>NW_020874417.1:22099648-32099648 GCF_003935025.1 Abrus precatorius | reverse complement strand
TGTTTTTTTTTATTTGATGACTTTTATGTAAATTTTATTAATTAACAAAATTTACTTCCTTTATTTTTTTTAATTAAAATGCGTTTGGTCATAAAGATGTCTATTGAGAATAAAAATAATGTTAGTAATATATTTTTAAAATTTATTAAAAATTATAAAAATTATGTGTTTTATTTTTAAATTTTAATAAATTTTACTAATAATAATAAATGTGTTAGAAAGTGTAATTAACAACAAAAATGATCTGCACAAGAAAGTTTGTGGTGAGAGAATTTATAACATGATTCTCTGATCTTCTTAGAAAACAGGAAATTGTTACGTAGCGCAGAGACGTTGAGGCTCGGAAATGGAGACCCTACTTTCATTCTTTTTCTTTGAATAAGAACATGAAATTTTTATTAATATTGGAAGGGGTTCCCTGCTCTGAAATAACTCTGATTTTAGAGAAGATAATAACAAATGCATTTAAATTTTTATTAAATTTTAAAAACATTATTAATATTTAACATATTACAGATTATATTATTTATTCATCAAAGACATTTAAAGTATTTTTTAAAAGTTCTTTTTTTTATATTCCTTTTCTCTTTCGTCTTTCATTTTTAATCCAAGGTATCACAATAATTTTCTAGTCTTAATTCCTGTTTAGGATATTACGTTTACAAAATAATTTTGATGTAAAGTCGAAAATAAATGAAAGATTAGGGAAGTTATTTCTAATTTGGGTGAAATAGTTTGTTAAGGTGCATAGAGTGGAAGTGTGAATGTCTATATATAGTAAACAGCAACAGAGAGATTAATAGAATAACGATATAGATGGAAACGTTAGAAGTTGGTCCCGCTTCTGGTGTGTTTGTTAGCATTTTACACTCTCACTTCCCTTTTACTTGTTCCTTTCTTCTCAAATCATCACCCCCTTTCTCTTCCTCCAATCGCTTCCCTTCTACACTCATCACTTTCCTTCCTTACTGTCCACCTTCCATATCATTACCTTTTGGTAAGCAATCCATTTTTGTTATTATTGCCATGCACTTCTTCTGCTTTCTTTCTTTCCTTGGTTGCACCTGTTATGCTAATCTTTTCTTGTCGGGATTGAAACTACATGACATTTATTAATCTATGTTTTGTTTTTTAAAATTTATCATGGAAGAAGATAAAGTGTACACGGTGTTACTATCTAGGTTACTATTCCACTCTAATAGAATTTGCTCTTACAATAGATACCTGAATTTGTACCAAAATGTGTTCATCCATGATCTTGGGATGCGGTGTGGGCTCGGTTATTAGGCTTCAACCATAATAATAATACTAATAATCTTGTCCTCCACTTGCTTTTTATGTGTTTGGATTGTTCTTATTAATGGGACGCAATCTTGGCTCCACTCCTTTAACATTTTTGTCCTGCTGTTTAGAATAGGGAAACGTTAAAGAGTGGAACTGGTTCTTTATTATTTTTAAGTATAGAAATAATTTAAGAAAAATGTTAATATAAATTAATTTTAAGCAATTAAAAATAATAAAATTTTATCAAGAGAGAAAGTATTTTTTAGATTTCTGTATTTTTTATATAATAAATATTTTTAATGAAATTTTACTAGATTTAAATATTTAAAATCAGTTCTAAAAGTTGATATTGACATAATCGATGATTAAGACCTAATTTTTGTAAGTTATAAGAAGTGTTCAGTGTAATAACCGCTCCTTTGGTATCATCGGTCGATGAGGTGATGTTTAAATGCAACAAAAATAGTTGCCTGATTGTAATATATAAGTGGGCATAGACACAGTCAGAATATGCAGCTCAGTGTAATTATTCTACTCAAAGTAGCAAACATAACACGTGACATAAAAATAAAATTGTGCCTGTCATATTCATTTACAAAGTCTTGTTAACTCTTTCAAGAATATTAAATATACATTTTTAAATACTTTTAATTACTTAACTAAATGGGTTTTATATTTATGATATAGTAATAATTTTAAACGAAAATTTTTACATGTGATTTAAGAAATGTGGTTAGAATACTTACTTAGCATTTGTCTATTTATTATACTTATGATAAAATCATATCATTGACTGTATCAGGATATCTTCATACTGTATCAATTGAACCCTTTGTCGTTCAGACTTTGATGCAGATGTTTGATACTTGGTATGTTCGTGGGTTCTTATTCATTAATAAGAAGGCTTCATAACTTTGCTTGTATTATTATGGGGGCTTTGGCATATTTGTATTGGCATCGGGCATGCTAAGCTAGGAAAAAAGCAATCGTGCTATACCTTCGTTGAATAACGGTATATTGATGATTATGTATGCAGAATTATATGTTGGAAGTTGGATTATTGCCATGGCGTATATGATTAAATATTTCACTGTGAACTAAGTTTTTATGTTATTCTGATTCACATTGGATGAATCTTACCTTGACTATTGCAGCGAGAGATGGTTGCCTTTGGGAAAAAGTTGAAAGAAAGACAAATTCAAGAATGGCAAGGGTATGTTTCTTACCCTGTGTGTGTTCTCTGCCAATGGTTTCATTTTTATGCATGCTCATAATTTTTGGCTTTTGATTTAGATATTACATTAACTACAAATTAATGAAGAAACGAGTAAAGTACTATGCTCAACAAATTCAACTTGGAACACAAGATCGCCGGCACGTGCTCAAGGATTTCTCAAGAATGCTGGATATTCAGGTATGTTCTCGTTGTGGATTGTATAATTATGAGTCTAGTCACTTACTTACTATATGAAATTTGGATCTTTTCATTGCTATTAGTTCTAGCTGCATAATTTAGACTCATGTTATATTTTTAATGCTTGGCATTCTTTAGTAGTGTTAACATTTGTTTCAAGCACTTCCTTGCTACAATTCAGATTGAGAAGATTGTCCTTTTCCTCTTGGAACAACAAGGGATTTTAGCAAGCAGAATAGCAAAGCTTGGAGAACAGCATGGTGCTATTCAGCAGGAGCCTCACATAAGCAAAATATCAGAACTACGAGAAGCTTATAGAGCAGTGGGACTAGAGCTACTAAAGCTTCTCAATTTTGTAGAGATGAATGCTGTTGGTTTGCGCAAGATATTGAAAAAGTTTGACAAACGCTTTGGCTACAGATTTACTGATTACTATGTTAAAACTCGCGCAAATCATCCTTACTCCCAGCTGCAACAAGTGTTCAAGCATGTGGTAATATACTAATATGTTTAGTTCAAATACTAATCTTCATTTGAACCTTTGCAGAATAAAATACGTCATAAATGAGCTACCCCAATTTTATTTTTTTCCTTTGAATGTACATTGGCAACATATATGGAATTTGCAGGGATTTGGAGCTGTTGTGGGATCTTTATCTCGCAACCTTCATGACCTTCAGGACCGTCAAGGAAGCTACTTATCAATTTATGATCAACCTACTCTTCCCCTTCAGGTTTGTTTTACATTCACACTGTTTCATAGACTGATTTGGTTGATTGTCATGTTTTCTCTTAATATTTTTAAACAAACATTATTAGCTAGCTAAAAAGTAGCATAACTTTGGTGAGTTTTCAATTAATCACTTAATCTTATGTGCAGGATCCTGTCATTGATTCAATAAGAGCTGCTGTTGATAGATTAACCAACTCAACCAACTTCCTTAACTTTTTGGGGATGCATGCACTCATTATGCAAGAGGAGTTGCCTGCACCTGCTGATGAGCCTATTGATGATCAAAGATACCATTTTATGTCTCTATCCTTGAATTTGGCAAACACTTTTTTGTATATGGTCAATACATATATTATTGTCCCTACAGCAGATGATTACTCCATGAGTCTTGGGGCTGCACCAACGGTTTGTGGTATTGTGATTGGGGCAATGGCTGTGGCGCAGGTGTTTTCTTCAGTGTATTTTAGTGCATGGTCAAATAAATCATACTTCAGACCTCTTGTATTCAGTAGCATTGTTCTTTTTCTCGGCAATGCCATGTATGCTTTGGCATACGATTTTAATTCTATATGGATTCTCTTAATTGGTCGTCTTTTATGTGGGTAAGTGGTCTTTCATCTTTTACTTGCTTTCATTACTTGATCACCATAAGTTTTGACATTGTACTACCATTTCGCTTTAGGTAAGTTTATTACATTTTCAGTTTCGTCTCTAGTGTTATAACCATTTTCCATAATCCAGAATAAGTATCTCATCTCATAAAATTAGCCTCAGGAGAAAGATTAATTTTGATTCTTTGTTGTTAAATATGTAACTTTGTACACCGTGATTTTCTTGTTGCATGCAAAAATTGTTCATTAGTTTACTTATATAAGCACTTCATACCATCATTAATTACTAGGGCCATTTTAATTTTCTAAATATTGAAGCTAGGGGTATGTTAGGGTACTAGTCACATTAAGACCTTATTATATTGACCAATATTTTATTATAATTGCAGATTTGGTTCTGCCAGAGCTGTTAACCGGCGTTATATTAGTGATTGTGTGCCTTTAAAAATCCGCATGCAAGCATCAGCAGGTTTTGTTAGTGCCAGTGCTCTTGGGATGGCCTGTGGTCCTGCATTAGCTGGCTTACTGCAGATCAATTTTAAGATTTTCAGGATTACGTTTAATCAAGACACCTTACCAGGGTGGGTTATGACTATTGCTTGGCTGATATATCTTATATGGTTGTGGTTAACTTTTAAGGAACCTTCTCGTGACATTGAAGACAATCAAACACCACATCCATCTCATGCTGGTACTTAATTCATATTGCATCACCTCATTGTTGGTGACTTTTACTTTTTCTGTTGTGTCCTTGTAAGATTGTTGAGTCCTAATATTTCTGATATTCATAGTACATGGGTTATTTTCATTTAAGGAGTTTGTTCATTCTGTCAAGCTTCAACACAACTGATACACTTTTTGCTTGTACTAGCAGATAACAGTGCACTTGAAAAAGGCCTAAAACAACCATTGCTGATTAGTTCAGTAGATACGGTAGATGAAGATGCCGATCAGGATAATGATGATAGTGAAGAAGCTCCAGAGGATTCTCGTCTTCCAGCCACTTCAATTGGATCAGCTTATAGACTCCTTACACCTTCTGTAAAGGTTTGTGAGCAACTCTAAATGTTACATTATCAACCTATGAAATGCTGGATCTCCATTAACCAAGAGTTTATTAGAGGTGTATGTATCAAGTTAATTATAGTAAGTTACAGTGAGAAATTAAAGGAATTGAACTGCAATTTGCTTTTGACCCTATGCTCCTTAGCTTCACACGGGGGAAAATTTTCATTGGTGTCAGAATAACATCAATCTATTTAAGGCTGTTTAACTTACCAAAATTATGTAAAATTCTTCAGGTCCAGTTATTGATATATTTCATGCTAAAATATGCAATGGAGATTTTACTATCAGAATCTAGTGTCATCACAACATACTACTTCAAGTGGTCAACAAGCACAGTTTCCATTTTTCTTGCTTGCCTTGGCTTGACAGTTCTTCCCGTTAACATTATTGTTGGAAGTTATATAAGCAATATGTTTGAGGACAGGTAACGGGAGCAAAAACTCATTGTTCATTTGATTTTCATTCATAAAGCTAATTCATGCTCAGGATTTTGCAGAAAGATGCATGATCATACATTTTAATTTTCATCCTTAGTAAAAAGATAAAGCAATAATAAAGATCAAAGGGATTAACATTTTCACTTTCCCTGTCTTCTCTAAGATTATGAACTTTCTATTGATTTTTTTTTTGTAGGCAAATTCTGTTGGCATCAGAAATAATGGTTTTCATAGGCATACTTTTCAGCTTCCACATAATCTTTCCATACTCTGAACCACAGTACATTTGTTCAGGTCTTCTTATGTTTGTTTCTGCTGAAGTACTTGAAGGTGAGATCTTATTAGTAATTTTCTTTCCTATTTATGGTGGTGGAGGTCTAGAGACACTTGGTGACTCAAACTTATACCATATGAAACAAACAGCATAGTCCCAAAAGAGCATGGGGTTATATTTCTAATGTGATATTTAGATGTTATATTTTTTTTTCATTAAATATTTTGTACATTAAACATTGTTTATATTTTCTTTTGGACTTATCCTACACCATTTGCTGTTTTAAAAATTAAATAACAAGAGGGCATTTCATTAAGGAACATATCATAATATCATATTGGGTTGTGTGAAGGCTCAATTTTACAATGGTTAATGCAATGCATGCAGGTGTGAACTTGTCACTCCTGTCACGAGTTATGTCATCAAGGCTTTCTCGTGGAACATATAACGGAGGGCTCTTGTCTACAGAGGCAGGGACACTTGCACGAGTGATTGCCGATGCAACAATTACATTGGCTGGTTACATGGGTGTGAGTAGGCTCCTTAATATCACGCTGCTTCCTTCGCTCTTCATTTGCATAGCTTCCATCTTTGCAACCTGCTATACCTACAATTCTTTATATTGATTTATGTTTTTTGCCTATAACTGCCTCATCACTTCATTCCATTCTTTTATTTATCAATTTCTTTAGGGCTCCATGTAGGTTCTGCAAATGTAAATTATTAGCTAGATGGATTCCTCAGGTATCACCACTATCATTTAGAGTGATTTTTGTTCTAATCTAATTTAGTATTTTAATCCAATCTTATAGCTTACTTTTATAAACGAAATGCATATTCACTTTGGTGATCTCCAATTACTTTAAAAAGAATAAATCTCTAATTATTAGATAAAAGATATCTTTGATATGTAAATAAATAATTATATTGAAAGATAGATTTAGAAGAGTATAAATTGAGAGGTCGATATTGAATAAGTCGACTCGTAAATTATCCATGATTTGATTTATTCATAGTTGAATAAACTAAATTCATAAGCTAATCAAATTTTTAAAAACCAGAACTGAAAAAACAAGCTTGTTTAAAGCCATTAATTTACTAAGGAATCATTCAAATTTCAAAGTAATTTTCACACTGAAGAAGGTAATACATAATGGAGGAACAACTTTACTTGTGTGGTAGGTCCTTACTGGTACTGAACAGTATCAAAATATTCTCAAATTTGAAGCCGCCTCCAGTATTTGCAGTTTCATTTATTTTTACCGGTCTTAAGTTATTTTAAGGAATAAATAATCTCATCTTAAACAAATTAATAATTTTCTATAAAAATTAATATAATTATGAATGTAGCATTTACTTTATTAATTTATTTAAAATGAAATTATTTATTTTATAAAATAACTTTGACAAACTCGTTTTAACGATGCGGCAGTAAAATCCTCAGTGAGGAAGCAATTGTTATATTGAGCCATTTGTGAAAAACATTTCTGGCAATAAATCTTGTGCGATATTATTATGAGATCCCCCCATAACCAAATTTTATGGTAGTCCATCGTTAGGAAACTCACAAGTTTAGACACTACTTAAATAATTGTCTATTTAATATATTTTTTTTATAAGAACTTATTTTATAAATTTGATTATAAAATTTCTTAAAGCAAGTTAAAAAATATTTACCCTAATAAATTATGTTTTGAGTTTGTTAATTTATATTATTATTGTATTAATATGATTTTTTGAATCAAGTGCTAAACTTTTATCATTAACTCTTTGAAAAGATCATAAATTTACATAAAAATTTATTTTAATCTTTATACTTTTTAAAAAAATATGATTTTGATCTCTCGACAAAAATGATATAAAATTATATGATTTTTAAATATTTTTAAAACTAATTTTAACTTTTTTAAAAACATCTATTTTTTATTTGTAATTTATTTTTCATTTGACCATTTAATTCGTGATTAGACACTGCCAATTTGATAACGCAATCCTTTGGAGTAGCCTAGTTAACAATACTTTTTTGTTTTTGGTCCAATAGTTAACAATACATGCACATTGAAACTAATTATTTATTAAACAGTTTCTTTCATCTCAATATATGCAATACATATCGTGTACCGGATTGTGTATATATACACACCGATTATGCGGGTTCACTTCTATCACTGTCTCACATTGCCTAATGTAATGAAGGCCCAAAGAGTTATATGATATTGTATGCAACACCCAACCCAATGTAACTGAGCAAGTTCACGGGATCCCATCATCTCACGAATGAAGAACCCGTGAACATAACACTATTAGCCTCACAGCAGACAAAAGAATAATGGCAGCAAGCAAGCAACTTAGCCACGAGACAAAAACTCTTTCATGATGATTAGGACAGCTTTGGATTCTTCACTCTCTTTGCAACCAAAGCTAAGAGAGGCCCGTGACCCCAACAAAATTAAACAAATCAAACAATTGAATAGGCCAAGAGATATCTATGTAGTTTTGCTGTTGTATATATATTTATTTTTTCACCCATGAAAACCCTCCAACTCAGCTCTCTAAGAAATTCAAATCGACCCCACCTTATAATTCAGCCACTAACTAATATACAGAATAATTGAACTCCTTTGCATGTGAGAAAATCAAACCACGATAATGAGTGGTTGCTAGTGTTACAAATATATTAATTTTATTTATTAGATCAGATACAGTATAATAAGCTAATATATTGTTTATACATGATCTCTTTTAGCAATTTTCTTTAATTTATTCCCATGGGTTTGAAGAATAATTTGTGAAGTTAAGGTACCATATATAATTTCAATATGCGTGCATATAAGAAGGAAAAACAAATGAAGTAACCAGAAAATTTTAATTTCCATTAATGAATGCCTATCATAGTGGCTAAAATATGAAACAAACGTCGCATTCTTAAGTTATAGTACGTCCACTTAAGAAAATGAAATATCACATACCAAAGCCAAATCATCCAAATTATGGGATTTCAAGGAAAGGGAACAACTAAATCTACTCAAGAAGCGAAACTGCTAAAGGGGAGAACGAAGAGTCAACTTCATATCTATTAAACAGACTTTCTCTGTGGCTGTATTTCATATTATATATTTTTACTTTATAGAAATCAAATGAAACAAAAAACAGTTCATACAATAGGATGATAAGAAAAATAGTGAACTGCTAAACGTTTTCAGCGTTTGATCATCATTTCTGGGTGTTCAAGTTTTGGATCTTGAAACCCTCCTAAGCAAAACCAAGAAGCAAAGCACACGATACAACACAAAGAATCCGATCAAGATGTACACGTTGGTCCATCTTTCACTCTCTTGGAGGCCTCTATTGCGTAGCACGTCACCTCCGGTGACCATGCAGTCTTCATTCTCTTGGTACCATATAAAACACCTCGTTACCAAGCAAGAGTACTCGTTGATAAGAAGAGCATCAAGAGCGTATTTGTACATAGACAAGAAGTGCATGAAGAGCCAGTACTTGGGCAATGAATCCTTGGAGATAAAATAGCCAGAGAAGAGAAAAAACGCTGCAAGAAGCACCGTCAAGAGTGAAGTCCCAGATATGTAGTTTGGGGCAAGAGAGCTCAAGAAGAGCACAAACGAGTTTGCCATTAGAACTATGACCCAAATGACCAAAACAAAATAAGCAAAAGAAACCCAAGACGCACAAAGACCCACTAAGAAATAGACTGGGATTGAGTATATAACAGCAACTACCAACAAATATGGCAAGAAAACAAGTGTATTTGCAATGAGATAAGATGATAGCCTATAAACGCCACTCGAAGTTTCTCTCAACAAGATTGGTCTCTCGTTGATGAAGATGGGAAGGGTCTCAGTTGTAGAGGATAAGAGGAATGTGAGAGTGAAGGCAAAGAGACCAAACCTTTTCTCAATGCCTTCCTTATCAAATCCGATGTTGATATAAATAGTGCCTAACACAAGACCCACAAGAAGTGCTTCCACCGTGTTAGTCAAAAGCAATTGCCTAGTTCTGTAAATTATCTTCCAAAACCTGCTATAGAGAGTACAAATTTCATGGATCCTAGAGCTTTTGTACCTGATCTCCCTGCTCTTACTTCCATGATCAGAAACAAAACTCGTTGAACTTTCAGGTGATTCAGGAAGACTCGGGGGAGTAACGGGTTTAACCTCACTCAACCGGTTCAATATTTCCATAGCATATTCCAATGCATTGAGTTGATGAGGGACAGTGAAACCACTGGAGTGCAAAAACGCTTGAAGAGAAGCAAGACTTCCATGATGAACCACACTCCCTTTAGAAAGCAACAAGATACTATCAATGCAAGAGAGGATCTTGAAGCTGGGTTGGTGAATAGACAACACAATAGTCCTATTACGAGAAACGCAAGTGGATTTAAGAATCTGCATGACTTTGAAAGCAGAAGTGCTATCAAGGCCAGAAGTGGGTTCATCAAGGAGCAAAACAGCAGGATCATGAAGAAGACTAAGGCCAATAGAGACCCTTCTACGTTCTCCACCAGATAAGCCATGAGCGAGCCTAGTGTTAGCCAAATGCGTGAGTCTCAGTTGAGTAAGAAGAGAAGAAACAATGTTAGCAATGTTGGGTGTTTTAGGCATAAGAAGACACGCGGCGAAGAAGAAAGTTTCGGAGACAGTGAGCAAAGGAAGGCATGCATCGTGTTGAGGGACGTAGGAAGAGAGTTTGCGGAATGTGGAGGGATTGAGAGGGGAAGAGTTGAGAGAGAGAGTGCCGTTAGAAGGAAGTGTTCGAGCAGAGAGAATGTCCAGAAGAGTGGATTTTCCAGCGCCACTTGGGCCAACAATGGCGAGGATTTGAGAAGGGTAAGCGGTGAGAGAAACGTCTTTGAGGATGTAGGTTGGTGGGGTTGTGGTGCAGTGTTTGAAGAGTGTGTTGGTGGATTTGGTGTAAGAGATTGAAGTTGCTGTTAGTTTGTAGGTTTTAAGGGGTGGTGGAGGTGTGGATGGTGATTGTTCTGCCATGGGAGAGGAATAGGAGTAAGGAGTGTAGAGTGTGAAGTTTGAAGTGTGAAGTGTAAGTGTTGGTGGGATGCAATGCAACTACGATCGGTTCCATGTGTTGTTTGCAGTATAACGATGGTGGGGATGATAAAGAGAGGGACAAAAAAACAATAATTAAAAAGGACTTTTGCTTGGTTGGATTATATTTTCTTCTTCATCAAGAAAATTTCATTTGTACATGGACGACCTCTGCTGTCCGTGAACACTTGTTATATCAAGAGTTAGTACAATAGTTTTATTAGTTGAATATTTAAAACTTAATATTGTTTATATTTTTTTAAATCTGTATACTTTAAATATATTTTTATAATCAAAAGACGATAAAAGATGTTCTATTTTATACGTGTGAATATATATCTTAACATAACTATGACATTATAAAAAGGTTAAAATTAAAATAAAACAATGGTACAAAAGGAATAGTTAGATAACAGTAAAAAATGTGATAGTAATGAACTTTTATTTTTATTAGCTTATACAATATTTTTTTTAATCGTTATCACATCTTATTACTTTTATATATTAAAAACTTTTATCATAAAGAATGAGTATAATTTACACAAAAGTGATTTGATATCTCCCTTACCATTTTATGCCAACGAATTTCCTACCATTTTTCATATTGAGACAAATATTCAATGAATTTTCTTTTATTTAGAGTTCTCAGCTTTTCTATTTTGCGATAAAATACTTTAACAAAATTAAAAATTGCACGTGAGTTATTCTTATGAACACAAAAGCAAGCAAAAATTTGTTGGACGAATTTTAGGACTAACATTTTGTTCTCCTATTATTTCAGGCCATTGAGGAAATTGTAGCTTTTTTCTTGTTTTATTTCATATTTACAAAGCATTAAGTCTACTTAAGTACCCCAATATAAACTTATATATGTGGTTAGAAAAATCCAAATAGACAACCTAGTAGATAAGAAGGCATCTTCAGCCGCACAAATATCCAATCATAGTTTAATCTTCTAAGGTATTATAAATCTAGGACAATAATTATATTATGTGCTTAAATTTAAAAGTTTGTGGTCAAAACTGGAAAAAAAAAAAAAACTTTCTGCAAAATAATAAAATCTAAAGATACTGTAACCTTGTGAAGAGTTGTTGTGCGTACTGTAAGAGACATGATCTCTTTTTATTTATTAATTTATTTTTGGCTAAGATTGGAGACATGGATCTCATCATCATTCATTTTGTGAGTTTCCAGTTCATGGATTCTCCCTATTTTACTCTAATATAACCTGATCATACAAAACTCCATTGCACCGTGGAAAAATAAGCTCTCTCCATTATACATATTATTCCCTTCTTCATAGAACCATAGATGACCCACTAATTCATTACCATTTGTACAAACTAGAGATCTCTACACTAATGTTTACACAACTGTCAAGTCTTTGAAACACACGAACTAATGCATATTAGACTACTTGTTTTATGTATCTAATATATCTACACTTATTCACGAGCATACTGTTCTATCCCAATCACATGTCACAACCAATGAATCTCCATAAATTTTTGTCCGTTTATCAGCTTTCAAATGTAGTGTTTTTTTCACAACACCTGAAGAAATTAGCATTATTATTATTTTGTGAAGAAAGCTATTTTTCCCCACTTCACAATCAGCAGCCTCGCCCGTGACAATGCACACGTTGCATGGGCGCAAGTGGAAAACAGCTTTTTATTATTGTTATTATTATGATAATAGATCATCAAATGAAAGAATAGTTTTTCTGCATTCGTAGAGAAAACCTTATATTTCCAAATATAATTGGCACACTTTCATTTTCAAGGGAGATAAAATGCTTAGTTTTGATATCTCCACACTATCTGGGGTATCTCTGAAGATTGAAGGACAAAGGCAATGTTTCATCTTCTGATGCATATTTCTTTATAAACACTTTTCTTTTTACACTTTTTAATATATTTTAACTATTGTCTAAAATTTATTAAAATTATATCATAAAATTATGAATGAGACTTATTAAATTAGGGATAAAGCTCACATAATTTTTATTTTAACTCATACAATTTTAATCTCAATACTTAAATTAAATCTTTCATCAATAAAATTAGAGTTTTGTTAATCTCAACCCTGCTGAGTTTAAGCATCCATAAATAAATTTTTTTATTAAAAATATATATTTATTATATTAAACTTATAAAAATAAAATAAATAATTTTTTTAATAAGATTTTACTATTATTAGCTATATCTTTAATCCTAAAAATAAAGTTAACAAAATCTATATTAACATTTGTTTGTACTTTAAGGGTGTATGTATGTACACTGTTAAATGCCCACTTCTTGAACTCCTTCCCCAAAATCCATCTGATCCATTTTCTTTGTTGGGCTTTCATGCGTCTGTAATGGATACTTACTACCCAACTCATCCAACAGTACTTAAAGTCTGTCTCTCCTTATAGCTTAGTGATATGTTAAGGGGATAAGATCTTTAGACGGAATAAGTAGAAAAAGAGGAATAAGATCTTAAAGAGAACAGAATTTGAATTTTGTGATAAATAATTGCCATACTTCTATTCCCACTCCCCCCCCTCCCCTCCTGTTCTAGACCCAAAAAAAACTTTGTTTACAGGTTAGAATTAGTGAAAAAGAAGAAAATTTTTAAAAGATCTTTGAATTTTGAAAATAAAAAAAAATTGGTTTGATATTTTTTAAAAAAATTTATTCATTTTGACGGGTTTTTAATATTAAAATAAGAGAAAATTTTAACTTTCCCTTTTCTTTTCTTTACTTGTTAAACATCTTTTTCTTTAATTTTTTAAATAAAGTCTTAAAGTCAACGTTGAACCAAAAAATTCCTCAAAGTCAACGTGTTTGCTTAGTAGGGCCATAGAAATTTATTAGTTTTTTAAAAATTAGACTAAATCAAATCATAAATCTTTATAGCTTTATTGATTATTCTTTCTAATAAGTTCTTGAAAATTAGTAAAATTTTATCCAGTATCAGTCAATTACTCATTATGGACTTTGTTCATGTTTGAATGAACCTTTTTATAAAAAACAATTGTTTGTTGTTAAAATATCTCACATAAAGCTGTAAAAAATAAATGAAAATTTCTTCAAAATAAACTTAATTAAACATACACTTATACATTTTTTAAAACATAAAACCCCCCCATTAAAAACTTCTAACCTATAAAAAGTCATTAAAAACTCCATTAAATCATATATATAGTAACCTACAAAGCAATTTAACTTAAAATTACAAAATGCACGTATCTCGAATGTATACTCGTGGTGGATACATGGTAAAAAGATAAAATTAGAAACTTTTGTGAAAAAAAGATATTTATTTCTAAAATATACAGAAGTCATCAAGTACTTTCTTTAATAATTTTTAAAAAATTAATAATGTCTATTTAATATTTTCATACTAGGTATTTATCAACACACTCACACACAAAAAATTGCTAACAAGGTTATCGATCGATAAATAAATAAATAAATAAAGCATAAAAAGAATAAAGCCTCCATTCCACTCCAACGTGGAATAAAGCCTTTTTCTCCAATGATTTTTCAGTCAATATGTTCTTTAATTCTAGTTAGAGAGAAAAAGAAATCATTAATTCTAAGATATCCGAATTTAGAACATTATATAGAAAACATTTCGAATATTGCAGCCTAAAATTTTATATGGGTTTTCGATAATTTGTTATTTACTTTTAACTAAATTAATTTAGAATGAGATATTGAAAATGAGAATTATAATATATCCAATTACTGTTTAAAATATCACTTGAAGTCCTGATGAAGAAGATTAAATATTGGTGGAGACTTTGACATTTTAGTTATCTTAAAATACATATATATTTTTGTGTTGATAGTTAAATAAGTGCACATGGATTGTTTTATCTCGAGATGTTGAGATAGATCACCTACCGATAGAAGAACGACAATGTACTAAATCCATTATGTTTCTTAGCCTCGAATTTAGTGAGACGCATGTATGTTGTGACATGTGGAATAGTTTTCCTTGTTTACTATTGAAGGGTGTAAAAAAATTAATCTAATGAACAAGAAGATGCAATGAACTAAAAGCATGGAATTCAATTCCCAATCATAATGTCTCCTAAGAATGTGATTATCCCAAAACAGGAAACATATTACCGGAAAATGGATTCAACGATTCTCTCATCCATGTTGCCTTTATGTAAATGACAGTATATGTATATATATATATATATATAACCTTACTAGATAGAGACACAATAATCTGCTGAGGAAACATAGCATATCTACCATTCTTGGAGGACAAAAAGGTGTTGGGTCGCTGTTTATGTAGTGTTTCTGGGTGCAATGCATATTCACTCCTCAAGTTTTAAGAGAACCTACGCCTTATATTGTAACTTTCTTAACTAACTTTAGGCTTCTTAAAATGGTGCATGGAACCTAGCTTAGGTTTTTGTCTCTTTCTCTATCCCAGTTTGAAGCAGACAATGAAACATCGCATGATCCCACACGTAACAACTGGGGATTTTCTTTTCTTGTTAAACCATAGCCGTGGATTCGTCAGTCATGCCCACATATACTTTTCTTTTTAGCATTTTCTTTTTAATATTCAGCTTTCAAACATAGAATGGCCAAGATTTCAGAGTATCGAGTTGAAAATTTTAATGCATTTTTATTTTATGTATTCTTTTTATCGTTATGTTGATATTATTCGATTCAAAAAAGTAACGCTTAAAAGTAAGTAAACATGGTTTCTTTCTTTCTGAGGCAGCTAACTATGGTCGACTGCTAACTATATATATTATATAATTTAAATTTCATTTTTACATGTATAATAATTCCAATTTGTTCCGAATTTTACTAAAAAATATCAAGGACTATTCTAAAAAGCATTATCGTTTAGGAATTACATTAAAAATACATAATATATTTTTAACAAAAAAAAGTATAACTCTTAACTCTTACTACAACAAGGAAAAGATAGTGCTGTATCAAATCCTAAGGTTGAGAATCATTTTAATTTTTTTTGCACACATAAATAAAAATATATCTATAGAATTAAATTAAAATTGCATGACAAATATAATAACAGATGGTGAGAGAATTACTGCTCTACCAAGGCATATGAAAAACAAAAGAATGGCCTACATCATGCAGAAAAGGACCACTTTGCCTTGTGGCTTCCGCTAAACTGAAATGGCAGTGAAAGCCAAATCTGCTATTGTGGCACACCATTAAGTGTGTGGGGCCACGTTTGGTGATTTTTTGCTTAGTTCTCACCCTTATTAATCATGCCTTAGAAATGTAGCAAGACTAAACTTACCCATACACTCTTTAATATATATATTCTTATATTTTTTAATTAAAATTTATTAAAAATTACAAAAAAATATTAATTTAGAATTAAAAAATAAGACACATAATTTTTTAGTTTTTAATTAATTTTAATCAAATTAAAAAATGTTAAAAAAATGTATGTTATTAGGATTAAGTGGAAATACTTGTACACCGCATAACCCCTACTCCTCTCTACAAATTACAAAACACTCTCTTTCTCACCAACACCACATTTCATACTTGAACATCTCCAATCATCTTTCCACGCACCATTACGACCTAAACCCAGTCCATTACTTCAATTCAAACTTTGCACCCGTGATGATAATGACCACGATTACATGATAATTACTTCAATTTCAAAACTATATATATAAACTTTTCCAATAAAAAGATATTAAAATTCAAATATTTTTGGATTATTAAGATGATATAACGTTAATTTAAATAACTTGTCTTGTCATGTTTGTAATTAACAAGAGGTAAAAACTTGTAATCACCTCGAGAAGGTTAAAAGTGATCGTCTAATTTCTTATACCAAAGGCAACTCATGCGAATTTAGAGTCCTCTGCTTACGTATCATCAAACATCTCCATTTTTAATAATAAAAGACTAATATAAATTTAGTATACTTTATCACAGGATATTATATTCCTTTGTTTCACAATTTTCTATAATATAAAAACAATATAATTTGAAATATAAAAAAATACGTCCAAAATGATTAATTATTAGTTTATTGTCAATGATTTATTATTAATAATATTTTAAAATAGTACATCTATAATTCTATTAAGACAATTAACTACACAAAATTATCAACTTTTGTAGCGAAGTTATAATTAATAATAAAATATAGAAAAGTAATTATATTGAGGCAATTCATTAAATAACTTACTATAAACTATATTCTTAATATAATATGCATATTAATTAAATTATATATATATATATATATATATATATATATAATCATATCTTATTATTGAAGCACACAACCTTTGTACCGATGGCTCCTCATGGCACTAGCTTTTAAGGCATTGATGGCTCCTGGTTTCAACGTGTATTCATGCTCTGATGCAAGTTACTTTTCAGGGTCTTGTATACATTAAATTAATGGATAAAAATATTTAAAAAGGGGTAATATATATTAATAGCGCTAAACATTTTTTTATTTAAAATATTTTACTTTTCTTTTTTTAAGAAGCCTTCAACATTATCCATATATTACTAATATTTCATACCATATTTAAAAAGACAGATATTAAATAAGATCTCTAAAAGACTGACTAAAGAATAAAAATTTCAAAATTATTCGGAATATTGTTAATTGTTTTTATTATAATTTTAAAAAAACCTTCAATTTTTATAATTTTTATTCATTAAAAATTTAAATAAATACTATTCTAAAAATAATTTTATTAATCTCAATCCTAAAGGTCAAGTACTCAAGTTGAAGTATTTAAAATAATATTTTTTTGTCAATAATATAATAGTTATATTTTAAAAAAATATTATGTCTAGGTCAACAAAATTGGTTTATAAAACAGGGTAAATTCAGAAAATAATAATGAGCATGAAATAATATCTAAAATTTCACAACTCTTTGCAAACAAAAACTTTTTTCTTTCCCTTTCTCCTCACTTTTTGTCCATTGGCCTTTAGAAAAAGAAAGGAAACAAGTCTTAGAATGAAGTTGGAAGTCATGTCAACAATGAGAAAGAAACGTTGTTGGGTTTGAATCACTTGATGGGCATCTAATCAAAAAATGAGAAAGTAACCTAAAGCAGAGTGCAAAGTGCAAAACCCACACACAGTGGAAGATCCCAAATCAGAGGTAAAATTGATTCTTTTCATAATGTACACTGACCAGCAGGGGAGTCTAGCACACCAACTAATCATCATGCCTAAACTACCATTCCCTTTTCTTTACAATAACACAAATTCACTAATAACATTCTCATTTTTCTCTATTCAATTCTTTCTATGCTTTCACCACCTCAGATAAACTACAACAACCCTTTTATGTTCCCTCTTTTTCAAAATTAAACTTTTGCCACATGTTCACCCTCAAAGGAGTTTCTCAGCGAATACATTGATCCCTCTGCAAAAAGACCAATTTCAAATCATGTTAAAATTCATAATCAACCCAATTCAAAATTTAAATTAATGTTCATTTACAAATTAATTATACTACAAAATAATTTACATTTTATTCGCTACGTTAAAATTAAAACGTAATAAGATAAAACCCTTGTATAAAGGTTAAGATATAATTTCTTTATAATATAAAAAATTAATTTATAAATGAATGACGGTAATAAAATTTAAATGTTTATTTAAAACTAAAAAAAATAAAATAAATTACGCAGAAGAAATTCCCATAGATAAGGAAGGGAAAATTACCTCTTGAGTTGAAGGACCTCTTGCAGTGAAGAATGGCACTTTGGATCCCATCATGTTGCTGCAGCAGCGTATCATCGCTCCTATTCGCCGGAGAACCAATACCGGTGACCGTCGACGCCGACCTGCTCTTACCCAAATGCTTAGAAACGCCCCTCATCCCCGCCGGAAAATTCCCCTGCTTCTCCTTCCTCGAAGAAACAGATGCCACCGACGGCGACGATGACGGCGAAGCCGTGAAACCCTCGCCGGGGAATCTCACCTTATCACTGTACCTCTTCGAAACTTTAACATACAGAGGTTTAATCAGCTTCAGATACTTCTGCAAAACCTCCTTTGAAAACCGCTCTGGTTTCGGTTCTTCATAGCTATTACTTCGAACCTTGCTTCCAAAGCTTCTGGTGCTGTTGTCTCTGCTAAGGGTGGGAGAAGAATGGAAATTCTCGACGTTCAGTTTCACTGCAAAGACCTTTGTTTCCTTCTTCTGGCTCTTTCCCGTGTCACACCCTGTTTTGACAGGGTGCTCTGTTTTTTGTTGTGGCATTCGGTTTCGCTTTCTGAACATGAAGATTCTGAAACTGGGTGCTGATCTGAGAAGTGCAATGGGAGATTGAGGCTTAGAAATAGGCTCGATTGGGAGGACTTTTCGTTTGGATATTGGTTCTACGTTAGGAGACAGAGGAAGTATCGTGTTTAGCGGGGTTTCATGAACTTCACTCTTGGGTGTTTTGGTGAATACGTCTTTGGAACAATGACCTTTAAACTCGTTCGTTGTCTTTTGTGGTGGGTCGTCTTCGTTTTTGTTGGTGTTGCTGTTGTTTTCTTTGTTGTCGAAATCATGAACCGTGAGCTCCAAGTCGAAGAACGAGTCGTCTTCGTCGGATTCACTGTCTGTTTCCACCACAAGATGAGGAACTTGGGTAGTGGTACTTGTCATGGTGGCGTGTCTCCAGAACTTGAAGAAGTTCAGAGCGTCCATGGAAGATTGAAGAATCTAGAGAGGGAGAGAGAGAGGATAGTATGTTGGTGTTTAATTTCGGGTTGGGTTTGGGTTTTATAGGGACAGTTTAGTGATGAATGAACGAGTGAGAGAGGGTTCAGTTTGCTTAGCTTTTCACTTCGTTTAATGGCTTGTGTAAGCATTGAATACGGTGCTTTCTTTGGGAATCAGAGGTGTTTAGCTTTTGCTTTTTGGAGTGAAACGGTGCGCTTTTTGTTTTCATTTTCCACTATTTTATTTTTATTTTTATTTTTAGGTTTCTAAAATTGGTTGTTTGGACCTGAAACAGGAGAGTGACCATGTGGGGGAGAGAGAGAAAGAGAGGGTTGATAAAAAAGGCACCGAGTGTACAGTGTCTCTGAGCTCAGTCCTTTGATACATCCAGAGTCATGAACGAAGCGTTTCAGTCTTTCATCAGAGTTCAACAGGTAAATTTGAAAACTGAGATTTGTTTGGCCCACTTCTGATCCCACTCCATTGAATCATCAAATACTTTCTCTCTGATTCACAGAGATATAATGTCATTTTTGGATTAATTGTTTTTAATATAGGGTTATTTTATATGAGGTATGGGACTATGGGACACATTTATCAAACTACAATAACACTTAGGTTAAAATGTGGTTATCTAATGAGATTTTGAATTATTATAAAGAACATTTTTTTCATTTTTTAGTGGTTAAACCATATGTATACTTTATTCAGGTACTTTAGTCTATTGGTAATTCTTATCCAAGAAAGTATAGGAGTATGATAGGTAACATCTAATTATAAATGAATCATTAAAAACAACATGGAGCTTATTATTATAATTATTTTTGCTCTTTTTAATTGAACAAGGAATTAGACAATGGAATGGAAGTAGGGGATACTAGTGTTTGGGGGAAGGGATGGTGATAGGAAACTTCCAAAAAGGTAGAGGGTAAGAAAAGGAAAAGGGGGAGATAAAAAGAAGGAAAGAAAACGAAAGAGAAAAGGATTAAAAAAGAAAGGCTCATAAAAAAGAGAGAAATGCAGGGCAAAGGAAACGTAAGGGCTATCAACTGCTTTACCTTTTTTCTTTACAGAGAGAGCAATTAAAAAGAGCTGGTGTAAGTCAGAAAATTGGGTTCTTTTACAAGGCAAAGTCATTAGGTGCAAAGCTAGAGCACGCATGTACTGCTGCTTTTAGGACCCCATCCTATGTGACTATACCTAAGGTTGAAGAGGTCCAAGTCTTTGTGCCATTGAATGAGCAGAAGGGTCCAAGTCTTTTGCTTCAAAAGGTTTGACTTGTTAACATGGTTTGGCTAGTCTTCCACTCTTCTTTTTTTTATTGGGTTACAAAATGCAAGATCCAAACATAAATGAATAAATTAATCACTCATAATTTGGATTATGGCAGAGAGAAATACATCTTGGACTTCAATGAATTTCTTGTCCATGAATTATGCACATGGAAATGTCAATTCAAAAGAATTGTCTCTAACTAGGTAGAACATCATTCCTTTTTTAATTGGGTGCACCATAATTAGTAGGCCTTAAGTTAGAATACTCAACCAACTTCTCAATGTCCATAAGCTATGTATGACTATTTTGAGCACATTTCCAAAACAATTTGCACACCGCAGCTGATGAAAATAATATATCAAGCATCAAGGCTATTTTTATTTCTTCCATCCCTGGCTGAAATTATCACAACTTGAAATTGTTAATAATTCTTTGTCTAGTACTCTTGGGGAATTCTAAGGGATTTAGTAGGGTTGGTCCCGTATCTAGTAGGGGTTATTAGCTGTTGACTCACTGTTTAATTAAATCAAATACAAATTTTAATAAATATAAAAATTGGAAAGTATCTAGAAAATCTATTATTATAATTATACAAGATAGTCCTCATCATCAATCATTAATTGAGAAAAGGGAAAAATTATTCCCAGAAAGTGAAAGGTGAAAAAGATAGAATCATATATAACCAAGAAATAATGTTTTTGGAATAACAAAAGTATAAAAGAAAGACAAATTTTAATGCATTGTATGGACTTGAACTGCATCACCTAGTGTCCTACAGATAATAACCCTAAAAGCTGCATTATCTGTGTGTATACTTGGGGAAAATGCTGATCTTGTGTAGAATGGAATATTTTGTGGTCCTCATCTAGAATTACTCCCCCCCCCCCCCCCCCCCCCTCTCAAGTTTCTCTCAGATCAATGACAATGGAAGATCACAAACTTAAATGCTAATCAATCTCTTACACATTTTTACAACACACACAACAAACAAGCCAAATCATAACCAGGCTCAAATTACTTCTGAAAGATACCTTTCAAGTTTAAAAGGGTTCTGAGCCAGAATTGATGTATAGTGACACCTTGAAACTAAAATATCCTAAAAATAAGTTTTAGTTACAAATGTTTGTGCTCAACCCAGAAAAAAAAATGCAATCATTCAAAAGATCCAAGATTTTCATTTGATTGGTAAAAGTTTAAACCGTAAGTATAATACAAGATTGACCACATTGGAATTGGGTAAGAACAAGGAATTGTACTCGGAATCACAGGGGACGGGTGTGTGATTTTATTGGAGTGTCTTTTGGTCTCACGTGTGTTTATTGTCAGTCTTAATTAAATAATTTGTCTAAAATGTTTTTATTATTAATATGGTCATAAGAAAAAAAAAGTAGTTTAAACAAAAATTATAATAAATAAGTTGAAATAGTAATAGACGTATCCTCATTTTATATATAAGTTTTTTTCCCTCGCCTCTTACCAATTACAAAAGGAAACTTGCCTGGTTTATGGCTTGCACGATATGAAATTGATTCCTCTTACTTCGGCAGAATTTGTTGCTGAGTCTACGAAGACTGTGTATTTTTTTAGCATAAAATATGACATGATATGATACTTAAATGATCACAAGGACGTTTTGTCCCATTTTAATCCTTGATTTATCTCATTTTTTTAAAACTTACTCCACATATTTTAATATATAACTCGAAATCAAGGGTTTTAAAATAAAGTAGATAATGCTTATATTACTACTGTTGGTTGCAAGATTAGCTTCATTCAATGAAAATCTGGTATACTGATACTCTCTTGTTAGGACTCAATAATGCGATGACTGCTTTCAAAAAGCCATTGTGATATCATAGTCACAAAATGATTCTCTCGTAACCCATTGCTATTCCAGGTCTTGTGTACCTATGAATTTAACAACTTTACAATTTGCACTAATCTAGGAAAGACACACTACTATATTGCAATTGACGTTTTCTAGACGGATGATCGCAAAAGATAAATTAAATCAATTAGATTTGAATAAGTACATTTAGTGGCTTGTCTAGAATTCATGTTTTAAATTTGTTTAATTAATTATTCTAAATTCTTAACTTCTTGTTCACTGGATGGTCGCCAGTGCGACACTTTGTGTGGGTTCTATTCCAGTGGTTGAGGGTGGCATTTCCTGTCGCTATTAGGACAATAACAATTAAATCAATGGGTCAAATGATTCTTCCTTACGGAAATTTCTAAGTGGGGTCTTCATGCTTCATACTAGAGGGGGCAAGACAGGATTTGGAACCATAAAGTTTTGTGTGGTTTTCAGCACCAAACTAAAACAAGATAATAGAAGCTCACCGAGTATTGTAGAGAAATTCATGTTTGTGCATGTTCATATATAGAAAGGAGAATTTTGGTGGGGATGAGTTAATATTCTGTGCATGTTCCATTTGGTAACCTACTTTGACTGGGTACTGTGTGTGAACTGAATACAGGTGCGTTTTTTACTTGGAAATTTTATTAAGAAATTGCAAGGTGAAATGAAACAGTATGATTATGAATGAGAAGAAGGTTCAGTAGAACATGGCGGAGGCAATAGGTTAGGTTACTGGATATGATACAATGTGGGTAACGCATATCAAGTAAGACAAGTACTGTTGAATTCGTGGGTCAAATTAGAAAAGATTAACTTGCATACTAAATCTAGTTTAGTTTTAATGTATTATTAATGTAACAATTGTCCAATATCAACTAATTATAATACATAATAAATATAATTTTTAAAATAATTATTACAAACATAAATAATTCTAGTTAATATTACAATTCATGATTAGATAAAAGTATAAAAATGTTTTATAACTAATATATTTTAATTTATTTTTTATTTAAACCTTCTTTCACTCATACATACTCTTATCTTTTTATAAAATCCTTCAAAATTTATTATATTTTTTACTTTTAAGCTTAAATATGTTTCATTCCACAATTCAACCACAGACTCTCAAATATACACAGAAAATAATAGTTTAAGAATTTGAATGATAAATATATTAGCAACAAGACCAAACTTACTTTATTTTAAAAATAAAATAACATAATTAATTAACATAATAAAAATAGTTATAATATAAATTAAAGAGACTAAAAAATAATTTAATTTAAAAAATAAAACGTTTTATATTTGAATACTTGTGTTTTAATCAAATTCTCATATCAATACAAAAGTTAATTTAAAGTAAAAATAAAAAAAATAGTTTATATTTTATTTAACTTATTTTAAGAAAATAATCACTTTTTTTTATAATTTTTAGAAAATAAAAGTTTTTCTCAAAAAAAAAAAAGTTCATCCAAACACAGACTTAACATAAGAAACAGCAATCAAACATACTTTTATTTTGTGATTTGGATTCTAAAAGCATGCTGGGGGAGTGGGTGGATCCCAAAATGCTAGTATGTGTGTTTCATTTGTTGTATTAGGTAACAGTAGTAACACCTCATGGGGTTGCTTCTTTAATAACTAGAGGGACAACACTTTATCTTGTTTGAATCATTCCAAAAATAAAAAAAGAAAACTACATGAATATAAATTGCAATAGATGTATATATCTCCTGCAACATTGAAGATGGCAGTCAAAAAGCAAAGATGAAAACAATGAAAAGGAAACTGTGTAAATACTCTTCTGTCTAAGTTGACCACTTTTGTTTGAGTGTCTCTTCCATGCACGCTTATAGGATCAGGAAGGAAGGAGCATCTTCTTTCTATCCACACCCTTCCAAACACTCTTGTTTTTCTTTATCATACAAATGACCCCTCCTTTTCTTTATTTTCTCTTAACTATTTAACTTAAATAAGGTAGTAATAGTTGGCTTTCTTTTCATCTGACACAAGTGTACGTAGCCAAATCCCACTAAGGGAAAGAAAGAACAATGTAGCTTTTTGTAAAGAACAAAACATATAACAATATTTTTCTTCTTTTTTATCAATATTGAATAACCAACAGCTCATTTGAATTTCGGTTTTCTGAACATGGGAATATTGACTTTAATAATGTTACTAATTTGATAAATATTAAATGTTTATAACAAATTTTATTTATCAAAGAAGAGAATCACGGTTTTGAATTTAAATAAAAATTATATTTAAATTAAATAATTTTTTTGTGATAATGTTTAAAAAATACAAACTAATTCTTCAAAAATACAAAATAACCATTAAATTCATTGTTTGCATCACCATTTTAACGTTCTACAACTATAAATGAGATTTTAAACATATGAGATCTTAATTCAAGGCTAATTTAACTACAAAAACTTTAATGAATGACCAGTTTAATGAAAATAATTTTAGACAGAGGGAAATGAAAAATAAATGTTAGAGCCTGGCTCGCTCTGTGGCTGCACCTGATGTGTGAGGTTTCCGTTATTCATTCCCAACCACCTTCCGAACTTGAGGCTCGGACTTCACGACCCGCCAAATATAAATGGAGACGCTTCAGTGAAACTCGCTTCTCTCTGTTTGTGTGTGCGACTCGTTCTTCATTTCCATTCTCATCCATGGCGTCAGCGGACACGGATTCCTTCGTCGATAAGATAGAAGAGAAGTTTCACGATCACAACACTGATTCCGAATCCTATTCCGATTCCGATGACGACCACAATCTCAGGCCACCGCTCAAAAATACCTCCAACTCCAACGTTTATCGCCTCTTCGGTCGCGATCAGCCCGTTCACAAGGTCTTGGGCGGTGGAAAACGTAACTCATGTTCCTCTCGCTATTGATTCTGCATTTTGTTTGCCTTTCTTCATGTTATCTTGCATTATTCATTTATTGCTCAGTGCGCGTGTTTTTGTTTTTGATCGGTGAAGTTACGTGTACGAATAATACGATAGAAAAAGAAACTTTCATTTCTGGCGTCGTTTATGATCCGAGGCTGACATAACGATTTCGGTTAATGAAATTGCTAAACAAGTGTTAAAATGTTTTTTATCTGATCACATCTCGATGCATAACGATGTCGTATTTTTTATTATGCCAGTGTTCTGTTAATCACATTTGACATTGATTTGGTGTCTGTTTGAGAAGACATTATGAAGCTATGGATCTATCGCATAACATATAATTAGTAGCGTTGAAATAAATGTGGATTTATATGCATTCTAATGCGAAATCAGACACATTATTCATCATTTTTGGCGTAGCATAAATGTGAGTTGTTGTTAGATTAGATTACATAGCTCTGAATGTTTGGACATCACATTTTGCAGAAAGCTATTCAATAATGTATGTTATTTATTCATTGGATTTGGATCCAAAGCTAGAACGGCTTTTAGTGTAAAAAACTTTTGGAAAAATTTTCAACTGTCAAACGAGATGAAAGGCAGCAATAATGTCTGGTTGATTTGGTATGTAACAATGAGACAGTATTTTGCTAGGCGGGTGAATTTCTTCTGTTTCATTTCACTCTATAGTAGAAGGTTATATGTAAAGCCTTGTGACATTTTCGCTACATCATTTGATATTGCTGTTATGTGGGGTTGATTTTAAATGACAACCTACTTCATCAATTATCTTTCGACTTCCTGTAGAACTTGGAACAATTTAATGATAAATAAAATCTACTTTATTTTTTGTGATAAAACCAATTATTCTACTCACTGTATTATCCTGTTACCTTGCATGTGTCCGTTGCAGCTGCTGATATTTTGCTATGGAGGAACAAGAGAACTACAGGAATTGTACTTGGTGCCGGCACTGCCTTCTGGTTTTTCTTTGAGTTAATGGACTACCACTTGATAACCTTTGTCTGCCATTTATTGATTTTGACTCTGGCTGCCCTTTTCTTGTGGTCCAATGCGTCTGTCTTTATCCATAAGTAAGCCATTCGAAATTCTTGTATTGTTTCTGTCGAGTTAGTTTGATGTCTCCCTTAAAAATAAAGGTGAAAATTTCAGGAATATTCTATTTACATTGGATTACTGAATTCCAATCCAAACTGACACTTAATAATGAGCTATGATGTCATGTATCTTAATTTATGTCCTTTCATTTGGTCTTGACATTCTCTCAACTAGGTCTCCACTCCAAATCCCGCATGTTGCAATTCCTGAGGAATGCCTTCTTCAGACTGTTTCTGCATTGAGAACTGAAATTAACCGAGCCTTTGTTCTTTTGCGAGAAATTGGAACTGGACGAGATTTAAGGAAGTTCCTTCGCGTAAGTTGATTCCTCCCTTCATCCCTATGTGAAACACTTGTTTTATGATGAAATCCGTTGAATTCGAATGGATTTCTTTGGATTTTGTGAGTAATTCAGGTTCAACTGAAATTCATATCCATTCATATCATATTCAACTTTTCGTTTTGCACCATGCTATACTAGTGGTTACTTTTCCCTTCATACAGACTCTTTACAGACAGTAGCACCAGCAATAGGATTAAGGTTTTTTTTTTTTTGTCACCAGGTTGTTGCTGGATTGTGGGTTATCTCTGTTGTTGGGAGTTGGTTCAACTTCTTGACCTTGTTTTACCTATGTAAGATTTCATGCATTACTTCCATTCTTCCCAATTTCGCATGTTTCTATGTTTTGTGCTTTTACCTTTTTAATGGTATTCTCCTAACACTGATTCCATTTGATTGGATACAGTCTATTTGTCGCTGTTCACATTGCCACTGGTGTATGAGAAATATGAAGACCAGGTTGATGCATTTGCTGAAAAGGCAATGATTGAAATTAAAAAGCAGTATGCCGTGCTAGATGCAAAGGTTTTAAGCCAGATACCTATTGCAGGGTTGAAAAAGGATTAGAACACTCATCAGTCAGGTTATTGTTAACGCTGGATGACTGTTTCGTTCAGATGTCAAGTTTCAAAGTCTTACCGCAATCCTTCTTCCTCTTTTTATTAGTTAGTGAAATATAGTTTGAGGAATAAAAGTCCACCAAGTCCCGGCTTTACTTTTAAGGATTATCTTGAATTTTTTATGACCAGTCTTAAATTGAATGTCATTTTGTTGTATACATTGAATTGATGAACGTGTACCCCATGTCATCTACGGAAGTGCTTCCCAGGTTAAATTAACCATTTTCTATTTGCTGTTCTTTGTTTTAAATTCCTTGATTGGCCATTAACAGAATTCCTTACTTGAAAATTGATGATACAAAATTTAAATATATGATGAATTTGACAGTGTTAAAATGCCTGCTACTTATTTTGGGGCTGCGATGGAAGAAAGTAGAAGTCACCTATAGGTGGGATGATCTTTACTGCAAGAGGTCCTACTAATTGTTTTTAAAAAATTAGTCAACGTTATTTAGAAATGAATGAAGCTTATATAAGTATTCTTAAATTTATGGCACTTAATTTATTTTTTCAATAAGTTATGTAACTATTTTTATATTCAGCGTTTAAATTTTTATTTATATTTTAAATACTATTATTTAAATTTAATTGCAAATTTACCTTGACTTAAGTTTTAAAAATTGACATAATTAGATCAAATTAAAGTTTTTTTAATAAAAATTTCAATTTAATATCATTATAAAATTAGTGAATCCTAAATTTTAGAATTTTAAACATCATAACAATAAAAATTATGTTTCTTGATATAAGTTGAAAATTGTTTTCTTTAATTTATCATTATTTAAATTTTATTTTAAAATTTAAAATATTCATATAATAACAGAAAACAAACCTTTCTAGCTCTTCAATAAACTTAACATATAATCAAAAGTTCCCATTGTGCCGTTCGTCTGTAGCCTGGTCTAATGGTTTCCCTGTGGCGACGCCATCATAGTGTGCCAAGTTCGAGACACGTCAACACCCAAACTCGCCCAAACCAGAAACCTTTACTTTCAATTGAAGAACTCCAAACTACTACTCTTTCTCCACTACATGAGAGAGCAATACAAAATGGGATGCATATACTTCTGTAAGTAAATACTTCGATAAAATTTATGAAAGTTTTTTTAATCTGTACCTTAGCACACAATAAAATCTATGTATAATTTTTATTAAAAATAATAAGATATAAAATTCAATACATTAATAATATTGAATGCTATATTTTTTATTACAAAATTTTTAGTTGGATCAGCAATTGCAAGCAGCTCGATCATTCTCATACTAGAGAAAAGGACACCAACTACTTATTGAAAAGAAATATTTTATTCTGCAGGCAACCTGAAATATTTTATAGGAACAGAATCATCATATTCATATATTTGATTCAATGCAAAAGCTGTCCCCTATAGTTATCTTATATGCTTGGGATATGCCCATAACCTAGAAACTGGTCCTTCATCCGAGTCACTGTCACTGTCACTGTCACTGTCTGAGGAAGATGGTTCCGATATAGAACCATCCAGAAGAAAATCGACAAACTGAAATTAGGGCAACAAAGTTAGTATTAGGCATATAGTTAAGTAAATTCTGTCGTACAATAGCTGGAGACAATCAACAATGCAATCTAGTGTGAATAAAAGTAGGCTTTAATCTTCAAATAACTCTACTAATGGATTCCATGTTCGCAACTGTGTACTGGAACAAGTCTGAGGTAAAAGGAGCTAGTTTCCAGCGATGGACAATTCACCATGAAATGTGGAAACAGAATCAGCCCCCTCTCCCTCCTCCCAATGTTACCCCCTCCCTCCCCCCCCCACACAAAAAAAAGTGAAGAATGAGGGCATGTTTAATTTTCCTTTTAAAAATAATTTTCTGTTTTGAAAAATAAAATATAATATAAATTTGTAATATATTTTATCTTTACAAACATAAAATTATTTTAAGAAGAAATCAAACATGCTAAGTGTTCGGTTTTCCACCTGCACGCTTTCCAATGCATGCAAACAGATAAACATTGGTACTTTTCGGGGAATGTCTGTTTGAAACTGCACCAGCCGAAAAACAAACATTCTATAAACCATATACAAAGTGGTATAGAACATACCTTGAATGGAGATAGAGGCTTGATATTTTGAATTTCAGATACTCTACAGCGTGCATTGGAGCATTTTGAGTTATTTAGCCAAACTATACATTTGCAGCGTCCACAATATCCCCGATTCATCGATAATTTCTTAGATAATGCTCCTATGTCAAAATCAACTAATTAAGACACAGGAGAAAATTTGAATGCACAAGTATGCATATATGTGTTTTTTCCCTATCTGCAAGAGACAAAGTAGCTTATAACATGAAATTCAACATTCCTTTCTTAAGCTGTAGTTTAGTTCCTAAAAGAATTAAAATGCAGATTTAGTTCCCTCCCCCCATGCTCTGTGAAATGATCATGAAAACTACTGAAAAATTCTAACTCACTGTAGCATCAAATATGAATCGGATAACCAATTAAATGAAATGATTAGCGATCATTATCTCCATATATTGACTTACATTCTGCCAGGAGCATGATGTCAATCAAAGTAAAAGAAGATATGTATATAATATTTTTCCAGTTCTACTATAGCATACTTTTATCTCATTAGTCATCTGGGAACACATTGAATGTGATAAGAGAAACAAGGACATTTCCTCAATTTTTGACTTACCTGTGTATGATCCTTTAACAGCCTGTTTCCAGTTAGTACCAGTTCTAGTATCTACAGATTCCTGCAAAAGCCTTTTGTTTTTGCCTTCAACCAATCTCATAGGTGGCTGTTTACCATACAGTGCAAGATACTGCATCTCCCACAGATGGTTATCATTTGCAGCTATGTTCCACGACCTAAATATGCAAACATCCATGAATCACCAATGAATTGCTATTTGATAATGATTTATAACAATATTAATGACAAATTTAATGAACAAACAACAACAACACAGCAAAAAATATATGATTAGCTACTAGTGTTTCACATCCTCAAGAAACAAGATGATGATATATATACAATTAACATAAAAGAAGAATGTATTACCAACAGACTAGCCCTGCTAAGACCAAAGATTTCATATCAAGAAAACTGAAAATGTGCACAAGCATATCTTGTGGCAGTTGCAATGAACCTGCAATACAGGAAAAAGAAACTTCTTCAACATGACTTGTTTGCCTTCTTCAGTAATATAAATATATAACGTAAAGCTATTTCTTATATATAATCTGACCTTCCTGTGCCTGCTGAGCTTTATGACACCTCTTATGAGCAACTATTGCATGCTTAAATTCGGTCAGAGCAATATTCTTTTTCTGCTTTGGTAGTGCTACTTTTACACTGTTTAGGAGGAAATGGACTGCGGAAACAGCACTCTGAGTCTGCATTCTAAAATTAGAGAGCATTATAAAAAACAAGGTAACGTGGTCCATGAAGACTGCACTTAGATGCTCATCACAGCTACTTGCTCCCCCGGTTAGAAAAGACAAAAATTCACACTTCTTGATTTTATCGATAGCATATTATTGTAAAAAGCACAGCTCTTCCAGTGGTAAATGAAAATTCTCCAATGCTAGTTTCAATTCTAATTCAAGTGAAAAGCATGGACAAAAAAAAAAAAAGCAGGATATGGTCATAATTAACAATTTGATACTTTTACCAGCCAGCTTCCCCTACCCACTTTATGTAACAGATAGCAATTGTATTTTTTAATATCTGGAGAAGTACCTCATCCACTTATCCAATTTTAATTTCCACTATGAAAAGAACCATCCTCTCTAACCAACCCCGTCACCTACTCACCTTTCACCTGTGACTATTTTCATATATTTCTTCTCTTCCAAAGAATTAGTTTGAAACAGAAGATTTGCAGTGCAATGTGTGCGTAGTTCAGTTATCAGCATCGATGCTCCTGACCATTTAAAAAGCTTTCACCTTAGAGGAATCATGACTCTAGCTAAATAATTGATACTTAATAAATATTTTTCAGAAGCAAAAAACAAAAGGTAAGTTACAAAATGATTGAAACCATTCACACATCTCGGTTGTGAATTGAAACATTGGTGTACTTTCCAGTAAGCATTCAATTAGAAGAAAATAGTGCAAAAGCTATAGTAAATCAGGTATTCAAATTAAAGATGAATAGAATTGCTGATGGGGGAAATAATTACCCTGGGAGGAGACGGAAGGCAGAGAGGATGTCATCGAAGATGGCGGATTGCGTGGTTTTGGGGAATTGATGAAAAGTTGCTCTGAGAATAAACCCTAACTCTTTGCACGCATATGGGTATCTGTAGTCGTTTTCAAGACCCTCTCTTAGGCCAAGTTTTCGATATCTGTATAACGAATTTGACATCATCTACGCTCAATTCTGTTCAAATCGATTCGTTTATAGAACACCTGCTGCTCAAAACGAGATGGTTTCGAAGGCAAATTTTGGTACCAAAGAGCGGAGAGCGGATTTTAATATATTTATTATATATATATTCATTTAGAATGAAAATTGTCTTTTAATATTTTTTTTCAAATTCTTCTTTTTAAACAATTAAGATTATTGTTAAATTATTTACATTCATATGCATTTTTTATCTTCGTTTTGAACATTCAAATAATTTCTTTTATGTATACATATAGTAAATTCTGTGTTCTAGCTAGCAACCTTAAAATGAGTTTCACAATATTTTAGGTAAGTGCAACGGAGTTTTCTTGAAAAAAAAGATTCACTTCCAACCAAGGGAGGTTCCAAATGTTAATACAAACAAACCCTCCATAATTTGGAAATTGTGATGAATGACAGTAGTGGCTCTTGTGAATAAAACTGCAAGAAGATTCACGTAAATAATTGAACCAAACTCTATAAGCAGTGCAGCTACACAACCACAACATACAAAATTCTATGGTCTGAGACTGTTATTCATACAATCCATCATAGCAAACAGGTTTGGGGTAAAAACACTCTTTCCCCAAAACACATAGCATCTACCAAAACCATGCCATGCACAATATAAATTCCCATTGGTTTGCAGACAATCCAAACCAAAACTGAGGACCTTCTCCCAAACATCATATATGATGATCATCTACACATTCTTAGGACCCGGATAGCTCTTCAGGGAATGATAAAAATCTCTTCACTTGTGCTTTATTCAACATTATTTCATACTTTGATTTCAATATCCCTGTTGAATGATTCCTTCCCCGGTTAAAAGAATATCCTTTGGTAAGAAATACTGACAAGTCCAAAATAAAACCAGCATTCCACAACCTAAAGGAAATAAGTAAGCTGTTGTTTCTTCCTTGAACCTCCTTCCCCATACAACTCATTCCACTGCTTCAGCTCACTCATTATTGATCCTTCTGCAGCAAAACTCGCTGCCACCTGCATTTACACATACATTTATCAATTTCTATGGCTTATAAATATATCTTCAACTGGAAGCTCTCATTCTTCCATGTAGGTGACATTGTCAAGAAATTAAGCTTGAAAACTATCACAACACCAGGCTTTTACTTGTTTTAACAAAAAAAAAATGGACCACTGAATCAGTTTACTATCTCTTACAAGAATTATTCGATTAATTTTGTATCAGTATCTATGTAATCAGGACATGTGTGGCCATCTTGAACCCTTAGGTAATAAATGAATTTATTGCCACAAAGGCACGAGGTAAGAAATGGAGGTGCAATGTTCATTGATGAATGAAAAGCAGGGTTAATTGAAATTTATGAAATTGCTCGAGGTAATGTTGTATTGCTTATATCTGATATAACTATTAATTTCTAATATAAAATATCCTCAACTCCATGTCATTTACCCCAATGTCAGATATTTGTCCTTGAATTTCCTTGAAAGCGCCTTTTAGAATTCCTCAATATTAAGGCAGTTAACTATCTTTGACACTCAAATCAAGTACAATACAACCATTGAGATGAATAATTTTCAATCAACATACCAGACTCTTTGCCTGTCTCATGTCTTTCATGTTTAAAGGCCTCAAAGTAATCACTTGGTCTTCTTTAGCATTGGAAGCACCTTCTGAGCTTTGAACTTCTGCCTCCACTTTCTTCTCTTCCTAGAATAAGACAAAGAGGCTGTTACATAGCAATACAGCAAGTAATAATTTTGCATTTGATATCATTTTAAGGTTCAAATTATCTCAAATGATTTGGTAACTACCTTCTCCTTCAACCTCTCCTGCTGTAATAGCTCTCTAACAGGCCCATAAGCAGCAGTTGTGCACAAATTCTGTTAACAGAAATTGTCAATAGATCGTCACCATGAACTCTAAGGAATTAAAATTAGAATAAACAGAAAAATGAACCTTAAGATCACTTCCACTATATCCTTCTGTCATGGTTGAAAGCTCCTTAAAGTCTATATTTTCAAAATTTTCCTTAGCCAGGAGTGTTTTCAAGATCATTTCCCTGGTCTCAGCAGATGGAAGATCAACCATGATCCTGCTCAACATAGCAGTAAACAGAGATATCAATCACAACTCTTAAAAACAATACCTTGCATTGTATTCCGGAAAGCAAACCATGTAATGATATGGCTAAGAAATGCTTCAGGCTGTGCTCAAAAGGAGTGTTATTCTTGCACAGATGGAAATGGCACATGATTTATTTATCCAAGGAAGATATCAGGTCAACTAAATCCAGTGAACAATTTTAAACACATCTTCAAAGTGAACATATTTCAAAAGGAAAATTAAACTAAAGAGTGGAAGGTGAAATTTTAGACCTGTTATTCAAATAATAATTTAATAAAATCTCTGTTTAGCATAAGCTTTCTTGTTTTCTTATGAGCACACAGCTATTCACCACAGCTGATGAAAATAATGCTTGTGATTGTTCTAATGAAGAAAACATTGCAGCTGAACAGAAGCAAGTAGGAAACAAATGATCATGCCAAACATAAGACAAAAGTGTGGTCCTACCTGCGCTCAAACCGTCTTATAATTGCTTCATCAAGGTCAAATGGCCTGTTGGTTGCAGCAAGAACCAGAATTTTCTCACCAGGTTTTGACAATAGCCCATCCCAGTGGGTCATGAATTCATTTTTAATCTTTCTCATTGCCTCGTGCTCTCCATATCTACTCCGCTGTCCAAGCATGCTATCAACTTCATCAATAAAAATAATAGTTGGAGCAACCTTTGCTGCTAGTGAAAACAGTGCTCGAACATTCTTTTCATCTTCTCCAAACCATTTTGAAGTTATGGTGGACATTGAAACGTTAATGAAACTAGCTCCAACTTCATTTGCAATTGCCTTGGCAAGCATTGTTTTTCCTGTACCAGGTGGCCCAAAAAGCAATATACCTCTATAAGGCTTCAGAAGCCCACCTTTGAACAAATCTGGTCTTCTAAAGGGAAGCATGACCTCATCTTGAAGCAATTCTTTAATATCATCCAATGCACCAACGTCTGCAAATGTAACCCCTATCTCATTCGCAGGGACAACCTCTGCTCTCATGCGCTTCTCAAACTCATTGTCAGGAGGAAATTCCTGCAAGCATGCATAAATTTACTGTAACAAAAAATGAAAAAAAAATATGGAAAACATAGAAGGGAAGTTCATATCACAAGGTTTCTATTGAATTAATACACTCTCATATTGATTGACCTATCAGAAATACAAATTAAAACATTCAGTCTATGATAATAAAACTGGCAGGAAATAACAAGTGGAATGTTAATGATCTGCATATTGATCATCCATATTGGAACCAAAAACAATTGCTAATTGATGAAAATATGTATAAGAATTATTAATTTATTCTATTTTTCATATTAGAAGGGAGTCAGAGGGTGTCTGATAAGTTGGTGTAGAATCAAAATTAAAAAAAAAAATTGTACTGGGTACTGGCTTTTGATATGTGTGTGTATAGGTATGAATGTATGCACACATAGGTCATACAGCTACCTTTGCAGGAGTATCATTCTTTGCAACAGTGATATCTTCTCCGACATTGTCCTGACAGTAAAGAAAACAATTCAATGAACAAAAAAATTGTCAATTCAGTACAGTTAGCATTGTATAATCATTTTTTTTGTCCTGCTTGAATTATTACTGTAATGATCCACTATGCTCTAGCAAATAAACAGATCACGAACCTTGTTTGAATCTTTAGTATTCATATTACTTTCACCATCCTGGAACAGATTCAATACATGGGACAAACTACCAAAATCCAATATTAGTAACTAGAAAACTTTCTCTTAATGAATTGCTGAAACCACCATATGTCAAGATATTTACCTCTTGGCTGATATAACTAGCTTTCCATTGCGGTATTCTGGACATTTGGTCTCCATCAAGTGGTAAGAAATTGCAGACATCACAATCTCTTCAATGGAATCACTGAGTAGCATAGTGTTGGCATGACAGAGAGAATCCAAGTCATCACAATCAATGTCACTTGCTGCAAGTACTTCAGCAATGTGGTTTCTGCTATCTTGAAACTGAATTATTTTCTTGTCCTCTTCTAGTTTGGTTTTCCAGCTCCCAAGATGGATTTCATCTCGAGGTGGTTTGATTTTAATGTGGTAAGGGAATAACATAGTAAGCTTTTCATCAACATCTGGGCAATCATCTTCAAAGATCTGGGAACCGAGTATTAACACTGACCCCGAAAGTTTCTTTATTAGATTTTGGAACAAATTGTGTAACCTTGGTGATCGAAGAAAGAGCTTCTCAACATCCTTGATGTATAAAATAATAGAACCAGTTTCAGAGATAGAAACCAAGACCTGTAAAGATTACAATAAGTTTGCTTATTGGAACAGTATTTGTGACAGAAAAAACCTGACACTAAGGTAAATTAATATTTATTTTCCATACAAAAATTTAAAAAGGTACTATACTTACTTAGAAATATACACACTATAAGTCTTACAAGTAATTAATTGACCAAGAGCAGAGAAAAGGAGGATTCAGGAGAGCCATTTGCATGAAGTGAAATTCATTGTTCATAATTTCATATCTAACACTGAAATTTTGTCAACTGAACTAATATTGTTCTTCTATGCAATAAAAATCTGAGCTTTAAAAATAAGTTCTCTTTGATGAAGTCACCTTATAAAGTGACTGCACGAACAGCTTTTCATCAAAACAGAAGCGGCTTGCACACCTCAAAGGAGCTGAAAACATAAACTAAAACAGTCAACATAATATTGCTGAGGAACAATGTAATCTCATGCATCAGCAGCAACAAATGAAGCATCAAGTATTTTGCTGACTAAAATTGAATGGATTTGATGCACAAATATTGATGTATGGGATTAGTCCTTATTACAAGTATCAAATTGCTAAGAGAATCCTACCAAATAGATCTAGCTACAAAGTAATGAGTAACAAAATCATTTACAAATTAAAGCATTAAATTGTTAAGAAGCAGACAGAGCACACAGCAGAATTGAAAGAACAATGAGAAAACCAATCAATGGGAAGGATAGCAGGCCCAAAAACTTGCATAATGTGGTAATTTAAATTACTAAATGTAACTAAGGTCTTCTCATAAAGAGAAAGCTATGGAAAATAAGTGCTGAAAATAATAACTAAAATTTGAAGAGAGAGAGTTTTCCTTTGAAGCATAACCTGGATCTGATGGACCATGTTGGGAAGTGCTAGTCGTATCACATGCATTAGAGGCATTCCTACGAAGCTTTGGAGGATTGATGGGATTTTTAATTTCACTACTTTGTCGACGTAGTGTACCTACTAAAAAATCACCATAACAAGTAATTATAAAATAAGAATATCATTTTCAGAAAACTTGAGTGCAACTTCCTCCAGTACCTCTAGTTTTGGATGTTGAAGGGAGGACTGACAACGAACCAAACAAACCAGACACTCGCTCCAAAGTCACCTCAGATATAGACCTTTTAAAATACTATAACCATGAGCAAATGAGTCAGAGAAATCTCACTATGAGCCAACAATTAAATGTTTGCACTGTTCAAAAGAAAATATTCAATCAAGGAACCTAATAAAGGTGAAGTTTAGTTCATGGAAGTGAAAAATAACACAGTCATCCCACATTCAATAAAAAAATTTAAAATATACATTCAGAGAACAACAAAGTGAAAAAATAGATTAATGCAGGGTAAATAGTGAAAGTATCTTCACTTCTTACGGCAGAGCAGAAGTAAAATGTTGGGCACACAAACTTACTGGTGCTTTTCTAGAACATCCATATTTGCTCTGCATCTGTACAAAGGGAATCATGCAGGTAAGACTATATATATATATATATATATATATCAAAGAAAATAAAGTGAGGAGATGTCAATAACTACCTTCAAAGAGAAGTCAGTAACGTCTAGCAAAAGTAACTTTGATTCAAAGTAATGTGCTAAAGCTTCGGCAAGCATTTGCAGATAAAGTTCTTCAAAATTTAACAAACAACAATGTCAGCCATTTGGAATAGGAAACCAAAATAATGTTTGCATGACAAGACAGAACTTGCAGTACCTGCAGGTCCAGAAAGCAAAATAGCTCTGCTTGCTGGAGAAAGGTTCCTCATGTGCTTGGAAAAGTTTTCTTCTTTTAAATAAACATATCCAGCACTTGTCAATGAAAATTGGATTCTTTCGCTGTCATTTTAATCATCATATGGAAACATAAGACATGGTGTAATCAAGGGGAAGTTATTCATGACATATGTATGAATCAGCAAAAATAGTTATTCACATCAAATTCCTCTGCTAGACCGAATCCACATGTGACTGGATTTCAGAACCAAATATAGAACTAGATGCTGAAGATTGGCTGTAATTCAGGAAACTACAATGTGTTAAGCTTATTTATTCCTCACTAAAACTCATTTATTACCCAGAGTATGGTGACTGATTCAATATACAGTACAATTGTTGGAACCTATCAGACTGAAAATCAAGAAGCCAATGAAACATTAATTAAGGGCAAAGAAATTGAATTGTGCCTTAAGATTAACTTTGAACAAAATCCGGACCTTCAAATGCAATAATCTGGGACTAAGCTGCAAGATTTTCTCTCATCTAGTATGATTTATATGACTTTAAGTGCACGGGTTTATTCTAATCACAGTTTATATGCTCCAAGAATCGGAAATGAAGTGAAGAGTAGGAAAGCAAAACTAGCAAATCTTGCATCTTCTATAGCTGGTATCTGGAATGAAGTACCATGCTTAACTATAGAAATAATTTGACCCATAAGTAAACTAGGAGAAGTGCAATAGCATATAATAAGCTCTACTATTCAACCAAAGTCCTTTGATTAAAAGAAATGCATATTCCACTCCCAACAAATGAATTTTTGGAATTAGATTCATCTTTTTGTGTATATTTAGAGCACTATCGTACTCATAGTGACATCACGTATTTCTTGCATCTTCTCATCTGTCTTACCCAAGAAATATTCAAAATGCAAAATTCACATTAAAAAGCCAAACAGAAGATCAAAGAAATTGGGGTTGACAAAGAAACAGTGGTGAGGTGAACTCAGTAACGAATCATCTGAGAAAGGACATGGGAAGAACCCAGAATACTGGAAGTCGAAAATACATTTACCATAAAGAATCACAGCAAATTGCCAACAAACTCACAAGTCAACTTAAAATGGTTTCACATGTTGAAAACATTTTGACAAGCCAAGATTATTATTATGCCATTTAAAAATGCAAATGCTGATAATGTTTTATATGCCATTCTTTCTTAGGGAAAATTTGTAACTAAAACATAGATATCTTAACACAAGAAATTTCAAGACTCTTTCAAAGATTACACCAGGAAAAGAAAAAAGAAAGTGTCTTTCATAGAAAATGAATGTTTAAATTACCTTAAGTAATAAGGAAAGTCATCAAATGTGATTTTGCTATCTTTGCCTTCAACAACTTTTTTGTAAAGCTCTTGCACAATCTGTTCCCCAGAAATCTCATCACTCTCACAATTCCCTCCAACCCATTTCTGTCCTGTGCTCAATCCCAACCCTACACCCAAACCAACCCCAACACTCAATGCTGACAACAGCAAGTGCTTCTGTTCCATCACAACCCCTTCTTGTTCAAGAAGAAAAATTTTGCTCCTTTAACACTTTGGCGATCTATTTTCACCCCAGGGTATCACGATTAGTGTTCAAGTTAGAAAGCAGGTGAATGATTCTTGGAGCTTGCAAGAATCGGAGCATAAATGTCTTGTGTTTAGAAGTTTGAAAAATCTTAAACATGTGTGATGAATGTCTCTGTGTTGCTGCTCTATTTATAGACTCTGTTATTCGTACGTTAATGCTCTTGCCGGGAACAAAGTTCCAAATATTGCAACTGGGGCAAAAGACCCTGTGAATAGAATCAACAAAAAATTTATACTGATTTGATCTTACCCTTCTTTCATTTCATTTAACAGATAAATCTTTTTATTGAAATTCATAAATATTAATTAAAAAATGAATTGATGATTTACGTGCCTATTTTTCTTTAAATCTCTTTTTTTAACTTTTTCGTAAGTACACAAAACTTAATAAACCGTAACATTCTTACCTCAAAATAATCATAATAATAGAGTTTTATCATTAAAAAAAAATCACAAGTTAAGAATTAATTCAAACTTCATGACAATTATTGAGTGCCGACAAGAACATTCTTGAGTTGTCATTGTTAGTGTTCATTTTCTCACCGTATATATATATAAGTGTAAAACTTTCTTATATTAATATAAATTTAAAAATTTTTAAACTTAATTTAAATTTTTTATTTAATTTATATCTAATATCTAATAAAGTAATAAAATATAACTTATTAGATGTAAATTAAATAAAAAAGGTATAAAAAAATTCTTTTTCATATATATAATTGAAAGAGAGTTTAAGTAATTTAATTCATAAATTTAGGATACTACCAAATGTATATTTTATAATTAATTAAAAATATTATTCAAACGATAACCAGATGGAATTTTAATTACAGTGAAAGCAGTATAGTTATTTTTAAAAAAATAGCTTTGTTTAAAATCAACCCATATCCTGTTAGTCATTCATATTTCATTATGCAACTAACAAATATTATTTTGTAGCACAACATCACATCTATCAATATAGGTGAGCCAAAAGTTTCTGTCACATAAAGGATAAAGTATGAGATCGACATGAGATAGTTAAAGTTACAATTTGAGTATATTTTAACATTTACAAAGCTCAAAGCTAAACTTAAGACATCTCAACATTAATGGATTAAGACAAATATATTTAAAAAAATGAAAATGAAGAACAAATTCTAATGTTTAAATTAGATGAGTTATATAATATAAATAAAAAATAAAAGATTAAAAAATTAAATTGATGATGATTTTTATTTTATTAAAAAGACTTAAAAAAATTGTGATTTATTCTTATACAACTTATGCAGTACAAAAGATGCAAGAAAACACCTAGGAATGGAGACGACTTGACCTAAGATGCTACCCACCAATAACTTCTAGGATGAGCAGTTGTCCTTTTGCAATGTGTACACATGACTTCATGAACCCGCGTGAGAAGTTACCGAAGGCATTTTATTTTTAACATAATTATTATTTTAAAATTTATTTTTATTGTATAAATAAATATAATAAAAATTAAAATAAAATAATTTTTTATTGTAACTTTAAATAACTATTATTCAGGAAAAAAAAAGTATATAGTATCATGCGAAAGTGTCTGAAAATTATAAGGAACAGCGAGCCCCTTAGGGTTCATGTGGCGTCGTTAGTTTTCTACTTTTCCTTGTATTGTAAATGAGGAGGAATTTCCTTTGCAAATTTCTTAGCAATTCACTTGAAACTTCTTGTCTAAATTTTATTTCATTAAATCAACATCAATGATGAAAATATTATGGGTTCTTTGGAGTGTGGCACACGTCAAAGGGCCAAACGTCAATATATCTGTATCTTTATTAGCAAGTCAACGGCAAATTATTACATCATTGACCTAGCTTTGCAGTGAAATTGTTGTTTCATTTCCTATCATTTAAATATCAAAATCTTTCAACAAATCACTAATTAAACTCATTCCTCATTTTTTAAAAGAAAATTAACTTTTTATGATCTCAAGATTATACCTTACGTTTACTGTATACCATTATTCCACACATAACTATACAAAATTTTAAAAAATAGTGCATATACATAAATATTTATACATTTTATATTTATAATGATACAAATTAATCACCATTTATAATTCGTGTCCATTATCTTGAGCCACTTTTTGAATATATTTTTTTTTTGGTACAATGAATCACTTTCTTGTTATGGGAATATGATATTTGATTGGCTCAAATGTTCAGTTCAAAACCTTTTAAATATACCTTTTTTTTCTCTGTTTGGAATCCCCTATCCCTTTCAAACTTTTACTTGGCTAATCAGCAATGGGAATGCAACAAACAGAAACAGAGTATATTAAAGTGCTTTGTGATATTAACCAAATGTGGGAAAGGATTCAGCACTTTTAAAGTGTGTAAAATGAGATAATATAAACTTATTTATCTTTAATTTAAATTTACGTAGTTCATAAAAATAATTAACTTTAACTTAATAGTAAATAAACTATTATATTTTTTTTAAATCATCTGTTTACTTTAAAAATAAATAAATTCTGTGAGAATATAAGTGTAAATGAGAAATAGATAAAATAATATTTTTTCAATAATAATTTGTTAAATATTAATAAAATATTTAATTTTATTAAGTATTGTTTTTAAAGTAACTTAGAACAGGATCTTTAAAAAACTTCATTATATATGTGAATTAGATTAATAATCTCTTAACATATATTATTAATTCCTTTAGAGTTATAATAGATTAAAATACTTTTGTATTTTAAATTTATTTTTAATAAAATATTGTTAAAAAAAATAGATGTGAAAATATTTCATTACGCGTTAACTTTGTCCATCTAATAAACTAGCACATATTTTATTTATTGCACAATTCAATAAAAAATATATAGACATTTGAAATTATTATTCCGAATTTGAAAAAAAAAATTACAAGTAATTTACAACCATTTCATTATTTTAATATTAATTCAAAAAATTTTAAACTTCAAATTAAATAAAGAAAATAACTTGTTTAAATATTATTGAACACGTGAATTAATTGAAAAAAAATATTTTAACTTATCTTATAATAATTATATTAAATATTTAAAAATAAATGTTTTATTCATAATAATCTATATGATTAAATATTTTTTATTATTTATAATAATTTTATTTGAATAAAATAAAATAAAATAATTTTTAATATAAAATATGTGATTAAACTTAACTAACAAGTCTAGGGTTTTTCTTTTTTGAAAAAATAGCAGTATGCCGGAATCGCTGACTAACCTTTACGCGGTGTAGATCATCCATGATTAGTTATCCAACGGAGGTAAATTACTTCTTGTGTAAGGTTTATTAGTTTTCCCTTTCCACTGTAAATGATAAGAATTTTATTTATTTGGTACATTGTTAATATTTAAAGTATTAATTTTTATAATAAATATTTTTAGTCATATATTTTAATCAGTTGCTAATGTAAATTTTTTAAATTAACAATACATTAAAATTAAACTCATATTTATGTAGTTAAGAGAATTAATAAAATATATTATGTGCTTTTTAACATGCATTCCTACACACACATCAATAAAGCTCTTATTAGATTTTCCTTTTCATACCAAAACAAACGCTTTTATGGTGACTAAACCTTCCTTAATTAAAAATGAAAGCAAAAGATATTAATGACCATTTGTAGTTGATATTGGATATTAAAAAAAACTTTGCTTTATGCATTATACTTAATGTTACCTTACCTACTAATTAACATGGGATTTTTCTAGTCTTCCATTAGTTTGAGGTTAATGGTTTTGGAATCGTTTATTTAATAATATCATCACTCTATTAGACGTTTTCATTGTACCATCTCTTTTGAATTAGCGTTATATGCTCTCAATGGTTGATGATCACTGAAAATTATTTATTACAATATTTTTTCACTGGCTAACAATCTTGCACCTTATTATTTTTATTAAAAATTTATCAAATATTTGAATAACCTAATGATTAGTATAGCTTTTAAAAATTTATACTAACAAATGATATACCATACAAGCATTTGATGCATTGATAGTAAATATTAATAATTTTACTAATAAAATTATTTGTTAGTATAACATATCATATTATTATTATTATTAGTAGTAGTATAAACTCATAACATGTGCACTAACAATTTAATTTTGTTAGAGAATATTTATATTAATAATAACTAATCAACATTAAACTATTAGCAAATGACATTTTTATAGTTATTTTAATATTTTTTTTTAATTTAAAAGTTCTATCTCTTAATTCATTTCATTTAATAAAATGAAATCTTCATTCTTAACAATGAAGACATCGAACATGATTTGTTGTTATTAATTATTTAACGATGTTCATATATATATTATATATATATATATAATTTTACTTTATATCCATAAATTTTATCTAAATTAAACATACACGATTAATGCACCGAAAGCTTAAGTGCAAGTTAAAGTTTACATTTACTTAATTTTTGAATCTATTCATATTCATTCCAATATGTACTTAGCTCTATGTTCTTATACCTTAAGTAACTTATGGGTCAGAGTAATTTATAATTTTTCCATTCCTCACTTTACTATCAACATCATTGGAAGATTAATTGCTCCCTTAAAGCATGACTTAAGCAGGCAACTCAAATCTCAGATTTCAAAACTAACTATTATTATCTTTAAAACTGGGCCTATTAGATACAGACATTGACTTCAAAATATTTTTTAACTGATCAAGTGAATAAAACGATTTAAAAACTCATATTACAACCCCTTTTTGATGGCCAGAGAAAAAGTTTACTCGTTGGTCTAGAATAAACTGTGGTACAAGAAATGTTATTTTTGTGTTCTACTTTATGAGTCTGTTTAGTTTTTAATTGAAGAAACTTTTAGAGTGATGTGAGAGTTGCCTTGTAAAATAGTATACAGCAGTAGTGGCATTGCGTGTAACCCACAAATCAAAATGTTTACACAAGATTATTTTTATTTGGGTAACAATGTATACGCAAGATTTTGTACAAGAGCATGTGATGCTGATGCGGAAAGAGGGACTTAACAACTAAAGAAGATAGCATGGATACCCATGGAATCTTCACAAATTTCTTTTGATTTGAGTCAAGAATGAAGAGTGATAAAAATTATAAGTGATTCACTTGTTAGAGACCCTTTTGGTAACTTGCTGTATAAGAGCTCTCAGTGCTCATATTTCTGAAAACTTTACTCCTCAGCTAGTTGCTGTAGCATGTATTTGAGGATGTCCGAAAGCCACAACCTTATTTTAGGTAAAAGGCCACACCTTTGAATCATTTGAATGCCTTTACAACATGGACCCAACTAGATCCTCATTTTTAGTATCCACGCACTGGGCATGGGAAATCATCTTATGTTGAATTTCAGAGTGCAAAAAATATCATCTTATGTTGAGAAAGGAATAAAAATAGAGAATTTATTGACTAAACTTTTAAAGTTAGTTCTTGAGATTATATAAGTTTATATTTTAGTTTCTAAAATAAAAAAAATATTTTATTAGTTTTTTACTTTACCAAAAGTTATTCATTTTTATTTTTTTTTTTACTTTAAAAATAAAGTCTCAAAAACCAAAGTGCACGGTCTATCTAATCTTTGAACTAACTTAAAATTTCACTCCAAAATTTATATTTTTCTACATATCTTTGACAAGTTTATAATTTTTTATTTTGGTCATGAAACAAGTTAATAACGTTAATGCTTCTTCTCTTATGATTTTTTGGGTCAATAGTGAATGTATTATAGAGCCCGAAGGCAAAGCCCAACATTAAACCCTAATAAAGTAACAAGGCACTACAAAGCAGCAAAGAAATGAAGGCCTAAAGGCCTAGAAAGACGAGCAATCGGGCGAAGAGGCAAAGAAAATACTTACCCAATAAATATGAAAGTTTTTACACAAAAGATGAAAGGTTTAGAAATATTTTAAAATTTTCGTAATACTATGTTTTCAAGTTCACTCACTTTTGAGTATTTTGTATTAACTCTTATTTTCTGTCACTTACCCTTTAAACTCTTTTTTTTTTCTCTTCTTCCAAACTCCTAAATAAAGCTTAAGTTGTATTTGAAAGTTAGTATTTTGGAAAGGAAAGAAATAGTAGGAGAAAACTTATGTCATGTTTAATAATGTTTGAAAGTCTTTAACTTTTACATAAAAGTAAAGTCTTTATAAATCTTCCAAAACTTCTTCCTTTCATATTTTTAAATCCCTTCAATTTTATAATTTGAGAAATTTTGTATTAACTTCCATTCTCTTCTTCTTCCTTACCTTTTAAACATTTTTCTTTACTCTTTCTTCAAATTCTTAAACAAAGCCTAAATAAATTTTTTTAAGCTATAGATATTTTTGATAGAAAATAATTTTATTTGTCCTCAATAAAATCGTTATATGTGATAGACATCAGTAAACAACTAAAAACAAGTGGTGGTGTTATTTTTAAAATATTAATAATAAATATAAAAATTAGAACCTTATTCGTTTGAGGCCACTGCTGTAGGCTAGGAATGGCTATGGATCTACTCAGACGAACATTGTCTTGAGTTGTTTTACCTTAATGATGGAGAGAATGAATTAGTAGCATTGCGTGTTTAGAGCAAAGTTAGGTGAAGATAATGGGTGCCAATGCTGATAGTCATAATCAAAGAGGAACTATTGTGGACTTAACTTTGTTCCACTATAGAGGAACTTTGCACAAGTTGGACAGAGTACAAGTTTCTTTGAGAACCAAACACACTCAATATTAATAAAAATTAAAGTCTTATTTTAAAAAATTATTAAAATAAATAAAACTTATAGCTGCAAAAGATTTGTAAAAAAAAATAATGTTGAATTCATGAAAAGAAAATGAGGTTTAAATGATGTACAATTATGAGAAAGAATGTATAAAAGAAGAAAAATATCACTTAACACAACGAGAAAGTAAAAAAAGTGAACTAAAATATGAGACTTAAACGAATTAATGGTGCAATAAAGAACATAATTATTGAATGATTAGAATCTCACTATCATTTTACATTAGCTTGAATGTTCATTGCATACTGAATTTCAGATACCAAGTTGTCGAAGATATAATTATTATATTAATATATTTTTATAATATTTTTACTTTTCGTTTATTGAGTTATTTATTTAATATATAAAAAATAAAGTGTTTGGTGAATGTTATTCTTATTTTATTTCAAATCCGTAGAAAAAAAAAGAATTGTAATGGGATTCTGATTCTGATTCCAATTTATGAAATCCACTTTTTTCATGAAAAGACGGGTCTTTAGAATGCTTCCTGTTGACTCCGTAACGACGCGTGACGTTTATATATTTTGTTTCTTATGTACCAAACAAAACAGCATCAGCAGCTGAATCTATCTTCTACAATAATAAATAAAAGCAAAAAAATTGTTTATTTATGCAATATTTTTAAATAATAATGTTTTTCCTCACATTATTAAATTTATTTTATTATTTTTTTACTATTTCCTAATTTTTTAAAAAATTGAAAACTCAGAATATTTCTGAATACAAGTCTGTCTTACGCATGAGGTAACTAAAAAAGTCTTACGTTTGAAAAGGCAAAACAGTAACGCGCATTTGCTTCGGAACCTTTCAGAGCGCCGAAGGACTATTGAAATTACTTTCTAGGCTCTTTATATATATATATATTACAAATTTTTTGACTTAACTCATATATTATAATATAAATAATAATTTAGTATTTATATTTATAATTTTTATTTAAAATAAAAATATGATATTATTAATGATGTATCTAGTTGATCTTATTTTTCATTAAATGATATAAATCAAGTCAAAATTATATAAATAAATATATTTTTAAAATATATTAAAAATATTAAAAACTAAGAAAATCACAAAATTTGATGATATATAAATTTTATTCAAGCAAGTTATAATTATACTTTCTTCTGTCCTTTGATAGACAACACCCTCTTAATTTGTTTTTCCCAACTTCTGACTATAAAAGAAGTGGACAGAATAGAATAAAAATAGTTATAGATGACGTGCTTTCTTTTAACTTCTGAATATGTTTATTTTAGTTATTACTATCTTTATGTGGAGAAATTTTTAGATGGTTTGAGATTCATATTTTATTATATATATATATATTTTCTAAAATACATGTGTCGTATTATTATTGGTTAAGTAGTCTGAGACCATGAAAAAATTTATTCTTTTACGCACATTTGTATTAATTTTTTTCAGCTTTCTTGTCAAAATTGTTTTTCTCTCTACAATCTCAGAAAACATGCTTTATTATTTATTACAATTATTATTCCTTTTTAATAGTTTTAGCTCATTAATTAATTTTTTTAATGATTTTGGCTTAAGATTTAGCTACAACCCACAATTTTATTCAATTTCTAAAAAACTTAGTTACTATTTTTGTCTTTAATTTTTAGTATTTTATGTATAAATTTAGTTTTAAGTTTTTATTTTTAATTTAATTTATTAATTTTAAAATTTTAAAATTAAGATCCTCTTTTCAATTAACAAATATAACAAAAAAATCTGACATTAACTTATTAGTATAAATCATTTAAGAAAAATATAAAATATTTAAATAAAGATAAAAAAAATAAAAGTATATAAAAAATTAAAAATTATAAAATTTAAATACAAACAATTAAAGTTAAAAACAGAATTACAGAAACATTAAAATACAAAAAGTAAAAAAAAAAAAAAAAACTCAAATGGAGTACATGAAAGTGGAAATGACGTCCAGTACAGTACACACCATAAAAGGCCCCTTCCACCGAGCGAAAAATCCCAACGCACCATCTTACACACACAGCTTCAAGTACACAAAATTTCCCTTCCATCTTTAGTATTCTACATAACATTATATATATATATATATATATATATATATATATATATATATATATATATATATATATATAATATGTATAAATTTAAAAGACTTATATTAAACTTTAATCATATAAATTAAATAATTTAATAATTAAAAAAATATTTTTTATTAATTTTTTATATACTTTTTAAATAAATTTTTAATCGTTAAATTATTTAATTTATACGATTAAATTTAGTATACACCTAATATCAATGAAATATATATATATATTTACGTGCAAAAAAATATACTTCTATTATATAAAGATATCTCATGTAAGTTTTCAATTTAGTTTTTTTATTTTCATTTTTTACAAAAATTAATAAAAATTATTACATCTATTACTAACTTTCAAGTGCATTATGACATAAGTTAGAATGTTTATTTTATTTTTTCTAGGAATACGTTTAGTACAAAAAATAGTGGGTGGTTTAAACGTGATAATTTCCATTAGTAGATGAATGGACTAAGATATACACTTAGAAAAGTGTTTAAAATTGTGTTATATATGTATGATGTATTTAAATTTTGTAGACTAAAGTAAACGATAGAAGTAGGTTATGTCATTTGTAGGAGGTCTAAGACTTAACCTACATCAAATGTAATTAAGATGGACATATTTATTAAATAGATGAATTATAATATTTAAAAGTTTTTTTAGTTACAAATATTAAATTTCAAGCTATCAAAAATAATTTTTTAATCCTAATAAACTAATCTATTTAGTTAAAAAAACTGGAGGAGCCAAATTTTAGTAAATATATGTTTTCTTCTTGCTAATAAGGTATTTAGATGAAAATAGAAAAATATAGATAATAATATTTTTTGTTTACTTAAATAAAATATAAAGAAAATAAGAAAGAGAAAAAGACCTTTGGAAACAAAATTTTAAATTTTACTCTCCTACTTTTTTTTTATAATTCAAATTTAAATTTTGGTTTCTTCCCTTATTTTCTTTCTTATAAAATAGATTGAAGATAAAAATGTGTGAACATTTTTCAAATAGACAATTAGTCCTTAAAGGTGTAAATATTTTATTTAAATTAAATTTTTTATTTGATATGATAAAATTTTCACACTCCATTATCTCAAAGGGATTTAGTTTTTCAAAAGTAAAAGTTTATTATTATTAATTTTCATTTAAATATTTTATAAACATAATCACTTTAAAATTAATAATAAATAAATGTTTAAAATTGAATTGTATGTATATATCTTAAATAAGTGTACCTATACACACACTTACTTTAATGAAGACAAATAAACCTAAAATATCTATTTCTTGATCTCAGTGATAGACCAAACATCATCGTAATCAGAATTCACAGAGGATGTCAAGTGACTATACTCATTAATATAAAGTCATCCCATGTTATTGGACTCCAACGTGCACCATTTTAAACAAAAAATTCTATCCTAACTTTTACTAGTGGCTAAAATTAGGTTTTACGTCAAATACCCATTTCATATTTCTTACGTCTGTATTTATTATTATATAAGCACTCATTTTTCTTTTTACTTTACTCAGCCTCCCACCCATTCTGAATTGCTTACTTCCAATGTTAATTAATTAAGACCAGGTAATTTAGATATTCAATTGTAAGTAGCATAAAATAAAATGAAATAAATGTATTATTTATATATTTTTTTTATGATGGTATAGAAAAATGAAGTATGGTTGCATTCTATCTCCTGAATTAGAATAACAGCGAAAGAGAAGTATTAAATAAAATAAAATAAAATATCACTAAGTTTCGTTCTACTCTAATAATTTATTCTTACTTTAAATGATCTAAATAATAGAACCTAGAATTGTTCAAATTCTTTGGTTCTCTTTTATCCAATTGTTTTTCAATTCAAATATAATTCAAGTGCTACGATAACAAATTTGAATATAACCTGTTTCGTTTGTAATGATCGATTAGTTTCCAAATTTTTGAGAAGTTAAATTGGTGTAATCTTATATTTGCATACGTATAGAGAAATTCTTAACGTTTTATGAACTTTGAAAGTAATGTAATAATTTAATTAAACTATAATAAAAAGAGTATCGAAATTATGGTTAAAATCAATTTAGACACTCATATCAATAACATCCAAAAGTTCAAAATCAAAACTATCAAAAGCAATTACGAAGCTTTAAAATAATAATTTTTTTAATCAATATAAATCTGTACATAATAAAAAAATGTTAATCTCAGTTGAGTTTAAGAAACAACAAATAATAAGATTTTATATTTTTTAAAACATATTTATTATATTATATAACTTTAATGTAATAAATGTATTTTCTTATAATAAATAATTTATCATATTTAGATGCTTAAACTCACTTCTAAAAACTGAGTTTAACAAAATTATAAAAAATTAATAAATAGTAAATTTTATTAAAATTTGTAACATTTATTACTATTAATATGTTAAATTATATAATTTTTAATAAAATATTACTATATAGAAATTTTTGTTATGTTTAATATTGGAAAGTTAAAAGAACCATTAAAAATTAAATGAACACTTAAACTATTTTTCTTCTTAATTTTTTCCTTTGCTTCCCCCTCCTATATATCCCAAACAAAACAATTATCAGGTTTACATTATGTTTTGTATCAGAAGTTAGGGTTCCTCTTTCACAGTGAGACTATTCAGATCGACATTTAAGAGATTATGTAATGTAAATTTCTCCCACTTTAATTGGGGCACATGATCAAGTCATAAAGCATCAAATTTTTATTTAACTAATGTTTATAAAACAAAATCCATCAATCAACCCACGTCTAAATCCAAAAAGTTTTAACACGCAAAGCCACTCATATTATGACAATTAATAAATAAATCGAATTCACGGATATAATACTTAAATACATGTCAAAATTAATCTATTTGGATGAGTTAATTGAAAATACTAATTTGCAATTTAGAACATAAAGGCTTTTGTTGTTTAATCCTTTGTGGGTAGACAGGGAATGAACAAGTGAAATTGCTAAGTGCTAACTCTTTGGCTTTGGGCTGTACGGCTTCAATATTTTAATATCAATGTGCTTACAACTTCCGTCATAAACTTCTATTTGTTTTTAAAAATAAATTTTTTGCGTGGTTGGGAGATGACAAGGAAAATATTAGTATATTACCAGCTTTGCTAATAAGGGTTAGCTTAAGTGGTTGTTTAAGAAAGAAATTTTAGGTTCCATCGTAATTGTACTCTTTAATGGTGACCTCACCTTGAAAGTTGAGGCCTGCACTGGCCTTGAAATGTGAACCTGATTTTCTAGTACTAGTTTTTAATTTTATTATATTAATGGACTCGTATCTATGGTTTCTGACATAATCTGACCTACCTTAGTTTGTGTCGTACATGTACTTTGTCTTTTTTGTGTGGTTGTGTCGTTCCCAAAATAAGTAGCTGTTGTTATCACTAGTAAAGTGCTTTTGACGTAATGGCATGAATACATGGCCAAACCCATAGACCTAGACTGTTATATAATCTCCTTCTCATCATCTCTCACGCATGTCTTTTCTACCTTGTTTGTTTTTATTGAAGCATAGTGTTTCTTTCTCAGCAAAGTTTTAATTTTGTTTCCTATTTTCCCATTTGGATCGTCTTCTCTTGTGAAATTTCTAAGCTTAGCTAAGCCTGAAATTTCTGCTTCCTGAGTTATACAACCTATCCCTCAGGTAGAGAATATAATAATTAACTTCAAAGGTTCACATCCTTAATATATGTATTTTTACGGAAATAATTTTGGTACAATTTAGAGTTTTTTTTTTTTTTTGAATGCATTTTTATGATGTGTATATGCAGAAAAGATAAAAATTGGGTAAAAATAAAATTATATACATGATTACGTATAATGTCAATTTTAGCAGTTATAGTTGTATCAGTGATCAGGCTTATATTTGTTATCCTACGCGTTATTAACAAGGCTAAAAATTCAAAACATATAGATGCATGCTTCTGTCTCTATCTAATGTGATGGATTCCCCATGAAGTGAATTGATTCATTAAGGGAGTCATGTGGCACAGAACTAAACCTTTTTTTAATACCTTTTCAGGTCTAGGCCTAGCATGGAAAACAACATAAACCGTGAAACACAAGGACATGGCTTGGATGAAGTTCCATCACTAGCTAAATATATATCGTCAAATGAAGTAGCCAACTTTGTTACTGGTGACTTAAAAAATCTCAGCTCATCTTTCAAAGTAAGACTCATGATCAATACTGTGTGTGCTTGAGGAATTATTGGATATGTTGGTTGAAAATATATAGATTTCCAGATTTTTGTTCTTTTGATGAACCTATTTGAAATTTTTAGTATAATACAACATCCATTTTGGTGATCATAATTTAGGATATATCTATTCCAATAACAGGAAAGTGAAACAACCTCAGCAGGAACCCAAGGTTTTGAAACAGCAGGCATCAATCACCAAAGCAAGCATTCAGTATCTATCAGCATTCCATTCTCCAGTGAAGAGGTTCAGCTACATAACAACATAACAGTTCTCTGTAGTGGTGAAACTACTCAAAGTGATGTTATTACCATTTCCTCTTCTCAATCAACTCCTAAAGACTCCAACCCACCATTGCCTCCAAAATGTTACTTTCAACCAATGCTAAATGGCAGTGTGCACCCAGAGGCAGCAAGTGGTGTCAATTTCGCCAATTATGAAAGCATCAAAAGCTTGAAGAATAAGAGGTTTGATTCTTTTAAAACATGGTCTAGTAAACTTGAGGGACAGTTATCAATTCTGAGTGGAAGGTTACCTAAATCTGTCGAAGAGGATAACAGCTTAAGCAACAAAGCACTTGAAGGCCCAAAGTTAGAAACTCCAAAGGTATGTGATCACCTTCTACCCAATTTGAGTGCAGTTGTAATATTCTTATGTGAAAAATAATCCAAGTACCGAGATGACCTACAATTAAGTTTTTGCAAGTCCAACTAATTGAGGCTGAGTCTCATGTTGAAATAAGTTAACCATTGTTTCCTAATGATCTTTTTTTTTTCTTTACACTGCTACATCATTGACTAAGCTTCTGTTTGATTAATGAATTACTTATTGAAGATTCAAACATATATATTTAATTTTGATTTACTCCTTCAGCAATCTTCAGAAGAGATGGTGCTTCCTCAGGACAAGCAGTGGCCATTTCTTCTTCGGTTTCCTGCTGCATCTTTTGGCATTTGTCTTGGAGTTAGCAGTCAAGCAATTCTTTGGAAAGCACTAGCCATTTCTCCTTCCACTGAATTTCTTCACATAACCCTGAAAATAAATTTCTTCTTATGGTTCATATCCATTGCTCTTGTTGCTACTATTTTCACCATCTATCTCTTCAAAATCATTCTTTATTTCGAAGCGGTTCGTCGCGAGTACTATAATCCTATTCGTGTTAACTTTTTCTTTGCCCCATGGATATCTCTCTTGTTCTTAGCTCTCGGAACTCCCACAACAGTTGCCAAAGACCTGGATCATGCACTTTGGTATATCCTAATGATTCCATTATTCTGCCTTGAGCTAAAGATCTATGGACAGTGGATGTTTGGAGGCCAAAGGAAGCTCTCAAAGGTGGCCAATCCGACTAGTCTCCTATCAATTGTTGGAAATTTTGTAGGAGCCTTATTGGGTGCATCAATGGGTCTAAAAGAAGGGCCTATTTTCTTCTTTGCTATTGGGCTTGCTCACTATATGGTGATATTTGTAACTCTCTACCAAATGCTCCCAACAAATAAGACCATCCCAAGAGAGCTCCATCCAGTGTTCTTTCTTTTTGTTGCACCACCTAGTGTTGCTTCTATAGCATGGGCTAGGATTCAGGGTTCTTTTCATCACGGATCACAAATTCCCTATTTCATTGCCATGTTCTTATATATCTCACTGGTATGCTTTATCACTCTAGAACTTCAAATATGCATAACCATTCTTATTTCAAAGTTTTGGCTGTCAAAAAAGATGGGCTAATATAGTTTGCACAACTTTTTCCTTAATCAACAATTTTAAAATTCAAGTCACTTATTTGTTTCATATGCTTTTTCAGGCTGTTCGGGTCAATCTTTTCAGAGGATTCAAGTATGTTACTCTACCATATCTATTACGTTGGCTATTGTATTATGTTGACTTTTCTAACAGTACTATATGTGAATTTACAGATTCTCAATTTCATGGTGGGCCTACACATTTCCAATGACTGGTGCAGCAATTGCAACTATAAACTACTCAAATCAAGTCACAAATGTTGTAACTCAGGCTTTGTGTGTAATACTGAGTCTCATTTCCACATTCACTGTAACAGCAGTGCTTGTCTCAACTATAGTGCATGCCTTTGTCCTCCGAGACCTCTTCCCAAATGATCTTGCCATTGCCACAAGTGCTAGAAAGAGAAAATCACATAGGAAGCAGTTCCATGCATCTAAGAAATGGGAGCCATGATCATGCCACGAAGATTGAAAATTACTTGAAGTTTGTGAACTTAGATACAAATGATTTAGAAACTTATCACACGATGACACCCTCCCACATTTCAGGGAAGTCATAGATACTTGATGATCTAAATGATTAAGAAAATAATGAGGCAAGAAACACCTTTCCCATTTTAGTCTCTAACAATATAAGCTTGGGTTAAAATAACCAATTTTTACAGCCTAAAGCAGGGGTATACTCAGTTTTTCCTATGATCATGTATGTATTTAATACACGAAGGTTTGTGTGGAAAGAACAAAGTATTGTTGGAAAGTTCCCATCTTGTATCTTGAAACACAAGAAAGTTCTAATATATTTGAGAGTGAAGTATCAGCATTAGTTGTTGAAGGAAAGGAAAACATTAATTGGTGCTGTCCTTTGCACGTTGTCAAATGAGGGAAACACGATAGCCCAATTGTGGTGCAATTGGAATCTTGTCACACTGAACCAAAAGTAATAATGCTACACGAAGGAATATGATTGAAGAATCGTGGAACTCTTGCATGCACGCTTCAAAATTAACAAATAGAGGTGTCAAATCTAACTCAAAGTCAATAAAGATTCTAGGCAAAACCTTTACGGTAACCAATATCACTTTGTCACAGAAAAATATACAATTGTTAATTAGTTTATTCTCTTCTGGAGGTGTTCATGCTTTCGGAAATGCAGAAATATATATTACAAATTTCATAGTGTTGCATTTAAACTAATTTTAAAATGTATCTAACGGTAATAAAGGTGAATATTTAAGATTATCATCTCAGATATTGTTGATAAATACATTAAGCCTAATTTAATTCTTAGTTACTTAGGTAAATTATAAAAATGTGATTAGTTAAAATATGAATAAAGAAAGAGACAGAAAAGAAGAGAGAAAGAAAATTTTCATTAACACAAATAAATTACAAGCAACAATTTAATTACAAAACATTTAAGCATTTCATTTTTCCCATGTAATTACTAATATTTATTTTTTTAGAACTCGTGTTTTTCTTTTAATATATTGTCATTCACCAATTTAATTTTTAATGGTTATGTTATATTAATAATTTTTATATTATTTTTTCAATGATTATGCAACGTAATTACATTATTCATGTCAGCTAATAAAAGTATGAAAAGTTAACTAACTTATTAAATTACAACTAATTAAAAGCCAAAGAATTATGATTAATCCTAATAAATCGCTTAACTATAGTTTTATTTATTAATTGCAGGATGGTTGTTAATCAAATCAGTAACTAAAATTAAATTGAGTGACCAATTCTTGACACGAATTATATTTAAATTGAAAAATGTCAATAATTTAACACATAAAATCATCATAGCATCTAAATATGACTAATTACTCATAATCATAAAGAAATTGAAAATAAAAATCATAATTCCAAAATCATCCATAATAAACGAAAGTCCTTTAACAAGGACCTAGTACTCAGGTAATAATGGGGCCTCCTTATGATCACCTCAATGACATTATTGGCAGTAATTGTGATGACTTTAGGGAAGAGAACATGGGATAAAGGACATTTTTGCACTGTAAAGCCACACGATTTAGTTATGCTGAAAGTTATGCATGATTGTACATGTTCAAATACGCATGACGTACTTGTTCATGTTAATATTACTGTGCTTCTCATATACACATATGTGTATGCTTAAATATTACCATGTTTGAATCTGTTTGCAAATTTTCCCTTAATTTAGTCGAGTTGAGTGGCTAACTTGCACAATTAGGTCCCAACGTTGAAGCAATACCTAAGAAAGAGGTTCCTATTAAAAATGCCCTAAATTGGCTAGTTCAATTCATTGTGTATTGTAGGTTATCTACCCACATAAAGTTGGTCAATAGGTAAGTGAAGTGAAATGAAATGCACATGTATAAAGTAATTCATGATATCATTCATATATATATATATATATATAAGGCAGGCTGCAAACGTGTTGAAAACAGCTATTGCTTGAAAAGCACTTTGCTTCTTATCCTTCCCTTTGCTCATCTTTAACTTCATCTTTCACCAAGAAAAAATCACTAACTTTTGAAAATGTTAGGCGTGAACAATTTTTTATAACCTTTATTTGATAAAATAATATCAATATAAATATATACTGATAATATAATGTATTATATTGATATTTAATATATAATTTTTATGTTAACAAGTTTATTATTAATATGATATATTATATCGCATAGCATTTTAGACTAGACCAAATGGACTCACAACCAAGGTACATTAAGGTCCAATAATATGCACGAATCGACGATCCATAACTCATTAGGGCCTATCATTATAGACTTGTATATTTATTTGGGTGAGCACTTAGTACTAACTTAATTTTAAAATTTTAATATTATTTTTGGTTTTTTTTAATTTTGGATAATCTTAATTTTATAGAATTAATTAAAAATAGGCATGAAATAAATTAATTTACGTTTAAAAACTTTGACCTTAAAATGAAATTATGTTAAACTGCTTGATATGAAAATTTCGACTTATCTCAAAAGTTATATATATATTTTCTTCTAATCAACCATGACTTTAGGAAAAGAAAATTTATTTTGATGAATAACAATCACACATGCACAGTAAACTGAAAAACAACATTTGTGGTAGATGCAAGTGGGTGTGGAGACTCTCCCCCAAACATGTTCATTGACATTTATAAGTTAGCTAAACTTATTATTTGTTCCTGATCGGTTGATAGAACTTTAATTGAACAGGTTGTGAGATTTTTTGAATATTAACATAATTCGGAATAAATTAACAACTTAATTTCCACTTTCTCAAGACACAGGTGGTGGTTAATTCCAATATAATTCATATTAAATGACACTAATACAGTGAGAATCAATTCAATTCGAATACACAGTCATCATTCATATATGATTTCAATGTGTCGAATGATTCTACCAAGAACTTCATGGGTAACCTTGAACCGGGTCTCAACTTTCACGTGAACAATTATCTTCAAGTAATGTGTATGCATAATAATCAAGAAATAGTTTCACGATGTTAATATATCCAGTATTCTAGCTAGATAATTTTACTATCTTTTTTACTGCATGTTTATGAAACAAGAAGCATATGAAAAATTGAAGATATTTATTAGCGAACTGGATCATGAGGAATGTCCACAGCTTTGCAGTGGGTAAATGGTAACAACAACCAACATCACAGCAATATCATTGTCATGTTTGGCTATATTTCAAAATTTCAATAGACGATTAATTAATGTTTCTGTCAATATGCTGGAAGTGTAGCCAAGAAAAGAAAGGAAACATCTAAACCATTGTGGATATCATAATGTTTCACAAGTGGTGGAAACTGTTTCTGATACAAATAGGTATACTATCTTCCAAATTTCCCTATTATCATGTCCAATTCCCTAACTTACGGGAAGTCGGTGCAAACAAACTTTAAACACTCAAAATGAATATCATAATCTAATATTCATAATCTCGTTTCAATTTGTATGCTTTTCTCCAACAAAGAAAATATATAAGACCGAACAACTCAAAAGGCAAACAACGTAACCTGACAAGTGCATTTTAACAAAAGATTCTGTTCAAATGAGTTAAATCACGCGTGTATATATACAGTTGTATGAAGCTAATTATGTGTTATTTGTTGCGTTAAATATATATCTCACATCATAAGAATTGCTTTCGACATGTAACGAGGTTTTGGACCCCTAGCTAGATTGTTTTGTCCCAATGTCAACGCACTCTACACGGCGTTTTTAAGAGATGACGACTTTTTGAACCTTGTCTTAGTTCAACATTATTCAACCACATGCACGTTTGATTATCAAGAATGTAAGTGATATATTTTTTAACATGTTTTTTAATATTAATTATAATTTATTAAAAATTAAAAAAACACAAAAGAGAATCATTAATTTAGAAATAAAAAATGATGACACTCGTATAATTTTTATACTTTTCATTAAATATTAGTCAATAATAAAAATATATAAAAAAATGTATTACTAACGTTACTCTTTAATTATATAATTAATAATAAATTAAATGCATATCATTGCAATTGAAATTGGTAGTAAGAGTATTGGAGATAAGATTTTGTTTTCTTAATTTAATGATAATATATATAGAAGATTTTGATATAGTTTGTTGGAAGTCTCAAGTTAATTAAAGCCAGATATCTATTAAGTGAAAAAAAAAACCAGAAGACAAGCGCGCTAATACGAAATAGTCACATAATTATTTTTTAAACAACGTAGCTATGACAGATTGAATTTATAGCTTTAGAATTTGACATATTCTTCCAGATTTTTGTTGATCAGACAACAAATACACACCCTAATAATAATTAATTTGTGTGGATTTATTCAAAACGACTTTAGATGCTCTTATCTGCTAATTCTAAAATAATCAAACCAATATTTCACTTACTTTCATATAGATGAAAAATAAGGGGAATAATATTGCAACTGTAAGTATAGTATTTAGGGATTTATCGAGAGTTTTCTATTTATCAATTTTGCAAAAAATAATATTGAAAATTTATTAAATATAATTAGATACTGATGAACTTAGGGAAGAAAATGAATACCAATGTAACAAATGAAGCTTAAAGAAATTCTTAGATAAGTAATTTTTGCCAGACTAAAATAAACTATTAACTTGCACCACTAACGTAACATTAGATTAGTCTTTGTTAATATAATTTTTTTAATAAAAGTATATTATTAACAGTATAATATATTATGCAAATAAATAATTTTATTAATATAAATATTAATATATATTAATATATATGTATTTTTTTGTTATTAATATAGACCTGTAAGATGTATAATGATAGTTTAAATTTTTCTATATAAAAAATCATCTTAACACTTAATAATTTTTATTCAATAATAAATGACATTTTTGTGTTTTTGCTGTGATGTATATTTAAATTAAGTACTTTACAGATAAGTGTGTAACTATAGTATAATGAAATAAAACTTACATAATCAATTATTGATTTAAGTGTCTTTCTGCATATCATATTCATCCAAAATTTTGTTGATCGGAAGACAGTATGCTGAAATGATGGTTAAAGTATTGAAGAAATTAAATTAAAGCGTTGTGGTCATTGTCATTTGTTACCTTTTGTCTAGAATATATATCTTTGTGTTTGCTAGAATTTGCTTCCGTGAACAATGGAGTATGATATGATGGATATAACTCGTCATGAATTCAAATTTGTTTACTTGAAATATTTATGTTTCTGGGTTTCTTTTTAAACTATTATATGTCGTTATTTGATTTTCTTTTTTTACAGACACTTTCAAAATGAAAATAGAAATAATATATATTTCTATGCACACTTATTTTTCTCTTATGAAGTTTAAGACTTGAGTATGTAAGTAGCTGGTGTTGTTAGTTGATTGTTAGAGTAAATTACTCCATCTTTTCTTCTATTTTACGTTTTTTTTTAATAAAAACATTGAAAATATACACAAAATTCTCCTTATTGCTAAAATTTATACAACTTTATCTATTCCAATTATACATTATACTTTAGTCTCAATTTCAGAATTTAAATTCATTTTTGTACTCCTATTTTAAAGACAAATAGTATCTTTAAATAGACAGATATTTTGTATAACTTTTAAAAATAAAGAGAATTTAACGTATATTTAAAATAGAAAAAATATTATAAGATTATTCATACAAAAAAAGATAGAAATAATTTGCTCTGAAATTTCACAAGTTTGACTTTTCAAATAAAATTACGTAGTTACAGTTAAAATCATGCGTAACCATGCATGTGTATAACTGTAAAATCATGTATGTGACTAGTGAGTTTTCAATAATTTTAGAATCTGACTTTTAAAAATGTTTTTATTTTTCATTTTCACATATAATAATAAAAATAAATATTATTTTTATTCAGTTCATTTTAACCGCTTTAACTACTTGTATAATTTTAAAAAAATAAAAAGATTTTCTGAAGCTAAACAGGATTTAAATTTGTATAAAGATGATGATTACGTACAATCTTTTAATGATTTGATAAATTTGAGTCATGATTGAGTTCCATATTCTTTTATATTATTTTGAAGGAATGATTGAAGAAAACTCAACAGAGTTATTGGAAACTTTTGCAGATGAAAGGGATTGCAAGTATTCGTGCACGGAAGCATTACTTGAAGAAAGGTTAGCAAAGTCGAAAAATGTTGATGCTACTGAGACCAAAAAAAGAGAGAGAGAAATGTTGATTCTGCATAATTACATGGTTTCAAATCAAAACTCTTTAAGCTAAAGACATTATTCTACCCGAGACGTCAAATTCGGACAAGAATGTGCCTATTGTTCTCCAATAACTGAAACATCAATTATTGGGATCTTAGATATTTTTTGCTACATAGTAATTTCCAACTAAGTTAGGCCTAGGTTTTATCCACACTTTTTATTTTATTTTTACAATCTGACGATTAGAGCATATAGTATTTAAGAAATTAAGTACTGTTTGATTTTAGAAACTATTTTTAATTTTATTTTCAATTACAAAAATATCAATTTTAATTATATTTCCTTTTTTAAAATAATTTTATACAACATAGTATTTTTTTTATTTTTACTGATTTCCTTATAAATATTAGAAATAGGAAATAACATGAACATAATGTGATGTTTTTTTAATTAAAAATAAAAACATGGAACATTTTTCAAACCAAGCAACTCTTAATGGTTACTATTTGTGTTATTGTTGAGTTGAAGGCATAATATAGAGATGATTTTGCATATGAAATGAGACTCAACTATTCATACACTAAGAAGGTTTGAGAAATAAGTTGAGAAACCTTAAGATGCTCCAAAATCACCCAAGTTTCGAAAGTTTTAATGATATAATAATAAGAGCCATGGCATAACTCTTGAAGCAAGTGGTGATGGGTTAGATCTTTGCTTCCGTCACTCTAAATTAACTACTTACATAAATTGTTTAAGAAAGGTTGCATGTTGTGTTCTTATTTTGTAACCAACAAGACTTCTCAATAAAATTTTCTAATCAAAGCTGTTCAGTTTTGCAGAAAATGCTTCAATCATTCCAACTTAAGTTGCTAGAAAGTCAAATTTTTTAGGAGTATTAGCAGCTAATCTCTAAAACATCCTTTGTATCAATTTCTTTGTTATTAGTTGAAATTTATTAAGAAACACAAATTATGAGTAAAACATATTAAATAGAGCAAAAAACCAACTTAATTTCATGATTATCAATAAAGTTGAACCAATTATAGAAGTGTATTTGATTGAAAAACAGTATTTAAAAGGTATGTTGCTAGCATTTATCCAAAATTATCCCTCCCTTTCCTTTTTCTTCAGTTCACATGCAGCTGAAGGAAAAAAAAAAAGTCCTCTTCCAAGATATGCCACAGATCGTATTTATAGAATGAACAAGATCTAAATGGAGAAGGATCTATAAACTGATCCGCATCATTTATGCTTAACGATTACTTTAGCACACATTATAATTCCAACATTATGTTTACATAGTGTAATAAGGAATCAGATTCTCATCTGTAGTAAAAGTGTTCCACCCAGTAATAACAAGATTAAAAAAGTAAAATTGAACTGTATCGTTTTTTTTTTTTTTTTTCAAATTTGAGTGCAAACCTTGACAACCAACCACATATTATTTGCCTATGACATTCCTATATCACTTAAGCGGAGGAGAATGGAGACAGAATGAGTGGCTGCTGATAATTTGGCCTCATGCATGTTCAGCTCACATGTGACTATTCTTCTTTCCTTTCCTTTCCTTTTTTTTTTTTTCCGCTTATTCTGTTTTTGAATTTGATACTAGTACTATGAGAGAACCATATGATGCCACCTATTGAAAAAATAGTTAAAAACTTCCACAAGAAGTGAAAAAGCTTAGCTAGAACAATGAAGTGCCATCTTTTTGCCCTCATAGTATAAAAAGTTCTACAGTGACAGTAGATCAAATTTAATCTCTTCTCATTTTGCTTCACTTTCTCCCTCCCTTTTTGCAGCTTCGTTAACTCATACTCTCTGCCATAAATAAAATGTCAAAGTTAGTACTCAAGAAAATCTACGTAATTTTGTGATAAGAACAGCTATGATCAATTGATATCTATAATTCTACATGTTGAACTTGTACATACCAATGGATCTTTTGCAATGGAGAACTGCCTCATATATTGAGCTTTCAGAATCACAAGACTTGCGCCAATCATCTGCTGAAAAGGCTACACTAATTCTTGGGGATGTTTCTGAATAGTATTTCCTATTCTTTACTGCCTCAGCTCTTTTAGCTACAGTTTCAGTATTTGATTTGTGACCCCTTAGCTTTTCACACAAAGGCCTTAAGAAATAAAGATACTTCTGAAATATTCTCCTTGATAATTTTCTGCACCTTTTTAAGGAAAGGCAACTAGAATGACCTGTAGGAACAGTACTTTTTTGTGCATGTGAAGATGAAACCAGGCTTGTGTTGGAGTCTGAGGACTCATGTTCTTCCATGTTCAAAGATTCAACAAAAAGGGGCATGAGGTAACCATTGGAAAAGAGTTCATCTGCATGAACAAGAGTAAGAGGGGACTGAGAAATTGGAAAGTCAAATTTTGAATCTTGTGAATTCTTAAAGAATCTTTTAGATGGTGGCATTCTTGGGTCCATCTCAATGAAGGAAGCTTCATCAGATGCATCGAGAGAAGTTCTCAGAGAGCTATCTAGGCTTTCTAGTGATGGCCTCAGGTTCACTAACCAACTATATGAGAAACTTTCAATAGAAAGAGGCTGTGAACTTTCCATGTCTGCTACTCTGAAGGTGTAGAAGGAATATTGGAAAGAATTGACAAATTGACAGTGTAAGAGATGAGGATACAAAGTGGGCTATAGCTAGCAAAAGCACTCCTCTTATGCAGCATATCTTTTGACTTATATGTATACATATATAAACACACCCCCCCCCTTAATATATCATCTGTCTTAGAATTAGTCATGTGGCTGTCTGGCAAGAGACAATGAATTTTAATAATTGGAAATGAGAAAAGAAGAAAAAGAAACAGAAATGTGAGCCCACCAATAGACCCATGGTGTCCTGTTTCATTAGTTGCTAATCTCAACCTTTCTTTTTAATCATTTGTTGCTTTAAAATTTTCATAAAGGGGTTAGTTTTTTTTAAGACTTTAAGTAAAAAATCAAATTCAAGAATATCCAGGAGGATCATGCATATTATTCATGTGGTTCATTAAGAATTCAGAAAAATTAAGCAGATTCGTCTTTTCAATGCTTTAGCATGTTACCTTTAAGCTTTTGTTCAGTAAATTGAAACTCAAAATTAATCAAGGGGAATATTTGGTAATCACATTTAAATCCTCAGTTGTTATGTCACAAATCAATGTTCTAAAACCACATGCGCAATGTTGTTGATTATACTTAAGTGTGCTATGTTTTGTTATTGTCTTCTTGTTCTGTGTAATAATATTATTTGGATGGATATGACCACTTTGGAAAGGTGATTTCATCAGTTTGATATTACATTCCAACTGCTGCAAGCCTGCAATTTCAGGCTGAACCTAAATTTAAAATTATTCTTTGTACTATATTTATTATGTGCATGCAACCTAAATGACATCGATATGATGTATATTTTATTGGACCATTATTGATTATTATATGCATGAGATACTCTTGGACACCATTATTGTTTCCTGAAGAGAAAAAGGAGTGTACCATAGTACTTTAGTGTTTTAGCATCATGCAATGGTTTTCAACTATTCACCAAGTTAGAGTCATATTCAAGAAATTTAGAATATAGAATAATATACCAAATATACCCATCGAGAAATTGTTCTATAAGCAAGCCTGGCCTCTGAGCTATTCCAGCGGCAAATCTATGCCTAGTAGGACAAATTGTCTCCAATAATAACAGAAAGCTCTTCAAAACTAAAGTGTCGGTAAATCTTTCTAAGTAAAAGCAGAATTTTAATTTTAAATCGTATCCTACTTTTCTTTGGGAAAGATCATGATAAGAAAAAGAGAGGACCAAGACAACTTAAGAAATGTTTTATATGAGTTGAAAAAGAATATATATCATTCGTTGTAACATTATAAAAACAAATAGAATAAGGAATATAAAAGAAAACAAATCATTAAAGGAGTGTTTACAATTTAAAGGTGAGGCAACCCAAACCAAACTAAATTATATTTAAATCCAAGTCTCTCTATAACTAGATATAAGTTACAAACAAGTTTCTTGATAATCAAATCAAGATCAAATAATATTTTACGGACACCAATCTTTTAATGAATGTTCATAATAGGTAAAAGTATTTACTACTTAATAAGTTAATAAGAATGTTCACACAGTCGATAATGAATAACGATGAACTATTTACAAACTAAACCACTTCATGATTAATTTTTTAAAATTAAAGGCTTATTTACCAATTTTTATTCATCTTTTATGACCAATGGACACTTTTGTTCCCCTATTAATTTTTCACTTGAATTAAATTTCTTCATTTGTTAAAGAAACTCTTACAATCCTTCCATCACTGTCTTTTATCTAAAGTCCTCAAATTATTTTTTTTCACTCAAATAGTTGGACATTAAATACAAATTTGCAATAAAAAAAATTTAAAAGGTTGGAAAGCTGAAAATTTGATGAAATCTAAGAAATTTTATAGGACGTAAATTTAAGGTTTTTAAAAGGAAAATTGGAAAATGTCTTATATTAGGTGAAATATGATATTTTGATTTGTGGGTTTTAAACCCACAGGACTAAAATTGAGTAAAAAATTATTGTAAGACCAAAATTACACATTGGTAACAGTAGAAAGATTAAAAGTACAATCCAGGCTATATTAAATTATTTTGTTAAGATACTATGTTTTGTAAAAAATATCAAATCACATGCAAAATATGAACTAAGCAACCGATTGGCAAAGCGCCATATTGCACTCAGCACAAGAACAAACGGACAATAGGGGGGAAAAAAGTCGATGGACATATTCTCTTCTTAAAGGCATGCACAAATCGATAAATTACATGATAACATTACCAATTGGCCATATGTAGCATCGTCATTGTCCTTGAGTAAGTTCAACATAAATCTGAATTCTTAAAGAACAAATATCATGAGGTTCTCATGGTAAAGAAATTTCATCCACTAGCAGCGTGAGTGGAGCTGCATACAAATCTTCTGAGGTATAAATGTTAAAGAAAGCAACGTCATTTTCATCCAAAAATGACTATAAATTGATTTTGGTTAGCAATTTATGAAATTGGAAAATAGCAGACAAGGGTCCCAATAGTTGTCGGATAAAGTAAACATCAAGAAAGGTTCTTGGGACAAAAGCTACTAAGCCAGGATAGTTAGTGACTTGAAACCAATTGGTCCCCTCTCTTATGTCCCCATTTAAGACAATAGGTATTTACTAGTAAATACAACACTCATTAATGCAGTCTAATTCTGAAAAGAATGTCACGCCATTCATGCAAGCATGAAGGACCCAAAGTTTTGAGTACTTTTTATAAAAATTGACAGAATTTTTATCCACAAGAATATTTAGTGGTAGATAAATTTCACAAGGGGGTATCATGACTACCAGCTCAGCAGCAGGTAAAATGTGGCTATAGGCATTAGGCAAACCACATGCACTCATTCTATGACTATTTGTCTTTAAGTGCCATTCTGGGGCCAGGTTGTAAGGATGTTAAGAGTGGAGAGGCAATCAATATATTATTGGATTCTGTATAGTTTAAATAAAGCAAACTCTGCTTTTTCTTTTTAAGTTAATGTTATCCTTTACTGTTCATATTTCAGAGAGTACCACTTCTGAAATATTTTATCTTGAAATCCCATCAACAGTAGGCGTTGAAAGTTGAAAACTTTCGGTGAGAGAATGTCAAACACCTTCATGTGAGGCTCTACAAATCGGGTCCGCTGCTAGCATATCGTGCTATCACTGCAAACATTTATCAAAACGATGTCAAGAGTAATACAATACAAACCTCTCCCGCAGTTTTAACACTACATGTGTAGCATTGAGAAGTGAAAATTTATATAAAATCAAAGTCAAGGCATAATAAGTGCACCTCAATTTTGCTGATAGTATGTAGAATATAGTCAGAAGTAAGCATGTCAAGAGTAAGAAAATAGTGAAAAACCTTCTTTTTTTTTTTTTTTTTTTTATTTCATCAGATCCAGAAATACAAAAGCATTCCACAGACTATGCAACAACATTGATGGCAAGAGGTTCCTAGTGCGTACAAAGACAGCACCCATCACTATTCCAAGAAATACAAGTGGCAGCATCCTCTGAATGTTAAAATGTGCCAAGGCAAAAGCTACTGAGCTAACTAATATTGCACTCCATACAGGCATGTACTTGGTTAAAGATGGGAGAAGGAAACCGCGGAAGACAATCTCCTCCCATATTGGGGCACAAACTGAGACTACCATTGCATAGAGGGCCATTGCCACAGGGTCACGCGCAAAAATTGATTGCTCTACACTTGAAACGGTAACTGGAGTATATTGAAGAATGGGCAACAACTTTAGGTTCATCTGAGATAGCTGATTGATAAGGGGGAACATGAGGCAGCCTAAACCAACATCAAACTGCCACTTCCCTTTGAGTTCAAATTTGAACCAGTCAGATGAAAGTGGTTGAAACTTTGCAAGACAACGATGAAGTATTGCTATCCCAACCACACCTTCAGCAACATCAGTCAAGAGGCTGTACAATGCTTGCCCTCTGTATGTAAGAGATTCCTTTCTGAACCCTGCTGTGTACGCTAAAACTGGAACTATCCAAGATCCTACCAACCAAAATGAGGCAATCCAAAGGAGCATAACCTGCAGAACCCAACTTAGTTTGTTCTTCTAGATATAATGGTACTAAGAAAGAGACCATTCAAATAGACTGTATAGTTTCTAAATATTTGTTTAAAAAAATCTTTTTACAAGTTTTAATTGAAGTGAACTATAACACAACCTTGATATCAAATCAATAAAAAAAAAATGATAATTATCAAACTTTGATAAATGAAATAAAAGGAGAGTATTCCTCACACCAAAATCTAAAAACAAGTTTGATAGAGAGAATGATATTTTGCAGAAAACGAAAGGAGAATTAAGTATGAGATTGAAGTAATCATTCCTATTCTAGTGCTTGTATCATCATGATTTCATAACAGATTTTATGTCTGGTACATGGAATAGGATCAGAATTGTAACCAAATGACCCCTATATAATTAACTATTACAACTGTTAAAGAACTATAATTATTTTACACTTTTTTCCACTTGAACATAAAAAAATAAAAAGATATAATTATTTTATGTTTGTCCTTCAAATATTTTTAACATTAGGCTGTGCTTTCCAAATTAAGATGGTAAAGGAACAAAAGGTGAAAAGTTTGATATTTATTTTCAAATATAAGACTAATTTATTAGTTTTGTAGCAATTTTTAATACTGAGACTAGTAAAACTGTTATAAATTTATAATATTATTTTTTAAGCATATATTATTATTTGCATACGGGTGAGTGGCTTTTATTATCTTGTGCAACATAAATTAGTGTAAAGTTGCTGAGCAATAAAATTGTCACACACTCAACACCCAGGAATCCTCATTCATCCCAAAAGAAAGAAAAATGGGCATTCTTGTTTATGGGGGCCCTGAATGAAATGCAATTTCATGCCTTTTCAAACACTAAACATAGGAATAGACCTTCCAATGACAAAGAAGCATGAATGGAAATATGGAATCCTTAATCTAGAGTGCCAAACATACTCTAAACATAGATAACATCGATAATAGAGTCAAAATGATAAAAAACGATATACTTTACCTGAACAATGGTCTTTGCAGTCCAAGGAACTGTCCAGGGTTCCACACCACGAACAACAGTGATGACCTGAAATGTTAAAAACAATACTTTTACCATTTCTGGGACACCCTAAAAATGTTTGCATGCTTAAGTGTTTAACTAATTTAGAGATAAGTGAGGCAGATTTAAAAGCATATCAATGTTTGATAGTCAATTATGCTAGAATTTCTTTTAAGAGAATTCAAATCAATTGGAAGAACCAGAATGACATATGCCAATTCATGTTAGTAGAAAAACATATTGACATAAAACCTAAATATAACTCTTTCACCAAATGTAGGTCCTTGATTTGGTTTTAATCTAATGATTGAAAATATATCCAAATTATTAATTGTAGAGCCTATCATTAATTACCAAAGAGGAAAACCCATTTAAAAGCTATCTCTTCTAAAAAATATCAATTATCTTTCATATATAATCTCGTTCTCAGTCTCCTCCACCTTCTCATTTTGTTCTTTGTTCACTCTCATACAACTATGGACACACAGTGTAAAGTTCATGCTTGTTTCCATATCTATTATCTTCTCAGATGAAAACTTACCTCTGCCATGGTTTTAAAACTAAAAAGTGTGCCTACATCATGAGAAACACAACTTTATCCTTTGGGTAGTCAAGTGCTAATATGGAAAGGGGAGTGAATACAAAGGCAACTCCAGGTTCTTCAGATTGTCCTATGCAAATAAATCAGAATGACAGGCTAAATTTATCTAGAAGATTGAAGGACAAGTAGGATGGTGCAATAATTTGCTAGACATGACCAACGGGGAAGGCTTGAGAAGGTGATGAATAATTGTAATCAAAAGCTAAGAACTTCTACTATTGGAACTTTAAATTTAAGAATGACACAGCTATGAATCTCACTCAGTTAATTGATGTAGCATACCCATTTTCAGGAAGAAAATAGTTAAAATGTCAAATAGTTTATGAATCTTCTACCTAAATTTTAACCTTAATGAGAAGTAATAAAATCTGATTGATCAATGCTTAAGATTGTGCAGTAGATACTTTACCCAGTCTACCCACTTGGTCACTGCTTATAATACTCTTGGCATAACAAGGCAATGTTCTGCTTCGTCAATCACATAACAGTAAAAAATTTTAGAAATGAACAAGAGTAAAAACCCATTTTAGTCTCTGGAACTATAAGCAACACTTTAGTACATAAATTCAAAAATTCATTTAGTCTTCTTCCACATCATTTTCCACAATGTAATCATAGATGAATAGTACAAGAGATAATTGGTTTGAATTACAATCGTAACCACAATTGCAGCCACAATATAGTTGTTTTGGCAGTTGCCACAATCACAGTAGTGACCACATCAACCTCAACTGTCTGCAATTTTCGTAATCTGATAGGATCTTGAACTTATTTAAGAAAATATGGAGGCTAGCTCCTTATAATAAAAATGGGCCTCTAGAATTCCAGGAAAAAAAAAAATGACTCCACAGGTCATTTGAGAGAATTGAAACCTCTCCCATATCCCCACTGAATAATTGCCTGTCTTTCTCACTCTCCCCTCTTTCCCTCATATCTCACATGGCCTCTTATTTTATCCATTGCTTCTCACACATTTTACCATGAAGGCAATTTTGTTAGAGCCTAAATAAATCCTTCTCCTCTCCTTACCCATATTTATCACATGGTCTTGGAAAGGAGTGCCTAAAGTAATCACAAAGCAACCACAAATGCAAACCAAGATTCTGAAACAAGATAGCATTTAAGACTGGTTTATCTTTAATCATTGACAAACTTCACAACATATTTAGACACATTACATTCATTTGATGGAAACTAAAATTGGTTAAAGGCTTTTACAGTTTACCCTCACAGGTAGAGTGGTGGCAATTGGTTCAAGGTGTCTTGCACTTTAAAACAAGATGAACACAGTCCAGACATAAACAAGGTAAAGAGAATTTGTTAATTTAACAAACAAGGACTTACTATGAACCAAAACTTCAATTTAAAGCAAAAGACAGACACCAAGAGATAGCAAATGAAATATATACCGTATAGATAGTTGTAAGCCAATCCTTTTTCAAGTCTTTGGACTGGTCACCTTTGAGCTTCACCAAATCTTCTGACAATTTATCTTCTACGGACTCGGAGCCATTGCTTTCTGATGAAACGTTTTCATGCCTAAAACACAAAAGCCTCCATTTCTAGAATGGATAAATGATTCAGGTTATAATAATAACAACAACAACAACAACTAAATAAACCTTGCAAACCAAGTTCACACGCCAACCCAATGATTAAATTAAATCTCTTAATAACAATTAACTAAATAAAACCCACATTCCAATTAAGCCATTATGTTAAACAATAATAATAAAAAACAAAACTTTGTTCACAAATTCAGTAAAAAAGGAAACTTGAACAAATGGGCATGCAAATAGTTATATAAGCATAAAAAAGAAAGAGAGAGCTTACGGTTGTAGGAAAGGTGAATAATGATTGAGATGGAATAGGAGATGAGGGTGAATTGAAAAGGGAAAACCTAGAATTTTGCAGGAGGGGAAGAGAGAAGGGAATTGTGGTGGACATTGGTGCAATCCGGAGATTGATGAATAGGGTTGGCTGTTCCACTAAGCATCACAAACACAGACAAAAAATCAGTATGTTACATGCTATCTATCATTGGATTGGACATTGGAGCTTCCATTCCATTTTCACTACCACAAATGAAACCAACACACACTCCACCCAAGTCGGTTTTTTCGTTTTGCTAATCATGTCATGTCGATGCCTAAACCGTGAATTAACCTCATCTTTTCAAATTTTTACCTTCACAATAATTATCACATCGTGCTCACGGCTATGCAAGAATTTTGCTTCCACCACATATTATCCATTTCTTTATTAGGACATGGCTCCAAAATAGATTGGAAATTTTTATCTTTGTTATAAATTAAGATAAAGTTTAAAAATTACTTTATAATATATTAAATATTACGAGAAAGGTTATTAATATTTTTTTTATTAATTAATATTTTTAGAGTACTAATTAATATTTTAAAATTAAAATTAAAGTTCATAATATTTATTTTAAATTTTTTTTGAAGGAATTAAAGATTCATTTCAAGCAATCCGAAATTACCGGTATTTGATTTAAATTTAGTTTATTGTAAAATAATTTAACTCATACAAATAATTAATTTGTGCTTCCATCACATTCGTATAGTAAATAATGAAAATAATGAATTCGATTAATGAGTTCTTTCTTAATATCTTTAAATTATACCAACATTTTTATTTCTATGGCGAAATTAATAAGTCAAAACACGTGTATTTTTCTCTCTCTGTATTTACAGAAATGAGAAGAGAGAAATAAAAATATTTTTAAAAATAATTATAATAAAATTAAAAGATGTAAAATATTGAAGCCATTAAATTTTAAAAATATTTATAAAAAATTAAATTTATTTCATTAAAAAAATAATGAATGGAAGTTTGAACTTCTGATACTGTTAATGCGATATTCTTTTCTTTTTTCATTCAACCAAACTCTTTAAATATTTTTTAACTTTAGATAGTAGGAAAAATTATTTGGTTAGATTATGACAAGCAATGCTAATTCGTCTATTTTTTTAATACGTTAACACATTATAACTTTAGTTTTTTTAAATATATTAAAAATACAATTTGTTACCGTATTTTATTTTAAATAAGTCAACGTATGTTAATATTTGTTAATATATACTTATTTTTTTAAAAAAAAATTATGACTTTAGTTTTATAATTATGACTTTAATATGTACCTATTGATTAAATCTTACAAGTATTATTTCACTATATTTATCATCTAATATCATTTTATCGAAACTCATAACAATAAGTTTTCCCAAAAAATGAAGACAAGTGATCATAGACTTTTGAAATTGATCACCAAAGAAAAATGAATGCAATGACGAAAAATGATGCATCAGGAAGTAGTGACATGTCACCATAGACTTCTGAAATTGAGCATCTATTTATTTGAACTTGAATATGAAATTTGATTAGAGTGCCCCATTTTTTTTCCTCTATGGACTACGAATACTATTGAATGAGCCAAAAGTTTTGACATTTGAGTTCTACAATCATGTATTATTCTATTTATATTTCGTTGATTAATACTTACTAATTGTTATTTCTATAAATCAATTAAGAAGAAGAAGACTAAAATAAAAATACTTCCTTTTAAGTTTTTATGTAAAAAAATACCATTTATTGGAAATAAGTTATTGATTTAAACAACACGTTTAATTTTTTAAGTAAATTTAGGAATTAACATTATATTATTAAAAAAAAACTTTATCATACTGCAAATATTCTCAATTTGAATAGAATTATTTTCATGGATGAAATTTATGGTTGGGACAACCACCGCGCTTGTTGACATTTTGAGTAAACTAATGATCATCTATACTTTTATCTTATCAAACAATCATTAATGAATCCATCTAAATTCTAACAAAATTTAGACTAAAAATTTGGCTACAAATCTCTATATTCATGTAATTTAGTTGTGACAATGGAGAATCATTAGCATGCAAGCTGTTCAAAAGTCACCATCCTTGAGTATAGGGGGTTACAAAATGTGGCATGGCACCCATTTTTCTAAGTGTGAAAGGTGAACATGCATTGAGAAGCATGTTGTTGTAAATTATTAGATGCAACAACTACGTGTCAATATTGTCTAGCCTTTGCTGTTTGGATCAGGCACATACCTTGAGTCCCATTTGAAGACCACAAAGCAATGAAGCAATGCCACCATATCTAATCATATCTTATTTACCGACCACACATGAAACACACTTTTTCAAAGTTGTAGCTCACCCACCACTTACCACGTGTCCAATTTATGAGCCTTTCTTCTCCAAATTGAACATTACACTTCCCCTCTACTATCCCCATATATAACATCACGTTAAACCATTGTGTAAGGTTTGTTTTTTCGATATATATATATACCATAATTCATACTGTTATGCAAGTGTAGCTTGCCATGGCAAATGCTGCTTCTACCTTTTCTTGTTATTGGGTCATTTATGCTCTTGTCTTGTGTTGTTTTGGTAGCTCCATTTCGGGCCAGATTGGTTTGGGCTCCAGATTATTGGCTAGGAAGGCCCAAACATGGGTTTCTGAGAATGGCACATTTGCTTTGGGGTTCACTCCAGCAGAGATTGATAATCGATTGTTTGTGGTGGGAATTTGGTTTGCGAGGCTTCCAGGAGATCGAACTTTAGTTTGGTCAGCCAATAGGTACTGCTAGCCATAATGTTTAGTTTTTTGTATCATCGTACACTTTGTAATTGAACTAATTAATATATGTATATAAAAAAATTTGCATGCGAAAATGTCCGAAGAAAACCCACCTAAAATGTCCTCGTGTATAAAGAGAATCTTAAACAATTGAAATTTAAGGGTGAAATATACTCTTGCTCACCTTAGCCACACCCATTTTGGAACAATTCGATCCAAAAAGAGTCTTGCTTGCACAAGTGAAAAGAGTAAAAGAGTTTTTTACACTATCAGTTAGTTAGATAATATCTAGATATAACTTTTAAAATAATTATCATAAAAATTAATTTTTAATGATAAGATAATGTTTTTACACAGTTATTTAATTAACTAAAAATAAAAAAATTATACCCATTTTTATCTAGTTATTAGTTTTGCATAAATGGAAAAAGCAAGAAATTAACGATGACGTGGCTTTATTATTCTAGTATTTTTAAATAAATATAGTTTGGCTCTAGGATAAATTGGTGACGTGTCTAGGATCCTATAAGACAGGTAGAGATTCACTCAAAGCATTGCCTCTAGGTACTCTCTCACAATTTCTCAAGTGGGATTAATCGTAAATTGGAGATTTGAATATGTTGCATAGCCATATTTGAATTTGTCATTATAAAAATGGAAACGGAATGTTCTAATTTTTTTTTATTGCATTATGATTTTGTTAAGGACAATTAATTTTTTACCCAGTTACCTTGAATTGAATAAGATGTTTAAAGAGAATGTCAGTGTAGTGCAGATTAGATGGTTAGTTCTGGTTCTTGACTTAAAAAAAGAGAGTCAATAATCACATCTCCATCTAGTCTCTAGTCTTTACAAAAGCTTTTGCAGGTTATGATTGCCAACATGTTTCATTTTCTTTGATCTCAATAATCCAAATAGAGACTCACCCGTTTCACAAGATGCAATCTTGGAGCTTGACACCACTGGCAACCTCATTCTTATGGATGGAGACATCACCGTATGGGCCTCAAACACTTCAGGTGCTGATGTACAAACAGCAATCATGTCGGAAACTGGCAACTTCATTCTTCATAACACCAACAACCACCCTGTGTGGCAGAGTTTTTCTCAACCTTCTGATACTCTCCTCCCTAACCAGCTTCTAACAGTTTCTTCAGAACTAACATCATCAAAGTCTTCGTCTCATGGTGGCTACTATGCTCTGAAAATGCTTCAACAACCTACTTCTTTAAGCCTTGCTCTTACTTACAATCTGCCAGAAACTTTCCAGGCTTCAGATGAATCATACACTAACTATTCCTATTGGCAAGGTCCTGATATCTCCAATGTGACTGGCCAAGTTATAGCTGTTTTAGATCAAGCTGGAAGCTTTGGAATTGTGTATGGAGACTCATCTGATGGAGCAGTTTATGTGTTCAAGAATGATGATGATGATGCAGGCTTGTCTTCTGCAGTTCATCAATCTGCACCATTAACTGTTCTTAGGAGATTGACACTGGAAAAGAATGGTAATCTGAGATTGTATATTTGGGATGAAGTGAATGGTTCAAGCAAGTGGGTGCCGCAGTGGGCTGCAGTTTCAAATCCTTGTGATATTGCTGGGATTTGTGGCAACGGAGTTTGTAATTTAGATAGAAGTAAGACAAAAGCCTCATGCACATGTTTGCCAGGAACTTCTAAAGTTGGCAGGGATGGGCAGTGCTATGAGAATTCAACTCTTGTTGGAAAATGCAATGGGCAGCATGAAATCATGACATCCCAGTTCAGGATTTCAGTGGCGCAGCAAACGAACTATTATTTTTCTGAATTTTCAGTAATAGCTAACTATACTGATATTTCTAATGTATCGAAATGTGGGGATGCTTGCTTATCAGATTGTGATTGTGTTGCTTCTGTTTATGGGCTAAATGAGGAGAGACCATATTGCTGGGTGTTGAGGAGTTTAAGTTTTGGTGGTTTTGAGGATACCAGTTCAACTTTGTTTGTGAAGGTTAAAGCAAATGGTTCATGGACACCAGAAGGCCAAGCACGAAAGTCTAATAGCTCTTCTGATGGAATGGGAAGTGCAAAGGAGAAGGCTGTGATTATTCCCACTGTTATGAGCATGGTAGTTCTCATTGTTTTGCTGTGCTTATTACTGTATTACAGCGTTCACAGAAAGAGAGTTTTAAAAAGAGAAATGGAAAGTTCCTTGATCTTATCAGGTGCTCCAATGAATTTCACCTACCGTGATTTGCAAATTAGGACGTGTAACTTTTCTCAGCTGCTAGGAACAGGTAAGTGTATTCTATGTTAAATTTTATGGCAAAGGATAAGTTACAGACAGAGGAATTTTGATTTGTGTGAATTGTTGCTGACTGTACTTATTTTGCAGGTGGATTTGGGAGTGTGTATAAAGGAAGCCTGGGAGATGGTACCTTAGTTGCAGTGAAGAAACTTGAAAGGGTTTTGCCTCATGGTGAGAAGGAATTTATCACTGAAGTAAACACCATTGGCTCAATGCATCATATGAATTTGGTTCGCCTATGTGGCTATTGTTCAGAGGGATCACACAGGTATACACTGTTTCTTGACAATCAATGTTTTGAGGACTGTGACTAGGAAATATCACTTTCAGTCATCAAGTAGTTATTGCTTGACTGTACTTTTTAGCTCCTCATAGGACCTCAATTTTAAATGGTTTAATCGGCTTAAGCAAATGTTTATATGACAGGCTTCTTGTTTATGAGTTCATGAAGAACGGTTCCTTGGATAAATGGATCTTCCCTTCATATCAAGGAAGAGATAGATTGCTAGATTGGACAACTCGCTTCAATATAGCCATAGCTACTGCACAAGGGATTGCATACTTTCATGAGCAGTGCAGAAATCGGATAATACATTGTGACATCAAACCAGAAAACATATTGTTGGATGAAAACTTTTGTCCTAAAGTATCAGATTTTGGACTAGCCAAATTGATGGGAAGGGAGCACTCTCATGTGGTAACAATGGTTAGAGGCACTAGAGGCTATTTGGCACCAGAATGGGTTAGTAATCGCCCTATAACTGTAAAAGCCGATGTTTACAGCTATGGGATGCTTCTTTTAGAGATCATTGGTGGCAGGAGAAACCTTGATATTTCCTTTGATGCAGAGGACTTCTTCTATCCTGGTTGGGCTTACAAGGTATATTTCAGATACTATTTTTATTTTATTTTATTTTATTTTCTTGTCCTTCAATTGATGTAGAATTTTAATATCATCATCATCATAATCATCATTCAGTTGTGACATACAACATTCTAATAAATTAATTCAATCCAGATATTTTTGTTTTTTTCTCCCTTTAGTACCTGTTTCTTTTTAACTGGTAAAAAAAAAGTGACAGATCTTACATTGCATTCAATAGAGAGAAGTTACCAAAAGAAAAGAACCCCTTAAGAAGACAGAAGTTACTTCTTCGTTCCCCTTACCCACATTTGATATATTGTCAACTTGAGATAAATATTGATCCTAATGTTTTGTTATTATAGGAGATAACAAATGGTTCGCCAATCAAAGTGGCAGATGGAAGATTAAATGGGGCAGTTGATGAAGAAGAGTTAATGAGAGCTCTGAAAGTTGCATTTTGGTGCATCCAAGATGAGGTATTCATGCGTCCTACAATGGGGGAAGTGGTGAGGATGCTGGAAGACTCAATTAACATTAATATGCCACCAATGCCGCAAACAGTAATAGAGTTAATTGAAGAAGGCTTAGACAACGTATACAAAGCTATGAAAAGAGAGTATAACCAGTCCAGCTCATTCACCCTTACCAGCCATCTTACATCTCATGCCACATGCAGCAATTCCACGATGTCACCAAGATAATGTTGGAACTGTAACACGTAAAATTTTGATCTGAATTTGTAATTGTTTGCTGCCTCCAGAAGCAAAGAAATTGGTCTTTCTGTGTCATCCAGAAATTATATCATTAGGGGGGAAAATCATGGAAGGTTTATAAAGATTTTATCTTTAAAAAATTGGCTCCACAATAGTAATTAATATTATTTTTACTCGACAAATTACCACTTGCAATTGTAGTAAGATATACAACGATTGAAATTGTCATACAACATAAAGATCAGTCCTTATGGAATTAAACGAGAATGCAAAATTTTGAACCTAATATGATATCTTCACATGATTGTTATTTGGTATACATGAAGCCTAAGATCATGTGGTGTTTGGACCTCAACCTCTTAGCTCAATTAAAGACTACCAAACATAGCTTAACTTTTGACTTGAATAATACAAATCATGCTGCTATAATAGTACAGTTTCCTTTGAATTTTTCAATTAGATAGACATAAATGGAAACAGACTTCTATTATCAGAAGCCATTTGCAACAACGACACTCGATACACTTCACTTCATGAAGTGAGGCACACAATTATTGGAAATTGTCAAAACACACAAGTACTCAGTATTGTTTGCATTACGGAAGCAAAAGTATTCACTCATCAAATATAATTCTTGATGGAGGAGCTGTAATTAGTCAGATTATCATAGAACTTGGGCCAAAGCATCACTCCTCCATATTTAGTTGAGTTCTTAATGGCTGGAAGAACTTTTGAAGTCAATATAGAGAGAGGGATGAAGCCACTACCATTGTTAGAAGCGTTAGGAGCAGCAGGTAGGCCTAATAAAATATTAGCTGCAGGAACTTTTGAGGTCCATAGTTCCCAAGAATTTTGAAGATTGGTTACATTTCCTGTAGTGTACTGACAGGGTGGGTTATCGTAGAATTGAACCCAAACATAATCAAACAGGCCTGTATTGAGGGCATTTTCAAGGCTAGCATCATGAAAAACACATTGTGGTGCAGCAGTTAAATACACTTTCTTGTTTTGGGTGCTGTAGCCTGAGAGGTTCCTTGCAAGCTCATCCCAGTACTGAACCTTTCCTCCCTCAATGACAAAATCAATCCCATCCAAAACAGCATCTCCAAAGGGTCGTGAACAGGATTGTCCACCCAAGAAGTTGTTCCACAAGAATGTTGCAACTTGCCTATCATCCTCAGGAGAAGTTAGAGTATAATTTTCAAAAGTAGCTCCTCCAATGGAGAGAATTACCTTGGTGTTATTGGCTTGGCATGACCTTATCTCAGAACTCAGATTGGCACATCCATTGTATAAAGTTTCACAACGGCCTGCAAGGTTCAAAGCTGGAGTTGTGTCATTCCCAAATGCATCTAGGAAAGCTATATATGTTCACAAAAGCGTAGTTCCCAGAAGCACAAGTTTCCTTTAAGGTTCCCTCATCTCAAACAAACTGCTAGGATTAACACAAACGAAGATAGGAATGGTAGTAAAATGACCACATTGGAAGCCATAAATTGGTAAGGGATTTAAGTTATTTTGTCAAAAAATTAAGAAAACAGTTCGGTTTCTGTGCTCAACTAGTCTATAGGAGAAGTTAAGCAGATTTTGATAGATAAGTTGGTCATAGTCATTAGTGTGGTGACTGAAATTGTTCACTACAAATATTACAACCATTAGAGAAAAATGCTTAGAAAGTAGTGTAAATCATTATCATTGATTATATGCTGTCATAGACATGGAATATACAAAAAAAAGTTAAAACTGATTTGCATTGAAATAATCTTCTATGATCTCAGATAGGGATCTTGCGTGAGGAGTAAGGAAAGACCGTGGAGTTTGGGAAATAGTTAAGCATAGTTATGATGATTCTTCAGGTTTAAAGCCGTAATGCAATCTTTTGAAAACGCATCTCACTAGCATAGCTGTGCTTTGTCTTCTAGTTAAAAACATTTTCAAGTGTTCGGTCATATTTATCCAAACATACATTCGGTTCATATTATTTTCCTACATTAAAACTGAATTTTACAAAGATGACAAAGTTATGATCTTAGTTAATGAGGTGTGGTGCTAATTTATCAGTTTCTTTTGTCTCGAAGCAAAAATCAGGTGTTTGTTCAAGTTCTCTCCCCAAGCGTGGATAATTTCATTGGTTGCATTCAGTAATAGCACCAAACTCAAATCCTTTTGTAACGAGGCATCCAAACTCGATGCTCGTCCTACCCATTTTGACATGCTACTATATACTAATACAACCTTTTACTTTCCTTTTTACAAGCACTACATACATTGTCCAAACTTCTAGCTAAATGGATAAATGGTAAATCTTGTCTAATACTTTTGGGGCAAATTAGTCATGCTTGCATGAACTTATATATATTTTTGTAAGAGAAACAAATAATATAGAAAATAAATCAATTTTTTCTCATGAATTAAAAATAATTTATTTCTTCAAGTTTTAAAAAGTTAAATATCATTAATTTTTAAGAAATACAATAATATAAACTAATTTTAACTTATAAGAGAAGTTTTCTTGATTTTTTTTATTTTTTTTTTCTTACAAGAATTTATCCATAAACTTACCCAAACAGGGTCATAATACCTTATTTAGTTGAGTTTTTTTTATTATGATTGTATAAATTCTTACCTTAAAAAAGACAGCGAGTTTAAAAAAGTAAATGAACATTATTTTTCAAAAATATTTTTTATAAAAACATTTTTTAATTTTTTACAAAAAATATTTTACTGATTTTATAAAATATACATATAAAATTTTATAATTTATTTATGTTTTTATAATTTTTCAATATTATTTGTACACAAAAATAATTTTAATTTTTAATTATTTTATATATAATATATATATATTTCTACTGAAAACTAAAAAGTTAAATAAAAAATTATATTAATTTTAAAAAAAAATAATTAACTATTTGAATAAAATTTATATATTGTTGTATTATTTTACATTTATTTAAAATGTTAACAAGGATGAAATATTGTTATTTATTTTATTTACTATCCTAATTTAAATTAAATATGGTATACGACAATGATGTATCTTGTTTTATTCAACTACCCTATTTCATTACTTTGTGTACAAGCATGACTCTTATTTTATCGTATGATTCAGAATTATGTGCTTGACTTGACTCGCCTCTCTCTGTCTCTCGGCTGCTCCCTCAACCCAATCTCTGCCTCTGAAAGCTTGACAGAATCGCAGGCATGAAGCTAAAATGAAGTTTCTGGAGTACAAATCAACACGGTTTGAGTTCTCCAGTGACGACGGCAAACCATAGCGTACGCTTTCGAAATTTGAAGCACTCAATTATTAATAATTTGATGAAAAGGCCACGAAAAGACTGTTAAATTAGTTGATTAACTATTCTATTGAATAAAGCGTTAAAATTAAATTAATCGGTGAAGATATTGACGTGTACTTTTTTATATTTATGTGTCAAATGGTGATTAGGGGTAATGATGATCTTTATCCCTTAGCTTCGACGAGATCGTAAAATAGTCTTTTATGTAGATGATCATTTTCGTGATATACTTCCAAACTATATATTAAACCTTGTTCCTTAAACGGCGATAAATTATAGAAAAATATCATTGTTTTTGGTTATGAAAGGATGCAAAATTACGCAAGAAATTGAAGCTTCATGATGTATACACGGTACCAGATGAATATATATATGTGAAGTGCCTTATATGAAGCATAGCATGGAGACAGAGGAAGATTTGAACGAAAGGTTAAGGTTGAAGGAACTTAGGAGAGTGAACGAGAGGCAAGAGAAGAGAGTCCATTACCACCAAACAAGAGCTCAGAATTTGACAATTACATACATTCTATTCCTAGGCCTAATTTTCATTGCAATCGCATTGCACCAACCCTCTTCCCTCCAATGCAAACATTGGTGGATCCCTTTCACTATCTCTTTCTTGGTTTCGATCATATATTTGATGGCCTTTATTGATGCTGCAACCGCCTTCTACCGGATTCAGTACCACTTAGATATCAACTACATCCATCAGAATTTGATTTACTTCAGAATTCAGCGTGGCAAAATACTTGACAAAAAGGGTTCGAACAAGAACCAAATTATCAAGCCCGATTCAGTAGAGTTGCTGAGGCGTAAAGTTTATATTGGTTTCATGGTTTTAGTGATGCTTGTTTTAACAGTCATTGAGCTGTATGCATGCCGTTTGTTGTTGTGCAGCAATTACCGTGGATGAAGATGAACATACTCTGTCTATAAAATGTATACAATTCTGTGTCACAATAATGTATGGATTACCTTCTTTGTATCAGATTTTTTTTATTAATTTTATTTTAAATTTTAAAAATATAAATTTTATTACTGTATATAAATATTTTTATTTATATAAAATTTATAATATATTATAATATAATGTTTTTATTATTTTATAATTTTATTGAATATTTATTTGATATATATTATTTATGATTATCAAAATAAGTTAAAATAAATTTTTAAAATTCATGTTTTAAGTAATTTTATTATATATTGTATATAGGTTTATTTTATAACAAAATATTTGTACACTGCATATTATACTTTTAACTATTAAATGATAAAATTTGTATTTTATTTATTTTACTCTTATTTCATTTTAGTTCTTTAACTTATATTTGTTTGATATTAATATTTTAATTTAATCATTTGAAATAAAAAAGACTCAATAAGTAAAACATTAATATCTTAAATTAATATTATCAATGAATTTGTTCCTCATAATATTAAAATAAATTAATTTTAATACAAAATAATTAACTCTTGATGATATTTCTAACCGAAAAAAAAAATGTAATGATATACTATTTTTTCTCTTTTATCTTACCTAAAAATGTTCATTTTCTTAATAGACATCACATAAAATAGAATATTATAAATAATTAATAAAATATTTTCCTACCAATTAAGCTTTTTTTGTTAAATTACTTGGTAAAATTAAACGATATAAAAAAATAATCCATGCACAATAGTGTAAGGCATTTAGAAAATATTCAAAAAAAAATGTTTATAAAATATAAAATAAATATAATTTAAGATAAATTATATTTTTGTCCCCAACTTAATTCAATTTTAATTCTTTAATTTTTAATTGCGGAATTTTATTCTTTCTATCTTCTTAATTAAGCAAAATTTGGCTTTTCCTTTAAGTTGTTATCCAATTTGCGACCGCCATTGTCCAGTCTTCTTCTCCCCTTGACTAGAATGCACCATTACATGCTCCCCCTTTCCCCTTTCTCCTGCTCTTGTTGCTGCCTGACCCCTACCTCTCGTTGTTATTGCTTTCTTGCTGCCCAGCCCCTGTGCTACTGAAAACTTCAAAGAAGCTTTTGATATTTCGCCAAAAATGCAAACCGACAAGAACATGTTGTTGAGGAGAATTGGTGAGAATGTGGTGAGTATTAGCAGCAGTGATAAAGGAGGAGGAAGAAGAGCAAAATAAGCAATACAATGATCCTTAAAAATTAGATAACTACTTAATTAAAAAAATAAAAAACCTAAAATCGCACGCTTAAAAATTGGATTAAAATGAAACAAATACAGAAGTAGGGAATAAGCAACCTATAATTTATTAGAATTTAATCATGAACCAGCTCAGCTGTCTACGATAAACAAATAACCTATAAGCAACCTATCATTCTCAAAATAGACAAATTATTTTTCAATTTTATGGAAAAAAAAGCCGATTTGAACCGACAGCGTCACAATCGAATCAATGCCATAAACGAACGCAAACGAGGCACGTGGTGGAGGCATGGGATGGTTTGGGAGCTAACTCACACTCTAAACCAAAAACACAACGCGCCACTCTTATCAACCGTCTCCTACAAGATTCCCAAATCCTATGGACCTCACCGGCGCAATTTAGCAACGCCACACCACAAGCATCGTTCCGATACGACGCCGTAACCGTAAATTTCTTTGAATTCAACACGATTCCATTCTTGCGTTCTGTTCCCATACCTAGATCCATTCTTGATGGAGAAGATGCAGTATGCGGAGGAGTTGGTGAGGGAGTTTCTGGTGTTTCGAGGTTTTACCAACACTCTCGAAGCTTACGAAGCCGAATTGCGCACCGATATCGGTAAAGGATTCGAGGTTGAGAAGATTCTTGACCTAATCTTCTCCCTCTACGTTCCAAAGTTTCAGGCTGATAAGTTGGTTGCTCTGCTCGGTTTCTTCAAACGCTACCTCTCTTCTTCCGAAACGCCACTCGTTTCCACTCTCTCTAAGTTGGAGACTTCTCTTCTACGCTTCTACGTCGTTCACGCCTTGCAATGCAACCGTATCGACAAAGTTGTCGAGTTTTTCGCACTCAGTGGCACCGACTTGTTGCAGAGGTCTCAAGATTGGTCTCACTGGTTTGGTGCGTTTCGTTTCTTTTCTCGTCGTTTCTAATGAACTTGATCAGTGAGATTAGTGTTGAGAATGAGATGCTGTATTGTGTTGCAGCGATTCCTTATATCAAGAATCCGCATTTGGATCCAGATTTTCGAATCTTTTTCTCCAAAGAGTGGTACCAGGCCTTGCATCTTTCTGCTAGAAACTTCTTTAGTGAGGTCTTCAATGGTACTCATATCCTTTACAAAAAGAATCATTAGTTTCTTTTCTTGTTTAAGTTCCATTTGTAATTCAGATTCATATATACTGTTATTATTATGTTAACGACCAAGAAGGTTGATAAATTATCACAAAGAGGAAAAAAGAAACAAGTTTCGGAAGGATACTATTTACTGATGCGAATTATCTTCTTAACTAATTGCACAATGATACTTTTATAGGTTGTAGGGATGGAATATGTTTTTTTTTTTTTCAATGAATACACATTCTCTGTATATCTTAAGTATGTTACCTTTCGCAAGCTTTCTTGGTTACAACAATGGGGAAGTATGGCGTTTGGGACTTCATGTATGGGGTTATCGTCATTTGTGTGAGATAGGGAGAAAAAAAGGAAGGGAATAAAACATAAATAATCGGGCAATTAATTTCTTGGTGATCTCTTTCACAACTATATTTCATATCTCTAGCTTTCTCCTTGTTTCTTTTTTTTAGTTTATCTTTTGTACTTTTAGATTTGATTGGAGATGCTTATGTCCTCAGCCAATTATATAGTCTTTTATGAAATTATCCTTAATACTATCACGCCTACCTGCTCTACTGAAGATCAGTTCAGAGATAAATGCTACCAACCTTCTCAAAAGAGATATTGTACATTTAAATCTTAAATTGTCACAACTTCAGGCTTTACTTGATGAGAAAGAAGCACAGCTATCCCAGTTTAGAAGGTAAGCATCTTTTAATTCAATAGTTGTGTGTGTGTGAGATATGCTTAGTTTTCTAATAAATTTGGATTGAAGCATGGAAGGAAGTATTAATTTGGCAAGCAATCTGCATGAAGGAAGTACTCACGTGTCGAAAGATCCTTCAGAGGTTTTTCCAACTGTTATTCCACGAGTAGGTCAAACAGATATTAGCCAAGATTCAGTTGTGGGTGCTCCTGGAAATATTCATTCTGATTTCATCAGCTCTAGGTCTGGTGATCATTCAACTTCCCTATCGAGTGATCATCTGAGAAATGGTGGAGCTGGCAATACCACTCTAAAAGGTCATGATCACCCCCATACAAGCAGACAAATAAATATTCTTCAAAGCCGAAATCCCTCTATGTGAAGTGACATTAATTAGTTGCCTGATCATTGTCTTATTAAGCGACTTGATGGATACTTTCTATTTATATATTGTTTACATTCATGTGCTGACATCTTCTAAATGATGAATTATAGTTTTAAAAACATAACTAGTTAAATAGTCATTGAATCATTTTGAAAAGGTAGGACCATGGACAAATAATATAAGATGCCTGTCAATTCTGAGACATGATATTCTCCAGCAATAAAACTCTCTTGTGCATCCTAAAGACAAGTGGTGATCTTACATTTGCATTGCCAGTTGTTACAACTTGTGAGCACAAATTTCACTAAAACAAGATATTGATTTTGTATGAGGAGAAATTTACATGTTTTGGTTTCAAATGATGGTGTTAGTTGCAGGAGCCTAAAAGCATAAAAAGGACATTAGGTACTAAAAACCAGTTCAAAGATATTGAATCAGTTTTGGAATGAAACAAGAAAGCTTTGTATTTGTTTATTTAGTTTTGAAATGAGGAAGCATTCAATCATTTTCTTATTGCTAAAAATGTTTGCATTCTATTCACTTAGTTAGCAACTAATCTTGGTGCACTTAATTTGAACTACTAAATGATTCAGTAACCATAGTTGTGTATTCAGAAATGAAATATTATCAATTAATTTTGCAGCAGAAAATGACGGGGAAGAAGATTTTGCTGAAGTCAAAGTGGAGCACCAAGTAAAATTGCTTATGGAGCCTTATTTATGTTTTCCCCCCCTTTTTCCTGCGCTTTCTTCCGCACAATTGTTTATGAAGTTTCATTTGAATCTATAAATATCACATCACTGTGGTTTCTAGGAGACATTTTTGGGGCACACCAGTTCAATCAGTCGATGCCGCTTCTCTGCATCTGGAAACAATATTGCCAGTGCTTCTATGGATGGAACTGTCAGGTACCCTCTTTGTGAGTTGAACCAAACATGTCAAGATTATTACATACATGGAATAATGGAACTGGTTTCATGTAATTATTTGACTTGATTACTGGGCTATACCATGTACTCATTTGCCATTATTTAGAAATTGTTAGCAAACCGATACTTATCAGGTGGCTCAAAAGGAGAAATAAAAGAGAAAGCAAGAGATCTACACCTCACATGAGTGTGGAAAGGGTAGGAATTGAGAATGGTATGGGTTTACACGTGGCATGGACAATGATGAGTTTATAAACAGAATATATCAAATGGTGGGGAGGGTAGGAAAGAAGAAAGAAAAAGAGCAAACAGGAAAACTGGGAGGGAGCTCAAGGCCTCTCAAAAACGCTTGGGTTATCATTTTCATTTTTGTTTCTGCTACTTAATCTTTTATGTATTTCACTTATCTCACTGGTATATTCTCTTCTGACCTCAGTGATTTCTCCTAGTGCAATTCATTTCCATATTTCCTTTCTTCTTGTGTTATGGTTCAGTTAGTATCAGTAACCTTGTGTGCAGATGTATTTAGAGCAATACCATCAACAACAGATAAGAAGTTAAATACAAAAAGAAATAGTTTGATGCACTCCAATGCATTTTTTGTCTAGAAATGGCCCTTTATACGTTTCCCTCCATTTATGCCTTCTTCTTTACCATTCACTGAGTATCTGAAACTCTTATCTTTTATGAAATCTCTCTCAAGCAATTTGGCCTTTGTTTTCTCTACATGTTTTAATAAAGGATATGGACATATGATACATCAACTCCGGTGTCCAGAAATGCAACCATATATTGTGGTTCTGAAGTTTTGTCGCTTGACTGGGAATGTAAATCAGACCGCTTGGTATGTGAATTGGTTTCTCATGGTGATATTAGTTATTTAAATTGATGGTATGGGATTGTAATTTGTAAAATAAAATTAAGTTGTTCATTCTTGATAAAAGCTTCTAATAGGTACAGCTGATGGGTGCATTAAGGCATGGAATGTGGACGCAAAGAGAGTTGTGTGTGACCTCAACACAACTGAAGCATTTCCTAGGTTTCTTAATTATATCATTTTCAGTTTTTGTGCATTGTTTTTCAATTCTCTGACATGTGTATTTTTACAGTGTTTTGGACATAAAGTGCAGTCCCGTGGAACCTATTTTTGTGTCTGCTGCAGCATCTGGAGGGTATTCATTAAATTTTTTAAATACTGAATTCTTTTTCGTAGTAGTAAATTATTAATATGATTTGGTGACTTGACCCTCTATTTTAACACAATATTTGTCCAATTATGATGTGTACATTTTGCTGTTATGATTTTGGACGTAAGGATGAAACTATGGTTAAGTACCATTGATCAGGGTATCCCTCTTTTTAGATTAAAATACGTACTTGGTCTTGTAATTGAAAATCATTTACGAATTAGTACCTGTACTAAAAAAACTTCTGTTTTAATTTCTGTACAAGCATTTTTTCTTATTTTTTTTGCCTAACATTATAACACTATTAAAAAAATGCTACCATTGATCAGGGTATCCCTCTTTTTAGGTTAGAATACGTACTTGGTCTTACAATTGAAAATCATTTACAAATTGGTACCTGTACTAAAAAAAACTTATGTTTTAATTTCTATACAAGCATTTTTCTTATTTTTTTTGCCTAATGTTATAACACTATTAAAAAAATGCTGACATGACTTTAACAATAACTTAATTAAATGTAACTTTCACTAACAACTTTAAACAATAGGGACTAAGCGGAATGAAATATTCATATAGGGATTAGAATGTAAGTTTTTAAGGTACAAGGACTAATTGCCAAACATGTAAATTATGTTAGCAAGGAATTACAAGGACGATACTGTCTATGTAGGGCTGGTTCCAACTATTGTGACAACCTGGGTTTTGCTTCACTAACTGTGTGGAACATGAAGCTGTGGAAAGCCATGGTATGTGCTTCTTTGTATAGAGTGGTTATGCCATTTGTGTCTAAGTTTAATTTTAGATTTCATGAAGACAGTCCTTCCTCTTGGAGAAGATCCGCCAGCGATAACTTCTCTATGCTTTAATCATAATGGAAAGATTTTAGCAGCTTCTGCTGTTGATGGAATGATTCACATGTTTGGTATCCTGAATTTTATTCTTGTGATTATCTCCCTGCATTAATGTATATTTTCATTCATCTATAAAATAAAATATTGTTTTGTCTTGTATTCAGGAAGTTATATCTTCCCTTGCCATATTTGTCAATTTAACGGATTCTTGTGCTATCTGGAGGTTCCTTATGATTATTAGGCTCAGTTGTTTGCTGAAATAAAATGTGGCAAATTTTTTATTGTAAGAGAATATATTGTGAATGTACTACAATACTAGCAGTGAATCATGTCATCCTTAACAAGTCAAAGACATGTCTTCTGGTTTACAAATCACTGGCTGGCCTGCACATGATTCATCTATCAGCTCTATTCTTTTTGGGCCAGATGAGACTAGCATTTTTAGCCTGGGCTCTGATGGGAAGGCAAGGACTATTTATGTAAATGTTATACCAGCTTGTGAAATGTATTGTACACTTCATACTAATTGGTTCTTTTGTCAGATTTTTGAGTGGAGTTTGCAGAATCAAGGTCAAATCCTGTGGTCAAGAGACTGCAGTAGGTATATTTATAGTTTGACACCTTATGATTAAACTCACAAGTTTCTTAAATTACTTTTTATAAACTAGATTTGCCTTACTACTGAATGAAGTTAATATTTCAAATGATAGAAATGTAAATATTTTATTTAAATTTTTTAGTATTACTAATAATATAAAAATATTTATACACATTCGAAATTAGTGGGGTTGGACTAGTCACTTACAACTGAGATGCAAATACTCCGTCTCTTCTATCCTTGCTTTAAGATATGTTTGAAGAATTAATTGTCAGCATGATAAACATTTCACAGGTTCTGTTATCCCTTCAATGGTTCAAAATGTAGCAGACATGAGATGGCATTAGATGCAAATGGGAGGAGACTGTTGGTAACGTCCAGTTCGGTTAGAGCACCAATATATCAGGTTAATGTTTCTTTAGTTCTCCCATGAATTGTGATCAGACCATCCCTTTCAAGTCTACTTACTCGTATATTGGTTTGGCTAGTGGCAGCCATTAAATTTTGGCTTGATTGTGGTTATCTTGTTAGTTTTCTGAAAATGTCTGGCTGGCTTCCTTGTGTCAGGTTCAAGGTCATTTGAGTGGTTGGAGAACCCTTCCTCACGGTGCTCACATTACTACTGTGGATTGGCATCCAACCTTGCCCATTTTCTTGACTGGATCAGCTGATAACTCTGTCCGCGTAACATCTTTATCATAGCACCGCATTCTATTTTGGAGTTTTTCATTATCTCCTTGGCGAGAAGTGAGAACTTAAATAGGTTCTATTGGATCTTTATGTTGTAATATATAATGGCATTGCCGAAATCTGAGTTTATTAGAAGAAAAAGAAAGGCAAGTCAGCAACTGATGTTATGCAGTTAGTATAAATATTAAAATTTGTTAATTCAATGTTAAATTAAAAGTTGCTTTTAAATAGATCAATTTTGTCAAAAATCATACAAATAAAAAATGAACAATTCAATAGACAGCTTTATTTTAATGTTTAACAAATTTTTAAAATATAAATAAATGTTAATTACAAAATTATATATCCATGAAAGCCTGATTTATTTAAAATTTTATATGTATGATCATATGTTAGCAAAGTAATTCTTGTAACTTGATCTATCTCTATCCCTGTGTGTGTACGCGCGCGGATGTGTAATGGGCTAGCAAAGTGAGTATATCAGACGTCTGAGGTAGGCATAATTTCTGGAGAGATATTTTTGTTAGGATTTTTCTTCCAATTTAAGTATTCAAATATGATGCATTTTCAGTGTCTTTTTTTTTTTTTTTTCCATTCATTCAATGATGTTGTGTTATTAGTTAAGATATGCTAACTCCTTTCTTGATTTGGTAATACATGATCTGATCAGCGGGTTAAAAAAAATTATATTTGTTAAATTTGCCGTCACGAACTTTGATAACACAACCACACGAAGAAATCATTCGAAGCAAATAAGTCTAAAAGGGAATCTTGTGGCTTCAGAAATCTCACAAAAAGTAGCCTAATAAGACGATCTCGATTGGAAAGAACAATCATGAGTACCATGTTATCAGAGAGAGGTAACATAAATAATATCATTGTTTTGTACCAACGTCTTTAGAAAATTTAATTCCCATTGCCAACGTCAGTGGTAAAATAAGCAGCAAATTTTTAAGTCCGAAATGATCATTGAATCCATTTTCAAGTCTAAAACATATATTTTATTTGGCTTAAATAAAATTTTTATCTTTAAAAATTTTAATTTTTTATTTGATCCATTGATTTTTAATTTTTTAAAATAAGTCTCTCATAAATTATTTTTATTTTTGTATTTTTTTATTAGTAATTTATTACTTTTTTCTAGTATGTACATATAATAATCAATTTATACTAATATGACATCCAGTTGGTTGGTGGGTGTTGACAGTGATGTGATATTTACACTTTTATTTCTTTTATATTTTTAAATCTTAATTTTGGAAGTTCTAGCTTTATAAGCTGAAATTTCTTTGAAAATACGGAAGATGTGATGTTATTAATTACACATTCTGTTTATTTTATGTCTCAGTTAAATTATGAGTTAACTTAGATATTATGTGAAAAAAACAAAATAAGAGAATAAATTACTAATGAAGGGGCTAGATGCAAATGAGAATCATTTTTTTGAAGGATTAGATTGAAAAAAATATAAAAAATGACTAAATAAAAAAATTGCAAATGTTTAGAAATCAAAATATGATTTAAGTCATTTTATACTTCATCCCCTAACAGTTACATTTTACAGCATTCCGGATTCTTTTTGCGGTGGTTATCATTGTTCTTTTTGTGAAATGGCATAAATTCTACACCAGTAACTTACCATAATACTAAAAAAGTGAAAAACACAACGCCTTGCATTTTAGACTATTATTTAGGTGGTTTGACTTATTGAATATTCTGGCCCTCTGCTCCTTCCCACTTCTTTTTCCTTTTTAATTTTTCAAAGGACCACTGTTCAGAAACATTGCAAACTACTAATGAAGACATGATGACTGCATAATTGGTTAAATAATAGTTCCAACCATATTATGAATTGTTTATGTTAACTTATTGTTAAAGTTGAATCTGTTGTCATATTGTACACTTAACAAAAAGCACATGGAAGTTATTAGAGAATGAGAATTCCAATTTTTATGATTTTTTTTCATAATCTGAAATAAGATATGGTGCCTTCAAATATCTTCCACATAATGCTATAAAGCAAACTTACAACAGAAAACAATCCTAAATTTGCAACGGGCTAAGTAGCTTATTAAACTCCCGAACTTAAAGTCACATTTTCAATTTATGAATCTTAAGAACACTTGCAACCTTGGGCCTCTTGTAGAAACCTCTATATGAAGTTAGGGAACCATATTAAGGAGCTGCAAATTGTGTACACAGATTTTGCAAGGGTAAATAACTAGTTGTTAGTTTTCAAGTTTGAGTATATTCAACTATTACTATCTAAAGCACTAGGAAGACATCAATTTGAGGAATTAGTGTTTGACAAAAAAATGTTTTAGTGCGTCTTTTGTTTCTTTTGTCATCTGTTCTTCCAATTGGTTTTCTAAGAAGTCCAAAGCACGATTGCTGAAAAACTTACAAGCCTTGATTTATGTGAAGGATAGAGCATGCCTTTCTAACTGGTTCAGGGTTGTTAAGCCCTGAAATTTCATTGGTAATTAACTCAATAAATAGGTTAAGGGTTGTTGTGATGAGTTAACAAAAATAGATACGGCATGTTAATCACCTATACATCCACAACCCATCTAGTGGCCAGGAAAACTTGTCTCAAGTCTTGACATGTACTGTGTCTGTGTAATTACGGACAGATGATATATATTGGATCTTAAAAAGATTAAAAAGTACTCGCTTTCTAGATAGTAGGTTGTATATTTGATTTAAACAATATATATATAGAAAATCCAGACTCAATTTAAAGCTCAATAAAGGGAAAAAAAAGTTGCTTTACTTACCACAGTTGCAATATTCTTGATTTCAATAGAAGGAGTCTACTTTTGGATGAGCATGACATACAATTGGTGAAGAAATTTGAAATACGCATGCCTGCATGTTCTGCTGAAGAAAATGGCTCCCAAAACTCCCAAAAATCCCGCTGCAAATCCAATTCCCAAGCCCATATAGAAGCATGAAAGTAATTGAGATTTGTCATCACCATCATCATCTTCCGAGGGTTTCGTACTGTGGGGTTTTTCATCTTGAAGGCATATCTTTGTTAGTGGTGGTCCACAAAGGTCAGGATTGGCTATGTAACTAAGGTTTGTAGAACCAAGTTGGGTCCCTGATGGGATTTTGCCCATAAAATTGTTGAATGAGAGGTTCAAGACACCAACAAAATGCAAATTAGACATGGACTGAGGAATTTCTCCTGAGAAATGATTGTTTGAGAGATCAATGGACTCCAACCGTTTCAAGTTTCCAATCTCTTCTGGTATTGTTCCCACCAATTGATTATGGGATAAATTCAATGATTGCAGTCCAGTGAGCATATACATCTCTATAGGCACACTTCCAGACAAATTGTTGCTTGAAAGATCAATGAGATTCATCAAATTAAAATACTCTAATTCATTGCCTTTTATAAGCATTGTAATACTAAAAAAGAAGATCCATGGTGCACCTGCTATATAAATGATAATGCCAAACTTACTTGAAGCCTCATCAGAAAACATGGCTGTGAAGTTATGCAAGCAATTGGGTATTGGTCCTGATAAATTGTTACTTGCAAAATCCATCACCATTAGAGAATGAAGTTGACATAACTGCGTGGGAATATTGCCACTGAATTGATTGGATCTCAGTTTAAGACCTTTCATACTCTGACCCATCCAGCTTGGTATAGCTCCAGAAAGATTGTTGTGACCCACATCAAGGATTGAAAGTTTTTGGCAACCTTTCAGTGCCAAAGGCACCTCTCCAAATAACTTATTGCTTTCTAGATACAATGCAAAAAGGTCAGACAAGGCTCCCATTGAGTGAGGAATCTTGCCTGTCAGGTTGTTGTAACTCACATCAATATGAACCAACAAATTCCAAGCATTCCAACAATCTGTGAGTTCTCCTGATAAATGATTATAACCCAAGTCCAAGTACATTAAGTTATTTTTTTCTGTCATGTTGTTGCACAGGAGAGGAGAGATAGGTCCAGACAAAGAATGGTTATATAAACACAAAATGACCACATTTGGTGATATTTGAGGCAAGCCACCACTCAAATTATTGGAAACTAGCCAGACAGTTGTTGAGTTTAGAAACACGTTTGACATGTCCCCGTTGATAGTATTGTTTTCCAAAAACAAATATTCAAGTTGAGTAGAAAAGTTCCAAAACTTGTCAAGAGGTTCAAATGAAGCACTTGAGTCTTTAATGGTCAGAAATGTGAGAGCGCTCTGTGTAAATAGCCATGAAGGAAGTTTTCCACTCACATAGTACAATTCAATCCGTTGAAGTTGAAAAGGAGGAACCCATTCAGGATCAAAATCAAAGATCAAGGCAGGTGAACCTACGAAAAGGACCTTTAAATTTGAAAGAGAGAAAAAATTTCTTTCAGACACAACCCCTGTCAAGGAATTACCATTGACTTCAATTTGCTCCAAGTTGGAGAGTTGCCCGAGGCTTTCTGGAATATTTCCATTCAATTTATTTGAATTAAGAATCAATGCAAGCAAGGAAGATATATTTCCCAGATTTGACGGGATTGGACCAGAAAAAAAATTTACAGAAAGATCAAGTACCAGTAGTTGTTCAAGTTGTCCTAGCCAATCTGGAAGGGGACCTTTGAGATAATTTCCAGACAAAATCAAGACTTTAATGCTTCTAAAATTTGGCAATGTTTTGGGTAATTGGCTATGTATCTGGTTTTGGCTAAGGTCAATATAAGAAATGTCACTACTAAGATTGAATAACCACCTAGGCAACTGATTAGACATAAAATTATTGTTAGCAAGCTTCAAAACTTTAAGCGAACTAAAATTAGCGTACTGAAGAGATGGATAGAGGTTTCCAAGTTGACAATTCTCCAAGTGTAACTTTTGAAGTGAAGGGAGCATGGTCACTGATTGAAGCCAATCAATTTCCTTGTGAAGATAAACACCATTAAGGTTAAGATATTGCAATGAGGAAAGATGGGAAAACCAATGGAGATTGTCAACACGAATATCATAATTATATGAAAAGTCAAGATAATGAAGGTTGGTGGAGTTTCCACAGATATGGGAAGATGTACCTCTTGACAAATCATCACATTTCTTGCTACCCTTTGAATTATATTGGATAGTCTTGAAGTCATTGTTACTCAAATTCAAGTAGCTCAAAAATTCAAGTTCCAACAAAGACAAGCTGAGTTCACCTGTTAAGCAGTGTGATTTGTCATCAATCTCTCCATAAACAACAACTGTAGGGTGATTAGTAGGACAAGGGAGATTGAGGTCTGTGACTCTGCCTGTGATGTTGTCACACTTGACTCCTTTCCACTCACAACAATCTAGTTTTGGAAACCATGAAGATAGCAAACCGGAAGGATCAACGACTCCTTGTTTGAAGTGTAGGAGTGTGTTCATGTCCTTCTCATTGCACTGAACTTTCAAACTGCACGTAACAAAGTTGAACATGCATATACAACATAGCAAGCAAAGCAAAACGAATTTAACATTGGAAAGAAAAGTATCCATGATCACAGAAGAAGATGGGTTATTACTATGGAAGGCATTTGCATCCTCCACAAATATTTATATGGTTGGAGTAAGTCTTTCACAAGTCTGAACATCATGAAAATTCCAATTCCAATTCCAATGGTCTTCGAGGAGGATAACGCGCGTCAAGTTGGTTTCGAAATCATTTTCACTGTCACATTCCAATGCCCTCCGTACTCTTATGCTTAATTTTCAAAACATTTTATCAGCTAAGATTTATATATACTTAAAATCAAATTGAAAATAAGGTTTGAAGGATGTGAACAAGGTTGGTTGCACGACAATATATGACAGTATATCATGAAAACCAGAGAAGGGCGAGGACGACTGAGTCCTATGCTACTGATCTTTAAGATCTTTTCTTTTGTATTGATTGCACATTCACACCTTTATAGGATGCAGTAATTGCACTTGCTATGATTGTGACAAATGTATCACCGATTTTGATAATATTAGTTCTTAGGGTTAATTTTAAATACTGAAAAATGGTATTTCTATTTTTAAAAAATCAGATATTTATTACATTTTTCTATTTTCAATGTAATAAACCTTTTTTTAATAAAAAAATTTTACTTTTAGTTTCTTAAAATCAAATCTAAAACTTAATATTTATTATATTCCCTTTCACACATTTTTTAGTATACAAACATTTGGGATTAAAAGTAGGGATGCAGGGATCACAACAAAGGGTTCTTTTTAGGTCTTTTTCTGGTAATTTATATATAATATGTTAAATTAGGTTAGGTTTTAATTGTCAAAAGTACAAATTCACTTTCTGTCGATTTTTATTACCACTAGTTCATAAGTTAACTCATGATTGGGAATTTTTAACTTTATTCAGTGGCAATTTTAACCTAAACAAATACAATTTTCTGGCAGTTAGAACATTTGTGACGGCATCGCCGTCAATTGGATAAAACCGACGCTGAATGCTTCTTGACGATTAATTTACGTCAAATAAAGAATCGTTAATAAATATTGAGTAGAGGTCAAGGTACGTTTATTTCCAATTTTCAAAAGAGTTCTTTTTTTTTAATTTAAAAATTAAAAATATATGTATTTTTAGTTTTTAAAAAGAGAATTAGAAACAAACATACTCTAAATCGTTAATAATCTATTCTTAAAATTGTCGGATTTTTTTTCTTGCTGTGAAGATTATTTGTTAAAAAATAAAATCCATAACTTTGAATACTGAAGAAAAGGTTAAATAAAAGCATGTTTATTTCAATTTTTAAAAAGATTTTTTTTAAATTAAAAAATAAGTATACTTTTTTATTTAAATTTTTTTAAAAATACAAAAAAAATACTCTTAAGTTTTTTCCATGATATATATTAAATATGACTAAGATATAAAGTGTAATATATAACTTCACCAAAAATATTTAATTAGATTATACGAATATACAAAGAAATTGACAGTTATTATTATTATTTTTGTTTAACTTATATCTAACGAGTTATAATTTATTATTTTATTAATCGCTAAATATAAGTTAAATAAAAAATTTAAATTAAATATAAAAATTTCTAAATTTATACTAATGTCTGTTTTTAAAATGTTACCTGACATTTTAAAGTTATCATAAAATTTATTGACATTTAAATATAATTGTACATTATAATTTTTATTGTATAAATTATTATTATTATTTTACGTGTTTGTTTTTCCTTTTAATTTTAAAAGATGAGGTCTTATATCTTGGAATTTTACGTTTGAGTGGGGCAAGTGCTGCCATTTAAACAACTCTTATTCACTCAGTCATGAAGAAGTGAAGATAGTACTCTTGATGGATCAACGATTCCTTGTTTACCTTTCGAGTGTGTATTGGTGATTGGTCTTATTAGTTACATGAACCTTGGATGGGAATTAAGGAATAATCCTTGGAATTTATGTTCATAAACTGGTTTTATATTTGCTTACAGTATAACATTAGGATATTAAAGGGTGGATATTTCATTCTATATATATATATTAAAAAAATTATTATATTTTTACATCCTTGGATGTGAAGTGGGCAGAGGAAAGGAAAAAAAAGTTATAACTATAATTAAGAAAATAACATACAAAATTATGAGTGTAAAATTATAAGTATTTTTTACAAAACCGTAGTTTCATGGATGTTGGGTATTTAAATCACACTGCATCGCAAGTATTCGTCCAAAGCATATTTTTATCTTTTACAAAATGATAGTAACATAATTTGACTAATACACTCTTAATTATTAATTAATTTTTTTTAAATTAATAAAATTATTTAAATTTTATTCTTTTTTATTTCTAATGTGAGAATTTTCTTTTGTATTTTTATAGTTTTCAATAATAAAATGTCAAAAAAAAGTTTGTTCCTAACTTTTCATTTTTCATTCTTGTTTACTTGGTCTTTTCTTCTTCTTCTTCTTTTTTTCTTATTTGTTACACTTGATTCCTTTCCACTCACAACAATCTTCATCAGTGACCCATGATGAGAGCAAGCCTGAAGGATCTATCACTCCTTGTTTGAAGTGTAAAAGTGTGTTCGGGTCATTCTCATAGCACTGAACCTTCACACTGCACGTAACAAAGTTGAAGATGCAGATAGTACATAACACCAAGCAAAGCAAAATGAATTTAATATTGGAGCGAGAAGAAATTTCCATGATCTCACAAGATGGGTTATTACCATGGAAGGCATTGACATCCTCTACAAATATTTATAAGGATGCTGTAAGTCTTCCATAAGTGTGAACATTTTGAAAATTCCAATTCCAATGGTCTTTGAGGATAAGATAACTCACGTTAAGTTGGTTTCGAAATCATATGTGATTGTTACATTCCAACGCCCTCCGTACTCTCATCTTTAATATATTAAAACTCTCAAAATAAGTTTGTTTTAAAGTTAGCATAGAATAGAGTGCTTATCTTTAATAATAATATTTAGTAGGTTAATTAAGAGCTAAGATTCAAAGTGGGGCAGGTGCTACTTAATTATACTGATTGATTGGAGAAGGTTTGAAGGATGTGAACAATATATCAAAGTATTTATGAAAACCAAAGGAGGGATAGGAGGACTGAGTCCTATGCTACTGATCTTTAAGATCTTTTTCTATTATATTAATTTCACATTGCTACCTTCATAGGATGCAGTTATTGCACTTGCTATGATTGTCACAAATATATCATCGATTTTGATAATATTAATTCTCAGGATTAACTTTAAATGCTGAAAATTATTACATTTTTCTATTTTCAATGCAATAAACGTATTTTTTTTAAGAAAAATAATTATTTTGAATTTCTTTAAGTCAACTCTAAAAATTAATAGATATTGTGTTCCCTTTCACAAGCTTTTTAGCATACAACAGGACTAAAAGTAGGGTTGAAGCGATCACTAAAAAGGTTTTTTTTTTTTTGTTCTGCTAATTCATAACATATTCAGAAGTACGTTAGGTTTTGATTGTTTAGAGTACAAATTCAATCTTTTTTGTCAATTTTTGTTGCCACTAATTCATAAGTTAACTCGTGATTGGACATTTTAAACTTTATTCAGTGGCAATTTTAATCTAAACAAATACAATTTTCTGGCAGTTATAGCATTTGTCAATTGGAAAAGACCAACGCTGAATGCTTCTCGACGATTAATTCACGTCAAATCAAGAATTGTTGACAAAAATGTGAGTAGATTAGGAATATATAAGTTTTTTTGGTGATATATATTAAATATGATTAGGATATTGAGTGTGATATATAACTTCTTCACCAAAAATACTTAATGAGAGATTATACGAATATATGGAGAAATTGATAGTTCTTTTGGAATTTTATTTACGTCTTAAGAACTACATTATGTGTCCTAGCAAGCATTTCTAATATAATCAAATAAATGGTGGTAGCTAGTTTCTCTGAACATCTGTGCTTCATAATTTTCTAACGTTTGATGAGAGTAATATAATCAAATAAAGGTTTTATTAAATATACAACACTTGTAGTCAAATTATCTAAGACAAAGTATTTTTTGGCTTTATTCGGTAAACGTTGTGCGCTAAAAATGTATACTTATGACTAAAAGCTTATAGTTATAAATAGCACATTGAATTAAAATTATTTGTTAAATTTATTGTGTAATTAATTAATTTGTGTCAAGTGATTTAATATAATATGTAATATTATATTATTATAATATTAAAGTTAGATATTAATGAACAAAAATAAAGTTGGAGAAGACAAAAATATCATAAAATTAATGTAAAATGTAAGTTTTAAGTGTGTGAAAAGTAAGTTATTTTTTAAAAAAATATACAAAAAATAAAAATAATAATATTGATAATTAATTTCTGAAAATTAAATATTTTTTTGGATAAATTTCATAATATCGTATATTTGTCTAATACTTTTGAGTAAGTTTATCACATCCTTTTAAAAAGAATTGAAGATAGGACACTTAATGGATCAACGATTCCTTGTTTATACATTTCGAGTGTGTATTGGTGATCGGTCCTTTTTGCGATGAACCTTGGAAGGGAATTAAGGAATAACGAGTTCATGTTCATAAAATAGTTTTATATCTGATTTTTTCTTACTTGTCTCTGGAATTACTAAAATAAACAATATGAAGAAATAACGAAATCATTTTCTGTGTTTTTTTCATTACAATTTTCAGGATAAGATTAAGGCGACAAAAGAATAAAGATAAAAATTGCAACAAAAGTAATTTCGTTGCAGAAGAGGTGATAAAAATAAAAATAAAATTGTTTCTTCAATTTTATTTTATATTTTAACATTATTTATAATTTTGTATATAAAAAATTTTAATTAATACTTTGTATTGAATTTTTACATACATATATTCAATAGAAAATTATATTAAAACTTGTAAAAAAATGGGGAAAAAATACAAATAAAATGACCAAACTTTTGAAACAGTTTCCATGCATAACATGAGTGACAATGCTAGTATTTCTTAATTCATAAAATAAAGCAATTTCGATGTCTATCTGCTAATTTCAAAGCTGCCTGTAGGTGACAAATTAATAAGAAAATTAACATAAAGGGTAAAAGTGGAGCTTGGACAGAACCTTGGTGCTTTATTTTTCTTGGTACCAGTTATTTATTTATTTGTTCTTTTATGAATTGACAGAGTAACAAATTGATATTGAGAATAAACAGTTAGCTATTCAGTGAATGAATTAACAAGATGGTGTGGGGGACACAGAAAATCAGAACCATATATGTCTATTCATCATTCTACGAATATCCACACCAGAGTGGCAATATTGTTAGCAATTAATTAGGATATATTGCCGTAGGTATCTCACACCATAGCTGTAGAAATTTTGAAGAGCTTGTATACGAGTTAGAGGTAGTTTGGGTAAACTTTTACAGAAGATATTGTAGCAGAAAAAATGAATGAAATATTTTTTATAAGTTAAAAATAATTAATCTTTTTAAATTTTGGAAAATTAAATGGAAGAGCTTTTAAAATATTAGAAACGTCACTTGTTTTTAAATTATGAGAGAAATTTTATTTATTTTTTATAATAATTTTTTTATCTATTTTTTTTAAAAAAATTATCTAAATTAGGCTTTATTGCCATTTTTCGAGGGAAGATCAGAAAAAAAAAATTGTTGCATAGTTTCGTACAATTAAAAATAAGTAAATTACATAATTTTAATGTAATACCACGTAATATTTTGATCATTAACACTCCAAACTTAGTCCTTGATCGTGATCGAGTTGCTGCAGCTCATATGCATATTTCATGCTTTCTTTTATTATAATCTATTATATCCCCTAACAATTACAATTTACAGCATTTCTGATTTTTTTTTTATTATTATCATTTTTGCTGTCGTTTTCATTGTTCTTACTAGATGCTTTGGCTCATTGAATAGATTCCATTCTTTGGCTTTGATGACTGTGCAATTGGTTAATTAGTAGTTTTAACCATGTGGTTAACTACACTTATTGTTAAAGTTGAATCTATTCTCATATTGTTCAGTACAAATGATAAGACAGAAAGCAAAAGGAAGTTCGTAGAGAATATTCCAAATTTTGTTTTATTTTTTTTAATATTCTGAAATGAGATCTGCTATATAAAAGCATCTTCAAATATCTTCCACGTGATAAAAAAAACATCGCAGACTTAATTACCACAAAAACACAAACCCTGTATAGTATAGAGCAAATAGATACATTTGGAATGGGCTAAGTAACTTACTAAAATCCTGAACATACCAGTCACGTATTCAACTTGTGAAATCTTAAAGAACACATGCAACCTTGTGCCTCTTGTAGAAAACTCTGTGGGAACTTGGCGAAGCATATTAAGGACCTACAAATAATGTACAGAGTCTGAAATGGTAAATAAAAAGTTACTAGTTTTCAGGTTTGAGAATATTCAACAATTACTACTATCTAAAGGGCAAGGAAGACATCAATTTGAAGAATTAATGCTTCAGAAAAGAAATGTCCTTAGTGTTTCTTTTGTCATGTGTTCTTCCATCTGGATTTTCTATGAAATCCAAAATACCAATGCGGAATAAGGATAAATACTCCAAAAGGCTAAATTTATGTGATCATTCAAGTGAACGAAGATAGATAGATATTAATCATCTAGCTATCCACAAACCATATCAGGAAAACGCGTCTCAAGTTTTGACATGTATATCTATTGTGTGTTATTACAAGTTTACAACGCATAAATCTGTTTCTTCTATTTTTTGTAAAAGAAAACTATCAATTGTGACTGAATAAATATTGTTCAATTATGACCATTCAAGTCATTACACTGTAAATTATGACTTGATTTATACATATGATCAGGAACTACAAATATTTGAGTTTCAAGTATGATAATAGATACTTACAAAATCAATCGTCTCTCCATCTCTTTAGTCGATCTAAAGAGAGTAAAAGAACTTGCTTTCTATACTGTAGACAGTATATTTTATTTGAACAAAGTACGTAATTTAAAAAAGTCAAACACAATTTAAAGTCAATAGAGGCCAAAAAGAAATTTGCTTTGTTAACTTACCACAGTTGCACTTTCTTAAATTTCAATAGAAGGAGCTCCAATTTCGATGAACATGACATTCAATCGGTGAAGAAATTTAAAATACGCATGCCTGCATGTTCTGTTGAAGAAAATGGCTGCCAAAACTCCCAAAAATCCCACAGCAAATCCAATTCCCAAGCCCATATAGAAGCATGAAAGTAATTGAGATTTGTCATCACCATCATCATCTTCCATGGGTTTTGTACTGTGGGGTTTTTCATCTTGTGGGCATATCTTTGTTAGTGGCGGTCCACAAAGGCCAGGATTGGCTATGTAACTAAGGTTTGTAGAACCAAGTTGGGTCCCTGATGGGATTTTGCCCATAAAATTGTTGAATGAGAGGTTCACGACCCCAACAAAATGCAAATTAGACATGGACTGAGGAATTTCTCCATAGAAATGATTTCTTGAGAGATCAATGGACTCCAAAGGTTTCAAGTTGCCAATCTCTTCTGGTATCCTTCCCATTAGTTGATTATGGGACAAATTCAAGGACTGTAATCCAATAAGCATATATAACTCTAAAGGCACCTTTCCAGATAAATTGTTACTTGAAAGATCTATGACATTCATTAAATTAACATATTCTAGCTCATTTCCTTTTATAAGCATTGTGATAGTACAGGCAATGGCTACTGATAAACTTGGTAAGTAAACGGTAAAGCCGACTTCCCGAGTTGAAGCATAATCAGAAAGCATGGCTGTGATGTTATGTAAGCAATTGGGTATTGGTCCTGCTAATCTATTACTTGAAAAATCCATCACCATTAAAGAATGAAGGTTGCATAGCTGTGTGGGAATATTGCCACTGAATTGATTGGATCTCAATTTAAGTCCTTTAACACTTTGTCCCAACCAGCTTGGTATAACTCCAGAAAGATTATTGTGACCAAGATCAAGTATCCAAAGATTCTGGCAGTTTTTCAGTGAGAAGGGTATGTCTCCAAGAAAATTATTGCTTTCCAGATACAAAAAACGAAGGTTAGACAAGGAACCCATTGAAGGAGGAATCTTGCCTGTTAGGTTGTTGTAACTCAAATCAACATGAACCAATGATTTCCAGCCATTCCAACAATCTGTGAGATTTCCAGATAAATTATTATAACCCATGTCTAAATGCACCAAATTGCTTTTATCTGTCCTGTTGTCACACAAGAGAGGAGAAATGGATCCAGACAAAGAATTATCATACAAACACAAAACAACCACTTCTGATGATATTTGAGGCATGCCACCTCTTAGATTATTGGTCACTAACCAAACAAATTTCGAGTTTAGCAATACATTTGACATTTCCCCGTTGATTGTGTTGTTTACCAAAAAGAAATATTCAAGTTGAGTAGCAAAGTTCCAAAACTTGTCAAGAGGTTCAAATGAAGCACTGGAGTCTGTAATGGATAGAATTTTTAGAGAACTTTGTGTAAACAGCCACGAAGGAAGTTTTTGACTCACATATCCCAAGCTAAGAGTTTGAAGTTGAAAAGGAGGGACCCATTCAGGATCAAAATCAAAGATCAAGGTTGGTGATTTCGCAGAAAAATGCTTTAAATGTGATAAGGAGAGTAAATTTCTTTCAGACAAAATTCCTGTTAAGGAATTATCAGCAAGTAGAAGGTCCTCCAAGTTTACGAGTTTCCAGAGACTTTCTGGAATACTTCCACTTAAGTCATTTTTACTGAGTCTCAATGCAATCAGGGATGATAGATTTCCCAAACTTGAGGGGATTAGACCAGAGAAATAATTTTTAGTAAGATCAAGTTCCTGTAGTTGTTCAAGTTGTCCTACCCAATCTGGAATGGGACCTTTGAGATAATTTTCAGACAAAATCAAGGATTTCATGCTTCTAAGATTTGGCAATGTTTTAGGTAGCTGGCTATGTATATCATTTTGGCTAAGGTCAATATGAGAAATGTCACTACTAAGATTGAATAACCAACTAGGCAACTGATTAGACATAAAATCATTGTTAGCAAGATTCAAAACTTGAAGTGAAGTAAAATTAGCATACTGAAGAGAAGGATAGATGTTTTCAAGTTGACAACCCTTCAAGTGTAATTCTGAAAGTGAAGGGAGCATGGTCACTGATTGAAGCCAATCAATTTCCTTGCGAAGATAAACCCCACCAAGGTTAAGATATTGCAATGAGGAAAGAGGAGAAATCCAATGGAGATTATCAACAAGCAGACCATAATTAAGTGACAAATCAAGATAATGAAGGCTGGTGGAGTTTCCACACTTATGGGAAGATGTACCTCTTGAGAAGTCAGCACATTTCAGGCTACCCTTTGAATTATATTGGATAGTCTTGAAGTCATTGTTGCTTAAATTCAAGAAGGTCAAAAATTCAAGCTCCAACAAAGACATGCTGAATTCACCTGTAAGGCAGTGTGATTTGTCGTCCATCTCTCCAAAAGGAACAACTGTAGAGTGAGTTGTATGACAAGGGAGATTGAGTTCCATAACTCTTCCTGTGTTATTGTTACACTTGATTCCTTTCCACTCACAACAATCTTCATCAGTGACCCATGATGAGAGCATGCCTGAAGGATCTATCACTCCTTGTTTGAAGTGTAAAAGTGTGTTCATGTCCTTCTCATAGCACTGAACCTTCACACTGCACGTAACAAAGTTGAACATGCAGATAGTACATAATACCAAGCAAAGCAAAATGAATTTAATATTGGAGCGAGAAGAAATTTCCATGATCTCACTAGAGGATGGGTTATTATAATTACTATGGAAGGCATTGACATCCTCTACAAATATTTATTTATAAGGTTGGGGTAAGTCTTCCATAAATGTGAACATCTGAAAATTCCAATTCCAATTCCAATTCCAATGGTCTTCGAGCAGACTATGAAGGCACGTTAAGTGGGATTCGAAATCTTACATCACTTTTACATTCCAACGCCATCCGTTCTCACTTCATTAATTTTCCCGTAAATTGAAATTCTCAAAATAAGTTTGTTTTAAAGTGAGCAAAATAGAATGTGTTTATTTTTTAATTTTAGTAGGTTAATTAAGACCTAAGATTAATATATACTTAAAATCAAATTTAAAATAAGTTTGTTTTAATTTTTCAGACACGACTCATTTTAAAAATGTTATTCAAAGTGGGGATATGCTATTTAATTATACTGATTGATTGGGTTCTATTAATGTAGAAGAAGGTTTGAAGGATGTGAACAAGGTTAGGCAAGGTTGGATGCACGACAATATGTTACAGTATTTCATGAAAACCAAAGAAGGGCGAGGAGGATTGAGTCCTATGTTAATGATCTTTAAGATCTTTTCTATTGTATTAATTGCACATTGATACCTTTATAGGATGCAGTAATTGCACTCTATGTTTGTGACAAATATATCATCGATTTTGATAATTTTAATTTTTAGGGTTAATTTTAAATACTTAAAATTGATTATTTTTAAAGAAAAATAAGATATTTATTACATTTTTCTATTTTCAATGAGAGAAATATTTAATATTTACGATGAATAAATATAAAAAGGTAAAAATATAAAATTTTCTTAATAAAAATATATTAAACACTCTCAAAAGTCTTTAAAAAGATTTTATGAAAAAGACAGACGAGAATAATTGTCTTTCCACCAATTCAACGGCAACAAGTTTCAGTATTTCAGAATTTTTGTCTAATGTACTTAGTAAAGTTCTAATTAAGTTATTATTTGTGCGGCTGTAAGTTTCAGACTTAATGTCAAATGGATCATTCAAGGTAGAACGTTAAATAATAACAAAATAAAGTTTACTTTCGATGAATATTAAGTTATCATGTCTGGCCATCATAATTAACTCTGTCATGATGAGGCAAGTTTTTCTAATTAATTGAGTTACCATCAAGATTTTATTTTATTATATAAAACTATATTTTAAAAATAAAACTTCTAAAATAAAAGAATAAGTCATATAAATAAATTATGTAAAACAACTAGTATTTTAAGATTGTGTATTAAAATTTAAATCTGTTGAATTTTATCATGATGAAAATCGTATAGTTTGAGATTGATCAAATTTGAGCTAAGACATTTGGAAAGAAAAATAAAAATGATATACTTGACATAAGAAAAATCATGTGACGTATGAAAGGGAAAGTAGATGGAGAAAAATGCGAATGTCAAGAGTAAGAACTTCAAACTTATGTATAGGCATTGAATAAAATTATCTAATCAATTCTCTAGCACTCAACATTTATGCTTTATAATTTTCTAACATTCGATAAGGATAAGATAATTAAATACAATAGGTGTATAAAATTATTTAAGACGAACTCTATCATATCTAATGACAACCAAACTATAAATTAGAATAGGATAAAATAATTGATTATATTCTCTCTTTCATTCTACCAACCAAATTAATGGACCTAAAAATATTAAAACTCAAGAAATATATAAATAGAATTTTCATAACATCATTTATATTTGTGTAATACTTTTGCATACGACTTAAATACTAAGCTTCATAGTTTTAGAAAATCTGAATGTTATTAGTTTAAGATGAATATTTAATAATATTGAAGGGTGAAAGGGAGTATTTACTTTATCAAGCTATTTGCTACGCTCAGTCAGTCAAAGAGAGCCCTGTGCATATTGAAACCTTCGATTATTAGCGTGTTGAGATAGACCTTGAAAACACATTTGCAAAGGTCCAATGTTACGGCGAAGAGTAACAACATCAAAATAAGTAAAAGATATATGAGGGGAAGAAAACCATAATCTCACCACAAAAAAGAAGGGTCTTAAGATTTGATGTGAAAGAATCACCCACCAGAGTTTATGTTGACAAAATGGTTCTATGCTTCAAGTATATGACAAAAGAAAAACAAGGTGGATATTTCATCAGAATTCTCTTATAATTCTTAGTTCATTGAATGAGGAAATTTTTGTGTGTATCTTTTAATTAATTTCAAACTCATTTATATGCATGCAGAGCTAATTGATTACAAGGGTGGAAAGAGGAAATCAGAGAAACCTTTGATTTTGGACATACATAAAATCAAAACCATTTCGTCATTCTACTAATATTCACGTAATACCCACATCATCAATATATGACGATTGCGTGAACATGTTGGAAACTAATGAATCAACCCTCAGATTTTCACACCATATATTCCAGCACAAATTTGGAACACTGTTGTATGTAACAGCAGGTAACATTTTGATCGTATCACACACTTTGAATGGACATTAGATTTTGTAGGTTCATTAAGAGTGTATTTCGTAACACAAGTTTGTAGCATATTTAGAAATTTGTTTATCAAATCAAAGTTATTATTTGGTGAATGCAAAATAAATTGAACTTATGATTTTTAAAGCTACTTAAAATAACTTTTTATATCTTCTAAAAGTTAGTTTTGATAATTTACTTCTTATTTTTATTCTTAATTTTTAAACAATTTATATTCACATAGTCAACATTTTTTTAAAGTTATTTAACATATTTTAGTTAACTATACAACAAGTTTTATTAAATATTTCTAATTCAACAAGTTAGCGACACACAAGCTTTGGGTTGCTTTCACAACTACAAGCTCATAAGAGCATTTAGCTAGTTACCAAACAGAGCCTAGGATGTAGGAGAAATATTAAATCAGCTTATATTTTCGAATGTAAGAGGTGCCTATATTTTTCAATTTGTAATTTCATATTTTCCGAGTTTAATTCACTATTTGAATGTAAAATTTCACAAAGCCATGAATTGTTTGAATTTTTGTTTATTTAAGCATGTGTTATGATTATTTATAAACAAATACATTTTACTTTTTTATCATATATTTAATTTTATTTTTATTGGACAAATCTTAATTTCTTCAAGCTTGGACCTCTAGCAACCATTTTATGTTATCTTATTTATAAACTTTTTAATTTCTTACTAACCTACCATGGAACTTTTTACTATCCAACATTGATTACTAAATTGCTGTAAACATTATTTATGATACTTAAATTTTTATATGAACAAAAAGGTTTTAGGTAAAAAAATAATAATATTATCAGAACAAATTTCATCTTCTCTTAAATAGAATAATAAGAACAGAAATAGTAATTAAGTTGAATCTATTGTCATATTATGCGGTGAAGTGAAAAAAAACAGAAAGCAAAAGTTACAAAGAATGAATATTCCAACTTTTATTTTTTTTGTAATATTCTGAAATAAGATCCGATATAGAAGCATCTTCAAATACCTCCATCGTAATCTATATAAAGAAACATTGCAACCTATGCAGAAAATAGATACATTTGGAATGGGTTAAGTAACTTATTAAAATCCTGAATACCAAAAAAGTCATGTTTTTAACCTATGAATCTTAACACATGCAACCTTGGGCCACTTGTGGAAACCCGTGTGTGAAGTTAGCGAAGCAAATCAAGGACCTGCCAATTATATGTACACAAAAGTTTGCAAGGGTAAATAACGAGTTACTAGTTTTCAAGTTTGAGTGTATTCAACAATTACCATCTAATTAAAGCACAAGGAAGACTTCAATTTGAGGACTTAGTGTTTGACAAAAGAAGTGTCATTGGTGCTTATGTTTCTTTTCTTCCAACTGGTTTCTATATGAAGTCCAAAATACTATTGCCAAATAACTGTTTTCTTTGCTTAAAAGCTTTGATAAGGATCAATACTCCAAAATGATAAATTTATGTGATTCAAGTGAATAAAATAATTTACTCAATAAAATAGGTTAAAGGTTGTTATGGTGAGGCTACAAAAATATATACATGCTAATCATCTAGCCATCCAAACCCATTTAATGACCAGGAAAACAGGTCACATTACAAAAATATATACATGTTAATCATCTAGCCTTCCAGAAAAATATATATGTATTGTGTCCTATTGCAACGCATTCTTAATCTGTTTCTTTTATTTTTTGTAAAAAATTACCAATTTTGACAGAATAAAATTATCTTCAATTATGACCATTCAAGTCATTAATTGTAAACTATGACCTGATTTATGTATATGATCAGGAAGCACAGACATTTGAATTTTTAGTGTGATATTAAATACTTATACAAAAAAATTTCATCTGTCCATCGCAAAAAATCATTGCAACAGCTTTCACAAATAGAAGTGTATATGTGTAATTAGGTAAAAGACAGATTATTTGATCTAAACAGAGTTAAAAACACTTTCTTTCTATGCAATAGACAGTATATTTTATTTAAACAAAATATATATATATAGAAAAATCAAACTCAATTTGAAGCTCAATAAAGGAAAAGAAAGAGTGATTTGTTTTACTTACCATAGTAGCAATTTCTTAGATTTCAATAGGAGTTCTGCTTTCGGATGACCATGACATACAATCGGTGAAGAAATCTGAAATAAGCATGCCTACATGTCTTGTTAAAGAAAATGGCACCCAAAACACCCAAAAATCCAAAAGCATATCCAATTCCCATACCCATATAGAAGTATGAATACACATGAGATTGATCATCATCTTCTGCAATGGATTTTGTATCATGAGATTTTTTATCTTGTGGGCAAATCTTGGAAAGCGGAGGTCCACAGAGGCCCAGATTGCCTATATAGCTAAGATTTGTAGAACCAAGTTGGGTCCCTAATGGAATTTCGCCAATGAAATTGTTGAATGAGAGGTTCAAGACACCAACAAAATGCAAATTAGACATGGACCGAGGAATTTCTCCTGAGAAATGATTGTTTGAGAGATCAATGGATTCCAACTGTTTCAAGTTTCCAATCTGTTCTGGTATTGATCCCACCAATTGATTATGGGATAAATTCAATGATTGCAATCCAGTGAGCATATACATCTCCATAGGCACACTACCAGACAAATTGTTGCTTGAAAGATCAATGAGATTCATCAAATTAAAATACTCTAATTCATTGCCTTTTATAAGCATCGTAATACTAAAAAAGAAGAAACGTGGTGCACCTGCTATATAAATGATAATGCCAAACTTACTTGAAGCCTCATCAGAAAACATGGCTGTGAAGTTATGCAAGCAATTGGGTATTGGTCCTGATAAATTGTTACTTGCAAAATCCATTACCATTAGAGAATGAAGTTGACATAACTGCGTGGGAATATTGCCACTGAATTGATTGGATCTCAGTTTAAGACCTTTCATACTCTGACCCATCCAGCTTGGTATAGCTCCAGAAAGATTGTTGTGACCCACATCAAGGATTGAAAGTTTTTGGCAACCTTTCAGTGCCAAAGGCACCTCTCCAAATAACTTATTGCTTTCTAGATACAATGCAAAAAGGTCAGACAAGGATCCCATTGAGCGAGGAATCTTGCCTGTCAGGTTGTTGTAACTCACATCAATATGAACCAACAAATTCCAAGCATTCCAACAATCTGTGAGTTCTCCTGATAAATGATTATAACCCAAGTCCAAGTACATTAAGTTATTTTTTTCTGTCATGTTGTTGCACAGGAGAGGAGAGATAGGTCCAGACAAAGAATGGTTATATAAACACAAAATGACCACATTTGGTGATATTTGAGGCAAGCCACCACTCAAATTATTGGAAACTAGCCAGACAGTTGTTGAGTTTAGAAACACGTTTGACATGTCCCCATTGATAGTATTGTTTTCCAAAAACAAATATTCAAGTTGAGTAGAAAAGTTCCAAAACTTGTCAAGAGGTTCAAATGAAGCACTTGAGTGTTTAATAGTCAGAAATGTGAGAGAGCTCTGTGTAAATAGCCATGAAGGAAGTTTTCCACTCACATAGTACAATTCAATCCGTTGAAGTTGAAAAGGAGGAACCCATTCAGGATCAAAATCAAAGATCAAGGCAGGTGAACCTATGTAAAGGAACTTTAAATTTGAAAGAGAGACAAAATTTCTTTCAGACACAATCCCTGTCAAGGAATTATGATTGACTTCAATTTGCTCCAAGTTGGAGAGTTGCCCTAGGCTTTCTGGAATATTTCCATTCAATTCATTTGAATTAAGAATCAATGCAAGCAAGGATGATATATTTCCCAAATTTGATGGGATTGGACCAGAAAAAAAATTTACAGAAAGATCAAGTACCAGTAGTTGTTCAAGTTGTCCTACCCAATCTGGAATGGGACCTTTGAGATAATTTTCAGACAAAATCAAGACTTTAATGCTTCTAAAATTTGGCAATGTTTTGGGTAATTGGCTATGTATCTGATTTTGGCTAAGGTCAATATAAGAAATGTCACTACTAAGATTGAATAACCAACTAGGCAACTGATTAGACATAAAATCATTGTTAGCAAGATTCAAAACTTGAAGTGAAGTAAAATTAGCATACTGAAGAGATGGATAGAGGTTTCCAAGTTGACAATTCTCCAAGTGTAACTTTTGAAGTGAAGGGAGCATGGTCACTGATTGAAGCCAATCAATTTCCTTGTGAAGATAAACACCATTAAGGTTAAGATATTGCAATGAGGAAAGATGGGAAAACCAATGGAGATTATCAACACGAATATCATAATTATATGAAAAGTCAAGATAATGAAGGTTGGTGGAGTTTCCACAGATATGGGAAGATGTACCTCTTGACAAATCATCACATTTCTTGCTACCCTTTGAATTATATTGGATAGTCTTGAAGTCATTGTTACTCAAATTCAAGTAGCTCAAAAATTCAAGTTCCAACAAAGACAAGCTGAGTTCACCTGTTAAGCAGTGTGATTTGTCATCAATCTCTCCATAAACAACAACTGTAGGGTGATTAGTAGGACAAGGGAGATTGAGGTCTGTGACTCTGCCTGTGATGTTGTCACACTTGACTCCTTTCCACTCACAACAATCTAGTTTTGGAAACCATGAAGATAGCAAACCGGAAGGATCAACGACTCCTTGTTTGAAGTGTAGGAGTGTGTTCATGTCCTTCTCATTGCACTGAACTTTCAAACTGCACGTAACAAAGTTGAACATGCATATACAACATAGTAAGCAAAGCAAAACGAATTTAACATTGGAAGGAAAAGTATCCATGATCTCAGAAGAAGATGGGTTATTACTATGGAAGGCATTTGCATCCTCCACAAATATTTATATGGTTGGAGTAAGCCTTCCATAAATGGAAACATCACGAAAATTCCAATTCCAATTCCAATGGTCTTCGAGGAGGATAAGGGCAAATGCCACTGTCGCATTCCAATTTCCATATATGGAAAAAAAAAACTCTTAAAATAAGTTTTCTTTAGAAAAAAAAAACTTAATTTATTTATATTTAAAAAAAAAATGAAAACGGGGTAGATGCTACTTAATTTCACTGACTGACTGGGATAATTGCACAAGTACATATGACAGTAATTTATGAAAAATTATTTTTTTAATTTATGTTCAAAAGTACTTATGTGTAATAATTTTTTATAAAAAGATATAAATTATTAAAAAATTTAATAAATTAATAATATTAAATATTACAATTTTTAATAAAAATTATAATTGATTTATGAATATCAAAGGGATGGAGGAACTGAGTTCTGTGCTATAGATGTTGATGATCCTTTCCATTGTATTAATTGAACATTGATATATTTTATAGGATGTAGTGACTGCACTTGGTAGTTGGTATGTAGATTAGGAGCATGTTTTTATTCAACAAATGTATCATTGATTTTCTTGATTATTATCTCTTCCACAAGTTTTCTATTATGCAGCATTTGGGACCCAAAGTAGGGATGCAGTTGCATTGGTGTTTTTTGCAACAAGTTGCAGAGGTCATTGATGAATGCAAACAATGGGCCATCTAGTTTCCGTGTGCTTACTTTTTGAAAGATTTTGATTCAAGTGTGGATGGAAACGTTGAATACTCGAGCAAAGGAAAGCGCACCGCAAGATCCAGAAGGCCTAGTGGAAATTTTTTAATTTATTTTCAAATTCCAAAGCATTGCTGATTCATTCCTTTATTATTAAATTTTTTTAACGACTTTACCAAAAAAACTGTATTTAAAAATATATAACAAAAAATAATTTATATGTAATAAATTTTTATTAAAAACAATAAAATAACTTAAATATGTTTTTTTTTTCTCTACAAAGTATTATCCGAGACTTATCATCAACTCTTTTATATTAAGTTATGAGGTGAATAATAGACATCACTTATTAATATTACATTACCTCTGCATCATCATTATTTTTTAAATTTTAATTATTAAAAACTAATGTTTACAAATAAACGAATATAATTACTGAACAAAAAAGAATTTTGGGTATGGGTTATATTCACTTAAACTTTAATTGAATTATAGAACTGCCTTTCCAAGTTAACGAGAATAAGTTTCAGAATTGTGTAAGTCAAGGTCTAGTTCAAATTTTGTGTGGAGGGCTCTTATTTCCACAACTTGTTGATGGTGGTATTATTAAATTGTTTCTTTTTAAAGTTATCACATGTTGAAAAATTATATTAAAGTATTAAATTTTTAAAGTTTAATAAAAGTATTATATTTAAATTTTTATTATTTACATATTATAAATATGGTTATTAAATAAAAATTTATGTTAGCTTAAATTTTAAAATTGAATTTAAATATTTAAAAATAGATATATTTATTATATTAAAACCATAAATATATAATAAATAATTTTTAATGAAATCTTACTATTAATAATAGTTTAAAATCATATGAGCATTTTTCTAAATAAAAAAAATGTTTACGTTCTTGTGTCCATGAATAATTGAGCTACCATGATGGCCTACAATAATTGACTCAGCTTGCTGAAGCAATCGTTTTCCTACTGTGCTTTTGAATAGTTGCCTATGAAAAAATTTAGAATTATTAGGCCTAAGTAGCAGCCCATGTGGCTGTTACTGGACTGGACCAGGGAATAAAACTGAAATTTCTCCAATATAATTAATAAAAAATAAACTTAAGCTTCGATTATATTTATGTTAAATATAAAAATATTTCAATTAATTAATATAAAATAATGAATATAGTTAATTTTATTAATGATATTAAATTTATCATAAGTTATATAATTTTTTCAAAATTACTTTAAAAATTATTAAAATCTACTGCTTTATGATCTTTTTGTTTAATTAATTATTTTTTCTTCAGTGAGGATATTTTTATAATAAAACTCAATTGATCCAATAAATAATTTACAGGTTATAAATAAATAAACTACAACAAATTTCCCAAAAGAACTTTATATTTAAGAACAGAGGTAATACAAGATGCATATTTTATTCTTTATGGCGTATAATATTTCAGAATGTTGCAAATGCAAATACAAAAGGTTTATTGGATCCATTGCAGACAATAGTCTTTGAAGTTTCTTCTGTAGCATTATTGATTTAGTTGTCATTTATATAAAGCTTTCATTAGAAAATTTAGCGGTTCTTCACAAAGTGATTCAGCCCTCATTAAGGACTGCCATGATGTTACTCATCCAGCATATGCTATTATTTGTGACATAAAGCCAGAGATTGGCATGTTGTGCTTTCCCAAGGGTTCAGAGATTGGAGTTGTACTAGATTAATGCAGTATTTTCTTAGGTTTTGAATTAAAATGCTGAAGAAAAATATTCATATTTTACAGTACAAAAAGAAATGCAAGTTGTATAAGTTGCACAATCTAGAAAGGATTACACTCTTAATTACTGTCTACTGTGTCTCAGATTCTGGTTTAAAACACTAGACCCTGAAAGCTGAGATGTGAGATCTACATCTAAACCAGTTGTTTACTTATTTGGTACTAATAAAAACACAATGTCATGCAGTTCAGACTATATCATACGGTTTGACTTATTGAATGGATTGCATGTGGCTTTTAAAAGTGCTTTCAGAGTCACTATTTTTAAGATTTTATTGGCACACTATATGTTTAAAACAATTTTCATTACGCTGTTAAAGTTTGTGTTTCTAATACAAATGCATATACATAGCAAAAATAAACTTAAGAAGACAGAACAAGTAAAGAAGCAAGGTATTTTGCAGTATGTGAAATAAACTCAATGCATATACATAGTAAATTTCTTTCAGACACAATTCCTGAAAAGAAATTAAAACTTTCTTCCATGTACTCTAAGTTGTAGAGTTTCCCAAAGCTTTCTGGAAGACTTCCATTCAACCAATTTGATTGTAAATCCAATCCAGTCAAGGATGATAAATTTCCCAAACTAGTGGGAATAGGACCAGAAAAAGAATTAAAAGAAAAATGAAGTGCTTGTAGTTGTTTAATGTGACCTAACCAATCGGGAATGGGTCCAATAAGATTATTGTGAGACAACCAAGGATTTAAGGTTTTCAAGATTTGGCAATGTTTTAGACAGTTGGACATGTATATGATTCAGGCTAAGGTCCATATGTGAGATGTCACAACTAAGGTTGAATAACCAACTAGGCAACTCTGATATAAAAAGATTGTCAGCAAGATCTAAAACTTCAAGTGAAGTAAAATTAGCATACTCAAGAGATGGATAGAGGTTTTCAAGTTGACAACCCTCCAAGTGTAACTCTTGAAGTGAAGGGAGCATGGTCACTGACTGAAGCCAATCAATTTCCTTGGGAGAATGAACACCACAAAGATTAAGATATTGCAATGAAGAAAGACGGAAAATCCAATTAAGATTATCAATTAAAATATCTTGGTTATATGATAAATCAAGATAATGGAGGTTGGAGGAGTTTCCACAGTGATGGGGAGGTGTACCTATTTATAAGTCATACATTTCTGGCTACCAATTGAATTATATTGTATAGTATTGAAGTTATTGTTGCTCAAATTCAAGTAACTTAAAAATTCAAGTTCCAACAAAGATAACTTGAATTCACTGTGAGGCAGAGTGTGATTTATTGTCGAATATCTCTCCAATAGAAAGAGAAACTGTGGGGTGGTTCATATGACAAGGGAGATTGAGTTCTGTAAAACCTGTGATATTATTGCATTTAACTCCTTTCCAAAGACAGAAAACTAGTTCAATGTTCCATGAGGATAGCAAGCCTGAAGGAACTATGACTCCTTGTTTGAAGTGTAAGAGCACATTCATGTCCTTCTCGTTGCAATGAACCTTCAAAGTGCACATAATGGAGTTGAACATCATTTTACACAATAAGCAAAGCATAACAAATCTAATATTTGAGGTAGGAGTATCCATGATCATTCAAGAAGATGGGTTATGATGGTAAGGCGCTACCATCATTTATAAGTAAATATTTATATAAGTCATCCATTAAATGCAGACATTATGGAAATCCAATGATCTCTTCAAGGGGATATGCAATTAATGGGGTTGAAAATTATATCAGCTATCCTTATTTGGATAAAAGGAATCTATTTTCTTAATTTAAATTAAAGATTTAAACTTAACATAAAAATGGAGAAGTGTCACTCACTTTGGGAAAAACTGTCTATATCTTGAATTTCCACGTATAATTGATTTTATGTTGATCTGTATATCCAATTTAAAAATTATGTAAACTTATATAGAAAATTCATCTGTCAACTTACTCATTCCTATATCTAGTTTTTTTATTTTACATATTAAGTTATTTTTTAATTCTCTAGACTTAATCTGTTTGAATTATATTTTTTTATTGGTTTATCAATGAACAAACACGAAAAAAAATTAAAAATACCATATACTAATGAAAAAGAATATATAGATGATGTAAACATTAAATATATTTATTAAATATTTTAAACTAAAATCAGTAAGTATTAATTAATTTTTATACTTTTATTATAAGTGTAATATTTTTTAAACTTTTTATCATGTCCAAATTAGCAAACAATATAAGATCTTTTATATACCTCAAGCTATATGAGTGATGAAAGTACTACGAGTAGATTAGATGAGACAAGTACGGGAAATCGCAAGGTCATGAAAGCCTGGTAGAATATTTTAGATCTATGGTCAAATTCGAAAGCAATATAATGAGTTTTTCCATGGATAATAATAATAATAAATAAAATTTTGGTAGGTGAGAGTCAATTTCACTTCTTAAATTTTGTGATTACCAAGTCAATGACTAATAAGTTTCAAAATTTAAGCTTGATGGGTCCAATGGAGTCCACAGAACTACGAAAGAAGTATGGAGGGTGGACAGTAAAAGCAGGTCAATACACAGTTTAGGAAAAATGACAAAGAAAGCTTTTTTACTTAATGGGATAATCTCTTTTGGAAATGATCCACCAAACGTATACTTTTTAAAACAGTTAGCAGAATGAATTTAATTATCTTATTTTTATATAAAATATTATCAATTTTTTTTTATTATACTAGTCTTTATATAATTTCCTATATTATGCAATAAATGAATAAAAAATAAGATAAAAAATATGTTTGAGATAACAATTATTTTTAAAGTAAAATTAAAAAATATTTTAAAATTATGAAATGATTATTATTTTGAGAAAAATAAAATTATTTAATAATATTAATTTTCATAAATAAAAAGAGTAATTTAAAAAAATTAAAAAAAAATAAAATGTGACATTTTTTATTTACTTTACAAGAATAAATGTCATAATTGTTAATATAATAACTAATTTTTAACTATTACAAATATTTATGACAATTGAAATTCACTAGAAATTATATTATAAATTGTTCACACATATAAGGCAAATTGTATTTTGAACATGACTGAGGACTTGCTTGGATAAATTTTTGGATAAGTACATGTAAAAGAAAATTAATAAAAAAATTAATTAAAAATTTTCATAAATTAATTTTTTAAAAAAAAGAATTAAAGAGATAAGTTATTTTTAATTTATAAAAAAAGTTTTATTTATTTCTTATATTATTTTTTTTTCTCTTTCAATAACTTATTCATAAATTTTATTTTGATTAAACTTCTAGAAAAATTCTAATAAAAAAATTAATAAAACATCTCTTATCTCTTATAAATTAGAAACAATTTATCTTTTTAAATCTTAAAGAAATTAAATAAAAATTGTAAGTTATTTTTAACTTATAAAATAAGTTTTATTATTTTTTATAATAATTTTTTATAAAAATTTATTTAAAAGTTGAACTAAACAAGATTATATTTATTAACCTTTCCACTTAAGCAGATATCACATCCCCGTCCGTGCTACCCCTTTTGATTTATTTATAAATTTCGACACTTAAAATGGTTGCACTCTAAATCACATTCATATGTCCTGTTCAAGGCTCCTCAAATAGTCAAGTACCACATGTACGTCCCTAAGCTACTCTGGATCAGTCATGACTTGAACAAATATCTCAATTTAGTTTTGGAAATTTTCCGAAACATCTAGATGCTTCATTGATCTTCAACTCATATAGGTCACAAATTCCACTCCTTCCTAAGGATCAATCTGACAAGCATATGTACGTGTATGATGGTTAAGTGATAAGATTCACATAGGAGAGAGATATCAGGAAAAAGAATTTGTAACCATATCATTCTGCCTGCATCCTCAGGACCAACAGAAATTTGGAAGAGGCTACGCAGTATTGTATCTGTTAAATCAAAAGGTAAAAATGCATGTGCTAAGTCTGTAGTAATGAGTTTACAAACTTCAATGTTTTAAAAGTGACCGCGTGACTTTTATAGAGATGATGTATTGTTTAAACAGTTACAACCAAAAATGAGTATACACACATGATACAATCTTTAAATAGTATCAGTTTAGTATACAATATTTGTAAAAATACATAAGAAACTGGACCTTAATCACGCTTTCCCCTTAGTCATCATCCTCCGGATCAATCACCATTCTCAGCTTCCTTCTGGATACGGCTCTGTCAGGAAATGCACTAACAGCCACTTCATCCTCTGAGTCTGCCAAGTCATCCACTTGCTGATGTTCTATTTGGTAGGAGTTCAAGAAACCAACCTGATTTTCACTGCCAAAGCAAATTTAAGTCAGCCACCCAATAAATCAACTTCGACCTTAAAAAAAGGCTCAAATAAACTGTATCCGTATATTCTTAAGCTCAAATTGCTCTATCAACGATACTGCGTTATGTCGTATGTGAAAATATTGGCAGAATATATTCTATCGAATTTGGCCATCTTTTATTCAGACACAACATGAATGACCCCACTAATTTTTTTATTTTTTAAAAAGATAGTAATAAGCTATGTTCTGTATAGCAGACTGTTGAATAGGAAACAAGTAGATTGCTCTTCATTTGCATAAAGCCGATTGTTCTGTTTAATTTGGCATAAGCATCCATTGATTCCTATTTACATCTGAAGAACTATAAATGTTTCTACAATTTAACAGTAAATATCCAGGAACGTTAAAACTCATTGAACTCAGTTGTCAGCCTAAATAATCAAACTAGCAAAAGTGTGCTATTGCAACAAAAAAAGCCTTTTCCTACTAGGTGATAAAAGCGTTCTATTAGTCTATTACCAAAAACAATAATTCTGCAGTTAAACAGCGTACCTTTCCAAAACCTCTTTCATGCCTCCATTAAAAGATTCATTGCTCATCATTCTCTCCTGTACTCGGATGTTTTCAAGCTCAACATGTTTTGATTTAAGAAAGGATCTTCTAGTTCTCCTACATCCAAAAGTTGTCCCCAAAATACAAATACAGACAAAATTAAATCTGGTATGAACGGGGTCAACACATGACAGCAACTTAAATCACAAGATTCATAGTCAATGGATAATTGATTTAAGAAATAAAAGAAAAAGGAATCTTTCCTTGCATACAAACGTAACAAACATTATAACCAGATTTCCCTTCAAATAATAGGCTAAACTAGTGATATGGTCATCCAAAGATTCACGCTGCCATTGCCCCCAAAAGATTTTGGCTTCAAATAAAAATCTTCAAAGCTCTCCTAGCAGTCTTCACTACTTACTCTCTTCCTCCAACCAAACACTTTTCTAGTCCATTCTTTCTCTTCCACAAAACACCCACAACAAAAGGGGAAACTAAAACAAGAAGAAACACAAAACAATACTCCCTTTTGCTTCAGCAAAGAAGACATCTTCAATAAAATAACCTTTAAGCCTTCTAAATCCTTTACGCACTCCACAATTTACTTTGCCAATCTTTCAAGTTTCATTTGTACCTTATTCTTCTTTGTACTATAAGTTTTTGGAGAGAATGTCACTTTAACCTTCTTACCAAATGAATTTATCAGTTTTTATCCCCATTCAGACAATGATCAAGTGATTATCGATCGTGTAAAATCTCTAGCATTGCCTAAAGGCCAGCCTAATAGAAATAACTTTATCTAAAACCCTCTTACTTTGCCACTTAAAATACATAATAAGTTAAAAGGTATGATAACAGCACCTTATGTTGGTTCAGAGTCAACAAAGGAGTGAAAATAAAAAGAACATTATTATTGTAATTGCCAACAGAACAAGCATGTCGAAAGGGAAAAATTAATAGTAATATTTTTCAAGTCAGAGCGGATGGAGAAGCTAAAAAATCAACGGCTCAGACTCAGTTCCCGATATACACATTTACGGTCTTATCATTTATCAACAATATCCATGAAAAGAAAAGTGAAAATATAGAATATTTACTTGAGAGAAGAGCTGATCTTGACATCGTCTGAATCATCTCTCAACAATGTATCACCACTGGAGTATTCAAGTAACTGTTCAGTTGATACTCTGCTGTTCCTTTTTTTCCTAAAGTAAATAAATGATATTTAATTCTGAATAAAATAAAATTGCCAGACAAGTTCATCATATATTCCAAGTCAATGCAGATAGAAACAGGAACAAGGACAATCACCAAATCAAAAAAATTCCTGACATAAACATTTATGGTCCTATCATTGATCAGTAAACTAGTGGTCCTAGAAGAGGAAAGACAAAGGAGCATTACTTGAGAACAGAACTGAGCATTTCTTCATCAGAATCATCTTTTGACAATATATCCTCACCGGTTTGTCCATGTGACTGTTCCCTTGATACCTTGATATTTTCCATTTTTTTCCTAAAATTAAATAAACATTAAACAATAGTTGATGGGAGGAAACAGTAGACTCATCCAGCTGGGCAGCACAATAAAGTTGCACTAGGCAAAGTAATGAAATTCAGCTGAAGAATATATTTATGTATAAAATTTAAAACTATCTCTAATAAAAAATGGTTAGATGACATTTTTGAAGAAGTTAAGCATGCCAATGAGTGAATATTATTTAAAAAGACAGAAGTATTAATGTCCCAGCTTTGTAAAACTACAGATCAAACACAAAATTACCTTTCAACCAACGATATCAATGGCTCATCATCAGATTCACTCATTCTATCTTTTGAACAATCCATGAGATCTTCACCCTTTGGGTGCATTTTGCCTTCAAAACTCTTCTTCCGAGGATTACATAAACCAAGCTGCTTAAGTTTTCGAGAGACTTGGGCAGGAGTGAATTTACCATCCACATCCAGTGCATTAGCTATCATGTAGCTACATCTTCTATGGTCCTTGAATCTGCAGAAGTAACAGCCCAGATGTTAGCACAATCAAAAGCTAAATTCTCGTGTTATTTGTCATCGCATGCAAAATAAAATATAAAATTCAAAAAACCTAGGACGATCTTATTTAACTATTTGTTCAGAAGTCACCAAGAAAAAAGCAGAGAGATCAAATACAATCTTCAACCAAGCAAGTGAAGCAACCAAGTTATGTGTCACTTACTGCTCATATAGAACTTTGATCAGAGCTTCCTGATCTTCATTGAAAGCTTGAACCCTCTTCCTTTTCTGCCTATAAATATGAAATTGAACACAAACTCAGAAAACACCTAAACATATTTAATCCATTAAATTGTATTAAAGAAAATTGTTGAATTAGTATGAACAATAATGACAGAACATTTCATTTGCAGGAGGAAACATAAATTTACTGGAAAAATAATACCAGTAATACATAATAAGCATAAAAATTCAGTATAAACTTACAGGTGCTGAACTGACAGACTTCCCTCCGATTTATGATTAGTAACTCCTGCTACTCCATCACCCTCTAACTGATTAGGGGTAGTCGACAAAGATCCTTCAGCATCAACCATCTTTTTCATAGGCACAACTCTGAGTCCTAATTTTTTTAATATATTGGAAATTTGAGCTGGTGAAATTTTACCATCTGGATCTATGACTTCAGCGATACAACGACTGCAATGTCGATCATCTTTGAATCTAGGGTATTTGAAGCAAGAAAGAACCATGGATGAAAACAAAGGCTAAATCTTACAAGCAAGAGAGAAACGAGATTGAAAAGCTATGATCAATTTATCATGGTGACTACTATATGTACGTTTCCACTAATGGTGTCTTAAATAAACAAAATTTCTTATTGACAAGGCTCTAATTTAAATTATGCTCCACATTCCAGAAAATAAATTTTGATCAGGTTAAACCTACTTCTCATAGAGATCCTTAATCTGTCTCTCCATATCACCATCAAGAACAAGTTTTTTCTTTCTCCTTGGAGCTATACGAGATTCATCTTCCATCAATTGCTCCTCACTGTTATGTCCAAGTGAACCCAGTATCAGAAACTATAAAATCTCAACTAGAATTTGATCTCAAGTTGTAAACATACTTGCGATCATCTTTGCCATCATCACTGCTTGAGGTAGATGTGAAGCCTTCAATAACATCATCAAGCTTGTCTCTATAGCTGAAAGAAACAAAAATAAAATAAAAAATTGCAGCTAATTCTTTGCAGTATCTAGCTTTGATCATGAATATTTATGAACCAATCAAACATAAAATTGAAAATTGGTCCTACATTCTAAAAAATGTTATCTCAGTGTTGCCAAAATTTTTCCAAAAGCCAAAGAAAGTAGAAAATCTCACATAAGAAGCTTCAGGCAGAGTTTGAGAACGTTATCTTACTCTTGAAAGCCTGAGTCATGAGTGATCACAACATCAGCTTCATCCTCACCAAGTGCATCAGCTATGCTTCTACGAGTCCATGCCTTCCCTGGGGATGAACCAATTCCTCCATCTCCTTGAGTGTTGTTCCAATTTATACTTTCTTTCCTCAAATGACCAAGCTCATTTAACAAATATTCAGCATTGATGTAATGGCATTCCCTACGGGACTTCCAGAAAAGGACTTCCACAAACAAGAGTGGTTGCTTTTTCATTTTCTTTAGCATCTTTCTAACCAAACAAGTTAGGAAATCAACTATATCTGCATATTCCTTGCAGGGACATGACTTTTGTTCAACCAGGATGTCATAAAAAATTGTGAGCAGTGACAACTGTAAGAATATGTCAACAATAACAATTAATATATGATATTCACTTTCAAAAACGACACAACCTCATTTAAGATGAAAAGCTAACCTGGTAAAGCATTGGATGGAGTTCAAGGTCATCACTTATTCTCCGCAACATGCTTATTATGTAATGATTTGTAGCAAGGGAATTGCTCTTATAAAACTTGAGCAACCAACATAATTTTTGAATGAGGCTGTGATTTGCAAAGGCAGAGACCAATGATGAAACCTTGAAATCAACTTCATTAATTGCATTTAGTTGCTCATCTTCGGAAAAATCACCAGTTCCATCCAACATATCATTGTTAGCATGTTTAGAATTTGTGGTTTCCATTTGTTCTAAACCAACTTGGGAGTTACCATCTTCCTCAACATTATTTTCATGTTCGTTATCATCAGGGACATCCTCCCTGGTGGAATTTGCATTTGCCGTGTATTCCTGCAGGGGCTGATTTTCTGCTAATTGAGTGCCAGTTTCATTTTGAATGCAAGAATGATCTTCGGTGGGTTTGTCACCAGTTTCATTTTGAAAGCAAGAATTAACTTCAGTTGGTTTGTCCCCTGATTCTGTTCCTTCTGGAAATTTCTTTTTTTTTGCCTTCCTCAATTTTCGAGACACCTTGAATTTATAAGATATGAAGTAGGGATTAGAGAAAAGGATTAAAATATTAAAATATCAGAAAATACACCTGTAGCAGAGCTGGGAACACCAATGACCAAACATTAATTTCAAAGAGGGTAATTAAAAGGTAACTGTAAGATTGTTTACATATCTATATAAATTTCATAATAAATAACAGCAAGGACCACCTATCCTAAAAGGTTAATGACTTATTACTTCTCTAACAAGGTCAATGGAAGCATAGTTATTACTTAAGTGTGAAATCAAAATCACTATGAACAAGCAGCATATTGCATAAGAAGTTGAATTGATAAATATATGTGGAAAAAATGGTATCAGGCAGCTTGCCTTGCTTGTTCTAGATCTCAGTATTGTTTTTCAAAGATTTAATCAACTCTCAACAGTTGTATATTTATAGACCAAACAAGCATGTAATTTCAGCTTACCCTCAATGCTCCTCGAGACTGAAGGTTATCCATCAGCTTTACAACCTTGTGAATGATTTCTACCAAATCTGCAAGATCACTGACAGGAAACAAGCACAACAAAAATATGTATAAAATCACTGTCATCATTGGACCCTCATACGACTAGTGACAACACTTGGATATCTTTCATCACAGAAAATTGTACACAATGCATTCTAATTGAGAAGTGTAAACTGTTTAAGTTGATTATCAAGGAGAAGGTTTATTTGATTGGAAAGAAACTATGTTCTACTAGCTATCACAATGCAGCTTACCTGCCCTAGTTTTGTAACAATTAACACTCGTACACCAGAGTATGTTATGCTTATCTTTTGTATGAACCAAGAAGACATATCTAGTAATCTATCATAGATGTACTTTGAATAGATTTTCAACCATCCTAGATCTGAGAGGCTGCTAAAATGAGTTTAAAGCATGAAAAATGAAGTCCATTTATGATCATGAGTCATGACTAAGAATGTGAAGTTTTCCTTTATTAAGATACAGATGTCAAACCTTTTGGGTTGTTTGTGGGTGTCAAACGTTTTCATCAAATTCAACAGGAACTGAGTCATCCCTTCCTCAGTCTGATCATAAAATAACTTGTAAAGAAGGATGCGAGCTGTTTGTGGCTCCTTTGAGTCTTCTGGCAACAATTTAAGTATCAAATCCAGCATGCGAATCTGAAAAATAAAGAAAGGGAATTAGGAAACATTTAAAGAGATTATGCCAATAGCCAGAATTCTTGCCAGTGTCATTCCTATGTTCAACTTAATGTAGTAGGGGAAGGCCATAATTTGTAAAATTAACCAAAACAATAATAAAGCAAACTGGAAGACATGGAAGGCAAACAAAAATGGAATGAGAAGAGATTGACAAGAAAATTGTTTATTGAAGTGGAGCAGTAGACTATCTGTAAGATATATTCGTGGTATCTAGACATCTTGTTTAAAAATGAGAGCATAGATATAAAAGAAAGATAACAGAAAATTGTCAAATTGCACCACACAATGTAAGGACATATGCAAAATTCTAAATAAACAAAACATAGCAAAATATATTGAGATTTGATAGTGCATATTACCATGTTTTTCAAAAGAGAACCAGCTGCAGATAGAAACTGGTAGTCATTTGTTTCCTTTAGACCATCATAGGCATGCCGCCATTTTGAAATGACCAATTGAAACATTGACTCATTCAAGGATGCTGCAATTGGGCCACATATTTGACCACTGAAATCTGAAGTATCTGCATCTTTATCCCCAAAAGTCTCAAATGTGTCCCATCCGTCATTGACCTTAATAAGAAGAGAACATAAGAGTGACCAATTTTCACAATTGCAGATTGAAAAATGACAGGTACTCAATTTGCAAATCAAGTAGCAAGTGATACCTCAAACTATGAGCGCAAGAGATGCTATTATTTACTTTCTAATTTCATCCTGTTGAATTCCTTTTTTTCAGCCAAAATTCTTCTTTTGTAAAAACCTAATCATACCACATGAATAATGATGAACTATTTCATATTCAACTTAATGAACTCTAATATCAATGGCCAGCAAAAGCTATCAATACAAACCTTCATTGGAAACGCATATGACAGGTATAACTTAAACTATAGCACAAGATGTTGCATAATTATATTAAGATATAATCGGAATTTTTTAATGTATCACACACTAAACCTAAGGGGAGCCAACTACTCTTCCCCTCTTTATTGGAGCAATCACATTGGCAACTTGTTAGCAAAAGAAGCAAGGTGCATAACAGTTAACTTTTCATTTAAAGTTTATTCAGTATCAGTAAAAAAAAAAAGATAAAATTTTTCTTTCTTATAACCTTTTAAAATTATAGAGTATCAAATGTGTCCTTGGCAATACCAAGTAGTTTGATAATAACGGGCATATATTTTGAGACAACAGAACATACAGGCACCTGTAATCTACTTATTCAAATTAAGTCAGGGCATATAGTCACATGTAGCCTACAAATGCAACTAATATTTAATATAAAACTCAGAAAAAGAAATCTAAAACAATAGTCCGTGTAGCAGTAAATGTACATAAAACAAGGGCATAAAGCTCCTGATCAAAAGAAATTCAAGTCATTTTTCCTAAGTTACTTCCATGTTACATCACTAAACATGGGGTATTATTGCATTCCAAGAATTTGTTAGGATCCCATGAGTGAGAGAGATTGAGAGAGCTCAACGAGTCTGGAAGAGAGAAAGAACAAATAGACTATTATTGGTAGTGGAATCTTTACAGAAAAAATGAGTGTTCCACCTAAGGATTGAACCACAACTCTGTTAGTCTGTTTCTAATACTAAGAAATTTGAATACCTCTTTTTTACCCTCTCCTACTATTTAAGCTAATTCCCTACACCTCACAACTTTAACTGTTCCACTACTTCACTTCTATAAAGTATTCTAACCAACTACTTTCTGCCCTTTCAAGATTCAAATACATTTACAATGGCACAATAATCATCAGAAAATGCAAACCAATGATAACTCTCTGTGATTTGCGTTACATAACAAATTGTGGCTCTTTTTTTTTTTTTTTTCAATCAGAAGGACATAGTCACTAGATTAGGAAAAAAAGAACATTGTAAAAGCCAATGAATTTGGTTTATCTTTACAAGCCTGTATTTAGGCAATCAACATGTTATTTCTAAGTTCTAACAAACACGTGGCATGATGGTACACTAATTTCTCCTTCAATTACACAACTACGACTGACAAAAACTGACAATAATTGCACCGTATGAAATGTTGCTGAAGCTTAATTTACATTATGTAAAGCATTTTCACTTCAGCATGCAAAGTAATTTGTTCAGCAGTCTATGCTCTATATTCTGCTAGCGGTCATTTTAAAGAAATCAGTGAATTTGGAGACTCAAATGTGAGTAGGCCATTTTTAAATTCTACTTGCGTTGCTGTTGCCCCTTGTGTTATACAAAAATAGTAGCTAGTGTTATTCAGAAACTATAAGGCCTACAAACTATCATTATATGAAAAGTTTGGGTCAACATGCTGCAAGAATTGCACTTACTTGGTTAATCGAATTAAAAATTCATTACACTTACTAGATGATAAGTAATTAGAAAACTGAATATGTATGGATATAATCTATATGATTCCAATATTTAAATGAATCATAATTATTTTTTAATCAAAATCATGAATATCTTAAAAAAATTCTTTTAATATCTCAAACCAAGGGACAACATTAAGTATTTCAACTTGAAAAAGGACCAAAGAAAAGTATGCCAAGATGTATGCAATTATCATTCTCACCTTAGACGCTGAATGCTGGTAAAACTGAAATGAAGTGACAAATTCAGCCACTTGAAAGAAAACAACAACATCACTTTTTTGTATTGCAGGATGTTCCTTTTCTATATCTTCACGAACAGATCTCATCAAAACTGATACAGGTTCAAATTACAATGAGATTTTTTTAGCTTTAAAATTGGAAATCAAAAGAAGAAAAATATACAGTGCAAGTGATACAGTTTAATCTGAAAAATCATATACCATTGTATCCACCAGAAAGAAACTGATTAACAAATCCATGAAGCAACTCCAATATCTTATCCTTTGTTGAAGGCAACCTTGGATGATCCCATGCAATTTTTTTGGCAGGACCCCGAGTGAGGTTTAGTGATTTGAGCAGCACATTATGAGAAGGATTAGGATTTCCCTTAAAAACTGCCTTAGAACCATCCTATCAAAAGGAGTCAACCATTGTCACTCAAGTCTACTATGATAAAAACTAATCAGTAGCGTAAAAAATAGTACCATGGTAAGCCGTGCAAATGTGCCACTAAATTGCGAATGTCGACTTATATTGCCAAGCCTACAAGTATTTCTTCTCTTCTTTTCCTCCTCAATAATGGATTGCAGACTACTAAGAGAAGCTTGAGGGTCTTCATCTGCCTAAAATGAACTTTACAAAATGTAATTGACCAAACAAAAATTTAACCGAAGAATAAGATATAACAGCACTAGAGTGGTAGCGAAGAACATCCGAGTAAGAATGCTCTAAATCAATAGGGTGCTTCTTGTCAGCTTGGCAAAAAAAGACATTGGTTAAGAGGGCTCACCTTTGATCCTTTCAAATGCCCCTTAACAATTAACTCCGGGTCCTGACCCATAAAAATGCAATGGAAAATTTCCAGTAGAAGCAAGTTATCCTGACGAAGATAAACATTAGAACCGCCAACATACTGAGATATAACCAAGATTATATCCATTACATTCTCTCGGAACAAAAGTTCCAGAAATCTGTCTCTCAGCGATAAAAACTGACTAGCTAATCCCCCCGACTTGTGCGGCAACGGAATTTCTTGAACAGCTAGGATATTTCTAAATAATGTAAGCACTAGCTGCACCAATTTCCAATCATCCTCACTGAACGCATCACTGTAGACAAACAATAAAAAAATACCAACACAAAATAAGTGAAGTTTTCAACTTTTTATTTCCATTCCTAATCAACAGTTCAACGCCACTCACTGCTCCAAATTCTCAAGTGGTCTTTCTAGAAACGAAACGATCACTGCAGCAACATCACTGTTCGTCACTGCAGACTTCAAACCCCACAAATACTCCAACTGCTGAGGAATATCAGTCGACGAAGGCTCGATCGGCATTGTAAGAAACACCAAAACCTTAACTGAAATAAATAAATAAATAACTCAAATCCCAAACACGCATCCATCAACATTATTTATGCAAAATCATGAAATGAAAAGAAGATTAAAAAATAAAATAAAAAAAACCTGCATTCAAAAGAAGGTTGCGATCTTCGTGGTAATACTCAATGATAGGTATCAAGTCCTTGGAAACAATATTCCACTTGCAAACTTGTTTAAACACATCGCGCGTTTGGGGGTCGTCGCGCCTCAGAAATCTCAGCAAGTCTTTCAGGTTATCTAGTAAGTCGGTGACGAATGTGATCAATGAGGAATCGAAAATTTAAACCGAATTGAATTTGAAAAAAAAAAGGGGGGGGGGGAATCGGAAAGGAGAGAGAGACACACACACCAAGACAGTATTCGCCCTTCGTGTAACCGATTCGGTTGTTTTGAAGGTCCTCTTCGACGGTTCCGAGACCGGCACAGATTAGGGATAACCCCTCGGTGTCCATGTTGCTGTGGGAACCAGAGAAAATTGCCTTATTTCGGTGACGGAATTCGAGAGAGTGTGGAGTTTTGGGACTTAAAATGAGGTGCGAGTTCAGTTGAAGAATGGCGGAAAATCTTCCCGCGCTTTTCCAGGCAGGGCTAGAGGACCCTAAAACGATGTCGTTTAGTTTCGATCTCGGGTCTTTCAAATGAGCTGTCAATGTGATGGTGCAATACAAATACAGTTCTAAATATTCTCACAATTTACTTTATATTTTATTTGCATTTTTTTATTTTTTTTATTATTATATATATACATACATTACTGTTGAAAAGCACTTTTGAATTATATTTACACTTGTTAAGAAATATATATTGAACATTTATTATTTTTTTAAAATTTTACTTTGGAGTTAACAACTTAAATTTATAAATACTTTAATATTAATGGTTATTTAACATCTCTCATTTTCTTGTTATTTGTCTTTTATTTTTCGTTTTATTTGTCTCTAGTATGTATACACATCAAATGTTGTGACCTTAAGAAATATTTCGATTATACTAAAAGTTGAACAATGATTATAAATAATATTCATTTTATTTTTAATTTTCACATTACCTTGAAGTGATACAAAAATTATGCATTCGATCTAAAAAAATACACACACATACACGTATATTTTTCAGCAGTTTATCATATAATAATCTTTTTTTTAACATAGTATAAATAAATTATTTTATTAAAAAAATTAAAATCAACTATACATATAAACAATTGTTGAAATAATACCTCTTATAATTAATTTAAATTCACATAATTTCAATTTATAGATCATTTTCTATATTTTAAACTTATTTCAATAAGATTCAAAATTAAATTTACAAATATTTAATTAATTATTTACCTAAATATATTTTTATATAAGCTTATTATCAAATAAAACGTTAATATATTACACTCTGTTTATTTTATTCCGTATTCTTAATAAAAAAAAATGTTTGTTTTAACTTTATTAAAATATTTTTTGAACAAGAAAATCACCATTTCTATAAAATTGTGAAATGTACTTCATGCACAAGGAAGATAATTACTATGTTATTTTTCTAAGTTTATTTTTTAAAAATGGAAAAGGATAAAACAGTAAAAACTCCAGAATGCAAAACGACGTCGTGATTGACATCCCACAGCTTTCAACTACTAGTCTACAAAAGCTTTAAAGCAGCACAACAACGTTAGTTTGGTTGGTTCGATACAAACGAAGCGATATCGTGTTTGTGTTAAACCTCCGATTTCTTCACTTTATATTTGTGTCATAAACCTGACATTGGCCGAACAAAACGGCGATTTCTCCAAGCCTTCAATTTCATCTTCTTCTCCTGAACCTCACACCCTCTTCTCCTTCTTTCTGTTCTTCACATCACACCTCATCCCATTCTCTTTCTCTCTGCAACAATGTCTCAGGTAGTGGCCACTCGATCCATTCACACCTCCCTCCCGCGCCCCACCGCAGGATATGCACACGACAGGGCTCAAACGTTGTTAAAGCCTCCAACTTTTGCTTCCAAACTGTTCCCCTCACAAATGAACAACCCCTCCAAAGTTTGCTCCAGAAGTTGCCTCATCTATGCAAGGAAATCTGCACCCACTGAAGTTGTCCCTGTGTCACCCGAGGATGATTCAAAGGTTCGTGCTTTCCCTGTTTATCACTGCAATTTTCCCTCTCTTACTTGGTTACTAAGAAAAATATGATGGGGGTGTTAGAAAATTTGATATTTTGGGAAGGACCCAGTTGCTAAAAATGGAAGTGAGTGAGGTGTTGAAAAATTGTTGTAACCCTTTTCGTGTTGTGGTGAATAATAGATTGAGGAGGAGTTGCAGCACTTGCGCGGCATGCAGCAACTTGGTGACACTTCTGTTGGAATGTGGTCTAAGCCCACGTTTAGGAGAAAGACAAAGATTGTTTGTACCATTGGTCCTTCTACCAACACCAGGGAAATGATTTGGAAGCTGGCTGAGGCTGGAATGAATGTTGCTCGTTTGAACATGTCTCACGGAGATCATGCTTCTCACCAGAAAGTGATTGATTTGGTTAAAGAATATAATGCTCAATCCAAGGACAATGTAATTGCAATTATGCTTGACACCAAGGTAATTAAGTTCATTCTTCATGATTTTGCATTTTTTTTAAAGGACACTGTTCATGTTGTATTTGTTTACATGATCAAAGTTTTGTTTGTGTCAGCTGGTGATTCATTTTTGTGTTTTCAGGGTCCTGAGGTTAGGAGCGGGGATTTGCCGCAACCAATCAATTTAACAAGTGGGCAGGAGTTCACTTTTACCATCCGGAGAGGTGTTGGAACTGCAGATTGTGTTAGCGTTAACTATGATGATTTTGTCAATGATGTGGAAGTGGGGGACATGCTTCTTGTTGATGGTACGGCAACCAGCTGACCGGTTAAAATTTTCAAATTACTAACAATTGGTGCTATGTTCGTGGATTGATAAATTGACAAACATGGGATTATTTATTCTTATGTGTTACTTTTTAACCTTTTTTGTGTACTGCAATGAGGGCAAGTCTCCTTGTCTCAAAAAAAAAAGAAAAAAATGTGATCGAAGGGATGTGTCTCCCAAGGAAGTGTGGCATGATGATGTTTAAGTGAAAATATATTTTAACTTGTATATGCATTTTGATCTGTTTGTGTTTTCCCGAACATGACTAATTTTTTTTTATTTTATCAACGTCACTGCATCTTTATGTCTACTTTACGTTGCTATTTTTTTTTTTTACGTCAATCCTGTTATTCCATTTTTCATCCTTACTTATGCAGAGTTGCAAGCTACTGTTAAATCTATAAATCATTAATTATATTACATGTTTTGGACAACCAAACAACCAACCAAACTGTTAGAAGATGTATCGTCTATGTTTTTTCTAGAGAAGAATATGATATACAAGAGACAACTTTCTACATAATGTGTGTAAATGTTTAACATTATTATTGTTGGACATTATGTTCAATTTCCTATTTATCTCAGAAAGAGTCAGCACTGGTTTTTTATGTATGCTATTGCCTATGATGTAGGTGGTATGATGTCTTTGATGGTTAAGTCTAAGACACAGGATTCTGTGAAATGTGAAGTTGTTGATGGAGGAGAGCTTAAGTCAAGGAGACATCTGAATGTTAGAGGGAAAAGTGCAACACTGCCTTCCATTACTGGTTAGATTTTGTATTATTATTCCTTTTTTTTTTTTCTTGATCTATCTCTACCTACATGCCTCTCCATGTGTGGGTGAGGAATGAGGTCATGTCAATTTCCCAAGGACATAATCATAATATTTGTGTTGATTTGCTACAGAGAAGGATTGGGATGACATCAAATTTGGAGTGGATAACAAAGTTGACTTCTATGCTGTTTCCTTTGTTAAAGATGCACAAGTAGTTCATGAACTGAAGAATTATTTGAAAAGTAAATATTCAAGATACCTGTAATTTTTTTTATTGGTCCTTGATTAATTTATCTTCTTATTTAGTAATATGATAAATTTTCCACTCAATACTGCAGGCTGTGATGCTGATATACATGTCATTGTAAAAATTGAAAGTGCAGACTCTATACCGAACTTGCATTCAATTATTACAGCGTCTGATGGGGTGCTAATCTAAGCCTTTTAAATATTGAATTTATTTTTCTTGGAAGTTATGGATTAAGTTTTAGGAGAACTTGTTTACTGATTGTTGAAATTGACTTGTCTACTTTTGCCATCCTGTTTAGGCTATGGTTGCAAGAGGAGATCTTGGTGCTGAGCTCCCTATTGAAGAGGTTCCACTTTTGCAGGTATAGTTCTTTTAAACAGGAACCAAGATTAATGGTAAAGATAATTATCAGTATCTCTTCCATAACTGGACATAAATTTCAGTGCTTAAAATCCATAATGCCTGCTAATGTAGGAAGAGATAATCAGGATATGTCGTAGCATGGGAAAGGCTGTTATTGTGGCAACAAATATGTTGGAAAGCATGATTGTTCACCCAACACCAACCAGAGCAGAGGTATCGGATATTGCAATTGCTGTTCGAGAAGGTTCTGATGCAATAATGCTTTCTGGAGAAACTGCTCATGGAAAGTAAGTAAATAATTTCATGCGTCAAAGTGACCAATTACCTTAACAAGTTGACATTTCAATTATTTTAGTTCTTACAAAGGAACGGAAATATCACAAATCAAATTGGTGTTGCCTTAAAAACTTAGGTTTTAATGACATGTACATATGATAGTAGATACTGAGATTTTACTGGCTTGAGTATCAATATCTATTCTTATTAGTGTCAGTAGCATCTTGGTGACTTAGAAGACTATTCTATCTAAAGTGAGAGCATTCATGAAATGTAAAAATAATGGTTAAATTATTATAATGCAGGTTCCCACTAAAAGCCGTTAAAGTAATGCACACTGTAGCATTACGGACAGAAGCCACTATACCAGGTGGCCAAATGCCACCTAATGTTGGTCAAGTATTCAAGGTTTGAAATTGATACTCAATTCATTTCATTGCCATTCTGACTTTTCGTTAGTCACTGTGTTCTCATTTTAGTGTTGGTACTGAAGTGTGATTTATTTGTTTTTGTTATATGTAGAACCACATGAGTGAGATGTTTGCTTACCATGCAACGATGATGTCTAATACTCTTGGAACCTCAACAGTTGTCTTCACTAGATCGGGCTTCATGGCTGTCCTTTTGAGCCACTACCGACCTTCTGGCACCATCTTTGCTTTTACAGATCAGTGAGTTTTTTTTTTTTTATTAATAAGAAAACTTTTAAAAATAAAAATAAAAGACACTTGGTAAACATGAAACTAATTTAATCAGTAGCCAGTTGCATCTGTGGCTAAGTACTTCTAAGAGATTCCCCACTATGTATTGGATTACGTTGTACTGATATTTTCTCTTAACTATTAGCTTTATCATTTTCTTCGTTTGATGTCTATTCTTGGTAACAAATAAAACTGATTCTTTGGTACTGTCATAAAATATTATTTCCAAAATCTAAGGTTGCATTTGGATAGAGTAATTAAGTTTCTACATTGTATGTATTTGGATAGTAAGGAAAAATAGTTTTAAAATATTGTAGAATTTTAACTAGATAATTTTTATGTCTAATAGAAATAATTTCAAATGACATATCTTTAGAGAGAATTTTAAAATCTCTCTACATTGCTTAACTTGTACACTTGACTCATTTAAACCTCTCTCATTATTGATTTTATATTTCTTAGAATTTTAAAATTCTCCATCCAAACACAATTAAGGGTTTGGCAGATATATCTAATGAATCAGCTACTTTAAATATTCATGGCGTTTCTGGTTTTTCAGAAGCTGTTTTATGTGGCTCTTTTTACCCATCAGTCTGATTCTTATATTGAAGTTTGTAATCAACTGAACTCCATTACCTAATTTTGCTGGCCATGCAGGAAGAGGATACAACAGAGGCTGGCTTTGTATCAAGGAGTCTGCCCTATTTACATGGAATTCTCTGAAGATGCTGAAGAGACGTTCACAAGAGCCTTGAATTTACTGCAGGTAATGTTTGAAGGGATATCTTCATTTATTGAGATGTTACATACAGAAGTCAAAACCAGGTTCAGAGTACTTTTAACAAGATAAAAAAGGAAAAAATAGTTGTTTGAATTGTTTTAAAATTCGAAGAGTTTTCCTCTTACCCTCGTACTATTTATTACTATTTAAGGTTGGTTCTACATTTAAACATTTAATTATGTCATTCATGCATTGGCATGGAATACTTTAACCATGGACCTCTATTCTTTATATGAACTTTTTTGCTAATGGTAATAAACAAATGCTTCATCTTGCACTTGCCAACGGAAATGCCAACTGTTTCTATTAGAACTAAACTATAGGGGTGCATATTTTTATCTCAGCAACTAGCAATGGTTGGGCGTCCAATTGTTTTCAAATGTAATGTTAACTTTGTTTCTATAGAATAATTTTTTTCACATGCTTAAACCGAAACTTGTCATATCATTTCCCATTTTATTCATTTATTTTTTTGAATGATCATACATGTTGGATTCCATATGCAGAAGCAAGGAATGGTAAAAGCAGGAGAAGAAGTAGCACTTGTACAAAGTGGCAGGCAACCCATATGGAGGTTCCAATCTACTCACAATATCCAGGTCCGAACAGTGTAATAATAAAAGAAAGGTGGAAAGTGCCACAAATTAAATTTCAGGCTTTCAGGACACACTTACATTTTAATTCTAGAAAGGTCGTATTGCATTTTGGTTGCATTTTGGTTGGTTGTTTTCGTTTGCTACCTAGGTTCCATTTTTTCTTTATTTATTGCTTCTTGTTATCACTTTTTTTCTGAACTTCTATTGTTCTGTATTTAGCGCAGACAATTTTTGGTACTGGTCATTGCAATTTTGATAAGAAATTCGAATAAGAAAAGCTTTCAGCCATATCCTGGACTTGATCAATGATCATTGAGTTGTTATTATTTAATAGCCAAATTTCTAGGCCTTGTGATATTTGAGCATCATTAATAGAATGTCAATTTTCTTTTTGTGTCAATTCTGAATTCACTTCATCAGCCGTATGGAATATTCCAAGACAGACTAGTGTCAAGTGTTCCAGTTTTAAATTTGATTTTGTTTACTTAAGATGCTTTCGATATGGTAAATACACATTTAAAGTTAACTTATGGCCCTGATCATTGCCCGCTACTTGAGAGATCAAAACGTACTTATTTAAAGGTTGGATTTGTTAATTTATTTAACTGGTTTTATGTAATTTGAACATTTAAATACACTTTCAAGCTGATTTAGGCTTTTAAAAGGTTTATGACATATCACAACTCATACTTAACCATTGTAGTACTAAATTATTTCAATGTAAACTCATCATTTAGACACCTTTTAAAACCATCTTTATTTAAAAGTTACAAAGCATGTTTTAACATTGAAATGTGAAGTTCTTTAAATTCAAATTTTTGGCCTATTGGGTGTTTTAAGACCTATCTTGGTTTTGATAACCTAATCTCAGTCCAGAGCTATTTCGGTAGGATTTAGGTTTTTAGAACTAAATAGTGTAATTTTTATTGGCTTCCAAGTTACACAACTACACATTGAGTTGGTTTAATTCAATTCAATGTCAAGCAATTCTTTACAACATTTTCTTTTGAATATTATTAATAAATTATAAGAATTTTATATTTAAGTTAATAATTTTTAAAATATGCACTAAATTCGGATGGGTATAGAGTTTTGTGAATTAATTATGCACAATATTCATATTTTATATAATGTCTATACAATTCCCTCACCAATTAATAGTTAGTGTTATGCAATAACGGTTTATAAAGGAACAATGGATGAAACATTTAGTCAATTTATTATGTTATTGGTGTCACATGCTACTCATATAGGTATCTTCACTATTAGTTATCTAAACAGAAAGCTGGTCAGATGCCGGGCTGAGAAAACAGAAGAGGAATATTAATAACACAATTATTTACACACTTTATTGTTAACTAAAATTTATTAAAAAAATAGAAATAAAAAATTAATTTAAAGAATAAAAATTACATAATTTTGATAATTTTAAATAAATTTTAGTTAATATTATAAAAAAAAGTGTCAAAAAGATTTTATTACTCAATTTCGTGAAAAAAAAAAAAAAAAACACATGAAAAATCCAAGTTCAGTGTTGAAGAATAAAACGGTTTGCTTCGACGGAGTTTCAATTTCATGACCAGGCACCGTTCGTTTTCGTTTCTTCGATGATCACAAGAAGAATCCATAGCCATCATCTCGAGTTGAGGGTATTTGAACGACAATCCCAATGGCTTCTCCGATCATTCTCTCTGTGGTCAATGAAGAAGGATCCGGAGTTAGAATCGGCACTCTCACGCAATCGGCGATGGGTGGTGAACAACCAGATCAAGAACATCATCCTTCGCTACCCTAACAACGAAATTCCGATCCGAAACCTACAGAAGAAGTTCAAAACCCTAGATCTCCAAGGCAAAGCCCTCAACTGGGTCTCCAAGTACCCTTGCTGCTTCGAGATCCACGATGACCGTTGCCGCCTAACCAAGCGCATGATGAACCTCGTCTCAGAGGAACAATCCCTCATCGACTCCCAGGAACCCCTCTTTGTTCGCCGACTCGCCAAACTCCTCATGTTGACCCTCCACAAGAGACTCAGTGTCCTCAAAATCAACGAATTCAAGCGCTATTTCGGGTTCCCCGATGATTATATACTCAGAATTGTGCCTAATTATTCCAATTTGTTCCGAATTGTGAACGAGACTGGCAGAAGGAGTTCCATGGCGGTTGAGTTGCTGCATTGGGACCCTGATTTTGCTGTTTCAGCGATTCAAGCTTCGGCAATGAAGCTGGGTACCCCACCGCGCTTTTCGTGTTCTTTGCCTTCCAGTTGGGTGAAATCGTGGGAGCGATTTCGTGAATTCGATTCAATTCCTTACATTTCGCCTTACTCAGATCCAAGAGGTTTGGTGGACGGTTCTATGGAGATGGAAAAAAGGAATGTGGGTTTGGTGCATGAATTGTTGTCTCTTACTCTTTGGAAGAAGGCCTCAATTGTGAAGTTGGGCCATTTTAGGAGAGAGTTTGCTTTGCCTGATAGGTTAAATGTGTTGTTGCTAAGGCACCCTGGCATTTTCTATGTTTCTAATAAATATAAGATTTACACTGTTCTTCTTAGAGAGGCTTATGTTGGGTCTCAGCTTGTGGATAAAGATCCTTTGGTAGTTGTGAAGGAGAGATTTGGGGAGTTGATGCAAGAGGGACTTCATGAGTACAATCAAAGGCGACGCCTCCTCAATGTGGAAAAGAGGAGGAACAAAGGTGTTCCTTTGATTAGAGTAGATGATGTAAAGGGTAGAAGGAGAAGCCGTGAGGTTTCTGATGATGATGATGATGGAGATAACAATGTGGGAGGGTTGTTTGACCCTGAGGAAAGAAAACGGTTTTATAAAGTTCTTTTTGATGATGATGCTTCTTGAAATTCTGCTTAGCTCTATAGATTATTGTGTATTTGGTTTGCATGGGTAGATATCGTTGCATTCCACTATTTCTTGAAAATGAATTGGACTTGGTTTACAAAGGTTAGTGAGGCAGAATAATATTGAAACTTGTATTCGTTGCAGATTGAGTAGAGTAGGTTTAAGCCATCGTTGGCATGTACTGTGTTGTTTATTAATTCCTTCTCTGTTTAAGGGTGTTAGGGGAAAATTAGTGGGAGAAATTCAATGTTTCTAAGTTTTTCTTAAGGATCCCTGGATTTCTCAAGGGTAAGTTAATATATATATATATATATATATGAAATGGACAAAGTCAAAGTGACCTATATGGCTTGTGGAGTGGAAGCCCAATCACAATAATGTGATTGTTCAAAATGAGAATGAAGTGGAAGAAAGGGAATCGCAGATCGGAAAAATTATTATGAACAATATCAGAGCAGCAGTGGCGCCTCAGTTAGTTTGAAATTGTTCCTCAGGAAACAAATATCAGACTTCCACAAGTAGTTCATGAACTGAAGGATTATTAGAAAAGTAAATATTCAAGATACCTGTAAATTTTTTAATTAGTCCATATGATTAATTTCTCTGCTTATTTAGTAATATGATAAATTTTCCACTCAATATTGCAGGCTGTGATGCTGATATACATGTCATTGTAAAAATTGGAAGTCCATTATCAAACTTGCATTCAATTATATTAGTGTCTGATGGGGTACTAATCTAAGCGTTTAAAATTTTTAAAACTATTAATAATTTTAAAATAGAATTTGTGTTATAATAATTTTAATAATTGGATGAAAAAATAAACAAGACAATAGAAAAAAAAATGGAGAGGATCTGAATTCCCAACTTGCAATATCCAGGTCAACATAGTTACGACAAGTGTTAGAGGATATCATGTAATTGAAATTTCAATATGAAATCGGAAATTGAAAAGCTTACAGCCATCTAGGACTAAGTCATTGGATAAGATGCCATAGCATCCAAATTATTAGGCTTTCTGAGCTGCTTTGAAAGACCGCAAACTTGCTTTGTATATTGCTTCATATATATATATATATATATATATATATATATAAGCTGTATGGAATATTTCAGTATGATTGAGCTAGTTGAGCTTTTCAGTTTCTTTGATTTTGTTAATCTGAGATGCTTTCTATGTTCCACCGAACCTTAAAGTTTACTTATAATTGTTCTATTCCTTTCCCATTAGCCCTTTTCCTGTTTATGGATTTTATTAGCTAAACTTCTCTCATGTTTGCATTTTACTAATCATTAAAGCTATTTCTCGTTTAAAAGAAATGCAAATTGGCTAATTGCTGCATGATTTGAGTTAAGAGCATCTCGACTCTAAATAAATCGTCATTAGCTGTGAACTTGTTATGAAATACTATTTTTTGCTGAATTGAAAATAAAACAAGCCAAATTGGAATATATTCATGTGCACCCAAATGCAGATAACAACTAACACACTACTTTGCAAAAGTGCAACGTTATTGTCATTCTTAATTTTAAATCACAACTTGATGATGATACGAAATCATTGGTCAATTAAAACTACCCATCCCTTCACACGCTGCTAATGATGGAAGTGCTATACCCATTTTGGATATCATAGAATCTTGACCACAGCATCACCCCACCATACTTGGGTGAATTCTTGATCACAGGCAGGATTCGAGAAGTCAACTCATTGGCCGGGATGAAACCGCTTCCTGCCGCGGCCGGAGCTGCTGGCAACCCCAAAAATATCTGCTTTGCTGGCACTGTACTTGTCCACCGGTTCCATGAATTCACAAGTTTAGTTATGTTACCATTAGAATATTGACATGGAGGGTTATTATAAAACTGAACCCAAACAAAGTCAAACAGTCCTGTGTTAAGGGCAGTGCCCAAGAACCTATCAGGAAATGGACATTGAGGGGCAGCACTTAGGTACACCTTCTTTCCTAACCTGCTATAATCCTTGAGGAAACGTGCAAGGTGTTCCCAATTTGCTGTGGAACCAAGTTCAATGTCAAAATCTATGCCATCCAACACAGCATCCCCTAGTGGTCTTGAGGATGACTTACCCCCCAAGAAAGTGTTCCACAAGAATTTTGAAACGTTTCTTGCATCCTCAGGAGAAGCCAGAGAGTAGCTTCCAACTCCACCACCAATTGAAAGCAACACTTTGATTCCTTTGCTTTGGCAATACTTTATGTCAGCACTGAACTTTGTGCAGGAATTGGTTGAAGGGTTGCAATGACCAGCCAGGTTCATTTCAGGGGTTTGGCCATTGCCAAACTTGATGAGAAAAGCTATGTTTACATGGGTGTATTTCCCTGTGGCACATGCTTCAGATAAGGTACCCTCGTTGCCATTTTGGCCCCAGTAGATGGCTATGCCACCAGCATGAGAGGTTCTGACAAGAGTAAGGAAGAGAAGGGGAAGAAGAACAAGAGGCAAAACATGAGGAGAGTTTTCGCTTTTGGCCATCTTTGTAAAAGTGGTTCCAGGCTTTTTCCTTTTGTATGGTGTGAATGATTCCTTGCCCTTTGTGATATTTATAGAGCCAATGGTAGCATATTGATAGCTTTTAAGTTTGAAGATTGGAACAAAGGTGGGTTCCTATTTGCAAAGGATGCTGTGGACAAATAGTGGCATTTCTCACAGGAAAAGGTCAAAGGGCTTTTTTGTCAATTAATTAGTGGGATCTGTGTATGCGTATCCACTTTCATGGTCATTGTGTTAATGTTTATCAACCAAATAAACCAATAATGCTGTTTTCAATTACTCCTTTTTCTGTCAATTAATTTGTGGGGTCCGTAGTACTCTATACACTATCGTTATCACTCTGATTATGTTTATCAACCAAATAAACCAAAACGTCGACCATAAGGGTAACTATTGAAGCTGAAAGAAGAATGATCTCGTCATTTGTTTATATTCTGTAAGGTTTGTAATTGTAATTGCCTTAAATTGAAACCGCTAGACTAAATTACATCTACATGACGCATTAATCTGTTTCCTTATAATAATAGTTAATTACCTCATAAGTCAGAAGGAGCATTCACGTAAGCCTTCCATTTTTTTCCTTCTCCTGCTTACTTCCGCCAAAATATAAATGAAGTTAAAAAAAAAGAGTGATACAATTCATATAATATTTTTCTACAGTACCTTTTGTAATACTTTTTTTCTTCTATCTCTATCTCTCTTTATGCATTGTAATTTTTTGTTGTAATATATATATATATATTTTTCAAAGATAAACAAAAAAAGCTATATCTTTAAGACATTTTTTATTAGATGCATGACCAATATTTTTTATTTATTGAAAGCCCTCGTATTTGAGTTAAGTCAAAATTATTATAAATGATAAAGTTCTTCAATTATTCAATGTAACTGTATTCATAAAAACTTAAACTCAAGATTACATGTTAAGCTAAAATAACTCATATTAATAGTATATTTTACAGTAAAATATGTGTTTTAAAATTATAATTATGCATATATTATATAATCCATTGACTAATGTTTGTTTATTGTAAAATATAGTTTATGGGTATACTACTCATATATATGTATGAGGCACATTCTGGAGTCCAATATGCCATAATTAAAACCTAAAATAATATCAAAATAGTAAAAGAATTATTTGCACGGACTTGATTTTGTACGGATAATTGTAATATATTAACGAAGAAATCCAATAAATCTAAAATTATTCGATTTTGTGGATTAATTTATGTGTAATGGAATTAATGATGTTAAGGTAGACTCAAAATGTCAAATTAATAATCGGTCCAAAATGTCTGCAAGAGAGTGCTTAGTTTGTGGGGAAAATCATGTAAAAATGTCAACTCATGACTTTGTCATCCTTAATTCACATTTGGTGTCAAAAGTGGATTTGGTCAACTTTGTATATTTATTATTTAAGAAAAAAAAATTGCCTGAGGCATGTTCATGGACATGGGTATGAGATGACAACTCAGTATATGTGAGAATATATTAGAAATTAAGCACTGACATTCTTTATGAGAAAAAGATAGCCACCACCAATAAATATTATAAAATACAAATAAATATATATTTTTTAAATTGTCATCAAAATTTATTTTAAAAACTATATTTTTAAAATATGATCTTTAAAAATATATTTAAAATTAAAATTATTTATGCATAAAAAATGTTTTACCATTTTATAATGTATTTAAAAAATATTTTAAATTAATTATAGAAGTTTGTTATATTTTACAAATATTAATTAATTTTAATGATTTAACTTTAAAATAAAATATAATAAATCATTTACAAAAATATTAATTAAAGTTTTAAAAATATATATATATATATATATATATATATATTAAAAAAATTATTTTGTGTTGATGTTCCTACCGTTAATTGTCCTCAATTCAATGAAACAAACAAAGATAACGATGTAAAACGTAAAAAAGAATTGCACATTCACGTTACACTCATAAAATGAATTAAAAATAAAATAAATTAAAATTTTGAAAAATATTTAATTATAAAAAATATTCATAAAGATACTTTAATAGAAAAATTTGCTAATCTAAAATTATGTAATTTGTACATAAATTTATATGATTTGTACAACAATTGAATGCAATATAAATTGCACCTTGATGTAACAAAAAGTTACGCTAATAAAATAAAAAATATATATTTCCAATGATTGATTAATTACTCAATTAATTTAAATTTTAAAAACAACTTTAAGTTGAACAAGCTCTAATATAACATATTTATATAGAATGTTATAATTTTACAGTATGTCAAAGTAAAAAAGTTAACCCAAAAATAATTAAAATAAAATTTGATTAATGAATAAAATAATAATGTAATTGATTAAAAATATGAATTAATTTTAGAAGAGATTTATATTACACAAGTCTTAAAATAAATAGTGGAATATATATTTCTAAAAATTTACCAATACAAAAAAAAACATGAAAATCTGCATCAGACAGTGTTTAAGATATATAATAATAATAATAATAATAATAATAATAATAATAATAATAATAATAATTACAATAGTATTATCAATAATAAAATTAAATAAAGACTAAATTTATAAGTAGACACAAAGGATTATAAAATGAGTTATAGAAAAATAAATAAATTTATTATTGAAAGAAAAAGTAATAAATAAGTAAAAAGATACAAATAAAAAAATTAATAATAATAAAAAAAAAAAGATAAAACTTAGTGTTCAGACAAAAATAAATTACAATAAGCAGAAAGTGTAGATTCGTTGACATTAACATATATATCATAAAAGAGTAGAAGTAGTATATACATTTTTAACAACAAAGAGAAAACAGGATTTCATATTTGTATTTAAAAATATATAATAAATGTATGGAATATAATTTTTAAAACACATTAACTGAATAATAGATGTTTAAAAAATATTTTTGTGTAGTTTTTTTAAATATCAATATTTTATTAAAAATATATTTAAAATACAATTCATACTTCAACCTATTATAACTCTAAAGAGAATGAACAATACATATTAATCTATCTTATAATTGATTTTTTCAAAAGTTTTATTGAAATTAATTTCTAAAATACATGTCTCAAATATTTTATTTTATTTATTTTTAATTTAAAAACAAAACAAAAATTATTGTAGTCAATATCAACAACAAAACTGTTCTAGAAAAAGTGAATTCAAGCAGCAGCAGCCCCAAATGTTATATTTTTTGTTCAATGGTCCAATAACACTTAATCAGCACCTTTTAAAAAAAAGTAAACCTCCAAGATGATTTATCAGTTGAAAAAAAAAAGAACTGATTTATCAAAATAACGTATTTTTAAAATAAATTATTAAAAAAATAAAAATACACTATTTTAGTCCGTGACAATGAATTAAAATCACACTTTTTATGTTAAACATTGATAATAAATTGAATAATTGTTTTATAAAAATGAAAATTTTAATTTTAAAAAAAATTATTCATTTAAGTATTTTATTTTAAAAATTATAATATTTATTTTTAAAATTTCATAAATTTTTAACTAATTATATAATTTGAATATAATTTTGTGTGGTTTAGAATGATTTCTTCATGCAACTGAAATAAGTGTGCATATTAGAAATCAAAATTTATCTAATTTTTTAATAGAATTTGATTTCTCATTAAGCAAATCTAATGATGGATCATGGAGGAAAAAGGTTTAATACTCGTAGAAATTAATTTATTTTAAAAAATTTTATTGCTAAGTAACATTGTTATTTTAGGGTTTTAATTTTCACTATGTCTCATTTTTCCTTCAATGAGATTTTTTCCGATGTGGACAGAAAGGGAATTTAATGATAACTTTTTCACTCAAGTGAATGTTATTTTTGTAATTTAATAATTTATTTATATTAAATTTAATGCCTTTTCATTTATTCGTTTTAATGAGTATTAATTTGCACTATACGGTGAACATTTATTAACATCCTAACGGAGATTTTTAAAATATATTACTTTAATATGCAAGTCTAAAATTATAGACACATTCTTACTAAAGTAATTTTTATTGTGTATATTGATTTATTAATATTCTAAACATGTTTTATTTTTATTTTATAAAGTAAAAAATAATTTAGTATTTACGTAGAATATTTAAAAATCAAATTAAGTATAAAATTTTTGAAATATAATTTAATAATTCAATTAAATCATTGTTGCTGACAATTAAAGTTTCTTTCCCTTTCATTTAAGATATTGATTCAGTGAAAATGTTACATACATAAAAAAGTTTTATTAGATCAATATCATATTTAAATTTTTTGATAAATATTTATATGATTTAGGGTTAATTTTTTTAAAAAATATATCAATAATAGAAAGACTTGATTATATCCTAATTATAAAGTTAGGTATACTTTTTTCTCCTTTCAAATATAAGTTTTTCCATCTATTCAAGGAAGTAAAGTAGCACAGTATAATTTGTAGCACATTTTATTTTTTAAAAATTAAAAATCATTTTTAAAAATGAAATCAAACATACTCTAACTTTGTTATATTTTTTTAATTCTTAAAATTATATATTTTTAAATAATATATAATGCATTATATATTTATAATTTAAATGTAAAATACAAGTTGTTATTATTATTATTATTATTATTATTATTATTATTATATATATATATAACCTATTGTGGTTTAGTATGATTTACATAATTATTAGTTAATATAAACAATAAACTAACAAAATATAAAACCAACCTAGAAAATGGTTAAAACAAATAGAAAGAGTTTAAAAATAAATGTTCCTTCAACTTTTTTTCTGATTTTGTTTCATGTCTGAGTCAGGTGACCAGGTATCCTCCATCTTCAGCGCTATCAGCTACTGTCAAAACAAAACAAAAATGGCATATTATTAAACAACATTTTGCCTTCATGTATGTGTAGCCCCCTGCATATTCGTATATTACACGCTGCATATTGATTGCATGACATTTCTCCCTTACGCCTAATAATTTTTGCATGCAAAATGTCGCGCCATATAACCCTATCACCATTATCAACATCATCGAATAAAACAAGAAGATCGCAACAACATATATATATATATATTCACGGTTGATGTGATCATAGGACAAAATATTAATATAATACAAACCACAAAGACAATTAGATGGATATTAATGACCAGTTTATTTTTCTTGTGATTAATGGTATAGTAAATTAGAATATCTTATAATATTTTTATAATAATAAAATTTTATTGTATTATTTATTTTCTTACTTTTTTATTTCTTTAAAATTTGTAACAAAAAAAAATCGGTACAAGGCTATTTTACGAATATTTTTCATACACTCACTCGTTTTCTGCATGAAAAAAAATGTCATCTCATAAACCTGTCACCGTTGCTTCTATTACCCATCGAATAAAACAAGAAAACCGCAACATATCCCAATTAAAGAATGCAAGGGAATATAGAGTTGTAGTATTTGAATTTTACCATTTTTATCTCTCTCCTAGAAAAGTTGTAGTATTTGAATTTTACTAAAAAATATAAAAAATGTCAGAAGTCTTTTTCAATGTGCCAACTCAGATAGTTACCCATTCGTTTCTGCATGAAAAAATGTCGTCTCATAACCCTCTCACCATTATAAGTAGGCTGCTTCATTATTGCTCAAGCACTCGTTGAGTTAAGAAAGAGGATAGCTATACATCCTTGTCACAACATAACCATGGCTTCCGAAAGGCACGCTCTGGCCCTTCTTATTCTCTTCACCCTCTCAACATTCTCCTTTGCCGATAAGCCTTCAAAGGCGTCCAAGAGTGAAATTGCCGTATACTGGGGCCAGAACGGTGGCGAAGGAACCTTAAAGAACGCATGCAATTCTGGGTACTATGATATTGTCCTCCTACATTCGGGTGTAGCAGAAACCCAGCATTGGACTTCGATGGGCACTGCGGTACCCAAACCCCATGTACCCAACTACATAGAGACATACAACTTTGCCAGAAAAACGGTGTGAAAGTGTTCCTTTCCCTTGGTGGCCCAAGTGGGACCTACTCTCTATGCTCAAGCGACGATGCCGAAGTGGTTGCCAATTACCTCTATGGTAACTTCCTAAGTGGTCAATCTGGCCCACTAGGAGAAGTATCCTTAGATGGCATTCATTTTGACATCCAAATGGGTTCCCCCTGTTATTGGCACAACCTTGTTAAGGAACTCGACAAACTTAGAGCGGACAACGACAAGGACTTTTGAGTTATCGGCAGCACCAGAATGTTTTCTACCAGATTTCTTCCTTGACCTAGCTATCAAAACTGGCCTTTTCGATTACGTTTTTGTTAAATTCTATAATAACCCAACGTGTCAATATTCCGGTGATGCTGCACAACTTCTTAACGCGTGGCATGCTTGGACCTCATATGTTAAATCCGGTAAGGTATTCATGGGACTACCTGCAGCGCCTGACCAAGCTCCAAAGGGTAGTTTTATACCACCTCCCAATTTTATCAATGAAGTGTTTCAATACATATCCCAAACTCCCAAATTTGGAGGATTGTTGCTATGGGATAGATATGGTGATATTCAAACTCGTTACAGCGATCCCATAAAGCCTTATGTTGAGATAAATTAAATAAGCATCTTGTTACCATTCTGCATGGTATCTAGTCATCACTCATGAGTCTCTCTCTCTCTCTCTCTCTCTCTCTATATATATATATATATATATGCATGTGCAATTATGCATGTGCAATTATGCATATGTAACCTAACGAATCGATCAATAAATTAAACCTTAAGTTTCATCTTGCTTCCAATAAAGGTTTTATTTAATTTTCTACATATTTTGAGGTGTATACATCTTTTAGCGGATCCAATGCATTGATGTATCTAATAAGCTCTATATATAGACGAGAATAATCCCTGCGATTCCAACTTATATTTTTGCATCCTCTAGCTGAAGACTTTGTCAAACGCTGTTAAGTGCTACAGAAAGCCTTGATAGATCTGATCTTTACGGATTACTTCGATTTGGATTTTGATAAATTTGATTTTGAAATATAATTAAAACTAAACGTTCTTTTGTGTTTGAAGAATTTATATTTTAAAGGTGAGTCTACAAGAGTTGATTTTATTTAAATAATAAAATATAATTATTTTTAAAATATAAATGTATGACATTAATTTTACGACTACGAACACTTAAAATTTAATTTGACTTAACGTTGAAAAAAATGAACCTAAGTTAATGGAAGTGCTATGAGTACAATTTTTAAAATATTCGTTTTAACACACTCTTGAATAAAATTTATTAAAAAAATTAAAAACATACAAATAAATTATTAAATTAAAAGAGAGAAAGAACAAAATTTATATAATTTTTGTAATATATAAAATATTTCTTTTCAAGCTGATGCACTCCTAAAATTAATGTACCTTAATCTATGTGCTTTTCTAATTGTGATTTGAGGGACAGAAAGACGCCAGATGAATTAGATACAGAATAATTTTAACAAATTAATCATTTTTTTCATAAATTATTTTTTTATAAGTTACTAGAAAATAATTATATATACCAATTTAATTTCTTTAAAATAAGGAGTTTACTTTAAAGGAAAACAAAAATATTTTAATTATTAATGACATAATGAAAACAATAATTTTTATTATATATAATATTTACAACTTTTATTTACAGTAAAACTTACTGTAAATTCAGAATGAATAATAATTTCTATTAAAAAATCCTCTCAGAATGTTAAATTTTATCAAATTTAATACGTGGTGAGCATTGATCTTGTCTCTCCCTCTATATATTCTACCGTATATTTTACATTCTCTTGCAGATGCTGTAAGTGGCATAGAAAGTGTTTAGAGATACAATTGCAGTTGAAAATCTTCTGCAACAATTAATTTATCATGTTAATCAGTATGCAATGATTTGTTAAAAGTATTGAAAGATATCCATCCCTCATCATCACAAGGTTGGCCCAAATAAGCATTTTACAGTACTTGGTGATGATCATGAAAAGTGACAACACTAACGATCACCTGAAAAAGTACATTGTAAATGCCAAAGCTTGCCCGCTGCGTCTCAACCTCAAGTCGGCTAAGCTTTTTCATTTCATGGACCACACAGTTACATGCACTTTCGCCTTATATGTCTCAATTTTTCTTCGAAAAAATTTCTCTTTTTACTTGGCAAATCTTTGGATCTCCATTCATCAACGCCATGTTCCCATTATGCTTCCACATGTGGGTGAAGAACAAGCTTATGATGTTATGTAAATATTTCTAATACTAGCGAGTTGAAACTTGTCCTTAAGTAATGCCTTTATTTCGAACACATGTGCCTTCTCTTTAATTTAATTAATGCTCTCTATTACACATTAGGAATTATATTACGGGTCCATTAAAATTTAACTATATTGACCTGCCTAATCCTTCAGTTTTGAGGGAAAAGTTAAAACATGTAAATCCACCAACCTATTTAACATGTTTTGTCTAACTTGCATTTTAAAATGGATTAAGTGGAGTAGAGCAGGAAGAGTTGGACCCATTTAATTATTATTTTTTAAATTATAATTAAAATTAATACTTTTTATATTTCTTAATTTTTATGTTATCATTTTAATAAATATTAAAAATTAAATTTTAATATCAATAAAATATTTATTAATTTAGGTATTAATTAATTGTATTTAGAGTTCTTTTTCAATTATATTTTCATCCTTTGTTATTCAATTTATATTATTTCAAAAAGTTTAAATTATTAAAGGAGTCAATGTTTTAGGTAGGTTGATATTTTTCATTCGTTTTATAAAATAAGACAAATCAAACTCAACTCTTTTGACATGTTATTTGCCAGCAAAACATGATAAATTCACCCGCTTTATCATCCATATCACACACAGATACCTTTTTGAAACAAAATTTTTTAAAATAAAAATAGATCCAAGTCGTAGTGTCTATATATACCGTTAATTTAGTGGGGAAATGAAATTATTAGTATAAATATTTTAAATTTATATAAACAATATTATAAATAAATAACTTTGTTAGTATAGAATATTAATATTTACTATCAATACATCAATGCTAATATATAGTACATTATTTGTTAGAATGAGCACTTGGATTTTTTTTATTACTAACAAGTTATTTATTTATTTTGACAAAGTTTATACTAACTAAAATAATTCTAAAACTTGACAATTTTGTGCGTATTAATAAATGACAATTTTTTATAGTATACGTTGATTGGAAACTAATTAGCAAGCAATTAAAACAGGCAGTAAAAGTTCCTTTTTATTTATTTACGTGTATTTTTTAGAAGCATGTTAGTATGACGATTCTTTTTTGTCGAGACGACGTTTTGTTAGTACCCAAATGATGGACAAGAAGCGCAGCTATAACAGATGGTATGGGTATGAGTTATGAGTGTGGTTTGTCAAAAAAGACAAACGCAGGGACCGTTTCTGCTTAGCAGAACGAAAATGAATGGGTACTGACACTTAAAGACAGACATCCTTCAGCTCATGAAGGAATTAACGTGTGTACGTAAATGTTTTGTGTACTGTGTAGGAGATGTCAGAGCTGCAAACTGACCTGCAATTGCATGCTTTTGTCACTGTAATCATCATCATCATCATCATCACTGCCTGTGATGTGTCCTCATCACATATATCAGCTTCGGCGGTGCATACAAACACGAATCTTTCACATCGTTTATTGCAAGCATGAGCTTACCTGAACTCTGTGTACAAATTAGATCTTCAAAATTGTACTATGCATTTATGTGAAAAGTTATGCTCATAAGGCCAAGGATTATTTTTTGTTATGATTATTTTACTTAATCTTTTTTATAAATTTTAAATCTTATTAATTTAATTGTTTAATTATGTAATATTAATATGTTAATCACGTATATAAAAATTTATATAAATTAAACGTTTAATTAAATTAAAATTATTTAATGAACTGTCAAATGATTTTTAATTTTAGTAATTTTTTATATATTTGATATATTTATAAATAATTAATTTAATTAAAATATTATATATATATATATATATATATATATATAATCATTAAATGAAGTAACTTTTATTTTACTTTTTTTTTTTTTAAATTGTAAGTTATTTGAGTAGTCGAAACATGTTTTCTATGACTTGCTTCTCCACGTTGATGCAGGGTCTCCTTATATGAACCTAAAGTAATTGTTTTTTTTTTTAATATATCCTTTTTATTTTAATTTCTTATATTTTTTGTTACAGTCCTATTTCTAAAAAGTGACAGCAGTGATGGCATGACATTCTATTAATTATATTATTAGGGAAATTATATTTATATTTTTAAATTTTAACAAAATTTTACTTGATATTGTTTTTTTAATAATATTATATTTTGAATTCTCTCAATCCATATAACCGTATAAGAAATTAACAATGATTTATGTAATTAAAAATTGAATACAATATTATGTTATGTAAACTAAAAGTCATTTATAAAAGATAAAGTAAAAAAAAATAACAAATAAAATTTTGTTAAGTATTATGAAATGTGAGTATAATTATTCCATTATCAATTAAACATCTTTCAAAAGGCTTATCAAAATATTCTTCTTTTTTTTCAATGTTTTCTTTTATTTTTAGGACTTCTCTTAACTAAAATGATTGAATATTATTTTTAAGTTAAATTATATATTTAGTCTTTGTATTTGATACTTATTTATTATAAATTAGTTCTTATATTTAAAAAAGTTAAGTTTTAATTCTCATATAAGTATTTTGTTATATTTTAATGTCAATAATAAAAATAATTAAATCATAATAAAATACTCATATAAAGATTAAAATATTAATTATTTTAAATATAAAAACTAAAATGTATGTTTTTTTAAAGTATAAACTAATTTATAAATAAACTAAATATTGAAACTCAATATGTATTTTAATCAATTATAATTTGAAAATATATAATTTAAACTTAAATATCTTAATTAAGTCTGTATTTTTTATATGATACATCAATTTTTATAATTTTTAATATATATATATATATATAAATAAAATATTTATTATATTTAAGATGCGAAATTTACATTATTACTCAAAATTTTATAAAATCGTCTTCTTATGGTATAAGTATGCAATTCTTATATATCAACTCAAAATCTTATTAGTGGATCGTTTTGCTATTTTCTTTATCGAATAGATAAAAAAAAATTTAGATATACTATTTTTTGTCCTATTATATCAGCTCAAAAAAATTATATATATCTAAATTTTTTTTAACTGTGATAATTTTTTTTATTATATATAAATTATTCTTAGTATTTTATTAACAATAATTATTTTTTATTGATTTATATAGTTACCAAATTAATAAATTTTATTAATAAATATATATAATATTAAATAATAAATAATATTTGACTTAAATATATGTGTTCAGTATTTTTAAAATGTATTATTCTTTTATTTAGTTGCTCATTTTTAATTTTTCTAAACAAGTTTACTAAAAATATTTGTTTATTTTTGGGTAAAATATACTTTTAATCTCTAATTAACACATATTTATAAATTAATTAGTTCCTACACTTAAAAAAAATATTTTTTAATCTTTATATAACTATTTTATTATATTTTAGTCTCTTCCATTATAATGTCATTACGGCAAAGACTAAAATGTAAAATATAAAGACCAAAACATAACAAAACCTTCTTATAAAAAGTAAAATATAATATTTTTAAACATAAGACTACTTTGTAGACCAATGCCAATTATATGAACTAAATATATAATTTAATCTTATTTTTATGATTGTATATATTGAATTTTATATAATTTAAATATTTATAAATACATTATTTAAAACTAATATTTATTTATATTTTTAAAAAATATTATATGTTGAAATAAAGTAACATGATGAAATATTTATTATTTTTATAAAAATTAATTAATTTAATAAAAGTGTTTAAATGAATAGTTAAATTCATTAATCATATATTCTATAAAAGATTATTACACCTGGTTTTATGTATAAAGAGGGAGGTCGGTGTAGCCAGAGTAGAACGTTTATTCAAAAGGAAGTACTGCAGGCGAGATCAAACTGTTTTATTGATGACTTCCATGCAATATTTAAACTTCAAATTAAAATTGACAATTAATGTGTGTAATGTTTATAATTTCTATTCTTTTTAATCTTAAACATAGAAAACCTAGCATCCTTTACAAGTACCAGTGCGTATACATAACATTATCCTTTATTAATTCGCCAAGCTAGGTTACCACAAATGCAACTAGTTGCTTATTTGGTATAGAAAGAGAGTGCATACCCACAGCGATACTTGTTTTGTAACGTGATCCTTTATCTGAACACTGAATTGAGTTTGATTATCAAGGGATCTGTCCCATAACACAACTCCTCCGTAGTTGGAAGCTGCATCTGCTGCTGCTGGTAGTCCCATGTATACTAGGATGTGGGATCGAACGTACGATGAAAAAAGAAAAAAACCTATAGAAAAAAATGTTACAAAAGAAATGTAAAAAGAATACAAGATGTGTAAAAATTAAAATCCCTTTCTCTGTACCCAAATGTTCATTTTACTAGTGAGGATATATATATATATAAAGAAAATTTGAATGGAGAAAAATAAAATATAAGTCTGAAAAGGATATAAAAAATGAAGTGAAAGATCAAAACTCTTCGTTATATATATATATATATATTGAGAGTAAAGACAAAAACATTTAAAAATAATATTTAAAGACAATAATGTACTGCTTGCATAAAATTGTATGACTCGTAAAAAGAAGTCATATTATTAAATAATATTTATTTGAAGCAGGTTGTATATTAAAAACATATACGACATTTGTGTTTTAAACATTTTTCATATAAAATATGCAAATCGTAGATAGAGTATATCACTTATTGGTTATTTTAAAGATAACATGTTGTTGTAGGTAGTCCTATAATTCTAACACTTAACCTATCATAGAATTTAATAATTATTTGTCATACAGATTATTATTTTTCAACACCCCTCAACAAATATCTATAGTAGATCTGATGAAGTAACTTTTTGCTTCCTTTCATATTTGTCTATGTAAAATATTGAATTAAAAGTGAAAATAAATAAAATTTATTTATTTTTTATAATTTTCAATAAATTTTAAGAAATAATTAAAAATAATAATTGGTAACAATTTCTTTTGTCTTTATTTCAAGCAGATTTTTGGATTTGACACTTCTCGTAAGTCTATTTCTTTATTTTAGCAACACAGTACTCCTGGCTTCGTTCGTAATTATCTTCGATCTTTGCTGCTAGATTAAGCATTTTTAGGCCGAGTATGAGCACTAAATACTCAAATTGTATTAAGATCCCTTTTTATTTTATAATAACTTGTTTTATTTAATTGTTCTTGCAAGAAAATAATAAAAATATAAAAAAAAATGGGTAAATTTTAAAAAAAACATATAATAGGAGTTGCTGTGAAGTGGTAATGGTGCCAGAAACATTCACCTGAAACCCATACAGAGAACAAAAACACAGTGATATTGTACAACAGACACTTTGGTACAGAGAAAAATTGAATCCAAACACAGAGAACATAGGAGAGTCCCAAAAAAATACAATATTTAGCATCAAAGCTCAATCAAAACAAAAGCCAATAGTAATAGGACGCTCCTCAGACACAGATAGTTTCTGATGGACCTTTCTTCACAGCGAGCCCATTAATAAAATAATAAGAGTATTAAATATTGATTCTATAATAAAAATTGAATTTCAGCTTATTGAATGTCCATAAAAATTATTTATTATAAAGAATAATTACTTGTTAAATAAGTTTGAGTTTGATAGTGAATCAATTGTCATCCCTAGCTGGAAGCATTATTGTTGTTCAATCCATTCCTTTCCCAAAAACAATTAATGCTAGTTGATGCTTTTGTTTGCATGTAGTTAGTTGTAATGAAGCAATGGCCACGGATCTTCTCTCTCTCTCTCTCTCTCTCTCTCTCTAGTGAAAGTGATTGATTATATGTATAAATGTTGGGCAGCTAGCAGATTGATATGCATAAGAGCAGTGATAGTTATATAAATTATCCAGTTGGGTAGATCTTAATAATATGAATTATGATCATGTACTTACATTTGAATTAAATTGCCCTACCCGTATCAGAATTTGGATAGGGAATGCTAGAGACCTAAACGTGATATTATCTAAGGTTAAAGAAGAGTTCTATAGAAAATCATGCATGCTGATTGAATTAGATGATGTTATAGAGAGAGACACTTTGTATTTATAAAATGGAGTTAATTACCCACAATTAACTGACTAATCTAAAACTAATAAAATTAACAGATATAGATCTAACTTTAACAATGTAATTGAATTAAGCATACAATTACAACTTCCAAATTAGGTGATTTGCACGCATGACCTCTGTCAATCTGAATTCATTTTAAGTGAAATTTTACATATTTACGGCAAACATTAAGTTTGCGAAGTTCGCATTAAGAAAGTGTTAAATGGTAATTTTTTAGCATTTTTTTAAAGTTTAATGTTATGAATGGATTAACAAGATTATGGAACTTGTAATGGTAAAATAAATATACATCTATGTTTATTTGAATGTACATTCGAATAAACATATATATATATATATATATATATATATATATATATGTTATAAATATTATAATTATTAATAATAAATATTTTATTAAATTAAATAAAGAAAAAAAATTTAAAAAAAAATTATATTTATATTGAATAAAATAAATACATAATATGAAAATATTAATTGACATAATAAAAGAGAATCAAGTCTTATAAGTGTTTTTGATTGAGAAAGCTTTTAAAAATACTCTTTTAAGAATTTTTACTCATTATATATACTGATGTAAAGTGTCACCCCAAAATGTGCAATTATCAACATTGATTGATAAATAATGCGGCTTTCCAGTGTGAAGCAGCTCGTACGTCATCCTAGCAATGGTACATTTGCATCTCTACGCATCAATTTCTTCGAAGTCCCTCTAATTGCTTCCCACTTCTGAACCCCTCAGAGTTTGTATAATACATTTTACATCCTACTTTTAACTAAACTTTTTTTGGCTTTTTGCCGATCCTACAAAAATAAGAGACAAAAGTGCTACACTGAAAAACATTTTACTCTTCAATGAAATTCTGCAGACTGAAAATGGGACCAGTATTCCTTGACAAGCTTCCCGAACAACGATCCTTCTCTCTTCATCAAGTTCATTGGCTCATCATATTCCACCAGTTTTCCTGCAAAATACAGTCAGTTTTTCTTCTCCTTAAAAGATAATAACTAAAGAATCAAATGTTCAAGAACCTCAACTTTTACATCTTCATAATTTTGTGTGATCAAAACTAAAATGCTAAATGACAAAATCTACTATCTCATATTTTATTAACCTCTTTATCTAGACTCAGTGTGACCTACTCATCAACCAACCAATATTTTTTGTCGGTCAAACCATTTGGTATATTAGAATTATCATGGGGAAGAGATGAGGCACAGGGTAGTTAATATGCAACTTACCATCACTGATGGCAAGAACCTTAGTACTATCCATCACAGTTGGTATCCTGTGAGCGACCGTGATTACAGTACAATCTGCAAACTCAGTCCTTATAGTTTTCTGTAGAATCAAATCAGTTGCATTATCAATAGATGCAGTTGCTTCATCAAGCACCAATATCTGACTTCTTCTCAAAAGAACACGCCCCAAACAGAATAACTGTCGTTGTCCCATGCTCCAGTTTGCTCCAGCTTCAACAACTGTATAACAGTTTCTCCCTAGTTATTATTAATTAGACAAGAATTGGTCACACCAACATTATTACAGCAAAACTTTAAGCATACCTGAAGAGTCTAATCCCTCTTCTTTCTCTTGGACAGCCTCTTGCAACTGACATTTCTCAAGAACCTTCAAATAGAAACAAGAATTAGTTCACAATTACCATGGAAAGTAGAGATAAACAAACATTAAAGATTTTCCAAGATACTGAAAAATAATATATCATGCATTACCTGCCATATCTCTTGATCAGAGTATTGAGATAAGGGGTCCAAATTGTATCTGACTGTCCCATTAAAAAGAGTAGGATCCTGAGGTATAATACCAAAACGTGATCTTAAATCATGGAGTCCAATGGAGCAAATGTCAATGCCATCAACAATGATACTTCCACCTGCTGGCTCCACTAGACGGAATAAAGCACCTATAAGAGTGGACTTCCCACTGCCTGTGCGGCCAACAATACCAATTTTGTGCCCTCCTTCAAATGTGCATGTGATCCCACGGAGTACAAGTGGAGCATCTGGCCTGTAACGTATCTGTTTTGATTTCAAGAAGCAAATTATGTGCATCAGTTAAGTTTTCAACTCCCATTTTTCAGGACATTGTGCAGCTAGTTTTAAAATAGTAACAAATACCTGCAATTCATTTATTTCTACTCTACCAGCAACCGGCCAATTCACTGGAGGACGTTTTTCTTCTATTATTTCTGGGGCCTCACTTGGTATATGCATATATTGATTTAGCCTCTCCACTGATATTATATAATTTGTTATATAGCATTGATTTTGAATTGAATTTACCAAGGACATGTTAAGTGAAAGGCCGTAAGAGAGAGCCATGCCAATAAATCCTGAAATAACACCATATGTTGAAATTATGATACTTGCATGGGACCAGCTACTTTTGACGAACACTATAAGTGACATTTCAAAGGTAATAATGGAATAATTCTCACCGGAAGCAAAAGTTCCAGGTGGAAGGACAACCATGCAAAGTGCCGTAGATGCAAGAACAACTGCACTGACTACTTCTAACCGTTGAATCAACCACTCATTTGCTGCAAAACTGTGAAAGAAAGGACTAGCATTGACATCAATTAGCTCAAGATTTTTCACAAAAAATCGATCTTCCTCTTCAAAAGCCCTTATTGTCACAGCTCCAGCAACAGATTCAGCAAGATGGTTAGCTACAAAGGATTTTGTTGTGCCATTCATCCGCATCAGTTCTTTTGCAGAGGCAAAGTAATATCTCTATATAAAAGAAATTATTAGTTTAGTATGCCTGCTTTCCAATGAGTACATTTCAAATCTATGAAAAATGATTGCAACATTACCAAAAGAAAAAGAAAAAAGCACCTCCATGTTAACAATGAATGTGTCCCTTGCCCTTTTACTTTTGAAAGATGATAATGAAACCTTGATACTTACATGCAATAGATGAACTTAAAATAAATTGGCATGAAATAAAATTAAAATGTAAGCTTTCATTTGTCAAACATTAAAATAAAAAATATGTATCATGTTTTTACTTCTATTACTTTAAGCAAATAGCAAGTACGAAAAGCAACATATGTGCAAATACTAATTCTGTATTCCATTTATTTCCCTGGTAAACAGAACTTCCTGTGTATCAATGTCTGATTGCCCGTCTCCTGTACAAATTTTTCCTTAATTTGTAAGTCAAACCCTGACTGAATCAGACAATTAGCTATTCTTAAAAACTTGAAAAATTTTCCAAATAAAATAGTTTCAAAAGCCTTCACTGTCCAAAAGTACAGGTACGAAGTCAAATTTTATGTCATGCATGCATTTTGTTGTCAAAACCACCATTGCGTGGTTAAATAATGTCATTCTCTAATTAATTTAAAAGCAACACTAAGTTATCACTGCAATGTAATCTAAAGAAGAATTTGCTTATTACCTGCAGGCGAAGTGCGAAACAAATCATTGGTATGGAGACAAACAAGATTTGCCAAGTAACAACTGCTAAAACTGTAAGATTGGCAAAAAAAGTCGTAGTAGCTGCTACAGCAAAAACAAGGCTGAATGGAACATCAAGGTCCACAATGCTGACATCTGAGGAGACCTAAACAAGGAAATAATAGTCAAAACATTAGAGCTTCCATTCATTGCATTACAATGTGAGAGGAAAGAAAAACCTATTTAAGATGCATACCCTACTGAGTATCCGTCCTAAAGGAGTGGAGTCATAAAATGACATCGGGGCACAAAAAAGGGAGTTCAGCAGTTGTAAAAAAAGAGATTTTGATGATTGAATACCCAAAGCAACTGTAACAAGACTTCTCGTCAACAAGAATATTAATGAAATAACTCCAATGATCAAGTAAACTAGAATCAACTCCAAAGTGCTGATTCGAGGATTGTCAACATTAGCAGCCATCCATGAGTTCTGCAATATTTGGCCAACCACAAATGTAAGATGAGACAGAGCAGCCACAGAGAAGTATATATATCCTTTGTTCTGATTTAGATATTGTAAGTAAGGTTTGAACCCTTGATCTCCTTTCTCTCTCTCTTCTTCCTTAATCAATTGATCACCTTTTGATGCTTCTGAATGCTTTTCCACATGTGTTTTCCGAATTTCTCTGGAACTATTTAAATGTCTCTGGGAAGAAGTAACATCCACAAGCCGGTCAGAACCAGCAGTTTCTTTGTGGGCGTTCACAAGGTCCTGAAATTCTTGGCTTGTGCTCAACAAATGGTGATAAGAAGCAGATTGTATGATTTCTCCATCTGACATTAACTATAAAGAGGAAATAGTTACGCCTATGCTAATTTTCTGTTGGCTAAAGATAACATGAAAAAATCATTACTTTGAATTCATTAAAAATTTTCAACTATTGATTTTATGCAAACAAAAAGAAATTGAAACGACAATGACACAACCAGTGCTTTAAAATGAAGAAATTACCAAAACAGAATCAAATGCTGGAAGGAAATCAACTTGATGAGTCACGAGCAAGACTGTCTTGCCAGCAAGTCCTTCCATTATGTATTCCTATCCAGTTGAAAAGCCATCTATCAGTAAAAAGCATATAATGCAAAGATATAAATGTAGCATCTAAAGAAAAGAAGTTTTCATTACATTAAACAAATTTGTTGCAGTATGCGCATCAACAGCACTAAATGGATCATCCAAGAGATATATATCAGCATTTTGATAAAGTGCACGGGCAAGTTGAATTCGCTGCTTCTGACCTCCACTCAGGTTAACCCCTCTCTCCCCTATTTCCGTGAGATCACCGTAGGGAAACAACTCAAGGTCCTTCACCAATGATGACCTATGAAGCGTTTCTTGATACTTTTCAGCATCCATACTTTTTCCAAACAATATATTCTCCCGAATTGTACCTGTCGGTATCCATGCTGTTTGAGAAACATAGGCAAACTTCCCGTAAACTTCAATCTGCAATTCAGAAAAGATAGTTAGATACCTATTAATATAATAAATTAACAATATTACTACTCTAATGAAGGAGAGAAAAATGCATTCCAGTAAGTTGAATTAATGTGCTACGTATTATAGAACAGTTGTCGAAAGTGCAAATGTCATCCAAGTTATAACCAATGAACATATCACAATTTACCAAGTTTGTAATATTAAAAAAGGAATGAAATCTTACTGTCCCACAAGTATTAGGAACTTCTCTGAGAATTGCTGCTAAGAGCGTTGATTTGCCTGAGCCAACCTCTCCACAAATAGCCACCTTTTGCCCAGGTCTAACATCCAAATTTATGTTTCTCAGGGTTGACTTTGATCCATTCTCTTCCCATGAAAAGTCAGAAGACTTTATTACAATTGAACCCTTCATATTTTCATTAGGGCATCTTTTTCTGACATTTGCACTCTGCAGCTCAGGTGCCTCCAGGAATTTTACAATTCGGGAAAATGCAACTTTGGCCTGAATAACCATCCCAATAACATCAGGGATGGTTCTAACTGGATCTTGAACAAGGCGCAAAGTTGCCACAAAAGTGAAAACATTATTTGCATGTAAAGGAACATTGAGAAAGTAACATGCCCCAAAAGTTGCAGCAGAGACCAAAACAGGGGAGCACCAAAAGAGAAAGCTGTTGTATGCCTTTCTTAGTTGCACTGCAGACAACCATTTGAGCTCTACATTTCTTAATCTTTCTATAGCATTCCTAAAATTGGTTTCCCACGCATACAACTTCAACACCTTCATATTGACGAGAGCTTCAGAACAAGCCTTCAATCTCTCATCTTGTGCCCCCATAAGTTTGCTTTGAAACTTGTGTTGTAACTTTGCCAGTGGAGTATTGCAAAGCACTGTGATTATTATCACCACCAAGGAGGCAAGTGTAGCTAGCCCAACAGCACGGAAAAGTACTACTAATGAGATACACAGCTGGAAGCTAGTTGTCCAAGTTTGGTGAAACCAATAGGGAAATTCACCAATTCTATAAGCATCCACGGTCACATAATTCATTATCTCACCACCAGAGTGCATCAATCTAGCAGAATTGGATAATCTTAGTTGCTTTTTATAAATTGCTGCAGTTAGCAACGATCTAACTTTCAAACCAATAAGTCTAGAGCGGAAGTACCACTGCCTTTGTGATAGGGATTCTATGGTTTTTGTAAAGAAAAGTGATATGGCCAACACAAAACCTTCATATTTGAAACTTCCATTACCCTCTGCAACCAATATAAAAGAATTTAGAAGCAAAGGTCCAGAAGACAAAGCAAGAACCTTAAGCATTGCAAAGAATCCTGATACTAAAATTTCTTTCCAATGGCATAAAATTATTGTCCTCAAAACTGATGCCTGTGAGGATGGATCTTTCTGTTTTTGTCTGTTCAATTGGTCCAAAAACAACAAATAACAATTTTCTGTTCGATCCTCCTCGCGTAACCTTGGGATGTCTTCATCCTGAAGTGTTTTCTGTTTACCTTTTTTCATCAATGGATTCAACCACCAAAATGACATTCTGTTAAAGAATCCAGCTTTGGCAAATAGGGTTACATAATCAACAGAACCATTTTTATTGTTGTCACCATTTAAAGGGGCATAAAGGCTTTCATCAACTTCTCTGTCAGTGTTCTTACACACGGTTTCCTTATATGTGAATAATAGCAAAAATACTGCCCCTGGAAAAGATATAACATCTAAAGCTATCTTAAGCGACAGTTCTCTGCTACTAATTGTATAAAACAAGGATAATGCACAAGAAATACCAGAAACCAAGAAGAATAGAATAGAAAAAATCCTTGACCATGCTCTTGGAAGTTGTTTCAACTTCAGGCTTATTGTTAAACCCACTAGCAACCATGTCAATCCATGAAAGATTTCTAGCAACCACCAGTTAAGGGGCAATGCAGTTTGGGTTTTCCTCAACTTCTCCTCTAAGACCCAAATGCCTAAACACAAATGCACCAATCCAAAAGCACCATTGGCTATAGCAGAAACTAGCTGCAAATATGAATGTCTTCGCACCCGTGATAGACCATGACATGGTTTTAATGTTGATTTCTGGATCATAATAAATAAGAGCATGACAAGCATCAACACATCAAAGCAGGAGATTAACAAATGGTTGATACAAGTAGAAGGATCAATAAGAAACTTAAAATCATATCTACAGGGTTTTCTTCCATCCTCTGAACAACTAAATTCCCCACAAAATACACTCCAAAAGCCTGCCATTTTCCTTGTCTTTTCTTGGCCGCTCAAACTCTGAGAAAACATAAAGAGCGACAACATCATGCATTTGTTGACAAAATCTTAGTCCCTAAAACTTGGAAATTAAATTAAACCCATAAATAGTTTATCAACAAGCTTTAGCGAAAAAAAAAAAAAAACACTTGAAAGCATGTCCCTAATTAAGTTTATCTTTTTTAAGAATAAAAAGACAAAAGATATAAAGCATAGACAAGAATGAAAAAAATGTATATTAATTTTACATCTGACAGTGTGAACAATTTTCTCTTACAAGTTATAATGAAGATTCTTACACAGAGAAAAGTTAATTTGAAAATACAAATCTGCACATAGTGTTGTCACTTTTCACCAGCAACAAATAGTAGATATGATGGCAAATCATAATGAGCAACACCGAGTGCTTCTGGGAAGTAACTTCTCTCAGAGAACTTCCAATGCATCATGCAAAGCCACTGGAGAACTAATTTGAGCTTTTTCACTGGTTATTACTCTCTGGAAAAACGCTAGCACTACAGTACTACCCTTTATAATACATTTTTATTGTTAATTGACACTTATTAAAATCTAATATATTGTTCCACTAGATTTCAACTAAAAAAAAAGAGTATTAAAGTAAGTGACACCATACTGTCAGGATTTCCTTGTTGAGTAATAATCAATGAAACAGTTGATATCACACTTTCCAATTCGCATACTTATTATAATTTTATAAGTCTGAATAAATTCCAATTAATAATAAAAAAATATGTTAAAAAAGAGGTACACGCTGCAATTTCCATGTTCAGTGACTAAGGCCAAGACAGGTTGGTGAGAGAGACAGCAAATAAAAAATCACTACACTCCACACAGAAGATGCTGAGGAAGAATCTAGAGACTTAGGCACGTTATCAAAGAAACATGGAAAAAAAACAAAAACAAAGCCTTGTAGCTTTATGGCTTGAGCATGACTGGGGCTGGCACTAATGAATGGAAGATCTAAACATTGAACTGTTTATTATAATAAAGGTTTTTCTTAAGATGCGCCTAAAGTTACTGAATAATAATAATAATAATAATAATAATATTTTTATTAAAAATTATAATATTTAAAATGATTAACACATTAAATTTTATAACATTCATAATTTTTAATAAATTAAGAATACCAGAATGGCAAGCGAGTTATTTAATCTAATACATAATTTATATAACAAAAGGCGAAAAAATAGGGAATTAACAAACCAGAGGGTTGCGAAGCTTCTTCTTCTTACGATTGTGTAAGTGTTGTTCGGCAAATGCAAGATACGTAAACGATGACGTTTTGTTTAAGGATTGCAAAAGTTGACAGCGAATGAATGGAGATGAAGAAGAAGAAGAAGGTGGCGAGTGGCATTGCACGGGGCAATACAATGGCCATAACTGCATATATATGACGACAACTAAGGCACGATGTCGTCATGGCTCACGTCTCTTGTTATGTTTTTTCTTTCTCTACACTCGAGTCACTGGATCACGATTAAAATACTTTTCCCAATATCATTTTTTAGTCTCAAATGTTTGTTAGAATTACCATAAACGATAGTGTTTATAAAATCTATTCTTTTAATTTAATATTTGTATTAATATTTAATTTTAATAGTTAATATTTACTTATAAATTATTTTTATATAAAAAATTTACATTTTTGTTAGTATATAAGAATTTTGTAACATTTTTATTTTTGTTGTTACATAATTAAAAAATTATAGACGTAAATTAATAAAAATAATGAAATAAACAATATTTTTATTTATTATGTTATAAAGATTAAAATATTACATTTTTAAATATGTGAATTAATTTGTAAATGAGTGTTAGCTATATAAAATAAATATACAATAAGTGTTTAATTTTTATAATTATTTTTAATTTAAAGAATCTTATAATTTTAATTTAGTTTCATTTAATATAGTAAAATACTTATTAATAATAGAAATATTTTCTAAGTTATAAACTTATTAATTTTAAAATAGTAATTTAATTTGCTTATAAAGATTACTAGTTAAATTAAAAATGCATCGACAATTGACATTTGACTCCAGCAAACGACAATCAAATTTAATATGATTGTGTAAAATTATTGTAAGAGATAGATTAAAATAAACGTGTGATTAACGGTGTAATGAAAAAATTAAATATAAAATTACAAAATTTGTGCTGATATGATTGTACAAATTAAGACTGCATTGAAAACTGTTTATTATTATTTTAATCAAATTAATATAATTTTATCTTTAACACATTGTTGATATAATTACATTATTTAATAAATTTGACTTGTATGTGGTGTAACGGGTGGATGGAGATTCACTTGCTCTTAGACAAAGTTTTGGTGAGTGTCTGTAGAGAAAGGGGAAGAGATGGGAAGCCCAACTTCACTTATTCAAAGAATATTTTTTTTGTAAATTTAATTTTATTAATTTAATTATAAAAATAGATGTTATCGTTGAAACTTTATTAAGATAAATTTAAAAATTGGCTTAATCTTTAAAATTTTAAAATATCATTCTCTACATTTAAATAATGTCTTTACGGAAAAAAAATATTTTAATTATTTTTTATTTTTCACTCATAAAAAGTTAATATTAAAAGTTTTTATATATGTAAGTAATTAATAATTCATAAATTAAATTTCTTTTAATAAATAATATATTTTTTAAAATATAAGTGAATGACAATTGTAAAATAATATGTTTTAAAAGTAATTTATGCTCGATTACGGTGTGTCATGCATCAGCATCATGAGTGGTGGACCTTTGTGGTTGGATTATCATAGAAAGTTTGTGTCAAAGTCTGGTACGCCTCTCGGAAATCAAAGTCAGCCACCTGCATGCCTGTGTCAAATACTGTATGTGTATATAAAAGTTGTGATCGGCTATAAATTTAAATATTTATATTATTATATATTAAAATATAATTTAACCTAATTTTATAAAATCTATGTAATTTTAAATTATAATAATTAGTATATTTAAATTTATTTTATATCTAACATATGATATAAATGTTAATTCTACAAATTAAATTCTAAAAATTTTATAGAAAATATCAAATTTAATTTAATACGAGTATTTATTTATTTGAGATGTTTATATTACCCCAGTTTTGATAGTAAAGTAACGTCACAAAACGAACAAAAAACAATTGCAGGAACTCTATAAATCGCAATAATTTGAAGAATTTTATGTCTGAATATTTTTTTAAAATAAAATTTTATTATTAATTTAAAATAAATTATATTTATAAAATATTTTAATTAAAATTAATAATAAATAAAATTTGATTTTATAGTTTGAAAATATATTATTTTTGTCGTTACCTTTTTTGAATCCCCGGGCAGGTTTATTATTTATATGACCAGAATATCGTATATTGTCATGCCTTTAAAAAAAGGCGACCAAAAAAGTCGTTTTGGTATTATTTAACATTTATTTGTTTTCATTAAAACATATTATTAAAGGGTTGCCACTTTCATAATAGCGCCTACCTACGTGGTAATTAGTTCAAACTAGTTACGTAAAGGTTTTGTTTTCTTAAAGAGTGAGTATAAAGATAGAGGTTGAATTATGACGTCACAATATTTATTATTTAATTTATAATTTTTATAAATTATTTTAATATATCATTAAATTATTTTGTATAATTAATTTAAATTTATTTTATTAATTTTATGGTTAAATTTAAAATATAAATTATAGTTTTAAAAAATTAATTATTTAGACAGATCCTAATATGGTGCAATATGTGGGTAACGTAAACAAGCAGTGTAGTGTCGTTGCCTAGCTTCAGCGTCAAGCTTCCGCTGACTTGTCAGTCAACAAGTTGAGTTGCAAGTCCAATGGCTGCTCTCTTATAGAAGACAATTTAATTAAATACTTATTATTAAATAAATATTTATTTTATAAAAATTGTGAAGGTTTATAATATAAATTTAATTACACTTTTTTTTAAAATAAATTTTAAAAAGTTTATAGAAGTTCTAAACTATTTTCTTTAATTCTTTAATATTTTTTTTCAAACATATCCTAAATGGAAGAGGAGGCGCATGTGAGAGAAGAAAAGTTAGTTTGGGTAACTGAAAAGCAAAAATACATGATTGTTCATAGTTTAAAGTGATTTTAATAAAAAAAATTTGGCGTCAATAAAATATAAAATTTTCTAATCAACACATGAATATGTTCGAGGTTAATAATACTCATTATTAAAATATAAAATAATATGTTATAAAATTACAAGTTTCTTTCAAAATTCTAAGATTGCATATTTGTTTGCATTTCAAAAAAGAATTTTCTCTTTTCAAAATAAAAAATATATTTATTTTTTATTTAAAAAAAACTCTTTTTAAAAATCAAACAAACATACCTTAAAATTTCTTTTACTCATCTTTCTACCATAAATAAAACCAATCTTTTGCTTTTAAAGTATCACTTCGATGATATTCTCTCTTTACATTTTATTGCATTCCAAACATAGGTATTGTACAGTTAAATATTTGTTTGACACATTTGGATGGTTTATTAATTTGTAGTGAAAATTGAAGCTTTTTGGTTTCTAACATTCAAGATCCAAAGGTGCAAGGGCCCAATTTCATTTTGGCAAGAATCTTGACCCTTTTACCCCTCTAATTCGTTTCCTACAACATGGTTAATTTGTTCATGTGTAACACATTTTACATACCTTTCTTCAGTTCTTGGATTCTTGAGCAGAAAGAGACTCAAGGGCTGCATCAAAAATCATTTTCCAGCTTCAGTGTTCCTGCAGGCTGCAAATTTGACCAGTACTTCTTGACAAGTGGCCTAGGCACCAATCTTTCTCTCTACATCATGTTCATTGGCTCATTACACACTAACACTTTTCGTGAAAACACCATCACACAATATTCTTTTTCTTAAAAAAAAAAGATAAAGAAAAGTTTTATCAACATCTTTTATGTGATGGAAGTTTGAATGTGAAACCATCAAATCTTGTGGTTTCACAATTTTGCAAAATGTTAAACAATTTTTCTAATGCACGAACAACAACACACGATAATAAAATAACAAATAATAATATTTTATTAAAAATATAATATTTAATGTCAATACATTAAATTTTGAGTTTTTATATACAAATTTAGCATATGTAAGTTCTTATTTTGTGTTCGAACGCGTGTTTGATCGAATTTAACTATATTGTCCAAGGTTCGGTTTTTTTTTTTTTTTTTGGAGATATATAATTGACATTAGCATTTGAGTGTGGCATGTTTTTTCAGTTATTTTAGTGTTGATAAGGTTAAATATTTTTGTCATAAGTTTGAATAGTTTATTCAATGGTGCTAAAATATCACAGTTTTCAGTTTGTGACTCCCAAGTTTCTCAGGTATAAAGGCCTAACATATTTTTGGTGGGGACCTTGGCCTTTTACTATCTTATTCCTTTCCTACATCCCAAGTTCTTGGATTCTTGTTAATAATACAATGGAAATTGACAAAAGGGTTGCACAATTTTTTTCCCAGCTTCAGTGTGATTCTGCAGACTGCAAATGAGACCAGTATTCCTTAACAAGCTGTCCAAACAACGATCCTTCTCTCTTCATCAAGTTCATTGGCTCATCATATTCTACTAGTTCTCCTGAAAATACAATCACACAATTCTCTTTTTCTTAAAAGAAAGCCACAAGATGGTAAAATGTTTGTTCACATAATTCACATCTTTGTGCTATAGAAGTTCAAATGTGAAGCCAACTGGATAATATCTCATTGGTTCACAATTTTGTGTGCTAAAAGTTAGAATGCTAAATCAACTACATCATATTTTATTGCCCTGCTTTAAATGTATTTTCTGTCAAACCAAATGGTATATTTATATTAGAATTCTTATGTGGGCTAAAGAACTAGCTGATTTGTAACCTTATTTTGTTAACTTGCTAGAACATGATTGTTTTGAGGTCAACAATCAACATTACCAAGATCTATGTATTAATAAGAAAAGAATAATAGCAATTAGAGAAGGGGTAGCTAAGATGAAAACTAACCATCATGGATGGCAACAACCTTAGTGCAATCCATCACAGTTGGTATTCTGTGGGCTACTGTGATAACAGTACAATCAGCAAACTCAGTCCTAATTGTTTTTTGCAGAATCAAATCAGTAGCATTGTCAATTGATGCAGTTGCTTCATCAAGCACCAAAATCCTACTTCTCCTCAAAAGAGCACGCCCCAAGCAGAATAACTGGCGTTGTCCCATGCTCCAGTTTGCCCCAGCTTCAACAACTGTATAACAGTTTTGCCACTAGTCATTAGTTAATTAAACATGAATTGACACCTACAATGTTGTTTCACCAAGGCTTCAAAGTCTACCTGATGAGTCCAGGCCCTCTTCTTTCTCTTCAACAACTTCTCTCAGTTGACATTTCCCAAGAACCTTCATATGAAAGCTACAATTAGTCCACTTCTACTCTATGAAAAGCAAGAATATATTAACAGAAAGATTTCCTCTTCCTATTAAGTACTACCTTGGTTTCTATTTATCTGTCTTAAGAGAGAAAAGAGATTATACAAACCAAGGACTGCAATCATTCTGTTAGAATTCTTTGGTAATCTTCCTAATTTTACCTTTTATGATGATTTTTTTTTTTCGACTTTTGAGCTATTCAACTAGTATAAATGCTTTATTTATTATACTTTGGTGGTAAAAGGGTATTAGTGAAATAATAACAACCAATATTGTGATGAACTTTTGTATGGACAGAGAAATACAAACATTTTTTCCTTTTCTCTTTGACCAGATAAATAGGAACTGAAGTAGTATTAACCAGAATACAGGCTGAAAAACAAGTTATTAATAGTTATTACCTCCCATATATCTTGATCAGAGTGTTGAGATAAGGGGTCTAAATTGTATCTAACTGTGCCATTAAAAAGAGTAGGATCCTGTGGTATTATACCAAAGCTTGACCTCAAATCATGAAGTCCAATAGAAGAAATGTCTATGCCATCAACAATGATTTTTCCACCTGCTGGCTCCACTAGACGAAATAAAGCACTAATAAGGGTGGACTTTCCACTGCCTGTTCTGCCAACAATACCAATTTTGTGGCCTCCTTCAAATGTGCATGTGATCCCTCGGAGCACAAGCGGGGCATCAGGCCGGTACCTTATCTATTTTGGTATCAACAAACAAATTATGCATTTCATTTCAACTCCTAATTTTTTAGACCTTCATACCACAAAAGTATTACAAAAACTTGTAGTTTAGACTGTTTTAGTTAATTACCTGCAAATCATGTATTTCTACTTTTCCCTCAACAGGCCAATTCACAGGAGGACGATTTTCTTCTATTACTTCTGGGGCCTCACTTGGTATATGCATATATTGATTTAGCCTCTCCACTGATATTATTTGATTTGCTAAAGTGCATTGGTTTTGAATTGCAAATACTAGGGTAGCGTTTAATGAAAGGCCATAAGAGAGAGCCATGCCAACAAATCCTAGAATAAGAGAGACAATGTTATATAGTTTGACCAAAAAAATATGATTTGTAAGACACCAAAGTTGACATGAATTTCAAATATACAATGAAAAATGAAATCTCACCAGAGGCGAAAGTTCCAGGTGGAAGTACCACTATGCAAAGTGCTGCGGATGCAAAGACCACTGCACTAATTGTTTCTAACCTTAGCATCAACCACTCATTTGCTGCAAAGTTATGAAAAAAAGGACTGGCATTGACATCAATTAGAGTAAGATTCTTTGCAGAAAAACGATCCTCCTCCTTGAAAGCCCTTATTGTCACAACTCCAGCAATAGATTCAGCAAGATGATTAGCTACAAAGGATTTAGTTGTGCCATTCATCCGCATCAATTCTTTTGCAGTGGCAAAGTAATATTTCTACAAAATAAAATTCTTCGTAAGCTTTATTGCCAAGAAAATTTTTCTAATTAAACAAAGTTCATAAACTTGAATTGTCCAATGATACTGACATAACATGTATTCATTTGCTGTCAAACATAAGCATTGGTTGGTTAAATATGATAGCTTTGCCAATGTTAATTTCATAAAGCAGGCACCAAATACTTACAGTAATATAAATTAAAGAAGAATATGCTCAATACCTGCAAGAGAAATGCTATATAAAGCATTGGTATAGAGATAAACAAGACTTGCCAAGTAATTGATGCTATGACTATAAGATTTGCATAACAAGTTATCGTGGCTCCCACAGCAAAGATAAGGCTAAAGGGGATATCAAGATCAACAATGCTTAAATCTGAGGAGACCTAAACAAGGAAACAAAAGCCAAATATTAGCACTTCCACTGCATTTTAGTGCAAAGGAAAAAAAAAAAAACAGACTATTTGGTATGTTTACCCTACTAAGTATCCTCCCCAAAGGTGTGGAGTCATAAAAGGACATAGGTGCATGAAAAAGGGAGTTCAGTAGCTGTGAAAATAAAGATTTTGATGATTGAAGACTCATAGAAACTACAACAAGGCTTCTGATGAGCAAGAAAAATGCAGAAATAAGCCCAATCAACAAGTACACAATAATCAATTTCAAGGTGCTGATATATGGACTGTCAACATTAGAAGCCATCCATAAGTTTTGAAGTATTTGGCCAATCACAAATGTGAGATGAGAAAGTGCAGCCACAGTGAAGTATATGTATCCTTTATTCTGATTCAGATACTGTAAGTGAGGCTTGAACCCTTTGTCTCCTCTCTCTCTCTCTTCTTGCTTAATTAACTGACCTCCTTGTGATGCTTCAAATTGGTTTTCCATATAAACTTTCCTAATCTCTAGAGTTGTATTTGAATGTTTTTTGGAGGAAGTAACATCCACAAGCCTGTCAGAACCAGAAGTTTCCTTGTGAGCATTGACAAGGTCTTTAAATTCTTGGCTTGAGCTCAATAGATGATGGTAAGGTGCAGCTTGTATGATTTCTCCATTAGACATCAACTGAAAATAAAGATCATGTCGTGTCCATTCATCACTTTGAAATCACTAATGTGCAGTCATTAATTAGATGTGGGAGAATAACAAGAAATAAAAATGACATAACCAGTGCTTTAAGATTAGGAAATTACCAAAACAAAATCAAAGGCTGGAAGGAAATCAACTTGATGAGTCACAAGTAAGACTGTCTTTCCAGCAAGTCCTTCCATGATGTATTCCTGTGATGTTTCAAAGATTTCCATCACCAAAAAGCAAATATAAATCTAGTGTTTGAAGAATAAAAGTTTTCATTACATTAAACAAATTTGTTGCAGTATGTGCATCAACAGCACTGAATGGATCATCCAAGAGATATATATCAGCATTCTGATAAAGAGCACGAGCAAGTTGAATTCGCTGCTTCTGGCCTCCACTCAAGTTAACCCCTCTCTCCCCTATTTCAGTGAGATCACCATAGGGAAACAATTCAAGGTCCTTCACCAATGATGACCTATGAAGTGTTTCTTGATATTTTTCAGCATCCATAGTTGATCCAAACAATATATTCTCCCGTATTGTACCTGTCTGTATCCATGCCGTTTGAGAAACATAGGCAAATTTCCCATAAACTTCAATCTGTAATTCAAAAAAGATAATTAAATATCTATTAATACAATATCATTGCCACTAAATGAATGATAGAAAAAAGCGCTCTAGTAAGTTGAATTTATTTGCTAATTGATGCTGGAACAAAAAGTGGCAATGTCATTCAAGTTAAAACCAGTTACGGTATCACAAGGTTTTGCAGTGTTTTCTATAAGCATACAAGAGAATAAAACTTACAGTTCCGCGAGTATTAGGAACTTCTCTGAGAATTGCTGCTAAGAGAGTTGATTTGCCTGAACCAACTTCTCCACAGATAGCCACCTTTTGCCCAGGTCTAACATCCAAATTTATGTTTCTCAATGTTGGTTTTGATATGTTATCTTCCCATGAAAAGTCAGCGGAATTGATTAAAATTGAGCCCCTCATGTTGTCACTAAAACACCTCTTCTTGACATTTTCACTTTGTAGTTCAGGTGCCTCAAGAAATTTTATAATTCTTGCAAATGCAACTTTTGCTTGAATGACCACACCAATGACATCAGGGATAGTTCTAATAGGATCTTGAACAAGGCGCAAAGTTGCCACAAAAGTGAAAACGTTGTTTGCATGTAAAGGAATATTAAGAAAGTAGCACGCCCCAAAAGAAGCAGCAGAGACCAACACAGGTGAGGCCCAGAAGAGAAAGTTGCTATATGACTTTCTTAATTGCACTATTGACAACCTTTTTAGCTCTACATTCCTTAACCTTTCAATAGCATTTCTAAAATTGGTTTCCCATGCATATAACTTCAAAACTTTCATGTTCACAAGAGCCTCAGAACTAGCCTTCAATCTCTCATCCTGTGCCATCATAAGTTTTCTTTGAAACTTATGTTGTAGCTTAGCAAGTGGAGTGTTGCATAGCACAGTTAGAATTATCACCACCAATGAGGCAATTGTTGCTAGCCCAACAGCACGGAAAAGCACTACTAACGCAATACATAATTGAACACTTGTTGTCCATGTTTGGTGAAACCAATAGGAAAATTCTCCAATTCTATTAGCATCTACATTCACATAGTTCATTATCTCACCACCAGAGTGCATCAATCTTGCAGCATTGGATAACCTCAGTTGCTTTTTATAAATTGCTGCAATAAGCACTGATCTAACTTTAATACCAATAAGTCTGGTGCGGAAGTACCACTGCCTTTGTGATAGGGATTCTATGATCTTTGTAAAGACTAGTGATATGGCCAATAAATAACCTTCATATTTGAAATTCTCATGACCCTCAGCAACCAATATAAAGGAATTTAAAAGCAAAGGACCAGATGAGAGAGTGATTACCTTAAGCAATGCAAAGAATCCTGATATCAAAATCTCTTTTCGGTGGCACATAATTATTGTCATCAAAACGGATGGTTGTGATGATAGTTCTTTTTGTTTCTGTCTATTCAATTGGTCTAGAAACAGCAAATAACAATTTTCTGCTTTATCTTCCTCCCCCAAATCTGGGATGTCTTCATCCTGAAGAGTTTTTTCTTTACCCCTTTTCATCAATGGATTCAGCCACCAAAATGACATCCTACTAAGGAGTCCAGCTTTTGCAAATAATGTGACATTACTGATAGAGTCACCTTTGTTGGACTCATCATTTAAAGGTGTATATAGACTTTCATTATTTTTGCAGTCAGTGTCCTTGTACTTAGCTTCCTTGTAAATGCAAAATAGCAATAAAATTGCCCCGAGAAAAGATAGTACATCTGAAGTTACTTTCAGGGACAGTTCTCTACTACTAATTGCATAAAACAAGGACAAAACAAAGAGAATACAAGAAATCAAGAAAATTGCAACAAAAAATAGCAGTAGCCATGCTCTTGGAAGTTGTTTTAGCCGAAGACTTGTATAACCAACTAACAACCATGTCAATCCCTGAATGAATTCTAGCAACCACCAATGAAGAGGCAAAGGGGTTTGGATTTTCCTCAGATTCTCCTCTAAAAGCCAAATGCCTGTGCACAAATGTAACAACCCAAGAGAGCCATTGGCTATGCCAGACACTAGTTGCAATTTTGAATGACTTTGCATCCAAGTTAGACCCTTGAAGGGTTTCAGTGATGACTTTTGAATGATTGTAAATAAGATCATGATCAGCAGCAAAACATCAATGCACATGAACAACAAATGGTTGACACACGAGGAAGGATCTGTCGAAAACTTAAAATCATCATCGCAAGGATTTTTTCCTGTATCTGAACAACCGGATTCCCCACAAAACATCCTCCAAAATCCTTCCATTGTCTTTGCCCACTATTTTCTACTCAAAGCCTCACTACGTATTCTGTAAAATAAAATAGCCAAAAAGAAAATTATGCCTTCAATTTTCAGAGAAATACCCTTAAACTTGGAAAATATTAAACCAAAAAACAAATAATCAATAAGCTCTATCAAAAGAAACACACGTGAAAACATCACAAAAGAGTAAAAGAAGATGTTAACATTGACAACAAAGGACAATGCAAGTCTATAACAATTCACTCTTAGCATGTGTGAATTTGCTTAATTTTGAGAGAAATTTCCATTTTTCATTTTCAAAGTTCAAGTTAAGATTTTAATTGTAAACTCTCTTGAACACAAAATAATGTAATCCAAACAACACACGCTAAAACAATTAATATGGAAAGGCACATTTTCATATAGAGTTGTACTTATACACCAACTACAAGGAGCAGTAGATATAAGCATGGCATGCAATCTCAAACACAAAGAGCAACAAGTGTTTACAAGAACCCTGAACACTGTGTCTTAACTTCTGCGAGAGTCTTTTTAACACATGCAAAGCTACGAGAACGATTTCAGCATCATCACACTGAACGATTATGATCCAGTCCAAGGCAAGTTGCTGACGCACACAAAAGCATTCACTTGAGAAAGAAAACGGGTAGAAAGGGAAGAATCACAAGATTCCAGAGTGTACTGTGTGTCTTAATAAAGAAAAGAACCGAAAGAAGCTTTAACAAAAAGTGGTCCTAGTATATAGTTGAATCGTAATGAGACACAGATAAACATAGAAAGTTTGCATGATGGAAAGTAGTAGTAATAATAAGGAATCTCAGAGAGACACAATGCATAAGTGTTGAAGGGTAATGAAGTATAATGCATTAATGCAAAGTGGTTTATGAAAAAACAACCAGAGAATGACAAAGCCAGAAATGACTCGTTGCCGCGTGGTTCAGAAACTCTTCTATGCTTAAAGAACAAAAACAATAGTAGGTGTAACATGCATTTCCACTTTTTCGATCTTTTCACTTATTTGTTTATATGTGAAGGTGTTTTTATCAAAAACAATGAATGCTTGTTTTGGAATGTGATAACAAGAGCAATGATAGAAGAGAATGAATGGTTGATAGACGAAGGAAGAGAAGGTAGGTTCATAAATTTACTCATTTCTGGGTCTTGGATTATTTGATTCATGAGTTCTTTGCATTACCTTCCATTTACGTGTAAATGGTGGCTAAAAGATAATGTTTAATCATATATTATATTATGTTAAGTGTGTTTTGTTAATTGTATGATATAATAATTGTTTTACTGTCGGCCACTTCCACCAGATATTATAGGGTTAGTTACATTATAAGAGGACGTTTGTAAATTGAATTTGATCGATTCGGATGGAAAGGGACATTTGATTTAATTTTAATGTTTAATTACTTTGAATTTGAATTTAAATATGATTTAGATCATTTTTATTTTTCTTTAAAAAAACTGAAATATAAAATAAGTATAATAACAGTCAGTTTAAAATATTTATACCTTATAGCATAAATCAATTGATATAGATATACAAATCAATATATTTCATTTTAGATTCAATTTATCGAATGAAAAATTTTATAATGATCACCGTAAGAAAATTCATTTATTGAAGAAAAAATGGGCGTTAATATTCTCTGTTAACATGATATTTTTCTAATAAACTATTATTTACGTAGACTTGTAATATCTATACTTGTGCCTTAATTTTTACTAAACAAAAGATACCAATAGAAACTAATTCAATGTCAAATATTTTAACTTTTTTTTTGTAGTGGTTTCTAACATTTTTTTAATAGAACTTATTGTTTGATATAGAATACACAATTATAGAAAGAAAATAAGATATTAAAAGTAAATTTTCAACTGATTTAGAATTAATAAATGTATAGATAACATTAAAGCAATAAGATTTAATTTATATAATGAAACTACAGTGAAAATGAATTAGTATTGTAGTTTAATAAATATCTCATAAAGCAGATAAGCAGCATATAGATGGTAATTTCATATAGGTCTGCGTGATTTGAAATGGATTTAGGATACATTTGAAAATGTAGCTAAATTAAGTGTTAATGAACTTTCATTATATGTGAAATTATATCATGTATTTTATATAGTTTTTTTAATAAATTAAAAAACTTTATCACCTATTTATACTTGTGTGTTGTCACTTTTCCTTCAAATTAAATGTGTACATCGTTGGTATAAGTTCTACTTTTGAGCCCTTTAAATTTCTCAATATGAAGTTCATATCTACAACTACTTATAATGTATTGTCGCCTCCAACTAAAGCGTAGCAAAAGACAAAGGAAGCTAATTTGACATGGTAGGAGCTAGGAGAGTACACTTTACTGAATCCTTTAAGTGATTAAAACTTTGAATGAATAGTGTCAACTATATATGGTGACAAAGAATCACGAGGGAGGATTAGATGACCCCAACGAGGAACAGATTGCTTAACAACATAATCTTAAACATAGTTAAATTATTAAAAAACCCAGTTCAGAATTGCATATTAGCATAATGTATATACCAGTAGCAAATAGACCAAATATAGAAATCAAGTAACGTGAGAGTTTCTACCTAGCTAATTGCTTACATGTGTTTTGGATTTGTTTGTTTTATCTTGTTTCTTACATATTGTCGAATCATTCTGCTTGTTTAGTTTCTTATTGTCAATGGTTTTTTAGTACAGACAAAGATTCACGATCAGTGTCATTAGGCCATTAATTAAATTATTAAAATTTAGAAGAGCCATAGCTTTCCAAAACGTATGTCAATTCTTCTCCTGATTCGGTTAAATAATTATGGCCAACTCTCTTCTATAAACTTGTTCATACAAAGAGAATTATTTAAACCTGTACAAAGAATATTTTCTTTATATTTTTAGCTGATATAGTACGTATTAATTAACACACTCCTTTATATTTTTACATTTAAAATAAAAACTAAACATTTGCGTGTAATTCAATGTTCAAATTAGATAAATCTTGATATTATATTATAAAATACGACTTAATTTACTCTTAAAAGTTATTTCACAGTGAAAGATTGATTAAATATAAGAACACTTTAACATTTTGTTCTTTTAAGGGTTTAGGGTTTCTTTAAATGCAAATGGATGTACGCTAGCTCGGGTCCTTTCGTCGTTTCTGATTGGAAGAATGCAAATCACATCTTTACTAGGTATAGATGGCTACCCTGCCAACCCACATGCGTCTCTGATTAGTTCACACGATAATTAAGTTTACATAACTTTTAACATTATATATATATATATATATATATTCTCATATTAATGTAAATCTAAAAAATTTTACACTAAATTAGATGTAATTTTGATCTCATATTTTTTAGAGATAATTAAGTTTTTCAACTTTTAAAATTTGAGAAATTTAGTTTCTGTCAATTTTTTCTACTTAAAACTATAAATCCTTATTTTAAAAATATATTATAAATTATTTTATCTTGTATTTAACTTAACAACTAAAAGATTAAATTTTGCTTAAAGTTAAAAAAATCTTTAAAAAAATTTCATGTTCTAATTTCATTATAAATATTATAAAATTTTGGTGGAAAAAAACTTAGGATTTCAAGTAAAAAAATTTGATAAGAACCAAATTCACATAATTTTAAGAATAGAATAATTTAATTACCTTTAAAAAAACTTAAAGAAACAAATCGTACATAGTCTAAACTAAAGATAATAAGTGTAATTAAAGAAAAAAATTATAATAGTTTAACTTATGAAAAAATTAATTAAGAGAGTTTATGAATAAGATTGGATCAACTTTTAGACAAAATTTCTTTCAATTGATCATAAAATTATATTACAGGTGATTTGGATCGGCTTATTTTTAAAATTCAATTAGATTTTTTATAATTTTAATATTTATAAAGTATTAAATAAATCATGTTATTATTTATTTTAAATTATTTTTAAATAAAAATAGTATTTTACATAAATAAAAATTTATATAAAAATATATGATATGTTAAAATAACAGGATATATTTGTAAAGTTCTAAACAAAATGTAATTTTATCAATATATTTTTTTATATGTATGATTTGAATTAAATCAGTGTTTGAAATGAGAAGCAAAATCAAATATAACACAAAAAAATTTAATTTTTGTGATTTTTAATTTTCTTTTTTCTCATTATTTCCTTATTACTATTGAATGCCACGACAAAACTCTTTGGCATGAAAAGGAAACGAATCTAAATAATTGATTTTGGACCCCAAAAGTTTGAAGGACACTTGCCAGACTACACTTCCACCGTCCTCTCTTGTTAGTTCTTTGTTGGAATTATGTGATAATGATTATTGACCACTCCTCTGTCAAACCCATTTATAGATCAGTGGCTATGTATTATGAAACTTCTAAATATATTATAAACAAATTAAAGATATAAAATTTTAAAATTTATATCATTATAAAATTAATAAAATTAAGTAACAAAATTGATTGTGAAAAAGTATATGAGAATAATACGAATTTTGATTAAAAAATAAGAAAAATAATAAATTTATAATTTTTAGTAGAAAAAATATGCCTTCTGCATAAAATTAAATATATGTAATTATTAATAATTTTGACAAAGAATACGGTAAATAATGGATTAAATACTATAAATTTTCTAAATATAAATATTTTAAAAAATTGAATGTTTATTAAAATTAATTTTCATAAAAAATCTAAAAATTTATATAAAGTGATAAGGAAAAGTTTATTAACAAATTTGATCTTCTAAATTTAGAATAAAATTAACAAAATTGTGAATAAAAAACAAAATGAAAGGAGAAAGATGAGCAAGAGAAATAATAAAAGAAAATAGTAAAATAAATTAAGAGTATGTTAAAAAACTATTATTATTATTTAGTCATATTATCAAAATAACAATTACACTAATTTAATAAAAATAATAATAAGACAAATTAATTATATTTTTATAGTTCAATAAATACTTAATTAAAAATATAAATAATAACTATCATATTATATCTATCTTTATTTTTATCCTCATCATCAAACACAATTTAGTGTGAAGCAAAATGGTTAAATTAATACAAAATCTTCATTGCAAATATCTTAAGATTTATGAGATTTCAAATCATACACTAATTCATCCTATTCATTATCTCCACAAGCTTTTCACTAATTTCAAAAGTTGTATACCTGCTACCCTAAGAATGGTTCCTAATTTTTAACTATATATGCTCGAACAAGATTCCAAGAACTTGGATAAAATTTAAAATTGACAATCATAGGATTACATTTATACGTGGAGAAAAAGAAACAACAAAAATGTACCATCAATAATTATTGAGTCCTTTCATATCCAAATTGGTCATCTCTTTTGTATATGAAACTATTTTCTCCACTGTTACACACCTTGATGCATTGAAAAACAACCTTATCGCTTAAATAGTTGCACTCGTGTCTATTAATCTTCCAAGCAAATCAAATTGGGCATCATCATCGTTAAAAGAAATATATTTTTAATAATAATAATTTTAATCCTTTGAAACATTATCTTAAAATAATAATAATAAAGTTAAATATATTTTTAATTCTTTAAAATACATCAACTTTTAATTTTTGTTCTTATAGAATAACTTCTTTATTTTAGTTTTTATATTTTTAAAAATTATTCATTTTAATCACTCTTATTGATATAATTTCATAAAAAAAAAGTATCATTAAAAATTAACATATAGCAACGTATGAATTATTTCACTATCATTTATTAGTGACAATGAATTAAAATTAATAATTTTTAAAAAAAATTATAGAAACTAAATTTGAAATTTAGTGTATTTTAAAAAGATTAAAATATACTTAATACTTAATAATGTAATATTCATAATTAATTTTGCTTAATTATAAGTTCCGCGGGAAAAAGAAAATATTTATCGGAAGAGTCATTCGTTGCTTGCTACTGCTAAGAGGTTTATCACATTGTAATGACTACAGTGTTACATATTATATCTTTTTAAAAATAACTGTCTCAATTTTAAAATAAAATTATTATAATTTAAGTATTTATCAGAAAAGGAAAATATAATTTTCCAAGAAGAAAAACCATAATAATAATTGTTTATGTATTTCTTCCTTGTAGCTTTTCCTTATAGAAGATATTTTTTGAGAGAAAAAATCAAATTATTTAATGACAATATTAAAGTAAATTATACGCTTTTTTAAAGAATTACATTAATTTTCTTCTGATTTAAAAGTTAGATTATCATCTCTTCAGAATGTAATATATGTTATTATTATTATTGAATGCATGTGGTACAACAATGTCATCGTTAAATTTGGTTAGGATGTAATGTTACATAGATTTTGTTAGGTACGTGACCCCACTTGCATGTGCTTTAAATTATTACCAAATGTACACACTGCACTCTTTATCCTTTTCTCGGATCTTTCCCATAATTTGTGGAAAGTTATTGTTTGTGCTACTAAAATTATATAGTTTTTGGGTCCTTTTTTATACATTTTTTTAAAAAATAGAGTAAAATAATAAATTATTTAAGTAAAATTTTAGATTCAAAGTTTTTATATATATATAATTTTTTTAATAATAAATTCACATTAAACTAGATTCAAAATAATAATTCTTAAACAAATCCCTTCAGCATACATGTATGTCATTGACATTACCTAATCAATCATTGTCTTTTGCTGGTGTGTGGTACATCATACATGGACTCAGGTTCACAAAATTCACAATGTGTCTTGGGAAGACCAGAAAGATAAGCAAAAGCTAACCGCAGTTTCTAGGATTTTAATTAAATAATTTAAAATATAAAAATTTATTAAAGATTATTATTAATGTATTTTTATTACCTAATTTCAATGTATCTAATGATGACCTGCTGAAATTTTTCCCAACTAAGTTTGACCCTGAACCTGTACATATATCAACGGTCTTCAGGCCCGAAAGCTGAAAGCTGAGTATGTGCCAATATCATACTAAAGTAGACTGCACACACCTGAAAGGTATATATACATTGGCATCTACTTTTAGTTGTTTAAATCACTAAAAATTATTATTATTATCTTTTGTCTATCAATTTTTTAATATACGCATATTTAAAAGAATATACTCAACATGAATCAAAAAGCACATATGGGTATTTATTTTTTACAATCTTTTTAACTTATATAATATTCTATATGATAATAAGTTATATGTAGTAAATTTGTATTAAAAAGTATAGAACTGAATACATTAATACTATTAAATTTTACATTTTCTAATATATCACACACATGTACAATGTTACAAAAATTGTACTTCTATTCCAAGAACAAAGATACTTGTTAGAAACCAAGTACGGCTAATAACACCCGGTCAACACACAAAAAATGATGGAAACTAATTTCCTAATTCAGTTTTGTTTTCTCCTTTTCTTCTGAATTGTTTTTTTTTTAAATTAAAATTTATATTAAGAGATATAAGACCTGTTTGATGTTTTTTTAATTATGTTATTAATAATTAAAAAAATGGAATATTATTTTCACTTTATTTTATGTTTTAAATATCTAGTTCTCACCATTTTTTATATAAAACTCTCTCTAAACATAAAATAAAACAAAAATAACATGGCATAATTATAATTATAAACAAAAGGAAAATGTTAAACATGTTAAATTTTCTTGTGTTGCGAACAATGACCTTTTTGAAAACACTAATCAGATTTCACCAATTACTTAAATTACTTCAAACAGTTAAATATCCATTTTTTTCCCGCCTGATATGATAACTTGCCCAACATAGATTTAGATGGGTTATTAGTAAAGCTATTAATCAGCATATTGCAGAGTTTCCACCTATTTAGGCACATGCTTGTATGCATAGAACCAAAGTAGAGTTTAGATACCTCATCATCTATAGAACTTCTGAACATAGACCAAAAGCTAAATGCAAAATTGCTTCCTTAAATAAGTAACATTGTGATGAGAAACATTACAAGTACACCAAGAGTTTAGCAAAATAACACTTGGGCTGTTGAACAAACGCCCCAATGTGGGACAAAAAGGGTAACGCTGTGAATGCAGTTTCAAAGGGTTTTTGGAACATTTATACCTACTATGTTAGCATCTTTCCTTTTTTTTGGGTCAACATGTTAGCATCTCTCTTGAACATTGAATGAAGTCACAAAAAGGGTACCACTACCATCCATGAGCCATCCCAGCTCTTGCTTTCATGCATCCTGGTCATTCCAAAGTCCCATCACCCTCAAAGTATCGATGGTCTAAGCCTTAGAATCATAGTTACCACTATTGCTCTAAGTATTCAATGGATTATGCATTAGCATCATAGTCACCACGATACCTCAAAGGATTCAATGGACTATGGTTATGCTAAGTTTAGAGCTTTATCAACAACAGCATTCTCTATGCACAAAGCACCATTCATCTAATATCAAGTTTGCTTTTTTCTGAAGACACCCCACAAATAATACTTGGCTTGAAATCCTGCCCAAAGGATAACTCAAATTTCAATATAACATTAAGTACAATAAATAATTAGATCAAAATGTGCCATAGAAAAGCAAGAATAAATGAAGCTTACTCCAATATTGTATTGGAAGCACCGTAGAAGGGAAAATTAAAAGCTCTGCATTTTCAGCCATAAATCTTAAGGCAAGTTCAAGCTGAATGATATGATCAACCAACACATCAAATACCTTTTCGGCTCTGTAGGGGAACAAATATTTAGATAAATCAAATTAAAGAATGAGCACAGTAACATCACATAAAAATTGTCGAAGAAATCACCTTTCACTGTCAGGAAAGAAAAAAAGGGCAATGCTCTTATCGGTTGGCCCCCCATTCATGAAACCTCTAGGCCACACCATAGATCTGGGAAGCAATTCAGCATGAAGCACATCTGGGATGAGTACTGTCTCCTCCACAACTTTGGAGCATGCTAAATTGGACAAATGGGCCAGAAGTCCACTGACAGTACCAATAGTTTCATCACACAAGTACAAACTTCCCCTATTAAACAGAAAATCCAACTTAGAATGATATTCACCAAAATAGCTATAGAAGATCATCAATTCCAAACAAAGGTAGCAAAACAACTTTCATACCTCCAGATTGGATCAATGATAGGCTGTGCATCAACATGACCATCTAATTCTATACAAGTTAAATCATTGGTTGTAGCTCCTTGAGAAGCTGGAACACATTTGGAACCTAGATCAGAATTAGTTACTTCCCTTGGAGCTGGTCCACACTCATTTTTTAACTTGCTTACTTCTTCACAGGTTATACTACGTTGAGGATGCTCAAGCTCAGATAAATTGCGACTATCAGCTGACAGGTTCTTTGTTTTAGCAACTAAGCCAGAGTTAACTTCTCCTTTCTTCTGCTTCTCTTCAATCTTCCTTTTTTGCTGTTTATTGCTTTTTTTCAATTTCTTTATGTACTTTTTTAGTTTACTTCTGGCTTGGATTGCATTCTTTTCCAAATTTTTGGAGTTATTTGTTTCAGATAAGAGAGGTTTAGATTGGTCAAGAGAAGGTGGCACTACTAGCTTTGCTTCACAATCTTCACAAAACCATGTAACATCATCAGTAAAAATCACAGGCCCGTCTAAACAGTACCTGAAAAAAAAGGACAGTTAAGAAGTCACAGGCAAATTGAAGCCTTAAGAACTTGAATTTACAACTTTAAATTAAAAATTTTCTATTTTATAAACCATTGGCAGAAAATTTCGGATTGAATTTCAAGTTCAGGGTACTAATACACTTGTGTTGCATATCTATTCAGTAATCATTTGGTTTACCCAAACCCAACTATAATGAGTGCACTCCCAAGTCTCACCTTCAATACCAAAAGAAATTTTAAGATCATCTGATAGAGACTTCATCAGCTCCGTATGATGGTAAAAAGTATACAAGTAAATCATAATTTTAAAAGCATTTTTATTATAATTAAAAAACATATCTATGCTTTACATACATATACCATGCATACAAAAAATAACTACATATTATGGTAAAATCACAATCAGGGTACTAATATCAAACAGATCATTCCAATTATATTTTGGTTTGTCCAACAGTAGAAAGTACATCCCCACCTCCAATACTCAAACAGAAATTTTAAGGAAATGTTCAAATGACATTAGTTGTCATGGCATCTGCAGCAATATGATGATAAAACATGCTATAAGTGCATTCATGAAGGCAAAGAGAGGGAGTAAACAATAAGTACCTATGCAGAGCATAAGCCTGACACTTGGTGCAAAAAACCAATGCCTCTGGAAAACCTCGATGGCCACACTGGAGACAAAAAGTTTCCTACAACACAGGTACAGAGTTTTACTGAAATGGTTCATTAGAGCAAAAGTCCACCTCCAAATATGCACTCTTTTATAAAAGATTATAACAGATGGATGCATATAAAAGCTGTATCATAACAAGGCTTATCTTTTTGAGTCAAGTAAGTGTTGATGGAAAAAAAAATTCCAAACGCTAACAAAACTTGCCCCAATTCATGCTCCAATATTTTTGCAAGAGATCAGAATATAAACATCTATCAGCAGAAATCTCCAAATGGTAGCCAAACCAATAGTTCTTCAGATGTTATGAAGTTAAATCAACCACCAGCAGAATTGTTATTGTTAGTTTGTTTGTACAATTGGATAATCCAAATCCGCCAAAACCATTAAATTAAACCAAAAATGATACACCAGACTCACCAGAAGCAATCATTTATAAATTATAATTACAAAATCATTGTGTAGGCCAGCATGCATAGCTCTTAGCATTTACCAATTATTATGAGAAAACCATGGAGCAGGATGAAGTAAACAACATCGCAGCAAAATCAATAAAAGAAAAGAAACTTAAATCACCTAAAACCACTTTCCTTGTCGTTTAACCAGAGAGAGGGCGAGAGACCCATTAACCAAACACACTAAAGTTCCAAAATTTATTCATAAAATCACCATTTTCACAGCCCACAAAAATGGAAAAAAAAAAAAAAAAAAGGAAGAAGAAGCTGACCATTGTGTTGTGAGAGGATGAAGTAAGAGAGAGAAGATCTGTTCGATTGTCCTTTATCAGTTACCGAGAACAAAATAGAAGCCAAGCCAAGGCGCCAAGCATGTCTGTGTAAACCCTGACCCACAAAAAATTATCGGGTGATCCAGGAGTATGTAGGTTTACCCACTTATAGTAAGACACGTATGAAAATTTCACCATCTATTAAAATAATACAGTGTTTTGCTGCGTGAGTGGCTGAAAATATATGCTCGGGACCACTGAAATTCTCCCCAACTACTCCAAAACACAACTGCAAACATTAGCCTTTTTGGCTCCTCACTCACTTTGTGCAGCGTTTGTACAACTGGTGTTGTTTGTTATTTTATTTTATAACCATTTTTTTAGTTAACCAATTGATTAAAAAAATAGATCATCTTGGGGACCTTGGAATGGTTTAAAAATTGGGAGTGAACGCCCATTGTTTATACAAATTGATTGGGATGGGTTTAGTTTTATATCTATTCAATCTAAAAATTTGATAGAGATGTTTATTTGAATATATATGCAATTTGATTAAGATATCAATAATATATGAAATATTATTTTAAAATAGTTAGATCACTAAATTAATGAAATATAAACTTAAGTAAAGTACATGTTATAATATATATTTTAAAATAAATAATAGTAATATAAATAAATATATTTCCACGTTATGCAAAATGGTATGTGATTATTAAAAATGTAAAATTAACAAAAAATGGGGTCAAGTTAGATAACTTGAAGTATAACCTGAATACAATTTTAAAACACGGCAAATCTAATTTAAAAAAATGCAAACTCATCAAAAGTAACTTCAAGCAAGGTCAAGCTGATAGGAGTAACGGGTAGTATCCCTACTTCTCTTATGACTTTAAATATTTATAAAATTTTATTAAAATGTAAAAATATCTTATTATGTTTTTTTTTTTAACACATGACTTCATTTTTAAGAGGAAAAACTAGTTCAACTGAGCAACAATATCAGGATAGTAACGTATCTACATTTTGGAAGTTATTTGATGCTGTCATGAAAAGTGAAACATATAAACAATATGCCTGACACAAAAGTGCTAAATTTGTCTTACTCAATATCACATCATATCCAGTTTGGGTGTAAATCTCTCTGCTAATTTTTAGTTTGTCTCCTAACTTGAACCCCTCGGTTGTTCTCTGTCAAGCTAGTTGCTTTCTTGGAATGTATTACATATATGCACTACATATTTTCAGCATCAACGAATCATAAACAATTAATTGACTCTATTTGACATTTTATATTACCAAATAGTGCCCCTTGTGTCATCATGCAGTTGTGTTCTCAGCCAATCCTTCTTCCACACCAACTTAATGAAGAATTTGATAACCATGATCCTCCCAGATTTGCTTCTTACGATTCACTTGCCAAAAATGGACTGATTTTAAACAGCACATTTTATTGACTGAATTAAAAGCTGGAGATGGCAGAGCCTTTTCTGAAATTAAATATATGCATAGATAGAGCGTGTACTTAAACCTGGTCATCAAAATAGTAATGATCTGATGCAGCAGTTGATGGTCTTCATTTATCAATTGTGCAATCACACAAGACTTAAAATAAGAATCAACACAGATATGAGATACTTGATCCACGTTGAAAAAGTATGTGATTCTATAATTGTAATATGGGTAATGAAAATTAGTTATCACATTATAAGTCACATCACCATCATTTAACACTTCTTGTAAGCAATGTAAGGTGACATAACTTCCATAATTGAAGAAAATGTGCCTCAACCTGGCTAAAACAACTAGCAAATAATAGGAAATTAAATGGAAATTCCCAAACAGCTCTTGTTCAAGCCAACTTGAATCTCTAGATGCAAGCTGTCTACTCTTCACAAGTTTGTTTTCTGACAGTGATAGTTTGTTAGTTCTTTGTGAAGCCAGTTACAAAACCTTACAATATGCTTTTCGTGGTTGAAATTTGTTTGAAAGGATGTCCATTCATGTTCATGATGTTATCCTAATGATAGGTCCATCTTACTGAGTCTACATGAGATCAAATGGTCATTGGTTTCAAAGTCTAGAAAAGAAGCCAGTGACAAAAACCAAAAAGACTTGGTTGCCAATTTCAATTGGATATTGTTATTAAACAAGAAAACAAGAACTCTTCCTTATGCCTAAAAGCAATATAAGATCTGTAATCATATACATTCCTTAGCGCAATGATTTCTCACAAATCAAGAATCTAAAATAATCTGAACATCAATGTACAAATCTTAGTAAAACTGGCTCCTAGGAGTCATATATGGACCCTCGTCTGTACTGATCCAGTCCCCAACAACATTTTGTGTTTCAGGTGTATCATTTGGACAAATAGGCCTAATTCTCACCCTTGGTTTGTTAGGAGGCAACATTGGAGGTGGGGCTTCCTTCTTAAGAATTCTAGCTGCTTCTCTTACTCTGGGTCTTTTCTCATAGTCAGGGTGCACACAAACAAGCCCCACCAGGAGTATCCTTTCCATCTCAAGTGCATCAAACCTTCCACTCAATCTTGGATCGGCAGCATCAATGAGTTTGTTTTTTTCCCACAAGTTCCACACATAATCAGCAACCACAGTGCCATCATCTTCTACAGGCTTCCTCCCCGTTGCCACTTCTAACACCACTACTCCAAAGCTATACACATCAGTCTTTACAGTAGGAACACCAGAATAAACATATTCAGGAGCAAGATACCCCATTGTTCCTGCAGGTATAGTAGCATCCCTTGTGCTACAACTATGTTCATACACTTCTGCAAGTCCAAAATCCCCAAGCTTCGCATTGAAATCTGCATCAAGCATTATATTGCAAGTCTTCACATCTCTATGAATGATTTGCCTCTCACATTCTTCATGAAGATAGGTAAGAGCAGAAGCAACCCCCAGAATTATGTTAACTCTTTGCTTCCATGAAAGTACAACTGAAGAATTGAAGTTTCTATGAAGAACTTTATTGAGGCTCCCATTGGGCAAGTACTCATAAACCAGGACCAGCTCATTCCCCTCACAGCACCATCCCTTAAGCTGAACCAAATTCTTGTGCCTCAAGTAACCCACCATTGTTGCAAATTCAGTTGCAAAAGGGTTGTGCAAACAGTCTAAATCATTAACGCTCTCAAATCTCTTCACTGCCACAACTCCTCCAAGTGGAAGATACCCTTTATAAACCTTTGCTGATGCACCTTCCCCAACAAGTCTATTTTGATTGAACCCCATTGTGGCTGATTTGATCTCTGAAAGTGACAATCTGGTTGGCACTTTAGTTGTCTGAAATCTACAACTTTGCCCGTCCCTAATCTGTCTTAAACCACCCTTTTTCTTTGTCAAGAAAACACACACTGCCACAGCAGCTATCAAACCTGACACCAGAAATGATGTTAACCCTCCCAATCCAAGAGCCATCTCCCCAACTCTGTTCCTCCTTTGATGCCCATCATTGTGCTGATTTGATGCTCTTGAATCCCCAGCATAACACAAGAAACAGTCTCCTTCTTCCACCATGTCAATAGGACTCACTGAAGGGGAATACCCATAAGTTTTAAACTGCCAATGATGAACAAGGTGAACACCTGAACCCTGCCCATTAGAGGCAGAAAAACCAACATGCATGAAATCCTTAAACTTCTCAGAAAGGTCAATTTGTGAAGCAAGAATTGGAGTTGTAGGCCTAGTTGAAGAATAACCAACCCACACACGAACCATCTTCATGGCATCCCTATACTCTACCCAAGCAGTGATCATTTTCCCGCTCTTGAGGTCAATCCCACGTGACAAAGCATCCACAGAAGCAAAAGACACGACACTGTTAACATCAATCCCAACATGGTTTCCATTAAGGTCACCAAGTGAAGGGTCCAAACTGGTGTCAAATTCCACAGCAAAGTATGAAGCTTTTTTGTCCAAAACGTGTGAGGGAAGACCCATGTAACCTTTAGAAAGTGTTGCAAACTCGGTAGTTGAGGCTATGAGAAAGGCAATGCCATCACCTGAAGAACAAGAAGGAGATGATGAAACGATTGAGAAAGAGAAACGGCCTGAGAAAGAAACAGTGGAGTTAGTTTCAGGATCAAGAAAGCGAACTGGGTAGACATAGAAAGCTCTTCCTATCCCTGATGATGATGAAGAAGAAGAGAAAGGGCACGTGGATTGTTCTTTGGTGAGAGTGATACCGTTGTTGCTGAAGAAAGCGTCACCATAGAGTGTGACGTTGTCTGAAGGCAAGAAAGGGAGAGAAAGTAAGGGGTGGGTGAAGAGAAAGAAAAGGAACCATAAGAGTAGAAGAGAGTGATAAGACATTGTAAAAGAAAGGTTCTTGAGAAGAAGTAGTGATGATTGTTTTTGAAGAATATGGTTTCATGGTAACGGGGAAAGTTAGTTGTGGTCGTTGAAAGCTCGTGAGTCAGAAAGAGAATGGCGTTTGACTTTGAGGACACTGTGTAAGAGTTCTTGTCTTTTGGAAAAAAAGAATTATTATTTGATAAATCTGTGGAGGAACAGAGATACCAAAAAAGAGAGAGAAAAGAAAGAAAGATAAAAAATAATAATATTATTGGTTGGTTTATTATTTTATACAGATCTTCATGAGAAATGGAATTTGGATGTCTACACACCGCACTCATATTTATACATGTAGATACTTTCATTTTCCTTTAATTCAGGAAAATTCTAGAACGTAATTGAAGTAAAAATAAATAAATAATTTTAATGTATATATTATATTTTTATATGTATTAAATAATATATATATATATATATGTATATATCAGAATCTATTAATATTAAATGTTAAACTTGAACATTTAAACATTTAACAACTTTTTACATAATATAAAATTAATCGATCCAACTATTGATTTGAAATTTTTTTTATTAAATATCCTAATTTTAATAAATTGTATATAAAAATAAAATTAATAAATATTCAATCTATTAATTTATTTTAACATATATTGTATTTTTAAAATATAAATAAATATAAAATTTTGAATAACATAATTACAAATATTCAAATTATGTATAATCTAATACAGATGATAAAAAAATAATATAAGATAATTATTAATATTACATTTTATAACAAAATATTAAGTAGTATAAATGTGTAAATTTAACGTATGATAATAATAATGTTAGTGAATCCTAATTTATATATATAATCTGTAAAAACAAATGAGAGGAAAGTTTAATTGTAATTTTTATCCGGATATTTTAACATATGTATAATTTTGGTCCTTTAATTTTAATTGCTCACATTTAACTCATAATTTTTTGAATGTTCAAATTAAATACTTCTCCCAAATTAAGACTTTTATTATATTTTGTATATTTTATTTTACTTTTTATATGAATTAATTAAATGTCACACCTACATTATATTTTTACTAATTATTAAATAAAATTTTAAAATGAAAGACTTACTAAGTTAAGTATTTATAAAATTAGAGAGAGTGGTTGGTAACGGGGTCGTTTTGGTTGGCAACGTATCCTTTAGCCGCATTTGGAGATTTCTTGAATTTTGTCATCAGCCGGTGAATTTTATTTATTTGTTATAATTTAGAAATATGGAAAGAAAAACTTAATTAAATAATATGACAAAAGAAAGTAATATTCTGAAATAATATAACTCATCTCACTTGGATGCATATCCATCAAAATTTTCACAGTTTTTCTTGCCCAACATTGAAGTTAAAGAGACAAAAGAATAACTTGAGTACACTTCTAGAAAGTCATTATAAAAAAGTATAAAATAAATAAAACTCATCTTGTAAGGTAAAATAATTTATCCTTTCAATCTTTAAAAAAGTTAAATTGAAAAAACTTCTAGAAAAATACACAAATATAAAGCATTTTTAATTTATGAAAAAATATTTTTTTATACTTATTTTTTTTTCTTATAAAAACTTTGAAAGTTTAACCAGCATCTACCTTTGGTCATGCACTCATTCCACATTTCTTTTGGTCCAAACTTCCACATTTAACTGCTTAGCCATTACATTATTAATATATTTTAATAAAATATTAAAAATATAAAATATAATATTTTAATATATTATTTTAATATGTTTTGCGAAATAAAACAGCTATGGAGAATTGTAACACCAGACAGTTTAGACTGGATCTGTAAATAAATGACAATGCATTCAAGCTGAAAAAAGTATATGTAAATGAATTAAGTAATGGATGAGACTAGCAGGAGAGGCAAATAGATATTCATTTCCTTCCATAGAAGAAGCAGCACATATATATTAGAAGAAATATACAGCAAATTTTTAAGGTATTTTCATAATTTAAAGCTACTTACACAAAATATTGTAGACTTAGTATCAATGATTTGTAGCCTATTATTCATGAACAGCAAAAACACTGTAAAATGCAATTTACTTACCCTTGAAAACATGAATGCGATTACATATCCTCATGGTTGCATCATTAGAACCAGTTCATTTTTTTCCCTAAGGGACCAAGTAAAATGAAATGGAAGAGTGAAAATATCTAACACAAATAACAACATTTAACAAAAAATCACCGAGATGAACAGAAATTAATACCATCAAGGGTATAGTCACCACAGGTTACTCTACGGCTATGACCAGTAAATGTATTTAGCAAGGAATATTTATCTGTATTCCCCATCCTAACAGTGAATAGTTATTGAAGGTAAATTAGTATAGGAATTATCTAAAAAAAGATAATTTTTAAACTCATTATAAGTTTATTAAATGACTTAGATATTATTTTTACCTTAATTGTGTTATTGGTTTACACTTGTTCTTTACTGATTTTGTTTTAACAATGAATTTTTTTATGAATAATTATTCTTCAATTAATATTTTGATTAAATCTAACTTTAACAATAAAAATAAATCCACAAGAATTTTTTTTAGGAATTTAAGATTCTGACATGATATTAAAAGTTAAAAAAAAAAACCTATTAAGTGAGAAAGTTGAATTATTTTAATTTGATGTTATTAAGAGGATTGTATCTAAACATTTGTTTAATGAATTGCTCAAAGGAATTTTTTATTGCTCTACAAAAGCATTATTAAGTATATGATAACTTTGAATTCGAATATTTAATTAAACAATTGATTGTCACTTATAATAATGTTAGAGGTATTAGAGAATCAATTTTAAAGATTCTTTATATGCAAGCCAATTTTAAAGACACGTTCAACTAAATAAAAAAGTTATTCTCACGTCTTAGATTATTTACTTATTTTGTTTTTGTGTATTTTCAGTTTAATGTTCTTGACTGTCATAAAATTGACAGGGTTTCTACAACCTCTATTGTTATATTTTCACAAGGCTTCAAAACTATAAGAAAATTTTTAAATATTAAATTAAATTAAAAAAAAATCAAGCGACTTCAAGTACTTTTTTTATGTTAAATATTTATTGTTCATTTAATATTAATTTAGAATTTTAGTTTTTTATCATTTTTAAATTAAAAAATATCTCTTTATTTAAAGTAATACATTATTTATTATTATAATAATTATTATTAATGTTTAGTAATATTTTAAATTTATAAATAAAATAACTAAACAATAGATTTTTATTATTTATATAAAATTTATTTTAATTTATTACTGTGTATAATAATACTTATCACTATTAGAAACTCCGGAAAACGGTGACATACGATTTTGTAGGGGTTGCATTGACGCAAAATTACAAAAGCAAACCTACAACGTAAAAAACAACTAAAACTATTCCATTTTTGTAAAATGTTTCAGAACAAATTTATTTTAATAATTAATCATATATTATTTTGTGCAATTTATCCAAATCTACGAGATAAGAGAGGAACAGAAACGAAAGAGAAAAAAAAGAAAAACAAAAGCATATAATAAAGTGTATATAATTTCACTTTACTTTTGTGGAGGAAAATTTTAAGAACGTAAACAAAGGGAATTTAAAGATGAATATCTTAAATGAATAGAAAAATAATATAATTATATTTTAAAAAAATTATTAATTATTATTTTTATTTTATTATAATAATTTAATTATTATCATTACTTATATTTTTAGTTATATATAACGTTTACGTAAATAATTATACTAGTTAAAATATTTTAAATATTTTAAAAAACTACATGAAACTGTACAAAAGATTTACATATTTTTCTGATTATATTTATTTCTTTATGTTATTAGTTAAAAAGTTTGTTAGTTTTTTTTGTTTAAACAAGAAGAGTGTTGTATCTTATAATTTTTTTTTCTATGTATAGTATTCTACGTTCAAACATTATTGATCAGTTATTTTGAGTCACGTTAACAACAATACTATGTATATATTATATTATATATATATATATATTATATAATAATTTTAATTAATTGTTAGAAATTATTTTTAAAGATAAATGTATTATTAAAATAAATATAACTTTCTTCATAAATAATATATTTAAATAATTAATAATATAATTATATATATATATATATATTAATCTTTTTTTTTATAGATTGTAAATAAATTAGTAAGGAAGGACACGATTCTTCCCTCCTAAAAAAATCTTGTTTTATAATGTAACTTTTTCCTTATTTTGGTTTCATTCAATTTGAAATTCTACAGATTGAGTTATAGTTTTGTAATAACAAATCATGTTTTCTGCATTTTTGTGCATTTCTGACTCTAGATAGATTTATTCCTGAATTCTAGTAGGGAAATTTCACATCATTTGGTATCAAAGCTCAGTTTTAGGGTTGGAATGAATCTTACTATGGTAATCGACGTCTTGTTTTCTCTTTGCTGAATTTTCAATTCTATTAGTTGAAGTTGTTCCTGCTAATCTTTGTTTCGTGTTTCTAATTTTTTGTGTGCGTAATCCTTATTGTTTATGTGTCTTGTTATTTTTCATTATCACTGCAGCAATATTTGTCGCTCAAATTTTGTTTAGTTGAGTGCATAATTTTTTCTTTTTTTGTTCTTATTTGTTTTATTTTATTAAGTTAATTTTGTCTTCCCAATTTCTAGGGTTCAAGGTATACATTAGAAACCCTAATTTTCTCTTTTAATTTGAGTGTTCTTAGTCTTAGGTCCTTTTCTCTAAAGGATTAGAGAAACCTTATGACATAAGAAGGCAAAGGAACCAATTCTTGGATAACTCGTAATGTTGGCATCTGGGAATTTCCCTTGACAGAATTTGAAGGTGTGTTTGTTTCTCACAACAACAACACCTTGAATTAGTTTGCTGCTCAACTAAGAAAATTTAACTATACAATTGTTATGTTCAATCTGAATAGCAAGGAAGTAGAAAATATCTCTCCTCCTCACTATTTTGTAGGAGATATAGAAGGATATTGGAGTATGGGAATTCTTAGAGAATGTCTTGCGATTTATCATGAGTCTCACAAGACGATTATGTTTGGATGATGAACTAATACGGTATAATAGATTCTTAGATAAGATTATTTTCAATTCCCTGCATAAGCTTGCATCCTTTGAAACCAGTTTGCATGTTGGAGCACGGAGAGAGAGATTCTTCTGATAGGAGATTATGTTTCATTATTTGTTTACTAACCAGAGACAAGCACTAGCACATTTGCAGAGGTTGAAGGCATTCTTCCCCATAATGCTCTCTCAACATGTCATCATTATGTCTATGTCAAAAACATGCTTTCACCTTCCTTTTAGAATAAATAAGTTAGAAAAATATCAAAGGAATAATGGTTACTTAGTGGTTACTTAGTATCGTACAATTTTAATTTCACCATTCTAAGGATATACTATCGATTTTGTAAACAAAGATAAGTATATTTTTATTGTATTAGATCTTCATTTCACTATTTTATTTACTTTGTTGTCTTTGGAATGCCCATGGAATCTGAATAATTAAAAATAAAGATAGGTGATTTTGTGATCTAGTTAATAAAATTGTGAACTAGAGACTATCCATTTATATTATTTGACTGATCATGCAATCCTGTGAAGGAAATTGTGAACTAGAGACTATCTATTTGTATTGTTTGATTGATCATGCAATCTTGTGAAGAGAACTCATGGTTTTAATTTAGCCACAGTAAAGTCATAACAAACAAATAGCTTATAACATTGTGAACATTACAATAAAAAGGTTAATGACCGTTTTATCTTTTTTAATTATTTAAATCATGTGTCATGTGTTTATGGTTCTAATTTATTCTTATAAAGTCGTCACAAGTAGATCACTTGTAATTTAGCTCATGTAAAGCCGTCACAAGCAAATGGCTTGTAATGTTGTGAATGTTATAATGGAAGTAGTTAATAATCATTTCATCTTTTTTAATTATTTAAATTATTGAACTTGTAAATATATTTTAATCCTCCACTACTTTACAAGTTTAAAATTAACTTGTGTATAAAAAATATATCACAAAGATAAAATATTCTTTTAGTGTAAACTTTACAAGACAATTTTATATGCCTGTGGAGTCTGAATAATTAAAAACATAGGTGATTTTGTGACCCAATTGGTAAAATTGTGAACTAGAGACTATCCATTTGTATTATTTAATTGATCACGCAATCCCATTAGGGGAACCCATTCGCAACCTAATCGTCATATTTGTTGTTTCAATTAAAAATACTAAATAACAATTGTAGTCCGTAGTCTCATAGAAGATTCCCTAGATATCACTGGTGGTTGGATTCCACAGTTTCAGGTGCATTTCTCCCATCTTTCCAGTAGACATGACACTTATAAAACTGTGACACCATCCTATTAAAAGCATGCAATGGTGAGTGAGAGAAACATCTCTGATGCATCTGTGCAAATTAGTTTTGACAAAGATAGGATAAAAAACTATGGAATTACAAACCTTGCATATACATTTTATTTGTTCGATTTTTTTCACCAAAAGTTAGGGAAAGATTTGCCACCATGCAAAATTTTCTAAATTGTTCATAGGTGACAACCTATGCGACGCCATGCAAGGTAAGAAAGATCAGTCATAAATGTGAATTAAGCGTGAGAATGGAAGAACTTAGCATAGAGTGAGAATGAAAAGAGAATCAGACAAATAAAATGTATATGCAAGGTTTGGAATTCTATGGTTTCTGATCCTATTTTCGTTAGAACTCATCTAGATATGTGCAATGTTTCTCTTACTCACCATTGCATTCTTTTACCCTTGCATCACTTCTCTTGTGTCTCTATTTCCATCAAGTCTGTGTTTGATGTTCGGATTGGAGTCCTAAAAAACAAAATCTTACCTCTAATGTTTCGAGACTATAGTATACTAGGGTGTTGTCACATTTCTATGTTTCATTTCTACTAAAAGACAGAATAAACTCACTTGAAATTATGGAATCTAACTACTAATGTTATGTTCAGAAAATCTCTATCCATGGGATTATAAATGAAATAAGAATTGTTTCTTGGTCGTCCTATTCGAGTAAAGAGACGCATGCAATCAGGCTACGACCAAAAGATGGATTTCAAAGGCATTGGTTACAATGCCATAGATGAAAGATATAAAGTTGTTATTTTTAGATATCGTGACTCTGGAATAAGGAAGGTAAAGGTTCACCTTGGATAACTCATAACACAAGTATCTGGAGATTTTTTCTGATGAAGGTGTGTTTGTCTCTCACGATAATAACACCTTGAATTGGTTGACTGCTAAGCGAACAAAATTTAACTATACAATTGTTATGTTCATTCTGAGTAGCAAGGAAGTAAAAAATATTTCTCCTTTCCTCATTGTTTTGCAGGAGAGGAGTAACAATATTTTCTAATTTAGTTCTCCTGTATCCATGGTTCTAATTTACTTCTTGTAAAGCCATCACAAGCAAATGGCTTGTAACGTTTACATAACAATGAGAATGGTTAATGACCGTTTTACCTTTTTTAATTATTTAAATTATGTGTTCATGTGTCCATGGTTCTAATTTAGTTTCTGTAAAGTTGTCACAAGCAAATGACTTATAATTTACCTCCTGTAAAGTCGTTACAAGTAATGGCTTGTAACATTATGAACATTATAATGGAAATGGTTAATAATAGTTTCATCTTTTTGAATTATTTAAATCATCTACTATTAAACTTATAAATATATTTCAATCCTCCACTGTTTTACAAGTGCATACAAAACATATCACAAGGATAAAATATTTCTTTAGTATAAACATTAAAGGACAGTTTATATGCACGTGGAATCTTCTGAATAATTAAAAACAAAGATAGATGATTTTGTAACCTAGTTGGTGAAACTATGAACTAGAGACAATCCATTTGTATTATTTGATTGATCCCAGCACCCTCCACTATCTTTATTATTATGATTTTTTTAAATTTTATTTAGATATTATGATTTATTTTTAATTATTTAACTGTGCTCTTGGTTATTATGCATATTTTGTGAAGTGTGTTGTGTTTGGACCAAAGTATGTGTTACAATTAGTAAACTTGTTGTAGTATGGGATAATTCCTTGAAAGTTTCTAAGGAACATTGTCAAATCAACTTTGCTGCTATTAAGCATTGTCCCGCGACTGTAACCACATAACATTAAATGTGTAATAAATGCATGATCAATCAAACAATACAAATGGATAGTTTCTAGTTCACAATTTCACCAACTAGGTCACAAATTCAGATTCCACAACCATTCTAAAAATTGAACAATAGAGCGCAAAAAAACAAACAGTGAAATGAAGATATAATACAATGAAAATATAATCGTTTTGTTTACTAAGTTGACAATATATACTTATAATGGTGAAATTAAAACTATGTCAATGTATAAGAGAAAACTATACTACTAACTGTTATTTGTGAATTTTTTTTTAACTTCTTTGTTCTAAAAGGTATTGAAAAATATATAATTATATTTCAAAAGAATTTATTAATTACTATTTTTATTTTATTATTTTAATTTAATTTTTATTAATACTTATATTTTTAGTTATATGTAACATTTATGTAAGCAATTATAGTGGTTAAAGTATTTTAAATATTTTGATAAAATCGCACGAAAGATGCACAGACTTTTCTAATTATATTTATTTCTCTGAATTATGAATTGAAAATCTTACTGGTTATTAATAACATTATTTTTAGAGAAGAAGAGTGTGTTGTATCTTAGAGGATTTCTGAATACACCAAAATAATCCTTAAGATAGTATTTTACTCGTCTTAGATTAAATTGTTGATCAATTCGAGTCAATAATTCACAATAATAGGAAGGTAAAAGCATGCTTTCGACAAAAATGTAATGCTCACCTAAGAAAGCTTTCTTGGGAAGAATGTCATCAACTTTGTACGGTGTGTGTGCCAGTGACAGTCTCTAGGTTGTAAACAAATAATAAAATAGACTTCATTCTCATAAGAACCTCTTGGACATGCAAATTAGTGTTAAAGGATGGTAAATCGAAAATAATTTCACCCAAGAATTAGTTCTACTGTATTTGTTCATTATCCAAAGATGTGTACCGTGAAACTTGTGACAAATCACAAAATATCCTCTAAGAATTCCAATACTCAAATATTCTTATGTATTTCTGACAAAACAGCTAGGATGACAAATATTTTCTATTTCTTCTTTGTTAAGGTTGAACTTAACAATTGTATACTTGAAATTTTTTTGCTGCACAGCCAACCAATTTAAGGTGTTATAATTGGTGTGAGAAGCAAACACGCCCCTTGAACTTTTTCAAGAAAGGTCCCAATGCTCACGTAAGTGTGAGTTATCCAAGAACTGCCTTCGAAGTTTAGTAACATTGCTTCCCTCATTTCATATTTATGATATGTAAAAATAACAATAGCTTTGTATCTTTTTTCTATAGCATCGTAACCAATGCCTCCAAACTCTATGTTTTTGTCGCAATTTGATCATGATTATTCCAACTACGAATACTAAATAATAATTTTTTGTTTTTTAAGGATGCAACCCTAACATCAAACACATATTTAACAACAAATAGAGACACATGAGAAGCCATGAAACTGTGGTAAGTGAGAGAAACATCTACACAAATGAGTTCTGACAAAGATAGGATTAGAAATCATGGAATTCCAAACTTTGAATACACATTTTATTTGTGTGATAATTTTTATGGAAAGATAGAAAAAGATGTGCCACCAGATAAAATCTTCTAAATTGTTCAGAGATAACAATCCAAGTGTCTCAAAAATAGGACACTATGTAAGAAAATCAATTATGAATACAACCAGAAAGTGAGAATGGACGAATGGACGGACTGAGCAGAGTGAGAAGTGAGAGTAAGTATAAAAAAGACAAAGCGAGCCGATTTAATAAACATAAATTTTAATCTCTATATAAAATTCTTTGTTCATGTTAAAAATAAAAAATAAATTTTAATTAATAAATATAATAAATTTTATACTTTTTATATTCTCAAAAGAATAATATTTTAAGCATAATTTAAACTATTTTAATTGTTTGTAATGTTAATATTTTTTATTTTTAGAATGCATAATTTATTTAAAGGTATTGAAATTGATATTTTTGTCAGAACATGAAAACTTTCTCATTTACAATGTCAACAATAAATAATTTAATTGTTACGTTACTACTTACTTTTGTGTAATACATTGCAATTTACTTTAATATTTAATATTTCATACTTTAGTATTAGATAATAATGTTATGTAAAACAATAGCTTAAAATCTTTAGAAAATATATATTGTTTATTTTTTTTTTCTGAAAGGGAAATACTAATTATAACTTTGACATTAGACATAAAACCAAATCATTTTATCCTTTCTTAGCTGATTAAATGCTGTATAGTCGCCCATATCCTTCATTTACTATAAAAACATTATTTATTTGATAGTTTAATCGTATTTTAAAAAGTGAGAAAAAAAGGAAATTTATTTTATTTTAATTGTTTAAATTTAGTTTTAACCATTTACAATGAATGTTTTTTTAAAATTAACTCATTTTTCATCAAAGATTATTTACTTAAAAAGTTTCACACTTACGCATTCACGTGAAACGGGACCAACAATAGCTCATATATACATTTGTTTTATATATGTATATATTATTGATATAATTTAATCGTATAATATTAATTTAAAATAAATTATATATTCATAAATATGTAATTTAATGATAAAAAATTCTTAAATTTTAATTGATATATTCTATCGTAAAATAAAGAATTCAACAAAAGGATCAAGAAAAAATATCATCCCTATCTCTTAGTCAAAATAATTATTTAATTTATATTTCTTCTAAATTAGAAGAGATTTAAGATTCAAATTTAATTCATTAAAAAGAATAAATACCCTAATTCATGTTAAAATTTATAATACTTATCGTACAGTTCTAAATTTTCTATTTTTTTAAAAATTAACTTGTTTTGTGTTCAATTGCATGTATTCCTTGTTTGTACAATTCTATTCTTTTTTTCAAATTAATTTAATTTTGTGCACAATTATATGTTCTTGAATTCTCCTTTCTCCTTACTTTTGTTTCTGAATTTTTTACTTATTCCTTAGTCCGAAAACATGTACATTCGTATTCAATAATAGATCAAACCTGGCCAAGCTAATTCTTCGTTCAATATCTAGGGTTAAATAATATATAAAATAAATGCACTAACAATACAGTAACAATATATTACCGTAATGTGTATATTTGCTTCAAGATTCTTATAATAATTTTGTTACTGTTGTGATTTAATTATTGATTTTAATTCATATACATAAATTAAAATATTCAAAAGTTAGTATTGTTCATTTTCTTTAGATGTTATTATAAAGTTTTATATTTTATCCCTTGATACATGATGTAATGGTTCTTGTTTATTTAAATGTTATAGTAAAATTATTCAACGAAATTTATTATAGATAGATCATAATTTTGGATTAAAAAAACTGATTATTATGCAATAACTTTCATAAATTATTTTTGGGTGATTACTTTCAAATTGTTCATTTTAATCTATGAAAGTTTATTTGTTAATTTATGAATATTTTGTTTTATTAAGTATAAACTTTATTTAGTAAAACGAGTTGAAAGTTATATAAATTTATATAAGTAATTTATTAAATTAAAGTTATTAGTTATACAACTAACTAATATATGTTAAATGATTTAAAAGATATGTAATATTATATAATATAATATTAAAACTAGATATCATCAAGTAAAAATGATAATGCAATGAATATTTATCTTCAAGAGATTTATTATTTGAAGAATATTAATTTCATTACACAGAAGATCAACAATTTAATAATCAATATTAATATAAAAATAATTTTTAATATAAAATACATTTAATAGAAGATACATAATCTATGTAAAAGTAAAGAGAACAAAAAGGTAGTGAGATGAATGTATATTTTAGTTGTGTAAATAGTAAGTCGATTTCTTAAGAAAAAATAGAGTAAAAAAAAGGATGAAAACATTGATAGCTTGATTTTGAAAGCTAAATACTTCTTTAGATTTTGAAAAGTTGACTTCCAAAACTATTAACTCTTTTCATTTTTTACATATTAAATAATTCTATAAGTTTATTGATAAAGTGAATAAACTTCAAGTTCCTAAATAAGTTACCTTTATCAAATATAGCCACAATTAGAGAGTTATTGTGTGTCAAAATTGGGAGTAATTTATTAATAGAGTTGCTAAGGGCATATTAATTTTAGAAATCTATTTATTTAAAATGAAGAATTTTTTAACCCAATTAAATAGTTGTTTAAGGTACATTAGTGTTGAGACTATTATTAGAAGATAAATTTTTGAACTCATTATATATTTATTGAATGACTCATTCGTGAAGATTAATTTACACATTACTAATTTTGTTTTAGTAATGAATTTCTTTATGAATAATTATTCTTTTTTCAATGATATTATGAGAAAGCCTCGCAATATGAAAAAGTATAATTTTTTGTAATTTTAGAGTTTAAAAATTAATAAAACTAATTTAAAAGATTATATAAACATATTTAAATTATTTTGCACCTGATCATGCAATAGTCATTCTACATTTAACTATTTAACCATTACACTGTTAATATATTTTAATAAAATTTTAAAATATCAAAAATAATATTTTAATATATTATTTAAAGAATTAATAAGATAATACATTTGGATGAGTTTGAAAGTCCATTCATTTATATTTTTAACTATGATCTGGAGACAATAACTACAGCCTTGTTGGTTGTACTTGCAGGACAACAACAAAGCGGATTTGACACGTCGCTGACAAACTTTTAGGGGATTATTGTTTGATTCCTCGGGATCATGTTAACGCAACGAATTCAGCTTCCATTGCATACACACTAAATTTTTGGGTTAGTATGAAAATTAAAACTAATATTAAAGAGAAAAAATAATCTAAAAAAAAAATCGGTTCTATAATGTCTCAATCTATTGTTTTTATTTTCGGCATAAAATTAAAATCCGGCTTCTGCAGTAGAATAACAATCCACTTGTACGTACATTGGGGGCATTCCCAGAAAAGGGCTCTGCTTGGATGATGACAACGTCATATCATATGCAAAGATCCAAGACGCTTTATTCATCGGAAATTTCCAACCTCAAAAGCACGAGCTGTTCCATCATACGAATCCGATACAAGGTAATTCCCATTAGCAGACACAGAAAGAGATGAAATGACGTTAGTTTGCCCCTTGAATGTTTTTACACATTCTCCAGACCGGCTATCCCATAATCTCACTTTACCATCACAACCACCAGTAGCCACACACGATGCACCAAGCCATGACAAACATGTCACTCCATCCTGTCCACACAGCAAAATTCCTAAGAACAAAAATTTACAATTTCAAGCCAAATAATTCCAACAAGCGAAGAACAAACCTCATGTTCACAAGTGCCTCGGGATAATAAATGCTCTACATCCCAGATGATCAGTCTTTTATCCATGCCTCCTACTGCAGCCCAGGAATCACTGTCATACAATTTAAGCAACAAAATCGACAGCACACATATAATTTAAGAGTACAAACTGCTCATAACTCCAATTTTCACAGGTTTAAACTACTCAAAATTTAAGCAAGATTTGGGTCATTTTGCAATCTGTTATTCCTCGGAAATACAGTTATATATTAAAACTGCGGTTATTTATACTATAATAAACCAAGTCATGGAATGTCAGGGCAAGTCGATAATGAATAAGACTATAACATTGTATTGGGGGACCTGTTATATTATTATTATTATGATACTACCATCAACACCACTACCATCATCATCCCTTCTAACAATCTTGTGTTTCCTTGTGGACATGCATAATCCCAAAAAGTGTACAAGTACATGAAAATGTGCTGGATTGCACACAGACAGGCTACGACAAGTTTGGATGAGAACACATACCTTGGTGCAAACCCAACACACTCAACAGAATCTGCATGAGAACCAAGAGCACCATTATCAACAACCTGTCAAACATGATATTTGTGTTTCAAAATCGAACTAGGTCACAAAATCACCAAACTGAATTTCTAGTTGGTCAAATTCCATAAACAAATCAACTACAAAACTATAACTCTGTATATTTGAGTATAACATAATATACCAATCACCCATACTGAGGCTGAGATGGCAACTAGCTTTAAGCAATAAGCACCACTCAGACTAGTCTTCCCACTGTGACAATAGAATTTCAAGGAAGGTACCATACAGTCCGAAACTAGTCTTACTAAATGCTCCTTGATCTGATTCACATTCCCATACATGTTCACATGATAATTCCTTAAGCCTTTGAAAGGAAAGATGAAATTATGAGCCAACAGTAAATCTGCTAAATTTTTATCACCTAACTCATTGCAACTGATGTTGGATATTGTCATTCTTTTAAGAGAAATACTAACACCACATTTTGTTAAACACACTTTTCAATGCACAATTTATGATTGGTTCATTATAAAAAGTCATTGTAATTTACCACAGTTAAAAAACTGAACAATCACAAAATGAATGTTGAAGAGTATTGTTGACAAGAGTGTTTTGATGGCATTACTCTTTTTTAATAAATGCTAAGATATTTGGTGTCAATCACTAGGAGGAATATTTTATCTCAACCTTTTTATTTTTAGCAACTATTGGCTTCCACATTTTAGGAGGATATAGAACTTGAAAAAGTGAAATTGTATGGCCAAATTTTAGGAACATTAATAAGAGTCAAGACACAACCAAAGGTTTTTAAAATAAGGAGACATTATACCCAAAAATAAAGACACAGGGTAAGACAAGTAGACTAAACAAAATAGTGCAGTGAATATCAAATACAATAAGAAAAACACATACTCTTCCGGTGGGGATATGCACAATATGGACAGATCCATCCTTAGAACCAGTAAGAGCAAGAGTTGAGGTTGAACTTATTGCCAAGCATGTTAATCCATCATCATGATACGAATGACCTAAAAAGCAAATTCTAGCCAGTTACCAAAGCAAGGAAAAATTGTAGGGGGGGGGGGGGGACAGGGGAGAACTGATTATGAAAATAGAGTTTTTATAAATCAATTTTCTTTATGAAGAGATATATCTCAAATTTTCCCTCATGAATGTTGTCCCAAGCTACTATGAATAATTGACAATGCATTCAAGCTTTTAAAAAACAAAAAAAAAATATGTAAATGAATAAGTAACGGATGAACTAGCAGGAGAGGCAAATAGATATTCTTTTCCTTCCATAGAAGCAGCAGCACATATATATTAGAAGAAATATACAACAAATTTTTGGTAGCCAGGAGCAGTGGGCTTTTGTTTATGTTGAAGCATAAGTATTTTCAATATTGAAAGCTACGTACACAAAATATTGCAGGCTTAGTATCAACGATTTGTAGCCTATTATTCATGAACAGCAAAGACACTATAAAGTGTAATTTACTTACCCTTCACAACATAAATGCTTTCTCCACTTCTTGGATTCCATATCCTCATGGTTGCATCATCAGAACCAGTACATATTTTTTTTCCTAAGGGACCAGGTAAAAGGAAATGGAAGAGTGAAAATAGATAACAAAAATAACAGCATTTAATGAAAAATACACCGAGATGAAGAGAAATTACTACCATCAGGAGTAAAGTCACCACAGGTTACTCTATGGCTATGACCAGTAAATGTATTAAGTAAGGAAGATCTATCTGTATTCCACATCCGAACAGTGGAATCCAGAAAACCAGCTAAGAGTATGTGTCCTCTTGGATGCCATCTGAGCCACTGAGAGATTTCATGGAAACTAACTTAGTAACTATCTAAAACAGAAAAGACAAGAAAATTAAGGGATTGTTTGGTTTTAGGAAACGATGTATGCTTTACTTTATATATTTACTGTTTTTGGTATAAATCTTCTAAAATCAGAAACAAAAAGAAAATAATGTGACAAACTTGTAATTAAAAGTGAAAATAAATTTGGTTCATGTTTTCATTCTCAACTGATATTTTTTTCCCTTAATAATTACAAAAACCATCACCTTGTTTTCAGTAAGAATCTCACCTCAATGTCCCCTCCAGGACCTTCCAGTGTTTTACCTTCCCAATTGCCAGATACACCCCAGACTTTAACAATTCCATCTAGGCTTCCCGATGCAAGAAGCTGTCCATCATAGCTAAATGCTAAACTATCTACAGTGTCATTATGACCTGCAAGGAATTAATATCATACTCATTTGGACATTCAACAAATTGCATGTGATATGATCTTGACTTTGACAATTATCATGCTACACTGATTCTAAATAGAACAATATCCATCCATCAGTAGCTCATGCAAATTACCATGAATCTCAAAAAAGTCATCTTGGCCAATCCTCCAGAGAAATCCTCTGTCATCACAACCCCCTGTAGCCACCAATGTTGCATCTGTTGGGCTGCAGGCAACTGCGCACACCCCTATACAATAATCCAAGAAAGCACGGAGATATCATATATTCTTGGTAACACCTTGCATACACATGACACAAAATATCATACAAACACAAAATAAAAAAAAAAATCCTCACAGTATGAGTAGTGAATTTTGGTATAAAATCATCATTTTTCTCATCTGAAATTAAAAAAAAAATAATACTGACAAATGCAAGTAATAAAGTGAAAAACAATAGATCTTGATTCCAACATTAATAAAAATATATTATATAAAATAACAGTTCAGTGTGTTTTGAAGAAAAGACAAGATAGGACAGATAGAAATTGCTTTCTTGAAGGATATCCAGATCATACCTTTTTCATCTTCAATTTCAGTGTCCATGGAACATTCATGGATTGATTTATACTGGTCAACAAAATCTTCATCCGCTGGGAGTCCCGATATACAATGATACAAAAAATCATGGAAATATCAGAAATTAGCGGCAACCCGTGCATGCATGTGATAGGTGACTTTTAAATTTGAAAGAGGAACGGGAAAAAGCATATAAATTTGTGAATATGATTTGAATACATCGTAGTTAAAGGCTGGGTTAGAATGAGCATAGCACAAACAAAAAAGAAACCTTACGATAATGAGAAGTGAATTTGTAGATACCGTCATCGTCATCTCCCTCCTCCTCTGAAATTGTTAAAATAATATTACATCTCAATTCAAATTTGAAGAATTTGACAGAGAGATTAAAATTAAAGTTTAGAAGAGTTTAAATTAAAGTAGGTGCGTACCTTGAGAACCATCATCTGCATCGGCATCAGCATCAGGAAGATCTTCACTGTCCATGGAAACCTCATGGATTACGTCAGAATCATGAAGAAAAACTCCGCCGTATTCATCTTCATCATCATCATCATCATAAACAGGTGAAACAGGTGCATGCATTATCACTCACTCCCACACTACCCTGGGATTTCAATACAATATATTTGTCAACGGGTTACGGCTAGGCCCATTTCCTCGGTATTAATTAATACATTGGGCTCGTTAATCACTTCACAAAATTAAGCCCATCAGTGATTTTAATTATCATTTAAAATTTTATTATTATTTTATTAAACCCGACTAACTCGGTCAACTCAATTTAATCCAGCCAAACAAAAATTAACAAGTTCGGGTAAAGAGTTTGATCTCGATCATTTGTGACTCGGATATTAAGTTTGTTTTTTTTGCAACTCTTTGAACCAGAATAAACCTTATCTAAAAAAATTAAAATACTTTATAATATTTGTATTTATATTTTTAAATATATTTTTTATAACAAATCCATTATTTAAACATAAATCAATTTTTTGTATATATTTATTGATAGCTTATTTTAATTCAATTTGATAATGATTAAATTTCGTAAATTATAAAAAATATTTTATTTTTATGTAAATACTCAACTATCTAATCTAACCCAAGTCATTATATTTTATTCGAATCGAGTGAGATTTTTTTTCAAATTCAACTTAACCCAAACTATTAACTACTAATATATTAGAAAGAGAGATACGATATTCTATTTTGGTAAAATGTTTTAATGTAATTTTATTTTAATAATTAAAACTTAAAAGTATATTAGCAAGAGGTATACAAAAATAAGAGAAAATAAATAAATAGTAAATTATATATTAAATCCACTTCTTCTCATCTTTCTCTTTTTCCCACACGATTGATTGGCGTGGCCTTATTACTCTAAAAGAGCATTATTAAGTATATGATAATTTTGAGTTTAAATATTTAATTGAACAATTGATTATCACGTATAATAATGTTAGAGATGTACGAGAATCCATTTTAAAGATTATTTACGTCCAAACCAAGTTCAGAAAACACATTTAATTTAATAAAAAGATTATTGTCACACGTCTTAGATTATTTACTTATTTCATTTTTTTGTATTTTCAGTTTAATATCCTTACTGACTTGATAGAGTTTTCACAATCTCTATTGTTATATTTTTACAATGATTAAAAACATGATAAATCTTTTAAATATTAAATTAAATGTAAAAATATCAAGCGACTCCAAGTAATTTTTTTGCATTAAATATTTTTTTATTTAATATTAATTTAAAATTTTATTTTTATAATTTTTAAATTAAAAATATCTATTTATTTAAAAATATTTTTAAATTAATTATTTCTTCTTTCCACCTTTAATTTCTTTTTTTCTGTCCACACCTTTAATTCTAAATTTGAATATACATTAATAATTTAAATATATATATATATATATATATATGTAGACAAAGGTAAAATGTATTGATAATATTTGTAACTATTATTTTGATCCTTTAAAAAAATTATTAGTTTTAGTTCTAATAAAATTAATTTTTTTAAAAATAATTCCAATTTAGAAATGACATTTGCATTGTATATGGTCCTCTGATTGTGTTGGATTTTGATTTCAAGTATATATATATAATATGTTAAATCTATAATTGTATTTAAGAAGAAAGCAAATGTTTGAGTTGTATCTAAAGACCAATGAATTTAACATAGCCATATCATAAAAAGGCGCAAAAATTAACATTTTACATTATACAACATAACAGATGAATTTAACATTGCAAAAATATGACTTGCTTCAACGTATTTAAAAGCATTTGCTCCAAAACAAATGAGTGGAATCACTTTAACAAAGTGCAAGGGCAACTACATATAATTGTGTGTTCGAGTGTTGTGTGAAACTGACAGTACTAATTTTTTGTGCTATGCTCGTGGTTGATCTGAACATGATAAAGGTAGGTAAGATGTTCCAACTTAGCTATGAGAAAGCCTCGCACTTGATATGGGTTACCTGCCCCACCATTAGACCCATTCTATACCCTTTACATATAAGTTAAATTTAGGGGATTATATAGGCTTGACGTAATAATGTTCAGTTAAATTTAGAATGTACTCGATAAGGAACAAGCTAAGCTTTATGTTATTATTGTTGACGATGACAACAGTTACCTATGAGTAAGACAACAAAAGGCAAAGGCTGCCAACCAAATGTTCTTTTTAAGTAATGGCAACAAAAGAAATAGGATTCATGTTAGGAATGTTGCAAGCACACCTAGTTCTCTCTCTCTGGACCAAGTGAGTGAGGTGGGTGCTGTAAGGCCTAAGGCCCATTGGCAAAGTTTTGCCAACTTGGATGCCACTTTTCTTTTCCAATGTGTAAATTTTAATAATTTAATAATGGCACATGCTAATGGGTACTTTTAGAATACAGGTTAATTAAGAAATTATGAGTAAAAAAATATTTATTTTTTAAGTACAATGTTTAGTAAAAATGTTTTATTTTGATTCATTAACCTGTATTCTAACAAGACCTTTTAATATCAATGAAAATTGTGTATTGTAAGTGACAAGCATTTTAGTTTTATGATCTATATGCTATATGATTTTTATTAGTATTTTCTTTCAAAACATGCATATATGTGGCCCGTATGCGTCATTTAGATGTTTTTACGTAAGTATAGTCTGACTTAAGCGAGACATAATTGAAGTTATGGGTGGTACATAAAAAATTGTGTTAAGTTATTTATGTATTTATTGTATATACGAAAAAATAATCGCATTTATAGAAAAGGGTAGCTAAAGAGAAAGAAATAGTATAAAGAGATTCACGTGATTTTTTTGTTCAGTTTATAAACACAAATACTGAAAAAATAAAAAAGACACTTGCATACTTTGACTTGTATGTGTCTCGTCACAATCTTAAATACATCGAACTTATCTATAAATTATAGATAAGGTTTGAGTAATTATATTTTCCTTTAATTCCATTCCAATAATAAAAAAACTTATAATTAATATATCAGATTCTTAAAAATCTTGTTTACGGAAAAGAACTAAATAAAAATACTGATTTTTCAAAATTAGCTTAGACAAATTGGAGAGTTGTGATTTGAAAAGGAAAGGAATAAGAAAATTTGGTGTACTAAACGGCATGGTTGATCCTTTTAATGAAAATGGCTTGCATTCTATTTTCTGTCTGAAAATTAATAAAAAAAAAAGGGGGTCCCATGAGCATAGCAAGAGACCGACCAAGGGTGGTTGGTTAGTGTGATTGTGTTAAATCAAGTGGGGACCTTCGCCATATAATTTTGGCTTCTTGTCCCCAAAGCAAAGCCTTTGGATTTTGGAACCATCTTCATCTTCATTCTCTCTTTCTCTCTCATCTCTCTTTTTCATCATTCCAAGCTTTGCTTCTCTTGCATCGAGATTTTACTCACTTTTTCACCCACCAAAAATCATTCCAAATCAACAAAGTCGGCTTTCAAGGTGATCATGTTCCTATTATTGTAATTGTGTAATTATTTCCACTAACCAACATCTCCCTAGCCTACTATATGCAGCAATGCCCACCATGAAATTCTTTTGTTATCTGCAAAACTTTCTTGGCTTAATTTTTCTCCTCTTTATGTTTGGTCTAACGCAAACTAATTGTAGCGTTAGTTATAGTAAGGAGTACAAGTTGTGGTTAAAATATTTATTTTTAAATTTAATGTCTTAACAATTTGTCAATTTATTCAATGAGTAAATAAAACAAATAATGTATAAAATTAAACTCATAAATTGTTATAAATGAAAACATAGTACTTGCAACGGGAACCAATAAATTTTTACGTGATTTTGTGTGTGTATATATATATATCCAACCATAAAGCAATTATTAAAACAAAATGAAATCACAAAGTATATATAAATTGAGGCTGTAGAACAATTCTTCTCCACAATCAACAATCGTGGCAACATTGTCCAGACATAAGGTTGTTGCTCAACTACCAAATCACAAATATTGATCATTTATGGCGTCAGAAAAGCATTTTTTATCATTCTTAATTCAACTTTGCTCATTTACTTATTAAAAAACTAGCAAAAAATTTTCAGTACTTTGTACAGAAGCATTCTAACCATTATATAATTTTAAAACCAAGTTACTTATTAAAATATAAAACCAGGGTTATTTATTCGATTAAATTCAGAAAAACCAAGTTTTTATATTATATGAAATTCACAACTCTGTATAACCTTTCTTACTTTCTTAGGTTGCATTTGGTGAACAGCCTTGGAATATAAAATTGAAACAAGGCCTTTCAATGAAATCTCATCTTTTGTAGTTGTTTGGATTTGTTCACTCAATGCGTAACTCTAGAGGCTACTTCTCAATTATGATTTCTACTTGATTTTGAGAAAGACCATTGTTGCTAAACATGACCAAACCCAAAAAGCATGGAACATTGTTGGCCATTGCAATGACCATTTATGATCACCTACTGTCGTTTGTAGCTAGCTAGATCTAAAAGGTTTGCCCAAGTTACGTCGTTTCCAATTGTTCTTATTGATTATTAGTGTTGGTTATTAATTTATAATTTTTTCAATGTGTATTAAAAGACATGTGATAAAAAATAAATACAAAATATTAAAAGTATAGTATTTTATGTTTTTAATTGAAAGACAAATGAAACATCCCTAAATTTGCATGCAACTTCTTGTTAAAAAGACAAATGAAAATTGATTTGTTTGAGAGTTTGGAAGGGAAAGAAAGGGAGAGTTTGAAGGGAGAAGGAGGGAAAGAGAAGGGAGGGAGAAGGAGGTTAAATTTAAAAAAATAAATAAAAATTATTACTTGAAAAACTAACATTTAAAAAAAATTTTAAAAAATCCTATTTATAAAATAATATGAAAGAGTGGGAGAGAAAAAACTCCAAAATGAGATAACTCAAAAAATAAGCTTTTACAAGGTTTAAAAAAATCTACAAAAATTTCTCCTCCTAATTAAACAACTCCTAAACAAGATTAATCCCCTTCTAATCTCTCCTCTCTCCTCCCTTCTCCCTTCCTAAACTTAACTCTTAAACATAGCCTAAGTTACACATGAAGTCATTAATTTAACAAAATTTTATTTATTAGCTAAATAGATAATTAAGATTTTTTCAATCATCAGAGTGATTCTTAAATAAATTAAGTAAATGCATCAAACCCACACCTTATATGGCTAGATAGTTTCTTACATTTAACTTTTTTGTAACATGACTTGTGCATTTTTTGGAAAAAAAAAAATTTCCCTTAATCAAATTACACATATTGAGGGAGGGTGATAAATTGATATCGAATCTCAAATTTAATAAAATTATAACTTCAATAATATTTTAGAAATGTTAAATTTTTATATTATGATTATTATATCATGTAAATCGATCAGGACAAATATCAAATTTAATAAAATAATATTTTAATCATTTTATTTTTATTGATCTAACTGTTATATTAAAAAATCTTATGAAAAAATAAGTTTTATGTCATTGTTTTATTTCAATATGCAACATATCATTTAAATTTTAAGTTATTTTTTTTATCATTAAATTTAAACAATTAAAACAAATTAGATCCCTTTTTTCTCACACTTTTTAAAATACGATTAAACTCTCAAATAAATAATATTTTAATGGTAAATGGAAAATATGTAATCAATAATAGTGGTGCCCATTTCCTACTTCAAGGCTATCAATGGAGGATATGGGCGACTATACAACATTTAATTAGCTAAGAAATGACAAAATTATTTAGTTTTATGTCTATGTCAAAGTTATAACTATTATTTCCCTTTCAGAACAATAAATAGAAAATTAACAATATTACTTTCTAAAGGTTTTAAGTTTTTGTTTACATAACATTATCATCTTATATTTAATATGACCGGACATATTATCTATCTTTAAATGGACGTTTTACATCGGATAATGTCATTAATATCAAATAGTATATATCGTATTTATAAAATTTTTCTGTCTAAATATGTATGAAATATAAATTATTAAAGTAAATTGCACTGTATTACATCGAAGTAGTAATGTAATAATTAAATCATTTATTGTTGACATCATAAATGAGGAAATTTTTCATGTTCCAACAAAAGATATAATTTCAATCCTTGAAATAAATGATGCATTCTAAAAAATAAAAAAAAATTATAAACAGTTAAAAGTGTTAAAATTATGCCTAAAAATATTATTCTTTTGAAAATATAAAAATATAATAAAAATTATATTTATTAATTTTATTGTAAGAATGAAAGTTGATAAAACTATTAAAACCAAAATGTAATTAATATATAATAAGATTAAGATAATAAACTATTTCTCTTTGTAAAAAAAAAAGAAGGAATAATAGGCTATTTTGGGACCGATTAGTTAATAATTCGTTTTATTAATGTTCTAATCTTATTCCGCACCAGATAATAATAAGAAATCCTGCTCTTACTTTTACCAAAAACAATTCCACACTTTATTTATTTGATTTTAGAAAAATGGTAGTGTTAGTATTTTTTTAATAATTTTTTATTTGGTTAAAATTTATATTGGTTTCATATAGAAAGCTCACTTCCTTTTTTTATTTTTTTACCAGAATGGGTTAATTCCCCCAATAATTTCCAGTATAATGCAACTTAAAAAATATTATCAAAATAGAACTTACGTTATGTTGTTCTTTTCTTTTCATAAATATTTTGAGGTGGTTTTTTTTATAGTAATTATTAAACGGCCACAATTTTTTCATGATGAAATAAAATGAAAAATGGGGGACAACTTACACCTTTTCAATGTTTTAAAAAAAGTTACACTAATTTAATAAAATTTAAAAGAAATTGCCACGTTTTTGTCATTGCTATATCACTTAATAAGTTCTTAATATGCGAAAAAAATTGTCCCGCTGTATGATTTTTTATTTTTCAGAACTGATTTGGCATGATTTCTTACTTAGTTCTTATATGATGTTAGTTTTGAAAAAAATCCAAATTATATTTAAAAGAATGTAAATATTTATTGTGAAAATTGATATTATTATATAAATATGACTACGTAACATTAAAAGAATCTGAATACGATAATGCCTATTTAAATTAGAAATTTTTATGATATAATAGTAATTGTTGTACGTGTAATGGATAAAAACTATGAAATTATGAACAGGATAATCTTTTTATAGATTTTTTCCCATTTAAAATCTATTTTGTAAACTTCTGATCTCACTTTCAAGTTAAGCTACTGAATACTCAAGAGTCTCTTTGAAATAGCGTTCTACAAACATAACATAATTTATGATATTTAATATAAGATTTAAATTAACTGTGCACAGATTATAAAACACATATAACACAATTTTTTTAATTTTAATTAAAGGGTTTTCGAAAATATATAAACAGAACGTAAATATTGCGTAAGATATATGAAATGTATAAAAAATATATTTTTTCCTCTTTAGGAGAAAAACCAAAATACAAGTCAAGGACCTTTTTGCCATTCTCTTATTTATTATAACCTTAACTAAATTATTATTTAATAACCTGCCTTGCCCCCCTTCAAATTACCCAACCATCCTACTACGTGCCACTTTCCCAAACAAAAAAAACAATAAGTATTATAATTGATTAACTAGTAATTATAGTTAAAAGTGATTTTACTAATTGTTGTCTTAAATTAATAATTTAAATATGACAAATTTTATTTTATTTTGCTGATGACAAAATATTTTTTCATTGAAAGCAAAAAATAAAATAAAATTAAATGTTATATATATTTTAATATATTTTATACTTTTTAAAATAAAAAATTCTTGAATAATTTCTTTGAAGAAAGTATAGGTAATAAAACCGATTAAAAGAATAGGACTTGTGCTTTGGAAATGTCTTCTCATTTCTTTTCAACCTCTCAGGAGAGTTTCTGCTTTTCCAAATTTAATTTAATATATTTCACACATAAAACTTTTTATATTTTAAATTTAATTTTCATTTTTTCCTTCTCTATTCTTTCTTCTTCTTTTGACTAGTTGTACTTTTACAGGCTCTCTCTCTCTAAAACTCTTTATCTCTCCTCTGTCTCCTCCACCCCCCGCTTCGGCGACGCCGCCGGAACCCACATTCTTCGCCGGAAATCCTCGAAATACCTTATTCTAACCCTTCTAACCAAGGCCTTTCGACCGGGTTACTGCGGACGGGGTTGAAGTCGCTGCATGAGTTGAAGAAGCTGTGTCTTTGACTTAGAATTGTGAATGGGGTTACTGGGTTTTGGGTTTCTGTGAAGAGGAACAGATCCGCGAAGGTTTTTGGCATTCTATAGCGCGAATAAGAAGTGGGTTTTGATTTTCAGAGAGAGAAAGTGAAGAGAGAAAGAAAGAGAGAGAGAGTGAGTGAGGTTGTGGATTATGATGTACGGAACTTTGTGCATCGATCGCAGAGGGTGGTGGTGTTTCGGTGAATCTCTCACATGGAATGGCAGATCTTGTTAGCTACAGGAATGCCGACCGTGACATCGACCGAGTGAGTTACTTGTTTTTATCTTAAAGTTGAGATTTTTTAGTCAAATTTTGATGCTTCTTTCTGTTTCTGGTCAAAATTTGGAACTCGGTTTTATGGTACAAGTTTTTTTTATCCTTTTTTTAGGGTGGCTGGGAATGTTAAGAGATGTTTATGATCAGGTGCTTGTTGTGTGTTTCTTTGTTGGAACTGATTGGGAAATTTGAGGGGTGTGAGGGTATGGGAGTGAGGGCATAGTGAATGAATTTAAGTCTATTTTGTGTTGGGATATTAGAATAAGGATAAGATTTTGATTGAAAATTTCACTTTGTTCTACTGAAGTTTTTTATTTTTTACCCTTCTGAAGAGCTGTGGTTGATTAAATCGGGTTCATTTGATTAATAGATTGTTGCTTTATCAACTGTTTTCGATTGAGGTGTCTTGAAATGAAGATACGGCATGCCTGTCTGTATTTGTATCGAATGGACTAATGTACCATGATGTATTGTGTTAGCACAGGCTGCTAAGTGTTAATAGGATGGTGTTTTAGTGATAAAATTTGATGCAGCACCTTATGCTAAATGTCTGCTTAAGCTTTCCTGAAGTTTGCCTTGTTACTTTTTCATTCTGCAGGCCTTGATTGCTTTGAAAAAGGGTGCTCAACTGCTTAAATATGGTCGTAAGGGAAAACCTAAGTTTTGTCCATTTAGACTTTCCAATGTAAGTTAAATGAAGTCCTTTTCAGGAAAGTGTTAGTGGATTCTCTATTCTCTACATCACTAGCTTTATTAACTTTTTGGTTGGGCTAACTTCAACTGTTTATGTGCTCAATTTCAATTACTCTGTGAAAGATAGGTACTTTTGCATGTTATCTGATGCTATATGAAAAATATGGTATTGAAAGAATTTCCCTGTTATTACATAGTAAACCTATTTTTATGTGCTCTGGATAGCAGAGATGTAGTATTTGAAACCATTAACTAAACACAAAAGTTTTATTGAAAATTTTGTTTATATTAACAGTCATTGATACACGTAGTTGTCCCTACATAGTATGATAATGTTATTGTCCTACTAATGATATCAAATGCGATTGGAGTTAGATTTCTGTAAGTGGGCCTTACAAGTTACAAGGCACCATTCCGTTCTTCTGTAGGAGTAAGGTTTGTCATACTGCTGTGCTTTGTGTTTCCATGTCCTTAATTTTGTCAGCTGGGAGTGACTATTAAGATGTGATCTCTGACCAAACTTTAATGTATTGACAATACAGCCTGCTCCTAATCTTTTCATCCCATTTTCTTTCTTCTTTTTTCGCGCCCGCACGGAGGGGGGGGGGGTGTTGCGCTAGCCTTGTTTACTGCATTGGAATTAGATAGCTACAACTTCATGTATCTTTATTTATTTTATTAGTATGACATATAAAAAGTGCGCTTTTTGGCTAAAATCAACACTTTCCTGATTTCTTTGGCTCATCAGTTTCTCTGCTTCTCAGTGCAAGGTTGCAGGTCATTGTTTGTTATTTATTACTATTACTATATATAATATAGAGATTTAGCACAGATTTTTGGTTTCTTAAGTAACAGGTTCAAGAGTTTATGAGGTATGAAAAAGTTTGTTGGTTTTTTATACTACATTCTGGGTTTACCATAATCAGTAGTAAAGTGGCATAATGTCCTCAGTGTGGTGCTAACTAATAGTGATAGCTTTAATGTTAGGCACTTATGTTTCTTAGTGTGATTGTTAATAGGTATTATGCTTATTTTCTGTTGCTTCCTTGGTTGTAGACTAAAAACTTAATGCTGCTCGTGTATACATTATGCTTAGATTTTGACACTTGTTTGAGTTATTTCTAATTGTACTCATTAGAACATCTGAAAATCACAGGATGAATTATCTTTAATCTGGATTTCAAGTAGTGGAGAAAGAAGTTTGAAGCTATCATCCGTCTCAAGAATTATTCCTGGACAAAGAACTGTGAGATTTCTATACTACTGTTTTATATCATACTAATGTTTTGGCATGCTTTGTGATTAACTCAGTGATCTTAAAAAATTGTTCTGTAAACATTTTCTTCTCTGCTATTTGATTAATTTGCCTTATCTTCTGTCAGGCTGTTTTCCAACGATATCTACGTCCTGAGAAGGACTATCTGTCTTTTTCACTTATTTATAACAACGGCAAGCGATCCCTTGATCTGGTTGGTTATAGATACTGAAAATCCATGGATAACTGCATCATTATTTTGTTTCTATTTTGTACACTTCTCATTATTATGTAATGTTTTCTTTTTGTTTGTGCTTCAGATTTGCAAGGATAAAGTTGAGGCAGAGGTGTGGATTGCTGGTCTCAAGGGATTGATATCTTCTGGTCAAGGTGGGCGTTCCAAAATTGATGGATGGAGTGATGGAGGCCTATATCTTGATGTAAAAACACCTACTTCTTGTTGTTGTAATAATTTCATTTTACTTGTGTCATGTGTCTTGTACTATGAGGTATAGACTGGGAAAGATGATAGATCTTACTCTTGAGCCAGTAGTGATGTGTTTCATCATTTAATTGGAACAAATGTTTTGAATGAATCATAAGAACTTAGTGTTTTTCTCACTTTCTGCTTCCTTAGAAGAGTAATTATTGTTTCCTCTGAGGAAATCTAATCTTATCCTTAAAGGATTTATAACCAAGTGCCACTCACTCACTATTGCTCTTCTATGGTCCCAATTTAAGAATAGTTGATTGTGGTGTTTGCCTACTTAATTTTTCTATGGTGATGTCATTTATTTGGAAATTATGGACTGCATATATAAGTTTGCCAATTTTTTTCTATTTCTCACAATTATGGTTGAGTGACAAAGTGAGATAAGGCTTGGTTGTTGTTGTATGGTTGAGTGACAAAATACATGTAAATATGCATATAATTCTTTCTGGCTCATTTACTTTCAGGATAGTAGAGAATTGACATCAAATAGTCCTAGTGAAAGTTCAGTTAGTGCTTCACGTGACATCAGTTCTCCTGACGTTTCTGTTAGTCAGCCAAACACGTCTCCAAATTCCTTTCAGTCAGAGAATACCTTAAATTTTGAAAGGTCACATGCACTATCAAATCCATTAAATATGCAAGTGAAAGGATCTAGTTCAGATGTTTTTCGTGTTAGTGTCTCAAGTGCCCCCAGCACATCCAGTCATGGGTCTGCACCTGATGATTATGATGCTCTTGGGGATGTATACATATGGGGGGAGGTTATCTGTGAGAATACTGTGAAAGTTGGTGCTGATAAAAATGCCAGTTATTTTAGTCCTAGGGCAGATATTCTCCTCCCCAGGCCACTGGAGTCCAATGTGGTCTTAGATGTGCTTCAAATAGCATGTGGTGTAAAGCATGCTGCTCTGGTGACAAGGCAAGGTGAACTTTTTACTTGGGGTGAAGAATCCGGAGGAAGGCTTGGCCATGGTGTTGGGAAGAATGTGGTTCAACCTCGTCTAGTTGAAGCATTGGTTTCTACAACTGTTGATTTTGTTGCCTGTGGAGAATTCCATTCCTGTGCTGTTACCATGGCTGGGGAACTATATACATGGGGTGATGGTACACATAATGCTGGCCTTCTTGGTCATGGCACTGATGTTAGTCATTGGATACCAAAGAGAATTTCAGGTCCACTAGAGGGCCTTCAAGTTGCTATAGTCACTTGTGGTCCATGGCACACAGCCCTGATAACTTCAACCGGGCAGCTCTTTACATTTGGTGATGGAACATTTGGTGTCCTGGGCCATGGAGACCGGGAAAGTGTTTCATATCCTAGGGAAGTAGAATCCTTGTCTGGGTTGAGGACAATAGCTGTTGCATGTGGAGTGTGGCACACTGCAGCTGTTGTAGAGGTTATTGTGACACAATCAAGTGCAAGTTTATCGTCTGGTAAGTTGTTTACTTGGGGTGATGGAGATAAAAATCGCCTTGGACATGGAGACAAGGAGGCCCGGCTTGAACCAACTTGTGTCCCTTCACTTATTGATTATAATTTCCATAGAATTGCTTGTGGGCACAGTTTGACAGTAGGTCTGACTACGTCTGGACATGTTTTTACAATGGGAAGCACTGTTTATGGTCAACTTGGGAATCCCCAGTCTGATGGAAAGCTGCCCTGTTTGGTTGAAGACAAGCTTGCAGGAGAATCTGTTGAAGAAATTGCTTGTGGGGCTTATCATGTTACTGTTTTAACATCCAAAAATGAAGTTTACACTTGGGGAAAGGGTGCAAATGGGAGATTGGGTCATGGAGATGTTGAGGATCGAAAAACACCAACTTTGGTTGAAGCCTTGAAGGATAGACATGTGAAATATATTGCATGTGGTTCAAACTACTCTGCTGCTATATGCCTTCATAAGTGGGTATCTGGTGCTGAGCAGTCTCAATGCTCTGCTTGTAGACAGGCATTTGGGTTCACTAGAAAGAGGCACAACTGTTATAATTGTGGACTCGTGCACTGCCATGCATGTAGTTCTAGGAAAGCATTAAGAGCTGCCCTGGCTCCTAATCCTGGGAAGCCATATCGTGTTTGTGATTCTTGTTATGTAAAATTGAACAAGGTTGCAGAATCTGGCAATAATAATCGGAGGAATGCCATGCCTCGTTTGTCAGGTGAAAACAAGGACAGATTAGAAAAGTCTGAGCTAAGATTGTCAAAGACAGCCGTTCCTTCTAATATGGATTTGATTAAGCAGTTAGATAGTAAGGCAGCCAAACAGGGGAAGAAGGCTGATACATTCTCGCTGGCTCGTGCCTCACAAGCACCATCTTTGCTACAGCTCAAAGATGTTGTCTTGTCTACTGCTATTGATCTGAAGCGAACAGCTCCAAGACCTGTTCTTACATCATCTGGAGTGAGTTCCAGGTCTGTGTCCCCTTTCTCTAGAAGACCAAGCCCACCTCGTTCAGCTACACCTATTCCAACAACATCAGGACTTTCCTTCTCAAAAAGCATTGCTGATAGTTTAAAGAAAACAAACGAACTTTTGAATCAAGAAGTGCTGAAGTTACGTGCTCAGGTATATTATGCTTCCCCCATTTTTCTCGTGTAAATCAAGTAGCAGAAGTTATAGCATACCTTTCCTTCTTTTTAATTGTTTCCCCCTACTTTAGGTTTGAGTCTGGCAAATAAACCATGTAAAACATGAGCATTATTACGCTAGAAATGTTAATTTCATGTCTTTATGGTTATATATTTTTATGGTATCAAGAGAGATCTAACATAAACTTCATTAGGTTGAGACCTTGAGTCAGAGATGTGAACTGCAAGAATTAGAGCTTCAAAGGTCAGCAAAAAAGACTCAGGAAGCTATGGCACTAGCTGCTGACGAATCTGCCAAATCTAAGGCTGCAAAAGAAGTTATAAAGTCACTCACAGCACAGGTTAAATTTTTTGTTAATTTAATTTTCTTGGAGCCAAATGTCATTTTAAAGTTTATTTTCATGTGCCTGTGATGATTTATGTTTGTAGCTATATGTAATGCAGTGTTTATTTGTTTTTTTCTTGTTTTCATTTGAATAAAATGAATACCTAGATTAAACCATCTATCATATTAGAATCTATTACATAAAATTTCTAATTGTAACAGGATATCTACAATTGGTTTTTGAGCAACATAATCTTATTGCATGAAAATTTATTATTGGATTAAATGAGGCGCGTTTTTTTTCTCCCTTCCCTTCCTGTTGGTCGTTTCATTTTAAATTCTGTTCAGATTTGGTTTTGGTTTCTTATTATATTATACTTTACATTGTTTCATTTGGTGGGAGGAGGGACTAGGGAGTAACATGCACACTCAGGTTACCTTGCCCTTGTCTTCTTTAAAGTGAAAAATTCCATACATTTCCTTCTGGTTTTTTGTTCAGAACTCATGCTTATTGGCCTGTCACATTATTTCAGCTCAAGGATCTGGCTGAGAGGCTTCCTCCTGGTGTCTATGATGCCGAGAACATCAGACCAGCTTACCTGCCAAATGGTCAGGAGCCAAATGGCATCCACTATCCAGACTTAAATGGGGAACGCTACACCAGAGCCGAGTCAATTAGTGGCTCTAGTTTGGCTTCCATAGGATTTGAAGCCTCTCTGATGAATAGAACTGAGGGTACTTTGCATGGAAGCTATGGAACTAATCTGAACCAGCAAATTCGGGGGGTAGTTACCTCAAATGGCACAGATGATTACCCTGATGTTAAATTACCAAATGGCAGTGGTGCAATTCAGACAGGCAGCAGTATTATGTCAGATACTGTTGATGGTAGGGATTCTGGGAATTTCCAAGACGATGAGAACGGTTTGAGATCAAGGAATGCAGCATCGCCTGCTAATAACAGTCAAATTGAGGCAGAATGGATTGAACAATACGAACCTGGTGTCTATATAACACTGGTCGCCCTGCGTGATGGAACAAGAGACCTGAAGCGAGTGCGTTTCAGGTAAGAAGATTGCTCCTTATTTTGTGCTTATGTTAATCTAATTCTATCAGTATACATGACTGCCAACTGTAGACAGCCTCCAATAGTTTGCCAATGATAATTGTCAATATAGTGGTTGGGATTAGGTGGGTTAAAAAAAGTTTGGAATTTAAAGATGGTTATAACTCTTGGTCAATTGCTTTGTGAATAGTTCTATTACTTATGCCAACTCTGCATGTGGGTATCTTTAACTAGGTCCATGCATCATTATTACTGTTTTAAACTAATATGTTTAAGTCAACTTGCAGTCCTAGTCTTGCATGTGTAATATGTTTGGCGGAAAATGTGTTTGCAGCCGGAGAAGATTTGGTGAGCACCAAGCAGAGACTTGGTGGTCAGAGAACCGCGATAAGGTATACGAAAGGTACAATGTTCGTAGCACTGACAAGTCTGCCAGCCAGGCGGCCCATAGGGCTGAGGGTGCCAGTTCACCTGTTTTATAATCTTAGGGAAGTAGGTGGAGGGAAGTTCTCCATTAACACTTTTTGTTGCAGTGAGCTTTGTAGGAAATCAGAAATGAATATGAAGGAACCAGGCACCCTTTTTGAGTTTTGTTGTCTATCCTTTTTCTATCTTCAATCTTTTTGTTCTCTCACCTTTTCTCTATGTTAAATGTCTTCCATTTTTATTTGGGCAGGTGCCCTTTACATATCTGTTGTATTGTAGTGTATATAAAATCATCAATTGAGATAACCTTCCTTTTTTCTTGGTTTTTTGTCCCTGTGCACCCTTTTTCTTACCTCAATATGTATACCTCAGGAATAAAATGTATGCGTGGTGATATTTGTTGTAAATTATTATTTAATTACTGCAAGGAGTACTTCTTGTGCTCAATGTGAAACAATGTTCCCAGTTATGAAAAGCACTTGTAGGCTTGTAGCTATCATCGCCAAGAGAAAACATGTGTAAGCACTGCTCTTACTAATAGATGTGAAAGTTTGCACTGAACCATGTTCAAACTCTAAATTAACAATGCAAGTTTGTTTCAAATTTCAATCGCATTACTGCTAGCCATGTACATATAACGTAATAAGTAAGAATTTATGATTTGTAAAACAGGAAATAAACTGTTTCATATTGCAAATTAAGGGTAATGTTTAAAAGAGGTTTCGAAAATTGTTTATGATTTTTATAAGTTCTTTTTAGTTTATTTTGATAATTCTTTTGGTATAATTTCCTAGATTAAAAAACTGTTGACATCAAGTTTCAAACGGATAGACTTACATTATTTACTTTTTTAATTAAATATAAGATTAATTAATATAATTATCTCTTCAAAAAATTTTAAGTAAATTAATTTTATAAAGTTTTATATAAAAATAAAATTAAAGATACTTCACTGTTATTTTATTTTGACGAGTAATATATTTTTTAAAATATAAAAAATATTAATTTTTAAATAATATTATTATAAATGTTTAAATTATGTGAAATTTGATATACATAGTTAAAACAAATAATATAAGATCATTCAATAATTAGATTAATTAATCTTATATTTTATAAAAAATCATTAAATGGTATAACTATGTAATAAATACTATCATCATCGAATTCTGACTCAATTATTAAAACAAGTTATTTTGAACTTATTTTTAAAAAATATTAATAAATTTATAACATAAGTTATCATATTAAAAAATTATTGACAAGGTAACCTTCAATGCCGTTTTATTTTCTTTACTTATGCCTTTGAGAAGAAAAAGGCTTGACAAATTTCAAGTGCAGAAGTTTCCTCTGAAGTTTTGAAGATGCATAGAGTTTTGAATAAACTATGGCATCACTTTGAAATATTGTAGATGTCAAGTGCTAACTGAGTTAACTAAGAATCCCTTGGTAATATTATTGTTATAAATAATTTTTATTTTATTTTATTTTACCGTTTATCTGTATAAATCATTTTAATTATTAAATCAAAAAGTATTAAATTTTTTTAAATAACTAAGAATCCCTTGGTAATATTATTGTTATAAATAATTTTAATTTTATTTTATTTTACCTTTTATCTGTATAAATCCTTTTAATTATTAAATCAAAAAGTATTAAATGTTTTTTAAAGTTTTAAGATAATAAATAAATATATTTTATAAAATAGTAGAAAGATTATTAAGACATAACAAAATTCTATAGTTATAGATGGTCGGAATTAACTATGCCCTTGAAATCTTCTACATGTTCAGATTTTATTTTAATTTTTGGTCCTCCTCAGCCCTCAGGGAGCGGTTAGCTATTTTATTTTTTTTAGTTTTTTAAGAATTTTAAATTGAGTGTTAGATGTTCATATGAATACTTAAAAATATTTTTAGGAATATTTTTTAATCAAGTTTTTCAAAAAAAATATTTTGATGGAACGGGTGAGAATCTAAAATTTCCATGAAAGTAAATTTTGTTTTATGATATAAAAATATAATTATACTCCTCAATCATAAATATAATTTATGCTATTTTTTTCTACACACTTTTCTTATTGTAATTTAAATTTTATAAATTTTTAAAATAAAATGAATTAATAGTATAGAAAATTATCAATTGTGATAGTAAAAAGATATTTTAGAAGAGAAGTACTTTTAAAAAAAATTGGTATTTCTAAGAAATAATATTTAAAGTAAACATAAAAATATATTATTTAATACTTTTTTAGGCATACTATATATATTTTAAAATTTTCAAAAAAAAAAAATTCTTATGAAACAATTTAAAAAAAATATAATTTGTAAAAAAAATTATGTATATACTTTCTGGAATTTAATTGAATTATGACACGGTGTTTGATGGGCTTGGGTCATTTGGATGTGGTAGTTATTCGGTTTGGTCTACGTAGATGTCTAGTTAGTCCATTATGGAGGCTGAGCAAATACCCCTCAACATGAGCACGTTACCTTTGTCGTTGGCACTATTTTTCTAATTGTTTTTAAAAACATATTTAATACATTTTTAAAAATTTTAAAAATATTTTAAATAATTTTAAAAATTTAAATTATGAAAAATATTTTTTGTCATTTGAAAATTAATTTTAAAATTGAATTTTTAAAAGTAAATTTTCAGCATATTGGTTTATTACTTAGCAATAAACGGCTATCATTTTTTATGCGCAGAAGCCGAGGCACTCTTTATGGAAGTGATAAATTCTGACTTCTACAAAAATCAGTTTTTATTCTAATATAAACAGATTATTTAATTTTAAAAAAAACTAAATTTTAAAATTCATTTATAGAAATTTTATAATTTAATTTCTGAAATATATTAAAAATATTTTTTTACTAAAAAATAAATTATACAAATAAAAAAATAATACAAATAGCAATCTCGACCAAATGGAGGTAAAATGGACCAAAAACACAATTTGACCAAAAAGGGAAGAGTTGATGACAACAATATTAGCCACTTCCCACTTTCAATATTTACATTTCATAATACAATTGTGGATATTGAAATTTCAGGGTGGAAAATATGTAATCTATATTCAAATACAAGTTTTTATTTTTAAACACTTTTTAAATTATCTTAAGTTAAGACACTTTTAAGAGTTATTTTTCATTACTTTATTTTTAAATATTTTTTTTATACTTTAAGATGATACATATGGTATTTTTATTTAATATTAATTTATAAGATTATAAAAAAATATATAAAAGGATATGGCAAAACTCTTCTTGACAAGGGTCTTATTAATTAGCAAAGACCAAAGCTTAGGAAAGGATAAAAATTTCAACCAAAGAGGTGCCACTTTTTAAGAGGGTTTAATGATCGTATCAATAAATACGTGCATGGATTAATTAGTCTCACTCATATCTTACCAGACCCAAAACAAAATCGAAATCTCCCACTTCAAACTTAGTGTCAAATACATAAATAAATGAAACACACCCATTAATAGATTTGCAGTTTACAGTGTGAATTCTTTAAACATTGTAAGTTGCAATTTTTATATTAAAATCTTATTTAATGTAATTTTATTAGTTTTCAAACACATACTCAAAAGTACATTGAGAGTTGAATTTTAAAGAGAACAGAAGAGAAGGTAATTTTTTAATAAATATTTTTAATTTTATAAATTCTTAAAATAACAATAAAACAATGGATTACTATAAATTTAATGTATTAGTTTTTTATAAATATTATATATATATATATATTAATTTAAAATAAAATGTTTTTAAAACTTAATTTTCAAATATATTCTTAAAATATATTTTTACAATTTTTCTATTCTGTACCAAAAGGATTAGTATGACCTACACGAAAAGAAAAATAAATTAATAATAAAATTTAACATATAATTAATAAATAACTTGTCTCTTAATAATATTCAATGATGTTTACGCTTGAAAAATAATATTTTGTTTATGTAAAAGAGAATTTTTTTTTTTGCTAAAGAAAGAGAATGTTTTTAAATTATTATTAAAAATACCCTTGATATAAAAAAATGACAAAGTACATATCAAAATTTTAACCTTAAAAATCTTTATACATAGTAAAAAACCAAAATAATTGATTTTTTTTTTCCAACACATTTCGTTTTAGGCCAGCAAAGCCTACTTTTTGCCGTCCTAATTAAGATTACAATATACTTAAAAAAAAACCTTTGGAATTTTTTTAATTTTCTCTTTTTAAAAAATATATTTTTTAGAATGTGTGAATATAAAAAAAAAAACATATAAGTGAAAAAATAAAAAAAATTACAATTGTATCTTAAATTTATAAGATTGATCCTTATATTTATCTTAACATTCTTAAATTGAAATAGTTTATGAACCAATCCAACTTGATCATGTGAGTTGGCTTACAATAGGTTGAATTTAACAGTGAACAAATCCAATTTGGTTCACCTTCAGAGTGTGTTAGAAAAATGCTAACTGGTTCAACTCACTAACTCAATGAGTTGGTTTAATATATAAACATTGAAATATAAATTAGTTTAATTTGCATAAATATTTTAATATCTTAAGGCTATTGGATAAATACTATTAATAATAATTTAAATTAAAACTCATAAGTCAGGCCGTATAGTTAATGAATTAGGTGAGACAAGTAAAAAAAAAAAGGTGTTTTATGAGTTAATTATTTTACAATTCAATTAACTCATAAAACACTTCTTTATCGAATTCAGATACAAACTAGTTGCATACACTTTGTAGTTTATACTTTATAAACCCGATGCTAACAAGATAATGTGAGGTTTGAAATCCCTCTTCGAATATACAACAATTTCATAATAGTTAAAATCTATGGAGAATCATTGCTTGTCTCTTTTGCTTGGATGATTAGTTTAGCAACATGAAATAGTTAAAATCGAGCTTTTATTTTATTCGAGTGAGTTTGAATAAGCACTTTATTATATCCATTAACAAACAAAGGTTTCTCCAAGTTTACACATAATAATAGAACTAGTCAAGTAGTGCACCTTGAACATTGTATCTGATAATTGATAGAGAATAAAATGATTGGAAGACAAAGCACATAGACGTACAGAGAAATTAATTAAGAGAGTTTCCACGTAAAGACATCAAACAACACAACAAAAATTATCATGCATTCTCTGTCATCTCTTTGCACACATTTCAGAAAAGAAAACTTGCTAATCGAAAAGAGAAAACTTTATGAGTAAAGTCAATTGGTAAAATATATGTAATGCTCTAATATATAGAGCATAGATTTACTTACTTATTTAAAAGTCTTAATGTAAAGAAATAAATAAACACTTAACATGTCTAAATTGATAAGAATTTTTTTGTTATTTCCGCAATTAGTAATATTCACACTTATAAAGGATGTCCCATGATTTAAAGGTACATGAATGCGTGTGTTAAAGAAAAAAATTTGTAGCATTGTTCGTAATAGAACCGAATTTAAAAAAAAAAAAAACTTTAAACAAGTTTTTTAATTAAAATATTATAATTTTCTATCATAATCGTTGTTAACTAGTCTTTTCTTTTTATCTGTCATTTAAAGTTATTTTATAGAATTTCAAAAATCAAACAGTTAAAAAAAAACCGAGTAGCTACAATTCTAGAATAGTTATTATTTATTAATAAAGAAAACTAATATTGAGTAATACTTTTATTTATAAATAGTAATTTCTTTCTTAATTGTTTTATTTTACCAGTCATTTCAATATTCTGAAAAGATATTAATTTTTAAAATATATTATTATTTTTACTTTTTTTTATTATGTAAAATAAGAGAAAGTATTTAAATGTAACTAAATGTATTGATATATTTATTTAAAGTTAAATTATTCATTGGCTTTGAATCCTTATAAAAGTCTTAAACAATTAATATTTTAAATGGGAGGTAATTTGATCTATCGTAGTAATTAAAGATCCTTAAAACTCCTTCATTGGCACCGACTAATATTACATGTTCACCAAATTAAAGAGCTAAGTCACCCCTTTCAATGGAAGTTACTAATACATGTGGAAATTAAGGAAAGAAACCCCTTTTGTTAAAACCAAACCCACTTGAAATTGTCTCCTTAACGCCAAAAGTATTACATTAATCAACCACATTTGACTTAATTACATTCGAAATTAACATTTGAAATAAGGATCATTTTATCTAATGAATTTTAGGGATAATTATACTTTTAACTTCTCTCTAATTTTAATTATGTGTAATTTTACTTTTTTAAATTTTTAAAAAATAACTAAGGTTTTTATTTTTATTTTTAATTTACTCAAGTTCGGTTCCTTCATTGATTTTTGTTTACTACAAACTTTAAATTTTTAATTTCTATCAAAATTGGGGAGATTTGTATTGAAATTGAAAAATGAAAATTTTTTAAAGGTTTAAAAAATTTAGTAAAAGTTTGATTAAAATTTCAATCTCTTGGGTGAAGTTTAATATTTTAGCTATTTAATTTTAAGCAGAGTTTTATGTAGAATAAAATCGATGAAAGACCATATTTTTTAAATTTTAAAAGTCGAGCAAAACCAAAAAAAAAAAAAAAGTCTAACTTTTATAAATATGTATTTAAATTTAATTTTTCTCAAGACATTAAATGTTATTAATTTTTTATATTTTTTATTTAAAAGTAAAAGAACGCAATTTATTTGGAACAAGAAATATTGTTCTTGAAATCTATACATGTCAATAACATGAGGTTTTCATTAATATTTTAGTGCGCATTTATTAAATTATAACAGTTCCTTCAATTTTTAAATTTAAGATATTAAATATTTTCTTTACTTCCTTTATTTCCTATATATTTTGCTGATTGTTTTAAAAATTTGTTCCTAAACACAACAAAAATTATTAAGCAATAATTTTTTATTAAAAATTATAATATTTAATAAAAATAATAAGTACAAAATTATTATTATTTTTTTCAATTTTTAGATTTATGTTAACGAATGTCTGACATCAGTTAAAAAATAATAAGTTCTAAAAAGACTATTCTTAAAATATTTTTTTCATAAAAAACAACGATATGTTAATACATAAAAGAAGATGAATCCACTAACTAACTCACTTCCAAAATTAGAATTCATTAATATATATATTAAAGATAGATTATGTCTGTCATTTAATATCTCTTTTTTTCACCTACGAAGTAGTGTGTTTATAAAAAAGTTTTAAAAAAATAAATGAAATAAGTACAGTAATATAAATGAAAATATTTTATTCAAAATAGAATAAAATTATACTCTAATCAAAATTTTAAAATCTATATGCATAACTTTAATTAAATTTTAAAAATATGGAAATATTTTCTATTTCAATCTTTTAACATAATGTAGCAAATTAAATCTATAAACCATATTTAGATCCTATAAATAATATCTTAATTAATGATGATAATACATTATATATATATATATATTTCTCAATGCTTCAATTCGAAACCTTTATTTTTTTAGTTCAAAATTTGACTAGCCGTCCTTTTGCATTTGGTCTTTGAAATTGACTATTATAATTAATGGGTTTCACATGGCTTCAAAGCTAGGTTTGTAATCACGATATGATGATTTGACACGAATTGAAACGGCTTACCCACCCAGCATTATTATCATTTTGAGGGGCTAATTTATTTTTCAATTGCCTCCTAACTCGAGAAAACGCCAACAAACACAAGTCATTTTACTCTTCTCGTGATTAATTTGAACATGTCATTTTTCATCTATTTTTGTTTTGTTCATGTGTTAGCAATTGAGGATTGTTAACTGTTCCACACACCAACTTAGCCATAATTAAGTTCATTATGTAGAATCATTAAATTCATCATCGTATAATACTAGAATTCCATCCTCCTATAACTTCAAAGTACATAAGATAAGATTACGAACCTTTTAAACCGCAAAATCATATCTTTGCGATGCCATTTTCTCTATTCATCAACTCCGAAAAAGAAATTAAAAGAAAAAGTTGTGATTGCAAAATAAACTCTAAATTATCCTCGATTGGATAATTTTTACACGAACGTTTAGTTTTCAAACAATAAATATTAATCACAAAATAAAAAGGATAATATATGTATATTTGTGTATGTGGATTAAGATTAAATAATATTAAATATCAAATTTAATAATTTTATTAATTCAATTATTTAATTAAATTTTTTATAAAATAGATCAAGTTATAGTTTAACATGCGATATATTATTTAAAATGTAAATAAATAACTAGATTTATATATATTGTATCTATGCATATGTAAATTATATAAAATTTTATACAAATAATTTATATGACGACATTATAATAATTAACAGCCAAACTAATAAAATTTAATTTTAATACAAAATTATTAAAAGTTGTCATGTTATTAAATTTGACATGCATGTCGTTTGTCCTGATTATGTGTTTTGTGTGGTGTAGTGTAGGATGGCTAGGAAAACAAGGGTCCTCGTACGAACATTTATTTGCAACCTATTAAAATCAAATCAAAACGCAACAATGGACGATTCGCACGTCACTTCCCGAAAGTTTATGAGAATGTATGGTCACTCTTAGCTACAGCCACTACCTTTTATCACTTTTGCACGCATTCGAACTCCAGAAGTTCCAAGTTTAGAAGAACACAAGCATGATCTTGAAGCCACTAGAATCAATAATATAACTTTTCTAAATCCTAAGCTACCATACATATCAACAAAATTCATTGAAAGTTCCATTTTTCTTTCTCCTAGAGGAAGAATAATGCCAGCTTGCATGTATTTACCAAACCAAAAGCTTACTTGCAAGAAACAGAAGCAGAAGTAGATAGATACATCAACTTTGCAAGGTTTGTCAAGTACATACACATCAACAATTTGCAAGGTATGTCACCTTTTACTCTTTGCTTTCAAGTACAAGAGCTTTAATCTTTAAGCCAACCCACAAAACATTTCTTGCTTTGAACCCTCAAGGGTTCCATCACAAAGTATGTGACGCTAGCTAAATCTTATCCAGATATATATCCTTCACATGTTATGTGGAAAATGTAATCTACATATACCCTTTAACAGTTCATTTCATAAAACTGTTTTGTCCCTTGAAAATGATCTTAAAAATAACCATAAATAGGGAATTAAAACCAAAAACCTCAAAAGGTAAAGGCAAAATACAATAATTAATTAAGGCACAATATACATACATAAGATGGAAGGAATATGTAAGATATCCCTCTATGGTTTCCCCCTTGAGCTTTGTATTCCAATGCCGTTGTGCTTCCTAGAAGGTCCTGAAGGTGGAATAGGCATTGCTTTTGGCAAGAAACCAAAGAAATTTGAAGACAAAGCCTTATCCTTAGGCTGCACTTTGTAAACTTGATGAGTGTGTCTAGAGCCATAACTGTGGCCAACAAAATATATCAGCAAAAGCAGAAGCACTAGCAACACACTGAGATGTCTTCTATCCATTTTGTCCAAAGGGAGGGTCCTCAAAAGGGAAAGAAAGTGAATGAAAAAGAGAGACACAAAGGTAGCTCTAGAGAGAGGGTTTGTTAAAAGTGGGGAAATGTTCAAATAGGAAAGGAGAGAAGAAAGGATGGTGCAAGCTACAACATGGTTTCACACATTCTTAATAAATGAAAGGAATTTATGGAGTGCTTGTAGTGGGAAGAGTGGCTTGTTTGTGAAGTATGTGTGAAAGAATGGAAATGGTACCAACAAATGAAGCGCAAGGCCGGTGTGCGCGGAAACATGGGGGGAGTAAATGCAAGGTCATGTGCTTTAAGATTTTACTGTTGGGAGTGATATTATTTGTGTTAGGCTTTTGGTGGCTTGTAGCATTAAATGAGACAACATGAAGCAATAGTAGTACTTTTATGCAATTTAAAAAAGACTAGGAAAGCCTTTATGAGGCCTTGGAACGGGTCCTTAGGGGAGGGAAGGGTGTTCTGAAGTCATTCAAGATGTGAAAGTATAGTTGAAACTAGCCAAAAGAGCATTGCCAAATGAAAAGAAAGGAGAAAAAATTATTCAAAAATTTGATGTTTATGTAAGTATGCAATATATATATTGGGAGCAAAATAGGGCGAGTGTTGTGTGGTTAGGTGAATTTGTGGGCCAACATGGAAATTAATGGCCGACTAAGGAACTGAAAGTCCGAAACTGTTGTGCTAAGTCTCACACAACATGTAAATATGTCCCTCATCAATGACTCGGGGACTAAAATTTATAGGGGGCATTCAATGAGGTGATGTCATGGCTTCACTCTTTCCCTCTTACTACCAATTCCTTAGTGAGAATTGGTTATTGCTCCAACTATGTATATAGAAATAGTTAATAAGCTTATTGAAATGATAAAGTAATTATGTGAAAACATACGCTTGCATTTTTACAAAAAAAAATATATATATTTTTTTATAATTCTCTTAAATTTATAATTGGATAGGGTTACTTATTTTCAATGGAAAGAAAAGATCCCACACTGGCAGTAGATACACACAAGAGGGTATTGATGAATGAGGCGAGTACTGCATGAGTAGGGTAGGCAAAAAAATTGAGGTTTCTTAGACATAATTAAGAGTTGGACAATGAAGTTAGGGGGCCCATGAAATGCACATAAATAAGAAGAATCAGATAAAGTTGGACCCACGTTCTGTGTGGAAACAGAGGCAGAAATTAGGGACAGATTGATGAGAGGGTTGTTTGTGTTGTAATCAGTGCTCGTGAGTTCTTGACAGAAGGAAAGCTCTATGCTCATAGCAGAAATGAAACATGGTTAACCTTAAAAGTTTAGACACTGATGTGGTCTGAACATCTTAAGTGTGTCTATAAAGAGAATAACTTCGTAATGATAAAAGACACACATTACTATATAATTACATTTTTAATTTATAGACACCTTAATAATGTTATCACTTATCAGCTACTTGATATTATTCATTTTTTTTTATCCCTTTTTTCTTGTCGCTTTATATCATTTATTACTTTTCTTTCTTATTCTTATCTTTTTGTAAATGTAGACTCTTCAAAAAATGTTTATCAAACATTTTTCAAATTATTATTGGTGTGACAATGTTGGAAAAATATGTGGGTACGTAAATTGTCTTTCTTCAATAGATTGGAAGCTCTTTTGTTCAATCTGTATTTCATTAATATTAGAAAGAAAAATGGTCTTTTTGTTTCGCCTTTTCAGGAAATATACTTTTTATTTAGAATATATATTTTAAAAATTATAATAATTCTGTGAATTTTTAAATAAGAAAAAATTAATACTTTTCTTGTAAGTTTCAAAGACATTCTGAACTTTGAGAGCAAAATGGATTCTAAATGAGAAGGGGGGTTGTAGAGTTGCTTACATTTTCTTGGCCCAAGCACATTGGACATGATGTTCTTTTACTTACACTTCAAGTTTTATATTTTCCGTGGTAACTTTGTTTTTTTATTATTTATTTTATATAATGCTGCTTAAGTTTACTTGCACAAACAATTGAATTATTATTCACAAATACAAAAAAAAAATATACATATATAAAACATTGTATCTTTTTGCAGTCCCTTTTCTTGCTTTAATTTAGTTTGTTCTTTACAATTTGTTTCCAAAGGGCAAACAAGGTTTTGGAACTTTCCAAACCCACTACTGAAATAAAGAAAACAACAAAATTATTGATACTATAATAGATACTTGTTCTTGTACATATTAGAACTAGAGTTATACTCCACTGAATAATCATCATCCACCCTGTTGCAGTGCTCCGGGATCAATGAGGCGATACTGTAGCTACATTGACAATAATATGGAATATATTCTATCCAAAGTAGATAAAGAAAGAAAAAGGTACTAAATAAATAATTTTCCTGTTACTCACTCATTTCTATTATTCTGGTATCTCTGTTCAAATAACACTTCTTTGTTTCTTCCCTTAAAATTTGGTTGTTCACACATGACATAATTCCATGTTCCTCAAAAAGTCTATTAAATTATTAATCTCCTCGGCGTGTCCCTTTCCCAACACATTTCACAATAATTTGCACTACATATTGATTTACAAGAAGAACATAACATCAATTAATAATAGATATATGATAACATGACAAGAAAAAAATTATAGGAAGATAATTGGTATAAGAGCATAAGAGATGAGATGAAGATCATAACCATTGAAAATTTTGTCTTTCATATTTAGCTGTTGTGCGAGCGCATGCAAGAATTTTATGATTCATTTTTCACCTAGTTTGACCAATGAGGAAAAACAAAAGTAATCTTCAGAATGTTTTATTGTCCTAAATCTTGGGCTCCCTCCATGTGGTTTTGTTGAAATTGGAAGGAAATTTTGGGCCTATATGAATAAATCAATGTGGGCCTATATGATATTGTGGTGGTGACAGCTTATGGTGGTCTAGTGAAGGTTGTGTTGGTGGTGTTATTCAAACAAGAAACTTAAATGATTAATTTAATTAAAGTGATTGAATTCTTCCTTAAAATTTTCATTCACATCATTTACTTTACATGAATATTTTAAGGCAAATGCAGCCATGTGAGTAATGAATTCATTCTTGTGCAATTGTAATTAAAGATTCATCCATGAGTATACGAAGTGTTCAAGTTTACTCCTTTGTGGAAAAATTGTTACATTACTTATGGTTTGAAACTGGTAGTAAAGTTTGTTCTTATTTCTATGATGTTGTATATTTTAAGTTTCTAAATTTGATCACGGGACACATGGTTTGAACCTCTTTTCTTTGTTAAATTTCATGTCATGTTCTCATAACATCAAGTCTTATTCATGATTTGATGATCTTTGCTGGGTTTCGATTTAACTTTCGTCTCCATTTTTTCAAATAACATTTGTAAATTAACTTTCTTGTACCATAAAATTTATAGATTAACTGAGAAGTTATTCTTACTGGTAATCGAATTGTGTTAAATATTCGAGAGTTATTCCATCTTAACCTTTAAGCACTCGATTTATGCCAAATTTTAATGTTATATAATTATTTAAAATATCACTTAATTTTATACTTTAATGTTATTTATTTCACTTAATCTTACATTAAAAATGTATTTTTTTAATAGATCATCTGTACATGTCCACACATATACACGAGTTTTGTTATTTTTTTTTACAATTTTTTAAATAAATTTCCCCTATTTTATAAAATATGAACCCTGAACCCTAAATTATATATAAATAATTTACACAAACATTGAACCAAAGTAAAACTAAAAAATATAAAAAAAATTAATACTTTTTTCTCTGAAAATACAATTTCTTGTCGCAGTCCCGTTCAGCGGGACGGGACGCATTATTTTATGGTAGTAATTTTTAATAAAAATAGAATTTCGTCTTTATTTTGAGAGACTGTCAAAAATTAGGGTTTGGTTTTTCGGGCTGCGAATTAGGGTTTCTGATTGGATCCCCTTCTTCTCCATCAGATCCATCAACTCTATCATCGTCTTCTTCTCTTTCTTCTTGATCTGTCGCCATGACGGACGGCTTCTGGAACCGGCAGCAGGCGCATCTCCCTGCTTCCGGCATGCTCAAACGACCTCGTACCGAATACGGTTCGTTTTTTTTTTTCTCTCTCTTTTTCGGTTCACTTTCTGATGGCAACGCCACTATTTGACATATTCGATACATTTTCGTCCATACAAACATACCCTAATTCAATCGGTATTTGGAACTTCAAAGTTAGGGATTGGAGCTAGGTCTAACATTTGTGTATAATTAATTTGATAGTGGGTTTCATTGTTTTAGAATTCTTTAAATTGACAGAATGCCTCTAATTTTTTTGACCTTTCCTAGTCCGTGTTTGATGTTTTAACGAAGCAAAGGATGGTAGAGTTTGAGTTTGAGTGTACATAGATGCGTTGCTGGACTTTGAGATATACCCTAAAAGTATTTTTATAATTCAGTTTTTAGCAGTTGAGTTCTTGTCTGATTTAATATGTGCAAAGTGAGGTATACTGTTTTTCCTATCACTGGCATTTTTGAGCCGTGATTTTCAAGTAGGTTTGACAGTGTCTGTGTGACTGCCTGGGAAGATTGAATTTCAACTCTAAGATTATCATCCATAAATATATTAATTGGTTGTATTACTTTATATGATTGTTATGCTGGTTATTGCCACCTGCTGTAATAAAATCTCTGGAATTCCTTTTGCTTTTATATATTCTATCACAGTTTTGGCTGCAAAAATTAAAAAGAGAAATTGTAAGGGTCAAAATCATATTTCATATAAATATAGGTAACTTTTAAGGGGTAGTATTTAAAATTTTGGCTCCTTGCTTGCTCCCAATGAATCAACAAGATAGGTCCACCTTTCCCTGCTTCTATACTTTATGTGGATGTTTCTCCTACTTTGGTAAAACTTTGATGGTCATGGCCTTCTTGTTGGAGCAGTTTCAACTCCATAATGCGTGATACTGCAATTGCTCATTAAGCAAAAGGTTGCTTGCGGAATGAAGCTATCTTCCGTTGCACTTAAATCTATTCCCAGGTATTGGCACAGCTGCATGCAGTGTGAAGAATTAATCACTCTGTATTGTGCATGCAGTATGGGAAATGTTGAAGACTCAAAATTTTAAAAATTTGTACGATTCAAATGATGTTAGAATGTCTGAAGATCTTGATATGTTCATTTGATTGATCACTGAAGTCAATTAGGGGCATCCAATTGCTTGAGGTTGGGTTTTATCAAGGTTAAAATGAGGGAATTCGACACCCTGTAAAATAATGGCCTCTATTGGAGGCTGCTGTGATCAGTGGCCACCTACTGTGTGATTTTCCATGTATCATTAAAATCCAATTCCATTGGAGTGGCATACATTGTGGTAGATGAGGAATGTGAAAGGTGGGCATTACCCAAACAAAACACTGAACATTGATCCAAAGCACTTCTATTGCATAATGGTTTATAACACTGTTTAAATACAATTTTAAGTGTGAAATGCTTTGAGGTGAGGATGTCAGATGAGATAACCAAGTTGTATAGGCAGTGGGAATAGTAATAGAAACTAAAACAGATGTGGAAGTTAGAAAATGAAGGTATAGTATATGAGCAAGTTGCCTTGTTATGTAGCTCAACATTGTGAAACTGATAGAGCCCATTTGAACTGAGAACTGTCTAAAAGTACTTCACAAGTGTTGTGACATTTGACAAAAGAAGTGGGATGAAATTGGAATTTCGAAGTAAGCAGGCTTCCTTGCAAATTGACTCACTAATAAGATTTTTGGTAATGGATGGGCCTAGAAGTAGATTATCGAGGACGAAGGTAGTTTGTGGCTTTAATGGTAGATTTAAACTTGGGAGTAGCCAACAAAAGTCAGTCAGACCTTGTCCATTTCCTATCAGGATCATATCAAAACCTGATAGGGCAAAGCTTTGGAGGAAATTCCACAGGTCTCATACTTACACTGTGAGTGGCATGAGAGTCTGGAAACCATGCTTGGGTGGAGTGGAAAACCCTTCAAGTTTTGTAACTTGTAAGGCTTGAGGTATGGGCCTTTGTTAAGATATGCATGGAGTTGAATGGGCTGAAGTGGTACTAAACTGACAGACTTGTTACAGAGTATATGATGCAGTAGAAATGTTCCCAAAAATGGGTTCATCGTGGGGACTGGGTGTTGGTGATTTGTAGTCCTTGAGGTTTTTACTGCTGGGCAGAATAGTATGTTGAAGTAGGGTTGAGTGAAGTAAATAAGCTTGTGCTGGATTCAGAACTAGGTTGGTTGAGCCACCAAGTTGTGATCAAATAGATGATAGCTTGTCATGGCATCACGATCAAACTTGACATAATTGACACATAATTGAGCCTTGAAAAACCACTGGAACTTCCAAAAACTCCTACATGACTGGGTCAATCACCACTGCCTGCCTCAAGAAATGTGCCTTGTGACCCATACACACTGGGCTTGGGGTAAAGCAAGCTCTATTTAGCACCATATCCAAGTGATGGCAAGAAATTTTGGCTTGATTCACATTTTGACCAAGTGGAAAATGAGCTGACAATGGATATGTTGGTATAGAGAGCTGAATGTCCAAAGCTGCAGCATTATCCTTTGTAAAAATTTGAGCTTTGTTTTAAAAAAAGTGCATTAGTGGTATTTGTACAACCCCCGCCTTTGTTGCACAGTGGCAAAATGGAGAGAAGAAAGAAAAGAAACTGTGGGAAGAAAGAAGTAGGGTTAGGGTTTTCAACTTTGTTAAAAAATGAAATAGGCAACTTTGCTCCTAACCCCCTTCCTCTCCCCAAATGGTGCAGTTTTGAGGGCCAAAACTGTTTTTCTTTTTATTTTTGCTTCTCTGATGTGGAGCTATAGCGCTGCAAAATTAGGCTGCAAACGAAAAAAGGCAACCCTATTGAAGTTCATAGGAAGCCAACAACTGCTCTGCCACATGCTTCTGTGAAAGTGCTGTTTGTATTACGGGGCATGTGCTATTTGGTTGTCTGATTTTTGCTAGTATCTATTGAATTTATTAGGTGTATTTTACAGTCAGTAATTAGCAATGTTGGGATAGCTATGGTAGTGTATACATTTTTCAGATTTAGCTTTTTTAGCTAGGGAATTGTAATACTAGATTCTGTTGCATTGCAGATATGTCACCTTCTGGTCTGTCTCAAGGTAATGAGATGCACAATTATATTGCTCGAGATGATGACCATACTGGCCAACGAATGCTAAAGGACACTAAGACACTTGGGTCTGCTTATGACCGCTACCTTCAGAGTGCAGGGGTAACATCTTAAGCTGTTTTATATCCGTAATATGTGTGTGCGCATTTACTTTCCCAGCTTGTTTGCTGAAAACTTTCTTCCTTTTTTATCATGAAACAGCTTACTTCATTTAATTCTGGGGAAGCCAGTGCAATTGGTAGTGTTGGATTGGCAAGGGGTGTTGGTGGGTTGCCGAGCCATTCGCTAGCTGATCCTGCTGTCATGGGGCATCCTGGTGGCGGTCCTGATCTTGCACGAAATGGGCGAAGTGTCAACTATGGTGGTCAGTTACCAGTAGATGCAGTTTCCAGGCCTGGACCTGAAACAGTACCTCTACCCCCAGATGCTTCAAGCACTTTATATGTTGAAGGTCTCCCATCTGACAGCACGAGAAGGGAAGTGGCCCGTATCCTTTTAATTCTGAGATACTGTTTAGGAATTGTATCATCATGTTTTCAACTGTCTCCCAAGCTTCATTTATTTTAATATAGTTATTCAAGTTCCTTAATCTCATCTTTAGATATTTTTCGTCCTTTTGTTGGATATAGAGAAGTGAGACTTGTGAGCAAAGAATCTAAACATGTAAGTGCACTGTTTTCAACAGTTGTCTGCCTGTCCTCTTTTGACGTGGTTTGTCACTGTTCTACTTATTGGTTGAAAATTCCATTATCCTCTTTATGCTGAAATGCTTGCTTATTGCAGCGTGGTGGAGATCCTCTGATCCTTTGTTTTGTGGATTTTGCAAATCCAGCTTGTGCAGCAACTGCCCTGAGTACCTTGCAAGGTATTACTTCTTGTTGCCTGCTGAGATACAAGGAAATCAATTTCATCTTTTGATTGTGCTAGTCATCTACATAGGGAATCTTCTAGGCATAAGGTGACTTGGTGGAGGTTGTGAAAATTGAAGACTGTCCTTAGGTTTTTGACCATCTGAACCAAGACGTGGTTATTAAGTTGTCATGAATTTTGTAATTATAATTTTGAATCATAATGGAGGGAAAAAATTTCTAAGTCACTGAAGTGGAATTTTATCAGTAAAATTCCATATAAACAATTATAGCAGTATTATATGCTCATCTAACTGATAAAATTATTCAATATTCCACTAAACTAGAAGGATTTGAACTTGGAAAGTGTTAAATCAGTGTTACTCTAAATATCTATATGCAAGTTACCTGTTATGAAGAGGTTTATTCAAACTGTTACTTCATAATAACTGAAATTAGTGCCAACTTACATGGTTTTGTTTGTTTTCCTCTCTCGCTTAGAAGTACATAAAATTAACAAATACAGAGATATCCTTTCAATTAACTATCCACATCATTGTTTTCATCTCTTTTGAACTTATCACCATCCTGCTCTCTAGTGTCTTCCTTCTCTGTTCAAATGATCATCACTGATAATGTATTCCTGTCCTCTAATGGTGTGGCATTGTCAGTTTATTATGAAAATTTTTTGATGTCACCTAAGTTCCTAATTCTTTAAGTCAGCTGTGCCTGTGTTCCTGATTATCTTAGTCACTCACATCATAGGACTTGAATTCAATGATAAATGATTTTTCACATAATTATGTTCACAAATTTCATGTTATTTGCTGACATTGTGGGTGGGTGACAGGTTATAAAGTTGATGAACTGAATCCTGAGTCTAGTCACTTGCGGCTTCAGTTTTCTCGGTTTCCTGGTCCCAGATCTGGACCTGGACCTCGTGGCAAGAGGTGAGCTGGTTCAACCTAGGGCATTTAGGTTTTATGCTTATCATAGTGTGTTACGATCTTCCTTTATCATATACATGCAAATCTAGAGTCTCCCTCCTGGCTACAATCCTAATTTGAGCTCGTGAGGTGCACATATATTAACAGGCTGAGATCAAACTACAATTGCATTTGAGCATATCTAACATGGAGATTTTTGGGATGGTCCTAGTCAGTTTACCGTGTTGTATAAATATTGATAATTTTGTATGAACCTATTGTCTTATTGTCGTTTGCCTTTAGTTTCCCAAATAAAAAGGTATATTTTGTTTTTTGTTTTCAATAATATCTATCCTGGTTGTGTGTGCTTGTGGGAGCTGTTGTAACCTCTGTTATTAAACCACGGAACACTGGTGGTATCTCGCATATATGGTTAGGAATTGAAATTAAGAGTTCACTTGCTAAAGTGGCAATTGTTATTAGCTTGGCTTCAATGATGCCACGGTTCACAGCTCAAAAAAGTCGGAATATGATAGGTACCCAGATTGATCTGGAGGATTGTGTTTCTCTTCCACCGCCCTAACCTTCTTTCATCGGTTGGATCCAAAACTGTGATTTATTCCGAAGAGGTGTATGGTGTAAATTGGTAAGTTCCTACCGTTGAATGTCTACAAGGATTCGTTTTCCTATCGAGAAAGAATTGTTGGACCCTTTAACCAGGTTTTATCATGTTTTTAGGTCTCATTTTTCATTTTTATAAATTTATTTAAAATCTATATGCTAATTATTAATATTGTTTATGATGATATAATATTGTCCAAATACCTTTATACGTTACCACTATATATACATTAAATAGACGAATAAAACAAGTCACTTTTATGATAAAGTGAGGAATAAATGTTATTAGATTTTATTATGAATGGCTGATACTAAATATACAAGTGGTGAGCTTTTTAAAAAAAAAAAATTCATTTTTTAAAAAAAAAATCACTTACTTTTAAGAACATTCTAATCTTAGTATTTATGTGAAATTGTTCAATTTGAAATTATTCTTTAGCGTGACCTACTCGGATACAGTTCACATACATGGAATTTGTATACGTTGGTGTATGATTTATCGTCATAATATCATGTATAACTTTATATAGAATATAATTTTAATCAATTCATCTATTGAATTATAGGCATTCATTATGATTTTTTATTTACTTTTAAAGTATGCATAATAATTTTAATGTATAATTTGTAGAGATGATCTTTATAAAAACTTTTAACTGAATAATATTTTGTAATTATAAAAAAGAGCCTGAATTGTTAAAAAATATTTCAGTATTTAAAATTACAAGTGTCTGTCAATTTTATTTGGGAAATGGTGAAAAAAATAGTTATTTTAGTCTCATTAATATCTGTTACTTCATCTAACGATATATTTAATGCGACAGATTATGTTTTAATGTATTGCATACGTGACATGAAACTTAGTAGGAATTCACTTAAGGAGTTATGTGCTTGCTGCATTCAATTCTCTGATTTCTCTCATTGTTTCCCGTTTGAGCCAGAAGAAATCCCTTTAGGCTATGTTTGGGAAGAAGTTTTTAGAAGGGAAGGGAGAATATATTTTTTAATTTTTAATTAAAAAATTATATATTATCTATGATGGCAAATGTATTATTAATATATTAAATTTTTATTAATATATTAATTTATATTTTTTATTTTAAAAATATTAATTTTAAATATATCTAATTAAAATATAAAATTTTCCCTTCTCTCCCAAATTCTTCTTCTCAACCCCTTAACAAATTCTTTTAATACTTTTTAAAATTCTTTAAGACATAGCATTTTATAAGAAAACATTTAGTATTTTGAATGCACTTAATATTTATTATAATTAACTTCTAAATTACGTTAAAAGTGAGATATTTAATCGTTATTATTTTTTACTGTTAATTACATGTATTTTTTAAGATTAAAATTGATTGGTAAGATGAATTAATTTTTTTATTGCAATTGATTTAAATTTCATCTATCTTATATAAATTTTATTTTAAATTTTGAGATCAAACTATTTTTTTATTATCTTACATAAATTTTTATATATTTTTGAATACTAAACTTTATATTTATAGAATTTTTATAATCTTATATTTTGTAATTACAGATTTAAATTAAAATAATTATATGATGTATATAATTATTTAAAATTTTATTCTTTAATTATTAAAGCATATATATATATTTTTTAAAATGTATCTGCATTTCTTATTCTACTAACTAGTTTATTCTAAAGTAATCAACGAGATTATTCAATAATTTGGGAATCAAGAATTTAGAATATTATAGTGTAGTATTTTTAAGAAAATCGGCATGTCTGTTATTGTTTTGAGAATTCTTACATTTTTTTTACTATGCATTTGAGAAAGCGTTGTGGTTTTCAAGCAAATAATCGTATGAAAAGGCTTTATATCCCTTTCTAGTGGTAACTTCCCATTGACATTTTATATATTCTCTTAAACGGTTTTTGTGTCGGCAGGTGGTCCATTTCGACGTAGATGGGTAAAAAAAAAAAAGTGAAAGAAAGGGTATCGTAAAAGTAAAAGCATTTATTGCTGGTGTCAGAAAAAATAAAAGTTATAGACCTGCTCTGTTCTTATTATTTTTATTGCATAAATAATTCGATCATAATCTTTGGAAATCAAAATGAACATCACATATCGTCTATGACCATACTAAAAAAGTTCCAATGAAAGTTGCATTGTACCATATAGTTGGACCATGAACTTCCAATGGTGCTACATTTTATGGGCTATTAAAAATAGGCAAATTGAAATTTAATTGAATGGCCTGTTATTTATCTACCTAAATGGCTTTACTTATTAGTAGATAGGAAAAAAGAAATGCTTGGAATGGTATTAAAAAGACTGAATCAAAAGGAAAGATGACTTCTAATCCTATATTTTATTGAAGTATTGGTGGTGGTGGTTTAATCAATCTCTATCTTTCCTTGGCATTATTTGTGATTTGTGCAGTTGGTGACTGACTTTTCTTCTCATTACCTTAATAAGCACATCGCAAGTCCTTGAAAGTAATCCATCACAGATCAAAGATAATCATCATCCCTGTTGTTGCCTTGCAAACCTCAGTCAGCACTGCACAGATAATGTTTCCTTCTTATTCGTTGATGAAATTACAGTGGGGTATTGTCATGTTCAATTGTACTAGCACTGTTCTGCTTTCATTTTCCCCAATTAAATGGGGATTCCTTACCTCCACTGGTGTCCTTGATACTAGTGATTTTGACACACTAGAAACTGAGCATCTAATTCCACGGTAGATGAGACCCAATGCAAGCATTGTTATGTTTATTATATGCTTGATTCATTTTATTTTAAGTATATTATTGAATTTTTTTCAATTTTTGGAGAGAATTTAAAATTTAAGTAATTATTTCTCTTAATTTTAGTTGAACTAAACATCAATATTATATGGGGTTTCTCGGACTGTAGTGACATCACATGGAATTAGCAAATAGCAAACGAGAAGTGTTGAGAGTTGAGTTTTGAAGAAAAAATAAGAGAATTCAAAAATATAAAAAATTACATAATATACAAAAAATTGTATATTAAATTTATATCAATATGTTATATTATTTTAAAAAATGTAAGATTTAAAAGATATTTATTAGAAATAAAAAATTATCCTTTATCTTTTTTTTCTTCAAAATTTAATTCTCAATCATACTGTCAGAGTATTATGATTTTTTTTTCATATAATACAATTGGGTGGTTCCAAAAAAGAAAGAAGAAATTGAGATTATTGGCTGCCGTACATTGCAACATGCACATGATTGCGCTCAAAGCTCCGGGGCCAGGGATGAGGGGTAAAATGAAAAAGAAGGCAACATCTAGATAAACCCCCATTGTCCCCATTTGCAAAAGCATTGTTTCAAACTCAATTTTTTTTCTTTCCTTTGTATGGCATCTTCAAAGGCATATACCTGATTTGATGGTCTTGCCTAACAAATGTTAATAACCAATTACGTGCTTCCACAAAGTTTTTCAAAACAAAATTACTTCAAGTGTAATTGCTTTTGCAATTAGTAATTATACAACAATCTTTTGTCTGGCATAACTATGATCAAACTCTCATAACTATAATAAATACATTGTGCCTATGATTTGTCACAGTTATTACTGCATATCAGTCACCTTATTTATACATGCATTTACACGAAACAAGAGGACTATTGATTATATGGCACTATTTTTTATCTTCCAAAACTATACAAGAATCAATCTGTACTCTTGCTATCAATGTACATACATAACATTAGTGTCTACTCATAAAATTGAGTAACTGATGTGATTAAGAAGGATTTGAAGCAAATTAAAAGTTGCTAGTCATTAAAATTGAAGGTGTCAAAACCAATAAAGTAGATGGGGTCTTTCAGAGAAAAATCTTTGGATTCTTTACAGGGAGGTAGCAACTAGCAAAGAGAGGTAAATATGAGAGAGACTTTGCAGTCACACAGCAATGTGGTCCACAATTCCACATGATCGAACCAACAACACCACGCCTTCATCACATACGAGGGCATTGGCAAAATCAGTATTCTATTACTTTCACTGATTATTTTCGCTATCAATGTTTCTCTATCTTGTTTTCCTGTTTTGGTGACTATTCAAACTCGGGATCCTTCAAAGGGACTAAACACTATAGACCACGAAAACCAAGGGTTTGATGTGAAATAACTTTGACTTTAGCTTATGGATTTTAGACATGTGACGTGGCATTTGCACCCAATGTTGTGAGTTGTGATTCACCCACATCTTGATTCCCCCATCTGATCAAATTGTAGCCGTCTGATCCACCCCATGAGCATGATGGTGTATGCCAAAAATATGCAGTCAATTCCATGTTAACCTTTCTATGTCGGTAACTGAGATGATATTATAATGAACGAACCAAAGGCTTTATCTTCTTGGTACTTAGCAATTATGTTCCATTTTTCTTGCCGCGACATGAGTACAGCTAAACAAACTCAAAACATTGATGGTAATAATGCATATTTAGTTTTTTTTCACGTTGTTTAATCCTCTTGTAGTGCTTTTGATGCTTGTACAATCATCAGAGTCATTGTTTTCTTCTTCATTGTTTAGTATCCTATGCCTACATCTCTTGTTTTCACCCTGTTAATTGATTAGCTTCTATCTCTGTTTATTTGAATATTTTAATGTAAGAACATATTTAGTGGGAAAAATAATTATACGAGATGAATTTGAGTAAATAAATTTATTTACAATATTTATGCAAAATATGGATATTTTAATATTCATCTTGGTTTATACTTAAATATTATTTATTATATCGAACTTAAATTAAAAAGTATTATTATACTAGAGATTGAAAATTATAACCCTTTGTTATTGTCGTGTAACATTTTTTTTGTCCCTGTCGCTATAAATTTGTTCTTTTTAGTTCATTAATTGATTGTCTAACAGTTTTATTTTTACAATTAGTATTTAAAAATATTTTTACTAAACTAAAATAGTAAAAATAAATCTAATAATGGAGATGGAAATATCCATATAGTACAAAAAATTACTAGTCACATTTGTATGATTAAATAAAAAGTAGTATACTATCTTACTCAACTATGGACGAATATCGTCTTTTTAATTTTATGATGGAGAATTCGTCTTGTTGGGTTTATAGTGGTAAGAAAATAAAGCAAAAGAAAATGAAAGTTAAAATGGTTGGTATTCTAATACTGTGGTATACAAGCGTTGGTTGAATAATAGTTGTGGCACATATATAAACGTTTATATTATTCAAGTGACCATGTGATATGTTGCATATGATATTTATATTTAGTAACAGATAAAAATAGTATATTAATCCTAATTCAGAGAGGTATTTGTACGAACATCCGAGAATTTGAGCTGCATGGTGTCTACACGTTTTAATTTAGCTGTAAAAGTGGATTCTAGTTTTAAGATGCGTGGCCTCTAGTGAATTGTACACCCATCTTGCAGACATCCTGATTGATGATTGTCCAAATTCACATGCTAACTACCCTACCAATTTTTATATTCAAATGTCATTTAAATACTTGTTTAAGCAATCAATCATGTATCCTATAAATAATAATATAGTAATAATAGTAGCATTATTATATTTTCCATGCATGTTGGCACAATAGAATATGTATGGCCCAAGGATTATGAACACCTAACAAAAGTCTTCCCCAGATAAGCCAATCATGTTTTTGATGTATAAAACTCTACCAAAACTTCAGCTAGCTGGGTAGATCTCATGTCCATTAATCATTATTGAAGTTTGGACAAGATCCATTTTCTTAAAAATATTTAAATTTTAACTGCACCCAAATTTTATCCCTTGAAATTGTTTTATGATAATAAATAAATAAAATGTTCCAAAATTAATAATAATTACATTGCTAACTTCATTTCACAGTTGAAAACTGAATGACAGGCCTGGAATCCATTTTCTTTCTTGAAGCGTCTAATGGTAGGTAACTTTATTTTGGTTTCAGAGTGCATGTTTGTGTAAATTAAACATCATTTCTTTAATAAATTTACCTACTAATTTGTTGATAATCCAGAGTAATTTGAGGGACATTATATATTAACACACTAAATTGTTTATTTTCAGAATAGATAAGAAAGTGAAACTATAAAAATTATTATTCTTTTCTTTAAATTATGCAAGTTTTGGGCTTTGGACAATGTTATTTTAACCAAGCTCTTCTCAGAAATCTTTCTAAAGTGTGTATGGAACTATCAAGAACAGATTATTTTAATGCGCGTTTGAATTATTCTAAAAGTATATGTATATATAAAATAATCTAAAAATTATAACTAATAACATTAAAATTAACATAAATTCACATTAGTCAGATATGAAACCAAACACATAATTGTTTTGATAAAAAGAATTATAATTTATTTAATTTGACGTAAAAAATAAAACTTCTCAATTCAATATGCACACACCCACACAATCAAAATAATAATAATTTTGAAATCAAGTAAGTTCTCTCTGTCTTTTTCATATAAAGAAGTTAATTTCAAATGGTGTGTTGTCAAGTCACTTTCATTTCATATGTAAGTTAAGGAATTTACCCCAAGAAAACACAGCTAGACGAGCACTGAAATAGCTTATGATTGCTCTTTTTCTTCTTCTACTATTTTAGATATATTAAAAGAAAGAGAGATTAGTGTAGATTAATATATGCATATATATTATCTATTACATTCTAATAATGTTTATTATGTATAATAATGTTTTTATCTTGAGACTATACATAATAGACATTTTTCATTTAGATTAGTCGTGACCTACTACTACTCCTATAAACTATAGGAAAATTATTATGAATGACATTTGCTTGAGACAGAGTGCTATCTCTGTATGTCTCACTCTCACACTGGAAAAGGACATGCGGTCAATGGGAATATGACATCTATGTGATCGTGAAGGGTCAAATATATGGTCAGACATATGCAGAGCTGGATCTGAAAGCTAAACATTTTTTTTTTCTTCTTTCAAATAATTTTCGTATACGATCAAGCTCTGGCTGAGTTGGTGCCTTTCTTTTCCATGATTCACAAGCTTTATATTATTTCTTGCTAGGTTCATAATTGATAGCTTATTCGCTGTGACGGTGAATTATAAAATGTTTTACTTTTTATGATATGCATAAAGTTCTCTAAAAACATCATGTTGGTGTCTACGGTTGCTTTTTTGTATTGTATTGCTAGATGCTTGCTTAGTCAATCCTTATTTAAGATTAACCACCTGTCATTCCCATTTTAGACTTGATTAAACTAATGCAAGTAATCAACGAATCGTTGCCTAGTTTTCAAAGTATTTTGTATGAAGAAATAAAAGTGATAGAAAATACGATAACCGATAAAAAAGAAAGAAGAAATAAAAGATAAAGTGTGTATCAAATATAATTATTCATTATCTGATAATATGACGAAATAAACAGATCTGTGGCATATTGTTTTACATCTTATTACCAATTTAGCATAGGAACTCCCAAGATTGATATATACATGCTCAAGTGATGGCATTGTTGTTTTAGAATATTATACATTAATCGCGGTTTAATGATAATTAGCAGTATGATGAGTAGTTGATGCTTAGCTAATGACTCTTTCTATTTTGGGATACATTGAAACAAAAGTTATAAGCTTACCAACCGCTATGGACTATGGAGCATCGACAAAGGGTAGCTCCCATCGAATTTTACTAATATAAGAGCATGAAATAAGCTCCTATCCCCACTTTTCTTCGAAACCCTTTATTGATCTGAGTCATATATTATATTCTACCTTCTTTTTTTTTAAGAATCTTTAACTCTTTCAAATAAAGCTGAGAAATATTGTCTCTTTTTTCAACCCATCCCTGCAACTGACCTCTTTATGTGGCGTAAACTAATTGGCTTTCACTTTGTTCATGTTAACAAAATTACTTTTCCAAGTTAATTATAACTAAGATTTGATGTCATAAGTGAATTTGGGTAAGAAAAATTTTAAGCCTTCAATATGTTTTTATTGTTTATATTTTACTGAATTTTTATTTTTAGTCTCTTAAATATATATTTTTTGTTCTAGTCTTTATTCTTTCACAATTTTTTATATATATAGCTCTAATATTAATTTAGCCTACTAAGATGTCGTTAAATGTTCATTTTCAGTTAGACCATGTCAGGTCAAGGAACTTATAATAATAATTTACAAAAATACAGGAATCAAAACAAAAAATAGATGAATTAAAACAAAAAAAATTTATAAAATATAAAGAGTAAAAATATATTTAAGTCAAGATTTAATTTTCTTAAGGTATATTTGAGAGAGAAGTTTTAGAGATAATGAAAGAGAAGGACATATTTTTAATTTTGAATTAAAAGAATTATATATTATTTATGATAATAAATACATTAAATTTATATTAATATATTAATTTATAATATATTTAGTTGAAAGACAAAATTTTCTTTTCACTCTCTTCTTCTTTATAACTTTCCTTTCTAAACAACTTTTAATGAAATAAATTACATGCTATTTTTCTTTCTTTTTTTTTATTATGCTAAAGAAACATATTTAATGGGTCATTAAACATGTCTAAAGATGAGAATTATCTTATCGAGTTGAGTAACAGAGATGAAAGAGAACGATTCAACTGAAATTTTGAAATGCACACAATAATAAATTTTAATAATTAAATAACACTTGTGTGTGAGAGTAATATTAATTTTATTGTAATTTTAATAATTTTTTATATTTTTACGGACAAATAATGTATTTTATAAAAATAAAATCTTTTAATCATTTATTTAATACATACTAATAATTTATGTGGACGTACAAAGAGTTTAGGTTCCACAGAAGATAAGCACAAAAAATTAAATAAGTTATCCAGTATATTTAATTGATTAACTACATACTTGAGAAAGCCCATCCTGCTTGATGTATGTATATTGTAATATAGTCAACGTTATAAAATATGAGCAATAATATACGAAATCCAAATATGAACTATCTAATAACATTTTGGCAAATAATACATGAACGCGCTTCATGTATTAGTAACATTACACGCTCTTATTAGAAAATTATCACCGACAGCATGCATCCTGTTAACTAGTCAAAATTTTTATTTGATTGCTTCCAGTAAGTTGTTGCTTGTCATAATAACCAAACACTTCCTTAATTACTTAATTTGTTTAAAATTTAAAACGAGGGTACAAAAATTGTCATCTGATCCTGGGATAAATTTAACCATGTTTTACGACCTTACATTTCTATGTTTTTATTTGTTTTTCTAATAAAAAATTTGTAATTTTTATTTTAAATTTTCACATTTCATTGAAAAAACTAAAATTGGTTATATACAGGGGAGTACAAAGTACGAGACATTTGACTCGCATTTTTATAACAAAGTTACATACTTTAGAGTAAAAAAATCAAAAGCTGGAAAGTAAAAGGGGTCGCAGGCTACTCTTGTCTTTATCCGAAAAGGACTCAAGCAATTGCATGCAAAATGTGCAAGCCTAAGATGGTGCGGAGTCTAGAGTCCTAATTAGAACATGGATTGATTAGAGAGAGAAAGAGGGAAACAGATTAAAAATCATTGAGGCTGCTATGGGCCCTGTAGTACAAGTCTTTTGAAGTCTTCCAATGCCAAACAAATATCACACGAAGTTAGGCAAACCATACATGCATTTTTCAAAGGTGAGAGACATGTCTTAAGGAGAGAAATGACAAATTAGGAATACTTAACCATTTAATGAAGATGACCACGTGTTTGAATATTTGAAAATTATTAGCAAGATCTCCTTACATAGTTAAAATAATTCAAAGCACAATGTCACAGTTACTGGCTACTTTATTCCCTGCTAAATTTGAAACCTTCGTCAAATCCAAACCCCACTTGGATCAAAAGGTTAAAAAGATAATCGATTTTTTTTATTTAAACATAGACCATTTTCATAATTTAAGGATTTCTCTTTTTATGAACATGAATACATGGAAATGTAGCTTTCTCTATATATTTACTTTCCCCTTGCTGTTTTTTTTAATATAATTAAGTATCAACAATACTTTCTATTTTAAATGATATATTTTTGGTAAATCATTAGCTTTTGTTTAAAAAAAAGAAACAAGGCAGCAAGAAACGAGAACAAGTGATTGGGTTTTAATGAAAACAAACTTACCAAGATGATTAGTTGGTGGGGAGGAGGGTAAAGAAAGAATCTATATAAGGGGTGGCACAAGGTTGGCAAAGAGCATATCTAAAACCCACTTGGTAGTGAGGTTGAGGGAAAAAAGAATGGGGTCTCTAATGGCCTCGGCCACTCTTACTCTTGTATTGGCGATAGTCTCTCTAAGCTTGCCATCTCAAATCACTGCAGACAACTACGTGTATTCATCACCTCCACCACCCAAGAAACCATACTACTACCATTCACCACCACCTCCCCCAAAGAAGCCATACTACTACCACTCACCACCACCTCCACCAAAGAAGCCATACTACTATCACTCACCACCACCCCCAGTGTACACTCCTCCTAAGCACCCTTACCACTACCCATCACCACCACCACCAAAGAAGCCATACAAATACGCTTCTCCCCCTCCACCAGTGCATGTAGTGTATCCTCCCAAGACACCATACTACCACTCCCCACCACCTCCACCACCTAAGAAGCCTTACAAATATTCATCTCCTCCGCCCCCAGTGTATCACCCTTACCCACATCCCCACCCACACCCCCACCCTAAACCTCACCCTTACCCCCATCCTCACCCACACCCTCCCTACGTTCCTCACCCAGTTTACCCACCACCCAAGCCATACAAGTACTCGTCTCCTCCACCTCCAGTCTACCCTCATCCTCACCCACACCCCCACCCTCAGCCCCACCCTTACCCCCACCCCCACCCTCACCCAGTGTACCACTCTCCTCCACCACCTTATAAGAAGCCATACAAGTATTCATCCCCACCACCTCCAGTGCACCACCCCTACCCTCACCCTCACCCTCACCCTCATCCTCATCCTCACCCTTACCCTCATCCCCACCCTCACCCACACCCCCACCCTCCCTACAAGTACTCGTCTCCTCCACCCCCTCCTTACAAGTACCCATCTCCTCCTCCACCCCCTTACAAGTACCCATCTCCTCCTCCACCCCCTTACAAGTACCCATCTCCTCCACCACCTCCATACAAGTACCCATCTCCTCCACCACCACCTAAGAAGCCTTACAAGTACTCATCTCCACCACCACCAGTTCACCCTCCTTACATTCCCCACCCAGTTTACCACTCACCTCCACCACCTTATAAGTACCCATCTCCACCACCACCTCCTTACAAGTATCCCTCTCCACCACCACCCCCTCACTACATCTATGCTTCACCTCCCCCTCCTTACCACTATTAGACGCCGCTTGGTCTACCATACCTCTCAATGGTAATTAATTTCCCTTCATTATTATATTTTAATAATGCATCATGATACTCGTTATTTCTTTCCAACATATTCTTTTACGCATTTGATATTATTATTATTATTATTTTAATTTTTTAAAAACAAATGTAGATTGTATTCTAGCTTTTAAATTTAATAATTCCTACACTTTCCTCTTCCCATTAACTAAACTTTCATGTCTGTTTTCCAAAAATGAGTTGGTCGCGATTCTAATAAAGGTTTATCAACGTTTCATGGAAAGTGATATTTCTCGATTGATTTTTATTAATCGAGGGACCATTCAATGACATTGACCGACGCACTAATAAAACATGCATGTGTCCGTGTTTTTTTTGTAGGATATGAAGATGATGTGAAAATAAAGAAAGCGATGGAAGGAAGAAGCGCTTCATAATACACGAAAGAGAAGAGATGAATGGAAGCAAAGTTTCCGCGTTTTGTATTTCATAAGAAGTGTTAATTTATTTTCTATAATAGGATTGGTTTCTATGCTTTTTATTTATTTTGTTTATGAATTTGGGGGGTATTTTTACAGTTGTAAAGCACTGCGCTCTGCATGATCTGCATGTAGGCGATCCTGTCAATGAATAGTACAAGCATGCCGTGTAGTTTTCAACCTGCTGCATTTGCAGGGGTTGTAAAACTCATCAAATATAATAAAATAAATTATTCTCTATATCGATCTCTCAAATTCAATCAATAAAACCGATTCCTTTTTCTTTATTTTGAAAGAAGAGAACCAAAAATAGCAAAAATAAAAAAAAGAAAAAAGAGCGAGTAATAGCTGTAACGTGGGGTAAAAGACTAGTTTTTATATCAGGCTGTTAAAACCTTGACCAATTTTTTACAACAGTTTTGTAATACAGAAACGTAGTAGAAGACGAGAGAACAAAAAAAATTAATAAATGATAGAATTATAAATAGATTTTATTTCTCATACAAAAATATATAAATAATAATTTTTTATAAATAAAATTGAGTTGTATTTTTTAGTGTTATTATATATAAACAATTATTTTTCCTTTTATATATCATTAATATTTCCCCCTTCACTCGCCTAAAAATAGATCGAGAACATCTTGGTTTATTTCTAATGTTCCTGAAGTTGTCTGCGTGTGAAAAGTATGTGTTTTCCCGCCAGTAACGTTTGGTTTAAAATCGGGGGCACGAATTAAGAGGGTGACAGAAAAAGGACCGACAGGGAAACTGGGAATACCAGACACCGCACCAAAAACATTTTGAAGGTTTTACCCACACACCACACCACCATCTAATTATACACATTTGACAGTGAGTGATTCCATCCATCGTTACATAAGTAGATAGAGTCAAAATATAAGAAGACAATTCAAATTAATTTTGATCGTTCGAGTTAAGGCTAACTCTTTTTTTTCATACATCTTGAATAATATATCTTCTAGTAAATTATTTAATACAGTTTCCTACATGTTAGCATAGGCATAAATTTAAGGTGACTAATGAGTTATGCATTTAAATTTTTTTTAAAAAATTACAAAATCACCTCATTTCATCTAAAAGCTTTCAATTAAAATTTATTATTAAATAAGTATTTATTTTTTCTTCCAAAAACTTACTCAAGACAAAACAGTAAGAATTATTTTTACAAGTTCAAATTTAATAAAAGTTTTTTTACTCAGTTCACTAAATTTTGTCACCAGAGTCCCAATCCTAGTATAAAAGCACAGTCATGTGATACACAGTATTATGAGCTCTTAACAACTAAATATTCTAAAAACAGTAATGTGAAAGATGTGAGTTGATAACTTGTATTCTCTGCTTTTGAACGTAAAAAGTACCATATATATATGTATAGGGTGCAAGTCAAGTCATCTAGTAGAGAGCAAATGGTTTTTCAGTGCAATAAAAGATTTGGAGAAATGAAATCACATTGGTCAAACTTTGTTGAATTTGATTTTGTCATGCATACCTAAAACAATTATAATATGTTATGGATTTATTTTGGAAAAACAAGGTTCAAATGACTTTTTGGCTGCCTAGGGCAACAACTTCTACAGAAGGATATTCACGCTTACAAGTTTTAGTTGAGTTTGACACTTGTTCTTCCATCATTTTGTTCATATAGATATAGCTTAAATGTATACAACAAGTTACATGACTAATATGCTTCTACATTTTTTTAAAAAAGTTGTAAAACATCTCCCTCAAAAGTCAAATTCCTAAGATTGTTTGGTTTACAGTTGATAATTGATTTTCACCCTTTTTAATACTAAAACAAACATTCTAACAATATTTTTTATTGAATTTTTTTGCATTTACGAAATAAACCAAAGTGGCTCTCTTAGTAACTTAAAAGGAAATAGATGATTGATTGAGGCAATTACACTGTCAATGATAGTAGTACGCCTTCTTTAATTTACATTTCATTATTTAAATCAGTTATATAAGATATAAAATAATCATATCACATCTTGTGAAAAAATCATAAAAATAAATACAAGTGTAAAATAAAAGAACTTAACATATATGACATGAATTAAGAACCTATTTTAGCATCTCAATAATGTTTATTAATTTAAATCCTTTATTTCGAAGAATACTAATTTATCTTTGTTTGAATGCTAGTTGCCGTTGTCGATTGGCAAAAGAAAAGAAATTAAAAAAAAAGTGCATTAATTACAAGACAGGGAATCAGATTTAAAAGAAAAGGGCCAAACGCTTGGTATGTGAATTGTGACTATGGCAAGTTTGTCTCCTGCTATTGCTATTCCTAACACCCTTTGGACCCTTTCTTATCACAAAACATTAGAGACAAAGGAACGACCCTACCATCTAACATATCGTTTGTTAGTGTGCCGCTTCACCCATAATGCACTAAATAGACAAAAAACTTTCTGCAGCGAGTTTTCATACAAGTTAATAATTAATTAATATGACAAAGTGCAATAATATTTTTGAAAACAGTAGAAATTTTTTAATATTAATTATCAAAATAGTTAATGTATACAGTAAAAAAACAGTAAAAAATTAAAAAATAAAATAAAATTAAAATTATATATAAATCTTGAAACGTCATATAAAATACACATGTAATTTATATAAATCAAAGTTCTATACTAAAGTTACACTCTTTTAAAGTTTATGATTATAAAAATAAAAAATTACAAAATTTTTTATATCGATTATTTTTTGAATTAATGTAAAATTAATTTAAAATAAAATATTTCAGAGTCAAGTTTATATTAGTATTTTTGACTATATCATTAATAAATATAAACTCTTATTTATATTCTCAAATTTTTGTTAGCATTGTTGTTTATTAATAAACATAAAATTTTACTAAGTAAATTAATAATTTTATTTTACTTTATTTTGTATTAACAAATATTAATGATATATATTTTTATTTTTAAACTCAACAAAAATTAAATCATAAATAAATATTAACAAATATTGATATTATTAAAAAATTATTTGCTAAGCCGTGAACAAAATAACGATATTATTGTCAAATATTAAAAAAAAACTTTCTATCTCGATTGATTTAAACGATGTAAAATATTTATATTTACTGTATCATCTATATTTATATTAATTTATTAATCAATGTCAAAATCATTTTTAACTTAACCTGAAAATTACTTTTTTTTCATACCGGTAATGGTGAGTGAATTTGGAGTGTTGAGATTTGGGTTTGTCAATTGTTCTATTTCCTTTTCATACTGGTCTTATTCTTTTCGTGAATTTAGCTAAATAAAAAACAGAACAATATATATATATATATATATATATATATATATATATATATAATTTAGTTTAAATGCATTAATAATGTGATATATATATATATAATTAAAGTTATTAGTATTTAATTTTTTAAAAGTTGACACAAATAATTAATATATAATATTAATTTAAGAATTAATTTAAAAAAAATATTTAAATACTATAAAAAAAAACAAATTTTTTAATATTATTCTTGTTTAGATTGAATTTTATTTAACTTTTTAATATAACTCTTACTGTTATTTCCTTTCATTTACAATATGTATCTAAAATTTTTAAAAATTAAGTATATGTAAGGATATTATTATAAACAATGCTATCTTTAATTTTTCAATAAATATTATTTTTTATTTTAAAATAAATATTAATTTTTTATTAAATTCACATCATATGCATGGCTACTACCCGTTGTAAATCTATAAACGGGAAGTCAGTTACTAATAATGTTGAACTAAATAAAAGAAAATTTTTGTATTTTTAAAAATTGGTACAATAAACTATCGATGCCGACTTTTGAGCTTTAGCGCGTAATATCACTTTGAGAAATTTATATTTATTTTGCAATGTTTATGCCCAAATCAACCTTAAATCGTGAAGGAATCAATGGGAGCATATATTTTCTTTTTCTTTTTTTATATATTTTTTATTTTGCTGACGCTTAATTAAGCCCCAACTCTCTAAGTCAAATAATTTTATGATCAGAGTAACAAATATATCTATGTGTACATAAAAAGAGACCGACACAGAGGTGGAGAAGTAACATGATCATGTAGTAAGATTTTTATTTATTTTTTATTATTTCAAGGGATCGATGTGTGTATTATACTTTTTATTTTTATATTTTTATATTTTTTAATTTTTAATATAATTTAATTAATAATAAAAAACTGTGTTGATAATCTTCTTCTCAACGTATAAATGTCGGTTGCTAACTATTAAGTCGGTGAATGATATGATTGGTCTAATGTGATTGATCTCACCCAGTTGTTAGGTAAGGAAAAACTGTTTAAGCGCATAAGAAAGTGTGTTTATATGTAATATTGTACTCTCTAATGGTGACTGGTGCCACAGACAGGGAACATTCTATGCTTCTTCATTTCTAATATCCTTTTCTTTTTATCTTTTTTATCTTCAATTTTTACTTTGACATTTTTTTTCATCCTCATACTATATTTTACGGGCGTGAAAGGGGCTTCTAAACGTGTGTTTAAGTTAGGTCACTAAAAATAAATTTTAAAAAAAATCCAAAACTCAAAAAATAAAGAAAAATAATAATAAGAAGAAATGAAAATGTACAATTATCAATTTGTATTATATTGTTTAGAAGATTATTAAAAATATATACACATAATTATATAATTAAAATTATGGCTTAAATTAGTAAATAATCCTTATAAATATACGCTTTTTTAAAATTAGTCTTTATGAATTTTTTTATTGGAGTTAGTTCCAATAATTTATTTTTTAAGATAGTTTTTATTAACTAAGAGTCAAGTGATGACTAAGCAAATGATGATCAATAACGTACCTGTCACATGAAATATTGTTTCGAGTGATAAATCTTAAATAAATAATTAGTTTTTAAAAAATATATATTTTTAAAATTAGTATCTATTAAATTTTTTTTTTATTTTAATCTTAAAAATTTTAATTTTTTTTTAAAAAATTATCTCTTAAATAACATTCTTAATTTAAGTAGTATTTTATGTCTTTTTTTTTCTCTCTTCAGAATACTTAACTAGGAAGTGTTATCAAATATTAAAATATTATTTTATAGAAATAATTTTCAAGATAATTAAAGGAAGTTGTACTGTGTGAGATAAGAAAATCTATGTTATTGTGTTACTTTAAACTCATATTTCTATTTTTAAATAACTTAAAGACTCTCATTATGTGTAAAATATAAAAACTTACTCTAATTATATTTTGTTTTATTTTAAATAATAATAATAACAATAGAAAATTTAGAAAACTTAAAAATGTTACATATTGAATATAACGATAAAAGTACAAGACTAAAAAAATATCAAAAGAGACTAATTTAAAAACAATAATTTTAAAAGTTTAAAATTAAAATAAAATTATAATAGAAATTAATTGTAAAAATATATTTGTTAACGATTAGTTATTTATTTAAAATTTATCACATCACTCTACTCTACTTGACAGATATATATAACATAAAATATTATTTGATTAGTTTTAGTTAATGATAAAAACTATTTTAAAAATATTATAAGACTAAATTCTAAAATAAAGCATATTTGCAGAGATTATCTATCTATTTAAATTTAAAATAATTTTAACATTTTTGGAGAATGAAGAGTAGAGAGACGAAAAGTAATTACTCGTCTTCATCTTGGAGGGTATGTGGACATATTTTATAATCTATCCTCACAGAAAAACATCTCCAACTTGGAACAACACAACATTGTAGTCTGATGACAAGGTTGAAGGAATCTTCAACCCAACTTTCAAATATTATAAGTTAAAATATTAGATTTGTAGCCCACCCGTGAGATCTTTTATTCATCAATTAAATTGTATATGTATATACTTCCTCAACGTGATAGCTGTTCATCATGATAATGTTAGAAAAGACATTTTCCTTTTTAGTTATTTAGATGTTGCCAGGATATATTGAATCTACAAACTTTCCATCATCCCATGCTCTGGACTTGCAATCGTTGCTTTTCAATCCATGAAGGTGCCACCTAACATTGTAGTAGTTGTTGTCCACTTTTTCTTTCTTGTTTTCTTGTTACTTCTTGATATTAAAATATAAGAATTAGAGAACAAGAAATACAAATTGGATTCCACTTACCTGCTACTACTAACCTTGTTTTTATTATTATAATTTAACATTTACCTATCAAATATACTTTTTATTCTATGCTTCAAAATCATGTTTGTTAATTCAAAACTCTCTTTTTTAAATAAAGTCTTAAATTTAATTTTTATAAATAAAAAATAAGTGTTAAGAGAAATTTATCCGTATCCTCATTCAACTTGAACTTGAATTAGTCAGGATTGAAATAAATTTTAAATATTGGAGACTGTAAGAAAAAATTTTACTACTACACTATTAGTTATGCATAAATAAAATTTTCACTCAATTTATTTCTTTTAACTAAGTTATGACTTTTAATTCAGTTATCTATTCTCAAATATAATAATCGGATAGTTTTATTATCTATTTAATAATTTCTTTTATTTATCTTTATTTTTTTTATCATATCATATAACTAATTATATTTAGTTATAATTAGAAAAAAAGAACATAAAAAGAGTTCATATCCCCTGAAAAAAAATTATAGGGGTGTCTTTATTTTCTTTACTTCTAAGTATAGACACCCATTAAAAAAACATTTTCTTTCTCCAAATAATAATTCCATTGACACGAACCATCGTGTCTCTCTTAACATTTGTCTCTACTATTTAATATTTAAGATTCTTGGATATTTCATTTGTTTGAATAAACAATGAAGAATGAATAAAAAAATGGAGGGGAAATAAAGAAAAAAAGAAAAAAAGCGAGACATGATCTGATATAGTAGGGTCCAGGGCTCCATCATAGTGTTAAAGCATGAACCTGCTACAATTCATGGGACCCTTTCATTAAATAAAACCGATCAATGTGGACCCTTTTCAATTTTTTAATATTTATCTTATTGTGCTCGATCCTTCCATCGTAATCTTACATGCATCAATGCTCCAAGTGTATGTCAGACACCATCGTGTGTATTTATTAGAAAAATGATAAAATGCACTTACTATTCTTATCAATATAGCAATATTTGTAAAGAATTATTATAACTATGTAGCGTAAAATTGTCTCTAAGATTAATGTGGGATAAACAAAATACGAATCTTTTAAATACATAATTAAGTATTTAAATAGTTATAAATTTATATTTATCTTAACGCTAGTAATAATTATTTTTGCGTTAAATTTGTAGTTATAGATTTTAGAAAACACACTAAAGTGCCCACTTCAATGTTACATCTTTGTATGTCAAATCGGTAAAAGACCCGACCAACCCTAAAATTACGTAACTATGGGCAACAACAACAAACTGTTGTAAAAAATTACACTTGCAATTATGAGTTTGCCTGTGGAAAAGGATTGACAGTGAATAGAAAAAGGTAGATTTTCTCAAGTTTAGTATAAGGGGGGAAACACTCAAGAGAGGGAATATTGAGAATGGGTCCCATTTATTCATTTATTTATTCTGTTGATATTAAATAATTGAAATTTTATTTTTTATTTTTTATTTTTATTGGATAATAGAATATAATTATATTGGAGAAATAAAAGTACATTCTTCACTAAATATAATTAATAATTTTATAATAAGAATTATATACTTTTCCTTCAACATGACTATATCTCATTATTTAATAAGAGAAGAGAACTAAATTGTTTTCCTCTTGTAATTGAGAAAAAATTGTAAATGACAACCTTACTTTCTTTCTTCCTAATTGAAGTGTGTGAAATAGAAAAGCAATAGAGATTTTTTGTTCATGGACGCTCTCTTGAATCTTATTTTATTTCTAATGTGAGAAACAGATAAAAGAAATAAGAATAGAGAGTGTTCTCCTACTAAGAGTTAAAAAAGATAGATAGTATTAAGAAGTAAATTAGAGGGGATGAGATGTTGTTCTTAATTACCTATCCCATCACCTCTTTTATTTTTGCTCTTTGTCAAGATTGTTGAGGGTAATTCATTTTTCTTAAAGCCAGTCATGATAAGGATTTGGGTTATGCATGGGATTTAATACTTTTTTCATTTTTGTAATATGAGATTTGGAACAATATATTTCATCACCTGTTTTGTTACATTTACATATCTCTTGTTTGATGAAAGACCGAAACTGATACTATAGAACTATTATTTGGGATGGTTGAGATTTTTGTTAATGTAAAGTTTATAACAAAATGTGATTTACTAAAATAGAGTTGTATTAATTTTTAATTTAATTTTGAAATACTTTCAGTTTAATTATTGAAATAAAATAAAATTAATTTTCGATTGTAAAATTAAATCATTCAATTTTTTCATTTCTCTGCAACAACTATTATCACCATTACTCCCTTGGTGATACCTTACGACCAGGTGTTACTAGTAACGATAATAATAATAATAATAATAATCTTTATTACTTTTATTTACATCACCAGTGGACTATCATTATTATGTCAGCCTTCATTACTGAATGAAAAAAAAAAGAGCAATATTTATACAATTTGAATTTAAAATTCATTATTAGATTTGATAAATTAAAATCATAAAATTTTAAATTGAAGAAAGCGTTAGCTAAATAAAACAAGATAGATCTAATAATAAAACAAATAAAAAGGAGAGACTCAATTCTAATAATTTGAACTTGACTTAGCCTATTTTTACTCTTAATAAATATAATAAAAATAAGAGGATGGTTATAATATCCTAATACATACGCTAGACTCAAATTTTATACAACTTTGTTTATTTTTCCTTTTAAAATTTAAACTGTGATAAATGTAATGGAAAAAAAAAAGTGTACAAGATAGATCTATAAGAAAACATAGGTTGAAATCATTAAGGGTTAAAACTTCAGTCACAAACATATGTTTACTTTTTTTAAAATTAAGATGAATAATTAAAAAAAATTATAAAAAATATTAAATAAAAATATGATAAAAATATTTTTAAATAAAAATACATTTTTTAAAATATTGAAAATTAACTTAAAAAACTGAAATTAATAAAATCATAAACTTTAAAATAAATCCTCAGCCAGGAGTTTCCAACTGGTTTAAATACCTTTTTAGAATTTGGTTTGCGGAAATTGTCAAAGTGGGATAAAGTATATTGAAAAGAAGAAGAAAAGAAAAAGCAAAGGAAAAGCACACCTAAATCTGGATCAGAGGAAAACGATTCTAGCAGATTGCAATCTATCACAGCGTCTAATTCACTATAATTCTAGAATTCCATTATACAGTGGAAAACTTTTGTAAAGAAATACCGTCTAAATATTTTAAATAGTTTTAGCAAATAATAACTCATTTTTAAAGTCACAATTTGTTCATAATTTATAATATGATAATGTCCTTAAGAAATAATTGGGGTTTGCGGGTCCCTAGGATTCTCATGCATGTATTGACAAATTATTTTTCGTCTCTAATTTTTGTAAAATGCAAGTAAAAGAAAATTCAAACACAGCTAAGACATTGTGCTAAAAATCTTGCAACTTTTGGAGTGAACATTTTTCAATGCTTTTTTAAACGCACTGAAGGAAACGTCCAAATAAATATGAACCCTTTGATCTGTTTTTTTCATTATTTACAGAAGAAAAGACATAAACAACATATAAATTCCAACACAAAACGAAAGTAAAGATGCTTTTGCAGTTTCTTAATGCAGTTAAAGCGACAAATAATAAAAATGATGACTGCCAGCTCAATATTTTACAGAAGTATAAGAAATCAAGAACTGATCAAATTATTGATAGCTTTATTAATTGAGTGGACATTTAAATCTCGACCAGTTTTGCTAAATTGTCAAGTTAAAATATATAATAAATGGTATTTTTATATATTTTAAAAAATATTTTGTATCAACTTATTAGTTGAATTTAAAGTTTTTATAAAATATTTTTATTAAATTTTATATAATTAAAAATTTAATTAATAGTTTATGTCTTTCTTTATTTTAAGGTATAATATGTTATTTAAAATATAAGTAATGAATATTATTAAATTAAATCTTTTGAAATAAATATTTAATTTGTGTAATATTGAGTCCACTTTTATGCCATGGATATGGGACCTATATTTTCTATAGACAGAATTCTTGCATTTATCATCCAATGGCTTATTTTTTTGGGTATATAAATTTTATTTCAGTTTAAAAGTAAGATAATAGTTAGAGAATTATAAAAAGTTGACTGTAAGAAACTCATATTCCCTACATATGAAAGTTGTCCTCGCCAATGTCTCATAATTCCCGTTGTCATAATCTTCTATACAGCTTGCGAGAATAATAGATTACAGTAGTTACATAAGAAGAGAAATATTACCAACTTGCATGCAATGAAAGAATAATAATGATGGGAAAATGGGTACAAAATATAGTGGGAGATGGGGTCTGCTTAATCCAAGAGCCATGTGGTAGAAAGAATATGAAAAAAACGAACAAAACAAAAATAAAGCTCAAATTTCAGCCAAATTGAACTTCGTTGAATTCTAAATTGATGTATATTAAACGATTCTTGCCATTCTTGATGACTAAACCTTTTAGGAGGTCCACCAAATTGTTCTCTCATTTAGAGTTATTTATACATTGAACTGTAATTGGAAAGGTTCCTACAAATGTAAGTAAAATGAATGAATCATACATTTAATGATTTTTCTGTCAAGTTCTCTAATCAGTAATCAATGTTGCTCATCCTAACTCAGATCGTACAAGGCTCTTGTTAATTCACCAAACGCTTGGACCAGTGGTCACGGGACCTTTAAATTGTTGAATGTCTCACCTTCACTTTACCCACAGTTGACGAGTAATTCGAGAGGAGAATATCATAAATGGAGAGAAACGTGTCGTGCTTTGTCACTGTAATATGACTCGTTGGAACAACAGTGTGCGGCAACATTTTATAGAGATTTTGAATGGCTTAGGTGACGTGTTTGAATCCACGTGCCATTGAGATTTTTGCAGTTTTGCATATACGATAGTAATTAAACGCTTTTAACATAATAATCAAACCCGTTAACCAAATTTTGGTTGAACTACTGATCTATAAGACAACTAGTTTAGTTGGAAGCGTCAAATTAAAAAAAAATTAGACATTAAAAATATATTACACCTCTTTTATATCAATGTTAATTACTGGATAATTTAAAAAAAACATTTAAATTTTTAAAAATAAAAAAAATAAATCATGTATAAATTAAATCACAAAAATTAAAAGTATAATTGAGCCCAAATTATAAAAAGATGAATCATTCGAATGTTTGAAATGAAAGTGGACAAAACGTACCTGGACGGCGCGCCGGCGATAATTCATCCCATGGAAATATGGAATAAAGCACCCATAAAAGTAAAATGAATTTGGACGTGTTTTTGGTACCCATTCCATATTAGTTATCAGTCATATACAGCTTCGCCGACAGTACACGTCTGTTAATAATTTTTCAATATTCTACACATCTATTGAAAATGTTATTCATAACCTATTAAGTTAAAATTTTAGTTTTGACATAAATGTTTAGAGTCATACCTAAGATTTAATTTACGAGCCATGATTGCTTTTTTTCCTAGCAAATTACTTTTTCTGTCAAAAAATAATTAAGTTATTATATGACGTTGGAAATTTGGAATAGAACATTCTGATTAAAAGTTAAATGGACATTAAGACTACTGATTAAAAGTCCAAATTCTTGATTGATGGATCGTGAGAACCCTGATCTGTGGTGCAGGTTCTTACATGGGTAACAAGGAGGAGTAGGAGCAGGAGCATAGAGGCTTGTAGGCAAAACACATTGGACTGAACATTGATTGTCAATTGGATTAAGTCACAGGTGAAATCAGACTAGCAAGTTGCTGTTCAACTGCCTTCTGACAATAAATAAATAAATAAAGAGATTAGATTGCCTTAAAAAAAGGTAAAAGGAATGAGCATTGCACATCCACTGCTCTAGCTACCAGACGCCATGCAACGAACACCCTGAATCTTCAAGGTGTTTCATATGAGCCAGTGTGGAAAACATGCAAGACCCCTTGCCAGTAATGAAGTTCTCTGGTCACAACTGTACAGACATTTAATACACACACAAAATCAATGAGTTATAGCAATCGATGATAGCCGAGGTAAGTATGCTTCTAATAGCTAATCAAGAATGCGTACGACGATCGACGAATATCTCGTACCTTTTTCATTTTGCTACACCTTTTGTTCACAAGATAGAATTTCACTACGTGTATCACGCACCTCAAGCCATCATCAATGTTTTTTTTTAACAAGTCATCTTGTCACCAAAACAAATAAAATCAAAATTCAATACAAGTTAAACCATTTAGTTTCATTAACTGCATAATTGTTGGAGTGTTTAGAAGGAAAAAAATGTTAGCACACTCATTTTAATTTTCTTTATTGTTGGGTGAAATCTAAACGAGAAGTTAAGCTCACTATTAAATAAAATCTCACAAATATCATCAAACAATGTGTTAGAGTTAGTAGACCTCATATTAGGCTTGGTAATACTACTACTGTAATTAATATTAATATGAAAGGCAAACGCAAAGATAACACTTTGCATTGAGCTATGTTAGACACCAGGGCTGAGCTCATCGGTCCATGCCTGCCATTAATTTACAATACGGAACATTAATGCTCAAATACTTAACCCCAAAAAACCAAAGAAATATTAATGCTAAGCAGAATTACCCTCACTATACACTTCATTGATTTTACGTCGACTGATTCTTTTTTTCTTTTGGGTACCAAAATACATCAATAGCCGCGTGGAACGCATTCCTCTTATCAAAATAATTTCAGAGAAGTTTGACGTGCTTTTGCCTGGGATATATATTTTAAGTATTGTCAACTATAACATTAGTATGCCTCTTTACATTTTCTCACTTTGTATGGGTCAGCCTCTGTGAACTATTTCCCTCGGCGCAACAAGGGAACGTGAAAAACTCTACAGCTATTTGAATAGCCAAAGAGGGAGGGTATAAAAAGGGCAGGGGCAGATTCACCCAACCGTCTAAAATAACTCGTATATATTAGTTTGTGCTGAATATGTCAAGCACCACTAGCTTCTGAATCATTCTGCAATTTGCACATTTAAAACTATAGTCAGGCCAGCTAAATTAAATGTTTACCAATAACAAAAGATGAAACAATTAGGGCAAATTATATTTAAAACTAAAGCAAAATTGCAGCTGATTCCTCTTCCTTTTTTGGATCCTACACAAACTTTATCAATTGAATTAACACCATAACGTGTCTCTTCCCATTAACATAAACCACTACTAATTTGTTAACTACGGGAGGTCTGTGTATGGTTTAAAAAGGAGGGATATATATTGGGTGCAATATTGCTTAAGTTCAGGAAGTATGGATATAAATATAATTTACCTCTGTTTCTTGCAAAAGATTTTCAAGTTCAACAGTTATCTCATTAAAGGATGGACGGTTGCTTGGAATTGCTTCCCAACATCTTTGCATCAAATCCAATAGTTTAGGGTGCCCATGCTTTGGAAGTTCTGGTCGCAGTCCCTGCAAGTATGTACCACATAACAGCTGGGTAAGACACAAAGTGGACACTCCTAGTTGAACACTGCAACTTATACACACACCCAGTAGCATGAATATAGGTTCAATTTTAACTTCTACTGCACGTATGCTATCATAAGCATGCATTCACTGAGCTAGCATTATTATTTCTGTGATAAGAAAAAAAAAATAAAAAATCCTTCACTGAAGCTATATTTGTTGTTGACATATTGAAGCTAAAAAGTTTATAGTTCACTGTCCAATAGAAAAAATAAATTGAAATGCTTGCACAATTACAACTTGATGCTCGACACCTCTCATCTTTAACATTCTTTTATTGAATATAACCTATGGCTTCTATCATGTTCGCTTTATGACTGTCAAATTAATTCAGCATTTATCTCTTCCAAGTATAATACATTAGATATGATATAAGCAATTACCAAAAACTATTAGTGAGAAAAGCAGATTGTAAAGTAAGTCAAGTCACGTTAACTTAATGGCAAAACTTACTCATGCCATGGTATGCTCTGTTAACAGTCAATATAGTTATTTTCAAGAATAAAGTACCAAGAGGCATTTGCACAACCAGCATGAGGCATAAATACATCAACAATTATTGATTTACAAGTTACTTTGGTTGATAGGAAAAAGGAAAAAATAAAAAAAATTCTATTAGCGAACCCAGTTCAAGATTTACAAACAAATGGAGCAATAAGGTACAACATTCCAAAGAAGAGGTTTGTGCTGTGTATGGTGTTGTCAAGCAGATTTACACCAATAATTTATTGAGGTTTCAATTTTATGCATCAAACGATATGCTTGAACATTCAAATCTCATTAATAAATAAAGAGCAAACCTGTCTCACACCCAAGGCAGCTTGTAGTGGAGTCATGGTATCATATGGCACCTGAATACCAGAGATGAAAAAATATTGTTTTTACAAGGCTTGACATCTAAAATATCAGATAGTTCAAGGAATGGGAATGAAATATAATAAGAGAATACAGTACTATACATCCAATTTAGGCTATACCTTTGCAGTCATTAGTTCCCACAGTACAATGGAAAAACTGAATACATCTGCTTTCTGATCATAGGGCTGATGGTTTATAACCTTGTGGGAAAATCAAGTAACATTAAGATACTGAAAGAAAACTAGAACAAAACAAAAATATTACATGGTAATTGCATCTAGTGATAATGATAAATCTATAGAAAAGAAATATTGTGTTTTCATTTCTTCTGCTTATTTCCTTCCACTCTAGCTTAGGTTTAGGAAGAAAACAAGTGGAGAGAACGTAAAATGTCTATTATGACCATTAAGATTAAAGCTTAAATTATTGAAGATGACAAACAAACAAGCATCATATTTTCTCCTATTTGGCTAACTCAGAAACGGCTACGAATTTTTTCACATTACCCAGCTGACACTTTGTTATGAGTATCAACTTCTGAATTCTAATTAGCCTCAAATAGTTTGCAGGCGTATTGAGGACAATTTCATAACAGAATTATAACCATTTCTTTGCCGTAATGTGTGAACACCAAGGATATATATTTGTATATAATTATTATCAGATAGGATTGGATTTATGTTCTTACTTTGGTGCTGACCAAATGCCAAGGTTTCTTTGATTAAGGGAGTCTCATTGACATATTCTCAGAGAAATTAGAGAGCTCTTCTATATTAATATATGTTTCTTTTCCCAATGCTTCTTTTTCTAATTGTTGCTCAAAGATAATATATATATATATATATATATATATATATATATATATCCTTATTCTTTAGTACCCTTCTTTCCTCCTAATAAAATTTCCTCTTTTATCCAATAAAGTATAAACAAAAAGACATAAAAAAGTAAACAGAAATATAAGACAGGTAGGGTGGAGTTGGGGGAGGGAAGCTCAAGACCAAATACCAATATCCTACTTATGCAAAAAAGACGTTGATACAACATGGCAGAAAACATTTAATAGAAAGAAATCAGAAATCTGAGCACAAAAAACTTCAACGCTTTTTTTTAGGTTGTACCATTTTGGAAATATCACAGCACAAAATATGCATTCTCTTCATTAGATGTACAAATTTGTTTCTGAAGATAAATTATTGTAATACTAATAGAATCTGTCATGGTTTATGCTGAAACAGAAAATACAAATTAAATTTGCAGAGGCCAATATAAAAGTCTCTATAGAATCAGTTAATTCAAGTAGTCAGCAAAAAGAAACCTTTCATTGTTATTATAAATTATTAATAGCCCAGCACCCCTGGCTTTACAATATCTATTATTTAGCGACTAACATCAATATGAAAACATCAAAAAGCACGACAGTTTCTTTTTCCTTTTCAAATAACAAACCTCAGGTGCCATCCATCTATAAGTTCCAGTTTCTGCCGTCATCACTCCCCCCTGATTTAGGAACCGAGCAACTCCAAAATCTGCCACTTTAACAACCTAATTGGATAAGGGAAAAAAGATATTAATTACTTTTAAGAAATAGAATTTTACAAAAATACATATATGCAACTCCAAAACAAAATAAATGATATAGTCAATCACATATAGAAAATTTAAGACATTCAGCAGCAGCAGTTCACAAAAATAACAGGCTAGTCATTATCCATAAATATATTATGATATGAAAACAGAGTGCAATATTTCTGAAAGTTTTATATTTGCCACAAATTTCGTATTATGATTTCAAAAAATACTATTTGTCATGACCATTGGGTGAACCGTATGTCAACTAAACTCTTGTACTATAATTATAAAAATTTCATTATTTATTTTACTTCCCACAAATTATTTAGAAAAGCTGTGGGTAATTTGTCTCACAATTACAGAAACAATAAAGCACTGAAATAAATTTATTGGGTTAAAACTACACACAACCAAAGACAGTTGCATAGATCTGGTTCATTAAAGTTTCTGCATACAAGGTAACACCCATTTAAGCAGCGGTAATGTTGTATACTAGTATACAGTAGAAATTTGCAGTTTCAAACTTTCAATAAATTCTTACATTGTGTGTATCCATCAGCAAATTGGCAGTCTTCAGATCCCGGTGAATTATGTTGTTTCCATGTAGATACTCCATACCCTTGCAGACATCAACTGCAAATTTTAGTAATTGAGACAGCTCCAAGACATTATGATTTTTGTGCAAGTAATCATACAGACTTCCTCCAGGCATATACTCTGCACAAAAGAACAGAACTTCTAAAATATATTTTGAAAGATTAAATTGAAAGAAAAGACAAATTAATTATTAAACAATAATTGGGAAAGGAGACCAAGGTGCAGTTTTTCAAGGAATCAATTTATGAATCCCTAAGCTTAACATAAAGTTAGCTATTCAAAGCCAAATATATGCCTCGAAAAAAATTTGAACTAAAATATTCTTCCATATATTTGAACACACAAAAGGTCCAGAAGTAGTATCACATGTTGAAAAAACGAATACGACATATAACACCAACAATATAATGATGTATCATATGATATGAATAAAGACAGTGAAGCAAAACTCTCAAGCAGGGAAATAGAGAACGATGCTGCAGACTGCAGTCCCAGTTAATTTAACTATTTTTGTTTCACAGCCAATGTCATTAGGAGGAATTTAAAGCACAAATCATTGGTAGGTTGAGTTCACTAGAGTTGATGAACAATGTCCACAAGTGTACTAGTTCAGCATCAATACATAATGGACATTATACTTGCACTGACTCAGGTAAAGGGTAATATAATCCTACATTCACATCCAAACACTAAGGAGGATATTCTCCCCAAGGTATAATTGGCTAATGACATGAATTGGTGAAAATGGATCAAATTGTAATTGATTCAGACCATTTTTCTTGATATAATAAACCAGTTATACAGAAGAAGATTTCCTTAGTCCCAGGATCCACACTCCCACAATTACAACAAAGGAAGATACATTTGCATGACATCTAGAAATATTCTAAGTCCTGAAACATTGATTTGCACTATGAACAAGTCATATTGAAAATGTTGCAATGACCAATGTTTTGAGCTAATAAATCCCCTGAAAAGTGCAAAATGATGAGCATATTAGCACAAAGTTAAAGTGATCAGGAGAAAAAGCATACTACTCAACCAAAAGGCACTAGACATTTAAAACAGACAACAGTTAAACTTGCAAGGATCCTAATAATAAATCCTGCAAGATAACTTATTAACCCACAAGAGTAGGACTAATTGTATATCATGATCAAACAATTCATGTGTCAAAGGAAACTAGACCAACATTGACAGTATTGCAAATACAACTATAATAGACCCTAGATCACAAGCTTTGGACGCATTTGCCAGTGTCATCAATCAATGCAATCCATCAAACGTTAAATTGTAAAGTTTTTATCATGCAAGTGTGATGTATACAGTGTACCTGCATAACTTAATTATATTATTATAAAGGATGTTATAATATAAATGTTTAAAATTGAATAAATTTATTTCTTTAAAATAATAATCAATAATATGACTAGACTCTACCAGGAACAAATATTTATTTAATGAGAAAATATTGTTCAAAACTAAATTGTATCTTTTGACTAAAATGTGTATTAACCAATATTAAAAACTGAACAAAAATAGAAATTATTTGTAATTAAGAATTGTAAAGGAAAAAATAATCTGAAAAAAAAAGCATGTATAGAAATATTATAAAATACATTTAATAATAGTACATGGGGAAAAAAGCATTAATTACATTTTGAGAGATATGTGCCAAAGAAAAAAAAACAAGTGGGTGCAGCCTGATACATATCATGTATCTATAAATATTGCACTGTTGCACAAATCTTTGGCAGTCAAGTAAATCACACTATGCATTTATTGTGATATTTAACAATTTATATGGAGTGAACTCTTAATCTGCAATTTCAAACAATCTTGGCACAAATTAACACCACCATGGTGCAGAAAGTGCCATGTTCATTGACCTTGTGCAAAATCTTTTGATCTCAAGTAACACCATGAAATTTTCACAAAAAAGGTGAAAGAAAGGATTTTAATTGTAAAAGAATAAATTGCACTTCATTACTTGAGGTTTGTCAAAATGATAGAACTTAATAAAAAATTACACTTAACCCTATTATTTAATCTTTGACTAACTAGAATATTTCAATCCCCTGCTATTTCATATGAGTAACTATCCAATTCCATAACAGAAAGAGATGGGAGTAGAGCTTAAGAAAATTCATTATTACTAATAGTTAAATATTCATTACTAATTTGTAAAAAAAAAAAATATTATTTCCACTTACAAGACACATTAAAATTTTAAATATTTAATTAATTTTGAAAATCAATTTTTTGTCAAAATAATTTGAAGTAACATAATACTAAATATTATCATTAAGCAAACAAGAAAAAACAAAATGAATAACTTTTCAAGTTCCTCTTAGCTTTATGTTTTGACCAATACTGTATAATACTTCAACTCCAAAGATCCTTCCAAATCAAATGAACTACAAAGGACTTTACCCAAGTTAATAGGTATGTTCTTATTTTCTTATGTCATTTCATTGTTAATTAGTATTATGAATAGTTATAATAGACTTATTAGGATTAAAATTTATGTTAGTATTATAATAATAGGCTTGATCCAGTAAGTTTACATATGTATCCTTATAAATATAAAAGTCTCTACATATTGCAGAGCATCCAATTCCAGCATATTACTCTCTCTCTCTCTTTCTCTTAATTCAACATGGTATCAAGAGCCTCCTAAGGTTCTTCCTTCGTTGCCACCACTACTGCCGTCGCAAAAAAAAAAACAGCAACTTCAAAAAAGGCTGACCATGGCTGCTGTGAGGATGAAAGTTTCTTTCAATAACTAGAATATGCAGCAATTCGACGTTTACAGTTTGAGTGCGGCATTTCTTTCTAGCCATTGAGACGAAAGTTAGGCAGTTCAATCTTTGTTTGGGAATATACAATGTCTAAACGTGATAACCTGAATGTTAAGCTGGATGGAGATGGTACAAATTATATAAAGTGAAAGTATTTGGTTGAGATTAACTTGAATGGAATGAGAAAGTAAAACGGCACTTGTCAATTCTAAGGATGTTAACACATGGACGATACGTGACACATGTATAAAACCAATACAATTTTTGTGGGAAAAAATCTTTAAAATAACCAAAAAGAAAATTTTTAAAAATTATGACTATCAATGTCAAATTATTTGTCCAAGTCATTATAAATTCTTTATATTTCAGTTTACATAAAAAAATTTATCTTAACTACATAAAACATTTATCAATAAAGGATCGCTTATTGATTACATATTAAATAGGATAATATAAAGTGATATATCTGTAAAACCAAATGGATAGATCGATACCTGTTACTATGCACAAATGTGGGCAATTTGTACATGCACCAATAAAACGAACAACATTTTTATGATGCACCAGCCTGCATTCAGGGAATAGTAAGGCAAATGGACAGAACTTAAATGACTGAGTGAGAAATACATAAACTATACTAAATAATTTTTTAAAAGGTTAATATACAGGTACAACAAAATATAATTATTTTTATAAGTTGCTTGTATTTTATTAATATATTTTCTAGATTTCTTTATTTTTTAATATAGCTAATATTTATATCAGTTTGCTGTCATCATCATATTACAGTAGTCCTGAATCTTTTGAAAAATTTATTAAGAAAACATATAATCAAATTTAAAGAAAAACATTATATGCAAGTTATGATACTAATTCCTTAATTATCCAAATAAAAAATGTATATTGAAAAATTTTAAGATAATGCAATCAAATTTTGGTAGCAAGGCAGCCGTACACATTAAATATCCCTGCATTATAGAATGTATTTGATCTTTAAACATATGTCCTAAAGATATCTAATTAAACATTGCAAGACTAAAAAAAAGCAATGACAAGATAAACTAAGTAACGGAAGGGGGAATCCTAGTGTAGAAAATATCAATTAAGAATAAGCAGTTCTATGAATGTTACAACTGATGTCAATTGTCAGAAGTTTCTAGTAGAGTGACATCCAAATCCTTGAAGGGTTAACCAAGTGATCAATTGTAACGATGCAGCCAACTAAGCAGTTAATTGAGATTGATAGTTTTGTAGCATGCTACACCACTTCTTAAGACTTGGAACTCAAGTTGATATTTCAATCAATCCTTTACCAATTAAATATTATTCCTCTAGAAAATGAGAAATAATCAAGCTTAAAACAAATTATATTGTGGTTCACACAAGAACAAATGTTTGATAATAATCATAAGAAAGATTAATCAGAAAAAACATATTATGCACCATGCAGTTTAATCTTACACAATGAGTAGCAAAATACCAACCTCAGAATTGCCACTTCTTGAGTAAACTCGTCTTCTAAGGCCTCATTCAGTTGGTCAGATCTCAGAACCTTTACAGCAACATCTTCACCAAGGTAAACTCCACGATACCTTAGAATGGATCATATAGCCATCCAAAATAAGATAGATAAATATTTATGACATAGAGAAGAGAGAGAAAAAAGTTATAATGAAAAACAGAATTAATGGTAAAACAAAACAACTCACAAATCTCCACAGGATCCAGATGCTATTTTTTCTCCTAACTTTAGCAACTTCCTGTCTATTTCCCAATCTCCTGATTTTCCTTCTGCTGCTAAGACTTTCTCCACAGCTGAATGAGAATTTGAAGATCGAGACCATGAACCCTAGAGTAAGGAAGGATATTGATTACAACCTTATAGGTCTTGATTATAAAGTTAGCATAAAGAGCAACAAACTAAGAGTTTACTGAATCCCAAAAATTTGAGGTAAAATGCAAATTAATATTGATTACAACCTTATACTATCTGGGACACTGGTACTCAATAAATTAATATTAACAATGTATTACAAAGTCATAGGTGGCCTGACAAGGTTCCTTACTCCTAACATTTATGTTAAGTGTTTTGGCAGATTGGACGACATATTTTTAACAGAGGTGGCTTGGCAGCTTTGGAATAGACATTTCAGCATTTTTTTATCAGCAGTGAGTTTATCCAGCTTCTTTTGATCATTTTTAAATTATTCAAAAAGGGCTTTGGCAGCAGAAAGGAGTGTAAGATCTTTTTGCAATGGTGGAGGTTTTGCAGGTTTATGTTGTACACGGTGGAAGCAAAACACGAGGGTATTAATAAGATATTTCTGGCTACCTGAAATTTTGGCAATGGAGTACTAAATTTTGGTGTCCCTGGGGGTATCAACTATAGATAATATTTTTCAAGGAGCAGTTGGGGCAGGGTGTGTTCTCCAGTGGATGTGCAGATGGTCAGTTGCTTTCTCTAAATCAATTGTTCTTGACCTTTATAAGGTTGCTGGCCAGGGAAATTGCAAAACTAAAATTTAACAGCTTAGCAGGATATATGTGAAGTGTTAGTTATCAGTGGTCTATTGCTCCATTTCCAGTTTTCCTCCCCTAGAGCCCATCATCATTAACCATGTTCAAGGAAATTAGAGTTATTACAATTTTTCTTAAGTACATTCCGAGAAATACAAGACAGTGAACATCAATAATCAATCATTTATTCTTCAAAGATACATTTCCAACATTTCACAAAACCAACTTATAAATCTGTATATACAAAGTCAAGGAGACACAATGCACCTCACTTCTTGCTACAGCTTTTTCCATAGCATCATACAAACCATCTGTTTCCTGAGCACAAGATTGCAAAGTCAGCGACATTTGGACTCAGCACAGATCCCTGTCATGAGAGAAATATAATAACAATGCTCCTTAATAACCTACAAGCTTGACTACTGATATACACCTTTTTTTGTCTGAATTTAAGACACTGATAAGAAAATATTATTTATAAATAATTATGATGCGGGTGCAATATTTGTGGGCATAGATAATCGTCTTCGCACCTGATCTGTCATCATAGCTCAGACAATGGTAGTAGAGTTCAACCACCGAGTACAAAATTGTATAATCAATGAAAGAGTTATAAAGTGTTTGCAGCAACACAAATGCCGCAGTAAAATTAACACCAATGTTCAATGAGAGGTTTCAAAGATACAACTTTCCAGAGGTATTCAGAGGAAAGAAAATGGCATCAAATTCATCATAAGCAGCACTTTACCTCTACTGGCCATCCATCCACCACAAACACATCAAGGGAATAGCCATCAGTTGTGGAGAAAACATGTGCTTCACGGATGTTAAGTCCAATATCAGACAGCAAAGCAGACAGCTAAAAGAAAATAATATCCGTCACAAGAAATCATGCTATCCACAATTATATTCTAAGGTACTAACACACTAGAACCTCCACTTGATTATGTCAACTGAACGAAGCTATGTTTACAGTTGATAGAAAGGAAAGGACTGATTTCCACCCTCAAGCTTCCATGTAAAACCCACTCTAGTTTTTCAGATTACAACCTTGAGCTCTTTTCTACTCAATGTTTTTGGATTATGCAAGAATACAGGAACATTCAATTATACAAATCACTTGTCAGTATCAAGAGAATAATGATACACAGCAGAACTGTGCGATAAAAAATTGGTATCCAATATCCCACATAAACTTTTAACTTTCATATAGCTTCTATTGGCTCCATTTTATTTTCATATGAGTCATATGACAAGTTGACAACATACTCCGAAACTTTTTAATAGACCTCTAGTTATCAAATACCTTAATTTTGAGGAAAGTTTATGTTTCATTCCACAAATAGGTTAAATCAATAGACCTATGGAAAATAAACCTCCATATTTTGAGCACTGTAGATAAAAACTTAGCTCATTATCTTTTGGAGCTTCAAACTTCTCAATTAATTTAGAAAACATGTAAACTAAATAATAAAGAACACATAAGACAAAATTTTCAAACATACCTGGCTTAACAGCTTTGGCTTGTCAACAGTGGAAAATATTATTTCATGAACTGGGACACTTGAATGTTCATGCCTGCGTTATACATTGTAATGTTTAACTCATTCACCACAAGCAAAGATATCTAACTATTCAGATAATTTGCCATGCAAGTAATACTTCCTTTTCAAGTATGGTAAAACATGTATCAATAAAGACTCAAGATCAAAAGGTCCAATTCCTCAGACAACATAGAAGAAATGTTAAATTCTATCAGTCATAATAATGAATATATCCCAGAGCTGAAACTCTTAAATCACATAAAAATACAACTCTTTTCTTTACTTAAGATACATGGATGGAAATGAGAAAATGTTCTAGCCACATCATTAAGAAAATATGCTTTTTGCTACAACTGCAATATACAATGCATCCAACATGCCTTTCTTCTTCAACTTGTAGTTTCCAATTCTAATAGATTTTATTTAGTATAGTATATACATTAGTTCCATAGATTTTGGCAATAGGTACAGTGCTACTTTCCTGCTCTCCAAAGAGGGGAAAAAAATGCATCCGTGGGTGCCAGTTAAGATGGAAGCTGTTATATAGCTATTTCAAAAATCAAAAGAAAAAGTAAGAAACAGCATTATAATTTTATTCAGGTGGTACCTCTGGAAAAACCCGTCATTGAGAAATTTTTCCTCTGTCTCCTTGGAGTTCTTTCTAACATCCAAATTTAGGTCCTCGAGCTTCGAGCAAGGCTCAAACTCATTTGCAAGATCCCTTGTCATACTGATAGGAATTATTAAATCATAGATTACAAAAGAGATAGAATTGATATTTAAGCAACAATTACAGGAAACCTTCCCCTAAAATGCATGTGCATATGTATGATATACTTCACAGTTCACTGGTTTGCATACCTCTTATCTGATGATACAGCTCCCCCATTTGTTGCGTGAGAAAATGACCCAGGGCTAGAATGAGTACTTAAAATTTGTTGATCTTCACCATCAGGTCGAGTAGAAATATTCTGCCCAGTAAATTGAAAGGAAAGAAAATTTGGTACACAGATGAAAAAAGAAAGAAATATGACAGCCTCATTACTTAAATGAAAGAAATCAGGTAAGTGTAAAGAGAACTACTATCAAAATTGAAAAACATAATTCATTTAAGAAGAGGTCAAAAATAAATGTTTTAGAGAGAAACTTGGGGTAGCACCTATTAAGAAAGCCAATAAAGGTCCCATCAAGAATAATTTATTAGATGGAAGTCAGCCTATTATTAAACCTGTGTAGAGGAAGACCAAGGACGGGAAAATCAACAGATGGAAAATACTAACAATATGCGTTTGAGTGTTCAACCGTGAGTGTGTGTGCAAGTTAGGAGAGAGCAGGAAGTAAAACTTTTGCAGAGAATTCTCATAACAAAGAAGCAAAGACACTTAAACAAGTAATCTAATATAGTTTACCTGTTGGATAGGCATCTAATATTCTTTATATATATTTAAAAAAAATCTAAATACCAAAATCAATAGCATATATGTTCTTCTTCAGTGCTACCATCAGCAACAAACACAGTAACTTTAAGTATACACATATATCCCCCAAAAGATTAAATTCATTGGCTGTATGCACATATTAAGATGCCATCATAACAGCATATTTACTTACAGGATTCATCATAGTTTTATTTTACGATAATAATAGAGCAACCTGCTTCTGTATTTTGTACTATCTTGTTACTTCAAGGCTAGGTTACATAATTATATAAAGATACTTTCTTAATTTTGGGATTCATTCATAATTATGTCTTCAGGTTATATAATAATTATTGATACAGCCACCAACATAGATCTAACGCTTAGCAAAACCAATCCCTCCATGCATGTACCCATGGGCAATGCCATATAACACACTCTAATCATCTCTTTTTTTTTTTTGGGTGGGGGTATTAACAGAACCAGTGTGACTTCTAGTTAACCATGTTTTCCTTCACAAGTTTAGGAAAGATGAAACACGGACACAAAATTCCCAAAAAAAATAATAAGACAAAACATTATTTAAAAAATAAACACAAAAATATGGAACCGAGGAAACTGTTTGAAGAAAGATCCAGTTCAATCAATCATAAACGAATCTAACCTAGTTCAAGATAGCAACATAAACGAATTACATGAAGTTAACCACAGCCAAATAAACAATTACTCTCTATATTAGGAATGAAGGTTAAGAGTGATACCTCCATGAAGCGAATATGGTAAACAGGGCGTTTGTCTGGATCTCTTGCCAAAGCAAGAAGAGTCTGATGCAAAAGAACATCTTCAGCTCTATCGATATTAACATCGAGTCCATAACTGAAACAACAGCAACAGATTCCACACTTTGTTTAATGACTTCATTTGCATACTCCTCAAAATCTGCTACCAACTCAAATCTTAGCCTAGAAATCGAAATCCACAGCACGCATCCAAATACAATAATCCAAAAAATAGAATAAAAATTGAAGCGAGAGAGAGAGAGAGAGAAGCAGCGTCGGAATTGATGAACCTTGGAGGCAAGCGATTGAAGTGAGCTTCCAAGTGTTCGCGAAATTCGGGATTCGAAACGGCTTGGTCGTGACCGGTTTCAACCAAGCGATTGTAAACGTCGTTCCTCACGTCGTAGTTGCTGTAACCGCTGAAGGTGCGTGGAGGCGAGGAGCTCTCTCCTACGCCTTCGACCAAATCCATTGCCGCACCGTTCGTTCTTTGCTTCAAGGTCGCATGGCGGGGATGGGATGGGATTGCGTGCAGAGAGAGAGAGGGAGGTCCTTAGAGTTGACTGTTGTAAGAATCTGAGTGGAAAAGGAAGGGAAAGGTTTCGTTATTTCAACGGAAGATTGAGGGCAATTTCGTCCACCGTCAGGTTGCCCCTCAGTTCAGACCCGAGAGCGAGATTTTAGGAAAGCTAAACCGAACAGGAGAGAAAGAGATGGTAGTTACGGATGTCGCTCCTCTTATGGCATTTAACTGTTTATGGATAATTTTTTAGGTTTCTTTTCTTATTACTATCATTATTAAAAATATTAATTTTAATTTTCAAAATTAAGTTTAAGTAATTAGATTTGTTTAAAAATGTTTTTTAAAATGAATATTTATGATAACACGTTAAGAATATATATATATACATATATATATATATATAATAAATTTATATTAAAATCACAGCATATCATAAAATTAAATACATTAACGATAATATATCTTATAAATGTTAATAAAGTTTGACTCTTTATTATTTTTTAATTATGTGCTCAGTTCACGTTAATTATTTTTTATCTCGACGTTCACGTTAAAATTCAGAAAAACGAAAGCCAATTCTCAAACCAGAAAACAAAAGCCCAAATTGGCCCCGAAAACACTAAACGTAGACTTTGCAGGCCAACCCAACAAACGAGCATTCACCTCATTTTCGTATGAGACCACAGCCACTAAGCCCAAATGCCTAAAGCTGACCCATTTTTAGAAGAAGCCATTGCCATTGCTTGTTTTGGTAACTCGTGGGTTGCGATTCGAGATTGTGCGTCGGGGTGGGTCCGAGATATTCGTAAGGGAACCAAAACAAGAAAGCACCAAACCCAAGATTCATAGTTCTTTAACAATAAGAAAACATTACATTTAAATAAAGTTTATATTCTTGACCCGAAAAAATGAAAGTTTATACACTCATCCACGAATAGCTCGCGTTAAAATAGTATATATATGGAAAAAAATTCATATGTAAGTATATAAAAACTCTTACATCTAATTTAAATTTTTTATTTAATTTATATATATATAAAGTAATAAATTATAAATATTAGATGTAAGTTAAATAAAAAATTTAAATTAAATATAAGATTTTAAATGAATGAAAAGATCTTATCTCATATACATATATATTCTTTTTGACATACAAATTAGGAACAATTATGAAAAAGAGTTATTAATGACATTGATCTTTAATACAAACCCTTAATAAAAGTAGTTTTTGGTTATGATAGTCTTACTTGGTAGGATGTTGCAATTTCTTACATAAATGAATAAAATTTTTTACATAATTTTATGTTTAATATTAGATAAATTTTATAATATCCTTAAAAAAATTTAAGATATTATAAAAAAAATTTCAACCAATAATATTTAGAAACGTATCTAAATGTAATAAATTTATTTAATAATAAATAAATTTTTTTATTAATTAGTCCCTCGTTTACTTCTAAGATGTGACATTCTTGCCTCAGTGGGTGTTGGTGGAATAGATCTCTAAGCTCATTTCGTCTCTCACTATATCCTTTCAAGCTTTATAGATTGTCCATTAACGATCCAATTTAGTATACCTATCAATCGGCATCATTCATCTTAAGTCTCCCCAAGCCCCTAAGTTGAATTCCAGGCATCATGGAGGTATGGTCTAGGTTTTACTACCTTTCTGGTATTCTATAATTCTTTCTTATCTTTTGACGGTGATAAATCTTACAAGTTGCATACGGTCTATTTCCTTCAAGAAGCTGAGTTGGCATAGAGTCAATGTAGGAGATTCGTGAACAAGTCAACCCCATTCCAAGCAGTAACAGCTTATTGCGACAGAGAGAGCTTCCAACAAAAAAAAGGAAAGCTCAATCCTATTTCGTGCTTTATAAGAAAGAACGTCATCAGTCCCAAAGCATATTGGATGCTCTCTTCTGATGCAATTCCTTTTACTAGTGTTGCCCCTTTGATTCGGAGAAAAGGTAACTAGCTAGATTAGTTAAATAGCAACGCATTCAATAGGAGCATTCGATGCCTATCTCTTTCCTCTTATTCTAAAATTGACTCTTCGTGGCCTTCCCTTGCCTTTGTACATCTATAACTGCTCTAAGCCTTAACTGGCTATTCAAAAGCCAGACTAATTAGTTTTGATAATTAGTTATAATCTCTTGATCTGTAAAGGCATATGCTACTACATGGATCGCTATTATTTAATTTTTAGTAAATAATATAATTTTAAAAAAATTATAGATAATAATATATATTTTTTGTACCTTGTACGTATAAAAAAAAAATTTAGAATAGCATGGGACACCTATAAGGTGAATTCTACTTTGACAGTGCACCTAGCAATACATTGAAAGAAAGAACGGCGAGAGATGCCACCTGTGGATATGTACCCAAATCAACATCACTTTTCACGGGCACCAAATATTATATTTTAGTAAAAGCCCATTGAAAGTATAACCATTTCTGGCCATAAGTTATTGGGATGCCCAAGTCTTGGTGGTGTTGTAATAACCAGTTTAGGACACATCAATGCCTTGTCTAGAGATATTGAATACATTGCTTCAAAAGATCACAATCACATTTAGTGGTGGCAGGCATGCTCTAATCTTCCTCTGGTATGCTCTCCAAGAAAGAGGTTTAATAGGACTCAAGAAACAAGAAGATAGGTGTATCCTAAATGCACGACACTTCCTAGATCAAATGCGCAAAGGTAACATTGGTGCAGCGTTTAATGAATTTAGTAGTAACTGTCTTAGAAAGGCCTTCGGATGATGAGTTTACACGCAGGTGGAATTTGGCGCGGGTGGCTGTGATACAGCATATCACTCTTGATGTTATAGATTACTTTGTTGTTGACTTTACCTTAAAAATACTCATTTGGTTCCGAGATGCACCGAGAAAACCTCCATGCATTGCAACGACATTGGTGTTGAAAATTGCATAATGCACACTCATGGGGGTCTTTGAAAAATATTTATGTAGTTGTTGCTTTCACTTTAAAAAATAAAAAATAAAAAATAAAATATATATATATATATATATACTGTTTTATAATTTTGTTAACATAGATTGACATTAAACATGTAAAAATAATATTTTTTTTTACTAAAAAATATACATTACATTAAAATATAAATGTATAATAAATATTTTTTTAATCAATGAAAAGTTAATAGTTTTATATGCTTAAAGCTAGTCTTAAGAACTTATATTAACAAAATTGATTATTTTATAATGTTAAATCGATGTTAATATTTGTTTTACTTATGTCTTGGAAAAAAGTAACAGTGTATAAAATAACAAAATGAAAAAAATAGAGATAAGATTAAACTACAAATTTCACTAATCTTAACAAAAACAAGGGGGTGATTTTTTAAAAATTTTCATCATTGTAAGTTTTTTATTAAATTTAGAGAAAAAAAAATCATGTTTACACACAAACTTTATTGCATTATCTTTTGTAACAAACAAAAAATACATTAATTCAGCTTTTATGATAAAAGAAAGAATGAAACAAATTCAAATTTAAATTCCTTTCACTTTATTTTTACCATATTAAGGTGGATATGAAAGTAATATAATAATTTTTGGGTGTGAAAAAAAAAAACCATAAATGTATTTTAAAAATGTGACTCTCTACCACGAGTTGATCTTATCTTTGTCTTCATGTATCAAATTATTAAGTTCTCAACAATAACATTAACATTAAATGTACTTGAAACACACACTTTTATTTTAACAAATTTGGTCTTTTCAAATTTCAATTTTTTTTAACAATAAATATTAAGTTGGCTCTTGTATTGAATAAAGATCAAATTTTGGTCTAAAAAATGAGTCTTTTTTTGCTCCTCCGTCTGGAACAACTTCAAAGCTAACTTGATGATTAATTATGTTTGTAAAATATAAAGTAAGAATGTATAATTTTATTCTTATTACATTCGTATTCAAATAGTTCCTTGAGATTAAGACTAATCCTTGACCTAGCTACACTTTTCTGGTAAAAAAGTCTGGACCTACTGCTTCTCCTACTTTTTTGTTTTGTCTTTAAAACTCTAGACCTGATAAGTAAGATAATATTTGTGTCACAAACAGCCTCTCTGCTAAACAAAACCATTAAAACCAAGATAGCCCAATTTCTATAAGAAAGAGCCCAAAAACCCAAAACAACCGATCTGATCTTATTTAATGGGTACCCAACAAATACAAAAGGTATCAGGAGCAAAAAACGTAATTCTGACCCACAAAAAAATATTATGTGTGCTTGGTTATATTCTGAATGAGCATAATTGTAAAATTCTTGTGATTTATCATCTTTCAATTTGTAAATGTCCTTAAATTTTTTGATTAATGATCATTAAACCACTTAAGACTTTGTTTGGGAGTTTAGAGGGGAAGAAAGAAGAGGAATTTGAAGAGAGAAGGAGGAAAAAGAGAGAGGGGGAAGGAGGTTAAACCCTTTCTTTATTTAGATGTTTAATATTGAGAGATGAGGGTGATGAATGATTTAATTATATAAATGATATTATATTTTATATATTTTATTTATATTTTTTATTTTTACAAAAAACAAATATTTTTCTTTCTCTAAAAATTAATAATTTAAAAATTAATATTTTTAAAATTATTTTTTTTATAAATATTTTTAAAAAACATCACTTGAAAAATTAACATTTTTTTTTAAAAAGTTAGAATCCTATTCATGAAAGAATGGGAGAGAGAAAACCTTCAAGATGGGGGAACTCAAAAAACAAGGGTTAATAGAGTTTTGAAGGGCTTAGAAAAACTCTCTAAAATCTTCTTTTCCTAATTAAGTAACTTCTAAACAATGATTAATCTCTCCTAACCTTTCTCTTTCCCTCATCTCCTCTCCTAAACACAACTTCCAAACATAACTTAAAAGAAAAGGAAAAGAAAACTTTTGTTTTCCATCTTCTATTTTACGACTCATGCAAATGCAAAGGAGGTGAGAAATAGAGAAGATGGAGTTCTAGTTGTGAACCTTGCGATGATGGTGGTTGGGTCAGTGTGGCTGCTCCATATGGAGGACACGATTGGATGTGGAGATATTGAAGGGAAGGTTGGGATAAAAATGGTGAAAGAGGAATAAAGCCAGAGTTTTTTTTTTGGCACATAAAATTTTGAAAGAGAAATGATATTCCATTTCATGGTAACGAAAACTCTCATATTCAAACAATACTTGTAACTTATATTTATCTATCTCAAAAAGGTGATTAAGGATGTTGCTTCATTTAAATAAATAAAAAATGTTAACAGTGACCTTTTTAATATTTTTTAAAAAACACGTTAAGTGAGGATAGATTAATGACATCAAATGTTACACTTAATAATCAGAATATTTTATTTCCAATTTTTAACCATTTTAAATTCCTTTCTCTAATTTATATAGATTGCAAACAATACAGGGTGGGGCTATCGGAATTTCAATTAGCCCATTCACAGTTTTTCTACTTTTCTTTTATTTCCTAATCCTACTTCAAAAAAAATCTTGAAACAAAAGTCAAAGATAATATTTCAATATTCCCTGTTTATGCTCTTAATTATTTTATTTTTTCACTTATTTAATTTTTCAAACAAACATGGAAGCTCTTTAAGTCTGTTTTCTTTATACATTTTATGAAATACTGAAATTGATAAAATTTTCTAATATATTTAATTTTTATCTTCATAAAATATAATTTATAGTTGTCGTATATTTTGAACGATGAAATATTTTCACTAACATGCCCAGTAAATATACATTATCTTCAGCGAATGTGTCCTAAAAATATTAAACAAATTTTTATTAAAATGATAAATGAAAGTTTGAAAACAAAATGAAAAAATAGAAATAAAAAAAAATTAAAAGCTTCAATTTTTGAAAAATAGTTTAAATCTTTCAAAAATGAACTAACAAAGGCAAGAAGAAAAGGTAAGTGAGGAAATGAATGATTTCTTTGCTTGTTATGTTTTTATTTTATTATTAAAATATATTAATTTTTATTAACGAAAATAACATTTTTCTCAAGTGTAAGTATTGAAACATAGTAATTAGCTATAATACTTATTTATTAGTCATATTATTAAAAAAATTATCAATTAAATTATGTTATCATAATTACATAATATGTTTTCTGTATAAATGAAAATAAAGTATATTGGTATGCATTTTTATTAATTTTTTATTTAATATATGGTAAATAAAGGAATTTAACTTAAAATGGTTTTAAGTTATGTTTATTTAAAATAAAATATTAAATAAAAATACCTTAAAAAAGTAGAACAACAATAAAAGAGTGGGTTTTTTTTTTTTCTAAAAAACGTGGAACTTTTTTTTTTTTTTGTGGGTGAAAAAAGTGTGAACGAGAGCATGTTGTTTTGGACACTCAACGGCCCAAGCCTCACGTAAACAAATTTGAGACTGTCTTTTGTTTGGGGAAGTTTCCTGTAATGTTGACACGTGTATGAAGCAAAACTTATGAGAAGCTACTATAAAAATATTTATCTGAGTTATTTAAAATTTTACATGCTTTAATGCAAAGCCAAAATGTAATTAATAACTGGTTTCGCAATTATCTTATATATATATAATATCATTAATATATATTAGTTAGATATTTTATATTAATAATAAAATTTTTCAAACTAATGTATCTCATGCTGTGGCTTCAGTTTTAGCTTGATTGCAAGTAAAGTTTACTGGTTGAATGAGCTTTTTAATCGTTTCATTTGGTAACATGCACTGGGTAGCAAAGTCAACAATGGTCCCATTTTAGTTTCACTTTAGCATTCAAGTTTCGACAAAATATAGGAAGTGATGGTGTTTTGGGACCGCATCGTATTCAAAGAAATTACACGACACGTGAACCTAAAGAGTCTTATTTTCTTATATAGCAGTGCATGGATAACCATCCACGTTAAGATCCATTGGTTCTTGGCAAAGTTTGCTAATTTCTGCGACGTGCTAGAAAGTACTTCGCCGCAGAAATTGGGCAGCATTATCTTTGTGGGTAATGATGTGACCTTCCGCGTGAAGAAGCATCGAATTTGACAGATTAATTGTATGGCACGAAGCGAGCGGTGAACAGTCCCTTTCACCTTTTCAATAACCTAAGCTACCCACAGAAACCTTTTCTATTGTCTTCAGTCTTTCTCCCCAAGTAAGATGACATTCCATGATACTTTTTCTGTAATTTACCATTAATGCTATATTTAAAAAATGGGCATGGAGAGAGATTGACGCTGCTATATATATCGTAAGTTCCTTTTTGCATATACTTTTTTAGGTTTTTCGGTATATTTTGTGCTTTTTATTATTATTAATAAATGAATGGTTATAATACTATTTATTTTCAAGTTTTTATGTTTTTATAAATATTAAATAAAAATAGTAAAAATTTAAACATTTAAACATTTTTTCTAAAACCAATTGCAAACAAATTTTAGTGTTTATGGTCTTGAGATGTGTTGGGCTCGTTTAGATTAGTTTATAATTAATTCGAAATTTTATAAGTTATTTTTATTTTATTTTAATAAAAATTTTATATATTTTATCAAAACAAGTTATTTTTAAATTATTTTAATGAAATTGTAATTAAATTTATGATATAATTTTTTAAAATTAAATAAATAATTAAATTATATATTTAAATATGTTTTTGTAAGTAAGCGTTGGCATATATTAAGCAAATGAAACACTTTTTTAAGGTCTCCATTCTAAAAAAATTGTGTATCCTTTGTCACTTTTTTAATTTAAAGAATAAGAAATAAAATCTTTAACAAAAATCAACAGATACTTCGTAATAACAAGTGTTTCCTTCTAAATATTTATAAATTGTTTTAGTAGGAAAATGAATTTAAATATAAAATTAAAATTATGAAAATGTAAAATTTAAATTTTATTATTAACAATTTTAAATAAAATTAGTTAATTTTAAAATTTACCAATTTAAAATTCATAAAATTAATTAATTCTATTTAAAATTTTTCAATAATAGTTATATTTTCATTATTTTTTACATAATTTCATATCTTGATTATTTTTCAATATCATATAAAAAAAACATGTACAAATTCGTGATAACAAGTTTTTTTTCTTCAAAATAATAACATGCCTGTAGTCTCCAAATTGGTAAGTTCTATGGTGTCGGCTGGCCACGTCAGCAACGGCTGACTCTGCCCTAAAATCACAAAAACAGTGGCAATTTATGATAAGCAATGGTGTGAACCTCCACATTATGGACTATAACAATTGATAAATTAGTAAATTTTAAGGATGTAGAAAAAGTGACATTTTTAGAAAATTTATAAAAAATTAAAAAGTTATCGTTTATTTAAAGATAATTATAAGAAGTGTTTTTTTATTATAAGAATAGTTATAATTTTTATATAAAAATATTTGTTCATGAATTGATTTTAAACAAATTAACTGACGAAGTTTGGATGAAGTCTCTATTATTTTTCAGGCAACCTAGGTTGGCTACGTAAACCTTTTTCCTACTATTTCTCTAGTCATATAAGGAGTCAATCTATGAATAATTAAACCAACACAATTTTTCTATACTTTAGTCCGTTCTCCAATTATTCAGATTTCACAAATTAGAATTGTAATGTACAAATGGCTTATCATTGAATTAACAATTATCAATATACAAATTAAAACATTAATATAAAAATAATGAAATAATGACTTATTTTTTTTATTGGATAAATGATATGAAAGCAGAGATAATTCTAAAGTTCGACATTTTTCCAATCGGTAGATGACACTTTTTAACTTATATTAATAATTTTAATGATCCATCTATGACAAGTATGTATTTAATTAATTTATCCAAACACATTTAATACCACCTTTTGAATAATTATAAATCATTAGATGTCCCATTTTAGAGGAATGACAGTATTTATAACAGCAGGAGGTCTTAGATTTGCTTTGTTAAAGAATGATTTTGATGACCAACCAATTAATACACCAGCCTTTTCCTGAGCACTCAATTTTTCTCCCTATAGCTGATGGATACTCCTCAAGCATAGGGCGACATACATTGTTATTAACTTATTGTGAATTTATATTTATTTATTTATACACGCAACTCAAGTAAAGCCTATATTTATTTAATAAATAAGTGAAAACTTTATTAGAAACATGCTAGATAAAAAAAAAGTCTTATTTAAAAAGTTTTTCAAGCTAATTGACTTGTTTACTCAAATAAACTTAAATAATATAATTATTGTCATATTATTACATTAAATATTTATTAGAATTTTTTAAAATTTTATATTTATTAATTTATTAAAAGCCTTTGGACTATTACATTATAAAAGGCATAAGTCTATTATACATTGCCTTATTTAAAATAAGTTTATTAGGCTATTTAAAAAGCCTTAACGCAAAATAAGTTTTTGAATAAATATTTAAGTTAAATTATCAAAAAGGTAAAATTTTTAGATTTGAAAAATAGACCAACTTGTTTAAATTAAAGTGTGATTTTCTTTAACTCATTTCTAGTCCTGTTTGTACAAAAAAAAAAAATGCTAATCAATATATTTTTACCATGACTTTTAATATAATCTCATTGTATTTTTTTAATGAAGAAGTTATTTATTAAATTTTTAATTAATATTATTAGAACTTTTGTTAATAATATAATATAATACATTAATCAGTAATGGTTATATTATTGATAAATATATTAATTAACAATTATTCAACAAATTTAACTATTACGAAAAATACATTTCATGTCACATTAATTTGTGCACATTTTTCATGAGAATAATAAGAGTGCCAATATGAACAAGGCGAATAAAGTGGGCGCAATGGCTATAAATACCGTCGTTATGTATGTAAATGGCACAAGATTGAGAAGCAGAGAGCATCTAGAGAGAAGTTAAGAAGAAAAGAGCTTGCCTCACATATTCACACGCTGGTAACCTAACCTTTCTTCCCCTTTCAACACATATATGTATATATCCTTAATTTGTTCCTTTAATTGGTGTTGGATTCGATTATATGAACCGTTTGGCACGCACATGTACTTGCTGTGTGTCAATTTTGTCTTAGATTCTTTTGAACACGATCATTACTCAAGCAAAACCATAGCATTACTAGCCCCAACGCATCTTTGCCTTCTATATATAGTAGATATCATCAACCCAAAATAATACAACACTACCACTCCCTCCATGCATGCATGCACCATGCCAGGTAACCGGTGCTGCATTAACTTCCTGCCATGGTTCTGATATTGTGTAGCTGAAAAATAACTAAATAGAAAAATAAAAGAAACTTAAGTTCCCAGGTAAGTAAGAGTTGGTAGAAAACAAAATGAACAAAAAATAGATTTAGAAACAACTTTTCTCTGAAAGTAATATTTACTTGTCAGAATGTTATTATTTGAATATTTTAAAATTGATATCGTATATCATTATTTTTATCTTTTATGTATATACAAAATACCCTCTAAATCAAAAAAGACACTTTGAGGTGTTAATGAAACATTTTCCTATTGTGCTAAGAGGTTTTTATGATTGACCGTAATCATAGATCATGATTTTTGTGTGTTTTTTCAAGTAGGAAAAGGGATTAAAAGAAGTTGTACATATTTTCTTCTAAGAAAATTAAACGTTCTCTCTTCAATTAATAAGAATTCGAACTATATATGACTTTTCTACTTTTTTTATGCTAATAAATTTCACTAATTATTTTTTTTTCTCAAACGCATAGCAAGTGCAGAAGAACGTTAAAATGCCTCTCAACACTCCTCCGACCATTAGTGTGACAGAGCGGTTACCTAGAGTGCTCAGCAATGGGAAGAAATCAAGAGAAGAAGAGAAAGTGAGAGAAACCAAAGCGAAAAATGAACTTATGAGCCTTGCTATCACCAAAGGCAACGGGGAGACAAAGGCCAATTTGGCTGAAATAATTACTCACTACGTGGGGACACTCAATCAAAACAAATTGCATTTTCTGGGTGTGTATATCCTTCTGATGGGCTTTTCTAACAGCATAGTATAATTTCTATTATAGTTTCCTGCATAATGCTACTTGAAAATTATTTTTTTTAATACTATAACTTATAATAAATTGTTGTTCACACTCACGATTTACTTATTATTATTATAATTAAAAGTCATGGCCATAAATTACGAATTATATGATAAGTTTTTTTTCTTCTAATTGTAATCTTCATTACGAGTCAAACAAAGTAACGAAGGTTCGATTTACCAATGTCGAGTCCCTATACATATATAGTTAAAATTAAAAATTAAACCCACATATTTAACTTTAAAAATTATGTAATTTATTTAAAACATACATGATTTTATATATATTTAAAAATATTTACAATAAAAATTAATAATTGAATTCTTTTTATTCTCATTTGATATGCTGTGCGTGTAAGTCAAGCGCAAAATCAACTTTCTAATATTTTATACACTACTTGGACAAATATACTAGGTAAGCGAAACTTTATTTGATTTTGTAATTTACCCATATGTCATTACATTCCTAGCCCTAGGTGTTCTGGCAGCATATACAAAGCTGTCCTTGTTACGAAAAAAAGGTAAGCGTTATTTAGTGCCATTGATTTAATGCTAGTTATTCAACGGACCTGGGGGGTTTTTATATTTTAGTATTAAGTAGGAAATGTAAAGAATGGACAGGAATGGAGAAGAGTTTGTCTTGAGACTATCTCTCGGAACAAAATATAACATTTGAGATGTGCCCAAAAAATATATAACATTTCACAGGGTTTTTTTTTTACACCCCGTGTTTTTTATTTAAATATTGAATTCTAAAATATTGTTTTGAAAGTTTAATTTAAAAATATTCTTTTAAAAATTTAAATTTGAAAGCATTTCGTAAATTGTTTTTAAAATTTAATTATAAATCGGTCACTTTCAAAATTTAATTTTTTGAAAGTAATAGAAAAGACCTAAGGTACAAAAGGAGTAAAAAGGAGAGCACAAAATGAAAATCTGCTCTCGGAATAAGAGATGAGAATGAATACGTTAACCTGACCCTCATAAATTCTACGCCTGGTTTGGATTTTAGTTATAAAACCTATAGCTTGACTCGTCGACTTGTTAGAGGTTTTTCCTTAGGTTTCTAATTATAAAACCTAAATCGCTCTTAGATGAGAGATCAAATAAAAAAATAAATAAATGAGATAGATAAAAAGAAAAGACTAAAAAATATACTATTTAGATAATTTAATAAAAAAAGATGAAAGAAAATTCTCTTTACCTATTTAAATAAACAGATGAAAAATAAATAATTAAATATATAAACAAATTTAATTAACCAAAAAGTAAATTTATCCTAAAATGTTTTGATTTTTTAGAATTGGATTTAAGTATATAATAAACTTTTAAAGAAGTTATAGACAAGAATTACAACTTCAAAATTTTAAGAAATTGTGTGTAAAAACCACAATTTTTTTAAAAACTGCATTATTTGGGAAGTTAATTTAAAAGTTACATCATACTTAAAATAAATAGATGCACACGTATACATATGCACGTGTGTGTGTGTGTGGATGTAAAAGAGTACATTTTAATTTATTGCAAGACCTCTCCTAATGGCATATCCGCAAAAGTAGGTTATCCGACTAATCTGGACTTCGACTATGATGCACTGAAACCCTTGTTGCATTTTCACCTAAATAATGCTGGTGATCCATTTATACGGAGCAGTTTTAGTCTAAATTCAACAGAATTTGAAGTTTGCGTGCTTGATTGGTTTGCCAACCTATGGAAGATAAATAGGGATGAGTATTGGGGATATGTCACAACTGGTGGAACTGAAGGAAATCTTCATGGGATTTTATTGGGGTAAGTTTTGTTGAACTTTATTTGTAAAGGCTTTTGGTATGTTACAAATAATATGCAACCAATATTACAAATAATCATTGATTAATGTCTACTGTATACGCAGGAGGGAAAAATTTTCTGATGGGATTCTATATACGTCACAGGACTCCCATTATTCAATATTCAAAATAGCAAGGATGTATAAAATGCAATGCGTGAAAGTTGGCACGTTGGTCTCTGGGGAGATTGATTACACTGATTTGAAGTCTCAACTTGCTCACAAGGACAAGCCAGCCATCATCAATCTAAATATAGGTCTTCCTTATATTCTTTGACAATTAGAACACATTACAATTTAAGAAGCTTATACAGTCACATCCTCAAACACTTGACCGAACTAATTGAAGGATTTATTTTCTTTTTGGCATATAAATTAGGAACAACTATGAAAGGAGCTATTGATGACATTGATCATGTACTACAAACACTTGATGAAAGTGGCTTCCATCGTGATCGATTCTATATTCATTGTGATGGAGCCTTATTCGGAATAATGCTACCATTTATTAAAGGAGTGAGTAAAAGTATCTACCACACTTTTATGTTTAATATAAACATTACATTGATAGTGCAGTTGACAGTAATAGTAAAAAGTGCTACCAAGAAAAAAAGAATGGAAAAATTTGTTTAAAATTGTCTATTGTCACTTTTAATTTTAATTTTTTTATTAGGAGTATATTTATAAGATAAAAAAAAGGGTATTTTAGATAAAATGACTTAAATGAAAATAATAATAATAAATAATTATAAATGACAATTTTGGATGTGGGGGCAAACCAACATTGCTTCCTATAGTAACATAGTCTGGTTTGTGCAGGCTCCAAAGATTACCTTCAAGAAGCCCATTGGAAGTATAACCATTTCTGGCCATAAGTTCTTGGGCTGCCCAATTCCTTGTGGTGTTATGATAACACGTTTAGAACACATCAATGCCTTATCAAGACATGTTGAATACATTGCTTCAAGGGATGCCACAATCACAGGTAGTCGTAGTGGGCATGCTTCAATCTTCCTTTGGTATGCTCTCCAAGAAAGAGGTTTAATAGGACTCAAAAAACAAGTAGAGGAGTGTCTCCTGAATGCACGCTACTTCTATGATCAACTGCGTAAACGTGGCATTGGTGCAATGCTGAATGAATTTAGTAATACAGTTGTCTTTGAAAGGCCTCTGGATGAAGAATTTACACGCAAGTGGAATTTGGCTTGTAAGGGTAATATTGCACATGTGGTTGTGATGCAGCATGTTACCGTCGAAACCATAGACTCCTTTGTTGTTGAATTTACTAGAAAGCAACTCATTTGTTTAGGAGAAACGTTCAGAAAGCCTCCATGCATTGCAAAGGACATTGGTGCTAAAAATTGTGCTTGTGCATTGCATAGTTCATACCCATGGGGAGAAATGATTTGACATGCCTCCTCCTTATTTATCTATGTAGAGGAAAAAGAAAAAAAATCTTATTTATATGTTTATGTAAAAGTTAAGAATATATTAATTATTATATATAGATGGAGAAGTCTAGAAATTAGAGAGACTAAGGATAAATTAGAAATTTGAATGGGGTACCGCACCAAAACTTTGCTCCATTGTCTTGGTTTCTAATCATCATAGGCTCACTTGGCTACGTGGCTAACAGCCGGTTTCACTGTCTCTGTCTTGATATTGAACAGAACAACGAATGAAAATTCAGAATGATTGTGTGGGAGAAGAGGATGATGATACGAAGAAGAACATGCTCATGCCTAAGTTGCCCACTACGTCCATTAAATTTATATGTGATGTATTTTATTAAAAATGTACATGATTCAGTTTCCATCTTAAACACGTGTTAAAAAATTGTTATTATTAAAAAATAAAATTAATAAAAAAAAAATTAAGAAATCGTGTGCAGCTCGTAGTGTATTTCTGCCGAAGAAAAGATTGCAGGGGGTGACAAACTTGATTTGCTGATACAAGCGCGGTGTGTGTTGTGTTTGTGTATACTCATAAATGGACGAATATAGTTCACAGAATAGAACACAATTAAAAATTTTAATGTTTTGAATTCAATTGAGTAAGAAAGTGGAAAGAATGTTACTCGATCGAGAATTTTCTTCAAATTGATACTTGATCTGTTTATCAATTGCAACCTGCAAAAGATCCACGTAACCCGTTTTCCGTTTCTCCTTTCTCTTTCAAATTTTGTCCTCTATTCTCTCAAATTTTGAGTGTTCTTGTTCTCCAAAAACGTGTTATTTTGTAAAATTTTGGGTTTGCAAATATTGGCAGTATTATTCGGCCTAAAAATTCATGTACATACAGCATTCATAAATATTTATCAGTTTTTATAATATTTTACTATTTTATGTTTTTTCAAATGATTTTATTTTTTTCAGATTTGGATATTTTTTTTTCAATAATTTTTAAAATTCAAAGACTTATTGAAAAAATTAAAATTGAATAAGGAACTGTAGAAAATATGAAAGTTGTACCCAAATAAAAGTGAATATTCTCAACAATGAATTAAAAAATGTAATAGGTTTCATTTTGAAAAGTTTTTAATAATTTTTTTATATTTATTTTATTTATTTATTTTTAGAACTAATAATATTACGAGAAGTGCCAATAAAAAAATGAATATTCTCATAAAAATATTAAACTAATGTAAATAAATAAATATATAATAAATATTTATATTGTTTTTAGAATATTATCACAATATTTATAACAATTAATATTAAATAAATTCAAAAATAAAATCATTTAAAACTTATTTTAGATCAATAATATTCTAAGATAAACTAAATAACTATTTACATTATTTGTTATGAGTGAAAAAAATATTAGAATTACTTTATTATAAAATTCTGATAAATAATTTTATAACTCAAATCACATGTACATAAATTAATTGATAGAGAGTTAATATTTTAATTTAACTTGTAGTATCAAGTTTAGAGTTTAAGTTTTAATAAATACAACTGTGTTATATATTAAATAAGATCGTCTCCAATAAATAATATCAAAGTCTAAAAAATGATTTTATAGGTTAAGAAACAAAAAATAATAATAAAATGTTTTTTATGTAAAATAATTAAAAATTTACCACAATATAAAAAATATTTAATTAAATCAATAATCTAAATATGTCATTATATATCCCTTAAAATATAATATAAATTAATATTTATTTAAATTTTTATGTAATAAAAAAATAGTTTATTAAATATTTTAAATATATTTATTCTTACATACTTTTTACTACAAAGTTAATTTTATGGCCATTTTAAGAATCAAATAAAAAACAATTGATGCGTATAATTTTAATATATTATTAATATAATTTTTCTACATTATCAATCGATTAATATACATGACAAATATATAATTTAATAATTATTATAAAATTCGATTATTCACTAATATATTAACGTGTGATTAAATAATAAAATAAAAATATTAATAAAATTTAATGTAATTTGTATTTTATAATCAAATATCTATCTTAAAAATTAATTAATTAATAAAGTATATTTTAATAAAATTTTAATTATTAATTATTATAAATATGATTAGTTTTACATAAAAATCTAATTTGTATTTTATTAAGCTATTTAACTAATAATTTAGTATAAAGTGCCAAAATTTCTAAAGACAGCCTTAGTCTTATCTATTTTTTAATATATTTTATAAAAATTTTGCACGTGAAAATCGTTGTCATTTCTTCCGGCTGCAATTAGTTCATGCATTTCGTTTTATCCTTCGCGTGTCGGCTGAGATGGACTTCGTATGGTCCTATTTATTTAGAGCAGTTAGACATCAACATCAATCAAGTTTAATAACTCTTACAATATTTTATATCAAATATGTAGATAAATGATAAATATTAGTGGTGTATATAAAAAATATAAATATCACTTAATTTGAGAAATTATAATTATTAATTTTAAGAAGGTACAAAATGCTCTCTCAAATTTAAACATTAATAGAATTTATAAATTTATCTCTAAGTAAATTATATATTTACAGGCATTTTAAAATATAATTTTTTATATTTAAAATAAAATAAAAAAAATTTAAATATATCATTTTTTATAAATTTTTAAAGTATGTCATATTTTATTAATTACAAGTCATTCCATATGAGAGTTTTATATATATTAAAAAATATATTTTTAAAATCTTATAATATATATATATATAATTTTTATTTATTTTATTTTAAAATTCAAAGCTAAGAAAGCCAAACAACAACGTTGCCAGAAAGAAGGTCCAGATATCCAAACGAATGATGAAATTTATTATAATGTTACGTGATTTGTTATGTTAATATATTAAATATAAAATAAGATTAAAAAAATTAAAGAATTAACTTTAAAAATATTTTCATATAAAAACTAAAACTTTCATATAAAGATACATAATTTTTTTAAAAAAAAATTAAAAATAAGATTGTGTAATTATATAAATAAAAATTTAATTAGACTTAAATTATGTATTTACGGAGTTGCTTCTTACACTTTTCCTTTTCACATCCTTGTTAAAATTTTTGTAATTTTTTTATCTCTACAATATCCTTTATATAAAATTTTAATTTTAAAAATTTATTCACCAAAAATATTTTATAGAAAAGTAAAATCTTAAATCTAGAACTTAATTTCAGAAGTATAAAATTATAATTTTAGAAATAGTTAATAATTTCATAAATCAATTTTAAAACGTTTATAAATTAAATTTTAAAATTTAATTTTTGAAATTGTAGAATGACAATATTCTAACTTTAAAAGTTCATTTTTAGAAATGGTTAATAATTCTAAAAATTAGTTTTTGAAAGTGTCAAAATTTAATTCTAAAAATTAATTTTCAAATGTATACAATAAAAAATTTGAAAAATTATCTTTAAAAATAATTATTAATTTTATAAATCAATTTCTGAAAGTATAAAAATTAATTTCAAAAGTTAGTTTTAAAAAATGTAAATTTTTTTTAAGAGTACTCATATTGGAAAGGAAAATTAACGAGTTTATTAATGAAATTTTGATAAATTTAAATAATTGACAAACTTGTTTTTCAATTGGTAACTTGCAAATGGTCCGTTAGCCAAATCAACAACGGTTGACAGACCACGCAGCCGCACTTTGACTTCGTAGTAAAATCAGAAAAACAATGACGGTGACCTTTATGGGGGACCATATTTGCTTTAGTTGTGCGCCAAGAAGCAATCAATTAAGTCATTTTCAGAAAAGCTAGAGTCGCTACCAAGAAAGGAGGCTAGTCAATTGTTGTTATTTCTCCCATTTTAGTAAATGACACTTTTTAATTTATTTTAACAAATTTTATAACCATATTTATCCTAAATTTTTCATATAATAGTAACTTATTAAGTATTTAATTACTTTGTCCAAATACATCTAATACAACCATATGAATGATTATAAAGTATTAGATGCCACATTTTAGAAAAATGGCATGAGGGATAATAATGTATTTTTAAAAAATTATATTTTTAAAATTATTTATTAAAAACGAAAATATAAAAAGCATTAATTAAAAATAAAAAATAATATTTTTTACATAATTTTTATATTTTTTAATAAATTTTTTATGTAAAAACTATAAACATATTAAAAAATATATATTAGAAAGTATATTACTTACCTTTCTCTAATACTTAAAATTAAATTAACAAGTTGCTTTTTTTGTATTTGAAAAGTAATCGCTTTAATTACTTTTATTCTTTTGAAATAATAGTAATTTTATAATTTTAAGGTAAAAGATATTTCTTAATTTTGTTTAAAGATAATTATTATTTTAAATTTTATTTATTTATTTTTGTGTCATAATTTAAATGATAAAACAGAACGAAAATGAGTATGATAACTTAAAAGATTTGTTTTGTAAAATTTTGATGACCATCCAATGCACCGACCTATGGGCGAATAGTCCATCCATAGGGCAACCTATATTTTTAATCACTTATAGTTAAATTGAATATTTCTTTATACATAGGGATAAAAGGTAGGGAAACCTATAGTTTTAATCACTTATTAAGTTAAATTGAGTTTTTATATATATACAGGGATAAAAATAAAAAATAAAAAATAAAAAAAGGTTATGTGCCTAGTCAGTGATGAAAAACGATGTTGATAAATAGACCAAACTTATTTAGACTAAAATTTACTCTACTTTAACTTATTTATATTCCGCTTGATTAATTAGAAGAAATCCATTTTTTTAGAAAATTAATTAAATAATTTAAAATAAAAGTATTTTTAAATAATTTATATATGTCATACTAATTTAGGCACACTTTTTACCTGAATAATGTGAGTGGAAGTATAAACAATGTTCCAACAGGGTGGGCACAGCCATGCAAGTTTAGGCTATAAAAAGTCAAAAATTGTTTTCTTTTTCTATCATGTGGTATTTATGTCTTTGTTATCATAGCAAAAAATACAAATAAAAATAGCAAAAAATAAAGAGATGAGAAAATCGTGAAGAAGGGGATGATGCTGACACATCATTTGGAGTAGTAATTAGAGTGAATTTAAGCTTAAGTGGTGGTTGGAGAAGGTTTGATGAAGGAAGTGATCAATTGTGTCAAGAGATTCATGTTTTTGGTTTCTTAGGCAGATCAAGAAATGATCACTTTCATGCAGATGCAGAGGTCGATTCCAATAGTACTGTAGCAGTTTATGGTGGTTCAAAGAATGAAGCTCAACTTCACTTCTACTCTTAACTTTCAAATTATGACCATGTTTTGAGTTATCGTTATTAATGAAACGATACTGCTAACTTGTTTTCTCCTTCGCTGCAGCGCCAAGGTCAGATATTTGCACCGATGCCGGAGATGGTCCCGTTGTTTCTGAGTCAAGCGAACGTCATATATGTCACTTAAGTAAATAAAAATTAATATTTTTCACACCTTCGTTAACGGAAGACCTAATTATGTAACCATTTTCAATATAAAAGATTAATAAGATAATTTTAAAACGTTAAAGATTAACATTTTTTATTTTTTATTTTTGTTAAGCAACATTCTTGATTTTTATTATCTTAGAGACTAATATGAATTTAATATTATTTTTAAATCTTGTTAGTTATTTGTTAAAAAAAATCTTCAACAATTGATTAGCTATTTTATTATTAGTTTAAATAAATGAATTATTGATCTATCCTATAACAGATTATCATAAAAATTAACACATAAAATAAAAAAAATTATATAATAACATTAAGAGTATAGAATTAACAAATTAAATTTATAATTTAAAAATATAATGATGTTATAACAATAAAATGAAATTTATAAAATAATAGTATATAAAATAAATTGACAAAATAAATTTATAAATATTTTTTCATATAAACAAAATTTAAAATATATTTTATAAACTTATCGTATAATTTATATTTATATCAATAATTTTTTTATAAATTATATATAATTCTTTATTAATTAGATATTATTAAATTTAATGTATTTTGTTTAAACATATATCACGAATTTTTTTATGTGACACTCACTTGTTTGTGATTAATTTATTGTATGATAAATTAACGTTGTGTTATATTTAAATGTTTTTATTATTAAATAAAAAAATGTGAAAAAAAGGCAAAAATGCGTTAATTTTGATGACGACAATACATTGATGGTTAAATAACAATTGTCTTACAAATTTTATTTTTTTTTAGTTTTATTCCAGTAATTTAAGTTGTAAATAAACAATCATACTTGTTGTAACCAGTGTCTTGTGATGTTAACTAATTGATTATGATTAATGTTTTAAATGAATTTTGAATCCTACCAAAAATAGAAAATATAAAAATGAAATAAAATCTTCTACTCCCAATAATTTCTTTTTTAAAAATAGTTTTCTATTTTTAAAAATAAAATATAACATAAATTTACTCTAATTATGTGATTTTTTATTTTTAAACATAGTATGTAAAATATAAATTAATATTTAACTTTGAGTATGTTTAGAAGAATTCATAAATAGTGTATAAAAAAACTTATACATCTTATACATAGTTTTATTTTTATTTTATTTTAATAAAAGTTTTAGCATAACATATTAAAATAGGTTATTTTGAACTTATCTTCATAAATTTTATGATTAAATCTAAGATATGAATTATTATTTTAAGTTATTGAATAAATATTTAAATAAATGATTATTGAAATACATTATTTATTTATTAAAATTGTTCATAATGTGGTTTTTAATAAATAATTAAAAATATTATCTTTTCTAAAAGATTCCCAACATAATTTTTTATATTTTTTATTTTGGTTCAAAATTATAATTCAAATTTTTCTTTATTTAAAAAAATATAAAGATGAATTTATTGATTTTAATTAAATGGATAAAATATAGTTTCAATGTTTTAAATTTGCTCGATCAGTGGTATTATCACTGTTTTTTCTTTATTTTTTTACGTTGTAATAAATCCTATAATGAATTTTGTATACTAATAGATTTTTCTCTTCTGATTTAACCAAATCACTTGCAATTGCATCTGACGCAGGTTAGAAAAGTGCTTTTTGTTCAGAACGGCAGAGTGATAACACTAAAGGCTTTCCCCTGCTTTGACCATATGGTTCGTGAGAATATAGCGAGGAAGAACAGAGAGCAATGGCTTTCATTCCATCAATTCATGCCGCAGAGCCGTTGCGCACGTTTGACAGCAATGCTAAGCGCCATAGAAAGGATGAGAAGCAGATACACATTAAAGAGAATAATATACATGTGAATCTGCACTGGCCAGACACCATCCAATTTGACTTCACTCATTACTCACTTCATGCAAACTCTTAACTCATAACAGCTTGCACAACTTGGGTAGCTTTAATTTTTGTCGTTTTTTATTAATTGGGAAAATGTTTTATTATTCTTTTTATATTCTTTCGTATTACTGAATAACATAATATGTTTTAAAAAGAAAAACAAATACTTGTAATCAAGTCTATAATTAATCATAATAAACTTTTATAATATGATTATATCATATTAGTCAATAACATGAGAAATTTTGTTTTTTTTTTATTTCACATTTTTTTCCATTCTTAATATAAAATGGCAAGTCAATAAGAAGAAAATAAAAGAAATATTTTATAATGTGGCGTAAGGTGTTATAAAAATAATTAACGAGGGTGAAAATATTAAAGTTATTTTAATTTTAAATTTAACTTTCTATAGTATAGAGTCATGATATTTTGGCACTTTTTTTTTTTATAATCGTTCGTGTTCTTTTATTATCATTTTTTTTATCACGTGTCACTTGATAATTTAAAAATATAATTCATTTAGAGTCAATACTTTTTTATAGTTCACTTACCACTTATTTACATTGTGTTTTTTTTTTCCAATCTCTCTCCTTCATGTGAAACATGATATGAAAATCAATTACTAGAATCGTATTATTCATTTCATTTATGAGAAAATACAAACGAGGGGTAATTCCAAATGAGTGTGATAGACTCATTTCTTACTATGCAAGACTGTACTGATAAATGATTCAACGTATTGCAGGCTACCCCTCTAATCAGGACTTCAACTATGACGCATTAGCACCTTTGCTTCAATTTCACTTAAACAATGCTGGTGATCCATTTGTAGGCAGCACCTACTACTCTCTAATCAACTGCATTTGAAGTTTGCTTGATTGGTTTGCAAATCTGTGGGAGATAGAGAAGAATGAGTACTGGGGATATGTCACAACAGGTGGAACTGAAGGCAATCTTCATGGGATTTTAGTGGGGTCAGCTTTGATGAACTTTTTAATTAATTTATAGTCTTCTGATATTTCCAAAATATATTCTAAGTCTAAACACATTTAATAACTAATATTGATTTATATCTTTTTTATACAGGAGAGAGCAATTTCCAGATGGGATTTTATATACCTCACAAGATTCACATTATTCAATTTTCAAAATAGCAAGAATGTACCGAATGCAGTGTGTGAAGATTAACGTTTTGGTCTCTGCTGAGATTGATTTTGTTGATCTAAAGGCTTTACTTCTTGATCACAAGGACAAACCAGCCATCATCAATCTAAACATAGGTATCTCCTCTCGTCTTTGACAACCAATATGCACCCACTCTCATTTAAAATTTGTATACAGTTGCAGGGACAACTATGAAAGGAGGAGTTGATGACCTTGATCTTGTTATTAAAACGCTTCAGGAATGTGGTTTCACTGGGGATCGATTCTACATTCACTATGATGGAGCTCTATTTGGAATGATGTTGCCTTTTGTCAAATGACTAAAATAACTGGAAATTGGTTTCAATTATATGGACAACCTTACACCTCTTTAATTACATATTGACAACATAAAATAAAACCAATATTTTAAACCAAGAACAGTACGTAGGCCCAATCGGGTGGGACATGTACTTGCTTATTAAATAAATTAAAATTAAAATCTTTAAAGTTGAGATCGTTAGTTGAATATTACGTCGTGTTTTGGTACAACGGTTTTCTCCATCTAGGCTTCATAGTAATTTTTGTTCAATAAAGCGTATATGTAAATTAAACCAGCCCAATCATCTACATTATTAATTATCTCATAGATTGAAATTATTATTTCATCTAAAATATTGTTTGGGTGATTGGACAGGCACCAAAGATTACCTTCAAGAAACCCATTGGAAGTGTAATTATTTCTGGCCATAAGTTCTTGGGATGTCCAGTTCCTTGTGGTATTGTAATAACTCGCTTAGAAAACATCAAAGCCTTATCTCGAGATGTTGAGTACATTGGTTCAAGGGATATCACAATCACAGGTAGTTGTAGCGGGCATGCTCCAATCTTCCTTTGGTAGGGTCTCCAAGAAAGAGGTTTAATAGGACTCAAAAAACAAGTACAGAAATGTATGATGAATGCACACCACTTATTGGATCAACTACGTAAAGGTGACATTGGTGCAATGTTAAATGAATTTAGTAATACAGTTGTCTTTGAGAGGCCTCTGGATGAGGACTTCACATGTAGGTGGAATTTGGCATGCAAAGGTAAAATTGCACGTGGTTGTGGTGCAACATGTCACTGTTGACACTATAGACTCCTTTGTAAGTGAATTTCTTCAGAACCGGTCCATTTGGTTGGAAGAGGAACGGTTTCAGCCCCTATGCATTGCAAATGATGTCGGTTCTGGAAATTGTGCTAGTTCAATGCACAATTCGTTATCAGGATTAGGGGTGTGCATAGATTGGATTAGTACAAAACTAATTCAAATCTATTTCAAATTCAATTATATGAATTGAATTTTAAATCTATTTATTTTATTGTTTTGAAAACCGGTTTAAAACTAGTTTTAAAATTTGGATTTGGTTTAAAATTGATTTTAAATCCATTTTTAATTAAAACTGATTTTAAATCCGGTTTTAGTTAAAATTAGTTTTAAATCCAGTTTTAATCAAAATTATATTTATTTTTCTGAGCTTTTTTTTTTTTTAAACACAAATACTCTCCCTTATCCCTGTACAGAGTTGTTAAGCCATACTAATAGACTTGTTCAGTGCAATTGCATAAAAGGAACAATTTAATTCAATTGTGAGCATGCATGAAGAAAGTTTATGAATGATGCTTTCAATTTTTGATTTTACAAGTGCACAAACTGAGCAAAAGTATAAAACACAAATACCGAAAGGAACAATAAGTGTCCCACAGTTTAATTGATGCATCTCTTGAGGTTCTACAGATTTTCTATCTTAAAAAATGAAAGCAACTAATCCTAATACTCGTGCTGTAACAAGTTAGAGTTTTGGAAGAGGAAACAGCAACACAACATGCATTAGTCATTCATTTATATTGCAACATTGATTGACAAATATCGTTGGCAATGATTCTTCTAAGAACAGAATCATGCATGCTTTCTACTCTACACTCTATTGTCTTACGCTTCTCAGCTACCACCAGATTAAAGATTCTCTGCAAATGTAAAAATAATACCATACAATATATTAATAAAAATAGCTTGGCACAATGAGAATTTACACACAAACAAAAATTAGAATAAAAAGCTTAGCCAAAGAGCATTTTAAAAGAAATCATAATTCCATAGAACATTATCCATAACCAAGAAATTTAAACATCAACACATCTTAACAACTATTACAACACTACCATTTTAATCATTATCAAGCGGCATAGAAGCTATAAAAGCAGTATCTTGTTGAGAAGTTATTTCTGCAAAATAAAAAATATATAATTAGTAATTATTTATTAACTTTTAATATAGTTAATAACAACATAATGAAAGTTCTTACCTTGCTCAAATTTTTCAAGCTCTTCAAACTCCTCATTTGAAAGTAATGGTGAACAATATCCCTTAAGCTAATCTTGGGTGCAAATAAGTGCTTCCACCATTTTAGGTGTTAAGGAAGTACGGTAAGAATCGAGTACCCTTCCTCCAGTACTAAAGGCAGATTCAGAGGCTACAGTGGAGACAGGTATTGCCAACACCTCTCTTGCAATGCTTGCAAGGATTGGAAATCTACTTGAGTTTAACTTCCACCAATTTAATATATCAAAATTTTCTGGACTTTCTAAAGTTTCTTCCAAGTACTTACTCAATTCATAATTCTTACTTCTACTTGATCGAAAAAATTGACTATATCTATAACGATCATCATTGCTACCCTAAAAAATTCACTATAGTCATAACGATCATCATTTAATATTGTTTCTTGTAAATCACCTTGAGATCCTGCTTCCTTACCTTTGAATTCTTCAAAAAGAGACTCCAAACAAGTTTCTAATTTCTCATTCAATATCATTGTCTCACTAACACCAAAAGTTTGAGAAATCAACCATTTTATGAATTTCAATTTGTATCTAGGGTCCAATACAACAGCAATAAACAACAACATATTTAGATTGTTTGGATTTCCCCAATACTTATCATATTTTTTTTTCATTCTTGTAGCTATTTCTTTCATTCTTGCATCTTTGGATTGATGACACATTTGATTGATCTTCTTTCCAATTCCAAGAACCTCTAACATATACATGTTACCTGTCACATAAGATGAACCAGAAATACACAAAGTAGCTTCATAAAAAATTTTCAAAAATGGTAATATTAAGCGAACATAGTCCCAATCTTCACTTATAGGAAGACCCTTCCCCTTGTTTAACTCTTCAGTATACTTCCTATCTTGCATTTCAAGCTCTTCAAATGTCTTTTGATGTTTCAAAGCACCTTCTAACATAAAAAAAGTTGAATTCCACCTAGTTTCAACATCTAGGCAAACAAGACCTTTGTATTCAATTTCTCGTTCAATACATGCCTTAAACTTTGTCAATCTAGAAGGAGAAGATCTTATATATTTCATTGCAGCACGAATTTTTAAAACAGAGTCATCAATTTCCTCTAAACCTTCTTTTACAATCAAATTCAAAATATGTACATAACAATGCATATGAATATATTCTCCATCCAAAACTAAACTGCTCCAAGATAATAGCCTTTTTCTTAGATACTGAATACCAACATCATTTGATGAAGCATTATCAACTGTCAAACTTAAAACGCAATTCAGCCCTCACCCATCCAAGCACTTCTCTATAGTCTTAGCAATAGTTTCTCCTGAATGGCTAGTAATTTGACAAAAATTTAGAATCTTTTTTTTGCAACTTCTAGTTATTGTCAATAAAATGTCCAGTCATGCAAAGATAACTAAGATTCTGACCAGAAGTCCATGTATCAGTGGTAAGACAAACTCTTTGACAATTTTAAGAAAGAAATTTTTTCAATTTGATCTTTTTTGTCTCCCATAGGCCTAAAACATCACGTGCTAATGTACTACGTGAAATGACATGAAATTTTGGTTGAAAAACATTCAAAAACTTTTGAAATGATTCATGCTCCACACATCGAAAAGGAATTTCCATAGCTATAAACATCTTCACTAATTCTATCTGACACTTCTCTTGGTCAAATTTGGCAATTGAAGGAGAAGAAACATGTCTTTCTGCATTTGCCATTGATGATGAAATTGAATTGGGATTATTTTTACATTTCTTTGAATGAGCTAGCATGGAACTTGTCCCATTGTCAAATTTCATCAAACAACTACAATAATTGCATCACACTCTGTTGCAGCAAACCAAATCACACTCTATCGCTGTGAACCAAAACCAAATAAAAAAGAAATCTAGGGTTTAGAAGAAATGAGAATAATAAATCTGGTTTTCTAAAATCCAATCTGATTTTAATATATTAAAACTAATTTAGAACCGGTTGAGCTTAGTTACGGATTCAATTTTCTGATTTTTCAAAATATTTGGATTTTTAAAACTGGTTAGGCTTAGTTATGGATTGAGCTTTTATATTTGATTTTTTTGTGCACCCCTAATCAGGATTCAGAGTATGTTAAACATGATGTTAATCAGTAACGAGCGTTGGTTTGAGCACAAATGACTCAAATCCTTTAAGCACATCATTTTATATTTAGAGTTTATTTAAATGATTCTACGAATAATTTATAATTTTTTTATAAGTTTTTTTAATTGTACAATAAAGTAAGTTGTTTTTATATTTTTTTTTATCAATTTTATATGTCAATTTATACTATGTTATTTTTAAAAGATATTAAATAGATGTTTAATTAAATTGAGTATACCTTTTATTTTATGACTTTGTTTAAAGGACTTTGTACCCGGCAATTCTAGAGATAAATAGTATTTTACATGTAGAACAAAAAGCCATTTAAAAAAAAAGTGTGCGATGTTAAATATTTGACTCAATGAATGAAGCCATATGAAATATGACTTTCCTGTATATTTGGCTTTCACTGCCACTTTACTTTTGAAATAAAACTGTAAAAATTAACATAAACTGGCTAAACGATCATCATACGTTATAGACAATAAGGTCGTTGACACTACAAATAATACAACCTGACACAAGATTGAGTGCATGCATGTGTTATTCCAGTATTTTTTTTTTTTCTTCCTAAAATGCAAATTTTCTAGTTCTATCAACCGGAATTTTCCTTTCGATATAAGGACAATCTAAACTGATTTGACTTTAAAATTAAAAGATAATTTACCATAATATTACGTTGGCCCATATAGCTGTAGCAAGATCTCTTACCTACAACCACAAGACCAATGCATTGACCCAATGTGGTTCACGTTCTACTTTTTAAGACCAAGACTACTAACAAACCTCTCAAGACAGTTTATATATATATATATATATATATATATATATATATATATATTTTCTATTAATTAAAATTTCTTAAAAATTAAAAATATATGAAAAAAATATTAATTTAAAAGTAAAAAAATTAAATATACATAATTTTTTTATTAATTTTAATAAATAACAAGATGCGTGTTATAAAAAATATATAAAATAATATATTATTACTATTATTATTTTTTAAAGTTTACCACGAGATAAATACTCGGTAAAACACGCGCGTAAGATCAGTGTATACACGGATTAAAATCACAAATTGACTAATAGTATTCGTAATCAGCTGTAATCTTGCACTAATTAAACGGAAACGTTTGGTGTCCTATTTGATTTTAATATTTTTAAATATGTATATTAAAAAATAAAAATATATATTCAATGTCCCACACACTATTGAATTTTACATATTCAAGCAACCAAAGTACCATTTGGAATTCCTATCTATAATAATAAATAGGACCTTGTAGAGAAATTTAGGCACGCTTAAATAGAGATGAAAATAGTCTAGGTCATCTAATAGAAGAATAAGGTCTAGTTTGATTTAGTTTATTTTATTAATAAGATTGATTTAGATTTTTAAAAAATTTAATTAATTAAATAGGTCAAATTTGAGCTTAAAAAAAAATCTATTAGGCCTATTAGAATAACCTATTTAAAATTTATAATAATATATTAAATAATTTTATATAAAATTATAATATAATAATATATTAAATTAATTAAATTTTAAAATAATAAAATTTTAAATTAAAAATTCTAATACTTTTTGTTAGAGTTGAAGAATGTCTTTGTTACATATTTTTTACGAGAAAAAAGTTTTAATAATGTATAAATATTGAATTTTTTAAGACAATTATAAATATTGGGAGACAATTTTAATTGTTCAATAAAAATAAATTTCAATATTATTAATCAATTAAATTTTAAAATAATAAAATTTTAAATTAAAATCTTAAATATTTTCATTGAATTGAAGAATGTTTCTATTATATACTCTTTAAGAAAGAGAATCCTACTTGTTAGAGTCTTTTGCATATCTTATACGTATAACATAACAATGATTTACATTGCGCTGTTTTGAATACATTTATGTGGTTTAAAAATAATAAATAGAAATATGTAAGTTTATTATACATATTTAAGGTGTTGAATAATTTTTTTAATAATTTATTTAAATATAAGTCTTACAACTTTTAAAAAAATACCTATTTAGATAGTTTAATAGCTTATTTATAAAAAAGTTTGATGACTTATTGAATATTTCAATACTAATTAGGCTTTTAAAAAGTTCAGGCTAAGTTTAATAAAAAGCTTATTACAAGTAAAAGGGCAGGTTTAGACTCAAACTTACTAAACAAGTCAAACTTATTTATACAAAACTTAGTTTAGTCTAACATGTTTTTATCCCTATCCTCAAACAACACACCACAAAAATTAAAATACTAATTAATATTTTAAAATTCCTAATTAAAAAATTTAAAATATATTCATGTTATGATTTTTAATAAGTACTTAGCATAGTTTTTTATAAATATTTTATTTATTAATTCTTTAATCAATATGTTTTAGAAGGCTGAAAAATCAGTATCACACATCTCTGTTGCCTGAACTCATTTCAGCCAAAGAATAGCATGAACACTACCAAATAGATCAAATTATTTGTCAAAAGAGTAATGTATTGATTTATGTGGAAAGAATTCAGTTTCCTAAATTTATATATCTTGGTTCAATATATTCTAAAATTCACGTAACATAATGTAATGTATTGCATTTTGCCGGGGAATAAATTATTCAGAAAAATTTTTCTTGAAAATTTAAATTGAAAAAATATAAAAAATATATTTTTCTGCAACTTTTAATGATATAAATATTCACAAAGTATTAGGTGTCACATTTTAGAGGAATGACATATTTAAAATATGTATGTTTTGTGAATTTTTGAGGACCGCCCAATTAATGCTACCTATGCGTGGGCAGTTCATTACCACAGCCACGGTTGCATACTCCTCAAGCATAAGAAAACATATATTGTCAATCATTTATTATGTTAAATTGAATTTTTATTTATACAGAAAGACCAAAGAAAAAAAAAGTTAGGTAGTTAATCAATTATGAAAAAACGTTGTTGAGAAATAGACCAAACCTATTTTAGTCTATTTAAACTTATTTCTATTCCGGTTTATAAAGAAAAATGTTAGAAAAAATATTTTCAGAATATCAATTTAAAAAATTTTACAGTAAAAAATATTATTAATACATTTTCACTATAATTTCTAATTCAATTTTATTATAAATTTCAATAAAAATCCATTTATTAATTTTTTAACTAGTAGCATTAATCATGATACTCCTTAATAGGATAATTTATATGCTATTTTGATGACAAGTTCATTAGTTAACTATTTATTAAACTGATATCATTTTTATAAAATATTGCATAATTATTCACTTAATTGAAATAACTACTATTTTGTGTCATATTAATTTGTTCACATTTTTTAATTATGAATAATGTGTGTAGGTATGAATCATGTCCAAATAGTACTGAGGGTGCATCATGAGAGTTAGGCCATAGAAAATCAATTTTTTTTTTTATTATCAAATATATCTGTGTGTTTGTTATCATCGAAAATGAAACATTTCTATATATACCTATAAAATAAATAACAAGAGACAAGTCACAAGAGAGAGTGAAAGGACGTCCAAACCCATGCCCATATTCTTTTATAATTATATCAAATTAAAACCTTAGTCCCGTTTAGTTTTTAAAATGTTCTCCTTACTCATTTTACTTTTAGAAGATGAAAAAAATATTAAATAATCTCAATGTGTTACATTATTTATTTTAATACTAACATTAGAATTTGTAAGTTAACGTCAAACACTAGGTGTCATTGATACTTTAATGATAATAACGTGTACATTTTCTTCTTCTTTTTTTCCCTAAGAAATAAAACGAACAAATAAAGAGACATTTAGATTAAAATATTTTCTTTGTAGCTACATTAACGTAGGAAAAAAAAAAGAAAACTTATGTTTTCACTGTAAAGGAACTTTTCCATTGAACCTTTACTGACCACAACTGAGAGCCAGAATTATAGAAAATTTGTATGCCTAAAATCAAATAAAAAAAAGAAGGTAATTGTTGAGAGAAGTTATTTGTACTAAAATTGACATTACATGTATGTCAAATTCTCTGTTATGTAATTTATTTATTTATTTATTATTGTTATTATTATTATTGTGTTTGAGTAATATATTTAGGGGCACTCTTGATCCTTTGGAATTTGTAATTATCTCTTATGATTCATTTTTTTTTTTTGCTTGTGTCTGTTGTGTATGTGCTTGTTACATGTGGTAAAAAAGGATTTCAATAAATTTTTAAAATAATATAAAATAAAAATTAAATTTTAAATATGTACTATTTATATATAATTTTAAAACATATTTTTTAATAGATAAAAAAACCTGTAAATTACACATAAATTACACTATTTTTTAAATATTTTATACGGGAGAATAAGATATCAGTCATGTTTAAACATAAGTTACATTTAGCTTGCACGTCACTTGATAGCTTTAGTAGTATAATACGTCATTTGAACAGAAGGCGGTCTAATAAAAATAAAAAAATTAATAACATACTCTTTAACATTTTTTAATATATTTTTTATTATTAATTAAAAATAATCAAAATTTATAAAAATATTAATTTATAAGTAAAAAATAAAATTTACATAATTATTATAATTTTTAATAAATTTTAATCAGTAATATAAAGTATGTATAGAAAAACATATTGTTAGCTTTCTTTTTTAGAATAATAATATTATTCTCATAATAATTTTTTTTTATTATATCATCTATTCAATCATTAATTTTTCTTTCCATTTTTATTAAAAATATCATCTTCCCTCCCAAAATAACTTTCCGTTGAAAGGGTAAATGTGTGCACGTGATTATTTTGGACAAGTTCCATCGTATCTTTTGTTTTTTTTAATATTATTAATGTTTGATTGGACCAGTTCCTTCTTGCAAACTGGTGGGCCTCTGACATAATTTCTTCTGTGAATTTCCTTCAGCTACAACTACTATACTGTTTTGCAGCAGTCTGATTTATGTAATTTTTTTAAAATATATTTTAACTACTTTTAAATAGAATTTATTTTAAATTATTATTTATTAATTTTTTAATTTTATATTTAACATTAATCTTTATCTATTAGATAGTAACGTGACTCACCATTTTTTTAAATTTTACTATTTTTTTATTTTTTATTTTTTGTTATTTTTTTAGTTACTTTTTTAACCTTCATTAAATTACTATCTTTGTCTTTTAATTTTTGAATTGTGCAGATTTATTTTGAGATAACAAATTTATTATCTCTATTTACAGACTTTTTAATCCAACAAAAATAATTATAAGAATTAAGTTCTTATAAATTAAATACAAATAAATTTGTAAACACATAAATACAAATCTATTCCCAAATACAACTAGTTGAACTTAAATTCTAACTAGAGCATAAGTTACAACAACTTGTGCAAATAAGTATAAAAAAACTACTCACACTATTTTTTTGGTAAAGATGAAGATTAAAAATGAAGATTGAAATGGACAATGACAATCAATGAAAAAGGAAATTTAATTTTCTTATTCCTTTTATGATTATTCTTTTTTCTTTCGTCTTCGTCTTCAGTTTATTTTTCTTTTTAGTGTTTTTTTATAGAATTATTGATTTGGCCCTCTTTCTCTTATTCTTCAAAAAAGCAACTTATAAGTTATGTTTCATTTTTTTTTATTTGGATTGGTGATGTGAAAATTTAAAGGTAAAATAGAAGAGAAAAATTAGGAATAATATAATAAACTGTAAGTCACATCGTTATTTAACTAACAAAGATTTACATATGTATAAAATTGAAAAAAGATTAATTAGGTATTAAAATAAAAATAATAATAAATACTGATATAAAATAAGTTCTATTTAGAAATAATTAAAATATATTTAACCTTATATTTTCATTTTTGTGTTATTGTACAATAAATAGTATTGCTCTTTTTTTTAATAGTATTGACTTGAAAGTACTCAATTATGTTATAGCATTTTTCTTATCAATTTATTTGTCAATTTATTCATAATAAAAAATCTTGAGTAATTAACGACTACTTTTATTATTAAATTAAATACCACGAATCCTTATCGGACATATAATATAAATTGTAATAAAAAGTATAATAAAACAATATGAAAAATTAAGAAAAAATGTATTAATATTGAATTTATATAATTAATAAAAAATAAATATATAATTTTAAAAATACAATAATGTTATAAAAAATGATACAAAATAATTTTATAAATACTTATTAATATTAACAAAATTTAAAATATATTTTTTAATGTTATTGTACAATTTATATTTATATAGATAATATTAATAAAATTGGTTTATAATTTTTTTATATAATCTAATTAATTTATTTATTAATATTACGATTAATCTATTTATTATTAATTTTTTATGATGTAATCCTAATGCCGTTTATTTTTCATCTATAGTACAATAAATTGATATTTTATTATATTTAATAATAATAATAATTATTATTATTAAAAAAATGCAAAAAGAAAGATAAAAGCGGTGTTCATTCTGATAATTATAATTAAATAACTTTTTTCCAAAGCTTTTTTAGTTTTATTCTTGTAAATAAATAATAATACTTATTTTGTTACCACTATCTTGTTACGTATACTAATAAGATGAGAATAATATTTCAAATAAATCTTGAATCCTAGGGGAAATAAAAAAATATAAAATAAAATAAAAATCTTCTACTTCTACTGCACGTAATGAGCTATGACACTAGTGTCGTACGTGTAACTAAGACTTATATTTAATTTTATTTTTTTCAAATTTTGTGCAAAGTAGATTTAAAAAAAAAATAATTACAAGAATAAGAGCTTCTAGTTAAAAAAAAAAAATTTATAATTTTTTTAATAAAATTATAGTTTTAAAATTAAAAAGGTTTAATTATATTTTTATGTAATAAATTTTTATAAATTTTTTTGTTAATATTTAATTTTTAAAAAGTTAAGATTTAGTCTTTTCATCATCTCTCTTCTTTTGGGTATTAAACTAATTGCTTGTTAACTCTCAACTCCTTTATTAAATATGCTGAACTAACTAAGTAGAGATTAAAATTTAATCTCTATCATTATTTTTCTTAAACTGTATTTAAATATAATTAACATTAAAAAATATTACATTATTTAATTTAATAATATTTTATTATTTAAAATTAATATTTATAAATAAAATGACGTATATGTGCTCGATTTCACCTGGTTCGTACTTTTACATGAGTTGTTTTTTGTTTTGTGTATTTTTTATGTATCGCAATAAAATATTTCGTGTTCTATTTTAATATAATTTACTGATCTTATCATAGTTTTGTTCATGTGGTTTGATTGTTTATACTTATTTGTCTATTGTCAGAGATTTTTTTTTGTTTCTATGTTTCCTTTTCGGTTCAAATGGCGGAGATTTTTTATTTGTTTGTTAACAAACAAATTCTGTTTTACTTTCTTTCTTTCCCTTTCAAATATAATTACACTGCTGAAAGTCGTGTGCATTTGGATTTGGTATGAGCGTTGACAACCTCCTCCTAACAGAAAAATATTTGACTTTTAATAATTCAAAATTAAATTGAAATTGCTGCCGTTCAAAATAAAGTGAATTTACCAGAAGAATTTACATCCCAAGTACAGAGATATTATGGTAAAAAAAAAAGGAGAAGGGTGAGAATGGATACTAAGAAAGTGAAAGGAGAAAAAGATGAACTTTCCTGCAAATATAAAAAATATAAAACTTATTATAAATATAAATTTTAAATAATAAAATATTATTATACACATCCAATAATTGAACAAATGAATCCAAGAGACATCATGCACTAGTGTCGCTTTTTCAGGCTATTAATACACATCGATCGTTTGTCTTTCTCATACTCTCTGTGCTGCGCATATTACAATAATGGAGAATTCAACGAGGAAGAACATGGCAACGGATATCGTTCCATCAAATCATGCCACAGAGCTGTTGCCAACGACTGTGAGCAATGTCAAGCACTCTAGAAAACATGGCAATAGACATATGAACCTTGCCATTACCCGCTGCAATGGCCAGGCACAAGACAATTTGACTACAGTCATTACTCACTACGTCGAGACCCTAACTCAGCGCAACTCGCGCAACTTGGGTAGCTTTTTGCACTTTTACTTTGAAATATGCTTTCATATATCTTTTAATTCTAGCTCTGTGTAATTGAATAACATAATATGTTTATTTTGTGGAGATAAAAATATAGTTTTAATTAAATTTAACTAATAAGTTTTACATCGAATATGATGGATTTTTATCTAAAAAAATTGTTTTTTCTTTAATATGCTTATATTATGTTAGTTAACAATATGAAAAAGTATTTCTTTTACATCATTTTATTCTTAATATAAAATGTAATAAAAAGAAAATTAAAGAAATGTTTTCAAATGTGGCCTAATGGTATGTTAAAAATAATTAACGGGGTTGAAAATATTAAGGTTATTTTAATGTTAACTTTAACTGTTTATAACTTTGGAATTGTGATATTTTGACACTTTTTCTTACACTCACTAATTTCATACACTTTTACTGATTTTTTTTTTATTATCGCATATCACTTTATAATGTCAAGAAACAATTCATTTAGAATAATATTATTTAAAAAAAATGTTAATCAATATTTTTAGAACACTTGTTAAGAAAAAACATCTTGTTATAAAATTTAAAAAATACACACATATATCTTAATTCATTTCAATAATTTCTGATAAAAATTTAGTAATTAATTTTTACAGCATGATTTCCTTAGGTACCAGTTAATTAGTATCACCTTGTTTTTACAATTCTTTTTTCAGATTTCTTGCTCTTAGCACTTATCTTTTCTCACACTGTTCTCTATTTTTTTCTCCAAACTCTTAACAGTTCTTAAAGTTAATAGTTGGAATAGTATTATTAACTCATTTATAATAATACACAAACGACCGAGGAGTAAATCCAAATGAGTGTACTAATTACTGATTTCAACTTATTGCAGGCTACCCCACTAATCAGGCCTTCAACTATGACGCATTAGCACCGTTGCTTCAATTTCACCTAAACAATGCTGGTGATCCATTTGTAGGCAGCAGCTACTGTCTAAATTCAACTGCATTTGAAGTTTGCGTGCTTGATTGGTTTGCAAATCTGTGGGAGATAGAGAAGAATGAGTACTGGGGATATGTCACAACAGGTGGAACTGAAGGCAATCTTCATGGGATTTTCGTGGGGTCAGTTTTGATGAACTTTTTAATTAATTTATAGTCTTCTGATATTTCCAAAATATATTCTAAGTCTAAACACATTTAATAACTAATATTGATTTATATCTTTTTTATACAGGAGAGAGCAATTTCCAGATGGGATTTTATATACCTCACAAGATTCACATTATTCAATTTTCAAAATAGCAAGAATGTACCGAATGCAGTGTGAGAAGATTAACGTTTTGGTCTCTGGTGAGATTGATTGTATTGATCTAAAGGCTTTACTTCTTGATCACAAGGACAAACCAGCCATCATCAATCTAAACATAGGTATCTCCTCTCGTCTTTGACAACCAATATGCACCCCCTCTCATTTAAAATTTATATACAGTTGGCGAAACTTAGAAGGGTTCTAATTGTTGCAGGGACAACTATGAAAGGAGGAGTTGATGACCTTGATCTTGTTATTGAAACGCTTCAGGAATGTGGTTTCACTCGTGATCGATTCTACATTCACTGTGATGGAGCTCTATTTGGAATGATGTTGCCTTTTGTCAAACGAGTAAGTTATTTATTGGTTAAAGAACCCAAAAAAAAAAAAAAACAAGAAAAAATGTTATTACTTGATTTGGTATTGTGCATGGGAATGGGAGATACAGAAGTGGAGGTCAGATACGTGACTACCAGGTCTGAGATGAGCAAAATAATTAGAAGTTTGTTAGATTAAATTAAATAAATTAAAAATAATATTTTTATTAATTATATAAAAAGTTTGTTAAAATTTTGCTTGTATAATTTCAATTTGCTCCAATTAATAAAAAAAAATGTTATTGCACAGGCAAATATGTATTCTTTTTCTTATGATAGAGCCAAAAAACATTCATAATTCAGTGCCAAAAATACTCAAATAATTGGTATACTCAATAAGGTACAAGGGCTGAGCGCAGCAATTCGCCGATACATAAGATAACAATTGCCTTCGTGCCCCCCTCCCTGGCACCACGCTAGTACTAATAAACCACATGCACAGGATTCTCGTTTATTTAAGGTGTTCAGTGAATTAAAGCAATTCAATAAATCTGACAAGCTGAATCAGATCAATTAAATTAATTTTACTTTTTGGCTATGCACAAGTACGAACTAGTATGAATTGAACTGATTTAATATTTCATATGCATTTATTTTTATAACTTTTTAGGATTTGGGAATTCTTCAGTCCTTAGCAAATATATTTTAATTGGTATTTTAAATTTAAGGCTTAGTATTATTCTTAGTAACAGGTTCACGTGTTTCTTGAGATAAATTTACGAGGTTTTCATTTTTTTTAATTAAAATTACCCTTAAAGATTCAAATTGTTCCTAATCAAGGTTGTTTTGTTCTAATTTGTTGAAAATTATTTTACATACTCAAATATTTTTTTTTAAAAAGTTAATTTTGATTTTTTTTCCTTCCAAACTGAATTGAATCGATTCATATGTATCTCTGCGTTCATATTAAATAAATTAAAATTTATATCCTCGTTTGATAAGCTTTAAAGTTGAGGTAATTAGTTGAATATTATTGAAGTCAATGTTTTTTGGAACGCTTTTCTCAATCTGGGCTTCACATTAATTTTTGTTCAATAAAAATCAATCCAATTATCTAGAATATTAATTATCTTGTAGATTAAAATTATTATTTTATCTAACATTGTTTGGGTGACTGAGCAGGCCCCAAAGATTACCTTCAAGAAGCCCATTGGAAGTATAACAATCTCTGGCCATAAGTTTTTGGGATGTCCAATTCCTTGTGGCGTTGTAATTACTCGTCTAGAACATACAAATGCCCTTTCTAGAGATGTTGAAATTATTGCTTCAAGGGATGTCACAATCACAGGTAGCCGTTGTGGGCATGCACCAATCTTCCTTTGGTATGCTATCCAAGAAAAAGGCTTAATAGGACTTAGGAAAGAAGTGTATATGTGCACCCTGAATGCATGCCACCTACTGAATCAACTACGTGATGGTGGCATTAGTGCAATGTTGAATGACTTTAGTAACACAGTTGTCTTTGAAAGGCCTCTTGATGATGACTTTACGCGTAGATGGAATTTGGCTTGCAAAGGTAATATTGCACATATAGTTGTGATGCAGCACGTTACTACTGAAATTCTTGACTCCTTTGTTGCTGAATTTATCCAAAAACGACTTATTTGGTTCAACGATGAACTCAGAAAGCCTCCATGCATTGCAAATGACATTGGAGCTGAAAATTGTGCTTGTACATTGCACGTATAAATAATGTGACTCTACACTCATGTATGGTTTCTTGTATCGATGCATATACATACATGTATTGAATAATGAGTTATTAATTTGCAATATGGTTGTGTTTGAAAGGCCTCTTGATGATTACTTTAGTACACAAAGTGGAATATGCAAAATTTTATCCATTTTAGTTCCATGATATTTTTAAAAAGTCTTTATTATTAATTTCTTGAGATACTAAATAGTAACTAAAAAAATAATGTTTCATGAAATACTTTTCACATCAAATACTAATTTTTCATGTGTCATACTTTGAATAAATAATTAATTCATAAAAATTAGTCTTTAATAAAGTTTTATTTTTATTTTTAAAATCTTTAATAAATTTATCTTTAATAAATTTTATTATTATCTTTTAAATAAACACCATAACTTTAACAACATTTTTTTATCTTATTTTTCTTTTATAAATATTTGTCAAGTAGTATTATTTAAGAACAAAATATCATTTTCAAGATGATTAACAAATATATTATATAATAAAGTAGGAAAATTTACTTTATTCTGTTCACTTGAATCTATATTTTTTATTTTTAATACATGGGACAAAGTAAAAGTTTTTCTTTGTATGTGATGTATAAGAACTTATTTTTATTACCCTCAATTTCATCTTATCAACGGAAATATTTTTTTTTCATAAAAATGTAAACAGAATAATTAAAAAACTTCAAAACATTCTATATTAGTAGATTCTAAACACTAAAACACTTTAGTGCTAATTGTAATGATGACAAATTATTTTATTTTATTTAAATTTTAAAATATTATCAAAGAATAATTCTAAAAGTTGTATATATTTTAAAAAATATTTATTTATTTAAATATCATGTATAAAGTTATCATTGTCATATGATAAAAATTATATGGCATATTATTTGCTTAATTATTATTTAACAACTTTTAATTAACAGTAAGGATTATTTTTAAAAAAATTAAAATAAATTTGATAAAAAATTATAAAAATTAATTTTTTTTAAAAAATATATAAAAACTAATTATTTTTTTTAAAGATATTCATGTCATGTTTTGTTAATAATAAGGGGAAGATCTTGTTAAGTAACGTCTACATGATATTAATAAATAATTTTTTTTATTCTAAAGTATATTAAGAGCATTTTAAAAATTATAAAAAAAAAGTGTATCATTATTTTTTATTTTTAACCAGTTCCTAAAGGTATTAGTTTGTATATTTTTAATAAAATATTAAAAATTATACAATCATAATTATCTCATTCAATAAAAACGTGAAAATGAGTTAGTCAACTTGAGTAAATTAATTCATATATATATATATATATATATGAAAAAGAATTTTTTATATTTTTATATTAATATAAATCTAAAAATTCTTATACTTAATTTAAATTTTTTATTTAATTTATATCTAATGAGTTATAATTTATTATTTTATTAACTGTTAGATGTAAATTAAATAAAAAGTTTAAATCAAATATAAGTATAATTGTTGTAATAATAATCCAATAGACGTTTCTGTTAATAAAAAGAATGATGTGAGATACGATATGTTTTATATAAAGTGAAGGATTTTTGTGTAAAAATTAAAAAAAATAACAAACTTTAAATTATTATTTAACGTTTCAAGATAAACAGGTGCTAAATGCGTGCAGATTGTCTCTAATATAATAACGTCAAGTAACGAAACTTAAATTTTATATCTGACCTAGTTTATGGTAAGATAAATTATTTTATTTTTAATGAAATAATAACTTTATCTTATATTTTACGTTATTTTAGTTTTAATATAAATTTTATCGTGTGAAATTTAAATACTATTACTTTTCTTATTCTTTTTCACGTATGGGGTCACATAAAATTAATATTAACTGCATAAAACGTGAGATATAAGTCGATTGTTTGAAAAATCCATGAAGCAAAAAAATAAGTTTTTATTTAAGAAGGTTTCGTAGCAAATTTGTGATGATATTTCTCACAACATAAGTTATATTTTTTACATTTCTATAATATTTATAATAAAAGTTATATATATATATATATATATATATATATATATATTATTTTGTGATTATGCACATCAATAGTTATGATAGTATAAATTTGGCTAGATATCATTAGTATGTAAACTACTAGAACAATAAATTATACTCTGGTTATAGACTAACAATGCATATACTAATATTTTAATTTTTGTTTGAAAATTAATGCTTATAGTTACGAACAAAATTTATCTTAAAACTGAACATTTTTTTCTGTCTATTTTATAAATCATTTTTAACTAAATTATATAAATAAATAAAAATAATTAAAGTTAGTTTTCTTAAATCTTTTAGAAGTTATTTGGGATGGAGAGTTTTAAAGGAGAAAGAAGGAAAGAGCATAAATTTATATTTTAAATAAATATATTTAAAATTAATATTTTTTAAAAATAAAAATATAAATTATTATATATTAATAATATATTTTTCATCTTAAATAATATATAATTCTTTTAATTTAAAATTAAAAATTATGCTCCAAACAATCCCGTAATTAATTACTCATAAACACTTGTTAGGAAAACCTACAAGAATTGAAAACATTTGTTGAAATTTGAATCTATAGATGCCCTGTCCTCAAACCATTAGAACTCAATGTTATGCAAATTAATGGTTCGATTCATTTATCTCTTCGCGTCTTTCCTCACTCTCAAAACCATATAAATTATGGAAAGAATGGGGAACCCAGTGCAGAAGAATATGACGATGTCTTTCAACATTCCAAAAGCTCACACAGCGTTTCATGCTCTCTAAACAAGAAGAGAAGTGTAGAGAAATCCAAGAGAGTAATGGACATACAAGCCTTGACATCATGAAGTGCAAGGGGGAGACACAGGCTAAATTGGCTGAAGTAATCACGCACTACGTGGGGACACTAAATCAAAACAAATTGCACTTTTTGGGTATGCCTGATCTTTTTATATATTGTATTTATTTTGTCTTTTTCATCTACAATTCTATATATAGTTGACCTCCACTAATGATATCCGCTAAAGCAGGTTACCCTACTAATCAGGACTTCGAGTATGAAGCACTGGCACCTTTGTTGCATTTTCACCTAAACAATGCTGGTGATCCACTTATAGGAAGCAGCTTTGGTCTAAATTCAACAGAATTTGAAGTTTGCGTGTTAGACTGGTTTGCCAACCTATGGGAGATAGAGAAGGGTGAGTACTGGGGATACGTTACAACTGGGGATACGTTACTTCTTGCTCATAAAAACAAGCCAGCCATCATCAATCTAAACATAGGTCTTCTCATCTTTGACAACTAAAACACATTACAAGAACAAGATATTATACACTCACCCACGATTACTCGTTTACAGATTTTGGTTAAACTTAATGAGATTTTTCGTGTGTGTACATAAATTAGGAACTACTATGAAAGGCGCTGTTGATAACATTAATCTCGTAATACAAACACTCGAGGAAAGTGGCTTCCCTCGAGATCAATTTTATATTCATTGTGATGGAGCTTTATCTGGAATGATGCTGCCTTTTCTTAAACGAGTGAGTAAATGTTACTATTGTCCATTTTTACTTTTAGAAAAGCACTACTTTGATATTGCACTTAGGAAGAATAGTGATAAGTGCTGCATATGGAGATGGGACCTCCATGAATCTCGAGAAGAGAAATTCTTAAACATTGTATCCACGTCATTGCTTTAATTTTTCATTTAATAGTTGACGTAATGCATATTTAATGAAGAATTTAATTGAAATGGTAGGTAAAAATAATTGTACTGTCTTCTAATCAATATTTTTTATATCATTGAATGTGTTAATTTTTTATAATAACTATTTTTATTTAAAATATTTTTTACTTGATTGATAATGAAAAAGTTTTCACACAAAATATTTCAAAATCAAACTATTTACATATTTTCGTAGTAAATTGAGTTCCTATAACAAGTACCTAGCTCCTACATAATGGATTTTTTATGTCTTAAATTTATCAAATGAACTTGATTGAAGTCAATCAATTAAACTAATTTAAATTATCTTAAATAATTAATTTAAATTACTTCAATCTCAATCGAAATTAATTAGTAAATATTCGTTGTTTCTCCGAATTATACTTTTCACCAGAGACGCAAACTCCCAACCTAACTACCAAAATTTTCTTTTATCTTTAATACTCTAAGCTTTCAAAGCCATTATTTAATCTACGGTAATTAGGCTAAACATTCTTTTCTACCCTTTTTTTATATTCATTTTGACACTCAATCACCCAATGATCAAACTATAATTAAATGTCTCTATATATTTATTATATATCCGACTTTGTTCTCATATATATTTTGAGTAATTAGATATTAAAAGGAATTTAACCATTGAGAGAGAGCTAAATGTTGATGAAGTATAATATTATTTAGAATTGGTTTATTATAACGAGAGATTCTACAATATCAAGAAATCATTAAAATAACTAAATCAAATTTGATTGGTTTGGACCTGCCCCCTTACCCAAACACAAACAAAATCGGGAAACATCGTATCTACAAGTTAATAACAATTTTTCTTTTTCGAATGTCTCGCTATACTTTGTTTGGGAATGTGTACCTGGTAAAAACCTACTTATAAAATTATCTAACTAAAGCATCACCTTACTCATTCTTAATTATAATTTCATATTGTTGTTATTTGGCCCAAACCCCACCAGGCTCCAAGAACTACCTTTAAGAAGCCCATTGGAAGTATAACCATTTCTGGCCAAAAGTTTTTGGGATGTCCAATTCCTTGTGGTGTTGTAATGACCCGTTTAGAACACACCAACACCCTTTCAAGAGATGTTGAAGTGATTGCTTCTAGGGATGCTACAATTACAGGTAGCCAAAGTGGGCATGCTCCCATCTTCATTTGGTATGCTCTGCAGAAAAAAGGTTTGATAGGAATCGAGAATGAGGTGCAAAAGTGCATAATTAGTGCACATTATTTATGGCGTAAACTACGTGATGCTGGCATTGGCACAATGTCGAATGAGTTTAGCAGCACGGTTGTCTTTGAGAGGCCTTTAGATGATGACTTTTCCCGTAAGTGGAATTTAGCATGCAAAGGAAATATTGCTCACGTGGTGGTGATGCAACACGTTACTATTGAAATGCTGGACTCATTTGTTAATGAATTTGTTCAAAAACGAATGATTTGGTTTCAAGATGGACTTAGAAAGCCTCTATGCCTTGCAGAGGACATTGGTGCTGGACATTGTGCTTGTATATTGCATCCTTGATTCTCATGGAGGTGAACTTTGTTGATTAATTTATGTAATTTGAATAAATAATTGATACAATGGATGTTTTCATCAATTTTATCTCAATCTTATTCAAAAGTTATTATTGTATGCACATTTGAATATATACTGTATGTTTATTTGATAATATTTTATACGAAGATTTATATTATAACTTTTATTTTTTGTAAGTTAAAAATAGCTTATTTTTATAAGTGTTTGCAAAAAAAAAAATTTAAATAAGATAAAAAAGAGTTTATTTATAAGTTGTTTTAATAAATTACTTGTAAGTTCTTTCAAACAATCCTATAACTATAACTACTGCTTTATCTGTGGTTGCTTTGATGAAAAGGTTTTCGCTCATTCTATTGAAAAATCTCACTGTAAATTATTGTGTATTTAATATAAATATTGTTAATAGATCACTGAATTATACTTGAAATCAACAATATGGGCCTAATACAATAATTTAACATGACTACCTATTTTAAGTTTTGAAATACTTCTAAAAACTACCGTCGTCTTTATTTTGTAATTATCACAAACAGTTACTCAGTTATACAACTACACGATTATTGTGATCTACATCATCCTATAGAGCGGTTACCTAAGGTGGTCAGTGATCCTATGCACTCTAGCTATGAAGAGAAATAGAGAGAAATCGCAAGAACAAAACCCTAAACCCTAAACTCTAATTCACATACGTATATATAATGTAACATTATACATTTGGGAGACTCCCAAAAAAGACGGTTAAAGTATATTATGTTAGCATGTCACAAGTTGATTAAAAATATGGTTAAAATAACACGATTCAAAATTGAGTTTTATTTAAAAAAATAGGATTAATTCAAAACTAGTTTAGTTTAAAATACATTTTAGCCATAACTAATTTTGGTTTAAAAATTGCTTTTAGAACCAATTAACCAAATTATTTTTTAAAAAAGTAAACTAATTTTAAAATCAATTTATATTATTTAAATTTTTTAAAATATGATTTGATTTGGTTTGATTGATTTTTTTACACCTCTACTTAGCAGTAAGGTTGTCTTAAACAGGCCTAAACGATCCAATTGGTTCCAACATGGACCAAATCAGCCTCTATATATTGCAAGGACCTTGTTGCTGGAAACAGTGCTTGCTGATGGCATAATTCACTGTCGTCAAGAAGAGTTCAGAGAGTAATATAAGGTCAAATAAATGACTCAATGTACTTAGTCATCAAATGTGCAATTATTATTTAAGATTAATTATGTTTGTTTAATCCCTTCCCTCTTGACCTTTCTAGCTATCGTACTCCTTAATGGAAAATAATTCTATCAACTAAATTAGGCAAACTATAATCTAATTTACTAATTTTAATTTTAGTTAAATCATTTAAAATCTATCTTTTGGGGCGAATATTCTAGAGATTCATTTCATGTTATCGATATGGACTATTTTATCTTGAATACTGAATATAGAAATAAAGTCTTTAATATATACTATAGAAAACAAGATTATATACCATATATATATGCGCATGAGGGGGAAAATATATAAGAACGCAAATTTAGCGGACTTGACCAAATGTATAAGAAGGCGGCACTCGGCTGCAGAAAAAAAAACTGAACGTAGTTTTTGTGCTAAGAGAGTTTACATCCTTAGGAATCAAACTTAAGACGACCTCCGCATATCATTAATGTTATCGTTATCCACTCTCTTGTGTTTTGGCTAATGGTATTTTCATTGTCTGTAAGATTGTGCCACCTTCACAAACCCTCGCAATCTGTGTAGATAAATTGTCGAAGGCTTTAAGGAAATGGAGGGAAGTCTTTAATAGGAAATGAAGGTTTGAACCCAATGTTTTAGGGCGTGGGAGCTGGAACCACCCTCCTTATCGTGCTGTGTATTTGATGGCTCGAAAACTAAATTTCACTGAAATGATATTTGTAAACAAAAAGGGGTGCAGCTCTAGTTTAGGGTAGCAATAATACTAACTAATTAATTGGGTTGCGACTCCTATACATTAAGACGAAGATTCAATGATAAAGAACTAAAATCAATTTGTTCAAATTTAGTTAGAATAAAACTCGGTTAATATTTTGGCATGTTATAATAATATTTATTTAAATCAATTTATGCATTTTACCCAATATTTTTATTCAACATTTATAAATATTCTCGTCAAATTTTACTATGATCCCCGTGCTAATCAAAGATTATAAGAAAAAACCATAGGAGGTTTTCTCTCACAGGGGGAGACGCACATCTACAAACATAAGGCATGGGGGGGGGGGGGTGAAGATGGCTTTTCCTTCCACTTCCGTTAGATAACCGATTAAAGTTTGATAAAGTAATTAATTTCGAGACCTATACTAACTGCTAACAGAATGAATACTTTTCATTCCCACTTATCATCAATTCAATCCTCTAAAACTTCATGTTCAAATGTTTCTACCGCTGAACTGTAGAACATAAAATATAAACTGCGGTTTAAACCTAGAAATGTAGGAAATGAATAAGAATAGGCTATAGTTCAAGACTAAAACTGTAAAACATAAATAAAAATAAAGTACGAAACTGAGCTGCAGTGATAGCCTTCACAAGCCTCACCCATTACACATATGCACAGTAAATGTTAACTTCTGATGATTATCCTCCATAACCGATCATTTACTGCTGCTATTATGAATTAGTTGGGTTGGTTGAAGTTGGAGAAACTAGGGTCGTCACAATACCCGCTGAAATTCTGATTAGAGGGAGGAGGAGGAGGAGGCATGCAGAGCTGTGGTTGCTGATCATCAGGAGTCACATTCTTGGATGGAGGATTTTGAAGCTGATTCACAGATAACTGGGATAACTTGGAGACCAACTCGGGATATGAAGGAGGATAACCCGTTATAGCATAAATCTGCTCAGTCTCATCTTTAAGGATCTCAATTTTATCCTTGAACGCCTTGGTGATGGCTGCATGCATCCATGATAATATACTATAACTATATATTCATAAATTAGCAGAAGAACTCGTTAAACTTCAAGTAATGATACGTTTTCTTCCGAACTTGAGATTAATTTTCACGCATTAGAATTCCCCAATTTTAAGTAAAGCGGTAATTGATACACACGCAGATTTATGATATTGTTCATGCAACGAGTTATGTTTAAACCTTTTATTATTCAATTTAATGAGATATGAGGGAAAGCACTGCTTTAGGCATATAAAAATATGGAACCATACATACCATTTCTAATTTTCACTTGATCTTTCGTTGCCGCTATGCATAGTTTGAGCGCCTTATTCCGACTGGCAATATCTGCAGTGTCTCTCTGCATCACATGAGATATTAATACGTTTGTTCCTTTTTCTTCTTTTTCTAATCATGTGTAGATAGACTGAATATTACTAAATATACAAAATTAACATAATTTTTTCTTCTTCTTTTAATAAGTCACATGCTAAAGCACCCCGTGAGTTTTGAATCTGTAATCTCACCCATAAAACAGACCTGGATAGTGGGGGAAGCCAATTGACCCGACGAATCATTGCAATCCTGGTTAGTTTAATTAATTCTATTTATCAAAGTCACTATTAAGTTACACATCGATTGAGTAATGCATACCAATCTCTATCAATATCCAATAAAGACAACTCTAGAAATAACCATTAATTAGCCAAGCACCACTAAAACGCTGATAAGAACAATTAATCTCTAACCACAAATGGATTCGTGTCAACCGTGAGATTTAAAGGGGGACACCATGGAATGAATAGAGAATTTGTTACTTTTGCTGTCTCCAGTGCAAAGACCATAAAAACACAAGTGACTTTTCTCAGGTAACATGATGAACATGAACCTAATTAAAAGATGCTATAGTCAACATATTAAGATATCATGTCATCCCTATATGTGCAAGTACTGAAAGTTGTCATAGGTAAAGGTAACATCCAGAAAAGTAATTATAAATTTGATTATATTTTTGGAAACTTCGTTATTGGTCCTAAACCTTAATCTAGAAATTGTACAAGGAGAGAATAGTCCCCGAAAGTTAATAACCGAACTTAATGTTACTGCCAAAATCATTTTGATCATATAAAAAATAGGGCAGATATTTAATAACATAAGGTACAATATCAAAATTTTAGTTTATGACTAAGCACAAACGTACCTTCATCTATAATTCCATAGTTAGTCCCAAGTTGAAAAAAAGAAAGTTGCATTAAACTTTCAACAATCAATTATAAAACTTTTCAAAACATGTATAGTGATCACTCACGACAATGTTAATGTTAAACACCCACATAGATGTACTAATTGTTATATGCTTCCAACTCTTTTTAGATTTCAAGTTCCTAAATACTAGTACTATTCCACTAATTGGGGAAATTCCATAGATATATGGAACTATAGTTATATCATTATATAAGTGAAATGTGATCTAGAATCACCAAATTGGAGAAGTACAGCAATTTTTTCTTTACATTGAAAGGCTGAGAACTTAGAAATGTTCCTTTTACATCTTTACCATACCCTAATGAGGCATGTAGATTTATCACATTTAAACTCGTTAGTAGGTTAATTTCTTGTGTTTTAGGTTATAAGGTATGGAACAATTGAACCCTATCCAAACTCCTTAGGGAAATTATCAGTCTTGCGTTATTTCTGAATTTTCTTTGGATCCCAGATTTTCTTTCTAGATACCACGCACAATTTTCTCCATTACCTCTTGCCTAATATTTTTCTTTCAATTTTATCAGGTGTCTTATGGATCCATGACATATACTGTTTGCTTGCAGGCTTTAAATTCCAACCACTTCAATAGATTGGAAAAATATGGTTAAAAAGTTTCAAATTATAATTGTTTATAAGATGATTAATAAATCATGATGAGCCATTTCAAGCATACAATAACAATAATAAAGTATATGATTCGTTTCAAATATTGCAGTCAGGAGTAACGATTCACAAATCACGAAATACAGTCTGGCAGAAAATTTGGCATGAATGTTGATTATGATTTCCATGCATGCAAAGAAAGTCATGTACATGCATGCATGTATGAAAAATTGAAAATGGCCAAAGAGGAAAGGAAAACTGTAAATTGAACATATTATAATTCTTTCAACATATTTAATCAAATAGTACACTCGATTCAGCCAGAAGAACAAAATGGCTATTCAGTTGGAAAGTGTCCTTTTAAGAAGGGGGAGGATTGTATTATAAGCGCAAAATGTGAAGGTAAAAGTTACTCTTACCTCCTTTCATGAAAATTGAAATAAAATTTCAGGGGATTGTCGTATTTATCTGTCTTTATAGATGCTAAATAAGTGCAGTACTATCAAAATTTCTCAAAGTTCATAAGGAATGAGATAGACACTATTGTAGAAAGTGTAAGGAGTATGATAGGAAGAAAAAAGGAGAAATATGAAATAGTATAAGTAACTTGGTGAAAAAAGAGAGAAAATTTAAATTATAGAAGTATGGTAGAATTTTTAAATAAAAAATAACATTACTTTCTCAAAAACCAGCTGGGAAGCCTACAAGCTAGATGAGTAGTTTTAACAGATAAATTTAAGAGAGAGAGAGAGAGAGAGAGAGAGAGAGAGAATTTTTAATTATATTTTGCTAAAAAGAAAGAACAAAATTCAAAATAAGTGACAGTAATTGAATCTAATTATTGCCATGCTATGGATCTTTTAATATTTTCCCTTCTTCATACCTACAACTTGACTTCTTCTATGAAAAGAAAGTTCTTTACAACGTGTGTTCATTAAGTGTTGCAATCACACAACTCACAATCAGCAGTAAAACAGATGTATGCCATTGTTAACACCCAATTTACCACATCTATGTTTATGTAGAAGCATAATAAATTGAAAAGGAAAAGACATGCCTGAATCAAGATAACATGTGAAGAAAGGTTAATTGCTTCAGTTTGAAGTGTTTCGACCCTCTCTTTTAGCTCATTTATATAATGCGCTTTCTTCTCCTTCGATTTAGCAGCAGATTTCCTATTGGCCATAATCCTACACCACAAAAATTTCAACTTATGTTATAGCTTAGTATAATTTATTTTCAAGAAAGGATCTTGTTAACTAGACACTGATTAAAACAAATAAAAAGTAATTTTTTAATAAAAATTTATGTTGCAATATATTAAAATTACGAAATTAATATTTATCTTGAAGAAGAATTATTATTTTTGTCAAGTTCAAAAAAAATATTTTAAAATTACCAATTATGTTCGAAAATAATTTTATCAAACCACGAGATAGTGCACGCACAAGAGGAAAGATTGGTTCAGAGCAGTGTAAAGTAATATTTGGTCCTTCTTTTATATTTTCTTTTCCTTAAAATAAGAATTGCTTTCAAGATTCTTTTTTCAAAAACAATATTATGATTAATCTGACATTTTATCTAAAAAGGGGAAGCATGAAAAAAAAATTGGCCAAACACTGGTCTCACTTCAAAAAACTATTTAATCATATTTTAATGATTGATTAATTTTTATTACATATAATATAAATAATTAGAAATAAATTATTATAATTAAAAAATTACACCCATAAAAATTGTAACGTATTAATTGTCTCAAAAATATTATTTAAAAATTAATTCATACAAATTTTATTAGAATCTTAAATCTAACCGATATTCTCTTTTTTACACAATTTTAATCGAGAAAATTAAGTAAACAAATTTTTTAATGTCGTTTAATAATACATAATAAGAATTTATGCATATTAAATAAATACATCTATATATATATATATATATATATATTAAAAATTATATGATATCACTAAATTTAATATATTAATAATACTAAATATTATATTTTAATAAAAATTATTATTTATTAATTTTTTATTGAAAGTCCTTATTACATATTAAAATAATCAGTAACGTTTAATTTTTTTAATCTTAATAATAAAAATTGATTTTGTTAAATTTTTTTAAGAAATTGAATTTAAATATATAAGTATAAAAAGAAATAATTTTATTAACTTTAACCTTTACCTTTTATTTTGGTTGAAGGGAAGGCAAGAGAGAGAAAAAATTAAATTAAAAACTTGAAATTTTATTTTTAAAAGTAATTCTTTATATTTTTTATTCAAGTAAACAAAGAAAAAATGTATCATCATTTTTCGATTTCTTCATTTTCTAATCAAAACACTTAAAATTGAGTTTAACATTAAAAAATATTATTTTTTAATTAAAAAATAAACATTTACTATAATTTCGTATCTTTAATGTAATTGACACTGTTTTGATAAAAAAAACATTTATGAATTTAAAATCTTAAACTTGGTTGTGAAAGTTGAAATTAATAAAAAAAAATAATTTTTATAAAAAAAATTATTATATATAAAAAATATAATAAAATATTTTTTATTAAATATCTAAATTAAGTTTAAAGATTAAAATTATAATTAAAAAATAATGTTTTTAAAATGAATAATCGAAATAATTAATTAAAACAAAAAGATCAACCTCTTTGCCCTCTTAGGATCAACCCTTGTAAGTTCAGCGAGCTTCTCAGGAGCCATGGTTTTCTTCACCAAACCAAGCAATTTCAACTCAGACGCCGCCGTCGAGGACCCGTCCACGGATTTGTTCTGCAGGTGATGCTGCTCCACCGTTTTCCCTTCCCCACCCTTCTCGCCGCCGATGCCGCCGTCGCCGGCCATTCCGATTCCGTCGGGATAACCGGATTCCGTGGGCCAGTTCTGGGCGAGCCAATCATCGGGTTGCTCGTCGAGCATCGAAAACCAGCCGTTCAATTCCCCCATTAACATCGAATCGAAGGCCTCTCCGACGTCGAATGGCGGTGGAGGCGGGAAGTTGTAGTCGTTGAATTCGAAAGGTTCAAAATCGAAGTTGGGCAGATCGTCGAAGCAGTCGGCGACGGGGAAGGGGTCGTCGGAGAGGGATCCTCCGTGATTGAATCCGGTCTGCGGCGGCGCCGGCATCTGATCACTGTCCAGCGGAGCTACTATGAAGTTGGGTTCCATGGACGACATTAATTATTATTATTATTATTTTGTCTTCGGGATGTGTGATTTGATTGGAACGGTGAGTTCAGAAGTGAAACTGAACTTTTGGGACACTGAAAACAAGCTTCAGCTTCTGGTGAAGTGTGTTATGTGTGAACCCAACTTCACTTAAATACACTTTACATACCCCATAAAGGAGACGTCTTTATTTAATGTAGTAGTAATTATTCACGCCTTGTTTTATTATTTTATTAAATTCAGTCTTAAAGGATATTTTAATCATTTAATTAACTATTTAAACGATATTTTTTATTAAAAATTATATTTATATATTTTGAATGTAATAATTATATTTCAAAAAATATCATTTAAAACTATTTAATATCAATCTTAAATATTAGAGTTTGTATTTTTATAAAAAAATATTATTTCAAGTTAAATAAAATTATTATAAATATAATAAAATTTAAAGCAAGAAAAATAAACATAAAATAAAGTAGAAATGATCTTCTTATATTAGTATAAGTAAAATGTTTTACACTAAATTTAAATTTTTCATTTAACTTATATCTAACTGTCGGTGAAATAATAAATTATAACTCGTTAGATATAAGTTAAATAAAAATTTCAAATTTAGTGTAAGAGTTTTTAGACTTACACTAGTGTAAGAAGATCCTGCCCCTATATATATATATATATATATATATATATATATATATATATATAAAATTAAATTATATCAATATAACTTATATTTATTTTTCTATAGTTAAAAATTTAATATAAAAAATATTTTTAATCAATTTAATTGTTCAATTATAATTATATATTATCTAAATTATTTATATAAATTTTACAAAAATTAAATAATTTTTAAATTTAAATAATTTATTTTCTTTAAAATTGATTTTTATTGGTTGATCATGAATTGTATTTTTTTTTTTATATTAATGTATATTTTGTATTGAGAATAAGAAGAGAAATAAGTTATGCTAAGTTAAATTTTGTATAAATAAATTTGATCTATTTAATAATTTTGAAGTCTAAACTTGATTTATTATCTGCTATAAATTTTTTATTAAACTTAATTTGATCTTTTTAAAATTTTGCTTTAATCTATTAATTTTTTTAATGACTTACTTTGTATTGAGAATTTTAAATAAATAAATTATTTTATTGATTTTAATTAGAGAAGACATGTTGTTAACCTAAAAATAAAAGTAAAAAAAATTTAGATATAATATAAACAAATATGAAAAAAAATGAAAGATTGTATAAATCAACAATCTTGGGTGAATCTCCCGTATGACAAGGGGAGCCATGGTTCCTCTAAACTTTTTTCAAATTTTTCTATATATACTTTTACATATTTTTAAATTATATTTATATTATTATATTATTATTTGTTAGAAAGTTTGAAAGTCAAATTTTATTCTCTCTCCAAAAATAAGCTTCTACATGTTTTCTTATTCCAAGAATAGTGGTTGTGTGACAAAACTTCATTTCTCGTACAAGCTATTGTTCCAGAATGCAGTATGTAAACTCTCCACTCTTGGGTCTCCTAATCTCCATTCTCCCATCTAGTTTTTCTTGCAAGCTCAATGTTAAGTTGTTAACATTTTTACTTATAGGTGAGTTGCATTGAACTTGGTTATTAATGACCCTCATAAAAAATTAAATTTTTTTAAAAGTGTGGGGTGTAATGTTTGTATAAAATTGATGTGGTACTTGAAATGAGCTGTGATACCCTTTGGAGCTCCCATTTCTCTTTTACTTGTAGCTTGATAAATATGTATTGTGCAACTTGTTCTGTTTTAGAAAAAATTATTATTGATGAATCTACTTATTGTCAACGTGAGAATGTTGATAATGCTTACAAAAGCTTGACCTCATTTGAGTTTATATTGATCTTGCATTTGATGAGAGAAATTATGGAAATAATATATGTTTTTTGTCAAGCTTTGCAACAACAATCTCAGGATGTGGTTAATGCTATGCATTTAGTTCGTTCTACAAAAGCACTTATTCAAAACTTGAGAGAAGAAGGTTGGGATAAGTTATTAAAAAATGTGACATCTTTTTGTGAAAAATATGATCTTGAGGTTCCTAAATTTAGTCCTTCTTATGTAGCAAAGCAAGGACACTCTCGTCACCAAAAAGATCATATTACATTGGAGCATTATTTGAGAGTTGAAATATTCTTTGTTACAATTGATAAGCAATTACAAGAGTTGAATTGTAGATTTAATGACCAAGCAATGGAGTTATTAACTTTAAGCTCATTGGTTCCTAAGGATGCTTATAAAGCTTTTAATATTGAAAAACTTTGCACTTTTGTAGATAAATATTATCCCATGGATTTCAATGAGTAGGAAAAGATTAATTTGCATTTCCAACTTTAACATTTCATTGTTGATGCTCATCAAGATTCAAATTTGAACAATTTATCAACAATGCAAGAGTTGTGTACATGTTTGGCCACAACAAAAAAGTCAGAAGTTTACTACTTGATTGGTAGATTACTCCGTCTTATCATGACTCTTCCAGTTTCTACAGCTACAATGGAAAAATCTTTTTTTGCAATAAAAATAATCAAGACTAAATTGATAAATAAGATGGAAACTGACTTTTTAGCAGATAATATGGTAGTCTATATTGAAAGGGATATTGCAACAAGCTTTAGCTCTGACACAATTATTAAAGATTTCAAGTTATTGAAAGAGCGTAGACCAGCACTTTGACTAAAAGTAACTTTGATATTTAATGATAGTCTTTTATAATTATATTATGAAATGACTAGTAAAAGATAGTAATTTTTCTCAGATTTCATTATCATAGATGTTTGTTTTAAGTAGAGGAAATGATGAATATTGTTATTTCTTTTTAAAATTAAAAAATAATAATTTATAAAAGACTATCATTAATAGCTTATCCAAGTTAAGTAGAGGAAAAAATAATATTGTTATTTCCTTTTTGTCCAAGTTCCACCACTGTCAATAATAGACATAATCAAGCCAATGTAAATATAAATTAATAGCTTATAAAATAGATCAAACAATAGTATTGCAAAAGACAAATAAACCTTTTTCATTCAGAGGATATGTAGTATAGACAATCTTTAACTCACAAAAGAATAAAAGTTTTTAATTTAAGATTTTATTTATTTTAAAATATAAATTATTTAATATAATATTATATTATAATTTTTTGTATAAAATTATTTAATATATTGTTATAAATTTTATGAATTTTAAATAGGTCATTTTAATAGATTTAATAAGATTTTTTTAAGCTCAAACTAATACTATTTAATTAATTTAACTTTTTAAAATGTCTAAATTAAGCTTATTACTTTAATAGGCTAAGTGAAAGTAGACCTTAAAAAGGTTAGGCCATAAGTCACTGTCAAACAATTTGTCTTATTTTCATTTTTAATTGAGAAATATAAAAAATTAATTCTTCAATTGCTTTTTTTAATAATGTGTCATTAATTAAATTACATAAATTAGTAAAAGTAATAAATTTTATTATTTTTTTAAATATTATAATATGATAATTTTTCTTTGTTTAAATAAATATTTATTTTTAACCATATGAATTGTTAATTTTTTTTGTACTCTCATTGTTATTATAATTTTGTTATCAATATACTAATTTTCATTAGTATAAATTAATTTTTTATTAAAGTATATAATACATTAATTTAAAATTTTAAATATGTAAGTATTTTAAAAATATAAATTAACAATACATAACTAATTTTTATTAATATTAATAAAGTAGATGGATTTGGAGAAGATGAAGTTTCTAAACTCATTATGTTTTAATGTGCTACAAGCACAATATGGATTATGTACTGTGTTAGCTTTTTTGGAAGTAACTCATAATGCTTCAGATTGATGGAGTGATGTGGTGTGAGTTTGTAAGCAAACTGACGTGTGAATAGATTCTAATGTCAAACAAGTTCTTGGTGATGGTTGTTCCTTTAATTTTTTTAGGGATAAATGGGTGAAAAACATTGCGTTGACGAATTCATATTCAATGTTATTTTCTGTAGCGACTAATAAAGAGGCGTGAATGGTGAATAATGGTCGATTTGAGATAGACTAATGGGTATGAGAAATTCCTTAGAGAAAGCATTATTTGCATGAGAGGAGGATTTACAACAGCAGTTGTGGAATACTATGAAAGGTAAGAGGCCGAGAAAAAATATGAATGACATGTTGATTTGAAAGTATGATAATAATAAAGACTACAGTGTTCAATCTGCTTATTGTTACATTCATAATTATTCCATTGTAGGTAACGATTTGAAGTTGTGTCATGCAAAATTTGGAAGGTCAATGCACCAAAGAAAATAGTGGTATTAGTGTGGCGTTTATTGCTTAATACAATTCCAGTACAAAAGAACTTAACTAAATGCGAATTGACAATTTTTTCAAAAGCTCGTGAATTTTGTGATACTAAAGATTAGAATGTACTACACATTCTTTTGCATTGTGATACTTCTACGAGACTGTGATACATGATGTTCGAATGATTTAGTATCAATATATACTTATCTAAAAATTTGCATAAGATATTACTAAGTGTGTGTGAAATTTGATATGAAAAAAAAAATAAAAGAGGTTGTAATAGTATAGTTTGTAGTAGCATGGATAATTTGATTTAAGAAGAATAATATTATCTTGGATAATAGTGTACTAAATGTTAGTGAAATATTTGATTCTATTAAATATTGTTCTTGAAAGTGGCTTGTGATGGAACTTTTAGAAAGTTCAACTATATATATATATATATATATATCTTATAAATTAGAAAAGATGAGAGGTAGTATTATTAATATCTATTTTTTACTAATTTTAATTTAAGCTTTTATTAATTTGTTTATTAAAAGTGAATAAAAAATATAACAACTACTAAAAAAAAAAGCTATAAATGACCATTAAATTCTTCTAGAATGTATCTTATAAAAAATATAAAATAAACAAATTCAAAATTTTATCATAATGAACACCAGCTCAGAAGAAATATTTAATAAATGTTATTACTGGTCTTATTTATGAAAAATAATTATTAAGTTTTTATTTATTATAATAAATAAGTAGTTTAAATGTATTAGTTATTAATTTTTTATTTATTATAAAAAAGTGTGTTACTATTTAATTATTAACATTATAAATATTTTTAATTAAAATATAAATTTAATAATATTTAATTAATTATTTATAGTTCCAATTAAATTATTTTTTTTTCAACAATATGTAATAATATGAAACAATAACCGTTTTATTAAGTAAAATTATAAATTTAATCAAAAAATAAAAAGGATTTTCAAAAGTTATATCTAAGTTCATTCATATTTAAAAGTAAATATTTTATTTTTATAAATACAACAAAAATTATATTTATTTCATTTTATTATTACTTTTTTTTATATTGCTGATTGGAATTTTCAGGCTACTAACTGAAAAATTAAGAAATAGTTATTGTTTATTAAGAAATACATAAAAATGCACAATAAATTTTTTTTTTATATTTTTAATCAGCCTTAAGGCAAGGTTTAATTTTTATTTTTTACCCTTTCAACGGCTCTTGGTGCAGCAGGAGACATGTCTTCCCTTGTATCATTAATGCCTTCTTTCGAATTATTCCACAATAAGGGAATCAGTGTATTTATTACTCTCATGCTTTCATTTTCTTTTATAATCATTTGCTACAAAATGATAATATTTAAAAAACATATTTATATTTATAAATTTAATACAAGAACATCGTTTTTCTAATAAAATTACATTTTAATATCAGATTTAAGAATTGAGATAAACAAATTCATAATTTTATTTTAATCAAATTAATAAATTTTTATTAATAAAAATTAAACATTCATTAATACATTGTGTTAATTTTAAATATATAATATTTTTAAAGATTTAAACTTAATTTTAACAATTTAAGTTGACAACATTGAACTCATTTAATATTGGTCCATTACAAATTGAGCCTAAGCGAAATGAATCAACTATGTATGAAATACTATTTTGTTGTAAGTTAATTAGGAATTATTTGAGAAGAAAGATTTTAAAAGGAAAGAAAATGAAAGACAAATTTTGTATTTTAACTAAATATATTTAAAATTAATATTTTTTTAAAATAAAATATATAAATTAATATATAACACCTTTTTTTTTTCTAAAATTTCTATTCCCTTGGAAGGAATAGCATTTAGCTACATGTACACCATTCCCAACATGTCACTGTGCTCTCTGATCTTCCTCCTTTTGGAATGTTACACATTCTGTGACAATTTGGAATTAAATTTTCCCCAAATATTCAAAACTTCATTGCCTTTTGTTTGTGTATGTACATATACTATTTTTTTTATATATAGATATTTAATAAGTGGATTTTAGTGATGAGGGCTAGCTATTATACAGCAAATGAACAATGATAAAGAAGTGGGAATGGAGGTCTGAAAATTAAGACTTCAACTAGTAGTTATATAGACAGTTTATTATATTTAGTACGTTTCTATTTCACGTCATTGTTAAGTTAAAATAAATCATTTAAATATATTTTCAAATTTATAAATTTAAAAGAAATATGCTTTAATTATTAATGAAAAATATTTTATTATATTTTTAAATGACGGACTGGAAGTAGCTTTGAAATGGTGGTCAGTTACATTCTCTTCGATCTAGATTTATTACTTTTATTGCATTGTTTACTCATTGTTTTATAAAATGACAACTTCACCTTTGCTTCTTCTTCTTCTCAAGTTTGGTAAATATGAAATTGTCATTAAGAAAATTATGTATTTTCTCTTTAGTGTTTGTTGTTTTGGTCCACTTTTTACTGCATTTCTATCTTTGGTTTGGATCTGGTGACTGCTTCAAAGATTTGCAGAATTGAGAGCACAAACCCATCTTCAGAGTTTCATCATATTTGAGAACAGTTGCAATGCATAAAAAAACAAATGGAGTAGCCCAGCAAAACCAATCTCATGGGCCTTTTGGGCTCATTAGGTTGACCAACTCCTGAAATGTCGTATGACCAACAAAGAAAATTGTTAGGACAATATATATCCTTACATATAGTGTTGACAAAGGAGAAGAAGAAGTAACTACCTCATCCAAATCTTAAAAGGATCTATTTAGCTTTTTTAGGATAAAATTATGATACATTAGTTTAAGTATTTTTAAGATTTTTTTTATTTGAAATATATATTTGTTTATAATTGACATTAACTATTGTGCAATTATTGAAACAAAATTTTAATTCATTAACAAACTGATAATATTATTATTTTTTAAATATAATATTCACTCATATATTAAAAATGATTTGTAAATACTTGATTTAGTGATATCGTAAAAGCATTACACTCAATACATCTAAATTAAATTTAGCTCCTCAATAATATTTCAATTATTTAAAGCGAATATTTCAGTTCAAATAACCATTCGATATTTATCAATTAGACGGAAGCCGTCAATTTAATTAAAAAATATTAAATTTGAATGAAATTTTCTATTATTCATTTATTTTTTAAGAGAACTGATAGATAAACTAGTCAAAGAAAACCAAATAATAAAATAACAAAATTTTAAAATTATAATTATTCATTAAAACATTAATAATTTGTATTAAAATAAAAAAATAAAGAGATTAACTTATATTAATTTTTATATTATCGTACATGTGATAGAGATTGTTTTAACTTAATTTATGACCTTAACAGGAGAGGTTAAGCTGAAATTTTCAAAATATTATATTAAAATTTTATTATTAAAATAATATTTTATATATTCTTATTATGATATAAAAAGTATTCTGATTTATAGAGGTATTAGTTAATGATTTTTTTGTATTGAATGAGAGTTATTAAATTGAAAAAAAAATCAACTAAATAATTAAAAATATATTACATGAATATTTTAGAACATAAATTTTTTTATAAATTTATAAAGATATAAGTTTCAAATTAAAATTTAAATAATTAATAATTCAAAAATTTAGATAATATTAAATTAAAAAATAAGAATTTAATTTTAAAAATGCTTGAAATAATGGAAAGGAGAACCAACTCTTAAAACTGCTCTTGTAAAAATATTCTTAAAAATGTTAAAATTAAAAAAATTATACATATAAATTATATATGTCAGTTAATAATAAAATTATTAAATCATTTCATTGAAAGAATCATAACTTCACCTTCTAAATTATATAGTCTACCTACTTTAAAAGAACCATATTTAGCAACCAGATAAACAGAAAAATATAATTTAACCCTATTAATTGAAAGCTATTGGGACACCTTCTCTCAACAAATTAAATTAAGTGGCTTGTGGGTTGAAGTCATTGGTGGCAGTCTTCGTCCTCTCTTGTCCAAACTTTGAAATTGAACTTTTCGTGTTTCAGCTAAAATTCAAACACCTAATTTGGTTCAACGTGGAATGCACATTAGCAAGGATTCAATCCACCAGACAAGATATAAATGAAATATTTGTCAGTGTTGTTCGTTTTCTATAATCCACATCAACAAATTAAATGTTATGCTAATTGCAGTTTTTGTCAACTCTACATTGGCTAGTTAATATAACCAGTGGTTCATCGTTTACTACAGTGAGTGCTAACTCATATCTTCAACAGTGAGTGCTTACTCATTTATCAGAGGATCTTTCTTTATTTGTATTATTATTTTTTAAAATGAGAGGTTTTACAATGACACAATAGTGAATATATTTTCTAAAGAATTTTTAATGTCTTTCTTTCAAAAATTTAACACTGTCATTTTCTTAAGTGATTAAAAAGAGAAAGATTTTAATTCTTTATGAAACACCAAATAAAAAGGAAATTACTTAATGTCCTTTCACTACCATGTAAAGGGGAAGTCGAAAAATTAAAATGCATAAAATTAATAGAAATTATTTATTAATTATCTATATGTATTTTAGTTTCTAACAGAACCTGTTGTAATTACTAGATAATTGGAGTTTTTAAGTATGTTAACAGAAATTTGATTTATAATAATGTATATATTAAATATTTTGTTAAGAAAAACAAAACTCATTTGAATAATTCAATTAACCTGCTTCGACTGTCGGAGACAGTTTTAGTATATCTTAAAAAAATGCTTAGTTATTTAATTTCCATTTCTTTTGTAATTTGATCATGAAAATACTTTTTTCATACCAATAAGTGGTGCAAGTTTATAAAACAAATGTTTTTGTTTTCTTTTTTAAATAGATCTAGGGAAGTTTCATCTCTCACTATCATATCCTCTTTAACTTTTTTCGTTGTGAGCTTTTCTTATCTAACTTTTGATTCTTTTAAAAGAGTTTGACAATTACAGCTCCATTCTTGAAGATGTTGATGAATTCCTTTGAACACTCAAAAATAGAAGATGTGGTATGGGCTATTTAAAGGCATCGATGTTGTCCTTAGGGCAACGATCTTGAAAATTCAATAACTTTTCTTTCTGATTCAAAAATGTTACGTAGTGTTTCATGCACGTCTGCATCTAATTATTTTTTTTCGGCTACTACTAAGAAAGGAAAAGGAATCTCAAACTTTAGATGAATGATAATTTAGTGAAACAAATGTCGAAAGAGAGATCCGATTAGCATTTACAAATTATAGCATTTTGAAATTTACATAACTACCATCTTTTGCCATCACGTTCTCTTCATTTGAGCTTGACCCACATGCACATTGTCTTTAATTAATTTACCTTTACTCCTTTAGTTTTATCCACCTTTAAAAATAGTTGGAACACGATAGGATTATTAAATATTTTCGGATAGTTTCTTTCAGCTAATAAGATATAGGTTAATTTGAATAAATTTTTCAATAAATACCTGTAAGAGTTAAACATTACATAGCAAAATAAATTAAACTCTATTCATAAATTAAACATTACAGCTAATAAGATATAGGATTATATTGATATACTTCTTTTGATAAAGCTTTAGGCTTTATTAAAGTTAACATGGATTTTGATGGGGTCTTTACGTTGTAGCTTCGTATACTTGAAAACAAAATCATGATGAAAATTATACTAGTTGTGTTTTTTCCGCGAAAGAAAATAAGCATAATGTAAAATGGCTCGAAAGAAGAAAATCACAATGGCCAACATATTGGAGAATTTTCACTAGCTTCTGATCTTCTTTAATATCTTAATTGCTTGATTTAATAGAAATCGTTCTGCATGCAAAACAAAACCAAGAATATTTTGAAGAACTGTTTGTTAATACTGATATACTCCAAACTACAGCAATGAAATACACAAATAAAGCTATAGAGAATAGGAAAACAACAAATCATGATAATCAACCAAATTTCTTCCCTCTATGATCTTTGACAGGAAATCAACTCAACCACGCCATTTGTTAATGGATGTCACTATTTAAGTACAACCCACCTTTATTTCTAGGACTCACTTTAGTGTATTGGGCTTTAATGAGACAAAGGGTTGTGGACCTTGTTGATTTTTCCCCCTCATCCATGAACCAAGTTGGTGACCCAGATAATGCAAGTACGTTGTTGGAGTGCAAAACAATGTAGACTCTGGTTTCTGTCTCTATTGGACGAAATAATTCAAAATGGTGGTCTTCGAGTAGGATGTACACTCTGTTCCATTATATAAATTATCCAATTCACTACACTTCCTTTTTATCACAGCACTTAGTGCTTTCCTCTTCAGCAATCCATTCTTCCTTTGCTCCTGAGCCTTTTCATTCTACATTTACCTATGCTTCTCAAGTTAGATTATGATGAGTAATGATAATAATTAAACCTGGTGATTAATCAAGTTCTCAATGTATGAGTATTGGGTAGAAAATTCACTTGTGTACTTACCTAGCAAGATTTCTTTGAGTGTGTGTCTCAATAATATGCTACATCAATAATTTCTCTTCCTCACTTTTCATAATGTTAAAATATTTCTTGAGAATTATTTTTAAAAGAATAAATATTTGATAAACACATTAAAGTAAATATATGGGTACTCATTGATCACTTTCGAAATATTGCTAAGCAACATAGGGAATTATTGCTATATAATTAAGCTCATGAAAATATGTTTTATACTAAGAACTCATTTCTTGTAAATGAAGTTGGCTGCCACTTGTTCAAGTGCTTTGTGAACAATAAGCATAATGTTACGCTGATAAAACCCAATACTTGGTTTCATTATGCGACACATCAGTTTGACTAGATTTGATTACAAGATCTGCAATGGGTTTCAATTTCCCATCAATTTCAATATGGTAAATATTTGGTTGCGATTGCTGAGATTGCAGACAAACGTGATCCAATGCTATTATTTTAGATCAAAACAAGAATGAAATGGAGTAAGTAACCCCATATTCCCAGTATAACAATTGCAATTGCTTTAGCAATTCGAAATTTAATTAAACCCTTTTCGAAAACTATATATTTTACTAGTATGATGTAAAAATTTTGGGTCCTCAATTTATCGTTGATAACTTCAGAAAAGACTAAATCTTTTTGTACAGTTATAGTTGTCACAAGAATATTAGTAAAACATTATTTAATATAAAACAGTTAGTCTTATATGATTTTTTTAATTTTTAATAAATTTTAATCAATGATTAAGAATGTGTTAAAAAAATATGTTGCTAATATTTTTTTTAAATATATTATAAATGCACTATTATATGTTATCATTGCCCGAATTGGAGGAGAATATATCTTATCTTTTAACTGTGTTTTGTTTTCAATTTATAGTTTTCGTTGGAATTCTTTCATTCCATGGACTGCAGATATTTTCTTAAGCTAGGACCAATAGTGTTAACTGTAATTTTCTGACCTACTATATTCGTAAATTTCAGATTTTTTTAGGTGAATTTCAGATATTATATGCGTGCATGGTTTGAGCTTCATTTTTAACTTGTTGCCAGTCTAACAAATGAAATGTCATCGATGATAAATTTATCTGATTAACATGTCTCACATTCCCTTATAACCTAAGCTACAATAACATCAGCATTCAGATTTTCCCCACTTTCATATTTGACGTTTTAGTATGATTTTAATTGGAAAATTCGCCTGCTCTGCTCAAACATGGATTACTTTGCCCACATCGATGTTCTTACTTATTTTTCACCAGCTTTTAACACCATACTTTTGCATAGGGATGATTGGTCCGAGCGTAGTTTCAACGTACGTGATACTTTATCTCTGCAGAATTGAATCAATTCTCTATGTATGGAGAGAGAATTAAAGTGAAAACACTTTATTTTTGAGAGTCAAAAGATAATAAATATCAATTATTAAATTTATTTGAATATTAACAAGATTAAAAGGTAAATACACATAAAATTTAAGTAATCATGTAAAAACAAATTATATATTTTTAAATTTTAATAATCTGTATATAATTATATAATTCATACAAATAACAAGATTAAAAGGTAAATACACATAAAATTTAAGTAATCATGTAAAAACAAATTATATATTTTTAAACTTTAATAATCTGTATATAATTATATAATTCATATGTATAATTCTTACATTCTTAAATTAAAAACTATTCTTATTATATATGTCTGATGTATATATAAAATAATACACCATATTTAAAGTATAATATTTCCTCTATCATGTTAGCTTACAAATTCTGGTGATTAGAGTTGCCAGCGACTCACATCTCTCACCGATCCTTACGACTAAAACGAAGAAAATGACCGTTGCTTTTTGATACTAACTACATAGAAACTACTTGAAGCAAGAATTGATATAACTTTGATGCACATATATAATATATAACTTTCATCAGTTTCCCAATGTAGTACGAAACGCTTGTGATACTAGACCCAGTATTATAACTTGGGGAAAAAGATGCCTCAATGATATGCTTTTTCCCTTTTCTTTTCCCGTGTAAGAAAAAAGCAATTTCATTTGGTTATCTTTACGTTTTGTCCTTTGTCTGAGTCATGTCATAAACATGAACTTCTGGTCAGGTATAACTTTCTTACAGAGTGTACATCCCATTTTGATTGCTTTAATTTTATGAATAGATTATCTATAATTCTATATATGATGGTCTCTATGTACATCGTGACAAACTACTATAATTTACTTTGTTTCGGGGTCGCTCTCCTTATCATAAATTCTATTGTTTCTATGTTTCAATTATCTAAACTAAATTCTAAAATACTATATTTGTTGGAGAAGCATTTTATCTGATCAACAGGTATGATTTTGGAAACTCTGTGAAAGGGGTTCTCTTCCTTTTGGTAACAAAAAAAAGTGATATTACATTTTCATGAATATTTTTCTTCAACTCGATTAGTATTGTTTGCTGAGTATACTGTGGGTGTCACTTAAGTCACTTAAGTCATCACGGCATGTGAGACACCAAAAGCATTTCACTACTTTAATGTTTTGTTTATCAGTTTTTTCCTCTAACAAATTTCACAACCCCAAGTTACAACAACATAAATTATGGTGGGATTAGTGTAGATTGTACACAAATTAAGTATAAACCAACCAACTAACCAACAACTTCTCTTGCACGTAATTTTATCATGTCCACTGATTAAGTCTTATGAAATTATTTAAAAGGCCAAAGTCTCAATAATTTGCAAAAACACACACAGCTAGATTACACATTCAAAAGTACATTTTATATTTGACCCAAAAGAAAAAGTTATATTGTTTGACCCATAACATCATTTTCCCTATGTCACCATTGGAGTTCATCCCTCAATTATTCCCCTCTTTTTCATACACTCTTTAATAAATAGTGTAAAATTAATTTGTTGAACATCCTATACATATATTTCCGTATGCATTTGGTGAATATAAAATTTGTCTTTTAATTAGTGGGCTTGTCCCACCTTTGCCTCCAGTATAGGCAATTTTCATCCATAAATACCCATCTTTGTTAGAGTGTGTCCTCCACACTTTTCTCCATACCTTTGATTCACCATTCTTCATTACGTAGCTCCTCCTCAAGTGTACACCTTTTTTTCATGGCATCTGATCATTCATCCCTCAACAGCCAAACCAAATTTCTCCATCAAAACAGTGACCTTGAGCAACAAGCAACACTAGAGGTTGAAACCAAGGACTTCGATTACTCAAAAAGATCTCAATGGCTACGTGCTGCTGTTTTAGGAGCCAACGATGGGTTAGTCTCCACAGCATCTCTAATGATGGGTGTGGGAGCAGTGAAGCAAGACATTAAAGTCATGATCCTAACAGGGTTTGCAGGGCTAGTGGCAGGTGCTTGTAGCATGGCCATAGGAGAATTTGTGTCTGTGTACTCACAGTTAGACATAGAAGTTGCTCAACTGAAAAGAGACAAAGAAAGGGGCAATGAGAGACATAGAGAAGAGGACGATAACAAAGAGAAAGAGAGTTTGCCAAACCCTTTGCAAGCAGCAGCAGCATCAGCTTTAGCATTTTCAGTTGGTGCAATGGTTCCCTTACTTGCAGCCTCTTTTATAAGGGATTATAAGGTGAGATTAGGAGTGGTTTTGGGAGCAGTGAGTTTTGCTCTTCTGGTCTTTGGTTGGTTAGGAGCAGTTTTGGGTAAGGCTCCAGCATTGAGGTCTTGTGTGAGGGTCTTGGTTGGGGGTTGGCTAGCCATGGCTATAACTTTTGGGCTAACCAAGTTGATTGGGTCAAGTGCTCTTTAGCTACGTGATCGTTTTGCTAACAGGATATTATGTTAATTAAGTAAACTCTATTTAAGTGCTTTTGTTACCTCTCCTTCAGAGTCCCCTCACTTTTGCTTTTCACAAGAAATGATGAGGTGAGACGTGAATATAGAACAAAGTTGGATTGGTAAAAAGCATTAAAAGAAGTAAGGTCTATCAGAGCCTTTTTATACGTGTGATGTAATTTTATTTATGAAAAAACCTAGGAGTTTTTCGCTGATGAAGTGAGTGGAGAGATACAATACAATGATCAGAACTTTGTAAGAGCTCCCCTTCAGCGGAAAACATGTTATTTCTGAACACATGAACTATATAAAGATATGAATTGAGAACACTACACTACAGAAAAGAGGATAAAAATCATTTGTATCAATTGCTTAATAAGGAAAAATAAAACATGAGATTAGAGATTGCTTGTTATTTGAATCTTTTTAAATAAAAAAAAAATCATATTTCTTATTGGATTTTTAAAGTATCCTCTTGATTAATATATGAGAATAGGGTGGTAAAATGCAATCAGTTTACCCTACCCCACTATTAGCCCATAGAAAATGAGTTAGGATAAAGATAAACTTATATAAGAATATTTAAATTATTTTTTTAAGTCCATCAAAGAAACTTACATTGAATTTATTTTTTGCTTGCACTTTTGTGCACTAAACAATATAGGTTAAGGTATTAAGTATATTGACGATTTTGTGTCACCTAACTCAATCCACCTATAAGGTGGGTTAAATAAGCTGGTCGAGGTGTCAAACTCATTTCATTATTTTTAAGAGATTAATTTTTTAAGATACGATAAAATATTAAAATAAAAATCCTTCGAAACATTATATCATCTGTATAAATTTTAAGATTAAAAACTGTAATTTAATGATTTACACTCAAACCAACATATGAATGTTTTGCTTAACCAAATGCAACTATCAATTATAGGAATAACATTTAAAAAAAAAAAAAAAAGCTACATTTTTGCGAGGTTCAACTTGTACTTGAGTTTTTTATTGTTTATAATTGATACATCATCCATTCTTTCTACCAAGGTTCTTGTTTTTCTTAAGTATCGTACTGGTCATGATTTTTATTTTTAAATCTATTTTAGAAGTTCTTTATGCAAGTATATTGAATTTATAAAAAGATTTAAAAGTTAAATATCTTATGGGTTTATATCACTTGTCATCGAGAAAAATATTTTAGTCAGATTTCTAATATATCTTTAATCTTTATGTTATATCCTTTTGTGTGTGTGTTTTTTCTTTCGCGATTTTACTTATATGTTAGTTCTTTGTTTTCCCCATTCTTGTATTTTTTTTTTCTGCTTCATTGTTTTCGTGTTCTTTGTTTTCACAATTTTTATATATGTGTTGATTTGTATGATCAAATTTCTGTTGCTTTTGAATTGCATTGACATCTTTAATCTTATTTATTAGTTTTTCCAGTTCTTATATATATAAACCTATCAGAATCAAAAAAATTATTATCTGCTATAAATTTTTCCTCTCTTAGATAATTATTATTCTCTTGGTCGTTAGACCTTTCCAAAATTGTGACATAAATTCACTTAATACTTGTATTTTCTTAACTTTTAGTCTAATATAAATGGTTTGATTCGTTCTTTGTAAAAATTTAGATTGTATCATGTATTTTTTTTTTGGCGAGTGGAATATATATTTTTGCTGAGTGTATCATGTACAAAGTAAATAGATAAAGAGATGTTATGAATTAATATGTTTGTTTATTTATATTTTTTAATTTTTCAACTATTAATTCATTATTAAGTATGAATTTAATTTTGATACATCGTCCGTAATAAATTTTTTTATATTGTAAACTAATTATAATTTTTATAATTATTATTATAGAAATTAAACAATTTTGTTAATATAGTAAATTATAATTCAGTTTAATATATATTTTTTTATCTGTCTATTTAAATTTAATTTTGTTAAAAATACGTAATAATTCTTATATAAATGTTAATTAATGGTTTTAAAAACAATTGTTAGTGAAATAAAACATATTTAATATGATAGATTAAATACATTTTAATCATTTTAAAGATACTCGGGTTCTTAAATATTTAATTTACATTAAATGATTCTTTATTTTAATTTTTAACTAATTTTCCTCAGGCAGTCATTAAAATTTGTCTCTTTCATTTCATTTTCTACTTATCTTCTAAATCAGCTTTGTGTGAGCTTTCATCACGTGGATCCTCCGTTGAAATAAATTAAAATATTATTCTAAAAATAATTAATAATTATTATTATGATAATTCTAATTTAAGAATTTTGAAATTTCCAAGTATGGGGACTCTTGGAGGCCTGTTTAGAAAACTTTCCAGTTATTATGATCCAATTCCCCCATCTTTGAATGATCTCAAATGAGATTAACATCTTATGGAAAGTGAATGTATAGAGCAGGAATCAACCCCTTCCCAAAGAATGATCATTGTATTAGATTTGAGCATGGACAACAATGTAACTATGCCCTCAAGTATTTAAACAAAAACTTCATTTGTAAGAGCATGTAAGAGCGGAGGTACCTTTTTTTTTCTCAGCATAAATTCAATATTGATATATAAAAAGAATATATATATATATATATATATATATATATATATATATATGTGTGTGTATGTACATATATGCATTAAAGAGAAATATTGAAAATAATCAGTTGATATAACATTTATATTACTTAATAATTTATTATATAATATAAAATTAACTAATTTAACTATTAAATCATCTCATATTTTTTAGTATTATGTATATTAAATTTTACATAATTTAAACATTTTTATACATGTTATCCAAATTTTAATATTTATTAATATTTTAAAAATATATAACAAAAATAAAATAATACAATAAAATACTTATAAATTTTATATTTTATAAAATATTTATTTTTTTTTGTCTTTCTAACAATAAACATTATTTTTTAATGGACAGCTAAAGACTAATTCTTTAAAAATATAAATATTACCGATATGAATTTTACCTCATCTAATATAAAATCCTTTTTGAAACATTCATTTAACAATTTAGTTTGAAATGAATTATTTAATCAATAAATAATGCATTTTTACTTCAATTTGAAATTGATTTGACCATCTTTCATTAAATAATCACAAATGGAGTGGAGTCTTTATTAATCTAGTGAAACTATATCTAAATATAGTTAATGTGTGTGTATGTTCATCTTTGACCAGATAAATATAGATGGACATGACAATAAAATTGAAAAATGTAATAACTTTGAAAGGCAAAACAATATAGTAGTAACACCTAACACCCATATAATAATACTACAATCAATTTTATCTCTTCTAATAAAATCTCTCTTAGTATGAAATGAATTATTTGATCAACCAACATTGCATTTTTAAAGGTAAATAATGAATGTTATTGTGACTGTTTTAAAAATTAAGGTAAAATTTAATTAGTAAATTTAAAAAAATTATTTTTAATGTTTTGATTAATATTTTAGAGATGTTAACATTCATCTATAATTTATCTGATTAAAGCCATGGGAATTAGGCAACTTCAATAGACATAAATAGGCAGATGATAGAGTGGAGTTATGGATAAGGAGCTGCATATGCTAAAATATTCAATTCATAGATTTCAGGCTCCATGTGGCTCAGATGAACCCTTGCCAGTACTTGCCGGTTTCCGTAACCTACTGCCTGGTAGAAAACAACAAAAGGATACATAACTCGCGAAAATTAAAGTGCCTCAGCTAAAAATGGAAAAAACTTGTACAAAATGGGTACCCCCAAACCAAAAGTGAACAATTTTTTTCGTCAAAACAATAGATTCTCCCGTAAAAATTTGCTTTTCCTCACTGAAATGCAAATTCGAACTCTTATTTGCTTCCATGTATACCACACGTGTATATCTAATATGGTAGTAATTCACAAAATTTGGACCTTGTCAGTTTCCCTGTTCGCACCCTTTATAGAGTCCTGAGCTTCCCAGCTGACAGAGCATTGGAGTTACCTTGCCTCTCGATGACATACAGCACCATCTATCTGAATCATTGCATCATTTTGATTGCTCTACATGGTGGATCGAATGGCATCCTCACACAATTTCTTCAAAGTTTTGTATAAAACCAAACACCTCACTGAAACCTTGTTTTTATTGAAATGATACTCGAGCGCCCCACATCAACTCTCCTCATTGTATCTTGAAAAGATTCTTCAATTTCACAACAAGCCTCCATTCATCCATAGTCAGATCATCCTATATCAATTAATAGTGTAACTTAGAAACATTTTCAACCATATCCAGAGCACTAGATACATGTTGCTCATAATGCATATTGTTATAAACTTACCCGATAATTAGTTTTGAGTATATCAATAGATCTCCGCGAAATATGGCTTACAAGTTCATCATCAATCTCAAAATGCCTCCCATACATTTTCTGTTGCTCCTCAGGGTTGCTGCCAACAATCTGTAAACCCAATCCAAGCATAGTGAGATTGACACCAAGAATACACAAAGCAACAAGAAAATCATTCAATTTCTGCCTCTTTACTTTTCTTTCTCCATTTTCTCAATAGCCATGTCTAGTTATTGATCACGTGTAAATCATCATGTAAATAAATCATGACATTTTGTTTACTAGGTAATTTAAAACATGCATTAAGGATCTTTTTTCCTTTTCAACATCGTGCCACTTAAAGGAACATTGCTTTTCATTCCTGGGAATTGTGTTTCTTAAGTATGACAAAAACTTTCTTACTTTAATAAGAATTTTAAATTACCACCCCTTCCCTGGAAATATTTTGTTAACATCGTTAAAAAAGTCATTCCTAAGAAATAATAAAAACTTGTTTGCCAACCTAAGTTTTTCAAAACTATTTTAAAAATAATTTTTCATTTTCAGTTTTTGAAATTAAAAAACAAAAATAGCCTCTAAGGTGTTTTGGTTTAAGTTTTTTTATTTTCTCATCTTAAAAACAGTTTTGAAAACTTAACTAACAAACAAGTTTTATTTTCATTTTCTTCTTAAAAACATTTTCTTAAAATTGTTTTAAAATATAATTTTAAAAAGTAAAAACCAAAACAGAAAAAAACAAGCCACTAGTTTCTTAAGAATGTTTTAAAAAATATTCATACCAAACATTGGGAATCTAAGATTCTCAACTTAATAATTTTGGAAAACAAAAACAAAAACCCTGATCAAACACCCAACCCTAAACTTAACAAACAAGTTTTATTTTCATTTTCTTCTTAAAAACATTTTCTTAAAATTGATTTAAAATATAATTTTAAAAAGTAAAAACAAAAACAGAAAAAAAAAGCCACTAGTTTCTTAAGAATGTTTTAAAAAATATTCATACCGAACATTGGGAATCTAAGATTCTCAACTTAATAATTTTGGAAAACATAAACAAAAACCCTGATCAAACACCCAACCCTAAACTTAACTAACAAACAAGTTTTATTTTCATTTTCTTCTTAAAAACATTTTCTTAAAATTGTTTTAAAATATAATTTTAAAAAGTAAAAACCAAAACAGAAACAAACAAGTCATTAGTTTCTTAAGTATGTTTTAAAAAATATTCATACCAAACATTGGGAATCTAAGATTCTCAACTTAATAATTTTGGAAAACATAAACAAAAACCCTGATCAAACACCCCCTCTAAGGGTATAAACTTTTTCCTTGTTAAATACACGAAGGTTTTTAATCCATATTTCAAATTCCATTTCGTTGAGGACATCTTAAGAGTTCAGAGATGTTCACTATAAAGGATTTAATTTCAGTCAAAGAACATACCTTAATGGCTACTTTCTGCCCCTTCTTTGCATAATCAACAGGTTTATGGTTATTCTCAATGGAGGCAATGCGACCAATATCAATGAACTCTCTTGAAGGAATACAAATTGGAGTCCCAATCTGTCAAGTAGATAATATTAGATGCAAATTTAAAGAAATAAAAACAATTATCTTTTCAGCACTGCACACAATAGACTTCCCAAGATAACAAGACCATAATTTATGTCATAAACCCAAAAAAACACGGTGAACCTTAAATGCTCAGGAAATGAGATTCAGCAAGACCAATCTGAAAAATAATAATGTGAAGGGGGCAAACATATATAAAGTGAACAAACAATAACAATGAAGATGAAACATGGGCATGAAAACCAAACAAGGAAGCAATGTTGGAGAGTCAGAAAAGAAAAACTGAATTTACATAATTCAAGGGGACAAATACTGGCAAAATATTCTAGCTTTCCACTATATTTTGATACAGGATGGATATAAGAGAATCAGCTGATAAATGAAATAGCTTAAAGATGGTGGTCAGGCACAATATTCTAGTTTTACATTCAATTTTATAATAGTCTGTATGAAAACACCACCAGTTTAAAGTGCCATACTAAAGATAGACAATTATAATAGTGGAGAATAGACTCCATATTGAAATCAATTGCTTAATATGTAAACAAAATTAAGCTAAAGTTTCACAAGTGTTTAAAGTCCTCCAAGTGCAATCAACAGACTAAGGCTATCATTCTTTGAGTAGGTGGAAAATGACAAACGAGAAGATACAGAAGTTTCAATTACACCACCAGTTGGTTGGTATCGTAAAAGTGTGAAGTAATTTTCATTCCAAAATTTCCATCTCCCCATTTTCCAACCAGTTAAACAACCACAGCCTAATATGCCTATATTTATCCAAGAGATGAAGAAATATAATTGCTAATTCCTTTGTAAAATATAGGCCTAAAATGAAAATTCAACCGAAGGATAATGGATTTAGTCCAGCAAAAAAGCACCCTATGTTGAGAAAACTGTTATTCACAGATGACATTGCAGATATATTAAAAAAACAAATGCCTGAACAAAAAAATACCTTCAAAGTGCCTTCAAGAATATCAACTCCCAAAACAATTGGATCCTTCTTGTTGAAAATGCAGTTTGGTAAAATTTTCAGAACACATGGGAAGACTGCCTCATCAGCAGCTTCTCGCTTTTTCTCCTCTTTAATGTTGTCAATATAAGCCTTAAATTGATCAAACAGGTGATAAATAATATCAGCAATAAAAATTTTCACGCCCAATTCATCTGCAAGCTCCCTAGCCTCTTGAGTGACTTTGACATCAAATGCCAATATAGCAGCATACTCTCGCTTCTTTTCAAGCATCACACTGGCCTTCATTACATCCTTTTTATGTACAGGGCCTATGCTTATACCACTCACAGGAATACTCACTTCAGGAGTTTTCAAAAACTCCAGTAATGCTTCCAAGGAGCCAAGGGTAGATGCCTGTACGCAAACCCCCTCACCAGTCCTGTCAATCCTGCTCATGACTGACCGCATATCTTCCATAGCTGCTTCTTTCACATCTTCCAAATCATCCTCGGCCTTCACCACATATAAACCAGTGCCAGCAATGGCATGTTCAAGGCCCTGAAAGAAAGCATAAAATAAAACCAAAGCTTTACAAATTCACAAGCATAAGGAAGACAATATTGGATACAAACGGCATAAAAAGAAGTCAGATCACTATCACCAAGTACCTGGGCAGTGATCTTTATACCCATTGCAGCTTTGATTTCTTTGTGATGAAGATATGTTCCCTGAAATTAGACCATTATTACTTAGTTGTGACTTGTAAGACATACTATATAGTATAACTCCCTCTGCCTGGATGGAATTTATCAATCAAGATTGTACTACAAGAGTAAACAAAAGCCACCTCAACATGGTCTTTAACATCACATAATTAGATGCACATCGCATCACTACTAAGTAATGACGAGATCGAATCACTACTAAGTAATGACGAGAACTATCTTAAAATATTTTAAGATTTTTATGGACCAAAAGCAACAAAAACTCTGTAGGACTAAAATTAAATTTGAACATATTTATTGGGATTGAAGATATTTAAGGCTAATTTTTTTTACTTTATTACTTTTGTTTGCTTTGTGATGCATTTCAGTTAATTAATAATTATGGATATTTTATAAAATTATGTTTGATGTACTAGGATAGTAGGATACTTGTTTTAAATATTATTACTTTGGAAGAATGTCACTGACTCACAAGTTTATTGAGTCAAGCTTACTAGTTCAGTATGCCTAACAGGTTGACAACCTTGGCCACAAACTCCGCAACAAGAGTGGGTGGGTGTCAGCTAAGTTCCAGCACTAGAGCCCCTTAAAAGGGAATGCATATCTTACAACGGTTTTGTTTTGAACCAGTAATAAATTATTATGAATCCAATAAAACTCCATTTTTGGCCTATGGATGAGGAAAAAAAAATCCAACCCTCTGCTTTTTAGCTCATCTCCTCCATATTAAGCATATTGCCAAAATCTCATAATCCTTTGTTTAGCATCCAATACATTAAAATCACTGGAACTGATTAAAATCTTAACATTTTTTTTCCCTTCCAAAACCAAACTTTCAAGCATGGAATCATTAAATTCCAACCAAGCAATCCATTGTTTACATTCATACTAGAAAGTAATGTAGCAAGGTTCTAATTTTCCTACCAAGTAACAAAAGCGATAACAGCATAAACAAATAAATTGCAAACGAGATAGCTGTACCTTGACACGGAGTTCCTTCATTGGATGAGGTGTCAATAAAGCTCGAATTGAAGTAACAATTGGCCCCTGTAATAAAATTTTCATTAGTCTGAATGGAGGGCAGATACTAATAGATGATGCAGTGAGACTTTAAGATGCTTGCCTGCATTCCACAGACAACTATCTGATCTCCTTCATGAAGAACACCATTAACTAAAACAACATCAATAGTAGTTCCATGGCCTTCAACTACCTTGACTTCCAAAACAGTACACTGGTGGCCACAATTAAACAACAATAAGGTCTACAGTTAAACAATCATAAAGCATTCAACCAGCTTTTAGATTATGTGAAAATAAACCTAACCTGGACTTCTTCACTGTATGTAAGTTTCTCAGCCATTGTTTTTTGGGTCCATTGAACCAATAGCAATAACAGATCAGGGATTCCTTCGCCACTGAAATAGCAAATACTAAAAAAGTCAATACAACAACAGCAACATGAAAAGCACTATGAAGATTATGCAACAGTTCTAGGCAACAATGAAAAAGATAGTTTCTGCCCTAAAATAAATTTTGGGCAATTTTCTAGCGATGCTGACATCCAAGATAAATGGAAATGTCCCCCCAACTTTTCATTACGCACCCTGTCTTCTCCCACTGCTCCCACTAAATCACCAAATTTTGAATAATTTCAAGTATTGCTTGGACAGGTTAACAATTTATAAACATCCCAAAATTGAAATGTTCTGGAATATACTGAAATGTTTGAAACAATAAAAGATGTTTCTTAATAGTGAAGAAACTACTAAAATAAATTCGAAGAACCTTCTTTAAAACTACCGAAATACTTTATTTGGAATTTCAGCTCTTATAAAATAAAAACGTGTAATATTGTTTATATTACCAGCTGCATTAGTAAAAGATACAATTCAATATTTTATCAGATACACATTCTCATACACATAATCCTGTACAGCATACACTAAACTTTTGCCAGAAAAAGAAGACATTGTCATTCATCAGACCAGAGATTGATACAGTGGCAGCTTTCACCATATAAAAGAAATGGTGAAGGCTCAACTAATGGTCTCCAAAACCAGCCACTGTGTCTATTATCAATAAAAAAATTATTTTGTTTCAAACAGGAGTGAGATGGCAAAGTATTCCAGCTAAAAGGCTACCACAATTACCTTATTGCACTTGTAGGCACAATGCTGAAAGTTTCTCCCATTTCTTTGTTTTTATAATACAACTCAGTATTTAGCCCCTGTTCCTTGAATTGAGTAATAATCTAGCAACGAAACAGAAGAAAATTAGGGCAGTAAACAGTAACAAAAATGATTCAGTAAAACTGACAAAAAGAAAAATCTTTTGCTACCTGAGTAAGCCTCATATTGAACTCATTTTGAACATCCTTAGACTGCTGCTTCATTGCTTTAACAATTGGAGAATTGCGACTAGTTTTCCACCCATAAAGCCTGTCAACCTGCAATGTTTCAAGAACCCTGTGACAGCCACATGTGTCACCTATTAAAAGGAATCATAAAGTACAAGGAATAAATACTCACCTTATTCAAGGCAACAATGAATTCTGTATTCCTCATTTTTAATAGATTTAGTGATTCTATTGTTTGTTGCTCTAATCCATGCATAATGTCAACAACCAAAATTGCAATATCACATAGACCTGAACCACGAGACCTCAAGTTAGTAAATGATTCGTGCCCTGGGGTATCAATAACCAGTAGACCAGGAACTTTCAGCTTCGCATCAGCTTTCAGTTCCTTCGTTCTTTCACGTATGTTCTCAGCAGGAAAGTATGTTGCACCAATCTGTTGTGTGATACCACCTGCTTCACCCTCCTGAACATTTGTACCTCGAATACAATCCAGAAGCTTGGTTTTGCCAGTATCTACATGCCCCATGATACAGCAAATTGGGGAACGGAGGTTCTCATCATTGGGCTTTGGAGGCAAGACAGACTTTGGTTGTTCCTTTGGCAAAGCAGACTTCTGTTGTTCCCTTTTCAAGTCCACAACCACAATGTTAGCCTGCTTTCTATCTTCAATTTCTTCAGCCACAGGCTTAGAAACAGTTTTATTAGTAGCACCTGTTGCATAGGAGGTAAAAAAAGATTAACATTTAATAGGGATTAGGTGAAAAAATATAACAAAATCCTTCCATTGAAACCCTCAGGCACTTATACATGCACAACAAGTAACAGCCAAACAGATGCTACAGGGAACCTACTTGGGTCAATCAAACACCATTGGGCCTTGAACATGCACATAAAAGGACAGAGAATTAGTTTGGTCACATGCATGCCCACCGGGTCCATATCTCCAAGAACAAAAGCATTTTTTTTTCAAATCTAAAGCAAAGGTGGAAATAAAAGTGCACTACTGTCATATTTAGACCAGAAAAAATGAATGACACTGCTAGAGTGCTAGGTTTGACACCATTTCTTGTGATCAGCAGAATCTCTCAACAATTTACCACTTTATGGCAGCATGTGACATTACTAATATACCCCAAGAAGATTTTGGTCCCTTTTCTGGCAGAAAAAAAATTCAAAACTAAGTCTTGGTCTAAAATTCAATGTACCTTTAGTTTCTATTTCTATTAACCAAAATAAATTCATAGGATATTTTTTTTTTATGCTCATTATTGGAAGGGTACCATAATAAGGACCTGAATTCTGTGGCGCCAAGATTGTTAGTTTCAATAATATGAGAGATTTCATGCGGGGCAGTAACAAGCTAAAAAATAATCAAACGCAAATCTCACCGGCATTTGAGGGTATGGGATTTTTAGTCTCCCTTCTGACAATAGGTTCAGGCTCTGAGTCCGCCTCTTCATCCGCAAATGCGCCTTTTGCATTAAGATTAACATCATCCCAGCTTTTTGCATCCCATTCATCCTCTATATCATCTTCCACTACATCCTCTTCAACAGCTTCAGGAAGTTCAACTTTGTCTTCCACCTGCATCGAATCCACTTCAACCATTTCTGGTTCCTCTGAACCCACATCAGGGGTAGTCTCCTTCACTTCAACACTTTCAGCTAACTGAGCAGCAGCAGCAGCACCATTCTGATTTCGATGGTTTGGTTTTAACTTCTTTGTCTGATAAATGGGTTTTTTGGCCGGAGCACCAGATTCCCCAGAGGGGAGAGTCACAGCCCCGGTGTTATTGAGAATTTGCCTCCTCATTGCCTCCCGACGGCGGGCTTCTTCCTTCTGCTTTCCAGTTAATAGTTTACCTTCTTGTTTCTTTTTCTGGAGTTTCTCCTTTTCTCTTTCCTTCTTTCTACGTCTAGCCTCTTCTGCCTGTCTCTCAACCTCCTCTTGCCTACGTCGCTCCTCTTCTTCCTTCCTTAACTTCTCCTCCTCTTCTCTTTTCTTCCTTTCTTCAGCCTCCTTTCTTCGAGCCAGTGCCTCTTGCATCTCTCTAACGTGCTTTGGCACTTTCTTGTCAGCTGCTTTAGTCTTTGACTCATTCTTCTTTGGTTCAATTGTCTCAGCTTTAACTTCGGCAGTTTCAGTTCCAGCTGCAGCTGCCGCCGCAGCTGCCTTCTTCTCCTTTTCCTTTTCCTTTTTCTTCTTCTTCTTCTTTGCAGCAGCTGACTCTACAGCCTCTTCTTCACCCTCCTTTTCCCCAGAAGCATCAGCAGCAGAACCTACTTCAGGAGCGGGCTGAACTTTATCTTCCTGTGGTGGAGGAGCTGCAGGTTTCGCTGCAGGAGGGCCCTCACCAAGTTCTGCAAGAATCTTGTCTAAATCTTCCTCCTCTTGAGCAGTTCTTCCACTCTTCTTCTTATTCTTTTTCTTATTTTTGGAAGTTTCAGCGACCTCTTCACTCTTATTAACATTGTTATTTTCAGTACCAGTACTACCGATTGCAACACTGGGTTGCTCAGACTCAACAACATCTACATGTTCACTCCCAATCCCAATTTCACCACTCCCTTTAGTAGCACTGCTACCGCTTTTCTTTTTAGAAGATTTCTTTTTACCAGTAAACGCGACTAAGGAAACATCATCCTCATCCTTGTCCTCACCACCTTTACCAGACTCAGGCACAGAAACATCTTCCTCATCAGGAAAACCTTTACTCAGTGAATTAACAGACTTTTTCGAAGACTTTGACGACTTCTTTTTCTTACCAGAGAACGTGATTGGTCCAATGTCTTCATCATCACCACCATCTACCTTCTCATCCTTATTCTCCTCTCCATCATCAACCTCACCAAAACTAGCAGCCGAAGACAAAGCACCACCCTTCTTGCCTCCTTTCGAAGACTTCTTCTTCCCGGTGAATGCAATAACCGGTTCATCAATATCATCATCCTCATCCCCGCCATCATCGACCACCACCTCACCATCCCCATCATCATCATCATCAATAGCATCAAAAGCCGCAGCAGAAAACAAACTCCCACCGCCCTTCTTCGAACCCTTTGACGGCTTCTTCTTACCAGAAAAACTAACCACCGGATCATCCTCCTCCTCGCCACCCTTATCATCATCATCACCATCATCAATAGCATGAAGAGCCGATGCAGTGAACAAACTACCACCACCCTTCTTCGAACCCTTGGAGGGTTTCTTCTTACCCGTAAAACTAACCACCGGTTCATCCTCATCCTCATCCTCACCATCCAGTTCACCGGTTAACCCAGATTTCTCATCGTCATCATCACCACCATCTTCCTCATCACCAAGTAAACCAAAACTAGATGCACTGAACACACTGCTCCCACCGCCCTTTTTCGTTTTGCCCTTCTTCTTCCCAACTTCTGACACATCATCGTCATCAACAACGAAATCATCATCGTCATCATCATTCTTAGCTTTGGCATTACCTTTTTTACCCTTCTTCTTACCGGCTGCAGCAGGTTTCTCTTCCGGTTGCGGCTCGTCGGAGACTGCGGTTCCGATGGAGTACTCATCGTCGTCTATTACATGCGCCTTTTTCTTCGATTTCCCACCGCCTTGCTGCGACGCGTTCTCTTCGTCCCTCGTCGTGGGCTTCTTCCTACCCATCTCCGATTAGGGTTTTCTTTTTCTCTTCTGACGCAAACGCCGACGCTACGGAGTCAAGAAACTGCGAAATGAAAAGGAATATGGCGAGGGAGGGAGAAGAAAAAGATCGAATCAAAGAGAGAAAAGAGGAATAATCTTGTGCAGTGAGGCGTAAATGAATCTTACGGTGGAATGGTGGGTGCTATTCGAGATACGATGGAGCGGCGGTGGAGAAATGGAGAGAAAATGAATGAATGAGTGAATCCGTAGTAAGTAATAAAAAAAGCAACTAATAAAAATATATATTTAAAAAACGAAAACAGTAACACACACACAGAGACCGGGTGCAGTTGGTGGTGTAGTTCTAGGGTTCTATTTCTTTTTCTTTTTCATTTTTGTCAACCAGCGACTTGTACGGATATCAGTAAATTCTAATGAAATTTGTAATAAAAAATGAATTCAACAGAATGGTGAATATTTTTATTATTAGTAATAAATATTTTTATATTAAATATTAAAAAAATAAACATAATTTTTAAAAATTTAAAAATATATTGTACAAAATTAAAATTTGAAAGAAAGTTAAATTAATGTTAATTAAGATTGTAAGAATATTAAAATTTAATTTATCTAAAAAAGTAATTTAAGAAACTAGCCTTTTCTTAATTTTATAAAAAATGCATAGAAAAAATAAAGAAAGAAAAGACAACAACGTAGGGTTGTATTTCTACAAGCAATTTGTGTCATCTTTTTAATTTAAAATAATTTTATAAATGAAATAAGTTAAATAAATATTTAATAACAAACATTTTATTGTAATGAGTGAGGGCATGCTGGGTTGCAACGATCCGGCTTTCTTTTTTTTTTTCCATTTTTCTCCTCTCGTACAACGCCGTACCCCATGCCGACCCGAATATATATTCATCATTATCTAGCATTTGCTCATTAAAATCCAATTTATCATTCAATTAAAATTGAAGTCTGATATTTATTTCTCTGAGGCCGCCACTTCTGCTCTGATATTGTTCATCAAAATTTTTCCGATCTGCGATTCACATTCCCTTTCTTCCACTTCATTCTCATTTTGAACAATCACATTATTGTGTAATGGGATCCTAAGCCCTGGAAAATATTTCAGAAAATACGCTTTTGATTTTTGGGACCGAAACGCATGGAATATAGATGCCCATTAATCATTACAAGAGAAAAAAAGAAATGGAGAGAGAGAGTGGTGAGATGTTCCACAACTGAGGGCGCGATCATATTATTCTATGACTATTCATTTTCCCCTATTCCAGAAGCCAAGCATGATACTTTACTATTACAATTTCAGAAACTAAGAACAGATTTCACGTGTAATTCCCCCCCTCCCCCCAAACAACTATAAATCTTCCTATTTGATGCGAATACATTTAAATGGTTGTTACAAGTATGCTAAACAATAAATATCGCATCCCTCTTCTTTGTTCCTTCTGAATGACATGACAAAATCGAAAAATTATGTTGAATATACATGAATCCACATTATATAACGGATATGCACATAATGGAGAAAATTTGGAGATTTGAACCCCCTCGAGGTACAACATCAAAGTTAAAAGCATAAAAACTTCATCTTCTCTTTGCCGACCCGATTGTGCTTTACCTGATAAAGCCACGTAAACACAGCAAACAACTTCAAATAAGGTCTCTCAGACTATACTAGGAGGATCCCCTGACCAGCTGCAGACAGCACGGCCCCAGCGGGTCCTTATGCAGTCCACCAAAGGTGCATGCTGAGAAGGCTCTGGTTTAGATACTTCAGTGTCCTTCGCTGCAGACTCTCCTGCACTTGAAGCAGAGGAAACTTTTACATCTGCCATAAATTCTTCAGGCGTCCACCTTGGGGGAACTGAAACTCTCAATTTTGTCAGCCTGGGTCTTTGCAGGGGAGTTTCAGCCCCAGAATTTGATTGGCCGCCATTCAGATCTGATTTAGCAATCCCATTAAAATGGTATAGATTAAAAACCTTCCTACCCATCAGTCCTGATGAATCCTTCAAACCTCCCAAGCTGCTGTCTAAATCCAAAATTACTTGCCAGAATTCACTCCATACGATGAATCCAGCAGAGCAAAGATGTTCTAGCTTCTCTGGCCGAAGTTTAATATTTGTTTCTGCGAGAACTTGATGAAACCCTTCCACACTAACGAAACCACCACCTCCACTCTGATCTTGTGCATCAAAAGCTTTGCGAATCTGAGTTTCCCTTCCTTCCAGTTCATTCTCATTTTGGACACGGGGGTCAAGAGCAAACAGTACTGTATAATGGGATTCACTCCCCACAACCCATATAGGCCACTTTGGGGATTTCAGAAACTGACCAACCTTGCAAAAATTCAGGGATTCTAGTAGAGTGAGAAATCCAACTTCTACATCTCTTGATATACCTTTCAGAAACATTCCTCCACCTAAATCCATCCTTCCGTCAAACACATTAGGCACAGCCTGCCCACAAAGCAGTAGGTTTACAATTTCCTGCAGCATAAGATTCATAGAAAAAGAAAATTTTATCTATTCTGGAATATTATTTAAAATAAGCATCAGTTCAAAGGATAGCAGCATTTCTCAATTATCTGTGGTATATATATACCTGGGAGGCATGCCCAAAAGGTGCAGTAACCAGTGGTAGGCTGGGATCATCCCTGTCACTTTGAACCAAGTCCTGGAGGAAAGCAAAATATTGCACACATTAACTCGAGAATTTTTAAAAGCATAATAACAACCGATGCAAAATCAGCCAAACATTGGAATTTATCATGTCAAATACACCATTTAATTCCCAACAATTACGGATCATAGAAAATGACAAAACAAAAATTTTCTAAAAACCATAGAAATAAAACTCAGAAGTTTAAAGGCATAAATACTAGTAACAATTGCTCCATTTCTTTATACAGGTTTGAACACCAAGGCTTACTACCTCAGCTCAACATTTAAAGGAGATTAGGATATGAAATGAACATATAATCCTGGATCTAGCTAATGATGTTCCTCAAGCACACAAGCTAATGAAAACCTAGGAGGAAAGAAGCATGACATTGAATTTCTTTTTCATTTTGAGTTTCTAAGGTAATTTGGAGCCGAAGATACTAGTAAGAGGCTTTAACTGGACTTGGGTTTTGGGTAATGTTGAATCAATATGGGCTGGTTGAGATGAAGTGTCATCAGTTTTTGGTATTGTTCTGGTGTTGCACTTCAGTTCACATTGACATTGTTTTGAGGTGGTAGACCACAATGGTCAAAAGCAGGGGCCATTCATGTAAGAAGCATTTCAATGCTCGAGTTAGAGGATACGTTGGCAAAATAATGGTATAGCTAAAATGGCATACCTTAGGATATTGGATCATCCCAATCTATAAGTGTGGGTATGTCATGGTTAGGTGCTGAGCCCCCCCTATTAATGATGTAAGTTGGGTAAGGGGAGATTTCTTCCAACCATGATAGGTTGAGCATGCCATACTTGGTACAAAAGTTTGGCAAAGCAGTCTGAAGTCATGGTATTGGTCATAGGAGTCAATAACAACCGCTATTGCAGAGGTGCAGAGCAGAGCAATTGGGTGCTGCTATTCCATTGCTGTCACATTTCAGTGTAGTGGTCGTTGCGCTGCAAATAAGGGCAAAAAGCGAAGCAAATCGCGGCTCTAGCAGCTACTATTTCATCTTAGGGTAAAGGGACAAATTTGCCCTCCTATTTTGAAGATTAAAATGTTTTTAAGAGGAGCAATCTGGAGATTTCGCCCCTTTTATATATGTCAAACAGGGCAAAAGGATAAGTTTCTCCTCCCTTCCTGAAAGTTGGAATGCTTTTTAAGGAAGGCAATATTGAGATTTCAGCTCCCTTTTATATTTTTGAAAGTTGGAACCCTACCTCCATCTCTGTTCTCTCTTCTCTTGCTTCGTCCTCAATCTCCAACGTCACTTTCTAGTGCAAGTCACCTTTTCCAGCCAAGTTTCAGTTGTTTTCTTCATCTTCAACAAAACTCAACTTATTTCTAACGTAAACAGAGATATTTTTTAGTTGTTTTGTTCATCTCCGATGTAACTCAAGATATTTTTGATGAGATATAGACTCCAGTGAAACCATTTGCTTTATAACTTTTTCTGGTGATTGAACACTTCTTGATCTATTTTCCTTCTCTGTTTTGATTGTCTTCATAATAGCAATCATCTTGCTATCCGCTATAGCATTTTTGGGGTCAATCGCTCCGCATCACTATCTAGGATTGACTACTATGGTACGGGTGTGGTCAGGGGTAGGTTCATAGGCACATCCTTGAGTTCAAGCAAGATGGAGGGTATCCAACTTGGGTGTAATGACCCAAGGCAATCTCAGTCAATATTTCAAGTGAGTAGGTTAAACTCATCGAAGGTGAGGACCCAGTTTGGAGTAGCCATGATTATTGAGAATCTTAAATCAGGTCCATCCAAGCTGGTGTGGTGGGGTTCACCCTGAATCAAGTATCCTTAAAATAGTCTAAACCCTCTTTAGACAATTCTGTTTGAATATTACTATTATTGTTGTTTTAAGAGTCATTCCATGTTAGGAGAGTAATTGGGCTATGCATGGGCCGATTGTATTATACTTGTAATTGACCTAGAACATTGTATAAAAAGGATAATAATGTCAGTGATTTATCATCAACATATAACACAATTATTTAGAGTCCTATTAGTAACATAAAGTATTTTCTCTCTTTTTACTTTTCTACCCAACACCTATAATTTCAACATGGTATCAAAGCAATACCATCCAGCATGACCATGCCTATGTCCATAGTGACTTCCACAATAGTTTCCAAAATATGGAACTCCTCTGTATTTCTTATGTTTCTAACTTAGAAATTTTCAGTCTCCTTATTGGTTCTTAAGAAAAAAGAGAAGTACAAAACTAGTGTTTTTTATCATCCCAAAATCACAATCATTCAGTGTCCTATTAGTATGATATTTAATTTTACTTCTCTTTTCCATTAAATCCCTATGATTTTCAACAGAATCCTTACAGTATACGTTTGTTTGCTAGGTGGCTTTTCCAAAACAATTTCTTGACCAGAGTCCAGGCATTATTCAAAAAATTATTTGCTAGAAATCCCTAACTCTAAATTTTCCCACAAGCTTATCAAACCATGAAGAATTGTCACAATAATCAACTACATCCTGAAAATAGCTCATTTCTGGTCAAAAGAACACTGCATCTTCCAGTAATATTTTTGAATTAAGAGAATTCAACAAATTAGAGAATCAAACCTGAACATTTTTTAGATTACATTTAAGGAAATCTGAAAGGTGATAGAAAGACCTTTGGCAAAATCATTTAGCACCCGCCATCATCGGACCACTTTGGGTGCAGGAAGCTCCAGGAGCTCAGGACCGTATCCTAGGTCCTGAACAACTGAGGAGCATGAAATTTGGTTTTTGGGGGGGGGAGAACAGGGTCAGGGGCAGGGGTGGGGAATAGCATCAAGGGTCCCTGCAAAAAATATTTAAGCCAACTCAAGCCAAAGCAACACATAAATTACTAGGCTCAGTTATTGGCTTCCTGTTAATTTCCAGGCAATATTAAAGACTCACATTCATATCTCAAATACATTGCACTTGATGATCCGTAAGACCTAGACAACCAAAAAAGCAAGAAATAATTAAATTACATTGCCGTTGCTTTTAAATCATTCGGGTAGGCCATTCTTAAAACAGATATACCCTACTCTTTTCCATTACATAAATATCCCTATAGGAGCAATTATAAGTACAAAATAAAATCAACCTAATAATCCAGTTACCCAAGACATAGGGTGAAATTCTAATATTCACACAAAAGAGATTGCATATTCACTATTCACTCACAAGTACTTCATTCTTGGTAGGTACCAGGAAGAATGCCTAACATCTCTTACTTTGAAAGACAGTGTGAAGTGTGAACTCAAAGACAGTAAAGTGTAATGTGAACTAGATACCAGAGCTTGAAGCAGGCTAACATACCAGTCCCCGGGAAAGTAAGGCAGAGATTAGAAAAAGCAAAGCTCCCATTCGACTTTGGAATAAGGGAAGATTTGCTTCAAGCCTTTGCAATGCAGTTGTCTGTGATGTGCAGATTTCAATTCTAAGAACCTTCTGCAGATCCAAGGTAGATTCAATGGAAAGACCTTTAAGAGATTTTGCAATGACCTGTCAATTGGACAAGACTTGATTCAGCAGATAAGGATATCATCCGAGAATCATAGTAGATGACACCAATAACAAGATAGAAAATTCAACTCAATTTCTTGCCAACAAAGTACTACACAAATAAAAACAATAACAGTACAATACAATTCAATCTATCGCCAAGGTACCTCATCCTCTGAAATCCCTTCAAAACGCTGAATGTCATTCTCTGGAATGCTCAAAGTTGCAATCACAACCCTTCTATTACTTCCACATGAAAATAAAATTTCACGCATACTTCTTACAAGGGCTCTGCCATGAAGATGAAATCGCACACCATAAACATATCATGAGCTTAGTGCAAGTAAAACCATGGAAAAATACACCTACCAATATTAAATACCTGTGAAGCACATAGAAGGACATTTGATAGGAACTAATATACATAGGCATATGGAATTGAAATAGACGAGCAAATACTACAGAGAAAAAACGAAGTCCAAAACCAGAAAAGCTGAAGTTATCACCAAACAATTAAAAAAAAAAAATTAGAAGTAGAGGTCATGCTTTATGAAGCCAAAAAATAACTTCTAGCATCCGCCACATTTAAATAAAACAGGACATTAAAGCCCACATAACTAAAAGCAAGGTCCGAGGTACACCTCCAATGTTCAATCACCAAGGTGATGTGATGTAACAGAAGGAAAAGAAAACTTCAATGAACACGCAACAAAAGTCAACCTTATTATCACAATGCCTTCCTTTCTCTTGTCCCCCACTCTCGTCATCATTCCATCACAAAATAAGCTTAAATTGGTAAGTAAAACGTAAATATATTGATTGGATTTAAGATTTAATATTAAATGTATTAAGATGTTCCACATCGCTAAGAATAGAGCTAGTGTATTCCTTATGAGGTTTAAGCAAACCTTTTTCTTTAAACTAACTTTTGGAAGTTAGGCCTGATTTTTTAATTTGGTATCAAAGCCAACCAATTTAAATGTTGGGTCACCTATCAATGTCTAATCCTGCAAACTTTTCACACTAAATATCTTAGTCCTAGGCATGAAAGAGATATGTTAAGATGTCTTACATTAAGTATTAACTTTTCAGAGTGAATTAGATCTAGTTTTCTAATAAAATGTTAATTATAAACTACAAAAATTTGAAACAAATTTATAAAACTGAGTTTAATTTTTAAAAATTCTCAAAACTTAAAATTGACAACCATGTCAAACTCTTGATTCATTTGAGTCTCTTTTTCTACCTTCCTAATCCCTTTGATCATCGTGTCTCCCATGTCATTAGCACTTCCTTATGTCCATTAACACTATTCTTCCAGAACACTTCATTGAAAGATCCTATAATTTTGGCTTCTTCTTCTTTCTCTCTTTCCACCCTTCTCCCATGTATCCTCAAAATCCCAATTGCCAACCTTCTCCCATGTGAACCCTTGTATCTTTCAGAAGTGCTCCCCTCATGATCATTTAAATCCCCTCGAAAAACTTCCAAGTCTTTGAAAAATTTTATCTTGTTTTACTCTTCTAATGCCACCTAAGATGTATAAGCGCAGATCACTTTAAAGTCTCCCTTTCCACCATAAACATTAGAGCAATGGTCCCATCTCCTAGTCTTTTAACATGAATAACATCAATCTTCTAATACTTAACTACAATTATACCGACCTCATTTCTCAATTTAACCTAAACCAGTGTACCACAATAAAAACAAAAGTGTCTACTTCCTTTGCCTTTTGTTCTACCTACTCAATTTTTTATAGGCACATGAAATTAATCCTGTTTCCAATCATTGTGCTTACACTTTCCACTGGTTTACTTGTAAGTATATCTCATGTTCCTAAACGAATCCTTCGCACCATGAACCACTTTACCCACACTGGTTCATGAAAATGTGAGAACCTTGCTTATTTTTCACCACATCCAGGCGATGAACAAGAATCTGACGAATACATTAAATCCTGACACAATTTAATGTTGTGAACCGAACAACTACTACTGTATATTGAAATAAACAGATACATAATTGAATCAAATCAATATTCATGTTCACAGTACACAAGAAAACAGGGAGCTAGAAATCAAAGAAATCAACATCTTGAAGACATGGAAATTTAATCCATATTCATGAAAAGTTAATATTGAATCAAATCAATATTCATGTTCACAGTACACAAGAAAACAGGGAGCTACAGATCAAAGAAATCAACATCTTGTAGACATGGAAAATTTAATCAATATTCATGAAAAGTTAATATTCAATCAAATCAATATTCATGTTCACAATACAATGTACAAGGAATGGAAGCTTATAATTTTATTATAATGAATTCTACCAAGCTAAACACAAATGACTGCTCAGGAAAAGTTAATCACCTTACTTTTACACCTTCAGTAAGTGAAGAAAAATTATACGATGGAACAGATGGACTTTTAAATGATGCACCTGGACCCTTTTGTGGCATGTGTGATACATCTTTCAACTCATCATAGAAGAAAAGAATGTATTTAAGCACAAATGCCTGAAAAGTTAGAGAAAAACATAAGCAAAATAGACATAGAACAAAAAATAATGCTTCTAGAACTATTATTGTATATTAGAAAACAACATGCTCACTCATGAACAAGCTTGCTACAAAAATTGTATTTTCTTTATTGAAAAAACATGTTCAACATTACTATATCAGAAAAGTTAAAAACAAAAAATTATCAAAGAATAAAACTTAGGTGTAGTTCTCTACTTGTTTTTGGTGTTGTTTTAAATTCAAAATTGAAGTTTTAGCTCCATAAAGGGTCCACATTTTTATCTTTTGATGACTTTTAAAAGCAGAAATCCTCGAGTATCTACAATTTTAAATACCAGATAACATAAATGGGAATGAATACAGGAAAAGCAATACTTGCATTCACCTGTCGAATTGCCATCCTTAATTGAGAATAACAAGTGATTAAATTTTAGTTACAATATGTATATATATATATATATATATATACACATGGGGAAATCATACAAAGAAAACACAGAATACATTTACCATCATCTAGCCAATTACTAATATTTTATGCCTACAAAATATTTGTTTGATGCCAGTAGATAATACATTTACACCATGGAGCCAGTTGCTAATATCGTGTAGTTAAAGCACTCAATTAGTGCATATAGTTTCACTCAAAATTCAATTTAGTCCTCACAGTTCAAAACCGTTCAGAACAGTCCTGAAGTTTAGGGATTTTCGAGGTAAATATTAGTTGGGCGGGCTATCCAGAAAGTCCCTATTGAAGTGAAACTATAAGAACCAAATAATACCATTTTGCCTTATTTGAAATAGGGATTTTTCTAAAAAGCTTTGAAAAATGGACAGCATGCCACAATTTCATAAATAATATTGAAAAATGTAGCCATTACTTGTATAGCTGCCAAAACGCCACAGGGGCCACCTTCATGCTGCACTAGGCCCATTGATGTTTCAGGATCAGAGCTAAACCTATAGTAAAGTTTTCATAGAAATTAGCAATAAAAAGCACGTTCATAACCTTATTCAAATTTAAAGTATAAGAAACAAATAATTCAAAAGTCAAAACATCTTTAAGAAAAGGACAGTATGTTCACAAACAAAACTTGCAGATCAATAGTTGAATTTACCAGTATGATTTTTCCGTGAATGAAACTAATGTGTTCATAAATTGTGTTTCACAAATGAAATGTAAAGCATAGCATTAGTTTCACAGCAGAAAGGTCAGACCGGAGGTGATGCAGAGAAGCAAAAATTTCTAAATAAAAAAGTTAGTCATCGATTACAGGACAAGATATACCAATACATAATATTAAACAGACCTCCACAGAAGCACAAAAATCAAAACAGTCTCCATATAACAAACAAATAATATTAAACAATGACAGCACCTACATGACTTTGCTATCTAATTAAGCAGTAATGTAGCATCAGCTGAACATAATCAACATGTATAACAAGGAATTTTTCTACTGTAGTTCATGCGAAAATGACTATGTTAAATAGCAATGCTGCATTTTTTTTATTTTTTTTTCCCTGTTGATTTAACAGGAACTTTGTGCATTCTTTGCTATACAGAGGGAACCACCCTTTTATCAGTCAATTACTTGATGAACTACTACTTCCATTAAACAATCACAAAAGAGCAGGCAGTACACAAGATTGTCTTAACACTAGCAGAACATAAGAATTTAACCCATGTAGAGCTTTTCAATTGAAAGTTCCACCCTTCCCACATTGGCCAAAGATGAAATTCTGACAGTTAAAGATGCTTACTTTTGCAATTTCACTTTTATTTCCCTCCTATATCTTATTTAACTCTTATTCCATACTTAATTTTGAATGATCACCACCAACCCCAGATTTACAAAAAACAAAATATGTTTTCAGAACTAGGAAAATGCATTCTTCTAAAGATACATGGCTCAACTTCTTTTCCTTGTAATATATTATAATTTCAAATGCCAGAATTGATAAGTCCATATTTTAATGTACTTTATGGCTTATATTTTTGTAATTGAAGTTTATTTTATAGAGGTTTCTCACTAGTTTTAATGTTAATTTTCACAAATAAGCATAAGAGAACCACCGGTGCTTTTTGAGAATATTCTGAGCAAAAAGCTTAGATAATTTTAACGGGTCTCGCACATATGCACGACAATGTTTCGCAAGCTACATGGGTGTGTTTCGTTGTCTAACATGGTCATGCTGGATGATGGTGCACGATTGTGCTAAATAAATCTGCGTTTAAAAGTTTAAATTCAAAATTCAAACCTTGCGAAAGTTTTGATACAGATTCAAATTTGAAATTCAAATAAAGATTTCAGTTGAGATTCAGATTAAAAATAAAACCGATTCGAATAAATAGAGCTCAACCGACCAGGAACTCAAAGCACATCCTATATAAAGACTTAAAGACAATTTTTTTGACTTCATTATACATCTTTTTCTACACACCTTCTTCCCATTCTTAATTCTGACTCACTACAGGTTGAAAGTTATTAGAGATTATTGGAAAAGACGACGAGCCTCGCTTCAGAGTCCGAGCAAGTGATTAAGCGCCCTTTGAAAAACAAGAACTCTTTTCATCTTTTTTTCTTTTCAGTTTTTCTTGTTTGAATTCTCCTTTATGATTTATAGATAGGTTCATCATATTTTTTGTTGTTTATTTTATTATGAGTAGCTAAATTCATAATTAAATCTATAGTGGATCTTATTGCACACTTTATGTGATTTTTATGTTTAATAATAATATTATATTTTTGTATATTTGATTTTTATCCTATTAAATTGAATTGTTCATGTTAAAAACTAATCACTCTTAGTATCTCATAGTTAATTGTATTGTAGTGGAACAATAAGATAAAATAGGACAAAAGGTTAAGCGGATCAAACTTATTCTTTCTCTTCTAACTGTTATTAAATTAATAAACTCATAGATTTTTTATACTTTTTCTACCGTTTGCCTTGCATGATCATTAAGGATAATCGTTTAAGGAAAAGAATATTAATTTTGCATAATAATTGAGCTATAATAGATTAAATATGGGTAGTTGATAAACACTAAATAAATTAACATTGAGATTAAACTAAAGAAAACATAGAAAGGTATAATAAATGAAACCCTATGTCCTAAGCTCTTCTCATCCAATTTCTGTCAAAAAATCTCATTTGTTTCTTTTAAACTAATTTTTGAATTTAACTCTTTGATTTTAATCCATTACGCATCCTTTCTGTTTAAACAATTGAATCAAGGTATTATTGGTAATTGAAAATAATCTTTATAGGATAACAACTTTGTAACTTAATTCAAAAATTCTTTATTACTTTTCGACGGTACACTTGCTCACGAACAAGAATAAACAGGTTTGCGATATTACTTATTATTAATGAGAGCATAGCAATGAAGTCACTGACTTTTCAAGATTGTGCAAGTCAGAATGAAGCTGAGCTCACTTTGCAATCAGAAATATACATATCCTGATTCAGAAGTCTGAACAAACAACAACAGCATGATATTAAGATACAATGAACGCACATTATGCCCTGGCCAAAATAACTCCGACCCCAATCACACAGAAACAAGGAAAACGGACAGCTGGACAACATAACAACAATATGAGGGGAAGCAGGAATGTGCATCACTACATTAAAAAAGGAAAGTACAAACTAAAAAACTCCACAAAACTTAAAGAAAATTGCAACTCCTGGTAGAGAGAGCAACAACAGAAGATATTCAAGCTCAGGAATTAGTTACAATTGGATCATCTTAAAAACCAAAACATGGAACAGAGGTTTCAAATCATGGACATGTTAAAGAGTTGTGTTACTATGACTCAGTTCATCTCTTCATGGCAAATCGTACGCTTGGCAACATATCCATATACTTCAGATCATTTAAAAGGTAATTTAAGATTATAAATATACTCATTTTTATTTTTTATTTTTTGCTAACAGTATACTCATCTTGACACCATGTCATTGAAATAACCGCATGAAAATGACTTCACATAATTTTCTATGTTGGAATAACACGGTAACCGAGTAACCACAAAAGACACATATAAAACAACAACAATCAGAAGCAGAAACTACCTTATTCCCTGGTTGCTCCACTGTGCAAGAATGCCCTTCGAGACTTCATTCCCAAACACCATAGCAAACAACTGATTAGCTTCTTCCGCAGACAACTCCTTACCCAAATTCCCACCTTTCAAACGCAACTCTTCCTCCTTCCTCCCCACTTCGCCACCCTTCTTTCCCGCTTTAACAGCGGCCGGCGGAGAAGGCGAAGGTAAAACCCTCGCGGCCGCCGCCATCCGCTTCTCAGCTGCCGCCGCCATGAGTTCGCGTCGCCTTGTCTTGAATTCCGGCGAATCCTCCGGCGACCCCGAAACCACTCCGGCGGATGCATCCCTCGGTTTGCTACGCTTCGGCTCTGGCGTCACGCGCTGCATGCTCATCCGAATTGCCATTTGCAAATCCTCGTCTTCTCCTCGATCCGCCATTCCCGAACGGATCAACAGTTTCAATCCCAAAATCAAACAAAGACAGAGAACCCCCAGAAGAATAATTTTTAGGGCTCCGTTTTGCGGCTTTTGAAAATCGAAGCCTCCGGACTCGAGTGTTTCGCGAAATCGAACTGCGATTGGTGCGAATTGGAATTTGGAACGCCGGGAGGGGTAAAATGGGAAATGAATTTGTGAGGGTAGTGAAAATAGCAGGTTTTGGCGAAGCTGAAGCCACGACGACGCCGTCAAGTGGGTGAAACGGTGTCGTGTGAGAATGAATGATGAATGTCGAAGAATGTTTGTAGCGGAAGTGCTTGTGAAATGACTCTGAGGCCCCTCAGTTAAAGGTTCAACGCAGTGGTAAAGAGAGTAATTTAAGTGAAAAGAGAGGGTACTGTGGGAAATGGAATTTCGTGATTTTTATATTGTGCAGATTTAAATTGAAGCCACCGGCGATGCTTTCCTTTAACGGAGAGGAACCAGAAAGAGTTTCTGTTTTCCCTGTTGAGAAAAGGGAAGGAATCTGCGCAAAAACGAGAGAATTTCTTAATTATTGTTTATCAACAAACCTTTTCTTTCTTTCTTGTTCTATCAAAAATTTTAAGTTCATTTGTAATTTATTAATCTATTTTTAAACAATAAATATTTTTATAACTTTAAGAATTTTTTCTTATAATATACATTTTAAAATTTGTATTGATGAACGGTGCGTATTTTATACTTTGTTTTTCTTAAATTTAAAAATTCGTATAGCACGTTAAATAACTGCTAATAATATTGAATTTAAAGCTATTTTTATATTGTAATGAAAATCACCTTAAAATAACTTCTTATTTATATTTTAATTTTTACTTCAAATATAAATAAAAAAATTAAAAATTGTCAAAATGAGAGAATATGAAGTGTTTCTAAATTTAAAGGATTCAAAACTAATGTTTATTTACTATTTTGACTGTCATTTAGCTAAGGGAATATTACACACAATAAAATTAGTTTTAAAAAATAGTGTGAATATAAATTAAAAAACGTATATTTTGTGCATGCATAAACTTTTTTTTTCCTTCTCTCATGCAAGCATATTATAGAAGACTTTTTTTACATATAAATATCTTCTAATAAAGTAAATCACAAATAAGCACGTTTTAATAATTAACCAAATGAATTTAATTTTAGAATATCATTCAACTAATTGATGATATTTAAAAGATTAGGTAACAAGTGACTCCGTATTTAATTAACCATTTAATTAATTAACTGTTTCAAGGAAAAAGCTACTGATATATTTTTCATATACATATATTAATTATTTATTAAAAATTTATTAATGTTTATAATATTATTACTAAGATTGCATGTATGTATTTTAATATAACCTAAATATCAATGAATATTTTAGTAAATAATTAATATATAAGTGTTGCATGAACAAAATATTTTAATTACATTGAAATAAAATGAAATAAAAGTCTTTTTGATGGGGATGATGAATGGCGACCAAGGAGGGTCGTGGTGATGGTGATAGTTATGTTACAATGACAAAACGTAGCACTAAACAGTGAAGGAAACAATGATAATGAAAGAGGCGGCAGTGGATCTAGTGACGCAAATTCATAAAAGTGGCAGATACTTAAAAATAATATTAAAAAACACATTAAAATAAATATATATTTCAGGAGAAAATATTCATAATTTAAAATCTTCAAAATTATTTCGAATAATATATATACTTTTTTTCAGGATAAAAAATCTCAAACAACAGTAATCTTATTTAATACACAAATTAACTTTATAAAAGTGAAATATGCGTGATGAGGAAAGGTATCAGACCATTTAAACTTTCTTAAATTTTTATGTAATTTATTTTTCTTGTAATGGGAAGTTATAGGATTTAAGTTAGGGTATATTTACTTATAGAATTTGGTGAAATTGTTACAGCAATAGTCAGTGTTAAAAATAATTATGTATATAGATTTAATATGAAACCAGTGTTAAACATATATATATATATATCAATTAAAATTTATTAAATATTATAAAATTATGATTAAAATTTACTAAATTATGAATAGAAATAAGTTTTTTCAATAAATTTTAATCAATAATAATATAATATATTTAAAAAAATAGATTAAAATGAATATTACTAACATTTTCAACATTGTTATTCAAAATTAAGAACTAAAAATTTATGATAAAAGGATAATTTATTTTTTTTTGTCACAGGCACATTTTTCATATATTGCACAAGTGTTTCAAAGAGAATTAGTGCAATGGTAGATATTTTCATTATCAACGACAAATATTATATTTTATTAAATACGAATAATTTGCAGAGATAATAATTTAGATTTAAGAGAAAGTTGTGAAAAACAAATTATTTGAGCCACAATAAATCATTTTTGTGTTTATTAATTTAATATATAAAATTTTAAAAATAATCTTAAAATAAAATTTAATAAATAGAAAGGTGGATAAAGGGGAGTAATTTATAAGGTTTAGAGTTGATGGAGTTGTTTGGAAAGTGGAAATTTGCATGGTGATGTCGCATTTGACGAAGAAGGCCTCAACTCAACGCTTGAGAAGAGGACGAAAATCGTTATCCGCCGTCGTGACCACGAACTCCTCCCTCTCTCTACGTCTTCCACGTGTCATCCGAAGCAGATAGCATAGCATCTCTCATTTTCTCTTATTATTGAATTTTGATGAGTTGTGTTATGTGTTGGGTTTGGTTGGAAGCGTTGAAACTAAAAGATGGATCACAGTGCGGATGCCCAACGAACCGACCTCATGACCATTACCCGTTTCGTGCTCAACCAACAATCCAAACACGCTGAGTCTCGCGGTGATTTCACTATCTTGCTCAATCACATTGTTCTTGGCTGCAAGTTCGTTTGCTCTGCCGTTAACAAGGTACCACAACACTCGTATGTTACCACGTCAATAATACATGCTTTTGTGTTAACATTTTTCTTTTTATTTTTTGATGAATCGGTTTACTACGTATAAAGTTTTAATTCTTTCGCAGGCGGGTCTTGCTAAGCTTATTGGACTTGCTGGAGAGACAAATGTTCAGGCAAGTGAATCTTCATGTGTATCTGTATTCCAACATGGGAACTTTCTGACGTATATATACATATGTTGGTTCGGTCCTCTTAAAATTTTTGTTTCTTATCGGGATAAAGGGTGAAGAGCAAAAGAAATTGGATGTTCTTTCCAATGAGGTCTTTATCAAGGCTTTGGTCAGCAGTGGGAGAACAGTAAGTCATAGCAGCATGTGATTTGGTGGGAGGTCGATCTATTTATATATTGGACTTTGCTAATGTTGAGATCTTTCTCTCAGTGCATTTTGGTGTCTGAAGAAGATGAGGAGGCGACATTTGTGGAGCCTTCTAAGCGTGGAAAGTTGTTAAACTAACTTAGGCTTATATTAGTGTTTGTTCCTCATTGTTTAGCCTTAGTTTAATTTACTGGGTCTAATGCAAATTTTCTGATGGTGCAGATACTGTGTTGTTTTTGACCCTCTGGATGGTTCATCTAACATTGATTGTGGTGTTTCTATTGGCACAGTATGGTCCCCAGCTTCTCCACCTTTCCTTAAATGCATTCCATGCATGCTTTTCTCTTTCCATTGAACTCTCTTTTAAATAAAATTATTCCAGTTAAACAGAATATTGAGGTTGTCAATTGAGTATGTTGTGTTCCATGTAGATTTTTGGGATTTATTTGGTGAAAGAAGACCATGAACCAAACATAGAAGATGTTTTGCAACCTGGGAAGAACATGTTGGCGGCTGGTTATTGCATGTATGGAAGCTCTTGCACGGTATAATAAATTAAATCCTTACCCTTTTTCGTTGCTCTATACCTTGGTTTTGTTTTTTGATCGAGCCTATTAAAAATTCTTTTTGATCTTTCTTCCTCTTTTGGTCATCTTTTCCCTCTGGTTACTGATAAAATTCTTCTGCGTACAAGTTATTGATCAATATTAACTAATGATACCAGCACATTTCCTCACGTGAAAGCACAAAAGAATAAGCTCAGTTTCTTTTAGTTGTTTATTGTTTAGTGCATCTATGGACTGAGTTGACATAAGTTTACTTTGGCTCAAACTTTTAATTAGTTAATTATTAATTTGGGGCATATTTTACAGCTTGTGTTAAGCACTGGAACTGGTGTTGACGGTTTCACCCTTGATCCATCCCTTGGAGAGTTCATTCTAACTCACCCTGACATCAAGGTATTAATCTGCCCACGGAGCTGACTTGTACAGTGTTTCCACTTAGCCTTTACCAGGCCATATAAACTTACTAAATTTATATTCATCTTAGTTAAGATGATTTGATCAGTATACTTATTGTTGATTGCTTAGATAATAGACAGGATTTAATCTCCTCGAAAAATCTCTGTTTAGTTGTTTGATCTGTGATTCACCTTCAGATCCCAAAGAAAGGCAAGATCTATTCAGTGAATGAAGGAAATGCTAAAAACTGGGATGGTCCAACTTCCAAGTATGTATGAATCCATAATGTTACAATGTTATAGGGACTATAATGCAATCTGTGACACTTTGATTTCCTTTCTTAGGTATGTGGAGAAATGCAAGTTTCCAAAAGATGGTTCATCACCAAAGTCCCTAAGATATATTGGAAGGTACAGAGAAAACTGGATTCTTTATTTGAAATGCTAAAGACCAACCTATGGAATGAATAATTTAAATTATTTAATAGGTTTTGATTGGTCACCTTCAACAAAAATATGCATTTAATTTATGACATTAATCTGTCTGTGAGTTCTATAAATAAACAGCATGGTGGCTGATGTTCATCGCACATTGCTTTATGGAGGCATCTTTCTGTACCCCGCTGATAAAAAGAGTCCAAATGGGAAATTGCGGTATGACATTTTCAACCTTTCTTATGGTTTCTGAACTTGTGACATAAATTGTCTATGGATTTAATTTACTTTGTTGTTTGGTGCAGTGTACTCTATGAAGTGTTCCCAATGTCATTCTTGATGGAACAAGCAGGAGGACAGGCTTTCACTGGCAAGCAACGGGTAATTTACTTACAAATGGAGAAAAAAATAGTTTTTTAATATTTGTTAAACTCTCTCAAATTGTTTTTTCTCGACAGACAAAATGGATTAATATTACTAGGTTAGTGCAAATATACTTATAAAAAATATAGGGTTTAAATCATTAAATTTAAGGCACAACTAAATTTGATTTTCTTACTCCAGTCCAATTAAATTTACAAAAAATGAATTCGATGCAAATATACTTATAAAAAATAAAGTAGTACAATTTTTATGATAAATTATAATTATGTGAGGCAACTCACATAAATCTATTACTCCTATTGAACGAAACATAGATTGTCCTTTTAAAATTAAATAATTATAAGTTCACTACTTATGCCAAACTGACAATTTCTTTGATTAGTACTTTTGCATAAAATTAGTGGTTTTTTGTCCTCTAATAACATTGAGAGAAGTAATAGAATCCATATTGAGTTTGATTAGATTATGAATACATCATTTGTCTCTGAAAGTGATTAATATCTGTCAACAGGCACTTGATTTGGTTCCAAAGAAGTTGCACGAGCGATCTCCCATATTCCTTGGTAGCTACGAGGATGTCGAGGAAATCAAGGCTCTCTATGCTTCTGAGGAAAAATAGGACGAACATATATACAAAGCTTTCTTTGTCTTTTGCTACCTACGACCAATGCTTACCTAAATGTTAGACAAATACATGCTCATGTTAAGAAAACTTGTTTATGTTTTGTGATTTAAATAATTTATTTTATCACATTATCTCTGAATGTTTTTAATATTAATACAACAACAATACTTTTGAAAAATATTTTAATGATGATTTTATAAATTACTAGAATATTTTATTTTTGTTTAAATATTTATTTTGCTGTTTTTTCACTTTTGGCAAATGCATGACATTTTTTATTCGTTAGATGTTTTAATCGTATTTTTTTAATAATTTTTCTAATTATTTCAATATTTGCATGTGTTAATTTTATTTACTGTTATTTTATGATTTTTGGGAACTTATTGTTGTTGTTATATATTTTATTTTTTTTTAGTTTTAATGCTTTTTGTATTTTCTTTTTACTATCTTAATAATTTTTTTCATTTTAGTTAATTATATGTGTATGTGAGATTGAAAAGGAAAAGAAAAACCAAAAGAAACAATGTAGATGAACATTGGTATAGGTATTCTATTTAATTTGTATTGAATTTAGCCAGGAAAAATTGATCCATTCATAAAATATTTAACATCTAGTTATAGATTTTGTAAGATAAACAGTAACTTTTTTTTGTAATGAATAATGACAGAAATTCATTTTTTAAAAATTTAAATTTTATAAAGGCTAAAATTAATTAAAAAAATAAAAAAAATTAAGTTTATTTATATTTATAAAAAAATTAAATCTAATTTAAATATAAAGTCTCATGTGAGTATAAATAAAAGAAGGTACAGAACACCAATAAAGATTAGTTCAAATGACAAGCAGTTTATTCTTGTATAATTAAAATTTTAAATTTGAGTCTTTATACATGTAAAAAATCTTTAATAATAGACTAATTATCACATTCAAATATGTAAGCATCTTTGTTTTCTTGTATTTTTTTATTTTATATTTTAATAAAATCAAAATCAATCACTTTTTAATTTTCTATTCAATTTTTAAAATAGCATAAAATAGAATTCACATGTTCTAATTTGTCCGGTTCAAACACTAAAGCATACTTTCAGTGTGTTTTTTTATTTTTTATTTTTCATTTTTCATTTGCTTGCAAGAAAAAGGATTCTTCTTTCTTATAATTGATTTGGGATTTTTAATTTTTTAATCAATAACTACTATTAAAATTTGCACTTGCTATTGGTGATAAAACCTACAGGAACAAGTAAAATATTTAATTTATGCACGTTTAATAGTAATAATTTTAATATCCGTATTTATTTTATAGGTATTAATTTACTCTCGTGTTTAAATTCATTCACATTCGTTTGACAAACTTGTAAATTATAGATGTTAACTTAAATATTATTTATCATAATGTATTTGTTTGATAAGCTGGTAAATATAAATATTATTATAATATTAACATCAACTATGAAAAATTAAAAAAATAATTTCATCAAAACGTATAATATATAACTTAATTAAAAAATTTAAACATGGCTTAATTATTACTATTATAAATAAAATAATTAAACATAATTAAAATTATTTTAATTTTTAAATTTTAAACTAAATATATTTTATAAATATAAATGAAATTAAATATTATAATATCTACATCTTATTCGGTATTTATAAATCTCTATAAATAATTATTCAAGTAAAGATCTATAATTAATATATATATATATATATATATATATATATTAATTAGTGAGTATATTTTATGAAAGGTTTAATGAAGTAAGTTTCTCATAAATTTTTTTTTGCCTTTTTTTAAAAAAAAATTATTAAATTTAAAATTTAAAATATAAGAAATGAATAATTACTACCTCACAATGTTATTTATTATTTTTTATTTCTCATATTGACATGTTGTATTAGAATTAGTTTCAATATAATTAATTGAATTTTTTAATTTTTTAATATTGATAAATTTGAATTAATTTAAATTTTTATATAATTATTTATTAGTAAAGGTAAGAACAATTTCAATCACTTTACTGTTACGAGGATGAGAATTTAATGTAAAACTTAAATTAACACAACACCAAATTCTTAACCTTATTATTCTTTAATGAATCCACCTTTTTTTTCTTTTTTATATTTTGAATATAATTTTTAATAATGAAATTATAATTTCACACTTTGTTCAACTTTTTTTTTTCATTATTTTAGTGTAATGTCATTGATTTATTTTTTATATGATGTATAGAGTATTTATGATACATTGATTTTTATTGCTTACACGTTTTTATTATGTATTCTTTCATTATTTAGTAAAAAATAAATGTTAATCATTAAGTTATCTTCAACAAATATAGATTTTATTTTTTTTATTTTCTTTCTTTTATTGTATTTGTTACATAATGTGTGTTTAGAATATGAATATGTTTTTATTTACATAATACTGTTAAAATATTCTATTAATGTCATAAACTTCTATACTTTTTTATATTTTAAGTATATTTTTGTAATAATAGACCTTATGTAAACATCAAAGGAATTCGGTAAGTTTATATTAGCATTTGATTTTAAAATATGATATTAATATGTGTTGTGAAAAGAAATAATGTCTATGTAAAATAGATCGCAATAATCATTTATTTTCTCTTTTCAAATATAATATGTTATTTTACAACAAATAGTTAACTGTTTTTTTTTAATTTACACGAAAGAGAATTATAGGATTCAGTAACTAAGAATTTAGACAAATAAAAAATAATTTCACTGTGATGACAATCACAATTTTTATTGTCAAATTAAATAATTTTCAATTAAATTTTACACAACAAAAACAAAATTATTAAGACAAAAATAGGAATTAAAACAAAAAAAATTAATAAAGATAAAAATTGAATAGAGATAAAAAATGACACTATGATCGTAAGATTGATAAGTAAAAGAACGACCGTTATAAGAGTCTTAGCCTCTTGACAATATCAAAAAAAAAATTTATGTTAAATCTTAAATTGTATTTAAAACTAATTACAAATGTATATATAAGAGCATATATATGTTTAACGCTTATAAACTAACACAAATATAACCTAACGGGTTTCTTGTGTCAATAAGCTTAAATCTAAATAAACTAAACAAAATAATAAAATTTTATCCTAAATAAAAAATCAAAATAAATAAGCAAAATATAGTAATTAAATACTAATGGAATGCATTGGAGAAAGTTCTTTATGCATATATAATTGACTATTTTGACATCTTCTAACTCTAAATTAGGTTATTTTTTAGATAATACAGCAATTATTTTCTTTAATTTTTTCTTTATCTTATTTTTCTTTGCTCTTATCATTGGTCCATTCAAATGCCTTTAAGCCATTATTTTTGATGCGCTTTCTTTGAATCTTATAAATACTTTTAGTTATTTAAGGAGTTTTTAGACCATATTTTTTTTTTAATGGACAAATTTTTCTATTTTGAATAATATTATCTTTTAATTTATATGTTTTTTTAATTCTTTTTCTATGCAAAATAAGAAGTTGATAAATTTAATATAAATAATTATGTTACTCAAAATAAAAAAAAAATGCATACATAAGGATATAAAAATCTATCATTACAAATAGATATTTACATCACATATAAATAGTTATTTTATAAAATTAGCATAAAAAATTTACTAATAAAGTAAAACATAATTTTTTTTTCATATGTTTTAATAGAAAAATTTATTTACTATTTTATATTATTTGACTAGACTAATACAATTTAGTTATTACATGATTAATATGAAATTGATATTTTTTTAAAAAATTATTTATATATAACAAATGTATAAAATATTATTCACATAAATATTTTCTTTAAATAAAATTATATTAATATTTAAATCATAAAATGAATGATAAAAAATAAATATTTTATAAATTTCACAATCACTTATTATTATAGTAAATTTATTATCTATTGATAATATTTAAATTTTATTTTTATGTTTTAATTTTAAATAATATTATTTTTATAATAATATACATTACAAGTATAATTATAATATATTGAATCTAATTTATTTATATTTAAAATTTTTTAAAAAATAAATAAAATATAAACATATTAATTGTTATTTTTTTTTGTTTTATTGAGTTTATTATATATTTTGATTATAATTTGTTTGATAAATAATTTATTCTTTGAACAAAATAGTATAATTTTTTTATTATAAAATTTTATTATAATCATTTATATTTTATTTAAAGTTATTATTTTAAAATTTATATATTATAAATATTTAATTTATTAAAATTATTTTTTAAATAAATTTTTATTTTTTGTTAAGTTTTTTAATTGATTTTATCAATCTTAATCTTAAAAATTAATTTTAATAAAATTTTATTATTATAAATTACTTAAATTGAATTTTACGCATCGAAGTTTATATATGTTTATTTTCGAGCAGAGAATCTTGCCAAAATCGTTGATTCTACCAGTTATAACTGAGCCCAGCACCCTACCCAACACATTTTCATTATTCTATGTTTAGCATTTAGAGTGCACATTTCCATAGCACAGAAAAAAGAAAAAGAATGAGGCATTTTCAATTTTTATTAAAAAATCATGTCACAGTCGTCACCATCTAAAAAGAATGAGTTGAAGATTGATTTTTAAACACTCCGATCCCCACACTCCACTTCACTAATAATATACTATACCAATAAGTTATAATATTGTCCCTTCAAATTATATGGGAGAACAAATATATTAAATGAAAAGTAAATGATACACTAACATGACATTGTTTTACAACTAGTTAATATCTAATATTAAATAATACTAGTTTTTCATTTTAAAATTAATATTTTTTATTTTTAATATTAAAAAATATATTAAAAAGTACATTACTCACGTTCTATTCTCGAGTTACAACAAAAAGAGGCTCCGACATTAAAATTCATCATCTTGTGCCGACTATAATATGTTTGGCGTTATCTTCAATTATTCGTACAAACATATAATATATGTATTTTTTTTAACGTGACACCAACATGTATTGGATGGACCCACCAGATCTCGCATACATTGAACTTGTTAAGGTTCTTTCCTTCCCTTGGCGTCGTATGCACAACAATTATTAAACTAGTTCGACACATGTCCACTTTTTTTATTTTTGTTACTTTTCCAATAGAAAAATTCATTACTTTTGTTACTTTTGTTATAGCAATGAAGTATTACGTGAATAACTTGAATAATGCGATAAAAGGGAATATTAATTAAATTAATTATTATCATCTATCACTAAATAACACAAGGTGAACATTGATTAGTTATATCACACGCTTTTTCTCATGTCTGTTTTTCACTGGGTTTCTTAATATTCTCTCTTTTTGGTGGGGTTCTTTTCAGTTTTCACAGCCTTCAACATTTTCACTGTGGGATATATGAGATGTTTCTCGTGATCTTCAGCTCTGGATTCTGGGTTTAGTTGCTAAAGGTTCCTTTTTTGGCTTCTGAGTGTGCAATTCTTTCCAGGTTTGGAGCAGATAAGTAGCTTTGTTCCTTGTTCAAGAGCCTTGAAGGTTTTTGTTGATGTTTTTCTGCACTGTTTGAAAGTTTACCTTTTGTTTTGTATCTGGTTATTGTTTTGGAACTGTGTCATATTTGTCTCTCTGAATTGATATTTGAGAGAGGGATTCCTGTTAGGATTGATGGGTATTTTTGCTTGAAGATCTAGAGAGGTATTGAAAAAGCAATAGGATGATTGAACAGAAATGGGTTTGCATGAGTTTAATCTGTTGATTAGGTGAAAGGCACTTAAAAGAGAGTGGGTTTGAATTAGGATTTGAGGTGTTATGGGTTCATTGGTTTGATGTGAATTATTGTTTGTGAGGAGCAATGGAAGGAAATTTGTCACAGGGAGGTATAATTCAAGGTGGGAGTTCTTTTGGTGGCTTTGATTTGCCAGGATCAATTCGGGTTCAACATCAAGCACAGCATCCGCATACCATGCACCAACATCAAACTCATCCGCGTCAAGGGTCTTCTGCTGTCCATTCTGCGGTTCATGATGGTTTTCCACTTACTGTGGGAACCTTACAGAACTGTGATCAAACCATTTCAATGACAGATTTTAGTAAAGGAGACAGAAGCAAAAACTCAGCAAGTGAGGAAGATGAACCGAGCTTTACTGAGGACGGTGTTGATGGTCACCATGAAGTGAGTAGAGGGAAAAAAGGATCACCTTGGCAGAGAGTGAAGTGGACTGATAAGATGGTAAAGCTTCTGATAACTGCTGTTTCTTATATAGGCGAGGATGTGACTGCTGATGGTGGTGGCAGTGGAAGAAGGAAGTTTGCGGTCCTACAGAAGAAGGGTAAGTGGAAATCTGTTTCTAAGGTCATGGCTGAAAGAGGTTATCATGTCTCACCACAGCAATGCGAGGATAAATTCAATGATCTTAACAAAAGGTATAAAAAACTTAATGATATGATAGGGAGGGGCACTTCTTGTCAGGTTGTTGAAAATCCTACACTGTTGGATGTAATAGATTATCTTTCTGAGAAAGAAAAGGATGATGTTCGAAAAATATTAAGCTCAAAACACTTGTTCTATGAAGAGATGTGTTCTTATCATAATGGTAATAGATTGCATTTACCCCCTGATCCTGCATTGCAACGTTCTTTGCAGTTAGCTCTCCGAAATAGAGATGATCATGATAATGATGATATTAGAAGGTCCCATCATGATGATCATGAGGAAGATGATCAAGATGTGGAAATTGACGATCATGACGACTTTGAAGAGAATTGTACTTCCCATGGGGATAGTAGAGGAATATATGGGCCATTGGGTGGATCTATGAAGAAATTGAAACGAGGCCAAGGCCAAGAAGATGCTAATAATTTTGGTAATTCTTTAAATTGTCAGGACTACAGCAAAAGTTCATATCCCCATGGACAGATGGTCCAGTCTGATGTGAGTCAAGTATTACCCGAGAACTCAAGAGCCGCTTGGTTACAGAAGCAATGGATTGAATCACGCTCGCTTCAGTTAGAAGAACAAAAGTTACAAATTCAGGTTGAAATGCTGGAACTAGAGAAACAGAGGTTCAAGTGGCAGAGGTTTAGTAAGAAAAAGGACCGGGAGTTGGAGAAGCTGAGTCTAGAAAATGAAAGAATGAAGCTTGAAAATGAGCGTATTGCTTTAGAACTGAAGCGAAAGGAAATGGGCACTGGCTTTAACTAGGTCAGCAGTCTTGCAAGCTTTGTGGCAATTGCGTTATGCATGGTGCTCCATATCTCTTGCTGTTTTTGGTAAGATTGGTTTGTTTAGTTGAAAATATTGTATTTGATTGGGTAATTTTACAAATCATTAACTCTCCCTCCTGCTTTTACTGTTTAAGTTTCGTTAATTTGACAATTCCAGATAGCAGTGTAGTGTATAATGATTAGGATTTACTGAAGTTTTGTTGCCTATGTTCAAAGACGGGATGGCTGAAATCCCTTTAATCTTTTTATTTTGTAATATTAAATTTCTAATGTCATATAGTTTATCCGTTCATTTGTGTTGCATACTGTATATAATGTTCTGGTTACCATTCTTCAAAACCTTTGTACCCCCTATCAAGTGGGAAAAAGTCTATAGTCATTGCTGAAATCATGTACTGTTCATGCCCACCAGAACATTTTTGAAAGAAATCTTAAATTTTAGTTGTGGCTTTATCTATTTTCTGACAAGTGTGATAGCAAAGATGCATTTTTGTCAATCAAGTAATTTTTGGTGCTATATTTTCAAATTATTTAGCTCTAATTTGATAGAATGAATATATTCTCAGCAAAGGGGAAAGAAAGAATGAAGATATATACGTGTGAAATATATTTTTTTCTCTGGCCATTTAAATTTATCAGCAATTAAGCATTCAATGGTTTGTAAGCTAAAAATGGAGTCTTCTCAATCTATAGTTAGACAACTGCTGTTGAGTTTTTTTCTAAGTTCTTTTTCCATTTTGTCACTTTTTGCTTGAATCCCTAGCAATTTTTTCTTGGAAAGCTCATCAAAGTTCACTTCTAGGGACAAGTCTTGGTCTTACTATTATATTTGAAAGGCTATTCAAGACAATTTATATTAATGATATATTGCAATAAATATGTTTTATCTCCTGATGTATTTGAATAAAGACAAGTTATTCCTTTCTTTTTACATTGCCCATACTGTTACATATTTGGAATAGGAATTTTGTTCATTTTGTGAGAATTTGATTTTTTAACCAAGCTCAATAGCAACTTTGATTCATGTAACCAACCTCACCTAGTGGGATAAGACTTGATTGTTGTTGTGAGAACCTTCAGTGTGTCTTTTGGGCTAGTATCAGTTTTTTCAGTTAGTTTAAAGGTTTAGGTGGACAGTTTTATGGCATTGTGTCATTGCATTGTCCTTCGTGGTAATGAAGTGCTCAAATTTTTCAGGGCGATTTCCGTCCTGTGCAGGGAACATATCCCTGCTTAAGGAAAGAAGTTTGTTTGACGGTTTATGTTAGGACTTAGGAGATAGGACAATTAGTAAGGACAGTTATAATAATCAGTTAGTCAGCTTAGAGTTAGTGAGTTAAGTGAATAAGAAAACGTGCTGGAAAGATTTCATTTTCTTTTATCGTTCTGCAGGTTGAACATTGCTCATTGTGGAAGGAGAAATCCTTTGCAAAGGGGAGAGCCTCGGAGTAGAGATCTCTCTCCCATATTTTGTCCTTTCCATTCAATTCAATAAAATCTTTCTTTTCTTTTCTTGGTCAAAAAAGTGTGAAAGATCATTCCCTTTTAGGAAATATAAACAATCTTTGATGGTGATGGAATTGTGCTTACCACTAAGTTATTAAGCTGCAAATTTCATATACAATGACATCATTTTATCTCATTCTACTACCCAAACATTACCACATTTAAAGAATACAGAGTTGCATTCCTATTTGTAGTTACAACTAACAACAATGCATGTTTCTGAGTCTGAACTACAAACCGCTCCTATAGAATACATTTTGTAGATTGTTTCATTGCTCTATTTTTTCATCTTTTAATCTTAAAACTGTCTACAATATGGCTGGCTATGGTAAAAAATCTTGGCCACCATCTCAATGATTAGGTACAGGCATGAAAATGCTTTCGTATCTCTAACATGTCCATCATAGGAAAAACTTTTGGGATTACAGGTTGGCCAAAAAACACCGGCCCTACATAACTTGGGCTGAAACTTTTAGTTTTGAAATAGGAGTGCCAAGGATCAAACTCTTGATTACTTGGTCATTAAGCTTTGGTGGTACAGTGTCAAGAACTAAATCTTCCTAAAAGCTTATACTATCAGATGAAAAACCCAGAATATCTTTTATCTAACTGGTCCCGATTTAAATTTGTTATTGAAATTGGGTTTTCTTTTTTTGGAACATCATGTATAATTCAGCTCTCTTTATTGAGGAAATTTTTTTTAACCGTCTTTATATTTGGGGCCAGGAATAAGAGTGACATATTTTTAGCAATGGAAACACTGAATTTATGTTTGTGCCTTGCAGTCTATTATTTGCGGACAGAAAGTAGAGAGATTTTACAATGAAGTTATACTTTAGTGCACAATTGGAGATGATAAAACATTGTTTCCTGAAACTGCTCGTATTTGGATTTATGTAATTCCGTGTGTGCGCACACGCGCAAGTGATAAAGCATTATTTATTCTGTTGGTGTATGTGACTTAAAATTCATTTAATACATCGTAAAAGGTCTATTGATGCTTTGTGTCTCTTGGGGTAAATGCCTTGTGTATTGTGAAATTAAGTTCAAATTCACATGGGGAGGAAAAATGTGGGATTTGGAACTTAAAGCTTACTTATGGAGCTGATAATTGTTCTCTTTTTTCCATTCTTTGTATACTAACAATGGCAACAATGAAATGAGAGTTATCACGTGATAATCATTTTTTATATATAAAAAAATTAAATTAAATTTGATTGCAGGAATGTAAATGGATGTTGGTCACCTACCTATATAGCCAACTTTTCATTTACTATACTGAAATTTAGGAAAGATGTTAATTTGTTTTAACCATTGACAAAACTATCCCTTTGAGTTTGAGCTTAATAGTCTGTAAATGGAACTCAAATTATGTCAGCTGGCTATACTATTAAGCAGATGGATTTTAATTGATAATAACTTAATTTTACAATTAAATAAAGCTGATATTTTTGGTATTCATTAGTCTGCCTACATGATTGACATCAATTTATTTTCTTAAATTCTTGCTTCTCTATCATATTCTCTTACATGCTCAAATACTTGGCTCTTATTCTTCTTGTTATGATTGGTGCTATTTGTCATATGGTAGCCAATAGACATATTTTTCTGCATAGATTTGCTTTCCTCATTGTGTTTGATAGAGAAACAGCCACGACCTATGACCTTCTTTCTTCGATAAAAACTAAAATCCATCACTAGTCAATAAGGAATTCTGTTTTGTGGATCTTAAGAGGCTGCTTCAAATGATGTTTTGAATCTGTTGAGGATCAATGCCTTTGTCCATCAAAATTGTAATCATTGAAACACTTGACTCTACAGAGGATCAATGCCTTTGCTCATTACTTATATGGACACAAACTTCTGTTAAGTGTCTATGTTCAAGAAATCCAGGACTTGCATTGATAGCCTCGATGATTGGTCTTATAAAAAAGAGAAGAAACAAAGCCATAATCAAGGATGCAGTACAATAGGTGAACTTGATTTCTACCTGCAGAGTATTTTGCAGACTTACTAATACTTTACAAAAGTTATCAGAATTTGCCACGTGGGATAGACTTAGTGTATGTTTGGTTCAACGTTCCTCAGTAGTGGTGTGCATTGCGTTATATGCTGCTGTGTGTATAGCTTATATGTTGGAGCCAAGCGTATATAGTATATTTGATGCAGTTCCAAACATCCACTTAGATTATTGGGGAATTTGGGAGAGGTCCTGGGTTCAAGCCATATTATTAACTTTCCATTTTATCAAAGGGAAGCAAGGCATTTAGTTGAAAGGTTTGTTTATATTAAAGTTCAATTTTTTAAAAATTAAAAATAATTTATCTCTTCAAATTTTAGAGAAGTAAAATAATTTCTTGTTACCTTGTTCTGTGCACAGGAACCATTACTGGTTACAATTCATAGCTGGTTTGTATTCATGTTATTTTCAATATTTTTATACTATATAATTCCAAGACCTTAGGTATTGTTTGTCATGCCTTTAAGGTTTGGGTCTGTTTTTGAATGCAAAATGTGATCAGTCAATAAAGATTGTAAAGGGTAAAATTTTGGCCAACATAAAAAGGCAATTTGTATTCCTTCCCTTAGAGGTGGTTTGGTGTGAGAAAGTGATTTCTACCTAATTGAAGAAATTCTAACCTTCTAAAGTGTTTTGGTTTCAATCATGAATCAGAATGAAGAATCGCCCTACTCCACTCTCATATTTCGTCCATAGAATGAATGCGCGTGATCAAGTTAGGGGGAAAAAATGTACGGCATGCATGAAATTATTGTTCCAAGCATTTGAAGGAAACAGTGCTTGTAGTATTAAAATTTATGGCCCAACATGAAAAATGCAAATCGTTCGATAATGTTTCCCCGTAACACTGTCACTAGTTTTTGTACCCGTGATTTTTCCTTAATTCATTATAGTTCTTGAGCCTTTGGTTCACACATATTACCTACTTTCTCTATATACTGTTGGATAATAATTATATTATCTTTTTTTATTATTCTATTTTGAAATTTACACTGTTGTACGAAGTAAAATTGATATATAAAATGTTAAAAGGTAAAGGAGGCCAAGCGAAAGTCATTTCAATTTTACCTTAATTAAATTTAGGAACATTTATAATGTCATAGAAACATAAGTTTTATAGGAGTTTTTCATTTAAAATATTTAATATTAAAAATGTATACTTTAATTAAGATCAATTAATAATATTAGAGGATCAACTAAGAAACTAGATAAAATTGTTGGAAATAAAATGATAAAAAAAAATGAAGGGTCTATTTAAAACGAATAAAATATTCACTTTGAGTATTGTTTATTCAATAATTAATATTATTTATTTATCTTTTTTATAAAAATATCCATGCTAAAAAAAAATAATTATAGAGCCTTATTTTAAAAGCAAGTGCTTTGCTTGCTTCAGGCTTGAATCGGCCAAGTGATCTAATTGTTAAGTTGTAGAAGATGTATTTATTAGGTCAGTCATTAATTTGAGTAAGGATTAACTAATAAAAAACATAAAGTGTGGTGGAAAAGATGAGTAAGAAAAATAAAAAGAATTAAACTCATCTTTTATATATTGACAAAAAAAAATCCTCGATATATTGTAAACATGATAACAAGTTTCACATAGTAAAATAAAATCCATTTTCAATCAAATAATTTCTTCTTATTTTTGTAATTGTAAACAATTTTCTTTTTTAATTAGGTGCAATTATTCCATGTACAATTTTGGGGTATCATCTCACTATATATATATTGTCTTCTTTTAACGGCCTGTGTACAGATTGATATTCTATATCAATTATTATATTTGGATCGATTAAAATAAAAAAAAATATAATAAATTTTACATAACATAAAGACTGGTTGACTAAAAGCATAACATACGACATAAGATATATTAAAACACGTCAAATTAAATTTACAATATAGATGAAATTTAATCTCCTGATAACATTATTAGTGTTTATAATGATAAAAAATGATATATATATATATATATATATATATATATATATATATTTGTTTGGAACTTATTATAAGGAAAACTTGCAAATCAATTTTTACACTTAGAACACATTAAATCAATTTAATTTATTATATATACTTAGATGATTTAAAACAAAGGTAGAAGTATAAATTTTTAAACATGAAATTAATTATTATTTTATATTTTACAATAAAAATATCTATCAACACACATTGATTTGAGTAACAAAATACTCATTTTCTCTAAACAAAATATCGAATTCAAAAAATATAAAGTAAGAAATTACATGATGGGGTTGCTTTATTTATTTTTTAAATAAGTGCTAACTACATTAATTTTAATCAAATATAAAATAACTTAAGAATATTGGATTTTGAACCAAAAAAGTTATAAAATATTTATTAAAAAAATGAATGTTAAAAAGCAATTGATTAAAACAAACAGTGACAGGTGTGCCGTTGTGCGACAAGGTGCCATGGGCGCCATGGCCGCGGAAGGGAGCGTGCCATATTGACAAGACTCTGCTTGGTCACTACTTTTCTTTTCCCTCTCGTTTTCCAAAGTATGAACTCTTCTTTCTTTTTGTTGACAAACTTACTTCATTTTTTTGTTCAAAATTGTTATTTGTCATTTCACCAATCATTGTTCTATGTGGTTGTCTTTACCAATAATTAAAACTTATAAAATGCTAAAATACTTTATTGATATTAATATTATATAAAGCCACCCTTCTATAATTCTTTTCCAAAAACGTACTACACCCACAAATTTCTGTTCTGATTCAAGAGTCAATACGTAAGCCGTTTGAACTAAAACATGTATAACAAGATAAAGATGTTCGTAGTTTGTCAATAATTTTAATGGACAAATAACACTAATGGATCGACATTGACTTTTGTTACAAAAAAAAAGGTTTACTTTTGAACTTACTAGATCAAATTCGATGAAGGAGCTATTGTTATCTGCCCGTTAAGCTTGTTTGTTGCTTGAAGCTTTAAAACAATGATATATAATGGTGTAATTAAAACTTGGGTAGAAATAATAATAATAATATGTTGACTTACATATGTATGAAACTAAAGTAGAATATACATTATTATACTAAAATGGGTTTCATCATGTTTTGTTTTTCATTTTACTAAAACTTGATTAATTGTTTAATTTCCCCAGACAATGTTATGCATGTAATTTTTAAATTGGTGGAACGACATTCTGGTGTCTCATTTATGTGAGTGATGACATTTCACACAAATATCAACTTAACGTCTATAACTCATATCAATCAACTTCTTTCGGATGCAGTTACTACGTCATTCTTAAATTATTTCGTAGAAAAACTCTTTCTTCTATTATCATTTTCCGTTAATGTTTGTCGATGTGTTAGTGCGTCAAATACCAATTATGTTGGTTCTTTATTGTCAAGTTATTCATCACTATCATTGTATGTTCTCACCATGTCTTGTAGCATGTCTTCCGAGGTGTTTGCTTTCGGGATAAGGAGGTCAAACCATTGTCAACAGAGAATGTGTTTTTTGTTTTAAATTCAATTTCTTTTACTCTCTTAGCCTGAAACTAATACTTTATTGTTTTTTCGTTGAGTAAACTTTTATTTATGACTACTGATAAATTACACTATCATTTTAACTTAATATTATATTACAGTTTTAGTAACATTAAGTAAGACAAGTAATATTTTTTTTAGTAAATATATATTTAAAAACAATTTTATTAATCAAGTTTATCTAAATTTAAATTTGTAAACTCTAATTTAAACACACTTAATCTAAGAGTGCTAACTCGTAAAATTCGGAGTGCTCTAAAAAATATCTCTAGTATTGTACATGTCTTTATCAAATAAGATGTTCAAATATTATTTAACTAATAAAGTATTTTTAACAATAAAATATACGTTAAAATAAAAAATACATGCATTCAGAATTTTTAATTTCAAAAATTATTAATTAATATGAAAGATTATTTTTATTGGACTCACAAATACCTTTCTATGTCTAACATTGATTGTTAATTAAAGAAAAAAAAAACTCTCATTTTATTGAATAATTGATTAAAGAAAACAAAATCAATTTAAGATAAAAGTACTGAGAGGACTGTTTTGCAAAAATGAAGTTACCTAACTAAGCCAGAAGAAAATATATATGTATAAAGATTATTTTACTCAAATTTTTTTTTAAATTATAATATAGAGATTAATTATATTAATTTACATAAAAGCTTGTACTTATAAGTAGAGATAATAAAATGGATTCAACTTATTTGATTAAACCTGTCATTTTGATAGGTTGGATTACATGTGTTTATTCTCTAACTTGCATATTATGATGGGTTTGGTAAAAAAAAAGGGATGATTTTTCAAATAATTTTTAATGGTTAGTTTTAAGATACAAACTTAATTTTTATTATTTTTAAAAATTTATATTCATTCAGACCTCCATCTCTCATTTTATTTACTTAAAAAAAACATATTATTTTATTCTTATTATTTAAATAATTGATTCGTTAACATGATATTAAAAAATATAATGAAAAAAAAATTTCAATCCATTTCAAAAGATAAATCAACCAATTTTATCCTTTTCTTTAATAAATTGATGACAAGATCGACAAGGTAGACCAACTTGTTTGAAATCCCTAATATAAATTAAAATCAGTAAGGACAAAAGAGTAGAGTGAGAGTAGGTTTAGCTCTCCTCCGTTTTGTTCTCGCTAAAAATAGGATGAATTTCAACATGTGTGTGTAATTTTTATTATGAGATAAGTAGTTACATCTCCAAACCCGAATTTAATTTTACAAATTGAAGAAAACTCAAACTCACATATAAATTCAATTAGAAAAATTACTTAAATCAATTCGGGATCAACGCTTACTCATGAATTCAAATTTAATTATCACACCTAATCATTCATCTATCTTATATACTGAATAAAGTTAATACTAAAGTTATAGCAAAAAGAAAAAAGAAAAAAGAGTTAATACTAAAGTGAAATAGTTCAGTTTTAAATTAATAATTTTAACATCACATTTTATCTCATAAAATAAATACTTTACCTTAAAGGAGTCAATTTTTTGATAAAAAAAAATAATTATTTAATCATGTCACAAATCTTATACTTTATTTAATACTTCAAACTCATATAGTCATCATACATACTTATATAGCGTTAACATATTAACTTCTCTTTTGTTGCTATTCGCTGATGAGTTTTCTTCATCTCTTTCAAGTCCATGCATGTCCCACTTTTTCCCAAACTTTTCAATCTAAACCAAAGCAATGCCATAGTAGTGGTCAAATCTAATTATAGTACTAGTTAATCAATAATATCAAACTCTCGGGTGGCCTCCTTTACGCTCTACTTTCTAAGTTCAATTTGTTTTCATGTAGTCTAATTGACATACCATTTATTTTTAAAATGTTCCATTTTGTCCAAAGTTGATATTGATGTTAGAAAATTGTTAAAAATATTGTTAATATAAATTTAAAGTAATTTTTAATATATTTTAAACACATTTTAAAACCATTTATTTATTTCAAACCAATAACATCTTAAAAATGTTGATTAGAAAAACTTTAATTTTGTGGCAGGGGTCAGATAATTGGAATTAATGAAGCCCCGTAAGAAGACAATTGCACTCATTTAAAATGCACCCTCTTCTAGTTATCAAAATGTGTGAAACAGTAACGACAAAAACAAAAGAAATAATAAAAGACACCAGCAATGGCGGCACTAAAGTTAGACGTGGCCGAAAAACAGTGACACCTTTTTGCTGCTTTTATCTTTTGTTTCAACTTTATTTTTATGGTATTTTGTTTCTATCCGCTATGACCTGATCAAGACTATAAACTCTGCTTATCTATATCCTTGTTTGGCTGTGAGATTGATGGTTGATGTTAAATCTTTGCTGCTAAATATATCTCTGTGTATCGGTCTCGTATTATTGGACTTCGTGGGGTTATTTTCCTTTGTGGTCCGTTGGGATGATAACGAAGAGAGAGTTACGAAACACATTTATATAAAGTCCATTGCCATATGCTTATCCAATTATCCATTTGAGACTTACATCACATAAGTGGATGAGTGAAAAAAAAGGAAGAAAAGTTAAAAGAAAACATTCAAGCCATTAAATTAGATAAACATAAAAAAAATTAAAAACCAAGAAGTGGACGTGAAAGGATGTATTTATTTGTTACGTAGTACTCTCTCTTTCTTCCCCTTCTTGTGAATTGCTGTTTGTGGGGACATGGGCCATCCCACCCTTCCTTGCTCAATATGGGCTTTTTGAGTGCTTTCTTTCTTAGGGCCCACATTGGGGCCCATTTACAGCGACCTTCTTACAAATGTATGATTCTTAATTAGGGTTAGCCTAATGACCCCCCCCCCCCCCCACACGAAAAAAAAATTAGGGTAATCAAAGTATAGCAATAAAAGGTGTTCAGTAATGGCAGAGATTGGGTAATTGTAACTATTATACATATGGTTTATTACTTACCCCAAGAAATGATAATAGTAATAATAATTATATGTAGCATTGGGATCGCAAAGGATTTTCCTTATGACCCTACGTGCAATATGCACATGGTTCCACGTTCCAATGAATCTACGTTACGAGACTCGGAGGAATAATTTTACTCTAGCTTACAAGAGCTGTAATAAACAAATAAAATTATTATGAAGTACCAAATCCTTTGCACATGGTTATCATTGCTTGCTATTTACTCTTCACCACCATCCTTTTTATCTTTTCTCCTGCAGTTGTTTACTCTATTCCAAAGTTCAAGCTAGATTAATACCCCAAATCAAGCAATCTTTAAGGCAAAATATTGAACTTAGCGGAGAGGGGGAGAGAGAGAGAGAGTTAACACTTCACTAACTTTGAAAGAATTTCAGCTTAAAATTTTTTTAAGGAAAATTGGTCAGGTAACTAAATGCTTTATTTTTCTTCACATAACAGCTCAAAATCCTTGTTGGGTGAAGCTTATTATAATGGAAAGTGAAAGAGGAACGTGTCACAAATTTACGAAAAGTTAAAGAATAATGGTAGCAATGTTCTGACCATCATGCTTCCTCCAAAATACGACAATAATTTCATCATAAAAGAAAATGGAAGTAAAAAAGAGAGGAGCTAGCAAGATCAATAATCACCCTTTTTGTGTTGAGCCCTAAATTCCCCTTTTTCTTAATCCTCTGGATGGTGGTGCATTTGCTAGATTATTAAATTAACTTGGACAAGATTATAAGGAAAGGAAGAGGGAGAGAGAAAAAAGAAGTATGGGGCAAAACAAAAAAATGAAACAGATTGGTGGATTGCTTAGCTGGTGACAGATAAATCTAATGGTTAATCCACATGGTAGACAGAAGATGTAAGTGTACATTCACATCACATGTTCATCCCATGTGAAGTAAACCTTTTGTCTACATGTAAAACCTTTTCTCATATGGGTCCTGTAAATATAAAGTCAGCCAGATCCATAAATTGTTACGTATTTAATGAGTGCATATGCATATGCATATGTATATGTATATGTTTTTATTTTATTTCTTTTCCCTCTATCTCAGCAACTGCAAAAGTGACAATCGCTTCCTATTTTCAGTAATTTCCTTGTCTGCAGGGTCGCTCTGCAGTTTCTTTCTTTTTTAATTGTGCTTTTAAGGAAAATTTATTGCTGGAAACATAGAATGAGGTGGGGTTTATCCTTCTTCACATTCATAACATCAAAGCTGTAATTTTTTTACCGCACATATCATAGCAAATGTACGATAGAAACTACTGTAAGAGACAAACTGACAGACACAGTAGGCAATCCATGAAACGTTACTATAGATTCAATTTGCATTTTTTCCATACTTATTATTATTCTCTTTTAATATTTTCCTATGTAAGAATATTGATGACAGTTATTTTGCAGGACATATTGCGTATACCCCCTAGTTATTGTAAAGTAGAATTCATTATTCAAATTTTCTGTTTACTTATTCTGCAGTTTTATCCTTATTATTAAATTATTATCAATGAAAAAAAAATATAAATATTTAAAGACGTAAATTAATATATTAAATATCTTTTAAATAATTACTTGACTTTAATTGGAATCCAAGATTTTTTTTTTATTGGTGGCCGATTTATAACTGCAATGTAAATCCTTACTAGCCCCACTAAACATTTTTCAGCAGATAACTACGTTAACTCTCTGCAAAAGCTTTTTAAGACTTGAGACCTATACAATGCACAGATTCACCATAGTTTATGGTGAAATATTTTTATTAGAACAGTAATAACACTGTAAAATTGTCATTTATTAATATACAAAAATATTAAACAGTAAAATGATTTTTGTTAATATGATATTTATCTAATAAATTAAATTATTATCATAGTTTAAATATTTATATATTTATAGTAACAGATAATCTATTGTATTAATATTTGATTTTTTGATATTACTTTTACTAACAAAATTTATTAATGTAAAGTCATAATGTTTATATTAAAAATTTAATATTTATTAAAAAATATATACTAATAAAAGCTAGATTAATAAACGAATTCGTTAATAACTTGCAGGTGTAACAAGAATTGAGTCTTGGACGGTACATGGCAATAGAAGTTCTCATATCATATGTCATAAGTTCACAAATCAGCTCTCAAAAAATTTAGTAAGAGGGAGCTCGTAAGTAATTTTAGGTTATTAATAATTAATAAGTATTTTACGGGTATTATTTTAAAATAAAAAAATTATGTTAAGATCACTATTAAGAACTATGATAAAAAAAAAATGTAATGGCAATATTTTTTAAAATTTTTATTTTTTATTTTTTAATTGATACTTTTAGAATTATTATTATAATTATTTTATATTTTTATATCTAATATGTATCACAGTATTGTTTACACGTACATCAATTTCTAAGAGATAATATGTTTTCAATATTTTCTCTCGGTATATTATTAGGAAAGAATGTTAAACTAAAAAGAAAATTAAGGTAACAGGATGTAAAATAATGTTGATTTCTTCTAATTTTACTTGAAAAATTTGAAGTTCCAATCATTCGAATTGAAATTTATAGCATATATTGACAAATTGTAAAAATACTATCATTACTGGTTGAAAGATGTGATGAGCTTGTTTCCCCCATCTACTTTCAATCATTATAACTTCATTATTTTTGAAAGACATATATACCACTAGCGTCTGCAATGGTTACATTTTAGATTGTGGCCTTTGTGAGTGCCTCTCCAAGAAAACTTTTCCATTGATTGAATGTTGTTAGTCTTTTCTTTTCACTATCTCTTTCGTTTTTCTGGTATGCACATATTGTTTATAGTACTGGCATGATTTGCTTTTCAATATAATGGCATATATGAATATGCTTTAATTCACACATAATGTAGTCAACATGTTCCATCACAACTTTCGTGAAAATAAATTTTTGGTAGAAGCTGCCAATACCATTGCATTATGTGATTACATCCAATTATATTATTGCGCACAGGATGCTATTGTCGATGATGCATTCCCTCCTAATCTATATAATATTACACGTACAATACATAGTGAATGTACACACTCCCATTGAGAGAGAGCTTACACTTACATGTATGCGTTACCCTATAAAATACCAAAAATTGTTGGTAGGGCATCTTCTCTCTCTCTCTCTCTCTCTAGATAGGTTGTGAAGTTCTACAATATCTATCTATATATATAGAATATCCAGCTAGGTAGAAGCTCTGCCAGCGAAGCAAAGGAGACATAGAACTAAACCAGTAAAATCTAATTTGATGTTTTGTAAGACAAGCAATGTGGTTAAGCAAGTTATTGTTGAAACGTTGAGATAAAAAAAAGGAAGAAGGGAAAGGAGAAAAAGTATTTTAAAAAAGGGGGGGTATGGCAAATGTTATGATGAGATGCCTACTTTTGTTCATGACCTCCTATCCTTTATTCACAGTTAATACTAACCAATCAGATATTCCTTTATCACATGTTCAATGAACGAAAGAGAAGAGAGACATATGCATGTGTGATTGTGTCTTAAAATTTATTTTTTTTCTTTAGGGAATACTAAAATGGTCTGTGGGATTTACCTTTCTTTATTTAAAGCTTCTAAAAAAAAGACATTTTTATGTCTCAAAAGTATGCACGTTTATTTTGGAATTTCATTTTGTCTGTCCACATCCTCTCAATGTTGCAAATAAGAACGTATTTTAAAGCAATTTTCATTTGTGTAATGTTACATTTTTTTAATAAAATTCAACTTAAATTGTCATAATATAAAGTTAGTCATTGAAGAAGTTAAAACATGAGACATTACTAACTATTTAATAATCAATAACAATATGTTAAGTCATTTATAAAAAACAGTAAATATGCTCTCTTTTTTTTTCTTTTTTCTTTTTTTTTTACATTTTAACCTTGCAAACCAGTTTTAGTTATGATCCAACCTACAAGAAAGGTTTCATAATATCCCCAGAAAGAAAATAAAGGGAAAAAATTGCATCCACAATAATTTATAAGGACAGATATAGAAATAATTTTGACCGAACTCTTTTGTGGTCCATAACCCTTGCATAGTGGTGTATAAATATCTGGTAAGTGATTTCTATGTGCTCTTTTTATTTACTATTATTATTATTCCTATATCTTTCTGCAAATTAGAAATAAAAAGAAGATTAAACAATAGCCGCAAATATCTAATTAAAATAACCATTGCTTATTCTAATAACTTAATCGAATTCATGCGTGATAGCAGATTCGACTGATAAAATATTTGATAGATTAAAACATTATGATTCTTAGTTTTTTTTTATATCTATTCTGAAGTATATATTTCTACCAACAGTTCGGGATGTTTCGGATTTGGTCCGGTCATCAATCTATCACAGTTTCAGTGCTTTAGGTTGGATCTAATTTTGGCGTCCATACAAAAAAGAAAACATAATATTTCATTGAAATTAAGGATTAGTTATAGCAAATTTTGGAGTTATTAAACCTAACCTGCGTGAATGCATATATTTGTACTTTTTCATTATATTACATTACACACACATAAACTTAAAAAAAATATGTCAATTGGTGTTAGAACTACTATTTCATTCAATAATATCACAAATGTTAGAGGTTAAAATTAGCATTTGACATGTAAAATGCATTATGTCAAAATAAGTTACTTTAAACGGATTAGTACAGATCAAATATAATAATTAACTAGTTGAAATAAAAAAAGACTTAAATTTTAATTAGATCCTCAATTATTTGAGTATTTTTAAGGTTGAATTTGTAGTTAAGTAATTGACTTGATAAAAGTTAAGGCTTTATATATAAAAACTAAAAAAATAATCCATTTTAATTCAATTAATAAAGAGAACAAGTGTGTTTGTTTAATTTAAAGTGAAATAAAAATAATTGTTCAACTCTAACTGTAATTAAAATATGTGTATAAATTAATTTAAACAAAAACAATTTTATAACTTTTAAAATAAACAAAAAAAAAAACTCTATTAACTATTTATCAGCCCTTAAATTAATTAATTACACATTCTTTATAAATATTTGTCTTCCTATATAGTATCACCTAGCTAGCATTGATCTACCTTCTTTTTTATTATAAAAGAAAAGGGGGGGTGTAACCCATTCCTATTGATGTCAACCTAACTTAACACCACCTGCCATCACCAATTTACCTAGATGCCCCACCATTACCCATTGCCTTGTGCATTCTTTGTCTGCTTTGGCTAAAATGCCCTTTGCACATGATTCGCAGGTGCTTTGTAAATTAGATTTGTATAACTAAATATATCTCAAAATAAAAAGCTAATCCTTGATGATTATATGCATTAAATGGTATATTGATTGAGTGGGTCCCACGCCCTTGCATTATATATATATATATATATATATATATGCTTGCATTTCCCCTTGTTTGTTTTAGACTCAATTATTGACTTACTGAATTGATGGCAGAAAAAAAAAAAGTAAATATATTTTTCCAATTTCTGTTCTCCTACCACTCTTTATTTCAATTTTTATTTTCTTTGGGATGCTTTTTTATGTCAATAGCTATTTCCAATTCCTTTAACCGTGGGGGTTTCATTTGACCAAAGGTTTTGTCACAAACATTTATTGACATTAAAGGTTCACATAATTAAGAATGCATTCCTCCCCAGAAAAAAAGAACGATTTAGTAAACATTTATTATGGTTACTAATTCTAAGCAATACTGTCTTTCAAAAGAAATTTTATTGTCTCGTGTGATAAAATGGTTCATAAAAAAGATTTCCAAATTGACCAAATTATACAGATAATACCAAATGAAATTATATAACAAGTAAAATATATTATTTTTTTTCAATATTCAACAACCTTATCACAATATCAAGTCATTTTCAAGTGCAAGTGCAACGATCAAAGAGGTTTGGAATTTAAAATTCGAAAGAGAAACGCAACGTTCACATAGCATTGCACAGCGGTGGTGCCATAATTGTGTGTGGGTAGGAGCCATTGTCTTTGATATAGAATATATATATATATATATATATATATATATATGGGAAATCATCCAATAAATCACACCGTCACCAATGACTCCATGTTCCCCACCTTTTTTTCTTGGTTTAAAAATTAGCACAGTACTAATTTTTTTAAAATGATTTATTTCTAAGAATAATTAGAAAAAATTTATAACTGAATTTACGAATCTTTCTTTTATTAATAGAATAAAATATTATTTTTTAAATTTTTTATGACACTGTTTCATGGTTTCTACTTTTATAAGGAAATTGCATCACTTTGTTAAGATAACAAAATTTTAAATCTTCCTAATGAATACGGTTAACATAATAATCTTAATAATTACGTGAGGAAATAAAATTAAATGCCTGTGTGCTTTTAAAAAACTTAGCCCTCCCCATTGTTAACGTTCAGTATATATCTGAATCAACTATGAAAATATATTATTGAAAAAAATGACTGTGTATGGTTTTTTAAATTTTAATTATGAGAAAATTAAATTATATTTAGTCCTGCTAATTAATAAACCATTTTAATATAAATTAAATTTATTTTGACTGCATAAGAAAATCACTTTTATACATTAGATTACTGATAGAGATATAGAATAAATAAAAAATTATTTCTTGGAAGAACAAGAAAAAAGGTTTTATATTTAATTTTTTTTTTAAAATACTACAAAATCATCTGTAAACAAAAGTCAGAATCCTAAAATTTTAGTTTCTTGAAGAGCTGAAATAGTTCTTTAAAACTCATGCACCGGTTTTTTTTTTTTTTTTTACCTTGTCCATAGATGTTTTTACAAATTTTTGTTTTTTTTATGACAACGGATCTTTAAGAAAATAGTTAAGCAAAATCACGTTTTTATATAACATATTTTTGTTTTAAGAACTGAAATGGGATCAGCATGATATGCATTACTTTTCCTTGAATTATCAAAGAAGAATTTATTATTAGTTCGTATGAAAAATATTTAGTTTCACTAGAATGACTAATAATTAATAAATATTTAATAACCTATCAAAGGATATTAATGAAAATTTCTTTATATCCTCCTAAGAAAAAATTATTATATAAACATAATAGATGCTTCAAGCTATCAAGAAATTAATAGTTTTTGTTTTCAATACTTAATATTTTAAGTAATTAAAATGATGAAATATTTTTTAAAAAAATATATGATTTTAAAAAGAATAATACAATTGACAAATACATTGAATTACATTAACCAAAATAAAATGTTATCTCCCATTAGTCATTTACCAAGAATTAATTTATCTTTAGCATTTTTAAAAAAATTCACTACTTTTTTGTTTTAAATATTATGAATTACTTTAATTAAAAAATTATCATTTACTAATGCACAACAAAAATATTAAATGTATGAATAGCCTTTGTTAGTTTTACTTTTATCTAATAAAAATTAAGTGATTAGTAAAAACTTTAAAAAATCAAAATTAACAAATTAATAATATATACCATACTAATATTTAAATATTCATTAAAAACTATTATTTATTAATATAATATATCCTATTCTCAATACAAATTTAAAATATGTATACTAATGCTAAATATTTTGATTGATTAAGCAAAGCCTGAAGACCATAACATAACAAATGTTATAAAAAAAAATGTTGGGTATAGTACCAAAGTATTCCTTGGTGTAATTACTTTGTTTAAATTTAAGAAACCGATAATTCCCATTGGAATCACAGATGATGCACAATATCACGGCCATCAAAACTTTGACGCCATTTATTAGGGTAGGTCACAAAACCAACAGAACTGGCCACCATTTACTTCTGTTCATAAATAGCTTGGTAAATAGCTTGGCCTAATAATATGATCTCCTTCAAACTAGTTCTATTCAACAGTGGTTCCCACTTAATAAGAAAAACATTTTTATTCATTATCAAAATTTGAATTACTATTATTCACATTTCTTTTTATTTATCACAAAAAGAGTTTGAATACAAAACACTGCGTGGAATCACAAAAAGATATTTTAAAACTCTTTTTTTTTTGTGTGTGTCAATTTTATTTTATCAGATATGTGAAGGAAATTAAATTTGTCCAAATTGCAATTGTCACGATCAGGGTAGGACCTCAAAGGCCACATGTAGAGAGTACCACAGTTCTAGGCAACAAGTTGAAAAAAATAAAAATCAACACTCCAATGTTTTTTTTTTTTTTTACCCACTTAGAAATATACTTTAAAAGGAAGGGCTTTTTGGGCAATTCACAGATCTACATTGTGAAAAAAATAAAATAAAAATATAGGAACTGTGAAACGGAGGGACAAACCCAGATCACAAACAAGCTGATGTAAATATAATATAGGATAGATTAGCTTCAATGATTAAAGGTCAATGCAGGAACCACGTTAGGGCCTGTTTGGACATTTCTCATTCAGTGTGCCCAACCGCCACTGAAATCCAAAAAACACATCCCAAAAGAGAAAGCAACAAAGCTCATCTTCATCTTCATCCCAATAAAAAGAAAATAATAATAATGATAATGATAAATTTCAGAAAATAAATAGATTAAAATTAATTTAAATGGTTTTAACAGAGTAAATAAACAAATAAAAGGAAAAGAAAAAGGTGACCTACAGGAGCCGGCCTTTAACTAAAAATAGCTGGACAGACAAAAACCAACAATTATCTCCATCGTCCCTGTGCGCAGCTGTTCAAAAATCTATGCAAATATTTATTAATTTCGACAATAATAAATAAATATAAACAAATTAATAAATACCTGCATATATTTTTCCGTGCCACTTTTGTTATTACTTCAATCGATAGAGCAAAGTCAGGTGAATTTACCGAACCCAGAAGTGATAAACAATACAAAAAAAATAAAAAAGACCGTAGATTCCACAGCTAAAAAAGAGAAGAAAAAAGGAAGCACGTAAAAGTTAAATAATAAAAAGCAAAAAAGGAGGGGGAGGGGGGGGGAGAAATATTAATTTATTTTTATTACAATTAATTATTATTTCTTCTCATTATAGATAAAAATAAAAACTAAAAATAATAATAATAAATTCACCTCCCACACAAAGCATAGAAAGGGAGAGAGAGAGAGAGCTTTGGTACATATATACAGACACATGTAGATTACATAAAATAAAAACCCATCAAAATTTGAAAGAATTCACCACCCTTTTTTTCTCTGTTTATAATTTTAATTTTTCTCCTCGTCTCAGCTGCTGTAATTGCTGGTGCTGTTGTGGAAAAGAGGGAGAGAGACCCAAAAGAGACTATGCTTGAGGACTCAGCTGTGCTAGGAGGAGGAGGTGGCGGCAGCGAAGGTGGTGCCTCCGGCGATGCAGTGGCGGCCACAGGTGGCGGTGGCGGAGTTGGATCAAATTCAGGGGATGATGAGAAGGGAAGAATCGAAGAGGGTGAACGTAGCTTCGGTGGCAACCGGTGGCCACGAGAAGAGACTTTGGCTTTGTTAAGGATACGGTCGGATATGGACGTGGCGTTTCGAGATGCAAGTGTTAAGGGTCCTTTGTGGGAAGAAGTCTCCAGGTGAGTGCTGACTACTTAATATATGATTCATCATTCCTTTTTTTTTTTTAATTTAATTATTTTTAAGCTTCTTTGCTTGCTTCTTGTCATTGAAATCACTTCAATTCATGTGAATTTTGGTGTTCTGGGATTTTTTTTTTTTGAAAAAAATAATGGGGTGTGGAGATCTGGGGATTCAATTTTGCTTTCGATTTCTATCCTCGGAAATGTATTATATTCCACTAACTTCAATTTCAATTCCATCTTTCCCGTTCCGTTTGTATTTCCTTTCCCTTAAAATATTCCTTTTTAATTTTTTTAATCTTTTGGAGTTTAAACATAAATTATTATAAAAGAGTTTAGATGTGCAGCCTACATGATTTGGGTGTGATTTTGCTTTTCTGACATTCACTTTGATTGGTGTCCTATTTTCCAAATAAGTTACCAACTTGAATTGAGTTATCAAAAGCAAGATTTTTCCTCCCCTCCCCTCCCCCTTTTATTTCGGTTACCAACTCCTACGGAAAATTAAGGTAGAAGATTATCCATCCAATCTTCTAACTTGGGTTCATGTGTTTTTCATGGGAGACATTTCTGTTCATCAATTCATGGGATTTCGTTATTTACAACTTGAATTACATGCAAGTTTGACATTTTCTCTCATCTCCCTTTCCGCTAATTTCTTTTCCTTGCATTTCCAATAATATTACTTGATTAATTCGCCTCATTATTTTTTATTTTATGATTATCTCATGCTCCCAATGCTTTTTATCCTTTGTCCACTAGCTGAATTTGATAAGATATAATAAGATAAACCCAGAGAGAAACTCTTTCTTTTCTTTTTTTTCCTTTTTTTTTTTTAATTTTGTCTTCTATTTGGGCATCAGGAAAATGGCAGAGCATGGGTATCACAGAAGTTCGAAGAAGTGCAAAGAGAAATTCGAGAACGTGTACAAGTACCACAAGAGAACCAAAGAAGGTCGAAGTGGGAAATCAGATGGCAAAACATATCGTTTCTTTGATCAATTAGAAGCCCTTGAGAACCACCCTCCAACATCTCATTCCCCCAACCCATCATCAAAACCACAACCCCTATCAACACGAGTAGTAGCAGCAACAACAACAGTATCACTACCAACCACTTCTACATCACCACCAACAACAGTGCCAATGCTACCAGTGTCCAACACCACTCTCACTACTAGTGTCCCCCATGTCACTGTTCCATCAACAACAACGCTCCCCATAGCCATGCCTCAAGGCATTGTCACTGCCCCATCAATAAACCTCACAAACCCTTCTTACCTTCCAACAAACCCTACAAATTTCCCACCACCATCAACAGCAAACCCTACCACCAACGCAACCCCACCCTCTTTCCCAGCCGATACCTTCTCTAATTCTAGCTCCTCCTCAACCTCCTCCGATGAAACATTGGAAGGAAGGCGGAAGAGGAAGCGCAAGTGGAAGGACTTCTTCGAGAGACTAATGAAGGAAGTGATCGAGAAGCAAGAGGACTTACAAAAGAGGTTCTTGGAAGCCATAGAGAAACGAGAACACGAGAGAATGGTAAGAGAAGAATCATGGAGAGTACAAGAAATGCAAAGAATCAATACGGAAAGGGAAATTCTAGCACAAGAAAGGTCCATAGCCGCAGCCAAAGACGCTGCCGTAATGTCATTCTTGCAAAAAATAGCCGAACAACAAAACCTTGGTCAAGCATTGAGTAACATCAACATCGTACAAGCACAAGCACAAGCAGTGTCTCAGCCACAATCAAATGCTGCAGCAGCACCAGTGCAACAACAACCACCACCAGTAGTTGCACAACCCGTTGTTCTACCCGTGGTCCCACAACAACAAGTGACAAATATGGAAATAGTGAAAGCTGACAACAACGGTGAGAATTTCATGCCAGCGAGTTCTTCGAGGTGGCCAAAAGTGGAGGTTCAGGCGTTGATAAAGCTGAGAACAAGCCTTGACGCAAAGTATCAAGAGAATGGACCAAAAGGGCCTCTTTGGGAGGAGATCTCTAACTCAATGAAGAAGCTTGGGTACAACAGAAACCCCAAAAGGTGCAAAGAGAAATGGGAGAACATCAACAAGTACTTCAAGAAAGTTAAGGAAAGCAACAAGAAGAGACCAGAAGATTCCAAAACATGTCCTTATTTTCAGCAACTCGATGCGTTGTATAGAGAGAAGAACAAGCTCGAGAACCAACAAGTGCCCAAGCCGCCGGACTCCACGGTGGCACCGTTGATGGTGCGGCCGGAGCAGCAATGGCCACCTCAGCACGACCTAATGAGGGAGAGAGAGGTCACAATGCAAGACGTGGAGAACGAAGAGGATGATGAAGAGGAAGAGAGAGAGGGAGAGGAAGAAGAAGACGATGAAGAGGATGAAGAAGGCGGTGGAGGTGGCGGTGGTGGTAACTATGAGATAGTGGCAAACAAGAATAATGCTTCTTCAGTGGGTGCTTCAGCTGAGTAGTGATGAGAGAGAGAGTTGAAGTGGGTCAGAGAGCATTCAGGGGTTGTCGGAAAAGTGGGTGGTGGTGGTGGCGGCGGCGATTGGTGAGTGTGGTGGTGAAGAAAGAATTTCAATGTAAAAGTACGGTGGAATGACACATGGGTATCGAGCTGTGGGAGACGGTACTTTGTTGTAGCATATAGTCAGTAAGATTATATGGTTTTTTTTTTCTTTTTTATAGAATTTGTTTATTTTTTTGGGATAATAAATAAGTCCAAGCAGAGAGGAATTTAAGATAGAGAACAATAAAGAAGAGAGAGACCTTAATTAAGGTTGTAATTTTTTTTCTTCCCTTCATCTTGTTTTATGTTCGTGCTGGTGTAAATGGGAGAAGATTAATTGGGGGTTTGTCCTTTTCTTTTTAAGTTTCAATTTTGACATATTTTACTCTTCAAATGACTGTCATTGACTTTTTTCTCTTTTTTTTTTCTTTCCTATTTTAGCTTGCATTTTGATATTAATAAAGTCTTATATAAAAGTTAAATAGTTAAAACTCTTGATTAAACTTTAACTTTTAATTATATAGGTGAAAAATTGATTAAAAATAAATTATTTTTTACACAATTAATGTAAAAACAACTTAAACTATCAACTAATTTAAAAATATTAAAGATGATTTTTAAGTAATTATTATAAAAATTAAAAAATGTAATGATATAATGATTCATGGTTAAATGATTGTGTAAATAATTTACATTATCAATGTAATATTTCAATTTTAAAATAAAAACTATTTTAATGAGCTTTATACTTTGAAAGGAGTTGATTTTAATTTTTTTTAACTAATTTACATGTTTGGTGAAATGAAAAAAAAAATTGATAATCAATATTTTAAGAACACTAATTAAGGAATTTTATATTTTTTTAAAATTAGTAATAATTCATTGTTATTCTAATTTTAATGTGCTCTAGTTTAATTTTTAACTATGATTTTCAAGTATGAATTAGTAAAATTTATTAAAGAATAAAATATTAATCTATATTATAACAATAGTTATACAATTAAAATTTTCAATATATTTTAAACATTTTTCCATAAAAATTTATTTTTAAAACTATTCTATTAACATCAGCGTCAGAGCTAATTTTAAACATATTAAAATTAAATATTTATTATTTTTAATACTTTATGTAATAATATTTATTTTTTTCATAATTTTATATGCTTAAAATTAACCTCTGAAAATATTTTTTAATAATTTAAAAATATTGTAAAAGTTAAATTATTATGTCATGCTTTAATTATATATCTTTAAACGCATATATTAAATAAATTCTAATTAAATCCTAAAAGTGCCACAGGTGAGAAAAAAAACTTACATTTTGGTGAATTAATTGCCACGTTTTCCGTTTTACTTAAACTCATTAGACATTTGTCAGAAATGAGAATAGAGGAGCAGAAAATTATGGACTTGACTGTGGCGCTGAAAAAATGGAATGCAAATCAAAGCTTACTATTGAAAAATAATGAGAAAAGAAAAAATGATTAAAAAAACATTAAAGGAGGCTTAAATTGTTGGGATGGGGACCCTACCTTATGCATTGTAACAGAGGCTTGTGAAAACAGAAAATGCCAGCATCACACATGGAGTCATAAACCCTTGAAGGAGGGTCCACCAAGAGGAATCTTGTGAGTTGTGAGTAACCTCACTCTGAAAAGAACCTAAAACACTAGCATGCAGTTGTTGTCTCTGTGGCACTGTGCACCCAAGGTGATGTGTTTCTCTTCATGGGTGTCAGTACTAAGAAAGAGATGAAGCTTCATCATCATCATCATCTAAATGGGTCAACTTTTTCTGCTCTTAATGTGCTTTTGTCAGCCTTTCATCAGCATCTAAATATCTATTACTCACATCGCGTTTCTCAAAACAAAATGTACTTGTTCAATCAAAATAATAAATGATTAATTAATTTGTTTATTTTTTTTCTTCTTCTAAAAAGTCGTATATATTGATTGGTTTATAAGTAACGAAAACGGATGAGATTGTGTTGTGCTTTTGGTATATTATATTTGCACATCTTAGAGATTGCTATAATGGAGGAATTTTCGTTTGGAATAACACAGGTCATTATTTTTCTTTGAACTTATAAGCACAATCATTTGGTGGGTATCCTATTCTCCTCTTTATACACTTTTGTTTTATTTTTTCTAATTACTTTTCTTTTTTACTGTTGAGACTTAATGTAACAAATTCATGTCCTATTCTTCATTTTTTCTGTGTTAATTTATCACTTCCAACTTCATTTAGTTGATTAGCGGAATCGTATATAGGTTATAATTTTCCTTTCAACTTTTTACAATGATAGAATTATTGGGGGTATCCAATTCTCCTCTCTTATATTCTTTAGTTTTATATTTTTTTCTGAATTATTGAAGTGTATTAATTAATGCATGCTATAGTACCTACATCAATCCAATTAATTGGTGTGTTAAATAATGGGTGATAAGTAATGTTTGAAAGTATTATTTAAAAAAAGCAAGAAAGTATTATTTAAATAATTGATAAATTTAATTTTCTTTATTGACTGCCACATTAAAATTTATAACAAAAATATACTAATAATATTTTGAGTATGTTATTTTTTATTTGTAATTAACATTTGTTTTAAAATAATTAGCACTTGTCATTATTTATTATGAAATATTTTACTTTAAAAAAATCTCATCAATATAAAATAAGTTTATCTTTAAATTTTGACTAATCTAACTCAGTAATTGATTCTTAATTCAAAATAAAAGATAAAAATACATTTAACTCAAAATCTAAAACATATTAAATAAAAGCAATTATTTTTTACTATGAAGAATTTGATTCTAAAGTTTATATAAACCGGTAATGAGTTTAGTCACACAAATATATTTAAAGTTTAATTGAGAGTGTAAAAAGAAAGAGAAAAAAATAGTTCGAAAAGTAAAGAAGAAGAAAAAATATAGTTAATATAAAAATTTTAAATTAAAAAAATTAAAAAATATACTATTAAAAGAGGTTAGAAAGATTTATAAATTCACTTCTTTATCCAAAAACTTCTAAACATAATTAAAAGTCTTAAAAAATTAATATTTTTAATATTATTTATTTATAATTTATGTTTAAAGATATATAATAAAAATAATAACTAATATTTTTTTATTTAAAATCATAATATTTAATATTGTCAATTTATAAAGTTCTCATGATATCACACATTGTTTAATAAAGAATAATTATATATAAATTTTGATTAGATGTTATTAAACATATATTAAAAGTTATTATTTATTTATTTTTTAAATTAAGCATATTATTATTTGACTCTCAATACATATTGATGGTTGAACGAAACACATTGTTTGCTTACAACGTATTCTAGTTGCCTCCAGATCTCTACAGTACGATACAGTTTTAATTATTCTGTTTTTAACATCACACTCGATTTTTCTTTTAAAATAAAAATAAAAATAAATGGTATAAATTTGTAAAAAAATATAATCTATCTTTATTAATCCTGCTTAATCTTAATACAGTTTTAATTATTCCTTGTGTTTAAGTTGGTTATGGAACAAACCCAAATCACAGTATCATACATATATATCTACAAAGCGAGACACGCGGTGAAGTTCATGACTGACAAAAATCTCAGTTAAGACCTAGAATTATCGGCCAAGATAATATATAATTATAATTATAGAATTTATGTTAAAAATGAAAATAGTAAGGTTTAGATATATTCGAAAATCAGTTGGGCATGATGGTGCATAAACTTTGACTTATGTATGGCCTACAATTTTGTCCAGTTTGATGAAAATGGTGCGTATTTGCGCGTTAAAGAAGTGGCCCACAATATTGATTGGCCTGCATTTACCTCATACGGATAGGAATAATTATTCTGTTACACAGCAACAGTTTGAGACATAAACGCTCCAGTTGCAGTACCCTTCATTCATATACGTGCATGCAGAAAAGTCTACGGACCCTATTCCTTTGTCGGAGCCAAAACATTTGATGCTCTCACACACCCCTCACCTTATTAATTGCCATCAATCACTGCTCATTCTGAGCCACTTTGTTAACCCATCTAACCTTCCTGTTTTGTTCTATTTCTACATCCAACCTTTATCTTTTTAATTTGTTTTCTTAACTATTGGCTTTAAGACAAATGTTTTAAGTTATAATATAAAATATTTTTTTAATATGATAAACATAATATTCTGAGCTGAAATATTTTATTTTATTTTATAATAACAAAATTGTATTTTCATTAAATTAATATAATAAAAAATAAGTCTAATCCATTTTTACATACTAATTCACAAAGTTAGTTTGCTCAAGTTTTATAAAGAGTGTTTTTCAATTTCATTTTTAGTCCATGTCAAACTTTTGTCACACACAAATTAGAATAAGTGCATAAGTGTGCAAGAAACGGAACTTGGACATTTATTAGTCATCTAACATTAAAATTGAATAAACTTTTATGCTATATTAAAAAATTAGGTTAAGTTAGAATATGTTTTATATTAATTTTTTTTTTATATGTACTGAGCTTTGAAAGTAAGTTAAATTTAATTTTTAACACGTAACAACACATGTTCTCATACATGTTACTTTCTACGTTCAGAGTGTATTTCGTATGATAAAAATAAAAACATTAATGACACATTTTTTAACATACTTTTTTATCAAAATTTATTTATTAAAAAATATAAAAGTATGACAGAAACAACATTAACTTAAAAGTGAAAAAGATAAAATCCATTGTAATTTTTTTTTATAAATTTAACAATAATAAAGAGTGTTATTAACATTATGTTAGTAAAAAATTAATTTTATTTTTATTAATGTATATATATACACATATATTTATAATGTCAACTAAATAAAATATATAGTAGATATTATTTTTAAATTAATTATTATAAAATATTAAAAAATTATTGAAATAATAATTCTTGATATAAAATATTTAAAAAATTATTTTTAAATTCATGAATATATGAAAGGAAAAAATTTTCTTACATTAGTATAAGTTTAGAAATTCTTACACTCAATTTAAATTTTTCATTTAACTTACATCTAACAACTAATGAAAAGTTCAAATTAAAAAGTAAAAAATTTTAAACTTACATGAAGGTGAGAATACCATGCTCATGTATGAAAACATTAAATTTTAACATTCAAATGGTAAAATATGAGGAAAAAAGATATTATAACATTCAAATATTATCTTTTATCCTTTTTTTTTTTGGTATTTGATTTTATATTTTATTTATTTTTTAACGTCAGAACATATATATTATATAATATACAATATAAAGTCATTATAGAGAGAGCCAATTGAACGAACTAAAGAAGATGACAAAAAAATTATAAAAATGTAATTGATACATTTAGAAAAGACAATTTTGAGTAGAAAAATAATAATAAAATTTGGTGACATCAAAATGTAGATGAATAGTAATTTTGAATAGTTGGTGGAAAATTTATTCTTTATATTTTATTTTCAGCGTTTATCTAAAAAATGACGTTAAAATAAATATTTCTATTTGCTAGCCATTACACTAAACATTAAATTTGATGACAATTATATCAAACTAACATTAAAATTCATTTATTTATTGATAGTTATATAAATTTGATGTTAAATTTCTTATTTTTTTTGGTAGTTATATAAAAATGACGCTACTTAGTTTTTGCAGAAGTTACGTACAAATGACGTTACATTTTATTTTTTAAACAATTATTTCAAATTAAGTTAAAATCCTTTGATTTACTGGCAATTATTTTAAATTGGCACTAAAATTTTTTGATTTGCAGCAATTTTCTCAAATTGACATTAAAATTCATTTATTTATTAAAGATTACACAAGCCTAACGCTAAATTTCTTAATTTTTTAGTGATTACATAAAAATGATACTATATTATTTGTTTTTCGCAGCAGTTGTATCAACTAACGTTAAAATCCTTTGATATTGTTAACTATTACTAAAAGTAACGTTAGATACTATTTTTTTGTGTTTTCTAACTATTATTGATAATTGTTGATAATAAATTGATGTTAAGTTACGCATTTTTTATACTGCATACTGAGATTTTGTACTTATTAATTAAATATATTTTAAATAAATGAGGTATAAGTAAACTTTATTAGTTTAAAAATGAGACATATTTCTTTATGATTATCAATATATTATGAATGTATAAAAGCAAATTCATTGAAGTTCAATTAATTAAGTAATCGAAAAAATTATAGAGACGTGTTAGGAAAAGCAAAAATTAATGGGACATTTTTATGTTTATCATAATACAATATTGTTTTCACCTTAAAAAAAAATTAATGATTGAGAATGAGATATAACTACTGATTGAAGTGACGGCTGTAGTCATATTGTTGTAACTTCTAAGCAATAAATGGTCGTAATTGTTCATGAATGATTAGTCTATTTTTCATAATTTTTGTATTAGTAACCGATTCTATGTATTTATTAATTTGAAAAAACACAAAATTGCAATGTATTTTATTATATTGAATCGATCTTAACTATTACTGAAGTTGTTAAGAAGAATAAATCTTTTTTTATTTAACTTGGTTGTTTATTTTGATCACTTTATTGTATGAATTCTAATTTTATCATACAAATTTCTATTCTATATCTTTTCAGAGCTCAGTCTTCAAGAAATTTTAATTTTTATGAGCAAATTATAAGTATTTAATAATAATAATAATAATACTAATAATTATTTACTATTAAAATTTTATTATATTTTTACATTTTAATATAATAAATATTTTTTTTTTCAATTTATCAGAAAAATTTATAAAAATAAAAATTGTTATTATTTAATTATCGTTAATTATTAAATTTAGTAAAATAAAATAAATCTCCTTTTTAATTCTTGAACTGCTCAGATAGCACATGAACTAAATGATATTAATAAAAGAATATAATTAAAATTTTATTAAATTTTATAATAATTACATTAAAAGTTATACTTATAATATTGCTTATCTAGTTAACAACGTTGTTTACATAAATAGTGTATCAAATTAAAGTTAAAATAAAGTTTATATTTTAAAATTAATTAAAGAAACATTATGACATATATCAAGAAAGTTAGATTATTTAAACTTAAACATCTGTATTATTTAATAATTTTTAAAGAATGCGAGACTTTTTAATTTAATTATTAATTAAAAAATTATTAAACAAAATAAACTATAAACTTTTTCATAAAAATAAAATTATAAATATTTATAATATTATTTTATTTTAATATATAACATATTACTACTAAATCAAACAAAATTTAATAATACAATTATATAAATACTATTACGAAGTGCCAAAACACTTCTAATTTATACCACTGCATTCTTAAAAACTTAAATTCATCATTGATAATTAATTTGGAACTGCTTTATAGCAATGTCTAATAATAAAATTTTCAGTATATTAATTCTTTTTACATAATAAATATGAATTTATATCATAACGAGAAACTTAAAAAAAATGGGTATAAACTTAATTTTTATTTTCTCTTGAGATTAATTTAAAATCATATCATATATTAGAAAATGAATTATTTTAATAAACTTATATTATTTTTTGGTGAAACTAGAAAGGTACTAGAATCTGAATACCTCCAGTCAATTTATAACTTGAGCATGTGCATTTGCCGGATATAATCATTGTTTAAATATTAAAGTACGGCACGAAGCAATTGAGATGACATGAAATATAAGAAAAATATTACTATATTTTCACAATTTATCTAATAAATATATTTGTTAATCATTTCTTATTATGTTGAGTAATTAAAATTAATTTTAAAGATTAATGTTAAATTTAAAAATAAATATTCTGCATTATGTACCCAAAAAAAGAGAGAGAGTACTTTACATTAATGCAGAAGGATATATAACAGATTTATTCAATCGAGAACAGGCAGAGTTTCAACGAAGCTTTTAATCATGAAGGGAAAAGATGCCATTGAAGAAAAGCTTTGGAATCTTATGATCAATGCTTAACGTATGGATTCAGATTCTTTTCAGTTTTACTTAGAATTTAAATTTGTTTAAGCGAAATGGTTTTATATATATATATAAAAGTGCTAAAATGGTTTTATACGAACAAATTAAATCTATCGAACACTCCCAAATATTGTAAAAGCATTGAATTTTGAACATAGATCATTTCAAAACTTAAGAAAATTACTTAATTTTGAAGTATTGCATTTGAGAACAGGAAAAACATTAATTTATCTCAGTAAATAAACTCTTATATCATTTTTTGTTAATGTATCAGTAAATAAACCCTCAATGATATCATCATATATATTATATTTTTTAATCATAGCTTATTCCATAAATGTTATTGGTAAGAGTTTTTTTTAAATGTTTTAATGAAACACATTTAGTAGATGTCCATCGTCTGTCCGTTTAAGAACATAACGATGACGAGAGTATATATATATATATATATATATATATATATATATATATATATATATATATGAAATTCATCTATCCACTTGTATAAATATTCTTTATAAAGATGAAATTATAGGCCTCTCTTTTCTGTATCTTTTCCCTTTCTTTATTTTCTGCTCTTTTCATATATGATCGTTTACTTTCAATTTGTGTTGTTCCATAACAACTTATTTAAATAAATAAACGACTAAAGTGGATCACTTTTAACCTACTAAAAGGATATAATAGAATATTTTCTAAAATATCAATTACATCTATAAAAAATTCCACTGACTTGAATGCTATAACAAATTGCAATTCTTCAACAATTAATGCTTATTAAATACTTCCTCAGCATTTTTTTTAATCCCTGACAACTCTAATCAATTCAAAAAAATTAAAGGGTCGAAACTAGTTACTGATCACGACATCTTATCCATCCCTTCATTGGATCTTGCGAACAAAAATGCTAATTATATTATACTTGTAGAATGGACAGTAATACTTCAATCAATCAAGACATTTGGCTTATGTTTTATGAAATTAATTGTTATACTAATTTAGTTGTGTATGATAAAATTAGTATAGAACATTAATAAAATTAATTAGTTAAATTAAAAAAATTAATAAATTTAACTAATAAAATAGTTTTTAAGTGTAAATAGCATCAAAGGTCAACACAAAAAAATTTATCATCTGATAATATAGATAAAATAAAAATAGGGTAAAGACTGTTTTATTAAGTAATGTTCCTAAAAATAAAAATGAAGTTCTTTTACAGAATAAATCTACTTTTAACATGAAAATTTATATCCAAATCAGATCAGGTAGAAGCTTGAAAGTTAAACCAAGCACACTTTAAAGCCTGTATATAAGCGAACTTGAAGTTCATAAGTTGCTGGCTGAAAGTTCAAAAAATTAACTTTAGAAGAGTTTGAACAATTAATTGTTAAACCTGATAGATATAAAATAATATAGAAATATGTATTTATATATATTTTAGAAAAATTACTTTTTAGACAAAACAAATTTTAATTATTGCGAATATTTTAATGATAAAATGTTTTCTAAAATAAAATAAGAAGTGGGATAATTAAAGTAAATTATATTATACGAAAATTTCTTAATAAAAAAATAAAATAAGGATGTCTACAATTTAAATATATTTATTTAGTGTAATTTTGAATTGTAATAATCAATATTTTAATCATTTTTATTTTTGTTTTATCTCGACACAACAAAATTATTCTTTTAAATATTTAACACGGTATATTAAATTATAACAACTTTTTTTTGTGATAATAATTTTTATTTAATATTTTTTGGTAAAATACTTTTTTACCTTGTTTTTCGTAATACTTTGCATGTTCATTAAATTTATTTTTTATTTTAAAATCATTTGATGAGATTTTTTATTGCCGACATGAAAGAATACATGAACAAATTTAGTGGAAAGGAAGATCGTATATTTTATTAGAAAAAGGTAAAATTAAATAGTATAATATAAAAAATGGTAAAAATTAAACAAAAGAGTGGGAAAAAAAGATAAAAATGAAAAAAAAATTAATTAGCTGAAATATAAGATATAAATTATAGAAATAAACTTATTTATGAGATATATGAATTTAATCAAATAAATTAAGAGGTTAATTAAATGAATTAAACGGTAATTTAATTGATATTATCAAACAAGCTTTGTTACCTTTCGTGCTTCATGGGGCGGTTCTGTAGACAAAAGGATTACCTTTGCATCTGTCAGTATTCTCAGAGTGCCAAAAGTAAAGGTAGTGACGTGGCAGCGGAGAATGGTGATGTGTGAAAGATGACGATGGAAAACTGGGACATTATATTTGAATGTAATGTTTCAAAATTTTGAGCTTTTAATATTTTTAATATGTTTATTATTTTATAAAACATATATTAAATATATATATATATATATTTATCTTCTTAAAAAATAAAAATATTTAATAATTTAATAAAATTATAATCATATAAAAATTGAACTGAAAAATCTATACTAAAAGATCAAAATTCATATATTTTAGGAGCACTTCCGTATCCGAAACTCGTTTCCAAAGCTAATCTAACCATGCAAGGTAGTTTTTTTGTCACGCTAATTTGATGTGTGCTTAAAAAACTATAAAATTACTTTCAATTATTTTGTAATATAAAATTTATAATCTATAATTCTAAAACAAATTTATATTTAAATAATTTGACATCAATTCAAACAGTTATTTAAGTATTAATAAAAAAACATAGAAGTTGATAGTAACATAATACAACTTTAATGGAACTATTTTGCTTAATTTTTTTTAAAAAATGATTATATGTTTTGGATCAATATCTAAAAAGTGAGTTTTTTTTTAAATATTATTCTAATAATAAAGTAGAATTACTACCGAGTGTAAAATATATGTATAAAACAAAGTATGAGTCCTCACATTTAAAATTAGCTCTGCTTACTAAAAAATATCAATTTGTGTCTTAAAAGAAATAAATTAATTTTATGCACACAAAAAAATAAAGATTTAATTTGTGTTTTATGTGCCAAAAATTAAAAAAACTCACCGTATTTTCTTTACCACTCAAATTATCTGAACACCAATGAGTCAATGCCTACAAACATCCCTTAAATGCTGTTGCTATCAAGTAGGCTATATTTAAATAAAGATAGGGGTGTGAAATCAAAGAAAGTGTTATATGCATTAGTAAGAAAAAGACATTTTTAACCTAACATTAAAAACAGTTATTAACGAAAATAAAAATATAATCAATTATTTTGAATTAAATACTGTAATGTCTGAGTTATACTAAATCATCATTCATATGTATCTAATCTAATATATATTTTTTTAATACAACATACTGTATACTATATGATATAAATGTCAAGTAATACTCTAGCCTGAGCGGCACCACAATTATGCAGAAGCTAACATTGGTTCTAAATCACAATCCAACTTTCTGTTTTTAAAAAATCACGTCTTTATTTATATTTGTACAGGCAATAATCTATTGGTATAAATTATTAATATATTATCTAACTAGATTTTAAAAATATCAAAGATCTCTTAAATCCTAATTATATTAAATATTTATTAATTATATATAAATGTTGATATGTAAAGGGTATAGTTATTGCAACATCAGCCCCACAACTATATTCATAAATTCTCACTGATATTTATTTAGGTATAGACTTGTTCATTGGGTAAAAATAGACTCATTATAAATAATTTTCGTAGATATATAGAATCCGGGTTTATCTATCATCAGTAAACTTGTTCATGAACTCCACGCAATTGAATGAATTAATTTAGTTTGAGTAACGTTATTGAGTTTTTATATATTTATATTCTTATTTCAAAAAGGTTTGTAAAAATCAGATTTTTTATTTATTAATTGTGCACATATTACACTTCAAAATCGGGTTGTGTTTAATGGGGTGGATATAACCTGATCACTAAAGTCTCAACGTAATAATAATCTTGCTCCAGTCTTTTTAATCTGGTTTATCCTAAATATCTAAATCAAACCTTCTTTTGTTAGGTCGAGTTGACAAATTTACCCAAATTCGTGATCACCCTTAAATGCAAACTCCTGTTTTGGCAATAAGTGTAGAAGTTTGAAAATGGTTTAAAACGTGTAAACTGAACTTAGAGAAGATAATTTTTGTTGGAGGCCTAATCTTTGTCCTTGCTTAATGTGTGGTGATAACTAAACTGGAATAGAGATATCACCCTGAAAGGAATAGGGTGGAGCCAATGGAAGGAGTTGACTCTCTTTTTATGTGAGTGAATAGAAATAGATATTATGGGCAGTAGTGACCGACAAAAGAAGCCCAATCCCACGCCCATTACTTGGATACCAGAAAAGGGAAACAACTACATATGTGGTAGATGATTTATTCTAGGATCAAATCATAAAAGTAGTAGTTGGAATGTGCCTCTATTTTATTTTCACAAATTATTTTCATTTTCTTTCTTTTTGTTCATAGGTGGTAATAAGAGTTTTACAAACAATGTGTACTCATCCAACCAGCTTGCATCTGGGAACTATTTTTTTTTCTATAAAAAATAATTTTTAAACTATCATTAAATTCACTTATTTTTAATAAATAATTTAAAATATATTATATGATTGTTTTAAAATTAACTTCAATATAAATTAATTACATTATTTACTCTTAAAATTTATAAAATTTATTAGATAGTCATACAATATATTTTAAATCTTTTATTATAAAATATTATATTATATTAAGTAAGAGTAATATTACAAATTTCAATAATAAAAATTTTATTATATTAAACAGAATATAAAACAAATTATGAATAATTCAAAATTTAAATTAAAAAAAATATAGATAATACTTAACATAATGAGAAAATTAATTAATCTCTAAAAACGTAATTGTTTTAAAATACTTGTAAAACACTTCAATTTAAAAATACTTCTAAAACCACTTTAGTTCAAGAATTAATATTCATAATTATATATAAAAATTAGTTAATAAGTAAAGATCAATTAATGTTAATATAAACAGAAGTTTTGTGTCTCTATATAAAATATTTTTTATACACATAATTAAAAGGCCAATCCTAATCAATGTATTTAAAAGATTTAATTATATATTAATTTTGACGCATTTATTATATAATTTACAATCGTTTTATGTTTTCTGATATTCCAGTATAATTAATGGATTTTTTTTTTCGGATTAAACTGTTATAAGTAATTTTTATATCGTGTATCCTAAAATTTTTTTATGGGTACCATATTTAAAAAATTTATATCAATAACAAAAAATGCATGACAACTTATAAAAAATATATATTCTTATAAATAATTTATTTAAAATTATATTATTTATATTATTTGTTATTTAGTTCTAATGTGTAATTAAAATTTAAAATTTTTAATATAAAGTTAGCTTGCTTAATTCTCACCCATCGTCTTCTTACCTAGTCGCTGCTTTGCTAGGTAAGCTCACTAAGTGACAAAAGATTTGTCTTTTCCAACACGAGGAACCTTAAGCACTTGGAAAAAAGTGACTCTAGATCTAATATGAACAAAGGATCCTATTTGATCATAACATCAATTCGAACACATTGAGAGTTGATTTAATAAGAGTTATAGTAGAGTCAAGAAGAAGCAGCTACCATTGGAAAATAGAATTATTTACTTGATAAGCTCTTTTTTTTTCGCCCCTAATGTATCATGAACTTTAAGGAAAACTTTCTTTCAAGAGCTCTGCTATATAAGATTGCCTGGTCGCTGCTCTATGTGATGTTAACAAAAGCTTAAGATTTTCGGTGAAGATTGAAGAGTGAAATAGACTGACCTCGTTAGGGGAGTAAAGTGAGGTAAGCCTAAAAATAAAGCATAACTGAAACCAACCTCGATAATGAAAAAAGACGTGAAAAAAAAAAGATAAAATAGCTATTAAAATATAAATTTAAATTTTATTTTTTAATTAACAATAATTATTGAGGGTAGATTAATTGACAAATAAAATAAAATAAAAATAATATAATAATTTATTAATAAATAAATTTATTATTTAAATTCGTGTTTAAATATTATTGGTTAAAATTTTTTGAATATAGTAACTTAAATTTTTAAGGGTATCACAAAATTTATCTTTTTATATTATAGTTTTACTAAAAAAGAATTATATAAGTGAATAGCTGTCTAAGAAACCCTTATTATTGTTTCATGTAGAACAGATTGTAAGGGACAAAAGACCTATAAACAAAAGTTTTTATTGTATACCTGTATAGGCACAGAAATAGGTCAAAAAACCCATTAAGGTTATTCAATATTAAAAATATCATATTATAGATTTTGTATAAAATATTTAAAGACTTAATGTCATTAATTCACATAAAGGCTTAAACTTCATCCATTTTATGGTACGTGTGCTGACTTTGTAAAAGGATTCACGACATATAAGCGTTTTAGAAAGTTAAGTTGAGCGTAAAAAAAGTTATGTTAAATGAATATGTTAGGAATTAAATTCGAAAAATAAAGTTGAGCGTAAAATAAAATAATTGATTTATTTTGCAATATAATGAATTATTCCAAATGGATATTACTCAATTTTCCTAAGCTAGGTCAGACGTTGTTTTATGTTAATTTAAGTCAATTAATCAATTATTTAAATCCAATACTTGATTATTTTGGCATCTCGATAATAGGTTTGGCCATGGGAATTTTGGCAATTAGTTATTCTAATTGAATAATTCATTACCCATATATATGAATAATAAGTTGTTTTGTCAAGGATGAGAAAAGCGAACTTTTAATTTACCTCAAATAATCAATTATTGAATTATAATAATCGACATTTTAAAAAAATAGAATTGCATTTTAAGTGCCAATTATCAATTATTGAACGCATGTTAACTTTTTTAAAATTTATTTTATAAATTAACATTAATTGATTATTCAAATTACATAATATTATAATAAAAAATAACGATAAAATATTATTATGATAAATACTATTGATTGGTCTATAGATGAATTAAGTTATTTATTTTGCGTCTCATAAGTCACTACTCTTATTTGATATGTTTATATACAAATTGTTTCATAATAAAAATTTTATTATATACATTATGAAAAACTACAACTATTATACAAAGAAGAATCTCCCTTACTTATTTTCTTGCATTGGTACATTATTATTATTATATAGTTATTGTATATTGAAAGTCTTAAATTAACTAACTTAATTTTAAATCCATTAGCTTTATTTTTTTTAACCTTTAAAATGTCATATTATTAAGAAAGTTTTTAAATAAGTTTTAACATTAGACTAAACCTAAAATAAAATAAAATCAAACTTTAAGAAAACACTTATATAAAATAAATAAAAGAGACTTGAATTTTAAAAAATCTAGACTAATTTAATCCATTGTCATCCTCACAAACTACAAATGTGTTTTTTTTTTTTTTTTCTAATAGACTACCAATGTTTTTAATCATTTCAGTCTTGTAACGTTATTAAGTGTAGTCTACACTACTAATATAATTTTTTACTAGTTTTTAATAAATAATTTTTATTTATTTTTAACTAATAATTAGTAAAACAATATGTGACATCCCAAAAATTAAGTTACTCATTACAAAAAAATCACTCTTTTGTAGTGGTTAAATTTTATAATTAACGGCAGTTTTAACTACCTCTAAATATTTTTCTAGCGGTTAGAAAATTGACATTAAAATTGGCAACGTAAAGATAAATTTGTGGCAGTTTTGAATTACTGCTAAATATCCCTAAATTCTGAACTCTAAATTTTTAAATTTATGACAGTTATTTAGTGGCAGTTTTTAAAATTTAAAAGTCAAATTTCAGACTGCACGCAGTTATATTTTGTTTTTGACTTTGTATTACTCTATTGCTTCCATATTTTTTTTCTGTTCTTATCTTATACTCATATACTTAGTTATTTCTTTTACTATTTGAGTTCACATTCCATTTATTTTTTAACATCACAACATATATATTATATAATTTATTGCATAGAGTCGTTGGAGAAAAAATAGTTTTGGAGAAAGTAAAAATGATAGTAGAATATTATTAAAATTATCACAGTTGAAGAAGATACTTTGACGGTAGTAGCAGTGGTGGCAATGGCAGAGAGGATTTTGGAACTCAATGAGACCAAGGTGAAGATGAATGATAACTTTGAATAGGTGATAAAGAATTAAGATGAGTGATTTTTTTATATTATGTTATCTTAAATTAATACTAAATTTCGTATTTTTTTGCGGTAGTTATGTGTAATTACTGCTAAATCTTGCATTTTTTGCAGCAATTATGCAAAACTCTCATTAAATTCCACATCTTTTGTGTAGGTTATGCAAAATCGCCACTAAATCTTACATTTTTTTACAATAATTACTAAAATTAACATTAAATGTTATTTTAAAAATATTTTAATAGCTATTATTATTAATCGCGACTAATAAACTGATATTAAATGACACATTTCTTGTAGTGATTGCTGATTAAGTTACAATGTTATTGGCTATATGTGACATTTTTCTTTTTCTACATGATAAAACCAAATCTACTTAACTTTTATAATTTCAATACACAAGTCAATATGTAACGTTGCCCCTGTTGCTCCTCCCCTGTCCAGTACAAATTGACTTCACTGGACATGCTAAAGATTTTGGATAACGTTTGTCAGAAATTTTAATTTAATAATTGAATTGATAACAAAAATTTATTTATACATAGGACTAAAATATAATATAGTTTATATTATTAAAAATAATTAATTAATAACTGCATTCTAAGATTTATTATTGGATCGAAAGTTGTTATAATATAGATTATATTTATAAAGTTTTATATCGATTCAAAACTATTTAATGTCATTAAAATATTTTAAAATTAATGTCACATATACTTTTAAATTAGATGAAAATAAAATTATTAATAATATACCAATTGGTACATTAGCATAAATTGACCCCTCTTTGCGCTATGATGTGTGTGTTTCCAACTTCACAACACCTACTATTTGAAAAAGACCTAAAAAAACAATATAAAGAATTGATCGCCAGGAGAAGCCAAAGGTTTCGTTACAACCAGCAAGGTAGCAGGACTCCCGCGAAGGAGCCTATGCATGGTCTTTGAATGCAGTGCTCAGGACCACAAGAATCATAGCATAAATCACTTTGTCATATCTATGTAAGCCTAACATAAATTAATTATTATCCATGCTTGAGGTGGAAGAAATAGTTAAAAACAAATCATATATAATATTTGAATTATATAAAACTTTGATATCATATATGATACTACATATATTTTATTTTATTTTTACTTTTTCATACACGTGCATTTTATTAAAAAAAAAACACTTAAAAAAACTAGAAAGTTTTCCCAATAGTTGTACACAAAAAATAAGTATTTTTAGACATTTTATATGGATATATACATATAAAATAATTAGAAAGGAGAATAATCTGAATCATGAGGATTTTGGATTAATTTGAATGGACTAGTCTCAAGTTAAACGTAGACAGTTTATTGAAATAGATAATAGAAGACCGAAGAGGTCAAATCACTTGCGCTTGCGCGTATGACCTACATATTCATTTAGCTACGCTCCTGAAATTATGGGTTCAATCACTTTTGAAGGAAAGTCAAATTAACAATTTTATATGTTGCCACTTAGGACGCATGAGGCAGAAGATGCATATCATTAAACGATTTTAAAATGAATAGATTAGCTTTAAGTTGTTGGTATTATGCATTTAGACTATCAATTTTTCTAGGATGATGCAATTTCGATACAATAGTATTATAAACAATTGACTAAAAAATTATTGATAAGCACGCGCATGACTTTGAGTTTGACATAAATAGATATATAATTTTTTTCAAATTGGACAAGATTGAAAGGAGAAGCATCAAACCCTAAATCAGATGCTCTTCCAGAACCACTATGGTATAATTTATACGGATATTGTGGTCCAACTGTGATTTGATCACCTCCAAGAGACCAAATTGAGGTCTGTGTCTAGGTTTATCTGTGGCTGAATGTGATCATCGCTTAACAAAACTAGAGAAAAGACGCTGTGTCCCTGTCATTAACTTTAGCTATCATCATTAGTCACTAAGTAATCTTTTTCAAGGTCACAAGATCGTCGTTTTGTCGAGTAATGGGAGAATTTCAAAGCTTAATCAAAAAGAATGTGAACACTTTAGGGAGTTGGGGCAATAAAACTAATCAAGACTTTGGGATCTATAAGTAAGCAAGGATTATGCTTAATAAAGTATGTCTTAATTATCTGAAAACGACACCAGTTATTACATTATTTTTATAATGATAAGATGTGGGCGTTATCTTTATTTTTATATTATCAATTTGATGTTACTTGTTTTAATTTTTTAAAATGTTGTAAGAATATCATAAATATCAACAACAATAGCCGTGATTAAATTTTTTTACTAAAGACGTAAACGTCAAACATAACTTAACATATTATTTTATATTATTTAATTAAATTAAATTGTGGGATTAACGTAAGATTAATTTATTCTGTATTGTGAGATACAGTTATATTCATGATATACTGGTTACGAATCAAATTAAAAAAAAAATGTATAAAACTTTTAAGGCTCTAGCCACAACTTTAGAATAAATTATTATTTTTGTTCATGATTTCACTCAACAGAAAAAATTCAGCCGTTAAATTTTTTTTTAATAATTTTAAAAAATACTTATGTGATCATATACATGTTTTAAGCCCCGCATCTAAGTATTTTAAATCGTCTTTTGATGTCCATGACTTTAGTAAAAGAACTAAATTAAAAAAAAAAAAATTGCTACAAATTGTGGCGGAATACCAATAATAAATTTCTACATTTTTCACTATTTTAAAAAATAAGTTTAATGTTACCCCGAATTAATAAGGTTAATTAGAATATAATAATGCCAATTGAGTAAAAATTCTGATCAATATGTTGTACGAATAGCGATGTTCATCGAATCAAATAAATTAACAAATTTCTTGATTCGATATTTAACATGTTTAATTTAATCTAAATTGATTAAAATTTAATGTGGTTTTGTTTGGATAACGGGTTAGCACTTTGCCAACTCATAATACAATGACATACCTAATTAACTCATTTATTTGCGTTGATTTAAAAAAAAAAAAAATCACACATCCTCACATACAGTGAAATACGTTACAATTTCTCGTACATTGTTTAAGACTTGTTTTAAATTTGTTATTTTTGTTTTGAATTTATGTATTTATTTGGAATATTTTATAATTATGTTGAAATTATATGTTAAAAATTATTTAAATAATTTTTTTTTATTTTTTATATATTTTTTGTTTTAAATTATTTAATCAGACAATTTAATAATTCAAACTGAATTAACTTGTTTATGTTTGGTTTGAATTTTTAAATTTTTATTTTACAAATCTAAATGAAAGCAATTCACGGTTCATGTTTGGTTTAAAATTTTAAATTTTTTTTTATAAATTTAAATTAAACCAATTCATTTTAATCAATTTAAATTTATTTTTTTTAAATTCGAACAAATCCGGCCTATGGACATCTTCTGTACTAATGTGTTAAAAAAGCACTTGCTTGATTATCTAACTTTGAGAACAAATTTTAATTTAAATGGTTATTTTCTTGAAAAGGCTTGTTGCATATTAATTGGATCGAAATTTTATGGGCTGCCGATGAAAATATTTGACATATCCATTTCAATGAATTTAGAACCTTTTTAGCTGTATTTCCCTCGTAACTTGACATTTGTGTGTAAACTTTTAATATTACACGAAATTTCTATTATCTGTGCTTTATTCGTTTTTTGTTTGTTTGTAAATTTGTAGAATATTTCATGTTAATTAATCTGTAATCCTGTTTTGATTAGATTTGTGTGTAAAAATGAAAACTACGGTAGTGATTCATGAAAAATTAAACATTAAAACGGAATAAATTGAATTGCAAAATGTTGGACTTTCAGTAAAAGAATGTTTTTTGTTTTTGTTTTTACATACATAATTTTTAAATGTTCAATTCTCAACATAAATTTAAACATTTATACAGTGAGGTGCTCAACCTTTCATCAAAACGCGTTTAAATGCCCAAATCTAATCAAGTGTTTGAATTGAGGTTGAAATTATCAGTTTCTCAAATTATTATGCGCATATTCAAACACTCAAACAAGCGTTTTGATGTTTGATTTTTTATTTGCTCGGAGAATTAGAGAAGCTAAAGACACTGCTCATTTTAAGAAAATTTACTAATACATTCTTTTTAACACATTCGTTAATTAATATTTATTTAAAAATTAGAAAAACTTTCGGCAAAGAAGTTACTATTATTTTTTGAGGGCATTCTTTTAGTCGTTACAGTATTGGACCCCAAAAGGGTTCTTTCTGAAGTTAACACGTGTCTAGGCAATGAACTAGACAACTATGATTACAATGCACCTTGCATGTTTGGGAGTAACCATGTGCACCTTCTATTTTGGTGCCAAACATATTAAATTTATATTTTAGTCTTCAAAACGTATTTATATTTTTTAATCTCAATTTATATATTTTATTCCCAAGTATAAAAATATTACAGAAAATGAAAGATTGTAGTTAAAACCACTCACCCTTTCCATCTAGAAGTAAAATAGAATCAGTAATTCGATTTTCTTAGAAAACATGATCTGTATTCCATAACATTGCCCAAATTTAGTGCCTCTTATTAGTGTGCATCAATTGAAAAAATTATTCTTACCATTAATATAGCATTCTCACTCTTTTAAGTTGTGAAAAGATAAATATTGTTTTTATTTTATTTTATCAAGATAAATTATATTTTATATTAAAAATATTTATAACATTAATTAGTATCTTATACATTAAATAAATAAATAAGTGTTTTATGCTATTAAAATGTTAGTAATTTATTTATAATTATATTTATAGTAAAAAAATTATATATTTTTTAAAATAAAATTACAAGAAACACGTAGAAAGTTAGAAATTTTTCTTAAGAAGAATTATAGTTGGGGCTGTTAATTATGAACGTTTGGGTTGAGCCACTATTGGTGATGCAGTTTGACATTGAGCAATTAAATTTTATTTGATCAACGCTGTCTAATAGATTAGGATCCAGTGAAGACACAAGAGGGCGAGAATCGAAGAAAAACATAAATTTAGTCGTTAAAACTAGTATTTTTAATTAAATTAATCATTGATTAAAAAATACAAAGAAGATTTAGTCATGTTTTGATCATTACAATCATATCAATTTCGAACTTTGATACGTGTCATTTTTTTAAATCTTTAATATTACCAATTATATTGACTGATATCTGTAAAAATTAGATAATGTTGCGTATTATATTTTTCATGGATCAAATTAATTGAAAATTGTCCTAGTCAGAGATTAGCTTTATTTTTTTTTAAAACCAATTTTGAAGATGAAAACAATGTTTTAGTCGTTACAGTTTCATAAAAATTGTGATTTTGATCCTAGAGTAATTCTGATCTGGTCCGTTATTTTAAAAATTAAATATTTAATTTATCATGATTACTAAGAAATATAGTTTTATAAAATAAAATTATAGTTTATGATTAAATTAGTATTTAATATATTAAATAAACAAATATATTCACTTTATAAATACTAGGTGAGTATTTCATTAATATAAATCTTACAATAAATAAAGATATAAAAATAATTTTATAGATAATACATCTAAAAAAAAAATTTGTTTCAAATTTTACTATACTAAAATATGAGAAAATGTATCCTTATTTATTATGTTTTTAAAAGTCAGTTAGATATGATAAATATTTAAATTGAAATTAATGACAAATATATATTTTCTTTTTCATTTTGCATTTTTTTCTTTAGAAGAGTTATTTTCCATATTATTTATAATTAAAGTCAAAAAATTTATTTATATTAATTTGATTTAATTATATTTATAATTACTTTAAACACGTGTAAGTGCTTTTAAAAATAAGTATATAAAATAATCTGGTTCATTTAATTAAATTGACATAACTTTTTTTGTCATGGGTCATAAAAAAACGATAATTGAATTTATACTTAATAAATATCCATATAAATACTTAAAAAAAGGAATTACTTGTTAAATGAATTTAGACTCGAATAAGAATATTTATTCAGAAATATTTATAAAATAGTGTAAGTTTGAGTCGTTTATTATTCAATCTATTTCATATCAGCATGGAATTTAATTATTAAATTTAAAATAAAAATTAATGTTACATCATTATATATAGCTAATTATATTATTTAAAATAATATTACACAAATCAGTTTATATTATAAATATCACCCACATCAGCATAAAATGAAAAATCATGTACAATATTACTACCTAATTAATATTATATGATTTTTTTACATATTTTAAAGTGTGCAAGACCGAACCTAGAAATATATAAAGTCGTCATTCAAACTGTTCTGTTTAATACAAGAGCTAAGACATGCATTGTGTTTTGTTAGGTAATTTGATATAAATTTAGTTAATTATTCCATTTTTTATGTTTTATAGTGAGGATGAAGATAATATTTTTATTTAGTTAAAATACGAATAATGGCTTAAATAAGTATGCAAGTACTTATAAAATATAAAAGAAGATATCAAAGTTGCTAACCGTGATATTTTAAAACCCAAATACAAAAAAAACGTATACTGTAATAATAAGATATCCAAACATTTATAGAAATCATTATTAAAAATACATTATCATATATACAAATGAAAAATAGTGCAATCAATTCCCTTTAGCAACTGAAATTATCTTGTTCCTTATGTGTTACGGTGAATAACATTTTCAATTTCAACCTTCGCACGGGTGCAATAATGATCTTGTTGATCTGGAGAACCCCAATATATATAATTGATGCATAAAAGTCAAGAGGGACAAACAAAGAAAAAGAATATTGTAATTGAATGGCTTAATTAATTTTGAGAGCACATGACACCTAAGATTCCTCTCTGAGGAACCTGAACAGGATTGCTCTTGCAAAGTTGTCATGTTGTAGCAAATAGCTAGGGAAGAGGAGAACAGAGTGGTTCTGCTGACATTATTATTATTTTTTAATATAAAAGTGGTATGAATTTTTAATTTATATAGGAATGATTCCTTTGCACATACATAATTATTATTTTTAATGTGGATATTATATTAAAATAAGGTTTTTTACTCACTGTGAAAATAATAATCAAGAAGTAAATAAATACAAATATTTTACAAAAAAATACAGTTAAAATATATTAATAGCATTAAATATAATATTTTTAACTGTTACCTCAAATTATAATAGCTATTAAAATCGTTATACAAACAATAAAATATTGCAACTAGGACAACATTAATTGACATGAAAGGACACCTGACCAAGCTAATCCCAAATTAATATATGCCAAATCTTCCGTCACTGAATCACAATTCCCTTCTCAACAAACTCAACATTTTTCTCTATCACAACATTATAGTATCTTATCTTGTGGATTGTATAGTTAACGATGAAAATTTAACAGGGTCCTCCTGATATTTAACTCTTTCACACAACTAAAACTGGCAAGAACAAGAAATTGAAAGCAGTACTACACAGTGGTTCCGTGATATATAACGAAAGTAAAGGAAAATTACAAGACTTGCATGTGACTTTTTTATTTTATTAAAATCCTATTGGGGACCTCATTTTCTCTCTCTGTCATCTTCAATTTACACTTTACACATAAATTTACGAGTCTAAAACATGTACACCCACTATAGCTTCTGCTTTGCTGGCCCATGTGAACTGTTCTTAGTGTTAACGATCTTTAAATCTCTGATCCCAGTTCATGGCGGCCGGAATGTGACCCACAACTCCAATGATCTGCTTTTAAGCTGGCCCATGATCAGAAAGTGTGTCAGATAGGTACCTTGTGCAGCACCATGCTTTTAGATGGGTCATTATTAAAGAATTGAATTTTTTAGTGCAGGTGTTTGTGGCATGCCCTTTAGTGACTATATGCTATGACAAACTTTCAGTGACATCTCCTAATCCCAAATTGAAAATAAAATAAAAAATTATTAAAATCCAAAAAAATAAAAATAGAAATTAAACCCTCCATCCAATCAGAAACTTCCTTATCTTGTCTCATTCAACGGTGTCCACTGAAGAAAGTTTATTTGTCGCAATCTCATAACGGTTACCTCCTTCATCTTCCACACTCTCTCCCTCTTCATTGTCATCATCATCATCATCATCTTCTTCTTCGAATTCTTCTGCATCTTCTTCCTCTCTTTCTTTTGTTTCATATTGACTTTCATTGTTCTCTTTCTCTTCATATTGAGAGGGAGGTCTCCATTGCTGCTCCGGTTGCACCATCAAAGGCTCCATCATCTCATTTGGCTTCATATTGTGGAATGAAACACCAAATCTGCTCTTTTCTTTGTATAGAGCATCAAGTTCATGAAAATAGGGACATGTCTTGCTATCGTCACGCCTTTGCTTGTTACTCTCCTTGACTTTCTTGAAGTACTTGTTGATGTTCTCCCATTTCTCTTTGCATCTTTTGGCACTCCTGTTGTAGCCGAGCCTCAACATCCCTGCTGATATATCCTCCCACAGTGGAGCCTTTGGTCCATTTTCTTGATACTTGGCTTCAAGACTCGTCCTCAACCTTATCAAAGCATGAACTTCTGACTTTGGCCACCTGGAAGAAGAGTTCAATGGAGTAGAAGCTGTAGTAGTAATAGCACTGTGACCATTATTCAATTTTTGAATTTCAATATTGTTGTTGTTATTTGACATCACAAGTGGTGCTTGTGGAACTTGCTGTTGTGGTTGTGTTTGTGATACAGGTGGGGGCGGCGGCGGCGGCGGCGGTGGTTGAAGGAAATTGGCACCGGCCTGTGTTGTGGGATTTTGCGGCTGACCAGATAGTTTTTGCAAGAATGCAATGACTGCTGCATTTTTTGCTGCCGCTGATGATCTTTCTTGGATAAGAAGTTCGTGTTCTCTATTGATTCTTGTCATTTCCTGCATCCTCCAAGACTCTTGTTGTGCCACGTGGTCTCTTTCCCTTTTGTCTATGGCTTCCAAGAACCTTTTCTGCATTTCCTCTTGCTTGGCCAAGACCTGCCTCGTGAGCCTTCTGAAGTAGTCCTTCCACTTTCTTTTCTTTCTGTACTTCTCTTCCAAGTCTTCATCTGAAGCAGTGGAAGAAGAGGTTGAAGTGGTTGAGAAAAGATTGTTCATGTTGGGCAAAGAAAAAGGGATGTTGTTGTTGGTGGTGTTGTTATTGTGGTTGGGTTGTGATGGGTTTCTAGAGTTGGTTACTACTGTTGGAGAAGTGATGGTGGTTGTGGTGGCATTGGTTGGTGGTGGTGGCGAGGGAGATATGACTGTAGGGTTTGTGGATGGAACAGTGGTGGTGACATAAGAGATTGCTATTGTGTCACTAGGCCTTGTTGGTGGTGGTAATGCCACTGTGTTTGTTGTTGCCAAAGTGGGTTGTGGTTTTGGCGGGTAAGAGACTGAGAATTGGTTTTCAAGGGCTTGTAATTGATCGAAAAACTTGTAGGTTTTCCCTTCATGTTTCCCACTTCTACTCTCTTTGGTTCTTTTGTGGTATTTGTATACATTCTCGAATTTCTCCTTGCACTTCTTTGCGCTTCGGTGATAACCCAGTTCTCCTAGTTTTCTACATATATATATAGAGAGAGAGAAGTGGAGGGAGTGAGGGAGAGAAAGAGAGAGAGAGAGAACAATCAAATTTTATTATCATATATATACAATTAAAATTGGAAATTTTGAAAATAAAACAAAAAATAAAGCTACTTTTTCAGGTAAAGAAGGGTAAAATTTTAGACGGTCTTGCCGTAGCAATAAAAACATGTAGGTAGTTAAAGAGTGAACAATAAATTAGACACAAACTTATTAGATGGAAGGATGAGAAACCAAGAAAGAAGATAAACTCAACAAAATTTGATTGAGCAAATTACACAGAAACATATATATATATATTCATGATTCTTGGCAAATATGGACTACTATACATCTCGCTTCATCCTGAAAGGATATGCTTTGTAACACAAGATTCAGCTAGAAGAATTTCAGCTGACTGATTTGAATGACATAGGTATCTTAATTATCACAAAGACATCTAAAATGATAATTAATGAATATTTTTGTCTCATATATGTATATACACTTGAATGTACAAGATATGCCGCCGCCACCCCTCCCAATTGATTCAATTTTTTTTCCAAAAAGAAAATTCATTGAAGGTAAATGGGTTTCAAGAATTGAAAACGAATTCATAGATCTTCATGCATGATCTGGAAGAAGCTAGCTAACTTGGTTCCAGCATAGTTTCTTCAAAACGAGGAAAAAGAAAAGAAAAGCTTAAAAGAGGGAGAAGCTGATATCCCAAAGAGAACAAGAAACAGAAAATAAACATATATATATATGAATGATGAATTCAGTTAAATGGTGTATATATATATATGTGTGTGTGTGTGTGTGTGTATTATAGATGTATATATATGTACCTTGCAACTTCTTCCCAAAGTGGACCCTTAAGACTTGAATCTCGAAATACAGCATCCATATCAGACCTTATCTTCAAGAGTGCCAAAGTTTCTTGGCGGGGCCATCTGTTTCCACCACATGAGTTGCCGATCTTGTCACCTTCTTCTTCTGCAACACCCTCCTTTATTCCCTTCTCTTCACCGGAATTTGCATCCACCATAATCACCTCGCCGCCGTCATGCGCCGGCACGGCCTCGCCGGAGGAGGTCTCTTCTCCAAGCTGCTGCATATAGCTATAGCCAAGAGAGAGAGAGAGAGAGAGAGAGAGAGAGAGATGTCCCTACCTAGCTAGCTAGCTAAGCAATTACAGCTTGAGAAAAAGGGAATATATCAGAAAACAAAGGGAATAGTATAGTCTCAGGGTTTTTATTATGCGCATGGAGAGGAGAATAGAGATGCTTTAGGGGTGAATATGTTTTTGTTTATTTTTAGGTGATGGGATCTGTCAATTTCAGCATAGAAAATGGAAATATTATGCTTTAATTTAGCTCGGTTAACTTTTTCTTTCTGTATGTGTCTATAATAATTATTGTTGTTATTATTTTAAATTTTATGATTAGGGCTGTGGAATCTTCGGTTATTTTAATTTTAATTTTTATGGTGTTGGATTGAAAAAAGAAAGACAAGGAGGAGTCGCTTTGGGTTCTCTTATGTGTGTCATACGTAAGTGCTGCAAAAAGCAAAAGAAAAGCTAAGGGATAAATTATAACATGGATCGTTTAAAGGGAAAATAATAATGATAGGGAAATATAATAAAAATGGAAAAGATAATAATAATAATAATATTTTTTTCTATACGTATATGATATATATTTTTGAAAATTTTTAACAGATGTAGTAGTGGGAACAGCCTGCAGATAGCGACGATGGAGATGATAAGTTGGGCCATGTAGGTCAGCTTTGCTCGTTGGGGGCTTTTGGATTTCAGTGGCAAAAGGATTTTGAAATTACCGTATTGCCCTTGAGAGATGAATTTCATCATTGACCTTTAATTAATCATGCAACTCTCAATCCCAAGTTTCCTTTAACAACGGTATAATTAGCTTAGCCTTCAGGGCATCCTTTCAATTCTTCTTGTGCTTATCATTTGGTGCTTTTCCCACATCCCCCATAATGCCCATGAAATTAAGTTAAATATGCCTAACCCTATAATTTATATTCAAAAACACTAATTCTATTTATATCTTATATTTTATACCTATAATAATATCTCTAATAATATTTCAATTTTTCAAAGAATTACTTAACTTAAATCCATATCCATATATGTATTTTTAAGGGTTTTTAAAAAAATACTTTCACAATTCAACATCGTAATTCGACGAGTTTCAAATTTGAAGTTAGTGAAGAAATGCTAATTAGGTGTTGTTAACAAGTGTTATTTGTTTATCAAATAATTTTAGTTTCCTTAAGAAAGTAATTTTTTTTAACAATTTTTTAGTGTATGTATTTTTCATATTAACTTTAATCTAGTTAGTTGGTCATGATGACCTAATTATCCTTTTCTGAGAGATGAATTAATTACTTTTAGTTAGATAGATCGTAGATGTAGGTCAGTTTGTGAAGGCAAAGACCATTTATGAAGGGAAGTAACCGGTGACAAATTCAGTTAGCTTCAACCTAACATAATAAATAGAATGAATTTTTCGATTACTAAAAATCTTCTAACTCCACATATTACACCAATTATTCAAAATTTTCAGGGACCATTCGCAAGTGAGGTGACTGTACGTGCTATGGTTATCGCTAATTATACTAAGTTATTGAGTCAATTCTTCCCTTTTTTCCTTCAATGTAAATAAATGTTTAATTAAATGTAAAACATGTAAAAAAGGAGAAGGTGATAAAGTGGACTTTATTTTATTTTATTTTATTTTTTTGAATCTAAGAGAAATGACCCCACAACGTGCTTCAACGTGGTGGACTTTATGAGCCAATATTATTTTATTTGGCATTTTACCCGAAGAGAAATTTATAGGGAAAATGTTTTGAGAATTTTGAACTCCAATCAAAATGATCATTTTGTTCATCTAATCTTCCATACAAGTAACGACCAACTATACAAATTTACTTTTTACAAATAAATTAAAACGTCTCGTTCTTTAAAAAATGTATCAAAAAATTAATTCATTATTTAAAAATAGTTTTTAATTAATATACATGAATTAATAGAAATTATATCACGTTTTCCTTTATTAAAAAATATATAATTGTTTTAGTTGTTATAAAACATTGTCAACTTGATCATCATCGCTTTCATGAATTTATAAATAGAAAATTGACCTTACATGCACACTCCTTTAAAGATGAAAATGAATATTTACTTTGTTTAATTGATGTCTATAAAGATAATAGTGTATAAGAATAAACATATATATAAATTGAGCTACATAGATAATAATTTTTTAAAAAATGTCATGAGGTTAGTCTCGTACTCTCTCTCTAATTCATACTATATAAACTGTGAGTCTTTATGTCTCTCTCGCTCTCTCTATCATAAAATTTTGGGGTTCTGAGACTAGACATTTCTAATTAGGGGTGAGAAGAAACCAAACTCACATCACAGCATGATTCAGTTTGTTAACTTGGTTCTACAACGAGTTTGAGCAATTATTTGGCTTAAACATCACAAATATGGCCTTGAAAATACATATGTGATTTTTCATTCAAAATTGATTTCATTGAAACGGCGTACGTATACAAAGAACCGAAACAAAAAATCATTAGAACTCAATTATTGAATGGTGACATGAATGGATCAAGGTAAGATATAATGCCAAAGAGTGGGGCCCGAATAATTCATCATTTATAAATGCATTTATCACCATTATTATGTTTACTTTCTTTGTTTCTTTATTTTAATATATGGTTTTCTTTATAGTTATTGATATCGCCACAGTAGAATATGTTTATAGCAGATATATAATTTTAAAAGGGGGGAAAAAAAGTAAAAGGATAAGCTAGAAAAGGGTAGACTAGTACTTCATGTTGAAGAGTGGGAGGTGTAGGGGAAGAAGTAAGGTAGGTAAACATCTATCAAATGATGCAAGGTGACACCGTGTTAAAATTATTGCGCTGTGTATAATGAATTATATATGGTTATATAATTGAAAAGTGTGTGTGAGAGAGATCCCATTTCCATTTTTTATGTGCATTTTGTTTATGCGTATATGTTAGCTGTTTTGTTTCGTATTGTCGACCCTCTAATGCGCTGTAAATACAGAAAGAAAAGTTGCATTGCCGTTATTCTCTGCTGTTCCTGAACCTCTTTTTTCCCTCTCAATTAGCCCATTGTTTAATCTTTGAACCACTTGGTATCTATCTTGCTTGTATAGTGTGCATGCATATGCAACATTAATTCATGGCAAAGAATCTGCTAAAGTTTCGTGGCAGCCAAAAAGAAGAAACTAAATCATACATACAACAATTTGAATGAACCCCTCGAAATGGAGGAGTTTAGGCAGAGAAATTAATTTTAGTTGCAAGCCTGATAGTAACATGCATCCTAACTCATCAAAAAATGGCATGAAATATAAACCAAGATTTTAATCAATAAAACAATAAATGACAAAAAAGATATTTTCAAAAATTAATGGTCCTCACCAAAACAGTCAATCAACCTTTACACATGTGTATTTAAAGAATGTTTGAAAGAATTTATAAAAATTGCTCTTTGACTCTCTTATAAGTTTTTCAGTGTCCTTTAAAAAAATTAATAATTAGATTTATGTTATCAAGTTTTATATGATAAAAGTTTATTAAATAATTATTTAATTAACTTATTTATTTTAAAATATCTTTAGTATTCAAAACAAAAATTCTCTTACTCCCTGACCTCAAAACGTATCATATCTTTTTTATACAAAGCATCTCGCATTTTTTTATTTTTTTAAAATATTATTATTTACTTAAACTTAGTCGAATAATTTATCCAATTATATATACCCAAAAATTTTATATTTTTAAATTTAAATTTTAGAAAATCAAATTTAATTAATCGTTCATGTACACAATTTTTTTCATAATATACTATTGATCAATTTTTAAAGTTTTATCTTAATTTATTCTTATAACCAAATAAAGTTTATATCCTTGAAAATAAAGGTTTTTTTTCAAATGATATATCAATCAAATGTCAATTCAACCATTAAGTTTAACTCACAAAGTAAAATGGATCTATAAAACTTTAAGCTATAAAAAAATTAATTGACACTCTATCAGCTGCCCTACGCTATTTTATTTTAATATATGATGTATTATTTAAAATAAAATAAATAATAATTATTAAATTATATATTATAAATATATAGATTGTATAAATTTTTTATACATATTTATCATAATTATATCACATGAATTAATAAAATTTATCATTAATAAAAAATTATTAAAAATATTTTTTATTAAATTTAATGCCTAACATTATTTAATCTTATCTCATATGTATATCCAAATTTAAAAATACTCATATAATATGTGAAAATTTGTTAATAACTAATACGTGATTGAATGACAACTCAACTACTGGAGCACTATTTAAGCAAGTGAATTTTAGCTATTGTTTAAATAACAATGCTATTTACCTGTATTTTTTTCTTATTATTTGCAAATTAATTTAATGATTTTTTCTCACTATTTTATTTGTTCATTTTCATAATTTTCCATTTATTTGTATGTTCTTATTACCTATATGCATATATTTTTTTATTTGAGTGATTTTTTCTCATTAATTTTTGCGTCCATTTTATTAGTTTTTTTTTTTTACCACAGTTCCCACCCAATATTATATGGTTTTTGTCCATTATCTCTCTCGTCCGGATTTTTTTTTTCACCCATATATTTCATTTGAATAATTTTTTCAAAATTTTTTGTGTGTGCTAATTTTGATGATTTTTCACCCATTTTGCACACTCGATCATTTTGTTGGTTCTTAACATAGTCTTTACACACCCAGTTGAATGATTATTTGTTTATTCAAATTTTTTATCACTTATTTGAATAATTTCTCTGCCTATTTTTATGATTTTTTTTCTAACCATTTTGCATCCCCCTTTATTTTTTGTTCATGATCATTCACACATTAAATTTTTATTTTAATAATGATTAATTACATATGCATGTAAAATGTGGATAGTTAAATTAATATCTGTAAAAATAATTTATGAATATTATCTTTATCTTATTTGGAAGATTTTTTATGGGGTAAAACGATTATCATTATCAAAACATAGGCAGCACAGAAAATTAAATTAGTTTCATTACATTGAAAGGAACTATTATAGAATACATTTTGTTTTATACAGCTCATACATAACTTTCTATGTCGACCCTTATAGGTTCCATATATATATGGCAAGCTATATAAAGAGATAATTTCCAATGTCAGATCTGTTTCTTTTTTCTGTGTGTGAAAATTAACATGGATTTGTATATTATTATTTATCGTTGTATATCTTTATGACAAAAGAACACATGGCTTCTGTTTTTTTATTCTCTATGACTGTTGTTTTTTTGTATAATACAAGATTCGATTCGCTATAAATTTTATTCACTGCTGTAAATTTTATTAGCTAAGCTTAATTATAACGTTATATACCCTTAAAATTAAACATTAATAATATATATGTAATTAACAATTTATTACTTGATGGATCACAAATCTTAGCAGACATGAAGGCATGCTAGCCTGGACAGTTGCATGGCACAACTAGTAGCTGAGATGTGCCTTGCTGGAACAGGGGGCTGCTTAACGTGGAGGGCATGTGAATGCTCCCTGCAAATTATGTCTACCATGTGGTTTAACCTTAAATTTTATATGACTCTTACTTAAAACCCCTACCACCAAAACCCATATGCTTCTCTCTTTTTGTTAAGTTCTCAATTATTCTTGTCAATTTTCTAAAAAGATTGATTGACATATTGTGGTGATCATGAACATGTATAACTAAGAAGTAATTAATAAATTCTGAAGGGAGTCACGCGTTGGATGAAATCTTGATCCAATCGCATTCTTCCATTCAGCATATTATATTATTATATTATAAAACTAATGATCAGGATCGGTTATCTTTTCGTGAAGGAAATCCTATGATTGTGACCCATTAACGAAGGATTACATAAACAAATGCCCGCATATCATAGTTTATCTCATCCCATAATTAATGGTCATTTGTGAGATATACTTAATATGTTGCTTCATCATACCCAATAATCATTTTTTTAACTAATACTAATTGGCCTCCTGTGCCTTCAAGTTAATCATTAAACCATGGAATCAAACTGATCACTGCCAAGTAATTTCCATACGCCATGTCCAGAAACGCAATGCGTCACACACTTATATATACACGTGTCTCTCTCAAATATATATAGAAGTTAAGATTAATTTTTATTTAGAGATCATAGGATAACATTAAAAAAATTATATAATTTTGAAATTTAACTATTCATCTAAAATTTGATAATTTAGTACTAATTTGTGGTTAGTTGTCCCTTGGCTAAGCCATCCAATCCCCGATGATAAAGATATACTTTAAAAATAAAAATGTTCAAATAAATATTGCTATACTATAATAATAAAATAGTATATTATATAAGCAGATAATTTTGTTGATATTAAAACTTATATATATATATATATATATATTTAATATATTAAACATTAATATAACATACTATATTGTCAATATAAATTTATAATATTTATATTAGTTATTTAATTTCTTTTAGAAAAAAAAGTCATATTATCGGAAATAATGCAAACATACAACACCCGTTAGTAAATAATAAAATTTTAAGTGTGTGTTACTTTTAAATATGATTTACTCTATCTGAATTTAAGTCAAGCAAGATTACTAAGAGTATAAAGCTCTATTGACTGTAAACTTTTAACATAATTATATTTCTTCTCATTTGTTGTCGATGTATTATATTTTACAGAATCTTAAATCGTCAGATTTTAATAACAATAGTTATCAAATTCGAAGTTGATTATGATCTGGAACACAACAGGTATCCCAGACCTTAAAGTTATAAGGGGAAAAAATCTAAAAAAATATTCAGAACTAGGTTGGAAGAAACATAGAAACAAATTATTGTCAGATTGCATGCATGCGTGAGAGAAACCCGTATCCAATACAGAGACTGTTCCGACTATCCATTAATTCACGAGCCACGCGCCTCAAATGAAATTTTGTGATTGTTTATGTTAATCATTGAATGATTAACAATTTATATTAACATATCAGCAACTTGTATTTTTTATTTTTATTTTTTGCTGAGGCTTGCATGTGATTTTCGACAAATAAAAACATTACTGTGCACTCATGGCATTTATTACATAAAAATTTGTAGACCAAACATTTTATGTAAGAAAATAATATGATATGAAAATCTAGAAGTAAATCCATAGGAGAAAAGAGAGATGTGAGTTTCTATATATGCACCAATTTGTTATTTAACTTTATTCTTTTTATATCAATTTAAAATTGTGTACCTAATTAACATTACTTTTAAAAATAGGCAAATGATAACTTCTCTTAAGGTGGATATAGTTTTGTTCGAGACATAATTAGGTACTGAATTCAATATATATCGATATCTCAAAGAAAATTTAATCTTGTTTAATATTTTGAGAAATTAATCCCTTCCTTTGTACTCAACTCTACTGATAAATTTTATTTTTAATAAGTAATCACTGACCCATTAACCGTTTACTATTATTTATTTTATACATTAAAAAAAATTAAACTCGTGGAAATTAAGTTATTTGATGAGATCAGCTCCCGTTTGAAGTAATTTAAAACGTCACCGTTAAGTTAAATCAATATTATATAAATTCGCCGCCCAGCAAGTCAATAATTCCCATAATTTAACCTTTCTTTAGCTTAATTACCTTCAGTCTCAAGGCGTCGTCTAGGTTAGCATATAGGAATGTTTAAATAGGTTTTGCGTTAGCTCAAATTAAGTCCAATCCCAAGCTACATTAAAGATATGTTCTTTGTATCCGGCAAATCCATTAAGAAAAATAATTTTACTCTGTGCTTAATCAAAACAACTACTTAATTAGTCATCAATATAGAAAAAGTTTACATCTAGATCACAAGTATTATTTACAAGAGATAATTATATTTCTCCAAAAAATAATTTTATTTTAGTTTAATAAGACTATTATGGATAATAAATGTTAATGATTAAATAAGAGATAATTATTTATAATGTTGATATTTTTTACTCAAATAAAATGGTCCTCTATAAAGAAAAAATTATGATTTATAGAAAAAAATTGTTTATTACTCGTTTACGTTCACGTATAAACATAACAAGAAGAAGAAGAAAATGTATGAATTAAGCATCTCCTATGAGGGAAAAAAAAATATGTTTCCTCATCTCAAAAAGTCCTTGTTCTAGTAGGAAACGTTTTTACATCTTTTAAAATATGAGACTGATGTGATTTTGGCTCCAAATGGCTAGCTTGTCATAACGAGATTTCTTTTATTATTCTTTGGGTTTGACGAAGGTATCTTATCTTGGTATCTTATCTTGTTCGAGAAGAATGGTCAAGATTCAATGTGATTTGTTACTTTGTGAGACTAATTAACCCCTTCTGCTAAATTTAACTCCTTCTTTAATTTGTCATTAATTGATCCGTGTAAAATATACATTTCAAAAGGTAATTAAAGAGATCAACCGGGATGTGTAGAATATGCATGATTAATTATGCGAAGAATTGCATGGAGATTGCATAATACATGTAACATCTTAATATATGAGAAGCACTCTTGTACAAAATGCAATTCCACTACATGCATGCACCAAGACTTCAAAGACACTTATGCTCTGTTCCAACTCTTTTGGTTCTCATCTTCTCTCGGTTTATATATATATATAGGATAGAAATCAAGTATATGTTTGGAAATGATTAATAATTAGTTTGCACCTTGATGCACCAAATGTTGAACATGTTCTATCAGCTCTAATTATACGAGTACTCCAGCAGCGTGCAAATTATGCCAACATTAAATTCACCAGAAGTCTACATCAACCTAGAATCACATTAAGATGTCAAATTTTGTGTTTCGGGCATGCTCAGTGTTGTCGAATGTATAACCTAGCTTAGTGATGCTTCTTGCTTGGCATATGGGATTAGAACCATTAAATTTTTCAAGCAATGGTTGGCAATTGCAAAGATAGACTTCACCATGCAATTATGTATGCAAAATCATTGTCAACTGGTTAGGACCTCATTTAATTTATTATTTTGTAGCTACCTCTAGCCATCTTTTTAGAAAATTGGCATTTAGATTTTTTTAACACAGGTTTAAAACGTGTTTACGCCAAGTTAATTATTCCGCATTGAAATGTAGTTTAGCCATTTTAATTTCATTATTGTGATTAATTAAGAAGTTTTTGGTATGAATTTTTATGAATTAAAATCAATCACTCTGACAGTGAAAGTACGAATACGAAATTTTATCACATAATTCTCTCTTCCCCTGAATTTCAACCATCCGAACATGATTGGTTAGTTCTCTCCAATATTCAATTCTTATTGATTGTATTAGCACCAAAAAGCAAAGCTCAATTTTCATAAAATAAAGCTCAATTCTTGTAATATTTTGTTGTCTAAAACTTCAAGCAAGCATTTTAGGTAGATAAGGCCAAAAAAAGCCAGACCATGTCTACAAGACCTATGCTTGTCTTGATTTTGACAAGAAAAACTTGATTTAATTAGATTTAAGATAAGAAGCAAGTTTTTCACTACTTGTAAATAATCAAACAGAGAAAGTTTTTTGAGATGTGAATATCTTCCCTAAATCCGAATTCAGTTCTTCATCAATAATATTAAACTACAATGAAGTTTTGTGTTAAATTGAGTGTGTATATTTGTATCAGCGATATAAAAAGGTTTCCTCATCACGGATTTAATGTAATGCAATGTAAGTATAAATATTTCTATAATTTAAAATATAACAGGTGTGCTTTCTAAATTAATTATTAAAAATGTTACCAATTTTTATCGGTAAGTAATTTGTAACAAAATAATAACATATAAAAAATTCATACCGTCAATATATTGTAATTATTATTATTTTTTAATTCTCAACTAAAACAAATTTCAGGTCCTTAGGAAGACAATCAAGATTGTAGACTGGGAAAGTTGAATCCACCCTTATCGCTTTGCCATGCATATCTAAAACCAAGTATGAAAGATAAATTTAAGAAAGCTATTCATATTACTAATTTTCTAATTTTTTTGTGTGATTAAGTGAAATCAAAACTCTCATTTTTCTATTAATTTAATAACATATTCTACGTTGTATTTATTATTTTTTCTCTCCATCACTTCACTAGATCATAGGTTCTCACTTGTAGTGCATATCTAATTTTGCATTTTGCATCCAAATGCAATAAATTCACATTTACCCTAAACACCACAAAATATAGTAGTAGGTTTAATGCGTACAACAGGTTATAACATGTAACTACACATATAAGTAATAAAATAAAATGTTACTATTCATTTTTTCAAGGATAATTACACTAAATTTTCTTGAATTTAATAATAATTTACTTATAACCTTATTTTGCACATGAACACGCGTGCTAATTTTAAAAATGATGCATATCTCATTATAATACTAAAATTAATAAAATAAGAGAGGTGCAGTGGAGATTGCGTAATTATTCAATTAGGAAGGGTGTAAATATAATTAGTACTAACCTTAAGAAAGAAAAATAAAAAGAGTCGGTATACTAATTCCCTTTTCTAATTGATTAGTTAATATTTGAATCAAAATTATAATTATTTTTATTTTTATTCATTTTTTAAAGGTGATTTATCAAAATTTATCGAATATAAAAGTTTTTTTTATTAAAGTTATTATGAATGTGAAGGAGAGTTTTTAATGAAAATAATTTTTATTAAAAAATAAAATTTTATCATAAGTTTATATTTTTAAGTTTTTTTAAAATGATGTTAATTATCTTTTTTTACTTTTAAATTCTCGAACAAAGTTTAAATTGCATTGATAACTATTGAACAATTTTCTTTTTTAAGATCATATTTTGATAATAATATAAGCCGATAGAAAGTCGTATTAAATTCAAAACAATGTCAAATATAAACTGATTACTCACCAGAAAAACATATAAACTGGTTTATTTATTTTTTGTTTGGACCTCAATTAATATAAACTGATTAATCATTATGGAGCTGAAAAAAATTTCCATTCTAGGACGATACAGTACATTTACGTTGTAGTTTCAAATCTCAAGTCATGTGATTAACACAAACATGATTGAAACTGCTACATTGACAATAAATATTTAAAATGATGGAACAAATTTCCTTAAATTGATTGACAAATTACAAAATACATTAGCCGACTAATTTCAAAGATGTACTGCATGACAGAGAACATTAAATTATATATTAATTATTTATTTAATAATAATAAAAGATGCGTTACATAAATTAAAATGTATTACCAAGCACATAAATGAACTGAAATGGAATATTACTTGTGATATAGTATATAAATATTTAAAAATAGAAATATATTAAATTTTGGTAAGAAAAAACTTTTAATTATAATTAAATTGTGATATTGAATACAAATATTTAATGTTATACTCTATCTGTTCTTTTTCATTTGTCAAATTTTAAGAAAATTTCCATTTTTTTTGTTTTTTTATTTTTCATTTTCAAAAGTTAAAGGAAATATTAATTATTTTTAAAATGACATAAATAAATAAATGCTGTCTTGATTTTCACAAAAAAAAAATAAAGGTATAATATTCTTTGAAGTTAAAAATTTAAGACTTGTAATTATTGTTAAAAGTTCTAGGTATTATACCTTTAACTTAATCACTAAGTGAGATGAGATATATATAACAGGAAATCAAATGGTAATTGTTAATAAAATGAGAAAATAAAATATATTCCTTAGCTTTTGTAAAAAGAAAAACTTAAAGTGACAAATAAAAAGAAAAAAATAAATCTAAATACTAAGTCCATAAACTAATGTAATGGTGCAACATAGTTTCCTCGTCTTCAATAGCAAAATTAATTTCAAGCTCTTTAATCACAGATAGATATCTATTAGCGGTGGATAATATCAGCTAATTATGCCTGTAGTTATGCGAACGCTATCACTTAGCTATATTACTAAATCTATTAATAACTGCAAATTAGAATGTGTGAGAAAATTGAGAAAGACCATTTTTCAAGTTCAGGTTTCAAAAGAAGGTAAGTATGCTGTAAACATCAATGGGGATAGGAGGATATTAGTTTTTTTAAAAATAAAATAAGAGGCATAGGCAGAAATAACCCGAAGGAGCAAATTTAGTCATCAAATGTGTGCGCTTTGAATCCCAATCCATATTTTGGTTTGAATAGTGAATAAGCACTTAAAAGCAATACCTAATATTTAATTATTTTGAAAATTATTTTATAAATTAAGAGTGAAAATAATAAATATAAACATGTATTTTTAAGATATTAATTAAAAAATATTATTAATTAATAAACTCTTACCATGGCAGTTAATGTATAACACCAAGAATCAAATTACTATAGTAATTACTCTAGTAAAATTTTTCATTTCATAACTTTTTGTAAATAACAAGTTTTGTTAATTCAATTGTTGAATGAAAATTTTTTAAATATATCAAATTTTCAAAAATCATACATATTAAAACTAATTGAGAAGTCATTAAATAATTTTATTTTAACGTTTAATATATATTTTTAAAATACAAATAAACATCTGTTATGATATTATATATTTATAAATGTGTAATTTATTTAAAGCTTGAAATATATGATCAATGTGAACATATTTAAAAGATGAATTAATAAAATTTAATATTTATAAATAGCCATTAAGTAAAATAATTCTTATCAAAATTACTTTTATAAAGTAACTTGCAATTCCTATTGATTCTTAGCATATTTTTTTAATAAAATAATCATTCATTAATTTTTAAATAGTATTTTTAAGAAATAAAAATTATACTTCTTTGAGTCTTTTTTATAAAAAATAACAATCAGTATTTTTTTTTATAAAATATTACAAACAACCTCTACAAATCTTTTATTAACTGAATTTTTATGCTTACAAAGAAAAAGCAGTTGATATAACATGCGTCTCCTTGCGCCCACCAACTGTCATAAACAGATGAATATACGCATGTAGATGTCTACCTTGTAATTTTCACCAACACAGACCCAGCATCATTTATTTGTACTTTCAATAGCATGCTTATGCAGACGAAAATTAATTATACACACAAATAGTTACGGCATTTGATTATGCTACTGTGATAGCATTGCTTTTCTAGCTAGTGTTACATAATTTAAGGACCTCTAATGCATGTTGCTATTTTCTTCCATTCACATAAAATCGCAGGGTGTCGCATTCTCAGCTGATGGAATTGGATGCTTGTGGTAGATCAAGGGCAGTGTCGAACAATTAAAAGCTTGAAGGGACCATGTTACTGTTCGGTTACCATTTGCAGCCAAACCATGGGTAGGTCATAGCTAGGACCCATCCACATGATCAAACTCTGGTCTATATTGTGCTGATGATGTGTCTCTTGAGCAGTCACTAATACATATAGTGGAATTTCATGCCAACTTGATCAAGTAATTTTCAGCTACCTTAGTTAGCAGGGCTTTGCTACCACCCCCCACATTTGCATTCATTCACAGAGATACGGAATTTAATGCTTCATAATATGGAAGAGAAAATGACACTTTCTATCTTCGCTCTCTTTGTTTGTTTATATATATATATATAAACACTCAAATATATAAATGCATATTACGATAAGTTCGATTCAGATAAGTGCTAGTATAAATTTAAATAACTGTAAAGTTTCACAAGAAAGACCAATTAACATAAATTAAATAAACCTCCACCGTAAAACGATAATATGAAATGAAGCGTGAAGGATAAATCTTTTAAATAAGAGGTATTAATTAAAATCTTATAAAAACAGGTTAGGTTAATTCGTACGAAATAATAATGCTACTACTCAAATGAACTTGACTAAATATTGTTAGTTAGAGATCTTTTAACCTTCACATAATGATAATGTATACAAATCAGTGTATCACCAAACTTACTTAACTGTTGACAATAATGTTTATAGAAAGTTAAAAGAAAATAAGCAAACAAATTATTACATTATAAAATAGGCATATCTCTCCTTACTTTCATGGGGTCGATGATTTGCTCAATAACACAAGTATATATATATATATATATATATATATATATATACTTGTAGTCTACAACTTACAACAGCAACAATAATTGTCTTATCTCGTTGAGAGTGAAAATGCAAACAACTTACAATGAAGAAATTATGGTCCATTGAAAACAAAATCTCAGAAAGAAATGCATAAAGAATAGAGTGAAACCCAAGGAGAAAAGGGCTAAACTCTGCATTAATGGGTCTTGGAGAGAGTTGTGGGTGTGGGTTATGTCAAAGGGTTGTTTTAGTCTAATAAAAGAAGCATAAGAAAATAAGGCCCAAAGTTTCGGCACATGAAGCAATACCCATTGTACACAAAAAATTCCAAAATGGTCCTAAAATACTACAATGGTCTATAAATACAGAAGATAATCAATCTCTAGATAAGTTGACATAAGAAAAGTCAATTGAGACCCCCTTTTTTTGTCAACTATATGGATGCCTAAATTCTCAGAGAAGCCCATAAACAAGCCCAGTCTATGAAATTTGAAGCCCAACGGATGCCATTCACCAATTGGGTCACCAGGATAAAGAGTAGGACAACCCAAAACAAAGGTTGTACTTGTGCTGAGAAGTTTAACATTTTTGGTCCCTTCAACCAATATTTAGTGATGTGATGTTTTAATCAGTTTGAAAAAAAACATTTGTCCCCATTGTTGGAGCGATCTAGATGAAAAATAGAGGAGGATATTTTTTGTCTTACTAGATGGGCCAGGTAATGGGCCGGTTTGTGTCTTGATTGGTTTCTGATTGCAGTGTTTAGTTACCATCCCCGGAGACAGATACACTGGGACAATAAAAATAGAGACAATAATATTTTTTATTTTTTTTTATAAGTTTATCTTCTATTTCTTTGGAGCTGAGACACTAATGTCATTTTTTTAGGAAGTATATTTGTGTTCTCCGTATTCTTTGTGTGTCTGTTTCTCTAGTGAAACACTAGTTAAACATGATATACATATTTCTGTATTTCTGTTTCAGTATCTCTGTCTTTCAACTAAACGCTGCCTATAATTTTGAATTCAAAAAGCAAAAATAATATTTTGATATTAATTAATTTTTTTTAGACAACTTACAAGACATAGAACTCAATAATGTATATACTTCACTTTGCAATATAAAATTTTCATATTGCTCAGTTTGTTTGTTTAAATTTTTATATGAAAAATATTAATATAAAAATAAATAAAACTTTTTTATAAATTAAAAATAATTTATACTTTTCGATTATTTTAAGTTGTGAGAATTTTTTTTATTTAATTTGTCAAATTTAAAGAAATAACTTATTTTTTATTTATGATAGAAGATTTATTTATTTATTATATTAATTTTTTAAAAAGTTCAATTTTTAGTTTCAAAATTAAAGACAACGCTTATAGTTAATATAAACATACTTCACATTGTAATATAAAATCTTAAATCCATTTACCTCGTCTTTATAATCATCTCAACAACATGGCAAAATCTGATTTCATTGACGAAATAGATAGTTTAACAACACATGTGCGTGTGAATTTGAATTTATAGCCTTATTTAAACTATGTTTAATGGCTATAGTCATTATTAATATCAAATGTCACTTTCTAAATTTGTTTATAAATGAAATAAAATACTTATAGCATTGATCAGTTTGGCGAATCTCAGCTTACAAAAATGATTACTTAAACCCACGACAAACTCCAGTCAACAAAAAATTCCATTCTCTGAATAGGTCTATATCTAATGTAATTATACAATTATAATTACCCGTATAACATGGGCTATTAACATCATATAATATTATATAACATCATGTTATATTAACATTATACAACCACATTATGTATTTATTTGATAAAAAATATTAGAAAATAACAAAGAATTAATTTATCTATTTTTAAAATAATAAAATATTATTGTATAAAAAGTAACTAAATATTGATGGTCTTTTTGCCACTCCCACCTGTCACTGCTTATAGTTTCCATTTATTTGTCAAAGTTATTTATGAAGGAAGAAAACGATGGGCCAGAACATTAACGAACTGCTCCCACAGAAATTTCTCTCGTGAAAATCAGAAACAAAGTTTGAGAGACCTTCTCTCTCTATAATTTTTAAATGTTCATAATGATTCATGCTTATCTTCAACCCAATTAATGACTTGATGGGTTTATCCGTGTACTTTTTTAGATGGCACTGTTCTATCACATACATATATATTGCATAAGTGACCACTTCATTCAAATATTTAATTAAAAGTCAATTATAAAGTCACCATTGCATCGTTTATATTGTTAATACGACCAGTATGCAGTTGACTTTCATCTTCAAAATGGATTGAACTGTTGGGATTATGGTCCCAGTATACAAGTTGCATTGTTCTTCTTCCATCTTTTTTTCTCTCTCTCTTTATTTTCTTTCAATATTACATGACACATAGGGTAATATGCAGTAACGAAAGTAAAGTCTGACTCAAATTACACGAGAATTTGCTATCTAACGTCTAAATAGCCTTTTAATTTACATATTTCAACCTCAAATTAATCTCTAAAAAATGGTGACAGATTGGAAATGTAAAATCCTTGGTAGTCCCATTATACAAGTTGCAAAATCTTTTTGTTTTTTATTTTCAATTTCATTTTTAATGTCAACCACTGGAAATTTATTAAAGATCATAATATCTAAGACACAATATAACTGTGATGTGTGAGGGAGAAGTAAAGTCAAACCCAACTTACAAAGAAGAAAAAATGCCTATATCACCAAAAAAATATAATCAACACAGATCCAAATGATAATATATATACTTATATCTTCTCGTACATATTAAAATAAAATAGTAGGTTAGGGGATCCTAAAACCTTTCTAGTTAGATTTCATGTATTTTTTGATAGTATATAATAAGGCTAGCATAAATTACTAGAATCTCGCAGATCTTTGAGAAACCTTAAAAGCAAAACTATATTAAGAATCAACAAGCGGGATACAAATTAAAATCGAGGTGCACTACACAACATGAGTGAAAACTACTGAATGTGTCAGTCAATTAGCACGATGTCCTTCCAACTTAATTTGTGATTATAATTTCAAGCTTTCCAAAATGTAGTTGCGTAAATATTTGATTAAAAAGTTATCATTTGTAATAATTTAATTTACTCAAATTAGATTAATCAAACGTTTAACACTATTGAAGTCCTAAAAGATAGTTAGATACGAGCACGAAAAATATTAGTAATTATTTTTGTTTTTCCTAATTAATAAAACCAAACTACATATATGATAGAATTTATTAACAACACGATACAGATTAGAAAAATGATAAAAAAAAAAAATTCGAAAAGTGTTTCATGATAGTTTAGTTAAGCCTTCGCATGCTATGGTTGCAGGGAAAGCGTGGAGTGTGAGCGCCCACATACCCACTCATCTTTTAGTCGGTAAAACCTTTTTTTATTTTTAGTAAGTGAGTTATTCGTCAACTGTCAAGGTTAAAATTATAATTTCATACTCCACATTTTAATAAAATTTGATTTCTCGGTTAAAAGCATATTTAAGAATAAAAATTTATACAATTTTTTTATTAATTATTAAAAATTACATGATTTACATAAATAAAAAATAGATAAGAAATGAAAAGAGAAACACATGTAAGAAATAAAGATTATGAGATAAATAATTTTTTAATATATGTCTAAAAATAAAAATTTAGTTTTTATTTAAATATTTAATCTTTTAATATATGTTTAAAAATAAACATTACAATATTTATTTTATTAATGTATTCAATGATGTAAATTTAAGTAAGCAATAATAAATATAAATAAATTCCTATTTATATATTAAAAAAGATATTCATTTCATTAAGCTTTAAAGACAACAGCAATAAAAGATAATCAGTGAGTTAAAAATTAAGCCATTTTATTTAATCTGCTTCTGGGTTGGATTTAACGAAGGCATCGCGTCCGTGTCTCGTCCAAGGTCAGCCTCCGTCTTTGTGTGAGAGAAGAAAAAAAAGTTAGAGAGAGAAAAAGAAGTTATGATTTGCTAACACAGGATCTAAAGCGTGTTGTTCTCTGATAAGACTTTGCAACATCATGGTTAGTCAGCTACCTCTTCATCTGCTATGTTCATCAATGCGCCCTTCTTCTATTCAATTTCTAATCTTTTATGTTCGGTCTTCTTTCCTATTTTTCCCCCTTTCCTGAGATTGGGTTGTGGGAAATTTCCAGACCCGGATTTTTTTAGGGTATGATATGTAACTTTGGGTGTTTCTTCTTCTGGAAGTCTCTATTTTTTTCAGTCTGGGGCTATGGGTTCTGTGGAATTTTCACTTGGGTTGTTCCTGGTTTCTGCTGTTTTTGTTCTGTAATTTTGGTTATTTGTGGAAACAAAAAATAATAATAATAAGTGTGTTTTATGGTCCTAGGATGGTTGTCTTTTTTTATTGGTTGAAGTTCTGATGATATAAGTGTTGTAGTGAGAACTGTAATTTTATTTTGTGCTCTTTGCAGATCTCTTATGTTCTATGATCTCTTCGTTTTAGAGAGAGGAGGACCCTTAGTTATCAACCCAAGTTTGGTGTTTGAGGTTTGTTATCTCACCTTCACCTTAAATTCTTTTCTTTTTATGTGCTCGTGTGTTTATGCTCCGGTGGGTGTGAGAGGTATTTCATTCGATTCCTGGCCTTGTAACCTCCCCAACAAGATTAAAGAAAAGAGAGAAAGATAAACTAAAAATAGGGCAATTATATTCCCTTTTACAATCATATATAGTTAAAGTTAACACTAAATAGAACCTTCTGTAGTTTTTTTTTTTTTTGGTTCGATCGCTCCTAGCTTCCTACAATAAGTCAGATTGAGGGGGTTCAAGATCATGTTTAAAACCCGCCAAAAACATGTTTCTGACGAAAGTATGGAATTTTAGGCTGCTTTTGCCTTTAGGTCCATGTGGGGCTTTCTTTTATGAGAATCTTTTTTTTTAATCTCTCTTTGTGCTTTACCCTATGTGTCTTCCTTCTCTTTTATTTCTTGATCACTAAGCATTGAAGATTGAATTTAAAATAAAGTTTGTTCATTTGCAGCTCTTCACTCTTCTAAGATTTGTGAGTTGTGACGACATCTTCTGAGTAACTAGAGTGGAGGGGTAATTTTTATTCTTTTAGGGACGCTTTGATAACATATTAAGCTCTGGGGCTGTCAGTATATTAGAACAAATGTCCTTCCGCAGTATAGTTCGAGATGTAAGGGATGGATTTGGAAGCTTGTCAAGGAGGAGTTTTGAGGTAAGGCTTCCTGGCCATCACAGGGGCAAGTCACGAAGTTCGGTTCATGAGTTGCAGGAGCAGCCACCAGTTATACAGAATAGTCGATGGGCTAGCCTTCCACCTGAGCTTCTTCGCGATGTTATTAAGAGATTGGAAACAAGTGAGAGTACATGGCCTGGCCGTAAACATGTGGTTGCATGTGCTGCTGTGTGCAAGGCCTGGAGAGAAATGTGCAAAGAGATTGTCAGCAGTCCTGAATTCTGTGGGAAGATTACCTTCCCCATTTCCCTGAAGCAGGTGAGATTTTTTTGGTTCTTTTGCTGCATCGAAACTTTATTTTAATGATTGCTTTGTGTATATAATTTTATTAAGCTTGAAGCATGGCCAAATTTTACATGCTTATGCTTGGTTTTACAGCCTGGGCATAGGGATGGACCCATCCAGTGTTTCATCAAGAGAGACAAATCTAAGCTGACATACCACCTTTTCCTTTGCCTTAGTCCTGGTAAGCTTTCCTCTGTTGATGCCTAATAATAATAAATATCATTTTATCAGATTGTCTTGTTTTTTGCAATTTATTTGATTTCCCGTACCAACCTGAGCAGAGGTCATCTTTCAATGTAGAATTTATTTATGTTTTCTTATTTTTAATTCTGCTAAATTGCTTATGAAGGTCATTTCTTTGGGATTGAAATTTCCTTTTCCAACCGTCCAAATTATTACAGTACAAATTTTGTTTTAAAATTATTATTGCTTTCAAAATTTTTAATGGCTTTGTGTTCATTTCCAAAAAAAGATGGGGAGGATACATTTCCATTTCTTTTAGGCAAACTGAAGAGTTCAATCAATAGTATTCAGGTATGGTTGTTGACTGGTATTGAAATATGTCCATGGCATAAAGAATACAAATCTGCCTAATAAAATGTAAGCTTTGCTACTAGGTCTTACTAAGAGCTTCCATGTGACTGGGAATTGTTTGCCCAAATTAAATTTTCATTAAAACTAAGTTCCTGTAGGTTCTAATTAGATATCTGGTTACTGTCATTTATGATGGTCAAGTTCTATGCTGTGGCCCACTTTTGAGTTTAGAGTTTCTTATGTTAATGTTTTAGCTTCCACTTTTTTCTCCCCTCATTAGCTTAGCTAATGCTTTAGTTGTGTGTAATGTGTGCCTGTGCCTAGGTTAACAATAATTATGAGCAAATAGTACATGCCTCATGGTCTGTCATACTTATTAGTGTATTGGTTCAATTGTTTGCATTGCCGGGTGAGTTGACAATTGCTGTTGCTTTGCGCTGTATAGATATTCATTTAGCAATTTAATGTTCCTGCCTGTCATTGTCTTTGGGACATGTTCTCATATCTGTGTTCCTGCAGCCTTGCTTGTTGAAAATGGAAAGTTTCTTCTCTCTGCAAAACGGACCAGAAGAACAACTTGCACAGAGTATATTATATCAATGGATGCAGATAACATATCAAGATCTAGTAGTACTTACATTGGAAAATTGAGGTAAGACTTATTTTTGGGGCTTTTTTACATTCATTACACTAATAGTCATGGTGTGTGACAACTTTCTGGTTTTGATTGACTTGTATAAGATCCTAGATTATGCATAACTTTTTCCTATCATCCAAGAAATAGTATATTAGAAATAATTGTTTCTGTACTTTCCGTCATATACCTATGCTGTGTTTATTTTCCCTTGTTTCAGGTCAAATTTTCTTGGCACCAAGTTTATAATTTATGATACGCAGCCTCCCTACAATAATGCTCAGCTGTCTCCACCAGGCCGCAGCCGTAGGTTTTCCACAAAGGTTTCACCAAAGGTCCCTAGTGGCAGTTACAATATTGCCCAGGTCACCTACGAGTTGAATGTCCTTGGTACTAGGGGCCCTCGAAGGATGAACTGCACCATGTACTCAATTCCTGCATCATCCCTTGAGCCCGGTGGCACTGTCCCAGGCCAACCAGAGCTCCTTCCCCGTGCCCTTGAGGATTCTTTCCGGAGTATATCCTTCTCAAAATCAATTGACAATTCAACCGAGTTTAGCAGCTCAAGGTTCTCAGACATAATGGGAACTGGCAATGAAGAGGAGGGAAAGGAGAGACCACTGGTTCTTAAGAACAAGTCTCCAAGATGGCATGAACAGCTGCAATGTTGGTGCCTCAACTTCAGAGGAAGGGTGACTGTTGCCTCGGTCAAGAATTTTCAGCTGATTGCTGCAACGCAGCCTGCAGCTGTTGCTCCTGCAGGAACTGGACCTACACCTTCTCAGCCAACAACGCAGTCTGATCACGACAAGATTATTCTTCAATTTGGCAAAGTTGGCAAGGATATGTTTACAATGGACTATCGATACCCCCTCTCTGCATTTCAGGCTTTTGCCATATGCTTGACTAGCTTCGACACAAAACTGGCATGTGAATAGTTACAAGAGATATATGTGGTAAGAAAAATAGAATTTTAATTTCCATTTTAGATATTCATAGGATGTTGCAGCTTCATTAAGTCATTGTTGTCTTCATAGTTAAACTGTAAAGTTCGGAACAATCTGTGTCCAGTGTACCTTTTTCTTTTGAACATGTTCCTTTTTTCTTGCTATTGCCCTTTTCTTTTGAAGTCAAATTTAGTATGCTTTAAAGTTTAAACTATCTTTGTCAAACTTTGTTGATGTAGACTTCCATACTTTGTATGTTAAAAGATGTAATGAGAGTATAGTCGCATTCAGTTTCTGTTTGGTTAATGCTAAGAATCTTGATTTCTTTTTGGAGGACTTTGACGGGTACTAATGCAGCATACCAAAATTCCGGAAATGGCTCTTGTTTTAGTTATGCTATACAATGTACGAGATTTTGCCGTGATTGTTGGATCTTTTCAAATTTAAATTGGTGAACTTATAAACAAAGTGTGATATTAATCACAGTTCTTATAAAAACAAAATGAGTTAGACGTGATTTTGCACAAATTCAGAGCCCACAGATCACTTGGTATTACAAAGTAAATGACTAGTATTTATGAACATTAAAAAAGAAATGTGATTGCAGTGTTATCTGATTTTTGTTATTTCAGGTTTGCTCTTTTTTAAGGGCTAGGTTGTAATTAGAATGATTTAAGCAATGAAAGAACGAGTACTTTGTGTAAATGAGTGAAGAGGTTACTCTGAGGAGATTAACACCAAAATGCAAGGTGCTTTTCAATCGTTCTTTTTCTGATTAAATGGTTATTAACCTACTGGGGAACAATTAGGTCATGGAAAATTGATGTACTTCATGTAAAATAACAAGAGTTATTTTATACAAGAATGATTTCTTTACGTGAATAAATGGGGCAAATCCCTAATATGCTCAATAATTATTATGTTCTATGAAGGATCAAATCCAATCTTTGAGATTGACCTACTTTTACTCAAAATTCACAAACCAAAATGTCTAATTTCACTCAGAATAAAAGAAATCTCAATTTTTTTTAGTTAACCTCATGCTATAAAAATGTTTTAAGATTTATCAAATTATTAGCAAGTACTTGATTTCTGAACTTTAAAAATAATTATATATCTTAAATTCATCATACATCAAATATTTGGATGAAAAATAATAATTCAAAAATGTTAAGAAAAATAAGATTAATGATGGAATCAAAATTAATCAATTGGGTAAAAATAATAATTGACTAAAAATATTTCAAGATAAAAACCACACACAATTTAAATTAAAAAAATAAAAAAATAGTTAACTCAGTGTATTATACGGGTCAATTTTCTTCTAATTAATGGTGTCTTGTATTGACATCAAATTTTAGTTTGGTGATCGATTTATCAAATTTAATGGAAGCAGTTAGCGTTGAGAGCCCACGGCAACGCGCTTGGTAATGGGAATTCCCAATAGAACTCTGTAAACTTGGAAGACGCAACTTCCTCTTCAAACTTTTTGTTTTATTATGGTATTTATGACTTGGGTTTAGGTCATATCGGGTTTAGATGCGTCAGAAATATTTATTAAAAAACTTAAATAATATTTTAGTTTTTAAAAATTTAGAGATAAACTTTTTTAATTTATTTAAAAGAATTTATTATAAAATAGGCTTGTTCAGTTTTTTTTTTTAAATGATTCAGATTAAATAAATATGAGTGTTTAAAATATTATTTCATTTATTAAAATCTAAAAATTCAATAATATGTTGTTTAAAATTACTAGTAAAAGAATCTTAAATTAATCAATAGATTCTTAAAAATGAGAAGAGAGGACAACGTAATTTAAAATTATCTTAGATATATATGTTTTTGTTATCGATAACATTCAGATAATATAAGTTTTTATCAAGTGGACAGTTTAGTTTATTATACATGGTTTAATAGTGATCCTCTTGTCCTATCTGATATACAGATATGGTATATACCTTATTCAATGGAAAGTTGTTGAGCAATAATTTTTGTTCAAATTATTTGATGCCTTGCTGAGTCAAGAATTGGTGCAATATTTGGTAAATAATTAATACTGGTCATGATTACTATGCTGAGTGTATTAATGGCCACGCCCCTGTCATATCAAGTTGTCGAGATTTTGCCAACAAAGAAATACCCAGAGGTCTTCCAAGCATTTAGTCACAGAAAAAAGACAATATTAGAATCTCTTATACATCTCAGATACAAGCTTCCGATTAGTTCATTTTTATTTTGATAAAAAAAAAATAAAAAACCCTGTATTGTGTCTACCATTTTATAATAATATATACCAACAAACCTCAGTCCTCAATCATTAAAAGTCTTATTTTAAGTTCAAAAGATTTTTAAAAATGTATTTTATTCACCTATTACATCAACCGCATGTGCATTTGAATGCTAATTACACCGCAGAATTTTATGTTGTGCTGATCGTCAAATAAAAGTAATTTAGAAAGGATCATGCTTGTAATTAATTAAAGAAAACGCTTCATAAACATCTCCCTTGAGTGTATATATTAGAAAAACACAACATAATGTGTTAAATAAGTGATTACAGAAGTGTGGTGTTCATAAATTAGAATTGATTAGTTGAAGAGACAAGATCATACGAAAACTGTTGAAGCATAGACATCCATGGATAATATATACCCTGATTTAATAACATACTATTGTTATAAGAAGACAAATAATAAAAGCAATTTGATAATTACAATCTGATGAATTTACAATATGCTATTATTGGAAGAGAGATCAACGTAGGTTGATCCACGGGATTGAACCCCCTGACAGACTTACGAGAAGTGAGCACGGCTTGCATATCATCCCTAGCTATTGTAGTAGTAGTACATGATATACGACATGTGTGCTTCATCTGAATGCAAAAGATCATCGTGAAGGTTGATGTGCATCCCTTGTAGCAGCTTCTGGAATGTCCTCTTCAAACCATTAGAAATGAAAAACGAAAGAGGTTTTAGAACTCTATACATGATGATTCACACTAGCTTGGAGTGAGGGAAAGCATGAGCATCAATGTCTCTCCCATCTCCATTTCTCTCTCCACCCTCTCCTTCTTTGCCTCTACTTCTGAGTGGATTGGTATATATTACCACACATAAATGTATAGTGCAAGGCAACGTGGTTTGATGGGGTTCAAGGCAGAAACTAGAATATGGGTCTTAATATTAATCAATTATTATATGAAAATTTAAAAATAAAATAAGTCAAAGTTATAGGTTAGGTTAATATATACAAGGATTCAAGGAATCTCTTCCAATTATGATTTGTGTATAGAAAAATTTTCACATTTTAAAATCATTTCTAAGCTAATTACTAAATTCCATGAATATTGATTTTAAATAATTTTCAATTTAAAATAAATTAATATGAACTTATGTTTAGAGTTTGTGCTTTCTTTTTTAGGTGCTTTTTTAACTGAAAATATGTTTGAAAAAATTTGTAATAGTGAATTTTTAAAAGATAAAAATCTAATGAACATTTTTTACTACTTTTCACATGAATTTAAAATAATAGCTTCTTTAAGAATCTAAAAGAAATTTATATTGCAAAATTGTGTTTTAAAACTTACACTAAAGGATTCTTAATTGACTTGGTCATGATTGTAAGTGGGTCAGTTTATCAAATCACCACTCAATTTGACGAATCAGCAGACATATATAGTATAAAAAAGTTCCAACAAATTTGTATAATTCAATGGACATATTGTTTTAAGCTTTAAAATTTAGGTACATCGTTGTTGTTGGGTAGTCTGTCTTTTCTTCAAATCACCTTTCTTCTTTTTTACTCCTGTATCTAGATACCTGGTTTATACAGATTTTAAAAAGAAAAAGAAAAAGAGTTATAAAATTAAAAGAATGCACTTTTGTTTATAGAAATGCAAATAATTTGGTCAACCAAACTGAATCATATTTTTTCCTGTTACAGAAACTTTTATTACATTTCTCTGCATTTGCAATCAGGATATTTACACAATGCAACGCGAAACTAAAACGATGGTATGTGCTCCCATCATATACTGTACTGGAAAAATTGTAAGATAATATATGTTAAGAAAATCTCGTCCTCCCTGAATAATTTGGCCCAACAAATTTTCAACGATTGAATATATAATTGATAATGAAAATGGTTTCAATATAGAAATTTGATGGGTTTTAGATATGTTTTGTTAGATAATATGTTGGATTGGATAGATCAAACATCTTTGTCTCATTTACAAGATTCCGTCGAAGTGGGGATATAATTTCTGTAATTAGTTTATATTTTAGGAATGTCAGTATTATATATATCTTAACTATTCAGATATATTTAATAACATAAATTTATTGTTTTTATTCTTAAAAATAATTAAGTATTTTTAAATGAAATTTCAACATACTTTCTTACATTTAAGATTAAACATATGAAAAGTAAAAAAATCTGTGAAGTTAGTTTTCTCTTTTTTAGAAGTTAAAGATGATCTAATATCAAATTTATGATAAGCTTTGATATTTTTTAAATTTGAACTTTAATCTAATTCCATTTCAAAATTTAACTTAAGAATTATATTAACCTTCATAACTTTTTATTACATATACAAGTTCTTAAGACTAATATGTTGTGAAAGTTTAATCATTAACTTGGCCACTCCCCTAGCCGTCTTCTTTAGGGAACTATTTATTCAATAAAATTGGACAAACATACGTGTGTCTGTGTGTTAAGAAGATATATTTCATATTTATAGTACATATACAAAAACATAACCTACATCCATGAAATCATAAACATATCATGAATCGAAACTTGTTGCAAAGGTCAAGATTCTCATTCAACTATAACGCAAAAAGGTGAATCTTGTAGACCATATTTTGGTGGGTTGTCAAATAATTAGTGGTCCCAAATGAATGTCATGCGCACACTGATGCATACATATATGAAGGAAGAAAGAAACTTTTTATGTTATGGTCTTGGTTGGTGCTTGGTGGAGCACTAGTCTGTGAGCTAGATTTTATATCCTAAAAGAAATAATATGCTACCCCACACACAAACATTCTGAATTGCATTGGATTTGGGCTCAGACAGTGGTCGGGTTGGTCTTCTTTGGTAGTGCTGCGCAAACGTTTTGGAAGATAATGCTATCACTTAGTTGACACTTTTACCATTCCACTAATAAGAAGCATCAAAATGGACAAAAAACAAGTCATCTACATTGAAGTGTATTTCACTTATTGCGTGAAACCTAATAGTGAAAAACGTGAAGCGCATCATGTTTGTTTCAAAAAGTTGATAGATTGGCTTTCTAACAGACCCAAGCAACTCCTATTGCGAGTATGAGTGTTCACATGGCAAGTGTTCTTTGCTTTTCCTTCTTTTTATCTTTGATTACTTTACAAAAAACACTTTGATTGGCCATGTTGTAAGAAAAAACAAGAATTATGAAGGGCAAATCATATCCTTCATTGCTGTCTCCTTGCTCTTATGGGACCAATCTATATGATACATAAGTGTAAAAAATTTACGGTTAAATTTAAAAGTTGATCTTATACTATTAGATTTAATTAAGACACATAATTATATTTTGATATTTATATATATTTTTTACAAATTAATTTTTGTTGTTTGTCAACATTATAACAACGTTGACGTACTTTCATAATAAAATTAAAATGAAAAAATGTTGAATATAGAGATTACTTTTTTTTTTCTGCTCATGTAATTTACTCGTTTTTGTTTTTAGTCGATATTGTTGTTCTGCTTAATAAAATTAATTGAAAGTTGCAAATTTGTAGTTTAAAATTTTATAATTTGTGCCTAAAATTTTATAACTATGTAGTTATCCGATTGAATTTAAATTATTTAATCAAAGTGACTGCCATTAGTTAAATTATTAAATGACCAAGGATCATATATGTTAGAATTAAATGTTGTTCATTTTATTTTTTTATCATAAAAAAATAATTAAATTTTTCAATTTTTTTATCCACCAATAAACTACATAATTAGATAATTAAAAGAACGAAATTTTATGCAATATATATTTTTAAAGTAAGAATAAAAATGAGAACTGAGTTATCGGTAGCTCACTTTTGAGAGTTAAATGCTATTTTAGAGAAAATAAATCATCAAGTAACTCTAGTAATTTACTGATTTGGTCAATGAATTTTAAAATTTTAAATAAAATTATTTGATCGAACACATTTTACGTGATTTATTTTACTTGTAATTAGCTTTTTGTTTGTCAACACTTGTAATTTACCCTTGGAAAATATGTTACAAACAAACCCATACTCATACTGGCCCAAAGGTATTCTGACAATCAAAAAGCCCGAACTGGCCCTAAGTTAAAGGCCATGTGATGACGCGAGTAATGCCGCTGTTAAAAACTGAAAACCCAAAAAAAAAAAAACCCTTGCGTGCATTTCAATCTTTACTCTTACTGGTCCACTCTACTCCGCTCACAGTTTCCATTTTTCCCACTCTTTCAATAAAATTTTCCCGTTTTCTTAGGTTTGATATTTTGATATTTTTCTAACACGATGGTAATGCCCAATGATGCACTACTCAAAATGTATTGAGCAGTTTCTCCATGGTTGTTGATTCGTCATTAATATGCGGTGGTTTGTTAAGGATTTCGATGAACGCCATTGGTTTTGAACTGCGTGATTTGTCCTAAGCTATGAGATCTGAGGGAATCTTCTTCCTATTACCTCACTTCACTCATTTTTGTGTTTAACACTTGAATTAGGTTTTGCTCTGTTTCTGTTTGCATGTGCCTGATGATTGAATAACTTTGTGTAGTTTCTGTTTTAGCATCGCGTTAGATTTTGCCTTCGTTATTCTTCAGTGATTTTTACGTATTTTGTTCTTTCCTTTCGCAATGGCTACTATTTGTGTCAACAATAATAGTTTGACGATTCAAATTCCAATTAGAATTCGTGAGATGGTAAAATTCGAAGGTTTTGGTTCGGTAGATATGATGCTCTGATCGACCGAAATTTTGATCTAATGACCTGGTGTATTATTGTCCAACAAGTAGCGGTATATCAACTGTTTTTCAATTTGTTGCTTTTCTTTAGGGGATTTTGAACTGAAAACATATTTATTTTAATTCGTTGAAATAAATTGGGGAAAAAGTAACAAGTTGTCTTCTATGCTGCCCCAACGATGGAAAAACAAATTGTTGAACGGCTACATGGTTTTGTTTATAACTGGACCCGCACCATTCTCGCTCACTCTCTCTCTCTCTCTCTATACAAGGAATGCATAACCATATCTAGAAAGCTGTGAATGAAGCCTGTGGTAAAAGCCGTTGATGATTTGTATTTAGCTACGGGATCTGAGGGTTATGCATTCCTTTTAAATTCATGCTTAAGTATACAAATATGGTTACATACTTTTTAGCATCAGTAATGCTCTAAGAGCGGTGACTACTTTTGTTTCAAATATTGAGGGGAAAAAACCCCTTAGGAGTCAGGAGATATGATATTCCATAATTCCAATTTCCATTCGGTTTTGCACTGCCCCTCTGCACAAATGTCAGAACTTCATAAAATTTTATATCTTTTGCATTAAATGTTGACCGCCGCGTTGTATTTTTTCCTGCTTTGCTGTGTTTGCATAGGATAGCATTGAGGAAGTATGTTGATTCTTTATTTATCTTATGGACAGTTTAGGAGCTTGTCAAATAGCTTCCTCTTGCATGTTTTGCATAACCTTCAGATTGTTTCTACCTTCACAATGTTCATATCAGACCAGAGTCGTAAGTGTGCCCAATGATGAAGTCTTGTTTGGTATTCTAATATTTTATTATAACTTATAAGTTTCTTTAAGCTGCTTTATGCTTCAACCTTCAAGCACTTCTGCACTTTTCATAATTGTTGGTGCTGCCTGCATTGCTCTAGTTACCGGATCTATGTATGTGTGACAAGCAGTAGTATATCAACTGTTCTAATAATTCGTTGTTTTTCCAAAGAAGATTCTGAGCTTGAAAAACATTTTTTTGCTCTCTGAACTTAAATGGTGAATGCGTAGCAAGTTCTCTTTAATGCTGCCCAATGATGAAAAAATAGAGTATTGAACGGTTACACGGTTTTGTTCATAACTTGACCTGCACCTCTCTCTCTCTCTCTCTCTCTATCTATATATCCATCCATCTATCTTTCTATCTCTCTCTCTATATCTATCTATATATATATATGTACAAGATGGTGCAAGAAGGCTGTGAATGAAACCAGTGACAAATGCCGTTGATGATTCTTTATTTAGCTATGAGATCTGAGGGCTATGCATATCTTATTTTTGGCAATATATGTCTTCTTTTTTTTTGTAAGGATTTTTCTATCATACTTGGTTATACAAATATGCTTACATGCTTTTTTTTCATGTCTGAACATTTTTTACTTTATATATATTTGATGCTCTAAGAACCCTCTCTAATTTTGTTTCAATTTTCAAATAATCAGGGGAAAAAACCCTGAGGAGATAGGATGTGCCATAATGTTCCAATTTCCATTCAGTTCTGTGCAGAAATGTATGAGCAAATGTTGGAACTTAATCAAGTTTTCGTCTTTTGCAATTATGGGCAGTTAGGGAGCTTCTCCCTTATAGGTTTACACATAACCTTCAAAACATTTCTGCCTTTCACAATGTTCATATCAGACCAATCGTGTGAGTGTGCCTAATAATGATCTCTAATTTGCTATTAAGCTATTTCATACTGTAATTTTTTTTTCCTGCTTTATGCTCAGTACTTCCATTTGTTCTAATCACTATTCTTTATTGTTTATCAATGCAAAATGATATTTCCATTAGCATGCAGGGTGTTGAGATTTGTGCTTGTTTATTTTCCTTCATCTTCATTTTATAATCTGTACTACTTGTACATAGATGATCTGAGTGCACATTTAACTATCACATCTTGTCAAATTTTGGCTTGTCTCCTGGATGGAGGCATTGTAGTAATGTAATCCACTGTGCCATTAATAATTGACAAATTGACTAGTGCCTGGCTGCTCTGTTTTGTTTACAGCTGGACATGTGCCATCACTCGTGTCTGACTATCTATCTATCTATCTATATTGATGTTTGTGTGCATAGATGATACACAGGATGTGAATGGAGCCTGCTGCAATAGCCATAATTTTATTTAGCTGAGTTTTAGGGCTATGCTTTCATCCCCCTTGCTCCAAACATGCATTTGTCTGATTTCTCTGTCAAACTCTGCACTTTCTTGGACCTTGAGCTTTTCACAGGCCCTTTAGTAATGGCTCTCTGCTGTCAGCCATGTGAAACTTATGTTTGTTCTTTCCTTTTTTCCCTTTTATAATCTCAGAGACTTGTGCGCACGCACGCACATACACTTGGATTGTTGTCCTTAAACAGCTAAAATCTCTTTCAACATTACATATGAATGATTTAAGTTATTGATGCGTTTTCCAAATTACAGTTGATTTCTGTCAAACTTGGATTGTTGACTTGAATGAGTTACAGTTTCAATTTGGATTTAGTGTTTCATATTCACCAGTGGTATTATCCATATTTTTTTTCACTTTAAACTGTATTAGACAAATTATAGGATGTGCTTAAGCCTTAAGCTTTTATTTGGAGATCTCATCCATACGGGCTAAAATATAAGAAATTTTGTTTATTTGATCTTTTTATTAAAGAAAAATCATTGCAAATGAACACTGTAATTGTGCTATTTTCAATTGGCAACAATGGTCTGATATTGCATTTTGTCTCCAGCAACTAGGTAGATCTTTGTAGTTGGAAATGTTTGCATAGAAATAACTCTAGAATTACTATGTACATGGATGTGTTTTATTATCTTTGAATAAAAAATCATTGTGTTACAGGTAGCACTCTCTCCACAATGTTCATTATAATTAAACCCTTAATGGAACCTCTTTCGATGTTTATGGTCTTAAGTTTTGTTTTTGTCTCCATAAACCATTTAGCATCATAGATCAATACTATGACTGTTGCAGCTCTTGTTTTTATGTTTGCTCATATTCAAATAACAGACATTTGCTGCAAATGCTATCCCATTTTGTGGTAGGCCTGGTAATCAGCTTTTAATTCCTTACTTGAGTGTTGGTTGACAGCTCTCATTTATGCTTTCTAGTACTAGATTTTATTTGACTGGTTAAATTAGGTGTCAGTTTGATTATAGTTTTTTGGCACTTGTATATTTGCAAATTAGTTGGGTATCCCTATGAATTATTTTCTTGAGCAAATTTACCTTTTTACTTCATCTATAACTTTTGGTTAGTTCTTTAAGCTATATTTTTCTAGTTTTCACTTTTCACCTTTCGGTTGTAGTAGATGTGCTTTGTCGTGGAAGAGTGCTGGTTAACTTATACAATTTCCTCTTGATGAAATGACTCTCATATCTTCTAGATATGCCCAATGATGAATCCTCATTGTGAGCCATGTTACTCTGAACATCATTCAGAGCCTTTCCATCTTTTCTGCCTTTCTTCCCTCTGCCACCAGTAACCATGCTGCTGCTACTGTTGCTCTTCTTCTTCTTCTTGCTGTTGCTATTGTGGTTGTTGTTAGTATTATTATTATTATTATTGTTGTTGTTGTTGTTGTTGTTGGCAGAGTGGGTAGAGATGGTGGAGGTTGAGGGGTTGTGTCTTGGGCCTTGATGGATGTTGAGAGGCTTTTATGGATGTTGAAAAAATATTAATCTGCAATATCTGAGGGCACAGTTTGCTTTGCATTTTACATAATTTTGTGGAATATAGCCCATTGATAGACTAGATCATGTCTTCTTACTTGTAGGCCTGTGATTGTGTGTGAGATGGAGAGAAATTTAGGGGAATTTCTTATTTTAATAATTGCAGACAATTTAATTAGCTATGGGATTTGGGAGTTCTGATTTACACATCTGTTCTCTGAAGTCTAAACTTATTGGCTGCCTTGGCTGTTCACGTGTATCATGATGTCTTAGAGCTGCACAGGTAGTCATGTAATTTTGTGGGTTTTTTGTATAATTGGATGTCGATGTCAACATTGCTCGGTGAATAAACCTTTTAATGTAGTTATACCTGTTTTTTACCCGTTATGATTTTCCAAAACCAACATTTGGCTTCTTCTGCTGTCTATTCCCTTTTCAGACTCATGATTTTTTTAATGTTCATGAATGTTGAAGAAGGAATATGTTATTACATTGGTTTTTAACCAATGAGAGGTGCTATACTTGTTTTATTGTTATGCTGCTTGTGATGATTTTTTTTTGTTTGTTTGTTTAATTTCTTTGCAATTCTCTATTTAAAGAAACCTGATTGATTATTCAGCGTTGTATGCATCTATCCTTGGTGTTCTTTTCTACATATATGGACGCAAGAGAAAGGTGCTTACTGTAGCCAAACGTAGTGCCCCGGAAGTGTTATTGTTCTATAATTTTGTTTTTCTTGTTCCTAACCTGCATTCAGAGACAGTTTTAAGGAGACATCTTGTTTATGTATAAAGGAAGACAAGAAAATATTCTCGGCGAGATTGTCTTGTTTTGCAAGAGACTAAGATTCCGAATCTTTTGTTGTAATATATTTTGTATCATTCCATTTAAGTAGCAATGAGATAACATGGGATAGTTGTTGATTGTGAGTTGACTTTTTAGACCCTTTTTCATTTAATTCAATTCAATGAACTTTAATAACAAAAATAGCTAAATTAATTAATATTATACTATTTGAGCAGACTATATATAGTGAGTGGTGAGGCGATAATCACCATTGTTTACTATTCCTGAGAGTTAAAGATTTTTTTGGTCTTCCCTTGCATGTGTGCTTGTTTAAACTTTCGGCATCGTGTTTTACCTTTATCATGGATTGTTGCCGCATATCATGGAGGTTCTTTCCAATCTTTCTCTAGAATTTAGGTTTGTTGTCTCCACGTGCCTTTGTTTGATTCATTTGGAAAAGGAAGCGGGTCAACCATTTTGGGGTTATCATGAGTGAGATTCCAAACTTCAATCTCATCTTTTACCTTTATTCTACTTTCCTCTGCTCATGTGCATAATTGTCCTGGATTTAAGCTAGCAAATTCGAAATTGTAGTATGCGCATTGTAATATCTGACTGCTGCTTTTTATTTGCCCGTTGATGAATGCTTCAGGTCCTGGGTGGTGGTTGATTGTTTCATTTGCTGGGATCCTTCAAAGGTCAAGGTCAAGGATGCTTGCTACCATAGGAATAGGAAAATTGAATCATGTTGTCTTTTAGGGGAACTTCGGGATTTTGTGAGGTATTGGCTGTGTAGGAGACAAACAAAAGAGGGGTCCCACCTCTCAGGCTTTTGTATCTGAAAGATAACTAATCAACTGCCCTTTGAATTCTCATTGGAGAAATGATCAAAGTCTTATTCTTGCATCCCCTCCCTCAAATTTTTAGCCGGAAGATGGGGCATTCAAGATTCCATATTTGTAGACTTCCAAATTGTCCGTTCATTTTTGCACGTGTAATGCATACAAAGGAAAGATAATAGTTACAAGATAACTGTGTCAAAGGAAGCTAGGAGATAGACGTTATAACGCAGGAGGGAATGAGATGGTTTCTTGCTTATATCTTACCATCATAAAATATGAAGTTTTTTATACTTTTGGTGCAGTTGCATCTTTGGTCTACATACTCTAATTTCAATGCGATTTTCTTTTCCTTGGTTTGAATTTTCAAATTTAATTTAGATTTTTAATTGTTAAAATTATATCTTATAACAAAGATAGTAAAAAAAATGTAATATAAATGTGATATTACATTAATTTGTATAAATTTCACAAATGATTTATATATTTAAATAAATGAAACTGGCCTTTTTTTTAATATAGTTGCATATTTTGTCAATGTTTTATATTTTTACCTAAATATTTTTTTGTTGTTTATAACATGTCGAGTACCCAATCGTTTTGTTAATTATTAGATAGGATTTGAAGTAAGGACTATAATTTTAATAATAGAATTTTTGAGAATTAAATATAAATAATTAAAGGTAAGAGGACTTATATTAAAGTATAGGAATTGAAACTAATTAAACCTATATATTTATAGTTTAATGCACATTGTTAGGATTTGGATAAAGTATAATGTTATCTATTTTTATATTTCCATTTTAAAATAAAATACTTGTACTTAGATTCATTTTTGTGTATGTACCGGTTTCAATACATGTACCTTTTGTCCAAACTTTAATGTATTTCAGATATTTTGAATATGGTCTCTTTATTTGACATAAAAAAATGGCTTCGTTAATTTCAGTTTTGAATATTGAGTTTAAATGTTTAAAAATAATAATTTTTTATTAGAAAAAGCAATACTTTATAAATACAAAAATGTGATAAATATTTTATTATTATAATAATAATAAAAATAAAATAATGAATATTTTATAATAACCAACAAAATTGTAGTTGAATTTGTTTAACTTAATTAAAAATCATAAATGCTAAAATTTTAGTATAATCAATATGATATGCGGGTAAGGGTAGGGTGGGATGGTATAACATCTGTGTACCTGCAAATTTTTGTAACCTAACCCATATTCAAGTTCCTTTGATAAGCAAATCTCCTAATTTTTATGAATATCTATTACGTTTAAATTTAATTGTTATTATTAATTTTATGCTTTTTTTTCCCTTTAGATGATTCAACTGTGTTAAAATATTGCTTTTATTTGTTAAGAGGGGTTGGTTATTTAACATTTATTGATGTGGTATTTGATTTTGTTAAATATTTTTATTGTTATTCTTAATTTTAATAATATTAATTATAAATTTGAAGTTTTATTATAAATAACCTATAGTTAATAAAATATTTTATTTATCTTAATGAAAAAATGGTACCACAATGATGGTTTTGTAATTGTAAATTCTAAAGCTTAATTTGCTATTAATTTTGGTACTTTTTTAGCCTAGTAACATGTATTGTCACGACTTTTCACTTTAGAGTCGATTTTTTCTTTCACCTGAATAACATAGGCGTGTCATATTTTATCTCTTTTTTCTCGTCATGCATTTAATTTTGGAATAAATGACAGTGGTCCAGCATGTTTACGTTGCCACGTGTTTTACGCCCTAAAATGTTTTCTAAATTCCATTTAGTGACTGAATCTACACTATTTTTTTGTAGGTCGCTGCTGATTTGGAAAGCTATTGTGGTCTGCTTTTATGTATTTTTTGCAAATGAAATTAAATATTTTTTCTCAAAATTTTCAGTCTCTTTTTTAATGTTTTTTTTTTTGTTTTTATTTCTTATCTATTATTTTATCTTTTTATTTTGTTTAAAATATTCTTTGTCTAACACTGCTTATGATAAACAAAAGTTTAAAAAAAAAGTAAATATAAAGACTAAAAGTGAAACTAAAAAAAATTGAAGCTGAAAAAAAAATCTTTTAAACCTCTATTTTACATTGGTAGCTTACGACTTGTGAATATTTATTAATTTCATATAATGGCTCTTTTTATTGTAAATTTTTTTTCTCTTTCATCACGAGCATTTAATCTACACTAGAACAGCTTTTATTCTTTTACACATAAGTTATCATCTGCTTAATGAAACTTTTTGGACTCTACACATGAATGTCATTAGCTTTTTGTCAGGATTCATATGATATTTTTATTTACGAAACACTTAACTATATGTGTCACCGTTAGCTCTCTTCAAAAGAACTTTTTTCCTCATCTAAGTCGGTCATCTAAATAGACAAGACTCTAATACTAATTTTGGGGAGAGAATTTAAGAAAGGAGAGCTTCACAAGTGCAAAACACTACAATGTAACCCAAAATCTTGAGACAAAAGGTGTATGCATCTTTTTCTTTATAGACACCTAGCTAATCTATGTCTTATCTCATGTAAGCATTTTTTCTTTATTTATATTTAATTTTAAGAGTCTCAATCATTAAATTTCGTTATTTTATGTAAAAAAGTAAATAAAAATAATAAATAATTATATATATATATATATATATATATATATATATATATATATATTATTGTTTGATTGAGAGAGAAGCGAGAATAATTAAGTATTGCTTAAAAAAGTATTCTCAAATGAAGAAAAAATAGAACATGAAAGAAAACTTGATTAAAAATATAATTTAATTATATTTTTTATTTTTCTATTTTTAAAATCAAGTAAAATTTAATTATTAAAATTTGTATATTTTTAATCTTTTCAACATTTAAATAAAGTATTAATTCATTGTTTGTTTTAGGATAATTTATAAAAAAATTAAAAAAGAAACACAAAGGACCATCCTTTTCAGGACTTTTGAAATCATCTTGAATATTTCCCCTTGATTTGATGAGTCTGACGAAATCTCCGTGATTCACCGACGTTGTTATCAAGTCCTTAATTAAGTTTTATTCAAGTTAAAATCTAGTTGAGTTTTAAATTCTATTGTGATTAATTAAGTTATATATACAATTGATTAATTATTATTTGGTTAAATGAATTTATCAAATTAGGTCAATTGAGTAAAGTAAAATAAAGTCTCAATCTGACAAGGCACATTTAATGTTAAACTCTACCTTGTTTTACTGAGATGAAATATGAAATAAACGTAAAACTTTTTAAGTTTTAAGGCTTTCGTACCGTAGATTGTAATACTTTTCTTTATCCTAAAAAATTGTTTCAAGAAAGATATTCCATGAATTATATATATATATATAATTTATTATTAAAAAATTTAAATTAAATGTAAATTTTTTAAATTTATATTAATTATTAAAATCCTTTTTCAGATATATATATATATATATATATATATATATATATATATATAATTTAGCGTGGAAAAGGATAAGCATATGTGTGCATACACCTCATCGCCTCCTTTAATTATTAGTTTTGGGACCGCATTTTAATTCTTAACCTCCAAGTATATATTAGAGTACAATTATTCCAGTGTGCATCACATGATTAATTTAAGGGGTAATGTTTGATTACGGATCTTCAATATCTAATTTATATATAAAATACTGTGTAAGTATAATTATGTATATCTCAACCATCTCAAGTTTCCTAGAAGATATAAACAATAATCAACGTACAAAATTCTTCATCATGTTCCTCCTCTACATTCATAACAATGGAAAACAATTAGTAAGTATTAAATCTAGCTTCTATTTTATACATGTTCAAAGACAAACTTAGGGGTATTGAGATTTACTTTGCCAGCGTTAAACCACTGAATAAGTGTTTTATATATATATGCCTTCATCGCTACGGGTTGATAAAGGTTTTTGTCTTCTTCCCCTTGAAATCGTAATTGTGGAGCTGTCAATTGTTAATTAATTAATATTATGAGAGATCACATGGCTCGTATCAGTGCAATTTGTTCACTGGTTACACTAGAAAAGGCACATCTAATTCAAGGACTAAACCATGTTTATCGATTCCATAACCCAAGGAAGAGCAACCCACACGTGAGATTGTTTAATAATCTGAATAAGGTTTTTTTATTCGACCATCAAAAGTAAAACAAAGACTAAGATTCCCTTTTCAAGTTAATGCAATTTATTTCTCCATCGCATAGTTGTGGGGCTCCATTCTGTTCATTAATCCTTTTCAATCTTTTTTATATACAGCATAAATAAATATGAAGATAAGGTGCCATTCAGCACCAACTAAGAGAGTGCTGGAAGCTGAACCTGTAATAGTCAGACCTGAATGTCCCTCTCAAAAAATTTAAATTGAATGAACCATAATTTCTCAGACTATGAAATTTGTGTTCAGGTTTCCATTTTCTTCTACCAACTTGTCGATCGTTTTTTCTCTTCTAATAAGAAAGAAGAGGTTTAACGAAATTCATTCCAAAAACGGAATTAATGTAGCAGTGTAATATATTATTAATTAAAAATATAAATTTTCATATATCGATACTATTAAATATTATATTTTTAATAAAAAATATAAAAATTTAATTCTAATTCAGTGCAGTTTTACTTACAGTCTCGTCAGATGATAAATTATCACATCCCTGAAATAACCTGGAGATAAAAATTAATGTCTGTCTTGTTGAATTCAATTGATCGAAAGCCGATTGCAGCCAACCCCATTATGTTAAAATTACCCATTTAATAGATGAAATCCTTTTATTTCTTAATTTTCTTCACCCTAAAGCTAAACATAAAATGCCAAATTAGCATTAGTTAGACCCTCGTTTGTCTGTATCGATAGTATCCATATGTAGTTAGACCCTAGAAACGTCACTGAAAGGTACTTAAAGTTACATTAAATTCTCTCATTCTGAAGAATATTTGTGGAGGAGAGATCTTCCTGAAAAGGGGAAAAAAGTGTAACATTTGGCTTAACCATAGTAGTTTCTTCTATTTTAAGTTTCGTTACTATTTTAAGGTTCAGTCCATACGACAGGCATATCTTTGTTTATTTTATGAAGTATATATTTTTTGATCTTATAAAAAATGGTTACTCTCTATAATCGATCTTCCATACACAATGTATATATACAAGATTTGTGAATATATGCTAAAAAAATCTTTAAAAAAAGAAGAAGAAAAAAAACACTGTTACAATGGCCACGATGAGGGATTATCGATTGATTTGAGCACTTGCATGCTGACTAAGCATTTGGGATACCAAAAACAAAAGTTGTAGAGTTTTGGAGTGTTGTCTGCTTCGAAGAGCTCTAATTTTGATTCCTAATCACTCCTTGTTTTAGTGAATTTCTTTGGTGCATGTACTTTATAAACTTTAACATATGTATTTAACCCAAGGGCTAGATACTTTGTATAGTTGGACTCAATAAATTTTATATAAAGTATACCACTACTCGGACCATATCTAAAGCGTTGAAATATGAATCTTTAATAGTCTACTCAATCCACCTAGAAATTTCTCCTCAACCTCAAAAAATCCAATATACATGCATTAAAGAACTTATTTATCTACAAAAATTACAAATGGTTGATAAGAAGTTGAGAAACGTAAATTACTAAAATTACTATGTTTTAATCGATCAATGTTATGCTATAGGTCAAGATCCAATTTTCAATATTTGGGATGATTTATTACAAGTCTCTTATCTCTCTCAAGTTAGATGGCTGTTGTTAATTGGGTGTGGTATCAAGGACAGTTTATTCACTCTCAGATTCTGTTGTCTTTTTAACCCCTTTAATTCCATAAATATATGTAAAAGTTACATGTGCTAAATATGATGTTATAATAATTTTTTGAAGAAGGGCAATTTTTAATATATTTATATATTTTCTTGGCATGTATAATTCTTCAACTTATGAATGTTAAAGATATTTTGCAATTTGATTATTAAAAGATAATCATATTTAAAGTTGATGTAACATGTCGTTGCCTAAGTCATCACTTAAACTCCATTATCTATAAGAAAAAAGTAAAATAAAGATTAAAAAAAGTGATGATGGGTGAGAGTTGAGTGTCACATCACATCTACCGATACAAATAATAATGACAAAATGTTTATGAATGAAAGGGTCCAAACCCTACCAATTGGTTGCTTGCCCAATCCCTATCTCCAATCGCCAAGAAAAGAGATTCATTGCACTTTTGCACCTTTGAATTATTAACCAAACGCAAGTTTTTTCCAAGGGTATATCCGTCATTCCACTCTTAAAGAGCTTCACACTCGCCATTTCATTTTCTAGAAAGCACTGAATAATACCAAAATTATGAAGAGACTCATTCCCTCACGCGCCAGCGTAGACTCAGTTGCATCTGCCACGTGTACCCAAGACTGTGTCTCTCTCGACCCATTCGTTACACTTTGCTTCGTTTATTATTATTTTTTCTTTCAAATTTTATAATGCAGAAGCAAAATTTATATTACTTTTCTGAAGAATAAAATTTAGAATTATCATCTAACAACGTTTTGATAAAATATTATTATTATTATTTTGTATAAAAACTAATCATCAATCTTTTAAAAGTCACATAAATATGTGTCTTTCAATTAAATTAAGTAATCATTCATAAACATGCGTCTTTTAAAAAATAGTAACTCAGCCATCAATTTTATAAAACAATCGGTATGGCCTCGAATATTTTAAATTCAAGTGTGATACTAATGTTAATTTTCTTCTATTAGTCATTTTTCTCTTTCTTCATTTCGTCACTTGATTTTTTTAATGTAACAAAATAACAACAATATGCTCTAAAATACCTTTAATTTGTCATTCTTTTCATGTATTTTAAAACATTCATTATACTGTAAGATTTTAAAATTTAAGATAATTAATTACTTCTAAGCCGCTTTACTAATTATTTATATAAAAAATTAGATTAACTAGTAAACACTAAATATAGAAAACAAAAAGTTACACAATTTGATATTCCCTCTAATATTTTTAATTAAAATTTTGTTAATTTTTTTAAAAAATTTGTAGTAAGTTAATTTTATTGTTATTTAATATCATTAGACCTAATTCTACAATTAATATTTATATTTGTTAATTTAACTTTAAATTTTTACCAAAAGCATTTATTAAGAATAAATAAAAATAAAACGTCTTTTGGAGACTTATTAAAGAATTGAAAATAATTTTTTATTAAAAATTACCCTAAAATATGTCAAAAAACAATCTTATTATTTGTATGGGACACCCCAATGACCCAACCCACGGTTTCTGAACGAGCCAAATTTGTCCACGTGCCCAACCGGTGACACCAAATCACAGCATTCCACCACGTGGTGTCGAATGTATGGCAGTTCCAGAACTCTTTAACTCACAGCCTGGTAGCTTTAAATTCAATCACTTCAGGTGGTATCATACGGGGAGACAACTGAATTGTCACTGTTTCAAAAATGAACGGCGCAGATATCATCCGTACGCGTTCATCGCGATCTACGCCGCTAAAATCAGAATCTTGGTTCTTGCCACCGTGTCCGATACGTGTTCGGTGCGCGTTCAAGCTTCTCCCTAAACCTTAATTATTTCACAAATTAACAACAGATTAAAAGCTAACACTTTTATTACTTCTAATTAAGGAAAATTACTTTCCTTTTTGTTTTTGTGGGTTCATATTTTTGTTTTTGTTTTTGCGTATTTACCCTTTTTTATTTCAACTACCAAGAAACGCGGTCTAATTGTCCCCAATATAACCCTCTCCTTCCTACTAGGGTTCCATGCCTCACATCTCCCCGCATTTCCCTCTCCCTTGTCTCTTTCTCTCTCTCAACGTTTGAAAATTTCTGACTTTTGTTCTGGATTCTCAATTCCTTCTTGTTTTGTTTTGTTGGGTTCAAACTCAAAATTTTGCCTCTCATTTCTGGGTTTTTCAATTGAAGTGACAAAGATTTCAAATTGGAAGGGGATTTCCGGTTTCAGGTGGTTCAATTTTGAATTTATTGGGAGATTTTTGGGTTTCAATTCCTGGATTTTCAAATTGAAGTGGTGGAAGTTATCAAACCGGAGATAATTTATTTCAATTCCATTTTAGGATTTCGGGTTTTTTTTTATTTAATTTTCAAAATTGGATTTTGAGCAACGGGTCTGTGAAATCTGGTTTTTTGATTCCCGGGTGTTGAAATTGAAGTGAAAAGGCTTTCAAATTGGAGAGAAATTTCGGTTTTGGCAACTGGGTATGCGAGATAGGTATTGGGGGGAAGAGAAAGTGAGGTTGTGTGAGTTGCTTTTTTTGTGAGAATGCCCGCGACGGACTTTCAAGGTTCGTCTCCTTCATCGTTAACCCATTTTGGCCGTTCAATTCTGAGTCTCCGTCGTGATCAGGTTCACTCCATCTCCATGGAAGGTTCGAGCTTGGAGACCGAGTTGGAATCGTTTCAGCAACGTGTGACTGACCGGTTCCTTGAACTCTCTTCGATTGCTCAGGATGATTTGCTTTCACTCTCGTGGATTGGGAAACTTCTAGATTGCTTCCTCTGTTGCCAAGAGGAGTTCAGGGCCATTCTCCATTCACACAAGGCACAGGTGTTGAGACCCCCCTTGGATCGCATGGTCTCTGATTATTTTGAACGTAGTGTGAAGGCTTTGGATGTTTGCAATGCGATTCGTGACGGGATTGAGCAGATTCGCCAGTGGCAGAAGCTGTTGGAGATTGTGCTCTATGCATTGGGGCATCAAAGGAGCATTGGTGAGGGCCAATTTCGTAGAGCCAAGAAGGCCCTCATTGATTTGGCAATTGGGATGCTTGATGATAAGGACTCCAATGCTTCTATTGCTCATCGAAACCGGTCTTTTGGCCGCAGCACTGGTAGCAAGGAGCATCACAATCATAGTCATAGTCATAATCACAATAATAGCAACTATCACCATCGGTCTTTGGGGCATTTTCGATCGCTTTCATGGAGTGTTTCGCGTACTTGGTCTGCTGCTAGACAGCTCCAAGCAATTGGGAACAACATTTATCCCCCTAAAGCAAATGATCTTGTGGCTTCCAATGGTCTTGCAATGCCAGTGTTCATCATGAATTCGATTCTGTTGTTTGTGATGTGGGCTCTTGTGGCTGCAATTCCATGCCAGGACCGTGGATTACATGTCCATTTTACCATTCCTAGGAATTTCTCGTGGGCTGTTTCATTGCTCTCGATTCACGAAAGGATCATGGAGGAGTCGAAGAAGCGGGAGCGGAAGAATTCCTGTGGCTTGCTCAAGGAGATTTATCAGATTGAGAAATGTGCTAGAGTGATGAATGAATTGGCTGATTCTGTGCACTTCCCATTGTCGGAGGAGAAAGAAAGGGAGGTTAGACAGAGAGTGGAAGAAGTTTCACTGGTTTGCGATGCTTTGAAAGATGGACTAGACCCTTTGGAGCGCCAAGTGAGGGAGGTGTTCCATAGAATCGTGCGCAGCCGGACAGAAGGGCTTGATTCTTTTGGCAGGCCTAGCAATGCTGAGTAATTTGCTGCCCGCAGTAATTTTTTGTGGGTGCTGAAATGAAAATACAAGTTGTGACATTATAATAGCCTAATTTCGCTTCCATAGAAATAGAAGACTACAAAGAAGAAGCAAGTGACCTATGGAGATAAAAGAGGAAGAAAGACAAAGGCTGGTGGTTTGACGTGAAGATTATGCCAACAATAAAGTGGTAAGGGGGAGGATTCTTGTACTTAGAAACCGTATAAAATGTATAGAATTTAGGATATTTCATGTGGGATCCTTGTGGTCTGTGCTGTTTGTTTTCCTCCCCTCTTGTTTTTGTCTTGTGATGTTGCTATTGTATAATCAATTTTCTCTTTAACTTGCTGCATCCTCATTGTAGCTGATTTTGTTCATGAATATGTATTAGATAAATCTTCTTTTGGTTCATATACTTACAATTGTATTTGGAAGAGCATATTATTATTAAATCCTGCCTTCCTTTGGAGTCCGGGAATTGTTTAATTTTCATTAAGCTCTATGGATTAACTGGAGAAGAAATTAATCTTGATCAAATCCTGAGGAATTTATATCTTTATTATACTACCTTCGTTCTGATTTTCATTTCCATTATCATTTGTGGACTTCAATTGTTGTGAATGACATTGACAATGACCAGGTACTTAGTTCCGTTCCATACCTACAGTTTTGTGTTAGGAAAATATGGTCTTAAAAAGATTTTGCGATTTGTACTTAAAATGCACTTGATGCAATCAAAATTAAAGTTTCACGACAAATAAAATATACAATTGTTTCACTCACTCTTGAGCCATTCATTCGCACATACTCTGAAATTGGAGATGGCACAAGTTAATCTGATATTTCTGTTTTTATTTGGCCCACTGTTCTTATGTTAAAATTCCAGTCTTATGCATTTGAGTAATGAAAATATTACCGAAACTGTTTAGTGTCACACCTGAATCTTTAATGCGTTTGATTTTTGCAGTCAAGTCATTTAAGTTGGTGGACTTTGACCTGGCTTATTGCCATCCATAATTGAACTTCTTGGCAAGGTGACACTAGTTCCTGGTCAAGTTAAAACTTGTTGACCAGGTGTCAATGAATTCTTTATTCTTTATGACCTCTTATAAAGTCATCAGGATTTTCCTTTTGGGTAACATCTGTGTTAGGACTCTAAAGGGTTTCCAAAATTTTCTAGTGGTCTCTCATTTTTTGCTATAAAATGTCCTAGGCAAAGTTCAGCGGGTGAGTTATTGTATATATTTGTCTAAATAATTGCTGTATATTTTTGTCTTTCAAGTTTCATTGAAATAATATTGTTCAATCATTAGGGCATGCAATTTATTTTTGGATAGTATCTTCATGATAATTTCTACAAATACTTGTTTATCTATCTGTACGCACCTGCTGTCTCTGCAACTTGTGCGGAGGTTTAAAAGGATGATTTTGCTTAACTAGCAAACTATTGTCTTTCCAGCTCAATACAATGTGCATTAATTAACAAAGAAAAAAAAAGTTATGCTATTGATTGTCTATTCTAAAGTAAAAGAATAAATTTCTGAGTAATGCTACAAAAGGACTACTGATGTTGTAACATGCTAGCATGCTGCTTTAGAAAATAGCTTAGTGCCAACCGTAGAGTTTGTTATGCATATGGTGGTTGGACTTGGTCCCCTCAACTGTGGAAGTTGATTGATGAATCAATCTACTCAACGCCACCCACCCCTTATATTTAAGGATCGTTATGAAGTCCTTTTACATTATAATTTAAGCATATATTGACACCATCAAAGAATCTGGTTAACTCTTTAATTGTAATAAAATGTCAAATTATGCAAAAACAAGACTTGGACAAACTTCTAGTGTTTGTAATGTTTTTCAATAGAAACTCAACATGTGTAATATTTTTTAAATTATTTTTTCTTTCTTTATAAAGTTTTCTATTGAGCTAAAAAAGTGCATGCTATATTGTTAGTAGTATACAATATCATATGCAATATATGATTAAACTATATAAATAATGATCTTTTTACACTATTGTAAGTTTAAAATTTTTATACTTGATACGAGTGTATTAATAAATTATAATTCGTTAGATATGAATTGAATAAAAGACTTAAATTAAGAGTAAGAGATTTTAGACTTATACAAGTATAAGAAAATTTTGTATATATATATATAAATAGAAACTTATAATTAAAGTCATTGACAATCTATTCCAGCATCTCAAGCCAGATTTGCCAGTGTAATTGGCTTCGAAGTGGTGCTTTCTTAGACAATTATAGACAATGTCTTTCCCATGGCAATACTAAGGTCGTTTGTGTGTGTCTTTTTGTTTGACTGAGAGGTGAAGCGCCAATGTGTAACGTGCTTTTGAAATTAGTAAAAGTAGAGTTGACTGTTGAGATCAAACGGATTTTTGGATAAGTTGGTTTAATTGAGCATGTTTTTGGATGGATGTTGATTCTTCTTAATGCGTGATGAGCTTGATTATAAATAACTGCGTGACATACGAGAATAAAATATGTATATATTTAATAAAGAGAATACAAATATTACTTAAACAAAAAAAAACTTAAAAGTATAAAATTTTCAATAGGAAAATAAAATATTCTCCACAGTGGAACATTTTTTTATATATGGATTTTTTTTAAAAATTCAAAAAATATGGAATTTTTTATAAAATTCAAAAAATATGGAATTTTTTATAAAATTACGAAAATATGATTTTTTTGTAAAATCACCACCGGCAACTTTTGGTACGAAAATAGTCATTGGTGATTTTTATATACTTTTTAAATATTTAATTATGTTTTTAAAAATTATTATTGACGATTTTTAATTTTTTAATATTTTTTTCTAAATTACCTTTTGAACTCTATATTCTCGTAATTTTACCAAAAAAATCATATTTTTTATATTTTAAAAAATAAAAATCATATAAAAAAAAGGTCATAGATGAAAATAAAAATTTTCATTCACTAAATTTTTCTATAATAGTTAAATAATAATCAAATATCTTAAAGAATCTTATTAGAGCGAATGAAATGCTTAGAAAATTAATTTAGTAAGAAACGAAACATTTTCCATAAAACATTGGCAATGCGATCAACTTCACTTAAGTCTAGTTCTTATCTCCCTCGATCAAGTTCTTCCTTTGCCTCTTCTATCCTAACCCATAAATTCCTTTCACCGACTCTGGAATGAAAGGCTTTTGTTTTCATCCCTCTTTATTATGCTTCACCTTAGCGTCATCCAAACATGACACTTCCACATCTTTCTTGAACATTCTTCATCCATCATGAACAATTCTTGATGTCAAATGTTTGAATCAGAATGAGAGGTAGATTGACCTTATGGGCAATGAGGATGAACAAGGTGTGTTTGGCTATTACAAGATTGGAAATTAGACTAGTTTTGGTGATTTTGTGTACCAATTCCTTCTCCATAGCTGTTGTTCTTGTATTTTCTTACAAGCAGAATCATGTAAAATGGAAAAGGCAAATGATGAGTAGATTACACATGTCTCCCATCATGATTGATTAAGCAAATGAGAAGGGCACATTCATTTATTCTATGATACCAAAAAACCTTATAAATAACCCATGGTGCCACGTTCATGCTATGCTTTTGAAACTCTCTGCATTAAAGCCAAACCGTTTCCTTTTGTCGAATAAAAGCAAATAGTCTTACACATCAACTTCCTATTCGATTAGGTTCTCTTTATGGTTTAATTGCTTGGAATGGAGGGCACTTTTGTTGTTCTTCATGGAACTGACAATTTTTTTAAAAAATATTTAGCTTAATATATATATATATGTGTGTGTGTGTTTAAACTCAATTCCAATTTCATTTAGGATCAAGGTCTTAAATGATGCTTTTGAAATTTGATATCAGATGTCTCATAAATATGTAAAATTTGTAAAGTATGTGGTGACCAAACATTGGTATATTGATTGACAAAGTTAAATGCTGAGTTTTATGTACCCAAAAATAATTGAGTTTTATGGCTCATAAAGAATATCCTATGCAAAATCAAATCAAAAGATTTCATACTTGAGTTAGTTTTAGTTTCAGAACACACCTAAAAAGGTAGAATTACACCAAATACCGGTTGCATCTACCTGTACTTCTGTACTTAGGATTCAATTATTTAGTAGTCTATAGCCGTATTTATTGCCATGATGATTATCAAAGCGGATTCTCTCTTTCTGTTTTGAAGGTGATCAAACCATTTATTCCCCCACTCTTCTGACTTTCTCATGTTACATACTAAAATTTTCGTAATGTAAAATGTCATGGTTGGAAAGAAACAGGATACATGGTTTTTTTGCCCATTTTTTCTTTTATTAATCTTTATTTCCTTTTCATCACTTCAGTACAAACAGCTCAACTGCTTGACAAGTTGTGCTGATATTCAAGCGAATCCATATTTAATTGACAAGAAAACAGTTCTCTTTCTTTCTTCTCTGTCATTAAAATGTATGCTCATATCCAATATTTGTATTACCATGACATAATTGAGAGATGCTTCTAGAATTTGGTGCGAGTCTTAACTTCAGGCACGCATCTATAAAGCCTGTCAAGATTCAAGGTTGGTTTCTACTGGAGTAACAAGTGTGAGTGAAAAAGTCTTATATTAAATGAGAATAAATAAGTGAAGTAGGGCAAGACATTAGTGAAAATAATTTTTGCACTTAATGCCTAAGGTATTAGGTTGAATGTGCTGTCTAGTTCAACTATATGGTTTATTCTTGACCTGTTCATGAAGATCTCCCCATAAGCAACTTGTCAAAATATAAAAAATTGTGTCATGGCTACTTAAATGTATCATACAACAGTATCCGCGGACACATAAGATATTCTTAAATGGAAATAGGTAGGTAGACACACCTAAGAAAAAAAAAGGCATATTTGAATCAACTTAAATCAACTCTTTCGGACTCTAATATAGTGTATTACAAGAAATATAAGAGATACAAGCAAGGTTGATCCTCCAAGAAACAAAGGAGGACAAGGCTTCCATGGTTTTTTGGGACCACGCTTCTTCACTGGTGGTGTTTCCTCTTCAGTCTTATCTGCAACCTTTTCTACTAAACTTTGCTCTGGTTCTGGTGTAACACTATTATCAACAACCTTTTCTTCTGCTATACTTGACTCTGCTTCTTCCTTCACTTCCTCAATGCCAAACCCTCCTTTTCCCATTTCCCCTTTTGGCATCACAATTGTCAAAAGTGCATCCTCTTCATTATACTTAGCCTTGATCCGATCCAAAACCACCCCATCAGGGATTTTAAACTTCTTGGCAAACCCTTTGATTTTAAGCTCTTTCTTGAACTGTATCATTTGCATTTCTTGCACCTCCTTCTCCCCACTCACTGAAATCTGAGTACCATCTTTACTTATAGTTATGTCAATGTTTTCTTTCTTATATCCTACATTTACACACTAACATAGCATTAGCATAGAAAAGCAAGAAGAAAACAAAGAATGAATTTTAAAAAACCTTTAAGATGTGCAGTGAGCTTGAAGGTTGCATCAGTTTCTGTTGACAAGAAGACAGGTCCTGTTTTGTCTTTGGCAAATTGAAAATCAGAAACAGAAGTGATGTCATCTCTGGTTCTTGTGATCTTGAGTCCCAACTCAACCTCCATGATCTTTAATTTTTCCTGAAAATAACGATGATTTTTTTGGAGTATCACAGTACAGTTTTGTGGTTCTAACTTCCAAGAACAAAACTGTGCAAGTAAAGCACATATTCATTTCTTCGTTAGAGAGTCCTATGTATATGGGCAAAGCGGTTATACTATAGCGTTGGTCTGTGGCTTTGCTGTTACTGTTTCTCATTTTTAAGTGACTTTGGGGGAATCTATTGTTTTTAGACACCAAAGTGAAACATCAAAGGCGTAGAAAACATTGCTGTCATAAAACTTTATTTTACTATACAGTGGTACAATTTTATAAAATTTTATTTCTTAAGTGGTTGAGAATCTGTGTTATTCGTGCCTTAATTGCTCGAGTTTAGACAACTTCTAAGGATCTAAATACATCAGACTATGATTGAAAATGCCCTTCAATTTGTTCAACGATATGAAATCATTTATCAATTCACCGACTAACTCTTGTGTTGTGCAGATGGATGCAGCTTTATCAGAGGAATTTATTCCATCATCTGCAAAGTAAACCTTGTTACTCTTTCCTTCAGTGCATTAATTTCTTTTGAGGTAATTCTATTTGAGACATTATCAAGTACTGTGTGAGGGCCTCGGTTATCAAGAATTTGAAATGTGATTCACTACTTCATGAGATAATAATTTCTCAGCAACTTTTTTGTCTATTCAATCTGAAAGCAATAACATACTTTGGCTTTATTTTCTAATTTTACGAATAATTAGACAAATAACACGTGATTTTTCCAATTATATATAAAACCAAAAAAAAAATTCAAAGCCAAACAGTCATATTCGTCAATAATTCAAATTACCAAATACATGTACATGCTGGATTTCTTATACTTGTTTTGGGCCCAGAAAAATATAAAGGTATGCATTTTGGGCCCCTAAAAATATTGGACGGTTGACCAAAAAAATTATGTATAATGGACTGCTGATGCCTAAGATTTGCATTTTATTGACTACAAAACAAAGCAATACAAATGTTAACCCAAAAAAAAAAAGTAAAGCAACGCAAATCATTTAGCTCAACTTTTGGTCCCAAAAGTATCAATTCGATTGGGTTTGTTTCAGGGGTTGATTATACAATTTCAGAAACCGAAATGGGCTTTTTACCCCGTCCCCCCAAAAAAATTAATTTAATAAACAAATCTTTAAAATAATATTCTTCCCAAACTATATTCCTTGATTTCTTTTTCAATGTCAGCAAGGAAACACTTATATATATATATATATATATGACATTGTTTTTCTTTTATCATTTTAGTATCTCACATGCAAGCGAAACATGTTTAAAAAATAATAATAAATATTATATGTGAAGGTTATATTTATTAAAGATAGTTTGTAATTTATTTACAAATTTGTAGTTTAGTTAATAAATTTATAGAACTGTTTGGTAAATATAAAATAAAGGAACTTATAACTTTTGAAAGCTGGGTTTTCAAAATAGTTATCTAAAGTAGTATTTAACTTTTAAAAATTAACACTAATGTTTCTATTACAATTTTATTATTTATTTAAAAATAAAGACAATTTATCATTATACAACTATCACCTAACAAACATACAACAGTATTATTGTTCGCTTCACATTTACAACCGTTTCATTTATGTTTTTTTTTCCTTTCTTATATCTTTTTATCTATATGTATTTTATATTAAAAATATATATAGCTGAAACTATTTCACGTTTAAATATATAAAGAGAAATTTTATTTTTTATATAATTAATTAATTATAAATAAATAAAATAAGTAAAAAAATAATACTAATATTAATATAATATGTCATTTAAAGTTATTTAACATAAATTGGTTAGTTATACCACTTGTTTGTGAAACAATTTTAATTCAATAAATTAAGTTAAAAACTTTTAGTTACAAATTTATTACTTTCAATTAATGTTACAACTAAAAGTTAAAAGCTTTAAACTTTTGGCTTATTTTACCGAACATAATCTAAGTGATAAATATCACAAGTTGAGAAGTATCGTCCATGCGGTAAGCAAAATTTGTTTTTAAAAAAAGTTAAGTATCGTGGGATAATAGCCAATAATATAAGAAAAATTACTAAAAGACAAAGAATTAGTTTAAAAGAAATATTATTTTAGGAATTTATTTTTAAAATTAATGAGGTTGATTTTGTACTATGTGGAATAACAGTTGCAATGGGGTTGGTTGTTGTCCCTTATAATGATTAATTAATAGTTTGATATTAGTTGAATCAATGAAATGAACTGTGATATAGCGTGTTTTTGAAGTCTCAATGCACCTTTTTAGTCTCAAACTCACAAGCTTCCCCGACACATGGGAAGATATCTTTAGTAGAAAGCATGGCCATTAGTCCCCATCAGTGGGTAAGATGGATCATTTATCCTCTCCACTAACATCAAAGGGTCTCTTTCTCTTTTATTTTTAAGGTTCATATAATGCTTTCAACTTTCACTAATATCCAGGTTGCCCCCACACTTTGTTCATTATGCCACACATGTCACCACTTCCTGCATATGTACCACTCATTCCCAATTACTTCCCCATCGCTTTCCTGTGAACAAATCATGCAATCGATCCATAAAGCTATGTTTCATCAAATTTCAAATTTCAGAATTCAAAATTTCAATGTTTGCACTCAACTTTTGAATTATAAATAAATACTAAATTTTTAATCTTTCAAGATTTTTTCACTTTAAACGTTTACAATATATTGAAGAACTATTCGTGATTAATACAATAAATGCTTATGCCAAGGAGTTATTTTATTTAATGAACAATGACTCGTCGGTTGATGATACTATCCTCAGTGTCAAATGTTTTCTGCGCTTTTTAATTTAATTTCAATTTTTCAAAAGTAATTTCAATCTTATAATGTGAAATCAACGGTACTAAATCAGTTTTCGTAGGTCATATTGTTCCTGCATGAAGCATCGGTAGCTTGTAGTTATTACACTTGTAGTTGGATTGATTATACTGAGCTTGATCCAACCAGTGGCACGTCTAAGAACTTAGATTAATTAATCATAAAAATTTTACTTTCATTTCACTAAAAATGAAGACCGTTTCTTACTTCTGATTTTTTAAACACTAGTCTGGTTTCCTGTGTGGAAAAACTAATCATAAACTTTCAGAAGTTAAGATGAAATACTCATATTAAATATTTTTTATAATTTATATATTAATATCTTTTTGTACAATATTTACTCATATACAACATATATTTTAATTGTTTTTATTTATGTTTGATACAACTATTAACTTTAACATTAGTATACTTGTTTATGTAATTTAATAAAAATAAAATTCATTTAAAATTTTTGCCTTCATGGTTTAAGAAGGGTGCTTTATTCCAAAATCAAGACAAGAGGCTTTTAACACAGAAAAAAAAAAGTAAATCAGAATATCCATTGATAAAAGTTTAAGAAGAGAGATGTTTGTATTCCAAAATTAAGATGTTTTTTTTTATAAGTACTGTATGGAGTAAAATTTCATTTTAAGTAAATTAATGAAGTTTAACTATATTATTTATATTATTTAAATATATGAAGTTTAACTAATTATAAAACTTTATTAGTCTATAAAAAATAAATTTGTTCATTTATTTATATTATTTAAATAAATTCAATCAGTCATATAAATAAATTTAACCAGATAACTTAAACCATTTTTAATGATAGTTATTTGAGTAAATAAAATAGTAAAAAGTAGGAAGGAGGAGGGAAATGGTGTAGGGGAGGAGAAATTAAAGGAAAAATTCAAAAGAAGAGGGAAGGAATAGAGAGGACACTTGAAATAGTGGAGGAAGAAGAAAGAACGAAAAATAATAAAATATTTTATATAATTTTAAAATTTGTTATGCTTTGAAATATTATACATTTTTGTATATATTTAATTAAAAAAATAGAAAAAATTAAATTAAAAAATTATAATTGTGGAACAATTTGTGAGGTTTATTCAATATATTTTAAAAATTGACATAAAAACACATTTGAAACTTGGGTGGAGTTGCACGTCAATGATGCTCCTACGACAACGATATTTGAAGAAAACGAACCAATGAATGTTCAACAAAAATCAAATTATTACTTTTTCAACACTATTCGATCAACCCTCACCTGTGAACCCACCCCAGTTGCCCCCTCTCTTCCACTTTTAGTTACTGCCTCTGTGAACATACTGTTCATATTTCCATTTGAGTTTTGCGTATACGTCACTGATTTTTTATTTTACTTCCTATTAATAACATTATAACTTTAAGACAAATTCTCGCATTAACAATATTCATATTAAGATAATGCGTTTGATTTTTTTTTCTTTTTCATCATTACATAACTCATTACATTTATGATTTTTTTTTAATCTTTTCTTCTTATCTCTTAATTTCTTTTCATAGTGTACACTCTCTAGCTATGAGAAACGCTTGGTTGATAAGATAAAGTTATCTCAAATTAATTATTTTACGACATATTATTTGTACTTATAATAGTTAACACAGTACATATACATAGATGAAGCAACGTACATCAAGGAAACACTCCCCCAAAGTCCAAACCATACTGAAAGTGAACTGAAAGATGGTTAACTTAAAGATAGACACACACACAAGCCAAAGGCATAAAACAAGGTAGAATGAATATCTTTATTATGCAAATATAGATATGTTCAGCCAAACAGATGGTGGTGCTTCTTTCCATGAGCTTCTTCATCTTGTTCCTTTGCTTCCTTTTTCTCATGATGCTCATGAAAGGCGAAGCCACCAGATCCCACTGCAGCTGCAGCTGCAACCTCCTCTTCTATCTTGTGCCTGTGAGCGTTCTCTGGGTCTTTCTCTGCCTTGTGCTTCTCATGCTACCAAAACCAATCACCAAATATTCATGTCAATTAATGTATATATGGGAATGAATTCTCTCTCACACTTGATTGATTACACTGAAATGGATTTAAAATCTTTTATATCGTTGAGTAATAATATATACCGATCATATTAAAAAATAATTATTTTAAATTTAATTAATAGATCTTGTAATTAATTATAATGATTTTTTATTTAATAATTTTTTTTTAATTATATTGCGTTACTTAGCACTATGAGAGGATATATTTTTATAAAAATTCTCTGTCTAATTCGGCATATACATTATAAAAGATACAAACATGAGATTTCAAGATTATGGTTTTAGTTTTTCATCACGCGGGCCTGTATTTAACAAAAACTGAGAGATAAAGTTAAGAAGCTACTGAAAAATGTTTTGTCCATGCAAAACATTAATTGACAGTCTTTTTCGCTTTAACTTTGTGGAAATATTTAATTAAAGAAAAAATAGGAAAGAATATTAGTAAAGAAAATTACCAAGGCATAAGCACCAGCAGCTGCAGCACCTAACTCACCCAAGTGCTCAAGATGCTTGTGATGCTTCTCCTCCTTTTTATAGTCAACCTCTTCACGTCTATCATCGTCATAACCACCACCACCGGCACCAGCGGCATAGCCACCACTAGTTTTGGCGTAGCCACCACCGGTGGTGTCAGAATATCCACCACCAGCACCATAGCCACCAGAAGGCTCATCAGTGGAATAAGCTGCCTTGTTGTAGCCAGAGTCATAGCCACCACCAGAAGACTCATTTGATGTTTTGTTGTAACCAGTTTCATAGTCACCACCACCAGAAGACTCATATGATGATTTGTTGTAACCAGAATCATAACCACCAGCACCACCACCAGAAGATTCATATGATGATTTGTTGTAACCAGAGTCATAGCCACCAGAAGGTTGATCAGTAGAGTATGATGATGTCTTGTAACCAGTCTCAGTTTGTGTAGGCTCATCGTCATCCTTGTGGTGGTGGAAGAAGCCATGGTGTTTTTTCTCTTCAGCCATGGTGGTTGTAAAGGATATTAATTTGATGGATGAATCAAGTAAGATAGAAAAGCGATAATTGAAGTAATGGGTTTTGGGTAGTGATACTAAGGAAGGACACTGCTTAGCTATTTATAAAGTGATGATCATGTTAGACATACTTCCTGCTTTTTGGGTTGCCCTTAAATGATCATCTGCAAGATTTCAAAATCTACGTCCTCACATGCTTTATCATTTTTTTTCTACCGTGCATTTAATTGTGTTTAACTTTAATTTGGACCATCACCACACTGTATGCATATAAGCAAACCAAAATTAATAGAATGTTTTTATTATTTTTAATTCTAAAATGTTTTCATAACTTTAAATAATAAAATTGTTATTAGAAATAACTTTAAGGACTCTTCTCCATATTTTTTTTTGTATTTTGCTTTATATACACACGTGTATAATATCCACAAATTTTAGACGTCAAGTAGATTGCAAAAAAATATTTATTAACACTTTGTTGTTAGGTTTGATTTCGTTATTATAAACATTATCTAAAAAAATAAACTCTTGATTGTTTCGAACTTAAGTTAATAATATGATACATTGTATATTTATATTAATAAATAATTTTATCAGTAATATATATATATATATATAGTTTTTGTATCTTTATATTTTTTCACTTTAATTTCATATATTTGTTTGCTTTTTTATTTTATTTTTTTATCTTTCTCATTGATGTGACTTTATAAAAAATTAATATATAATACCAAAAGAATGATATGTAACAATCTCATAGTTTACTATGTAAAAGTTGGTAAGGACTAAAAAGTGTTAACTTTTAAAAATACATATTAAAGCTAAATAAATAAATAACCAATAAGTATATAAAAATACGAAGAATAAAGTCATATTTAATGTCAAATAACAGCTGTTACTAATTTATTTTAAATTTTGTGGGAAGTAGTGTTATCAGTTGAAAATAGTATCAATATCTTCCAGAGGGAGAAGGGAAGACATTTCCACCCAAAAGAGGATCGTCATTGTCATTTTCAATACACTGTCCTTTGCTCTTATTATTATTATTATTATTATTATTATTATTATTATTATTATTATTTTGTTTTAAACGAAAAGCAAATAGCACAAGGCAATTTTGGACCTACTTAATTGAAATTTAAAAAAAAAAAAAGATAATTGTTTTCCTCTGGAAATAACGACGCTAAAGGGAGAGTAGGATAAAACTAACATGGAAAAAAAAATCTTCGGTAACGTATAATTTTAAGTTTGATTTTAAAATTTTTATCTATGGAAAAATACTAGTAATAATTTAATTTTATTATATTTTTATTGAATTTTTGTTAAAATCTATCAATTTCTTGTTATCAATACTTCTTAAACACCCATTAATATTATTTATAAAAAAATAAAAAAAGACAAGACATATTAATAACTAAGTTGAAAATAATGCCAAAAAAAAAGAAAAAAGAAAGACAACAGAAGTGGATAATGATAATAATATGGACGGTGATTGGGGGACCCAAATTGAATGGCCGTTGCCAGTTGAACAGTTCGTTAGTGTCGGCATGAAAGGATATTCCATTTCCAGAGTTTAAAAATATTCCCATTTCAATTAAATTCTAAAATTCTTCTTTTTGCGAATACAAATATGTCACCTATGATATGTATGAAGAAGAAGTAAGGGTTGTCCAGGGGCAATAATTTATCTTTTTTCATAAAAATAAATTACGATTAAATGGAAAAAAAAGGCTTAATTATATGTAAATTTAATATTAACAAACAAAATTTCAAAAAAAAAAAGTATATCAAACAGTGGTTGGAATTTGTACATAAAAAACAGTTTATAAAACGAATCACAACTGTCAAATTAATCGAACGGCTCTTCAAGGATGTGACATCGATCCATCCATTTTTACGACCATTTCATTTGCATTAAGAGACTTGAGAATTTGATAAGAATTTAATTTGGTCACAAACAATAGTTTATAAAATGATAGGTTGCAATTTGCACACAAACGATAGATTTATGTAAATTTGATTTCAAAGGAAGATGGGCTCAGGTGATTGGATCCATGTTAGGTGGCATTTCGAGGTTACGCGTATTTGTGATATTTGATTGCCAATAACGACAGTTTAATTAACTGATTGGCTTTGGCTTTGGTAGCATTATGGCTGTGGCTAAAGTCGAGCCACGTCGTGCCACCACATATATCCATCAATTAACTATTCAAATGATAATTACCCCTTCTTTTCTTTAATTTTATCTTATTTAACAAATAAAATGCATATTTTATAGTAAGTATATCAAAACTGGTAAATTTAAAAATACATATATAATATATTGTAACTTATTTTTTCAATAATTATTTTAATTTAATAATATCCATATAATATAAAAAAATCTGAAATAAAGATTATGGCTGTCAGTTTATTTCCAATCTTCCACACAGTGCAAAGAATCGGTTTTTACAGCAACTAACATAATATTACGTTAAAATAATGTGATTGGTATAAGTTTTTATTTATTTATGTGATTAATATAAATGGAGCATATTTTATGAGTATGGCTTAAAAAAACATAAAAATTATTAGGTTATATATGTTATATACAACTTTTATTTTTTAATTTTTAAAAAATATGTTATGTAAAATATATACAATTTATACATTTTATTGAATATACTGTATGTGTGTTTTAATTGAAGCTACACAATATACGGTGTCCAAAGGTTATACAATAAGATGATGAAAAAAAGAAGAATTCAGAAGAAAGTCCATTGGCTAGTTTAAAGTTAATTTATTTTAAATTTTAAAATTTAATTTATTAAATATATTTACGTTAGAGAGTAAAAAATAAAATATAAGATGATTTTATCTATATAAAAATATTTTTAAATAAAACAATATGTAATTGTAAAATTGAAATTTTTTTTCAAAATTATGATAAATGACATTTTTTAAAATTCTGATTATTTGTTTATAATATTATTCTTGAAAATTAATAGTAAAAAAAATGATATTATCATATATATAAATATATATTGGTTATAAGTTATTAATTTGAAGTTATAAATTTTGAATTTAATTTAATTAAATAATTAAAGTTTGATTAAATATTTAATAAGATAATACTTAAATTTCAAATTAATCACATTACTGACAAATATTTTTTTAAAAAGGAGTTTTATTCTAAAATATGAATTTAAATTTAAGCCACTAAAAATGAAAGTTATTATGGGAAAAATAGTAATGAGTGACGATAATGAACGCAATGCGCTGTGCCTATAACAAAGGGTGAGGAGTCAAACATCTTAATGCCACGTCTTACCAATGTTTGCTTTCAACGTCCACAGAATTCAAATCAAAAGAAAGGAGTTAATGAAAAATATATTTTATTCGCATAAAAATATACATTTCTTATTAAAACAAAAAATAAATAATTTAAAATACATAGTGGGCATGCAATTCTTTTTTTCTCATCTCCTTTGTTGTTAACTCGAAAACTTCGTAACGGTGAACTTTACACTACATGGGAGAAAATTTAATTTAAAAAAATGTGTATAGTTTTATTTAAAATAAGATTAAAATATTGCATTAAATATTAACTATTTAGTTATGAATGATATACAAAATATTAATCGTTAGTAATGTACATTAAAAAATTAAGGATTTTTTTAATTTATTAACATCCGTTCTCACAATTGATTTTAAATATTTTTAAATAGTATTTGTTATTGAATATTTTTAATACTATAAATATTTTTTATAAAATATTATCATCTCAATTACTTAAAATCAATCTTTAGAGTTTAATATTAATATTTTTTTAAAACCTCCAACAGGTAATGCGTATCTGACATGATCAAAACAGACGAGCCCCAATTTCCAAAGTCTAAGGACTATTTTTTTGTCAATGACAAAAGTTAAGCCCACACCCAATTAGGTAATGGAGGCCCATGATGAAGCGAAGCCCAGCCGATAATGCTCGTAGTAACTAGAAATACTGAAACCCTGTTCTGATACTTTTGAGGTTTTAGCCTAGGAGCCGTGTTCATCTGCCGAGAGCCGCATAAAGTTCTCTGAATCTCTGCATTCAACATGGTACTTATTTAGTTCTGCTGTTTCACTCTATTCCTTCTTTTTGCTCCATTATTCATACTTATATGTTGTTGGTGTTTGAAAGGTTTCAATTTTTCGTTTGAATGATCATAAAATGTCAACTTTATTAGAATCTGTGCCTTGTGATTTGAAATCAACAATTTTGAAAGTGACCCTTGTCTTGTTTATCTCACATATGGTTTAAAGATTTTATTTTATTTTTTTATAATTTTGGTGTTGTACAGTCTCTTGTGGCAAACGAGGATTTCCAGCACATACTTCGTGTTTTGAACACAAACGTAGATGGGAAGCAGAAGATAATGTTCGCTCTTACCTCAATCAAAGGTATTGGCAGGAGATTTGCTAACATTGTCTGCAAGAAGACTGATGTTGACATGAACAAAAGGTTTACTTTCAAATCCCCTTTTTTTTCACTTTGTTATTTATTTATTTATTTTGCTTACTATTACATAGGAATGCGATGGTTTATTTGATATTTGGGTTTTGATGTTTTGTATTGAAATGTGTTTCGGTTATTTTGTTGGCAGAGCTGGTGAACTTAGTGCTGCTGAGATAGACACTCTGATGACTGTGGTTAGCAACCCTCGGCAATTCAAGATCCCAGACTGGTTTTTGAACAGGAAGAAGGACTACAAGGATGGCAAGTATTCGCAGGTGGTGTCAAATGCGCTGGATATGAAGTTGAGGGATGACTTGGAGAGACTCAAGAAAATCAGGTAATTTTGGATTGTGGATTTCTTGGAAAAAAATGTTTAGCTAGTAATTTGAGATTGTTTTGTGCAAATCAACCTGTTTAATCTTACAATGGTTGTGTGTGATTCATGTTAACAATTTTTTGGATTGTGGATTTCTTACTGAATGTCTGTTCTTCCCCTCTACATATTTCTGAAGTTGTTCAGAGTTTTTGCATACACTTATGTTTGAACTATTTCTAAATGACAACAAAGAAATGCATATAAATAAAACAATACGATGTCCAGCTGTTCAACAAGCCTTTTATTTAATGGATACATGCACAATGTGACAATGCTAGTTTTTTTTTTTTTTTCTGTTTATTCATCGAATAGAAATGTCATATAAACTGCAAAGGTATCAAGTGTTGTGTATGAAATTGAAAACATAGAATTCTCTTCGGCATTTGATTTCAAAACTTAGCTTTAGTAAATTTATATTCATTTGCAGTAGTTTCTGCTTGAAAACATATTAATTAAAACTTGTATAGCTGAAAAGAAATTAAAAGTTGATGAAAGCTGTTGATATATGTTAGTTTGCTACTGTTGTGCCTCGGGCCTGATGTTAGATATACATAGCATGTGAATTTAATTCGTTTGCCTTTAGCACTCTTGTCTGGATGTCGGGGTGTTTGTTGTATCAAGTAGGGAAATGGAAAGAAAAGTGGAGAAATGATCACTCCCTTGTTTGGTATTATCTAATGAAGCAGAAGGGAGACTTTATTTTATTCATTTAGTTTCATAAAAACAATAGAAATATATATAAATAAATGTCCAATCACTTTATTATCTTTCTCTAACAAAATTGATTTACATAAGGGTCTGTTTTCAAGTCTAGTTTTGGAAAAGGAAGGGAGGACAATTTTTTTTTTCAAATTAAGAGTTATATAATGTTTGTAAAAACAAGCAAAAAATTATCAAATTCAAAACCTTAACTCACAATCATATCCGAAATGACTTATACTATTGTTAATGTAAGAAAAAAAATATGGGAGTCCGAAGAAGGGTTGCAAGTAGTGCAACATTTACAGTGTCTCATGGAAAATAATCCATCCCTTTACTTTTCCCTCCCTCCATGAATGTGATAATTTGCAGGGAAAGTGAACATAACAAGTTTTTGACAATATTATAGCCTTTTCTTTTCTTGGTGGATCAAAGCAGCTATTTATGGCCAACAGAATTTTGGTTTGTGAAACATAGTATTCCATGCTAACATATATAGTTACCCGCAGGAACCATCGAGGTTTGAGACACTATTGGGGCCTTCGCGTACGTGGCCAGCATACCAAGACCACTGGTCGTCGGGGTAAAACTGTTGGTGTTTCTAAGAAGCGCTGAGCTCTCACTTCCGCTTTGTTCTCTACTGTTTTTGAAGAATGAGATATAGTTTTATTTTCAGAATGCTTTGGATTTTGTTGCATTTTAACGTTATTTGTGGTTGGGTTTGTTAGTTTGATTTTTCAACTTACGAATCTTATGTCTTTTTGGTCCAATTTGTGGTTAGAGGCCATGTTGATTTCCATTAAATATGCCCAAGTCTCGAGCAACCTAAAGCTATCTTAGAAAAAGTATTGAGTTTGATTGAAATAATTATTGAGATGTGCATTACCATTGTAAGCACAATGAATAAAAGGTATAAGATATATAAAATATTAATGAATAAGACAATTATGTCTTGGTTGAAGTTGTTTAAATACTGGTATAGTTTTCAATTGAATTGTTATTTAATAAACGCAACATGTTTTTCAACAACAAAAGAATTATTACGTACAATTAATGTCTTTTTTTTTTCTGGAGTTTGTGTATTAGGGCCTATTTGAGAAGTATTTTATTTGTGGTGGTTTTTGAAATTTTTATTTTGTAAAATGATATTTAAAAACTTAAATAGGAAGAAAACAATTTGTTTGAGAAGCACTATGTCTCCATAGCGTTTCTCTACGGCTATCTTTGCAATTGGTTGCCAAACTGAAGGATGATCTTGCATCAATTTATTCTGATGTGCTCTGACACAGTTGTTTGAGCCACTAGATCTCCATTATAACTGTTCCATTTGCAGAATGGTTCCTCGCAATCCAGGTTTCTAATCTGCCATGGTACGAATCGTCTTCCTACCAATTGAGACGTTGCCTCTGTTGTCAATGTAGGGTATCATTCTCATCACAGTGATGCCTTTTTGTGTGATGTCGATGACTGAGCTCTCAACACGATATAACATGGGTGAGAGGTAACGTAGTTAAACATAGGCCACTGCCAAATGGCCAAAAAGTAACACAATGTTTTCAAAAACTATTACCGGAAAGCCATATCAAATGAAGTTCTATTGTTTTACTTAAAAAAAAAAAACCTCGAAACAGGCAATAGTCAATTGATTGCAAACGTTGTTTAGCTTGACTGTTATTTCTGTCGGCACCCAAATCCTGGAAGGTTCGTGTGTTGCACATGCCTCTAACCATGCACCACACAAACAACGACTAGTAACCAAAAAAGTGCTCATGTTAGGGACTGCATCAATTATAGGCTGAATCACGTTTGCTGTGCAGGGGTCATTCAATCTGACTTCACGTAACACGTTTTCCCCATGCAATTCAATCAGTTCTTAGCGTTGACCAAAAAGAAAAAAATGAAAACCAGTTCTTAGCAAACAATAAACCAACTTTATTCTCCACACACTGGCAACTGTTTCTAAACCGCAAAAGTGAAAGTAACATATAGAAAAAGAGGACGGAGTCTGAAGAGACAAGAATTAATGTATAAAGGAACTCAGAAAACAAAACCAGGTTTACTGGTGAAGTTTTTCAAAAAATGCCACTGCTACTTAAACAATAAATATTTCAGGGCAGAATCTAAGCATTTTGAGATAAAGTGATCACTACCTTAAAAAAAGTCTAAATGAAGTTGAAACAACAGGGTGATCCTCTAATCATATCATGTATGTGAACAAACATTCCAGTAGACAAGCATCTCCATGTCTTCATTATAATAGCTGAAAACAGAAAAAAAAAAAAAAAAAAAAGAAGAAGGTCAAAACAATAAGGAATTTAGCAGACAGGGATTGTTCGAGAGATAAACAGGCCACTTAAAGATGTTCTTATGCATCTTTAATACAGTGGCGCTTAATTAACAAGGTAACAATAAGACTTACTAGGGTTATTGCTTAACTTTGAGACCGGTTTCTATGCGTTCAATGAGCTGATCTGCAGTCAGTGCTCCCTCCTGATAACCGTTAAGAATATGGAGATAACAATTGTCAAGATAGCAGTCAAAATCATTGTCTTGTTTTGTCAAATAAACAAACATCACTAATAACAGATTCTGCTCAGAGAATCTGTTCATTTAAGATAAAGCTAATGAATTTTGACAATATATTATTCATTCCAAATGAGTGGAAAAAGATTTAACATGAGTGCCAATTTACAAGAACATAGAAGAAAAGGCAGCAAACAGCCAAACACCAGACCATTTCAACCTTTATATACCTTCACTTATTCAAACAAGACGATGGAGAAAGTATTTGAATTATCAAATGACAGCAACCTATGCTATGATATAGGTTGCAGACAACAGTCTCTATCAATCTTAAACATCCTTGAACTGATGCATCGATTAGGTTCTTTATATTATAATCAAAGCAACCTCATTTTCAATTTCATTATGCCAAAGTCAACAAGCCTAAGTGAACATTAAAGCAGTTCCATTACAAGATGCCAAAATGATTTCTACTTGTTTCCTGAGTTGGCTTAGCAATACATGGTTTTCGAGCTTTACATCACAACTTCAAATTTTGAACAAAATTGAAGAAGACTCTAGCCTGGCTAGTTGAACAATTAACATATCTCAGAACATTGTCACAGACCCGAATTTAAATGCCAAATCCTACGTTTTTAAGCAAAAAAAAAGTGTACGTTAGGACTTAGGAGTCCATTGCACGAACAAAAGATGGAGCTTCTATACATTATAACTTGCTGAGACACAATTAACCACCAGATGCAAGGAAGTCAAAATTCAGATGAAAGAAAATACATCTAACTTACAAAGCGATCATAGGGTTTTCCATCCTTAAACATGATGAAAGTTGGCAACGCTTCAATTCTGTATTTGTCAGCAATGCTAGGGTACTTCTCAGTATCAATCTTCACCACCTGTATCTTATCTTTTAGACGAGTGCTCACCTCATTCAGTATGGGAACCATGAATTGACAAGGACCACACCTGTAAACAAAGCCTTGGGTTACTCATTTGATGTTAATGTTATGACATAAATAGTTGATAAAAATCAGTTTTAACCTGAAATATTATCAGCTAACACAAACTGGTATAAACCCAACACAAACACAGAGGAAAATTACCAGGTCGCATAGAAGTCAACCAATACAGGCTTTTCGGAATTGGCAAGCAAATCTTCAAAGGAGGAAAAGGTTTGTTTCTTTGCTTGAACCTACACACAAAAAAAAAAAAAAAAAAAAAAACAAGAAAAAAACCAAAATGCTTGTGAGTTTTTAATAAAAATTGAAACTCATGCAAGGCAAACCTATTGCAGAAGCACAGAAGTACATTTCAACAAGCAAACACTCAAATTAGCCCTCAATTGAAATTATGTTTAAGCCTTTAAGGTCCTCCAATCTGCACTTCTTCATTCAAATTAGTCCTCATGTCACAAATTTGAGGATTAATTTGACAGATGAAATATACATTCCGCAACGAATTTTCACGATTAAATACATATTTTAGACGGCAAATATAATTTCCGTAGTCGAGAGACTAACAAAACGGTGAAGGTATTTTTTCAAGAACTAATTTGACTATTTACACAGTTTTAACGTGCGTGAGTGTAAGCAAGGATAGAAATGGCTCATCATAATCAACATCACAGTTTAACAACAACAATCGCACGATGTTCCTTAAATTGAGTAAACTCTGACGAAGTTCGCGTACAACGAAAGCTCTAACTTAATTAAATAATTGCTAAGGGAAAAGAAAGCAGGAATAGAGGTTATGGTTACCAGAGGAAGGAATCGAGGGCGCGAGGAAGCGGGAGCGCGTGCGGTCCCAACGCGAAGAAAGCGAGTGCGGAGCGGAAATTGCAGGGAGGAAAGGTTGGCGTAAGAAGATGCGGACGTGGATGAGGGTCCCAATCCCAAACGCGTGGAGCGTTCGGAGTTCAAAGAAGGAATGTTGGAGGCTGAAACGGAGACCGACATGGGAACGATACGAAGGAAGAGGGAATGTAGATTGGGGTGTGTTCGGATAGTCAGAAAATGATACGAATCCTAAATATCTGTTTGGATTTGGAATCGAGCGACACAGAGAAGGAAAATATCTGAAGCAGAGTAAGGAAGGAATACGGAGCTACCAACGGACTTTCCAACCTCCTCGCCTTTTATAAAGTCATTTGCCTTCTGTTCGCTTTGGGTATGGTTATTACAAGCAGGATCACATACATTGCCCCAATTCGTTTTACCCTTTTTATTATTATTATTATTAATTCATGTATTAGTATTATTTTTATTTATTTTTAAATAAATTCATATAAGAGATTCTTGTCAGAGGCGGAGAAAAAATTTTGATTAAAGAGAGATTAAGATTGAAAACACATATATCCCAGTACACAAAAAAAAATAAATCAACTGTTATATACATAATGAATTTGATATACAACTAAGGTGTTTTTAAAAAAGGCTTATATACTAGTTAAATAAAATAAAATAAAAAGACAACAAATTAGCTGATTAAAAAACATGAACGCAAAAAAAAAAAAAAGATTAAATATGTTTGTATTTTCTCATTTTAAAAACTAAAATTATATATAATTTTAGTTTTTAAAAAAAGAAAACTCTTTTTAAAAATACAAACAAACATACTCTTAATTTTTAAAAAAGATTTTTTTTCTCGCCTCCATTTTCTTTCCTTAAGCCAAACAAAGCGTGAAGACAAGTAAACTGGGACTCGTTTTGCACATTGGCAAGCACAAGTTTTTGATTATTTTTATGGGTACAATTCATCCATACAAAATAACTTACATGTCTAATGGTACAAAACGAGGACGATGATCAACAACAATTGTAATTCTTTACAAAATCTCACTTCTGGGCATTTGTGGTGTAGCCTCACTACGTGATGTACATAATTGCTGTTGAAACAAGACTCCAAAACTAACACCAGAATACGTGTAAAATGCGTACAATAACTTCAAAACCATGCGTGGCATTGTATAAAAATGGGGTCGGAGATCATCCATCACTGGTCAATATGAAAGCCAGAACAACGATGGTGAGTGCAAAGACAATGGTGGCACAACGAAACAACCGTGCATATTTAATTGTAGTATGATTCTTGTTCTCTTCACTGCTTAATTCAATCTGTTTGAGAAGCTCCCTTACTTCATCAATGTCCGAGTCTTTTGAAGCCTGGATTAGTCTGCTTTGAATCTTCTCAAGCTTAGTTAATCTCCCATCACTAGATGTGGCTTCTTGTGACCAGATAAAACCAGTCATCTTCCACAAGAGAATCCCCACATAGATGGCTACAATGCAGTCTACAGTGTAATGATGGCGCTCTCGTATTTCTCTTTGGGCGCTATGCATTACTAGAAGCCATACAAGAGCTGAACTGAAACCCCCATAAGCTTCCTGCAATCATTATTAAGATAGAGAGGTCAAAAATTTAACTCCTACTTCAAAATCCAATGCAAACAGTCACAAGATGATAGGACAGTGCAATCTTGCAATGAATTTCAAATCTTACTGTCCAAGCCATGGCTGTGAGTACGGCAACAAGCATGTGGCCACTGTATAGGAGGTCATTGCAGCCACCTCCAGCTTTCTTTAACAGACTGTACCATGAAGGCCCTTCGGAGGCAGTGGGTCGCAAAAAATCAATCAGAAAGCTCATCGAACCCCAATCTGGCTGGTAGTCACCAATTGGTTTTCCAATGTCAACTACGAAAAAAGAGTATGTTAATTTACAGGCCAGCTTTGAGAATAATAACCTTGAACATTGAATAATAAAATCTAAAATTCATATAACCACAAAGCATGTCAGGTTCAGATTTCTTCATAAAATTGCACCAGAGAAACCCCACCCCAAGTGGCTGCAAATGATTTCAGTGCCCAAAACACTAAATTGTTCAGCTTTAATTCAAAGTTACTATTTTTGTCCGATAAAGTTTATGAAAAATAAATAACTTAATTGGAATACACTGATAGTGAAATAGTTTTTTACATTGTCATTTAATCATAAATTTCTATATAATTAAAAATTACAGACTTTTGTAATAATTACTTTAAAAGTTATATGTGAGCTAATTTCTAATTAGTTACAGTGAATCAAAATTAGACTATACAAAACCAGAGGATCTTTTAATGGGCATGACAAGTCTTAAAAATTTGTTGAAGGGCCAAAACATAAGCACCCCCGGATTAAACCATTACAAGTTAAAAACAGCTCGTAGAACGTAGTAAATAAAGCAGTTACTAGAACCCAGTGGAATAATATTGTGCATACCATAAGCCTTATCTAGCTTTATCAACCGATTGATAGCATCGTGATCTGAAGCATAGGGAACATAATATTTCTGAGCCCAACGATGAGGATATCCCGGAACTCTGAACCGAGAACTAGCACACCAAGGCCGGGCAGATGGCAGAATTGTAGAAGCAAAAGTTATGGCACGAAGGAGGCGCCCAACAGCCATTGTAAACATGTACCTAGCACCAAGTCCGAGGCCCGGAGCTTTTACAGAGTTAAATAGGACAGAAAACGCCAGCATCATAAACAACATCAAGAAATGGTGCAATCCAATGATTCGAGCTCTTAATATCTCAACAATCGGACTTGGAAGTTTCTCATTTAATGCCAGCAGCAACCATTGACCCGTGTCAGGAAGAGGAGCTGTATCTCTGTCCAAACAAAACAAGTTAATAAGTTTTCATTTTTCAAATAGAAATTACAACAGGTTGTAGTTAGATTTTATGTCAAATAACGCCAAAAGCAAACCATACTTATAGTAACGTATATCATCGGATAGTAATTATACACTAGTTAAATCGTGTGCAATCATTGGCATTGGTCATTTTAGTTTGAAAATCACAGTATTAAAAATTAGGTTGTCAAGGTAATTCTCCATTAACATAAATATGATAATTCTTATTTTAAGCAAATAGATATTTCAGGAAGCATTCAAAGACTATCATCAAATCTAACAAACCGAGATCTGGAACTTCAAGAAGTCCTCATCAAGACAAATATTAGTTCAGAGAAATGAATTACTAACAGAATCTAAAAGTTCAGATCTCCTTTCAACAAAGGAATACTTCGTTCAATAACTCGTGATGAATCATGATCAATATACATTTAAAACCTACATTTCAAACAAGATCCAGTTCCCAAAGACTAGTCATGATAAATATAGAACTGCAGGAAGAGAAACAATGTCGATCCACGCAACACTATGAAGAGAACAGCAGCAGAAGAAGAAGACAGTTACCGGTGCCAGTCGAGGCCGAGGACGGCGGTGACAGAGCGAACGGAGAGGGCTTCGAAGAGTAAAGTAGAGAGCATAAAGAGCATGGATGCGACGAAAGGAACCGCCGCACGGAACTCGGCGGTCCAGTGGCGGTAGGAGGGAACGCGGGTCACGGCGGCGAGTGCGAGGAGGGACCACAGCGCTGGTTGCAGCCGCGAGTGCCACGCCGGAGACAAGTGGCGGAGGTAGTCGACGGCCACGTAGGACATGGCTGCTACGCCCAGGCCGGCGTTCTTCGGGGGCGGCGCCGGCAACCGCATGGGGTGGGAGTGAGGGAATGTGGAAGTGAGTTTGAAGTGAAGGTGGAATGGGCAGTTGCTGCAATTTAGGGGAAGTTGGTGTTTATGCCCGGGACCCACTTTGTTATTTATTATATCTTCACAGTTTTAACTACATTCAACTCATAAATTATTGTTGATATATAAGATTTATTTTTTAAAATTATCTAAAGTAATTGTTAATTTATTATGATGAATTAAATGCTTATTAATGATGCATCTAGAACATTTGTTAATAAGATTGTTTTAATTGAAAGGAAAAAAAAATCTGTATTTGTTTGAAAAGTTAAGGTAAAAACGTTTTGAAATGGAATTATAAAAAAAATAAAATTATAATAAGCATAATAGATCTTAATTTTTTTTAAAAAGATAAAATTATTTTGAAATTGGGATAAAAATTAATTTAACTCTATTTTAACCAAACATATTTTATTTTAAAGTTTAAATTAAAAATAAATAAAACTTATAACTGCTCCAAACAAATTTTAAAACTACTTTTTTTTGTTTTAAAGTGAGGTAAAAATATTTTAATTTGACTTAAAAAATCAATTAATTTTATTTTAATTAAAGTATTTGAAAATTAAATAGCGGTAACCAAAAGTGTTAGAGTATGGACAAGATAAACAGAAAAAAAAAAAGATGAAAAGGCACATATAGCTCACAAAGATTATATTAATATTTTATTTTTTGGATGAAAAATGAGACAGATAAAAAAAATATAAATAGAAAAGAAATAATGTATTATTTGAATGAATAGAAGTTGAAAGGAAAGAAATAAAAAAAATTCTTTCATTTATTTAGATGATTAAAAATAAATAAATAATATTTTTATTATATTAAAAAATTAACTTAAAAATATTTTTTTATTATATATTTTATCTTAATATAAAATTCTTATTTTGGTTATAAAATAAATTACTTTTAATATGTTAAATAAGAAATGAATGAGAAAAAAAAAAGTTCTACTAAACAGTTGCATTGCACGCCTAAATGGGATGAAAATGTTTCAACTCTTACTAAACTAAATAAATGACACAATTTATATCCCTTCCAATTTCAGTGAAAACAGTGTAAAAGTTTTCTCTTAAATTTTGTTTTTCTTATGAAAAACAAAATCAAAGTCTGATTATTTTTTTTCCGTATGTTATAGGGGGACAAAACCGTCCCTCTAGATATGTTTAAATCAATTACTGATCTTAAATGGTAGAGAAATCAAGTAGGAAGAAAGTGGATATAGTTGAAAAAGTGGAAGTTTGGACATAAGCGAGTAAATGACTCTTAATCAAATATGCAGTGCAAGACAAATTGTACCAAACAAGCGAAGTTGGCAAAAATAAGAGGTTTTGCAATGATTCGTGACTAGATTACAAAAACCTATTCCAAAACTCCAAGATAGTTTTCAAAGGCTTATGTGAGGAATCTACTTGATGAATGTAAAAGCCAATAGAAGAGTGAAAATATGCTCTGAACTTTTTTTATCTAATTTTTCTTTCGACCCAAGTGCCTTAGATGCAAGCTTGGGTATTTTAACTAACATTGTAAACTATCTACATGCACTATTCTTGTGATTTAACGAGCTATCCAAAAATAAACTTTTACCCATATTTAGATCTTGTGGGATCGTTGTTCAAAAGCGCAATAGGACGAAGGAAGTGACTTCTAATTACAAACAACTAATTATTTCCTTTCAATTTGGCTTGAAACTAATTTAATCCTCAAAGGTTCATAATGATCACTACAGTAGAGGGACAGTTTTGACCGCAACAATAAGAACGGAAAGATGACAGCCAATATTAGAAACATTAACTAGTCAATACTGAAAGTTAAAGAAATGTTGTTCATTACAAAAGGGTTCAATGACAGGCTTAGAATTTTTTCCAATGAGGTGGTAATAATATTACTATAATTGATGGCATGGTAATTACCTTACAATAGTTCACTTTATTTTATTTTATTTACATTATTCTAATATTAGGATCATTAATGTGAACACATCTACAAAACAGAAAATACCTCCAAATATTTTACTAAAAACTAAGATAAATTAACAGGAGAAACAAATGGAAGAAGGTCATTTACACAAAATCCTTGCATAATATTATCAACTATCAAACAGAAGCAAACAATGTGGAGGTCCGCTATATGACTTAAGTTATCCGGCTCTTTGTATAATAATTCCTCAACTCTTGTTTATCTATCTCAAGTGACAATCATCTATACAAAAGGTTTACTTCTTTTTCTTTTGAGGGGGGGGGGGTGTTAAATATACATGAAATCACGAAAAGTAATAGTCAAATCCTCATATAGGAGACTTGACAGAATGAATCAAATACCATAGCAAAACCTTACACTACCATTCTCAAAAAAAAAATGGAAAGCTCCTATAAAATGTAATTCTATAATCAATAAAAGAAAATGTAATCCTACACACCACCACAAGGCGCACAACACTTCGCAAGTTGGAGAAAAAACCACTGCAAAGGATTTAAGTGGTCATCCTCCGCTGCAGATGGAGTTGGCAGTGGTAGTTCATCAGGCAGATGGCGATGAAACGCATCAACCGCAGCTGCAACACCATCTTCATTCTCAATCAACTTAGCAATTTCCATTGCTCGGGATTTCACCTGAAGATTAATGACCTCATTAACTATCAATTTATTGGCTAAACCATGACAATGTTTGCATAGAACAAGTGTTAAATTAAGTTATAAGGTATACAGGAGGAAACAAAACAATAGGTCTGGAATTATTATTTTTCAATATCCTTACTTTTGGGAAGTACAAAAAAGGATGGTAGGAAGGGGACACCTAAAAAGAGGGATGAATAGAATTTAAATTCACCTCTGGCTGGAGCATGAATCTTATGGCATTTGATAAATTCTCAACATTGAGCTGAGATATTGGGATTGGGGCTGGTCCCAACTCTTTCTCATATATTCTATCTCCCCAAAAGAACTGATCTCCAAAGAATGGAACTATGGTCGTAGGACACTGCAAGTTATGGTATTCATATTAGAAAAGTAAAATGCAATGAACTTTTTTCATAAGCACCAGAATAATGTCATTAAATTCTGATTTCTGAGACATTCAAACAAATCCTTGGATTTGGAAAAGAAAAATATCACAGACGATACTATTTAATGTTAATTACCCCAGCTTTTAATCCTGTTGCTGTGGTTCCAGCTCCACCATGATGCACCTGCAGTTTTCGGCCAATGAATCTTAGTCATTTCATGCCCAGATCTGAGTGGACATTCCACACCAACTCCTCAGCCCCTTTTTTCCCTAGCTTCCTCTTGGAAGAACATTTTACAGGTAAAGTTTGGGTAGTGATATTAAGCATCAAAGTAAAAAAGGCTTAAACTAGCAATGAGTAAACCACTTTGACGCACTAAAAAGCATTTTCGTTATTTCCCAATAAACCCACAAGAAACAAATTGAAACTCACCACTGCAGAACATTGAGGAAACAGCCAATCATGAGGGCATTCCTCCAGAAAGAAAACATTGTCACAAACTTCTGCCACTGCATAATGGAAAACACAATGCAGGTGCTATTAATGTCAAGTATCTAAAATGCACAGGACAAGATGTATAATTTTCTACCTGCATATCACAAGACATATTATGTAAACAGCTTAAGAATTCTTCAAAGTTAAGATCATCAAAATGCAGAAAATTCAACAAAAAGTTCTTACTAAATCAAGTTAAATCAATAATTTAAAGAAAAAGCTTAACAAAAAGATAGATAATGTTAAAGAAAACATTTCATTCGCTAGTCACAATGCAATGATTTTGCAGGCATATCTTAGATGCACAATATGACATAACATGCAGAAACATATTTAAAAGGGTTGACATTAAGCTATATAAATGTAAAACGAAATATTCAATCTCTGGGTTATTTTCTTAGTGAATAAAATTTTAGGATGAGGAGATAATATTGTCCCATTCCAAGGCAACGAAAATCTCCAAACTCTAACGAACACTTATAGAGATCTTAAATTTAGCTCATGTTACGACGACAAGTTGGGACTTGAATCTATGGCTTGTCAAATGCAAGGCTCTATCTAGTCACTCAACCAACCTTTTAGCATTCAGTCTCTAGGTTACATGCCAATTGGTAGTATGATATAGCCTTTAGGTGTTTATTTCTGCTCATCCTTTTTTATGAGCCTGTATCCAAAGCCCAAAAACTCAACTAAATAATACAATGAAATTTTCCCTTCATTTCCTTATATTTTTCTGATACCTAACATACTCCTTATGGATATTCTTTACAGTTCATTCATTCTTTAGCTCCTGCAAAGCAAAATATGTATCCACTTTTCTGTCAAACAAACCCATAAATTTTATTTTGGAATCTTGGCCTTCTGTTTTTCTTGGATAAGAACTTTGGGATAAAGTCAATCAATTCCTCAATAATAATCTAGCTAATTCAAAACAGTGAATATTCTCGTTAAAAGTAAACCACACAGAGTAAGTGAATAAAAAGAAAAAGAAAGGGGTGTTATCATTCCATGCTCAGTAAATACTTTAGAATCAGTCAATGGAGCCAAAGCATGTGATTAGACAGCTTCAGAAATTTCCATAAGCACAAACTAGAATAATTTTTACAATATTTCATAAGCTTAAATATGTTTAGTCCTTGTAATATTAGGTTCTTTTGCTTTAAGTCCCTCTAAAATATATTTTTTTTTCTGTTGTAATCCTTTAAAAATCTGAAATCTCCATTTTTAGTCCTCGCCGGTACTTGTGTTCAGTTATGGCTTGTTTAACAGACATCCTATGTGTATGACTTTTGATATTCATCAGTTTGTAAAATCACACACTGTCTTAAAAATCATCCCACCAAGATAACTTTTGAGCTCCAAAGAATAAAAATGTATGACATAGATGAAAGAGAATATCAGTTATATAACTATAAAATGAAAATTTCCCAAGAATATTCATGTATGAAAATTAATAAAAACTAATTAGAACTACGATAAACATAGCACAATGCCAGTAGGAAGGGGCTAGTGTTGAGGGTTTTGGATAGTTTGCATGAGGTCATGATCAAACCTAGTAATAATAAACAATGTGTTTCACTCATCCATTGACACTAACATACAAACAAATAACAACAAGAAACCAAAATTAATTATTACTTCCGCAACAGCAATCAGTACTTGAAAAAAAACTGAAAAAAATTGGTACAAAACAAAATTGGAATTGAATACTTACAATTCCCTAGATTGCCCCAACCCCGGTCAATAATTCCCCGTTGTTCGGTAGCTTTAAGTGCCTCCAATATAACATCCGTTGTTCTTTTAGGATCTTCAAGAGGCTGACAAAGTACACCGCATTCATTCAGAGGACTTCCAAAATTCATTTTGAAAATCTTGCTAATAGTGTCAAGTAATACAATGCCAAGTTCATTATTTTATGAGTATAGCTGAAACGGTTATTCATGACAATATATATCATTACACTGATTCTATTATAATTATCAAGCACAATCATGGATTACCCCAATTCACTGATGGTCATAAAAATAATTGAAGACAAATATTTTGATTACAGTAACATCTCTGCACACACTAGTCAAGGAAGGCCAGGACCATTAATCATTATAAGTATTGTCATAATTAGGGATTATGGTTTTCTTCAAGGAGATAGATAGGGTATTAGGGTTTATAATTGGGGATTTAGGTATTTACTATCAATAATTTGATAATAGCAGTTATTAAGGATTTTGCATATCTTTTCCATACGTTGGAGAACTTTATATCCTATTCAAGGTTAGGAATTTTTGAGCAGTGAGCTTGTCTTAGTAGAACTATGATTATTTGAGTTGTGAATAGAGCAGGTTATATCTTAGGGATTCCAGAATTCAGCCTCTATTGAATATGAATTTCAGAATTTTTAGTGCCATTTACATTCTGCTAATGTGTGATTAAATGCAGATTAATTGATTAATAATCAACCAGCCATTAGATGAAAAAGCGCATTTAAACTTGTATTGGTATTACAGTCCAAAAATGTAATGGACAAAAATAAGTTGCACCGTTTTATTAGGCATCATGTGTCATGCCTATGAAGGAAAAAGTAACCAATAAATCATTCATTGCATGCAAAATCTCATCATGCATCTTTTGATTAAGGTAAAGCTTTGATCCTCCAAGAATGTAACAAATACCATACCATGCTCCCAAACCCAAAATATAAAGGAGGTGGTCCTTTTTTAATCCATTGAACAAAATCTTCTCGAGGTTCATACTTGGATGCAAGGCTCAAGAAACAGTAACCAACAACATCAACTAAAGGGCCCCAGTCTGCAAATTTGTAAATGTCATTAGCTCTAGTAATACATTTGGAACTCTGAGCAAAACATTGTTGACCAAGCATGTAAGATTGTATACTATTTACTCTCAAGGATCATTTATTCTGAAAGTTTAAGCTGTTAAGTGGAAGCCTATCAATGATTTTACATCTACAAAATTTTTTAAGTGATATTATCAACCAAAAAAAATTATCGCACTTCATAAACAATACATATTGTCTTTTTAAAGTTGTTTAACAACTTAAGATTTGAATGGACTCTGATATATATAGAAAATAAAATAAAATCTGTTTGATTATTTAATCACAGCAGACAACTTTGTATACTCACAATCCAAGGCAACAGTTACTGTGCATTCAGTTCTAGACAGTAACAGCAAGTGAATTTATTTGCTACTTCAATGACTTTAATGATAAAACGATTACTCATTTAAAAAGAAGTACAATGAGGGCATCAAATGATGTAACTAATGATTGAATAGTTGTCCATACCATTTGGTTTTGGAACTACATGAGGACTCCACATATAGCCAGTTGGTAAGTGAGATATTGATCCACGGTACATACTGAAGTATGCAATAGGAGCAAGTTTCAATTTTGTTTTCCTGAAGCCATTGATTATTCCTCGCATTCCCCACCATATCAGTAGATCCACAATTATATACGACAGCTAGAGACACCAAGAAAAATATTGAAACAGGCTTATTGGTAAGGTAATTCCGTAAATATTCATAAAATTATCAAAATCAGATTATAAAAATAGTGTAAACAAAGGACATACCCAATAACCAGCACTTTGAGGAACACGTGCCAAAGGGTGAGAGAACTCATACGTTGGCCTGCATATTGAGAAAAAAAAAATATGTAAGTGATATCAAAGATTTAAAGAATGCAGTAAAAAAAAGGATGATTAAAAAATGTTGCATTTATCTGAAATTTGAAAATGCTGTTGTTCCTGGTTTAATTACAACATTTCTGTACGGTATGAACATTTCCATTCAAGAATTAGAAAGTTAATTATATTTTGTTATGAAACCTTATCTTCCTAACATATAAAAAGTGACACAACTGCTCTATAACACTTTAAACTCACGTCCATGGCATTGTGAAGAAGATGTGAAGGGGTACCCCAAGGGCTTCAGCAATATGTACATGTCCTGCAAACCGAAGTCACAAGATATAATTCTTTCTATGTTATTCTGAAAAGTCATGTGATGAACATTGCATGTCCAGGAAAGTTTGTAAAACAACCATGCTGAAAGGAGAAAAAAACAATTTTCTTCATATAAGATCTGCAATTCAATAACATTTTTACGAATTTAGTAAACAGACTCTAGAAGGAAAAAAAATCATCATTCATGCCTTGAATGGGAAAGCCCCTCAATTCATACTTCAATGTTGGTAGTCACTCTGGTAATACAACACTACTAAGTAGTCAAGACCATGAATATTGTTTAATTGACGTGAAGTAGCAGAACTATGTTCCAATCTACAGGTACATAGAGTAGCATCAAGGCTAACAAAAGAATCATCAAATGCCATAATTTCATAGCATCAGATATGATTATCATGTTGCAAAAAAAAAAAAAAAACTATTGCCAATTAAGCCTTTTAAAGAAAATTAAGTCATTAGAAATATACGAAATTAAGAAATATACGTACAGTAATCTCCCAACCACTTACCATACGCAGGAGGATTGGCAATAATAGCTTGAGCTCTGAAAGGAACACCCGTTTCCAAATCAGGTGCTGTGCATGCTGGAAGAAGGGAATCAATGATGACCTTCAACTGCTTTCTTTGGATAGATATTTCAGCCGGACCAGAAGGGATTAAACCTTTATTTCTTGCCATATCTATGCTTTAAACAACTCATTTAGTATATCAGTATATGGACATATAAAGAGTAGGAGCGACAATGAAATATGATTAAAACAAAAATACATGTTTGATTGAAATATCATAGTCATCGTTTAAGGTTTATTCAAGTTTCAAAACAAAAATAGGAGGGACTGAGCCAAGAGTGGAACAAAGTCAAAGCTTGGAATATCACAGTCATTGTCTAAGTTTTCCTGATCGCAGGCATCAAGGCATGTTTTGCAAATGCTTAGCTATTGGACAATGCTGAGAATGAAATGGATTTTTTTTTTTTCACTGTTTTTAATTATCTCGCAGCTTGCTATTGAAAATTTCATATGAATTAATTATCCAGGAAACAAATGTATACAAAAAAGAGAGATTATAAGGCTACAATAACTTTGACCAACTTATGACTTTTTAGGATTGAAGTTTTCCTGTGGGAATATTTATGTTAGGTTTGAATTTTTATTTAGTTCTATGAACTCTCCTCTCTTTACCTTACAATTCAATTGGTTATTTAGGATTGTATTTGAAATCCTTGTTCCAAGAGCAGGCATATATTTTTATGCTTGGTAGTTATTATATTATACATCTTATCCATTTCAGGTTTGTTTTAGGTTCATATGCAGTTCTAGGCAGACAAGATATGTTAAAAGTATTTATTTTACATTGTTGACCACATTATTAATGTTAGAAAATTTGGAAAATTCATTATATAGTAACAGTTTGAGGTATAAAAGCAAGATCTTCCTACACTGCTTCTTGAAAAGTATTTATAAAATGTTTAAGTTGACCATTTCAGAAATTAGCTCTTTAAGAGAAATTAAGTATATTTGAGCAGCATGCAATATCAGTACATTCAAGCGTGTTTTTAATGTAAACACCAAATTTAACAGGTGAACAGATATAAAGAGGTCAAAGAGGATTATAGTCGAGCAAAAAGTACAAGTAGACTGATATCTGAATTATTGAATATTAATAAAAGTATTAAAAAGGAACATCTTACATTCTGCCAATACACGAGGATCACCACCCAGAGGATAGAAATCTACACCAGCTGCCTTTACAAATGTTTTGAAATTAGCATGAGTTGCCAGCCTAACATGATGACCATACTCCTGCAAGTAAATATTAGTTCATCTATGACAACAAGAAAGTATGAATTCAACAAAACTGACTGCTGGGATGTTCAATTCATTAATAGTAGTGAAAAATCAAGATTTTGCATCCTTTCAAGTAGATCAGCAGTACAAACCATGTGAATGCAATCCAGGGATTTTAAACTCAAACAAAGAGAGGTAACTAAAACTACAGGAGACCATAATAAGGGCCTGTTTGTTTTATATTAAGAATCATATATCCCATGTCATGCAAACATTTCAATGTAAAATCTGTGGTTAAGATTAATTTGGGTATATGTTCCAATTACATTCAACAATTAAAAACAGGTGCATCTTACTTTAAAACTAGCAGGCCCCAAGTCCTTCCCAGAAATTAGAAATCTCATTAAGAACTTCAATGACGAGTTGTTTTCACCAATCCCAATATGACAAATTATCAAGATACCTATTCATTACAAACAGTATAGTGCTTTTTCAGAATAAGCAAATAAAAGGAAATCTATATATGATGTGATTAACAGGAAAAGCAATCCAAAGTTCTTATTTAGGCTTCATATTAAATTAAATTGCAAGATATCAAGATATTGGGGAATCCTACGCCATTATATTATATATGCAACAAAGCAATAACAAAAGTAACAATGATTTAATGATGCAATTCTCATGTGCAGCCAAATGAATTGAATGAAATATCCAAACATGCCTGAAGTCTCTTTGCAATGGCCAGAAAAGGTTGTACATCGCCCCTAGTTCCAACCACAAGAATGACAATTTGTAACTGTGGAATGTGTCTTTTTGATTCAGAAATAAGACTTCCACTAACTGTTGACTCTTCAAAAGATTGGAGCTCTAACAATTCTGGAGCAACAGATGCACTCCTTTCTAGATCAACTTCAACAGTCCCATCATTTTGTATCTTCACTAGGTTAGCAATCAGTTGTTGCTGGGTAGCAAAACAATAAATTGTTATGAACATGCAAATAATTTGGAAACTCTAATGCATAAATCACAAATACAAAAATACAGACCACAACTTCAAAGTAAAGCTACAAAGACATAGCATAACCAAATTGGTCAAATAACCGAACCACATGTCAAGAACCAAAAGATATGTCCAAACACAAAAGAACTAGTGGCAGTGTTCCAGATTTCCATCTTTTGAACAAGATTAAACAGAGCAGCCAAACAAATATTATTATCTGCATTGTGAGTGCAATTTTTCTCTAACTAGAATAAAAATACACAAGCAGAAGTTTGAGATTTAAGAACATCCACATGCAGTAACACTTGCATATACCTTCTTATGTTCAGAGAGCCTGTCCAAAATTATGTCATGCCTAGGGAATCCCCTCTTCTCTGTCATTGATCTAGAACGCAAAATCTCATCGTCAGCTACAAGTGGGTTGCTGTCAGTTCCAATGGGTGCTGTGATGCAATGTTCCAAACCTTCAAGAATAGAATTTAACATACAAAACATATCAAATTCATCTTTTAACAGAAGCAGGTTAGAAACAGTAATCCACGTGGACAAGACAAATAGCATTTAACCAATGTAGGAGGCAAGCACGCACTTAATTATTTTTAAAAGGAAAAAAGCTATTGAGTTTGAAAATAATTTCAAATGAATTGGACTTTTGGATTTCAACTTGTGCAACAGTTAGAAACCCAGAATAAAAAACAGATAAAAGAAAATATTTGATTTCTTCATTGAAAATGAACAGAAATAGGAAAAAGATCTCTCCTTTCTAAACAGAGTCTCTCCTTTACTCCAACTAGAGTCTCTCCTTTACAAAGGGTTTCCCCTTTCTAAACAGAGTTAATGCTTAGTTTCCAATTGATACAAAACACAATGCCACTCTTTCTAACCGACCTCCTATTTCATCTAAACCCCTGTCCTTCAACCCTAACTAACTAGTTGTTATGATTAACTTACTATTTACTGTAACTAACTAGTCCTTCCACTCCACTTTCAAGTCAAATCCCAAAGCAAAAAATAGAAAAGGCCAAAACAATAACGCATGCATCAGATAACAACAGAATTCAGTGACTTACTCAACATACTGAAGAGACCTTCATTACTAAGATAGCAACAACAGAACTAAAGCAATACCTACATCACAGCCATCAACTGCTTAACAGAAGAAACTGATTTAAATAGAACTAACAAGCACAAACCTCTTTTTGGGGAAAAAGAAACTTGTGATGACTTCTTCCAATCCTCAGCCCCCTTAGAAGAAGCTGCATCAAAAATTTCACCTTGAAACTTGATGTCCATTATTTGCCTGAGATCTTTCTTTTGCTGGCTACCAAAACCTTCTTCTAACAATTCTTGGGACAAACACTCAATCCCATCACTACCCATCTCCAAAAATCAGTGTTTTTCAATTGATCACTTGTTCAGAAGCCCCAATCATGTTACAAGCTGAGAACTGAGAAGGATTAGAACAAACAGTTCTTGGGAATCTGATTCTGAACAGTTTCAATTCTTCTTTAGTAAGAAGCACAGGTACCCCATAAACACGTGGGAAGCGAGGTTTCAAAGACCAAAACAAGAATTTAATAATACAAAGTTTTAGTAACGAAAAAATTATAATTTGCACGCAGACCCACTAGTCATAAAGCACAAAGAACGTTTGGTGAACCTAAAGTTCAAAGTTCAAAGTTCAAACCCTTTTCCAACCCAGTTCAAGAATCAAGGTGAAGTTCACGTTGGTCACGAGAATCAGTTCAAAGTACCAAAAACAAAGGAAATCCAAAATTAGGAGTGACACAAGTTGCCCAGAACAAGCTACTGCAACTGCAACCAGGGCAATGCAAATAAATACGCCTTAAGCTCTATGTAATTTTAAAATAATTTGTATTATTATTTTAATTACTACAAATATATATGACATTTTTATATTTTATACTCAAAATAGTAAAAGAATTATTAAAATGATAAATAAAAAGATATAATAAATTTCTTTTAATATATTTTGATTTATTGATCAATTATGTTTATAAATATGGTAAGCATCGTTTAATGCAAGATCAAATCTTGAGAGCTCAAGATAAGTTTGCGTGTTAAAATTATTTGAATACATCTTAAAATTTAATAAAGAGTTTTTTATTGTGTGCTTGTGGTAACAATAATAAGATAAAAACAGATAACTTTTGTTAAAAAAAATAACTTATTATATTGAAAATATCATATTTATTTTAAAATATTTAATAAAATATAGTATGTAATATTTTCATATCATGTTGCAATTTAATCGATTATATGTCCTCGCAGTGAAATTACTATTGTGGCCTTATTTATGGTTCAGACTTGAGACCAACGGTACCACCGCAAACAAATTAATGAGTTCCAAGTGGTTGTTGTTTTGGACACAATTTTCTTCAGTGTCTAAACATACATGGGCTCAATAAAACCCCAATCCAATCGGATACAGCTCAACAAAATCAATTTTTTATTCAAAAACAAATATTTTAATCTTTTAAAGTATAAGCATAGTTGATAATTAAAATTTGTAGTTTTAAGCACTAAAATGAGAGCTTATTTATTTTTTTGTTGTTACATGCAAAGCACAAAAAACATCTAAAGAATAAGTTTGATTTCATCTTTAAAAAAAGTATAAGTCACTATCATATGATTTTTTATCGTCCAAGATAATATTAAAATTGATTTTCACAAAAAAAATATAAAATACGTAAGTTAAATTTAGGTTGGTTTACAATGATTAAAAATATTAATATTAATTTTAGAGATGTGATTAAATAAATAATAATAATATTTTATTTAAAATATTTTTATATATAAAAATTAATAAAAAAAACTATATTATGAAATACGTAAAATCAAAACCAAAAATATATTTAATAAAAAAATAATTAATATTACTGTATTCACTTTTTCAACTCATCCAATGTTGTATAATATAAAAATCTTTAAATAAAAAATTATAACATTTAATAATATTAATATACTAAATTATATTTAATTTTATAATATTTAATAAAAATTATTATGTATAAATTATTATCATGTATAACATTACAAAAGGTTAAAAAAATGTTATTATATTATACTATGAGTTAAAAGTTAACGTTACGTTTTTAGGCGTTCAAATGAAATAAAAAATAAATACATAAGTAAAAATATAATTTAAATTAAATAAAAATTATGATAAATGTAACACCCAATATTTTTAAGTATTAATTAAAGAATTATGTGATTTTAAGTGTGATTATAATAAATTTAGATGGAATTTGAAATAAAATAAAATAAAATTTAAAAAAAAAGTGAATAGTAAGTCAGCTAATTATTCTAGCTATGAATAGTGAGTCGACGTGAACAATTTTAATTTTTTTTTTTTTGGATTTTGCATATAAATAGAGGATTTTGCATGAAATCTTTATTCTTCACACTTTTCAAAGGTTCTAGAGAAATCCAAAACTATATACTACCACTTTCTTTCATCCTAAATCTTTTAAACTTGGATTTTTCTTCATATTTGAGATTGTATGTTCATTCTAAGCGATTCAAAGTAAATTTCTTTAAGTTTGAATTTAGATTTATCTTTCATTTCTTTTCATCTCAAATTTCTTATAGGTATCTTATAATTTTTAAGATAAACTTTGATTTTAGAGTAAAATTTTCGGTTAAGTCTTTGAGAAATCCTTATATTAAGGTAAAGAGGCTTTACTTTATCATTTTATTATGTTTATTTCTTGTATTCTCATAAATCTTGTCATATATGTGATTATATGTGAAATAATCTTTGTTTTGTGAAAAAATAACCAGTGAAAAGTGAAAATAATTGATTGTTTATACGATTTTATGATGAATATATGGTGAAAATGTGTTATTATGTTCAAATAGTGCATGACAAGGTATATTGAGGATTTTGATATGATTTTGTGATTTTATGATATGAAATATACAAAGAGATAGATGCTTTATGTTTGAATATATTATGTTCATGTAAAAAATGATGTGTATTGTGAATATGTCATGATTTGATGTATATAATGAATGGTACGTAAAAATATAATGAAAAATATGTGTGAACATGAGAAATGACATTTGAACATGTGAATATACTCAAAAAGAGTATGAGATGAAAATAAGCATGATATAAATAATTACAGAGATACACTAGTGGTGGAAGATGGAGACAATATGGGATATCTTGGAGAAATATAGGATGGTGAGTGATATTTGGCATTGTTCACGGAATATTGTGTACGAATGCACCACATGGCCGCACACTCATTTATTGACTTGACTCTTGACCATTACCTTTGTTAAGAAGCTGTCTATTGCATGCGTTGTATCTATATTGCATTGGGTCATTCGGCGACTATTTACATAGATGTGTAAGACCTCGAGATAAAGACATCAGATAACTGTGGCCACAAGGCGCGGTAAGCGCGGATAATGAAAAGAAGTTGTGAATTTATGGAATATCACGATATTTTCTTTAATTATAATAAGATGTATGTTATAATAAATATGTATTATGTATAAGTGGTAGGGTAAAGACTCACCCTCACACAACATTTTCAAGAAACTAAGACGAGTAGTACTAAGCTCACAGTGCATAGAACTGTTATAAGACTTAGTTATTTGGAGTTATGTAATAAATATTTTTAGTTCTATAGCATTTTTTTAAAACAGTTGTAAAATTACTATTTTCTTTATTGTAGATGAAATTTTAGAATTTTTATTCTCTAAAGTACTTATGAATTAATAAAAATTTTACATTATGGTTTGTATTATTTTCATATTTCTTTCTCACTTTAATAATATTCAGAGGAATTTGTTTTATTTTTTTTATTCTTTTATGAAAATATCTTATATTTGAGAAAAGAAAAAATAAGGCGTTACAATAAAAATATGTGTTATTAAAATAGATAAAAAAAGAATTTATTTTACTTATTTAGATTAAATAAAGAGAGAATAAAAAATATAGTTTTATGAAAAAAATTAAAATAATAATAAATTTTTATTTAAAAATAATAATTTTAAAAATTTAGTATAAATTATTATTAATAATGTAATGTTTAATTATTTTTATATCTTTTTACAAATTATTTTTAATAAAACATAAAAAAAAATTCCACATCTTTCTATTCAAAATTCTAACCATTTTATGTAAATAAAATAAAATAATAAATCTCACATAATTTTTTTCTTCATACAAAAATATCTAAATATACATAAATTATTATTTTTTTATTATTATTATGGGCTAGGAGCCCAGAAACAGATAGAAAAGGAAGCAGCTTTTCTAAGGCTAATCATTATTTTTCTTTTTCTAAATTTTAACAATGAAAGCATGTGCAGGAGAAACAGCTTTTTTCGCAAATTGCAACGTCTATGGCAGTCAAAGGAAATACACTAAGAGCCTTTTTAACCTTTGTGTTATAATATATATATATATATATATATATATATATATATAGTAAAATATCACAAAATTTAATATATTAATTATAATAACAAATATTATTTGTTTAATATGTAAACGTATGAGAAAATCCGACAGAGTAATACTGCCCATGAATTTTTATTAGGGGAAATGAAACAAAACTATGATTATGTCTCATGCTGCATGTCGAGATTCATGTGTAACTCTGAAAGTTGCACCTGAAGCTATCATAGCTTATGGCGAATAAAAACACAAAAATAATGTTCGTTAGTATATTTTTTTAAAAGCTTAATTATCATGCCTTTTTTTTTAACTCCATTTATAAATATTTAAACATTACCAACACCTATTTAATTAAAACTACGTAAATGGCTTAATCTAATCATTATAAATTTGGTACGCGAGTTGACCTGTAAAACAAATAGACCTATAAAATGAACAGCTTATTATGCCTAGCTCACATGTTAATAGGTTGACTTGTTTAATAAATTAAATATATTAAAACAATAAAAAAATTTAAACATGTTTCAATATGTACATATAAAAAAAAAGTAAATTAAAAACATAATAAACAATAATTTTTTTTAAAAATACCCGTAAGTCAATTCTTCAATCTGCGGCTAAAATGAATTCAAGTAAATATTTGCTGAAGAATGCATTCAGTGCACAAACAAAAATTGCTAAAAAATTGGCACCTTACTGAAATTAACGAGAAAAAAATAAAAACTACCCCAAATCAAAATTACTAATACACAATCATATATACAAAATCAATCTTAATCTGTACAAGATTCGTATGTACATGTACATGTACAAATACATTCCTATCTCAATCATCTACATGACATTATATGGATCTTTTCATTTCCTTAATGACCAAAGCCCTTGCCTGGTTTATTGTAACAAGGCACAAGTACACACGTTCTTCAAGTTCTTCCACTTGTGTCCTGAACCCAACATCACTTTCTTGAGCTCCTTCACAATCTGCAAAGAGAATCTCTCTTCTTTCCTGTCCAAACAGAATTGCACCATTGCCCTGTCATGTTCAATTTCATCATGAAGCCGAGCTACAAGTCTACTTATTGTGTCAAAGTCTCTATTTAATATATAAGTTCCCTTGGCTGCTATGTCAACTTGATCATAAACTTTACTAAGAGACCCACTTCCTGGAAAATTATAGCTTTGAAGCTTCCTCTTAAGATGCTTAAATGGGATAGTGAGAATTGCTGGCCCCATGATTAGTGCTGTCAGTGTGTGTGTTGCTATAATCATGGATATGATTGGTATTATGCCACAAGCTGCTGTGACACAAATCTTAGACGCCTTCTTCAAATACTTAATCAGCTGAATTTTCCTTCCCACCTTTTTTCTCGTTGACTTTAGATGGTGCAATAATGATGAGTGCTTATCATTGACGAGTTTGAAGTCATGGTTTTGAAGGTTTAAAAATGGGTTATTTCTGTGGATGAATGAGTTTAGCTCAAAGATGATTAGTTCAAAATTTTCCAAAGAGTCACCATCCTTAATGTTTAGTGCTCCTTGAATGAACTGATAATTAGAGTGGACTTGGTTGATGCTTTTGAGAAGTTGGCTGCAAATCTGTGAGGCCTCAGCACTAATGTCAAAGTAACTGAGCATAAGGTTTTTGAGTTCTGGTGTCTTTGAAAGGGTTGTTGAGTCAACAATGAAAGGTATAGTTTCTTGGCAAGGTTCAAGGAGGGTTTTTGATAATTTGTTGTGATTGTAATTAATGGAAGGCTGGTTTGCAAGTAATTGAACTTTATTGAAGAAATCAACATAGGATTTTGTCCTTAATGCCCTGTGGTACTCCTCATGGAAGTTGATGCTTTTTGGTGAATCTCGATGTTCCTTTACATCTGAAAAGAAAATAAAATATGCCAGTCAAATTTCATCATAAATGCATTAAGAAACTAAATAGAAGACTTGGCAAAACCTTTATGATGCTATATACAAAGATGACAAGTTTAGGAAATTAACTCGATCAGCTTACACGTGGTTTAGACTTGGAAAAATTAATGTAAGAACCCGAAAGCTGATGAGGAGTGGTAGGCAGAAAGAAACTTGAAGCTTGATAAACAAATGGCTGAGTTAAGTTTACATTCATGAATTTATGATTGCGTGAAGAAAAGGGAAATTTTGAGAAACAACAAATACCAAGCTTTTTCCATGTAACATTTCATGCAGATGTACCTGATTAATGTAATTTTGAAAACTCTTTCATCATTTGCTTGTAATTAAAAGGGGTATTGATTACAAAATAGAAATATTTTGGTCTAGCAAATGCTTTCTATTTCCATTTCGTGCTTGGAAATTTTATGTTAGTCATAAACAATTAATTAGGACCCATTATCTCTTACATAAACCAGATGTACAAGATGGTTAATCTTTTCAAACTTCGTTGATTTTCTTCAGAGTTATGACAAAATAAGCCACGCTACATTAGACTAATAACATTGCTTTAGATTTTCTTGAATTTGAAAGAAGTAGCCAGGGAATTGGAAAGCGCAAATGAAAAGGGCTGAAGTCATAAGAACATACCTTGGCTGGTTTTCCCAGCTCTTAATTTTGCCAACATCTTGGTTTATCCTATGAACAAATTCGACGCTGCAAAAGCTAAGAAGGGAAACTGATATTATACGAACAAACTTGGCTCTCAATCACTAAATTAGAAGGAGAAAAGCCTAGCTATCATACCATTTCATTATCCTTATTATTTGTAATCTTAAATAACAAAGATTGGTTATCCATGTAGTGCTAGTGATCAACTTCCTCTCAGCTAGGTGGTCTATTGAAAATTCCTATATGTTTGCTTATAAACCCCCTCGTACTAGTTAATTTCAAGGATTCAAATTTAAGCTTTATCTTCCTCTAAACTCATCCTAAGAGACAGAAAATAAATACTTGCCAAGTTTTTGCAAACTTCAAGGCTGAAATTGCTGGAGATTGCTTTTCTCCCGAGAACTTTATTCAATCAGGTAGATTGGACTTGCAAGCTTACACCATTTTATGTAGTTTTGCCCAATTATAATTGCTTCATTCTGCGTGCTTGCACCATTCTATCCTACAAATGTATCATACAGGCTGCGATATTTCTTCCTAAAAAATGTGGATTAAATAACAATTATACCCTTGCCAGCCCCTTTTATGTGAATCAATATGCAGTGGACGTTATATCTTCTTGCTTTGATTACAAATATTATTTATTCACTTTTATCATATTTTTTCCAAAAAAAAAATACTAATTTCTTAAAATGTCTTAGCAAAACTCTTAAATTATATATATATATATATATATATATATATATATATATATATATATAAAGCAATAGGATATACCTCTTGATTGATGCATGGCCCATCTCCAGCTATCGGCGAATCTCTGCCTCATACTTAAGCACTGAACACTAGTTTTCCAAACTTTACAATCAACCTGTTTATTGTCTATTATTATGCATGCGAATATATTAGCTTCAAGAACCCTTTTAATAAATATAGTTCAGTAGCTAGCGCGTCATCGTCAACATTTGTCATTCTATGTTAAACACATATCATCTTCAATCATTGGTTTATTCCTTTCGAGTTTGAATATCCCTTTGTCTTGATTAATTGATCATCTCATCCATGTTGTCGTTATTTGTGGGCATGGACCCCTAATCATGTTCTGTTGTTACGCCTTCACCCAATTGAAACAGCCATGCATGCGTACACATAGAATGAGTCACGATGTGTAAGCAATAAGCATAAACCTATCTAGTTTTGAGAAACCAACAAGTCTAATCTACGTGCCCGAGTAGGTATCAATTATGAACATTCTCAAAGTAGAGAAGAAACAGATAAAATGTAACATTGTCACGTAAATACTCGTCATTATGAAATATATTATACGCTAGCATTGCCAAATATTTTCTCTACGCTTCTAGCTTTTTCCCTTGAATGGGGAACTTTTTAAACGTCTGTGCTTGACTCTTGAGATTTTATCCTCCTTCTATTATTATCTTCTTTTAAGAACCTTGAAAAATGGGAAATCGTTTTTTTTTCCCTTTTGATCGGTTAACTATTAGGGTCGATCGATTACATGAAACTAAGCAGTTTCCTAACTAAGAAATAAAAAAAAAAATTATTAAAAATTACATACAAATAATAATAAAAGTATACTAATAATTTTTAATAAAAAAATTAAATTTCTTAAATAGTGTCTATGTTGTTGAGTTTAAATGGATCAAAATTATAGAGGAAGTCAAAGTATATATCAAAATAAACTATGGTACAATATTCTCTTTTATTTCTGTTTTGGTGTCAAACTTCTTCGACATAAGGATAAAAGGAGAAGGAAAGAAATAGACAAGAGGAAAATGTATGTAGAAAGAGATAACTTACAATCACTAAACGACATGAGAGTGAGTGAGTGATGCATAGAATTAGAAGCAACCTTTTGGCTTTTGGGTGGTGGGGAGTCTTATTTAAAGTCCTTAAGAAAAAAGCATATGCGTGCAAAGTTCAAATTGCGATGAGGGGGTTTTATGTATATCTGATTTAGAGCACTTGGAATATTCATTTCGTACCAAATGTTGTATATATGTATATCTCACTTTTATTTATTTTTTGGTCGATTGGGATGAGAATGTAATAACTATTACAATCCCATGTGTGTCCTAGGAATTGAAGTGGAGAATTATTAGCTGAAAATTAAATTAAATTAATTATTATAGTGAATTGAATATTAAGATAATATTATATGTTTTATATGAAATAATTATATATAATAGACGGTGAGAGTTAATAATCTTTAAAAATATATAAATCTTCAATAAAATGTTTTTAAGTTCATAAACACAATAGGAATCACTTTAAATTAAACCTTCATTATTATAATCACATGAGCATACTCAATCTACTGTTGTCTAAAAAGACCTAACATGTATAATATATATACGCATAGTTGCAAGCGAACTTGAAGCGCACATGAACAAGGTTTTGTGTGAATTGACCTAAATAAATTTACTTATTATGTCAATCATTTATACATGTTCTAGTTGACTTGCACAATTTATTGAATTTAACTTACATAATAGTCCAAGAGAATTGTTTTTTAAAAATCATTTTTTTATTCTATGTATTAGATGCATAATTACGAGACTAAAACTTATAAGCTTTTGTTAAAATTTATTATATCAATTGTAGAAAAAAAATATTTATTACTTAAAAACTTTTTATTTTTTTAATCCTTAACCACCCAGTGATAGGATAGACAAAATCGTTTTAAAAAAAATGAAAAAATATCAACTAATAAATAACAATAAAAAATAAGTAAAAGAAAAATGTAAATGATAATCTGAACTTATTTATAAGGTAGCACTCATTTTAAAGTTAAGACTGAGAGGATTTAACTAATTATTATTATTATTATTGAAAATGTAATCTATAATTTAATCTCTTTTGAAAAATAAAATTATTAAAGTGGAGACAATTCTTTTAATATTTTTGCACAAAATTAAGAATCAAAATATGATTATTGTTTTTAAAGAAATTGTTTCACTTCTAAGATAACAAGAAAATAAAAAGTACAAAAAAAATATATATTCATCTTTTGAAATACATTGTAAGTCTATAAATTTTTTTAATTTAAATATAAGATAAGTATACTCTTGTTGACTCACTTTTTTTAAAATAAGTCTCATAATAAAAGTTTGTAATGATATTTATAAATGCCCTAACAAGACCCCAAACACAAATCAAACTCAATACCACTTTGACTTTCTTATATCACGACTAACACCAATTAAAAATAAGTGAATCCTTATATATGCAAAGTTATTTTATTTCTTTATTTAATTATAAAATATCATTAATTTGGTACTTTAATAAAACAATAAAAATAAATTAAATTATTGTGTAAATAAAAACTAATGCATTTTTTCAATACACTCCTATAATAATTTTTTTTTCATTAGCTTATTTAAAAAAATAAATCCAACTCAATTATCTTACATTGATCACTTTTAAGAACTGTCTTAAAAAAAATCTAGTGATATAAACTATTAAAAATATATTAATATTTTTAGGCGAGTACACACGTCTTACTAACAATTAACATACATAAGAGTATCGAGATAAATTATCAGCAACATGTTTTTTAACGTAATAATAATAATTATTAAATAAAATTAGTTCCAAGGCTACCAAAAAAACAAGATATATCACATTACTCTTTAATGTAATATTAAAAATAATATAGTAAATAATGTGTCATCCGTTCATTTGAATTGATTGTATCAATCAAGTACTTTCAATTTTTTTAAATTTTAAATATTAAATAATTTTATTTTTTAATAATTTTTGTTAATTTTTTTACCAATTTATTACATTGGTCAAGCATTATTGCATTAAAAAATGTTTTCAAGAAAATAACTAACATTGGGTTATGGGAAGGAAGAAAAAAACAAGCGGCAAGAAGGCATTGGGCGGTTCCACTCTGCAGCTTCCACTCTCTATCAACCTCACTCCCAAATCCCAATTCCCAAAACCCTAGGAGAGAGAAAGGCACAGAGAGAGAGAGAGAGAGAGAGAGAGAGAGAGAGAGAGAGAGAGAGAGGCACGGAGAGAGATTGACTGATCCATGGCGTCGTCGAAGCTGATGGCTTCTTCGAACTCAAGAAAATCGGAGACACCCTCTTCTCCTCCTCCAAACCCCCAATTCACCACCACCAACTTCATGCCCATGCCCGACGCCACCGCCACTCCCAAAACAGTCGACGAAGTGTGGCGGGAGATCGTCGCCGGCGAGCGCCGCGAGTGCAAGGAGGAGGCTCCAGACGAGATGATGACACTGGAGGACTTCCTCGTCAAGGCCCGCGCCGTCGACGACGAGGACGAGGACGAGGTCAAGATGCCAATGCCACTCACCGAGAGGCTGAGCGGCGGCGGCGGGGTCTTCGCGTTCGACCCTATTCCGACGACGCCGTTTCAGGGATTAGAGAGCGTGGAAGGGTCGGTGATAGGGTTTGGGAATGGCGTGGAGGTGGTGGAAGGGGGAAGGGGGAAGAGGGGTCGTCCCGTTTTGGAACAGTTGGATAAGGCTGCGCAACAGAGACAGAGGAGAATGATCAAGAACAGAGAATCTGCAGCTAGGTCTAGGGAACGCAAGCAGGTACTTGTATTAATTTAATGTGAATATGACGTTGAAATTCCATAAATGTTTTTGTTTTTTTAATTCTGTTTGACTTTTTTTGTGTGTTGGTGGTGAATTTCAGGCTTATCAAGTAGAATTGGAGTCCTTGGCGGTGAAACTAGAGGAAGAAAATGACAAACTATTGAAGGAAAAGGTGATTGACGTGTTTTTAAATTTTTGTTCCTCTCATTATTTCATATAACTCGTGTTGCTTGGAATTTCGCCCGTTGTTTTTTGTAATCATCACAGATGACAATTAAGTGTTGCTTTGTGTTGAAGTTGAAACCGTTGCTTCGCTCATTTTTATTTTTTTTTTCCATTTTTCAAGTGCTGTGTTGTACCCTGGTAACGTGGAGATACAAAGTTTGTACTTCTCTTGTGCCATTTCGCTGATCATTGATTAGTTTTTTTGGCCTGATCTTGTTCCTTGAAATCCATTAATATACTTGTTAACTAGTTTGCAAGTCCTCTTTGCCATGCTTTCATCATAAATGGGTTTATCGTTCCCATTCAATCATGTCCATCCTTGCTCAATTGCAACATATCTTCATTCTGGGCATCCGGTAGTTGTAATGGTTTCTGGAATCATGGTTATGTCTGGTCAGGGTATGCCTGATCATTGAGATTTTAAGCAAAATATCTGTGCGGTTGTACTCGTAATTTCTTGAATGCTTTTTCAATCGTGCATCCAATTCTAATCCCTTTTTTTTTTCTCTCATTTACATTTTGATAATAATAAAAACGAAATTCAGTTGTTAGTGGCACAGGACTTTTCCTTCACAGTTTTTGACAATGCTTTTAACCCTTGACAGTTTACTGAGATGCGCATATTATTTTGCATACTGATAATTGTAATTAGTGTGCTAACTTCACTGGTGTTCATAAGCAGAAATGATGACCATTGCCTATTATTGAGAATGCTTATAATTCTTTTTTTGGGAAATGTCAATGTTCGTTCATTGATTGTTCAAATAGTGTTAAGTGGGTAGTGGCCCAGGACTTTTCAAGTTACGCACACGAGGGTGGGGAGAGGAAGAGTGGTAACCAACCATTGGACTATTTGTGAGAATTGGGTCTGTGTATAAACACTTCAAGATACGGTGTTGAATTTGCACTCTACCAAGCAAGATTTCCTTTGTTGGAATGGGAAAATGTCTTTTTCTGCCTCAAAGAATTCAGCTGCTAAATCCGTCATTTTATTATATCTGAGGCATGGACTTCCTATTTCTTTTCTCTCAACGCATGCTACTGTGCTTGTTTTCATTGCTAGCATGTTTTAATTTGCAATGTTGCTTCAAGCTTTTGGGTTGCAAAAAACTCACGTTTTGGAATGGTTGTTCCCAAACAGGGAATGTTAGGGTGCTTGTATGTAGCATTTAATACAGGTTCAACTTTTGTCTGTCTCATTTCTTGTTGGCCTTTTGCCTCTCCAGCTTTAGAGTTTATTATTATCTTTTGCTCCCTTATCTCTTACCAAACATATTCTTGTGCAGGCTGAGAGAAAAAAGGAGAGGTACAAACAGGTACTGATTTGCTCTGAAGTTAGTTTTGTGTTGCACCTTGGTAAAAATATTTATGACGAAAAATTTGCACATTGCTTTGAAGAAATTCTTTGTCAGTTGATATTCTAGCCAAAGGTTACAGGTTACTTGCTAGTTGCTACTGACAAAATGTTATTAGTAATATTTCTTTTAGAGTTTTTGCTATAACAACCTGACTGGTAATTAATCATGAACGGATGTATGTTTCTTTTGATTCTTAAGGTTGCTTGTATATGATATGCGATAACAAGAGATAAGCAAGTTAACCCAGTGCTCCTACTGAAGTGATTTGAGAGAGAGGGAAAAAAATTAGTTTGCCAAGTGTCGTATTCAAGCTAGGTGTTTTGTTTCATGAAGCTTGTTATTAGCATTGGATTTTTAGCTACCAGCCTATCACTGAAAAATGCAGAGCTATCGAAAAATAATCAGATTACAACTGATCTGGGTGTTTTTTGTGCAGCTAATGGAAAAAGTGATTCCTATTGGTGAGAAGCGAAGGCCACCACGATTACTCCGTAGAGTTCGCTCCTGTCAATGGTAGATCAAATTTGCTAGTGGTGCAGAGTGGGAACCGAAGATCCATCACATCCGTGTTGGGAAAATAATAACATGAGGAAATTAATCATCATTTCTTAAATCGAAGTTCTCAGTCTAACGGTTAATCTCAAGGGCAATCATGGTTAATGATATATAGAGATAGAAGGAATTGGAACCTGAGCCGTGAAGGAAAATTCCTTATTGCGTAGGAAACAACATTTGCCATTTAATAGGAGATCAAAGCAGAAGTATGGAGTTGGTCCATGTAGTTTAGATACGAAATAGACATCCTGGTGTCAACCCCTGTGTAGAATGCCAATGTGTAATAGTAGAGCGCTGAGGGGATATGTAGACGAGTATATAATGTAGTCATGGCTTAGACAGATACTTATTTGGAGAAAAAAGAATATAGAAATTGTTTATGCATCTGTCAGTGCGTTTTAGTCTTGAAACTTCAGTGCATGTGAAATATAATCAGTGATGTGTGCAGTTCCGTTGGTATTTTAGTCTTACAGTCCTTTTCTATAAGACAACCTCCTTGTTGAAAAAATACCAGCTAGCTCTGTTCTTGTTGCGGATAATTTATTGATTTTTTGGTCTTTTTTCATTACCCACATGCCAACTAGAAACCCGAAAATTAATGATGTTTATATTAATTGAGGGTGTTCTGGATAAGTGAGAGGGGAATGAGGAGAAAATATAAATAAACAAAAGACAAGAAACATGATGCTTCCTCTTTGTCGTTTTTATCCTTGTGGTTTCGTTATCTGTAAGTTGGAGTGTTGGACCACATGTTGAGATTAACTTATGAGAGTAAAGCTGCTACCTTAGGGATAGACATCGTGCACTATATTTGACTGACCCCTTCCGTAGGATTGTACCATTCTAAAGCAATAACAGTATTCACCATCAAGAAGGTTAAAGATTGATGTTATGTTACTAGGACCCCGGAGTCCAGAGCTATAACGATGAAAGAGTTAAGATACCCTGTTAACTGGGGGACACCTATCAGTTAAACGACAACGAATTATATGGCTGAATTTTATTATTCAAACTAAAGGTGTGATTCTTGACCATAAAAAGAAAAATACTACAGGTGTGACTAAATTTCAGGTAAAATCATGTCACGCTATATTTGTAATTACAGAAAAGTTATTATCTTATGATTTTCAAGATATTGAAACAGGGAAATGCGTAGGTATTATCTAATTTGCCATTTCTTGCCAACTACGTTATTACTCGCAGCTTAAGTAGTGTTTTAACTCTATGAATGATTTAAATCTCATGGGTTGAAGATCGCTTGTCAAATGAAGAAGAAATTCAAATCATGAACCATATGCTGACAAAAAAAAAAAAGTAGAGTCATATTTTATGTCTTCTCACCCAGAAAGAAAGTAAAATAATGACAATCATAAAGTGTTTAGAGTAAGACTGAATGAAGTTAAAATAAAGAGCATATTACTTAGCGAGACCTATACATTTTGCATAGATTTGTTATTATTGATAATGACATTTCTTTCTCTGGATGTGGCATGCAAGGTTTTTCTTTGGCCATTAGTTATTTAATTGAAATGATATCACATATGGACAAAAAGTATTATGGAAATGAGAAAAAAAACGAGAAGAATTATATGGACTGACCATAAATCATATCCGTAGTTGACAGCTTAATGAAATACAAAGGATGCATGCATGTGTAACCCAAAAATGGCCTAATTTATGTAAAATAAAAATGCATAGCAAGGTCGTTCCCTTTTACTATGAATGTGTACTTTTTTCTCCCTGTTAGTATTCTTATTAAATGCCATTTATTAGCTTACAAGCAGGAAAAAAGATAGGATACCTTAAAAAATTTATTCCTTCTTGCATCAAAGTATGAGCAACATTGCATTGTACAAAGTAAGGGGCAAAACTTTATTCAAAATAAATGGGGTAAAGGAGAAGGGCAAATTTTATTTCTCACAACCCTAGGAGAAGGGTTTTTGAATTGAAAAATGATGAAATCAGCATTCGGTATATTGACTGCAGACTTGTAATCACAGCACTAATCATTTTAGAATTATAATCCCCATCATCATAATTCAGAGCCCCAAAAATTTCCTTGTGATTGTGTTACTGCATATTTTTCAACTTCTTTTGTTATAATTTTGAGGATAGATTTTTTTTAGAAGCAAAATGATACTACCTTTTGCTGTGTAAAATAATAATATCATCACACCATCCCCAACATCCATGTCTGGCACCCATTCAAACTCTTCCCCATCAAAAGCCAAACACTCCTGACAATTTAACAGTCTCCTTCCCCACTCTCTCTGTCCCTCTCTCTCTCTCTATTCCCCACACCAAACACAGTTTTCAAAATCCTTTTTTCTTTTGCCATTCCATAATTGCCCAAAGAGCTGGGCCAGAGATAAATATAACCCAAAAGCTACAAACCCTCTTTTAATTCAACCTTCTCTCTGCAATTTTCCTTCAAAAACAAACCAGATCCATCACAATGTTCTTTCCCATTTTCTTCCTCTTTCTCCTCCTTCCTTCACTGTTCAAGCTTTCACATTGCACAACAATTCTAGTAGATGGATCTTCAGAGTGGAAGAACCCTATTGTTTCCATTGGTGATAACATCAGTAAGTACCAAAACAAAAAATAAAAATAAAAATTGAATCTTCATTAGCAATGCTTAACAATAGCTAGCTGCTAACATTACCTCTTCTCTATCTCAGTTTTCAAGCACAAGCAACACTACAACCTCTACATTTTCAAGAACCAAGAAGCCTTCAAGCTCTGCAATTTCACACAAGCCACTCTCCTCACCAACCCGAACACTACCTCCTACACAGTAAGCCCCTTAAAAGCTAACAATTCTATATCTGGGTTCTGCAGAAACAGGTGAAAAGAGTTCAGCTTTGTAATTTTTCTTAACCAATTCTCATGTTAATGTTCTCAGTGGCATCCATCTCGCCCTGGTTTCTTCTACTTCACCTTCCACAATGGCTCACTGAAAGCATGCCAAGGTTCTGAAAAGCTAGCCATAAAGGTTGCTTCGGCAGCAGAACAGTCTCCAATGGCAACACCAGCGCCTTCTTCTGGTGGAGAGGTGCCATCTTCCCCTTCATTTCCATGGCCTTTTCGTCCTCATCAAGCAGCATCACCAGGTCCAGCACCACAAGCAAGTTCACCAGTAACAGTTCCATTAGTACCCGACAAAGGTGGTGGCATGCCCTTCATTAACAGCAACCCTGCAGTTCCTCTCCCTACTGGCGAAGTTGACTCTGCTACCATTCGCCCCTTACCCACCTCTGGCCATGAAGGACAGGTGCCCATACCCCACTTTCTCTCTCTCTCTCTCTCTCTCTCTCTCAAAGCATGCACTCATTTAATGTATAGTATTTCTATTTTTGTTATGCTGCCATGCACTTTACCTGAGATTGCTGAAACAAGAAATTGGAGACCTTATGTGATCTCTTAATTGATGTTAGTGCAACTAAATGTGTGTGTGTGTTTGTTTTGGTGGTAGGTACCTTAATGTGATTTATTAGCTACAAACATGCACATAAATCATAAATGCCTTGTTATCTTTTAGCTGATGTTAGTGCACCCAAATGTGTGTATCTTTAAAGTACCTAAATGTGATTTATTAGCTAGAAACATGCACATAAATAATAAACGTTCTGATCTTTTAATTGATGTTAATGCACCCAAATGTGTGTACCATAAATGTGTTTGTTTGATACAAATAGTGGGATTGATGCGTTACTGATTGGGAGTTGGATTCTATTGTGATTGTGGATGAGTGCAGGTGATGATTGGATCAATTGGATTTCATATTGCTATGCACACCATGGCTTTACTGCTGCTGTAAGGAGTAAGAGAAAGAAAGAGTTGGAGCGCAATTTATGTAAAAAAAAGAGAGAATGAATGGGGTAGGGAGGGTAAGCCAATGAGGTAGCACCATGGGACTGTGGATTGGGTCTAAAGTAGCTTTAAGAGTGATGATTATACCATGTATTAAGATGCTCTTACATTCTACTTTGGAATGGTTGGCACTTTTTGTTCTTTGGATTAGGAAAGCAATCGATTGCTGCATTTGCTTTTCTCTTTTTCCTCTCTAATTCCCCATTGCTTTTCATATTGTTTGGTACATTATGGGGTCCCTAAGATAACCACTGCTTAAAGCATCAGAGCCATGTGGTGGGGAGCTATGAGGTCATGCAATATTCTAAAGCAACACCTGCTGAGTTACTCATGCATAATAAACAATTATAATTAAAAGTAATGTTTTGTTAATTTAATTAGATGACAAAAATCTTAATAGAGTGATAACTTTCTGTAACTGCGATTATTATACTATTCAGAGTGATTATGGAGTTTTTTTTTTTTTTAATAACATGTCACTATTAGAATTAAAATGAAATTAATTGTGTACTTATCGTTTTTATTCATTATTTTGTGTTTATTTGTTTTTTTATTAATACATTATCTACTCTCTCTTTTTTTTTTGTCAAAAGACTTCTTCTATTAATTAACATTTGACAATAATAACACCTCCGATGGGCTTTGTGTCATTAAGCGTGTTGAACCTGGGTTGACCCATTATCACTAGGTATATCCCAAGCCCAAACTCCTACCAAAAAAAATTGGGTTTATAATTTTTTTATAATTTCTTATTTTGGTCCAATTAAGATTCTTTTTCATACCCTGAAAATTGGGAGTCCTGATTAGTCCAATTAGACAGGCTGGCTCGAACTATAGGCTAATAATTGAGTGTTGTTCGGCCTGACTTATCTGAGTTGGACCTACCTGGGCTAACATGGAATTTGATTTTATTGTGAGGATTTTTATTTACACTTTTTTTAAATTATAATATAAGTTAAAGTTGTTTAATAAAGTATCAAATAATTTTAATTTGATATTTATTAAAAATCATTAAGTGAAATAAGTTAATTAATACTTACTTCTAAAGCAAGTAAATCTCTCTCTCTCTCTCTCTCTCTATGTGTGTGTGTGTGTGCGTGTTTTTAATTAATATTTATAATAATATCCATTTTTCTCTCTAAAGTGAATTTAGAGAAGGTAAAACTTGCACAATACACACGCAGTCTTCCTTAACTTCACTCTTTTTTCGTTTACTTGACACCAAAAAAACTTCAAACCCCTTCGAATACACTGTGGCAGAGGAGTCGTTTCCATCGATGACACTATTGCTGCTCCTTATTTTCGGGTTTGGATGTTATTATTTTTAGCACCTCACATCTTCTATTTTAATTAATTTAAATCGATGAATACCAAATAGTGTCTTATGAATTGATTAAATAATTTAAAATAAAAAGCTATTAATATATTTTTATCATATTTTTAATATGTATTTAACTTAATTTTTTAATATCTTAAGAGTGTTAATCAAGATATAAGAATAAAATATTTTCTTAAAAAACGTAAGAGTATATCCGTTTTTATATATTTGAACATAATTTTTAATAAACAAGTATTATTTAATAATTTCTTAAATAGTTTTTAATAAAAAAAGGCAAAAACCCATTTACATTTGCTTAATTTTTATTTATCATCTAGTATGACATCACAGTATTGATCATTAATTTCATGAATCCATAATACACTAAGTTACAAATTAGTGAGAACATCAATTTAGGGTAGAGAGAAGTGGTTCAACCACAACCACAAGGAGAAAGGGGAAAAAGAGAAGCAAGACTTCACTAATGCGACAATCACTAGTGGCGCAGAGGGTAGCAGTGGCTCGTGTGGGACAGAGGACTCATTTTATTTGGAGGGTAAGGGTCAACAAATATTCACGGACGAGCATGTACACAGTGTCCACTGTTAATCCTCAAAAAAACAACGTTGCCTTTTTCTATATTTTTCAAGTTTATAATTAGACTCATGCTAAGGATGTAACCTTGGAGCATGTTGTAGTAGTAATCTCTATTAGAGCTCCACCATCTCATTTTAATTTTTATCATTAGAATCTCTATTTCAACTTGTGATGTAATAATATTGGAGGATTTCAAAATCTTTTCAGACCATGGTTATTCCTTCTTTCTTTCTTTATTATTATTTTTTGGTCTAAAGTTCCTTTTTTTAACTACTTTCCTTTTAATTGTTTCTGGTCTGGGCCGTGATCAATGTGAATGGGCAATATTTGAGGCCTAAACGCTGACAACGCAAACAGTCAATATTCATCTTCACAATGGCCTAGTACTGTATGCTACTTGATCAATTTGTGACAGAGGAGTGAAGTAAGACCACTATTCCTTTGACCAAAAAATAAGAACAGTACTCCGCAAATAATAATTACAGTAATAAAAAAAAAAATCAAAATCTGCAGATGAAAATGGAATAATTAAAAGAAAAGAAACTTCATAATATCCTGAAAAACTAGAGAGATATCTCAGATCAAAATGTTGCTTATCAACAAAGCAGGATATATATCCCATTATTTTTCATATAAATGTATCTTCTATTAACCAAATCAAAGCACAATAGTAGCTCAATTGGTTATTTAAGGAAGCAGTTTAGTTGCATGGTCTTGAATTACAGTAGGTGATGGAGGGGAATGTTGGTGTTGTTGTTGATGATCACAAAAACCCTTCAGAATATCATCCTCTTGAGAGGTGAAGCCAAGAGAGAGAAGCATATCAGGCCAACATTCATGGCCCACAACCCTTATGGCTTGGCAGCAACTTGGACCCAAATATGCCTCACCATTCAGGAAGAACGTTATGACCTCACCAGTGCATGCTTGCAGCTCAAACAATGAGTCCCAGCACTCTGTTGATTCACCATCTAGCTTCAGCCTTGTACCCAAAGTGGAGTACTTTGATCCTGCACTTAATGTGGCACTATTGGATGGTGAAGCAATGGTCAGTGCCAGAAGAATTGTCACACCAAAGAGCTTCTGAATGGAAGCCATTTTTGGGTAAGAATGTTTAGAGTGTAGGGAGATTCTATGTTGAGTTTGCGTTTGGCATATGATCAATGGCCTTATATAGAGATTCCTCAGTGCAAAAGATTAAAATCTTATATTGTAAATTAATGGTTCAATGTAAAGTATTGGTACAAGGAAAGGTCAAGAGACATACGAGACTGAAAACGGCTCATTGAGTAGTGGCTATTTCATAATGCTACGTATTTATTAAACCGTTTTGTTTCTAGTGTATCTTTTTTTTTTTTTTTTGCTTTTGTCCAAAGATCCAAGCCGAACGCAGAGCCAAAAAGAGGCCCAAGGCCTAGAAAAATACAACAGTGGCCAACCCAAAACAACATGCATGTTGACCAAACAAAAAGTCTTCACCTACATGCATGATGGTATTTTTAATGGTGAAACTAATTCATTACTTTTCACCACTCAAAATTTAATTATGACATAGTAATTAGTAATCCGTGATCTAATTCTAACATAGTAAGTGAAAAAAGGCGCTAATTTTTACATTACACTTTTATTTTCTCTTTCAGCTGTCTCTGAAAAAAGGCTCACCACACTATAAAGCCAATCTTCAATGGCTTTAGGCCTCCACAAGGCCCTTGTGTGTTAAACAATACTGTTGTTTTTAATATTTTATCCTTGTAAATAAAAAGTTATTAACGAATTATTAGCAATAGTTAAGAATAAATATTTAAAATATAGATCCTTTATTTTGAAATAATCAAGTTGTAATAGCCACAAAAAAAAACAAACTTGTTGATGTTATTTAAAAACTAAGAAACAAATTATTAACCGATTGACAGATAATAATAAAAAATAATTTATTATTGATATTATATTTAATATTAAAGAAAATTAAAATACAAATATTCATAAATGTTAGTCATCTACTGTAATAATATAGTACGTAATTTATACCTCAACAAAACTGAAAGATAAAAATATATGATTTTAATAAATTATACAATTAATAATTCATTTTAAAAAAAAATTGCTTTAAGCCTATATATCCACTAGGTCAGGCGCATTTACTATTTAGGTATATATACTTAAGGAGGTGTCCATAAAATATTTTACTTAATGTAATAGTCACTACCAATGGACAATTTATAACAATGGTTGCACATGATATTTATTATTACAAACGTGCATTCCTATCAATATAAACATGATATAAAAGTATTAATTAACTTAACTTTTGGATGAAAACTTAACATTATAAATGTTGCAAGCATATATCAAAATCATTTTTATAATATTTTAGGGAATAAAACATAACAGCTATTATCTAAGAAAAGTATCATTCCTAGAAATTATTATTATTAAATGAAATGTTTATTATTATTAACAATGCTTTATTTTAATTTTTAATATAACATCTCCTTAACCATATCTCCATTAAGAAATGTCATGTGGATGATGGCACCATGCCTTAGCGCACCTGTGTGTCTGTGTTCCCTTACGATTCTAAATGGGACCCACAACTAGCCTACGTGTCTCTATATTTTGCATACGTGCAACATGCGATCACCGTAAACAAATACTGTGCTTAATTGCCAATCATTATCTTTTTAATTAATTACTATATCACACAAGCCTCGTCATGTGTGACAGGTGCCCTCAAATATAGGACCTGAATTTTATGTTGCTATTTTAGGATTAAGTTTATTCTCAATTATTATTATTATTATTATTTAAGACATCTTTATTTAAAATATTTTAAATTATATTAAAAGTAAAAGTATTATCTATATACACTTTTTTTTTATAAAAGTCATATATCTAATATTTTACAGATTAAAAAATATTAATGAATAATATTTTTATTTACAATATAATATTTAATATTATAATTTTTAATTTTTTATGAAAAAACTATCATATATAACTTTTCACCGTATGTTCTTGAAAATACATTTAAAAAATCATAAATTAATTAACCATAATAAATGATGATATAAAATCTTGAGGTAACATGAGGTTCATTTCAAGCGTATAAATGTTTTGTTGGTAAAAGCCTTGAAGGCTATTGATTATTTGTTTCTTTTTGGAGTAAACCTGTGAGCAAGATTACCAGATGATGCTTGCCACCATGGAAATTTGGATAATGAGGATTTACCAGAATTTAGATGATTCTGTTCTCTAATTATCACGGTTTCTGTATACTCTGATTAGGTGAGGCCAATTGTTCAACTGCCCATTGATTATTGTGTAAAAATAAACTTAACCATCTTTAATTAGTGTACCATCCTACCTATTTCACCACTTACAATTTGATGGGTTGAGATTAAGTGCATACATAAAATATTTATTGACTTATTAGAAGATCCTAGCTGGGTAGTGCATATAGTGCAATCCTAGACGATGATTTTTCTTCAATTAAAGGTAGAAGATTATTAAATTGACTAAGAAAGGCTTTCAACTGATTCACTCTGAAGATCCAACAACTACACTGTTGTCTTTCAGTGGAAACTTGCTTAGTCTCTTATTCCTCCATGCACTCGAGACTTCCTTGAAAAACAAAGCTAGATGAATTGAGTCGCAAAGAAGAAACCAAAAAGCCAATCTATAGTGTATCACACTCATGGTCTATAGTCCACATACTTTACAATTATTGTTCCTTTGGCTTTTGCTTATTTAAAATCTTTATCTTTCCACCTTTGCCTTTTCTACCAAGAGTTTCAATAAAAACATAGTGAGAGTCACGTTGGTGGAAACTTGCTTTTCATATGCATTGTTGCACATGTATTTAGTATATACACATGAAATTAACTTATTGTTGGGCTTGGGAACAATTATGAAAAGAAACTTATGAGAACATTGAGACAGTTTCTTTTTGTATGCAACAAGTGAGAGTATATTTAAGGTGGGAAGAAAAAAAATTTAAAAAGAGAAGGAACATTGACTGACCCTTTTACTATGCTTCATTTGGAGACATCAAATTTTTACCACATGACTTCAAATTGCTTAGTTTGATAAAATATTCCTTTCTCTATACGATGTAGATTAAAAACAAAAAGAGATCAAAGAAAAGTTCATTTTTTTTGTTACAATCACTGCAAAAATCATAGAACGAATCCAAGTTCAGAGCATACGCTACAATCCAAACAAAATGTCCCGTCATTTCATGAATATAGAAAATTGAAAGAAGAATACTAGTCTATTTCATACACCAGAGTTTACATATCTCCACGAAAGTGACAATACATGTTACTTATATGACATAATTCACTGGTGCCCCATCCCAAAGCTTTGTTCTGTATTTACCACCTAATTAAGAAACGCAATCATAGACTAGGAGAATGTGACCTATCTCAACATTAAAGACTATATGGTCCCCTACTTTGTCTTTTAACCAAACTCACTCAGATAGTTATGTGGATCAAAATAATTACTTTACGTATGTTGCACCAAAAACTTATTAGTTAAGCTATCTAATTAATTGACCAAAAGAAAAGCTATCTACATAGAATACTTCTTTCGTTAATGTATACTATTATAGTATTATGATCACAGATTAGTAGTTAAGTATGTCCAAATTTAGTGGGTGGAAGGTTCACTTAAAGCATTAATATACCTACCCAACCTGATCTCAGCCATCAAAAATGAAGTTTAACTGAAATTAATGCAGGGATCAAATACAATGAGACTTGATTAGTATAGAAGATTTATTGGATCTTTCACAATTTAATACAAAGTTTACCCTGCTCAGGACAGTGGCAATATTGTCAGATACGTTTGGTGCTAATAAATATTGAAGACATTAATAGATGGGTACAATCTGCTATAGGATAATGGAACCATCTAAATTGGCCCACACGCCTAATCCTGTCCAAGGGACGTACCCTTTTGGTTGAAAATATCTGTGAAATTCCTCCTTTGCATTCTCTTGCTTTCCTGAGAAATTATTCATCCTTTTGTAAGAAAGAAAACTTGAGTAATGTTGTGGAATGTCATCTGTGGAAAGAAGGGTATATTTGGACATTTGGTACAGAGGAAGTGATAGAGTTGATTTCTAGCATATTCAGAATCAAAACTGTTGTGTTTATAATGAAACAACTGTCATATGATGTTAAAATAATGCTTTGTCTATTTCTCACTAAAAGATAACAGAGAAATGATCTTGTTTATTGTTGTGGTTGTTCAATTGCTTTCACAGGCTATAGTCAAATCAGAACCGAAACAATATGCAGTTGTTTCCATTATATGTTTCACTCATTCTTTTCTCTCTTTTTTTAAATATTTTTATTGTACATTTCGTGAACAATGTTTTTGTTTTCATTCTCCACGTTGAAGAATTTAGTCATGAAAACAAAATTAATTAGCATGGTTTATGAAACTAATGCTTGAAATAAACTTATGAAAACAATTAAAAGTGGAGAGTACAGAGAGGTTATATTTGATAGGGTAAAATTAAGAACTACAAAAAAACAGAGATATACATTTTTTAATAATGAAAGCAATGCATCTAAATTATTCAACATTATTCAATAATTAAACTAGTTTAATTAAAAAATTTCACTGAAACCACAAATTGTTGACAATAGAAAACTGTCGGCAATAGTAGGTTTATCAAGATGGTGGCAACGTTTACTTTGTTAGGGCAAGCCTTAGTATAAAAATAAGAAAACACCACAAGATTTATTCTAATAATATTTATAATTCCATTTTATGAATTTTCCGCTTGTCTTCTGATCTTCTTTTTCTTTTCTTATATAACTTTGATAATGATTCACGACCTTATCCCTATGAAATATGCAAATTAAGCCAAATCAAAATCAAGCATATACCTTTGTATATATGAAAAATATAAGCATAGACCCAGGTATAATGGAGTTTCATGGTCGAAATTCCGAATTTGTAGGGGCATTGAACCAATTCTAAGTTCTATCCTACTGTATTTAAACACTAAAATCATGATCTTACCTTTATTTAATATATGTAATCGGTAACATCCCACGAAGATAGAGCATATTAATGTTCTCTAAACAGCACCTTCTAAAAAAGACATTTTATATTCTTTTACAAGTAAAATAACTATCATCATTAATATTATATTAAATATATATAATAAATAATGGGAATTAGTAGTTCATTATAAAAATATATAATTATCTTTTAAATTTTAAAATATTAAAACAACCACAATAAAAAAATATAAAATATTATTTTAAGTTTATGAATATAGACACCTAAAAAATCATTAATAATAAAATCTCAAAAGCCAACGAATAGAATTTAATCCAAATAACCAACTTACAAAACCAATCGCATGCAACTAATATAGTTAGAAAGAAACATCTACATTATTAATATGAATCAAACAAACCTTATAAGAGAATTACAAGGAACATGTTTACCATTATTTTATCAAGGTCTCAACATAGGCATAAAAACTGAAACAGTCGTGATAATTTCACATTGTTTTTGTCTGCTCATGTAAGGTAAGGTTTAAATGAGATTTAACATCACATGAAGCACCTATTGTCCTTTTCATCGCTTGGCTACAATGCTTATTAATATGTCTAAAGGCTACACGATCATATGCTGTAAACGTATACTTTTTTTTTAACCTATGCTTTCGTATTTAAAGACCATTTGAATTTATCGGGAGATTTTGCAAATCTCTTGGTCCCACCGGCACGAGCCGCACGTGATATTTTCTCCCGCTCTTTAGCAGCTGCCCACCAAAAAGATAAATAAATAATCACTAATAAACAAATGTTAATAACACAATATTTTTAATTTTACTAGATAAAATTTATTAAAAATTACTAAAATACTTAAGAGTATAAAAAAAAAAAGAAACATAAATAATTTTTATAATTTAAGTGTCGAAATATAATATAAAAGAAAACCTAGCCACCGTTATTAAGTAAAAAAACTACTGGTACTCTCGTACTCATGCTATTGTTGCCGGGTGGGTTCCACCGTCAACGTCGCCATCAACCAATCATGGGACCCGCCAAAAGTTCCTAACCTAAACCCCCCAGTTTTATGGGTGTTAACCGTTAAGACTTGACACATAGTACAGTTACACTTTTATTTATTTATTAAAATAATGTTATAATTATACTATAGTATATTATGATATTTTAGGTATTAGCATAAGCAATTAAGCATACCCTTATGTACCCAATTACTACAATTTTTAGCAAAATGGATCCAATCACTACACAGACAAACGCACTGACACAAACGCAGAGGGTGTCACACGCACACTATTTATATCCCATCCTTCCTTGTCTCTCTCCGTTCGTGTCTCGGTTACACGTTGAGTTGCCCACCTTTTTTCTCACGGACATTTTTTTACCTTATTTTTTGTTGTTGCAAGTTGCAGTGTCTGTCATAGAGCTACCCTTGCTCTTTCTTTCCCTTTTACTACGTTTTTTACAGCGAGACTCCATATCTTAGAAGACTTGGTTTCTCAAGAAAAGAATCATTCGTTCTTTTGTTCATTCATTATACTACCCACCAAAGGAAATCACTTTCTTAGTTCATCTTCTAGCTTTAACTACATCCTCCAATGCCCCCACGCCTTTAAATTTCTAAGCTTGCTTCTCACTCTGTGTGTGTCATTGTTTAGGTACTATGTATAATAGGAGTGTGGGCGGGTGGTGTTCCCTGTGAATGTGATAGGGTGTGTGTTTCAATGTAAAGCTGTGTTCTTTGTGGCCTGGTGGGGATGCAAGAGGTAGAAAAGGGGTGTCTTTGAAGCGGGTTTCTCGTATTTTTTAAGATTCGGGTGCTGGTGGTGAGCGGTGGTTTCAATGGATACCAAGGGTCGATTGGTTGCAGGGTCACATAACAGGAATGAGTTTGTTCTTATCAATGCCGATGAGACTGCTAGAGTGAGTGTGGCCTCTTCACCTTTCCTGTGTTACTTTGCTGCTTTCTCAAGTTCTTTGAAGAACTTGCAGCTTCATAGCCTTCAAAATCTTTCATTGCTACTTATTTTCTTTGATGGAAGAGGAAAAAGAAAGAAAAGAAAACACTTGTTTTTCTTTCTCATGGATTTCCATGCATTGAATTCACGACACAGTTTGCTTCTTTTGCATCTGATTACTTTATTTCATTCTTGAGGACACTACGTAGTACCTGCATACGAGTTTTCTGTTGTTTTCTTGAAAGTAGTTTCTGAAAATGTTTTCTTCTTATCACAGTGGCAGTTTTTCACAAAGCAGTAAGTGTACTAGTCGGATTTTTTTATCCTCTCTTTTTTCATAGATATTCTGGGAATCATCCCTTTTCTTTTTAGTTCTTCTCCAGCTTCATGGTGAAAGAAACAGGCAAAAATGTTTCATCCAATTGGGTATCTGAGAGTCAACTGGGTCCTTTTTTCTCCCTTTGTTTCTCGCTCTTCTGTTCTTGTACTCTCTTTCAATTTCAGGCCCCGTAATTAACTGCTTCAAGGCTTCCCACTTTGATGCTGCATATTTTCTGCCGTGAAAATCCTGTGCACCTTCCATCTTCTGTTACTGTTAGTGTACTCTAGTCCCCAATTTTCATGATCTGGTGGAGGTTAACATTGCTCATGCATATTATTTGCAGGTGAACGATGTTACAGAATTGAGTGGTCAAATTTGCCAGATCTGTGGGGATGAGATAGAGGTTACAGTGGATGGTGAACCATTTGTTGCTTGCAATGAATGTGCATTCCCTGTGTGCAGACCTTGCTATGAGTATGAAAGAAGAGAGGGAAACCAGGCTTGTCCTCAGTGCAAAACCAGATACAAGCGCATAAAGGGTGTGTCTTCAATTCAAAAAGCTTTTACTTTGTTTTCATTCAATAAATACAATAACCTATGGACATATATTTGACTAACAATGAAACCAACTTCAGGAAGTCCTAGAGTTGAGGGCGATGAAGAAGAAGAGGACACTGATGATTTGGATAATGAGTTTGACATTGGAAGCAACGTGAGGAGTGACCCTCATCACATTGCTGAGGCCTTGATCTCTTCTACTCGCTTCAACATTGTCCGTGGGTCTCAGATGACTGCTCCAGGGATTACCACACCGTCAGAGTTTGATGCAGCTTCTGTGGCTGCTGATATTCCCCTCCTGACTTATGATCACGAGGTTAGTTGATTTTTCAATTCTCATGCTTGTTCTTGCCTAGTTTCCTTGGTTATCAAATTTCTGGCATTTGGTTGTCTAATTATGGTTTTTGTCAATGAAGGATGTTGGGATTTCTGCTGATAAACATGCTCTAATCATTCCCCCATGCATGCCTCGTGGGAAACGGGTTCATCCTATGCCTTTTCCTGATTCATCTGTTCCGGGTAAGTTGTTTTATTTTTTGCTTTGGTTTGCATGTCCACAATGTTTTATGTTATGTGCCTTATTATAGGCTGTTTTATATTCAAATTTTGACAATCAATGCTGGCGGTGATACAGTTCAACCCAGACCCATGGATCCTAAAAAAGATTTAGCGGTTTATGGATATGGAAGTGTTGCATGGAAGGAACGAATGGAGGAGTGGAAGAAAAAGCAGAGTGGAAAAATTGAGGTGGTTAAGCATGAAGTGGATAACGATGATGGGAAAAATGGTGATGAGCTTGATGACCCTGATTTGCCAAAGTAGGTGCTAATGCGATTATTTAATTCTTATCATTGCTAAGCTATAAGCTAATATTGCTCCTATTTTTTTATTATTCTAAGAGCTTAAACCTTTTAGATTAGTTAATGCTGCAACTGAAAATGCATCAATTGATATCATATCCTTTCCTTTTGTTTGGTTTATGAATATTTGACTTGAACCTGTGTTAACAGAATGGATGAAGGAAGGCAACCGCTATGGAGGAAGTTGCCAATTAGTCCAAGCAAGATAAACCCATATCGAATTATAATAGTACTTCGGATTGCTATTCTTGGCCTCTTTTTTCATTATAGAATTCTCCATCCAGTAAATGATGCATATGCATTATGGCTGACATCAGTAATATGTGAAATCTGGTTTGCTGTGTCATGGATATTGGATCAGTTCCCAAAATGGTGTCCAATTGAGAGAGAAACCTACCTTGATCGTTTGTCACTGAGGTATGTTCCCTTCTGCGATGCCTTGGAATTTTTTTGCTTAATTATTCAATAAACAATAGTTAAATCTTTAGACAACTTAACTAACAGGTACGAGAAAGAAGGAAGGCCATCTGAATTAGCTGATATAGACATATTTGTTAGTACAGTGGATCCTATGAAAGAACCTCCACTTATAACTGCAAACACAGTTCTGTCGATTCTTGCTGTGGATTATCCAGTGGATAAAGTTGCATGCTATGTCTCAGATGATGGTGCAGCTATGCTTACATTTGAAGCCCTTTCAGAGACTTCCGAGTTTGCAAGAAAGTGGGTTCCATTCTGTAAGAAGTTTAGCATTGAACCTCGGGCTCCTGAGTGGTACTTTGCTCAGAAGGTTGACTATCTGAAAGACAAAGTGGATGCAACTTTTATCAGGGAGCGTCGTGCTATTAAGGTTTGAACTTTGAACCTGTTCTCATTATGGTTTTGTTTCACTTTGTGGACATCATCTTAAAGCCAATGATAAATTGTATTTGTTGTTTCAATGTTGTTTGTTGGCAGAGGGAATATGAAGAGTTCAAAGTGCGGATTAATGCGTTGGTTGCAATGGCACAGAAGGTTCCTGAGGATGGTTGGACAATGCAAGATGGGACTCCATGGCCTGGAAATAATGTAAGAGATCATCCTGGAATGATTCAGGTGAGTACTATAACTATTTTTAGTTGTTCAATCAATGGAATTGTTACTATTATGTGAAGATATTGTGATAGTATTTTGGTCTGAAGTCTAGATTGTGAAAATGCTGTATTAGTTTGGATAAGTTCAACTTTGATGCACTTGTACAGGTTTTCCTTGGTCAAAATGGTGTTCGTGACCTTGAAGGGAATGAGTTGCCTCGTCTTGTCTATGTGTCACGTGAGAAAAGGCCTGGATTTGAACACCACAAAAAAGCTGGTGCTATGAATGCATTGGTAAAGTATCTCCTCTCTTACACACATAAAATTTTGAGAGTTCTTGAGTGTTTTTTATTTTCCTGACCAATTTTTATGATATTGGTTGATTAATTGTGAAGGTGCGAGTTTCAGCAATCATATCCAATGCTCCTTACCTACTGAATGTTGATTGTGATCACTACATAAACAACAGTAAAGCACTTCGTGAGGCCATGTGCTTCATGATGGATCCTACGTCCGGGAAAAAAATATGCTATGTACAGTTTCCGCAAAGATTTGATGGGATTGATCGTCATGATAGATACTCAAATCGCAATGTTGTATTCTTTGATGTAAGTAAGAATATATTATTGATATGGGCTTACATGTACTTGTATGTGTTGTGCTTACTGCTTTGGAGGAAAAGCTAATCTATGTTTCAATATATTATATAGATCAACATGAAAGGTTTAGATGGCATCCAAGGACCAATATATGTGGGAACTGGGTGTGTCTTCAGGAGGCAAGCACTCTATGGATATGATGCCCCTGCTAAGAAAAAACCGCCAAGGAAGACATGTAACTGTTGGCCCAAATGGTGCTGCCTGTGTTGTGGATCTAGGAACAAGAACAGGAAAGTGAAGTCAGGTCCAAGAAAGAAGATAAAAAACAAGGATGCTACAAAGCAAATACATGCATTAGAAAATATTGAAGAGGGAATTGAAGGTACAAGATTCCTCAAATTGGCAATGCATTTTTGTGTCACTATTATAACAAAATGTTGCATACTTCAATTTTCTTGGCTTGCTAGGGAGACTTATTTATTTGTGTTCCTCTTGAAATCCCAATCTCAGGAATAGACAGTGAGAAGTCATGGTTAATGTCACAACTAAAATTTGAGAAAAAATTTGGGCAATCACCCGTTTTCATAGCTTCAACGCTTATGGAAGATGGGAGCATTCCAAAAGGAGCAACTTATGCATCACTCTTGAAGGAGGCCATCCATGTCATCAGTTGTGGTTATGAAGATAAGACAGAATGGGGTAAAGAGGTATGATACGACACATCTCTTGGCTCTTTGATAGGACTGAAAGCGGCTTGACTCACTGTGATTGGAATCCGACTTCCTTGTGACCCGCTTACTTGTGCTTATGTTGTATCTCTTCCTCTTTGCTAACTCCGCCTGTACAGTTAGCCCTAAATTAAGTTAGAGTTTATTACATGTATGCATCTCTATATAACTCTGCTAACTTCCAATTATCTTTCAGGTTGGATGGATATATGGTTCTGTTACAGAAGATATATTAACAGGTTTCAAGATGCACTGTCATGGGTGGCGATCTGTGTACTGCATGCCTAAAAGGCCTGCTTTTAAGGGTTCAGCTCCTATAAATCTTTCAGATCGTCTGCATCAAGTTCTTCGTTGGGCACTTGGATCTGTTGAGATCTTGTTGAGTAAGCATTGCCCTATATGGTATGGATATGGTTGTGGTTTGAAATGGCTAGAGCGCTTTTCTTACATAAACTCGGTCGTTTACCCTTTGACATCACTTCCCTTAATCGCCTATTGCACCTTGCCAGCTGTCTGTCTTCTCACTGGAAAGTTCATAGTTCCTGAGGTAGGATCAAGTCACTTATTGTTTGTATTTGTATTTGATGGCATGAAGTGAATGTTGATTTACCATATAAGGCTATGTCTGATTGCTGGAAAGGGATGGAATGAAATGATAGTAGTGCGTGTTTAGAAAGCTTGTAAATGTAGATTCAACACAGAAGCTACAACTAGTAGCATTTAAGTAAACGTGGAATCATATGTCTTCTAATGTGAAATCAAACATGCTATAGTTGTCAATGTTTAGATTGTCTAAAAAACCCAAGGTAAAGTAATTTTATTATGTTCCATTCCATATCATTCGACCTCTCGTTACATATCCAAACAGTGTCTTTAGATTAATGCAGCTTTTTTATTCTAGGAATTCATAAGCATAACATATTAAAATGTTGTGTTGCATGGTGTGGTGCTTTAAGCTAATGCTTCAGTTTCTTGTCAACAGATTAGCAACTATGCTAGTATTGTTTTCATGGCACTCTTCATCTCTATAGCCGCAACTGGCATCCTGGAAATGCAATGGGGAGGTGTTGGCATACATGACTGGTGGAGGAATGAGCAGTTCTGGGTCATCGGTGGAGCCTCTTCACACCTCTTTGCTCTCTTTCAAGGTTTGCTCAAGGTTCTGGCAGGAGTTAACACAAACTTCACCGTCACATCCAAAGCTGCTGATGATGGAGAATTTGCTGAACTCTACCTTTTCAAGTGGACATCATTGTTGATCCCTCCTTTGACCTTACTTATCATAAACATAATTGGAGTTGTTGTAGGTGTTTCAGATGCAATAAACAATGGCTATGATTCATGGGGTCCCCTTTTTGGTAAGCTGTTTTTTGCTCTTTGGGTCATTCTCCATCTTTACCCATTCCTCAAGGGAGTTATGGGAAAACAAGAAGGTGTTCCTACCATAATTTTGGTTTGGGCTATTCTTCTGGCTTCAATCTTTTCTCTTCTATGGGTTAGGATTAACCCATTTTTGTCAAAAGGTGACATTGTGTTGGAACTTTGTGGGTTGAATTGTGACTAGGAAATGCAAGTCCTAGATGGTTAGATACATATTTTTATGCAGAAAATGACTGCAATATGCACAAATTTTGGTCTAAGACATTCGTGCATGCAATAGAGTGCTTGGTGATAGTCACCGGAGCCAAAAGGGCAATTGTAGCAGGCGTGTGTAGATACAAAGGACTATGATCTGACACATTTCACATTTGTTTTTAGAGCTTCATTATTCTTTGTTATACTTGTGTATTCAGAAGATTGAATCCGAGATTAGTAAGGTGGTTGTAATTTATAATTTCCCTATGAATAAAGTATCTCATTTGTAATAATAAATATTTCCATGTGTTTGAATTCGAAATAGAGAAATGGGATCTGCAGTGGTTTTGTTCTCACTCTGTTCCATTAATAATTTTAAGTAATTTTTATGACACTCCCTTTACTGTCCTTAAAATACCATTTGGATGGGTTGAAAACTTGAAATGGAGAATCAAAATAAATTATTTAGAGCGTGTTTGTTTTATCTTTTGAAAACTGTTTTCAGTTTTTTTAAAAAAATTGTAATACAAATTCATATTATACTTTATTTTTAAAAACTTAAAACAGTTTTTAAAAGAGATATCAAATCTATTCTCTTTTTTTTCTTGAACAATTTTTTTTTCAATATTCATAGATTTTCAAAGTTATAAAGTGTAACTTTTTAAAAATATTTTATATTTTAAAGATAAAAACATGTGTATTTTTATTTAATATTTTATAGGATGATAAAAATATTATAAAAATATATATATATCAAAAGATATAACAAAGCTTTTTTTTGTTAATTTAAATGACAAAAAAATAATTTTTTATCATGTTTTTTATTATGAATCTGTGAACACCAATATAAGTACAAGGTGTATAATATAATGCATGAATGTGATATTTTTTTAAAAAAAATAATTAGGCTATAGGTATGATAGTTTCTATTGAGTACAATATAAAATATTTATAAATTTTTATATTTTGTTAATATAATTTATTTTTGGATTAGTTTACTGACACTACTATATTATTTGTCGTTAATATTTTCAAAAAATTATTAAAAAGGCATGATAGTTGTCAAATTTAAATAAAAGTGTATAGTCAAACTATGAAAATAAAGTGCATTGCAGATGCTTTAATGGTCGGCTATAACAAAATTCGTGTGGAAACAAAGCTTTCGGAAATCATCACCATGGGAGCTTTTCTATATGAGCTGCATAATTAAATGTCTGCACTTTATTTATTTTCTTTCCTAAAAGTATTTGGAGTGGTGCTTATCTCGTGAAAAGGGAGTTCAATATCAAAACTAAATCTACCTCTCGTGAAAGCAGGAATTCATTTGATTGTAAGATCATCATTGTCTTATAAGACTACTGATAATAATAAGAAAGTTATTCTTCTATTTTTATTTTGATTTAATTTTTTTATTATTTTATTTTTTTAATTATATTTCTGTTAAATGTTTTTAATTTTAAGTTTAATTGTAATTATGATGCTTTAGTTTGATATTTATTCTATTATAGTTTTCCACTTTTTTATTTTGCAGTTAGTTTTCTAACTTTGGTACATGTTGAATTTTAGTATCTTAATTTGTCATTGTGCGATTTTGGTTGACACTTGTGTAATTTTGATCCTTTAAAAAAAAAATTGTATTAACATGTCATTTATTTTTTAATGGAATAATGAGTTTTATTTTGTTATTTGATTTCATGCTCAAATGTTTTTTGTTTCTTTTTATTTCTCTTATATTTTCTAATGAAATTATCTCAATTTTTTTTCCTTCCTTAGACATATAAGCTTGCCAACATAATTAACATACACACGTCAATATATTTAGCTACAAAATGATTATAATTAAAGACAATTTTATTAACTTTTGTTAAATTTTGGATGGCATGTTAATGTTAATAAATACAAAATAGAAAAAAGGAAACAACAATTATAAATATGGGACAAAAGTAAAAAAATAGTAACAAATTTAGAAAAACTAAAATGATGTAATTTCAAATTAAATGCCATTGTCAAACAGGTGCTAAATTGAAAAAGTCTAAATTTGAACGACGGAAGTTAGTAAGTGAAAAGTAGTCTAATATTATTTAAACAAAATTTTTAATTTGAGTATTTGTTTATGCAAAATATTTTCAGTGATAGACTAATCTACCACGTTCAAGTGCACGATCCGAGTTAAATTTAAATTAAATTATAGGAGAAAAAATCAAATTAAGGATAGCAAAATTATAATTAAACTTCAATATTATTAATCATTATTTTTATTTTCTTAATTATTATTATTATTATTATCGTTATTGTTTTTTTCTTATGATTAGGTGATGTAATTAACATAATTAATGTAATATAACTTATTTAATTAATATTTAAAGGACTAAAATAAAGCAAATAAAAGACCATAAAAAAATGCATAGGGTTATTTTAATTTGAACAAAATTACTTTTAATAGAGAAATGTAGTTAAAAGAAAAAATAAATCAAATAAAAACAATAAATAAAGTAAAAAAAAACAATATACTAATTTTTCTAATAATAAAATACCTCATGCATGAAAGAAAAATATTAATTTAAATTTTTATGATTAAATTTAAGCAATTAAAAATGATAAGTTTTTAAAATTTATCACTTTTAGAATATAAAAGTAAAATAAATATAATTTTTAAATCAAAATATTTTAGATTAGTCACAAAATTAGTACATTAAATATGTATTTAGCGCAAAAAATAATTATTTAAAATAATAATTTATGTCATTAATTTAACAATAAAGTTTATTTTAATAAATTGAAAATAGATTGTTTTGATAAATTATAATAAAAAATTTATTACGGGAATTATAAAATATTTTTATAAATTATCTATAAATTTTTTGAATAAGATTTAAATGTGATTTATGAAAGAGAGTGGTTGTAACATGTTTTTTTAAATGATACATTTTTAAAATTTTTATTAAATGATTTTTATTTTTAATATTTTTTGTTAATTTTTTTGGATGAAAAACTGAATAATTTAAAACAAGTAATTCATTTTACCCAACGAAAATGTATTTATAATAACAGTAATAATAAATAACTTAAAGAATTTTTTGTCCAATATTTTTTGTTGTGGTGACAGGATGGGCTTTTGTGAGAATGATCCAACATGTGGCCCATAAAATAGAAAAAGAAAAGGCCTACTCTATAAAAGGCACAGAAGAGTTAGGGTTTTAGGTCAGTGCTTCTCCACTCACAACTTCACTCGCGGCAGCCACCTCAGGTTCTCCTTTTCTCCCTTCTGCAATCTCACATTCTCATTTTTCCTACCATTATTTTCATTATCTTTTCACATTTATTCGTTGATTTCACTCTCCATTTCTCTATTCGTTGTTCTCACGTAGTATTTTGCATTTCCGAACCTGAATGCGTTAATAATTGCAATAACGAAAGCGATTTGTTTTCTAACTTCTTTTGTTCTTATTTATTGGATAGATTACTCACTTTTTCTTATGTTTTTCTTTTTAAGGAGGAGAAGGATGTCTCACAGGAAGTTCGAACACCCAAGGCACGGTTCACTGGGATTTCTCCCTAGGAAGCGTGCTGCTCGTCACAGAGGAAAAGGTTAGTATTACTTATATGTTATCTTTTGTTCTTTCAGTTGTCGTGTATTGGTGTTATGCATTTGCACAGCAAAATTTGGAGGTTGTTATGTGAAAAACGATTTTGTTGAGGCGATCCAATAATATATTGCCTTTATGTTGGTTATTATGTTTATTGTGACTGTTGTACTTACTACATTCATGCCTGAAGCCTTATGTAAATGTTTTGTTCATTACTTTTTGAATGGGTTGTTTGTCCTATCAATTATAACTTGTTATTGTGTAAATTTTGCTCGTGCAGTGAAGGCATTCCCCAAGGATGACCCAACCAAGGCACCCAAGCTCACTGCATTCTTGGGTTACAAGGCTGGTATGACTCACATTGTTCGTGAGGTCGAGAAGCCGGGATCAAGTGAGTCCTAATCTCAATAAACATTATTTTTTTATTACTTGGATACGTTAGCTTGTCAACCTTGTTTTTTACTCAGCTGCTTACTTGGTCAACAATCGCAGGAATGTTATTGGTGTTATTTGTTTTTCCAATTGTTTCTGCCATAATGTTTCCCAGGTTTTTCATTTTTCAAACCAGTTGTTTCTCTTCAAATTATCACAGTGAATTGATGATTATTGAGATCATGTTTTTTGACATACACAGTTAATTTCTGCGCCCTTCTGGAATTGCCTCACTGCAATAAAATTTAGTTTTTGTTATGTATTTTGGCTCCGTTAAAATCCATGCTTTCATCCAATTTTAGGTTTGAAATTTATAATGCTAATGATATATTGCATTCAGTTACTGTTAGATGATACATTTTATACATGTTTCATCAGAAATGTTCATGATTATGGTATGTTTTATCTAATTTTGTATTTTTTTATCAGAACTTCACAAGAAGGAGACTTGCGAGCCTGTTACAATTATTGAGACCCCTCCAATGGTTATAGTTGGTGTTGTGGGTTATGTGAAAACTCCTCGCGGTCTGCGCACTTTGAACACTGTATGGACTCAGCATTTGAGTGAGGAAATCAAGAGAAGGTTCTACAAGAACTGGTGCAAGTCCAAGAAGAAGGCTTTCACCAAATACTCAAAGCAGTATGAAACAGAAGAAGGGAAGAAAAATATTGAGGCACAGCTTGAGAAATTGAAGAAGTATGCTACTGTTGTCCGTGTTTTGGCTCACACTCAGGTACTGTTCCCTTGTTAAAATTGTTTGCATAAGTTTTTGTATCCATCTTCATTTCATATGTGATAGCAATTCATTCTAGATTTTGTTTGTATGTGGCATTATCTTCCTGCCATTCACCTTTTTATGTGTCCTGTTTTTTTATGAGATGAGAATGATGAAATTCTTGTGCTAACGCAGCACCACAGAATCAGGTGCTATGAGCGGCACTTTCCACACGAGATTTCTGACTCCTATTGTTTCTAACATCTCAAGAAAATTTGTGCCTAAAAGAAATTGTGATTATTGGCTCAAGCAATTCTTGACACTTGTCTGACATTAGCTGGCCACTCTCCATTAAATGTCCAGTTACAATTGTTTTGTCAGTGCAAGACACTAGCCAATGCTACCATATGGTTTGGACACTTGAGTAGAAGTACTTCATTATATATGGGCAAAACCAAGATTATGAAAATTTATTTTTTTTAAACTTTTAGAAAAGTTAGCTTAAAATCAAGATGTACTGCTTCTTACATTTTTCTTAAGGCTCATTATTGTTGAGAATAGGTTGAGATTTAGCACGTTGGTTTGAGAAGGTGAATATACCTTGGTTGAATTATACTATCTTCTTGTTTCTGTAATTTGAGCTACAAGACCAATGTTTAAACTGTAATACAATGGCTTGTAATATTTTATGCGAGGCTTATTATTATATTAGGATATATCGATATATACACATACATATGTGCTTTGTCATTTCTGACATTTGTGTTGAAAGTCTATGCTTCATAGCTTCTATGTGGTGGGTTGAATTCCATATTTTCCAATCATCATGACTTTTTTTCTTACTTTTCTAACATAATACTTTTTCTGTCTTAATCTTACAGATCAGGAAAATGAAGGGGTTGAAACAAAAGAAAGCCCATATCATGGAAATTCAGGTTAATGGTGGGACTATTGCTCAGAAGGTGGACTTTGCATACAGTTTCTTTGAGAAGCAGGTTCCTATTGATGCTGTGTTCCAGAAGGATGAGATGATTGATATCATAGGGGTGACCAAGGGTAAGGGTTATGAAGGTGTTGTCACCCGTTGGGGTGTTACCCGCCTTCCCCGTAAGACTCACAGGGGTTTGAGGAAGGTGGCATGTATTGGTGCCTGGCATCCTGCTAGAGTTTCCTTCACTGTTGCCAGGGCTGGTCAAAATGGATACCACCACAGAACTGAGTTGAACAAGAAGATCTACAAGCTTGGCAAAGGTGGAGATGAGTCTCACACTGCTATTACTGAGTTCGATAGGTGGGTTATTGTTTTTTATCAATAATTGTGGCGTGCAATGGATTGTTGGATAGAAAGAAATAATTTGGTCATTTAAGTACACGAATATGTATGTTAAACTAAACTTATTTTATTTGTTTTCTGAGCCAGGACTGAGAAAGACATTACACCAATGGGTGGTTTCCCACACTATGGTGTTGTGAAGGATGATTATCTCATGGTCAAGGGATGCTGTGTTGGTCCCAAGAAGAGGGTTCTTACATTGCGCCAATCCCTGCTGAAGCAGACTTCTCGTGTTGCACTGGAGGAGATCAAACTCAAGTTCATTGACACCTCTTCAAAGTTTGGGCATGGCCGCTTCCAGACAACACAAGAGAAGCAAAAGTTCTATGGACGCCTCAAAGCATAATTATGCGAATTGGATTGAAGTGCTGGAACGTACTTTTAGAATTATATTCCGTTACCCATCTGTTTTAAACTTTGTAGTGTTTCCGTTTGACGTTATGGATCCATCCTTGGTTAGTGAGTTTTTCCCCTATAATTGTGCCAACTTTTGTTTCAAGGAAGATTGATGGTGGTGTCTCAACTTCAAATTTTGTTTATGATTTGTACCTTTTTTTTATGATTTTATATTTTCTGTTTTTAAGGAATTAACGTTATGATCTGATATTTCGTTGAAACTAGCCACGGGAAGCCGGTTAAAAATTATGAAGTCCTTTCCTAAAATGGAGGAGTATTTTATATTCAGGGATTAATAGTTTATTTAAAAAAGATAAATAGGATATTAAATAAAACACTTAAAAAGAGGGCATACGATGTATCTACAATTTTAGGAGTATTGTAATAAGCATTGGGACTGGACTCTTTGAATGTGTTCTGCAAGTATCTGAATGTTACTCTTGTACACGGGAAAGAACGAAAAAGAAATAGTTAAGTAGCAATCATTGTTCTTTTGATTTATGCTGTGAAGTTGGGAGCTAAAGAAATAATGTGCATTCTGTAACTTTTTCGTTGTCCAGTTAGAGTAAAACTGATTATTTATTTCATGTTTTTATGGAATTTTTGAAAAATAATTAATTTTTTTTTTTTTTTTAAATTTAAAGCGATTGTGTTAATAAGTAACGTGCTCATACAAATTTTTCTTGATGATATCATAATATCTTCAATGAAAAATAAATGACGTGCTTAGACTTGTAATGATTTATGTTGGTTTTATCAATTTTACTTTTGGTCTTTTCTTTTCATGACATAACATTGCTATGTAGGCGAGCATCTTAATAAAAAACGTTTCAACCTGAAGACGTGTACATCAATATTATTAAAAAAATAGACTCTACTTTTTTTTTTTTTACCTTGAAAAAGCTTGTGTGAAACTAAATAAACTTCTTTCCGATAGTTTAAGACGAAGTATAATTGAAATTTCATTCTGATTTGGACAAATTTTGGTTTCTGTAGTCTGAGTTACGTTACGTAGAAAGTGAAATATATGTGTTACCGATCAGACTCCAAATACCCTATAACTTAGAAGGCAGCTATACAATCATAAAGAGTTGCCGTTCCAGGTGCAAACTCATCATCTCTAAACCTTTTTTTTCTTTTATATTATAAAATAAAAAAATACAACTGCCTGACGCACCGTTAATTTGCTAGTTACTATCGTATACTTATAATTCAGTTTAATATCCTGTGATTATAATAACGAATTAAGTACATGTTTAGTTCAATTTACGATTGAGCTCTTAAAATGAAAAAAAAAAAAAAAAGTACTGGTGAGATAAGCACGAAATGCCAACGCAAAAACAGATGGATAGGTTTTGGGGATTGTTGAGTGTGATGAAACCAAAAGCAGGAGCAAATCTTTCATACTTGGAACCTTAAAGTTCTCCCTCATATAAAAGCCCAAGTGACGGAGTAAATTACGTAACATAACATCACATATATCATAATATAGGGTGACAGATTCACGACATCATGCGTGCCACGCTTCTTTAACTCTCTCTCTCTCTCTCTACCACTTTCTCTCTCTTCCCCCTCTTCCGCTCTCTCACTCTCTCAGGCAAGTTCTCTCTCTCTGCTTCTCTGTTTTGAACGGAGAAATGTGCTGTGTTTTCTATGCTGAGATGTCTCAATTTATTGCAAGTTTAGGGCTCTGAGCTGGATTTTCGACATACCCCTTTTCTTCTCCTTGGTTTTCTTTACTGCTCTTTTTTCTTCTCACTCCCTTGATTCGGGTCTCCAATTGGGTATGCGACTTTCATTGAGTGTCAGATTAAAATTTCTTTCTTTTTTTGTTCTTCTTTCATGATTTGTGTTTCGTCTGTGAAGTCCCACCGTTTTTTCCCTTGCTTTATGATTTATTGGCATCGATCGTGATTTAGTCCAATTGGGTTTTGCAAAATATTGGAATCGATAATACCTTCTTAGCTTTTTTGAGGTGTTATTCAGTTTCGGAGTGAGAATTTTCGAGCATGTCGAATGTGAACTTTACTTCAGTTGCTTGCTTTCAAATTGATTCGGGCTAAATACATGTCGGGGTTAGATGTTATCCATAGGTTGGACAAGTAAGAAAAACGTTCCATATTATTAATATGATTTTAAAATTTTTCCTCCTTTTTACAGGTTAATTTGCAATGACTGAACCTTCCAAGGTCATTCACGTTCGAAATGTGGGGCACGAAATATCTGAAGTACTCTCTCTCTCTTTCTCTGGCTCTATTGTTGGATATCTTTGTAGTTTGTACCTGTTTGTTTTGGTATTATGATCATGCATGGCTAGCTACGCCTCGATTGCTAAGTTTTATTTTGAAGTGATAAGAAATGTACATTAGCCAAGAGGGAGAATGAAAAGGTGGTAACCGTTTATCCCGAAAGAACTGTTTATGAACTTCTTGGAAATGGTTCTACATTTTCCATTTTAATTATTGATTGCAAACATTTTGTGTTGGCTTTGATGCCCCATTCCTAAAATAGATTGATTCTGAACACACGCACTGAACGAGAGAGAGAGAGAGAGAGAGAGAGAGAGAGAGAGAGAGATAGAGAGAGTATATGGTTGACGTTGTCGGCCTAGTTGAAATGAGTATTTAATTCTTAGTTATAGCTCTCACTGTTTGTCGTAGTGGGAGAATGAGTTATGTTCCTTTACAAGCAGAGTTTACTTTTAAAGTTCTTGAAAGATTTATAAATTTTTCTTACTTTGATTGCAGAATGATTTACTTCAGCTATTTCAGCCTTTTGGTGTCATAACGAAGCTTGTGATGCTGCGTGCAAAAAATCAGGTTTTCTTTTTCATGCCTTTAAACAAGACTCTCTGTTTTTCCTTAGAAACTTGAGGTTGTTTCATTTCATCTTTTTTCGGTTATAAAATCGGCCATATTTGCAGGCTCTTCTCCAAATGCAAGATGTTCCTTCTGCAGTTAATGCTTTACAATTTTATGCCAATATTCAGCCAAGTATAAGGTACAAATAATTTGTTTATTTCTGTCTTTCAATAATGTACATGATAGCATCAGCTATATCTTTAATAACTTGATATTTGCTCTTGGGTGTCATATTTGGAGATTTGTAATGCTCTATTTAATTCCATGCACATTAAGATTGCCTTAACAGTCTTACTATATTTTTATTTTGTTCTAGGGGGAGGAATGTTTATGTTCAATTTTCGTCTCATCAAGAACTAACAACAATGGATCAAAGTCAAGGACGAGGAGATGAGGTTGGCCTTTCTTGTGTTTATATTTTGGATTGAGAACTGTATGCTTCTTGTTGATTGCTTACAAAAGAAGAGAGAATTGAGCAGCCCTTTTTCTGGGCATTTGTACCTTTTCTTTTATATTCATATTCCTCCTATATCATGGTAGTGTCATCATAGACTGTTCATTTCAGTGGGGTCAGTGTGTTAAATTGTTATATTTTGTACTTTTCCTTTCTCTTTATCATGTACTTCTCTATTTATTCTCCTTTCTCTCTATCTCTTCTCTTTCTCTATGCTGTCCTGCTGTCGGGAACACTCTGGATGCACAGCCAAACAGAATTCTCTTAGTTACAATTCATCACATGCTGTATCCTATAACAGTGGATGTGCTGTATCAAGTATTTTCTCCCCATGGATCTGTGGAAAAGATTGTAACATTTCAGAAGTCAGCTGGTCAGATTCTCTCAGATTTCTCCCTTTCTCTTCTTTCCTTCCCTATTAACTTTTTCTGTTTCTGGACTATAATTAGGTGGATTGAAATTATATTCTAGTCATGCCATAACTTGTTTTGAGTATATATATTATGTAAATAACAAAACATTGAACATTTTGTATTTGAAAAGGTCCCTTGGTGCCGTCTATTGATACATGTAATGAATCCACATAGTAGGATAAAAGTTGGGTTTGTATTGTGTTTGTAAATGGGAAAATAGTAAAACAAGATTCTTTAATTTAAATGAATTTGTGGTGTCTCTGGGTTTTTAATGTGAGGGAATGCTTCTTTTTCAACATAAAATGCATATGCTCTTACCCTATAATCAGATACAACGATTCTTGCATTTTTTATGGAACAAAATGATCATTATATTTTATTTGAGTTTTATAGTTTGTATATTTTTACTAATTGTTTAATCATGTGTTTGCAAAAATTGTAGGGTTTCAGGCTCTCATCCAATATCAATCACATCAGAGTGCAGTTATTGCGAGAAGTACACTTCAGGTGGTTTAACATTTGCTTTCAGATTTACTTTGCTTGTTTATTCTGATATTGCTTCTGAATTTTGATTGAACTTTGGGAAATTTCTAGGGTCGCAATATTTATGATGGTTGCTGTCAGCTTGACATTCAGTTCTCAAAGTAGGTTAAATTTTGTTTAAACAATTTTGTTGCATATTGGCTTGTGGGTTTATATAACTTATAGTATGCTTTTGCCTCTCACCAAACACATTTTCTTTTATGGAAATTTAATTCATCTTAATTGCAGCCTTGATGAATTACAAGTGAACTTCAATAATGACCGTTCAAGGTGATTCAGTTGGATCTTGTGTATCTGTTTTCATTTACATATTATTCTTAACATACTAGGATTCACACTGTTGCTAATTTGTTCCTCATCTTTCACAGGGACTTCACAAACCCAAATCTCCCTACAGAGCAGAAAGGCAGACCTTCACAAGTATGTTTTCCTTGGTTCTTTATTTATCTATTTATGGATCAAATCTTCTAGTTGATCTTTGTGAAGTCCATTCTAATATATATATTTTCCCTTTCCTCTTCTGTTAAGCAGCCTGGATATGGTGATGCAGGGAACATGTATGCTGCTCAAGGTTCTGGAGCCAGGACAGGTGCTAAACATTTTAAACTGCTTTTGTTGGTTTGCTTTATTTGTCATCTTCAGTTATTTTTTTGGTGTACTGATGTTTGTCCTTTTACCCCCTTCCAGTTGGATTTCCACAGGTATTTTGCACATCAAGTTGAAGTCCCAATTTGATATTCTTGTTGAATATATGAAGAAGTTATTATCATTCAATTTGTATCTTATGAAACTAGCATTAGACTTGTGCTGGTTGATTTCTTCTTTTACTGATCTTCCTAAAATAGAAAGGTATGGAACAAGAAGTTTGTGTATTTGTAGCCAACCAATTTGTGGGAATTTTTGTTGATCTCACAACAAAATCTTCATGTTTGGGCTTTGATTTTACATTGATCTTGCTCTTCCAATTGTGTTTGATTGGGAGAGATAGGAGTTTGTGCTTTGGGATTTTGCTTTCTGAACTCTGGAATTTCTTTCTATTTTGAGATAAATGACATGATAATTTGAACATATTACCATGATATTTTTTAGTAATCTTACTACAGAAACCCACGAAAACAAGCTGTTTTCTTTCTTTTCTTTTTTAAAAAAACTTACTTTTTTAGTATTTTTTGAATTATAGATGCCCAATGCTGCAGCTATTGCAGCTGCCTTTGGAGGAGGTTTGCCTCCCGGAATAACTGGGACAAATGACAGGTGTACAGTTCTTGTCTCAAATCTTAATCCTGATGTAAGCACTTTGTCTGGCTTCTGCTGTGAAGTTCTCTCCATTTCTCAGTTTAGTAAGCTTGATATCTGTTTATTTCAGAGAATAGACGAGGATAAACTGTTCAACTTGTTCTCCATTTATGGGAACATTGTGAGAATTAAACTTCTTCGAAATAAACCAGATCATGCACTTATCCAGATGGGAGATGGTTTCCAGGCTGAATTGGCTGTACACTTTCTGAAGGTTTGTTTCATTTGTACCCTCGTGACCATATATTTTATATCATGATGCTATATTTTTGTGATATCCTTACTCAAGTTGGCATATATTTTGTTATTCTTCAAATCAAAGTATATTTTCCCGGGCAAAGAATTTGCTACCATGTCTTTTCCAATTGTTTCCAATGGTCGATGAAAATTTGTCACCCAAGTCTTAAAATTATTTTCATTTGTTTGTGGTTTTATTTTCCTGATGCCTCTGGATGTTGTATAAAACAAGACTGAAACTGAAGGATCTATTTATAAAGGGAGGTAAGTTTATTTTTTCTGTTTATTCTGAACGAATTTTCACAATGAAAATATGTTAATGTGTGCTCTACATTTTTTGTTCAGTAATAATTTTGTTTGTGTTGTTTGGCGTGCATTGAATCTGTTGCATTATTGGTATTGAATCTATTGATAGATGTTGGTTAAAAAAATAATAGTGGAACATCAACATCCCGACGTGTTGACATTGTTTAATGCCATCAAATTGGAAAATATTTTGATTGAACCGGGTTGCTTCAGTTCGAAAATAGAAGAATTGTGAAATATGTCCTTCATTTTCTATTCTGGATTGGTCGGAAATTTATGTGAGAGTGCTGCTGGATTGTTGAATCCTTTTGTCATCCTTCAGATTAATCTATATACCTTCTTTCTTCTTTTAGACTGGTCACTAACATTTTCAACATTTAGGGAGCCATGTTGTTTGGGAAGCGATTAGAGGTCAACTACTCCAAGCATCCGAACATAACCCAAGGTGCTGAGACACATGAATACGTCAATTCAAATCTCAACCGTTTCAATCGCAATGCAGCTAAAAACTACCGGTATTGCTGCTCCCCGACAAAGATGATCCATTTGTCCACACTTCCGCAAGACATCACTGAAGATGAGATTGTGAGCCTTGTAGAGGAGCACGGAACCATTGTGAACAGCAAAGTCTTTGAGATGAATGGGAAAAAACAGGCTCTGGTTCAGTTTGAGACTGAGGAACAGGCTACGGAAGCCCTTGTGTGCAAGCATGCAAGCTCACTTTCTGGCTCAGTAATCCGTATCTCCTTTTCCCAGTTACAGAATATATGATGAGACTTTGTTAAGGACTCATGGACAACCGGAGCAACGGTTGTTAAGCACAATAGGGACAAGGACTCTGAACTTGGGAAGGATATTTTTATGCAGATGGTGGTCATCTTCATTATCTTGTAATGGTCTCTTTGCTTGCTAATTTACTGATATGATCTGCTCTTTTGATTTTTCTTCTTTTTAATCACTTGTCTTCTCATCTCCATTGCTCTACTAGTTTTTTAGGTTGTTAACATAATGCGGTAGGGAGGTGTAGATTTTGTGTTTGCGGATAGGTCGAGTCTTGAGGAATAGAAAGGAGGGGGAATCACTACCTTCTTATTGCCTTTATTTAAAACCATTGTTGTATGAATGATTTGTAATTCAGGCTAAGTAGGCCTCTTTCTTTGGTATTCTCAATCCATATCAAAATTTTCCACTCCAACTGAGCAAGAAGCTGCTTTTTGTGTGTGTTTTTGAAGTATCTATTTGTCTACTCTATTCTTTTGTATCTACATACTTACCTCTTCCCCCTAATCTCTGACTTCAACTTTTATTCTTCCTTTTTATTGCATGCACATGGATTGAGAACATTGTTTCTCCTCCTCCTTCTTTGGTTGCTTTTTTCAATCCCTTTCTTTCCCAGTCAGCAGGTTGCCCGACCCCTAACTAGATAATGGAAATTTGAAGCGTGAGGTTAAGAAAGGGCCTTTATTATGTCATTGGCCATTGTACAATTTAATTCATATATTAATGAATTCGGACAATTTTAGCAATGCATTTTTTTAACATACTTTGACACGCTTCTTTAATTATTATTTAATCTTAAGAAAGCAAATACTTGGTTTAAATTGTTGTTCATTTACCAGACAATCAAAGGGATTTTAAAAAAAATTAAAAAAAATAGAGATAGTATTAAAGAAAGTGTTATTAACTTTATCCTTACGTGACACTTTATATGAAAAATTCGAGGTTATTTGTCACGCCTGCAGTGGTAAGCTAATAAAATAAAATAGATAATGTATTTATCTTGTAGAACTGTTATTTGTCAATCAGAAAAACTAAAATACCCCGATAAACCATTTTCACTGACATTTAATGTGCCGTAAAAATCATAATTGTTGTAATTGATTACCTTTGTCTAAAAATGACGGCAGAAAGGATTGTAGTTGTAGATCCATGACACACTAGGAACTTTCCTATGGTAACATTACATAAAGGATTCTGGTAGATTACAAACATATTGATTGTTAGAACCTACTTTTTATTGATGGATCTAAAAAAATGTCTCCGTTATATCAGATTCAGGGTTTTATCAAACATAACATGGATCATGTTTGCAGTTTCTTTTATGGACTACCAGAATTCCACCCTTAAAATATATGTTTATTAAAATGAAAGGTAAAGATGAAGAGTCATCAATTAATTTAAAAACTGCAACTAAATCTTTATGTGAAAAGGGTTTTTACATTGGTTAGTAATTTAGTCCTTTATGAATTTGGGTGCATAAGGGGTATTTTTGCCCTAGGATGAGGGAGAGCTAAGCATTCCAGTAAACCATGGGTGATTTTGCTTCCATAGCTTAATCTAATTTGTGTTAGCAACATGTCAAGTCACCAAATTTCTACGCATTAAAGTCGGAAACGCACTCACTAGAACAAGTTCAAGGAAACAGCTAACTACATCAACTCAAAGTATGTTATCCAATAAATTAGCCAATGGAAGAGCATAGCCCCATAACCCTATATAGGTAGTTTCACCCATGAATTTGTGGTTCCAATTAAAAGGATATATTCCTCTTATAAGATATAAGATATTTTCACTATGTATGCCTTATAAAACTTTCTTATACGTGTGTGCTAAGATAAGTCCTATAACCCTATATGACTTGATCGGGGATAATTCTAATTTTGTATAATTAAATTTGATTAAATGTCAGTTTAAAGAAAAATATTTTTAATAAACATAATGAAATTCCAATATATTACTAAAATTACTTCTAGATATGAAGTTTTTAATAAAATCATGCAAAATGTAATTAAAGTAATATTTTAATATTAAATTATGGAAATACTTTTTTTTACAATAGATATGAAATTGATGTTTTTTTTTCCACTGCTAAGTAACAAAATATTACCTCTATTAAAACCATGATTTGGATCAAAGACTTGATTTTTTAAAATATTTAAACTCAAATTGAAAGGTTAAATCAATAAAAATATTTAAAAAACATCTTTTCAATTAATTAAAGATTTTGTTAAGTATGAAGTATATTTTTCTATTCTTAACGAACCATTTAGCAAATAAAGATATTTCACTCTCCATTTTTTTTATGAACTCACCATCTTCCTAACTTCAATATCGGGTGATTATTATATCGAATTAAGTAAATATTTGGTTGAATTTAAGATTCAATCCTTATAAAACTGAGCTATTAAAATAAAATAAAATAAAAAAGGAATGGCCAAATAGGCACGAAATGCCAATTCAATAACAGGCGGATAAGTTTTCGTAGTGGTTGAGTGTGATGAGAGTGACCAACAAAGCAGGGAAAATCTTCAAACTTGGAACCCTAAATTCAATCAAAGGTTATCTCTCCCTCACATTAAGCCCAAGCCAGTTACATAATATAACATAGGGTAACACATTCACCACATCATGCGTGTCACTCCTCTTTAAACTCTCTCTCTCTCTCTCTCTCTCTCTCTCTCTCTTCCTCTCTCTTTCTCACTCTATCAGGCAAGTTCTCGCTATCTGCTTCTCCATTTTAAACGGAGGAATGTGCTGTGTGTTTTGTTTGCTGAGATGTCACAAATTATTGCAACCTTAGGGCTGTGAGCTCGATTTTCGATATACCCTTTTTCTTCTTTTTGATTTTCTTTACTGTTCTTTGTTCTGTACACTCCCTTGATTCGGGTCTCCAATTGGGTTTGCGACTTTCATTTGCGTTTGATTGTGTGACAGATAAAAATTTCTTCTTTTTTTTTTTCTTCTTCTTCGTACCTGATTTGTGTTTCTTCCGTGAGGCCCCACGATTCTGTCCTTCGCTTTATGATTTATAGGCATCGATCGTTATTCAGTTCAATTGGGTTTTGCAAAATATTGGAATGGAAGATACCTTTTTAGCTTTTTGGGGGTGTTATTCACTGCAGAGTGAGAATTTTCGAGCATGCCAAATGTGAACTTTTACTTCAGTTGCTTGCTTTGAGGTTGATTCAGATTAGAGAACTGTTGGCGTTCGATGCTATCCATAAACTGAAGAAGTAAAAAGAAAACGGTTCAATATTATTGATTTTATTTTAATTTTTCCCTGCTTTTTACAGTTAATTTGCAATGACTGAACCTTCCAAAGTCATTCACGTTCGAAATGTGGGGCACGAAATATCTGAAGTACTCTCTCTCTCTCTCTCTCTCTCTCTATATATATATATATATATATATATATATATATATATATATATTATTGGATGCCTTTGTGTTTTGTACCTGTGGTATTATGATCATGCATGGCTAAGTGATGAGAGCTATTCATTGGCCAAGAGGTTGAATGAAAATGGGGGTAACTGTATATCTGAAAATAACTGTCTTAGCAGAGTTGAAATGAGTATTTTAATTTATAATTATAAATCTTAGTATTTGTTGTCTTAGTGGGAGAGTGAAGTATGTTTCCTTTACAAGTAGTTTTTACTATCGAAGTTTTTGAAGATTTATAAACTTTCCTACTTTGATTGCAGAATGATTTACTTCAGCTATTTCAGCCTTTTGGTGTCATAACAAAGCTTGTGATGCTGCGTGCAAAAAATCAGGTTTTCTTTTTTATGCCTTTAAACAAGACTGTCTGTTTTCCTAAGAAACTTAAGGTTGTTTCATTTCATCTTTTTACTTGTAAATCTGCCTTATTTGCAGGCTCTTCTCCAAATGCAAGATGTTCCTACTGCAGTTAATGCTTTACAATTTTATGCAAATATTCAGCCAAGCATAAGGTACAAATAGCTTGTTTATTTCATTTTTTCTATAATGTTCATGGCAGCATTGGCTATTGTTTTGATAACTTAATCTTTGCCTTTTGGTGTCATATTCAGAGATTTGTACTACTCTATTTAATTCCATGCATATTAAGATTGCCTTAACAATATTACTGTATTTTTGTTTTGTTCTAGGGGGAGGAATGTGTATGTTCAGTTTTCTTCACATCAAGAACTAACAACAATGGATCAAAATCAAGGACGAGGCGATGAGGTTGGCCCCTTTATTGTTTATATTTTGTATATGCTTCATCTTGTTGATTGCTTACGAAGTTGAGAAGAATTGATCGGCCCTTTTTTGGGCATTTGTACTTTTTCTTTTATATATGCTATTCTCCCTATATTTTTTGTATTGTCATCTTAGACTATTCCATTTCAGTGGGGTCTTAAATTGTTAAATTCTGAAGTTTTCTTTTTCTCTTTATCATGTACTTCTCTATTTATTCTCCTTTCTCTCTATCTCTTCTCTCTCTATGCTGTCCTGCTGTCGGGAACTCTCTGGATGCACAGCCAAACAGAATTCTCTTAGTTACAATTCATCACATGCTGTATCCTATAACAGTGGATGTGCTGTATCAAGTATTTTCTCCCCATGGATCTGTGGAAAAGATTGTAACATTTCAGAAGTCAGCTGGTCAGATTCTCTCAGATTTCTTCATTTCTCTTCTTTTCTTCCCTGTTAACTTTTTGTGTTTCTTGGCTATACTTAGGGGGATTGAGGTTATATTTTGGTCATGCAATTAATTGTTTTGAAATATGCAAATATATTTTCTTTTTTCCTTTATTATGTGAACAGAAAAACATTTTGCTGAAAGTTTTGTATTTGAAAGGCGCCATAGTCTCATCTATTGATCCATGTAACAAATCTACATAGTAGGATAAAACTTGGTTGTGTTGTGTGTGTAAATGGGGAAATAGTAGAACAGTGTTCTTCAATATAAGTGAATTTGTAGTGGCTCTGGTTTTTTATTGTGAAGGACAATGCTTCTTCTTTTTCAACATCAATATGCCCTTACCCTGTCATCTGTTATGAGGATTTTTGCATTTTATGGACAAAGTTATCATAATATTTTATTTGTGCCTGTATAATTAGTGTGTTCTACTTATGGTTTTGTCAATGTGATTTCAAACATTGTAGGCTTTCAGGCTCTCATCCAATATCAATCACGTCAGAGTGCTGTTATAGCAAGAAGTACACTTCAGGTTGTTTGACATTTTCTTTCAGCTTTACTTGGCTTGTTAATTCTGACATTGCTTCTGAATTGTTATGGAACTTTTGGAAATTTATAGGGACGCAATATTTATGATGGTTGCTGTCAGCTTGACATTCAGTTCTCAAAGTATGTTGAATTTTATCTGAGGAAATTTGTTTTGTATGGGCTTGTGGGTTTATAGAACTTATGCTATCATGTCTTTGAACACCCCCTCCGCCAAACACATTATGTTGTATAGAAATTTAATTCATTTTAATTGCAGCCTTGATGAATTACAAGTGAACTACAACAATGACCGTTCAAGGTGATTCAGTCTGTTCTTGTGTATTTGTTTTCGTTCACATGTTAATTTCTTTTTAATATGTTATGCTTCACACAGTTGTTAATTTTTTTTTTCTCATTGTTCACAGGGACTTCACAAACCCAAATCTCCCTACAGAGCAGAAAGGCAGACCTTCACAAGTATGTTCTCTTTGGTTTCTTATTTATCTATTTAATAATTAAATGTTCTAATTGATCTTTGCGAAGACGCTTCTAATATATACTTTTTCCCTTCATCTTCTGTTAAGCAGCCTGGATACGGTGATGCAGGAAACATGTATGCTGCTCAAGGTTCTGGGGCCAGGACAGGTGCTAAAAATTTTTAACTGATTTTTCTGGTTTGCTTTATTTTCCGGATTGAGTTTTTTTTTAGTGTACTGATGTTTGCCATTTTCTCCTTTTCCAGTTGGATTTCCACAGGTGGGTATTTTTCACATCAAGTTGAGGTCCCAATTCGATATGGGAAGAAGTTATTATCATTCAATTTGTATCTTATGAAACTAGCATTAGAGATGCGTGCTGGTTGATTTCTTTGTTTTCTGATCTTCCTAAAATAGAAAGGTATGGGACATCAAGTTTGTATATTTGTAGCCAACCAATTTGTGGGATTTTTTGTTGATCTCACAATTAGAACTTCATGTTAGGGCTTTGATTTCAAGTTGATTTTGCTCTTCTAATTGGGTTGGATTGGGAGAGAGGAGTGTGTTTTGGGATTTTGCTTCTTGAGATAAATGAGATGATAATATGAACATCTTACTGCAATAATATTTTAGTAATCTTACAACAGAAACCCATGAAACAAGCTGTTTTCTTTCTTCCATTTTTTTATAGAAGATAAGCTTATTTAGTAGTGTGTTTTGAATTATAGATGCCCAATGCTTCAGCCATTGCAGCTGCTTTTGGAGGAGGTTTGCCTCCTGGAATAACTGGGACAAATGACAGGTGTACAGTTCTTGTCTCAAATCTTAATCCTGATGTAAGCACTTTGTCTGCCTTCCGCTATAAAGTTCTCTCCATTTCTTTAGTTTATTTAGCTTGAAATCTGTTTATTTCAGAGAATAGATGAGGATAAACTATTCAACTTGTTCTCCATTTATGGGAACATTGTGAGAATTAAACTTCTCCGAAATAAACCAGATCACGCACTTATCCAGATGGGAGATGGTTTCCAGGCTGAATTGGCTGTACACTTTCTGAAGGTTTGTTTCATTTATACCTTTGTCACCATATATATTTTTTTGATATCCTTACTCAAGTTGGCATATATTTTGTTATTCTTCAAATCAAAGTACATTTTCCTCTACTAGGAATTTGCTACCATGACTTTTCTCATTGTTTTCAATGGTCCATGAATATCTTTCACCCAAGTCTTAAATTTATTTTCATTTGTTAGTGGTTTTATTTCCCCGATTCTATGGAACAAGACTGAAACTGAAGGATCTATTTTATATGGAGTGGAAACGTTTGTTTTTTGTGTTTATTCTAAACAAATTTTCACTATAAAAGATGTTGACGTCTGATCTATATTTTTTGTTCATGAATAATTTTGTTTTTGTTGTTTGGCATGCATTGATTCTGTTGCATTATTGATATTGATGCACGTTGATACAAAAATCATTTTTGAACATCCTGATGAATTGACATTGATTAATGCCATCAAATTTGAAAACGAAATTTTTTGATTGATCAGTTGTGTTGCTTCAGTAAGAAAATAGAATTGTTAAATTTGTTCTTCATTTTCTATACTGGATTGGTAGCAAATTTTTGTGAAAGTGCACATTTCAACTGGATTGTTGAATCCTTTTGTCATCCTTCAGATTAATCTGTATACCTTCTTTCTTCTTTAAGCTGGTCACTAACATTTTCAACATTGAGATGTAGGGAGCCATGTTGTTTGGGAAGCGATTAGAGGTCAACTACTCCAAGCATCCGAACATAACCCAAGGTGCTGAGACACATGAATACGTCAATTCAAATCTCAATCGTTTCAATCGCAATGCAGCTAAAAACTACCGGTATTGCTGCTCCCCCACAAAGATGATCCATTTGTCCACACTTCCACAAGACATCACTGAAGAGGAGATTGTGAGCCTTGTAGAGGAGCACGGAACCATTGTGAACAGCAAAGTCTTTGAGATGAATGGGAAGAAACAGGCTCTGGTTCAGTTTGAGACTGAGGAACAGGCTACGGAAGCCCTTGTGTGCAAGCATGCAAGCGCACTTTCTGGCTCAGTAATCCGTATCTCCTTTTCCCAGTTACAGAATATATGATGAGACTTTGTTAAGGACTCATGGACAACCGGAGCAACAGTTGTTATGCACAATAGGGACAAGGACTCTGAATTTGGGAAGGATATTTTTATGCAGATGATGGTCATCTTCATTATTTTGTAATGGTTGCTTTCCTTGCTACTTTACTGATAAGATATGCTCTTTGATTTTTCCCTTTTAATCACTTGCCTTCTCATCTCCATTGCTCTTTTAGTTCTTTAGGTTGTTAACATAATGCAGTGGGAAGGTGTAGGTTGATTCTTATGGAATAGATAGGAGGGCAAATCACTACCTTCTTATTGCCTTTATTGAAAATCATTGTTGTATATGTTTTGTAATTTAGGCTAAGTAGGCCCCTTTCTGTTGTATTCTCAATCCATATCAAAATTTTCTACTCCAACTGAGCAAGAAGCTACTTTATGTCTGTTTTTCAAGCATCTTTTGGTCTACTCTCTCCTTTTGTAGCTACATATTTCCCTCCTAATCTCTATCTTCCTGCTTCATTGCATGCACATGGATTGAGAACATGTACACTTTTTCTTCTCCTTTGGACGATTTTCTCAACCCTTCTTCCGCAGTCAGCGAGCAGTTTGACCCCCAACTAGATAATGGAAAAAATGGAAACGTGAGGTTTATAAAAGACCTTGTGTTCTTGGCCATTGTGCGAATTAAAAATGCAAACACTTGTTTAAATATTGATTTATTTAAGAAAAATTCAATTACGTTAACAGAAAATAAATTAATAATTGACATTATATTACCTCATGTATTAGAAGTATTTGCTTTAATTATTGTTGGCATTATTCACTAGTGATGCGTTATAACAAAATTTCAAGGCTCTTTTTCACACCTGCACTTGGAAACTAGCAAGCAAACAGATGATGTTGGTAGCCCATAAGCTAATACTGATCTTCACTCATTTCAATTGTCCTCGTCGGTCCAACTGCAGCTGTTAAGTCAAGCAGAATACTAATAGGCCAACCACGAAGTTGGTATCACACATTTTTAACCATTATGGGAATCATCTTTTCATCTCAAAAGAAAATAATCTGATTATCAGTTAAAAGGTGACAAAACTAGCTACTTGATTTATTTGAGCTAACTTATAACATGTGTGAGGCTTTTACCGAGCCTGACCTTTTAAATTTGAGCTCACAAAATGACATCTAAGCTTGACAATCATTCGACTATTTTGGACTTTTATAGGTAAACTCACATCGGTTTTAATCAGGTAAGACTAGAAACACTTGATTTAATTTGTGAACTTTAAATGTAAAGCTTAAACTTTGCATGAGTTTAGATTAGTCTAGTCATATTGACAACTCTATTATCGACCAAAAGATACCTCTGGTGAATACTTATGCCACCAGGGTTGGCTAGGATTTAAATTCTCTTCAGCAACAAGATGGTGCAGCAGCTATAAAGCATTTATAGTATTATTTTAATACTCATTCACATTTTCCCTTTCACTAATTTTAACTATTTAAAATATAAATCAACGATTAAAATTTGGCTGGAGAAAGGCTGCAGAAAGTTTGGTTGGAAAGAATCCAAATTTGGGTTCGCTAGGGTGAGTAATAATTGATCCCAAGGGCTTCCTTGGTCCCCTGCTCCCCAACTCAGTATCTTCGCATTTCCATTTTTTTATTTTTTGTTTGATTCTTTTTCCTTCACTTAAATTGCCCTGTTGTTCTTTTTTTTTTTTGCTTTTTAAATTTTTTTTGACTGAACGAGTTTAAAAATTGAATCTTTAAAAACGCTAATGAGAAGTTCAACCCAATGGCTCATTTTGTCCACTCAACACCGACTAAGGAATATTGACTATTTTTCTTTTCATTCATTAGTTGCCAAAGTCAAATCAATCGTGGATACAAGCAATATAGCGTTGAAAACCTTTAAAGATTTTTTATATTTGAGTTCAAGTTCTTCAATTCTCTTTTAGAAATTCCCGTGGACACACTACTTAAAATCTTGAATGCATTGATGGACACACGAGGAATGTTTTGCCATTGAGGCTTGTTAGAATCTAATCTGAACAATGCTGCACAAATGCTTATTCTGTATGTTTCCGTTTTTGTTATTATTGGGTCAGTGACTTGTGAGGGTGAAAATACCCATTTTGTTGTCTACTTGGTGGCATCCCATTTTGAAATTTTCATATAAATTATGGTTTCTAATGAACTCAATTGGCTGTAATTAAAAATCGTGTGATTAAATGTCAATCCTTCGTGTGTATACTTGGACTGCTAAAGTGTGTAAAATAGTATTTCTTCCACTTGAATTTTACGAATTTTATTTCTCGAAACAATGGGAAAAAGTGTTTAGAATGCCATTTGGATCAATGTTTCTACACTGCCATGTTAAAAGCAACTTGAATTTGTCATACATGACTAGGAGCCAAAGTGCTAATTGAATATCGATTATGTTACTCTCGACAAGTTCCACGTGTGACTTCAAATTTCATTGATAGTGCTTGTGATTAGAGTTAAGCAAACTCCTAATAGTATGGTCTTTGAAAAAAATATAATAATGATAAAGCTATCTATAAACTAATCACAATTTTGGATTTGTGAAATAATTCATAACTTTTATTAAATCCGTTGTCTATTTGTGCAAATTCTGAAGTGAGTTCACAAACTGTATATAGGTGGTCTTTTCTCAGCACTGCCGCATTAATTAATTAATTAATGATTTCAGCATTCCCAGTTGATAATATTTCAATCAAGGAAACCAGAGACTTGTTAATGTCACAACCGCATGCATAGATTATCATTATCTTACAAGATATTGCAGACTTTTGTGTTCAGAATGGTCTAAGAAGTCATTGTTGTTTTGTAGAACTGAATAAAAAATGTGTCACAACTTTGATTAATGATTAAACGTGAAGACGCCGAAAAGGAGAAATTGCAAGACTCCTTAAAATATGGCTTTTTTTATGTGGGTTTATGATTTGACATCAAAAAGTGAGTTGCAGGTTTTAATTTTTTAGTTTACGAAGTTTATTTGTTTAAAAATGTCTTAATGCTGTGTGTTTTTTTATTTACATATTTTCCTGACAACCTTTATTTTTAGTTAAAGGTTTTTTACTATTTCATTTAATACAAATCGTTTTAAATTATGATTTTTTTTAACAGCTATTTATCTTCGTATTTTTTGTACATCTGGTTTAAACAAAAATTAATTCATTTTTTTATTCAGTTCTAATCAACTCTAATTTTAAAATATCTCTAATTGATATGAACGAGTAAAAAGAGACAACTATAAATACTATTTTTTTTTATCTTTTTCACGGTTATTCTCAAAATTTTGTACTTTTGTTTTCACAAAAAATATATAAAATTTAGAAAATAATTTTAGCCCTAAAAACGTAAATTTTGCATTGTGTACCTAGCGCATCTGAACTCTAAATATAAGAAAGGAAATTAGAGATTTTTAATATTTTGTAAAAACTCTAAAAATGACTGGTATAAAATCACAAGAAAAATCTGGAAACGGATAGCTTAAAAAAAATGAGAAAGAAACTTAAAGAGCGGCAAAAATCTTTAACAAGAAGGAGATTTCTTATTCGGAGAAGGAAAGCAATGGACCACCGATCAAACCACCGTTGATTACCATTTCTGTCATTTTAGCATCTTCTACCGTAGCTCAGGTATTCTCCTCTTCTCAGAATATGAAATGGACTCCTCATTTCTTTTAATTTTGTTGAAAAAGTATTAAAATATAACACAAGTGGAAAAGGAGAGGATTATTTAAATATGTGATAAAACTTTTCAGCTTTTTTAGATTTTTTTTTACTATTTATTTTTTTATTATCATTGATATAAAGTGATTTGAAATTTGCTGATCTACGCTGCTGGGCCTGTTGCACGCAACCTGCAAAAATGAAACGTGATTCATGCATTAAAATTTTGTTCAGTACCTATGGATGCATTAAATGAATAGACTCTATGTATGTATGGAAAGCAATATGCATTCGGATGCTGAAATAGATTTTTTATTATTCTTTTTATTTTGTTATTGTTACTATTTCGGTCCAATTAGTTTGTTGTTGTTCCGTTGTTAATCATTCATTTTTTTTTATTATTCCTATTTAGCTCTTTTTTTAATTTCTAAAAAAATAGAAATTATTATTTAAGATTATCATTTATATTCTAGATTTTATTTTATTCATACAGTTTATTCTTTAGTATTATTTTATCTTTTATTTTATTTCATTATTTGTTTTATTAATGTTCTTAATTCCACTTATTGATTTCATTTTTTAGCAACAATAATTAGAATAATTATAATAAAAAGTAAGAATTTATTAAGTGCAATATAATTTTTATAATTATTATTATTATTATTATTAATCTTTGAGTTGTTGTTTTTTTATTATTTGTAAAATTTATCTCATTCTAACATTAGCAGTAAATTCTTTCTAATTTTTTATATTATCTCATTGTTTATGTCTTAATTATTATGTTTGTTATTTATTATTTAAAGTTGTTATTTCTTTATTTTGTATATTTGTAGAATGTGGATGATGATTCAATTTTATATTTATGATTTATCTTTTCTTATATTATAAATTCTTTATATATATATATATATATATATATATTTACAATAATAATAAAAAATATAATTATATCAATTTATAATATTACCGTATAACTTCTCTATCGTTGTGTGTTATAAACTGATAAAGTTTATGTGTACCTACGTTACCGAGGTTTTTGGCAATATTAATGAATCATATGTTATCTTTAATTAATTAAAATTTTATCTTAATAACTAATCAAAATGTATTTCCTATAATCATTATTTTACTAATCAATCAATAATTTTATTTTATTAACATAATAATCTATAATGTTAATGTGTAGCAACTCTACCTTTACATGTTATAAATTATTAGAACCTACGTGTACCAACGTTACCTTAGGTTTTATATAACATAAATTTATCAAACAAAGTTTTAATTTTTATTATTATCATTATTATTAAATATTTTTTTAATCAATTCAAATTTATTTATTCATTTCATTAAATGAAATTAATTTCATATTTTAAAATTTCTTGAATCATATTTCTAATTTTAATAAATTAAATAACAAATCATTTCTCCATTTTTATTATATGATATAATTTTTTATAACGTTGATGTGTGATTTACATTGCCTTCGATTGTCCAAAAATTATAAGAGATTAGCGTATAGCTTACGCTATCTTTAATTCTCTTTCAACATTGATCATAATCAAAATTCAAATTCAAATACTTGATTTACGAATATAATATTTTTAACGATTTGCAAGCAATATAGTTGTGTGATCTTCTTCACTTTCTGTATTGTTTCTCGTAGGGTACATGTATAACTACGTTATCTTGTATTCTAAATATTATAATTTTACAAAATAATTTTAATTTTAAAATAAATTTTCTTTTACTAAACCTAATTTTAATCAACTAATTTCATAATTTTTAGATAGAACTACATGGCTTTGAGTTCTTCATTACACCTGGGGATACGTAGGAGCGGTAACCGAACCCGTCAAGTCAAAATAATTTTTAAAATAACTCAAATAATATTTCAATAAATAATATTTCTTCTTTTAAAATAAAATAATTAATGTTTAGGGGTTAAATAAATATCTTTCAAAATTAAAATGAATTTGCACAATTAATTTTAGGTAACCATTTTTTAAACGGACGTTGTAGGGTGCTAATATCTTCCTTATACGTAAATGATTCCCGAACTCATTTTTTGTTTCAAAGATTGTATTATATTTAAGTTTTTCCAAGGTTTTTATTAAAATAAACTTTGGTGGCGACTCTTCTGATATTTTTAAAAATATTTTTCGCCATACCGTTGTGACTGCCCGATTGCGACATAAGCTTTTAGTTTATGAAGTTTATTTGTTTAAAAATGTCTTAATGTTGTGTGTTTTCTGATTGAAAGTTATTTTAACAGTAAAATATTATTAACTTTTATAAAAATATCAACTGTCATACGGCTAATTATCTAAGTCAATGCTAGACTTTAAATACATTAAAATGGAAAAAAAATGTTAAGATGATCATACAACTAAAATAAAAATATTTATATATAAGGATAGATTGAGGTAGTAATATCTATAAAAGATAAAACGAATTCAATTAAGAAGATTTAGGCATGAATGAAAAAAGTCATTTCAGACACCACTAAAGGTGATTGATGTACGTCAGAGAAAAATAAAAAATTATTAAAAAATATAATAGATAATGTTTTAAAAATTTTAATTTTTAACACATTTAATCATATCACATTATCTATATAATTGAACACACCTAATAAATAAAACTTTGTTGTTGTTTTAACATCACAAGATAGCACTTATTTGTTAACACTTTTAAATTTAACTAGTTTGATTTAGTTGTTATTTTCATTTCACTTATTATTTATATTTGTTTTTTTATTGATTTTTATAATTTTAGGTTTGTCTTCGTTTAATTAGTTTCCTTTTTTCACCTTTGTCTTTTTATTAGATTCTTTTTTGGTTTTTCCTTTCTTGAGTCCTCTTCTTTTTCTTTCTTTCATTATTTATTTTATATTTTCTCTTGAATATAAATTTTATATGATATTAAAATTAGTATGTAAGCCATGTCTAAATATATGAAATAATAGGTTAAAAGGTTTTAACTTAAATGATTTATTTATTAAAAAATATCATAACAAGTTAGATTTATATTTCTTTTATTTATATATAATTTCATTTATTTTTAGTTACCATAAGAGTTATTATTGGTTGAAGTGTTCAATTCCAACTTTAACACTATATTTGGATGACAGATAAATGAAAATAAATAAATAATAAGAGAACTAAAATAAAAGTACAAATAAAATGAAATAGATAAAAAATAAAAATAAATAAATTTACAAAATATTTTTAAATGATAATAATAAAAAAAAGTATTATATTTTTAATTTAAAATTTTATTTAAAGATATCATAAAATAAAATAATCAATAAATAATTTCACCTTCCCTTTTCTCCAATTTGGGAAGGAGTTTTTTTTTTTAATAAATCCCACCCATTCTTTCTCTTGTCTGTTTTCCTCTTGCAAACGTTATTGTTCTCTTTCTCTTTCATTCTTCCCCTCCAATCAAATGATGTGTAAAGTGATTAGGTTGATATATTTGATTGCTCCATGTTATTCCCTTTGTTTTGTTAGTATCCTACAATCACTTTTCAGTATCGGGACTCTAAGATCAACTTTAATTAGAAGCTACCTCCTTTTATGTTTTAAATATACCCAATTGTTGCGTTAACTATAAAGTTGCTCATAAACATTCAATTTAATCAACTAATAAAACTGTTTAAAAAATTATCCTTAACCTAATATGCGAGCTTTATAAACAAATGTTCATAAGTGCCAACTTTATGGACAGAGAAATCATCCCTAAATTGAAATATCCAAATTCGTGGAATTGTTTGCTGAAGCACAGAACAAGTTAAGAGAAAAAAATATAGTAGCGAAAAATATTCTGAAACTTAATAAATTAATTTGTTAATAAATTATATTTTTTTGATATTGCAAAGCAAAGCAAGTTTTAATAATAAAAAAAAAGTATGAAGATGAGGTTAAGAAAAAGCACATTAATGTGCTATTATGATCAGTCGACAAGAAGAATATAAACTATTATTATTTGCCACATACATGCTTGTTACTGTACAGTTTCACAAAAAGTGGGCTTTTAAACAATCATTATTTTATCCCTGTCAACTAAGGAAAATGAGAAGTGAATAATTTACGCCAAAATGTAATTTAATATAATTTCATTAGATTTCTAAATATTGCACTTTACTTAATAACAAGAGTTAATGTCCAATTAAGCACGTTCAAAATATGAACTGTGGGGCACGCAAATTCGAAAAGTAGTGAATTTTCGAGTGAAGTTGCACTCGTGTTTTGGCCTTTTTGTCAAATCAACAATTAGTAACCATTAGTTACCATTACATAATGATGGTCCATCAACGGTGAAGAGTAGATGATTGCCATTTTTATTTTAGTTCCCATAGGTTCACTTCTTTTTTTAATTGATTGATTCATGAGTGCGCCGAAAATCACTGCAACTCCAAGAAAATCTCATACTTTTTCTTGTTTCGTTGCATTTTTACTGATGAAAATCATTTTCTCATGCTCCTTCGTGATAAAGGAAGAAAAATATGCTGAAAAATATAATTAATTGGTCATATCTCTATAACTCCAATGAAAATGAGTTCACTAAAGTTTAGAGACGAGTTTTGAATCATAGATAAGTGTAAATTTTTCACCAAACAAGGAACGATGTACGTATAAAGATAATTTAACGTTTAAATATATGTCAGATGATATGTTATTATATATTAGTGTTACATATCATAAAAATTTATGAATTGTGATACCCTTGGTTGTTATCTTTTGTGTAAGTGTATACAAAACACTAAATGCACGTATACAAGTTTGATAAGTTACAAAGAGTATTTTTAAACTTTCTTGAGTTGTCTCAAATCAATAATATTAAATATTATAATCTTTAATAAGAGTTTTTGTTTAAAGAAACTATCACTCTTAATTAATTATTTAGGATGTGCTATTTTTAAAATTTTCATTTAAGCATATATTTTTTTTATAATTAGTCTAAATTAACTTAATTATATTTAATTATTCGAGATAAGTGATATCAATTTAAGATTCAAAGAAGTTATTAGATATATTTACAAATGCCAATTCTTATGTTGTAACTAGGGTTGACAACTCTTTAAAACATACTCAAAATCCTACTTCAGATTACAGTAACTAATTAAGAATATTTATTTTCAAACTTAGTCATTTCTCTTAACTTTCCAACGTTATGCAATATGTTTAATTTTCTGTTTACAACTCTCTATTACAAATCTTGCGCTTTAAAAGTTTCTATTAATGTTATTTTTTCTTGCATCTTATGCCCTCTTATTTCTTTCTTGTTATCATTTCATTTATGTATTTCTTGTTTATTCTAATTTGACACTTCAGTTATTAATATCGTCCGTGTATTTATTTTCTTTGAATTCTTTTAATTTCATACATTTTTACTTTAAATTTTTTAATTTTTGCTTCAATCTGTTTAATTCGTATTGTAATTTTATTTTTGTCTCTCATTAAGCTACCTCTCTTGTCAAGTTAATTTCTCGCATTTTTAAAGTTCGTATCAATTTACATATCTCGTTAATCAAAATTAGTTGCTATTTGTGTAAATTTTTGTCGATGACTTTCACCCCATTTTAAGTTTCTTGTCAATCCACATCATTGAAATGCACTCCCACAGGGTTATCGTAAATCTAACGACGTCACAATCCACATCAACAAGCTCTTTCGAACAAAAATTAACTACGACATCTATTTGCATTAAGGGTCTCAACCTGATCATCAAAGTCCATCTTAATTATATTCGTATATTAATATAGAAGCCACTTCATAAAAGTGAAAGCGTGTAGTGTCAATTATCAACTTAGTGCTATAATATTATAGTTTGGTGTTATTACGAATGAATTGAGAAGAAAGAGAAACTTATATGATTGCCGGATAAAGACGAAAGGAAAAGAATATTTCTTTCTGGAAATAAACGTGCAACTTGATTTAATAAAATGTATCCCAAACATTCTAATTATTCTCAGAACCTTAAGCGTGACTCAGCACAGGAATTTCAAAGCACACATATACCATGATTCTCCAAATGTTTGTGCGAGTGCATGCGTGGGTGTGTACTCGTGTAACATAAGCTTTGGACGAATGAAAACCAGTTCTAGTTTTCATGATCCAATATGTCTTTCAGAAATTGTAATCTTCGATTTATCATTATCAGTATGAAGTTTATCCTTGATTGTTGATAATCCTTTCAAAATTCTGATTCAAAATTAAGCAGTTAAGGATACTATTATTAATTTTATTTTCTTTGTTTTTACTAAACTTTCCTTTATTTTTAAGAATAAATTTTTAATAAATATAGAGATTAAAGTACTCTGTAAGTCTCTGAATTATTTAAAAATTCATAAATAAATGAATTCTTATATTTAAAGGTTTGCAGTTAAGTCTATGAATTTTTAAATCATTCGTACTATATATTAATCAATGTATGGAGTCTTTTAAACCATGTATTAATCAATTCATACTACATATAATTACAAAAGTCAAATATTATGGCTGATGTGTAGTTTATGATCAGACGATAGTGAGAAAAAAAATTACACTGTAAATACATTTTAATTAAACTTATTTCTTTTAGCTTAATATTTGTATGCTAATGTATTTATTGTTTGGTCCTCAAAAGATTATATATTTAAATTTTTTTTAATGAAATGGTATATTCTCATCTGTCTATATTCCATTGTAGAATAAATTGATGCTCTAAATTATATTATTTTATCTTGTATGTATGTTTGTATTTGGTGTGTAGGGATGGAAATAGACTATGATAGGTTAAGCTTTGATTAAATAGGCATGACTTATTTAAAAATTTTAAAGTTTAAATTTGACTTATTATTTATGTAAGCTTTTTATTAAGTTGAAGTCTGCTTACTAGTATTTTTAATAATCTACTTTGTATTGAAATCTTTAAATAAATAATTTTTTATTATTTTTAATTGAAAAAGATATTTTGTTAATCTGAAAATAAAAAATAATAAAAAAGAGTTACATATAATATAAACAAAGTATTGAAGAAAATGATGAATGAGACAAAATAACGATAAATATAATCAACACAGCAAATTAACGTTATAATATAGATTGATAAATGTTTTCTATACTTGATCCTACATTGTAATTCATGAATGATAATTGAGAGTTTTAAGCTATTCATTGATAAAAATTTACTATTATTAATTTCATTTTATTTATATTTCAGGAAAAAGGATCAAGAAGTGAAAGCCTTAAAGATATCAAGAATTGAAGAAAAAGAAACCAGAGATATACACGGGCAAGTACATGCCCGTGTATATGAGCGTGTATCTCATTGGTCGCATCAATTGAAATGTATCATCAAGACCAGAGATGTACACGGCCAGATACATGGTCGTGTACATGAGCGTGTACTTTTATGGAAAGCTTTGAAAGGCATCTATTAAAAAACAGAGATGTACATGGCCAAGTACATGGCCGTGTACTTGGGCGTGTACTTTTACGCGCGTCAGAAATTTAACTTTTGCGAGAAAATTAACCCTAAGATAATTTCTATAAAAGGAGAACTGAACTCAAACCTAAGGGAGGCGGTTTTTGGAGACGAAAGACTCAGAGACGGCAAGAGGATGAGATTAAGCATTTTATTTCATCTCTTTTGTAATTTTAATTTCAAGATGTTTAGGTTCTAACTTTCTTTTGAGTATCTAGACGTAATGAATCCTAATTGACAAAATTTTTTGAAATTCTTCTAATGCTATTTCATGTTCTTTTCTCTTGGGTTTAATTGAGTAGTATTAATTTTCTCTATCTTGTTTTCTTGTTTGAATTTGAGTAAAATTCTTGCATGAATTTAACATTGCTCAATTAAAAAGACTTGAATGTATTTCTAGAGATAGAAAGACGTGAGTTTTCTGTATTAGGATTAACCCTAATTATGGAATTCATAATGAACTTAATGCAGCCTAGGGGTATTAATTAAGGAAGAGATTCCGATTAATCAACTGAGGGTTAGGAATCATTATCCTTGAGAAAGGTATTGATTTAATTTGGAATTTCCTGCAGCGATAAGAGTTTGGAACTAAGTAGTTGAAGAAGAATTTCAGTTATTTGGACACTTAGGGAGATTTACAGTCTAGATACTTGCCTTTTTACATTGAATAACTTTAGTTATAATTTTCTATAATTTATTTTCACAAGAATATCTGTTTCTTTTAAATTATTATTCTTTTACTTTTATCAATTTCATCAACAAGGTTTATTTTTCATATTTATTAACAATTACGCAATTAAGAAAAAGTTTCTTAATAACAGTCCCTATGGATACGACACTTGATACTTTAATTTTAATTTTAATAATATTACTTCGACAACGGGTACACTTGCCCAGTGATCAGTTTTTACACACCATAAATCAAGTAACAGTACACAAAAGACTCCAGTACAGAATTTTCTGTAATAAACAAACTTTTTAACTCCAATAAAAAAGATTAAAATTTCTTATTTAAAATTCTATTCATTTTAAAATTTATTTGATTTAATATAATATTATATTACGATTTTTATATAAAATTATTTAATACATTACTATAAATTTTATGTTTTAAATAAATTATTCTAATAAATTTAATAAGCATTTTCTTAAACTCAAACATGATTTATTTAATTAATTAAATTTATAAAAAAATCTAAATTAAGTCTATTATTTAAATAGGTCAAATCAAATTAAGTAGTAGACTTATATTCAACAGTCTTACCTATTTCTATCTCTAATCATGTATATAAGGAGATATATGTACGTGCAATCCATAATTAAATTTTATACATAACTTATATTATCAGTAACCTTTTAAAAAGATAAATTTTATCCGTGTAGCCTTACAATGAAAGCTTTCATTAAGTAAAAATAATTGTTGGAAAATTAATATGGATAATTATGAAAAAAATATCACATAAATTAACAATTTAATATTTGGAAAAATTATTAAAGATATAAATTTGTCAAATTTATCACCTAATGTTAATTGATTAGGTATTTGTATATTTTCTTGAAAAGGGCAAAGTATCCTTTTGAAATATAATTTTTAATATTTTTATTTATTTATACAAGCTATGATTATTCTTAATTTCTCTCCCTAAACAATTATAATTGTGTTTGAGTCTACATTATGATCTGATGGTGAGTTTAGAGGTGGGATGCGGGTTTAACCTCCCCCTAACCTGCCCCACAATCTCATGCGAGTTTAAAACTTACTTCAAACCCGCGGGTGCAGGTTCAATATAAAACCTACAGGTACCCACAAATTTACAGGTTAATTTACGGGGTTTACGTTAAATCATAAATAACAATATAATCCTTAAGAAAAAGCCAAAACAAGATAAAAACACACGTTTCAAGTGAAAATATACAAATCTATCAAGTATATTGCTAAATAGAAATTTACAGTTGATGGCAAAAGTTGCAAATAAAAATAAAAAAATCTATCAAGTTTCTTGATAAACTACCAAAGTTTCACAGTTAATGACAATTCTCTTGGTACAAATATCAGCTTCATACCTGCAACAAATATGATTTTGTATTTTGTAATACAAATGGTATCTTATTAACATTAATACTAGCTTGGTGATAAAGATTGGATCGTTGCTGGTTCAGGTGGCTGTTCAATCTTCCCATAGATAAAGTAAGACACATGTCTGCGAGTGCAAGTTCAAGGTGCCCGTAAGTGAGTTACATGGTAATGTTATTCTCATTTCTGAAGGAGGGAAAGTTAGGTGGATAATGAATTACAAGCATATTTTCCATCGGTTATAATCTTTCTTTCTTTCTATATGATACTTTTGATTCCACGGCTTGTGAAAGGGCAATCCTGTTGTCCCAACGAGTAATCATTATATTCTTTCTTTTTATGGTCCATCCCTTTCATTCATTCACAACATCTTCCAATTCATTATTCCATTCTTCTAACATATATTTAAATCAATATAATAAAAAATATTATTTTAATACATTCAATATTGCTAATGTATTATATTTAGTCATTTTAAAATAATAATTACTAAATATAAATTTTTATTAGATATATATTTTAAAAAATGATTATTATTTGGCATGCCTCCACCAAGGTTTTAAAATTAATCACCGTCAAGCTGTGGGTTCGTTATGGGCCCTTTCACACCTTACCATTGAACCTGACCAAATTCCATCGCTTCCCCCACACCACCACCAAACTTACCTTCCACTATGTTTGGGATTTCGATGGATGTAATTAAAAAACAATAGATATACTTTTAAATGTTAAATATAATTTTTTTAATTATTTCCACAAATTTTAAAAATACAATTAATTTTATGAATAATATTAAATTTTTTATTAATTTTTATGATTTTTTTATTATGTTTTATTTATATTTATTCAAACAATACTTCTCAGCCAACTAAACATTAGTGCTTTTTCGAGTTATATGTAAAATACATTTCCCACATTGTACATATATTTTAGTATAAATTTTGAAAGTAGTGTTAATTTAAATGTATATTTTAATCATGTTTAATAATTTAATATTAGTTTTATTTAATTATAAAACAAAAAATAATTAATCATTTCAAGAAAAAATATTTAATTCTTTAAGATGTATTTTATATCCTAACGTAATCTTATTCAAAAAATGTGTTTAAATATTTTTAATAAAATAATCTTAAACTTACTTGTTTGCAAATGTAAGTTTTAAGAAATGTAAAATAATATGCTAGAATTATTCGGGATCTCATTTTAATTCACTTTCTTCATCTATCAATATTTTATTATAAATCAAAGTCTTCGCTTTTAAATATATATATTTTTTAAAATTTATTTTATTTTTCATTAAATTACATGATTTTTCCTACAATGACCCTTTGAAAACAATTATAAGAATAATTTATAATTAAATTGATCCAAGTCATCATATAGTTTTTTAATAAACACTTAATTATAAAATGTGTATCAAAACACATGATAGATATCTAATTTTTTTTTATTTTTAAATTTATTCATTTTAAGTACCATTACTTAAAGTTATTTATATTTATTTTAAAATTTAATAAATTATATTCCATTTTAAAAAATTAGATAAACTATACTTCAAAATTATTATAATCATAGTCAACACCAAATTGAGTTTGGTTTTTAAAATTTTAACACTTCATATCAATAGAGATAGATTGTTTTCATTTAAATAATATATCTATCATTTTTTTTCATTGAAAATATTATCATTATTTATTCTTACCTAATAAAATATTTATTTTTAATAATAGAAATATCTATTCTTCTCTTTAATTTTTGTTACCATTTACAACTTTAAAAATACTTATATAATGTAGAACAAATAACTTAGTAATTTTATTTTGTACTTAAATTTTATCTCAATATTATATGTTCAAATATCTATTTTAAAATCGTGATAACTTGTATACCTATATTTTATTTTCATGCAATCACATGTCCCTTTTCTTATGGGACATGGCATAAGCTTTTGTGTAAAAGCACTCATAACAACAGGATAATAAACAATTAATGACACACATTGAAATAACCCGATTAGCTGAGCCTTTTATATAGGAATTAGGAAAGAAGTCCGTGGATCGCAGTTTCTTCTACTTCTGCATTCCTTTTTGCAGCATGCACCGATGCAGGCCAAACTACCCCTAAAATTAACATTTTAATGTTAAATTAATTATTGTATATGATTTTTTAATATAAATTAAAATATTAGTATGAATATTCTGAATTTATACTAATAATGTAATATAATATATTAACAAATTAAAATATAAACTTTTAAAAATTATATTAATCATTTATTTATTTTTAAACAAAAATTATACAAACAGAAGTGAGTGTATTAATTTTTAACTCTTCAAGTATAATGCTTTGAATTTATTTTTTTATTTTTTGGGGTTGGCAAGTAATTAAATTGCATGGACTTGTTGAACTAGTAATCATAAGTCATTCTCTCATAAATTTGTCTGACTTATTCGGTCAAACCAGCACCTAAGCAGTTTTAGATATAGTTAGGGTCAAATGCACTGCAAATAATAGTTACTTATATAATTAATATGTTTGAATTTACAACGAAACGTGAATTCATTTTAATATTATAAATTATATTTTCTATTAAAATATGATTTAACATAATTTTAATAAATTTTTAAACGCTTACTATATGAAATTAATTAATTATACATATTGGCATTGGTTTAGCAAAAGAAGAAAAACATTACCAATCGCTGTTTAAAGAAGAAAATTGAGAAAGTCTTTTTGTTCCGTGACGGAATCTAAAAAGCAATGAATCAAACAAATTTGTTGACAATTTTAATGGTCAGATTATTAGAAATAAAGTATGTATCTAAGTTTGAGTCATTAGTGAGTTAATTACTGATTCCATCCAATTGCAATGCAGAATTAAGTATTGTAATCAGCAGAAAGAACAGACTGGGTCAAAAAGAAACGAATGGACCCTTGAAATATTGAATGAATTTGGTGATTTTGGCCAATTGACAACACCCTTGTACCAAATGGTTATCACTACTTTTTCCTTGTTTCAACGTAAAATGTTTAATATTTTTTATACAATAAAATAAAAAATTCATCAACAAAACAAAAATGCAATCTCAATCGAAGGGGCTGTTAGGTGACTTCTGAGAAGATAAATTTGATTTTTTATTCATTTTTTTAAGTAAGATAAATTTAAGTTCTCAATAAACGTTTTTAATAAGCAATTTTTTTAGTTTAATAGTTTTTCTTATTTTAAAATGAAGACCCTCACTTCTTAGAAAATTTTGTAGAAAAAAATAACTGAATATTTTTTGAGTTTCACAGCTTTTCTTACTTTAAAATAATGTACCACTCCTGCCACTTAAAAAAAAATAACTTATTTATTTATAAACTGCTATGTAGTTTGAAAGACTTTACCCATAATTTATTTGGACATATAAAATAACTTATAATCTTTTATATATTATTTTTAAAAAAAATCTATAAAAGCAAACTCATTTATAATGTTTATTTAGTCATATTTTAAGCGTTTGAATTAAAATGTTTATTGAGTGCCATAAAAACAGAGTATCCAGTTCCAACAACTTAGAAGAATTTTCCTAATAAAGTTATAAGAAATTGAAAACCAGCAATGATGCTTTCGTGTGCTTTTTGAAGTGCTACTAGAAGAAAGGAAAATAAAACACGTGCTTAAATCAGAACGGAACATAAAAATAAAAATAAAAAATGAGAAAAACTTAAAAGCTAAGCATAATGAATGATTTATCGATGATATAGATTGCAATGAAATGCACCCGCACGATGGTCTGTGGCGATGAAAGTGAAAGAAGAAGCAGAGGGTGCACGTGTCGCACAGTGGGTGCTAGAGTGAGTGGTGCAGTTATTAGTCTATAACCGTACATAAAAGAAAAGTGAGCGACGAAAGAGTGTTTGGGTGGTTATACCAGCCATTTTGCATCCCTCAATTTGGAAAAGTTTGTTTGGCTACCACTCTGTCAAACAGGTTCCTGACTCCACATATTTCGAAAATGCTTCAAGGGTTAGGTCAGACCAGATGTATGCATCTTTAATTTCGATATCATTTGCAAATTAATAGGTGATTTCAAATTTTATAATATAAAAGTTAGTTCAATGAATAAAAATAAAATATCACATATAACATCCTATAAATATGATTTTTTCTTTTAAAAAAATTTAAATATAAGTCTTTATTAGTAGTGATGAACAACAATCAAATTTTATTAGACTCAGTTAGCAAAGTTTAAAATTAAAATAAATTGATTATCTTAAATTTTGAGTCAATTTCAATTATAAAATAACTCAAACTTTTTGTTTGAGTATAATGAATCAGTTGAATTTTATTAGTTATATTTTGTTATCATATTTAGCTTCTTCTTCTTTTTTTGTGGTAAGTTTAAAGAAACAAAAAAATACATCGTATTCAAGTAACACAGAGACATAAAAATATATTAAAAAATAAAAAAAATATGAGAAAGAATAGGAAAGAAGAGGAGTGGGCGACTAATGTTACAGACAAAAAAAATATTTTAAAGGTTGGAAAATAAAATAATGGAAGCTTGAAATTTTTATATATTTTCAAAATAAATTTTTTTATTTTAATGTAATAATTTTTCTTCTCTTATTGTTTTTTCTCTCCTTATACGTAATCATTATCTTTCATATTTTTAACAAAAAAAATAAATGAATACTTTTCAAACACCTACAAAAAGATAATTTTAAAGTAGATTTAAGTGAAAAATGATAAATAAGCTTGTAGATAAGTGAAAAATTAGTAAAGTTAACACGTTTAGTAAATTTAAAAATTGAGTTCAAAATTGAAGTGTGATCGGAGACTAGTTAGATAAAAATGTAAGAATAGAAAAAGAAAAACAAAAAAAAAGATAAATTATAATTTTTTTATGGTAAGTGTAATGAATCAGTTGAATTTTATTAGTTATAATTTTTTATTATATTTATCTTATTTTTTTTATGGTAAGTTCAAAGAAACACAAAAATACATTGTACTCAATAGTACAGAGACATAAAAATATATTAAAAAATAAAAAATAGAAAATCATGAGAAAAATGGGGAAGAAGAGGAGTGGGGGACTAACATTCCAGACAAAAAAAATATCTTGAAAGTTGAAAAATAAAATAATAGAAGTTTGAAATTTTCATATATTTTCAGAATAAATTTTTTTATTTTAATGTAATAATTTTTCTTTTCTTATTGTTTTCTCTCTCCTTCTACATAATCATTATCTTTCATATTTCTAACAAAAAAAAATGATAAATAAGCTTGTAGATAAGTGAAAAATTAGTAAAATTAACACATTTAGTAGATTTAAAAACTGAATTCAAAATTGAAGTATGATCGGAGACTAGCTGGATAAAAATGTAAGAATAGAAAAAGAAAAACAAAAAAAAGATAAATTATAATAAGTTTGAGTGATTAATAATTTTTTTTGTTAGTATCAATTTAATCAATTACAAAAATAACAACTCGTTTCTAATTGAATTAAACACATGTAATTGATACGTGGGTTGTTAATATTTTAAAATTTTATTTTAAATTCTTAAACAATTACAAGAATACAAGAATATTTGTTTACCCCATGAAAATCATAAAATGAATTCCCACCACGAAAATAAAGGTAGCGAAGCATAACTCATGGTGCCTGCCATCTTTTCCTTGACTCCCTGATTTTATTAGGTAATGGCATTTGTGTAATAGTTAGCTAAAATAATGCATGTTAAATCCATTAGCAATTATCATATTGCTTCTCTTAAGTTCTCGACATAACTCTGAGAAACAAAAAGGAAATAATAACCTCGATAATAACTTGAACTTCTAAGAAATAACAAGGATTTGATCTCATAAATCTTTAAAATTTATATCAAATAGATGTTAGTGGGAATCCGCTTCAAGATATTAGAATTGAAAATATTGACCTCAGTAGGGAAGATTGAAAAGGGTGACGAATACGCGAATTTGAATAAAATATTTATAAAATTAAATAATTAAATTCAAAATTTATATAATAAATATGAGATGCGATGAATATTAAAACAATTATGTCCAGTCTCATTTCCATAATTTTTTTAAACTCAAAATTACTGATTCAATAATTTTCTTCTCACCATCGAATAGAGACTTTAAGTTGACGTTAATAAACATTATATTATTAACATTTATATAAATATAGAATTTTTTATCATATGACATTCTTCATTTCTGAAGCGTATGTGTGAAATCTATATCGCTGATTTTCCTAATAAATAATATTTGGTAGAGATTTCATCCACCATAAATATGGACAGCAATGTAAAGGGAGATGAACTTTTCGTTTTCCAACAAATGTTTCTACGGCTTCCAATCGAGATTTTATTATTTTGGTTTATTATATTTTCTGTAATTGAAAATATCATTTTTATTTTAAAAAATCATAAACGATGTGTTTTTAAGTATATAATAAAAATCAAATTTAGATAGAGTAAAATTAAAAATATATTTAAACATATTATTATTATCTATATTTAAAATCTAACATTAAATATTAAATATGCTTACATTATTTAATAATTTTTATAAAATATATTATTGATCAACTTAATTATTAAATTATATTGTATTATTTTTTTAAATTATGTATATTAAATTTTATGTAATTTAAATATTCATAAGTATATTATTTAAATTTCTGTAATTTATTTATTTTTTAAATATATTATTTATTAAAATAAAATAATACAATTAAGTATTTAAAATTTTATTTTTATAAAATCAATATGTTTACTAAAAAAAATTTAAAGTAGCAATTGGCTCGGTTAATTTAATATTTTATGAAAAATTATTATGATATTAATTTCTTGTGTGGGGAATAGGGTGAAAACGTGGGATTGTCTTTTTCTTTTTCAATGATGGGTTCATTATAAGGACAAGCCCCACCGATCCATCCAATTCCAAACAAACACTCTAAAACAATATAATCCACACATTATTTACGTACATCTAATTTTACATCCGTATAACTTTTGTTATTAATTAAATAATTTATTTTATACACTTTTCTAAATGCTATTTTATTTATATAATAATTTTAGATAATACCCTGTAAAAATAAATTCTCCATCTCTTAATTTCCATCACATTAACTATACATTTTAAACATCATATTTAGTTTAAAATCTTGAAACACATGTATAGCTATTACTCTAATACTTTCATTCTTATCTCTATTTATTATATAATATTTTGGACAGAGTTTATATACAAATACAATTTGTCTTCATGTAATTACAGTATCTAATTCTTGTGTTGGATTATGAGCAACATACATTACCTCTCACAGATCTTGTGTTAAAGTTGAGCAATGGGGTCGTTGAGTTCATGCCTAACTCAGCTTGTATGGATTTAACCCTTACCCTACCTTTCCTCCTTGATATTCCAAGCACCTATAGTGTAGTTAGTAGGTCAAATGCTATATTATCCTGTTTAAACTTAACACACAGTACTATAGTCATGCATGGAATTGCTTTCTTAGTTCCCCCAGAGCCGTGCTTTGACCATACAAACATATTCCTTCAACAAGTTTTCCGTTCCCAACATTAACTAATCTTAAATATAATTAGACAAATTTAATTTTCAAACAATTATTTGGTTTATATATATATCAATGAACACCAACACTTGAGCAGTGATTCCCAACCTAATCCACAATAGTTAATTTACAGCTTAAGCCTTATCTTTTATTTACCTTATTTAAGCCTTGTTGTGACTTAATCCTCAGCTTATTCCGTGCTTTCCTTTTCAACCTGACTCTCCATTGGTTAACTATGGGCTAATCACAAATCTGGGAGCCCAAAATAATTAAACCCACTCAATAATAATGCGTATGTTTGTATATATATGTAAATGTTTATTTTTGTTTTTTGGTTTTTTGGGGGTTTTCTCCGCTTAGGTGTATAGAATTCAATTCAAAGATCATCACTGTTTCCTTCTTTCTCGATATCTCTAAAGGGAAACCGACAATGCAAAGAATTTGCAGAGAGTGCAACTAGTTAGTTCCATTTCGCATCCTTGGTTAATTTTCGGTCAAAACCTCTTTTGGTGTGAACTCCACATGCCAAAATCATCACAGAGGCGGCAACCGGATAATTATTTATTTATTGGTACAGTTTTAATTTTCATGTTGATTATTTATTTTTGAGGAATCAAAAAGGAAAAGAGAAATTCTGAACCTAGAATATTAATAATAAAAAAGAATTGAAGCAGAAAGGTAGTGGTAGTGGTGTATGTGTGGTTAATTATGTGTATGCATGGTGGAAGCTAGAGTAATAGAGGCGCAACAAGGTAACTGTTGGTGTGGGGGCTAGATAGCTTTTCATGATGTTCGATTTCTCTTATTCATCTTATATATATAATCGCGTTTCTTTCTCAGAAGGAATCAAGTGGATCGATCTTAGTTTGGGGAAAGAGTATAAGCAACCCCACACAAACCAGCTTTAAGGTTACATGTGCTTGCTAACGGTGGCGCACCAAGGAGGTTCGGGTTCCGGTTCAGGTTCGGGCAAGTTCGTGAGGTTCACGAGCGGCGATGAGGAAGTGGAAGACCCTTTTGGACAAGAAGGTGGAAGCTCAGGTCCATCAATGGGAGGGACAGGGAGTATGGTTTCGGTTCCGAGCCAAGTGGTGTCAGGCTCAGGCTCAGGCTCAGGCTCAGGCTCAGGGCAGATTAACACCGAGTGGGTCCCCGGAAGTGGTTATCCTATGATGTCAGGTTTTATGCATGTCTCTTCTCCTCGTTTGTCTTCTTCTTCTTCTTCTGCCCCTCTTTTGGGGGTTGGACACAAAAGAGCGCGTGAAGATCACACTGTTTCTTCTCAGCAATTAATTCCACTCTATGGAACCGCCACTCCTCACTTCTCACTACCTTCATCATCAGGTGCAATTGCTTTTCCCCCAACATTCTCTCCACATAACCACACACATACTCTTGTTTTTATATATAAACCAACAGTTATTATAGTAGCATTAATAATTAATCAGAATCAACCATCAACCAAGCCTTTAATTTATCAATTTCTCTTTTCCCACTCATAGACCACCTTAATTTTATTATATTTTCATTAATATTGCATTGCCTATAGAACAGTGTTGTAAGGATACAAAACCTTATTTGTCTTTTATTTCAAATAGTGACAGAAGAAGCTACAACTGTTGCCACTACAACGCAAGGGAGTGAAACGGCGTCGTATGAAGAGAGCGGTGAGAGGAGGAGGAGATACAGAGGGGTGAGGCAGAGACCGTGGGGGAAATGGGCCGCGGAAATTCGCGATCCTCACAAAGCAGCGAGAGTGTGGCTTGGAACGTTCGACACTGCAGAAGCTGCAGCAAGAGCTTACGATGAAGCTGCATTGAGGTTCAGAGGTAACAGAGCCAAACTCAACTTCCCTGAAAACGTTGCTGCAGTTCGACCCGATTTTCCGCCCAGTACGATCGCCGTTTCTGCTTCCCCGGCGACCCATTTTTCGCCGGCGGTGATGCAGGGCTCGCAGTTTCAGGGATCATCCGATTTTATGAGAGATTACTGGGAATACTCTCAGCTTCTGAGAGGCACAGGGGACTTCCATGGACTCGAGCAGTGGTTCTATGATTCGCAAATGGCGCAGATTCAGTCTTCCTCTTCGTTGTTATCGCCGTCGCTCTTTTTGTCGTCGTCTTCGTCCCAAACTGCATTTTCACCCTCCTCTGCTTCGTTTCCTCTGTTTTCTAGTCAGCAAATGGGGTTTTTCCGGCCGCCGGGAGACTCCTCTCACGGCGGTGGAGACGGTAGTGGCGGGTCGGAGTTTCCACCTTCGACGTGGTCAGATACCAGTGGCTATCCTCCTCCCCCTGGTTGACATGGAATACACAAACACAACATCCTTGTTTTACTTTTATTTTTGTTTTCTTCTATTTTTTCTTTCTTTCGTCAAAGAAAAAAAAAGGTCTTTTTCTTTTCTAAAAAATGATTTGGAGTTTACTGAATTCTTATGTCGTTTTGGGTTAAATATTATTTCTTGGTGTTGTGGTGAATAAATTGATGAAAGATAGGAGAGACAATAAAAGGTTGAGGGATGATAAAGGTTAGAGGTGGATAAAAAGTTAGGGGTACAAAGCAGCATTTGAGTTTGAAGCTTAGTTTAGAGATAAAGACAAAGCAGCACTTAGTTTTCAACTTCGAGTTTATTCTAAATTCTCAATGGATTTGATGTTAACTTTTTCTCAACTATCCACTCAAAGTACAAACCAATATCTTTCAGAATAAATATTTAATTCAGTTGCTAATATGTTATTTGACTGTTTTTTTTTTAAATTATTATTACGTGGTTTTTAAAATTGCTGTCATAAAATATTTTATTTATTTTATTATTTTTTAAATTTTTAATATGTAATAATCTTCAAAGAGGTAATTATTTATCAATTTAATCTTTAAAAATTGTTACTGATTTGAATTAGTTTAAAACAATATTAACTGGGATTTTTTTATTTTTGCATTTCAAAAATTTATATAATGTACAATATGTTTGTCAATTTTATTTTCAACCACTCTTGTATTTAATATTTGAGATATCAAGATTTTAGTCATTATCAGGTAATAATAGTTATTTTTTTCTAAAAGTATTTAATATATAGTCAAATGTATTTTCATTGAAAAAAATATTTAATATTTTATTTATTAAGTGAGTAAAACATATAAAAATATAATTATTAAAAATAAAAACATCCGAATAGGAAACAAATAAATAAATACATACGTAAACTGTATAGATTATCTTTATTTGTTTTCAAACTGTTCTCTGAATAGGACAACTTTTTCGTCCAAATCCTGATTAAGCGACTAGTAAATGAACGAATTTTTTAATAACAATTTTTGGAATTTTAAATATATGATATAAAAATACATTTTTTAATAGAAATTGTAAAATATTAATTAAGGAATAAAAAATATTCTTATTAAAAAAATATAATAATACACTCATTTATAATTTTTAATATATTCAAACACACTTTTTTAATAAAACTATTAATTATTTCATAATCAATACTCTTAAAATGTTCATTAATAACACCAATAAAATTTTTATCACTTTTAAGTATATAAAATTAATTTCAAAATTTAATATTAACCTTATCTTTTCTTAAATATAAGATACAAGCATGCTCGGTCATTGGTCATTGAATTTATCATTTGGGTAAACCCTACACGCCAGCAGTGGTTAGTTGACACAAGTGGCAAGAATATGTAACGACTCGAACATATTTTATTTTAAGATTTTGTTAATTAACCTCAATTTTTAAGAATAATTAAAGTTAAATATTTAAAATAATAAATTTTTATTAAAATAAATTTATTGTAAATAAAAATAAATTAAACATTTTAAAAAAAACTGAATTTTAAATATTGAAATATACCGAATCATATATTTTATTTTATTGGTAATATCGTTGTTCCTATTTATAACTTTGAGAGGGGCACGAATTCATGTGGATGAGTCAAATAAAAAAATTTATAGTATTTGGTACGAGCAATACTTTAATAATAGCCTCTGTATATTCATGTGAGAAGGGGATAAGAAGAAAACATAGACAAATGATAGATATGATGATTATTATAATTAAAAAAAGAAATAAAAAGATATATTAACCAAACATTAAAAAAATATATAGTTTTGATTACGCTGGGGCATTTTCATGGCTATAAGCGTGTTCAGAATTTTACATAAACGTTTAATAATCATAGTCAGAATATAGTTTTGATTGGACTTTGGACTATGCTTAACGCATATTTCATGCATTTCAAGGTGTCCTTTTGAATAGATCAAATTTTGGACCAACTTTATAGAGAGAATGTTGTTTTTGAATAAAATAATAATTGGACTGTTACGTGGAATGATATATACATTTGAAGTAAAAAAGTTGTCGTGTTTTCTTAAGAAAATTGGTAAACCAGAACATTATTATGAAGACTTTGGTTTAATATAATGGAGACGTACTGTTTCGGGTTTTAGAGTAGACACAGATTCACGAAAATTAACTTTAAAAACGTAAGGATTCAATCCCTGCTCATTAAGGATGTTGGATTCCAACCTAATATCTCATTAGCATAATTTTGTAAATATACTTTTAAAATTTATTAAAAATTATATACTTTTTTTAATACATTTCCAACTATTAAGTAAAATTTTAAAATTTATATAAATTTTATTTTATAATTTTTAATAAAGTTTAACAAATAAATAAAAATGTGTTAAAAATATTGTATTAGAGAGTATGCGATTTACATTCATTTTTATTTGTTCACTGAAGTCAATACGGGCTATGACTTAAAAAATGAATATTGATTATATTTTGTATAAAAATGACTTGTAATTTATGATTTTTATTAAAAATTAATAATGAAAAATATAACAAACTATTTGTTTATAGAAAATAAAAAATAATTAGACATTTAAGATGAACAAATTAGGGGGTGACGCTTCACATTAGCTAACACAAAATATTTACTTAAAAGAATTTAATTTTTATTTAAGAGTTTATAGAAGTAAGTTTAAAATAACTTTTTATTTATGTAGTAAAATAAAATCACATTTAAAGCGTAAACATATAAATGTTTTAAAAATTTTGCATCTCATTTAAAATTAATCTTATTTAATAATTATAATTTTTATTTATTTTGCAATTATTATACTCATAATGAAATTTAAAATTTACGATTTTTGCACAACAAGAAAATCATTTTACTTTATTTTATATTAAAAACATGCTTTTAAGGCACAAATGTTCTTTTATCGAAAACATGAATTGAGACCATTGAAAATTCTTAATCAATATAAATTAATTTGTTATAGTGTCTGCCTTTTAATATTAACGGTTTGTTTCATACTTTGTTTGAATTAATTTTTAAAAATGGAGTTAAAAGAATTTATTTTTAAAAATTTGAGCTTAATTTGTGTTCAAGAAAAATGTATTGTAATAAGAAAAAAGAATGACTTTGTTTGGATGATAACGTAAAATTATTTGAACTGTTAGTATAAATATGTTTGGAGTCGTGCACTTATAACAATATTTTATCCACAAAATAGTTTAAAATTTTTAGAATATGTTTGTTTTAACTTTTAAAAATATTTTTTTTAAAAATAAAAAATATTATTTTTAAAAAGAGAAAACTCTTTTAAAAATTGAAACAAACCTGTCTTTACTTTTCCACAAATAGACTTTATTCACTGCATAGTTAAATTTTAAACAAACCAAATAATAGCTTATTTGGACAACAAGGAGAATCACATTTGTGTTCAAAATAATAAAATTGCATCAAGGTCTGCCGTAGGTAAAGCTATTAAGGCCTTGCTATAGCCCGATCCAAAACATTCTTTTATTAATATTTTCTTGTTACAAACAAAATTTTAAAAATATTAACTATTCAATTGATAATGTTAGAAAGTAAAGAAATTTTATTCTTTTGAAAATATCTCTCATCTTATTATGACTCATTTTCTCATAATTAATAACAATCTAATTCATTTTATTGATGTTAGTTAAAATTCACATCTTTAATTATCATTATTTTTTTGCTATATATAAAAGATAAAAAAAAAAATTATACAAGGTGTCTAAAAGTTCCTATGTCCATAGAGTCTAGACCAAAAAATGGAAGTAAAGTGGATGGCCCTCTTCAAAAACTATCGGCACAATGAATAGTCTCTCAACAAATGTGTCACATTCTAATACACTTTATACAGTTTAGAAGACTTATAATTTCTTGAATTACCTCAAATAGCGAATGAGAACAGGGTTAAACATTAAAGACTAGATAGATAGCTTGTTTGTAATTGTTTTTAATCCAAACTCATTGGAAATCATGCTTCAGAATTAGCTGAATCTCATTATAAATGTTCCAAAGTTCAATTTCTATCGAGGAGTAAGGACTAAATTTCTTTCTGAATTTAACTAATAGTCAATCTCTGCTATATCGAATTAGCCCTCCATAGGCAGATTCTCCATACAACCTGAAAACAACTCCATTCACGCTTAACTTCACTTGACTAGGGAGAGGTAACATCTATTCAAACAAATTCTGATCATAAATCAGTTGTTTCATATAATTAAAGGTGTTTTTCCAACAGAAAAATATGTAGTTAAAATTACAACAAATTCTATGAATAAGACAATTAGGCTGAATAGATACATTTTGAGCAAAAGTATTCCTATCTTCCCGTAAGTTCTAAATTATAATTCTAAAAATATTATGCCAATAAGATAATAGGCTGCAATTTTGATTAGATAAGTTAAAACTTAACCACTCTAAGGTTTCTTTACTAAAAAAAAGTCACCAATTGATGAGGGAAGACAAAGTGATCCCAAAATAACTTGGCATAAAAATAGTATCTAAGAATGTGTATTATAGTCTCATGACCGTCCTCACATCTTAGGCGAGATGAAAAATTAGTCATATTTTGCTTACACCTCTTCTCATCAGTGATAAATCTCTTATGGGCGACAATCCAAAAGAAAAAGGTTATCTTTGTGGGATCATCTCAACTCCAAATCAACCTAAAAGTCTCTTGATTATACTTAGATGTGATTAGGTCTATAGAACAAATTATAAGGAGATTTGGTGATAAAAATTTCATTACTAGATCTATTCTAGTAGACTAAGTTAGAGATACTAGATCTAATTGAAGGCTCTATAAGAGTTATGGATTGACAAATATGTTCAAGGAGTAAATTGTATATTTTTTTAATCCTAATTGTCATTAGAAGAAGAGAAACTTACGGAAAGGTTAAAGTTAAATTTAGGTACAAGAAACTTAGAAAACTTAAACTAAAATAAAAAATTAGGGAAACCAATTATCATACCAGAATTTGATAGTTAAGTCATCCTCTAATTTTAACTTAACCTTGATTAAAATTTGGCAGATAGAGATTAAGTCCTTAAAAAAATGAGAGGCTTGATAAATATTACTGAAATTAGAGTCTTTTCTATCCTAAGTTTATATTTGTTGTAAAGGACTTAGACTCAAACAGCACAAGGAGGATATTAGTCTCTATCGTAATTTCATTAGATAAGTTTTATTAAGACTTTTAAGATCTCTAAAATAAAGAAAGAAAAAAGTTCTGGTGAGTTATTTATTATGTTTTAAAATATTATAAAATTTTAAATAGGTTCTAAAATTTAATATTTTCAAAATTAAAGATTATAAAAAAAACAATATAAGTAAAAATATGCACCAATTAACATATTATTCAATCACATATAAATTATTTTTGAAATACATATGTTAATTTCACAATAATTTCAATAAAAATAATTTTAAAAAAATAAATAATATTTTACCTAAAATTTAAAATGTTTTAGCAACAATTAAATAAATTAGTATTATTATTAATTGAAAATGAACTGACAAATTAATAAGTAATTTCATATCCCTATATTTAAAAAATCAAATAAAATTATAATAATTTTGATAAATTGTTTAAATTAATTTTATAAACAAATTTTTGGCTTTAGGGTCATACTTGAATTTCAAAATAACTTGACTTTTGGGTGAATTTTGAGTTTTTAAAATAGATTCTCTTGAGATTAGTAGTTAAAAAACAAAAACAGTTTCACTTTTTTGTTAATTCTTCTTGTTTGTGAAAGTCTCCCTCCCCCTCTATGTATATAAATAAATTTTAATTAAGTTTTATCACCAAATAATTTGATATTTATTTTATGTAAAATAAATTTAATTCTTTAAAAATCACTTTAAATTTTTTTTAAAGCATATTTTACTGCCACTGAAATAAGAAAATATTAAAAATTAATTATTTGTTGAAATAAATTATTTTCAGTGAACCTTATATATTTTTTATTTTTATTTAAATAATTATTTCAATTTAGACACGAGATTAAAACAAATACGGTCACTTGAAAATTCTTGCCAAAAATTATCACTTATTGAAATGTAAACTTAGACTATCTATGCTATTTCTTCTTTATATTTTTATTTTAAGAGAATTAGTTACGTGTTCCGCTACGGAAGTAGCAATAATTTACGTTTGACAGTGGGGTAAAAAGTTAGCGGTGAAAAAAAAAAACAATGTGCAAAAGTTATTTCATTATTTTTTAGTTTAATTTTGATAACTTAAAAGTATTATATATATATATATATATATATATATATAGAATAATTATAAATTATTTTAAATATAATTTTGAAGATATTATTATAAAAATCAAATTTAATTATATAATAATTTATACTCAATTAACAGTGTAAAAAATTATATAATCTAAGTTAATTTTAATTTTTTTAATATCGAGAATAATATATCAGTTACAACATTCGTGACAACAAAAAGAGATAATAAATGAGTCCTGATATTTTGATATTGTTTTTCTAGCTCATTAGATGGAAGAATACATTTTAATGTTTGACTCAGGTACAATTAGTGTTTATAAACAGTACAAAATTTCCTTTAGAAAATCCACTATTGGTGTTATCTCTATTAAAATACTCTGAGTCTTGCATCAATAAGACTAATTTGTTCTTATTATTAAGAGCAATTTTGATAAAAAAATTAATTTTCAATAATCATGTTTTTAAAATTTTGTAAAATATCGTTTGGTTAAGAGGATATAATCACTCTATATATTTACTAAATTTTTGTATAAGTGATTTTGCAAATATTTTTATTATTAATTTAATTGATATATAATGAGAAAAGTATTATAAATAAAATAATTTAAATAAAAGTCACAATAAATACTCTTAGAGTATTTGTAACTTTATGGTACATTAAAGGGGCCATAAAGAGAATATTTATCTTAATGGTAATCTTTAAGTTATTATTATTTTTCATTCATTTTAAAATTTCAGAGACACACAATAAAAATAATAAATAAAATTTTATTAAAAGATAAATTTAATATTATTAATATTTAATATCGTGATATTATATTTTTAATAAAAATCATTACATACAAAATTTTATAATGTGTTATAAATACATTAAGAAAAGCTACTAAATTATTAACAAGTATATATTGCAAAATTTAACTCCCTCAGTTAGAGGCAAAGAAAGGTAGGTGTAAACGTAAGATGTAGTTTAATAAGCAATGGTTGTTTATATAGAAAATAAAAAAAGGTGGGTGGGCCATAATTTTAAAAATTCAATAAAAAATCGTATATATATATATATATTAAATATAAGATTAAAATACAATTAATTTTAATATTTAATATGATAATAATATCAATGAATACAGCTGAATAAAATTATTTATTAACATCTTTATATTAATACTTTAATTTCGATTAGATCAGGATTATATCGATAACAATTAATTCAACGTTAAAAATGTCGATAAATAATTTATTTTTTGATGGTTGTAAAGTTTTCTAATCAGCAAGTACTTAAACTTGGTATTATACTGAATCTACCCAAACTCTAGTTACTTGGTACTAGACTCAAATTTTTAAAAGCCGAAGTATGCAGCAAGCAATCCATGAAAAGCATTAATCAAAACATTAATCCAACTAGAATCCAAGCATAAATTGCAAACTAGGAACCCCACTACGATGTCTGATGTAACATGAAACGACAAAAATAGTGTTGTACTAATTTAATTAATGAAGATTAAACTTGCTGGTTGCTAAGTGCATCTCTCTTTATATTTAGCTCGTTGAAGATAGTGTTGTTGTTATATTACATTGGCCAAAAGAAACACTATTATAACACTAATCACAATGAGATTACGTGAGATTAAGGTTTACGTCTCGTCAGAAGCACCAAACCCCAAACGGCAACGTCACTTTAGCTTTTGCTTCTCCAACAACGTAAAATAAGTTTTAGGGAATAAAACTATCTTCTTTTTCTGTCCATTTCCATTCCCTTATTCTATTTTAATTTTGCTTTGGTACAATGTGACATCACTCGCTGCGTCGTTTCAGCAAACATTCCTGGCTCTTATCTTACATGTTGCAGAGCACCACCATCCAAAATTTTATTAAAAATAATTTTTATCTCTTCAAATCTAATTTGTGTTGCTTTTATCATTATGCTCTGTTTCGAAATGCAATAAAAAATTTGAAATATTTGAATTGAGAGAAAAATAAAAATTTAAGTTTTTTTTTATTTGCTTGGTCCAATTAAAAAATCTAGAAGAAATAATAGTTTAATGTAAAAACATTTTTATGCAATGCAAGCTTTTTTCATTCTTACGAAAAGTAAAATTGTTGTTTGAAAAATGAAAGCTATCGCTCCACTTTCTTCCAATTGGTGCGGAGAGTATTTTCTTCACGGCCCCTATAGCTTTCAGCTGTTTCTTTCTTATTTATCTTTTGTAATCGAAACAAAGGAAGTTAACCAAATATTAACTTTTTAATTTTTAATTAATTTGCTTATCAAGACTTTTATCAAATTCTAACCCAATATTTATATTTTTCAAATGAATGCCTTTTAATCTGTTTAAGTTTTTATATTTTTAATTAAAATTATGATATCATTTAGAGATATTATAAAAACAAGTTAATTATCAAACAGTATTATGTTTAATTTGAACATTTTACATTAGTATCTCTATTATGTGTTACAATATTGATTCATCAAACAACTATAGTGATGAAATTGTTACATTTAAAAGGGAATTTATATTTTAAATTTTAATTAACTAATGGGTCAAGTCTGTCAAGCGCTCTATTCTGAAAAAAGATAAGAGAATAGAAAAATAAAGAGAAAAGTTTTTGTTTTTTCTTCCTCTTTTTTTCTATACCAAAAAAAAGAAGAAAATTTGTAATTTTATAATATCTTTTTTCTTCTTAATTAAATAATACAATTTATATATTATTTTACTCATTTTTATCTCTACGAAATAAACAAAAGGATTGAATTATATCATTATTTATTTAAAACTCGAATACAAGAATACAAATTAAACTCAAACAATCATTATTTATTGAATATATCACGTGTTACTTATATTATCCTTATCTTGTGTCAAAGCTTTAGTACTATATTGTTTAAAATTAACACTGTTCAGTTGCTGGTGTTTTCTAGAGATACACAATTATTTGGGGGAGAGAAAATTGGGTTAACTCTTTAAGTGTGAGAGATACACTTCCAACGCAATCAACGGTAACCAACTTAACCTTGAGAAATAATATATTTAGGAATATTAAATGAATTTTATTAGGGATACTTGGTATATAATTTTTTTTTATTCTCGACAATTATATATTCCAAGAATTATAATCTTTTGTTTTTTGAAAAATGAGTATTAACATGATTCGCATCAAAGTGGGAATGGACCACTTTGGTGGTTGGTTTTGAGTTTGGATGTGGTGATAGATAAATTTGCCTACCATTTTAGGTAAGCAACACGGCAGTGTTTGGATTCACATGTGTTTGGATCTGCCATTGCCATTTACTGAGTTGGGATAATTGAGATTAATGTGAGGTCATCATAAAACTTAAGTTGATAACTGTTTGACAATTTGCTCCAATGAAATGAGTTATGGGTTCGAGATTGATGATATAGCGTATATACATATAATTAAGCATCAAAAAGATAACTATTGAATATGATGTGCATCTCCATTTGATGTCACGTGAGAATAATGTTTGAGCGCTGGGGTTCAACGATATTATAATCACAATATGATGTGAGATTTGTTTGCCTCCTCATTTCTATACGGCAATAATGGTGATTTTTGTGGATAAAATTTATCACTCTTGAGTGTACATAGCCATAGCAAAATACCAAATTTAACCATGAGAAATATTAAAATATATATTTTTAATATAATATTTTTTTTATCACAATCTTAATTATTGATTACAATTTATTAAAAATTATAAAAATATTAATAAAAATTATTAAATTAAAAGTGAGATTCATATATTGTTTAGAATTTTATTAAGTTTGAGTCAATTTTATTATACTACTAGTATTTTTAGTTTAAGAAATCTCCAACAATTCAGAAAAGTAAAATTAAGGGAAAAAAAATTCAAAATTTTAACCACCTCTATGCTTTGGTGAATTGTACACATTTTCCGTAAATTTTTTAATATGAAGCCATATTATTATTTTAAGATAAAAGGTCAACAAATGACCTTGACAAATTCAACAAAACCTCCCATTTTTTACATTTGGTTACTAATTAAAATTTATTAAAAATTAAAAAAGTACAAAACAGATATTAATTTAAGAATAAAAAAGTGTAACTTACATAATTTTTAATAAATTTTAGTCAATAATAAGTGTATAATTAAAAAAATTGTAATCCTAACATTATTTTCTCTCTAAACCCTAAATCCTAAACATTACTTCCTCCCTATTTGTTTTCTCTGCCACGCCAATGAATCTGGCGGGCCTATTTGTCATGAATTCCTTGCTCTATCTATGGACAGCGTTTCGCAGTGTTTCTTGTGCAAGTGCAACCCCTCTTTTTTGGCAGCATATGTAACAAAGTAATGATAAGAAGATGACAAGATAAAGAACATTATATACAAAATACATCGAGAGAGCATACCCACAAATGATCACATTTACAAGAGCTTATCAACATATCAAACTATGCAACATAACACAGAGAAAGAAACAAGATTGCTTTCCAATTCATAATGAAATTATTTCAAGACCAACCTTTATATTTTTACTTGTATTTTCTCTTACATTCATTTTCTATCTTTTTTTCTTTATTATCATGTCTTTTCTCTCTCTCTCTCTCTTTTCTTCATATTTTTTTCTTCTTTCTTCCTTTTTGTTTCAAGACAGAAACGACACACATGCACATCAAACAAGAGGAGAGGGCCAAATCTGATTCTGACCTGTGATTCTATGACAGTGGAGCGATATTCAAATTATGAACATTACAAATAGATGGCATACAACAACACTTTCTTTGACAAAAAGTCATGTTATGGCATCAAGTAAACAACATATATAATTCCCAATCACTTCAAATCTCTCGATTGTACCCGGTACCACCCTGTTTCCCATTCCCATAACAAGCATGCAGTTATCCAAAGCACTACATTAACACAGGTTTCTCAGGCACGGATTATGTTACTACCACAACAAAACCATCAAAATTTCAGGATCATAAAAAATCTCGATTATGTTACTAATGAAAACAGGCATTTTAATACGAGCGTTGGTCCACTAAAACTGGGGTGGGCCCAAATACAATAAAGCCCAATCAACGTGCCATTCATAGAGAGAAGGGTGTATATGCAGACACTGAAACGATCAAGTCGATACTTTTACTTTAATTTTTTGAGAAAGAAAGAGCACCGGGCACAATAATTATAAAGATTTTTTTATGATGTTATTTTAGAGTTTAATTTTAATAAGCTGTATGTGTAATTTTATTATTATTAATTAATTTAAATATAAGATAAATATATATGTATTTTAAATTTATTATAAAAGATTTGATAATTTTTATAAACGTGATAATTCATGATCGAATGATAATACAAAAGATATTTTACGCTGTCATTTACTTATAGAAACTACCATATGAATTTTTCAATAATTAATTTAAAAATTATATTTACAATATATTATGATTGATTAAAAGTATAAAAATATTTACATTGACACATTCTATTAAAACTAAATTCAATTTTAATTTAGATCTTACGATTAAAATTAATAGTTTTTTCTATCTCATTTTTAAAATATTTTTAATTTATTTCCGGCAATTGATAATATTGTTAATTCAAATGAAATATTATGTTAGATTTGTTTTTTTAATATACATAATCCAATCATAAAACCTATTTCGTATAACTAATTATAGCAATAATTTATTACCAACATATTTTTCGCAGTTAATTCAGACATAGAATAAGTTGTTTATAATATATACAGCTTTCAACTTTTAAAGAAGTAAGATAATTTTGATTCACTTTCTTGATAAAAATGGTTTTGAGTAGTTCTTTCATGAAACAAGAAAGAAAACAAGTAAAACTTTAATAGAACAAGCAGCAATAAACTGGTATTTGATTTTATTATTATTCTCCTTCCACACCAAAGCACATCCTAAGGAAAAGCAACAGCCCACACAATTTTGTCATGACCCTACACCACGAGGCCACATGCATGCATTTCCATTGCAAGAAGACCCCATAACTTGGCCTTATGAAAGTTTATCTGTGGCCCAGAATGCAATGTTGCTAAGCAAAGATATCTTGCTGTTAAGAGCATTAATGTCAGGGTTGACAATCTTTTCACTAGCCAAGCCTCTGGCACAGGCGTCAGGTCCATCACCAGCAACTTTGGCATCATAGTTAGCAGTTTGAGGATCATCCGATATCTCATTGAGGGAACTTCTGAAGGATCCAACCACACCATTATAGTGAAAGTTTGCACATTCTGAAATGGCTCGAGAAGCGGTTCCCAACCCCTTCAGAAAGTTCTGACCCTCTATTCCCTTTTTCAAGGCAAACTCAAGGATCACCTTTGAAAGTTCAAGATAGTTCTTTGCTTCGTGGGTTCTAGGCTCTTCATTCAGAAGCTCCAAGCACCTGGCATTGTCCTGCATGGTTTCCTTACAAATTTTCCCAACAAGGTCTGAACCATGACTTTTCTCAGATTTAGCATTTGCTGCCAAAGGAGAATGAGAAAGGAGGATCAAGCAAAGGGTGAACACAAGGGAAAATAGTGCTGAAGTTTTCATTTTGGATTTTTTGTGGGGCGACTTCTTGTTGAGGATTCCTTGGTTTGGTTTGTGGGAGAATGAATTAATCGTTCGTGGTGTTGGGTTCTTTTATAGTAACTCTAATTCTAATTTAGGCTATCAATAATTATTTTTAGAATGCAAAGCGATTGGTTATGATGCATGGAGTGGAAATCGATCTTTTTTTTCGATCCATTTGGTCAACTAAGTTGGATTTTCAAGGTAAAAAAAAGTGATATAACAAACTCGTTCTCTAAATAATGCCGAGTTTTTTACTAACTTTAGTTTCAACTTTGAATTTAAAACCCAACAAATTTGGTCTAAATATTTTTTAAGTACCCTACTATATCAAATAAATAGCAAAGGTGTTGAATTTAGCGAACTAGGATAATCCTTTCTGATATAATAAACTACAGTTTCAATTTTCATTAAGAAAAACAGCAACATTTAATATTCGAAGACTTAAAACATATCCAAAATGCAGGGATAGTTATTAATAATATCTGACTTAAAATTTTAAAAAAAAAATTGTAATTCAATCTGTCAGGTTGATCAGTCTAACCCATCAAATTTTGGGGGACAAATTGTGATGGTCAAATTTTTTTAAAATGATAATTATTTTATATTTTTATTTAATTTATATATTTTAATTTTTTAATATTTAAGTCGGTCAACCTGCTAACCGTCAACCCGCTAAAAAAAAGGAAACGGTTGATGTTTTCAACCCACTAAAAAGAGAAGGGACACGTTGACGAGGTTTACCATCCCTAAGATTTTCCATTTGTTTAAAACCATACTAAGTTACCAAAATATCATCACATGTTTCGGTTTTACAGCAATAGCAAAGAAAAAGCTACGGAAGAGCCAGTTTTACAGTGCCTAAAACACAGTATATGTTTAGAATCTTTCAGTATGACAACTGGTTATTTACACAAAGAATAAAGCCAAGTAAAGATGATATCCATATATTGGACTGTTAAAAAATGAAAGAAAGAAAAGACACTTGGTTTCTCAAACAAATTACAAACACACATTTCTATGCCTTCCCAAAGAACTAGGATTACCACAAAAAGGTAAGCTAAGTTTTTATACCAAAAGTTCCAACCAATTCAGCTCCCATTTCCATTTCTTTTTCCACCTTTAGGATCCAAGTAATCCCACATCATATATGGTTGATGCCATAAAATTATCATAGGGACAAACCACACCCCTCATAGCCGCATTTCCTTTGAAGTAACGTAGTTTCTGCTTTCAGTCACATTCGAATTGGCAAGGACCTCTTGTGCGATTTCCCAGCTTCCACTCCTTTCCCAACTTGAGTGCCTTGCGTCGGATCGAATTGTCGGAGCTCGATGATCTGAGGACAAAATTGAGTCTGGTTCAGATGGATTATGGGGTGGTCCATTGCTGCCTCTGCCCCGAATGTCCTCTTCAAGTTCTTCGATGTTCCTACGCTGTGATATCTTCAACAGGTCTTCACCAATGTCTAGATCATCTTCAACCTTGGGGCGGCGATCTCCTCCACCCATGTCATCTGGTTCTCGTTCCCGGGTAATGACTGAAGCCATTGGCCTTGGTGCCTCCTCTTGAACAAAAGCCCTGAAATTGTTCCTTGAGGGCTTTACTTTCGTGCAAAACACTTCCAGAAAATTATTTAAACAACCTCGATTGAAAACATTGATCCTGCCATCAGCCCTGTACCGGAAGTTTTCATAGGTAGTCTGCAAGACAAGAGGCACTAACCTAGGTGATGAAGATGTTCATGTAACAACAAGAACTCGAGAAACAACAACAGTGCATTTATAAGCTCACAGTTCTGTGAATATAGACATGTTACAGCTTATATCCTACAACACACCTAGCAAATACTAAAAACTGGCAACCTAAGACACCACTAAGCAGACTTCCATAACATGAAAAACAATTGAACAAGTGAATCAGGCTTACATTGAAAAGAATAAAATATAGAACATAAAACATAATGAAATTTTAAAATTTCCCTTTATATGGATGCAGAGAAAATTAAGAGTTAAGAAAATAGAAATGCAAGACTTCAGCATTTTCCAATATTTTATTTCCTACTCATCTGAGCATAACAAATATATGCAGAGACAATAACATTCCATCAATAAGTACACAGCCTAATTTTTGGTCACCTCAAAAAAAGACCACTGGGTATTTTTTTAATGTCCAGTTCTGTTCATGTTTTGTCATTGTACATGTAACCTGAACTGGCATATGGATCATTTCATACTATCATGGAAGTATTGATTTATTTAAGAATAATTTCAGCTATTGCCTTTGCTGAAATTAACACAACGTGCATTTAACAGATTTGTCATAATCAGGCATATCAATTTCTGTAATAAAAGCAGTCTGAAGTTATAAACGAGTCTAAAGGTCCACAAACCATTGCTATATACACAAGATATTAAAACCAGAAATGTAATTAAACAAATTGACAGACCTGGTTTGTGCCTATAAGGTACAAATGAAAACCAGTTAGTCCACCGACAAACCACAGAGAGATGAAACAATAAGCCATTAGTATCACAGATGAAGGGGATTCTTTCATTGCCTTCCAAACTGTTCCATCATAATTATCCATCAGAACCTTGATGTAAAAAGCTGAGAGGGAAAACACGTAGATGCACAGCATAGTTGCTGAAGAAACGAACATAAAGAAGTAACGGTAGTTCCTCTGCACAGTGGAAAAAGGCCAAAGATACATAAGAACAAAGAAAACAAGTAAACAACCATAAATATCAATAAAGAAAATGTGTCACAAAATCAATCATGTCATGACTGTCAACTATCATACCAGACCAATGCATTGACCCACCCAAGGGCAATGGTGATCAAAACGCTCAACACAGTTGTTGCAAATGGAGCAATGTGAGCAGCGAGGAGGACGGTACAGCATACAAGTCTCACAATATTTCACCTTCACATTGAGGCCATTGACCATAACTTCTTTTGTTCGAGGAAACTGAAGGCTTGGCGTTTGTCGTCCAGCTCCCCCAGCATCAGCAGAAACTGAAGAATCATAACGAAACTCTTCTTCTGGTGGATGCAAATTCCTTGGAATGATGCCCGGATCACGTGAGGAAGTAAGAAAGAGAAGTACCAGGACCTAGAAACATAGATTCTGAAATTATGTTTGGCATACTATATGAGATCAATGAAGAAGATTAAATAAAACCAGTATCTTAATAATGAAATGCTATCACCAAAACAGCTCCCGACCTTCCTTTAGTAAATTAAAAAGTTATAAGAAAAAAGGTGTTAACAGAGGCATCATGATTTGCTTTCGTACGACAATGATTGAGCTAAACAAGCCACACTTTGGCAGTCTACAGCATTGTTCTTAACAGGTATACAGGAAGATGGATGGAGTATATTGTGGTTCCTGAACAGTAGAAAGCAAGTTATCTGTGACATATGATTACTTACATAAAATTTGGACCATGGAACTCACAAACAGACCAAGCCCCAACTAGCTATCCATACAAAACAATGAAAACATCAAACCAATAAAGGGGAAAAAATAACAGAACTTACATTGATAGTAAAGAGAATTGCCACTGCTAAAATAGCATATCCTGAGTTATAAGAAGAAAATTGATGCCGAAGATGCCTTGCTACAAATGCACAGAAGATTATAACTGGAACAATAATCAGCAACAAGGTGACAAACAGGGACCTAGCGTCAGGACCAAATATCAACCTCCCTCCAAATATGAATTTCTGCAGAACATTAGGAGAAAAGTACAAACTATGAAGTACAATAAGAGTTAACAATTGGCAGAAAAAAGTTCATGAAAAACTAAAACACTACTGAAATTAGCCAAAAGTTATGCAATATTAGCAGAAAGCTACATCATTCCAAGGGCATAATATTAGAGATTAGAAACATAGGTGTTATATATGAAATTTTAATAGACAGAAAAGGAGAAAGGTACAACTAGTGGAGAGAATAATGAATCCTCCGATCTGAAACAGAAAGAGAGATGATAGGACAAACAAATATAAAAAAGGAAGATGCCCAAGAAATTGCAGGCATTTCTCATCAACCAAATATACCAGAAAACTACAACACTGCACAATGCCAAAAAATTTCACACTCCTTGTTCCTTCCAAAACCTTTTAGACATATACAAGAGAAAGCTCCAATGTATGATAGGACAAACACATTTTGACTAGGAACCCCAAAAAATGCAGCAGGTGAACCATAGAAGGTGTCCATCTGTAGCATAAATATCAGCTTATTTATACCAACATGTCTCTATTTCTTTATAAACTTCATTGATGCATGCATTCCTAATCATATCATGCATGATATCATCCATCACTTTAGATGTTATTATCTCTTGCGTTTCTTATCCTATTCTATACCCACAGGGGAAAACAAAATATAAGACAACAAACACATCATGAAACATATAGTCACCCATTTTTTGTCACTTGTTGGATCACTTCATGTTGGCTACAGATTAGAATAATTGGCATGCTTCAGTTGGAATTGATAATTTAGCAACAACTAAACATTACCAGCCACCATCCATTTCCAATGAAAATTGCTGTAAACAGTGGCTATGCAGATTAGTACTTCATGTGAGCATCAATTTACCAAAAATCAAAACTAATTCATGCAGTGGTGGGGATGAGGGACCTCAGTTTCAGCATATCTTCAGGAGTAATTATTTTGAAAATTGAAGATTCTTTAATGCACCCATTAATCACCCTTACACTTAATATTTCTCATCCTTTCGGAGTGTATTCTACCACATGCCACCTGTCATCATAGAGAATATAGCAATAGCATGGACCTATCTATCTATGTGGCAAAATCTGACACGGATGACATCCTTCTACCACAAATTTTGAAAACATAAATAAAAACCGAATGATTGCAATGTGAGCAACTCAACATATTTTTTTTATATGAAAACTATCATTCAAAGATACAAATTGACAAGTGATCAAACTCAAACTAGCTATATTCAGCTGCACCTTCCTTTTCACCCAAAAACTAAAAACACGCCTCCAGCAAAAGATTTAGCAAAACTAGAGAAATAAAATAGTCAAATTCTGCATCTTCAGTACCTAGTTTCCCAAAAGACAAATTAATCAACTTGATTAAGCCTAACAATTCCAAGACACAAGATTAAAGTGTTGCTTCTCCAATAATAAAGAAAAAAAAAATACATAGCTGAGTGGAAAACCAACTCTAATCAGGCACAGCTCTACATTCAAAGTGTAGAACCCCCATTAAACAAAAAACACATAACCTCCCCCACTATAAGCTCAACATTTAACACAGACCAAGCTTGTAATTTTCAAAAGAAAGAAAGAAGAAAGAACTCCCAAGTCAAATTTTTTCCCACTCTATTTCCACATTTCAGCAACCAAAACTGCCACTGAAATTCAAAGCCTTCAGCACCAAGCAAATCACAGAAGCACAAATCCAGGGCATACCCAGATGGCACATCAAGCATAAAAAGCTAAATTTGCAACGAAGAAGAGGAAAAGAAGCGAACTTTACATTACTTCCTTTCCAAACTTGGTAGACGCGCTTTGGAGCCATGAATGAAGAGTCCAGGTAGACACGCTAGGCAGGGAAAGAGTGTGAGAGGGTGAAGTGGCAAGTGTTCATCTCACTCTCATTGACGCTGCAGTGAATCAGAGAGTGTTGGATTGAGGGTCAAAAATTGTGGGCCTTGTCTGGAATGTGATGGAAAAGCTTCACACAAAAGAAAAAGAAGAGAGAGAAAAAGAAGGGGGGGTGATCCCAGAGATGGCGGTTTTGGAGTTTGGAATTTTGGATTTGCGCTGAGGAATGTTTTGGGGAAAACCAAAAGAAAAATCTTTGTAGCGAAAGCAAAAGATGAAAATTTTGAAGAAGAAGAAGAAGTAGTAGAAGAACTTGGCTTGCCCTTTGTTTCATTTCATCTTCTCACGTCACTCTCTGTGTTGTGACAGTGAAATTTTTTCTGATATTCACTTACTCGTTTTACCACTGACACGTCAGCATATGGTGGGATCCATGATTCTTCGACGCATCCAACGGCTCTGATGGAGATACTCCCTTCTCTGTCATCGCGTTAGGTTGGGTTTCTAACCACAAAACAAAACAAGAAAAAAAAAATTCAATTTGAAAATTGCAACATGAGTTTCAAAAGATAATTGACTAAGGTGTGATAATTTTGTTTTTTAAAAAATATTAATGTAATTTTTTAGTTTTTTTAAAAAAATTGAACTTATTTTATCTATTTTGATAACTTTTTTGTAAATTGTTTATGAATATTTCATAAATTACTTTTATAAATGTAAATAAGATTCTCTAAATCTTCCTAATTTTATCTTTACAAATACTTTCACTCGTTCAATTTGAATTATTATCTCACAAATTGTTAAAATACTCCTTGACAGAAGCGTTTAATAATATTTAAAGCTTAAAAGAGACAGAACCCAGTTCATTCTTACAACAGTTGTTCAGAAATTGGTAAAATTACATGTTGTAAAAACTTTTTGCCTAAAACCTTGTGACGTCATTTTGGTAACTTGGTTATAAAACTGAAACTGGAATTTCAAAACAAATATTTTTGGGTATGGAAGATAAGGTTAATGATGTAGAATTAAGTTCTGCAAAATTATGTTTGTGAAAATTAATCAAATCACGCATTTCATTTGTATTTGTATACCATTGTCTCTTTATATCAAATCTTGCACTCTTTTAAAAAGAATTAAAAAAAAAGGGAAACAGTTTGAAATGGCAATGCATGAGTCCAAAAAAGCATAGGAAGCAAATGGACAAAAGAGAAGTTCCAACCTGGCTTTGCTGGTTTTGGCTTGACCATGCCAGATTCAGATGCTTTAACGCTTCTCCCATGCCATAAATTGTTGCTTTTCCTAATAATAATAATAGTAAATATTCCATGCCCAAGTTGTTCATTAAAGCATTACCGAAACCTAGGTATTCTCCTTGCAAAGTCAGCTTTTTAAGCATAGCATGTCTTTGATTCTTATTTGTGCCTTTCTTGTTAGGCAATCTGGACACAACACACCTACATTTTTTCGATTGCATAAATATTCACACTCTTCCTTTTATTTACACCATATTGTTTCCATTAATTAAAGTGGATATGAATCTCAATGCAAAAGAAAGTGAACAAAATTTGGTTATTCTTATTGTCTTTTGTAACTATCTTGTTATATAATAAAAGTGTAATTTTGGTTTTCATTGAATATGCTTCGACTTTTCTCTCATAATATTACTAATATGGAATTTCTTCATGTCATCAAAACAATCATCCATGGCAATCGGAAAAAAATGTTGACTTTGGCATTAGTTACAGCTTGTAAGCATTAACTACCTAGAATGGGTTATTGATTTCAAAGAATAAGGGACACACGAATGTTTATTTTTCCATGAATATATAGAGTAATATTTAAGAAGTTAATGTACTAATAATAAAAATAAAGGTAATTAGACCTTTCATAGTTTTTAAAAATTGAATATACTAATTATTGTGCATTTTATATATCATAGTATACTAATTATTTTAAAATAACTGTTTACAAATAAAATTCCATACTATTTTGCAATCAAGTGTTTTACTTTTAACAGTTGTATCAAAATGGTCCAATCCAACTTGATTAATTTAAATATATTCATTAAAATGTAAACTTTAGACTATTAAATGTAGTATTTAAATAAAATTAAAATTTTTAAGCTGTACGTAATTAAGTCTGCGAAAACAAAATTTTTTCTTGTAGACTATAGACTCGACCTACCTGTGTAACCTTTTTTTTACCCCCTTAACTCTAAATGATGTTATTTTTTTAAGAAAATATACAAACCTTTTCTCAATAGTTTAAATTGCCCATTCTTTTTTAGTAGTGATATATATTTTTTAAATTTATGCAATATTATGTCATAAAAAATTATTTATTGAAAATTACAGCATTTATACTATCTATATATAAAATTATATTTTTTTAATAAAAAATACAATATAAACATCCTTATTACATATAATTATGTACTTACTAAAATTATCTGTATAATAACGATACTACCAATAACAATATAATAAAATTTAAATGTAAATTTTAATTTTTTTTATAGCACTTAATAACACATAAATTTTATAATAACTTATGCTTAAAAGTGTATTTAATGTATTTTTTTCTATTGTTTTAGTTTTTCATTAAATTATTCGTTACAGCATTTAATTAAGAGAAATTTTGTTTTTTTGTTTTTTTTTTTCCGTTGGACAGACATGTTATGAGTCCCTCCGCGGAGTCCCACTCCACCGCCATCTTTGGCGTCATTACAACTGTTCTTCGCCGGAAACCTAACAACTCTCATCACTCTCTGAAAATCGTGCCGCAGCTTGAAAAAGCTCCTCTCCAGTGCCAACCAAGGTTTTCTCTTTCCACTGGGAACCTATAACAGCATTGCAAGTTCGTTGATCATTGCGCTTTTTTTCAGCACAGGTTTCATCCTCACAAACCATTTTTCGTTTCTGCAATCACCGCCGAACTCACTTTTTAGACTATGCCATATTCTGAATTTTGGAGGCAAAGTTAGTCCTATCACTGTTGTCGCTGGCACAAATTTTCTGATTCACTAGGTTTTAGGGTTATAGTAAAAACTATTTCAATTCTCTATTAATACTAACAGTTCAGGCTAATCCATTGTAGCAGCATTGACATTGTGAATTTGTGACTCAACAGAGTGAATATATGACCTATTGGCTTTAGGTTAGGTAATCTTTAAACTCCTTGTGTCCCTTAACTTTTACTGCATTTGGTCTCAAATGCGATGGACATAACATCCTAACCAAATAAAAGGAAAAAATAAATATAAAAATAAAGGAATGGCCAATGATTAGGTGCAAAATTGTATATTGTGTATTGACCTACCCAGAGAAACTTCTACTTTTAGTGTTATTTTCTGTAGGTTCGCACTCTTGCATTTTCGGTGTTGTGGGATTGATTGGACGGGGATAGAGCTATTTCTATCCCATGTTCTAATGGTGAAAAATAGCTAACTTCGTGCCCTTTTTTGGTAGGAGAATTTAAACAATTTAGATTAATCTTTGACAGCTTCCTTGAAGAATAAAGAAAAAAGAAAAGAACTTTTGTCCTCTCGTAGTGATTATTAAACTGAAGAGGAAAAGCTGTGTTTTTTAATTTTCTACATTGGCATTTTGCAAGATGCCGATGCTGATTTTGATTCTATAAGTTTGGCTTAATTTATTAGTTGATCACTATGCGTATAGAGCTATGTAAGATTAGAGCTGAACATATTAATTTATTTGCTTTGCTATCTCTCATCCATTATGCTCATTTCCTATTTTTTCAGGTTACCCAATACAACCATTGCTCAGATGGTAGTTTCTTTCTTTCTTTCTTTGTTTTTTCAGTTTTTGCCTCACTTTCTTTACGTCTATGTTTTTCCAATTTTTTTATTTGATTTTATTGTTATTTGAAAACAATATTGTTCATGTTATTATGTGTTTGAGTCAAGTAACAAGTTCATTTTTAATTGAAGGATCCGCATGCTGAAGAGTTGCCTCCTCAGTACATACATATAAGTCAGAATGAATTCTTTTTGCGAAGGTTAGTAATTTCTTTTTATAGCATTTCCTCAATGGTCTATACCTTTTATTTTTCTCTCTCTCTTTGTTTTCAACTCCAATTCTTTGTGATTATAGTATATTTTGATGGAAAATGCCTCTTAGTACGAAAATGAATCCGTACTCTATATAGTGTTAAACTTGATTGGCTACTGATTGCTTATGTCTGGTGTTTCTTTTGTTATCCATATTCTTTGGTCATTTAATATTCTTGGATCTTCGAATGCTAATCTTGATATCAACAATTTGGCCTTCCCCTGACCACAAGAAGTCTTTCATTATTCCCTATTTCCTTTTAGCTAATCCCCTTGGAAAGCAGGAGAATGAGTAATGGAGGGGATATTGGACAAACAAGATTTGGTAGAAGTTGACTGTCAGAGGAATAGTGAACATCCTTCCTAGTATCCAAATGTGTAGAAAACTTAGTAAGGGCCAGGATTCCAATCAAATAATTCTCACAAGGAACAAAGTTGGTGCTGCTATGATTGGAGTATAAATTGATTCTATAGTTTAGTAATTACAATTGTAATTATATTAACAAAAAAATTTCAATCCAAGCCTGACCTCCTGACCAGAAGGAAAAGCGGAGGTATGAAGTGGAATTTGGATGGAATGGAATTCAACAATTTCCATTGCATTCCATCCTATCTTAAAACACAGTCTACATTACAAGGACCAAGCTAGAGAGAACTGTGTAATCAAATGACTACTTTGCATCTGAACTCTGGACAAAGCTTTATAAGTTATATTGATTTGTTTGCTTTTGTCTTTATTTCTGTCCAGACATAAGAAGCAGAAGGAAGAGGATATCGCTGTATGTGAATGCAGATATGATGCTGATGACCCTGATAGTCCATGTGGGGATAGCTGTCTGAATGTATTAACCAGCACTGAATGCACCCCTGGTTATTGCCCTTGTGGTATCTTATGCAAAAATCAGGTGAGCTCATGTTTGGGTTTGTATGATATGATATTTGTTATATGTTATGTAACTTCATATTTACAGGTCAATTGCAAAATATACTATTAGAGATATAGTCTTTTGTTTACTCTAACCATCTTGCTGGTAGTTGAAGGTTGGTTGTGAGAAGTTATAACTTATTAACTCCCAATTTTTGCCTCTGAGGGAACATAATTGTTGTGTATTTATATTCTGTTTTGCTTTTAATAAACTTCTCAGTAGCATTCAAGAATACCCTGCACGAACTTGTATTTCATAGTTTTCAAACCTTTGACCTGTTTTTATTTTGGATGAAACTAACATCATTTTCTTTATTCATGTCTCATATGTCATGGTTACAGAAATTTCAGAAGTGCGAATATGCTAAAACAAAGTTGTTTAAAACTGAAGGTCGTGGGTGGGGCCTTTTGGCTGATGAAAACATCAAGGTAATAATATAATGAGTTGCTGTGAAATTTGGATAAAGAAAAAAGAACTTTCTTGCTAAACTTGATGGATGTCATTGCATTTTCCTTTTGGTATGGTTGAGTATTTAGTCTTTTTTTTAAGTGCAGTGGTGCCACACCTTATTTTATTTATTTCATACAGGCAGGACAATTTCTCATTGAATACTGTGGAGAAGTAATATCATGGAAAGAAGCCAAACGTAGATCCCAGGCTTATGAAATTCAAGGTCAAATGTCAATTAATTTGGTGTTTCTATTTGATTGGCATTTAATTTTATGTTCTTGTAAAACTTTTGTTTGCATTGCAGGTCTTAAGGATGCATTTATCATTTGCCTTAATGCTTCTGAATCCATTGATGCAACCAGAAAAGGAAGCCTTGCCAGATTTATAAATCATTCATGGTAATCACTTCAAACAGAAATGAGAAGATTAAAGTAAAACGAACCTGCTAATATGCAAATATAGCTGGCATGTTTTTTTATTCTCCTTGTTTCCCATTAACCAACATTTGACATCAACTGAATACTTTTAAGTTTGCAGTCAACCAAACTGTGAGACAAGAAAATGGAATGTGTTGGGAGAAATACGAGTTGGAATATTTGCAAAACATGATATTCCTATTGGAACTGAATTGGCATATGACTATAATTTTGAATGGTTTGGAGGTGCGAAGGTTCGCTGCCTTTGTGGTGCACTCAAATGTTCTGGATTCCTTGGAGCAAAATCTCGTGGTTTTCAGGTTAGTTTTAACTAAAGTAGTTGTAAGCTCAAGAAAGCTAAGTGCTGAGTAAGCCTTTCAAATGCTTAGGCATGGTGTTGATTTTTGGAGAACATGAGTTTTTTAGTCCCACCGATAGCTTGAAAGATGATGGTTAGTCGTTCTTTATTTGTTTGGTGGAAGATGATTGAATATTAAACTTAAATAATGCTGAAAATATGGTGCAGTGAGTCTTGATTCACAGGTTAGCTCTTCTGTTTTGTGATTATGAATTTTGATATATTATTAAATAAAAGGTAGATTCTTGTCTTAGGGGGTTTGGTGATGTGTGGAGAAAGTAACTAGAATCCTCAATTAGGAGAACCAATCGTATGGATGGTAGGCTTATTGCTAGATGTGGAGGGAACCTGAAAAAGACTATAGGCAAAACCATTGAGATGGATTTAGATATCAATGGTTTGTCTACAAAACATGATAGCGCCATTTAATCCATGCAACCAACCCCACCTCCCTAGTGAGAAAAGGCTTGATTGTTGTTATATCGGTTTTGATCTAATGGATGATTTTATTGGGGAAAAATCTAGCAGCTGTAATGATTGGAAATAACTTGATGTGTCTCGGTTCTGGGATTTTGTGTTGGTGTTTTCATTCCTTTTTCTTTTCTTTGATTATTGTTGATTTGTAATCATCTGTTTTTCTTCATGTTGTGAAACTACTGGCAGGAGGATACTTATCTATGGGAAGATGATGATGACAGGTACTTTATAATTTTTTATTTTTTTTATGCACTCCTCTAAATAACAGCTTTTATTTTCTCTGTTAGTGATGTGATCTGCCAGACACCACATGCAATAAGTCACATCAAATGATTCAGTATTGAATACCTGGTGCTTGAAACTAGTGTCATCATTTCAAAATTTTCCTTTCTTTGGGTTTGGGGAAATAAACTAGCATTTTTTTTAATTATTTTTATAAATCTTTTCCCCATATAAATATTTTTTATCATAAAAAAAAAAACTTAGTGAGATAAGGCTTGGTTGTTGTTATTTAGTGTTTTTGAACAAAAAAAAAAATTTTATCACCTAATCGAAAAATTATTTTTAACTTTTATTTTTCACTTTATCAACTAATGTAACTTTTTCAATTTTTTAGCTAATATAAAGAATTTTTCCTTTTTCTTTTTCTTTTTATTGTATTTGATGACAACTTATTAACTTTATTTTTTTAACAAAATTTTAATTAGTGCTAAAAATTAGATTAAGTTAAAAATAATTTACTATTTTAATATTTTTCCAGATTTATTTTTTAATTTTCATTGTATTTGAAGACAAAATATTAAGTTATTATTATAATTTTTAATAAATAAAATGTTGAATAATATTAAAAAAATCAGGTGAAGTTAAATAATATTTTTTATTTTTTTTAATTTCTTCTTATTGCATTTGAGCAATCCATCAAAAATCCCAAATAAAAAAATATTTTTTTAAAGTAAGAGGAGCCATGAAGAGTGTTGATCCAATAAAAAGGTGAAGGAGCGTGGAATCTCTATTTTGTGAAGTGTGTAGATAGATATTGAACCAAAGTTTAGAGGGTTTGAATGATGGCTTGAGAGTTGTAGATTATAGTTAAAAATGTTCAGGTTTTTCCTTATTCCCATTGAGGGTTACACCTTGAAGACACGGTAAGATTGTTGCTCTATCACCTGGTTGTTTGTGGTCGTGGGTTTTATTCACAGAAACAACCTCTGTTATGTGGGTAAGTCTGGATATGTCTATGTATGATCATTCCCCATTCGTGGACACCATAATGGTGAGAGCTGATGAGAGCCCTCCTGCATTAGGTTTGCCATTTATTGACCTGTAGCCATTCTTAGATTCTAATTTGTTATGGAGTCTAAGCTTTTAATAGAATGCCACTAGCATGTGGTTCCAATGGTTATTGCATTGACGGCTATTTGTTCAGATGCTCCAAATTACCGAGGACCAACCCTGTCCATCTTAATGTTTTATTGTTGTGGGATAAATTGGGACTCAGAATTAACAGACAAATAGTGTTTTATTGCCATGTTACTGTATTCAATTTCAAGGGAAGATGTTTCATTGAATCCCCCCCCTCCCCCCAATTTCTGTTGCATAGGTAGTGTGATTGCTTAGTAACAAACCTAGACGTGACGCACTTACATGTCTTCTCAACTGGAATAGTTAGCACTACACTATATTTTTTTCATGATGTTTTGACACAATTTTTTATATTATTGGTTACAGGTACTCTGTTGAGAAAATTCCTATATATGACTCTGCAGAAGATGAACCACTGTCAAACGTTAATGGACAAACTGAACATTCTTTGGATGTTATACTTAAAGCTGAGCAACTACCGGAGCCCACTGCTTTTCATGTTCAGCAACTTGATTTAGTTCAGATGAAAGGTTTAGATGTCAAGAAGATTAAAACTGATGTTGATGAGGATATGAACTTGTACTCCCAGGATACTGAACAGGCCCTTTCACAAAAGAATGCAATGATATCACGTGTCCGAAGTAATACAGAAGGCAGAAACTATCGCATTGGACCTAGGTCCATATCTACCAAAAGAGCAAAGGCTTGTAATGCTGGAAGGTTTAAAAATCTCATACAAAAGAAAATTGATGCAAAGTTTGCAGCTGGCCTCTTGGCATCCAAGGAAGCACAAGAGGAGATTTTGAATAATGAGGTATGCGTGACTTTTTTAGTTTTTTATTTTGGCTGTTTGCTGAACATTATAGCCTGGCTTTCGGTTCCCCCCAAAAATATTCTCCTTACTATTATACGAATATTATGTCAGAAATAATGAAACAATATCAATATCAATATCATCTCCAAAATAGTTGAGTTGTTAGGTATCGTTGATGAGAATTGTCACGACAGTTGGTAACTTGGTGCATTGTAGTTCATCCAAAAATGTTCTATTGTCATTCCATTATGCTATGTGACAACATATGGTTGCCATTTATATTTCCATGTCTAGTTTTGTGTTCATATCTTATATAAGGGTCTCCATGCAGAAAAGAAAGGATGACGCTACTGCTGCTCTTGATTCCTTATATGATGAAATACGGCCTGCCATTGAAGAACACGAGAGGGATAGCCAAGACAGTGTATCTACGACTGTAGCAGAGAAGTGGATACAAGCTTGCTGCCTGAAATTGAAGGCGGAGTTTGACCTTTACTCGTCAATTGTCAAAAATGTTGCTTGCACTGCTCAAAAGACTCCTAGCCAAGCAAAACCTACTGAAGTAGATATCGAAAATGAAATTAAGCTTTTGACAGGTTGAAATTCTTTTCACATTTTTTCCCCATCTTTAATCTGTAATCTACAATTTCATCAAATATATATGGGCAACTGAGGAAACTTATTTTTTTGAAATTCATGAAATGAAGGAACCAAGAGGGCGAGAAAAATCCTTTTAATATATTATTTATTATTTTACTATGTGTTTGTGTCAAGTTTTTATAGCAGGGGTTACCTAGTAAAACCTTCTGTACGCGAAGAAAACCCAAGTTCAGTTTAATGCGACGAAATTGTGGATGGTAATGTGATAGCGTTTCATTATTTTTTAATGCTGTACAGGATTTAATGTATTAAATATTATAATTTTAAATAAATTTTATTATTATTGATTTTTATTGTGTGTTTATTTATTAATGTTGTACAGGATTATGAATAATATTAAATATTATTTATATAAAATTAGAGACGAGTGATTATTTACTCCAATTATTCCAAAAGAGAACGAGAGTCCTCGCCAACAGTCTAGCTTTGTCTCACTGTATTAGGTAGGTTGTATTGATCAAACATGGACTTCATCATCAAGGTTTTATGTGGTTGGTAATGTGATAGAAAACAGGGAGAGTTAAAATATCTTGCTTGCCTTTGCTATCTAGGGGATCATAGATAATGTAAATTCACGGTTGTTGTTATTATTGACAGCTCTTTTAAGTATTTCGATCTCTTTTGTTATTATTGAAAAAGAGAGAGCAAATAATTAAATAAAAGGGAAATCGAGTAATTTAAATTGTGGTAATGAAATGTTGTTATCTAGACTTGAGTCAAAAGTCGTATTTGTGAATGGACATAAAATTCACAAGATGGTGGAAAGAAAAATCGTGGATCCTCCCAGGAACTTGCCAAGCCTGAATGGCTGAATCTGTGATTGTGGATGAAGAAAATAACAGGTAATAAATTTGAAAGGAGTTACAGAATAGCTGATCGGCAACAGACGAAAATGAAGTGAGAAACGAACTCTACGAAACCTAACCCATGCATCAGTCAACACCAATAATGAACAGAACAGAACAATTGAAGTCAACAAGAGTATTGGGCTGGCAAACCTAAACAAATCAGTTGACTGGTCTCCCACAACACCTTCCTCGAAATCACAATCCACTCTTTCCATTCAATGGCCACACCCTTCTCAACTCTAAATCAATTCACTTTCTCTCTCTAACCCCAACCATGGAACGCGCTTACGAAGCCATCCTAGCCGCCACCGCCAGCTTCTTCATCGTCACCCTCCTCCTCGCCGCCATCATCATCCTCTGCCACCACCGCAACTCCTCCAAAATCCCAACCCCAACCACTCGCATCCGAACCCGACCCGCTTCACACCACAACGCCTCCCTCTCCGTCGACGCCAGCTGGTCCTCCGACCCCAACCTCATCAAGATCTCGTGGGAGGAACTCGCACGCGCCACCGACAACTTCTCCCCTAACCTGATCGTCGGCGACGGCAGCTTCGGCCTCGTCTACAAGGCGCGTCTCTCCACGGGCGCAATCGTGGCAGTCAAAAAACTGTCCCCCGACGCCTTCCAAGGCTTCCGTGAATTCACGGCGGAGATGGAAACCCTAAGCAAACTCTGCCACCGCAACATCGTGAGAATCCTCGGTTATTGGGCCTCTGGGCCCGAACGCTTACTCGTCTACGAGTTCATCCAAAAAGGAAACCTCGATCAATGGCTCCACGAACCCTCCTCAAACGACGACGCCTCGCACGACCCCCTTCGCTTCCCCCTCTCTTGGCAAACCCGGGTCAACATTATTCGTGGCGTTGCACATGGGCTTTGCTATTTACATAGCCTCGAGAAGCCCATTATTCACCGCGACATTAAGGCTAGCAATGTCTTGTTGGACTCCGAGTTCGAAGCCCATATTGCTGACTTTGGGCTTGCGCGCAGGATCGATAACTCCCATTCCCACGTGTCAACGCAATTCGCGGGTACCATTGGGTACATGCCCCCGGAGTACAGGGATGGGGTTATGGTGAATGTTGTGAATAAGAAGGTGGATGTGTATAGTTTTGGGGTGTTGATGATTGAAACTGCATCGGGCCACAGGCCCAATTTGCCCATGAAGTTGGACCAGAATGACATTGGGATGGTCCAGTGGGCCCGCAAGATGAAGGAGCAAAATGAGGAGATGAAGATGCTTGATGCGAGTATCTCCAGAGAAGGGTTGAGGGAGGATAGTGTTAAGGAGTATGTCCGTATTGCTTGTGAGTGCACCGGTGAGTTACAGAAGGAAAGGCCCGAAATGCCCCAAGTTGTCCATTGGTTGGACTCAATCCCCCTTTGATATCTCCTCCAAATCATGTAAATATACCCTCTATCATTACTTTCTTTTTATTCTACTTCATTACTATAATAAGATTATTTTCCTTTACATCTGCTTAATAAATGTGATCAATTCTTCACTTTTCTCTTTTCTTTTCTTTTTTTGCCAATTCAGTTGTGTAATCAACTCCCAACTCCACAAGATGACAATTTTCTATTTCTACCTTGTTTTTAGTGTTTATACTCCAGTTTCTAGTGTTGTGAACATGACATGACAATGCAAATGGGTGGTCCTGTTCACTGATGGGCCCTGAAAAAGTGTAAAATGTTTTTTCAAATTAGACTTTTTACTTTTTAGCTCCGCAAGTTTATTCGTGAGAACAAGTTTGGGGTGTCCTTGGATTGGCCTATTTGGTTGAAAAATAATTGCACACAGAATGAAGAGTGGGTAGTTCAGTTGATGAGGGAAAATTCTCACAATCATATCTAGCAAACAGCCAAGGAAGCCCTACTTGCTAGATATGATTATTAAGAGAGTTATCATATCTTGTCATAATACAACAGAGCACATCTTTTATTTTACAAAGCGAAGTAAATATTCTGAGTAATTGTTAGCATAAATCGTTGAGGGGATTACTCAGAAAGTATGTCTCGGGACCTTATTCTATTTTGTAGTTTTTATGATTCAACGATTTTCCTTTCACTTATTGTTTTATATTTTTTGTATCATTCATTCTTCAATAGAAACAGGCACCGTGGACCGTTATTTTTTCTTTATAAGATTATGGGTATAATATTTTTTTTACATTTTATTATAAATTAATTTTTGTATAAGTTACATTAAATAAGAGTTGTAATGTATACAAATTAAACCTTTTACTTTGATAACATTTTATTTGTTTACTAATTAAATTATTTTTCTTAAAATTTTATTTAACAGTTGATTTTTTAGAGTAATAATAATAATAATAATAATAATAATAAAAAAGAGAAGACTTATATGATATTTATTTTTGTTTGAAGATTTTTAAAAACAGAGAGAATTCTTTAATATATTTTTACTCATATTTTTAAATTCTTTTAAATTATGAAATTTTATATTAATCAAAATTCCTTTCTCTCTCTTTCTTATTTTTGAAATTTTTTATTTTTATCTTTTTAAACTCTCAAATAAAGTCTAAAATAATAATAAAAAATATAAAAAAGTTATTATAATTTAAATTAATATTTTACAAAGTATAATTTACATTTCTTTTTAAACTAATATAAACCGAATCATGAACAGTGATGCCTCATTTGGTGCCTCTGATTGGGACGTGTGCCCAAAAAAGTGAGACTCGCGAAGCAAAATTCAAATTAACAATTTATATTATATGACAATCATAGGTACACGGATTTAAGAATCTGGGCTATGTATAAGGTATCATGGAATGTTTCAAAAAGAAAAACACGTTGAATACAGTAGTGTCACTCATCCCTTGGATCAAATATTGTACAGCAGGGCAGCCCAATGCCACACCATAGACCAAATTTTTCAGAGTAAAAACCAATTGAAGTAACTTCTTTTTTAGTAAAACATAATTTTGATTCTCTCACCTTTGGTTCCTGTGATTGGGTAAAGGTGCCGGCCACTTGATTGCCATAATGGACTAAAGAAATCCGTTGGTAATCATTCCTATCTCTTGTCAAAGCATGTTTCAATAATCGATAATTTTAAATTTTCATTAGTGTTCAGGAATAACAAGCAATAAATAAAAGGGAAAAATTTACCTTGGTTATGTACAATCATCCATGTTTCAATAATCCATAAAGGTTTCAGATGCTTACCAGAAGAACCAGAAGAGGAAAAATCAAGGCCATAGCAGTTCCAGGGTTGGTGGGTCCAGACTGAACGGTAAGGGAAACAGCATAAATAGCAGTATAAGCCCTACAAACCATTGTTCCGATGAAGTAGGATGACAAATTGGACATTGTGGTAGTGCAGAGGGCACAGGGAGGGTTATTCTCAAGTGAAGGTTACTGTTTTCTTGCAGGGCTTGGATTGTGGAATTAGGAACCGTTGTTTGGTGGTGATGTTGATGCAGCCGTGGGAGATCCAAGATGTTTGTAGACCACAAGAAGAGGGCACAGAAGGTGGGATCATATTTATTGATGAAAGGTTGAAACATATTCCAGCACCATTCCTAGGACTGATCTGGTTTCGACATTGTACCAAAACTGGCCTTTAAAAATTGGGTCACAACATAAAACAAAAGGACAAAATTTACTTAAAAACTGATTTTACGTAATTAAAAATCAGAGGATATAAATCAAATAAGTACTTAGGAAACTAAAAGTATAATTTAGCCTGTAATTTAAATTAAGAGATACTGTTAGTGAAAAAGGGAGAAAGAAAAATGCTAAATCCCACAAAATGACAGAAAAAAGAGGTATGTGATTAGAACTGTATTGGCCATCCAAATGTGCACGTTTAAATCAAACATGTTTGGATAGTTGCAGAACCCAATCCCTCTTTTATATGTTGTTCGTGTTCTATTTCACCACTCATTTGCTAAAATAAAAAGGCCCAAACAAATTATATATTAAGTCAATGAAATAGAGTGAGCTATGATAAAAAAAAAATAGTAGACATAGTTATACATGGAGATTACAAGTCCGTTTTAATAATTATGTTTGAACATTTTTTTTATCAAAATTACTTTTTTTAGTATTTGTCACCTAAACATTTCAAATTCAATTTCATTAAAAAAAAACTTGTAAACTCACATAAACATTATATTAGAAGTATTAAAATAAAAGTAAATCTACTTATACTTAAGATAACTCTAAATTTATTAGTGTCTTTTATTTTTATTAAAAAAATTCTTTTATAAAAAAAAAACAGTTTATTGTAAGTTTGTCACGAGTTGAGTGGGCATCCATGATGCTTTGAGATATAGCAGTGCTCTTGAACAGGTCGGTCTGTTTCATCAATAATAATAATCACATGAAAAAAATACTAGTACAGACAATAGTCCCACATCGATGGTATAAAAAGTAGACTGAATATATATAAGTACAAAGAGAATTGCTGGAATGCCGGACTTGGTAACTCAAGCCTGTAACCCAAGTGGGGGCATTAAAATGATGGAACGACGATGAGTGTCGTGGCTTTGGTTGAGCACACTGGTGGCCAGCTTCAAAGAAGAGAGTGCCCCTGCTTGTAAGTTTACCTGTACGCATAGGAATCCTTCAAGGCCAGGGGGTGCAATTAACTTGGATTGTTCAAGTTATCGTTGTCTTATCAGAGCAACGCTCAAAAAAAGTGGAAGTAATTCCAGTTGCTTGCCCTATTGTTCTCCTCTGTAAGCCATCACGTCACCATTAACCTTCATTTTTTATACTTTATTTGTATAATTTATCCTTTTTACTTTATTTTATATTACGAAAAATTATTATTATTATTCATAATTACAAATCAGTTTTGTTATTTAAATAATTACAAATGAAGAATGTAACAAGTATAATTTTTGTATATAAATGTTATAAATTTATTTTAATGATATATGATATATCAAATTTTATTAGCATGTGAAATGGGCATATACTACTCCTATATCATGTTGCTCATATAATAATTTCATCATTTGGATAAACTCATAGCAATTATACACTACTATATCATGTTTATATACATCCAAAGCTTAGAGTATGTACCTGATTTAATTATCCAAGTTTTTTTTTTTCAAATTGATTACATCTATAATATTCTTTCTTTATATTTATTTTGGTACTGTCAATTGGTGTCCATAAAATTTCACCTTAAGCAACTTATTTATTAGATTTTGAATCACACTTGTGGATTATTCTTTAACTTACTTTGTGACACACCGTATGGTAAAAAATGTGGAATGCTGACTACAAAAGTAGCTCCGAGACGTTCTATAAATAACTGTGGATGCTGCTCTATTATCACTGAACCAAAGCATTGCAATGACAGCTGTAGCTAGTTTGTACTCTTTACTCTCTATTTCTTTGTTACTTTTGGGTACCCACATTCATGACTCTTCAAACTCTCACTATGAGGTATTTGCAAGGCCTCCAATTGCCAAAGGATTGTCATGGGATTACTATTAGTTGAGTTGTCCCAAACTTGAAAGAATAGTGGGGAAGCATTTAGTAAAGGTGTTCAAGCAGGATAGTGGTCAAGCTCCTGCCTTACTAAGGATCTTCTTCTATGACTGTTTTGTTCAGGTAAATAAATATTGTTTACTACAAATTTGCTAAAAGTAATATAGTTTATCTCTCTCTTTTTCTATGCCAATATCCTAATGGTTTGACAACAAGAGTTATCAAATTATCTTTCTCAAAATAATGTTTATTAAAAATCGTAGGTCGATACAAATTGAGTCATGTTAAAAATACACTTATATATGTTTGTGGAAATAACTGCTAATTTTATTTAAGCAGAGAAATATATAGTACTTCAAAATGTTTTGATGACAAATCAGGCATGCATCTTATTACATAGAAAAAAGAAAGGTGTTGTTACTAGAAGTGATCTGAGCACAGGAATTAAAAAATTATCATAATAAATAAGTACATAAAAATGTTGATATAGAGGGTTGTTGCGATGGGTCAATATTGTTGGATGGAACTCCAAATGAAAGGGATCAACCAGCAAACATAGGGATAAGGCCAGAGGCCTTGCAGACCATTGAAGACCTTCGATCTTGTTCACAGTGGAAAGGTTGTCACTGTTTCTCAGGTTATTTCATTCACTTCATATTTAATTAGTGATCTTAACTATTCTTTTTTCATCTAATAAGTAAAATGAACGTGAAAAATCATAACTCTATATAAACTGAAAAAAAGAAAGAAAAAAAAACTCTACTCTTAAGATAAATATATGCTGCTGGTTTGGGAAATTTTCAAACTGTATGTTATATATGAAATGATAGCAGAATGAAGGTATGATCCATGAAACAAAAGATTAAGAATAAGATGTAGTTGGATCTGTAATATACAATTTTAAGAAATATGAAATGGTTTAAGTCCTGTTTGTAATTCTTTAAAGGGATTTTTAAAACATTTTTGGTGCCTAAAAGGGTACAATGATTAATTAACAACTAATATTTTTTTATTAAAGATTATAGTATTTAATATAATTAATATATAACAAAATATACGTGTAGAAAAATTATTTTAACAAGAAAAGTATATATAATTATTTATTGGTGGAGCCCCAAAATTTCAATAATAAAATATTTATTTATATTATCACTTGGTATTTTTTAGACTTATTTAGTAATAACATGCATAGTATTATAGAAGATGACGTAAAACAAAAAATATTTTCCCCTTGTTTTTGTTTATTGTATTAGGCCATTCCCCTTGTTTGAGCATAAAGGGAACAAACAATCTTCAACCCCACCTTTTCAGAACCAGTGAACTCCTCCAAGCATTTGCACCCAGAAACTTTGATGAATGGTGTTATGAGAAGTGTATGATATATGGTGAATACTGCTGTGGCTAGTGGTGCACATCTTTTTTATTTCTTCATTGTCCTTTCACTTTTCTATTTATATCCTCTCAAAATCATTGGCGTATGGATATGGCTCATATACCGTTCCTTTCTGTACAAACTCAGATGCAGCCACCAAAATGAGTCAAATTGATAGAAATTAGATTATTAAATTTAATATATAGATTTTTTTAGGTAAAATCTATGGTACTCTAGATAATTGAGAGAGTTTATACCTTTCTTATACCTAAAATAATCTTGACTACTAATTTTACATAAATAGATAATAGAAATAGTAATTTAGTTAAAAAAAAATGTTATTAATTTAAAGAGAGTATAAAATATCTTCTCAAATTTAGAGTACGATAAGAAACAATTTTTTTTATGATCGTGTATCAAAGAAATGATTTTTTTTCCTCCAAATGACTAAGAACTTGGGCCATGGTAGTGTTATTTTTCTAAACTGACTCCAAAGGTAGTGGTTAATTAGTCCAAAATGGATGAGGGGGACTCCTGAAAAACATACACATTGAGAAGCTTCATGTTTATGATAGGAAAATCAAATGTTCACATTGAGAAAAACATACCCACCATTTGTTTCTGTGGGCGAGAAGAAGAAAAAGATTGAAAGAAAAGAAGTACAGAAAAGAGAGAAGGTGTAAAAATGTGAAAATATAAAATTTATTAACAATATGCTCCACCTGTAAAATAGGATGTTGTGCTAGTTTCTCATGATTGGGCTTGTTTATGCTCAATAGGTGTATGATTAACTTTATCTAACTTATTTTTTTGGAGATTATGTTTACACAACTATTTTTATTATTAATACCACCCTTTATATATCATTTTTTGAATTAAATTTTTATAAGTGCATTCTACGTCTTCTGAAATTAAAATTTGAAAGTCATTTATAAATACCTTATAGAGTTTAAATTTTTAAAATAATTTTATATTTTTAAAAATTAAATTCTATTTTTTGTAAACTACTTCTAAAATTTAATTTCTAGAATGTTCTAAATATATTTCCAAAAATAAAGTTATAAAAAACAATAAATAGTACCGATAAAAAAAAAACACAAAAGTCAATACTCATCTCTTATATATATAAAGTGAAGTGGATGGGTTTTGAAAAAGACAAATGGCCAATATGCTTTTGTTAGTTACCTGGGATTTTCAGAACTTTGAAAAATCCAAAGGTTTTAATTACAAGAACGGTTGGTCAGTGGAAGAAGAACGTGTAGGTAAGCTAAATATCACATCATTTTAATTGCTAATTTTATTGCAAACATGACTATGTATTTTACAAATTTGGTAGTCAATAACAGTTTTTTTTTGCTCTTTTAGGCTTTAGCCCCATTTTTTCTTGCCTTTTTTTTCCGTAAAAGAAAAGACAAACCAAATACAATTAAAAAATAATAATTTTAAAGATAAAATTATTTTACTACTAAAAAATAACAAAAAAATAAAGGTTTAGAATATGTTTGATTTCTTTTTAAAAATTGTTTTTAGTTTTTAAAAATAAATTGTAGCAAAATTTTTTACTACAATTTATTTTTAAAAACTAAAAACAATTTTTAAAAAGGAAATCAAACATACTCTTAGTGATTTAAAAAAGGTTAAAGATAAAAGTTACTTGAAAGAGTTTTTACTTTTTTAAAAAGAAAATTTCTTTTATAAAAAAATCAAATACCACCAAATAGTTAGTAATTATCAAACTAAAAGACTTATTCTCACAGGTATGAAAAATTAGATGTTAGGATTGTTTTTATTGATATAGAGACTTTATTTAATAAATTTAAACTGTTAATATAGATATTGTAGGGTTCCATAGTTCAAATAAAGAAAATAGATATTAAAATTATGGCATATGAGGTTTTAATTTTTTTATACATAATGCATGACATTACCGCTTATAAATACAATACATTTAGTACATTTGAATCTTTTTTTTTTTAATATGAATACATTTTAACTTTCATGATCTATTTCTCTTAATTTTAAAAATATTTCCATCGTTATTTGTTTATACCTTTTATGATTTATATTAATAGACCATTCATTTTACTTGTAAGATATGAATAAATTAATCAACGATTTAAGAAGTTAGAACTTACCTCTGGCTAATAACGAACACGAATAACTACTAAAATCTAAAAAAAAAATAAAATTTAAGTTTGAGATTGAATTGATTGTCAACGTTGTGGATGAAATAAATTTAATATTGCTTTACAATAAATAAAACATATTCAGAATACTTTTCTTTAAGAAAATATTAATATTAATACAGTAAACATTGAAGAAATTAGTGCAAAAACAAGAAAGTTTATACCCCATAAAAATTAACTTAATGATCGATGAGGATTGAGAATAATATAAAAGATCTTATTATTATAATATTTTAATATATAAGAACGTGTTAGATCTATCTAATTTTTATAATTTTAAATATATTTTATTTTAATTAATAATAAAGAATGCATTAGAAAGTTTATTGTTAATATTCTATTTAAAAACATATGTTAGTAGGAGGTAATTTGCATGAAATCAAAGTCGAAATTTCTCCAATATATCATAATTATATAAAAAGAATCTTGTGTCTTCTTTTAAAAGAGATTGACAAAAAGGGTTCACTGGCCATCAAAATTGAACTGAACTTATTCCACATTATTGAAATAGACATGCCACTTTGTTCTAAGTTCTGCCCTCTATCTTTATAGTTAATTTCAACAAGGGTAGTTATGGAATGTTTCAACATTGTGCAGTTCACTTGCACTAAAAGCAGTAGCCTAAGCTTAACCCTCTCAACAGGGTCCGTGCTTACCACGTGACCTTTTGCTTATCCTTGACGCTCCATTCTATTCAATTACAAAGACCAATATGTCTGATCTAGCTAATCTTGTATGCTCCTTTGGTAGTGTCATTGTCTAATTTGCTGGCAACAAAGACGTCCTTGAACCAACCACACGGCTGCTAAAGGAAATCAATCATCTCATGTTGAAATATTACAGGACAAAGTTATACACAAGTTTTATATTTATTTATTTTAATAGATTTTAAATAAGAAAAGTTTTGTAAAAAAAATAAAAAGACAACTTATACATTACCCATCATGTCATGTGACTGACTTTAAGAAAAATAATGTTTGCCTAAGTGATCAATTTGTATTAATACGCTAAAGTCCAAAAGAAATATATGAATATATTCACACAGTGGTTCATGAATTGTCATGCACCAGTTCATGTACTCAAAGTCATTACCTTATCTTTAAATACTAGAGGTACCTAATGCATATAAAGTCATTGCTTATTTACGTACACATGATCATGGCATCTGCTTCTTATAGGAGTGTTTTTTTCACCTTTCTTCTGCTCTCTACCTTACTTTAGGTTTCCCACATCAAAGTGTGTGAGGCACAAGCCAATCCTCCTGTTGTGAAGGGGTTATCATGGACCTTCTATGATTCAAGCTGTCCTAAACTTGAATCCATCATCAGAAAAGAGCTGAAAAAGGTCTTCAAGAAAGACATTGCTCAAGCAGCTGGCTTGCTTCGCCTTCACTTCCATGACTGCTTTGTTCAGGTAATTAACCTCATAATTGATTAATATGAATTTTACCAATTAACATACATGCACAAACTCTTTAAAATACTTTTATTAGTACGCCATTTAACAATAATATGAGTTTTACTAATGAATCTTATATACTGATGATATTCATTAGTATATTAACTTTAATTAATCCAGTATCATTAGACTAAATTGACATGTAGCTAGTTATGTTTTCAAAACAAGTTTCATGTATGGATGAAGCTTTTTTTTTAAAAATGCAGGGTTGTGATGGGTCAGTGTTATTGGATGGATCAGCAAGTGGACCGAGTGAGAAAGATGCACCGCCAAACTTGAGTTTGAGGGCCTCATCCTTTAGGATCATCGAAGACCTTCGTCGTCGCGTAGAGAAGAGCTGTGGAAGAGTTGTCTCTTGTGCTGACATCACTGCCCTTGCCGCTCGTGATGCTGTTTTCCTCGTAAGTACCCATAACCATTTTTGGTATCACACGAGAAAATAAACGCTCACAAGTGAGACAACTCAGTTTAATTAACACGTTTTTTATTATTAAATAGAATTATTACTAATAAGTGACTAGAAGATATCAATTATGTAATTAATAAAGGTAAAAGATTTTAAACTTTCTATTAAAAAAACACATTTATTTATTAAAATTATAATGAATGATTTCACTTTAATAAATATTACTATTATTAATTGAGGGTGTCCATTGCACACTCGTGTCTATTTCACTCTAATTTAATAAATTTTTATATAAAATATTCTTAGTGTTAATATAGTTATTAAATGAGTGATAATAAACATGTAGAAGTGATAATAGACATTTTTATTAACCGCTTAAATTCAACCGGTTAACATTTAAAAATAAATAAATTTTGGGAATCAATATCGTTAATATATTGGTTAAGGAGTTTCTTTTTTATTTTATTAAAAACACATTAAAAGTCACAATAGAAATACATTTATAAAGTTTGTGTTGTGTGTACAAAATGACAGAAAACAAATTACTCGTCACATATCTAGCTACACTTCTATGAATATAATAAAATGTTGACTTAAACTCCTTTCTCTAATATCTACTTATATAATCTCATTTCAATTTTTCTGAATCCAAAAAATTAGGTAGAATACATGGTAACCTTAGATTTTTGTTTCCTTTAATTTCCCCCCTTATATGCATTATTCAATTTCTTTCTTTGTTGTCTACAATATTGCAGTCAGGAGGACCAGACTACGATATTCCCTTGGGAAGAAGGGATGGGTTAATCTTTGCCACAGAAGAAGTCACATTAGACAACCTTCCACCACCATCAAGCAACACCACTACCATCCTGAACAAACTTGCAAGCAAAAACCTTAACCCCGCGGATGTGGTATCTCTCTCAGGTGGCCACACCATAGGCATTAGCCACTGCAACTCCTTCACCAACAGACTCTACCCTAAACAAGACCCTGTCATGGACAAAACCTTTGGCAAAAACCTCAAACTCACTTGCCCCTCTTCCACCACAGACAACACCACCGTGTTGGACATTCGAACCCCTAACACTTTTGACAACAAATACTATGTTGACCTCATGAACCGCCAGGGCCTATTCACCTCTGACCAAGACTTGTACACTGATAAGAGAACCAAAGGCATTGTCACTAGCTTTGCTGTCAATCAGAGCCTCTTCTTTGAGAACTTTGTCACTGCTATGCTCAAAATGGGTCAGCTTAGCGTATTGACAGGAACTCAAGGGGAGATTCGTGCCAATTGCTCTGCGAGGAATAAGGATACCAAGTCCTTGTTGACTTCTGTGGTCCAAAATGTGGCGGAACAATTCATAGAAATGTAACCGGGTCATGCATGTGTGTTGTATATATATGTTATGGCGATGAATAAACATAAATCCTTGGTTCTTTTCAACGGTTTTAGAAGGATGATCTTTTATGATATAAGGAATCATCTAATGTTCAAGTTCTACTTCAGAAACGGATAAATCTAAGTGAGAGCTTTTCTTTTTCTCATATATATGCTTCTCATAAAGTTTGGAGAAATTAATAAAAGCTTGCATTTAAATGTTTGTTAAATATTCATGTCGATGGATGTTTATAATTATAAATGTGGTATATAAAACAATATGAAGATTCATTAGTCCTTTACTATAACGAGGACAATCACGACAGAACACTTGTGGATTTGTAATTAACTTTGGGCCGGTGTGTATAACCATTGAAACCAAATCTTACTCATCAAATTTAAATTTCTCTCTCTCTCTCTCTCTCTCTCTTTTCTTTTTTTGCATTAAAAAAATCACGAATTGGATGACTAGCATGAAACCCACCCACATGGGTCGTCCTGAGATGCTACATGAAAATAGAGAGCAAAATCTGCATAATTTAGTGGATTTCACAAAATGCAATAAATGTCACCTAATACTTCATCTGTCTTATATTATTATTATTATTAAAAATATATAATTTAATATATTAATAATATTAAATATAATCATTTTATTAATTTTTATGCCCCTCCAAAGACACATTAGCAAAAATGTTTTATAAAGAGATGTGCTCATTTATGATTTAAATAAATCTTAAAATATCACCATTTATATTTTCTTATGTGGTTAAAAAGAAGAAATCTAGTTTGTAACATTTGGGGTACAGATAAAACTTACACGGTGTATTTGCATGCTTCCCGGGAAAGAAACTCGCGTATGAAGTTGCAAAAAATAATATCAACTGCAAAATTTTCAAATGTACGGTGTGTTTACTAAGAATTTATTAATAGAGTTAATTTTTTAAATATAATATTAGCCTCATAATAAAATATATACGAACTATTGATCGATCTCTACGAAATTAAAGGGTGCATAAATATGTTCGATGTGTATGATATCAAGTTCAAATCTTATCAATGCTAATTATTTAATGTTTGATTACAAAAAGTATGAATACAATTGTGAAGATATATTATAGTGAGAGAGATGATTAGTAAAAATACGTACAATTATCCACAAAAACAAAAAGGTTAAAATACATACAATACAAGTTGGCAAACCAATTAATAATAATAAAAAAGACAGCCAAATTTACTTTCTCTTTTTGTATAAATTAATAAACATTGAGTCCTTGATACTATTTATTACAGCAAAAATTAACACTCCTCGATACTATTTAGACTATATTATTTAATCATTACATTGGACTTACTGCTACTAATCTCTTGATTTTCATTCATTCATTAATATCACCACGTTATCTTAATTAATCATCTCACTAAATCTATTTCATGCACACAACCCGTATGGATATAGTCCACACACGTACGTAAGTTCATTACTATTGAAACATGACATAATATCATTTATATGATGTATATATTTCTCGATCGTGTACACACACAATACAATATAATTTTAAATGATTAAATTATTATATATACACATTGATTAAATATGTGTAAAGCTTTAAATGCTCATCTAATCGAATCGATCAGCTTAACTTATAATTAAACTAGTCTAATACCATAATTAATCCTAATTCATTTAATTAACTTGATTTGATATAGATCGCCCTGAAAATAATTAGAAATAATGGGTTAATGGTTATGGAGAACCGTACATAATAGAGTCTACAAGCTATTAATGTCACAGCCCTCCATGTTTGGATGAGGAAGAACTAGTGTCCAAATTGGTATCAAACTAACCAATTATCTAGATTTGACATGAATAAAGGAAAGTGATTGAAAAAGAAGATAAGAAAACGTGCAACGCATATAGAAACAACGAAAGGTGAGTGCTTAAAGACACTGTAGTGAGATTGGGAGTCCAAGAAACATCCCTAAATGTACGGCTTCTACAGATGACACACATGTATTCATCCAATTTAACCTCATCAAACATCATGGCCAACTGAGAACGACCATTTATTGGGGTTCTTAGCATTTCCCCTAAATGAACCTTCCCAACTCCCCACTAATTCCTCTCCGCACACGAGACTTACTCAATCATGGGTTTTGCCTTAAATATTCTCTTGTGCACGCTCCATTTTCTTTCTTTTACCACTTGTATGCATGTCATTGTCGATGTTATTCTTCTTCTTTAGGAAATAATTTTAGCTTGAAGGGATATTTTACCTTAATTTTAGGTGAGAAGAACTTATAAACTAAAAAAATGCTTTTAAAAAACTGTATTTATAGTATCACCCAAATTTAAAACCAGTATTGTTAACGGGGTTCATTTATATATCACAATAACATAACTTGAATTGAAATTCAGAAATTTCCCGTTAACAAATAGTCTTGTTATCGATATTTGATTTTTTAAAGATTTTAAATTCAGGTATTATATATATATATATATATATATATATATATATATATAAACTACTGTTATTATATTGTAGATGTAAACAAACTCTCCTTAATTTTAAAACGTCTTGAACATCTATGCATTACAAAAAAAAAGTTATTTACGATAGTTTAATATAAAATTAGCCTCTGTTACTATGTATTTTTTTTTACAAAATTTAAATTATTAATATAGACATTATGAATTTATATACCACTTAACAATAATATATTATATTAACAATTAATTTTATTGATAAAAAATTAATACATATTATCAATAAATTAAAATGTTAGTACAATGCATTATTTATTAGTATAAATTTTTAAATTTCTATTAATAATTTAAATTTACGTTGAACAAAATGTATATTGATAAATGTTATTCTTGACAATTTTTATTTATAAGTAAATGATACCCCCCCCCCAACACACACACACACACAATTAGATAGTACTATGCAGTACCCATTCAAATTAATTTGTGGTAAATAACTGTATATATTAAAAAAAAGTTAACATAAGATATAATAGTTCGTTTAAATTACTGTTGCTTTTAGATTGCATTTGTTTAGCTTGTATCCTACTTTTCTTATTATTATTATTATTTTATCAGGTGTCATTACTAAGAAAAGATCACGTATCCGCCTCTTAATTTAGTGATAGGTATATATAAAAATCACAGTGATAGGTAAGCAAAGTATAAAGAAATATTTAACTATGATCGTCAGCCATTAATTTACAATTATGAGAGGAGCGGTTTGAAAATTAACTGTAAAGGATCCTCATCCACTATAATAGTAGGAATTTTCTATTTCTCCTTCAGTCAACCTAAATTTACCTGGCCGCAGTTTAAAAATCCAAGTTTAAGTGCCCATGCAAAAATAAAATAATAATAAATTATAATTTTGTCTAAGTTAGCAAAATAAATACTATTGTTTATTATGTTTTAAGTCAACAATTTTTATCCGTAAGAATAAATAACATTATCATAACTTAAGAATGTTATAATATTAAGGAAAAAGACTGTTCGAGTCCCCTGAACATGCTTTGAGCTCTAGGTTTGTTAGAAAGTGTTTTATATTTTTCATTTTAAAAATAAAAATAAAAAATTGATTGATATTACCATGTTTACTGATTATCAAGATTTTGTTTATTAAATAAAATGACAAAAAGACAGGCCAACCAGCGAACTACTCATCTCTTATTATGCCTAAACGTCCATGCTCTCAACCAAAACTATGGCTGAATCTTTTAAACTCTCTCTTGTTCATTTGATGACTAATCCTTATCTACTCTTTTATTAAATATATGTTTTTTAAGATGGATTCATCACAGCAAGCTATATGTGCAACAAATTACTTTGCAACGTTCATTTTAAACACTACAGAGCATATTCATTATTCACCTATTTAATAGTTTTCGCCTAATGCAATGATCATAGCAGTATAAAGAAAAAAAAATAGCCACTAATATACAAGACATGATTGCAATTTGCAGCATTTTTACTCCACTCCATATAAAGAACAGTTTGTGTGCAGGCCAAGCACTAAAAGGGGAAATTGCAGCTGAATTTAACATAAAAAAAATAAAATAAAAACTTGCAGATCATTATTGAATCAGAATAGGTAATGGAGTAATGGAATGTGGATAAATCATTGTTATAACTGGCATGAATCGCTAATTATTTTAAAAATCACGAGTACTGCATGCTGAAATGGCAAGGGATGATTCTATGGTGCCATCATATATGCAGCATTATGATGTCTGGCTTTGCTGTAATAAACTTTAAATGAGAGGACTCTTTCACCCAACTTTAGTCAATGCAAAACCAGGTTAATTTTCAGTTGCATGCTTGCTTTTAGCATGAAAAATATTCGTACTTCGGAGGAGTGTGTTTATTGTCTGGACTTCAATCAATAAATTGTGGTCCACAATAATAATTGGCATTGCCATGCTAATTTTACAGTATCCACATTAACGAAGATTACATTAACTCTCTTTTTTTATCTGATTTAGCGTAATCCACCTCTAACTGACTTAGCATTATGTTTTGCTAAAACACATGTACACACATAAAAAAAACTTAACACAAACGTGTTTGTGAATTTTTCGGGTCAAGATATTTTTCTTTTTTAATATTTTCTTACTATATATTTTTATAAAAAAAAAAATTATTTATGGGTTCTTAAATTTGAAATTAACAAAAGCCTTTCTTTTTAAAAGCTGATTGTTTCACATCCGATGAGTGCTACGTCTTCATTTTTCGAGAAGGATTTCATGAAAGTTATTAATGTAGGAAATAACATTATTCATTAATATACACAAATATGAAGTTTGTGTAGCTATAACCTATGCTTCCAGGTTTTTCTTCTTCACACATTCACATTCTTTATCAATCAGTACTATTCTGTCTCAATCTAGAAGCCCTCCAACCATACGAATGCATTTATCATTATTTGACAGAAGAACGAGGAAAAATTGTAGAAACAATTCGAATGTCTAATCTAACCGACACGGTTGACTTGAAAATAATTTATTTAGTTTAAATAATTTTTACTTTTATTGGTTTAAAAATTGTAAAAGTATTATTTAGTTAAAATCTATAAAAATTAATATAGTAAGGCTTATATGTAAAGTTTGAGATTTTATCCCCAGTATATAAAATGTAGAGAATTTAGAATATTCATTGGCATTGCCTAGAAAATAAAAAAGGCCAAAAAGATGGGTCATAAACCTTCATTATATTGATGATTAGGCTTCTGATCCCCGAACCATGATGTTATTCAGGAATCAGCAAAGTCCCTTTTCAGCATCTTTTTGGTAGAGGCTTGCAAGATTTTCTGGTTTTGATTCTGGACAGAAAAATGATAAGAAAGATGCTTGTTCTAAAAAAATTCAGACCAAATTGAGACTCAAATTTGTTTTCTTTTTCCATTTCCATTTTCCTATATATTTGCATTCTACTTAATTTTTCAACTTGAGAAGATTCATGAAAATGCTGATACTGAATGGACCAAATCGATCAAGTGAGACATTTTTATGCTATAAATATTTTGGAGTCTATTGGAATAATAGGGAGAACCAAAGCTTTTATAGGCCAGTTGATTTGGTACTCAAACTACAATACATGTGGGTCTACATGTATCCGAGAGTCTTTAATTTTCAGTTTTCTAACTTGTGCAATCACCACAGTTCTACACTAATTAAGTCATACAGAGACTATGATTTCTCTTTGTATTTATATAAACTATTATTAAATTGAATTTCATTGACGAAGGTTGAGATTTGAGCATGTTGATATGTGATAGCACAACCTGATGAATACCCCAGTTATGTGTTAAGAATTCTATTATGTTGAATAAGATTTAGAGGAAAATTTCAAATGAAATGAATATATGATAATCATCCATAAAAAATTTTTATTAGGAAATGTGGAGCACTGATGGTTTTGTCCCATTTGTGCAACTAATAATGATATTAATTCTGTCAATCATATATAGCTGATCATAATTCCATTAGATAATTTCTATCTTAAAGCAGACGGATGAAGATAATCTCATCAATCCTTGAACTGCATGAAAGTCCAAAGGCCCACCTAGCACTAAGTCACTGACTTTGTCTTTGACATAAAGTGGGAGATGACTCCCATTTTCTTTTCATTAAAAAATGGTTGGGACACAAGAAGTTCCCCATGACCAAACAACATAAATGTGAATGTATCATAGCTTGCAAATGGCTATTCAGCATCTGTTCAAATCAAAGCCTAGTGCCTTATCTTGGTATCAAAATCTAAATAAAACAACCTACTTGGGGTCCCCCCATTAGAAAGGGAGGGACCATACCCCTACCTTGAAAATTCATATTGTGTCATCACTAGTAGATGGTGGCATCTCCTACAAGTGTGTCCCACTTCCCACGCAACCAATGACCCTCATGATTCTCCAAATCCAAAAGGGCACTATCCAACATCACACATGGGGTGCCACCACACTGGATCATGATGTTGCCTCTCCCTCTAAAAACCCACAACCAGCTTGTCCCATTTGTGCTTAAGCCTTATGTAATACAAATATTTTGCTGTTTAATGCAGTGAGGAGATTATAGAGCAAGTTTCTTTGTTAAACTTGGTGGATTTTGTCATGGAGAAAAGCAAGTCATTCCCTGAATACTCCTGCTCTTACTCTGAATTTGGGTTCAGAGAACGGTCCAATTCATATAATTTTAATGGGCCAAGCCAAAAGGGTAGTGGGTTTTCTGCATCAAATGATCCAGAGCTCAAGAGGAAAAAGAGAATCAAGGCCTATAATGTGTTAACGGTGGAGGGAAAGCTTAAAACAAGTGTCAGAAACAGCTTCAAGTGGATCAAAAACAAGTTCACTGACATTCGCTATGGTGTGTGAAATATGACCAACCTTAAGGATTGTTTGCCATGGGCTAGCACCTGTTCAGTAATACTATCATCTTTGAAGGTAAGACCTTTATAAGGGAAAATATTTCAGAGGTGTATTTGTGAGGTAAGATGTTATGCATAAAAAATGAATGAGAGGACTTGGTGGGTTGGAATCTATGTATGTTCTACAATCAAATGTAATCAAGGGTTTCTTAGCTGGCCTTTTGTAAGAGCAAGAGCAAAATTGTATGCTTTGTATCAAACAAGCAAGAATTCAAAATGATTCCAAATTGTGATTAATAATAGACTCTTATTCCTATCTTTAGATGTACTGTGCTCTATGTTCGTGACTTCTAATCCAATTATCTGAAATAGTAGAAATCTTAATATAGTTTTCTACTTTGTAATTTTAACAATGAACCTTTTCTTTATATCTTTTTTCTAGATTCTAAATATTTTTTGAACCCTAGCCAATACAGTTAATAAAGTAACTTAAAAGGGGTTCATTAATTCATGTAATATAAGAGCCAACTCACATTTAAAATTCGCTTTTTCCGCATAAATTTGTAATTCCTTGGAATAAGTTTGGAGATGGTGTTTGTCAAGTTCCAATATCTGCAGTCTAAACGCAGTACCTTACTGGCTTCAATTTCTGTGAACTTTTTTCAAGATGCAGACAGGTCAAAGCCTAAACCCGCCTAATTTAACTTGACCATCCACTGAAATATTCTCGAGAAGCTAATCTAATTTTTTTTTATCTTCATACATGCCTCAAAACGCCTGCCACTGTTACAATTTGAACATTAGAGCTTGGATTTGATCGTTGAAGTTTCAATGTTCAACACATCTCAAATGATTTTAAACACGTTTACTTTAGTTTAGTTTTAAAAAATTGTATTCATTATTTTAAAATTTGGTAAAATTAATTTTAATAATTTTTATTTGAACCATTAAATGTTATTAAAATATGTGCTAAAATTAATCGTAACCAAAATTTCATTTTAGAATATGTATTATTATGTGTAAAACTAATTTTAAATAGTAAATAAGCATACACAATCGTTTATTTTTGCTAATTTTTTAGAAAGAAATTTTGAAAAATAAGTTATTATTGCTCTTAAATTATTCTCTACCAAACACTCATTAAGGCTAGTAATTAGCAGTTCTTTAAAACTAATCTCATCATTGTCTCTTTGCTGTCATATTAAAATCTGCGAATCCAAATTCAATGGCTGAACTCTTTCGATTGATTAATGAACAAAAACCAACATATGTGTAAAACAAACAAACTAGTAGGAAGGATTATAAAGATTTAGAGTAGGGTATCATAGAATGTGACACCCCAACTCACAGCACGTCATGTATGATGGGGACAACTAAAAATAATTAGGCTTCATAATGATATGAATACTTACTTTAATTATTGATACTACAGTGGAAAATAATCAATTACAAGTTCCAATGCCAATTGTCTATCTGAGTGTCTCTAGCTCTATTTTAAATTCATTACTTTTTTCTTTTTTCAAACTTGCAATATTTGATCACACTAACTAAATTGTTGTAAAACATTTACTACACTAATTACAAAGTATATCAAAATAGTTTTTATTAATTTCAGTCTTTAAAATTAAGGATAAACAGTTAATAATAATAAAATTTTATTATAAAAAAATATTTATTATATTTTTATAACTTTAATACAATAACTTTGTGTTTTTTTTATAAATTTTTTTTATTTGTGATGCTTAAACTAAAAATATGCATAAAAAAAATTGAACAATTAACTTCAAGTTTCTTCCCACCAAAATTAAACAAAATATTTTTCTTTATTTCTTTAGTTGGGGATTTCTTTTAATATGACAATAATGCTAGGTACACATCACTTGAGCTACTTTTGTTCATACTTGCAAATGCACAGTTTTCAGCATCTTATTATAGTTAGTCCCACCTGAACAAAAGCACACGTACGCCTCGATGCTTCCAAACATGCAGGATTTGATTGAGTTGATGTGCACCTTAGATGCGTGTTCTAAGAAATATTATAATTTTCACAACGATTTCATTATTTAAACATCACACAATTGATAATGTACACAGTTATTTTTATCTCTGTTTTTTATTATCTTCTACACACACTTCAAAAATACTCTCCCAAATCGTAGGGCACTACAGAAGATGTCCCACTTGTAAAAGAAACAAAATGATATTACAAAAACAACATTTTTCTTTCTATAAAATACTAAACCGTGTGCAAAATGTATAATACAAATGGTAAGTTCATTTACAAGCTGATGCTTACTGAACAGAAGAATCAAAAAGTTAGGGGCGTGGGTCGACAAGTAATGTCACACCAAGAGAGCAAAGAATATGTAGAGCTGTCAGAATACATCAAATGCTAAAATAAAAATAACCGTTTTGGGTTTACATAAACTTTAATAGCCTAATCATCAATTTCAAAGATTAAACGATCGTCACGTTTTAAGTATCTGAATTCTCTAGTGGAAGCTGACTTGAAAACCTGGTTTGGTCTGTATCTGTTGTCATCTTTCTTTATAGCATTAGGTTTTGACTTGGGTAGTGGAGGAAGTTTATTGATGTTTTTTTCACCAACATTAGCATGGTGATGGAGTTTAGGAGACAGCTTTTGATCTGAACCTTTAAATGGAGATAGAAAGAAAGGTGAGTGATCCTTAGCCCCAGCAGGGTTTACACTAGATGAGGTACTACTTGTGCTATCCATTTCTTCAGTTGGAACATAAGTTTCAGGTTTAACATTCCTTATCAATTCCTGAAATAATAAATGAATTCAATACATCAATGAACCATACATCAAATTGGTTGTAATAGTAGCAGCATTTACATAATCAAAAGGATAACAAAAAGAATTAAAAAAAGCATGAACAAACATCAAAGTTTATATCGGAAGACATGTAACACAGTACAACATCTGTGGTTTTAAATTATTGATGTATTTATCTTTTTTCTTTTGGTGCTGTGTTCCTGGAGACACAGTACCAGCTTTATTTCATTATGTGGTCTACTGTGAACAATATTCCCACTGTAACAAGTGTGGACCAGATTGATATGTTAACCTCAAAAGTTGTTCCAATCAAACACTTTCTCTAGCATAATGTGAAACAAGTCAACATAACCACAGGAGTTGAGGAGCCAAATAGAAGGAAACTTAACAGGGAAGTCCTTGGTTCGATCTGAAGGTGGACAAAACAAAAATTTGAATCCAACCCTGTCACGCATGAGAGAGGGAAATTTTTCACCAGGCACAGTATGTTCTAAAGCACTATGTATGATACCTCTTTAGAAGATGCAGTGTGTTCTATTGGCCTCTTAGATGCTAAATTCTTCTGACGCTCTAGATATGTACGAGAACGCCTGATTTTAGAGTTCATGTACCTGTAAACACTAGCAAAGCAATAAGATATTTTTGCCAGCACTAAAATGAAAAATTTAAATCTTTTAATCAAATTTTTTTCATATAATAGTCACACTGTAAAAAAGTAAATCTGGATTAGTTGTTTTGTTCAATGCCACATCTTGAACAACAAAATTCCATAACATAAACATATGTCAAAATCATCCAATCCAAGTACAAATACATCAACAATGAAAAGAATTGTATATAGAGTAATATGCACTTGGCATTGTCTTCCATTCGACTTCTAGTAAATTCAAATAGAATTACTTTATTGACCGCAAAAGATATTAGAAAATGACTTTCATAAATGCCATCCAATAGTTAGATCACAAAAAGGTACTTTGGTCAACTAACTGCATTTTATTATGATTCAATGAACCCATCGTCTGCTCAATTCTGAAAACAGAGTTGTGCATATGGCGATGGCACAATCCTCTCTACGACAATAAGAGATATACCATGAATCACTGTTATGTATACATATACACATATGCGATGACAGAAGCATGTGTATTTGTGTAACAAGTTGACTGAAACCATTCTCGAAACATTGTATAGCTAAACATAACTTACTTGATCTGTTCCTTCGCTTGAACAAGCTCATCATCCTCTCTGTAGGTTACAGGCAGCCCAGAGAGATCACATGCCAATGGGCTCGTAGAGAAAAACTGCATGCAAAAGGTACTTGTATGAGGAAATTTTGGAGGAATATAGGAATGGAAATATTTCAGGCTGTTCAAAAGGAATTGCATGCTGAACTTAATATCATTGCACATGCTTGTGTTGTGACATTCTAAATCTACAAGTGCCACATGATCGTTAGCTAATACTGGTTCAACACGAGAACATAAAATCAATATAATGTATTTTCATCATGTAAATGATTAGTGAAATCAAAATGCACAAAGTAGTTAGACCATTAAGCACATATATGTAAGATATGTACTCTATTAATTGGCAACTGGAATTGCAAATTGGTTAGAGAATGTAGTTGAAGTTAATGGTTCGAGGTCAGAACCACTTAAGTCAGGAAAAGCTGTTGTTTTCTTCTCTAACCTGATTTTTTAGAGCTTTAGATGCACTGCCACGAAATGCAGGATCCAAAGCAAGCAAAGTGCATAAAAGACCCAAAGAAGATGGAGGTAGATCCCTGAAAGATTCTACCAGGCTTGGTCTATAAGACTTTGGAGGTCTAAAAGTTGTAGAAAGTTTCAACTTTCTCCAATACTCCTCTGATGGTGTGCCACATAGCCTGAAAATTTTATGAAGTTGCTCAACCTGGAATTAGGTAAACTTCATGATCAGCAGATCTAGACAATTGAAGCAAGATAAGCAGACAACATAACACAAATTTATACAAAGCCAAAATAAAAGAGTAAAAAAGGAAAGAATTTCAGTTTCTCACAAATAATCAAAGATACTTGAAGATAAAAGGCAGCTATTATCTCAGCATGATCACCTCTGTTCTTCCAGGCATGATTGGAATTCCTTTAAACATTTCTGCCAAGAGACATCCAGCACTCCATAGATCAACACCAACTCCATAATCTGTGGCACCTAACAACAACTCGGGAGCTCTGTACCATAGTGTCACAACCCGACTTGTGAGAGGCTGGTGACGGTCTGGAGCATAAAAATTGGCAAGCCCAAAATCTGCAATCTTAAGCATCCCATTTTTATCAATCAAAAGGTTTGACCCCTTTATATCCCGATGCAGAATTCCCCTATCATGGCAATGCTGCAGACCTGAAAGCAATTGATGCATATAGCACTTGACCTACATTAACTTTTTAAGATTATTAAGTAGAATAAAGGGATCCAAATGCTAAAATGTCCAAGGCATCAAAGAGTATCTTTTAACCTGTGGTTCAGTTAATCTTTCTTCGGGACGAGCAATAATTCTTGCCAAATCTGTTTGCATGAAGTCAAAAACTAGATATAAACTGTATTGCATTCTTGAAGTAGCTAATCCTTTAAGTTTTACTACATTGGGATGATCCAGTCTCTGCAATATCATAATTTCTCTTGCCATAAATTTTATGCTTTCAGGTTCTGATGTATTGAAGCGGACCTTCTTCAGGGCCACAATTTCTCCCGTGTCTCGATCCAGAGCTTTATAGACATTGCTGTAGGTTCCTTGCCCTACCTGCAAAACGGACATAAGTTAATTCAATTATCTTAACCCCCTTCTGCACCTTTTTCCAATTAGTATAGCCTTTTAGTTTTGGTTGTTCCTAAATAAACCGTACATTAATGAACTTTGTTAAACTTGTATACTAGATAGTCAATGATCAAGAAACCAGAAACTTAAGTCGTTCCATATAATAACTTTTAATCTAGATAGAAATCAGTATCATGATTCGATGCTTACTTGAAAGTTTCATAATTTAGCTGACCCGATCCTTGATTAAACTTAGTACATACTAATGATTAATAATGCTTTCAAAACGATCATGCATTATGCAAACAACAGAAGTCTGCTTGTACCTTACATTGCAAACAATAATCTCTAAACTCAAATATCCTATTCTCAATGCAAACGTAGATAATTTTACAACTCCTTAAGTTCAAGCAGAAAAAAGAAAAAAAGCATGAATTGCTGAAGACATGGCACATCATGAAAAATGATTGGAAGCATCTTTAAATACGATATGGCATATTGATGTTCTAGAGCTAGCTATCTGCACTATGCGCTGAAAAACCAAATAAACAATTTTGCAAGAAATGCTTCGAAAAAGCATATTTATACATAGAACTTTCCATAACCCTGTATCCTAGATTTTCCAAATCCACAACATAAAACTTACACAAAACTAAGAAACAAAGACCTTAACCTTATCAATCATTTTGTACGATTCAGCACTCTTAGGAACCAGAGTAGCCAAAACCTGTTCAGGAACATTATCAACAAACCACCTGGGCCACCCACCAACCATGTCATCCACAAAACACTTATTTGACAACTTCTTACTCCTCTCTCTGCCAACCAACTTGTCCTTATGACCCACACCAACAGCAAGGCCTTGCCTTTCACCATTGGCAACACCTCCAGTGGATCTTCTGTGAGCAACAAAGTCAGAACTTGCAACATACCCATTATCCAATTTCAACCTCTCTAGGCTTCTATAATCTGAAGCTTCCAAATCCAGTGACTTAGCCTGAACACAACCCATAACGGGTCTTCACTCTTCACGTGCTGCTATGAGTGTGGCTACAAAGAAAAGGAGAAGAGTAGCCGACCATGGACGGCACAAATGGGAAGGTAGGAGTGAGTACAGAGAAGCACACACAGCCAATGTTCTTTGGTTTTTCCTCAGAGAGAAAATGACTGCGCGGTTCTTACTACTTCTTAGAAAGCAAAGGTTGGAACTTGGAAGTGAGAGAGAGAGTGTGTGTGTTGGGCGCACGTGTCTGTCTGTGGCAGAGATGTTTGGATCTTTTATTCTTTTGTTGGGTCCCATTCCGTTTGCCGGCAACATTCTCAGAATGTCGATACCCAACAAGAGTCCGTATGTGCTAACATATGTCCGTATTTCGGTATCTCCCACCTTATTATAATTGCTACATGCTAGTTATATTTTTTTTCTTATTTAAAAATAAGAAAATATACAATTTCTTATTTAAAGCTAATTTTTAAAAATATTTATAAAAAAGAAATGTTGTTTCGTTTTAAGGCAAACAAAAAGTTATTAAATTCAAAAATAATTATAAAAAATTGTATTTATATACTCAAAGAAACGAGTAAGAGTTTAAACATCCAATAGTATTTTACTAGCATAAAATTATTTTAAAGAATTTGTTATAATTTTTTTAATAAGATTTCTTGTAATTATATTCTTTATTTTTTTATAAAAATATAGTTAGAGGAAATAAAGTAATTTATTAGATAAAAAGATAGTAAGATAATGTGTTTCAATATTTTAAAGGTAATTTTGAAAATTAATTAAATTATTAATAAATTTAATGTTATTAACAAAATTTAGTATATTTATTATTTTTTGTAAAGTAACTAAAATGATCTTGTATTTAGGACTTATTTTATTTCTTGAATATTTTATTTTGTATCAAATTATTTCATACAAAATAAATTAACATAGGGTTAAGATAAATTTTATAAAACAAAACTTTTAGAAATCAAAAGCAAATTAAATGTTACTTTTAAAGATTAATTTATGGATTTACTTTTTTAAATTATTCCCCAAAACACAGTTGTTCTACAGAAGGAAAAAAAAAAAACGTTGCAATACATTGGTTCATAAAATAAGACTAGTTTTTGAGCAATATTTAAAAATAATTTTTAATTAAACCTTTATATTTCTAGATTTTTTTGGTGTGTGCTAGAAAATAAAAATTAAAAAGTAATTATATATAACATTACATATAATATCAATTTTTAATTGGTAAAATAAGAAAACTCATCACAAGTTAAACTAGTAGGCAAGGTCCACCATATCCAACGAACATAGAAAACTGACATGTTAATTTTCTCAATTAATATGGTAATGACTTGTCTAATTCAAATAAACTAATGTATATCTCATCAAAACTTGTGTCAAGTTGAGGAAATAACTTCTGAGGTAACAAATTTTATCAATGATGAGTGGTGATGGAGAGAACCAATGTGAACGGAAAGCGTTAAAGACAAGCAATGAGTGAGGTGAGCTGGTGCGCTTCAAGTGTTGTTTTTTTCTAACGTAGGCAGTGATTTGAGATGTCATTGCACTCTCAAAAGTTAAAAGAATTCCAAACTGAACATTCTACGGCTATCCATTCACCATTGTTTACACATTGTTTGCTTTGGGGAAAATAATGAAAGAAAAGAAAAGGGTGGTGAGATAAATTTTTTAAGTTGTTTGGTAAAAACAGGAAAAAGAAAAGGAAGAAAGGTAAAACTTTTCTCTCCCTACAAAACATTCTGACAGCATTGCATACAACGTCATTGGCATCTTTGCTGGCCCTTTGTACTTGTCTAGAATCAATTTCACTAAAATCCAGCAAATAAAGAAAATATAACATAAATTTTTTAAATTAATTATAATTTATTATCAAACACGTAAATTAACTGATAAATGATTTTTTTACATCTTGAGTTTAGAGTTCAAAATTCAGTTAATACATTTATGTTAATTAGTCAAGAGAAAAAGTCTCACTTGAAATAGATTGTCTCCATAAAAAAAATACTTATGATTTAGACAAAATAAAAAATTAGCTTTGCCAATTTCATTTGTCTTGCTTTTTAAGGTAATGAATTAAGATTTCAAATATCATCTAAGGGTTCTGGAAAAATAAAATATTATTTTAATTCTTAAAATTTGTCAATTATTTTAGTCGTTAAAAGATAAAAATTGTCTTTTCCATCTTTAAAAAATGAAAATGTTGATTGATTTAATTGATGAAAAGGATTAAATTGATCATAATTTTTTATCTCTGAGACACAAAAAGGCTAATTCTCATCTTTATCAGGATCCAAATTATCTATAATTTGCGCAGAAACTGAAAGTCCAGTCTAATTTTTGCTTAAGCGAAAATTGGTTAATTTCACATAAATTTATAACAAAATAGCTTCAGCCAATTTTCGTAAAATAAATAATTTAAAAAAAAAATTAAGTGACAAATGACTTAAACAAAAATATTAGGCTTAAGCAAAAAATAGAGACAGAACTTTAATTTTCACTCAATCTTGTCTCCTCCTTCTTCCTAAACTTAACATTCCCTCTTCAACCTCTATATTCAACCCTATTTAACCTTTATATTCAACATTCTTCTTTCTCTTATACTTAATTCTTCTCTTTTTTTTCTAACTCTTTTTTCCTTCAATCTCGTACCAAATTCTTCTCTTCCTCTTTCTCTTCTCACTCCACCCAATACCTATCTCTCCATCTTTTCTTTATACTCAATTCTTCACTTTTGTCTTCCTTCACCGACACTCTTATTATATCACTCGTTCTCCTTATCTACATCAATTCTTAGTCCTTTCTTTTCTCTACATACAACCTTCATCTTTTCAATATAAAATTTGTTTAAGCTAAAATAATTCGTTTAAGCGAATTTGCACAATTCATTTAAGCCAAAAAAATAAACTTATGCTAATTTTGAATATAAAAAAATTGGCAATGAAAGAAGAGGAAAATGAAGAATTAAGTATAGAGAAAAGAGGGAGAGATAAGTATTAAGTGGAGTAAGAATGTGAAAAGAAAAAAGAAGAGAAGAATTAGGTATGAAGTTGAAAAAAAAAAGAATTAAAAAAGAAAAAGAAAAATTAAGTATAAGAGAAAAAAATGAATTGAATATAAAGATTGAAGAGAAAATATTCCGTTTAAGAAGAAGGAGAAAAGAAGATTAAGTAAAAATTAAAACTCTCTACACTCTAATATTTTCGTTTAAGCCATTATCGCTGAAGTCTTTTTTTTTTTTTTTTTACTTAAGCTATTTATTTTATGAAAATTAGCTCAAGACACTTTGTTACAAATTTAAGTGAAATTAATCCATTTTCGCTTAAGTGAATTAGAATTGCTTAAGCAAAAATTGAACTGAATATCGAGTTCCATGCAAACTAGAGACAATCCAAATCCTCTTTTATCATGAGACTCAAAATTGTGAAGAGACAAGTTGCACATTCAAGTGGTACATGTAACAAGAAACCCCATCTAAGGGGAATGAACAATGATGTTCTTACGTAAAATAGTTGAGGCTTTGATTGTGACAATATTACACATCTCATTGATGTTATCTGAAATGCACTTAAAGGCCTACCATATCAATAGCAAGAATTAAAAGAAAAAGGAAAATCGCATTATTGTTATTTAATAGAAGTAAGACAAAGCAAGCTTGCTTGCTATATAAGAAGATGAAACAAATTGATGAACGTTGTTTACACTATGAACAGCAACAAGAACCTATTGACAGTATATATAATATGAAGGTAGTCACTCCAAATCTACAATCCCAAAATTCGATAGAAGTATCTTTACTTGATCAACAAAATTGGAGCCTGTTGCATACTCTGTTAGCAATCCAACAGCAAAACCAAACATTGCCCATCTGTAGAAACAAAATTACAGATTCAAAGGTCAAATAAATAGGCTAAGCAGAATAAGCACAAGCATGCAGATATTCCATACAAGAGCAAAGGTTTCATCTCAAAATGAATATACATATTATTAAACACAAGTAGGTAAATCACAGAAAAGATGCTTCTTTGAGATTAAGCTTGGAGTATAAGGTAATTAACAGCTATATACCACTGAATGGGGAAAAGTACTACGAAATCAATATCTATTGTCATATATTTCATTCATATACAATAACAGCACATCAGAGACAAAAAGAGCTTCTGCCTCATGCTATTTTTTCAGGAAGTAGTGGACAGGATTATTTATAATTGGAGTTATTAATTTGATGTCTTTGTCACTTTATTTTAAGCTGAGCTTCTTAGGTTTCAAATTAAAGTCAAGGATACAGATAAATGATTGAATAAATTACCCATTTAACGGATCAACTGTTTCTGTTCATTGTCATCTTCACAAAGAAACTAAACTGTATAATCTATTTTCTAAGGTCCATAACTATTCAAGTAGCTATTTTGAAATTTGAAAATATTAGAATATAGATTACAAATAATACTAATAATTCGACCTGGGTAATTATTTATCTTAGTAATCAGATTTACAACAATTATCAAGATGACTTTTCTACCAGTTACTGACTGCATATAAATACTAATTGGTCTATCTTTCATTGTGAATTCTGTAAGACTACCCTTGAAGGTTTCTTCTTTATAACGATGTAAGAAAGCTTTAAACCTTCAGGACATATGCATATAAAATTTATTTCAAAGGAGCCTAAGAAGGCTCAAGACACAAAACTAATTTCCCTATGGAGCATCCAAGAGATTTCACATGGATTTTATTTCCCTTAATTTCTCTTCACTTGGAAAATGATTCAATACAGAATGATATTTAATTTGACTGCCACTCCTGCTTGATATGTGTGAGCGCACGCATTTGTATTGCAGTGTAGCCAATAGTTTAAGCTTTTGGGAGAGGTTGTTATAAACATGATACCAGAGCCTCTATGATCAAGTAGACAAGAGTTCAATCCAGGCCTCACTCACATTCTTCTAAATAAAAGTTCAATTTCAGTAAAAGATAGGTGAGCATGTTTATTTTCTATGCTTCAAGCCCAAATACTCTTGCATAAGTATATAAAATGCGAAAACCATCCACAGCCTTAACCTAACAGCTTAAGATTTTAGGATACTTGTTGTTTTGTGACATGCTGAAATATGCTAGGCGATTTGCTAGTCAAATAGTTAGGACAAAGGGTACAATTCCAAATTTGAAGCATCTTTATATTGCAATAAGTTATTGTCTCTTATTACTGATGAGTACTGTAATCAATAATCATAAAAAAACACTGCTGCTTTTAAGAAACAATATAATGGGTTTTCTGAACCTGGAATAATTGTTCCTTCAAAGTATCACTACAAAGGGCAATATAAAATTTGGGGTGCTTTTTTTTTTTATGTTGGAAGTTCAATCCTCCACCAAGCCACCGGAATGTAACGATTTTGGAAGTATCCCTCGAAATTTGCTAGCCTATCATCACAACGCAACTGATAACTGGGACAGATTTGTGTGTATGTTTTTGCGTTTGCAACCACACAAACAGCCACCGGAATGTAACGATTTTGGAAGTATCCCTCGAAATTTGCTAGCCTATCATCACAACGCAACTGATAACTGGGACAGATTTGTGTATGTTTTTGCGTTTGCAACCACACAAACCCAAGTTTCCTCAACAGCAACAAAGTGTTGCTTCCCTATGTTGGTACATCGGAACTAACAAAAACAACTCAAGGTTCATCTAATATTTTGATGAATAGCACATCACTCCAGCATTAAACCAAATAGTAGCTCACAATTAACTAGTTCTACCCACATAAAGAAAACAAAATCAACACAAACCCTCATAAAGAAAAGCTCTAACTTCAATATGACCCAACAGAAAAAATAAAAATAAAAAACAAAATTTTACCTCCCGTTGTTAATCTCATTTCTCCCAATGAAGCCAAACAAAGGACCTTGATCTGCTTCTTCAAGCTTCTTCTGTTTAAAGTATTCTTGCAGCTCCTTAGCCTTTTGCCTTTGAAACTCTAACGTAACAACACTCTTATCATCTCCAACAACAGTAGCACCCTTCTGGGGCTGTGGTGGAGTCTGAGAAGGAGGTGAAGGCTTCAAGGGCTGAGGGACACTACTTGATGGTTCTCTCACAGGAGGAGCCACTGGTCTTCTCAGAGGCCCTTCAGTTTGAGAGTTCCTTATGGTAACTGCAGCATAAGGCTTGAAAGATGAAAATCTAAAAGAATAGGATGGAGTTGATGGAGGTGAGGAACAAGCAGGGATTTTGATGCATGGGAATGAAGATGTCACAGACATTTTTTTCGCTTCGTGATATCCACAATCCTAAGATTTTATTTTTGTTATTTTTATTCTCTCTCTTTTTTTCACTTTTTCTACAACTGGGTTTTGGTTGGACCTGGGGACTTGGACATGTCTTATCAAAATCAGAGGCTATGTGTGTGGACAAGGTTTCGCCAAGTTTCCACAGGAAGAGCAGTTGAGAGATGTAAGTGTCTTAACTTGCACCGTGAATGTCGTATATACCTCTTTTGAGTTCTGCAGTGTTTGACTTAAGAGAATTCGCGATTATACTCACATTTAAAAAAAATTAATAAAATTCTATTTGCATTGCCATATTTTGTTTATAAAAATTGGAAGTAGTAAATTAAAGTGAATCTTAAAATTTATGGATATCAAATCCGGTACTAAATATTTTTGCGGTTATCCGGGTTTCGATAGGTAGCCAGTTTATTGTCGATTGTATGATCATAACAATATAATTATATTTTATGCAGATTAAATATCGTTTCCTCAATCATATTAGAATTAATTACATATTCTTTTGGCTAATTGCTTATATTTTGTTATAATAGCTTACCCATTTGATCAATCAGTTGTTATCTGTATTGATAATCGATTTTAAGGGATTAAAATGAACTAAACTTAATTAATCATTATCCGTTAGCAACTAAAGTGTAATCATGTACATGGCGGTAGCGAAAAACAATGAAGTAGCCTACGAAGAACCAAAGAAAATCTCTTTTAAAGCATTTCTTTAATCACCTTTCAGGAATTACCCCAAAAATTGTTGCACTGCATACGAGAGAATCAATCGCTTTAGCAATTTCATTTTCTATTCATAACATCAAAGTAACAAAGCAGTCAAGAAAAATAGGACACAAATGGGTATCCCAAATTGCAAGAAAAGTGAATCATCCTTAAGACATGGTGAATGAACGTTAATTTTTGGAAAATGATTGTTGACGCCCTAAAATAGGCAGAGGGAGAAAAAAAAAAGGAAGAGAGAGGAGGGGGAAAACAGAAGATGTAAGTGATTATATGATAAAAAATAAGAGAGAGAAATAGAAAACTAAAAATAGATATAAGAAAAAATAAATGTAAAGTTAAAAAGATTTGTTAATTTTTAACCAGAGTAAGCGATCCCAAACAATCAACAGCCTATAAAGGAATCGCACGAACACGAGATTTTTATACTTTTTAACATATAAACCTCCTTAACAAATCCTAGTCTCATCACAAGTTTGTTACCAGGAAGCCACACTGATTTTTACAAAATCTTACATTTGTATTATCTTCCTTCAAGATAACGCCAGTGCATAGAACGAAACCTTTGTTAATCCATATAAAAATAGGAACATAAAGTACCATAAAAATTATGAATCAAAGGCAAAAGAATTCACACATGACAAGAATTATACAAATTGATGAGGAGCAGAGGTGCAAAATTTAAAGCCGCAGCAAGCAATGACAGAATCAATCACTCAGATAAAATGTTGGTGTATATATCTCCACAGGACTGAAAAATCTTTGCTTCTCTTGCTTCAAACCGAGTAGGATTGTGTTAGCTGTGATTGATCCGATGAATGAGCCTGTCATCTTAATGAAACTCCAATTTACATAATCGCACAGGAACAAGTTCTGTCATTTCCACTATCAAATTCATCATCCGATCCATCCACCTCACTGAAGTTGAATGAAAAATAGCATCTTATTAAATCAATTACTACAAGTAGGTAATAAAACATGAAAACAAAAGAAACAAAGAAATATGACTAGGAAAACGTTAGAAACTTTCATCACAACCAACTCATAAGTATAGGAAAAGATATCATAGCAGAATACAAGACATGAATTGTTGTGAACCTATCAGGATTCAGGATACCAGAGATGACAAATTTCCATCAACAGGAATAGTCTGCCCCGTTCAGGACTCTTTCCCTCGATAGTATATTTGGGGAAAGGAAAATGCTTTTTATCCTGTGGACTTCCCATATATCGAAAATGACAAAATCAATCTTAATTTCATATACATGCATGTTTTTGTGTGAGGGAAAGAGAGAAACTTTTTTAGTATTGTCCTCCATATAGTTTGATATATTAATGTGTTTTTAATTTGTTAAAGGAGACCTGAATTTGTCAAATAGCCTTATTTTTTTAATAAGTTGTTATTATTACTATTATTTCACAATTCCAGGGTCCCGAAAAGAATCAGCAAGGGATTGGGGGAATCAAGGATGGAAAATATTTAACTCAATGCAAGAATTGAGGATGAGAATGGGAGAATAATAGGGAAGCAGGGACAAGATACAGGGAGGTTCTTCTCGCTCTAGTGGTGTGTGGGTGCCATCCCTACATGGTTTAGGACAGGCAATTGACACACTGTAGTATGGCCTCACTTATGATATTCTTGTTAGCGATAGTGAACACAGTTGAGACATAACCCCAAAGTTTCCATCATTACAATAAACTTTTTATGATATTGGATTAAAAAAAACTAAATTAAATTTTTGGTCGCTATAGTCACATGCAATTTTAACAAGTCTTAATCCTTACGCCCTTTTATTAATTGAGTGCCTATAATTTTATTCCACTTTTTATTGGATCCTGACATAAGCAGAAGTAATAACACTGACAAAATTTGTTGATGTGGCATATGAAATGTCCATGCATTAACATGAGCTACCTTTTTCCATGTCAATATCACATGTGAGAACTCAATGTTTTCAATATCATTCAATTAAAATAACTAAGCGTCTAAACCCCCTCATTCTCCTGTAACCATCTCACAGGGCCAGTAGAACAAGTCGGCTAGGGTATATCCACCATACATGCACTCTTGGCCATATCCAGTCTACCAAAAATGTGATATCCACAATCATCAGCAGAAAAGAGATGCATTTGAATGGACTACCTGTCAATGCTGTCACGCTGAGGGGCATAGACTTCCCAAAGTCTAACACACTATGGATTGTTGAACTGAAACCAATTAGCCACAAGATGATAAGAACCAAAAACAAGACCTTCTTTATCCTTACAAAAGGAATTGCATTCTACTAGGCCAAGAATGGTAACAAAGACAAATAGGAGATGTGTTTACCAGACGAGCATTAGAAATCTAGATGGGACTATTTTCAAGGATGCAATGAAGGCATCTTAATAGGACCACCAAACACAAGTGTTCACCCACAAAGCTTTAATGATTAGAATTTAGAAGTTGTTAATGTTGGATTTTAAATTTCAATTGTTTAGTGGAGTTGAAACAAGGAAGGAACTCTACAGAAGAAAGAAAGAAAAGAATGAAGGAAAAATTGAGTCCAAAGATGTGGTATCAACATGGAAAAACCTTAACAACGTGTACACACATGTCCATTCAGTCTGCTGGTGCCACCTTGGCAAATTTTGACTGGGTCATAAATTCTACTGATGGCATGGACCCAATTACAAACAGAATAAAACTATAGGAACTCAATTAATGGGAAAAAAGTGCAAGGAGAAATAAAAATTAAGTGAAGTTATGAATACTAAAAGATTATTTAGCCCCAAAAAAAAAAAAAACAGCTACATATGCAAAGCAAACTTTGGTTAGAGTAAATAAAATTGATCTTTAAGGACCCAGAGAAATCAATACTACACATGAGGAGATCACAAACACGATATACAAATACACTTTGTCTGGAATATTACATTCATATATGGACCAATGATGCAAGGCAAATAAATTCAAAATATAACATCAGCAGAGTTTTGCCTCAGTAGACCATTATTTAGCCTCCAAAATAGTTGCCACATCAGAATGGTCCACAATTTGTTTAAAAAAGTGTGCTAAAAGTGGTTTGGTTGTATACAGGTTAACAAGGTGTTCAGTAAAAATTATAGCAAAATTCTTATGATTATCTATAGATTCAAAGGACCTATTAAAACAAGGATTTGCAATATTTCTGCAACATTCATGGTATCAAGTATGGAAATTTCAAAAAAAATAATCTCCCCAACCAAGATGCAAGTTATTTACATTTTATGCAAAACCAGTAGCACACAAGATGCCCAGGGATCAATCGAAGAGTAAAACATCTATTTACTATTAGCAAAGATTTGCAAAAAAGCATTGTTTAATGTAATTAGTATGGGTTAATAAGATAAATAAATAACTAACATAAGCATATGATGTAGAACCTTGGATAAATTATGTGAATATACACAAAGAAAGTTCCAAATAAGGAGAAAGTAGTCAGCGGTGTTTAATGATAATTGTTAAGATATTAAGATAAAGCTTTGCAGATAACAATAAAGTGCAAGAAATGAAATAACAGAAATTAAGTGATTGCACACCCAAAGGAAAGGAGCAAAATAGGGAATCTCTTATTTTAGATATAATTTATGTGGACAAAAGAATAACTTTGATCACAATGGAATTAGGACAATTATAGACACCCAAATGATGATTTTGTAAATTGCCTGACAGAACCTGATCAAACAAGGAAAAAAGAAACAGACATCTAATTTATGTTGAAACCTTAAATAAAGCACCAAGCAAGGTCAAATCTTGGGCACTAGACATAATACCCCTCCGGGATTCCATAGAACTATAAGTTTAGAACCCCCTAACTATGAATTCAACCAGATATCCTGACTTCTTTCTAATCATTTGAGAAAGAAAATTGATTTCCCTAGTGTTTTTCTATAGGTCATATTCTAAAAATAACCTTTCTAAAGCTTCTAAACATATCAGTGATCCTTGCAAGTTTTATATTTTTGCCACATAATTATTTAGAGTGAACTTTGGTTATGCAAAAATGGAAGGAATGAATGACAGGCTTTCAACATTTGTGTCTGAATGCATCCCCACATTTCCATTCAATCATCAAGCACAGCACCAGCTTAGCCTTCAAGATAACAGTTGGACATAACAGAGTTAGATCGAACAAATGTGAAACTCCTTAGTGCTTTTTGAAATCATAGATGCACCTTCTCTAATCAGAATTCAGTTCACACTTCATTTTGCAAAAATGAAAACCTACTTCACTCAACTCAGCCTCAAACCAAAATACTAAACGCTTGATACATCAGTTATCATCATGATATCAGATACTCAGGTCATTAATACTAAAGATGGGGGGGGGGGGTGGTGGGGAGGAATGAAAAGGCCATCCAAACATATCTGATTCACTTGTGTAAATCACAGAAAATCATCATGAGCACCCATTGATAAAATCTAATAAACAAGACCTTCAAAATTCTGCATTTGAACAAAGAGAAAGATTCCCTCTTTAATAATAGCTGATATAGAAGATAAAATATTCAAATACCTGGGCTCAAATTCTCGTATTTCAACAAGCTCACTACCACAATTATCTGTCCACTGCACTTTCCTTCTTTCTGCTTGACCACCAGGAGTACAAATCCCCTGCCCACCTGATGCTTCGTGCTCATTAGTAGCCTCAACAGGAACTGATTTATTAATTTGTGGCTTTTTTATGCTACTTTTAAGTGTAACCTTTCTGTTATCATTTTCATCATCTACATGTGCAGAAGGATCCTTTCCCTTGTTGGAAACCAATGGCCCTGGTGAGACATCATGCTGTTGGGCAGGGCCCACTTTAAGATGAGATGGAGTATCAAGCCCTGCGGAAGTGCGACCAAAGCAAACAAAGGAGGCACACCCGCGGGAGAGGCGGTTCTTTGTGGAAGCCAGCTGGAGCTCGGGATCAGATTCTTGGTCTACCAACTGGTACTGGTTCCACGGCGCAACTCTCATGGGTTTATCCTCATTCCTCTGACCCAAAAGGAGAAGGCTCAGGCCCTTAGTATACCCTGAAGCCGAAGCAGAGAAGAATCCTCCTCCTTCTACTGCCAATAACATCAGTTCTGCTCATCGGCACACCATAAAAATGATTTCTATATGTGGCTCCCTTCTCTCTGAAGAACCAAAGTCACAGCCTTTTCCAACCAAAAGTAATCAGAGATCAGAACAATTTTCCATAATTCCAAAATCTTTCATTTCATATCTACTTTAACTGTTTTTAATAATATTTTCCAATCCATTTATTCCTTTCAGCTACCAAAAGACAGAATATGCTCAGCTGAACAAATTCAATGTTGATAAGATAATAAAAGCACATTTCACAGTGAAGATACAGATTTGAAAGCCTTAAGACTTAAGACAAGGACAATCTCACAGAACTAAAACCACTTTAGAACTTCCTCAAGTTTGTAGATGCTCCAAAGCATGGTGAATCTGTTTGTTTTAAAAAAAAAAAGCAACTAAAAAGGCCACAACATAATTAAGTTTTGTTTTTGCAGAAATCATCAAAATATACAGAAAAAAGTTCAAAACAAAAATTAAAAACATAACTCACTTCATCACCACTCCCAACCATCTCATGTAAACCACCATGTATATATCTGACCTACCTAATGAACATGCATATGACACACACGAATTAAAAATTCCTCTTGATTCATCACCGAGAGAGAGAGAGAGAGAGAGAGAGAGATAAGAAGATCTCTGCTTCTATGTCGCAACCACACACGTTAGCGAGCAATTTCTCAAACGCAATCTCAACTCCAAAAAAGCAAATTAAATTGCAAAACCAAAAACAGAAAAAATAATAATAAAAAAAAAGGAAAGCTTATCAGGTACTTCGCAAATGCAAGAGAAAGGAAAACAGAAACAACAGAACCAAGTCCTGGACAACACGAAATCATACTCAAATCGAACAAAGCAAAGCGAGATTTCAAAGTGTCGGTTTTCGCTCACTTTATCGAGAAATCTTAGATCGAAGAAGGAACGAGTTTACTGTACCAAAACAGTGCCGTAAAATCAACAAGGAAGGTCACCGGCGCGTGGATCAACGGCGACGACTTGTAGCAAGTGAAGTCGCCAGTCGCCAACTGAACGAAAACTCGGCGAGGAATTGAATTGAACAACAATAAGAAGGGGAAAAAAACGGTTCTGTATATTTTTCTTCTGCTTCCAATTATTTAAAAGGAGGATAGGATAGTGACCCACACGGCGCATGATAGCGACGTGTCCCCATTATTCAATATGCGCAATGGCATGCAATGTTTTTATATATATTATTAGTATTAATTTGTTTAATACACCGATTTTAATTAGTAAGTGTGTCGTTATTTATTTCTTTAGTAGTTAAAGGAATAATTAATTTTAATTTCTTGCACATGGTTTCCTTGGTGAGAAAATTTTGAGACGATAAATCTGGAAGAGAAGTTACTTAAATTAAATAATGAATAAATTAGTTTCATTATGATGTTTGGAAAATTCTAGAAAAAATAAATAGTGTAATTACATGTCTTTTTTTTTTTTATCTCATTTTGCTTTTTGTGTTGTGAATCTTTGGGTGAAGAGAAGACGTCAACTAAAATGGTAGACATGATGAAATTGATGAGTTGAAATTGTTGCATGCAGCTTTTGACAACAAAAGAGGGATCAACTTGAAGAAAGATGTCTTCCTTCCTTAATTAGGATAAGTCAATATATGTTTACTAAATAGAACTTCAGTGAGCAAGGTGTTATGGATGCAAAGTGTCTTCTCAAGTACATCATAAACTTTGACATCTTTTATATTTTAATCAAATAATAAAGGTTTTGTCAAATTAACTACGTATTCTTAGTGGCCAGATTCCCCGTGGGTAAAGTGAACATGTATTGTCATTAAAATACCTCAAAAGTAGTTTCAACTAATTATTACAACAGATGAACCGAAATTGTTTTTAAAATGAAAGTTGAGTAAGATTATTCAAATATATATGTGCATAAATGTCCAAATTAAGCATAATATAAAAGGTAATTTGTGTAACTATAGCAAGTTGTACCAAACACTTAAAATGTGGTGGTTTTTATTAGAATAAGTAATTATATTAAAAACATTTATTCATAAAAAAAAAATTGTATTGTCATATTATATATAACATCTTTAACATAGAACTTTTTACTCAACATATCGTTTACGTATATATAAATGTAATGGAACCTTGCAATACTGCGTTATTTTTCAGGTTATCTTTTGAACTATGCATAACGCATATCTAAACATATTAAAGGAATTTTAATACAATTTTTTCACACATTCATTTATTGGTTAAAATTATAGAAGTATAAATAAAAATTTTAAAATTAAGAGCAAAATTTACATGATTATAGAAGTATAAATAAATTTTAATTAATAATAAATTAAAAAAAGTGTTTTGCCTATTTCTGAATACATTATAAATTTGAATGAACAAAGCATTCCTAAAATGTGTTTCACTGGGGTTTGGATCCAATTTCATAGCAAAAGGTTAACTTCTAAGACTGCACACAGGAGCGTCATTTTAAAAGCTGTGGTAGGAGCTGACAGTTGCTCTTCTGAGAAAAATTTCCTAATTTTTATACAATTGTTCCAAACCAAAGCAATATATTTGCACTTCCAAGCAAGGTAACAAGATGTGCGTGGCAGACTCTAGTCCTAGATTGTGAGCAGTGGAATATATTCTAAAAAGCAAAGGTCCCAAATTGGGTCTCTTAAATGAAAAGCAAGGGTCCTAAATTGTCCCTTTGAAACAAACCTATGACATTGGGATCTATAGGCTTTGACCTTCCGAAGTGATTATCTCAACAGTGTACACATGGGGGAGAAATTTCACTTCACGTGGATATCTTAGGAGAAATATATGGCTTATAATTTTCATGCAACATAACTTGTTACACAAGCCACCAAAAGTTGTTCTCTGCAGACTCTTCCCATTCCTCTTCAAGTGATCTATTCTTAACGTTGAAGCCTGTGTATGTCCGTGCCACAAAGTTGAGTCGTGTATAGAAAACTTTTTGTTTCTATTAATTTTATTATTTGGTCACTTTTATTTGTTCTTCACACTTCATCACAACCTAGTAAGATACCCAACAATTAAACACACAAATGCCCCATAAAAGGACAGGTGTTTGTTATCAAATGTCAAACTCGTACCAATCAAGTTTCTTCCCCCGTCATGTTTCTATGTGGTGTTGACGATGGTTTTGTATCAAGTGTTATATACATATCAACAATATTCTTTTGTCATTAGATTGGGCTAAATGAGGGTTTATCTCTCTTCACTTGTACGGGTTTCTATTTTAATTTTTCTTTCGATGAAATATTTTATTGAAATATGGAAGATGGGTACTTAGTTAATTATACATGACAGTATCTAGGACTAGTCATTAATTACCACCTCTCATTATTAACACTGAAAGCAATGTTTCCTAACATTTTTTAAAAGGTTTTGGAAAAGATCTATGCTTGCCTTGTTGTGAAACATGCTTTCAACTTCATGAAGTAAAATATATCAGCTAGAATCTCACTGCAAGATCATCGTCTACCTCTACCTGTGAACAACGCAACTTATAAATGGAAAATGTTAAATGATACTCTCTCCGTCTCTAAACAACAGTTGTTTAAACTTGTAGGACAAGAAATAATAAATGTATTTAATAATCTTATTTTTATTAAAAATGAATTTTAAGATAATTATTATTTTAAGAGTAAAATTAAAAGAAAAAATTGATTCTGTCTTAAAATTATAAAATTATTATTATTTTGAGAAAAATAAAATTGATTAAAGAGATTCATTTTTTAAGAAAAAAAAGGGATCGTAATCCCTCGTGTTCAAAACCGAACATGACCGTCATGTTTGTGTAATTTTGAACATTTGCTTAAGCGAAAATTTACTCGCTTAAACAAATGTTCAAAATTATACAAATATGGTCATGTTCGGTTTTAAAAATAAGAAGATCCTGTCGCCAAATAAAGTATTTTAAAGAAATTGATTAAAGAATTTAAAATAAAAAATTATTATAAAACATAACAATATTTTTATTTTTATAATTTTTAATGTATTTAACATAATTTTTAATGAAAAATTATTATGTTATAATTTTATAAAAAAAATCTAATTAGCGTGACCCTTAAATAATTTCAGTTATACTTTATTTATTTATTTAATATAAAGTATATTTGTATTAATCTGTTATCGTTATTGTATTATTATTAGTTTTTAACCTCTTAAAGGTAAAAAATATATATCATATTTAAATGTAAGTAAAAGTATTATATTCAAATTTAAGTAAAAAGATAACACAGTCAAATTTATATAATATATACATGTATGCATGAAGTATATAATACAAATATAATATGGGTAATTGCTAATTGTTAAGTATAGGTACATCACAAGCAATCACTAACTTATATAATTGGTGTTGGGTTAATTATATAACAGATAAGTTATATTATATATGTTTTACAATTTTACACTTTCCTTACTTTTTAAAACTTTTCTTTCATTTCTTTAAGTTTGAATTAAAACTAAAAAAGTTAAATTAATCTTTTTTGCTTAAAATAACGTTAAGATTTGAGACTTAATATAACCAGAGTTTTAATTGTCTTACCCGTTCGACTTTTTTGTTGGCCTCTGTCTAAAGATGAACATACAGGCTAATTAGCATAAGTCTGGTCATTAAATGAGTAAACCTACGAAATAAACAGACCCATAAAATTGTTGGTCTACATCTAAGTAGTGAAACATGAAAGTTCCGATGTGAATCTAGTTTACGCATCCACGCAATGATTGTGAGAGCATACCCTGTTGCAAAAATGATTGAGTGGTCAAAAAGCTCACACGGTGCCGTCCATTATTTATCAAAAAAATATGCAGTTCAAGTTAATGGAAATAGTTGAAGTGATTGTAGGGTCTGATTAGATGCAATGACCTCTTCAATCGGAAAGAAGAAGATGCCGATTGCAACTTTAAGAAGGAATAGCAAAATATAAAATCCCATTGATTTGCTTGGACTCTTCAATTAAAAATCTGATTTCCAAAGGCTTGCTGATAGGTTGATAGAATTATCAAATACTTTTAAGGCCAAAACAGAGAGAAAATAATTCGATGCTGAAAGAGACGATTTTGGATTTAATGCATAGTGATGTCTTTGTTGCCATGAAAGAACAATTTAGAGCCAGTTTGTATTGACAGTGAAAGAAAGTTCGAGCTAAAATTATTTCTGTTCCCTTTGAAAACATGGAACTCTCTCCAACATGAAAAATCGCGTAACTCGCATTTAACATTATTTTTTAAAAAAATTTATTTATTAGGTGATGATATATATATATATAAATAATGGGCAGTCGCACTTATCTTGTTTCTTTTTTTATAGACATCCCTATTCTTTGTAATGTAAAAAGCTTCAAAGATTAAATTCTAAACATCAAATCATAGAAGTTCAGAAATAATGCCAAAAGCTTAAAATATTTTAACAATAATAATGATTTTTATTTGTTTTATATCAAGAGTATCTCCTTACTAATAATTGGGATTTTTTTAAAACACATAAAAGTATTAAATAATTTTATAATAAAAAATTTTATATATACAATTAAAATTTAAATTATTAATATATTTAAAAATATAACTATTTATTAATTGTTAAAAAATTTATTATAATAATTTTTATATTGCATCTTTATCACTTGATATATATAATTTTTAGGTTAAATTATAAGTTTAGTTTATATACTTGACATTATTTTATTTTATTTTTATATAAAAAATTTAATTATTATATAAGTAAATGTTTTTTATTACTTCTTATTAAAAATTCATTGACAAATTTTATGAAAACAATTGAAACATAAAAAAATATTTATATAAAAAGTAACACATAAATATTAATCGTAGAAAATAATAATTTCTAAATAAATATCAATTATAAAAATTTAAAGTGTATTTAAACTAAAAATAAAAAAAATTAAAGATTTGTTTAAAAAAATTGAAATATCAAATAAAAAAATTATGAAATTTTTAAAAACTACAAAATTATATCTTCAATTAAACTTATATTTATTATAACTTTATATTTTAAAGATAATAAAAAAAAGTTTTTAAAATATAAGATAAAAGATAAAAATATTAATTTAAATTATTAGGACTAAATTTTGTTAATATTGAATTTAAAATACACTTATTCTGGACTAATAAAAATATTTATTTTATTTCATAATTTTTGTTAACTTTAATCTTTACAATTGATTTTAAACATTTAAAAGTAAAAAAAATAAAAAAAATTATGTATTATATTAAAATTATAAAAGTTTAAATAAATACTTCTTATTGTAATAAAATTTTATTATAATTAATTGCTTAAATTTAATCTTAAAATTTGAAATTGATATTTATTTATTTCATATTTTTATCTTAACTAAAAATAAATAAATAAAGTATTAATATTAAGTTTTTTGTTATAATTTTTATTATACATAAATTTCTATAAAATAATTTTTTTAAAAATTATAAAAATAAAATATTTATTATTTTTATATATAAAACTACACTATATAAGTTTAAAGATATAAGTTTTAAATATTTTATAAATTTTTTGAATATTTTATTCGGTGCCTTATTTATTTTTCTAAACAAATTTATAATTTTTTATATATTTTTAAAATATACATTTAATTTCTATAATTAATACTTATTTATAAAACAATTTTATAATTAATATTTAAATTTTAGTCTTTATATAAATAATTTTTTAACTTTTATTCATCGTTCTCAACATATTTTTAAGAATAATGATTAATTTAAAAGAAATTAAAATAAATAATTATATAAACTAAAATTATAATTTAACGAATTTTTATATATGAGATTATTTGAGATTTAAAAGCACAAATGAATTCAACCGGCATTCATGAATCACGATCTGACGCAATACATCATATCACCGTCTCATCACCTCCGATATGGGAATGAATGTTTTATTTTTGGAATATTTAACGATGATAGAAAAGAGAGTAATGATGGTATCGAATTATAAAAAAAATAGATAAAGTTTTTATTGAATTAGATTTGATATTATATCAGAAATAAATAAGGTTTAGCATACGCTTATAAAATTTTTAAATTAATGTAATTCATTTAAAATAAATTACATTTTTATTTAAAATCACATATATTAAAATATTATTAAGTATTTAACTCGTATGTGTTGAGTTAGATAGGATAACTACAAGTGATGTTATTATTTTTTAATTTTGACTCTATATATATAGAAAAATAGAAGTCAACATATTTCAATTTTTTTGTTGTTGCTATTAACATATTTCAAATTTTAACTTATATTCGTATATTTCAAGCATGATGTATGCTAATTAATATAAAAAAGTTCTCAAATAATTAATACATTTACATATGCATAAACCAATGGATATTCTGCCATTTAGCATGATTGGATAGTATTATCTGTAATATTTCCCTATAAATTTTCGCGATGTTATATAATATCATTAATGATTTGACCTTTTAAATGAAATGCATTCTAACTTTGTACAGGGTAAATGGATTTGTCAATAATACACAATCCCAATTTTTTTTTTCTTTTGGAAAATTACAACACAGTGTTGAAGTAAAAAAAACAGTCTTTGCAAAGAAGATTCTCTTTTAACAAAAAAGGATTATTTAACAAAACTATTATAACAAAGGAGTAAATTGCAAATATATCTTTCAGAGAATATTCTACGACTACCAACCAGTACACCATGGAATCTGTTGTGCACCGTAGACTGACCCATGAAAAATAATTATATATAAGAATCTTTGCTGTTGACTTGATAAACATAATTTTATTTTTCACATATGCAAACTCTATTTATGTAATTGTTAAATCAAAATGTCTTTATTGATCCCTCCCTCAAAAGTAAAATAAAAAACCAACAACCAGATCACGAAAAGGAAGAAGACTTCTCCCTGTATCCTGAAGTCAACGATACATAAGCTACGCAATATTATTATTAATAACATTATCCTAGCTCTGCTAATTCTCAAATAAGCTTGAACGTGCCACCATTCAACTCTATCACACGAAGATGGAAACCACTACTTAAACAGCATTTGACTTGCAACTCAAATTGCGGCTACAATCAAAATGCATTACGATATTTTATTTCCTGATTTAGTTTTCAAAATAAAAATAAAATAAAATCATTGAGGATTACTATTCAAACCTTAAAATTGTCTCTGCATTGTGCAAATTTTTGCGCCGGTGAAACTACTTGCTCTGCATTGTGTATGATACAGAATTTTATGTTGAGTATTGCACTAACAAGGAGTTTAGGAAAAGCGGCTAGAGGTATGTAGGAAGACATCAAGCTAGGAGAGTCCTTAATGAAGCAATTCTACATGTGGACACAATCTTAATCTTAAGCTTCAAGTATACTGATGCTAATATACCTTCTATGTCATCACATAAACACAACAGCGCAAGCAATTCCATATCAACCCTTCCAAGGCTCCAATCAGAAACACCTTTTGTTCCCTTCTTTCCTGCACCATCCATTTCCAATTCCATGCTTAACATTGTGGTTTCAAGGACCCTTTTCTTTTTCTTTCTTTTGTTTTTTATATTGTTCCCTTCTATGTTTTAGAAATATCAAGCTTTGACCAAGCATATACCATAATGCATCATTAACTAAGAACTTTGTCGTATGTATGAGTTGCAGCCAAATGGGTGTCTTTATTCCCTCCCTTAACAATACTACAAAGAAAAGTGCAGTGCGCAGACGCAAAGAAATGACAAAAGTAGAAATGAAAAGCAAAGTGATAATAGACAAAAGATGCCTGAAGTTGTAAATTGCCGCATATAGAATCTACGAAGAGGACAGATATACATAGGAAACTTCAGATAGAAGCAATCCCTACATTGAAAAAGTTGTCTTTGAGAAAGAGGAGTGAGGGAGACAATCAAGGTACAAATTTAAATGCCTTTAAACTATTTCAACAAAATACTTTACAAAGAACATTTAAGATCCAAACTATCACTCCGATGAAATAAGCATTTCAATAAGTTAATACAAGTGGTTCAACCCTGCTGCTGCTATTTGTTGTAGGATGCAATGAGCAAAACCAGATATGGCCTTCCATTAGTTATTCACTTCTTTTGCAGGTAATGTAGAAGGATGGTCAAACAAAAATATTCATTGGATATAACAATGGGCAGGACTAGTCTGCATGCATGTCCATGGCAGAATCATTAGAACTGAATGTGGCAGAGTCTCTGCTTTGCTGATGAAGAAAGCCGGGTTCAATGTTCCGGTTTCCATTGCCAATGGAGAGACCACTTGGGTGGTTCCCTCCCTCACCAATTTGATAATGCTGAAGACTGCGACGAACAGGGCTTGACAAAGCATTTGAAAACACAGAATTCTTCGATTGATTTTCACAGTGGTCAGATCGGATTCCCTGCCCAATAATTGTTTGGCCAGAAAATCCCGATGTTACAGGAAATCCTGAACCAGTGACATGCATTAGTGGTTGTGACTGTTGATGTTGCAATGGAGCTCTAGGGGACATGGACGGCTCTTCTCCACCGTAATCCAGTTCATTCTGCTAGCAGAAAAGTCACCTTTTATAAATGCACTTAAACAACAACATAAACCAACATTTCATTAAAGTACAGAGGAATCCCAAGTAGCCCAACACCCACTATGTTATCAATCACATTTTCAGAGGTTCAAGATATCTAACTAGCCACAGGCACACACAAGTTCCTGAAACAATTTAAATTTCTGAAAAATTGTGAATCCTGCACAGCAGAAAAAAAAGGACATCTCATTATCTTTTCCATCTTATTAAGCCATCCTTTCTACAACTATTGTAATATAACTTAAGAATCAAGATAGATAGACAAACTGCCACAAGAATATCCAAGTTACGAAATCATACTCGCCATTTTAATTTCTGAGAAGTCATATATTCTATAAATCTTTAATATGGCATAAAAGAAACTTGTAATTGTCTTTTCTACATCTCTTTGGCAATCAGCAGTCCCCATACTGTAACTTCCTGAAGTACGCCAGGGAAATATATAATTCCAAATGTTTTTTTACAAAAAAAATTAAAATAACAGATTCCACAGCTTCAACAATTCTAGAAAATGATGAATTAAACAAAGAAAGGATCACATAAAAGCAATATCCATCAGACAAATCATCTGGCTTTCTCCCACTTAAATTTTACCAAATTTTCCAGACCTCTTCTAATTAAAGTTATTTTCCACTGAACAATTTGTACCTATAATTTGAAGTTTTAGCAAGGCACAGTCAAGGAAATTTTCCAAGATTCTCTGTATGTTACATCTTGCATACAGACAATAGCAAGCAAAACACTCATTTCCGTGACACAAGTTCATAAACAATATCATCAATAAATTGAAAATAAGCAATCTAGTTAGACATTCATAAAGGCCAGGGAAAGACCAAAAAGATAAAAAGGAAAAACAGCAACACTAACAGGACATAAAGCAAAGCAAAAAGAGAAAAGGAAAAGGCCTGCACGCCAAACAAATATCGTGGATGACAAAGTTTCCATCATTCATCCTGCCTACGGAAACATAATATAACTAACCAAATAAGCAAGTATCAACACCAGTAAACAATTTCACCAAAACCAGTCAAAATCACAATCTGAAGACAACAAGACTAATATGACATTTTCACATATTATTTTCCTTCTTTTTTAAAAATGTTCTCCATCAACAGCACTCATTATTGATGACATTCACAAGTGAGGGTTTGGGCAAAATTCTATAAACGAATTTGTTAGGCTCGGCTTATAGTCCTTCAAAACTTGACAATCACGGGGGCAGGGATTAGGTCAACACTCAACAGTCCAGCATTGGCAATCAAAAGAGACATGCATGGAATTAAGAAGCATAGAAGAGTAGGAGAGTTTCAAACAACCTGAATGTAGTTAAGTATATCAAGGGTTGCAACTCGTGATCCACCCTCTTGCTGTCTCCAGATCCACTGATAGAGTTTGTCCTGAAATCAAAAGCACGGTTTAAACCACAAACATAAGGCAATTAAAAAATTTAAAAAAAAAAAAACTTTATTGAATGATTAGATTAGACGCAGAACAGAAATGATTATGATATCATAAAAAAAGTGAGAGTGAAGTAAATTAGAATAACGATAAAGTGGAGAAAGAGAAAGAATTACGAGGGAGTGGCGTTCGCCAGCTTGGAAGGAGAGTTTTTGGTGGTTCATGGCTTGTGTGTAGAGGTGGGAGAGGGAATTTGCGGCGGTGCAGAAGGAAGCGTACATGGTTCGATCGACCTCGTCGAGGCTGGTGGCGATGGATTTTCTCTTCTTCCCCATTTCTAATGCCTCAAAGGTAGAGTGAGGCTTTTATAGGATTCACAGATGAGAAGGGAAAGGGACACATCTTATTTGCAATAACTAATATTAATATTAATATTAAAGGGCGTGCCAGACACGTGATCATTGTTTGGAAAGGGAAACACCCTAACTCTTACTCTTCTTCTATCTATCCCTGGCAAAATCAAGGAAGACTCTCGTCTTTGTGGGTTGCATGCAATTTTCCTTTCCTCTTTCTACTACTGGGCTTTCCTTGTTATTCTCAAGTCCAACTCACATCTTTCCCTCCACCCTTTCCTTTGCCCATGATAAATGTTTGTTTAAACTTTTAATTGATTTTTTTTCTTTACCAAAATAAATCAAATTTTTTTAAATAAAAAAATTAAAATATTTTAATAATTAATTATATTGATTATTATTATAAATAAGTTAAATTATATATTGAGTTCTACTGAATCTATTCACCATCCTACTTTTATATTATCATAATTATAAACTTATAATCTAATAAATATTTATGTTTTTTTATGTATATGTTTATGGTAAAATTTGTAATTGATAAATAAATAAATTTAAATAAGTAATTTGTGATTTAATTTTTTTTATTTCTTAAATATGTTTTTAATATAATAATTAAATCAATATCATAAAACAAAAGATTAAAAAGAAAGTAGAAGTAGAATGATACAATCTTGAAATAAACATCAAAATTATATAAACAAACTTTAAATTGAATTAAATTGAAAAAATATAACGTAAAACTTTCATTCACAATCAACACATGTTTATTGATCTCAAAGTTGTTGGATTTAACTAAATTGTTAAACTTTGGTTTAAAAAAATTTTGGGTAGTGTATAAAAGTGTTAACCCTCTAAAATGTAAAAATTATCTATATTTATATACAAATTATCTTAACTGTTTTTTTTCATGAATATCTTTTGTAATTTTTTTTATACTTTTTTTCATAACAACTATTATTTTCTTACCCATAACTTGTTCTACGTGTCGTGATCTTCAATCGATAGTAACTGTTGATGATTGTTAATAATTACTTAAGAATATTTTAAGACTAACATTTTTTTATATCTCTTGCATTTGCTTTTATTGTTGGACATGTTACAAATTCCTTAAAATACTTTCTATAAAATTACATTGAAGTACTCTTTTTGATATATTTTGATACTTAAGTTTAAGATCATTAATTATGTAAAAAATCTTTGAAATATTATTCCTGTTTCAACATAAAATGAAGCTCTTGTATTTACTTTTATGAAAACATGTTGAAATATGATATTTTTCACAAAAATTATAAACTTTTGAGGTCATATGTTGCAAAAATTAATCAAAATGCAAGATATTAAAGTTACATCAATTATAGTGAAAATGTATTTATAATCAACAAATTTTAAGATGTGCTGTACTGTACTTTTAAAAGGTATAGCTCATTCATCTATCGTGAACTTTGACAATAAGGTTTTATATTTTAGAATTTATTTTTCAAACAATATGATATTTCAAATACATTATAATTATTATTTTTTTGTGACAGTAAAGATGTAATTTATTATATGTTATTACTCTACTAATGCAGTCATTAAATTAATAATTAGAGTACCTTTTTTGAATATGTGATTTCTTATTCTATCATCAATCTTGTATACTAGTTTTGTAATGTTATTATTTAAAATACTTGAATTTGTTTCTATTAAACTCACAAAATATATATGTACCATATATATAATTTAATTTTAATCTAATATTGCATCAACACTTATCTCTTCTTTTTAAAGGTTTTCTTTTCCATTTTAAGATTTTTTTTACGTATTTCTAATGATTTTTTTCTTTGGTGAAAGCCTTTTTTATGATTTTTTTTTCATTGCTTTACTATTTCATTTCTATCTCTCCCCACCTTTTACCACCCCCTCCCCCTCTCACATTTCACTGTTTTTTCACCACTCTTTTCCTTTTTTAGCCACTAGCCATCCTAACCCTCTTAATTAATGCCTTTATTTCCTTGCATATGTCGTTATCTCTTTCATTGAACCATTCAGCAAATAGAGAGGATTCTCTTCCTCCTTTCATACAAATTTTCACTTCTTGTCTTGGGTAAAATTTTCTTATTATTCTACTATCTTTGCTCATATGCCATAACTTTTCTTATTATCTACAATTGAGCGAGACTGAAACACTAACAGAGTTAGTGATATTTTAAAGTTGAAAATCTTTAATTTCAAAGAGAAGATTAGTCATAGGGAAGCTTAGCAATTGTTTGATTATTTTACTCAATTTCCATTTAATTACCATTAAATGAGCATGTTGTGTTTTATAATATTTTATATTGTAGTATCAGATAACCACATCGGTATTCCGTTATTTATTTTTGTATGTGTGGCTTAGCTGCCTTGAAACTCTAAATGATTGACAAAGCATTTTTTTAATTCAAAGGAGAATGATTTTAGTAATTACTATATCGGTTACTATTATAATTAACTATGTAAAATATTTTATATATATATATATATATATATATATATATATATATATATATATATATATATATTGGGTATAACAAGTGAAGTGATTTTAAGATAATTTATTTTATTTGAATTATTTTAAAATAAAACATTACAACAGTTAATTTTATGTTTACAAGCGATGTCAGATATTTTACGTATTATTTACAGTAATTGAAATCATAATTTTAACTTACCATGCGATTAATCTCTAACCATTCTTATTTCGATCGATAAGTGTAGTTTAAAGTTAATAAATAGTCTATATAAATTTAGTTTAGATAAACTTTTTAAAAATTACTTATAAGAAAGAAAAATACAAATGTAGAATAAATAAAATGCATTTCATAAATAAAAATTAATGTATACATCTTAATTTTTTTTAAAATAATTCAAAACCGTCATAATTTAATATAACGATGAAAAGAAAGAAAAAGAAAAGAGAACATATTACGGTTATACTTGTGTTGTTTGTCCCAAAATGAAAGTAAAAGCAAGGGAGAACGTGCATGTTGGACCATACCAACAAGAATACGTGAAGGAATCAGAAAACATGGATTACTCTGCCATACCATAGCAACCATAACTTGCTTATGCTCGTGTTGTGTTGTTGGGTGCGTACCGCGTGCCTCTCCTACTACAATCTGCAAACCAATTCCCTTCTTCCATTTTCCCACCTTTCGTATCATTCCAAGTTCCAATGCATTCTCAATTCACGGTTTGCTTCTTTCTTTTCCTTCTTCTCTCTCAACCCCACATTCTCATTCCTTCAAAAGCTTCACCTTTTTTTAAATGATTAATCGTATCTTATATGTTTCTTATTTGAAGAGCAGAACTCGATGAATATGAGCTTACCCATGTTTGATCTCTTTCTCTCTTTTAAGTTTATTTATTTATTTATTAATTTTCAGTGCTACCCTTCTGGATCTGAGACTGCTTTTGGGATCTGGTTATGATGGATTTGATTTTTTTTAAAATTTAGTTAATTTATTTTTCCATAGAGCGGAGAATTGTTTTGCATTAGGAAATTATTGGAGTTCAATTCAGATGATATGGCATTTTGGTTAATTTAGGAGCTTTGTTTATGAAATTGGGCCAATTGGCATTTCATTCAAACGGGATATAATGTCTTCAAGGTTGTGTTTGTTTTGATAATCCACCCGGAAAATGTGTGAATCACTTTAGGGGTTATTACCGTGTATGATTAGAATAGAAATGTACTTATATGTTAGGTTTTGGATGAAAGATCTACTTTATTCATATTGATAGATTACTTATATCATTCTTCTTCTATTGGGCTATTGTACCGTTAGTGGTAGAAATGAATTTTGATCGCGATGTTTTACATGTCATATATTAATTCTAAAAATGATTTCTTGCTGATTTTTCCTAATTTTGAATAAATAATTATATATAATTTGAAAATGATATTGATAAAATGTATCATTATCACCACTTGATGAATTCAAAACCATACCATGTGGGCTTGTTTTTAAAGAAACCATGACATGATTTTGTGAATATTTTTTCTTATTCCTTCACATTACCTTTTACAACTCTTGGTCAATGCATAACTATAGTTGGCTTCGTTGATCGATTTATACTCTTGGGGAAAGGAAGATGCTATTTGCTGAGAAAAACAGGGCTTGCTAGGCGAGAGAATAGAGGTGTCATGTTAGCTGAAGGTCCCCAAAGGGGATGATGTGGGTTATGTTGAATCTAAATTAAGGAGATGCAGACTTTTCTGATTCTGAGTCTTGAATGTATCTTCTGCATTTCACATTTTAATTTTATAAATTTAATTTGAAACTCTAAGCTCAAAGGCTTAGTGATTCTCATATTTTCAACGTGTCAACTCTCTGTGGAGGTAGATTATTTTCATAACTAGGAGAAAAGGAACAAGGTAGAGTGCTAAATGTTGTGCATCAACATTTTTATCAATAAATAATATTATCCTGGGGGTTATTGTTAAAGATGATGAGATGCATATCAATTCTTTTGTTTGTCAGCTGTCAATTTCTGATCCTTTTGATGTCCTTAAGATTTTTATACAAATATTCATTTTTCTATCACAGTGAATTTGTGATATTTGTGGTCACATTTCCATTTGTTTTCTTTTTATTTAAATATGATAATTTCATACCTTCCACTTTACCAGGCTTCGTTGTTTATTTAAGTGGGCTGACCCATGCACATCATTTGAATGGAATTTTATGGAGGCTAGCTAGAAGAGATCAGTGTGAAATTGTGAAAAATAAGAAGGAACATGGCGCCAGCTAGCAAGGCTGAAAAGAAGGCAGCAGTGGATGCAGCTGCATGGATGTTCAATGTTGTAACTTCTGTTGGAATTATCATTGTAAACAAAGCTTTGATGGCCACTTATGGCTTCAGTTTTGGTAAATTCCCTTTCCAAAATTTTAATGATAATTTTGTTCTCGAGTTACAATGTCCCGGTTAATATATTATCATGCTTTGATGCTAATTTCTTATCTTCTTAATATAATTTGCCTTTGCGTGCAGCTACAACATTAACAGGTCTTCATTTTGCTACTACTACTTTGATGACAGTCATACTAAGGATGCTAGGATATATCCAGGCTTCTCATTTACCCTTACTAGAAATTCTAAAGTTTGTTTTCTTCGCTAACTTCTCCATTGTTGGAATGAATGTCAGTCTAATGTGGAACTCAGTCGGATTCTATCAAGTGAGTTGGGCTTAATTCGCTATTGGTCCATTAATGCATTCAGAAGTTAAATTTACTTTTTAACCACTGGCAGATTGCTAAGTTGAGTATGATCCCTGTATCCTGCTTGTTGGAAGTTGTTTTTGATAAGATTCGGTATTCAAGAGATACAAAACTGAGCATAGGTGTTGTTCTTTTGGGCGTTGGTGTTTGCACTGTTACTGATGTGAGTGTTAACACAAGAGGGTTCGTTGCTGCCTTTATAGCAGTGTGGAGCACTTCTCTGCAACAATATGTAAGTGTGAATTCCACTACATGTAATATACTGCATCTGTTCAAACATAAATGGCATAATTGAATCATAAATGGATTCATGCAAGCACAAACACCTGCATACACAACATTACAGAGAGAGGAATGGAATCAGACTAACATTGTCCTTTCTGCCTTATTATTGTGTTATGCTTATATGTCCACATGAATGCATTTTAGAAAAGTTCTGGTATTGTGAAAATTATCATGTTTCAGCCTGCTATTAACACTCCTATTTGGTTTATGGAGTGTAAGGATTAAGGAATCTTAATCTGATTTTTTTTTCTGACTTATTAATGAATTTTCAAATCTCTCATGTGCAGTATGTGCACTTTCTTCAACGGAAGTATTCGTTGAGTTCCTTCAACCTTTTGGGACATACAGCACCTGCACAGGCTGCATCACTCCTGTTATTTGGCCCTGTTCTAGACTATTGGTTGACAAACAACAGAGTTGACAAATATGCTTATAACGCAGGCCCTTTGGTATGTACAATGGATCACAAAATGATATCAATTTCAACATATGAACCATAGATAATTTATTTTTTCTGAGAAATCGAGTGCACAAACTAGTAGATTCACATGGATTTGCATATTATAGTGGATGGCTTGATGTGTTAAATAGATATTGATTTCACCTTTAAATAGATCTAGACAATTGTGTATATTATATATTTGGTCTTGTTTGTATGCCTGTGTGTTACATGACTGTTATTTAGGCATAGACATTACTATGCCTATCAGTGTAGATAAACACACAATAAAACAGATGGATTAATGCATGCTGACCTTATGTTACTTTTCACAATCTTATGTGGGTTGATATTGACCTTGCCTAAGGTTGTCATCTTATGTGTTGGCTTTGGCAGATATTCATATTTCTGTCATGCACTATCGCGGTGGGGACCAACCTGAGCCAATTTATCTGCATTGGAAGATTTACTGCAGTTTCATTTCAAGTACTAGGCCATATGAAGACAATACTTGTTTTAATAATGGGATTCTTTTTCTTTGGGAGGGAAGGTCTCAACGTTCACGTGGTTTTAGGGATGGTAATAGCCGTGGTTGGAATGATATGGTATGGCAATGCCTCATCAAAGCCTGGTGGAAAAGAGCGCTTGAACCACTCTCTTCCCACCAACAAAACAGAAACCAGATAGTTTCACAGCACTGGCTCGTTCTGGTGATTTTATTTGCAAAAGTTGAGGATAAGAAGATAGGAGTAGGAAAGTATTTAATTATTTGAAATTAAACCTTATTCGTTATAATTATTTCAACCTTATTTGCTATTCTTTAAATTTTCATCTCGGTTATGAAAGTATATTAATTCCCCACTCATAATTGTAATATGTGCTTAGATGACGACGGCACTTTTTGATGAAATTTTCATGCTGACACAATAGTGCAAATTGCAATGACTACATGAACCATATAATATGACACTTTACTCTTAAAATTATATATTTTCCTTGAAAATGTATATTAGGTTTGTCAGAATTACTGATGATTTAACGACCCATAATGAAAAATATAGGAAAAACGAATAAAAAAGCAAGCAAAATCTTAGGGAAGACCATTAATATAAATTCTTAGAAAAGAAAAATGAGATTTTGGGGAGTACTGAGAACCATACCCTATGCCTCAACGTTCAATTTCTCCAATTAACGCAAACGTATAAACTTGGTTACCTTTTTCAAACGTCTTCCATCAATGTTCACGAAAAATAAGTAATTACGTACTAATGTATGCATACAAAGCAGTGTGAAAACTTGCAACAAAATAAATTATAGACGGGTAGCTACCAAATCAAGTGTTTGGAATAAAGTAGTGATATTGTCATATTAAAGAGTTGGAGAAAATATAGAACTACTTAATTTTCAAATACATTTTGTGAATCAAAATCATCATTGTCTAACAATATGAATTCCATATAGAAAGGAAAAAAATTTCTTAAAAAAGGCTTACTTATAAAATGAGGAAAACAACGATATATCCACCCTTAAATTCTTTAAGGTTGGAATTATCACATATTTTAAATTATACGAATAGTAAAGGACTTCCTAGTTTTTACTTTATAAATAACTCACTTTTAAAAAACCTTATGAATGTGAAAGGACCACAAACAATTTTAATATCTCACCAAGTTACAAAATGTTTTGCGTCGCCAATTTATTGCCAAATATCATTACTTGAATACGAAAAAGTAACATTTTCCTTTGAGGAACATAGTGAATACGTAATTTCATCAAATACTATTTAAGGTTCTCTACAACTAAGAATACCAACATTAAACTAAACGGAAGCTTAACGCAAATAACAAACAAAATTGAAATTGTCACCGCATTTCACAACTAATACAAAGTCGGTATGGAAAACATGTCTAATGTACTTGAAATTTGCCTCCTCAACAAAATCTAATCTCAAGCCAAAACATATCAGCTTAACGCTTCTTGGAGACACCAACAGTTTTCCCCCTGCGGCCAGTAGTCTTGGTATGCTGACCACGGACACGAAGGCCCCAGTAGTGCCTCAAACCACGGTGGTTTCTGCATGATAGTTAGAATGTGAGTCCCAAGTGTTATAACAACAGCCAAAATTTACTTAAACATACAATGCATAGGCTTTCCACAGTAATTCTTAAGTATGTTGGTAGACTTTGATTTCATTACACATTCAATATTTGGACTGACATCTAGCAACTATGTGGACTAACAGAAAACCAAGCACAAGCTATTGGACGACAGGCTAGCAAACTAATATGATCAGGTTCTTTTGAGGAGATAAATTAGATCAACGTTAAGATAAATATTCCTATCAGATAATGAGAACCTGTCCTTCCATGATATCATATACAAACATCGCAGGCAAAACAATCACATAATCATAAAAGGAAAGAAATAAAAAAAAAAGAACAGATCTGCGTCCAGCATACATTCATGTTGCACATATCAGAAGACAGAAATCTAGTAGTCAATTTGACTTTGTCAACAAGGTAAAACTTATTCTGATTTTGAACAAACAAATATCAGATTCACCAGGAAAACAATTAGAACATAAAATATATGAAAAGATAGGTAACTAGTAGAGGTGAGTGAGTAACCTAATTTTCTTGAGTCTCTCCAAGTCATCCCTCAGCTTCATGTCAAGTGCATTAGACACAACCTGCGAGTACTTTCCATCCTTGTAATCCTTCTTCCTGTTCAAAAACCAGTCTGGGATCTTGAATTGCCGAGGGTTATAAACCACAGCCATCAGATTTTCCAACTCAGCAGCACTCAACTCACCAGCTCTGAAAATCCCAACACAACAAAACACCCATTTCAACAAAATGGAAAAAAAGAAAAAAAAACACGTCAGTCAATGTGCAATTGAACAGAACAAAAGAAAAAACAAAAACCTTTTGTTCATGTCAACATCGGTTTTCTTGCAAACGATGTTGGCAAATCTCCTCCCAATACCCTTGATTGAGGTAAGAGCAAACATTATCTTCTGCTTGCCGTCCACGTTCGTGTTCAGCACACGCAGAATGTGCTGGAAATCCTCGTTCGCCACCAGAGACTGCAAGACCCACAACAAACAAATTCAGTTACCTTTCAAGGTTTCTCAAAATTGCACCTTTGTTTCTTCCAATCAACTCCGTGCACGGAGGGGGCCAATCGAGATGGGAGCCTACCATTTTTGCCGCGGAAATGTTGTCGGAGAGTGAGGGTCGCCGCCGAAGCTGTTGGTGCTGCCCAATTGAGGATCTGAATTTTTAGGGTTCGTGAGCGAATCAACGTTATATAGGGTGCTGCTTCCAGGTCTTCGCTAGGGTTTTGTTCGTGTGCCGCACAGAGTGACAGGTGACTAGAACGTCGTCGTTTGAGTTACTAGAATTTGTGGGCTAGTTTGGGCTCCATCGGCCCATTTCTAAACTGCTTTTTTAAAAACATACTGATGCTTTCGACAAGCCCAGACTATTGTTGACAAAAAAAAAAGGAAAAAAGCCAAGGCTATTTTTTAAAATAATCCCAAGAAAATATTAATAACAGGGTTAAAATAATGATATGTGAATAAATTTATGAACAGAAGGAAGGGGTCAGACATTTCAATAATTCATATTTTTTGCTCACCGTTATGCTATGTTATGTTTCAGTACTATGATGGTATGCTAGTGGCATGTACATGTTTTTCTTGAATATTTAAAAAATGTCTAAATTTAGCTTCCTCCCTTGCTCTTCTTTAATATGTTGTTTTCCTTTCTCCTATAATGGTTAGAAGCAATAAATGAAAAGAGTCTTTTAAAATTAATGTAATTCCAAAATAAGCAAAAATAATATATTAACAAGTAAAATTTCAGGATGAACGTTAAGAGTATCTTAAAGAATTATATATTATTAATTCATTAAGTTTTTGTTAATATATTAATTTATATTTTTTTATCTTTCAAAATATTAATTTTAAATATATTTATTTAAAATATAAATTTTGCTCTCTTTTTTTCTTTCCTCCAAAACTCTTCTTCCCAGATAATTTTTAAGAAAAATAAATTCTAGTAACAAATTTGGTAGGCAATCATTTAGTTATTAGTGGATCCAGATCGCCTGTAATTTTAACTGGAGCTGCAACATCTTCTTCTTCCTGTATAGTTTCGCTTAAACGAAAATACACAACAAGAAGAAGATGTTGTCTTTACTTCCATTTCAACTCTCTCTCTTTCATCCACCCACTCAGCCCTTCTTCCTCTCCTCTCTTTCCTTTCCTATCCAGCCACCCTCTTTCTCAGTCTCTTTCTTCCTCTCTCTTTATTTAGTTCTTCACCCCTCTTTTTCTCTCTTCATCCGACCATTTTCCCTTCCTTTTATTATCCTTCTCACGCTCTCCCTCTCCCTTGTGCTCTTGCCTCATCTCCTCTTACCTTCTCTTTCTCTCTTTTTCTTCTCTTACTCTCTTTTTCTCTCTTTTTTCTAGTTTTTTGTCACTCTTTCTGGCTTAAACTATATTCGCTTAAACGAATTTTTTTGACTTAAGCAAAATTTGCTTAAGTTAATTTTTTTTTGTTTAAACTAAAATCACTTTTTACTAAATTCGTTTAAATAAATTTTGTTTCGATTAAGTGAATTTTGTTTCGCTTAAGCAAATGAAAAACTGCAACCAAAACTGTAGGTGATTCAAATTTGTTATTGGTTCTATAATGTTTTCAATGCATATGAAGAAACAAGACTTATGAACTCAAAATTATAGAGGAAGGTGATGTTCCTATGAAATATGGTTTGCAATACTATTCATCTTTAAATTTTAATATGAAAAATGTCAAACAATACACTTCAACCTATTTTTTTAGTAATTTATAGTGAAATAAAAAAATATTAAAAAAATAAAAAAAATATAATTAAAATATTTTTTAAAACTTAAAAATTTTAGAACAATATTAATGAATGGCTCAAAACACTTATTAAATATTTAAATATCAAACAAAAAATTATATATTTTTATTGTTTTAAATACTATAATTTTATTTAAAAATATTTTCTTATTATTTATCTAATGCCTTAATCTATATTATCAATCTTGATTAATGAATAAGATAAGAAAATAATAAGATAGAGATAAGATATAATAAAAGAATAATAATCGCTGATCCTATCCTATATTATAGGTTTGAAATAAATAAAAAATAAATAATATTATGTTTTGTTATTCGCAATCTAACACTAGCAAGTGCACTAGGATTGCAGCAAGTAATGAGTAAATTTAAGATCCAAATATCGTTTCCACAGGAAATTTAGGTTTCAAATACCACTTCATAGAATTATAACCATTTACGCTTTTTTGAAATTGGAAGGAGAGTAGTAACATGTAATAACAGCAAACCAGAACAATTAAAAGTAAAATGAACTTGCAGAAAATAGAACAATGAACAAACAATTATTTGATAACAGAAAAAGAAACCATAGCTAGGGAATTGCTTCACCAAAACTCCAATGTTTAATCAATAAAGTTCTAAATTAACAAGCATTTGGAAAGAAAGACAACCAGTTTCATGTTCTATTGTTCAGAGGTTAATTCCTTAACTCAGTGAACCTAACATTCAATTAAAACATTCTAATTTCTTAGATCTGATTTAATTCAACATTGCTTTAAGTATAAGAAACCAAAAGATTGCAAGATCAAAGTTCCTTATCCCTAAGAAAACTATAATCTTGGTGATTGGTTCAGATCTGAAGAACAAATTCAATTTCCATTGACAAAAGTTCCTCTGAAATTAGTTAATCAAATATCCATTCAATTCCTACGTAAAGTGCAGAATCAATCACTCATTCTATTCCAAAGCTTGAAATCCAGATCCAAAATCAATTCAACATATTCGTTTCAGATCTACAATTCCTAGCTATGAACAAATTACACAACCATGGCAGCAGAGAGAAAAAAAGAAAGAGAAGAAGAAAATCAGAATCGCCATGGAAGCTTGCTCCACTCCTATTCCTTTTCGTGAAGTTCCGAGATTCGAATCCCTACTCCTCTCTCTCACTTCCTCTAACAAGAATCTAACTAAAAAAACTGAAAATAAATAGAATCCCCTTTTTTCGGATCATTTCTGGTATTTATAGAATTTTTCATATTTTTACATCATCACTTTTATGAGAAATAGTAGTTACGCAGAGGGTTTATTGTTGCGCGTTAACACTTTTTCCAGTAATAGTGGCCACGCGCAACTTCCTGATATTGAGAGCTCTCTGAAACTATCACTCTTGCTGATAAAAGTGACAACGCAGATGCAAAGTAGTTGCGCGTTATCACTCTTACAGATAAAAGTGACTACGCGCAACTCGTCAAGTTGAAGACTCTCTGAGCTCTGAAGTGATCATTTTCTTATTCTTGTATTTTTGGAGTCCAGACTTGCTTCTTTCCTCTTCCTTTTCATCAAACCTCCATGGATATGATCCTTGCTCAAATTATTCCTTCAAAAACAAGATTAAAAACTTAATTCCTAAGCAAAAATTTCACAATTGCTAAAATAGCTACAAATTTAAACAAAACTTTAATTTCTTCTCTTTTTTTGAGTTTTTCTGTTTTATATATTTTTCTTATCAAATGTGTTAGAATTATACTAAAATATCAGTCAAAATATAGATTCATCATGTATTATTTTTAATATTTAAGATAAGTAAAAATTAATAAAATAAAATAAAGTTATATTTAAATAAAAGAGTATTAAAATTAATATATTTTATAATATAATTTTTTTATTTTTCCATATATACATAGATATAGATTAAAATTTTAGAAAAAAATTATAATTAGAACAAAAAATTACAAAAGCTTTAAAAATGTTTTATTAAATGATTTTTTTTTTTATAAATGTTACTTTAAATTCACTTTTTCTTTAAAAAGTTATGAATTTTAAAAAAATAAAAATAATTTGTTATTGAAAATGTTCATATAGGTTTATTATATTTAAATATTTTTTTTACAAAATATTTAAGAAGATAAAAAGTATGAATAATTTTTGTTTTAAAAAAAGTTATGATAATTCTTAACCAGCACCTCCTTGACATGAAAATTTGAATTAGGATAATTCAATGAAATATAACCATCTTATCATGTTAATCAACATTGAAAATAAGATAAGATAAATTATCCACTAAACAGGACGTTAATGACTTTCTAACTTCTCATTCAAAACCTTAATTTATAATTATCATGCCTCTGAACATGTCCCGCAATTCAAACAAATCATTGATCACGATCATAAAAGGAATATGGACCACTAAATCTTCGGTATGTCATGACAGGAGATGGAGGAAATAAAGCATCTCGTGTATATATTTTTTCGGTTAATCTACTGTGGTATCCAGTTGATAAAATCGAATACAACGTAAAAATAATAAAGAAAAAACACATCTCGTGTAAAATGAAAGCCAACAACAAAATTTAAAAAACACATATACTCAAGTACATACATCGGTCTAACAATTAGTACTGAATTTCGTTACAAGCTAAATCAACATAAGCACAACACAAAATGAGACAATGATGAGTAAAGTAAAAGAAAGACCTGGTTACAGCCTCGTCTTTCGTTACTGTACAAGTCTGTTCTATTGAGAGCACAATCATGATGAGCAAGTCCATGATGAAACAATGCTCAGGGTTGATGTACACATTACATGCATGATACAAAATGAGCTTTCTATAAACATACTAGAATTATGACTGCGGCTCTTTTAACAGGACTAGCAGAATGATGTTGCTTATTTGCAAACCCGTTAGTTCCAAAAGCATAAATAACATGTCTTTTTTCCTATAGTAAAAAATTGTCACAGACTAAGATGGTTGGTTCTACATGGTTTAATTTCATTTCATATGGAAATAGTACAGCCTAATTCTTTGGCAGCTGTATCAAGAAACGTAATAGACAAGTCACTGGAAATTCGGCTATGCGCTTCCCATGTCAAGCATTTTTCTATGTCAGCTTGCCAGTCAATGACATCCAAATTGAAGTACTGGAAAGACGGGTTGTGGATGCCATTTATTCGCAGTGGTTTAGGACTAGATCTGATTGAACCAGTGTGCAAAATGTCACGAAGTACCGATATGCTCAGGGTTCGGACGTGTGCACTTGGATGAGAGAGGCATCTAATAGTAGCCGACAGGCGACACTGGCATTTTCACAATTCTAAAATATCAGTCAACAATGTTATAAAAGCAAAAGAAAAGCACGATAATTGCAATAGTTCTACATTTGATTTCCCTTTCACTGATCTCATAATCTAGAATCAGATTTGTAAATGTATCACCGTAACCCAGCCATATTACAAGTTATGATGACGAGGGAAGTTTTTATTTACCTTTAAAAGATTTGAAAGGCCATCCGCCACAGCTAATCCAGATTCTCCAAACTCTAGCACCGGCTGAACTGCTCTAGCTGTTGCTTCCAATAGCTGACCATTTTTATTGTTGAAATTTGCATATCAGTAAAGCTCAAGTATAAAACAAAATATATGAAATACCAATCCCTTCTACTGTGCCACTAATAGCTGCTCTACCTATCAAAGTTTGTCTTTGGAAATTAGGAAATCATAGTGTACTAGCAAGCTGGCTCATAATATTAGTAAACTAAGTCACATTTCAATATAGCTTTCTTAATGAGTTGGTGAATCATCAAGTCCACTCACTCTGATGATGTTTTGTACATTTCAAAAACCTAAAATGAGCTCTAGCACGATGAATATTGTATGCTGGTTCTTTTTTAATGATCATGATCACTGTGAAGTAGAAGCTTTATTAGATGTCGACTACAGCACTATGCTGGTTCTGTAGAATGTAGGACTTGGGGATACTGTGAGTTTTTGCTGTGGAAACCTGCTTTCTTGGAAAAGTAAGAAGCAAAATGTGGTAGTATGGTCAAGTGTAGAAAAGGATACCATGCTATGGCTGAGCCTACACATATCGGTGTAATAGCCAGGATATTATTAAGATAGTGTTTAGTCCTGCTTTCCCTGAGCTAACAAAGACCAATGAGAAACTTCAGCAACGATTCATTTCTACTACTTAGGTGAGAATGAGCAGTAACAACCAGATTCAATGGAACTTTGTCGGAGGAGCATAGATACATTCATAGCAAACTGAACATGATTAGATACCAAGGCCTAACTCCATAGAGGGAGTGTTAGGACATAATCAACGTTTCAAAAATTAGAGCATTCACTAAAATTGGTAATCAGATCATTGGTATTTGGTCCAATGTGGTAGTTGAACCATGGTAGAATCAACAATTATATATAATGAGTAATAAATTAACATAAATTAAATAAAAAAACACATCTCGTAAATTTTTAAATAATCATTGAAGAACCAAATTTATGTCCAAGAAAAAAACCAATAACAAAGATTAATAACAGGATATATGTAGGCCTTTATTAATCTCAAAATATAATTTAGAACAAATAAAAAATCTTAGTAAGTAAAAAGAGAAAAAAGTTCAAGTTAGTTTTTTGATACTGATTTTCATGATGATCATCAGTTTTAGACTGGTTTGACCAGTTTTTTGCTCCCTAATTTTTAGGATTTTTTAGACTGGTGAATTGACAAATTCACAATTTTTCCATCTGAACCAGCTGGTCCAGTCTATCAATATATGATGTATCAATGTTTTAGTGTGTTATGTGACATTTGGTATTACTCGTGTACTAACTACATCCTATTTACTTGTAGAAAGAAACAAATAGGGGGCATTAACATCAAGTTAGCACGGTCCTTTATATAATAGTTTGCAATCTATTCATTCTATCTGTGTTTCCTTAGCAAAGTTTATATTCGAGACTTTAACAACACCAGTTTTATTTTCTTAATATCTATTTAGAGTTTTGAATTGAAGGCTACATCTTGGTTAAAAGAATTTATTTAATGATATAATGCTTTTCAATAAATAGTCTGCTATACAAGTATATAGCATAAAATTTCCTTTGAACTTTTAACTTATGGAACAAATAATTTAATGCTCTAAAATCTATAATTTCATTTAAAGACACCATGAAGGAGTGACATTAGCTTGATGTATGGGATCATTGGGATGTGTGCATACCAAAGAAAGGCAAATATTTATCTGGAAAAAGTTGCATGACATGCCTGTATGAGTGAGGGGAAAATTACATAGTTAATGTACATAAAATGAGGAATAGCTAAAGATTAAATGACAATAAATACTATTATGCAAGTATATTTTAAAATAGACACACAAATATGTGTTTTAAGTAAGAAATGAGTCAGTTTTCTGGTTGTGTGTGAAGCAGAATTAGGTTAACTCAGTAAATGAAAAGAACTTGAAAATTGATAGACGCTAATGTTGAAACAAACTACCTCCAGCTGTGGTAAAGTGCAAGCTTCTCCATCAACCAGCATCCCATCTGTGGCTCGCAGTAGTAAATCTGAGGCACTTGCCACAATTACCAACGATTCAGCAGTGTCATGATTCCGCATTAGTTCCACTATCAATTTTACAATCCGCTGATTGATTCGCCACATCTTCTGACCAAGATCATCATCCTTAGCAATCCAGGGCTGCAATTCCCTCTCCGCCTGACAAGCAAACAAGCCCAGGAAAGTGACTAAACAAGTGAATGTTGGAAATAATAATTAAAAAAAATTACAATAAACAGTGGATAGATGACATCTTCAGCATCAGCTATTGAACTTTCAAGACATTAAAAGACAGTTTTCAAAGGTATTAGGAATGATAGTTCATAAATTTTGGCAATCTGTTTAAAAAATGGTAATATATTTTTTTTGGGTGGGGCTAAAAAAGGTAATTGCTATTGCTAAACAGAATATGCGTCCAAGTTAGAGCTCAGAGTAATTAAAGAAACCACTCATGAGAAGACGAAATTTTGGACCTGAAGAACAACTGCTGTAGCTGCTTTTGTTGGTGAGGCTGATACAACATTGCATAATGCATCAACAACCTATAAAACATATAATAAAAATTAGTCGATATTGAACCCTTTTGTGAAATACAATATAAATAAGATATTTGGATCCACACAATCACATAGCACAGCCACACATACACAGTTAGAACTAAATCTTATTATGGGTCTCGATGGGGTAACTCTGTGTTTCGTTTCACTAACCCTTTAATACTTTTTTTTCCATTTAAAACGTCTATCTCCCCATGTGTAGAGTTGAGTTAGAAGAGGAGGCACTTCACATATGAATGTGATTCCTCTCCTCAAGCTTCACCAATTTGTAGCATTCAAAATATTGAAGTTTTCAATGCATGTGTTAATGAATGTTGCCTGCTCTGCATTTTAAAACTCCAGATCACAATTTTCTGTATGTGTTGCTGTTTCAGAATTTTGGTTGCATCTTTCCTATGCTTCATGTGTACACAGGATACACCTATTTATCCTCATCTCCAGTTCTTGTTTTATTAGAACCCTACTTCTATTATTAACAAGAACTTAGGTGCTCCATCAAGGAAAATTTCCTCACAATTTGTGTCAAAGGTTAAAAACACGTATAATTCTACCATTGGATGAAAAAAATAATTAAATTCGGTTAAAGTTTCTGCAGTATTAGTTTGGCACTCGTACCTGTCTCCATCCCTGTTGGGCAGAAGTGCTTTCTGCGAAAGGTTGAGTTTCAGGAGATGCAATCAACTTGTGCCATAATAGTGAAACTACAGAGAAACATAACTCTTGTTTCTCTGCCAGCATTGATCTCAGGAAAATTTGTGCATTGCAATTAAGTCCTATATGCCTGTCCATTGTGAGGAAGTTGGCAAGATCAGAAGCATCCAATGAGAAACCTGTGACACCTTTACCCAAGCTACACCCCGATGCTTCATTTGAACATGGAGTTCTTTCAGAACTATGGTTAATTTTTGACGGGAATGAATCTTCCATAGGTACAACAGATGTCTGCCCAGGGTCAAAGCAGCTACTACTTTCACACTGATTCTGTCTTTTACCATCAAAACAAACAAGAGAGTCCTTCCAAAGAGGTGTGTGAATTAAGTTTGCTTCTAATGGCTCGGCCTTGTTCACTATAGATGCAACAGCTTTGCTGTGAATGTCAATGAGATTATACAATGATGATGCCCTGGAGTGAATTTCATTGTCCCATTTGCAGCGAATCAAAACAGATAGAGCATGCATGCAAGCTTTTGACCTTCTAAATAGTTCAGAAACATGTGCAGCAACCATTGCTGCTGCAACTATTTCATTTGAGCTGTAACTCCATGGGGTGCCGACAGAAGATGGCTTCAATGAAAATAGGGCCTCTAAAATTGCCAAAATTCTGTGAGTATGACGTACTGCTGAATCTAAGCCATTCCGCAACTCATGGGATGATCCATTTAGTCTAACAGGCTTGGCTATATCTTGCACATTATTGGAAACTGAATGATTATTCCCTCGGGATATCAAAGGGAACAACTGAAGCTCACAGGCAAGAGCACAAACAGCAGCCAAAACGTAAGAATCAAATGCTGCTACCGGACCTTGCTTCTTTGTTTTCCTATTTCTTCTCTCTTTTTGGTTCTCAGATGTTGTTTGCAAGTCCTCACCAATTTCCTCCACTGAATAGTTATCTTCACCTCTAGGCCTCTTGCTTCCATTGAATTGGGCTTCATGACTAACACAGACAGTTAAGACAACAAAAAGTAGGCGTGAAGCAAGCTCTACAGATGCACACGATTCCAAGAACAGTGAATGAACCATGGTACGAAGTTCTGCCACAGCAAGGTTTTTAGAGGCAGAACCAATTCCAGATAGGTATTTTGATTTTCTGTTTTGTTCTCTAGTGGCCTCGGGGGGAAATGTCCTCTGAAGAATAGCTTCTACCGTAGCAGCAAATATTTTCATGAGACATGCTTCTGATGGGCTTCCACGAGGAAGATATTCCAAGACCTTTAGTAGGGGAATGTACAAATTCCATGACAGTATGGGAGGTTGTAGGGGGGTTGCAACTATAATATCTGGAAGATCAACAGCAGAGGAACTTGTAGGAATCAGGCCATAAGCAGCTTCCCAAATGGTGCATATTCTCCATTCAACCTCAGGACCATGGGCACAAAGCATTGATGCAATGCCTTGGGCAGTAGCCTCAATTGAGGCTTCAGCTGCAGGAACTTCTATCTGATCAACAAGAGATTTTTAGATCTTCAGTGTATAGAAAGAATTTGTCTGAAAAACTTGACAAAATAAAAATAACAGAGAAATAAAAATGCAACTGACAAAGATGAACACAACCTGCTTTTTATATGAAGAAATATAACCACCCAAAGGTTCGTGCTGAACTTCAACTCCATCAACTTGCCTAAGAGGAGGAAAAAGCAATGCAGGCTGAGAAAGTATTCGAAAAAGCAGAGCAGCAGCAGCATCTGCAGCTATACCAACTCTCATGGACATTGCAGTCCCTATTGCACGCAAGAAATGCAAATGCATCCAATTTCTAGGAAGCTGCATTAACACATAAAAGAAAAGAAAAACAAATCAGCCAATTAGTTTAAATCTTTAACTAACTGACTGATTTTGTTAGAAGGATACATGATAATCTGTCACATTAAAAATTTCTCAAATAAGGGGAATGTTACTTAAACTAAAAAAATAACCCCTCCTCTTCAGTACCATCCAAATCTATTGAGGCATGTAATAAGAGTATACAATTTAAACCAATGGAATATACTGTGTCCCTTTTCCACCTCTCCATGAGCTTCCTCAAGGCTCACTTCTGTGGTGGATCTTCCCTTGAACGAATAAAACATGTTTGAATCATATTATAATTTTATTTAATTTATGCATATTTCAATTTCTTCTTCCTATACTAATAATAATAATACTAGCATAAGATTTATATTTCACATCAACTACAGATTTGATCAAAGTAGAATATATAGAAGCTAAGGTAATTATCACTTTAAGAGCTAGCTTTTGGAACTCAGTTAGAATCTTTAGATATTAGCCCAAATTTAAGATGTTATCCAAGTTTACTGTAGATCTGGAATTAGGTTACCCTCAACTTGCGGAAACAAAACTTAACTTGGCCCTTAGATTTCATAATGAAACCTACCCAGCTTTCCCAATTCAATCTACATGGTTTGACGACTTTTTTAGTGCAATATATATTTAAAAAGTTATTGTTACAATTTTTGCACTCCAAATGTCCAATCTTGAGCATGAGGGGTGTGTGTTGAGATCTCAAATAACCATAATAAAGCTTATAAAGATTAAAGCAATTTTTATCTTACAATTTAGCTTTTAGGATTAAGTCCAATCCCAAATTTAAAAATAATATTAGAGTACTAGTAATATATTTACCTTAATGAAAGCATCACAGTATTCTCTATCTATCAATATTATACTTACCCTTATGCCAGATGCATAATCTTCTGCAGCTCGAAGAAGCTCCACAAGCTGCACTGCAGCATCAAGTGCATCTGGAGCCCATGATGGGGGCGCTTCTAGAAGTCCAAGAAGAAGTCTTTGTGTAGCACTTGGAGTAGCAATTGCATAATATCTGCAAAAGTTAGGTATATACATTTTCTTAGGCACATGAACTCTATGAACAACTAAACAGCAAGAAAGGTATTAAGTTCAAAATAACCTATGAAATAAACGTGCATATGGTTCTAGGGCTGGTAATCCAGCAACAAGATGTTCATCCACAGCTGTTGTTGGAGGGGGAAGCAAAAGTGCAGGGACTGCAGCAGCTGTTAAAGTAGCAGTCTCATTACGAGCAACTTCATCATCACAAACGCTTAATATAACACCAGCACCATTGGCAACAGCCCATCTTGGAGTTGAAGGCACGAGTTGAGGATGCTTCCCAGAACCACGAGAAGAAGCTAAGATAAAAAACAGACATATCATCATATTCGAAACATACACATAGGCATCAATACAATAGTGAAAATTGAAAAATGATAATTTTGTTGAATAAAATTCATTGACAATATTTTTACATAGCTGTTCATAGGAAAAGAAGAAAATTAATTCTGACATGTCCACTTAGTATGTTCAATCATTAGAATCACACCAGAAGACTTGTGTTAAGAAGTACAGTTAAGTGTCATCAATAAGTGGGTGTATAATGAAAAAATTCAAAAAATATAGAAGATCAAGTAGCCACATTGTTCCCACATTGTATTCAATTATTATATTTCTACAGAGTTCTACTATTATATTGGCTAACACAATGCAATAGCATGAGGTCAAGTAGGCCATGCTCTGATCTAAACATTTAAACAGAATGGCTGCATGCAAAAAAATACCAATAGTATGGATGTACATTGAGCTTTGATTTTTCAAATGAAAGTCCCCAAAGAGGTTGCCACTGATGCTGTAACTACAAATTTCTATTCAGTAATTTGTCTGTCTTATTTACTTAACTGCCAAGTTCCCTGCTCTATCTTCTTTCTGACTTTAGACTTTTTTCTTTCTTCCTCCTCAATTTTGGATGCCATGAAAAATGTATTTTTCTTTCAAAAACATGAGTTGCATGGCAAGATTTTCAAACTGTGTTTAATTTAAAAAACCATAAACCAAATTACATAATCATTAATAAGACTGCAACATAATATTCATCTTTTAGTCTTAAAATGAAAAATAACTATCTAAACTTAATTGGCCAATAAATTCTTCATATCATATTTGGACTAACTGATAAAATGGTGGGTTGAGTTGTGACAGAGGAGAGGCACAAGAAATAAAAGGGGGATGATGAACATGAAGATTGACGCATAAGGCAATTCCAAATTCTATGTACATAGTCAGCAAATATAGTGTAAACATGCACCCAAGCTCGTTTGACAAAAACCTTTTATGAATAGAAGCTCGTGTGACAGAAAATACATTTGCACCTTAAATAAATTCTCCACTCTATGAAGAAATGTCTCAAATATTTTGATATAATTGTTCACACAATATTGTGAATGAACGTCATCTAAAACAAAATAACAAAAATTACAACATTATGCAAACTAAATTTAATGTACCAGTTGATGGAGGCTTGAGTTCTCCTGCAGCATATTTACCCATAACACCACTGCACCTGTTAACATATGGAGAAATCCACTGACTTAAATAAAAATATACAAATGCCCACAACCCACAAGAAGATAATTCAACACATTACACTATGAGTCAAAGCAAATCAAGTAAGCTGTTTCTTTTATCAAGATAAAAGGAAGAACAGCTATTACCATACTAGGTAAGTTGTTCTAATTCATACTACTAAGTAAAATATAAAATTCTGCACCCCTAAACTTCATCATGCTATATTCTAATAAAGGAAAGCACTAATGAACATGAGTTCAAAAGCTTCCATTTTCACTGCCTTTGAGAGGTGATTATTTACTTCAATCCATATACTTCATCTAACAAACAAGAAAAGCTGCCAACAAGCTTGCACCTGTTTGGTCCTTTAAGATTAAGAGTGATAATTGTTGAGAAAAAAAGAGAAACAAGAGACACAAGATGAAATTCATGTGTCTAAACTACATATTACAAATAAACTATATAGACTAAAGGAAAAAATATACATAAATTACAGTTACCCTAATTACATGATTAACATATAGCCATCTAATGGACTTGTAAACAATTAAAAAGTTTTACAACGCTCTCTTTCAACTTGAAGCATTTAAGTCATTTGCATCAAGTATGTTACATATATAACATACTCAAGTACCTCCCAAAGTCATTTGTCAGCTGGTCAATTGAATAGACAAAGCAAGTGGCAATGTTTCAATGTAAGACTTTCTCTTTAATGGTATGACAATTCACCTTAATGTGTTTGGTACTGTCACAAAACACTAAATTTGAGGCAATATTCAAGGTAACTTGATTGTCATAAATAAGAGTTATTTATGTAATCTCCTCAAACTTAAAGTTCTTGTAGTTATTGCCTAAGTCAAATGAATTCACAAGCCGTAGATGTCATGGCTCAATATTTAGTTTCAATACCTAACCTTGTGGCAACAATATTTCTTACTTTCTAGCAATTATCTACAACAAATACACAAAACTAGGAAGCAAGTCTCTTGTCAATAAAACCTATCCAAATCTGGGTTTGCATATTCAACAATAAATGGCCATTGACTTCATAAATAAGACCTGCCCCTAAGACCTGGTCCACGTAAGCCAACAACAACAACAATCAAGTCTTATCCCACTAGATGAGGTCGACTACATGGATTACAAGACGCTAATAAGCTCAATAAAAAAACAAGTTTTAAGAAATATAATTAATCAAAAGATCTATTTTAATAACTTCAGTTTAAATGTGGTATTACATATTTCATTACCTGGGATACCATGGCTCTATACATACCGTTTTAGCAAGAGCATCATACAGGAAAAAAAAAATTAGTATCTACTTAATATAGTGGCCAAAAATAGTAACCATGGATAGAAACAATTGAGTTAAAGTCATTTTAGCCATCAAGGAAAAAGGTCTTCAAAATCTAACTCAAAACTGTCTTCAAAATCTAACTCAAAACAGATGCGTAACCTTTGGCCATCAAATAGGTCTTTTAAGATAATCAATTTGCTAACCTTGACTATATAGACCCGTTGACAACTTACAGCTAACTTCCTAAAGGTGGAAGAACAAGGTATCATGTCTCATTGCTCCAAAGTGCATACATCTCATCAAACATAACTTGTCTCTACAAAAAATAAGATATTGTCCTACAAATAGCCACAAGACAAAGAAGCCAAGCAAAATGTAGAGACCACGGGTCAGCAAAGAAGAGAGAGAAAAAGGTTGGACAACAATTGGAACGTGCTTGTTTTAAAATAAGGGCAACCTAAATGAGTTAAGATGAGGGAAGCAATACAAGGGTTGATCTAAGTGACAGTGAAGTAAGTCTGGCACAAGTGGTGGCAACAGCCATATAAATAGCTGCATGCACCATGATGAGCAATAGAGGGGTTTGCCAAAAAGGTTGAGCATAGAACAAAGAAGTGAGCATTAAGGCATATCACACATGCCCATTCAGCCAAAGAGGTAGGGACCACTAGGATATTGTCACAATTGACAAGGCAACTCAATTAAAAAAATAGTCAATTAAAAAATAATGATAGCAACTAATGGCAATCTAAGACAAAGATGTAGCTGAAATAATGTCACAGCAAAGAACCATTAAGGACTAAAACAAGAGATAACGAAACAAGAGATAATGCTCCTCCACACTGAAATAATGAAACAATCCCTACAAAACCTTCTTTAACTAGCACACCTAACTTCATTTACTTTAATCAAATCTTTATTCTTTTGAATTTTCTAATAATTTCAACACTGAAATCTAGTTCCTTTCAAATTGGTATCAGGGCTTTGATCTAGAAGGTATGGTACTTGATTCAAAGATGAAGAAAGTGAACAAACATTGGGAGCTCAAAACCCTTGAAAAGTATTAGAAGTTTGAGATCAAGGGAGGAAGAACAAGAATAACATAAAATATTGAAGTTTCCAAAGTTTGAAAGAAAAGGTGCCTATTGGTGGGTGGCTGATCAATGTGGAGGAGCATTTTAGTTTGAAAGGAACATTTTAGGGGTTGTTTCAACCTGGATATGACTTCTAGCATTTCCAACCTAAGTATAATCTAGAACAGCAATTTGAGAAAATATAGGAACCAATGCCATTCAAGTTAGGAAAGAGGTGCCCTTCACTAAGTATTCCTATGGCTTCAAAATTCTATTCCACATTAATTAACCACCAATGGGAGTCTTTTCCTTCAATTTATGGAAACATCTTCAAGATCTAACACCCACAGCTCTAAGATCGAAACTCTTATACCAATTGATAGTAATTAGAATATGAACAAAAATATGTAATATTATTGAAGAACCCAAATCCTGACCTTGCCCTAACAGGGTACAACACCAAGAATAAGAAGAATGTACAATAAGAAAATTGATTTCCAAGATAATCAAAAGATCCATGCCTTTTCCAAGTCCCTATCATACGTCTGAATTCTCAAATGTCCTCTCTAGTTTCCCTCCCCTATTTATCCAGTTTCCCTCCCCTTATTCATACTGATGAATATATAATTGATACTGTGTATAGGGTATGTTGGTTGATGGTAGAGTCAAGGTTGATCACCTTTTTCTGCTAGGCAAAAACTAGGGAAGAAGGTTGATCAAATAAAGTGTAGCAGGATGCAGATAAAATGGGATTTTGAACTTTTAAGTAGGAAGGCCTAAGGAATGATATTGATTGAAACGGAGAGATGAATATCTAGGTATAGGAGCCCAAAATAAATTGAATGAGATTGCCACCAGGTTGAACAATGGCTGGAGAAATTCCAAGCATCATGAAATATGGTTGAGTTTAAGGTCAAACCTTAAATCAACCAAATTGAATCATAGCACCCTTAATACTTGCAAGCAGAGTAACTCACAATGTATATATTACTAAGAAATACTCACCACCGGAAGTAGTCACTTCTAATGCCTACTGGTGCAGCCAACAATATATCCGTAATCCAGGGGGACAAAGGCCTTATAGGTCTCTTCTCTTGCTGTGTTAAAGAATTATGGCCAGATTTCCCAACAGCAGGATCACTAGTAGTGGCATGGCTACCACTACTGCTTCTTTCTGTTTCACCATACTGTCTTTCAGTTTTGTAAATAGGACGATTGTAATGAGTTAATATGCGCAAAATTTCACCACATGCCAGAGCCCACTGTTCTGAGTATTCATTCTGGAAAATTATACACAAAAGAAATGAAAATGATAGAGAACGTAGTTGCAAATTGAATTATACGCAAATTGAATTGAATAAATGCTCTTGATCAGCTTAGAAACTGAAAGACAAAAGGCAAGAGACTAACTCGCTACAAACTTGAATTATATACAAATAAAATCAAGGAAAGGAATAATACTTTTACCTCACTTTTTGGGCAGACTAAAGATATGAAAGAGGCGAATGGAGGACTAGCCTTATCATAGACTAGTGTACCATCAATAATACATGAAATAATTGGAAGAACAACTGCATGCCCATGCTCTGGATGATGAAGGACAAATGTCGCTGGAGGTACAAGTGAATGCAAAAAGAAATTAGTACACATAACATAGAAATAAACTCATGGTAAAATATTCATGTTGAATCAACCACAAGTTAAACTAACATGGGATAAAGCATAAATACCCAAAACATCATCAAAGAGAAGAATTTCCTTCGATGGATAACGGTTACGGATCAACTGTCAAGATAATACAGAATAGTGAGTGCCATTTGTATAAAAATTCAAGATTTCTCATGTAAAAAAAAGCCAAAAAATCTAATTCATGAAAATAGTTTGTATATAAATCTGTCTACAGTTCACAAGGTTTAACTGTAAATATGGGTGCATTTATCATACCTCAGCAATATCATCAGCGAATTGTTCTGATGTAAACTGAATGAAGTATTCAACATATGCAGCAATTTGATCCTGGAGAAATATGATAAAAACCAATGAAATGAAATTACAATGAGCTTCTAATACAGCAGATGATGTACTATGTTTACATTTAGATTGAAAAACAAATCTTTCTACATTACAATTCACCAAAAGACTGCTGCTTTCTCACCAGTGAAATAAGATTGACGAGTTTTCCAATTTTTTACAGGTAAGAAAAATGTGTACTTTTAGAGACAATAGTGAAAAGCAACCCACTTAATATGGTTAGTGGGTTACCAGGGAAACCTGTGTGAAGCTAAATTGAATAAAAGATGTGCATGATCATTGATTATATCATCCCATTTCAGGGAATTTTTCATAAATAGAAGATATTTCATTAGTAGTATAGGTGCAGAGAATATGGTATCCTCAAATGAGAAACTTAAACAAATCAATAACTAAACACAAAAAAAAACACAGCAAACAAGAGTAGCAGCACATCTCAAGTCCATCAAAGAGACCTCTCAAAAATAGAGGTTAAGTGAGCTAGCATAAAGAGGTTGAGAAGGTCATTTAATTCCATAAATGATGCAGCTGGAAAAAATTTATTGTTAAGAATTCTGGCACATTGTCCAACCATAAACACATTGCATTACACTGTAGAATCTTGTCCCTACTAGTCATTATTCCTCCCAAACCCTCTGAAACAGCACACAATTAAGTTCTCTGAATTCTCATTGCAGGCTCGTATGTTGCACTCTAAGACTAAAGTACATAGATGCACAGGAATGGTTTTATATTGCATCTATAACATGCCACCTCATGAAAGGGACCTTTCAGTTTGAAGCTTGGATAATCCATGCACCCACCTACATTGAGCTGAAATTCATTTTTCTTCATTGCCATAGTTAATGTCTCACTAAATCAAATTATTCCCGGGATTTATATCATCACAAAATTCTCTGCTAGGAAAATTCATCCAATACCCATACTTATTTCAACTTCAGTCAGTCTAGTGCTATAAAAAATAAAAAAGATAAACATTTTCCCCAAAGATGCTTTCAAAAAAGCATCCAAATCCAACCTAATGCCTGATAAAGGCATATATAATAGGAAAAAAAATCCCAGATAAATATAATGCGTCACAAAAAAATTTTCCAGATAATATTAGAAAAAGATATCATAATTTCTTTATTAACGTCTAATGGAAAATATAGAACTTCCCTCCACAAAAGAAATATATTCTATACTGAGTATACTCTCGCAAGGACATTGGCATATTGCAAGAGTCAACAGTGCCCCCCTTCAAAATTTATGTTTTCACAAAAACAATTGCTGCTATACAGTTTAGGAAAAATATATTAATTTATCATCCTAATTATTTATGATATTATTCAACATCTGCTTCTACATACATACATAAAATTAAATTAAAGTTGCATTCACATTCCATTCACAATTTAATTTTTTTCATTATATTAGAAAATATATCATAAATTCTTCATTAACATCTAATGGGAAATACAAAACTTCTCTCTACAAATAATAAATTATATACTCTTGCAAGGACATTCTAACAGTTATCAGTGCCACATAAAACTCTACATTTTAGCCAATGAATGTTGAATATCACTCAACTAATTTGCTGCAGGATCAATGTAAACCAAAACAATTATGTACAAGGAAAGATCCTAGTCCAACAAATTTGCTTCACAATTTTTTTGATTGATGAAATATCTTAATAAATGAAAAGAAAAAATCCCATAATTTTTATGCAGAAAATGACTTTTTTTTTTTGTTCAAGGTCAAAGACCATGAGGTGTCCTCAAGCCCAAAGAGCTCAAGACTTAATATCCACTTACAGTTCATGACTGCCTATACAGATTAGCTTGAGGGAATTTTGCATATGGTGGGGTTTGAACACAGGATCTCTTGCTAAAATGCCATTATATTCCATGTCTAATTAATCAAAAAAATCAAGTCAAAGCCCCGAGTGCATACACAATTACTGGTATGAAAGATCCTAGTAAATAGATAATAAACACTAAATTGATAAAACAAACCAAAAGGTGCCCATTACCAAAATTAGTGATATTACAAGACAAACAAATGAAACAATTTCCAAAATAAAATTAGAATGGAAAAGAAGTATACTTTGATTATATCAAATCACCATGCATTATTTATGCATAAAAATTTTTCTGTTTTATTAAAAACATATGTATGTGTGTGCACAGCCCCATCATCAAGCCTACGATATTATTGCCTAATATTTTTTCTCTCACACGCACCAAGCACCAAATAGGTTAAGGACTAAGGAGCATTAAATACACTTGCCTTGAAGGCTTTCAATTACTGAATAAAACAAGTACTGGATCTTATTGTGTTTCTGGCATAATATATACTTTTGTCTGATAAAAACCGACTAAATATGTATTCATTAGGAATTTCCATTGCTAAACTACCGAATTTTTTTAAGCTTTGTTCCAAACATTGAAACATAATAATATTAACAACAACAACAATAATATAGCAAAATCCAAAAAAGATTGCAACTGGCATTCAATGAACAGGAGTTAAAAGCTAATTTCACAATAAGAATATTAAAGAAGGGAGAAAAAGGAAATCACGATTCAAATGGCACCTTTCTTTGTTGACCATCTAGTGGAGGAGGCCAGAACAATGAAGAGAACTGAAGACGGTCAATCCACCTTTCATTGGAAGCAACCATCGAAGAAGACGAAGACATCTATCTACCTTGGTATTCCCCTCTACCTCTGATTATCAAATAGCAATTATCCAAATTCCAGCCAAAACATGCTACCAATCAAGAATTAAAATATCGTAATTCACCATTCCCTGTTTACCATGCCCAGATATTTTTTACCTTAGTAATAAATTCATTACCAACAATTCATCATTCATCCACCAGGACAATTTTCAGAAAAAAAAAAAAAAAAAGACAGAAAGCAAATATAAAAGAAAAGAACCAAATACATCTTTACAAATCTATTGTTGATTTCTAAGTTTCTTTACACTGTAAACCCACGACTAAAAAATATACGATTTTTTTTTAAATAATGAAAATCAGAACAGAGATAAATCAAAAGCAAAGTCCTGCCAAACAGAGCAAAATCAAAATTAAAAAAAAAAATATAAACAAAAAATAACACTGAGAACTTTGTAGGAGAAATCTTGAATTTTCTCAAGGCCAAAGAGGTCAGCCAAAATTGAAAAGTCAGCACAAATAGCAAAAAATACATGCATATAATAATTAAAGAAAAAGAAACAAATATCTAACAACAACTCAGATTCACCACAGAAAAAAATGAAAAAAAATAAAAACCATCAAACCCACTTCAAGAATCAACACAAACCCAGGAACGAAATCTAAGAACACAGGTTTTTAATCAAGAAAAAATCAGCCATAAAAAATCCAAAGCAAAAAGAAAAAAGTGTACCTGAACACTAGTGTGTAGATAGCCGATTTTTATGAGAAATAAAAAATCTTGATTTGGAAGGTGAAAAAGCGTGAGTGAGAAAAAGGGAAATTTTCTAAATTTTTGGCTTTTTATCCGAAAAAAATCATTGAAGAAAAAATGAAGGGGTGGTGGTAAGTTTATGGGGGTAGAGAGACAGAGAGAGAGAGAGAGAAAGAGAACACAACTGGGAGAGAGAGAGAAAGAGAAGATCTTTAGGAGCTCTGAGAAGCCTAGATTGAATGCATACGTGGCAATGATATTTTCCTCTCACCTTATAGCCCTTCTGTCACGTCATGTTACTCTACCCATCCCATTCCATCTATGTATCCGCATCATGCATGCCCATCCATCATCATCATTACATGCGCCCGCGTCTTCATTTTGCACGTATTACTTTCACGCTTTCTTTCTTTTAATCTATCAAATTAATGTTAAAAATGTGCAGAGATAATACGCTGTAAATAATTTTATATAAGTTATCAAAAGTATTGAAGTGAATTAGTATTCGACTGGTAGGATTAAGTTGATTACTGATTTCTGAAATATATCTGGTCTTGGTATTATTTTCCACAAAATATTTAATTTTTGTGGAAAATTAAAATATTTTTCTTTAATTTTATGTTTTTTTTTCCACAAAACAAATAAAATTTTAATTCAACTAAAGGTGCATTCCAAATTATATTTGTCAATTAATAAAATTTAAATCTATAAATCGAATAAGAAATTTTTTTTTCACCATTAATCTAATTTAATACTTGTTGTCACCTGAATTAATATTCTTGAGTGATAAGTACTTTATTATATTAAAAAATATTTAAGTACGAACAAATTAAAAAATGAAACTTTTTAAATCGAGTAAAAAGATTATGTAAATAAATTATTAAATCAATAAACAATTCTTTCACTAATACAATTTATTAAAATTAAAAGTTTAAAATCTAAATTAATTCATATATATAATTTTTTTTTACAATGTATCTTTGATTTGATATAATACACCAAAATTAAAATAAGGCAAAATTAAGATTAGTATTTAAAGAAAATAAAAAATACTATGTGATTTTAAAAAAATTATAAAATAATCTTACACTGAAATAAAAATCTAAATATATAATATAAAGATAAATAATTTTATATTAAATTAATCACTTTTTTTTATTTCTCATCTAATTTAATTTGAATAGTCACACATTTAAATATAGTAAGTAAATTTATTATTAAAATTTTTTTATATACATAAAAATTTAAACTCAAAATTTTATTTAAACATTACTCAGTCACTTAAATTAGATCACTTTTAAGCTTTAGGTTAACAACATTTTAATTATGTGTTGAAGCAAGCTTGGACTAATTGGGTTTCACGTGATTGAAACGGGGAAAGTTGAAGGAAAATACGAAAGTGTCCTCGGCGTGATGAATTTTATATTGGGTGTTGTTGGAAAGTTAGAATAATCGGAAGGGAGCGGTCGATAAAATAGTATTTGGTGTGTTGCGGTGTCAACTATGGTAGATATTTGTGTCCAGTGTGAGGTCATTAAGGTCATGTTCATGTTATTAGGGCCTTTTCACCCTTCCCATTTTATTCCATCCACAGATTCATTCATTTCCAAGTAAGTTCTCATCTTTTATAAATACACCTTTTATTTCCTGAAAACTTTTTGAATATAAGTTGTGTTTTGATTGATGATATATGTGTTAATCTGTATGCTTTTCTTTAAGAGATTTTTTTGTTGTGTTCCAAGGTCCTCATCTTAAAAATGTTCTTGGTGTGCAAGTTACATCTTTTTGTCCTTTAAAAAACAAGCTCCACTTGAAAGTGTTTTTGATGAGTTATAGAATTACAAAAAGTCAACCAACGTTTTACCCCACTAAATGAACCAAGTGTTTGACAAAAAATTCCACATCCTTTGTGCTAACTGGCCATATGTGGCAGACATGGCTTGTCTTGTTGCCAGATTTGGCAAAAGCTGATAGGCACTGCTTTTGGTTGACTTAAAACTTGCTATCTCTTGCCATTTCTTTTTATAAAAAACTATATTACTTATATTATGAAACGAAATCATTCAGCTAACTTTCTTCCAAAGTGGATACATATTCATTTAGTAACGGCTAGTGCAAATTTTTTAAGTTTTTATAAGAAGACACGTTATTTAGTGCTGTTTGAAAGATACCGCCGCTAGTGCTACTTTCTGATTAAAATATACATTGAATTTTTTAAACATCTTATTCTATTTTAATATCTACTATTATAATATAATTCAAAAATAGTAACTACAAAATATAGAAAATTTCATACGTATCCCAGAAACTTCTACATAACTGTGTAACTTATTTTTTAAATATATAAATGTGTTTCTCTGTCATTTCTCAAACTGATTGTTGAGAAATGATAATCAACCTCAAGTTAGGAGCATAATTTTAGGACACATGTTCTTATTTTCAGAAATGAAAGAGACAAATTAGGATCACATTTTTATGATGGGAAGGTGGAAGTGGAACATGTTGAGTTTCAAAGAAGATGATGCGTTGGAGCAGAACGCAGAATTGTAGCAGTGAAGAGCCTAACCCGTAGCAGATTCCATTGCCGAAGAGAAAAGATCCGATCCAATCAAATGGGTGGGCCCAGGCCAACCCGCTGCCCGGGAACGCATCGTGCTACCACATTAGTGGCTGGCAGCGACCGGGCAGCACTTCGGTCAGCTAAGAAATATCTGGTGGTAAAGACGCGCAACCCCGAAGATATTTATTTGTGGACTCGTTGGCGAGTTAACTGTGTTGACTCGGTGGTGCGTGGCCCAATGGGGATGCAACTTTAGATATACAGAGATCTAATTCTCACCGCGTGACCATGCTTCGTTCCGTTGTTAATGTTTCGCACATTCAAATTTCCATCCCCAACTTGCATGTGGGTCCCTCCGTCGCTTCCAACATCATCATCTTCATCATCATGCCATGATGTGCATTCATCATGCCATCCGCTTAATGTGGGTCTTTGTTATATTAAATGCGCCTACAGTTATCGTGGCTGATTTTTATTGGCTCTGTAAAGTGATTTGTCTTTGCCTGCGTTGGATTCTTACTTTTATCGAATCGTGCTGCGGGTTTTCATCGATTTCACCAAAACGCCCTTCCTCGGTCAAAAAATGAAATTGTTTATTTATAGCCCCTTTTTTAAAAAAAAAATTATAATAAAAGGTTCTTAAAATATGATAATATATATTTGTTATAATCTATAATGTTTTTATATGGTTTTGAGTTTAATAAATCTATGCTTTAATTTTAATTTTTATATATTTTCTAATTATGTAATTTAATAAGAACGTAATTTATTTTAATGTCTGATTATTCAAGTATATTTCATATTAGTTTTTACAGTCATCCAACATTAATAATAATTAATGATATTGTTTGTTTCGTGCTTTTTGTTTTAATTTCATCAATTAAATAATATATATACACACACTTATTTATTAAAATGTATATTTAAATTTACTTTTCTCATTAAGGTCTACTTTTTTTTATATTATAAATACTGAATTTTATTAATTTTAACTTTTAGATTTAAGATAAATAATTAATAATAATAATGTTTTATTAAAAATTAAATATTTATTATAATTTTATAATTTTGATATAATGAATACACATTGGTTTATAAAAAAATTATATATGCTTAAATTCAACTTTTAAAAATTCATGTTAACAAATTTTATATTTATTAATGTTCATTAATAAAATTTGAATGTTGATTTAATATTTTATGTAAATACACTTGTTAAGTGTTATTAAAATTTATAAATAAGAATAATAATAACTAACATAAATTAATATGTTATATGACTTATAAATAAATTAATAATATAATCTGTTATGATAAATTTTAAAGGTTATAATATTTATATTTTAATTTTTTATATATTTTATTGAGTTAAAAATTTCAGTATTTTAATAGATCATTTGAAATATTTTTGAAGATAATATTTTTTTAAGAACCTAATTATAATAAATTTAAATGAGTTTTGTTTATAAAACTTAACTTTATTCTATTTTTTTTTAAGTTTGTTTATTTTATTTTTTAAATTTTTTATAACTAGTTTGATAGATTTAGTGATTGTGATTGAATTTTAAAGTTAAAAGTTTAAAAGAAATATTTTAGAATTAAAATGTGAAATAAAATAAAATAATCTTTAATTAGAAACAGTAACACACATAATTTGTTTAAATTATCTTTATTATATGCCCTTCTATAAATAGTATGCAAACATGTTTCTATATTTAACAACTTAAATAGTTATACTATTTTTTACATTGTCCTATTTTAAATTATAATATTTATAAATATAATTAATTAAAATTAAAAATAACATATTTTATCATAATTCTCTTGACAACAAATAACTTAGTTAAATTAAAAATTAATAATGTCTAAATAAATATAATTGAACTTTAACAAATACAATAAAAATGTTGTTTATAAAATTCGTTTAAGTTACTCAATATTTATTAACGTTAAACTTATATAGTGATAACCATATAAAATTTATTAATTTTCATTTGGACTATTTTTTGTTTTCATTTAAGTTAAAAATGATTAAATAATTTGTCTTCATAGTTTGCTTAAGTCATATTAATTTATTTAAACTAATACTTATTTACTTACGTAATATTTTTTTAAGGAACATTTATTTGAGTGAGGTTAAAATGACTTAAGCAAATATATTATATTATGCATATGTAACTCGAAACTTAAACATATAAGAAGAATATGAAAAATATTTAAAATAATATTCAATGTTCTATAAGTATGTTTGAAAATTTTAATTTTTAAAATTGTCACTTACGTATAATATCTATGTGAGAAAAATTAAATATGACATTTAAATATCATTGTAATTCTACAAAAATCTAAATAATAATTTTTAAATATTTAAAGAGAAATTTTATAAAATTTCATAAAAAATTAAATCATAAATTTATAAAAATCAATATTTTTAAGTAAAACTAAAAAATCTTAGTGGTTAATTATTTACAAATATATTTAACATTTTAAACATACTACCTTACTCCTATACCATTTAAATACACCATTTAATTATTAGCTCATTTTAGTTGGAGAGCTTAGAAAAAAATACTAATATGATAAACTTTTTAACTTTTTAAATATTAAAGCAACTTTTTACTAATTTAGAAACAGATTTTAAAAAATGTTATTTTGAAAAGCTAAAGTGATAATCAAAGAATAATCTTTCATTAGCTTTTTAACATCGAAATAATCAATACAAAAACTTAATGCAAATAAAATCTACATATATTTAATTTCTTTCATTAAGGGGTGTAAGACAATAAAATTCCAAGTAAGAAACAAGTCACAGTAATAAATGAACAAAGACTAATAAAATATGCTTCAAAGTTGTTAATAAAATTAAACATGAACTAGAAAAATGTTTAAAAGAACATATAAAGAACTTAATTTATGAAGAAGATAATTTCACGTCACGTACGTATAGATACAAGAATGATAATACCCCATATTCAAATTAAGATATCATATTCTTTTACTTATTTGGTAAAGTGTTGAACTACTCATCTGCTTCTACACTAATGCCATACAAAAATAATTTTGGATATAAAATAAACGATGACGACGTATTTACAATAAATAAAATAAAATCCGTTCTCTCACATTTATCTATCTAATCAAATCAGACCACAAATCATTGCAAGCTGCTTTGATCCTTTGAACGTACCTTGCTGGATGGACCAACCTATTGTCGTTCAAACAATGCTCGATGACATGCATGTTCCGTTCTAAGAAACAATATATTCAACGACACATATACTGCATTGCCTTATTCATATTTAATTAAGAAAATAAAACCTTCATACTATGCTTACTTTTAACTTACTTTTAAAGCTCTTTTTTTCAAAATCGTACATTACAGTGATTCTTAGATTTGAAAAACCGATGGAAAAATTCAAAAGGGTAACCCAGTAATTGAAAATATCTAATGAGCAAGGAATTTTGACAAAAGTGAGAAGAACAATCCAGAATGATGACAACTAAGCTAAATAGCAGAAAGAGGTGTTGGAATACGCAATGAACTAACCAACATGATTGGTACGCTTGTCCATTCCAACGGCCAAACAAACTCGTTACCTTGTTACTTATTCGATTTTACGATAATTTTATTTTAATAAACATAAACCGTACACGTGTCCATAATTATGCTATCGTCACTGTGTCGGCAAGTGATATGCTATTATAAAGTGTTTGGACGGCTCCAAAGCAGGATATAACTTCTTGCGTGATGTAACATCTGACTTGGTTTCCATTCACAACCAAAACCTAATCACTCCTGCTTTTTAGTTTGCTTTTGTTTCGTTACTTTTGCATCTTATTTTTTAGTGTTTTATTTTTATTTTTATACTTTCAAGACTCCAATGTGATCCATGTGTAATCATCCTTAACTGCAAAACACAACAAGAGTTTTCTGAGGAGTACACTGTCTGTAATGCATTATTGTCAATTTTCTTTTGCAGGTTTGGTACGTGTTTGTAGTTTGTCTCTTACACTGTTGAGATTTTGGCAATTCCAGATTGTTTCTACTATAAATATTATAATTCTTCAAATTGCTTGATCATGCTTACTTGTCAATGTTGTCATATTCTGTATATTGTAAGTGAATATCTACATGTATTTCCCCCTCTTTAATTTGTGCCGTTCATATTGTTCATTCTTACGGGTCTGGTTTGTCCAAGATGGAGTATGGACAAAAAATGAAGAAATTGTTTTGTTGTAATAATGAAGAACAATTGAGTTTTCAAGCAAAAACTTTTTCTAGGCATGCCAACATGATAAAGGAATTTGGTGGGTTTCTACACTCAATGATACAACCCATGTCTCTAAAATATTTCATTAACGAATTGTGGCAATAAAATGTGTTGTTCATTTCGATCATTGTTTTATTATTTGTATTTTTTAATGTGAAAGGTAAAGATGGCTGTGCCGTTAAAAACACTCTAGTTTAAAAGAAAAAACGCACTTCAAAAATAAAATGCAGTTATATATAGTAATTATTATAAGATTAATAATTGAGATAATAATGAAACAGAAGGTATTAAGTATTTGTAATCTTTATCAATATAATTTAAGTTTTTTAAATTTTTCTGTAAACTTTTAAAATAAATATAATTATTATTGTCACTTATTAATAATGTAACAATCATTTAAACATGTTGCGTCACTTATTGTATTAGAATAATTATTTATGTTACATAAATAAATGCATGTCACGTTAAAGTTCTGACAATGAGTATTTTAAAATTTTATGTCTTTGATTATGAGAATATATAAACCATGTGAGAGCCCACTTTAATTTAGGAGTAAAACATTAATGTCAAAATCCGTATTGTTTCTTTCTTTTATTTTCTTTTACATTTCATTCCATCTAAACAACTATCAAGAAATTATCTTATTTTCATTTTTTAAATTCTTTCAATTTAAAATGCATGCTTTTCTGTTTTGCTTTCGTTTTATTTTTGTGTTTTTTCTTCTTTATTTCTCATTTTTCCTGTCCAAACTAAGTGTTAATCTCAATCCACTTAAGGTGTTCTATAGTATTGACGAAAAAAAAAAGTTACTCTAAACTCTAGACTTCTGTTAAAACCTTCATATTTTTTATCTTGATTTTGTTGCTCTTGTTTTACATTGTAAATTTACCATTTTTGTTGCAACCAAATATTTTGTAAGCATATAAATCAAGGTTGTTAGATTTTTAAATATTTTCCAGGTTAATATCATGTATGAGAGTGGATGTGTGAGATTATAAAAGAAATATAAGCTTCTTTGGTAAAGCGAGTGTTTGTGCTTATGTCACCTCAAGCATTTTTTCAAGTAGAAAACAGTCATTTACCAACACACTTATCCAACTTAGAAGCGCTTCATATCACAAAATCAATTGGTAAATCGAATTCCACTGACTTACCAAGTTATTCCAACGAGACAAATTCAATTCCACCATTATCTAAAAGCTAAAAAGAGAGTCCGAAATTGAATAAAGAACACTGTTGGACATAGCTCAAGTGGATGGATGAAAATATAGGAGAAAAAGTACAAATTTCAATTATGATTGTAATTGATGACAAAAAATATAAAATGCTCGAGAGTTATAATTTGATGCTAACAATTTGTTTAGATAATCAGGACACGAATGAAATATTGTATTAAAAATCCATTATGCGCATAATTAATTTGCTTAGATATGTTAATTCACAATTCATATTAGAACTATATAAAAAAAGTCACCTTTACGAATTACATTGTCATAAAAGTGGCATGAAATGGTTAAAAAATGCATTTTTGAAATGGATTAAAAAATTATTTAATTAATGACATAGTAGTATTTATAATAACACTGACAACGGGTTATAAGCAAAAGCAAAACAGTAAAATCATACATTTTGAAAAAAAATTGTTTTCAGCATAAAGTATTTTTGGACATTTTTATTTTAATTTAGCAAGTCTTCAAAAAGTGAAAAGAGCTTTTATGATGTGGAAGTTTTTTAGTCGCATTGTCATATGAAAAAGTTGTTTTTCTTTATTTTTCTTGTTCATGGAAAGTTTTTTTTTTCCCCAAAAATTTAATAAAAAGGTGACGGGCCTTCCAAACTGACAAATGGGTAATGATTTAATGACATAGCCCAGCCCAGAATAGCATAAAGTTATATATATCTTCCAAGTTGCATTTGCAGACGAAAACAAGATTAAAAGTGGCAACGTTGCTTGAATATGAAAGGTTGGATTTTTCACGTCACGGGAGTGACCCCGATGAATCAGAACAAACAACCTTAAACGTGAATCCGACATCATTATCCATGGTTGTGAAGATGAACCTGCTCTTCTTCCTTCTTCTTCTAGCTTCCACACCTTCCTCTTCTCTTGCCAGGGGTTCCTGGCAAAGCCTTGTTCCTTCAGGTCTTCTTTGCATCTCAAACTGTGCATCAATGCTCTCTGAATGCTTATTTTTCTTTCCTTCTTTTAAAAAAAATCTGATTAGAACAGGGAAAGAAATGGGTTCGTTGAAATTTGAGTCTTTTGAATTTTTGCTCAACACAATCTGAAACTCATTGTTGAAGTCGTAACTATATTTAAGATTTGGTGGTTCTTTTATAGATAATTTTTTAACTTCTTGATGTTGTCAATGGATGAGATTGTGGATAATGCTTTATCCTTTTCTTGCTCAATGTATCTTGGCTTGCTTGTGGATTTATATTGTCAGTTCATTTTTATTTCAGCTGTTTGCTTTAGAAGTTTACTGTGAAAGATTACAACTTTGGGAGTCGGAATTTACATTGTTGTGAAAATTAGATTGATAAACTTTTCTGTTTAGCTTGAAAGATGGATTTTTAGTTTGGACTTTGGAGTTTCTAATTGCATGTTTATGTTGGGATTAGAAGACTTCAATAACCATAGTAATGCAAGCCGTGCAAGGCATTTGCTGGATCATGACGAGTCTCAGGCTAAGACAAGGTAATCATTGCTTTTATCTGGATACCCATGACATGATTATTGCTATGTTTTGTTCTACATTTAACTTCAAATAGTGTGTTTTCATTTTTATCATCTAATTATTTGTTTTCTTTAGCAGTGTTGATTTGGCACTAGGATATATGACCAATGCTGACCTTGAAAGGGCCATTAAGGAATTTGGACAAAGATGCAGTAACATTTCTAGGATATACAGGTGATTCCTCATACTTGTGTAATGCATCTTCTTGATTATCTATCTCAAAATTATGCCTCAATAAAGGACATTAGAGCATAATGTTCAGTCATTCCATCTTTATTGAACAAATTAACTTCTGAAAAAGGCAGTGCTTCTTCTTACAACTTTTAAACTGACTGGAGATTTGTTTCTCTCTTTGAGGGATTCTTGGAATGGGCTATTAGTATTGGGAAGAGTGTAAATGGAGTTCCACTGGTAATCTCTCTTTTTTTTCTTCTTTTTGAAGTTCATTAATAACTTACCTTCGAATAAAAATAGCTTCATTTAAGTGAGTGTTGTCTTTCTTTTGTTTTCCTCCATTCCATATAGTGGGTTATAGAGATTTCTGACACGCCAGGAGAAGAAGAGACTAAACCTGCATTTAAGGTATGTGTTTTGCATCCGATACAAGTGAAGTAATTTGCTCGTGGTATTGCTTTATTTTAACTTTATTGATTGAAGTTAGAACATGATGACACATTGAGTGGTAGGAACAGACAAAATTATTGAAATAACTTTTCCATTTATTCTAATCCTCTTGATTCCCCTCCCTTTTTACACGTTTCCATAGTTAATGACTTCATTGAAATAAAACATAAAAAATCTGTAGCATTATATTAGAATAACACCTATTACTTAAGAATTCATGTTCATGAATGTTTCAATCGGTGTCAATGTGTCATATGGGATACTTGTCGTGACAGTTCAATGCTGGAGGCGATTTTGAACAGGTTTGTCTCTTGAATATAAATTTCAAGATTGTGATATTCGAAATTCTTTTTGTTCTCTATTAGGAACACCAATGCATTCTACATGCATCAATTTTCTGAACTGGCAGGAGTTTATTGGGGTAAGTGGTTAAATAATTCAAGGATTTGAAGTGTAAAAGAAATCATTGGCATATAAGTGTGTAAAATACATCTTTCATAACTCATAAAAATTACACTCCATGTTCAACACTTATCTAAAATAATGATCTCAGATAACTTCTGATAAGATGTTAAATAATCCTAGGAACTACTTCCCAATTATGCTTTTTTTTTAACTTGTGCATTTTTGCATGAGGTTTAGCAAATTCTTGTTGCATTTTCTCTCAATAAATTCTTCTTTTCTTGGATTTTTTTACTCATATATGGATTAGTAGTTTTGTGGCTTTGATTTTTGTGATCTATTCTATATTTATACTTTTGCCTTTTGTTTATTAATTCCCTGAAGAATATTCTGTTGTTCTGTATTCAGCAACTCTATGACCAATATAATACTGAATATGCAGTATATTGGGAACGTGCATGGAGATGAACCTGTAGGGCGTGAGCTTCTTATATTTTTGGCTAATTGGTTATGTGATAACCATTTGAAAGATCCTCTGGTATTTTTCTTTCCTGTATGTGCACAAATATATTCTGACCTCTTTCCCTGCATTTGTTGTGCATGACAAGTATGTGCCTTGGCTGTTATTTTACTGATACTGTTGACAGGAAGTTTATAAATTGGAGCAATATCTATTATTGAGCACACAAACTCTAGTGATTGGCCCAAAGTTGTTATACAGCCTTATAACAATCTCTTCATTTTTTCCTATATTGAAACGTCTTTTATTTTAAAAAATAGAAAGAAATCCATCAAATCAAGGCTTTTCCATCTTGTTGAATATCCACCTGTCAAATTTCATGAATAATGCCAGAGAAAGGAATGGTCCATTCATTTCAATTTCAAATGACTGAATGTGAAAAAACTCTGCATTTGTGTTATCACATTTATTTAATAAATAATATGAGCTATATTTCCAATATATTGGAATTCAGTTTCGGTATTCTCATCTTGCATTTGTCAGTGACACTATTATTATTTTATGATTCAGTTTTTACAGAGTCTGACTTTTTTTCAGGCAACATTGATTGTGGAGAATGTTCACCTTCATTTACTTCCATCAATGAATCCTGATGGGTTTAGTTTAAGAAAGCGTGGTAATGCAAATAATATTGACCTGAACCGGGATTTTCCTGACCAGGTATATTTTTTTAGAGTAATCTGTATACAGTATGTTAATGAAATTGTTTGAAGTTCATTTTTACTATGAAATCTGATCCTAATATTACAATAATTATTGATTTTTTGGCTGTCATGGTCATAAGATTGTTATAATGCTTGATTTACATTTATAAGTGCTTTGCATTAAATTTATGATTCCTTTTATTGATGATTTTAATATTAGGACCATGAACTTTTACTTTCTGGATATGGATGTATACATATTTTTTCCTTTTTTTGGCATTTAATTTAAATTTAAAGTTGCACTTTCTATATTTATTTTGTTATTTGTTATAATTACCTCTGTTTCTTGCTATAGATAATCTGAACATTAACCTATGATGTCTGTCTTAAATGAAACAATAGTTCTTTTTTATAAATGATGATGAGGATTCCCGGCAACCTGAAACAAGAGCAATAATGAATTGGTCGCGAGATATACGATTCACAGCATCTGCCACTTTGCACGGGGTACTACTTCTTTGGAATCAACATATAGGTTTCTTGATTTATTTATTTTTTGTGATGTCTACACTTGGTGAGATTTTTGTTTCCAGTTTTTCTTTTACATATGGGGATCCTGCTACACATCATGGAATTCTACCCTTGCTTTCATTCTACAATCTTTCTATTTTTTCTATTAGAAGATACACAGCGCAGAAGCAATTATATGATAAAAGTTAGAATATGAGGTTAAGCAGTTTGAACTGCATGGTTCCTGCTTTCTGAAATTCTGGGAATTTTTTTTTTCCAGTTAGTTTATTTTGTTTTATATTTCTTCTTTAATCCTATATTTGGATGAAGAGAAATAAAAAAAGGTGGAAAGAAAACATTTAAAATTTGAAAAGTTCTATGGTTTGGTTGAAAAAGAAAGTAGAGAGGAAATTAGATTCAAAAAACAAAATTTTCCTTCTATGTTTTTTCTTTATTTCAAATTTCAAAATCTCTCCTAATTGTTTCCTTGCATCTGAACATAGTTTAAATGAAAACTGAAATGTAGGAACTTCATTGCATTGCATTCTGCCAGCATTTACATAACTCGTTTTCATTTCTTCACTGACGTCAACTTTTCTTGATTTTCATTTATGGTTGAAAAGGCCAACCTATGTGAACTAACCCTGAATAGTTCATCTTGTAGAATTGTTTATAACTTGTCTACATTTGTATTATCAAATTTAGATACAAAGTTTGTTCATTAATGGTGTCTTTTTTTTAAAAAAAACTTCAGGGTGCACTTGTTGCAAATTATCCATGGGATGGTACTGATGATAAAAGGTGGTACTTTTATTTTTTTTGTATTCATTACACACATTAATTTGCACTTTGTGTCGACTTTGCAGCACATTATGTGTTTTTCACATGGTCACCATTGACTTGTAATGTTTTATGAAATTGAATGTTGAGCGGTAAAAAGCCAACGGAAATGTAGTAGAGATGAGAATGTTGTGTTGGATGAGCAACTGGGCATACTAGACAACGTAAAATTAGTAACAAAGGTATTGAAGAAAAAGTAGAAGTAGCACCTGCTGTAGAAAAGATGGTAGAAGCTCACCTTATGTAGTTTAAGCATTTGTGGAAAAGAACTGTAGATTTCCCAATGAAGAGAGTAGGTTGGATGGAAGATCCCAATCACTAGAGGTAGAGGGCAACCAATGGAAACTAAAGCCCAAACTACTTAGACATGATTTATGCTACATTATGGCATCGTTTGATCCATGAATCTAACCCCTTCTATTGGAAAAGAAAGGCTTGGTTATTGTCGTAGTGGTTATTGTTCTACTAAGTGTTCTATGTTTAATTGTTATGTTTGTTAAGTTGGAAAATGATTACCAATCTTTGTTTCCTGAAGCTTTCTTATCGGATGACAAATCTTTTGCTATTTGAAGTTATTAACATTCTGCAAGTGCTATGTTCTATTGTTATTAACATTCCGTGAGTGCTATGTTATAATGTTATTAAATTGGAATATGGTTACCAAGATTTGATTTTTGAATATTTTTTACTGTATGTAAAATCTTTTCTATTCTAAGTTATTAATTATTTCATTAGATATCAAAATAACTTTCAGACCTTATACTCATGTCAGCAACACCATGGGAAATATGACTTTAGGGACATATGTGATGTCAGATACTGTTTGTCTCTTCTTGCTTTCACACCATCTTCAGTACATTACATTTATGCTGGGATGTATAATGATATGCTCCCAATCTAGACACTTGCATTGAATTTGTCTATTAATATGAATATATTACAGGACAAAGTACTATGGATGTCCTGATGATGATACATTCCAATTCATAGCAAGCATATATAGTCACTCACACTACAATATGTCTTCAAGCAAGGAATTTCTCGGTGGAATTACAAATGGAGCAGCTTGGTATTGTCTAAAAGTACTGCATTGAAGTTCATAAATCATAATTGAAATCTGTTTCCTTTTTATATGTGCACAAATTACAAATGATAATCATTGCAGGTACCCTCTATATGGAGGAATGCAAGATTGGAACTATATACATGCTGGCTGTTTTGAGTTGACCTTGGAAATTAGTGATAATAAATGGCCTAATGCTGCTGAGGTTAGTTTCAATTTTTGAATCTGAGCAGTCCCTAAAATTACAAGTATATCTGGTGTAAGGTAAAATAATTATTAGAAGGGAACTTGAAAAAAGCAAGATAATCTTATAAGATCAGGTAAGAGAATATGTTTTCGGCTGACATTATCCTGTAGATTGTCTGAAGCTGGATGAATTTCCCCTCAGACATAATGAAAACCAAATTTTAGTAATATAACTGTTCATTCATTTGACAAATTTTACCCAGATATTGTTCACTTCATTTTAAAGAAAGTTCTTCATTTTCAGTGATCATAAGTTCTCTCCACATAACACAGCAAGTATGATTTGGCTGTTACACAGTCTAACTGGAAACCCCATTGTCTGACACCATCATAATTTATTTTTGTTTCTTTGCATTGAGTATGAGATACCAATAGGCATGTAGGAGTGAAGACCATAAGGTACCAGACATGCAGTGTACTATACGCTGGCTAAAAGGAATATTCACTAGTGGAGAAGGTGTGAGTTGTCTGAGAAAATTATTAAAAGGAGAGAGAGGACGAGAGGGAGGGTAAACAAGAATTAAGAAGAGAGGTTTTGGGAGGCTGGAATATTCTGTTAATCTGCAGGATTTCCTTTATTTTTCAGCATTATTTGTCTTTCGTGATTTCAATCTAACCTAAGGTCTACCTATGCTTATAAGGAGCTTGGTTTCCGCTATTTCTACCCTAATATTGAGTACTTGTCAGAAACTTGGTAAACATGTTTGACATCTACATGTTATTGATATTTTTTTTTTTACTTTTCATGGAGAAAAATTTCTTTTGATGACACCTGTTTACTTTGTTAATATTTAGCTTCCCATTCTTTGGAGATACAACAGAATGAGCATGCTTAACCTTGTGGCAAGCCTTGTGAAGGTATGCTGTTTCTGTTTATGTGCAAAATGCCTAAAGAACTAATATCAAATATTTTTACTGTCCTTTTCCTTTATAAATCAGAATATTTAAAAAACCCTTGAATGGTTCCTGTAAACTATTTCAGAGAAAAGAATGTAGGAGACAACATCCCTGAGTGAATGTTTAGTTATATGTATATGAGTGACCTTGACCTTACGTTTCAGTTTATTTACAAAGAGAATGAGACTCTTGACAGCCTGTCGTACAAGTCTGTAGTACAAGAACACTGATAATACAGCTATATAAAATACAGATATTTGCATACAAATTGCTATAATGACTACTATTTAACCAGTTTCCAATAGTAAAATCATGTTTTCTTTTTGACTGTTAAAATTACTTAACTCACCTTTGCACTAGGATAATGCCGATAGAGATCAGGTTAAGGAAAAAATAAGAATTAGTAAATAAAGTTTCTATTATGAAATTCTCAATGGAACTGAACATATCATGTATCACTAACTCCTATTATAGTTTACAGTAATGTGGATTTGTAGGCATGTCATAACAAGTAACTCATGATCTGCTGTTTCATGTATCCTTTATATTTTTAATACCGATTGCCAAGTTACCAACTAAGGCCGTGAAGACTTTTATGTGATTGTCTGCTCAGAATATGTTTAAAGGGCAATGTGGACAAAGAAAATGAAAGTTTAGAGGGGAGTTCAGCACACTGAACTGCTTTCCATCGACTGCTACAATGAGTACATTATCCTTTAGCAGACACTGCGATTTCCTTTGATTTCCAACACATCCCATTATTCCTGTCAATTTTCACAGACGTTGAAGGAAACCTGAAAGATTCAGTTTCAAATAAATTGCTGAATGCTTGAAATGAGATGCACAATTATATTTGATGACAGTTCCATACTTTTGTATATAGGGCTCAGTTGTTTTTAATTTTTTCCATTATAGTTTTATTAGATTGATTGGCTATTTGTTTTGTACTCTCTAGACAGGAGTGCATGGAAGAGTATATTCTTCAGGTGATGGAAGGCCACTACCGGCCTTTATAACCGTCAGTGGAATAAATTACACGGTATGTGTGAAAGTATATTTATGGTTCCTCCTCGTGATCCTTTAAAATTTGTTGTGTCTATTTTTTCTTCCTTCACTATGACTTTTCCATGTTAAGAAGTATGCATCTTCACATTTTTGTTCAATTATTAGATAATGACATCAGAGATTTATGTGAATTTCCAAACATGCTCCAATTTTGCCATAAAAATTGCACGGGTCACAAGGATTAGTCTGATCCCATGACATGGAATATGCTTTTCCTGTTATTAAATGTTCTATGCTCCATGATTCTTGTGTATCTTTGAATAAACTTTCTTCTTCTATTGCAAAAAATAAGGGTTCTGATGACAGTGAATCAATGAATCTTTATGTTGTTCTGCTTGATAGAAGTAATTTTCAATTTATCTAGATAAGAAAGGCCTATGGTAATTCGCGAATAGTAATTTTCATTCATATACTACATGAAGATTAGAAAATACTATGAAAGTGGGGTAAAATTGAAATCAGTTAGATGGAGGAAAAGGAAATAGAAAATGAGCAGAAATATTAGAATATGGGTATTTCACAATTCTAGCAAAGAATTTTTCCTTCTTTTCCTTTACGCTTTTTAGAATTGGTTATGTCAAAAATAAAGTAAAATTCTGACACTTCTTTGTTTGATAGCTTGAGTGCTACGTGGCCTACTGCAATAATGTGTTTATTATAATAAGCATTTCCTGATATATAACTTTTAGGAGCTAGTGGTCTAAAATAATATTCAAAAACAATAAGAAAGATTACATTTTTCTGGTTTTTGTAAAATTCTTTCCCAGCGTTGCCTTTTCATACAATGCTGATCTATATATTTGACTGATTGACCTATTAGACAATAATATGTTTCAATTTTTAGCCTATGGATTTGTTCCTTTGCTATAGTTCTTGATATTTCTCGGCACATTTGATTTTGAGCTTCACTTTTTTGGGTCTGTTAATTTTCTGGACCAACAGGTTAGAGCTGGAAAATTTTTTGGTGACTATCATCGCTTACTTGCACCAAGAGATAAATATGAAGGTATTACTATAAATTTCTGATTATTTCATCATAGTCCAGGTTGAAGCCTCCCTGAAGATATTCTGAAATAATTAAATAATAAAAATGACTGTCTCAAGATTTGATGATTTAGGTGGGTTCTTAAGTTGTTTGAAGACAAATTAAATAAATTACATCAAATAAAAAGGCTTAGGACATTTACTTCCTTAATATTCCAATTAAGTGAATTGCTGACAAAGGGAATACAGATTACATTGTATGATAAGTGACAATTTCATCACTACCCTGATGACATTATCCTGGTTTTTATCTTAAATTATGCAATGTTCTGTTTCTGAATGTGTGTAATCAATTTCTCAATTATAAATTGCAGTAGTGGCAACCATGCCTGGCTACAAGTCAAAGAATACATCTATTTGGTTGGATGAAGGCCCGGTGACTTTGGATTTTGTTCTTGACCCTGAAGTCATTGTCAAGGGGAGTGTACTGCAAAATATCTATGATTGCAACTGTAACAGTAAAAACAAACTAGAATTTGTTCAGTTTTTTGGGGGAGTTCACTTGGAAGTTTACTTTGTTTTCATTGTTATTCTAGGATTTCTATGCTTATTATTTCAGAGGAGAGCAAAAGCCAAACTTTCAACAAGCAGAGCAGCGGGAGCAAAAAGAACTGCTGTGGTTTGAGTTGTTGGTTATTTGTATTAAATTATGTTCTATACTTAGGTGGCTAAAGAAATCAAACCTTTTTCTTGTAAAAATTTCTTCAGATGGCTAACGTAAATTCATGTTATTGAATTCTGTTCGAAGAAATTAAACGTATTTCCATTTGAATAATATTTCTGCAGATGAATGACGTTAGTTCATATTACTCAATGCTTCGATTCTTGAAATGTGTGGCCCACTTTAGTTCTAGAAAAGGAAGAACACGGACGAAAAAAGGAAAGAAATAAAAAGAACATTGCGCAAGATATCCAATCGCAATGATGCGTACATTGTTAATGATTTTTTCAAAAATGAAATTTCTCAAGAATTTAGCTCTTCAAAGTTGATGTGCTGCTTCCTTGTTTGTCGTGAACTTCATCGACCAAAAGTTTAACAAATAAATAAATATCTTCTTGTCAAGTAAACAAAATAACAGTAAATACCCGAAGAAAAATGTTTAGAAGAAACGTGCACCGTGTGATCGGGGAAAGCTGGAGCAAGAGTTAGTTCAATAAGGTGCTGGAATTAGACAAGTGTACAATATACCGACACAAGGTTGTACAGCTCCAATATACCCTAAATATATTCTGAGCCTTCATTGTTTTTTCTTCCTTTATTGTCCCTGTTCTGTTGCTTGGTGTTTGAGTGAAAAGAATAATTTTCTGCAGAAAAGATAAGATAGAAAAAAAAAATGTACATTTGTTACAGTCGGTGCTTTGTCAGCCTTGCTAGAGAAAAGTCCAGGTAGGCCCAGATTTTATTCAATCTTTACAACAGCCCAAATGGGCATGTTTTGAGCTGGACTCATTCAGGTGGCATTAAATTAGGAATGAAGTAGAGGAAGAATCTGAATAAAGAGTGGCTCATTAGTCATTGCAATCATGAGCTTAAATTAAATAGCTCTTGCAACATCATCAGCTTAATCATGCCTAGAAGAAACTCGCTTCTGAGCCTCAGCTTGGGGGTGCCTCTGAGCAAGAATTTGCTTTGTCTTCTCAAGAACACCAAAAAATATTGAACCTCCAACTCCTATCCACAGAACTCTAGGCCCAATACCCTGCAGAAAAATGGAAATGTAACATAGTTAAGGGCCTTTTTACTTTGAGGAAATGTTTTCACTTTTAACTATGAAAAGGTTATCTTGTTTTGAATTTATTTTATTTTTCTAAAGATTTGTATACAGTAAAAGCAATAAAAAACTTATTTTAACAGTTTCCTATATAAACTTTTAAAATAAGAAAGAGTATGAAAATAAGCAGTATTTTTACAATTAAAAATAAAAACAGAAAATATTTCCCCAATAGTCCTAGATTCTGGAAGTTATTTGGTTTAAATAAAACTACAATTGTAAATATTGATTAGTGTTACTCTGAATTTCAAGAAATGACAATACCTTAAAAAGAGCATGAGTTCCTTCTTCTTTAACTATTGTCCTCACACAATCAAAAATGCCTTTGTAATGGTTTTGTGATCCCTGATGCTCCAAAAAGAGAGAGAGAGAGAGAGCGAAGGAGAAAGAATGTAATATTCAAATCAAACGTGTGAAAAAAAGGGGAATTTGAAATAAACAACTCCTATTAGAAAATTTTTCCACAAAGGAAAAATAACTGCAAAAATGGTTATTTTGTATAGTACTCAGCCATTAAAACGAGATCTTACTGGCCTGCTTGACCGATTGGCCCCCAGTACAGACAACTTAGAAAATCAATAGAACAGAAAACCAATCAAGAACTGGCCAAAACCAGATAATTATTGATGCAAAAACTCAGCTTGAACCAGTCTTTTATTTATTTTTCCCTTTTTTGGTTAGTTGTTTAGATTGCTAATGTACTACGATCTTTTCATAGTCTAAAATTTCACCTAATCAAATTTTCTAATAATTTTAGAATAATCAATTGCTTGATATATTATAAAATATATATTATTTATTAATTAATTGCTTTCACTAATTTAATGACCAATTTGATTTTAAGCACATGAGGAGTGCTAGTAACACACTCTTAGTTTATGGCTGAAAATTTATTAAAAACTACTAACGTACGAATCAAATTCATTAGATTATGAGTAAAACTTACATAGTTTTTGTAATTTTTAATAATTTTAGTTGTTAATAAAGAATATGTTTAAAAGAGTATGTTGCTAGTATTTCCCTAAAAACATTGGTAATATTAATGTAGTGGCATAACACCTAATATAACCACATTCTTCATTTCATAGCAAACTTATATAAAAATAGACTTGTGTTTGAACCTCTCCCCAAAACCCTTTCAAATAACAAGCAACAAGCAACAACAACCAACAACCAACAACCAATCCTTATTTCACTATGTGAGGTCGGCTAGCTTTCAAATAACAAGCAAAGAAAAAAAATTTATTTGTACCTGAACCATCAATCTGGTCTTTATTACATCAAGAGGAGTGGTAACTGCTCCAGTTATGGCACCTATTAGGTAAAAAATTTACCATTCTCAGTTCAAACAAGCTGGGAAGGATGTTATTTCAGCATGAATAGATGGAAAATAAAAGAAAGGTAAAGACTAATTTGAAGCTAAATTTAGCTGGTACAATGCTTCCTTATGGTCTAGTTACTAATTTAAATTAACCTTTCTTTGGGGAAGGGACAGTCATTTGTTTAGCATGTTGCAAATTGTCATACTATCTTCCATTTAATGGGACTTTTTACTAACTTGTAAGCCCAGCCGATTATAAAATAGTTTAGCTTTCACAGCAAAAGTTATGGCAAAGATTAGGAAATTATTTGGAAAAAATAAGGACTAACAATCATTATATAAAACAAAATTAGAGAAAACATTATTCATTAAGATACCCTTTAACCAGAAACCAAAGTAAAGGAATAGAAAATCCACATGAATTTAGCAGCACATGTTGGTCATGAATTCCAGGAAGAAAAGAGTAACACGTACTGACAGTTGAAGAACAAATATCAAAGAATCGTTGAATACTTTAAATAAAACTACTAATAGATATGTAGTACCAGCCAATGCCCCAAGCATAGCATTCTCTGGATCATTCAGATCTCTTTTTGCCTACAATGAAACAAAAAGTCAAGAAAATATCAAGTACCTCTACAGAGAGTGTATAAAAATTTGTTAGCATTGCTCAAGATCATATGCATCAACCACTATGGTGTACAGAAAATGAGAAAGGAGATAAACCACATTCTCTCTTCAACTTTGTCTAAGTAACCTTGACTCAATCATAAGCTTTCTAAAAATTGGGTTTTAAAGACTAAATGTTGCATCTCTTGCTACCTCATTTGCAACAAGTGCCACACCCAAAATGTGTATACTGAGAATGAATTCCCTTTGGTTTCTTCCTATCTTATAGCACCTCATTCAGGCAAAAAGTGAGAAATTTTGTAGTATCTTATAATATATATGCTAGAAAGTAGAAGCCAAACAAATTGATCTAAAGTCACTTAATCCTGAGCCAATTACAATAATATCTGATAAAGTGATGCCTAAAATTCAAGAAGAAATTTAATATTCATCAGAAAAATTACAATGAGCATAGCCACAAAGAAGATATATAATTTTACATGAAATAGAATGCTTCTTTGATTTATAGACAATTTAGTACCATTGGTAACTTTTATAAAAATACATATAAATCAATAGACAATTCAAACATTAAGCATACCGCCAGTTTATACCCAATCCGGAGCTGCTCGTAAATGCATAATTCTATGGCATCAAATGGTAAATCTCGCAATAAGAAAGATCCATATCCCTACAATCTCACAAAAACAAAAGTTGAGGTTCGTTAAGTCAGGTAAAACAAACAAAACAAATTAGCATTATATATAATTTTCAAATAGCATGTAAATTGGAAAACCAAAAAAACAATGTAAAAGCATTATGGTTCTGACTTCTGAGCATAATCCTGAAAAGAACATCATATCTCCTCTCTAACATAGCAACATAAAACTTCTTTAGTTCTCTGAATAAAGAGCACCCAGAACAATATTTAAAAGCAAAAATCATAGGCTACCTTGAGATTAATGAATAACTAATTATTGGTCATTCCTAAGATGTGAAATTAAGCAATACATACCGCATAAAGACCTTTAAAACCCTCATTAGCAACAATAAGACGGACAGCAGCTGGGGCTGATCCAAATTGCCCAATTTGCATCCTTTGCTTAATAACCTAGAAAGAAAAAAAATCAATTCCAAGTTCAAGAAAGCAGAAAATATTTGGCTGTGTCAGAAGTAAAGTTGCTTACCTCTGTTGGAACACGAACAAGAGAAGAAGCAATGCCTCCAATAGCACCTGCAGCCTGTATTCAGCTTCAGTGTATCAAAATAACATTTTTTTAAAAGAAATGTCACCCAGCTCTAGGTCAGGGTGATAGGCTAATGGCTTCTGCGCCAATCACATAAGACAAGCTTGATGTTGAACCCATCAACATAACAGCTCACCAAAAAGTTCAGTTAACTAATCGTATCTTATAACTTTTATTTATATGTATCTGTTTATATGCCTTCTGATTTATTTTGTTTCTATGTCTTATAATCATTGTGCAACTAGATAATTGACTCAAGCTATATAGACCGAAGTTTTTATTAAGTCTACTACAAGTGTTGCAAACCATTGTTAAAATATAATAAAGCTGGTATCTGCATTGGATTGATTGATAAAAAGTTTTGGTGAAATTTCTTGTAAATCTGCTGAATAACTAAGGTTACAAAATTTTGGATATCTATAAGGCTTCAAATTAGAAAAGGTTAACTTTGGGGCATTGGTGGATCACATCTTTGCAATGTCTGTCTTTTTTTCACGAAGGTTGAAATGTACCTATGATACGTATAATTGTAAATATAATAGCACTTCATTATCATATAAAAGAACTATGCTCTTGTGTTTCTGGTCAAGTACTGGCCTTGCTGCCACTCCTACTCGGTTGTGAATCCTATGATTTATCTGAGCTAAGCAATTCTCGGAAATCAGTATATTGGCATCAAGATATAAAAAAAAGTAACATGAAAACTAAGAATTCTGAAAGGGGCTGGGGCTGAAAAGCATCTCCGCATAAATATCTAAGGTGAAAGTTGGTAGCACACGTCTCCACATAGACAAGTTGAATAGAATGTCTCTTTTTAGTGAAGAGCAACTTACAAAATGAGCCACAGCACTGAGATTTTCAGGCAAGGACTTTAATAATTGCTGCTTAGTGGGTTCATATACACCAATAAAAATTGCTGAAGCTCTGCAAGAGTGGACAAATTGTCTATCAGGCATATGCACTGCATAAATTAATCAATCAAAAACCAATATTTTTGCTTTGAAGAAGGTTAACGGCCAATATGCCCTTAAAACTATCTTCTCGTAGTACATTGTATTTTCAGACAAAATTCAGTACACAACTGTGCATTTTAAGTTAAAAAAGCATGTAAACCTGTACTATGGGGTATTCAACCAGCATGATGGCATTGCCTAGCTCGTACTACAAGTTCTAAAATTTTCCACCTCTAACCTTTCTATTCCATAATGGCAATAGTTTGAACACTATCCTTGGTATAACTTATGTGGGAATATAGCTAGACCTTGATGTTATATATCTGTTGCTGAAAACAAAAGCTTGAGTATTGTGTTATGTGAGGTTTAGTCTTACTGTGAAGCCCACTGCATTTTAAAGATCCTCCAAGTTAGCTAGTTGTTAGTTAGTCTAACATAATGACAGCTGTCACTGTGATCTAGCTACAGCTGCATCAGATAACTCCATAAATATAGAGTTCAGTTGTCTTTCTTAATGATTACAAGATTCAGAAATCAGAAAAACAAATTTTCTCTCATTATTTTCATTCAGTTTTTCAGAAACTCTCATTTTCTTCTCTCATGGTATTAAACTCATCATAACAGATCAACCTGCTCATAATAATGAAGTTTGTACAAACATGTGTCAACAAATAAGATATTTATGATTAAATTACAAATACCCAAAGGTGGGACTTGAATACAGACCATCTTTTTCCTGTGTTGAAGATATGAAGATATACAAACTGCCTTTCCAGAAACTAAAAAATTGCTTTATCCCTAATAAGCATTAAGAGAGAAGTCCTAGTGAATGATTAGAAGGTAAACAAATATTCTTTTAGTCAATTCCTAATAGATAAAACCAGAAACAGGAATTTTCTTTGCTTGGATTCAAATAAGTTTGTCACAGAAAAATATTAAGAGAAAAATGGAGAAACAAGATAAATAACAAAAAACTAATTGCCGTAAGAACTGCAAGGGATGAGGTATATATGGAAATAAAAAATTTACTCACGGTAAGACACCAGCAATGTTTCCAGACAAACCAGAATACAAACCCTTCAAAACAATTTTCCCTCCATCACGAGCAACCTGATATAGTACGGAATGAGATACAAAATCAACTTATAATGTAACTGAAAGGTAGATATTAGAGAAGCCTGTTTGTTTTACAATTTGGGTACTTTTTACAAAAGGAAGATTTTCTTGCAGTAGTCTATGTCAAATGCTGACCTCCCATTTGATGGCTTATGCAAACAGAAGCTACACAAGAGGACAGCATAACTTATCCCTGGGAAGATGATATATTACAGTTTAAGAAAGCTTATTGCATTGCCCCACTAGCAAAAAAGATTACATCAAATAGGATAGAATGAATGGAGAACAAAGTCTATATCTCATGCATAAATATAAGTTGAATAGTGTGCAATAAGTAACAATTATGACGTTTACAGACTTGGATCTTTGATATGCACTAACACTGGGAAACCACAATAAAATGGGGAAACGAGTATCAATGTTGGAAAACTGCATTTTCAGACCTACAACAATACATGCTACCTCTTGTATAACAAACCATGAAATTGATTATTTCCATTTGTCTTCCTAGTCCCTCCCTCCTGTCCAACCCCCACCAGACAGATGTAAACATAGATATATTTAAAATATATATACTTAATTACCTGTAGTCGGGTTTTGATGGTATCAATGGGGTATAAAGCTGTTTCTACAACGACACCAGCAACACCTCCAGCAATACATCCATCTGCAGTTAGTGCAATATCCATAAGTATGTTACACAACAAAATATTATAGTACAAGAAAATAGGGATACATGATGAGATGCAACTTATGACCAGTTTGAGTTTCAAAGTCCAGTGCCAGATCCTGGATCATGAAATGTAATTGTAATTGTCCATATACATAGAAACACTGTCAACCATCTTTCTTGGGTAAAAATGGAACAAAACATTGAAATATCCAACTAAGAAGACAGCCCAGCACTGCCCACAGAAGTTGTTATGCTTGTCAATTCATTACAGTTTATAAACAAGGGGAAAAACAACTACTTGAAATGGAAACTACAATTTCAAGGCTTCAAAATTTTCAATTCTAATTACAATAATTTATTTTCATAGTTTCCTATACAATCTTTTGAATACAAGAAACAAAGTGAAAATTAAAAGTGAAAATAGAAAATATTTTCTCAAACTAAATGACCCCTTATATGGCTCGGATCTCATTTTCAGCACAAAACGTAATATAGACATACAACATATGCACGATGCCATGACAAGACAGGCTAGGACAACTGGTCAATATTTAAATAGCAAAGGATTGCGGTTTTTTTATCCACGCATCAACACAATCTTCAACTGGAATGGCTATACTTACCATACAGAACTCGTAAAAAGTCAAATGGCTTCTTCTCTCCTTCGCTGATGGACATGAAGAACTTATCTGTATCCTTTTGAGAAGACATTTTGAACTTGGATGCATCTGCATAGACATTAGACAAGTAAAGTGTTCAAAATAAGCAATGCAAAGCAAAACACAAGCAGGAACTTCAGCCAATAAATTGACGCTGCGATTTTGCTTTTGAAAAATAACAGATAAGCAACTGAATAATTAAAAAGCGCTTCTTGAGCCCGAGACTCACTGCATTAACTACTCACTATTCAACTTCTCCCTCTAGGCCAACAATGGGGTAAAAATGAAAATCAAAACAAAGTCACAAAACAAAATTGAATTTTGAGGAAAACCCATGGAAATGCGGACCAGTAATTGCGAAGATTAATCATAGTTACTGGAAAAAAAGGGAGTAAACTGAGTCAAGTACCAATTGAATCTTTGGAGCTCATGGGCAATGGGGGAAGATCAAATCTTTATCGAACAAACCAATCTTCTACGATAACAAATCAATTCTGTTCTCGCTTAAGTGAAGCCTAATCATGAAACAAAAGGGTTTTAGCTGGGGTTTATTCTTATTAACACTTAACCTATTATGTTTAACTAGAGTATTAAAAATTTAGTAAATACAAAACTCACTAAAAATTAAGTTAAAGCATATTTAAAATTATGAATATTATTATTACATAATTCTTTAATTAACGACTTATAGATGTAAATTATCATTTTTCTAATTTTATTACATGTTCGGTAATTTTTTTTAAGAGAAATAATTGACTATTTTTTAAAATTTATCGTGAAATACGGTATTATTCTCATAAAATAACATAATTTTGTATACATAACAAATTTATAAAAAATTACATAATATATCAATATATGCTATTATTTTTTATTATATAGATTTCAAGACAATTTAAAAATAAATAAATTGCATAAATCAAAGGCCTGATATTTGTTAAATCCAAACGCCACTTCAATTCTGTGTATAGACCTGATTAGACAAATTTGTAAGTTACGAGCGCTTTGATTCTTTTTACATTCTATTTCCCTTTTTTTAATTTTAATTTAAAAAACTCTTTCAAAAATTAAATTTTATATTTTTTGCACAATGTGTTAATATTTCTAAAAAAAATAATTCAAAAATTAATTTGTGATTTATTTATAAATCACTTGTGAACTAATAATAATAATATCATAAATGCAAATGTAAAAATGGCAGTATGAAAAGATGGGCCGGGCCCCTATAACACCATGACATGAAAAATTAAATTTAATATATAATAGAAAAATGAACTGAAAAATGAGTTGTAAAAAAAATTTAGTCCAAAACAAAAACAAAAAAATATATAATAGAAAAACCATGACATGAACTGAAAAGCCATGACAAGAAGTAGAAGAAAATTTTAAAAATTATTGGGCAGCAAATTTTTATTAAATGTTTTTATCAAAATGCTTTGTTTTTGTTATTAGAATTTAATTAGAATATATAATATATTATCGTTTAATCATTAAAGTTTATACATTTAAAAAATAATTTAATTAATGTTTATTTTAAAAATTAAATTTAAGATGATATTTAATTGATTAATGATAACTTTTCTACTAATACTATATTAAAATTTAATTTTTATCTATTCTTAAATATATAATTTTAAAAAACTTAACTAACTTTTGATCATTATTATTTGAACTTAATCAATTTTAATTGAATTTTATCAATATTTTAGAGTTATTTCTTTTTCTTCTATCCAATTTAATATAGATTTTATTCAAGTTTTGTATTTAAATAAGATGAATAAGTTTATTATTAAAATTTAAATTCAAAATCTTTTTTAAACTATACCAAGTTACTTATTACTTAACTAATTTTTATTAATATATTTTGAAATTATTTATTCTTATACAAATATATATATTTAATTCTATAAAAACAAACTATGATTTTTATTTTATTGTGGTGTTAGAAAATAATTGTCAAAACATATTATAACTCTTTCTCTTTAATTTATTTTGGATCCAAAATTTGTGAGTTTATTATAAAAATATATCAAATTAATAACTCTTATATAAATATATAAATATATATATATATATATATATAATTTACAAATTCTTAAACACAAGAAATAAAATGATAATAATATAATTTTTAAATAGTAACAAATATATATATCAGCTAAAAATGAAACTAGAAACAAACCAACCCTCTACTAAATTCTACAACTTTTTCTTGTGAAAGTAGATACCAAATACTCTTTTCTAACCATCTTTCATATCCCAACATTTCTCCATCACGTATAATAATCACATAACGATGAATTAAAATAGGTTAATTCAAGGTCGAATAATTTTTTAAGAGCACTGTACATTTGATGCAAATGAAAAATAAAGTTCTCATTGCAATATTTTTTTTTTAGTTGAGACAATTAAAAATATACATAAGTCTTTCTGTAAAAGTATACATTTAATAAATAGTTAATTATCTGTATTTGTTATGATAGATATATTTGACAATTTGTCCTTTTAACAAAAAAATAATAATTATTATTTTTCATTTTTATTTTATTCAAAAAAAGTAATGAAAAAAATTAATATTTTTCCATATTATATTAAATGATATAAAAACTTACTCATTTTTCTTTCTTATTTTCTCTTTTTAATTTGTTTATATTATTTTTCATACTAACTAAAACATTTTTTTATTCGAAGTATCTTCTTGAAATCAACACCATAAATTGAGTTAAAACAATTTTCCCTTTTAAAATACTCACATCTCATATAAAAAAAACTATAATTAATATAATTAAAAAATATAAAATTATAATGATTTTAGTTCCTTCTTATTTTTTTTATCTTATTTTCTTTTCATAACATCCCATTCACATGACCACGGCCCCCACCATCACAAATTCAATAAAATCTCAAAGAAGACATTTCTGATATTTCATTTGAGAGAATAAATAAATAAAAAACAATAAATTTTACAGTTTGTATCGTTTATTTTTATAATTTTGAATACACTAAATTTAAACTCAGCGTCAGCTATATTTAAACTGCTCTTTACCTTTATAATGTTGAATTTATTAAACTCGAATTTAATTATATATTTTAATTCATTAAAAATATTCTTAAATTTATCTTTTATTCGTTTCAAAATCTAAACTTATAATATATATATTATTGCTTTCCAGGTTCTTAGTTTCTACACGTTGCTTTTTTTGTTTCACATGATAATTTAAGTAAAGATAATAAAAGGGACATGTTACTTGATAGGTACCGCTATTATCTTATAATTTTTTTTCTTTTCTATAACACAAGCATAATGTACATTTAAAATTTTAATATTTATCGTATATAATAATAAGATAACTTTTATGTTACCTTAAAAATTAAGAAGGTATTATATATATTTTTAATGTAAAATGATCACAACCGTTAATATAAATATATAATAATTATTTGGATCAATAATTTGGCTTGAAAAATAAATATTTTTTAATTTTAAAAAAATTTAAATAATCTTAGCTGTTGTTCTCTCAAATTTATGAGGACAGTACCAAATATTTAATAACAATAAAATTATTATCATTATTATTATTTTTAGATTGCCTCACTTATCCAAGTTCCTAGATGAGATCTGCCAGTGTCCATAATGTTTGTGTAGTGTCCATAACAATAACAATATGCGTGAGAATTGACATTTCATCTGCTTGATCAGAAGCAAAAAATTGCAGTGATGAATTGACTATAACGTAGAAACTGTGCCACAAGCTGTTTTCAATATATGGTGTTCTTACTTACATCAAGGACCATTCAAGGTGGTGGGGACATATTCAGATAAGAGCAAGAAGCCTATGATATGATATGATAAGTGTAATACATAGTAAAGAGTTTCAAGTTCTGCAATCCATCGTCAACTTTCAAATATGATGTGCTATTTTCAAAGGATGTATATCACTTATGTTACTCTATGCATTCAGGTCGTGATTTTCGTTTATTATTATAAAACTACTGAAAACTAAACACTAAAATGCAATAAACAAAAAATATGCACTACTTAATCAATAAACATATGGGAACCAATTTTTTTAAAATAAAATATAATGAACAAATGTGATTTTATTTAATATTTCTATTTTGAATATTGATCCACGTGATTCATGTGACGAAATTTTACATCTAATCCAGATCACGTCCTCAGCACTTTTTGTTCACTTTTTCACTCTTACTCTGTCTGAGTAATAGTCTATTATTTTATGTTTCTGTTATTTTAATTATAGGAACGAATTGAGAGCCTATTGTATTATATTTGAGCATAGTAATGTTACATTTTCTTATAATAAATTTGAAATTTTACGCTGTTTAAAAGTAAAAAATATCAACATTTTATTTTACTATTTTTAATTTTTTATTCGATTTAATTAAAATTTGATATGAGATACACGTTTGAATATAATAGATGAGTTTATTATTATAAATTTTTTTTATATATAAAAATTTAAATTTAAAATTTTATTTAAATGAAACTGAATTACTTATTACTCAAACTAATCTTTAATTTTATTAATATTTTATTTAATAACTAAAGTCTTAGAACTGTTAATTCCAAAAACAGAACTCAACGGGGAAACAATAATGGTACTGTGTGGTTGTAAGTTAATGACATGAGGTGTAGGACCACGAGCATAACTGTGTGTGTATTGCACCGTCCAAATTCTTTATAACAAAATGAAAAATTGAAATATTGACGCAAAAATTATGATAAATCAATTTAATAAAATTATACATTTTGTCATAAAAATTTGCTTTCAGTTAATATCAGTTATTTTGATTAAAATATCTGAAGATGTTATATAATTTATAATGCTACGCCAGGCTCATTTGTACTCATTTTCAACGCTTATGCTGGAAAAGGCAAAAGAAAAACTCATCCATATCCATACAATATAGTTAAAAGTGTTGATTGTCTTTTATTTAGTATTGTAATTTTTATAATGTTTTGAAGATTAAAAGAGTATTATATATTATTTTATGTGAAATAGTTATAATAAAAGTTAGTAATTTATTTTAAAAAGAATATAAATATTTTTTTTAATTTTTAAAGCATTTAAACAATTATAAATGTCAATTTTAAAAAATATATAAAATATGTTTTGAAATTGACCTGAACAGTAGCAGCACCAAATAAATATCTGTCTATTTTTATTTATTTATATTTTTATATAAATTATAAAAACTATTCCATGGAGCCGCGTTAGCTTATTATGAACGGCATTATTTTTGTCCTCAAATAGTTACACGTCTCGTGGAGGACGCGGTTCATCTTAGGGACAGTTTGGCCTCTGTTTTTTTTTTTTTTTCTTTTTTTTCTGTTTTCATAATTATAAACATCAATTTTCAAATATAATTTTGTGAAAAATAATTTAAACTATGAGTCTAAACCTTTTCGATAATAAATTATGGTTTGTATCAACGATCTTGATTTTATAGGTGTTTTAATATTAAAAACAATTTAAGAACAAATTATCGTTGACTTTTACATTTATCTTACAAACACATTCTTTAACACGTTTTTTAAAATATTTTTATTATTAGTTAAAATTTATTAAAAACTAAAAAGTTAATAAATTAATTTTTTTTCATATTTTTTAATTTTTAATAAATTTTAATTAATAATGTAAAGTGCGTTAAAGAATTGTTAATATTTTTTTTCTCCTAAATAGTTATTTGAAATCAAGGATTTAATTTTTCTATTTTAAATTTAAGTTTCTGAACATGCATCTATAATAAATACTTGAAGTAAAAATTATATCTTTCAATGGTTCTACTTAATTTGAATAGAATTATTTTTACTAAAAAATAATTAGTAATTTTTTTATATAAAAAAATTATTATTATAAAGTCAATAGTAAATACTAAGTTAACAAAGACAAGCTCCGACTGAGACCGCTTGTGCGTCCTTTTGTGAGGCATCCAAAGTGGATGCTTCCAAGTTGCATAAATTCAATTTTGATGCAACGAATCGAAAAAACATTTATCAAATGAAATTGAAAAATTATATCCCAGTAATTTTCTAAAGTAGATAATGCATAAAAAAATCAACATCTATATTTTTTTATTGGTCACTATTAATATTTGTCTATTCTAATTGATTTTGCTACGCTAATAAGCTATTCGCAAGTTTGACCATTAGAATTACAGGAAATCTTTGAGTTTAAGTTACCAATATAAAGGTTTTCTTTTCAAATAAAAAATAATAAAAAGAAAGCTCCATGGTCAAACAAACACCAAAAGGCAAATACGCACTGTAAACGGCTAATACTTGTTTTCCTCTCTCTATAAATGTTGCGAGTTTTCTAACTTCACACAAACAAAGAACCTTAGTGTCCGTGTTAGACACCTTCACTCTGTTTCAGCTTCAACCACTTTGGTCAGTTCCTAATTCCCTAAATTCTACCTTTTCTCTTATTTCTTCTTACCCTTTAATCATTCTTCACGGTTTGTTGATTCCTGATGCTTTTCATCAACTGGGTTTTCACAAAGTTTCAGTCTTTTTCACGAAATCTTCACTGAACTTTTTTGTTCGCAGCATTTCCCCTGTTTTGAAACTCTATTCTTCTTTGTTCGCTGGGTAGTTTCTTAAAACACGCAATTATACTTTTTTATTCTATTCTCTGTTTGTTTCTCTCAGTTATCTTATAAAGGGTCATCGGTTTTCGCAACTGGGTTATAAAATTTGGCATCCTTCTCCGTGTGTTTTTGCATGCAGGAAAGTGCTTAACCAAACTCTGGTTCCGTTTCCTCTGTTCTTCAGCACAAACAGAACTCTTGTTTCCGTTGATCACTAAAAAATAATGGCCATAAAGACAACTGAATTGTTGAAAGGGTGCGCATCGCAGGAAGAGATAATGGAAGTACTTGCTGCGGTGGCTTCGGATTTGGGGGATGCGATTGATGATGTGAACACCTTGCAAGTGATTCCGTTGAAGGGTGCAATGACCAATGAGGTTTTTATGATAAACTGGCCAACCAATAAAGATGGTGATCTCAGAAAAGTTCTACTTCGTTTGTACGGTGATGGTGTTGACGTTTTCTTCGACAGGGAAGAAGAAGTTCGAACCTTTGAGTGCATTTCAGAGCATGGTCAAGGTCCACGCCTTCTTGGCAGGTTTGCATCTGGCAGAGTTGAAGAGTTCATTCATGCCAAAGTATGTGATTCTCTTCTTCGCTTTTGCATACTTTTTCTTTGAAAAGAAAAATTCTAACATGATAGTTACATGTCCAAACAAAATTATCCTTGTTGGGTGGATTATATAATTGGAGTTAAATTTTAATCCAATGTTCACCTAAAAATATAAAGTCTTTCTTAGAATGAAAAAAATTATTGCGTCTGAATTATAAAAATCATTTATTACATCAGAACCTTTTCCATTTTGGTTCATTAACTTATGCACTTGGTGCATAGGATAAAATAATGGACCTACATTGTCATTTTTCTAATGACGTGTCAATATACAATTCAACGTTAGTGAAAAAGAACTTCTACAGAGAGTAATAAATTAACCAAATTGTGTGTCTTGATGAACAACCGACAAGGACGAATTAGTCAACCAAGTTAGCTTCACTATGGAGGATACACTCTCCTCTTATCAGCCACCTCATAAATTTAAGTTTTTTTTTTTTAAATGGTTGCTATGATTAAATTATGCTTGAGCTTTAGAGACCGTATATATGCTCAGTTTAAAAGTTAATTACCTTTTTCTTCTCCATTTTACTTTATTCTTTAGTCAAAAAGCTTTTCTTTGGACTGGTACTTCCTTTTCCATGTTTTATTCCCCTTATCACTTGGAGCAATGGAGGGTTACCATTAACAGTTATTTGTTTAGGATTAATTAATTAATTAAGAAGCGTCTTTAAGAAGTTCAATTGAATGGTATTGAGTCGTCAATGGGATGGGATTAGGTACTCTTAGGTGCAATTTTCACCATTCTTTTTCCTCTACTCCCTTCCTAATGTTATTTTTTTTTATATAAAAAAGTAAAGAAACATAATAAAACAATGACGTTTGTTGAAGGGCATCTGGAATTTTTTATGCATACATGGAAGGATCAGATTTATTTCCTGTCTATTTCCCTCATTAAGTGCTCATTAATAAATATAGTGCTTGATTATTTAAGTAGTTCCTAACATGTTGTCACCTTTATATTTGGCTCTTTGAAGTTGACCTCTAGAGGAGTAAATGGGAAATTTATTTTGTGACCCGACTAATTGATGAACCTTGTGATCTCCTATGCAGGACTCTGAAAAGCAGTACATAAACACTATAAAAAGAATTCGAAGACTTCTTTTTTTTATCTAAACCCAGATGAGACTAAATATTGTTGATGTTGGACTGTGCAAATAGATGTGTTTTAGGTGGAATAGTTTATAGTAATGACTTATCACTTACGCTGCCAAAATAGAGACTTCCCTTCTCTATTATTTGCACAAATTTGACAAACTAAGCATTAAATTCAACTTCCAAAGGTGCATAAAATAATTAAAAGTTGATTATAATTATATTTCAGCCACCTTAACTTGGTAGGCCTCATTTAGTATATCAAATATGGACTATGGTATTGCATAAGGCCATCCACTCCTTGTTTTCTATCTGGAATTGATGTCACTTTTTATCGCAATGGAATAAAACCAAATTAATGAGTCAACAATAAAGATGTGATGAACTTGACAAGCAGTGTCATTTATGAACGTTTTTTTCTTTTCTTGTTTTTGGCTTTTTAGACTCTTTCGGCTGCTGACATTCGTGACCCCGAAATATCTGCTCTGATAGCTTCTAAGATGAGAGAGTTCCATAGTCTTCATATGCCTGGACCAAAGAAGGTTCAGATTTGGCAGAGAATGAGGTAATTATAGATCAGGTCAATATTAAAATCCTTTTTCATTGCTATGCTGCATATTAAACGCTCTCCATATGTTATTAGGAAGTGGCTTGGTCAAGCCAAAAGTTTATGCTCTCCAAAGGATATAAAAGTCTTTGGTTTGGACAATCTGGATGAGGAAATAAATACACTTGAGAAGAAGTTATCAGAAGGATATCAAGAAATTGGTTTTTGTCACAACGACCTACAATATGGTAACATAATGATGGATGAAGAGACAAGATCAGTCACTCTAATTGTAAGTATTGGTTATATACTTTTTTGCCTTGGGCATTTTGTGGAATTGATTTTTCTTTTTATTGTGCTACTGCGACAATTTGAGTGACACCCAATACCCATGAAAAGGTATGCATGGCCATAAGAAATATGAACTTCATACTCTATCATTGTTGGGACTTGGGAAGATAATACTACTTTACGGTAAACCTATCTTTTGTCCCTATTTTAACTTTCTTTAATGATACAGGATTATGAATATGCCAGTTATAATCCTATTGCATATGATTTGGCAAATCATTTCTGTGAAATGGTGGCAAATTACCACACTGACACACCTCATGTTCTTGACTACAACAAGTATCCAGGTAAAGTTTTTGTTTGTAATATTTCACTGCCTGAATTACATTTACACAATGATTATTAGTAATTGCTATTATATGTTAATTGAGATAACTCTGGATTGCTAACACACCAAATTGTATATGATAAACCAGGACTAGAGGAGCGTAAAAGGTTTATCCGCGTCTATCTGAGTTCTAAAGGTTAGTCCTCTGACTTGTTCACTCCAATAGTACATATGATTGGCAAAGATCAAGATATAGATAATTAATTGCTATGTGAATCTTGCATTCATTTGTTTAATTTATGCTTAACATAGTTATTTAGTATCTCATGAACTTTTCAGTGTATCTGTGGTGTCTCATTCACTCTTCTGCATGCCTTGTTCATATAGCTTTAAGAATCCTTGTCACATTCATTCCATCAAAATCATGTTATAAAAAGTTGAAATCATATCTTGAACTATGCAACGTTTCTGAATCTCAATCACGTCTCAAATTTATTCTGGCAACTCCTTGTACACAGGCAAGAAACCAAGTCATGCTAAAGTGAACCAGTTAGTGAAAGCTGCAGAAAAATACACTCTTGCTAACCATCTATTTTGGGGTTTGTGGGGACTTATTTCGGTATGTTCCATTTTATTTTTCTAGTTGTCCTATATAAGGCTACTTGTGCCAGCTAATTGGATATACTCATATATGTTTCACATGTAAATGCAGAGTTACGTCAATAAAATAGACTTTGACTACAAGGACTATGCAAGGCAAAGGTTTCAGCAATACTGGTTAAGGAAGCCCACTTTACTGGACTCACCAAGCATCGTTTCTCAAGCAGGAATTGTGAATGGATCATTGGCATCCTTCACGTGATTTTGCTTCTAATGTCTTAGTGGAGTTTAGTCTTAGTATATATTTATTAATAACATTGCAGCATCCTATATGTAAATAATATATAATCACTCACAATGCGTGATGGGTTTTGGAAATTTTAATTATGATTTGCTGATCAATCCCGCTCTTTTGGAATTGAGTTGGGGAATGAAATTGAGAATAGTTGGTTTACATTATTTGCAATATCGATGGGATAAGCATACAGAGGGCAGATAGCTTTGTTTTGTCTTCTCATCTATTACACATTAAATAATGGTTAAGCTTATGATTTGATATTAATCACTCTGACACCACTTGCTTAATGGTGCATAAAATATTTACCAAATTGTTTGTATTGATGAGATATAATTTGGTTAGTTTTTCTCATCTAACAAGGTTAGTCCACTCCTCTCCGCCTTTGTTGAAATGTTTTGTCCGGATAAACTATAAGCCATTGCTTTGAAATTTATCAAAACAGAAATTTCAAATTTGACTACAAATTATACTCTATTCCATTTTTAACGTTTAATAATTTTTTACTTGACATCGTTAAGTGACTAAAAAACTAATGAAAACTCATTTATAGTTATGTATTTGATATTTCTATATTGAAATAGTTTTTGAAATTTAATCTAGGCTTTATTTTACAAAGTAAAGTTAACATATATAATATTTACAAATTGTTATAAAGAGAGTATAATTAATATCTGTATTTTTAGTTTAATATTTCTTAATTATAATCAAATAAACAATTCATATATCATGTAGCCGTAGTCATAGGAAAATCACACGAAAAGATTAAATCTTGTGTAATAGTTGGAAGAAAGAAACACAAACAACAAAAAGAAAAGAAAAGAAAAAATCAATGTTGCACACATCCATACATATTAATTATTATTTCCACAAAACAAACCTGGCATGACATAAAACGATGATCACACAAAACATACACACTTAAATTCAGAAGGAGTCCCCCCACGTTTTATTTAATTGGGTTTTATACAAAACATGAAACATTGAGCTATGAACATGAGAGTGGGGTGGATGAAGGTGCAGTCTAGTTATTAGAACTAGCGACGGAAGCTCCTAACTTGTCGCGGTGGTTCAGCCTCGCTGTCTCGCAGCTTCACCAGCGTGTAAACGCCTGCACCAGCGAGTGCACCAAGTGTTGGTGCCACCAAATATATCCATAAATGTTTGTAATTTCCTGCAGCAACTGCTGGACCCAACGTACGCACCGGATTCATCGAACCCCCACTTGTTGGCCTAATCAACCGACCACAACATGCCAGAGATAAAACTATATTTATATTTTGATATGTTATGCAAATAATAATACTATAGTTTAATGATGAGATAAAGTTATTGAGTTCAAATTGAATCCATTTAAGTATTATTATTAAATTCCAACCTAATTTACTTCACATTTGACATATTTTGAGTAAAGGGTTCGTGTTATACTGTTCCATTTAATCTGAATTTGATGAAATAATTGTTACCCTGAGATGAGAATGTTAAGCAAAACTGTAGCACCAACAGCAATTCCTGCCAATTCACCAACCTGCATGGGAGCAAAATAAAAATGATGATAAAAAAGTTAATGAAAATTGAAAATGAAATAATGCAACGAATGAATGAATGAACCCACCGCACGAGTATCAGTAGCAACAGCAGTGACGACAAACAAGAGAATAAAAGTGATAATAAACTCAGTGGCAAAAGCTTGGCCAATGCTGACAGAAGGAACAGTGACACCACCAGAGAGAAAAGGATGGTAAACACCTTTGAGAGCAAAACAGGCACAGATGGAGGCAGAGACCTGTGCAGCTATGTATGCTGGGACATGGGTCCATGGGAAATGCCGAAATGCTGCAAAGGCAATGGTGAGTGATGGGTTTAGGTGTGCACCTGAGATGTGACCAATTGAGAGAATAATGAACATCACTGTTAATCCAGCACAAGCTGCATTCCCCATCAATGTCTCTGCTCCATTGTACTTGTTGTTCACTATGGGTCCAGCCGTTGCAGCAAATATCAATATGAAGGTCCCCACAAACTCTGCTCCAATCTATTCAACCCATCATTGTTCAATACCAATTTCTAAATTATGATAAGTTTCCACAAATTCAATTCTATATTTATTTGTCAAATCTAAAGTGAGAAAATCCTCCTTAATTGTCCCACTATTGTATTTTTCTCACCATATATGATAAAAAATAAATGTAAATAAGCATTCTTTTTTCGTGTTTTTTTATACATTCTTGATACCATTTGTAATAATTTTTTTTGTTTATTAATTCTTTAATTAGTATCATATTAATATTAATTAGCAATATCATAAGATAGTTGATTCTTGTACATTTGTTTAGTCTTGGCATTGCGTTTTCTACGCTTGTAATTTATTCATTCACACAAGCCAACAATTAGGTGTATTTTTCATACCCCAAAACACACACACACACACAAATGGCGAATTCCTTATGTAACATGCAAGTCTTGTTGGGCCGACCATTGATTTAACTTTTGTAAAGTGTGGTCTCCACGACCCAAAAGACAAAAAGGTATGATGCCCAGTCTTGTCCAGCCTAGCTTGACCAAAAAAATAAAAAAAGCTTAGCCTAAATTTGTATTATATAATTACGGATCACATTTATCAAATAAAATTTAAATTCCAATGATAATTAAAAAAAAAAAAACTTCATATTGATCTCATGGTGTGTCAAAATTATCGTAGGGACACTGCAAATGCTTCTCCCAGAAATGTTTTATTTTATATCGGATGTCCCGAATAAATGCTACATTTAATAAATAAGGTAATTTAATGGCATAAGTCCTCAAATTTGAAGTCCGAAATTTCATAGTAATTATAACGATCATCGGACACCTTTCTTCCTTACATTTCTGTTTTAACTTTAATTTTTTTATTACATTATTTATCAATTATCATATCTTCTTTCATTTTTTTTTTTTATCTTAAATGAGATATACACTCATCATTATCCTTCTCATAAATTGAAAACAATATTGATTTTATTAAATTTTAATATATTTATTTCAAAAGCAGTATGACAAGATAAATAGTACATCGAAAGTCTAAAAGACCAGAAATTGTGATCAGAGCCATCAATGAACGAAGAAATATGAAACACGGATATCCTAAGGCTAAGTTTACAAAAGAAATAAAAAACGACACACTAGCTCCTGCGTGTTCCTTTTTTTGTATAATAACTACAATGTATGAATATTGAACACCCTATGGATATTAATTGAACGCCCACCTGAATTTCTTATAATTGAAAATACAAAACCTTCTATATTGCAATTGCATTATTTTACTAGAGTCCCATTCATGCACTTCTCATCAATATCATATAAAAAGATGACAATTCTAGCTTGAAATCAAATGTAACTGCAACTTTGCCGACTCAAGAACAAAAAAAATCTGGAAAATGCAATGAAAATCGTTGACCAAGAGAGAGAGAGAGAGAGAGGCTTGTTAGTTGATACCTTTTGCGCGAGAGACACGTTGGGAATTGGAACCCCAACCGAGAAGTCATTGAAGCAGCTATCACCCTTAGTTGGCAAACACTTGCACCGAGCCATTGCAAACGAGTCACGCGTGTGGGACAGTGAGTCAACTCGCAGCGACGTGAATAGTGGCCCTCCCGGAGTATCCGGCGTTGCCGGCACCGACGCAGCCGTAGGCGTCCCTGTCTCCGATTCCGGCATTCTTTTTTTTTTTTTTTAATTCACAAATATAAACAAACCTAAAAAAAATAACTAGATAGAATAGTGGATATACCAAAGGGTACCACTACATGGTTTATCAAACGTAAGGAGAAACAAATATTTTTTTTGGGTTTTTTTGTGTAGTCTTTAAGGTAGAAAGGGGTAGTTTTACATAATGGGAAGGTTTTTATAAAAGTGATGTTAAGGAATGGAGGGAGAAAAGGGAGCCAGGTTTGGAAAGTTGGGAGTTAGAAAGAGGAGGTATGAAATGGTGGGATTAGGAAATGGAGCATGTATGAGGTTTTTAAGAGTAGAGTTTGTTTTTGTTAAGGTTGGAATGGAATCATGAAAACTTGTGATAGCGGTTGTGATCCAACTTGGAAGTTGGAGATTAGAGGGAAAAGAAAAGGGAAAAGCGTAGTTGAAGATGGGGAGAAGGAGAAGGAGAAGGAGAAGCAAAAGTAGCGTATGCAAATGGTCGGAAAAATAAAGTGAGAGGGTCAACGAGTTAAGAGAATGGAGGAGCAGTGAGGAGTTGTTAATATATGGTTATAATATTGAGTTGAGGAAGTGCTCTGAACGTTGAGTCGGTGACTTGCTTGCATATTACCCGTAGGAAAATGCTTAGCGTTCATTTTTTAGATGAAAAATATGAGAGACAAGTAAAAATATAGTATTATATCATACACGCTGTGATAATGTATTAATGCCAAAGTCAAAGGCCTCGCATTATTGTTTTGTTTTGTTTTTTAATGTAATGATTCTATACTCTATATTTTTATATCATAATAATTATGTATTATTGTACTATATTAATATAACACAAACAAATAAAATATTATATAATATTGTCATAAAAATATAATTCTCGATTCCCATATGTTACTGCACGGATATGTGATTTAACTTTGTATTTTAATTCGTTGTGTACTTGCTTTCTTCTTTTTCTTTTTCTTTTCGCATCATCTTAGCACCAAAAGAAATTATATGACTGAACCAATTGTCAGTCAAGGATTTAAATAAGATAAATAAGTTAATTTTTAATTTATTTAATCAATCAAAATAAACATTTTTAATATCACAATTTAACCTTGCCAACAAAATGCTTTTATCAAATATCATCTTGTGCCACTTTCTAGAATATACTAAAACATTCATATACCAAACGTCACTTGAGATAATTTTATTCAATAAAAATTTATTAATATTTTACATTAATAATATATACTAATTTATGCATAGACAAAATATATTATTATATATTAAACATATACTATACTCTCTCCAGTTCTTTTTATTAGAAATAAAATTGAGTATTTTTTAATTATAAAAAATATATAATATATTTGAGATGTATTAATTATTAAATTTTTTATACTCTTATTTTATTGTTAAATATATATTTATGAACCAATGACTACACTAACTATATTATTTAGTATTATAGGTATTTTTTAAATAAAATTTATATTTATAAAAAATGTAAGTGAATTAATTATTTTTCTTGATTTAATAATTTAATCTTCTATTTCTTATAAATAGGATTAAAGAGAGTACTATCATTATGTAAATTTGGGTAATATTTATATTAACTATTTCATTTTTATTAAGCTGATGTTATATTAAATTCAACGCTAGCCGTTAATATATGCTTTATTTATGATTTTTTAACGTGGGTAGGGTATATAATACCATTTTTTAACAAAAATTGCAAGATCTAATGTTATTAGTAATATAAAATATATAATTTTATATAAAATTATTATTTATTATAATATTTAATACATTCATTATTTTGTTGTTAAAAAATTACAAAATTTGAATTGTTAATTAATATAAGGTCCCATGTGCCATTAATTGCTGAACAATTAATTAAATACGATTAAAGTCGTGTTTTTCTTTCCAAAACGTGACGATATCATGTCATTTAGTTTAAAAATAATCAATTTAACATAAAAAGAGACAGAACGATATAATAACATATTTTAATAATTTTTAAAATACACTCTCTAGTGTTAGTTAAATTTTATTAAAATAATAAAATTGAAATAATTTTTACCAAAATTTGATTAATGATTAAAGAACATCATACAAAAAATATATATTAAAGAATAATATATTCTTACCATTCATGGTCTGCAAGGGAATTAATGTGGGTGCAGCAATGATTGACGAGGGTAGTATGCAAATTAAAAAAAGATGGATCATCAATGAATGGTTCATGGTATGGTCATGGCTACAACCGTTAGCAAACGTTAGTTGACTTTGATGATTCGGGTAAATAGGAGTGGGAGCAACGTAGCCATAGGCTTCTCCTTCCTGCAATTTGCCCAATTGATGATAATCATAATTATTTTTTATTTTAAATCTCAATGAGTTATTTTTAATTATATACACTAAACTCTTATTATTCAATTAAGGCAACTGAATAACAATAATGGTGATTGGTTTAAACACCCTTAGCGTGCGCAAGTTGCCATCTTGTGTATTCTAAATTTAATTTTGGAAATACATCATTCAAATTTGATACAGTAAATTTTGATTACGTGACCTTAATTAATAACTATTGCTTTAAAATTAGCAACAATACCTTTAATCTAAAAAATATAAATATAATTATAAGTAAAATTCTTATTTGCCCTCGCTCTTCAATTTCAACGTCTTTTAATTGAAAAGCTCCGTATAGTCAAATTTGCAAAAAGAAGCGTAGAAATTCGCCAAATCTCTGGTAGTCAACGCCCCACTTTCTCCACCCTGTGTTGCTATTATTCCTCCTCGCGTTAGTCTATAAAACTTTAATTTAAAAATTCAATTAATAAAATTTATTTATAAGAAATTATTGAATAGAATGACTCTTAAACTTAAATTATTATTATGCATGATATTCAACAGATTAAACAATTAGTGTATACTTAAAAGTGTGGGGTTAAAGTGTTCAATAAGGAACGAGTACTTATATAACTAACAACGTTCTCTCATATAAGCAAAGCAACCCTCATCACTCTTCCATTTAACTTTGAAACATATGTGTATTGTTTACTTATAAGCTTTGCAATATTCTTATCTTTTTAACATCCTTTCTTCTATTTTGTAAACGAAATATTAAACCATTTTTTCACATTTATTATCTTAAAAATATATTAAAAATTATTATTTAATAATAAAAAAGTTTTATAAATTTAAGAATTAAAAATTAAAAATAATTTTTTATTTATTTTTAATCAACCTTGTAGGGTTGAATGAATCGAATATGTTTAATTTGGCAATGTAAGGCAAAATAAGGATATTGGAAGTTGAAAAAAGCACTTCAGATGCTGACTATTACAAGTGGACGGCTTTTGTATTGTTCATTCGTTGGAGAAGACAAAAAGTGGGGTCTGGGTGACATTTTTTTCTTGGGGTTATTAATCTTTGTACTATACCCCTTTTCACTTTTAGAATTTAATATTATAAATATATTTAATATATTCGGACAATTAAATTCTAAAAATATTTTTAATTATTTTTAAAATTTAATTTTATAAAATAATTTTATATTGTTCAAAAAATATTTTTAAAAAATTTATTACAAATTACTTCTGAAATTTAATTCTAAAAGCATTTATACTTTCTAAAAATTTATAAATAAATTTTACTTTTTAAATGCATCTAATATATTTTAAATATTAAAATTAAAAAACTATAGAAGAGGGTGGCGCGCATACCAAGTAGCCATTTCTTTTTTTTTTTTATTCCTTTTGTAATTTCTTCTAATTTTACGCTTTAAATTTTTTTTATTCCTTTTGTCATATAATAATATATCACTGGACGTTCGAAGCCTCGAAGACAGAGTTTTTATTCAATATTCTGCTTTATTTATTTTTTAATAAATAAATTATCACTTCAAGTGAAAATTTGGATGCTATGAAACAACAGAAAAAAGTTTTGTAATTTAAATAAATATTTTAAAGACATAAGAATTTGATTTGGAGGCTTGGAGCGTAGGAAAAAGGAAAGAAAATGTAAAAAATTAAAAAAAGAATAAAAAGATAAAGTAGAAAAATTTTACCTTTTTATTCTTACTTGTTTATTATTTAGTAATTAAATTGAATGATTGAGATTTATTATTTAGCATCCTATCCCTTAATAATAGTAAGTACATGCAAGATCTTTTTGGAGACTGTGATCTTCTTTATCATATTATCATATATCTTGCAAGTAATTATTTGTATTATTAAAAAAAAACAAATTCTTATCAGAGACTAAGTAATTAACTACGTAAACTTAAAGAATTAATAAAGTGAAACATGATAATTAACTACGTAAATTTGATAAAAAAACTGAGTGTAGTTTCAGAAGCATATCATCGTCATTGGGGGAACAGCACAAGTTGTTTGCAGGATTATCGGCGGGAACGATTATAGACAACAATGGTTCATGGAGATGAGGGGAACACCTCACACCCATGTGAAATACCACAAATATATTTGAAAAACAAATTGTACATACCTAAATTTATGGAGACTATTTAATTTTTAAATAAAATCAATATATAAAATGAAGACTTGATTAAGTGTTAAGTCTCAAAAGTTATATGACTTTGTTTTTATACAATTTTTTTATAGTCTCTTAATATGTATCTTCTAGATAATTCTAAGTGTTAGTTTTTGGTTAGATTATATTAGATAGATAGATTATACATTAAAAAAAAAATAAAGAGTATAACTTTATTTGGTAAATTGTAGATAAATTTTATAAATTAAAAATAAATTATCTCTTCATATTTTAGAAAAGTTACATAAAAAATTTTATCAAAACTTTTAAAAAATTATAAAAATATTAAGTTATATTTTAATTTATAAAAAGATTATTTATTTTTATACTGATTTTTTTTCCTTATAAAAACTTCTCAAAATATTTACCAAAATAAAACTTATATACCCTACTAAAAAATTTTAAAGAAAAGAAGTTAAAATTATACAACTTTTGTAGTACTAAAACTTAATTAAACCTAAAATAAATCGATGCATTTAATCAAAGACTAAATTTTATAAAATAAAAACTATTAGAAAAAAATAAACACATTACTTTGACGGACCCCTGTTTTTGTTTTCTATATTCTCAATTCACTATTATTTAACAATTAATAGTGACCAATTTTCACTTTTCGCTTTCTCCAGTTTCTCTCATCTCTTATACGCTTTTATCGCTGGAATTTTATAAAGAAATCAAATTATTAAACTCATGAACTAAGCCATACAAGGGAAATGCGGCACCGACACTTAATAAAAAAAAAGGATTGATTGAACTTCGTACCGATAAATAATTTAAGTTTGACAATTAGTATTTTTTTTCTTATATTTAAATGACAATTATGAAAATTAGTATATTCATTTAACTATCGTATCGAAACTTTTATGATGTAAATATTATAACATATTGAAATTATTAAAAAATATAGCAAAGAACTAGAAGTCGGCACAATCTGGTAATGTATTATAATTCATGAATATAGTAATCTTTTACAGCAACAAAATAATAAAATTCTCTCGTATAACTGAGATTAAAATCTTTGTAATTATAGTCAATGAGATAACAGAATAAGAAAGTGTATCTTGTGCATTCTTCATGAGTATCAAATGAATGCGTGCTGCAATAGACAAAAGCATATTCACTCAAATCAAATGCAACCATCTGTCCATAAAACTAATACTTTACAAGATTTTCTTTTCAAAAGAAGATAATAAAGAATAAACAAATGTATAAATTGGAGAATCAGTATTGAAATGCTGTATCTTGAATTGAAAGTGAAAGGAGCAGTATGTTGAACATGGAGAACCAACCCTTGATTTTAGACAGATGTTCCTTCAATTTATTTTTATTAGCATACACAAAGCTTCCCATGAAAAGTCTTACAGTGCAAGTCACAGTTCAGCAGTCAATAAATATATATGATACAGCCAATCTATCAACAAACTTAAAATCTTATTCGTAAGATACCATATAAACTAATCATACAAATATTTTCTCTAAAAGTAAATATGTCAAAATAAAAAAACTAATGAAGAAATCGAAAATATAGCTGTGGCAATGTGAATTTGAGAAGTTGCAATAGCTATCACTGTTGCTCCTTTCAATTCAATGAATACTTCATTCAGAATTCATACAATGGCCCTGCACCAGAAAGTAAAGATTAAGTTAATATCTATGAAGCCTAGACAAGTAGTAGTTGTTGCAGTCCGGTTGTAACAACTGAATTGGACAACTCATAACAGTAAGATTATGAGTTAAGTATGATCTGGTAACTTTTTTGGTCACCGGTAAAGATTTGAAACAGTTCTCGGAGATTGCTTAGGATTGTGTCCTATTTATTATCTATGATATTTGAATAAATTTGTTAAATTTATGCAACCCAATATTGACCATAGATCTATATTAAGTTGTAATTGTTGAGATCAGTGTTAACTAAACAAAACAAAACAAATACTGATACAAACAACACATTCTCTTTAACATACTCTACTAAAATTTATTGAGAACTAAAAAAGTACAAAAACATTAATTTAAGAGTGAAACTTACATAATTTTTAATAAAATTTAGCAAATAGTAAGAGGTGTGTCGCAAAGAATGTGATGTTAGCATTATTCTAATTACAAATTATTCAGTTTAAGAAAAATATTTTTATTTGAATATATAGAAAGATACAATTAGGTATGTAATTTGAGTTCCACCTTAAATATGGGATTTTGGTTTAGTTTAACGTTTTGAAAGTTGTTATCAGTATCCAACTCTAGCCAATAACAAAGCCTTTTAGGACAATAACAACCAAAAGAAAATATGATACTTCAGTTTTTTCAATGTCAAGAACCTGGGGAATTGGCAGTAGGAGCCAGAAAAGGAAGAAATTGTTAGTCTATTAGTTGAATTAATATATGACTTAATGTTGGCAACTTATATTCCCGTGAATGTTTATTAATAATATATAACAAATCCCTTGATAGTTCCATTTAAGGCTACATTGGGTTGTTTTCTGTAAGGATGGAATTACACAGAAGGAAAGTAGAGGGGGAGCATAGCACAGTTCATTCAAATTTCATGCAAGAAAGATGTGTTTATTTATATAAAGCAAAGTGTCCAGATTATGAGACTAAATTCCAACTACCTAAATTTGTTATGACTTCTTCATTTTCAATCTCTGCATCAGTGAATGTCAGGGCTTTCTGTAGTTTCCTTGGGGAGAACACCTCAACCTCGGCCATATATGTGGCAGTCACAGGTCTGTGGTCTGAAAATTTGAGTTCAGTCCTTCCATAACTAAGTAATCTCATTCCCTTGCCATATGAAAGAACACGATCACACCTGCAAGGTAATTGCAAGTTTTATAAAGAAAAATCATTTTAAAAAAAATAAAAGGGTTTTAATAACTAGTGCCTTAGAAAAGGATAAGGAAGTTTAAATATTTAAGATCTTATTAGAAAAGGATAAGGAAGTCTAAATATTTAAGATCTTATCCCTATTTCATTCAACATGTTTACCACAACTCCACCAGATATTTTACTTTTGGATAGTGTATTCAAGACATTATGGAATGACACATACATATCGACACACAAAATTACTAATACCTGTTTTTACTAAGAATAATTCAGTTTATAAATATGAGAAAACAACGGAAGTTTAGAAGATAGATAATAAATTGGTTTTTCTTAACATGTGCCTAAAGATACATAATAAGAAATTAATAAATAATAAGTTTTTATTGAAATTTGAAGCATTTCATCTTAATATTATCAGTGTATTAATTGTGATATCTTGTAATTTAAAATAAAAATTTACAATAAATATGTTCTTATTGTGTGACCTTAATTGCAATCTTAGAAAAACCATAAATAAATATATGAACATAGATTGATTGGCAGATGTTGAAGTAAAATCTCAGTTCAAACAAACTCAAGCATACCATGCAGGTGTGCGCCTCCCAATCTTTGGGTCCTCTCCATAGTATTTCTCTGAATTAGTCTCATACTTATAAGTTGGTGGGAAGTTTAATGTGCCTTCTGACCATCCATCAAACACGCCTTTCTTAAGTTCTTTCACAAGCTGTCATAATAAGATGTCAATGAACTAAACAGCCAAACCAGTCACCTTACAACTTGAGTTCTTTTTTGCAGGTTCTTTCATCATTTCATAATCCATCTCATGGAGCCAAAATAAACAATGACATGGACTATACCCATTTATCTAACTTGGTCCAATTAGGAAGCATTAAGAATGGTATAAGTGACAGATCCACTAGGACATGGATACTGGTATACTGCTGCTTTTAAATGCCAGCATCTACGTTACAGCTAGGAAATTTTAGTTTAATATCACTATGCAGTTTCATTTACATGAAATCACTAAACATGGTCCTGACAGAGTCAAATGCTCTCTTTTAAGCAAAGTATGATAAATGTCAAGAAAGAATATGCAAAAATCACCACGTGTCACGAAAAAATTTGTCAGACAAAACAATATGGTAAATCATCTACATAAATATCAGTAAAATTTTATATAAATTTAACACCAAATACTTTAAATAATAGTTCATTAAAAATAAGTTTAATATCAATCGAAAAATCATACATGCTTTATTTCATCCTCTTCAAGATGTTATTATTCAAGTAATTCTCTTAATTCTTAACTGGTAGTATTATTATTAGTGAATTGTTAATTTACTTAGACGTGATAGGAAAATTTCTTGAGTGACGGCACATGTTTCCTTATGGTTTTTGTGTATTACTCCTGCAGGCAAGAGCTCAAGGGTTCTAAATTTTTTCCTTTATAAGACAAAAAGAAAGTGACAAAAAAAACTAGTTAGCTTGAACCCAATCAGGTCATAGAAAAAGGTTGGTTAGATCAGTAACAAAGGCTTGCTAGGCCCTTTATCTGATGTGGTTTAGACTCTGGGTACCAAATTTCTTATCAAAGCAGTAGATGGACCATACAAATTGTGCTGCAAAGGAAGGTTCTTATGCTGTACACGTCTAATGTAAGAGTTTCTATATTATTACCTGGTCTTTCTCAATCAATTTTGACCATTGCTTTTTTGATATAAAATCTCTTGTTTTCTCATATGACAAGTTGATACGGTAATTCAGATCACCCAACCAAATTATTCTTCTGCAAATAAATTGGAATTGATTTAGTGATTATAATTCTTTTAGACAAAACATGTAAATACAGAACTAGGGCAACCAAACATGAAGCAGAAGGCAGATTAAGATGCTACTTCAAGTGAATGAAACATGAGTGGACAAATTAATTACTTTTCTGAACTATGGCCTTCAATTCCTTCCCACCCTTCGAACACGGAGAATGTTTTTAGAATATTGAACTATGTGATCATATATGTAATTGCCTAAATTTTGTTAGATAATTGGGGTTGTAGGGATACAACAGTATCATCCAGGAGACAAATAACATTTTAGTGTATCTTAGTATATAAAACATGGACTCACTCATGATCGAGGATGCTTCTGGGAACTCCAATATCAGTAAGAGAATAAAAATGGGTTCTTTGATGTATCTCACGGACGTCAGCATTTCTTTTATGTTCATCTCCTTCCTTTTCACCTGCTGTAAGGTGGGTGCATATAAAACAAAAAAGTGTCTGATATATAGACATGCTGATAGATATCGATCCCTGAAAATTTTTTAAAAAAAATCTTATTATCTGATAACTAGAGTAACATTGATCATATGGTTATCAACTCATAAAGATATCCAAATATTACTAACAACCTAGTTAAAATCTTCATAAGAAGTCATGTTGAAAGATATATTATCATTCTCATATCATAATGATGATGTAATGACCAAAAACTATACCATCAAGTAGTAAAAACAAAAAAGCAAAGTTCTAAAGAAAAGGAAAAAGACCTTGTTACCAATATAGCCCATAACACCAACACCAACAGTTGACACCTTTAAATTCTGAATATGTTTACGCAAGCTACGACGAACCCATATGGTGATGAAAATCCCAACCATCTGTTTGCTCACTATCTTTACATATGATGACCTCCTTTTCCTCTTCATTAAAGCTTCAAGATCAATTTCAGCAAGCAAGCCTATTTCATCTATGGTTGGCTTGAAAGAATTATATGTTTTGAAAGACTTTGACGCTTTAAAGGATCTGATAGATTTAAAAGAAGTTGGTCTATCCAATGCTGCTCTCTCTGGTAGCAGATGTAGTGGTGGCTCTGGCCAGCTCAAGCCAATCCTTTCAGAACTACTAATCATTCTGGATAGCTTATTGGCCTGTTGAGAAGATGATGTTTCCTTGTATTCTGATGAATTTTCATCTCGGAAACAATTCAGCCTATTCAACCTCTTTGGATAAGAAAACTGTCTCAGTAAATCATTGTCCACTGGCACTACTGTGTTGGAAGTATCAGCAGCATCTGAAGCCTGAAAATTCTGGTTCAAGACTTCTTCATTTGCAATTGGTTTATGTGTCCCTCCATCATAAACATTCTGTTCTTCATCAAAAGGATGGACTTCTACACCAATATCACTATCACTTTCAAGCAATATTTCTTCTTCTATGTCTGGAACATCATCTGATGGCTTAAACTTTGATGGAGATGGGGGATCACTGAAGGATTTCACCTTAGGTGCTTTTGGTCTTACTCTATTCAGTGTATTTCTAATAATATTTTCCCATTTTGGTACCGGCCGAGTATCTTCAGCACCAAAAATGTTACCAGGGTTTAAAGGTACAATCTCCTGAAGACTGCAACATTGTAATGCAACATTTTGTCAAAAACAAAAAGGGGTGAATATCCTTATGCATGAAAGAAAAGTGAATATATTAAAAGTTGCTGCAAAATGGCATTGTATTCAGGTGAATGTACAATATTAGAAACAGGAAAAAAAAAAAAAAAAAAAAAACTATGATAAGGGACAGTGTAGAACTTACCCAAAGACATAGATATCAGCTGGGTTGTTAACGCCTAGCCAATCATCAATATCTAAGTCATCAGGTGGAAGTTTTCCTCCAACATTCCATGTCCCAACACATACTCTAAGAGACAAATATCACCAGAATCCAGATATGAGGGGCTTGAGCAATACTAACAAATAAACTGTGCTTTATACACTTTCAAATCATTGCAATTAGAGTCTGCTCTTGGTGGCTGAATAAACAAGAGGGCAGTGACTCACCTCAGTTCCTTGTTGTTTATATACTGAGACCTAGATGTTAATGACTTTTGCCTCCTTAACCTTGGAAGAAATTCTGCAGTTAATATTACAAATTTAGGGGGTGTGATGAAGATTATCTAGCAATATACTAATCTTTGCTATTATCAGAATATAAAAAAGAAAAATTACGAACTATAATATCATTTATGAAGAAAATAAACACCATTTGATTCCGTTGGAGCTTGTTCCCCTCTGCTGTCCACAAACCGCTCTGCATAATACACCCAATTCAAATTGAGACAGATCACAGAAACGGCCAAACTGAAAAGGAGTCTTCACACACATACAATAAGCGCTCCTAACAATCTCAATTCTGAATTTTCAGATCATTTGACATAAACCATAATGCTCAATTTCCATATTCTAATAAAATTTAACAACATGCTAAGACTAACTTCTTCAATCTTCAAATAGTAAACACACACATAGTCACAAACGCAAACACACTCGTGTAACAACAGAAACGTTGTTGTATACTCGCCTTCATTGTCTGAGTCACTGTCAGGGTCATCCTCATTAACATCATCATCAGGATCAGCACTGTAATCAGGCTCGTTGCTACTCATGTTAAGCCATTTGCGCATAACCACTCTTGCCCACAACAGCTGCAAGCAACACCAACCCAAAAAGCACTTTTTAGCCCAAGTCCTCCACACTTTGCCTCAGTTTCCCGATATTACCATGTCCCAAAACACCAAAGACACTAACTTGCACAAGTATGCAGAAAGAAGCCATGCACAAACAAACTCGTGGTAGAAAAAGAGAGAGAGAGAGAGAAACAGTACCTGTTGCTTGTTTGCTGGTTGTTGCTTCATCACTAATGAAAATGGCTATATATGGACAAAGCAGAACAAGTGACTCGCGAGCAAAGACAGAAACTGATATATTGCCTAGAAGAAGAAGAAGAAGGAAAAAGGATGAGAGGGAAGAAAAGGAAGTTCAAGCAGTTGCCAACGTTAACAAATCATCATGAAGGAGAAACAATGGTAGTTGAAGCTGCAAAACTGGTTTTTTCATATGAAGTTATTTTTTTACTCTTATTTGCTATTGAATGTGGAATTAAAGCAACAATAATTATAGGGTGCGGGCGATTTGTTAAAGTCTAGAACATCAAATACAGGATAATGGTTACACTCGGGAATTCTTAATCAGAAAAACAATAGTATTTTTTTTTATCAACAACTTAAAAGCATGATTAGCTGCACTATTTGACATTCTTTAACAAGGCAAAAAGTGGGTCCATGCCTAAAATCACGGACCATAAACAAGTTGCCAGTTGGAGGTTCAGCTAGTAAATTACAATAGTCATACTCGCACATGTCAACCAACTGTTTCCCCACACGTGGCATACCGTGCTGAGAAATCTTAAGATTTCTGAAACCATAATATATATAAAAAATTATGATAAGCCTATCAACTTATTGAATTATTTTCGTTATGATATTAATTAAATTAATGTTAATGATTCCATCGTATAAAACTAACTAATTAAACTCGAATTCTTATTTTAAGTTTCTTCCGGGAAGACTTTATTGAGAAGTTTTAATATGACTTTAAAGTCAAGGAAGCAACGTAAATAAAAAAAGAAAAAAATACTACTGTTTATGGGAATGGATCAAAGTCCCAATAACTCGATTGGCTTCAACAACCACTGCCGACCCCCAATTTTTAGAATTTCAGAGGAACTAAAGTTTAACTTTGAATTTTGCTATTAAAATATATGTAAACGTGTTGTGTAACACAAGTATTAATAACACCATTGTTTAAGAACGTGAAACTGCTAATATGAAGATAGGTAAAAATTATGTGTACTGCTATATATTTAGTAAACATGTAATAATTGAGTATATAATTTTACATTATAAATACACAGGTGTTATGTATTGTTGATTGGTCCTGTCATCGTTACTCACTTTGTATTCCCTGCCACTTTTCAGTAACATACATTAAACCCCTTTAAACATTGCTACCATAGACAGTCACAAGAGAAACTAATGAATCAAACATTAAATTATGTCAATACAGCATCTTCTTGCCTAAAACTATGTTAATCTCTTTCCACACTAACAAATAGATTAATGTGTTTCATAAAAAAAAGGATTAATGTGTACACCGTGTGAAAAGTAAAAGCCCAACTTAATGAGTGAGACAACAAAATCCTAATGTTGAATAATTTAACAACCTAGTTGGTTGAATTATTAATGTTGCTTTCTTTCACAACCTAATTGGTTGAACATATGACCATGGAAATGACAAAGAAAATAACACATCGAAATGAAATGAAATGACCCCACGACTGGAAGAAAAAATTGAATTATATCACGTGTAACAATCCTTGGCCCCTGACTTTAGACGAAGGTACCAACCCACAATATTTGAAGGGAAAACAAACAAAATGATGGAGTTGTTATATATTAAACCTGGTAGATAAGGGAAACAGAGAGCGACTAATTAAATGGGAAATACCACATTTTTGTTACTTGAAAAATGAAAGAGTAACCCCGCAATGCCCTTTTTTCCAAAGAGAAATGATAAGGTTGTGTGGAGAAACAAATAAAGCTATTTAATAATGCACGCACTAATTATATTTAATTAATATTTCTGCTTTCAAATGGGTGTGGATGATCATTTTGACTTGGCCATATGCATAATTTCGTATATAATGGCAGTAACTTTTATATGATAATTTTCTACATTGCTTGTACAATTATTTATACATCACCTAATCGTATTTTGGTTTGAGTTAATTAAATGTGGACCCCTACAGCCTCTTTTTTTTTCCTTTCTGTTAACGGCTTCTTATAATATAGGCTCTATGATTTAAGACTTCTTCAAGATGAAAACATATATGATACATTTTAAAAGGTAAAAACTTTACGAAAATCTCACATTCCATGCATGTTTGGAACAATCTATTCCCAATAATTACAAAAAAGTTCTTTTTTAAGAGAGTGAGATAATATCCTTTTTAATAAAATCTCCTTCAAATTGTTTATTGTATTATTAGTTCTATTCTTTTTCTCCATAATGTTCTTAAGTGAATTTGATGTATTGATTAATTAAGTAAAAATAAATAAAGAACATAGAATTTTAATTATTTTAATAATAGTATTTAAAAAATTTAAATTAATTGTAAAATAATTTTAAAATGTTATACATAAGACCAAAAATAATGAAAGGGTATAATAATCATAAATAACATTTTTTTGATTTTTTATATTTAATCAAATAGTGAAAATATTTGTTTTTACTTCTTACTAAGTTTAAACAACTTATTATTTTAATTTTTTTCACCTAATTCCCCTTTCCTTATTTCTCTCTCATTATTCAAGCTGCCCATTTACTGTTTTGACATCAAAGAAATGTTAATAATACAACACACAGTGTGAACAAGTTTTGATGACATATTCTTACCAAATTCACGCGCTTCGTGTTTAAAAATAAGAGGAAATGGTTAATAGATATCTTAGCTAGGGCTTTTATATATAAAGGAAAATAATAAAAAATGATAAATGTAAAAAATAAAAATAAAAATAGATAAATATTAATACTCTTAAAATGTTTAAAAATTATGGTTTCAAATTAAGATGCAGAGACTTTGACGGTTCATAAAAACACCACACAATGAAATGGTCTTTGGCAGAGATGGCACACGCCGTATTACGAGTTCGAGACATGCAAACATGCAGGCACATGCATGCGACAGTGACTTGACATGTCCTATACACCCAATCACAGCCACAAGTTCGTTATTTCCCAAACCAAATTGGGTAAAGGCCTTTAATTTTCAGACATCAAAACTGAGGATATCTGACTAGACATAAAAATGATTGTTTTTGTCGTACCTTTTTCTTTAATTATGATCGTGCAAGACAAATGTTATCTACCCAACACTTATATCCTCTAATATCTGGTTATGTAATACTAATAACAAGCTAGCAATGTTTTTAATTCAATGAAGTTTTTACAACATACCCAGGTTGAAAGGTAAATGCTACATGTATGAAATTAGTATATGCTCAACAGGCGTCGAAACCAGTTTTGCAAGGTTAAAATTTGTCTTTAAGGTTAAAAATGTATTCACTATATATATTAATTTTTAATAGTACTTGCTACAGTATTCTTAGATTTGAGACATTAAATACTTTTTTAAAATTATATTAAGATATTAAAAAATGTTTATATTTTTTTAAATAAATTATTAATTTCACTATCAAAATCAATTATCGATAATATAGAATACCTCTCAATTTTCATATTATAGTAAAATTTATCATTTTTAATATATTTTTTAATTGGTGCTCATAACCACCGCAGTTGCGCTGTATCTATATACATTAATTCAGTCTTAACGTTTGGGTTGAAGTTTGTAGGGTGAAGCAAATGGGCAAAGGACAAAAAACTAAACAGATATGCATATGACTTGCAAATTGCAATTGACTAAATTGGGACCCATACACATTTGACAATGTCTCTCATTTGGTTGGGATCTTTTAAGACACATTCACACAAAATTCTCCTCAGGATATCTCTCTCTTTCTGCTAAGACTTAAGAGGAAGCTGTGGCGGTGACTTTTGTCCTCTACCTATGTCATTTTTATTCATTTTTTGATGAATTTTGTCCTTAGCTTGGGGTACAGGTCCAGTTTGACATTAAAAAAAATTATAAACAAATTTGGCTTGTAATGAAAATAATTTATTCTATAATCATGATTTTAAAGAAGACTTTATTGAATCATCATTTTCATTTTTTTTTTCATTTTATGAGTAATGTGATAATTTTATATTAGGAAAGATACAAGGTAAAATTTATAAATCTACATAAATATAAATTTTTTTTTATAATTGTTTTATATTTTTTATATTAATAAAATAATCAATATAAAAATATTTCTAATTTTCAATATTAAAATATAAACTGTAACAAAGTGATATGTTTGTTACATTTTTTTTTCTTTTTAGAAAGAGAGGTAGGGTAAAATGTAGATTAGACTTTTTTTTATGGTAAATTACAAGTATATCACATGTAAATGAAAAAAAAAACATTATAAACTAATTATTTTGCGTAGATTTTGTTTATCATTTAATAAAATTTTATAAAATATGAAATTAACTAATTCAACAGTTAGATAAAAAAATTTATCAAATAAATTAACTTATCAAAATTTTATATAAAAAATTAATAAATATTTTATTGTAGTACTTTATTTTAATAGATAATATATTTTTAAAATATAAAAAATATCAAATTTTTAATAAATATATAAAATATTTTAATTGTAATAAATTTAATATATATGATAATAATGATGATATAAAATATTATAATAGTTAAATTTATCAATTTTATATCAAGGCTGAAAATTGTGAAGAACTCATTCAGGATCATTTAAGAGCTTTTAAAACTAGTTTTCACATCTCCATTTAGTTTTGCTCTCCCTCTTGTTGCCAAGTTTTGGGCCATTGTTTAGAGCTTTAAACTAGTAATACATAGATAAATTCATATGATTTGAATTAAATCTGATTGTAAAGATGCTATTTTTTTAGTTACTACTGTTTAAAATAGTAATTATCCTTTATTTTCTGTTATTAAGGAAATAAGGCTTTTCCTTAAAAATATCAAATATGTTAGATTTAATCATATTTTTTTTAGAAAACTAACCAATGTACGAATTGGATGAATAGATTAGGACAAGAAGAAAAAATGAGTTATTGCTGATTGGATACAACGGTTTCTTTTTAGAAACTCTTGATAAGATTAAACATTGTTAACTTTATTTGACCTAAAGTTTGTAGTTAGTTTTTTTATTATTATTTGAGCTGTGTTAAGCTCTGTTTATTAATAAATTTTTTTTTATCAATTTTACATTTATCTACAAATTTCGTACTTAATAAAGGTTCCTGACTCATATTTTTATGTATAAAATATACATAATATACTATGCAAATTTGTAAGAAGCTTTAAAATTCCAATTTCTTGTTAATGGAATTACAAAGTTAAACAAACTTACACTAATAATTCATTCCAAAAAGGAAATTGGTAATTTCTTCCTATGTTGATGATTGCTGCAAACTGACTGAATATTATCTTCTCTTATTAAATCATTAAAAAATAATGAATATTATATATATATATATATATATATATATTGTGTTTATATTTTAAAATATTAAAAAAAATTCCTAAAAATAAAGGAAAATTACAAGATAATTCCGTGTACATTACTTAAGGAAAAAAATTTGTTTAAACAAATTATCTTTTTTCCTTTACAAAAATAAATTATCTTTTAGTATATTAAGATTTTCAAGTGGAAGCCAAACAATCTTTTATTCTACTTCGACATTAAAGAGTAAAGACTGCAAAAGTGGACACAGAAATGGCGTTTCTTTTCATTCAGTATGTTCTCTTGCGGCAGATTATATTTAGAGAAATATAATTTAAAGAGTAAGTTGATTTAGGGTCTGATTGGTTTACAAATAAAAAACGTGAGAATCGATTGTGTAAAAGTTTAACAGTAATTAAAGCGGTGATACTCATTGTCGTTTTAGTTTTCCCAACTCCATTACTGTACACAAACTCACTCTTCAGCGTCTGTTAATTGTTTCACCATTCAAATGAGTTAAGCGTATGTGAATTTCAACACAGCTTAAATTGCTTTTTGGGTTAAAAACGTGTGTATAACTGTTATCATCAACGTGAAATAAAAACATATCAATGTTTCTATCAATAGCATACCAAAATATATCTAAGGAAAAAAAAATCCTGCAAAATTTCATCTTCTCCATATAAAATTCACTGTTTAATTAGATTTTTTCCCCCCAATTTCATCTTCAATTAATCTCATAATCAGTTGCTTCACCGACAGTACTATAGCGAAAAAAACATGAAAGTTTATGTCTTAGACATGCATACATAAGATCGAGAAGAATAGAAAAAGAAGATTATCGATCAAGACAAAAACGGAGAAAGTATCATACCTTCGTATAAGATCAGAGCAGGGTAGTGAACTTGACGTTTCAACTTCTTCCTCTGCTATGTACTGTCACTTGCAGGCTTCGATCTTAAGGGAACAAGGAACCAAGACTTTGCAGTGCTATGCATGTATATTATAGAGTGTATGAACAAAATATGAGAGTAATAATGAGTACCCATCATTCTCTTATACTTGTGCATATGAGAAGAAAAGGTGTACCTTAATTATTGACTAAATGACTGATATTAAAAGCAGTGGCAATTGTGAAGAGGGTTGAGCATCTTTCACCGGAGACATCTTGTCTGACCCAACGCTGTTGATACACGTGGCCTTGCTATGTGTCATCTGATATGTGCCTATATGCATAAAGAGATATATTTAAATAATAAAAAATAATAATTAATTAAGAAAATGCATTTTTCATGGTTGGTGTTCTATGGAGTTCTTCAGGTGTGTCTATACATGAATTTCAACAGAAGGGTTAACCAAACCTTTTCACGTGTAAAATATTTGTGTTATTATTGGATCGAGAAAAATAATAGATCTTTATGATTGTTTCTCTTTTTTTCTATATTCATGTTTATGTTAATTTTTTATGCATTATTAAGTCTTATAATAATTAATAATGTGGTTTTAATTTTTTTACTTAAAACTTTGACAATTTTCTTTTTAGTTAATTTTTGTGAAGTGAGTTAAGTCATGCTATCAATATACTTTGTTAATTAATACGTTATTTGACATGTCTTTTGAGATTTGTTAAATTTTTTGAAAAATTACATCAATAAATATATTTTTTAACAAAATAAATCAACCATATGACTGTTACAGATAAGTTAATATGGACTTATTTTAACTTAAATTATGATCTCAAATTTGAAACTTAATGCATAAAGAATTTTATTGTTTAATGATTTTACTTTCTTGAACATGATTATTTCATGTGAGTATATGATTTCCAATTTGATATTAAAATTTATCAAAATTAAATCTTAATTCATTTATAAATGTTTAGTTTTAAAAAGTCCACAAATTAAATATTTAAAACTAAATATGAAAAATATATGCTAAAATATTTTACCCTAAAAAAATTAATCAAAATATCCCTTACAAAACATATATATCTCTCCTTTCTTAAATTTAACTTTCAAAATCATAAAATGAAGAAGAAAAAGGTAAATTAAAAATATGTTTGATTTTTTAAAAAAATAATATAAATTTAAACTGTATTTTATTTTTAAAAACAGAAAGCTATTTTTAAAAAGGAAATCAAACATCTATTAAGCTTCTGCTGACATCCGTTTTGTTTATAAATATAAGAAACAACACATCTTATCATAATAAAAAATGTGGCAAAGTTTTGTTTATTGCCTTTTTAGATACGACTCCACATTGGCGTACGTTTCAAAATTGATGTTTTGTTACATTTCCTTCACACAAATCTATTAATCAATTCACTGTTTCCAAACTCTTGCCAAGTGCCACAAAGCGACGTATTCATTATTTCTTAAATCATGGCAACCTTAGACATAACATGTGACCAAGTCCAAAATCTTAAACTTTTTTTTAACACCACCAATCAAGATTTGTTCTTTTGATGACTGCTACGAAAAGGACTAATATAACGTAAGTGTTTTAATTAAGGGCAAGATTAGCTGATGATACTCTTTCTACGAATGACAGTATTTTGACCTAACATTGAATAGTTGGTTTTAGTGAATTGTGATTTTAAATAACAACACTCGTAATTGTTTAAGTTTCAATATTGAAGTTGATAGTTTAAGAATATTTAATCTGACCAACATTATTGATTTAAAGTGTTTGAATTATGAAGTTATAGGTGTAGGAAAAAGAGAGAAAAAAACTCTAAATATATTTCACAAAATCTAAAGCATTAATACTAATTACAATTTTAATCAAACAAGAAAGCAAATCACTGAACAAGGAAGTATGGAAACTAATATAGAAAGATGATGAGTAAAAAGAGAACAATAATAACATTCTGATGTCAATTTTCCCTTTGAGTTGATTTTTTTTATGTATTGCAAAAATCAATAATTTTATGTATGACAATCTACAATTGCATGATAATATATATAGCAAAAATTGCAATTAGTAATTGCATTACATTTGTTTATTTTTAAAAAAATAGAACTGTGTAAATAATAGATATAAAGTAATATCAAATTGTATTCTTTGAAAGTAAATGTTAATAAATAATTTTATAACATGTGAAACCCTATTTTTATTCAAAATACTTAAAATTACATGTATACAAAATACATTAAAAGTGGAAATGTAAAACATGTTTTCCAAAATCCAAATAAAAACGAAAAGGGGAAGTCACATGAGGAAAGCAGAAAGATTCCTATATTATTGCCATCCTAATATTCAAGGCCCTGTCCTATCTAACAAGAACAAATTTGCATCATTGAAGGGTGCAGGTGATCTTGGAGAAACATACGTAAACTACGAAATAGGAAGGAAAAAAAAGTGTGATTGAGTTTTGAGGAGATGGGAACAACTGAGGAGAAATCATTGACCTGAGCATATTTCTATGAAACTGCAAAAATGTTAATTTATGTGGTAAAAAGTTTAATTTTTACATATTTGATTATCAATTTTTAAAAGCTTGTCTAAACAATATAATTGATTATTTTTTCAATTTAAAGAGTTTCACTTAATAAATATATTATGTAAGAGTTAATGTTGAGTGCATAAATCAACATAAAGAATTGTTCAATTTTAATATATAATATGAATCGTAGATTTTGAGTACGTCCTTGTCCTAACCATTTGAAATAATGAATGGCTTAGGTTAATTGTCATTATCCAATAATTAATTATTGTAAATATTACAATTTTTGTTCAGCACTCATAGCTTTTCTCTTTACTTTTGGTTCTTCCATATTTTCCTCTTCCTTGTGGGAGACCTCATAGAGAACTAAAGGTGAGATTTCAGATAGGAAATCCAACAAAAATCAATTGAGTAGGTAATATTCGTTACTTTAGTAAATGAGCAAATTGTTTGAAAATGATATTATCATATTACATTATTATTTTTATCTAATAACCATACATCATTTAATTGCTAACTCAGGTTAGCCTACGTCAAAAACAAAATTTAATATTTTACAGACTTGTTATCACTGATAATTTTACTGCTAACTCATGCATGAACCACTTAAATTACTGTTTAGCATGAAAAAATAACTTAGAAAGTTCACACAAATCAATTATTTGAAAGTTTTATTAGCTGAATATTAAATAATTAAAATTTGAAAACAATATTTACTTGACTGAAATCATGCAAGTTAAAAACGGTTTCGTGATTCATTCTCAGAAAAAATATTTTTGTATTGGGCCGAGTTTCGGTTTTTTGGTCCATTCTGTGGCCTTTCTTGGCATCGGGCCGCATGTACTGATAGCCTTTGAGCTTTAACTTTCGGGCCTATGATTTACCAATCTGTTGAAAAAAATGATAACGGTGTAAAAAATTAAAGCAGGTAAAAGAATATCATGAGCTTGAGATATAAAATCATTACATTTCATTTTTTGTATAAATGTCAATTAAATTAATAAAATTTAATATTTATAAAAAAAATTTGAGCAGAATAAGATAAAATTTATTTTTTGAATTAAAAAATATATTATATATATTATAATATTTTTTTTATTGTATCAATCATCTTATTATAGATTCGTTTTTTCTCTTTATTATTAAATAAACTGTATAATATATATTAGGTAATTGTAATACTTAAAAAAGTTTATAAATATAATGAAACTTAAAAAAAAGAATTAAAATTTTCACAATTCATATAAAATAATTTATATCGTCTTCTTATGTCTCGCGTAGAATTAATTAAATCAAATTTCAAAGGTAAAAATATCAAGGAAAACAAAGGCAGAGAGCCAGAGACATGAAACCTCAAAAGGATAAAACAAAAATCAATATTTTCGTGTCTGTCTGAAAACCAAAGGTGATGTTGTGTGCAACAGCATACCAAGATGCCATTTATTCTTCATCCCTGTAAGTTCCTTTGCTTTCCAAAGTGCACAAAACCTGTTAAGGATATCAGTGTTTTCAGCAGCACCTTCATAAAGAAACCACACAACAACCCCACCAAGAACCCGTCTCCGACGCCCCAAAAGTTTTATTCTTTTGACAAGTTTGTTTTTTGCAACCCTCGTGCTTCCCTAGTTTCTAAGAAATATTCAATCTTGGGTGATACCCATTTCACATTTTGCTCCAAGAATGATGGGTTTGATGGGTTTTCCAGTGATTTTTCCCAAGAAGCTATTGAGGATGGAACCCAAGAACTTGAAAGCGAAAAGCTTGAGTTGCTGAACAAGCCTTCTCCTGTGCGTGTTGCAGAAGAGTCTTCCTCTGAAGTTGAAATGGACCAAGAGGAACCTTCTAAAGAGGAGGCTTTGGCACCTTTCTTGAAGTTTTTCAAAGGTAATGACTCTGTGAAGGATTTTGAACAAGATGGTGAGGTATTGGGAGTTTCTGAAGAAAAAGATGACGTTGGTGGTGATAATAAAGAAGAAGAAAAGAAGGTTAATGTTGAGTACTACGAGCCAAAACCTGGGGATTTTGTGGTGGGTGTTGTTGTTTCAGGTAATGAAAACAAGCTTGATGTCAATGTGGGGGCAGACTTACTAGGTACAATGTTGACCAAGGAAGTGCTTCCTTTGTATGGTAAGGAAATGGAAAACTTGTTATGTGATGTGAACAAGAATGCAGAGAGTTTCATGGTTCATGGGAAGATGGGAATCGTGAAGAATGAGGAGGCAATAAGTGGAGTACCAGTGCCTGGAAGGCCTGTTGTAGAGACTGGAACCATTTTGTTTGCTGAGGTTTTAGGTAGAACTCTTAGTGGCCGGCCATTGCTTTCTACAAGAAGGCTCTTTCGTCGAATTGCTTGGCATCGAGTGAGGCAGGTTTTCCTCTTTCTTTCACTCCCGTTTTCCCCGTCACTATGTTTAGTTTAGTAGATATTCCAACTTCCATGCATAATTTGTGATATGAAGCATCAGTACTTGCATTTTCTTCACCTGTTTGTAGTGGTTATGCACCCTACAATGATCTTAGATACTTTACCTATATGTGTCTATGAAGTATCCGAGCCTTTTTTTAAGTTATGAAAATCTGAGATGGCTGGATACATACAGATAGTGAGGGAGCTTTGATATCTTTCAATATGGATTCTTCAAGTTTCTGATTTTTCATTTTCCCCTGACTATATGGCATGAGATGCAACTCTTTTATGTTTATATCAATGCAACATTTCTGTATGTTTTGGGATTTCCTAACAAAACTGATGCCCATAATCTAATGAATGCTACTTTGTCCCCGTTAGCTTTCTTAACTCATGTAAAGTCAAATAACATCTTTTTAATGCTGAGAAGATTTAAATTTTCAATTTTTAATGTTTTGGGCAGATAAAACAGCTCAATGAACCTATAGAGGTTAGCATTACAGAATGGAATACTGGGGGCCTGCTAACAAGGATTGAGGTTTGCTCCGTTTACCATAAATTCATGTTAATGTGGCATTTGACCAAATGTTTATCTCTCCACAAATTTGGATGTGCAGGGTTTGCGAGCTTTCCTACCCAAGGCTGAGCTAATAAAAAGAGTAAATAGCTTTACTGAATTGAAAGAAAATGTAAGTTGCAGAGTTGGAATATTTGTCCATGCCAGAAAAAAATCAGTTTTTTATTGGGATGACTACTTATCTTATAAGTGTCTGTTGATACTCTCTGATTTTATCTTCTGTTATTTAGTAGATATGCTTATAACAATAATCAGTTTTTTTTTTTCCCTGTATTTTTTAACCTGCACCAGCCTTGATTTAATCCATATATATCATGCTGGGGGTTCAGAGTATAAAAAGTGATATTGCATAATACTTTACTACTTTATGAGCTTCCTCTAGGTATATGAATGTAGCATATTTTATAATTTTTTCAGAAAATTACCTGAAAAGATTCTGTACTTCTTTAAATACCTGCTAATTTTTACGTTTCTTTACAGCTGGAAGACTCCTATTAGTTTGACAGAATACATTTGTAGTTATCATTTGTCTTTATCGTCTTCCCATACTAGTACTTGATTATAATGATGTAGGTGGGACGCCGTATGTATGTACAAATTACTCGAATAGATGAAGCTAAAAACAATTTGATGCTTAGTGAAAAGGAAGCTTGGGTTAGTATTCAAATCTGTTTATTTCCTAGTCTTCCTTGCGTAATTTTTTCATAGTTTTTCTTTCTTTTTTTTGTCTGTTGAAATTCCTGCTGTGCTATATGACGTTCCAGGAAAAGCTATATCTTCGTGAGGGAACACTTCTAGATGGGACTGTAAAAAAGATCTTTCCATATGGAGCCCAAATCAAGCTAGGAAAAACTAACAGAAGGTCAGTGACTGCTTGGATATGGATTGCAAACTCTTGTGCATTTTTTTCCTGTTTAGTAAATCACAGTCATAACTTTATTCAAAGGGGTTCCAATAGGGTGTAATTCTCATTGCAAGGGATAATTCCATCTTAGAGTATTGTTAGATGTTTCCAAATGCCACTTGTGAAGATAAGAAAACTTAATTCAAGTTGGTTTCCTGCATATGGCTGATGGAAAACTACATAAATCAGGCACACTGACATACAAGTGTTTTCTTAAATTCTATGATTTGGCCTTGGAAATTGGGGAATTGTTTTGAGCTGCATCAACACTAATGAAGCAAATTGGTCAATCATTGCTGTTAAATTATTTAGTGGATTGCCACTATGTTCCTTTTCCACTTATTCCTGGCTGTAACAACATTTAAGACTGTTAAATGGATTTGATTAGTGTTTTACAACTATCAATTTGAGTTATGTTCTTTTCAAATATCTATTAAACCGAAAAGCTTTAGTTGTAAGGTTCTGGCATATGAATGTTCTATATCTCTAAAACACTCCCCCTCCCTTCCCCATGGGTCATGCGAGAAGCTTCATACCTGGCTAAAGAGGCTTTAATAACATGCTGAAGACCAATTCTACCAAAAGCTTAAGATGTTGAGTGCAGTTACACAAATGGTTTTATTTTTCTAACACATCTTTGCCGAGTTGAAAAAATAAGTCTCTCCCTTATTTTGAGTGATATGCTCCTTCTGACTTAGCATGTAAATTGGCTCAAAAATAGCTTAAAAAATTTCTCCCCTTCAGTTACAGGGAGGGGTCATGACCCCTAAGCCCAACAACATCCCTTCAGAAACTTTAAATTCTGTTTGAAATTTTTTAAAAGTTCTATATATTTGTAATGGTTTGGTCCCTCAAAAAATGATGGTATAAATATAATCTTTGGCATCCTGACATCCACAATGAGTAAATCCTAGCTCAGCTTCAAATAATGACATATTATGCTGCATCTTATAGATCCAGGGTACTAATAGAGGTGCAACACTTTAGCCACACATTCTGACTAGACCCATAAAAGGTAGGGAGGCTTTAATATAAAAAAACATGATCTTAGTATACCATATTTTCCTGGTCTATTGAAGCTTGCTTTAAAATGGTAGTCCATCCCCCTTTCATTACATTCTATTCTCTTTCTAAACTCCCAGTGAGATTTAAACTTGGGGTGTCAACTTAAAGTATCCAATGGGAATGTTGCATCCCTTTGTCTCCATGGATTCTTCACAACTAGCCTGTAAAAAAATATATAAAAAGGAAATTCCATGCAAAATAATAGGGAAAGTACTTTACATAAAAAAGCTGAAGTTCCAAAAGAAACATTTGAAGTTTTGGGAATTGCCGGTAACTAACAAGCAGTTTTATTAGGGTTCACACACATTTCTACCTTGTAAGAAGTGTTTCCTTCAAATTTCAAAACAACATAGATAGATGTAAAAATTTCCTTAATTTTTCTTCATTTCTTTTATCTAGACCATATTTGGCATTGTATTGTTTTTAATCCAAAAATAGATGTGACATAAATTGTAAATTTAACTGTTATTGGTCAAGTTACATTCTGTATGTGAATGAAGCTAACAAATATAATATGCATCAATCCTTGTTACTGCATAATTTTCCTTATTATTTCCCTATCTATCATGGTTTTAATATTCCCGTGCACATATCTATCCGTATCATTGTTGTATCATCTGACATTCTGGTTTGGATGCTCTGATGTCAAGAGGCTTTATAGGCATTTTATCATCTTCAAGATTTGATATCAATTTTATGAGTTTCATTTGTTTAAGCTGGATTAAATCTGCCCCTTATACATTGACTTGACATTTTAAATGAACCTATTGGATGTCTTTCAGTGGTTTGCTGCATGTTTCAAATATCACTCGAGCTGACATTACTTCTGTCAATGACATACTTTCAATTGATCAGAGCGTTAAAGTTCTTGTGTTGAAGTCAATGTTTCCTAATAAAATTTCCTTGAGGTAATGGATTGCTCACTTTAACTTCCTTCTGTAATTGTTGGGTACATTTAGTTTGTTCCTGTTTAATTTGCCATATTTAGTGAACCTGGACAACTTACCAAAAATAAGGCATCACCTTTAAAAGGAGAAAGATAAGGCTATCACGTTATACAGAATGGTTTAATCCAATTTAAAAACTGTAATTTTTCCAATTCTAGATGATTTTACCTGATGGCAATTTGATGTGTAAAGTTTCAACTTATTAAAACAAATTAAAATAGTGGGAAAAACACATATGGGGTGGCACAGTGGAAGTGGGAGAATTAAAAGATCACAAGGTTGAGTTGTGTTGCCAAAAAACTGCTTTACACCTTGAGTCCCCTGACTTTTTCATCGGAGAATAGAATATCTTTATTGGGCTCTCTCAAATGAATGCTCCACAAACTACTTTACACTTTCTTGTTCTTTACCCACTGGATGTGTTTAGTTTCAAGCCTTTTTCCCCCTAAACTCGTAAAAACTTCATTAGATTATAACATTGAGCAATCATTTGCTGTGATGGTAATTTGCCTTTCCTACCATGCAGCATTGCAGACCTTGAAAGTGAACCTGGTCTTTTCCTGTCAAATAAAGAGGTATATCTTTATTATTTTCCAATTAAAGTTCTCTTTAGTTTTACTTGGACTGATATTTATAAATGCTTTATTTATTTTGGTTATAAAAAGAGAGTATTTCTGGAAGCTGATATGATGGCAAAGAAATACAAGCAAAAGCTACCACCAGCTATTATCACTCGACAATTAGAACCCCTATCAACCAGTGGCCTCCCTTTCGAAAATGAAGCACTTTATGCAAACTGGAAGTGGTTTAAGTTTGAAAAGTAATGCATGGAACAATTTGACACAAAAGCATGAAAATATTCACTGACTGAAGCTCAATTGAGAGAACATGACATTGCATGGGGAAGTGCCTTTCCGAAAGAAAACATTAAGAGCCTCCAATGGTTTTTGTTTTGATGCGGTCATTGTTCTCCTGATGAGTAGCGCAAAGATCACAAAGCCGCAAGTGTGTGGCGAAAAGGATCAAAGCGTAATTTACTTCACGAGGTTGATTTTTATTAAGGCTCAGTAAAGTTTTTGCACTATCGTCAAATTGTGCTGACACTTCATTTTTGAATTTTTCAGGCTAGAGTTTTTTTTAATGTTCTAACATATTAATGATAGTGTAAAAGTTTTACATTGAGAAGATCAAAATTAAGTCCAAACTGTAATGTATTACATTCATTCACTCAAATTTTGATGTTTTCTTTTATATATATATATATATATATATATATATATATAAAATATCATCTTGAGCTTCTCCTTATCCTTTTGGCCTTTTGTACTGTTTTTAAGGGTTTGGACATCATTGATTGCAAATTTTAGTAGCAATAGCCAATGGGAATTGGAGGGAATTTCTTCTACTCTTCTAAAACTGGATGTTTCAGCTCATTCAAGTTTGTCAGCAAAGTGGGTGGTGATTACACTTTTATGATTAGTTGACGTGAAGCCCTTTGGTACTGGAAATAATTGATCTTTTGAAAAAATCAAGCACCCCCCGATCATTGTAGGTGCCAACTATCTAGAACGATAAAAGTAAATCCCACGAACGGTACGTTTCCAAATTAGAAAAAAAAAAAAATCCTAAAACACGTACTCTTCATAGATGTATCGTTATTTTTTATTATAAAATTATCTTAAAGATAAAAATAAGATAAACAGTCAAATTTGAAGTAAAATTTGACAAACGAGCAAGCACTGCAGAATTATAGAAACATGTCTCTCAATAGATATATCTAACAATGTGTTAACGGAAAAAGAGAAAAGTTAGGAATGAATTTAATTAAAAGAAATTAAAATACTTCCTGAAACTTGAAGACAAAAGTCTTTAAACATTTCAAAGCAAAGTTACTCAAAAATGAATTTAAGACTTTTAATATATTAATGCACATTAAATTTGTAATAAATTCAAATTGGATTTATTTAAATATGCAAAACATTTTTATCATTTATTTACAAAACTCAAACTTGATACGTCTTTTCTTAAAAGCGAATCCAATTCTTTATCATTAAAATCAAAAGATGTTGAGAAAAATAAAATAAAGGCTCTTAAAATTTAATAAATTCCTTTTGAAAGATGCTATTAAAACTTGAATTCAAATAATAACCAAGCACACCCATCCTATGAAATAATGTAACTTTCTTCAAACTAGATATGCCGTACTCATCTTCATACACGTTAAATACTTTAATTGCATACTATAATTTTATATTTTACATCAATACAGATGGTAATATCCAAAAAATGAAATAATTTACAATATTTTATATTTTTATCGTGTACATAATAACTTTCTTTTTTTAAAAGTATCCTTTTGTTTAAAATTTATATTTAATGTAAACGTTACCTTATGTTAGAACCGTATTCGATTTAATGTAATTTTGTCCATTCCATTCTACGCAGTCACTCAATCCAGACGCCATCCAAACAAAAGAGAAAGACAACCGTCTGATTATTTTTTCTGTATTTTCAGACCCTATACGGAAAACTTACGACGAAAAATATAGCTGCAGGAACAGGCGGAAAAAACCATGTAGTTTGAGTCCGGAAAAAAACTGAAACTCAAACAATTTGTACCCAAAACCCTTGCTCAACTATTTCTCGACTGCACCCTCCCAACCAACATGACTCATTACTCGCAACAAATACATATTTAGAATGAAAATAACAAGACTCCCAGACCCCGAAAGCTCAACCAGTCAAGCCACAAAATTCAAACTCAACCCTAACTTTGCCTGCTGACAAAAACTCAAGACACAAACAGCTCAATTCAGTGATACAATCTGATGACTATTAAGTATGAGAATATCCCAAGATTCGGGCAGCAAAACCATCAACCCCCTAACCTTGTCAGACCACCGAGTAGTATAGAATATGAATGAGTAATACTCAAGCTGAGGAAGCAGGTTCTTCAACTTTCTTATCTTCATCTGCCTTACTTTCTTTTGCAGATGCCGATTCTCTTTCCTCAGTTTTGTCATCAGATATCTTCTCATCTTTCTTCTCTCCATCGGCCTTCTCATCGGCCTTCTCTTCTACACTCAATTGCTCAATGAGACCAGCTGCTGCAGATGCATCATTCTCTTCCTCTCTATTCTGAGACTCGGCAACTTCTTGGAATGTTTCCATGAAGCTTTTGCAATCTAAAAGGAAAGCAAGCCAACAGAAAATAATTAAATATAGACATGCAATTAGAAAATTACCCCTCGTACATCCACACAATACTCCTATAGGCTATACCACTCAGCCAAATAGAGCATAGGAAAGAGCATATCTAGGAAAATAAAGTTAATATGCATATCAATGTATAGATCATTCAGACCATGGAAGGGTAAATGGAAAATCATTTCATTTCAGACATCGGCACTGATGACAAGTATACACTGAATCCTGGAAATTGAAATGGAGTGAATACATGTACCATAATATCAACTAAAGAAACTTTTATTCAGGCAATACACTGATGAGTGTCTAAACCAAACTAAGACCTCTTTTAGGGGGTATAGAACAATCTGTGCCTAAAGTAATTTTAATTAATTATTAAGTACACATAAGTGAATGTTTAAAATAGATTTGTACACGTGTATCTGTGAGCCTAAAGTTTTCTGAAGAACTTGAGAACCAAAGATCACATAACACAAAATATAAGTCGCATTACATTTAAAAATTAAAAGGAAATTCATATAAATGAGTTGCCATGATAATTATACTCATAATCGTAGAGATATCAATTGCATTTGAAAAGCAGTTAATCAAATACATAATGCAGTAGCAGCACACACACAAATCGGCTGGGCCAAAGCAGGCTGCGCTAAATTCAGTGAAACTTAAAGCCATGAAAGAAAATATGATATATACTGAGAAACTGGCCGTGCCAAAACATATAATACGTCTAAAAATTTTCCTACTACTAATAAATATAGCTTGACTAAGGTCAGAGATTCTTTTATAAATACTGATATAGAACATAAAATATTCTCAAATCTTTTGTGATGACTAAATCACTTAATGAGAGCCCGTATTGATTCTGGAATATGTGCAGATAATCCACATAAATCAAGACACTACACAACAATATTTCTCTGTCAAAAATACTGTAGCCAATTATGCTGGAGAACAGATATCGAAATAAACAGAGGATATGCTGATAAGTGGCACATGTTAAAGCCAGTTCGGTCATTCTCCTTCGACTATGCATCAATGAGTGTAAGACAAGTAAGTTTTTTCAATGAAATTACTAGAAGACCACAATACACTTGCATAGACAAAGTCGCCAGACTATAATTTCCCAGCTCATGGAGTGTGAACATGTACTTCAAACACTGAACTCATCAAATGACTTAATGAAAACTTTGCAATGTGAGTGTTTTAGCAGAGATTCATCAAAAACAACTTTATGCTAATGTTCCGAGGAGATACTGAGTGCAGAATAAGACACCGTGCATATTATATTCCAGATTAGATGGATTTAATATAGTGAAGTGACTAAAAATTGCAACTATCAAATGCAACAGATGAATTCTCAAATCAATGTTAGGTGGTAACAGATAACTCCAAGGCATCTAGATGTCAAGTTGAAAAACAAAGAATCACGAAATTGATCTAAATCAAAAGAACTACAGACCCAACACATTAACTGCATCTAAACAAAAGAATCAGCAAATTGAAACTTGAAAACGCAGAACTTACTTTCAACAGAAGGAAAACGAATGCAGAAAAGCTCATCTTTGAGTTCTCCATCGGCATAGTCCCTTGCATGCCAAACGCAAGATTTCTCATTCCCAGCATGCTCTTGCACAGTCATCGTAGGCAAAACTGCGACAATCGAGAGTCAAGAAAACAAAACCAGAAAACCGAATCTCATAATCAAAATCGGCGACGCAGACACAAAAGCACATGAAGAAAAGAGTGCACATACTGAGATGATTGGCGCAGATCTTGAGAGTCTTGGATTGCCTCATGAGAAGCCTAACCTTGCCAGAAACCTTATGCTCCAGGAACTTGACGGTACCCGCACCTCGCTCCTTCCACTGGTTCCCATCCTTGTCGAACCGGTAAAGCTTCGATTTGCTGCGATCAGTGAAAGAAACCAAATCGATCAGTGGCAAAACCGTAAAAATCTAAAAGAAGAGGTAGAAAATAGGATAATGAAGAGGCATACAGATCTAGAATGGGATCTTCATCCTCCTCGCCAGTGGTGACGGCAACCTCCTCGAGCTTGACGATGGGAGCAACGTGAGCTCCGGTGTCCTCATCTTCGCCGGGGGCGGGTGCCTCCTCCTCTTCACGGTGCTCGGGATCGGCGCTCGACATGTTCTGGAGATAGAGAGAGAGTGTGTAGTGCCGGCTAGGGTTTGGAGAGTGTGAGATGGTAGTAGTGAGAACGGTGGAATGTGAGTTGTAGAGAATAGACTATAGAGGGGTTGTGTTGTGCCAAAACAATCATGCTGGGCTGAGTGGGCTCTTTTGCATCTACGGTTAGATCATTGCCACGTCCCTTCTTTTTCGTTTTTCTTATAAATATGGAAATATTTTTTTCCTTAATGATGTTATCTTATTTTAATTATTTTCTTTTTCTAATAAAGTGTATAAAATATTTATAACTGTTTAATCGAAAATAATAATGATGAGTCAAACGGCAAAAAATACTTTTTAGTTTAAGCATAAATAATAACATTAACTCGTTTTAATAAAAAAATTGTTTTGCTATTGTACCATTCATGAAAAAATAAAAGTAGAAGGTTAACTTGCATTCACTTTTTTTTTAAATAGTATATTTTATTTTTTATTTTTTATTTTTTACATTACTCTGACTTCTTGTTTATATAATTGTATTAAAAAAATAAATATGAAATGTATAATAAAAAATTGTATACATTAAAAAAAGTTGGAGAAAGATAAATAAAATAAATATATTAAAAAAATATTGAATGGTATGAATATAATTTACTCAAAATATTAGCATAGATCATTGTTATTAAAAGAAAACATTATTTATATAGTTGTTTTAAACACCTACGCTATCTTGTTTTTATATTTTATTACAATTATTTAGATTTCTTATTTATTTACACCATCCTCCTATAGGTGTCCGAAGATGTTAAAAAATATATATATCAGCTGTTAAATTTGGAATTTTGATTAGTTGTATTTTTGGTCAGTAAAAAATCCGAAGCAAACAATTGATAGAAAGATAACGTTGGAATCGTGTGATGATTGATAAGGAGAAATATTGTATAATTTTTATTCTAAGTATATTTTATAGAAATAAAATCTATATGTATGATTTGTATATTAACTACTTTCTGTGAGTTTTATTTTTATAAAATATGCATTATGATTTTCCATATTAATTTAAATTTTCACGCAATTTAATTTTTTATAAATTTTATATCACACGATAATTAAAAAATATATATTTTGTTATTATTAAGTTGAATCAATCACGCCTTTCATTGATCTAGTTATTGAATTAAATATAAGAATATTTGGATCATTGATTAATTATATATTTATCTTTTCTGGCTATACTCTTTCTCGTCCATCCATGTCTTGCATAAGCTTATTATCAGACATGCTTTTCTTGTGGAGTATTATTTACATTGTTAAAGCTTTGTGTTTTGAATTTAAGTTTGATAATAGTTAATTAAAATACAAGTTTTAAATAACTTTTTTTAATATATTTTCACGTATTGTAATTTTAGTTTTAATAGTTTTGATTATTTATACTTAATTAATTTAAAAATGTGCAATTTTAATTGTTCACATTTGTCTTTTAAATTGCATAATTTTAATTGCTTATATTCAGTCCTTCTAACTGTTTAAATGTTTTATAAATTCTTTATTTATTTGTATAAATCAATAAAATAGGCTTAATTTAGTTATTTTAAAAAATAAATATAAAAAATTAAAGAGACTAAAATTACATATTTAAAAAATGACAGGAACTAAATTTAAGTAATTAAAGTGACCAAAATATTACATTTAAAAATTTTAAAAGAACTAAATATGAGCACTTAAAATAGAGGGACTAAAATTACACACATTAAAGTATATAAATAAAAAATATAATTAAATAAAATATATAATAAATAAAAAGGTTTAATTAATTATAAAAAATAACATTTCTTGTCAATTGGATGAATCATGATACATGATTAAATAATAATATATAGTATCAACGTGTTTTAATCAAAAGTATCATCACCCAAAATGTTACACATACAGGCAATGAAATTGAAATAAAATTCAGTTTGAATTTTCAGAACTGAATTTCTTACCTTCAATATGCAGTTATGCTATTTTTTATGTTATGTTTACTACGCATTTAAATAGTAAATTAAATAACATAATATTTGAGATACATAAAAATAATAAAATAAAATATAAATTTGATTATGTTTTTATATTCTTACTACATTAACTATTTTTTAATAACACTGGTCAGTTTTAATAATTTAAAATCAATTTTAAGTTTAATGTTTTTTTTATAATAATCCTTGTTTAGCATTACTTGACTTTTTAGGCCTGAGTTTTTTTTTCTTGTTTGCTTGAGGAAGTAATTTTACGCACCACATAACCATATTTCTTGCAATATTTTTACAAAGATATTAACAATATACTAATTTAAAAATACTGTTTAGTATAATTTTGTAAAATATCAATTTAAAAAAAAAAAAAATACTTATGACATTAATTAATTTTTAAACATTATTTTAAAATTTTAATCATCCAATCACAGAAAATGTATCGAATAATATACATATACCGTTAAACCATTCTTACCTTGCAATTAATGATTTTGTACTGTGTCGTAACTATTTTTCTTCTCATCCCCAACACTGAAATTAGAGGCAACAAAGTGAGCACTGTGAAGTTGGTTCTTTGTGGACTTCTCCTCGAGTGACGAAAGAAATTATCTCATCAAGTGTTCATTCGCGATTTTGAATCCTTTAGTTTTGTCAAATTCATACGAGTTCACCAACATATGTGTAAAATTTCTAACTTAACTATTTTCATTAAAAAAACAAAATTGATAAAAAGAAAAAAACAGAGGAGAAAAATAAAAAAAATAAAAAAGAAGTGTACTTTACATTTATATGGAAAAAATTTCCATCTCGATTATTTTGTGGCAAGAACTCTTTTTGTTTATCCTTAAATTAGCCCAAGTTTCAAAAAAATAAGAACCGAGATATTCATTCAATAAAATGGGCCATAGCCCAAGGCCCGCTATTTAACTTGAGGGTTGGGAGAAATTATTTGAGCCATGGATATTTCTTTACCACGAAAATAAAAACAATGGGTAATCTTAACAACGAAATAAGTTATGGATAATTGGTATGCGAATTCTTTCTTTTTCTCTTTTGATATTTAGTATTTATCGTTATTTTACAATTTTTTTAGATAAAATCTATGACACCTCTTTTAATTTAGAGAAATTGATATCCTTTCTTATATAATCTTGAAGAAAAAAATTGTTAATATTTTTTTATTTTTAAAATATTCAAAAAATCATAATCGTTAACTTAAAGAGAATATGAAATATCGTTTTAAGTTTATGAGTATTATAATAAACACTTATTTTTATATGTATTTATAAATTAAATTATCTTATTCTTAAAAAAAAAAAAAGTTTTGACATCTACATTTGTTCAGATACTCATAGCATAACATTCATTAACTAAACTAATAATAAATAATAAAAAAGAAATCCTAATAAACAATATGCATATAAATAGAATTAATCTGAAATTTAGGTGAATGATAAATAAAGAATAACAATCTGCAAAAGAGAAGGATTAGAAAATAAAAAAGCTAAATAAAACAAGAAAAAATAATTTGAGTATCATCAAAACACTATTTGATCCTTAATTAACAGTTAACATAAAAAATCTGAATTTTTTTACTGATTTACCTTGCCTATAAATTGAGTGAACAGTTGAAAAAATTACATTGTTATTTTTCTTGAAAAACAAACCTTTTCTCTTCTCAAATTGACAGGTCAAGGGGATATTCGAGGAGAAGAAAAAATAAGACTTTAAACTTACAGTTCTAATACTTGTTTGGCGTTAAGGTATTCATCTTCTTTCTATAGTAATTGTGCTTTATCAATTGAGCTGTCTTGTGACTCTTGTCGACTTGTAATCCTCATTTGAAACGAAATGTTCGTGCATTGATGTCGATTCCTTGTATTTGGTTATAATTGAATGAAAATTCTGTGGGTTTGCTTGCATCTTAAAAAAAAAAGAAAAGAAATCATGATTCAACTATGTATTGAACTTTATATAAAAACAATAGTGATAATAATAAAATATGTAGGTAGTCAAAAACCCATCATTTGTTGTCTGTGCCTATATGCGTGTCTTATTTAATTTCGAGGTTTTGTTTTAATTTTATTTCAATAGTTGTTCATCATGTATGACACCCTAAAATGTTAGCAATTTCTATGCTGGTACACAATTTTTCATATGTATAATTATTTTTATCATCATTTTTTTCACTTTAGTTAGCTTTGCTAATCATGATATTTGAAAAAAAAAAATTTCTCAATATTAGAAAAAAGATCGTTAGCTCAATTAAGTGTACTGATGAGTTTGAAAGATTTAATTTTTTATATTATTATTAATATTATTTAACATGTTTGTATTTCATAATTTGATTGTTACACATGAAATTAAGAAAACATTAAAATATCATCAACTGTTTTTTATTATATTCTTGAAGGTATTATTATTGAATCTGGTTAATTCTGCTGGCTTGGTCTAATCTCTCACGTAATATATTTATTTAATATATGTAACTTTTGTATATACCATAGTTTGTATTAAAAATAAAACATTATCAATGACAGAAAATTATGAGAGAATTTATTTATAATCATAAATTAAGACTAGTTTTTACACGATTTTAATGTGATTAATTAAGATACTACAACTGTTTGTTTTGCACTTATATATAGGAACTACGGCTTAAGTTGATCTCCTTTGTCCTCTTCATTTAGAATTTCTTTGCATTGTTTATTAAAAATCACAAGTCTCATTGTTTAAACAGCTGCAAGACACAGACAAATTAATTAATTAATAAGTGAATTCATCCTAAAAGAATCTTAGGCGATTAAATTGTCACCTCCTATTACCATTATAGGGTTTGGGGCTCTATAAGCTTAACTATAATTAGAATATATGCATGCTGATCAAATAATTATCATCAACACTTCAAATTCATTTCTTGCACCTCACCATAAGCTACACATCATATATATACTATTTTCCATTTTTTCTTTTGACCCTTAATCTATGAAGTAGGAACCCTGAAAACAAGGGAACCCAATATCCACTAGTCTATAAATCTTATATGCACTACTTAGTATAAAGATCCTTATACACTTGAATGGATAAAAATTTAAACTTATATATGCTCAAATAAACAATCATTTAAAGAAAACCAAATAGAATAATAGATACCTGTTCCCTGTGTAGTTAGCTGCAGAGTGTAGAGCCAAGGTTTGTCTCTGGTTGCTTTTGAGTCCAGCTTCTTATCTTAATGGATTCACTCATGTCCAATAAGGGTATGCCACATAACTCAATCAACAAATATTTTTTAGACAAGAGTTATATCTACCATCATGAATCATAATGTGATCCAAATAAAAACTATTTTGTTTAGTATTCTTTGTGTACATATTAATCAATATTAGCATGTTGTATATGTAGCGGCGCATTAAAGTAAAGTTCGAATCTTTTTTCATGCGACTCTTTGCTCCTTAGGGTTAAACTACTTTCCCCCTAACTTATTTAGTCTTTTATGATCGTTATTTAAATTAGCGTAGCCCAAAAAAGGGGAAAAGAAGATGATATGTGCATTCTTTAGTTTGATTATATATGTTATATGAGATGTAATTACGGTATACGAAAAATATGAAGATCTTGGTTTACACTATACGTTACAGGAAGGACATGCACATTATCAGAACTATTTTTCACGAATAACTATACCATTTTGGTAGCTAATTAAGACTAATCCACACACTTAGTTAATGATAATTCTAGGTGTTATATATATGGCTTTCTAGGGGAGAATATGGACTCATCTTACATTTATATTGCAAATTTTGACATGTATAATTAACTAATGCCCAAATCAGTGTTATTCCGATTAGTGAAACCAGTTTAGTTGCTTGCAAACCACCCCAATACTGTAAAAGTCACGTCATTACCCAAAAAAATTGTTAACACTGATTTTTAAAATTGTTTTTAAGCATTAAAAATAAATATAATTTTAAATATAAAAATACAATTTTGAAATATTTAAAATAAAACCTGAAATTTTATGTTAATAAAATCGACAACTAAATCTTTGACTCTGCAGTGATACTATTAATTATTCTTCATCATAAATTCAAATTTATTAAATAATTTTTTAAATCACATGTTTCTTTACAAGAGGAAATTTTTCCCAAATAAAATAAAATAATTATAAACAATAAATATTAACATACAATATAAATATCTAAATTAAATATTCAAAAGTAAAACAAAAATAAAACTTCGATTAAATTTAGAAAATTACTACTATAACTTTGTCTCAAAATTTTTAAAAGCGTAAGAATATCATAGGTACCATTCCAAAAGGTTTCCAGTTTTAAAATTTTGTGACATTAATGGGAGATAAGCCTCGTGCAGCTGAAATGTAAGAAAACAGTCAAAACCTAAACCTTAATAAAAACCCTAATCGTTACCTGTGCCCTAATTTATTCCAAAACCTTCTCTCTGTCATGTGACACAAATTTCTTTTGCTCCACTCCCAAAACAAAGCCACCACCTCCTCCTCGGTAACCAAATCACTCTAACCTTTCTTAATTCCATCCTCAAAACAGTAATCAAACAGTTAAAAAGGTACAAACAAACAAAATTAAAACTTACAAATTTACTCTATCAATTTCTTCCCTATGCACACCATGTTATTGCTCCTCCTATCGGAATTCCTCTATAACTACGCTACCTTGCACTTCATGCCCTTTTTAAATTACAAGTACTTAGTATTTAAAAACAAGGCCACGTTTTAGGATGCTTAGTTTATGCAAAGAGGAAGACATTGAAATTGTTTTGCTTACTCTAACCCTTTAACCTTTCACATTCTCCCAAACTGCCTCACTCCTTATATTATCATCAAAGTGCTATTTCTGTTCCCTAGAAGGCAATCTTACAGAGTGTGCTATGCCCAACTCCATGGACATATTTGCACATAAACACACAGCTCTGAAACTCTTGCATTGTCCCAATTGGAGCCCTAACCAGCAGAATTGAGATAGCGAAAACTTATCCACAGCGCCCCATTTTGTCACATTGATGCACGGACTACTATTTTACATTTTTTAGGACCTTGATTATTAAGGGCATTTTGTCTTTTTAGGCGTTGATTTATGAGGACTGATGTTTACACCAACATTGCTCTCAGTCACAGACCTCACAAAATTTCACTCTTCACATTGAAAAATGTTGGGTCTTCATACATGTGTACTTGTTCACAAAAGTATATTAGAGATATATTAGAAATCATAAGAATAATATGTTGTTACACTTTTTTAATAGCAAAATTTTTTTAATCCTTAATCAGTTTTTGAGTTAATATTTGTCAAAAAAAAAAAGTTGTATGATTTAGATTCATTAATACAGTTGTTAGAGAGAAAAGGCATAATTTTTATTAAATTTAATTACTTTTTTTTTTCATATAGCAAACAATTTTTATCAATTAAATTAGTCAAATTTACAGGTTATGCTGTTCACAGAATTTATCAGAGGCGTGAGAATTTTGGTGTGTTTTATAAATCAGTCATCAGTTACCACAGCATGCAGATACAAGAACAAACAGGGAAGCCCCACTCCTCTCCAAATAGTAGATAATGAAAAGGGAAGGGAGAGTGTGAGTGACAGGAGAGGAGAACACTTGGCTTTTTATAAACTCTCAACATTGTCCCCATTCATACATTCCCTCTATATCTTAATGACTAAATAATGAAGGCCAATTTGGTAAATGTACAGAACAACTAATACAGCCAAATCAATGAAATAAAAACTAGCCTAAGTATTTAAATGTACACGAGATATTGGGAGGGGAGGTTTTCAAAGTGCATTGAACTCTAAAAAAGCTCAGCCACCGCACTATCACCGTTGAGCTAAACTCTTTTGTTATTATTACCTGTAAGCAGCCACGCGAATCATGGAAACCAATAATGGTGCATACACCAAAACTGCCAGAACTTAGATGGCTATGCCACCGTTCACATCACCATTTTACCAAAAATAAAGAAATAGCAGCAAGCAAATTAGAGTTGTGTGGTCTTCTGGTAAGACACAGAAATAGGTATCATTATTCATTGTCCATCTCAGCTGTGTAATCTTCCTTCTTCAAGATACATGATACAGTCTCCTTTGTTTCACATGCTGGTATTGAAAACGTTAGTGTGAAACTTAAGCAATGGAGACTCTCTTTCACATGCACTTGGTCTCCTAGAGTGGACTTTTTATCAACTTCAACTTCATCAATCATCATCATCTTCAATAGCTGCAAGACTGACTGACAACTTTCAACCAACACTCCATTAATTCCAGTTCTTAATCTCCAACACCAAGTCATTTTCACAATCCAAATGGAAAACATTGTTCCACGTGGTGTTACTGCTTGGTTATTTTCCTTGTTGTTCTTATTCCTCACCCTGACAAATATAGAAGTCACTTGTCTCTCACCTGATGGACAGACACTTCTTTCTCTTCTGTCAGCAGCTGGTCCAGCTGCAAAATCATCACCTTCTGTACTCTCCTCATGGAATCCATCAAGCTTAACACCGTGTTCTTGGAAAGGCATTACTTGCTCACCACAAGGTAGAGTCATTTCACTCTCTATTCCAGATACTTTCCTCAACCTTTCCTATTTACCTCCTCAACTCTCCTCTTTATCAATGCTACAACTTCTCAATCTCTCTTCGACCAATGTCTCTGGCTCCATCCCATCCTCTTTTGGTCAACTCTCCCATCTTCAACTGCTTGACCTCTCCTCAAACTCTCTCACTGGTTCCATTCCTGCTGAACTTGGAAGGCTCTCTTCACTTCAGTTCCTTTTCTTGAACTCCAACAGATTGACAGGAAGCATTCCACAACATCTTGCTAATCTTAGTTCACTTGAAGTTCTTTGCCTCCAAGACAATCTTCTTAACGGGTCAATCCCATCACAGTTAGGCTCTTTGACATCTTTGCAGCAGTTTCGGATAGGGGGTAACCCATATCTCACTGGACAAATCCCATCACAGTTAGGCCTACTCATAAACCTCACCACATTTGGTGCAGCTGCCACTGGACTTTCTGGCTCCATTCCCTCTTCATTCGGTAATTTGATCAATCTACAAACTTTAGCACTTTATGATACTGATATTTCTGGTTCAATACCACCAGAACTCGGGTTGTGCTCAGAGTTGAGAAATCTGTATCTTCACATGAATAAGCTCACTGGCTCTATCCCTTCTCAATTGAGTAAGCTGCAAAAACTTACTAGCTTGCTTCTTTGGGGCAATGCATTGTCAGGGCCAATCCCAGCTGATCTTTCCAATTGTTCATCGCTTGTTATATTCGATGTCTCTTCTAATGACCTCTCAGGTGAAATACCAGGGGACTTTGGGAAGCTGGTGGTTCTGGAACAGCTTCATCTATCAGACAATTCACTCACAGGTAAAATACCATCGCAGTTGAGCAACTGCACTAGTCTGTCCACTGTTCAGCTCGACAAGAATCAGTTATCAGGTACCATTCCATGGCAGGTTGGCAAGTTGAAGGTTTTGCAGAGTTTTTTCTTGTGGGGTAATTTGGTGTCTGGAACCATACCGCCCTCTTTTGGAAACTGCACAGAACTCTACGTACTTGACCTTTCAAGGAACAAGCTAACAGGTTCTATCCCAGAAGAAATTTTCAGCTTGAATAAGCTGAGTAAGCTTCTGCTTCTGGGAAATTCATTAGCAGGAAGGTTGCCACCAAGTGTTGCAAACTGCCAGTCTTTAGTGAGACTGAGGGTTGGAGAAAACCAGCTTTCAGGACACATTCCTAAAGAGATAGGGCAGTTGCAGAATCTGGTGTTTCTTGACTTGTACATGAATCACTTCTCTGGAAACTTACCAGTGGAGATAGCCAACATCACAGTTCTTGAGCTTTTAGATGTGCATAACAACTACCTCACTGGGGAAATTCCATCTGTGATTGGGGAACTTGAAAATTTGGAGCAGCTTGATCTCAGTAGGAACAGTTTGACAGGTGAAATTCCTTGGAGCTTTGGAAACTTCAGCTATTTGAACAAGCTCATCCTCAACAATAACCTGCTGAGTGGATCAATCCCAAAATCCATTAGGAATTTGCAGAAGCTAACTCTACTGGATTTGAGTTACAACAGCCTCTCTGGTAGCATACCATCTGAGATTGGTTATGTTACAAGCTTAACCATCAGTTTGGACTTGAGCTCAAATGCTTTCACAGGAGAAATCCCAGATTCAATGTCTGCTTTGACACAGTTACAATCACTTGACCTTTCTCATAATAGGCTTTATGGAGGAATTGAGATTCTGGGTTCTCTCACTAGTCTCACTTCCCTCAATATCTCCTACAACAATTTCTCAGGTCCTATCCCGGTAACTCCATTCTTCAGAACTCTATCTTCTAATTCATATCTTCAGAACCCCCACCTATGTCAGTCCATTGATGGGACTACATGTTCTTCAAGTCTGATTCGAAAAAATGGTTTGAAATCTGCAAAAACCATAGCTCTGATCACTGTAATTTTAGCCTCAGTTACTATAATTCTCATTGCATCCTGGATTCTAGTAACTCGAGATCACAGGTACAGGGTTTCAAAAACTTTGGGGGCATCAACCTCCACCTCAGGAGCTGAGGATTTCTCTTATCCTTGGACTTTCATTCCATTTCAGAAACTAAACTTCACCATAGATAATATCTTGGATTGCTTGAAAGATGAAAATGTGATTGGAAAGGGTTGCTCTGGTGTTGTGTATAAAGCTGAGATGCCAAATGGGGAGTTGATAGCAGTGAAGAAGCTTTGGAAAGCAAACAAAGCAGATGAAATGGTGGATTCTTTTGCTGCTGAGATTCAGATTCTTGGGTACATTCGGCATAGGAACATTGTGAGGCTCATAGGTTATTGTTCTAACAGAAGTGTCAATCTTCTTCTCTATAACTACATCCCAAATGGTAATCTGAGACAGCTTTTGCAAGGGAACAGGAACTTGGACTGGGAAACTAGATACAAGATTGCTGTTGGATCAGCTCAGGGTCTAGCTTACCTGCATCATGATTGTGTCCCCGCAATTCTTCATAGGGATGTTAAATGCAATAACATACTCCTAGATTCCAAATTTGAGGCATATCTTGCAGATTTTGGTCTTGCAAAGCTAATGAATTCACCAAATTATCATCATGCAATGTCCAGAGTTGCTGGTTCCTATGGTTATATTGCCCCAGGCAAGTGTACTTGACTTTTATTCTTTGCATAATTTACATAATTAATGCCCTTATATTTGTTGATTTCAATTAATTTTAGTTTGCATCACCAAAAACAGACTTGAATAGTCACATGACAGCCAAAATAGAAACAATGTGCACCAGTTCAGTTCAAGCCCTGAAATATTTGGAGATCAATTTTTTGTAATTTATTGCTATTGGTTTAAGCTTTAAATTCTAATCATGTTTCATCATCAATGCAGAATATGGCTACTCCATGAACATAACAGAGAAGAGTGATGTCTATAGTTATGGGGTGGTTTTGCTAGAGATACTAAGTGGGCGTAGTGCTGTGGAACCCAATGTTGGAGATGGACAACACATAGTTGAGTGGGTGAAGAGGAAGATGGGAAGCTTTGAACCAGCAGTATCAATACTAGACACGAAGCTCCAAGGTCTACCAGATCAAATGGTGCAAGAGATGCTTCAAACACTTGGAATTGCTATGTTCTGTGTGAACTCTTCCCCAACAGAACGCCCCACAATGAAGGAAGTGGTTGCATTGCTAATGGAGGTAAAGAGCCAGCCTGAGGAGATGGCCAAGACCTCTCAGCCTCTAATAAAGCAGTCCTCAAATCACAGTTGATATTTTCCTCTTTTTTTTCTTTTACTTCCAATGTTTAGTGGATGATTTTCATCTCTTCCCAGATGACAAAAAGATGCTGTTCATGTGGAAACTTGAGAGTAGGAAGCTAGAGAGAATTCATTCAAGCGGCTATTGTTGTTGTACAGTTTTAGAAATACAGATGCCAGTTATGTGATTGGGAAGTAGCAATACTCTTGTTTCACCATCTAGTACAGCCGAATAATTATGATCTTTCATGTCATCTTTCAAGTTGCTAATCCATGTCGATGATTTGCTGAAGCTTGAATAGTCGGCTGAGTGGACTTGACATGGCACCGAAAGTTTGTCATTTATGCTAGTTGAATGGTCCCAGTTCTTGTGCCTGAAATTCTGCTGATAATTTTCTTAGGGGAAAGGACCTTTTAAATGTGAGTACTTTAAAAGTAGACAATTAAAGAAATATTTAGTGTTAAATTTTAATAAATTATAGTTACCGTACATTTCCTCTTTAAAAAACCTAGTAACATACTCTTTCTTGTTAGCATTCTTTTAACTTAAATTTAAAATAAGTACACATTTATTATTTACTGAAAAAACAAATTTACTCTAGCTCTTATCTGATTCTACACAAATAATTTCTTTGACGACTTTAGGTCTCACATCGACCAAAGAGTTCAAGAGAGACAACCGAAAGGCGTGAAGTTGACAGGAAAAATACTGAACATGCATGGCCCGGAAGTTTCCTTGAAAAATAATAGTAGTAGCTTTGGACAAAACGTATGCTTTTTCTACGTAACAAATTAATGCTTTTACCATGCAAAAACTTGATTTATTTTTAAGTGTACATAATGTAATCACATTAATTAAATTCCATCCAACTATTACTCAATACTCCCCGGGTAACGAGTTTAGTTAAATTAATTTGAAAAATGTAACACTGATTAAGAAAATATACATTATATGTTCTTCTTGTGATTTCTAAGAAAAATCTTCTTTAAACACTCCTTAATAACCATGAAATTTATGAATGATGTAACTGAAATATAAACGTGGACACTGACTCTTACAGAACAGGAAAACAGTGTAATGATTGATGCATGGTTTATGGAGAGGTTTTAAGAGTGGGGGCCAAGATTGCAGCGTGTTGGGAGACAAAAAGAAACAAGCCATGCTTGTCTCTCCTTCTTCCATGTCTTAGCAGACACTACATTTCCTTCAACACCTGCGCTTTGATTTTTCAGACAATGTTGTTGGTCAAAAGGCAGAATCGTCATGTTCATCACTTTGCACTCCGAATCTCCATTCTTATATTGCATTCATCCCCCCCCCCCCCAAAAAAAACACTTTGTTGTTTGTAGGGTAGCAAATTTTGTCAATATATAAAAAACAAAATACCTTTATCTCTGTTTCTTTCATTATCCTTAAGGACCAATTCCAACTTCGAATTTTGAAGTTTTAATAAATAGATTTTTCAAGAATAACCTCGATTTTTTTAATTTCTGATTATAGAATTTAGTCCGTGGATGAATGTTGAAAATTAATCTAGTTCCTTGAAAAAAACTCTCTCATGTGGGTGGCACGATCTGTCATTTTCTACCCGCTCCAAAGAATCCAACATTTAAGCTAACTGCGCACCATCTGTTCCTTCAATGTTCAGACCATAAAGTAACTATATGTAATAATGCAGATTCAAGAAAACGGGTTCTTATGTAATAATGCATATCAGGCAGCATCCAAAACGATTGTGTTTTGGACAAGATACACAACAGTTAACAATGGCATCTTATAAGATCAAACATCTTCTACATAAAATTTCCTATATTGAGAATTTTCTGGTTAACACATTCCTAAACCTCAAGATAAGTGAATGGATCACGTGCAGCAACTAGGGACAAGTGGTGAGCTATTTAGAAATATGGTTCACATTTTTGCATTGAATACAATTGACATAATTGCTATAATTCAAGGTCAATAGATATAATTAAAACAGTAAACCTCCTAAAGAATAAATAAAAACAAACTAGTTTTCAAATTTGGCGATGCTTATTAGATTATTTTTTGTCCACAAAGAATGTGCATTGCAGTAGAGACAGAGATAATTAAGAAGTAAAAGGAGAGGCCAAGCTGGCTATTGGAAGCAGTGACAACCTCCATTGGGCAGGACTAAGAGATAATATGTAACAACAGCTTTAGTTTTGTGTATTGAGGAATGACCTAAATGATACTATTGCTGCTGCTGGTGACACAACCTAATCCTGCTTTGCATCCTCTCTTGTCTCCACTGGATTCTTCATTAAAATCTGGAGAGCAAGACCCTTTCCTATGGATTAAAAAGTATAGGAATACCATGGCTGGAATGCTTGCCCATATATATTGATTACTGCAAGCACCGACCTGAATTGCTTCTTGAATTGAATGGACACAATAAAACTGAGAAGGATCTCATGGATATACTATTACCATATGAAGTCTCTTTGATTTTGATGTTATTTTATTTAATTCTGATTTATGAACATTCCAACATTATCAACACCAATTAGCACTACTCATTTCTCTTTATGTCACATTATATCCATATCACATCTATTACTCTTCTCTTTCTATCTCTCTGGGTATATTCATCCAAGGTAGTACTATCTATGAACTGTTTCCCTACTTCGATATCAAATTGCAATAATGTTTATCTAGTTTCATTGCCTATAATATTAATTGGGGTCATTCTACAAGTTCTAAACTATTTGTTAAACAATTGTCACTATGTTAGCTTTTATATTAAGGGCATTCTTGAGTATATTGATTGTTACTTTCTATTTCCAGTAGTTTTATAAACATATCAATCAATGTGTTCCTTCACCTGTTTAATAACTATCAGAAAAACCTAAAGTGGACAGAATGCAAATGAATGTCACATTAAACCAATAATAAAACTAGTGGAAATGCAAAAAGAATAACAACATAAAAGAACTTGAGTAATCAATCCCTACAAACAGAACAGGTCATAAAATTGTGGCTTCCGAATTCTAATGCATTTATTCAAAATTACAGCCAATAAAACACCCTAATATAATTGTGTCAGCTAAAATTTTCTAGAGTTGGAAAAATTGACTAGCATAACTCACAACCATCAAACAATAAAATCTCCTACTCATCCAATTGTTGAAGTTCAGCCTTCAATTGTTCAATTTTGAGACCCATAGACCTTTGCAAAGCTCCTCTTTCCCTCTCTGGCAATTTTGCCAACAACTCCTCGAACAAGCCCACAACTTCATTGACGGCAGCACGGGCACACTCGGCTTCTTCATCGAAATAAACGGTGTCTTTGGACTCCAAGGCCATCTCTATCTCTTCCCTTGCTTCTGCAAACTTGAGGTTGATGGTGTCCACCTCCTTGGTCTGATCCAACTCGCTAGACCCACCACTGAAACTCCTTAGATTGTGACGAATCGCCAAGTGGGTACTCATGATATTGGAAAAAGAGTGGAACTTTGAGGTTGGCACGACTTGGGTCGATGGAGTAAAGGGAATGATCTGGAAAGTGGGTATTGGAGATTGACGAAAAGGGTGTCTGATTCTGAAGAACACGTTGCAGAGGGAAAGCTTCGCGCGTCGATTCATCCTATCGTGTTCACAGAAACAACAAGTTGAAGTTGCAGCGGCGACAGGAAGAGATAGAGTAAGCAAGGAACTCTCAGTCTTCAAACATACATAGCAATGTGATTCGAGTACGTGTCTAACAGTCCAAGGTTAAGGGTTTTTTTTTTTTTTTCCTCTTTCGATAATAGGACTAGAACCTTGATTTATTTAGAATATTTGATTAATTTGCGATAATTATCCAATTTTTAGTTAGAGATTATTCTTGTTGAGCGAGTTAAAAAATTACTTAATGTTTACAAGAATTTAGAATTTTTTTTTCTAATATTTTTATTTTATTTCAATTAATAGTTTTTTGGTATATTATACAAGTGTTATTTTATTTTTTAATGTACATAAAAATACATGTTAAAAAATTAAGTTAATATTTATTATTTTATAATTATAACAAATATTTAATGTATAAAAATAATTCAAAGTATTTAATAGAGTATATTAACTGGTTATTAGTGAATCAAGTAGTAAGAAGATACATAATAAAAAAATTTAAATAAGTTTTTACATAAATAATTTAGAATATATTGTTTAAAAATATTTAAATTTAAGAAATTTTAAATATATAATAATAATTATTAATATTTTATCATATTCAATAAAATATTTGAAAATATTATGAGATTTCAAACTTTAAATTTAAATTTAAAAAATAATTATTTTATATAAAAAAGTATTTGATACATTTTCTATTTTTAATTTTTAATTTTTTAATTTCTAATTTCTTAAACATGTAAAACTCCCATAGAAGCAGCATGAGTTACTTGTTTTAATAATCTTTAGAGATTCAAAAGGAGAGGAGTTAACCCATTTTACTACGGCTAAAGTAATCCATGTCGAAGAACTTAAACAACATATATTAGAGATGCCAAACAAAAGATCTATTCTAGAATTTTAACATCTAACAATTTTTAACTTATAAAACCTAATAAAAATAAAAATAAAAATATGATAAATTTTAAAACATGTTACAATAGGTAATTTTACAAGAGCATGGGTGCACTACTTCAAACATAAATAACTTTGTGCATGACATACATCTCCTAAGTTAATATAGTAAATTTATTTTATCTTTTAAAATAAGTAGTTCAATCCACAATAGGTGGATGCTCAAAAGTCAAACGGTATAAAATTATTCAATTATATTTCATGTAATTTAAAAAATATATTTTATTAGAAATTAAAATTTTGGAATATTAGTAAGATACAAAATACATATTATTTACATTAAATACAAAGAATATATTTTAAAAGATTGAAATTTAAAAATATCTAAAAAAATTAGAATATCTGTTAATTTTATTCTTCTTTAATAAAATTGGTATTGAACGTTTGAGTGTTATAAGTAAATAAATAAAATATCGATTTATTTTATTCTTCTTTAAAAGCATCCAATTGAAACGAGTTATATTGTTTTTAAAATTCAGAATAATAATTTTTTTTATCATATTATGCTTAATTATTTTTCTCACACACACAAGTGTGTGTATATATGTATATAATGCAAGTACAATTTGGCAAGAGGATACGTTGCCAGCACTACCAAAACGATAACGTTTTACTAAATCGATACTCGAAACTCCCGCCAAGATGTCTAAACTTCATTCTCCCGCCGGCGATGAGTCTCCGGCGTGCCAGCGATCGCCAGTACTCCCCCAGGATCTCATCTTCGAAATCCTTCTTCGGCTTCCGGTGAGATCCCTTCTGCAATTCATGTGCGTATGCAAATCTTGGAAAACCCTAATCTCCGATTCCCAATTTGCGAAGGACCACCTTCGCACCTCAACCGCGGATTCAAACATGACCCACCAACGATTGGTCTCTTCCGTCCCTTACGACCGCTTCAAAATCGAATTTTTCTCTGTGCAGTCTCTGTTTCAGAACCCATCAATCCCTATCAAAGGTCTTACCTGTTGGATGAGTCACTGCTTCGAAATTCTAGGTTCTTGCAATGGGTTACTGTGTATGCATGACCCTAATGAAGATAATATCATATTATGGAACCCTTCTACCAGATTGAGATCCAAAAGAATGCCAAACCGTGTTTCTCTTGATGATGTTACTTGTCATGGTTTTGGTTACGATCACGTGAATGACAAGTACAAGTTGTTTATAGTTGTGGATGGTGAGCGCATATATGTGACAAAAATATTTAACTTCAGTTCAAATTCTTGGACAGTGATTCAGAATTTCCCTTGTCGTAATGCTTATAGTAGGTTAGGAAAATTTGTGAGTGGAACTCTGAATTGGATAACTTGGGGAGGTGTTCTTAACAAAGATCAATGGATGGTTCTTTTCTTTGATCTGGGAAAGGAGAGTTATGGTGAAGTATTGCTGCCTGATGGGGGCCACGACAAAGATTTCATTTCCACGCTTAATGTCATTCGTGACTGTCTTTGTTTTTGTTTGCTTGATTCCAAGAAAGCTCACTGGGCATTGTGGCTGATGAAGGAGTATGGGGTTCATGAGTCTTGGACTAAATTGATGATAATACCTGACATTGGGTCTGGATGGTATTATTTCTCCTTGGACCCTTTGTGCATTTCGGAAAATGGTGTTGTTCTGTTGAGAACTACACCTCCCAAATTAGTTCTGTATAACTCAAATGATGGTAGGTTCGATTATCCTAGGATTTGGGACAAACTTGGGTTGGATGTGCATGTTTACCATGAAAGTTTGTTTTCACCTCAAATTTGAGGTTACATTTGTGAACTCTTTCCTTATAGGATATCTGATTAAAACAAGTGTACCTTTCTTCAGAATTTTTGGGCGCTGCTTTAATTTGAATAATAGCATAGAATGTTGGAAGTCACTGCTTTATAAGAGCTAAACTAATATTTATAGCATTGTTTTATTCGATTCAGAAATATATTTATGTTATCTGGTGGGAAGACAATTGTGTTATATGAGTTGTGCTTTTACAGGATAAACACTGAAATAGGAAAGAATTCCTAGTGTTGCAATAGTGGACTCACATAATTTAATTTGCACTTGCAAGACTAAAACTAGCTTTTGAATTCACAAAGTTACGAATCATTTTGTTGGAAAAATTAGGTCTTGTTTCGTAGCTGTGATTGCCAAGACAAGGATTAGGGATTTGGCAAAAATATCTTTTGAAACAGCTTTTCCCACCTATCAATATAAAGGTTTCAGTGGCCTAGTGGAAATATGCAATCTTACTTTTTATTTGGGGTTAGAATTAGCCCTGGTTTCAAAGGAAGCAATGTAGAACTTTGTTAGCAATTGCTTTGATCACGATAGATATATGCAATGGCCCACAATACTGGTGTATATGGACAACGTGATGGTAAGGGATCTATTACTTAGTGTGGATGATCATGTGGGAAAACTTCAATTTTGTTAGAGTTGGATTGAAATGTTGTTCATCTCTGCCCAAATTGCTTTAAGATAAAAAAAAAAAAACAAAAACGTTGTAGCTTGAGGCCAGTGGTCATCTTATGAAAATTTATTTTGAAAATAATATAACTCTTGTCATTCTATCAACTAGTCTAATTTTTTTTAAACATTTTACAAATTTTCCAACAAAAAATTCTAAAAATTACATTAACTTTAATTCACAATTTACCAATAATTCGCTCAATCACTTGAATACCACGTCGATAATATCTTAATTTTTTTAATATATTAATTATTTAAATCCTTTCTTCATTGCCTTATTTTTATTTTAGACAATAATGATTAATTGTTGGTTACGATATTTGTAGGGCAAAGACATGTTCTTCGCGAATTTTCCTTAAAGCATCATGTTATCCATATACAATTTGGGGTCATTGCTATCGTGATCAAAGCAATTTGCAAATGATTAACAAACATCTACAGAGCATATTTGGAAACCAGGACTGATTCTAACTCCAAATAGAACATAAGATTGCATATTTCCACCATGCACCTATTTCAGTGTTTATGCGTGTAAAGCACAACTTATATAATACCAGTGTCTTCCTAGTCTACATAACATAAATGTATTTCTCAATCGAATAAAGCAAAGCGATAAATATTAGTTTAGCTCTTCCAACAGTCTATGCTATCATTCAAATTAAAGCAGCGCCCAAAAATAGAAGCGGATTTAAAATTTTCAAACGTGATAAAAACAATGGTTATCAACCACCAAAAATGTAATGTACGCTTTTTTTTCGAAGAATATAATGTATTTGAAGTATATCTCTTGTATAAAGTAAAAAATAGAGTTATTCACATTATGTTGCAATTAGAATATATCTAATATATAGTAGAATAAATATAATATTTTAATCGTTATATTCAAAACATGCGTCACTCAGTCCAAGAACACTTAAAAAAGCAAGGATATAAAATCACAAAGCATTACAATAATGTGTAGTAGATACATTGAAAAAAAATAATCAAGCACACGTACATATCCAAATATAAATACAACTTAACAGTGAAAACTGAACACACCGAAGTCAAAATCAAACATAAAATTACATTCTTTTCTCGTATAGGAAATTTAATGAAGTTTTAGAGAATCAAAAGGAAAATAACAGGACAGAAAAGACACAGAAAAAAATAATAAAAAATGAAAAGTTCGAATAAACTCTCACAAAAAAGAGGAAAAAAATTCATTTAATGTGAGTAAAAAGTCTTAGTAAGAAGATGACAAATTCTTGCCCAGCAACGGAAACTAGTAACCATTCAAGGTGGGTTCGGGTATTTGGGTTTTCGAAACAGTTGCAAAACAATTGTCACTAATAAATTTTTGCTTTTGACTTGTATTGAGTCTATTAACAATCATTTTCCTTGTATAAATTATTCACATCTCTCAATACTAATCTACTCTTAATATCTTTTGTTCACACGCGAAAGTTATTTGAATTCTTCAATAACCACATGTCACACATTAAAAAAGAAAAAATAAGAATCCGGAGGTAAAAAGAACAAAAGACAGTGCAAAGCATAAAAAAGTCTTTGATTACATCCAAGTCCTCTGTATTTCTTTAATATTAAATTTAGAACTGTTATCAGTTAGTGCAAGTATCGCACTGTCACGTTGATCAAATATGATAATAGAAAAATGAAACTGTGAAGTTCTGAAGAATTTATAATGGCATTATAGCCATGGAAAGCGCACATCAAATGCATCTTATTCTCTTCTTCTAGTTTCTATCAGCTTTTCATTCCATGAATCAAGTGTAATAATCGGAAGAATGAGTGATATAAAAACATAGAAAACCATATTTAATACTTCAAGGTTCCACGTGTGACCAGTGACAACTAAGAAACATACGATCACTTGTAGTGTTCAGGCTTCAAGACACCAATGTAAGGCAAATTTCTATACAGTTCGGAAAAATCCATTCCATAACCTACAACAAAATAGTCTGGACACTGCATACCAAAAATATGTAAACAGAATCAGTAGATATCACTTTAACTCACACTGCTTATTGAGATTCATGTGAAATAAAGAATCAACCACAGCAGAAAATTTGAAAACAAAAATGATCATAACTGCAACATAACTAAAATACACTTCCACCTCAAAAGTTAAGTGGACGTTGATATGGGAACCAATAGAGCCCTTTTCTTTTGTATTTCTATTCAATAATTTGGCTTATGAAAATGTCAAGTAAATAAGCATGAAAATGAGAGGAAAATCAGTTAATAGAAGTCAAAGAAATTATGAAAATGACAAATCAAAGTTGCAACTTAATTCCAAAAGTTTTAGGAGGTCCCTCACTCCTCAGACATCGTGGCCAAAGCTGATGTGGCATGTATTGGACTGCAGAAAAAAATAGCACAACCCCAAAACAAAAAAAGGGACGAATAAAGCAGTTAGAGCATCATACCTCAAATCCACGATAGAATTTCCCTTCACCCACCAGTTGAAAATTAACTTTTCTCCTTGCAGGTTTATCAAGGAATGTGCACACAGAGACAGAGGAAGCTCCTTTTGATTTCAAGTATGCAATGACCTTGGATAAAGTGTGTCCAGTATCTACAATGTCTTCAACCTAATTATCAATTTTAAAAGGTGTGTAATACATATATTGGGCTAGCAAAGAAAGGAGGGAGAAAAAAATACAATAACAAGAGAAGTAATTAAAAAGAAATAGAAATAAGTAAATCAGAGATTAAAACTACAAAATGCAATTTTATTTATTTATTTATTTTTAAAAGTGAACTTTCCTTTTGAAACCTCACTCTTTTTGAGACAATAACAATGTTACGCTTATTTTAATAGAAAACTTTACCTTTTGATTCCAAATGACATGTTTTTGACCCAACTGAAACGAAAGCATAAAATAATCAGTTACAGTTATAGTAGACCAAAAAACATAAACGCCTTTTGACTGAGCACTTCAGAGGATAAAACAAAGCTAAGGCTTGACATTATGATAAAACACATGCACATGTAATATACAAATTTCATTCAATATCCAAACATCAAATAATTTTTAATTAATAGAAGACAAAAATAAAAACTTAAAGCTCAGTAAAACTTGCAGCAATCCAAAATCACATAAAGTTTAAGTTTACCTTTTATTTCTAGGGTTATTCTTCATTGAAATCAAAATGTTATTTGAATAAAAATTCACATTTAAAATTATTAAAAAATATTTAAATAAAACTCAAATTTTAATTGAAAAACATCACTAAAACACTTTAAAATTATATATAAACTCTGTGGTCCGATAACACTATTAAAAAGCAGTGGCGTAGCGTGGAGTAAAGGGTAAAGAAGGGGAATACCAAGATAACGTGGCGAGCGTTGATGTCGACCTTCAAATCTAAGGAAATGGTGGGTGCGCCATTGGACTCGGTTCCGGAACCGTAGGATTCAGCTCGGACGAAATCAACGGCGATGGGGAGTTCGATTTTGCGAACGAGATCGGCCAAGAAGAGAAATGCGCCGGTGGCCACACCGACGACCACGGGCACAGAAGAACGGGCGTTAAAGTCGCCGGCGATTTGGGCGGCGAGTTCAGAGACTCGGTGAGAAATTTGGTCCTCGCTCCACAGGATTCTCTCTATGTGGGAATGCATTGTCAAGAGAGTGAATGGGGAGGCCTTGCTTTGCATCCACCACCTACACACTACACACTACACACTACACACGTTAGGGTTTTTCTCAATATTATTACCCGTTCCATTCTGTTTTTATTTATTTTAATAACCCCTTTAAAATTTACAGTCACAAGAAAAGTTTTTAGGTAATACTCGTTATAGTATATTACGCGAATGTTCTTTCAGCAGCCACTATTAAACATTTTTTTGTTGTAAATTTCTTTACACTTTTACCTCTTTTACATTGTTGATGTTCAATTTTTTTATATAATCAAGTAATTAAGATATATCAGATATAATTTTATATTAATTATTATAAAAATTGATAATTTTACTTAAATGACAATCCACAATGAGTGACGGTATACAAAATTTTAATAACTAAAATAGTATAGATTTATATTTTTATAAAAAATTTTACAATTAATCATAATTATTTTATTATTATCTGTTAATATGAATTTATAACAGGAAATACAAATTAATTATTAATAATATTGAATAAGTATAATTTTGATATTTGTAAAATACTCTTTAATTTTGATCACAATTTTGTTTTAATTCTCACTTTTTTTCTCTTGAACTACTGTATATATACTTCTAAAATACCAATTAATATACTTTATATGATGTCATAAAAATGTTCTATTAAACTAATAACTAAAACCATCAGTTATGGATATAAATTTTTTTATGAAATACTTTAATTTATAATATATTCTAAACAACTAATTATGAGAATTTTCAGAAGATTATATACTTGTTTATTTTAAAATTTGTAAGATAAATTTTGATGTGTAATAATAATAATAATAATTAAAAAAATTGTTCACATTGCATGCAAGTAACTGTCTTCAAATCATGATCTGTAACATATTTGAATATATTTCAACCTCACATTCTTTCTAGCAAGAAGGTGGCGTCAGTTGGAATTTCCCAATAAAAAATTAAAGCACAATTCCATTTTAAACAACAAAAGGAATGGAAAAACAAAATTGTTGTCAAGATAAATATAATTATAAGTCTGAAAATACTAAAATCATTAAGATGCTAAAAAAAACTACCAAAACAAATCCCTGGATCCCTCCATGTCAACTCAAATCAATATTCTCGCAAAAAGAAAAAGTGATCCCACTGAAAGTTAAAATTTCAGAAGACTCTATAGAATACTAGGTCCAAAAAAGTGCTGCTCACGGATGATCGAACGCAACACATCTACCAGTGATTACTTTATTCATTTAAAGACATTGAACCAAGTTGATCACTGATTTCAGTCCCTGATGCAGCTTCACGCAGGACCTGCATTGCCTCTGATACCTTTATCTTCAGGTCTTCTGGAGATTCAATCAGATGTATTACCTCTGATTGGTCCATTTCAAGCAACATCCCTGTCACTTTTGCCGTATATTGGTTTGTTGTAAGACGCTCCACTAGAGGATATAAATGTTCACCCAACATCTGTTAATTTAAACCAAAATACAAATCAAAGATTACATTTCTCACCCAACAATCTTCATCAATTCAATAAAATGTCACAATACTTGTAGTTACAAACTAAACTGCAAGAAATGTAAAATAATCCCTGATTTATTTTGTGAGTGCAGTTTGTCCTCTAAATTTTAAAACTCATTTTGCTTGTTCCCACTGAAGAAAGTAGTAGAAGGACTAACATGAAAATAATTTAAGGAGTAAACAATACTATAATCTGAAACAATATGAGTGAATTGTGAGAGAAGAAAATTTTCAGATACCAAAATGCCAGTTCCCTGTGAAAAATATAATACTGGTCCTAATTCTATACAAAAAACCTATTTATATATACCATGCGTTGATTTTCCGGGGTGGCAGAGGCTAAAGCAGAGGCAAGTGTGGCAGACACTGCTCCTGGATGCTGATTATCATTAGAAGTTGCAGCAACTCCAGAACCATCAAAGGTCATCGGCATCATTGGAGCCCCAAGACCTTGAGGAACTAAAGATGGGTCCATGCCATTTCTACTGGTAGCCATGTATCTATACCCTTGGTTGGAGTTGCGATGTAGCATCTGTTGCCAAATGTTAAGTTGTTTTCAACTGTGATAAAATAATAAGATTATTTATTAAAAGCACAAACTTCTTAGACTATAGAATAATTACCTGGTTTTGCTGCACTTGTTGAAGATTTCCATTTCTTCGAAATCCCATCCTCTGTCCTGGCTGAGCCTGCCTCTGAAGTTGGTAAGGCATAATGAAATTTGGAGCAACGCCCCGCATTCCAGGCAAGATTTGGTGCTGGAAACCATATCCAGCAGGCTGTGGTGGAATGAAGCCAGGTGTGCCTTGACCATAATACATCTGTTGAGGGGCAAGTCTTGGTGTGCCAGGATGATATCCAGGAATTCCTGTGGGCAGAGGTGTCATTCCATTAGGTGATCGGATTTGAGCAAAGTGAGCCTGCAAGAGAATCAATTTGTTATCCCATCAATCAAGTTTAATGAAAAATTAAATAAAATCAAACAACCGATATTCTCTATGCTTGAAAATAATAAAAACAACAGTAAAACACTCTTTTTTGTAAGGGACATAAAATGTCAAAATCCTAAGCACAGTAAGGATTGGCACAAGTACTGCAAAATAGCAAAACTCAAATAACCCAGAAAAGAAAATTAGAACAAACCTTGTTAATAATACATAAAAAAGCGCATGTGAAGATTTCAACAAATGCAGTTAAAACAAACCCACTTACTATAAGCTACTTTCACAAGGAAGTAATCGGGCTATATATAAATCAGGTCAGAACATTGAGATTAGGGAAGGGCATCACCTGTAGACGAGCCTTCCTCTCCTCTTTGCGCTGTGCCACAGCAACATACAAAGGCTTCCTTCCCAACAACTTTCCATTCATTTCATTCAACTGAACAAAAGATAATAAAAAGCTCAGGGATCCAATATGAAAAGGAACAAAGCAAAGTTAGCCACACCTTTTTGAACCAAAAGAATTAACCACTCACAGCTTTAGTTGCTTCTTCGGGAGAAGAAAAGGCCACAAAACCAGATCCCTTGCTATGCCCATGTGAATCAAGCATTACCTAATATATTCAATATATAACTTCATTCACTCAAGTAATGATAATAAAACCAACAAGTTAAAAGGCTAATTGAACGTTCGAGGTACACTCAAGCAAGGATGCAATATAATACAAATAGAGAGATAAATAGACATACAACCAGAATACTCGTCTCATACCTTACAAGACGTTATAGTTCCAAACTCAGAAAATAGATTTTTCAACTTTTCATCACTGAAGCTGTCATCGAGATTTTTCAAGTACAAATTAGCACCTTTTAATTTGTCAAATCTATTAATTCTTTCCTGCTCAAATTTGGCTTTCAACTCAGCCTCTCTTTCAGCTTTCCTCTGAGCTCTCCCCACATACAAAACCTTATCATCATTCATGGTAGTTTCATTCAACCTCTCAACTGCAGCAGCCGCAGAATCTGGACTCTGGAAATTTACAAAACCAAAACATCTAGATTTTCCATTCATATCTGTCATAACAGTGGCACTGGTTATTGTACCATAAGGGCTAAATAGCTGCTTCAGGTCCTCGTCAGTATACGTCTCAGGAAAATTTTTCACGTACACGTTAGTGAACTTTGGTGATCCATTTGTAGGAGCCCTTTCTTGGCGCCTAACAAAGAGTCCAACATAGACTTGTTTATCATTAATTAACATACCATTCAGCTGTTTGATTGCATTCTGGGCAGCCTCTTCATTGTCAAACTGAACAAAGCCATGTCCTTTTGACTGGCCGCTGCTGTCAAGAGCCACCTTACAAGAAAGGACATTGCCAAAGGTAGCAAAAGTGTCATGTAATGCCTTGTTATCAATTGATGTGTCCAGGTTCTTAATGAACACATTGCCATATCCACTTTTCCGAATGCTAGGATCTCGTTGAGAAAACATAATTCGAATGGGTCTCCCATTCAGAGGAGTGAAGTTCAGCAGTTCCATGGCATTTGCCGCTGTGATATAATTACCAAAAGTCAGGAGAAATAAAGAATGCACAGTTGCAATAAAACAGTAAATAACTCTCTTCTGTAAAGAGATCATAGGGGTTTCAAAATCAGGCTCAAACAGTCAAACCTCTTACATCAATAGCTAACCCATAGTAGCTTAAAGTACTAGTAACAAATACCTATCTAATTATCGAATATCATAATGAATATCATGTACGATACAAAAAACAGCCTCTACCCAACATTGCCCTCCTATTACCCTCGCATGAAAACAAAATTCAGTAAAATATTATTTTGATTACAACGATATAAATTCAGAATCCCTATTTTTTACTCACTTTAAATTGACTGTTCTCTTTTTTATAAGAAAAAAAACAACAAAATCAACAAATGTACGTAGTAAATCAGAAGTATTCACATAGATTTGCAATTTTACGAAAAAAAAAAAAACGTAAATTAACGACAAAAAGAAACACGAACCATCCTGAGCATTGCCGAAGTTGACGTATGCGTAACCGAGAGAGGATCGCTTGGTCTGATCCCTACAAACCCTAATCGAGACCACCTGCGCCACCTGACCGAACAGTTCAAAAAGTTGTCCCTCGTTCACATTCCCTTCGAGATCGCCAACATACAGCGATGCATTCGCGAATGTCCCTCCGCCCAATGCTGTCAGATTCGAGGCGGGAGCCATTGTTCCCGCAGACTGAATCATCGGTGAAGAAATCGCCGCTGCCATTCACTCTTCTGAGAAAAAACAAAAATTGAAGGAAAAAAATAACTGAAGACGAGAAAAAAAGAATGAGGAGTGTGATTTTATGAGTGGATGGATATCTAGGTTAAAACAATTAAGTAACGACCGATCTTTTATAATTTTGGATATTATTTTTCTTTTTAGGAAAATATTTTTCTTTTTTTCTGGAAATAAAGAACAAAAGAGGAGGGAAGTTCAGAAGACGAAGAATTGGGCTTATATATGCGTTCAAAGTCTTGTTTCCTACCTATTATATTGCCGTTTCCGAAGAGATGACGTGCACCTTTTTTGTTTTTTTTGTTTTTTTTTTAAATATTTATTTCCAAAGGTGTCATATATTCTGTAAAAATAAATAAATCTTACTCTATCTTTATTGGGCTTTTTTATTTCAATATTATTATTTAAATAAATTATTAAATTATAATTTTTCAAAACTAATTCTTTATTTTTAATGAATCTGACCAAGTGGCATAAATTTTGCTATTTCTGTTAATCAAATTTTATTTTTTTATTTTTCAAAATAAATTTTATCGTTATAAATATAAAATTTGTAAAATTTTAACACGCGGTCAAAATTTTATAAATTTCACAAATATCGTGACGATATCTTTTCACCTTAAAAATAGCAAAACTTATGTCACGTGATTTTATTCATTCCTGATAGAAAAAATTATAATTAATAATTTGTTTTTTAAAAAAACAATAAATGAAATAGAAAACAAAATTTATTGCTTAAATTTTTATTTTGAATTATATTTAAAAGGTATTGCATTATCATATTTTTAATTTTCTATCATTAACTTAAGAACATCATTTAATATTTTTTTAAATATTTAAAGTATTTTTATTTTATAATTTGATAATGTATTTTTTTCATAAACTTAATACCTTTTTTGAAGTAAAATAAAAAATGGATGGTAAAAAAATTATCTTCAAAATTTAGTGATGGATAACTAATTATTTTATAAGAATTTTCGTGTGTGCAAAATAATATTATTTTTTTATAAAATAAAATGTTTATTTTTTAATAAAATAAAATAAAGATGGAAATATCAGTACGTACCTTACTGTGAAAGCTCCCGATTCGTAAGGTAATGTGCGGAAATCTCTCACTTTTCATAATATATATTTTTTTTGTAACAAGATTAAGAGAGTATTTTATTTTATTTATACGTAATATAATTATTATTGGCAATGTTATATTAAAAAAATATGTATCATAATTAATAAAGACTAATAATTTATCTAAAAATTGTAAATATTTTTAAATTTAAAATATTAAAATAATATAACTGACAAATTTATATAAAAAAAAAGTATAAGATCCACTTTTAATTTTACAGGAAGCCGGTACTTTAGGATGCTTTTTTATTAAATCATTTAATGCGTACACTTAATATTATTAATTAAAATTTATGGTATGTTATTAGCATTTCTTTTATTTAATTTATTGCGATATTTCAGTTTTGTTACAATTCATTATTTATCAAAATTTTAAATTTAACTGATTCAATTAAGATTAAATTAACAAAAAATTAAATTAAAAAATTAAGACAATATTTTATAATTAAAAAATTAAAATTTGTATTATATTTTATTATTTTAAAAGATTTTGTTAACCTCACCTTTAAGAACTAAATTTAAGCATTTATAAAGATAAAATATATTTATAAACAAAATATATACTTATTATATTAAAATTATAAAAATACAATGAATATTTTTTAATAAAATTTTACTATTATTGATTGTTTATTTTTAGAGGCTGAGATTAACAATATTTTATTTTAAAAACTAATTTTCTCTTACTTAATATTTACTTAATATTTACACTGAAATAATGATAGGTTTAATGAAATCACGTGTATGTGTACTGTGTTATTTTCTCTTTCTGCTAATTTGGACGATTTTCCTTTTTCTTGTTCAAATAAGAGAAGAGAGTTAGATAATCTGTTTCTTTATCTATGTGCTTCAACTGCATCAAATTTCGGATATAGATAATCACCTTCTTTATAACAGTGAATAAAAATTAATTTTAAAAACAAGGGAAAGTTAAATTTTGACCAAATAAATAAGTTAGATAAAAGGGTACAACTTTTCTGAATCAATAACTTTGAAAATTAGATAAAATCTTTCGAAATAATTCTCAGATCGATGCACTGAGTGAAAATAATAATAATTTAACCTATGAATTCAAACCGGTAAAATATGTAACAAAATTTATTTTAAAATGGGTTTGATGCAAATTTTTTAGTTAAACAAGAATGCAAAAATTATTAAACTATAAAATTGAATTATTCTAATAAAAGATATATTTCGATTTAATTTCAATTACTTGTAAAATAATATAATATTTTATTATTATTATTGCACAAAAAGTTTGTAGGCCCACATAAACCAAAACTTGATTTAGGAAGCCGAACTTTAAGCCCAATCTTAAATGCATCCTTATGCAACAATTCATCCAAAGAAGACTTAGATCCTACATACACACACACACATTTGATATATACACGTGACACGTATTTATATGTTACCAGCCATGATAAATAAAATATTCTTAAATATATAATATTGTGATATATATACTATAAAGTAAAGTTGATTAATAAAATATTAAATATTTTAATTATATAAAATTTTCTAATTTACAATTATTAAATAAAATGTTATAGTGCAGAACAATAGCAACTTTTTTTCAAAAGACTAAAATTAATTTTTATATAAAGTTAAGGACCACGAGATGGTTTAAAATTTCAAGAACTAGAATCTAACTTATACAAATTTAAAAAAGATGACTTGAAGTTTTATTTTACAATCAATTTTCCTTAGTTTTCTTTTTCTTGGCTTTCTAACTCGTTGAGAACTAAAATGGTTGAAAGCTTGAAAATGGAACTAGGGCTCCAAATAAATCCACTCCTTATAGAGAAGGTTACAAAAAGCAATAACTAAGAACAAACAAAGGAGAAAATTAAGGAGCATGTGCTTGTCCTTCAAGATGAGACAGGCTTGTCCTTTAAAATGAGACAGTCACACAAGGACTTATAATTTTAAGCATGAAAATGGGTTTTATTTTAGTGTTTACATTCATAAACATGCTTGAAATCCATCATTGCAGAAAAAAAGAATCAAAATAACTAATAATGATGACGGTTAGTGTTTCTAGCAATGTGGCCTTCTTTGGTATTCAATCGGTGACACGACCGGGCTTGATCACAATAATTTTAAAGTTGTTCTCCAAGCACCAAGCTGAGATTTTAGCTGCAAATGTCTCAGTTAATAACGGGAAATTGATATTAGCAATCACGGCTTTGGTACAAAATGGTGGTGATGGAAACAGTGACATTGAAAATATAAAGAAAGATATCATGACTTTGCAGGTTTAACTCTTATGCTTTGAATTTTCTTTAGAAATTTAAACGGAGGACATGACATGGTGTTATACACAAAAGTGGAACTAATACAATTACCCAATAACAGATACCATGATTGATGGGAGAAGAAATAGTGGGTGGCATTGAAATATATTAGTCAAAATGTTTATCATGAGCAGAATAATTGGAATATATGGTTCAGTGTATTGAAGGGGTTGTTATGGTTTTTTCTTCTAGATCAAGAAATTGGACACCCACATTTAACTGGCTTTTGTCCTAAATTTACCTAAGAAGGAAGGAATCGGGTTATAGGGAGAGTGAACATGTTTCGAGGTTTTTAGGGGTAAAAAAACAAAATGATGTTACGAAAATAAAAGCTAAATCCTTTTTTTTAAAGAAAATGTTAACTTCAACCTCTAAAATTGAACTTAAGTAATTAATAATAATAAAATATATTAAAAATACTACTTTTGTATCTTAATGTAATAAATATATTTTTTAATAAAATTTTCTACTTTTATATGCTTAAAATAAATTAAAAATGTTGATATTAACAAACTTATCATCCAAAATTAATGTTATAATTAAGTATAAATAAAGTATTTAAGTGATTGACCACTTTTATTTTAATGTTATTGAATTACGTGTGTCAAATTTTATATCACTATCAATAAATCCTAACCTACAAGTTTTTTTTTTTCAAGGAATATTTCAAATATATATACATTAAATGCTTCATTTATGCGTAGAATTAAGCACGGAATTAGAGTTTACTAGAACTTGAAATTTATACAATTACTTACAATTTTTTTTATTCTTGGAAATGTTTTCAGAATTAAAGTCATAATTCTTTAACAATTTCGTGGAATTTCAAAACAATTAACTGGAGTTCTTCTTAACTAGTACTACTACTAATCTCAATTTTTAAGGATGAGCTCAAACACGTATAAACAGTTAAGTTTTTGTTTAAAAAATTAACATTTATTGCACTTCATATTCTCAAGATAATAAATAATTTTTTATAATAAAATTACCACTTTAGTTAACATTTTCCTATTACAAAACTTCTTTTCACTCCACCCCAAAAAAATAAGGAAACAGTGACAACGGAAATATAAAGAAAGAAATTATGAGTTGGTAGGTTAAACTCTTCTGCTTTGAATTTTCTTCAGCAATTTAAAAGGAGGACATGGCACGGTGCATGATTTTAACACCAAGTGTGTGTTTTTATACACAAGCAGAACTAAACCAATTACTTAGTAACATAGGTCCTGATTCATGGGAGAAGAAATAGTGGGTGGCATTGAAATGCACACACTATACAGTGTATTGTATGGAATTTTTTAATTATAATTGGGTAATCAGAACCACTTGTTTTGTAAATGTTGGTATTTGAAAAAGCATATTAAGGATTTATTTGAGATTATTAAAAAAGTTTGTGATTCTTATAAATCATTTTTAATTTTGTTTCAATAAACTTTTTAATGTACCTTATTATAAACTTCTTTTAACTAATATTAATATGTTTCACAGTTATGGTATAAACCTTATCTAATAAAAAGTTATTAAATAAGGACTAAACTAAGTTGTTTAGCCAAGCACCCTTATATTAAAGAAAATAAGTTTTAAAATCGTTGCATTTATGTAGACCACTTTTTCGTTTTCTTTGTTTTCGCAACTATCTAGTTCTCTTCTATTACCTATTCCCTCGGGTTTCAAGAATTGAAGAAGTCTTCAATCCCATAATAGTGCAATTGAGGCTGCAGTATCTTCGGTAACCCATATCCACCAACCATTTTTTCAAACATAAATTTGTGTTACAAACTGTAAGAGCAATCAAGATGTTCTTGAATTATATCATCAAGTACATTGTTTCATACTCTTAATGCAGGTTGCTCCATTTAGGTCTTAAAAATACGTAACCACCAAAATTACAAGAGAACTAGTAGTGTTTGCAGAGAAATAGATGCTAAAGCCAGTCAATCCACATGAGATTCACAAGAACATGCCGCATGAACCTTTATTGTATTTGGTTCATGAAAAACATTGCTATGCTGCCTCGTCAGAAAGCCCATTATATTTGTTTTCTGGCCTATCATATATAACAATAACGTTTCTAAGTAAACTATAAACAGGTTATGCAAACAAAGATTGGATGAACATCATTCTTCCGTTAACTGTTAAACCTTAGAACGGTGAGTTAACCAGGGATAAGTCTCAAGTATCAGTGAGACTAAAAAACTAACTTCTTTAACAGTTAAAGGATTCAGTTCCAATACAAATGTTAAAAAATAAAAAGAAACAAGTGCTATGTACTTGCCTGTCACCATGACGCACCAAAATAAGGTAAGCAGGATCATGAGAAGATATCTGGAACAACTGCCACGCAATGTAGAAGCAAGTAGTAATGCTGAAAATTTTTAAAAGTAACCACAAAAAGTGAAACGTTAGTATTGTTAGAACCTAGTGAAGCGTAAACCTTAACACAGGGAATGATAAATTTTTATTATAATTTAAAATCATACATTATTTAAAGTATTTTAAGTTGTCCATTGGAAATTGGAATGTATCTTAAAACTAAAATTAGTTAAAATTCTTTGTAAAGGTATTTTCTAATGATAACTAGTTTTAATCACCAACCAGTAAGCAAAATTCAAAATTATGTGAACAAACCTGCCAAAACATATCAAAAGAATTATCCAAAAGACTGCAGAAATCCAACGAGATTCTTTGTAGGCAACCCAGACCTGATAATGCCTGAATAGTTAGGATGCTTCAATTGAGACAAAACTAGTGTACTAAAATTACACTTCTGCATTCTTACACACTATTGAACATAACCTTCCATGTACAGATATTTCAAATTTGATTATCTCCATATCGTTTACTGGTCCGTAGTCACATAGATCATTTTCACAATTATTGATAATGAAAAACTACTATTTCTTATATTATTAAAATCTTTCTGCTGTAGTTCCAGAGTGCACTTGATAGTGCATATTTCGCTAACACTATTATATACGATTGGGTTTTCTGGTTAAACTAGAGTCATTGCACGATTGATGTATTTTTATTTGAATTTACCAGTTTGCCACTATGCTTGAATAAAGAGTTCATTTTCTAGGCATACACAGCAATCTCAGTTAGTGAAAAAAATCACCAACTAGACAACCACATAATACATCGTCTCCCCCCTAAATCCTTAACACTACATAACCTCAATTTTTTCAACAGCTGAATTCTATTTTGTCACATTTATGTTCTACGAAAATTATTATTATTTTAACATATATATTGTCATGAGCTAGGATCACAGATAGGAACATCCAAATGACTTCTTGAACCTGTTTAAAGAGGCAATATAATCTGCCAAAATTAAGTTTCAGTTCAGGTAGTATGATTTTTGAGAGTTTCCTGCTTGTTGGCATCCATCCCTAGCTAGGCAGATTCATCGGTTCCTTTGCTGAAACATCTCGTGTAGGATTTCAAGTCTTGTTATATTCTGTTAAAATTATAGAATCACCTCCCAATTCATAATGCTGAGCCAACGTTGCAAAGTGGCCATCAGACATTGTTTAAGATAAAAGGAGGAAACACTTTTTTCTTAGAAGTTTAACATAGGCAGTCTCTTTGGTTGGAAAGAAGAAAAATAATCTATGGAATGGCCTGAATACTCTTTAAAGTGTCACTCCCTACTTACACTCATCATGAGTTGTAGAATATATGGAAGATGTCTTTCTGTTATACAAGTCATTACTGAATGGCCAACTATCTATTAATCACCAATAAAATTCTGCACATTAAAATTTTAGACTTCCGATCATTAAAAATGTTAATCCAAGCATATAAACGTAAACAATATTCAAAATTGTTTTCCGTCCTTGAACCTTAATTGTCCAAGTTAATGAAATTAATTTATATTTGGTATAAATTAGAACTGCTAAGATAAAAAAATGTAGACATACTGCTAGAGCCGTAACATTCATGTAGAAGTCAATTAGTGTTGCTGTCATCCACCTGCAAACATTTCGGAGCTTATGATGTTCACTTAAAAGAAAAATGACAGGGACAAGCTGAAACTTTGGAGAAAATTTTCTCCATGAGCATGCAAAAGTTGTAAACACATACTTGAATGAGACAAAAAGTACATGCTTTGGTCTTGGTGAATACTTAATTTAGGAAAATGAAGACTCAAAAACACCACGTTGATTGAAAATTTGAAAATTAATGTGGTCCACTCTGCATTCTATGGATAAGCTTTCAAATGTTTACCAACAGCTACATGGGGACAAAACATGAGCAATTTGTCGTGCTTTATTATCTGTATTTGGAATTTTGAATTTTGCTGAAATCAAGTCAGGCGTTTTCATAGAAAGTATGGAATCCAAATATTTAAAATGCAGCTAAGAATGACAGTTGTGCATTTGGAACCAAAGTCAAACAATGAAGATTACCGTCATTCATCCACAATTTTATCCCTAGCCTCTTCAAACTGCAAACAATGATTTTTCTAAGGTCTGACAAAGGTTCATGGTGTACTTTCACTAAACAGAATCTATTACATCATAATGTGAGAAAATTTTACCTAAGAAGGAATAAAGGCATATACAACATGTTGAAAATAGAATAATTCATTCAAGTATACAGAAAACAGCACAAAGAAAGAGGTAACGTGGTTATATAACTTCAAAAATGAAGCTAACAGTAACAATGCAAAGCACTTACGGAGTTAGAAGCTCTTTACGGAAAGGAGAACCATGAGTGACAAGTGTGTACACCAAAGTTCCAATCATGACAAAACCCAAAATGCTGAAAAGTATTCTAAGAGTCACAGCAGAAGAATGCTCTGTTTTTGGTGCTGCACCATTCCTATGTAAAAGACTTCTCAGAGTCAATCAGAACTGATGATGAAAGTGTAGAGATTATATACAAAATCATACAGTGAAGTAGACCATGAAATTAGATTCTATAATATCCTCCAGCACATTTTCTTCGCATACACGTGTTGAACAATTCCACAATATAGCAAGGATAGTTTATTAAACAAGGATAAAAAATAATTTAGATCATAAAATTTAGCAACAGGAAAGAAAAAAATGAACACCTTAAAATTCATAGATTTCACAAATACCCAAAAAACAAAAATTAAATCATCCCAACATATATTTCACCTAAGACTGTAAGACCTTGAATCATTTTTTCCCTTTTTTGATATAAAGAAGACTTCTCAAACAGTTGATCATACTCAGGAAATCTAATCATCCTCGTACTTAATTCAAGGAAGAAAATCAATATATTCATTTCAGAGTGAAGGCAATCAAACTAGTAAAACTCCATAATAACTAATGAAGAGATTATGTATGTAGGAGCATAAGCTGGATGGCCACTGGAGTGGTTCTGTTATCCATGGATCAAGAAAACTGATAAATTGTTAAAAAAAATGGAAAATGTTGAGAAAACATGACTCTGTAGTAGTGCTTCTGTAGACATACTTGTGTGGATGCCGCAACAGAACATAATATATAGGATCCTGTGAAGATTCTTGGGGTGACAGCTTCAATAATTGCGCAACAATATACGCAGATGTAGTAATGCTGAAACAATTGAACAAATATAAAAGAATATGGTGAACATAAATTAGAACTTATTCTTTTAAATGATCATAAACAAGATAAAATAAAATAAAATACTCTAACTCATGATCAATTTGATCTTTTATACAGAGGAACAGTTTGCATTTTGAAAGTAATATGAAATCAGAGTATCGCTGCCAGCTTTCTCCACTGGTGCAACAAATGACAGGATACCAATTTAAGTAACATAAACCTGTTGTTACACGAGAGATAAAAGTACACGAAGCTTCTCTTATCAGAAACCAATTTAAGAAATATGAAAAGATCATTCCTATGTGACCTTCTGTCAGTATAACACACAAATAACCAAGATTAGCTAACGTTTACATGAACACAAAAGAAAGTTACATGCAATTCATAAATTCATTTTAAAGACGAAGTATATATAGCATTATCAGATCCCTGTATCCGCTTGGACTGTGCCATGCAAAATTGTATAGCGATAAGACCAACTATATTTTAAATTAAACATAAGAAACTTTGACCCAAAATCTACTTGTTCTGTACAATGTACATTTGTATAAGAGAGCTATATTTAAACTGAAACAGGAAACCATGACATTTGGTTGGATTTTTATTTTACGTGACATTTATAGAAGGACAAGGTGATAATATCGGGTTGATTTTAATATGTGCCCACTTAAGCAATGTTAAGCAAAATGATACCTTCCAAGGCAGACAAGCAAAATTATCAACAAAATTGAGCTGATCCAATTTGATTCCTTGTAAACAATCCATACCTGATGTGATAAATTAATGTATGTCAGAGCTTTTGAAACTTCACTCGAGAAGTGATTTTAACTTATTATCAATTAGGCAATGTTCCGTTAAGCATTAGTCATATATTAAAGGAAAATTTATTTTAAATTTGAAAATTACAAGTTGGTTCGGTTCTTTCGAAGAAAAGTGACAGGTAAATCACAAAAGCAACTAGGTAATACAGGTAAATTGACTTATATTCACATGAAAAATTATAGGGGCACACAGCTCAAGTGACGATTTTTCATTCGAAAACTGCACCAAACATTCATAGGAAGTTGTACAGTTGAGTACAATTAAAAAATGTCAACTTTTTTTCTCAATCCAAGACACCCCACAAGATCAGTCTACTGACTCAATCCTGCACAACATATATATTTTAAATTAGAATTTTAATAAACTTTTGATTTTCACTGTATCTAATGCTGATTTTGGTTTATTCGCATCACTAAATATCACTGTATATTGTATCAATGCAGTAATCGCTTAAGAAATGGATAATTTCTCGTTGAAAACAAAAACACTGATTTTCAATTAAAATTATCGTCAATCTAAGTCTATCTAAAACACTGAAGAAAATAAGGAAGTTAAGTAGTTGTTGACTTACACTCAAAGCTGCAACGTTGATATAGAAATCAATCAAAGTTGCAAGGAACCACCTGAATCAAATAAAATTACGAGGAGAAAAAACTTGTTTTATTCCAAAAAGAAAGTAAGCGTCAACTAAAATATATAAAATAGAATGAAAAATGTTAGTTAACACATTTTCTAACAAGTCTTCTTAATACACTCCTAACGAGTAAATAATTGAAAATCACAAAATTACATCTCGCTCCTAACAAACTCTACTCCTAAAATTTCATTAGTTTTTAATAAATTTTACCTAATAATAAAGTATGATACTATTGCTAGTACTCCTCAAATAAAATAACCCTATGAATGAGTGAATACCCACTTTCAGTGATGAGTTGGCAGAGAAGGAGGAAATATTTGCCCTTGGTTTTGAGTTTAGGGTGCTGACCACCACGTGTCAACTTATCACTTGGTTACCTCTTAAGGACAAGGAGAAATACAATGGAGGAACGTTAAGGACGAAATTGGTATTTTAAGGATTAGATTGACGGGGTCGAAAGTGGGTATTCACTGTTCTATGAATCTATGATCGTTCTATTCGATTGTTCAAAAGGAAAATAAATCCATGCAAACATGTGTTGATGATTCAACGTATTTGAGAATGGATGAGAGGGAGAGAGGTTACGTACGGTTTGAGGAGTTCTTTGGTAAACGGATTACCATTGGTGAAGAGAAAGTAAAGAAGGGTAGCAAGCATGAGAGCTCCCAATACAGCGAAGAGAGTTCTCAAACCAATTGCCAGTGAAATTTTCGCCATTGAGTTTGAGATTTGAGAGAGTATGGCAATAATAGTAGCAGAGAAGGAAAGGACAATAATGAGAGTGGGAACTTTATTCTCTAGTTTATGTGATCATCAACACAACATCAAGCTGAATATCACCAAACACTTCCAATCCAAGGCTACAGTGGATTTGGATAAGGTACGGTAATGTTTCTTTTCTTTTCTTTGTGTCTCCTAAGTCTAGAAATACATGTATTTTCTGAAATCGAGTTTCAAGTATATAACATTTACACATGAATTTGATTCCCCTCTCTCTCTCACAGTGTGTATATATAATTGTAGAAATAGATACTGCGTGATAAACATGTATGAAGTGGTGAGTAGGATTGTGCACTTGTTGATTTTGGATTTGGGCCTCTATTCGATAACCCGCGTAAGCCCAAGTTTGTGCATCATGAGCATGTAAAAGCTCAGACACATGAGAAACCAAACGCCACCAATCATCCATATTAGCTTAGGGCCTTCACTGCCCCCCAAGTACAAAAAATAGGTTACTACTAATGACTTCATCCAATTTTACCTTAATATAAATGATGATTCCTTAGACACATGAGAAACCAAAATAATTCTTCAAAGAGAATGTGTGAAATAATACATTAAAGAGTTAAATATGTATTTTGTCCGTTAAAATATACTAAATTTTTTATTTTATAAAATTATATGTTTAGTCTTTATATATTTTTTAAAATTTTAATTTTAATATTTAGTCATATGACTAATCCAAATACTTTTGGGAAGAGAAATCGTCCCCTTTCTATTCCATTCTCAATTATTAAATAAAATTATTAAAAACTATAAAAATATTAGTAATAATTATTAAATTAAAAATAAAATTCACCATTTCTAAAAAAAATTAATCAATAAGTGCATTTAAAATAGCATTTTAAAAAAATATGCTAGTATTTTCCTTGACGAAAAACCACCCTCTACCAAAATAACTTCACAAAACATACTTTATTGATTTAAGTGGTCTAATTATATTATCCCAAGGCTATTCCTTAACATGTTTGAGAGTTTTATATCATGAAAATTTGATTAAAAATTTATTTTTGTTATCCAACAAATTCAATGTCTCACTAAAGTTGCCCTTGGATATATAATTTATTTTAAATACTAAATAAATAAACTATTTTCCAAGGACAACTTACAACGTAAATTTAACAAAACTTGTCATTAAAAAATTTATAAATAAGTTAAAAACAAATAACCTGTATCATCTATAGGTACAAATAATTGATTAAGCCAAACCCAAAAGCAATAATCGACAACCATTGTACCCTTAGAAATTATACTAAAAATTTAAAAACATTTACTAGAGCCAAAATAAAAATAGGAAATAAATATTGCTTAACCATCATGAAGATATAGGATGAATGATATGCGCATTTGAAGATATATGTTTAATCTCTCTCTCACACATACATGTATACATCAAGGACAACATGTTCAATTGATTCAAAGAAATGCGACAATGAATACCACTGTGAGAAGCCATTCAATTGAATTTAACCAATGAATGGTATGACATAATTCAAGTTGTCAAAACAAGCAATTTAACCATTTCAACCAGATAAAAAAGCATGCAAAGAAGCAAGATTGACCATATAACACTTAAATAAAAAAGCCTGTCTATTGAAAGCTCCATATTTTTTTGGGGGAAAAAAGTTCTCAAATCGCGCCCCAGCAGTTTAACAGACAAACTATCCAAGAAACAAAACTGGAAAACATGCAATCAAATATAACAATCCTAATAACGTTATCTTCAAGCACCCTTGTCAGCTTTAGCAGCAGTTGCAGCAGCTTGACCTCTAAGACGACCCGTCCTCCTAGCAGCAATAAGACCAACCTTCTGGCCAGGAGGAGCATCGCGCCGGACAGTACTAGCATGTCCAATATGCTGGTGGTTACCTCCTCCATGAGGATGCTCAACAGGGTTCATGGCAACACCACGCACCTTAGGCCAGCAATTCCTCTTCACCCTGAACTTGTGGTAAGCACTTCCAGCCTTAAGAAGAGGCTTCTCAGTTCTCCCACCACCCGCAACTTGCCCAATCATAGCCCTACAATCACTTGGAACGATCTTCTTTGCACCAGATGGAAGCTTAATCCTGTATTTACACAAGGTTATTGCTAAAGAGTACGATATTGTAACTATTAAATACAACCACTATCCTTGATTTCCGCCAAATGAAATCTTATTTTATCTTTTCTAATACTAATATCCAAACCATTCATACCAAAAATGATAACAGTTTTCGCCATACCCATGCCAAAAGTTTTCATACCATTTAGCACTGCTCTTTACAAAACCTAATAAAAACTGCGCGCCCAAATGTAATAGAATTAAAAAAAAATCCGTAAACCAATTCACCCAAAATTTCAACCCTCCTATTCAACAAAATATAAATTACACTATGCACTTCAAATCGCAATTAATACACCACAAATTCCATTTCCAAGTAATTGAATCAACAGTGCAACAACAGCATCACTAATGAGAAACGAGATCTGGCAGTTCTACTTAAATTTTTGAAGAGAAATGGAAGTGGTTACCTACTGGTGTCGTTATCAGGGTTGTGGCTGATAACGATGGCGTAGTCGCCGGAGGCCCTGGCGAAGACGCCGCGGTCACCAACGTGGTGTTCAACGTTGCAGATGACAGCACCTTCGGGGATGGATCGGAGGGGCAAGACGTTACCAACGATGAGGGTGGCTTTTTTGCCACAGTAGACGAACTGGCCAGTGTACATGCCCTCAGCGGCAACGAAGAGTTCATTCTGCTTCTTGTACCTGAATGGGTGGCGGAAAGTGACCTTGGCGAGAGGGGCACCGCGACCGGGGTCGTGAATGACGTCGGTGACAACACCCTTCAGGTAACCATTTCGTTCGCCGAAGTCAAGGCTGCGGAACCTAGCAGGGCCCTTGCGGTGGTGGGTGTGGGACTTGAATACTGAACCCGCACCCTTACGCTGCGCACGGATCACACGTCCCATTGCAGAAACAACCACTTACCTCTGGGATGGGGATTCTAGGGTTTATTGTTAACGGTTTAGGGTTATATTGCTTTTTGTTTTTGGGTTCAAGTTATTCAGCTATTTGGGCCTGTTTCAACCCAATATGATACGGGTAAAATGCTTCACTAATTGGGCCTCAGAAGAAGGACTCAGCTCATCCATTACGTCATACAAATACAAAATACTCAACTCAATAAATTAAGTAAAAAAGAAAAAGGTAACATCAAGAAATGTGTTATTTGGTTCTACCTTTCAATTTAAATTATTTTTTTTATAAAAAATATATATTTAATTTGTTTCAGAAGTCTTGTGTTTCCGGAAAGATGATGGAACATTTTTGCCTCTTTCTTTTAAAACTATCTAGATGTTATAAATTTTGTAACCAAAATAAAAAATCCATAATCTAAATTTATTAATTAAATTTTTATTTAGAATTATATTTAACTTGTAATGTAAATTATAAAACAAGAACTATCTTATTTTTAATAAAATATTTTTTTATTTTCTTATTATTAACCTGATAACATAATTTAATATTTGTTCTTTTTTTTATATATTTTAAGTATTTTTATTGTATCATTCTTTTTCATAAAATTAATGTGTTTTTTAAGGTAAATAAAAAATGCAAGGTAAATAAATTGTTTTCAAAATTTAGTGGTGGACAAACTAATCATTTTGTTGTGTGTATAAAATAATATTATTGTATTACAAAATAAAATGTTCATTTTCTTTTCAAAATAAAATGAATATGAAAAATATTAGTACAACTGTGTTTAAGGAAGATGAAAAAAATATATAGGTGCAGAGTATTTTTTTTAAAATTAAATTTAGATACGCTTTTAAGTAACCGGATAAAACTACACAAGTTTGGCAATAACAAATAAATAAATCAGCAAATCATACTAATTTTATATAAAAAAAAATGATTTTAACTAACTACTTACCTTAAATTAAAAGAATACTAAAATATAAATTTTAAATAATAAAAACATATATAATAAAGTTATATTTAAAAAATATTATTTTAATGCAAAACTTATTCGTAAACATCTAAAAAATAATATATTTTTTATTAAATTAAAATTATTATTTAGTATAAAAACAATGTTTTAGTTTTTTTACTCACATATTTACCAATACATAATTAAAAATTATTATAAAAAATAAATATTACAAAATTTAATAAATATATCTTTAAAAAAAAATTCATTCAATATCTTTAGATTTGTCATAAGAAAACAATATATCCTACTTTAAACACCCAGTAAAAGTCTGTAAAATTCACATAAGGGATGATGATATCTTCAGGTTACCGCAAATTGATTGTCGTGTGATTAATCCCCACTAAAACATGCTTCACAACACCATCTTTTCATATTTGATGTCTAAATTTTGTTTGTTGCAAATACATCATCTTTTCATATTTTGATCTACAAATTTAAAAAAATAGAATTGCAGAGGATCTCAATCCAATGCAAACAAAATATTATGAATGACTTTCAATTTACTTACTGATGCAAATTCTAAGCCAAATTGTAAGCGTTAAGACTAAATTAAACATGACATTTGCAAACATCATATATCCTAAACCATGCTTGCTTTGCAAAGGAAACAAAAACCATTCATTTCTGGGACACACCACAAAGATTAATGTCCACTAAGCACCATTCAAACAGAATATACACTGTCCATCCCACATCTCAATTTCTGAATAGATTGTTAGTTCATCAATTTAATGTCTTATCTGCAACTGCAATATTCTCAAGCTCATCCTTTCCAAAACAAGACTAGAATAAATTGTACAATTTATCAAAATCGCAACCTCAAGGTGCACAATTTACTCCCACAATCATGGCATACAGTGTACTCTATATGACCAAAAAGAATTTGAAGAGTTTGAACTACAGCATTAAGGAGAGTGGGTAAAATTATGCAGTATTTTGACATCAGCATGCACATCCACCCCTCTGCTCATTCTCTGGAACTGCCTCAGGAATCCCTTGAAAATATCTGCAATCAAAATTGAAACAAAGAATTCAAAAGTCAGTTGAGCTATAATATTGTAAGCGATTCATCAACTTGGCTTTCTATATAACGAGAAATGCTATGTAGTGCAAAAATTTTAAGCGCAAATTTGCTCAAATTCATGTAGGAGTTTTATTTGGTTTGTGAATAAATTATTGAACACAAATCTAAGGAGCAAAACAGAAATCAGCCGCATTTATTTTAGTTTTTGTAAAAAAAAAAATTACTATCAAGCAATTTCCTTATACAATATATATAAATTCAAAGTCCCTAATTAATAGTAATTGGCACCATAGTAGTCAATATCGAATAGTGGCGCTGAGCTCGACTCCAAAAACACTACACACTTATATATGCTAAAAAAATTATAAAATTAGTATCCAAAACAGAGCAGGAAAATAAATAGAGAAAGAAATAAAAAATAGAAAAAGAAAATAGAAAACAGATAATTAGTCATCACTGGAAATTCGTAAGAAGTTTTGTTGGAGATGGAGAAGATGACCAAAATATGTATGGGTTACATTGGAAGCTTCGCCGAAATTGAAAAAGATGACTGGAGATGAATAAGATGACTGAGAAACGTCTAAGTCATGTCAGAAGCTTCATTAGAGATGAAAGAGATAAACAGAGATCAACTTTGTCGCATCAAAAGCCTCACCGGAGATGAAAAAGGACACTGGAAGCAAGAGAATGTCACAGAGAACAAAGATGAGAAAGAACAGAAACAGAGATAATTGAGAGGAAAACTAAAAGATGAGAATTTGAACTTAGGGCTTGCAAAGGAGAAGATATTAGAAATGTAGAAGGGGGCAAAATTCCAACATCGCCCCCATTTAAAGTTGTCCAACGTTCTAAAAGGGAGGACAAAGTCAGGTTTTGGCCAGAGATGAAATAGCAGCCATAGCGGCTGCTATTCTCCTGCAATTTGGCCGCTATTCACAGCATGATGGCTGCTCCACTAAAACGTGACGCTACAAGCTCTTCATAGCAGCAACCTGCTGCTCCACTCTGCTCCTCTGCAGTGGCGGCTGCTATAGCCGCTGTTGACTACTATGATTGGCACTTTGCATGTATACGCATATATGCTTTATCTCATGGCTCAGATTATAACTAAAGGCTGCTATTTTCATTTTCAAGATGAAAAGGCTAAATCTAAAAACAGGATATGTAATTTTGTGGAGCAAACACCGTCTAACTCTTCTCCCTTTGTTGTAAATGATTTTCATCTCAAAAAGAAAAAATAGATCACTGGCTGGAATTCACAATCGAGATTGGAGAAAAGATTACTAAATTAAGTTGAAACTGGAATGTCCTACAAAAATATAAATATCCTCTCATAAGAATAAAGTTTTGGATACTTATTAAACTATCAGATGCAAAAAGAAATCATTCTGAGTGCCAGAAATATAATTAAAGCTTTTAACAAAACAGAGAAATCCTGGAGCAGGAAGAAATTTCAAGATTTTATTAGATTATAACTTCATAAAAGACCAGATAATTTGGCTATATATCAATCACAGTATTAATCAAGTTTACTGCTTCAATAACTGAACATCAAACTGAATTTTGCAAAAGTGAACAATCTTTATACAGTATCAACTGAACAGAACATTTGGTGACACTGGAAGTATGAAGACCAGAGAAGCTTAATTGAACTGAATATTGCATTTCCTTAGCAACAAGCTAGTCTACATAGTTTTGACCAACTACGTATGACAATTCCAAGATAATATCAAAGCTGTGCTTTTCTGTGCTTTTGGCATTGATACAAAGCATTGTTAACATGTTTGATATGAAGCAGTCAAAATAGCTAATATCAAGTGATAGCATTATGTTATTTTGAAAAATGAGATGATCAAATCTTGACCCTCGGAATATGAATGATTAGCATGATAACTTTAAAAGGTTGCACAACTTCAACTTCTAATCTTAACCATCCATGCTCTATTCTATTTTCCTGAAAAACCAATTTAGGCATAAATGACCTTTAGGGTAATAAATGATAACTTTATAAGCCGCAAGAAAAAAAGTTGTCAAAGAATATCTTCTTCTAAACCAGCTATTATCCCTGAAATGTCATTCTACAAGAAATCACTTTGTTTCAAAAGGCTTGGAAATAGAGATTCTCATGAAATGACATTACAAAGTCAATACAAGTTGGCCTGATAGTTTAAGATGCAACTATAAAATAGCTGCATGAATAAGATAGAACTACTGGTTCAAGAATTGAGAGCAAAAGAAAATGGGAAAAAAATGACAAAAGCATGGAATATTTTATTTTCTTTTTATTATTTATTTCTAATTACTTAAATATAAAATTTTCAATTAAAAATAAAAAATGATATATTCAGTTATTATGATACATGCTAGAAGAAATGTCGTCATCTTTAGCAAACTCTCTTCCAAAGCAATCAGCAACTAGAAAAAGATTATCAAGAGAAAGGCTTTTATTGCGTACATCATTAATGTAGTTTGCACACTGTAGAAGCCATGCGCAATAGTACCAACTACCAACTCAAAGAAAGTCATTGAAGTTGAAGAACAAGTTGCAAAAATTGTAGAAGAGAAGGATTTGCAGGGAGATATTCTTTATTAAGCTATGGGCTATCATGTGGTTAATCAAGTTCTTGTGAAATCATTTATTGCAGAAAATAGATAAGAGTTAGCTTCTTTTTTTTTTTTTTTTTTTTTTTTTTCGCATAATCGTTAGCTATGATCTCTGAAATCTTTACGAACATATTAATGATTTCATATCAAGCAAGCGGATAATTCTTGTATCAATGTGATGTAGTGTCTTGTGTCTGTTGCAAGTAGTTAGCATTGACTTGAACAGAGCACTAATGTATGGAAGATGGGAGCAGGTTTAGGAATTTCTTCATAAGATACAGATAGTGACTTCATAAGATGGAGCTAAAAATGAGATCAAAATTTTCAAATTAAAGCCTTTCCAAAGATCATAGTGGCAATAGGTTTGGACCAGCAAATAACCTCATCATTTCTTTATATTTGTGTAGCAGCTAATTAAGGAGGATTAATTTTAGACAACTTTTAACAAAAGATTATACTCCAAAATAATCATTATTTTGCATAAAAATTCAGATACAGAACAAAAAAGGGTAAATATTTTACATCAAGGAAAAACTTGGGCAAAAAACAGCAGCATGTGCCATGCAATGCATAATAGTGAACCATCTTCTATTTCTAGCACTTCATTGACGTTCCAACAGTGAGTACCAATTGCATGCTAGCTGTATATTAATTTTAGACTGCATGCAGTACTAGTGCTACAGACAATAGATAGTACAAATTCATACTTATTCTTACTGAACATTCTAGAGGTTAATGTGTCACAAATACAGTTCTTTTTTCTATAAACGTTTTTACATTTTAATAAATTCATGATAATAGTACTATTTCTTTGCCTAACTTCAATTATACAGTACTACAGCTTATATTCATCATAATGTATATCTGCATACAAATCTAAAGTGAAACTTACATGTCTTGTTCATGCTCATTGGCTAGAGCAGCCTTAGCAATACACAGGAATGCAAGATCAACATTGTAATCCTCTTTTGCAGATGTTTCAAAGTAGGGAATATTCCCTTTTGAAGCGCACCAGTCCTTTGCTTTTTTCTCAGAAACCTGCACATAATATAAGTAAACATTTAAATGAATAAAATAAGGAAAGTTAGAAGTGTGATGATATCCACCTACCACTCGACTATTCCCACCATCGATATCCATCTTGTTTCCAAGCAGTATAAATGGAAATGTCCTTGGATCAGGGGGGTTTGCCTGTGTCACAGCGAGAACATAAATCTTAATGCAAAGCTTATCTAGCGAAGTTCACTATTGGTTGGTCATATACATAAGAGTGAGACAAATCCAATCAATTGGCATGCAAATCAGTAGGTGCATTCTTTGATGCTGTAAAGATGAATATTTGCTCTCCCCTCTCTTCCTCTTCCATTAGCACGATGTTACAAAAAGATGGACCAATGGAAATAAATTACAAGGAACCTAAAAGTTCTGCACTTCTTTTCATTTGCTGATGCCAAGATTCTGAGTTTCTTTTTAGTTAGAATACAAATACAAACTACAATGGTAATAATATTAATATACTAGTCATAATGACTAAATTAAACTGGATGTGTACCTTTTTCTCATAACAATGAACTATAAACAAGGAAATATTAAATGCAAACTATCACAAACCACACATTGCAACAAATGTGGTCATTAGAAAAGGACAACCTGTTTGAGAAATTCCTCGTGCCAGTTGTCAAGGGTGTCAAACGACCTCATCACATTCACATCATAGACTAGAACACAGCAATCCGCCCCTCTGTAAAACGCAACTCCAAGACTTTGGAATCTCTCTTGCCCAGCAGTGTCCCATATCTAACAATGAGACACATACAACATATTGCAATATACACAACTTTCCCAACAATCTCAACACAAAAAAACAAAAGAATACAGAAATACCGTTGAAATAGGAAACCCACTTGTAGAGTGACAAGTCTGTCTTCAATCTGGAGTTCCTTAGTGACAAAATCAGCACCAATCGTAGCTTTATACTGCTGACTAAACTTCTTGTGCACATATCTACACAATTAGTTAAGGTCCACATGGGGCTAAATTCCAAAAAGGAAAGAAACAGCCATAAAAATATCATTAAATTGACCTCAAACACAAAACTCTAAAACTTTACAGATGCAATAATTATAATTATAACAAAGCATTATAAATCAAAGTTAATACTAACAAAAAAATAACTTAAACAAAAAGCAAATACCAGAAAATTCCAAAGTAAACATAAATTAAGGTAAAGCAAAATGAACGCGCCAAACGCGCAACAGCGCTGTTCAAAATCAACACTCGAAGACACGGGTTTCGAAGACATTAGCACAAACCCAGAAACGATTACGCATTCAATTACAAACCCAACGCAAGGGCGCGTGAGGCGGCGCGTGAGGATACTGATTCATCAACGAGGTCTTTCCCACCCTGGCAATGGCAATGAAGGAAAAGGGGTGAACTCAGATGTTGCGTTTTACCAAAAGGGAAAATCCAAAGAACGTACCCGCTATCGCCGAGGACAATGACTTTGAGCAAGGTTCGCCTACGCAACGACATAGCTGCTTACGGTGGGATGCAATGGATTCAACGCGGTGGATGCTTTTGCCTAGAAGCTCCCTTTGGTTTCTTCGATTATTTATTGGGTGATTTGGTTCAGAGGTCAACTGCGAACACAAAAGGGGAAAAGGGACGCCATTTTCGATCGCTTTCTGCACTATTCTTGTACTCCACAAATTTCACCAAAAACAAAAAAAGTAAATAAATAAAGGATAAACAGTTTTTAATTTTTGCATTAATTTATTCGACTTCAATGAAAATGGCAAACGATTAACTCTTCCCCCGTTTGTCTATTTCTCACTTGCTAGATGTCTAAATTTTAACTACTCAAAATCGATTTGAGTTAATACATCAAAATATACGATGAATATTCTTTATAATTATTTAACTCATTTGAAAGGAAAATGCTAATTAATGATCCAAAGTAACTAAATAAAATTATACATTTTTATTAAAAATATATATAAATACAGCATTATTACATTTTTTACACATATTTTCAAAATCATGATCAGGACACTAATTAGTAAGATCATAACAAAATATTCACTACAGAGTTTTATCGTGTATCATGATGCGCTTTTAAATAATTATAACGAAATATTATTAAACATGACGTAGATAAATGTATAATTTGTAATTGTTCCTTCTAATTTTTTTAAACGATAATTTAATTATATTTTAGAGATTTTAAAAAGTTGTCAAAGGTAGTTAATATGTTATTTTAAAAAATGTTACAATATTCTCAGATTGTCGATAGTTAAAGTTTTAATTAATTTACTATCTTTATTTTTATTTATTTGTTTATTTAAAGAGTTTCAGTTGTATATATTTAACATTATTATTATTATGTAAAAATGTTTTTATATTAAATATATTTATTATTAGTTTAGTTATAATGAAAGCGACAATCAACATTTGAAAATGATGAAAAACAAGCCAGTCTATTTAGACAGGGAAGAGTAATTTTGTTCTAACGTAGTTGTCTATGTAGAAGCTTGAGATAACGTTAATTATTATTCTTTTATTAATTTTGTTTGTTTATTTAAATATTTATACGATTTGAGATGTCTAAAAGTTAAAGAAAAATTATTAATAAAGAATAAGTTAGAAAATATGTCACTGATATTTTCTAACAATCAAATTTAATAAATATAATTAGTTTATATGATTTCTTATCTCCTATATAGATACATAAATAAAAATAAACTCAGCATTATATTAATTGTTAAGAATATATAAACATTCAATAAGAATGAAAAATAAACGTGTAAATAATTAACAAATACTCAAAAAGAATTGTAATTTTTAAAAAATCAATTTAAAACATTATTATAAAAAACTATGGGAGGAGTATGTTCTTAAACCATGTAGTAACTACAAGGCAACATACGAGCAAATATCATATGTACATGAAATAATAATAATAAAAAAAACAATATAATTATTTTGTATTTGAATGACAAGGAATTAAACATTCTTTAACTAATGCTTTAGTTTTAACTCTTGTAAATTAAAAAAAATAAGAGATTTAAAATATGTTTGATTACTGTTTTAAAAATAGTTTTTAATTATTAAAAATAAAATTTAATATAAAATTATATCAAATTTTATTTTTAAATACAGAAATATATTTTTAAAATAATAATCAAACATGGTCATAGTTTTACTGAGTACTAACTTAAATTAATCTAAACAGCATAATTTTTAAATATCAAAAGTTAAAAAATGTACGATATTTAGTGACTGAAAATTGCATGTGCGTTACTTATGCGTGGTATATTTGTAAAAATGAGAAAGATAATTAAGGCAAGACAGACACGACAGTGTAAGACAATGAGATGCAAGTAAGTGTAAATGTTGACATAAAAACTATCAAAATCGTTTTGTCTGTCTATATTCAATAACATTGCTTACGTGAAAATAAAAAACACGAAATTTTTCCAACTTTCTGAAAACAGATAAGATTACCAAATCCCAGAACTTAAAATCAATAAATTTAATGACTTCAAATATTTCAGTCAAATAATGATAGAGAGAGAGAGAGAGACCTGAGGAAACATTTTTTTAGCAGTTAAAGATAAAGAAAAATGTTAAACTCATTTTTATTAAATATTTGAGTTTAAATAATTAATAGTAATTTTTAAGAATATTTTTTATAAAAAATATTTTGTAAATATTTAAATTCAGTCTCAAAATATACATTCAACGTTTTTTTTAATTATATAGATTAAAATAAAGTGTTAACATGAATTAATACTTTATTATTAGTAGTAGTACATGGGAAAGTATATAGATTGTTAATCAGGATTGCTGAAAGAGGAAGGAAAGAAGCGAAGAGAAGAGCAATGGAGGAGGAAGAAAAAGCAGCGCTGTTAAGCGAAAACGAGGAAGAAGATGGAGAGGTGAAGGAGGTGGAGATCCACCTGTTCCGGCGAGGTCATGGTCCAATTGCGGTATTCAAGTCCAAATTAGGTGGATCTCAACACAACCAGTTAGAGGTTCGTCACATTCTCCACAACCACTCTCTCAAATCCATGTTCGCTTTCAACCCCCAATCTGGCCGTGCCGTCCCCATCCGCTTCAACCCTAAAACCGGAAGGTCCATTCTCACTTACCGAAACGGCGCCGTTATTTTCGTCGACGGCGAACCCAAGGTCTTCTTTCATTCCTCGATTCAATTCATTTGTGATTATTCTCTCTTTTTAACATTTTCTTTTGCTTTCTATTGTAGGACTCGTTGCTTAAGCCAGTGACTAGGATCTTGGTTGGGGTGGTGCTCATAACGATTATGATACTTCTAGTTTCGAGGGAAAGTCCTCAGTGGATTCACAAATTAAACTTTTCGGGTGTGAATTTCCCTCCCTTGATCTTGGCTTGTGTTGTTATTGTCTTCACCCGCATGAGGAAGAGAACCAAAGATTTTCTTAGCAAGTGGGGTTTGTGAATCAATGCTTTCAGGCTGTCTTAGTTGATGCTGTTGTTTTGCGAGTATGCCTTGTTTGGCGGTATACTGTTTCTCAATTTTCGTTTTTTGTTTTTTATGCTTCGAAGCATTTCTAATGATGGTGGAAAAAAATTATGTTTAGTGGAAATATTGTAAAATTGTAATCTTGCTGGTATCACATCATTCCGAATATAACAAGTACATAGCTGTTAAATATGTAACAATTTAGACTTTGTTTGTTTCTCAATTATAAAATAAATTCTGAGTTTTTAATATATAATATACATTGTAATAAAAATATATGATTCAGATTACATATGTATGTATTTCAATCATATTTAATAATTTAAAATTAGTTTTACTCATCTGGATACTTAAACTAGGGAGTTATTGAGAAGTGTTGCTGTTGATATCATTCATGGTTCTTCCTAACAAATGATGATTTTCTGGTCATGGAATTCCCCTTCTGGGTTCATTTTCTATTAGCATGATGGTTAATTAACTCCCGGTGATTGGTATTTGATTTGGCGCATGGGTGAGCAGCAATTAGCTTCAATAATTACAGAAACAGAAAGGACCACAATGATTTCTTAGGATGGCAAAATTTGAAGAGAGATTCTCACATCACACCACTCTGTATGTGCCATATCAAATTCAATTATGTGGGCCAACACTAGCTTCTATCTTGAGCTTTCATTGTTAATTATGGTTGCTGTATTGAAGCTTTCGAAAAATTAATGGGATGGGTAAGTTGTAGACGATAATGGCTAACATAGATGAAATAGATGATGTGACATTTGTTGAGTGGTAAGTTGCGAGACTATAATGGAGTATAAGAATCTTTCAAAATTGAAGCATTATTGCCCAAGAACTGAAGTAAATTATCAGTACATCCGCTACAGCTTTGGTTTTGTTCAACTTTTCTGAAAATAGTGGTAGCAATTAATGAGCAGTCTATTTATTTTATTTTATTTTATTATTTTTATTTATAAAATTTTATTTGTTTTTATTATTTTTAATTTTTTTTATTTTCTATATAAATTAATAAAAATTAAATAAAAATAAGGTGATGATTTTATAATTAAAATAAAAGCTTTTCTCTTGAATTGTGCCCTTTTGACATTGCAGCACACTGTTTCCCCGGCTTCAGTTGTGTTTAGCAAGTGATTGTAGTTAACTCAATTTATTTAATTAGTTTATATTTTTTTCTTTTTACAGTTTACAAAATTGTTTTATTAAAATAAAAAATATGTTGAATGAGTCTATTTTATTGAACTATAATATTTTTTCAGACACAAGCAATACAGTAATAATTTAAATATTAGTATTAAATTTTTTATTAATTGTTTTACTAATAGGATAGTGTATAATTGTAAGACCATATTAGTATTTTATAAATAAATTTAAATTAACTTGAGTAAAAAATTAAAGAATTAAACTCTATGATGAAAATTATAATTTTGTCAATTCATTCCGATTTCATTTGAATTTGACGCATTGTAATTTTTAATTTAGATTAAATATATATTTCGCTCCTTTTAAGATAAACATATTTGAGATGGGTAGAAAATTTAATTTAAGATTATAGATCAAATTGGAACAACTTATTAATTGAAATTATGATATATTATAATTTATTTTTTGAAAATGTGTAATTAAAGATAATATTTATATTTAAAATATTTATCATCCTAAAAATATAAAATATAATAAGCATTATGTTTTCAATAAAATGTTATTATTTTAAACTTATTAAACTCAGCTTAAAATTTGAAAAAAAAAAACCTTTAATTATATATTAAAAACTGATTACAGTGGATCAATGGATAGGTTATTTCCACGGTAAGAATTCAAGCCAATTCGCGCAATAAGCAGTACAATAACAATGACAAGTACGTGGAGAAGGTTCCATGCGTGTTTGTCTTTCCATTTCTAGAATTTGCGAAACAAAACCTAACAGCAAGCAAAGGTTATTTTCCATTCCATTATAACAATTTGAGGTTCGAAAACTGTACCCATCTTTGGTATAGTGTTTGTGTCTTGACGATGGCGACGCAACTGAGTGATCCCGAACTCATAGCCAGCTTGCAAGCCAGGGTCAAGGTAGTATTTTCTTTCAACGTCCATTCCAATTCCAATTTCAGTCTCTTTTCCGAGAGAACAGGGGGAACAAGAAAATTATAGGCAAATTTTATCGATGGATTGGAAATGGCAACATGTCAATTGTCAACTGTCCCGTTTATTAGAGTGGAAGTAGATGTGGGGTAAATGTATGTTACGCATGACTTTGTTAGTGTTTGTTGTTTAAGCAAGCCTGATATTATAATCTGAAAATCAATGAACGTGCTTAAGGTTCTGCCGTTGTTGTTTTATTTTAATAATAATTAAGGAGATTGTGGTGAAGGTTTTACCTGGCCTAATCCAGTTTAGAGCTTTCGATGTGGTTTTTCCTACTGATTTGTGATTCATACTATCAGGAATTACAAGCTGAGAATGCAAAGCTACTATCTCAACTTGCTGATTGCCACAGTCATGAGGTTAGCTAGTAAATTGTTTCAGCGTTTTCGTAGCATTTTTGGCTCTGTGTTTTATCTTCTTGGCCAGTGGAACATATTGATAGTTTTCAGCCTGGAAAGTTAACCAAAGAAAAAGAAAGAGCAAGGGGGACAAAGCTGCATTCTTCAAAGAATTTTGTTTAAATCTGTGATGCAGATGGAGAAAAAATTATTTGGCCCAGATGAGAAAGGCGTGGAATCAGACAAAGGCAACAGGAAATCTGAAGAGAAGATAAAGAATATGCCAGGTTCCTTTTCTCAATATTTTCGTTAGGGGACTGGTAGTGGCACCTGTGATGTGGGTGTTAAGAGAAAATATCTTTTTTTAATACATGATGACATTAACATGATAACTCTCCCCCTTTATTTTTTCACAAAACTATATGAAATTTGAAACTATAAGCTTCACTTTCTGTTCTTCAGCAGAAACTTCATGCTATTGATTTGTATGCTTTGCTTCTGTTTTTCTGCTCCAACTGCATTTTTTTGGGTCTGCTGTTCTGTGTGTATGAGTTTCCACTCTTTCACTTGTTGTAGTTTCTAAAGAAATTTAAAAGACAAAGAAACATTATTTTTTTAATCTCGTGAGAGATGTCATTTTAGCAAAACATATTGAAAATTTAAATTAGCTTTTACATCATGATACAGGCTATAACACAAGGTTTATGAGTCATCATAGCAAGAGATATGTAGCTTTAAAAGTCATGTACTTTGGAAAAAGGTATATACTATCACTGTAATATCTGGCTTTGTTTTCTGTCATAAGAATTTGCCCCATAGCTTCTGTCTGTGTTATCCAGAGGTTGAGAGTCAAGCCTTTCACCCCCGCCTATTTTGTTCCCCATCCAGTGGGAACTTGGAAAATAATTTTTTGTTGTTTTCCATCTTAATAATTTCTGCTGAGGTTCTGATCTATTCTGAAAAGACAGATATGTGTATTTCATCAAAATTATTTTCTTTGAAAAATGTATTTTAGGATATTGATATTCAAGATCATGCTACAATCTCTAAACTATTGATTTATATTTTAGTAACTATTTATATATCTACAGAGTTTGCTTTGTAGGTCCTTAATGATCTGAATTTCTCATAATCATTTAAGTTTTCCTTTAGTTGAATTGAGGCCTTTTCTGTTTTTTATCCCTTCCTATCATTTCACTGTTTTGGTTCTTTACACTTTTGATTCTCATTGAATTAGAAGTATATAATTCAATGTGATAATTAATATTAGGGTTTTCTGATTGCCTGGTAAATACAGGTTCTATGGTTTTGCTTCAGAGGCACAAATGGAACCAACTGTTGAGGTTAGCTTTCTTCAAATTCGAAGTCAAAAGCTAATAATTCTCAAAATCTGCATAAATTTGTCAGGAGTACCATGAAGTAGGAATTTTCATACTTAGCACAAATTATATGTGCTGGACGAATTGTTTTGGTTGTCAACTGGGAGGATAGTTTTGTAGAACCATTGTATGGCACTGTATGTGAATGCTCAGTTTTATTTATCACTTCTCATTTTTCTTGCAGTCTGAACTTTTTAAAGCTCTTGAGAAAACAAGACTATTGGTTGGTGATAAGAAGGAGTCACAATATTCAAGATGTGGTAGAACAGACAAAGGGGTTTCTGCTGTTGGACAAGTAAGTTGATTGCTGCATGAAGGTGGAAAAGAAAGAAAAAGAGAATGATTTCTATTAGTAATAACTGATACACACATGATTAAGAAAAGCTGATATGAGAAATTGATCTTTCCCATTTTTATATTAAGATACACCCATTAACTATCATTTTGCTGCCAAAGAGTAAAAACCTATGGCAAATACAGGGCAAGAAAAGATGAGGTGCTTTTGTGGTGTGCCTCACTGGAGATAAAGAGGATCAGAGAGTAAATTTCTAAACAAGTTAATACATTTACAATTAACATTGGTGCTCCTCATCTTTTGGGAAGACCTATGTATAGGAGATTTATCCGTTGCTGGGGCTTTCTTCACCTTCATTGACTTTCTATCCATGTACTACTTTCCTCTCTTTAGGAGAATTGTTGTTCATCACTTCGTCTAACTAAAACGATGAAACTTGAAAAACAATAATATAAGCATTATGCAGTCCTTAATATTTTGAAAAATGCTATTAACACACTCTTTTACACACTCTTAGTTATTAGTTAAAATTTATTGAAAACTACAAAAATTATATGGATCTCACTTTTTTCAACTCTCAATTTAATAATTTTCTCTTATATTTTTATATTTTTCAATGATTTAGTAAATAATTAGGTTTGTGTTAAAAAAATTGTGTTCCTAACATTCCTCTAATATTTTATATTGTTTGGAATCTTTAATGGTCTAAAAATTTGGAAGGTTATTAATTGTATGAGGTCATTGAAGTGGGTTGGTTTGAACGTCAATGCCGAATTTCTAATTGTTATACTGCTCTATTCTGCTGTTGATTTGTGGATCTTTATGCAATTTCTTAATTCATTATTTAATTGGTTCTGATGACTGCAACATGCTGAAGCAGGTGATAGCTCTTTTCCTAAGATCAAACTGCAAGATATCTGCAACAGATAATGGAAAATCTGGAGTTGCTGCTTTAGATGAGCAATATGGTTAGCAGGAAATTTTAAAATAAACTTTTTTTTTCCTGACTTTTGTGTTTCTTTTTTAAGGACTTAATCTTGTTTCATTTTCATTTTTGGCAATATCCTAGTTTTTTCTTGTCATACACAGGCTGGTATTGGTTTTCCTTGTTCACACTTCTCCATCTTAAAGTGAGTCTACAGATCATTTACACATGTATAGGAGAAGAAGAAAGAAGGGTAGGCCCAATGATAAGGGTGTGCATGTTTATGGAAGTTAAAAAAATGATATAGTGGGCAAGGTGGGTAGTGGGGCAGGAGATTTGGGTATCATTGGGGGAAAATGGGGAGTGGCATTACATGATGGGGGTTATGGAAAAATTGGTATAGGTTTTGGGGCTAGACTGCCCAACCTGTGTTACAGTCTTATTTTCTTTTTCTTTCCTTCAAATGTTCTGTTTCCAGAGGTTTACCTTTCTGTAAAGAGCCTGTTCTCTTTCTTTTCAGCTAAGTAGTTCTCAGATTTTCAGTTTGTCAGAATCACATTAAATTATTTTTTCATATTATCCCTCAAAATTATATATAATAACTTTAAACAGAAATTCAAGTGCTGGGCATGGGATCAAATACTATACATCTGCATACAATCAATACTAGTTGTGGTGCTAATATTTGATTTGAATGCCATTGTGCTGTTGTATGGATGTATTGATTTTGTTTCCCCTTTCTCTTCTCTCCTCTATTAAAGATTAAAGTTGTCAATAACACCATTTTCTTTTTCGTACTGTTACTATATAATTAGGGAAGTCCTTTCTCTGAAAATTACAATTCTGACATGGTTCCTCCTAATTCAGCTTAGATAATAAAGTCTTCTTTTTTTTCTTCACCAGGGGAAGGGGTTTAATTCAGGAAAGTAATGAAAGTTGAGCTTTTAATGATATTTGGATCTTTATTTCTCAATTTAGTTTTGAAGGTTTTAAGCTCAGACTTTAAGTAGAACAATATAAAGAAGGCTGTGGCTTTTCATTAACCCATTGGCAATATGGATCTTGGACAATTATATTATTGATAATCCTTTTTCTCACTATTATGATTTGAAAATGTTAGAGCTTTTACATTTTTCATTTTATGGTGCTATTAATGACAGTTCTGCCATACTGATTATTGACCACCAAAGACCAATGAGTGTTAGGCCCGAATGTTCTAAGCATGAAATCCAGATCATATTTGTATTAGTCTAAAAATGTCAGAGCTTGAGGTATAGTTAAAACTTTTTGTTTGGAGGCAGTAAAAATACATAAATAAAATTTACTCTATCTAGGGTAGGTAACCACCCTCCCCCCGACTTTCATTTTTAGGGAAATGGAGATAATCAATTGTATAAATATTAGTTAATGTTTTCTGCCTTGTGTACATATCAAAAGGATTACTTGTTAGGGTATTTGTTCAGATTCATGCCCATTGAGTTGTATCTGATGCAAAAATGATGGAGGTGTCATATGGTTTTAGCCAATTATAAATGTAAATACAATTGTATCCTTTATTATATCTTTTACATCTGTCTGGAAAATTATTCAGCTTTATTTCTCCTTTCATAAAACCAACCTTTTTCTTTGTAGAAGGGGAAATTGATTATGTGAGGGTGCTAAATCGAGTCCTTCCAAATGATATTCGAATTCTGGGCTGGTGTCCTGTTCCTGTTGATTTCCATGCAAGGTTTGTATGCATTCTTCTAAAGCTTTCCTTCTTATATGATGATTAAATTATGCAGAGATTAATGATAGCAATAAGTAACACTAGACAAGGGATCTCCTTTCCCAGTATCCTGCATAATGGGTTCGAAGCAATGGGGTAACACTGGATATGTGTGTAGTTTTTTAGCAAAGTACTTTTTGGCTGCTATGTGTCCCTACTATGAGATTTAATATTTTGTTTCACTCCTAAATTTGAAGCAACTTAACCAGAGTAAATATATGCTCAAATATGTAAGTTTCTATATATGCTGACTGGTCTGGTTTGCAGGAGAGATTATAATATAACATGAATTCTGACTACAAGGGTGACCATTGGCCAACTTTGCACACATTTGGAAACAAATTAATTTAGGAAAATAATCATTTTCCCAAAAGCTTAATCTAAGGATGACAATTGGACCTAGATCCAATATGTACATGTAAAAATCCTACAAACATGGGAAGGGAAATTATTCACTAAATGGGTTTGGATCCAATTATGGTTATTTATCTGCAAAAATTTATAGGGATAGTTGAAGGGATGGGTACCTTACTACCCAACCCACCACATATTCACATGTTATTCAACATGTTAAATTTAAAATAAAAACTAGTATTGCACAAATCATTACATATAATTAATTGTGTTATTTTGAATACTATTATGCCAATAACTCTTTTGAGCTTGATGATAAGATAGTTGTTTTGATAAGAATTTATTTTGAAGAGAAATTATTTCTGAAAGCTTGAGTTGATCTTGAAAGGACCACTCACACAAATGTATAAGAAACTCGACACATTGTAGCTTTTCCTTTCATGGGTGTGGGTTATGAATTAGAGCAGAAATAGAGAAGGATATTATAGACAGGAATCAATGCTTTTTCTAGATAACAATTTTAGCCATCTCACTTAACAGCTTAAGTTGATAGGAATTGTATTTCATTTGGTGAGCTAAACCATACTATTCTATTTGCAGTGTACAATTAATTGGTTAGTTGATTTTTGGGGTAGGATTGTGACACAAGTTGAACTGTCTGTGTATTTACTAACATTAAAACCTTATTATTGCAAAGATCTTCAATAAATTAAATTTATTTTTTTACTTAATGAAGCTTGATATCTTGAATTATTCTATTTGGTTATTGTGTTTCTTGTTTGCTTTGTCGATACAGGTTCAGCTGCTTAAGCAGGGAGTATAAATATTTCTTTTGGAGAGAAAATTTGGATATCCTGGTAGGAAAACCATTTTCCTATGCAGTTGCTATAACTTCTTGATCCTTGTTTTGTCCTTTTTCTCTTCTCTTTTTCCAATCATTTTTCAAAGATTTTAGAAGCATGTAAACTGTAAACATCTCATTGATTCTTGTCCCATAATTCCCATTAGGCTATGGAGAGTGCTGGAAACAAATTTATAGGAGAACATGACTTTCGAAACTTCTGTAAAATGGATGCAGCCAATGTGCACAACTACAGGCGGCGCATCACGTTGTTTGAGATTTCTCCCACAGATGTGAGGTTAAGATTGGTAGACAATTTTTCCTACCCTTGTGTTTATGTGTATGCTTGCAGGCAAGAAATATGTAGGGAACCAACACAGATTTTTGAAAATTGGATGTAGCAAATGTGCACCACTATCGAAGTGGTAGTTTATCACAATATTTCATATATCCTGTACTTATGTGGAGTTAAGATTGGTGGAAAATTTGCAAGTTTTTGGGTTGAAGTCAGCAATTTTTCTACATTTACGTGCAGGTACAATGGTAATCAACTTTGGGTAATCAAAATAAGAGGTAGTGCTTTTCTATGGCATCAGGTTCGCTGCATGGTTGCTGTACTATTCATGGTTGGCAAAGGTCTTGAATCTCCAAATGTCGGTATCTGGAACCCTCTCTTATATAAATTATTTTGAATTGTTTAATTGCTATATCTGTCCTATAGTTTTTAAAGTGTACAACAGAATCAGTGTTGTAATCTGTGAAGACTGCATGCATCTATAAGGCATGTTTGCCAAGTTTACTTCCTGAAGCCAATTTCATTAAGGATTTTCTGCATCTAATGGAGGCAACACGCACCAAATGGCAGTGTTCTCTTTGCTGCAATATACAAAATGTCACTTTTATAATAATAGTTCTATTACTGTTGTAGAACATAATTGTTTTTATCATCTTGATGTCGGAATTGAGGTTTTGAAACTCCTCTCAAACAGCTGCAATCTCATATTAAACACTTCAACATATACACACACTCGACGATGTGGAGAGACCTTTTCTATTGAGAGTGTTTCCACATCGCATTTCTCTCTTTCTTATTCTATGCTTTAGCATATCCTACATTATGAGAGGGTACAGCTTAATCACACAGGGAACAGTCTTTTTGAAATCTTTGTTGGGAAAATTGTTTTGCCTTCTTGCTTATGAGGGGTGTCTCACCTTGTCTCTAATTTATTTATTTTCTTTTCTTTTTTATAATAGCAGCACACTGTAATATTAAATCCTAGAACAATTCATCTCTACATATGGATTTCTTGTTTTGTAGTTTGAGCTAATAAGTTTAATTTTTAAATTTGAAGGTGATTGATATGCTACTGGACACCAATAGGATCCTAAGGAAACCCCAGTACTCTATGGCTTCAGAGGTTCCATTGGTTCTTCAGTCCTGTGAATTTGACGATATTAAGTTTACGTGTTCATCAGGTATTTCTGATTTGTATGTATGGTGACTAACTACTTAGATTCCTTTCCGGAAATCTTTGTATCAGTTAGCAAACATATTAATGCCATAGACTTTGGTTGCATCTAAATCTTCAATTTCTTCTTTGGTTTCCTATTGGGGCTTTTTACTCGAGAGAAGTTTGATTACTTGAATTTATTTTACTGCTGCATATCTAGATGCAGGAGAAGTGCTGCGTGTACACTTGATGAATGAAAGCCAAATTTACCAGCTTCAAGCTGCAATCTTTCATGAAGCTCTTCTTAATTGCGTGCCTCTATCAAATGGTGCTGCAAATGTGTTAGCTTAATTACATTGCAATTACCTTGCTTACTCTGTTTACAGTGATCTATTGTGCTGATATCCCTTCCTTTTCCAGATCAAAGTTTGCTGCCTTTTCAAGGAACCAAGAAGAAAGTTTCGCATGTCCCTCTTATGTCACGACCAACTGAGCGTGAGTTTTTTCACCTGCAATATTTTAAAGCTTGTGTAAAAATTACTCAAATGCATGATAATGCTACGAATTAAATGTGAATGCGTTGTTTTCTTCTAAGCTCCACAGCAAATTATTTCACAGAATATACATCTTGGCTCCTGCACTCTGACTGCTTTCTTATTCTTGTTGAATTAAATCCAGCGTCATATGAAGAACGCCGTGCCAAAATCAACTCAAATACATGAAGATTTCACCGGTCATCTGCATTAGTATGAGTTCTGAGTGAGCATTTTTAAACTTGATTTTGGATAAACTTAATTTTGATTAAAAGTGAATTTAAAGTGGAATGATTTTAATTTATTTTATTTGGATATGTTGACAAAATCACTTTTAGATGTAACGTTGGCAATAAAGGGATTTCTAAAAGCCATTAAAAGAAATTATAATATTAAATTAAGGAAATATTTTTGTCAACGGACATGCAACTGGTTTTTTTCCAATGCAAGAGTAACAAAATCATGCTTCCATAAAAGAAAAACCATTATTTGGAATGCAGAATACACAATTTTACCCAATATGTTGGCAAAATAAACAAGGCGTGTTTCCATGAGGTGCATGTACTTATAAATGCTCCCAATGTTTTTCCAAACGCACCAAGACATTTTAGTTTACTTAGTACTTGTTTGTTTTATAGTTAAAAAAATAATTCTCATGATTTTTAATGAAAAATACACATTTTAATACAAAATTATGACTAAAATAAATGTTGGCACATTTTTTAATTATACTTAATGATTTAAAATTAATTTTATTCAATTCTTAAACAAATGACTCTCAGATTCTAAGTCTTGTTGTATCTTTCGTAGTTTCATCTGTTTTCAAGGAAATAGGATGGTTTTCGCTTATTCTGGGCTGGCTTCCATTGATGGCTGATTCTTTGAGATGAGCAATCTGAAACAGCAGAATGTGAACGATCATGGGAGCTGAGAGATTGTGTTTGCGACACTCGCAATTTACAAGTGGATGATATATATCAAATTCTATTTATAATAGGATTTTTTAAATTATCTTTTGGGTTTCTGAAAAAGTAATGATTTTTATTGTTCATAATCACTAAATATTATATATGATATGATATCCAAACTTACATAATTGTCAGTTAAAAAAAATCATTTCAATCTATCTGGAATCAAGACTTGCTGGGATCACTTTGGTAAAACAGACAAAAGCTACTTCCCAATACTTTGCTTGTCCATGTCTCCAATCTCGGGTGCGGATGCCTTCAATCAAACTCCTCCTTATCTGGCAGTCACCATGTGGGAAAAAGTTGAACCACCCAAACATCTAAAACCTTTTCATACCTCGTTCTTATGATGGTGGGTTAATAATGGCCTTATGCTTGTTATCATATGTATGGATAGGCATGGTCGCAGTCGACTTCGATTCATTCAATTTGAAAATGAAATCCTTTAGTATCAAGAATGATTGATTAGTGGAACCCATGTCCACCCAAAAGCTTAAATTTTGGTTTTAGAGAAATGTTACTTACATTATGTCCAACACCTATAAAAATTTATATTTTTTAATGATAAATTTACCATGAGTTTGAGTACGTAACTTTTATCTAAAACAAAAAAAAAAAAAATCGATCTTTTTAAAATACAAAAGCTAAACGGTCAAACTTGAATATTCTTTTTCATTTGAGATACATTGTGAGGCATAAAATGTTGGAGTAAAATTTTAATGTTTTGACTTAACGTCGATTGAAAAGGGCTCGAGCTAAAAAAAAACATGCTTTATTAAAATTATCTGAATTTGATGGTTTATATATGTAAAAAAATATTATTGTAAGGAATTTTGACTTTTGGTGTATAATGATATTTAAAAGAGTAAACTACTACTTTAGTTTATGCAATTGTAAGCTCTAATTATAAAAAAAAATATTTTAATTCTTAACGTTATAAAATATTATAATAATGAATTAAAAAATAAAATGGAGAATCACTCATATTTAAAGGATTAACTTTTACTTATTAAGAAAAAATAATAAAAGAATCCAAAAGTTTTATTAAAAAATAAAATGGAGAATCACTCATATTTAAAGGATTAACTTTTACTTATTAAGAAAAAATAATAAAAGAATCCAAAAGTTTTATATATATATATATATATATATATTTAGAAGTATAACATTCTTCTATCCAAAAAAAAAAAAAAGTATAAGTCGCGGACTTGACGCTCGACATTCAACTACTTTAGTACATAAATTTTAATATTTTATTCTTTGACTATGAATGTATATAACGAGAGAGAGAGAGAGAGAGTGGAGGGAAATTGGGATAAAAAAAGAAGAGGAAGGCCTAACAAAGGAAAATTTGTTGAGAAAATTTCTCTCTTAGACGCTGTATGTGTGTGTGTATGTGCATTTGAAGAGAGAGAGAGAAATGGAAGCTGCGATGGGACTGATGCGGAGGATTCCGCCGAAGCACACAGAAACAGCTCTCTCAGCGCTTCTGAGCCTTATGCCTCACCATTCTTCCGATCTCCTCTCTCAAGTCGATCAGCCCCTTCAGGTCTCACTCCTTCATTTCCATTCTTTACCACAATTTTCACCACATTACATTATTGGGTTGGGTTTAAGGCCTTTTTTTTATTTTAATTTTCATCAATTTACACAACATAATTTGGGGATGAAAAATAAAATAAGAACTGGGTTTAAAGCTCAAAGAAAAGTTGTGTTTTTTAAACTGGGGTTTAGGTTAATGTCTTTTTTTCTTCGCCTGTAGGTTTTGGCTTTGGAGGGGAAGTTATTGTTGTGTGACTATGAATGCTTTCAAAGCTTGAACTTTTATTTATTATAATATTTTGAATGACAAAGCAGGTTTTGTGCGACGTTGAATGTGGAAAGGAGTTCATATTGTGTGAGTATAACAGAGATGCTGACTCTTACAGGTTAATTATTCATCCCTCTATGTGGTTTGGTTTGTGCTGTATAGGATATGATTATGTTAAGTCTTTGTTTTCAAGCATGTTTCACTATTATTTTTTTCAATTGTGTACCGTAATCTAGTAGCTTTTATTTCCTTTGAAGCTAATTAAGATATGAACTTTATGAAGTATTATTGGTCAATTTTTTTTATTGGAATCATCACTGAGTAGTGAATAGTATGTACAGAAGGAATCTATCATCTAATAAAACCCCAAATCATGTTTGGTATTGTATTAAATTTAAAACACTTGACATATTTTTTAACGAAGAAAGGATTTATGTTTATTTATATATGAGGTAGCGCCTGGGAGAAAATCAGGGAGGGAAAATGAAAAAAGATTTTATACCATGAAATATATCGTTAATTCCATAATTTTTTTATCTATGAAATCAAATTCAATATTTTTTGCAGCATTTTAATGAATATTGCAGCATATAATAATAATAATAATTATTATTATTATTATTATTATTATTATTAGTAATGACTGAATATTTTATAGAAAATTTAATCTTGAAATGTAGACCAATACCACTATTGAATTATTTGTGGCTAAGTAGTCTAGCTCTTGTAGACAGATCCATAACTAATTTATCATGAGCCCCCTCCCCCACTCCATTTTCCTCTTCTAATGTGTTTAGTATTCAGAGAGAGACAATTTTAAACTTATTGTTGTACTGTATGTCTCTGCAGATCACCTTGGTCAAATAAATACCATCCACCATTAGAAGATGGGTCCCTCCCTTCTTTAGAATTGAGGAAGCTTGAAATTGAAGCAAATGACATATTTGCAATATATCGTGACCAGTGAGGTCCTATACTTACCTCATCTTTAGAGCATATGTGCTTTTCTAGTTGTCTTATTAAGCAACCATTTTGCCTGCTAGTAGCTTATTGCCTAATTTCGGTCTGGTGTCAAAGAAAATCAATTGAAGATGGATCATCTTGTGTTTTCTGCTAGCTGTTTATCTGAATATAATTATTTTAGCTACTTTGTTTTGAATCAATATGCACCATTAATGGATAATGTCATAGATATTATGAAGGTGGCATTTCATCAGTTTACATGTGGGAAGATGACAATGAAGGTTTTGTAGCCTGCTTTTTAATCAAGAAAGGTGAGCCTGTTATTTGAGTAAACACTGATAGAAAAAAACACTTCTCATCCTTTTAGCCTTTCTTCTAATGTGATCCTGGTTGCAATTCCACGATTAAAGATGGCTCAAAGACAGGGCAAGGTCGACGTGGATATCTAGAGGAAGGAGCATGGGATGCTATACATGTTATTGAGGTAAAGTGTCTTTATGTTGAAGACTACGCATTTTCATCAAATGCAGCTGCATAATCTCTCTTTACTAATAATTTTTCAGATTATTCTCCTGCAAGTTGATTTCAGTAATCCTTAGTCTTGCTTTTCTTTTCTTAATTTAGGTGGGACCGGAGGAAGAAGAAAACACCAATTATCGTTTAACCAGTACAGTTATGCTGACTCTGACTACAAATAACGAGTCTTCGGGAACTTTCAGTTTGTCTGGATCAATTAGACGTCAGGTACTTTCAATTAAAACCTGCTCATTTTGACAATTAGATCATTTAGTTAAAACTTGCATGCTAAGTTCAACTTTCTACCTTTCTTGAAAAGTCACATCATTATTGAATATTAAATTAATTATATGGTGGTTGTTTTCTATATTTTTTCTTGCCTTTTATACTTGAGTCAACTATTTCAGTTTTTGTTAATCCTAATTTTTTTCTTTATATTTTAGATGAGTATGAAGCTATCAGTTGCTGATGGGCATCTCTGTAACATGGGAAGGATGATTGAAGAAATGGAGAGTAAGCTGAGGAACTCACTAGATCAGGTACATATTTTATTCAAGATTACTTTCTTTACTTTTTCTTTTGCCTGTTCTTTGATTGGCGAAGGTGGGATCAAAGATCAAGTTGTCCTTTGGGTGTTTATTAAATTTAATACTTGATTCCTTCTTGTCTATGACATTTCACATTTCAAACTATAAGGCAATATACTTTATCTGGTTAATCATCTGTAGCTAATGCATGTTACAGGTATACTTTGGCAAAACGAGAGAAATGGTTTGCACACTGAGACCACCATCTGAAGTAGCACAGATGAGAATGCCTGAGAGCTGATGTGCCATTACTTGGGGTAGCAGAGACAACTTTAATTTGTTTTCATCATATGTTTTAGCTGATTGGCTGGTAATTTGTGTCAGAGTATCTGAAGTAGGTAGTTTCACAACGGTTGTGGTTCAGATGGCAATCGTTTTACAGAGGTAGTTGCGTTTGTTTTTTGAGTGTCTATTGTTGTGTTCTGTAGTGGATAAGCATCAATGTTTGTTGTTGATACTTGAATGATGATTCAACAAGACAATGGGATTCCAAATTTCTCATGCCATTAACTAGAGGATTTTTATTTTCATCATTATTGTTATTATTAACCAAAAAATAACATAGAGCTACCGGAAGGACTCGGGGCATGATGTATATTATTATTTAACAAAAATTTTACATGCTCATATATATGATAAGAACATTAAAAAAAAGAATTTTTTATTAAAAAATTATTATATAAATAACACAGGTCATTTAGTTCTGGTAAAGTATCCATTAGAGTATATTGTTCCTTATCATCTGTTCATAGACATTAAAATACCCTTTAACAAATTTAAAGCTTTGTTAATATATTCGTTATTAAAACAAAAGTATACCCTAATAAATAATAGAGGAAATAGCATTTGTGAGGAGGCAGCATTTTTTTTAATGATGTAAAACTAGTATATAAAATGTATTTCATATTGTCAATTATAATAATATTTTTTCTAATCTATGTTATACATAATAAAATTTTATTAAAACTTGTAACCTTTTATTATTCTTAATATTTTATATAATTTTCACAATAAATTTTAACGTTTTTTCAGTCATTAAATGCATTTTAGGTAGTTCAGCAAATTTTGTTACACACACTAATTCAATCACTTAATTATAAGGTACAAGTTTTTAGGTAGTTTCTTTAACTAATTTTATGTTACAAGCTTTTAATTAATTTTATTAAAACATAGCTTTTATAATTTTGTTTCATTTGATCATAAACTTTACATTGCCTGACGGAATGAACAAACTTACTGAATCATGAAAAATCAAAGGTGGAATCCAAGGCTAAAATATTAAAAACGTTAAAAGAGCAAATAACTAATTTTGTCTTTCAAAAAAGGGTATATTTTTAAGATCCGATGAGTTTTCTCTTAATTTGGCCCAAGGCTAGAATTTTGAAGGAACCCACTGCCGCTATAAAACTTTCCAAATGCCACAAATAGCAAGGTAAATATAGCATACTAAAAAATGCTCGTCTAAAATTGTTATATTACTCTAAAAAATGGGCTAACTTTAACTACTTTAATTGATAATTTAGTTAAAGATACCTTATAAAAAGGATTTGAGAGAATTTTTTTTCAGACTAACCCTAACCCAAACAAAGGCAACCGATATATTCCTAACTACTCGTTAAAAACCAAGGATAATTTAACCCGTCACCAACCTAAAACCATAATAATCCGGGAGCTATAAACTTGTCCTACACTGAAAGCTATGATAAGGTCCACGATTCCACGATTCTAAACTTTGGCATCAGATGCAGCACTAGGGTTGCTGCCTGCCGTGTCTTTTGTGTCAGGCTCATTATCAGCTGATTCTGAGTCCTCCTCTTCTGTGTCACTCTCATCATCTGAACAAAAGACCAATAAACTCCAGTGAAATTGAAGTTCATAAAGAATTTAAAATCACAGTAAGAAGCAACCATGCTGCACTCCCATAAATAAAATAAATGACAACAGGCAGATACTCTTACCATCACCATCATCTGCCACATCACCATCCAGTCCCTCATCGCCACCCATGTTCAACTTCTGGAATTTATAAAAAAAGGAACAAGCGTGTAAGATCTCATAAAACCAAAAACATTTAAGTATTAACCTATATTGAATTTTGCTACTTACAGAAAAATCGAAGTTGCCATAGTCCATATCAGTTCCAGCTGAAAAACAATGAGCAAATCAGACAACTGATGTAAAAACGAGCTTATATCCTGAGAAATGTAGTAGAATCACTAACGTTTATTGTCTTCTTGCTCCTCATCTTCATCAACCCACTTGTCCCAATCTACTTTCAGAAAGACTGGAGGTTTTCCTTCTGGCTTTAACAATCTGCTCCACCATTTGCTCTCGGACTTTTTCACAATGTAGAAGATATTTCTAGAACCGGTGCTAGCTTTGCTATTCTGAAAAGAAAGATTTAACACGCAAATTATAAGAAAACTGTGCAAAATGATACGATTACTAAACCATTACAAGAATGACATCGCTTACATTTACATCAACCTTGTCAAACAAGTCAATATTAATTTCATAAGGAATTTTTTCTGCACCAGTAGTTGCAGAGAAGTAAAATTTCCCATCTGGCTCCAATTTAAGTTTCACATCCTGGGCATCAGGCAACTCCACAGTTATGTAGAGCTCATCGGACCTCTGGGCCCACTTGACAGGAGGATGGCGGCTGTATTTAAAAATTCAAAGGAATTTAGGGATCTAGAATACTGAAAATCTTGCTCAATATTTCCCGCAACTGACACTAGAGCATGGCATAACTAATTTTCAAACAACAAACTTAATGCAAGTATCAAGTCACAGGGCCCCAACAATAGCATACAGAATGAATACATCATATAATAACAATCATTTAACAACTTTCTTATATTAAAAGAACTTTTTATCAAATTACAGTAGAAAACAAGAAAAATAAAAAAAATGCAGGAAATCTTCCCAATCTTTATACATGTCTGAAATGCCAACACCCTTAAAACAGCCATCAACTGAACGACAGACTGCTAGCTAATATTTTATCAGTACAGTGGCCACAGAAGCCCAACATAGACTGAAAACATTGAAACTTGAAAGCAATTGCAAAATTCTGATCTGACATTTTTACTTTCATTGAATTTTTACTCTATAAAACTTCATATAAATTATTGTTTCAAAGGTATCCAAAATTTTGCTGTAAATGAGCACTAAAAACCTCAAAATAACTTATTGCACAACTACACAATAAATAAAATTCAAGTACAAGAAAAAAAAGAAAAGAAATCATGCTGACCTACTTCCATGTAATTTCTTCACTTAAATTAATTAAAATTATACTAGAAAAACATCTTGAGTGGAATATATTTTAGATCCATGTCCATCAAATATGAATCTAGAAGAGATTATACTCTAAAACATAATTTTGTTTTAATTTTCCCCCTCAAACTTATAATTCAGCATAATGTGTCCTTGATTTTATGATCATCAATATATATGACATGAATTTCTTTTAAACTGAAAACTCATTTCAAACAAAAACTATTAAATTCCTGACCCATGCTAAGCAGTACCATACACCTAAAATGAGCATCAATCTTATTTGCATTGCTCTCTGTCAATATATATATATATATATATAAGAAATCTCCATCGCTTACATCACCAATCATAGACAGAGTAGCCTTTGAGCGTGAACTCAAACAAGAAATACAATTACGAGACCACATCAAAACTTATGCGGCAGAAAATGGATTAAATTGAAAAATAACTATAATTAAGAAAACATCACATTCGAGTACAAAATAAAAAAACAGCCCTCTGTTCTGTTTCCCGCGAAGCAACCAAAAAAATTGAGAGAGTAAAGAAATAAGCGCACAAGAATAAAACAAAGAGGATATGCAAGTAACCCAAACCCTACAGCTACAATCAACCGATGAAGGCACAAACAAACGGTGCGAATATCAAATTATCAATAATTAAATGTTGCAATCAACCAAGAAACCAGAGAGAATCGAAAAATTCTTAAGCACAGTGCTAAAAAAAATAAAGTTCACAACAAAGAGAAAGAAAAAAAAAAAAAAGTAGAAAACTATAGAATTAAATAGAGAGATAATACCAACAAAACGAAACGCAGTCTATATAGTCTTAAATTGTGTTCGGGCACTTTCTCGGGAACCAAACCGTAGAATGTGGAAGATAGAAAAACGCACCTCATCTTCGAATTTTCTCGGGAAAACGGTGCAAAACGGTAGAGTGCGTCGGGTTTTCTCAGCGAGCAGAGATGTTGTGACTGGGGACTCGCAATTGATGCCGTTTTGGCAAATACTTTCAGTTTTATAGCCCCAATCAATAAAAAATATCATTTTTTAAAAAAGCAGAAATAAAACAATGTGATGATATAAGATAAAATTTATTTTACTTTTAGTATTTATTACTTTAATCTAGGTGCATTCTATAATTTTAATTATTTAAAATTGATCTATACAATATTTTATTAATTAAAAATAAATCTTTCATCTCAAATTTCATTTAATAATTACTACCAATATAATTTATTTAAATATTTTACAGATTCTTTTTATATTAATGAGTTATACAAATTAATGTCTCATCACTCGTTTATTATATTCCTGTTAATTATTAAATACAAGTTAGGGTAAAAACTTAATTTTTGTAATTAAAATACTATGAAGATAAATACATCCAATTAAAACAAGGAAGATCAAAATCATTAATAAATTAAAGTTAAACACCAACACAAGTAAACTTGAATAAAATATTAATTTTATAAAATGTAAATTATTTTCATAATTTTATTTTTCAAATTTCCCCAAACTTTATTATTTATTACAAACTAATAACTTTGTTTTTTAAGAAACCGAAGGAACTAATATTAATCGTCAATTAAACATTGCGATAAACATTAAGCTCTCATTCTATGTTTACTTGTTATGTGTGCTGAGAACATTAACCCTCTCAAAATAATCACGAAGGCAGTACTAATATTTAATGGAAGGTCTTTAACGAAAATTATCCTTTAATAAATATTTAATTTTGTGCCAAAAAATAACACCTAGTATAATCTTCAAATATATGAATTCCATATTAATTTAGTTTTTCCCCCATCATCTTATATCTAAATTTCATAACAATTTAAACTATGTTTATTTTCCTTTTTAAAAATAAAAGTTAATACAACTTTGTATTATATTTTATTTTTAAAACACAAAGAAAATTGTTTTGAAAAAAGGAAACAAACATGGTAGATCTAAATCTGTTTAACTTTCATAAAATTTGGCCACTTTCAACAAAGAAGAAAGAGTTAATTTGTTACCAAGTTAACAAATTTAGGCACCAAAAATACACACACTGACCATCAAGGGCGAAACGAGCACATGTTGCCACTAGTATATTTACTCATTTTTGTTTTAATCATTCAAAAGTAAATGAATTACAATGATATCTTCACTCCCAATGGTTCTGGATTACAATAAAAATTTATAATAAATAAATGGTACAAGTGAACCAACAGTAGAAATAACAAATTATGGTAGCAAAAACCTGGTACTCTTTTAGCAACTTACACCTTCAAAAATGTTTTTAAGTACATGGAAAATAAATAATGAAAAGCTCCTTAATCACATCATCATAGTTATGCTACACAAGGTGGATTGGCAAACCTACTGTAACTTCATGAACTGAAAAAGCCAGTAAGCTCCAATTAACTTGAGAAATGCCTACAGTAAAGCCTCTGGTCCTAAGGAAAAATGATACCATCAGATGAAAGTTTCAACAATTACAGGGTAACTAGTCCTTTGCTGGCCTGGCCTCAAAACCCCCTTCAGGCCTCCTTACAAGATTAAAAGGCATGTATGTCCCAAGAAGTTTGTCCCATAAGGGAAAGAATGGCTGAGAATAATTGTACTTCAGCCCTTGTAGTTGATGATGAATGTCATGGTAAGCTGTGTTATTCTGGAAAAATAAATGGAAGATGTTGCCAGGCAACCACAGTCCACAGTGATCATCAACCGTTTTCATGACAGCGAAGCAGAAGAATACAACAGCTGTTCTTGCAGTCATCCCTGAGGCCAGAAATGAGATTGCCCCACCCACGGTGTCAAGTAGAAGACCCTCAATGGGGTGATTGTAAAGTGCTCCTATTGCATAAGGAACAACCAACCTGTGATGCTGGGAGTGGATATGGCGGTATAAAAACTTGTTCTGATGCATGTACCGATGAACAAAATACTGCCAAGTATCCATCACAAACATTGCAATAAGGATCTGCAGAACTTGCTTGGGGATAGAAGGCTGCACTATAACCCCAGATCCATTTGTTGTAGTCAGCTGCAAAATTGTATCAGGCATATATATAAGCCATTCAACCACAGGTAAAAAGTTTATCTACAGAAAATTATATTTTAAGATAGCAACCGCAATTTATCTCTCTCCATGCACTCACTGTGATATGACAACTACAATTTTTCCAAGGCGTGTAACAACTTCAAGAGGTTCATTTCAATATTCAGCGACAATTCATCATATAAGAAATAAGAAGTAATAGCCAGGTCTATTAATGTAATTGCTCCTATATATAGTTCAATTCTTAACTTGTACCTCTTTTAGTAGATAGAAGCTGGGCTTTATAACTAATTTCCATGGTGGCTTCATATGTTTGCCAAACCAAACACAATAGCTAGAGTACTAAATAACCAATATCAATATGAAATATTATCCGCTTAACTGACACTAAATATAGATCTACAACAACAGCAACCAACCATTATCCTACTGGGTGAAAAAACTTTGAAGAGGACACAAAAGCCCAGGGGTTTGAATTATAGCTAGAGCAATTATCAGGGTTCATTTAAAATTTAATATGCAGATTAGCTTTATTAACTTGCCTGAAATGGTTCCTGAAAATTGATGCTTCAACAGTTAACATAACAAAGTAAAAGAGAAATTAACACATCAGGCATATTTGCTAGTTTCATATAAAAAAGAAGACACTTCTTTTCCCATAAAACTCAAGCATAAGCACAGAATCCCACAAGGTCAACAAATAAACAATCGGTGTCATCAGCACAACAAACTATGCCTAGCTTATTGCCAAATATCTGGGCACCAAGTTCAAAAACAAGTCAAAATGCCCACAACTCACGGCAGTTTGTTATTTTTACGGTGCATATGGCTGAAATGTCTACACCCTACATCTTTATGTAATAACTGTACCTAAGTGGCTTCTCTTTGGAACTCTGCTAGCGGTTGTTTCTGTTTCTAATATACGAAAAAATTAGACTGATTTCTTGCATTTTGAGCCATTTTGGCTGGCTGCATAGAGATTATCATTTTAGAAGAGTTTCTTGGATTGCTTTCAGATGTAATTTCTCTCCTTTCTTCCTAATAATATTATTCTTCTTTGTCAGGACTCAGGAGTAAAAAGAATGAATATAAATTCAGACCAAAATTTTTACTAGAGTGAACTTAAATTCCCATGAATGGATAATTATATCAATGAAAGGCCAAAAGCAGCGTCTCAAATGAAAGTCAAACCTAGTTGTAGATAAAATATTCAATTAACAATTATAAAGTAGAATAATCCTTTCAAAAAATCAACTATTAAATTACATAACAATATTTTAAAAAAGAAACTATGCATGTAAATCAACACCACTATTTAGTTGCCACCTAACATGTCTAAATGGCAGTTCATATGCAACATCAGACCATTCACACATCAGCAACTGGATAGATCACACATGAATATGCTACACCATGCAATGTGGTAGATCACATCTAGACACAATGTCACCCTGCCCATGCCAAAAATATACCCAGTAAATAGTTCATATTTGAAGCTGTATATCATGTAAAAAAAATAGGGATCATTCTCAGTGTTTGTAAAAAAATTTTGTTTTGTGATTAATAAATCAAACTCGTAACCTGGTGGGAAATAACACATCCATTTTTCTAATATGTGCCCAAGGACACACAGTAAGAAATTAATAAATACTAATAGTAAGTTAGCATTTAATGCTATCAATGCATTGAATCTTGTGATATCCTATGATTTCCCATGAAAACTTACCATACATAGGTTTTTGTTGTATGCCCATGAGCATACATTAGAAAAACCATGTGTGTGAGTGTGTGTACACATGTGCTTTGCATTTGGTATTTTTAAAATATATTACATATTATCAAAATCAATCTGCAGTCTGCACTGCACTAATGGTGGAGTCATTTGGGCTCTTCTATTTTTCTGGCTCCATTTTCATAATACTACTCTTTCTTTGCTCTCATCTTGGATATTCAAGGAGTTTGGTCAAATAGTCATGTAAATTGGGCCAAAGGTATACTAAGTATTAAGTAACACCTTCTATCTAAAGCAGAAATGTTAGCTTTTCATAACTTATGCCGTATCACTGTGCAAGTCATACAAAAAACTGTAGGCACAACACGAACAACAAAAAGAGTTGGGGATAAACGAATGAAATAGAAACTAGAAAATGGAATAACAGTTTCATTTAGAAAATGCTATAAGCCTCTAACACCAGATGTGCAGAAAAGCAACAGCAAGCAATGCAGCACAAATTTGAAAACTAGAGTGAGTTTTCAACTATGAAACGGTTATACAATTTAGCTTAGTACATAAATGTAAATGGCAAAATTAATTCAAATGCAGAAGGACTGACCAAGAAGAGTGCAACAATTGCCTGAACAAGCTGCTGAAGCAAAACACCCTTCACAACTGTTGAAAAGGGCACCAAATTCTTGTTTCCCTCGTCTCTCTTAGGATGCAACCGATACTTTTCTAAAGGTGGAAGCAAGTGATAAAATCCAGCATATACCCAATAAAGCACAATAGGGGCAAATGTGCCCATTACTTCATCGCTCACATATTCTTCCCAAAAAACCATTATATAAATTTTGATCTGAAACAAGTCAAATTTAAGCAAAACAACCCAACCCAGGAGCAAACTCAGGAAATCAATGCTGCATTGCAGCTCAAGATCTTAACTTGGACAAGTTCCCTCACTCCCTGAAAATGAGAATCAAAACTGTCAAGTTATTGGGCAGACAAAAGAAGAAAACAACTTAAAAAGGAAACCACCACATGTTGGCATGATTCTTAACCTTTGCAAATACCCAACATGAACAAAAATAACAAGAGCCACGAAATTTTTCATTAGATAACATTCAATTCCCAAAACCTTAGAATTATAAAACTTTAAGAATCCCCCTGAAATTATAAGAAACCAAACTCAAAGCATGAAACTTTCCAACAATGCAAAACAAACCCAGAACAGAATCTGGCACAATGGCTTACCAGAACAACCAGATGATCAAAACGGTTTCAGCCACGAAACCCTCCTCGGGTAGAAAAGCGCATTGCTCGATCAGATCTAGGGCCCAATCTGAATGGATGAACACTGGTGACAGTTGTGAGATTCCAAAAATCTTCAAAAGTTTGAATTTTTATTTCAAACTTTGATTAATTTTGTTTTGTTTTTTCCCCTTTATCTTCTCTCCCTTCTCTGAAGAGAAAAGAAACGTGTTTGGGAGACACGAAAATGATTGAAACATTTTCTTTTTGGCCCCTCCATGACCTAATTTTTGCTGTTGGAAAAGTTAGAAATGGGGATGAATACACGTGTTGCAATTTCGTGGTCATGATCAAATTTTCCTTCAATCGCCAACGTTCGAAAAGTTTTACTTTCCATGTCTTCTTTGTTTCTTTCCTTTTTTCTATAAATAGAAAATTAGCAATTTTTAACTATATTATTAATTATCAGTTAAAGTCCACTTAACATCTCTTCAATAAGAAACTATAGCCCACTTAATTAAAAGCAAAATTAACCATTGTAGATTCAAATATATCTTTAATCTTCATAAATATTAGTTTCATTTATTCTTAGTCATTTAGAAAAAAAAATATTTAATTTTATGAATTTTAAAAATTTTAAAAAATACAGATATTTCAAAGGGTATTTGTATTTAATGAGGGAGAAGCATAAGAAAACAGATAATAAATATGATAGATAATATGGTGTGATGAAAAAATATTAATGTTGTTAAATTAAAATTAAATGTTTTAAAATGATACATAACACGATTAAATATATGTTACATCATTCACGAAAGGCAATAAAAAATGTTTTTAAAAATACATATAAAATTCATGAACATAAAAAAGCAATAAAAAATAACATTAGAAGATTTTAAATTTGTAAAAAAATGCCATAAATTTAATATAAACATTATTTATCAGTAAAAACAGTGTTAAAATATATTCTTGTTACAATACATTGTCTAAAATATATTAGACAATGCATTGTAAATATTCCTCTCACGATGATTAAAAAAATGAGTGTTAATCATGTATATGTATTATCAATCAAAATTTAAGTCATATATATTGCATCGTTTATCTAATCTTATTTTAATTACGGTTAAGTTATAAATTTGATTTATACTAAGTAATTTTAAGTTAATTCTTACATATATTTTTATTTGAACATACAAAAATTGTTTATAGATTAGTTCTTATCATTTTATTGAAGTTGAAATAGTATTCATTTCGATCTTGATATTTATCATTGTTTTTTATTTTAATCCATGTATTTTCATCGATTCATGTAAACAAATTTGTACATATTGATCTTTGCATGTGATATACTACTTCGTTTGTTTGACATCAGCATAAAAAAAAATACACTGCCGTTTTTATAATTTCACTAAACATTGAAGACTAATTTATAATTTTCCCACACAAAAATAATTATGTATTTCTTTTATTAAGACTTTAAAAAACATTTACATATAGAATTTGAGCTCAGATTTGGTAAACTCCTAGAGAAATTATTATTATTATTATTATATAAAAGAATGGCATACAAAATAAATATTTTTGTTTATAAGCTGTGTCATGCTAACATTATAGGTTGTGTAATTTATTATCTATTATTTATTGTTTGAAACAAGCTAAAATGTTGTAACTCAATTATTATACCAACTATATTGTAATATTTGAATTGTTTTGAGTTTGTTGTTATTTGGTTTATCTAGAGTACACCAAATATTATACTAAATTATGAATCTAATTTTAACATGCTTTTGGTATAAACATTTTTATATAAAATTTTACTGATTTTTTAAAACTAACTATTCTACGAAATTAATTGCATAACAACCGATAATCAAAGAATAATATGACTGTTAAATATTTTAATCCTTTGTTTATTTAGTATAAAGAATAATTTTTTTATTTTATAAAAACTATAATTATTTATCTTTCTGATACGATAATATTTTTGAGAACCAAATTAATGCTTTATCTAGTTAGAATGAAAAAAATACGGATATATTTTTTTACTGTCTAGTTAAATAGAAATTAAAAAACTTTTAAAAACAATAATTCAAACTTTTTATTCTTTTCAATTATTTTCTGAAAAATGTTTTCTTTTACTTTTCTTTCATCGTAAATGTTCACTCTTTTTTACTCTTTATTTTGTTGTATTTTTTACAGTGAAGAATAGTCAACAATAACCACTGTGATCATCTGCACGTGTCAAGATAGGCAAAGTATGATTTGGAGTGTGTGATACCAAGTCGAAGCCAATGTTCACACTCAATAGTTTAATCACATACACCCAAACATACGTGAAACCATTGACTAAACCTTAAACTCCAGAACGATAATCACCGTTCATCTTCCTATGATGGAAGCTTAAGACCCACGCAATCACATCTCGTTAATGAGCTCACTCCCTCACTCCCTCACTCAGATGCACCAAATCTCCCTTCGACGAAGGTTCGCAGCCACTGCTATTAGCTTCCTTCTTTGACCACAACACTATCCCCAATCAAAAACTCTTTTTACCCCTTTCAATTTTTCTCGTAAACGCGTTTTAAGCGCTCTCTCTCTGTTTAGGTATTCGAATCCTCTCACCCAGAGGTCCGAGTCGTATCATGTAATTGTGGGTTATTGGTTTTTCGACTTTTAAGTTTCGAAGACTTTGGTGTTTTTGCTTCTTATCCCTTTTGGGTTGCGGATTTTGATTTCCCTAATTAGGGTATTTTTTTTAATTCTGGAATTCAATTGCCGGTTTAGAATACCCAGAGGTTCGAATCGTGTCATATAGTTTTGGGTTTTCGGTTTTGATTAAAAAGGTTTGGGTTTTTGGTGTTGGGTGGTTGAGGGCTGTTTCTTTTTGCTCCGATCGAGAATGGGTGAGGCTTCGGAACCTGCTTCCGCTGATTGTTTCAGCAAGATGATGTCGTCGATGCCGGGTTTTCGCTTTCATCCCACGGATGAGGAGCTGGTGATGTACTATCTGAAGCGGAAGATTTGCGGGAAGAAGCTGAATCTCAACGTGATTCGCGAAACTGATGTGTACAAGTGGGATCCCGAGGATTTGCCTGGTATTTTCTCTTGTTCTAAAACTCTTATTTCATCTCCCCTTTTATCCTTTTTTCTTGTTGGTGATTGTTATGGCGATGACTTTTGGTTGGGGGTTGTGTGTTGTTTTGGTTCTTTTGATTTTGTCCTTTATTGTTTGTTTGATCGGATATAAGTTGTCTATTTGGCTATGAATGTTCAGATTTGTGAATGTTGGCTATGATCGATGCTTATTTTTTATCAAATGAAACTTTGGATGTGTTTTTCAGGTTAGAGTACCAATCGTTGACTTGGGTTTTCTTCAATAAGGTGTTGTGTGTTATTTTGGTTCTTTTGATTTGTTGATCTAAGCGATTCAGGTTGTGATTCATGTTTATTTGATGAGTGATGCTGTGAATCTGTTTGCTTTTCTGTTTGGATGTAAGACTGATCCCCAGCCTTTCCTCTTGTGGCTGGGTTTCGTTACATGGCTTTATCTATTTTTCATGTTTCTTGATATCTCCTGTTGATATTTTGGTGGGGCATTTCACATCAATTGAAATTTCATACTTCAGTGTCGTTTGTCAATGCGATGGAGTTCTAAATTTCTAGCCACTCTTATGCAAAAATTACTTAGTTTTTCGCTAGGATATGAAGCTGGTGCTTTGCTAACCGTATGTCATTTAATCCCACGCTGCTTTAATCTGATTAATAAGATTTTGACTACCCTTATTTCCTTCTTGTTTACTTGCTAATTCATAGCTTGTAATATTTGGCAGGGCTATCTATACTGAGAACTGGAGATAGGCAATGGTTCTTTTTCTGTCACCGAGATAGGAAGTATCCTAATGGTGGAAGGTCTAATCGAGCAACCAAACACGGGTACTGGAAAGCAACAGGAAAGGATCGTAATGTGATGTGCAATTCTAGGGATGTTGGAGTGAAAAAGACACTCGTTTACTATGTAGGCAGAGCTCCTAATGGTAAGCGGACTGATTGGGTCATGCATGAATACACCATGGATGAAGAGGAGCTCAAGAGATGCCAGGGTGTTAAGGTATCACTTCAAGTGACAGTTTTGCTTTAAATTTCTTGATTTGTTTTTTTTTTTTTACTGATTTTGATCCTGGTAGTATTATTTACTGACTTTTGGGTTTCTGTATAAATTCAGGACTATTATGCACTTTACAAGGTTTACAAGAAAAGTGGACCTGGGCCTAAAAATGGTGAACAGTACGGTGCACCATTTAATGAAGAAGAGTGGGCAGATGAAGATATTGTAGATTTTAATAATAAAGCAGCTGATCGGGAGGCTCCTAATGCTCTCACCGAGACTGTTAATGACCAGATGCAACGTTTGTTTGATGATGAAATTGATATCATTAAAGAAATCTTGGATGATGATCTTGTCCTTGACCCGCAGCATGTGGGTGGTTATCCTGACTTTCCTCAGGTGTGTGATCTTCCCAAAATTTCTTTTAAGTTCTTATTGATTTAGTTCACCGTCTTTATTTCTTTTTGGTTGTTGGGGCTGCGGGTAGGAACCTTTATCTGTAGGGACTAAATATGTAATCATTTCATCTTTTCAAAGTTTTGATCTTCTTGTCTGCGTACTGGTGTTCATTTTACAGCAAAATTTTGCAGCTTATTTAGGGGTTCAAAATGTTTGAAAATCAGCTGTACTTGTGATTTTGGATTTCTGAAAAATAATACTATTAATAAAGAAACTGGAAGGCAGTATCTATTTTAAATGTGCACATAGTTGTCTGCTAATTTCTAGTGTTTGTTGATTGTAGTATTGATCTTCTCTTTCATTTTTTCCCTCTATTAAATTTTAAGAAAGCTGCTAGTGATTTGTTGTTCATTTGATTTCTTCAGTCATTGAAAGTCACTGACTAATATTTTCCCTAAAATCATGTAGGTTGTTACAGAAGAAACACAAAGTACTGTCGTGGATCAAATCTCTGAGGCTATGATATTCCCTGAGCCAAGCAGAATCTTTGATTCTAACAGTCAGTATTATGATGTGCAGCCCAGCTTTGACTTCAATCAGTCAGATACTTCTCATTTGCATGTTTCTGAAGCATCTGAGGTCTCTTCTGCTCCCAACATTCAAATTGAGGGGCTTGACTTTCAAGAGGATGGCTTCTTGGAAATTAATGATCTCGTTGATACTGAACCTGCACTTTCGAATGTGGAAAAGCCCGTGGAGAACCTGCAGTATGAAGATGGGTTAAGTGAACTTGATCTGTTCCAAGATGCAGAGATGTTTCTTCGTGACTTGGGGCCAATTCTTCACGAAACAGATTCCCATGTGTATTTGAATACCCATTACAACAATACTGAAAATCAAAATTACCAGTTCTTGCCCAATCCAGAGGATGCCAATCAAACCGATGGTGAATTCTGGATGCGTGGTGACGGAAACACCCTCAGTCCATCAGAAGGCTTTGTTGATTCTTTATCTCCATCGAACCCAGGTATAGTCATCAGCACAAGACACAGTGTTGCTCAACTGCCAAAAAATTATTTCACTTTCTTTGATTTGGGTGGAGACGCAAACTTCCCATCTCATTTGTGCTGAGCTCGTCACAGTTTACCACTCCTGGTTGTCATGCCATCTTTTATGCATGGCAGAAACCTTTCTGGAGTATAAATTTTGTGCCATTTTGAGAGCGCTTTATAAACCTAAATTAAAATTTCTGATCACATATTCCCACTGGGAAAATAAGATTTAAGCCAGTTTCATGTGGCTCTTTTGTAAAAACTAAAAGAAATGTCATAGATATCCCTAATGCAATGTAGTTTTTGGTCATGTTTTAGGTGTTGTATGTGAATCTGTCAGCTTTGCTACCGAAGGCAATAACAATCAAAGTAGCACCGTAGAAGACATTGCTACTAGTAGATTCTCCTCTGCTCTCTGGGCCTTTGTTGAGTCAATACCTACTACTCCTGCATCAGCTGCTGAAAGTGATTTGGTGAACCGAGCTTTGAATCGAATGTCTAGCTTCAGCAGGGTAAAGACCAAACACACAAACTTTGCTGCAGGTAACGACACTGCAACTGTGAAGAGAGCAGGCAGAAAGGGACTTTCATTCCTTTTCTTCTCAATTATTATTGCTTTATGTGCTTTCATGTGGGTTTCTATTGGAAATTTAAGACTATTAGGGAGATGCATCTCTCCTTGAATATGTAAATCTGAAGTTTTGCTTCTAGGTATATTATATCTGGGATCTACCCAGAATGAATGAAAACACTAAAACAGTGTTGTTCTAACATATTCTGAAAATAAAAAAAAATCTTTGTGAATATTGAAGTCGGGATCAAGTGTAGGGTAAGAGCCTAATCGGCCTTGTATAGGATTTTGCTGGGCGAATTGGCAATTTCATTCACAAAACTTCCACCTAGTTGTTAATCTTGTCTAATCTTATTTTCGGATTAGTTTATTTAGTTTGGTTTAGCCCCATGCCTTGTATTGTTTTCATTAACCTGAAGAGAGCACTTTGTTTTCGAGAGTAATTGTACGTGGATCTAGATCACCTTATGTGAAATGTGTATGATGATGTATATTTAGGCCCAGTTAAACGTCTATGCTTGTAATGATCTTTTTTTGTTTGTAAATATTGTTATTGTTCATACTTCTTGATAAATAGATGTGTCCTGAATCTCTGATTTGCAAGTAAATAGCATAGTTTTGAACATTGGACCGAACCGACTGTTTTGATTGGTTTATCTGAGAATTGATCAAGTTATCACTATCAGATTAAAAATAGGTAAGTACAGGTCTAAATAAACGGTTTGAACCAATGTTTCAGAAATATTGTTTTTTTTTTTTTTGCTTATATATGAAATTTATGTATGGGTTGTTTTTATTTAGTTGTTTATTGTGAATTTTATATTTTATAAGACTATTATTTTAGTTTAAATTTACATTTTTATGTAACTTTTTTTATAATTTCATATTAATTTACTATTTGATATGTTCATATAATATTGAATACATATACTTAATTGCCATTGGTTGGAATTTGGTCTAATTGTGGTTGAGTCAATGGAACCTTGATAGAGTAAATACTCCTTCATTCATTGGATTTTAGTCTAATCTAAAATGAAAGTGAAGTTCAACTCTCGAGAAACCTAAGGAAGCAAAGAATATGTAGCAAATATTAAAATGAGTTAATATTTTGGGGAATCCTTGAAGGCAACTGTTTGTCGGCCTTGTGGTGGTGTAGATTGATAAGTTCCAAATATGTATTCCTTCTAATATGAAATATTTGTTGTCGTAGCAAAATATTGTGTCAATTTTTCGTCAAAAAATAGTATATTAATTATATTTGTTTATTGATGGTTTGATAAAAATGAATTAGTGCATTAATGAAGCAATAATATGCTGAGTATTTTAACAAAAAATGACTTGATCAAATGAATTAAAGAAAACAAAAAGGAAATTTCATAGAAGCCTTTTTACACCATTATCTTTGCACCAAAGGATTCCATTTTTCACTTGCAATCAATTGATTTGCATTGTTTTTTTAGTGAAGGTATTCTACACGCTTAAATTTTATTTTATTTTTTGTAGAAGGGTTATCATTGTACCTTTTATCTAATCATGCAAGGAGCAATGGGTCTGATCCTTATTGTCATAATTATGCATTATTAAATTTGGGTAAATTAAGTATTAATAAATATTTATTTTATAATCAACATATAATTTTAATATGGAGTTTTGTAAATTTAATGTAGCTTATTAGAACTTGCAATTCAGATAGAGTGGCAAGAAGAACCCTTCGTACATGACATATTCCGATTGAGAATACCTCTTCGAATTCAAGTACTCTACACAAAGACTTCAGCATCTACAGTTTCTTTCGTTTCCCCTCTTTTTGGGTTGCAACAATAAAAACAAAAGTTGCAATTTTTAACAATGCCAATTCATGTCTTGTGTTTTATGCAATATTATTATAGAAAAAATTATATCACTCTTAGATTGTGTAACAATTTATATCAATTAGTACATGTGCGTATAAGAATTTTTATACTATTAACTAATTATAATAAATTTTGTACTAATTATTATACAAATTAATAATTCTTACTGATATAATAATCTATAATTTAATTTAATGATAATAATTTTTTACGCAGATAGTTTATTTAAATTAAATTTATATTTTTATATATATGTTTATTAATACAGTAAATATTACAGTGGACAATTGAAGAACTTAACTAACATTTTTAGATGTCTATTACTTTTATAAGATACAAAATCATTATTATAATTATTTACATGCTTTAAATCATAACAAATCAATACTCAGTACTTAATATATAGTTTTTAATTAAAATATTTGATTTTTTTTTACTATAAACGTTTTAAATTAAATAAATTTAATCATAAAAAGTAAAAAAAGGTTAAACCTTATAATTATTAAATAAAAATAATTCGTACAAGCCATGCGTATCCCAACTAGTTAGCTAACAATAATCGCTTTTTAGTTATTGAACACTACATCTTTAGCCAAATTTAATTTACAAAAATTGAATTTTTTTTTTTTTAATGAATACCGTTACCTGTTTCTTTGCGATTCTTAATAGCATTCGTAATTAAAATATGTTTAAAAGAACTTTACAATAATTATATGCCTTTAAATAACATAAAAAATAAAAGTAATTAAATATTTTTTAAATTTAAACACAATATAATTTTAACAACGTGTAACCTATTATAAATAAGAACGTCTATAATCTATTCAAAATATCTTTACGAAAAATACTGTTACCAAAAACCCTAGTGCTTACCAAATATATTCATATATGAGTACGACCCTTCTTTGAAGAGATACAGTAAAAAATCTTAGTGTAATGATGTACACTATTTATCTATTTTAGTTTAAGTTGTGTATAATTTTAGCTTTAAAACTTTTTTTTAATCAATTGCAATATTTTATGTCTAAAATTTAGGAAATTTGGCCCTATCACTATTTTATTTCATTGTAATTCTCATTTATTTTACTTACAGATTTTACAAATAAGATCGATTAAAATTAAGAAATTAAAAAGCACAAATTAACCTTTTTTTTTTTCTAAATAATTTAGCTGTCCCACATTGAACCCTTAAAATTCTTAACAATTATATATTTTTTATAATTTATTTTACACTCACTTCTTTTTAATATTTTTTATTATATTATTTATTACATCTTTTACTTTTTTTTTCTTCTATTATTTTTCTATATTTTCTACACCCATTTTACATTCTTATGCGGAGTGTGAAAAAAGGTACGGATTCTTTGATATTATAATTGATTTTTTTTTGTTAAACACCATTTTGTTAAAGATAAATATAAAGTACAAAAGATATTTTAGCTTATTACAACTCAAAAGGGAATTTACAATATACTTTAGAAGATCATTAGTCCAATTCACATATATTATCAATGTTTTCAAAGGTTCTGCTGCAAGCTATTTCTAAGAATAATATTTAATAAAATCAAATATTTTACTAATATTTAACACATTATTATTAAAGAAAATATTATTCTGCTACAGCCAAATAACCTATACAATTACAACTCTCTTCATTTATTTTTTTTACATTAGATTCTATACATATTTAGTGATGTCTCAAATTTTTAGTTAAGCATAAAGTGATATAAAATCATTTAAACACCATATATTACAGTTTCATAGAAACATCGCAATGTAAAAACGATATAATATGTTCTCATCTTTAATATTACACAAACCAAAAGTTTTTGAAGGAATTCTTAATCGTTTGATCAAGTTCTTCTACACTAATACTATATTAAGCAATAGATGCTAAATGAATATTACTTCATTTCTCAACATATTAACCTTACAAGTCTTAATAAAGTCTGCATTAGACCCAACTCCAAACTATTATCTGTAATAAAAAAATAATAAATGTAATAATAAATAAATTACACACACTATATTTTTTTTACTATTATATTTCTACGGTAACATGTCACCTTATATTATAGTTGAATTAAATCTTAAAAAGCTTACAAGAATGACTTAAAATATGTTTTGTTTTTATTCATTCAGCTAAATGCATATGGGTCTCAACATGAGTAATTTTTTATAATTCTTTCTAAATATACGTGCAATTATTTTAACCCTGAACTCGTTCCAAATGTGTGATTCCTTCTCCAAGCTCATTCTTTTATTTTAGAAAGAATGCTTTGGATATTTTAAATTATTTAGTTAGTTTTATATGTGTAGTCAGATTTGAATAGAAAAATGTATACATGTTTCAATCTAAAATCTATAATTATAATTAAATTAACAATTACATTTAATAATTTAAAATTAATTATAAAAAAATAAATTTCAACAAATTTTACGTTAACGCGAATGACCAGCCAAGCCTCATCCAAAGTAAAGTCACCCATAATTTGATTTAAGAAAGTTTAATGTGGTTGAATTGACTATGTTAATTTTTTCATTTTGCATATTAAAATATGCACGTTGAGACCGGTGCGAATATTAGTCATATAAAAACAAGTGCACGAGAAATATTACAGTTGTGGGGCTTATAAAAAAAATAAAAATAAAAATAAAAAACCCTTCCCACTAACAGTGTCGTTGTTGAAGAAGAAGATCGAATCGAAACGCAAATTTTTGTTTTCTGTTTCTGATCAAAGAATGATTCTGAGGAGGAAGAAGATGGGGCCCTTCTTCTTCTGTTGATTTCATGGCCACCTCTCAATCCCAGCATCGCTGCGTTTTCGGTATCCCTCTTTCTCTCTCTTTCTTCATTTCTTTGCACTTTTTCTTGTTATTGAGTGTTTGCTAATCGAATATCTTTCTAGAAGGAATGAAGTCTTTGATTTCTTTATTTTTTATTTGAACTTTCTATCTTCCTGGCTCCATGTTTGTTGCAATCTTGAATGTTCATAGTTTAAATCAGATTGAAATTTGTGATTCTGTTTATTGCAGTTGGGAATATACCGTATGATGCCACGGAGGAACAGTTGATTGAAATCTGTCAGGAGGTTGGCCCTGTAGTCTCATTTAGGTAATTTTGTAAAAAGTTAAGCTCTTTATTATATAGGAGTTTTCTTAGATTTAATTATTTGTTACCACAGTTCACCGTAATTTCCTGGAATTATTTTTTGCTTCTTTACCAATGGTTTATTTGGTTCCAACATTTCCGTCGTCCTTATCTGCAGATTGGTTATTGATAGAGAAACTGGGAAACCGAAAGGTTATGGATTCTGCGAGTATAAGGATGAAGAGACAGCTTTAAGTGCTCGACGAAATCTTCAGGGTTATGAAATTAATGGGCGGCAATTACGTGTTGATTTTGCTGAAAATGATAAAGGGAATGATAGAAATAGAGAACAGGTATATTGTCGAAACTTCTTGAAATAGTGGCAAGTTATTTTCCCAAATCTTTGCTATGATTTCTTTAACGAAAGTGCAGTAAATCACCTGGAAGAAGTTAACGTTTAAACCATTAGACACACCCTGAAAGTCGTGTGATGGGATGATGTGGATTTTCTCGTTACATTTACTTTTTTCAAACCATAATATTCGATCAACATGAAACCAAAAGGGAAATAATTATTTACTTATTCTTAATCTTACATTGACCCATGTCTTTTACTTGTTAACTATTACTTTTTAAAATTTTTGACCAAATAAATCAAGTTGCCTGCAATCAATCGAAGGTGTCAAGCTTTTTAACTCTAAAGCAATGTAAAGATTTTGTTATTTTTGTTTTTCCTCCCCAAGTTCTTTGTGCTTTAATAGGTCAAAATAGAGGAATCATTTGCTAAATTCCAGTTTCATCACAAATTATATTGATTTTTTTTTTTTGGTGCAGGGTCGTGGTGGGCCTGGAATGATAACAAATGCTGGTTGGTTCTTTATCTCTCTGCTTTCTTATATGTTATGATAAATTATCACCTCACACACATAATCACTGTGTTGTCTTTTTTGTCTTGTGTTTTTCATTTTCTTCTTTTATATGTCAAGATCCTCACAAACAAGTAGGTGGCCCAGCTGTACATGGGGAAGCGGTTCAGCATCAACCTATTGGTCTTCATATTGCCATAACAGCTGCAGCTGTCATGACAGCAGCTCTAGGTGGTGCTCAATTTGGCATCCAGTCAAATCAAAATAGTTTGCAGAGTCAGTCAGCGTTGGCACATGATCCTTTAACTCTGCACCTTGCCAAAATGTCCAGGAGTCAGCTCACTGAGATTATCTCTGAGCTCAAGGTAACGGTTTTGTAAAGCTAACTTCACCTTCCTAGATAATCTTCTCTTTTCTTGACTAATTCGTTCTTTTAATGATGACAGGGAATGGCTACACAGAACAAGGAACTGGCTTGCCAGTTGTTACTTTCGAGGCCACAATTGCCCAAGGCTCTTTTTCAGGTGTGTACTTTCCTACCTTATCAATTCCTTTGTGAATTTATCCAAGCACCACATCCTTTGATGACAAACTTGTCTCTTTTTACATATGCTTGTATGATATAGGTGTCATTTCTGGTATTAGTAGCTGTTCATTTTGACAGAGTACTCGATATCAGCTTGTGTATTGAAAGACCATATACTGATTTCCCCATTTATAACTACGTTGGAGTGAACAGATGAGATAAAAATGATAATATTAAGATAGTTTTGTAATGAAGACTGGAGAATAATCTAAAATATGACAGATATGGTTAAGACATTTTCTTGGGCAGAAGAAGAGTGAATTGTGTACAATCTTCTCATATTTTCAATTTAAATGTGGCTATGTGCTATTGGTGTTTTTTGGTCTTATATGTCATTCATAGGAGTTTTGTAAGAGATCTCTCTACTTGATAGAACTAGAATTTAGGGGGACTGTGATCAGATGGTTTGAAGACAAATAACTTTCCTTTTCCATCTTTGCTACATTTTTTTGAAGGGGGGAGGGGAAGGGAGGGGTTTATTTTGCAGTAATTGGTACTCCAATCCATGAGGTGTCGGTTTCCTTTTTTCTCATCTTATACATGATATATAGTGATTGGATAACAATATGGTTACAATTTTCTGGTGAGTTGAAAGGTTTAACAAGTCTGACTAGACCAATATGTGTCACTGGTTGACTTGCTCAAGCATTCATCTGGCATAAAAGTTGTTAATTTTATGTTAATTCTCTCTTTGTGATTTAAAATGTTTATTTTATGTTAATTTTATACATTATATTATAGCTGTGTTAAGTCCTATGTTTTTTAAAACGTGTTGTATCCCTTTTCCATGTTATATTGTATTTGTCTCCTATGTTTGTACCCATGCTTCTTAAGATAGAAGCCTTTTTTTATGGCCCAAATGCAATTTTTCTTTCTTTTACTTTATATTTTGTCTCCTTTAGGACTATTCCATCCTTAATCCTTATTTTTGACACTTGTCTAAAGAAAATATGTAGTTGTAAATTGTGTAGGGTGTTGTTTTAAATCTTTCCATTTGGTGTGGGTGTGCAAGTCTATGTCTTCATTTGATAATCAAAATATTGCTGATCTCTCTTCAAAGTTATATTTTTGTCAGTGTGTTCTATATAAAGAACAAATTTGTTACTTTCTAAGAATATAAACTCTGGGGATTATGTTCTTCTCTCCTCCAAATCTATGTTTCAGTTTCGTTGGATCTATGTAATGCAAAATTAAATTTTTCTATCATTATGTTCACAATTTGCTGTATTTGCAGGCTCAGATAATGCTAGGAATGGTGACTGCTCAAGTGGTTTGTTTCATCACCTTTTTGCTTGATGTTGATTCCATTTATTCTTTATGCCAAATCTTTGTGATCCTTGATTTAGGGTGCTATAAATAAATTCCAACTTCCAAGGCTGTGTGAACTGAACCTGTGAATTTGCAGATTAGGGTTTTCATATTATGGGACAGTTTGAAGCAAGAATCAGTTAATATTTTGTTGTGTGTTTTCATACTGCCTGTGAAGAACAATAGGTCTGGGCAGGTTACAATAAAGAGAAAGGGAATACATGTTATGAAGAATATTCCAAAACTTGAGGTCCAATAAATAACCCAAACAACTGAAATGACTTGAGCAAACAAGCACAAAAGGCCATTTGCTGACATGCTTAAATACCTAATTGTTATAGATACCTCTAGGACTGAAAATATAACATCAACTAAAGTAGCAGTGAATAATCGTAAACAATTATGAACTTTTAAGGTTTATATAATATCAAATTAATATTATTTTTTAATCAGACTACTGAGATCTTTTGCTCATTAAGCTTATTCCTTCTAGATTTTACAGCTATTTCCATCAATTTATCTTTTTTAATTTTCATTTTAATAATAATTTTTGCAGTTACAAATGCCAAACCTTAGGATGGTTTCAGATCAAAACTCACAGTCTTCAATGAATGGAGGTCAGGTGGGTCAACCCACGTTGGTTCAAACTCTGTCTGGCCTTCCTCCTCATGGGCAGAGCAAATTACAGGCTGGTTTGACACCTTATGTTCATGAAGGCCAAGTCAGCACCATACCTCATAATCCTTTGGCTCCAAATCAATTAACTGCACTTCCAAAGCCTCCAGTGCAGCCTCGAATTCCCCTTCAGCAACATCCAAGCAACCTTGTACAGCCAGGAACATTGTCAGGGCAGTCTAATTTAATGCTTCCTTCTGTGCGTCCCCAGGGGTCTTTGGGCAGTTTGTCTGTCAGGCCTCCAATTCAACCGGCAACTTCAACTGCATTGAACCAGAAAATGCATGCTTCTATGTTACAGCATTCCACACATGTTGGAAACTCAACTGTAGGACGTAATAACATCCAAATTGTTAGTCCAGATACAAGCTTTCAGGTGCCAAATTTTGTTTGTATTTGTGTGACTTTCTATGGTTCTCAGATGTAGATTTTTATTTTTTTTTAAATTCTTTGGATTGAAAGTTAGTATTAGAACATATGATACTGGTTTAGCTCCACCTTTCTCTCTATGGAAGATTACTTCTGCTTTATGCACTTTGTTATTATTATTATTATTATTATGACATTAGCAATTTGTATTAGAGATTAGAGAAACAAAATGATGTCGGTGGCACAGAATAATAGAGAATACAAAACCTGACGACAATAACAACAATTGAGGTGAGAAAAATTTGGTTAATCAAAAGATCTTTTTTAATAACTTTGTATAAGGTTCTTTTGACTCTTTTGACCCCTCTTTACCTGACTAGAAGTCATACAATTTACTCTCTTAACTAGTGTTTCCAAAAGTCTCTGCACATGACCAAACCACCTTAAATGATTTTCAGCCATTTTTTTCACTCTAGGTGTTACTCCAATATACTCTTGTATGTTATCATTTTTTATCCTATTTTTTCTTGTGTATTCACTCATTTACCTTAACTTTCTCATTTTTGTCACTCACTTTTTTTTATGTTGTTCCTTTAAGGCTTTACATTCACTAAGATAACTAGTCGTATTTCAGTACGATAAAACTTTCCTTTCAGTTTGATAAGTACTTTACGATCACAAATAACTTTTGATGTCTTTCTATATTTTAAGCACCTAACTTGAATTTTGTGACTAATATCTTTATTAATTTTTCTATCATTTTGTATAATCAATCCCAAGTACTTGAAATGGAGAATTTGTGGTATAATATAATCTCCAAGTTTAACTTTTAACACATGATTCTCATCTTGTTTTTTGCTAAACCTACAATTCATGTATTTTGTTTTATTTCTATTCAAGTGAAAATTCTTAGATTTTGAAGTTTTTCTCTATAATTCAAGTTTAACGTTAACTTCTAGATAATACAAAAACCAGACAATAGGAGAAAAACACATCAACCAAACAATGCATTCCATTCCCTCTAGATATTTGTCAGTGAATTGTCTTTTTATTCCATTATCTGCACACCATAAGGATGCTCAATATATCTCTCTATCTCATAAAAGTTGTAGATGAGAATATGTATACTTTAAAATCTTGGAATTTCTTATTTTAGGGTCATGAAATTTTGGGCTACACAACACTTTGCTGAAGCCTTATGATAGGCACCTGGTGTATAATCTTAGTTTTATTTATATAACACTAACTCTTGTCCTGTGTCTGATATTGAAGAAGGATCAGCAGAGGAAGAAGGAAAGATACAATCAGAAAAATGTGGAACAGAATAAAAAAGAGAACAGTGCAGAATTTTAATGGACTGCCACCTCCCTGGCTCTTAACTGATTCCCCCCAACCCCAACACACACACTCCTTGCCACATAGGCTATTGTTACAGCTTAAATTCCTCTTCTTCCCCTTACTCATATTGTCCTCAAGGTAGTAATTATAGGGGGCCTAAAACCTTATCCCAAACACATTGTCGCTGATTGGCAATTTCTGAAATCTTGTGACACAACAAACATTTGGAGAAAAGGCCATATATTGCCTGCACACAGCTGGTCATTAATATTAATCTTGTTCAAGGTTGTCACACTCGAGGGTCTATAGACTCAACTCATAAACTTGTTTGTAAAAGTTTACATAAATTGATTTTAAAAAACCTAGTCATAGTGTTCAAGTTAAGTATAATTCCACGAAGTAATAAAATTCTAGCATTCTGACTTCATAATAAAGCAAACCACAATAATAAAGTGTGATAGTACAAGTTAAAAACTTCAAATTGTATGCAACTGTCTCAGATTCAGAGTCACAGGTACTTGATTGTCAACTAATATTGCTAGTTCAGACAAAAAAAAAGGATTTAATGGGAAAACGATTGGCGGAATGGGTTTGTTTGTGGGTTGTAAAGAGGAGGGGAAATATGAGGGAAGTCAGATGTTAAGTACACCAGGAGAGCCAAGGACTAATCCAATGGTCGCAATGGAGGTTTTGGGAATGGGTAGCACAATCAACCCACCATAGAAGCAAAATAAGGTGGAAGATCACAACAATCGTCAGCTATAACCATTTGCTGTAATGCAGTTCACCGAAGAGTTATGGGATATTAGTATAATTATAGTCCCAGATGTTCTGTTTTGTGGCCAAAAATGTGGAAGAAATGAGAGTGCTAGAGTAACATGGGAGCACTTACATATTTGTTTTTGACCCATGAGGAGTGAAAGCTATTTTTGGGCTGCAGGGTGTAGTTGGCTTAATCATCATGCTTTGAATAGATGGAACACCAATAGAAATTTGTTTTGCAGCTGCTATAGTTATTTACCTTGATGACAAGGTGAAACTTCAGGGAGAGAGTATTGATGATAGACATCCTCCAATAATTAGAGTCTATGTAGCAGAAATAAGATTAGGGCATCATCAGACCTTAAGATTGTGATATGCTGCAACAGAATAACAGAATCTGTTATGAATAGGGAGAGGGAAACTAATAACAAAATAATAAACTGTTATTACTTATTAATTAGTATAAATATGGGAGAGAAAGCAGAGAGGGAGGTGTTGCACCCCGTTTGGGTAAGATTAGAGTTGGGGGTTCTTCAATAATAATACACTCTTTCATTCATATCTTGATCCAATTTTTATGGTTCATTAAAAGAGGTGGTTTATGATGAAGAAAACCACCAAAGCACCTGTTATTAAAGCATCATCTACATTATGTTTTCTACATTATATACTGTTGTTACCTGATCCTTGGAAAGAATCTGAGAATGTGAGGGGGTGTACTTGTAAAGAACACTGCGATGCTTAAGTCAACAAGGCTGTTTGCAAGTGTAAGAGAGTTATTAATATTAAAGAATAGTTCATCATAGTTAGGGCTACCTCTCTTATATAGGATGTATTTGCTTATGATTATGAGAAGTTATGATCATGTTGTCTAGAAGATTACCTTTATTAACAAGTGATAAGATGATGGTCAAATGTCATCACCTCTTAATGTTGTGATCCATTGAGAGAAGTTCTTGTGAGATCTTTTCTGGATTACAGTCTACAACATTTACTATGCATAGAAGTGTCAAATTATTTCTTCAGTGTAGTTGGCTATGTGCTTTTAATTTATGATGCTTTCTTTGTGTAGAACCTGTTTTTCTTTAAACTTCTGCTGAGCTGGTTACGCCTCTATTTTTTTATATGCTTATATTTTTAAAACAGAGAATCTAACATCATTCATTAAAGCAGCCTGGCCCCTCCGTATCAACAGCTAAAACTATGATTCGTGATTCTTCAGAGTCTTTTGCTCGCCCATCAAAGCTCATGAAGTTGGATGAGGGACGGAACACCTCTATTTCTGCAGGGATTTCAGACATGCCTGTCACCGATGGATCATCCAATATCCTTGGGAGTAGCTCATTGCCTGCACATGCAGCTCCTAAAGCAGAAGTTCGGCAATCTGAGCAACAATCTTCTCAGGTATTTGTGACTTGGTGATTCATGGATGACAAATGACAGCGAATAATTTTCTTATTCTTTAATTAATTTGGTGATTCATTATTGGTATGTTTGAATTTGGATGAAAAAATTATTGTACAGTCATCTCTTTTCAGGTTCTGTATTCTGAAATTTGAATATCTTTTTATTTGGTTGCTAAAAAGGCTAGTCTAATCTTGCATAGAAAAATGATGTCAGGAATATATACTTCAGAATTGCCTGCTGTTGCCTGTTTCTTAAAAGTCTGAAATTTAACATTAGATTGTGTATGCTTAGATATATCATATACTTGATTGGAAGTGGATGAGTAAGGTGATAGACTGGTTTTAATATACTTTTGAAATAAAGTTTTATGTCAATGAAAGGCTGCCTACTATTGCTGATATTTAAGGAGTTAAATATTTGATTTATGCAGCCAACAGTTATACTAAAAAGGTTTCTTTTCTTTTTCGTTTGGAATATCATCACTAAGTGGATAAATTTATGCTAACGGAATCTCTTCATTTAATATTTCTGAGAATTCTCGTCAAAGTTGACATCATTACGATCTTTACGTCACTAGCCTGTAGCCAATATGACCCGTAATTGGTCTGGAACTAGTGATTGGAAGAACTGATCGTGTCTGTACTTTAGGAATCATATCAACATGACTCTGCCTTGGTTATGAGTTGGTCTGTTTTGACCTAAATCTGCAATAGGAGAGGGGTTTTTTATGCATAGGTAGTTGGCATCAAATTTGTCATTTATACATGTAAAAAATCCAATGTTTACTCGTACTTTTTTTAGTAGTATGAATTTTGCCTGAAAGCACCTTTAAATGTTTGAGATTTATATTTCTTCTTTTACTGTTTCAATTTTTTTTAACCACAATGGACCGTATCTTAATTGTTTAACGTAGCGATTTTAATTATGCCTGTTTTCTTTGCTCAGTCTCAGCTTCCACCTAATGTGGAGTCTGTTTTGCTGCAACAAGTATTGAATCTAACGCCTGAGCAATTGAGTTCCTTGCCACCAGAGCAGCAACAGCAGGTCATTCAGCTCCAGCAGGCTCTTCGGCGAGATCAGATGCAGCCTTCATAACAGTCAGGAACTCACGAACAGTGCAGTTAGCAACAACTTGTATATTAGCATTTGCTGTAGATTAGACTCGGAATATCAAAATTCTTTTCAGCACTGTCGCTTTTTTTATAATTTGTTTTCTAATTCCTTGTCCAAATATTTAATGTAGCATTGAGGAGCTCCACACGGCCGCATATAAAATCCTTTAGAAGAGATAATTTGTACAATAATTATTTAAACGATAAAAATTTTGCCGTTGAAATACCTGTGGTGTGGGCTTGACTATCTTTGCTTTGTCATTTGAGCTATTATTATATATAAGCGTATGCTTGAATATATTTCTCTTGCACCAAGTTGCGTTTAATCGCTGAAACAAGTTAATTTAGACAGCATAGCAATTTTGGTTTCTTCAATTTTCCTATTATGTCTCTCTCTGCTTTGCCTGGTGGATATGATCCATTTCCATATAGCAAAGGAACCTATTATACTTGCCATTCTGAATATGTAACAGGTCTCAGCAAACAATATAGATTTATCGTGTCCTGTAAATGCAGACACTCCCAAACCTGCCCACGTGCAGACTTTATCAATATGATGTCTAGTTTATTATTGAAACATAGGGGACAAGAAGACTCCACTTGACTACGCAAGCCGCTTCGACAATTTGTTACCCCGCATTGAAAGAAATGGAAGGAGAGAACAATCTCTCTCTTCGTCACAAACAAATACATGAGTTTAGGAATTTTGGGGTGTGAAAAATCTTTTTGTATACATCCAACAAGATCGGATAGAAAATATGTCATTCACAAATACCAAATGTGTAAACTAATTGACTTGTTGGGAAAGGAGAACTAGTAATCCTTGTGGACCTACTAATATTTCGTTAAGAAAACTTATCAATCCAAACCAGACCACAGGAGTAACGTCCACACCAGCAAGAGGAGGAATCACTTTGCGGGTAGGAATGAGAAGTGGCTCAGTGGGAGCATAAGCTATTACATATGGAAATTTTCCTACTGGAAGTTTTGGGTACCAAGACATGACTATTCTCAAGATAAAGAGAAAACCAAACACTGAGAGGAAGGGGCCTAGAAACCCAATAGCCAACTTTGCCGTAGCAGGGTCAAGATCAGCAAGAAGCAATCCTGCCGTGAAATCTATGGAAGTGTGCAAAGTTTCTGGTATGCTAAGCTTGAGAGTATTCAAGTCTACATCTGAATCAAGAGATTTCTGCATAGTAGCCGCATCCAATAGGGAGGATATTGTTATGCCTGCAGAAGCTCCAACATCTGTGTAGCATGAGCAGCATTGCATGCCTCCAGAATTGCCATTGACGTTTATTTTATTGGTATACTTAGAACTTTTCTGCAACAATTAAAATCTCAAATTAGAAGAAAATACCTGGTTCAAAGGTTATCAGTTGTTTAAACTTAATGTAGAATGTCTATTTATTTCCAAGTAACTAGGTAAGACCGGCCATAAGGAATTTTTTTAAAAACACAAAGGAATGTAGGCACATCAAATAGAAACAGTATAGAGATAATAACTTAAATGTCTTTAGTAGCAGCATTAATCAACACGTCATTTAAAATAGGCACAAGGCCAGTTTAAGACGAGTTCATCAGTACAGGTCTACAATATGAAGAAATGTAAAAAATACAGCAGGAATAGAAATCCAAATCATTAGCTAAAATTGAGCTCTCCCAATTCTGCAAAGATGCCAAGAAAACACAACCTTATCCTACAAAAATACGAAGGAAAGGAATCGTTGAAATCTTGAGACGCATAAACTCTAGATGGTAGCCGCATAAACCACCGTAAGCAGCAATTAGGAGTGACAATTGGTGGATACTCTTTATATTTTTCAACTATCTGAATCCAAATCGTAAGAAATTACCCGATGTCTAAATCCCCCAATAACTCAAAAGTAAATTTACATTTGTCCCACTTAATCTTAAATATCTAAAACATCCATTCAATAAGCTACTGCAAATGCGAATTTGATTGAAATTCCCGTTTTTTATTGCTGATGATGATCAAACTTAAAAATTCATATCAGAGAAAAAAATCTCACATTAACCCAATCCACATCGTGATTATTAAATAATTATGACCAGGTTTTGGAAATACTCGTATGTTGGAACAGCACCAAACAAAGGCCGAATGTATGTTTTAAACTTTCAATCTTGTCCTATGAACCGTAAAAATCAAATTCCTCACTTTGCTTGGGCATTTTATCAAATAGAGCATGCACTTTCAAAGTGACAAGAAGATAACATAGCACAATTTCTATGCTTCTTTCCAAACTCTAAGATATCCAAGTCAAATTTTATCTTTTTGTTATTGGATATGCGAAACTCAGCTAATGGAAGCATGGCCACGAGAAATTTCCAGATAGTAATGCTTACCCAGTTGCCAAACCCAAAACTGTCAGGCTTGAATATTGAAGGTTGGCATTGCCATCCTATAAAATTGAAAAATTGAAACAAAAAACATGTGAAGCAGGCTTTGATGGAAGAATGCAAAGCATAAGCATAAACCCAAAACTTACTTCTGATTCCCGCATGAACATGAAAAGAGTTAAGATTCAGAAGATAAGATTGCGTTGCCATTGTCATATGTCAACCGTATGATGTGGGAACCTTAGTTTATCCATGTGCCTCGTAAGTACATACTATGCGTTATTTATTTATCTGCTAATTTACAATCCAGAGTTTCTTTTAAGCCACGTGTCCTCCTCTAATTTACAAAAATAGTTTTTTAATGATTAATTTGAGAGCAATTTGGTGAAATTTTTTTAGAAGATTATAGTGATAAAAAATTGAATAAAAATTTAAGAGTTTTCTTTAATTACTATACAAGAACGAATCTTTTGTCTTCCTAAAAAGTATGACATTTTTTTAAAAATATTCATAAAAAATACAGATGAATCGAAAAAACAATGTAGCTGAATTTTGATTAGAAGTAAAGTCAATAATGTCCAATTAAAATTTAAACACCTGAGCTTCTGCTGTTAGCAGTGTTTATATAATAAAATTTCGTTATCTATTTGTGATTTTTATTGTTATTGATGAATGAATTTTAAAAATCACAAACATTTAGTTTGTGTTTGGCATTACTGTTGTTTTAAAATATTTATACTTTGTCAGTTAATAATCTAAAATAAATTTTTAGTGAAAATATCAATTCAGAAAAATATTAATTAAAAAAAAATCAGTTTACATCATTTTTATATAATGTGTTTTCAAAAGAATCTCTTGGAGGACAGTAATGGGAGTCAGCCAAATAAGCTTTCATGCTTCTGATGCATCCAACAATTGAGATATTCCTTTGGTTACACATTAACAAGGTTCGTATTTACACTTGTTTATACATCTAACTTCAAATATTTAATTTACTATAAAAATTTGTTTATATTAATATTAATCAAAATATACAATCCTAAGGAGAATATTATCTTTAGGTAAACAAGGAATTGTGAATACCCATTCAAATTTGCAAATAAAATAATTTAAAGGAGGATAATATTTGACTTATTAAAAAGCTAGTAGTTACATGCATATATAATTGTTATTTTATTGAAAATGATATTTGACTCTTAAAAGGAATGAGATGCCATTAAATATTTTATTTTCAAAGTATTTAAAATATTTTAGGATACTGTGTACAGTATTTTACTCTCTTTTTTCTTTTTTTTCGTGAACAAAGAACATCTTTTGATTGATAGTTAAATTTTTTAGATGGAAGATCATTGAGGTGAGTTCAATATTTTTTTTTTTCATGTTTTTGTGTGGGAATTTAATCTTAGTTAATAAGATCAAGACTGTCTACCAATTGCGTCAGTTGTTGTTGTTATTATTATTATTATTATTAGTATCATTAATATTTTTTGCTAGAAGCATTCCTATTCCATTTAAATAAGCTTATTAATTAAAATCTTTAAAAACATGTAAATTATTTTGAATTTATTTGTATATATAAACTATCATTTGAGAGTAACATTCATGTAAGTCTATGCTAATAATAGGAACATTAATTTATTTTAGACAACATTTATAATAGGAACTTGTTTAACAATTTCGTGAAATAACATTATTTATTAAATTTTATGGCAATGTGTCTAAGTCGATGCCATTGCCTTCTTAATAGCAACTGCAAGTTCATCATATGCAACTTCCCAAGCATTGCTCAATTCGTCACTCCATTTATCTCCGACTGCTTCCTTTAATGTTTTAAGAAGTGCTTCTTTAACCACCTACAAATAATTAATGTTAGTTTAGCGTTGATATTTTTATTTAAAATTAAATTTTCAATTTTTTTTTAAATATTATTGGTATTTTCATTATCAGAATTATTAGTATATACATTAATTTTTAAGTTGACTTTAATAAATGGGAATCGATAAATAAAAACATGGCAAGTCTATTGGGTCTTTCTTACTTTGTTTTTTTTTTTTTACACTTTAGGAATCTTATTTTATTTATTTATTTATTGTTATTATTTTATAAAATTAATAAATGCAATGGCATTTATTGTAATATTCTAGGAGTCTTAGCTATTTACCAGGAAATGAGGATCGGTGACTCCTTTTTGGACATGGATTGAAGCCAAATGCTTTAATGTGGCATTAGCCACCACTACTTCTCCCTTTGCTCGAAGTTGAACGGCCGAGTCATGCGTCTTCAATTCCAAAATATCATATGATATGATAAGCATGACAAATAATATAATCAAGAATGTTAATTAATTTGATTTTATAATATACTCAGTGAGATTATAATATGATATATGAGAAATCATTTTTTACATTAGGATAAGTTTAAAAACTTTTATATTTATCTGAATTTTTTATTTAATTTATATTTAATGATTGATAAAGTAATAAATTATAACTTATTAAATATAAATTAAACGAAAGTGTAAATTTTTTTAAATTTACACTAATATAAAATTTTTTTATATAACACGATATACTATACAGATTAGTTAATTGATAAGAGAGTTAAATAGTACAAAATACTTTTTTTTTTGCTCATACAAAATACTCTTTTAATCTCATGCAATAGCTATAATTTTATGTTGGAATGCACTTACCATTTCAAAGAACTTTTCAGCATGAGCCTGGTGCTTAGGATTATTCTGGTCCACTCCATTACTTAAAAATGAGAACATGTTCTTTGCTGCTGGAGCTTTCTCCACTATTCTAATTTTTTTATCAAATCAAAAACCAAAGACACTCACTCACATGTATATATGCACATTATCTCTTTCCTAAACACAACAAACAACAAAAGGGAAAACATAAGAGTAAGAGACATGGTGAGCTTACAAGGTGAAGAACACAAAGCTGTAGTGAGGAATGTTTTGCTTTAACGCTTCCCATGAGCTGTTCACTAAAGTCTCTTGCTTCTCAGTGAAAGAAACCATATTCCTTTTTTCAATCTTTCTTATTTTTATTGTTCAATGTAACAATTTTGCATCCAATACTTGTTTATATAGGAGTTCTTCTAATTTTTATTGGAATTATAATCTATTGGCTGGTGGTGGGTGGAAACGGGCATGATTTAAGAGACAATAACCTTTACAAAAACGTAATCAGATGTTTTTAATCGAATAAAGTTTATAAATGCTTGAAAATTTTAAAATGTTTAATGTAAATAATTTTTTTCAGTTTTTCATTAACTAAATAATTATTAATATAAAGAAAAATGTCAATAACAGTACTTTTTTTGGCCATTTTCAAAAACCCTTTTTAGTATTAAGTAAATTTTATACTAATTCGATCTAATAATACAGTAAATTGATTCAGATAATTAGTTTCCAATATAGAATTTCATCATGTTGGCTTCTCAATCTTCTAATGGTTAGCATTAGGAGCTGTTTGCGGCCTGGTGTGATGCCATGGTATATAAAAATCGAGTTGTAAATGAATCCAGCTATTTTAATAATCTTCGTTTATATTTTTTAGGATAAAATTTAGATTTTTTTTGTATCTTTAATTAGTCAGTAAGTTATTTTAATCAAATACTAACATATATATATATATATATATATATATACATATATATGCTCTCTTTATATATATATATATATATATATATATATATATATATATATATAAAGAGAGCATACACATGTATATATATCATCATTTGATTAAAAAGCTTAGTCATAAAAATATAAAAATGTTTATCTGAATTTTTTATTTCTTTAACAAATGCATTTAAACTTATTAATAAATCTTTAAAACAACAATATTTAACTATTTACATAAAATATTTATAGAATAAATTTAAACGAAAATCTCTAGGGGTTAGTAAAGGTTGTTTATGGAAGGAGTCAAAATATACCAAATAAAATTGCGTTGGCTTCTCAGAATTTTTTTACTGTGAAATAATGCATCTATCTATTAGTTTTCAATAACATAGTTCTTGCAATTATTGTATTAGCATTATTTATTGTGACTCTTTTTCAGCTGTTCATTTGATTTTCATCTCAGTTACAATTTATTCACTGTAAAAGGTGAAATTACAAAAAGTGAAAAAGATTGAGCAAAGTTATTGATTTCTCCAAAAAAAAAATGCTATTATAAACTTACTGGGGTATCAATAAAATTATTTCCTGATTACTTCTCTTTTTATAAACTTTTATAAGTCCAATCAATGCTTTACTACAATCAATATATTATATAAAATATTATTTTTATAATAAAACATGTGATATTAATTTCTCTATTTTTGATAAAATAATTAATTTATTAAAATTAATAAAAAATAATTACATATTATAAATTTATATTGCATTTTAAATTTTTTTTTAATTAACATCTTAAAATACATGTTAAGAAAAGGTAATAATTAATTGTTTTGGTCCAAAATATTATTTTTAATAAAAAGATGTGGAAGGGGTAAATTTTAACGAATTAAATAAGAAATTGGGTTTAAAACAGTCATCCACCTGTAGCTTATCAGTACTCTCACTGTCTTGCTTACATCATTGACCACACTGCACTTATTACTGGTTGACCCAAAATGGCCCAAACACTCATCCAAATCGGTGTAGTTGGCTGCGCCGACATAGCCAATAAGGTCTCACGCGCCATCACCCTCGCCCCGAACGCCGCCATCTGCGCCGTCGCCAGCCGCTCCCTCGACAAGGCTTCAGCATTCGCCGCCGCCAACGCCGTCCCTCTCACCGCCAAACTCTATGGCTCCTATGAGGCACTTCTTCAGGACCCCGACGTCGACGCTGTCTACATGCCACTCCCCACCAGTCTCCACCTCCCGTGGGCAGTGCTCGCGGCGCAGCATAAGAAGCACTTGCTTCTCGAGAAGCCCGTGGCCCTCGATGTCGCCCAGTTTGACCGCATTCTTGAGGCCTGTGAATCCAATGGAGTGCAGTTCATGGATAACACCATGTGGGTCCATAACCCCCGCACCCATGCCATGGCTCAGTTCCTCAACGATGCGCACCGTTTTGGTGACCTCAAATCGGTATGTCATCCATTCATTCCGCTTTTTATTTACTGTATTGACCAATGCAAGGGAATTTTTTTTTTTTAAAAAAAAGAAATTATGATTCGAAAATGTTTATTTTTTGGACACCCCATTTTTGTATGAGAGTCAAAGTTGGAATCTTTCTTTTTTTGGTGTGCGGTAACTATTTGCTAACAATGGAGCTCTGACGGTTCAAATAAAAAAATGGGTTAGCAACTGAATAATGCAATCCTTAGTAGTATTGTGACATTAAGGCCTTGTTTGTTGGGGAATGTCGTGAAAAGCTTCGAATTTAAATTTGGAAAGCAGAGGGTTAAAGTAATTTCAAGAGAAGTAACCAATGTCTTATTAATATTTCATCCTTCTGCCAAATATAGCTCTTGTGCCATTTATCTGCTGTATGGTTTTGTTGACTAATATAAACTGGGCTTTAACTGGGGTTTTTCGCTTCAGTTGCAATTATTTAGTTGCTTTTGTATATTTGGTTGTCACTGTTGAATGAATAACTCAAAAGGGCATTCCTAGAATATTGAGTTATGTTATAAAACATTGATTATGCATTTGATAAGTGGCATCTTCTGGGCTGTGTAGGTTCGCACCTGTTTTACATTTGCTGCTGATTCTGATTATCTGGAGAACAACATTCGTGTGAAGGCTGATCTTGATGGTCTTGGTTCTCTGGGTGATCAAGGGTGGTATTGTATTAGGGCAATCCTGTTGGCAGCTAACTATGAATTGCCAAAAATAGTAGTAGCATCTCGTGAAGCTGTGCTTAATAAAGATGGGGTCATATTGGATTGTGGGGCTTCTCTATATTGGGAAGATGGGAAAGTAGCAACCTTCCATTGCTCCTTCTTGGCGAACTTGACAATGGATATAACAGCCATTGGGACAAGAGGAACTCTACATGTGCATGACTTTGTTATACCTTATCATGAGAAGGAGGCATCGTTTATGGCTGGTACAGAAACAAGCTTTGATGATCTTGTCACTGGGTGGGCTAAACAACCAAGCAAGCACACAGTGAACACTGATCTCCCTCAGGAGGTTCTTTTGGTTAGAGAATTTGCTAACTTGGTGGCACAAATCAAATTCAAAAACTCAAAGCCTGATAAGAAGTGGCCCACAATTAGTAGGAAAACTCAACTAGTTTTGGATGCTGTGAAGACTTCAATTCAGAGGGGTTTTGAGCCTGTTCGGATTCAGGAGTAAATTAAACAGGTTGTACACTACTACTCAGGTGAGACCATTTTTCTTAATAAAGATTCGTTCTACGTTTGTTTGTATTTGTGAGCAATTCATTTCTCCCACGTGGTGGAAATCCTGTAGACTGTACAATGCTACCATTCTAATTGGTTAATATTCATGTTTTTTTATTTATTTATAAAATTATAAAGAAAATAGAGCACAGTGAAGAATATAATAAAAACAAAAATAAATGACATTTGTAGCTAAAGATTCAAGTGAATTTTTAATTAAATCAATAAGTGAAGTTTCATACTTGCAATCCTAGAAACCAGAGTAAGAACATACAGTTGCAACATCCCAGGTCAGGGTATATTTAACGTGCGTTTGGAAATATGTTCAAAAACTTATAGTTATAAATTCAATATCGAAACTATAATTAATAAGGTTGAAGGAAACATAGTTATTTAATTGTAAATTTAAACGCATTTTTAGTGTGAAAGATAACCGACAAACTTTAACATGCTAAGAGAAGTGCGTACATCCTAAAAAGGAAAGAGATAGAAAAGAAAAAAAGAGAGAAAATAATATATTTATATATATATATTTGTGATTGTTTACAGCCATAAGAATAGTATTTTTTTGAATACGCAGGCCAAGTTTTTACATTATTATCGCACATTTTCTTTGGATGAGTAAATGAGTTTTGTTTTTATTTCGGTAAATTCTTTCTCTCTCTATCTCTACTATAAAAGGTAAATTTATTTTATAAATATAGATTACTTTTATATGTATCTTACTTCGTTATAAAATAATATATATTTTTTACCCTCGATTCTTTTCTTTTTTTTATTGACAGGGTACTTTGCAAAAAGTATAAAAGTAAAGTAGAAGAAAAATCAAAGAATGATGTGAAAGAACTATATTTTTTTAAGTGGGTGTAAACAGCGTAAAAAGTTAAAGTTGGTTTTTTTTGTTAAGTAGTTTTATAAATTTTTTAAAATACAATTTTTAAAAATTAAAAACTAAAATAGAAACAGAGTCACCCTTAATATATGAAATTACTGTTGCTGTTATTTTTTCAGAAAACTATTGCATGTTTGCCACAGCAATACAGTTACAACTGTGCATTGCGCACGCGTGTCTCAGTATTCTCATTACAAAATTATGCAACATAGTTTAGAAACATAATAGCATTTACTAAAGTTAAGTGAGAAAACACACTACATGATTTCTGCTGTCTGTCACCTGGGTGAGGTTATCATCTTCATGTTTTGTCAAGATGCTAATCAAAATTAGGAATACATCATTTTCAGCTAGATTTGGAAACTGATTCTTAATCCATAAAATAAAACAAAAGAAAGACATTCAAATTATATAGTTTATTGATTATAGATTTATAAAAGAATTTTGAAAAAAGTAAATTAGAATTGTAATTTATTACAAAAAATGTCAACAGTAAAAAATTGATACGAATCTCACACTCAATCCTCTAATTTGTCATTATTATTTAATAAAGTTTGTTTATCTAACAATGGAAAAATAACATATTACAAACTTTCCTCTTGACGAAAGAATCAAGGTCACAACCATCCACGTGTATGCAGGAGTGGCCATGATGCTGAATGATAAGATATTCCACCACAAAGTAGATATAAGAGATAATTGATGATTATGAATTGATGATAATGGAGCTTCAAACCCAGACCTTGCTTTTACTAGTCACACTAACCATTCTCATCACCCGCTTCTTTCTGAACCGCCACGGTAAAAGAAACCAACCACCCGGTCCAACCGGGCTCCCCATAATCGGAAACCTCCACCAGCTGGGCCCAAAACCCCACTGCTCCCTCTCCTCACTGGCCCAAACATACGGCCCAATCATGTCCCTCCGCTTCGGCTCTGTCACCGTGGCCGTCGCTTCATCCCCCGCCACGGCCCAAGAAATCCTCCAAAAGAACGACCAAGCCTTCGCCAACCGCCCCATTCCCGAATCCGTAGCGGCCCAGCCTAACGTCGGTGACACCCTTGCGTGGGCCCCCGCGGACCCACGGTGGCGCAACCGGCGTCGCATCTGCACCACCCAGATTTTCACCAATCAACGCCTGGACCTCCTCCAACACTTGCGGGAGCGCAAAGTGCAGGAACTGATTGAACACCTTGAGAAGCAAGCTTCGAAACGAAACGTAGTTAACATTGGAGAGCTTGCGTTCGCGACGATGCTGAACCTTGTGTCGAACACGGTGTTTTCGGAGGACATGGTGGATCCTGAGTTCGAGAGTGCGGGGGAGTTGAAGGAACTGGTGTGGAGGATCATGGAGGATGCTGGGAAGGTTAACCTTTCGGACTATTTTCCGGTGCTGAAGAGGTTTGATTTGCAGGGCGTGAGGAGACACGTGGCTGTTTCTTACGTGAGGTTGCATGAAATTTTTGATGACATGATTCAGAAACGTGTGAGGGATAGAGAGAGTTCGCGTGGCGGTGGCGCCAACGGTGATTTCTTGGACGTGTTGCTCGATCATTGTCAACAAGGGGACGCTCCTGATTTCACCGTTCAAAGCATTAAGCCATTGATTCTGGTAACTCATAATTTTACCTTATTATCATTACACTACATCTTAACTTTTTATTAGATAATTTATTTTACAATTAACTATTAAAAAATTTAATTACATAAACTATATTTACAAAATTTGAAATTAATTTAAAATGATTTAATATATTATTTATGCATACCACATTTATACGTTTGAAATATGTAAAAATAAAAAATATTATTTAATTTCGACAAAATTTTATATAAATAATATACGTTATATATTATTTAAATTTAAACATTAAAATTGTAAGTTTACAGTGAAAAAAAAGTTACTTATGATAAATATAGCTAGCTAGGATATTTAATTATATCCTTTCTTTGATTTTTCCATCTCAAATGTATACGTAATTACTACTATTTATTTAAGAAATAGCCCTCAATTATTGTTATATATATATATATATATATATATATATATATATATATATCTAGGTTACTATATCATTTTAAAAGATAATAATTTTATCAACACTTTGAAGATGTTTTAAATTGCTATTTTCTCCGCAATTAATTAGGTCCTTCCCTATCATTATATAATCACAAAGAAAGTCAATTTCTGTGAAAACGCTTTAAAAGAGTGTAATGTTATTAATAACGGCTTGAATGTCCAAATAAAAGTTATTAAATTAATTTTTATAGTTTTAATAAAAAAATTATATTTTAATATAAAAATATATGTTTCAGACTAATTTATACGTATATATCAATTATATTTAATAGTTTATAATCAATTAAACTATAATTAAATTTATTTATTTTTAACTAAATGTATACTAAACCTGCTATTTCAGGCATTAACATCATTAAAACATTTAGTTGTGCAAAAACTAAAGAACAGCAGCTAAATGTTTTTGACATACTTTTTATTTTATTTAAATAATATATGCATTAACTAATAGAATACTTGTATAAAAACAATCCATTAAACATTTATAATTAAAATTCACAGTAGTTCAGTTACCATAAGCATGATTTCGTCCTGCATATTTTTCTAGTTTATTTAGGAGTAGTTTACCTAATAAATATTTTATATGAGTAGTTTATCTAATATTGAAGGGTTAGGAAAATAGGCGTGAGCCAAAAAGGAGTAGTAACGAATGGTACAATAATTATTTAAAACAATATTCATTTCACATCTCATTTTTTTTAGTAGTTTTTATACTCTTAAAACATAACGAAAAAATAATAATTCTTGACTGATGTGAAAGAGAGTAAAATAAGAAACGAAACTTTTTTCAATGAGTGTAAGTGAAGGAATAAAAAAAATATTTGAAATAAGAAAATAAATTTTTTTATATCATATTTTAAATTGATAAAGCAAATTAATATGCAAAATTTTTAGCTAAATTAGATCTAGATTTTCTAATTTTTTATTCTCAGTTTAAGGTTCCTCCTCTCCCTTTTTTGTCTTTCTTGAATTTAGATTTTAGATTTCAGTTTTCAGGATTGTCCTGGACATTGTGGCTAGGTTCTATTCTGTTTTAGGCTTTTGAGCCATTTTTATTAAAAGATAAAATAAAAATTTTATTGTTTATAATTTTTATAAAAAATAAGTATACATGAATGCGTTATTTAAAATATGACGTTATATATATATATAGAGCAGGATTTTTTTACACCAATCTAAGTTTAAAATTTTTTATACCCAGTGTAAACTTTTTATTTAATTTAAATCTAATTAAAGTAAGAGTTTCGTTTTTCTCTTCATTGTTCAGTGTACTAAGTGGTGTAGAATTGGGTAATGACAAACGAATATACTCCTTTTTCAGTGAATACTTTTCAAAATTATTTTATATTTAGATATAATATTTGAGAAGTGGAAGATTTAAGTTTGTTTGAATAATAAATTTTATTTTAAGATTATATTTCAATTTACACTCGGTTGAAATTTTCCTAGTAAAATTTTCAAGATAGTGGTTAAGGTTGGACACGGAATGTTACGACCAATGAAACGAGAAACAGGAAGTTCAGAAGATTCCCTTAGTGGATATGCTTAAGTGACCCGTAAGCCCGACATGCATGTAGATTTCATATGACATAAGTATTATATATATCTAACCTAGGAAGTGGTTTGGGCTTAATATCAATTTGCACGACCATGCCATGGACCATAGCTGACTTTGATACACTTCAGTTAGTGAACAATGGCTATAATTAATTTAAATTTGAATTTGAATTGGATTGATGGGAATTTAATAAATTTTTAAACGATCGAAGACGAATATTGAAATAAATTCTGACGTAGTGTAGCAAGTAAGCTCACTGCATGCAAGATCTTGTTTTAATTTTTCTACAGCCACAAAACAACCAAGTGTGATGATGATGGTTCCAAACAGGATTTGTTTATAGCGGGAAGTGACACTTCAGGATCAACAACAGAATGGGCAATGGCAGAGCTTCTACGCAACCCAGAAGTAATGCAAAAAGCAAGAAATGAACTGAATCAAGTAATTGGCAGTGGCACCTCCAATGAAGTAAAAGAATCGGATATCCCTAGACTTGCATATATTCAAGCAATAGTGAAAGAAACTCTTCGGCTTCATCCACCTGTACCCCTTCTCTTGCCCTATGTGGCAGGATATGATGTTGAAGTAAGTGGGTACACTATTCACAAAGGACACCAAGTTCTAATAAATGCATGGTCTATTGGTAGAAACCCCGAGTTTTGGGATGACCCATTGTTGTTTAAGCCTGAAAGGTTTCTCAGGTCCAATGTAGATTTCAAAGGCAGGGATTTCGAGTATTTGCCTTTTGGTGGTGGTAGGAGAATTTGCCCTGGTTTGCCACTTGCTAATAGAATGATTACTTTAATGTTGGCTGCGTTTGTTCACTCTTTTGAGTGGGAGCTTCCTCAGGGTGTTACTCCTCAAACGCTTGACATGAGTGAACAGTATGGCATAACGTTGAAGAAGCTTGCTCCTCTTTGTGCTATTCCAATATCAGTGTAATCAAAATCCCATGCAAATATATATGAAGTTCGTGGAATTTAAACCTTGTTTATTGGGCCAAAGTTAACGAGTGCATGCTATTTCATGTTCTAAAGCTTAATGTATATGTTGCATAAGAATATACTTTCGTTTTATGAATACTTTTGTTGTATTAAAGTTTAGATTAAGCTAATTATTTTAATAGCTTTTTCTTTACAATATCAGCTTCATATTTTTTCTACTTTTTGAATTTGAGCTTTTGCTAGTAACATATTATTTGCTATCGTATTTTTTATTTGTTTGAATCTTAGCACTTTTTTTATACATAAAAAGTCATAAATTTATGAATAAAATATGAAAAATGTTAATCAAGAGTATTGGTTAAAGAATTAAAAATTAAAAATAGACTTATTCTTATACTTTTTAAATATATTTTAATATAAATTTCAATAAAATTATTATTTATTAATTCTTTAACTAATATTCTTAAAGAACTAGTTATAAAGATTCATAAAATATGAGTACACTAGAGTCAACAGGTATATCATTTGCAACAACTTTGCTTAATGCTACCTATTAAATTTATACACACCAACTAGAAACATACAAAGAACTCTTAATCTTATATGAAAAATCATAATCAGGATCTAATCTTTATCATCCTAAAGATAACTCCATTGCATGTCAACCAGAGGGACCACATGCTTCCAGCAAACAAAAAAAGTATAGCTTTTTCATTACTAAATAGACCACTTTGTTGTAGATAATGAGAAGGAATGGTTTCTGGTAGAACAAAAGAGAAGCCAAGCCAATTAGACTTTGGTCCAAAGCATGCAATCCTTCAAGTTAAGAACTAGTAGCCTACTCTTTTAATGTCAATAAACAAACATACAATGTTTATCCGATTGGGCTATATAAGTACTTTTCACACAAGCTCGCTTTGAGTAATGAATCGAATCCGAATATCGATATATTTCCATGTTAACGCTCTAATATCAAGAAGCAATTACTTATAGATCACATTAAACTTCTCCAATTTCCAAAATAGAAGTACAATTTTCATATTGCATTGACACTAGGTATAAGTGCTCGTCATTTAAATTTAAATAAAATGCTTTTATATATTTTTTAAATTGTTAAATATAATTAAAATATATGTATACATTAATCTAAATTACAGAAATTTGATTAAACAATATATTTTGTATTAAAATTATAAAAATCAAATGTTCAATGGTAAAACAATAATAATTTTAAATATTCTTCCAACATCTTACAAATCTTTCTACTTGCTAAATAAAATAAATGTTATATTTTTAAGACATTAAATATATTTGATTTTTATTTAAAATTTATTTAAATAAGTATTAAAATGATTAAAATAAATAAATAGTATCGTTATTCCTAAAAAAAATATCTAAATTAAAAATTTAGCTCCTCTAAATTAAAAAAATAAATAAAATAAAAAATAAAACTTTATTTTCCTTTATTTTAAATTTAAATATTTTATGAATATAATTAACTTCGAGTAATATCTAAATATCTTTATTTTCTTACTTTACATTTTTTTTAATGGAATTAAATCTTTGTTTTCATGGGGAAATGAGCCGGTTATGTGTTAAAATAACATTCTCCTTGAAATGCAAGCGATGAACCTTACTTTTAGCGCTAACCTGTAAGCAAATCAACTCTTAATAAACACGTAAATCAAGAACATATATACAGCTCGAAAGAAAATAAGATTAGTTTGATTCTTGACACTTAATACGATATTTAAGGGAGATAAGCATATGTAAAATTAAAATTTAAGAAAGCATTGTTAATGTAAATTTTAAGAACAGTAACGTGTCTGATTGTCAGCCAAGCGTTGGATTTGGTTCACTAATTGCGATGGGGTCGTTTTCAATTAGCATTTTTCCATGCATGAAGATGCTCAACACTTTTTATACGGGTAAATATTAATCAATATCTTAAAAATTAATTAGTAAATTAGAAAATTTATTATTAACAATTGTAATAATATACTCCTTTCTAATTAAGAATAATAGTTAATTTTATTTAATTTTCTTAATTTCATTTAAAAATAACTTTATTATCTAAATTTCCTTTTTATTGGGACCTTTTTTCAAATGAAAATACTAGTTTCACAAAAATAAAATGAGTTATTAAAAATGAAATTTAAATTAAATAAATGGTATTTTAAAAATAATTTTATTACATAAAATAAAATCAATTAAAATTTGCTTATATTTTAAATATTTACTTGAGTTCAAATTTGTTTATATTTGAGTCTGGAGAGAATATATACTTTTAAAAAAAATTATTATACTTAGCATATTTTTTATTAAAATCTAAAATATTACTAACACTTAATCTTTAAGATTAATTTTAATTATTTATAAAATCATAAATTTATTTTTAAAAATATTTTCACACTAAGCTGAAAAAGAAGGTCTCAGCCAGAATGGGCATTGCGTTAAAATTAATAATAAAACATGCATTTATAATTTTAAAGAGTGATTTTACTTATGTTTATAAATTTAAACATTTTAAAAATACTTGTAATTTTAAAATTTTAAATGACATACTATTTTATCTTAAAATATTACAAAACTAACTATAGTAATCCTACTCAACTTGAACGTAATTATCTTAAGTGAAGAATAATTGTGATATAAATAAAAAAAAAATATTGTAATAATATATATAATTTTTGTACCATAACATGTTATGATCCACTTTTATATATATTTGGTAATGAATAATAGTACTCTATTTAGAAAGTAAGACATTAAATAAAATTATTTTATTTCATAGTTAGTTACTTATATTTTTTAGAATTAAGATTAAAGAAGGATGATTTGTGAATTACTTTTTCTTGCTATAACTAGTTTAATTATTTTTTATTTTAAATTTTGGAAAATAGACTTTGTTAAATTTTTTATTAATTTAAATAAACTTCTAAAATTTTCATAAATACTTATATTTATATTAATAAATATTTCCTTATTACGTTGTATTTTATGATTATAAAATTAATTATATTAAAATGATTTTTTTATAAATTTTAATATTAATGATAATTTTATTCATTAATATATTTACATATATATATATATATATATATATATATATTAAAATAAAATACTTTGCATATCCTACTAAAGCTAGTAGTGGATAAAAGAACATTTAAATTATTATATTCATCAACTAATATACTTATGTACTATAAAAAATAATAATATTATAGTTACTAGACATATTTCTGTAAATCTAATTATTGTATAACAAAATTTGATATATTAATGTGTGTTTATTTCTTATATTTTAATAATATATATCAACTTTTTTATTAATATTTAAAAGTTTGTTGGTAATTACATATTTATTTGTAAAAAAGAGAAATTTAATATATTCCTGGTATAACGTTGATATAAATTTGTAATGTTTGTAAAAGTTGTGAGTGTATTTTTACTAATGATTTTTCTTTGATAATCTATCAATAAATATTGTAGTACATTTTCATTAAAATTTGTAATAATGTCTTAATTAAAAAAATTGAAATGTCTCATCTTACTAACCTTTTCTCTTAAACACAGAGAGCTACTAACATTCATAGGATAACAAAAAGCTCCTAACATGTGATCAATTCAGGTGGTGCGTACCTTTTTTTATTTTTTTATTTTATGGATTTAGATTTGAACATTATGAATGGTTTTTATTTATTTTTTGGTTAAAAGAGTTAACTTTAATATATTGTAAATATATTATCAGTTCAAATATGTCAATCTGACTTTTTATATATGTGGTTTAAAAAAAATCAAAGAGCACATTATTTAAGAATTCTAGTTACTTTAACATGATTAGTGTGAGCTTTAGAATAAATAAATAATTAAAATTATGATATAATATATAATATTATGATATTTAAAACTTATTTTATATTATTTCTGATTTTCTGAAGAATACCATTTAATTTACATGAAGGGGATCTGCAATTTAAAACATTTTACTTAGTCCTTATTTTCTTATAACTTTATTTATCGTTTGATTTACCCCATTCAGGTCTGAATCAAGTATGGTCATTAAAGATACTTATTTTCTCATAACTTTTTTGTTTACAATTTTTCTTTGTATTGTTTCATTAGTAGACTTTTATAAAGTTTGAATTAAAGTAAAATATTTTATATTATAATTTAATAACGTTAAATTAAAGAACATAATAGTTTAACAAAAAATAATAAAAATAAATTAATAAACTACGAAATTACAAAAAAAAAGATAAAATATAAATAATCCCAAACTCAATGTTGATATTTGATATTGATAGTGCCATTATAACGAATCTAAGTCAATTATCAATTTTAAAAATATCATAGTTTTTTATTTTTATAATTTTTTATTTAATTTCATTTACTACAGTTAATAAAAATAACATGATTTTAACTTCTCACCAAAAGCTAAAAACTATAATTTTTATAATTTATAAATTATAAAATTGAATATTTTTTTTATAAAACTAAAATGAAATATATAGTATTCTGACAAGTGTTAATTAGGGTCCTAAAAGTATTATTAAAAATTTAATTTTTAAAATAAATAAAATACATATTTTTGTGATTTAACACATTTTTAATAAAAAGACTCTTATTTTTAATTCTCTTATTAATATTTTAAGACTTTATTTAAGAGTTTGAAAGAAAAAAAATTTAAAAGTAAAAGAAGAGAAGAGAATGGATAGTTAATAAAAAGAAAAAATTAAAACCGAGAGTAACTTAAAAATATAAACTTATGGAAGAAAGGCTAACGTAGTTCACTTGTTAGCAAAATGGTAATATATTTAGTAAGGAATGAGTATTGAAGTTGCATTGTTGGGAGATTTGTGATACATTTCTTGAACAGCTCGTAGCCACGTGAGGCTGAGGCATTGAGCAGCGCGTAATTGGACCTCGCTTCCCGCCCTAACACACGCATATATGCCTCGAAATTCATATCCATCAAGGATCCGATTTTAAAATTTAATTTTGATTCATAAACATGTAAGAATATCATCATTCATTTTATATTTTTCTTAGAGAAACAAAATATCGTATCAAATTTACCCCACCATCCAAACTAGCTCCAACCATGCATGGACGCCTATTTATACCAAGCTTCCCCTGTCTCCTCTGCACTTCACAATCGTCCAATATCTTTCACGCACTCTCTTGCTGATTACCTTCATTTCTGTAGCTACTATAATGGGGTTACCTTCAACGTCATTAGACAGTAGTAACTGGGGGGTATTCACACTTGCAGCCATAGCAGGAACGCAAAACTTGCTCAACAACCCACTCTTGCTTATCCTAATATTTGCACTCCTTCTCTTCATTGGGTTCTTGACATGGGCTTTCCCAAGAGGAGGAGGAGGTGTAGCATGGAGAAATGGCAGGAACCAAATGGGCAAGGTCCCTATACCAGGTCCCAATGGAGTTCCAATCTTGGGCATCTTATTGAACTTGAACCATGGCCTGCCTCACCGGACCCTTGCTTCCATGGCTTCAACTCTAACCGCCACAAAACTCATGGCTTTCAGTTTGGGGTCAACCCCTGTAGTTATAACTTCAAACTCTCACATAGCTCGTGAAATCTTATACTCACCCCATTTTGCAGACCGTCCCATTAAACAATCCGCTAAGAGCCTCATGTTCAACCGTGCCATTGGCTTCGCACCAAACGGCACCTACTGGCGTTTGCTACGTAAGGTTGCTTCAACCCACCTTTTCTCCCCGCGGCGCATCGTAGCGCACGAGGCCGGTCGCTTGCTAGACTGCGCCGCCATGGTGCGCTCAATGGGTCTTGAACAATCCAAACATGGGTTTGTTTGTTTAAGGAAACACCTCCAAGATGCAGCTCTTAACAACGTTATGGGCACGGTTTTCGGAAAAAGGTACGACCAAGTGTGCCATGATAGGTACGAGGTTGAAGAGCTGCGTGACATGGTGAGGGAAGGGTTTGAGATTTTGGGAGCTTTCAATTGGTCTGATTATGTCCCTTGGATCAGCTTCTTTTATGACCCTTTTCGTCTTCGGGAACGGTGTGAGGCTCTTGCTCCTAGAGTTAAGAAATTTGTGAAGCAGGTTTTGGACGAGCACCGAATGGCTCCGTTCAAGAAGCTTTCTGATGGCTCGGACTTTGTGGATGTGCTGCTGTCTCTGGAGGGGAATGAGAAGCTCCAAGATGATGACATGATTGCCGTTTTATGGGTTTGTGTTTTACTCCTAATTAAGTCGTATCGTAACGTTGGAAACTTTGTTGGCCATGCACATATCAACACGTGTATATGTTAGCCACATTTACAACAATTATCACAATTTAAACACCCAAAATTTTAATAATTAGTTTGATCCACTCCCCCAGTTAGCAGTATACTAGTTCCTCATGGATTGAAAAAAATATTTTTTAATAGGTTGTGTCTAGTTAATTAAGATAAAGGGCGAGTTTCAACACAACATTTATATATTAAGCTTTTATTAGCATATATATGTTACTCAAATAAAAGGTTGGTTTTGACACGGTTCAAAATAATTTGTTGTTTGTTAATATGATGCTCTTATGTTTTAATTTAGAGGCACAGACAGTATCTTTGCTTACATGTTAGAAGTTTTTTTTAAAATTTATTTCAATAAATTTTATATATGATGAAATTTATATATATATTTTTTATATAACAAGAATTTATTGTGCTCGATTAATTTGTTTATTCAAATAAACGTAAAATTTACATGACAGAAACTGTGTCCATTAAACTTCCCTTCATTAGTTCTGTTTAATCCCACTTGTTAGAATCAATGCCAAATTATTGTGTCAAAATATTAAATTAAGCAGTGAGTTTTATTGGCTTTGGTCACGTACGTGCAGGAGATGATATTTAGGGGCACAGACACAACAGCACTTCTTACTGAGTGGATAATAGCCGAGCTTGTTTTGAACCAAGACGTGCAGACAAGGCTTCGTAACGAGCTTGACAGGGTTGTGGGGGACAAAAAGAATGTTACAGATGATGATGTGATCAAATTGCCATACCTTGAAGCTATTGTGAAGGAGACATTGAGATTACATCCAATTGGGCCCCTCCTTTCGTGGGCCCGCTTGTCCACGTCAGATGTCCAGCTCAGCAATGGGATGGTGGTCCCAGCCAACACCACAACAATGGTGAATATGTGGGCCATAACCCACGACCCCAATGTGTGGCAGGAGCCATTGGTATTCAAGCCAGAGAGGTTTGTGAAGAGTGAAGGAGGGGTTGACTTGGATGTGAGGGGCGTTGACCTAAGGCTTGCTCCATTTGGTGCTGGACGTAGGGTTTGCCCTGGAAGGAACCTAGGCCTCGTGACCGTGAGCCTTTGGGTGGCTAATTTAGTTCATCAGTTTCAATGGTTCCAAGACATGGCTAACCCTGTTGACCTCACCGAGGTGCTCAAGCTGTCTTGTGAGATGAAGAACCCCCTCAAAGCAGTGGCTATTCCTAGGGTTGCTTAAATTAAGTTCAAGAACTCTACAAGGTTTGGTGCATGTGATATGTAATACGAGTGTCAATTATAAATGTGTTAGGAAGATCATAAATTTTCCTAAAGTTGTGTGGTGAGGATTATTTATCTAGTTTCTTAATTTATTGTGTTGTGTTAATGTGTTACTGTGAGATAAGATGTGTGACTAAATAAGTTGGCATTCTATGCCTACAAAGTTAGTGCATGTAACATAAATATATCCTTGTTAATTGTAATAGTACTTTGTATTTACCTATTCGTATGCGATAATTTTAAATTTGATTTCGCTTTTCTTATTTTGCAAAATCAAAAGGGTCATATATGGAGTTACCTCGACTGCGCTGCTTAAACTTAATTCAGAGAATAAAGGAAAATGAACAACTATAATGAATATTAAACTAATTATCAACTTGTTAACTACAAAAATGATTGTGTTGGTCACTTAACACTTTGATTAAGATTAATATTTTAATCAAAATATTAGTTAGAGTAATGATTTAATCGTTAAAAGTGTTGATAATATAATATCTTAACTAAAATTTAGTAATTTAACTAAAATATTAGTTAATATAATAGTTTATTCAAAATTTTATATTAATTATTCGACTAAAATCTAAATTTTATTAATTTAAACAATCATAAAAGTAGTTAAGTGTTGAACACTCAGAACTTTAAATCACTAATTCAGTTAGAATACAAATCCTAGAAATTTTAGTCATAAAAATAGCGAGATTTTAGTTATTTAAATTTTATTTTACACTTTATTTTTAGTTTTTACTATTATTATTTATTTATTTTGTTCATTAAACTTCTTTAAATCTCGTGGTTGACGATTATTCAGTAGAATTCCTTTTGAAGTTTGCAAAAGGACTTTAATCCAGTCCTAGAAGCGAATTAGATAAATAGGTGAGTTTAAATACAAAATTTCACTACAATGCAATTCTAAAAAAAATTATTTATGAATAAAATATTATTTTCATAGGACACATTATATATATCTTTTTTAACACTCCTATCACGTGATAATAAAATATGCAGTCATCCAACAAGCAGAGGAAGATAAGTAAAAGGGAGTATTCGATTTCTGATATGCGTAAAGAAAAAGGAAAGAAAAATATGAGTAAAATTATAGGGATTAATTTACTAAACTCTGTGTTTAATAGCTATAATAATATAATTAACATAAAAATTGATGAGCAAAATCCTTTTTCACGTTACAACTAATGTATATTGAATGGATAGATCGAGGTTGTTGTTGGATGTGTCTTGCCGAAGTTATAGTTTATACGCAGCCGACACCATAGAATTCACGAAGCTTCTACGGAGAAAATTATATATTAATGAAGTTTGCGTATCGAAATGGCCGTTATGCGACGCGTCAACATAAGGCAAACCATTGTAACATGAGCTTGCTATTTCGAATTTCCAAGTCCAAGATCTTTCTAGTCATGCTAGCTAGCGAGGTCGGTTATCGATTGAATCCCCCAAAGTCCTTACACAAAGTGAATACCCTAACATTCTCAGTTTCTCACTCACTCTTCCACCAATAAATATTAAAAAAATACTAGGAAGACAAGTCTAGGAGAACAAATATACAGTATAAAAAGTTATGGTAGATGGCACGGTATCTTGATTAATCAATTATATGGTTTAACTCAGAGCTTATGGTTGTAACCTACGCTTAATAGTTCAAAGATATATAAGGAGTCTGATTTTCTTTGAATAAGATTTTTGGCTAAAGTTTTGTGAATGGAAAAACAATTTCTGAGCTTTAAATGAGTTCAAATTTTCTCAACTTGAATTAATCAAAATTAATGTGACTTTTGGATATCATTAAATTAAAGTATAAACTCATTGAAAGGACTTATAAAATAATTAAGGTCCATTTGATTATTTAGAAATGAAATAATTTCAAGCAACAACAATGTGACTTTACTTATTTGACGAATTTGGTTAAGGTGAGATCTTGACAATGGTTTCTGCAAAAGCTAAGCTGCCCTGTCATTCTCTCACCAACGTAATCATTAATATATTACTTATTGGGATATGAAGATTAAGTTCATATTATTTGTTAATGAAGATTCTTAAAATTTTATAAAGAAACAACTTAATTTTACTAAACATTTTTTTAAATATTTGATAGTTATTTATTTATTAATAAATATTTCTTTTGTAATTTTGGCAATAAAATTTTCCTTTACTGTTTTTTTTTTTTTTAAAGATTGGTCTGGTCAGTTAGACCCGAATCGAGGCGTGTCAAACTCCGACTTTTCTGGTTGAATATGCTGAAGTCGTAACCTAATAAAGAAAAAAAAAACTGAAAAAATAATAATAAATGAACTATTGATCTCATATTTTAAAATTAAAACATATAGGTTTGTAATTATTGTTATCGTCATTATTTGTAGTTGTGGTTTAAAAGTCCAGCTGTCTTCGTCGTATGGGTGAGAAACCTTAATGCTTGTGGGTGAGTTCGCCCTTACATGGTTGTTTCCTTAATGTTTGCCGAACAATGATACATAAAAAGAGGAATCCTTGTAGTTAATTGTTCTTTCCTTTTAATTTTGTAGGTAATAATTTCAACATAGTCGGTGCCACGAAATATTAACAACAATCACTGGGACTTGGGAGACCCTTTGTTTACACGAAATCCATGAGTCTACTGGCTGACTTTTTTTCAAATTCCAAGTCATCAACTTAGCTGCGAGATGATTCATGCATATCTAATTCGTGAGTATTTATTTCCTTTCCAAAACCAAACAATGACGAACATATAAGGAGATGATACAAATGTTTTTCTTCTTCTTAAGTTATACAAGAGATGAATTTAGTGTAAAAAATTTACATGAAATTATGAATAAATATCAACGATAGCATTCACAAAACATTTTCATATTTTTGCATGTCGAATGACAATATTTAATTTAATATATACATCTTTTGATAATGCTTTTCAAGAACGATCTTTAAGGTTCTTTTCCAATGGATTCTCCACCCAAGTTCCTTTGGAAATAGGTCGAAACGGTTTAAAGGATTTGGCTCGATCGTGGTGTTTATGCTGAAACAGGAACAAATTTAGAAATTTGGTGAATAAAAAAATTGATGTTTTGCGGACTGTTGTTGAAATCCTAGGTAACAAAATTGAAGAAAAAATTTCATAAAATAAGAGCATGTTTGTTTTCATTTTACTTTTTTTTTTTTTTGGGTTTTTTCTCTCTTCCCTACCCACCTGATACAATTTCATTGACAGTTTGATTTGGGTTGACATGCAAATTGCTAAAGTGTTTGATGAGAAATTGCCCTATCTAGGGTTTGACAATATTTGAGCTTTCCTTCAATTATGACTTGGACCTGTTGGTTTTGCGACGGTCATGCGACGATTACCCAGACAAAGACGCAACACCAAAGCAATAGCCGAAAGAAAATCTTAAAGGTTGCGTTTTATACTATAAATCTCCGATGTCGATGGAAAAGCCGCACATTAAAAGTGCAAAAAGTAATAAAAGAATATTACAGTATGATGAATACCAAAGTATACGGAAAACTACTTTTTCCTCCAATTTTGCCATACATGCCATATTGAAACATAATGTAAAACAAATGTGTAACTTATTATTTTCAATTAATTTATCATAGTTTACTACAAAACAGGGAAAGTCCATAGTATTCTTCAACATGGTGGCATGTCTGGCGGTGGAGGAGGTAATGTTTCATTGGAAGACTTGCCATTCTTCACAATAAACACTGTCTCCATGCCCCAAGATTGGTGGCGTTCTAGATGGCAATGCATAAACCATACTCCTGCAATTAATTGAAAGCACATGCAATTAGTTTCTTGACAAAATAAAGTTATTCACACCCCATTTTTACGACGTAGGAGATAAAAAAATAAAATGAAAATATTGTATACGCGAATGAACATCATTATTGTTTCTATATAAGGGAGTATTCCGTGGCACATACCAGGGTTGGTAGCCACGAACCTTATTGCAGCCCATCCATTTATTGGCACAATCACTGTATTCAAATAAGGAGGATCAATGAGATTGAAATTCATGGGGTCTTTGCTTTCGTTGAAATTGCCAAACCCAAATCCAACAACATGGAAACTGAATCCATGCAGATGCATAGGATGGTCTATCCCCCCAACAACGTTTGTCCCTTGGAAAACTATTTCCACCGTTGAACCATAGTTCAGAAAATTAACCTTTGTCCCTTGCCTTGGAATATTCAAGGTTAGAGGCAAAAAATCCGCAGTGAAGTTAAATATATATGGTGGAAATCTAGGAAATCCTGTTTTGAATACCCCATTGATATGGTAGTAATAGGCTTCTAGAATGTCAAAGTTAGGCGTCTCAAAACTAATGTTGTTCATGCTAGCAGCAAAAATGGTTCCATTTGGTCCTTGGCAGGTTCTTCCATTGGGGCATGGGAACGTGTTGACAGAAAGAGTGGTAACTATTTGAGTTGTGATATTTGTTGGGACTGAGTGGGGGTAACTTTGAGGTAAGCCTCTCATGCTTGAAATGAAGTCAAAAGCGGCTTTTGTGTCATTAAAGTTTGGAAGGTATGGTAATGAAGGAGGTGAAGGTGGAGTGTAATTCCCATTATACTCTACTCTTGCAGTGGTTGTGGTGTTAGCAAAGGCAACTCCAGCCCCACTCGAATATGCCCTTGCAGCCAGATAATAATGACTAGGTTCTTGGTTGGCATGCAATAATACATCCATTGTTTGCCCCGGTGATATGCATATGTATTCTCTTGTCAATGGCTTCGTGTACATTGCATCAGCACCAACAACAGTGAGGTTGTGTTGGGAGACAGAGAAAAAGAGAATGAGATTCATTGCCGCGTTGACAACGCGGAGGAGATAAGTCTTGCCTTGGTCTACATTTAACTTGAATGTTTCTGAAAATCAAAAGAAAGTGTGGTGTTAGAGTCTTGCTTCAAAGATATACAGATGTTTGAGAAATTAATTAGTTAACACCATAAATCATATTATAAATAATTGATTGTTAAATGATTAATTTTGATAAACAATTGTTTTTAAAATAAATTAAATCAAACACGCATCAGATAAATCATATGATTATGTCAATTGTTTTGAAAGAAAATTTTGATACATGCCTGATGCTGAGCAAGGGTACAGATCCCCGGGTTGACCATTTATAGTGAGAGCATCAGATATGTTAGGGGCTCCTCCAGTTTGAATAGATTCTATGAAGACCTCATTGACATCACTCTTCCACCATTCTCCTGTGTATAAATAAAAAGATATACACCGTTTATCCCATGTTTCTATTAAATCTATGCTGGCCATAAGGCTAATTGATAAATGATAAGGAGATATGACAATTGTAAAATATTTTCATACCAAATATGATAGGAATCTCTGCATCAGGCTTGGGAAAAGGGTAGGTACTATTCTTTTGTGGATAGACATAGATAGCCCCATGAATAGTGGCTCTTGCCCAGTCACTATGAGCATGCCACCATATGGTCCCTTCCTCAGTAGAAAAAATCAACTTCTGTCTAAATTTCCTTCCAGGTTGGATGGGGCATTGAGTTATGTATGCAGGACCATCTGTCCATGGATTCCTTGGTTGCTTCACTCCATGCCTGCCCCCAAATCAATTATAGTTAGGAATTTAATTAACTTTGATTCATTATGTTATATTTTCCATAGGTCATCAAAATTCCTAATATTGAAAACCCAATACCAGTGTAAAGTGATATTGTGTTTGCCCCTGTTATAAACATTAACAAAGATTGTGTCTCCCCTGTGGACTCTGATAGTTGGTCCTGGAGAATATCCATTCACAGTTAATATGTTTTTTGTGGAACAGAGTCTTGTATATTGGGCTTCTCTCACCTGCAAGATTCATCAAACTAGTTTAATTAACATCCTGTGTTATAACAATTTATTAATTTGTGTGTTTTTTTTAAGAACAGATTGTATGTGTTTTATATATTATTAATTTTTATTAAAAACTAAAATTAATAATATTATTTACAAAAAAAAATATATTCGTTGATATCTTGTGCATTTTAACAATATGTAAAAAAAGTAATGAGAAAACAATAACTTCAATGGTAAATAATAATAACTGTATCCATCACTGGTGGGTGTCAATGACATTACATGCAGTATTCATCATTAAATGGCTAAAATAACATCAACTTAATGAACTTAGTCAACCGAAAAAATTTAAGGAAGGGTTAAAACGGTATTAACAAAAAAAATACAAAAAATTAAGAAAATGATATAGAGAAAAAATCATGCAAAATGGATGAAAATGAGTTTCACCACTAATCCTTAATTCCAGTGTGTGTATTACCATTATTATAAACTCTTACATCAGCTAATACCTTAGATATTACTATATATTAGAATATTTAACATCTGAAGCTAGATGTAATATTATAAATAATCATATTTTTTTTATATACATGTACATCTCAAAAATACTCATTACTATTAAAGAAAATACTAAAAAATATCTCACCCAGGTGGTACAAAAAATATTGTTCTATTACTGTATGATACATATATACAAATGAAATTCAAAGAAGAATTATACATCCTTTCATAACGATAGTTTGGGGAAAATAGACGAAAAAAAAAGATGGAAATTGTATTTGTGACACAATAATATTTCACCAATATCTACCAGAGTATTAGGAACAGATAGGATGTGATGGGACTCACAACAAAACTGTAATGTTTCCGTGTTTGGGAACTGAGACCGATCAAGGAGAAACACCACAGAATATGGAGGAGCAGTTTCTTGCCAAACGACATTTTCAAGAAAGAAAATGTTATAAACTCTGACACAATAATATCCTACTGCTAATAGTTTCTGTATTTTATATGAATATGTAGGAGGGGTTCTGTATCTGCAGGGGAAGAGATTTAAAGAGAGTAGATTTTGAAGTACATTAATTAGTTTTAGTCTTCAAATTTTGGTGCGGCTTCACTGTCAATATGTTTATCAAGATAAGTCAATAGGTCATTCTAGCCATTATTATTTCCCTACGTACACAGGACAAAACATTTAAAATGAAACTTAAGAGGGATTGTTACAAGCAATTTGCGCTGAAGGTAGCGTGTAGATTATAGATTACCTTTTTTAGTGATGTTGTTATCGATTGAACCTCTTGGAAAACACTGCAAGAACAGCTTTACTTTATAGCCATAATGAATTGCTAACCCTTAGATGATGCGCTATCCGCGTAATAGTTAAGATTGTTTAAACAAAGTTAGTGTTAGCTTTTTATTATTCATTTTTTTATATAATTCTGACTATTCGTTAAATTATGGTTCCATGCATGCATACGTTAACGGGAAAGATAATATACTAAACTTGCGGATCAGCTGACACAGTGACACTCTTCTTAATTGATTATTGCTAGCTTTGTTCGGAAAATTAATTTTAAAAACGATCATTTTAAAATTATTTAAAATATATATATATATATATATATATATATAATTTTAAAATGAACTAATTCAACACAAAGACTATCTTTCAATATAAAAACAAGATTAAGTGCTAAGGGACGTGATTTACAACGTATGATCTACAGTTGGATTATATAGTTCATACGGATGTTTTATTTAAATGATAAAATGAAATTATTTTAAAGTGTAAGATAAATACATTTTATGCATCTCATATTAAAAATTATTTGGTATCAGTGGAAACTGGGATTTGATGCCTATTCTTACAAGCTATTATAGTTTGACAAACTAGCTAGGTTGCAAAAACTGGCATAAACCAAAGCTACGTATGTATTGACCTTTCTCTTTTAAGGTTAATGATTTCACTCGCAGTCCCTAGTCCCTACCACAAAATGCTACCGTTAAGAGGACAAAGACAACCAATTGATAAATATTAGTGCTTACCCAAAATGATAAGAACACACTCAGCGTAAAACTTTCACCTAACGATTTCGATCTCTATTATTCTCTTTAGGATGATCGCTTTACGACACAATACTCATTGGTAAGACTTTTATAATTCAGATTCATGAATCGCCAGATATTAAATTTTAATTCATGAATATTATTCTCAATGTATTTTTAACACTAATTTAGTACATGTTTAAAAATCTTATAATTATGGAAATAATCGTCTTCTAAGATATCTTGAAAGCTTAAAAAGTTCTTCTGTTAGAATAAATTAATCCAAACACGCAGTGAGATAAGTTTTTATTCAAACCACTATTGCAATTTCTAGGGTGGGCATGGCCATGATATACAGATATATATTACTATCAACATCTAAAATATATAATAGCCGTATGGTCTTGACCTCAACCTAGAGTTTAAGGTTGGATTGCTGTTTATACATACAATCCATCGTTCAAGACTTGGACTTAATCAGGAAAAATGTCGTAAAAACCACACAAAAAAAAGGAATTAAAAACGGAGGAAATAGCAGTTCTTGATTTTAGCGAATGACATTCACATGTTGCATATATTTGCAAATGAGTTACAACAACTATATATTAATTAGAAATAATTCATAAATTTATTGTATATTTGCATTATATACGAAAGTATACAAGTACACAGCTTTCCCAATCGAGTTAGCTGGATCATCAAAGTTTTGGTCTAACCCCTCACCAAAAAATAAACATACTTATTATAGCTCATAACACCAGGGTGGGGTCATTCATTGAATACCAAATTTATTAAACGAATATTCAACTGGTAAGGATTTGAAAAAAAAAAAAACGTATAAACAACGAATAAGCCATAAGTTCCCAAAGAACTGGCTAACCTATTCATATTCCTATTTACAGCATTTCCTGTGTTCTTATAATGAAAACAAACAGATAACAACACATTTAAACAATCCATACCTGCAGCCATACCTAAAATTATTAAATAAAAAAGTGTAAATTTTAAAATAATAAATATCCAAAAATAATATTATAAGTTCATGAAGAATATTTTAAATGAGTGCAATTAAAATTATTATTTTTTAAAATATTGTACTTTGAGAATCAAATGTAAAAACTACCAACATGAAATACGGCAAGCTTTTTAATATTTTTAAAATTTAAAAACAAGAAGGCAATATATGCTAAAATAATTTTTAACAGTCGATTTTATTTAAAAAAATGATAGAAGTAGTTTACACAACTCCATATTTAAAAAATAAAGAGACGAATGAGAGAAAAGAAAATTAAAATTGTAAGAAATAACAAGTGTTGATAAATAAGGAAGAGAGGAATTGAACAATAAAAAGAATTAGTAGAAGTATAATATATGTGTAAAAATAAATATACAGGGCTTTAATTAATTTGCATTTATTATCAAAAACTTATTTTCAAAGTATGCTGAGTTTAACACACATGCCGATATATATATTCAATTAATATTAAGTATTAAATTTTATAAAACGATACGTGTAATAATTTTTTATCCAACATAAATTGTAACGATTTCCATTACACAAATGAAAGCTATAAAAGTTATTTGATTGCATTCATTTTGCTTTATACATGCTCAAATTTCAAAGAGGGAGTAAAATCTAAACTCCGTATTTGGTAATAACAACACAACTGAACGAATAAATAAATAAAGAATAAAAGAAAACAATGTAACAAAATAAACAATGAAATGAAATGTAGTCATATATAAATAGATAGGAACGAATGGCTTCTGCTTGAATAAATTAACATTGTGGCATGTGTGGCGGGGGTGGCAGCATCTGTTCTTCAGGGTTGTCACCATTTTTGACGATGAAAGTCATAGCCATACCCCAAGTGACATGACGCTCTAAGTGACAGTGCATGAACCATACACCTATATACATCATTACCAAACACACATTTTGATTAGAAAAACCACAACTTTGGACAATATTTAAAATAAAATAAAAAATAGAAATCAAATTAATAAGATATATATATACCCACCTGGATTTTTGGCCCTGAATCTTATGGCTGTCCAACCATTTTTGGGGATAGCAACAGTGTTCTGATAAGGAGGGTCAACAAGATTGTAGGTGAGAGGGTCCTTGTCCTTGTCGAAGTTACCAAATCCCCACCCTACCACGTAGAAACTGTAGCCGTGCAGGTGAATAGGGTGTTCTGTACCTGCCAACAAGTTAGTCCCTTGAAGAACAATCTCCACCGTTGAGTTATACTCAAGCACATTCACCTCAGTATCGACTGAAGGTGTGTTTAGAGATGTAGGGAGACTGTTGGCAGTGAAATCAAATAGCAATGGTGGAACATCTGGGAAATTTTTCCCAAAAACGCCATTAATGTTGTTGTAGTATGCATTTAAAATGTTATTGTTGGATGGCAATTCAAAGCTTATGTTGTTCATGCTTGCTGAGATCCGGTTTCCATTTGGGCCCTTACACGTTGAACCATTGGGACATGGTAATGTGTTAACTGAGGCTGTGAAGAATAGGTTGGTGCTTATGTCTAAGGGCACATCAATTCGGTGTTCATGATCAGCCAAGCTTTTTAGTTGACTTAACAGGTTAATAGAGGCATTTGTATCATTGAAACCAGGAAGCAAAGGCAAGGAAGGGGTACTTGACGATGGAATGTGCTTTCCTCTATATTCCACAATAGCAGTGGTAGTGGTGTCGTCAAATTTAACCCCAACAGCACTTGAATAAACTTTAGCAGCCATGTAATAGCGATCTAATGGTTGGTTTGCTTCTAGTAACACGTCCATTGTTTGTCCAGGAGATATTGTGATGTAATCTACCTTCACTGGCTTCACATAGCTACCATCAGTTCCTACCACTGTGAGTTGATGTTTGGCAATGCCAAAGAACAAAATGTCTTGAACTGCTGCATTCACCATTCTGAGGAGATAGGTTTTCCCATAATCAACCCTAAGCTTGAAGGTTTCTGCAATTTTATATATCATCAACAATTATTTAAATTCAAATTAACATGTAGTTAATTAAGAACCAGTCAAACATGTATGATACCGATGAAACGTATATATATTATATATTATATGTGGCTCCATGTCTTGCATACCTTTCTTCGAGCATGGGTGAAGATCACCGGGTTGGCCATTGATTGTATAAGCATCAGAAAGAGCAGCATCTCCTCCAGTTCTACGAAGATCATTGTAAACCTCAGCAACATCTTTCTTCCACCATTCACCTATTAACAATTTCCAATCAAAAGAAAATTAATATAGTATCCACAAATGATCATCGAACATTTTAAAATAATAGTTACTCGAAACCCGTGTAATTTATTTTTACTATATGTACCTAATATGATTGGGACTTCTTTGTGTGGTTTTGGAAAAGGATAGGTAGTTCCAGACTTGGGTTTAACGACAATAGCCCCGTGAACGGTGGCTCGAGACCAATCACTGTGAGCATGCCACCACAGTGTGCCTTCCTCTTCTGAAAATATAACCTTCTGACTGAACTTTCCACCTGGTCGAATTGGACATTGTGTGACGTATTCAGGGCCATCAGACCATGGATATCTTGGTTGGTTCACTCCATGCCTAAAATTAAGTAGTTTAAAAGTAATCAAAGTTAAATTAATTATTAATTCTATAAGAAAGAATACGCAAAATATATTTATCAATAATGAGCTAGCTAGCATAACCAAGTAGCTTGCGATTGATATACCAGTGGATGGTGATGTTGTAGTTAGCTCGGTTATACACATCAACAATGATAGTTTCTCCTTTGTTAACATACAGTGTTGGGCCAGGAAATTGGCCATTTACAGTTAAGATGTTCTTTGTACTGCAGAGTTTTGTGAAGGGGGCATCTCTAACCTGCAGTTGATTTTTTCAAAAAAAATGGGTCAGTACTGCCTTTATATACGTTAGATAATAAAAATTGATACGCTAGGAAAAAAATAAATAAAAAGTCTCTAATTAGTAAGTTAACAATGAATTAAAGTCTATATAAACAATAAAATTATAAGTCTAAATCACAAGACCTTTTCTCATTATTGGATTTAGCCTATATTAAATTCGAATAATATATTAAGACATGCATGAAATAACAAATTATCACTATAACATATATCACAGCTAATTATGAACTCTTTTATCATCGAGTTGTTAAAACTAAAAAGTACTAACACATACCACAAATTTATGATGCCTTAGTGCCTGGCAAGAAAGGAGAACATTTAGGAATAAAATTCCTAAAATTTGTAAGATTGCGATTTTCATGAATAAAATGAACTTTGAACTTCTTTATCTGCTAATTTGTTTTATGGTTTGATATGAATATTGGAGGAGTTCGTTATGTGCATGTATATATAGTATTGCATGGCTTTGACATGGCCATGATTACGCGTTAGAATATTATTCGAATGGGGGCTCATTTGGCAGCTTTGCTTTCTATGCCCTACCAAGTCGCCTATGTCTTTTGATCAAAATAATACAAGTGCGTGTATTAGGTAATTCAAATTAGCACACAGAAAAGGAGAGAAACGCATCATCAAATGATGAATATCTTCTTTGCACGTACATATATATCTATCTTTTGCCTATATAGTTTAATATATCAATTCTCAGGTGCTAACAACTGGAAAGGTGATGTTGACATGGTCAATATTCTTCTCTCTTCTAAAAAAATTTGAAGATGTACGTTGAAATTTCTAATTAAGAATAAAACAGTTATTGAAAACTTTCAGTGAAGGAGAAAACAGATAAAGTCCGAAAATAAGATCATATACATAACATGAGATATACTACTGTAGAAGAGGACTTGTTTAATAATGGGTTGTGTTCTTATATATCTCTTAATATTTTCATTATTAATTGAATTTATGTCGTAGCCAAAGCTGTAGATAGCTTAGAATGTCACAACCATGACTCTGTAAATTTGTCAAATACAGTGTCCTCCGATTCTTTACTTACTATTTGAGATTTTGAAACCGATATACATTCTCAAAAAGTCAAAACATAACACCTTTACTTCTTAAAATTAAAGTATGATTAATATTATTGACATTTGTTGAGGCTCTCTCGTGTTTCATAGACGGCTTAAGTTATTTGGAGAATTAAAGCCGGCTTGTGTTATGACTTCTTTTGAACTTTATAAAATATATTAATATTATTCATAAAATTTAGTTTTCTAACTTTTATATGAAACTATTAATTGATTTCTAAATTTCACTATCAACATTCGTAACTTTTCTTTTCTTTTCTATAGATAAGCAATATATTTATTAAGGAAAATATGTTAAGTTCATTTCAGATACAATTCCTTTACAAAATTATTTTATAATAAAAATTTAAAAAAATGTGAATTTCAACAGAATTATTTTATGTATGCACGATCCAATAAAGGACAAAGATGACCAAATATAGAGGGAAACATCAAAGTGCATAGCCCAACGTAGAATAGTGTATTTTTTTTTCTATTTTTGAAAACAAAAATGGATTCGTTGACAAAAAAAAGAAGAAGAAGAAAAGAAATGGATTCTAACGTTGATTTTGCTCAGAAGATTCCTATGCCCTGTTTTGTTCTGATTTTAATAATTTTTAGATCATTGTTCTGTTCTTGAACCATGTTTGAATATTGTCTGATTTAGAAACTTTGCAATACACAGGTATTTTATTTTATAATAAATTTTTAAATTTTTATAAATGATTATATAAAATAAAATTATTTTAAATAATATTTTTTAAATAATATTTTAAATTAACTCTATAATTATGAATAATATATATTAAAATGATAAATAAAATTAAATAATTTTAAAATAATATATTTATAGTATAGTGTCAAAAAAGTTTAAATTAAATATTAACAATTAATATAAAAATAAAATCTAATTCAAAATTAATTAATTAATTAAAATAAATTTTCATAAATGTTAAAATACCTTTAATTACAATAATATAAGAAATTTAAATAATAACTGTAATCTTTAAATTTTAAAGTAAAATTAAAAAATAAATAAAAAGAAGAATTAGTACAATAAAAAATATGTTATTTTTAATTAATTTGAATAATAAAATTTATCCGTAATGAACCGGGAAAAAATTTAATTTCATTAATATTTTACTTTTCAAATAATTAACTCTTATTTATAATTAGATCATGTTATATTATTAAAAAAAACACTTTTTTTTATTTTTGGAATTCCTTTATGATGTACATTGCAGAGCACAATATTTTTATGCCACAATATGTAAATTATATATATATATATATATATATATATACACACACCAAGGTGACATATGTAAAGCTGCAGCACACAACTTTTATAATGCGAGAAAGATAATAAGGTTCAAAGGAACAAAAAAAAAATCAATTTTTTGAAGTTAAATTCAATTTTAATTGATCACATTCAATTCATGTCTATTTTTTTCTTTTTATGGATTGAATATCTAGTCCTTTAAAATCAGATCTTTTGTCCATCCCTATTTTATGTAGATTTAATAAGTATCTAGAACATGTTCTACACTGTCCAAATTCATAAAAATGAAGAGCCTATATATATATATATATATATATATATATATAAAGTTTAAGCTCTTTATATTAAGTTATTCAAAATATTTTAAATTTATATTTTTTATATATTATTATTTTAGAATATTACGAAGTATTCAAATACGTGCTTTAGAGAATGCCAGAATGGATGTATTGAAATTGTGGGATAATTAATGAGAAAAAGTTTGTACAGTATTATTTTTTATATAGTTATTTTTTATTATCTTTTGACTACAATTTTTTTTTGTATTATCTTATTTTTCTAATTCATAAAAAATTCTCGAAAAGGAATTTGATATTTTTTCAATACTTTAAATTATATAATGAAAATGTTTAAATTGTTTTAAAATTACATAATGCAAATTTTCTAAGATATTTTGTTTATTATAAAATTTATAATGCTTAATATATTATTTCTATTATTTTAATTTTATTAAATCCTAATCATTTTAATACATATTATTTGTAGTTATAATAATTTTTTAAGAAAGTTAATATTTTAAATAAATTTATCTTATATATAAATAATTATTTATATAAATATATTTGTTCTTTAATTATTAAATTGTATATATTTTTTTTAAAATAAAATATTTGTATATTACACATGCTACTAACTAATTTGAATAAATTATATTGTATAATTATTTGACTAATATTTAAAGGTGATAATTTCTTTTGAAAAATCCAAGTTGATCTGACTATTTGACAAGCAATCAGCTGAAAAGAAAAAGTAAATTTTTTTAAAAAATGGTCGAAGAATTCTTACAGTTATACCTAATTTTATTTTCAAAATTTCATCGGTGTTTAGTAGAACTTACATCTCAACTTTAAAAATAGATAAAATTGAAGGTATATAGAAAAATAGAACAAATTTATTCAACTATTCATCAAGAGCCACAAATTTTATTTAAAAGGACAATTAGTAATAATAAGACTTTTTTTTTCTTTTAAATATATTTTTATAATACAAAAATATGTCTGCAACATGTGTATTATGCTTGATTTTATATACAGAGGTGAAAGGGATGAGCAGACTAATAAATTAGAAAAATAAAGTGATTTTTATTCATTTAAATATCAATGCATACTTATGAAAGATAGATATATGTAATAATCACTGCAAGAAAATTAGTAACTGCTGCACTTTAATTGGGCTGTTATTAGCAACTAATACGTATGAATTAAACTTAGCGCAACCAATATGAAGAGGTAGCAGAAAATTGCAGTCAATGTATAACCTGCATATTTTTAAGTCAAATAAGGAATTTTTTTTCTTTTTATCACTGTAAAAACAGGGATGATACTTGAGCTTTTTTGCTAAACTTTTTTCTTTAAAATTTTAACAAATAATGAAAAAATGATATAAAAAATTACTATTATGAGGCTAGACTAAGCTCTACCTTGTATATATATATATAGATTTACCCTGCATTTTAAAATTTAAAATATGAGTTAGAACGATTTACTTAATATGGGTTTTTTTTTCAAAATTTAACCTAACCTGTTTATCACTTGTTTGTTTTAGCATTAAGATGCCTCAAACAGAGGTTTTTTGTTGAAGAAAATGGTTACATCAAACTAAAATTGTAATTATTTCTGATTGAAAATAATTTATTGACTTATTTAAAAGCTATATAATATGATAGAGTTTTAACTAATCTTTGAATGATCAAACTAAACTTAAAATAACATCGATTTCTACATCAAACAAATTAATATATTAGTCTTTAGAAAATTGTATTTAACTAAGGAATAGATATTTGACATAGTAAAAGGTAATGATACATATACAACACAGTTTTAAAAAAATCTGAAGATAGGGACCTCAAAAATGTAAGTGGATAAGAAATGAAATTAAAGTGAGAGTACATATACTGTTTATGATATCGTAAAATTTGACTAGACACAATTAATAATAAATAATCCTGAATTTATTAGTCTCTATGTGATAATATATTGTTTATGATATCCCAATATTTGACTTCATACAAAATTAATAATATGAAAACTTGAATTTATGACTCGAAACCACATATCTTATAAATTATTAAACTCAACGAGATTCCGTTTCTCTTGTCAAGTTTCCTTACAGTAAAACCACATACCAATTATAATTATTAAATAATTCCATCAGTGTAAATGGTTCCATAAACAAGACAGATTTTATTTGAGATTTGACCTTGTTCCTCCTTCAAAGTTCAAACCTCACAGTAATTGTTTTTTATTCTAATTAAGAAATCCTCAACATATATACCTCTTCAAGTTTGTTTATAAAAGACAGAAGAATAGGAACCAAGTCAATATCATGATCTTTCTAGTTAATTATTAACAGTTCTCCAAGTAATTTATTTCTGTGCTCCTTACATCTCAAAATGGGTTAATTATCTCTAATCATAGGATGAAGGATACCTCTTGCAGAAAGGAAACTTGCTTCCGAGAACTGTAAAAATTGTGAGAAGGGTTGTACAATATGATGCTCATTAAAAACACTACTTAATTAGGGGAAAAAATTCATGTTCCAAAATGAAAATAAATGTTGGAAGAAGAGATAGGGGTTAATAAAAAATAACTTGATGGAATATAGAATAACTTGAATTTGCGGCTCTCAATTATTAAACTGATGGACGATTTCTGGTTCTTCAATTCTTAGGCTCCTTTTGGGAAACGGTCAATAATTGGAACTGATAAAATATGCTAGCATTGACTCCTTAGCAATCATCCAAATACATCTATCAAAATAATAGGATCTAGACTACTAAATTAAAAATCTAAATAAGTTTGAGTTTTTTTATTTGACTTGAGAAATTAAGCTCACCTGTTATTGTTATTATTATTATTATTATTATTATTATTATTCGAGATCTTTTGATATTAAATATTAAAATTTTAACATTTATGTTATTTAATAATTTTCTATAAAGTATGAAATTCACTAATCTAACTATTAAATCATTTTATATTATCTTTATAATTATGTCTATTAAATTTTATATAATTTAAACATTTCTAAATATGTTAATCAAAATTTAATATTTTATTATATTTTAAAAATATATTATCTATTAAAATAATGTAGTGTAATAAAGTACTTCTATATTTTATTTTTATATAAAATTATTTAGTTTACAAGAAATTTTAAACATATAATTTAATTGGTTAATCTTATATAAATATTTAATGTTAATAGATTGTGTATTTATTTATCATCAGTAAGGTTAAGCTTAGACTATTGTATTAAAAGTTTGAATAATTCTATTTTTTTCAGTTTGACCCACAAAAATTTATTACTGACGTAGTTAAATATACCAATTTACCTGTAATTAATAATTAGTTCCAATGATGTGGCCGACCTTATTACTAGCTAGTATTAAGAAAACAAATATTATCCTGGATTTAACTTTTTAAGTAAAATTGGATACATAATTTAATTAAGTATTTATTTAATAATTTTAAAAAATAACTTATATATACTATAAATTTAATTATAAAATGTGTTAAAATAAGTTAAAATAGCTTATTTTAATAAATTATATTAAAAAAAATTTAAAAATTATAAAAGTCATATATTGTTTTATAAATTACCAATGCTTTTCTTAATTAATGTATCCTTATTTTTAAAAAAATCAATATAATTTTTTATAAGAGAGAATACCAAGTCAACATTTCACCTTTCCACTTGTTGGCACCTGATAATTGATTTTCCAATACATAGGCAAAATATATATATCATATGCTTGTCCGAAGATACTCATCATTTGCAATGTGTATCTTTTTGTTTGTGCAAATTTGAATTATCCAATCCATGTCATATTATTTTGATCGAGACATGGACGACTTGGTAGAGCAGAAGCGTGAAAGAAATTCCAAAACAACCCCCCAATTGAATAATATTATCACGTAATCATAGCCATGTCAAAGCCAAGCCACAGTATATGTACATGCATAACGAGCTCCTCCAGTATTCATATCAAACTGAAAAACTAAGCAGCAGATCAAGCACTTCAAAGTTCAGATTCATCATGAAAATCGCAATCCTACAAACAATAGGAATTTTATTCCTAAATGTTCTCCTTACTTGCCATGCACTAAGGCATCACAAGTTTGTGGTATGCTTTTGTAGTCATTAGTTTTAACATCAGCGCACCAAGACAAGAGTTCAAAACTAACATGCTGTGATATATGTTATTAATTTCATACATGTCTTAATATATAAAGGTATTGCTGACCCATTTTCAAAAAATAAACTGCAGGTGAGAAATGCCCCCTTCACAAAACTCTGCAGCACGAAGAACATCTTAACTGTAAATGGCCAATTTCCTGGGCCAACACTGTATGCTAATAAAGGAGACACCATTATTGTCGATGTTTATAACCGAGCAAACTATAATATCACCATCCACTGGTATATAAACCACTTAGCTAACTGGTTATGCTACACTGCTAGTTAGCTCAATATTGAAAAATATATTTTGCATTTTTTTTTCTTATAGAATTAATAATTAATTTAACTTCGATTACTTTTAAACTACTTAATTTTAGGCATGGAGTGAACCAACCAAGATATCCATGGTCTGATGGCCCTGAATACGTCACTCAATGTCCAATTCGACCAGGTGGAAAGTTCAGTCAAAAGGTCATATTTTCTGAAGAGGAAGGTACACTCTGGTGGCATGCTCACAGTGATTGGTCTCGAGCCACCGTTCACGGTGCTATTGTGGTCAAACCCAAGCATGGGACTACCTATCCTTTTCCAAAACCACACGAAGAAGTCCCAATTATAATAGGTACATATAGTTAAAAAAAAATTCATGGGTTTGGAGTAACTATTATTTTAAAAAGTTCAACCACTATTGGTCCTTGCTATATTGATATTTTGATTCGAAATTATCTATATAGGTGAATGGTGGAAGAAAGATGTTGTTGAGGTATACAATGATCTTCTTAGAACTGGAGGAGATGCTGCTGTTTCTGATGCTTATACAATTAATGGCCAACCTGGTGATCTTTACCCATGCTCAAAGAAAGGTATGCAGGCTTGGAGCCACATTATAATATAATAATATATATGTTTGATTGGTATCATTCATGTTTGACTAGTTCTTAATTACTTACATGTTAATTTGAATTTAAATTTTTGTTGATAATATATAAAATTGCAGAAACCTTCAAGCTTAGGGTTGATTATGGGAAAACCTATCTCCTCCGAATAGTGAATGCAGCAATTCAAGACATGTTGTTCTTTGGCATTGCCAAACATCAACTCACAGTGGTAGGAATTGATGGTAGCTATGTGAAGCCAGTGAAGGTAGATTACATCACAACATCTCCTGGACAAACAATAGACGTTTTACTAGAAGCAAACCAACCATTAGATCGCTATTATATGGCTGCTAAAGTTTACACAGGTATTGCTGTGATTCCATTTGACAACACCACTACCACTGCTATTGTGGAATATAGAGGAAAGTACAATCCTTCTTCACATACCCCATTTTTCCCTTTACTTCCAAGTTTCCATGACACCTATGCTTCAATTAACCTTTTAAGTCAACTAAGAAGCTTAGCTAATGATGAACACCCAATTGATGTGCCCTTAAGCATTAGCACCAACCTATTCTTCACAACCTCGGTTAACGTATTACCATGTCCAAAGGGTGCAAAATGTCTTGGCCGCTTCGGAGAGCGCTCCTCAGCAAGCATGAACAACATAAGCTTTGAATTGCCATCCAACAATAACATTTTAAATGCTTACTACAAAAAAATTAGTGGCGTTTTTGAGGAAAATTTCCCTGATGTGCCATCATTGTTGTTTGATTTCACTGCCAACAACGTGCCTGCATTACTTAATACTCCTTCAGTGGGTACAGAGGTGAATGTGCTTGAGTATGACTCAACGGTGGAGATTGTTCTTCAGGGGACTAATGTTTTGATAGGTACAGATCATCCTATGCACTTGCATGGCCACAGTTTCTATGTGGTGGGATGGGGATTTGGTAACTTTGACAAGGACAGAGACCCTCTCTATTACAATCTTGTTGACCCTTCTTATGTCAACACTGTTGCTGTACCCAAAAGTGGTTGGGTAGCCATAAGATTCAGGGCCAAAAATCCAGGTATGTATTGATCTATCATTTAATTAATAATTATTTTATTAATTTGATATGGATATCTTTTTCATTTTACTCGTCATTCAAGCTGTGGCTTTTCTAATCACAAGTGTTTGCTTGATCATGATACAGGTGTATGGTTCATGCACTGCCACATAGAGCGTCATGCCACTTGGGGTATGGCCATGACTTTCATCGTCAAAAATGGTAACCACCCTGAAGAGCGCATGCTACCACCCCCGCGACACATGCCACCGTGTTCATAAATCCAAGCAGAACCCAATTCATTCTTGCTAATTATATAAGATAATCATCCATGTACATCTCAAAATTGAGATGCAGAAGTGAAAGGAAGAGAAAAGTTTAAAAGAACAATGATAAATGATGTGATACGATAAGAAACTGTTAATAATTTTTATATTTTTTATTACATCGTTAATCGGATTTTTTCTTCTCTCCTTTGAAACTTGAGATTGTATAAAATAAAATAATGTCACTATTGTTTTGAAAATGTCAATGAAATAAGTTGCATTGTTTTTCATTTGTTTTATTAAAAGCTAACACAACTAGAGGACTCTATTTTCTTGTTTTACAATTCTAATTTACGATTAGTTACTGACTCTGACTGAACAATAGGGACTCATTCCAATCCATATTTAAACTAAAAATTTCTTCTTCTTTTTTTCAATCTCAGAAGCATTCAACTGCGTTTAGTATGCCCCGGGGCCGAAGAATGGAAAGTAAATACCTCTCAACATACATATATAATGCTTTTAGTCCTTATAAACGTAATTAAATATATTTAGCTTTTTAAAAAATATTGATTTGAGTTCTTATGAATTTTAAATTTTTTTAAGCTTTTCATTTATTGATGATGCAATAGGTATAGAAATAAATATTTCAAAAAAGAGTTATATATTAGAATAGTTTTTGGCTTTAGCATGACTAAATACACATCATCTCTTAATAAAATGACGATAAAAGTGTGTTTAGGAAGGTTCTTTAACCAATTAAAAACTTATTTTTATTGGTTAAAAATTTATTTAAAAATATTTTCATTTACTAAAGTAACTAAAATAAAGAGTATTTAAAATTTTAATTTAAGTAGCATTTTAAAAAGTTGATTTTTAGAGTCGCAGACTTAAAGTAATTTTTATTTTTATGCCTGTTATTTTTATTAATTTCCCTTTTACTTATTTAACTTCTAATGTCGTAAAACATTTATCAAATAACATAAATGATTTAATTAATAAAATTATTAAATTTTTTTTTATGTTATAAATTTATCTAAATATTAATGTAACTTTTTTATATTATCTTATTTTGTTTAATAAAAATAATTATAAATAAGAGTAAAATCAAAAAATAATATTCAATATTTTATGATAGTAAATCATTTAACATAACTTAAACTAAATATATATTTTTTTTAACTAAGTATATAATTACTAAATTTTATATTGTTATAGTAATTAACGATGTCTTCATCTATCATTTTATATTTATTATCTAGTTCATAACTAATTTTTCTAAACACTTTTAATTCAATCAACCAATTTTTTAATTTTTAACATGGATTTTTCAACTAATTTATTCGTAAATTATTTCAAAAAAATTATAACCAACTAAAATTAAAAAACAAATAAAAAAATAAATTTAATCATATTTATATAAAAATTAAAATTTGTATTTAAACCTTTGATATAGTTTTGGCATGCCGTAAGGATATATATATATATATATATATATATATATATATATATATATATTTGATACAGTCCACCACAAAGAATCAACTAGTATTTAATAACAGATTAAGTTGGGCATCTTTTTTATTGTAGATATAATTTTCATAAACAAACAGATTATCGAAATAATTATATTCTCTTTAAATATATAGTTAGTATGTGTAACGAATCAAACTCTACTAATTGTATTGAATTTTGTTTGTATACATAATTACATTGTATAATAGAGTAAGAAAACTTTAAATTATGAAGTGTATTTGAATTAAATTCAAAAGAATTATTTGTTTAAATTGATTCTTCGTCAATCTGTCAAGAACGGGAGGGGAGATTAATTGAGGAAAGGTGGCAATGCATCAGCAGTTACAGTGATTTACGCATCATGCTCACTCTAATCATGTCAGCTGTGAGGAAAACAGGGAAACAAATCAGAATAAACAGCCATTAGAGAAACAAATGAGCAGTTAATTCTATATATTATATACTCCATGATAGCTATGCTTCTTACCTGCCCTACTTTACCAAATATTAAATCATATAAACACAATATCTTCACCATCCTTCATTGCTTCGCTTTCAAATGCTCATGGTGGAGCTTGGACCATAACTTTCACCAATTAAACTATATATGCTGGCCTCCTCCATCACCCCATCAACTAAGGTGTGTTTATTATCATTTTTTTAAGTGATTTTTGTTTACATTTTATTTCCTTATAACTATATTAATAATAAGAGTATTTTGCATAAAATAAATAAAGAAAAGTGACCACACAAGATTATACAAACTCAACTCTTTTTTCTATCTCTGAGGCAACTCCAGTGTCCCATTCCAAGCCAATGGAAAACCTTCCCCCATTGATTTACAAACACCCCATTAGAAGAACCTCTAGGCGATCTACAATGTATCTTGGTGTTAGAAAAAGGCCGTGGGGAAGATATGCTGCTGAGTTTAGGAACCCATATACCAAAGAAAGACACTGGCTTGGCACATTTGACACTGCAGAAGAGGCTGCCATAGCTTATGATCTTTCATCTATCAACATTTGTGGCATTGACAATGCTCGAACTAATTTTCATTACCCTTTTGCGTCACTTCCACCACCCCCTTTGTTAATTCCTCCACCACCACCACCACCACCGACTCCAAAGCTGGATCCAAGTGTTGGGCTTTGTCCAGAGATTGATGCTGCTTACGATGGTGATGATGAATCTCTGATTATTGCTTCTATTTTGCAATGTTTTTCTAATTCTGGTAATTGTTCTTTTTAATTTTTGGTTCCCTTGAGACCAAAAGGCTTGCACCTTAATTATTAATTAAATACTTGGAAGACCAGTAATTCTATTTTTTTTCCTTGTTACATTCACCAGTCATACTTTACGGCTTTCTACCCAAATTTCTACGTATTTAATTACTTGTACTGAACTATAGAGGCTAAATTAATATTCTTTTTCTTCCGATAAATAAATCTTGTTTTATTATGTATGAAAAACCATACAAAATAACAAGTGGGTTACTTAGGGTTTTTTATTTATTCATATTGCCAGGTGAATAGCCAAGAGTTTACAACTAGAGGTTTCGTTTAGGTCTACCGTTTCTATTTAATTTCATATGATTCTTAATTAATAATTATATAGTAATATCTAGACTAATGGTATAAACCAAGAGCCTTTTGATTCATTGATGAATTCGAATTTTATAATTAGTGAGTTTGCCGAAACATAAAATAATACTGCTCATATGGAAACACTCGAATAAAGATGCAATTTGGGGGGTAGGAATAGTCTCGCCATCCCCGTTTGAAAACTGTTCCATTGCATTGTTTGAAAATAAAAATCGAGAATTAATGCTACCCATTTGACAAATTTCGATTTAGTCCGTTGTCAACACCGTTAAATCAAAGTAAATATTTTTTATTTTATAAAATATCCATTCTAAACATCTAGAAATTTGTGAAACCCGAGTTTATCCTCTTGCACAAACAAGTTCCTAAAATGTTAATTAATTAACACTTGTTAACAGGAAGAAAGCTAAGCTTATGGCAAATAACAATGGTTAACTATTATTTTAGAAATTATCATAGCGGCTTTTCAATTTGGCAAAATAAACCAGCTCAATTTGATTAAGTTAATTAAAATATGAATTTTGAGTTTTAAATTTGAAGTTTGAATTATTATTATTAATAATAATTTTATTCACTCGAATTTTTTTTATCGAATTCAAACCTACTTAACCTATTTAATTAAATATAAAATGTAGATTCAAACCAAATTTATAGCCAAAAAAAAATGTGAACTTCTTTTTTCTCTTAGCATGAACTTCTTTTATTCAACCCAACTGAAACTCAAAACAGGCCGAGCCCAAATTGGATTGTGTAACTCATCTTAACATCTTAAGCTGCTCCCATGAAGTCCATCAAATCATAATGATACTGAGAAAATAAAACCAACATTTGACCCATAAAAATAAAAAGAAAGAAAAACAACAGAATATGTACCTTGCCACCAGTCCTAATTTCAGGCTTTACATTTAAAAATAAAAAATAACTTGGATATTTAGTTCATTGATCCTAAAATAATATCTTGCGCTGTATGAAGCACAATTGTGAAAATTGTAAAGCACAAGCTTCCTATATTGATATTATACATGCATACATATTTAATTCCCACACACATAAAGCTCTCTCTCAAAATGGCAAAGAAGAAAGATAACAAGAAAGAAAGGTTGAAACAGCTAGAGAAATTAAGAACTAGCTTAGTTATGTTTATATTACTCTAAAACAACTAAGGAAATTCTGCATAAAATTATTTTATTATCAAGGCCAGCTGGTCATTGAGTTAGTCCTGAACTTTGAGCACCACACCTTAAGTAGTAATTGCTGCAGAGAAAGTAAGATCATCGATAAATCAACCTAATTACTAGTTTAAAATGCAAAAAACTGAATGGGATTTGAGATTTGAGAAGAGGGAGAAGCTACTAACATTTGAGAACTTGAACTAGTATGAAACATCCAAGACCAAAATCATGGTATATATTAATTATGGTGAGGACCTGAACCTTGGCTAAGTCCAGACCTTCGAGAACCACGTGCCAATAAACTTGCATTCTGCACCAAGTGTAATTAAACCCGTTATCCTGTTATATGTGTTCAACAACCAAACAAGTCATTTTTATTTTAAACATCTTTTTTTCCAAACACAAAAAAAATCTATTTATCCTATTTTATAGAAATAATAGAAAAAAAAATCCATCCAATCATGTCTTTACGTATCAAATATTTTCTTTTCATATCGTAAACAATCTAAGCTTTTCATCACCAATAACAAAAATTTATTTAAAAAAACATTTATTACACTTTAATATCGTATATTTATAAAATTGTTATTTTTAAATATTTAAATTTTATTTTAAAAATTGAGATTAACGTTAAAAAAACCTTGTTAATGAGTTCTGTAAAAGCATTAATTAAAGAATACATAAATAATAATTTGTATTAAAAATAATGTTAAGATGCATTGAAAAATATGGGGAAAAAAAGTGTAGTATTGCATTTAAATAAATAAAAAAATCATTTCTTAACATTTTCTTAGAAGAAATTAAAAGGGATTTGAATTTTGGAAAGACAAAGAGAGAAGTTAGCATACAGTGCTTTGATCAGTTATGGAGGGTGGATCTGCAGCATCTTGGGAGCTTTTGTGGGTATTGCTTGAAGAGCTTATAATGGGATCTGCCCCAGAAGGAGATTGGAGCAGTGAGCTTTTCTCTTCTTCTGTGTGTGAACACATTTTGGTTTCAGACTCAATTCCTAAGCACCTCAAGAGAGCTCTGAGTGCTTCTTCAAGACAATAGCATGGATGGAACACATAAAATGTCGCTGTTCTCTCTCCGTCATGCGATGATGACGATGGCCCTTCCATTCTTCTTCACCTTTATTTCTTCTACGTCTCTCAGTTAATGTTATGCTTTTCAGTGTTTGTTTCTACTACACCCACCACCAGCTTATAAATACACCCGGTTCTCCCAAAATTCAATAGCTTCTTCATACTTTAATTTCATAATTAATATTTAAATGAATATTTATCAACGATTGCATAAGTTATTACAGTTTAATACATTTATATTGTTTAATGTTGCAAGTTTAATAAATATTTATTATATATGATTTCTTATATATAATAACTAATATAATATACTGAATTATGTATTTTTTTAATAAAAAATATTATATAAAATTGTTTGTCTTATGTCATGTTTTCAGAAAATGTATATATTTTGATACGTTAGATATGTATTTAAAAATAATATAGAGCAAACTTTATTTTAGTTTTTAAAATGATGATCGTTAGTTACTTTAATCTTAATTTTATTAAACGTTATTTATTTAAAATTTAATATAAAAGAATATTAAAAACAAAATAAAATATTAAATTGAATATATTTTTTTAAGTTAATGATTAAAAAAGATATTCATAAATTAAGAATTAAAATAACCAATACTTACTTTAGAGACTAAAAGGAGAGATCACTTATAGAATATATGAAATATATAAGTATTTGAAAATTTAATATTATACACATACATGCGTGTGTAAAATAGAAAATTAGGAAAAAATATTTTATACTTTTCATTTTATTTTCTATTAATATGTTGAAGGCAAACCAATTCATTTATCTTTTATTTAATATATTTTTTAGATTCCTCTGGTATCACCATAGGTGGTTTCGATATTTCTTTGAAAATGAAAAGAAAAACGAACATAAAGAACTAGGAGAGTGGTTGATTGCACAGTCTTTTGAATTAAGAGGGTGTTACTGGGATTGGACTCCCAGAATCTTTAGCATTGATCTATTTACTAAAAAAAGGCAGTGACTGTAATTCAGGCTTCGCAGGTAGCACTTGGAAGTATCTATTAATGCTGTCATGTAGAATGAATTGAAAGTGTCATAAAAGCTATGTTACCTACTCCAGCAAATATGTCAGAAGATAGGCATTAACGCAGTGAAAGTTACTCTATCTTCTTGTCCTCATTGCACCTAATCTCCTTTTCAATTACTTCCTAATTAGAATCCATTGCATCCATATCCACGTAGTTTACTTCTCCCTTTTACATCTCCCTTCATCTCACACGTTTCAATGAGAACCATATCCATAAGAGTTGAAATGATTTTTTTACTTAAAAGAAAAACAAAGTCCTTAAGTGATAAGAAAAATTAAGTCTTTTATATTTAAATAAATTAATCATTTTAAGTGAAAAAACTTTAAAAAGTATACACAATTCATAATTTTATCCCTTGAGAGAAGATATATTAGTGTATACTTTTAGATACAATCTAAAAATCATATATTATGAAGACATATATAATGTTTGAAAGATATTAGATATACGTATTTAAAATAAAATTGATAAACATAAGATATACAGGAAAAAATAAAGGAATCACAACGTTTTCTTTTTCTTTCTTGTATCGATTTACAACCTTTTATAAATATTTTAAAATATTTATTAATTAAAAAAAATTCTATGACACTAACAATTAAGAGACATTAGATATAAAAATATTTCAACAGTAGACAATAAATATATAATGAAAAGATTAAAACATGCATATTAAATATTAAATATAATTAAATAATCCTTCAAATACTAAATATAATAAAATTTAATTAACAGAATTCAGTACAAGTAACAAGCAGATACTATAATTTAATATCGTTTAAATAAGATTTTAAATTTATGTTTTATATATATGAAAAATGTATCGTTTAAATAAGATTTTGAATTCATATTTTTGTATATATAAAAAATGTTATTAGTTCCACTATATTTACATGTCAGATAAAACAAAAAAAAATTAATATCTTTTGCGGCTGGTCCTCTTTTGCTGGGAGAAAACCTTTTTTGTTTGAGGGATGACTTTTATAAATGTTACATTAGCAAAATTTTGCAACTGTATTAACTCAGGGAACTTAGCCTGGCCCAGCCCAAGGAAAAGCCCATCTAAAGGATCAAAGCCCAATGCAAGTCCCATAAGTGATAAATGGAGGTATCGTAACATGGATACAAATATATAGCCAAAAGTAATATATATGGAACCTAAGATGAATGGTGTTTAGTGAAATAAAATAGAGATGAAGTTTGATAAAGTTGAAGGAAAGAAACAGAAAACAGGGTGGAAGCAAAGACACGTGTGAAGATGTGAATAAGGTTTGGGTCAGGCCCAAATAGTTAATTAGAGAAGTAGTCCATCTCAAAAAGGCAAAAGGCTTTTTCATGGGCCCCTCAGACGAATGTCTGGTGAATGCGACCACTTGGTGTTTTGTATGGAAGAAAACATTATTTATTTGCAGTGCATGAAGTTCCAAAGGGAAAAGGAAAATTAAAAATTAAAAAAAAAAGGAGTCACACACGTGGGACTGGGAAAGTACCTCTCCACCAAATCAATAAGAGTCCAAAATGAGTGGGTTTGGATATTATTATTTGGTTTGGATGGTGTTAGGGAAATAGATAGAAGGGTAGATGTTATGTTACCATGAAAATGTCTCTTTCTGTGAACACCACAAACTTGAGCCTTTCTGTTTGTCCTCATGGTTGGAAGCACCCCATATCAAACATTTATATCTTTTTATATTTTTATTATTCCTATCTCCCTTTCTCATTTTCATACATAAATACGCTCACCCAATTATTATTTCTCTTTTCTTTTTGTTTCCACTAACCTTTTTGTTTCCAATTTTAACTACAACTCACACTTTTTTTTTTAATTTTTTTCCTATTTGGGAGAAAATTTAATTTCAATGTCTCTTGAAAAAAAATATATGCTCCATCTTAAGGCCAAAGCTTCAAAAACATTTATAAAAAGTGTAAGTTTGTCTATCATAAGTTAAATTTTAATTAAAGTTTGAGTTTTAAATTTTTCATGATTTATTTTTAAATTTGAAAAATATTTATCTTTAATTCATTCTTATCTAATGTAATAAAATATTTTTAAAATTTATTTAATTTATGAATAAATCGTAGATTATATCTTTGTATTTTTAAATTAAATAGTATCCGAGAACAGTGTACGAAAATATTAACTGCTTGAAATAAAAATAAATATTTTTAAATATCGTTTTAAAAGTGTATTAAGCTTGATTCTATCCTGAAATCTAATTCAATACCAAAATTTGTTTTAAAGTAAGGAACAAGCTGGATTGAATAAAGCTCACTTAACGAGTGTTTTACATGAATACAGTAGAAACGTGTTTAACATAATGACAAAATGAAACTTCAATTGTGCGTGTGTGCAGAGTAGAATCTTGAATTGAGATTAAAATTTTGATGAGTCCCATTAACAAGCTTAGCAAAAAGGGGCAAAAAATGTGATAATTGCATAGAAATGCAATTAGTGGAAGTGCCCCCACTTGGAGACTTTGGGTCACATGGCATGGGCTCCTTCACGATGGAAATGATTTGTCCCTGTGAAAAAAGCATAGATTGATTAAAAAGTTGTAACCTAAGAGAGTCTCCACCATTTAAGCCCCTAAATAAATGGTCAACATTGAGGAATAAAGGATAATATGGCGGAAAGGATACAGTGTTGTTTGCACCTAAACTTTTCCTAACGTGGCTGACACAAATCCACATTTGATAAGGAAACTTGATTCATATCATACTCCCATGTTTTAGGCTTTTTACTCTCCCTCCAACCTATAATCTATATATGCCACACCCTTCTTTAAAATTTCATTTTCATGTATACATATTAATTATTATAAATTTTGATTCTTTTGCTAATGTAATAATTTATAATTAGACAATAATGTAGAAAAATATATTCACAATATATTGGCCCAGTGATTTTTACCAAAAAGAGTGAATCTCTGGCTATGGCAGAAATAGCCCCTCCCCTCATTCATCTCCTTGTCCTCAGTTATTGGCAGGATTCCAAGCTTAAGTATCAATCTCTGAATCCTCATTTGGATAAAGCCAGAAATAGAGAAATCATGTCTCTGACCAATTGCTTGTACTGTTGCAGTCGTTTCAGGATTGCACACTCTTTTGGGCTTTAGATCAACAAAATCAAATCCTTCAACTTCATTCTCAATTTTTAAGCTTCTGAAGGGCATATGTTATTCAAATTTTTTTTATTAAATCATGTAATCACTGAGTACTTAAATATTATATTTTTTAAATATAATACTAAAACTAATCGTTATCAAATATGCTTTAAACAGATTTGACCTATTACTATAATAATATATTATTATATTGTAAACATTACATTCACTCTTCATCTGCCAATAATGCTTTTAGATGAGTGGATTTGAGATTATTTTTTTTAAGAAAAATATGAAAAAAACAGGAACAAGGGAATTTAAAATATGACTGGTTATATTGAAGTGAATTTTCTTTGGGTATATTGACAACTTTAATCACAAGCACTAAGTTTTGAAATTGCTATCAAAGCTACCTATAAAACAAGAGAAAACGCCCTATGACAACAGTTCTTGGCTTCTAGAGGGAATCAAAGTTTCAACAAATTGTAGCAGCCAAAAGTACCACGGTGCGCTACCATATCATATCATTTAATGTATTAAACAAGCATGCCTTTGACTAACCTAGCTATTTTATTGTTTTCCATTTATGAAGAGTAGTCAATTGTGTTATCATTATTCAGTAAAAGAATCAGCTACGAGCTTTATAGGGTGCTGCTGGTTTGGTGCTATTAAATAAAATTGCTCACCCAGATTGATTCATCTTTCTCCTTTTGCTTCGATACATCATTCAATTTATTTGGTGAATAATATTATATTAATTGGGGTGTTATATCAAATATTACATCGTTGATTAACATATTTATTGACACTGTATCATGTAGGCATTGTTTAGAAGTGGAAAGCAGAGAAGACAAAAAAAAGTAAAAGAGAAAAATGAAAATAGTATAAACGCATTATGATGATGAGAAGAAAAGCATTTTTATAAATATCATTTTAGCTTTGTCCTAATGTTAGCTTTATTCTCTTTGGTGAGATAACAAAACACTGCACTCAGAGTGATTTTTATTCTCTCAACAAAAGTTTATAGTATTTATATTTTAAAAATAACCTGAAAAGATAAAAATTACAATTAAATTCTACAAATTATAAAGAATGGAGAATAACATAATAAATAGGGTTAGAAAAGCGTGGGGCCATAATAGTCTTACATTCAGAGGGCTTCAGTTACTTGGAGCTTTCCCAGTTACCCCTTTGATTCAATGAATACCTAATTTATAGGATTGGGAGTTGATTATCTTCTTATTCTTCTAACCTAACAAATCATATCTAATTTTGTATCGGAAACAAATCAAACATCTGATTTTACCTGAAAAAAGAGACAAATCTGAAACAAGCTTCATCACTTTTATCAACTATCAATAATTGGGAGGAATAGATGAAGTGTTTCGTCAAAACTCTCCATTAGTCCTTTGTATTGACAAATGGCAACCTCGCAAACATTCATAGTAATTAATATGAACTATGAACTTTTCAGGTACTAATCAAGTTTACGGGTGCGTGTCTTTTTTCTTAAAATTAAATTAAATTTATAAAAGAGCTTACAAAGAATAGCGACACAGATAATAATAATAATAGATTTGTTATTAATTAATTAAAATATATGATAAACATTATTTTTATGTTAATATGTAGTATTTTATGATTTAATAATGAAAATTATTATACTATTTTTATATTTTAATTAAAATCGTAAAGAAAAGTAGAATCATTTGAATTATTAGCTTAATTTCTGGTTATTACTTGTTAAAGACTTACACTAAAACGAGTTAAAAATTAAACAGTGCATGAGTGAGTTATTATGTTTAATTTATTAGATGTATTTTTTCAATCAACTATTTAAATTTTTTACCTTTACTTAACAGTATTGATTTTTATGAATATATGATGTAAATTTATATAAAAAAATGTAAAATTACTATTTGGATAATTAAAAGTTGTTATTTTAAATTTTCATAGAATTATGTTGATAATCATTTTTTTCACACAAATTTTATATATATAATGTATGTAAGTAATGATTTTAAGAATTAAAAATTTTACGTATATAGTTTAAATACATAATAAAAAATAATTTTTAATTAATAAAAAATGAATGTTATTTCAAATTTTTAAGGTTTAACGCAAATAATTTTAACGAGTATAAACTGTGTGGTTTTAAAAAAACAAAAATGGTTTTGCTGAGGAAAATAATTTTGCGCGATGAAAACAAAATTGAAAATAACATTTTATGGTAAAAATAGTTTGTTTTAATTTTTAAAATGTAATAGTTATATAATTTTAAAAACATACTTTTAAGTTTATTTATCAATAAAAAAATTAACAAAACAATACTAGCAAACGTGTGAATGTCCTGTAAGATCATACATGATTATATTACACTAAGAGTAACAATAATATAGGTGTAAGCGGTAAGAGTCTATTTACGAACCTGATTACTCTAATTCAAATCAATAATAAAATAACAAGTTAATTTTGGTAATTAGTTATTTCTAAAAGATAAAATTTATTTTTAATCTACTCGAGTATCAATTAAAACATTTTAAAATCAAACTACTCGAAATAAACTAATATATGTAAAAAAAAAAAAAAAGATTTATATAAGTATATAATAATAATAATAAAAATCTTATAAAAAAATACTACTCAAGATCTATGTGAGTATCAGCGTTAAATTTATTTCTTGTAAATATTTATATTGTATTTGGCTATTTGAATTATTTTTAATTCACTAAATTGTGATGAATTTTAATATTTTTTATTTTATATATAATTTTATTGTTTTTAATAAAAAATAGTGATTTGATGTTCGTATAAGTTGAAAAAAGTTATAAAAATTAAACCAATTAAAACTAATTATTTTTAATTGATTACATTATTTTTCGTTAACTTTGAACTAATCCATTTCAATTACACTCCTTAAACAGTAATTCTATTGAATTGTTGAACCATAAAAATATAATAAGTTTGAAGCTAATCTATAATAAAATTGTGTTTTCATCAAATGCGATGAAAATGAATTATTCACTATTGATAGAAAATATTACAAATATCATTTACGGCATCTACTGCAGTAATATACGAGTCAAATATAAAAACACACTTATGAATAAATGACAGAGTGAGTTTTTAGTCAGATCCACGGATAATATTTTCAAAATCAAATTTCTTAAGCTAGGTTTAGACCTTAAAAACACCAAGTAATTTATCATTTATAATAATTGAAATGTCATAAAATCCTGAAAAGCCTGTAATCCATTATTTAGTCAAATTCCTTATATTTAAAAGTATCTTATTTCTTTGTTTTGTTTTGTTTTTTTTTTTGTAAAAAAACAATATTAACACTTTTTAAAAATAAAATTTTATCCTATCAACATTACTGGTGATAAAAATTTAGATTTTATTTAGTTGAAGAAAAAAAAAAAAACAAAAGAAGGTGGTTGAATTTTTTTGGCAAGGGACCCATGAAAGAAAAGATTTTCCTAAATTGAGAAAAAGGTCGATGAGTTTATTTTTTGTTGATTACCGAATAATACTTATATACTTTTTTAAAAATGTTTTTTTAAATATGATAAACCCTTATTTTTTGATTAATTTTTTTAATGATTATTTTGTACAATTTAATTACTTTTTATTTTCAATAACTTTAAAAAATATATCAAATAATATATTTTATTAATTATTTATTTTTAATTAATATCTTTACAATTTTTTAAAAATAAATATTAGAGGAAATGTGTGTGACATGGCAGCATCCGAAAAACAAAAGTAATGCTGGGCCCACCAAACTCACTCGCATTTTGACCAAAAAACGGGGTTTTGCCCCTCCATGTTAGAGTCACGTCACTTTCCACGATTTAGCGCGGGGGCGTTTTTGACTGCGTTCGGGCAGCGGTCAGCACCGTTCGGGCAGCCTCATTTCCTTTTCTCTATCTACACTCACTCTCTCACTGCACGCCTCACTCAAAAAAGATAACACTCTCACCCGCTGACAGAGAAAGAGAAAGAGAGAGAGAGTGTGTAGTTCCTCGGAAGCTAGCTAGAGAGAAAGAAAGAAAAGGTCTTTTTTAATTTTTCAAATAACTCGAAGGAAAAAAAAAAAAAACATAAGTGGGGAAAATGTTTTGATTCCTTTTGGTTTTTGAAAAAAGTTTGTTTTGTGTGGGTTTGAGTTTCTGGGTTTGTTCAAAAGAGTTGTTTTTTGGTGAGATCGGGTTCTGGGGTGTGGGGTGGTGGGTGCTAATGAGGGAGATTTGAGGTGCTTGCATGTGAGATTTGTGAGTTAGGGTTTAGGGTCATTTGGCTTTGTTGTGGTGGTTGTGGTGGGGGAAGAGGTGTGGGGGTTTTTGTGATGGTGTATTGGGGTGTGAGGTATTGTTTGGATCTGAGGTTATTGGTTACATAGGTTGATGGAGAGAAAGTTCTGGGCTTTAGGTTTCATTTGGTGGGTCTTGTTGGTTCATCCACCATGGCTGATTTCTGCTAACATGGAAGGTAATGGAATTATTGTCTGTGTAGCTGATTCATTTATTCTCCCTTGTAAAACAGAATTAAAAGAAAAAAGGAACTGTCATCAAACCAGTTTGGTTTTTGTTTGTTGCTTCTTTGAATTTGTTGAGTTGAGAAAATGGGATTCCTTTCCTTTTTCTTTTTTTCATGGCTTCTGGCTTTATCAAGGGGTAAGTATTAAGGTTTGACATGTTTGTGTTTGTTTGCACTGCTCTCTTTTGTGTTTCAATTATCATCCTTTGCTTGTGGGCCTTTGGAAAAAGGATGTTGTAGATGTGATCAGATGACATCTTTATTTGTTTTGGTATAACAAGTCCTCGTAGATTATCTTGACTCATGTAGTGCCTTTTGAAGACAATGCCTTCTATCTGGCTATCCTATCAGGTGCCCTGCATATGGTTTATGCTTTCTGGAATTCAAACAAAGTACTGATTGATTACTTATATGGCTAGGCTAGTAACAGTGTCATTAATGCAATTTGCCAGACCTTCCTAAGATCGCCTCTGTTCTGCTCATTAAATCCTTAGTCCTAACCTAATGCACATTCTAGAATATACGTGCGGGTGTCACACCCTTATCTACTGGACGCACCGGAATATATGTGTGCGTGCGCGCACGGGTGCATGTTTCAGTTTGTGCGTGCACGCACGGGTGCATGCTTCAGTTTGTGGGGGCACATGGGTGCGTGTTTGAGTTTGTGCGCATTTACTACTGAATTTGTCTGAATTTTTCAATCAATTTATTGCACTTAAAGTGCATTGCTTCAATCTATATGGTATAGTATTTTTTGTGCGTGCTATTTCTAACTGCTTTAACTTTAAACTTTACAACTGAAGGTGATCATCGGTGTGGATATGATATGCAAGTGAGTGTATTCTGATCTTTAGAGGACCTGATCATATGTTCTTGTGTTTTGAAACAGGTGATGCTTTACATAGTCTGAGGACAAATTTACTAGATCCTAATAATGTTTTGCAAAGTTGGGATCCTACACTTGTGAATCCATGCACATGGTTTCATGTAACTTGCAACAATGATAATAGTGTCATAAGGGTGTAAGCGGCTTGTTCATTGATATTTGTCACACACATGCTCATTCTGTCTGAACAGCTTCTTTTCATAAAGGATGGCTTATCTAATGTTTGCTTCTGATATTTACTTTCGTCTGATGTCAGTGATTTGGGAAATGCTGCTTTGTCTGGTCAACTTGTTCCACAACTTGGTCAGCTCAAGAATTTGCAGTATTTGTATGTTATCCCTTTATTTGATGTTCCAAAGTTCTTTTTCTTTACATCATTGAAATTTTGCATGGCCTTTGTTAATGATGTGACAACAATTACTTAATTTTCCTTGTTTGTTTTTTTATTTGATAATTAAATCTTTTATTGCACTAGTAGCATTGGATTGTTATTGATGGAATGAAGAGCAGAACACCCTGCTTATTGATTGCTCTAGCTCTAGCTTTGATTGATCAAGAAGATTCTTCTTCCACCAATATAACCTTGGGCACAACCACACTACCCTCTTGAACTAGCAGTCCCTCATAAGAGATTTTCTTGGCTGTGTATTATTCCATTGAATCTTTTAGGTCCTGATTTTACCAGCTTACCTTGACAACTGCCTTTGAGAAGGTGTTAAAAACAATTTATTGATGTAGGATCTTAAAGGTCACATGATATACAGTATATGTAACTGCATTTGAAGTATCAAGATGTGTCTCAAGTTCTGATACTTTCAATTTTGTAGAGGTGAAATAGAGAGATTAACATACTATAGAGCTGAAGTTATTTTGAAACAACATTCTTTCTACTGGCATACTCTTAATGTAATATAGATCCTCATCCTTAAAAATCTGGAGCTCTGATTATAAATGATTTATTGTGATTCTCAAGTGGGGTCCTGACTATTGCCTCTATGAATTATCAGCTGGATGATCACATTGTGTGTTGGCAGTAATTTGAAGTTTCCTTTTCTTATCAACAGGATTTTATCATTCTTTTAGACTACTAGACTAGATAACAATGATCATCTGCCTACAGCTCCATCCTGGTTTTAAATTATTAGTCCCCAGTTGTTTCAATGGAATCAATCCTTATAATTATCTGATTACTGTGGGGAAAATAGTATTCTACTGGTTACAGTTGCTATGCAAGTCAACTATATGAATCAATTTTTATGTGTGCTTTTCAAAGTTTTGAAAGAAATAAACTTCATTTTTGTTTTATCTCTCATTTATTTTAAAGAACTGTATCTGTTTGTGACTGGAATATTCTTATTCAGAAGATGGGGTATACTCAGAAATTTTGGCAGATGCTGATTTTACCAAAATTGCTTTAAATATCCTATATCTTCATATTTTTTTGATGTATATTGTTTTACATGATAGGGAACTTTACAGCAATAACATTACTGGTCCTATTCCAAGTGACCTGGGGAATCTTACTAACTTGGTGAGCTTGGATCTGTACCTAAACCGTTTCACTGGCCCTATCCCAGATTCATTGGGCAAATTGTCAAAATTGCGTTTCCTGTGAGTTCTTCTAGATCTTTTCTATGGACATTCTTAAGATTTTTTTGTGTAAATAGCTATCATATTTCTGTTGAAGGGTAAAAAGCTCGGTTTGGTTTTTGTCAATTTCGTCTGTTCTTGAATTTTTGGTATCAGGATAGATCTTTAATTCTCTTTTCCTGGAATGTCTGTCTAAGGATAGCCGGCTTAACAACAACAGTCTGACGGGTCTTATTCCCATGACATTGACTAATATTTCATCTCTGCAAGTTCTGTGAGTGCTACTTTATCTCAAAATATGTTCATTACTTCTCTCTTTTAATATTTGATTGCAATGCTAATATATTTTTTTTTTCAATTTACTGTACAAATGAAGGGATTTGTCTAATAACCGTCTATCAGGCGTGGTTCCTGATAATGGCTCTTTTTCATTATTCACTCCTATCAGGTTTCTTACTGAACTTTGTTATTTGTCACATTCATTGGTTCTGGGTTGTAAAATTTTTCTGATTGTGCTTCTCTTCTTGCAGTTTTGCAAACAACTTGGATCTTTGTGGCCCGGTCACTGGGCACCCTTGTCCTGGCTCTCCTCCATTTTCTCCTCCACCTCCTTTTGTCCCTCCACCCCCAATTTCTCCCCCAGGTAATATTTGTTCTATTGCAATTGCTCTTGGTTTTAAAGGTAATTTCTGAGCCTAGATTGTAACATAAAGCTCATGATGAGGACCATGTCAATTTTTTTATTATGGATGTGGCTTATAGTGGTTGATCATATTTCATCACACACCCACACACACACACTTATGCATGCATAAATGAACTGTTCTTTAGTGATGGGACTGAATATCATGATTTTTTTGCTCAGCATGTTAGGAGCTCTTCCAATTCTTTGTAAACAGGTTCTGTTATTTTACGTAGGCATGACTGTTGTTTTCCTTTTTTCCTGACTTGCTGTTGATTGCCTGTTATGTTTTGAAGATTAAGTTCTTCATTGGTCCATTTGGAATGGGAAGTCATTGGTCAGTTATATCTGCTAATAGGTTCAAGATTTGTATGTGCTAACTTAAATGGTTTTTTAGTGTATATTTAAGTATGCAATGATAAACCTGAAGAAGATTAAAGAAACAATGATGATCCAGCCTTCCTCTATATCTAATTGCAGGAGGTAATAGTGCCACTGGGGCAATAGCTGGAGGAGTTGCAGCAGGTGCTGCTCTATTATTTGCTGCACCTGCAATTGCTTTTGCATGGTGGCGTCGAAGGAAACCGCAAGAATTTTTCTTTGACGTTCCTGGTAAGGGATCCTAGTTAAGTGAGCATTATCACATTGGTTGGACTTGTTAAAGGGATATAATTTGACTTTCTTGCATATATTTGCAGCTGAAGAGGATCCTGAAGTCCATCTTGGACAGCTTAAGAGGTTCTCACTACGAGAACTGCAAGTTGCGACAGATAGTTTCAGCAATAAGAATATTCTTGGGAGGGGAGGATTTGGTAAAGTGTACAAAGGACGCTTGGCAGATGGTTCATTGGTGGCTGTTAAAAGATTGAAAGAGGAGCGCACTCCTGGTGGAGAGCTTCAGTTTCAGACTGAAGTAGAGATGATTAGCATGGCTGTGCATAGAAATCTCCTCCGTCTGCGGGGGTTCTGTATGACACCAACAGAAAGGCTACTTGTTTATCCCTACATGGCTAATGGAAGTGTTGCGTCGTGCTTAAGAGGTAGATCTTCTATTTTTGTAATTTCTTGTGGAAGCCACTATGGCTGTAAAAAAGAAAATTAGAATCCTTTTTGTATGTGAAAGTGCCTACTCTTATATTTTTTTTTTCAATGAAGTTCTTTGATTTTAGGTTTTAAGATGCCAATGAGTTAACGGTAATATTCTCAGTTTTGCTTTTTATGTTTTTTAGCAATTCTTCGTGTCCTTCTGATTCTCTTATTTCTTTCATTCCTTTATCTGGGCCCCAGTTCTGAGAACAAAGTTCTCATTGTCGTAGTTACTATTTCTAATTTCTTCCATAGTTCCAACTTTAGCCTCTTCTTGAAGTAGGTATGGAAGTGTTATGGTTATTTGATGCTCAAGCTGTGGCACAATTAATAATGATTAAAAGGGGAACAAGCTATACAGTTGTACACCTGTGGTTTTGAGAGGGACTTGTAGCATGCAAATCCCAAGAGATCTTTCACTGGTTTAAAACCTGGGCGTGAACTCTTTTCCTATCTTAATAAATGCACATATCCTTTAAAAGCACAGGATTTTGGCCATCTTTATTTAATTTATTTCAATCTAATGTTAGTTGCCATTAACTTACACCATTAAATTTGATTATCCTTTAAGCCTGGAAAAAGATTCTCAAGTTTATTATTTTGGAGTGTATTTAAAAAATTCCCATGCTTTAACAAAAAAGAGACAAAAAAAGTAAAAATTTAAGAAGTGCCTATTTATGGAAATGGTTTTAGCTTTAACGCCAAACATACAGAAACCCTAAGTTGTATAGTGACACATTCTTAGTAAATTTTGCTTGTATTGTTGACCCTCTCCTATACTGGTTATATTCTTCATCTTTAAATGTTTATTATTGTCTTATGATTTTGTTTTTGCTTTATTTCAGAGCGTCCTGCTCATCAAGAACCCCTGGATTGGCCAACTAGAAAAAGAATAGCTTTGGGATCAGCAAGGGGTCTTTCATATTTGCATGATCATTGTGACCCAAAGATTATTCATCGTGATGTGAAAGCTGCAAACATATTGTTGGATGAAGAGTTTGAGGCTGTCGTTGGGGACTTTGGATTGGCAAAACTTATGGATTACAAGGACACCCATGTGACAACTGCTGTACGGGGCACAATTGGGCATATAGCTCCTGAGTACCTATCCACTGGTAAATCTTCAGAAAAAACTGATGTCTTTGGTTATGGCATCATGCTTCTGGAGCTGATCACTGGACAGAGAGCTTTTGACCTTGCTCGGCTTGCTAATGATGATGATGTTATGCTGCTTGATTGGGTATGTTTAGTGTAAAAGTGTATCCTTGTGTTTTTGTTAATTACAGGTTATGTTGCATTTACATTTCATGCCGTCCTTCAATAATTAATGGAGTGTTTTTCTTTACAATACCGCCAGTTACATTGTTGACTTTGGCAGAATGATTGTGTCCATCTATGGTGCACAAATATGATGTGCCTGTCATATTGTGTTTCCTCTGGTACAACATTCTGTGTGTTGCTTTGGAAATATGGAATAGCTTTTTTACCTTTCTATTGAAAAGGTTATTATGACATTAAATGGAATATGTCAGCAGCTGTCATTATGGAAAGAGAGATGCTGCCTGGATAAGCACTTTCTGAATTTAGGTAGAATAATTAATGCATTCATTAATTGGAAAGAAGTATAATCATAACTTAGAACATTGGCATTTCTTTATTTAGTCAAGCATTCATTCAAGCTCTGCCGAGACAAGAATCACATGTATTCAAGTATATTTTGATTTCTGTTGTTACTTGTTTATATGAATAGTTGTGCATTATCTTGAATATTTTTCCAAAGCAAGCTTTCTTTCATGTTGTAAAGTTTCCCTTTCAGTATTGTAATAGATGTCCAAGTCTAATACAGCTGAGTATTTTCATAGGTCAAAGGACTTCTGAAAGAGAAAAAGCTTGAAATGTTGGTTGATCCTGATCTACATAACAACTATATAGAAGCTGAGGTAGAACAGTTAATCCAGGTTGCACTGCTCTGCACACAAGGTTCCCCTATGGAGCGACCTAAGATGTCAGAAGTGGTGAGAATGCTTGAAGGTGATGGCTTGGCAGAAAGGTGGGATGAGTGGCAAAAAGTTGAGGTTCTTCGCCAGGAGGTGGAGCTGGCCCCTCATCCCAATTCTGATTGGATTGTCGACTCGACCGAGAATCTACATGCAGTTGAGTTATCTGGTCCAAGGTGACCCTGGCACAGTAGTAAGTTTAAGAAAAAAGAATCGAATTATTTATGACTTATTTTTTAACTATAAAAAGTTTTCTTTTTTCCTTTTGAGTTCCTTGAAGTACCATATCCTGATTACATCTCATGTAAGTTCACTGCATTATATTCATTTACATTTGTGCATAGGGGTCGCTTTGTCAAGTTGCAATTTGTATCATCTGCTGCATTTGATGAAGTGATGTTTACTTAGATGAAACAATGGCAGCTTAATCTTTTTGTACACCCATGTTTTATACTTGTTCAATCTATAATTTATACCTTAATCTCATTCCTATGAGTATGTTTTATTAAAATAGTTGGGAGTGGAATGTGGATCATCTGCCAAAAACCCATTTCAATTGTCGATGTAGTAATAACCAAAAGAACCTCACCCCTTTCAGGAATAAGGAAATTTTCGCTAGGTCAGAGACTGATGATGATGATATTTCTAAAACTTTTCTAATAAATCATAAAGTTATCAAATTTAGTCATTTCAATTCGAATTGCCTTATATACTATATAGCTTGCTCAGATGCTCATTTTTCCTGGAGTTTTTTTTTTTTTTTTTTAAATTTAAATGGCAAATTCGAATTTTCCTACGAACGATATTTCTAACCGTTTAGTAGTGTTCATGTGACACGAATAGAATCATTAACATAAATAGAAATTTAAGGACGTTTACCGATTGAAATTATATATTTTTACAAAGAGCGGAGTGCAAATGGGTTACATCTTACATTATACATAACGGTAAATTGTGTGGAATGATTCCAGCTAATAGTTAGTGAAAAGGGAAAAAAGATGAATGTAAGGTCAGTGAATTGATTTGAAAATTGTTTATATAATATAAAATAAGATTATTTCTAAGGGAAAAATTAATAAATTAAAAAGGAGGTTAAGAAATATTAAGGTTTCGTTAAAGATTCGGCAGAATAAGTTTTGGAAACCAACAACAAATTTTAAAGTGTTCAGAAAAGAACTGATCGTAAAGGCAAGAAAGGGGCAATCATTTCTTTACTTCAGAGATTTCGAGAGATGTTCTATTTTAAACCTAAGTAAATTCCTTTCATGATTTGATCTTGGAACTTCTATCCATGTCTTTAACTAGAACGAATGAATTCACCAAAATGTCACGAGGGAAAGCAAAACACAAGCAGATCATCTATTTAAGTAGAACTTGGCTTAACATGCCGAATGATACACGTATCTTAGGTCTAACTCAACTATCATAAAACATGAATAACAAGCCTAATGACATGATACACATCAAATTTAACAAAGAAATTTACACACGATAATATTTGACACTGTAATTTGCATCAAGGTAACCATTATTACATACAGTAGTTTAGTGCCGCCATTATTTTGCATGGGAAAGTATATCTGCTTTCTGTAAAACTACATATAGAGAGAAGCATGAAGTTGAATACTTTTATTTCGAATACAATATGAATTCACCACAAAATAATTCAGCATATACAGGAGGGTTTTGAACTATATAGCAAATAAATACCCTCAATTCCTTTCTTCCTTTTATCGCACCAAAAAATGCAGTTCTTTGAAAGAAGTTCTTTCATCACGCAAAGCCAGCCATAATATGTATTATCTCGACTGAAAATTTAATAATCAAATGCTATATGCAAATAAAAAAAAAAGTATAAGTAAATTATGCAGCAGTATAATACCCACTCATAAGCAATACTTGAAATTCTCATAAATCCATAAGGATGAGTATTGTCAGTCACAATCATAACAGGAATAACTATTATCTGAATGTATGAAATCCAATATTTGAGTCTTGTGAGGTGAATAAGTTGCAGTATGAGAAACTTGATTCATCATTCATTGAAGGTAATCTCTTACTCTTAGGCTGTTGACAAGGGGATTTGTCATCCAGTTCAGGATGACTAAGTAGGGAAGGACCAAAATCTTCATTGATTGTGTCAAATGAAGGGAAACTAGATGAATGAAAACATGGGGAGGCATGATGAAGTTCCACTTTCACATCATTTGTGCCACCACCATCAGAGTCATCTTTAGTATTTTGCTCAGTGAAATGTCTTTCCCTTTCTGTTTTAGACTTATTAGCAACACCTTCATAGAATGGATTCTCAAAGCTGCTATCTGTTACATCATTATTTTTCTTTGTTAGCTTACTAATACGGGCTTCAGCAAGACTAGCTGCTGACCGAGCTGCAGCTGCTGCATGTTCGGCAGTTTCAGCTGCAGCATGAGCAGCAGCCAACACATCCTGCAAGTCTACATTGGCTTCAGTTCTTGTCTCTGATAAGGGGGGAGATGAGTCACCACATCTTTCAGAATACAATTCACATGATATTGATGGACGTGAGAGGAATGGCACAGACTTTTTACTTTCCTTTTTACCAAATGAAGTGTGAGGTTTATCTTTGTTTACAATTGATCCAAGTGATCCAGAATGGCTTGATGGGTGAAGATCAAGTTCATGGGGTAGAATAGCCGGAGAAAGTGTAATCACTTCTGAAGCTGTGGCAACATTTGTACTTGGCCATACTGATACCTTAGGATGTTCTTTATGAAGCGGCAAATTTGACTCACTTGAAAACTGAGTGGGGCCATTCTGACAAGGAGAGCACATAAGATAATGAAGTATGAAAAAGATAAGTAACAATACCATAGTCCTTTCCCCCCCATTTGGCTAGTAATATTAAACACTATCAATTATCAAATACTTACCAGTAAGTCATCATGATTTTTAAAGAACTCAGTTTCTGAAGCAGTTGGATCCCAGTCTAACTTATGCTCAGCAGCAACTTCTTTTAGAAGCTTCATTTTCTTTTCTGCTGAAGGAGTTTGAACTGACAGCAGCTCTATTAACTGCTATTGCAATTCACATGGAGAATGTCATAGAGGAAAATAGCTGTTAACCTTAATGATAAATAAGGGTATGTATAACTGTACAAAAAAAAAAGATCTGTAGAAGATGAAAATTCATGTTACCTGGCGATTAACACCACAGTCAGGGGTTAGTTCTGTTGCTGAAGATACAAATTCCTTTCCATATTTGGTAGCAAATAGCAACTGAACCTGCATCAACTCTGGCAGATCAGCACATCTTGGTGCAGCAAAACATATACTAGACATTGCTTCCTTCAAATCATGGGGACATTCCCTGAACAACATTGAGAATTTGGATATATAATTAGAAAACAATGGTTGGAATTCAATTAAGCAAGTTCATAACTTTAATCAGCATTATAATTTGACGCAGGTTTTCTACACTGGTCAAGTGCAAGATTGGATCTGCACCAACAACCATTCAGGATTTTAACCCTTTCACCCACTACTAGCTTGACTGAGTATCTAGACAAAATAGTATAAGCCATGCTTCTTTTATTCTGTAACAACCTAAGAAAAGATATCAATATAGAAATTCTGCATTGGCTTCGAGGATAAGATTATATGTTCTAAAATTAGATATTTGGAGATAAAAAAAAAAAAAACTCTTAAATCCCAAGGATATATGTAATTTTTAAGACCTCTTCACAACCCTCCTCTGTTTACAACGAACAAATCGTAAAACATGTAGATCATCATATAGATGGAGCTTCATCACTCTTTCAGCTTACCAAACACTGTCTTAAAGTTAAAACTCAGAGGCTTTATATTGGAATCTTAACTTTTATCAATGCATGTACATGTTGTATGATTGTTGTTTCGTTCCTTGACAAACCTTTGTGATTGAACTATCGGAAGGCGTAAGAGAATAAGTTCACAAAAGAGTTGAATGATGTCATGAGCAGCCATCATGTTCTCCTCTCTCATAACATGCTCCACCTGTATCATCATCAACAACAGCACCACCATGAAACATGTTCAAAATTCTGAAACAAAAAAGTCAACAGCAACACTAAACAATATATATCACATGGAAATTAGGGGAATTATACTTTAGTTCCATTATTAGATCATAAAACAATTGACACTCTACATCGTATTATATATAATTAGTTAGATCTTTCATTTATTCTTTTTATCTTTTTTTATACACGCATCTAAATAATACACTCTAAAATCAAAAGACACAACATTTTGATGTTACAAATCATTTTCGTTATACCTTAACATGTGCCGTGGCTTCTTGACCAGCCTCAAGTAGCTTAGCAATGTTGTGTCGCATATGCTTCAGCTGAACCTCTCTTCTGTTTCTCAGCAACTTTATACGTGGAATTGTGAGTTTCAACAAGGTTGCACTGAAAATGGAAAACAACAAATTAAAGCACATAAACAGATGTTTAAGTGTAGTGTAGATAAAGAATTGAGGATAACAAGTACCATTTGGAGGCTTTAAAGGCTTTGTTGAAGAAGGAATGAAGCATTGACATGTTGAGAATGAATTCAAGATAGTTTGCAATGAGCTTAGAACATTGAAAATAAAATGGAAATTAGATTCAAAGAAAGATGAGGGAACATTGCTCCTTTTTCTTGCTTAAGAGGCAAGAAACTCTTGTCACATTGAGACTCTGTCCACGTGGATCGATATGGGTGACACGTAATATTCAGATTCATGAAGCACAACTATGCACATCATCACCTTCTTCTGTTCCTACTTCATATTCTCAATATAGTTCCTCTTTTATAAATTATTATATATTTGGGTTAGGTGATACATAGGCGTATACCTCTCTCTTTTGATTTTTTCAATGATAAATGGATAGAAAAAAAATCGTTTTCATGCTCTTGGAGGTGTATGCTAATGAGTTTCCTACGGTCAGAAAAGTAATTGCGTAGAATTTTCACTCTTTGCTGATAATTTTATTCTTTATATGTTACAAGTTTATTAAATATAAGTTGAAAAATTTAAGATTTTGTTGATTAAAAAGGTTTAGAGTGAAGATAAAAAATAAAAACAGAATAAATATGATAAAAAAAAATTATAATCAATCTCTCTAAATTATAAATAGTACTTTATTTGTGAAGCAAAGTATTCAGGTCATAATTTAAAAAAAAAAAAAAACTATTCTAGAGTGGGGTATAATATTAGGTATTTATAAATAATACTTTACTTCTAAAATAAAGTATTTAAAAAAATTAAAATAATTTTTATAAATGTAAAATTATGAATTATGAAAAATATAAAATTTACATAAAGTAAAAAGAGAAAGATAAGAAACAACTTCAATATCTAAAATTTAGAATAAAATTAACAAACATTTGAGTAAAAAAAAATTATTACAACAAAAAGAGAGTATATATAATTTTTAAAAAACTAATTGATTTTATATAAATTTTAATTTTTTTTTGTAAATCTCCATATCTGCATTTATAAAAAAAAATATAAGTTTTAAATTTTTTTGCAAATATATTTATTCATATGAAATTCATAATACTTAATATATTATTTTAAAATTACATAATTTTATTAAATTTTTATCTTTTTGATAGATACTATTTGTAGTTCTAAAATTAAATTAAATAATTTTGAAAAATTTAATTAAAATAAAAAGAGATATATCAGGATCGTAAAGACACCAATCATGCTATTTTAGAATAGTTCTTAAAATCCTATATTATGAACTTAAAATAAAGTAATTTGCAATGCTTTCTTTTATATATAGAAATGTATATATGATAAAGAATACACAATGTTTTTATTGTTAAAAATATTTTTTATACTGAATTAAAGTGCGAAATTCGTTTTCAAAATAAAGTATAAAAGTTACTTTTATAAATTATTTATCATTAAAATAGCATCCTGTAGAAGGGATTTTTAAATTAATTTTCATCTTCTAGTTCATTTTGATCAATAATTTTTTTATATAAAAAAATTGAAAGCCCTCTTGGCATTTGGGTTAGCCCAAAATGTAATTGGGCATCCATGACCCGTTTGCAACTCTTCTTCTTGATACTCTATGAACTCAAATTGCTGCTGAGAAGAGAAAGTGGAACTCAAAACACTGAAGGAGAACCCACGCTTTGAAAGATGAGCTCGTCTAATTTCAATTTTATTTAATTATCGTGGTAATTCATCTTCTTTTTTGTTTTATTTTCCAAATGAAAATATGATTCACGATTCATTATCGCATAATTTGAAGCTCTTAAATTCAGCATTTACTTGTGACTTCTATTCTGTTTTCATGTTAATCATCCGTGCTTTCCCCTAATTCTTTTTTATTTATTTGTTACTCATGAGTTTAGTGCTACTTTTGCCTTTATTTTTTCACGTTGAGAAAAGAAGCTATTCGAAGTTACTCAATCAATTTGTTACTTTGTGCACAGGTTTAGAAAGTTGAAAACGTTACACTGATAATTGAGCTAATACAATGAATGCCCCTGATCCTGTTGTTCCACCTCTTCATGATGATGAAGACGATAACAATGACGTTTTCCTTGATGACCATGACATTATCCATGAATATGTCATGGACGGTGAAGATCTTCCCGATGCAGAGGATGGTTCTGAATCTGAACATGGTATGAACTTGCTCAATTTCATTAGGTTTCTATGAGTCCAGTCTTGTGTATGATTTCTCTGGGTCAACATAGTGTAAGAATCAAGATGTGTAGTTTTACGGCGTGTTAATGTATTTGGTAGTAATATTATTTTCACAATTTCAGAAGAAGGTGATGATGATGATTTTGTGCACAAATTCACTGGTCATACTGGTAAGATTTCTATTCTTTTGTTTATGTTTCTGCTTGCTATTCTGATTTTTATTTAGCCTTTAATTAGATGAAATCATATCCACTGATTCTAAGTAGCCAGATATTCCTCGAAGTTTTTGTTGACGAATTGGTTTTTTTTGTTCCTTTTTCAAATTTTGAAGTCATGTGTATTCAAGGTGCTGCCAGGGAATTTATGTTGATGATTTCTTGAATTATTTTATAGGGGAATTATACTCAGTTGCCTGCAGCCCAACAGATACGACATTGGTGGCTACAGGGGGCAGTGATGACAGAGGATTTCTCTGGAAGATTGGTGAAGGAGATTGGGCTTTTGAGCTTCAAGGTATTTGCATGATATTAGAGTAGAGGTACCTATGGATGGATATTTGTATATCTAAGATAAATTTTGCAAAATAATTGGTGAAGTCGATATCACGTTACTTCTAATTTATTGAATGTCCAAATGAGTTTGTTATTAATTCTGTGCAGGTCATGAAGAATCTGTATCTAGTTTAGCTTTTAGCTATGATGGACACCGTCTTGCATCAGGAAGCTTAGATGGAATTATTAAAGTCTGGGATGTATCTGCAAATTGGGAAGCTAGACAACTGGAAGGTCCTGGAGGCGGCATTGAGGTGAGATTTTTTAGTGAAAACAAACTGGTGTTTTAGTTATTATCAGTAGAAAAAATTTCAACTGGAAACAAAATGAAAACGAAATTCATAATTTTCTTGCTTTTTCTTCTGTAAATAGTTACTAAATTAGATTCTATGAATTTTTCAGTGGCTCAGGTGGCATCCAAGAGGACACATACTCCTAGCTGGTTCTGAGGATTTCACTGTTTGGATGTGGAATACTGATAGTGCCATCGTACTTAATACATTTGTTGGTCATGGCAGCAGTGTAACCTGTGGTGATTTTACTCCTGATGGTAGTATTTTCTCTTCGTCTTGGTGCATTTTTTGTTAAATGTTGTTATTTGTGTTATATCTGTTTACACTTTTCCATTTCCTTTTGCTTGGTACCTTAGGGAAAATAATATGTACTGGTTCTGATGATGCAACCTTGAGAATATGGAATCCAAGAAGTGCAGAAAACATTCATGTTGTGCGAGGTATGTAAATTGCTCTTTATGGGTTCCTGAGTATTGGACAAATTTTGAGCAATTTTTAAAGTAAATTAAAAGCATCTTATGTGTACCTTTCATCTCTTTTCTCAAGTAGGGACAACATTCATAAGGTAAAACTTGATGTATGTCATGTCATGACAGCTTTATAAAATATTGATGTTGAATAATTCTACATTTGTCTGCAGATTTTCATTTTTCATTTTTTGTCTCCTTTTTGCTTTTGGTAACCTGTTAGAGTCTGCATTCTAGGTCATCCATATCATACTGAGGGGTTAACATGCTTGGCAATAAACTCAACTTCAACTCTCGCTCTTACCGGTTCCAAGGATGGATCTGTCCATATTGTGAATATCACCACAGGAAGAGTACGTGTTCGAATTACATTTGATATTCACTGCACTATTTTATGTGGTCTACTTATCTTGTGTCTTTGCCTGTGTATGATGTCACATTATTGAGAAACCTATGGCTGTCTTTTAACTCTTGAGTAATGTTTCTAAAATTTGGCACATGATTTCAACTTTTATCTATATCCTACTAAGATGTATGAGACAATAGTTGCACAGAAAAAAATTTGTTTATAAAATTTTTAACACAGTGATTAATGCTAAATTTCTTAGAATTTATTTGAATGATGATAGCCTCCAACATCATTTGCCAAAAACTATCATGAACTACTGTTGTTCATAAATTCATCTTTCTTGTTAAGGAATAAAGGGGACGGACATGTGAACATGTTTGAGAATCAGATCAAAGAGCATTTAGCAAGACTAGTTTCTGACTAAATTCTACCTTTCCTAAATTTTAAAATTTCACAATAACAAGACTAATTTGAGCGATGCCCAATCCCCAATATGGATCAAGATTGGTATATTTTGTCATGCACAAATATATGGAGATAAAAGTTGATTTGTGTATGGAATTTGACTAATTAAAATTTTGGTTGGTGGTTTGTGACCTAGCAAGACAGCTTGAGCTGGTATTCAACTTTACTGTTTTTATGTTTTGTGAAACAATATAGTTTTTCTTAGAATTATGTCCTTCCGTAGTACAGCCTGTCTAGTATTCTTGTAAGGCCCCAGCACTTTCACCACATTACATTTGTTTCTGCTTGCTGCAAATTTGATTTCTTTGCAAGGGGGTTTGATTACATAAATTTAGCTTCCTGCTTGGTGTCTTAGAAACTTGAGCATTGTGTTTGACAGGTTGTTGATAATAATGCCCTTGCTTCTCATACAGACTCCATTGAGTGTGTTGGTTTTGCACCAAGGTGTGTGTTACGATTAACAAACTTCTCATAGCCTGCCTATATGTGCAATCTTGCACGTTTTCATGTAGTAGTATGCTATGCTTCTGGGTTTATGCATGTGCACAATGGAAATTTTGTTTGACACACAGATAGTTTGAATGGGTGATGAGGAAAATAGGTCAACCAATATAATGCTACAGCCAAAATATAGTCTTATTGGTAACAGGTATAATATAATAAGGGTTTGTTAATAAAGATGAAAAAAAACAAAGTGTCATCAATGACTCAAGAATTGTGATATGTTATTAGACTTGACCTATTCTTCAGTGACTCAATTTATAGGATAAACACCATGTTAATAGATAATTTTACTTATTTCGAAGGAATAATGTAGCGCACAATGACCCAAACCTTGCTTAAATATGAATGGTCTATACAAATGGAATTATGAATAGTTTGTTTTCTTAAATTTGACGTGAGCCATCAATGATTTTGTCCCTTAAAATTGTTTGTCAGTGATTCCTGGGCTGCAAGTGGAGGCATGGATAAAAAACTGATGATCTGGGATATAGAGCATTTCTTACCCCGAGGCACTTGTGAGCATGAGGTTTGTTGGAATCTTGCTTTATGCGAGTGTCTCGTATGTCCATTCACTTTTCTGGTTGCAATTATAATATTATTTTGACTTGAATTTGCAAATTTTTGTTCTTATGTATGATTTTATAAAGGAATTTTGCCATGTGGACAGGAAGGAGTGACATGTTTGGCATGGCTTGGTGCATCGTATGTGGCTACTGGTTGTGTGGATGGTAAAGTGAGATTATGGGATAGCCGGTCTGGTGAATGTGTAAAAACATTCAATGGGCATTCTGATGCCATTCAGTCTCTTTCTGTGTCTGCTAATCGGGATTACCTTGTCTCGGCTTCACTTGATGAAACGGCTTGTGTTTTTGAGGTTGGAAATTTTCGGTGAGCAAAGCCCTTGTATCATTGCATAGGATGAGGTTGTAAATCATCTAAGCAAGGCCTATGTTTATGTTCTTTGGGGCTGGGTATTACTCTACAGAATCCAGATTGTTAACTTTTATGCTGAAAGTGAAAACTGTAGTAACTTAAGGTTTTCCTAGATTGAGATAGAACAAAAAGTTAGATTTTTTTGGGATTATTTTTCCTCTTAAATATTAATGGTTTTGATGTTCATACTAGCTTAAATTTTGTGTATTCAATGGAGGTGAGATATATTCGTTACTGACTATGATTATATGTAAAAGTTTTTTTAGGGATTATTTTATGTAAACAAAATAACGAAATCTCCCAGGCTGCTCAGGCATTTTGTCAAATCACTTTGCTGACCATAAAATAACTAGTATGTGGCTATTGTGTTGGGTCTTCACAAATTTAAAAAGGGTTTAGTTCGAAAATAATAAAATTACAGGATAAAGCAAACTATGGAAGGGGTATTTTCTTCAGTTAAGGGTCTTAGTTAGGCTACAGCCCAATGAATGCTGCATTTTTTTTCATGTTCTCTTAGATTATGGGCTAATTCACGATCCCAAAAATAAAAAACTTAGAACATGTTTGATTACTGTTTTAAAAACAGTTTTTTATTTTTAAAAATAAATTTTAGTATAAATTTGTATTAAAAGTTATTTTTAAGAATAAAAAACTGTTTTTAAAACAGAAGTCAAACAAACCCTAATTGATTATTTTTTCTGTTTCTGAAAACTATTTTATAAAATAGTGGTTTTTTTTTTGGGTCATTATAGAAAGTGTTTGATGACATGATATTTTGTATTGTTTTCAAAAGAAAGAGACACAGCCCAAAGTTTTCTTGCCCACTATTTCCGCTGTCATAAACTAAAACTTTCTTCTTTCCAATGCTTTCTTTCTCACTTTTTCCAGCATCTCACTTCACTAAATCCCTCAACAATGACCTATCACGAAATTTCAATATTTTTAATTTTTAAAATTTCTTTTTCTTATATTTTCACGCATTCAAATGAAACATAAGAATTATTCCTATTTCTCCATATGTCCCACGGGAGAATGCCAAAAACCCCACTAAATTACCATGGTAGTTATGGAGCAGTGAATAATAAACTCCACGCGTCATTTCCTTGCCTCAGTTGTCACAACTCATGTTCAATGTGTAGCTATGACTGTTAGATTTAGTCTTAGTATTGATGTTGTTGTTTGGAGGCTTTACTCTTCCGAGACTTAAGCCATTCAATTGTCGGAGGGAAGAAGAAGAAGAGTATGGTTTGGAATTGTTTTTCAAAAATAAAGAATGGATGAGATTATATGAGTTTATTACAAAAATGGCATTCAATTGAAAACATGTTTTAAGTTGTTCTTGATTTTTGGATTTTAAGACTTCAAACAAATAAAATTCATCAAACATTTTTTTTCTATTTTTGAAAACAAACAAATTTTATAAAAAAAGGTAATCAAAGAAATTCTCATATAAGTCAAAACTCCTACTCATGAGATGAATGTAGGCTTTTATAAGAATTTTTTGAATTAAGCAACTTTTATTGCTTTGGAATATATATTTTTCTTTTAATTTTTTTTAACTAGAAAATATAAACCCTCACACGCTGATTTAAAAATTTATAATTTATTTAATATTTTTGTTTGAAATGGTTAAAAATATAAGCACTAAGCTTTATAGGTTAAATCTCATAGATCATACAGAGAAAATGACTTGTATACGAAGTTTGTTGCCTTATTTAACTTGTTTTTCACTCTAGAAATCAAACATCTTGACTTTTGAATTTTAAAATTGTTTTTTAAAACTGCAAATAAATGAAATTTCGTCAAACATATATTATTTTTATGTTTTTCTATTTTTGAAAACAAATAAGCTTGTTTCCTTATATGACTTGTTTCTCACTTTCTATCTGTTTCCTTATTTAAAAATATTAATTTTTTATAAGACATCATCTAAATTATTTTTTATTAAAAATATTTTATAATTTGACTTAAGGTAATGTTGATTTCTATTGTTTGAAGTTTTTTATTCTTAAAAGGAAAAAAGTGTTGAATACAAATTTACAATAATTTTAAGAGATAAAATAATCATTTTTCTCTCAAATAAAGAAAGCTTTAAATAGATAATATAATTTTAAGAACTTTCTTTCTCCATTTCTTTATTCTAAATCCCAACAACAAATTACTTATTTTATAACTTCAAAATAAGTTTTAAAATAAAAAAGTTATAAAATTATTAAACAATTATAAATTTAATTATAAAGCCTAATCTACAACTTCACTTGAAAGAAAAATTTAAACTCCAAAAAACTTAAGTTTAACACTACCTAAGTTAACTATTACTCCAACCCACATTTTCCTTTGACTAATTCTTATTGTTATCGTTTTTCTTTATCTTTTTGCCTATTTCACTGTCAATTAACATGCATACAAATTCAACCTAATATAGTTTATAGATTGCCATAAACGAATTGATAGTGACAAGGCAAAAGACAATGAGGAGAAGATAGAGGAAAAGAGAGATATTGAAAGCATGTTTGATATCCCAAATGGTAGGCAATGTGCCTTGGAATTGGCAATTGTGCCTTTAAATTATTGCAAGTTGCATTTTATGGCCAACCCAACACAACGAAATAGAAAGTTGCAACTTTGAAGTTTCCCACTCGAACAAGATAACTCTGTTGACATTTAACTAAACCGCATTTATGTTTGGAAGATTTTGTCAAGTTTCAAATGATGCTCATAAGCACCCAATTATATATTCATTCGTGAGTACAAGGAAAAATATAGATACATTTTTAATATATATAACACCAAAATATGATTTTTTTTAAAAAAAAATACATAATTATGAGGTTCAAAAATCATTATTAGTGATTTTTGGTATAGATACCAATAGAAAAATAATAAATTACTAGGTTTCAAGAATCGTCCCAATTTTTTTTAAATATTAAAAAATTATAAAAAAATAAAAACTCATTGATGATGATTTTTCAAAAAATAATATTTTTTAAAAATTGTCACTAACAATTTAAAAAAAAAGTTTTAAAGTACCAAAAAAATGTTTTCGTAATTTTTTTCAAAACGCAATATTTTGATTTTTTTTTATATTTTTTCCATATATATATATATAAAACCTTATAATTGTTCAACAAGTTTATCTTCATATTCTTATTCACCTCCTTCCTTTCTACCCACCTACCTTTGTTTAATCACCTCCTCCTTTTCTACCCACCTACCTTTGAAATTAAACAGTTTATTGGAAAGAATTTTTTTACTCAATTTTAATTTATAAATACTCTATATCTCTCTCTCTTTTTATCATATCACTTGACTTATTATATTTATTATTTTTCTATTTTTAGGTCTCTTTAGATATAGATACTTCTTACAATGTCTACCAAATATTTTCTTTAATTGCTAGATATTAGTCCTTTGATTACGATTCGAATGGTATTTAACTTAATTTTTTTTAGAATTTTATCCTCATGTTTTGTACATCTTGAACTCAGTAAATTTATTGAAATACGTATTGTATATTTATTCGTAGATTTTATGGTTAATCTATGCTGACTCTGATAATTGTTGTCATGATAGCATTGTGGTTAAAGTCCACACAGATGGTAATTTAGGTCACACATGGTAATTATTGTTATGATATGCATATATTCATTATTAAGATCTTTAAAAATAGTCAATGTTTATTATTGTGTTTAATTTTTTTTAAAATTTAATAACCATATACTTAAAGCTTAAAATTTTCTCTTATAAAGTCTTGTTGCATATTTTATTTATGAGATTTTGGCCCACTTTTTAGTTTTTTTAATAATTTTGTCCAATATTTAAGGTGATATATAATTTGTATTTTCTTTTTTTATCATTTTTACACAAACATTTAAAATAATATTTTTATGATTAGAAATAAAAAATATATATTTTTAAAAAGCTATACCCTTTTTTTTCTAGTGGAATCTTATATTATTCCTTGGGTATCTACTAAAATTTCTAATGCTTTAGTAATGCATACGATAGCAATAGTAAAAGTATAAACAAAGGTTAATGAGCATATATCTCAATTGACACCTTTACGGTACATGGTGATGTAAGATGGTTGATCATCTACTCACTTCCAACGTAACACCCAAAAAATATATATATGAAAAATCACATTTAAAATAAGTTTAAATTTATTGATGATGTCAAAAATTTTATACTTTTAAACTCTTGTAAAAAAATAGTAAAATTGAATAGTTATTTATTTTTAAAAAAATCTAAAAACCTTATAAATTTATTTATATATTTTTACCTATTAATCAAGTTAACATAAAATTACGTTGGCAAATTTCAACTGTGCCAATCATGAAGTAAAAAAAAAAAGTGCTTCTTAAGCAACGCCAGAGCTTTCAGTTATCTTTTTGGATAGTGAAAATTGAAGCGTAACAAATGATATAACTTAAATATTTAATATATAGTTTTTATAATGCTGAAATATTTAATATTGTACACGAAATAATTATCTATGGAGCTTTGATCTTTACAAGTATATAACCTATATTTGGAAATTATGGTACCATCCACCCAAAAGGAAAAAGTTGGGACACTCACCAAAGTCCAATTAATGTCAAACTTTTAAAACTTTGGCACATCAAATCTCATATTAAATGGATTGAAATTATAAGATACATATCGGCCCAAACCAAAAATTAAAATATGATGAGAGAAATCTAAAATGTATAAACTCGTAAATAGCTTAATTTACTTTGGTTAACTTAGATTTAAGAAAATAATTATAATTAATTATTTGATCAAATTTTTTTAATGTTAACATAAATCAATCTATACGTGTAATTGTTATTATAAATAATAACATGAACTAACAAAAAAATATGTTAGCCGGTGGATTATTTTGTTTCTATTTATATGATTTTTCCTATTACAATTACATTGTTAATGTAGACACTAAAAAATTATATTAACAATATAATACCTCGTATTGTTGATATAAAACATCATTAATGTATATATTTTTTTTATAATAGCAGTATATTAATTTATTCATATGATGTATCTTATTATTAGTAAAGACACATGGATTTAGGGGCAAAGGGTCTCTATTTATAAAGAGTAATTATGCAATGTATTGATTAATTTCTATTTATAAAAGTTCATATTTGAAGAGTAAATGTTATCGTAATATATTAATTTTTTTATGTGCTACCAATATTTACCTGCTCAAAACATTTCATATTTTGTCATCTATATTTTACTGTTTTAAAATACCATCCTTTAAATTTAATCAATCTCAACTTATATCGCTATTAATTTTAATTTTTATGTCTATAAATATAAAGTTGAACATATTATGTCTATAAATATATCGTTATTAATATTATTTTTTTAATGATTCATAGATATATTAAGGATCAGAATCATTGATAAATTAGTAAACATATTAGGGATACAAATTTTGCCAAAATTTAAGCTTAGTCTTATTGGATTTTCGTTATGTTATTTCGCAAACATACTAAGCTTTTAATTTAGTGACAGAGGATAAGAATATTAAAATATTTACAAAAGATTTTTAAGAACATAAAATACGAAAATTATTTGCATAAAGTGAATTCAACTTGATAAGTATAAGAAAAATATAAATACTTAGTTTAAATATAATGAAAATAAATGTTGTAATTGAATATCATTTAAATAAATATTCACTCTCTTACTAATCTTAATGCAATAATATAAATATTTTTAGCCTAATCTCTTAGTAGTAAGATTCAAAGTTATTATTATAAATATCAATTTCTTTTATATTTATAGAAGTTTCTTACATTAAGTATTATAATTTTTGTAACTAATGAAATAATGTCATGTTATTAACAACATGTTTTATTAAGTGATTTATTCTAAATTTTAATTTAAAAAATATTTTTTAATCAAATCTTAAATTATAAATCAAATTTTGTGTGATCAAAACATAACAAATATTAAGAATGGAAAAGAATCATTGACAAAAAGAAAAACATTAACAGATATATTTTAGAATATATATATATATATATATATATATATATATATAAGACTAAATTGATTACATTTGATCTCAATTAAAAAAATATTAATTATTTATTGTTATATGAACAAACTCACTTTTAAAAAATTGTAAAATTATTCGCTTCAAACTTTAAAGATGATGAAAGAAAAAAAAAATTTCCCTTAAATATATCCAGGTTTTGAAAATTTTAAATTCACGTAAGCGAATTACTTAGAAAATGACCTAAAATTAGTTTAATAAGCAAATTTTTATTTTTCTTCCTTAATTTATTGTAAATATATTTAAAAAATAGAACTATAATAATATATTTGTCTTGTTATTATTTAATTATGTTTTTTTAAACAATTGAAGACAAAATGTAATTTAAAATAAAAGTTTGAAGAAATTTTTTTTCTCTTTTCAACTCAATGATTTTAAGAATATTTTTAATTATCAATGTTATCCCATAATTATATGTGAAATATTAATGAGCAGAAAAGTATACTTTTACTAGTTTTTTTTTTTCAATTTATTACAAGTAAACTTCCCCTTTTAGATATATATTTATTTCTCGATGCGATCTAAAATCGTTCATTTATCATTATTATTTTATTTTTAAAAAATAAACTCTACACGTTGTCAAAGTTTTCAAACAAAAAAAAAAGGTATATATAAGTTGTGTCCATATATAGATTAATAAAAATATAAAGATGAAAGCTATGTCTGATGGGGAAAAATATATTGAACATGGCATTGCAGAAGATACGAGGAAACCAAGATAACCAAAATTCCTCGCTTCAGTTGTTGGATCTTAGCAGAGAAGCATGTGGTGACGGTGCCACTTTCAAGATAACCATTGTCGCCAAATAATCAGTTTCTCAATTTCTCAATTTCTGCATATTGTTAGGTTACCAAATTTTGGGCAATGCTGCACTTCCACGATAGGAGAGAAACCAATTTAAAATATAACTTTACATTTTATTTAAAAAATTATATTTTTTTAGTTTTTCTGAATATATTAAAAATAAATTTAAAAAATCAGAATACAAAAAAAAAGTAACTTATAAATGAAATAAAAAGAATATCACTTGAAATTATAAAGAAGAAAAATAAAAATATTACATATCATTGAAATAAAAAAACTTTAGTATAAATTATAATTTGGTCTTATAAATTAGGATACCTCTGGTGTGAAGGAGATCCCAGTTGAATTGTAGATGATGGTGGTTCCTCACCAACTTTTTGGGTATTAATTAGTGGATGGTGGCATTTGGCGTAGCCACCATAATTCAAGTGGATTTGCTTTGTTCAATGGCCGGTCCAGTTTGGCTAAGGAAGGTCCTCACTACTTCCTTATCTCATTATCCATTCACAAGATAAACCATATAAAACTCCAATTTTAATAAATTTATATTTTTTTAAAATTAATATAAAAAATAATTAATACAATTTCTCTCCTATTCACTTCCATAATATTTGTAAGATAATTTATTTCATATAGTCTATAGTTATTCATGAACTTTATATCCTTATATTTTAATTGCATAGGATCATAATTGGCCAATTCCATCTGTGGGAGAATATTGAAGGAAGGTAGCAACTACTACTACTACTACTATTGCATAAAACCATATTATAATGTTTTCATCTTCATCATTCATTTTTTATATGGACATGTTTCTCTCATAATATGATTGTTGTAATAAATAAAAATCATTTTGTAATTATTTAGTCATCTTTATCCATAACTGTCCATATATACATACAAAGATTCAATCATGAATATATTATAATATATTTAAGCTCTATGATTTTACAGTATATTGTACAATTGGTATGGGCAGAGAGAATAAAGAGATCTAGAAGAGTAACGAGATTGAAAATAGTTGAAACCATCAAAATTTGGTATAAAAAATTCAACTATTACCCTTGTTCATGTTTGAAGATGTACTTTCCGTTGTTGACATGATAATGTTTCGAGTTTAATAGCTTTAGAAATTTTTTAATACAATAAAAACTCTTAACTCTGTATATTCATGTACATATAGATAAATAGATGATACATATTTATTACTTACACATACCATTATCTAAATTGTATAAATTATATGTTTGGTGTTGTTAACCAAATAGATCAATAAGCATTTAATACGTTTTATCTATTAAGAGTCTTTGTGGTTCAGTTAAAATTATTTGACTTAATTGTAAATAAAACTTATTATAAATTATGATTTATTTTTAAACTATAAGTTTCTTTAAGTCTTTATAATTGAAATTTTTTAAGTAAATATTTAATAATGAATATTATTATTATATTATTGAGCATCTATCATGCAATATTTTGTATAATTTAGTAACCCGTGTTTTTTATTTTTCTTTTTAAATTTTTTATAATTTCTTTTTATAAGTTTAAATTCATAGATTGTATTATTGTTAGGTAATATTTTTAAAGTTGAATTGTTGCTGTCATATTTGAATTCTACGCGTGAGTTTTATCATAGAATATTCATAAAAAAATAATATAAAAACTTGAAATTATGTTGAAAAAAAGTTAGAATATAAACTTGAAATTTTTTGTAAAAATAAATTTTAAGAGTCGACAAATCTTTAAAAAAATTATTTACTTTATAATTTATTTTATTTTAGTTGTTGCATATTAACTATGTAAACATAAATATAATTTAAAAGATGGAACCTCAATGTAGGGTAGATTATTTTTCACATAACAACAGTATAATTTAAGAATTTAGTGTTTTTTTTTTTTATAAATGTCATGTTATTGATGTTTAATAGAAATATAAGGATATTAAATGTGAAGAACTTGTTAAAATATTCAAAAATACATAATTTAATTGACAATTATAAATTATAAAAACTCAATTAAAAATATAGAAAATTCACTAAAAATTAATTGATTAAAATATTATAGAAAAAAATGATGATGAAATAGTTTTCGTCACTCAATTTGATAGTATAATTTTGGAGCAAAGACAAATTTCATTTTATAAGATTGAATGGAAAATTAGGTGACAATTTAGGAGTGGCCGGAAGTCACTCACAAATAGCAATTATGGGTGCAATTATATACTTTCCATTCAATACACGAAAACACTAAACCCAATTAAATTCTTCCATCTCAAATCTAATATCATTATCTTCACAAACTCTTTGCAATAATTCAAGGATATTATAGTCCTTCAATGCCACGTGGCTCGCCACCTGTGTCATCCCAATCATTCAAGCAAGACAACAAATCACCGCCTCCTAAATCTCAGATATTCCTTCCAATCAACAAATAACACCTGGACCACTCTCCACTCTCCACGTATTTCCTCTCTTCTGTAATTACAACTTTCTCCTCAGCCGCTATTTACATTTTCAGTAAATATTCTGTTTAGATGAAAATTTTATTTTTTTAAATGAAAAACATCAAGTATTTTCTAATTACTAGTCAATGTAATATACTCTATCGCTTTGTATAACCCTAACAAGTTATCTGTATTGGTATATTTTTAAATATAAATAAATAGCAAATATTTTTATCAGTAATAATCTTTTACCAGTTTACTTTACTAGGTAAGAATAAATTAATGAGATATTTTTCAAAAATTTTAAAAATAAACAAATAACTTGTTTAAACAAAGACACATTATCTTTAAATTATTGAAATTTATAATATAAGAAATAGATTTGAGTATGAACAGGATTTTAATAGCCTAAAATTGTAACATATCTAAAATTTGATACAAACTCTTAAAAGTGAGACTCAAATTGATAACATAAAGTGAATTAAAAAATAATTAATTAATTTCACGACTTGATGAACAAAAAATTAATATATCAGTTTTTTCACAAATTAATGATAAATTTTTTCCCTTTTTCTCTTCCTCTCAAACATTCTACCATAAATTGACGGATATAGCTGAGTTTTCAATGACTAATTCTACGCAACGATTTATCGGGAAATCAGGTGTTGGATACAATTAAGGAGTGTCAAAGGGAATTTTAAAATTCAAAAAGTTGAAAAAGAAACAGACATGCAACCTCGTAAATGCAACACCCGACACCGTCGTTGCAAAGAATCAAATCTCGTTTCGGTTTCAGACCATGTAACAAGTTTAATTCAAATTCAACCCCTCAACGTTTACATAATTGCGCTTCAAACACGCCATCCATGTGAACGTGTCATTAACTTTATATAGACCATTTCCTCTCCATATTTAAATTATTATTTTAATGTATAACGTTATCAATTTAAATTATATTTCTTTTAGAAAGTATTTTCCGTTATAATATATAATCATTTATATATTTTTTAAAATTAATAAACTGTCTCCCTCTTAAATTTTCTCATGCGTGTGAAGGTTCCTTGCCTTGTTGTGTCTATTTTTTTAATGCCCCACGGCCCCACCCATTTTCATAAATTTATTGACACACTGTGCTTTGTCTAAAAAAATTTATATTAACAAATAATTAATGCCTTATACTAGCATTTATGACTTGATAGTATATATTAATATTCAATGCTAATAAAACTATTTGTTACCATAATATATCATGTTATTAATATAAACTTAAAATTAATGTCTATGTTAAAAATTTAATTTTTGACAGAAAAATGTATACGAATAAAAATCAATTCAATATTAAATAATTAATTAATTATATTTTTTCATAGTGTGTCCATAGTTATTGTGTATGTATTAATTGTTGATAAATTGTTAGTCCATCCCTCTCTTATTTGCATTTTAAAAAAATATATTTTCTTACATTTATGTGGATTTTTTTCCCGAATGTTGTAACTCATGAGATTCTAATTATCACTTTTTAACCCTGATTTTTTCAGGAATAAAATTCATTTTAATAAGAAAAATATTAAAATTTTAATTTTTATTCCCTTTCTCTTTATTTTCTCTTCAATTAAACAAAGAAAATATCATTATTTACCAAAAGAAAGTCATAAATATTAAGCAACTCTTCCTGCTACATTTTTTGATATATACATTTTATTGATTTTTTAATAAACTCTTAATCCATGAGATTAGGAAAGTGTTATATTTAAATACACCCCTTGAACCCTTTATTGACGCCGGCACCTTCAAATTTGGATATATTTCAAACGCGAAGAATAGTAGATTTCGATAGATTATTATTATTATTATTATTATTATTATTTAATATTTATTCTTAGATGGCGATATAGGACCTACATGCACGTACAAGGCTCAAAAGGCCACAGTGGGTGGATAGTTAATGGAAGAGGCAATAAAATAGTATTAAAAGCGTTTTAATTAAATAAGCCTCGATTTATATTCTATAGTTTAACTATATATCGATTAAATAATTTTTTGGTAATAAACTAATAATCAAATTGCAGAGGACGAACGAGTAAACTGAATGCTTAACATACATGCATGTTCTCAAAGGTCAATGAGTTTTCCAGTGATTAAAAGGGGGCATGCATTTTTAAATGCATTCTATTTTATAACGTTTGTTTAAGCTGGGTGATAACTTTCAGGTACATCTCAATGTTTGTTTACTTTGTCATGTGTATGTAAACTTAAATTTTAGATCACGCATTAAAATATTTACATAAAAAAGTTTTTTTTTTTTTTTTGTTGTCTTACACTAGTTTATTAATAGAGTTATTTTAACAAATTACTTTTATTTTGAAAATTAAAAAGAAAATAATATATAAAGAAGTATTTTATTTAAATGTTTCGTTTTACTTGATTAATTATGGAGACATTTTTTTTTCTAAAGGCCAGTTAACATTGTTTATTTCTTTGGTAAACTACATTAGTCTTTACGTATATATGTAAAAAAGCTACATTAATCTTTGTATGGAAGATGGTTTGATTGCATTCTTAACTGTTTAAAGGGTAACGTATATAGCTTCAAATCATCAACAAAAAGAAAACACTATTATTATTATTATTGTTGTTGTTATTATTATTATAAGTTTCATAGTAGACAATTAAACCTTTAAATATCTGTTAGTAACCTTGTTGGTCCCACTTTAGCCAAGTAGCTACTTTTTTTGAATTTCAAACTTAAATCTTGTTTAAGTGTTGGATCCACTTCAACAAATATGAGTGTGATAGATTATTATAATTTTATCTCTCTCTCTCCCCCTTTCCTTTAAACAGGAAAGTTTTAATTTTCAAGTGAAATTACATTCTCTCTCGTATTCTTTTCTTAAACATTCATCTCCACTCTTATTGATAACCCTTTTTTCCCATCAAAATGAATCTTTTCATACTATAGCATATGATATTGATGTAAGAAAAAAAAGATGGCAACTTTAGTGGGATGCATAATGCATTCATCTTCCAAGAGTCATACACTTAACCCAATCACTCTTAAAAATATTTTTATTTTATATTTTTTCGTATGTTACGATTGAGAATTATAAAAGTATTATTTTTACTTTATATTTTTAGTAATTTATAAAAAAAATAATACAAATGATAAGACTTACATTTATATTTTTTTCCCAAGTTCTAATAATAACAAATTTAAGCGATATTTTTATGATTATTAATAAAAATAGATTAGCTAAAAACTAAAGCATATATCTCCTTCTGTTTGAACTTTTCTTTTCAGTTTTTTGGGACATTCATTCATTTCCTATTCGTTAATGTATTAACTTTACAGTGATATAGTCTATATACCTTTTCTTTTCTGAACAGTTCCCTACCCTTATTATCAAGTTATCTTATATCAATGATACACGGAATTGACGAGAGTGTGAGCGAATCTTGAAAATTAGAAAACCTTGAGGGTCCAATTTGCAATATCATGATATTAAAAAATACCCTGCACATTGATGACGCGTACAAAACCCCGTATTTGGACAAAGATTACCCCAAAATCTAGCGTATATAGCTGTCAGTATACAGTATAGGCGACCCCTGCAAGTAACAAGTATATGGTATATACTACGTAACATATTTCTTGTTTATCAGAAATTCTTGGAAAATAAAAGTACAAAAATATAGTTTTGATATTTTTTGGAGGCAAGCAAGCGAATAGAGTGGGCCCCACACAAGTAAAATTTTCTTCTTGTGTTTTCTTTCTCCTTCTCCTTCTCCTCCTTCTTCTCCTCCCAGTTCTTTCACTTATTTTTCTTCCATTCAAATCCATTGAGAGGATTCAACAATTCTTCCATTCTTCATATCTATCCTTTCTCTTGCTTACCCTCTTCTCTTTCCTCCAAAAATATTGCAACTTTGCCTATGTGGCTTGGCTTCTTTGACTCTAGTCTTCATACCAAATTCTTTGCTTATTTGTGAAAATATTTGAATTTTGTGGGCGGAGGGGGTTTAGGAGCTGAGATTGATTTGTGGGTCACATCCTTGTATTTGTTCTTGGGTTTGCTTTGACGGTAAGGTGTGCATTTCTGGCTAATTTTTATTTTTTATTTTAATTTTCAAATCATGGACTGTTATTTTAGGCCTTGGTGGGAGCTGAAAATGGCACTTTTCTTGATGAATTTTTGAAGGTTTTGTGTTGGAAACAGAAGATTTGATTGAGGGTTTATCTGATTTTTTTGGATCAGTCTCTAATAAATTTCTTTCTGCTTTGAGTTCTGATCCATTTATTCACTGTTTCAAAGATTTGTCTAGCTGTTTGTAGTGCTTGCCATTTTAAAGGTTCCAATTCAAAGATTTCTTTTTCTATTTCCTTTTTGTTGTTGTGTTGTTGGGACGAGAGAATGTGTATCTAAAATTAATATTTTCTTCCCTATGGTTTTGTCCAAGATAATATTGAAACCCATTTCAAATCTGCAATTGTAGTCCTTGGTTGAGTTTTATATTGTCTTGTATTTTTGTTTCTGTTTGGCTAATGAATCTGGGTCTTCTAAGTTGTTTGTACTGCGGTAATAATTATCTTGATCTTGTATAGGTTATTGGCTTTGGTTTGGAAATGAATATCACCAACATATCACCTTAATTGGTAATTCTTTTGTGCTCTGTTAGATTAACAATATTTTCCTTTTCATGAAACCGATCTTTCTTTCCCTCAAGCTTCATTTGAATCATCTTACTGCAAATTGTTCTGTATTTCTTGTGTTTTGCATCAATCCTCGCAGAAGGCAGTTTTTCCTGTGTTAGGTGCACTTCTTAATCTGATTTATCTTTTTTCTGTAGTCCATGAAAAGCAGCACTTCTTACTATACCAAGAGGCTTCCTCTTCCTTTATCTGTGCGAAATTGTTTTCTACAAAATAAAGTAATTAGCATAGGCAATAATTTATAATTTTTTATAATCGTTTTACACTCCATGAAACAGGATCTCAAAGACATTGTTTGATTCTCTGATTATAGAAGAATGAATATCTGTTTGACATTGAGTGCTATTGTGAATTTTGGCTGTTGTTCAGGTAGTTTATGCTTTTTTGTTTGTGTACACATTTTAATTTGAATATGTAGTGTTTGATAAATATTAATTTAGATAGAGGAGCAATTGAACTGAAATTGAATTTATGCGTCTATATATTTTTCTTGAGGATTTGGTTTATCATATTGACTTTTGGTGAATTTCTATGAATTAGTTCAATAAAGAGAAAGTTTCAAAACTCATTCAGTACTAATATACTTTTTGCACATGCCAGAATAGGGGATCAATATCTGGCCTCTATTTAATATAGTTTCTGGATCTGCGTTGGATCGGATGTGTAGTATGTGCCATCATTGTGGTGAGGGCTTGACAGGATCGAATATCGACAGCAAGAAACACGGAAATGAGAGTGGTTTGAAGTTGAATGGTAAAGTTTCCACTAGGCCTTGCAAATATTGTGGAGAGACGCTAGAACAAGAAAATGTGAAATGGCATAGTACTAGTCCACATGTGACACCAGATATCAGTCCAACTACATCACTGTCAAGTACTGATAGCTGTGTCTCTACTTGCAGTAAACTACTATCCCTCTGTCTTTATTTTTATAATGTTGATAATGTTAGTTTTATGTTACAAAATGGTCTTTATATAACCCAGTTTTTCTTTAATATATGATCTTTCAGGTGAGTTTTCAGTTGATGTGAACTCATTTGAAAGGTACTTAGCTGTGTCCACTCAGAGGTGTGAGTAAAATGTTTTACTTATTTATGCTCAAATACTTACTTTGTTTTTTCTATTAGGAATAGTCAAGAAGAAAGTGCAGTTGAAGGTGTTATGGAAGACCCTGATCATAAGTTGAATGATTCTCAAAAAGTGATGGAAAACAATTCCCAAGAAAGCAATAACTACACTGAGGGTTACACAGTTAGAGATGTGGAGATTGCACAAGGACATAACTTCCATGAAGTAAAAGCTGATGGTTCTGAAGACCCTGTTGCATCCTCTGTTGAAGAAATGGAGTATTCTCTTCCTGATGATTTGGATATCCAAACTTGGGAACCTCCTGAGCCAGAAAACCCACAGGATGATATGGATCATAGTGTGACTTGTAATGATGATGATGAAGACCAGGGCATAGGGATTGCAAACTGGGGGGAGCCAACATCTATGAGTAGTTCTAAGGATGAATTAAGTGTAAGCTATAGGTTCAAAGAGGAAAAACAAAGGGCAATGGAAGAAGTAATGAATGGGAAATTTAAGCCACTTGTTGCTCAGCTACTTAAATCTGTGGGAGTTTGCTCTTCAGATGAAGGTAATAAGAGTTGGGTGGACGTAGTTGCATCTTTATCATGGGAAGCTGCTTATTTTTTGAAGCCTGATGCTATTGGAGGTAATGCAATGAATCCTGATGGATATGTTAAGGTGAAGTGCATTGCTGCTGGCTCCCGCAGCCAAAGGTAAAAAAAAGTTTGTTAATCAAGAATTTGCTTTTGAGTATTTCTATTAATCATTTGTATGTACTCATTACTAACCGGCTGGCACATGGTGGCATTTTTTAGTGTAGACAATTCTTATTGCAAATGCATAATGATTTTGTGGTACTATGTTTATGCTTTTGAGAAATCATTTTGCATTATGTGATTATCAAGGTTTCCCACCCCCCTCTCAAGCTATTTAAGAACTTATATTTATTTTTCTATTGAACCACATATAGAGTTCAATTATTGTTGATCTTTTCTGTTTGACATTTCCTTTAAGTTTTATTTTGATACTCCTTTCCTACTTTTCTGAAGCTGACAGGAGTCTCTGCTGTCTCATAAACTTTTAAATGGAGGTTGAGCATATAAAAAATAGTTTGCAATTTTATGAGCCATAATGGAAAACTTAAAGAAAATGTTTTGTGTTGCAGTCAACTTATCAAAGGTTTGGTCTTCAAAAAACATGCTGCCCACAAGCATATGCCAACTAAGTACAAAAATCCAAGATTGTTACTGATTAGCGGTGTGCTCGGCCATTCTATTAATGGGCTGTCCTCATTTGACTCCATGGACCAGGTAACTTAATGAGATTGGATTCGGTCCTTATTAACATTATCATTTACTAACTGAATATTTCTTTTTCAACAGGAGAAAGATGATCTGAAATCTAAAATGGATCGTATAGAAATGTGCCATCCAAATGTTATATTGGCGGAAAAAACTGTTTCTCGTGATATACAAGAGTCAATTTTGGCAAAGGGAATGACACTTGTACTTGATATGAAGCTTCATCGTCTTGAAAGAGTTGCACGCTGTACTGGTTCACCAATTTTGTCATGTGATGATTTGAATGGTCAAAAACTAAGACATTGTGACTTCATTTATTTTGAGAAGTTTGTGGAGGAACATGATGGTGCTGGTGAAGGAGGAAAGCGGCCCATCAAAACTTTAATGTTCATTGAGGGCTGTCCCACACGTTTGGGCTGTACGGTATGCTTTACTCATAACTTGGAATCTCTGTTTTCTTATTCATTTTAACTCTTAATCTTCCAAAATACCGAGATGGATTTTTCTTCTTTGACATAGAAAAATTGTATCTGTTTTTATTGACATCTGCAAATTTGGATGTTTTACTTGGCATACATTTGATAGCACACATTCATAGATACTCAAACACAGTCTCATTACTTTGCTTTGATTATGAAGTATCAATGTAGATGTGCATACTGTACTGCACTTACAGGTGTATGTGACAATATATTAAAGGCTTAAATAAGCAACTAGTCCTTAAAAATATCATTGTTTCTGGTTTTAGTTCCTATATTTAAAAAAAGCATGTAATTTTAATCTCATCAGTCATTAAGGACTAAAACCACATAATTTTTTTGGATTTTTAGGGACTAAAAGCAAATAAAATATTTATAGGGATTAAATCAAAAGGCATGATATTTTCAGAGACTAGTAACGTATTTAAATCCATATTAAATAATGAATTAACACTTTTTTACACGTATTCTGATGCTGGTTTTCACTTTGAAATCCAATGTTTTAAATTATAAATATAATATGTTGAGAATATCTCCTATACAATTTACTGTACTTATTTATTGTTATTATCTTTTAATTATTTTTCTTAATAATTAGGAGATATTCTCAACATAATGCAAAATTGTTCATGTATCTTCACTTAACATTAACAACTTAAGTTTCTTAAGTAGGAGTATTCTAGTCATTTTTCTAGGTAATATAGGACATTTTAACACTCACTCATACCCAAAGTTGGACATTTAGAGCATGAAGTTGACATGATTTGACATTTGCAAGTGACCTAATATTATGACCAGTTAGATTTTAATATAAAACCGTTCATGTGCTTTCTCCTTACAACTTAAGGGTCTGTTTTTGATTACAGAAAATGTTTGTTATTTTCATTTTATTGAAAACTATAAAAAATATTTTTACTGTTTCTTATATAAATATTTAAAAATAAGAAACAAAATGAAAATAATGTCTCATTTTTGTATTTAAAAGTGAACATATAAATTGAAAATAGGAAGCTTTTTCTCAAACCAAATGAACCTTAAGCTTTTGTGCTAGTTGGTTTTTGACAGCCAATAAACTGCATATCGTATGATTGTTATATAGTATGCAGCATGTTTGTTAAACATTTAAAATTAATCTTGTTCTCATTTTTCAATAAATGTGTGCTTCAATATATCCGTATAATGCCTGAGGAGTATTCACTGTGACTTGGTTACTCATGATTTTTTTCACAATTTTTGCTCAATTATTATTGGCGCAGTATTTAATTAATCCTTTATTTCCAAACTGTTCCTACAAGATATTTATTCTCTACGTCATGCTTCTGTTGGTGTATGATGTCAAGTATTATTGGTTTTTGCTGCCGTTATTTGCCATGATATGAATATGGAGTTATAGTAAATGGTCTTTCTTCCAGAAAATGAATTTTCATCTAGAGTTTTGGATGTTAGTAACTTCTGCATTGCCTGCAATTGCAGATTTTACTGAAAGGATCGCACAGTGATGAACTGAAGAGGATCAAATGTGTTGTGCGGTGTGCAGTTATCATGGCGTATCACTTAATTCTTGAAACCTCCTTTCTTGTTGATCAGAAAGCAATGTTCTCTACCATTCCTTGTGCGAGTGTAACAGATATCTTGCCAACCAATAAAAAATCCTGTGAATCAGCATCCATTAATTCAAGCATTTCATCTCTTGAGTATTCTGCTGAAAATGGAATAGTTAGTACTGATATTCCCATATGCAATGGACTTCATGAAAAAAGCACCAAAGCTTTGAACTTAGAATCAGAGGAGCTTTCCCCATTTTCTCATGAACCGTATAATCCTGCTGTCTTTTCTGGGTTCTCAGCTATTTCATCTTCTTTGAAGAAAGTCATGGGGGACAGTTTTCCTTTTGCATCTTCTGCTCCGTATCAATCTTTATCAGCATATTTTGGTTTCAGTGGAAGAAAATCTGATGGTCAGGTTAATGAGTCAATTTCTATTTTAGGCTCTCCGATGACTGATGAAAAGACCTTGATTGAAGATAAAAACCATTTTAATGAAGTGAAGTTAGTTAATGGTGGACAATCCCTGTCTTTGCCTGTGTACTTAGATTCCAATGGGGATATAAGTAAAGATGGTGATAATGATAGAAAAGAAATCGAAAGTAAAGATGATATCAATGCAGTGTTGGATTCTCAGAGTATTTTGGTCTTGATGTCTAGCCGGAATGCCTTAAGAGGAACTGTATGCCAGCAAAGTCATTTTTCTCATATTATGTTCTACAAGAACTTTGATGTTCCACTCGGGAAGTTTCTGCAGGATAACTTACTCAATCAGGTTTTCTTTGCTTTTTCCCCTTCTCCTTTATTACTTTATTTAGTTTACTAATGACAAGCATAAGATATAGAGCTTAATATGATGAATGTATTATTAGAATTACCAAAGTATGTTGGAGTGAAGTTTTTAAATGCAATATCATTTTGTGTGTATTTTCTCTACAAAATGAGGTTGGACTAGATTTATTTCTAACTAATTGTTGTTGCTATATATTCAGACAAGACTTTGTGTTACCTGCCAAGAATTGCCGGATGCTCACTTTTATTATTATGCTCATCACAATAAACAGCTTACTATACAAGTTAAACAGCTTCCCCAGGAAAAATGTTTGCCTGGGGAGTCTGAAGGGAAAATTTGGATGTGGAGCCGTTGTGGAAAATGCAAATCTGGTTCTACTAAGAGAGTGCTGATATCTACCACTGCCCGTAGTCTGTCATTTGGAAAGTTTTTGGAGCTTAGCCTTAGTCACTATTCTTCTAGCAGAAAATTGAGTTGTGGCCATTCTCTTGATAGGGATTTTCTCTATTTCTTTGGGTAAAATGATCTACATATCCCTTTTTAATACTATAATCTGCTGCAACCTTATTTTACATTCATGTTGTTCTACATGTTCAATACTTGATTTAGAGAAATATTTTTTTATATTTAATATCATATGTATTGTTTATTAGCATGTCTACCTTCACTTCTAAATTCTATTGATTGTAAATTAGGCTCTTGCCTAAGATTTAGCTGATTTCTTTTTGCACTGTTACAAATTTGAAGCACTACGAATAATGAAAGTACTTTTAAGATTTAGGCATGTGCTGTGCCTTGCTGATTATTTACTTATTTTGCTCTCTCTAGAGTCCATTTCTTGTGGCTTAATAACTTAAGGAGGGTTGGCAGTATGTTAACCTTACATGTCATTGAGTATTGATGTCAGGTTTTATTGTATCTTTCCCTATCATGCAGATTAGGTCATATGATTGCAATGTTCAGATATTCTTCTGTCACCACATATACCGTGTCTATGCCTCCTCGAAAGCTGGAGTTCAGTGGTTCAATAAGACAAGAATATCTTTCGAAAGAGATTGAGAATGTATGCTCCCTATGAGGCTACTACTTTCATATAGATATTTCTTTGATTTGTATTGGCTGAAATATAATATAAATTAGTTGGGCATAGTTTTGTTCTCAATTCTCACACATTTCCTCCATTAAAATTACCTTCTCTTTTCTATGTTTTAAGGTGTATATGAAAGGCATATCATTTTTCACAGAAGTTGCAAACTGTTTGAAGACAATACAATTTGATGACCTTGGAGGATCACTGAGAGATTTTCCTGAGGTCGACCAGATGTTGAAGCATGAGCGAGAAGAGTTTGAGGTTAGCTTTCTGTTTCTACATGATTTAGACATTTCTTGTGACATGGAATCAACTTAAATACTAATTCGAATGTGCTTCTAAAAGTTGTAAGCCCCAAATCTCTCTTTTCTAGCTATGTAATCATTAAATTTGGATTCATATTTGTTTAATATGATATGCCCTAAAAGTTGAAAGTGACAAAGTCTGTGATAGTGGTAGTACTATATTTTAAGTTTAAAATTTGACATTGCTTTTACTAAAGCTGTAATTGGATTTTTCATTGCCTATGCAAGACTTAATTTAGGCAGTGTTTGGTATACAGAATCTTTCATTCCCAGTTAAACCTCTTTCCTGGGAATATCATTTCAGGGAATAGGATTCCTGGGGAAATTTTATACAAGATGTTTGGTCTTCACACAATTTTTCTTAGAATAATATATTTACAATCAATTAACTTGGAAAAGTTTAGTAACTTTACAGTGAATTACCAAATGAATGTTTTATTCCCACCTATGAAGTGGGAAATTTTGTTCCTATCTATTCACAAGTTAACATTCAAAAGAATCTTTTATACATGGGAAACATTTATTCTCATGTCACTTTTTTAGGAATGTTAAAACTTAAAACATTCTCTGTACCAAATGCTACTTTAATATAACATACAATGCATAAAGAATTAATTTGTAGCTAGTGATCCATTAGTTTTGGATTTTCATTTCTTTTGATTTCAAGTTTTTCCTCTTACTGAAAGATTTGCATACTGTGATTTTGTATGGTGCCCTCTTCCCTTGACTTAGTATGTCATGATAACAGGCAAACATCAAGATTGCTGTGGCTGTTGATAAGAAAGGAGATCCAGACCAGGCTGCTTACAAATTTCTTAGTCTGAACCGATTGATGTGGGATCTTTTGATTGAATCCTGTGTGTGGGATCGACGATTATACTCATTACACTCACCTGATCGTTTAAGACTTGAATGTGATGTATCTGAGAAAGTCATGCACGAACCTAATTATCCAAAAGTGGAGTGTACTGCTAGTAAAGAAACTGGGTTTATGGAAGATGGGGGTGCTAATATAAAAAATATGTTAGACACGCCTGTAGAAGTAAATGAACTACCAATAAAGGAAATTCCTATTAGTGGACCTCTTCTAGAGTGCAATGAAGTGAATGGACAGGATGATCCATCTAACATGTCAGATGACCCACAGAATGTGAATATGGAAACTAATGATCATTTGAGATCAATGAGATCTTCTGACCAAAAGTTGAAATTGAGTTTGGATGTTTCCACTTGGTTCCCTCCAGCGAATGGTAATCTCCAGGAAAAGGATTTTGTTACACCTAATCATCTTGGAGTACATGTGAACTCTCCAGTTTCGGCAGATGTTCAAACTAGTCCTTTGCATGCTGATTTAAAGGTATTGAACAAGAGTGTTTCCCCACATTCACCAGTTTCCAACTTGCAGGATTCAAATGATTGGTATTGGAAGTCATTTGCTGACATTCGGCAGATAGGCATAAGGGAATTCCAGAAAAAAATCTTGCCAAAATTTGAATCTGTAAACAGCTCCATTACAGCATATCTACCCACGGCCAGTCAAATAATTACTGAGGAAGGTACAAGGTTGCACATCCCTCTCAAGACTGATAATCATATCGTGTCTGACTTTGAGAGTGAACCCTCAAGCATAATTGCTTGTGCTTTGGCCTTTCTGAAAGATGCATCTGAGGTGAAAGAAGTTGATGATGAGGATGATAGAAATGGGAGTGGAGTAGATTCAATCTCAACTGAAAGTTTGCTGCATGGGTTGACCCATGGTGCTACCTTAACTTCACACTCATTTTCAAGAAGTTTGTCAGATGCAGATTCTGTGCATTCTACAGGAAGCACTTCTTCAGAAGAGTCACGATCTTCTCGTGCTACAGAAAGCCATAGCATGGAGATTGCAATGGGTTATGCAAAATCACTTGGGAGGGAAAAATATTCAGTTATTTGTCATAATTTTAAGCAGTTCCGTGAACTTAGGAATTGGTGTTGCCCATCTGAGCTTGATTTTATTGCCTCTTTGAGCCGCTGTAGGAATTGGGATGCCAAAGGTGGAAAAAGCAAGTCTTTTTTTGCGAAAACACTTGATGACAGATTCATCATAAAGGAAATCAAGAAGACAGAACTTGATTCATTTTTGGGGTTTTCTTCTCTGTATTTCAAACACATGCGAGAGTCATTTGAGTCTGGAAGCCAAACATGTCTTGCAAAAGTGTTGGGGATATATCAGGTTGGTGTACATGTCATTTTCTTTTCCATTTGCCAACTTTATCACCTGTTTTATTTTCTTTTTTCATAGAATTTTAAGCTTTGGTTGTTTAGAATTTTAAGCATTTCTATCTCTCTATGCAGGTTACTAAAAGACACGTCAAAAATGGAAAAGAGGTTAAATATGACCTCATGGTTATGGAAAATCTTACCTACAATCGAAATATTACTCGCCAGTATGATCTCAAAGGTGCTCTTTATGCCCGATACAATTCTGCTGCTGATGGTGCTGGAGATGTTCTTTTGGATCAGAACTTTGTAAATGACATGAACTCTTCCCCATTATACGTCAGTCATAAAACAAAGCGTGTTCTTCAGCGGGCTGTTTGGAATGACACATCTTTTCTTAATGTAAGTCTGCTGCACTGCAAGCATTCTTCCTATGAGCCTAACTTTTAATTTATTGTTTTTTCCTCACCATTGGCCTTGAATTTTGGAACAAATTCTACGTGGGAGGATGAAAAAGAAGGAATATAAAGAAGGGACTAAAAATAAAATTGGCAATGTATTTGTAATTGATCTATTTTTCAAATCATGGGAGATTCTCAAAACATTTCCCTTCCATTCCTCCCATTTTCACCCTACCGATTACACCCTTAATCCATAACTGGTGTCCCAAATTATCTATAAGCAATTGTTGCCCTTGTGTTCATAGTTTTCTCAAATTTCCTCGTTTTGGACTTCATTTCCTTGCCATCTTATAATAAGTTCATTTAATTGTTTGCTCAATATGCAGTCAATCAATGTGATGGATTATTCCTTGCTTGTTGGAGTAGATTCTCAGAAGCGCCAGCTTGTCTGCGGGATCATTGATTATCTCAGGCAGTACACCTGGGACAAGCATCTTGAGACATGGATGAAGTCTTCCCTTGTTGTGCCCAAGAATGTGTTGCCAACTGTAATCTCTCCCAAAGAATACAAAAAGAGGTTCAGAAAGTTTTTGTCTACATACTTTTTGAGTGTTCCAGATCACTGGTGTTCTCAGAAATCCTCCAATCCTTGCAAACTTTGTTGCTCCGGGGAAGATGACCCTTCCCAACAAAAGCCCTAGCAAAAGAGTGCCAAATGGTTTCTCTGCTCAAATCTTTCACTTTAATTTCTCAAAAATTTTATACAAATTGAGAATTTAATGCATTTAGTTAGCACTGTATATAGACAGCCAATATTGTTTATAAACCTAGCCCTGCTATTCTGCGATTTTTAGCGAATTTCTAGGGATGCTGTCATTTATAGGACCATCCTGTCCACAGCATGAGATGAGTAAATTTTTGTAAAGCCTAAGGTAAAATGTAAAGGTTTATTTAATCAATGAAAAGTACAGTTGCTAGCTTGCCCATGTGCTCCTCCCGTCTTTATCTCTTCTTTCTTTGTGCTTTAAATTGCTAATTTATTTTTATCAGCTTGTCATTACTATTTCTTTAAACCAGTAGTGTTACGTTTGGTAAAATAGAATAAGTTAGAATTTGACAGGAATATGTGAGGGATTACATTCGAATGATATGGGATAAAGTGATGAAGAAAACTAATTTAGTTAAGATTAACAAGTTTGTCAACTGATATATAAAATTCTAGATCTTTTTTGCTTTTTCTTTTAAAAGTTGATTTAGATTGAAGCCTTCTCAACTGGGAGCAGCTGCAATCATAAAGTTGGTTGGAACTGGATATTCTAACAGGGTCTAGGAGAACTTCAGTTCAATATATATATTTTTTCTTATGATTTAATAAATCAATAAAGAGATTTATTAAGCAATGAAACACCTTTTTTAATTATATTATTTTGGTTGAAGTTAAATCACAACTAGTTATTGGGTTCATGGAATGATTGAATTCTTTGGTGGCATGTAACATGTTATTGTCAACTCTAACTTCGAAGAATCTAATTAGATCAATTGAACTACGCACTAAAGATAATAGATATAACTGTTCTAAAGTAAGAATGATTAATTAGTAGCTGAAATGTTTCAATTCTTTTTAAAGGTGGACTTATTTTAGAAGAATTTAAAATTTAAAATTAATAATGAAGGCTGAAGTAAAAACAGATAGATTAATATCTTTTAGATATTTTATCTACATGAACTTTAAAATGATATATCAAATTAAAAAAGAAAACTTATGTTCATAATTTATACTAGTAATCTTTACATTAAGTCTTTTGCTTAATTCTTAATTATTTTGTTGAGACGTTTCGTTTTAGTTTTAATTTTTTTTTTTAATTTGACATTAATTTTTTGGGTCAAATTTTAGCCATTTAAGCAAGTCATTTCTTGGTGTTTTTTATTTTTTTGGTCAGGCTTGAAATCGATAATAGAAATTACATTAGTTTAGGCTAATTAATTTTTTGACCAAAATTCTATAATTTAATTTATTAACTTGTTCAAAACATTAAACATATTTCAATCAAGTAATTTATTTTTAAGATATCATAAATCTTTAGCACGTTATTTCCTTGTGAAATTATTACGTTTGAAGTTTCAAATTATTTGGAGCTCCGTGGTAACTAAAATATATTAAATTAAAAATTAAAATTAATAATGCCTTTAAAAGTATTTTATTAATTTTTTTAAAAAAGATTTGAATAAAATGCCAAGCAAAGTGCTCTTCACAAAATTTATCTATTTTAGCACACAATTGTACAAATGGCATTATCTCAGTTCAAATGTCCCTCCAAACAAGTCTGTATGCTGTTATAAGCAGAGTCATGCACGAGCATAAACATTGCCGAAGTTGAAAGCAAATTCCGGCCGAAAGTTGCTATAGAAAAGGAAAAGCATATTCCTACAAGAATTTTCATTCCAAAGGAAGGCACATATAATAGCATGTTTCCTTTACTTACAATATTGAACATGTCCTTGTTACATGTGCACTTTAGGACAGTTCTAAATTTCCTATCTTCATATCTCCTGAGCTTCATTTTTTGGAATTCTGATAGCTGATTTTTAGAAATGAACAACTCAACCAGCCAAGACATGGTTATTCACTATGATCAGAATGAGGATGATTACTATGATCTTGATGATTATGACATGGATGAATCTTACTACTTCTATGTTATCAATGCAATACTGAGTGGCACTGCTAGGCTCAATGTTCTCTTACCTACAGTCACCACCCTTGCCTTCACCATTTTCGCACCTATATTAACAAATGATGGTGAATGCAATGCGCTGAATCGCTGGTTGATGGGCATCTTTCTAGCTATTTTGGCAGTGTCTTGTGTCTTCTTCACCTTCACTGACAGCTTCAGAACAGCTACTGGAAGATTGTATTATGGGGTGGCAACATTCAGAGGGATATGGACTTTCTATGGAGGCAGGAAGAAACCATGTGTGCCATCAGATTACAGGTTGACATGGGCTGATCTTTTCCATGCATCACTCTCCCTCCTCTCTTTTCTTGCTTTTGCAGGATTACACTATGATGTTGTAAAATGTTATTATCCAGTAATGCCCAGAAAGGTGACAAACACTGTTCCCCTTGTGGTTGGTTTTGTGGTGAGCATCATTTTTGTAGTGTGTCCATCAAAGAGAAGAGGGATTGGCTATCCTTTCTTGCTGCAGCCAAACCCCATGTACTCCAGACATTGAAACGGTTTTCCTAGATAGACCATGAGAAGTTAAGACACTTGACTTTCACCTCTTTAATCAGAGATTTGTTAGGAACATGTATCATTATTTAATCACTGACTAATCAACACATTCTCATCTATTGGAAATAGTCTATTACGGGGTTGAGGTTTATGGTTACATGAAAACTTTAAAGCCACGTTAATGTTATATTACTATTTACCGACCATTTATTTAAGTTCCAGCTGAGAAGAGGCTAGATAAAGTTTTCATTGTATTTTGATTGCAGTGCTCAAGTTTATTTGCATCTTTGTAACCAGCTTGTCTGTTTAGTTTCATAAATCATCGTACATTATCCCAAAAAACGTGGGGAAAAATAACTACGTACACAAACACGAAGTCCACCGATCATTTGATACATTACATCTAACACTTCAGTCGCAGTGAAAACTTTTTTAGAGCAAATTGGCAACTCCAATAGTAACAGTAACAATTGTAGACCAATATTTCACTGTCATGTAGTTTCAGACTCCAATACAAATACGGAAACACATCAATTGAGGTACAACGAACTCACGGTCAGTGGCAACACTTTTCCTATACAATTCACATAAATATCCACTATCCAATGATTTACCACCACCCCCAAAAAAAACGAAAAGAAAATCGCCATTTTGGTGCAAAATCGAACTGGATATGAACCCGTTCGTATCCCTGCTCCTTTGAAGGAGAAACAGGAAGAACTACTTAAATTCAAGTGCAATGACAACGCCGTGGAACTGAAACACCGGGTGGCTTTCTTTTCTCTCGAATTATGGCTTCTTTTATCATTGGTAATTTTTGGTGAACTTTCTTCCATATATGATTCACTGCACCATCTGAAGGTATTGGTCCAATACCACCTGAATGACCATTATCATATACAAAGATGGGCTGTACCTGAGCCATATTTTGGCGGAACCTGTCTCTCTTCACTTTTGAAAAGCTTTGGAGATGACTGACTAGCCAGCCAGGTTTCAGTGCATCATCCACGGCCACAAAAATGGAAAATTCTGAATAATCCACCATACCTTCAAATGGAAGCTCAATGTTGTCACTGACAATAACAGGTATACAAAGACTTTGAATGGCATCAAAAAGTCGGCATGAAGTGGGTGTATCCCCAGCTGGATGTAGGCAAAATTCTGATGTTCTCATCCCTTTTATTGATTGCTCTCGTCCTGTTGCATTAGGGAAGCCTTCCTCCATTATTACACCAGGCTCATTAATCAATAGGTCCCATAACTTCTCTCTAACGAGGCCACCCTGTAAATTGAATAATTTGTCAATGAGATAAGCGTGGAACAAATATTGCATTAGCTTTTTCACAACTACGAAGACCAGCATAATCATACATCTGCTGGATGAGTATTGAGTATACAAATAATTTATCAGCATCTATTTATAATAAATCACAAAGTGGAATTGATTTTCCAGTGCTTCGTTGAGCAGGAATGGATTAGCTTAAATCTCATTTGACCACAAGAGCAGGAAACTCACCTCCAAGGATGTCAAATATTTACCATCAACTTTATGCTATTAAGCTTTTCATAACATTTAAACCTGTCAGTCCACTCTTCAACATGAAGATGGGGATGAACTAAATTAAATTTGATTATAAAATTGGACATTTTTATTAAGTAAATTTTCAATCCTTAAAAATTTAAGGTTCTTAAAGCATTAGTAAACATCTGAGATGAATTCTCATAGGTTTTTAAATATTTGACAGTTCCCAAAGGGAAAATCATTCAATAAATACAGATTTTTCAGTGAATCAAAATGTCAATAAATAGTCATGAAAAAAATACAGTGCCAGAACTTACGAATGTCAAATTAACAATAAGTTGATTAATTATACAACAAGGCATGCATAACACATGGGGGTGTCTTTGCTGGACTTGAGATGAACACACACATGTATTTGAATAATACTGAAATAATTTGACTAATAGGCCAGGTTAAAGAACACATCAATTTCACAGGGTTTACCCCAACAAGGAATCTCCTTTACAGCCAAGCCATATTCTGTCTAAATTCATCTAAATTAACAGACCCCCTAAAACTAAATGCAGTAACTGCCCACACCATAAAGCATAACTGTCTATTGCATAACTGCCTTATACATGTATAATACATAACTGCCTATTAATTCTGTCTTCTATTTTCACTAACATCAACCTTCAATGACCTTGGGCTGTTTGGGCTCTTAAGTCTTATAATCAGAGAAAGAAAGGAGGAAGATCATTTTTCCTCCAAAAACAGTACCTCACATAGAATACATGCAGCCAATGCAATTGTTCTTTCTTTATTTTTTTTTCCTTCTTAAATTAGAGAGATACACTTGCATCTGCTTGAGATTACACCTAAATAAAGCATGTTATTTGAAAGATGATGATATTGCCACAGCCCATATAACTAAATTTAGCTGATAACAGACCTTTTTTTTAATGTGAAAAATCCACAAAGAACAATAACAACGAGACAAAAATAGCAACAGCTGCTCAACGAATCTGATCACCTAAAACTACTGAGTAGTCAAATTATCCAATCATAAGTCTTGTAAGATGCTAGAATACAGTTCAAAAAGTGTAACAAAAAAAGTAGCACAGCTTGTCCAAAAGAAACAACACTAACCCGGTGCCTATGTTTAGCTCCTTTAAAATAAAGAAGGTTGTGGCGCTCCTTGTTTTCTGACAAGTGCAACCTGGGAAGTAGATGTGTGTATGGCACAATCACATCTTTGAGTACAGAAACCTTGGTGTGTTGAATCATATCAGTTGAGCTACAGTTGGAAGATTTCGAGTCAATTCTGTACCAACCGCCAAAGTCCACAACAAGGAGAATAGCTGGGGCAATCTCATCTTTAACATGCCACATTGCGACTGGGTCTGCCAAAGAATGCTTCAGTTTTAACTTTTAATAACCTGACAATTCAAAGACTAAATCATAAGCTGGAAACAGCACACTACAGAATTTTCACCTTTTGCATTTCTATATATGCATTACATCATTCTGTTGTTGCCAACGCCATCACAGGCAACATAAACAAATTTTTAAGGCACGCAGCAAGACAGTCAAGCATCAAAAGCAAATACATATGCATTACCTCTACCTATATATGCAGATCAAACTCCCCATCTTAAAGGTGGTATTAAGCAGGCAAGTTAAAATGGAACGAAACATAACATGTTCTATTCTGTTTGGTTCATTTTCAAACTAGAGCATAGCAGGACATGAGATGAAGAGTAGGAACCACATAAAACAGAAAATAATGCTTCATTCTGTTTGGTTCGCACATCCATTGCAACCCAAATGCATTAACTCAACAAAACCTTTAATCCAGCAAAGACAAAGTGCAATCAACTCAACACCTTCAACATTCTTTCCTTAAACCCTTACTTCCTTTCTAATTCATACTCATCACATGCAAATACTAAGCAACAGGATTTAAATAAACAGAGAGCTCTCGTTACAATAGAATGATTAAACCACATTTCTCACACTCTACACTAAAAAATCCTAATTACAACCTTAACAATAACAATGAACATACCAGTGAGCACAAACACGTGATCTCGTCCACCAGAACGCTTCCAAGCTTGGGTTTTCATGAGAGAGTCCATGACCGCCCTCTGCCTCTGATAATCCTCGTTCCCAGCCTTCTTCCTGAAGACCCCTTTGGCCATACCCAGTTGCATTTCCGCACTGAGAGTGGCGAAGAATGGAACGAAGACCACGTCGGCATCACGCGCGTCAAAAACACGTTTTGCGAATGAGCCAATTCGCTGTTGGGGAGGGGTCATCAGGTCCCCCATGATCCAGTACTCCGCGCTGTACTGTTTGATCAATGGGTTCTCGGGAAACGGTGGAAATTCTAGGGTTTTGGCCCCCAATAGGGAAGATCGAATCTGGCGATCCGAGTCGCTGCCGAGTCGTGAATCGGAGTCGAAGGACCAGTATCGGTCGAGGAGGCCGTAGTTGAGGGATCTGGGAAGGTCGGCGACGTAGACATTGATGGTGGAAGATTGAAGAGAGAGAGAAGAAAAGTGTGAGATTGTGGTAGTTGTGGAAGTGGAAGTGGTGAAGAAGAAGAAAACAAGGGAGAGAATGGAGAAGAGGGTGAACAAGAGGAAGAGTTTAGGAACAGAAGAGGGGGCATTGCTGTTGTTCTTCACAATCAGAGGCATTGCTGTGTTTGTTTTCTGTTTTACTTGCTTGTCTCTGTTATGTAATTCAGTGTTCCAAACTTGGAACAGAAAATGGATTTGAAAGTGATGATGATAATTGAATTATCCCTTTTTAGATGCGACTTGGTGGAAGGAACTCCCTACATGATTGTTATTGTTTGATGATTGTGAAATATTAATTCTTTGTGATATCTTTTTAATAAATTCTTAAATTAATCTTTTAAAATATCAATATAATTTTGTATTTTGTTTATGCAATTTAATTAATAGCTTTTTAGTTTATACCTTTAGATATCTTAAACAAAAATAATTTTACTTAAATTGAATAAGATTATTATAAAAATCAAAATTTTCTTTTAAATATTGAACACAATTATATATTCAAGAATTAGAATTTAAAATTAATAAATAATTAGAATTTTATAGAAATAATTTATGTTTTTTTCTTATGATTTTAATAAATATTTATTGTAATTCATTAAAATAAATTATTTATAATTTATAATATAAACTATATATAAATATAACATTAAAGAAATATTTAACTAAATTTTGTGTATAATATTCTAAACCATTACCACTTCATCAAAAGTGTAACAGATAATTTTGGACGATGGTGATGCATCATGCAAGAATAGAATATGCTGTAAAGATGATGGAGTTTTCACTCTATTATATGACACAGAAAATATGCCACCCTCATTTGAGTAAAAAATAACGCAAGTATTAGTAATCAAAGAAAAGACTTGAACAAAACATTTTAGCACGAACTTGTACTTCAACATCAATGATTGTATCATCTGGCACTTCACACTTTGATATAACTAATCAAAACACAATGAATATTTATATATAATAAATTTATTTTAAAAATATAAAATTTAATATAAAGTGGAGTAGCTAGAAGCTAATGGAAACCCTTTTCAACATGCACCACTCGAATTATATGCATTGCCATGTCTTTACCAACTGGTCTTTTACGTAATTTGGCGATGCATTTACCAAAAATATTGTCTAAGATGATTTGAAAAAAATGATAACAATAGAAACCCCAGTTGGTAAAGATCTCCAAAGCTTCATTTTGAGAGACCATTCCTGACTTTAAAGGAAATAAAAAAGAAATAATTCATTTTATTATTGTTTGAGAAGGAACGAAACAAAGTTGGAAGTTTAGTTGCATATTTCTGTTTTTGTTCACAAAAGGTTGCGTGCCATTTTGATTTTGAGCTTAGCATTAAATCATCATCATTTGCCAAACAACTTTTATAAACAGGTGGAAGAAAATTGAAATTAAAAAAAAAAAAAAGAAAACAAGAGAGAGAGATAATTCCTATTATTTTGACACTTGCATAATTGTTATCTAGTTTTTACTGGACATAAATAACGATAAGAAACATGTCTGATACCATACATTTATATAAGAAATAACATCCAGGACCTTAAAATCCATAATTAATAAGTAAAGGCTTCAGTGGCATCACTTTTTTACAGCCTGGTAGGTAGATTTGAAACTCGACTAGCTTGTTGAAGGATACACACCAAAAGTACCTGCAAATTAAGTAAATTGAATAATAATTGCAAGGGTAAATAATCACAATATTCGTTTGGAACTTCAAATATTATGTCAGAAAAACCTTTAGCAGTTATTTAGCTTTTATAATGGCATTTTGATCTCTTTTCGCTGAACTCAATTAAGCAAGTTTGTCCAATATAATACTATTGCATCTGGTTATAGTTACTTCAAGTTCCATAATTGATCAAGAAACAAACAAAAGAGAGAGTGCAGGATGTAAACGTAATGGTTATAACAACCAGCTTTTGTAGACCACAAGAATGCTCAGAACAATCCCCTGAACTCAAATAATTGGATGAACGAACTAATTTGTAGGTAAGTTACCCTCTGAATGTGGAGTATGGTCGCAGAGGAACAGCTTTCTAGCAGAGGAATAATTACAATATATGGATTTATTGAACATGTGAATGGTAGAAATTTTATGTTTTTTTTTCTGAAGAAATTTTATATTTTTAATTATATAAGATAAATTACATATTATTTATAATATTTATACAAGTTTTTACATCTACATGAACTAATATAAGTGATTTAATTTTAGTGAGTTTTAGATCAATAATAAAAAGTAATATAAATTTAATAAGTGAAAATAAGATTTAAGTCCTTTAGAAAATAATAAAAGTCCTAATAAGATTAAAAATAGAAGTGTAGTCATGGTTTTTAATACATCATATTAGACAGTTTTTCATTCTCTTCTTATCGAATTAAAAAGAAAATATTGTAGTCTCATTGGAAGATAAAGAATTCTAATTATGGAATGTTATAGTACCTCAAAGATCATTTTGTATGAGTTTAAATATTCTTAGAACTATCTTTAATCTTTAATAACTTAGCATAATATAAATTTAGTTTAATACAGTTCTATTATAGAAATTATCCAGCAGTGAATCTCATTATAATGCGCATAGGTTTGTTTCAAAAGTTATATTGTTGATATGATAGTACAGTTCTATTATAGAAATTATCCAAGAGTGAATCTCGTTATACTACGCATAGGTTTGTTTCAAGAGTTACACTGTTGATATGATAGTGATAGATAATAATAAATAACTATGTATATAAAATATAATGATACTTAACCAGAATAGTATAGGTAATGCATAAGACTAGTAATGAAAAATATAAAACATATCAGATGGAAAGAGAAACTTATTTAGTATAACAACTCAAATGAAAATCACGATAGAAAGGTTATACTTACTACTAGGCTATGCATGCACTTGTTCAATCTCATCCGAAAAGAGTTAACATTGATGACAACCACGACAAAGTCGATCTTTTAAGCCATAAAGGAATTTGAAGTAAGCGTGTCTCCATTTCCTATTTAAGAAAATGCAACAGCAGAATCCCAAAAAGCCCACGGCAAATCCACATTCTATACCAATGTATAACCATGACAAAAATTCAGATTCATCCTCATCTTCATTCGTTGGCTTTGTGTCTTTTGATTGACCATCCTGCGAGCAGATTTTTTTGAGTGGTAGTCCACAAAGATCACGATTTCCTATGTAGCTGAGTTCAGCAAACCCCTGAAGTTGTGTGCCTGATGGTATTTTGCCCGTGAGATTGTTGAATGACAGGTTTAAGACACCGAGAAAGGACAGATAGGACATGCTCTGAGGAATTTCACCCCAAAGTTGGTTTGTTGATAAATCAAGGGACTCCAAGTTTTTCATGTTGCCAATCTCTTCTGGTATTCTTCCCTCTAATTTATTGAAAGACAAGTTCAAGGAATGCAATCCAATGAGGCTAAACAGTTGTGGAGGTATTGTTCCAGATATATCATTGCCGGAAAGATCAACTAAGGTCATAAAGTGCAGGGTTTGTTTGTATTCTGATACTTGACCCTTGGTAAAAAGCTCAAGACTCTCTACCGAGTAGTAATAAACATCACCGAGATCAAAGTAAAAAGTAAGCGTACTAATAGAAGCATTGTTGAAAACTAAAGATGTGATATTATTTAGGCAATTGGGTATATGTCCTGAGATTCTATTATCTCCAATATCCAAAATAATGATGGAAGACATTTGGCATATTCGTGGTGGAATGTTACCACTGAATTGATTGGACCTTAGTTGGAGAGCCTTTGCACTCTTTGCTATCCAATTAGGAATATATCCTGAAAGATTATTTTCACGAACATTAAAGACCCGAAGAGGGCAATTCCGCAACATGGGAGTTATCTCACCATATAGCTCATTCTCATGCAGATGTAAGGCTATAAGATTAGATAACAAGCCCATTGATGGGGGTATCTCACCTGTTAAAATATTGCTTCCCAAGTTAATATGAACTAATGACTTCCAGTTCTTCCAACAATTTGTAAGCCCTCCAGATAGATGATTGTGAGAGATATCCAAATATAACAAATTGCTTTTCCCATTCAGCATCTTATGATCACACAAAAGGGGAGATATGGTTCCTGACAATAGGTTTTTTGATAAATCAATAAAGGCCACATTTGATGATAGTCGAGGCAAACCACCTTTCAAATTATTGTTTGACAGAACTATGAGTGTAGCGTTCAACACCACATTTGATATGTCCCCATCTATTGAGTTATCATTTAAAGCTAGCTGGACGTTCATCATTGATGCAAAATTCCAAAACTCATCATGAGCCTCAAATGATGAGTTAAAAATAGTTAGAAAATCAAGCGATCTTTGTGTGTATAGCCATGCAGGAGGTTTTGAACCACCAAATGCTAAGCATATGTAGTCAAGTTGAAAAGGAGGAACCCAATTGGGATCAAAATCAAAGATTAGCGGTGGTGATAGGCATATATTCAAATACTCCAACTTTGATAATTTTGCAAAATTTCTCTGGGACACAACCCCGGTCAAATTATTGCTGCCGACATACAAGGCTATTAAGGATGACAGATTTCCCAAATTTGTGGGAATAGATCCAGAAAACTTGTTTGCTGTAAGATAAAGCCCTTGTAAAAGTTCAAGTTGTCCTAGCCAATCTGGAATTGGTCCATTGAAGTTATTGAATGCCAAATTCAAGTATTTCAGATATCGAAGATTTGGCAATGCCTTCGGTAGTTGGCCTTTTAAAGAATTATCATAAAATTTAATATAAGCGATGCCACTAGAAAGATTGAATAACCATTTAGGTAACTCTGAGTCAAATTCATTATAGGAAAGATAAAGACCTTGAAGTGAAGTAAAATTAGCATATTCAAGAGACGGACTCAAGTCTTTAAGTTGACAATGACTCAGGTACAACTCTGTAAGTGATGGAAGCATAGTCACTAATTGAAGCCAATTAGTTTCCTTATGCAGATCAATGCTATCAAGGATGAGATATTCCAAGGAAGAAAGGTGGGATAGCCATCGAAGATTATCAATGGCGAGATTCTCATTAACTGATAAGTCAAGATAACGAAGTGCTGAAGAGTTCACAGATTGACGAAGAGAGGTAGCAAGAGATCGGTTATGATCATATTGACTATTCACATAGTCAAATTGGATAGCCAAGAAATCATTATTGCTCAAATCCAAGTAATTTAGAAGCTCTAAGTCCACAAAAGATAGATGAATAGAGCCTGTAAGGCAGTGTGATTTATCGACTTTGTCAACATAAGATGGATGAAGAGATGTAGAACATGGGAGACTGAGCTCAGTGACTCTACCTGTGATGTTGTCACAAGTCACTCCCCTCCATTCACAACAATCTTTTGTAGTGGACCATGATGAGAGCAGACTTGATGGATCAGTGGCTCCTTGCTTGAAGTTTAAGAGAGCATGCTTGTCTTTCTGGTTACAACGGATCATGAAGCTCCCCGAACCTGTGTTGAACATAAACAGTATTACACATAGGAACCATGCAAATATGATTGCATACTGAGGAGGAGATGTATTCATGATGATTATGCGCCAAAAACAAATGCGCATAAGCTGAAGGGAAACTCTATTTAATTTATGTGAAGTTAAGAGTCTCAGTATATATCCTTTGTCTATGGTAAATAGAGTCACAATAAGAAAATACTATAAGCATTGAAATTGATTGACTAAATTTTCTTGCTTTGCAATAATCAGGTTTCATGAAAAAAATGTACCCCCTCCTTCACGAAAACGACTTACACATTATTATATTCATTTATATATTTTTTCCCTCTCTTACTGCGGCGATCAGGATACTATTTATATAAAATTTCTCCTTTCAGGGCCACATGAAGACTTTTTTCTTAGAAAAATTGCATAAGTTCACTTTGATCAAAGAGGTTTATCTTAAAAAATATAAGCATTTGTACAGGTGTTATATTTTGATATATACTTTAAACAATATCAACGTTCCATCGGTGAAAGACTTGAAAATTTTGGCAGTATATCAATGTCAAAGGACAAGACACGTAAGGTAGACTAATCTTGGTGCAGAAAATCAGTCATAGCATTTTCTCATTTATTGACGAAGTCAACGTTTAGCAAATAAGTGATGAAAAATATTTAGTAATAGTAAGATATATGAACATATTTTTAAGTTATTGGCTTATTGGTACGTCGATATTTTTCAGAAAAACCAGATGCATGATAAGTATAATTAAATGTTAAAATGAGAACCTTTTAATAATATTTTCTTATACATACAAATCCTAAAATAAAGCACAAATTACATACTTAATAAATTTGAACACTTTTTTACTCCAATCAATACGTGATAAAACAACTTAATTTTTACAATTTAAAAAACTAAAAAAACTAAATTAACTTAAAAAAAGGTTAAGAACATCAAGATCGTACATATATATGCTAAATTAAAAAAAAAAAAAATCATCTCTATTAAGATAAATCTCCCCATCATTTTGGATACCTTCATTGACCTAGTAGTTTGGACAAAATCTGTAAATTATAAGGTAAGAATACTGATATTTATATGAATTTTATCTTTACAAATCTCTTCGAAAATGTAAAAAATCAATGAACCTAACTTCTTTAATTGAGTTAACACATGCCGTAAGATTCCATGGTATGATTATTCAATAGAACATAATAAATCTCCTTACAATTTGAATATCTCTTAATAATTAATCCCAATACTTCAGACAATTTTGTACATTATAAGACAAGAAGAAGAATATTTGTGTAAAATTCTCCTCTTCATGGCCACATCAATACTTTTTTCTACAAGTGTTATATTTTGGTAAACTTCGAACAAATATCAATGTTTCATAGAAGAAATTAAAGATTATAATTTCTTTGTCAGTATTAATAACGAAGTCCAAGTCACACAAGATGGACTAATCTATAGTATTTAATGTATGATAAATATGTGATCATAAATGATTAATAATAGGAAGATATGTAATTTTTTTTAAGTTATTGGTGTAAACGTATATGTCGTTATTGAATAGACATCTTAAGCCGCGTTTGATGCAATTTTTTTTTAGACTTTTCTTCTCTTTGTTATAAGTTGGCCTAGTTACCCAAATAATGTTCTATAAACGATTTTTTTTAATATAAGGCACACAATAAATATTAAATATGACAAATTAATTTTAAAACTATAAAATTTAATATAAAGGGGAGAGGCTAGAAGGTAAGGGAAAACCTTTTCAACGATGCACTCCCACCACACTGTCTTGTCTTTGACGTATTACTCAAGTTATCAATATCGCCATGTCTCTACCAACTGATCCTTTAAGTAATTTGGCGATGCATTTACCACAAATGTTGCCATTGATGAAAAAAAAAATGATAACAATAGAAACTCCGGGACCGAAAAACCTAGGAATGTTCTCCAAAGCTTCATTTTGAGAGTCCATTTCTGACTTTAAAAGAAATAGAAAGAAATTTATTCATTTTATTATTGTTTGAGAAGGAATGAAACAAAGTTGGAAACTTTAGTTGCATACTTCTGTTTGTTCACAAAAGGTTGCGTGCCATGATGAGTTTTAGCTTAGCTTAAATCATCATCGTTTACCAAACAACTTTTATAAACATGTGGAAGAAGATTTAAATAAGAGAGAGAGAGAAACATTTTTTGTATTAAGTTTTTTTCTATAAATAATAGTGTCCTATTTAAATAAAATAACTCATGATAATTTAAACAAATCTTATGTGATTATATATATATATATATATATATATATATATATATATCAAACTATAACATAATTTTAATTTTTGTATAAAGTATTTAAATGGGTCATTTTTTAGAGAGAATGATAGATAATCCCTATTATTTTGATACTTGCATGTTAGTTATCCAGTTATTACTGGACGTAAACAGGTGGAAGAAGATTGAAATTAAAAAGAAAAGAAAAGAAGAGAGAGAGAGTAGCAATTTTTATATTAATTTTTTCTTTCTATAAGTAATACTGTCTCATTTAAATAAAATTACTCATCAAATGAGATAATTTAAACAAATCTTACGTAATTATACATATCAAACTATAACATAATTTAACAATTGAGTTAACTATTTTAATTTTTGTATAAAAAAATTAAATGGGTCATTTTTTTCAAGAGAATGAGAGATAATCCCTATTATTTTGATACTTGCATAATAGTTATCTAGTTATTACTGGCGTAAATTGCGATAAGAAACATGTCTATACCACACATTTATATAAGAAATAACATCCAGGACCATAAAATCCATAATTAATAAGTAAAGGCATCAGTGGCATCACTTTAACTTTAATACACTCTGGTAGGTAGAGTTGAAACTCGACTTGTCTTGTTGAAGGATACACACCAAAAGTACCTGCAAATTAAGTAAATTAAATAATAATTGCAAGGGTAAATAATCACAATATTCGTTTGGAACTTCAACTATTATGTGAGAAAAAACTTTAGCAGTTATTTAACTTTTATAATGGCATTTTGATCCTTTTCGCTGAACCAATTAAGCAAGTTTGTCCAAAATAATACTATTGCATCCCGGGTTATAGTTACTTCAAGTTCCATAATTGATCAAGATTCAAACGAAAGAGAGAGTGCAGGATGCAAACGTAATGATTATAAGCTTCAATGTAACAACTGTTAGATTATTTTAATAATCTTATTATAGCGGCCTATGTAACTTATAGCATAACTCTAATTAATGATTTAATGTAATAGTGGTTAAATATAAAATATAGAGTTATTGAGGGTATAATTATAAATACAATTATAAGGAAACTCTTCCCTCTTCCTTCATATAAATAAAAGAGCGGTTATCAAATAAAAGTTACGGCATTCCTTATTTTTTACTTTCATGGTTTCTGAGTGAGCTTACGGTAAACGCATAAAGGAACTTTTTCTCTACCATCCGAGAGGAGCTAAAAGAGGAAGGAAAAGTTGAAGAAAATATTAAGGAATCAACGACATCAAAGAGAGAGATAACATCAAAGAACAATGGATTTAGGTTAGTGCTCTCTAAACTCTTAATTGTGTGATAACCATATATTGTGTTGTGAGAGCAACGTAATTCAAGATCTGAAAGGGAAAAGGTAATTTTATAATAGTCATTGCATAATAGAAATTACATAATGGATTAAAAAAAATTCTAACAGTTGGTATCAGAGCTAGGTTATGAATTTCGTTGATTCTCCATAAGAGATTGGTTTTTCATTAAAGTTTTTCCCAAATTACATGAACCCTAGGTATTTTATATGATGGATTGACATTATTTTGATGTTGAATAATTATTTTTGGATTCAACAATTGAAAACCCTAAGGTTTTAGAAGCTAGAAACATTAGATTTTGAATATGTAATATGAGCAGAGCCATGTATCAGGGAGCAGGGCCACGCATCAGGAACAAGCACGGCCATGCTTCAGCGAAGCATTGCCTTGCATAATGGAAGCACGGCCATGCATCAAGAAGCACGACCATGCTTCAGGAAGCAGGGGCATGCATCAGAAATGAGCATGGCTTTGCTTCATCGAAACACAGCCATCCATTAAGTAAAAGCACGGCCGTGCATAGGAATTTTATGGCAGAATAAGAAATATAATTCATAAAATATATAGATAATTTTAGAATTACATCAAAGTGAATTTTACTCACCAAAGTGATTAAATTCTCAAGTTAATTAATTCTAAATTACATTATCATAATGAGAACTTCACAATTTAGTGCTTAATTTTAAGGGTAGCTTGTTAGTCACCAAAGTGGCCTAGCTTTAAAAGTTCTTTAAGCATTTAATCGTGTGTTATAAATTGTTCAAAATTGTTTGATGCTATATGAAAACAAAGAGTGAACAATTTAGCTCATTAATTATAACGCTAGGAGATCGCCCAAAGGTAGATCATTGCATATGATTAATGACATTAAGGAGACATGTAAGCACTTTATAATATGTTTGTATATCCAAAGATGACTTGCATATTAGTTTGAGTGACTGGTTGTCAATTAAAGTTGTTTATTAGCATCATTATAGATAAATTGTGTATTTAGGCATTACCCAAAGGTAAACTTAGATGCATAATTGATGACAGTTGGTGTCTGAATCCATTAAGTTTATTCAAAGCATAAATGTTTAAGCATGTGTTAAATAGTTTAGTCCCTATGAATATGTATGGCATGAGTAATGCGTAGTTAAGTTAAATGGGCTTAATTATGATGATTGGGCTGAACAAGTTTGTGTTATGGACTTAGACCTAGCAATCATTATAGAACAAGAGCCTGCAACCATCACAAAGACCAGTACTGAAGAGGAAAGAACTCTTCGTGAGGCTTGGAAAAGGTCAAATAGGCTAAGCTTGAGCTTGCTGAAGATGACTATGGCTGAAAATGTGAAGCCATTAATGCCAAAGACTAAAAATGCTAGGGAATTTATGGCAAAGGTGAAAGAGTATGCACAATCGGACATTACTGACAAGTCCGTGTCAGGTACCCTATTGACTGAGTTGACTACTAAGAAATTTGATTGGTCACAGCCTATTCATGACCATGTGACTGACATGATCAATCAAGCAGCAAAGTTAAAATCAATGGGCATAGAGATAAAGGAATTCTTTTTAGTACAATTTATTTTGAACTCACTCCCTCCTGAGTTTGGTCAGTTCTAGGTGAATTACAACACCATTAAGGATAAATGGAACATACAGGAGATTAAGGCCATGCTGGTTCAAGAGGAAGGGAGGCTGAAGAAGGTAAAAGAACACTCCGTCCATCTCACATTTCATGAAGGGGCTAGTAGTAGCAAAGATAAGTCAGGTAAGAAGGACAATAAGAACAAGAATGATAAGGCCTTATTAAAGGTTCGTGAAGGCCGAATCCAGAAGGGCCAGAGGTGCTTCTTCTGCAAGAAGACTGGTCACTTCAAGAAAGATTGTCCGAAGAGAAAAGTTTGGTTCGAAAAGAAAGGTATATATCATGTTTCAGTATGCTTTGAATCAAATCTTATTAAGGTACCAAAAAACACCTGGTGGTTAGATTCTGGTGCATCTGCTCATGTGTCACATGTAATGCAGAGATTTCTTTCGATCCAGCCCATAAGCGGAACTGAAAAGTTCTTATATATGGGAAATAGAATGAAGGCACGGATAGAAGGAATAGGGACTTACAGATTGATCTTGCATACTGGTTGCTGCATAGATCTAGAAAAGTGTCTTTATGTCCCTGAATGTGCTAGAAATTTGGTTTCTGTTGCAAAGTTGGACGAATTTGGTTTTAATTTACTGAATTTCTATTTCATGTTGAGAATACTGTTAGTAGTAATTTGAATGTGTATAATGAATGGTCTACTTTTTTGTGACATCAAAGGTTAGGTCACATATCCAAAAAAAGGATGATGAGGTGAATGAAAAGTGAAATTTTACCTCAATTGGATTTTGTTAACTGGGATGTTTGTGTGAATTGTATTAAAGGAAAACAAACTAAACACACATCAAAGAATCTAACCACAAGAAGTAGTCAACTCTTAAAGTTGACACACACTGATATTTATGGTCCGTTTGACATCCCATCTTGGGGTGGTGAAAGATATTTCATTACCTTTATTGATGACTACTCACGTTATTGTTACCTGTATGTGTTGCATGAAAAATCTTAATTAGTAGATGTCTTACATGTGTTCATTGATGAGGTAGAAAGATAACTAGATAGAAAGGTAAATGTTGTGAGGTCAGATAGAGGTGATGAATATTATAGAAAATATGATGAAAGTGGATAATGTCCAGGTCCATTTGTGAAACTTCTGGAAAGTTGAGGCATACGTGCACAGTATACTATACCTGGTATACCATAACAAAATAGTGTGACTGAAAGGAGGAATTGTACTATCATGGAAATGGTTAGGAGTATGTTGAGTTACAGTTCTGTACCTATGTCTTTGTAGATGTACGCATTAAAGACTGCTGCGTATCTGCTTAATAGAGTTCTTAGTAAGGCAGTTCCAAAGACTTTTTATGAACTGTGGACAGAAAAAAATCCAGTTTAAGACATTTTCATGTCTGGGGTTGTCCAGCAGAAGTAAGAATGCATAATCCACATGAAAAGAAGCTTGATGCTAGAACTATAAGTGATTATTTCATCGGCTATCCTGAAAAATCAAAGGGGTACAGATTTTACTGTCTTAACCATAGTATGAGAATAGTTGAGTCTGAAAATGCAAGGTTCATTGAAAATGGTCAATTTAGTGGGAGTAATGAAACATGAAAGGTAGAAATTAAAGAGACACGTGCGAAAACTCCTGTAGTTGGTGTCTCTTCTCTAGTTGTTGTTCCTCTTATTGTATCACGGTTACACAACATAAAAAGACAACAAGTTAATGTTTCAAACCCACAAGAACAACATATAGAGGATGAACCAGCTGAAAATGCGCAAGTCACAAGTGAGCAAGAGGAAGGTGAACCACAAGAGATAGCATTAAAGAGGTCTGTAAGGCAGAAAAGACCGACTATTTTGAATGACTATGTGATTTACTCACTTGAGCATGAATGTGACTTGAGTATTGATGATGATCCAATCTCATTTAAGCAAGCCATGAAATGTTACAATTCTGAAAAGTGGTTGAATGCCATGAAAGAAGAGTTAAAATCAATGAGTGAGAATAAGGTATGTGATCTAGTCGAGTTGCCTAAAGGTTCAAAACGAGTTGGTTGCAAGTGAATCTTTAAGACCAAACATGTCTCAAAATGCAACATTGAGAGATACAAGGCTAGACCTGTTGCTAAAGGATACACTCAAAAGGATGGCATAGACTATAAAGAGACATTTTCTCCAGTTTCAAAGAAGGACTCTTTAAGAATTGTTATGACTTTAGTGGCTCATTATGACTTAGAGCTCCACCAAATAGATGTAAAGACCGCCTTTCTAAATGATAACTTAGAAGAGGAAGTTTATATGGATCAGCCAGATGGCTTCTTGATCGCAGGTAAAGAAAGTATGGTGTGTAAGTTAAAGAAATCAATATATGGGTTGAAACGGACTTCCAGACAATTGTATCTTAAGTTCAATGGTACCATCACGTCATATGATTTTGTAGAGAACATTGTTGATCGGTGTATCTATATGAAGGTCAGTGAGAGTAAGTTCATCATTTTAGTCCTGTATGTTGATGACATTCTTCTTACTACTAATGATGTTGGGCTGTTGCATGATGTAAAGGAATTTCTCTTTAAGAACTTTGAGATGAAAGATATGGGTGAGGCTTCCTATGTGATTGGAATAGAAATATTCCGTAATAGATTACAAGGATTACTGGGATTGTCTCAAAAATGTTACATCAACAAAGTATTAGAGAGATTTAAAATGGAAAAGTGCTCATAAGGGGTAGTTCCAATTCAAAACGGAGACAAGTTTAGTGAAATGCAATGTCCCAATAATGAGTTGGAGCAGAAAGCAATGGAATCTATTTCCTATGCATCAGTGGTCGGGAGTTTAATGTATGCTCAGACATGCACTCGGCCTGATATCAGTTTTGCTGTTGGAATGTTAGGCTGATATCAAAGTAATCCCGGAATGGACCACTGGAAGGCTGCAAAGAAAGTTCTTAGGTATTTACAAGGCACCAAGGACTACATGCTTACTTATAGGAGATCTAGTCAATTGGAAGTGGTTGGCTACTCAGATTCAGATTATGCTAGATGTGTAGACTCAAGGAAATCGACCTTTGGCTACATCTTCTTGTTAGCTGGAGGTGCGATTTCATTGAAGAGCAGAAAGGAATCCAATATTGCTACGTCTATCACGGAAGCGGAATTTGTGGCATGCTTTGAGGCTACTATTCATGCTTTGTGGTTCTGGAACTTTGTCTTAGGGCTTGGTATTTGTTAATAATATAGAAAAGCCGCTGCGAATGTACTGTGATAATTTTGCAGCCGTCTTCTTCTCTAAGAATGATAAGTATTCAAAGGGAGCAAAACATATGGACTTAAAATACTTATCAGTGAAAGAAGAAGTGCAAAAACAGGAAGTGTCTATTGAGCATATTGGTACTGATTTAATGATAGCAGATCCGTTAACTAAAGGATTGCCCCCTAAAATATTTTTTGGCCATGTTGGTAGAATGAGCATTATAGACAAGTCCTTGTTAGCATGATTGTATGATTTACATATATGTGTATAGATTGTTTGCTCATATTATTGTAGACATTTTAAGAATTCAATAAAAGTATTGTTTCTGCTTGTTTACTTATTATTTGAATTGTGTTAATGTACATGTATGGTTTGAGTTTGATAACAGGTTGAGTATTAAAAACACGTCAGAGTTACAGTCTGTAGTATGACTGATTAAAGCTATTTTGATTTGGGTTGGTTCTGTGATACTTGGAAGGAATCATGTTGTCAAATGACTTGTGACCGCCATGATCTGATCAACTTAAATAATTAAAAGATGATGACTTTATATTATCAATGATATGCGTACTTACAGTTCATTGAATCTTCAAGTCGTCACATAGGCCAAGTGGAAGATTGTTAGATTATTTTAATAATCTTATTATAGTGGCTTATGTAACTTATAGTATGACTCTAATTAATGATTTAATGTGATGGTGGTTAAATATAAAATATAGAGTCATTGAGGGTATAATTATAAATACAATTATAAGGAAACCCTCTCTTCTCCCTTCATATAAATAAAAGAGCGGTTATCAAATAAAAGTTACGACATTTTCTATTTTTCACTTTCACAGTTTCTGAGTGAGCTCACAGTAAATGCATAAAAGAATTTTCTCTCAACCATCCGAGAGGAGCTAAAAGAGGAAGGAAGAGTTGGAGAAAATACCAAGGAATCAACGACATCAAAGAGAGAGATAACATCAAGGAACAATGGATTTATGTTAGTGCTCTTTAAACCCTTAATTGTGTGAGAACCATATATTGTGTTGTGAGAGCAACGTAATTCAAGATCTAAAAGAGAAAAGGTAATTTCATAATAATCATTGCATAATAGAAATTACATAATAGATTAAAATTTTTTTTAACAACAACCAGCTTTTGTATACCACAAGAATGCTCAAAACAATCCCCTGAATGCAAATAATTAGATGAACGAGCTAATTTGTAGGAAAGTTACCCTCTGCATGTGGAATATGGTCGCAGAGGAAGAGCTTTCTAGCAGGGGAATAATTACAATATTTGAATTTACTGAATATGTGAATGTTAGAAATTTTATATTTTTAATAATATAAGATAGATTACATATTATTAATAATATTTATATATTTTTACGTGATTTAATTTTAATGAATTTTAAACTAATAATAAAAAGTGATATAAATTTAATAAGTAAAAATAAGATTTAAGTCCTTTAAAAATAACAAGAATCTTAATAGGATTAAAAATGAAAGTGTACTCTTGATTTTCAATACATCTGATTAGACAATTCTTTATTTTCTTCATATCAAATTAAAAAAAATATGACAGCCTTATTATAGGATAAAAAATTCTAATTATAGAATATTATTGTACCGAATAGTTCTCAATGATTATTATCTGTAACTTTAAGGAATTATTTTAGAAGGAGAATTTTAAAGAAGAGAAGAGGAGATGACATAAATTTATATTTTAAATGAATATATTTAAAAATATTTTTTAAAAATAAAACATAAATTAATATATTAATAAAAATTTAATATATTAATAATGTATTTGTCATCATAAATAATATATAATTTTTTTAATTTAAAATTAAAATATATATCCTCTCTTCCCTCTTCTCCAAAAACTTCTTCTCAAACATGCTCTAGATATTTTTAGAACTATCTTTGATCTTTAATAACTTAGCATACTATAAAGTTGGTTTAATACAGTTCTATTATGGAAATTATCCATCAGTGAATCTCATTATACTACGCGTAGGTTTGTTTCAAGAGTTATATTGTTGATATGATAGTACAGTTCTATTATAGAAATTATCCAACAGTAAATCATACTACGCATAGGTTTGTTTCAAGAGTTATACTGTTGATATGATAGTGATAGATAATAACAAATAACTATACCTAGAAAATATAATGATACTTAACCAGAATAGTACAGGTAATGTAGAACACTAGCAATGAAAAATATAAAACATATAAGATGGAAAGAGAAACTTATTTAGTATAACAACTCATGAAAATCTCGATTGAAAGGTTCTACTTACCACTAGGCTATGCATGCAATTTGTTCAATCTCAACGGAAAGGAGTTAATCTCGATGACAACCACGACAAAGTCGATCTTTTAAGCTATAAAGGAATTTGAAGTAAGCGTGTCTCCATTTCCTATTTAAGAAAATGCAACAGCAGAATCCCAAAAAGCCCACGGCAAATCCACATTCTATACCAATGTAAAACCATAACAAAAATTCAGATTCATCCTCATCCTCATCCATTGGCTTTGTGTCTTTTGATTGACCATCCGGCAAGCAGATGTTTTTGAGTGGAAGTCCACAAAGATCACGATTTCCTATGTAGCTGAGTTCAGTAAACCCCTGAAGTTGTGTGCCTGATGGTATTTTGCCCGTGAGATTGTTGAATGACAAGTTTAAGACACCGAGAAAGGACAGACTGGACATGCTCTGAGGAATTTCGCCCCAAAGTTGGTTTGATGATAAATCAAGCGACTCCATGTTTTTCATGTTGCCAATCTCTTCTGGTATTCTTCCCTCTAATTTATTGAAGGACAAGTTCAAGGAATGCAATCCAATGAGGCTAAACAGTTGTGGAGGTATTGTTCCAGATAGATCATTGCTGGAAAGATCAACTAAGGTCATAAAGTGCAGGGTTTTTACGTATTCTGATGCTTGACCCTTGGTAAAAAGCTTAAGAGTCTCAAAAAAGAAGTAAAATGCACCACCGAGATCAAAGTAAAAAGTAAGCTTACTAATAGAAGCATTGTTGAAAACTAAAGATGTGATATTATTTAGGCAATTGGGTATATGTCCTGAGATTCTATTATCTCCAATATCCAAAATAATGAGGGAAGACATTTGGCATATTTGTGGTGGAATGTTACCACTGAATTGATTGGACCTTAATTGGAGAGCCTTTGCACTCTGTGGTATCCAGTTTGGTATATTTCCTGAGAAGTTATTTTCACGAACATTAAAGACCAGAAGAGGGCAATTCCGCAGCATGGGAGTTATCTCACCATAGAGCTCATTCTCATGCAGATGCAACGTAGTAAGATTAGATAACAAGCCCATTGATGGGGGTATCTCTCCTGTTAAGTTATTGCTTCCCAAGTTAATATGAAGTAATGACTTCCAGTTCTTCCAACAATTTGTAAGCCCTCCAGATAGATGATTGTGAGAGATATCCAAATATAACAAATTGCTTTTCCCATTCAGCATCTTAGGATCACACAAAAGGGGAGAGATGGTTCCTGACAATAGGTTGTTTGATAAATCAACCAAGGCCACATTTGATGACAGTCGGGGCAAACCACCTTTCAAATAATTGTTTGACAGAATTATGAATGTAGTGTTCAATACCACATTTGATATGTCCCCATCTATTGAATTATATTCTAAAGCTAGCTGGACCTTTGTCGTAGATGCAAAATTCCAAAACTCACCATGAGCCTCAAATGATGAGTGCAATTAAAATCAAGCGATCTTTGTGTGTATAGCCATGCAGGAGGTTTTGAACCACCAATTGTTAAACATATGTTGTCAAGTTGAAAAGGAGGAACCCAATTGGGATCAAAATCAAAGATTAACGGTGGTGATAGGCATATATTCAATTCCTCCAACTTTGATAATTTTGCAAAATTTCTGTGAGACAACCCCGGTCAAATTATTGCTGCCGACATCACAAGGTTATTAAGGATGACAGATTTCCCAAATTTTCAGGAATAGATCCAGAAAACTTGTTCCCTGTAAAATAAAGCTCTTGCAAAAGTTCAAGTTGTCCTAGCCAATCTGAGATTGGTCTTGAAGTTATTGAATGCCAAAATCAAGGATTTCAGATATCGAAGATTTGGCAATGCCTTCGGTAGTTGGCCTTTCAAAGAATTACCATTAAAATTAATATAAGAAATGCCACTAGAAAGATTGAATAACCATTTAGGTAACTCTGAGTCAAATTCATTGTAGGAAAGATGAAGACCTTGAAGTGAAGTAAAATTAGCATATTAAAGAGACGGACTCAAGTCTTTAAGTTGACAACGACTCAGGTACAACTCTGTAAGTGATGGAAGCATAGTCACTAATTGAAGCCAATTAGTGTCCTTGTGCAGATCAATGCGACCAAGGTTGAGATATTCCAAGGAAGAAAGGTGGGATAGCCATCGATGATTATCAATGGCAAGATTCTCATTAACTGATAAATCAAGATAACGAACTGAAGAGTTCACAGATTGACGAGGAGGGGTAGTAAGAGATCGATTATGATCATATTGACTGTTAACATAGTCAAATTGGATAGCCAAGAAATCATTATTGCTCAAATCCAAGTAATTTAGAAATTCAAAGTCCACAAAAGATAGATGAATAGAACCTGTAAGGCAGTGTGATTTATCCACTTTGTCAACATAAGATGGATGAAGAGCTGTAGAACATGGGAGGCTGAGTTCAGTGACTCTACTTGTGATGTTGTCACAAGTCACTCCCCTCCATTCACAACAATCTTTTGTAGTGGACCATGATGAGAGCACACCTGATGGATCAGTGGCTCCTTGCTTGAAGTATAAGAGAGCATGCTTGTCTTTCTGGTTACAACGGATCATGAAGCTCCAAGAACCCGTGTTGAACATAAATAATATTACACATAGCAACCAAGCAAATGTGATTGCATACTGAGGAGGAGATGTATTCATGATTGTGCCCCAAAAACAAATGTGCATAAGCTCAAGGGGAACTCTATTTAATTTATATGAAGTGAAGAGTCGCCATATATATCCTTTGTCTATGATAAAATATAATTCAATAACAAAAAAGCATTAAAAACAAACATACTCTAAATTTTCTTACATTGTACTGAACAGGTTGCATGAAAAAATGTGCCCCTCCTTTACGAAAATTATTTATATTTATTTATATATTTTTTTCCCTCTCCACTGCGGCGATCAAGATACTATTTATATAATATAATAAATGTTAAATTTAAGTAATCAGGTAACAGAGAGGTAAACAACTAGTATTATTCATCACAGGATATCTTGATTCAGAGCTTAAATTCGGAAAAAGAACACAATTTTCTCACAACTATTGCAATTGTATATGCTCACAAGTGAAGGCTAACTTCAATAAATGATGCCTCTTTGAATATTTTGTACAACCAGGAGTCCAACTTATTTATCAAATAAATCCATTTTAAAAATTAAATTCCCAAACTTATACTATTATCAAACTAATATCTTGTTTAAAAATTCTTTTGCCACATCAATTAAAAAAAAATCAACATAATACAATACTTGCTCTATACAAATAAATTTCATACATCCGAAGTAAATTGTAAAAATTACAAAAAAAATACATATAAAAAATTAAAGAGAAAAGAAAAGGATGAATATAAACAATAAAAAGAAAGGTAAAAAGAAAAGAAACTACAATTATTAATGTAAAATATATTTTTTAACTGTCTATTTTAAATTTTAAATTTCAAGTTTTAAATTTCGTGAATCACATTCTAAAATTATGAAACACGTTAAGTAATATCTGTCAATTGCAGAGTAGATAGTGATACATGAGTTTTTTGAAATAAATATTACAATTGAAGAGTACAACACTTAATTTATCTTTTTAATAAAGAATATCCCAACCACAATAGTTCAATAAATTGTTTTTAGAAATGCATTTATTTGACAAATAGGCGTCAGGAATCAAAACAATTTCTAGCTCTGCAAGGCATGGAATCTTATCCGTTTTTCCTTTGCTTTTGCCTTTTAAAATGTTCACAAATAGCTTTTGACCGCATTCACTAAGCTGTCTTGTTTTTTAGCATCCCAACAACTTTCACAATTGACATGATTTGAAGTTTTGAACGGTTCATTGGGTGGACTACATATTCATAATACTTTTTACAAATCACGTGGATCTTAAGTGTGGCAAGATTTAGGGCAGTATGAGATTTCAATGTCAGAATAAAGTATGTATGCAAAAAAATTTCAAATATGGTGATTGAGCATTGTGAACAACTTGAACATTTTTTGATGCGTATTGTCAACAACTTGAACAAAGGTGAAAAATTGCTGTCTATTGGAAGCTTAGATGATTATCTGGACAATCTTCTTGAGCCCAAATTTTTTTTGAGAGAATGAGAGATAATCCCTATTATTTGACACTTGCATGTTAGTATATCTAGTTATTACTCGACGTAAATTACGAATAAGAAACATGTCTGATACCACGCATCTACATAAGAAAGAACATCCAGAACCTTAAAAGTCCTTAATAAGTAAAGTCTTCAGTAGCATCACTTTTTTACACCCTGATAGGTAGAGTTGAAACTCAAATCTTGTTGAAGGATACACACCAAAAGTACCTGCAAATTAAGTAAATTAAATAATAATTGCACGGGTAATAATAACAATATTCGTTTGGAACTTCAAATATTATGTGAGAAAAACCTTTAGCAGTTATTGAGCTTTTATAATGGCATTTTGATCTCTTTTCGCTGAACTCAATTAGGCAAGTTTGTCCAAAATAATACTATTGGATCCCGGGTTATAGTTACTGCAAATTCCATAATTGATCAACAAACAAACAAAAGAGAGAGTGCAGGATGTAAACGTAATGTTTATAAGCTTCAATATAACAACCAGCTTTTGTAGACGACAAGAATGCTCAGAACAATCCCTTGAACGCAAATAATTGGATGTTAGAAATAATTACAATATTTGAATTTACTGAATATGTGAATGTTAGAAATTTTATATTTTTAATAATATAAGATAGACTACATATTATTTATAATATTTATATACTTTTTTACAGTTATATAAACTAATATAAGTGATTTAATTTTATTGAGTTTTAGACTAATAATAAAAAGTAAAATAGATATAATAAATGAAAATAAGATTTAAGTTAAGAGGATTAGAAACAAAAGTGTAATCATAATTTTCAATATATCAAATTAGACAATTTTTTATTCTCTTTTTATCAAATTAGAAAGAAAACATTAAAGCCTCATTGGAGGATAAAAAATTCTAATTATGAAATAGTGTAGTAACAAAGGTTCTCAAAGATATTTTCTATGAATTTAAATATTCTTAGGAGGTGTTTGGTATAAAATGTTTTAATTTTGAGATTCTCATAAAACTTGAATTGTAAAGAAATTGAAATTTTTAAGTATCTTTAACTTTTTCAAGAATTTAAAATTTTTAGACAAAAATGTCCTCCTTACCTTACTTCACTTTATCAATTTCAAATTAATTTTGCACTCTCTCTTCTCTCTACTTCACTGGTTTCTCTCACATTCTTTCCTCCATAGCTGCTCTGTTTTTACTCTTTGGTAAGTATATGCTCTTATTTTTGTTAATTTCTCTCTTTCAATTGACATTATTTGCTTGCACTGCTCTCCTCCTTCTTTATTTTTATTTTTTGGCTTACATTGTTGTTTGTGATTTGTGTCTTTTTTTTTCTCATCATTCTCTTTTGCTTATAGTTTTATGTATATTTTGCATAATCTTTCTTCTTCTTTTTTTTGTTTCTTTTGCCTAGGCTTATTTTTCCTAATTTTAATTTTTGTACAATAATTATTTGCTTCCTATGGTTGTGCGAATCTGATGGTTGCTGGTTTAATTCCTGTTGTCGTTTTGGTAGTATCTCATTCTTAGGTGTTTAGTTATATGAATTAAGAGATATTGTTTTCTCTGTATATTTTATTTCTTTTGATTGTTTACTACACTTCTTGTAATTTGTATGGTATATCTTGTACCCTTCTTTGCTGCATTTTTCTTTTGTTATAAATATTAGACAAAGAATAATTTTAATTTGTTATGTTTTTATGTGCCAAAGTTATTTGTTAATTTTACAATCCATGGATCAATTGCAAAATACAAAGAAGATGCAGATTATCACAAGTTTAATGGTTCATGTAGAAACGATAAATGTGGTTCTAGCCGGTGAAAGTGGTTCAAGGTAAATTTTGAAAATTTCAATAAAAAACCATGATAATTTCATTTATCATTTTTTAATAATTGTTATTATGGCTGTTTTCTTTTGTTAAATGTAGAATTGTTTAGGAGCACTAGATGGACCATATATCAAGGTTAATGTTTTAGAAGCTAATAAACCTAGATACAGAACAAGAAAGAAAGAATTAGCAACCAACGTATTGGGAGTTTGTTCTCAAAATATACAATTTATTTATGTCTTGTTGTTCGTTGGGCAGATGTGCCTATCGAGGAGTAATAAAAAGTTTTAAAATAAGGATTAATTTTTAATTATTAAGAATTTCTTAATTCAATCGTTTAAGCCTAAAAGATCTGAAATTTAATAAGAATCGAAATTTAATTATAAAATTAATTATGAATAAAAGCAAATAAAACAACACAAGTCTTGGTTGAACTTACAGGAGAGAAACCTAGGGCATATGAGTTTTCTCATTCAATCCTTTATTTTATTTTTTTATTTAACTCTAAATTTGATTTCCTTGTGATTATCAATCATTCATACAAATACTATTAATACTCAATGATCATGCAATATTAATATTTTTTTTCTAAATTAATATCCCTAATGATTATGCAAGACATCAATTAAAGAAAGTATAAAGTACTTATGAACTTGTTAATTTAATAACGATTGGAAGAGAAAGATTGGTTTGATCCACCTAATCCTTTATCTCATTTTATCCTATAGATCCATTAACTAATCGAGATACGATTGTCTAACAATATAATTAATTAGGATTATAATTATGCGCAATAGGATAAAAGCTAATCACAAACGGAAACCATATATAGATTCAAACTTCAAAAATTCAAAAATTCATGAACACTAATTCTCATATCCCTAGCTATGAACTTAGTTACCTATGTTAAAGGAAAGAAATAAAACAATCATAAACAAAGTCATAATCAAAAGAAATAGCAAACTAAAATGTGAGATGAGTTTCCGATCTTCAAATACAATCGCTTGAAGCTCCAAGTCCCGCCAAGAGTATTCCCACGATCTTATACAAGAGAAATAAGATGAGAAGTGTATCAGAGAATAAAAGACAAGATGTAATCAGTGTGTCTAACAAGATGCCTAAGGTATTTCTTTTATAGGGTTTTCAAACCCTAAAAGCTCTTTATAATTAGGCTTCTCGCACATGAGTACGGTCGTGCGAGGCCTTGTTGAAAGGGTTCGGGTGTGTTAACTGCTACGAAACTCTGATCTTTCATCAATTTGGGTTCAAAATGCACCCAAAATCTATTTGTAGCCTCTTCAAACTAAACTGCACATTTAACATATAAATCAGTGTAAAATTCAATTAAAATAAAAGCTAAACATAAATATATGGGTCGTAGAAGAGGGCCTAATTACAGACTTATCACTTACCTGGATAGGGGGTTCAACTTCATATGTTAGGGTTCTAAGAGATGTCATATCTCGTAGGAATGGCCTAAAAGTTCCACAAGGTATAATTAATATGCACTTCAAAGTCCTTATATATTGGTGACAATCAAATTACTTATAGTTGCATATTTTAGAATAGGTTTTTACTACCTATGTGATGCTAAATATATGAATGGGGAAGGGTTCTTAACTCCTTATAAAGGACAAATGTACCATTTAAAAGAATAAAGGCATGGCTTGCAACTTACAACTCCGCAAGAGTATTTTAATATGAAACATTCTTTTGCTAGAAATGTAATTGAAAAATGTTTTGAGTTACTAAAAGGACGGTGAGCTATTTTGAGGAATAAGTAATTTTATCCAGTTAAAACTCAAGTAAGAATAATTTCAGTTTCTTGTTTGTTGCATAATCATATAAGAAGGAAAATGCAAGTAGATCTTTAGGGTTTGTTTGGGAATTGAGTTTAGAAAGGAAAAGGAGGGGTTAGGGGGTTGTTAATTGTTATTTGAGAGTTAATTAATTGGAGGGGAAGGGTTAGAAGGTTTTTCTAAACCCTCTTAATCTTGATTTTATGAGTTTCACCATTTGGGGTTAGTCTATTAGAATATTTTTCTTCATATTAATTATTAAATGAATAAAATAAAAAAAATAAATATTTTTAAAAAAGTGTGATGTTAATTTTTAAAAAAAATAATAATAATAAAATATTTTTTTTAAAATGTTAATTTTTAGATTGAGAATTTTTTAAAAATATAAAAAATAGAAATATTAATTTTTAAAATATTAATTTTTAAATGAAGAAAAATATATAATTTGTGTATTTTTTTAAAATAATTAAAGAAAAGAATAGCAATAAATTAATTTTTGTTTAAAATATATTAATTTGTAGAGTTATATTTTTTAAAAGTTTATAAAAGTTAAAAATATAATTTTTAAAATATATTTTTAGAGTGATAGTTTTAAAATATAGTTTTAAAAGTATTACTCCAATCAATACATGATAAAAATAAAACAATTTGTATAATTTTAAAATTGAAAAACTTAATTAACTTAAGAAAAAGTTAAGTACATCAAGATCGCACGTATGCTAAATTAAAAAAACAAAAAATATTACAGTTAACCCTTTATTAAAATAAATCTTTTAGTTTTTACTAGATAAATTTGGAAAGAAAATTATAAATTTATCAAAAATTTATATATATACATACATAAAAAAAGGTTGAAAAAAAAATTTCTCTTATAAGGCTTCATCATATTTATTTGCATATAGGCACGGCAATAGAGTGTGACAGGAACCGATTTTGTCCTCCCTATTTTAGCAAAATATTTGATTTTTATTATAGTTTATTTATTTTATATTTTAACAATAATGAAAAATGAGAGTGTGAAAAAATATATATACTCATTATCACACAAGTACACAACAGAATCAAAGAGAGAAAGAGAATCTCCTATTATTTTTGGGACATACATACTTATTATCACTGGACCTAAATTACAAAAGAAAAGAACCTGCAAATTAAGTAAACAATACCTACAAAGGTAAATAATGACGTTAAGTCTTTATAATCGCACTTTGTTCTTTTTACACCCAACTCATTTAAACAAGTCTGTCCAAAATAATACTATTGTATTACGGGTTTGGTAACTTCAAGAGAGAGTCAAAAGAGTAGAATGTAAATGTATGTATAGGTTAATTATAAGCTTCAACGTAACTAGCAGTTTTTGTCTAGAGGATAAGAACTCTTCACCAGGAGAATAATATCTTCTACTTTTTTTACTGAATATGGGAAACCCATTATACCGCTCATACGCACGTTAAGTGCTTCATATTCTCTCCTTTCCACCAACGGATTAAACTATACATATTGTTATAATTCACTGCATATAAAAGATAAAAACCATGACAAAAGCTTGTAACAAATATAAAACCATGACATATAAAAGAGAAAAACCATATAAAAGCTTGTAACAACGGATTAAACTTTGTCTTCATTTTCTATTTAAGAAAAGATAAAAACAAACTGCCAAAAAGCTTGTAACAAATCCAGATTCTATACCAATATAAAACCATGACAAAAGTTCGGATTCATCCACTTCTTCATCTAATGGCTTTGTGTCTTTAGATTTAGCATCCTGCAAACAAATTTTTGGAAGTGGTGGTCCACAAAGATCACAATTACCTGCGTAACTGAGTTCACCGAACCCTTGAAGTTGTGTGCTTGATGGTATTTTGCCTGTGAAATTGTTGAATGATAAGTTTAAGTAACTAAGAAAGAACAACTTGGACATGCCTTGAGGAATGTCACCCATAAGTCGTTTTGTTGAAAAATCAAGGGACTCCATGTTTTTCATGTTGCCAATCTCTTCTGGTATTCTTCCCCTCTAATTTATTAAAGGACAAGTTCAAGGAGGACAATCCAACAAGGCTAAACATTTGAGGAGGTATTGTTCCAGATAGATCATTGCTTGAAAGATCAATTAAGCTCATAAAATGCAAGTTTTGCATCTAGTTTAATCCATGACCTTTAGTAACCAGCTCAAGAATCTCCACAAAGGAGTAATACGCATCACCGAAATTAAAGTAAAAAGTAAGCTTACTACTGGAAGCACTGTTGATAACAAATGATTTGATGTTATTTAGGCAATTGGGTATATGTCCTGAGATTCTATTATCTCCAATATCCAAGATAATGAGGGAAGACATCTGACATATTTGTGGAGGAATGTTACCATTGAATTGATTGGACCTTAGTTGGAGAGCCTTTGCACTCTTTGCTATCCAATTAGGAATATATCCTGAAAAATTATTTTCACGAACATTAAAGACCAATAAAGAGTGGCAGTTTTGTAGCGAGGGAGGTATCTCTCCACAAAGCTTATTTTCATGCAAATGTAGTGAGGTAAGATTAGATAATAAACCCATTGATGGGGGTATCTTTCCTGTTATGTTATTGCTTCCCACGTTAACAAAAACTAATGATTTCCAATTCTTCCAGCAATTTGTAAGCCCTCCATATAAATGATTATTAGAGATGTCCAAGTACTTCAAATTACTTTCCCATTCATCATCTTATGATCACACAAAAGGGGGGATATGGTTCCTGAGAATGAGTTGTTTGGCATATAGACAACAATTGTATTTGAAGATATTTAAGGCACGCCACCTTTCAAATTATTTCTTGACAAAATTATGAATGTAGAGTTCAACAGCACATTTGACATGTCCCAATTTATTGAATTCCTTTCTAACCTTAGCACAGTCCTTGTTGACACAAAATTCCAAAACTAATCTCGAGCATCAAATGATGAGTCAAATATACCAAGTGAAACAAGAGATCTTTGTGTGTCTAACCATGCAGGAAGTTTAGGAGCCGCAAATCCTAAACTTATTTCTTTAAGTTGAAAAGGAGGAACCCAGTGGGGGTTAAAATCAAAGATTAATGGTGGTGATAAGTGTATATCCAATACCTTTAACTTCGAGAGTTTTGCAAAATTTCTCTCAGACACAACCCCTCTCAATTCATTTTCATCAACAGTCAAGACAATTAGGGATGATAGATTTCCCAAATTTTCAGGAATAGATCCAGAAAACATGTTTCTAGAAAGAAGAAGATGTTGTTGATGTTCAAGTTGGCCTAACCAATCTGGAATTGGTCCATTGAAGTTATTATGTACCAAGTTCAAGGATTCCAAGTGTCGAAGATTTAGCAATGCCTTAGGAAGTTGGCCTTTTAAAATATTATCATGAAGATAAATATTTGAGATACCACAAGTAAGATTGAATAACCATTTAGGCAATTCTGAGTGAAATTTATTTTTAGAAAGATGAAGAACTTGAAGTGAAGTAAAATTTGCATATTGAAGAGACGGACTCAAGTCTTCAAGTTGACAATTACTCAGGTGCAACTGTGAAAGTGATGGAAGCATAGTCACTAATTGGAGCCAGTTAGTTTCATTGTGAAGATCAACACCACCAAGGTCAAGATATTCCAAGGAAGAAAAATGAGAAAGCCATTGAAGATTATCAATGGCAAGATTCTCATTAAGTGATAAATCAAGATAACAAAGAACTGAAGAGTTCAGACACTGACGAGGAGGGGTAGCAAGAGATAAATTATGTCCATTTTGACTATTAACATAGTCAAACTGGATAGCTAAGAAATCATTATTGCTCAAATCCAAGTAATTTAGAAATTCGAAGTCCACAAAAGATAGATGGATAGAATCTGGAAGGCAGTGTGATTTATCCACTCTGTCAGCATAAGTTGGATAAAGAGTTGTAGAACATGAAAGTTGAGTTCAGTGACTCTACTTGTGATGCTGTCACAGTTCACTCCTCTCCATTTACAGCAATCTTGTTCAGTGAACCATGAAGAGGGGATGCCTCATGGATGGATCTATGACTCCTTGCTTCAAGTTTAAGAGAGGGTTTCTGTCTTTGTAGTTACAGTGAAATTCAAAGTTGCACGTGCATGTGTTCAGCATGAATGCACATAGGGACCATGCAAAAATAATTGCATATTGGGAGGAAGATACAGTCATGATTATGCCAGAAATGAAGGAGCAAGTTAGGAAGGTAGAGGAAATTTATAGGGTTAATTGTTTGTCTTTATGGGTTGTGATGCTTGATAAGATGTGTCCCCCTCCCTGTATGAAAATGATTTTGGAGACACCATCCAAATCACACAAAAATAATGATGTTTTATATATTGTTAAAAGTGAATATTTTTATATATTTTAAGGATATATATAATATTAATTTTGTTTAGTTAAAATTATAAATTCAAACATTCTATAACTCGTTAATTAAATGATTTTATAGTCAACATTATTTTTTTTTCACCTTTTTTAATGATTCACACAAATGTATATTGGACAGGTAATTATATTAAGAATCTCATTAATTAATACTTTTGGAGTATTATTTAAAAATTGATAATTAATAAATTTTTAAAAAATATCATATAAAAGTGTATTAAAAATATGAGAATAAGTTTTTTTTATTTTTTTTAAAAAAATTCTTTAATAAATACCTACAATTGTTTGCATTTACCATTTATTAAATATACCGATACCGTGAAAAAATAGTACTTTTATGTGAAATAAAAAAATAAATCAAATAAATTTATTTCAGTATATCTTGGACTTAAATCGTGAGTTTTTAATAAAAATAAATAAATCAGATTAGAAATAAAAAAATTGAGTTGCTTAGTATATCAAATTAAGATAACAAAAATATGTATATAAAGTTGAAAGTAGATATAAATATTATTACAAATAAATATAATAAATTTAATTAAATTACTATCAAACTTATAATGAGTCTCTTTATTATATGAGTTTAGTTTTGATACATTAACAATTCAAAAAAAAAAATTACACTGTTAACCAATTAAAAATTATTATAGACATAATTTTCAAAATAATTATTACCAAAAATAATAAATGTTAATTACTTGAGTTGAAAATTATTAATAATATACTCTCTAAGATTCCTTTTTATTTGTTAAAATTCATTAAAAATTGCAAAAATTATCCATAATTTAATAAATTGTAGTTAACAATAAAAATGTTTGTTGCTAGCATTCTTCAACTTGATAATTAATGTGATTTTTAAATAAATATTACATTTGAAGAGTACAACACTTAATTTATTTTTTTAATAAAGAATATCCCAACCACAAAGGTTGAATAAATTGCTTCGAGAAATGCTTTTGATAAATAGGCATCAGGAATCAAAACAATTTCTAGCTCTGCAAAGCAAGGAATCTTATCCGTTTTTCTTTTGCTTTTGCCTTTTAAAATGTTCACAGATAGCTTTTGACCGCAATCATCACTAAGCTGTCTTGTTTGTTAGCATGCCAACAACTTTCACAATTGACATGATTTGAAGTTTTGAACTGTTATTATGGATCCGGATAGCTAATGCGGAACTTGACATCTAGTTTTAAATTTGCTTAAGTAAATTTAGTCTCGGTTAAGCAAATACAAGCTAAACCACAATTGACTTGATTTGAAGTTTTGAACTGTTCATTGGGTGGACTACACATTCATAATGCTTTTTACAAATCACGTGGATCTTAATTGTGGCAAGATTTAGGGCAGTTTCAATTTTAGAATAAGGTATGTACACAAAAAAATTTCATATAATGGTGATTGAGCTTGAATTTTCTTGAACATTTTTTGTGGCGTATTGTAACAACTTGAACAAAGGTGAAAAACTGCTGTCTATTGGAACAGGCTTGGATGACTATCTGGACAATCTTCTTGACGCCAAATGACCCAAAGTACATACGAAATAGTATCATGTTCTCTACCTCTCTCTAACCAAAGTGAATATATTATGATCTTGATCAAAGTGAGACTAAATTAACTATGATAAAAAAAGATGTTGGACCAAAACTCTTGGAGTGGGGTTCTGATCCCAGCGTGAAGATTTTGATTATTGATAAGGATGCCCATTACATTTTCTTTTCCTACATTAAGGGCAATTTTTATAAAAGCAGAACCAAAATAAGTATGAATCAGATAAGTAGCTTTTTTGAATTCATAAAGAAAGAGACATTTTTTATTTGATGGTTGAGGCAGGAAATATACTTTTTTTTAGCAATTTCTATTAGAGGAGTTTTCTTCTTTTTGTTAACGAATAGGAAGAATTTTAATTTATTACATATAACTTTTTTGACGGGTCAAAGTTGTTTTATCGGTGAATTCTGATATATTTTTATTAAGAAGTAAAAGTGGTAATATAAGTTATATTTAAAAATGATATATTAGTAATTTTTTTTTTTTCTCAATCGGTTCCTCTTTTTTGTCTTCTCTCTTTTTTTCTTCAGCATTAATAACATAGCTTAGACTTAAAAAAATATGAAAAAATACTAAAAAAATTAGAAGCATAAATTTTCTAGAGATACAATCAACAAGTTTACATCCTTATTCATATTCTGTAATAAAAGGACACATATATTAAAATATGACAAACATAGATTTACTAAGAATTCTTATTGAATATGTTTATGTTCTTTTTTTATCTTTGAAATATGACACAGTTTGCTTAAAAAAATCAAGATTTGATTAGAAATTTGCGTAAAAAATTGCAACAAACTCATAATCTTTTACATAGTCACAGCTCATATCAGACTTAAGATTGATTCTCAGCTTTATATTTGAACTAACAGACAGATAGATTATGTTGATTACCTTTTGACTCTATTTTGTGACCTGATTAACTATTGTCTCCTTTCTGTGACGTAATTTTTTTTTAAAATTTTACTTTTTAAATCCGTTCTGTAGAGGAACTCATGTAAAAAGCTAACATCACTGTTCTTTACATTAATCTTATTAGAGAACTGATGCATAAAAAGTTAACGTATATTTTCTACATCGATTTTATAAAGCAACTAATGTTGTAGAAAGTTAACATAGCTACTTTTTACATCAGTCATACAAAAAAACATATATAGAAAGTTAACATCTTAACATAAAAAATAAAATAAAGCTAACATATACCCTTCATTAACATGTTATTATCTAAAATAGTCATATGCTACTATCGATTATTAACTTTTTTATTCATCAATCTTAACCATTCATTTTTTATTTACAAATATCGACGACTTAATGTTAATTTCACTTTACTTATTAAAAAATATTATTTTTATTTCTTAAAAAAAAAAAGGAAAGATATTAGAATTCACTTGTTTTCTTTCAGAAATATTCTTTCTATAAATTATGTTCACATGTTTATATAAGATAGAAATAGAGATAAAATATGAGGTAATTTTGGAATGAAATAAACTTTTACTCAGTACAGTTAAAATATTTTTTTTAGATTTTATATAATTTATTTTTTATATACTATTAATATATTAATTTTATGTTAATATATTAATTTATATATTTTAATTTTTTTAAATATTTATTTTAATATATTTATTTAAAATATAAATTTTATTCTTCTTTTTCAAAATTTTCTTTTTTAAATAATCTCTAAAATGTCAGATATCAATTATTTATTTATAGATATAATTAACGATATATTAAATCTATGTGACTCGCCTCACTAGCTTAATTTTTCGATGTAAGAATTTTGTAGAAATTAGTGTGTTTGTGTAAATGATTTTTGTGAAATAGTAAAATAGGGTAAAAATAAATGTACTATGGCCTTTTTCTATCTTCAGGCTTCCAAGGTCTACTTTAATGGGTCCTTTCTTAAAAAGGAAGTTCCCCTTTATTTTAAGCATAGTTGATTCTGTGAAAATTCAAGTCTAAATTATGTATTTATTTATTTTTGCAAAAAAGTCTAAATTATATTTTTTAAATAGGAGGCATGATAAAGTTGCGTGAGCAACAGATAATACAACTCACGTAATAATTTCATTAACTTCAAAAAGTTTGGATAAACCAAATGGTTTGTCGACACATATAGGAAACATGCCTATGATATTTGACTCATGGATTTAAATTTGAGAAATTTTAATTACATACTTTTTTTTTATTATGAAGTAAATTTTATGCGAGTCTTGTTAAATAAAAAATATTCAATTATTTTATAATATTCATGTAAAGTTTAACTAATATAATTCATGCTACATAAAATATAAAATAATAAAACAGTTATATAGCTTGGTTTTCTAAGTGAAAAGTTTTTATAGAACACAATTTTGAAAATTTCTTTTAGAATATACTTTGGAAGAAGAGTTTTGGAGGAAAAAGATGGAGGGGATATATTTTTTATTTTAAATGAAAATAATTATATATTATTTATAATAATAAATGCATAATTAATATATTAATTATATTTTTTTATTTTGAATAAATATTAAAGTGGGATTATTAAATTGGACTCAGTCATTAACAGTATTGATCAACGATGCACTCCCAGTCTCCCACCACAGTGTCTTGTCTTTGACGTATCACTCAGGTTATCAGCATAGCCATGTCTCTACCAAGTGGTCCTTTCAGTAATTTGGCGATGCATTTATCACAAATGTTGCCATCATAGATGATGAAAAAACTGATAACAATAGAAATCCGGAGACCAAAAACCTAGGAAAGTTCTCCAAAGCTTCATTTGGAGAGTCCATTCGGACTTTAAAAGAAATAAAAAGGAATTTATTCATTTTATTATTGTTTGAGAAGGAACGAAGCAAAGTTGCAAACTTTAGTTGCATATTTCTGTTTGTTCACAAAAGGTTGCGTGCCATTTTGATTTTGAGCTTAGCATTAAATCATCATCATTTGCCAAACAACTTTTATAAACAGGTGGAAGTAGATTGAAATAAGAGATAGAGAAAGAGAAACAATTTTTATATTAATATTTTTCTACAAGTAATACTGTCCAATTTAAATAAAATTAATCATCACATAAAATAATTTAAACAAATCTTACATAATTATATATATCAAACTATAACATAATTTAACAACTGAGTAATAATTTTTTAATTTTTGTATAATTAAAGTAATTACATGGGTAATTTTTTCGAGAAAATGAGATATAATCCCTATATCTTGATACTTGCATGCTAGTTATATAGTTATTACTGGACGGAAATTACGAATAAGAAACATGTCTGATACCACACATTTATTTAAGAAAGAGCATCCACGACCTTAAAGTCCTTTATAAGCAAAGGCTTCAGTAGCATCACTTTTTTAGACCCAGGTAGGTAGAGTTGAAACTGCAAAAGTACCTGCAAATTAAGTAAATTAAATAATAATTGCAAGGGTAAATAATAAAAATATTCGTTTGGAAATTCAAATATTAATTATGTGAGAAAAACCTTTAGCAGTTATTTAGCTTTTATAATGGTATTTTGATCTCTTTTCGCTGAACTCAATTAGGCAAGTTTGTCCTAAATAATACTAATTGCATCCAAGGTTATAGTTACTTCAAGTTCCATAATTGATCAAGAAACAAACAAAAGAGAGAGTGCAGGATGTAAACGTAATGGTTATAACAACCAGCTTTTGTAGACCACAAGAATGCTCAGAACAATCCCCTGAACACAATAATTGGATGAACGAGCTAATTTGTAGGAAAGCTACCCTCTGCAACTGGAGTATGGTCGTAGAGGAACAATTACAATATTTGGATTTACTCAATAAATATGTGAATGTTAGAAATTTTATGTTTTTATATTTTTAATAATATAAGGTACATTACATATTATTTATAATATTTATATAATTTTTTATATTTATAAAACTTTAATATTATTGATTTAATTTTAGTGAGTCTTTAGTCTATTAATAAAAAGTAATATAGATTTAATAACTAGAAACAAAATTTAAGTCCATGAAAAGATAACAAAAACAATAATAAGAATAGATATAAAAGTGTAGTCATAGTATCTAATGCATTAGATTAGACAGTATTTTATTCCCTCCTCTTCGTTGGAGGATAAAGAAACTTAACTGTGAAAAATTATAGTATCAAATATTTCAAAATATCATTTATAAAATGTTAATAAAGTTTTATGAATTCAAGCATTTTTAAAACTCTCTTTTATCCTTTGGTTTTATACTGTTAATAGAAATTATCCAACAATGAATCTCATTATATGGCGCATAAGTTTATTAAAGAGTTATATTGTTCATATGATAGTGATAGATAATAATAACTATACATAAAATAAAATGGATACGTAACAAGAATAGTATAGGTAATAAAAAATAAAAAACATATCAGATGGAAGGAGAAACTTATTTAGTATAACAACTACTTACCACTAGGCTATGCATGCACTTGTTCAATCTCAACCGGAAGGAGTTAACATTGATGATAACCACGACAAAGTCGATCTTCTAAGCCATAAAGGAATTTGAAGTAAGCGTGTCTCCATTTCCTATTTAAGAAAATGCAACAGCAGAATCCCAAAAAGCCCACGGCAAATCCACATTCTATACCAATGCAAAACCATGACAAAAATTCAGATTCATTCTCAGCTTCATCCATTGGCTTTGTGTCTTTTGATTGACCATCCTGCAAGCAGATTTTTTTGAGTGGAAGTCCACAAAGATCACGATTTCCTACGTAGCTGAGTTCAGTAAACCCCTGAAGTTGTGTGCCTGATGGTATTTTGCCCGTGAGATTGTTGGATGACAGGTTTAAGAAACTGAGAAAGGATAGACTGGAAATGCCCTGAGGAATTTCACCCCAAAGTTGGTTTGTTGATAAATCAAGGGACTCCAAGTTTTTCATGTTGCCAATCTCTTCTGGTATTCTTCCCTCTAATTTATTGAAGGACAAGTTCAAGGAATGCAATCCAATGAGGCTAAACAGTTGTGGAGGTATTGCTCCTGATATTTCATTGCCGGAAAGATCAAGTAAGGTCATAAAGTGCAGGGTTTTTTCGTATTCTGATACTTGACCCTTGGTAAAAAGCTCAAGACTCTCTACAGAGTAGTAATAAATACTACCGAGATCAAAGTAAAAAGTAAGCTTACTATGCGAAGCATTGTTGAAAATTAAAGATGTGATATTATTTAGGCAATTGGGTATATGTCCTGAGATTCTATTATCTCCAAAATCAAAAATAATTAGGGAAGAAATTTGGCATATTTGTGGTGGAATGTTACCACTGAATTGATTGGACCTTAATTGGAGAGCCTTTGCACTCTGTGGTATCCAGTTTGGTATATTTCCTGAGAAGTTATTTTCACGAACATTAAAGACCAGAAGAGGGCAATTCCGCAACATGGGAGTTATCTCACCATAGAGCTCATTCTCATGCAGATGCAACGTAGTAAGATTAGATAATAAGCCCATTGATGGGGGTATCTCTCCTGTTAAGTTATTGCTTCCCAAGTTAATATGAAGTAATGACTTCCAGTTCTTCCAACAATTTGTAAGCCCTCCAGATAGATGATTGTTAGAGAGATCCAAATATAACAAATTGCTTTTCCCATTCAGCATCTTAGGATCACACAAAAGGGGAGAGATGGTTCCTGACAATAGGTTGTTTGATAAATCAATAAGGGCCACATTTGATGAGAGTCGAGGCAAACCACTTTTCAAATTATTGTTTGACAGAGCTATGAATGTAGTGTTCAACACCGCATTTGAAATGTCCCCATCTATTGAATTGTCTTCTAAATCTAGCTCGACCTTCGTCATTGATGCAAAATTCCAAAACTCATCTTGAGCCTCAAATGATGAGTGAAAAATGGCTAGAAGATCAAGGGATCTTTGTGTGTATAGCCATGCAGGAGGTTTAGAACCACCAAATGCTAAACATATGTCGTCAAGTTGAAAAGGAGGAACCCAATGGGGATCAAAATCAAAGATTAACGGTGGTGATACGCATATATCCAAATTCTCCAACTTCGATAATTTTGCAAAATTTCTCTGAGACACAACCCCGGTCAAATTATTGCTGCCGACATCCAAGACCATTAAGGATGACAGATTTCCCAAATTTGTGGGAATAGATCCAGTAAACTCGTTCCCTGTAAGATAAAGCTCTTGCAAAAGTTCAAGTTGTCCTAGCCAATCTGGAATTGGTCCATTGAAGTTATTGAATGCCAAAATCAAGGATTTCAGATATCGAAGATTTGGCAATGCCTTCGGTAGTTGGCCTTTCAAAGAATTATCATAAAAACTAATATATGAAATGCCACTAGAAAGATTGAATAACCATTTAGGTAACTCTGAGTCAAATTCATTATAGGAAAGATGAAGACCTTGAAGTGAAGTAAAATTAGCATATTGAAGAGACGGACTCAAGTCTTTAAGTTGACAACGACTCAGGCGCAACTCTGTAAGTGATGGAAGCATACTCACTAATTGAAGCCAATTAGTTTCCTTATGCAGATCAATGCGACCAAGGTTGAGATATTCCAAGGAAGAAAGGTGGGAAAGCCATAGAAGATTATCAATGGCAAGACTCTCATTATCTGATAAATCAAGATAACGAAGAACTGAAGAGTTCACAGATTGACGAGGAGAGGTAGCAAGAGATCGATTATGATCATATGGACTATTAACATAATCAAATTGGATAGCCAAGAAATCATTATTGCTCAAATCCAAGTAATTTAGAAATTCAAAGTCCACAAAAGATAGATGAATAGAACCTGTAAGGCAGTGTGATTTATCCACTTTGTCAACAAAAGTTGGATGAAGAGCTGTAGAACACGTGAGACTAAGCTCAGTGACTCTACTTGTGATGTTGTCACAAGTCACTCCCCTCCATTCACAACAATCTTTGGTAGTGGACCATGATGAGAGCACACCTGATGGATCAGTGGCTCCTTGCTTGAAGTATAAGAGAGCATGCTTGTCTTTCTGGTTACAACGGATCATGAAGCTCCAAGAACCCGTGTTGAACATAAATAATATTACACATAGCAACCAAGCAAATGTGATTGCATACTGAGGAGGAGATGTATTCATGATTGTGCGCCAAAAACAAATGTGCATAAGCTCAAGGGAAAACTCTATTTAATTTATATACAATTAAGAGTCTCCATATATATCCTTTGTCTATGGTAAAAATAAAATAGTCACAATGATAAAATACTTCAAGCATTGAAATTGACTGTCTAAATTTCTTTGCATTGTAGCGGTCACGTTGCATGAAAATAAAGTGCTCCTCCTTTACGAAAACGATTTACGCATTATTATATTTATTTAATATTTTTTCCCTCTCTCACTGCGGCGATCAAGATACTATTTATACAAAATTTCTTCGTTCGGGGCTCAAGAAAACTTTTTTCTTATAAAAATTGCATAAATTCACTTTAAAATCTAAGAGGTTTATTTTATAAAAGATAAGCATTTGTACGGTTGTTATATTTTGATATATACTTTAAACAAATATCAATGTTTCATTGGTGAAAGACTGGAAAATTTTGGCAGTATATCAATGACAAAGGACAAGTCACGCAAGGTAGACTAATCTTGGTGCAGAAAATTAGCCATAACATTTACTTATTAATTGACCAAGTCAACGTTTAGCAAATAAGATATGTGAACATATTTTTTAAGTTATTGGCTTATTGGTACGTTGATATTTTTCAGAAAAAAAAAAAAGAAAAAGATGCATGATAAGTATAATTAAATGTTAAAATGAGAGTCTTTTAACAATATTTTCTTATATATACAAATCTTAAAATAAAGCACAAAATTACATACATAATAAATTTGAACACTTTTTTACTCCAATCAATACGTGATAAAATAACTTAATTTTTACAATTTAAAAAACTAAAAAAACCTGATTAACTTTGAAAAAAAAAGTAAACAACGTCAAGATCGTACATATGCTAAATTTAAAAAAAATCAACTCTATTAAAATAAATCTCCCCATCATTTTGGATAGCTTGATTGACCTAGTAGTTTGGACAATTTCGGTAAAGTTATAAGGTAAGAATACTGATATTTATATGAATTTTATCTTTACAAATCTCTTTGAAACTATATGAACACTGCATAAAATGTAAAAAATCAATAAACCTAACTTCTTAAAATTGAGTTAAGACATGCCGTAAGACTCCATGATATGATTATTCAATAGAACATAATAAATCTCCTTACAATTTGAATACAATTTTGTAAATTATAAGACAAGAAGAAGAATATTTATGTAAAATTTCTGCTTTTCATTGGCCACATCAATACTCTTTTGTACAAGTGTTATATTTTGGTAAACGTCGAACAAATATCAATGTTTCATAGAAGAAATTACAGATTGGAATTTCTGTGTGAGTATTAATAACGAGGTCTAAGTCACACAAGGTCGACTAATCTATATAGCATTTAATGTATGATAAAAATTTGATCATAAATGATTAATAATAGGAAGATATATGAATTTTTTTAAGTTGGTGTAAACTTATATGTCGTTATATTTTTTTATAGTGACGTATATGTCGTTATTGAATAGAAATCTTAAGCCACGTTTGATGCAATTTTTCCTTAGACTTTTCTTCTCTTTGTTATAAGTTGGCCTAGTTACTCAAATAATGTTCTGCAAACGATTTTTTTAATATATATTCATGAGCACACAATAAATATTATATATAAAAAATTAATTTTAAAACTATAAAATATAATATAAAGGGGAGAAGCTAGAAGGTAAGGGAAAACCTTTTCAACGATGCACTTCCACCACAGTTTCTTGTCTTTGACGTATCACTCATGTTACCAGCATCGCCATGTCTCTACCAACTGGTCCTTTTATTAATTTGGCGATGCATTTACCACAAATGTTGCCATCGTAGATGATGAAAAAAATGATAAGAATAGAAACCCTGGGACCAAAAAACCTAGGAAAGTTCAAGTTGTCGTAGCCAATCTGGAATTGGTCCATTGAAGTTATTGAATGCCAAAATCAAGGATTTCAGATATCGAAGATTTGGCAATGCCTTCGGTAGTTGGCCTTTCAAAGAATTATCATAAAAATTAATATATGAAATGCCACTAGAAAGATTGAATAACCATTTAGGTAACTCTGAGTCAAATTCATTATAGGAAAGATGAAGACCTTAAAGTGAAGTAAAATTAGCATATTGAAGAGACGGACTCAAGTCTTTAAGTTGACATTGACTCAGGTACAACAGTGTAAGTGATGGAAGCATAGTCACTAATTGAAGCCAATTAGTTTCCTTGTGCAGATCAATGCGATCAAGGATGAGATATTCCAAGGAAGAAAGGTGGAATAGCCATCGAAGATTATCAATGGCGAGATTCTCATCAACTGATAAGTCAAGATGACGAAGTACTGAAGAGTTCACAGATAAGGATGCCCATTACATTTTCTTTTCCTACATTAAGGGCAATTTTTATAAAAGCAGAACCAAAGTATGAATCAGATAAGTAACTTTTTTGAATTCATAAAGAAAGAGACATTTTTTATTTGATGGTTGAGGCAGGAAATATTTTTTTTTATCGATTTCCATGAGAGGAGTTTTCTTCTTTTTTCTTAACGAATCGAAAGAATTTTAATTTATTACATATAACTTTTTTGACGGGTCAAAGTTGTTTTCTCGATGAATTCTAAATTTTTTTTTTTAAACATTATCAACTGATGATTAAAATTAGATGATTAAAAATAAAAAATAAAAAACTAGTAATATAATTTATATTTAAAAAAGATATATTAATATTTTTTTTCTCATTCAATTCCTCTTTTTTGTCGTTTTCCTTTTCTTCTTTGGTATTAATAACATAGCTTAGACTTAAGGAAAAATATAAAAAAATACTAAAAAAAAAAAATTAGAAGCATAAATTAATATTCTGCAAGTGCAAGTGCATCAACAAGTTCTCATCCTTATTCATATTTTGTAATAAAAGGACATATATATTAAAATATGATAAATATAGATTTATCAAGAATCTTTATTAAATATATTTATATTTTCTTTCTATCTTTGAAATATGACATAATTTGCTTAAGAAAATCACACTTTTGGACCAAACTTTGCGTAAAAAATTGCAACAAACTCATAGTCTTTTCACATATTCACAGCTACTAGCAGACTTGAGATGCTTAACTTTATATCTTAGACTAACGGATAAATAGATTATGTTAATTCTCTTTTGACTCTATTTTGTGACATGATTAACTATTGTCTCCTTTTTGTGACGTAATTTTTTTTAAAATATTACTTTCTAAATCGGTTCTGTAGAGAAACCTATGTAAAAAAGCTAATATCATTATTTTTTACATTGATTTTATTGGAGAACTTATGCATAAAAAGCTAACATATACTTCCTACATCAATTTTGTTAAGAAACTGATGTAGAAAGTTAACGTAGCTACTTTTTACATTAATCAGTAGAAAGTTAACATCTTAACATCAAAAATAAAGTAAAGCTAGCGTATACTCTTTATTAACATGTTATTACCCAAAGTAATCACATGCTACTTTCGATTATTAACCTTTTCACTAATCAATCTTAACCATTCATTTTTTATTTACAAATATCGACAGCTTAGTATTAATTTCACTTTACTTATTGAAAAATATTATTTTTATTTTTTACAAAAAAAAAAAGAAAGGATATTAGAATTATCTGTTTTCTTTCAAGAATATTCTTTCTATAAATTATGTTAACATGTTTTATATAAGGTAGAAATAGAGATAAAATATTCTTTATAATAGTTTATTCTTTTTTATGAGGTAATTTTTGAATGAAATAAACTTATGTTTTACACAATACAATTAAAATATGTTTTTTAGAGTTTATATAATTTATTTTTTATGTATTATTAATATATTAAGTTTATGTCTATATATTAATTTATATATTTTATTTTTTTAAAATATTAATTTTAATATATTTATTTAAAATATACATTTTATTTTTCTTTAAAAATTTTCTTTTTCAAATAATCTCTAAAATTTCAGATATCAATTATTTATTTATTGATATAATTAACAATATATTAAATCTATGTGACTCGCCTCACTAGCTTAATTTTTCGATGTAAGAATTTTGTAGAAATTAGTGTGTTTGTGTAAATGATTTTTGTGAAATAGTAAAATAGGGTAGAAATAAATGTACTATGCCCTTTTTCTGTCTTGAGGCTTCCAAGGTCTACTTTAACGGGGCCTTTCTTAAAAAGGAGGTTCCCCTTTTATTTTAAGCAAAGTTGATTCTGTGAAAATTCAAGTCTAAATTATGTATTTCTTCTTCTTCTTCTTTTTTGCAAAAAAGTCTAAATTATGTATTTTAAATTTAAGAAATCCTAATCACATACTTATATTATGAAGTAAATTTTATGTGAGTCTTGTTAAATAAAAAATATTCAATTATTTTATAAGATTCAAGTAAAGTTTAAGTAATATAATTCATGCTACATAAAATATAAAATAATAAAACAGTTATATTGCTTGTTTTTCTAAGTGAAAAGTTTGTATAGAACACAGTTTTGAAAATTTCTTTTAGAATATACTTTGGGAGAAGAGTTTTGGAGGAAAAAGATGAGGAGGATATATTTTTTATTTTAAATGATAATAATTATATATTATTTATAATAATAAATGCATAATTAATATATTAATTATATTTTTTTATTTTGAATAAAATATTAATTTTAAATATATTTATTTAACATATAAAATTTATTTTTCTCTTACTTCTTTTTCAAAACTCTCCTTTTCAAACAATCTCTTAATAAAAATTATATGAAAAAAAAGTCAAAGTATGATTATTAAATTGGACTCAGTCATTAACACTGTTGATCAAGTAATATGTGTCTATATTGATTTTATCTGTTACTTAGAGTCCCTAAATTCAAACTCTTTGACGTATTACTCAAGTTATCAGCATCGCCATGTCTCTACCAACTGGTCTTTTAAGTAATTTGGCGATGCATTTACCAAAAATGTTACCCTCTGCATGTGAAGTATGGTCGTAGAGGAATAGCATTCTAGCAGAAAAATACTTACAATATTGGGATTTACTGAATATGGGAATCCCATCATACTACGCATAGTTTGTTCAGGAGTTATATTGTTCTGATATGATAGTGATAGATAATAATAAATAACTATATCTAGAAAATACAATGATACTTAACCAGAATACTATAGGTAATGTAAAACATTAGTAATGAAAATTTAAAAACAAAAATCAGATGGAAGGAGAAACTTATTTAGTATAACAACTCAAATGAAAATCTCGATTGAAAGGTTCTACATACCACTAGGCTATGCATGCAACTTGTTCAATCTCAACCCCGGAAGGAGTTAACTTTGATAACAACCACGACAAAGTCGATCTTTTAAGCCATAAAGGAATTTGAAGTAAGCGTGTCTCCATTTCCTATTTAAGAAAATGCAACAGCAGAATCCCAAATAGCTCACGGCAAATCCACATTCTATACCAATGTAAAACCATGACAAAAATTCATATTCACCCTCATCTTCATCCATTGGCTTTCTATAGCATGTATCAATGGTATGTCTTGTCTTTTCATAATAACTATACACTTTAAAAGTATTTTCTCTTTCATACCTAGTACCTCTTCCATAACTTGCATTGTTGTTTTTATAACCTCCTCTTCTAGTAATAGCCATTGTCTTAGGCTGATCACCAAAAATCTCTCTTTTGTTGTGTAACAAGAGAGAAAACTTTATTCAAGGATGGCAAGGGATCCATCATTAGAATTTGAGTTCTAACAGTCAAATATCTATCATTTAGCCCTTTTAGAAATTTAATAATCTAGTCTTGTCCTTTATACACAACATTTAAAGTAGTAGGTGAAAAAGATCAAGCTCATCCTAAAGAATTTTGAGCTCAGTCAAATAGTTTGTAACACTCAACTCGCCTTGTTTAAAAGAAAAAATCATCTCCTAAAGATCAGAAATGTGAATCATGTCTCCTTTTGAGAAACTGCCTCTAAATCATTCCATATGTCAAAGGCATTGTCCATATAGATAATGTTCTGTGCAATGGATGGAGAAACAGCTTTTCAGCATCCAAGAAACAACCAACATATTGGCTCTCTGCCATGCTGGAAACAATGAGTTGGTACGATCAAGAGCTTTTATGGTTCCATCAATGAAACTTATCTTGTTTTTTGAAATGAGACTCATTCAAAATGAACGTGACCAATGATGATAGTTTGGTCCTTCAAGAACATTCAAGACAATGAGAAATGAAGGATTATCAAAGGAACTAACATGGTGAGGAGAACTAAGGTTTTGTAAGGGATCAACAACTTCAGCCATGAATAAATGTAGCAACTAGAGCTTTGAAAATCAAAGCTATGATACTATATTAGAAAACAAAAAGATGATCAAAGGAAAAGAAGGATGGGAATAATTTGAAAATATTTCTCTCTTTCTTTGATTGAAACCAATGCAGAGGGGCTGTATATATACAAGCACTACACCTAATAAAAAAGAATATTGCAAAATAATAAACTAATAAAAGTAAGATACATATTCAAAAGAATTAGTTAAAAATAAAAAATATTACAGTTTGATTCTATAAAAAAAAAGACAGTAACAAAATTGATAATAACTTTCTTCTAAAAGCCTTGTATCCATATCTTTTGATGCTAGTCCTTTAAGTAATTTGGCGATGCATTTACCATAAATGTTTGCCATAGATGATGAAAAAAATAATAACAAATGAAATCCCGGGGCCAAAAAAGCTAGGAAAGATCTCCAAAGCTTCATTTGGAGAGTCCATTTCTGACTTTAAAAGAAATAAAAAGGAATTTATTCCTTTTATTATTGTTTGAGAAGGAACGAAACAAAGTTACAAACTTTAGTCGCATATTTCTGTTTGTTCACAAAAGGTTGCTTGCCGTGTTGATTTTTAGCTTAGCATTAAATCATCATCATTTGCCAAACAACTTTTATAAACAGGTGTTTTAGCTTAGCACTAAATCATTATCATTTGCCAAATACAACTTTTATAAACAGGTGGAAGAAGATTGAACTAAGAGAGAGAGAGAGAGACCATTTTTGTATTAATTTATTTTCTTTAAGTAATACTGTCCTATTTAAATAAAATAACTCATCACATAAGATAATTTAAACAAATCTTACGTAATTATATATATCAAACTATAACATAATTTTAATTTTTGTATCAAGTAATTAAATGGGTCATTTTTTCGAGAGAATGATAGATAATCCCTATTATTTTGATACTTGCATGTTAGTATATCTAGTTATTACTTGACGTAAATTACGAATAAGAAACATGTCTCATACCACACACATATATAAGAAATAACATCCAGGACCTTAAAGGTCCTTAACAAGTAAAGTCTTCAGTAGCATCACTTTTTACACCCAGGTAGGTAGCGATGAAAATCAAATCTTGTTGAAGGATACACACCAAAAGTACCTGCAAATTAAGTAAATTAAATAATAATTGCACGGGTAATAATAACAATATTCGTTTGGAACTTCAAATATTATGTGAGAAAATCTTTAGCAGTTATTTAGCTTTTATAATGGCATTTTGATCTCTTTTTGCTGAACTCAATTAGGCAAGTTTGTCCAAAATAACACTAATTGCATCTCGGGTTATAGTTACTTCAAGTTCCATAATTGATCAATCCCCTGAACGCAAATAATTGGATGAACGAACTAGTTTGTAGGTAAGTTACCCTCTGCATGTGGAGTATTGTCGCAGAGAAACAGCTTTCTGACAGGGGAATAATTACAATATTTGGATTTATTGAACATGTGAATGGTAGAAATTTTATGTTTTTATTTTTATTTTTAATAATATAAAGTAGATTATATATTATTTATAATATTTTTATAAATTTTTCATTATATAAATTTAATATAAGTGATCTTATTTCAGTGAATCTTTATAATAATAAAAACTATTATAAGTTTAATAAGTGAAAACAAAATTTAAGCTGTTAAAAGATAATGACAATCCTAATAGAATTATAAGTAAAAGTGTGATCATGATCCTTAATACATCAGATCAAACAGTTTTTTACTCTCTTTTCATAAAAAAGAAAACATTAGGTCTCATTGGAAGATAAAGAGATCTAATTGTGAAAGATTATAATACTAAAAATCCTCAAAAATCATTCCCAAAATATTACCATTCTACTGTGTTATATTGCAAAGTTATATGAATCCAAATATTTTTAGAACTATCTTTTATTTTCAATAACTTAGCGTAATATAAGTTTGTTTTAATATAGCTCTATTATAGAAATTATCCAACAGTAAATCTCATTATATGACCCATAGGTTTGTTCAAGTGTTATGTTGTTCATATGGTAGTGATAGATAATAATAAATAACTATATATATATAAAATATAATGATACTTAACCAGAGTAGTATAGGTAATGCATAAGACTAGTAATGAAAAATATTAAACATATCAGATGGAAGGAGGAACTTATTTAGTATAACAACTCAAATGAAAATCTCGATTGAAAGGTTCTACTTACCAGTACCACTAGGCTATGCAAGCAACTTGTTCAATCTCATCCGAAAGGAGTTAACCTCGATGACAACCACGACAAAGTCGATCTTCTAAGCCATAAAGGAATTTGAAGTAAGCGTGTCTCCATTTCCTATTTAAGAAAATGCAACAGCAGAATCCCAAAAAGCCCACGGCAAATCCACATTCTATGCCAATGTAAAACCATGACAAAAATTCAGATTCATCCTCATCTTCATCCATTGGCTTTGTGTCTTTTGATTGACCATCCTGCAAGCAGATTTTTTGAAGTGGAAGTCCACAAAGATCACGATTTCCTATGTAGCTTAGTTCAGTAAACCCCTGAAGTTGTGTGCCTGATGGTATTTTGCCCGTGAGATTGTTGAATGACAGGTTTAAGAAACTGAGAAAGGATAGACTGGACATGCCCTGAGGAATTTCACCCAAAAGTTGGTTTGTTGATAAATCAAGGGACTCCAAGTTTTTCATGTTGCCAATCTCTTCTGGTATTCTTCCCTCCAATTTATTGAAGGACAAGTTCAAGGAATGCAATCCAATGAGGCTAAACAGTTGTGGAGGTATTGTTCCAGATATATCATTGCCGGAAAGATCAACTAAGGTCATAAAGTGCAGGGTTTGTTTGTATTCTGATACTTGACCCTTGGTAAAAAGCTCAAGATTCTCTGCTAAGTAGTAATAAACACCATCGACATGAAAGTAAAAACTAAGCTTAGTAATAGAAGCATTGTTGAAAACTAAAGATGTGATATTATTTAGGCAATTGGGTATATGTCCTGAGATTCTATTATCTCCAAAATCAAAAATAATTAGGGAAGAAATTTGGCATATTTGTGGTGGAATGTTACCACTGAATTGATTGGACCTTAATTGGAGAGCCTTTGCACTCTGTGGTATCCAATTTGGTATATTTCCTGAAAAGTTATTTTCACGAACATTAAAGACCAGAAGAGGGCAATTCCGCAACATGGGAGTTATCTCACCATAGAGCTCATTCTCATGCAGATGCAACGTAGTAAGATTAGATAATAAGCCCATTGATGGGGGTATCTCTCCTGTTAAGTTATTGCTTCCCAAGTTAATATGAAGTAATGACTTCCAGTTCTTCCAACAATTTGTAAGCCCTCCAGATAGATGATTGTTAGAGAGATCCAAATATAACAAATTGCTTTTCCCATTCAGCATCTTAGGATCACACAAAAGGGGAGAGATGGTTCCTGACAATAGGTTGTTTGATAAATCAATAAGGGCCACATTTGATGATAGTCGAGGCAAACCACCTTTCAAATTATTGTTTGACAGAGCTATGAATGTAGTGTTCAACACCGCATTTGAAATGTCCCCATCTATTGAATTATCTTCTAAATCTAGCTCGACCTTCGTCATTGATGCAAAATTCCAAAACTCATCTTGAGCCTCAAATGATGAGTGAAAAATGGCTAGAAGATCAAGGGATCTTTGTGTGTATAGCCATGCAGGAGGTTTAGAACCACCAAATGCTAAACATATGTCGTCAAGTTGAAAAGGAGGAACCCAATGGGGATCAAAATCAAAGATTAACGGTGGTGATACGCATATACTCAAATACTTCAACTTTGATAGTTTTACAAAATTTCTGGGAGACACAACCCCGGTCAAATTATTGTTGCCGAAATACAAGACCACTAAGGATGACAGATTTCCCAAATTTGTGGGAATAGATCCAGAAAACTTGTTCACTGTAAGAACAAGCTCTTGCAAATGTTCAAGTTGTCCTAGCCAATCTGGAATTGGTCCATTGAAGTTATTGACTGCCAAATTCAAGGATTTCAGATGTCGAATATTTGGCAATGCCTTCGGTAGCTGGCCTTTCAAAGAATTACCCAAAAAATCAATATAAGAAATGCCACTAGAAAGATTGAATAACCATTTAGGTAACTCCGAGTCAAATTCATTATTGTAAAGATAAAGACCTTGAAGTGAAGTAAAATTAGCATATTGAAGAGACGGACTCAAGTCTTTAAGTTGACAATGACTCAGGTACAACTCTGTAAGTGATGGAAGCATAGTCACTAATTGAAGCCAATTAGTTTCCTTGTGCAGATCAATGCGACCAAGGTTGAGATATTCCAAGGAAGAAAGGCGGGAAAGCCATAGAAGATTATCAATGGCAAGATTCTCATTATCTGATAAATCAAGATAACGAAGAACTGAAGAGTTCACAGATTGACGAGGAGAGGTAGCAAGAGATCGATTATGATCATATGGACTATTAACATAGTCAAATTGGATAGCCAAGAAATCATTATTGCTCAAATCCAAGTAATTTAGAAATTCGAAGTCCACAAAAGATAAATGAATAGAACCTGTAACGCAGTGTGATTTATCCACTTTGTCAACATAAGTTGGAAGAAGAGCTGTAGAACATGGGAGACGGAGTTCAGTGACTCTACTTGTGACGTTGTCACAAGTCACTCCCCTCCATTCACAACAATCTTTTGTAGTGGACCATGATGAGAGCATACCTGATGGATCAGTGACTCCTTGCTTGAAGTTTAAGAGAGCATGCTTGTCTTTCTGGTTACAACGGATCATGAAGCTCCACGAACCCGTCTTGAACATAAATAATATTACACATAGCAACCAAGCAAATGTGATTGCATACTGAGGAGGAGATGCATTCATGATGATTATGCGCCAAAAACAAATGTGCATAAGCTCAAGGGAAACTCTATTTAATTTATATACATTTAAGAGTCTCTATATATCCGTTGTCTATAGTAAAATAGAGTCCAATAAAAAATAAAAGCATTGAAATTCACTTTCTAAAATGTTTGTATCTATTTTTAAAATGTTTATATATCCGTTGTCTATATAACATGTTTGTATCTATTTTTAAAAAGAATTTTCTCTTTCTAAAATTAAAAATATTATATTTTTATTATTTAAAAAGACCTTTTTAAAAATGAAAATAAACGTACTCTAAATTTTCTTGTATTCTAATTATCATGTTGCATGAAAAAATATACCCCCTCCTTTACGAAGACGACTTACACAATATTATATTTATTTATATATTTTTTTGACTCTCTCACTGCGGCGATCAAGAAACTGTTTATATAAAGTTTTCCTTTCAGGGCCACATGAAGACTTTTTTCTTAGAAAAATTGCATAAGTTCAATTTAAAATCTGACGTTTATTTTATAAAAGATAAGCATTTGTACGCATGTTATATTTTGATATATACTTTAAACAAATATCAATGTTTCATTGGTGAAAGACTGGAAAATTTTGGCAGTATATCAATGACAAACGACAAGTCACGCAAGGTAGACTAATCTTGGTGCAGAAAATTAGTCATAACATTTACTCGTTGATTGACCAAGTCAACGTTTAGCAAATAAGTGATGAAAAATATTTAGTAATAGTAAGATATGTGAACATCTTTTTTAAGTTATTGGCTTATTGGTACGTCGATATTTTTCAGAATAAAAAGATGCTTGATAAGTATAATTAAATGTTAAAATGAGAGCCTTTTAACAATATTTTCTTATATATACAAATCTTAAAATAAAGCACAAAATTACATACTTAATAATTTTTGAACACTTTTTTACTCCAATCAATACATGATAAAACAAATTAATTTTTACAATTTAAAAAACTAGAAAAACTTGATTAACTTTGAAAAAAAGGTTAACAACAACAAGATCGTACATATGCTAAATTAAAAAAAAATACAATCAACTCTTTATTAAAATAAATCTCCCCATCATTTTGGATACCTTGATTGACCTAGTAGTTTGGACAATTTCGCTAAATTATAAGGTAAGAATACTGATATTTATATGAATTTTATCTTTACAAATCTCTTTGAAACTATATGTACACTGCATAAAATGTAAAATATCAATAAACCTAACTAATTAAATTTTTGAGTTAACACATGCCGTAAGACTCCATGGTATGATTATTCAATAGAACATAATAAATATCCTTACAATTTGAATACAATTTTGTACATTATAAGACAAGAAGAAGAATATTTATGTAAAATTTATCTTCTTCATGGCCACATCAATACTTTTTGGTACAAGTGTTATATTTTGGTAAACTTCGAACAAATATTAATGTTTCATAGAAGAAATTAAAGATTGGAATTTCTTTGGGAGCATTGATAACGAAGTCCAAGTCACACAAGGTGGACTAATCTATAGCATTTAATGTATGATAAATATGTGATCATAAATGATTAATCATAGGAAGATATATGAATTTTTTTAAGTTATTGGTGTAAACGTATATGTCGTTATTGAATAGAAATCTTAAGCCACATTTGATGCAATTTTTTCTTAGACTTCTCTTCTCTTTGTTATAAGTTGGCCTAGTTACCCAAATAATTTTTTCTTAGACTTTGCAACATAAACAGTATTACACATAGCAACCAAGCAAATATGATTGCATACTGAGGAGGAAATGCATTCATGATGATTATGCGCCAAAAACAAATGTGCATAAGCTCAAGGGAAACTCTATTTAATTTATATATAGTTAAGAGTCTCCATATATATCCTTTGTCTATGGTAAAATAGAGTCCAATAAAATAAAAGCATTGAAATTGATGAGAGCATGTTTGTATCTATTTTTAAAAAGAATTTTTTCTTTTTAAAAATAATATATATATTTTTTAAATCTTTTTTAAAAATAAAAAACAAACATACTCTAAATTTTCTTGCATTGTAGTAAATAGGTTGCATGAAAAAAGGTGCCCCTCCTTTGCGAAAATTATTTATACTTATTTATATAATTTTTTCTTTCTACTGCGGCAATCAAGGTACTATTTATATAATATAATCAATGTCCGTGTACACTTACCACACACCTTGCATCAATGTTAACCAATGTTCGTGTACAATTACGGCACATCCTGCATCAGTGTTAGCTAATGCCCATGTGTAATCATTGATCCTTCCATCAAATTTCTCTATGTCACATTTAACAGCACTTGCAAATGACATTGTAGCTTCAACAATCAAGGATGATTATCCAACAACAAGGAATTAATCTTTTCTGATGTGGAAGATCAGACTGGGTACATTTGAAGCAACAATCTTCAATCGTAGGTACAACCATGAATTCATACAACAGCTTCATGCAACCTAGGATTCCAAAATTGATGAGCACTATAAGCATTGGGCAATGCTCATGAGAACTTCTAAAGGACAAAGAAGTTTTGGAATCTTATAGATCCAAAGATTCCTCAACATGCAATTGAGGTCACATTGACAAAGAATCAGAAGAAAATTTTAGAAGAGCTCAAGTTGAAAGATTTGAAGGTGAAAAATTACCTGTCGAGCTGTGCTTGAAACAATTTTGAAGAAGGGGACATCGAAAGAGATATGGAATTCTTTGAAACAAAACTACTAAGGTACTGCCAAAGTAAAGCAAGCACAACTTTAGGCCTTAAAGTGTGACTAGGAGATTCTACATATGAAGAATGGAAAAAAATAAAAATTTGTTAACGATTTATTTTTGCATAAACTCTCAATTGCAAATAAGACAAGGATGTATGGTGGATAAATGTTTGATCTTAATATTATTGAAAAGATTCTCTGCTTAATAATTTCCAAGTACGATTATGTACTGTGTTCTATTGAAGAATCTCATGATTTGGATTCAATTATTGTATATGAGCTCCCAAGTAGCCTGTTTGTACACAAGTAGCGAATGAATGACCATAGTTCACATGAAGAGAAAGTGCTCAAAGTTACACAAGATGAAACAAGCGTTGGACATGGTCGTGAAAGAAGTGATTTTCAAGTTGGTGCTGCATAAGGAAGAGGTAGAGGCAAAAGAGGTACTAGTGGACAAGGTGACAACAAAATGCTATTATTGTCATGATTTTGGACATTTCCAATATGAATGTCCAAAGAAGGCGGAACAACAAAATAAATGTTTTTGTATTGATTTAGTGTAGCAACCACGTGATAGGTAGAAAGGATTGGTTCTCTTCTATTGATGTATCTTTTTCTAATGAAGTAAAATTGGGGAACAATTATCCACTAAAGGTGATTGGGAATGATAATGTTAGATTTCTGATTAATAGAGTTGTACAATTAATTATTTGTTTTTTATGTACTTGAGTTGAAAAATAATTTATTCACAATGGAGAAACTTCAGGAGAGAGGATTGATTGTTGAAATGAAGCAAAATAAGTGTAGTGTTTTGAAAAAAAAGACCTTATTTTTTAAATCTCTATGACTACTAATTACATGTTTGTTGTCTGTATAAAATATGGAGTTTCTCTATGTTTTTAGGTTATTTCAGCGCCACTAGCTCAAGTTTGACACTTTCACTATGGTCAATTGAGCTACAATGGATTAAAAAATTTACTAAAGCATGATATGGTGAAAGCTCTGCCCTTCTTTAAGCCATTAGCTCAACGTTGTGAACATTGTCTCAAAGAGAAGCATTAAGGAGACCTTTTTTCATGACAAGTAATTGGCATGCATATCAGTTGCTGAATTAATTCATTCTAACATATGTGGTCTTATTAATCCTACATCTAATGAAAACAAAAGGTACATACTCACTTTCATTGATGATTTAAGCAATAAAGTTGGAGTATATTTCCTTGTTGAGAAAAATGGAACATTTGATGTATTTAAGAAGTTTAAAGCATTAGTTGAAAAACAAGTTGACATTTCTATTCAAATATTATGTACTGACGGAGAAATAGAGTACTTATCCAAGAATTTTGTTGAATTTTGCAATGAATATGAAATCAAAAGGCAACTCAACTTCATATACTCCACAACAAAACATTATAACTAAGCAAAAAAATCAAACCATTATAAATATGATTTAGAGTGTTTTGACAAAAAGAAGAGTTCTAAAATCATTTTGGCCAAATTCTATAAATTGAGTAGTTCATATTTTGAACAGAAGCCCAATTCTGGCAATAAAAAATATCACACCAGAGGAGGCATGGAGCAAAATCAAGCTATTTGTTTCTTATTTCAAAACCTTTGGTTGCATTGGCTATGTACTTGATCAACAAAGAAGCAAACTTGATGATAAAAGCATCAAATATGTGTTGTTAAGGGTGAGCAAGGAGTCTAAGGCCTACAAACTTTATGATCTTATCAAGAAAAAAATTTTGATTAGTACAGATGTTAAATTTTAGGAGGATGTTGCATGGGGTTGGATGAAACAAATACCAACATAATACTTGATACAAATGAGTTGAATCCTCATGAAGAATCAACTCAAGCGACTGAGGAGATAATCCAAAAGGATCCTAATGATATAACAACAACTTCTAGTGCAAGAACTCCAAACTCAACTTTAAATGTGTTTGATTGTTCTATTTCGAGAGCTTACATAATTCCAACTAAAGGGAGGACTAGAAAACCATCATTATGGATGAGAGATTATGTCACAAGTGATGATTTAACTGTAAAAGATTATATGAATTTGGCCATGTTTGTAAGATTAGATCTAGTAACATTTAATCAAGCATAAAAAAAGTCATAACTGGAACTAAATTGTAAAGTTGTAGGCATCAACTTCAAGACTAAGCTGAAGGAAATAAAAGAGATTGACAAATTAAAGGTTAGACTTGTAGCAAAAGGCTACAATTAAAAGGAACACATAGATTATGGATAAGTTTTTGCTTTGATAGCTCATCTTCAAACCATCAGGACTGTAATTGCATTGGCAGTTGCAAAGAGATGGAGTATTTATTAGCTTGATATTAAATCATCCTTCTAGCATGGAGAAATTAATGAAAATGTCTACATAGAGCAACCATCGAGCTGTATTTCACGGACACAAACATAAAGTATACAAGCTCAAAAAGGCCTTGGATGGCCTTGCTCCTAGAGCATGGTACATCAAACTGGAGTCTCATCTTACAGCTAATGATTTCTGAAATGTCCACATGAATATTCTTTATTTATCAAAAAGAAGGTAGGAGGTGAAATCTTAATGGTTTATTTTTATGTAGATGATCTTATATATACTGATAATAATGAGTTGATGTTTTAAGAGTTTAAGGCTATGATAATGAATGAATTTGTAATGAATAACTTAGGCAAGATGAGATATTTTTTGAGCATTGAAGTTGTGTAGCATTGTTGTGTCATTTTCATTGGGAAAAAAAAAACATCAAGGATATGTTAGATATATTTAATATGTTTGACTGTAATTCTATGAAGAATTCTATTGTTCCAAGTATTAAGTTGTTGAAAGAAGATAAATGAGTGGAGGCCGATAGCACTTTATTTAAGTAGCTTGGAGGCAGTCTTATGTATTGTTCAACTACAAAACCAGAAATTACACAATCTGTCAATATGATTAGTCTTTTTATGAAGAATTCTATTGTTCCAAGTACTAAGTTGTTGAAAGAAGATAAATGAGTGGAGGCCAATAGCACTTTATTTAAGTGGCTTGTAGGCAGTCTTATGTATCGTTCAACTACAAGACCAGAAATTGCACAATTTGTCAATATGATTAGTCTCTTTATGAAGCATCCAAAAGAAAGTCACTTCCTAGCAACAAAGCAGATTTTGAGTCACTTCCTAGCAACAAAGCTAAAGGAAATGAATAATTATTTTTTTATACTGACAATTATTATGTAAGAATATCTAGTTATGCTTCTTTATTAGGAGGTGGATTGATTTCTTGGGTTTCAAAGAAATAACCTATGATAAGCTTATCTATAATTGAAGCAGAATTGATAGTAGTTGCATTATGTGCTTGTCATTTGTTAATGTGTTTCACTAATAAAGATTATGGAACATCTAGATAACTATAAGAAAAGAGTTAAGGGAATGTTTTGTGATAATGCTTCAACAATTAAATAGTTCAAAACTATAATATTGCATATAAGAAGTAAACATATTGATGTCATATTCTACTTCTTCTTGAAAGACTTATACAATGATAATATTACTGAGCTAAATTATTAAAATATCAAAGATCGGTTAGGAGCAGAATGACAAAATCACTTAAACTTGAAGATTTTCAGTGCTTTGAGAGGAAAAATCATAGATAAATTGCTGAGCTTGCTGAGCATGCAGTTTAAAAGAATAATTAATGATCGTTAAAGAAAGAATGAATGATTGGGTCAAATATTCCAACCATTTAAAATTATTTATTTTTAATTATTACATTTTACCATTTCTATTTTATTACCCACGTTTAGAATATGCTGTTAGTAAGGAAGTAAATTATTTTCTAAGAATTCGGTTGCAGAGCAAAATTTATAGACTTGGCCTTTTTATTTGAGGGATAACGGGAATTGTGTATTTTCATTCAAATAAAGTAAGTGTTATTAACAGCTTGAAACTGTTGCACGTGGGTTTTCTTCTTTTTCATAAATTTGATGTCTTTGTGGGCTTCCGCATTTGGGTTTTGAGTTTTGACCCCTTTTTCTTGTATGTGGTGTTTCTACGTGTGATGTGTGTTTGTTTGTTTTGTGGAGGCTGAGCAAAGGAGTGCTGAAGTGCATTGCCAGGTGGTGTTGGTTCTTGAAAGTGAAGGGAGGATTTTTTATGGTTTTGCTTTGGTTTGTTCCGGTTTGGAGAGAGTGCTCAAATAGCATTACCCCGCTTTGTTTCGATTTTGCTCAGACGAAATGAAAAGGTTCCCATTTATATCTCTGGATTCTGGACATAGCATACATGCTTATCACTGGCGTAACTCCACCGTAAGAAACATAATTATCTGATGCAACAGATTTAAGTAAATGCAAAAGCCTTACGAGTAATTAAAAACATAAACTTCAGTACAACCAGAAGAACCTGTAAATTAAGTAAAATAGTAAATAACACAAGCAATGGTAAACATTTAATTAATTAAGTGAACGGAGGCATGCAAATTTTGAGACACTGCAATCATTTTATGAAATCATCTTTAGGTCGAATCAAGCCACTCATAGTTTAACTAAATTCATTGTATTGCCACTTCAACTGTATCATTTTATATAATGTAAAATATTAAATTCTTAATCGAACAGATTATGAAACACTTTCCATACACAAAGCAACGAATTAGATTGAAGCAGAAAATTATAAATTATACAAAAATCAATTGAAATCTCTGTGTATTAATAAAAAATATATTTTTTTAAGATGTTTTCGTTAATATTAACTAATATTTAAAATAAAATAAAAAGAGTATAAAAATCCTATTATGAGTGCTACTTAACTTCATTAATAGTATAAAATTTATCAATAAGTTAGATGTTTTTCAAAATTATTCGAGACTCACTGTTTTAGTATCTTTTTATTTAGTTAATTACTTTTTTTCAACTAAAGATATTTTTAAAAATATAGTTAGATTAAAAATTTGTAAGAGATCTTATAAAAAATATAAAATAAACTTCTAAATAGGTATTATAGTTAGATCAGATAAAATATAAAGTAAGTATTAGCTAATATTTTTAGAATATTAATTAAAAAATATGAGTATATTTTTATCACAATTAATTAGCTTCTTTATTATCAGTAGGACGTCACTGTCGATTTTAATGTAAACCTAATAATTGGAGCCAGTAGTACACCTCTTTTAATAAAAGATTCTGCCTGTAAGAAATATTTCGCTAACGAGTGGTATACTCTTAAAATTAACAAATAAAAATTTTATTGCAAATACAAAAAATATATTTCAATAATTTTTTAACTTTAAAAAACGTTGATCAGCATTATTCGACATTTCATAATTATATTTTCAACATTGATCAACTTGAAGGATGAGTAATGACTGCAAGCTTTATTGTTAAAGATCCCACACCACTAGATGTTTCCAGATCTAGTGGGTAGAAGCACCCTGTTTAGTTTTACAAAAAAATAAATAAATTTTCTTAAGATTTATACGAAAAAATACTAAAATTAACTTTTTATATTTTTAATGTTTTTCATAATCTGAAAAAATAAAAAAATTGATAAAAATAAAATAATATTGTTATAATTAAAAAAAAAAAAAAAACAGAACATCTTGCAAACCAAACGAGGCCATATTAGTTCATACCCTCCGCCAATCCAGACTCTCAGGTCAAATTCTTTTCTTCAATTTTCTTTCAACCTAACTAATCCTCCTGTGTTTCAACTTTCAATCTCGTCTAAATCTCCGAACAAAACAAGTGAAAAACATGTACTAGGAAACATGAAGCTCCGAACACAAGAACAACCTCTGCTACTGTCTTTTGTCTTATTCTATGCCGTCATCTCCACCATTGGAGAAACCATCACTATCTCACCAGGCACGACCCTTTACGCATCCAACACAACCCAATCATGGTCCTCTCCCAACAACACTTTCTCTCTCCACTTCCTTCCTCTTCACTCCCCAACTTCCCCTCCTTCCTTCTTTGCCGCCGTTGTCTACTCCGGCGGCGCACCCGCCGTCTGGTCCGCCGGAAATGGCGCCACCGTGGACTTCGGCGGGTCCCTTCGGTTCCTTCCCGCCGGGAATCTTCGGCTTGTTAATGGGTCGGGTTTCACTGTGTGGGACTCTGGAACTTCCAACATGGGTGTTTCTTCTGCCACGCTTCATGATAATGGAAACTTGATTCTCTCCAATGCCAGTGGTTCCGTGTGGTCAAGCTTTGATAACCCTACTGATACCATTGTGCCGTCTCAGAATTTCACTGTTGGTATGGTTTTGCGTTCTGGGTTGTACTCATTTTCTGTTCTTAAGTCTGGGAACCTTACCCTCAAATGGAGTGATAGTGTGCCTTATTGGGATCAAGGCTTGAACTCTTCGATGAGTATGGTGAATTTGAGTTCGCCTGTTTTGGGGTTGCAATCGAGGGGAATTTTGCAGCTTATTTATCAGAATTTGAGTGCCCCTTTGGTTGTTGCGTTTAGTAGTGATTATGATGAAGGGAGTGACGTGTTAAGGGTTTTGAAGTTGGATGGTGATGGGAATTTGAGGATTTATAGCTCTAAGAGGGGTAGTGGGGGTGTGAATGTGGGGTGGGTTGCTGTTGAGGATCAATGTGAGGTTTTTGGTTACTGTGGAAATAATGGTGTTTGTAGTTATAACGATTCTAATCCCATTTGTGGGTGTCTATCTAAGAATTTTGAGATGGTTGATCCTAGTGATAGTAGGAAAGGGTGTAAGAGGAAGGTGAGGCTTGAGGATTGTGTAGGGAAGGTGGCTATGTTGCAAGTAGAACATGCTCGATTCTTGACATACCCTCCTCAGTTTTTGATCAATCCTGAGGTGTTTTTCGTTGGTATATCAGCTTGCAGTGGAAATTGTCTTGCAGCCAGTGCTTGTTTTGCTTCCACTGCCTTGTCAGATGGAACTGGACTTTGTTACATTAAGACGACTAATTTTATTAGTGGATACCATAATCCTGCTTTACCTAGCACTTCATTTATTAAGGTTTGTGGACCATTGGCTCCAAATTCAGCACCTTCTCTGGGGAATGCTGGAGAGGGGAAGAAGTGGAGGGTACGTGCTTGGGTGGTAGCTCTTGTTGTTTTGAGTACCCTTTTGGGTTTCCTTGTCTTTGAGGGTGGTTTATGGTTGTGGTGTTGCAGAAACAGCTCGGGAATTGGAGGGTTCGTGGCTCAGTATGCACTTCTTGAGCATGCTTCTGGTGCACTAATCCATTTCTCTTATAAGGAGCTCCAAAGATCAACAAAGGGGTTCAAGGAGAAACTTGGTGATGGGGGATTTGGTGCTGTTTATAGAGGAATTCTTTCTAATCAAACTGTTGTTGCAGTCAAGCAACTTGAGGGCATTGAGCAGGGAGAGAAACAGTTTAGGATGGAAGTTTCTACCATAAGTAGTACTCATCATCTGAATTTAGTGAGGCTGATTGGTTTTTGCTCTGAAGGGCGTCACAGGCTTCTAGTATATGAGTTTATGAAAAATGGATCTCTTGATGAATTTCTTTTTGTTAATGAAGAACAACAATCTGGAAAATTGTTGAACTGGGGTTATAGATTCAACATTGCCCTTGGTGCCGCTAGGGGCTTGACATACCTTCACGAGGAGTGTAGAAACTGCATTGTCCATTGTGATGTAAAACCTGAAAACATACTTTTAGATGAGAATTACATTGCAAAAGTCTCAGATTTTGGCCTTGCAAAGCTCTTAGGTCCAGTGGATCATAGACACCGAACCTTGACAAGTGTGAGAGGAACCAGAGGGTATTTAGCTCCAGAATGGCTTGCAAATCTTCCCATAAATTCCAAATGTGATGTTTACAGTTATGGTATGGTTTTGTTGGAGATAGTGAGTGGTAGAAGGAACTTTGAAATCTCAGAAGAAACAAGTAAAAAAAAGTTCTCCATCTGGGCTTATGAAGAGTTAGAGAAAGGTAACATCATGGGAGTTATTGACAGAAGATTGGTTAGCCAAGAAATAAACTTGGAACAAGTGAAAAGAGTGCTTTTGGCATGTTTTTGGTGCATACAGGAGCAGCCATCTCAGAGGCCAACTATGGGCAAAGTTGTGCAAATGCTAGAAGGTGTGACAGATATTGAGAAGCCACCAGCCCCAAAAATCAATAGCAATGCCTCTGCTATCTCCACTATTGTAACTTCATCAGCTCCAACCTGCTCCTCATCTTCATCTTTGTTGACTTTGGAGGTTTCTCCCTTGGCTTTAGAAGGAGCACAGAGAACATGATCTCATCCCTTTTCATGTTTAGACCCAACCCATAGCATTTTCTCCTTCCTTTTTCATTTTTTCCTTAAGCTTAAGGATTGTTTCTAGATCATTTGGCATGTGGTTTGGGTTTGATTTTGCTCCATTCTTAATATAGCATGTTTCAAGTCATAAGAAATTTATAAGAAAATAATTATCATAATCTAGTGGGTAACTCATGGGTCCTATTAAATAAAATTAGCTTACTCCCCTAACAGTAGGGCTAATCTGAATTTTACTTAATAATAATAAATTATTGAAAAAAGGTATTGAAAATTGTTCTAATGGATTTCTTATTAGGTATAGAATATATGCTAGCTTTATGTTTTACTTCGTAATTCTTGCTGAGATCAAAATTTTGCTTCGCTTTATTAAAAGAATTGGCTCACATTTTTTGAACTTTCCTAAAAAAAATATATGGACTTAATGTATTCAGGGCAACTTTTCAATTTAATTAGTGAAATAAAACGTCCATGGAAGTTATTTTAAGAGAAGAAAAATCAATTTTCTATACATTTACTTAAATTTCTATCAAGCCAAGTTAACGCAAGCAACATTTTAAAACCAAATATTGAACTCCTGAGACTTGTGAAAGATGATTTAATTAGTTTAACATAATAATTTGTGATTCAACCGGGTAACATTCAATTAGGACACAATCAACTTATAAAGTGCAAGTACAAGTGAAACAAAATTTATTTTAATCTAAAAGTTTAAATTATTTACGAACTCAATAATAAAAATTCACATAGAACGAAGATTTTTATTACAAACTGAACGAACGCTGTTTTATCTTAAATGCTAGCTGATCATGATTAATTGATTATACTAATTTTCTTACATACGATAATAAACCTGCGATTAGCACTTGTAAAACCTAAATACTAAAACCAAATGGCTTAAAAGGCACTCACTCATTGCGTTGCGTCCTTTCTACTCCGTATCCACAGTGAACACAGAATAGAAATCAACTCAACACGACGCCACTGGAACTGGGGAACCTCGTCTCCACTCGCTCTCGTCCCCGCCGGAGATCCGTCATGGCCGGCAATCCTCCGTCAACTACCTCCATTGCATTTTCTCCCGAGAAATTCAATTTCTCGCCCGATAATCCCTCTCGAATTCCCCTCACTTCGGATCAGCTCAATCACTGTACCCAGGCCCTCGCCTTGTTGAAGGAGAAGCTACGAAATCCTCAGAGGATCGTTCAGGAGTTCGATCACTTGCAGGTTCAGTAATCGCTTCTCCTAATTCACAATTTTTATATCAAAACTCAGAACACCAAAATTGAAAATCGCTGTGTTGTGGTTTCAGGCGAATAGGATAACGCCCAGCGAAATGAAGAGAAGATGCACCGTAGCTCTTGATGCTGTCAATTTGAGCAAAAATCGATACACCGACGTTTTACCGTGTAAATTTAATAGTAGCGCTGCATGCGAAGGGTTTATTCACTTTATTGTGTTATTGCATTGTATTCAGGGTTGGGGAAATTGAAATTTGTTATTCCTTGTTTCAGTTGACAAGAACAGGGTTGTTCTCAAATCAAGCACAGATTATAGACCTGCAGCACTGGGGTATATTAATGCAAGCTTTGTATCGGTATACGTTTATTTTGTGTGTTTATTTGATGTGGTTTGAGAAAGCTATTGTGGAAAGTGCTTTGAGGGGTTAAATTGTTAGTGTGATTTAACTCTTGCATGTTCTCTTCAATGTTCGTAGACCTCCTCCTCTGGAAATGTATCCCAATTTATAGCCACACAAGGCCCACTTCCCCATACTTATGAGGATTTCTGGGAAATGATTATCCAGTGTCACTGCCCTGCAATTGTCATGCTTACTAGGTTGGTTGATAATTACAAGGTACTTGGCACTTGGCACTTCCCTGCTTGCTTTCATAATTTTTCCTTCCTCTTTTTTGTTCTTCACTTACTTTTTTTTTTAACACTTTTTATAGATGGTAAAGTGTGGAGATTATTATCAAGCTGAGGATGGACCTAGAGAAGTTGGTAATATTTCTATTATCAGTAAATGGGTGAAAACTACTGCAACTTCACTGGTGCTGCGCCATTTAGAGGTCAACCATAGAGAGGTTAGATGATTTTCCACTTGTAGTGATTGTATATCTTTCTTTACATTCTGACATGGGCAATAATTTGTTGATGGGAGGAGGTGAGATTGGGGAGAGGCCCATTCTTCTTGAAACCTTGATTATTTCATCTAACTCTTTGCCTTTGTTTATAATTGTATTGCTATAATACATCTGAGCCGACTTTAAAAACTTGGATATTGGAAACATTATTAGATGCTTTGCACTTTAATGCTAGTCCTGATATATTTCCTTAATGATATATCTCTATATTCTCAACTATTCAACAGTGTTCCCATAACATCAGAAACCCTTTTTTGTTGTATATTCTCCCATTTCTTTTTCTGTTAAGTACTTAAGATAAAAATCCTTCCAAATAACCTTTCATCTTTCTGTTTTTCAAATGTTCTGCATACCAATTGAAGTTGGGTGTGCGTGTCTGGTTTGCTTTATAATATTTCACTGAGGCCATAAGGTGGTAATTTTCTGTTGAGTTAGGTAGATACAGGAACTTGAATGAAACTATTCATTTTATTTTTTATCAAGGGTTAGACTGATGAGGCAATTACATCAATACATATCAGCCTGAAATATCCTTCATCTCAAGCTATATATCTTTGGTTTTTCTTAATATTGCAAGATATCCTATTTTCCCCCTAGTGAAATTTCCCTCTCTATCAAAAAAATAAAAAAAAAAATTCAAAGTTTTCATTTTGATTTTGGAAGGCACTCAAAGTTTCTCTCCACCACCGAGGTGTATAGCATTCTGGTTCATATTAATCTTCACTTATTGTTGCAGGTAGAAGATGCACCATTATCTGTTTTGCATATTCAGTATCCTGAATGGCCCGACCATGGAGTTCCTGGAGATACCTTTGCTGTGCGTGAAATTTTGAAAAGATTATACCATTTGCCTTCAAACCTTGGCCCAATAGTGGTGCACTGCAGGTTTATCTTATTCCTTCTTATCATTTGTTTATTCACTTTTTGGCAGATGACAATAAATTACATGCTTATATGCCTGAGACAAACTCTCTCCTCAGTGCAGGTATTGGTAGAACTGGAACATACTGCACAATTCACAACACGATTCAGAGAATACTTACTGGTGATATGTCTGCTGTAGATATCAGTAACACAGTAGCTGTGTTCAGGTCCCAACGTATTGGAATGGTTCAGACCCAGGTATCAGGATTTGCTAATTTAATATTTAAATTTTATTAATGAATATACTGATTTTGCATGAAATGCCACAGATTTAGTTGGACCACTTATTAGTTAAGTTCTGTTTCTAATCTAAATAAAAGGGTAAGAGTTTTTGAAATCTGAGATAGGTCAATGGTATACTTTGTTTGATAGTAAAGGAGGTGGGTTGTTGCAAGGATAGGCTAGATAGTTAGGCAAGGATATATTTACCAATTAAAAGTTTGAAAGAACACTGTTCTCCTTTAGTGGAGAATCTATCAACCCCTTTCTGTTGACATAAAGGAATAATTTATTACTCAGAATGGATGCTCCTCCTCCTAGTTTCTGTTTCCAAACTAGAGAAAAATTAAAAAGCCAGGAAGATTATATTATGGCCTTGTTGCCTTTTTGATTGAGGAGGTCTCAGCTTACCAGACACTTGGAATTGATCCCAGTTAGGAGCCTATTATATTGTTCTGGCTCTCTATCCCAGTGTTTCTTCCCTCTGTCCTTATTATCTGTTCTTGGTGTTCTTGTTTTTTTGTCTTGGTCTTGTTTTCTTGTTCTTGTGTTGTTCTTGGTCTTGATCTTGTTTTCTTATCCTCTGTTCTTTGTCTCTTCTTTTCTTTTCTTGTGTATACTTACCATCCTTAACTATTTGAACTTGTTCTTGTTCTTGTTCTTTTCTCTTCTTCTATATACTCTGTATTTTCAGTATACTTAATATTTCAACTCTTTGGTGACTCTTTCCGTAATTAATCAGGCGCAATACATTTTCTGCTATAACGCCATCATAGATGAACTGGAAGACCTTCTATCTCAGCAGCAGTAAGAGTAGAACGGTATGTAATTTTCTTTGTACCCTTTGTAATTTTTCAAATATAATAAATAGTTCAGCTCCTGCAGTTCTTTTATTAATTTGTGTCTGTTTTCTGTATTTTTTAATTATATTATATCCTTGTTGAAATTATTCTTTTGCTAGCTTGATGAACTGCTGTCTTGTGTAATGTAAATTCAGTGCTGGGCCAAAGGATGTGAAGCAGCTTGCCTCATTTTGAAGCTAACTTTCAATTCTTCGATCTTTAATTTGGTTCCTGCAATGCCCGTGTCTCCCGGCGGCTGGGTCTGAAACATTAGCATTATGAAGATTTTATGAATTTCATCACCGAACTTAGTTATTCTGAACCTTTCATGTATAATTGCAGGCAGGGGAAAGCTAACAAATATCAGCGTCCTTTTCATTATATTATTAGAATTCTATTGGGGAACTGAAAGGCATAATGACTACAATAATCAAAATCAATTGTCCTCGTGTTACTATTTTCCTTTTTCTTAACTTTCATTCTTTTTGCTGTGATGAATAATACGATAGGATTAAGTGTATAGCAATGATTGCATTCTACTGAAGGGAATAACCCCACTTCACGTGAGCTTATAAATTGAGCCAATGTCAGAAATTGAACAAATTTCTCGGCCAATGAATGGGAAAGCGTTTTATATTTCGGTAAAATTAGAACATTGAAAAAATAAAGGAAAAAAATATTATCATTGTCAAGCAAAAGTAAAATTATAACTTTTAATGAAAAAAATTAACTCTAATAAGCAATGTTTTCATGATTCAGTGGTTAACTCTGGTTGAAATGGTATGTATGTATTATAAATATATTTTTTACGTTTATCTTATCTTTTAACTATATATATAAATACATGCAAAAGCCCATATAATTTGGGGTGTTGGTGCCAAGGAGGTTCTTATGCTTTGTAAAAGACTAGGGTTGTGTTGTTTGGTTCCATCTAATTTCCGACTAACACATTATATCTCTATCAAATGTTATTGTTTAATTTTAGTTAATTTCAATTTTTATGCTTGGACATGCTGAAATTTTTCAAAACCTCAGATTAGGAGTCTATAAATTTAAATATTGACATATTTTCTCTTTTCTTTAAGTTATTGTTAAGTTATTAAATACTATAATATGAATCAGGATCTTTGTTAACAAAAAGACTTTTTTATTGTTGTACTTTCATTCATGTAAATGTACCCGCCTTCATTGAACACTAATATTTGGACTATTTGTAGGTTTGAACTTGGTCTTGGTCTTGAACTTGATCTTTATCTTGTTCTTTTATTTCTTTGGATACGTAATTTTTCTATATACTTACTAGTTACTATTTGAACTTCTTGTAGGTCTTGTTCTTGTGTTCTTGGTTATGTTCTCTTGTTCTTGGTCTTATTTTGTTCCCGATCTTTGTCTTATTTCACAGAATTTGGTCTTATTTTGTTCTTTCTCTTGGTCTTGTTTTCTTGGTCTTCATCTTGTTATGGCATTTTGTTCCCGATCTTTGTCTTGTTCTTTTGTTTTCAGTCTTGGTCTTGTGCTCTTGGTCTTGTTTTCTTATAGACCTTGTTCTTGGTCTTGCTCTCATTAGTGTTCTTGTTCTTGATCTTGTTTTCTTGTGGGTCTAGTCTTGCTCTCGTTCTTGGTCTTGGTTTTGGTATTGGTCTTGTTTTTGTCTTAGTCTCGGTCTCGGTCTCGGTCTCGGTCTCGCTCTCATTCATGCTTTTGTTCTTGATCTGGTTCTTGGTCTTGTTTTCTTGTTCTTATTCTTGCTCTTGCTATGTCTTAATCATGTTCTTGGTCATGTTTTCTTACAGTTTTTGTTCCTGTCTTTTCTTCTATATACTTGCTATTCTTTTGTATACTTACCATTTTTACTCTTTGGTGACTCTTTCTGCAATTGATCAGGATCAATAATACATTTTATGTTCTAAAGCTGTCATAGATCAACTGCAAGATCTTGTGTCTCGGTAGTAATAAGAGCAGAAGGGTACGTAGTTTACTTTTGTTCCCTTTGTAGTTATTCAAATATTATAATTTATATGTCCGTTTTCTGCATTCTTTAATTCCACTCTATCTTTGTTCCTTTTTCTAGCTTGATGAATTACTTCTTGTGGGATGCGCCAAAGGGTGTTCAGCTGTTTGCCTCATTTGAAGCCAACTTTCAATCGTTTCATGTTCTATTTGGCTCCAATAATGCTTCATGTCTCCCAGCAACTCAGTTTGAAGCATTACGACTATGGAGATTTCGTGGATTTCGCTGAAACTTTAACGTATATAATTGCACGCTGGGAAATGCTAACAAATATCACCATCCTTTTTTATTATATAATGAATTTCAGTTTTTCTTAAAATGTATTTAAGAACACATTGTTAAGAAATTAATAAATAATAATTTTTTTATTAAATATTTATGCATTGAATCCTATAATATCTTGGAATTTTTAATAAAAAATTTTATTGTGTGTTAAATATACGTCAAAAAAATATTAAAATTTTATTGAAAGACTGAAAGACTCAAAAAATAATTGAAATTCATTATCCTCCTGTTGTTATTTTTCTTTTTCTTAACCTCCCCTCTTGGCCATTGCATGAGTACGCATTTTTATATTTTTATATTTTGGTAAAATTAAAAATATATATACAAGAAAAAAATTATTATCATTGTAAAAAAAAATTAAATGAAAAAATGACTTTTTCTTTTAAAAAAGTTGTTAGAACCTGATAAAAAAGTATTTATTCTTTTAAAATAAGTCATTCCAAACAAAGTAACAAGTTCAAACAAATTCTGAAACTTCTAAGTGATTGTTAATTATCTCCTCTGAAATCTTTTAACATGGCCTATCTAATAGATTACAAATAATTGTTGGGTGTCAATGGGTAGATAGGACAAAAAAATGTATAAAGAAATAATAACATCCATAATAGTTTGTTTTAAAGTTAGATAAGATTGATTTCAATAGAATTCATTTGGAAACTATTAAATGCATTTAGAAATTTTAATTAATTTAATCTCATTTATAATCTTACATTAAATCTATATAGACGTTAATTATTAAATAATATGGTAATTAACTTTTCAATACAAAAATAAACAAGGGCAATCTGAAGAGAAATCTGAAGCCATTTTAGAAATTAACATACTGACAAGGGCAACTTCACATGGAGAATAGATCGCTGAGGTAGGAATAACACTCCATGTTCAGAGCAAATAATTGAGAAATATTTTTCTTCTTCCTTTCTTGGTTTTGTTCTCTCATCAATCCGTAAGAAATTTCCTTGAAGTTTCACCATGTTTCCTCTGAAAAAAAGTATCGAGATAAGTTGTTAGTACATTGTCATATATACTAGTTGAAGTGCTCAGAGTAAGAGAAATCATAACGTGGTTTACACAATGAAAAACTTAAGTGCATTTTAAAATTTGTTAAAATTTGACATAATTACGTATACTTTATTATAATATGATTATACAGAAAATTTTAATGTTTGGCTATTTTTTTATTAAAATTACTTTTACCTTTAAATTGATGTTAGAACTACCATGATTAATGATAATTTTGTGTTGATTTAAACAAATTATATTAATTTTTAATATGAATTTACTTTTAAAATTTTTCTAAATATAAATTATATTACTTTAATCTTACTTTTAAACACTACAAGATTAAATTTATTTAAACTCAAATTTATAGACGATAAACTAAACATACACCAAATCAAGAATTTGAGATTGAATCGAATGCATAATATAATTCAAATTAGTTATAATGTTTAAGTCCTTTTAAGAAAAGTTATAAAATTTAATTTTATGTATAAAAACATTTATATTGAAAAAATAATAATTTTATCACGTTGTGATGATTCTAATTCAAACAAATTTACCTTTTATAAAAAATAACTATTATTCTAAACCAAAATATTATTATTTTAATAGAAATATATTTATGGACTTCAAATTTAGGTAATTTTGGGGTTGGAGGAAAATTGTTTCATAGATGAACCATTGAGACCTAAATAAATTACTACAGAAGCATTTTTTTTATATAAAAACCAGAATTTGGGCATAAAATAAATCTAATACCAAGTGACAAAAAAATTAACATAATTTTTATATCTGTTTTTTCTATCACATTTTCATTATGTTTTCTTAACCTTTTCTCTCATTTTTTTTATTTGCAATTGACCTTTTTTTTATTTCACGTTTTAAAATAGAATGTGAAACAATTAGTTTCTAAAAAAAAAAAAATAAAACTCCAAGTGAAGCCAAAACCAGGTAGAATTTTAAGAAATTTTCTACCATTTAAATTGATTAAATAATTCAAGAAAGCAAATTTTATGTTAAAATTTAAGCTTTTACTCTTAAATATAAAATATTTTTTTGTTTTTATTTTTCATATTGAGATATATTTTTTATTTCTATGCCAGATATCTTGTAAACTTTTATACTTAACTCTATAATTATTTTTAATTATTTATCTAATTAAAAAAATTAATTTCTTTAAAATCCACACTCAAATTTCTTTAATCAATATTAAGTATAAAAAACATTTATATACTATAATTAAAATAATAGTTCATTGATTAAATTAATTAATGAGATTTTTAAATATAAATACTCTTATTTTAGTTTTTATTATCAATGAAATAATTTTCTTAAATTTATTTTTGTTATACTAGACCCGTACTTAAACTATTCATTCAACAATATTTACAAAAACACCAAAAAATATTTATTATTTATTAAATATTGTAATTTTTAATATAAATTTTATTTATTAATTTTTTTATGCATCCTTAAACATTAATTTAAAAAGTTAACTAATATGATTAGCATGTTTTCTGAAAGATTTGGTGCATAATATGTGACACGTGATTTTGAAAATGGACAATTTTGTCTTATACTAATCCTTAAATTAAAAAAGGTCTCACCTATCACAATAAATAGTTTTCATTACAAAGGCGATTCTTGTCATTTGGAGAAGAAAAGGTAGCATTAGTAGTTGTAGTTGGGGGAGTGGAAAAACATATTTCACCACAGTCAAAAACAACCTTAATTGGCGTGTGAGTGAGTAGTTGTGGGGTTGTGCTGTGCTGTGTTGTGTTTTGTTGTGTGTGCGCTCTCTGTGCGTTTTGACCATCGCTGAAAATAGAACAACACGAGAGAGTGGAGAGAGAAAGACAAGTGAAGATTCTGCTTCTCAGCCTTTGAGTTGCGTGTGCCAGCAGTTCCTGTTTCAGTTCCGAGCAAGGGAACGTGTGTGTGTGTGTGTGTGTGTGTGATAGAGAGAGAGAGAGAGAACTCATTCAACTGCTATGTGTGGTTCTCTCCGATCCCTTTGACCCTCCATTGCCATTCATCTTCTCTTCTTGCAGCCCTTTTGCTTTTTCTGTCAGAATGTCACACATGCAACTTCTCACAGATCTCTGCTTCTGGTACCTCTCTACCTACCAACTACCAATTTGGATCCATAACTCTGTTGGGTTTTGTAGAATAGCTTTGATTCATGGAGGGGTTCCTTGTTTTCTTGAAAAAAAGACCCATTTTTAATCAAATTACTTAATTGGTATCTCTGATTTTCCACGGGATGTTGCTGGTGTTGTTTTCTTTTCTGGTTCCTTGTGTGTGCGCGCGCGTTTTATCTTGGGATTTTTTTGTGTGGGTTATTAATTAATTAATTTTTTAATTCAGATGGACTGGAGCTGTAAGGGTGATCAGAATTGGTATAATCAAAATTTGTGCTTTGACTATAGCATTCCTGTGAATTGAAGGCAGTGTGTTGAGGTTTTCTTCAAGTTATAGGGTGTGTTGTATGGACATTGTGTAACAAGCAATTGAGCATAATATGGGTGGCATTTGCTCGAGGTCATGGAAAGCTACTGTAGATGGTGTAGCTGTAGATAATGCCCTTAGTGAAAGCTCGAGGCATGCTAATGGTCATGCCAATAATGAACCTGGAATGGCTTATCAGTCTATTGAACTTCCGGGCAATATAAATAGCAATTCAACTCTGCCTCCTGATGATGACGACGACGACTTCGATAAGCATCAACGAGAATCGTTTTCGTTTACTGGACTGGAAAAGGTTTCATATGGGCCGAGTGTGGATGATATCAATGATGGGATCCCTCGCTTGTCCAGGGCTTTATCAAATAAATCTAGATCCAAGCAAGCTGCTGTTAAGTTGAGTTAACCTTCTCGTGTTTGATCTTTCTGTCCTTGTGTGTTTGGATTGGCTTATTTTGAATTCGGAATAACTTATAATCAAAATGCTGCAAAGATGCTTCTGGCTGAAAAAATGTTTTTGTGCAAATATTAACCAAGCTGTATTTTCTAATAAAAATAGTAATTTTATTAGATAGAAAAGAGGGAAAGAACATTTGGGGGAGGGGGGAGGAGAGACATTATTTGAAAATATATATAATAAAGGAGAAAAGTATGCAACAAACTGTCTGCGTATTACAAATGGAAACTCTCTTGAAAAAACCATGGGTAGAGTACCTGACTGAAGCCAATAACATGATCTCAAAGCAAATTCAGTTACAAAGGGACAATCCTTAAAAGTGTATACGTACCACTCTGTCAAAGACCAAGTCTTCCAAAAGCTTAAGCTATTAAGTGGGAGCCTATGAATTGTTTTTGCACGTCCAAGTGTCCAACACACCAGTTTGACTTTATTTAGAGGAATGGGGACATCAAGGGTATCAAGTGAACACTTAGTTATAGAGGCTATGATACTATATCAAGATTATCTCCCCAAAAGCTTAAGCTATTAGGTTGAAGCTCATGATAACACACTTCAATTAAATTCACTGGGAACTGCACAATCTGTGTGAAGGTATCTGTTTGAACTATGAAACATGATGTGATGAATGTAAATATTTTCCTCCAGATGTGAAGGTTGTAGTCATTTGATTTTATACTCTGACATCCTTGGAAGCTGTGGAATATGCTGTTTTCCTTGATTGGGAGCAATAGGTGGATTTTTTTTAGCTGGTGTTGGCTGTCTATGGTTACTATATGTGCTATAGTTTCTAGATAGCAATCTCAGTCTTCACAATTTGTTTGGTATTATGTTCTTGGCCTCCTTCTTGATGAAATCTTATGACTTGTTGTGAGAGCTTTCTTTATTGGTTTTGCAAAGTGAGCGGGTACCTTATCCTCCCTCTTTGTACTCTCTCTTATAGTAAAATCTTGTTTTATCCTCAGAAGAATGAAAATCTAGCATGTAGTGTTTTTCTAAATAGTACTATTTTAGGACACAATGTTTCCATTTTTTATCTGTACAGATTTGTTGCTTTATTTTGTCAGGACACATTTGCTTCCTTTAATATTGCTCCGCATAAGCCTATGCAATGTAAAGCTACAAACAAAACAAGCACTAACATTTAGAATATTAAGGTTTTCTTGGTTTGAAAAAAAAATTTTTGTTTACATATTCAGTTTTTTGCTTTTCATTACAAAAATGTCATCTTGTTTTCATTTTGCCTTTTGTTTTCATAGACTTATATAGGAAACAATGCTACCTTTCTATTGTTTTAGCTGGTTTCTATACAAATCTTTAAAAACAAACCAAGAAGAAAACAATGTGAAAAGTGAAAACAAAATAAAAACTTATTTTCTCAAAGTAGACAGGGCCTAATTCCTTCCAGTTGGTTCAGAATTTTCAGATCTCACAATCAAGGAGCCTCATTTTCAGTGATATCAACCTTCATCATTGATGAGTCACATGTACCAAACCTTTTTCACTAGTCATTATTGTTAAAAAACTTGGGTATAACTCACTCCCAAAAGTTAACTCATTGGAGGAAGACTATCCTAACCCTTAGGAGGAGTATTCTAGCTCTATTCCTAACCAATGTAAGACATCTTAACATACACTCTTTACGCTCAGAATTGGACATCTGACGCGTGAAATTTACAGGATTAGACATCTGCATGGGTGGACCCAACATGACTGAACATCTATGGATAGTCCAACATTCAAATTGAATAGGTTCTGATACTATATTAAGAAATTTGGGCCTAACTCACTCCTAAAAGCTAGCTCATAGGAAGAAGACTGTCCTAACCCTTCTAAGGAGTATTCTAGCTCTATTTCTAACCAATGTAGGACATCTTAACAATTATCCCTCATGTTCCCAGCCTTCCTTAGACACCTGCTAGAATGCTATTTTCAGTGAACATGCCATGCCCTTCCACATGCACAACACCTTGCCAGCATCATCATCTGACTGAAATCTGTTCAGCTTGCCGACTGCCCTTGCCTGCTTGTTAGCATCCCCTAGTTCTGTTCTAGTGTTAGAGACTCAAATCACTGTCATTGTGTTGGTGCTTTTGTAGGCACTCACTGTCATCCTTAGTTTCTATTTATAATTTGACACGGTTGTAGTCTCTGTTAGAATTTGACATTGCTGATATTGAGCCTACCATGAGTACCATCTTGATCATTGGGCAGCCCACCTCTCCAACTTCCACTGTACAATGTAGTTCCATGCTAGCAACTTCTTTAAATCCTAATGACCCTATAATCTTGCATCCTACTTATTGCCTTGATGGAAAAAATTATCTATAGTGGTCCCATGTCATATGTACCACCCCTTAAGGGTCATAGAAAATTGGACTGTATTCAGGGGATTGGTCTTGAGAAGAAGCCTAGTTCGAGATAGGTTGATGAGGATTCCATCATCATGCAAAATTTGGAAAATCCACAAAGCTTTTGTTTTATAATAATGGGAAAAGAGTATATGAACCTAAATTTCTCTAAATTTATTAAAGAGCATGGTATTGTTCATGAATTCATGTGTGTCAATGACTCTATACTCCCCAACAAAATGGTGGTCTTTGTCTCTTAGATTAGATTAGATTGTCTTTTTGTCTTATCTTTTGGTGTATTACAGGTTTCAGAAGTCAGTTCACTTTTGGGCAGGGCTGGTACAGCTGGGCTTGGCAAGGCAGTAGAAGTTTTGGACACACTAGGTAGTAGTATGACAAATTTGAACCTCAGTAGTGGTTTTACATCAGGTGTGACAACAAAAGGAAATAAAATTTCAATTTTGGCCTTCGAAGTTGCAAACACAATTGTAAAGGGTGCCAATCTGATGCAATCTCTTTCAAAAGAGAACATCAGACATTTAAAAGAGGTGGTTCTACCATCTGAAGGAGTGCAAAATTTAATATCCAGAGATATGGATGAACTCCTAAGAATTGCTGCAGCAGACAAGAGGTAGTATCATTAATATTTTCAGGATCCACTTAGTAGCATTCTACCTTTTATTTGGTGCTTATTTTCTTTAGCTACTACTACACTTAAAGTTTCACTATCTTGTACTGTTTTGGCAGAGAAGAGTTGAAAATATTTTCTGGTGAAGTTGTGCGTTTTGGAAATCGTTGTAAAGATCCTCAGTGGCACAACCTGGATCGCTATTTTGAGAAGTAATTGTAGTTGAATTGATTTAATATTACCTTGTATTTTTTGAGAAGTAATCTAGCTGAATGGATTTCATCTTTCGATATATTTTTTCTTGTAACATCTAATGTTGTGTTAGTTATGGATGTTTAGGTTAGGTTCAGAGCTTACACCGCAAAAGCAATTGAAAGAGGAGGCAGAAATGGTGATGCAACAACTAATGACCTTTGTTCAATATACAGCTGTGAGTAGGCCTCTTAAAAGGAAACAGTTCATATGCCTGACATTTTCCTCAGATTTGTATGCTGAACTCATGGCACTTTGTATCTTCTTCATTGATTTGCATATTTGAGTATCATATAATAACCATGCAATATGGTTAACTTACAGCCTGCGCAAAACTCAGGGAAAATTATGTTCTGGTTCTAGTTTGAAATTCTTTTATCACCCTTTTTACCTTTTTTGGACATCCTCGCTTGTATAGCTGTCATCGTACTAAAAATAAAATTACAATTATATGAAGAAATGCCTTAATTGCTTGCTGATCAAATAGTATTTAGTTGGTTCAATGGCCTTTTTGCTGCAGGCAGTTACTGGCAACTTGAAAAGATTCACTAATTTACTGTCAGTGCCTTGATCTTTAATTAGATATAAGCTTTTCATTTCTGAGATTGCTAGTTTCTATTTAGTGTATTTCCACTTTATCATTTTATAACTGAAGCTTTAATCTTAGATATCTTTACAGTTGTACAACTTGTTGAAATTACTAAAAGAGTCTGATACTACTTGATGTCTCACCCTTTTTCCTGTGCTTTCTGAGTTTTACATTTTTATAATTTACAGATTTCTTTCCTCTATGAAATTTGCAGCTGTTTTTTAATCGGTCATGCACTTCAGTCATGGTTGATTCTTCTGCATCTTAAGCAACATCAATAATTTTGAAGACTTATATATAATTTATTTCAAGCTTGATATCTAAATTTGTTTTCCAACTTGGGAACATTCTTCTTTTATTATGAAAAAAAAGTTTGATGTGAAAAGTTAATCATGAATCAGATATGGACAATTGAGTTATGTAGTGATCCACATAGTTGGAATTGGAGGTAAAAATATGTTTCGTATGGTATCTGTAAAAAGTATCTACATTGTCTTATGAGTCGCTTAGTTTTTGGATTGGAACAAATTATTTTATTACTCATTTGTGGGATAAGAAATTATCCTTAGAAATAAAAGCTTTTCAGCTTTTATCCTTAGAACAACCATATACCTCACGCTACACAGATGTAGCTTTTCATTTCACTTTTTATCTTTGAATTCAACAAACACAAGCACACACACCCACTCACATTTGTGTATATGAAAACCTAGTACAGCAGCCATGCTATTTGTTGGATCTCAATGTTCATTTGTGGTTACATAACTTAACAATTTAATATTTTTTAGTTACATGATTTTTAATTACATTTTTTAAGTTATGTCCCTGGATAGCATTAGAGCTAATAACAACAGCAAGCGAGCTTCTGGAAGATGATTTTATTTTACTATATTCTCTTGATAAAAAGAAATTCATTAATCAAGAGAATAAATTACAAAGAGAAGGGAGGGTAAGGAGTCCTCGTTAATTAAAGAACAAAACAGAAAGCAACAAAGAGAGAAATATTTTAACTTGGGAGTGCACAGAAGATGTAAAAGTTTGATTTTTATTTTTTTTTATAGATTAAATATTGATCTGAACTGCTGATTTTGTTAAGACCTGACTTAAATTAGTTTAACATTTTTCTTTGAGTGCAGGAATTATATCATGAATTGCATGCCTTAGACAGATTTGATCAAGATTATCGGCGGAAGCTACAAGAAGAAGACAATTCAAATGCCACCCAAAGAGGTACATATTGGCCTGGATTTACTGTTATACAAGTGTCATTAAGTCCCACTGCCCACGTTATTGTATTGTGTATTTGAAAATAGTTATTCTGTTTGAAGTTGATATCTTGCTTATGGTAGTTTTGCACCAAAAATATATGTTGATCATCAAGTTTGCAGTTGTTGTAAACTCTGTCTTTACTCTTTATCTATGAAAGAAAGAAAAGATTATTAGAGAATAAAGAAAGACAGGGTACAAGCAACAAGTTCCTCCTTTACAGTGACAATAAAAAGAAAACATAAACAAATAATCTCATCAGTGCTATAAATCCCCTGAATCCTTCTTCGTATCTGAGAGTTCAATTCTCTTGAAAAAGCAATGGGCACATTACAAAAGAACTATTTTTCCATAACAGTAGTAATGATAATGAATAACTCTTGAAAATGTGAGCATTCCACTCCCAACTGCACGCACACCACCTCTAAGTTTTATACTGCGTGTTCCCCCCAAACCCTCTAAACTCTACAGGCTCTTTGGTATAGAGGGATAGAAGATCAAGCATTTGTTAAAGAATTAGCATGATATTCTTTCCTCCTATTGTGTATTATTTTTATTTTTTCAACGTGAACAACAAATTTGGAAAGCATGGTGTAAATAACCTTTTATACAATTGATCAGTTTTCTATTTATCTTTATAAGTTCAGTATGTTATAAGCCCTATCTCTGGAGCATAAATCTTTGTCCAGATGTCCAAATCTGACCAAGTATTTACAATTTGGGGAAAGAATGTTATAAATATGGTAGTATTTATTACTGCAATGAGTATTCATATTTTTAAGTGATAATGTTTACAAAATGTATAGGAGACAGCCTTGCAATTTTGAGAGCAGAACTGAAGAGTCAAAAGAAGCATGTAAGAAATTTGAAGAAAAAATCACTATGGTCCAAGATTTTGGAAGAGGTAAGAAGACAGTATTATTTCTATATATTTTTATAAGTGAATGTAGGAAAAGGTCTATTATAAAAGAAGTTCAAATTTAAATGTAGGATTTTTTAGAGATTTTAGTCTTTTTTGTTGGTGATTTAGCATCCGAAAAGTGTTATTTCTGGAATCCTTGAATTATGTTTAGTGTCTTTTTTATTGTTTCAGTTTACTTAACATTCCTTTCCCCGAGTTGTACTTTCCCTTTCCTTCTCCTAATATCATTTCTATTTCTAATTCTTTTCAGCCTCTTTTTCTAAAGCATTTTTCTTATCATACAAATATTAACTTTGATTGTTGTATCTGCAGGTAATGGAAAAACTTGTAGATATCGTCCATTTTCTATACTTGGAGATACATGAAGCATTTGGTAGTGCTGGTATGCTTTTGAGAATTGCAAAGATTGTTGATTATGTTTAGTTAAGGGCCTGTATATGTTTTATTTTTTGTTCCCTGTGTATGTATAATAAAGGAGGAGGAACATATCTAGTGGTTATTTCACAGGATTGTATTTGTCAAACTGCCTGGAGTCTGTTTGTAGAAAGAGTATTCTATTTATTGATGAAAGAAACTATTTGCAATCATTATGACATAAAATTATGGATATAATCTTCAGCACTGGGTAACAGCGCTCATTCATTGATGGTTATAATATAATTGCAAAGTTCATGTACTTTCAATTTTTTATATAAATAACAATTGCATCCCGTAATGTTTTAAGAAAATTTATCGTAAATGATTTTTTTGGTACATTCATCTTGTCTTGTCCTGACTTTTTTTTTTCTTTATTCTTAATTTAATTGTTGTTCCTTTCTTTTTCCTGACGAGATGTCAACCATTGTATGCTGTTGTTAAAGATGCCAGATACATAAAATGTGTCCTTCTCTACCTGTTTTCCTCTACAACCTTGCAGATATTGATAAGCAAGTGAAAGATTCTCAAGGCAACCATAAGTTGGGATCGGCTGGTCTTGCTTTGCATTATGCAAACATTATCACTCAAATTGATACTCTAGTGAGTTAAAGATTTTACTTAAATTACATAATGTATAGGTTTTTTTTTTTTGTCTTGGACGTTCAAATTATATTTCTTAGTCTCTGTTAAAAACACGGTGTTGTAATGTTGTTTCTTATTTCCTACGTGTCCAATTGTTATTAAAAATTAAAATATGGAGAAGGGGAAAGAAAAGCAGGGCCAGGGAAGCAAAAGCATTTACACAAACAAATAGCATGTTAGAGAACTTTTCACCTCAAACTCGGCTCTTTAATGGCAATGTTGGGGATGTGGTGTTATCAATTGTTCTACTTGTTTTTTTCAGAGCGTCCTTGAAATGAAACCATTCACCAAAATCTTGAGTAGTTCAAATTCCACTTCTATCTAACCCTCTATGAATATCTGCTCACTTCTTCTTCTTTTGTCAATATTAAGATTAAAATATTGAGAATTTTATATTTAATTCTTTGGGTCACTATTTCTTGGCTGTGCTACTTTTTAGAGGTTACTTAACCTAACATGCTGAGGAATAGGGTTGCTTATATAAGCTGCGCTAATTTTCGTTTAAATAATTGACTCCAAAATATTGCTTATAAAAACCTGTCTTACATTGCACGAATAAGATCATAGTTTACTTATTGACCACCCCTGCTCAAAGAAATGATTGACAATCAAGGAAAAAATATAAAAAAGAGAAAAATAAAATGCTTTTGAGGTTTTCTGACCAAATCTTGATGTTGTAGAATCCATTTAGTTGCTGTCTTCATTTTCACCTCTCCCTTCTTTCTACTGATGTTTTCTATTTATAACCCTGGTCCTTTTGAAAACTTGTTTCGTGTTCACCAGTGACACTGTATCTTTATTTGTTGGCTGGCTTAATTTTGATTTGGGCATTCTGAGTAATCTGATTCTGACATTATTAAGACTGATCAAGATAAAAGAACACACAATGTGTAATGATTACGGCTATGCAAAGTTTATTTTCATTTTGCTTATTGATAATTTTTGCATTTATTTTATTGGCTAGCTAACATTACTTTTCACTTAAGAATAATGATCAGTTGTAAAAGGAGAAAACAAAATCTATATAATAGTTTGATAATATTTTTATTTATTTATTTTCAATGAATAATCTTACTCACAATTGGTAGAGGACACACAAGTGGTCACAGCTGCACTGTTTTGCATCTGAAAAAATGATAGTAAGACAATTGTGAAGATAGCCTGAGTTGACATTTTAGTTTAATCAGGTATCTCGATCAAGTTCTGTGCCTCCTAATACAAGGGATGCCTTGTATCAAGGGCTACCGCCTAACGTGAAATCAGCATTGCGCTCAAGGTTACAGTCATTTCAGGTTAAAGAAGAGGTGCATATCCCATTTCCATCATACATTTTATTAGCTGGGTATGCATGCCATAAGTACTTGAGTGGTTTATTAATTAACATGTTTCCCTTGAATTTTTCATTTAGAAATATACTCTTAAAAAATTTATTGTTTGCCTTAGAATTTTCATTTTATGTCTGTACTACTATTTAGAACCAATACAAGACAATAAAGATTTTTTTTTAAATTCAGTAAATGCTTGTTAATGACTGGCCCATTTCCATCATTTAATGGTTTTATTAACTTTTCTGCCGAAGCAGTTGTACTGAGATTATGCTCCATTGCTAATATTGATTGTGACCAAATTTTTAAATCCAAATCTGAAATGAAGGAAATATTATTGCAGCTTACTGTCCCACAAATCAAAGCTGAAATGGAGAAAACATTGCAGTGGCTCGTTCCTATTGCCACCAACACAACGAAGTATGTTTGCTAGCCCTTACTCAGCAATTCTGAAAATCCTTAAATATTGCATTTGACACAACACATTTGTTTAAATTTGCTTTTCATTATGGTCAATAAACACCAATGCCTATCATTCATATAGAGTTTGCTTTAGTCATCTTACTATTACTTTTCATGTGTTCTATTTCATTTAACGACCATTAACCATTATACATTCTGTTCTGAAATTTAATTATCTCTTTTTCAATTGGTCTAATTCAGAGCTCATCATGGCTTTGGATGGGTTGGAGAATGGGCAAATACAGGGTGAGTAAAGAATGATAGATTTATTACCTCTATGCTCATGCTCCACTTATATTTTCTAATGCAAGTTTGTGCAGGTCTGAGGTCAACCGAAAACCTGCAGGCCAGACAGACTTGTTGAGAATTGAAACACTACACCATGCTGATAAAGACAAAACAGAAGCTTACATCCTTGAACTGGTTATCTGGCTTCATCATCTAGTCAGCCAAGTGAGAGTTGGTAATGGAGGAATAAGGTCTCCCATCAAATCGCCTATTCGTTCTCCAAACCAAAAGACAGGACATTTATGTACACACAAAGCCTGCTCTTCTTCTCCCATGTTAACAGTAGAAGATCAACAAATGCTTCGAGATGTCGGCAAGAGGAAACTAACACCAGGCATTAGTAAGAGCCAGGAATTTGACACTGCCAAAACAAGGTTGAGTAAACATCATAGACTAAGCAAGAGTAGTAGTCATTCTCCAATCAGTGAAAGTAAAAATGATATATTCTCTACAAGGAGGCTACCTTCTGTTCCTGTCATTGATTTTGATATTGACCGAATGAAGGCCTTGGATGTCATTGATAGGGTGGATACCATTGGAAGTTCATAGTTGTGTGGCATGCTTTTGTTGATCTCTAAGCCAAGTGGGGGATAATGCAGAAATGTAATGAATTCATTGCCTTCTTAAAGTTGGGTGCACCCCTATGTTTTTTGTGAACCGTGAGAAATGTTTGTAGATTTCCTAGGCAAGAGTGATGTGATGTGAGCCATAGTCTTTTTGAGATTGTTGTAGATGATCATGAGAAAGGGACATAGGGGGTCACAGTTTTCATTTGATGTATATGTACAGATTACATGATCATATAATAATTGTTCGTCCATATGTTTTCTCTCCTATCAATCTTGTTACGCATATATCAAAGGTGTAAAATGGATGGCTTGAATAAAATTTGAGCTGGATTCAAATGAATAGTTATAAAATACATTTACCAAAAAATCTGATCTATTCGACAATAATTTTTCATGTTGGGCATCAAACCTATCCATTTAATAATATATTACTTTTTTGTACCTTTTTGACGTGTTTAATAATATTTTTTAAATAAAAATTCTTATAAGGACTGTTTTGAGAAGCACTTGAAATATGTGTTTCTATATCGTTGATCCAATAGTTTGATATTAGTTGAAGAAATATGATGGATGATCCAATAATAATTGTTAATTCGATTCATATAATCCAACAAGTTTTACTGTTATAATTGGACAGACAGGTTAAATTTATGCATGGTGAAAATGGATGTTTGGTGAATAAACAGATGTAATTGTCACCCTTAATATATGTGAAACAATTCATATAACAACCTGACCTAAGATATAGAGAAGGTAATGAGTGATGACAGGGCGTAAAGCAAATGACCTAACAATGCGTAAAGCAGATGAAGAAAAAGGGACTTTATAGACAAATAATTGCAAAGAACATTATTTTTTCCATCAACAGAACACTACTGAGAATAAATTAAAAGCTAATCATGCTTTTATTTAATTGAATGTTTCTACATTACATTTTTCTTCTTTACTGAACCTTTTTTATGTAGTTTTTCTTTCTTTCTTTTTTACTTCCAATAACAAGACGAGTGTATACATGAAAGCAAATGTTTGTTTTGTGTATACAGGATTTTAAAAAATGACATTTTTTTTAATAAATAGTGGAAAATTATTTCATAATGTATAAAAAGGTAAGCTTTATGTTATTGCAAATTACAAATGTGTAATGGAGAATACCAATTCTTGTTTCATAAAGTACAATAAGAATATTGTGATATTTAATCAACTATAATTTTAAGAATATATATTCTTACTTCTTTTAAATACAATTTTACTTTAGAGGAACATTTTCATAATATGTATAAGCAAGTTTTGTCAATAAGTGTTAGCTCAATTGATAGAAGTCAATGAAAAGTCTTCGGTTATGGACCTCCAATTTAAATCATGGTAAAATAGATATCCAAGCTTAATTAACCTCGTAGATGAGCAGGTGGCTTTTAATAGAGCCACAATATTGAGACTATGAAACCGGTCATGTTCATAATCATCATCATTTATCAATTTTCATTTTGATGTTCAAAGCGTTTTCTATGTTTTAATTAGTGTAATAAAATTTGATTTGGTCATTGACTTGATCAAGACATTGAATTATTAATTCAACTAATGAGTCGTTGACAAACTGACTGAATTTTCTGTGTGTGTGTGTACAATACAACATTATAACTAACATATTGATAGGGCGCAATAGGTGATGTTATTAGAGTTAATTATTACGTTATAAGTTCAAATTTCACCCACTAAATTTTGTAATATTTTGCAAAACTGAACCTGAATTTGGTTCACACTAATTTAACCTGATCTAATCTGGTTTATACCAATTCAATTGCACGATCGATTCAATAATTTATTCGGACCGGTCACATGATTGATTCATCCGTGGAGTAGAACCTAATTTTATAACTAAGATTTTAATTACATCTTAGTCAATGATTCACGTATAGCTTTTCATTATCAAGAAACAAAAGTGACAAGAAGCTAATGTTTTAACCTGTCATTACTTCCTAACATGTTTTGAAATCTCCATGTTTCGAATGAGAGTCAGATTGTGGGCTTAGTTATACATCTTGTTGATGGTTTTTTGGTATATAGGAGCTGGGTATATATGTCCAGTAACTTCATTTTGTAATCGTAAGAAACTTTAACCCATCAAATTCCTAGTGATGTATACGTGAAGATGCCTTAGAAATACTTAGTTCCAAAGAAATTAGCTTTCAAGTATTCATATTGAGACAAAGCACTAGCTGCGCCCACTGCTGAGAGAACTTGATACGAAAGAAACTAGCCCAGAGATCAATTCTGTGATGGTTGAGAGATTCTTGTGTCAATTGTGCATATTTAATTCTACATCAAAGGCTATATATTCTACTTATAACGTGAGATTTCATCTCAGCCTAGTATATACATGAATCGTAGCCAAGAATTTCATGTCAACATCGAAGTTATGGATGCTAAAGACAGCTCCATAGCATAGGATTTAATAAATGGTATATATCATCCTTGCATCACAATCGACGTCTCTCCTCTCTCACAATTTGATTCCATTGATGATAAGAATACTATTTCTATAGCGAAAGAGACTAGCCCATAAATGTATTGGATTTAGATCCTCTCCTATCACCTGCATAGTTTGATACCATATTAAAAATAGATGAGACCTTACTCTCAAAAACTAACTAAATTTAATGTGAGATATTTTAACAATTAAAAATGGACCTTTTAGAGGTTGATGTGTTTTTTCTAATTAGTTGTTAATCATGAGTTTTAATCAGCCTCTGCTTGTGATTCTTAGATCAGTTGGTGAAGCCCTTGCATGCTTTGTCAAATCTCAGCAACCCACCAAAGTTTGGAAGATAGAGATCTTTTATGCGAAGAATGATCTATAAGCATCCTATAGTTCGTTGTAAATGTTTCTTAGTATCAAAGCTTTATTCTGATAATTAAGTGTTTTTTTTTTTTACAACAATTTATAAATAAATGGCTATTAAAATTTCCTTGAATTAAGTATATATTACAATTACATTTGGTTTGTAAGAGGTTTTTTTATAATTAAGCTAACTTATGCATAAACTAAAATTAAGGATGGACTTATATGCTTTTAGGGGCAATTGCTGAGTCCATTACTAGCTAAATTACAAAATCTCTCTTTATATAAAATTAAGTGTATACACGACATCGTGATCAAACATTTATAATAAACAATTCATTCTTATGATTTGGTTAACAATGGGTGTGTGTACATGAAGTGTTATGAGCATACTAAATCTTGATCATGTAATTATAAATAAACGGTCACGATTTACTTAAATCTAATATTGAATTAAATTTCTATATAAACTGCTTCTATCTTTTTTCATAAACCACGTCCAAATCCAATAAATTCTTCAAGCTAAAACTCTCTGTTTTGTGCATCAACAAAATGCCTCTTCACAAAGATGAAAATCGTTTTCTCCTTTAAAAAAAAATAGTTGAAACAATTATTAGAAAGAATGCTGTTGTGGTTTCAACTGAAATGTTTTTTCTTATCACAGTTAAGTGGTATCTGATGAGCTAGTTTGCGCATATATCAACTAATTAAAAATATTCATCATCATCGTACGTAGTTCACGTGCCTCAATGTATGTATTGAAAAACTATGGAATAGTTTCATTATAGGCAAATATAATTACTTTGATTAAATATTCTTTAATGAAAAAATACGAAATATTATCAATTTATTAATTATTAATATCTATCGTATAAATTCAAATGACATATAAATAAAACTAATAATTATTCTTAAATTTTCTAAAATGACATAAATTAAAATAAAACAAATTTTCTATAACAATATTTTGAGAAACAGATAGAGTAAAGTGTGTTTGGGTGAATGTTTATAAATTTGATTTGAACATTCTTAAATCTGTAAAATCTATTTTAGTTAAAACTAATTAATTTGAAGTAAAAAATAATTATATTTGGAAATTTTTATCTTAACAGTAAATTTGTAATACAACTTAATGTTCTCAATAAAATTTATAGAAGAATTTTGTTTTCTAATTACTTTTTCTCAACATGAAAACAAAATTTCCAATACATTTTGTCGAAGAAGAAAAGGAGTTTCAAAATTGATCCAACATAAGAACAAACAAAGCCTAAATTGTTGGAATTGGATCAGGATCCCTCTTCAAAAATTGACTCATTGATAGAAAGGTAATGTAGACAGATAAAAAGAAATGACACCCATGCTCCACGTATTGTTTTGATCCATAAATAAAGAATATCATTGTAGGACCATGTTCTGAAAAATTTCCTCAATTTAGTCTACCTAATCAAGAAATATCATCAAAATCCATAGAAACTGTGATTAATCTCTTATCTAATTCCCACGGACAATGCTAAACTAGTCAAAAGTTAGTGATGTGCTTCTCTTGAGTATGAGAGTACTAATTTTTAGCATTAGAGGAAATTAATAACATTATCCAAACGCTGATCAGAAAAAGAAAAATAATAATAACATGATCCAAAATAATGAAAAGCTCAAAGATTGCCAGGTTTGAAACGCCATATAACTGTCATCAACAGAAAATGAAGTTAACTCTCCACCTTCATTCGCAAGAGACTTCCACGTAACTGCCTTCAACAACATATGAAATATTTTTAGGTTGTCCAAAATAATTGAAGATGTTTTTTCTAGTCTATTTTATTAAACATTTACTATCTTAACTCTGACTTTAAATATGTAATTGAAGTGGTTGACGGTTATATTACCTAGATAAAAACTTTGACACAGGTTGTCAAAAGTAAAAAAAGTGCAATAGTTCCCAGAGAAAATAATTTGGTATCGTTACAACATTTTAGTGCAGATTGAATTGCAAACGAGGTAATAAATTATGAACATTTAGTGATTCTTGACAAAATGACGAGATTGATGAGGAGTCTAATCAACCAAACGCGTTTGCACCGACTTAACAATAATAAGAACAAAATTGCAGTTTGAATTTGATCATACACATGTTTCGTTCGTTTCTTTCGTTGTTTCTTTGTTTGATGTATACCTTATCCGTTAAAGATATCTATCTTCCTGGTTTAGAAAAAACAAATCTAATGTGACATTTCGACACGCATTAACTCTATTTGAGAAGAGGAACTATGCATATTGTATGATAAATTAGATAATTTTTCAAGATCACGATCCCTCATTCATGCACATAAGGTAAGGAAAATCTATACACAGCATGTGAAAAAGTAAATAATATCTACCAACCGACATCCATTTTTATGATTATGTATAAATTATCTTATATTACCTTTATGATTATACATGTTAAACTTTTTAAGTTATCCAAAATTTACTATTTTTTATATTAAAAATATATTATTCATTAAAATAAAATAACACAATGAAGTATTTATTAATTTTACTTTTATATAAGTTTTATAAAATTAATATATTTAATAAAAAATTTTAAACAAACAGTTGGATTAATTAATCTCACATGTTATAAAAAGAATAAATAATATAAGTGTTTAATTCTCATATTATATCCATAACATGAGCTTTATAATAATTAATTATTTTTTAGAAAAAATTTGATTTCAAGTTTACCATTACCATTTATACGTATGTTCTAGACTAACAATAAGCATATAAGCATCAAAACTAAATAATTAAAATATATCAAAATCGAATTAGTAAATCATGGTATTCTTTTTTAATGAATACTTAAAACAAAGGTAAAAGAGAAATTACAAGCTAGAAATTAACGATTAAACTAAATAAGAAAATTGAAGGAAAAGTTTTTTCAACATATGACTCAACTAACATTATTTTCAATATAAAAAAAACAGGCACTCTAAAATAATTATTATAAATTTTTTTATTTTTTTTATGTAACTTTCTATTAAAATTAACCGTTCAAATATAAGTATATATATATATATATATATATATATTACTTATTTTATAATTAGAACAACATTATGTATAACAACAATACCATAATAATAATAATAATAATAATAATAAATTATAATAGTTATTTTCAGAACTAAGCATCGGGTTGATTAATAATGTTTGTTTTAAATTTTAAATAATTAATTGATTTATCCTTAAGTAAAATTGTTAAACTATTATGAACAATAAAAAAAATTATTATATATTTAACACAATTGTATTTAATAAAATTCAAACTCAAATTATATGTTAAACTAAAATTCTGCTCAATGACAGGTTATTCTTTTTAATTTAAATATAATAATTTAGCGTGAAAGATATATAATGTAGGGAAAAAAAACATTTACTTGAAATTAGTTATATTTATTTATCTTTATTAAATAGTAAATTCATAATGCATCTTCTAAATTTATACCAACATATAATTAAAAACAAGAAACTAATGGATTGTATGTGAAACAATAAAATGATAGCATTATCATTTTATATAAGTCATGATAACATGTTATAAGTGGATAAAATGTATGATAAAATATATTTATCAATTATTAAGAATATTGAGATATCTACATTAATTACGGTGTTAAAATAACATAAAAATATCATTATAATAGCAACTATTTAATTAATATTTTATTATTATATTTAATACAAAGGTACTATTGTAATTGATATTACTAAGTATCATTTTATGTATTTCAATATAAGTTAAAATATTTAAATAACTTAATAATATTTTTTACCATTTAAAAGCACTAAATTATAAAATATAAGACAGTATATTGTTAAAGCAAACAAAAAATAAAAATAAGTAAAAAAAAATCTGAATGAAAATGAAACTGAAAAATTAAAAGAAATTGAACGGGAAGTTAAAATCTACGCAATTGATCTACACCTGTATAATTATATGTAAAATATTTAAATTTAAATGACAGTTTAACAGCAAATGTTATTAGAGAAACGCTAATAATACGTTATTTAACACAATTTTTTTTAATATATTTAAAATTTATTAAAAAATCTACAAATAACATTCTTTTAAATTAATATGTTTCTTCAGTATTTTTATATTTTTAATAAAAATTTAATATATAATTAAAAGTATATTAAAAAAATCGTGTTCGGATTCGTTAATTAAGTACACTGGTTAAGTGCTGCTGGGTTGAAAATTGGTCAATCAGTGAGATTTAAATGGCTGTGGATAAGATGTTCCAAACCCATACAAATTCTATGCTACCACGTACGTGTTTTTGTTTGAATTTAATTAAAATATATTTATAGTATACATATTTTTAATTACTATTTAATAATTAATTTTATAATAATTATTTAGGAATCATATTTAAAGTAATTTTAAATTGATTAATAACATGTAAAAGAATTAAATTGATGATATATTAAAAATTAAACTCTATTTTACTTTTAAAAAACTTATTAAAAATGTTGCCTTATCATTTAGCAAATCATTTATGTACAATAATATATTCTTTTAATGAAGAATTGGAGCGAAAGACACAGATCTTGCAAAAGTTCTGTTGATTATATATGTATATCTTTGTCATCATACGTAGTGCACTAATTAATTAATAATTCGATCTTGAAATTTTACTTTACATGCTATTGCCTTTGCTATACCAACATAATTCAAGGCGTGATAATTCTTGCACAAATACATATCCATTAATTAATATTTCATGAGTCAATGCAAGGAAAAAGTGATAAGTAGAGAATAAAAATGAAAGTGATATGTGGTATAATTTTATGTTTAAAATAAAATTTAAATATTATGATGTGTAAACACTAAATCGTGAATTATTATATAAAAATATTAATTTCTGTGATAATAATTACTATAAAAATTATATCTATGATATATTTTAATTAATTAACAATATATAAATCTTTATATCAACAACATACTAAAATAAAATCATTTAAATATCATTATAATAAAAATATAACTAGAGTAAAAGGGGGAGATTTGAAAAATGTTACGATGCCCTGCTAAAAGGTGAGGTCATATAGCCAGGCATTGTTTTATCCGAGTTAATTGCCCACATCGCAGCAACATTAATATTTGTATTACATATACATTTGTATCATGCTTCTACCAACTATTAACATTAACTTATTTGACGGTCTTGAGAGTTATTTAAAAAAAAATATTTTAGAGAAAAAATTTATTTATTTTCAAGTTTATAGATTATACAAGGTTTATAATAATAAATAAAATATTAATAAATTATATATATACTAATTTATCATTTTACACTTTTAATTTTAAAAAATTATTAAATTAATATATGTTTATTAAAAATAAAAAAAATTATTATCTTTTCCTTTATTTTTTAAAACTCTTTTTTCCAAACAATCTCTTAAGATGTGTTTGAGAGTTAAAGAAAGAAGAGGATGGGAAGGTAAGATTTTTATTTTTAACAAATATTATTCATTTTATAATTTTTAAATAAAAAATAATATATTAATATAAATTTCATGTGTTAATATTTTATTTATTTTTATAAATTTTACTTAACTTTCTTAATTTAAAAATAAAATGATTACTTTCCTCTCCTCTATCCTTTTCCATAAACTCCAACTTTCAAAAATATCTTTAAAATATGACATCATTTAAAATAAATCTCTTTATGATTTAAAATCAAGTATATGTCATGCCCATATGTAAGGTTTATTCCCAAATATTAGTTGTTCACTTAAACACTGGTTTCATTTTTTATAATGATGAGTGTAAATTGATCTCTGAATTTGGAATCTTAGGCTTAGACTTTGGGGAAAAAATCTATTTGCATGCATGCATCAATATAATTTGCCTTTTTTTTGTTTGTCTTGGCATTATCTTTTCTTAATAACCATGACAAGTTTGTAAGGTTATTATGGCGACATGCATGTATCAAGACTGTAGAAAGATCCTATGCTGAAGCACAAGAAGTTCCGAAAAGATTTGACAGCTAGTTGCTTGTTTCTATCAGTGTATATATGCTCCAGACCTGATTCTCTGTTACTTTAATAATGTACAAAGAACATTCACTTGAGAGCTAGAATAGGAAAGTTTCATAGAAAAGGCTAACCAAATGGAATTTGGGATGTTACATTAAGATGTCCTCACAATTAAAAAATTGGAGCATGAGGAGAAAAAAAATCAGAAAAAAGGGGAATTATTTTTAACTGCATGTCCCTTTTAGCACATAGGCATAAACAAGTAATTTCAACCTGACATCAAGATACATAGAAATAGCTAAAAGAAGGGGAATGGTGAATCATTTGTGAGAAGCACAATTAGGAGGCAGGTGTAAGGAGGAGGATAAAAGTGAGTATGGGGATGAGGCATAAATGGAGGTAGGCTGTTTGGCAGCAAAAAGGGCCTGTGTCCAACTTCTTGCTAATTAAGTTGGCTTAGCACTTGTGGGACTAGTTTATTACAATCTATGGACTAGTTGTTCAATTTAGAATCAAGATTTTACTTTTAATTAAAATGTTAAAAAATTTAGATAATTAAAACCTTTTTTAAAAAAAGTAGTTTAGAAAGAATACTTTTGAAACAAATATATAAAAATTATATCATAGAAGTATTTTTTATAAAAAGAAAAAATAAAAAAATAATGTAAATGCATGGTTTAAAGAGAAATATGCTAACAACTTATTGCTTGTTATTGGTTCACTTTTTAAAATGTTAATTTCTATATCACTTTTCAAAGAGTGTTTTGTTTTTTAGAATCGACAAATCATAAAGAATCTGCCACTAACATGTCATAAGCATTTTTTTCTCAACATTTTATATAAAATAAAATAAAATCAACAGCTGAAATTCCCCTCAGTTCACTTTAAAATATTAATTTAACTTGTGCATGTTCTGTACAATATTTTAACTGTCTCTTTCAGCTAGGCTAATTCAAAGCTGATCATGTGGCTTTAGATGGATTGGAGAATGGGCAGATATAACATACTCTAGTACCATATTAATAAATAAAACCTAATTCATTATCAAAACTTAGCTTAAAAAAGAAAAAATAAGAAAGTTTTATAAAAGAAAACATTTTATTCATATTTCTAATCAATCTACGATATCTTAACTTATTATATAACTTCATCGTTTAATTAGTCAAGTAATAATTGATAACAAAGGTTGAAGGGCCTCTTCCACTTCCTTTGACATATATATTTTCTTAATTTTAAAGGAGTTTTGTAAATCTTAATATCTTATCAATTTTTTAATAAAATTTATACTATTTTTAACCTTAATATTAAAAAAATTGAAATAAAACCGATTGTAATTAATGAAATAATAAGGTCTCCAGTCATGTCTTGATTTTACAACGAATGGGAAGGCTATATTAATTTGCTGCCTTCTTCAATGCCTGGGAACAACGAGAAATGTTTATTCACTTTCTAGAGAAAAGTGATGTCATAAAAGTCATAGTCTAAACGAGAAATGTTTATTTATTTTCTGTAAAAAAGAAAAACTGTTTGTAAAAACAAAATCACTTGTTTTTAATGAATTGAAAAACATTTTATTAGTGGCATGTTTAGTTCCTTGTTAAAGTCAAATTAGAATTGGAACAAAAGATGTGAGAAACAATTATTTTTCTATCTAACATATAATTCAAACTTTAATGTCAAAATAATTCTCATCAAATCGTGTTTATAATAAAATATGAAATTGAAAAATATCCTTTGCACGTAACATTTGCTTTCAGAAAATTCTCACCATAACTGGAATGGAAAGCTCCGTGGTTTTGATCCTCTTGCGTCGTTTGTAATTTGACATTTAACATTACACCAACTGCTGTCAGCAGTATCGCACACTTCGATTTCAATGCACTGTTTTCATTAGAATTTTCTTTGTAAAATTCGTTACGCAAGATCAGTATATCAGAGCTTTCAACCACAAAATCAAAATTAAAATGATTATGTCTAACTATTTTGTGTAAACGAAATAGTCCTTTGTCTAACCATTTTGGAACCTTTATATCATCATTATGTTTTTAACGTTAATTAATTTAGAGGAACTTCTAAGTATGTTTTTTTATTTATAAAAATAAAATAAATCAAAATTCTTTTTAATTGAAATTAATTATACACTTTAAATTATAGTGAAACGGGGTTGGTGTATCTATATTGGAAGTCTTGAGAGCATGGGGCATGTTGGGGAAAGGAAGATTATTGATGAACAATGAAGAGGATATATGGATACCAGGACCCAAATTAGAATATTTTAGTTCCTAGAAATCACAATCTACCTTGTGTTTCAACATCAGATAACATAGTTCTATCACAAGGGGATGAAAACCTGGAAAAATTTTCACATGATAAAAGGTTTGATTTTTATTTTTTCCTTCGATACTTTCTTAATTGTATGAATGGTGTGAAAACCCAAAAATTGATTTTTGTTAATTTAGTTGTTAATGGCCAGAAACTTAATATTGATTTCTCTGATGAGGTGAAGAAGATTTCACATCACTCTCAACCTTCCTTGAGGACTTAAATCTTCTCCAAGTGAGATTAAGATTATACCACCTAATAGGAAAGAGAAAGGGACATGAAAAAGTGGGTACCATATCCTGTAGGAGAGCCCCACTTTTCTCATTTTTCTTTTTTCTTGTTGGACAGTGCAATTAGAAGAGAAAGCCTTGATGCGTTCTTGACTTGACCCTCTTAATTTCCCAAGCAATGCCTTAGCCAACCCATCACACTCACCCAACCTGTTTAGTCGATATTTAGTTATTTACATAATTCATCAAAATAGTTTGTTACAAGATAAAAACTTTCTCTCCTTATATAACCTAATTTTAAAAATTGAATCGAACAACTAAATGTCATTTGTCCAAAATAAATTGGTTAAAATTAGTGAATCAGTGTTAGATTTTTTTAAAATTTATATATAATACTTTTTAAATCTTAAAATATTTTTCTAAAAAAATTGTGTATATATATATATATATCATTTAATTATTTCTTATAATTTTATATTATAAAATATATAATATATTTTATAAAAAGATATATTTAATTATTACTAATTCAATTTAAAATTATTCATATTGAACTAGAAATTAAAATTTTATTAGTTCAATTAAAAAATATTATTTATTACGTATGATACATGTCTACTCTTGTGAAATATATTAATTTATAATAAAAAAGAATCTTATTCCAAGTGCACAGTACTGCATCCCCATGCCATCTTTCCCGAAAGAAAGTGTTATTAATCACAATTCAATAAGTAATTTAATTTAACCAATAATAATAATAATAATAAGTTACTTGAATCCAATAAATAATTGGATAAAAGAAATAGAAAATAATTTTTAAAAATTTGAATTAAAATAGCTTTAAGTGCTCTTTTAAGTTGTGTGATATATTTTTATAATGCATATATAAAAAAATAAATTTTAATAATATCATAGTAATATTAAATTTTGGTAATTTAAACAGTTAAAGTAGTTAAAAAAGATCGCATTTGACTACTTTTCAATTTATCAATGAACTCACTGTATGTTACTCTTTTAACTTAAATAGCATAACCCCGTCTGATACACCAACTATGGGCATAGAAGTTACTTTGTGGGTATCTCAGCCACCGTACGCGTGGTGCTGAGAGGATTAAGTGGCGGTGGCTGAACCCTTCCCAATGCAAGAAACAGAAACAGCTGAGGCAGATAAGATAAGTGAAGAACATAGATATCACATGTACAACATAATTCAAAAAATACCTAACTTACCTCCTAAGAAATTGCCACTAAAGTCTTCATATGGAAGGCAAACAACCCAACAGTGAGTTGTGCCCACAACTGAGAGAACCTGATACGAAAGAAACTATAGCCCAGACACCCGTTCTGTCATGGCCACATGATATATATTTGTCAACATAATGCAGATTCTTTGTTACCATGAATAATACAATTAAGTGCACCAAACAGGTACTATACGTCAGATGCTACGATTTCATCTCCAACATATTTAGTATATACAAGTATTGTACCAAGAATTTTATGTCATTGTTAAACTAAGTATAGAGCACCTGCTTCTCCTGTGCATAATGCATGCCAATTGACAACTTGTTAATTCGCATCAGATATTGTATGGCATATTTATGTATCCCTTGCAAATCAATCACGTCTCTCCTCTGAGACAACTTGGATTTGATTGATGATGAGAATACTATGCTAAAGGCTACATCACTAATATCTTTCCTTATTTTTCACATGTACTTAAGTGTCAGAGCAATTAGAGATCAATATGTCATCTTTATTTGCTATGTCACGATCATCAGCCTTAGCCTCATTTTCAGATCAATTGGGAAACCCTTATTATATGCATGAATCCACGAATCCCAACAACCCAAAAATGTTTGTAACGAATATTGAGGCCCGTTTTACGCTAATGTTTACCATTAATTAAGCATCCTATAGCTCGTTTTAAACGTTCGTTAATATCAAAGCTTTAATGATAAGATTCCTGTATATTAATTATTATAATATACTTATCGTGCAGTGTATAAATGTTATTGTTAAAAAAATAAATGAAGAATGTATTATATAATTGTATTTCAAATTTATAAATTAAAAAATAATAAATATTTTATCTCATTAAATAAGATGAGATAAAATTTTTAATTAATAATTTCAAAATTCAGTTTTCCTATTAAAAAGATATCATTAATTTGATACATTATATCAATATTTAAATTTAAAATTAAAAAAGTCATTTAAAATAATAAAAATAATCATGATATTAAAAACTTAATATAAGAGAATGCACATGATAAAAGAAAATAATTCCTAAAAATATTTTTTATGATAACTAATTCTTAAAATTATTGTCATTTCAAAAGAAGTATTTAAATTTAATATATAGAGATAGATATGCTCTTCAGAGTGTTTAAAAAGGTATGATTGTTTTGCAAAATAAGAGGTATACGAACACATCTGTTTTTTGTTTCCTGCCGATGTGTTTTTACGTGTTTTACTCGTTGGAAAGTAACGTTTTCATTTTCTCAATTAGTCAAAGTAAAAACTGAAAAAATATTTATAATTCTTATTGTGCATTCTTGTAAATTTAACTTCACAGATATAACAATGATTAATCAATGAACGGGCATTTGCTAAATTATGGTTCAATTTTTGTTTCCAGAATTGAAGTCTTGCTCCTTGTAAGATATTCACCTGCTGCATCCTTAAACTGCAATTATTTCAGGGGCTTTTGTCGCCATAAATTCCCATGACTGCTAGGTATCCTATACTATTTTTGCTTCTTCATCCTAGCCCAAAAAATTCGTACAGATACAATTCCCTGTTTGGTACATCAAAAAAATTCATCTTTTTATCTGTTTGCTACAGATAAAATTCATCTTCCAAGAGAGGATAATAACTTGTCATTTTAAATTGGAGGATTAAAAACAACAATGTAAACCGTTCTACTGTGATGATCCTTTCCAAAATAATTTTAACGGAAAATAATGTTTTCTTTTTAGATGAACTAATCTCTACCGACATGTTTTCTACATTATCCATATGTTTTTCAAAATGTATACCCACTATAGTCAAAAGGGAAAGTTAATTGCACCAGCGCGCAATTACATACATAGGTGGTGCACTTATGATGAATGTTGTACAATCTACAGCTTCAAACGGTGCGATAAGAAGTAAATTTATTACATTATCTTCAACAGTATATTGTTGGAACCAGCTTATAGGGTCCCTCGATCGTTATAATTACTTGACTCATTGACAACAGAAAGGTAATTGAGACAGATGTAAAGGGTATTCATGTTCCACGTATTTGTTGATTCATAAATTAAAGTATACCATTGTAGGACCATATAGATTCTGAATTTTCTCCTCAAATGGTCTACCTAATCAAGATATATTGTCACCGAAACTCATAGAAACTGTGAGATTAATCTCTTATCCACTCCCCACCGACCATGCTAAACTGGTCAAAAGATGGTGATGCTTCTCAAGAGGATTATAAGGAGCATTAAATGCTGGCAATAAAAGGAAATAACAACATCAAATTTGATGATGAAGAGTTTGGGAGATTACTAGATTGAGAATCAGCATGAAAAGAAGGTATAACTGTCAACAACAGCATACATTTATAACTCTCTAAGAGTCTTCGGGAGAGACCTTAGTCCCACGTAACTCCCTTTTGCATTATGTGGCATTCAAAACATATATACAAACGTACACACATGACTCAAGGTATGGATTACTGGGTCCGATACTCCGATACCACCTTTTTTTTCGTGTACTACTACTGAACGTGTAATCATCAGTTGCAAACGGTTAAGAATGTTCATTATACCAGGTCATAAACATTTATATTCAAAATTAACAGTTAAAAAATTACATTAGTCCACTTAAAATGTGATTATTTATCCTATGAAATAACTTAAACAAATTTTTAAAGCAGAAACGAGTCTTTCAAAATGGCGTATCTTGCTATGTAAAAGCTAACTAGAGTCTAGACTAATTTTACTTGCAACACGAAGGATTTGAATCTCAAGAGCATTTCTAACCATATTACTATGTGAAGTTGCTTGAATGAGTCTCACAAGTCTAAAAATGTTATCAAATAAGTCTCACAAGTCGTTCTACATCTATATATTTTATTTCTCCCCTTTCTCTCTCATGGAGATTGGCATAACTGTTGTAGTTGTTATTTGTCTGAATTTTTAATATAAGCACCAGTAGTTATTTTAGAGAGAACAAATGTTTTAGAGAAGTATTTTCCTTTTGAAATAACACCTAACAGCAGATAGAACTTGGAATGAGACGATAAATGAATAGGTGATATGATGGAGCTAGAGAAAATGAAAAGATTGATAAGGAGAGTATAAGTAATTAAATGCGTTTAAATCAGCTTAACGAGAATAAAATTGCAATTTCAATTTTATAATCTATATTGTTTGTTCGATTGGTTGTTTCTTGATTTGATATACATTTTCTGATAAAGATATGTGCACGTAAGAGGAAAAAAACAATTTTAATGTGACAATTGACTGATTTAAATCAAATTGAGAAGGAATATACGCCGATAATTGCCTGAAGCTTTTCAAAGTGGATAGTTATTTATATACCTATGTTTCTGTGGAAAGAAGATATTCTTCCTTATCATCTCTTTCATGCATTCGTCTTATAGGGTTTTCCTATTCCATTTGTTTTCTAGTCCGTAGGAATCGGATTCAATTCAGTTTTTATTTACATAAGATTTTTATTAAATATTTATATTAGAAATAAAAAAAATTATTGATACAAATGTTAGAGTAAAAATAAGTAATATTAAATAACTTAAAAATAAAAATTATTTTTAAAAATCATCAGAACCTAGCTTAAATTAAAATTTTATTTTCCAAATTAAGAAACTCCTGCGTGCATGCATAGTGCTGGGGAATGACTGTATAAGTGTGCATATCCTCCCGGAAAGGGTTGCATGTGACGTATTATAATAGCCATGCAATATCCATCTGAGTTATATGTGTCAAAATTGTTTCCTATATTCAAAATTGAATAAAATTTATTAACGCTCTCAACTAATTATCGCAACCATTTCAATACTTTTAATAGAGATGTGTTATAACTCAATAACTATCAAAATTAAAACTCTATTCAATGACAATTATAGTACAGCTCTGGAATAACTTTTTTAAAAAAAATAATCAATTGTGTAAAATAAACCAATCCCAATTCACCTTAATTAAAATATTTATCTAAAAGTAAATGAGGTGAGAATTTGCGTACAAAAAAATCAACTTGGCTGATTATACTTGCATCCACCAACCATATCTATTGATATCTGGATCCTCTGAAATACAATAACCATTAATTATGATTTAGATGAAAACAGTGTTTAACGAGTGATTTTGTAACACGTGAATAATCCACCAACCACCACAATTCATTTTCATGACCAATAATCAAAAGCTTACGAGGCTTTTCGATGTCGGCCCTCGCCACGTATGAGCACACTCAAAAGCTTATATACCAAAGCCTTTAAGTTTTGAACTTTCCATTCCTTTTTTCTTTTCTCCAAATTTTTAAGGAAGATAAAGAGATTTGGCTTTTGGTCCCACCAATGCTTCTGCAATGGCCTATTAATTACGATTTCTCAATACTTCATAGTGGAAATGTGAGTCCTCTCTTTGCTGGCTCGTTTGTCATCTCCAGTTCTTCTAGAATCAAATTATATTTTTCCAAGTGCTTAGTAATAATTTGTTTCCACCACATATAATAACAATTCTTTCATTTTTAATATACATTTGTTTGAGAATTGTAAGTAACTTTTTGACTAAAAGTTATGTTAAAAAATATATTAAAAGTCATTTACTTACGCTTTTATCCTAACGTGTAAGTAATTTACACACTTGTCGGTCATACCATTAATTTCTACCCACTGTAAGGAAGCATTGATTCCTTTTACCTTTCCCTCTTTGTTCGGTTTGCATGGACTCACACATAAACAAAATCTGAGAACTGTTTTTCGTTAAATAAATTATCTTTTAGGCTATCAGTATAATCACTAATAAATTATCGTCTTTGGAGATTTTTCACTTTCTTCATGAAATTATGTAAAATAGGGCTTAAAATGTTATAACAAATACGTAAACCAATGATCAGTTGCAGAATAATACAAAATAGATTAAGTCAAATAAGTTGTCATTCCCCTTAAAAAAACAGAACGAACTTTGCTAAAACTTCAATAAAACATACACTTATTAACTATTAGATTGAGAATCGAGTATTTAATATAGGATTGAGAGGAATAATTCTTAATTATTAAATTTAATTATAAAATATTAAATTGTATGATATTTTAAAAGTCATATGATTATTTAAAAATTGATTATAAGTAATTATATATAATTATATGATCAAAATTATTTTTTTAGTATAAAAAAATTGTTCACCTGTACTCGTAAAATTGATATCATATTTTTTTTAAAAATTAATGAAGAATTAAAAAATAAGTACCTAATATAAAAATTTTGATATAATAAAAAATAAATTTTAAAAATACTTCCGTTTATTTAATTTTTTATGAAAAATACTTTTATTTAAAAATTCAGATCATAAAAATCACAATAATTTTTTCAAAAATATTATGTATTTTTTTCTTAATTTACATAATAATGTTATAAATCAATAAATTCTTATATTAACTTGAAAGAAAAATATAAGACATATTATTATATAATTTCAAAGAAATTTATATTGAGTTGAAAAAATTACAACATAATGAAACAAATTTTAAAAATAATTATATTTAGGAATATAAGATGGTACGTACAACTTGGCCTGCAAATCCAGTCTACCTGCCATGTCCCAATAATAAATATTTTGTTTGGATCGATTCGTTAATCCTGTTCTATCTGAGTTTCAAACTTACTATTATAAAATATTCCAATATGTATCATTATTATTATTATTATTATTATTATTATTTTATACATAATAAAATTTAAACACAAGACTTTCTACTTAAGTATATTAACTATATCCATGTGTGATTGATCAACTATAATTTGATTAGGTTAATTTAATTTGAGTTATCTCAAAAATATTTTCGTAACAAAAGCTTTATATAATCTTTACTTTTGTCTTATTAAATATATAATTAAATACAATAAATAATCTAAATTATACTTGGTTAAATTTATTGTATATTTTAACCATTTTCTGAAAACTTAAATACATTCGTATTGTTATTCTACGAATTATTTTATATTGACATATTAAAATTTATATTAACAAAATTATATTTTCATAATTAATATTATTCAAGAATATATACGAGAGAAGGAAAAGTTTCATTGTATGAAGATCCAGTTAATGAAATTAACATAAAATATCTAGAGACAAGGTACGGAATTCAACTTAGCAAGGCGAATGGGACATAACTATATAATATCATCAATTCAAAAAATATGAAGAAAAATGAGATTCTAACATATTAATTGGTGCTGGTATTCTAAGCTAACATATTGATTACACAGTCTTTTAATTAGACGAAAATAAAGGGAAGAGGAGAGGAAATGATTTTTCTAAATGGAAGAGAGAGGGATTAAAATTATTCTTTACTTAATTTTAACTTCTCCAAATTTAAGAAATTTAAAGGAGAAAGAAAATTTTGGATTAATTAAATTTTTTTAATTTAACAACTTTATTTAACTTATAAAGTAACTGTAAAATTGTTTTTTTATTGAATTTAAGAAAGTATTTGTTTTCTCCATCAAAGTAACACAGATGTCAATAAGTTCTCTTTTTCTTTGTAATTTTTAATATATTCTGACATGATTTTCAATACATAGACATTTTGCTTATCATTCATTGTATAAATCTTCTTTCAATAACCTTTGAGGTTGTTACTTTGCTATTTAGATAGAAATTAATAAATAATTACTGTTATTGATTTTAATTTAGTCAGGTGTTCTAATATTTTAACTATGTAATCCCTTATTTAATTTTAAAAATTATGTGTATAAAATAATTATAATTTAGTTTAAACCCATTAATAATGTAAAAGAAATAATTACACTATTTTCTAATTATAAATTGTTATATCAACAAAAATATTTATTTTCTGTATGAAAACTATATTCACCGTAAATCTTAATTACTTGGCAATATAAAATTTATTAGACCAACAATAATATCAAAATTTAAAATAAAATATTATAGTTGAAAGAATTATATATTTGGTACTTAAACATCTCTTTTAAAAAAAATAAATCTTTTATATTTATCAAGTGAGGATTTTATAATATTTTACACATCACACACGTGTGTATCTAATAAAAATCATTCTAATTTTCAAATATCGTAAGAAGTATAAATTTAAATTACACAGCCAAATAGAAACGGTCTTTAAAAATGAAGAAACAAACACACAATTAATCATTTAATTATATATCCATTTTAAATTTGAATTATGAAAATAAAATTGAAGAGTCTAAATCTATTCTTTTATTCTTCCAATAACTAAATATCTAAATGTTCTCAATTATTAGAAAGCATCTTAATTAGTGTTCTTAAGTCAATTACTATTGGAATTTGCTGTGGAGAATAAAGAGTCGTTTTCAGGCACCAACTTGGACTTTGAGTTAATTGCAGGAGTGGGGCACTATTTGTTGTCGTTACCTAAACCTGACTAGGGCACATATGCCTTGCTTCTTTCATGTGTATTCTATGCCTAAAAGGTTTTAAAATAAACAACTCTGCGGTGGGTGCCCTTGACCTTCAAAGATTGAGTGTCTTTGATTAACTCTATCTGCCCAAGATTTTGTCTCTCTATGTAGGTTGCCAATATAGTTATATAATCATGTCTCCCACACCTTTAGAGGTTTAGCTAATTTAATTAAAGGGGTCATCAGTTTAAATTTCAAATTTGAATCTTTTCAAAATGCTCATTAATATGCATGGCAAAGTGATTTTACGATAGAAAATTAAATTTTCACTGTTCATATATTAAAGTTGATAAACTTTTTTTATAAAATTGATGAAGTTTACAAAATTTTCTATAGTTTAAAAACTATCAAACATCTTTATCATATTCTAGTTTAATTATCAGTATGCTATTCAAAGTAAAAATTTTACTATTAGATTCAATATTTAAGAATATATATGTTATTCAAGATTTAGTATACATGAATATGGATATTCAGATAATTTTACATAATTTAATAAATTAAATGTTTATAAAAGTTATCAAAGATGCAAATTTATGAAATTTAAGATTTAGAATTAATTTATCCATTTTTGGAGAGTCTATTATAATATTTTATATAAGAGTTATTAATTTTACATAAAAACAATATAATTGATCAAATAAAAATGGTAAAATTTAATTTAAACTCTATATTTATCTTGCAAGTCAATATAAAAATGTTTAAAAATATCGATTGCACTTGTAACAATTCTATCATATTATTTATCATGAACATAAAAAAATGAAAATAGAAAATCAGTTAGATTCCAATCATGTGGATTACAAATTTTTAAATAATATATTTTGATGAAGTCACTGAATTTGATAGAAGGATAGTCAACGCTGTCAACTAAAACCGGCCGAAAGGACATGTCACAGTATATTTTGCTCCGTTTGGTCGATCACTTCAATTATTATAATTATATCATTAGGTCCCGCTTAAGTAACTTTCCAACTCACTTACATAACAAGATAATACATTTTCATTCTTTTTCTATCTTTAATACATGAAGCAATTTATTCAAAAGCAAAATATTTATTCTAAGATAAAATTTATTATTTTAATACCTTTTTTAAATATACAATTTTTTAATTCAAATGATTTTTTCATTAAAAATTATATATATATCACTTGAATTAATTACTTATTGATAATTAATTTAATTAATATTTTTTAAATCTTGCTAAATGTTTAAAATATTAATTAATATTGTTTTACATTGACTCAGTTTAGATAAAATTTTCAATAAATATTTATATGTAAAAAATCAAGTAGTAGAATAATTAAACATTTTTAATAAGTTCAAGTTAATTTATACTTTTTTATTTTCCAGAAGCTTTTACAAATATTTTTTAAACTATAAGTAGATCAATTATTTTTAAATTATAAAAAGGTTTAATTTATTTTTTATACCAATTTTCTTTTTTTAAGAACTTTTTTAAAAATATATACAAACTAAATGTCTCACAAACTTTGAATAATTTTTTTAAAATAAGTTTATCAATATTTAAAATATATAATTCTTTTTAAAAATGTTAACAATAATTAATTTTAAACGGAAAAATATGTGTGACAGTAGCTTATTAATTTTAAAAATTCACAAAGAAAATTAAAGTTTTCAGGTAATGTCTCATGTCTCTCTCTAATCACAAAGTCGTGGGCAAGCCAGCTCTTGAAGAGGTCATTTTAGCTTGTGGAAAAACCAAAGTTAATCAAGTTTGTGTACCAGCAAATTGTGTGCCACATTGAAAGAGAATCATCAACCAAGTTGATAGCTTAAGAATAAAGTCAAGGTGGCTATAATTATGTGCAATAGCAAACCTAGAAGTGGGCAAGTCGGTATCAAAAAGCATATTACAGCCACAAAATCCAGCTCTCTTGAATAAGAATTTGCACTGTGGACCTAAGATACATGTCTTCTCGTGGCTCGAGGTTGCGGTTAGAACATGGAAGGTAAACATCACCCGTGACCGGCACAGCTAAATTAAAGTTTAGCTTCTTTGTCCACACACACTACATTTATTTTTAACAAAATGCGATTCTTCTATCACAAAAGAATATTGGAAACCCTTTGTTAAGCCAAATGTGGATGGTTATGAATATAGAAAAAAAGTAAATTTTGAAAAGGGCAAATTAAATATTAACATAACAATGTTGATGTATAGTTTGCTATAAATTGTAATTGGAAGACATCATTTGGGATGAATTGATTAGCACCCAATGATGATGAGACCACAAAGGGTAACTGTATATGCTTAGTGAAAATTTTATACTAGGAGAATAATTGTGTTCTCCTTTTTGGCTTTGAATTAGATACTATAAATCTATATGAGGTGGAAAGATAGATAAAATATGCATTTAAGAGGATGAAAAAGTTATTTCAATGCAAGAGGAACAAGAACAAAAAAAAGGTCATATATACCATTAAGTAAGTTGAAAAGATCGAGAATTCAGATATTTCCTCCTCTATTCTATTTGATCTTTTCACGTCATTCTGCAATTTGTAATCAAAAGGAAATCTAAGAAGTAGCCAATGGAGTGACCACAAAAAAAATATTCTACAATTTTAATGGGAATCTAAAGCTTGTGCTATCAATACACCATAATTATATAGCGAGGAACCTATATGTTCCTGTTTGGATAAAAGGACTAGCACAAACAAATATTTATTAATTTGTAGGCTTGAATATGGGAATCCAAAAGCTTAGGGCATGCTTGTATCCCAATACAAAGGGGTAAAACTGCAAAGACAAATAACAAAAATAATTTTAAGGATCAAAAAGTCAGTGTTTTGGATATAGAAAGAACAATGAAACGGATCATGGAGAACATTAAAAGACTGCAGAATGTGAATTAAGTTCTTCTTCCCCGGATCTTGTCTTCAATCTTTTTGTGTCATTTCACTTTTTGTTTTTCCACTTACACGTCTAAAACCTTATCATTTCGCATAAAGCGATGGATTCTGTGGTAGTTTATTTAATATACATATTCTTCTTCCACTTTCTTAAATTTCTTTCTCTCTTAAAAAAATATGGGCTTACTTAAATTAAAAATTGTCCTAAATATGTGTATATATCCATCACTATCAAAACTGACTCGTGCTTTTTCTTCTTCTAAATGAATTTTCTTAGTTTTGTTTAAAAAGAATTAGAAGATTATACCACTAGCTAGTCAATTACAAACCCTTAATTGTACCATACAAAAAATGAAATAAAATGGAAAAAAAAAAGAAAAGAAAAAAAGAGAATCAGATTGTGTGTTCGTGTTGCATTTGTCCACTAGTACTACAGACAAGGGTTTTTCTATAGTCAACACACATGCCGATTTTGAATAATTAGATCAACTAGAAAAAGGCACGTCCTTTCGCTATGGGTCACAAGCACCTCCATGTATCTCTCAAATATTGACCTCGCATGGCTTGCCTGGTCCCCATAATAGTTCGGTTATGTTTCGTTCCATGTTTTCTATGTCTTCACTCTTTGCCATTTGGCTCTTTTTCTGCTACATATAGTGCAAGTGTAAGTGTACTGCAAGACAAAATAAGGATTACAAAACTGTGCCATAATATCGTGGGAGATTAAATAATTAAAGAAAAAATTTGATTTTCAAAATTTCAAATAGAGTCAATTAGTAACTCATTTTAATAGCCTGCCTTATTTTAGCATTAATTTTAAATACAGTGAATAAACTTGTAAGTTTATTCATCAGTTCACTTCTTTCTTTCTTTTTTAATTTGAAAATGCTGGCACCTTTTCAGTTAGGTGTGAAATAGTGAACACATGAAATGGAGAAGAGAAAGTTTAAAAATCACTACTAGCTAGAAAATGACACCACTAACTCCAACATGACCCCTTCAGCAGTATCATAATGCTTACGACACCCATCATCAACCTTAAAATTATGGCTGTTTCAGTCCACACCATTCACATTCTCTTGCATCCATACATTCACCTCACAATCATCAGCTTCATCATTATTCAAATTCACATTTGTTGATGCCACTATGTCATAATCAATTCCACTATAATAATAATAACGTCAATTTCTTATTGCCATAATCTCCTCCGTGACAACCAGTACTCTAAATATGTCAGAATCCTCATTAAACTGAAGCACGTTCAGATTATTGATCTTTTATGTACCCACGTGTTGAGGAATCTGAATGTCTGAATTTGATTAACATTAATTTACTCAATATTGTAAGGCTTCTGATCTATGCTCTCTCTGGCAAAATATTCCAGCCCATAAGACTTGTCTAGTTTAATGTTTAGTTTGGAATTTAAGTACAACAAATATTTTACTCCAGGAGAATTATTCATCGAAAAAATAACTATGATTTTTTATAAAACCATAAATAAATCAATGGCATGATCATGACTTCGTGAATTAATTTATGGTGTTTTTGTTCTCTTGTCAGTGTATAGCTAGCTGCCCTTAGCTGTTGTTCGCTCGAACATTGTGATAATTTTGGTAGCTATCTAGTGTCTATCAATATTAAATTTGATGTCTTTAATTTGGATAAGAAATTTGTTGAAATTAGTTTTAGTTAACTATATAAATCGACTGTACACTAGAGATCATTGTGCTTAACTATTGATTAATGGCGTGAATATTATTTTCTTCTCTCTATTTTTTTTTTAAATGATCGTGTATTTGTTTAATTTAATTAACCACCCTAGTCTAACAGCAAATTGTTTATAAATGGATTCTTTCAGTCATATATTATATAATACTTTATATTGCTTGAAAAGCATACATTGAATAATTCTATTGTATCTTTTACATAATAAATACTTTATTTTCATAAAAAAATTATTTATATTTGGCTTAAGTGTATAATGAATGTTTTTATTCAATAAAAATTTATTAATTTTAAATGTTTAAATTTAATTTTAAAAACTGAAGTTGACAAAAAATTATTAATATTATCTTAAATTTTAAATTATAAAAAAATACATTTTTAATTTCATAAGGACATATACAAAATAATAGATGAAATATTTTAGTTTATGTGTTTTTATATTTCTAGACTTCAAGATTTTCTTAATCTTTGCACCATACACTATAAAACGATCAGAATGGAATAGCACATTATTTTAAATAAAAATAATTTTATTTAAAACTTTTTTTTTAGTTTTGATTTATTGCTAGTCTACGTACTTAAAATTTTATATCTCAACATATAATAGTAATATTTTAAAAATTATTATTTATTATTTATTTCTAGTATAAATTAAAAAATTTGAAATTGAAATATTTGTTTTGATGAAACATAGGAGAGGGATCAGTATGAATAAAGGGTGCGTTTATCAAGGCACCCTCTGATGATATAAATTGAATTGAATTGAATTGAATGTGCCATGCAGTGGCCTCATGACCTCATCTCCTGTACACCTTCCAAGTCAATGATCCTTACTTGTTGTTATTAATTGCAATAATTGACAAACAAATAAAAACATTTATTCTACATGTAATACTACTCCTAATCTTAAATAGTCTATTATATTTTAAATTATTATCTTTTTATTTTTATTTATCGTTTAAAAAATCTTATTTATCAATTGATATGAAATTTTTTTAAAAATATTAATTGTGATTCTTCTATTAATGATATTTTATTTATATAAATATTTATATTATTTGAGCAATTCAAGAATCATAAAATGATTCATTAATAAAGAAAAAAATAGCAAATAAATTTAATAAAATAATTAGATTATTTAGTTTGTGAAACTTATTCTATTTTAGACAGACAAATAAAAATACCGGTAATATTTTACAAGAATTAAAAATATAATTAATTTTATAAATTATCTTGAAGTATTGATTAAAAATTAATAAATAACAATTTTTTATCATAAAATTTGTTGAAATACATGAAAAATCATATTAAACATTTATAAAATAAAATTTCATTGAAATGTTATTCTATTTTTTTACAAAACAAATAAAAAATCATTTTTTATTTTATTTTAAAATTTAATTCCTCATAAAAGATTATATATATATATATATATATATAATTAAGATTATATTTACCCATTAAATTATATTTATTTATATTTATAAAACATTTAAATTAATAATAAACATATTTTATTTTTTACTTTATGTATGTATCTCTTTGCTTTAGATAAATTTATTTAGCCGTTAAGCTTACTCTTAGAAATATAAATTTTATCCAATAAAATCTGAACTATTAGCTTAGAAACTATACCCTACATCAATAATATGATGTATCATACTAATTGATAAGTTAATTAGAAGTTAAAAAAGTTAGTTGAAAAGTAAATATTCAAAGTTAAAAGATAAAAATGATAACTAATTAATTGATCAGTTAAACGTATTTAATAATATTATTTATTAAATCAAATAATAAATATAAAATATTAGATAAGATCATAATTATTTTTCAGTTCAGACTTTAAATTTTGATAATTATATGTTCTTTAAAATAATAATTCAAATTTTGTTATGTTTTCAAATATTTTGTTAAATAAAATGAGATCATATTAATTAATTAATTTATTATTTTAATGATTTTGTTTTATTTTAATAAAATTTAATAATAAAATAAATTTAGAAAGTTTAACATAAAAGAAATAAAAGTAGTGAAGTTTCATAAATTGAAGAGATAAAGAGAAAATTTATTTGAAAATAATATAAACAAAAGTAAAAAAAAATTACTTTTAATTTGTTGGTTAAAATTAACACTTATAAAAAATACAAGTTAAAGTAGTGTTAAAAAATGTTAATAACATATAAAAGAAAATGTTAATAACCACTTATTTTAGTTACCTTACCAAATAGAAATTATTGTTACAAAGTAAATTTTTTAATTAATAAAATGAGCTTTTAGTCAATTGAAATGGTTTTTTCAAACACATGTATAGTTTGTATATAACTAATTATTTAAAATACACATTAAATAAAATTTTAAATTATTATAAATTTTAAATTAAATGATAGAGTAAATAAAAATTATACTATCAATATAAACAAAATTTTAAAACACTAATGTATATTATCAATAGTTTATACTATTTGCATAGACTTTAGGTCTCTACCTGCAATTTGATTTTGTTAAACAACATCTACCTTGAAAGAAATAAAGCTAACCATTAATACTTTATTACTAAGATGTGATATTTTTTTAATTTTATTAACTTTAACTCTAAAGGGCTGAATTTAAATATTCTAGAAAGTTTTTATAAAAAATATTTTATAATTATTGTATTGAAATTATAAAAATACATTAAATACTTCTTATTTTAATAAAATTTTATTATTATTAGTTGTTTATTTTTTAATAGAACTTTACTTTTTTTAGTGTACATTCATGATGCTAATGAACTACTATTTATTAATTTAAACTGTTATTTATATATTATATTGATCATTTATAAATTAAATTGAATTGAAATGACAATTTAAAAAATTATAAATACTTCAACTTATATAATTTGCATTTTCAAATTAAATTCTACTCATTATTATATTTCATTATTCAAGAAATTTTCATTGAACCAACTATGTGAAATTATTGATGCCATCTTTATTTAAGATTAACCAGTTACTCTTAATTTTCCTTGCTTTTTCAATTTCATATGTTATACTTTGGGTAAAGTATGTGTTTTTTTTTTTATTATTATTTGGTGGAATGCAAAGTGTGTGTAAATGTATCAAATTATCTAAAGAAGAAGAATATAAAGGTAGAGAAATGAAGAGTGGATTAAAATATAAAAGATAAACACGACTCTGCATTGTTCTTCATCATCATCATATAATACATAGAGAATACTTATTAAAAAAATTGATGCACTTTGACACACATATTTTTGGCAAAGGATGACGGCATCAAATTAATACGTCGTCGTCGTGTTTGGCACAGTTTCTTCATTGTAGACGGTTGCTGGGGTCCACTAGTCAAAGTGTGTCGGTGGGTTTACGACCAACTTTTCTCATCAAAGCTCGCATTCCTTTTTAATTTTATTACTTTTGCGAATCCGATTCGTTCTTTTTTTTTTTTTTTCTTTTTCACAAAATATGATAAAGATGGTCATTTTATATTTTTAAATTATTTTATAGAAAATTATTATAATTTATGCAACTACTAGTTTACTAACAATCTAATACACTAATATTTTATTTTAGATCAATGTAATTTAATAATTAAAATAAAATTCTATATTTTATGAATAATCATATATATGTTATAAATTATTTTAAATGATAAATTCTAAAAATTAATTTAAATTTAAATTTATAATTATAAAAATATGCATCAAAATACAAATGCTTAATAAAATTAAATTATTTATTTTAAAATGATATTTTTATTATATAGTGTCAATTTTTTTAATTAAATATCAATAATATACATATAATTAAAAATTAAAAGTCTATTATTTGAACAGTATTTAATGTTTAACCTTTTAAATAATAGACTTTTATTAATAATAAAGAAATTATTAATAAAAGTCTATTATTTGAGCAGTACAACACGTAATAAGAAAAGAAATTATAACTCATGCACTTTAATGCTTGATTTCAAACCGGGTAAACATTAAATGTACACTAGTTTGATAAATCATTGTTTATATTAAGCTTTTAAAATAGTTTGCTGGGTAGAATGCATCTTGTCATGGATATAACCTACCAATTTGTACAAAGATCTTTAGAAACTTCAGTACCCAATTGATGTGAGAAGAGGGCCAACTTATCAAGTTACATTTTTAGAGTATTATTCAAATATAATTACGTTGGATTCACAACTTACCAGTTAATTTTTCTCTATATTTCTTCCCTTGTGGCATTAAATGATCCTAAGTTTTTTACCTTTTTACCAATTAGCAAAATATAGGTTTATTACATTAATACTAAACTATATGTTTAATTATATTATTTAAAAGTGATCAACATTTAACAAATAGTTTGATAAAAATGGAAACTCATTCAGATTTTTATATATATTTTTCCATAATCAATTTAATCCAAACAATTATAGACTTTTTGGGACTGGCCACCACCTCTCAAACAAACAAAATTAGTCATTACATAATTTGTTTTAAAGAGTAGTTAGTATTATTTTCCCATTACCAAGTATCATTACATAATCGATCTCAGGGTTTGTCTCGGTGCCACCAACACAAACGGTTTCAGTTTTGGGCGGCCAATATTACGGAATGAACCAAACCCCTCTCCTCCGGCAGGGGAAGTTATTACTTTTGAAGAAAAACAAAAACAAGAGACTGTTGACTCATTATTGAGTGTCTTCCATTCAGTTTATTTGACGTGCATTCTTAGTGCAACGCGTAATTGATTTATAGTTAAATTTGTTCTGTATTTTAAACTAATGCTTGAAATTAAACTGTGCACACCTTAAAATTTTCCCCAATTGAGCCAGTTATGTGTACAGTGTAAGCTACTGTCTTGAATACACAATCCATACTGTAGAGTGTATATATGTGTGTTTTTTAGAATTTGCACCATAAATAATCTATAATATTTTAATTGACACTCAATCCAAGTCCCTGCTGAGATGTACAAATTTTATATTATTCCCCTGCTAAACTTAGATAAGCAGCGTTGATTGTTATGCACACCTAATTTGTTCAAAGCTTATTAATTGACCATATTTTCAACTTTCACGAATAATTACACCATAACTGCATTATACTCCTGTACCCAATTTCCAGTCAGGGAAGAAGTTACTCTTCTCTGGTATAATCTCGAGTACCGACCCTTATCATGCCAACTTTTTGGTTCCCATGATCAGCTAGAATCTACCCATGATAGGAGTATTATACTGTTGTCCTTGCAAATTAGTGTCGGGAGCATTAAATACAATTTGTTAAATGTTCTTAATTATTCTTAAAAATATATATTTATATTTATAACTTAATAAAAAATGCACATAATTTGGTTAATGATTGTTTGTGTTTCTTAGCAAAAGGGAGGGGAAAGTCAAAGAAGATGCATTTTATGGTAAGAAAGAGGGAAGTGAGTGAGGTTGGTAGGATGGTACTGGTCCATAAAAGTTTCGTCCAAGCTGTGACAAGGCGAATTTACAGCAGTCTCAAAAGAGGAAACCCACAATAAATGACCCTCCCCCACAACAAAACACAAGTCCACGCACCCAGACTTTAACCCAAACGGATAAGGCAAAGGCCTCTAATTAACACACCAACAATTACCATATCCAAAAAAACCCAACCATTCACACACACACACACTGTTCTACTCAATTCTGAAAGTCATCAGATTCTCCATTACATGCAACTGCCCCCCTCCCCCATTATAAAACCCACCAACGCTCTCCCACAACACACAACAAGAAACACAAACCCAAGCTAACTCTATCACACCATGGAACCTCTCCCTGCCACCAAACACAACAACAATCCAACAAAGCCATCTTCACTACACCTGGAGGATCCCGCCACAGAGCCCAGTCCTCTCCGGAAAATAATAGTGGTGGCCTCCATAGCTGCCGGGGTGCAATTCGGGTGGGCCCTACAGCTCTCCCTGTTGACTCCATACGTCCAGTTGCTTGGCATCCCTCACACTTGGGCCGCCTTCATCTGGCTATGCGGCCCAATCTCCGGCATGCTCGTCCAGCCCATAGTCGGCTACCACAGTGACCGCTGCACCTCCCGCTTTGGTCGCCGACGTCCCTTTATTGCCGCCGGCGCTCTTGCCGTCGCCATCGCCGTCTTCCTCATCGGCTATGCCGCAGACCTCGGCCACTCGTTCGGCGACTCCCTTGCTAAGAAAACCCGCCCCCGAGCCATCGCCATCTTTGTCGTGGGTTTCTGGATCCTCGACGTCGCCAACAACATGCTCCAGGGCCCCTGCCGTGCCCTCCTCGCCGACCTCGCCGCCGGCGACCACCGCAAAACCAGAACCGCCAACGCCTTCTTCTCCTTCTTCATGGCAGTCGGCAACGTCCTCGGTTATGCCGCCGGCTCCTACAGCGGCCTCCACCACGTGTTCCCCTTCACGAAAACGAAGGCCTGTGACGTCTACTGTGCGAACTTGAAGAGCTGCTTCTTCCTCTCCATTGCGCTTCTCTTGGTGCTTGCCACCGCGGCCATGACCTACGTGAAGGAGAAAACGCTCTCACGAGAGAAGAACGTTAACGCGGAAACTGAGGAGGACGGTGGTGGGTCACGTGGAGGCATGCCTTGTTTTGGGCAGTTATTTGGTGCATTTCGGGAGCTTCAGAGACCCATGTGGATCCTTCTGTTGGTGACGTGTCTGAATTGGATTGCATGGTTCCCTTTCTTGCTTTTTGACACAGATTGGATGGGGAGAGAGGTGTACGGGGGAAAGGTTGGAGAAGGTAAGGCCTACGATAAGGGCGTGCGCGCGGGTGCTTTGGGCCTCATGTTGAATTCTGTTGTGCTCGGTGTGACGTCGTTGGGCGTGGAGATCCTCGCGCGTGGGGTTGGGGGCGTGAAGAGGTTGTGGGGAATTGTTAACTTCTTGCTGGCTATTTGTTTGGCCATGACCGTTTTGGTCACCAAGTTGGCCGAGCATTCTCGCCACTTCGCTCCTGGCCAATCCGACCCTCTTCCTCCTCCCGGCGGCGTGAAGGCCGGCGCGTTGGCTCTCTTTTCCGTCCTTGGAATCCCTCTTGCGGTACGCTTTTCAAATATTTCTTATTATTTCATAATTATCTTTATTAAAATATCCCTATTCATTTCTACGGTTTCAAATTTTTTTTATGGATATGTACTTTGAATTTACATATTTGATTGCTGGTGGGCGGTGGACAAGAAGAATAAAGGACAAATAATTTGTGTTACTGGAAGAAAATGGGGAAAAGTTAAAACACTTTAACTCCTTTTGTTTAAACAAAAATTAGAATGGAGTCGGTCACTCGCCATGCATGAATTAGCCATGTGAATTTACGATCTCCCAAGATTTTCCTTGGTTTTTTGTGCGGTTGATACTGCAGTGCGCTGGGCCCCCCTCAGTAAATACGAAACAATACTCCTTATTTTTCTTTTAAAATGTGGACTCTGTTTCTAATTCGACAAATTTTTATTTGGACTCTACTTTGAGAAAATAAATACTTTGCTTGACCGTTGCTTTTGTTTCAACTGGAATAGACAATGATCAATTTGTTTTCATGTTTTTTTTGCTTTTCCTTGATTGTGATTCCCTCTAATGATGAACAGTCTATTTAATTGCAAATACTAATAAATAGCATGCCAATCATGACATTAATAGATTAATTTTGGAATCAAGATGCAGAGCCAGGGGCTACTATCCTGATTTTATCCTATCAATAAAATAAAAGATACCATCCAAAGTTTCAGGTCACAGTTTATACTCCGTGATTATTGTATTTAATGTATTTAACTTTTGCAATGCAATTTGCAAACACAGCTTAGCTTTTCCGTGATGCTATTTGTTTAAAATACAAACCTACTTCTTCACTTCTGCCTTCACTTATCCATTTATTTTAAAAAAAAATAAAGGATTAAAGGTGGAAAAGCATACAAAACAAAAGTCAAAAAGGTTTATTCTACAAGATACAGTAGTAACCTAATGCTTTCTTTGTGCATCTTTTCAGATTACTTACAGCATCCCATTTGCTTTGGCATCAATATTCTCCAGCACCTCAGGGGCAGGCCAGGGTAAGACAATCATAACTCACTTCATTAAGCAATTTTACTGAATATGCATAATTGGTCATCTTAAACAAAAAATGCATAACCTTTGTCTTTTGTTAAAAAATTTCAGGGTTGTCTCTAGGAGTTCTCAATCTTGCAATTGTCATACCACAGGTCAGAACTAAATTGTTTTTCCACTTAATTTAATCATATGTTTTTATTGTTAATTATTGGCTAACTGTGAGTACTTATGTATTTTATATAGATGGTGGTGTCTGTGGTGAGTGGACCATGGGATGCTCTGTTTGGTGGTGGAAACTTGCCAGCGTTTGTGGTGGGTGCTGTGGCGGCTGCGGCCAGTGGGCTTCTATCCATAATTCTGCTGCCATCTCCGCCGCCGGATTTGGCCAAAGCTGCCACCGCAGCCGGAGGAGGGTTCCATTAATCAGTGGAATGGAACATTTTCATCATCATCTCTCTTTTTTGTCCCAGTGTTTAATATGGAAAAAGGAGAACGCTTTCTTTTCTTTTACTTTTTTTTTGTTTGAAGCCGTTGTGTATAAGGCTTTTAGGTCCCAACAAATGCTACAATTGCCGTTTTTGTGGCATCAATGACTAATAACAGTCATTTTAATTGTAAAGTTTGATGTGGCTGTACATAACCCTGTTCAAGCAGGACCCAGCCCTGTCTTTATTTATATACTAGTTGGTATATTTTGGGTGCTCGGGGGAATGTAGTGATTGAAGTAAGCATGCATGGATGGTTAATCCATTAATAATATATGTGGGCTGAATTGGACCAGCTACTTTCCTATTCCCCACTTACTTTCCATTGTCTTCTCTAGTGATTATTAGTACTATAATAATAACATTCTCTCTTATCTCCATCATAGCCAAAGCAAGACTTGTGTTTATTTTAGAATCTTTTTCTTTTGTCATTAAATTCTATAAATAATTGATACTATTTTATGGTAAAGAAGTTGTGTACAGCTCAATACTAGCAGAACAGTGATGTGAACTCAATATCAGTGCCACATATTCCCCTTCCTCCCCATTGTTTTCAATCAAAATCGACTACATGGTTAAACAAATTTATTAATGAACACAATCTAATTCAGGAATTCTTCTTGATTTATGTTCAGAAGTTAAAGTCTTGGGTTTGTTTCTCATTACTTACTAGCTTCTTGTAAGTTCTTACAAGGACTGGTACAAACAATTTTTACACCAATTAATTCAGCCCATCCCAATCAGAATGGAAGAAGGAATATCGTTTAACCAAACTGTAATTAGACAAATAAACGTAGGAAACCAACACGCAGGCTTCATGGTTACCAATTATCGGATAAGCTCCTAAAAGGAGATTGAAGAGCCAAAAATTCCAACTTAGCCTGCAAATATACTAATTATCCAAAAGCTTGTAGTCATAGCTTTCTAAGAATATCAAGCTATCTCACTTAAATTTAATTTTATAACGTATTTGGAACGTGTAAGAATCAGTACCACGTTTTTTTTTAATTAGAGAGAGTGAGGTGGGGGACGCTGCAAAAGTCCAACCACTGCCACACTTTGTTTTAGCAATGGCAGTGATGTTGCTAAATTAGGTGTGATTGGTGAGGATACATAAATTGTTAATGAAGCAAGACTCAAAATTGCTTTCTACTTTGATGTCACGACAAGTGATGATGAACTTGGCAAAAGAGGAGAAATTGACGAATCTTCCTCCAACATACTCTGTACTCGAACTTAGTAACTGATGTCCGTTCAAGCACAATCTTGCTGTTGCTGAGACTTGACTTGAACTTGCCTAAGCATGTTATGTGTATTAAATTTATTAATAAATTTATAATTATCACTTTCCAACATTTATAGTTAAAATTTATGTAACTGTTTGCTGTAAAATAAATTATGTTTGAATTGTTAATTAATTTAATATAAAAACCTAATGCATGCAAGATTTATACAATAATCTTTCCGTAGCCAAAATAAAATAAAGTGCCGTGCCATGCAATCAATAAACCAAATGGTTTTGATGCTTAATTCAGTGCTTCTACTGTGGCAGAGGACACATGTTGCCTCTTAGGCCTTAGCTCCTCAATTTAATATGTAAAATCTTTTTTCATTCTTGAGAATCATGATTTCTCAGAATATTTATGTTTGATGTGCTTAAAAGATCTTTTAAAATATTTTCAATAATATGGCTATAAATCCATTTTTATGAAAATATTAGATTTTCATCTCTCTTAAAAATATTTTATTGCAAAAACTATGCTTATATTTTTTATAATATAATCTTATATTAATTTAAAAATATTTTCAGTAAAATAACAAAAAAAACACCAAATTTTCACACAAAATCTCACTTAAATCCTTTGTTTCAAAATCTCAACTTTTAAAAGTAAATTTAAGCATTTAAAGTAACTAATATTTATTATTAGAAAAATCAATACACTTTTACATCTTCAAGAATTGTTACTATTTTGAATACTTGAATTCAATCAAAAGAATTAAAAATAAGGAATTTATAAATAAGAAAGTTATTTTTGGTGTACAAATAAAAAGGGATAAGTAGGTATAGGAAACTTCTGAGCCAAGATTAGAAAATGTAGTTAGTCTCTGACACTTTATATGAGTGAGTGGAACCCAGCGAATGACATTTCACAAGACAGCATCAGATTCCGATCTTTTACTGTTTTCTGCTGAGCTCCCAACCCACAAACTCATTTCCAGCCACAATCTTACTATTAACATTTTTCACCCTAAGATTACCCATCTCTCTACATATTATATTCAGCATTCAAAGTCATTGAATGAGTTATATTTTTCAATATTTTGTCTCCACGTCCTTAGTCAAGTAGAACACGCAAAATAATGAATTAATTTACATTATTTTTTTAAATTTACTTGGAATGAGACATTTGTTGTGCATAATGATCTTATTCAATTCAAACAAAATTGTAGTAGAAAATACTTGTGGTTAAGAAAAATATATATATATATATTTATGTTGATGTATTTGTTTATTTAAATTTTTAGCTGTAAAAATAATTATTAAAATGTTTAAAATATCATTATATTAATTATTTACATTTTTATTATTAAAAATGTCTAAAAAATTGATTTATTGCTTGATTATTGTTTAAATTTTTTATATTAGCACTTTAATATTTTATAAATAAAAATGTAATAATATTTTGCATCTTAAAGAACTAAATTATTATGCAATTTTTTAAATTTAATATAATCACATTTTAATTATGATTAATTAACTTATGGTTTAAATTTGTAAAAAATTAATGAAGTGATACATACAACTTGAAGGATAAAAGTTGAGAGTGTATATGTTTATTAAATATCAACCCCTCTAAGTCTTTTATATTTACCTGCATATTTAGACTCTGTTTAAAAGTTTAGAGGAAGAACAAAAAAAAGAATTTAAAGGATAAGTGAAAGAAAAAAAAAAAAAAGGAACAAGAGTTAAATCATTTTTTTATTTGAATATTTAAAATTTAACCCTCCAATTTGAATAAATTTTAAAAATTAAATTCAAGAAAACTTTAGACAATTTAAAAGAAATTTTTTTATCATTTCTCTTTTTTTTTAATTATTAAACAAGAGTTAATTATTAAAAAAAAATTCTCCTCTTAAAAAGAACATTCAAACAACTTTTTAAGTTTTATTCAAAGAAAAAAAAAGGAAGGGAAAGAAAAGGGAAAAAATAAAAAATAAGGAAGATTAATAAATAAATTCTTTTTTTATTTAAAAAATAAGAATAATCATGATGAAAGTATTTATCTTCTTTCAGTTACCCTTCAAAAACTAACTCTAAAGTAAAGTTTTAAGAAAATGAATTCAATTAACTGTAACACTTCCTAAAATGATACATGGAGGACGTTTATATCAAGAATCAATGTTGTATACGCATATTGATGCTCATTTTTAATTTATTTTTTAAATTTAATTTCGATGCATACGAAATTTTAACTTAATTATTAATACATTATAATAAAACATATGGATTGAGTGAAAATTAAAACATTATAATTTAATATTATAATAACCATTTTTAAATTGGTTTTTATTTTGAATTATAACTTCGCATCAATCTTGCAGTGCAATATCAACAACAGCATGATGTTGAAAAAAACCCAACAAAAACTTAAATAAAGAGGCCACCCTTAGCATGTTTCTTGGCTAATCAGTTTCGGGCCTCATGTTTGGGCCCTAGTGGATTTTACTTTTTTGACAGACTTCTGGGATTGTTGGGTTTACATTGAGAATCTCTTTACCCAATCTTGGGTTGTATGGTCCATTTCGTTCAGCTTTGCCTGTAGGTAAGTAGGTTCGGTTCACGTTCCCTTGGGCCTTTTGCATTTTTTACTTCAACAAAGGAGGCATTATTTTTATAATATGGGCCCGTGTTACCTTTCACCGTCCACCAAAAGACAATTATTGTTATTTTTAGATCCAAAAGAAATACCATTATTTTGATAGTTTTAGAGTAAATTATAGTCGGTTTATGCAATTATACTATCATATAATTTAATACCTTAACTGAATTATAGTTGGTTTATACGTAAAAAAGTTACCTTTCTATTTTTCAAAAACCGGTCAATTCATTATCCTATTTCAAAAATAAAAAATAAAAAAAATCTAACCTTAAAAATACTAATACAGTACAAGTTTTGTGAATATATAAATTAATTTAATATACACATAATTAAAATCAGAAAAAAATATTGAATAATTAATAATTTTATGAAATTTTGACTTAAACCTAAACTTAGTTAAATTGTATTTTTCTTTGTAAACATTTCAGGACAAAATATGACATCAACAATTTTTATTTTTATTTTTATTTTTGCCATTTTTGTTATCAATATCTTAATGATGTTGCTTTTAAATTCCCAAAAACTCTCCCTTCTTCTCCACCCAATTATTCTTTTACTACTCACCTTACAAACAACAACTCACCCACCACAAACTCCCTTGTCAACAAGTAAGCTTTTCTCTATGTTACGATAAAGCCTAAACATGAAATAAATTCCTGATCAAGCAAGTCTTTTTGCCATGTTGTTGAAAGGGCTTCAAAATTAAAGGAGGGACAAGTTTGACAAATAATCAACTGAGGATTGTGAATCAAATTTCAAAATATCCTCACCCCACCTTTTATTATCATTATGATTATAAGAACAACAAATATTTTAAACAAAATTACTTAAAAATTAATGAAAATAAACTCACTCTTACTGATATATGAACAATATGTATAAGGATAAAAAACTTGATCAGTAAAAAGTTGGTTTCGTGTTTTACCTTCCTTTTTTAAGCCTTTTCCCAGCACAAAATAGAAGAAAAAAAAGAGTTAAGAAAGAAAAATAAATTCATGAATTTTAGAAACAATGTATTTTTTTAGACTATTTCAATATTTATCGATGCAAATGCTTTTTAAAATTATGAATGGACCGAATGAGTTCACTTTATCCTTGTCATGTTGATTTTTCAACTAAAAGGATCCCAACTAAAGTGCAAATGAAACTCATATCGAGTAAAATAACAGTTCAGTCTTTTAAAAAAATGGAGCCAATCACACTGTTTTTTTAAAATAAAAACATCACTTTGACAAATAAATAAATTATCATTTTTACTAATAAGACAATTTTTTTAAATTAATTTTTAATACAAATTATAGATATTCTTAAAAAAAAAAAAACTCGTTCAAGAAAAATACTCTCAAATCATGGTTTGTTAACTTCAAAGAGAATAAAAAATATACATAATCTTTTGAAAATATGATCTCGTTCAAAAACGTAATAGTTACTAAAATCAAAAGTTAAAGAACTTATTATCATTACAAGGTAAAAAAGTTATTCAACCCAAAAAGTATTTATAAAATATTTATATTCATTTAATTTCAAGAAGAATAATGAAATACTTATATTATTTGAACAGATTTTTGATGTATTAAATCGATATTAGTAATTGAAAATTTAAATTAAATAATAGAATTAGATTTTTTTTAATACTAATCGTTAAATTTACGCAATTATTTTATTTAATAATTTTTTGTAACATACACAATTAACTTTTTACAGTTGATTTTAAAATATTATTAAATATTTTATCACATCACTTTATTTTAACGAAAATATATAAATTATTTAAATTACATGAAATTTAATATAAATTATCAAATAAATAATATAAAATTATTTAAAGGTTAAATAAATTTATTTTATATTTTATAAAAGTAATTTAGTTTAAATTTCACATTATGTAAATATTTTGTTTTTTAAAATTATTCTGACAAATCAGTAATCCCTAACATGTGACGACAAAAATAAATTTGCACTGGATCCACGCGTTATAACCTGTTCTGGAACGATTTTCCCTCAGTTAAGAAGCCCATTTGAAAAGTACCATATAACTGCATATTAAAAAACGATCGAAATCCGTGATTGTTGAAATATTGATATATGAAACGCGAGTTCGAGGACAATGCAGCGTCAAAGTAAACTCAAGCCTACTTGTTTTTGACACAAAACCAAAGTGCACGTTTGAAATGGATCTCCGTTTAAACGATTTTAAGGTGAATCCAAACGTGTTATAGAGTCGAAGAGGAGACCAACCAACTACTGAGTCGTTGCACTTCATTCCCATCCCCATGTCTTCTCTCTCTTCAACAGAGAGATAGAAGAACACCATTCATCTCCTTCCACCATGCTCCTTCCTCCCAAACCCATCAACACCATCACCGTCACAATCATGCTTGCCTTCACCTTCTTCCTTCTCTTCCTCACCGGTTTCTTCCACATCCCCTCCGTTTCCTCTTCCCTCCCACCCATTAGCCGCCCTATAACGCCACACACTTCAGAACCCTTCACCGATCTGGTCGGTGCCTTCAGAAAATGGGATTCGCAAGTGGGTTGTGTTCGGTTCAGGGAAAAACCAAATGGGGTGCCCCTTAACCGGTCAAAGGTCGCTTCTTTACAGGAGTTTGGCGGTGATTCCGCTTGTGGGGGCTTGAAACTTAACCATGTTAGCGTTTTCGTCAAAGGGTGGACTTGGATTCCTGATAATTTGGATAACTTGTACTCTTGCTCTTGTGGGTTGAGCTGTTTGTGGACCAAATCGCCCGTTCTTGCTGACAAGCCTGATGCTTTGTTGTTTGAATCGTCTACGCCTCCGGCTCAGGTAAGGTTTTTTTGTTGAAATGTTTTGTTGCTTTGGTTGTGTTAGTTGGAATTGCAAATGGGTGTACTAGTTTTGTCAACACAATCGCATTTTTATGTTGGCAATGATTTGGGTCTTTTGGAATTGAAATGTTTGTTTTGGAATTTAGATGTGCTATGTTTGAAATTTGGGTGTCTAAGCTTTGGCAGAGTCATCGAGGTGATCTACTCTGCTCTTACCTAGAGTTTGATTTGTGATCCTTGCGCTGTTATTGTCTCTTTTGAAGTTTGATTTTTATTAATTATTCAGTTTTCACGGATGAGTCATTGATAGTGAGAATTCCTGAGGTTTTGCTGTTCGTAGTTTGTTTGAGCTTCAGTGATGTGAAGTCGTTGTTGAGGACTTGATTCGGAGTGGATCTGGGACATTTGAGTTGTCAATATGCTAGCCGAGAAGGATGTGTTCATAAATTGTAACCGAGTATGCTGGCTTTGCATAACTTGCATTGGGCATCACTTTTTTTTTTTTTTCGTATTTGGACTAAATTTATCTGATTTTTAAATATATATGAGAAGATAGATGAGCTGAGATTCATTCTTATGAATAGAAGGAAGTTATTATATTACAAATACAGCTAGCTGTGATATGAAATATGATGCATCGATGGTAGTTTTGGAGTACAAGGAGTGGTATTCGTGGAAAGCTGGTTGCAATAACGATAAGGAGAAATATCCTTTTCATCTTATACTGAGAGACTGACTAAGTCTAGAATATTTTTTTCTTCCTTTGCTGTAAACCTTTGATCAATAACTAGAAGTTTGGAAAGAGATAACATTGCTATATGGAAGGTTTTTCCATAGTCGTGCCTTCATAGCTTGAATGGCAGATTATTTTACTAAGCATTAGGTTAAGGATTTTCGGTAAAGGATCAAAACCTGTACTTAGTTTTATAAGCACTTTTTATTTTAATGTCAAGGGCATTTTATAGAAGAGTTTTATAAGCATTTTTTATTTTAAAATTTAAAAAGCTGTTCAAAATCCCACCGTCTCCTTATTTTTTAAATCAAGATGATTTTATTGCCTACCCTTCTCGAATGTTTCTCATGCATGGTTGTCTTGCAGAATATGCTTTAGGCTTTCAAGATTCTTTTGCCAATAACATATATTGTGATATTGCCTTTGGACCACTTTGTTATGCCTTTTATTTTTCTAATCTCAGAGGCACATGGGAGAACCGCTTCGTGCATACATGGATCTTGAAGCTGGCCGAAAGAGATCAGGCCGAGAGGATATATATATTAGTTATCATGCTGAAGATGATGTGCAGTCAACCTATGCTGGTGCTCTATTTCACAATGGTCGAAACTATCATGTCTCTAATAATAAAAACAGCGTAAGTAGTTTATTCAGAGGATATTAAATGACATATTATAAAGTAAGACTCATAGCAACCTAATCCCATATTATCACTTGTAGGATATACTTGTTTATTGGTCTTCATCGCGGTGTCTCTCTCAAAGGAATGAACTTGCCAAGAAACTCCTTGGCTTGCTGCCGCATCATTCATTTGGCAAGTGCCTAAATAATGTTGGTGGTCTAGACATGGCTCTTTCTTTTTATCCTGAATGTGCAAATGATGCCAACGTTACACCAAAATGGTGGGATCATTTACATTGTGCCATGTCTCACTACAAGTTTGTTCTTGCCATTGAGAACACTTTTATTGAAAGTTACGTAACGGAGAAACTATTTTATGCCTTAGACTCTGGTGCCGTTCCTATATACTTTGGTGCACCAAATGTCATGGATTTTGTTCCTCCACATTCAATAATTGATGGTAGAAAATTCAGCTCTCTGGAAGAGTTGGCTTCGTATGTGAAGTCTGTAGCTAATGATCCTGTAGCCTATGCAGAATACCACGCATGGAGAAGGTGTGGTGTGCTAGGTAACTATGGAAAAACACGAGCCGTGAGCCTCGACACCTTGCCGTGCCGGTTATGTGAGGCTGTTAGCAGAAAAGGGGGAAGAAATGCTAGAAGCTAATGTGAGTTTTTGGCTAAATTTGTTGGCACAGATTGACACATTGAATTTAGGCTTGCTACCTGTACAGAGGCACACACACTGCTTGTTTCACTGAGGTAAGTATTGGACCAACAAAGGACACAAAATCAGAAAGGCTTAGCTCATGCGATGATGATGAAATTGTAAGGATTATTCCATTTGTTTTATTTTTTATTTTTCTCCTTTTCTGATAGAAAGTGGTTGACGCTATCTCCACCTAGTTAATCTAGGTTACACTTAGTGTTAGTCTTTTGTTGATGATGTATATTTTTCGAGAAACACGTGCATATGTCAACTTGCAACGACAATTCATGGACGAAATGCAAGCACCAAAACCTTACTGAAAATTGAATTGGATGACTTGGGACAATAATATATTGGAAAATGTAAATGTTACATTTATAACTGTTGTTGCTTTTTTGTGGTACGAATTGGTAATGGGATGTTGAAGTCAAGTATGAGCAGAGAAATCTCACATTGGATAAAAATAAGAAGCTGAGTATCCAGTAGCTGACAAGGTTTGTTTGTATGATTTTATGTGATCACATTGAGTACAGTATCTAAGTTTGTGAATTGTGTGGTTTTAGGTGATCATATTATAACAAGGTTTTGACTAAGGATGAGAAGAAAAAAGCCTTTTGCAATTTTAATCTTGGAATCTTACCTACATTAAAAAAAGAAAGAAACAAAAAAGAGAAGAAAAAATACATAAATTTTAACATAGTTGGGAATCTTTTTACTTATGAATTTTTAACATAATTTTATTAGTCTGATCACAACTATCTAAGGTTTTAGTACACAAATGATTATATGATATGATGAGTTAATACAAAATAAATATTTATATTTATATTTATATTATTTTCATTGTTAAATTTGGAACTAAGCATGGTTGCTTATAGCGGAGCACAAACGTGGAGTGAAGCAAGAAATTGTCTTGGCATAATAGGATGCATGGCAAAGAGACGAAAATTTATGTGATGGCATTATGGATGATCAAAACGACAAACTGGGCGGTGCACAGTCACTTACACTTGTTTCCTATTTTTTTGTTTTTTTAAAAAATTTGAAAATACACTAGTTTATGTGCTTGCGGGCTTGTACCTTCTATAAAGTTTTGAAGGTAAAAAATGGGTATATATATATATATATATGTTGCTTTTAAATTGAGTTATATGACGGTTATAGAAGTAGTTAAAATTTAAATATATTTAGTTTAAACTAATCTAGCATTTTATTTTTTATTTTAAAAGTGTAAATTTTAAAAATATTTATTAGAAATAAAATTTTATCATTTTAAAAAATATTGGATAGGATAATCAATGAATCATAAATTAAGAAATGTTCAGTTACAATTAGAAAATAAAAGAATGCTAAATTTTAATAGCAATATAGCAGTACGCAAGCAAATAAACAGAAACAATCTAAGTATGCATGTTGAAATCAATAGAATTTAATAATATTAAACACTCCAAACATGATAAGTTAAAATCAAGAATAAATCATAAAAATCACAATCTTGACTTACAAAAGAATTTAAAAGATTCACATGATAAAAGACTGTCCAATATTGGTTGATTAAGAAAGCCTGAAGACACTTCAATAAAATGATGTTAAATATTAAGAGTGTTACAACAATGCATAGAAAAAATACAAAAAAAAATCAAGCATGTATATTTAATACTAAATATAACTTAACAACTTTCAAATATTTAATACTATTCTCTTATTTTTTTAGCAACACAAACTCAATCGCAAAATAGACTCTTTTTTACTTTTGGATTAGCTAGCACAAATATGAAGATAAGTCTAATATATATATATATATATATATATATATATATATATTTTAAATTAGTATAAGTTTAAAAATAACTCAAGTGAGTTTGAATATTGTTAAAATGTTTCTTATTTTATAGAAACGATTTAGACTCAAATTTCCTACTATCAACAATTCCTGTTAAGAACTTGAGGTCATAATAAAGGAACAGGGCGAGTAAGAACCCGACCCATTTACCCTGAAACGATCCATTTCCATTAGTTATCGAATTGAAGGATCACATATTAATGCAATGCGGTTTGAGTCTCACAGTAGACATACACTATAAAAGAATAAAAGGAAATGCAATGAAATGAGAGTGGCTTTGAAAACTGCGACAAGGTTTCTTGCGGTGCAACCCAGACCCAGTTTCAGTGGTTTCTCACTGTCACAAACGCCCACTGTTCTTCCTCTTCTCAACTCTCACCGTCCCGCCAAAACCAAAACCCTCCTACGAACTACGACGCTGTCGTTTCGTAGTTCCGCTTCCGCACCAATGTCTACGATGCCGGTTCGTCACAAAATCGAACTCTCCGCCACGGAGAAGAGCATCTTCGATAGGCTTCTCGCTACTCTTCACCACTTTCACCTCCAAACTCAGCTCCGAGTTGCCGGCGGCTGGGTTCGCGACAAGGTCTAACTCCAATAACACCTAGCCCTAATCCATTCTTTGTCGATTTATTATTATTATAATTATTTGTTTGGTTGGTTTTGCAGCTTCTTGGAAAAGATTGCTACGACATTGATATCGCTCTGGACAATATGATGGGTACTGAGTTTGTGGATAAGGTGAGGGAGTACTTGTTGTCCATTGGCGAAGATGCACAGGGAGTTTGTGTTATCGAAAGGTATTTACGACAATGTTGTTTGTTGTTTCTCTTTCTCGTGTTCTGTGTGCAGGTGTTGTTGCTTAATTAGGTTGTATTTGTTAAATTGCCCAGTTTAACTTACTGTAGTGAAAGAATCTACACGTTTAGAAATTGAAAATTCACTGTGGAAAAGTACTACTGATGCATCATAAATTAAAAAAAGGAAAAAAAGTAATGCTATGTTTGGAAGTTAGATTAGATTATTCGTGTCTAACTGAAGCAAGTCATAGCATAGTTCTTCTTTGCTTCTTATAGTTTTCCTTTCGAAATTTTGGCTTATTTTTGTGCTCTGGTTATGGATTCTTTTTCAGTCAACTTGAACTGTAAATCATGAACTTCCATTTTATGCTGTAAGCATTCTGCCCCCTTTTGGTAAAACATTATTTATTTATGTATTCTTTTTGCAGCAATCCTGACCAGTCCAAACATTTGGAAACAGCCAGGATGCGTTTGTTTGATATATGGATTGATTTTGTTAACCTAAGGAGTGAAGAATACACTGAGAATAGCCGCATTCCTTCTAAGGTACATAATTGTTCTGTCTTTTGATTTTGGACAAGTTTACTTGTTCTGCTATACTTGAAAATTTGCATAAAAAAAATTCCCTCGTGAATTTCTTTTATTAGTGTTTTCTTTGGTAAATTTTGGTCAGATAAGATGTTTTTCTAGTTTCTTCTAAGTTGGAATTGCATTTATGTGTACTCACAATTAATTTGGTGCTGAAGAAACAAAAAGTCTGATTTTTATGTTGGTAAATTTCCTCTATATTTTCCCCTTCTATTGATATTTAACTTAATTATATGCTAAGATGAACATGTATTTGCCATTTAGAATATTTTCCTCCCCCTCCATATCCTAGTCAAATTCAACAGCAAACATTACTTCATGTCTTATGTCTAACAGCAAAGATTTGGCACAGCAGAAGAGGATGCATATAGGAGGGATTTGACAATTAACAGGTCTCTTTCTGTACTTCCTTTTTTTTTCTTTTATAAAACATATCATTAGATAGGTTAAAGAAAGAAGTACAAGACTATGAGAAATTTATTAAAAGAAAAATGCTTAGCATTTTAAGTTTTTATGTGTGTGGAATCATACAATTAAGGATTATGCTGGTCAATTTCTTGTTATGTGTGTGTTGGTTTGAGTGTGATCTATCATTTGTGTCCTTTTTGATACCCATTTTGGAAGATTGTTTCCTAAAATGATTTAGTTGTGCATGACAGCTTATTCTACAATATCAACACTGACTCAGTTGAAGATTTCACTAAGAGAGGTTAGAATGGATCTTTTTCCCCCTAATATAATAAGAGCTACTTGTTTGTGCATATCTAATAAACTCTGACAACACTTTGCAGGGATCTCAGATCTGAAGTATGGAAAGATAGTGACTCCTTTACCTCCGAAGGCCACATTTCTTGATGATCCATTACGAGTTCTTCGAGCTATTCGATTTGGTACATTCTAATTTTCATGCTCAGTCTCTTTTTGTATATCTTGTGAATCTTTGTCCTATGCTTTTATTTGAAGTTTGAATTTATTCTCCTGCTATAATGAAGAGACATGTATTTTTTTAGGTGCTAGATTTGAATTTACTCTAGATGAAGATCTGAAAGTAGCTGCTGCATGTGATGATGTGAAAGATGCTCTGGCTGCTAAAATTAGCAGAGAGCGCATTGGAACGGAGGTACAAGTTAACTTCTTCATTACTTCAGTGTAGATAGCTTAGAATTTTATTTTTAATTTTGGAATGCTCTTGTTACTTCTCATTATAAAGATGTTGCTCATGTTTTTTTGTATGTATTGAAAATCTAGGATTTTATTCTCTTACGTTTATATCTGTGTTCGTAGATTGATCTTATGATATCTGGAAATCAACCTGTCAAAGCAATAACTCATATTTGTGAGCTGACACTGTTTTGGATTGTATTCAGTCTTCCTCCTGAGTATGAACCTGTCATTTCAGATGGGTGTGAAAGGTATAGTTTGTAGATAAATTTGTAAAATGTTTCTTGATGGTTGAAAGTGCATAATGATTGCAAATCCATTTATTAATGACAATCTCATTTACATCTTCTGCACAGAGTACGTATTAGATGGACATTGACAATGAGATATTTGTGATAAACTTCTGATTTAAAACTGTGTGCTATTTGAGATGTGGTTAAGTGTATTCACATTTCACACTGAAGACATCATTTTTTCCCTTTTCTCGTCTCACTAGTTATTGAAACCTTATATACTATATGTATATTTCTATTTAGCCAACGTATAGACTGAAACCAAACCTGCTGAAGAGGAAAAAGATGAAAACCATAAAGTTGGATGAATTGCATTAAAATGATTATAATTTAGTAGTCGTGAAGTGATTTGATAATCAACAATTGATCAGCAATTGAAGTTTATAATGCCATTAATTTGATAGGTTAGACATCTTATTGAGCTTGCCTATTAGCAATATTGCACTAATAGTTGAACTAATTATCTGTATAAGGTGAGGATTGCTTTGTGTTTATTGTGTATCATATTATATACACCTTTTATCAATCTGGTGTTAAGCCTCCGTTCTCTATTTTATTCTCTCCCTTCCTAAACCCTATAATCATGCTTAGTTCTTTGTTTTTTACTATAAATTTTGTTGGTAATACTGATCAGGTAATTTTTAAACATTTTCCAGGCATTGCATTTCTTGCTTGGATACTGCATGGAACCTTATCCATTCACTTGGAGAGTCAACATTTACAGTAAGTAATCAGTTAAGCTTTTAATTTTGGTAAATATTCTTTTGTTACATTTGTTCTTGTCATACTAGGAAGCTGCATGGTTATTCCTGTATCACTTTAGATTTGTTTGGCTATCTTTTATGCTGATACAGACTTTTTCCTATGTATTTTAGGCTGAACAAAAAAGGTTAACACTTTATACGGCTTTGTTTCTCCCACTCAGATATACCACTTACAAAGAAAAGAAAGCTAAGAAGGTACACATCCATTCCTTTTTCTATGTAGTAGTACTATTTGTGATTTGGCAATATTAAGCTGCAAGCTAAAAATCATGATTTGAATTGAACTGAACCAAGTCAAGCCTTGAGCTCAATCCAGTTATATTTGAGCTCCTCAGCTTGAACTATTGTCTTGGACAGAATACGTGTGCTGTTTGTGTTCAATTGGGTATATGATCATTGTACCTTGTGTATATTCTTGTGGTTATTTTTTTAAATTACATGTTGGTTCAATAACCTAATATGTGATCCTGAATCACAGATTCCTGTTGTCAGTCATATTATCCGGGAGTCTCTCAAGCGAAAAGCTAAGGATGCTGAAATGGTCAGTTTCCTTGACTTTTTTAGCCCTGGTAAAATCCAAAGGATGCATTATGACATCTATAACTTTAATTATTTTCTGAATTAACTGACACTTGTTGATATTTATTTTGGCTAATATGCTTGTAATTGTTCCTCAAAATCCAGGTGCTTGACTTACACCAAGCATCACATAAATTCTTGTCATTGATCCCTTGTCTTGCATCTAGTGAGGATGTCCAACTAGTCGATCATGATTGGATGAGAGACTTGATTGATGTTCCTGTCTCTTCTAGAGTCCGGGTACTAACAGGTACAGTTTTCTTGTTGTATCTCGGTATTGCATCAGCAATATGCTGTTTCTTGGGTAGTGTTAGAAATATAATATAAAACTTTTCATTCATCTTCCCCTAACTAGCTTAAGCTTTTGTGATAGTTGATTCATGATATGGTATTAGTGCTTTTATGACCAAGGGGTCTAGAGGTTGATCCTTGCTGTCCCCATTCTTCTGATAAAAAGTTTATTTTCGGCACAAGGTAGCTACACATGTGCATTGACCATGCTTCAAGCCCAAGCTCAAGGAGCTCTTGTATGAGGGGCATGCTAGAAATACGATATAAAACGATTTAAATGTCTTCACCTAACAACTTAAACCTTTAGAATAGTTGCTTCATGACAGACAGCTGTTGTTGACCTTATTTTTCAGTTGTAGCTTTTTCATTTGACATATTGTGCTGCTGACTGTAGCTTTTATGATTCCATATATTGTAGTTTCAATTTTATTATTGGTTTTGTAGTAAAATGTAGCTACTAGCCATGCTTCCTTTAAGTCACTTTGCAGTTACATTTTTCCTATGTTGAACTTTTTGCCTTGGTCGAGCCACAAGTAACACTTCTTTGCCCGTTAAGTAATAAAATGTTTTTAAGCCACTTGACTAAGCTGCATTAATAAAAGAAAGAAATAGAAGATATGGGATTTCCTTAAGGGGTTGTTTGGGAAGGAGGATTTTAGAGGGGAGAGGAGAATACAAAATTTATATTTTAAATAAATATATTTAAAATCAATATTTATTCAAAATAAAAGATATAAATTGATATATTGACATAAACTTATTGTATTAATCATGCATTTATTATCATAAGTGATATATAATTGTTTTAATTTAAGATTACAAAATGTGTCCTTCCCTCCCTTCTCCTTTAAAACCCTCCTCCCAAACATACCCTAAATTACGAGCACTGAATTGGATGGAGTATTGCAATGTGATTCTTGCCTGCTCTTCTGTATCTGTTTGTATAGGAAGTTACTATTAAGCAATTGTGTATTGTGAATTGTATATGATATGGCTGATCTTTTATATTTTATTTATTTAGGGTTTCTCTTAAGAGAGCTTAAAGATTTTTGGCGAGTTGCCCTGTTGATATCCACAATATTACATCCCATTGACATTAAGGATGACTCTTCACAGGTGGTCAAACAAAGAGATCTGTTTAATGCTGTGGAGAAATCTATAACCAAACTAGGTGAGCTTAGTGGCTGTTTTGTCAATTTTGTGATATTATGTGTTTAACTTGTGGTTTCAGTACCTGCTTTCTCTTGTGCTTTATATCTTTCGGAGATGTCAAATGTCTCTGGCATTTACTTTAAATTTACTGAAGCTTCCAATTGTTCTATCATCCATATTCATATTAATAATCTTGTAATTGAAGAGCATTTGAATTTGTATTTCTTTTTCTGTTATATCTAAATTTGTCAATGTGTTTCTTTGATCGGAATAATTGAATGCACATCTAGGTTTTGATTCTTTTCTTCCTTCCCTTTTTTCATTTGGAAGCTTTGTTCTAATGTAGGAAAACTTTGTTTGCACTTGCAGTGCAGTCACATAAAAAGTTAACTAAAATAGGACAGCTTAAATGAGGTGGTTAATGTGAAGATTAATTGGCAATTCTGTAATCTGAAAATGCTATTAGATGCTGCAGGCATGCAACTGTTTGAATTAGTGACAGTTTGATTCAATGTGAATGTGGATGAACTTTGTTGTGGTAGTTTACGTCTAGAAAATTAGAAATAGTGAAAAAAAAAACAAGACTAAAGAAAAAGGTTGATTGCTTATCATGCCACACAAGAGAGTTTTTGTTTGACAAGAGATGTGTTTATTTTATGCTGGTGATGCTCAAAGTAGTTTGCTAGGTAATTACATTTTAATTAACACATTTTTGTGGGTAGCAGGCCTTGAGAAAGTATGGGACATAAAACAATTAATCAATGGCAAAGATGTTATGAATGTTCTACAGCTCAGAGGAGGACCGCTCGTTAAGGAGTGGGTAAGTCATTTTGCTTAGTGCATTTTCACTCACACACAGGAGTACGCAGCAGTGCCTTCAAATTTTAGGTCTTCACTTGCTGTTTCATTTTCACTTGCAGCTGGATAAAGCAATGGCTTGGCAACTTGCCCATCCATCTGGAACTGCAGATGAATGCATTGAATGGTTGAGAGAAACCAATTCTAAGCGTGTAAAGTTGGAGTGAGGTTAATTGCCTTGGTCAATTGTCTATTGCATACCCTGTCATGGAGCTTGGCCGGTTGGCTGCGTGGCGTACATAATATTGGGAATACTACACACTCTTCGCTTGAAAGTTCAGCCGCCATTCGCAACTTTATAAAGCCTGTAGCAGTTCCTGGTCTCTTAGGGGTGTAAATTTGCACCGGTGAAGTATAATTTATTTATTTATTGCGTGATTTTGACTGAAGAAAGAACGAGAAATAGATACTTTAGGTACCGCACATTTTCTTAAAACATTAGATAATATACTCTTTTTTTTCCCTGAACGATTCAAATTGTGCATACCTCCCTAGGAACTTTGACGATTGAGTTTCCCAATCCGGAATCAAGTAACCATTTGTATTTCGATAAATGACATCAATTCCTTAGCTTTATTTTATCTTCGCTTCTCAGGAACATAATTCATTGGGAGACAATATTTCCATCGAACTCTAGTTTTATGTTTCTTTCTTATTTCTTCTGTTAAGTTGTTATTATTATTATTAATATAACAAAAACAATTGCTATTGTTATAGCAGCTATTGATTGCCGAATAATTTCTTTTATCATTATTATGGCATTTGTTAGTTTTGCAGTTAATAATATAATATCACAATGCATCCACAATCTTCACTTTGGCAATTCTGCCGTTGAGCTAGTGATTGACAAAAGGGGAGAAATATTGAAATGGTAAAAAGTATTCATCTTGCGAAACTTCTAAAGGTATATATATTCATCTAGGTAGGATAAGGGGTGGCTTATTTGACTACAATCATATAGTGGGCAAAATATCATTTTAGTCTGGAAACTTGAAATTTGTCTCATTAGTCTTACAAAGATGGATATAACTATTTTTATCCTTGAAAAATGAAAAGAATTATCAAATCATTTTTTTTTAAACATCATTAGAGACTAAATTGATCAACATTTTAATCTGTTATTGATAAAAATTAATCAAAGTGCCTTAAATGTCTATAGTAAATATGGTTAACAATATTGAGGAATTTTTTTGGTCGTGTAATGAATTAAATTTAGTGAACGCTAATGCAAATTGGGCCCAAGTTAACATCCTAGGTAGACGAGAACAACAAATAAAAGGACCGAAAAAAAATAAAAATAAAAACAATTAGTTCAATTTATTAATTTAGTTTTTAATTAATTTGTTATTAAATATTTTTCTCTTTACTTAACAAAAAGATATTTTTTTATCACGGATAAATTAGTTGAAAGTTATCTCATCTTAATTTAAGTTTTGAATTTGAATTTTAGTAGAAATTTTTTTTAGAGTAATTTTAATCGATTTAAACACAATTATTAAGAATACCAATTTAGACAAAAAGAAAATTGAAGATACCAATTTTAAATAAACTAATTTTAAGATTATTATTATTATTATATTTTTATTTAATCTTAATTTGAATTATATTTTTTTATTTTAAAATTTGGCACAGTATATTAATAAAGATAAATAAAATTTTTAATATTTTTGAATTTCAAAAATTTATTTTTTAATTTAGCATCATTTAATAAATAAAATATTTTAATTTTATTTAATTTTAAAATATACAATATATCCTTATTTTTATTTTAAAATTATTTTAATTTAATAAGACAGTACAGATTACTAAAATTGAATATCCAATTAGACACGGTCAATAATTTTAATGTTTTGAACAGTGAGGTGAAACTAAGTTCAATCCCATCATCTATCTGATCTAATCTCAGAGAATCCATGGACAACGAAAACGAAGCAGAGTAAGAAACACAACAGAGGTTAACAGAAAAGGGAGTTCAGCATTCGTTGTATTACGGTGTTGGGATCCAAATCCAACCCAAGACAAGAGAAAGAGAAGATGACGAAGAATAGGGTTTCATTGGTTTGTTATAGTGTTGCGTTGTTGATGATCCATTGTTATAGTGCTGAGTCTGAGACATTCTCCGTAGATGGGAAAGTATTGATACTGGACGAATCAAACTTCGATTCCGCCATTTCTTCCTTCGATCACATATTGGTTGACTTCTACGCTCCCTGGTGTGGCCACTGCAAGCGTCTCTCTCCCGAGGTACCTTCACACCAATCATCTTTTTCTTTTACTTTCTAAGACATTCCTCATTTACGTTTGTGATCTTCTTCATTTCTTACAGTTAGATGCAGCCGCACCTGTACTTTCTGTCTTGAAGGAACCAATTATCATAGCGAAAGTAGATGCAGAAAAGCATTCACGCCTTGCCAAAAAATTTGAAGTCGAGTAACGTTTTTCTCTTCCTCTTTCATAAACAATTAAAGTTCAAATTATTTTTATTAGTGAAATGAACTTAAGAATATTTCTGTTGTGTTGTGTAGTGCATATCCAACCATATTGCTGTTTAATCATGGCGTTCCCACTGAATACCGTGGACCAAGGAAAGCGGATTTGCTTGTTCGTTATCTGAAGAAATTTTCTGCTTCTGATGTTTCCGTTCTTGATTCAGATTCTGCTGTGAATATGTTTGTTCAAGAAGCTGGCACTTTTTTCCCGATATATATAGGATTTGGATTGAATGATTCGGTAATAGAAAAGTTAGGCATAAAGTATAAGAAAAATGCGTGGTTTTCTGTGGCAAAGGATTTTTCGGAGGATCTTATGGTATTGTATGACTTTGATAAGATTCCTGCATTGGTTTCCCTTAATCCACTGTACAATGAACGGAGCACATTCTACGGCCCCTTTGAAGGTTAGTTTATGTCATAGATAATCAAGGACACTTGTAGTTCCGATCCTAGTTCCGATCAAGATTGCGAGGGAGGGTCCAAATCGTAAGATCGTACAATCTTGTGATTTTAACAACATTGATTGTTAGAGCACAGCTTGTATCTATTAATTGTTTGATAGTAAAATTAGTTTAAATGCTTAGGCTCATTTTACTTTATGCTGATATTTGACTTCAATACAAAGAATGGAGTTGGCATGGATCAAACTCCTAACCACTTGGTCAAAGAGGAGCCAAGCACATGTCAACGAAAAACTCTTCTAAAATCTAAATACTAGTTAAGTCTCAATAATGATGGTTATATCTCTAAGACTATCCATATATATCGTGATCATGCTGACTTCACTTGGTTATTTTATTAAACCTTTGTAAGATATTGGGAAGTTTCTCCATTAAAAGAAATATTATTGTCAATCCTGTAATTATAATCATTCATAGCCGATCCACTATGTATAATCATTTGTAGCCAATCATTAAATAGTTGATAAGGATCCCCAAGAATATATATATATACACCTGCGATGAAGAAACTAGTAGTCATGAAGTTATCTTCTTTTGCATTTTAAGATATTTTGGAAGTGTTGGAGACTTGGAGTAATCTTTTTTATACTTTTTGGTTTGTCTGGCTATTTTAGAGCACTTAGTAGTTAATACCTATTATCCAGGTTTTTGGAGGAATAAAATTTGTACGGCTTTATGGAACTAAGATACATTTTTAAATGTTTGTTAATTTGCTTGACTGAATGGTGATAGAACCTGTAGCCCTGGGTCTTATTCTTTGCAACTTTTGTGAGATGGGGAGACTTTTATGGCTTCCATCTGTGTTTCTGCTCTGGGTTTCTTCGGACTAGATCAAACTATGTTGTAAATTAAACAAAGTATGATAAAATTACCTAGGGAACTTGACTGAGGCTGAGATCTAAGCTTAACATATAATAGGTTCATCTGAAAGGCCTTTCTTGTTTCATGGTAGGAACTAAAGTAAGTTTAAGAACTCAAATACTGCAATGATGCTTCCCCCCTCCCTTGTAAATAAAATTTGATCTTGAAAGTTAGTTATTAATCTAGTATGCCTTAATTGCTTCTCTAGAAGTTAGTATGATGTGCTCATCCGCACTTCTGGAATTGTACTGTAATATATTTTGTTTTTCCTTCTCCCCAATTATGTTATATTGGAAAATATTTGCTTTGTTCATATGCTTTTTAAATGCTTTAACTTTGATACATCGTTGCAGCAATCTTTTGATCAGTTATGTTTTTGTTTTCTTAAAACAGAGGATTTTTTGGAAGATTTTGTAAAACAAAACCTGATTCCTTTGGCTGTGCCTGTATCCCATGACACTCTTAAGTTGATGAAAGCGGATGGTAGGAAAATAGTTTTGACAATTGTTGAGGATGAAGATGAAGAAGGATCCAAAGAACTGATTAAGTTATTGAAGGCTGCTGCATCTGCAAATCGTGACTTAATATTTGGTTACGTTGGTGTTAAACAGCTGGAAGAATTTGCTGAAAAATTTGATATTGAGGCTAAACTACCAAAAATGGTTGTTTGGGATAAAAGTGATGATTACCTTTCAGTAAGTCTATGGTCTCTACTCTCAAAAGTTGTTTTTGTTAATCCTAACTGTAGTTCGCTAAATGATACATGTAATGAGATCTCTAATTTTCTTATTTACATGCCGGTTTTGAGGCTTTTCCTTTTTTTATTTCTTACTCTGATACTCTTCTATTGCATGCCTTATTCTTATCAATTTGGATCTATAGGTATATGCTTGTGTATTTTCAAAATGAGCAGTGATGCAGAAGAAAAATCTATATTCTGTCATTCATGTCATGTAAAATAGGTATTTTTGATAATTTATATGTAGGATATACCAGCGTTCTGAAGTGGAAGCAAGAATGGCATGCCCTGTATTAATAACCTGGAACTTAATATCCCTATGATTAGTGTGACTGTTAAAATTCATTTCAGCATATAACTTGGGAGAGTTGAGATACATTTGGAACTTTCAAACATCCTTTTACCTGTTAATTAATACACTTGATTAACTTCCACGATATGTTGATTTTGCCATCAAAGGTCTGCTATCATGGTAACATGAATTGTTTATATCAAGTCATGTAAACTTAAATCTGCTGATGACTGTATACATTTGTACTTAGATTTCGACAATGTGGGAAGCTTATACCCATTTTTTATATAATTTTCAGGTTGTTGGTTCAGAAAGCATTGAGGGGGAGGATCAGGCAACACAAATCACAAAATTTATAGAAGGATACAGGGAAGGAAGAACCATAAAGAAACCATTCAGTGAGCCTTCATTCATGCGATTTATCCAACGATCTTTTGACATTAGAATGGTGTACATCGTTGTTTTTGTAGTTGCAGTACTAATGCTTATACAGAGTTTTAGTAAAGGAGGCGATGAATACCATCGAGTGCCAAATCAAGCTCAGGTTGATCATGCAAGCAGCTCTGTTTCAGAAGCTGAAAGCAGAGAGTATCAACCAGGAGACAAGGAAGACTAAATTCACGTGTACAATCAGCGAACATTATCAGTAATATATAGCTGGTTTTAGAATTACCGTACCGATTGGTATGTGTATATATTTTTGTTTATTTCCATAATATTGAGTACTGTCAAAACTCAAGCTTTCTGATTTACACCTTTTCACTAGTTATTTCTTTACCGGAAGAGGCTTATTTATTACTTTAAGGATGACAATGATGAAATTGTTAACACATTATTATTTACATCCATCCTAGATATTCCTATTTATTTGACTTGTTTGCATGGATAGGTCGTGCTGCATTTTTTAGAGTTGAACGAGGCCAATATAACATAACAAATACAGAGATTGAAACTTATTTTGCATCCTTCACCAAAATAAAAAGAAAAAGAAAAAAGGAAAAATGAAAAATTCTTTTTCTTGCTGCAAGTGTTTTCAACTTGGTCATTGACACTTGCCTCTATTTGGTACAAGAAAGAGTGAAGAAAGAAAAACGACGAAGAAAAACTTATGGGCACTAATGGCTTTCCTTCAGTATGGATCCTCTGCACTTTAGTATGGATCTTCTGCAATCAGAGAGAGAAAACAAGATGATTTTCTACCGTTCATTTCATTTTTAAATTTTTAGAAGATAATAAAATATAAAAAGAAAAAAGATTAATCATTGGATGATAAATACAAGAAGGAAGGGAAAATGAGAAAAGGAAAAAATTACTTCATTTTAGATACTGAATACCTGTAAAAAATATATTACAATAATGAATAGGATAAATATTCAAAGTGAGTAAATATTAGCAATTTTAAAGCTTAAATTCTAATTGCTTTTCTACCATAAAAAAAGGTTTTGTAAACCTTAATTTTTAAAATTAAGTTTAATAATTTAAAAGAAATAAAGTTTTATGAAAGTTATAAAAGTACAATAAATATATAATATTTTTAATAAAATATTACTATTATTAATTCTTTAAATTCAATTTTAAAAGTTAAAATTCTGATTTTCTTATAAAAATATAACTTATCTAGTGTGATTCCTTTGACCCAGTGTCCCTTGACACTGGTGATCATCCTTCTATTGTGTTGATGAGCTAGTTCAAAACCAACTCATTCTTACAAATAATAATAATAATTGAACCAATGGATAACCTTGATGACATATATAATTTTGCAATCAATAGGGACAAAAACCAAAACCACCAAAACAAGGAAACACCAGTGCACTTAGAGAAATATATGATTAGCATGCTGATTCAGCCATTCCATTATTCCAACAACTATCGTCAATGCAAAGGGACTAATTAAAGCAGCTTTTAAGGTTAATTATGTCAATAATCTATTCCGACAAAAGACTTTTTAAGGAGGAGAACATCAAAGAATGAGAAAAGAACTGAGAATATTATACAAAATTAAATTTATACACTCACAATTCATTTTATAACTTAATCTGCGCTATTTCGATTCAACACTATATTGATGTTGTGTTTTCAAATTATGTTCTTCTACTAATTTTCAACTTCAGCATTAAAAATAATAAACAATAAAAACTATACACATAATAAAATATAGATAATGTAAAAATAAAATGCGGTATAGAGGTTGTGATTTTCTATACTAAATTTATTGAGCTTTGTTTATCATTCTTTTAGAAAAACCTTGTTCCGAACATTGTTTCGGCTCAATGTTCTTCGAGGGAAAATGATTAGTGTTAGAACAAAGCAGGGCACGAGTCCACGTTCTGCACATGTAAGAAAACATGAACACATGTCCAGTTATAAATGCCTGTGCTTCGGGAAAAGAAAGTTACAAATGATGTCGCTGAACAAGAAAATATAACACTAGAAAATTGACATGTATATCAGTAAGCTGGTTATCTTATTTATTTATTTATTAAAGAGAAGCATTTATTAATCAAATTGAGGCCATTTTGTATTGACATGTAGTATTTCAAGAGACAATTTTTTAAAGTTTTTAAAACTTATAAATATATCATAGCAGTAAATTACTTGTTTATATTATTATTATTATTATTGGCTCAATGTGTGAAGATTGATAAACAATGTAAACGAATATAATTTGCATCCAGAGACATTTATTTTTTGGATGGTAGAATATTCCATTTTGTTAATTAAGAAAAATCATCATTTGACGTTGGACAGGTACCCCTGTTCTGTTTTGGCGGTGAGATATACGATAACATTTTCTTAATTAATCAACTTTAACAATTTTTAATTTCATAAGATAATAATAAGATTGAGATCAATACCTGCACAAGATATTAATAAATAGTTGATTGAAGTGATGCGTCTCTAATTTCTTAACGCAAGGATAATTATTTTTTCGGAAAAAGTTCAAGTCCTTAAAAACAAGTTAAATTTAATACAACGATTACTTAATATTATTTAAATTAATTATATATTTTTTTTACAATTTATGTATAAATTTAATTTATTTACTCTTATTACTAACGTTTTATCTTCTTACTTTTAAGTTAATCAAAGTAAATCTTCACATCAAAATTTTGTCAAATTATTAAAAAAATATAATGAAAATATGACATTATTTATTTATAAATTAGAAATAAATATGATTGATTAAAATTAAATAATCTAAAGAATTTAATAATTGAGTCTCATATATATTTTTTTAGTTTACCATAAGTTTAATTTATATATGACTTGGGTCACGTATTCAAATATAATGAATAAATATCACTAAATATTTTTTACATATATAAAAATTTAAACTCAGTATGAGTCGTTTACTAACGATCTTTGTTGGTAGGTATTGCATCTCATATTTAACAGGTTGTAAATTAGATTTATATATATTTTTGAATCCAATTGCTTATTTTAGGTTGAAGTGAAACACCGTTTTTTATTTTTAAAATGTTATATAAAGAACATGAACTACTAAAATTTGATACGAAGACTAAAAGCTAAGCTGTTATTTATTGGTGTTCTGATAACAAACAAACGACAATTGGCTCATTTTATAATCATTTCCATTTTCTTCAGTCACATTATAATATGAACACATAATTTTTAATCCATTTTTAATTATCAGTTAAAATTTATCAAAAGTTATAAAAATATAAAAATTATTAAATTAAAAATAAAAAAGTTAAATATATAATTTTATTTTTAATAAAATTTATAACATATGTGAAGAGTATGTTACTAATATTTGTTTTGTAATATTATCTTCGATCAAAGTTGATATTTGGAAATTCTGAAGATATTCTGATATAAACTTTTAATTTTTGGTACAATTTGATTGGTATTTTATTTGCTGATATTTATATTTCCCCTTTTGCTGTCAAAGCATTATTAGCGATCAATTTGAATCAGAGCGGAGAGGATCAAGGAATAAAAGAGAATAGAAGATTTATTTTTTTCTTCTTGAGATGGAAGCTGATGTATCTATTTTTTTTTGCTGCGTTTTCAGAACCCTAAATTGCAGAAATCCCAATTTCTCCTTCTCTCTCTGCTTTTGATGATTTTCAACCAAAAATTTGTGCTTTTCTGCTTTTCGAATCTTTTGCTCTGATGGGTAATTCGAATCTTCCTTTGTTGTTTTTCTTCTCTTTGGTGGCTCTCTCTGTTATGGCTTCCGCCAAGGTTGTGCTGATTGGGAACAATATCACTCTATCCTTCGATGATATTGAAGCTAATTTTGGTGAGTTTCTGGGTTATTTCTTCCTCCATCCCTTCCAAGTTAGGTGTTAGTGTGTTTTGTATATAAACTGATTTGGTTAAGGTAAGATTTGATTTTGGTTCTTGGGCCATATGAGTATTGGATAAGGGATAGTGGTTTGGTGGAGCTTTGTCAATGGGGTACTGGTTTAACTGAATTTTTTGCCATATTATGATAACTTAAAATTCCATCTGAAAAGGGAAAATTGTTGGTAGATTGGAGGAGAAAAAGTGGAGAAAGGTTTTATAATGATGGTGGAAGGTATCGAACAGTAGATGCCGATGTGTGGAATGCGAGTATGGTCTTAGGTAGCATGTGCTTAAAGCAGATGCATACCATCGTAAAGTGAAATTCTATATATTTTTTATTTACTATTTGTGTTTCTTTTGTGGGAAGAAAGGTAGTGAAGAAGAATGTATGTATGATGTTACGTTCTTGTTCTACTGTTATTGTTTAGCGTGTTATGATGGTGCCGGTGCGGATGTTAGTTTGATCTGAGTCTCTTTTTTGTTGACATGAATGTCTTTTGGTTTCAGCTCCGACAGTCAAAGGTTCTGGAGAATATGGGGTCTTATATTTGGCAGAGCCGCTTGATGCTTGTACAGAACTAACAAATAATGTTGAACACCTTCCCAATGTGAGTTCGACTTTTGCTTTGGTGGTTAGAGGGGGATGTAGCTTTGAGGAAAAAGTCAGAAGGGCACAAAAGGCTGGCTTCAAAGCTGTAATTGTCTATGATAATGAAGATGGCGGTGTCTTGGTTGCAAGTAATGATAATTCCTTCCTGTAGCTACATTTTATTGTTGACCATTCTCTTCCAACATGTAATTGCCATTAAACATAATTTTTTCAACCAATCAACAAAGATAATTTGAGTCATAATGTATACGCACTGGTTATGACAAAATGATTTGGTATATAAAGTAACGATTCAACATTTTGAAATTGTGGTAGTTGTTGATTACATTAATTATGATTTATGTAATTCCAAAATGAGATTATATTAGAAGTTGCTGTAAAACAGGTTAATTAATATGATATCACTTGGAAGGCATATATTAGGTTTGGTGGTTTCTATCTTATTTTAAATGGAATATTAGAGAAAGAATTATGTTCGTTGTTCTCCCTAGAGGTGATATTCTTTTTGATCATTGAAAACGGGGTGCCAGCAGTGAGTGAACAACAGTCTAAGGACTCTGGACAAATTTTGGATGTATTTGGGGTTTATGTATAGTTGATGAAATGTATTATCAAGGTAAAGGTTATGGAAAGGATGATAATCTGTATGCAATATATGGGTAAAAAATTTACACCTATCAAGCATGTAAATTCTATAGTAAAAGAAAGGCTGTTGAAGATAATTTATTGTTGGAGAGACTTTTTGTTTTCCTTAATATCATTGTATATGTTTGCACACACCTATGTCCTATTTTGAGAATTTCTAATGCACAATTATTTTGAGTTTTAGTGGCAGGTAATTCTGCTGGTATAAGAATACATGCTGTATTTGTATCAAAAGCTTCAGGTGAAATACTGAAGAAATATGCTGGGTTGACTGATGTGGAAATATGGCTCATTCCGACTTTTGAAAACTCAGCATGGTCTATCATGGCAATTTCATTTATTTCCCTGCTAGCAATGTCTGCAGTGCTGGCCACTTGTTTCTTTGTTCGTAGACATCGCATAAGAAGAGAAAGGCCTCGAGCTTCTCTTGTCCGTGAATTTCATGGTATGAGCAGTCGCCTAGTGAAAGCAATGCCAAGTTTGATATTTACTGCTGTTTTGGAAGACAACTGTACATCAATAACATGTGCTATATGCCTTGAAGACTATTGTGTTGGTGAGAAGCTCAGGATTCTACCATGCTGTCACAGTAAGTGTTCCTGTGCCAAATTTGTTTTCTTTTTTCAAATTCAGTGTATTATTTTGTTGGTTTGATCTATCTTCAGTGAATGCGCTTATATACTTCTGGGAGCATTGGTCTACTCGAATTTCCTGGTACTTTGTGCAGTTGATTATTGAATTTGGTGTTGATCTTTTTGTTCAGACACACAATAACCTGTCACAAGTTGTAAACTGCTGGACTTCTGGTGTTATATCAGTTACCATTACCTAGTAAATAAGGATGTCCTTGATCATGAGGCAGGTTGTGGCTATTTTCCAGCCATCCTATTTGGGTTCATTGGAGAGAAGTATATAATGAATGTTAGTTTGGGGTGATAGTATGTCATGAAATGGTTTACATTGCTTGGAGACCACAAACGGGATATCCTTTTGCATGGGGGCTTACACTCGTGTTCCAGCTTCTCCCACCCCTCTGTTTCTCTACAAACTATGGTTATGGATTTAGTTGTTTGAATTTTGAACTGTGGCGTTTGCCTATGCCGTACCTCTACTTTAACAATTTGAAATTTAAAATCTCCGACATTTTTTATTTGACTATATTATAATTTGTATCAGTGATGTTGATCAACAAACTTGATCCTTGTTGAAATGGAAAGAACAATCCCATACTTGTTTCAGCTTGTAAAAACTATTCACTTTTTTTTTTGTGACATCTTCAACATCCATCAATTGTAATTATTTTATCAAAAAGAAGTCTTCTAATGGGATTTTTTAAAATGGAAAAGTGGGAGCACCTCTATTTTCTAGGTTCTATCCACTTGCAACTTGAAGTTCCTCTTGCTCTTACTTGATAGTTGATTCTACCCACTTCTTTTTTCTAATCCTGATCGCTGAATTCAGACTTGGGATTCTTCTGGAGTGTTTTCTTGTAAACCCATTTTCCACTTTTTCACTGATAAGTTATCACCTTGAAAGATCCAGTTGGAAATCCAAAAGATCCATCGAACTTTTAATTAAGCTTTTATCATGGAATGCACTGGATGAAAGAGAAATCTTTATTCATAAATCATACCCTGAAAAGGATTCAATTTACAGCACCAACTTTGCTACTATTCGTTGTATTTTTTTTAACACAATGTCCTTGTGTATTGTTTTCAGCCTTCTGAAGGCTGAAATGAACCTTTATATAGTTGTTCATTGTTTTGGATTTTGCAATACATTTCCTGCTGCTATCCATCTGTTGTTACTTAACGAGATTGATCTCTGCAGCCTGTAATTGAATTGCTAATATATTTTCATTATGTTCATGTTAAGTAATGACTATGTTACGGATTATACTAATTCCATTTTTCTAATGTGTAATTGGCAGAGTTTCATGCTGCCTGTGTGGATTCTTGGCTTACTTCATGGAGAACCTTTTGTCCAGTTTGTAAGCGTGACGCAAGAACTGGCTTAACTGATCCACCACCTTCAGAATCCACACCTTTACTCTCATCAAGCCCAGCATCTATGGCGTCCTCTGTCTTATCTTCTGTGAGGTCATCATTAGCTTCATCTTCAGCAATACAAATTGCCCGTACCCCATCTGTTTCTCGCAACCACTCTATGGCTAGTACCCCTTGTATTCCGCCCTCTCTCAGGTCCTACCGTCAATCCCCCTCCCTAAGCATCAGCCGAAGCTCTGTAGATCTAAGGAATGCATCCCAAAGATCTCTAGCTTCTCACTTGAATTCACCACGTTCCATGGGTTACCCATCTCTGTCATCTCTTAACTCAAGGTACTTGTCCCCACACATTCCAAGTCCAAGCACTGCTTCAGTAAGTTTTATTGGTTCATCCAGTCAACAACAGCATCCTCTTCGATATAGCGAGTCAGCTGCAAGCTTCTCGCCATTTGCCTCTGCACACTCCCTTCCGGAATGTTGAGCAGATCAATGTGATTTTATCGTATGATTGAGATGTCTGTGCAGTTGAATCATTAATTGCCAAATCATTGAACTAAATAGTGACCATGCGACACGACTGACTTGTGGTCTAGTCCCATGCAATGCCTCGGTGTTCCCTACCCACGTCTCCTTTGGCAATTGACTTCCTTCTTGGCACCTGGTGTACATTGTAGCATCTTTGTGATGTTAGTTTCATTTACATGTGCTGGTTGAGGTTCTTACAGTTTTAGGTTGGTGAGCATGAGTACTTGTGTGTATTATTTGTGCTTCTGAATATTGATGCTTTAATAGCCTTGATTTCAAAGTATAGTCAACTGCTAACAAGAGAAATGTTGGGCTGTATAGACAGATTGAAGTGAGAAGAGTTCTTTATTTACTGTGACTGTCTAGTGGATTTGTCCAACTGAATGATGAGAGATCATATCATGTGATACTTTTAGAGTTGTGTTATCTATGCATACCTCAGCATCTAATTGCAAAAGTGAGTATCAATAATACATGTAAAATTTTCCCAGGGTGTAACTTTTGCTGTTGCTGTTACTTGTTAATACTAACACATGCTGGCCAAAAATAAATGTATACAGTTTTAAATCATGGGGCATCCTATGGGGCCTTTGGGATTCTTCTCCCATGATGCTGCCATATGGCAATACCAATACTCTTTACCTACTCAGACATACCCTCTTCTGGCTACTTAATCCCCAGAAAGTTCATTAGCAAGTTATTATGTTAAATAAATACCTTTTTGGGCATATCCAGTTATAGAAAATTGAACTTCCTTGAACTCTTTTCGAGAGAGTGAGTGCTTCAAAATTCAAATTGTATGTTTTTGTTCTCCATCTTCTGGAACACAAAATTTTCCAATTTTCTAAAATTGAGAAACTAGTGTGAGATGTTTTTTCCCTAGAACTGGAAAAGTGAGGGATCAAAGTTCCGCACATTTTTCTTTCACTTTTCCATGATTAGCTTGCAATACGTGTCTTTTTTTTTTTTTGCTTTTTAAGTTTATTTTGTAGGATTAGTACGTAAATTCTTATCATCCATAAAAATTGAACCTTACGAAGTATAAATTATCACATTATAAGATGGTTTTTACTTAGTTACATATACATATCCGTGTGTGCACTAAGAGTATATGGTATAACACTTTTCAGTAAGTTGAAAATATATTTTACTAGTTAAAAACTTGTTTAAGCTAAACAATTTTTTAATTAGTTTATTATTAGTAGCTAGTATTATTTTTTGAAACTCTAATTCGAGCAGTATTTTAGTTTTTCAGCTTGGTTATAAGTATTTTTTTTATCCCAGATATTTTTCATAATCTGTCGTCTATTAATTTTTATAATCATCAAAATAATAATATAAATTGGTATATATTATTTATTCCATTTCATAAAAATATTTATAATTAAAAATAAAATATTTAAAAATATCATCCTACTTTTTAAGATGATAAACAATACATATTATATCTGATTTCTATCTACTGTCTCTTTCTCTTTTTTCTTCTATATCATTTATCATTTTTAATTATTTTTCTCACGTCTATGTGGCACTCCTTAATGAGATGTGAAAATATCATTCCCCATAATATATAAAAGTCGATTCGTAACAAAAAGAAAACACTGTTTTGCACACTATTTTTGTCGGTGTTGGAATACGACAAATAAAAAATGAGTTAGGGGCAAAAGACTCTGACATGAGGGAGCAACAACGATCAAGTTTGGTTTGCAGAGCGAAGATGTCGCAGTCTTTAGATTCAAATAGAACCTTCCTTTGAAGGTGCAATCGTTTGAGTCAGGGAAAGATAAATGTAAATGTAGCTACATCACATTAACATTACGTACAAGTCTTAAAAGACTTCAATTAGTGTTAACTTAGTTACAGATTAATTGCTAATAGAATATTTTTTATTGGAATTAGGTGGTTCAGATGCTTTGCATGCTTCATAGCCTAAACATTACCTTGTAATTGACCCACATCATCAACAGGTAATCCCCCTCAACGCTAATGCATAAAATATTCATCAATTAATTTAATATAAATATAATTATGAGACTAATTCCTTGAATTGAAAGTGGGGTTATATGTAAAGTTATTTTTAAAGTGACTATTCAAATTTAAACTCTTAAAACTATGTGTCCAAGTTTTTTAAGATATGCAAAAGTTGATTCAAATTTCCTTTTTGTTCCTTATTCTTTCAGCTATAAATTGCCATTATTTGATTAAAAAATTTTAAAAAGGAAAAAGATGGGGCATGTTTTATCCAGTATTAGTAGATAGGAATTTTCACGTATGAAAAGTCAAAAAGGAAAGAGAGAAAACAAGATTGGATGTAGAAGGTTTCCTTGCCAAAAAAGTTTGCGCTTCTGCAACATGCTTAATGTCGTAGGTCACACGAAGATGTCCCTTCTTGGTCTTTACTCTTTACTGCTGAGGATGACAACACAATCCCAGTAAATGTTTTCAATTGTCCCACTAAATTACCTGTATACACTATTTAATATATAACTTTTTGTAAAGTCAAATTTTCTTTAGTTAATCTGAGACAGCTTGGGATTGATGGGAAGACTTCCAACACTAACGTGTGCGTGACACATAGGTCATCACTATATATATAAAAAAATTCCAATTTATCATAAAATTGTAATGGATGTGTGATTGTTTCCAAATTGCACATATCTTTCTTTTCTTTCCTTTTGTTTGAAACCCAGTTGCGTCAAATTTATATTATTTATTGTTATATCTGTCATTCCTTCATAATTTCATGCAATAATGTATGATTCGCTCTTGCGTGTTTGCGTATCGTGTATGATTCGCTCTTCTGCATGATATATATACAAAATCAATCCTTTTAATGTGTGTTCATAGTAAGAAACTAAATATATTAGTACAATAAATTAAATATAAATAAATAATATATAAAAGTCATTCAATGTTTGGTTGGTTGGTTCTTAATAAAATATCAGTATATGAAGACGTGTTCAATTTTTGGCACCATTTTGTTAAACTGTGTCACATTGGGAAGATAAGTTATTATTAGAATTTTAAGACAGGGACTCTTAAACTATACTCATCTTGACAACTCAAAATAAACATAAATAACAATGCACAATAGTCCACGATGTATTGCTTTGAGTCTCAGTTTAATAATGGCTTAATATAAAAACCTGTTTATATTTGTATTTCCTTGTGGCTTGCATTTGACAAATTTTGCTTTCAAATTTTCCAATTGTTAGGAACTTATTAGTGCGGCTGCTCTTTATAATATAAGCATTTTCTTGCAGGTCTTGTTGCCATATTCACAAAGTTATCATTAGATGTTGAAGGATCATGGGTGGTGGAAGAAAGCAGGAGGACCACTATAATTGCAATTAAAATCTAAAATGTACTTGCAAAAAAGTATTATCAAACAAAATAATTAATTAAATTTTAAAGTTTTACACTATCTAATAATGTATTATTATTAACATTAGTACTGCATTGATAATATATGTGTGTGTGTGTGTGTTTAATAATATTATTATTTGTTAATAAAATATAAAATATTTATACTAACAGGTTAATTTTGTTAGAGAAAAGGTTTATATTAACCAAAGCTAATTTAACATTAAATTGTTAGTAAGTGATTTTTTTTAGGGATAATTTCAACCAAACTTTTTCTTCTAATAGAGCTCCAAAATGTTTATTAAATTCCTCAGTCATGGTTTGAAAATTTGTATTGGTTGTTGAATCAATGTTCTCTTTATACGTCACTTTACGTCCTTGCCCACGATTTTTCATCTTGTCCACGAGCAACATTAAGCCTTTAATAAACAATTTAAAGAAAGGAAATTAATCTATGTTTCCATTTTTGAATGACTTGAGCTGTTAAAAAAAATCTTGAATTATGATCTTGTGAGTTATAAAGAAGGTTGTAGACAGTGCTGTAGAAGATTTATTTGAGTAAATGACATTACTTTAATGTATTAATACAGTTTGATTGTATGGATTTCAAAATTTCAAGGTAGTAGTAGTCACATAATTTAAGTTTTCTCTTATGCTTAGATTTAATATGTAGCAGACTATCATATTCATAACTCTTTTCTCAGCACGCATGCTTGCATTAGATCCACGTTTCTGGGTGCTCTCTGAAACAGTGAAAGAGAGGACCCAATTCTGAAGTAGTCTTTAACACCAAGCAAAAGGAGGCACCCCTATACGGCTAATATTTATTTCCCAAAAATCTGTCGGCGTGGGTACCTATTTTTTGCAACTTCGCTTCACACTGTGATGATGGGGGGGAAAATCATCATGTAGTTGTTATTGGAATACAAAATTATACCTTTTTCCAAATTTAAAAAGGAAAAATCTTTGACATTAATTATTGTGTTTCAACCATCTTTTATGCATTTATAGGTAATCTTCTAAGGCGCACGAACTGGGGTAGCTTAGTAATCTACTTGGCCCATCATGTACTACTGAATAATGAAAATGTGCAATAGTTGGAACTTGGAACAATTATAGAGTTGTGACAGATGAAGGGGGTTATGGAAAAGAAAATAAAAACATTATCATGAAGCCAGGGAGGTGGTTTTCTACTATTTCTTTTTTCTTTTTATGTATACAAAGACACATGTTCAAAAATAAAATAAAATAAAAAAAGATAATTTTTTTATTAAAGATTATACTGTTTAATGTTATTAATACATTGAACTTGTGATATCATATTATTTTTAATAAAATTTTATCATACATTTATTTTTTGTTCTTAAATATATTTATTCAACGAAATAGACCATGAGAAGAAGAAGAAAAAAATGAGAAATTGTTGATCTGACAGAATAGTTTGCGATATTCTGTCTCTCTTTCTTTCCCACGTTTCCGACCAGCATGAATTATGAGATTAGAGACACAAATGCAATATTTTCAAGATGTTATTTATTATTATTGGAAGCTTGCTGTAGTTTTCTTCGTTAGCATGAAGCATAAACTACTTATTTTGCGTTTTCTTTTTCTTGGATTTCTCACGGGTGTTCTTAATGTGAAACAGTAGTTGCGTTTCAAGTATGGTTAGGTATTAAAGTGAAAATTTAAACCGTAATTTATGAGTTTGAAGAAAACTAGTCTTTTAATTAGGCTCAACCCTTGTTAATATTTTATATTTAAACAAACAAATGTTTCGATTTAGTGCTCTAAAGATAGAATAATTTACAATACTTTTGTTTGAAAAGTAATCAACCAATATACAATTTTAAACACTTTTTATTACTGTGTTGGAGAAAGGAACATAAGAACAAAGAATAGATAATTTATTTTTAAATTTATAAAACTTAAGTTGTTGTTTCTTTCTCTCATTAAATCATGTATAATTTGAAATTCTTTAAAGTATATCGGAATTTTGTGCTTCTAAAGTGAGAAATGCTTCAAGTGAATAGACGTGTCGAGTGAGAATTGAGTCTTTAATTTGTTTACTTTTAATTTAAAAGTTATTTATATATGATAAATGCTTAAATTCAAATTAATGGTAAACATACGTTTATGTTATATAACTAATTAATATCATGGTGAAGTGTTATTTTCTATATTTATTAGAATGAAATCAACAGTTAATTTTGGGTTGAATTTGGATTTATTTAAATTTCGTATCTTGGGTGAGGATCATTCAGATTAACACACTATATGATTTGTATAATATATCATGCAATGACAAGAAACGTTTAAAATATATTGTGTGACATTCGAATAATAAAGAAGCAACATGATCAATTCAAGTTAGGTATTAATTTGACAGACATATTTTTAATAAGATTATATGAATATCAAATTTTAAAAACTTAACTGTTGCATTGAAACTTCCTATGAAATAAATCACATTTATAAATTTTCATATAACTTAAAAATTGATAAATACTTTCTGACATAATTAAATTTGGCAATATTTACCATTATCATATTTCTAAAAATTAGAGAATGCAATTCGTTATATTTGAGAAAAAAAAATATCACTTTGCTAAACAAAAGCTCTTATAAATACCTTTTCCCTTCAAACAAAAGGGATTAATTAAGTTTAGACAGTCCCCAAATTACTTAAACGTGTGCTTGTTTTACAATTGTCTCACAATAAATAGAGGCTAAAAAGAAAAGAAGAAGGAATCGATATTTGAACAAAATGATCTGAGTCAAAGATTTATATTAGGACGTGAGTCGCTTTAACTCTACATTGCAATTAACTGTTTAATTTTATATATATTTGCGTGGGGGAGTTAGTATTATTATATTATAAATATTCTTCATTTGAGCAGAATTTATCTTATATAAAATATACCTTTAGTATAGACAGAAAAATGTAGGTTTTATAAAAGAACGTCCAATTTTGATAAATTTTTGGAGAAGTTTTTATAGAAAAATTAGTATAAAAAATCATAATTTTTTTTTATAACTTATACCTCTCTATTTGTTAAAAACATTTTTATTTAAATTTTCTGAAATTTAAGAAAATAAATTGTTTTTATTAATTTATGAAAAAGTTTTATTATTTTTTATACTAATTTTTTTCATGATAAAATCTTCTTTGAAAATTTACTTAAATTCAGCTTAAATGCAATACATATTTAACATAATTTAAAGATTATTATTATTTTCTAATAAAATTATCGTTGTGTCTTTAAATATTTTAGGTATGCAATATAAGTATGATAGAATTACACTGGTTTAATTTGAATAAACTTCTCAATAAATTCTTATAAATTTTTTTGATAACTTTGATAAACAATTTTAATTCTTTATTTTTTAGATATATTTTTAAAATGTGAATATACAAAATAAATAAATAAAATAAACAAGAGATAAAAATATTATATATTATACTATATATACTAATCAATTTTTGGTTATTCAAAGATTATAACCGTTACCGAGTTACCTGATTACTTGTTTTCCGACCAGCAGTCAACTCCACGACATAAATATGCGAGTGTTGGATAGACTGTAGCGTTCAAATGGACAATAGTTATCATTAAAAGGCTTTATTATTAATGGTAATCATGAAGGAGAGACATGTTACAAACTTCTCAATGGTATATTCCTATGAAAACAACCATATACACCTATTTCAACTTTATTCTAATTACGTAGTATTAATGTTGATTTGATGATGGAAGTGTTTTCTGTAGACATTCTCTTCCACTATCCAGATTGAACAATTCGTAACATGAAGTTGCACGGTAAAACACCACCAGTTCATGTACTTCCAAGAATACTACCATCTTGTTACTCACCCTTTTGTCCATCACAAATTGTTCCAACTAAATAGTTGGCTGTGTACTTAGAATACTTGATTATGAAAGATTATTTTTTTTTAAGAAATTTTTTAATAATTTGATTTTTCATCGAACTCAATCATATCGTGTGATTTATGGAACTAAGCGTTGTGATATTGTAGCTTACCTCACTTTTCAATATAAGAAAAATAAAATTACAATTGCAGTCTCATTGACTTGAATTTGGTCCTTTTTTTAATGCCCTTTTGAGCATAGGTTATGATAACCAAGATACCACTACATAGAATAATGCTATGTCACAAGGCAGATGGGCCTCATGCTCATTATATAGTTTCTGCTTTCAGCACATCCACTACCGTAAAACATGACATAAAGATATATGCTCACGTAGCTTTCATCATATGCTGCACAACCAAAATGAACAAAGATAAAGAGGTTTTTGGCTTTGACCTTTACACGAACATAGAGACTTCAAACATCAAGATAATGGTTCTTTCCTTTCAATGTTCATGGATTTAATAGTATCAAGTAGATCTACCATAAGAAATGCATTGAATATATTGAAACCATGTGGGGGAAAACCAGATGGACCCAATTTCATAACTTGAGTTCTAAGATTGTCTAATTCAATTATGATGATAGTTGGGGGCTTCCTCACTTGTCTATTTTTTTTATTATTATTATTAATGTTGTTTTACCTCCCTTAAGTAGAGTAATGTATCTGATGAATATGCTTCAACCAATAATTGAACTCCACTTAATGAATAATAATGGCTTTCACTTAACAACTAGGTGTAGATGGGTTTATTTTAAAAAAATACATTTTACTCCAGATACTTATATATGTGACCCACACGTGTAATTTTAGGTATTAAATGTACGTTACACAACCTACAATTAAGTTCCTTTATAATAATCCAAATAGAAAAACCATTTTCCACTTTTGGTTGTTGAAATTGTACACGCAAATGTCACTAAATGCAAAACCAAACGGAGCATGTGGACTTCAAACTGATTGTACTGTGATATGTACACAACAAATTTGTGAACCTTTTTTTAAAATTACTTTTATGTTTCAGAAAACAGTGGTAAAAGGCACATAATTCAGGATCCATATCTGAGAAATCCTAAGTCAAATCATCTAAGTTGATGCCAACGTTTAAGGAGCTGAATGAGATCTCACCTTATTAGAAAAATAAAAAATTTAAAGAAAATTAACTCTTGTTTATAGCCTAAACTGTAGGACCAAAAAAGGGGTACACTCAATTTGTTAACTTTCACTCAAGACAGAGTGATATCCACAAATTTTATATTCTGGGCAAGCAGAATCAATTGTGAAATGTATCATTATCTGAGGGTAGTAATTAGGTTCACCACTAACCTTTAAAAAATATGTTAAAAGGTCCACTGATTCTCCAAGCCACCTCATAAATATGATTTAGAGTAAATAACCCAAGCTTTCATATATTTTATTTGGGCTATACTAAATTTCTAATCTGTATAGGGTTTACGTAGTTGTGTTGTGTGTGGTGAGCGTTAGAAAGAAAGAAGAGGTAGCTCAACAACTTTTTTAGTTGTTATCAACAGTAGCAGCCACGCACAGAAATAAATTGCATCACTGAAAACCTTATCACATTCACTTGAAAAATATGTACCAAATGTACGTAGAAATTAGAAAAGTCAAATCAATGATTTGTCATCTCTTTCCAGTATAGTCCGGTACATTGTTTCCACATGGGATCATCTAAATTTCACTCATAATGCGTTATTATCACATGAGATACAGCAAAGACCGTATATATTGTGTTTAGAGATTTGTGTGTTTAGTGCCAGAAAACCAAAAACAAAAATGATTAAAAATTAGAAACAGTATCAGTGATCAGTGATCTCTGAGCAAAAGGAGACAAGCACTGTTTCCTATACTTGTATTAACATATTACAATAACTTAAGTTTCCAAAGACATATTTGTCTTCACATGCCATATTTTAGAAACTAAAAACAAAGATGAAGGTTTAAAAAGGTTAAAAGTAAAAAAGGGAATGAAATACCTCATTCTTGTTTTTCTCATAACAACATGAACACAAGTAGATTGAAAGCTAGGCATCACAAGCTTAGAGGGACCTGGGATTAACATGTTCATAGGTGCTTCTTCTTGAGCTTGGAAGGTAGACTATAGATTCAGAAACAGCACAAGTTCTCTTGCAAGAAGCATAAAGGCTAATAAACCCAAAACGATCACTAATACTCCTTGACACCTTTGTTCCATTCCATAAATTTCCACTTGTTTCTTCATGATCATCCTTTGAACATTCAACCAATGCAGCAAAGAAAGGATCCCTTTGAAAAACACTTTGTATTGAATTTTTCTTCCTAGTCCTTGGTTCTTCATGAGTCATCTTTGTAGAAGAGTGCGTGGTAGTTGGAGGGGGTAATGGTAGTAGTTTCAAGGATGATTCTTGGAGCTTCTTGGAATTTTGTTTCTTGGGAATTCCTGGTAGATGTTCCCAAGAAAATGGAACACCTGAGAATCTAAGAGGGGAAGCAGGACTAAGGAGTGGATCATCATGGAAATAGAATGATTCAATGGATGAAGAAGAGGGTGAAAGTGATGAACAAGAGGAAGAGAAGGAATGAGTCCTGCGAGAAGAAGGGTACTTTCCTGAAGGAAAGGTGTCACATTGTTTTGGAACAACAACCTTGCCATGCTGAGTAACAGTTCCTGATGAAGAATCCATTGTGTTTGTGTGATGAATTAGAGAGAAAAGATGTGTTTTTTTTTTCTCTAGGCCTCTTTGCACATTTTATTATATAGGCACATAAGAGAAAGACAAGAGTGCAAGTCCTATTTTACTAATTTTATGCTTTGATCTTCCTTAAAAAAAGAAAAGAATAATAATTTTGGGGGATAAGAAGGTAATGATAATTATTGACTAACAAAAAAGACCCCATGGCATTCATGGAGGGGACAAAATAGGAAAATCAATAATGATGGAGGTGATAAAGCTATGTTTTAAGTAGAAGGGTTACCATAAAGAGTGGTTAAGAAGCAATCACATGGAGGTGGCTGGCCAAACATGAGGAACTGCAGCTACTAATACTACTAGCCAGTGTACAGGTTTAAATCAAATCAGTTTTGAGGCAAAAGAGCTGTCTCTATGTTGCTTTGGAAGAATAGGTAATTAATTTCATCCAAAAATATACATCAAGCCATAAATGCACCATGTGTTTGAAGGTGTCAAGGGTCAAGCTATTCACTTTTGTAAAATTTCTGCTTCTCCAATAGGTGGATTTCAAAGTTTGGGTCTCTGCAGTATTTAAACATTCCTTTGGAATAACTAGTTTATTTGGGAAGTGTAATTTTTAAGATCCGGATTGTCTATGGTCCAAAATAAATTGCACAGTTGCAGTTTTTCATATCCAGTTGCCTGCACTAAATTTTTTGTATTTACAGTATTTCTTATCACAGATTAAAACTTATGGTGGACATTGTATGCAGTCATACAAAAACTCTAATTTATGTTTATAGTTTTACATTTCCTTTTTATTTGTTTATTTTAAATAATACTTCAGATTTACAAATATATAATTAATATTCTTATTTATATTAAAATTATTTTTAACTTCTTAATATTATTTTGATTATTATTTTTCTCTCGTATATAATAAGTACATAAATATTGTAAAATTATATAAAGCTATGGGTATATTTTAAAAAAAAAGATAATAACTAATATTATCATAAACTTTTTAAAAAGACAGATAAAGCAGTACAAAATTTTCTTCGGAAAATGGATTAATTAGAAAAATATTTTTTTTAATGAATACAAAACTTAAGACACAACATTACAAGTATTTTGATGTGTTGTTTTCTTAATTACAATTAGAGTTTGTCTCAATAACTCGTGCATTAAATTCAACACATTATTGAAATAAATTTGTTAATTAAAGAATAGAACAAAATAGTTTTTGTTGCATAAAATTAGAGTTACCATTTTGGAATGTGAAGTGAAAGAAGAACAAATACTTTAAGCACAACTTTTTCTTCAATATTACTATTTAAACAATTAAAATTAACACTACATATAACTTTCTACATAGTTATTTTTTATTTTGTTAAATGCATGTATTTTAAAATACATATAAAATATAAAAGAGAGATTTAAAGAAAAAAACATTTCTCTTTTTTTCTTAGTTCACACTTGACTGTGAATAAAATTTGATGAGAATTTATTCATAGATTGGCGACTTGGAAGGCAAAGTAAATAAAATTAGGAATGAGTAACATTACAAATACAAGATACACGTTAATCAATAAAACAAGAGTGGTCAATGGATTAGGAGGCATGAACTAAGTAAACAAGCCATTACATGATTTCTGATTTTAATATTAAAATATTTTTGAAGTTTACCTCTTCTTTGTCCTTTGATGACTTGGTTTTGAAATTTAGCTGAAGAAATGTCATCCCAACATGCATAGTCAAAAAGAGAGAATCTTATCACACTATCTGGAGGGGGAGACTTCAAAAACTCCAAATTAATAACAATTGTTAAACTAGATTTTAAGCATTTGAAATCATATTTTTTTATTCAAAATTGTTTTAAATTACTTAAAATTATTTATTCTGAAGACTGATGTTAATATTATTTATTTATTTTTTCTAAATGGTCCCAAACCTGCGTTTTTTATGCATACTATTCTCATCAGTAGCAAAGGTTGGAGAAAACGACATTTCTATTCACGGTAGGAGATGTTTTGGAGCAGTTCATGCAAAGTTTATGAATGTGTTTGACAAGTTGTTTTAGTTGATATACAATTTATTTGATCTGTTTATAAGTTTAATTAATTAAAATATTTAGTTAACAAGTTTATAGTACTTTTCATACCTTTTAGCTCATGGTTTTGGCTTATTATTTTTCTACTCTTACGTGCAATATTTTAATAAAATTTCCTAATTCTTAACTCGTTTAATATTATAACATTTATCTTAATACATTTTTCCTTTCATATTACTGTTTACTTTAGTTTTTGCACTATTTACTTTAATTTCTAATATAATAGTCGATTTTTAAGAGATCAAAATTAACTAAAATACCTAAAACTATAATTACCTAAGAATATATTTTATTTACAAAATAAAAGTATAATTTATATATGAAAAAATTATATTTATTTTACAATTATTAGCTATCTTGACTAATTTAATATAAATTTTTAATTTAATAAGCTAATTAGACAGGCTTTAACTTTTAATTAAAAGTTCGTTTTTAAAATTTCAATTTACTTATTAACTATTTAAGGAAAAAAAACCTTGGTGTTTTTATTATTTTATGTACAGATCTTTAAAAATAAGAAATTTTGGATTGAGAAATTGTAAGTCTAGTCTATGTGAAAAATGAAACAAAAATCAATCTCCTAAGTAAAGTTGTCAACCTCTTTGGAAGGTTTGGTTTTCGATAACCCTCGACACAATTATTCACAGAAGAAGTACCCACCATTGAAGAAGTTTAAGAAAAAGCCCAAAGGCCAAATTAATGGGTCCTAGTTTAGGGATGGTGGCATTACCAAGATCATTCTCCTTTTTCAACATTAATTTCTCTGCAAAATGGAACCAACTTCCTCAAAATATATTTTATTTTTTAATTTTATAAGGACTAGGTAATAAATTTAAAATATAATTTTATTAGTATCAGTCCTTACCTTATTTAGTTCAAAGGACGAAAAGAGAGAAGAGAAAAGAGAATTTTTTTATGAAAATATATATGATAAAAATTAGTATTTTAAATGGCTCAATCAATCATAAAGTTCATATTAATCTTAATATGTTTAACAAATAAATTATTTAAAATAATTTTTTATACATAAAAATTAATATAATATATGCTCTTAATTATATACAAATAAATTATTTTATTACAAATTTATTATAATTCCATATATATTTATTGCATATTATTTATTTATTTATTACTTCCAAAAAATATAAAAGTCAACCCAGTCGAAACTACAATTTATTGGTTTAGATTAAATAAATTTTGAATGTACAATCACATCAATTGAATTATAAAAAAAAATATTAAAGTGGTTAAATTATATTATTTTGAAATTAATTTAATTCAATCTCTAAAATTATATTTAATCTAAATTATATATATATTTTATAAAAAAAATTCTATTCAAATCGGATAAATTCATAAAATTATTATGTACAACAAAACTTATGCTTTGAATATATAACATAAGCATATTTACTAAAAGTGTTTTTAGATAAAATATTTTAAATAAGTAATTCATTTTTTAAAAATAAATTACAATTTCATGTATTAAATTTTTTTGTTAAAATATTTAAAATTGTTTACAAATTTTAGTAAATATCTTTAATAGACTAAAATAAAAAAAAATTAAATTCTGACAAAAAGTAAAAATTTGAAAGTGATTATTTTAATTGAAAATTTTATATTTTTAATTCATTTTGTCAAATATAATGATTAGTTGATAAAAAAATACAGTGATTGTTTTATTTTTTTAAGAATGTAAGTAATTTAACTACTCTGTATAAATAATTTTTTTAAAATAATATTTATTCTATTTAAATAAAATATTTTAAAATAATAAAAATTATAATGATATAATTTAAATTTAAAAAAAATTTCAAAATTTTTTATTACCTCATCTAAACACAACCTAAATATTTAAGTAAATGTTTAACTTTATTCACACATACATGTTTTTCTCATATCCTTTTCCAAGTTTGTGTTTTAGGCATAATTAATATTTTTAATATTTATCATATAGATTGAATAACCTTATTTTTAAAAAAAATTAATGAGAATATATTTATAAATAAATAATATAATTTATTAATTTAAGATAACATCATTTAATCTATGGAATAAGTTAGACAAACTCAACTACCGTTATCAATCGCTTAAACCAACAATATATTAGAATGAAAATAAATAAGAGGATAATTAAGAACCACAAAAATAATAAAGTAATAGCTTAAAGATTATACATTACATATGGAAGAAAGTTATTTATTTCTTCCGTGAATACAGAAAGAAACTTGGAGACCAATTTGAAATCGAAATCTACAATTACTCGTTTCTTCACTTCAATTTTGATTGTTAATCCTCTAACTTTACAACAGAGATTCTCTCATTCTTGAATTACAGTTAGTACGAATCAACTAGCCAGTCAAGCCTAGTACTGTAGAGGTTGAGTGGTGCACTAGGAGCCAACAAATTGATCCATTCTGCTTTGCATTCTGCGTCATTCAAAACATCATGTTTTTTAATTTAAGGTTTTCCAAAAGAACACTGTGCAACACGGAATTTTCAACTCTTGATGCGCCTCAAGGCAAGGTAGGCCAATAATCTGTAAGAAACAAACATGAAAAACAATACCCCAATGCATCCCACAGTGCCAATTTGCCCCACCACATCTTCCTCAACAAATTTGCAGTTTGCCCTATCAATGTCACCATGATAGCATCCCAAAAGATATGATATCTTCTTGCCATCCCCATACTGGATTCTAGTCAGCAGCTTATAACAGTAGAAGGTTGTGGATATATATTTGATCCAAGCCATACATGATGGCACCTTATGGACATAGTATCCTCCTGTCAAGACAAAAGCTAGCATTGTCACTGCTGCAACTGTGGAAGCCTGTTTTGCATCCATTATTGCTGCACCTAAAGCAAGCCCAAGACCCTGTGACACAAGCACGTATCCAAGAACAAGCAACAAAGTCAAGAGAAAAGCCCATAAATCAGGCTTTAAACCACCCATCCAATATGTAACAACGAGGAAAATCGTGGGAAGAATAAGCTCCATGGGCAGGTCTCCAACTATTCGTGCCATAAAATAGGACGACAATGTGTACATACCAGAAGCCCTTTCTTTCATGAAGATGGCACGCTCTTGAGGGAAAGCAAACACTGAGTTGAAAGATGGGAAGACTCCCCAAAAGATTGAAATGAAGAAGAGTAGCCCAAGCCGATCTTGAATATTCCTATACTCTGAGTGCCACCACATTAAACCAGCTAATAGTGCAGCAGCAATGACTTGAAAGACTCTCAGTGTGTTGAAGGATTCGTGCTTTCTTTCTTTGAGGCTTCTCTGAAGCAGAATTCTGAATTGGTAAAACCAATCAAAGAAGCTAACCCTGTCACTGTGTCTACATTCTTTGGAAGAACTGCTTCTCAAAGGGTGTGTGTTTTTTGTAGGAACAATGGCAGTATCCATGCAGGCAGTTTTTACCTTGGGACCCAATACTGTGTTGTATGAATTAACTAGGCTTTGTTTTATGTTGGGCCTATCTCTTTCACTTTGACCATCGACATGGCAAACACCTACACAATTCAAGGCGAAACATTGATCAATATCAATGTGGGATTTTTTCACCTCATAAATCTATAAAAGTTCATTCTATTTTGCACTTCGGTTATAGTTGTATCTCTTACTTGAATAAACTATATAACTAACATGTCCAGTAAATGATGAATCTGGGGAAATGTTACACAACGGCAAAAGGATGCAAAGTAACTGGAAAAAATCCCAAGAATTTTTTTAAGAGTTTGGGTTGCATTCAGGTTCAGAAACAAGTAATTAACCTTTATTTAGCTTATGGTTGGCAACAAGTACATATTATTCAATTTTCAAATTTAGGGGGGAAAAATACAAGAGACCAATACAGAGAGGTAGAAAGGGAAACTATTCACAATAAAACGAGAGAGATATTGAAGCTTTCTATATAAAAAATCCTTATCTATAAACCAATGTTATACAGCTGAATAAACTATTGAAAGTGATAGTTGTAGCTGTAGCAACAGGGCGAGGCCCTATGGAAACATGTATTGTGAAATATAGCATTTAATTAAATACCCGGATCTAATAATTGCATGAAAATATTGAAGCTGAAGAAACTAGGACGTATAGGATAGGTCAAAGCAGGGTTAAACTAATCAAAGTATGTTTAAAATAATTATACAAGTACTTGCTTATTCTAAAAGGGGCGATTAGGGGCATGAACATGCTTAAATAGGATAGTGGAACTTGTAAAAGCTGACTTATGTTAGTGTTATGGTGAGTCTCCACTAATATTGGTGCTGGCACTGCTGGTTGGGCCACCAGCTCCCACTTTCATTCGCATAATATCAATTTAGCTATTTACTTTTATTTCATTAAACCTTTCTGCCATCAGACTTCACTTTTGCGGGAGAAATGTTTGTAAGGATGTAAAGCAACCCAACACGTGTAGCTCTCTAACAGATCCTAAGATAAGAGATTCTAAAAAAGTTGGAGGAAAAGAGAAAAGAAACAAAGTGAACGGGAAAAGGGAATCACTGCCAAATAGGCCAGATCATTGTCCAGAAGTGAAGGTCAAGTTTTTTTTCCAAATGTAATCATGAATAAGGAACAGCCCCAAAGATCATGTTCTCTAGTAGTAGGTCAAGAATATTTTATACGAAAATTCAACTATTATTCTTATACTTCGGCATTTTACATTTTTATCCTAAAATTCTTTTTTATGAGAAAAACAATTATTTCTCCCTCTCTTTTCCTTTCTTTTTCGATAAAAAATGAGGAGTAAGACTAACTTCATTAATAAAGGAAAATTTATTAATGCACACCAGTTGTGCGGAGCGAACCAAACATGCAACACTGAAAAACAAAGATATACCCAAAACCCAACTTTAATAATATTTATACACCCGAAAGCTTAACCTCCATAGAATACAAGATAAGAATCGTGGGTAAATGCTTGTGAATTTATCACTATTTTTTAAGGGCAGACAGTGATTCAGTGTGCCACTTCTCCCGGGTGCTCTTTGCTTTTTCAATTTTTTATTTCCTTTTTACAGCAGATTGATGGTTTCTCACGCTATCAGTGTCGTCATCACTTCCTCCACCTTAATATCCACAATATCATCATGGTCCCAAGAATCAACGAAAAAGGTTAAGAGAGGCACATATCCCTATTAATCTTTTAGGGCCAAAGATGTTGAGGACCATATAAGATAAAAATACCTAGTCAAAGAGCACTTACCATACGGTTATTCATGAAATAATTAATTATAGCTAGATTGTGCTTGGTGATATCACCAACCAATCCATGCTAAAAGAAGCAAACAGTAGCACATATAGAAAGACCGCTAGTTATCTACCACTCTAAGACTCCAGTCCACTACCCAAGCATTTCCTACTTTATACCATATGCACGTTCTCTTTTGACCATAAATAGCTTTGGACCACATAGCTGGCGTTTTCAACGATAATTACTCTTTTTACATTAGTTCTTCAAAAGAGAGTTTCTACGAAACTCACATCTTATAAAGGTAGTTATACAACATTCTTTGTTATGCTTGAACTTGACAAATTAATAAACAAAGAAATAGAGGGAAAAAAAGACAGTATAAAAAAGTTCTAGGACATACAAGGAAGAAAAGAAAAGAAAAGAGAAACATGGAAAGTAGTCCAGTGTAAGTTTGAAAGCAGATAATCGGTTTATTGATTGCGATAACAATACGTGACAATATCTGCACCAAGTGATTACTTACCAGTTACTATTCTAATAATTTATTGCCTTGTACAAGATCAACCAAAATGTCTATTTTCGACATCACAACAAAAGTATTATTGATTCTGATGTTATTCTTTCCAAAGGATAATAGATCAACTTGTTCCTGTTGAAAAGGATATGGTTGATGGTTCTAGTAACAAGGGGCCATGCCTTCATAAATCCATGAGTGCATGATAAGCGTCCATGTTATTTTTCTTCTAATTTTGGAATATATCCGGACCCACATAAAAATTGGTACCAAACAGAATTTGATTGGAAATTGGAAACTATTTATCACTTTCTTGAACAGCTCTTCTCTGTTTCCAAAAATGGGCTTGAAAGCTTACTCTTCACTCTTCCGAGAAGATCTAGTTATCTGATCATATATGATACCCCTTCCCTCCATGTTCTTAATATATATATAGTTCATTACTTCAAATCTTAAAAAGATATGCTTCCAGCTCAATTCCAAAACTTCTTATCAAATTGCTAGTTAGTTTAAAGGGAAAAATTCCATGCCTCGCTGGAGGAGGCAATGACTATGATTTTGGTTTGGCCTAGAAGAAACAGTATTGCGAGAAGTAAAAAATGAGCGAAAAAGAGAGGAAAAACCAGAAGCATAAGGAGTCAAATCAGGTTGGGCCCGGAAAAAAGAAAAATGAACTGGCTATAGAAGAAAGGCGAAAAAAAAAAGGGGGGGGGGGAGCGAGGACACGTGGTAAGCATCAAGGAAATGTTTAAATAAAGCATCCAATATTGATGCGAAAATCAAAACCCATTACGTATCTAATCGATTTGTTCCACTCAAGCTCACAAATCTTTATCTTTCTCCCTTCGCTCATACCCTAAAATATACTTTTATTAGATATTCTTTACACACAATCATCCACAACCCCATCATCATCACCACTGTCACAGTACGAATGCCCAACTCATTGCCCAAAAAACCTAAACATGTAAATTACAAGTTCTTTTTTTCAAGACATCCTATTAGGGCTTGGGAGTGATCCAAATATTAGAGTGATGTCTACTAAAATTCCACTAAAGAGACTTCACAGAGGAAAAGAAGCGGGAAAGAAATGAGAAAGTAACATTTGACAAGTCTTACTCGTGAGAATCCTAAGAATCTTAGTTAAAGAATATTTAATATATTTTTATTAAATATTTAATAAGTATTAATTTTTTATTTTTAAGTATTTGTATGTTTAAATATTATATTAAAAGTGTTAAATTTGAGTTTGGATCAAGACACCAATTATATATGTTATGATTCTGATATTTAAATAACTAAAATTTAATATTTTATTATTTACTTAATGTTTTTATATACTTGTACTCAAAAAATATATTCAACATGTAGAGAACAAAAGTTGTCCATAAAAATTGAAAAAAAATATTTTATTTCTTACTTATATATATTTATTTAAATATGTGTTTGAAAGATGATAGATATGATAAGGGAAGTAAGAGGTAAGAAATCCCTGAAAATGAGTGATGAAACTATAGAGGGTGGCAAAAACAGAGTTGGGATGTGGAGAATGATATCATGGGGGTGTTGTATTCCCCAGCTAGCAATCTTAGCAAGAAGCAACAACATGATGCCTGGCACAGTATGTTGTCCAACTTAATGCCCCGAATGACGTTCATTAATTAATTAATTGACGAACCAAAACTCACCCATCATGCCCATATTCTTAACAATTCTACCCCACACCATCACATCCACCACGCACACACACCCATTCACCATTACCCTTCCACTCCAAAACAACAACAAACAAACTACATATCAAATTATCAACCTCAATCATCAATATCACTGTTCACACAAATTGCAAGTTGAAAAAAAAAAAAGAAACAAAATCAATAACAATAACGATAACTTGAACTAATTCAACTGAACCGACACCACTAGTTATACAAAGTAACAGTAATTTGTTAAGAAATAACAGAAACGGTTGAAACGACGTTAAAGCTGACGTACCGTTAGCGAGATCGAGCAGAAAATCCGCCGGATTCATTGGAAATGACGGCGCGAACCCAACCGACTGAAAGTAGCGCATGGCATCGCTTCCTTTGCCAAAGTACAAACACTGTCCTTCAGACAAGACCAGAACCTTGTTGAACATCTGGTACACGCGACTCGAAGGTTGGTGCACCGACGTAACCACCGTCTTCCCCTTCTTTGCCAATGACCCCAGCGTCACCACGAGCCGGTGTGCCGCCGTCGAGTCCAAACCGGAGGTAGGCTCGTCCAGTATGAGGAGAGAAGGGTCCACCAGCATCTCGTGCGCGATGCTCACGCGCTTCCGCTCTCCGCCGGAGACGCCTCGGATGAAGCTGTTTCCGATTATGGTGTGCTGGCACTTGCCGAGCCCTAGCTCCGCGATTGCCGACTCCGCCGCGGCGACCTTGGCGGCGCGTGGCAGGGTCCTTGGGAGGCGCAGCATGGAGCAGAAGATGAGGGTCTCGCGCACCGTTAGGTGAGGGTAGAGGATGTCATCCTGTGTGACGAACCCGGTTCGGCGGAGAACCGGTTTGGTGAGTTTGTTGGAGTTGGCGAGGATTGTCCCAGTGAGGCCGTGTCCATGGAGCCTCCCTGCGAGCGCGTTTAGGAGCGTGGATTTTCCGCTCCCTGATGGGCCCAGCACCGCTAGGATCTCCCCTGGGTAGGCTATTCCCGTCACTCCCTTGAGAATGGTTCGCTCTTGCGCCGTTGATCTTTGGTCTGACGATGATGACTCGTGCGTGGTAAACAACCTCTTGATGGTCCCTTTTCTTTGTTTCTCCTCTATCTTCAGACGGTATCCCACGTCCATGAACTGCGTTGCATGAAAATTAATTGGATTAATTATTTCCACGAAAAAAAGAAAAAGAAAAGTAGAGGGTCAACAGAGTCATCACTCATAATTACCTAGTCAAACTCATGACTCGTTGAAATAAAGATTGATAGGTTTAGTTATTGTGCGTAATAAATAATATAAATACATACCTTAAGAGTGATGGGGTAAGAACAAGACATTAAAGGAGGAAGGTCACGCGATTCTTGAGGGACACAAGTGTTGGATGAGTCTCCATTTGGAGTTTCTACACCGCCAAAGCTTGCCGTTGTTGCTGCTGCTGTTGGCGTTGGCATTATTATCTATCTTAGTTTTTTCTATTTTACTTTTTCCTCTATCACTCTCAAGCCTCCGGGGGAACAAAAAGAGGAGGGAGAGTTTGCAACAGAGGGAAGAGAATCGATGGAAAGAGAGAAAGTGGTGAAGGGAAGTGTTGGAAGTGAATGAAGTGAGAGGAACAAGGGATAGGAATACAATGGGGTATTTATGGAGGGATCAGGACTCATGCCAGTGCCACGTCGAAGTGAAAATACCAATTTGGGATTGCTACGTGGCAATCATATATCTGCAGTTGGTAATTCCTGCAAATGGTTTATGGAATGGTCCACTTTCTCTCCTTTTTTTTTTTTTTTTTTGGAATAATAAAGAAAAATATATATGAAAAAAGTAACACAAAGTTTAAGTTGGATATTTCTTTCTTTATGGAAGAAAATATATTACGTATCTTAAGAGGCGGTGCTGAATCTATATATAGTAATTTGTTTAGTTTTTAAAAATTTTAGTTCTCTGGTTGCAGTGAATTGGATCTGAAGGAGTTTGTAGGATGCAGATGAGTGAACCTATGTGCGAGAGTGGGAGGCATTAAGTAGAGGAGAAGGCTTAATTTCAGTCTTAAATACGGTTCTGAAGTTGAAAAACTGATATGGTAGGTAGCCGCATAAGCTGTTTTCTGTAGCCCTTTGCCAGCACGATATCAATTCATCCCTGCGGTATATTTTTTTGACCTGGCTAGATTCTCTGCTAGTGAACTTGTAGCAACACGGGTATGGTCTTAATTATACACAGGGGTTCATACAAAAGTCAAAGATATATCCTTTTTAAGGACATAGCACACGTTCAGTGCACAATCTTCTGCGTGATTAAAATAAAAAGCATTATTTTAGTAGCTTTTTATTGTTTGCACTTAAGTTTTATTCCTCTTTTTATACCTTTAAAAAAAACAAGTAAAAATCTAAAATGTAAGGATAACATTTTAGGTAACATCTTATTCATGCTATTTGTATTTTCAATCATATATCACACGCCCCATGCAAGATTAAATGAGTGAACAATTCAGTTATATCATAATCAGAGTTATGGCACGTAACATCCTAAGCTCACAGATATGAGGATCCATCAGTAAGACAGATCGAGGGCATATACTCTCTCTCTTTATCTCTATTTGTTTATTTTGAACTGATGGTGACTTGTAACATTCACTACCATTATATACAATACTCATATTCTCTTGCATGAATATGACTTAATACGCGACCTTCAACTAAACCTCATGAACTGCTGAAATAATGCAAATATTCTTTTCGCGTTCTATTGGATGCAGTAGAAACTGGCATCATGCGCAAATGCATTCAAAAAGAAACCTTTTTTCATATTTAGCTTTTAGACTTTATGTTTCGAGGATCAAAATTAGGGTTAATTATTTTTCTACCAGCTTTTTATGTTAGAAAAAAAATGCATCACGTGTTACGAAATTGAATTTAGATAAATAATAATGCCAACGCCAACGTATAAAGAATAAACAAAAACAACAGACAAAGAGCAATGTTAACAAAAGACTAATAAAATAGTTATATTATAAGGAATTTTTTTTACTAGAACTAAATTATAACCTTTTAAAATTAAGAGACTGCAATGAAAATGAAAGATACATAACAGATAAAAGAATTGAGCAAAATTCAAACTTTACTATATGCTTTTTTTTATTTTCGTTCTTTTTCTATGTTACCTATAAAATAAATGAATTGCAAGTGAAAATATGTACATAGTTTAAATAGAGTAAAATTTGTGCGTATACTGCTTATTCAGAAAAGGATCCCAACCTACGACGGTATTTACACTCACACATCTAACAACTTATAATGTTAATATTTATCTTTAAGTAGCACTCATTCGAGTGTTGAATATTCTTAAAAATATAATTATCGTGACATCACTAAGTTAAGTGTATGCCATAAATAGTGTGTAGTTAAAGCTTTTATTTCTTATTATATTTCTTTTTTCTTTTTGTTTGTGCATAGCTTTGAAATTATTTTTGAAGACATAGAAAAATCCATCCATATGATTGTCAAAATCTTCATTTTGGTATTTTATTTTATTTTCTTTCCTTCATTTAGGGGTTTCTTTCCCGGCGGTGAGGTTTAAGGCGGTAAGACATGAGCTGCAATTTATGAATGACCGCATTTTTCTGTAATGCATGCTCAATAGATAAATAAATTATGTATCCAATATCAATATTAAAAAGGAAGAAGAAAGTAATAATAATAATAATAAATAAATAAATAAATAAATCACTAATTGCATCTATTAGTTAGTAATTAATGCATTGTGTTTGGCACAATAAGTTGAAAGTATAGTTATTTTAAGTGGGAAGTTATTACAATAGTTTATCGAATAAAAAGTGTTTGGTTAATTTTATTGTTAAATTAGTTGATAAACATAAAATGATATAAAAAGATACATTTATTATGTATTTTTTTTAAAAATATTGAAAAAAAAATACTCTTTTAGGTAATTATTATTTTGGGTTTATTAGGTTATTTCAAACTTAAAATTTTTATCTATACATAAGAAATTATACTATTAACCTGAACAGATAGTATAAATATTGTAATAATTGAAATAAATAACGTAAGATTAGGAAAATAATCCAAAATTAGTAAATCTAGTGTACTAAAATAAATATTCAACTTCATTAAAACAATAAATAAAATAAACCTATCATTTAACAGTTTTTGAAAAAATAAACTATATTGTACGTTGTGATGAAAGAGAAAATCGCTAAATTAACAAGGATAACAATAAAATACATTATAATAAAATATAATTTAAACGTCACTTTGAACGCCAGCTTTCTGAAAAACAGATCTCCTTTTTCCTTTCTTGTCGACGTTTCATGAACATGTGAAATTTACGTAAGATGTGAAATATATTTTCTTCTTTTTTTTCTTAACAAAAAAATTAATAAAAATAAATTTCAATAAATAATATCATTTTAAACAAATAAATAAAAGTAAAATCTCATTTTTAAAACAGTTTCTGTTTAGATAGAATTCTCAACGAGTATTTATGCAGGTCAAAAAATTAATTAATAACCAACAAATTTCTAATTAAAATTAATTTATGTTTATCTATTTTTATAAAAAAAATTTAATTTATGATAGAAATTTTATTATTTTATATTGATTATCTTTATTTTTAATTTTAAAAATTATTATTTTTTATATTAACTTCTCTCTGGAACAAAAGGGTACCACTTCTTTTCTATTATCTAATATAAAACTGAACCACAAACAGTATAATCATTTTTCTCAACCCAAAGAAAAGGTACAACTATGATTTTAATCTTTTGAAAATAATTTAATCATTCCGTCATTTCATTTTAATTTTATAACTCACATAAGCATTTACAAAGTTTTCAGCTATTCTTTTAATCATCTTTGTTATTTATAATTATATTAAATACTCAGACCACACTATTCGTGTGCACTTCTAATTAATTCATTGATTATCTCGATGTCTAAGACATTAATTATAACTGTTTTAACCATTAATATTTAAACATATCATTAAATATTTAATTAATTAAATCAAATAAAGTAAGATTATTGTTAGCAATAAAACAATTTTTTCCAAAATTCTAATATAATTTATTGTTTTTCTGAAGCAATACAATTCTAATTTTTAAAAACTCAGACTAAATATTTTAATTAAGTTATAAGAAGTAGTATTAGCAAGATATTATTTGACTAACTTATAAGTTTATTTGGTCAAAACAAGGATGCTTTATAAGTTAACTTATCTCATCGACATATGGTGAAAGATTTCAATATTAAATTACTTTTTTTAGTATATTTTTTAATAAAAATAAATTATTAGTATAATTATTTTGTATTTATACTAACAAACAGAATATTAATATATACTATCAACGTATAGTTATTAATATATTATATTTTTTAATTGTATAATTTTTCTCAATAGTTATTAATACTTTAATTTTTGTTAAACAAAAATTACACTGTTAAATATTATCATAACATTTGATAATTTTAAATAAATAATATCTTTTTTCAGTGTCTCAAACCCTTTCGCAACATTACTAATACTTAAAATAACATTTTAGTCTTATAAACATACTACAACCACTATTATTATTATTATTATATCTTAAGATTATCGTCGCAGTATTAATATGTATAATTAGTTTTTCCTATTATAAAATCAACATATGGTCAATATGCTTATTTAAAAATAAATATTTTAAAATTAAAAATTTGAGGTTCAGACTCATTATTTAAAGCATAAGTTTTTTTGGTTAAAAATTATTTAAAATTTTAAAATAATAGTAATGCTATGCAGTAAATACATTATGAGTATTCGTTTAAAAAAGTGAAGAAAAAAATACATTTCTTTCAGTTTAATTAAAATACATTGGAACGTTTTTTATAAATATTTAAAAAGGCATGAGAACTTTTTGTATTGAATTTAAAATAAGAGTTGCTACGTGTTAATATTTGAAATAACTAATTTTAAAGAAATTATTATAAAGGTTCCATTCAGAAAAAGTGTAGACCCTTTTTCTTTGTACTTTTTCTCCGGAACCCAACACAGTAATGCTAATGTAACCGACCGTGGGCTTACCCACTGCGGTGCATCCGTAGCTGATTGGGCTGTGACGGACCAAGTTCATTGAGTGAGAAAAAGAGTATGATTGAAAGTGGAAGCGACACGTGTTAAAGTGGCACGTGCTCTCCACTTAGTTCATTTGTTTTTTACTGTTAAGGTTAATGCAACGCAGAATGCACAGCACAAAATCTGTTCCCTCCACTTAGTTTTGTTTTCTGTGTGATACGTTGTGAGCTTCTGATTGGACCACATAATCCACTCAAAATTTCAACGCTTTTCCAAATCCAATCATTTTTGCTTTTCAAATTGTTAGGTACATTAACACCACCCATTGGACTTTTTTCTTTAAACAAGTTTTAATTTCCTTTTCTTCAAGGAAAATGTAACTTTTATATACATACCCATGTCAATAACCAAGCCTAGTGTTACTTTTATAATTATTTTAAATGGGTTATTATAATCAGATATGTTGACATTACTTTAAAATATTAACTAAGATCTGAGTTTAATTTAAACTCATCTAAGTTGACGTAATTTTATACTAAAAAGGAGATTTAATTTACACACAATGCCAATGAGCATATAGTCCACTAAGTGTTACCTTTTTATATATTTAATACAATAAAATTATCATTTTTAAATATTTAAAAAGTTTGTTATATATAAAAAATTAATTAAAATAAGAAATACATTAATTAAGCTACAGTCGCGTTATTTAAAATAAATGGTTTAATAACTACGTCATGACTATACTTCAGTTTAGATAATTTTTTAAAATAAATATTTACAAGAAAGATAAAATAAATTAATTTTTTTTAATATTTTTTTAGTCTGTTAATATCTATTAATAAATTTAGTGCGATATAGAAAAGATGTTAACCTACCGTAATGACGCGGTGGCACAACCCACTTAAATTTAACCCTTAGACAATTAAAAGGAGAGTTTAATCAATATATATTTAACAGTCATGTGATAACATTATCACAGGAATTTTAGTCATTTAAAATGGAAGATATATTGTTAATACATTTTATATTAAATATATATATATATATAAGAGAAATTTTTTTATATTAGTATAAATATTTTAGTATAAAAATATTCTCCTCCGTATATGTATATATATTTTTATTTAACAAAGTCATTATAGAATCTTACTGCAACAAAATAATAATCAATAAATATAAAGTGAAAATATTTTTTTCTACCCAATATTAGTATATGATAAAATATATAAGATATTTTTCTATTTAAAATGTTACTTAATTTTAAAGTTAAATTAAGAGAAAATTAACCTTATCCATGAAAGTGTTGTAGTCTTGGAGAGCAAGTGCATTACGCAATTGTCTTAATTGACTAAAGGCCTTTCTTAATGTATATTTTCTTTGTCAGTCGATCACTCGCGTGTGAATCATTCGTTTTCTGCTGTGAATAATTTTCTCGCACCACTTCAAAAGCAAGTTTAATTGCTTTAAAAAAATTTGACTGTGAAGAAAATCTATCCTCCATTATATCCAAATTTTGATTTTATATTTAAATAAAAAATAAATTTTAGTCTATAATTAAAAATGTGTCAACATTAAGTAAAGAAAAGCCATTTTTATATAAAATTAAGAATAAAAAATGACATAAATCTTTTTACCAAAGCATAAAATTGCTTGAGAATTATAGTAATAAACAAGATATTTTTCATTGTTGGGTATTAATAAAGAGTTATAGGTGGGTGTGTGATCGTTTTATTCTTAAAAGAAATAATAATGTATATTTTTAGCAATGTGTCGACATCATCTTTTTACCAACTATTTATGTTGCTTTGTACTGAGAATATAACGTGTCGACAACAAAACTAATATGCTACGGCATAAATCCTCATATATGTTGAATATATCATGTCGCGTTCATTTTCTCCTTTTGAATGCCACTACTTCAATTGCTGTCCATCCACACCATAGCTTTCTAAAAGACTCCCATTATATTTTTACTTTATAGCAATTATTCCCAACAATCTTATTTTATATTATTATGCCACACTCTTATTTTCGATTACATTTTAAAGATTAACAAAATTAACCAGAAACCTACGCACCATTCCATATATGTCCTCAATATCAGAGATTTTATGATATGTTCATATGTCATCTTACACTGATAAAGACTACATAGCTATTACTCAAAAACAAAAGTACAAAGCTACCATTAGCATTCATCCTACATTTCGATCTGGATTTTCTTTCTTTAAAGTGAGAACTAATATATATTCAATTCAATTTTTGCTTAATTAAAAATGTAGAATTTTTTTTTTAAAATTAATTTAAGCAAATTTTACAGATTTGTTTATGCGAATTATTTTAATTTAAGTGAATTTTGTACATTTAAAGAAATATAGGTTGTGTGTGGAGGGAAGAGAAGACTCAAGATAAATAGATCAGATAAGAAGAGTAGGTAGTATAAGAGTGATGATAAAATGAGAAGAGAGTAGAGAATTGGGTATGGAAGAAAGAGAGAGAGATGGATATTGGAGTGGGGTGAGGGTGAAGGTGAAAAAAAGAAGAGAGGAGTTGGACATGAAATGGAGGAAAGAGAGAGTTAAGAGAGAAAGAGAGAAGTTGAGTATGAAAAAAAGAAGATAGTTTAATATAGAAGTTAAAAAAGATTAAATACGTAAGTTGAGGAAGAAATGTTAGGCATGAGAAAAATGAAAATAGAAGATTGAGAGAGAAAATGTAAAAATCACCTAAGTCAAAAGAATTTGTTTAACTGAACAAGTGAATCTGTAAAATTTGCTTAAGTCAAAAAAATTTGCTTAAACTAATTTTATAAATTTTTTTTATCATTTTCTATATTTTTACTTAAGTGAGTCCATTTCACTTAAATAAAAATGAAATTAACATTAACATAAAAAAAAATTGCATCCTTATCTTTATATAAATCTTTTTCTAGATAGAGAAAGTTTTGTTAGAAAAAAACAATAATAAAATCTAAGAGTCGTGAATTTAAGAAATTCAATCTTAATTTAGAATACTAACAATTTTTTTATTTTTTCTAAACTATTTTTAAAAATTAATAATATATTAAAATTATTATTATTATTATCATTATTGTTATTACTATGTGATGAAATTATATATTTTAATGAGAATAAAGTATAATAATAAATGTCTTTAGTATTAATAGTAAATATTTTATTAAATTAATTATATATTTAATCTTTACAAAAATTGTGTAATTTAAATTTATAATTTTTTTTAATTAAGATATAGTCTTTATTTTTCAAAAATTATTATTTTTAGTCATTTTAAATAATGTAGTTACCATTAAATAATTATATGCAATTACATTATATTAAGATAACTTTAAAGATATTTAAATTCTCTTATATTATTTTATATTAAAATTGTATGTATTAAAATTTGAACTTAAAATTACAAGTTAATTCAGAATAATTCTTGCTGTTCAATAATTTTAATTATTTATTAAGCTTGTTTATTTTATAATTTTTAAAAAAGTAATTTTAATTATCAATATGCTGTTAAACACCACAAATTATCAAAATAGTTGTTTTACTATTTGTTTTTCGAACTAAAGACATATTTTTGATAAAAAGAGCATAAAAGGGTATATAATAAAATCAATTTATTTAAAGTTCAAACAAATATGTTTTACATTATGACGATGTATAAAAACTCGTTATACCCTTTTTTGTACGCTATATTTACAATGATTGAGAATGAGTAAATTAATCGTTGATAACATAGATTGGCTAATGACTAATAACTACTTTTTATGTTATTATAATCATTCATTATTTCATCATTCAATCTATAGAGTTTATCAATAGAGATCGGTAATAATTTAAAACTGATATAAGCATAGTGGCATGCAAGAATTACAGTGATATATAAAATGTATTTTTTTATTGATATAAGTGTTGAATAAAAATTATACATAAATTATTTATGTTAAATATTATCAAATAGAACAACATTAGGAAGTCCATTAAATAATTTTATTTGATTATTTAATAAATAAAATATTAAATAATCAAATATTTATATACATGTATGTATCCATCATTAAAGCTTTTGAAAAAGGAACTTATAATTGTTGAAAGCTTAGTCGATAGATAGTAAGAGAGCATTGCATGTTTGAGCATATGAAGACATAGTAAGTGGCTAATGGTAGTATGCATTTGGGACACTTTGATTAACGTTTAGTTCAATGAATGTAATGTCTATTTGTGAGAAAACCAAACACACCCAAAGCGCACCAAAACCTTACCTGTGCTGCTTCCATTATTATGTTTGCAAACTTTCACACAACTCATGCATCCCATACCTCAATTAATATCATCTTACGAAAGAGTAATGTTACTAACATAATATTTAATATTTTTTTTATTAATTTAAAATTATTAAAAATTATAAAATCATGTAAGTTTTATTTTTTTATCTTTAAATTAATGTTTTTGTTTCATATTTTTTAGTTTTTAATAAAATTTAATCAATAATAAAGAGTGTATTGTTAATATTCTTCTCTCAGCAAATTACTTCAAACTCAAAAGGAAAATTACTCCAAAATCCTAAAAAACTTATTCAATTCAATATTTTTACATCAAATTATACTTCAGTCAAAGTTTTTTATTCTAATTTATTTATTCAAGTTACTTACCCTAAAAGAGTAAGGGAAAAAAAATCATTTATAAAGGTTCAAAAAAATTCCAGCCGAAAATTTCACCAAGTGTACCAAAGTAATCCTTATTATTACATATTTAATTTTCCTATCATGTTTTCTTTTGATTCTGATTTCTCCCAAGGTCTTCACCTCCCAACTCCCAAATAAGCTATGCATTTGTAATGAAAAATAAAAGAAAATAAATACATGCCCTAAATAAAACCTTATCCTTATTAGTGGTTATAATTATTAAAATGTTACAGTAACAGATTAAATATAAAATATAAATGAAAAGTACGTATTAATTTATTAATAAATTAATTTTAATCCGACGAAAGATATAAAAGAAAAATTGATCACTTGATAACTTAAATTAATACAAAATTAAATTAAAAAATATTAAAAAGTTTTGAAGCCTTGGTGACTAAGTGCTTTACGCAGTTGTCTTATTGACTCAAAGCCTTTATTAATATATATATATTTTTTGTCGTCAGTCTATCGTTCGTGATTCATTTTCCGATGTGAAGAATTTAGACTGCATTTATTTCTAGCACAACTTCAAATGCAATTTTAATTGCTTTAAAAACTTTTGACTGAAGAAAATCGATCCTTGATGATATCTTGGAAAATTACAGTGTCACAAAAAGAAATTATCACGTTCAAAATAAGGTTGGTGTTGATTGTTTGAAACATAATATATGGAAAGAATTAAAGAAATATCGAATAAAGAATAGTAATTTCTATCTGATTTTATATTTGATTAAAGAATAAAAAATATATCAATTTTTTTTAAAGCATAATGTGAAATTTACAGGTTATGTGATATTTTGATCCCATTGTTGCTGAATATTTATGTAATTTGGAGCCTGATATTGATTCGTTGCTCAATTATCACTGCAAAGACCTTAATAAAGCAAATTTTATCAAGTCAACTCTGTCCCAAAGGTAACTATAATCTGAAATTGATGCTTCCCAGTAAGATGTTCATGATTGACATACAGTTTCTGTGAACAATGATAGGGTGACTGATACATCTATTATTCCCTTTATCTTTATCTTCCAACTATAAGTCATAACTCTTAATGGTCTATTATTATGTCTTCGTTTATAACTTGGTCGGTGACGTTTCAGACATGCAGCAAGCTATGACAATGGGAGTTGAAACTGTTGCATGAATAACAAAATATGATGGCTGAAAGAGAAGGAACATAAAGAGGCCTAGAAAAACATTGATGTAACTAACATAATAGAGAACTAAAGAAGATGATGTTAATAGTTGATTTTTTTTTCTTTTCATTCTGTTGCCATGTTTCTGCTTGGTAACTCAACCACTTTAAATGTTTTCAATGGTTTGTATAACGCCTAGAAGTTATAAGTATAGGAGGGTAAAAGCTTGATATAGATCCAGCTGTGTTTGAAAAATCAACAAGTGATAGATAATAAGAGTTGGGTAAAAAATTGAAACAAGAGCTAACGTTTGTCCAATTGCTGTTTTGTAAGTGCTAACTCTATCTCTAATAGGGGTGTTTCAAATTTGAAGAAAAAAATAATTTAATTAAAATGGATTGGTTTGATTTGATTTGAATTTATGAAAAAAAAATTTAAAAATCTGAACCAAATATAAATGAGTTAATTCAGTTAGAATCATCGAATTATCCGATTAAATAATATAAAATAAAAAACGTATAAAAAAAATTAAAAAATATATTAATTTTTTTATTCAAATAATTCTTAACACATAATTTCAACGTAATTATATAAACATTCAAATACAAATATATAAATTTAAAATAAGTTTCAATTCAAAATACACTTATTGCATGTGAAATTTTTTTTTTTAAAAGTCAACGGGTTAATCAGATATGTTATCGAGTCTACTGGTTGACTTATGCTAACCTATTATCCAAACCAAATCACATCAGGTTAAATCGGTTTGGACCCGTTAAATATCTGTTTGCATCGTTTTTTAGTTTAAATTGGTTTGGATTATCGAGTTTATTAGTTTATCCGATTCAATGAACACCTGTTATCTAAGAAAAATGCTATATATATTTTTTTCTTTTTAACACAAAAAGAAATAGGTGCAATGCCTAATTAGTTAGCTTTAGTAATTATAAATCACATTGGAACTGAAAGAATAGATGCCAGCTGGGCTTTTTTTGTTTTTTGTTTCTTTTGAGCAAAGACAAATTTGGACATACAGTGAACAAAGGCAATGTTTATGAAAGAACAGAGTTTACAAGCTGTGATAGTTCAATGTTAATGTTGGGTTATTTCATATGAGGAGCGGTGTACTTATATTAAGAAGACAGTGCAACTTAACCTAGGAGTTAACTTTTTTGGGTTCAAATTAGTTAACTCCCTACACAGTGAGTTGATAGGCAATTTTCTGCTGTGTATTTTATTGAAATGCTTGATTCTATGCCTAAATACCATGCCCAACCTTAGTTTAGCAATTACATAATTCTAATGAAGAAGTCAAACTCTCCAACACCCATGATGGTCTTCTTAAATATGTTTACCTATGAATCATACAAGCCTTAATATAATTTTTAAAAATATTTTATTTACAGAAATTTTACGACATTTCTTTGGATATTTATTTATAAGATAAAATTTGTTAAATTTTTTATCAAATATGTTCATAAATTGTTTGTAACTTTTTTCTAACAAGCTATAAAATTAATAGAGGAAAAAAATTAAATTTAAAATGTTTACTGAAATTTAATTCAAAGATGTCAAGAGGAGTGATAGGAACACAATTCTAGCACCCTTTTTAATAGTTTTAATTATTAACTAAAACTTATTAAAAACTAAAAATATATGAAATGATTATTAAATTAAAAGTATAAGAGTAAAACTTCTACAATTTTTAATAAATTGTAATCAATAATCAAGAATGTTAGAAAAGATATATTAGCATTTCTGATTTATAAGGATAAAATTAAAATATAATATTTTTAAATTTTTAAAAAATAATTAACTTTAATTTATTTAAGCATTTTGCAAAATTCAAGTCAAGATGTCTTGGAAGGAGCAGAGGGAATATTTGATAAAATTCCGTCACATTTCTCCGCTCAATAAACAATCGCGAGAATGTTCACACAACAAAATAATCCAAAATGTAGTACACTACAGATAAATTGCTACAATTCTAAAACGCATGTTAATTGTAAAAATCCGTAGCTTATACAACTAGTACAGAAAAATATCCACAGATTGAAAATTCCGAACCAGTGATCTAAAACAAACAGATAAAAGTGCAGCAATTTTGAGGTTTGTTTAATGCAAGGCTTTACCGAGATGATGGACAAGCTACATTCATTAATCTCAGTCCAAAGGGTCCAGCAATTCTGCTACAAATAACCCGACCATTTAAAACTCAATGACAAAACTGAATGCACTGTTCAAGGCATACAGGAATGCCGACCTATGCTTCAAAACTCAATAATATGTGGTAATTGTCATCCACCTTTACAAACAAAGAAATAATAATGCAAAGAATACAAATTTTCATTAACTATAAAACCAAAAATATACTACAATAAAATACATAATAGGCAAACAAACTAGAAGAATTAAGGTGCTAATTTAACTCATCAATGTCTGTGCCGAGAGAAACTCGAGGATCCAGTATTAGAGGTACTTCTGTAGTTTCTGCTAGGAGAATCCACCGAGTTCCTGAAGGAGGAGTAGGCAGATTTGGCTGGTTCTGGCACCGAGTCCAAAGGAATAGATTCCGCAAAGCATGCTGTGTTAATGCGTGTGCGCTCAAGCTCTGATTGAAGGAACTCCGAGCTGTACTGCTGCGCAAGAGACTGAAATACACTATACAGCGTCAGATAGTATATTTAGTAACAGAATTCAACTTCGAATGACTAGTTCCAGAACCACTTTAACAAAATAAGGAATCCACATTAAAATAAACCACATTTTCATGACAATACAAACGCGTATACCAGCATAGTTATCAATCTCAGCTGGCGGTCAAAGCCAAAAAATTCTATAGTGGGATAGCATATAACAGGATGACCATTATTTAGAAATTTTATATACAAATTAAATATTTTATACTATATGTATAAATGCTCAAAAATAATAATAAAAAGAACCCAAAATTCATGATACCTTCATAATTAAAAATAAAAAAGTTATAGGTCTTAAGCAAAACATATGAGTAAATAACAATAAAAATAAAAGAAAACAACAAAATAATATTGCTGGTTGCAGTGTGGGTGGTATAGATAAAAGCATGGGAAACTATATTCAATTAGGAATTTTAAATTCTTAAAAGCAGAAGAGAAATACCATTGCTGCCCCTAAAAAAATTCTCCCTAAACAATGGTTTTTTAGGGCAAAAACAAGTATATAAAAAAATAAAATCTCTAGCATTACTATTGCAACCGCTATTTGAAAATGCTTCGTTATTCAAATTTTATAGCAGACTCTGGCTGCTCTGCTCCATTATACTACTATAGCGCTGCTGTAGCTTGCCATTGATAACTATGTCTAGGGTAAGATAACACCCAACCACCAATCAACGAACCAAAAAAATTACTAGTTTATTCAGTTCCACAGCATTTAGACATGAAATGAATACCAAACTAAATTATCAAGTTGCTTACAATGAGCTCATCTGGTGATACGGTAGATCCTTGTTTATCATCTGCAATTGCATCTTCACTACCGCGAGTTGGCCGACGATTATGTCCTGGATTGTCAACCGCATCAGTCACACTCTCCGTGGCTTTTTCCAAAATTAATCCTTGTAAAGACTTCAAGGAATCTCTTGCATCAGATGTAAAGTATGGGTTTAATATAGTCTCGAAGTACTCAAGCTGCAGAGATACAAGTCAACTAGTCAACAATCTGAGCTAAAAATTAAGTTCTTAGTCATCCTGTCTAAATAAATACCATAGGTCAAGGCCATGAAACATATTTATAGAAGCATCTTCCATTTTGTTATATTATAGAAAAATAATATAACAAAAGGTGTTTACTACATTTTTTTTCTTTCTAAATACATCCAAATTTTGGGGGTGAAGGGGAAGTTTGCCCATCCCTAAATCAAGGTATGCCATAAACTTCAGCAAGGGCTTAATATGCTACAGTACAACTTACCTCAAGCATGAGCTGACAGAATCCATTTGTATCAAGCACACTAAGATCCTTACTTTCATTTTCATGGAAAATGCTGATGAATGTATCAATCAAGCCTTCCACCAGAATGCCTAGTGTTTTATCCAAAAGCGGTTTAGCACCAGCAAAAACCTATGACAAAAGACATTACATCTCAACAGACAATCTTCGAGCATATATAAGAAACAATTATTAATATTACATCAGTGCTTATCAGATATTGTTTAAACTGTAAACATAAAAGCACAGTTTACAAACTAAGTTTCTAAAGCAAGAATTGCTTATCACTAAAATGCTCAACACATCATGTTCAGGTTATTCACTGGTAACAAGGTGTATGGCCAAAAAACCAATTTGAACAACGGCAAAAGTTTAGCAAAGTATATACCATGGTCCATTAACATGCAAGTCAGATGACCATAAAATTTACTTTCAGAAAACAAAATATTCCTTCAAAATCCATTGGATATAAAAAAGCCCCTTTGGTGTCCTTCGTCAAGACTACTGATGTGGTGATTCAATAATTGAATTAAAAAAACAAACATTTATTTCTACATTGTCCAGCATCTAGTTATAACAGGAAAAGGGTTTTTGGTAATTCTAGTGAAACTCAAGTCAGACTCAGAGCATTTCCTTTCACAGGTTTTGTCCAGTGTAAGAAGCATAATATGGCAGTGTTATCTGATCCCTTTGGTATCTTCCATGGAAAGGAAATCTCTGATCTCAAGATTTACTTGCAAATATCAGTATTTTGTTGAAGAAAGTAGATTATACTACATTTTGTTGCATTCCTAAGGAAGATATCTTATCCTCTAATGCTTTGTATTTCATTATTCAGCTATTTTTAAAAAATGAATGTAGGATTCATATCCATTTGACATGCGATAATTACCTCTGCATGCACAGCAACCAATGTGTGCAGCAACTCTACTGCTGCATCACGAACACCCTGAAAAAGACCAGCATAAAATGGAATAACACATCAAAACAGCATTTCCCTTAAAAAGGAAAAAAAAAAAACAATTTGAAGGAAAACAAACAAATAATGAGAACTGTCATATTTACAATAAACACTATCATCGCTAGCTCCTCACTTTAACTGCAGGTGCTGCTCCCCACTGAATACCAGAATTCAACAGATAATTCGTGGCAGCAGATCTGATCAAGTTTGCCTGATAAGAACACAAGAAATCATCATGGTAATGAATAGTAACTAAAGAGTGCAATTTTTTCCAACAAGAATGAGCCCCCCCTGTGTCAGTTACCTCCCTGGTCCTTCTTGCACCAGAATACCCATTCTTTTTTAATCCAGACAACTATTAATCTAAATTCAAATGTTTTATGGTATTTAACATTTAATACTCCAGCACATCAAACAGAACATATACATTAAAAAATTCATCAGAGGCTAACCATTGACCATCTGTTATTAGCTGACTTGATGAGTAGAACTTTGTATAAGTTAAACGGAAGCAGACATTAAGTTCATTTATTTTCATTCATTATTTGTAGTTGATGGAAGAAACTTAGGCTGCACACAATGCAGGTTTGTACAGAAGACGGTCAGCTAGCTACTATCCCTCAGTATACACTAATTACAAGTGTGTGTGATATGATATGACTAAACCAATAATGAAAACTGTCAATTATTGCAGGCGATTCAGATAATTCAGAAAAGTTGCATTTAGAATAATCAACAAATGTAATGTTTACAATACCAAAAAAGTAATTAGATTCTACTATGACTCAGCCTCTATATTCATCTGCTTCCCTCCCAGTTATTTTCTTGAGGATGGGAACAATATTTTTCTCATTACCTTTGCAAAAGTATATTGTTCAAGGACCTTTTCTTCAAGCCCTGAGAAACAAATTACAAGATCTTGTACATCACTGTTTCCTTCATCCTTCCCCCTGAATTAAAGGCAAACCAAGAACCAGAATGTACTGGTAAATACATAGTATATAGCACAAGTGACTAGTCACTCAGTCACAGACAAATGTGATGATACGTGAGAATAATTTACTCAGGTGAATATTATTACTAGCCAACTTGAATATCAGTCTTAAAAATTGAAATACATTCAATAAAGCAGGGTTAGCACTTGCAACCTAACCAAGTTAGCAAACATCACTCAACTTTAATAGTATGCAGTCCTGATGAATTCCACAATATTTTAACAAATTAGACACTTTCATATGGTAAGGGAAAACAACAACAAAATACCTGGAATGCAGCCAGATATGTCTATATTTGTCATACAACTCATAAGAAAGTTCATCTTTACAATATCCAATATTGCTCAGAACAATCAATAGTTGTTGATGGGGATCCGTAACACCTCCTTGAAGATCAGAAGGCCCATTTTTGTCTAATTCACATGCATAACCATTTGGTAAATGGGAGCCCTCTTTGTCTGATCTCTGTTGGCCAAGTTCAATTCCAATACGCTCTAAATTACCTGACAATGAAACATAAGCTGATTTTATATCTGAATTGTCTTTAAGTGCTCTGACACCATTTTTTACTTTCACTGTCTTGCTTTCATTTTCTTTTATTTCTTTTATCTGCAAAAGTATGCTATTAGATATAAGATTAGGTCGACAATTCAATATACCTGCAAAATCCAGGAAGCAGTTTAAAAACGCAAGTCTGACAGATTCCTGAATTTCTTGAAGCTGCATAAATGTATCCTCTGACTTTGTTGCCTCATTCCTTAAGGACTGAAGCATCCTGAAAAGATCATCATATAAATATTAGCACCAATTAGAAAAAATACCAAGAGACTAGCAAAGCCCAGGACAGGGTTCTCATGCAAATTAAGATCTTGACATTTTTTTCCTTATTGGTCCATGGCAAATACAGAAACAATAAACTTCACTCAGAAGATAGTTCACTAGACAATAAAAATCAGACAAAGGTAAGGAAAGAAATTACAAGCATGTCCCCCAAAAAATATCAAGAAAATTAGTTCCTAAAACTAAACATAAATTCTAATGCAAACAGCATTTAGTTCTAATAGTTCTTGGCCAATTCAACTTCTATTAAGAACTTTGATATCAAACTATTTCCTTGGTGGATCATTTTGTAAGTATTTTCCCACAACTTTTTTCCTTTTTCTCTCTTCATACGTACAGCTCACAGTTATCAATACCAAATAGCAGCCACTATAGTGGATAGTGATTTGTAGGATAGGATGGAATTTTAGATGCAAATTGAATAACCTATATTCATATCTACCTAAATAAGATACATATATAAACAAATATAAAAAAAATTACTCAAAACAGAAGGCAGAACAGAACAGTGGTTGGTCAGAAAAACAACAGTCGGAAAATATTTTAGCTGGTTGGAGACAATGCTTGAGAGGTGTGGATTCCGTGGGTTATATCCATCAAAACAAAGGGAGTTACGAGCATTTGCAGCTTTGTGAATGAAATTATGGTTTCAAACCTTTTGATTATGAGGGAGAAGATTCCCCTACCCCACAAAAAAATGCCTCAGCAAAAGGGGTTATCAGTCACATTTGCCACTGCATTTTATGCACTTTTTGAACAAGTGGCCACAGCTTCCATGAACGAAAAATGTTGTGGGGTCTTGGTTGTATTGTGTCCCTCAAAATATTGTCAAAGGGTTGTCAGAGAAAGACAATAATGTTCAACTCAGTGGTAGCAAATGGTGGATTTCAAAGGTTTGGGAGTTTCTTTGAAGAGTTGCTGATAGATAATGAGAGAAAGCGAGAACCAACAAAATATCAAAAAAAGAAAAGGAATATATAGATTTTTTTTATGGCAATTACTTTGTCATTCAAAAACTATTTTTAAAATCCAATCATCAAACAGGTTTTTGCTAACTTGTGGTTGCTGAAAAACAGTTTTTAAAAATTGTACAAAATATCAAAAAAAGAAAAGGAATATATAGATTTTTTTATGGCAATTACTTTTTCATTCAAAAACTATTTTTAAAATCCAATCATCAAACAGGTTTTTTCTAACTTGTGGTTGCTAAAAAACAGTTTTTAAAAATTGTTTTGCAAAACAAAACTAAAAAACATAATCAAACACACCCTAAACTGTTATAAATGGTCAGCCAAACAAAGAATTAAGAAATTATCCTGGGCCAGGTTTGAATATGAATACATAATTGGGACATAAAAAATATATAATTCATGTAATTGGTTTGAGCAAAAACCGTATCAGATCCTATAGGATAATATATAGACTTACGAATTGATTTGATCCATCGCTGAAGCTACAACTGAACGGAATGTTAGAGGCAAGTATGAGATTGCATATGGGGATTTATTCCTTTCAAGAATTGAAACAATAACCCATGTCACATCCTTGGAGACATCTTCAACTGATGCTCGCATCCAAGAGCAAAGCCTCAGAACATATATCCTTATAATTTCTGATTGCAGTGCTCGAATAGCACTAACTGTAACAAAAAGAGATACATGCACTGAAAAACTTAACAGAAGACAATAATTTTTAGATTCAGAGAATTAATACCAGCAATCTGAGGAGCCACTTCCTTCAATTCCAAAGCCACACATGCTTTAGATATATCTTCTATGGCATCACTCATGTAGGACCGGAGGACATTTGATTCCTCTAGCTCATGAAAAATGTTAGTAACCTGAACCAATATAGGCAATCAGGATATGTATCCAAAACCAATATGAAAAAGAGAAAATCATGGACTACATTCTGTGTGTCAAATCAACCATGTTGAATATATTCTTCTCTAAATTGTGGGATTATGTTTTGGTATGTAGGTAGCCCCACAATTTTATGTTTATATAAAAAATTAGGATTATAAACATAGAGAAGGAAGGAGTCAAATACAAGCTGGATCTTGAAAAAGAAAGGTCGATCATTGATAAAACTCCAAGACAGAATAAACCAGTTATCTAAGTTAAATTCAGGAGACTATAATGACCAATATTAGTACAGAATTGCAAGGTGTTAAGATCTAATTGCAAGGTATGGGACTAGGATCTTACATTGGAAGTATGGGATTCCTACTGTGGGGTTTATAAGGCATTGGATTCTCCAATTACAACGGTTAGCCTTTTTGGTATGGTTCTCCCAAGTTTCTTATCATTTATGGTCAGATAAATATATTTTTATAGCAGGAGAAAGAATCATGTGAAACACAATTACCTTCACTCCATACAGCGATATTGTGCTGCATATCATTGCAGCAACTTCATCAAGAGAATGGCTGGAGTATTTCCCATCTCCAGCTTTTTCTTCAATTTTATTTGCAGAAACGTTTGAATTTGACTCTGTGGTAACTTGGGAAGACTGGAAAAGAAAAAGGCCGCACAAATAAGTAGCAAGTGTAATTATGTATGACAACTTAAAAAAAAAAAAAAAAACTTTAAAATAAAATATATAGAATGGTAAAATGCAAAAAAAAATAATAAAAATCATAACATCATTTCCAGAAGTATCCTATGGAGTCTAGATTACAGAGGAAAAGAAATTAAAACTTGAAAGTAGGAGCAGAGAATAAAGAAAAGAGAAAACATGAGCATTTAGACATGCCATAACTGAGAATGAAAATTAAATGTTATAAATAACTCAAGCATATATACATCAAATAATAATACCTTAGCAAATTTTCCACTGAAAACAGAGTGTGAAACCTTCCAGAATGCTGGTATATGATGGATGATTACAGCAGTTAATCTGCAGATATACCTTCCTCTTAAGGCATCTACCTCTTCACCAGTTAGATCAACCAGATGTGACTGGACCACAGGATCAGTATTATCAAGAATAGAAGAGTTGTTGATATCTGACTGACAATAGTTATAAAAAGCATATTAAATAAAAATATTACACCAAAATCTTAACCAAGCGTAATGACATTGCATCAAAATAAACTTTACACTTACAGGTTCACTCATTTCTTCTTGAATTTGCGTCCATCTAGCATCAGAAAGAGCCCTTTCACGCAATTCATTTTGCAAATTTTCCATTCTAGCCTCATGATCTAAAGTACACTTCTCAAGCAAACCCCGAATTCTCTGATTCTGTGAAGGAAACAAATCCAATGAACTCAACAATTTGGCCATCTCATATAAAGTGAAAATGAAGAGTTCTAGAAAAAACAAAATTGAAGCTCCAAGGGAGAAAAATTAGCAAGTACAAATACACTTAAAGGGGGAGAAGGTACAAATCAACATAGTACTTAGTCTACACAACAGGTCTACGACAATTTTACCAACAACAACATCCAAGCAATTGGCATTTATCCTTAGTCTTTAATATTGTTCAGTATATAGTCAAAACATCTCTAGCACTAAATATGAAAACTAAACGGTAAACATTTTAAACACATGGCATGGATAGTAATTTTTTAACCTGTATATTCAAATAATGCCATACTGGATCTGACTCTGGCTCCAAATCCAACAGTAACCTCACAGTATTCTCAAGCTACATCAAGAACATACAAGTGTTAGAATCACCCCAGCAAACAGAAAAACAAGACCACAGCAATCCATCTCTAACTTGATCACCAACACAATATAAATATCACCAGTCCATTATGCTGTCAGCATAGGTAGGTTTTACTTGTATCAATACAAACAACAAAAGTATAAGGATTGAGCTGTTCCTAACTGATGTCTCTTCTACATGCTACAGACACCACAATGTCACATAAAATACTGACAAAAACCAATATATAATACATAGTTTAAAAAATTATTCAATAAATACAGAACAGAACCCTGCACATCTTGATATGCACTCATGACAAAGCTTAAGTTCTGTTTTAGAAAGCTGACTATCTATTAAACGATGTTTCCCTGTCCTTGTCATTAGCACATTTTGATATCTTGATTTTCAGAACATGACCGTTTGTTAGACCAATGGGCCTTATTTTGATGAGTTTTTTACAGATCCATGTTGAACTCAGTAGGTTTTTTTTGCCTTTTATAGATAAACAAACTTAATTTAAAGTACAAGAGGCTGAGTATAAGGTATCCCCCCCATTGGCATAAAAGAACAAGAAAACAAAGAATGCAGCAAGGCAATCCAATCTGTTTGCATATTGGAGATGGCAACAACTTTAAAACAGCCATGGGTAGAAACAACAAACAGCAACTTAAAGTATAAGTAGTCTTAGCATAAGCAGTGTGATTTGAGTTCATTAAGTGCATGCTTGGAAACACATTCAAAATTTTATAAATGTGGATCCAATTCAGAAGTTACAACTAATAGCATTGAAGTAACATGGATCCCTGACCATTCAAACATGAATCCAAACACACACAAAGTTGCACAAGCTTAAGTAATTCTTTTCAAAATTCAATCCAATAAACCGTACCAGGGTCATGCCCAAATGATATGCAATATTTCAAGGATGGTTGCACAGATGTTTGAACCTAGTATCTCCCACAAACTAACCAAAGATGTCATCACTAGCCCACTACCAGTGGCATGTCCAAAAAGATGTGCTTCAATAAACTTTAAGATATCATGTTAAAAAAGAATGAAGGGAATAAAATGGTAAAGCCTTAAGTAAAATCAATCTACAAACAAACATAACAAATAATGAAATTTATCCCTCACTTATGCCTTTTCACCCATCAAACAATTAATGAAAAGCAACCTTGTTTATGGCTCAATGCTTCTTTTCAATTAATTTCATTCCAACATAGCACATAAACAGAAGGAATTAAAAGCTCACATTTGTTAAATCTATTTGTGGATCTTCCATAGACTTAAAAAGCATAGACTTGAACTCATTCATCACTTTTTCAACTTCTTCAAGAACACGTTTCAGGATACCCACCTGAATCTGAATCAATACCATAAGAATAGTTAAATTCAGTACGTAAGAGAACATGACTGAGCAAATGGTTAGAATAATCAGATAAAATCCACAAACATGATATACCCTACTAAATGCTCAAACAGATGCCATTCTTGTATGGATGAATCTTGAGAGTAAAAATTCAGGAGCAAGTATACAAAAATTTCAAGAAACCTCAAAAATAAACTTGTTGATCAATCAAACAAGGGAAGCCTACATAAAGGTCTACATCAATATAAAAATTTTATACATGGGAGGGCAGAGCAATTGACTTGGCCTTCTTGTACTCCCTGACTGCCAAATCATATTCACCCTTGCTAATGCTGACACGGATAGTAGTTGGTAGGTTGAAAAGCGTCCGGAACCTCTGTAGCATTCCTTGAACAGTCCTAATTTTTTCTGCTTGAGCCTACACAAATAAGAAGTCATGAATAAAATTATTCTGAAATCTAGCATAGCAGCCACAAGAAAATTTAGAATATAGACTTCAGTCACCTGTCTCTCAAATAAAGGCTTCAGAGCACGATTAGCTTGCAAACTGACTCCTTGAATAATATTAAACAAATGGGAAGTCCCAGATCCTTCAGGGTCATCCTCAATCCGTCTTAACTTTGACTCAATATCTGTAAATCAAAAAAGAAGTGCTTCACATTAAAATAAAAGAAGATTCTTGGGTATTGATGCTATAAAACTTTACTCCTTTACCAACATGCAAGGACAACCAATGAGAAGAAAGAGTAAGAACTTGAGCATGACTGGAATACCAGTCACCCAAGAATAAAAGACTACTTCTCTATGGTTAAATTAGGGTTTGAATATCATGCAAAAATATAAGTCCATACCATCGATTGTTGTTTTGCAAGAGACAAAGCAATCAAAGTTGTCCTTAACCAACTGTTTTCTCTGCTCAGTACGACTTTTGAAATCAGTTTTCAAAGCAAGCGCGCCAGCCTCCAGATCAGCAGCACTGGTATTACTGTGTATCCGTGATAAGAACAGCTTTGCATCGAAGTTCTCCGAAAAATACAGCAATTTTTCTGTATAATGGCATCAAAGACGCTATCAACATCATGAACACTTAAAGAAGAACCACATACACCCAAATCAAAAGGAGGGCTAAATTGAAGAAGAAGAAAGTTGTCATAAGTTTTCCAATAAATCTCAACAATACTATCTAATAATGGTTATTTGCTACATACTTTGGTAAAGTAGAACTCATTTGATAACATACCCATTTATAGCCACATGCTTATAAACATTATTTAATATGGTAAGTACTTGTGCACAGTTATAGTTTCCCAATTATTTTCAAAGAGATTAGCATTCAAATTTTTTTCTTTTTTTGGATAAAAACAAAATAACTCTGCATCATTGTTATTATTATTATTATTATTATTTTGAAATTTGAATTGCACGCACAACCAACCTGATGCAAGCAAGCAGGTAACCAAAAATTTTGTTAACAAGTCTCATGTTTAGATATGAAAACATAAATGAAAGAGAAAGGGAGAATTCAACAGATAGTAGGAATGGAAAATGAATTAGTAAACATGTTTGCTAACAACTTCACAGAATTAGAAAATGGTCATTCCCTCCAAAAATGGATGCATTCAACATTCCATTCCTTCAGAAATTATCCCAAATGATTACCTTTTATTAAAGCAGAAAGCGGGGAGAGAGAGCAAGGAGGAGGGAGAGATAGAGAACACTCAATATATTGTTCCTTCATAATGGAAAACCCAAATCACACAAAATATTTCACACCACTAGACACACATGCACATAATATCCTTCTGCTTACCCAACACATTTCAAGCTCATCATTGCCTATTTTATTTAAATTACAATAATATCTTTCCAATATCAAAAATATCTTCCAATAACAATTTCTTACTTTTAGTCTTAAAGAAACAATCAGGAAGAACATATTTGTTTCTAAACCATGGCCACATCCTCAAGCAATTTAAATATGAAAGGAAATGAAAAACTCTTAAAAGTAATTGCCTCCCAGCAAATGAGAAACAGGAACTCTTGAAATAGCCATGAGTTAAACATCTAAGAGAAACCGTAAATATAATATTATCCCACAAAAGTCAAAATAGGTATTAGGTTAATCTATAAATGGGCTGTTGTTTTGTGGGTATTTCCTCAATTTATCTCAGTTACTGGGTTTTCACCATGTTTATTGTAGGTGGATTAGTTACCTGGGTCCTGAGTTGTGGATTACATAACTCCCAATTTCTTACCAGTCTTATTTAAAATGACATAATCAGAATTAAAGAATCAGAAAATGTTTGAGCCTCTAGTCAAAATTTGTGATTCCACCTTAAGCTATGATACCAGAGAACTCTATGTGTGTGAAGCCTAAGATTATTTCCATCTTCTTCACCTTTTAAACTCTTATTTCTAACAATTAAACATCCTATTCAGATCACTAAGATTTTTTACAGGCCAAACTACTTACCAACAAATTCTCCCATATCCCTATTCCATATAGATTACTCTCTCAGATACTGTTTACCTTCCTAAACAGTACCTTTACTCCATTGACAAATAATGAAGTGCAAAGAATCTGTATTAATGATAAATGCAAAACAAGACCTTATCTGTCCTGGTGGATTGCAAGAGTGCACCCTAGGTATTTCTTTTCTCTTAATCTAACCTTGTCACAAAAGACACAATTTGCAAAAAGTTTTTTATGGATGGAAAAATAAAAGGACCATAAAGGCAATGACTTTAATAAATTAAATATGCTACATAGTATCTAATAACAAAAAAATAATTACCACGTAACCTGCCATCCTGATTATCCTTGTCAGTCCTAGGAGAACTATCTGAAGACTCAGTGATCAACCTCAAAGTTCTGTTGTCTATGATCCTGCCAAATGCCAATACCAAGAAATCTACAGGATTAATCCTCAGAAAACTGAAGAAGCATGGAAGATAACTCCAGCTATAAAGCAAAAATCTAACAAGAGGAAGAGGGGAACAGTGCAAAAGCAATGCAAGATAAGCATCAAAATGAACTTTACCCCAATCCCAGTGGATCAACACATTCCATGCCACGAGGGAATGACTGCAAGTAGGTAAGGCCCTTTCTACCCAATGCTGAAGCTTTCCTTTCAAATTTTTGAGCCACAGGTGCTGTTCTTGTTTCCCTCATTTCACGGACCCTACGAGCAAGCTGTCAAAGAAGCCCAACTACATTAAATTAAACAGAATTTCATAAGTACTTCCATATAATAAACATATATTCTAATGGAAGAAATCCAAGATGAACAAAGCAGCAAAATTTCAATTCTTCTCTCCCGCTGCCCATTTTGTTAGACTTGAATTATTCCCACAGAAATAGACCATACCCGCCTCTCACTAACATCCATTTACATTAAGAATCTGACCAATACTAGTACAGTACTACCAAACTACTAGCACAAGCCAAGCAGCCAAGCTCATTAACACACTAGGACTAAGAAAAGGTAGCCTGAAGCTATAAATCTCCCTCCAAACCACAAGGAGACAGTTACAATCATTGTACCAAAGCTCCGGTTCTTACTACAATAAGGCTATTGAGCACAATTAAGCAAGGAATCAAATGCAGAAACATTATAAAATAAGGAATCACACACTACTAATTGATTCTACAAGATATTCCAACACTCACAATAGTTAAACCTAGCAATCTTTGAGCACGTTATAAATAAACGTACTAGACTAGACAACTTGAAATTAATCAAGAATCAGCAGAAATCAATTTAACACGCTATTCAGAGCCAGTGCCATACCTCAGCCTCGTCGACATGCTTCCAGCGACTAGGCTCCTCGCCGTCCCAGGCGCGATCATCGTCCCGCGGTCCGGCTCTTCCGGCGGCGGCAGCAGCGCCTCTGTTCCTGGATGACGCATTGGGATCCTTAGCGTTGTCCTCGTCACCGCTGGATATGCTAAGCATCTCGACTTCGGAATCGTCGTCGTCGTCCACGACTCTGCCTTTTCCCTGCGATTGCTTGGACGGAGGCGCGGATTTCTTTGGCTGTTGGACGTAGTTGGCGACTGGCTTGCGGGAATTGGAAGAGGATTTGCCATAGTTGAGATCTCGCTGCGATTGTTCCTTCAGCGCCATCTGAAGGAGCTCATCTTCGTCGCTGTCGCTCGACATTTTCCACAGTGAATGGGGAGGAACAAAGAGAAAGAGAATGGGTGTTGTTTTCTTTGTTTCAGATCTGAGTCACTCCGTGTCTGTTTTCTTCCATGGAGAAAGAAAGAGAGAAAATTCAGAGCAGAATCTTCCAATTTCAAGGTATCTTGCCGGAATTTCTCTTTTTCAATTTTCTTGTAGAGTTGCATCGACCAATTATTATTATTATTATTACCTTTATTTGATATCTTATTATTATTATTATTAACGAATTTGAATTTAACAAAAAAAAAATGGTTAGATAATGGGTTTACTATATATAATGTACAGCGGGAAAATGATGATTAATTAAAATTTAAATTCTAATGAGTTGTTTGTGTACCTAGTCATGGTAGGGTAGTAAAAGTGATTAATATTAAAATAAATAAATATATTTTTAATTGTATATTTGACACAATCTTTTAAGTTGGTCTTAATAAAAAAATTCTAAAATATTTTTGACTTAAAAAAATATTTTGAAAATGATAATTGTCAAAAGTGGACATTGTAACATCGTCAGGGCAAATATTTTGTGGTTAATGAATTATTTTCATCGTTATTTCAATTAACACCCGTTAATAATTTACTAGCAACTAACCCTCTCTCTTCTTCTTCTTCTTCTTGTTAAATAATCTGCAAAATTAATGTTCCACAATCAGCTTATTAGAGAACTTCTACAAATGTATGTTTTCCTTCCTCCTCAAGTTGTAGTTGAATCAAATAAGTAACAAAAATTGTGTATTCACAACTCAATAAAAATTAAAATAACAATATTAAATAAAATTATTTATAAATTTAATAAAATATTTTTATGATGGAACAATAAAAACGGTGTTAAAAAGAAAGATAAGAAATAAGTAATAAAATCACCCGTAAAAAAGTTTCATATAGTTCATATAATTGCATCTAAAAAATATAATAAGTTTAAAAGAAATTATATTTAACGAAGTCTCATATGTTTAAGCGGAAGGAATTTAAATTCTTTAAACATGTGTTTAAATTTAGGTTAAATTAATTAATAGGTTATTGATTTCTTTAAATTTTTTACATATATCTATATATTTAAAAAAATGTAATGGGTTCTTGAATTTAAAAATTATTTTAGTTAAATATAAATATTTATTTTAAAAATTTAAATAATTCAGAGACTTAATGAATAATTAAAACAAAACTTATTTTTTAAAATCATTTGAGATTTTGTAATTAGATCATTTCACTTAATAAAAAAACTATTTATATACCATCTTTTTAAACTATAAACTAGTCAAATAAGCTAAATGTTAACTTATTTGACACGTTGAACGCGCTTTATTTTCCCTCATCTAAGTTGAAAATATTTTCGTGTTTATGCATCCACAGTCACAAACTTGTTAGACTAAGAAAATATTTGGCCAAGAACTGTGTACTTCTCATTCAGATTGCTCATATAAATACAGTAATATTACAAGCTGTAACGTTGATTTCAGCCCAATAAATCAGCTAAACTACCATATATAGATTTATAGCTAATTATGTTAAATAAAAGAATAACCGTTACAAATAATTGTGCAATCAATTCCATACAATTCTGTTTTCCATTAATTCCCATTAATTCCGTTGACAAAACTGCCCCTCTCTTGTTTGTGTTTATGGTCCACGCTCAGAAGATTCAAAATTGAAGGTGGGAGCTTTCTTTTTTCTAGGGCATAATTTTTTTTCTATTATTTCTGATTATTCTAATTCGGTTTCAATATCAACAATTGATGCTTGAGATTTTAATGTAATTATTAGTATTTTATATTTGCAGACCAACCATGTGTTCTTCAAGTTGTTCTAAGCAGAAAATTTCTCCTCCATTTAGGCCATGAGAAATTTCCATGTTCCTCTATTGATTCTAAATAGTTATTCTCCACCATGTATAAAATAGTTTGACTCAACTTATGTTTACGCAAATAATAAATTGGATGAATCTTGTGTGCTATATTTGCCAATCATGCATGTATATTTGTCCAAGACTTGTTCCAAATAGCTTATTGATGGCTCGGTCAAGCACTAAGATCTTAATTTGATTCTTTAAATTGCAAACGCAGGCCATAATTTACCGTGCCTAGACGAACTCGTTTTTATGTCTGTCACGAAATCATTGGCTTCTGTATGTGCTCTTATTAATGTTAGCATTTCAGCATCTTAAATGTGGCATGGATTAGGATCCTATGCAAGAGAGAAAGACACAACTATGTCTAAAATTTTGACATGCTTTGGATGCATGGCTTATTAGAAATCAACGTCTAAAATGCCTTTAAGAATGTAATCTTAGTAAGGTAGAAAATATCATGTAAATGACGTATCGATTCGGAACAGAAATAAACGGAGTAGAGAGGAAAACGATTGATCATCATGAGTGTGTGCACTGTGCAACAATGATAAGATGTTGGGAATAATGGAAATTTAAGACATGGTTACATATCTTGGATTCCGGTCAAGTGTTTTCTTCTATGTCCCCGTTAAAATTGTCACATCAATGAGGGAAAAGAACTGGTAAATAGAAGAGAGAATGTCATCACCTAAAAGAGGGTTTTTTCTTTTTTGCCTTTTCTTTTGTTAATGTGTCATTGTTAATTAGTTGACAATATATATAAGAAAAGAAAAAAGATGGATAAAAGAGACGAGTAATTTCATTCCTACAGCCACGTTAAGATTTTAATTTAGGACCACAGAATCTATGAAGATTTGGTGCCACTTAATTTCAAAAATAAATAAATTGTTGTGTAGCAAATTATAGATTCTTCCAATCTCTCTGGTGAGTACATCAATAAATTTTCAAGACAAATTTAGCATGCAGCATTAGTTTTTATCATCCACTTTCTAAGTTGAATGTATGTAGACGTCATTAAGCAGGTGCCCTTTATTTTTTATTTTTTGGAAGTTTGATCGGTCTTCATGCTTTGGTTGAGGCAAAGTAATCGTAAATTTGCATCACCCTTCTTTCTTTGAAGATTGAAATTGAAGGGGAAGGAGGAATGTTTGTCGGATCTCGTCTCATATCGTATGCAAGTACAATGTATCGTTTTTTATAGCATCATAATATCAATTTTTTATGTAAAGATCAGGAATGATATACACGTAAGATGGTTTGAGAACTGAATTATAAGCAAAATGGAAAATATGGTTCATGAATGTCAGTGATTATCTATCTTATCCCAACATTATGATCTGAATTGTCCACTTTTTGTTTAGAGAAGTAGTGACAAATCATAATAATACGGTGATGCTTTATTTTTTTAATGACCTTATAACATGGTTTCCCTTGAAGCAGCATACACTAAATATAATGAACCCCATAAGTTTGTGTATGTGGAATGCCACGTTGATTGAGCTGGAAGAAGGGTGAAGGGAGAAAATTGAAATTGTGAATGCATTGAATTTGGAAAGTGGGAGAGGAATAATCCAGGGTGGTCTTATTAGATGAAGGTGTGTGTGATGAAAGGTGGTGGTGGTTTAGAGAGGTTGGGGTGTTGTGAAGAAGAATCATGTGGATGCATGTGCATTGGGTTGGAGAACATGCCCAAAGCAACAAGCAACACCCTTAGGTACACCTGTCTCTCTCCCATTCCCTTGGAAGCCTCCTTGGAAATTGTAGTGTGGTCCCCACCTATTAATCCTTTATTATCCTTAATGCAAACAAGCCCATGTACCAGGTATTACATCATATATATAAATGCTTTTCTGGGGTGTCATTTCTTCTATACCCTTTTGTGTTGGAACCTCAATTTTGAGTCATGGGAGTTTCTTCACTACCTTCTCTTGTTTCCCTCTCTTTGAAAGATCTTCTTCAGGGAAACGAAGAAAAGCGAACTTCATCACATGGGTGTTTGTGGAGCAAAGTCTTGGCAGCACAAGCCAAGAAGCAAAAGCTCACAAAGAGAAGGATTTTGATGAAGAGGAGGGGTGGTTCTAGAAGAGGATCCAATGGGATTCAGAGACGTGTGAGGACTTTGAAGAGGCTTATACCCAATAGTGACTCCATGGAGTTAGATGGACTCTTCAGAGAAACAGCTAATTACATTTTGTCTTTGCAAACAAGAGTGAGGGTCATGCAGGTTATGGTTAAGGTATTGACAGGGTCTGATGAGTGATTTATTCCATTGTAAAGACTAATTCAAATTAAGATTTTGTTTCCTCATGGTTTGTAGTTATGGAAACAATGGTTTTGGATTTTCAGTGTATGTTTATTGTCTCGTTTCATCTAGATTTAGATCAGTTTTATGATCATTTCGTTGTGTCAAAGGTGAACCAGTATTATTGGTTTATTAAAGTTCTTTGTTTTTAGTTATATAAATATTTTACTGCTTGTTTTTAAATTTAAGCTCGTAATATTTATGATGTTTGCAAGGAAGGATTGTGATGGGTGAAAATGAACAATTTAGTTGAGTTCTTGGAAGTTCAATAATAAGGTAAAGAAAGTGAAAAACAGATCATACCAAGCTATAAAAACATTGTCCTCCACAAATATTACGTAATGTGGCTAAAAGTGGGAAGTGAAAAATGATGACATGTACATGTTTTTCAACACATGTTCCCATTTTTATGGCCCCCTTTATGCAAAGGATGGCCCATGATCTGATCTATTTCCGAGATTCTCTTGACACCTTGCTTTTTCCCATGCATGATGATGCAGTGATTTCTAGTGATTTAATTTTGGTAGTACACTATGTAGGAACCCTTGAATCTCTATATTCCCTTTCAACTGATTTAATTATTTTTTATATATAAAATTAGCAATAGAACAAGCTGATAGTTTCGAACTAACCCAACAATAATACACCATCTAAACTTATTTACATTTAGTGCAACAATCTCTAATAATTTATTTGTGTTCGATAATTGACAAAACCTACAAAAATAATAATAATAATTTGTAAAAATTTTATTCGTCAAATTAGTAGTGACAAATGGTTCGGTCTAAATAGATAAATTAAAATATAAGATTTGAATTATATATTTTAATTATTATTATCATTTTTTTATTTAACTTATTTAAGCGTCTCTTTAATTAAATTTAGACCAATTTAATTTATTTAATTATTAAGTATGTTAGAAAATAATGCAACTTTATCCAAAATATTCATATACATAATCGAGCACTAGATTGACTCTGTGTCCCATGTCTAAGCTTTACAATATTTGCTTCCTTTATTATTTTTACATATACTTCTTAATTATTTTAAATATGATTTAAATTAAATGATTAACAACTATGGTAAATCTATCTACAGGTTAATTTACATTAATATCTATTCATTTCTTTTTTAAGGAAAGTGCCCCTTTTATATATTAGAAAGAAATAGAATTGACTCCAAGGCCAGCATTGAACTCTACACAACAAATTCAAAACATCATTTTCATGAATATTTTTCTCATATGAAATTAATTTCCATATTGAAATAAATTGTTTATTATGTTTTTATATCCGTTATTTTAAAAATAATTTTTTTATCGTGATTTTTTTAGTATTTTTAAAGTTAAATATAACAACACATTACAAAAAAATATCATTTATTAATATATTAATACTATATTAGCCATTATCAATATATATTTTTCAATTAATTAACTTTTTAATATAAATATAAATATATAATATCAATTATATTTTTATATTTTTAATAATTTTTATTAAAAATATATAATATCATTAAATTTAATATATTAATAACATTAATTATTACCAATTTTAATAAAAAATTATTATTTAATTCTAAATATAAACTAAAATATAATAATCTAAACTCTAAAATATAGAAACATTTATTGCTAGATTAATTTAATATTTTAAAATATAAAAATATTTATTATTAATCTATATATTTTAAATAAAAATAATTTAAAAGAAAGTAACAATAGACATATAGATATGAGAAAAGACTTGTTTTTAAAATAATTTTAATTAGTTTTACACAAATTCATAATTTTTTAAAAATAATAAAGTATTTAATTCAAATTTTATTTTTAATAAATTTTTTATTCTCAAGATATAACATTTGTAATCGTATATACCTTTTAAATGAAAAGAAAATTTTTTACTTAAAAAGTTTTTTTAAAATTAGTAATTAAAAAAATATTTTTTTGCCTTTAATCTTATCATCAATTAATGTCGTTTAATGTTAATAAATAATTAAATAATTTATTTTTATAATAAATAATTTAAAAGATATATTAAAATAATTTTTAAAATATTAAATAAAATCAAATAATTATTTTTATTTGAAAAACAGTTATTTATTACGTATCTTTTGACACGCAATTTTAATATAACATTAATTACAATGGTGAAATGGATTTAAGGAAAATAAATGAAATTGTATTTCCATGTCGTAAGTTTAAGTTGTGACAACTCCGACCCATTTGTCTTTAGACGAGGGATCAACCTTGCAATTTTTGATAGCCACCGCTGACCACAAGATAGCGGCTTATTTATTTTTTATTTTTTTAAAAATATTAAAATAATTTTTTATTTAATCTTTTTTTTTATCTTTTATCTACAATCAAAGTGGAATTTTATTTTAAAAAAAATTAAAATTAACATAGGTTGGTTTAAATGTCAAGCTACTCAGTATTTTTTAAGAAAAAATTTCTAATGATAAATTCATTTAAATCTGAATAAATTTTACATCAAACTCACTTGTATCTCATTAAATGTTTATTTAATAATTACTGATTTTAATACATGGCAATTTAAAATTATTTGTATTTTTAATTTATAAATTATCATAAATAATTAATTATAATTATTAAATAAACATAAATAAATTAATTGAATTATTATATGATGATCAATTAATTAAAATCCCATAATTAATAAATGAATTAATATATATTTAATAATAAATACTACTGACATTTTTTTGAAGAGAAGTAAATTTTGGAAGATAAAAATTTAAAATTTTTTAATTTATTTCAAATAAATTATAGAAAATTAATAATTAAAAACAAAAATAATTTTAAATTAATTCTTGGTAACCGTTAGATGGTTTGATATATGACAGAATCTGACTAAGTTTTGCTTGTAAAAAGTAAAACTTACAAAAAAAAAAAAAAAACTTTCATCCTATTAAAGACAAAATTTGTTTAGATTTTGATATGTATTGCTCTAAAGTTTTATCCTTTTAATATGTAAAATTATTTTAAAAAATTAAAATTTTTTACCTCAATGTACAAATCTTGTGATCACGTGAAAAATGTTGTAGAAAAAAATTAATTTTAAATTATATTATTTTAATAAATTATTTTTAAAAAATATTTTAAAAAAGCTCATAATAGCTAATATATAAAAACTCTACTTCACATTCTATTTTGTGCATGTGACATCAACTCATGACATGTCGCTGTCATAATAAAATCATAAGAGTGTTTATGTACCTATATTTATTTTTTTTTAAAATAAAAAATATTCATAAAGTTTTCCTTAGATGTATATAGAGGTAAAAAAATAGTGAACAATATAGTATGATAAAAAAAAATGTTAAATAAGCATTGATATGACGTTTTAAAATTTAAAGAACGAATAAATTTTATTTAAATTTATAAATATTTATTTATTTTATATTTTTATATTAAAATTTTAATTACATTTTAATAATTAACTTTTTGTATTCAATTTAGTCTTTTAAATTACTTTTTATATCTTATTTTATTTTATTAATATAATGTTATTTTGTTACTTTATACACCAGATTTTAGTTTTTTTTTATTAAACTTATCATTTTACCTTTTAAACTAATTAAGTTTCTCTTAATTTAATTTAGGAAATAGTGATAATACAATTTGGTTAAAATAAGTAAAATTATAAAAAACAAATGTTAAAAAAAAAAGAATGAATAAATTTTAAATTTAGATTTGATCTTTATTTTTTTTTAAATTGAGAGGATCAACAACTCTATTTTTCTCTATTTAAAAACTCATCCACTATTTATATTTATATACTCTCCATTCAAATAGTTACTTCCACTATATTCTTAAAAAGTGATGTTGTTTGTCACAAAGTTAGTATTTATTCTAGAGTATATCAACTATAAGATTTTTCTTTTCTTATTATCTATGATTATGAATGCTTTTAGTTTTATATCCGTAATCATAAAAAGAAAGTGAAGTCCTATATTCTTATCTATATTAAGCTAACTCTACGATTTTTTTGCGTTTTACTTTCTTCAATTTTCTAAATTCTTTTAAATCTTATTGTTAATCCCAAACTTTTCAACTAATGAGTTCACTTAACAATTAAGAAACTTTAGTAAATAGGTGCTTGCAAATATAATCTATACGAGAACAATGTTGAAAGAGTTTAAAATACTTTATTTTATTACAATTGACAAGTGCAATTTCTCATATGTTGAAAATTTTGAAATTACTAAAATTTGCAATAAGTTTTTTACGCCATTGATAGGTATTATATTTTTACAACATCTATGAATTTAAAGATTAAGTGATGAACAGTAAAAAATAACAAAAACAAGTTTGCCTCATTTTTTCTTCCTTTTTTAACTTTCAGTATATGCTGCTCTGGATCTTCTATTTTGCCTCCGGTTCATAAGACACTGAGGAGTGACATATTTTGAAGACCATTATTTTCATATCAAGAGGTTCTTATGTCTAGCAGATACCATCAAGATAAATGAGATAGCCTCTGACACTATTCGCCTTCTCACTTGTTGATAGAGTCAATGACTAACTTAATTCCTTACCAAAAGGCTCCATTACTATATGTGATCAGTTGTAGCAACAATTTCTTACCCATTATTTCCCTCTTTCTTTATCATCAAAGCTATTCAGAATGAGACATTGAGAGTGCTATTCAAATCTCATGTATTGAAGCAAACAAATTTGAGATTAAGACACCCCTGGTTAACATGATCCAAAGAGCTTTCCAGTATGAAAAGACACCTTCTGAAAATCCTTATCTTCATATAATGAAGTTCCTACGTCTGGCAAACATTATCAAGATGAATAGGGTGTCCTCTCACATTATATGTCTCATGTTTTTCCCATTCTCAATTTTTAACAGAGTCAATGACTGACTTAATTTCATGTCAGAAAGCTCCGTTCCTATATTGCAGCAATAGTTCTCACATACTATTCACTTTCTCTTTATCTTTGAAGCTATTGACAAACATAGTCATTTTTTCCAGTACAAAAGAGAATCTTTATATGAAATAAGTGAGAGATTTAAAAAATTACTCAGGCTATGCCCACATCATTGGTGCTATATTTCATAGCTAGTTCAAATTTTCTATAATAGTTTTTCCTATTATAATAAGGTTATGGTTGATATCACTTGAAATGGAGGGATTTTATTGAATTTTCCTGGCACTTATAACTTTTTTATTTAACTATGTCTTTTAATTTTTTTTAATTTTATTTTTAATATTTACTAATCTAATGAATATTTTTGTGTTTGTCTAGATATAAGTTCATCACAAAAATGATGAACAATAAAAATTGATAGCTTTACCACATAGAAGCACCAAGTAGTTAGTCATAAATAATTTGCACTCAATTGTTTTTTATGATAATTTAAAAATTTTAAATAGTGATTTAATAGAAAAATATACATAAAATAAAAATTATGAAAAATTTATTCAAAATGATATTTTAAAAACTTTTCTTACGTTAAAATATAAAATAGAGTTAAAAAATTATTTTTCTTAAAAATAATTATTTAAAACATTAAATTAAATAAAAAATAAAATACAACTTAAGTTAAACTTGGAAAATTAAATTAAATTGAAAAATAAACCAAATTTTTATTAAAACTTAAAAGACAAAAATAAATGTAACCTAAAATAAAAATATAATTAATTTTATTTATTGTATGTTTATGAAATAAAATATAATTTTTTTGAATAAATCATATTTTACCTATAAATGTTGAATCAATATTTGTCCTTATAAATCAAAATTGTAATATAATATATTTTAGTCCCTCCCAAAGTTTATAAAGTTAGCAATTTTTTTTAAAAAATTGTACGTAAAAGATATTCTTTTAATAAAATATTTATAAAAGGAAAAATATTAATTAAATTTTAAGATATTAATTAACTAAATTCAAATAAAAAAACATTTAAACAAAAGTATTCATTATATTTTAAAAAATATTTAATGCTTATTGGTTAAAATAATTAATTTTTTTAAAAGCATTTAATAATAATTAACAATAGTAAGGCACTCACAGCATCTCATACTATACATATAATACTATCACATTAAAATATAACTGGCGCATATTTAGGATATGCAAGCAACAAATCATAGTATTAACCATTAACCTCCAACTCCTATCCAATCCAAACAACAATAATTGTAGCATTGACAATTGTTCCACAGCACTGAAAAAAGTAAAACATAAGTGGCAATTTTTGGTTAATACAACAACAACCCCACAAAAAAATTTACGTGTTAGCAGATTCTTGGAGAGAGAGAGAGAGAGAGAGAGAGAGAAGGGAAAAGAAAGAAACAAGCTTTAATCTCCTTAGATCACACCCATTTGAATTGAGAAATTGAGATTTGAATTTGAGATGCAGAAACAGAGTTTTACATCAAAATCTTCTTCAAAATGCAGGGCTGTGTTGCCATATCAAACGCCAAGATTAAGGGACCACTACCTTCTTGGGAAGAAGCTTGGTCAAGGCCAATTTGGAACCACATACCTATGCACCCACAAGGGAACAGGGAAGCTCTATGCATGCAAATCCATTCCAAAGAGGAAGCTTTTGTGTCAAGAGGATTATGATGATGTGTGGAGGGAGATTCAGATCATGCACCATTTGTCAGAACATCCAAATGTGGTTCAGATACAAGGAACCTATGAGGATTCTGTGTTTGTGCACCTTGTGATGGAGTTGTGTGCTGGTGGTGAGCTTTTTGATAGGATCATTCAAAAGGGTCATTACAGTGAGAGAGAGGCTGCAAAGTTGATAAGGACCATTGTTGGTGTGGTGGAGGCATGCCACTCTCTTGGTGTCATGCATAGGGACCTCAAGCCTGAGAATTTCTTGTTTGATACCCCTGGTGAAGATGCCAAAATGAAGGCAACGGATTTTGGACTCTCTGTCTTCCACAAGCCAGGTTGCTGTTTTTGTTGTTGTTGTTCAATTCAATGATGCAAATTCTTTTTATATGTTGATGCTTGTTTCTTCTGTCAAAATCTGCTTGCCTGAGTGGTATATCATTCTTCTTGTCTCATTTTCTTTTCTTTAATCTCTTTTATCATTGGTGTTTAATTGAATTTCATAATGCATATGAAGTTCTGAGATGATTTTACCATTTCATATACAATTGCCTCTGTTTATTTTTTCTTTTTCACACTTTAGCAATTTTGTTTTAATCGTTTTTCATTTTCATTTTATAAAATCAATGAACAATTAATGTTTCTTTTTTTCAATTTTACCCTTAGTAATTAATGTTTGTTTGGTGGAAGATAATAAATAATATAGATGAAGGGTATAACAGAAAGATAAGTAATAATTTTTTTTATGAAATTTAGAATATCAATCATTATCTTAATTCCTACACAAAACTTTAAACGTAAAAGAAACAAAAAAAAAAAAACAGATGGAGTATATGCTCAACAAGTTTGGTATTAATTAGATGTTTTTAGTTTTTACCACCGAATAAAATGAAAAATAGACATGTAAAGCATGAGTTGATTCCATGATTCCCTTTTGAATAGAGGAACTTGGCAAGAAGAATCTTCAATTGTTTACTATGACTGACTTGTTTGAAAGACATTTGCACTAAGGAGTTGAATATTTGCAGAACAATATTCTGCATCAGATGCATTTTTTATTTTAATTTTAAACACAAGTTTTTCCTTTGTCCTTTTCTCAGTAGCAATTAGTATGAGTGTATTACTTATCATCACCTTTTCTTGTTTCTTCTTAGGACAAGCCTTTCATGATGTAGTTGGAAGTCCCTACTATGTTGCTCCTGAGGTGTTGTGCAAACAATATGGACCAGAAGTGGATGTATGGAGTGCTGGTGTTATTCTTTACATCTTATTGAGTGGGGTCCCACCTTTCTGGGCTGGTAATGATCCTAATGTATTGTGTAATTCTCTTTGTACTTGGAGCTGTGAATCTCTTTTTCTCTGTATATTATATAGTCTTTTACTTGATGTTTTCTTTGTGTCCGAGCTGCATTCACTTTTTCTATTACCTTCAGAAACCGAATCAGGAATTTTCAGACAGATTTTACATGGACAGCTTGATTTTGCTTCTGATCCGTGGCCAAATATCTCTGAAAGTGCTAAAGATTTGGTACAACAGATGTTGGATAGGGACCCTAAGAAAAGAATTTCTGCTCATGAAGTCTTGTGTGAGTTTCTTGAGTACTAGTTATAATTAGATTTTCATGTGCTACTGGTGTATGCCAGCACTTGATAGTGTCACAGTTTTGTAGATGATCTAACAAAGTGGAGTTTTGTATGACCAGGTCACCCTTGGATTGTTGATGATAAAGTTGCCCCTGACAAACCTCTGGACCCTGCTGTTTTGACACGCCTAAAACATTTCTCAGCTATGAATAAACTTAAGAAGATGGCTTTACGTGTATGTTTAGTCATCATTCTACTACTTACCCTTTCTAGTTTTTATTTCAATAACGATAGTGATTTTGCCTAAGCTTTATGTTATCAACCCATTAAATGAGATAAGCACATAACTTATTTATGACTTAAAAGCTGCAGGTGCTTGTGTAAGATTTCTCTTTGTTCCAGTTAATGATGATTAAATCAATTATATACTCTCTTTGTATGAGCACATCGATCCATATCAATTTTATATGACCTGTATGGTCTATCAATTTTTTATATAGTCTGGTGTTCATATAAATAACACCCTTATACATTCAAAATTTGATTTCAGGTCATAGCTGAAAGACTTTCAGAGGAAGAAATAGGTGGATTGAAAGAGCTATTCAAAATGATTGACACAGACAACAGTGGAACAATAACTTACGAGGAACTGAAGGAGGCTTTGAAAAGTGTGGGCTCTAATCTCATGGAATCTGAAATTAAGTCCCTTATGGATGCGGTAGGTAGATTATCATTTTCATAGAACTAATACAAACTAAGGTGTTCTATGATATTTAAAATAAGCTCATATTCTTTTGCTTCTTTTATATATGTTGAGTTGGGTGATCATTAATTGCATTCCCTTGTGAATTTTGGCAGGCTGATATTGACAACAGTGGAACAATAGACTACGGTGAATTTCTTGCTGCAACACTGCACTTGAATAAGATGGAAAGAGAGGAGAATTTGGTTGCAGCTTTTGCCTATTTTGATAAAGATGGTAGTGGTTACATCACCATTGATGAGCTTCAACAGGCTTGTAAAGACTTTGGTCTTGGTGAGGTACATCTGGATGAAATGATCAAAGAAATTGATCAAGACAATGTAAGTTCCTCTAAACATGTTTGCATTACCACCATTATGTGCTGATGCGAATAATGTACTCTCTGTAGTTTGACTAACAACTTTATTGCTGATTCCATTTTAAGTTTTCCCTATAAAGTTGATGACATCACCTGAACTTATGATCTGTAAGATTAGTGAAAGTTTAATAATATGTTTTGCTATCTTGATTCTCTCTGTAGTCAGCCATCATAATTGCAGATGTAGGATGCTCTGGAAAGTTAGGCACAAGAAATTTTTGGCCAATGCAAAATACAGCCATTATTGCAAATAGTATCTGGGTTCTCTGGATCATCATCATTTGAGATGTATGATCATGGTTTTTTAAAATTAACCCTTTACTGGAATAGAAGTCAATCATCATGTATTAGGTTGTGAATTGTGATTTGGCCTGATTTGATTGAAATTATCTAGAATATCTTTCTCTCTTAGGCACTGGCATTTTTTCTCTTATATTGTCGAGGCTTTTGGTCCTAATTTTCTATCCTTTTTTCAGGATGGGAGGATTGATTATGCAGAGTTTGCAGCAATGATGAAAAAAGGCGATGGAGATGTTGGTGGGAACAGAAACATGAAAGGCAATTTGAACTTCAATATTGCAGATGCATTTGGAGTGAATGACTCTTCTTGATATGCTAAATGAAATCTTTTGTACAGTTAGGAGCATATGGTAGAAGAAAAATATAGTTAAATCTTACATAGCCGTATGGTTATAATATGTTTTATACTGAATTTCGTTTACTTTCTTAAGCAATGGTTTGTTCTCTTCACTTCCTTAGAAACATCCAGTGAAGTTGAATATATTTAGCTATATATATAATATAAATTGGCTTGAATAGAAACAAACCAACAAAATGAGGCCAAAATACCATTGGATTTTAAATTAGAACGACTTAATTCAAAATTTAATGAAATTATAAAGATTTACAAACTAATTTAACTATTTTTATTTTAGGGTCAAACATGAATTGTAATCCAAAGTTCAAAGACAGAGTCCGAGGACCTACCAAAGGAGTGAAAGGACGATTCTTTTTACATTTCCAACTTATTCTCTGTAATTTAATTTTTAGAATTATTTAATTCACTTCTGAAAATTAAATTTTGAAAGTAATTTAGAATGAATTTTAAAGTTTAATTTTTTAAAAATTAAAAGAAGTTCAAGGGGATGTGAAAAGAAAAAATGAGGTTGCAAAAATTATTTTTTCCCAGGGCTAGGCTCATTTTCAAGTATTGTGGGTTTGGATTTAAGGCAAATGTTGTATGATTCCCCTCTACATATAAAATAGAGCATTTTAAAAAAAATTCTTAAGAAAGAGGCATTTTATGTATATCTTTTTAAAGATATGTAACTTCATTACTATTACGATTTTTTTTATATTTAAAAAAGTAATCATTAATTACTTTAAAATTTTTCTTTTATGTAACTTTTTCAGAAGTAAGCTTTTTTAAAATAATTACTTTAATTCTTGTTAGATCAAATTTCAGTTACTTTTCCTCTTTAATTATTTTTTTCTTAAATTGAAGCCATTTATAATTTTTATTGTTTATTTAAATTGATTGTATATATCTTTATGACAACTTCAAATATTTTTCTTAAATATTTTTAATATACAATTTAAAATTTTTACCTAGATTTAAAAATATTTGTGTTGTGCATATGACACTTATTAATATATTTCAATAGAGTGTTTGCACTAAAATTTTGTCATAAATTTCGAATAAATTATTCAATCTCCCGTTAATTGATTGGTAGTAGTTTTGTTCTTACCAAAAAAAAAAAAAAAGAACATGCTTTATTATATTAAAATACAATTTCAGCTCATTAAAAATAAAAGATTATTATTATCATTTAAATCTCATCATAGACTTTGTGCAATTCAAGTCACAATGTATTTCCACGACAGAAATAGGTTATAGGATTGGTAAAAAAAAGAAGAAAATGTGTGAAACCAATTTTAAAATTTATTTTTGGGTGAATAATAAAATGCCCTTGTGGTAAGAGAAAACGGATAGGAACAGAGAGGATAGACCTGAGGAGAAGAAGAGAGAGAGAGAGAGAGGGCTCTCAAAAATGGCTTCTGCCACTGCAACAACTGTTTCAACACTCTCTGCTAATTTTGCAACCCATTGCTCCATTTCCCACAATCCCAAACCTTTATTTTCTCAATCTTTCAATCTCACTCGCTTTCCTTCTCACTCTTACAATCTCAATTTCTCAACACGCTTACCTCTGTTACCCCTTCCCAAGTCCACTGAATCTACACTCGCCGAAACCGAACCGGTCCAGTCTGAACCCGGTTTGGGTTTGGGTTTGGGTGAGCCCGAACCGGCCCAAATTGTGCAAGCTTCTCCGAGCCAGTCTCCCTCGTGGGAACCCGGTCTGTTCGCCGTTGTAATGGTGAGTGCTCACTTGCTTTTTCCGATGTTGGGTATGGGATTGGATGACCCAATGTTGAAAAGTTTGAAGCTTTGATTCAAAATTCTTTGTCCAGATGATGATTCTAACGCTGAGTTTTCTTGGTGATTCCCAATGTTGTTTATGTTGACCCATTGGTCTTAATTTTTTGTTTGTGCTATTGTAAAGTAGTAGCAACCTTGGTTTATTCTAAGGGTGATTAATATGAGTTTTTTTTCTTAGTGATTGTATCTTTACTTGCAGATTTGTGGCTTCCAAATGAGTTTATATATTTGTGGTTAATTAACCGTTTTCTATGTTGTTCCTCTTTCAGCTTGTTACATAGGAAAATAAGTATATTTTTTTATTCTGGGGTTTCAGCAGATACTGTCTTTTGTACTTGCTTTTGAACTTATATTTTTGCTGTCTTGTTTAGATTGGTTCACGCCAATATATTGTTCACCCTGGGCGCTGGATTGTTGTTCAGAGACTGAAAGGTGCTAAGGTTAATGATAAGGTACATATCTTGTTTGCTTCTTGTTTACTGTCGTTTCAACTTATGCCGTTTGAGCACCTAGCAACAACAAGTAGGTCTTTTTCCACTGGGTGTAGTTGGCTATATAGATCGAATGATGCCATAATGATTTATCCCGAATCCGTTGACACTAGCAATAGGGCTACCCTTTTGAACTTAATGATTTTTCCTATGGTGTCTCTGTCTCTCTAGCAACAGGGCTACCCTTTCAGTCCTTTAGCCCCAGTTTTGCATCATTTCTTAACACTCATTCAATATCTGTTTCTTTATTTGATTATGACTATGACAAACATAATACCACCACTTTCTCACTAATTATTACTGCTATAATTGTTGCGGTTTGAATGTGATAGGAAGCTGGATAATAATTAACAAAATAAAAGTAGTGTTGATGTATGCGCAAATGCATGAATTACATCATGAGATTTTCTTGGGGTAAAATACAGTTTTTTTTAATAAAAATTATGGTGTAATTGGTTGTATAATAATAATATAACAAACTGACAATTTATCTCTTCATTCATTATATCAAACTCTTGGCTTTCCTAGAGGACAAGATGCAGAATATTTTTGTGGTGGAGAGTGAAGTTTATTGACTAGCTTACAGAAATATGAATGCTCTCTCCCCTTTTTCATATGATTGATTATCATGAAAATTTACCTGATTTTTGCTATTTTATTTGTCAATGGATAATTGACACCTATTAATGATTTGAATCATCAATCATGGCTTAGGACCTGTAATTTTAAGGGGTCCAACGCAAAAGTATTTTTGGAGTAATTTGGCCTAAGCTGGGGTATAAGTGGTTAGGGGTCTTGCCAGCTAAAGTGATAATATTATATGAATAACTGCTATAATTTTCAAAGTTTATTTTTATTATTAGTTTAAGTTTAGCTCCTTGGAACTGCAGATTGCCTTACATAAGGTTTTACTGGTTGGCACCGATACATCTTGCTACATTGGGCAACCAATAGTAACAAATGCTGTTGTATATGCAACAGTGGAAGAGCAGGTACACCTCTTTCTTTTTGTTTCTCTTCTCCTGATAGGAAGTTAAAAAAAAAAATGCTTCTTAAAAACCTTCTTCCTTAAACCATTTTTCAATGCAGGGTTTGGACCCCAAAGTAATTGTCTTCAAATATAAAAAGAAGAAACACTATCGCAGAACTATTGGGCACAGACAGGTACTGCAGTTATTCTGCTGTCAATTATGCGATCAAATTATTTATTGTTTATTTTGTTTGCAATTAAAATGTCGGTTTGTGTGGCTTGGGGGTGGTTGGGAATTACTTGTTCATAGAGGGGAATTCACACCTTTTAATTTCTGAAGTGAGCTTGAAAATAGGCGAATCCATTTTGTGTGTGTTTGTGTGACTGGGTAAATGTGTTCAAAAAATTCATAACTCATTACAAAAAGCAGTAATACATGCATGAAAATTGTTTACATGCATTTACCATCCTTGGTTTTTAATTTTATTACTTTTTTCTAGTTATTTTTGGTGAGTTAAACTCAACCGGTGTTGAAAATAATGAATCCCTGCATTGTTTTATCGTCTTTATGCTCATTGTTTCCATCAAGGTTCTGTCTCTTGTTAACATATTACCTTCTCATATATTTGTTAACTGATTTTTGCTTCACTGTGAAAGAATTAGGAAAGGCCAATCTCTATTATAAATTCCATTTTGCTGTAATTCATAGTCTTTGCTTGAGCTTTCAAGAAATGTAGAAGCAAAATAGTAAAATTTGGTTATCATCATCTGTGTTTCTTGCATTCCAAATCATAAAGTTGAAAATCTCATTCCATGGCAGTCATAATCAATTCACCGTGCTTTCTAAGGTGGCTATAATCACATCTAGCATGGTTCACCTATTATACTGTGTAGAGCAAGATATTAGCATGCTATTAATGTTAGCAAATTAAATCAATGATTTATCTGAATTTGATATGAAAATTCAAATTACTTTTTAACTTATTTAAAAAAAAAAAATGATTTGTCCCTGCGTTCCAAATGCTTGACATTGTTTGTGTTGGCTTTCAACTTGTAACAGCCAAATACACGTATACGAATAAATAGCATTATGGGCTATGAAAACTACCCAAAGGTTACTATGGAAGATTTGGAATCATGAAGATCTTCAGCACTGTGCCTATACTGTATCTTCCTTCATCTTTAATCATAAGCAATCATTTTGCCATGATTAGTTTTGCTTTAATTTGAAACGGAGTCTTTTAAGTTTATATCTAGCTAATGTATGGCATATTGTAATCTCCTGTTTCCTGATACATTGCTATTTTTCTTGCCAATTTTAACCCCCTACTATAATGAGTTTGTTTGCTTAGAATTGTTGCATAGAAGATTTGCTGGAACAACTTTACTTTTCCAAGTCTTAAGAATATTACTCATCTTAATTAGTTCCTTTATATATATGACGAGCAAAAACTCTTCTAAAGCTAGTGTCTCTAATCATGCATTTTTCTTGATTTAATTTAAAATTATCGTGATCTTAACTAACTAAAAATAAAGAAAAATACCTTTTTATTTGTGCACTTTTAAATAAAGAGGGAGAAAATACAATCTCTAACTTTGGAAAGGTTATATTCTTTATTTAAAGAAAAAATAAAGAGAAGATAAGGAAGGAAAAAAAACTAAATATACAAAATTTGAAAAATTGTTGTCCTAAAGTTCTCTCATTTCAAATTAAAAACTTCCTCTGCTCTCATTTGTTTTCTCTTGAAACAATGGATTTAAATTTGTTGATGTAGGCCTTGGCACTTGCGCTACTTTCTCTTGTCACCTTATTGCTAGTGACTGATGCTCCACCCAATGTTGCACCTGAATCATGCGAAAAGAGAAGAGCAGCCATATGATTTTGAAATACAAACGATAACTTAGGATAATCTTTCAACACATCTTTTTGTTATTGGATAAATTTTACTGCGAATCTTTTAAACGGAGTGAGACTTGTGTGATTTAGTGAATATTGTATAATATATATTTGATAATAAATAGTCTATTAAAAAGAATTTATTACACATTTTCCAAACCAAATTTCCATTTATAAGTAGCAAGTTCATTGTAGATGTAAGCAAGTATTTTCTACTATACAAAGATGCCCCTAGAAATGCAGGTATAATAATAATAATAATGAGTTATAGCAACATAAATTATTTATTTACAATAACAATTTTAAGATGAGGGGATAATGGATGTCAACGGGTAGAAAGAGTCTCGAGTTTAATAATTATTTACAAAATAAAAACTTTTTATTCTAACTAAAACGAAAGATAGATAAGGTTAAGAACCTTGTGACTTAATAAATACGATTGCATCTTGTTTTATTCATTTTTTCGGGCTTAAGCAAATGTTTTTTTACCAACATCTGTTCACCTCAAAATTATCAAACATATATAATTTCTTTTTATCATCAATCCGAGTTGTACCTACATTTTTGAAACGAGGTTGTTTTACGTAACGACAGTCTATGACACAATTGGGTCAGCAATGATATAAAATACTTTGAACTTTACCAGTAAACGAGTTGTTAATATCACATTTAGTTAATTTTAGTGTGATTTACATTGAATAATTTTGATTAATTCAACTTAAGTATTTATTTTGACAAAAAAATAAAAAGACTGGTCTAGTCATAATGAAATCAATGGTCTGAAACTAAATAACTCATGGGCAAATTGAAACATTTGTTGTTAATATTTCATCCAAGTGCATACACAGTATGCATGTATTCTTGTTTGAGTATTGGAATTTTATGCAAAGTAATTTCCCAACATTTATGTGCATCCACCTCCTCCTCTTTCCCTTGTAATCCCTCTAGAATATTAATCGGTAAATGTCAGAGCATCAAGACAGACAATATCAGAGTTAAACAAATGAAAGGAAGAGTAATGATTGAAATTCTCTACTATTCTTATACTGAATAAATAATACAGAGTAAAAGTCAGTTGCTATATGGTGTAAGACACGTATGCATACAGCATAGTTAAACAATCACCACATCCTTCCTGATGCCATCAAAGCAACATTGTGAGTAATTTAAGTGCACCAACAAAAGCCCCGTTTAGCCGTAGTTGGATTGGTTGATCCCCCACAAAGCTAAGTCACCCTTACTCTCCACACAATCAAAAAGAAAATGGAAAACTTGGGCTCCAGAAGAAAATAAAATGGAGCATATACCAGAGTTTTAATTGATAACCAAACATCCTTTCTCATTGAAATTTTTCTCAAATTTTTACCTACTCTGATTCACTGCCTTCACCATCTAATAAGATTACGTAACTTAGCTTTGACAAAAAGGATTAAGCGAGTAGATCCAGCACAACTTCATTCATATACTCGCTTCCTCTTCAGAAGTGTTGGACATATGGAAACAAAACCAATGAGGAAAAGTACTGATAATGTCTTAAAATCATATAGATCCTTAACTGACTTCAGATCCCCAAGAGCAAGGCCAGCCTAGTTAAATAGTAATGAAAATGTTAGGAAAATAATAAAAGAAAAGCAGAAAAACAGCTACAATGGAATTATGGACATACCAGAAAAATACTTAGCCTTTTCATCCATGAAATTGGAACGATAAAATACACAAATGTCATGATGATTAAGATCAATATATGACATGCAAGAAGGGGCAGAGGGGCAGCACAAAACACATTCTAAGCAGTCCTTGAGAAAAGGGTTCGGATGCAGTTCACTGATAGTAGAGCATTCGAAGGAAATTCTACATTATACATGGGAGGAATCCCCAACCAGCTCAGTACTACTCTTCGTGATCACAAGAACAGTGTCTTCTCTAGCATATTCATACAACCTAATAATGCCTTTTCAATGGAAACTATACCAGCACAACCTTTAAAATACTCAATATCCTTCAACATAAACACTGCACTAAATCCCTGAAAATTGTTTACTCAGGGCCTTGAAGCCAAAGACAACCACATATTCTCCTCAAGATCAGATTCTATGATGTTGACAGTTCTTGCCTAATTTTGTTTTACTCCTACTTGTTCAAATAAATAAATATAATGCATTATCAGCATCTTCTCAAATAATTGCACACTCAAACAAAAGTTACTTCAACACAACTATTGAACTGTCTCCTTTAGGGAAAAAATCACAGTCCAATATAAACAGATCTAATTCACAGTGTTTCTGAGCATTAAAAACAAACACGGCCAATTGTCATTCATAAAACTTATAACTGAGGATGCTCAATTCCTTAAGTCGATGATCATATCCATCCATCCAATAAATGTTCTAATAATCATTTGAGAAGACCCTTAGTCCCTCTATTCTTCTTCATTTCTCCCTTGAGTAAGAATAAGATGAGATTTGGAATTTCAAAAATTTAAAAGTTCCAATTGCAGAAGCCCACAGGCAACTATAAGAGAGTAACTAGAACGTGGTCAAGCAAAAAATAGTTTGAGTACACAATTAGGACTCGAAACATATCAGGTAAAGAAAAAAGAAAAGAGAGAGCATATTGTAAAATAACAGCAAGAGAAGGACACAAGCTTACTCTGACGGTAATATAAGAGGCCGGAATAAGACCAATCAAGGTTGCGAAAAAGAATATATGAAACGGAACATCAACAATCGGAGATGCCAAATTGATGAACAGATTTGGCAATGTCGGAGTTATCCTTAGAAAAAGCATGTAATTCAGCAGCTTATCCCTACGCTTTGCAATCTGATTCAACCACCCCAGAAAACCAAAATTTTAGATCAAAACTTATATACCGCAACATTTGTACATAGATAAATGACATTTTAAAAAAGACAAACCTCAGCTTGGAAAAACCTAAGCTTTTCAGGCCACAGCCAAGAAACCAAAGGCCTTCCAATTAACTTAGACAAAAAGAAACAGGAAGATGCTCCAGCAGTGGCATTGAAAACAACCAACATGATTCCTCGTACAACTCCGAAAAGTGCCCCAGCTAAGAGGGACATGAAGATTGTCCCCGGAATCATGAAAGTCTGCATGAAGATGTAGGTAGAGCAGTATCCAAGAATAAACTGTGCAGGGTGCTTTTTCGCATACGTCGAAAGATGTTCCCTGTAAACAAACACATACATAAAATAAAAACAACCCAAAATACATTTCATAAAAAAAAATCACATTTTTAATCATGAAAGTGAGAAATAATAATAAAATTTAAAAAATTATTAGGTTACTTGAGAAGGCGAAGATCAGAGAGGGTGCGGGGAAGCTTGAGGTTGGTGTAAGCAGCAGGGGGCATGGTGAGGTAAATGCAGAAGAGACCAGTGGAGAAGACGAAGAAGACGGTGACGGCGGCGAAGAATTCCCAACTGTTGAGTGGAAATTTCTCCGATTTGGGTTTCTTGGCGGAGGGTGAGTCGTCGTCCTCCCCTTTCTCTTCGTCCCTCGTCGCCGTCACATTCCTCGGCGCCGCCATTGTCCGATCCAATCACCGATATCTCATGGGGCTTCCGGGATCAGTGTGGGTGGCTGTGGAATCCAACTTTGAAACTCTTCAGTTTGGATGTGCCTTTGCCTTTGTTGTTGATTTGTGGAAACCCTAAGATTTTGGGGGCGGAAGAGATAGAAAGAGAGGAACGGTGGATCCTTCTGCGAATTTTACCTGCAGTGTGCGTTGTTGGAGAAAGAGAGAGGGGGAGGGGCTTTTCAACATCGAAGAACAGATGGGAAGAAGAATGTGGTTAATTAAAGTAATTTTTTTCGTATAATAAAAAATAATAATAATTAAAAGTATATATTTTTTAAAAGTATTTTCACTTTTAGAAACATGAATTCATTTAGGACTATTTTTCAATTTTTCAACATTTTGAAGCAAAATATTTGGTTTTAGTTAAGAAATTAAAATTAATATATAAGTTTAAATATTTTTCTTAATAAACGGATTTTAATTCTTATAAAAATTATTAAAGTTATAATGTATGTTAATAAGTATAAAATAAGTATTTATATATAATAAAATTTGGTTAAAAATAATAGAATATCAAAAAGTACTGTGTATTATTAAATAATAGTTTAATTTAATTTGTTTTCTTGCTTAACTAATACAACAACATTCATAAAACTTAAATTAAAAATTACAGTTAAATGAAAATAGTTATCTATTAATTGATTTACGTGTTTGATAAAATACATTAATTTAATAAATTAAATTATATAATAATTATTTATTAAAAATATATAACATATAATTTTCAAAAATTAATATTAATTTATTTATCTTAATTTATTTTAAGTAATTTTTTTAACTTCTTTAAAATTTAAAATATGTAACTTAATTTTATTTATAAAAAGTTAGCTTATTTTACCTTTCTCTTTCCATTCTTTTACAAGATTTTAAAAAGAAAAATATCAAAACTATGCCTTTTCACAGATTCTGGAATCAATCAGTTTATTCGGACAATCTTACTGAAAATATGGTTCACACCTAATTTGAAAGAAACAAAATAACGTGAGAAAATGTCAATAAAAAATCCGAACAAAAATAAAAAATTATTATAAATCAATATTATTTATTCATTAATAGATATTTGAATCCCACAGACATATTAATTAAGCTTTAAATTCAGTTCATTTAAATTGTAAAATTATTGAAAGAAGCAAAGTTTATTTTAATAGTTATAAAAGAATATTCTAAGTTAAAATAACTTTTGTGTGAAAAACAGAAAATGTCTTAACACCAACACCCCAATTAGGTGAGAAGTGAATTTGCACTTTTGTCCACAAATTTTGATATTTTCTAGTATTAAAGTTATTGACTGATTTTATGTTAATTTTGAATTCAATTTTTAATGTTACGTTTTTAGGCTTTTTTATTTCTTAAATTTAAACTTTAGGAAGTACTTAATTTTTAAATTGTGAGGACTGCAAGACTTAACATTTACATTAAACTTAGCCAAAAAGATTTGAAACACATTTTTTCTATATATATTACTTGGCTTTATCTTAACCCTTAAGTCAAACAATTATGTACTGTTATAAATGACATACACGTGGACTTTGATGTCATATAAAGGCATGTCCCCATTTGCAATATATATATTATTAGATTAAATTTTAAAAAACTTTGGCCATAAATTTAATTTATTATTTTCAATTTTTTAATAAAATTATTTCTTGATAATCCCTTTAAAAATATAAATTATCACCAAACTAATTCATCGAATAATTTTTTTTATCATAATTTAGTTATATATAACAATTAATACACTGAAATTTTATATATTATTAAAAAAAAGTAAACTCTTATTTATGATTTCCCCCCCCCCCCCTCGTTAGTACAATTCGTTATAAGAACTATTATCATGATATTTAAATTTTTTATATATTAATTTAACGATAGATTACTTTTTTAAATAATTTTATTTAAACTATTTAGAAGACTAGTATGATGATAAAGTATTTTTTTAAAAATAATTTGGTGTTTAAAATTTTAAAAAACTTATTGGTAATCCATATATTTGTAAGGGATCAAATTAAAAATTTTCAATTGATTTATGATTAAATTAATCTAAAATATTTACGATTTTATTCGATTTTTAATTAAGTTTTATTTTTAGTTATATCTTTATAGTTTCAAACATATCAGATGCTTTGAAAGTTAGTACAATAAATTATTTGTTAAATATTAGTCAAATATAAATTTTTATGTAACTATTTTTTATTCTTCTATCTCTATTATTATGCCGTATAGCCGTCAAAATAAAAGTTAACATGAATAATTTATAAAATTATTAAATTTCATAATATCTTTATTTATGAAAAATTTAAAATAATAAAAATTAATTTTATTTGTATATTTTCAAATTTTAAAAATTAAATTTTAAAACAATTTTTAGAAAAAGTAAAAATAAAAATCGTTTGATAAATTAGTTTTTAAAACAGTTTTTAGTTAATTTTTTTGTTAGTTATAGAAGGAGAAACAGAAAAATTAAATAAAAATACCTAAATAATAATTCTATTTTTTAGTTTTAAAAACTGAAAATAAAAAATTATTTTTAAAAATAATATTTAAAATTTATATTAACAAACAAGTTTTTCTGTTTTTTTTAAAACAAAAAACTCTATTCAAGAATAGAAATAAACAAGCCCTAAATATTTAAGTTTTTTAAAATACTATTTTTTGTTAAATATTTAAGGATGTATGCATTTTATTCCTAGCATTTTTAACAAGCTAAAAAATAGTACCAAAAAGAAATAAAAAAAAGAAACTATAGACAAGCAGCTGAAAACTTGCTTTCCTCACGGATCCGAGCGTTATCGGTGCACCTGCAAAGTTCAGAAATGTCACCGCTTTTTTTTTTTTTTTTCTAAATAATAATTATTGGTTTTTTTTTTTTTTGGGTGAAATTTTTTGGTTTTGTTTATGTATTTATTTAGTTATTTACTTTGGGGGAAAGGGGTGTCTGGTAATTTTATTTTGGTCTAATGATATAAACTTTGGGAGTTTGGTAATAATGATTGTTAAAGTTCGAATCTAGGCTTAGTAAACGGGGAGGCCCATCAAGCCCAGTTAACAATTTGCTTTGGGTCTAATTTGAGTAGACAATTTTTGGTTGATCACACTGGAAAAAAAAAAGGACAAAAAATGCAATGACAAAATTTGGGTTGGTTAATTCCAGAAAAAAAGGGGTTATAATATTAGGTAAAAGAAGTTTATGACTTAAATGTTACATTCAACATCTTATTTTATTAGAACTTGTAATATATATTCACTTGATAAAGAAATTGATAAATTTACCGACAGAGGAAAATTATTATGTATATTCTTAATCTATAAAAACCGTAAGACTTGAGACATAGATATTAGATCTAAATCATATATATGTTATAAGATCTGTGCGTGTGTATATGTGTGACCTCTGCAAATGTAGGGTGATTTGCTTTGTTATATTTTATTGAAGTAAAAGTTTTTCTTTGCACCCAAAAAAAGAGGAAAGCAGATGCAGAAGGTTATAGTGCTGAAAGAAACTTTACACAACACTACAACATTTTGACACATTATTTAAAAGAAATGGTAGAGACCCCCTAATATGTTGGAAAATAATGTAAAAATAATATCAACTTTTCTTTTATAATTTAGCCTACGCCACTAGTTCACATATGTCAAAGTTCAATTGTTTATTACAGCATATTGTGCCATGCACGTACGAATATAGTAGAAAACCATTATTATCGTTGATGTTTAAAAGATAGTATCAAGAGCTAGTAATATATTTTTTAAAATTAATTACAATTTATTAAAAAATATATAAATGATGTAAACTTTCCTTTTTTTTTTCTTAATTTAACTTGTCTCTTCTATAATTATGTCATTTTAATAGATTCAATTTATAACTAAAAGTATATTAAAAAATGTGTTAATAAAAAAAAATTTCGGTCAGGAGAAGGAAGTTTCTATTGGTCCTGATGTTTAAATTTAAAGTATATGCCATAAATGAAGGTGTGAAAATGATATCAAAGATCTGTTCAAATCCCCCAATATATGTTGTTAAGCACTTTTGCCTTTGCCTCCCTTTTTTTTTTCTTCCTAGCTTTCTCAGAATTCTGTAAACTAATAATAGTATTATTAATGATATTTTTTATGCAATTAATCATGTTTTACGTGCAGATTCTTTCGAAACACTAATAATTGGATTCCACTTTTACTTTTGTATTTAACGATTCACATTTCGCAAGTCACACTAATGAAAGACATTTGGAAACCTTTGTGGTTGATGTCTTGTCGACTGCATGCTCTCAAGTCAATACCAATTTAACATTCGCAGTCACACAGCTCAAGTCAAGATAATTGATGGAAGTTGTCCTTAACCTCAAGATTAAAGAATTAATTATTTAACGATAGGTACCAATAGATATAAAGGAAAGAAAGGTCAAGAAAAAAAAATGAAATATGAAAAATATTGAATAAAAATAAAATAAAAATGTTTTATTAATTGCCTCATTAAAGACGTTAAAAAATCAAGTACAGGGTTAGTTAATAACCCTTAAAAAGTGGTGTTATAATATATAATTTTTTTTTGTGAACTTAAATAATATTATATATATTTTATACCTTTCTATTTTAAAAAATAAAAGATAAACAAATAAAGTTAACCATTAATAAAAGGATCATTATTTTTTTAATCAAAGTCGCAAAGAAAGAGTTAAAAAAAATAAAAATAGGAACATGTAATTTCATCCCTCTAACATGGTCATATAGATATTATCAGTATGTTCTTTGTTGTTCACTTGTAAAATAATCACAAATTAACAGTTCTCCCTTTAAATTCTATATAATATAATGGTACCTTGGCTAATTTGTCGCTTTTTCTACTAATAAATTGATGAGAAGAGAAAAGAATGAAGATTTTGATGAACTCGAAATTCCCTCGTCGATGTCATACATGTAGACATATATTGATGAAAAACACACGACGCCCTTACAAAATACAGACATGTATAATAGATTAAATCAAAGAAAAGCCACACTAAGCATGCAATAAAGAGAATGTACATTTATAAGTGACATAGCCAAGGACAGTAAAAAGTTAAACTTAGTACCCAAAAACAGAAAAGAAAAGAAGAGCTTTATCTTTTGAACTCTAAACAAAGTAGAGATTCACTCTTCAAGGGAATCTCTTTTATCACGAAAAAAATATATAATATCATCTCCTAAACCATCGATCTTTAACCTTTTTGGTTCAATCTCCCAACAACTTCTAAATTAGCTTGTGGTAAGATAAATGGAAAACTATGATATGATGAATATCCATCATCTTACTTAAGACTTTATTTATTAATTGGCTATATATGGATGATGACACACAAGTTATGAATCAGGAAAGCATCCTAGGATGTGACTAGCTTGATTCTGAGCTTGTAGCTCATGGTTATGAGGTATCATCATGGGCAAGTTTGGATGTGAAAAAAAAGATGTATCGGTCAATTGTGACCCAAACAAGTTGTCCAAGCTCTTCCAATCAATACCTTGTTGTGCACAGTTATTGCTCCTTTCATCACTGCAATACTCTTCATTTGTTAGGCCATTATTATGGTGTTGTTGGTTACATTCTTTAATTGCCAAACTTGCAGTGGGACTATCTAGCTGTGGAAGCTCAATGAGTTGTTTGTCCAAAACAGCTTGGTTTGATAGAATTAACTGTTGCTGATCCGAACTGAAGGAGTGACTAAAACTTGTATCTTCAGCAGAATGAAGCACATTTGTGTCATTTAAAATGTCTGCAATTGATAAGGGCCTTGTGTAGCTTTGATCTCTGAAATAGTGTGGTTGACTGCTACTACACCATGGTTCAAAACCTTGCCTGTGACTTGGACTTGGCTTTCGAAATGCTCGGCACACAACCCATCCTTCTTCCTGCAATAGTGACTATACCAAGTTCAGCCTTTTGATCTCATGATCTTGATTCTTGAGCTACGTTCCTCTATATTATTATTATATGAACAAAATATAAAGGACACAAGCGTGTCGTAATTTTCATTTGCCTCCAGAGCTTTATGAAAGGCAAAATTAAAGTACCTTTTGGAAGAAAGTGGATATCTTTTCATTGCATGTTTGAAATTGGTCTTGTGTAACGATTTCTAAAGATGGTATAGACTTCACCAAATCAATCCTTATTTTTTCACACCCGAAAATTTTACACGTTATCCCTAAATATAGTCATGAATTTGTAACAAAACATGAATGTAAAAGTAATATATAAAAGTTTAAGGTCTGAAAAAAATCTTTTTCCCTTATCAAATATTGACTTGTTATTGACAAGTACATATTATTATGGGTGACACGTGTTGGTGTAAAAAATATATAAGCAAGTAAAGAAAAAGATGGATAATATATAATTTTTAAATATAAACAAAACTTCTAAGTAAAAAAATATTTAATTCACGACTTTTTCACACTTTCAATATAAAATTCCACGTTAGAGAGAGACAAATAAAATATGTTTTATAATAGTGTTAAATAAATGAGTGAAAATATCAAGCTTCAATTTGTAAACGGTAAAATAGAAGGTGCTTCGCAAAAATTACTGACACTATCTTTTTGTTTAATTATTTTGTATCATAAGCATAAAGGGTAAACCACAAACTAACTCCTGTTGAACTTAGCTACCATGTTCTCCAAATTTAAGAGTTTTTTTTCCAAGGGATATAATAAAGCATTTTCAAGATAGTTTTAAATCAAAATAATAAAATATAACAAAAAAAATAAAAAATTGAAGCATTAATATAACATTTCTCCAAAAATAAAGTAATTTGTATAGATAATCTAATAATCATTTGGTTTAAATTATTACCCGAAAGAATAAAAAAAAAGTGCATAAAAAAAGAGAAAAGAGAAATGAAAATATTATATAATGAAAAAAATTAGTAACACACTCTTTTAATATTTTTCTTAATACATAACATTGTTAGATGAATTTTATGTTATTTTTATGATACAAGAAGTGGAAACCATATTATTTTGTTAGACTTACAGGGATTTCATAAAATAACAAAGAGTCTGTTGAAGACAATGTGCTACAAGGTGTGATGCTAGTTGTATTCCTCTAATAGGAAAAAAGAGTGTTTATGTTTGAAAATGAAGAATATGGAAGAGAAAAAGTACTGTTTGAAGTGGATAAAAACAGTTTTGACGACCTATATAATAATAAAAATGATTTGCTTTCTTCTTGCACTTACGTAATGCATACGAGCTTTTATCATAATATTATAGTAAATAGATTGTTGGAAACTACCGTTGAATTATAACTTGCATTTCTAGTAGCATAGATGAATTGAGAATGGTCAAAAGATTCAAGAGTCAAGACAGAACAAACATGCCTGTGGAGGGCCATGTTCAGAGGTTTGATGCCTATATTCATGCATAATCCAATCTGTTTTCCTTCCATTTGGAGCACGTCCTTTGTAGAACACGAGGGTCTTCCTCATTCCTATTATTCTGTTTTTGGACATCACAGCCTTGTCCCTTCCTGTTGCTTTCCAGAACCCAGCAGCAGTGGCCCTGTTAGTTCTTGTGCCTGTTGGATACTTTTTATCTTTATGGCTGAAAAAGTACCACTCATTCTGTTGCTCATATCCTAGCTTGCACCTATCTGCATATACATTTCAACCCCAAAAAATTGTAACTATATAATGTCACATATCTTGCTCCATAGGGTCATGATATGGGGTGTAATTGACCGATGAAGTTTATCAAACTTTTTATTTAAAAGATTATGACCCTTTATGAGGGTACTATAATTAATTTCAAGATTGCACTGTGATAAGTATAATGTACCTTGTATGTCCCATGGTTCAATTTTGTAGAGATCAATCTCAACAATAACATCTAGATCGATTTTTAGACAGTTTATCTTCCTCTTGAGGTAATACCCCACAAGCTCCTCTTCAGTTGGATGAAATCTAAATCCTGGAGGTACACATGATTCCATATCTATTGATGATCTCTCCTGAAAGAAAAGCAGAGGAAAAGGAGTGTCATCATGGATTAATTTGACCATTTTATGTGTAGGTTTTAATTTCAATTCACATAAATGTTTATCTTGTTTCTCCTTTACGTGGATCAATGGAAAAAAGAATAAAAAAGAAAATTATCAAACAAATATATAACATGCTCAAATTCTTTTTGCAAAGGCCTAACATTGAAGGCAGCATTGGATGATAAGAAAAAGAAAATTCCAATGGCAATTTGCTATGCGTTGATCTTTATCAAATTGTCATTATAGTTTACAACCTAATATCTTAAAAAATGTCTAGCTATCTAGGGCTTAGATATTTAGTTGTAATGATGATGATGATGATGTATAACTTTGTTATTGGACCCAACAATTGTGCAGCATGTGCAATGACAAAATTGGCAGACCATGTGTGGTACCCACCATTAATAAAACAAATTAACTAACAAGATAGGCCTATGATTAATCCTAAGAAGCTCTTTTTTTGCATGACATGAAGATGAGAAAAAGTATATTGAACACAAAAGTTGGCCGAAAAGCTTGACTTTGCTGTCACAAGCATGTCACATTTCTTTGAGTGCAGTGCACTCCCAACGCCTTCTGGTGGTGGAGAAAGACCTGCCCTGATGAAAATGTCGTGATCACGATTCACGACCACCAGGAACAGCATATAGCATGATATAGATAAAGTTCCACTCATCAGCATAAGCTATTTTTCAGATTTTTCCAAGGACACAATCACTACCCTGGGTTCCCAAGCCTAGACAACCAAACCTAACTAATACTAATAGCTTTGAAAATTTCTTTATGTCTCGTGGTAATGGGAGAAACTATTTCATTGATGGTTTGAAAGTTATATATATATATATATATATATATATATATATATATATATCACTCTTTTTCTACTGTTAAGATCATGATATACATATTCTCAGTTGACAAAAAAACAAAAGATATCAGACTTGGATTTTGTTCAGAAAGCTGACAAATGAGAAAGAAAAGCAAGATATAAGTTTTTTTAAAATTTTCAGGCTAATTATATAGATAGATCAAATGGATGAAGACACGCCAAAAGCTGTAGTTCCCTTGAGAAAAACCCTCCAAAAGATTATTATCAAAATGGTTTCATGGTGGTTTGAGACCAACCTTGACAAGCAATTGAGAAAAGAAAAAGAAATAATTCTTATACATTATGGACAATATAAATATATATGAATACTCACAGGAATTTGGGTTAGTGTCATCTTCTTGTTGAGTTTGCTAGCTACAGGCACTGAAGAAGATTAAGGAGATAGAGAGGGGGGGAGAGAGAGAGAGATGCGTTGGAGTAATTAAGGTGAAGGTGAATGTTTGTTTAAAGAGAGCTAGGAGAGTTATATATATATATGTATTTGCAAGAGCATGTATAAAGAGAGATCAGAGAATGTTGTACAGAAAAGAAGCAGAAGAATAATATATATATATAGAAATATATTGTAGATGAGGTTATTGATTGCGCGTGGGGTGGCAGATAGATGGAAAGGTCTTTGTTTGGACGGCGTGACACCGAGTTTTCACGCCACCCCCTCTTCCACCGCTATATTGTACCCTAAGCCTTTTCCACCACTTTAAACAACAATGCTAGCTACTGTGGCAATGCTCGGTTAATTTTAACCAAATAATAATAATTATATATAGTTTTTATAAAATTGCATTATATACATGGCTAATAAATCGCCTAGATCAAAGGGTCTCACACTAACACAAATAATGTATACATATGCATGTCACATTCTCCTCTTCCTCCTCCTCACAATTGAGGTTTCACAATTGTCTGTTTGGTGCGCCGTCCCTCCACATTTGGCACCATTGCTTTTTGGACATGTGGAAGCTATGTCAGACTCCCAAGCTGTCCATATCAATGTTTTAATCATTTGTGTCCTGTGCCTTTAGTGTTTGTTTTCATATGCATACCGCAAGAGCTCCACCATAGTTATCCGATTATTGTTTAGTGTTTGTGATTTTGATTTAGCATTCTCATCATAGTGCAACAAAACTATTTTATGACCATAGGATACATAGCGTGTCGAATGTATAGATAGCTACATACATCAATGTTGTAAAACTATAGCATATTATTATTGTTAGCAGAGTAATTAGTAGTATTAGTACTGTGTGTTAACATAATAAATCAATAATTATAGATGTTATTCAGTTTCTTCTCACGGGTTTGCAGTCTACACATAACAAAATGAAACTAACTTGGCAGTTCTAGTTAGAAGACCACCCATTAATTGTCTCTTAAAGAAGTTCCAGCTAAATGACTTGATTATTGAGAAAGAATACACTTTTATATATTATCCCTTGCTAAAGTAATAGTAACTGATTCAGGTTTCTTTGAGAGCAATGCACTCTTTTGGTATATAATAAAAAAGTACTGAAAATATATATATTATATGTGGATTGAAAAGGCTATTTTGGGATTTGTATTATATGTGGGTATATATACACAAAGGATAAGTTACTTTGTTTTATACACACATAAAGCCTAGATAAGCCGGGGACAACTAACTGTTGTACTTTTCAAGGGTTTATTGTCTTATTCAGAGTAGACCCATTAATTTAACAAATAAATGACCTGCAAATCTAGTACAAAATTTGGTTTATTATATGAAAGAGTAGTGACCAAAAGCCGAAAGCTTGTATAGAAAGCTTGCTATTACCATATTATTATACCTGAGGGTGCCCTTTACAACTACTGAATACAACCTTCTAGGGACTCTGTTGGCAGAACAGCAGTTTTTAACCAGCAACTTGTCACCTATAAATTAAATAATTAATGGGTTAATGCTGACGCTGACGTCATTTTGTCCAGCACTTGCTTACATATACTTAATTTTATTTTTGTGTGTGTGTCCTCTCCTTGCACAGTCTTATTAATACTATGCTGAAACTTCCATTTGATTATTTAATTACTCATTTTAAATCAATAATGAGATAAGTGGACCATGGGTTTGCCGTGTCTAGCGACCCTATCTAGTTTTTAAGTTAGTGAGTTTATCAATTTTGTTAAATTTAGACCTTGTAATTGCTTGTTTTAAGATTTACTTTTGTTTTGTAGTGGTGTTTGGTGTGTGGCATTTTCTTTCTAGTCAATCTAATGGAAGCCTAGCTATAAAAGCTATGCCAAACCGATTTAGATGGTATGTATGTTCTAAGTATTCCAGCAATTCGATCTAATAAAAAAATTACATAGCTAGAATTAGTAAAAAATTTAATTGAAAATTCAACCAAATTCAAGTATACGTAGACGTGATTCGATGAGAACAAAAATAATAAAAATCACTTATTTACTAAACTCATCAAACATATTAAGTGTTTCATTAAACGTAGTTTGAAAAATACTTTCTTGCTAGCTTTGAGAGTTTTAAAATATGATTATTTCTACAAAAAAAAAAATCTGCTACCAAAGGGCTAACTATTTTGTTATTTAGTATTATCCATTAAAAAAGTACATTTGGTTAATGAAATTAAATTTGCATGTCTCCTTAGAAGTGATATAAGTTCATTTTAGAGCAAAGTGTAGTCACAAACTATTGGTCAGAAAATTAATACTTTAAATTTTAACAATTCAAATATTTACGTCTACTTAAATTAACTTTTTAAGCAGCAGTTATAACTGTATTTTAACATTTGAAATATATATTACACTTTAGAGGAGAAAAATTTAATCAAATTATACAGCATTAGTTAATAGTTAACTCTATACATTTAGTACAGATTACTACTTATATATTACCATATCCATGCTAACTAGTGTGGAAGATGCTTTTAAAAAAAAACATTTATATTATATAGTTTTAGTTAATTAATTTCTTTTTCTTTAATGTTGTGGAGTGTTATAATTATTTTTTAAGAAAATGAAAGGTTAAGAATTATTTTATATTATATATTATTTAATATTGTAATAGGTTAATTATGATAATAATTAACCACAATGAAATAACAATCATTAGTCACTCGCAAAAGCAGAACTTGTTTTTGTTCTATCAATGAGGGTGTCCGGTCCACCTCAAAGTAGTATAATATGAATGTTAAAGTTTTTAATAAACTTACATGAAAATAAAACTTTTCAAAATACTTTTTAGACTTGTTTGTGGATAGAATAAAAAAAATTATATATATTTTTTATGTTATCCTAATTTTAATATTTAGTTTAATTAATATGATATAATAACTCTATTATGTGACCTAATTTTATTCTTTTCTTTAGTGTAAATTTTATTATGTGAGAGACTCTAAATTAAAAATAGACAGGTCATAATATCTAATTTATTGTTTTAATATATATATATATATATATATATATATATATATGAATTTATCTTACTTTTATCCTATGATATTGTAATTCAACTCACATATTTTATTATTAAAATCTTATCATATATATTAAACGAGTTTAGTTTTTGTTTTTTCAAAATTTTTGCTATTTAAGAGCACCAATGAAAATACGTGTGCTCGTACTAATAAGACCATGATTTTAAAATATAGGAGGCACCGAAACTATGATCATATTTTTTAGCGTTTCAATTATAGTTCTATATATGATGTAATATTATTTTATTTTGACCTATTAGACCAAATTATTGTGTCTAAACTCTAATGTAATTAATCAGGCGTTGTTGCTTTATATTAGGGCTATAATAGACCCGTGGTTGGATATACATATATTATTTAATGTGTAGCTAGCTAGGTTCCAACCTGAGGAAAACAAGTTTTGAATTTGAAGCATTATGAAAGAGATATCAAAATACATTTACGATGTTTATAGTTGCACTGAAAGAAAAATCCAGAAAATAAAAGAAAATCAAAAGAGAGTCACTGTTTGTTCGTTTTTCAGCACAGTAAGTACAGCAGGAATACAAAAACAATCATGAAAAAGCAATTTTCACGTTCAGAAATTGTTGATAAAAGTTTCACATCGATAAACCTTATTAGATATATGTCTTCTTGGATATAATGTAATGAAACAAGCTTAGGTTTCACTTTTTGTTTGAATGTAGTTTTCTCTACTATATTATATTACATGCAGCTTGAACAAAAAGGCAATGGCTCTCTATCGCAAAGGAATAAGAAGTTAAACAAATATAGAAAGTATTCTTTGCTTGTAAATATAGCTCATGTATATTTTATCTAGTGGTGTGGAGCATGTTGCTTCTGTATGAACCCTGAAATTTTGTGAACTCGTTTATTAGCTTGCAAACAACTGCACTAAAGCTTTAAAGCCTGGAGTTGAAACGGTACGGTTTGATTCATTCTAGAATTAAGTTGGCTTATTTTGTTCCATCTTTTGTTAACTTCCATAAGTTACTTTTTTAAGAAGACGAAGCAGAAGGAAACAAATAAACAATTGTAGAATTCATGATTGTTTAGGTCCCACACTTGAACTTTTAGATGACCCACTTAGGGGTTCAAAAGTTTCTATTTTTTGACCCTACCTCCAACAGCCAATGATCAATGATAAAGAAGAAAGAAGAAGCCTTAACAAGTTGTGGATGGAGGAAGGGTTTCGTTCCCATTGCAAAATCATACTTTATTTATAATTTTTTAAATTTATTTTTTATATGGGTCAGCTTGGATAAATTCTAATCAATCACGAATAAGAAAAGAAAATGAAATAAGAAAATGAATAAATTTTATTTATAGAAATTAGAAAAATAGAAAAAAATTAATTTTAACTCGTGAAAGAATTTAATTTAATTTATTATTGTTTTTTATAAGTATTTATTGAAAACTTAAACCAAACTGAGCCATGGCAATGTTATAATTTTTCTAAAGTTTTTTTTATTAATTTCATTTTAATTAGTAAGTTAAATTAACATGTATCTTTGAATAATTTAAATTTTTAAAGTCAGCCTTCATATTTTAAAAATTTGCAAATAAATTCTTAAATTTTTAATTTTTTTAATTAGGTGTTCGCATTAAGATTCTGTTAAATATACCAAAGTGAAGTCTTTCCGTTGTTCAAAAACTAGGCAATTAATTTACCTATTTTGTAAGTTGCTTATAAAAATAATTTTTTTAATTAGGTCCCTGCATTTATCAGGACCCTACTAACAATATGATCAAGAATTCAATTAAAATTAATTTGAAATTTAAAAATCTATTTGCACAAAATTTTAATATATATAGATTTATTTAAAAATCTCTAAATATCTTAGGGACATTTAAATTAATTTAATCTTCTCTAAGTTTAGTTTATTGAGAGTTGTTTTATTGCCGATGTGTATGCTTTTTAGTTATATATTTAAGAATTTGGACCAACTTATATATTACGTTGCGTATCGGTCAAATTCTGTGTGACACCTTTTTGCTAAATGACAAATGTTAACTGTAACTATGAATAGAGATAGGGTAATAGTAAGAACCTAAACCCATCAACTATATTATATAAATTAGCAGTAACATCAACCACTACTTCAAGTAGTGATGAAGTCAAGGAGGATATATAACATATAGCGATATAGCTAGTGAAAAATAGTGATGCAAGAGCAAGGAATGCTCCAACAAAGAAGGATAACATCTTGAGCATTGTTTTGACAAGGTCACACGCCTTTAGACAAAGTCTATTTTCTGTTATTTATTTTCATGATCTACAGAACTGTCACCAGTCAAGGCATTCATTTGCTAAACATGACGTAAACAACATGTTAATATGCAATAGAAATAAAGTTAAAGATATGTGAATTGTACAAGGACTGAATTATCAAACAGAATGAAATTTATGGCCATATATATAAAACTTTTATCTGTTTCATAATTGTCAAATCAGTATCTTCAATTGTGATCGTCTCTCTCTTTTGAGATTAACCTATCCACATCTTCTCAATTAGTCGGTGTTGAATTTTCAACGGAAGAAACAAAAGGTGAACCAAATGTTCAGGAACTTTAATGACCTTATCAATCTTCTACTAGTTAACTATAAACATGAAACACTGCTTTAACTACTAAGTCTTATCTTTAGTTAGTTTTCAATTTAAATTTCACCAACAAAAATAAAACTATTCCAAGATAAAAATCGTGGGGCCCATCTGAAATTCTCATAGATCACAGAAAATCATGAATCCAATCTGAAAAAATTATCACAATCAGATATGATCTACCGACTTTACGTTTTCAATGATATTTTAAAGCTGTAATTATTGGCTAAGATAGATTTTCCATTTCTGATTGGCTACACTATTATTATTTATTTATTTGGGGTGTGGGGGGGGGGGTTGCATCTATCAAGTATCAATCTTTGATTTAGAATGCTAAATGGGTTTGAAATTCTATTTCTGTCATTAATTATTTCAAATAGGCAAAAAGAGGAATTAATTATATATGAGGCAATTAATAATTAAGAGCAGCAAAACAAATGTAATTATTATTATGGGCGCGTGTGGTGGAGCTTAACATCTGCGGATCTTATGCTAGATACTGTTGTTGTTGTTGAGTGATTCGAACAGAAACTGTCTGGAAGTGACTCTAGCCCTTCACACCTCACCATCTGAAAGTACCACTGCTAGTTACACCAATTGCTTCAAGTACAGACTGTAGAATTGAGGTGGGTCAGGCATTGCTCTATATGTAAACATTTCTACTTCGAGATGAAGCTTGTTAGAGAAACCTTGCTCAATTACTATTGTGAAGACACTGCATGTGCAGGACTATAATGCTTTTTTAGCTAATACATGACCTGTATAAGTATTTAGTCCATGGAAAAGATCAATTTGTTGAGTAAAAATTCTCATCGAGTAATTAATTAATGTTCTGAATATATGCATTTTATTTTGAAGATTGAAGGTTTAGGCTTTGTCAGAAAAAGTAATATAATGCCAGGCCATATGATCATATATATGTTTTAGAAATTATGGTTTCTCTCTCTCTTTCGGATGATTGTAGTCATCTCAATCCCATAAAAGCGATTTTTGCAAAAGCAAAATCAACAAAATGGCCTAGAGAGGTGTCCACCAGGACCACCACTAGATATTTTGGTTGAATGAGTATAGCTATAATTCGGAGTCTAGGTTTCAGTGCAAGCTCCATGAGACGTGTGTGTGTGAACAAGATGCACGATTCATTGGCTGAAAGAGAAAAGGCCCATTATTATTTTAGCATGCAACATAAGGAAGAAAGGATAATCATTATGATATATATATATATATATATATATATATATATATATGTATGTATGTATCTTGTTCCCTGATTTTATTCATTATATGTAGTGCAACAACAGAAAAGGGTCTTACCTCTTCTCTTTTGTTATTTCTTGCTTCGACCTTTTCATAATATAAGGATTCTCTCAATAAATTTAGTCATAAAAGTGGCTAAAAACATGTAACTACTATTCACACTAATTTGAAGAGATGCAGTTTGATACGCTTCAATTTTTGTTGAAGTAGCTAGGTGTTCGCCATACCAAATTAAAATGGCTTATATTTTAATTTTTATCTCAGTAAGCATAAAATTCTAACCTCAGTTCAAAAAGTTGGAATAATTAAAAACCCATCAGTGTTCATATTTAGTCAACTTCAGACAGTAAGAAAAATGAGACCTAGGTCAAAATCTATAGCAAGTGAGATTGATCATCAATTTGTCACTATCATGGCCGGTAACCAACTTGTGTCTTTGGTGACCGGACGGCACCAAGTAACCAGTGATATGCCACCAGAGTGGTCTTAACAGGATCTTGCAATATTAACCTCCCTTCGATTCAATTTGACTTTCTCCAATGCTTGACATTGCTTATTTCGGGTAAAAAAATCATTTTGGCAATGATGCTTGGTATGATTATATCACTATAACATGGGGTTAGCATTAATTAGCACTGGCATGAAATGTCATAGTTTCTGAACATCTAGTGGCTAAGTTATATAGTTGCTTGTCAACTTTTGTATGATTGAAATATATAGGATTTATTTGAAATTTAAGACTGTGTGTGAGTGTGACCCGTACAAATAGAGCAAAATTTTTGCAAAAAAATTCAAGTAGAAGACAAACATAAACCTAAGTAGCTAATACTTTTTCTCATGTCCTTTCAAACTGAACATGGAGAATCTTTCTCTTTACCTTATTCTCTTGTTTTAGAGTAGTAGTGGGGAACCAAACCTTGTAGAAAACTATTTGTAGTCTCTTTCATTCAAGCTGAATAAGAGGAATGAATAACCAATAGATTGTTGGGAAAGCAGCCGCAGAAAAGAGACTATTGGAAGGTGAAATGGGGGATGATGGACCCTACAATATTACAATGCAACTCTCATCATTTTGATAAGGGTGTGGTGGGGTTGCTTCATCAAACAAAGAAATAGTGCAAATCAAGCAAGTTGAGGCATTTGGGGCGGTTTGTGGGACTGCAGGAGGTTGGGGCTGCTCAGTCCCACATACATTAAATGTATTTATAAAGCATACGTTTTCAACTCTCTTCATTATATATATGGATTATCTATGTGCTTTTTTTTTGTTACACTACGTGCTTCTTTTTAACAGCAAACCTTCTAGAGAGGAAATTTTAAGCTTAACCCAAGTTTGATAATGACATGCCTTGTGTCGCAACCCAAGTTGTCTCCCTTATTAAATTTCTCCTAAGAATGTGTGTCATAGATGAATTGATGATTACTAATTGTGATCATTCCTTTTGTCTGTTATTGTTCCTGTAGCTATATATATTAATTGTTTAATAATAGCTTGGGACAAATATTATTTTCATTTTGGGTTCTTCTCTGGCCACCAAGCTACCTGGATTATGTTCTATGCTACTCTCATTTGGTGACATGTAAAAGCCTTAACGTACTTATAAAATAGATAGATTTAGAGAGGAAATATTTTGTTTTTAAATTGTTTCATAAAATTTATCTTTAAATATGTAGATCATTGTTAAAGAAGAAGTTTGAGAGAGAATATTTTTTCTTAATATTATTCACAAAATTTGTTATAAATATGCAGATCATTCGCAAAGAAGGAATTTGAGATAGAAAAATTCATCTCTATTTTTTTTTTTTGTTGCAAAATCCATATCTAAATATACATTTCACTTATAGAAAAGAAATTTGAAACAAAAAAATTGTCTCTAAATATTTTCTTTGCAAAATCTATGTCTAAATATACATGTCATTTTTAAAGAAGGAATTTGAGATGAAAAAAAATCTATTAAATAGATTTTATTTGGAAAATCTATCTCTAAATATGTATATTTTATATAGAGAAGAATTTTGAAATAAAAAAAAATCACTTTCTAATTATTCTCTCACAAAATCTAACTCTTAATATGAAAATCATTTTTAGAAAAATATTTTGAAATAAAAAAATTTCTTTCTAATTTTTTTTATTGCATGAGTTACATTTAATTTTATAACAAAACTTAGATACTATATTATCAATATCATAGAGATGTTATTTTCATTTAAAATTGACCCAATATTATATTTAATCTTGATAATTGCTACTAACTCTCAATGCTGCTATCAATTTTATATCGATGACTAAAATTAACGTCTATATAATTGATTTATATTTTAGGTATTATATATGCTTTGAATAAAGAATAATATAACTAATAATTATGACATTGCTAATCTTGAATAAGTTTAAATAGATAATTATTTATTAAAAAATAATATAAAAATAATTTTTTTATTAAGTTAAAAAATATATATTATTCAAATTTTTAAAAATAAATAAAAAATTTCTAGAAAATAAAAAAATGCGTTAATTTTAATTTATAAAAACATTTTGATTTACTTTATTAGTTATTATTTTATTCTACAAGTATTTATTGAAAAATTTATTTAAACTGAACTGTTTTTTATGTTATTTTTATTTTTATTTTTTTAATTTATAAGTACTTGTTCTATTTATTTTTTAATCTACAATTCATCTTACTTTTTTAAAAAAACTAATTTTGAGTTACCAAACTAGCCAAACATCAATTTTGCAAAAATTGATATGATAAAAGAAAACAATTTGAAAAATAAAATAGAAAAAGCTGTTTGCATGGTTGCATCTGTCTGGGTAGGAGACGATTGAGTGAATAAAGAGAGAATTGAATTCCAAATTAAATATGCAGGTCACTGGAAGATCAGATGACCTTTCCTCAAACAAAAAGAAAGATGAAAAGGAAAAGTTGTAGAAGGAAAAACCCCAACGTAAGTACTAACCATCATCGATAGTTCTCCCATAGGTTAGGTAGATGATAAATCCCTAATCATCATCGCATCAACTTTAGACTTAATTCTAACTTTTTCTTCTGCATAGCTTGTCACCCCTTTTCACAGATAACTTTCTGGTTTTTGTGAAATCCTGAATTTTCGTTTTTTTAATGAATCAATTTGAAAATCACATTCTACGGCATTTTATGCTACCCATGATGTCCTCAAGAAATTCGTGCAACTCATCTTTTCTTTTATCTACACAATATTCTCTCCCCAAATTTAACAACCATATAGAACTTGTTTTGAAGAGGCCATAAATATTCATAGGTTATGCAACAGTTGCTTAAAAAAAGGGAATTTTGCTTCTCCAATCACCCAAATCCGCTTTCACTTGCTTAAGTCTAGATATTTTGTTTTTCACTTGTAAAAACATTCCTATTCCATAAAATAGAATTTGATAACAACTTGTGTAGCTTTGGGAATTAATTTAATATCATGGAAAGATTGTTGGCATAACCTTGGAATTGAATTTTGAACTTGGGCCATAAATGTTGAGTGAGTTGCCAAAAGTTAGAATCATATCTCACGAGAATACAGATTTGAAACTCGTTGTCAATGTAAGATTTTGTTGATGTGCAATTTATAAAAAATTTTAACATTTAGTAGAGCTGTTAACCGCAGTTTAATTAATACTAACATCCGCCAGTTAATCTCAACTAATAAGCATACATCAAATGATTAATACATGATTTTGGTTGGTTGATAATATTTTGTTCAAATTAAATTCCTCAATTAATTTTAATTTATGTTATCAAATCATCTAGTTTTTCTTAAAAATTTCAAATCCTTATTTCCTGTTTAAAATCTCTGCAAACTGAATTAACTAACCTATTTTAAACTACTAATTAAACCATATTTTTCACTTATTTTTTTTAAATCTCGTTTTCTCCTTAATATCCTAACTTTATTTCCTATAAAATTATGTAAATTTCATTAAATTTTTATATTTTAAATTATTCAAATAATTTCTTATTCTAATCACCCAAACCCTCTAATTATTTGAATAAAAATTAGAAGAAATTTAGCCAAAAAAACATGATTATGATAAATTTTAAAAAGCTAAACAAACAAAAAATATTAATTCTCAAATAATCATAATTAAGGAACGACAAATATATATATATATATAAAAGGATATTTCTAATGTGACTTGCATATACCAAGCGAAATCATGTGCCCAAGCCCAACTTAGTTTAGAACTTCCAAAACATGCACTTAAGAGCTATATGCACCAATTACATATAATTGTGATTAGAGCAGTCAAAATGGATCAAAACTTTGAACTCTACCCTATTGACTCCCTATATAATTCTCTATTTTTTTAAAAGCCTTATAATTAGCGAGTTTACATTAGTTCTAAATTCTAAAATAAAAAAAAATAATGAACTAAGATTAGAATTAAAGATGAATTAGCTCACTTATTTTACAAAGTAAAACTATTATATTATTATTTTAAATATTTATTAAATTATTTTATTTAAATAAATTAAAATTTATATTTAAAATATAAAAATAACTTTTTTATTCAATATATTAAAATTTTATCATAAAAATAATATTAAATATAATTATATTATAAAATTAAATTTAACTTTTGCATTTTGTTAATTTTATTAATTAAATTTAATATAGTACGTTAATAATTTATAATTTTCATTAAAAATTAATATTAAATATTTTTAATTAAATAATAAAATAATATTTTATAAAATACTATTTAATAATTATTTTAATAAATTTAATCATAATATGTTTAAATATTTTTTAATAATTTTTAATAATTATAAATTTATTATAACTTAGGTTCATACATGATATGGTTATCTTTAATATAAATATAAATATGTAAAATCTTAAATGATTAATTTTAATATATTTTATATATATATATATAAGTATAAATAAATTTTTTATTATTAAAAAATATAGTCGTTAATATACACTTAAAATTTAATAATTAATAAATATTTATACAAATTAACATATAAATAAAAAATTAAATTATTAGTTAATTTATTAATTTATATATAATATATAAATATATATTTTAATTTATCGTATATATACTATTTTTTATATTATATTAATACTATAGTATAGTTAATTTTACGTATATTTATAAATTTAAAATAATAAATTAATAAATAAAATAAAATATTATATTATATATATATATATTGTATTTAGTTTAAAATTTTATATTAAATTTTATCAAATTTTTTTATTAAGATAAAAATTTAAAAATATAAATTATTTTTCTACGTCTATAAATTTTATAATATAAAATATTCTATATTTATAATTTCTACAATAAAAATATTTATTTATATTTTTAAAAAAATATATTAACTTTTATTTAAGTAGATTTAACTATTTTTGTCATTATTATTTTTTATTATCAATTTTATATGTTTATTGTGAATTTATTTTTTGAATATAAAATATTTTTACATAAATATAATATGATCCCTAGAAAAAAAAAAAAAAATATATATATATATATATATAATATTTTTAATAATTTTATAAAAATAAATAAAAATAATAATAATATAAAACTTTTATAATATAAACATTTATAATTAATACTCAAATAATATTTTTAAATTTATTTATAAAATTATATAAAAAAATTTATAATTATTTAATAATTACAATAATACAAATAAAAATTATATAAAAATTATTAAAATTATATAATAATCGTTATTTTTATTAATTTTATTTAATAATAACAATTATTATAAATATTTATTATTATATAAATTTTATTTTTTTTAGGTAATTTTATTAGACTACAAATTTGTAATAAAAAGTTTTATGAAATAAATATTTGTATTAAATATTTTAATAATTATCACAATTTATATCAAATTTTTTTAAATTTAATTTTTAAAAATATATAAATTTTTTGACCCACAAAATTCTGGGCTTTCAACCCTATGAGCTTATTAATTGATAAGCTTTTTGGCCTGCGGAGCCTTTTGACCCTAACTCACAACTAAGGCTAAAATTGGACTAAATTTTTGACAGGTCTAATTGTGGAAAAATAACATTTTTTAAGAGATTACTCTTTACACCACTCTTTTTTTTTTTTTTTTTAAGTTGCACCACCTTTTTTTTTTTTTTTGTTCTTCCACGATTTAATTTTCAGAAATATATTAATATATCTCAAAAATTAAATTGTATTAGTTATTTATAAATCAATTTTGAAAAATAAATTCTGAAGTAATTTTATATAAATTAAATTATGAAATTCCTTTACAAATCACTTTTGAAGAAATACATTAAACATATTTTTAGAAATTAAATTTCAACATTGACAATAAAAAAAAAGATTATGCAAATAACAAAAAAAGAGTAGTACAAATTACAATCCCCCAATTTTTTAGGGCAAACAATAGCTCATACAATTAGTTTCATACATCTGCTATAATTGCTGTGTGTCAATCAAATATAAATTTTTACTGCAAATGCCGTACTCTATGAACCACACTATCTCCACTATTTCACTAACTAAAACCGCGTGAGATAAACAACTACCACAGATACACATGTTTGGTTGATAATCGGATATACATCCGTACAATTTATGAAAATAAGAATGAGGCCATTTATTGCATAACTTTCCTCAGAAAATACCTGTCACTCAGGCATTCGCACAATTAGAATTCTCCGTAGCATTTCAAGCACATGACCGTATTCAGCACCTACTGGCTACTGCATGCATGTGTAGAAAAGAGAATCAGTTATGCCAATGACAGAGTAGAACAAGAAAATAAAATCAAAATAAAATACGTGAAGAATGACAGATACTGACCATCAGGAAAAAGAAAAATTCAATTTCTCAAAGAAGCTCACAGAACAGATGTTCCCCAGGCAGGAGTTGACGTATGAGATGCAAACTCTTGATCAAATCAAAGGAAGTTCCTCTGAAAGTTTCCAGAAGAAAATCTTGAAGATAAACCCGTAGACATGCTTTCTGAATCAAATTTTACACTTTTCCTCCCAGCTGTCAGATCCTTTTCACGGTCCCATGGCTTCCATGGATGTTGACCCACCCAATCTTCCTTCTCTGGCTGTTGCTTGCACTTTTTCTTGGACTTGCTAGCAACATCTTCTTGATACTTCTGCACCAACGTTTTTGATCGTTTTGCTTTGTTGTATTTGTCCACCAATTCTGCATCCGCACTAGACCTTTTCTTTTCCTCTTCATTTGAGGCCAATGCAGTAGCCTCATTGTATGCTTCCAAATAACTGCCATGTAAATAACAATTTTACCATAAAGCTCTTGATTTCACGAGTGGACTAAACAGGTTGTGGGGAAGAGAAATTGATCAACCAAAGCATTCTAGAATGAAAGAGGATACATACTGCATCTTTGCTTTCTGAGCCCTGTCCGAAGGGGTGTCTGTCCAAGCACTAGTATCACCTCTACCTTCCTTTGAGCCCCGGCTAAATTTGGTTGATTGCATAGTCATACCAGGCTGAAATACATAAATACATTAAATAAATGGGTATTATTTAGCAAAAAACTGAATTCCATTTTTATTAATAACTTAGTCGTCTGCATATTTTAATTCATTAGAATCAAATTAACAAAGAAAGAGAATGCTAAAACAGATTTTAATATTACTCTTTATTATATTATGTAGAAGGGATACATTTTCTCAAACTTCTTGTGTCCTACTACTGCGCTTTTATAGCTTGCCCAAGAATCAAAAATCAACTGATTGGCAAGACTTACTTTCCTTTCCGGGGGTAATGTTGTCATCCACTCATCTCTTTTTGGTTCCACTTTAACCTCTGTCTGTGCCAGAAGCTCATCATCACCCTCCATGGAAATACCTGCCACAGATTTCCTAGCAATAAGATAACAAAATTCACAAGTAATATAATTCAATCACATGCCCTTCCCCTTTGAGAAAGAAAAGTAAAACTGCAATTTATATAAGAGGGGATTGTGCCTCTATCAAGAGGGGCACGTTGGTTCATGCCAGACCAATTTTCCAACCTCAAATGGTCACAAGAACTCTGCCAGCAAGAGGCCAAATTGCAAGCCAGCAATTAAACACACTACCACCTAATTATCAAGCACTAACACTTTCAATGTGTTGGTTTATTGACATATGACAATAAAGTAACTTCTCCCATAGGTGACAGGCAACATCATCACAATTAAGAACAAAATAAGCATAAAAAGAGACTTCTAAAATGAGTCTAATCGTTGTGTAGAGTAAAGCTAGAATATGCAGTATTACTTGAAACAGCCAGAAAAAAAAATCTCCTCAAGGTCACATATTACACCCTTTAAATACCAAGATATTAATACATTTTTCTTCAGGTTACATAGAAATGGTATTATGCAAAATGATAGTCCGAAAATGTAATTTCACCATTAAGCTTCTATGAAATGAGCAATTTTCTCTTAAATTTCCTCCACAACCATCCCCCCCCCCCCCCTCTTCTTTTCTCATGTTTTACTTGGGGGGACCAGTGCTACAATATCTCAACACAACAAAACACATTCGGTTCATTGAGCAACCTCACCTTGAGATCTTCTCCAGAGAGCATTCTCACGCATGGTTTTAAGTTCCGCCTGCAGTCACATGTGAAGATATTAGGATTTTCAAAGACTAATATTACACCCAGACAAGTAAGTTCAAGTTACCTTAAATTTCTCTTGTTCTTCCTTGAGTTTGATTTTCTCATCCATTGCTTTCCGCTACAGAAAGCACACATCATCATCTCGTTAATAAAAAAATTCAAAAACAGAAATATCAATAACCCTAAATCTTAAAATATCTAAATGGGTCTGCTAATTACATATAAAAACAGAAACTATTATTCCTATATATGTCACATCTTAGCACTTTGTAGCATTTTCTTTTGCAGTGAATGAAAAAAGTTTCCAGTCAATCCTCTTTTATTAAAGTACTGAAATTATACTAAAAAAATAACAAATTAACAAAACTTAATACATGTATTTTTTCTAGTCAACCAATACCTGTGTGTGTGCATAACTAAAACTAAGCCAAATACATTCATAATTGTAACCATTCATATATATAAACCTGTATCTATAACCTATACCTACAACTAAAAGTGAATAGCAAAAGTAAACATTCCCAATATTTCAGTATTAGTAAGTTTATAGATAGACAAATGTCTTTCCTGTTGTATCCCAGCAGAGGAAATATATTATATATGCACTCAATTCACAGATAAGCCTTTGAACTCAAAACAAAATCAATTTTAAATAAAATAAACCCAAATTGCCAAATAGCAAGATAAATGCAATTTCCTAGGGATGTAGATAACCACCTCCATGATTCAGAGAGGAATTTGTACACTATTTTTCTGTATCAGTTTAAAATACAAAATATATTTTTTTTCAAGTGAACAATCAATCCCCCCCAAACAGATACAGATAAAGCAATACATTAAGCGTGTCAAAGAAGGAGCTGCAAGCAAATCCCACAAACAGCACATTTAACTTCAATAATAAACCATCCTCCTAGCAGGCTCACCTTTTCTGGATCTTGTAACTCTTTGAAAGCTTTATTTAACTTAATAAATGCCTGGTGGGCCTGTGGATGAGAGCATTTATCTGGATGAACTAATAGTGATATCTTCCAGTACCTAAGGGGCATTAAACAAGATGACATTATGAGTTAAAGTTTGGTTGTTTTTGCTGTTATTGTATAGAAAATAGAATTTAATATATTTCAGTTGCTTTTCCTTTTTAGTTCCCTGTATAGATATACAACACCTTGAGTACATTATTGAAAGTCAAAGGAAATCAATTCTTTCCAGTCACATTTTTAATATATTTTCTACCATAATAAAATCATGTTTTTGAGTTCAAAACAACCTGTATAGTCTATTTTTGTTCGTAACATATTACAATCATTTGGATCATGAATACTTTCACAAGAACTTAATAACTTCTTTAGGGTGATAGGCTGCAAAAAACTGAAGAATCATTTGGGCAATGAACAATTACTAACTAATTTTGCTGCAGGGCAAAACAGTTGAATAAGTTTTTATAAAAAATATATATATATTTTTTAAATTGACCAGAAACTGTAATTACTTCACTTATTTAAAGAAGCACAACAGAGAACATACCTTTTCTTTATGTTCTCACTAGACATATTATGGTTAACTCCTAGAACATCATATGGACTGTCACCCTCAACTTCCATGATCCTGGTGACCTGAGAAATAAAATGGTAACAGTCATAAACAGATACTTCACTTTAGCTGAAGGAAGCTACATAATCAAAGGACACAGTAGAAAGCAAGTGATACCAAATTTAAGTTATTTCTTATGTTCCTCACATAAAATCTGATCTTATAGTTGGAATACCAAACATCAATCATTAAATCAGAGTATTTCACTTTGATAATTGAAGAAAGAAAAAGAAAATTATCATAATCAATGAATGACTATGGGATTAAATACCTCTTCAAAACGTTCTGCTTCATTAGCTGATTCTGCTTCAGAAACCATAGCTGGCGGTGGAGGTCCTATAAATAGTTCAGTGTCGTCGTCCAATTCAGCTTCTCTATTGACAACAGTATCGAAATACCATGCAGCATCATCAGATGTGAATTAACTCAAATTGGTCGGGAATAATAATAATAATAACTTGAATGGGTCATTACCTGAGCTCGGTTTGTGCCTCAGTTAATTTGGCTGCAGCAGCAAGTAATTCAGCTGATGGCATTGCAGGGCCAATCATCCTGCAGCATAAAGTAAGAAACATTTAGGGAAAAAGTAATGAATAAATGTCAACAAAATGACAAAAAGAATGATCACCTTCTTCTAGGACCAACAGAATGATCTTCTGAAGTTTCTGTTATATGGCCATCAACAATCTTTTCATTTCCCACATCTATTGGAACTGAACATGTTTCAGGCACTGTTGCAGAAGGATGAACTTGCTCATTCACGAGACACATATAAGAGTGAATTATAGGGCCAACAACATCCAATGTAGGACGAGCTTTAGAAGGAAGTAAGAAAACTCTATCTCCATTTTGCTTAAGTTTTAAGGAAAGGAACAGCTTGTTCAAATGCTTCACTAAAGATCTTTCTGATATACCCTTTATGTCAACAGCTTGTCCATCATCAATCATTTGCAAGAGCTAAACACAACAGCAACACCACAAATAAGAATCAAATATACATACAATAATTTTCATTGGGCCTTGGAATATACAATCTTTACACATACACACTATGAGGAGACCAATTAAAATGATGCAAATTAATTGTTACCTGCTTCAAATCGTTGCCAACATTGGGAAATTCCCTCATCATTTCAGTCACGACAGTTTCGGGTTGAACCCTAGGTTCGTCTTCCTCCTCCGAAGAGTGGGACCCATCGGAATCGTAGGCTCTCCTCTTCTTTTTCCTCTCTCTGTCTCTCTTCTTTCTTCTTCTCTCCTCCTTTTCCCTCCTCCGCTTGGACCCTCCGTCGCTCCTTCGGCGCCGTTCCTTCTCGCGGCGGCGGTGGCGTCTCGAAGAATCGGAATCAGAGTCGGATTCGGTGGAGGAAGAGGATGAAGAAGCGGTTGAATCGTGCAGACGGCGCTGTTTCTTTCTTCTGTCAACCATTCTGGCGATTCACCGATTCACGCACCAGAAATTTGCATATGATTCAAGAGAACCAGCTAATCAATTCAATTTCAAATTTCAATCTAATTTTTCAATTTCAATTTCTTCTTTACTCCTGTTTATTTTACCACTTATTTTACTAAATCTTTTTCTTTCGCAGATAAGAAAACAAAATATTATTAAAAAAAAATTATTATATTAGAACTATAAAATTATTTAATATTTTTCCCCTAATAACTAGTAAATGTAACGCGAAGTTTTTTTATATTCAATAATTATAGGATTTAATTATTTTTTATTATCAAGTTAAACTTATAATGTATGAATACTCCTTTCATTGTCTGCCTAATTAAAATCTATTTAACAGATGTTGCCAATAATTGAGAAAATAACTTATAAAAAAATTTTATAAAGTTTTTTAATTTAATAAATTTTCTGATTAAATTTTTTATATCAATTATTATTTTAAAAATTTAAATAAATATTTAATTAAATTATTCATTTAAATGCATCTTTAATCCTTAATCCATGAAAAAGACCACAGGTATTTCTAATATGCTCTTATGTGCGGTTCTTTGGTTTAGTTTGAAAGATGAACGAGCTTACATTGGAAACGTTTCCAGTACTGTTTTGTTAGCATAGAAAGAATAAGAAAAAAAACATAAATAATGATATACTTTCACTTGTTTAATTAAATAGAAAATAAATGGAAAAAATGATTTTTAAAATTGAACATTAAACTTTTTCTTTCTTCTATTTTTCTTTCAGTTTAAATTTTTAATATTTTTTTCATCTACTTTTCTGTCACTCCATTAAAAGAAGATAAAGTACAGTTTTTAAATTTTTAAAAAATAAAATATAAATAAAGAGGAAAATTGCAATTATAAAAATAAAAATATTAGTTTAAATAAATAAATAATAAAAGAAAGAAATGAAGATAAAATTTATATTTAATAAACAAATTTTAGTTTTTTACATTTTAAAAAAATATTTTTAAAATTAAAAAACAAACAAACTCTAAAGATTTTTTACTATAACAATGATAGTTTTTTTTTTTTTATAGTAAAATGACTCATAAAAGAAGTGTTCCCACACTTAACCCTTTAACATCTAAATTAGAAGAATTTTGATTTAGGCGGGTATGTAGGTAGTAGAATTTGTGTACTGAACCATGGAAGTTTTCTTTTACATGTAACTTCTACAATTTAAATATGTAAAACTTTTATTATACAAAGACTCGTATTGTAAATATAATTATAAAACTTATGAAAATAAATTTGAAGCAAATTATTAGAATAAAATATAATTGGTCATGAGTTAAGTACATGGAATATATATGATTTCAAATTAAAAATTACTTTTAATAACAAATGATTGAGACCCCCTTTTTTTTTATTGAGCCGGAAATCCAACTCAGAACCTCTGGAAATTAATTACAGTAAAATTAAGTTTAAAATTATAACATTAAATTGTAAAGTGAAATTACATCAACACTCCAACATCATACATATAAATACCTAACACCAACTCTAAACTAAAGAGGAAAGATTAATCTCACAAATACCAGTCAAATACTGAAAAGTAAAAATTAATTACAGCAAATCACAGTGAATAACCTCTTGACATATTGAAAGACTTCTGCATTTTACTGAGAATAACCTCTTATAATACTTCTGAATCCCTTCTTTACTTCAGCCTTGGTTGAATCTCCTCCCACCTCTCCAATGTTTATTAATGGCGTAGAACAGCATAGTGGTTTTATTGTTTGTACTTCAAGGTTGGATGTTTGTCTTCTTTTTTTTTTTAATTGTTTGAGCTTATGCTCTTTTTTCTTATATTTTTTTTAGTAGTACGGCTCTAATACTTTTCTTTTACTATTTTTTTTTAATTTTATTTTTTGATTTGAGCAGTTCAAATTTTAAATGTGACCCTAATCTAAAAAGGAAAGAGGATGATGAACTACAAGCTTAAGTGGCTTGCTTTTCTAAAATAGATTAAACAATTTAGAGCTAAACTTTCTTAAAGAATTGAAAAAAGTGTATAGAATGAGTTTAGCTTAGTATAATAAAGTAATTTTTCTTGATATTAGTTTAGCTTAGCACTTTTTGCTAAATGTTGAATTTTATAAATTCAATCATCCCAAATTCTCATTTCAAGCAGTCAATTTTTTGAAATGTAGTTTCACTATTTTTCCTGTTCAAGTTTTTGTTAAGAAAACACACTAAAATCGCCAATTTGGAAGTTGTAGAACTCCTTACAAACGAGGAGTTACTCTATGTAAAGAAATCATATATGATGAAATATTAACTAACAGCAGTTTGAGCTACACAAATTTTAAAATAACTATAATTAGATAATTAGAGATTTATACAGAAATCATATATTTGGGATAACTGCCATAATCGTTGATGCAAAGTACAACTCGGACCAACATCGGCTAACGTTGTAATCAAGTAGCAAACATCATAAATTTTAGTTTGCCTTGAATCAAATAAACATATTGCACCATTAACAAACCACATCAGATTTTAATCATTGATTTTCTCTATTAGCTAGCCAACAAGTTCATTCAGTACGTGCTATGTTCTTCTCTAGTGCCTTAGTCCCGATCGACCATGCATATTACCTCACAGTTCAACTAAATTCTACATTATTCATCTAACGACATGAATAGATGACAAAGATAGTAGCTAATCTCAACTACACTAATCCATATGATCCAATTTCTGACATATAATAAAGTCATGGGCACTTGAGCTTTCCTCCATGTGTGGTCAAAGAAGCATAGCAAGAGCACTCATCTCGGTTCCCAGCTGTGCCTGGTGGCACGCAATTGCACCTCTGGCAGCAACTATTGCATGCCCTTAAGCACATTTTCTGTCTTGATGCCTTGCTGCACCTGTAATTGCACTTGCCAGCACAGTCTGCATGATATAATTTCACAGGGTACACAATGATTTCACTTTCACTTTGTGTATATTATACATAACCTTTAATAAGCACAATACTATTTATCTAAGTTGGAAGACTGGGAAAGAGAATTAAAGGATATATGAAAATTCAGCATTGTAATTGGTTGACAAGTGAAAAAAACATAATATTAATCTACATATAACATCTTTGAAAATTTGCAGAATATATATTTTTTATATATAGTACAGTTTATTGTTTACTCCCTCCATTTATTCCCTCCATCATATATGCACATTAAATTAAAATTAGAAATATCGACAGATCTTTTTTAGCCTTTAAAATATCAGGTGGTTTATATTACTCGAGCACACGTACAAATGAACTTACAATTAGTTATTAAAGACTTTACTAATGATTAGATGAAACATTTCATTATTTAAATGTTTAATTACATTATACAAGAACAATTATTTAATTTTTCTTTAGATAATTAAAGATTTAGCTGATTTAAGTAAAATATAATAAATTATAGATTTATTAGAATATATTTTATTGATTTTATCATTAATGAAAAATTCTTTTTTTTAAGTAGATATCACATTTTAGAGGTGTAAAATACAATTATATATATATATTATGTACCAACTAATTAATTACTAGATTTTGGATGGTTTTATCCATGTCAACATATTTCATGATCATCTGTGCTTAACGTACTAAGCTACAAACAGTACAGTGACCAGTTTCAATCCCTACGCTGTCAGTGTGTAAATTATAGCTCCCAATCTTACCTATCTGCTCGGCTGCAACCATGTGCTGATTTCCACCATAGTTCTCCAACTGAAAATTTTTCCATAATTAAACTATTTGAGTACTAGTCTAGTTCTGTCTAGGCAATAACAAGAACGTAAGGAAAGTAAAATAAAGGAAAAATTAACAACACGGGATTAATGACTTATTTATATGAATAATAAAGATAAATTATATCAAACTTTCATGTTTCCTCAGCTTATTTCTTATATTTTATATGTTAATAAACTTTTTTTACACTTTTTTATCACATAACTCTCTCTACCGTTACTTTTTTGTATCGTTTTATCCTTTACGAAAGAATTTTTATTGACAAAAAAAAAGTATAAGTGGATAAATTGAAAAGGTACAGAAAAATTATAAAAAAAATAAAATATAATTTACGCAAATAATAATAACAGATGAAAAAAAAATCTGGAAATTAATATAGACATGCAAAAATTATAATTCAAGATTCCACATGTGAAACAAATTAACCCCACAGTACATGTAGAAAGGGCTGGGGAAAAACTCATCATGAACTGGATAAATAGATATCATAAAACTTATAGGAAGCTAGGAAGTAGTAATATTCGTTATATATGAAAAACACATCATGGAAGAACCACTTTACCACTTGTATGAGGATGAAGCAGAGAATAACCAAGATTACTGTGTTTTTGGAGAAGGCCATAGTTACCTGTTTTCTTAGATTACAAGAAAAAGAAAGACTTGACAAAGAAACAGTGACAGAGATAATTCTGGGTCGGAGGCTTTGATGGTCACACTATTTATATGGCAAAAAGAAAGGTTATTTTTCAAAGGGCAAGTTCCAGCTGTAGCATGATAATGTGATCATATCCGCATCGTTCAACAAACTACCCGATTCATATGCAAACACTTTGAAAGTTTTCTAGCCGTGAATGAATTGGCGACTAAGTAAATGATGTGAATACCTAAACTTTTTGTTTGCCTTCGTTGAAGGAGTAAGAAACCTATTGGCTAAGTTATTTCTTGTAGTAGAATTTATTTTAATAATTAACTTTTATTACACCGCCCTCTCTTTTGTATGGCTATTGCATTAAAGAAAGCATTTAAATTTTTTTAACTTAAAATGGAACGCCCACCATGCTAGGTAACTTATGGCCACGATATGATAACTATAAAGCAAAATGACATTAAACTCTGACTCAAACTTGCTCTGATACTTGTTTCAATTCTCTGTGATCAATTATTTTATAGTGTGTTTGGTTGCTTGTTTGTTTTTGGTCTCATGTGGTGAAGGGGCTGCTACATAAAAGATAAAAGCCCGAGTCGAAGACTATAATTTTGATCTTGCTAATGAGTATTTTATAATTATTTAAAGTATTTATTTATTATAAAATTGAATGCCGTCTAGAGAATGTTAAAGGACGTGGATTTGAAAATCTATATCCATGTTAACATTCTTTGGTCCCAAGAGATTATTCCAAAATTTTTTTTGAATGCCACTGTATATACACGCGTGAAGCTGATTAACGTGATTATGGTCGATGGTAATTTTTATTTTATTTTAACTTGTATATATTATGACTCCTCTACCTGAAGAGAAAATAATTATATATGAATCTATTATACTTACACACAGACGCACGTCTCTAAAATCACTAATTTATGAAACTTATAATCACATTTAAAAATAGAAAAAGATATGACATGATATAATAATTTATTCTGCATATGGTTTCGCAATATTAGTAACATTATTAGCATGCTGCTACTCTTACTTTGAGTACGCGTCTATTAATTATACCATCTAAGCTGCGATTGAAAGATTATTATTATGTGGGCTAGCTGTTATGTAAACTAAGAATTAATAATTACTTTGAAAGAAAACTATTCTATTGACTTTACAATGACAAATCTTCAGCTCCACTATTCATTTCATTGTAGTTCTCCACGCGTCAATCTATATATTGTGCAAGTAGAAGATTTGCATGCTTCCTGTATAGCTGTTTTTCAACGTATTTATAGAAGTTAATTAATGGATTTTTACTTTCAGATTAACGCGTCTATGTAGTTCTCCTTTTCTTTCTTTAGGCTTTCCTTCCATATAACATGCTTCTTTTCTTCATATTGTTCGTGTGACACTCAGCGAAAGAAGTCATTCAACTGAAATACGAGGTCATTAGGGTATCTAACATGTTAGTGATTATAATATTAGTAAATATTTTTAACCAAACACTTATAAAAATCAAAATTTACATTTATTAAAGAATAAAAATTTTGTACAAAATCGTATTTATATTTAAATTATAAGGTTAAATATTTGGTAAAAATTTAGATATTATCTTTCATATTACTAAGAATTAACAAAATGAATATAAGACTGTAGTTGCATGAATTAGAAGAAGTAAAATATACATCTCGTAAAAATATTAGTATTGATTTATTTGAGTATCGTAATTGGTCTTGTAATTTGTTTAATAGTTTTTAATAAAAACACACGTATATTGTAGAAATACAATCTTTTTCTTCTTTCTCAAGAATCGATAAAAAATTATATAATTATTTAAAAGTTATGAGTGAGTGTCCAATATTTATTTTAAAAGAAATGGAGAGTATGAAAAGTTATAATAGTTCATACCATAACTAGTTATGAAGGATTATAATAGTTTCAACCGTTAATAATCTAGTAATAATCTAGTACAGTTACAAGCTAAATTATTCAAGTATACTTCATATGTGATATTCAATATTCATTGATCACAAAATAGATATTTTAAGAGATACATCAAGATACCATTCAACCAATAATTATACCTAACTCAATAATCAATCATAAAAAAATAATATTTTCTAATTATATGTACATCACAAACACAAAAATTCCTTTACATAAAATTATATTGGTTTTAATTTATTGAAACAAAATACATATAAATAAAATTTTCATATATTATATTAGTATGATTATATATATATATATATATATATATATATATATATTTAAACCATAAAATCACATAAAAACAAAAATTTTATATTAAATTTATGAGTATATAAGTTGTAAAACCGATATTTATATTTGATATCAATATTTAAACATGGTTTATCATAAATTAATCGCTTGAGTTTGAATTTGCAGCTCATGTATTGAAATTGATGATGGATGCATGAGAGCTACGTGGCCAGCCATAATTAATTGACGTCCCATTCATTCAAAGATGGTATGTTATAAGGGTCAGTATGGGAGAATATAAAAATGGAAACTTATGAACCAATTTTTATAAGATATGGCCTCTGAACTTTTAACCTTTTGATCTTAATATTGATGCACCACTGTCCCCTATACCTATCAATATCTCTTTCAATCAATTATTGTCAGTTCATCGTTCACTGGAACTAGTCTGCTTTCTTACCTAACTATTCCTTAAACCACTATAAAAGATAAAAATTAAAATTAACCTCAGTTTTTTTAAATTTTTTATTTGATATTTTTTAATCTAATATCTCAAAACATATTTTTTATTTTTATTTTCATATAATTACTCTATTAATAGTTTGTTAATTTATTTTATTATTTGTTTATATAATATTTAATTTGACTCATATATAACATAAATTAGATATATCATTAATAACGTCACATCTTTTATATTTTTGAAAACATTTTAACTAATAAAATTAAAATTTCTGAAATTAATATTTAAAAATATAAAAGGATAAAAAATATAGACGTCCTATTATTATTCATATCAGTTTTATTTTATTTTAGAAATGTCCCACAAGTATATACACAAAAAGTAATAAAATATTAATAAAGAAATTGTGTAAAAAAATAAGATAAGTTATTTAAAAATAAAAATAAGGAATCAAATTAAAAAATTCTAAATTTTTAAAAAATCAAAAATTATTTGTGCCATATTTTCTGTCATCAAGCAGAAAAATTCATATGAAGAAAACATATCTACATACATCCTAAAACGTGTTATTAAAGTGTATGTGTTCATTAGTTAGTCCAAATACCAGTAGGTGGCAAATAATGTTAGAGATGAAAGTGCATTATGTAGAAGATATATAAGAGAATATATAAAGTTTAAGGATATATTTATTATTACTTTTAAATATTTATTGTGATTCAAAAAAATGATAATAAACACACTCAAAGTTTAAAAGGAAAAGTTCTACGCCCACAGCAATTAGCATGAGGAAAAATCGAATTATAATTTGAAGAATTAAAATAACTTACTATTTATGACATCAAAAGTTCTATTGAAATCAGCACCCCTTTGCAGTGAACTTGAGAGGATCTCAATTTGGAACGGATTTTCAGGAGAAAGATATTTTTTTTAGTCTATCAAATTATACATGTTTATTACTTTAGTCCTGATTCTACAAAATTCTCTATTTATTTTAATTATTTATACAAAATGGCAATAAAATAAGTAAATAAATAATACTTTTAAAAAAATTAAAGATTAAAATGAACATTTTATAAAGTTAAGAAATAAGGGATTAATTTAAAGAATTAAAGTAAAAAAAAAGTTGTTGCAGTGACATGCATTCACCCAAAAACTTTGACAAGTTGAAGAGAATAGATGCGTGACTGCAGCAAATTAATATGCAACCTAACCTATAACGCGGTTTAGAAAAAGTTTGGTAAAATGGATCGTCTTAAAAGTGTTTTCCTACAAGATGCCGCGTGAATTCATAGATGATTTGTCTCGATTGCGAAAAAACAGCTGAATATATGATCCAATGAACTCTGCATGCAAGGTTTCAGTTTCATTTACACACTGAGGATCGATAAAGTTACATGATTTCATACCAAAGCTATGCATAAATGGACAATAATTGCGTTTTGCATCAAATGAAAAAGTGATTTTAGAACTGTGCAAGTACCAAGATTTACAAACCACAGTCTATTTATAAAAAGAAAAGATAAATCTATTTTTTTTACATTCTTATTATTAAGCTATTAATTAAGAATATGGTATAGTTTGAATAAATTTATAAGGAAGTTCTTATAAAATGAAAAAATTAATATAAAAAATAAATAAGAAAGGTAAAAAATAACTTATTTTTTAAAATTTTAAAAAAGTTAAAGAAGAGAGCTTATGAAAAAGTATAAATTATTTTTAACTTATAATTTTTTTTTATTTTTATACTTTTTTACATTTTTTTAAAAAATTATTCAACCTAAGATATATATAAGGCAGGTGAGTCCTTAAATTTAGAAATGTTAATGGCGTGATAAAATTAACTTTGTTATTAAATTTTTTTTTATACACGCAAGTTTTTTTTATAAAATAAGTATGTGTTACTTAAACTAATCACTTGAGATTAAGATTTTGTAACCTATATTTATCAAATGGTGGATAACTCTATGGCCTTCTTGCGGTGCAAGATTCCCTTCTGATATAAGTATTATTAAACTGTCTTTAAAATATTTCAATCTAAGCTCCTTTGATAAAATAGAAAAAATGAATGTGAAAACCCTATCGACAAAAACAAAATGAAAATTCTCCACATTACACTATGCTTGAATATTTAATAGTAAACAAAATGATAAAAAAAGAGAGAGAGAGAGATGAAATAAAGCTTATCATCCATTATTTAGATAATTTTTATGAATAGGAATAGAAAAAGGAAGTTCTGTATAGAATAGAATTACACATTCTATTTTAAACAATCCATATAAAGAACCTGTAATCATTTTTATTTTACTCTTTCCTATTTCTTTCCATTCTATCACTTTCCATCAATCTATAAAGGGGTGATTGGATTAGAGCTGTAACTGTATCAATTTAGGAGCAAATATAACTATATAATAGATCATGAACAATAATACTTCTTCCAACAAAAGAACATGTTTATAAACAACCTCACTCTTGAGTTACTCCATGCCGTGATCTGAACACCCTTCAGCAATTCCTAGTAGTATCTAAATCATAAGCATAATTGCAAAGTCGACCTCTTCATCTTAAGAATGAATCAATTCATGCCCCTTGGCATCCAAAAAAGTGAGAACCTTTCTTCACATATATGAATGAACAGAGAAATGATGCTGTAGTTAACAAATTTTACAAAAGATACATTCTCATCAAATCACCTAGAAGCGAACCCAGCATCTAGTGCATTGTGCCATACAGTCTCCTTTACAATCAACATTATAGCCCAAAACTTTTGGATTTCTAAGGAGAAGGTTCCTAAGAGATTTTCCTTCAATGCTCCATTGTTCCTTCAGGATCTTTACATTAGCTTTCAACTCTTCCTCTAAGTTACATCCAAGAACTTCTGGAAACTTTTTGAGCAACTTGGACAGATCATCCTCAGAAAGATTTAAACTCTTCAGATAGTCTAATATTCCATTTACTGTCTCGAATTTCGGAACTTCCTTTGCACGTTCTTCTCCCCAATAAGGTGAATGAACAATACCAAATGCTTTTCCAAGTATCTTATCCTTTTCTTCATCACTAAAGTTAAATGGAGAAAGAGCTTGCTTGCATGTTTCCCACTTACTCTGATCTTCATTACTTGTGAGTATATTTTCTATCTGTACGGCTGAATGTAATATCCAATGTTTGATAGAAGGATTTGAGGTCCATGTTGCAGTTGCCACACTTGGTGAAAATCTACAAGAAAATCTGTTATTTGACAGATGAATACTCGATGATGAAGCAGCAAGATCAGCCTGCATGATTATATACACAATTTTCAGACCTGGATAACCATTATTAGCCCTCATGTTATGTGTTCCAAATTTCTATTCTGGCCATTGCAGATCTAAATGCAAAGGTTTTAGATGAAACGTGAGCACGAGGCATAGATAAAAATCAGAAATGTGAGTAGAAATGCCTTATATGATTGTGTAATGATATAGTCTGTTATAAACATTGAGTAAATAGTCACATGATTAAATTCAAACCTCCATACTGTTGTAAGTGTAATTCAAGGAGAAATGTGAAAATATGACTTCAGTTCAGTATCAGAAAAGGAACAGATTTTATACAGTGTATAGATTAAAAATTAAAAGGATCTCAATACTCAGGCCTTCAACCCTGATGATATTTATAACCCTTTGAGAAGCAGGAGGAGGAAATGATGCCATAGAAGAAAGAACAGAGAACTTTTCTTAAGTTCCTAAGCAGAATATTTTCAGCTGATATTTGTTTGTGAACAAAGTAGTATTCTCTAGCAGCATTTCAAAGCCTTGGATTTTCAAGTTAGCCTATGTTTAGGTAATCTAAGCATTTTGAGTGTGACACACTAATCACAATTATTATTCTTACGTTAATAATGAAAAGAAAAACATTCTTCATATTTTCTCAGCTCAAAATTTTACTAACGGGTTTCTTTACTGAAAGTATTTTTAATATCAAGTCAACCTCCAAAAATGAAAAGATAAGATTCTTGTCACGGTTTGAGACAGCTTATACATATGGTAAAACTAAAAGCAGAACCTTTTCATTTCAGCCTTAAATTCCACCAGCATATACAAAACCATGAAAACATTCTCCCAAATTATTACTGTTTGCATGTTTAGTGCTGAAAGCACACGGAAGCCCTCAAGAACTTCCCTCAGAAACCCAATTCTTAACTTTCTACAAAACTGGTTTCAGTGTTTCCCTGAACAAATCCATAAAGATAAATCCAAATATGAATTGTTTTATCAAATCTATCCAGACTAACCATTTCCTACCAAACACACACGTAGAAAGTAAATAAAAAAAGAGATGTTAAAATGCTCTTACCTTGCAATACCAAAACTGTGTTACAGAATCAATAGTGAGTATAGGGGAATTCAACTGCTTCCCTAGCATCCCTGCACAAGCAAAAAAATATATAAACATTAGATTGTAGAAAACACTGGGATAATTCATTGATCTAAGGACGGGTAGAAACTGAAAAACAAAAAGGGTACCCCAAGAAATGCTAAAACAGCTTCTTCCACCTCTAAAAGAGTCAAAAGTCAACGCTCTAAAAGAGTCACAAAAATTTCAATGACACACAGAAAAGGAAATTCCCCATGTTAACTGTTAGGTTGAGAATGGAAACTGAATTTATTCTCTTATGATTTTGGGAAATGAAAGGAAGGAATAGGAGAAGTGAAGGAGAGAAGAATTGAAAAGTTGAAGGTACCAGTGCGTCGAGAAGAAGGTGAGAGTGTCAAAGATGCGAACTTGAGACTCTCCATAATCGCCCTTTATGCTTCTTCACTAATTGCTTGCTTGAACAAGAACCGAAAAACACACTTTTTGTGGAGTTTAAGGTTCGACCTTTTGGTGGTTGAGGAAACTACACGTGAACCATTGTTTTTGATATTATACATAAACCCTTCTTTAGAACATAATAATAATTTATCAGATATAGACTTAAAAGATCTATATAATTCACTAAAGTTCTTTAACTAAAGTTATCACATATTATTTTTGTTTAATTTTCATTAACATCTTATTTATATATTTCTTAAATTTCATATTTTATATTTTCAATTTTTTTTTCATATTTTTATAGGTATTTATAAGTTTTTTTAATTACAACGGAAAATGCCATGATTTTATTATCGAAAAAAATTATGTTATGTACATATCGAATATAAAAAATAAATTACTATATAATCTTCATTTTGTATATTTTATTCAAAGCAAATTATTCTTACAAGTCTTCATAAAGATAACATTACGATAAAATGTATTTAATTTAATCCTTTTATATTTTACTAATAGTATTCAAATTTTATTTATATAAATGGTATAAGTTAAAAAATATATAAATTCTTAGAATGTTTGATAAAAAAGAAAAATTGATTTTTATTTAATTCAAATTATTTTTTAATCTTTTTTTATTAATAACTAGTTTATTAGTTCATAACATGTACGGTATAATAATAATAATAAAAATAAATAATTTATCAAAATGTAGATTAAAATAATATAACTAAAGAAACTAATTATAAAAAATAGAATGTAACTGAAAAAATAAATAAATTAACATATATAATTTGCATTAGACAATATTTCTTTTATATAAATAAAATTTTAATTCATAACATGTATAAATGCAGCATAAATTAAATTTAAAGAATAAATTATTTATATTTAACTTAAATATATATAAAATATATTCTTTATAATATTAAAAGTTGTGTAATTAAAATATCCAACTATTTGCTTAAATATATTATTGTAAATAAAAGTTTAATTGATAGAAAAAAATATTATAAAAATCAGTTAATGAGATTGAGTCAATACAATAAAATTTATTTATTTATAATATTGTAAAAAAAAACTAGTAATTTGTTGATTCTTTAAGATAGTGTAATAAAATATTTTTATTGAAATTGAAATATAATTTTTAAATATACAAATTAATTTATAAATGAGTATCCTTATGCGTATATTTGAACTTTTTTTTTTACATTAACGATAAATGACATTACCCTGTCTTTTGTTAATATTACCACAACTATGCATAACCAGCTATGTGGCCAAATCTATGGAAAGTAACGTTTTCCCCAAGTTGTTTCATTTATTGTGAATTTGGCATCGTTTTCAAGATTTCATCCATGTATAAGATTTTGGCAGAGAAAAATCTCTTTCCAAAAGTAAAATTGATCTTCATTTAAATAGAACCTTATTACGTGAGATCTTCTAAAACTAGATCAAAACATGTTTTATTTAATATGACCCAACGAACAATCTCAATAATTATAACAGAATAATTAAACAACGTATACTTCTCTTTCGTATATCAAAGCGGAAAAGGAAAAGAACAAAGTTGAAATTTTAGCCTAATCTTTGAATCCCAATCATTGAAAGACTTATACCCCTTTTTATGTACCTCAAATTTCCGGGGGAGAAAAAAAAACCATCCTCCGCCCAAGTCCCCGGTGGCACACCGTCGCCGACCACCTTCTTCTGAATATATCTCTCACTCATGTTTTTCTTGCTTATTTATATCAATCTTTTAGATTAATAAAAACCCATTATTTTTTCCACACAAAAAAAAAAGAAAAAAGAAAAGAACCCATCGTCTTCCATCGCTTGTTTCACACTCTTCTTCACCTCCCACCCACCCAAAAACTACAGCACCCCATCATTCCAAAGTATAAAAGTTTGAATCTTTGAGCAAAACAAGCACGTGGGTAGGTCGGGGTCGTTAGAGTGAGGGGTGTACTGTTATGGTATGGCTCAGCAGAGGCAATCGGGAATGGAGAGGATTGGGGTGAGAGTGGGGACCCACGATCTGCACCATGCCAACGGCGCTGGTGATCACGTCGCCGTCGGGATTCGCGGTGGTGTCGCTCACAAGCAGCCGCGACTTCGGCGATCGGCGCGATCCGACAGGGGCACGAACCTCTCGGTGTCGACAATCCTAGTTTTGCTCTTCCTCGTACTTGTCGTCACAGTGCTGGTGTTTTCTTACATTTCTAGAGACGGTGAAGTTCTGCTCTCGATGAGTGTTTCCTTTTTGTTTTGATCACAATGCCGTTGTTTCTTTGGGGTTCTTGAGCATCCATGTGAATCAGCATTGTGGGTTTTGCGTGAATTTGTTTGTGTGTCTCGTTGCCGGGGAAGTTGCTGTGTGAGAAAGGGTTTTTGAATCTGTGATTTAATGTTTTGCTTTGGGTTTTTCAGTGGTTTTAATTGGGGTTGGGTTATTTGGGTATGTAATAGATTGTGTTCAATGGTTTCATCCAATATGTCAGCCTAAATGTTTGCTTTCGCTTCGTCATCAAAGTTTATTTAATTACTGTTATTGTTATTTTTTTGAATGATTTTGCTTCTTTCTTTTTAAGATAGTCAATCTGTGGTTGCAGAAATAAATAAAAATGGTGATGATAGTGATGATTTAAAGAGTGATTCTGATTTTCTTACAAATGTACCAAGGATACAGAAGAAGAAAGTTCTTGACTTTGGACACGCATTAGGGGCACAGGGTCGGGATTCAAGATATTGGGATAAGGATGACAGGAGAAGGGATGAGGATTATGATGAGAAGATGATGGAGCAGACAAATAGTGATATAGGAGAAGAAAATGCTGGAAGTGATGCTCTTCAAGAGGTAAAGTCTTCTCGGGACGCTTCTTACACGAGTTTGAAGCGAAAAGGCGTTGGTTTGTATAATGAAGCTGGCCGTCATGAATTGAAAAGATATGAAGCAGAATATGAGGCTTCTTTGAAGAATCTGGAACATTCTTCTGAAGATGATGGGAAAATATCACTTGACACAGATTTGGAAAAGAGGAATGCAGCAGATGACATTGATGATGAATATGATGACTTTTTTGATTTTCATGATGCTCAAATAGACAACCCTGGTGCTAGTAGAAGTATGAGAGAGAAGCATTCTAATTCTAATGTACTAAGCTCGGACAATGAAGTTCAGAAAGAATCCAATGATTCTTTTGGTGAGGGAAACAAGGATGATATTATTTCTGAGGACGTTGATGGAGCATCTTCCTTGAACAAAAAAAATTCTCATGATGGAAAGACAAATTCTAAACATGCAAATCCTTTTAATGGACAATCAAACAGAAAATTACATCCCGAAACAAAGAAGAAATCTAGACGCCGCAAATTTTCAGGTGCTGGTCATTCTCTATGATAACTTTCTTTTTGGATCTCCCCTATTATCTGTTTCATATTAAACTTCTTTGGAAAGTTATTTGCATCTGTATTCAGTATCATTGTTTCTATGCTGCTTGGTCCCTCCTAGTTTCATTTTGTTTTCCCTTTAAAAGAAGCAGAACCTGGGGAATGGTGTATTTAGGTTTAGTTGGTTTGGGTTCTTATTATTTGGTTCAATGCTTACAAATCTTGTAACTTCCCTAGTTACTTCCTTTAAATGAATTTGTATTGTGCTTCCACTAATTTTCTTATAATTTCACCTGGCAAAGAGATAATAGAGAGATGGAGCTGCTGTTGTTGATTACCTGTTTCATAGTTTATGCCATTTGGTGAGCTACAAAGAATACTGGTCCTTTGATTATTTGTCTAACCTCCAGCTTATGATGCGTTAAATTAATATACTAATGGTCCTAGAATGTAGTGGTTCTGATCAGTTTGGTGATTTGTCCATCTGAACACTTGAGCCAAAAATTTTTGGCTGATTATCTGTAGAAAAGCAGTAAGTTTCAGGATTTGTTTTGAAATCTAAGGACAAAATGTCAGTCAGGAGACAATCATCTAGATATGGAAGTCAAAATGAAATCACAAGGAGAATATAAGTTTCACTTGTTGTATCTTACATCTGCTGTTATGTTTTGAGGGCAGGACGGCATGCTCATTATATTCTAAATAACAAATAAATTGGTCTAATCAAGATGTTTCTAACTTTTTTAGCATTAGATAGTATTTCAAAACTAAAATGTTTTTCTTATTTAGATAGATTTCCTGTTTAAACTGATTCCTTAGAAATCTGTATAAATGGGATTTATGTATTAGTTATTTCTCCATTTATCTTTCTGCCACCATTTTTTCACAGGGCTTAAATTTGACAAAAATTTATCACGATGTTCTTAATTTAATTTAAAAACAATTTTCGGACAAATTAGTATTGTTTACAACTAGCTCCAAGTTTATACAAATATATCTAATTGGTCTCATTTTAGCCTGTTTTATAGTGGGATTTAGATTTACTAAGCACTTGTAGAAGTGATCTTATTCTTGTATTTTACCCTATCACCATTTTTATCAGAACAATATAAAATGGAGAAAGGAAAGAAAAGAAGCTCTTTAACCTGCTTGACATGTCACCTATATTACAGGATCCTGTGAGATGAAATTGTTAAACTCAACCTCGCAACTTGTAGAACCACTAGAAAGCCGAAAATTTGCAAGATTTAACTTACAGTATGCAGAGAGAGAAGAGAAACCCCTGGGAGATGAACAATGGGTGCCCAGATTTGGAGGCCATCAGAGTATAGAAGAGAGAGAAAATTCATTTTTGGCACGTGATCAGAAAATAAACTGTGGATTTGTTAAAGGTCCTGAAGGGTCTCAAAGCACTGGATTTGACTTGACAGAAGATGATGCAAGTTACATCAGCAGATGCCACATTGCGGTGATTTCATGCATATTTGGAAATTCTGATCGCTTGAGGATCCCAGCCACTAAAACGGTAATGGATCTATTTTATCTTTTATTTCTGTTTGTGGGTTGGAGAGGTGTTTGGAGTATAACAATCACATTGTGTGATTTTTTCAGTAAAATATTACCCAAGTTCTTTTTAAGAAAAAAATGGCAATACTTTTTTCTCTGTCTCTGTAGGAATTGGATACCAATTGTTTGTGTTTTGACTTGGTTGTAAACATATGTTTGCGTGCTTGGCTTCACAGAGGGGGGGGGGGGGAAGAAGATACTTTCCTTCTCCCTCAATTTTATAAGTTGCCTAGGAAAAAGGGACAAAAGATTTTATGCACACTTGAGGGTAATATTTTAAGCATTAACAACTGATATAATCACTACTTACCTTTCTCAAAATTGAACTTGTTATTAACATTGAAGGTTTGGTATTGAAAGTGAGTTGTTGGAACTATTGAAATCTTATGGACAGATCTTCTTATCCAACCATTAATTATTGATTTAATTGCCACAAACCTTGTTTGTTGCATTGATCTACGTCATTGTGATTTCAGGTCACTCGATTATCAAGGAAGAATGTCTGCTTTGTTATGTTTACTGATGAAGTTACAATACGAACACTTACTGCTGAAGGTCATGTGCCAGATAGAATGGGTTTCATTGGCTTTTGGAAGTTAGTGGTAGTGAAGAATCTACCCTATGATGATATGAGGAGAGTGGGAAAAATACCTAAGTTATTGCCACATCGTCTTTTTCCTTTTGCAAGGTGAGATTGAATATGATAAGATGTTTGTGTATGTGTTATTCTTTTGATTTTGACAGTATTGATTTGGACGGAGTTTTAATCATGGCAACTGCTAAGTGACATTGATTATCAAGACAGATTTTGACAGATAACTTTGAGATAGAATGGTGAAAATTTGATTTAGATGGTTTTTACATTTGATTCTTTTATTATGTATTTTGGAAAGAGGAAGGCCAAACTAAGAGTGTGACTGTAGTGTAGAGTCTGTAGAGTGTAGACTATAGATGTTGCTGTCAGATTTTACAGTTTTACTACTGATAAAGAACCTTACAATTACACAAAATTTACTGCATGCTGAATCCTTGATGGAGTTGAATGATGAAGGAGATTTATGTGGAGTATTATTTCAATATTGATTAGTGATTTCTTGGCTTGAATATGCTTGGGATTAGGGCTTCATTATACTTGTGGACACTATTGTGTATTCATAAGTTGGAGGTGTTACTGCAACTTATGCCTTAAATTTTAGCCAGTAAGTTCCCCAATCTTTCTAGCCTAAATTGACTTAGCAAATGAATCATGGTGCGTTTCCTAATTTTAGAATCTTGGGTTTTAGTACAGTCAAGTCCTCATTTCAGCTGTATAGTACATCAGAGTTATAAACCCGTTTTTTATGTGATGTTCTGTAGATAGGCATCTGAAATCTTTAGACAGGTTTCTTATTGATTTTCTTTGTTATCAGTTGATAGTTGGGTTGTATGCTGTTTGTTTTGTATATAGTTCTCTTATTCTTGTATATCCAATGATGTTATGTCTTTGCTTTTCTTTGAAATTTTGTTTTCAGGTATTCAATTTGGTTGGATAGCAAATTAAGGCTGCAGCTTGATCCTTTACTTATCTTGGAGTACTTCTTGTGGCGAAAGGGTTATGAATTTGCAATATCCAATCACTATGACCGGCATTGCATGTGGGAAGAGGTAGCCCAAAACAAGAAATTGAACAAGTATAATCACACAGTTATAGATCAACAATTTGCATTTTACCGGGCTGATGGACTGGAAAGATTTAATGCTTCAGATCCGAATAAGCTTCTTCCAAGCAGTATGTTCTTTTGAGGATTTATTTTCTCAGTTCTCCAAAGTTGATGATTAAATGTACTGAGATGACTTACAAAATTTATTCCTTGCGTTGACAGATGTACCTGAAGGTTCTTTTATTATTAGAGCACACACCCCAATGTCAAATTTGTTTTCCTGTCTTTGGTTCAATGAAGTCGACCGGTTTACTCCTCGTGATCAGCTGAGTTTCGCATACACTTATCAGAAGCTGAGAAGGATGAATCCTGACAAACCTTTTCATCTTAATATGTTCAAGGTGAATAAGAAACTTAAGCACAGCTACATGTAGATAGTTTCTTTCCTGCTATAATAATCAATGCTGACAAACCTTTTTCTTATCATTTTTTGCCCAGGATTGCGAAAGGAGACACATAGCCAAGTTGTTCCGTCATAGGTTGGATGAGAAAAGGACTAATCATCAAAAAGCAACTGAATAAAGGGAATTTTAATTAACATTTTTATTGCTAGGGAGCTTGATATGATGTACTTGGCCAGTCTCTTGCATGTGTTGAAGTTGTGATCTGATCTATGCTGGCTCTCTGTTGCTGAGTGATGATTCAGCACAGTTGTTTCTCAAACAAGTGAAGTGTTCATCAAAGTATGATCTACAGTGCTGCTGTGTCATCCATGAAACACAATTTTGTGGTTATGTTTTATCATATCTCTTGTATCCATCATCCATTTGTGCCTTGGGAGACAGGCAAAGCATCAAATGACTCACTGACCATCAATCACTTCGACTACTCCGGCTCCTCCTCATTTTTCATTTCTAAATAGTAAATTGGGATTGTTTGTATGTAGAAATTTTTTTGATAGGTCATTCATACTCTTTAGAAATCTGACTCGTGATTCTTATTGATTTTATAACTTAAATATAAGCATGTATGAGTTGTTAAAATAAATGTGTACCTATTTCTTTTGTTCCCTTATTCAAACTCCTTTCTTCTCTAATCTTTCCGTCATCTCCTAATCTCTCCCCATGCTTTTGATCAGATAGTTCGCAGCTGTCTCGTCTTATATGTTCCATTCCATGTCATATTATTAACAAATTTATTATTTTTAGAATTTAATTTAAGTACACCGAACAATGACCATCATACTTTGCAAATAATTAACTTTTATAACAACTATTTTAAAAGTTAATTTTTTAATTGATTGATCATTTAAAATTTTTATTTTTATAGTATATATTAAAAGGTAAACTCAATTTTCCATATCTTGTAATATTACATGTAAAGGAACTAAAATCACATACCAAACCTGTAACAGAGAAACGCAATGAATGAAGGCAGTTTCACCATGGACTAAGTACTTGCCAACTTGTGAGAGAAGCCATAAACAATTTCAATGCAACCATTGTGAGTGGTATGAATGCAACTAGTAATTTCATAGGATGACATAAATGAACCATGTGGGGTTGCCTTAGCTATGATATCAAACAAGTTCAGTTCAATGGCTGTATTCAGAACCGCATGATACACTAGATTTGTACTAGGTAGTATTGCAGATAAATTATTTGTATGTAGGGATGGTAACAGATTTGATACTTGTTGAATACTCGCACAAAGAAACAATGTTTGATTAGAAAATTTTGTGCGTATTCTCTCAACTTCAGCAAATGGGCAATATTTGGAATCTAAAAATTGATGCAAACTGAACCACAAACACTGGTGGAGCTATATGTATGCATGCATGTGTGTATGTGATTAGAAGTTCTTGGACATATTCTCACAGGTTCTGCAAATAAATGTGCAAAACTGGGACCATATGAATCTGTTTATTTCATCAATGTATCTAATATCTCTCTCAAGATACATTTAAAAACATAATTTACTGATAGCAAAAAAAAAAAAAAAACATAATTTACTTAAGTATTTATTTTAATTTTTTATTATATAGAAATTTATATTATATATTTGACTATTAATTTTTTAAACAAGTTAAAAAGTATTTATTAATTATAAATCATATTAAAAATTTTATAACAATAAATTTAAATGAGTTTAATAATTATAAATTATTTTCATAATTTTTTCGTATACTATTTCTTATAGCCTCTTAGTATTTTTATTTATACGAGTATTAGCCTTTATGTTTGTTTTATTTTTACCTATTCCTTTCGTAATATTTGTCGACCATTTCTTTTATATTTTAAAAGACGTATAAGGACAATTTTGAAAGACTTCACGATGTGAGTTAAAATGTATTGTGTATTATAAAAAAGAGGTTGGAAAAAATTATTATAAATATTTTATGTAAATACACAATAAAAAATGTATTAGTACAATGAAATTTTTTTAAAAAGTTTGGATTTTACAGTTAAAATTGTAAGTTTTATTTTATCTTTTTAAGTATCAAAAGCATTTTTTAATGCATGTTTTTTCTTTCTTTGTAAAATAAGTACAGGTTTAAAATAACTACGGATACATTATACAATTCTCTATTGAGATAACTTTAAAATATACTTTCCTTTTATTTCTTAATTTAAAATTACACTATTTTTTTCTAAGAATTAAAATTTGCTACATTTTTTTTTCTTTTTTGCTTTAGTATTTGCACTCATATATTCCAATTTGCTATATTTAGTTCATTTTCACATTTTAAAAAAAAATTGAATATTATTTTACCAATTTTATGACTTAAAAAGGATGAACCAAAAATTTAAACGTTTTTATAATTGGATGTAATTAAAAATTTACTAAAATATTCATATTTTATTTTTAATTTAAAAATATTTTTAGTCTTTAATTTTTTGAAATTTTAATTTTTTCTCTCAATTTTTTCTTTCATCAGCTTTAATTTTAATTTTTTTAAACTTAATACTTTTAGCTATTATAATGTAATTAACTAAAACTTATAGTGTATTGAATTTTTGTTGGGTTACCTTATCAGTAGGGACAAAATACAAAAAATAGCCACTAAAATTAAAAGAAATTTTTAAGAACTAAAATTAAAATATCACAAAATTATAGTCAAAAAATATTTTTTCTTTCTTTTTTCTTAAAATGTTATAAAATAAAATTATAGAAAATAAAAAACACACAATTTTATGTCATGATTATAGCATATCTTAAGTTTCATGTGTAAGCAACGTTTTTGCTGTTCGATTATTATTCTGTTTCTTGTAAAATTATGTTGAGAGAAGTGAGGTTTTACAGTATAATGTGTTTACATTATATTTTTTTTATGAAGGTTTACGATAAATTATAGGTATGAGACCTATAAATTTTTTAAACGATTTTTCTTTCCTTAGACTTCACGATCAAAATTATTCTTTTTTTCACACACAAAGAAATATGAAAAAGAAGAAAGGAACCAGTTTATTTAATAGGGATAAACATTACATCATATAAAATTAAAGCACAAAATTCAACGAGAAAGTTGTAACTTTGACCTCACATAAAAGGTCCTTATTATGACTTTACCCTCGATAGCTTCATCTGAAAATTCTCTAAGTTATTTTATAAACTTATTATTTATAAAATTCCATTACTCCCAAACTAGAGAAGGCACGACAAGCAACTTGAAATTTTGAAAATCCAGAGAGCATGCACAAATTCTCATATTGTTTTTCAGTTCTTTCCCTTCCACCAACCGTTATGAACATGATGTTGTCAAGATTAGAAACAAGCTGAGATCCTTCACTTGGTTCTGGTTCTTCAGGCAAAATGAATTCCACAACAATTACCTTCCCATTCGATGGCAATGCTTTGTGACAATTGCTTAGAAATTCTACGCATTTTTCATCTGACCAATTGTGACATACAGCCTATGATAATTTCAAAAATACGAAAAGATAGTGGTTAGCACCTTAATCAGATTATTTGATGAACATATCAATTCTCAAGTAACCATTTAGCTGTACGTTATGTATACTAACCTTCAATATTATGGCGTCACCTCGTGGAACACTTGCAAACATATCTCCTCCAATGTGCTCAATCCCTTAAAATATTAGGTTTTTTTTGCGTGATTAATATTGTTTGACAAAGTTAAAAAACTGAGTAGAACTATGTTTTATATATCATTTGACATTTTGATTTGTGATAAAAACATATTATCAGGCTACCTGGAAGCGATGGTGCATTTTCAATCACTTGGGGCAGATCAAAATTAATACCCTTAATTAAAGGGTACTTGGAGATTATCATTTTGAGATTTTGTCCATTTCCACCTCCTACGTCAACCAATGTTGATATTCCCTCAAGTCCAGTATATATTTCAAGTATTCTTTTCATCTCTGTTGCACACACATCAGCCATTGACTTGTTAAAAATTTGGTTCATTTTTGGATCCTTTTCCATGTACTCGTACTTTGTTACTCCATGGACTTTGTTGAACAAGTCAATGTCTTCATCAACCACTGCTTCTTTGAAGTTCAACCTAGAAAACCATTGAAGCACCCTCGATTAGAAAATAAAATTATATATAGGCTTTAAATTTTTTTATATAGAAAGTAACGTTGTACTTTATAAAGTAATAGAATTATGTATATCTCAATTCATCATATATTTTTTTCAACGTATCCATTTTTTAGAGCATAAAGTTGAAAGAAGTAAAGAGAAAGAAAGTAAAAAATATGATAAATGACACGAGGCTTATAAAAGCTTGTCAACAATTTATGAAAATAGCTCATGACTTTGATAAACTTTCAATAAGTTACATCGTTAAAGTTATAATATAAGTCATTAAAAGTTATTAAATAAGTATTTGAATAAGCAAATTTTCAAATGCAATCATAATGGAATAAGAAAGAGAAAGGGAAAAAAAAAAGAGATGGAAAGAAGGTAAAAGTATTGTATAGATGTGTATATATTAATATAATTATTGATCTTTTAGAATAAAGTTAGTCAAACATCTCACTATTGTTGTATATCGATAGGAAGTAAAATCACTTACCAAACCTGTGACAGTGCTGGATAACATAGAAATGTTGTGAATGAAGCCAAGTAGCCCCTACTTTCACCGGGGACTAAGTATTTTCCAACTTGTGAGAGTCCATAAACTCTCTCAGTGCAACCATGCTCACTAGTGCGAGTGCAACTAACAAGAATGGAGTAACTGACAAGCAAACGCAACATGCGGTCAAGCCTATTTGGCAAGTCAGGGTGTTGTGTTGGAAGCTTAGAAGCAATTTCATGGGATGACATAAATGAATCATGTGTAGTTGCCTTAGCTATGATACCAAACAAGTTCAGCTCAATGGCTGCATTTAAGACAGCAGGGTACACTAGATTAGTACTAAGTAGCATTGCTGATAGACAAGCACCATCCTCCCTTTGTTGAGGGGAAGTTTCAAACATGTGATTCTTGGTGAAATTGGAATCACCCATATCCTAAACTTGCTTCTTTAATTTACTTCTAAAAACTGTTTTTTGGGGCTTGTAAATATGTGTTTGCTTGCTTATTAGTTGCTTTCGAGCTTGCCCTTTTTATAGGTAAATCGTATCTCTTAGTCGTTATGCTACTTTGATGAATGGTCATAATTGGGGGCTTCACCTACTTCTTACAATTTTTTCTTTCAGATATCGTTCGTTGAATTTTTGTGGGCGGTATCATACTATCGTAAGTAATCAACTGAAAGGGTACTCGGTTTTCTGTGATTAACACTTTTGAGTGATGGTATTCTTATAATAATTTTATATTTGTATAATGCTCAAGTCATGGCCTTTCCATACTTTAGATTGTTTAATTTAGTTATTTATTAATCACTTAGAAAAATGTCAATTATCCTTTTGTTAAAATAATTTAAATTTTATCTTTCCATGCACTGTTTTTCATTTCATTTAAAAATTAAAAGATAAAGTTGATTATATGTTTTTTAAATGACAAGTAAAGTGAAATAATAGTAAATGGAATATGATTAGAAATATACATAATGGAAAACAAATTGTGGTGATCATACTAAATTTGGATATGTGTGGAAGACTTGTAAAACAAAGAAGATAAACTAAATAGAGGGTAGCTCAATCTCTAAACAAAAGGTTGAATTGAGAAAAATGAAATGATTAAAAATAATTCATTTGCCAATAGTTGTCTGTAGACGAAGTTTATGACAAAACATTAGTGTTGTTTGATTTATGAAAATAAAAATATTCGATTGTTGTTATTGGTGTTGACTAATAAAAAACCAAATAGATATATTTAATTCAAATAAAGTTGGATATTGGAAGTAAGTAGGTACATCCCAAACAAACAGCAGTAATACGCAAGTTGATTTTTTGTTTTTGTCTTTGTTTTTAACTGTTTTTGGCTCGAAATTTTAGTGAGTTCCTATTCCAATGACTTCCCTTACGATTCCATGGGCGCTAACAGTATGTCCCAATTTCGTTGTACGACAGGTCAAAGAAGCAAAAGGACCCATTAAAAAAAATTACACTTGAACATTTTAAACTATTTTTTCAATGAATACAAAAGCAATTTATATATAATATTTTTATTAAAAATTACAGAATTTAATATATTAACAATATTAAACATTATAATTTTTAATAAAAACTTATTATTTTTTATTACATATACGTTAAAAATATATATTTTTAAAAATTATTTTAAAGTAATAATACCATAGTAAAGAAGACGAGTGTTATACAATTTGACTAAAAAATTATACTGTATTTCTTTGATTTAAAATTAAATAAAATTTATTTTAAGTCATCAAATATGTATACATTATATGAATCATATATTTTTATTCAAATGTGTATTTGTTTATCAAAATGTACAAGAATTATTTTTTCAACATTTGATGCTTTATTGATTTTGCCTTTTTTTATGCCTTCTGATATTTGAACAATGCAATCTTTTCTATTATTTTTCTTCAGCTTGCCCCTCTTTAATTTCTATGTACTAATTTTCTTTTGGTGGAAGGGGGTTTGAACAATTAAAACACCATCTCCTACGGAATAAACAGCCCTTAGAAGAAAGGTGTTGCTGCTTGATTTGTGATTTCTAATTCCCTTCATTATTCTATGGGTCACTGTTAAATATATCATTAAGTTTTCTTCAGTGAGTAGGTGATTAAATGAAATGACGGGTACAATACTTCCTCTAAATACCTCGTACATTAATCGTTACCGTTTAATGAAATGATACATAAAACAACTATTTTTTTATGAAATTTATGCTTGATGAAAAATCATATATAATAAAATTTTATTTAAAATTAGTATTTAACAATATGAATACATTTAATTACATTAACTTCCATATTTTAAAATAAAAATCTATTATATATAACTTTTTAAACGGTATAATATTTCAGAAGTTAAAAAAGTGGCTACTCTGTTCATAAAATAAGGGTAAGAAATTATATATATAAAGCGACAAGTTGAGTAGACACGGTTCACTTTCAATAAGCTAAATGGGCAGTAAATTGAAATGGGGACCATAAAAAGAAACTACAGAAATAGTCATAAAGCAGCTGTTATTAGAAACATGACGTGGTGACAATAGATTGCTGAGAAATAACGATGCCACCTAATATTTTGATCCTCAAGCATTTTTATTCTATCTTAAGGAACGACAATGTTAAAGGAAATTAACACTAATGAAGAGTAGCCCAGTTGGAATTCAACATTTTTAGCTGCTTCTTATTTGAATAACTGAAAGTAAACTTATTTGTAAAATTCGATGATTCCCAAGGTAAAGAATGCACGACAGGCAACTTGAAATCTTGAAAATCCAGAGAGTTTGCACAAAGACTCATATTCCTTGTTACTTCTTTCCTTTCCACCATTTGTGATATACATGATGTTGTCGAGGGTGAAAATAAGCTTTGATTCATTTGACTCTGATACTTCTGATGGTAAAAACTCTATAACAATCACCTTTCCACCTTGTGGCAGTGCATTGTAACAGTTCCTCAAAACAGTCAAGCATTGTTCATGTGACCAGTTGTGCAATACACCCTACATATAATGTAGTTGAAGAAATTAAGATTTTTGGCAACATTATTGATCAATCAATCTCATGTGAAATTGAAGTGTTACAAAGTGTTTTCTAACCTTTAGAATTATGGCATCACCCTGTGGGACATGCTTAAACATATCTCCTCCAACATTTTCTATCCCTATTCATGCAATTTTCGACAGTGTCACAAATCAATGATTTAGCAAAATAAGAACTCTAATTTTAATGCATCATCAAATTGACAGACATATAACCATAAGTTTGACTGGCACGTATGTATATCTATCTACCTGGATAAGCTGGCGCTTTTTCAATAACTTGGGGCAAATCAAAATTAATACCCTTAATTGTAGGGTACTTTGCGACTATTAATTGGAGATTTTTTCCTGTATTTCCTCCCACATCAACCAGGGTTGAAACTCCTTCATATCCTTTATACACTTCAAGGATCCTATTCGTCTCTATGGTGCTGGTATTAACCATTGCACCGATGAAAGCATTATTCAATTTTGGATCCTTTTCAGTGTATTTGAACAAAGGCATTCCATGAACCTTTTGAAATAGGTCGTTCTCAGAATCAAGGATTGCATCCTTCAAATTCGGCCTAAAATCAAAGCACCACCACAAGGTAAATTAAATAAACTCTTCCATAAAACAACTTTAATGGCTGTGGCTTAATTAAACAACTTTTATTAACAACGAACATTGTAGCATTATATGAGATGTCATAGACCAAAAAAATATAAGCAGCAGTTGGACAATAACGATGCATGTATACAAAACAAAATAATAGCTTCACACCCAAATTTTGCGCTCACAATGTGGGTATGATCGAGGAGAGTGAAGTAGAGAGAGTGTGAAAGTGTAACAAATACTTTAAAAAATTGTAGAAGGCAGTCTTTGATAAGAAATGTCAGAATCACACTTCTAAAAAGCGACCTTTCAACTATAATTATTGGAATTTATATAGATCTCACTAGGAAAACAATTAAACAAGCTGCAGTATTTATTATATTTTATTAGAATTTTAAATAGCAACAAAGAGTAGGCTGTACCAAAGTTGTGACATTGCAGGATAGTTGAGAAATTTTGTAATGGCACCGGCACAACCCCTTTTTTCATCACTGACAAAGTACTTTCCAACAGCTGAGATTCCAAAGAATCTCTCAATGCTACCATCTTGATTGGTGTGAGGAGAACAAGTGAGAAGAGAATAGCTTGCAAGGAGACGCAGCATGCGCTCAAGTCTATTAGGCAAACCTGGGTATTGGTTTGGCAACTTAGAAGCAATTTGGGATGCTGACACAGTTCCGCCATGGGGTGTTGCATTTGCTATTATGTCAAACAAATTCAACTCAATAGATGCATTGAGTACTGAAGGAAACACTTGACTTGTGCAGAGTAACATAGCATAAAGACATGCCTCATCCTCTCTTCCCTCGTTCGGACTTGCAGGATTCGAACTCATATTTGCTTTTTCCCTCTCTCTACTCTCTGTTTATTTTGTTGTTGTTCTCTTCAATGCCTTTTGCATTTTCGAGTAGTGCATATGCTTTTTTATAGCCAAACATGGATCTAAGATCTATACGATATTATGACCACAAACATTTTGTTAGTTCGAGAAGTTAAATATTTTAATCACAAACATCCGACAACCAAGAACTTTTCATACCTGCTCTCTTTATTTATTTATTTATTTATTTATTATGTGTAATTTTAAATAATATTTTAAACACTTTTTAAGTTCAAGTATTTAAAATTTTTATTTAAATTTCTCTAAACTCATAATCATTGCATTTACTTGATTATTTAGGAAGAAGAATGAAAATTGAAGTATTTTGATCCCTTTTTTAATATATTTTGTAGGTTGAATCAAAGGAAAAAATTTTCACAAGTTGAAGAAATTTGGAAGAATCAAGGAGAAACATGAAGTTTGGAAGCAATAGTTAATTCTGATTGTTTCAATAAGGATTCACTTAAGAAGAAATGAGGTTTTGTGCTCTTCTTGTTATAGCAATAACAAAATGTCCTATTTTTGGCACTCAACTTTCACTGTAACGAGAGTAATGACATTTCTTTATAACAAAGAAACTTCTCTTACTATAGTGAGAATTTTTTTTTCCAGATTCATATATAAGGTAGTTCCCACGCTTTTGAAGTTAGTGAATCAATTTTTAGAAAGGTTTAGAGGGAGAAAGACATTGGAGAACAAATGAGAAGAGTGGGAATGCTCGAATTCAAATTCAAAAGATTGTCTTTACTTTCTTTCTTGATATAATGGTTGAAATGAGTGATTAAAACTTTTGTGGGAATAAATGTAAATCTTCAAATTTGATGTATTCTCTATTATTCATAATATATATGTGTGTGTGTTCTTTTTCATTTCTATTGATTCGATAATTTTAATTTATATGTATTGCTTGAATCTATTTCATCAATAGCTTCTCGTTCTTAGAATCTAAGTTATGTCTTAAAAGTATTCCCTATATTTAAATTCGATTAAAATTACTTAGTAACTTGTTATTTTAGAAATATATTTCAAATTACCGATTACTTTTTAACCTTGATCTTAATGTTAAATAGTTTGTTAATTGTTTGAGAAATCAATCTATAAAAAATTATCTTAGAAGTATGTTTTCAAGAAATTGAAATATATGATTTTAGTGTATTAGCATCAATATCAATAGAATCAATTGTTATACATATCACTGAATCACAAAAATACAGAGAGAACGATAGATGAAATTTAATCATAGTTTCTTTAACTTGATTTTAATTACATTTTCAATCATTTTCTTAAATTATAGTTTTTACACAATTTTCATGAAACTCATTTGATTGCTTTTTAACCTTGATCTTAATGCTAAATAGTTTGTTAATTGTTTGAAGAATTAATCTTTAAGAAATTATCTTAGAAGTATGTTTTCAAAGAATTGAAATATATAATTTTAGTGTATTAGCATCAATATCAATATAATCTTTTGCTATACATGTCACTAAATCACAAGAATAAAAAAAGGACAATAGATGGAATTCAATCTTAGTTTCTCTAACTTGATTTTAATTACACTTTTAATCATTTTCTTAAATTATAGTTTTTACACATTTTCCATAAAAATCATTCGATTTCTTTTTGACCTTGATCTTAATGCTAGATAGTTTATTAATGAGAAATCAATCTTTAAGAAATTATCTTAAAAGTATGTTTTTAAGGAATTGAAATATATGATTTTAGTATGCTAGCATCAATTTCAATAGAATATATTGCTATACATGTCACTGAATCACAAGAATATAGAGATCTAACTTGATTTTAATCACACTTTCAATCATTTTTTAAATTATAGTTTTTACATATTTTCCAAGAAACTCATTAATCAACTTCTTTGTATATATATTCAATTAATCTATACTTTAATAATTAGCACAACAATATCCCAGTATTCACCGAGTTGATTCAATTATGATGCGTAAAAATCACTTATATTACGTCTTTGTCTTTTCTCATCTTCTACCTACAATAAGTATCAATATGTCATTTTAGAAAAATAAATGTCAAATTTAACATATACATTTAAAAGCATATAACTCTATCTATAATCAATCTCATATCCGATTCGAAATCTAAACGCAAGAAAAGAAGAGAATTGTGTTAAACTTTCCAAAAATAAAAGTATATATTAAAATTTTTTAAAATTATTAAAAGATTTAAATTACTATTTAAAATATCTTAAAAATAATATTCTTTTATCGTATTGCTATATTCTTTGTATAAATTAAGAAATAATTATATAATATGTCTTATATAAATATTTAAATTAAGTATTAAAAATGAACTTAGTTTAAGTGAATATGTAAAAATAAAAAAAAAATGCAAAAAATAATTTTTACATGTTTCTCATGAGAGGAAGGAAAGACAGGTCTAAGTGTGGGGGGAAGGTAGAGATAACAATGGAAAGAGCAAGTGATATAAGGATGAAGGTGGAGGAAAGAGAATGGAGGAGTTGGATATAAGGAGAAGATGAAAGAGGTGAATATAGGAAAAGAGAGTTAGGTGTAAGGAGAAGAGTAAAGGTAGGGGAAAAGATAGGGAATCACATAAATTTTTTTTAAGCTTAATAATATTTTTGATCTCTATAAATATTAAAATTTTTGTGATAAGTCCTTATAAATTTTTTTGGTTATAATTTAATTTTTAAAAAGTTAAGAAGTTAAAATTTAATCTATATCATTAACTCTTTTCTGTTAAGTGTTGAGCTGACTGACAGAAAATCAGCACTCCCACGTGACATATCATATTATTTAATTTAATAATATTTTAGTATTTAAAATTAATATTCACAATATATCTCTGGTTATATTTTTTATATTTATAGAAATATTTATCTTCTCCTTTCCCTTCCTTGCTATTCATCCCTATCCTTCTCGGTGGCTTACCTCACACCTTAGCTCCCTTTCTCTTTCCTTTTTTCCATTTTTGCTACTCCACCCTGTCCTCTCCCCTTCCTGCTACCCACTCACACTTCAACTTTATACCTACCCCATGCCTTCCCTTACCCCTTATTCAAAATCTTATATAACTATTTTCTTCTTTTTGGCTACCATGAAAAAAGAGGTTCAGGAACAACAAATAATAGACAAATATTGTAGGGTCATTGCAAGTTAATGAAACTCTTAAATCCAAAAAAATCCAAAAAATGAAGAAAGAAAGAGTGTGGGATATAGAGTGAGGGTGTGTGGTGGGGTTAGAAAGGAGGGAAGTGAAAAACAACATGAAGGAAGAGTGTGGGATTAGGCTGTGTAAGAATGTGGAATTGAAAGTGGGAGAAAGGGTAGAGTTGAGGAAGGGAAAGGGGAGAGGGAGGGGTTAGAGTGTGAAAAGGGAGGAAGTGGAGAACTAAGTGAGGAGAGTGTGAGATTAAGAGTGTAGAAGAATGTGGAGTTAAAGGTGAGGGGAAGGGGTAGGGGTGTGAGAAGGAGGAAAGTGGAGAACAGGGTGAGAAGAGTGTGAAATTGAGAATGTGAGAAAATATGAAGTTAAAGGTGGGAGAAAATTGAGGAAGGAGAAGGAAAGTGTTAGGGTGTGAGAAAGGGAGGAGTAGAGATCATAGTGAAAGAAAGTGTAGACTTAAAGGTGAGAGAAAAAGTGATGTTAAGAAAAGAAAAAGGGGAGAGAAAGAGAGAGTTAGGGTTAAGGTGCTTAAAAGACAAGTAAATGGATATGGAATAAAGGTGTGAAGAGAAAAGGAAGGGAAGAAGTTGAGGGTGTAAGTATGAGGTGAAGAAAGGAGAAAAGTGGAGGTGAGAGTAAGATTGAGATTAGAGTTGTGGGTGTAAAAAAAAAAGGAGTGAAGATAAAAGGAAAGAAAAAGGTTAGGATGGAGTAGGTAAAAAAGAGAAGGGAAAAAAAGGACTAAGAGAAAAAAAAATACGAATAGAGAACGAGACTTATTAATAAATGTAAAAAATATAATTAAACATTTATTTAAAATAATAAAATATTATTAAACTAAACAACATGAAAATATTGAATTTATTTTCTTGTTAACGTATGAATATAAATGAAAGAAATAATATTTTATAAAAAACTTTTTTTTTCAAAAAATTATTACATGCCTCAATTTATTTAATAATTGGATTGTTGGAGTTATTGTATAATAAACATTATTGCATGAGGAGTATGGACTAACAAGACATGAGGAGTCTTATTAAAATTGTGATCTAAAGAAAAATGATTAAACTAATATTTTAGTTCCTAAGAGATTTTGAGTTTAGCATTTTAGTCTCTGAGACATTTAAAATATCACATTAATCCGCAACTTCTTTCTCCTTCATGCATTTTAGTCCCTGACGTTAGACTCCGTTAAAAATCGTCACAGAAGGCTGAGCTGTCACGTTAAGTGCTATGTCAGAATTCTAGTTGGCAACAACGACATCGTTTTGGAAGATTGGGGTGACACAAAAAAAATCTTTTTTTTTTCAATAAGTCTCAACGTCCTCGTTGAGAGTCACTTTGCGAGACGTCCAGTAGTCTCTGACTTGGTCTTAGAATCGTAAGTTTCAACCCGTTCCTAACTTGCCTCGCTCTCAGGTTGGCCCTTCTACTTGACTAAGTAGTATTCTACTCGTGCAGTGGGTGTATGGGCTAGCCCATGGTGCGGTCAGCTATGATATATATACTCTTTTTCTTTCTTAGTAAGTTAATCTACAACATCTGGTGGTGCCCTCGTGGGCTGGGCAATCAACCGGAGAACCAAGGAATGGAACTGAAAGCATAGGCTTCAGCCGAAGCTGCAACCAAAGATGAGTGGCTGTTGCCCGGACACCGAACTATTGGCTTTAGCGACCCAATGTCTGTAGATGAAAGACGAGTTCGGAAGTACTGGATAGGTGCCTCCCCCACGAAATGTAGCTTATGCGGAACCTATTACTCCTCAACCACCAACTAGCAGCTCTTGATAGAGAAGCTCTGTAAGGGCCATTTTAGGGCAGGCCCCACTCAATGCGGTTTTTGTCTTTTCTTGATGAAATCCAATCCTCTCTTATTGAATTTCTTCTTTGTGCTGATAGGGAAGCCCTTTCTTTGGCCGACATAAACCAAAAAACATCCTCTAGGCAGGTAGTAGCGTTAGCGTACTAAGAGCCCTCTGGTTGCATTGAAAAAAGATGAGCTTTTTCCCCCTAACTACGGTGGTTCAGAAGATGCCACATCTGCCTCAAGACCCACAGCTTATTCAACAGCTTACGCTCCGCGATTTGTTGCTTCCAAAGTTTTCGATTGGTTTTATTTCTACCCGAGTTTCAAGTCATTGTCTCAATTGGTGACCTAAGATAAGCCAACTTATAAGATCCTAATTGAATGAATTGATGTTGAGTAAAAGCCATTCACTTGAGAACAATTCTGCGATTGGAACTCGATTTGGGATTGGGATCTTAAGGCACTAAGAACCTACTATATAGTACATTCAAGAGTACCCTCAATTGCTGTTTTCGGCCGACAATGTCCACCTTTTAAGATAAGAACCAGATATTGAGGTTGTTTATTTTCCATGGTACTCCGATCCAGGCCTTCATCCCTTATATCTTCCTCCTGGTGAAATCTGATAACGAAGTAACCATGGCTCAAGTCCACGAGTGCCACAATATTCCCTTTTGCTTGCTACAAGCTCCTTAGCCAACATAGGCTAAAGGAATTTTAATGACAACAACACCGTTTTGCAATTATTTGTGCACGCCAGCTTCCAAAACGACGTCGTTGCTGCCAATTAGGATTCTGACGTAGCACTTAACGTGACAGCTCAACCTTCTGTGACAGTTTCTTAACAGGGTCTGACATTAAAGACTAAAATACATGACAGAGAAAGAAATTGTAGACTAACGTTAAATACCTCAAGTACTAAAATATTAGACTCAAACACTTTCGAGACTAAAATGCTAATTTAGTAAAAAAAAAAAATTAGACGCAAGATCAATACTTGAATGTATGGTCAATATTTATCATAAAAAAAAATTGATTGATTTTTTAAGAATTAAATCTTTAAAAAATTATACTTATTACAAAATATTTAATATTTATAAAAATTAAAAGTATAAATAAATTATTTTTATATTTATATTTTAAAAAATAAATATCAACTTACAATTTTTACTTAAACAATAGAATATCTGTGTTCCATGCCCATAATCCAAAAATCTTACTATATTTCGCGTGATACGCGTGGAGACATCGTAATTGCTGCTGCTGACAATATCGGCCACCATTAGGTCCAGCTGACCCACCCACTGCAGCATATGGTCCCATACGTGTCTGTGTATTTTAATTTTATGTGAATTATAGTACCATGTCACGGGTTCACTAAAAAAACTTACCAAAAAATTTAAATGTTGTGCAGTAAAAAATAAATATAATTTTTTATACATAAAAAAGTCAATCAAAAAATTATATGTAAATAATTTGATCACATGTAAATCATAACAAATCTGAATTTTTTACAGCAGTAAAATATCTGTCCAAAAATCGAAGTTGCTCAACATAAATCATTATAGGCTATTTTTTAATGGAAGAGTAGCAAATAATCCAAATTCATATCACGACAGCTACCGGATAAGGTGTACGTAGCACATGGGGGACTGATTTATTTTGACCACATTAAATTCTGACAATAACTTTTTACAATACTAATATTCGAAATTTTACTTTTAGTGTTAAATCAAAGTAGAAGTGAAAGATATGAGAAAAGAAAGAGAAAAACAAAAGAAATAAAAAAGATAAAAAGGACGAGAGTATCTATTTTATTATTTTTTTTCTTTTTACTTCTCTAAATTATTAATTTTTTTTTACAAGAAACATTTCTCTTAGAAAAACACTGTAAACAGAAATATTATAACAACTTAACTATTATAACACAAACAATTTTTAATTAAATTTAAGGATACGGATTTTATGCCATGTATGCAGTTCTGAGTCCTCCCGTGAAAATTTATAAAATAATATATTATCTTTTGATAAAGAAATTACTACTTTTAGATGTTTAATTCAATTTTAAAAATTAAAAGTTAATAAAATTCTTTAATTTAACGGCTCAAACAGTTAAATTTAACAAATATGAATATTCAGGTGGATCCATTATATCAAACCCAACTTGTTGCCTCTATTTAAAAGACCCCAACTATAAGATACACTATGGTAAAATTATTAACATGCCACTATAAGAACACAAAAGAACCTCCACCCTTCTCCTCTAGTTATTAAATCTCACCTCTCATTCAGCAAGGAACTTTTGCTATGTATATGAATCTACACGCTAAACTTTCTCATAAACTTAATGTGACTGTTGACCACCACATAATTTTCAATTTACTTGCTTGGATACAATCAAATTAAGAACGAAGAGAGCAAATACGTGACTAGGGAAACTTGGAGCAGTTCCAATTGTGGTTCTTGGAGCTGGTGAAGAAAATAATGAAAGTAAGCAACATAGAAGAGTTAGGAACTTTACCCAAGAAACTTGAGAAGGATAAAGAAAGAGTGTTGTTACGAAGATGGAACATGATGTGCTTTCTTGTTTTTTCCTTCTTTTTCTCCCTAAACAGGATTTCATGATTCTTCTCTTTTTACGAACCTCTTATGAATCTTGGGTTCTCCAGTGACGAAGATCCCTAAATGTTGGTTTATGATATATACTGAATAATTCGTGAGGGAAGCAAAACGTGCATCAATATGTATGTGACTTGGTGCGTGTGGACCTGGGAATGCGAAAGTGACACTACTTTGTGTACTAGTTCTGCTACTTCGCCCCTCCCTGTGCCTGCAAGGGTGAAAGTAAAAAAATTAATGTTAATACTTTTATATTTATTTTTTTATCATTTTTTATTTATCGAATATCCAAAATGTGAGTGTGAGAACGGATATTGTAAGTGCAGTGCTATCCCAATCCTCCTTCTGCTGAGTGGGTTGGTTAATGTGTACAAGTGTGCTTAGTGGGAAGTGATCGAATAATAGAAAAATATTATTTTAACATCTAATTTTATATGTATTGATTAAAAAACATTATATAAATGTCTGACATAAATATATTTTAAATGCACATAAAAAAAATAGATGTTAAAATAGTATTACTGAGAATAATAATATGAAGTGATAAAAATGGATGGAGGACCACTAGAAATAGATAAAAAGCTATTTTCCTTTTAAAAATGTCAATTATATTAAAATTGTAAAAAAAATATAATAATTTTTAAAATTTAATATTTTTATTGTTTAAATTCAGTATAAAAAATTAATGTTAACAATTTTTTATTCTTGTGTATGTAAAGAGAGAGAGAGAGAGAGAGAGAGAGAGAGAGAGAGAGAATTTATTGACGGGGGCGTTTGATATTCAGTTTGAATTGCTTTTGCAGTAAAAAGCAACAAATCCAATTATTCAATAAACATATGGTTAGATTTGTAGAGTCATAAAAAATTAAATTAAATTCATTTTTTGATGTTTAGATTAAATTATTTATTTTAGTTTCTATTTTGATTTTATTTTTTATTATATAGTATTGCTTTTGTTTACAAATAATTAAAATTTAATTGATTAGAGCATAAACTGAGTAATGTTTCAATATGTAATTTTTATAGTGATTATTATTTTTTATTTATATAACACTAATTAGATAAAAGACTAAACATTAAATAAATATAAATATAAATATAAATATTTAATCAATTTTATTATAAATTATAACTCTAAATTATAAATCACAAGTAAAAAACTCAAATTTTATAAATATAAATATTTTAAACAAAATATATTCTAACATTTTGTTTATGTAATGATAAAATATAAAAGATGGTGTAAATTTAATATATTTATGATTCAATTTAGTTTTGTTTAGTTTTAAATATAATAATTGAAAATTAAACTAAACTGTATAATTAAGAAAATGTAATTCTTTTTTTTATTTAGTTTTCAGTTTATTTAGATAAATTTAGCAGTTTGAAACAATTTGAAAAGGTTCCTGAACACCCCCTAATAGTTTTCAATATGTAATTTTCTCATTAATATTATTAGTTAAATTAATGAGAAACATAACTAATAATTATGCTCACAGGGACAAAAAAGAAGAAGAAGAAAAAGCAGATGTATATCTATGAGAAGTTTTAGTGAAGAAAAGAGAAGAAAACACCAGATTTGTAAGAACTTTTTTTTTTTTCATAAATACTAGCTTAGCGGAAATTCAACTTTATTCTTATTAATTTGGCTGTAAAATTAAACTTTGTACTTAAGTTGCTGATATAATTTTACTTGATACGACCAACTTTTCAAGAAGCTTTTAGCCCCGTGAAAGTTTTCCACAAACTCGAATCCATAAAAAGCAATATAACTTTTAACTAGTTTTGCATTGTATGATCGAAAGTAAATTTATTTGTAAAATTCGATGATTCCCAAGGCAGAGAATGCACGACAGGCAACTTGGAATCTTGAAAATCCAGAGAGCTTGCACAAAGACTCGTACCCCTTTTCAGTTCTCTCCATTCCACCATTTGTTATATACATGACGTGGTCAAGGGTGGAAACAAACTTTGCTGCATTCGACTCTGATGCTTCTGGTGTTATGAACTCCATCACAATCACCTTTCCATCTTGTGGCAGTGCATTGTGACAGTTCCTCAAAATGCTTACGCATTCTTCATCTGACCAATTGTGCAATACAGACTACATATAATGTAATTGGAGAAATTAGTAATCTTTTTGTTCACAAAATTGTCGGACCAATCATTCTCAAATTTGGAATTCAAGTGTGTCAAAAAATGTTTTCTAACCTTCATGACTATGGCATCACCCTGTGGCACGTAATTGAACATATCTCCTCCAACATGTTGTATCCCTTAATTTATGCAATTTTGGACAGTGTTACAGTCAATGCTTTAGTAAAAAAATGTACTTGCATGCATCACCAAACCAATGTAAAAGTGACGACAGAAATAAAAAACTAGGGAATGACAATATATACCTGTATAAGCTGGTGCTTTTTCAACAACTTGGGGCAGATCAAAATTGATACCCTTAATCGTAGGGTACTTGGAGATTATCATCTGTAGATTTTGGCCTGTACCCCCTCCCACATCAACCAGGGTTGAAACTCCTTCAAATCCCTTATACACTTCGAGGACCCTATTCATCTCTATGATGCTGATATTAGCCATTGATTTGTTGAAAATGTAATTCAATTTTGGATCCTTTTCAGTGCATTGGTACAAGGACATTCCATGAACCTTCTTGACTAGGTCCTTCTCAGTAGCAATAATTACATCCTTCAAATTGGGCCTGAAATGAAAGCAGCAAGCCAAGGTAAAATATAAACACTCGCTCAAACTAACCAACTTTGGTGATCTTACTAATAATAGTAATGTGTGTGTGTTGCTAATGATACTGTAAAGCAAGGAAAAGTAGGTACCAAACTTGGGACAGTGTGGGATAGTTGAGAAATGATGTGACTGTAGCCGCACATCCCTTACTTTCATCATTGACGAAGTACTTTCCAACAGGTGAGAGTCCATAAGATCTCTGAATGCTACCATCTTCATCGGTGTGAGTGAAAGAAGTGAGAAGAGAATAGCTTGCAAGTAAACGCAGCATGCGTTCAATCCTATTAGGCAAGTCTGTGTGTTGGTTTGGCAACATAGAAGCAATTTGTGATGCTGACATGGTTTCACCATTTGGGGTTCCCTTTGCTATTATGTCAAACAGTTTCAGCTCAACAGCAGCATTCAGTGCCGAAGGTAACACTTGAATAATGCAGAGTAACAAAGCATGAAGGCATGCCTCATCCTCTCCCTCTTCATTGGGAGACATTTTCACTGCAACATCACTTGTAGAGTAGGAACCCATATTTGCTTCTTCTCTCTCTTTAACTTGTTCTTTGCAGATGTGTTGCCTCTCTACTGCATTTGCTTTTTATAGCCAAATTTGGCTCTCAGTTGCACAAGACATTCACTGATTGATGTTAATTACAAAACTATAAAATATGAACTCGAGTAATCAGATATATTTCACGCGATATGCATGCCAGGATGCCAAAAGCTGACTCCGCATTGAACTTAATTAAATAAAGCGTAGATGAACTTGTGTAGCAAATGTTTCTCTATACTTTAATAATTATATCACTTTAATATAGTCTTCTGTTGAATATAACTGGTTATAAACATGCACGTGTAGCTGTATTACATTTAAATAATATGTTTGCTTGGAACTATCTGTATATCACTTTAATTTGCACTCATAACATGCAAATTATTTTGGTGTCGCTGGATTACAAATAAAGAATAATATCTTTGATGAGAAATTTCTGGACATTCTCATTTGTTCTGCGAATGTGGAATATTAGGAATCCGCCGCTTTTCACCGGTTCATGCATATATATGAAGCTTTCTCTATTTATAAATCAATCTATCATTAAATATAATAAAACTGAATGAGTTTGTTATTGTTAAATCCACGTCTCTAAGTTTAGTATTTTTTAAAACAAAATAATATGATTAAAACTTAATCTAAAGAAAAAAAATTCTCTTACGCAGTATTCAAGTAATATTATTTGAATTTTGTTAGGATTTTGAATGGGAATGAAAGTAATTGTAATCCGTCCATATTTTAGAGTGTTTTTATGATTTATTTTAATATGATTATCCTTTATTTGATAAAAATTTTACACTAACTTATTTATTATCGGCTATAATTAAGCATAAAGAGATTACCAATGTTATATTAATATTTTTTTTGTCACGGTTGAATGAAATTTTATAAAATTTAAGACTATATTCAATAGAAAGGGCAACTACGCTCCACAGCCTGTTTGGGAGTACTTCATGAACATGCATGACTCTGTTGAAGGTTATGCATGGTCAATATTATGAATATACAATTAATTTCAAAATTAAAATTTTAATCTAGATTAAAAATTTTGAAATTAACCCCAAATCATTATTATTTTTTAGATTCTACACTCTAATTAAAGAGTTCTACACTTGAAAAAGCAATTTTGATTTGGAAATTTTTGCCTAGTCAACTTTTGACAACTTGTAGAGCTGTTTTTTTAGAGTGAAGATATAGAATATCTTTTTGAAGTTTGAGTAAGTGATTGAGAGCGCTTTTTGGGGACAAGAACTCTTCTCATTTTTTTTTGTCGTAAGATTCCTCTAGTATACTCTCATTGTTTATTTTATTATAAGTAGTTAAATCTATAACTAGGATTACGGTGGATCCTTTGCACACTTTATATGATTTTTATGTCTAATGACAATTGTTATTTTTCTTTTTGATTGGTTTGCTCTAGCGAGATTATATTTATATGTTGAAACTTGATAACTCTTAACGTCTCATAATTAATTACATTGTAAATGATCGTACTAAATATAGCTAATGAAACTATATGGCAAAACAAGACAAAGAATAGAGTAGATCAAACTTTTTAACCAACAAAAATTTCTCTTTAGTTTGAGTAATAATTCATTAAATCATGCAATTTAACAAAAGAGAAAAAAAGAAAAGAAACAACAAAGAGTGGGAGAGACAAGAGAAATCTAGGGCATTTTGTGGAGAAGTATAGATAAATTAATCTTTATATCTTTTTTTTTTTGTTATAATAACTATAATGAATAACTAAACTTCTTTTAAAATTAGATGTAATTTTTAACTTGGATATATTTTAACAATTTATATATAATTTTTTATTTCTATAGATATTGGTGATTTTCATTATATTTCTAATGCTTGATTCTATTTAATTGATAATATCTTGATTTAGAATTCAAGAATTAGTTGAAAAGTAATCCTTAATTTTAAATTAAGTAAAATTTATTTAATATATTATGATAATAGAAATAAATCTCAATATATTGATTACTCTTTGATATTTTTTTCAATTCTAGAGAATTTATTGAAGAACCGATAAATAGTTATTTAAGAAATACTTTTAAAAACTTGTATAAGAAGAATCACTGTAAAAGAAAAATATGTATACATCTGCTTCTATAGGAAGGATTTATCTATATTAAGTCATTAGAATAAGGAAGAGAATGGATAATGAAGTCTAATCTTAATTTTTAATTCTTGCATTTTAACATTTTTAATATTGTATTGTGTTCATGCTCATTAATTTAAATTTTATAAAATTCAATTCATGAAAATATGTGCAACTATTTATATTTTTTTATTAAATATTTAATTAGAATAATAGAAATTATAATAATATCTATCTTATTATTAATTACACGATTAATTAGTTGCTGGCAGCAACTGTGAGCATATTTGTGAATATTTTGTCTGCGGTGAATTTGACTATGGTGGCTCTAGTGTTTGATTACAATCCTACCTTTGATCGTGGATGAACAGAAAAATTATGAGTTGAGTTGAAGTAGAAATTGAGTGGTAGTTTTAAACGTAATAAAATATAAGACTTAGTTTTTAAATTTTAAGTTTAAATTAATTTTGCACACTTTTTATTCTATTGATCATTGTGTTTAAGGCAAACCAATTCGAAGATTTTAAGTTGAATATAAAGATGAGTTTGAGCCGAGAGCAAGATTTTAAGTTGCAGTCTAAACAACAATCAAGAATTTTAAACATTACCCAACAAAGTAAAAAGCTCGTTGGGTAATCATTTTGCCACCGCTAATCGAATGGAGGGAAAATTGTGCGGAAGGAGGGAGGATTTTTTTTTTCTTTTAATGTCAAATAAATTTTTAGTTTAAATAATGTTTTGGTGCATACTTATAAGTTAGTTATTACATATTAAAAATTTATAAATTCGTCTTTATACATATATTTATTTTTAATTTAGTCTGTATCGGTAAGTTTAGAAAAAATGACGTTAAATAAATAAAATATTAAATTAAAAATAAATATAATATAAGGATTGATTTATAAATTTTTTACATGTAAAAATTAACAAAATTTTACATATAAAGACTAACTTATAAATCTAAGTTAAAAATATTTTTTATAAATTTGCGATACACTTTAATTTATATCGATGTTAAAGAAGTGGATAAAGACGTAAATAAATTTGCTAGTAATTTTGTTACTAGCAACACTGATTAGGGTGCATTGAAGGACGAAAAATGTTTTGACGAGGGATTGAGGTTTGGGGTACATGTGTGTGGGTGAAGATGATAAAGTAGTAGAGAAGAGAAGATAATTTAACGAAGATTATTATTAAGAGTTGATTGAGTTTTATGGATAAGAAGCTAAGAGAAAAAGAGATTGTGTCCTCCATTAAAATTTACTTAGAGGAAGAAGGAAAATGAAGATAGTAGAATGAAAGGTAAAGGTAAAAGAGAGTGTGTGAATGAATCACAAAATCAAAATACAAATTGAAGATGTATTATAAATTTGTAAAAATACTTTTAATTTAGATTTTATAAGTCAGTCCCTGTATGTAAAATTTTGTAAATTAGTCTATATATATATAAAACATTTATAAATTAATCCTTCTTTTATATTTATTCTCAATTTTGTCCCTTATTTATTTAACGTTGTTTACTCTAAACTTAACGACTAATACTAAATTAAAAATAAATATACATTTGAGAAATAATTTATAATTTTTTTTACATATAAGGACTAGCTTACAAATTCGAATCAAGTACAGAAGTTAAACTATTATTTAAACCTAAATTTTTATATAACGAGGTTTTAAAATATTTTTGTTAAAAAAAAATATTGAAACATGTTTATAAGTAAAGTAAAATATGAATGCCCATAGCACATAAATCTGTTATACTAGAAGAAAAATCAGAAACATGGATGGAACAATAACAAAACTTGTCAGAATATGTACCAATCAAACATATATATATATATATACCAAAAAGAAAAAGGTGATTTTAGAGGTGCATATTTATAACCGGTTATATTCCACATACGCAGAACATATGAAAATATGTCCAAAAAAAGTTCTAATCAAACATATTATTTATTTGTAATCCAGTGACACCAAAATAATTTGCATGTTATGAGTGCAAATTAGAGTGATATACAGAAAGTTCCAACCAAACATATTATTTAAATGTAATACAGCTACACGTGCATGTTTATAACCAGTTATATTCAACAGAAGACTGCATTAAAGTGATATATTTTATTAAAGTATAGAGAAACATTTGCTACACAAGTTCAGCTACGCTTTATTTAATTAAGTTCAATGCGGAGTCAGCTTTTGGCAGCCTGGCATGCATATCGCGTGAAATGTATCTGATTACTCGAGTTCATATTTTATAGTTTTGTAATTAAACTGAGAGCCAAATTTGGCTATAAAAAGCAAATGAAGTACAGAGGCAACACATCTGCAAAGAACAACAAGTTAAAGAGAGAGAAGAAGCAAATATGGGTTCCTACTCTACAAGTGATGTTGCAGTGAAAATGTCTCCCAATGAAGAGGGAGAGGATGAGGCATGCCTTCATGCTTTGTTACTCTGCATTATTCAAGTGTTACCTTCGGCACTGAATGCTGCTGTTGAGCTGAAACTGTTTGACATAATAGCAAAGGGAACCCCAAATGGTGAAACCATGTCAGCATCACAAATTGCTTCTATGTTGCCAAACCAACACACAGACTTGCCTAATAGGATTGAACGCATGCTGCGTTTACTTGCAAGCTATTCTCTTCTCACTTCTTTCACTCACACCGATGAAGATGGTAGCATTCAGAGATCTTATGGACTCTCACCTGTTGGAAAGTACTTCGTCAATGATGAAAGTAAGGGATGTGTGGCTCCAGTCACATCATTATACAACTATCCCACACTGTCCCAAGCTTGGTACCTACTTATCCTTGCTTTACAGTATCATTAGCAGCACACACACATTACTATTATTAGCAAGATCACCAAAGTTGTTTAGTTTGAGCAAGTGTTTATATTTTACCTTGACTTGCTGCTTTCATTTCAGGCCCAATTTGAAGGATGTAATTATTGATACTGAGAAGGACCTAGTCAAGAAGGTTCATGGAATGTCCTTGTACCAATGCACTGAAAAGGATCCAAAACTGAATTACATTTTCAACAAATCAATGGCTAATGTCTGCGTCATAGAGATGAATAGGATCCTCGAAGTGTACAAGGGATTTGAAGGAGTTTCAACCCTGGTTGATGTGGGAGGGGGTACAGGCCAAAATCTACATATGATAATCTCCAAGTACCCTACAATCAAGGGTATCAATTTTGATTTACCCCAAGTTGTTGAAAAAGCACCAGCTTATGCAGGTATATATTATGTCGTTCCCTAGCTTTTTATTTCTGTCGTCACTTTTACATTGGTTTGGTGATGCATGCAAGTACATTTTTTTTACTAAAGCACTGACTGTAACACTGTCCAAAATTGCATAAATTAAGGGATACAACATGTTGGGGGAGATATGTTCAATCACGTGCCACAGGGTGATGCCATAATTGTGAAGGTTAGAAAACATTTTGTGACACACTTGAATTTCAAATTTGAGAATGATTGGTCCGACAATTTTGTGAACAAAAATATTACTAATTTCTCCAATTACATTATATGTAGTCTGTATTGCACAATTGGTCAGATGAAGAATGCGTAAGCATTTTGAGGAACTGTCACAATGCACTGCCACAAGGTGGAAAGGTGATTGTGATAGAGTTTATAATACCAGAAGCATCAGAGTCGAATGCAGCAAAGCTTGTCTCGACCCTCGACCACGCCATGTATATAACAAATGGTGGAATGGAAAGAACTGAAAAGGGATACGAGTCTTTGTGCAAGCTCTCTGGATTTTCAAGATTCCAAGTTGCCTGTCGTGCATTCTCTGCCTTGGGAATCATCGAATTTTACAAATAATTTTACTTTCGATCGTACAATGCAAAACTGGTTAAAAGTTATATTGCATTTTATGAGTCCAGAGTTTGTGTAAAACTTTCACGGGGCGAAAAGCTTCTTGAAAAGTTGGTCGTATCGAGTGTTCAAAAATTATATCATTAGCGTATAAAGTTTAATTTTACAGCCAAATTAATAAGAATAAAGTTGAATTTCAGCTGAGCTACTGTTTATGATTGAAAAATAAATCTTACAAATGTAGTTTTTTCTTCTTTTTTTAAAAAATTTCTGAGTGTTATAATTCTGCATCTGGTGTTTTTTCCTATTAGTGTAATTATTAATTACGTTTCTCATTAACAATATGAACCTATGAACAATAAAGCACAGCTTACATTTCATAAAAGAAAAAATAAATATTTTCATGGGTCATTACAAGAAATTCAACACTTAAGCATCGGTTAATTAATGACACTTATCAATAATTGCTAGCAAGACACTTAAAAAATAATATTAAATTGCCAGCAAAACTATAAAATATGAACTCGAGTAATCAGATACATTTCACGCGATATGCATGCCAGGCTGCCAAAAGCTGACTCCGCATTGAACTTAATTAAATAAAGCGTAGCTGAACTTGTGTAGCAAATGTTTCTCTATACTTTAATAAAATATATCACTTTAATGCAGTCTTCTGTTGAATATAACTGGTTATAAACATGCACGTGTAGCTGTATTACATTTAAATAATATGTTTGGTTGGAACTTTCTGTATATCACTCTAATTTGCACTCATAACATGCAAATTATTTTGGTGTCACTGGATTACAAATAAATAATATGTTTGATTAGAACTTTTTTTGGACATATTTTCATATGTTCTGCGTATGTGGAATATAACCGGTTATAAATATGCACCTCTAAAATCACCTTTTTCTTTTTGGTATATATATATATATATGTTTGATTGGTACATATTCTGACAAGTTTTGTTATTGTTCCATCCATGTTTCTGATTTTTCTTCTAGTATAACAGATTTATGTGCTATGGGCATTCATATTTTGCTTTTTATAGCCAAATTTGGCTCTCAGTTGCACAAGACATTCACTGATTGATGTTAATTACAAAACTATAAAATATGAACTCGAGTAATCAGATATATTTCACGCGATATGCATGCCAGGCTGCCAAAAGCTGACTCCGCATTGAACTTAATTAAATAAAGCGTAGCTGAACTTGTGTAGCAAATGTTTCTCTATACTTTAATAAAATATATCACTTTAATGCAGTCTTCTGTTGAATATAACTGGTTATAAACATGCACGTGTAGCTGTATTACATTTAAATAATATGTTTGCTTGGAACTATCTGTATATCACTTTAATTTGCACTCATAACATGCAAATTATTTTGGTGTCGCTGGATTACAAATAAAGAATAATATCTTTGATGAGAAATTTCTGGACATTCTCATTTGTTCTGCGAATGTGGAATATTAGGAATCCGCCACTTTCCACCAGCTCATGTTATATGGAGCTTTCTCTGATTATAAATCAATCTATCATTAAATATAATAAAACTGAATGGGTTTGTTATTGTTAAATCCACGTTTCTAAGTATTGTTTTAAAACAAAATAATATGATTAAAACTATATCTCAAGAAAAAACTCTCATTTGAGTATTCAAGTAATACTATATGAATTTTGTTAAGACCCAATGGAAATAAGAGGACAAATCATGTGACATGTATAAGAATGTCGATATTGTGAAAAATCACAATGTCGACAGAAATTTAGACAAGTAGAAAAGTATTGTTAAAATAAAAACAAATATCAAGACATCTTTTTTATGTTACCTAACATTCTAGTAATTAAATGAGCAGAAATTAGTATTTGAATAGTTGTTGTAGCAATCACATGGCCAAAGATGTAAATATTTTTAAGGATGTCAACGAATCCATCAAAGTGAAAGTTCGAATAAGGAACAGTACTATTGTTGAATAAAAAAATAAAGGCACTATTATGGTGAGGACAAAGAAAGGTACAAAACTTTTGGTTGATTCTCACTAGTTTCTATCTTTAAAGAAAATCTCTTGAGTATTGGTCAAATGATAGAGAAAGATCTCTTCACTTTAAAGGGAACACATGTAAGATATATGACAATAAAAAGTAAGAGATTGACCAAGTAAAAATGGAGAAAATAAACAAAAGTCTTTGATCTATCACTTCATTACAACAAATATTTTATTATTTTTATTCATGATTTTTCTAGAATGACTTGATTCTACTTCATCAAAGCAAAATTATAACTTTATGGAATATTCAAAAAGTTTAAGGCCCTTATCGAAAAGTAAAGTGGTAAACAAATAAAAGTATTGAGAAGTGATTGTGACAAAGAGTATATCTCCCAAGAGTTTGATAAATTTTTTGAGAATGAAGGTATTAAGCGACAACCTACTGTCGCATATACTCTACAACAAAATGGAGTAACTAAAAGAAAAAAATTGCACAATAATGGAGATGGATAGATCGATGCTGAAGGAGGGCTGAAGTAGTTTATATTGTTGTTTACATACTTAACAGATGTCCAACTAAGGTTGTCCAAGATAAAATTTTGATTGAAACTTAAACCATCAACAAAACATCTAAGGATTTTTGGATCTATTTGCTATATACACATTCCAGAGGATAAGAGACACAAAACTAGAAGACAAAACTATGCAAGGTATCTTCTTGAACTATAACACAATCAAAAGGATATTGAGTCTACAACTTGTAAACGAAAAAGCTCATTATTAATCGAGATATTGAAGTTGATGAAAATGTTGTTTAGAAATAGAAAGATGAAAGGATTCAAAAAAATGTCTCTATACCAGCGCAACAACCTTAAGAAATTGAAAAAGTCCCAAGTGAGAGTTTTTTAAACTCCAAAACAATAAATTTTCTCACCAGAGTCTATTCCAAGACAAGTTAGATATTTGGTGGATATATATGAAACTTGTAACTTGGTCATAACCTAAGAGCTTTAAAGTAACATCAAACAAGAAGCATAGGTCAAAGCAATGGAAGAAAAGATAAAAATGATTAAAAAATGAGAGCTAGTAGATTGCCCTACAGATAAAGATATTATTAAAGTAAAATGGACCTATAAGACTAAGCTAAATCCTTATGGCACCATACAAAAGTACAAGGCAAGACTGATAGTTAAAGAATACTCACAACAACTTAGAGTTGATTACAATAAGACATTTGCTCTAGTTGCCCGTCTAGATACTATAAGAATTCTAATTGCTATTCCTGAATAAAAAGGATAGAATATTTACCAACTAGATGTAAAATCTGCCTTTCTTAATGATATTCTTCAAGAAGAAATTTATGTGGAGCAACCACAAGGCTTCATCAACAAAGGTAATAAAGGCAAAATATTAAGACTGAAAAAGACCCTATATGGATTGAAGCAAGCTCCACGAGGATGATACAACAAAATTGGTTAATACTTTATGGATCAAGGATTCAGGAAAAATAAAAGTTAGCCAAATTTATATACCAAGTTTCAAAGTTAGTATGACATACTTATAGTCTCCTTTTTTGTAGCTGATCTTATCTGCCCTAAGAATAATGTAGAGATGATAACTAAGTTTAAAGAAGATATGATAAAAACATTCAAAATAACTGACCTTAGCTTGATGAACTACTTGGAATAGAGGTAAAACAAAAGAAAGAAGGAACATTTATCTTACAAAAGAAATATGATGAAGCACTACTTAAGAAATTTAAGATGAATGACGGTAAGATTGTTAGTACTCTACCAGTGATAAAAGAGAAATTGAAGAAAATGATAGAGCACCAAAAGTTGATGCATCACGCTACAAAAGTTTGATTAGGAGCTTACTATATCTTTCAAGATTCATGCAAAACCTGAGCTAAATATACTTTGGAACAACAAAAAAAAAATCCTAAGATATTTACAAGGCACAAATGAGCATGATATATAGTATCAAACTGTGAGTAACTCAAAACTAGTTGGCTACACCGACAGTGACTGAGCAAGATGGATTGACGACATGAAGTAACACGTCTGGTTATGCCTTTTCACTAGGATCAAGAACAATGGCTTATGACTTGAAGAAGCAAGCAACAATTGCACAATTGATAAGTATATATTTTGATATGTTTTATGACTTAAATTTATATACTTGGAGTCTATTTTGTGAGTGCTTCACACTAATTTTATTTTTAATTATCACAGTTAAGTGTGAGAGGACTACCGGTACATTATGAGAATTCTGAGTAAAAATTGAATAATTGTAGCTGACCCTGCAAGAAAGCACAACTGTGCTTCGAACTCATCAAGGACATGCTTCGCGATAGTGCACGACAGTGCTGAATTCAAACATGAACATGCTTCATTATATAGCACAATTGTGTTGGATGATAATGCACGACCATGCTGATTTAATTTGGGATCAAATTTAGACATTTAATTTTTGAATATCAATTGTTTGAATCTAGATAGAGTTCAGAAAAATCGAAGAAGATTTCAGCTTGAATTCTAAAAAGTTGGCAAAACTGATTTTCATTCAAAAGATAAAGCTCAGCCAGTAAAGATCGAGTGACGATCAAGGAACTCAGTATATACCCTATATAAAGAGACCTTGTACTCCTAAAAGAGACACCTTTTACACACTATCTTCTTCCCCTAAGTTTTGACTTAATCAACCATCAATAGTTATTGGAGATCATTGGCAAAGACAATGAGTGTCTTTTCGAAGTCCAAGCGAGCGATTGAGCACTCCCTTAGAGAACAAGAGCTATTTTCATCCTTTTCTCTTTTGGGCCTTTTCACTTCGAATTCTCCTTTATGTTTATGGATTTGTTTATCATACTTTTCGTTGTTTGTTTTGTTATGGATAACTAAATCCATAATTAGAGTTATGGCAGATCCTATTGCACACTCTTTGTAATTTTTATGTTTAATTATGATGTTGGTTTTTTTTTAATGTTTGATTTTTAACTTATTGAATTGAATTTTATATATTAAGAACTTATCACACTTAGCATTTCACAGTTAATTACATTGTAGGCAGTTGTACCATATGTAATTAATGAAACTATAGGATAAAACGAGACAAATGATTAGGCAGATCAAACTTAATTCTTGTCTTCTAACTGCTATTGAATTAAAAAACTCATAAGCTCTTTATGTTTTTTTTACCTTTTGTCTTGCATGATCATTGGAAGTAATCGCCTAGGAAAATAAATATTAACATTGCATGATTATTGAGTGTTAAAAGAATAAGTATGAATGGTTGGTAAACATTAAATAAACTAATATTGAAATTAAACTAAAGAAAACATAGAAATGTGTAATAGGTGAAAACATATATCCTAGACTCTTCTCATCTAATTTCTGTCAAAAACTACTTGTATCTTTTCAATTACTCTTATTTTTAATTCTTTACGTACCCTTTCAGTGTAAACAATTAAATCGAGGTGTTTTTAACCAATGAAAGTTGGTTTGAGTGGCAAGCGGCTCGGTATTGCTTAAGTAAGGTCTCGGGTTTAAGTTTTTGTGTATATAAAAAATTTTCAATAGTAGACTCACCCACTACATCCAGGTGCGAGACTCAGGTTGGATCTAGGTTAAACCAGATGGGAAACAAAGAAAAATAACAATTGAGGTGTTCCTAGTACTTAAAACTAATCTCTGTGAGATAATAACTTAAAAATTTAATTTTACTACTTTATCATGGAAGTAAAACGAACTAAAGAAATCAAGCTCGAGTATTGTACAAAGATCAAGTTGTAGACATTTTTACTAAAGTATTACCAAGACTAAAAATTGAATTGCTATGCAAGATGCTTGGAGTTATAGAAATTTGCATTAAGAAGGAATATTAGAAAATGATACAAATTTCTAGAATAATCTAAAAAAATATTAATAATAATTTAAAAAAAACCTATTTGTATCTTCTAGTTTATAGATAATTTTAAAATATTGTAAATATTATAATATTTAACCCCTCATATATAACGATGAAGGATGTCTATTTATAAGCATGCTAACACATTGTAAATATCAAAAAGAAGGAAGTAAGCTATTAATTTTTTATATCTTGAATGTCTTACTCAAATTTTTTTAACTATCATTTTCAACTATTGTAACTAATACATTTCAATAAATTTAGTGATCTCTTGTACCAAAAGCCATCAGCTTTCTTATTTATAAGTCTTTTGATCTTATACCGATGCACCAAAGTAAAACTTTATTATCTTAACAAATACCTCATAACATATAATGTAAATACATATCAAACATCACAATAAACACTCAACCAGCCATCAAGATCATAATAGAGCCTAAAGGAGCAATCCATGGACTTGTAAATAATTCTGTAATCAACAAACAACAAATAACCAGTACAATTGCAACTGTCAAATGAACGAAACCCGTACAAAATTCATCACTAAGCAAGCCCATTTTCTAAATTCGGCTCATCAACGAGTGTCTACACTGTTAGCAATTTTTTGGGTCACACATATATATTATATAATTAAATGTGTTAGGGCCATTGTTTTATTAGCTAAAATATTAAAGTGGTCTAATTAATATAAAATTTATGACTAAGGGCATATATGTCATGAAAGGCTAATTGTGTAGATACCATTAATGATATTATAATTTAATGAGGGGCTAAATTATAATTATTAAATTTGAAGTAAATGATGAAAGTTACCAAAATAAGGAGTTATGGTCTCCATTTGTAGAGTCAAGTAACACATGTAAAAAACACACGACTCCTTCCTCTTCATCCCCATTAGGAGAGAAATCCAAGAGGAACCTAAGGCTCTCTATATTTGAAAGATTATCAAACTAATTTTGAATCACATCACCTTATTTGTTCCTAATAACAAATTCATATACGCTTTCACATTTAGTTTTCATCATGATCTTGAGTATAGGATAAAAAACATGTGATTAGGTTGATTGATTGAATCCTAAGAATTGGTATCAGAGCCTCCTATACTTAATTCATGTATGATTTTGGGATTTATGCCATTAGGGTTCCAAACTGGGATTTGTTGATTGTCAATTTGATATCTTATATGACGCAATATGTTTAATCAATCTTCGCGAATTCAATTATTCAATATGTCGCAGTTCGTGATGTTACATCATTGGGATGCAATTGTCACAATATTATTATTATAATATAATTTTGAGAAGATACGTAATGCTTCAATACGTGATGCCCATACTATTCAATTTGAAAACGATTGACACATTTGGAATAGATACTATTCATGGTTTCCAAAATTCATGATATATTTTTTTTTACGCTGATTGTTTATTCATACGAGGCTGAAGCTTTTATTCACTGTGCCATATATTCAAATTCTGTGATTGTTTATTCATACGCAAATCAACATTTGGGTTCGATATTCAGTTTACTTATACAAGTCAATTGGGTCTCTTGATTTTATGCCATTTTTCGCAAATTCAGTCGTCGTAGTTTGAGCAATTGAAATTTTATTTTATTTTTGTTTTAATTTGGTAAATGTTCATGTTCAAATTTTGGTTATTGATTGTAATTTTAATACAATATTCAACATTTTATTTGAGCTAATTGAATCAAGAAATCACCAAAGTGACCGTCTTTGTGTAGATAGTTCATACAAAATGTTAAATATTTGTGTGTATGTTAATCCATGCAATTGTTAATTGGCCTAAAGGAAAATTAACACTTGGCCTGTTTGTATACACACATGTGATGGTAAATATGTGATAATTATGAGATTTTGCATATGAATAATAAATCAATCCAAAGAGGGATTTATTATTTGACTTGTTTTATTATCAATGTTTGATCATTACAACAAGGATATCACTAGCAATTAATATTACTGTCCAAAGACTTGATATTGATGATGCACTAGGTATCTGGAGATGGGTTATGCCATTATTTGAACATATAGATTAATTTTTATTTCATTTTTGTGTGAGCATAATTGTATTATTTGTTTTATTCTCATTTCAGCTACTATTGCTTCAATATCTGCCAATCTGAATTCGGTTCCAGTTCTCAATGACACTAATTTTAAGGAATGGAAAAAGAACATTGAAATTGTTCTTGGCTGCATGGATCCAGACCTTGCATTAAGGATTGAGAAACCCTCTTCTCCTATGGATTCTAGTACCTCTCAACAGAGAATAGATTATGAGAAGTGGGATCGCTCAAATCGCATGAGTCTTATGATCATTAAGCGCGGCATTCCTGAGGTGTTTAGGGGTACTGTTTCTGAAAAAGTAACAAGTGCGAAAGAATTCCTTGCTGAAATTGAGAAGCGCTTTGCAAAAAGTGATAAGGCAGAAACAAGTACTCTTCTTCAGAACTTGATTTCCATGAAGTATCAAGGCAAAGGAAACATTAGGGAATACATTATGGGCATGTCCAATATTGCTTCAAAACTTAGAGCACTAAAGCTTGAACTGTCGGAAGACTTGCTCATTCATTTAGTGTTGATTTCTCTTCCCTCACAGTTCAATCAGTTTAAGATATCTTATAACTGTCAAAAGGATAAATGGTCTCTTAATGAGCTCATATTATACTGTGTGCAAGAAGAGGAAAGGCTGAAGCAAGAAAAGACAGAAGGTGCTCATTTTGTAAGCACCTCTAAAGACAAGGGCAAAAGAAAAAGAACTGAGGATCTCAAGAATGAAGCTGCTAAGGGTCCAGTACAAAAGAAACAAAATCAGGCTGATAACTGTTTCTTTTGTAATAAGTCTGGACATGTAAAGAAGAACTGTGGCAAATATCACGCTTGGCTTGCAAAGAAAGGTATGTTTCTTACTTTGATCTATTCTGAGGTCAATTGAACTTTAGTACCTAGAAACACTTGGTGGTTAGACTCTGGTGCAACTACTAACATCAGTGTTTCAATGCAGGGTTGCCTGAGCTACCGAAAGCCAATTGATGCTGAAAGATGGATCTATGTTGGAGATGGCAAATTGGTGGAGGTGGAAGCTATAGGGCATTTTAGATTATTATTATGTACTAGTTTTTATTTTGATTTGAAAGACACCTTTGTAGTGCCGTCATTTAGACGGAATTTAGTTTCAGTTTCTTATTTAGACAAGGTAGGTTATTTGTGTTCATTTGGAAACAATATGTTCAGTTTTTCTTTTAATTCAAATATTGTTGGAACTTGTTCACTTTTGTCTTATGATAATCTATATTTGCTTGATACTGTAGCTACCTATAGTGAATCCTTAAATACGGAATCACGTGGTACTAAGCGTAAAATTGGCAATATTAACTCAGGAGCATTATGGCACAGGCGCCTAGGTCACATCTCTAAAAATAGAGTTGAATGACTTGTGTCAAATGGGATCTTGGATTCCATTAACTTCACAAATTTTGACGTTTGTGTTGAATGCGTTAAAAGTAAACAGACTAAAACAAAGAAATTAGGTGTGTATAGAGCTACGAATGTCTTTGAGTTGATACATACGGACATTTGTGGGCCATTTCCTACACTTTCATGGAATGATCAACAATATTTTATATCATTCATAGACGATTACTCTAGATATGCATACCTGTTTCTTATACATGAAAGGGCACAATCTCTAGACGTGTTCAAAACATTTAAAGCTGAAGTTGAAAATCAACTTAACAAAAGAATCAAGAGTGTCAGATCTGACCGTGGTGGTGAATACTATGGCAGAAATGACAGTTCAGGTGAACAACGTTCAGGACCTTTTGTCAAGTACCTAGAGGAATGTGGAATCGTCCCACAATATACCATGTCGGGGTCACCTAGCATGAATGGTGTGGCTGAAAGATGAAACAGTACTCTTAAGGATATGGTAAGGAGTATGATTTATCATTCTAACTTACCAGAGTCACTCTAGGGAAAGGCACTAAAGACAGCAGCTTACATTCTAAATAGAGTGCCAACAAAGGCAGCTACAAAAACACCTTATGAGCTTTGGACTGGGCGAAAGCCTAGTTTGAAACATTTTCATATGTGGGGATGTCCAGCTGACGCAAGGCCTTATAAGCCAAATGAAAAGAAATTGGACTCCTGAACAGTGAGCAACTATTTTATTGGTTATTCTGAAAGATCAAAGGGCTATAAATTTTATGACCCAGTCAACTTTCGTCAAGCCATGCAAGGTTCTAACTCTGAAAAGTGGATTAAAGCAATAAAGGAGGAATATAAGTCCATGCAAGACAAGAAGGTTTGGGAACTTGTCCCATTACCAGAAGGTGTGAAACCCATTGGTTGCAAATGGATATTTTAAGACCAAAAGGGATTTCAAAGGTAATGTGGAGAGGTATAAGACTCGTCTTGTAGCCAAGGGCTATACCCAAAAGGAAGGGATTGACTTTAAAGAGACTTTCTCTCCAGTTTCATCAAAAGACTCTTTTAGGACAATCATGGCTCTTGTTACACACTATGATTTAGAGCTTCATCAAATGAATGTCAAGACGGCGTTTCTCAATGGTAACATTGATGAGACAATTTATATGGTGCAACCAGAAAACTTTGTGTCAGGAGATCCAAAGAATATGGTTTGCAAACTGACAAAATCCATTTACGGGCTAAAACAGGCATCTCGTCAATGGTATCACAAATTTCATCAAGTAATTCTATCATTTGGTTTCAAAATGAATCTTGTTGATGATTGTGTGTATCACTAATTCAGTGGGAGCAAGTACATTTTCCTGATCTTATATGTTGATGACATACTGCTTGCCACTAATGATATAGGCATATTGCACGAAACCAAGAGATTTCTGTCTAGAAATTTTGAAATGAAAGATCTTGGTGACGCCTCCTTTGTATTAGGAATTTAGATACACCGAGATCGATCTCGGGGTACTCTTGGATTATCACAAAGAAACTATATTGAAAAGTACTTCAAAGATTTGGCATGCAGGAATGTAAAGCAGGAGATACTCCAGTTGCTAAGGGAGACAAGTTCAGTCTCAAACAGTACCCAAAAGGAAATTTGGAAATTCAAGAAATGCAGAAGATTCCCTATGCATCAGCTATAGGGAGTTTGATGTATGCCCAAGTATGTACGCGTCTAGATATAACATACATAGTTGGGGTATTAGGCAGATATTTAAGCAATCTAGGAATGGATCATTGGAAAGCAGCCAAAAGGGTTATGAGGTATTTGAAGAGAACAAAGGATTATATGCTCACATATAAGAGGTCAAACCAGTTGGAGATCACTGGGTATTCTAACTCGGATTTTGCAGGATGCCAAGATAGTTTGAGATCCACTTCAGGTTAGATTTTCATATTGGCTGGTGGTGTGGTTTCTTGGCGCAGTATCAAGCAAACCCTTACTGCTTCATCCACTATAGCAGCAGAATTTGTAGCATGCTATGAGGCATCAAATCATGAAATATGGTTGAGAAATTTTGTCACAGGGCTGCAAATTATGGAAGGAATTGAAAGACCACTTAAGTTATATTGTGACAACAAATCAGCTATATTGTATTCTAACAATAGGAGCTTGACCAAGTCGAAGCACATTGACATCAAGTTCCTAGTTGTTAAGGAAAGAGTACAAAGTGGACAGATTTCCATAGAACACTTACGGACAAACTCCATGATAGCAGATCCTCTTACTAAGGGACTTCCACCCAAGGTCTTTCATGAGCATGTTGCTCACATGGGTGTTCTACAGTTTGAGGAATCTTTAATTTAGTGGGAGTTAGTCACTTTTATGTATTTTATGTTCTATGTTTGATTTTATGTATGCATACATTGACTTTTGGATATATTAATATATATGTTTTATCATTCAGTCATTACACTTTGTACATTAAGGTTATTGAATGATCTCATTGATGTAAAGTAGGACCAGTTGAAAATAGACGTGATTTTCATGTTACTCATTTCATGATGAGTCTATGTCATTTGATTCTGTCAGCATTAGTAATCATTGATGAGTTTAGTTGTGATTGATACAATGAAAACTATTTTGGTTCTATATGCGGATGTAATCAATGGACGAGATTTTTAGAATATGCTCAAGGCATGTAATAGCAAATTTTGAGCTCATAAAGTCTAAAACATTTATAAGGATTGTAAGGATATATATATTTGTGACTAGTGGGAGATTGTTAGCAATTTTTTGGGTCACACATATATATTATATAATTAAATGTGTTAGGGCCATTATTTTATTAGCCAAAATATTAAAGTGGTCTAATTAATATAAAATTTATAGCTAAGGGCACATATATTATGAAAAGCTAATTATGTAGATACCATTAATAATATTATAATTTAATGAGGAGCTAAATTATAATTATCAAATTTGGAGTAACTGATGGAAGTTACCAAAATAGTCCCTATTTATAGAGCCAAGTAACACACGTAAAAACATACGACTCTTTTCTCTTCATCCCCATTAGGAGAGAAATTCAAGAGGAACCTAAAGCTCTCTACATTTAGAAGATTATCAAACGAATCTTGAATCTCATCACCTTATTTGTTCTCAATGACAAATTCAGGTACGCTTCCGCATTTAGTTTTTATCATGATCTTGAGTATGGGATAGAAAGCATGTGATTAGGTTGATTGATTGATTCCTAACATACACATCCTTGCATAAAGAAGATATATTTACATAAATATTGAATTATGTTTCCTTTCTCTCCATTGTACTCTCACCATACTCTTACCACACTGTAAAGAAACATCTCGCATGTGTGTATTCTATTGAAGCACCATCTTTAGTAGACAAAATTTTTTGAGTAATCCTCACTCATTGTATCAAAATTATCACTCATTAAATGAGCATTAGGGTGTTTATTACGTGAACACACAACACCAACCGCGTGCGTCATAGCTGTAAAGGCATGTGTAAACTATCATCATAATTAGAATAGTGCATTCGCCTTGTGAGGTCGATAAACAAAACAATATCTCACAATTAGGATTACCAGAAAATGGATATTGATAATTATATTAGACAATATAAACATATACAAACGTGTAATCTATTTAAATCCTTATGCATGTTTAGGTAATGCTGTAGGGTTTAGGTTTTACCAACTGCTGCATGAAGAACTCGTGAGAGAGAAAAAAAATGGAAAGAACTAATTGAACTGCAAAATACAAGTACATGACTCTAAATCTTGCTGAACCAAAGACAGCTTTTACTCCACTAATCTTTAAAAACAGAATCGGACAGAGACTACAACTCAAGCATAAATGTCTGCAACCAACTTTTCTAAAACTAAAACTCGACTCAAACTGAATCAAACAGAACCGAAAACACAAACTTCGCAGCCTTGAGACTGACAAATGTGCTGTCAATCTTAAGGAACACAATGTTAAAAGGATAAAATTTCTTAACACTTGATACGACCAAATTTTCAAGATGTTAGCCTCATGAAGGTCTTACAAGCTCCAAAAAAAGCTATATATTATTCAACTGGTTTGCATTAAAGAATCGAAAGTAAATTTATTTGTGAAATTCAAAGACTCCCATGGTGAAGAATGCACGACAAGCAACGTGAAATCTTGAGAATCCAGAAAGCTTGCACAAAGCCTCGTATTCCTTCACAGTTCTTTCCTTCCCGCTGTTTGTTATATACATGAGATTATCGAGGACGGCAACAAGTTTTGAGGCATTTGACTCTGTTGCTTCTTCTGTTACGAACTCTATAATAATCACCCTTCCATCTTGTGGCAGGGCATTGTGACAGTTCCTCAAAAGGCTTATGCATTGTTCATCTGACCAATTATGCAATACAGACTACATATAATGCAATCGAAGAAGTTAGGATTGTTGACATAATTGTGGGATCAATCATTCTTAAAGATGAAATTGAAGTGTCACAAAGTGTTTTCTAACCTGAAGAATTATGGCATCACCCTGTGGTACATAAGTGAACATGTCTCCTCCAACATGTTGGATTCCTTAATTTATGCAATTTGGACAGTGTTTCAGTCGATGTTTTAGCAAAACAAAAACAGAAAAAATTGTACTTGCATGCATCATGCAGTTGGTGTACATATGACGATAGTAAAACAAAAGGGAATGGCATAAACACATATATACCTGGATAAGCTGGCGCTTGTTCAACAACTTGGGGCAAATCAAAATTGACACCCTTAATTGTAGGGTACTTGGAAATTATCATGCGAAGATTTTGTCCCGTACATCCTCCCACGTCAACTAGGGTTGGAACTCCTTCAAATCCTTTGTACACTTCAAGGATCCTATTCATGTTTATGGTGCAAATATTAGCCATGGATTTGTTGAAAATGCTTTTCATTGTTTCATCCTTTTTTCTATATTCGAACAAAGATATTCCATGAACCTTCTTGAATAAGTCGTCCTCCTCAGCGTTAAGAATTACCTCCTTATATTTTGGCCTAAAATCAAAGCACCACAGCAAGGTAAGTAAATTATTATTTTTTTATCATAAACAATATACATTTTATTAACATAAAAATGATTAAAAAATTTATCCTCCTTTATTTTTCACTCAAAATACTATTTTATAAATAAACTATTAAGATAGTTTTAATACGAGTGACATAAATACATTTTATTAATAAGTAACGTGTGCTTTAAAATTTGTAGCATTAAAAGAGATAAAGTATACAAGCAGCAATTTAACCAATAGTCATGCTTTTTAAGGCAATAGAAAGGTACTTACGCCATAGGATTTATTATATTTTAGTGGACTCACAAAAATTTTAGTTAACTATTTTTTTCTTGTACAGAGGAATGATTAAATTCAATAAATTTTAAATAAATAAATTTAGATATGCTATAGGACTATTTTTAATTTTTAATATATTATAATTATTTATTAAAAATATTTTATATTAAATAAAATTTTGAAAAACATAATTTAATATTTAATTAAAAAAAATAGATAACATAAAAATAAAAAAGTAGAATCTAAACTAAACTCTCATTTCATAGTAAATTTTTTTTTTTACTATGCTATGTTTAAAATTTTAAAATATCATGTTAATATCTCCCTTTTATTTCTATCAATTATTGTAGTCTCTAAATAAAAAAAATTACAAAATACTGACATATTTTATAACATGCTATGTAAATTGTGAAAGTGCATTATTCATTATATTTTATAAGAATTTTAATTAGCAATGAAGAGTAGACTATACCAAAGTTGTGACATTGCAGGATAGTTGAGAAAATTTGCAATGGCACTGGCGCAACCCCTTTCTTCATCACTGACGAAGTACTTTCCAACAGCTGAGATTCCAAAGAATCTCTCAATGCTACCATCTTGATTGGTGTGAGGAGAACAAGTGAGAAGAGAATAGCTTGCAAGGAGACGCAGCATGCGCTCAAGTCTATTAGGCAAACCTGGGTATTGGTTTGGCAACTTAGAAGCAATTTGGGATGCTGACACAGTTCCGCCATGGGGTGTTGCATTTGCTATTATGTCAAACAAATTCAACTCAATAGATGCATTGAGTACTGAAGGAAACACTTGACTTGTGCAGAGTAACATAGCATAAAGACATGCCTCATCCTCTCTTCCCTCGTTCGGACTTGCAGGATTCGAACTCATATTTGCTTTTTCCCTCTCTCTACTCTCTGTTTATTTTGTTGTTGTTCTCTTCAATGTCTTTCGCATTTTCGAGTAGTGCATATGCTTTTTTATAGCCAAACATGGATCTAAGATCTATACGACATTATGACCACAAACATTTTGTTAGTTCGGGAAGTTAAATACTTCAACCACAAACATCCGCCAACAACTTTTCATACCTACTCCCTTTATTTATTTATATATTTATTTATTTATTATGTGTAGTTTTAAATGATATTTTAAACACTTTTTAAGGCCTTGCACGACCGTGCTCATCTGCGGGAAGTCCATTTATAAAGAGTTTGTAGGTTTTTAAATCCTATAAATGGGAAGATCTCAGGTATCGTAAAGGGACCATTTTTACATCTTAGCTTTGACTCTAGAATACATCTGATCTCGTCTCTCTTACACGGGATCCTTGGCACATGCTTGACGACACTTAGAGCTTCAAGTGATCATACTTGAAGACCGAGAACACATTTCACACTCTAATTTGCTATTTCTTTTGGTTATGGTTTTGTTTATGATTATTTTAGTTCTTTTCTTTAGCATGAGTAACTAAGTCCATAGCTAGGGCTATAGAAACTATTGTTCATGAATTCATAAAATTTTGATATTTGAATTTAAATTTAATTTTCCTTTTGTGATTAGATTTTATCCTATTGCGCTTCTTTCTTAATCTTAATTAATTATATCGTCAGGCGACCATACCTCAGTTAATTAATAGATCTATAAGGTAAAACGAGACAAAGGATTAAGTGAACCAAAACAATCTTTCTCTTCTAATCGTTATTAAATTAGCAAGTTCATAAATTACTCAAGCTTTCTCAAATTGATGTTTTGCATGATTATTAGAGATATTAATTTAGATAAAAAAAATATTAATATTGCATGACCATTGTGTATTAATAGTATTTAGATAAATGATTGGTAATCACAAGGAAACCAGATTTAGAGTTAAATAGAAAAATAACATAAAGGATTGAATGAGAAAACCCATATGCCCTAGATTCCTTTCTGATAAGTTTAACCAAAACGTGCATTGTATTCTTTGCTCGTAGTTTTATAATTAATTTTATAAATTCTTATTTTTAATTAATCTCGTATATTTGAAGTTTAAACAATTGAATTAGAAAATTTTTAGTAATTGAAAATCAATCCTTGTGAGACGATATTTCGAGAACTTAATTTAAGAACCATTATTACTTCTCGATGGGTACACTTACCCTTCGAACAGAGCGATAGATGAAAATCAATCTTAGTTTCTCAAACTTGATTTTAATTACACTTTTAATTATTTTCTTAAATTATAGTTTTTACACATTTTCCATGAAACTCATTCGATTTCTTTTTAACCTTAATCTTAATGCTAGATAGTTTATTAATGAGAAATCAATATTTAAAAAATTATCTTAAAAGTATATTTTCAAGGAATTGAAATATATGATTTTAGTGTGTTAGCATCAATTTCAATAGAATCTATTGCTATACATGTCACTGAATCACAAGAATATAAAGATCTAACTTGATTTTAATCACACTTTCAATCATTTTTTAAATTATAGTTTTTACACATTTTTCAAGAAACTCATTAATCAACTTCTTTGTATATATATTCAATTAATCTTTACCTTAATAATTAACATAACAATATCCCAGTATTCACCAATTTGATTCACCTATCATGCGTAAAAATCACTTATATTATGTCTTTTCTCATCTTCTACCTGCAATAAGTGTCAATATGTCATTTTAGAAAAATAAATGTCAAATTTAACATATAAATTTAAAAGCATATAACTTTATCTATAATCAATCTCATATCTGATTCCAAATCTAAATGCAAGAAAAGAAGAGAATTGTGTTAAACTTTCCAAAAATAAAAGTTTATATTAAAATTTTTTAAAATTATTAAAAGATTTAAATTACTATTTAAAATATCTTAAAAATAATATTCTTTTAACACAATATTAATTTATAAATATTAATTTAAAATAATAAAATATTATTAAACTAAATAACATGAAAATGTTGAATTTATTTTCTTGTCAACATATGAATATAAATGAAAGATATAATATTTTATAAAAAACTTTTTTTTTAAAAAAATTATTACATGCCTCAATTTATTTAATAATTGAATTGTTAGAGTTATTGTATAATAAACATTATTGCACGAGGAGTATGGACTAACAAGACATGGGAAGTCTTATTGAAATTGTGATCTAAAGAAAAATGATTAAACTAGCATTTTAGTCCCTGAAGAATTTTAGGTCTAGCATTTTAGTCTTTGAGATATTTAAAATATCACATTAGTCCGCAACTTCTTTCTCTGTCATGCATTTTAGTCCCTGATGTTAGACCCCGTTAAAAAATGGTCACAGAAGACTGAGCTGATACGTTAAGTGCTACGTCAGAATTCCAGTTGGCAACAACGACATCGTTTTGGAAGATTGGGGTGACACAAAAAAAATCTTTTTTTTTTTCAAAAAGTCTCAACGTCCTCCTTGAGAGTCACCCTGCGAGACGTCCAGTAGTCTTTGACTTGGTCTTAGAATCGTAAGTTTCAGCCCGTTCCTAGCTTGCCTCGCTCTCAGGTTGGCCCTTCTACTTGACTAAGTAGTATTCTATTCATGTCGAAGCTGCAACTAAAGATGAGTGGCTGTTGTACGAACATTGAACTATTGGCTCTAGCAACCCAATGTATGTAGATGAAAGACGAGTTCAGAAGTACTGGATAGGTGCCTCCCCTTAGCTCCCTTTCTCTTTCCTTTTTTCCATTTTTGCTACTCCACCCTGTCCTCTCCCCTTCCTGCTACCCACTCACACTTCAACTTTATACCTACCCCATGCCTTCCCTTACCCCTTATTCAAAATCTTATATAACTATTTTCTTCTTTTTGGCTACCATGAAAAAAGAGGTTCAGGAACAACAAATAATAGACAAATATTGTAGGGTCATTGCAAGTTAATGAAACTCTTAAATCCAAAAAAATCCAAAAAATGAAGAAAGAAAGAGTGTGGGATATAGAGTGAGGGTGTGTGGTGGGGTTAGAAAGGAGGGAAGTGAAAAACAACATGAAGGAAGAGTGTGGGATTAGGCTGTGTAAGAATGTGGAATTGAAAGTGGGAGAAAGGGTAGAGTTGAGGAAGGGAAAGGGGAGAGGGAGGGGTTAGAGTGTGAAAAGGGAGGAAGTGGAGAACTAAGTGAGGAGAGTGTGAGATTAAGAGTGTAGAAGAATGTGGAGTTAAAGGTGAGGGGAAGGGGTAGGGGTGTGAGAAGGAGGAAAGTGGAGAACAGGGTGAGAAGAGTGTGAAATTGAGAATGTGAGAAAATATGAAGTTAAAGGTGGGAGAAAATTGAGGAAGGAGAAGGAAAGTGTTAGGGTGTGAGAAAGGGAGGAGTAGAGATCATAGTGAAAGAAAGTGTAGACTTAAAGGTGAGAGAAAAAGTGATGTTAAGAAAAGAAAAAGGGGAGAGAAAGAGAGAGTTAGGGTTAAGGTGCTTAAAAGACAAGTAAATGGATATGGAATAAAGGTGTGAAGAGAAAAGGAAGGGAAGAAGTTGAGGGTGTAAGTATGAGGTGAAGAAAGGAGAAAAGTGGAGGTGAGAGTAAGATTGAGATTAGAGTTGTGGGTGTAAAAAAAAAAAGGAGTGAAGATAAAAGGAAAGAAAAAGGTTAGGATGGAGTAGGTAAAAAAGAGAAGGGAAAAAAAGGACTAAGAGAAAAAAAAATACGAATAGAGAACGAGACTTATTAATAAATGTAAAAAATATAATTAAACATTTATTTAAAATAATAAAATATTATTAAACTAAACAACATGAAAATATTGAATTTATTTTCTTGTTAACGTATGAATATAAATGAAAGAAATAATATTTTATAAAAAACTTTTTTTTTCAAAAAATTATTACATGCCTCAATTTATTTAATAATTGGATTGTTGGAGTTATTGTATAATAAACATTATTGCATGAGGAGTATGGACTAACAAGACATGAGGAGTCTTATTAAAATTGTGATCTAAAGAAAAATGATTAAACTAATATTTTAGTTCCTAAGAGATTTTGAGTTTAGCATTTTAGTCTCTGAGACATTTAAAATATCACATTAATCCGCAACTTCTTTCTCCTTCATGCATTTTAGTCCCTGACGTTAGACTCCGTTAAAAATCGTCACAGAAGGCTGAGCTGTCACGTTAAGTGCTATGTCAGAATTCTAGTTGGCAACAACGACATCGTTTTGGAAGATTGGGGTGACACAAAAAAAATCTTTTTTTTTCAATAAGTCTCAACGTCCTCGTTGAGAGTCACTTTGCGAGACGTCCAGTAGTCTCTGACTTGGTCTTAGAATCGTAAGTTTCAACCCGTTCCTAACTTGCCTCGCTCTCAGGTTGGCCCTTCTACTTGACTAAGTAGTATTCTATTCGTGCCGAAACTGCAACCAAAGATGAGTGGCTATTGGACATTGAACTATTGGCTCTAGTGATCCAATGTATGTAGATGAAAGACGAGTTTGGAAGTACTGGATAGGTGCCTCCCCCATGAAATGTAGCTTATGCGGAACCTATTACTCCTCAACCACCAACTAGCAACTCTTGATAGAGAAGCTTTGTAAGGGCCATTTTAGGGCAAGCCCCACTCAATGCGGTTTTTGTCTTTTCTTGATGAAATTCAATCCTCTCTTATTGAATTTCTTCTTTGTGCTGATAGGGAAGCCCTTTCTTTGGCCTACATAAACCAAAAAACATCTTTTAGGTACATAGTAGCGTTAGCGTACTAAGAGCCCTCTGGTTGCATTGAAAAAAGATGAACTTTTTCTCCTTAACTATGATGGTTCAAAAGATGCCACATTTGCCTCAAGACCCACAGCTTACGCTCCGCGATTTGTTGCTTCCAAAGTTTTCGATTGGTTTTATTTCTACCCGAGTTTCAAGTCATTGTCTCAATTGGTGACCTAAGATAAGCCAACTTATAAGATCCTAATTGAATGAATTGATGTTGAGTAAAAGCCATTCACTTGAGAACAATTCTGCGATTGGAACTCGATTTGGGATTGGGATCTTAAGGCACTAAGAACCTACTATATAGTACATTCAAGAGTACCCTCAATTGCTGTTTTCGGCCGACAATGTCCACCTTTTAAGATAAGAACCAGATATTGAGGTTGTTTATTTTCCATGGTACTCCGATCCAGGCCTTCATCCCTTATATCTTCCTCCTGGTGAAATCTGATAACGAAGTAACCATGGCTCAAGTCCACGAGTGCCACAATATTCCCTTTTGCTTGCTACAAGCTCCTTAGCCAACATAGGCTAAAGGAATTTTAATGACAACAACACCGTTTTGCAATTATTTGTGCACGCCAGCTTCCAAAACGACGTCGTTGCTGCCAATTAGGATTCTGACGTAGCACTTAACGTGACAGCTCAACCTTCTGTGACAGTTTCTTAACAGGGTCTGACATTAAAGACTAAAATACATGACAGAGAAAGAAATTGTAGACTAACGTTAAATACCTCAAGTACTAAAATATTAGACTCAAACACTTTCGAGACTAAAATGCTAATTTAGTAAAAAAAAAAAATTAGACGCAAGATCAATACTTGAATGTATGGTCAATATTTATCATAAAAAAAAATTGATTGATTTTTTAAGAATTAAATCTTTAAAAAATTATACTTATTACAAAATATTTAATATTTATAAAAATTAAAAGTATAAATAAATTATTTTTATATTTATATTTTAAAAAATAAATATCAACTTACAATTTTTACTTAAACAATAGAATATCTGTGTTCCATGCCCATAATCCAAAAATCTTACTATATTTCGCGTGATACGCGTGGAGACATCGTAATTGCTGCTGCTGACAATATCGGCCACCATTAGGTCCAGCTGACCCACCCACTGCAGCATATGGTCCCATACGTGTCTGTGTATTTTAATTTTATGTGAATTATAGTACCATGTCACGGGTTCACTAAAAAAACTTACCAAAAAATTTAAATGTTGTGCAGTAAAAAATAAATATAATTTTTTATACATAAAAAAGTCAATCAAAAAATTATATGTAAATAATTTGATCACATGTAAATCATAACAAATCTGAATTTTTTACAGCAGTAAAATATCTGTCCAAAAATCGAAGTTGCTCAACATAAATCATTATAGGCTATTTTTTAATGGAAGAGTAGCAAATAATCCAAATTCATATCACGACAGCTACCGGATAAGGTGTACGTAGCACATGGGGGACTGATTTATTTTGACCACATTAAATTCTGACAATAACTTTTTACAATACTAATATTCGAAATTTTACTTTTAGTGTTAAATCAAAGTAGAAGTGAAAGATATGAGAAAAGAAAGAGAAAAACAAAAGAAATAAAAAAGATAAAAAGGACGAGAGTATCTATTTTATTATTTTTTTTCTTTTTACTTCTCTAAATTATTAATTTTTTTTTACAAGAAACATTTCTCTTAGAAAAACACTGTAAACAGAAATATTATAACAACTTAACTATTATAACACAAACAATTTTTAATTAAATTTAAGGATACGGATTTTATGCCATGTATGCAGTTCTGAGTCCTCCCGTGAAAATTTATAAAATAATATATTATCTTTTGATAAAGAAATTACTACTTTTAGATGTTTAATTCAATTTTAAAAATTAAAAGTTAATAAAATTCTTTAATTTAACGGCTCAAACAGTTAAATTTAACAAATATGAATATTCAGGTGGATCCATTATATCAAACCCAACTTGTTGCCTCTATTTAAAAGACCCCAACTATAAGATACACTATGGTAAAATTATTAACATGCCACTATAAGAACACAAAAGAACCTCCACCCTTCTCCTCTAGTTATTAAATCTCACCTCTCATTCAGCAAGGAACTTTTGCTATGTATATGAATCTACACGCTAAACTTTCTCATAAACTTAATGTGACTGTTGACCACCACATAATTTTCAATTTACTTGCTTGGATACAATCAAATTAAGAACGAAGAGAGCAAATACGTGACTAGGGAAACTTGGAGCAGTTCCAATTGTGGTTCTTGGAGCTGGTGAAGAAAATAATGAAAGTAAGCAACATAGAAGAGTTAGGAACTTTACCCAAGAAACTTGAGAAGGATAAAGAAAGAGTGTTGTTACGAAGATGGAACATGATGTGCTTTCTTGTTTTTTCCTTCTTTTTCTCCCTAAACAGGATTTCATGATTCTTCTCTTTTTACGAACCTCTTATGAATCTTGGGTTCTCCAGTGACGAAGATCCCTAAATGTTGGTTTATGATATATACTGAATAATTCGTGAGGGAAGCAAAACGTGCATCAATATGTATGTGACTTGGTGCGTGTGGACCTGGGAATGCGAAAGTGACACTACTTTGTGTACTAGTTCTGCTACTTCGCCCCTCCCTGTGCCTGCAAGGGTGAAAGTAAAAAAATTAATGTTAATACTTTTATATTTATTTTTTTATCATTTTTTATTTATCGAATATCCAAAATGTGAGTGTGAGAACGGATATTGTAAGTGCAGTGCTATCCCAATCCTCCTTCTGCTGAGTGGGTTGGTTAATGTGTACAAGTGTGCTTAGTGGGAAGTGATCGAATAATAGAAAAATATTATTTTAACATCTAATTTTATATGTATTGATTAAAAAACATTATATAAATGTCTGACATAAATATATTTTAAATGCACATAAAAAAAATAGATGTTAAAATAGTATTACTGAGAATAATAATATGAAGTGATAAAAATGGATGGAGGACCACTAGAAATAGATAAAAAGCTATTTTCCTTTTAAAAATGTCAATTATATTAAAATTGTAAAAAAAATATAATAATTTTTAAAATTTAATATTTTTATTGTTTAAATTCAGTATAAAAAATTAATGTTAACAATTTTTTATTCTTGTGTATGTAAAGAGAGAGAGAGAGAGAGAGAGAGAGAGAGAGAGAGAGAATTTATTGACGGGGGCGTTTGATATTCAGTTTGAATTGCTTTTGCAGTAAAAAGCAACAAATCCAATTATTCAATAAACATATGGTTAGATTTGTAGAGTCATAAAAAATTAAATTAAATTCATTTTTTGATGTTTAGATTAAATTATTTATTTTAGTTTCTATTTTGATTTTATTTTTTATTATATAGTATTGCTTTTGTTTACAAATAATTAAAATTTAATTGATTAGAGCATAAACTGAGTAATGTTTCAATATGTAATTTTTATAGTGATTATTATTTTTTATTTATATAACACTAATTAGATAAAAGACTAAACATTAAATAAATATAAATATAAATATAAATATTTAATCAATTTTATTATAAATTATAACTCTAAATTATAAATCACAAGTAAAAAACTCAAATTTTATAAATATAAATATTTTAAACAAAATATATTCTAACATTTTGTTTATGTAATGATAAAATATAAAAGATGGTGTAAATTTAATATATTTATGATTCAATTTAGTTTTGTTTAGTTTTAAATATAATAATTGAAAATTAAACTAAACTGTATAATTAAGAAAATGTAATTCTTTTTTTTATTTAGTTTTCAGTTTATTTAGATAAATTTAGCAGTTTGAAACAATTTGAAAAGGTTCCTGAACACCCCCTAATAGTTTTCAATATGTAATTTTCTCATTAATATTATTAGTTAAATTAATGAGAAACATAACTAATAATTATGCTCACAGGGACAAAAAAGAAGAAGAAGAAAAAGCAGATGTATATCTATGAGAAGTTTTAGTGAAGAAAAGAGAAGAAAACACCAGATTTGTAAGAACTTTTTTTTTTTTCATAAATACTAGCTTAGCGGAAATTCAACTTTATTCTTATTAATTTGGCTGTAAAATTAAACTTTGTACTTAAGTTGCTGATATAATTTTACTTGATACGACCAACTTTTCAAGAAGCTTTTAGCCCCGTGAAAGTTTTCCACAAACTCGAATCCATAAAAAGCAATATAACTTTTAACTAGTTTTGCATTGTATGATCGAAAGTAAATTTATTTGTAAAATTCGATGATTCCCAAGGCAGAGAATGCACGACAGGCAACTTGGAATCTTGAAAATCCAGAGAGCTTGCACAAAGACTCGTACCCCTTTTCAGTTCTCTCCATTCCACCATTTGTTATATACATGACGTGGTCAAGGGTGGAAACAAACTTTGCTGCATTCGACTCTGATGCTTCTGGTGTTATGAACTCCATCACAATCACCTTTCCATCTTGTGGCAGTGCATTGTGACAGTTCCTCAAAATGCTTACGCATTCTTCATCTGACCAATTGTGCAATACAGACTACATATAATGTAATTGGAGAAATTAGTAATCTTTTTGTTCACAAAATTGTCGGACCAATCATTCTCAAATTTGGAATTCAAGTGTGTCAAAAAATGTTTTCTAACCTTCATGACTATGGCATCACCCTGTGGCACGTAATTGAACATATCTCCTCCAACATGTTGTATCCCTTAATTTATGCAATTTTGGACAGTGTTACAGTCAATGCTTTAGTAAAAAAATGTACTTGCATGCATCACCAAACCAATGTAAAAGTGACGACAGAAATAAAAAACTAGGGAATGACAATATATACCTGTATAAGCTGGTGCTTTTTCAACAACTTGGGGCAGATCAAAATTGATACCCTTAATCGTAGGGTACTTGGAGATTATCATCTGTAGATTTTGGCCTGTACCCCCTCCCACATCAACCAGGGTTGAAACTCCTTCAAATCCCTTATACACTTCGAGGACCCTATTCATCTCTATGATGCTGATATTAGCCATTGATTTGTTGAAAATGTAATTCAATTTTGGATCCTTTTCAGTGCATTGGTACAAGGACATTCCATGAACCTTCTTGACTAGGTCCTTCTCAGTAGCAATAATTACATCCTTCAAATTGGGCCTGAAATGAAAGCAGCAAGCCAAGGTAAAATATAAACACTCGCTCAAACTAACCAACTTTGGTGATCTTACTAATAATAGTAATGTGTGTGTGTTGCTAATGATACTGTAAAGCAAGGAAAAGTAGGTACCAAACTTGGGACAGTGTGGGATAGTTGAGAAATGATGTGACTGTAGCCGCACATCCCTTACTTTCATCATTGACGAAGTACTTTCCAACAGGTGAGAGTCCATAAGATCTCTGAATGCTACCATCTTCATCGGTGTGAGTGAAAGAAGTGAGAAGAGAATAGCTTGCAAGTAAACGCAGCATGCGTTCAATCCTATTAGGCAAGTCTGTGTGTTGGTTTGGCAACATAGAAGCAATTTGTGATGCTGACATGGTTTCACCATTTGGGGTTCCCTTTGCTATTATGTCAAACAGTTTCAGCTCAACAGCAGCATTCAGTGCCGAAGGTAACACTTGAATAATGCAGAGTAACAAAGCATGAAGGCATGCCTCATCCTCTCCCTCTTCATTGGGAGACATTTTCACTGCAACATCACTTGTAGAGTAGGAACCCATATTTGCTTCTTCTCTCTCTTTAACTTGTTCTTTGCAGATGTGTTGCCTCTCTACTGCATTTGCTTTTTATAGCCAAATTTGGCTCTCAGTTGCACAAGACATTCACTGATTGATGTTAATTACAAAACTATAAAATATGAACTCGAGTAATCAGATATATTTCACGCGATATGCATGCCAGGATGCCAAAAGCTGACTCCGCATTGAACTTAATTAAATAAAGCGTAGATGAACTTGTGTAGCAAATGTTTCTCTATACTTTAATAATTATATCACTTTAATATAGTCTTCTGTTGAATATAACTGGTTATAAACATGCACGTGTAGCTGTATTACATTTAAATAATATGTTTGCTTGGAACTATCTGTATATCACTTTAATTTGCACTCATAACATGCAAATTATTTTGGTGTCGCTGGATTACAAATAAAGAATAATATCTTTGATGAGAAATTTCTGGACATTCTCATTTGTTCTGCGAATGTGGAATATTAGGAATCCGCCGCTTTTCACCGGTTCATGCATATATATGAAGCTTTCTCTATTTATAAATCAATCTATCATTAAATATAATAAAACTGAATGAGTTTGTTATTGTTAAATCCACGTCTCTAAGTTTAGTATTTTTTAAAACAAAATAATATGATTAAAACTTAATCTAAAGAAAAAAAATTCTCTTACGCAGTATTCAAGTAATATTATTTGAATTTTGTTAGGATTTTGAATGGGAATGAAAGTAATTGTAATCCGTCCATATTTTAGAGTGTTTTTATGATTTATTTTAATATGATTATCCTTTATTTGATAAAAATTTTACACTAACTTATTTATTATCGGCTATAATTAAGCATAAAGAGATTACCAATGTTATATTAATATTTTTTTTGTCACGGTTGAATGAAATTTTATAAAATTTAAGACTATATTCAATAGAAAGGGCAACTACGCTCCACAGCCTGTTTGGGAGTACTTCATGAACATGCATGACTCTGTTGAAGGTTATGCATGGTCAATATTATGAATATACAATTAATTTCAAAATTAAAATTTTAATCTAGATTAAAAATTTTGAAATTAACCCCAAATCATTATTATTTTTTAGATTCTACACTCTAATTAAAGAGTTCTACACTTGAAAAAGCAATTTTGATTTGGAAATTTTTGCCTAGTCAACTTTTGACAACTTGTAGAGCTGTTTTTTTAGAGTGAAGATATAGAATATCTTTTTGAAGTTTGAGTAAGTGATTGAGAGCGCTTTTTGGGGACAAGAACTCTTCTCATTTTTTTTTGTCGTAAGATTCCTCTAGTATACTCTCATTGTTTATTTTATTATAAGTAGTTAAATCTATAATTAGGATTACGGTGGATCCTTTGCACACTTTATATGATTTTTATGTCTAATGACAATTGTTATTTTTCTTTTTGATTGGTTTGCTCTAGCGAGATTATATTTATATGTTGAAACTTGATAACTCTTAACGTCTCATAATTAATTACATTGTAAATGATCGTACTAAATATAGCTAATGAAACTATATGGCAAAACAAGACAAAGAATAGAGTAGATCAAACTTTTTAACCAACAAAAATTTCTCTTTAGTTTGAGTAATAATTCATTAAATCATGCAATTTAACAAAAGAGAAAAAAAGAAAAGAAACAACAAAGAGTGGGAGAGACAAGAGAAATCTAGTAACATCACTTGTAGAGTAGGAACCCATATTTGCTTCTTCTCTCTCTTTAACTTGTTGTTCTTTGCAGATGTGTTGCCTCTGTACTTCATTTGCTTTTTATAGCCAAATTTGGCTCTCAGTTTAATTACAAAACTATAAAATATGAACTCGAGTAATCAGATACATTTCACGCGATATGCATGCCAGGCTGCCAAAAGCTGACTCCGCATTGAACTTAATTAAATAAAGCGTAGCTGAACTTGTGTAGCAAATGTTTCTCTATACTTTAATAAAATATATCACTTTAATGCAGTCTTCTGTTGAATATAACTGGTTATAAACATGCACGTGTAGCTGTATTACATTTAAATAATATGTTTGGTTGGAACTTTCTGTATATCACTCTAATTTGCACTCATAACATGCAAATTATTTTGGTGTCACTGGATTACAAATAAATAATATGTTTGATTAGAACTTTTTTTGGACATATTTTCATATGTTCTGCGTATGTGGAATATAACCGGTTATAAATATGCACCTCTAAAATCACCTTTTTCTTTTTGGTATATATATATATATATGTTTGATTGGTACATATTCTGACAAGTTTTGTTATTGTTCCATCCATGTTTCTGATTTTTCTTCTAGTATAACAGATTTATGTGCTATGGGCATTCATATTTTACTTTACTTATAAACATGTTTCAATATTTTTTTTTAACAAAAATATTTTAAAACCTCGTTATATAAAAATTTAGGTTTAAATAATGGTTTAACTTCTGTACTTGATTCGAATTTGTAAGCTAGTCCTTATATGTAAAAAAAATTATAAATTATTTCTCAAATGTATATTTATTTTTAATTTAGTATTAGTCGTTAAGTTTAGAGTAAACAACGTTAAATAAATAAGGGACAAAATTGAGAATAAATATAAAAGAAGGATTAATTTATAAATGTTTTATATATATATAGACTAATTTACAAAATTTTACATACAGGGACTGACTTATAAAATCTGAATTAAAAGTATTTTTACAAATTTATAATACATCTTCAATTTGTATTTTGATTTTGTGATTCATTCACACACTCTCTTTTACCTTTACCTTTCATTCTACTATCTTCATTTTCCTTCTTCCTCTAAGTAAATTTTAATGGAGGACACAATCTCTTTTTCTCTTAGCTTCTTATCCATAAAACTCAATCAACTCTTAATAATAATCTTCGTTAAATTATCTTCTCTTCTCTACTACTTTATCATCTTCACCCACACACATGTACCCCAAACCTCAATCCCTCGTCAAAACATTTTTCGTCCTTCAATGCACCCTAATCAGTGTTGCTAGTAACAAAATTACTAGCAAATTTATTTACGTCTTTATCCACTTCTTTAACATCGATATAAATTAAAGTGTATCGCAAATTTATAAAAAATATTTTTAACTTAGATTTATAAGTTAGTCTTTATATGTAAAATTTTGTTAATTTTTACATGTAAAAAATTTATAAATCAATCCTTATATTATATTTATTTTTAATTTAATATTTTATTTATTTAACGTCATTTTCTCTAAACTTACCGATACAGACTAAATTAAAAATAAATATATGTATAAAGACGAATTTATAAATTTTTAATATGTAATAACTAACTTATAAGTATGCACCAAAACATTATTTAAACTAAAAATTTATTTGACATTAAAAGAAAAAAAAAATCCTCCCTCCTTCCGCACAATTTTCCCTCCATTCGATTAGCGGTGGCAAAATGATTACCCAACGAGCTTTTTACTTTGTTGGGTAATGTTTAAAATTCTTGATTGTTGTTTAGACTGCAACTTAAAATCTTGCTCTCGGCTCAAACTCATCTTTATATTCAACTTAAAATCTTCGAATTGGTTTGCCTTAAACACAATGATCAATAGAATAAAAAGTGTGCAAAATTAATTTAAACTTAAAATTTAAAAACTAAGTCTTATATTTTATTACGTTTAAAACTACCACTCAATTTCTACTTCAACTCAACTCATAATTTTTCTGTTCATCCACGATCAAAGGTAGGATTGTAATCAAACACTAGAGCCACCATAGTCAAATTCACCGCAGACAAAATATTCACAAATATGCTCACAGTTGCTGCCAGCAACTAATTAATCGTGTAATTAATAATAAGATAGATATTATTATAATTTCTATTATTCTAATTAAATATTTAATAAAAAAATATAAATAGTTGCACATATTTTCATGAATTGAATTTTATAAAATTTAAATTAATGAGCATGAACACAATACAATATTAAAAATGTTAAAATGCAAGAATTAAAAATTAAGATTAGACTTCATTATCCATTCTCTTCCTTATTCTAATGACTTAATATAGATAAATCCTTCCTATAGAAGCAGATGTATACATATTTTTCTTTTACAGTGATTCTTCTTATACAAGTTTTTAAAAGTATTTCTTAAATAACTATTTATCGGTTCTTCAATAAATTCTCTAGAATTAAAAAAAATATCAAAGAGCAATCAATATATTGAGATTTATTTCTATTATCATAATATATTAAATAAATTTTACTTAATTTAAAATTAAGGATTACTTTTCAACTAATTCTTGAATTCTAAATCAAGATATTATCAATTAAATAGAATCAAGCATTAGAAATATAATAAAAATCACCAATATCTATAGAAATAAAAAATTATATATAAATTGTTAAAATATATCCAAGTTAAAAATTACATCTAATTTTAAAAGAAGTTTAGTTATTCATTATAGTTATTATAACAAAAAAAAAAAGATATAAAGATTAATTTATCTATACTTCTCCACAAAATGTCCTAGATTTCTCTTGTCTCTCCCACTCTTTGTTGTTTCTTTTCTTTTTTTCTCTTTTGTTAAATTGCATGATTTAATGAATTATTACTCAAACTAAAGAGAAATTTTTGTTTAAGTTAAAAAATAATTTTTGCTTAAGCAAAAAATTCTTCGCTTTTTATCCCTTCTTTTTTACCTTTCTATTTTATCTAAGTTCCTATAAAATAAGAAAATCAACCAAAAAAAATTGAATTTTTTTTTATCTTTATCTTTTAGTCAAAATAATTATTAAAATTTAAATATTTCTAATTTAGAAGCGATTGAGATTAAATTTTCAATTTATTAAAAACTTTAAGTGTCATAATTCATATTAAAATTCACTGTAAATTGGCACTTATCATACCACAGTCAATGTGTCGTCTGATATAATTTCAAGTTTAGATTTCTATCCACTTAACTCACATCCAAGATGGAACCCAATAGTGATAAGTCCAGTCATGCTATCACATTTTGACACATCTAACAAATGATAACTTTATTTATACATCATGCATTGTCGTAACAAGGATACTAACATGTGTATAAAGCCACAAAACTATTAATAAATTATTAATGTGCCATATGTAATAGAGAAATTCTCATAATTCAAGTAAGCATTCTATCATATTCTACGGTGATCCTGACCAAATTTTCTCTAATACGAGGATTGGGGTGCCTTTTTTGTAGAAACATATATCACTGTGGCCATACACGACCAAGAACTGTCTTCAAGTAAAGTTCACATCCCAACGATCCAATAAGCGTATTCATGTTTTAATATTATCTATTTAAAGTTTTAGTTTTAATTTTATATATAATATGAAACAAGAAAAGTTGCATCTTAATATTTGTAGAGATGGTAACAGCTTTTACTATTTAAAATTAATATTTGTAAATAAGTTCTTGAACATATTTTAAATATAAATTATATTTTTATATATAATTTTTAAATATAAATTTGTATATATAATTTATAAATATAAATTTTTAAATAATAATTTTTTATGATTTTATTTTCAAATAGTAATACATTAAAGACTTGATTTGTATTTTATTATGTTGAGTAACTTTTTTTTATCTTTTTTATTTAATATCAAATTTATTTTCTTAATAATTTTTTATTTAATATAAAAATTATTTATTATTAATAATTATGATATCTATTTTTTTAAATTAAATTTTAAAATAATCATACAATATATTTTTAATTGTTTATTTAAAAAATATTTTAATCAACCTTTATATTATAAATGAAAATCTATTACTTAAGAAATAAAGCTTCAAGTTACTCTCTTTCATAATTTGTCACGTATAAATTTTATAATTGATATTAAATAAAGTTTATATGTGAATTACTGGCCTCTTTATTGCAATGACTTTACTTTTTTTTTATATATCTTTTAATCCAATTCTAAATATTAGAAATTAAAATTTTTACTTAACTTACCCTTATTACCTTATATAAATTTTAAAACTTTTTGTAATTAAATATTTTTACATTTATAAAAATTATATTTTTTATTTTTTTAAATTTTTTTAAATTATCTCTTAAATTTATAATTATTAATATTTATTAATTATGGATATTTAATTTAAAAGTGCATTGACAATAGATGATAAAATATTATTTAAAATTAACTAATTAGATTAATTTTTTATGATTTTAAAATATAATATTTGTAATTATAAAATTAACTTAAATATTTTTAAAAATTATTATTTAAATTTTATTATATATAATTATTTACAAAATATAAAATTTTATTCTTTAATTATCAAATTATATGTTTATTTATTCTAAAATAAAATAGATGTGAACTGCAACTAACACTAAACTAATTAATTAATACAAAAACATCACCAGCTCTAATGAAATACCTTACCAGTCATAGTTACTCCCAAGTAAACGTCTGAAATAAAGAACCTGGCATGGTGTAAAGGAAGAAAGAGCTCACGAATTTGCTTTCTTTAATGCGTCGAATCCTATGTACAGAGCAGTAAACCATTGTACCTCTTTTTGTTGCGACCTCTTTTGGTCCTTTCATTACTCCATTGTCATAGTAATGAACAGAAAGAAAAGAGTAGGACACAGGCTTTATCCCACGTTTGACTCAAGATTACATTCAGCACTTCACACACTCAAATTCTAAAAAGACAAATGCAGGATTAATTTTTTAAAGTACTTTTTATGTTATTCTTTAAATTAAACTACATTTTTATTTGAATGAAAAATATATTTTGTATTGTTATAAATTAGCATAATAAAACTCTAATTTTAATTAAATAACAATATTTAAAACGCTTAAAGAATTTAATCTAAATTTTGTCCGTTTTAAAAGGACAAATTAAAGAGTATCTGTTGTGGCTTCGGGTTACAACTTACCACACTCCAATTCCTTCAATCTTTTTTCTTACTTTTTGTACAAAATTATCGTTTATGAAACCATTTTTTAAAAATTTTGACTCATTCATCCACCTTTTTTAAATAACCTTTTCTGTATATGCATGCAATTAAATTGGAGAAATCAATCTTTTTCCATTCTTAGATAACATGATTGAGATTTAAAACAAACTATTTAAAGGCATTTATTGTTAATGCACAACTCTGGGATGCTATTGGCAAGAATCGATTCAATTATGGAGGTTGAAGTTTTCAAATTTGGAGAAGAGCCCATTCCAACCAATAAGTTGAATAAACTTTTCGGAAGACTTTGTCAAAAGCAATTTCTACACATAAATAACTACTTCATTTTATCACAAACCACTTAGGAACCAATTTTTTCCACATAAAAACAAATAATACACAAATAAACACAAGCAATTGCTTCATGGAACTCTTAACAATGAATGAAGAAGGATTCTTTGTAATTTATAGTTACTTTTATATACATTGCATTGGAAGAGACATAATTAACACAATAAACTTCTAATTAACCACACTATTTTCTTCTTAGGAAACGAAAAGAAAGAAAGAAGCCTCACCCAAAAGCAATGGCCTGATTGCCAAAATAATTGCAGAATTAGAATACCCTTTTCTTAGGTTTACCTTGAGAATTATTGAGGGAAAATAACTTCTTTAAGACCTTCACAATCACCACCATACTAGGCTTATACTTGGTTTGAAGAAGAGAACCATTAGTTTTGGCAACTGTTAAGGCCCTAGCATATTTGAATTCAACCGTTTCCTTTGAAGAGGAGTGAGCAAACCTTGATGCTGAAGACAACTCCTCATTGAAAACCTCCCACAACAAGTCCATTGGGACCTCTTCATCATCCACTACTGTTGTTTCCTTTCCATTTTGGACACATGAAAAGCTCTTCCTTTTGCCCTTAGAAACCAGTTTTGCTTCAAAGCAATCTTTTTCATTTTCTTTGCTTCCTTCTACAAGGACATGGTAGGAATTAGAAGAGCCTTTTGGTGATAGATTCCACAAAGGATGTGAATCAAAGTTGTATGTACAAGTGTCACTAACTGTGGGAAAGCTAAAGTCTTCTATATCCATGGTTTGGGTAGTAAGCACTTTGTCAAATGTTACAGATGGGAATGATATGTGTGTGACTTTGGGTTAGGTTTGGACCAAGTTGTTGTTTTGGGAAGGGTTATAGTTCAACTGCTGCACAAAGCTACACATGTTGTTAATATTAAGAATGGGGTTTATGATCTCAACCTTACTTTTTCAAGGAAGATCTTCACTCTCATAGGTAGGACAGGACCATACATGCCTAAACGTAATATAACCAATAAAAGGCAAAACCCACTCATTCACCTGCTTAATTTGTTAGGAAAACAATAATTGACAAAATAATAATGATAATAATGAAAAGTGAAGTAATTAGATACCCAGGAATTTGACTTTATCTATGAGATAATGGGTTTGGATCAGCTTTTACAAAAGCACGTAGTATATGATCACCTTTCTTGTACCAAAAATTGCACATTTTACATTTTGCATCAAGTCATTTTTATGCTTATTTTCAAAATTGAGGTGTTGACTAAATGAGCCATGAATGGATCTTTAGAGTTGAGTCATCACAAGTGTAGTTTGATGGTGATCGTGGTTAACAAACAAGTTATATGGAATGCATGGATACCAACAACAAAATAGTTAAAATGAGGTAGTCGGTAGCTTATGCTTGGGTGTAGAGAAAATTAGAATCGGGAGGAAAAACTTTAGAACTTGACAATTTGTGTTGTTTGAAAGGGACTGTTTGATTGTGTTCTATTTAAATTATTTTACAAAAAAAAAAAAACAGTTCTTAAAAAACTGGTATTTATAAATAGTTTTAGAAATTAGAAAGAATAAAAATTAAAAACATACAATAATTGTTATTTATTTTATTTTTCAAAATAGTTGATAAAACAAAATACATAATCCAAAAGTATATTTTTATTAAATTTAAAACCATTTTTAGAAACAGTTATCAAACAAAAAACAGGAGTATAGACCAAATAAGCTTTGAAACCAATTTGCTAAGTAAAAATCATTAAAAGGGATTTTGGCTTGCTTTTACTCTCAAAATTTATGGGCATAGGATAATGTAGCGTTGAAGAATGCTGACCAAATGGTTTGTAATATAATTTTTATTACTAGTTAGATTTTATTAAAATATAAAATTACAAATCACTTTAAAAAATCGTAAATTGAATTTATTAAACAAAAACGAGATCTATGTAATTTCATAATTTTTAGTAAACTCTGATTAATTAAAAAAAATATGTTAGAAAATATATGGGTAAGATTTTTCATGTAATGTTATTGGAAGTTAAGTCTCCCAAAAACACGAGACGATAAATCACACTTTATATACACGACCCACCAAATTAGAAAATCTTGTTCGCATGATTTTCGCCTAAAAAATGAAAATAACCAGTATTAATGCACAGAATGTACTGCACAAGTTTAAAAGAAAGAGATTAAAAAAAATCAGCGTAAAATAAGAGTCATGTAGTATCAATATATATTTATGATATTTTTATAATTGACACGTTGAAAACTTAGTTAGAAGAATGTAAATGTCATGATTACATGAAATTTTTTGTAATTACGACTTAGATAAATAATTTTTTCGCATGTGGATATACTCCAGTCACAAAATAAAAAGGAACCGATTTGGGAATTTATTATATAATGTTTTTGCTAGTTCTGTTTGACGTTATCTTTAAATTTGTGTCCTTATTTTAACCGCTTTAATTCTTCAACAGTAATTCTTTTAAAAAAGAGAAATAGATACAATAAAACAGCACAGGCAAAAAACAAAGTCCTATTAAAAGCCAAAGTTTAGACTGAGCAAATTAAAATTCTTTTACATAAATATAATATATATTATTGAAAAGTCTTATTTTATTTTTTCTTGACTTTTAATTTCAAACTCATCTTGTTTAATAAATGAGTTGAGCTTGACTCAAATATTATTACTTTTATTTATTTATGTACACGGCGGATGATTAACTTTCACGTTTTTATGCAAGGGTTAGCAAAATCTACATTCTATTTTAAGCAAAACGAAATCAAATAATTTTTTTTATCAAATCAAATAACTTGAAATTATGGAAATTTTAGTTGTATAGAACCATTAAGTTTAACTAAAAAAATAGTAAAAACTGATTTAAAGAAGAAAGGAAAACAAAACTTTTTAGTTCAGTTTCTTGAGAGATAATTTTTGTTATTAATTGCATTAATTGATTTAATTGTTAGATTATGTATTTAATTGTACATGTGTACAGCTTTCGAAAAGCAAAATGTATATACCTTTTCCAAGATCAAATCAACACAAAAAGCACTTGAGAAACCAAATTTGATGCATATGTAATTTACTCTTTCCATTTTACTACTAACCTACGAAATTTCTGGACAATGGTTTTTCTATAGAAAAAATTTCAGTATTGAAACAATGCCAATTCTTCCTCAACTAAACACTACCAGATCCTCTGTTACAGTTGTAAAAAATCAACATGGTATGACAAATGGATTGCAGCAGCAATTTTCTTCCTTATTACCCCTTTTTGTTCTATAACAATCAACGTTCAATCCTTTGAATTTCAATATCCAACAATAAGCTTTATGCTTACACAAATAATGCACATTATTAGACAATAATGAACATCCAAAAGGACAAAAAAAATCTATCAGACAGCATTAAAGAAAAATGTAAATGGCACAATCAACTGAAAATATCATTTAAGAAACTAAAGCTCAGATTTCCTATTCAAAACTCTTCTCCTGTTCTTTGTAAAATCCCGAGTGGATAGTAATTGGGTCCTCAATTTCTGCTTGTCAACGATAAATAATTCCACAAACATGATGAGAGGAATAATAATCGAGAGGAACATGTTCACTTTGTTAGGAAAATGAGACTAGAAAGTAAGATCTTTAGGGTCCTCAATAATCTGTGACAGGGTTTGCAAGAAAGAAGCTACATCAGCACCATAGATTACTCGATGATCTGCCGTAACATTGACCTGCAATTTTTGCATTTCTTCAATTATAGGAAACAAGTTCTGGACCTGGATTCACATGTATCTGACAATAAAAAAAAGTCATACTCGTAGATATACAAATGCCTGGACCCTCATACCTGCATTTGGTTCTTCATGCCAATGCGACCATCCTTGGTAGCCACCACAGTTGGCTGTGACACTCCAACAGCCATTATTGCTCCCTACACAAATTCAAAGAATGATCACACATTCATATTGCCCATCACTGTTCTAATTAGAACATATGGTCAGCCTCTTGCACAATTTGAACACAAGTAAGACGACTCACAGTTCCAGGTGGCAGAATAGCATCAAAGCGATCAACACCAAACATTCCCAGGTTGGAAAGAGTGAAAGTACCTTGAAAAGTAAAAGCAATCAGTGAGGGCAAGCAAACATTAGAAACAAAGTCCTTAATTTGGCCCAATTTGATGTCAGAGTTCAGCCATAAGGACATAATTTGCTTTAGGTAAATATCATAAAACTGTATCCTACACCTACTTCTTTAAGAGATCCCCATAAGGCAGAATTAAACTAGTTGGCAGTTTATAGCCCACACAAGTTGACTTCAATAATTTAGAAATGGGTTTATGAAGAAGAAATCAGAACATTCACCTGAAAACAAGATGATCTGTAAATATCAACAACAGTCCTGAAGTCCCACACAATACATTTTACACCTACATTATCACATTCCATACCTAAAACTAACAGTTCAATGATAAAGCATATGATAGACATGTAAAGTTACCCATGCCTTTCTTTATAGAATTTATCACAAATTCATTGTTTCACAGTTGCGGGAAAATGCAACCCAAGAAGAATAAAACTAAGTACAAGATAATCCATTGAAGTGTCCCAGTCCATTTTTTGACTACAATTTAACTCTAGACATGACAGCCCACAACAATCATGGACTCCACTATTGTCATTCATATTTTAAGGCTCTGAGCCATTATTTTCTTTAAGACAAAGATATCTCATATGCATATAGTGATAGACTTTTGATTACATTCATTTTAAGTTAACTATCAATATCCCAAGTCCGTACCTACAAATTTTAAGGATTCTATGATATAAATTGGAAAACTCATTGAAATACCTTAAGTAAAAAAAATAACAACTATACCAGTGTTGTACTCATGAGGTTGCAGCTGCTTGGCTCGGGCCTTATCAACCAGCTCTTTCCACTTTCTTGACAATGAATAGACATCAACCTACAGTATACATCAAATATATCTTATTACAATTAAGCACAATCTTGTATTAGAGGGGGAAAAAATTAGAAGCTGCTCAAAATATAGTATCAAAAACCTTATCAGCATCCTGAAGCACCGGTGTAATCAATCCGCCATCCGTAGCCACAGCAACTGCAATATTGATACAGCTATTATATGTAAAGCTGTTACCATCTCTACAACTAGAGTTCATAACAGGGTGTTTAACCAGCGCAAGTGCAGTAGCCTTGGCAAGCAATGCTGTCATGGTAACTCCCTTTGACTTGATCTAATATTTTAAAAAATAGAATTAATCAATAGACAGAGGTTAACAGTTAGGACATGAGTCTGCAAGTCCTCGTAGGAATAACAACTTCATGAAGGACACAGAATCATACACAACTAGTATTTTTGCTTTTATTTAAGTCAGATATTCATTAAGCTTGTGTTTGGTTTCACATTTGAATGACTATGGATGCACGTTTACTTTAGCGCTACAAGTAGTAACTTCTGGGTTAGATCCACGATTATAGATTTTCAATGTATTTTCAAATGCACACACTAAGTATAATTGATAGCTTTCACTAATAAATTGTTTTCCAGCTTTTCTTAATCATTTTTGTGTTCTTTGAAGATCCTGAATTCTTGCGACCAGATCTGTCAATGAATAATCTCCCATTCATCACAAGTCCCAAATAAAATCATCCCAACTAAACATAGTATTACCTGAATTGTCACTCAAATCTCAAAAGAACCAATACATAACAAAACAAAAAACAAATCATTGGCCAGAGATATCCAATCCTAATCTGACTACAATTCAACCTCCTCACAGATTACAATTTATGAATGCATGAGCAAACAATAGCCTAAGGTGAAGAAGGAAAGGTTGAAATATTCTAATGACCAAACAACTTTCTATCCAATATCATCATTGCAAGAATTTCCAACAAAGAAATGAGCGAGTTAACGAAGTTAACAATATATGTTGTTAACTTTGTTAGAATATTCACGTTCAGTACCACATACAAACAAACTACAAAGTATATGAATTCCTGTTTTTTCTTCACCCCTGTTTTTTGTTGTGTGTGTCAATCTCTAAAGTCATCAAGATTTCTACAAAACGCAGAACCAGGAAACATAGTTGGAAAGCATTCAGAACATCCCAAACAGTCCAAAAACCAAGCAAGAAGGATCCATAATCATGTTATAACCTCCCCCCACAGCACATTAAACATGTCATCACAACATCACACCACACAAAGACAAAGCAAAACAATCATTGAAAAGAAAACCAACATTATCTAAGTACTCTAAGTCAACTAGTATGGAAACTCAACCACAACATCCAATGCAATGCACATCCAAATTCAAAGTTCACCTTCTTGTACAGGGCATCAAGTGCATCCGTGGTAATGGTGTAACCAACTCTGAAAGTAGGAACTGCCAAACTCTCCACCATGTTCCTACTCACAGCACTCTGCATTGTGGTGAAAGGCACCACAGTTCCCAACTCAACCCCAGCAGCCGCCGCACTCTTCTCTGGCGCTGCCGCCACCACAGCATTCCCGGCAGCCGCAAACGCCTCAACATCCTTAGCCACAATCCTCCCCATCGGTCCGGTCCCCACGACCCTCCCAAGCTCCACCTGTTTCACAAAATTCAGTTACAACTACGCCACAAAAATGTAACTTACTAAATAATTCATAACCGCCAAACTAATTTCTAACAAACTGTAAAACTACCTTCAACTCCTTGGCGAGCTTCTTCGCATAAGGTGACGCAACAATCCTCTTCCCTCCCTCCGACGCGGGATGGCTGGAAACAACGATCGGAGCCGGCGCCGCAGAAACAGGCGCCGAAACAACCTTCTCCGGTTGAGATTCCGCTGTTGGTGAAGGTGCAGGTGCGGGTGAGGAAGAAGAGGAAGAGGAAGAGGAAGAGGAGGCTTTGGACTTGGCTTGAGGAATCTCGTCCTCATTCTCGGCGAGGAAGGCGATGGGGGATCCAACGGCGGCGGTACCGCCTTCGTCGACAACGATGGCGGCGAGGTAGCCGTCGTAGAAGGTTTCGACGTCCATGTCGGCCTTGTCGGACTCAACGACAACGACGCTGTCGCCCTTGGAGAGTTTGTCGCCTTCGGATTTGATCCAGGAGACGATTTTTCCCTCAGTCATGGTGGAGCTGAGGGCGGGCATGAAAATCTCGCGGATCTTGGCCCGAACGACGAGCGGCGTTGTCGTTTTGCGGTGGGGAATGTGGGTGCGGCGGAGGGTGGAGGAGGAAGGGATGAATGGTGTGTGGAGAAGGTGAGCCATCATCGCACTCGGTTTGTTTCAATTGAAGAGAGTGCTGTGTGAGTGTTTTGTTAAGTGTTAAGTACAAACCCCTTTCCTCGAGTTCATCGAAACAAGACGGAGGTTTCAACCACCATACCGCTCAATCTAACGTCTTTTAAGCCTTGTTTCGGCTCTCTTTTTTATTTTTATTTTTTTCCATTTACACAAGCTTAACAATTTATTTTTTAACACATTTTTATTATTAAGTAACACTTATTAGAAATTATAAATATATAAATTTACATCTTTATTTATATATTTTTTTAATAAACTTTACCTATATTAATAAAATTATGTTTCTAACCTCCGGTTTTAAATTATCCTTTTGTTTTGTTTATCTTAAAAGGAAAAAAGCCATTAAATAATAACAAAGTTTATTATTCTTTAAAATTTCATGATTTTAATTTTTTGAACTAACTCTCATAACATATCTTTCTTTTAATTTTTTCAAATACTATAAACTTTTTATTTTTAGAAATACAATAGAGTATTAAAAAGATAAAAAAAAATATTTAAGCAAAATACATTGTTTTTATTACTAAAAGCCTAAATTCACTTATAAAATTTATTTTAATTTAATTTGTAATTTCAAATTTTAGTCCTGTGATATTATTTAATTCGATCAAAATTAACTCTAATAAAATAGAGATGCCTATAGTCTAAATTCTAAAAAAACAAATCATTTTTTACTAATCTTTTACTGTAAACTAATAACTTTAGATTAGCTCATATATAAGCCATGACAGTTTTAACTTTTATTTTGTTTTCGTTTATAAGATGCAAATTATAGGTAAATACAGATTCGTACATACAGCATGTAATAGATCACTCGAGCCACTATTCTACTTGTACCTGACTTCAAGAAATATCAAGTTAAATTTATTAGTTTATACGGAGCATTTAGTCAAGTAGTCAAAACAATATGGAAGGAATGACGAATATAAAGTGAATCTTTTTTTTTTATATAACATTGAGAATTATGTTAAGAACTTGCTCAACTTTACTAATTCCAGCAATATGATTTAATAATATTGATGGTTTTAAAAATAATATTACCTTACTTAAAAATTAATATTACCGTCTGATCTGAGGTGGCATATCATGGTGGAGCAGGATAACATCTGTAACTGAAGAAGCAGAAGCAGAAGCAGAAGCGAAGATGGGTGGTTCCAATTTCACTCACTTCCTCGTTCTTCCCTCCTCTTCTCCTCCTTCTCTTTCCACTCTCTTCCCATTCAAATTTCCCTTAAACGATTCTTCTCCCTTCACTCTTCTCTGCAACCAATTCCCTTCCAAACTTACTACAACATCTTCATGCCCTTCACAATTCTCACCTCCTCGCCGTCACACTTGCTTTCTAAAGTAATCCCATTTCCTATCTCCCTCTAATTTTCTAAAAGATTCAAACTTTAGTGTAATCGATTCATGGGGTTCTTCACTTAAGTATTGTTAATGTTGTTTAGGAGAGTGGAGTGCTGAATTGGCCAATTGGGTGACTGTGTGTGTGATTGCCGATTTAGTTTACATTTTCCAAGTTTCATGATGTTTGAGAAATGTTGAGTTTGAGTGGTTTGTGTAGGAGCGCGTTGCACATTCACATTTAACACATTCGGTTTTGTTACCTTCTTAGAGGCTCTTGTTTCCTTAGAGTATGCGCATGAATGATTGTTTGTTAACGTGGAGCACAATTTGCAGAAAGATGAAAGCCTCGGGACTTGAGCAAACAGGACCCATTTTACATGGAGACAACCTTGATGCAATGAAGAGCAGGACTGTGCTTCAGGTTTTTTAGCTTTCACCTGTTTTACACCAAAATTTAGCATTCTCCTTATTCATGTCATGCCTTGTGTTGACACCTTAAGTTCTGGATACTAATTTTTTTTTTCTTCCATCATGGACGAAGACAGAAGTTTCAAAGGGAAACGCCGATGGAATTCCTCAGTACCCTTGTCACAAAACAATCTATCAGTAATTCCCTTTTCTCTGTTATTGATTTTCTTATTCATAACATGTTTTTGCGTACCATGAGCGAAATGGTGTCATGCGTTTCTAGAAAAATGACAAGTTTTGTAATGGTAAAATGTAGTGTGTGGTTTTTTATTTTATATCAAATTTTCATGCATCCTGTTTGTTTTTGTTGAAACTAACCAACGGATGATGATCTGATGTTGTAATGGTCAAATTTTGTTAAACCTCTGAAGCATTGTATCTGTAAATTGATCAACAAATACTCCAAGATCAAGAAAACATGAAAGAAAATAATCATGAAGTTTGTTGGGAGGAACTACAGGATAAATTATCATGTTGGTCTTATGCATTTAAATTTACAAAGCTCCTAACTGCATAACTGTATATAATGTTAGTGATATGGATGTACCTGTTTTTTGGTTTGGAAGATCCCTGCTTATGTTTGACTGTCGGCTAATGGACTTAGTTTAATCTATGTTATTCCACTTATTTGAAGTATTTTACAATTTTGCAGGGAACCAAATCATCCGTTCCCATATCCTGTTTTTCATGTCCCACTATACAAAATAGAATGATGTTATAACCATTTAAAATTCTTACGACACTTTCTACATCGAAGAGAGAATTAGAAAGAGAAGTATGGAATAAGATAGGTGATCTGATGAAGAGAAATAAAGAGAGAAAAAAAGTGTGGAGAAAATTTTAACTGGGAATAGCGTTACATATTAGGCAGTTCAGCAAACTGTGTAACCCAATCTATCTGTTTGGGTTGATGGGTTAAATAGGAAGTTATCATTCATAATAATTAATAAATATTTTTATCAGGTTAAGTTAACCTGCATTATGCCTGGTTAACCATCATAAAAAAGTTTTGTTTTAGTTATTTTTGGTTGCATAAGAGAACCTAACCCACCTTGACTGGCCTGTGGATTAAGGGAGGTGGGTAATAATTTATAGATTGAATCTGTCTTTAAGAAGGGTACAAACTACAACAAGCCAAACAATTGGAAATGGATTCAACTCAATTTGACAGCTCTAGGTAGCAAAAGGAATTGTGATATTTCCATTATATATAACTGTATTGATTATTGTTTATATTCAAATTGCTGATTGAGTAAAACCAATGAAAAACTTGTGTACCTTGTTAATTCTAAGCATTGTGTTAAACCTGGTTCTAACATTTGGGCAAACGTCAGCTAATTTCAAATCTTCAATTTTGTTTTAAAACTGAAATAGTCCCTAGAGATATTGCCCTCTTCAATTTTGTCTTGCTGGATTTTCAGTGAATGACTTTACAACCAAAGATCTTGAAGATGGGGGAAGATCATCCAAATGGGTTTCAGCACTCCTGTTTGGACAAACTATATCAGTGATTTCTCCTGATGTTTCATATGCAAGTGGCGCAGTGAAGATAAATGAGATATACGAGGTTGGAGAGTTGTTTGATTTAAGTATCCAACTAATATACTTGGTATTGTTATTGGGTTTGCTAGGAACTGGGACTTTCTTTGTGATTCGCCAAATTCTTGTTCGCAGAGAACTTGACCTTTCTGCCAAAGAGTTGCAGGTAAGAGCCTATGCATCTTCCTTTAGATTAATACTTATTTCTCTTAAGCAAGACATAGCCTCCTTCAAATATATTAGACCCTGAATTTTACATGTTAGTTATATGATTTTTGTGTACCATAATAAAGATTATACATGAGCACTAGCCACTTGGAACTAGTTTTTTTTATGATCCTTTGTCCTTATTCATTTTCTTCCATTGTCTCAGGAGCAAGTAAGAAGTGGTGATGCTGGTGCAACTGAGCTTTTTGAACTTGGTGCAGTGATGCTGCGCAGGAAATTTTACCCTGCTGCTACCAAGTATTTGCTTCAAGCAATTGAGAAATGGGATGGAGACAATCAGGATCTTGCCCAGGTCAGATGACGTGTTTGATTGCTAACAAATTAAATTATATAAGGTGAAGTTTGAATTTAATCTGAAAATAGGAGAATGATAGCATCTCTATGCTGTTGAGTTTTGTAAGTACAATTATACCATTATTGGCCTATCCGGATTTGACTTCTTAACAACTTTGGTAATGATCACATCATTCATTCCATCAACATAGGTGTACAATGCTCTTGGTGTGAGCTATGTCCGTGATGGAAAGCTTGACAAGGGAATTGCACAGTTTGAGACGGCTGTGAAACTTCAACCAGGTTATGTCACAGCATGGAACAATCTTGGTGATGCCTTTGAGAGTAAAAAAGAATATAAGTCTGCTCTGAAGGCATTTGAAGAAGTCTTACTGTTTGATCCTAACAACAAGGTTGCTCGGCCTAGGAGAGATGCTTTGAAGGAACTTGTTCAAGACACCAAAGGAGTTCCTATCAAATCAAATGAGAAGAAATGAATGCAATTGTGTGAACTAACACACTATGAATGTGGCATAGTTAAATACACAGTTTTCAATAATTTATTTGGTTGTGTTGTAGGGAATTTTGGCTCTATTGGTGTAGTTACTAGCTGAGGTAGACTATTGCTAGGAATGGTTGAAAGTTCTCAATTCTCTAATGGGTTACTAAAGCTGTGCTCTGGTGCTGATGGTGTATTCACGTGTGAAAATCCTCTTTTTTTTTTTTTTTTTTTTTTAATAAATGGTCATTTTCATGATTTTTAAAGTGATTCCTTCCATCACCTTCTCATTTCGTCACTGCTTATATCATATTTTTGAATCATTGATGTCCATGCTCTGGACCTGAGCCTCCACTTTGTCTTGCTATTAGAAGTCTAGAATATAATTATAATTGCAAAAATAATAATAAAAGGTTTCTCTTTGACTTATGTTAGTGGAGCTTTACCAGCTAAAATAGATTAATATTATAAAAAATAATTTACAAGAAACAATAAGTTAAGTTATGTGTTTTTCAAGAGAAAAATAAAGCAATTTTACATGATAAGGTTAAAATTTAATGTAAAAGGATTCATCCTCATTTCTCACTTCATCTCAACTGTTTCCAGCACTTCTCTGCCTCTCTCTTCAATTCCAGTCTCTATCTTCCCACTTTTGATAAAATAAGAAAATGATTGGATATTGGCTTTTGTAAATTGAGACACGCGTATACCACGGTTTATTCTTGTTTACATAATGGAGATCAACATGCTTTAACATACTTGAAGAAGACAAAATTATACTATCTTTCAGAAAGTGACATCTTCCTTTAAGATGAAACAACGGATTCAATGAATAGCTTCCAAATATTAACAGGAGCATAAAAATATTCAAAAGATTAGTTTTAGGAACGCTCGTGTTTTAGTCATTGCTAAATCTTAATATATATTTTTTTATGGGAATATTGCTAAAAGTAATTTAAATTTGACATGATCAAGTAATTTCAATTAGCAACAAGTATACACACACTCACTAACTTCTCGTTTTTGGAGAATTCGAATCCCAATTAGTGGAGGAAAATTTTTAATGGGGTGAAGGACTCACACCACAATTAAAAACAAAACTTATTTCATAAGCAAAGTTTGTAGTTTTATATTTTATATATACAAAAATTATTGTGAGATAATCATATTATATTGCAAATATTTTCTAATCATATAAAATTATTTTTTATAAAAGATATTCTAAGTCTTAGACCTCTAGAAAGAAAAAATAAAAACCATTACTTAGTCAAAAAAATTTCTAATACCTAGAAAATACAACAAAAATAATTTGGGCTATGTAGAAACTACTTTATATTGTGTGTTAAGCCATCATGTACAGTTTCAATGAAATAAACCTCATTTACATATATGATTGATGGATCAGGTTCCAAACTCTAATTAAACTCCTTAATTATGAAGGGCAATATTGCTCTTTTTGGGTGATTGCAAGTGATAGAATGTGAGAGCGGATAGTTCCAAAACTCAAGTCAGATGGTATTTTAACAAAGTAAAGATTAAAATGCATATCTTGGCCTGACTAGAACCATAGTACACATTATTGGAGTAAACTTTATGATCATAAGGATTCTCAACTAGTTCTTATGAGATTCTGAGACCCGTTGGCATGTGATAAGGATTCTCAATCAGTTCCAGCGATTCTCAATAATTCAATAGCTAAAAGACAATCACAAATACGTAATTAACATGTCAATATTTTTCAGAAAAGCATTCCAACTAAATTGTACACAATATATCACCACAACAAGAAATGTTAGTTTCACTCAAGTCTTTCAACAAGCACTGTTATCATTTTTAAAGTTATTTCTAATTTAAGAAAAATGTAAAAGGTATGCTTCTCTAACTAATATATATAATTAATTTAAAGATAAATGTAACTTTATTCACTTTATAATTAAGCTTACTTAAAAATATTCTTTTTTAACCATGTATAGATAAGTAGAATCAAAATTAAAAATCAAGCCAATCCCTACTTATAGTTGCACCCTAATCTAAATTCTTACTTTGTTTTACTTATAATATGCATTAGAGATTTGGGACCTCTTAACAGATCAAATTAAAAAAGTGTTGAAAATTATGCCAAGGTAACTTTGGTAAGCACAGTTGTGCGCTACACGTATATATGCATTGAATTGTTTGACAAAGTTTGAAACTGATACGTTGGAATCCAGTCATATTAACATACTGAGTAGGAAATTAATTATATTATTAGACACATATGAACTCATAATTGCGTAGAAATTCAACACCTATCTCTTTTTTCTTTTTCTTTTTGAATTATTATATATATAAGAAGCAAAAAACCAAAGCAAAATTACAAAGGGACCACCCTCTACATCTAAAAGCGTGTGGCAGAGTCCATAAGCATCTGCAGTTGGACAAACAAAGAGGTGCAGTTTTAGATACAGAGGCCTGGCTGCTGGTAACATTATTATTGTCTTCTCCAAAAATATGCGACTTTCCAACACCAGAATATATTATCTTAATGTTTTTATGCAATTTCAACAATTCCGAACTCCATTGTAGACTTGAAGAAAGCAGTTTGCTGATTTTCAGATTTAATTAAAATATACTAAGTAAGACATGATTGGGTTCACTTGAAATGTGAGTTGTATCTTGTATCCTTTAATTTTTGCATTTGAAACTCGAATATATTTCTCTCAAGAAATTATCAAGAGAATAAATATAAATGTTAATGAGGATAAATAGATACTTAAATTTATATAAAAAAAAATAGTAAAGAAAAAACTCTTCAATTCTTTACACCTTTATGTATAATTTCTCTATAAAATTAGATTTTCATATAATTATTTTTTTTAACACAACTCTAATACAATAAAAGTCTACAATAACAACCATCAAGTCTATCTCATTCAGTGAAATCGATTACATAAATTATAAGATATCATTAAATTCAATCAAAAAATAAATTTTTAAAAACATTATTAATCAAAAGATTTTTTAAAATAATTTTTTCTTAAATTCGTTTGAACCTTCTTCTACCCCTAATAAAAAATAATAAATAATACATATTTATTAAAATTATAACATTTAATATTATTAATATACTAATTTGATGATATCTTGTATTTTTGTTATCATTATCAATATTTTTAAAATTAAATATTAAAAAATTATTATATACCTCAAAATACACGTTAAAAAATGATAGTATTATTTAAGTTTATTGGGGGAGGGAGGAGTAGGTTTAACGTGGGCATGAAAAAGAGCAAGAAAGCCATGTTTATAGGAAGCGTAGCTTCCTTGAAAGCTCACTTCCTTTCACCACTCACCAGATTGAATCGCCCCCACAGAAACCTTCCTCCCCCATCTCATCCTTTTTTTAATTTTTATTCTTATTGACAAAAGCAAACAAGTCAAATTTGCATTTGCATTTGAATTTGCATTTGCATTTGCATTTACACATGCATGCATGCATGTCCATAGAAATTAGAGACAAACCAAACTCCATCATCCCTCCTAGTTGTCCTGTGTGGGACCCATTTTCATCTCAAACTCAAATCAAAGCTCATTAACTATTTTGGCTTCTTCTCCATTGATCAACGGTTGTGATTGATGGATGCAGAAACGAAGGTGATAAGAAATGCCCCCACCTATGTGGGCCCCACGTGGATTGACCCACAAAATGGACGGTAGTAATAGTAATAGTAACAGTGGGGTTGACCAAATATGCTTCTGCTGTGTTCAACAGCAACACACAGTTAACCTTCTTCCAAACTTGGGTTCCTTATATAAGCATTCACTTCACCTCCTTTGTTTTCTTCTTCATCTCATATTTTTTCTTCCTTTCTTCTTTTTCTCTCTCAGAAATGGAGTTTTCAGATTGCTAGAGCTTCCATTGAGCTGTGAGCCTGTGACTGTAAGTTCTTTATTCTATTGATTGGGTTTATGTTGCTAGTTCCATGGCCAGGGTTTGTTCAGAAAGCATGCAACTTTTTTACTTTTTCTTTTGGGGGTTTTATATTGGTTCCTTGAATGGTTTGTTGGATCTTTTAATGGTTTTTTTTTTTTTTGGTTCCTAAACTGTCTCTTTTTTTAACGTTTTTTTGTTGTTGGGTCAAAATCTGAATTGGTGTTGAGATACAACAAATTTTGATGTGTTGGAATTTAGCGTAGTTAATGATTGGGAAGAACAAGAGGTGAGAATGAATGGGTGGGGAGATTTTTGAGTTTGTAACTATGAAGTGCTTACTTAAAGAGATTTGGTGATTGATTTTCACAAATGGAGTGTGGGAATATGCAGCTTCATATAGAACTGAAGAGTGATTGGGAGAGAGGGTTTTGCTTTCTTCCGATTGTACATGATTTAAATATTTGTTGGAAGGGGAAATTTTCGAATTTGCATCTGATGATACCTCGAGGGAAGAATAGCTTGCTCTTAGGATTGTGTAGGTGTTGACTAAATTGAAGCCTTAGCTTTTACTAGGTAATTGGCCATACAACTATGAAGTTGATTGATTAGCTAAAGTGATTTTTATTTCATGAATCTAGTACCATTTGTCAATCTTATGATATGTGATGTTTGTTTTGTATTCACATGGACACCTATGTTGAATGGTATAAATCTTCTAGTTGGATCTTTTAGCAAACAATATTATTTTGTTATTATTTTTTAAAAATATTCGATAGACATCACTTGTTCTTTACTAAGATACCTTTGATGGACAGGGATTTTGAGTTCTCTGATTGAGTTTTAAATGGATCCACCAAAAGGAAGTTTATGTGCTAACAACTGGGCAAGGTCCTCTACCTTAACCTCACCTGGGAATGGATTACAAAATAATTTGTCCTCAGATCCGTCCTCTTTCTACGGGGTCAGGATTGAATCACCTTTCAAAGAATTCAACCAACCTTCTCCTACCCAGTCTGCACTTCCTGGTGAATCTAACAAAGATATTGAGATCCCTGATCAAGAAAATTGTCCACTGAATGACTCATCAGACACCAGTAAAGTTCAAGATTGGGATCCCAGTTCAATGTTGAATAATCTTTCCTTCCTTGAAGAAAAGATTCATCAGCTCCGGGATCTGGTGCATTTGATTGTTAATAAAAAGTGCCAACCTTTTGGACAACCTCACGAACTAGTGACTCAGGAACAGCAGCTCATCACAGCTGACCTTACATCAATTATTGTTCAGTTGATCTCTACTGCAGGAAGTCTTCTCCCCTCTGTTCGGCACACTCTCACAAACACAAATCCCGTGGTTGGACAGCTTGGCCAGCTTCGTGGGATTAACCTCCCTTTTGGATCAGACCCAAGTAGTGGTATTAGGCCTCAAAATAATAGTGGAAATAAACTGTTTGATCAGTCCACTCACAATGATCCACCAAATAATTGTGAAATGGAGCAAAACTACAATATGGAAGAACATGAGCCAAAAGATGAAGAAGATGTGGATGAGGGCGAGAACCTTCCACCTGGTTCCTACGAGATTCTACAATTGGAGAAAGAAGAAATTCTTGCACCTCACACACATTTTTGTACAATATGTGGGAAGGGATTCAAGAGGGATGCAAATCTCCGAATGCATATGAGAGGCCATGGTGATGAGTACAAAACTCCAGCAGCTCTTGCAAAGCCACACAAAGAAACCGGGTCTGAACCAAAGCTTATCAAGAGGTATTCCTGCCCTTATGCTGGCTGTAAGCGTAACAAGGATCACAAAAAATTCCAACCACTAAAGACTATTTTGTGTGTCAAAAACCACTATAAAAGAACACACTGTGACAAGAGTTACACTTGCAGCAGATGCAACACCAAGAAGTTTTCGGTCATGGCAGATCTTAAAACTCATGAAAAACACTGTGGTAAGGATAAATGGCTTTGTTCATGTGGCACAACATTTTCAAGAAAAGACAAGCTTTTTGGGCACATTGCTCTTTTCCAAGGCCATACTCCAGCTATTCCTTTGGATGACACCAAAGGAGTGGCTGAGCCACGTGATCTCCAGAGCAGAGAAAACAGCAGTATGGTAGGAAGTATGAACTTCTGCTTTGGATCAAATCCTTCAAGTGAAAATGTAGTTCAAAACATAATGGATGCGAAGGGTAATATTGATGATCCTATCAATTATTTCTCATCCTTGAACTTCGAAGGCTGTAACTTTGGTGGTTTTAATGATTTCTCTCAACCTCCATTTGAAGATTCAGAAGGTTCTTTCTCTTTTCTCATGTCCGGATCCTTTAATTGTGCTCCTAAATCTGGTGGCGGTGAATCAAGTTCTGACAATCTGTAGTGACAATTTATAATAATGTTACCCTACATAATAATGTTTATGTTTTCTTTGTTCCCCCTTTTTCCGAATAAACCTTTTTGTTTGTTAGATTTGTAAAGCCAGGTAATATCATGTACTACCCATTTCTTAATATTGAAAGAGAGGCTTTGTTTCTATTTTTTTATTTTATTTATAATTACATGATACGTTTGTTTTCCAATATAATTATTTTAAATAAAAGAGAAAGATCAAAGTGACAAGCTTATAATTATTATTAAAATAAAATAAATGCTTAAGTATGAAAAACACTTTTTGTTCTTTGTTGGTAAAGTATTGGCAATATTATTTCACGCATTTTCTCTAATATATTTCTTATTATTAAGCTAATGTATAAAGAATGGGTAATTTTACTGTAATTAGCATGATTACAACTTGATTGATTATTTACTTTAACATAATTATTGATTGTGATGAGAAAATTTGTTTAATTTCATTATATTTGATGATATTTTCTAGTTTACATCAACTTAGGCTATATAAACAAGTGTACCTTATATTGTATTTGTAAAGTGAAATATATCCAAAGTTTATTTCTCTTCCTTTCTTAAAACATCCTTTTCTCTGATAACTTCAGATTTTTTTTCCTGCCTGTTCCTTGTTCTCACTGTCAGCCTGCTTTTGTATTCCAGCTTCCAAGCATACAATTACCTAAAATTTATTCAATACTGAAGAATTTATTAAAAACATAAAATGTTTTCTCCTTTTTTTTATGGAACGGAGGTTCTGCTTAGCCATAAATCTTCGAATATTAACCATAGATTATGAACATTAAATATACTGACCCAAAAGACTCATCACTCAACTGCTATCTGTTGTTATTTTTGTGAATGGAATACGCCATAGTGGTCTGGAATTTTTTTTTTTCACATCAGTTATTTCTAAGTTCAGACCTGTACACTTGTTTATTGTTTATTGTCAGTAGTCTTGTACTTCTCGTATGACGTAATAAGTCAACAGCGCCTTTTTTAGTGGCGTAGCAATTGTGGCCCAAAAATTTCTTCAAATCAACATGCATATTATACTGTCATAAAAGAAATTCATGCTATGACAATATACTTTCATAAAAGAAATTGAATATTTAAATCAATGCCAACAAAGGTCACTCAAGTGGAAGGCTGATTGTAACATCTACCACTCAAGTTCCCAAGTTAAAAAGAAGAATCTATGGAGTATCTCACCACTTCTCTACCCGACATTTCATTAATGTGACATTAATCCTAGAAAGCAAAAAATATAACGAAATCCCTTAATCCAAGATTTCAAGTTTATTCAATCTTCTATGCGTCTCCATTTTAGTTAATGGATGTGCACTGGCATCTTAAATCCGTGAATGGTTATTCTTCCACGAAAATGAAAGGAGAATTAAAGAGCATGTTTGAAAATTGAAAAACAAGATTCTTTTAGAAATTAATCATGGAAATTACAAAATGGGCTGAGTAATGAGCTTCAAACCAGCCTTTGATGGCAAACCATAATATTTCTCCCTTAAAACTACATCATCTTGGCAAGACCAAGTAGGTCCCCGAGGAGAGCTGTTTGGCCACATGAACCTCTCAGAGAAGGGGTTCACTAAACTATGCCGAAATTGCTGCACTGTCTCACATAGTAACCCCTGCAGCAGCGAGAGAAGAGAACATCAAGGATTTTAGAAAATGAGATGGGGCAGTTTACCATGAGATATGGCAAGAGATATGAAAATGAGATATACATGCGATAGTTTATTGATAGTTTACCATGAGATATAACATTAAGTACCTTTGCCATGGATTTGATTTTCAACGAGACATCATCACTAAGCAGGACAAGTTGTCCCACATTCTCCTTTCTTCTATATTGAAGAGCGCAGTCAAGGATATGATTTTCAACTGTTGGCGAAGCACATTCCTTTGAGCTTTGAATATGAATCCACCTCCTTGTTTTCTCCATGCATTCTTCAATAAATTCCAAGGCCAAAGAAGCCTCTGATGTCCTTCTGAAAATTCTTAATTGTTGCTTCATGCTGTTCAGTTCCCTTATGACTGACATTACAGTGTTAATAAGAACCATTTTTGTGGGAAACACCTGCACTTAAATTCAAACAATGTAGATAAAGGGCATAGCATATGGTGATTTAAAACTCATTACCCAATTTTGGAATGATTAAGCGAGTCCCACTGAGACCTTGTAGAAGCTGCAAAGCTTTCCTTGACTCCTTGTTCAGAAGAGAAGTAGCGTCTGCAACCATGTCCCAGCTCTTCTTTTGTTCTCCACTAATATGCTGCAAATGATAGAAATGTAAGCGTATATGCTGAAAATGAACTCTTGAGCCATTTACAATAAGAATGATGTGGTATTGTTGTGTCTTACAGAAGGTTTAGTGTGCTTGCGTGAAATCTGACCACAATTACTTGCATCATTAATGGTTTTTGCAGCACCAACAGGACCAGAAACCACTGATTTAGAAACCATTGATTTGCGATCACCTCCAGAGTTAGTTAGTGATTGAAAGGGTACCCTTTCCGTTCTGTTCTTCTTTAATTCCATGATATCTCGTTTGCAAACCGAGTTAATGTGACATTCAATAGGCTTTCTTTGTGGCTTCCATTCTCGGGATAATTTTGGAGTCTGGTTCTCTTTGTTTGAAATGGCATTTATGTTTTTGGCTGAATAGATGTTGGGACTACAATCAGCCTTCCAATTGAGTGACCTTTGTGATTTGGAATGTTTAATTTCTTCTAGATTACCTTTCTTTCTCATAAACCTCAAATGATAGGTATTTGCGCCAGAGTTTTCCCTATTTTGAGAGAATATTTCTTCTTCATCACTAAGAACACAGAAAATATCCTTTGGCATTGCTTTATTTATGATATCATTCACATTACTCATTTCAACTTCAGTGTCAACTTTAGATATGCTCTTATATCTACTCTTTCTAACTCGAACTTGAGGAGCACTAACAGCCTTCCCTCTTTTTGCCCAAATATTGCTGAAGGTTGAACTTTTCTCTGTTGGTCCTACATGTTCTTCCAGGATCTTCATCTCAGAGCATCTTGTTGTAGCAATGAGAGATTGAGGGGTCTGGTTCTCAATCTTGTTTGTAATATTAAAAACAGCTTCCTGAGGCATTGAACAATTTGGTGATTCTACTTTAAATGATGTGGAGGAGATGCTGTTTTCATACTTGTTTACAGTATCATCAGCTATTTCATCCACTGAGTTAACTAGGTCGACACAGCATTTAGCATTCAGGGATGCCTGTAACTTTAAATTCAACTCCTTGCAACATTTATCTTCTTTTTCTCCATCAGGTATTGAATCCGCTGCTTCTTCAACAATCTTGATTTGTTGAAATTTGTTAACAGGAATAGCTTCCTCATCCAGCAAGGATGTGTTCTCAGAATTGATAATTCTAGATTCCCTTGTCAAAACATCTTCAGTTTTTTCCTCATCTCTGATTGTGGATCCAAATTCAGATTCTGTAGGCATTACAGTCACTGCAGCTATGCCTTTTTCATCAAAAGATGCAGAATCTATATTTTCAATGCTCTTATCTTCAATTAATTCATCCAGAGAGTACCATTGCTCATGGCAGGGTTTAGCATTCTGGTCCGGCAACTTTGACTTATATTGTTTAATACATTCATCTTGGTTTTCTCCATCAGATGATAAATCCACAGATGCATCTTCAACAATCTTGATTTGATGAAATTTAGCAACAGGAATATCATCACCAACAAGCAAACATGCATTCTCAGAATTGAAAATTCTTGCTCCAATGGTTAAAATATCTCCATTCTTCTCATGATCTCTGCATGTGTATCCAAATTCAGATTCTTTAGGTATTACAGCAGCACCCTTTTCATCAAAAGAAGCTGGGTTAACATTTGTAAGTGAGCTGGAACAATGCATTTTAGCCCCCTGGACTGCTTCCACAACTGGAAGACAAATGTTGTGTGTCAAAAATTCACTAAATGTACAAAGCAAATTGGTTTCTCCAGGCATCTCCACTTCAGGACAAGCATCAATTTTCTGTGTGTGGTCAACTTCATCAACCGATTGTACATAAGGGGGAAATAGAACACGGTCTTGAAAACCACCCAGTTTATTTTCACCACCAGACATTGTAGGAAAACATTCCATTTCAGTTCCAAAGGAGTCATTGGGAACTCCAAATGTTTCATCCTTAGAATAGCTCTTCCTTTCTTCATCACAACAAAAAGAAACAAGTTCCACACTGACTTCCAAATTCTCATCCTGCATGCCCAACCCAACTTTGAAAAATCAAAGATAACATTAAACATAATCTAAAATTCACGGATTTTCAACATTGACAACATTAAACATGACAAACAAACCCCCAGAACAAATACCTAAACTTCTGCATCCTTTTATAATTATCTAAATTCTCAAAAACAAGTCATTCTCAAAATTTCAAACGAACCAAAAAAGACACAGGAAACATGAATAATTTTAAAAAAAGGAAAACGAAAAGAAAGAACAATTTCACGAAAACCTTAAGTGCATTCTATACACATCAAAAGAATTAATAAAGATCGTACCTTGATTATCTCTTGATCTTTTTCTTCTTCTTCTTGGGGCACAAATGCATCCAATTGCGCAAGAGGAACCCAGCTGAGACGATAAACCCTAGTGGAAACCCCAACAGTGAAAGTGTCCCCTTCCTTCAACTCCACACTCACCCCTGGCTCAAGCTTCCTCCCACACGCCCACGTCCCATGCACTGCTCCACACAGAATCGAAACCCATAAAGACTCAAACGAAAGAACAGAAGAAGAAAATAACAAGAAATGAATCGTTTAACGATTACCGTACCAGAACCCAAATCGACGAGAGAAAGCGTGCAGGAAGAGGGTTTCGAGCGAATCTTGAGGTGGAAGCGGCTAACGCTGGGGTGCGTGAGGACGACGTCGCAATGTGGGTGTCTTCCAATGAGAACTGCGTGTTCTTCGCTGTCGAAGATGATGAAGATGTTCTTGAGAATTGCGTTGTTCTTGAGCACCGTCAATAGTGGGATTGTGGATTGCTCTTCTTGTTGCTGTTGTAGGTTCTCTTTCTTCTTTTCTGCCATGGCAATAGTAGCCATTGATGAAGAAGAAGAAGAAAGGTTTCGATGTATTTGCATGTAAATGAATGAATGAGTGAGGGTTTATACATTTGAATCGTATGGAGAAGGCAACGTTGTACAACGGCTATCTTTTTTATAAATGGGTTTTTAATACGCTTCACTCAAAGACTAATCAAGTTCTAAGCCTTCACATCGATGATAATCAGACTCAATTTTAGTAAATATTTATAAAAATTGATCAGAATTATTATGAATAGTTAAACGCAAAAATTTTTAAATAAAATATTATTCATACTTGTATAATATATTTATTATATTTAACAATTAGAATCTAAATTCTTAAATATTTTTTATTAAGTTAAGGATTTTTAATTCGTAACGTTTTATAATTGAACATTATATTGCTTTTTAAAAATTACAAATTTTACTTTTAATATGATTTTTAGTTTTTTTTTATATAAAATACGGACAATAAATTCGACTACGAGTATAGAAATACTCAACAAATAACAATATCAAAACTATTACCCACATTAATATAGGTTCAGATATAGATAATTTTTAAAAATATAGGTATAAAAATAAATATTATAATAATTTATTCATCTGCATCCTTAATAAATATTTTCACCACTACAGCTTTTTGAATGGTAGAATATAACTTTCTTCGTAACTTTATTTTTTCTTATATTAATTTTTATTTATCTTTCATTTCCTTATATTATTTATCAAAATTTTACTTTTTACTTTTTATTTTTTTCCCTCACATATCTTACACCTCATCATACAATATGAGAGAAATATTATTTTATAATTTAAGAGTTTAAAATTAACTACAAAATTTAAAATTATGATTACTTAAAAGTATTTTTATCTATAAAATAAAAATATGATATAAAAAATTATACAAATATATTCTTTTATGTCATTTTATATTTATCAATAAATTTAATAATTAATTTTATTAAATAATTTTAATTCACAAAATCAACGTAATAGTTTTAGGTTTCAACTAACATGTTTAAATTAATAATTAATAATTAATTATTAAACTTCTAACCAGTTTTTTAATTTAAGTCAACTTATCAACTATTTTTTAAATAAATTTATTATCGTAAAAGAATAATTAAGCATTTTAAATATAGATAAAAATTTGAAGGACATACAGTTAAAGTTCATAAAATATGATATTTGTTACAATATAACATTTTTTAAGAAAGAGAAGAAAATAAATGAATTATATAATATGTAAATTATTTAAAATTAAAAATTTATAAATTTCGTTTCAATATTTATATTGATAAAAGGAATTTTTAAACAAAAATGTTAAATTAATTTATCAATTACTTAATTAATATCATGAACAACAAGACATATATAAGTGTATAAAAACAGTTTTACATGAAATAATAAATATCTTACAAAATAGAATAAAGTTACTATTTTTAAGTAATCAAATTTTAGAATTATTATACAATAATTTTTTAACATGGTGCAGAACTACAAAATATTGTTTTTAATTCAATAAAGAGAACAAACTAATTATTATTAAAATAAATAAATTTTATTAATTGTTTACCATTATAATCTTAGTGTAATATTATTAGCACTCATATGTATTTTCCTATAACTATTATTTATATTAATTTTATAATATTTAAAATATGATAAATCACATCACATCTTTTTAAAAAGAAATGAGTTTGAAGGTTAATATTTTTTAAATTAGTAAATAAATTCTTTTTAAATTAATTAATAAAATTCAAAACATGATAAATACTGTATTTTTATTTATAAAAAATAGATTTTTTTAACGTTAAATTCACTAAAAAAATAGATTAAAAAAATACAATTCTTATACCAAATTAAAGTAATAATCTAAATAATAATAATTACAGTTGACAAACATAATACAGTAACCTTTAAAAGATAAAAATTGTTCTTAAAATTCTAAAAAAATGATTATATTAATCTTTGCATTGTAATAAAATAATTATGTAATAAAAAAAATTAGTCTATGCACTTACTGGAGTAAAATAATTTTAAAAAAAGTATTAATAATATAATTTTTAATATACGATTTATTATTTATTAAAATTATAAAATTATGATTAAGATTTATTAAATTAAAAAAAGTATATATTTTATAATTCACAGTAAATTTTGATTATGTTAAAATATATATTACTAACATTTATCTTATTTTAACAAAGATGCAGTTCTCTACATGTAATCGTATAATGCACGTAAAGTCAAAGAAAACATTAAATATTTCCGTTTGTTCCTCCTTCTTAGTTCAAATTCAATTATAATCGATGCCATAAAACACGATAAATCTTCCAACAATCAAACTCAGTTTCTTAACCAGCTTCATTAAGCATGTTGCAAGCAATAAGGCTTAGCTACTTACAATTAAGTAGATTTAACATCTTCAAACGTATCATCATCACAACACACCCAGAAAAAAAATTTCTTCCATTTTTTTTTTATCTGTCTACTTATATGGATAGCATGCATATTAACAAAATGCAGAGTTATAAATAATCCATGCATTTTTTATAGTTAATCTAAATGCACACTCATATTTACCTGTCATTTATAGATAAAATAATTATTTTGAAAATGCTAAACTATATCTGAACCTAAGTTGTCAAGGCAGAAGATTCACCTCCTTAAAAGCTACAATAGTTTAAAGGGAATTGCTGACTATTTCATTACTTCAAATGGCTAAAAATCCCGTGTTTCTTTTTCGCTGACACAAGAGATTCCATTAACATAGAGAGGATGTTTGCAACTACTCCTCATGGGTCACGATCCCCTATAGAGATAGCAAACTGTGATTTACAAGCTATAATAAATGCAACTTTCTCTGAGTTTTTAGTAGGTATGGTATAGTAGACAAGAAAAAGAAAATATAGCTAATTATGGTTTCCATGATCATCATTAGATGTTAATATGTCAATGATTAATAGCTATATCTGTCAAAGACATGAAATTAGAATAAGGGGTTTATAAAAACCTATACACTTTAACAAAGTCTTTGCTGCTTCTATATATGAGAGACTCTGTTAGGATTCTAATTATTAATTTGCACAAATTAACATGTGACAATTACCAAATATGTCTTAAAAGTTATAACAACTATGGTGACATTCAGAACATATATTGATTGTTTTGGCTGGTGTGGTGAAAACAATACTTAAAGGGTACTAATGGCACCAACACAGATAACCAAAATAGCGTACATGCTACATTCGTAGCCTAGGCATAGGAGCTTCTCGAAGGCATTTCGTGTCCATTTGGGTTATGTAATAACACAGTAAAAGAATTTTAAAAACTTAATGTTTATTTAATTTAAAATGAAGTCGTTTACAAAAATCCATTAAAGGGGGCAAGTTATTTATTTGGTCTTTTTATTCCGTGTTCAATTGTTAAAAAATAAAAATAAAAATTCAAGCCACAACTCATGAACCCTTAAATATGCAGTCATAGCCAATGAAAAAGCAAGAACATCTCCACTTTACATTCTGAACTTAATACATTTCACACTGTATAGAATCAATTTCAAAATTCTCATAAATTGTTGAGAAAATTGATTTTGATTAATTGTCCCAGTATTTTATATATATATATATATATATATATATATATATATATAATTGTATTTTTAGCTCATAAATGTGACTGTGATGGGTGAAAATCAAATCAAGTTAATCCTTTAAAAATATATTAGACTTAAATCTTATATATTCTTTCTGTAAAATTTTAATATTTAAAATTTAATATTTTTTGTCTATAATAATGCTATGATTAACTAAAATGTTATCATGTGTCAATTTTTTGTTAGAATACATTAGTAAGAGAGACTAAAATTATTGAATTTTAAATAAAATAAATAATAAAAATTTTAAGAAAATAAAATTAAAATCTTATGAAGATACGAGAAGGAAAAACATATATTAAACCAAATAAATTATTAATTTATTTTTTATAAACGTAGCAATCCTAATTACTGCATTATATAATTGATTAATCAAAGTTTCCGAAATAAAAACTAACCAAAATTACATGGGGTTAGTATTGTTTTTTATACACTACTAAGATAGCTATGTATGAAGTGGTTTTATGCAACCAAGCCATGCAATCTTCAATTGATAATCGTTTATGCATTGAAAGATAATGTATTAAAAATTATTTTTGAAACACAGTCAATTAAAAAAATTACATTATTAACGAATTAGATAATATGTTCAGTATAGTTTTTTAAATTATATCATTATGAAAATAATTTTTAATGATACAATAATTTATGACTGGTTAACAACATAAAACATATATTTATATTATCAATATATTTTAATTAAATCTAATTTTAATTAACTCATTGGTTACATATACAATTTGAGAAAATCAATCAAGTAGATTAAGGATTTATTTGTTTAACTTAAAAAAAATACTATATATATAATATTTTAATATCATTTTAAAAGATAATAACCAAATTCTTAATAATTATTGAGATCTCTTGTAAAAAAAATTTGTTTTTATTAAGTGTAAGTGATTATCTTTCTCTTACTCTTATTTAACATACTAATATTCATATTGATCCTACAATTTTAGAATATTAAAATGGTCATATCCAACACAACATTGGCCGTTTTAAAAGATTAGCATGTAGAAGATTAAGTTAATTAACATATCATCTTTTAAAAGTTCAAAATAAAATACTATATAATATCAAAGAACACTAACAACTTTACATTAAAAAAATTAACACATAATTCTTAGATATATATTTTTCTACTTTCATTAAATTAGATATATATTGTTTCAGAGCGATTAAATTTTTCAGTAAACTCATTTATAAAGTAACACATAATTTTAAAATTTTAAATTATTATTCAATTAACTACATATATAAATTTTTGTAATCTTAAAATGTTTTTATTTTAATATTATTTTTTATATTTTACTTAAAATTTCTTTTATAATATTAAATATTTTAAAAATACCCATAAATGCTTAGCAATTGCTCGCTATATTCCTTCCAAAACTCCCCAACATTTTCTCCCTTATTTCTGCATTCTATTTGTATATCCATGTATTCTATTGTCCTCCTCTCCAACTTCTTATATTCCAATTGATTAACAACCCGTAAATTTAAATGACTGGACTTGATAGTTATAAATATTTTTGTTTTTTTTTCTTGTTCGGATATCTTTTCATAGAACCACTTTTCACTTACACACTTCTCGATTATCATGGATAACAACAGTTTCCATGTGAGAATGAAATATTTTTTTAATTCTATTGCTGGTAAGATGATTGGTGAAGTTAGCAACTTCTAAAATCCTTGATTGTACATAAAATTTAGTATAACAAGAAACCGCATCTGACTCTAGTAAACCTAAGTTTCATACCCAATAGATATGTTCACGACTTAAACTAGGGTTTTTCCACTTTCAACCAAAAGAAAAGCAGAAATTAGGGTTCATGATTCTAAAACAATGAGGATGAGAAAGGAGACATTACTTAAAAGAAAAGATATAGGCTTCATATATATATATATATATACCTTAATTAATCGTTACTTGAACAATCTACCAACTACTAAAAGTTCTTCATAATGCAAGACATAAATAGAAGATAGCTAGCTAAATTAAAAGAAAATCACAAAAATATCAGCTAAATCATCATTTTGAATGTAGATTATTATCAAAATGATGAAAAAGTTAGGACTTAAGATTGTATCTATCAGACTGATTGCCAAGCTGAGACGGTAAGCAAAAACCTATTTTGCCACCCTAAAGAGATAGCCCTTCCTTCATCTCTTTCAGAAACCCTGAAACCACCACCTCCCTCTTCCTCAAACTGGAGTGGACAATAATGGGTCCTCATCTTCAGAAGCAGTTTTGCTTGGATCATAGACTTTGAGCTTATTTTGGTGGCAACAAACCTATGATTCTCCATCCTTGCTTTCCATGTTTCCATTCTTTCATACTTCGGGCAATCCTCACCATCCACATCATCATAGTTTAGCATACTTTTGATCTCTTTACCCAAAAGCTTCTTCTCAATTCTCAACCTCTCAGTACTCTCAAGTGGGAGGCAATCATCCAGTGAATCAAACATGGCTGCAAAGTAGTGCAAAGAGTCTGTGAACCTTGACAAGAAGCTCCTAGGACTCCTGCTACCTTCTTGCTCAACCAACACAACAATGGAGGGGTTAAGGGAATGAACAAATCCCAATGTGTCAGAGATCTTCATGAAACAACTCAAAGTGTTCAAATAAGAAACCAAGTTGACAGCCACAGTTTCATTCTTTTTCTTCCTTAGGTTGACAACCCTTGAACCTCTTAGCAGCCCTTGGAATTCAAACACAAGATTTCCAAAACCCTTTGAGAAGCTAACCAATCTAGACTCAGTTTCTTGTAGTTCTTTAAGGTTTTTACCAAATCCAGTAATCCTGAGGGATATGCGGTTGCCACTTGTGGCTTTCTCAGAAAGAGACTGAATAAGAGAAGGCCATTGGAAGCCATAGGAGACATCAAAGTCAATGACATGTAGTGCTTTGTTGTTCCTCTCTTCCTCCTTCTCAAAGGCCTCCAAGATAGCTTGGTTTGCTGTGAAATGAGCAAATTGGTAGTAAGGTGAAACTCTGTAGAGATCTGTGAACGCAAGAAACTCTTCCTCAGTTGTTGGTTCCTCCATGAGCATGTCATAGAATGGAGATTTCCTTGTGAGAAGCCTTGCAGCCAAACCATCAACAAAATAGGCCACCACACGCTGAACTGAGTCACCTGTTAGGGAAACAGTTTGGTATAAATCGGTGAGATTCTCTAAGGATGAATCCAAGTTGTTCTCATCAACTGCAGTGGCAGTCGAGAGAAGCAAATGGATCAAAGGAAGGCCATTTCCATCTTCTACAACACCTTTCCTCCTGTGGTCTTGTCTTAGCATCTGCTCCCTCATTTGGAGAAGCCTAAAGATCTTCCCCTCGTAGCCTTCATAGGAGTTTCTAGTAGTAGTACTACTCATAGAAACATTATGTTCCCTAATTATCTTTCCCTTCTTTTTCCTTTCCCTTTCCCTATCAGCAGCAACTGAAAGGCTAAGATTCAAAAATCCATCTTCCTCTGAATCTTCCATATCTGAGAAAAAGAGAGAAAGAGAAGAAAGAAAGCCTCTTTGTGAGTGAGAAAGAGAGAGAGAGAAAGAGTGAGGGGGAGTAAATCTATGACATAAACCTTATATGCTTGTGGAGTTTTGTGGGGGAGAACTTACAAAATTTCCCTCATGTCATGACATGGGTATATATAGGACCAAAATATCAAGAGAAATATGGATCGGAGATATATTTTTTCTCCTATATTTTCCAATAAGACGGAGAGATTAAGAAGGGTATCTTTTTATTCTTTAGAATCAGTGTCTTGGGTCAGGAAAACACATTGATCTTTTCATTATTATTATATGGGACTGCTTTTCAAATCCATTAAAGGGTCCTGTTTATGGGTTTTTACTCCTTTGGTAGTTGGGATGGCTTGGAAGATGCCATATGAATTGGACAAGAGACAGCGTTGTCAATGGGGAATCAAACGTACCGTCCTTGAAAGAATTGTCTTTACACAGTTTTCCTTCTAATTAATTGCTCTAACAAGTTACCTTCATGATCCTATTCCTTTTCTCTACCATACACATTCCTTGCCTTTGATCAATTAGCTAGCTAGAGTTCCATCTGTGAACTAGGAATTAATGGAAATGCACGCTATATTGCTATATCCGCTGTCAAGCCTTCGAATTTCGGTCATATCTTGAAAATAAATACATTGGTCAATGACATGCATCTCAAGTACTCGTTAGTTATAAACAACATTTGAGAATTTATTTTTATTGCCTTTGGTGGAAACAAAGAAATTTGGATCCCTTAGTCTTCTCAACATGGTTTCTAATCGGCACCATTTAGAGCGAGTTACAAGGATTTTGGCTTTCTTAGCATATATTCCTTAAGTACATAGGGATCCTCTGCAAGGGAACTTTTGACACTTTCTCGTCATAATATGCCAAGACAAATGGATGCTAACAAAAAGTGACACAACTTTACCCGTGTGATAGACTATATATTTTATGATTGTGCACTGTATCCTTATGTGCTTATTCAACTTCATTTTTCTCCTTTTGGCAGTAAAACGTGAGCTGAATATGAGAAAAGGGTTTACTTTAACCCACAAAGCATCTGCCATTCTGAACAATTATTAGGAACTTGATCATGTTAGGCAATATATTTCAACTTTCTGCGCTATCTCTAAATTTTGTAGCATATAGTAATCCATTGACGACAATATAAACATGTGTTATATCCATATATGATTTCACATTTCATCCAATTTCTCTCGCACAAAATGTATATAAGATTTGCATTTTTATATTCTTAAATAATTTTATATTAAAAATTCACACGTAATTAATAAAAATGTATTAATATTTTATCTCTTAATTCATTATCATTTTCCTTTATCATATGACCATGATCACTAGGTTTGTAATCCACAATTAATACAGAAAATTGGTTGTTCCCACAAAGTAAATATGTACAGGCTCATGATGTATATTTAAGTAAATTTCACACTAATTTACTTACTTATTCATTTATAATTAAGTACTCATTAAGGTGATAAGAGATAATTAATTACTTATTAGTCAAATATATTTATTCAACTAAAAAACACATACGAATATCAGCTGGTTTTAGGTAAGAAAATAATGGACGTCATAATTAAATTTATAAAAGTAACCGTTACACATTAAATTAATTTAATTAATTAAGGATGGTTCAGGGAAGAATCTGGCGTAAGAATTTTCTGCCTTAGCAATCATTTTCCACACTCCAAAAAAAAAAAAGTTTCCCATATACAAAGGGTGGAGTTATCAATCGGTGTTGGTATTGATGTTTGAAATAGTCATAGGTAGCAGTGCTGGATCCTCTAAAGGTCACATCAAACATGGGAAAGTTCTTAATTCTTGATTGTCTTGTTAATGGAGGACACATAACTTGCTATTAGTATGCTCCAAATAGGGCACAATGACCATGCAATTTGAGGCTGACATATGGCAGTTTCTTGGATGCACTAAGTATATATGTTATCCAAAGGAGGTCGAGCGGGTAACTAAAGAAAAGAAAGCATCTAAAATACAAAGAAACCGAAAAACCCTCGTTATTCATTTAACAAATAATCTACAAAAAAAAAAGAATATTATAAACAAGAAAATAGAAGTAACAAAGAAGACCAAAACCCAAAATGCAAGAAACCTCTTTGTCTCAACTCGATGAATGGAAAGGTAAAACGAGGAAGGAAAGAAGGAAAAGTGGTAAGGTAGAAAAACATGCCTTGGTGTCAGATAAACCCACGTGAGGCCTCTCTGCCACCCCATGTCAAAGACAAAAACAAAGCCCCAAAATATTTTATTATTTTTATACATTTTCCTCTCCCTTTTGCGTGAGAAATGAATCACAAGGCACACAAATAAATTTAAAAAGTGAAATAATTGAAAAAAAAAGATAAAGAAAAAGCAAAAGGGTACGTGTATAATATATAGCATGAAGTGGACTGAAGAGAAGGGATGGGTGTGTGTGTTAGAAACAAAGGTGTCAAGGAAGGACAAGTACTTCAATTCAATCTCTCATTCAGGTTAGTGGGAAAAATGGGGTTTGTCAGACAACCCCACGTGAGGGTTTTTTCATCCCTCTCTTTTCTCAAGAAACAAACACGTCCCTCCCAAATGTATATGTGTTTTTTTTCCTTTGCGTGAGCATGCCCTCTTTGCGTGCCAAGATGAAAAAGAAGAAAGGTAAGGAAGTAGTGGTGGGGGTTGAAGAGAGAAAGGTTCTGCATAGCAATCGTGTCAGGGAAAATTGATGGATGGGGAAAGAGCAGTGGAGTAAGTAAGTCATCACTCATACACTACACATCATCACTAGTGATTTCCAAATTTCCCCTCCAAAATAAACTCTTCACCAGTGCCAAAACAAATGAAAGAATGTAGATAAAATGGTAACTTTCTTACCAATTAATTAGTTGAAAAGAATAAATTCACTTTCAATAATTTAGCAGTCCTAAGTGGAATCATGACAGTTTGGAGACATGTACAAAGACGCGTGTGCATCAATGGATCCGTAGCACGTGTTGTCTTGATCATAGTATTTATTGTTGTGCGCTAGCTTAATGTTATTGTTTTATTCTCAACGTAGTTACTTTTGTTTCTTGTTTACTAAATTATTTTCTCTCTTCGTAAGTTAAAATTTAATTTCTTGAAATAAATATTGACCAAGTATTAAAATATACATTTCTTTAAGTAGTATTTTAGTGTATACAAATCTTTGAATTGAACTTTAAATTATATATCTAAAGAATTCAAGCATCTTTCACTCAAACTAATGCATATTGGTGTACAGTATTTCATGTAATCAAGAAAAATAAGTGTATAATGAGTCATTTAAAAATAAGAATTTATTTACTATATTTTATATTATTAGCAAATTAAATAATACTTTTATGAATTTTTTTAAAATACTATGATAAAAATCAATAATACATCAGTTTATGATTAATAGACACTCGGTATTTTTAATTAAATCTTAAAATAAAATAACATGAAGCTGAGTGAGTACATTGTGTGTGTGTGTGTGTGTGTAGCAGCAAGCTAAAAAAGAAATGCAATATTGTGGCCCTCCCATTCATATGACATGATCCGTGAAATCATGGCTATGTAGTCTTTTGAGTATTGGAATAGCTTTATTTTATTTGAGACACCAGAATCCAGATATTAGTTGTCTGCATCCTAAGATGCAAACTATTTGCTTCTACAACTGTTGTCTTCTCTTAAAATATTATAATTTGCATAATAGCTGTTAATACTTTGATTGAGGATCGTGGGTGTAATTATGAACAGTACTGTAACAGGTTTAGGGGATCTTCCAGATATTACGATTCTTGCACTCCAACTCTTGGCATCTTTGACACTCTCTAAATAGCAATGATGACTTTGTATGTATTATCATTAGCGAAAAAGATGCTATTGGTGTAAGAGAAGGGTGAGTCACTCTCGTTATCTTGGAGATCGCAACAATATTTAAATATTTAGAAACACTTTCTTAAACAGCATGTATTTGTCATTAATAATCTTAATTTGTTTCAATTGTCTAATTAAACTTTGAGGTTTTTTGCCTTTTCTTTCTGGAAGGTTCTCAAATTCTGTCTACATTTTGAAACTTCTACATGAAATATGTCACATGTGGCCAAAGAAGAAAGGAAGTTCGTCTATTTACAAAATAGAATCAAAGACAGTAGAGAAGTTACATCCGTTTGAAAGCAATAGGGGAGCAATTAAAGTTATATAAAAAATTCAAGAAATAATAAAGAAGTTAATTAAGAGTATGTATTTAAAACGAATTATACAAGTTTCTGTATTGAAAATAAGTACTATTGCTTATAAATTTGATAAATAGTTTTATTGAAATTATCTGTGATTTTAAATCATATTTGTATTAAATGTTTAGTATTAATTTTATACTTTTAATTTGTTTATCATGTCAACTAATCTTATATTAATGTGAAAATAACAAAGGAATGATATATTGGAGAAGCATTGAATAACTTTCTACAGAAACGTTTGAATAGTAATTTAATATATTAATTAAAGATATTATAAATTGTCATTTGTGATTACTCATTGGAAACGTGGTATTCATATGTTGTGGGTGTTTGAAATATGCCCTTCGGCTAAACATGCCCTAGATTTTAACCAAAGGTATCTTCCGCCCAAAAGGGAACATTGCATCTCTGTAGTCAAAGATTAAGAAGGATTAACAAAGTTAGACCCATGCAATATTAAATTGATTAATGAACGAGGATAAGGGACAGAGGCTGAGAAAACAATGTGACACTAATCTAGCTTATGATTTGTTTTTTCTTATATAGTTGAATATTCTTGGTCCTCTTCTGATTTAAGAAACTTCTATTCCTTCATAAGATTTTATTATTACTTGGACGTCATATTTGTCTTCCATTGGTGTGATAATATTCCTTCTAACAAATACGTCATTTCTCTTACCAAAAACTTTTGTCCAGAATCGAAGTGCAAAGCCATATCAGATATTTCATATGTCATGCTTCTCTAAGCAAATGTAAAATTAAAAGGCCAATTTGATACAGTCACACAGTAGAGCCCTTCCTTTCTTTTACCTAAAATAGAAGCTCCAACTCAAACCAATGGCTATTATCTCACGGTTCCAGTTATTGGTTGTCATCCAATGATATGCTCGGTTGACTATCTTACAAATTTAGATGAACTATCTTACAAATTTAGTTATACAATAATTTCAAATCCAAATGAGATATATACTTTTGTGTTATGCAGTTTAGACAGATTTAATTGTTTAATGTCCTTTTTTTTAATCTCTTTTCATTACGTACACCATTCATCCTATCATCATATTTTGATTTTCTTTTCTTTTTTTTTCCATAAAATGCCGCACAAATTCATTGTAAATCTAACGTTTTTCTAAAATATGTTGCCATGTCATTGTTACCATACATTACAGGAAAATAAAGGCTTATTTTCCTTGCCAGCAGGGTAGAGTTGCATGATACCAATTTAAAAACTAACGCTATTTTAGTTGAGTTAGTTTCAATTTTATAGAGGTGTTAATTACTAGCTATATAGAAAAGTAAAAAATGTTTTTCCATAAAAACGTTAAATAATGTTGATTGTACACGCTGAATAATGTTATATTTAGCTAATGTAACACAAGCCCAGCTCCAACATCCGTTGGTTGACAAAAATAGCAAGGATTAATTTGTGGAGTATTGCTATCCATCAGAAAACAAATGCAATCATCTTTAACTATTTCCTACTGATCATGACAATGTTCTAATGCGAAAAATTAAGGACATCTTTTTGCCAAAATCAAACTTCTTCACCCGTCCTAGTTATGGGTTTGTTTGTTTTGGCTCTATAATTAATTCTTCCCACCGTGCAAATATTCTAATGCAAAATATGTTATTACAGTATTAATTTGACCATGTATCCTAATTACGTTCAATGATTCAAGATTAATTTTGTTCAGCTTTAAAACAAATAGCCACTAAATTACCCTTTCACATCATTGTTCACCATACGTGAAAATCAAGATCGTGAACTTTATTTACACTTTATTGATTAATTATGTTTATGTGTTTTATCGTGGTAATTATTAGGCTCAAAGCCGTTTCAAGGAAAAACTATTGCATGGATTTAAAATCCATCCCCAAGTTGTGCTTAAGGCTTCAAGCCAACTACACGAGTAAGTGGAGGAGGCTTTGAGTTCGAAATTTCCCTTGTTCGCTGAGATTGTGCTTATGATTACAAGTTGAACATGTTTGTGAGATTGACCCCTCAAAAAAAAAAGAACATGTTTGTGAGCAGGTATCGTTTATGGTTCTTGTAGTTTGTATTCAAGAGAGACCTTTTTTCCCTCTTTATAACGAATGAAAATTACCCTTTTCTGGATGAAATTTAAAAGAGGGGTAAGCCACGCTTAAAAGTTAGGAAGAAATCAAGTAAAAAAATTATATCATCGATCTTAAATATAAAAAGGTTGAATCTTAGCTAGTGAGAATTCAACTGCCACCATTTCACTTTTATCACGAGTGAGTTGCAATCAATTTTCTCCACCTCATGGCTAAAGCTTTTTACGCCATGTCTTAGATTGATGAAAACAAGAAAACATGTATTCAGTTTCAGAAAAATATCTGTTGCGTGTCGATAACTGACTGGACTACGTGAACACATCAAACCATCACTGACTGGACTCTCATTAACACATAACGCATTGATATTTTGCGATTCTTAAATTTGATCATTCCCTCTCATTATGTTAGTACGGTTTGGCTAAGTTATAATATAAAATAAATAACTCTATCTTCGGTAAATTAATGAACTTAAAATAGTCCTTTCAGTTTTATTTTTTTAATAAAAAGTAAGTATAATTATTTTTAAAATATAAAAATAAAAACAATTTTCAAATACATTAATTGTTAAATTCTTATATTTATTATGGTATTTGTATTTAACAAAATACACTTACCTATTACCCATATAAATCAATATATTCATTTATTGACCCAATCATTTAATCATTTATTTTTAGAATTTATAATAAATTTATGACAGTTACGTTTTATTGATATTAATAAATTAATTATTTATTTCTTATAAAAAAAATTGAAAGAAGTTTGAATTAAAAATTGTATTAATCTTTTATTTAATTTTAATAAATAAGATATCATTAATATACATAAGATAGAGTTATTTACCTAGTATATTAACCAAGACAAATCCATATTAGTTATTTTAGAAATTCCGTCAGCTACCATCTTTATATATTCTTCATGTACACTATATAGGCGTTTGGTGCACCACGTAATGCATAATTTTAACTTAGCAGAATATTCAAATAATATATAGGTTCCATTTGTTGCAGAAGAGGAACTGTCTACAAAGCAGTAGTGGTTTAAGGAAAACAACAAACCACTGAAAGTGCCAATTAGTTGCTCTGGAAATGCAGATTTCGCCTGATAGGAAGGCAAAGAGAAAGAGTAGGATAAATCTAGAGACAAATACAACAATAATATTTGCGGTCAAGAAATTATCTTCGGACCAATCCACCTGGTAAGATATTCCTTAACTTTTTACCAAACACGACATACAGGGCTGAACCAACCAGAGGCCAACTCGTGGTAATGGCAATATAAACTAGCAACCAGATGGACCATCGATTTTGTCGAGATAACTGCCTTAGGTATTTATTGAAAGGTCTTATTACATGCACTGCTGCATCGTGGGCACTAGCCGTTTCAGCAATGCCAGACGAATCATCACTCTTTGCATTAGTCTCAAGTTCATCTTGTTTATCAACTTTTTCTTCTGGAATGCTGCCATGATGTGTATCTTGTATTGCCTGTATTTCTTCCACATAGTTTGCTGTTGGCTCGCTGTTCAATGCAGCCACCATTCCATCTTCGGTAACATTAACATAAGGGCCTTGATCAATTGATGAGTCCAATGGCGTGTTTGGTTTAGAGATCTGCACCAGAAAAAACAGCAGTTTCAGCCAATAGAAATGCTCTGCTTAGTGCTCCAGATAAAGATAACTTAGTTTACCACAATCCCAGTTACATCTTTTACACGATACCAAAATATATATGGCATTTATTAGTAGTACAGAACCATATCATTACAGTTGCATATCATTCGTTACCTTCTTCTGCACATGCATATAACCGCTAGCGTGCAATTCACCAAGGAATTCATTAACAGCTCTTACCCACCTGCAAGGGTAAGAAAATTGTTATTCAATTTCTTTATACTAGTGGCTGCTTGATTAGAAATCAGTTGGTCGTGGATATTCTATTGTAACTTGAACCCACCAAGGAATGATAAAGAAGATATTAGAAGGTTGCAACAAATACTGCCCACCCCAAAAAAAGCGGTAAAGAAGTAAAAACATGTAAAAAGAGCATTTTTGCAATAAATGAAGGACATCAAAACGCATAAGTGAGTCAGATGTACAAAATGACTCCAGTACCACAGGCCAGATGCAGTTATCCCTTCAAAAAATGCCAGATGTCCTCCATGCTTTACAGTAGCCAACACAATATTTTTATTTGCCCTATCAAAAAAGGAGAACATCAAAATTAATGCTGAAGCAATACCACAGAAATCGAATTAATTGAACACAGGAAAAAAAAAATATTTTTATTTACCTGCATTCATCCCAGGGAATGGCTTCCTTGGTACAGACTGGATCATCCAGAGCACTAATACAAAGAAGAGGAATTGAAACAGATTGCACATAAATAGAACTGCTGCAGCGTCTATAATATGTATCAACAGTCTAAGGAAACAAAATTATTTTAGTTAACTGACATGAGTCAAAATAAGAGATAAGACAAGAAAATAGGTTACAAATTTTAGGTAAAATATAAGTACCTCGTACTTTCCAACGATGCGGGTGGCATGATTATCAAAATCTCGAATAGAAAGTGACTGCAAAGCACATGATTGTACATGCAAGCATGATTGGTTAAAATTGAAAAACATAAAGTAAAACCAAAAAAATGTGGCACATAACATTTGGGAATGTTGCACATATTAGAATGATGAAGCGCTGTGTTATAGCACTTGAATAATGTCCTTGACTGGTAAATTTAAACATGACCACTATAAAATAGCACAATCAAGAGTATTAAGGAATGAAAAATAATGACATTTGCAAGTCCTAGGTAAACAACTTCACACCCGTATTGTATCTTCCTCATTTACTAGTTTACTAGCAAGTTGCCTTAATACCACAATAAGAAGATAGCTTTATTTTTCAGTTAGAAAATAAATCAATAAAAATGTGTATCAAATAACAGAACATACTCGATTTAAACAGGTGCATATAATACAATTTAAATAACCACAGCTTGGTTTTTATACTTAATAGTAGTAAATACTACCTTCCTATTTATAAGAAACAAGTAACTAATTCATCAAGACCAATAAATAGTTATATGTCATAAGTTTATACTCTATTCTAGAAATACCCACAATATTAAATGATTAAATTAACGTTATATATTAAATGAATGAATGTATTCACTTTTATGTATAAGGAATAGGTACCTTGTTAACGCAAATCTTACTATAAATAAGGGTATAAAAAGAACCTATCATCTAATGAATGCATATGAAAAATATTTTTTTTTTCCTTATATTTAGGACCAAAAAGTATTGTCAGGTGTTCCCCATAAATAAAACCGGAAGTAATATGAATTATAGAGAGCAAGGGCACCTTTTCTATTCCTTCCCAATTAGCAAGGCGAGAAAAGTGAGGCTGGTGTCTGCAATGAATATGGGTAAAAATATACAAAAAAGTCAAATTATGAACTACATGAAGATCATAATTTCTCATATCTTGCATATGAAGAGTGTAATAGATGAAAATTCAAGATCTTATCAACAAGATATTTAAACAACACTGGGAAGATACAGACATACAATTTTGCATAACCTTGTAGTCCAACTGCAAGTGCTTTGTCGTAAAACTTCTGAACGCGCCGGCGGCTTATAAATCTGTCTCCTATCTGCAAACAATAAAAAGGTTACAAAAACTTTCTGTCAAGGTAAATAACAGGGAAAATGAAGAAAAGCTCAAACAAACAGTAATATTGAATTGATAATCAAATTCAATAAAACTTCATTGATTATATGAGATAGATTATATCAAACAATTTTGAACCAAAAACATATACATCTTGTATGCTAAAAGCCTAAAAGTCATGGATAAAAAATACAGACCAGATCGGCCAGTTTTTCAAAAAACAAGATAAAGAATCAATTAGACCCCTGGTCTAGGCAATCCAAAAAAAATTAAACAATAAAAAATTAGTGAAAAACCAGTTCGAAACCCATTAAAAATGGTTTGAACTTTTCTTTATTTTTTGTACAAAAAGATGAAATAAATAAATTCACATGTATAAAGTACACATGGATGGATAATATTTAGCCTTTTATTATTGACACTATCTTGGAGGATATGTAATATGATTGTGTTAATTCAAAATTTTAACTAACTATACTTCTTTCGTTTTTTTTTTTATTAATTTATTACTTAATATATTACATAATAATAATAAAATTATATATTTAATCACCATTGGTTCAACTGTGGTTTACGGCTGAACTAATGAATAATCAATCAATGCTTTCGTTGGTTCAATGATCAATACAGATTTTAAAAGTCACTAGAAGTAGATCTGAACTTGAAATACTAACCAAAAGGTCCCAAGGAGAGCAAATAGCTACGGCTCCAGCTACAGGAATATTCTCACCATCCTCACCTAGATATTTTATCTGCTAACAATCATTCAAATCAAATAGTGTAGCAATTTCATCAAGTCCAACATGTGAGAATAAGTTAAAAGGTCTGCAGTTTTTAGTTTTGCTGTAGTTTGCAAAGCAGACAAAGTATGACATGTAGCAATGATCATAACTCATAAGTAAACTAGTCTCTCTGCTTGCAAGGGTAAGGCTGCATACATCCACCCTTTGTAGACCCTACTTGGTGGGAGCCTTGTAATCTAGATCTCCCTTTTATTTATTTATTTTTTAGGGGAGGGGAAAGCAAAACCCTCAAAAAAAAATTTTTAGTACCTTTCTCAATATTTACAAATAAGTTTAATTATATATTTAGTCCTTATAGTTAACACACGTCTACGAATTAATCTTTATACTTAAAAAAGTCACATTTGTTCCTATACAATTGTTTTATTACATTCTAATCCCTATCATTTAAGTTTTGGGCCGTCATAACGACATTATCAATAGAAGGGATCAAATCATAACAAAATACTCGTGTATAATTTAACTATAAAAATAATAGCATATAGAAAGGCTATATGTGTAAAACTAAACCACTTTATTCAAGCTTAAACAAATGGACCTTAAAACTCAAGCAAGACATTTTAAAACATCTGATGGAAGCATAGCATAAGATTCAAGCAAGGAACTTACCAGAATATTAGCTCCAATGCTAGTTCCAACAACAAACAAAGGTGCCCTAGGGTTCTCTTTGTGTATATAATTGACCACCGTTCGGACATCCTCAGTCCATCCAGCATTGTAGAAACAATCAGACTGAAAAAAATTGCATTACTATACGGTGAAAACAATAAAATTGTTATGTTACATCACAACATGATCACAATCAAAGTATTGAGATGAAACCTTCTAAATTCTAATGGACTTTTGTTGCTAAATTGTGTCAATGTGTTGGCTTGTCTATTAGTATTCGTAATACTAATAGACAAGCCAACACATTGACACAATTCAAATGCAATATTTGTGACTTAACCTCAAAGGTTATTGAATTAAAAAAGATAGACAATAAAGCTACATTGAAAATAGAGACGTCAAAAGCAAAATTTGTCCAATTTGCCTTTGGTTTTTAATGAATCACCTATAGACACCAATGACAATGTTGATATCAAAAAGAAGAAAACATCTAGACCACTAAAAAAAGTTTTCAATATGCAAGCTAGAGAGGCATTAGACTATGAAATTACTAGAATGTTTTACTCATCAGAATTATCTTTTCATTTAACAAGAAAACTGTATTATAAGAGATTTTTTCTTTTGCTGCCAATAATTATAAAAATGGATATCAGCCTTTAGATTATAATAAGTTAAGAACAAGTTTGCTTTAAAATAAAAGAAGACATGTAAGAGGCTATTGGAGCCAATAAAAAAGACATAAAGTCAAAAAGGTATTAGCATTGTCAGTAATGGGTGAAGTGATTCCCCAAAGAAGACTTATCAGTTTCATGACTGTTACAAAGAGTGAACCCATGTTTTCAAAAACTATAGAATGTTTTAATGGAATTAAAAACAAAGAATTTATATACAAACAAATGAGAGATGTAATTATGGAAGTTGGACCTTCAAATATTATGCAAATTGTGACTAATAATGCATCTTTATATAAGATAGTGAGTTTAATAATTAAGGCTGATTTTCTTTCTATTTATTAAACTCCTTGTATTTTGTACACTCTAAATCTTGTTTTAAAAAATATATGTGTAACTAAAAATACAAAAAAAAAAAAAAAAAATTGTTTATCAAGAGTGTTTTTTTATCACAAAAATAGCAAAAGATGACAAGTTCATAAAAAAGCTTTATTATGGGTCACTTTATGAGATCATCTATTTTTAACTCATTAAAATTGTTTTCCATTGCTGTCTCTACTATAGTAATGTTCAAGAGATTTAAGCAATTGGAAAAAAGACTCTAAGATATAGTTATTAGCAATCATTGTCTTCTTACAAGGAAAATGATGTTAAAAAAGCTAAATTTGTGAAAGATACCTTATTAGATGATGTTTGGTGGAACAAGATTGATTATATCTTTCTTTCACTAGTCACATCTATGATATTCTCAGAAAAATGGATACAAAAGCTTCATCTCTTCATTTAATGTATAAAATGTGAGACTCAATAATTAAAAAAGTAAAAAAAGTCATATATCAATATGAAAGAAAGGTGAAAAGTAAAGAATCAAGTTTCTATAATGTTGTGAACTCCATATTAACTGAACTTTGGACAAAAAGTAGTAGACCTCTCCATTGTTTGGTTCATTTTTAAAACCTAAGATAATAAATTATATTCTTAAATAATATTTTCAATGTTTAAAATTCTTAGTTACATTTCTACAAATTATTATATTTTTTTTTTTATATTGTATGTATTGTAGTCATGAATAACTAAATAAATATTCTAATAAAATTACTCCATATCAAGATATGAAACTTACTCATGAAATGATGAAATACTTCAAAAGATACTTTGTTAATATAGATATGAGGAGACAAGTGAATATAGAGTTTACAAACTTTTCTTTTGATGACATTGATTCTTTAAATGACAAGGTCGGGTAAGATGAATGCAAAATCTTGGTGACTTATTCATGGTGTTCATACTCTAATAGTTCAAAAGGTTTCTCTTAAACTACTCTAACAAACATATTTTTTTTCATGTTGTGAAAAAAAAATGAATCATCTACTTTTTTATTCAATGTATGAAAAGAAACAAGATGACATCATATAGGAAGTAAAATCAAGTATTTGTTCATAGAAACTTTTATCTTCTTTCAAGAAATTCTTTCCAATATGATCAATAGAAAACAAAAATGTAAAATATAGTAGGAAATGCATTTGGATCACTAAATAAGGATGGAATGCTTAAATTGCTAATTTGTAACTAAATGAACCAAAGTTAGAGACTATATTTTTTTAGTGATAATGATCAAGGAGGTCACCACCCCTAAATTAAATCTTTTTTGTTTAGAGACAGAGCGAAATAATGCCTCTTAACCTTCTTTGGTGAGGCTCGTTATTAATAATTACCATAGGACTTACAACTTGTTCTAAGATATTTGAATCATCTTTTTATTTTGGAATTTTCTTTTTGTAAAGAAACAAAATTCTTGCTTTTATTAGGGTATTATACAAAAATTATAAAGTCTAACAACTTTGTCTTAAGAAGATGAATAAACAAATTTAAATTTTTGTCATGTTAATCATATTTAAATTTTTATATATATACAAGTATCTGAGACTTTTAGCAATATATATATATATATATATATATATATATATATAGAGAGAGAGAGAGAGAAAGAGAGGAAAGGATTTTCTCACACTAGTATAAATTTAAAAAAATTTAAACTCGATTTAAATCATTCATTTAACGGTCAGTGAAGTAATAAATTATAACTCATTAGATTTAAGTTAAATAAAAGACTCAAATCGAGTGTAAGAGTTTTTAGACTTACACTAGTATAAGAAAATTTTACTCCATATATATATATATATATATATATATATATATATAGATATATATATAAGCGGTGTCTCAGTGTCCTATATTTTAAACATCTGCCGTGTCCTAGTGTCTTGTCCATGTCGGAGTTAGTGATTCATAATTATCTAATGAGCTTACTTAGCCAACCTATTAGCTAAACTTACATTTTAATATTGGTAGTAGTAATTAATTAGTAGGAAGCCAAGCTTGAAAATATATCAAACTCGTTAATCAATATATTTCCATCTGGCAGAAAACTAACCGTGATTGAAACACCTCCAAGTCCTCGGTGATTACTGATAACAACTTTCCACCCACGCTTTGCTGTATGATATGCAAGATGTTTGAGATACTACCAAGATGGGAGGAAAAGAAAAAATAAACCGGTAAGATGACACTATAATATAAACAAAACTAGTGAGCCAAAAAAAAAGTGAAAAATTAAAGTTAATAAACATTTCAGAAGAGTACAATGGAAAATCTTGTATACTTTATGTTTAACAGAATAAATAAATAAAAACAAGGGTCCAATACACTTTCTTCATTTTGACAACTGGTACAGTTCTGGAAAAAATCTTCCTTTCTAACATAATACCTCAAGCAACCATCAAAAGTCAACTTCATATTGATAATGCTCCCAGCACACTTCCACTTGGTAAAAACTTAATGCAGACCAGGGCTTTTCAGGAATCAGGAGGACTTTAGTATGTGGTGCAATTTTGTGTGTTTTCTCAGTAAGTATTATACAAACACTACAAAGGTGAAACATGTATTCTGAATTTGATAAAATTGAAGAATCTCAACTAAACACCAAATCAATGTACAATGAGAGTAAAGTCCTGTTAGCATGTATCAGAAAGTACAGTAAACAGTTTCGTGTCTGATTAGATGAAGTTATCATGAAATCATGCAAAACAACATAAAAATATGTATATTGTATAGAAGTTGCCCATTAAGAGCCTTTTCAGCAAACAAAGAGAATCAATTCATCCCACTGTGGCATACATTCTCAATGAAAAATTTTTGGTTAAGATTAATTTGAACACATATCTTAATTAGTTCAACAGTTCAAAATTAATTTTTTCAAAACCAATTCTACCAAACTCTTAAACAAATGGGCCCTAAATTGTTGAAAAACTAACAACAACAACAACAACAACCATACCTTTTCTTCCAAGGTGGGGTCAATTACCCTGATCAAACGATGCCACAATTTTCTATCATAAATCATGCCACTGGACTATTTTTCTGGCATCTAACCTACTCTCCTTTTTAGGACTTGTACAGGTCTTCTCCACCTAAGGAGAGATTCTACCATCTTTTCTACAATAGGAATTACCCTAACTTTTTGCCTAATACATTTATTCCTAATCCTTCTAGTATGTCTGTACACAACAATAACAGTAACGCAAAGTAAGCCTTTGGCATAACTTACATGTCCCAAGCCACTAGGCTAGGAAGTTTACAAGCCCCGCCCTAGAACTTAAGTAACCATCAACAAGATGGGGAAAAGTATGTGGTTTTTCCAAATTCCCAAAATGTTGGATAGCAAGAAAAATAACTAAGCATACACATAAACAGAAACATAACATAACTTACAGCGGATGAAGAGTCACTTGTTAGACCAGGAATCACTACAATAATGGGAGTAGATTCATCTTTAGAATCAACACGGTCCATATGGAGAGCACCACCAGAAACTGTGACATGGTCATACACATAAGATCAACCTTAGAATTGTGTATGTAAATAATAGGCTAGAGGTTTTGTAATTTGATATTTCAAAATACAAATTGAAAATTTGAACATTTGAACATTTTAGATATACCATCAGAACTCGTCAGCCAGTCCAAAGCAATGGTTCCGCCATCAGGAGTACTAAACAGTTGTCTGAAAGAGAACATATGAACAGTTATTAGATTAGATGAACATATACCTTAGCTTAGCATTATTAATAATTTCAACATCAAACGCATAGCATCATCAATAGCTAACAATTGAATCAATGAATCAATCGAGAGGGAGAAACGCGATTTGACTGATTACCTTCTATATTTAAAAAGAGGAGGTCTACCGAAAAAGTTCAAGAAAACGGTCTGAAGATGAGGACTGGAAAGCCATGGAGTGGCGACATAGGTGGCGTGGAGAATCTTGCATTTGGAAACGATGGCGTCGTAGAACTGAGAGGTGGAATTGTAGGTTAAAACGACGGGGGCGCCAGAGAAGAAGGAGAAGAAGTCTTCGAAGAAATGGAGTTCGAGGAAATTGTAGAGGAAGAAGGTGAGAACAAAGGATGCAGCGACAAAGTAATGCCAAATAGGAATGAGAGAGAGAGCTTGAAGAAGGAGGCAGTAGCCACACGGCGCATCGCGTGCGAGGTTCGAGCAATCCCAATCCATGATGGCGGAGTTTGGGAATGTTGTGACGGAGACTACGGTGTTGTGAGAATGGAGAAAACGTGATTTCAGCTTCTAATGTGAAAGCTCCACGTGACCCATTCCTCTCCCTTCCAAGTTCCAATCATCCATCCTTCGCATTCGCATCCGCATCATCGTCATTTTATTATCATTTCTCTTTCTATAATTATTTATATGTAACCTCGTTTGCTCAACGACATACAACTCTTTTGGGGGAAAATGGGAAATGGAAGTCGCCTCCTTCAAACACGTATGTAGACAATCAAGCCCGGTTAAATCACTTGCCAAACGCAATTTTATAAAATATTCTTTTGACTTAATTTATTATAATTTCCAAAAATTAATAGTAAAAAGATAAAGTTATGTTTAAAAAATATTTAATCATAATTTTATTGAAAATGTGATATACATTGATAGCTAAATCAAAAATATAATTACTTCTTCAATTTTTAATCTAACAATTAAATTTTATCTTAATTACTTCTTCAGGTACATGAATCACCCAACGTCTTAAACTTGATAAAAAATAAATTTTTAAAAATTTATCAATTAAAAAGTCTCTTCTATAACCTTTTTTTATAAGAGCGACTTCAAAGATCTTCTTTGAAAATTATTAAATCACTTTTTTCAGTAATCTTTTCTATTTAACAAAATTATAAACAAACAAATTAAAAAATATCACAGTATATTTATTTATTATCTTGTGTTGGAATATTTTCCAAGCTATCGTCCAAGAATTCTTTCAAAACGAAGAATCACTAAAATAAATGTTTCTCCAATAATTTTTTTGTTACACAGCTGAGAATCCAATAAAAAAAATACATACTATAGTTCTATCAAAACAAAAGGGGGGAAAAAAGTAAACCTCGCCCAACTCCATCTGTTAGCACTAAACGCAAGCACTCGTATTTTAAATGAGGGTAAAGCCCCGAAAAAGATATTAAAACGCTTTTAGAAAGCTGCAGCGAATTTCAAAACCTGTCTATCACCTCTACAGTAAATAAAACAAAGTAGGCCAAACTCAAAACTTGGATTGCGTGCACCTTAAAATAATAATTGCACGTGAAGCACCTTAACATTCAATAGCCCGCATCCGGTACATCATTTTCAACATTCATATAAAAAAAATTTAAAAAGATGAAAAAATTTTACAGTTAAAATGAACTGTAATAGATCTTTGTTCTTACTCAAGCTATACTGTCTTATAGTATCTTATAAATCAAGATGAGCTACATTGTTGGAACTAAGCACGTGTTTGAACAAAATCATGTATTAACGAAAAAAATATAACATGTAGCATTTAAATGCATTCATGCTTGGGTGGATTTGATGCCATCCAAACACACGCTGACTGTTTGTCCAAAACGATAGGATTCACCGCATTATAAGCATGAGTTAGTCACAAGCTCATCTTGTTCATTAAGAGTTTCTGTTGGAACTCATTCATGACTGTCATGATGTGCATCCTGGATTACATGTGTATCTTCCACATTGTCTGTCGGAGGGTCACTGTTCAATGCAGCTACCATTCCACCTTCAGTAACATTAACATAAGGGCCCCGATCAATTGACAAGTCCAATGGTCCATTTGGTTTAGAAATCTGCATCCCCGTTAACAGAGAAAACAGCATGTTCAGCCAACAAAGTTGCTCTGCTTAATTTCCCAAGTAAAGACAAATTAGTCTACGTCGGGAGAAGATCTTCTCACATGACATGTTGAGTCATGTTCAAATTTTGTACCCAGATCTGCTTATTAATTTTTGATATGCATGGTCCAACTTATTTAATATTAATCACGAGATCAGAGAAATAGACACAAAACATGCACGTGACCTTATCATGTGAAATTACCACAAGAGAGAATCCAGTCAACCACATCCCAAATTACAAATGTTTAGAAAACCAAAACAAGTGGCAATTTCAAATATTACAGAACCACAGAGAATGAATATAAACGAGTCCTTGGCCAAAATAACCAAATATAGTAGCATATTTTTACCTTTTTTGGTACATGCATATAATTGCTGCTGTGTATTATCCCAAGGAATTCATTAGCAGCCCTTACCCACCTGCAAGAGAAAGTAATATTGCCCTTCAATTTTATTATAAAAGTGGCTGCCTGATTCAAAATTAGGAGATGCCATGCATGCATGCTATTGCAACTTGAACCAATCAAAGAATATCCCCCAATCCCAACAAAAAAATTGCAATAATAGGACAGCTAAATGCATATGGTTTTTGAATGAAAGAAAATGCTGAAATGTCAGATGTACAAAATGACTTGTTACCACAGCCCAGACGCAGTTATCCCTTCATAGAACGCCAGATGTCCTCCATGATTTACAGTAGCTAACACTATATTTTTATTTGCCCTATAAAAAGATTAGTACATTAAAATTGATGCTGAGATAATGCAAAAGAAAGAGAATTAAATAGAACCAAGAAAACAATAAAGTGCCGTACTTGCATTCGTCCCAGGGAATGGCTTCCGTAGTACAGATTGGATCATCCAGAGCAGTAATACATAGAAGCGGAATCGAAACAGATTGCACATAAGCAGAACTGCTGCAGCGTCTATAGTACGTATCAACAGACTAAGGAAACAAAAAGACATTAGTTAATCGATAAAAATAGGTAGAACAGGAGTTGAGAGAAGGAAATAGAAGACTAAAAATTTAAGGGATACGTAAGTACCTCATATTTCCCAACAATGCGGGTTGCATGGTCATCAAAATCTCGAACAGAAAGTGACTACAAAGCACAAACACATACATTCACACATGATTGGTTAAAACTCAAATTAAAAAAAAACACGGGAAACTTAACATATAAGAACCTTGTACTAAATAGAATAATAAGCGAAGAGAAAGTTGTGGCCAGAAAACTAAACTGGTAGCAAGCATTTAGCGTCTTAAACCAAATACATCTTCCAATCACTTGAAAAGCTTTAGCCTTAACTCGTAAAATCTATACATTACCACCATAAAAATATTGCAATTAAGAGAAGGAACAAAATAAATGACATTTGCAAGTGCGAGGTCAATAACCCTTCATGCATTTTCCTCACTTCCTATTGATACCACAACAAATTCGAAGTTTTATTTTACCATTAGAAAATAAAAACAAAAATGTACAACAAAGAATAGAATAACATCAACTAACTAAACAGATCCATATCACAGAAAATGTAGAATAACCCCATGAGTTGCATATTACACTGATAGTAGTAGTGAAAATTAAATTATACCTTTTCTATCCCTTCCCAATTAGCATTGCGAGAGAAGTGAGGCTGGTGCCTGCAATGAATAATGGTAAAAATATGAAATTAGGTCAAATCACCAACAATAGATAAAATTAACTTTCCATCGCTGTTTGCATTGAATACTGTAACGCAAGAAATATCGAGCAGATAAACAAGATATTTAAGTTGAACCAAAGAGATATAGACATACAATTTTGCATAATCTTGAAGTCCAACGGCAAGCGCACTATCATAAAGTTTCTGCACACGCCTACGACGAATAAATCTGTCCCCTAACTGCAAACGACAAAGCGCAGGAATATTGAATTGGAAGTTAAACACAATAAAACCTTAAAACTCCAAATCATTATGTCAAACAGTTTATATTAATTTTGAACAAAAACAAATATTTCTTGTATGTCACACTTATGGATGGATAACTCAGTCTTTCATTTTCTTCACCTATGACCCGTCCAATATTTAAGGCAATGCTAAATTTAGAACTTACCGTTGAATTTTCAAAATAATTTTGATTATTTCATTCAAATTCTATTATTTTCAAGTGCATACAAAATTAATTTCGTTTCTTCAACAAGAACCACAGACAATTAAACTGGGTCCAAATACAGATATGACATACTGTAGTAACCCAAGGTACATTATCCAAAACCATTTCAAACATAAAAGTTAAAGAAAGTTGTAAAATCAAAATACTAACCATAAGGTCCCAAGGAGAGCAAACAGCAACAGCTCCAGCTACAGGAATATTCTCACCATCCTCACCAAGATATTTTACCTGCCAACAAGCTTTCGAATCAAACAATGCAGCGCTAAAACCAAGCTCTGCGAATTTGAGAATAGGTTCATAATTGTGCAAAAAAAAAAATTTATACACATAATTGTGCAAATTTGCTGTAGTATTAAAAGCAGATAAAAGATGTACCAACGACAATAAGTGTTAGTACAACAAATTACGACATCAAGCCATTAACACAGTAGTTAAAATTTACCAAAAACATGCAGTTCCGAAACCAAATGATATTGTTCTAACATTAGTATTTTTAATTATATTTTCCAAAAGTTCTTTACAGGGACAAGGGGAGAAGCTGTTTATGAGAAATAACCAATATTTTTTGTGAAATACACGTTTAAATGATGGTACAATTCACCGAATTAAAATAAATAAAGAAATACATATATGAACATCCAGACCCTAAGACGCAAGCCTGAAAATTAAGTAATTCGAGTAAGCAATGCATAAAACACAGGCCACAAACATACCAGAATATTAGCTCCAATACTAGTTCCAACAAGAAACAAAGGTGCCCCGGATTTCTCTTTGTGGAGATAATTGACCACTGTGCGGACATCCTCAGTCCATCCAGCATTGTAGGAAAAATTAGACTGAAATGGTTTTAAAAATAAAATAATATTACAAGGAAAAGAAAACAAGAAAACTGTTACACTGCAACACGAAATCTGTGTTGAGATGCACAATAATCCTAACATTCATAAAAGAAGCAACGTCAAGATTTTCAATAACATTTGTCAACTGCCGCCTTTCGCACGTTTCTTTAGGACCTCTGTAAATTTTTGCTTTTAACTCACCCTATCTAGACTCGAATGTAGGACCACTAAAAATTTAAGTTGCATTCAAAACACTCAACTTGTTTAATTAGAAATTTTGGTTTTTATTTTCACTCTCAGATTTTACTAAAATTTACAAAAATGTTAAATTATTTTTATTTTATTTCTTATTTTTAAGGAAAATGCAAAATTTTTAATAAAACTATATAGACCTTCCAAGGCTACAACTACATTTTTATGTCCATTCAACCATGTCACGGATAGAATTACTTCCAGCAGAGAAGATTATGAAAAATAAAAAAGAAAGAAAGAAAGAAATCCAAGCCTACCTATTTATGAATCCAACCAACGATATTTCCAAAACTTTTTCTCTTGACATACAAAGAGATTGGCAAGCTTAGTGTATCCAATGAGATTACTTAACCTATTCATTTTCGAATTGATTGACGAGATGGCAATCAAAAAATATATTAGAGATATATAACCAAACTAGGTCTTCGCCAAATAATTGAAAGTTTTGGTTTGATTTGGATACTTGTGGGCAAGTACAATATACACGTGATCAGTCTTTAGTCTTTATACATATTAACAATACAAAATGTTAATAAGCTTGCGGAAAAACTAACCGTGATTGGAACACCTCCGAATCCTCGGTGGTTACAGATAACAACTTTCCATCCACGCTTTGTTGTATGATAAGCAAAATGCTTGATATACTATCAAGATGAGAGGGGAAGAAAAAGAGAAAAACAAAAAACTCTAAGATCCCAATACAATATAACAAATCTTCAAACCAAAAACAAATTATAATTTGTAAATTAATAAACATTTCGTACAGGAACATCAAGCAAAATTGAAGTCTAACAAAATAATAAAACAATATCACAATAGTGTATAATGCACTGCGCTCGTTCTGACAACTAGTATTATCAAGGGAAACAATCTTTCCTTTCAAATATCAACACTCAACATGATATTACTCTTGGCACTGCCAGTTAGATTGTGCTCTTGGAAGAACAGTTTAGCGCCAAAATCCTTACTCAAATATAACGGTTCTGTACCTGGCCACTGAACTAGGTATTTTAAGCTGATACTATACAATTATGAAGACAAGAAACAATTGTTGCTTCAATCTTTTCTTTCTTTCCTTCCTTGAAAGACAATTTCATTTCCAAATTTCTTTTAAAAATGGCAAAAAGAAGAAAAAAAACTAGTTACAACAGATCAATCAATGACAACTCTCAAGCAAGCAACTAACATTACTAATTACAGTTAAATTACTAATAGTTAATTCTATGACATAATTAGACAAACCATAAACAGAAACACTTACAGCAGAAGAAGAGTCACTTGTAAGACCAGGAATTACTACAACAATTGGAGTAGATTCATCTTTAGAAGCAACATCATCCAGATGACAAGCACCACCAGAAACTGTAAAATAATAAGACACAAAAGAATAAATAAAACATGGACCTCGAAATTGTTCGTGTACTAAGCCAGACCCAGAGGCTTCCTAATTCGACATCCAATGCCAAATAAATTAAGTATGCATGATCTTATATATACCATCAGAACTCGACAGCCAATCCAAAGCAATGGTTCCACCATCTTGAGTCCTAAATATTTGTCTGAAAGAAAATAGAAATTAAATTATGACTAATTTATTATTGTATTAGAAAATGAGGAAAAACGTGAAATATTGATGATGACCTTGTGTATTTGAAAATAGGAGGCCTCCCGAAGTAGTTCAAGAAAAGAGTCTGAAGATGAGGACTGCAAAGCCACGGCGTCGCAAAGTACCTTCCATGAAGTATCTTACATTTCGAAACAACGGCTTCGTGGATTTTAGAGGAGTGGTTGTAGGTGAGAGAAACAGGGGAGCCTGAGAATCCAGAGAAGAGATTTTCGAGGAAATGGAGTTCGAGGAAATTGTAGAGAAATGAAAGGAGAATAAAAACGGCGAAGAGAAGGTAATGCCAGAGAGGAATGAGAGAGAGGACTTGGAAGAGGAGCCAATAGACATTGGAAGAGGATGGTGAATCGTCTTCGAGGTTTGAGCAAAAGCGATCCATGGAACCGGAAGTGAAGTTAGGAGTGAAGTGAGAAGTGATGAGAGCGGGAAGTAAATAAAAAAAACGATCACTCTGAAACCTGCTCGTGACACTTCAAGAGCATCTGAAGAATCACGTTTTAATAATCGTTTTTCCATCGTTATGAACATGTTCTTCGTTTTTTTTTTTTTCCAGCTAAAATGGGAATCGGGAATCGCCATTATTGACCTGCGAAAGCGCGGTCTTCCTTCCTTACAGCTTAAATAATATGCAAAAGACAGAAACACGCTTACAACGAGCGTAAAAGACAATTTTATGAGAAGCATTGTTATGTTCTGTTCCAAATGGCTCCAAATTTGTGTTTGGGATATATTAGTGTTTTATTATATATTTTGTCTCGTTGTTTGGTTCTTGGGGCCAATGGACCCAATACTTATGTCATTGATGGTGGATGGCTTTTAATTATTTCAAAACTTTATTGGAGTTAAATTTATTTTAATTAATTTTTGTTTTATTTTATTTTATTTTAAGTTTGTTGAAATAAAAATGTGAGATATTATTTTATTTTAATAAATATTTATTTATTATAATAAAATACTACATTTTTAATAAAGTAATAAATTTAAAACTCTCTTCTTGTTCCATCTTTTTCTCACTCATGATCCTTCACACTTGTTATTTTCTTCTTACTAATTTCTTTTAGATTGGGTCAACAATAATTTTTGTTTCACTGAGTCCATGGTCTCATAAATTAATTCCACTGTGCACTGATGATCAATACTCCAATACAAAGGCTGAGTACACGGATATAAGTTTTGAATGCTAGGAATTTCCACTCTTGTTGTCATACTACCCGTCATAATTTTCCAAATATCTCAAAAGACGAATTGATGCAAGAAACAACCGATGTTTCTTGGTTTTCCCAAATGGGTGTGCCTAATTATGCTCACAAAATTGTGATGGCAAATATATTTAAATGTGTGCATGGTATGGCTAATAGCACTTGAAATGAGCACGCAAAGGTTCTCTATGTGCGTATGTGGTTATTGGTCGGGCCAATAAAGATGATCATCATCATCATAGGTTGGTACCAGCAGCTATGTTAATAGCTGAGGGGTTCGACATTATTGAAAAGGAATGTCTTTGTTTGTTTAGAAGATATTCATAATTGGAAAATATTAGTAAAATGTTACTTATTTTTATTTTTAAATTAGTTCATTTGTATTTTTTAATTTTAGCTAATAATAGAAAGTATGTAAAATAATGTATAAGAAAATGTGTTACTAACATTTTTTTTTTAATTACATGTGTTTCATAAAAATTACATTAATGATTGATTTCATGTAAGCAATTAATACCTTTCCATCGGTTTCACGTGGCCACCAGTGAAAAATTAATAAAAAAAAGTTTATTTTAATTAATTTGTAAATTAATTAATTTAAAAATTTTATTAATATCAGTTCTTAACACTAAGTTTAAGTATCTACAACAAAAAAAAAATTATAAAAAAAATATATAATTATTATATAAAATATAATAAATATTTCTCTTTTTAATAAATTTTTATTATTATGAACTGATTATCTTCGATCTTAAAAAATAAAGTTAATAAAACTTTTAATTTAATTATAACATTTGAATTAATATTAAAAAGTTATTGGCACTATTTTTTCTCTCTCTCTAAACAAGTGAAAATGACTGAACTTCGTGTCCATGATAATCCATTTCAACAACTACAAAAGCATTGGAAAATTATACACATGCATTTATGTTCAAGTCTAATGACAAAGCACAAATATTTTTACGTTACAAGTTTTTTAAATATCTTTCTATTTCTTCTCACACTCAAATAAAATAAAAGTTTGTAGGAACGTGCAGCGAGTAATTAATTTACTCATATAATTTGAGGTCGAAAGAACAATATCATTGTTTAGTATGGAGGTAACAACATCTACATAATTTAAATATATGCATGTTGTTGTAAACTAATGTTAAACTATGATTAAAGAAACCTTTTTTTTTTTTTTTGAGAAGTTCAAAATAGCACAAAAAAATTAAAAAATTTAAAAGAACAATGAAATTTAACTTAATATTAATAATAATTAAAATTCTTTATCTATCGTACTGGAATACAGTATTATTAATATTAACTAATAAATTTTTTAAGTTACTATTGTACATGAAGAATCTTTTTAATTGAATTAAATGCAATATATGACAATTTACATTTAACTTATACTAACTGACTTAAATACTGTTAACGAATACTTGCCCCTATCTTGAATTAAAAGATAAAAGAAAAATTATTGAATGTAAGTAGATGTGGTTTAATTGCTTAATAAATTATTTGCAAACTTTGATATATTATTTTAAAAAAATTCTTAAGTTATAAAACATTATTGCTGAAATAAAATATTTTAACTAAACTTAATATGATCTTAAGGTCCTATATTTTTATTAAATTCTACCAAATATTAAAAAATTAAAAAAAAAAACATGAAGTTTAGTTGAAAAGTTTAAATTTTAAAGTTTTTATAAAACTGGATAGAAAAACATATTTATGGGTGAAAAGGTAATATTTTGAAGAATTTTTAATAGGTTTTGTAATACAAGTTAAAAAATTAAAGTAGGTTAAACAAATAAATATTTTGACATGATTTTAAAAAAATAGGTTGAAAAGGAATGCACTTCAAAAGGAAGTTGAAATGTTTCAAGTCTAAAAAAGAAAGATAAAGGGAACAAAAAAAATATCTAAAAAAGATACCAGATGTCTTTTAAAAGTAATTATTAATTATTGTCATAAGCAAAAGATTAAGACATGTGGAAAAAATTATATATGACAAAATAGTGATAGTTACAAAAATATGTTAAAAATATATTAGAAATCTTTTAAAAGTAGTTATTAGCAGTTGACCAGTTATCAATAATTGTCACCAGCAAAAGATCAAGACATGTGGAGAATGGTTCTATTTTTCTTCTCTGATACACCATTTTGTTGTGGTGTATATGTTGTTGTTAGCTCCTTCCGAATCCCATGTTTTTCACAAAATACAAAAAAAATTATTTGAATAGTACTCTCCACTATAGTCTGTTTGAAAGGACTTAATATCTTAAAGGACTTAATATCTTTTCCTAATTCATTTTCTGCTTGAGCTTTTAAATGTAAAGAAAGCTTTTGTTTTTCTTGCAAAAAATAGACTCAGTTTTCTTAGAAAAATCGTCAATAAAAATAATTAAGTATCTTTTATCTCCATTAGAACATGGTTCTATGGGACCACAAATATCTGAATGGACCAGCTCCAAAATACATTTTTCTCTCTATGACTTGCCATTAGGAAATTGAGAATGGTGTTGTTTGCTAACAACACATTCTTCACATACTTGAGAGGGAGTCGTGAATTGTGGAGGACCTATCACCATATCCTTTTGTTAAAGGTTCTTTAATCCACCAAAACTCAAGTGGCCATAACGATAATGCCACAACCAAGTAAAATCTATAACTTTAGCCATCAAACCAGATGGAATGCTTTCAATCTTCAACAAAAATAGTCTATTTGAGCTTATTTGTACAACTACAATGGAACCTCAAACAGATCTCAAATGTCACAAGATCCTTTGTCAATGGTAATCACATAACCTTTTTTCCAGTAATTGCCCAGCACTTAAGAAATTACTTTTTAGATCATGAACATACATTACATTGAAAATTATTTCAACAAAACCATTCTTTGTTTTTATTCTTATATCACCTTTTCTCATTACTTTCATAGTAGAGCTATCACCAAAGCTTATAGTAGAATGAAAATCTTTATCTAAGTATGAGAAAAAGAACTTACTTCCACTCATGTGGTTGTTACAGCCTATGTCCACATACCATATTCCTTGCTCATTGTTCTATTCATTTTCTACCGTAATCAACAAGGTTTTCACTTCATTCTTCTCAATGAAATTTGAACTCTCTCCCTTTTCTCTATAAACAGGTAGTCTATAGTAATATTTAAAGGCATAGTGGCCAAGTTTATGATATCTAAAGCACTCTACCTTGGACTTATCATGATTCTTTCCTCTGCCTTTGTCTCGTGATTGGTGATTTTGGTTGTTATTAGATGTAGAGTTCTTATTGGAATCTCAATTTCCTCAACCTCCACATCTTTTTCCTCTACCTCTACCTTACTCCTTCTTCTAGAGTTATTGGAATGAGTATTGGTAGAAGCCTTCAATACTTGTTTCTCCACTATTGAACTTTTGTTTATCTTTTGTTCATGAACAAGCAAAGAGCTTTGAAGCTCATCAAGGGAGAGTTCATTAATGTCATTAGATTCCTCAATTGAACATACCACATAATCAAAATTTGGTGTGAGTGAGCGCATAATTTTTTCAACAATGGCTATATCTTCCATTTTCTCACCATAAAATTGCATATTGTTAGCAATTGTCATGGCCCTTGCACAGTAATCGGTGACAAATTCACTTTCTTTCATTTGAAGAATTTCAAAATCTCTTCTCAAAGCTTGAAGCTAAGCACATTTGACTTTTGCAGAGTCTTGATATTTTTTTTTCATTGAATGCCAAAAATTCTTAGAAGTATCTTTGCAAAGAATAGTTTCCAAGATAGATCAATTAATGGCCTGAAATAAATAATTTTTGGCTCTCAAACCTTTCAATTTCAACTCATCAATCTCTTTTTGTTGTGCATTAGTAAGAACAACATCATCTTCTGATGTGAGTACACCATCTTCAATAACTTACTAATTTTCCTTGGACCTTTTCCATCAGCATGCTCCAATAGTCATAGTGGCCATCAAATTGTGGAATGGTTGGTTGTACAAATTTGTCAGAAGTCGTTGGTGGAACTTAGACCGCTGTCTTTTACTGCTACTCTTAAAAACTTTGATAACATTGAAAGAATAGCAATAAACTAGAAAGATATAACATGGGTTCCTTTATTCAAAATAACTAAAGCACTTACATAGGTATACCAACAAAATAAAATGCACTGTAGCCATGATTCAAAAACTTTTGATAACAAAAAAAATCCCTAAAAAAAAGAACCACTAAATTTATTAAAATAACAACCAAAAGATATATATTAAAAAAAACATAATACACCAACAAAAATAATATCATTATTTAGTTTGGAAGTAACAACATTTAGATAATTTAAATATATGCATGTTGTAAACTAATATTAAACTGCAATTAAAGAAACGTTTTTTTAGAAGTTCAAAATAACAAAAAAAATTTAGAAATTTAAAAAAACAATGAAATTAAACTCAATATTAATATGAGTTAAAAAAATTTATCTATCACACTAGAATACAACAATGTATTGTTAATATTAACTAATAAATTTTTTAAGTTATTGTAATACATGAAGGATCTTTTCAATTGAATTAAATAACTTATATTAACTTACTTAAATATTGTTAATGAATACTTGTCTTATCTTAAATTAAAAAATATAAAAAGATTTTTATTGAATCTAAAAATATGTGGTTCAATTGCTTAATAATTTATTTGCAAACTTTTGAAAAAAAAAATTTTTCTTAAGTTACAAAATATTGTTGCTGAAATAAAATATTTTAACTAAAATTGATATGATCTTAAAGTCCTACTTTTTAATTAATTTCTATCAAATATAAAAAAACCAAAAAATATATGAAGTTTATTTGAAAAGATTAAATTTCAAAGTTTTTATAAGAGTGGATAGAAGAACATATTTATTGGTGAAAAGGTAATATGTTGAAGAGTTTTTAATAGGTTTTGTAATACAAGTTAGGAAATTAAAATAGATAAAAAAACAAGTGTCTTGACTTGATTTTATAAAAATGGGTCAAAAAAAGGAATGCACTTTAAAAGGAAGTTGAAACGTTTCAAGTCTAAGAAATAAAAAAGATACAGAAAATAAAAAAATATCTTGAAAAGATATGAGAGGTCTTTTAAAAGCAGATATTATTAATTATCAATGATTGTCACTAGCAAAAAACACATGAAAAAAATTATGCAAAAAATAGTGACAAATACAAAAATATCTCAAAAAAATATAAAAATATTTTAAAAATAGTTATTAACAATTATCAATGATTGTCACTAATAAAAGATCAATAATATGTGAAAAATAGTGATAATTATGAAAAACATAAGTTATCGATGATTGTCACCAATGAAAGATTAAGATACATAAAAAAAATTATATGAAAAATTAATAATAATTACAAAAAAAAAGTATAAAAAAAGATTTACAAAATAAGTTCACATGCGAATAGTAGTTAAAAAAAATTATTTATAAATAGGACTTTGTTTTATGATTAAGAGATTATGATTTTTACACGTTGTACCGTAGATCTCTCTTAAGCCAAAAGTTCCATGCACTAGAGATCGACGAAATTGTGTTAATTGTGATGGAAAGTTACATGTATACATTTTTGTAATTCAATTAAATTCTATTTCTTCATTTAATTTTTTTATTACTTTATGTCAATATTACTTCATTTCACTTCTACTCTTTGTGTTTATTTTGCTTTAAGACATTAATTTAATTATTATGTTAGAATTATACTCAAATAATTTAAAAATATTCTAAAATTCAATAATGTTATTTTTAAATTTGTTTATTTATTAATTATTAAATTTCACCTTAAACATGTGGATAAAAAAAATCATATATCTGCCTATATAACTGAAAAATAATTTTGTTAAAATGAAAATTCATTTTTTAAGAATATATTTGTTTTAATTTTTTAAAAAGGTTTTTTTTAAAAAACCTAAAAATAAATGTATTTTTATTTTTAAAAACTTTTTTTAAAAATCAGAATAAACGTGCTCTAATTTTCCACATCCCGCGTTCTCTTTTTCTACGGATATATAAGACAAGACGACGTCGGAAGACAAGGCCTCGTCCCCACAGCAGCTATTCTGGAACAATCTTGTCGTTACTGTTTCTACTTATCATCGAGCTCTTCCCTGTAAGTCACACTCTTCCAATCTCTGACCCTAATTCCTCGAATTTTTCGTGTTATTAATTGTCACAACCACGATCCTAAATGCTCAAGGTTGGCACGCCGTCCATTTTTTTTTCTCTATCTCATGAAATTTCGTGGTTGTCTTTGGTTGCTGATTAATTTTCTATTTAAAATATTTTTGTTTATTTATTGATTCTTTTATTCTTGATTGCGGTGTCTTTTTTATAACGTAATGAATCTGGGTTCCAGTTCTAGGTTGATTTTGTGAGATCAGATCAGGTTGGAGTTTGGTAGAAACTATTTTGTTAATTTGAACATTGAACTTTAGGGTTTGGATGCACCGTAGGCCTTGCATGTGGATATTAGTAATAGTCACTAACAAGAAAAGTAACATTGATATGAAGAAAAAAAAAGTGAAATAACGAGACAATTGTTATCCTAGTTTTCTGGATAATCAATCACTATTTAGTTCTTTATTGAGACAAATTGAAATTATCAAGCTGCTGCGGTGAAATGGTTGCCGAGGAAATAACTGTTATATTGTCTCTGTTTCGGCTTGGATATCAGAATGTAGGTTTTTGATTGCCTTTATGATTAATCGTATTTCTAAATCATATTATGTACTGTTATTTATTGTTCTGGATTTTTAACTTAATGCTAAACTTTTTTCTGAGAGCAGATTGTGGAAATTTAATCTTTCTATATTCATTATTCTCTTGAATTTCAGTCTGCTGCAATGATCAGAGTCATTGTCCCGTAACACTCTTGTATATGCAAACCCGTAACACACTAATATTAAATTCTGAAAGTCTAAACATTACCACCTAAATCATTATTCAGCTTCAGATTCCCTTGTTTTAGGTTCTGGTACTTATTAGCGACTGATTCTCATCCCATGTTTGGTTAGAGGTTCATCCGGGGTGCAAAGTCATATTGTGGTTGGACTTCACATCAGACCAGATACGGCCATGTCTGGCAACTCAAATTGCACTGTTTATATAGGTAACCTCATTATTTTTTTTCTTTCTTCAGTTTCTTCATAGCATAGTAAGAAATTTATTTATTGAATTTTTTTGTTTAGTTATTTATTTTTCTTAAAAATAGCCAAATAGGTTACCTGAATGCAACTTTTTAAAGAGACATTCTCAGACTGAAGTGAGATAAAGTTGTGTTTCAGTATGTGGTTCTTATTGTGTGTCTTTTGTCTATAATGATTTATGCATGTGATAGGAAAATTTCCTTGGGTTTGTGGCAAAGTAACTGATAGTCAGTTATTTGTTAATTCAATCATCTTTTGGGTTAATACTAATCATGTTGAAAGATGTTGACTGTTAAGAGTTTCATTTAAGATGTCCATTTAAAGTCATTTTCAGCTTTTAACCTCTCACTTTGCTTTCTTTCTGCTTTCCTTATCTGTAGTTTAGGAAGGCTATTGCAACTTAATCTGCTGATTCTAGCCACCATCAAAGAGTTGTTTATTACTTCAACAGCATTATAACAATTATCAAGCAGACTACTGAAAGTAAAAATACTACGAATTCTAAGTGCATATGTTTTAGTTAGGACAATGAAGAGTAAGTTGTGATTCTTGAATGAAGATATGTTTTTTAAAGGGGAGAGGTTGGAGATTAAGTTGATACATGATTCATTACATTTTCTGTATGCTACAATATGTTTTGTTTGCAGTGAACAAATACTGATAGGATTTTTGTTGTTGTAAGAAGATTTTATCAGAAGGGAAGCAATATACAAACGAAGGAAAGGAAGGACCATAGACAAATTTATAGGAAAACCAACTACAGTAACAAAGGGAATCCTACAAAATCATGAGTTAAAAATAGCTCTCCACTCCCTCTAAATCTACTCAAGAGACTCAAGAAAGTAGAAATTAACACAATGACCTTGCCCAAAAACATCCCTGAGGGTACAGGTCTTCCTTTTTAAAAGTTTGAGCATTTCTTTCTACCTAGAGACATCATAGAACAACAAACATTGCATACTGCAAATAGCTTTTATTTTAACAGAGAAAAAAAACATTAGAGAAGAAAGATGGAAAGTACTATAGGAGCAAGGAAGATAAGACAAAAAGAGAAAGATGGAACTTCTATTTATATTTAGTTTGCTGGTGGAGATTAAGCAAGTAGATTTTCACTGAAGCTCTTCTTCCATCTTTGTATTGTGTTTGATGCACGAAGAATGGAAGTTATGCTTGCTCAAATGCACTCCTTAGCATTTTAGTCTTTTAATAGGAGCTCTGTCTCTTTCAATAGGGGATGGTTTTCTTCATATCATAGTTATCAATAGTGGCCATAGCAGCCTTTATCGCGGTGGAGCGGAGCAGTCCCGCTATGGTGACCATATAGCGTTGCAGTTCAATGTCACGGCTATCGCGCCATGAATAGCGGTCACTATGTTGTCCTCCTTGAAAATTCCAAATCTGCCCTCTGTTTTTTAATATTGGGGGCAATTGTGGGATTTCGCCTCCCCCTCCCCTATTTTTTGAATCTTCTCCCTCACTCTCACAAACCCTAGCCCCTCAACTCACCTCTCAACTCTCCTCTCAGCTCTCCCCTCATTTCTCCTTTCATTTCATCTTTGTTTCCATCGCTGGAGTGTGACCTTCATCTCTGACAAGGCTTCTAACAAGAAAGGGACATTTTCCGGTCATTATCTCCGATGAGTCATTTTCTTCATCTCTCGTCGTCTTCTTCAAGGTTAGTGAAGCTTCCGACATCATCCAAACACTTTTCGGTCATCTTCTCTATCTCCGGCGAACTGCACATTTTCCAGTGACTGAACCTTTTTTTTTTCTATTTTTGTTTTTTGTTTTTTTATTTCCTTCTCTGTTTTGATTCCCCTACTCATTTCTATTTCAAATTCAAAGCTTCAAGTAGAAGCAATGGCTGCTCCTGCACCCTTTGCTGTTTGTTATTTATTTCCTTCTCTAATTTGAGTTTTCCTTTTTGTTTTGTTCCAAATTTATATATTAATTTTTAATTTTTCAGCATGTATGTGTGTGTATTAAAACTTCATAATAACGGTCATCCCGCTACCACTATCCCCGCTATAGCGTTTTTGAGGTTGGTCATTCCGCCGTTATCTGAGATTGACTACTATGGTTCATATTTATGTAGTTATTCTGAAAGTATCCTTTAATGTGTTACTGTTAAGCTCATTTTCTCTCTTTTCTATGTTTACTTTTGCCAAAGGTTTTGTTGATGGAAATCATTCTTTGATTAATATGCTTAATAATTTTTGGAATTTTGGATGATCCCAAGTCTTGCTACACTGATTTGTAGAATGTATTTCTTTTTATTCTCAGTTACACTCTACAGCTTCAGTTGTGTTTCTGCACTTCTCTATCCAAGCATGCATTTATCTTATTATTTTCATGGGATTTATATAACAGGATTTCAATTCTTAATAAAGATGGTTGATCAAGATTTTTATTATTTGTACAAAGTCAACTTTCTATAGGCTTTTGGTTATGTGCATAAATATTGATAATTTAAGCATCTATGTTTGGATGCTGATTAAATTACTTCTATTTGACTCAGGCAATCTGGATGAGAGGGTGACAGACAGGGTCTTGTATGATATATTAATTCAAGCAGGACGAGTGGTAGACTTGTACATTCCTAAAGATAAGGAATCGGAGAAACCCAAAGGTTTTGCCTTTGCAGAATATGAAACTGAGGAGATTGCAGACTATGCTGTCAGGCTCTTCTCTGGCCTCGTGACACTATACAACAGAACACTTAAGTTTGCGGTGCGTTCTTGACACCTGTGCTTTCAGCCTACTGAGACTTAGATATTTTTCAATCTTTATTTGAAATTATTGAATGAAAATTTAGCTTTGTTGATCAAGAATTATTATGCAACATTATGGGATTGGCTATCGCTGGGTATATGGGTGAACCTGTTTCATCTTTGCTGCAGTGTTTGATAGACCTAATGGGATTGAACATAACATGAGTTTTATTCTGTGTTTGGTACTTTTTAAAATCACGGAAAATTGTATAATCATTCTAAACATTATGGCTTTTGCAGAAAGACACCATCAACTTTGATTTCATCTCTGTTAGTCCCTAAACTCTAATTATTGTTACAATAGGTCTTTCCATTAAATAGATGTTAAATCATCAACAGTAAACTAATCCAACAATTTATTTTTGGTAATTCTCCACCATTCACTATTGTTTGTTCATGTTCTCCCCCCCCCTTTTTCCCCACCTTTCTTCAAGTAAGCTTCCATGGTTACTGCTTATACTGAGTAATGAAAATTTCCAATTTGAGCTTGCAGCCATAGTTTGCCTTTTTTTTTTTACCAGATATTGGATTTTTTTTATTCTCTTCTATTTTATTAAATTCTGAAAAGTGTTATACTTCATTAAAATTTTAACCTTTGAAATTCAATTGGTCTTTATCCATGCCCGCCTTCACTTTTTCACTAGCTTGTTGATTGTGTATCTCCTTCTCCTGAATCGGGGGTGCAGAACAAATCTACTGTGAGGTGGTGTATTCATATAAGCATCCTAGAAAAATAGTTCTAAGCTTTTTGTTGTTGGTAATTAGATGAGAGTCAACATTATCAGTATCATCATCTCCACCTTGAGGTGGTACAAAGAGAGAAAGTAAAAGACGGAGGAGCACCACCATGAGTGGTAGAAGGAGGTGGAGAATTGGTGCTGCTAAGTGTAAATCAACAACGATGGTGAAGAAGTAGCTGTGACTGCGAAGGCCATGCAAAAAACCCTAGAAGGTGCAACAGATTTGAATGAGTTGATGTGAGGAAGAGTGAAGGCAGAACTTGACTTCCACTTCACATTCTTGGTTTATTTCTTTTCTTTTTTAAATTCAGATTAATTTTTCACTCCAGATTTCTGGCACTTTTCATATTCAGTTACATTGGGAAGTTGGAAGAACAGTGTTGAAGAAAAATAAAACAAACACCATAAAAAACAAATAAAAAGAACACTGATAAACAGAAATGGATGAAAGATTGAGAATGGAACTGAACAGAGTATTCCATTCTGTTCTGTTTGGGATACATGTCACCTGGTGCAGGACGAAACATATAGGTTCTATTCTATTTTTGATATATTTTAAAATAGAACAAAACAAGAAATGTGGTTAAACTATAGAGTATTTTGATTTCACTAAAAATGGTGAAACCAAGAATAATGAATCAAGATAGAATGTGTTGTTCCATTCTATCCATGTGCCATATGCTATGTTTGGATGTATTGAAGTGTCCAACTATACCTTGAGACATTGTATAAATGGGCTCCATAGGTTTTATTAAAAATCCATGTAATAAATAGTAATTGAAATTTTAGATTTTTGTCCTGGTGTTAAGCTTTGTGAATTGACTTATACAGTCTGCCAATAAACAGATATCTGGGAAAGAAAAAACTACCCCTAACGGTTCTACAGCAATTACACCTGCATCAAATACTTCTCAACGACCAAGGCCTTATCCAGTGCCAATAAATAATTCAGAAAATTTTCAGCACCCTGCTAAGTTATCAACTCCTGATCGATTTTCAGATTATGCTGTAAATCATTCCCAAGGTAATGTATGCTTTTCTCACCTGCTAAAATTTCTCTTTTATGTCTAAATTGAAGTTATATTGACAAAAAAAAATTGACTCATTAGAACTTGGTTAATGATTGCTGAGTTTTTTACATTTTTAAACCCAATGCCAGTTCCTCCTTCTCGTGTAATTGACCAATCTAGTGGGTATGGATCTCACTATAGTGGCAACAATTATGAATACAGCCGGAGAGCTTTTGGGGCAACATTGGATAGCGTTAGCCGTTCTAGGTCGCGTCGCCATGATAGAAGTAGCCCAATCTCTTACCAGTCTTACTAATAATTTCAGAAGATCAGTGACAGATTAAACTTTCATTGAATATTAATCATAAGCATTAGTAGAATGTAAATGGTAAATATTCAATATTTAGTGGAATACATTGGAATACATAGGCTTTAAACAAAGCCATTGTTGTAGGTGTACCTATGTATGTACTTCATTATCCAGGCAGGGTTGGTGCTTAATGATTGTAGTTTCCTGATTAGTTAAGAATACTTCCTGTATACTTGTGTAGGTTAAACCCAAATTATATACCTATTTCTTATTACTTGACTTTCTTTCTCGATGCCAATGCTCTTTTTTGCACGTCTGAATTGCAAAACTATCGAACATTTTACTTTATTACGGCTTGACAGATTTTATTAAACTCTGTGGTATTCATTCCTGGATCAATGTTGAATGGACGAATCTGAGCAAGCTGTTGCTCTTTGTTTTCCTTTATGAATGTGAAATTCGTTCCAAAGCATTTTATTCATGTATAAAACCACAAACAGTACAACTAATGAATGAAACAACACGGAAACCGAACATCTTGCAGTGGTATAAGATGATGAAATACGATATTTTAAGTTTGGTATGTTATGCTCACTAAGGATGGTGTTGGCTTACGTTTATTTTTCTCTCCCAAACTATGGAATTCTTAAGAGTTTCAGTTTTGATTTGTCTCTGAAGTTCAAGGTGCTTACATTGCGATGCCATACTGAAAAGGTCCATTGCACCATAGTTTTTGCTCTTTATTGCTAGTAACGTGTATTTTATTTCATCTAATGCAGTAGAATTTGTATTTTATTTCTACCCAAAAAAGTTGAAATACTATAGTCGTTGCTGTTTTACCATTTTTCTGGTAAAAGAGAGGATCGGTGCAATGAGTGAGTTTCATTTGGAGTCCTCCATTCTTCTGATGCATTTCTGTTTAGGTGCAGTTTGGTTAACATAATTACACATTATCTGTTTCGTTTCTTTTGCAGAGTAATAATGAATGGCAGAAGAAACAATTTAGCATTCAGAAATTTTCCCCAAAGAAAGCGAGGAAAGATATGTTAGTTTGAGATTTTGATTTTTTAAAATAATTGTAAAAATACAAATTTTTTTTATTTTAAAAGATTTGCATAGGAAGTGGTGAAAATAACATTTTGGTTTCTTTGTCATTTTTTATATAAATCAATCGAAAGTAATGATATTTTTATAATTATTAACAAATAAATTTAAAAAGTAATTTCTCATAATTAAATGGACCATAGTATAGTTTTGCATTTAAATTATTGGGAATCTGACAATTTATTAATAAGTTTTTTTGTATATTGTACAGATACTTAAAATTTTAAAATATAAATTAAAAGAAATATATAAAAAGAAAAAAATACTGCTATTATGAAACAATAGAGAAATGATGTGTTTTGAATATAAATAAGTTCTAAAAGAGATGTTTACATTGTTAAAATTGTATATTTAATTTTATCATATAAAATGGGTTAAATTGATAAGATTTTTAAAACTAAATTATAAATATGTATTTAAAGCAAAAGAGTAAAAATTGTAAAATATAAAAGTTGCGTAACTTAATATTTGATATAATGCGTTAAATTTTAAATTTATGAACTTCAAACAACAGATGTGAATTATTTTAATTTTTATGTCAACACTTAAATAAATTAAAATTGATTAAATTTAAATAATAGTGTTTGGCAAAGTTAAAATATAATAAAATGTGAGATGTTTTGTGAAAAAAAAAGAAGGTATGTAATATATTGAGAGAGGAAAGGGGAATTAATTAATAGAATTTTTTATTCTTACGAATAAGAATTATAGTTATGTTAATTTAATGAAACTGTCCTTTTTGCCGATCAAATCAAGAGTGATAGAAATTCTATTTTACTTTAGTTAAATTGATTTTTGTCTAAACATGGATCTTTACTTAAAGAAAATCAAGAGTGATAAAAAAATTACTAATTATTTTTTTTTTTTTTTGTCTAAACATGGATCTTTACTTAAAGAAAATCAATGATGTACTACTAATTATTTTGCATGATTTATAGCAATCATTATATGTTAATTTAAAATCTTATATAAATTGATTTTTCTAGTTATATATATATATTTGACTTAGTTCCATAATGATCTAACGGATACTAAATATTATAATTTCAATAAATTAAAGTATTTTTAAAAAATTTTATTATGTATCATTAGGCACATGTTAAAAAAACAAATATATAAAAAAATAATTTTTGTAATCGAAAAATGAAAAATCTTGCAACCCCAACTTAACATTATTATTAGGGGGGGCCCTTTTGTATGGTAAGAGGATGCATCATGCTTCACATGCAAAGAAGCAAAAGGATTAGTAGTTGCTCATTAGTCACAATGATAAAAATGTAGAATAATGATGTGAGGCTTACTTCAGCAAAGATTGAAAATGGGGTCACCTTTGTTGAAGCATTCTATTCAAGGATGGTACCCACAAGTGGGGGGTTAACAAGCCAACCGATGCAGTCAAAGTCCACACTTTTTTTAATAACACATTAATAATTATAAATATTATATAAACTTCACTTTTTATTTTTAAAGTTTTAACAAAATTTAAATAATAATTAAGATTTTATAAAAAATATATTGCTAGCATTACTCTCTCAATATTCTATTTTGCTCTTTCTTGACCACTTTTTTCCCCATTTGTTGAAGAATGAAGAGACATGCACGTATGCTTGTCTTCACTACAGGATTTGCCTTCGGATGGATAAGAACTCCAACTCGTCGCTGACTATATATCTTCCATTTTGGACAATTCATATATCATTAATTATGTTTTTTTTTTTTTTTAGTTTTAATTCGACATTGACAATTGTTGTTTGATTCATTTTAAGATTATATCACCCGGGAAAGAGGGAACGTGGAGAATGAAACATGCGCACGCGTTTCCACCGTATATAGAATCATTTATTTATTCAATGTTAGAATTTGTACAATTAACTATTATTATTTTAATAATTTTGTTAACATTTTTATTTTAAGATCAACCTCAGAGATTCACCCCTAAAATCAATAACAACAACAAAAAATGATTCAAGAATTTGACATGTGGTAGAATGTAAATTGATGAAAGAGAGATAAATAATTCAACTAGAAAATAAAAAATTTAACCTTTTTCTCTTTAATAATAACAAGAATGTACACTCAAAATTAATAAAATTTAATAATTTTAAAATCATTAAATAAAGCAAAGCTAAATTAAAAATAAATCTTAAAATTATCGCAGGTCTTTGAGGACCACAAGAGGTTGGAATTTGGGTATCATCCTAACATATAGCCATTGACTTTGTGCCCCTTCTTGACCACGCAGTAGTCTTCCAAGTCTACATTGTTTGGGTCACTCAAAATCGATTATTTCGGATATTATTTACTTTACCTAATGACTTTGAATGAAAAAGGAAATTGATATTCTTGTGGTCAGTTGAATTGATTTTTTTTTGTCAAAATCACATTTTAAAACAGAGGTAATTAAATATCAATAAATGACTACTTTAAATGATATATGGTTAAATTAAAAAGAAAAAGGAAAAGAAAACAAGATATTGAGTTTGAATGTTGTATATGAAATTAATTTTCACTGAAGGGAAAAAGGAATCCCCTGTGTGTTGAGCATGCCCTCCAAATTTGGGTTGTAATCTTATGGAACTTTTCAGTTACCTACACAAATAATTCCTCAACCAAACATTGCATGAATCTAATATAGAATATTAAGTAAGGATAAAACTGAGCAATAAAATTACGTGGACACGAGCTAACATGATTAGCACTAATTATAAGTCTGGACTCTAGAGATCATTTGAAAAGAAAAATAATTATCAACACGTTCTCCCTAATACACTATTTGTTATGGATTAAAATTTATTAAAACTTAAAAAATACAAGAAATAAATATTAATTTAAGTAAAAAAATTTAAGATTTACATAATTTTTTTAATTTTTAATAAATTTGAGCTAACAGTATAAAGTGTATTAAAAAATAAGTTAAATGATAGAGGCAAAAATTTTTCACACTAGTATAAGTCTAAAAACTTTTACATTTAATCTTAGTATTTTATTTAATTTACATCCAGTAAAATAATAAATTATAACTTATTAAATATAAATTAAATAAAAAGTTTAGATTGAGTGTAAGAGTTTTTTAACTTATATTAGTATGAAAAAATTCTCTTTTTAAATGATATATTGTTAATATTATTCATTTAAAAATGACCATATTAAAATATATTTTTAATTTTTGTAGCAAAGTTTAACTAAATTATTACTCTCTCCATTACATATCATAAGACTGAGACCTTGTATAATAATTGTTCTATAGTTAGTATATTTTTTACTTTCACTCAAATAAAAATACAAAAGAAACAATAACTCTAAGGATGTAGTTTGTGCCAAAAAATTGAGAGATTCTGATCTCATATTATATATTTCTTTATTTAAAAAATGAAAAATACATTAATTATTTTTTAATGATATCTCCATTTATTAGTATTTCACTTCAGTACTTAAAAAATTTATAGCTACATTCTGATTTTTGAGTTGAAGACATTTTGTCAGAAAAGTTTTTTTTACATTAACTCATGTAATTAGTAAATTTATTAAGAAACATGTGCACATTTTTATTTTATAAATATGAGCATTTACTTTTAAGCAAATTTTTTTAAAGTCATTCTTATTAAGTTTTATAAATATGAGATGAAATAAATATTAGAAATAAAATGTAAAATATAAATGTCATTTTATATTTTTTTCCCTATTGACAAGCATGGGATTAAGACTCCTTCTAATGATAGATGCGGAATTACATCCAGTTCCTTGGGGAAAAAAAAGCAATATCTTATGTTTATAAACTCTTTCTCTCTCCCTCTCTCTCTCTCTCTCTCTCTCTATATATATATATATATATATATATATAATAATTTTTATTAAAATATAATTTAATGTATCAATAGAATTAAAAGTTATAGTTTTTAATAAAATTTATTACATATACTTTTTTAAAAAATCGTGTGTGTATATATCACACCTTAACTTGCTGAGAAGCCAAAAAGTTGTAGTTTTTTATTTTTAGGATGATACCTTTTGAGAGTTTTACGGCACAAAACTTTTATTGCAAGTTTGAGAGACAAATTCTCAATCGTCATTTTTCATTAATTGATTGGCAGCAATATATATAATAATAAAAAGTGGTTAAACCTCAACTTAACGAGAAGGCACCAAAATTATTTAGACTATTTTCTCTCTTGGGGGGTACATGCATTTTGAGTATTTTATGGAACAAAAGTTTTCAATCCACTTTCAGACAATTTCTGCAACATTATTTCATTGATAAATGCTTAGTGGGTGAAGAATCTTTCTTCATGCAATTTTTTAATGAATGAAAGTTAGTACTGTGATCGAGGCTGCGTGATTTTGAATGTCAATATTGTTCTAACATTCATAAATTCAGGTTCAAACCATTGTTATATAATAATCTGTCACACACTTTAGAACATTGCACCAAAATGCTTTTTTATTCTTTCCTATAAAACATTGCAGGAGTTGGTGTTAGATTATATTTTTCTTTTCCCTTTTATTTTGAGATTTATACTGCATAAATTTCCATCTTTAATTTATTTTATATTTCAGAAATAATATTTTTCTATAATATCCCGCACAAAATAAATAGACAAAATGTGAACATTGAATAGGAAAATAAAAAAATAATATACATATTTATCACATTTTAAATACATTTTTAATAAAATTTTAAATTTGTTAATTTCTTAACTAATGTTTAAAGATACCCAGTTAGTAAAATCCAAATAAATATATATGAAATATGTAAATTTAACTACATCGAATATCACAAAAATGCCCAAAAATGACAAAAAATTAATTAGCAGCAAAACGGAAAACGCGGAAAAAAATGAAGAAAAAACAAAAATGGAGATTTGATCACATACTCGAAAGATTTTTGTTTCGATAGATAATAAAATGTTTTGAATTAATAATTTGCCTTTCAAGAATAATATAAATTTTTTATACCAACGCATTAAAATTAAACAATTAAAATAATACCTTTTTTTTAAATTCTGTACAATTACAAACCTGAATTAATATATATCATTACATTAATGTTCCGCTTTATTTCTCAATAGTTAAATTGATATTCCTTGTGTTTTAAAAATAAAATTAATGTCACCTTTCGTATGAGATATTAAAGCAAATTTTTTAATAAACCGAAATTTATGTTTGTTCTTTGTGTTTTGATGAGCACATCAAGTTTCATATTTTATTGAAGGAATGCTAACTAGTCTCGTGCAAGTTAACGAGGGAAAGGAAGAGAATCATTAGACGTTGTTGTGAAATAATTAATTAAGACTAAGCGAGGGAGGGAGTCTCTTAAGTAAAATTTAATTGTTTTATAATCAAATGATAATGAATCTTCACTAAACAGATTCTTCCCTCCCACACTTGTGGATGTCAACTAAAAGATTGCTGTTCTTCGCCATGGCATATTCCCAGTTTATACCGTTAAACATTTAATGAAAAACTTATTATCATTAAATTACTATATCTTTATGTATTCAGTTCTAAGCGATTTTCTTCAAACATTTTTTTATACCATTTGGCAAAAATGTTTTACTCACACCTTTGATTTTTAAAGTAATAATACAATATTTTATTTTTATCATTATTAAAACTTTTTATTTTTTATTAACTAATAACATTTATTATTTTTAAATTTTTTTAAGCACTAATATTTTATTAAAAACATTTAAAATACAAAAATTACTTTAACTTTTTATAACTTTTTAAAAAATTGATAATATATGTCAAAACATTATTAATTTAATTGATCTGGACAATCGATCTTTTCAACTATCTTTATTATTCTTAGCTTTTATTTTAAAAGATTTGGATTAACTATTTATATTTTATTCAAATGTTATATTTAATTTTTAAAAGAGATTAAATAAAGTATGTTATTAAATATTTATAAAAAAATAGATAAAAAAAGTTATATATTGTGTAAATAATAATTTCTTTAAACTGGTTGTTACAGCTACATGGACTTCATTTATGTTAATGTTCTTGGTCTAATTATTTATCATAAAATTAAGAATGGTTAAATTATCAAAAAATATAAAAATGAATGCAAAACTGCAAATATAATAATTGATAACTTTAATGTTGCTGGCAAGTTCATTTAAGAGTGTTAGTGTTCTAATGACGATAATACTCAATTAGGTGCAATGGTTAAAATTAATAAAATTGATCAATTTAATCCATTCAAATTTGTTATATTATAGGATTTGACTTTAAAATTATAATTCTAAATTGAATGTGGAATATGTAATTCAATTCATCTAATTTTATTTTTTCTCAAATTATTTTTTAATATATCACATTAAATACTATATACATAAAAATGAAAAGTCTTCAAATAAATTAGGTTATTAATCTTCTATTTAATTGAAAAGATATATGATAATATTTGATAAAAACTTGCTGGTTGTTATAATGATTAATTTGATGTAAAAACATAGTATAGGTATCCTTGAATTATTATTATTATTATTTTGATTAAATATGCAGCTATTTATAACAACATGATGCACACCTTAACGTGGGAAGTGCTTTCTCAGAAGTCAATTTCTTAGGTCATTAATTAAATTGATAATAAGAGGAGGAAAAATACAAGTTGAAATGTAGCTGTCTAGGCTCATAGAATAAATTCTGAAATCCACCCACCTACCCAATTAATTAATAACCCTAAAAGATGAAAAATGAAAATATAAATACACATGTTAGTTGCTACTTGGTACGCTCACCCACCTATCATTATTCCAAATTGGATCATCGCAGAAGCAGGGAGCAGAAGAAGTGGGTGCAAGAGAGACCAGAAGGAACGGCACCGTTTTGCCGACGTGGGCGTGCCGGTAACCCCCCTCTCTGCTACCGGCTGTTCCCGGTAACCCTCTAACATGGAATCGACGTGTTAGAAATGAAAATTAATAAATAAAGAAAGAAAAAAGTGGGTGGGACGGTACGGTCCGTTGGTTGCACTCTCTCTCCTCGACTCGCTTTCTACCGTTCGTCGTCTTCTATAAATATCGGCTTCCTCCCTCGTGTTCTTTTTTTTTCCTTCTTTTTCTCTTCTCCGCCATACTCTTCGTACTCCATTTTCCGGCGAAATCGCCGGCCAACCACCGTCGTTTCCGCCGGGTGATATTTCTCTGCCTCGTCGTCGTCGCCTCGTTCAGGTTCTGTCCTCCCTCCTCGTTCCACTTCTCGCCATCATTCACTTCCCCTTCGTATTCTCAGATCTGCCTTTTTTTAGTATCGATAAATTGCTCTCATTCCTTCGTCGCAGCTTCCTAATTTGCCTCTCATATATGAACCTATTTTGCCCGTTTTCTAGTTGTTTGAATCGCGTGATAATGGTGATTCTTCGGTTTTTGTTTTGCGTGGATCTTGATCTGGTATTTGTTTTCCTTAATGTGCCACTTGTTGTTTCGTTACCGTGTTCGGTTTTTCTAATTTGATGATGCTATTGACAAGAGTCGACGCTGATGTTGTTCTGTTTTGCCGAAAATGTGCTGAGATGTTGTATTGTTTTTCTTTCCATTTTTCTTCCCATATGCGGAGCTTAATTTTTATGAACGGTTACGTATAGAATAGTTTTTATTGATTCGATCATGTTGATCGTGACTCGTGAGTGTGCTTTACGTTTCTGATTCTGTCATTTCCTCATTGGTTTTACGATTTTATATATGCTTGTTTTTATATATTTGGTTGTTAGGAATATGCTTGTTTCAGTTTTGCATTTGACCTTGGAGCATTTTATTTTTTCTGGCTGTAGATAGTGTCTGTTTGACATAGTCATTCAGTTATTGGAGAAGTAGAGAAAATGGACGGGCCTATGGGAATGCGCAAAATCAGCTCTCACTGCTCTATCTCTGAGATGGATGATTATGATCTCTCACGTCTGCTTGACAGGCCTAGGTTGAACATTGAAAGACAGAGATCATTTGATGAGAGGTCTCTCAGTGAACTATCAATTGGTCTTGCGAAAGCAGGCTTGGATAACTATGACACTTATTCGCCTGGGGGAAGATCTGGCTTTAACACACCTGCTTCATCCACTCGGAACTCATTTGAGCCTCACCCCATGGTTGCTGATGCCTGGGAATCTCTCAGAAAATCTCTAGTCTATTTTAGAAACCAACCGGTTGGCACAATTGCAGCTGTTGATCATCAATCAGAGGAAGTTCTAAACTATGATCAGGTGAATGCCTCAATTAATGCCAAAATTCCATATTCCAATTTTAGGAGCATGTACAAAACTTTTGAAAAAATGCAAGCTTGGTGGACCGTGGATGTTTAATGTTCTAATCAAGCTATGATGAAATAAGTTGTTCATGAGATGCTTCTTTATTACTTCAGTTTGAAAACACGGTACTATAGAATGCTTGAATTTGAATACTAGTACGTGTGTGTGTGTGATGGACATTTAATTATAAACAACCAAAAGCCTTTTGATTGTTGACAAGTTTTCAGGGGCAATTGAACCTGGATCATCATACAAGTTGAGGGTTACTGCATATTTTACAAGACATATGATCTATGATGTGGCATGATAACATTTTTTTAGACTTTATAGTTACCAAGTGTTTTTAATGTAATGAATATAAGAGTACTATAACAAACTTTAGTTGATTCTCTAATACATATTTAAGAAATTTAACTAAACTTTTAAGTAGCCCCTTCATTCCGAAGATTAACGGAAATGAATTTTGTAGTTGTTGAATGCTTGATTAAGTCGGAGAACCAAACTGATTGGAGAAGACATAAGAAGGATAAATAGGCATGACTACAATTATAAAAAAAATAATATTAAAACTGCCAACAGTTATTTGGCTCCGTTAGTTCTCAATAGATATATCCTGGTAGTGTCAACTTTTTCTTTTAGCACCTGAACTTATAGTTACTTTTCATATGCCTTAGGTATCTTGCTATACATGCTTAATAGATTGTTGGTATCTTGAATAATTGTTGATTAAGAGAAGAAACCCTGAAGTTTTGTGTTAGTGGTGGCCCCCACAAACTCCGAAGCACCATGAACTGTCATACACTGATGGGAGGTCCTCTAAAACTGAGTATGATATTTATTGATTAAATTTTCTTTTCTAGGTCTTTGTTCGAGATTTTGTGCCAAGTGCTCTGGCCTTTTTGATGAATGGTGAACCAGATATAGTAAAGAACTTCTTATTGAAGACATTGCATCTTCAGGGGTGGGAAAAAAGAGTAGATCGATTTAAGCTTGGTGAAGGTGTAATGCCAGCTAGTTTCAAGGTCCTCCATGATCCTGTTAGGAAAACAGATACTCTTATTGCAGATTTTGGTGAAAGTGCAATTGGAAGAGTTGCTCCTGTTGACTCTGGATTCTGGTGGATCATTTTACTTCGTGCATACACAAAGTCTACAGGGGACATGTCCCTGGCTGAATCATCAGCTTGTCAAAAGGGAATGAAACTTATATTGACTCTATGCTTGTCAGAGGGGTTTGATACATTTCCAACCCTGCTTTGTGCTGATGGATGCTGCATGATTGATCGAAGAATGGTAGGGCATAATTTGCAGTTGTTTCTCAGTCTGTTAATATAATTAAGATTGCCCATTTTATCTGGCTGCAAGAATGGTGTTTGTTGCATTCCATTGTTTATAGCCTAAGTTGGCCATTTTATGGTGCAAGGCAATGCAAATAGATTTGTCACAAGTCTTACTCTTGTTCTTATGACACAGCAACACATCATTGGATAATAGTGTACAACTTTGTTTACCCTAACAGTACATTAAATATAAATTAATATGTGTAGTTTCTACTTTCAAGTCCTTGCAGTTTAGTTTTCACTCATATATTTGATTTTGAATGTTTTTGAAGAACTTTCATATTTTATTAATTGTTTCTTTTTCCTTTTTTTCCTGCAGGGTATTTATGGCTATCCCATAGAGATTCAAGCACTTTTCTTCATGGCACTGAGATGTGCTTTGGCAATGCTGAAACAGGATGATGCTGAAGGAAAGGAATGTGTAGAACGTGTTGTGAAGCGTTTGCATGCACTAAGTTATCACATGCGAAGTTATTTTTGGCTTGACTTCCAACAACTAAATGACATTTATCGTTATAAGACTGAGGAGTACTCACATACTGCAGTAAATAAGTTTAATGTTATTCCTGATTCTATCCCAGATTGGGTATTTGACTTTATGCCAACCCGTGGGGGCTACTTCATTGGAAATGTCAGCCCAGCCCGAATGGATTTTCGATGGTTTGCTTTAGGCAATTGTGTTGCAATTCTATCTTCTCTAGCAACTCCAGAGCAATCAATGGCTATCATGGATCTTATCGAATCTCGCTGGGATGAGTTGGTTGGTGAAATGCCACTTAAAATATCTTATCCTGCAATAGAGAGCCATGAGTGGCGAATTGTTACTGGTTGTGATCCCAAAAATACCAGATGGAGTTACCATAATGGAGGATCTTGGCCAGGTTCTTCCTTTCTGTGACCATTCTTATTTATTTAAACTTCAAAATGCTTTTGATTTGGGCTTTGGTCACTGTAGCTTCTTCACATGACTTTAGCAGTTAAACTTATGGCTACTCGTACATGTCAGTTTATTGGGTAACACCAGAGTGTGGTTAGGCATCAGCTTAGCCTTTGCCGTAAGATGTTTCCCATAGGTTTCAAAATTACGCTACTCCTTGTAGTAACATCAGCCATATTTCTGTTATGCTAATAGTATGTTTTTGTCTTTAACATAAACAGAAAAGAAGAATGTGTGGAAAGCACCATGTTTAAATCTTAGTAACATTGCCAATGCCTTTATCTTTAATTTGAAAACACAGTGAAACTGGGGAAAAAATGTTGCTATTACTTTTTAGTTATGCTGTTAGTTATTTTTTCTCAATAAATGGTAATCTGATGTCTACCAGAAGCATTGTTGACTATTCTCACAATATGTTATGGAATAAGCTTATCAACATACATAGGTTTGGTGGTCTTGTTTTTTGACTATTCGTTTTGCTTTATTTCTTGCTCGAGTGCAGTGCTCTTGTGGCTAGTAACAGCTGCTTGCATCAAAACGGGGCGACCACAAATAGCAAGACGTGCAATTGAGCTTGCTGAGAGTCGTTTACTGAAGGATGGGTGGCCCGAATATTATGACGGTAAACTTGGGAGATATATTGGCAAACAGGCCAGAAAATACCAAACTTGGTCTATTGCAGGCTATCTGGTGGCAAAGATGATGCTGGAAGATCCATCACACTTGGGGATGATTTCCCTTGAAGAAGACAAACAGATGAAACCGGTGATTAAAAGATCATCTTCTTGGACTTGCTAAACAATTAAGGCGATAGATAAATAGTATAAAAAACGAATAGAGAAAAACTTAGAAGGTGAGAGATATTGTTGTTTCAATACACGGCACTATTCTTGGTGATTCCCTTCCTCGTAGGATTGATTGGAAGTTTGGCTTGTGTAAATTAGCAGCTGCTGAGACTGGCATCATGCTTTTCCCAAATAAGTAAAAAGACACTTCGGTTTATGTTTGCTAAGTTCAATGCTACTGTCCCACTTGTTGCCTGGGATTATTAGCTAGAGAAGAAAAAGTATGAAACATTCTTCATTAAATTAATGCGTTTCCTGACAGTTGTCAATAAGGCTTCTTTTTAAAAAGGGGGCCTAGAACAGAAAACATTAGCTTCCTCATATGGATCTTTAGGGCTACTGTCCACATTGCTAAGATATATGGCAAAGTGTGAAATTTTACCTTTTTTCATAAATACATTGTACTTTCCCGTTGAGTCTTATTCCCTTTCATTTGTATTCAAACTCTGGAACCTATGATTTTATTATTGTTTTAGGGCATTTTTGGTCTAAAGTTAGAAACCTCCTCATTCTCACACCTGTTAATAATAACAACATCTACATAAAAATGTATTAATTTCAGATTAATTTATTCACTTGTCTCAATTATATTTAATGGACTAAAATTAATTTAATCAAAATTAATTTTATTTAACTTTAAATCAAACAGATAGTAGGAGGCTTCATAAATCAGTCTAATTAATTGTAAAAAACTGAAATTTAAAAAAAAAAAAATTCAGTTAGAGTATGTTTGTTTCCCTTTTTAAAAAGAGTTTTCTATTTCTAAAAATAAAATATAATATATTTTAAAAAAAGGAAACAGTATTATATAATTTTTGGATCTAATTTTGTAAACTTGTTCAATCAAATCTGAAGGACTGAAAGAAATTTATACAAATATAATTCTTTTTAGAATTATCTTACTACTCTAATTTGTATAAATAAATATTTATAAAATTGTGACTTTGATTTATTGTCTTTAGAGTTTTATATCTAAATTACATTCTGTTTTCGCATCTTTATGTTATCTTTTCTTCTCTTTTATGATGTAATTTCTCTTTCTTTCTTTTTTTAAAATAGATAGAAAAATAAAATAGGATAAATATTTTTAACAAAACTATGTAATAAATTACGACTAAAGCAAAAAAAATAGTTTGTATTTTAGAAATGCTGGTTGTAGTGTTGTGTAAACTTTCTTTCAGCAGTTTCAGTATGAAATATGACATTAATAAACTCAAATAATTTATATTGTATGTATTGTATATTTTTGGGTTTGTTTATACTCTCTAAAAAAAGGTTAAAAAAGGATCTAATTCAAATAACTTTAAATTAAATCTGAACTCAAAGGATGCCCTTGCGCTAATAAATGACCTTCACCTTTTTAAAAATTTGCATCAATCATTTGCTAACTGGATCATTAAGTTCCAACACTCCCTAAAAGAAATTATAGTGGGCAAACTCGTCACCTTCTTTCTCCTCTTCTATTGTAAATATTACTTTTCCTCTCTAAATTTGAATATTTTCAAAATTGATATAAAAGAAATTATAATGCACCAATTGACGCACTCAATTCCATAAAAATATTTTAATTATTTTCCAAATACGTATTTATTAACCTTTAAATTATAATTAATAAAATTTTACATAAAACAAACAATATATTAACAATACAATTGATCAATATATTAATTTTATTATCAATTAAAAATATTAAATAAATTAACTATAGTAATTTAATATTCCTAAAATTTTAAAGAAAAATTTAAATAAATTTACAATATCAAAATTATTTCAATCAATTTAAAACCATCTTATTTTATCAATAAACATGGGAATCTCTTAGTTGATATTGTTCTAACTTAACTTGTAATTTCAATTTCAGGTTGGTCTAACAGAAAGCACCTTTGGTAAATCAAATGTTAAATGAAAAACATCCCAATCCATTTCCATTTCTGAATAGTTATAAAACTGTCAAACCATAATTTACAATATTTATTTTTTATAATCCTTATTTTACTTGTAATGCTACATGGATCTAGTCCTCAATATGCAACTTGAACTCGGGAATTCATTAATGATTTGATTTGATTTTCTGTGTAAGCCACACCACAACGTTCCACAATCCACACAATTGTAGATGATATGTTCCAAAAGTGAGTGCTTCACGTGTCAATCATCATGGACCAGACTCTTCTGCATCCTATCTATCACCATTTTTAGTTTAAATGAGTTCACTTGATTCAATCCAAACGAATACTCATTTTGAAAATTATAAAACTATTACAAAACAGGTCTAAGCTATATGAATGCAAAATATCACATGGAGGCTAGTAAATGGATTACATCCTAGTCTATAAGTCAATAAATAAAAAAAGAAAAGTTGTTCTTAGGTTTAATTTTATTTTAGTTGGCCTCCATAAACTACGAGTTATTTTTCAATCTATACAAATCCAAATTCAGCTCGTCACTAAATTTTAAAGAAAGGTAAATTCCTAACAAAAATAAAATAAAATAAAATTCCATAGAATATAGCATTATTTCCTATGAAATTAACTACTGCAATACGAGGAAAAAAATTCACAAGCTAAGTTATCAATAGAACCTGTTCCCGACCTATATTTTTTATAATTTTTAATATATTTTGATCAATAAAAAAAAAATATTGTTAATATTCCTCTCACTGTGAAAGTCAAAAACTAACTGAAAAAAAATCAAGATATCATGTAACAACACCCAAAAAAATGTCTTGTGCATATTTTTTGTCAAAAAAAATCCTGTACTTGAGCACATGGCTTGGGCCATGGTCTCCATCTGGGTCCACCTCGGGAGTGGATTGAGGAATCTCGTTACTCGTTTAGATAAACTGGTGGATAAGGCTGTTGAAATGGGCCCAAGCAGGCTCAAAAGTCAAAACATGGATTAACTCGTTGTAGTGGGCCTGCTTCAAAAGTAGCCCAACTCTGTCGCCCACATGCCACCATGTGACCAACAGGAACTACGGCACTGACACACCCAAGAATATACATATATATATATATATTAAACATGAGAATGTATTTTATTATATTCTCTTTTTCTTTGTGATGAATATTTTTATTTATTTCATTCTTTTACATTAATAAATATTTATACTTCAAATCTCAATTTTAATTATTTTAAAGTTATTTTTTATACCATAATTTATTTTATTTTTATTAAATCTCATTTACTTACACTCTTAACTTTTAAAAGTTTTCTATTTTTTTCCCTGAATTTAAATCATTTATATTTTCTACCTTACTATTTTAGATTAACTATACTACATTTTATATAATTTTATTTAAAAAATATATTTTTAAGATATTACTTTAATTCAAATTATATAGGATGTATTGCTATTGCTTAATTTATGACATATTCTTATCCGAACAATGTAATAATTTTATATAAAATCAATTCGACTTCTAAATTATAGTTGCATTTTATATTAACCGGTATTTTTCTTACGTATTGCATAAGTATCACTGAATTAAATTTGTTTAAATACATTATACAATTATTTTAAAATACAGTAATTAAAAAATAAATGTTATAATAAATTTAATAAATATTTTATTATATTAAATAAAATTAAGAATAAATTATAAATTTTTTAACTAATATTAAATTAAAAAATAAATTTATAATGTAGAAAAAATTACTTAGCATAATAATTAAAAAACCAATCCTTTAAAATGGTTTTATTTGACAATATTTCTAAAAATATTCCATTTAAAAGTTAATAATCACAAATTATGTTTGGAGGTCAATTATTGGTAACAACTTTTATAAAAAGTAAACAATAGTAAATATAATTTTTATTCTTATCTATTTTAAGAGTGTATATTAATTCATTTTTATATTGATAATAAAAATAACTTAAGGCGTATCATACATACAATTGCAATGCATTTTTAGGTAAATTATTACATATTAATTTCCTCAATAATTAGTGCTATAAAAACTAAATGAATAAGAAGTGATTTGATAGACAAAAATATCGCTTACATTATTGTCATACATAATATTTTGTATTTGACTCATCTTATTTAAACTCAAATTAGATAAAAACAATAAAGATGATCAAATTTTCTTTATTATTTTTTGAACGTAACTATGTTTTAAAGTTTGAATTCAAGATTACCGATTTAAACTATTGTCAACTAATCCATGCACTGCATATCATACAAATCTTAAAGACTAAAAATGGTACTAATTTAAGTTATAAGCTTGTTGGCTAAAAACGTTATTATTAATAGTATGTTTTCACGAAATGAAAATTGGTTACTGAAAAAATTCTCTGAAATAATATGAATTACTTGAAATGTAGCAACAGATATTGACAATTAGCCATTTAGGTTGGGACATAATGGCATGATGAGGAGCAGATATTTTATAAAAGAGAAGAAGAAGTAGCATCACACATTGACACAACTAGTGGCATGAACACGTATATGTAACATCTCACGGGGCATGAGTCCCCACGATTCCACCCATAAACAAATCTAAACTGTCTCTAACCAAATATTTTTGCATTTGCAATGTCCAAATAACATCACAAGCATCAAGATTCTTGTAGCCATCATGCCCCATTTGCAAGGGTCAGAGGAATTTCAAATGCACCCAAAGTGGTCCTAAAAGCCAGCTTCTGTCTTTTAAAGATAAGGATATATATATGTATATTCATTTTTAGATGAAAGTCCCTATTAAGGGTGTTTAAATGGATTAGTATATTTTTTTTAACTTCAATTTTAATATTCAGTTTAAGTATTTTAAAGTAATAGACTTTCATATAAAAAAATTGTTTATTATATATTTTTTATCTCTGAATTTATAACAAATGTAACTTTTGGTTTTTTTTTTTAATTATAGAAGATAGATATACAGACAAACATGTGTTAAAAATAAAAGATTATTACCATAAAAGTACAAATTTATTTAATATCCTGCAATTAAAAAATTTGTTCTTTAAATAATAAAAATATGGTGATAAACGTTTTTATATGTTATTATATTTCTATTTAAAAAGAATATCCAACAACATCCATGTCAAAAGGTGTAAAACATGAATTAATTGCAGTGGAGAATAATATGAAAAATCATTTAAGATTACTGTACTTAAAACATGGTTTGTCGCTGTGTTTGCAGTGGCAATGTGCCAATGTGGCATGGCTGGTTAGAGTAATAGCAAGTAATTGGAAATTTTGCATCCATCTTGACTTGATTGACCTAACACGACGCATGCATGCAGTTCAAAAAGAATTGTACGATGGCCATTTTTTTATGAATTTAAATTATTTAAAATTTTCTTATCAAGAACATAAAATTATATATTTTTTATTATAATATAATATGATAGATTCTTTTTAATTAACTTTAGACTTAATTATATTTTTAATCTTATACTTTGATTTGTGTGATTTTAGTTTCTTTAATTTTCATTATTTACATTTAATTTATAACAAACATGTAATATATCATTACTTTATATAAAATTTTAAATATATATAATAAATGAAAGAAATAAAAATATTATATTTTTATATTTTATTTAGTATTTTTATTTAGTATTTATATATCTTATAATATATGTAAATAAAAAATATGCCATGCCTTTATTAGAATTACACATAATTAAAGTATACAAATCAAAAAGTAAAATTAAATCTTAATATTATCGAGCCATTTGTCAATAATGTCCTTAAACATTATTTGTGAAACTAACATGAGTTGGGATCAATAATGTATCTCAGTCCTTAATTAACAGAAATAGTTATTTTTGATTTAAATATTAAGTTTAATTATAAAATGAGATAAATTTATATATTTTTAATTATATCATAATTTATTGTAAGACAATATCCTTCTATATTTCGTCGGAGCTTTTTAACATTGATAATTTATATATATTACTTAAAAATAGTTAGGACATTTTATTGAATATGTTTTCAATAGGAACATGTCATCACTTTTTCTTAAAAAATCCAATATACTATACGAATTGAATAAATCTAGTAATAAACAACCAATAAACTTATTATTACTGATTTTAATAAAATTAATGAGAATCACAAGTGTAATAGTGAAAGAACAACCTGACAAAAACTCGCCAAAGCTTAGCCCTCAACCAAGTCTTGAGCTGTATTTAATGAAAGTACAAAAATTAGAACTGCTGAGTCAAGAACAGGGTTAGTCCATGACCAAGAATTAATTTAGCAATTTTTTGGTCAAATTTATCGAATTTTAACTGAATTTATAAACCGAAAAGTGATTAGCATATTGAATTGAAACAGATGAGAAACCTAATTTTGGTGGCGATCCAAAATCCAATAACAACTGCAATAGACACTCAAAAACCTGAAAAGATCTTCCAGCTTTTCCCAAACATGACCCCAATGCTAGCGTGACAACTTGTGTTCAGCTTATCAATTACCAGAAAGTCGGTGGTGGAATTCTGGTCACGTTGGCAACTATCTAGTGCTTCTTCTCGTTTCCAAGTTGTGATTTATTCGACAACTCACCCCTCTCTCTCACACACACATATACAATATTTAGAATTAATTAATTAATTAAAATGTTAAAACATATTAAAATAACATAAGTATTTTATTAGCATGATTTAATGTTATGTTATGTGTTTGATTAATTTTATCTATAAATAGTTAAAGACATGTTTATGCCTTTATGCAAGAACAAGAATTATTACATCAATATTATATTATTGAGCAATATTCTGATATCTCAAATAAAAAATAGAAAGAAAATAAAAATGAAAAGTGGTAGTCATGGACTAACTCAAGATCACGGGTTGTCACACTCATGATTCATATATCTCATTGATCATCATCACCCATTATATAAGCCACTTTCATGCACTATGCACCCCCGCGTCAAACCTCACCACAAAAATCACATAACCACACTCTTTCTTCTCTTCCCCAACTAGAACATTTTCCGAAAAAAAAAAAGGCTATTAATAATAGCATATCTCACAATGCTATCACACAATTACACTCTCAAACACTTACCTCTCTTTCTTTTTTTGATGATCACTTCAGCGGCGGCCGGAGGCAGCGGAAGAAAGCTCGGGTCGGAGATGGCAAGTGGCGGTGCACCCCCGTCTGGAACCCCCACGGGGGCTAGTGGTTCGGGTCATGGTCCAAACTGGGACTATAGCTGGGGATGGGGCTCCGGACCCAGTGGTGGATATGGGTATGGTTCGGGTTCAGGGCATTCTCCAACGGGTTTTGCTAGAGGCTATGGATATGGTTTTGGGTCTGGGTCTGGGTCTGGGTCCGGATATGGATATGGGTCTGGTGGCGGTGGTGCTCGTGGTGGTGGTTATGGGTCTGGAGCTGGGTCAGGCAATTCTGGTGGCGGCGGCTACGGCGGTGGAAGTGGTGGCAGCGGTGGCAACAATCGGTTACCATCGGCTTCAAGGGGCAAAACCAACCATGGGTAAATGCATTCACATGGAGCTATATAGCTAGTAGCTATGTGTGACTCATCTTGGAAGTATGGTATTGAATTAATATTACTATCTATGATCAAGTTATATATTATATAAAAAGAAAAATGGATGGTGTGTATGCATGATAGGTAGCTAGAGCTAGCTAGCCTTAAAGCTTTCAAAGTTGCTTTATATATGTCTAATGAAAATCTTAATATATTGACGTGCAGTTTGCAATGCCAAGTTCTTCCTCTTTCCCTCTCATGAGCATTTGTAAACTTTGTTTTTATTAAGTAAAGGTTATTGTTGATATATTTTGCTTTTAACCTAGAGAGGTAGATATGGTTTGTATGAAGGGAATCGAACTATTGCGTCGAACTGATCATGATATTTAAGAGTTAAAACTTTGCTTGATAAGTAACTCTAAAGAATAAATCACATGATTAGTAAGTACGTACCCTTCTTCAAACTCTAATTCAAGTTTCATTTTATCGAAACATGAAAACCCGTCCCCGAATTAGACTTGAAAGTATGAAAATTTGAAAATACATGTCATATAACTTGAATGCCCATCTCTCTTTTTTAGGAAAGGAAAAGGTAATTAATAATAATAATAATAATAATAAAGACAAAGCAAAAAGAATATGTACAAAAACTCTGGAAATCGTGAGTTTGGGCTGCTAATTAAGCACATATAGAACTAATCAAATAATGAACGCTGACAAGATGTTGAGTCTTTTTCCCTCTATTTCATAAAGTGGTTCAGAGTAGGTTTACTGCTTTGCGGTCATGAATTAATTTCTGGAATTTGAAATTTGAATGCATAGTTTTTTGCATGGTTACTAGAATAATTTGGACTATCATCGTGAATTTCAATAGATTGATGAGTACTTTTGTGAAATGAAATGAATTAATCATCAGCTATATATAATTTATTATTCCTAAGTTGATATATGCTGGTAATTAATTATCATTGTAGCAACTGATAGCTGATCAAAATTAACAATGATGTTTATATACTCATGAATTTTATACTTCCGCTTTTTTTAATCATTTTCTTGCCTTTATAATACAACATTACTTGAAGAAGATGAAGGAATATCCAAGAATATAGAAGAGAAAAATGAACAAACAATGTTTTCTCTAACTGCCGATGGGGTGATTGATCATCCATTGTAGTTTTTGAAAATTACAAGAGGAAAACATTTATTCAAACCTAATTTAAAAAGCTTCTCAAATATTAAACGTCTTTTTAATCATGAAAAGCTTTATTAAGTTCATTTTTTAACCCAAAATGTTCGCTTACCAACATGATAAATTATTTATCTTCACTTGCTCAATTGATTTTAAATAGCAATATGCTAAACTTATATAATTTTGTAAATAATCCCACATCAATTTTTTTGGTAGAGTTTTTTTGTATAAACTATTGAATTACAGCTTAATTTTATCGTAATTTTCTAAAATTGAATTTACATTTTGATAAATCCACCTTATAGTCGTCATTACATTTATGAAGTTTCTATGTAATTTTCTTATATTTTCCATTAATTTACTGTTTAGTCATAGTCCCTCACGAGAATTTTTGTACAGATGTTGTCTTTTTCGTTTACATAAGAGGTTTTAGAAGCCACACTATCTCTGACTATGACGCGTATATAACGCACGTTGACATTTTCCCCATAATGTAAAAGACAAACTGATTTGGCGCGAAAACAAAGCATCATTATTTCTCCAAAATTTTCTCGTAACATCATGACAATCACTTTCAACATATATAACTAAGTCAGGAACTGCAATTTTTAAATGTTATAATGGCTATGGATAAATTTTAGCCATATAACCTTCCACTTACTCCCCCACTAAGTTATTGCCAACCAAATCTATGTTCTACACTCCATTTTATGGTTCTCAGCATTTACACGTGCATTTGTACACCGCCATAATCTTTTTCGTCGCTTTTTATGTGATGTTTTTTTTCCAATTAAATTCATTAGGTAAATTCTTGGTGTAAATGTAATAATATCTTTCAAATTAAATTTACCTGGTTAATATAATACGGTAGATCATACACCTTTCATGCGATTCTGTCGCGTATTTTCTTTTTCTCCTGAGATCTATTAAGCCATATTTGGGTGTGATTTTGGTGTTTTTCTATTGACGTTTCGCTCTCAGGACTTCCATATTGCTTTGTGATCAAGTGGATAGCTATCGTGCACTTTATGGCAATATATAATTGTCCATTTTTTCAATCCCCAAGGTGCATTATCACTGATGGTCTATTTATGTGGAGAAAATATACTACTGGAACTTTTTTGAGCAACGACGAAAGAGGGTAGACAAAGACATCCTTATTGAAGTAAAAGGAGTGTTGTTAATATAAAATTATTTATACGTAGGTAATTGGTTTATGACATCGATCCACTAGGAGTTTAAATCCTATGCTCATATAGAAACTTTGAGAGAGAAATGCAAGCAACAATGAATCTCATTTTTTTCACTTATAATTTTATTTTATTTTTTTCATATTTTTAAAATTTTTAATAAATTTTAGTTAATAACGAGTGTGTAAAAAAAAAGAAGTACTTTGTCATTATTTCTCTACTTGTATCATTTCATAAATCAATTACTCCCACAGTTAAAAGAATGAACAAATAATTTTATAGGAACTTTTATACGTGACAGAGTTTAAACTTTAATCCTTACATTTTATACTTCTTTAAATTACTACTAAACTATGAAAAAGAGGACGAAACTACTTTATTTATTCAGTAAGATGTTGCATGGAGTTAGAATTCAGGTACACCACATGGTCATGGATCGTAGTGAGCTACACCACATGCTGTAAAGGTCACGCAATCTGTAGTTAGGAACGGATAGGGTTGGACTCTATAATACAGTATCGGGCCAAGTAAGGAACCAAAACGAACTAAGTTTTAATTTCATATGTTCAGCTCATTATGTTAGTTCTGACAAACAAAAAAGGCTCACGATGTTAGGTTTTTTTCCTTTTAAGAATTTGCCGGATCATCACAACGAACTCTTGAAGGGGACAATTCAGTAGCACTACCAGCTATAGTGATGATCCGAAACTTTGGAGCACACACTTGCACTTGAAATATCTGCAGTCACTAAAGTCTCTTTTTTATCAAGATTAATTATATATAGGAACACCCTGAGGCACCCAAAATATGTAGTTTATGATTTTTGAGACACCCAAAATATCTGTGGAGAAGGATTTTTACTCTACGTTGTAGCATCTAACTCGTGTAATGTACTGTTCATTTTTATTTTGACAATTTTTTTAATAAAGTTATTTAACCATGTTCTTAGATCTTTTGAAAATAAAAAATATAATTTAAACCTCATTGGACAGTTGAAGATCATTAAGAATATGTTTCAACAACTTTAGAATTTAGCCGAAGATTATTTCATATTATGTTTATAACATACTCTTTATTTTCAGTGTTTTTTTGGGCTTAAAGAACAGACTATATAACAGTATAGCAGTAAGGATTGAACTCTAGATTAATCAGTCATAGAGGATTTGTCTGTGACAGTCCCAAAAAATTAAATTATTAGTTGAAAATATATAAATATTTATATTAAAAAATAATTTTCTTATACTAGTATAGTATAAGTATAATTTTTTTTTGTTTAATTTTAACTTTTTATTTAATTTGCATCTAATAATCAATAAAGTAATAAATTATAAATTGTTAAATATAAGTTAAATAAAAGACTAGGATAAAAATTTTTAAATTTGGGAAGATATTTCCTCATTTATATTATATATCTAACAATATTACAGGCTCTAGATGGCTTTATGCACAACTTAATCATTCTGTTGTTGCCTGGGAATGTCAGCTCGTCTAGTATGTTGTTTCTGTGAATTCCTAGATTATAACAATGTGAAATTTGTATTGGACAATGGTTCTAGAAGAATCATCTATAATCAATAAGTAATCATGGGAAAATGAAATCAATTTTCTTTGTAAAAAAAAATGAAATAAAAATAAAATTTGTCAAATCAATATTATTTTAAATTAAGTTTGCAAACCCTAACTTTAACTTACACTGATTAAATTGCTGAGTCACGTACCAACTTCCTAAACCAGAAGAATTATTGACCGAGAACTAAATTTTTGGAATATTCTCTGGGGTTGTGATATAATGGGCCATTGGGCCATGAGGAACATTAGCTCTTAACTGCTAAGTATCTGGGCCTCTGGGTCTTTGTGCCTTCAGTCCACAATGACTCTGACCAAAAACTAAATAAAAGTATAAAGGTAATGTCTATGATGCTTTATAACACGGGTATTTTATATTATTTTTATGTGCAGTAGTTATTATCGTTAATTATATATTATTAGATAATAGAATTAGAGGTTTATTAAAAAAATATGAATATTATTTATTTTTAATATATTAAAAAATCATAATTATTAATTTATATATATATATATATATATATAATATTTTTTAAAATTTACGAATACTATAACATGTAGTTATAAGAAATTTTTTTAAAATATATTATTTAAATATATTATTTTCAGAAGCCTCGCTGTTAAGAGCATCGTTGACATTGAAAACTTTACATCTACGCGTGTGTGCCATAAATTAGAATTGGGGTGACTAACGCATTGCTACTCTTACGTTACGATCGCTTGACTCTGGATCTGAACTAACTTCAATAACACGGGGACCGTGATGCGATAACACCAATATCGGTGCTAGTTACAGATTCAGTACATCTTTAAATTAACGATGGAGATTGTATGGACACATGATTCTATAGAATTTAGAATTTTAAAATATTTTATTACTTTTTTTATTTTATTAAATAATATTATTTTAGTTTTTAATATAAATTAATCGTAAAAAAATTACATAATTTTTTGTAAAAATTATATTAAAATTATAAAATATAATTAATATTTCTTTTAAAATAAAATATTACTATAAGTAAATGTTTAATTCAACTCCAAAAATTGAAATTATTTTTTTTTTAAATTTTTAATAATCAAAGGCTCAGTGTTTTAAAATTTTCACTACAAAAAAAAGCCCAAAGGCCAAGCTGATCAAAACAGAGCCCACTTACTCATGAGCCTCAGCCGTAGTGAAATTCCCAAAATTGATCGCAAGATTCAACCCTTTCATTTTATCCTTTTTTTTTTTGTCAAACCAAGATTCAGCCCCAACCGATGTTCTTTGATTGCACCAAATTAAGGCCCAATCTGGTAATACTCAATAACGTAAGTATGTTTTCTTTTGTAATTTTGTGATTACAAGTTATTATACTTTGAATTATTTTGGTCATTATCGTATTATAAATTACTGTAATAATAATTATAATTCAAAAAGACTTAAATGTTTCTTTGCACTATATTTTCACCTTTTTGTATTTAATTTCTTATGTCCCAATTCTATCTTTTCTTTATTTAATTCGTATTCTAAGCTATGGTTCAAACTATATCTTTACGAGATTAAGCCCCTTTCACTCAAAATAACACGCGTTGGTATCCAATAAACATTTGAAGGACATAAACAGAAACCTTAAGACATTTATAATGCACTTTGTTTTTCATTTTGTACTCCAGCCATGGATTAGAAGTCATCCATAGAGATAATAAAAAGTGTGTTAAGCAACAAATCCTACCCTATAGCCGATTACAAGATCCTCATGTTCTAATGCGCAAAAAAAGCTAACTTTAAAAAGAGGATCTCCAATCATTACAAGAAAAGCGTAAAATTATCTTAAAAGAAAGTCTTAATCACAACAATTCCAATTTTATGATGAAATTAAGAATTGGACGCATAACGACCCAAGAAATTCAAAGTACAAAATAACACAATCTTGATGTGTTTCCTTATACCAAATAAGTCATCTAAGCAATTTCAGTCCATGCTTAAGACCCTCGGAACTTTAATGTAAGACTCCTCATAGCTGGGAACAGAATCGATCATGGCATCCCTGTCATGTATATACTACTCAGTTAGCACCATCAACTTTCCAATTATGTCCAATTGACAAATAATGAACAACTCACTCACCTATGTTCAAATGTTTCAGGAACATTATCACGCAAATTGTTTTCAGTCTCTACAGATAACATGAAAGAAAAAATTAGCAAATAAAAATGTGAATCCAAACCAACGAGCAAATGATGCTTTCTGCCAGTTATGTAAAACAACCCATGTACTTTGGAATAAAAAATTAGTACAGAGACGCATTAATTGAGAATCACTTTGACATATCAATAGCACTGGCATATCTCAATGAATAGATACTACCATGCATTTTCAGTACATGAATGAGTTCAATGCAATCACAAATTACAACAAAATAGGACAATTTCAGAAAACCCTCCCCAGTCCCCATGATAAACATAACTCGTTTTTGCATTTCAACAGCAAGGTTCATATGAAATCATTGATAAAATGAAAGTGATAGCAACAGTTTATAGAGAACCTGCTCTTATGGAGGGTTCAACACTTTGGACATCGACACCTTGAAGCTGTCCAAACCTGGCATACAAGATAAGTCAGGAAATCAATTCAAATTTTAAAGATTAGGTTCACTACAAGCATATATTAATTTCAGCAACATATATTATAGACCATAAATTCAAGTTAGAAACAAAATGTTAGGCCTCCTAACAAGCAAAATCTTCAAAATAGAAAGGTTTTGATTTACCAGTCTATCACCTGTTGAATTTTTGGAGCAATTTCTTCAACCTGAAACAAAACTATAATCAGTATTCGAAAAGAGAAAATGAAAAAACAGAAAATAAAGAAATACCTCGTCTGGGGTGAGAGAAATTTGAGCTGTTTTTGCCAAACGAGACACATCTGGAGGTTGAAGAGAAGAGCGAGTAGTAGTAGATGAAAAGCTCCGAAACTCGAACAACTTACGGCTAACGCTAACCGTTAACGTTGGGAAGAAACTGTTTCTATGCCACACTGCATTTGCAGTTGCACGTGCCAACGATAACGAAGCTCCTCGGAGCAACCCTTTGCTACCCATTCCCCTCACAGTCTTCCTGTTCCTTATCCCTAACCTTAAAAAATCTGAAAATGCCTAGGTTGTTACGACAAATTTTTGGTTTTCAATTTAGTCCCTATAGAAAATCAAAACTCTCTTACCAGTCCTTCTATAAATAGAGCATTTTCCTTTTTGCACTGTCCTCGCAATTTTTATATTTTTCATTTGCAACAGCACGAAGAGAGCTTCGTCGTCATGTCGCGAGCGAGATCCAGAAGAGTCGAACTACCTCCCGCTCAAGAGGTACACAAAATTTACGATCCATCAATTTTGCGTCTTCGTTTTCCAGATTCTTCTAAACCGAACGAGAATTTTATTTTATTTTTAATAATAAATGAACTGTATGGTTAATTTTTGTTTTCTCATGAACGGTTTTCTCATTTTCCGCGACGTTCAACGTGGCATTGGCTGAAAATTTATGTTTTCATTCTTGCATGATGGATTGATGATGGTTCTTAGATTATTTCATATGAAAATTAATGCTTGTGTGTGTGTGTGTGTGTGTATATATATATATATATTTGGTGAGGTTTGAGTTTTTCATTTCAAATTGTAAAAAACTTTTTAAAACGAGCTCGCAGGAGAGTTTTCTATTCTTCGTTTTGATGCGTCTTTGAAGTGTTCAATTTTATTTTGTTTTATTTTTCATCAAATATGTTGTTGCTCGGGTTGGGAAATGCAGAATATTGAAAAGTTGGAGAAGGTTGTGAACGAGGGAAACTATTATGGAGCTCAACAAATGTACAAATCCACTAGTGCCAGGTTCATACAGTTTCTTGCTGTTACTTGTTCTTCAAGAGAATGCACATTATCTGTGATTTATTCTTTCATTTGATCTTCAATGTGAAATGCTATTTTAAATCTCAGGTAATTAATTTTTCCGCAGCTATTTTCTTTTGTCTACAAGTGCATACTTCGTGAAATTAGCTCATATAGTAAAATGTTACGAACTGGGGATGACAGACGAGTAAAACATCACGGTATAGTTCATTGTTTGCAGTTCCTGAGAAGGACAATTTTAACATTAATGTGTGAGGATTTAGTATAGAGAATGAAGATACCACAACTTTTCATGTTGCTATTTTTTGGAGCTGGATAATGTAATGTTGTGCAGTGTTGACTTGGTATTTTTGGTGAATACTGAGTTTGGCCGGATTTAGAGTTTTACAAGTAAAGAAGGCAAACATATGTTGTTATTTGGTGCTATAGTTGGAGAGGATTGCTGGCATTTTCAAGAATAATATTTTTTTTTGTCTCCCTACTATAGTGTGTCATACTGGTCCTTAAGATGATTTCTCTGCAGGGCTTTGCCAATGGCTGTTATAAAGGTTTTTTTTGGTTAAATATAAATAGATCAGCTAACTTCGCTTACTTCTTGTGTGTTCCTTATTTATTCTAGTTTTTGTTTTTTCTGGTTTCTTTTATATCTTACCCTCTGCTCTTGGAACATCTCTTTTTTTCTTCTCTATTTAAATTTATTTATCTATAAAATGTAATTTCCTGTTATCATCCATTGATCTGTGATTTTTAAAATTATATGAACCTCGGAAAAAAATTTGTCAAGATTCATTATTTTGTTCAACAATTGCATTCAGTAATGCATAATTATCAGATGAGTTGTAGACATTGATGTAGCATACACATTTTGCTGCAGATATGTATCTGCTGAGAGGTACTCTGAAGCATTAGATATCCTACATTCAGGAGCATGCATACAATTGTCTCATGGGCAGGTTTTACATTTTTATACTCTTGTCATCTTTATGATCTTTGTTCTGACTGACATATAGGAGTAATTACTAGATTGTTCATTGTTTCCCTGTTACTAGCAACCGTTTTTTTTTTCTCAGGGGGTGGGGGTGGGTTGGTGGTGATGGCTTCAATGACGATATATCTTTGTAACACTTTTCCTTGTTATCTGTAATATGAGTTGTGCTTGTGATTTAAATTGATTGGCTACTTCTTCAGTTCTACTATGAGTACTATCTACACGAGGTATTTGCCAATCTGAGACGCCTGAAAGTATGAGTTGTTAAAAATTTTCTGATTGCATTGTTTTTAAAATGCATTTCTGGTTATAAAATATTTATATTTGTGATAAAATGTATGGTACACTAGACTAGCAACAGAAAAGTTTAACACATATCTTCTCTTTATCTAAGGTTACCTGTGGAGCAGAGCTAGCTTTAATGTTTGTGGAGACATTAGGGAAAGGGAAAATTCCTTATGATGAAGAAATTCTTGGTGCGATTTTATCCTGTTGTTTACAGCTATATTTTTATCAGCAGTTTTCTTTTTGTGTTTATTTGTGATGCAGTATAAGTTATTCTTAGTTTGTTCTGAATTGCATGGGAAATTTTTAATCTGGTAATGATCATGTACTTGCATAAACATTCACTCTTCTGATTGGATTTTTGTAGTATTTAATCATAAAATGGTCCTTATTATAACTAATTACTTGTAAATTTTAATATTAGGTCGACTCAAGAAAATCTACACATCATTTCCTCGGGTTCCATTGCCGCCACACCTGTGGGATGTCGATGACATGCAGCAGCTTTCTGAAAATATTGGAAATGCAAAGATACGTGTTGAGGGTTGCTCCTCATTCTTAAAAGCTGCTATCAAGTGAGATTTAACATAAATTCAAATATTCTAGATTATATTTTAAATTTACCAAGCTCCCTCTCTTTTCTTTGCAAGTGTGTGTCAATTATTGTTTTCCCCTGAATAATATCCAGGTGGTCTGCTGAAAATGGAGCAAACAGTAATGGATCTCCAGAGCTGCACATCATGCTAGCTGAATACATATTTTCTGAAAGTCCTGAAGTGGTAAGTTCCACAATTGCGTGCCAAGTACATCTTCATTGTTGCTTCTCTCAAATCAATATACTCTAGGGTTTGTTTCAAGCTTTTCTTTGACCAGCATCTGTATGAACTTTCTCTTTTCCTGTTTTTTTGGTAGAAGGAAAACACAGTAATGTAGATATGTAAAGTTCTGTTTCTGTTTCAACATTTTACTAATTAAAGTAAACAAACAAATGTTGACCTAATTGGTTAAATTTAGGGTTTTCCTGGGTGGAATTGTGTTTTGGTGCTGTATAAGGTTTTGAATTTGAAGGGTTTGATAAAAGTTCTATGAGGGAGCATTTGGGGTATTAATGGGAAGAGTTTTTAGTCATGTTTGCTAATGAAATTGGGTAGCTGTTTAAATCATGGAAGTTGAAATTGTGAGCTTACTCACAAGATTGTAAGGATTTGTTATTTTTGAGATTCTGAATTATCCCAATCACTGTCTAAAAGTTAATCTGGTGAGAGATCACACAATCTTGCGTTTAGAATCAGTGGGATAATTTTATTCCACTGTGCAGCACAAAAAAAAAAAACTGATTTTGAATAAAAAGCCCAAACCTGCAACAAAGCCAATCTTTCTTGAAGAGCCACAAGAGTATATGATACATTTCTTTTTTGGGAAGAGGACAGCAACTCTTTTTAATCTTATACTCTTGGTTGCGTTGAAGATGTGTCAGTTTACACGAGACTAAGGCAAGGCAAACATAAAATTTAATATACTCTTTAAGTTGAAGAGAAAATGAAGAAATATAGTATATTTTTGCATGGATTGTTTGGAGCAGATATTCTCTATGAATTCTCATGCTGATATGGAAATGGCTTTTTGCTATTAAAAGCTTCACTTTCCCTTGAAACTATTATGACCGTTGTTTGTGGTGAATGAATATCAACATATTTTTACATGCAGGATATGGCTAAAGTGACATATCATTTTGTGAGAGGAAATAATCCTAAGAAATTTGCTTCTACTCTAGTGAGTTTTTTGGGCAAGGTCAGCTTCCTAGCTCTTTTATTCCTTGATATTTGGCTCAATTTTACAAAATTCTGTGGAGGCATGCCAAACAATTTTATTTATGCCATGGTTCATTCTTTACGTTATTAAGTAATTCTCAAACTGAAAAATTGGAGGAGGTAACTGAGGCATTCCTTTTGTAATTTTGGCATAGTTTTGGAACAGTTCAACTGATATATTATTCAAATATTGTAGTGTTATCCTGGTGAAGATGATTTGGCCATTGCACGGGCAGTTTTAAGGTAGCATTTTAGAACACAATTTTCTCGAGATTCCTTGTCTATATTATTTAATATTTTCTCACTACGGGTTGTGCAAGATGCTTATGATGCCTAAGTAACCATTTATGCTACGATGAAATTTATGTCTTTGCTTATTGCATTACAACTGTAAAATGTGCAGATATTCTCAGCATAAAGATTTGTTGTTTAAGAATGCATTTTATAACTTGGCTTAAATACCTTTTGTTTATTGCAGTATGTATTTGCACCAAGTGTTCATTGTCAAACAAACACTTCCAATCAGATCACAGAATGCAGGATTAGGATATTATTTCTTGTACATAAAAACTTAAAAAGAAATAATATAATAGAATCAGTCTTAAGCTATCCTCCCTGTTTGGCTATCTTTTGGTGATAATTAAGAATAATTTTGCTTCAGCTGTCTTGTACTAATCTTCATTGATGCATGCATGATTACGCCCAAAGACTTCTCTACTAAGGCCCTGTAAGGGGCATCCTTGGTGACAATTGATGGGTAAAGACATGCTTCCATTGATGTTAGTCATGTTGACGTACTTGTTAAATTTAAAACCCTTGTTTTGTTTGATTAATGTCTTTCATCTGTAATTCCACGCACATTTCAACAAGTTTTTAAAATGAGGATTTGCTCATTTCTTGCATGATAGGTACTTATCTTCACGCAATTTGAAAGATGCAAACATACTAATGGAGGAGGTAAAGAAGCAAGTTGAATCATCTGAGATTGAGTTTCCTAAGACAGAGTTGATGCAGTTCATTAACTATCTTTTGCAAACGTAAGTTTACTATTTTGTTCAACCAATAAATTGATTAATTTCTGTTCCAAATGTGTGGTAAAGGGACATTTTACTTAGATTTGAAGGGACTGGAAACACTATGATTTTTTAAAGAGTACTGATTGTTTGCTTTCAAATTTCATTTATTACATACAGGATATGAAAACTTCACTTATATGAGGACGTTAATTGTGTTGTAAATACATGGCTCTTTTCCTCTGGATAAAGGAAATAAAGCTGAATAAAATTAAGCACCTTAGTCTGCTGTAAGGAAAGATAGACACGTATCAAATTAGTTACCACTTTGATATAAGTGAAGCAAAGTGCTCGTGGTAACGTGATATATGAAATTACATAGGAGACACCTTTAGCAAGGATACTTGATTGATATGATATGTCTTTAATGTGAAGAAGAGTTTTCTATTGTAATAACAGCAAATATTTGGAGCTCCCATTATGTTGCATGCCAACGATTTTTTTTCTGCAGGTTGGAGAGAGATGCTTTGCCCCTTTTTAATATGTTGCGAACAAATTTTAAGCCATTTATTGACAGGGAACCTGCGTTCAATGAGGTCAGCTAACTAACCACACTTTATATGCTTTATTTTCTTCTGTTGTGCGTAGATCGCAATTAGCAAATATACCCACAAAGATGTGGCGTATGCGTATTTTTCTATGAAAATTCTGACCAGTTTTGTGTTATTATCTTGTGACTATTTATGTCTTTGTATGAAACTAAAATTCAAACTATGTGCTGCATTTGACGTGACAAACTGTGATTCAGATGCTAGATGATATTGCGGAGAAGTTCTACGGAGTACAGCGAAGGAACCCCATGGGGATGTTTGGAGATATATTCAAGGTGACTACTGATACGTTTCAGAAGTTTGATATTAACCCCCTTGGCACTTGAAAAATCACATACTCTTCAGTTTTGAATATAAGAAATCTCGTAATGAATTAAGAAGTCCTATGTCAATTTCTTAATTTGCAGTTGATGGGGGGCGAGTTTTGACAATCGTTATGGAGGCGTTACCAACTAAAGCAGCAATTCTAAGAAGGTTCAAATAATTATATATCCCATATGTTTAAGATAGAGCAAGTTCACCTCATTGAACAAAATCTGTGTAATCTCGTATTTTGTAAATGCTAGTTTAACAATTTTGAGAAGTACCCGTTCGAATTTTTTTGATGTATAAACTTAGTGAGTATTGTTTGCTTCGTATAAGTTCTTCGCCTTCCTGGCAGAATCAAGGTTAAATGACGTGCAAGCAACAAACAATTTTCTTCCCCCCAAAAGCCTTGTCCAAAAGTTTTACCTTTGTGAGCACCACTTTCAATTATCAAGAGTTTTACAACCCCATACGACCATCTATTTTATTTTCCCAACTCAAGTGTAACAAATGTGTTATTTATGTATAGAAATGACCCAATAAGAGGAGTAGATGATTGCAAGCGGCGAAATGAACCAATACTAGCCATTAGATTATTCACATTCTCATTAGTAGCCTTAGATCATAATGCACTCAGCCATGCACCTTCTTTTTCCGCATTCCTCATTTACTATAATAATAGCTATTAGAGATCTCGTTTGGAACATGTAGAAAAATGCAAATAAGAAAAGTGGTAATTTCACCTCCGTTGTTTACGTGAACTGCAACTCGTTGGAGAACAATTTATACAAGTGAAATGTAAATTTGGACTTAAGGCACCAAATGAAGCACAACTCTGAAGCTCCCAGAAATAAACTGACATTTGTCAATTTAGCGATATACAGCATACATAATAAATTGAAATGCTGGTACCTAGATAATCATAAAACTATAAAGTTACTCATCAATTGAAAATATCACTCCGTCGTTCGTCTTAAAGTTGTGTGTCGTATGATCAATCACCTGCACATAAATAAATAAAAGGCCATACAAAACAGAGCAACATCCACTAAAACACATAAAAGAAAAATGAATAAAATCTACCCTTTGCATGAATGTAATTATTCAGGCGAGAAACTTACGTTTGTATTGCTCAGTTCTAGATTGTAAAAATCCATCGTATCTGCCTTAAATAGAGGGCCAGCATGCCATGTTCCGCGACTAAGCTTAAGAAATTTGGAACCTGCAACCTTGAAAACTTGGACATCCTCAATGTCAGGAGGCACATAGGAATGACCGCAACGTGATTGCACAATCTTCTTGCCTGACTCATCATTTGAATCAACAATGGATGACTTGGCCACTCCAAGATACCAAACATGACCACCAATAGACCCAAGGCACTGAGTCACACTTGCATGATGTGTAATACTGGAAAACTTAAGCGGGCGATTTTCAAGATGCATAATGTAGAACCTGTCAAATTCACACTAATTCTAATAATTGGAACTCAATTTTAAGGAATCTAACCGCAATTTGAATTTGCATGCTTTTAAGGTTGATTCAAAAATGAAACCTGGGAGTTCCATGGCTGAGGTCGAGTTGAGCATCGTGTGGACCGAATTCCTGCCCGTCCGGGGAAACCTCGACTACCTGACCGTAGTTTTGGAAGGTTGACGGAGTGGCTTCGATTGGCTTCAGAGTCACCACCTTCGGTTCCTTCACGGCTTCCATTGGCTATGCCACTCAGCGCGATCTTAGAGAGAGAAAGGGATAATATGAGAGAGAATAACTGGTTCTCTTCGTCTTTGATACATTGAAAAACAATTCCAAGAAAATAAAATTAAATATTTTATTATTTGTCCACATGTGATGTGCATGAGATATGGGTTTGTCATTTTTATTCTCTTATTATTATTATTATTATTATTATCGGTATTTTGTTATTAAAAACATTTTATATTCAAATAGATTTGGTTTTGTTTAGATAAATTTTTAGCGATACTTTTATAAAAAATAATTATTATAAAAAGTTAATAAATTTTTTTATAAATTAAAGTAACATATATTTTTTAAATTTTATTGTAGATTTTTTATAAGCTCTTGTTTAATTTATTTAAAATTTTAAAAAGATAAGTTAAATTTTATTTTAAATCTTACTTTAATAAGATATTTAATGAATATAAAATTAATTATTGAAGTATTCCTTAATTTTATATACTATTTACTTGCAGTTTTAAATTTTATAATTCTGAAAAAATTAGTTTTATGATTTTATTTTTAAATTTATTGTTTTACAAATTGAAACATATTCTTTTTATTATTAATAGGTATTTTATTATCTTAGTGTGATTAAATTAAAAATATTTTTTTCTAAAATTGCAAAATTTAAAATTCACATTTCAAATTTAAATTGTATTGAAAGAATTAAATGTTTGTTATAAAAATTATATACATGACACAACAAAAACAATAGTTCTTAAATATATTTTTATTTGAAATAATTTTAAAAATTCCGTCATTTAAGAATAAAAATAGGTTTAATATGTAGTGATAGATATTTAATTTTCAAATACTTATACTACATTTTATGTTCAAACTGCACAAATAACTGGCTCTGTATTTGAACTTGATTGGTGAGATGGTGATAATGGTAATAGGTCTTCTTATACTTTTAAAAAATATAAAATTAAGAGTAAATTTAAAAAATTCTATATATTTTTTTTACTAAATTATAGAAAATAATGACAAATATTTAAAAAATATATAAAATGCACTATGAAATTTTATAAGAAATAAATAAAATAATGATTACAATCAGTATTACTTATTTTGATAGCAATAACAATAATAATAACAACTAATAATAATAATAAATAAATAAAAACAGCTGAGGGATAATAATGTAATGATAATATAATAAGTAGTTGTGAGTAATTGAACTAAAATTTAGTATTAAAGTGTGAGTTTTGAGTTATTTTAAAATTCATTTTAAAAAGTAAGACAATTAAGTATTTAGATAATATTAACTAACCATGAATGATAAATAATTGATTAACAAAGAATGACTAAATTCAATGCTTTGAATTAAATTAGGGTAACCATATAGTAACAAATGATCTTATATATATATAATTTAAGTTTTTCTGTAAGAATAATGTTAACCAATGTTTAAGAAATTCAAAATAAAACGTTGTCAAAAACATCTAATTTTTTTTTTATATTTTTAATAAATTTTAACATGACTTTTAATATATACTTATTATTTATTAATTCCTTCGTCAATCCACGGTACCAGTGACGTATTTTATCACTCAAGTTTCATTTGTAAATTTTTTTTAACGTTCAAATTATCTAAAACAAAAACATGGCTATGACATTTAACAGACTCAAGTGAATCATTGAAGTTTTCCTTAACATTTTTTGTCTTCATCAAATTAGTTCTAATGTACCAATTAATATATCAAATATTTTGATATCTCAATATCGTTAACAAATTACGGAAGTAAGTACGTGACTTCATTATCATTTTCATTAATGGTAATGAAAAATTATCATATTTTGAACGCGTAGTGAAAAAATACTGAATAAAAAAGTATACACAGTGTTTTTTTTTATTAAAAATAACACAATATTAGAGAATTTAATATATTAATAACATTAAATAATATATATTTTGGTTTATTTAAAAAAGGGTAATCTGGGACGCGCGTGGAGCTTGATGAACGGAACGGAACGGAAATGATGGTGGGTGGAGTGGAAAGCTTAATTGGTTCCTTCTTCTGGAAACAAATTACAAAACCCTAAATAATGGAAACCTCGAATCCTAATGCTCGGAGCGAGGAAGAAGTGCTTCAAAGCATAACCTCAACGATCCTATCGAAGAACACATTTGAACCACAGAAACTCGAACGCTTCATTCCACACCTCACTCTCTCTCTCATTCTGAGAATCCTCTCATGGAAGCCCCTTCACTCTCACCCTACCACTCTCATCTCTTTCTTCAATTGGTTCCATACAAACGCTCCCTCTTCCCTTTCTTCCTCTCCACAACCACTCCTCACTCTCCTCCCTCCCCTCTTCTCCCGCCGCAAATTCTCCGACGCCAAGAACCTTCTCCTCTCCTTCATCTCCTCCGATCGCCACCACTCCCTCCACCGCTTCCTCCTCCGCCCCGATCGCTCCCTCTCCAAACCCGTCCTCGACACTTCCCTCGCCGCTTACGCTCACGCCAAACAACCCCACCTCGCTTTTCAACTTTTCTTAAAGATGAAACGACTTCGTTTCGCTCCCAATCTTCTCACCTGCAATACCCTTCTTAAATCCCTCGTTCGCTCCTCTTTCTCTTCCTCTCACTCCATTCTCTTCTCCTCCCAGGTTTTCCATGATGCTATTCAACTGGGTGTCAAACCCAACACCAACACCTTCAACATTTTGATGTATGGGTATTGCTCTGAGAACAGGCTCGATGATGCTCTTGCTTTGAGGAATCGAATGGGTGAGTTTGGCTGCTTCCCTGATAATGTCACTTATAATACCCTTTTGAATGCATTGTGTAAGAAGGGTCAGTTTAATAAGGTGAGGGAAGTGTTACAGGAGATGAAGAATAGTGGCTTGATTCCCGATAGGACTACCTATAATATATTGGTTCGTGGGTATTGCAGGTTGAAGTGGTTGAAGGAGGCTTCTGAGGTTGTTGAGTTGATGACCAGAAATGGCTTGCTGCCTGATGTTTGGACTTATAATACGATGTTGAGGGGGTTGTGTGATGAGGGGAAGATTGATGAGGCTATGGGGCTTAAGGATGAGATGGAGAGTTTGAAAGTGATGCCTGATGTTGTTACTTATAATACTTTGATTGATGGGTGTTTTGGGTGGCAGGGAAGTGCAGAGGCGAATAGGTTAGTTGAGGAAATGAAGACGAGGGGAGTTGAGCCAAATGCCGTCACCCATAATATAATGGTTAAGTGGTTCTGTAAGGAAGGTAAGATTGATCGGGCGGGCGATATTGTGACGAGGATGGTGGAAAGTGGGGTTTCTCCTGACTGTTTTACTTATAATACTATGATTAACGGTTATTGTAAGGCTGGAAGGCTCGGAGAAGCATTTAGGATGATGGATGAGATCGGAAGGAAGGGGCTGAAACCAGATACTTTTACTCTTAACACCTTATTGCACACTCTGTGTGAGGAGAGGAAGCTGGAAGAGGCATATATGTTGATTGTCAAGGCCAGGAAGCGAGGTTATATCCTTGATGAGGTGACCTATGGAACTCTCATCATGGGATTCTTTAAGGATGATCAAGCAGGCAGAGCTTTGAAGCTCTGGGATGAGATGAACGAGAGAGGAATTGTTCCTAGTGTTGTCACTTATAACACTATAATCAAAGGGTTATGCCTGTCTGGAAAAACTGAACAAGCAATGGATAAATTGAATGAGCTCTCACAGAAGGGTTTGGTCCCAGACACGACTACCTGTAACATAATTATTCACGGTTACTTCTGTGAGGGAATGGTAGACAAAGCACTTCAGTTCTATAACAAAATGGCAGAGAACTCGTTCAAACCAGATATCTTTACATGTAACATTCTTCTTCGGGGACTTTGTAGAGAGGGCATGCTGGAGAAAGCTTTTAAACTTTTTAACACATGGATCACTGAAGAGAAGCCCATAGATGTGGTCACATACAACACGTTGATATCCTACCTTTGCAAAGAAGGGAGACTTGAGGAAGCGTTTGAACTTGTGACTGAAATGAAGGAAAAAAAATTGGAGCCTGACCACTTTACTCATATTGCCATTGTTAGTGCGCTTGCTCTTGCTGGTAGGACCGAGGAAGCAGAGAAATTCATGCCAAAACTTTTAGAGACAGAGCAACACGTGAAAACTCATGATACATCCCAGGAGCATGATTCAGATGATATGATATACTCAGAGCAAATAAGCAATCTGTGTACTCAGGGAAAGTACAAGGAGGCAATGAAACTATTTCAAGAGACAGAGAAGAAAGGAATTAGTTTAAATAAATATACACATATCAAGCTGATGGACGAGTATTTAAAGAGGCGAAAAAGCATATCAAAGGTTACCCGATCAAAGTGACACAATAAATTGGCTAGGTATTTATTTTGGCATTTGGATATGTGATGCCATAATGCTGTGAAACATGTTGTAGAGGCGCTGTTATGATGGCGTTTAATGATTCCATGTAAGTTTCCATCTACCAAAATAATAATTCATTTTTATTTTCAGTTTCCATGACCATTTAGCCAACATATTTTATGCTTTTTTCTATGAGATCTGTAGTAGGATCCTTTTTGGACATATCACTAACAGAGGGTGAGTATGTGGAAAGCAGAGGTTAAATTGTGGGCCAGGTGAATATGAGAGGGCCATCAGAGTTGAGTCATAAGGGAGGTATGCATAATGAATGTGAGAGAAGGCTTTGAATGTTCTGTCTACATGTGTGTTTGTGTTCTTTTGTTGGTTCCTGGAATTAACTAATCAGTTGTAGGAATTTCTTGTGAGTTAAGTAAGAGTGTAGAATTCTCTACGACATTATTAGAGTCTAATTGTTGTGGCCTATTTCACATCAAGGTGCTCACTTCAAATTTGTTCGTCTTCTTAATTTAGTTGTTGGTTTATTGTACTAGTAAGACTTCAGTGCTCATGCCAAACTATAGTGGACTCTGCAGAAATTTAACAAAGTGGCTGATAAAATATTGTTGGATTATCTTATTATGTGATGTCAGACATGCATAAGTATCCATCATGCTTGTTTGGTAGCAATCTGGTGTTTATAGTGGTAGCTTGTCATTTCTTTCTGTACGCTCTGGTGATGTGGACTTTCTGGTTTTGGTTCTTGATCTGTGAGCCAAATTGATGCATGCAATTGATAAAGCTGTTATTATATTTTGTACTGTATATTGGATATGAACTAAGTTCATCAGTTTCACTGTACTACCCATACATAGGGTGTATTTGGCTAAACAACTTAGTTAATTGCTTATTTAATTAGTTTGTGACGTGAGAGGTTTTATCATAAACTTAACCATGAAGCTTACTGAAATAAACCATAAAAGAGCTTGTCATAAGGTTATAATGTTGGATATTTTTTAATGTTGAGGAACTTTTACAGTACAAGACTATTGATATGAATATATATCTGCATATTTATTTATGCTTCAATCGTTTGTTCCCTTCAACAACATTTCTGGCTTTGCTTCTACTGTATTTAGGTGGTCTGCCAAATTTGGAAGTTAGTAATGGATCTCCAGTACAGCATGTTAGGCTAGTTGAATCATGCTGTAAAGGTGGTGTTGTTGTGGACTTGTGATGACATTTAATGATTTCATGTAAGTTTATACTTTACAATACAGTAAATGGTTTTTTCAGCTTTTGTAACTATTTAGCCAACATACTTTATGTGGTATTTGCCTACCTGTTCATGTCTTTTCTCAGAAGTTTTAGACAGGATACATAGTTTTAAGTTTAAAGGAACTTATATCCATGTCTAAGAGGAATATGATTATGCTTTATATTCTGCAGGAACCTGGAATTGCTTTATTAGAATGATTCTCAAACTACACTGGATGATCAGTGGACTAATAGATTGGTAAGATATAGGATGCGTATGAGACTAGTGTTTAATTAAGCATTTATTCAATAATTTTTTTAAAATAATTGTTCATGTCGTAAACTTGATGATGAAACTTATTAAGATATGCTGAAAACAATTTATTTTGAGAAGTTATACCAAAAAGTTTATTGAAATAAACTGAAAATAACATATGAGAGTCATAAGCTCTTTTTTATAAATTATACATAAACTCTTCCAAACAGATTCATAATCGTAAACTCCCATTTTGGTAATTCACAAGATTTTTGTTTACCTATAAAAAGTGTTTTGTGATGTACTTATAATATTCATTGTTCCCCATTTTATTATGCACTAGAATGTAATTGCCATTCAGCTTCTGATTTAGTTCTCACACTGCTTCACTATACAATCAAATTAATAAACTTCTGTTGGTAAATATTTGCAACGACTATTGTCTAAAAGAGACAAGGCCAGAGGATTCTTGACTTGATATTTTCTGTGGTTGATTTTTTGAACTTTTTGGTTAAAGATTATTTTTGGGTTGAAATATTTGTTATCCCGTTAACAAGTTAGTATGCTCATTTTGACATCAAAGGTTCACAGGTTTTTCTGGCAAAGAGAAGGGAGAGAAGCTTTAAGTAATTTTGCTCAGGGGTAAACTTGACTGATGATTGATTGACGAGTGGGCAGCTCATGCAACCATCCTTATTGACATAACAACCAAGCCCCTGAAGACTAAATTTGTGGCTGATTCATGATCTGACTATCTAGGTGACAGTGATAATCACAACATAAAAGCAGCTTTACTGCCGTCCAAGATAATAAATGTATGCTACAGGGGGGTTTCGAGTGGAGAATGGGGGATCCCGAGTTTATGTAAATTGTGTTGTTATTAAATTATAGTCTCGGTGGCAACAAGAACTGTAAAATGAGTAAGAGCTTTTGTATTGTTAATTTGAAACTAGTTATGTTAGATATTTGTTTTTGAACTGCACGTGACATTTTATTTGTTTTATCCTTTACTATCAGTTGTTGAATAAGTCTTTCCAGTCAAAGTAGTTGTTTCTAAACTTTAGAAGAGAGTATTTCAGTTTTATCTTAGTCAATTTTTTGTTACTGCAAGCATTATAAATGTATTGCAATTGACAGTCGAATAAAGCAGAATTTTCACGATTTATTTTATTTCAATTTATATATTCTTCCTCTTTCAGTATTTTATTTTCTCTGTTTTTGCTACTGCCTTTATTCCTTAAAAATAACAATTAGTATCGAGAGCCTTTTTCTTACGGTACCTTGAGAATGGATTTTGAAACAAGTTTTTCTCAAGCAATTCTTTCAGTTTTTAATGGAAAAAATTATGATCTCTGGGCTGTCAAAATGAAAGTTTACCTAGAGGCTTTGGTTCTTTGAGAAGCAATAAAAGAAGATTATGAAGTCCTTCTACTGTCGGACAATTCCAGCATGGCTCAAATCAAGAATCATAAAGAGAGAAAAAACCTGAAAAGCAAAGGCAAAGTCATGCCTTTTTGCTGGTGTCTCTACAACCATTTTTATTAGGATTATGACTCTTAGATCTATAAAAACAATTTAGAATTATTTGAAGGAGGAATATGTTGGAGATGAAAGAATTTGAAGCATATAGGTACTTAATTTAATGAGGGAATTTGAGTTGCAATGGATGAAAGAATTCGACACAATTAAGGAATACTCAGACAAATTGTTAGGTATTGCTAACAAGATAAGGTTGTTGGGTAGTGATTTTGCATATTTCAAAATTGTTGAGAAAATTCTATTAACGATGCCGGAGAGGTACAAAGCATCTATAGCTTCACTAGATAACACAATGAATCTGTCTAAGATCACTTTGGCAAAGGTGCTACATGCCTTACATGCCCAAGAGCAGCGAAGGTTGATGAGACAAGATCATGTTGTCGAAGGTGCTTTGCCAGCCAAGCATCATGAAGGTGAGAAGAGCAGTGAAAGTCCAGCAAACAACCAAATTAAAGGCAAAGGAAGAAAGAAAAGCTATCCACCTTGTTAACATTGTGGTAGAAAAGGTCATCCACCCTTCAAATGTTGGAGAAGACTAGAGGCAAAATGTAATAAGTGCAACCAAATGAGGCATGAAGCTGTAATTTGTAAAAACAAAAATTACCACGATGAAGGAGCTCAGATTGCCAATCAAGAGGAGGAGAAGGACTGACTGTTTGTGGCTACTTGTTTCTTGAGTAGTGAGTCAAATGAAAGTTGGCTAATTGCTAGTGATTGTACCAACCACATGATTTTTGACAAGGCACTCTTCAAAGATTTGAGGCCAACTAATGACACAAAAGTCAGAATAGACAATGGTGATCATATCACAATCAGAGGAAAGGGGACAGTTGCATTTACAAGTTGTGTAGGCACAAAATTTATTCCTGTTGTTCTTTTAGTTCCTCAACTTGACCAAAACCTATTAAGTGTTGGTCAACTGATTGAAAGTGGATTTAAAGTTATTTTTGAAGACAAATATTGCTTGATTAAGGATGCAACTAGTCAAGATATGTTCAAGGTGAAAATAAAAGGGAAAAGCTTTGCTCTAAATCCATTGGAGGAAGAACAAGCTACTTTCTCACTCAAGGAAAATGTCACAGAAATCTGGCATAAAAGACTTGGACATTATCATCACCGATGGCTGTTGCAAGAGTGAAAAAGGGCTAGCACTTAATGTTCCTGAACTTGAGGATCAAATTTCAAAATTGCAAAGCCTGTCAATTTGGCAAGCAACACAGAAAACCTTTTTCAAAAACTGCATGGAGAGCATCAAGGAAGCTGCAATTAATTAACACAAATGTTGCATGGCCTCAAAGAACGCCTTCATTGAAAGGTAATCTTTATTGTATTCTCTTTATTGATGACTTTACCATAATATGCTGGATCTTTTTCTTCAAGAACAAATCAAAGGTGGTTGAAATTTTTTGGAAGTTCAAAGCCAAGGTACGAAACTGGTTTCAAAATTCAGATTTTGAGATCGGACAATGACACTAAGTACACATCTGAAAAATTCAATCAATTTTGTGAAGATTTTGGCATTGAACATCAACTAACCGCTCCCTATACCCCACAACAAAATGGGGTTAGTGAGAGGAGAAATTGATATATCTTGGAGATGATGAGATGCATGCTGTATGAGAAGAATTTGTCAAAGGAACTTTGGGCAGAGGCAGCAAGTATGACTGTTTTTCTTTAAAATAGACTTCCCACCAAAGCTTTGAACGATAAAACACCATTTGAGGTCTGGTATAGTTACAAACCATCTCTGAAATTTCTTAAAATATTTGGTTGTTTGTTTACTCATGTTCTATAGAGCAAGCGAGATAAGCTGGATAAATGAGCATCACCAGGTATCTTTATAAGCTATAGTACAGTCAGCAAAGCCTATAAAATCTTTCAGCCACAAATCGGAAAAATAGTTATTAGTAGGGATGTTCACTTTGTGGAAGATGAAGAATGGAATTGGGATGATAAAAAGAAGACAGATCTGGTCTCTACAGATGTAAAGTTCAAGTCTTCAGCCTCAAACACAAAACATAATGATAATGAAAGTTGGCAAAATGAATTAGTGGATGATATTCCAGTAAAAGGTACCAGATTGCTTTCCAAAATTTATGAAAGATGCAATATTTTTGTGTGTGAACCTGCAGACTATGAAGAAGAAAAGAAAAGTCTAAATTGGATGGTTGTAATGAAGGAGGAGTTGTCAATGATCAAGAAAAATCAAACCTGGATTCTTGTGGAAAAACCTTAAGGCATAAAAGTAATTAGAGTCAAGTGGGTGTATAGAACTAAGCTAAATGTTGACGGTTCTATCAACAAACACAAGGAAAGACTCGTGGTAAAAGGTTATGCACAGATTTTTGGTGCAGACTACTCAGATACGTTTGCACCGGTTGCTTGATTGGACCATCAGGTTGCTACTTGTTGTAGCTGCTCAAAAGAATTGGAAGGTTTATCAACTTGATGTTAAATAAGCCTTTTTAAATGGTTTCTTACAAGAAGAAATCTATGTTGAACAACCCCAAGTCTTTGAGAAGGAAGGAGAAGAAGATAAGGTTTATAAGGCTCTTTATGGGCTGAAACAAGCCCCAAGATCATGATATAGCAGAATTGATAATTTACTGAACTTGGGATTTGTGAAAAGCTTAGCTAAATCAACATTGTATGTTAAGCATGATAAAGTTGACATTCTTATCATTTCACTCTATGTGGATAACCTCTTTATAACAAGAAGCAGCACAGGGCTTGTAGAGAAGCTTAAGAAAGAAATGATGGAGGTGTTTGAGATGACAGACTTTGGTTTAATGACCTTCTTTCTTGACATGGAGATCAAACAAGGAGAACATGAAGTCTTCATTTGTCAAAAAAATATGCTAAGGAGGTCTTGAAGAAGTTCAAACTTGAAGAGTGCAAAGAAATGAGCACTCCAATGAATCAAAAGAAAAAGTTGTGCAAGGAAGATGGAATCGAGAAGATAGATCAAGCATATTTTAGAAGCATGATTGGGCGTTTGATGTACCTTACAGCAACTCGGCCTGACATCTTAAATGTTGTAAGCATTTTATCCCGGTTTATGCATTATCTAAGCGAAATGCATCTCAAAACTGCAAAAAAAGTTATTAGATATGTCAAAGGCACTTGCAATTTTGGCATCAAGTTTAAGTAGACTGAAGAATTTAAGCTAACAGGTTTCCCAGATAGTGATTAGAGTGGCTCAATTGATGATATGAGGAGTACCTCAGGATACTGTTTTAGCTTTGGATCGGGTGTTTTCTCATGGACTCGAAGAAACAAGAACTGTTGCGCAATCTACAGCAAAAGTTGAATTTGTTGTTGCTACAGTTGCTGTTAACCAAGCCTTGTGGTTGAGAAAAATTTTAATTGATCTTAACATGGGACAAAAGGAAAGCACAGAAGTTTTTGTTGACAACCAAGCTGCAATAGCTATTTCCTAGAATCCTGTCTTTCATGAAAAAACCAAACATTTTAACATTAAGTTGTTCTTCTTAAGGGAAGTACAGAGAGATGGAATTGTTCTTGTTTATTGCAAAACTGAAAACCAAGTTGCAGATTTGTTCACCAAACCACTTTCAGTCAGCAAGTTCGAGTTCTTAAAACAGAAGATTGGAGTTTGCAGTTCTAAAATCAAGGAAGAGCGTTAGATATTTGTTTTTGAACTGCACGTGGCATTTTATTTGTTTTATCTTTTACTATTTCAGTCGTTGAATAAGTCTTTCCAGTTAAAGTAGCTGTTCTAAAACTTTAGGAGAGAGTATTTCAGTTTTATCTTAGTCAATTTTTTGTTACTGCAAGCATTATAAATGTATTGCAATTGGCAGCTGAATAAAGCAGAATTCTCAGGATTTATTTCATTTTAATTTATATATTCTTCCTCTTTTAGTATTTTATTTTCTCTATTTTTGCTACTGCCTTTATTCCTTAAAAACAACAAGTTATGTTTATAAAATACTTGAATTCAACTCAATAAGACTCATTTTCTCTCCTTAGATCTCCTCGTTTAAAGAGAATAAAGAGAACATACAATGCTATCAAAAGTTCTAGTTCATAGATACTTTAGCAAATACTTTTATAAAATTAATAAAAAATATTCAAGATAAATTATTAAATTAACTATAATTAAATAAAAATGTGAATCGAACACAATAAATAAAAAAATATTTTAATTTTTCACTCTTTTGTTCAGGCTTAGAATTTTTTAATTCTAGTCTATTAAAATTGAATTAGAACTCATACAATTATTAATTTTTTTTAAAATAAATTACTCACTTAAAATATCTAATTCAAATATATACTGACATTTTGGTTACAATTAATTTTGAATCATGATTCAAATGTGTGTATAAAAGTTAATTTTAGATTTTACAATGTCACATGTAAAATCGATTTAATATCTGTTCAAATTGGCGCATAGGGTACAAGTTAGTGCATGCAAAACGTGGTTACTCGTTAATTGTTTGACACATTTTTATTTGTAGTTAAACCTTTTTGCTAGTTGGATTCATTTGTTATCAATTTAATGTAACATTGTTCAGACGAATAGGTTCTCCTAGTTGGCTAAATCTTTTGATTTATCTTCTTTGTGGATCTAAAATTTATCGTGGTTTTTCCTACCTAGTTCAGTTCTATGTAAGGCTGGATATCGGTCGTATTTAGTCGATTTCATGTCAAAATTACTCAGTCCGACCAAATTGGATTTTAGTAATTAGACGACATGTTGTATGAGTTTGTGGGTTTACAGGGGGATAGAAATGGTTAGTCTTCATTGTTGTTAACCACACCACACCACCATTCACCACCCAAACTCTTACAAATCCACTAAATTTGCGTCACTAGCAATCACCACTCATCACCATGCGTATATCTGAACCTGATTGAGCCCACTAAAAATCAGAAAATATTGTTTGGGTTTCACAGTTTGCGTTGGTTGTTAAAAATGTCAAACAGTACTCAGGCATGTGAAGATAAGCTGTCCAACGATGGTGAAGTTAGAAAATAAAAGTGGTACAAAAAGACCTTGCTATGTAAATATAATGTAATTGATCTATAGCATATTGGGTAATTGGCAAAGCCCAAGTGGTTCGTTTTTTTTTCTGCTATATAAAGGGGCTAAAAACCCAAGAAACAAAAACTCAACAGCCTATATAGTCAAGGCAGATAAAGGGTAATTAGTCTAGAAAGGACCCCAAAAAATGATGATTCATGATTCATTCACCTTCCAAATTCAAGCTAATGTGAATGTACAAGAATTCATAAAAGCTGAGAAGGTTAAGATGTAAGTGGAGCAATATCTTAAAGATCAGAATAATAACGAGTTAAATTAAATGTAAAATAATGTGTATAACCTTGCTTTTTAACTGTTGACTCAATTTTTGGTTGAACCGGTCAGGTTTGGTTCCTAAAAAATTGTTTCGGAGGCTGCCCAGAAATTTGGATTCCTTGGGACTTTTTTAGGTGAAAGAGATAAGGCATGACTCATGAGACAGTCTAGTGTTTTATGGAGCAAAATATTATAGATAATCACTCTTCTCTTCTAGAAAAGTTGCATCTTACTGTGAAATAGAGCTGTAGAAGGTAAATCTGGTAACTAGCATGATTAGTTAGAATTATCTTTAAATAACTTTTTTTAGTTGTTTCAGGAATCTAGCAAACAAAAAAATAAATTTTATCTAAAATAAACCAAATTAGACACCCAAATTGCCGACCGAATCCACTATATAATTGTTTAATCTTTTTTGTTTTGGACAACTATAATTGTTTACTTATAATAATTGATTTCTTTTCTGTTCATTCAGAACAATAATTGATCCCTCATCTTGCTAACAAGTTGAGATTAACTAGTCCAATATCATATAGCTTCAAGTCAGGCCTGCTTAAAATTGGGCCAAAACAGAACCCAAATTGACACAATCATGAATATCGTTATTTGATAATAAAAAAAATAGCTGTTGACAAGAAATAAATAAAAGTTGACATAAAAGAAGGATAACAAATAAAATGTGGGCTAATGTATGCAGGCGATACACATTATTCTAAGCAAAATATTTTAAACAGACCATAAAAAAGAAAACTCTTTTTACATTTTATGATTCATATATTTACATTTGGTAAAGCAGACAGCGGTAAAATACAGATTAAATCGTTCTGAACTTTGTTTTTGTATTCTCAATGCTTATCACATAATGGAACAGTGGATAATCAACGACAACAAAAAGATAATGAAAGAATGGATCAAAAGAATCTTTATTCTTTTTCTGATTCTTTATAGATAAAGTTTTCCCTCATTCATGCCAAGAACACTTCCTTGGGAATCTTAACTCTCTTCCCCTTTATACAGTCAAGTGTCTTCATTTGATGTGACAAAATTAGTTATAAGAGCATCATCCATGAGGTACTCTTTTTTGGCGCTTCCTTCATAATAGAAGCTAAAGTCCATTGCCATGCAAAAGCTAGACTTTGTTATTATTTTCTACTTAATTAATTATTTGTCTTAATGATTTTCATTACAGAGAAAAGTTGGATTAGTTTGGGCCTTTGATGAGGCATGGTAACCTTTAATAGGAAAAAAGTGCTTAAATTTTATGTACGATGCTTCTTTTGGGGCTCAGATTACTATTATCAGATTCCCGTGGAATATTATTTTTGGACCCAGTAATCAGACACAAATCTTGAATCACTTTGATTCATTTAACATTTGCATTTTGCAAGCAATCACAAACCCAGAATATTGGGCTTTCTGGCTTGCAAATTTATAAACTTTAACCTCTTTTTATAACCTTCAATGATTTAGGTTCACTTCCTTTGTAAGAAAGGAAAAAAAGGTACTTAACGCAATGTCGGTAATCATTTATAAACTTGTGGTTGAAATTACTCATTTCTCTCTCTCTCTCTCTGGTTTTTGATCAGATAAACCATTAGACACTTCGATTATTTGTACCACACTGTCCTTTTTCTGAATGTGTACGTGTACATAGACACAAATGCTACAGTAGATGTGGGAATTAATGCTTCACGGTTCATCTTATCTCAAGAAATTTGCCTAGTGGAAATAACTTGACTTAGATATAACGATAAATCCAAATTAGTATTGTGATTGCCTAATCAGTGACCCAAAAATGAAAAAATTGAGACATTATCTTCTGTTTGTGTTGTGATTCATCCAAAAAGAACTGAGTCATGGAGGCAGTTTGATAGCGAATGATTTGTACAATCTACTAACCAGAATAAAATTATCAATCATATAAATATAAAAAATAGTAGGAAAATACTTTGATTGTTGTGATTGTAAACAAAATAACAGTTCCACCACGTTTATTGAGCCTAAGTATACAATAAAATGAATGATTAACATGACTTTTTCTGTGTGTCTTCTTTAGAATTGTTTAATTACCTACACAACATTATGTTTTAGATTCTGCCTTGTGTCCCACTTAAGCTTTAATGCTAAGATATTTTGATCTTATCATTTTTCATGTGGACAGGGAGAGGTTGTCAATCAGAACAATATGCACTATCTCAACCGAGAGAATCTAGAGTTTGTCAAACTGGGGACACTTGCCTTATTGTTTTAGTTGCAAATTTACTCCCACTTGAAAACCCTTTCTCAGAAAGGTTCCAAATAATTTTAAAGTGTGCATAACTGTCTCCAATATGCTCTAACATTGAGGCCTACCTTTCAGCCCACATCCAATTTCATTTCCTTTGCTTGGAGCTGCACTAATATTCTCTCAGCATTATGTTTAAATTTTAATAATCATTTTGAGGTACAATGTCTTATTGTTTGACCTGGTGCTGAAAGCATGAAAAGCCAATCATTTTTCTACTTTAAACAAGATGATCTTTATTGGGAGTACCACATTAATCATAGTCGCGACCACAGAAGTCGTGGCATCACGATCATGAAAATACAAAACCAATAATGATTCATGTGAGTAGAAATAATGAGAAAATGTGATTGGTTTTACTCGCTGCTATTTAAAGCTGCAATATTATGGTCACATGCTGCAATTTAAACCCCTTTACATTGCATTGTCAATTTCTCATATAAGTGCTTGCTTATATTCTAGGTTGTCCCTTTTCCTTCAAAATTATAAGGATCGAATTTCCTGCTTTGTAGCAATCCACAATGGCAGAAACATCTAGTATGAAAACAAAGAGATAATGGCAACATGGAATGTCATACTCACAATTTGACACTTGATTTGTTGAAATGGGTCAGGACTACATATAAGTGCTATCCAACCATATTTTGACTGACATGCAGCACAGTTTCTAGCGTTCACATATATATATATTATCATCACTTTTGTGTCATGGGCTAGAAAACTTGTGAATTGAAAATTAAATAATTAATTCACTTTAGGAGATTCTATGATAATGAGAGAAAAGGGTATTATTAGTTGCATGTGTATGTAACGATCACTTCTATTTACTTTAGTGGAAACTGTGTGCTTTCTAGAGAAACCTGCAGTTGCACACCATTTATATTTAGCAACTTCCTGTTTCATTTTATGATTAGTTACAATAAAGTTAACTTGGTCTACTCTACAAACTCCACAATTTAAGTTTCTGAATAAGTACACCCAATTGATAGTGGTCTTTGTAAGTTAATCATTTCTGAGGCATATAAAGATCTTTCTAATCAGTGATTTTTCCTCTAATTTGGGCACTGTATCTGGACTAATTTGATTCAACTTTACGCCAAACTTTACAACCAGATCCTTTATTTCGAAAATTATTAATTTGTTGCTAGTTAACTTTGGCTTTTCTTGCTTAAAGGTTGTAATATAATCTTCATATTTAGAAATAAGCAGAGCTAACTCTAACTAAAAGTAAACTATCTGTTAAAAAGATAGAAACCGTGTAATTAATTGTAAGCAAGTCAAGAGATGAGTCCAACTAAGCAACGACGCGTGGACCTTTTTTTTCTGCTTAACCCACAAATATTGGAAGCCAGTTTTCTTGCAATACTGATATGATGCTATCTTAGTCCAATGAACATGGTTCTTCCTACAAGGACAAATGGGATCTCATTGATTCTTCTGAAGGTGACTAAATCAGTTATGCTTCCACCAATAGTTGGAGAACACTTTAGTCATGTGAGCTGCTAATTATATATAGTTTTTAATTATACATGTCAATAATATATACAATAAAAGTTAACATTAAATGTTGAAATTAATTGTCAAAGTAAAATAACAATTTTAATCTGAGAGCAGTACCAAAATTGCTTAATTTGTCTGATTCGAATCCAAGAAAGCAACTTATGATAAATACTCGAAGAGAGAACTGTATCGTTCACCATAATTCACCTACCTTGAACAAAATTGTTTCTTATAAAGAATAATAATGGTCTAAAAAAAGTATTACATCTAAATTTTGTTATAATTCAATGTGTTTGATTCTGTTGATTCTATAATTATTTTCTGATTAACCACCACTGAATGGTTCATTGAAATCAAGGCCAGCTTGATATTGAGGAATGTTGGTTTGTCTGACTTAATTAATGTTGTATAAGTCATCAACGCATGATCCACACGATGTTGAAACGCTGCTTGAGGTGGTTTTGATATATTAATTGTAGGCACCTTCTGCTTAAAAAGTAATCTGTTCTAGAACATTTCTGTTTAGTTTTCTATTTTCTTAATCCTATTTTAGGTATTAAAGTAGAAGATAGCATGCAGTATTTGACATTGTGCCATACAATTTTCTAACTAGGCCCGACTAATTAATATGCAAAAATTTTCTGGGTACTGACAAAATTTGCCATCTCCTAATAAATAAGAGAATGTTGCTTTTCTTAATTCTTCTAAGCTACACTGAGCTACTACATGGAAATAGACATCTTAGATTGGGATTTACGATGAATTTTCAAAGCATCATGAACTGGTGCATTTATATATTGCCATAATGTCAGCAGCAGTAATGATTTAGCATGGAATGTCGGTTGAAAACGAAAGAGTTCTTCAGAACTTGAAGTTCAAATGCTTATGGAATAATTAAGAAGTGACTTGTGCACTCTGATATTAGTTTTGCACTTGCGCCATAATAACAATAATTTAGAATGAAATTCAGTTAATAATTTAATTAAAATATACTTACATTGTTATTCAGTCATAAACTGTTATCTAATTACTTTTTTTGGAATCATTATTTTAAAATTAATATTTAAATATTTTTAATTAATTATGACAGTAGAGACAGTTATACTAATAACGGGTAGGGATGGTAATACATGGGTTTTCTAGGAAAGATGAAGAGAATCAAAATATTTTTTTATGACTGGTTTTTTTTTTTTTTTTTTTTATAAATCGAGTTAATATTTTTTTAAATTGAATTGATAAAACTTATTCAACTTCAATTTAGGTGAATATATTTTATTTTAAAATTTGCATTTAAAAACTGAAATCTAAAAATTAGGAAACACTTTGGATAGACCCTAAGTTTTAAGCTGTTGACTGTATATTAAAACATATAAAATAATAAAATGAATAAATTTATTAAATAAAAGGATGAGAATAATTGAATGCACGTTCTGTTATATTCATTCAATATTTAAACAAATTAATTTGCTCACCAAAAATAATATTTGTATTTTATAAATATATTGATATAAAATGATTTTTGGCAGAAATAAACGCTGATATTTTCTTGAACACGTCGTGTTTGTTTTTTATTAATAAATCAGATTTACACATAAGATCGACTAATTTTCGAAAATATCATAATCAAGCGCTAAAGTTAGCATTTATTTCTCTTTATTTTTTAAGTTTAAAAATCGAGTTACTACAGTAATCTTAATTTAGGTTATTTTATAAAGAGAAGTTAAAAAGTCACTCTCACACATCAAAACATCCGTAACACATTGCATATTTAATATATTCTTCTTTGGAGTAAAATCTTATGTGGGCTCAAATAATAAAAAAGAGAGCAAGTAATTTAACATGACTCATAGATATACGTTAAAATTTTTAAAAATATTATTTTTTGTTTATAACATTCTTTATATGTTCGTATTTTGCTAATAAATGATTTAAAGACTCAATGTCTAGGAATGTTTAATACACCTTATTTAATGTTTCTAAATACTTAAAAATATTAAATATTTTTTGTTAAACATAATGAATATTTTTTATTTTTAACCAATATTCATTAATAATGATAACGGGTCTTATTAATTAGTGGGTTAACGTATAAATTAAAAAATCAATAAATAAATAATTTTCATTAAAAATTATACATCTTTTTTTAATTATAGTCAGCATTGGTGACTTGATGTCTCCCTTCGTTGTACTCTATCATTTTGGTAAATTTTTAGTTGACTCTTTTCTCATGTAACTAAAATAATTCTTTTGAATATATAAAATAAAAGCTAAGTTAATTATAAAAATAGTAATGATGACCCTTAATATAATTTCCTTCACTTTTATTTAAGTTTGATTTTTTTTATGAACCTTATGCAGTGTTTGTATAGTAGGAGACAGTTTCTTGTCCCAGTATTAGAAATTGATTAACCTTAATCAATGTAGTAATGAAGGTAGTTGGATTGGTGGATAGGTCCCAGCTTCAATGTGCACAACTTTCTTGCCCTTCATTTCAAATTATTTGAACTTTAGAAGAGGTTAAGGTCCACACGGGGAGGACCTCCTTGTTCTCTTCTTTAGTTCATTATTTTATCCTTAACAGCACCATGAATAAACAGCTTCAGCTGTTACTAGTTCATTCATTCAAACCTCAACCAAAAAAATTTTAATTACACAAAAAAGATGGCACATGCATTAAAAGCATTCTTGGGCATTTTTCTAATCATTTCAGCTTGAGGGGACTCATTAATTAATGTGGTATCAAAATGTGGTTTGTTTTAGGGCATGAAGTAATTCTAGAAAGCCCTTAAAGAGTTAACAAAACAACCGGTTAAACATTGAATCAAATTAAACACCCACATAACCATTAAAAAACAACCAACATTGTTGATAGATCCCTATGTGAACTCAAAATTAAGAACACATAAACGAACAATTTCAAGGTCAAATGGCCCAATTGAAGTGGTAATAAGAGTGGAGAGTACGTTGGGATGTACTAAATTAAAGGCTTGAAGTATGGAAAGTCTTGTTATGAAGCCTAAAGACAAAAATGAGTGTGGAATAAGAGTTAAAAATACCCGTCAATTCCTAACTACTTTACCACAAACCCATGTTACAATCTTGTGTATTTTTCCAACTTGAGGGAAAAAAAGTTACATACGGGCGAGAGAACCATAGAAAAGGATAATTAACTTTCTAAAGTCACAATCTTTAATTTGAAATTAATTTTTTTTGCAATGTATTTCCACGAGCTTGGCTCAAAGGTTCTTCGCACAAAAATTGAGTGCTCGTGTCCCCACACCTCAAATGGCTTTACCTTTTGTACTATATTATATTATAAGCCACTAGGACCTTAGGCTTAAGTCATTTTCAATGCATTGCCACGTGGGCTAGTAGTTGAGGATGGTGGTTGCTAAAGAATATTGATGTCTCTTGTGTGGTGGCATGTGTTACTGTACTCATATTACGTGGTAAATAGGCATCCTATGTAATGTTAGGTATTTTATGTAAAGGAAATTCAGCTAGATGGCATTCACTAATAAGATCAATGGTTTTTATATATTCTAGGCTACTAGTAGAAGTTTGAATACTGTTATGTGAGCATTAGATTTTCAGTGGATTGAGTGTAATCCCTCTCCTATCTTGTGAATGCAAATACAGAAACAGTGCACATAAATAGATTGAGATTAAAATACCCATTATCAAAGTAATTTGAATTTTTCTTTCAAAAATTAGTGTTTTTTATTATGAACAAATTATATATACAAGGCAATAAAATTATTGATTTTGTTCCATTAGAATTTAAATATATTACTCAAATTAAAGGGTGGAACTTTAGATTGTATTTTTAGTAGGTTCTGGATCATATTAGTATTAGGGATTTAAAAAAATTATAAAAAAATAAAATAAAATAAAAAAATATCGTTTGAAAAAACTAAAACTACAAATTTAATAAAATATAAAGATAAAAAACATATTTAAGCTTTTTTTAATATAACCAACTAGTATGTTACATTTATCTTGACAACTTAAGGATTTTTATTAGTTTGAAACAGGTTGATGAATACAAAAAATTAGAAATATGAATCTTGGTTTAGGTATACTACCACACCACAAAAATTAAGAAGTCTTCTGTTAGTATTGATAAGAATGTTAAGAGAAATACGATATAAAAGTTAGTTATTGTAGTTGAAGAGTAAGATTTTATAAATTTCATATAAAAATCCTATATTTTCAATTAGATTCTTACATGTAAAATACTTTATTGTTTGATTAAATTTTGAATGGTTATCCAATTAACTCAAACTCTATCTCCAATTTTTTTTTTATAAAATATACATATTATATTTTGAAATTAAACCCAAATTAAAACAACAGATTAACTTTATTTAAATTTGACCAAAATAAAAAAATATAAATCAAATTGAATCTTTTGTTTTTTGGTTTGGAGTTTTTTTTCCTTAAAATTGAACGAAACTAGATGTGCATGTCCCTATCACATTTTTGTTGTTGATATATTACATAGTTTATCCTAGATAAACTATTGAACCTTTCGTAATAAACTATATAATGAATAATTTGGTGTAGAAATATGTTAGGTCAAATTAGGTCTTAAACATGCCAAATTTGTTTTTAAAAACTAAGGTCTACATTTAGCTTATTCGCTTTATGTCTTTTTTAAAAAGTTTAATTTCATTTTTAAGTAGGAGATAGCTTAAAAATTAATTTAAAAGTTTACTTTTGTAAATAAATTTTAAATTGGCTAATAGTAGTTTACCTTCAAAGAAGTTAATTAATAGGCTCAAAATATTTATATAGGTTAAAACACCTAAATCTAGTATTATAATATTAATAAAATAATGATGATAAAATGTTATTTATATTTATTTAACTAATTTAATCCATTAAACTTGTAAATGACTTACAATCTGAACCTTTTAAAATAATTTAACCTATTTTAAAAATAAATAAGTTTAGATCAGACAAAAGTCTAAAACTGATGAAGCCATAAAAAACTAGAGACATGACTTTACTTTTTTCAAATCCTAAACTTTGATGAATAACGTTGTCAACTATTCTACGGTGCTCAGATATATGAAAGAATATTCTATATTTTTGTGTAATAATTATAACTATTAATTTTAGTAATAAAATTAGCGATGTATTTTAAAAAAACATAAATATTTTTAATATTTTGTTATAATCTAGAGAGTATTGAATACTCCTTCAAACTTAAAAATAATATAGCAAACACTTTATTTTTAGTGTCATCTTTGGTCAACATTAAAAACAAAAAAAACAATACTTTTTATCAATAAAATTTATTTTTTTATAGAAACTTTTTTCATCAAAATGAAATGTAAATAATTTTTAAAAAAAAAATCAATTACTTTATTATTGAATCTTGATTATTGTTTTACAGCATTAATGGGATGTTATCATGAATTTGAATTCATGAGCTCCCTATATCCCTAGCTACTTTATCATCATATCTGTCTATTATTGTATTTTTCATCTAATCAATTTACAATCTCGTTGATTTTTCATCATTAAATAATAAAGAAGATTGAAACTCATATCCAATGAAATATTTATTTTTATATATAATATAAGTCTTAACTTTTAAATAAAACTTTTTAAAATCATCTTGAGTAAAATTTTTAAATGTTGGTTTTTTTTCTTTTTATTTTTACATGATTTTTCATGTATTTAGCATTTAATTATTTTAATTTAATTTTAATTATTCCATTTGGAAAATTTTCAAATTTTTTAATTTTAAAAAAATTACTTCAATAATTTAATGTTTTTTAAATGTAATAAAATATTTATTATTAATAATTAAAATATTTATTTTAAAATTTATAATTTTTAATAAATTGGTAAGTTTTTAAATCTAAATATAAACAATAAAAATTAGATAAATTAAAATCACACATAAAATAAGAAACAACAAAATAAAATAAAACATTTTATTGATTAAAAAATTAAAATTACTTGATAATTTTTTATAAACATTAATTTTTATAAATTTAATTATTTAATGAAAAAATTTATTGATTAGATTAAATTTTAGAAAATATACAAATACAAAATTAATTACTTTATTAAGTAACTTGTTTAATATTAAATATATGTTTAAAATATAATTAAATATTAAATTTAAACTTATATATTTACAACTATTTAATGCATCTAAAATTTAGTACGTAGGGTCAAGATTATTATATTATTTAATATTGATAAAAAATGATTAAATAATTTTATAAAATTTACTTTTGGAGTAACTTAATTTTCATATTTTATTATTAGATAATAACATATATTTTTTATGTTATTAATATATTTTAAATAATTTCTTAAAAAATGTATTTAGATTTTAGAAACAGAACTAATGATTCGATTGTATAAAAAATTTGTCTGTCTTTTTATTTAACGAGTGAATCTTTAAATTCATCTAATTAAAAAATATTAATGACAGATACATCAATTCTTAAGAATATTAAAAAATCTTAATTTAATTTCATAAACTTATCACACTATTATATAATTATCCTTTTTGAAATGTATCTAATGCTATTTAAAGAATAATATGATTAATATATATATATATATATATATATATGAAAAAAGATTTTCTTATATAAGTGTAAGTTTAAAAACTTTTACATGTAATTTTAGTCTTTCATTTAACTTAAATTTAACGATTTGTAAAGTAATAAATTATAACCTAAATTAAATGAAAGACTCAAATTAAATATAAGAATTTTTAGACTTATACCGATATAAGAAGATGATGTCCATATATATATATATATAATTTTTAATGACTAAAAGTAAGAGTTTTTACTGTAAGTGGCTAATGTATTTTGTGGTTAGATTTTGTAAGGAGTAAGGAGGAATTTAGGGTTCTAATTTGGTTTATTCCGTTATCTCTGTCTCTTGAGAAACAGTTGACCTCGTAATTCGAAGAGAAAACTAACCTTATACTCAATCAATCCAAAAGAAAATATGAAAAAGAAATGAAGGCAAATCATGACATCACACGAGGACTCGTTGGACAATGTACATTGTCTCGAGACATGGCACTATCAGCATCACGGTTATGCGTCCCCACTTCTTTTGAAACATTTCAAAGTAAGAACACAGATTATTAACACATCACAATGGCATGAAATGTTCAATTGCAGTTCCTTTCAAAAGACGGTCCTAATTAACTATAATTTATAGGGCATGAACCTATTTTCCCTCTCCCAATATCCACAAAATAGTGGGTAGTGGCTATTATATCTGTATTGCAACAGTAGCATGCAAGAACGGATTCTATGCACATATGAAATTGAATACCATATGAAGGAAACCAAAATAACTGTTATAGCATCAGGATTTTGAAACGCGAAAGTCCCATACTGTTGTGGTAAGTAAAGACCAAACCGATCATTTTGAACTATGTGTATGAATCGTGGCTGAAAGCTACTTAGTAATTATCCATTAACTTGTTTAGGGGTTGGGGGAGATGAACTAGCATACATGAACGATTGAGTCACATGGAATAATATATTAACATGCACGTTTTTTATTGACTTTGAAAGGATGAGCAGTGGCTATTCTAGCTGAGTCATAGGACCTTAGTTTTTATTTCAATGAACAAAGTATGCTTGGAAAGATGAGTCATATGTCACATTAAAACGGTTGGATATGTATATATATGTTTTCTTGACTTTGAATTTGCTATTTTATAGTTTAGACTTAAAAATAAATTCATTATGCCAGAATGGAAATCTGAGAGCGGTTCTATTTTAAATTAGAGAGTGTTTAGAACTGTTTTAAAATCTTGCGTTATATGATGTGTTATATTTAAGAGAGCGGTCAAACAACCGCTCTCAAAAGTTAAGATTAGATAGCAGTTTTACACGGAACCGCTCTCCAAAGTACAGGTGTAAGATTAGAGAGCGGTTCCACGTGGAACTGCTCTCTAAAGTATAAATGTAGACCGCGAATCTGAAATTTGAAATTGATTTCTTTTTTAGTTTTTTGTTGCAAAGTAAAATTAATTTATTATTACGTTAAAATCAAAATTTAGAATTGGTGTTAACCAAACAATCCATATCTGCATGAACCAAACAGAAAAAAAAAAGAATAAATTAGTATGATGATTTTTAACGTTAATAGAGAGAAAAAAGAAAAAAAAAGAGAATGGATGATTCACCATTAACAAAGAGAAGAAGAAAGAAATAAAGAATGAAGAAGTACCTACGGATGTGAAAAAAAAATTGTTAGCGCAAAAATATGAAGAGAGCTGAAGCAGTACCTACAGATGTGAAAAAAAAATTAATTTGTTAGTGAAAGAAGACAAAGAGAGCAAACTAACAAAAAAGATAAAGAGAATATAAGAAAGTAGAAAAGATGAACAGAACTTACAGCAAAAGAGACTAATATAAAAAGAAGAAACACTAAGAAATGTATTAAGCATGTTTTATTTATAAATAACTTTAATGATTTTAAAGAGCGATTCTTTATTAATCGTTCTCCAAGAATGATTTTAAATAGCGGTTAATAGAGAACCGCTCTAAAAAATATACTTCTGAGAGCGGTTAACAAAGAACCGCTCTCAAAAGTATAGATCTGAGAGCGATTCACTGTTAACTACTCTCAGAAGTATAGATTTGAGAACGGTTAATAGAGAGCTCTCTAAATATATAGTTATAAAGCAATTTTTACTAACGCTGTCTAAGTTAGCACTCCAAAACTCATTTCTAGCATAGTGATTTCTTCTAATTTTCTTTACCTAAAATCCAAGATCAAACTAAAAAAAGTTAGCTGAGAATTTACATTATAAATGACATGCTTTTTCTAATAATTTGGGCTTAAAAGTATATATATATAATATCTTTTGTATTTTGTGTTCTTTCTTTTGTTTATAAAAATGTTGTAAGAATCGAAATATAAATTACATGTCTCATATATATCGACTCTTGTATCATATCATGGACCAATTATCGCTACCAAAAAAAACTATATACATCAATTAATTGGTTAATTTGTTGTTGTTTTTCACCCTTATTCATATAGATTTTGTCTAACAAAAATAAAATAATCATTAATATAAATATTATAAATATATATATATATATATATATATATTAATATAAAAATTGATATATATTATCAATACATCGATCATAATGTTAGCATTAGTCACAAACAATTCACATTAATTTATTAGATAGTTTAGGGTAATGAAGACAAGCTAAAGAGCTAACTGCTGGTATATATATTTTTTTATTGTAAAATAAACGTTTATATAAAAAAAAACACATAAAGATATAATTTTGTATCTGAAGAAAACTTAGTTTTATGTCAATTATATACTTCGATATCCATTACAAAACTTTTAATGAGGTGATGTATATTTCATTTATTTGATTGGCTCTAATCAAGAAGATGAAAAAATTGTTTGATGCTATCAATACCCTTACAAGTAGTTCGGCCTTCGGAGACAGTGAATATTGTTTTATTGAAAAGAAAAATGAGCAAAAACTAGTGGTTATTTTCAATGACAAAACTAAAGCATTCATGCCCCGAGTATTATTTGTGGACGAGATATGCATTAATTGCTAGAAAAGGACGTGTCTTTTTTATTTCTATACCCAAATTGGCATTGAAATCTTTCTTTTTTAAGCTGATTGATTCATTGCATGCGTAAAATCCATGTTTTTGTATTTATGATTGTGTTGGAAAAACTTCCACGCAACTGCACGTGCTATTGCATGCATTAGGACTTTGCACACATAGTATGCATTTGAATTTCAGAAACTGCAAAAAATGGCGTGGCATCTATGAGCTAGCAAGGTTGAATCTATTGCCTTATGCAGAACTGTTAAAAGAAAAAACAAAATGCAATACACAAGTTAGCTTCTGTATTCTAAATGGTTACAAGAGTATTTGAAATAATTTATTTGTATTTATGGAAGGGACTCATGATAGCATTATTATCTCTTATGAAAAATGCCCAGATGAAAAACATTTGTATTTATAAGATTCTTTGCAATTACGTGCTGTTAATTTGCAATTCCCTTTGAATTTGGCGTGTGATATTGGGAGGGAAGGAAATTGCTATGTCGGCAGGCTGTTATTTTCACACTATTATAAGATTCTTAATTGAAAAAGATTTTATTTGATATGCCAAATATAGATAAAGCCAAAAAACACATACCAAATATATGATTTTCAGGGTCATATGATCTCAACGTTGTTACATTTATAAGGGAGGGAAGAAACAAAATAAACCAAAGAAAAGTGACATCTCACTAATCTTTTATGAAGCTTCAATTTATTCGGATGCGAACATTAATTGATCGAATCTACCTATATTTAAAACTTTAGTACTTTATATATAATCTAATGAATTATTTATAAAAATTATACGTAACTAACTGAGATTAAAGATCATTTTAATATTGTGTTTAAAAATCTTCTCCTTATAAAAATAACAATTTTTCACTACTTATATTATATATATATATATATATATATATAAAAGAATAATCTTTTTATAATAGTATGAATCTAAAAATTTTTACACTTAAATTAAATTTTTTATTTAATTTATATTTAATAGATAATGAAATAATAAATTATAATATGTTAAATATAAATTAAATATAAAAATTTTAAACTTATATTAATGTGAAATTTTTTTTATCTTTAGATATACACTGTAAAAAAAAAATTGTACATACGCATGACCATGAATTTTTATTTTAGTAATAAAAAGTGATGATCGGGTGGCCAATTGTTTCCCATTGCCTTGTCTCCACAAGAATGGAACTTTCCTCCTCGGGAACTTCACCACTTCTATTTTCGTGGATGTAGTAGGGCTCTGCATGTCGGAATTCTTTTTTTTTCTTTTTCTTTTTTTCTTTTCTATACTGTTCTTTAGGCATCCACGTGAATCGTTTTTTTTTTAAATCTTCTTAAGAAAATTACTATTTTTAAAATAAATATCAATTATTTTAAATTGTGGACCACTGCACGAAATGAAAAAAAAAAAAAAACAAACTATGGCATTGGTTTTTTGAAGTTAATTTCGTTCAATAATAGTAAGCCGAATTGAACTAATTTGAAAAGAATTAAGAATTTTCATGTCCTACTACTAACTATTGTTTTAAAGCTTTAATTAAAAAATAAAATTATTTTTTCTTTAAAATTTATTATAATTTTTAATATATTTAACACAATTCTTTAATAAAAAATATTTATTAATTTTTAAAAGTATCCTTAACATAATTCATATGACTCGTTATTTATCCTTGTCATCAGTCAACATGTTGGGAAGACATCCAATATTCAAGTTTTGTCGTCGGCCACAAAATTTTGAAGAGAGCATGCGTTATGTCATTTTAAATTCTGAATTTTATTATTTTATATAATTTCAATTTATAATATTGTCTTATAAATATTGTTCTTCTACTTTTTTTTTTTTTTCAGGACAAGTAGAATAAAAAGTCATACTAGAAGTTTTGATTTCCCCTATCATGCATAGATGACAAAGAAGTGAATGGTCCACAGAACTTTATATTTTGTGCTTATTATCTAAAAATAATATAATCTTATTCTTGTAAAATCAGATTATTACCCAACAACTTATACGAACATGTGCAAGTAGGAGAAAAGTTGTTGTTCTTTTTTTTTAAGGAGAAAAGCTGTTTGAACATAACAAATCAAAAGGAGAATAATTCTAGAAATATAATTTTGGACAGTCATTTTTAAAAGAAAATTATTAGTTGAACTATTTATTATTGATTTCATTAATATAAAGTCAGCACAAATTATTTAACGCATATTTTTTATTAAATAAAATTAATATTTAAAAAATATTAATGACACATTATTTTAAATATTTTTAAAAATTAAAATACTTATTTTTTAAATTATTTAAAATTTTAAAAAAATATTATTCATAAAAATATTGTTTTAACATTTTTATGATTAATAAAAATTAATTATAATGAACTCAAATGCCCTTTTATTTATATGTTTAGTATACCCTTAAGTTTCAGAAAACATAAATAATATCAGTAATAATTAGATTGACCTTGTTGATATAAATTTTAGTTAATAAAATTAAATTACTAATATAAATGTAATTAGCGTAAGCTAATAATATAATATTGTGCTACTACTATCATAAACTATATATATATATATATATATATATATATATATATAATGATTAATCCTACAAAAATATCATTATAATTAATTTAATATCTAATCATATTTATTTTTATAAAAAAGAAAGAGATAATACAAAATAATTTTTAAGAAACTAATATGAGAACAAACTTTTAAAAGATCAAGATATATAATAACGTCTTAAATTAAAGATTAATTTGATAATTAAAATAAAAAAATGTATATTCAAGCATGTAAGTTTAGAACATCAACATAAAAGGACACATTATAAAAAATTATTATTTATTAATATACAAATTATTAAATGTTAAGATAAGTTTTGTAAATATAGTCTTTGTCTAAAAAAATTATCAGTATAAATTTTGAAGATTTATATTAACAAATTATGTATTATATTAATACTTTGATACATTATCATATATATATATATATATATACAAAATTGTTTGTTAGTTAACAAAAATTATATCAATAAAGACTATTTAACACTCGATAATTTTTCTCTAATGAGAACTTTTTAACGACAAATTAGTTTTGTATATGCATGGGATACAGTACATGGTAACTGGACCTTAAAGCAAGAAAAAATATATCATAACCCTTTTGAAAAAAAAAAATTAGGCATGTTTGTTTACTCTTTTTAAATATAATTTTTTTAAAATATTTTTATTTTTAAAATTAAAAATTAAAATATTTTTTAAGATATTTTTATTTTTCTCTCTGAAATTTTAAAAATACAGCTCATGACAATTTTGTAAATTAAAAAAAATTAAATACTAAGAGTATGTTTGATTTTTCTTTTAAAAAGAATTTTCTATTTTTTTTAAATATAGTATAAATTTATATTATATTTTAAAAAAATTAAAAACTTTTTCTAAAACAGAAATCAAACATTCCCTAAAAGTTTTAGATTTAGAGTTCGCACGCACCTTAGATAAATCATTTCGGAAAAATGGTGAAAGACTTACAAATTAAGATATAAGTATTTATTTTATTTTTTCATCTTAAATTCCTTTTACACTATCGTTAATTTTGATTTGAATTTAAATTTAAAGACTAAACTACTAAACAAATGTTATTTTATTTTTTTCTTAAAAATAATTTTAAAACAATTTTTAAAAACTAAAAATCAAAACTAAATCAAATCAAACCCAAAATTTCTCTGCATTTTCTTAAACTAAAATTCTTAGCTTCATAGTTCTTTAAGCATGCATTCCTCGTCTATATCCGAGAGTAACCAATTTATTATAAGGAGGGGGAGTGATTTAAATTTGTATAACACATCAACACAAGTAACACAAGAACCTTTGTATGCGTGATAATACAGACTTTGAATGGCCTCTTAAAACTGTAATTTTATTAAAAAAAAGTTAAATTTTAAAAAAAAAATCATATTTTCCTCACCAAATTTTCGGTTTACCTTTTGCTCAAACATTTGCTACCATGCATCCATGTTCCCATCGTTATTTATATATATAAGCTGCATCATTGCATCACCACACTCTTTTGACATCGAAAACTTGAATGCCGACGTTTTACAATGGTTATTGTAGACTTGCCCATCGATATTAACTATCCTTAGCAAGTCATCGCCATCATATCGGAAAAAGTTTTCATTTTCACCTTCTTTGACAGTTCAGTTGTCACTATTAGTGCTTTGCTATTATTATCGCCACTTCATAATTATTACCGTCATTGTTTTACGTCGCTACTGTGATTATTGTTCAAATAAGCATAATCATAACATCTAACTATAAATCATTACTGATACATATGTCATCTTAATCTATTCAATCTTCCAAATGCTAAGCTGATCAATTTCTAAAAGAATCGCTGCCATTTTTAGATGACATAAATCCCTTGTTGTGGTTAATCGGAGCAATGGAAATAATTATAATTTGAGAGAAATAATGGTTTTTTAAAATCTTTCAGATTTCTTTTCTCCAAATTGAATCACACATTCATGTTTTGGGTAATTTCACGTTATAAACATTATTCTCACATATCGGCGTCAAAAGAAAACAACGGATAATTATCCGCTAATGTAATTTCATACCCCAAATTCTAGTTTCATGCTGTATTATTATTCTTCTGTAAAATACTAAATAATGATCCTTAATGGTAAATCAACTTAGTTAAAAAAACTACACACTAAAAAAATATGTTTCCTTTCTCCCAATTACCACTCCCCTCCGTACACAAAAACTGAACCACATGGTAAATTCGTTGACCGTTGCTTGACTGTGTAATGATTAACCCCATCTCACCAGTCTCAAAACAAAAATAGTTTTTCACACCCTTAAAAAAATATAAAATAGAAAGAAATGATATGACTAATGTGATGGAAAAAAAAGATAACAAATATAAAGTAAATGAAAAAATGTTAAAAAGTCAAAATTGTTCTAACAACCTTTTTACACGCTGTTATATAATTTTTCACAAAATAATAATTATTATTATAATAATTTTGAATTAATTCGGCATTGAATTAAAATATAAATTTAACATCTCAGTTAAACGTTATAATAATGGAAGCCCTTTTTCTAAGTTGGTCATTTTATACAGATACATTGTCATATTTGCTTCTTAAATACGTATACTGACGTCACCCACTCTGACCCAACATGCTTTCCCTTTGGTCTCTATATATAGGCAAACGCCCCCCCTAGTTTTTATCCGAAGTTAGAAATCCAAAAAAATCCTATTGAATATTTGATCCAATTGGTTCTGTTTTCCTCTGTCTCTCACAAAACACAATGGAATACAAAGTGAAAACCACAACATCTTCTCCACCAATCCCAATCCATGTTCCCACTATGCTCTCAAACTCTCCTCCATCTTCATCTTCTTCCCCTCCTTCACATTCTCCAACACCTTTCCCTTCACCCTCTCAGGGTTCTCCTTCTGCTGCTCCACCCTCCCCTCCTCCTCCACCACCACCAGTGGTGGTTAGCCCTTGTGCTGCTTGCAAGATCCTTCGCCGCAGGTGTGTGGAAAAGTGTGTCTTGGCTCCTTATTTTCCTCCCACTGATCCACTCAAGTTCACCATTGCCCATAGAGTCTTTGGTGCAAGCAACATCATCAAATTTTTGCAGGTAACATACATTGATCAATTGTTATTAATTGTTGTTATGTTATTATATTGTGTACGACTAGACTAGTTCACACTTACTGGAAGACAACAAAAGAATTAGTTAAGTTGTCTCTGATCATTTCAGAGAAACAAAATCATGGGTTTTGGTCAAAAGTGGAAGGAAAAGCTAGCAAAGGGCATACCTAATTGATGGGCATGATGGGTTGTTTTCTAACTTCCTAACACATCAAAGCTATGCATAATTCTCTCTGCTTTCAACCCTAGCAACCACTACTTTTTTAATCTTTATAGAAAGAAGAATGGCCAGGTCAAATAACATTTTGCACACTTCTTGTTTTACCTTTTCTTTCTTGGTGCTCCCCCTTGTAACAACCATAGTTTGGCTTAACAGGTCAAAATTTTAGGTGCCCACATTTGGAATCTGTTCACTATGTCTACTAATTTTGGCCAGAGGGACATTAAACACCAGCATAGCACCAATTTTCTTAATTACTCCAATTCTAATTACCAAGAACTCAATTTGTGGTTAACAAAGAATGAAATTGCATTAATTTTCAGGAATTGCCAGAATCTCAGAGAGCAGATGCTGTGAGCAGCATGGTTTATGAAGCAAATGCTAGGATCAGAGACCCAGTTTATGGTTGTGCAGGTGCAATATGTCAACTTCAGAAGCAAGTTAGCGAGCTACAAGCACAGCTGGCTAAAGCACAGGCTGAGCTAGTCAACATGCAGTGCCAACAAGCTAATTTAGTGGCACTAATTTGCATGGAAATGAGTCAATCACAGGATCAGCACATGCCTCAGCCTCAACCTCACGTTGATATGAGCTGCTTCTTAGAGGACAACAGTTTTGGCTCGGCTTGGGAGCCACTTTGGACATGAATTATGATGTATCTTAGAATATTTCTATTAGAGAGAGATTAATTTGTTCTATAGTAACTGTTAAACTTTCAACCTCCAAGTGGAGGATGAGATAATGAAAATCATACTGAGGGAATTTCAATAAAGTCATTAATTAGTTGTATGGTAGATATGGGTCATGCTGTTTCCTACTTCATTAGTCATTTCATAAGCCAAACCTTTGACAATGAAAAAAGAAAAATACGAAAGCATAGAAGAAAAACATAATTGATGGCGGTCTTCTCTAATATAATGACTCAAGATAGAAAAGTGTGATAGAAGAAGAAAATGAACAAGGGATAGCTGTTTTAGTTTGAGTCAGCATAAACAGAGCTGCAACTATTTGGGCCCCCTAATTTTTCTTTTTCTTTTTCCTTTTCTTTTTCTAATTGAAAAATGAAATTTTAAGCCTTTCTTGTCAAACCAACCGTGGACAATATTGAAGTGCCTTCCCTAGCTATCTAAATCTATTAACATCCAAACTACAAATTTAGCTTTCTGCCTCCAATACCATAGCACCGTTAAGAGTCCCCAACACCTATTTGAAGTTAACCATTTTAAGAGTTTCACATAATTCTAGTAAAGTTTTTCAAAATCGTGTTCATTTTTAAAAATTTGCATTCAATCATATCTTACATTTTCATCGTCAAAGCTATGTACAAGCATTGCCCCTATCAGGTGGGCAAAACATAATTTATTCAAAATAGAAATAAATGAATCCAGAAAATAAAAAAATAAATATAATTTATTCAAAATTTAAACTATTGACAAAAGTCTCGAATCCAGTTGCATGCTTAATCATGCTTGAATTCCAATAAAACGGGCCCAGTAATTTTTCCCATTTCACAGCAGTAAAATTTTGTTGCTCCATTCCATTTTTGTTTACTATTTTATATAATCATATTAAAATTTAGCATTATATATCATACCATGATTCTAGTGTGTTTTTGTCCTCTTCCCCTAAGAAGATCTGTAAATAAGTACTATAACTCATTGAGTGTGTTGGGTTACATTAAGAACAAACAACATGCTGTTTCAAGATGATCTTCCTCTTCAAAGTTTTATATTACTTCTATTTCATTGACATCGTTCCACTAGTTTAAATTAATTCATTTGTTAAACAGTTAACAGATTTATCATTTGCATAATAAATAACTAAAATACTATTCAATATTATATATAATTAATTTTATTTATTTATTTAATCTTTATATACACACATTTTTAAAATATTATTTAAAATAAAATAAACAAAAAGTTATATAAAAAAAGTTGTAAAAAGAAAAGAAACCATTTTTAATTAATTTATGCATGGCTAAAAATGTACCACCTTGTCCACTAGTCACTTTTTGTTTTTTAAAAGTGAATACTCACGACTGATATAGACTTATGGGAAAAGCTCTTTAAGGGCTCCACGAGAAAGCAGAGGAAGAGGGACAAAACGTATGCGACATGAAGTAGATTGCATTGTTAGATTTAAATTGGTAAATTAATTTTTATTATATGTTCTACAATACAATGAGAATTCTTTTAATAAGTATACTAATATATTTACTTTACTGATATACAGCTGTTCGTGATATAGAATTTCAGTTCACCCGTTTGCCCTTTAAAAGTTCTCGTTGTTCATCATTATACAACGCAAATTGCTTCAAAATAATAATAATAATAATAATAATAATAATTTTTTACTTAAAATCCTTAAATAGAGCAATATTTTTTGTCTTTTATTTCTTTTTCACATATCAGTTCTAGAGTTTTTTTTCCTTCCAAATTATTGGCTTATTTTATAGGTTAGGTCTGAAATAATATTAATTTCTTCATATAGCTAATCCATAATTAAGACTTTTATTTAATTACATACAAGTTTCTTATATTTACACATTTAGTTTATTTTTATGTTCAAATTTAAATTTCAATCTCTTGAGATAACTTGGTAATGGTTCTATGTGATAAACTTTTCAAAAATTTATCAATACTTAAATTATTTGTTGTAGCGAATTAAGAGAAGACTTGTAAATGATAAATGATTTGACCTTATTATCAACTTGTTTAAACTTTTTTTAAAAAATCTAAAGAATGTATAAAAAATTATATATTTTTCTAAAAAGGGTATAGAAAACTTATTTTTAAAATAAAAAAGATTTTATTTTGTCATTTAATTTTTTCGTCATTATTTTAACTTTGTCCAGTAGTAGCCTGTTTTATGTTGACCCATATTAAAAAAAATTAAGGCAAAACGACTCGTCTAACCCCATTAATTCCCCCAAAAAAATGTTTTTTTAAGATAGATAAAATCTATTTCAGTATTTTTATTTTTATTTTAATTTCAAAAGCAGTCAATCTCTTTCAATCAACTAAAATATATATTGAATACACATCAAAACCTTTTTTTTTCATATCATAGGCAGGTTAAATCACTGCAAAATGATGAATTGACCTTTTCAACCAATATTTCTACCTTCTTCTTTTTTGCTGATCACCGGTGAATGTCTAATTTACTTCAAATTTGATGTTAAATTTATGATCGCAACGTTTTCAGTTTTCACAAGATCTAATTTGAATTAAGGTTGATAAAATTTTGTGATTATTTTTAATAATTAAACTATATACCTTAAGCAATGACTCAATTACATGAGCGAGAACAGTTGTTTTGATTCGGAGGGCTTTAAAAATGATTTGGTAGATGAAACATTACAATCATATGGTTAAGTAAAACGCGCTTTGTTTTTAATCTCTCAATTTTCATCCTTAACCTTTTTATGATTTTTCTCTTTGCCCAAAAAAACGCGTTGCAAACTCTTTCGCGTCGTTTTATATCATCCTCTGTCATCTCACGTGCAACTCTCAATGATCTACATGACATAGGAAAGAAAAAAAAAAAGAGAGAAAAAGAGAAACACAAACTAATAGCATTAACGCTTTATCTCATCTCATTGTTTACATTTTACGCTAAAAAGGAATAAATTGTTTTGAGTTTGACAACCATGTGCCCATTGAGGGTACTCCCTATCTCATCACATATCCACCAAACAAAGTGACATTGAAATTGAAAGGTTGTAGTCAAACACAATAAAATTATACATATTTCACCATGATTACTTACTTTCTATTTACTAGCTAGCTACATTCATGTATCCATGGCCGCAAAAATTGCTGTCATTATTATAAATAGAAAATAAAAACATTTGCTCAAAATATAGTACCTACAAATTTTGATCAAAATAAAAATTTGGAGGCTGATGTAACTAGTGAAGAAAATATGTTTTTAAAGTTAATTAATGATTATAAGATAAAAGGGTCAATATTGTATACAAATTCTCCATGAAAAATTAGTCTATAAGGGTAGAAAATTAGGTATGAATACGAAAATACCTAATGAACATTTCAAACGCGACCGTAGTCATCTGAATTAGCTTTCTCTATAGCTGTCTTGGGATGGGTCGAGTTTCTTTCACCCGTATGGGACGAGTTGATATTAAAAAAATCATCTCAATAATTCAATTATTTATATTCACAATTTAATGTTTTTTTTTAAAAAAAAAATATGGTATTTCATCTCTAAATTTAAACTGCATAATTTTTCTACTTATTCATTTAACTCAATTATACATTTTTTTATTGTAAATGTTTTTCTTTTTATTTACATTATTTAAAATAAAAAAAACATTCATAGTATATGTGAAATATTTAAATAGTTTACATAATTTTTTTTGAAATAATTAGTAAAAATGATTATTATAGAAAAAGGTTATTTAGTAATAACTTAATATTAAATTGCTTATTATTAATATAAATATTTAAAAAATAAAATGTTAGGATAAAAATTATTATTTTATATTAATAATATGATATATTATATTAACAAATAATTTTTAATAAAATCATTAATATGTATTGTTCATGCATTAAATAATACTATAATACACTATTTCTTCATATAAGTATTAAATTTTATATTAATAAATTATTTTTTATTAAATAGAAATTATATTAATAATTTTTGCTTGTTAATAAATAACATTTTTTATAATACATTTTTTGTAACAATCAACTCAAACAAACAATTTTAAAGACAATTTCTTATTTTAGATTCATTCAAGAAAATGTACTTTATTATTTATCTTAAAAATTTATAATATGTATAAAAGTTAAAATAAAGTATATTTTATCAGTGTCCTCTTACAGATACTATGACACTAATGCCCACTTATTTAATAAATTTGTAACTGCTCCGATAACTTGAACTCAAGAGGAAATTTTAATTTTCAACGCTTTCAACTAATTAAAATATATAATACATTTTATTAATATAGTTTTACCAGTATAAAAATATAATATTTTTTAATATATCATACTATTAATATATATTTATAATATTTATACTAACAATTCAATTTTCATTAGATGGGTCTATAGCAGTACCAAACAATTAGAGAATGGTTTTTTTTTAGTGAAAATATGGTTCTATTGTTTTTTTTTTTCAACTCATGATTTATTATTCTTCTAAACATCATTTAGTAACTCATTCAAAATATCATAAAAGTCATTGACTATAACAAAAATAAAAAATAAAAAATCGTAAACAATATTTTAAACCATTTAAACAAAATAGATTTACGATAAAAATGTTCAGAATATATATTTTCATGTGTTTGAAAAGTATAGTATAGGCGACAAGTATAAGCGTATCCCTTGTGTGCTTAAAAACCTTCAAATACGCCGTTTCTTCGAGAACTTTAATTGTGCTGATGAATCCAAAATTGAAATGATATAATTCAAAGTCAATATATAGAGTTGTTTTCGAATTACCGTAATTTGTTGGTACACTGTAATAATTTCGGCTGTTTCTGCATACTATTAAGAAGGCTTGTAGTAAATCAGCAATGAATCAGTCATACTCAGAATTTTCGTAGTGCCATCATAGATACTCAAAAAATTCTTTCAAGTTATGGCTTTCCAATTGAAAACTAATTAAACTAACAATCCGAATGTATGGGTATTCTTTACTCACAGTATATACCTCTCACCTGCAATTAAATTCATCAAACTAAAACGATTAAGGAACCGATGTCTCAAGTAAAGACTAAACACCAATGTGTGTGCTTAACTAGAGACTAATTTTTCAAGTAGGTTAAATTTACGAAATGTTTTAATTTAAAGTAGGTTTAATCTCTAATTTTTCCCAAACACTTAGCATGTAAGTTTTTGATCTTATCTTTCAAAATGCCACCCTTTGTCCTTCTTTTCAAATCTAGTTTTTCTCTTACTCTTATAATTAATTTGTTGTTTGTGAATGACTTGCATCTTTATGTAAATAATTCTAAAGACACGTACATAGGTTTTGCTGAATATAATGTGCGATAGAATTCAAAGTCTAGACACATAGACTGGAATTAATTTGTACATAAAGTTTCAGCATGTTCTCTGCAAAGTTTAAAAAATTGAGGATCAATGAACCAAGATGATATACATTCCATCTTGAATTTGAATCTTATACATGTCCTATAACGATTCTTCCAGTTAATGATTACAAGGTTCCCACAAAAACTGATCACTAAACACACATTCATGACATTAACAAAAATGGTGAATAACAAGTGGATAACATCAGAAATTTCTTCGACCTATCTAGGCAATTCACACGAATGGAATCAATGTAAATTCATACATATTCAGTGGATCAACCAATCCAAAATATTACATATATAATATAAACCCTTGGCTCGTATATATCTTGCTTGTGAGACGTGACAAGTGTTCTTAAACTATGATTAGTTTCGTAGAAAGAACCATTCACGCAATCGAACTTTGAACTATTCATATTCCTTGAATAATTGTCTTGTTATGATTATTTCGGATCCTTCCAAGTTGTCCAAGTCCATCTCCTAATATGTGTCTGCAATGGTCTAATGCTTCCCCCTTAATGAGTACGGCAGCCTGAACTCCCAACGTCAAATTAAAGATTAGAAAATGAACTTTGTAAGCATACTAGAAACTGAAAAGATGAATATTGACCATTAATTTTAATTAGTTAGCAAAACTTGACTAGAAATGCTTGGTTTTTCTATATATGTCGTTAATTAATATCTAGCAGCCTTCATGACTTCTAGTCTTGGTTTCTTTCTCGATCCACATCCCTTTTGTTTATGGATCTTTTGTGTGAAACCCTTGAATTTGGGACAAGGGATATTTTAGTGCAATTTATCTGTAGCTTTCAGATGACTAATAATGATTCTATCTATAGAGTAAAATTATGTAGCTTTCCCAAAGTAACATGCATGCTATGACCAATGGCTTCAAGAGCTTAATTAATACTTAATATTTAAGTGATATGTTTGTGTACGCATAGTTAGTTGTATCTCCACTACTTCCCACTTTCTAAGTTCTAACCCGTCAAAAAAGTATGACTTGTATCGCTACTTGTTTGAGTTGGTAACTTATATGTGGAGTGTGTTCTAAATTATACTCGAAAATGTCTTAGACTTTTAATTGTCTATATCTATATATATGAGTTTTTAATGTGTGTTAGGATACATAATACGAAATTAATAAATAAAAAATTATTCAAAACTATAACATTTAATATTTTTAATATATTATATTATGCAATGTTTTATATTTTTTTTAATGAAAATTTATTATTTTTACTATATACTCTTAAATATACGTTAAAAAACTAATATATAAATATCATATATTGAAGATAATTTATGACTATGTACAAGAACTGAAAACAACAGCAAGTATCATTGAATAGCTGGATTTGGGGAATGAAGAAAAAGATCACAAGACATCGTGTAAGATATAAATTCACTTTGAATAAACTTTTCAATTTAAGTATTTAAAAGAGTAAAAAGGTACATAATAATATGAATTTATTTTTTTCATAAATTAAAATTAATTTGTATTTTTCTACTTTTTAGAAACTATTATTATTTAATTTCTTTTAAACTAAATGAGATAAGTTGTTTTAATTTATGAAACAAATTTTATTTATCAAAATTGGGTCATAATCTCCCTTGTGCTTTAGTCCCATATTAACATATATATATATAAAGCATACCTAGTAGCATATTCTACATTAATGTACACGACTATAACATAAAATTTCACTAATGTTTCTTGAGCATCATTGTTTCTTTCTTTTCTTTTTTAATGTGATTCGACCTTAATTATTCCTACATAATTAATAAAATATCTAAAACTCGTGCAGTATTCTAATTAATTATCAAATTGCATTGGCAGTCTGACATCGCTAGCTAGGGTGAATGTATCGTAGCTAACAAAAATTGAAGCCATGGAAAGTGCACGAGAATCATATGCTATGAAATAATTAATTTAAGTTGATGATACAAATCTCTATCAATAATAGACTTCATTAGCATAAGTTAACAAGGTGGGATAAGGTGGAAGCAGCTAATAAGAACATGTTAGAGGGAAGTGAATATGTATATATATATATATATTGTATTCACATGCCTTTTGGCTCTCTACAATTGGCTGTGGAATTTGGGTTTCTGCCTCCTTGACGGGTTTTCTTTTTCTCAAGAAATTAAATGAAGTGGAGAAAATCACAAAAGCTTATTAATTTCGAGTGTTCTTCGTTCTTATGATGTGATTGTTTACGATGTATATGTGGAAAACTAACGAGGGAATATCTTACCGTTGAAGGGATTTCACATTATTCAATATAAAAACGTGGGACGATTGAAAGTGAATTAGTGTAATTCATATTTTTGGTTTGGTTATTCCTATGTCATGAAAATGAATGAAAGTAACTTGTACCTCTATCGCGAAACTTCTAACTTCTTTTAGGGAAAAAGGTCTCATCAACTGAAAGCAATATTTTTAGCTTGACTCTCTTCTTCATAAACTTAATTTTTATTTTTCATCAGAAAATTCTTTAGTATTATTATTTACTTATGTCTTCACACACTATCCAAAAATCCTTGCCCTCTAGATAATATCCATTAGGACAATTTCACTCACACACACAAAAAAAATAAAATGTTTTTACAAAAAGAAAAAGAGTGAGAGAATAAAATAAAATAATTATGTGATTAAAAGAGATAAATAAATAAACAAATTATAAAATGTGTATGAAATGACGTTATTCTATTACTATATAATAAAAAATAACAGTATAAGTGGCATTTACATTAACAATGATGTATATCCTCATAAGTCATATAACTTTTTAAATTTTAGACTGAAACATATATTAAATATTTTATTATATGATTCCATTGCATTACCCGACAAAAGTTCATAACTTTTTCTTTTCTTTTCTTTTCTTTTTTTCGTCAGAACAAAAGTTCATAACTCAAAGTAACATTCTTGTCAAACTCAGTTTTTTTCAATCATCTTTGCCTTTAGTTATTCACCTTCCTTCTATATGTCTTCTTCTTTAGTTTGTCTGGTACTTTCTATGTGTCTCTCAGAACCACAATAATTAACTCTCTTTTTTTGTTCAATTAACTTTCTTTTTTTATCGACCTCTTGTTTTTTTCAAATTAACTCTCTTATCTTAAAAATATATATATATAATCTATTTTGTAAAACAAATGGAACGACAGCCCAAGACAATGATGGCCCATTTATAACATGCGAACATAGTATTTGCATCATGAGAAAATGGGCCGGCCCAATAGAAGCCGGCTCATACGCTGAAGCAGGGTAAATGATAGCAGCCAGATGAGAGTGAAAGGGAGCAGAGAGCATCAGAATAGCGTTTGGGAGAAGAGAAAATCGCAGGGAAAATGAGCGGAACGGTGAAGAAAGTTACCGATGTGGCCTTCAAGGCGGGGAAGAACATCGATTGGGAAGGAATGGCGAAGCTTCTCGTCTCCGACGAGGCTCGCAGAGAATTTTCGAATCTCCGTCGCGCTTTCGACGAGGTTAACTCCCAACTCCAAACCAAGTTCAGCCAGGTTGCTTCTTTCACTGATCTCCCTCTCTCTCTCTCTCTTTTCCTTCTGCATTGGATCCTGTTGTATTTTGGATGCGGATTCCCCTCCTTGTTATTCGTAGATGTTAGATCAGTTGGCTTTTAGGGCTCCTAACAGATTTACGTCAATTTCTGTTTTATTCCGCTATCGATTATGATTATAACCTGTTTTGATTGCGATGAGCTAATCCATGCACTCGCTTAGTGTTTCTTCTTCCTCGGAATTGTTTTAGAAATGATTTTCCGATTTTATTTTTTTTATAAACGATGACGTTCCTGTTATGTGAATTTATTTTGGAACACCTCTGCGTCATGTTTTGAATGAAAACTCTGCAATTCAAGGTGATCACGTAATTAATTGGTTAGAGACTTGTTGATGATTTTATATAACAGAGATTGCATAGTTAATCTTTTTTTGTAGGATAAAAAATGAAAAGTATGACTCAATCCTTCCTTTTCACTTTTACATTCTGCAGGAGCCTGAGCCCATAGACTGGGATTACTATAGAAAAGGAATCGGCACTCGTTTGGTGGACATGTACAAGGAGCATTATGAGAGTATGTTTTTAAAATCTATGGTGAATGCACTTAATATATATTTTAGTGCATGCTTGGAAACAATATTTTTGAATAAATAATCGCCCATTGAGATGGTAAAAAAATAAGCAACTATTCTTCAAAATAAGCTGAACCAGAGACACTTAGATTTCTTGATGGTACATACCAGTAGTTTACCAGCTAGTGTACTGCTTGACTCTTTCTTTGTAACAATGACATGATTGAATTGGAAGTCAGACCAGTGGTTCTTGTCATGCACTTGCTCTCCTCTATGAGCTTAGAGCCTTACATCCATGTGTGCATATAGCATCATTTTTACTTCAATTAAAGGTTTTGGCTTCGGTTTTTTTTCCTCTCTACGAAATATAAACTGTGGTAGTGGGAAGAGGTCGAAAGATATTGATGAACTTAATGGTACCATATTCTTTTGCCTGAATAGAATGTTAGATAGAAAATAGGAATAATATCACTAGAAGTTTGACAAGACATGCTCCAAAATTGATATTCCCAAAATGGGTAAATAACACTCACCCCCCTCACGGTTTGCCAACAATACACTAAACTCCATTCTCATCTAAAATCTACACTCCACCCGATCCTCTCTAGTTAAGCTAAGTGTTAAAGAATCTAACAGAATATTCTTGTTTAACTCAAGGTAAACAATTTTACATGTATATAAAATGGAACTTGATCATCACACACAAAGAAACCTTGAGCATTGGGATGCATATATCCAACTGAGAATTGTCATCAACAACTAAGAATTGTTATAGCCCATGATTGCTCCAAATCCAACGTGCACACACGGAAACCGTTAGAAGCACCAGACTTGCATATCTCACGTTGTGGGGTGTGATTGGTGCTACTTAGAGTTTGCAAAAAGTTTTGGAAAAATGCCATCAACATTTTGGATCCATTAATCATCTTAAGGCTGGGTCAACATTGATGCTTAAATAGTTGGACTTAAGGCTGGGTCAACATCTTGAAAACAACCTTCTCAAGAAGTTATAAAGGTAGGATTCAGAGCCAATTCAAATAATGCCCAACATGTGATAACTTTGTGGCATCCTTGCTTACTTTCAGTAAAGTGATAAAGTTTCCTACCTCTGCATTGTATCCAAACAAGATCCTGAACTTTTATTGAAAAAAACCCACAATTTCATGATCTTTTCTTGACACACATCCAAAGCCTGCAACACCCGGATGTTTTTGGTTGATAACTCCATACAAGGGTAACCAATACCAATGGTGCTGAGTTAATGAGCAAACATGAATTATTATCATGTGATCAAACTATGGTATCCTGCTGACACAATTTTCTGCTTCTTACACAATTAGAATATATATATAAGCCTGCAGAGTTATTTCTTGTATCTAATGCAAAACAGTACATCAGCCTTGCACTCTGGTTTCCTTTTATCATTAGTAATGTGTCATGAATCCTGCATTTGAATTCTGAAGTTTTAACCGGCAAAAGATTTCTTTTTTTCTAAGATTTTACTAAATTCCCCATGTGTGTATGGGTTGTGTTCTGTGTATACATATATGGGGGAGTCTTTTAGGTGAGAGCTTAAGAGGCAAGTCTAATCGTGACCGTTCACTTTATATGGACAATCAAGATTAACTTTACTCATGGTCTCACTTGATATGCCTCCACCGTATGTGTGTTTAAAACATCCAAAATTTCCTGTTATGTTTTACTGTTTAACATCCCATTAATTTAAAATTAAATGTTTTGTGTGATGGTTTCTTTGCAGGCATAGAGATCCCCAAGTTTGTTGACACAGTAACACCTCAATATAAAGCTAAATTTGACACACTAGTAAGAACCTTTGTCAAATTCTTAATTCTTATTTTGTATAAATTCTCTTGATCAAATACATTACATCGGATTGTGATATATACTCGTGTTGCCTGGCTGCAGTTGGTTGAGCTTCAAGAAGCAGAGGAGAAATCCCTAAAGGAGTCCGAGCGTTTGGAAAAGGAAATTGCTGAAGTACAAGAGTTGAAGGTAATAGAATCACCAGAAGGATTTTTCAGTTTTAAACAAATTTAAAATTTCTCATATTGTTATCTATTTTCACAGAAAAAGCTTAGTACCATGACGGCAGATGAATACTTTGCCAAGCATCCTGAGCTGAAGAAGAAGTTTGATGATGAGATCAGGAATGATAACTGGGGCTATTGATTTTCAAAACTTCGAAGTGTAGCAAAACATCAGAAATTGATGTTTTCCTTGCTGGTTCAATAATAATAACTACATTGATTTCTTTGTAACTCGGTTCTCTTTCAGTTTAAAGGTTATTATATGTCGAGTGTTGAAATTTTTTGTGGTACTGTAGTTAATCACCCTAGACATATCCTGAAAACTCGGCTGTTCAACATACTGCTGTCGTATGGTTTCAGTTCAGACACAATTTCGAGAAAATGCTTTTTTGCAGCTTCCTTAATAAATTATTTTACCTGATAAAGAAAGTTTTTTTAAAGTTTTTCTTCAGTGTTAGTCGTATCATGAAGCAGAAACTAGAACAGCAACTAACCAAAATTCAAAGGTCTGAGAAGGTCGCCATCTGATCCTAAAATCATAAACTCAAAGGAGGCCGATGCGAATGAGGGAAAGGAGGAAGGAGGAGATCCAGTGCTTGGTTTCTAGCGTTGCTCGTATGAACCCAGTGCTTTATAAGCAAGTTGAAGGACAATACACGCAACTCAGCTGAATGTTTGAAACACAGCTTCCCGTAACGAAGCTCCGACCAAGCAAGTCGCCAAGTACCTTTTCGGCCTTCAAAAAAATTGAAAGACAACCTCTGTATGAGAAATTTTGTTTAATTGAAAAAATACGAGAGCTGAGGAAATTAAAATCGAAGAAGTACAAAAATTGGAGAATCTAAATACAATTAAGCGTTGCACAATTTTTTAATGGTAAATGTTACAACACTTTCATAATTTACTAATAAAAAATCTATCATTTAAGTTAGGTTTTAAGAAATTGTTATATTATTTTCTTGAAAAGTTTTTCAAAACTACTTAAAGATACCAGTATCCTTTTCAAATAATCTACATTCAAACTCATAATTTTTTTTTATTCTTTAATTATAACTTTACAAAATTCAAAATATGAAAATCAAATAATTACTTTTATTATAATAAAAATGTTAAAATATACAAATAAATTTTAAAAAATGAATCACGTGTATATATTTTGATAAAAAAAAAAAGATCATTCCGTAATGTGTTTTAACTTTATATAAATAATAAAATGAAATAATATACATAATTTACAACACTGGATATTAATAAAGTAATATTTATATATAGAAAAAAAATAAAGTAATAAGATAACAAAAAAATTATAATGTGTAATAAAATATTTTTATTATGAAATTTAGTTTGTTTATTTTTATTATGGACAAAGTAATATTATTTATTATTTTATGTTATATAATATATGAGCTTTGTTAACTTTAATCTTTATAATTGAGTTTAAACATTTACAAATATAAAATTTTATAAAAAAAAATATAGTCATTATATTAAAATTATAAAAATATAATAAATATTTCTCTTTCTAATAAAATTTTATTATTATTAGCTGTATATCTTCAACTTTAAAAGCTAAGTTTAATAAATCACACAATATATTGCATGGTAAAGTAATATAATATAACAATGTGATGATGACAAAAAATGTTTTCTTTCTGCTGTGTTACTAGACTTTTGTCCCGTTAAATAAGAAAAATAAAATAAAATCAATCTAATCTTTCTTGAATTTTAAATACAAAAAACACCATTAACAACACAGTCTTATCTCCCTAAATAAAGTCATCAAAGTTGATCAAAAATCAAATTTTAAATTCAAAATTTCTATTATTTCTAAAACTTAGACTTAGAGATATATCTCCTCTTTTTATGAATATGCGATACTGAATTATAAAATAATATTTTTTCATAAATTTACAAAAAGATTGTTATAATATATTTTATCTCATTACATATAAACAGAACCCTTTAAACCAAATAAATGAAGACATCAAATCAAACTCAAAATGGGATGACAAAATGAACCAAGAACACCAAAGGAAGAGAGCTGAAAGATACAAAGACCAAAATCTGTACAATGGATGAAGAAATAAATTAAACCTTTTCAGTTTTCAAGTATATATGACGATTTCTCTAAAAAAAATTCTGCTGCTACAAGGGGCAAAGTCATTAAGTAGAATGAACAAAGGAAACAAAATGTGTATTTCAGAGCAGAATCAATGGCCTTACTCCATCGATTGCTGCAATAAGCTCCAAAATTTCACCAGACAATTGGCTGTTATATGACACAATCCAAGGAATTACTCTGAGCCTGCTTTGGCCTCCTCACTTTTATTCATGGCCTTCTTTGCTAACTCATAACCTGCAAAGTTCATAGCACCAAGAGGAGCAATCCAAAAGAACCTGGGCACTGCTCCTTTGAACAAGCCAAGGGGTCCCTCATGGCGAAGTATAGAGAAGGCTACCAAGGTCATCGACACAGTACGACCCTGCGCTGTCATCATTCTAGTTTTCATGACATCGAATGGCGTCGTGACAACTGCCGCCAAGCCACCAGATAATGCTCCAACAGCAATTGTTTCCCAGGCCTCTAGCTCCCGCCCTAGTAGTTTTTGGGCAACCTAAAATCAAAAGCCAACAGCAATTGTATTATTAAAACTTTGGTTTATGAGTGTTGTTATTCCCTGTCTATTGTGGTGTATGTTTTACACATCAATATCAGTGCATCAGTTCAAAATGCATTTGTCACTACATAATTTTAGAGAGTAATATCCCATGGTTTAAGTTGTATTTCAACTCATTTGATGTTAACCCAATTTGAAAATTTGATGCTAAGTTTTTGCTTTCAACAATAGCCATGTGCTATATAATCCTACTTAAGTTTCAATTTTAGAATGCATGTACGACAAAGTAAATTTCATTGACAAACTGAAGACCAAGAAGCATGCTGGATAATGGAAACTACACACCTTTTTAGATTCAGCGTAAAGCCCCATGCCAGCAACATAAAATGGAACCTCACGACAAAGGGTAGCTCCAGTTCCACGAAAGAAACCCCTAAGACCATCCTGCTGCCATGTCCCAACCAAAGCCTCACCCACGTTGTCAAAGAGACCAGCCTGTAACCTCTGCTTCAACACCTCACAGGGGATCCGCACAGCCGTTCCCAAAAACGTGCTACAGAATGATGCCACAGATTGTACCTACAAGAATGCTAATATGTGAAGCTTATAGATTATAGAAAAGTACAATAAATCAGACCCTATTAAACAACAAAATGTGCTTATTATCAACCACCTAATGTTAAAATTCACTTTCTAAGATCAATCAGAGTGCATAAACCTCTTTGATATTAAAAAATACAAAACAGTATTTGAAATATATTAATTATTAGCTATGAACACCTCAATTTAAAGCATTTGAATCATTTTAATAGGGACGGTTTTAACTAGTGCCCTCAGATTAAGAATCATTTATTAACCTTTCATTCTCTTTAAATAATTCTAATCACTTGACATATCTCAGTAAGGGTAACAAATTTGCAAAACCCTTTCAATAAAGGCAAGTAAACAAATAATTTAGCTTAGTGAATTATTCACTTATCACAGATTCACAGAATAATAGCTTTTTTCTTGTTTCTACTTATGGTAAGTAGGACAGCAGATAAGCTCCCGTGCTTGACATGATTCTAAGAGCACAAGAAAATTTACTGCAGTAGTTTAGCTATGTTCTCAACCACTTTTGTCAGTAATGCAACAAGTCAACAACTTCATTTAGTACCTAATTATACATTGTAGAAAACCTGAAAGACTGATCTTATGGAACAAAACAAGGTCGTGGGTACAATTAACTAAATGTATGGGACATGAGGCAATTCAGTCAAAACAACATACAAGAAAAACGAAAGAAAAAGGAAAACATAAACAGGAGTAGCCACACATAACAGCAAATAGGATTTACAAATTACCTGGAGTTCTGGCAGTGTTGGAGCAATATTTATCAACACCAATTTACTCGCTTCAAATATCCCAGTTCGCAAGCCATGGCTGCATTATCAAAAGCTACCATAAGCTAGAAGGAAAATAAATATTATCTGCTTATTGGCTTCAATACATGGGAAAATGAGAGGGAAGAAATGAAGAGAGATAAAATAAACAACCTTGAAAACTGTCCAAGAATCGCAGGGATTGATCCCCTGTATAAACCCCGCGTTCCAATCTCTGGCAGCTTAGAAATTATTTCAGGGAAGGACATGGTTGATGCTTGCACTCGAGTCTAACATATCAAATAAGACAATGATGAGGCCTTGAAAAGGAGCCAAAAATCAAATGGCTAAGAGATGAATATGAAATTATGTGCAGTAAAAGCAGATAAAGTCACTAAGGGGTAAAATCACCAGTAACAAAGAAATCAGTAAGTTCAAAAACTTACCTTAATTGAATCAACTGGATGAAGTAATGCACAAGACAGGGCACAAGAAAGGCCACCTGCCAATGCAGATCTTAGAACACTTCCAGCAGGAATTTCAACAGGTGGTGGAACGGCAACAACAGTTGCAGCTTCAAACCAAATACTCCTGAATGTATAATCATAATGTTATCCATATAGAGGATGAATCTTAATCATTGACTGCTGGTTGAAGTTGAGTCCTTGAGGTAATTAAAGTACTAAATAATTTAATATGGAGGATGAATCTTAATTATTGATGCAAAAATTCTGTAAAGTCTAATCTTGCTGCATAATTTCAATTTTCCTGAACATTTGCCTTAAATTTGAATAGGGAAAAAAACGGGAGTACAATAAACCACAACAATTTATACATTGACAATCATTCTAGACAAATCAAACACGTCAGCCAAAATATGTACCCACTTTCCACTTGGATGAGCTCTTGGCAAGTCCAACCAACCGTTTATTGTTCCTTAATATAAAGGTTTTGGTAATAGCAAGGAGGCCAAAACTTTGTGACAATGTACAGTTTATGCAATTTTTTGATCAATTTGGTTGGAATCTTTCATTGATATTCTTTGATTCTTCCTACATTTCCGAGAAGATTTGAATCGTGTCTCTTAGATTTAAGGATTTCTTTCCTTTTTCCTATGTATCTTGTATCTATATATTTGTATATCATTGAGCATTGCCCATCAATCAATACTACAACAACAACCAAGCTTTATTTCACTAAGTGAGGTCAGCTACATGGATTACACGACACTATTGATCTCGGTCAAAAACCAAATTTTCAAAAATCTGGTTAATCAAAATTGTGGCATTTCAATTGCAAACATCTCAAATGGTGCCTTGTGATGTTCCAATTTATGGCTTCTCCACGGTTTGTTTTGCTTGTGGCTGCTTAACGTTCCCTCCCCTCTTTTCTCTATATTTAAACTTTTTTCCTATCATTAAAAATTAGTAATGTCATTCTCTACTCTGAATAGATAAGTAATTGCAGGCATAAGCACAACATTTTGACAATATAGTAATGGCACTTCTTGATTCCCCCAACCACCCTCCCCCTCACCTTCCAAAAAATGATCATATTTGTCTTACCTAGGATCCTCTCGAAGACGATCAGAGGGAAGTAGAAGCATGAAATTGCGGAAATGTCCATATGAAATAGATTCTTCTGTGTCTGCATTCAGAAACCGCATCATAGCAATAGCATTGTCTTCATTTGCAGGGAGTCCTGCATTCTTTAGTGATTCCAATATTTCACTCTTCTTCAGTGTCCCTGACTTGGTTAGACACAGAGAAGTATATGCACGAAGAATTGTTGGTTCCTTCTGTTCCATTAGTGATAAGAACTGCTTCCAACCAAAAGACCTAGAAAACAAGTGACTTCTAGCACGGCTCATAAATTCTTTAGCATATCTACGAGGCAGCTTTCTCTTTCTCATTGCAATTTCTAGATCTTCCAGAGTTACTTGGCCGTCACCATCTCTATCCAACTCCTCAAAGAACCTCCTCCCTGTATGATAATGAAAGTGAAAAGAAGTATGAATTTGCCATTCCAGAAAACACCAAAAAGAAAAGAACATTAACATGAAATAAGAAATACAAACTAAATATTGCTAGCAAAGATTTCAGGAAAATATCTTACAACTAGTATCAAGTATAGTATATATTTCAAGTAGGTAGGTAAGAGACCAGGGCACAAAAACTGCTAAAAGATCCCAACTTCATATAGAAAATATGTACCCTGTATCCATTAGTAATAAAAGTTGTTTATTGCATAGAATATATTCTTTGATTATATAGTCATACATGATTACTCATTACAATTTTGATCATGCATGCCGGGACTGGTTGCCACAATACCCAAACGCTAATCAAGGGAAAAATATAATAATATTTGTTGTTTCCTTTGTTTTTTTTTTTTTTTTTTTTTTGCTTGAAATGTTTGCTATGCTAAGACAACAAAAATCTTTGAAAATGCCAAGAATTAGGGTAAAATACGTAAAAGGTTACATCAGTTTGAAAACTGTCGAGTGTCAAGACCAACAAAAACGTTTAAGGAATGGACTGTGGAGTAGTTCACTGATGTGACATTAAGCCATGGGACCTCTATAAACCCTCCGAAGATTAGAAGAAAGCATTATGATTATCTACATCTCAACATAGGAGGATAAAATATTTCAGAAGTTTCCAAAAGGAAGATATTCCTTTTTATTATGTTAAGAGTACACTGGTCAATTATGGCTTTTGCGTGTGGGAGTCAGTGCCCAAAAGTGTTGTTCAAAAAATGAGTATTATAAAAAGCTGCAAATAAAGAATAGTATTCAATTTCCATTACAAGCATAAAATGGTGAAACACTAAATCATTGTCACTGCTTTGTGCTAGACATTGTGCTAAATAAACAAAATGCAAACTTAAATTGCAAGACTGTCTAATGTACAAAGCAACACTAATATAATCAGTAATAGGCCCCCCTTTTCTTAATCTTTTCACACTTATCCTAACTCACAGGTTCTTCCCAGAACTCCAGAAGCTTGCCAAATATTCATTGAAAGCAGTTAAAATTACAGGAACTCTCACTCCGAAACAAACAAACTCAAAGGTAGTAAAGTCGACAAATTTTCCCTTTTCTTGTAGTGATTGTTTCCGTTTCTTAATCCTTTCACACTTCTATCCTAACTCACAAGTTCTTCCCAGAACTCCAGAAGCTTGCCAAATATTCATTGAAAGCAGTTAAAATTACGGGAACTCTCACTCCAAAACAAATAAACTGAAAGGTAGGTAAAGTTGACAATTTTTCCCTTTTCTTGTAATGATTGTTTCCGTTTCTTAATCCTTTCACACTTCTATCCTAACTCACAAGTTCTGCCCAGAACTCCAGAAGCTTGCCAAATATTCATTGAAAGCAGTTAAAATTACAGGAACTCTCACTCCAAAACAAACAAACTGAAAGGTAGGTAAAGTCGACAAATTTTCCCTTTTCTTGTAATGATTGTTTCCTTTTATTTTGATCTCATGAACGGTTTCTTTTTTTCTTTCCAGAAAACTATGCCACCTTTTAAGGATACTTTTGACTGATACAAAATGAGTAGCGAAGTAACTCAACAGTCAGCATATTACCAGTTTATATAAAGTATAAGCTCATGCACTAAATGTCATTATTTAGAGTCAGATGTAGAACTAGAAACATGATATGTGAAAAGATGCAAAAGAAGACACAGGAACCCTTGGAGTCCTAAATGGACATAACAGAAATACATACAGACATACATATATATATATATACTTGAATTTTAAAATGCTTCGATGAGACCATAGTTCTTGTAGATGCTAGTAGTCAGTTAACAAATAAATTTGATAATATTAATCCAAACTCTTTATATTTGATTACCGTTGAGTGTAAACAACATTTCATAACTCCATCCCTCAACTTCGATGTGTTTTTGAGATGGTAGAACATGAGATGCTGTACAATATCATACCTAATGATAAGATCATTGCCATTTGACCTGGTGTTTATAAGTTATAAGTTCTAGTCATGGAAACAGTCTTTCTGCTATATGCAAGCAAATTTAATGTTGTGTCTACCCTATGCAACAGGTCATACCTTCAGCCTCTGTGTATCTAAAGAAATCTTGTACTGAGATAAGTTTCTTCTTATCAGGATGCTCTTTAGTGGTTCTCCCCAGCTGTGGTAGCAGTTCAATCAATTCTGTGAATGAAACAGTGGACAGTGTAGACTTTAGACGCTCCACATTTGAGAGAGGGAAACTGAAAATGTTATTGGCAACCTTCTGTGCCGAAATTCCTCCAGTTTCATCCTTGTTTTCATCATTACCATTATTACTATTACTACCATTATTGTTATCTCCCTCTCCATTTGTTGAAGGGCTTTCTTCTCCAGGCACACTTGATGGCACACCCCCAACCTTTGCAAATCTTAAATTCCCCAAGAAACCATTAACATCCACTTTGTGACCCTCCAAGAAACCTGTGAGAGCATTCACATGACCAAGATTAGAAAAAGAAGGTTGGGGTAGACAGGTATTCCCACAGTCAAGGTCATTTTCTTGCACCCCATGATCAAGACTCTGAATAGTTTGAGATAGCTGATCAAAGATAAACCCTATAAGGCACTCAAGTGAAACATGTTTTCCATCCTTCCTCTTCACACCCTTTTCCCTAAATGTTCTAACCCCCTTGGATTCATTCTGCTTCACTTCACATGATGAAACAGTGGGCTTCATGCAAGAACACAACTTATCTTCATCACCCACTTTCGGACACCTCTTCCTCCCAGATTTGAAAGGAAGTGGCAGAGACTGAAGAAACCCATTAACCAACAAAGACCAAGTCACAGCAAACTGCAAGCAATTGGTGCAAGAAGAATCATTTTCCTTACCCACCTGAGCTCTACTGTTACCATTCCCTGAATTCTGTGAAAACATACCCAAGAAAGCCTTCAAAGGAACCTTCATTGACAACCCTTTCTTCTTCTTCACATCACAGATCTGAAATTCACCACCTTCCCTCACTTGGGCAATTAAACAAGCACCATTGACCTTGTTCTTTGACCCTGCCAAACAATGCTCGAGATCCTTCGCCGCCTTACGAATACCCACTTCAAGTGGCGACAGCGATTCCTTCACAACTTGAATGGAATGGAAGAAAGACTCAACTGGGTCGTTCGCTGACACCATTTCTGATCAACCCTTAAAGTCACAGTCTTTTTTTTTTCTTCTATTTCCTTATCAGAAAGAAAATGCAAAAAATAAATAAAAATCGACAGAGAATATATCAAACTGTTACGAAAATGGGATTGAAACGGATAACCCAATTGAGCTCATAGATGGAAAAGAATCCATTTTTGAAAACACGGAACCGATGAAAATTGCACATTTTGGTTCAAGATTAGCCCCATTTTGGTGCAAAAAAAAAAAAAAGATAGCTTTTTGTATGGTACGGTTAAGAAAGCAAAGAGTGAAGCGAATTGAAGGGAAGAATTTGGATAAGATTAGAAAGAGACAAAGAGAATCAAGCGGTGGTTTTGGACAGAGCTTGTGTTGGAGACCGATATGGGTGGCAGAGGAAGAGGAAGAACAGCACCATAAGTGCCAAAAAAGCAGAAAGAAATTACACAGAAAACTGAAAAAGGCCTATTTATTTTTTTCTGAGAAAATTTAAAACCAGTGAACCCAAGAAAAATAAAAATACCTTATCATAAATGCCCCGATACCTTGTACGCATAAATTTATTTATAATATGACATGTTCTGTACAACCCATCTTCTCCAGATTTTTCTTATATTTGATATTAAATGCAATATTTTCAGTACTACGTTAAGTAATTGTGTATTATGCTAATGTTAATTAACTCAGTACTATGTTATGTATGTGTAAGAAAAATTAATATAAAATTAAGACAAGTAAATATTATTTCTTTAATTTTAGAGTATTTTTTCACATATGTGTATAAAAAATAAAAAGTAAGAAAAAATCAAATATAATTATACCCAACATTATGTACAGTGTCATTTTTAAGAATTTATATGTAATAATAAATAATTCCAAAAATATTATTGTTATAAATGTTTGTGTAATTAAATAAAAAAAATATATTACCATTAATTTCTAAATTAAGTTTTATTAGAAAAATATTTATCACATTTTTATAATTTTAGTGTAACTAATATAATTTTAACAAAAAAAAACATTACTTTTATATATTTAAATTAGAGTTAAGAAAATTATTATTATACAAAGGTCTTCTAGGGATGGTAATTTCAAAGAAAAATTTATTGTTTTGGATAATGAATGTGAATGGATAATAGCTGACGTAAGGGCATGTAGGACTGAGGATTGGGGACACCAGAGTTGGCACCACAGTGCAGGGTGATTTGATTACCCTTCTTAGTGGTTGACGATGCTATTATTAAATAATCAGATAACATTGAAATGAAATGGTAACCATTGTTCATTCAATTCAACTCAAGCTTCTTTTTTTCTTTCCATGGAAGGAATGAACATGTACAAAACAACAAAGGAAAAGACACGCACACACACTAAATGCTTATTGTAAAAGAGCACAACTTGCATGGACAATTTGCTCCAAATATATTATTATATTAGACATTAGGTTGAGAATGTTTTTGAATGGTCTGCTTCATGCCAAGTGGTTATATATTTGCCAATAAACATCATGCATTCTAGTTTTCATCCACTGTTTCTCTTCTGCATCTAACCACACATCTTCTAAGCTTCTCTATGGGTGCAGATTTTTCGAATACTCTGAATTAAAAATATAAATATCGATTTTTCTTTGGATTATTTTATTTTAAAATTGTGAAAAATCAAATTATTAAATATAATGGATGTGTATATTTGGATTAATTTGAACTATTGATTTATATTAAAATGATGCATTTTTTAAAAATTGTCTGTAAAATGCTTTTTAACACTAAAACAAACATGAACGAATCTCACTTCCCAAAAACTAAAAAAACAACGTGAACAAATGTATAATGCACTTTCCCCATTTTGCATGGTTCTCTTCCTCTCTCGTTTGTTTTGATTTGACAGCCCCATCTCACCGTCATCCATAGATATTTTATTTTAAAATGAATATCTAATGTATGATAAATTTTTTAAAATGTTATTTTTTAAAAATATTTTATTTTAAAATAATAAAGATAATATATTAAATATTATGAATTTTATATAAATAATGGCATTTGTAAAAAAAATTAAAAGCTTATATTATATAAGTTAATAAAAAATTATAAATATAAACATAAAGATTATTGAAAAATTTACAAATTTATATTAAATAATAAAAGAAAGTTAAGTAATAATTTTCTTTTCTAATTTAAAATAAAATTAATAAAAATATAATTTATATATTATTATTAGATCATTTTATTTATTTATAATATATAGATCGATATTCTCAGCAGTAAGAAAATTCCATAATTCGATCACGCACATAGTGTTAGAAAACTGTGACTAGAATAAAAAAATTAATTGGGATTGAAAAAAAAAGAAAAGAAGTCCAATGTTACAAACAAGTATTTTCTAAATTTGACCCAGTTAAAAATATTAATATACAGAAAATAATTAATTCACAAAAATCATATATTATAATTGAATTAGCTTAAAAAAATTATGTATCATTGAAAAATTCTAGTATTGTAGAATTAAAAAGACGCATGAAAAATATGAGTTTATTCTTTAAACAGGTCTATCTCCTTAACAAATTATTTGAAATAAAAATTAATCTCTAATCACTGAAATTTAGATTAAAAAAAGGTGTGTATGCTATTTGTATTATTTTTTTATTAGCACATATGTTATTTTTAATTTAACATAATGCGAAATAAACATAAATAACAAGATGAAACAAGAAAATAAATAAATAAATTGCGTCAAACTGGCGTATAATAGTTATCTAAAGATTCGAATGAAGCGTGGATGGCTTCGAGTGGATCCATCAAACGGTTATCTAATAATTAATTGACAACAAAAAATTGAAATTTGTCTCCCCTAACTTCTTTATTTGAATGTGACACATCTCTACATTTCTAAAAGGAAAATGCTACTGTTGTCACTTTTTTAATACTTTTAAATTATTTTATATTTTTTTATTATCAAAGCAATTAGACATTTTATGCAATAATAATAACAAAATATATGACTAAATTATTTTTAAAAAACTTAAGAGTAAAAATCACATGTAATTATATTTTCATTTAACATGATTTAAGGTGTATTTTCCCAAAACATAAAAGGTCTTGTTTAAAAATTAACGAAAATTTATTTATATAATGTCTAATAGATATGCTTTAACTTTTTAATACATTTTTAATTATTAACTAAAATTTATTAATTTAAAAATAATTTTTTTTTAATTTTTGTAATTTTTAATAAATTTTAATCAATAATAAAATAGGGGTTAAAGAGTGTTTAATTAATGTACGAGTAAGTGCATATTATGATTGAATAATTTTGAATTTTTTTATCTTTTTATTTTATAAATTCTTTTAATTATTAAATAAAGAAAGTATTTAATATATTTTATATTTTTATATAATAATAAGAAAATTATTAGAAAGATAAAGTAAACGTAATTTTATGGATATGTCCCAAATCACATATCCGGTGTCAGATTCCAAAGACAATAGATTTAGCATGGTCGCAACCTGAACCATGGTCTAGAAAACACTTTACAATGATAACTGATAAACACTCAACAAATAAAATAATGAAGTACAAGATTTTATATTTAAAAAAAATTAAAAATATAGTTATAAAACTAGTATATCAATTGTTTGAATCATGCAGTTAAGAAGTAAAAGACAAAGCTGTCTACATTGATTATGAAGACAACAGTGGTAATAAATGATTGCTTGATCGGCCAATTTTTATTCTATCGTACTCCCCATGGCACCAACAACATGGCTTCTGAAGAAAAAGTTGATAGAAACAACTATCAAAGATGATACAACCATTTATCTGATTCTTCTTCATTCATAATTCTATACTAAGTGCACCAATTGGCATGCATGATGGATCTCTATCTGCTCCCTCCATTTTTCATTTTCATTTTCTCCTCAGGGATGGTACCAACATTCTTATTGGAACCCAAATTTCCAACCTTAGGTGGAACAGAATGCCTTCTTGAAGCAGCTGGAGAAGCTGAGAAAGAAAGCCTCTTTTTTGAAGGAATGTTAGATTCCTTTTCAGGTGTTCCATTTCTATGTACGCCAGATGATAGACTACGCACTTTGGACTTGGCTTTTGTTACAACCTTTGTGGGTGGCGGTGTGTTTGTGTGAGTTGTTAAAGCAGGTGATGAGCTTGCAAGGCTCTCATTATCTTTTACTGGAACTGCAATGCTATGCCTGCGATTGTTTTCTGAGACTTTGCTAAACATGCTTTTTGGATCATCATCACCACCCCATGAACCACCCTTTGGACTTGAATCAGCCTTTTCCTTTGTTCCATTAGTTGATGAGGCCTTTGAAGATAGTGTTGAAGGGGAAATGTGGCTGCGAGGACGGCTTGCTTTTTGGCTTGTAGGGGAGTTCTTAACATCATGGTTCTGATCACGGAGAGAGTACAATTTTGTGATTTCACTAACTGACATGGTGTGTTTTGCAGCACTCTTTGTAGGTGCATGACCATTGTGATACATAGTGTTTTGTCCCTCCCATGGCCTTGCAGCCATCCATCGCTCTAGCCAGTTCCAGCCCCAGTGGGGATTGTTTGGATCCATAAATGTGGCATTTGAAGGTTTTGAAGTGTTCTTCCACGTTTGCTGTTGGAGAAAGCAATTGATTATCAATAGAAAAAATCATTTATATTATTAGAAATATGGAATCTACCCACATGAAAAAAAATGTACATGCAGAGACCAATTTAATGCAATTTTACTGCATTTTCAGTCTATTTTCCAGTTTTCATTTTCAACAAAATTCTACATTAATGACTCGGAAAGTGCAGGAGTTTATTTACACTTCAAAATTCTATCCAAACTAAGGTTGGGAACAGTACAAATGTATATCATGTAGGCCTGACATAAGCACCTAAGCTTTAGAATCTTTGATAATTGTTCATTGAAGAATCACAATATCAATCATATGTTGGCAAACTATTGGATTGAAAAAGAAAAACCATAAAGGTTCTAAATTACATATTATTTCTGTATAAAAAATGATGGGGATGAGATTGTAAACACACATGAAGCAATCTACTACTGTAGGAAAATCAAACTGGACTTCTTTGTGCATGGGCTTAGATACAGGACTTTAAAATGCTTCTGAGTTCAGAACTTGTTTCTCTTGTTCTACTAAAATAAAAAGTAAATAAAGAAGAGGCAGTCTTCTACCTGATGTGTTGATGCATAGGCCAAGGCCCTCTCTCTTCTCATAGCAGCTACTTGCCTGTTCAACAACTTTGCTTCAATTTGCTCCTTTGAATGCGAGCTATCATCCCATTTTTCTCCAGCCTGATGCAAAAGTAGTTGCCAATTTAGTACACATTTTAAAAGAAGTGTAAAAAAGTTAATATTATCACAAGTTTTGAAGGGGATGATAAACAAAAAATGTAGAACAAAGAAAAAAGAAAAAAAAATTGACAATTTGTCATAAACTAGCTCAAAACTATACAAGGTGAAACACGCATTTGCAAGCAATAAAACAAAGACATTACTATAAAGGACAAATTTTCTATGAGGCAAATCACAACTATATCAGCGGAACTCACTAAAGTCCTCCCCTATAACATGCATTTCAATTTTCAACATAAGTTGCATCATAATAGATATCTACTCATAAAGTGCTTACGGCATTTTGCAGTTCCTTTTCACGTTTCTGCTGCATTTGCCTTTGAAGAGCCTGATTCTGCTCAGACATTTTGATCCTCCGTGCACGAACCTGAGCCTGCAATCGTGAAAGAGTTTGCATGCATTGTAAGGTGGTAGCTGCTTGCCGTTGAACAGATTGTCCTTGCACCAATGTTTTCAACCTCGCCAATCCTCTCAAGCCACGCAATTTTCTTCTTGCCTGAAAAGCCACATAACAACAACTCTCATACATAAAAATTCACCGAAAGTTGTTGCTGTACAGATACAAATTCTCTCCACGGTAAAAGAAATTGAATGTTTTTGAATTCCAATATAATTATAGCACATATTCCTATACTATATCAACTGTGAACATGTCATGTCATTCTTGTCTGAGTAAAGTGACTATAGACTAATTAAAATTTTTAAGATAAGATTTAAATAACTCGACGATTTTAGTTTACTTTCTTCTTTATTCCTATTTTAATGTATCTTTAGTTCTTAAACAATTATATGCAAAAACTCCACTTTTTTTTTTCTTCCAAATATCAGTTTTCTTGATGAGTTGTCATACATTTATAAGTTGTAAGTTTATCATAAAAACGTATCTATATTCAATCATATTTAAGTTATTTTTTTCAAAAATAATTCTATCATTAATATAATTATCAAAAAGGAAAAGAAAATATTTCGGACAAATATCACTTAAATAGAAAAGGCAATAGACACACCCTTATAACAACTAAATGAAATTCATAAAGTACGACCAGGGACCCATAGATATTTGTCACAAAGTGGGGTATGAACATTTTGTGTGTAGTTAGTTGTTGGTATAGCACTGTCCCAAATAAATAGGATAACAAGTCCACATACCAAGTGTCCACGATATGTCTTCTGAATCTTAATGGCTGCTACTTCTTCATCGGTTTTTCCTGGGTAACGAGGCACACTTGTGAGACGAGCAACCTCTGCAGCAGCTTGAGCAGCAGCAACGGCAGCTCCTGCAGCCACAGCAGTTGCCAAAACCAAAGAAAAAGCTTGCTTGCTCTGTTCGTTCTCTGCCTCACTTCTTGGTTTTTTGTCTTTTCTAGGTGGAAGTGAGGGAGCAACAATTGCTACTCCTTCAGTTTCCCTTTCTAGATCCTCAGGATGATGATGCCCAAAACATGCTATCTTCGACTTATGATGATGAGGTTTCTGTTTTATATGATCAAAAATAAATTGTTTTGGATCAGAATCTTCTCCCATTTCATGATATTATTTTCTTATATTCATGTCAGTGGTAATGTAACGAATGTTTTCACAAACCTGATCCTTTTTGGAATCAGAACTGAAAATTCTCTTCACTGCAGAAAACCAACCCCCTTTCCTCCCCATGTGTAGTTCCTTTATCTTCATTGAAAAAAAAAAAACAAAATTGAATCAATGACAAGCCAAACAACATAAAATGAATAGTTCATAAAAGGGAAATCAAAAAGAGAATAGATGAACAAAAGTTGTGTTAAATGTAAATAAATGTAGCACCGCTAAAAACCTCTTGTTTCAATTTCATGCACGTTGAATTCCTAGCTAATCGTTAATGAAAACAAAAGGGAAGAGCCATGGAAATTTCAATAGAACCTCAAAATGGAGATCATAAATGTTGGAAGCAGATGTATGATTCATTTTCAATAAATGTTGAATATGCTCAGTCCCATTAATGAAAAGGACTAGAAACAGAAACTAAATAGAAAAAACACCCCTTCAACAAAGAAAATGCAAGGACTTTCATCCGTTTCATCAATGCAACGGAATGATCAACGAGGAAGAACCAGGAAAACAGAATTCAAAAGGCCATCAAAATATGGTCAAAAGCACCAATTTTGAACGCCTAATTTCATGGTAAATTTACCAAAAAATTTTGTAAGTTACAAATTTAGCCATGCGCTGAACAATGAAAAGAACCCAGATGACATAATTCCAAAAACCATTAAACCCATATGAGAAAAGTAGAAAACAAGGATAACAAGGGACAAAATGCATGAGAAAAAGAACAAAATTGAAGTTTTTCAAATTTCAACACCTTTGCATGAGAGTCACAAATCTCTCTGCAAATGAAAGCACATGCCCTGTGAAGAGAAAGAAGGAACAAAAAGGAGGAGGGAAGGAGAAAACTTCAACGAATGAATCTATTACAGCAAGGATTGGGTATTAGGATAAGTTTGTGAGTTGTGACTCCTAATTAACGTTAATAAATAACAACGTACCCAAAAAAACAAAAAAACATGTAACAAAATAACATACTCCTTTCCTTGGTTGTCTTTTTCAGTTTTTCATGGTTTCAAGTCGGCTTTTACTTTTTCAAAAAGAATATAAAGAAAATTCAACTGACATTGTTCTTATATATTCCTATTTTCCTGAATAATAAGCAGTTACTTTCTTAACCTATAATCCTTATTGGTAGAATTATCAACTTGACATTACTACAATGATGGTCTGAATTAAATAAAACTTGGGTTTATACCTATTAAAAAAAAAATTAAACAAGATTAACTTTTTTTGTTTTAAAAACATCGGTCAATTTTCTAAATATAACTATGTTTATATTTTATCTATAATTGGCTCGTATTTATAAATTCAGTTAAACATATTTGATTAGAAATGATTCAATACTCCAACTAAGCCGGCTAATTCTTCTAGTTCTAATTACCAGAAACGTAATCAAAATAAACAATTCAGGAGATGGAATCAACATTCGGCAAGTCAAGCAATGGCTTCATCAGACATAGAAGCATTGATGGGATTGATCCATCCTAAGTTTTGGGAAGAATGATATTCCTAGCTGTCAACATGTGTCACAGTTAAATATTATATACACAAGAAAAAAAATCCATTTTACTCCTAAAATATTTTTTTTATGTATTTTCGTTTTTTTTAATTCTATAATTATATAACATATTTGAGTCGTCTTCATTTATAACGACATCATTGAGATGACCTTTATGTATATTTCCCATTTTACATAATTATGGGTCTTTCTCATTTGTTATCACAGAATTTCTATTTATAAATTAGTTTATTTTTTCATATTTCAAAGAAAATGACGAAAAAAGAAAAAAGTAAAATTAAGGTATCCCTTATAAATGAAAATATTTGCTATTTTCTCTCACAAATAAAATAATTTTCACTTACAGTAATAAATAATAGGGTTAGTTTTATAGTGATAAATAATAGAGTTAATAATTTAATTAAAAAAATATTAATACTTTTTTATCTTTAAAATATCAAATGAATTATACTTATTGATCTAAAGAAAATATAAAATATTCTCTTAAATTTACGAGTATCATAGAAATAATACAAAAAATGAAAAAATAAAGAGAAAAAGTTATTTTTTTTTATTTTAATCAAAATCCAAACTTTTATATTAAATGCAAACAATATATTTTTAATTAGTTATCCAATTAAATGACATTTTGATTTCTTTCAAAAATTTTCAATGTAGTAAATTACTAGTAAAATGTATTTTTATTAATTAAACTAACTTTGAGATCTTTTAAATATAAAATTTATAAATGTGTTAAAAGACCAATGATCAGTTTAGTGAACAGAAAAGATTGGATATGCATTTAAATCAATATAAACAGGTATAAATCAGCCAATTTAACGAAAATGGCCTGAAAATCGAACAAGTCAACCTTCAAATGTTAGATGAGCCTCCATCATTAAAAAGCTACTTGAACCTCCTCCTCTGCAACCTAACACCACTGTCTCTGGCACCATGTAAGACATTAGCTTTCTTCTTTTCGTATGAGGCAACAAACTGCTGAAAGCTTTCTCTTGCACAAATGTTGAAAATTTTGTTCAGAAATATTTATCTTATAATAGATGTTTCTGTATTTTAAAATATGAATAATCTTGCTTGAGCTCCACGTGCTTTTGCAATCAATAAACTATCGTTAGAATTTCAAAGGAAAAATAAAAAACGGAAAGCTAATAGTTGTGTCAAATTATTATATTAAAAACAATATTAATATTGTATTTAAAAAATTATAATTTTTTTGTATAATAATATTATTATTATTAGGTTAAATTATACATTTTATCTTTATAGTTGATAATTATTTATAAAATAGTTTAAATATTTTTAAAATTTGTGTTTTAATCCGCATATGACTATTTTGTTACATTTTGATCCATATAGTTAATAAAGTTGTATCAGTAAAAATTAAAACATAATAAAATATTCACGTATAAATTAAAATATAAATCTTTTTAAATGTAAGGACCAACTTGTAAACAAGTATTAACTATATAAATTAAAAATATTTTAACTAAAAATAACATTTTTAGTGAATTTGTTTAAAGAAATTAAAAATAGTCATCAAATAAAAGAATCATAAATTTTTAAAATACTGATAAATTTATTAATAAAACTTAATAATTTATTAAATACATAAATTAATAAAAATATAATAAAAAAATATTATAATTAAATAAAAGTTGATAGTAAAATTTTATTTGAAATATAAGTATTTATTATATTTTTATAATTTCAATATAATAATTGTATATTTTTTCACAAAATTTTTTTATTTTTGGATGCTTAAACTTAACCTAAAGACTGAAATTAACAAAACTCTTAAATAAATATCCAGACATACTAATTTTTTTGAGTCAATATAATAAGATTAAAAAAAATAAGTATACCTTAATATATATTTTTTATCTAAAAATAGTAAAAAATCAGTTAAGAAAATTTTAAATTAATTAATAAAAATTTCTTACTTGTATTATGATAAAAAAATTAAAATTTATTTTATAATAAAAATCTTCTAAAATTTTAAGCTATAGTATAAATTTTATATATTAAATATAATAAATATTGTATTTTTTATATGAAAAATATTTATATAAAGATTAAATTATAATTTTTTAAAATATATAGACTAATTTGTAAATATGTGTAAATTATAAAAATTAAATATATAATTTAATCTTATTATTATTATCATTGTCATCGTTATCTTAAATTAGTTCTAATTAATTTAGAAACATTTTATGAATTGAAATAGTAATCTATAACCTAATATTTTAACCGAATTGATGACTAATCCAAGTTAAATAACACTATATTTATTCAATCCAGTTCAAATTAAATTTAAACGTTTATTATTTAAAAATCAAAATTTATGCTATTGTATATTAACGTTTTTGTAATAATGGATTTGAGTAGGTATCGGTGCCTTTTATGACTAGGACCACTAAATATTCAATATGTGTCGTATACTAATTTATCTCAGCAATTTTGCTTTTATTTTTAATAATGTCAATGTAAAATATTTGTTTATACCTAAGGGTATATATAGACAAAATTCTTAATTACCCCAAAAAAAAGTGGTATTTCAATCAGGTTTTACACAAATTGTTACAACCCACATGAAAGCAAAAGAGCATCGATTTTGCTTTCTTTCTTAATTTCTTTGATGTCTACAAAGACTCTGTCTAATATCTATCCATCTACTTCAAAAATCACACTAAACCAGCCTCTACTACGACGTCGTTTGCAATCTTACTACTACTGCAGCCCAACACAAATGATATTGACTTAAAAATCTTCCACATCCCTTTGCAGTTCCTCCTCCCCTTGACGGTGACTTCTTTCCCACTCTCCGGTGCCGGAAACATGGTCGCTGGTACTCTCCGGCTTTGTCTTTTTCTAATGTCTCTTAGTTCCATCTCAGTGGTAGAGGACAACTTTGACATCCCAAACATAAACAAAAACCATCTAGATTTTGTGGCACTCCTCACAAGCGACACCTTACCCATCGATGTGTACTCACATCTAAAACTCTTTGAACGCTTTGCTTCTTCTAATTCTCCTTTCTTCCAAGTGGGTCTTTTTGCTTTGTCTAATGGCTGTGGCTTCCATTGAAAAATAGCACCTTTTTGAACACTAGTTTTGCTTTCAACACGGGGAGGGTCTTTGAAGGGAATGAGTTTGCCACAAAAGACTATGTTGTCACGAGTTGATGAGGTCGTGAATTCTTCACTGAAGAACTCGAAGAAATCATCATCATTATCCTCCACCTTGTTATTATTTCCATTCTCTTTGGAGAAATCATGATCACCACCCCATTGAGATGAAACTGAGTCACCATAAATTGGAAGATCACAAAGAGATAGAGCTTCTTCTTCTTCATATGGGTCGTGCAGCAAAGTGCTTTCTTCGTTTCCTGCTTCTTCGGTTGAGTAAAATTCTTTAGCCGCCATTGATACTTACACTAAAAGATGTATAAAAACAAAAGGGAATGGGAATATTGATGTGAAGAATATTTTTCTAGCTGCTTATGGGGTGTCTTGATCTGTTCAAGTATTCTCAATATATATATAAGAGATTTAGAGAGAGAGAGAGAGAGAGAGAGGTTGTTGACGGTATTGGTGTCGATATCATCTAGATGAATAGGAATAAATTATAACAAGGTATCCAAATTTAACAGTTTAATTAACAATTCTAGAAGAGCAGGCGCCAAAGGCTGAAAAGGAGGTCATATATATATGATGGATGATTCAAAGTGCTTCTAGATGAAATTATATTTATGCTTATGGAGAAAGCAATGCTTTCATTCTAAAGTTTTATTTATATAGTTTAATGGAGGCTGCTTAGGTTGTTACCACATGTCTGATATAAGTTTGTGTTTGGCTCCTTGCCTCATAGTTAACACTAAGGTCCCACATCTCATAGAAGTACTTATAATTTATACACTGTTTGGCACAGTTAACATCTTTGGAGCCGGCACATGTTCAGCAAAACATGCAGTTTATTCTCTTCTGCCTTTTTCCTTACACTCAATGGTATGGGGTATTGATATTGACTTGTTTTTTGTTATTTTGTGCTGATAAATGAGGAAAGTAGACTCGATGGTCGTCTCTGACTTGCTATAGCTATGTGACTTGATTTTTGTTGGTGACCTTAAAATATTTACAATTTGAAACTTAAGCAACACATGTCAAAGAATTGCGATATGATTCCAAAAATTAAATTGAGGGAGCGGTTTGCCTATTAAATACTTAGGTCACTTCTAGGTTAACTTATTAATAAGTTAGTTTAACAGAAGAAAAATAATATAGAAATGAATTAAATTTATTTTGTAAGTTAAAAATAATTTATTTTTACAAGTTGTAAAGGAGTTAAACGGGAGTAACTTTAAAAAAATAGATAATTATAAGTTAATTTTAATTTATAAAAAATTATTCTTTTTTATATCATTTTCTTCTTTACAATAACTTCTAAAAACACACTTATACATTAACTTAGTAGGTTAACTGGTTGATTATGACTAAAGAAAAAAAATTTGAAATAATTAAGGATATATTCAACTTGATCAAGAATAAGAAATAAAATACAACTTTGTGTATCAAAAAATTCAATACTACAAGAATCTATCTCAAAGAATCCATGAGAACGTAACTTAAACATAAACACAAATATAAAACAAAAATCATACGTGATTGAGAGATAATAGAAAGATTGAATTGAACCTTTGTGCAACAAAAAGAAGAAGTATGAAATTGATTTAAAGAGAAGTTATTAGAGAGATGATGCTAAAAGAGGAGTTGAGAAAGAGCACAAACCTTTAAAAATATAATAGGATTATGTTTTTTGGATTGGAAGAGAATGGTAGTTGCGGACAGAGACAAGTTATTATAATAAACGGGTAAAAAAATATTTTAACTGAGATTTTCTACAACTGTCATTAATTAGATAACTATGATTATTATAATAAATTGTAAAAAATATTTAAATTTAACTACAGTTATTTAAACTATGAGCAATATTTAAAATTAACAATGGTTATATAAATTACAGATAAAAAATAATGGAAAAATTAATTTTTTTAATAGTAAAAGTTTCAAAATGTTTATCATTTAAATTTTTTTATTAAGTACGAAAATATCATTTTAACTGGCAAGAACTTTTCTAGTCTTATTGAATGCAACAACGTTAAATATTTGAAGAGAAAATTTTGTTGCTTATAATTGTCTTATTCAACTGGAACAAGATCCCTTCAAGTAGATGATAATTATAAAAAACAAAAGAAGAGAGAAAAATAGAACTAAAAAATGATATAAAATATATAATAAAGGATTAAATGTAAAAATAAGAAAATTATTAAAAATGACAAATAATGAATATAAAAACAATTAGGCATAGAACTATAAGAATAGGTGTAAAATGTTCTTTTAGAATTTAGAATTTAGTTTGATCAACTTCTGCCAAGTTTTCTTCGAGAATGGTCCTAAGTCAAATGATTTGAATGGTCTTTTTTATATATGATTTAGTATGTCATGGGTTGATTTCTAGCAATCAAAATATATAATTATATGAAAATTAGTCCTCTGTCTTTTTTTTTATGACGAAATTGTTTTCATGTAATTTTCATCTCAGCTGGGCTTGGATTAAATTCCTTTCTAAATCAATTTCGTATAAATCCCTTGGTGCAATATTAGAGATTTTTGTTATCTTCAATTACCTACGAATTATAAAACTAGTGGTGAAGTAAAAAAAAAAAAAGTCTCAATTAGGAAATATGTTTTAAAATAATATTATTTTAATAATTAATATTTTTTTAAAAAAATTAGAAAATAACTAAGCCCCAATTTGCTTAAGAAATGGGTGAGCTGTCTAATGGTAAAGTATCATGTTAAAATTTTTCACATTTTAGAAAAACAAAGTTCAAATTAAAACAATTCGAGTGTGTTATACACGTTAAATTGTGTTCTAGTATGAAAAATCATAATTTATAACATTGAAATGAATTTAAATTTAAATAAATTTAATGTTTATATAAATATGTAATAAATGAATATTTTACCTCTTTACTTTTGTCTAGACTATAATTTAGTGGCTGTCATCTATGTATACTATGCCACAAATAAGATTTTCTTTATACGTATACAAATTAACATACACAAAATTTAATAACTCTCTAAATTAGAAACTTAAAAATATGATATTATGATAATTTATAAATACTCATTCTTTTATCTAAAAATGTTTAAATATAACTAAACACTACATAAGTCTTTAACTTCTTTTCCATTATTTTAAAAAATCAACTACAAGACAAAACCTAAACCATTTTATATAAGGCATTTAAGTATAAGTTCAAACTCTTGTTTACTTTTAGAATATATCTGCATAGTAAATTCTAATAAAAAACATGTTAGAACGAATAATTTATCTTATGTCTCGTTACAAATGTAATATTCATTTAGGTAACAAAAATATTTAGAAGAAAAAAAATATTTTAATATATTTTACCATTCCAATTAGGTTGACAATGCAAGTGGTAATTCCCATTGCATAGGTTAAGGGAGTAGAGAAGAAAGCGCACAAAGATATCACCTTCCCTCCCCTTAACTAGCATTATTACCTAATTCAAAATGGTTAAACATACAAAAATAAAAGTTTTTCACCAACTAACAAATTGATTTTTACATTAAGCAACCCTTGATAACTATAAGTTTTAACATGATAAATGCCAAGTGACATGCATTTGACACAATTTTTTTAACATTTTCTTTTAATTGTTGAGATAATATTTATATTTTTTTTCGCTAATAGATAACTGGCTTAAACTATTTTATTTTATGGGCCTAGCGTCTTGCCCAATGATAAAAAAAATAGTATTTTAAAAGCACGTTGTTCTTGAAAGTTAGTGCACCATCTATTTTTAAGTACTTCTTGGTCGTTTCCATGGGTGTTTTTGCAGGTTCTAACTTCCTATTCTATAGGATCATTTGCACCATGAATGAACACCTTAAATCAAGATAAACACCATCACCCTATGCATCGTTTGGTCATTGCAATGCCTATTATCACATCCAATATTCAGAGTTTCAACTGAATGTTCCCAAATTTTATACACTATAAATAAAAAATGAAAATAAATGCAGACAAACTAATCAAGTGCATGGCACTCGTAAGACATTCTACATTAAATACATGTATTGAATAAGTAAATAGAATCAACCCATTTATCAGTTAGCATCCAAACTTATTGTCATTTTAAATATATAATTGTACACAAGCCATTTGTTAATAATTAATATACTTTTATAAACAAGTCAAAATCACAATTCCTTGTATCGTATTAATATGTATTTATTTGTTTTTTTTATTATCAATATACGTTGTAAAAATTTATATATATTTTAAGAGTTATTTTTTTTTTGGCTAAAAAAAATGAGAATAGGTTATTTAAAAGTTAAATGTATACGTAATATAATTTTTTTTTAATTTTTTTAATTAAGCATGCAAAAAGTAATTTAAATAAATACAATTCAAATCTTCCCTCCGTGGAAACTTGTAATGGTAAAATTATAAGATAAAATTTTATAAATGGGTTGAACTAGTAATTATTGATATTTTATTAATACAAAACTTATTTTCATTTTTTATTTATATAAATAATAAACTACACTTTTATGATTTATAAACAATTATTACACTTTCAATTTCTATGTGTTTTACAATTAAAACAAACTATAAAAAGTATACTTTTTATTTAGGATTTATACGTGAATAAAGTAAGTATATATTTTAATAATTTATTAAAACCAATAAATTCGTTGTTATTTGTTTAAAATTTGAAAAAATGGAAAGTAAAAAAAATTAATAAAGTTAATAAATACAAAATAAATGGAGAAATAACTTAAAAGAATTCAAAAGCATAATATGCAGAATTCAGAAAGAACGTGTTGTCACAGTTGTATAAGAAAAACTTAAATCGATGATGTGGACGAAAGATATTATATTTTATACATTAAAATAAAATTTTGTAAAAAATAAAAATTGTAATATCTATTATGTACAAAGAAAATATATACTTAAAAGAATTTTACTAAAATAAATTAAATCATAATAATTTGGAAGAGGGAGTGTTTCTCTCATTTAATGTCTTTAAAATTAGCTAAAGTGAGAAATTAATAGCATTTGTAAATTGTAACTCAGAAAATGAACTCAAGTTTTCAAACAAGATGTTCAATTAATTTTGCAATTCAACTTATCAACCAAGACAACAAAAAGAAAATTTTGAATGCTTAATTCAAGATTTACGAATGAATGCTTAACTAATGGATTATTGATTGTTTGGGGATTTATTTAGTGATTAGAATAACTATCACATAATATATTAGTATCGGGATATACGAGTAAATTTTATTTTATAAACTAATCTTAAATATTTGCTTTTAATGAAAGGATCTGTGAATTTTTAAAAATAAGCCACGCATTTTATTTTATGTTAACTGTTTAATACTTTTTAAAATATTATATTTAAATTTAATTGATTAATCTAAATTTTTTATTTTAATATTATTATATATTTTAAAAATAGCATCTTGATTATTTACAACGAATGAATATATTGCATATTACATGAGTAATTTAAAATTTTGAAAAATTTATACATAAATTTTTGTAAAACATAATAAACTTTTATTATGTTAAATGTAAAATATAACATAATTTAATGAGATAACGCTTTTAAAATTTTAAAATAAAAAAATTATTTTATATTCATTAATAATTTACAATTCAAAGAAACTAAATTTTAATACAGCACGTTAATATTTATAAAAATTTAATTTTTTTTAAAATATCTAGAATTTAATATAGCACATTAATATTTAAATTTTTATTTTAAATTTAAAATAAATTAAAATCAGGAGATAACATTTGGAAAGTAGTTTTAACGAGAAAATCTAAACAATTCATATAAATATTTATTTTCTATCATAAACGATATTTTAAATTCATAATATAAAAATTAGTAAATTAATTTATATTATTATTATTATTAAAAATATCAAGTTACATTTTAGACTTTTTTTTACTATAATTCTTAAAAAGAATATATACTAAAATATAAAATTTTAAGAAGAATTATAAAAATACGAAAATGACGATTTTGAATAGAATATAAGAATTAAAATTAATTAATTTTAAAAAATTTAAATATGACCTTAAAATTAACCCATTTTATCTAAAAAACGTTTATTTAAATAATCTATTTTAATTAATTCTCTTTACTTATTATTATTATTTAAAATAGATTGGTGGATTGTAACAGACAACCCTAATTCCGTAATCTGTATCTTGTGCCGCCGTTGGAGATAATGCAAGAAGCGATTGTCGTGGGAAAGGGTTTCAATTACCGCCACGTAAGCACAATTATGAGGATACAGCTGGAATCATAAGGCAAAAATCAAGGGTAAATCCGTAAACACAGGGGAACCAGTTGTATTATATAGCCCCTCTTACCTCACCAGTCAAGCGCGTCTCTTTTCAGCACTCACACTCTCTTCCTTGCGGCTAGGGTTTTAGCGCAGCTTCTTTCTTCAAGGTTCTCTCTTCCACAATTCCCTTCTTGACCACGTTCTTATCGTCATTCTTTAATCCTTTGATGTGTCCATGCGCTTCAGTTTGTCTATTTGATTATGCTGCTGGATGATTATGTTTTGGTTTATGTTCTTTTATTTGTTTTTTTGGTTAATCTTATGTGTCTTTAATCGAATATATGAAGCTTGATTGTGTAAAGACTATGCATATTTGTTTTAGAAGTTTTTGTTGATTATCCATTGTATATAGATCTGGGTATAGTCGTTTTTAACTGAGGGCACAGGGTCTTACCTGATGGAATAGCTGAACATACGGTCATTTGAATACAATGAATATGATGTTTTAGGGTTAAAAATATGTTCGTATTATTTTTATAGTCAAACTGCATTTACCCGATCTGCTTTAACTAGTGGTTTCTGCTTTGTATGATCAATATAGTTTGTTTTAGTTGTGTTTACTATTTTTCGGCTAGTTGATAATGTCTATGTTAAGATCGTCTGATCTTTTTTTCTCCTTTGTGAGTATTGAGATGTACGATTTTGGGGAAGGCGATGATAATTTGTTGTGTTCTGAGATGGTTGTTGTTTGTGTTACAATTGCAGATCTTTCTTGCTTTGAGATTTAAGTCATAATGGGTAAAGAGAAGGTTCACATTAACATTGTGGTCATTGGCCACGTCGACTCTGGGAAGTCAACTACCACCGGCCACTTGATCTACAAGCTCGGAGGTATTGACAAGCGTGTCATTGAGAGATTTGAGAAAGAAGCTGCTGAGATGAACAAGAGGTCATTCAAGTATGCCTGGGTGCTTGACAAGCTTAAGGCTGAGCGTGAAAGAGGAATCACTATTGATATTGCCCTGTGGAAGTTTGAGACAACTAAGTACTACTGCACTGTCATTGATGCTCCCGGACACAGGGATTTCATTAAGAACATGATTACTGGAACATCCCAAGCTGACTGCGCTGTTCTTATCATTGACTCCACTACTGGTGGTTTTGAAGCTGGAATTTCCAAGGATGGACAGACTCGTGAACATGCTCTTCTTGCTTTCACTCTTGGTGTGAAGCAGATGATTTGCTGCTGCAACAAGGTTTATGGCTGCTCTCTTTGTCTGCCTGCATTTTAAAGGCATATTTAGTGGTAGTTGAGTTTTTTAATTAATTTATTGAACTTTTTATTTCTGACTTGTTTGAACAGATGGATGCTACCACTCCTAAGTACTCCAAGGCTAGATATGATGAAATTGTGAAGGAAGTTTCTTCCTACTTGAAGAAGGTTGGATATAACCCTGACAAAATCCCTTTTGTTCCCATCTCTGGTTTTGAGGGAGATAACATGATTGAGAGGTCCACAAACCTTGACTGGTACAAGGGTCCAACCCTTCTTGAGGCCCTCGACCAGATCAATGAGCCCAAAAGGCCATCAGACAAGCCTCTCCGATTACCCCTTCAGGATGTCTACAAGATTGGAGGTATTGGAACAGTGCCTGTGGGGCGAGTTGAAACCGGTATCTTGAAACCTGGAATGGTTGTTACTTTTGGGCCAACTGGGCTGACAACTGAAGTTAAGTCGGTGGAGATGCACCATGAAGCTCTTCAAGAGGCCCTTCCTGGTGACAACGTGGGATTCAACGTCAAGAACGTTGCTGTCAAGGATCTCAAGCGTGGTTTTGTTGCCTCAAACTCCAAGGATGACCCTGCCAAGGAGGCTGCTAACTTCACCTCCCAAGTTATCATCATGAATCACCCTGGGCAGATTGGAAATGGCTATGCACCAGTACTTGATTGCCACACCTCCCACATTGCTGTCAAGTTTGCCGAACTTGTCACTAAGATTGACAGGCGATCTGGCAAAGAGCTTGAGAAGGAGCCCAAGTTCCTGAAGAATGGAGACGCCGGTTTTGTGAAGATGATTCCCACCAAGCCCATGGTGGTTGAAACTTTCTCTGAGTATCCTCCACTTGGTCGTTTTGCTGTGAGAGACATGCGTCAAACTGTGGCTGTGGGAGTCATCAAGAACGTGGAGAAGAAGGATCCCACTGGAGCTAAGGTCACCAAGGCTGCACAAAAGAAGGGCAAGTGAATCGTGCAGGATGGTTTATCGGGAACACTCTATCCTTATGACTACAATAATTGGTTTCTTGTTCGTAGTAGTTGTGTGTTTCGTCTAGTGAACTTGTTTATCGGAGTTGCTGTCAGGTCTGCACCGTCATCTCGCAACTTTTGTTCCCAGAACTGGGTTCTTGATCGACGGTGGCAAGGCTTTTTCTATTTTCCATTATATGCCTTATTTTTATTTTAATGTGCCTGCAAGAACACTTGATACAGTTTTGTGAGCTGCAGCGAATTTTAGGACTAGTCCTACGCTGTAGATTTGGTTTTTTAATGTCGTATGTTATGTTCTTATTTCTATTATGTGTTCTTGTTTTAAATTCTACTTTAATTTGTGAATTTTTGCTGCGTTTGTGTCGACATGATTTAATAAGTTGCTGCCTTATGATGCCTGGTTAACTAATTTAAAGACGGGTTAACTAACCCGGGTCCGATTAAATCGGGATGAAAAAAAAATGTTGCTAATACTTTTAACCTTGTATTTTCATTGTAAGTTTATTTAAACATAAAAGATATTTGATAATTTAAATTATAAAATTTATATTAGTATGAAATAATTTAATGTAATGTTTTACGATGATTGATATATGTGAAACTGTATAATTCTATGATCTATTAAGAATTATTTTTTTCTAAATCGTATGTTCTGATCTACTGGGCAGGAAAGAATTGTATTTGTTTTATTATTTTTATAAAGAAAATTTTAATATTATGTGATACTATATACTTTTATGATTTATTAAGAATTAATTTTTTTTTTCTAAATCGAATGTTCTGAACCACTGGGCAGGAAAGAATTGTATTTGTTTTATTAATTTATAAACAAATTTTTCATATTATAAGATAGTGGAAGTTTATTGAATACATTCTTAATTAACCACACACAGTTAAATTATATAAATATCACATTTTTTATTAAAACATATAAGCATAAGAATAAAAGGTAATAAAATAACGTGTAGTAATATAATTTTAAAGTACAATTATATTTTTCTTGATCAGCAAGAGTAATAAAGTAAACTTTCATGACTTTTTTTTTATAAAAAAATCATCAACGTTTGTTACATCTAATATGAGGTAATGAACACATTATATTTTGAGAAGTAATATGTAATAAAAATGTATATATTTTAATAATGATTAAAATTAATATATTTTCCATCACATTTTGTTTATTTAAAACTAATTATAAAAATTGAAAGTTTTTGAAAATGAAAAACTATGAAGATATTAATCAATCTAATTAAAAGAAAATAAATAAAGTAATAACTTGAAAATTTTCAAAAACAAAAATATTTAAAAAGTTATGTAATAATTATTGTAGAAAATACTTTAATTACTATATACACTTAGAAACATATATGATATTGTAAATTAAAATAAAATCACTTGCAAAAAATTGCAACTCCAAATACTTTATGAGTTTGATTAATGAATACTTAATTGAGTATTTAGTCATAATTTTAGTGAATAAAATTAAAATACCATAATATAAATTCTTCTCAAAAAAACAATCTAGTTTGAGCAATATCCAACAATTTTTTATTTATAGAATATACTTTTTGGTATGATTGTTTTTATATTTTAAAGTTATTCTGTTGAGTCAAGCAATCTAGTGTAGAAAATATATTTTGATTTTGGTTTTTACAATTTTTATTATAGGAATAGGTTTAAATCCATCATTGGGCTTGTTTCTGATATAAAATAGATTCCTTCAAGTCAAGGTAAATGTTGATAGAGTTACTTCTAAGTCCATAGGAACTGTTGTTTGTGAAAGTCTTGCTAGGGACTGCTGCGATCAATTTTTAGTTGGATTCTACTCTGATATTGACTATTGCTTTCTCCTTGTTGTTGAGCTCAGGGTTGTTTTACTGGAAGTCTAGTTGATATTAAAGAAGGGCTTTGATAGCACATACATTGAAAGTAATTCAAAAGAAGCTATTTTTTTTATCTAGTTAAATAAATAATACAAAAATTTATATAATAAATTGTATAAAATATAAAAAATTAAATATTATAAATTATGGATAATAACTAATAAGTGTTAAGATGTGAAAAAAAAAATAAAGAGTAATTGTAATAATGTGATTTAATAATTAGAGTAATTCTTATATTCTAAATGTGTCCTTATTAAAATGTTGATACTTAATGAAAGAAAAAAAAATGAACACATTATATTCTTAGAAGTAATATGTAATAAAAACGTGTATATTTTAATAATGATCAAAGTCTCTATAATTTTTATCATATTTTGTTTATTTAAAACTAATTATAAAAATTTAAAATTTTTGAAAATGAAAAACTATGAAGATATTAATAAAGCTAATTAAAAATAAATAAATAAAATAATAACTTGAAAATTTTCAAAAACAAAAATATTTAAATAAGTCATGTAATAATTACTGTAGAAACAACTTTAGTTACTATATACACTTTAAAACATATATGATATTGTAAATTAAAATAAAATAATAAATACTTGCAAACTTACCACTCTAAATACCTTGTATGAGTTTGATGAATAAATACTTAATTAATTGTGTAGCTACTATTTTAATAAGTAAAGTAATTGTCATAAAATCCTGTTATATATATATATATATATATATATATATATATATATAATCTAGCATAATACATGTAGTAGGTTATTTTGTCATATTATATTATATTTTTATCTAATTTTTATGTTATTATTTTATTACATTCATCAAATAAATCATATTAAATATAAGACGATATAATATAATTTAAATATTTTGTTTTATTTTAAAAAGTTTTAGATATTTAATTTAGACCCCTCTAAAAAATAGCATATTAGTAATTGTGAACTTTCAATTAAGATAAAAAAAAACCTTTTAAATTAAAATTTATTAATAAAAAATATATTAACACAATTAAATTTAAAAGAAAAATTTATTTATGATTTTCTGTTTTTTTAAATTTCCTTGTTTACTCAAAAATAAATAAATAATTCAAAATTGAAGAAATATTATATAAAAAGTTTATTAAATTAAGATGTATTGAATTTTTTTACATTGAACGTGTATAATGAATTAAAATATTTTTAATATATAATTGAAAATATATTTTTTGATTGTTTTGCAATTTGACAATTCTTAGAAAGAGTAAATGTTGTAATTAATAAAAATAATTCTATTATATTAGCTAAAATATAATAAAAAATTTAATGTTAAATTACAAAGTCAATGCTTAATATAAAAAATTATTTATTAGCATTACGAGAAAGATAGTTAATTTCTAAAATACTTTCATTTAAAAGCTCTTAAAAATGTTTTCATTTAAGAATTAATATTAACAGATCATATATAAAAATTAATAAATGATCATTGAATTAAAAAACAAAAATAATGAAAGTAATTAAATTACAATATAAAGTATTAAAAATTCTTTCTTTAAAATAATATTAGATTTTCTTGGCCTAGATTTTTGTTTTGTTCTTAGACTTTTAAATCTCGTTTAATAAAAAAAGGGTATTAGATTAAAAAATTAATACTTAATATAAAAAAGTCATTTCAATTAACAGAAAAAGGTAACTAATTCTTAAATATAGTCTCGTTTAAAAAAACTGAATTTTTTCAGAACTCACACTTACAAAATATTATAGCATATTAAATAAAAATAACTAAACTGATAAATTTTAAATTAAATAATATAATATAAATGTTCTATAATAATAATAAAAAAGATAAGAAAGCAATAAATGTTCTATAATAAAAAAAAAAGATAAGAAAGCAAACCATCTCCTGAAAATATGTTCACTCGATGAGGTTTTTAAAAAGATTATCATTCAAAAAATTATACTTTTAGATCTGAAAGTCAAATTTAAATCAAGAATAGTTAAGATTACATGATCTTAAAATTTAGTTAATCAAAAAAATATATATTTTCAGTATCTAATAAAAAATATTTAAAATAAATTTAAATTTATGAGATAATATTTTAAAAATAGAAAATAAATACATCTAGTCAAATAATTAATGAAAACAATTACATAATAAATTGTATAAAATATAAATAATTAAATATTATGGATTATGGACAATAACTGATTCTATCTTGCGGCGCAAGCGGTTGACGACTCAACGACCGTTTGCGTGGGGAAGGGGTTTCACTTACCGCCACTTCAGCAGAATGTCAGGATACAACCTGGAAATATAAAGCAAAAGGAGGGGCAATTCCGTCAACACAAAAAGAACAAGCTACGCTATATCAAACACAAGCACCTCTGTTTTCCTTTCAGCATCATTCATTCTCTTCGCTGCCAAGCTTTTACCGCAGTTTCTTTTTTCAAGGTCCTCTAAATTCTCCTCGTTATCCGTGTTCTGTTCATCAATAAACAATTCCCTCAATTCAATTGTTTACGTAGTTAGGTCTATCTATTTCACTATGGTGTATAGTTAAGTGTGGTTGGTTTTTTTTTATTTGATTCTGGTTTGGATTCATGGGCTTGTTAAATATTATTTATGAATCTAATTCGTGCGAAAACCTTGCATATTTGAGTCATGGTTTTTCTTTGTTGGTAATCGATTGTATGTTGACCTGGGTATCGTTGTTTTCAGCATGGGAACGGTGTCTTTCTCGGTGGTATAGATAAACATAATGATGTTATTATACCTCCTATGATTTTTATAGTCATACTGTATTTGATCAATTTTGCTGATTCGAATTGTGTTTTTGATTTGTCGGATAGCTGATGTTTCTTGTTTATGATTATTAAGGTTTGTAATTTTGGGGAAGGCGGTGATAATTAGTTGAATTTGTTTTGTTCTTAGATGCTTGTTTTTGGCGTTGAAATTGCAGATCTTTCTTGCTTTGAGATTTTAGTCATAATGGGTAAAGAGAAGATTCACATTAACATTGTGGTCATTGGCCACGTCGACTCTGGGAAGTCAACTACCACCGGCCACTTGATCTACAAGCTCGGAGGTATTGACAAGCGTGTCATTGAGAGATTTGAGAAAGAAGCTGCTGAGATGAACAAGAGGTCATTCAAGTATGCCTGGGTGCTTGACAAGCTTAAGGCTGAGCGTGAAAGAGGAATCACTATTGATATTGCCCTGTGGAAGTTTGAGACAACTAAGTACTACTGCACTGTGATTGATGCTCCCGGACACAGGGATTTCATTAAGAACATGATTACTGGAACATCTCAAGCTGACTGTGCTGTTCTTATCATTGACTCCACTACTGGTGGTTTTGAAGCTGGAATTTCCAAGGATGGACAGACTCGTGAACATGCTCTTCTTGCTTTCACTCTTGGTGTTAGGCAGATGATTTGCTGCTGTAACAAGGTACATGGCTGCCTTTATCTACCTGCACTTTAAAGCCATATTTAGTTGTAGTCGATTGTTTTTCCAATTAATTTATCTGACTTCTTTTTTATGGCTTCCTTGAACAGATTGATGCTACCACTCCTAAGTACTCCAAAGCTAGATATGATGAAATTGTGAAGGAAGTTTCTTCCTACTTGAAGAAGGTTGGATATAACCCTGACAAGATACCTTTTGTTCCCATCTCTGGTTTTGAGGGAGATAACATGATTGAGAGGTCCACAAACCTTGACTGGTACAAGGGTCCAACCCTTCTTGAGGCCCTTGACCAGATCAATGAGCCCAAGAGGCCATCAGACAAGCCTCTCCGATTACCCCTTCAGGATGTCTACAAGATCGGAGGAATTGGAACAGTGCCTGTAGGGCGAGTTGAAACCGGTATCTTGAAACCTGGAATGGTCGTTACTTTTGCACCATCTGGACTGACAACTGAAGTCAAGTCTGTGGAGATGCACCATGAAGCTCTTCAAGAGGCCCTTCCTGGTGACAATGTGGGATTCAACGTCAAGAACGTTGCTGTCAAGGATCTCAAGCGTGGTTATGTAGCCTCAAACTCCAAGGATGACCCTGCCAAGGAGGCTGCTAACTTCACATCCCAAGTTATCATCATGAATCACCCTGGGCAGATTGGAAGTGGCTATGCACCAGTACTTGATTGCCACACCTCCCACATTGCTGTCAAGTTTGCTGAATTGATGACTAAGATTGACAGGCGATCTGGCAAAGAGCTTGAGAAGGAGCCCAAGTTCCTGAAGAATGGAGATGCCGGTTTTGTGAAGATGATTCCCACCAAGCCCATGGTGGTTGAAACTTTCTCTGAGTATCCTCCTCTTGGTCGTTTTGCTGTGAGAGACATGCGTCAAACTGTGGCCGTGGGAGTCATCAAGTCGGTGGAGAAGAAGGATCCAACTGGAGCTAAGATCACCAAGGCTGCACAGAAGAAGGGCAAGTGAATCGTGCAGGATGGTTTATCAAGAAACCTATATCTTCATGACTACAATAAATGGTTTCTTGTTAGTAATATTTCCATTTTTCGTCCAGTGAACTTGTTTTTCGGTGTTTGTGTCAGGTCTGCCCCGTCGTCTCGGAACTTTTGTTCTCAGAACTGGGTTCTTGATCGACGGTGGCAAGGCTTTTTCTTTTTTGGTTTTGTGCTTTCTATTTTTGAAAGCTGCAGCGAATTTGAGGACTAGTCCTACGCTGCCTGTTTGGTTTATCATTGTCAAGTGTCAGTCAACTATATACTATGTACTGTGTTACTATATTTCATCTATAATTTTAGTTTTAGTTTAAATCCTAGTTCCTCAAAATTTTCACATTTTCCCCCAAATTCCCCTCCCCATTAACAAAAATAATAATTATTATAATTAAGTACACTATATTTTAACCTTTAGATTAATTGCACTGTTTGCAATTTCTTTTAAATTTTATTGGTAATGTCGCATTATATGTTATGACAAAATAGTGTTATTAAATATGATATTTATATATATTGCGTCATTTTTAAGTTGTGTTTGTTATATTAAGGATTAGTAAAAATAAAAAAAATTTGAGAACCAAGGTAAAGAAATTTATATTTAAAGGTGAAAAATATATTTTAAGTTTTTAAAATTTTAAAGTATTTCAAACATTCTTATTTTGTAAACAATGTACTTGTTTTCGTCAAACATAACTTGACAAAAAGGAAAAGATATTAAACATTGATTTTGTATATTTATCAGAGTTAAAGATTTTAATTATCTCTTGCACGGAAGATAATGAAAAATACGTGAATGGAGTAAATTGAAATATAATTTTTATTTAATCGTTTCAACAGTGGATGAAATAGAATAAACTATATTTTTATATTATTCTTATTCTTAATTTTGAAAAATTTATATTATATTTGTATATTTTTATTTTTATTTTTATAATTTTTTCTGTCTATTTATTTTATTTCATTGCGTTTTGCACATTGTCTAATTATATTTTGTTTAAATTATACATTTAATTTGTATAGTTAATAATTATTTACGAATTAGTATATATACTTAAAAAATTTACTAATAATAAAATATTTGTATAAAAATTAAAATATAATTTTTGAATATAAAAATTAATTGTGTATTTTAATCTATTATAATTTTGAAACAATACATGACACTAAAATTAACTGAAAAAACGTGTTATAACTCAACATTATTTTATAACATTTTTTATTAATAAAAAATTTATTTAATTTATATTTTTACTTTTATCTTATTTTTAGAAGAATAAAAAATTAATATTAATATTTTATTATATTTTTTTAATATATTTATCTTAATTTATATATAACATACTTGTATATAACAATATAGTTATTTTTATAGAATATTTTAAAAGATAATAAGAATTTTTTATTCAAAATTTTAAAAGATCAACTTTATTATAATATTTTAAAAAACTTATATAATAACATGAGTAAATAATTTTATTATATCAACTTAAAATTTTATCAGTTAATTTTTATAATATTTTTATTAATTAAATATTTTTATAATAATATTAATTAAATATTAATTAATAATTTTTTATTTATTTTAATTTTTTCACGAGTGTCTAATTAGATTTTAGAAATATTATTATGATATAATATTGTTAACAAAATATTCACATATATATTAAAACATATTTTTTTAAATATTAAAAATAATTCATAAATGAATACAAATACATAAATTAAATATATAATTTAACTTTATATTTTTCTTTCATCTATTTTTTCTTTTAGTTTAATTTCCAATCACATTGGATTAATCTAATTTTCTAGCTAATTTCTTTATTTTCACTCTCATGCCACACTAATGCAATTATTGAAGAGTGTTAGCACTTGTAGAAAAAAAAATCCTTTTAAACATGTGAATTTAGGCTTAATTTTTAAAGTTAAAATTTGTATCATATAAAATAAATACTAGTTCTTTTATATGTGCTATATATATATATATATATATAATTAAATACACTTAGATATTTTAAATTATTATAAAAGTATGAATCAATTTTTTATTTTAGATAGTTTTTTTAATATATGTTATTATGATAAAAGAGACAAAACGGGTTCTTAACTAATTTGGATTGATACTTGGCGAATAAAAAATTAAGATCAAACTAATAAACTTTAAATATAATTTAAATTCGTAAAAATAATAAGAAAACAAAAAAAAAATATTTTCAAACTTATGCCACATCAAACTTAATTAGAACAGATTGAATAAGTATAAATTTAATTTAAATTCAAAATATAAAATTTAAATTTTACATTTTATCGTACAAATTTGAGTAGACTTCATTAGATAAACACATTTTACTGGATTTAATTGTGACAAATTAGAAAAACAATAATAAAATAATTATTACAAATTTTCAACCTTAGATATCTTAGCAGCATTAAATGATGCATTACCAACATTAAACATGAGTTGTTTATATTAATAAGCAACACTAACTCTAAAGATACTAATTAATAGAATTAAATCTTATACCACCATTGGGCTTTATTGTCAGCTCTTGTAATAAAGAATTAATGTCCATTACACAAAATGTTGTTCTTCTAAAGAAGTAAAATGTTAATAGAGAAAAAAAAAAGTTACATGAATAATAATGTGATATTATATAATAAATTCAAGAATCACAAAACTTGTTTTGATTTTGAATCTCAGTATTCAGGGTACTGGAATGGACATTTACCCAATTTGATTGAAGCAAATAAGACTACTTCGAGGGACAAAGGTTACATTTTCATAAACATAAAATATAGTATCACATTTTTCACATAAATTATTATTTTCTAATTTATGGCTGTTCAAAGAATAATGCATGAGTTGACAATAAATAAATAAATATTTAAGCATAATTTTTATTTACTAGTGTGACTTGAGCAACAATATTGTATCAGATCTGCTTATCATAAAAATTTCAAACAAGAAAAAGTTAAAATAATTTTTTATAAGAGTTGCTTCATATGAACCTAGTCAATTTAAACAAAGAAGAAACGTAGGCGAAATTTGGTGTGAGATAGCTTAAGTGCCACTTCCACACCCACTGCTATCGGGATCTTCTCCACTCTTTCCCTCCCTCAGCCCTTCTAACATTGCATTTTCTGTCTTCGTTGTTTCTACTTCTGTTTTCTTCCTTCCAGTTCGTATCCCTTGAATTTCCCCTCTTTTCTTTTCCTTTTCTTTATTTAAAATTTTTCATTTTTACTTTAATTCTTAATCACCCACGTCGTTGATTGTTGCACATAAGCTATTTGCAGTGCATGCGCTCAGTTTCTTCAATATTTAACTTTTTGTGATAAACGTGAACGTGTTTTATTCGGTGTCGGAGCGGAAAATACGATTTTATATGCATATAAAATGTTTTACGGGTGAAATTTTCATTTTCCTCTTCTTTTTTTTTTTTAATTGCTTCTTCCACAATTTTTTTTGGGGTTTGTTTTGTTGGCTTCCTTGCCTGTTTATTTGTCATGGCTTTGTAAAGGGTGTTGTTTTATTTGATGTGCTGAATTTGTGATCTTTTATTGCTGGTGATATAAATGGTACCAATCTATGTTCATCTGAGGACTCATAGTTGTATCCGATTAGTCTCTTGGTTAATCCTTTATTGATGTCTAAATTGTGCAACTGAAAAAATAGAGCTTCCATTGTAGAGAGAGATTATGACTGTACTTGTAATTTTTTTGTGATGTAATATTATTGTTATACTTGTTAAATTTTATTGAAAATTTACTTGATATGTGTCATGACTTTCTATATGCTTGAATTTTGTTGGGCTGATTTTGTCAATCCTTGATGAAGTTGAAAAATAGTTTAGGTGGTTTTGAAGGATCTCATCTTTTCTTGTATAAGAACACAGAACCATTTATGCAGTGTAGGTATTAGGTAGATTTTAAAAGCAGTCATGACTATTTTACTTGTCATCCCAGTATTTTTGTAGACAATTGAACAGTAAATTATGTTTAAATAATTCTAAAAAGGATGTTTGATATGTAGGTAAAATGCAGAATCCAGATGCAAATCAGCTTCCTGAAGTTGATTCATTGCCAGATGGGTTTGTTGAGAGTACTACTGAGCCTTCTGCTCCTGCAACTCCAAATCCTGAACAAGAGAAGCCCCTGAATAGTTACAAGGATGATGTTTCCTCTAACTTTGGTCATTCTAATGAATCATTGAATGAATTGGGAGAGAAAGAGTTCCAAAACAATCACGGTAAGCAAGATTTGTGAGTAACTAAAAACGTCTCACATTCTGTTGCCTAAAACTCCTACTTTTGATGTCTCAGACAGCTTAGTGGAGGTTCCTTGTAATAGCTGTGTGCAGCAGACAGAAGGTGCACAGATTATAGCCCCCATAGATAATTCTGTTTCTGACCCTCTGCTATCCAAATGTTGCGAGGTAAATGAGCAACAACAAGGACAATGTGAAAGTTCAGATAGATGTAATTATCCTAAGCCTTTGTGCTCCCTTTTCATAGATTTTTCTAATAGCAACTGCATGCTAATGATTTTTTTCAGTAGCACGGGAATTGCATGAGTAACATATTCATCTTGAATTAAAGACTGGTTCTATTTTTTGGCAACCTTAACTTTGGGTGTTATGTCAAATGCAAATTTTTCTTCTTTCTTATGGTTAAAAGCCTTATCCATCCAAGAGAAGATTCAGAATGTGAGATTTTAAGAACTTTTCTGTTGGAAAGATAAATAGGATCTCTTAAACTAACATTTCTTATGTTCTCTTGCACTGATGGACACATTTACCCATACTAAACAGCTACTAAAGAAATGGAAGGATTCTATAAACTTACATAACCAATGGATTACCTTGCATGCGAGCACATCATATCAGGAAACCTATGAAAACACATGCTATTAGATATCTGTGTCTGCACATTATTGATGTCTTTTAGATTTTCTTCTGGGTATCTGATATGGTTTTGTTGTTATTGCTGATTGTTGCAGCAGCAACTGTTGTACCTTCGGAGACAAAAGCACTGCCTGTAATGAAGGCGTGCTCACAAGAGATTGCCGATCCTTCAAAAAACAGAAAACCAGTTAGTAAATTAATTCTGTCTATTCCTTTATATTCACACTAGCATTTTATACTGCTTTATATTTTCTATCCTCTCTCTCATGTCCTTGACAGTTAAATTCTCCTGTTTTATTTGACTAGAAACTAGTATTTTGGGCTTTAGGTTTGGTAGGACTAATTTGGATTGGATGAAGTTTACTGGAAATAAACAGCAGAGTGGTCCTTTTTGCTTAATAATTAAAAAATAATAAGTTGGACTATTTTTATATTGTTAGACAGTGAGATTGTAGGTCTAATGTACCCTTTGCCCCTCCAAGGCTAGTGATGACGGCATGTTGCTTGATATATACAAGTGTTTTGTAGTTTTTCTGTCAATTCATCAGGATTATTGGAGTTTTCCTGTCAATCCATCAGGATTACTTAATGGTAGGGCAATTGTTGTATAAGGCTTTAACTATATGACTCAGAATATTAAGGTAATTGGGGCTAGATTATGTTGAATTTAGAGGGGGAGATTTCGAGGAAGAAAGAACAGAATATTTTAGAGAGAATTTAGAGAATGAAAAGCTTTCTTAGTCCACAGGTTCTGCATATCATCCTTATATGTAGACTCTTATAGACTTAGTGGAGTCTATTACCTAGGCTAATATTGAGTGCAACTTCCTAGACACTGATACCCATGAGTGCTAAATGCATTTTATCATGTGATACACAAACATACAATTTCCTAAGTGCATTATTAACTAAGACTATTTCCAACAGATTATGTTCCATTGACCAGATAATACATATGGCAGACCTTAATTGTTCCACAAAAAAAAAAAAAAAAAACCTAATTTTCAGACAGTTTGTATTAATGATTAAGTTGTATTTATTAAGTACATAAAAACCATATACTTTCTTTCCATGCATGCCAATTTTCTGCTTGGTTAACATTCAGGAAGGTTTGTAGATATTTCCAAATGAGCTGAATCTTTTAACCTGATGCATTAACCTCATTCCTTTTATTGTCTTAATAAGTAAAAAAGGGATAACGTTGCAGTATATATAATTAAATTAAAGATGTGAATCATGTGATAGATGAACTATATTTATCTCATTTGGATTAATTTGCGCTGATTTGTTTCTCTTTTTCTTCTTTCAATCAGCATGTATTTTTATATGAGAGTACATTCAGGAGAGACTAAATGGTGGACTTCTTTATTTCTTAGGAAACGGGTGAAAAGCGCAAGAATTCAAAGCGTACACTTAAATCAGAAAAGGATCTGTTAGAATTTACACTGAAGTATCAACAAGTTTTGGCAGAAAGAGATGCAGGTGTGTTACAATGAATATATCTGACCTTAATCAATGAAAGTCTTAAAATATGCCCTGGAAAGCATTTGTGAAGTTCTGATCAAAATATTGGAGTTCTTTATTTGTACCAGTGTAAATCAATACTGGGCCATTCAGGGTATTTTCACTGTTAATAATCCATTACCTGTAATTGAGCACTCAAACAGCATCTTCTAATGGGATTTTATTTGGCTCAACAGCTTTCCCATCGATATTTATCATTTCTCTCATATTCTACTGCGTTTAATAAGCATTATTTCTCTAAAATGAGCATTAAAGCATGTTAATTTTTTTCTTTTGGTAGTTTGGCTAGAGTTGTTTTTAGAAGTGATGCTCAGGCAAATGGTATATCTAATTACAATTTTGGAATCTTAAATAAATGGCAACACCTAATCTGCAACCATGTTGAATCCTTGATACTAATAGACCATTGCCCTTCTTTTTGTAGTGCTTGCTGTCCGAGATAAGCTTGAGTCACTGTGTCGGGAGTTACAACGTCAAAATAAAATGCTGATGGTATTTTTCTGTAGCACTGCTGCCTCTGAAACTGATTGTATTATATATAAGTATGTTCAGATGTGGGATACCTCAAATCTTATCTTTCTTATCTGCAGTGGAGATCTGTTGATGAATATGCAAAATTTGCTGTGAAGTTAAATCCCTTGATTGAATTTAATTGTTTTTCAACAAAGGAAGTTTTATTTGAGATAGAAGTAATAAAAATTAGGCAGAAGGATAACGTATTCCCTAAAATACACAAACAAAAACAAATGTAAGCCAATCTTGATACACTTAATGGATTCTCTTGTGGTCAAACATCTGTCATGGCTTTTAGTTTCTGTTAACTTATATGGTAAAGTAACTCCAATGCCATGCTTAGCTGCTTGGAAGTAATTAATCCTTGATGAGGCTAGGTGTCATCCTACTCTCAAACACCGTGGTGAGGAATTTAGGCCATGCAAAAGCAATGCTGAAAGACCCAAATAGAAAATAACTATCACTGATAAATAAAAGGAGGAAACCACCTAACTTTAGGAGAGTTTAGCTATACCATCCTGCCAAAGTATTTTATTTTGCTTTTCTCCTCCAAAGTATTTATTTACCAAATCCTCCCAGCCTCATATATTTGCACCACCTTGCAGTTTCTAACTCACTTTCCTTAGCATTCATAAAGTTTCTTCTTGACAAATCCATTTGGAAGTCCAATGCCCTCTCTAAGGGCAAACTTTTTATCTGGATGACAGTACTTTAACAAAAATAATACAAATGACTTGTTACCTATTTATAATAATCACATTTGCTTTTCTTCTGAGGCAGCTACTTTTCTGTAGAACAATTTTTTGGGATTCTTGGTCACCATTCAGTGTGTTTCTCCCATGTGGGGCAGCCCTTGCTGATTTGTTGTAAAGGTTTTGGTAAAAATATTAATTGTCAAATTTTGTGGGATTGTGCAGTGAATGTAGTCCGTTTGCTTATCAAGTTGGAGCAGAATGCTTGTATCTTTAAGAATGTGATTTTGCCCCTAAACTTGGGATCTGTCATATTCTTCTTTGGCCTTCTGCTCATGGATGTTACAAGGGAGTTGTTACTTCTGTTATGCAGAGAGATTGGGCAGCCTTGTTCATTCATTCTTGATTTTTTCATGTTCCATGCTGTATCTCTTCCCTTTGTCTCAATGAATTTCTTTTTGTTAAAAAAAGTTAATCTTGCACCTGGCATTTATGTTTTGGAGGACATATAATCCCTTCCGTAGTTGTATTTTCCCTCTTTGCTTCCTAATTATATTTCATTTCCCATCCAGAAAAGACAATCTCATTAGAAAATAGCTCCATGTGATTTTTTTTCTTTTAAATTCCAATTTATTTTGTTCTATTTTCTAATCTGTTTTAAAACTATCTCTATCATGAAATGGTATGGTTGGGTTCTGATTCGTTTTACTTTAAGATCTACATATTGACTTCGTTAATGAAAGACTAAGAAGCACTTGCTTATTTTTAGGAAGAATGCAAACGTGTATCAACTGAGGGACGAAACTTGAGGCTGGACTTGTCAGCCAAATTTCAAGACGCAATCAAGGTTTGATCATTGTCTCTTGTTTAGAATGTATGATATTTGGATCATAGTGTGCATGGGGTATACTTGCACTATTTAACTTCTAATGGAAAATGTGGTTATAAGGGATAATGGAAACAATTTTATTATTTATAGTTAATTGTATGCATCAACACTCACTGGAATGTGCTGAAACTTTGGCTGGAATGAAATTTTTTCATTTTGAACGATGCTTCGTGTTTTCAGATTGGCTATGGAGTAAGGTTATTTTATTGCTTTATTTTTAGTGTTCTGATGATGATTTCTTTAGGTTAGTATTTGTGATGGTTATGCAGAGGGGTTGCACAGTTTTGTAGATTTGACCTACTTGCTTGTTTCATCTGTCTTTTCTTTGTATTTTTATTATGGAGAATACCTTGACCTTCTCTTTTATGTACCCTTCTCTCTCTCTCTCTATATATATAATGATGCCTAGTAGATGACAACAGGTATAAGTGGAATGCTAATGCTAGAGAACAGTTAATATATTTTCTAGCTGGCGCATGATTACATCATCATTTAGCAATTTTCTTATTAAAATGTGCTAAATATATCGTAAAAATTACTGTATCTTTTATGGTTCTTCTATGATAAATGATTGGCATTTTTGTGATTGTAATATATTTTCTAACTTTTCTTATCAATTCTTTTTTTAACTGCTTTAATTTTGTTTTTCATTTAATGTTATTTTCTCCCTGCTACAGGATGTGAGCAATAAGCTTGAAGAACGAAAGGATGAATGCCTTTCTCAGCTAAAGGAGAATGACATGTAAGACCCTGAAAAGTTATGAAAGTAAAATTTTTGAAGTTAGTTGTTCATAATATGCCTCAGCTAATGTATAGTTTTTACAGCTATATGTAACCTGTGCTCAAACTTGTGTGTATTTTATTTTGCCATACAGTGTTTTATTTTGGGCTTATATGTTAGCCATTTCTCTGCAATGCTTGAACAATTAATGCATATCCTATTATTTATGTAATTGGGGTTCCATTTTTTCTCTCGTCTGTTTTCTTGCTTTGCTTCTTACTGTTTTACAATGAAATTTGGGGAGACTTAAATATGTTTTATTGCCCACTGCTCTTGGATAAGGTAGTCAGTCATAAAGAAAAGTTGTTATTGACTGGCATGTCCTTACTATGCAAACTCTTCATTTTCATTCATGTTTGGTTTGATATTTTAGTTACTATAGATTATCTGTCACCATAAATTTTGACTTTGGTACTCACAAATGCTATTCGCAAAATAATTTTGCTAGCCACCTTTTATAAAAATTTGAACATGTGCTCTTAATATTTTTCTAAAAGAAAGACTTGGACTTGTAAACTTCCCCTGATAATTTAGGGCTGGAAAATTAGCAGATTATTGTACTGTTTAGTGTTTCCGGGCAGGTTATTATCAGCCCATTTGTCTGTTTGCAACTAATGGTGAAATCTCCAAAAAAAAGAAGCAACCTGCTAATATCTTGGAACCCAGGATATTACTTTATGATGCTGTGTCAAACATTTTGCTTTAAAGCATTTTATAATCACATAATACTTAATAGTAAATTAGTAATTATACTTGGCTTTTGTTTGTGCCTGGTTCATCGTTTATTGTGTTTTGCTGCACCATTCATGTGCTCTTTTCAAAAAGAAAAAAATAACATCTGCAATGTTGGTTTATTTAAGGATCCTATAATTGTTTCATGATTTGCTTTACATTTCAATGCAGGTTAAGAAACAAGCTAAAGCAGATTGCTGAACAATATGAACTATCTGAGCAGCAATATACCCAGAAGGTGATGTTTATTTTATTTTCTTGTGGCTTGCATTTGTCATATAGTCATATTTATTAGTTTTTGGAACTGATTAACATTTTTTTTTTGGGTATTTGAATCAACAGTTGAAACAAAAGTCATTGGAACTCCAGCTTGCTGATTTAAAAATTAAGCAACATGAGGAAAAATTGGTTCAGGAACAGTCACAGATAAAATTATATGCAGAACAAGTATCTCAGTTATTAGCAACTGAGAAGAATTTGCGATTGCAGCTGACAACTGATGGAGAAAAATTTCAACAATTCCAGGTTTTATTTCGATTCTCTTTTTAATATTTTTCAAAACTTGAGTTTAAAATCTGTTTTGCTACAATGTGCTCATTGTTTGCATAAAGGTCTGGTTTATTAAATATTTGTAATTTGTAACACGTGTCTAGGTAAACATTTTGTAGTTGGATTCATAAAGGTCCCCTAATGGTGATTTTGGTTTCACATCCTCCAGGCCTTTTTGGTTTTATAATTGAATAAATATTATTTATGATATGGATTTATATAGTTATTTGTGCTGACTTTGTTTTCCAAGATATTAGTTTCACTAGTTCTCTGTCTTTTCTTTCAGTCAACTGGTGCCCCTTCTCCTAAAACCCTTCCCTACTTGAGCCAGGCCCTTGTACTCACTTCTGAGGACTTTACCAGCTGAGCTTGCTACCACCTTCCCTAATTCTTCTCACATCCAATCCAAATTATCTTTCCCCGCATGCTATTTTCAGATCTTTATTTGACTGACTTGACCCTCCAACTGGTTGCTTTTAGGCATGTCATTGATAGCTTAGTTTTTTAGTACATCTTGTGTGAACAACTCTCTCTCTCTCTCTCATGCTTTCTTTAGCTTTGACTTGGCTTTTTGCTCAAGGCCTCTTTTAGAATGGTCTTAGACTGATTTCTTCATTCATGCACTTCTGCTTATGATTTGAAATATAATGTGGCATGTATTGCTTTAGATGTTTGTACACGACTCTGACTGCATGGTTATAAACATGGATTGAATTTCAGGAAGCATTGACAAAGAGCAATGAGGTTTTTGAAACGTTCAAACAAGAAATTGAGAAGGTAAACCTAAATATTTCGTTTATTCAAGAGTCATTTTTGTGGATTCATACCTTGGATAAATTCTGAAGTCCTCTGTCTTTTTTCCTTTGTTGTTGTTAACAACCAGATGGCAAAATCAATCAAAGAACTCAAGAAGGAGAATCAATTCTTGAAGAGTAAATCTGAGAAGTCGGATATTACACTTATAGAGTTGGTTGATGAGGTACATAACTGTTTGTTGTTACCACTCTAGAATGTAAATAGATACTATAGATGAAATTAATTGGCCACAACACAATTGTGATATATATGTAGCAGGAGCAATTATAGGATACACAAAATACTTAAGTACACTTACATGAAAAAACATGTTTTTCATTATCTGAGCAGCGTGAGCGCTTGAAGAAACAACTGGAGAAAACAAAAAATCAGAAAGAAAAACTGGAATCACTATGCCGCTCACTTCAGGCAGAAAGGAAGCAAAGTTCCTCTAGCAATAGCACATGAAGAAGTGATGGTTCCAAACCTTTTTAGAAAGTAACTTGTGGAAGGAATTGTATTATTGTAATACCTTGTTTATTTCTTGCTTAGTGCCATGGCTTGGTTTGTCAGGGACGTTGCATGCAGTCACATAATTGTGATTCTTTTACTGACTTAATATCTTTATCAATTTCAAGATTTCAAACACATTTATCTCATTCTTGCATTTCATGACCCCTAAAATGTCCTATCTTGTTTTGCTTTTTTTGTTTTCCTTAATTATGAAGTCTTTCATGTATTCGGAATTTTGGAGAAAAGCAGTGTTTATGAAATTAGCACTAAACAAACGTTTTGAAATTACAATTGTCCAAAATTGAATATCCACGTAGACTTAAAATATAATAATATAAAGTCGTTCGAAGTATTACAAATAGTTTTAAATACCATTTGTTTACAATATAATGAAAACAATCACAGCGTTGATAACTTCAAACCTAAGTTATATTTTATGATGGCTTAAGATAGAAAATATTAGAATGAGTTTGAAATAGTAAAAAACATGTTATTAAAAACTTTACAGATCCCTCCATAGTGGGTACTCAAACATGCGCTTAGCAGTTTCATATTCTTTTATTTATCATATCAATTAGCTCATATAGTCATTACAGTAAAATTAGAGATGACCTAGAAGTTGGTAACTAGTGTTTCCTACTTTAATGGTTGTTATTGCTATTTACATTGAAGATACTCTTTCCTTCAATTCAAAGACGTGTTTTTCCTTAATGGTTGGTTTAAGAAAGAGAGAATTTATACATAAAAAAGTGATGAATATATATATATATATATATATATATATTATTTTTATTTATTTTGTTTATTTTTTTTCATGAATCCTGATCTTAGGTAGTTTGGTTTAAAAGTAAAGACTCTGATTTTTTGAATGCTAAACGGAGTTTAATTTTGCTCCATCTCTTATAAAATTTTTATATTTTCAAAATCAATGTACGTGCTAATTTTGGTCTATGATTGTGATTTTTAAGGTAAGTTTTTTCATATTTTTTAAAATTAATGCCCGTGCTAAATTTTTTTTAAGGACAAATTTAAGTATTTATTATCTGCTTTTCGAGAAATTAGATATTTGAAGGGTTTACATTCTCGTAACTGATGCGCGCGGGTGAGAGTAGCAGAGAAACGAACAATACAATGGCCACCGACAACTCAAACCGGGTCGGGTTGGTTATATCCAGCACCGACTCTATTCGGGTTTACCTATCCGGAGCCTCCAACGACGCCACTCTCTCCGACGAACTCCGTCAAACATCCTCCGATCTCCTCCTCCGATCCGAGATACCCTACGCCTCTCTTCGTGCTCTCTGGATGGCTTCTGATCCATCCACCCGACCCGACTTGACCCGACTCTTCTCGGGTACCCACTTCGTCTTCTCCAGCCCTAAACCCAGAGAGAAGGTCAATCCCCATTTTCCTTTGCAATTACGATTACTTTTTTGTTTTTCCGAATTTTCTGTCACCAAAATTCGTTTTTGAGATGTAGATCGGTTTAATTTTATGTTACTACTCTACTTGTTAATGAACTTGTTCCTGATGAGTGACTTTTGGCGTGAAGAGTGAAGAATTGAAAGCGAGGCTGAAAAAGCTGCAAGATTTAGCGGAGAGGAAAGAGTATCAAGAGCTTGTGAAGGATATTGCACCGAAAAAAGATGTTGAGGAACCATTCTCTTCTTACAAGGATCAATTAGGATTTGGTAATTTCTTATTCTACTATGTGGGACTCTACTTTACATAATCAATTGTGTAGCTGGTGGATCGTTGTTTATTCATTGATTTGGTGATTGGTAAATTGAAAAATTAAAATAAAATAATAAATTTGACTAGTTCCTTATTGAAGTTGTTGCTTTGGCTTATTTTGCTCATTGAGATTGAACACCCTTTTCTGGATTGAGTAACTTGTTTTGGGTACCATGTTTTGTTTAACTTTCAGAAGTTTAGTATCACTGCCAAAATGTTATATGAATGTAGTCAACTCTTGTGTTTTGTTGGGTCTCTTATGTACATTCATGGTACTATCTCATACTGTTTGTACGAAAATAGAAAGCAAAGACACACAATCGGAAGTGGAAAGGTGATATTACATTTTATTGACTTTCATCCTTCGTGATCAAGCATTGCTATTGGTTCTGGCTTTATCTTATTTAACGCTTACCAACTTTATGCAAAGAAATATTCTTCTGGCATTACCCTGATCTCTGTGCCCTGTTTTTCTGGTTACAATCAAATTGCTTTCTGTTTGGGCTAGGTTTTTGGTGGTATTAATGGATTAATGATTATGTTAGTTATCTTTGTCCAGTGACAGATTACAGTACTTGTCATGGATGCAGGAATCATATGTTCATATTAACACCATGAGTTATGGGTGAAAAATTATGGTGATATTAGATTATTGGAGAACATTTGAATATCATTCAAAATAAAAGCTTTAAGTTTGTTTCATTTGGTTCACTTTTGATATTTGTACCTTCGGAGGATAATTTCATAACTTTCCCATATGAGAACATATACCGATTTAATGTTTTGCTGCTGTCAGCGAAGAAGGCAGGCAAATTTCTTTATACTGGAAATCTTTTTTGTCCCCCTCCTCTATTTTCTAGAGTTGTAATTTGCTAGATTTAGTATCTCTGATGTCATGTATTGTTGATACCTGCCTGCATATCTCTGAAGTAGTTCTTTTTTTTTTTCTTAACTTTTTCAGGTTTGCATGTTGTGGTTACCATGTTTTCTGGCTATCTTCTCGGATATGCAGCATTTAGAGCATTGTTTAATCACAGTCCTACCATGGTACTGTCTAAAATCCGTTTCTCATTATTATTTATTCATCCTCAATATATTGCTAAGTTATGAGCTCTCATCTCCTCTTCATGTCCTTTCTTTCTGGTCTCCATTTTCAGAATGCTGCTGGAGGAATTCTTGGGTTGGTTGGTGCCATGCTTGTTGAAACTTTGCTGTTCATTATTAGAAGCTCCAATGCAGATGTCAACAAAACAAGAAAATTTAGTCAAAAACCAAGATCATCCTTTTCAACATCCAGGATTAAGAAAACCCAGTAGACATAATCAGGTAGGTTGGTTATTTCTCAGTCTTATATTGGGTAGCAAAAGCAAAAAATAAAAATAAAAAAACCATAAAGTGTAGTCCATTGTAATTGTAAAACACTGTTCTCGGTTATAAAATAATTTAAGAGTGGCAGTTACTTGATAAATTGGGGTTCCTTGGTCCTGGACTTTCTTATGCGAAGGACATGAATTTTATTTCCTTTTTAAGATGATATCTACCTTGCTTTCCAACAAGGTAGTTGAACTTATCTGGATCCTCATTAGGACTGTGCCAGTGTCATGCTTTGACCTCAACATGACATGAGCCTTGCCATCCCTTCTGACACTGCTGAATAAAAGAACTAGCTATTCTTCTTGAACTGATCTGAGTTTTTCATGATCTTTGGCCTCTTGAGATGTGGTTGTGAGGATTATGCAGGGATTTTCCTTTTTCTCATTTGTTTTGGTTGGATTTTAGTTAGGGAGGTACATGTAAATATGTAATGCACCCATAAATTGTTGGGTGTTTCATATGTATTTTAAAAGCTTGTAAAGGGACCAAGTCACATTGTTTTGATGAGGACCACATAGTCATCTTGTGTTTTGGTACAAATTGCTAGATTTGCTCCCCTTGCGCACACCATATTCAAGGCCTCACAACATTTTACTCTCTGGGCCCATTTCTGAAAGAGAGTTAAATCTTGGGATGTGTTTGCAGTCTCAAATTTATCTTGAAGCAAGTAAATCCTTGAAGAGAGTGTTACTGACATGTCTGAGTTACATCTTGTTGCTGCTATTCAAACATAAATTGTCCCATTTAGTTCTGATAATCAATAGATGCATATGAACACTGTGCTTGCACTGATTATTGTAGTTTTAGTTCTTCAAGTTGAAGCAATGGATCAGCGCACCTCATACTGTTGGTCTCACAGGAATAAATTTTAACCATATAACCATACTTGGATGATAAAAAAAAAACTATTCTCTTCAGAAATAATTAATTTATCAAATTAATAAAAAAGTAATTATGTATTATAAATTTATATTGTATTTAAAATATTTATAATATTAAATTGTTAAATTAATGAATTAATATATTTATTTATATAAGTAATAAGCAAGCATCTTGTGATTTGAAGCAAACAAATATTGGTAGTTATTTTTTATGTATGTGATTGAAGAGAGTGTTTAATAGTTATGTAATTATTTTAAAATGTTACATGAGTTGATGTTTAAATTTTAATCATTCATGGCCAAATCTAATGGTTAAGATTTACTTCTCACACACTAAAAATTTTCACTTGATACACATTACATGTGAAATGTGTAAATTTAACTCACTTAAATAAAAAAGTGAATAACTATCGATCCTTAGTTTAGAGTTAATTATATTTATAGTGATTTTACATGGCTTCCTTTGCATGTCCATTTTTCTCCATTGTTATGGTTCCTTTCAATTTTGAGGGTCTCGCTGAAATTGTTGCATCATTAATCTAAGACTGAGTTTAAGTATTTATAAATAAAAAAATTTATAAAAAAAATATTTATATTAAAGTTATAAAAATATAATAATTTTTTTAATAAAATTTTATTATTATTAACTGAAAAAAAAACGTAATAATAACATAAAATGTGAGAACTTGGAATCACAAACCCCATAATTTCTCCTTTATCTGTGTATTTTGTAATTTAAGTCTGAAACTGAAACTCTAACTAACTTTATGTTGTACTTATACTCGAATGCTTTCCACGTGCCGACATTACACTGTTGATGGTTGGGTCTTATTTATTAATAGTTATTTATTAGTATCAACTTATGAACTTTGCTTTTGAGTAGTTGGATACAGCTGTTCTTTGAATGCAACCCATCTTCCCTTTGTTTTTTAAGTTTTCCATGCGTACGCAAGTTGCAAGTTATTTATTCTTAACAATATTTTAATATTATTTTTTAAGATAGTAATACAAATTTATTCTAAATTATTTATAATTTTTTTAACATTATTAAAAATTTATCATCTTTAAATGTTTAAAATTAATCTTGATAACTAAAATTAATAAAATTTATATTTTTATATGGCAATTGTCCAAATGTTAATTTTATTTGGTGTAGGTAATTTTTTTGCTTCTTTAACTTCGGTGTATATAATTATTTTCAGAGTGTTACAAATACATTTAATATGAGCAAAATATTTTTAGGATGTTACACATTTATAATTAGATGAGTGTGTAGGCAGACATGTTGATTTGGGGTTGTCCAACTTAATATAAGCCAATGTAGGTTGTGTTAAAAAATAGACTTATGCAAACGGCTCATTTTCTTAAAATTAATAACATATATTAAAAAATATTACATAATAACATTTGTAAGCACAAAAAATAATTAAATAGTCTTAACTAGTTAAAACAAATATTTAACTATAATTTCAATTATTTGAACCTTTTTTTAAAAAAATTTGTCCTTAATATAAACTATAATGGTCTTGCTCTCGTTATCATCACCTTGTTATCATAATTTAGAATTAAGTATTAATTATGTTAATAATTTTTAATATAAAATAATAATATTTTATTTTGATAAATGGTGAATTTAATTTAAAATAAATATTCTCCTAATAAATAGATTCATTTTAAAACTACTTAACAAGCATATTAAATATTCCTTAATAACGTGTTTAAGGCACTTATCATGAAACTTCTATTAATGGATCATAAAGTTTCAATTGAAGCGTATGTAAATAGAATATATGTCAATCGATCTAATTGGAGCTTATTGAATTGTATAAATTTTAAAAAAAGAGAGAATCATGTCCATTGTTATTAACGCACGGTGTGTATGGAAATAGGAAATATATGATTTAATACGCAAAAGTTATCCTTTTAACTTTGCTATCCGTACCACCACGCTCACAAATAAATAAATATATGTATATATATATATAACAATATGTTAACATTATTTAAAATATAAATAGATAAATAAAAAAAGACTGACAAATTATTATAAGATATATTTTAAGTGAAAATAATGTATGTATAAATTTGTTTAGATAAATTAAAAAAAATTATATTGTAATTTTAAATATTATATCGTATCTCCTACATATTTAACTACATATTTAAGATTATTTCTTCTCGATGATGTGGAAAAGTTTTATATATAAAATTGTAATTTTTTTTATTTTGTAGAAAAATAAAAAAATAAGACTTAAATGATTTTTATATTTTTTAATGAATTTTAATTAATAATTAAAAATATTAAAAGTGTGATGTTGAAATTCTTTTATACAAAACTATAGTACTTCCCTATGTATGGTCCATGGGGCAACCAAATAAATTAATTGAAATGAAGAAAGCAAGTGACGACTCTGACGAGGCAATAGCTTAAAATTAGCAATTGAAGAGAGGTGTGAAGAGAATCGAGAATCTTCAGATTTTGATGTAATCAAAGAAGCGTGCAGCTACCAAAACCATAACTATACCAACTCCAACCCCACCCATCCCCATGATGCCTACACATTTGACCAAAACAAAATACAACATTATTCATAATACCTTAATTATTTTTGTTTTTTAAACTCTATTATTTCTTGTTTTCAAATTTTCACTTTCTTTCATAGGAGGCAAAGTGTGGAGTATGGATCTTCTGTAGTCAGAGAAGAAAAATAAAATAAAATAAAATATTGAACCCTTCATTTTATTTTTTAAATTTAACAAAATTAATAAAATATAAGAAAAAAAAAACGAGTCACTAGATAATGAATGTAAAAAATTTTAATGCAAGAGATTCGGGTCCTAAAATGTGATGCACTTTTATTTATTTAAATATATACTTTTTAGCAACGCTAAACAACTTTTTTAAATACACATCTTGTTGACTTTGAAATTTTGAAAAATCATTTCATTAATCTTTCAAGACTCAAGGTCAATAACAAAAGTTCAAAATTAGTTGATAATAATGATAAGAGTTTCAAAGAAAGAAAATTTATTTTTGAGAATTTTTTTACATTAAAATATATTTAAGTATACATTTAAACAAATAATTTAAGTTGATAATTTATATGAAAATTAGAAACAAATTTTAGCTGAGAGCTATTAAACTAACTTATTTATTTATTTGATATGTATAAAATAACATAAAAAGACATGTTTAAAGAATTTTAAACTCTTTCCATTTTATTTAAGTATTAAATATTTTACTAAAAAAAGTATAAAAAGTAATAATAAAAATAAATCAGGGTAATATTAAAAGGATGTGACGAGTGAGAAATTTTGTTAAAATATTAAGTGAAAAGTAGATTCAACAATAATAAAATACAAGCTTAAATATTACTGTAGTTAATATAAATTAGTTAATATAATTTCTTTGGCATTTTAATTTAAACGCTTATTTAGAATAAAATGAAATATTATGTTATTATTTCTTAAAATATTGATTGAAATTATTATGATTGACAGAGAGACACAAGTGCATGTCTAATTTAACTTATTTTGGAATAATATTCTTTTTAAAATTATTTAAGAGGATTTTAAAAGAAAAGAATATTACAAAAATTCATTGCCAACATGTGTTGCATACTTGCATATGCACATTTTAAAAATATTATTTTAATATAAATCATTATAAAATAGAATTAAAATGGGTTTCAAACGCCCTTTAAATATTTCTAGATTATTTCATTTAGCAGATTTTTAAAATAAAAAGAAAAACAATTTTAGCATATTAAAAACAAGATATCAAATTTCAAACCGAAAACATGATTCATCCCTTGTTACTATTCAACTTTGGTCGGGACTGCTTTGGCGTGTGCAAGCCACAGCCATATTTGACCTAATTTCTTTATTCTTCCCTCTTTCAGTTTTTATTTTGCTGCGAAAACAAATTTCCACAATAATAATAACATTGGAAGAAGAGAGAAAAAGAAAGCACGTTGTGTAGCAGTTAGCGTTACCATTACCTTCTTTTTCACCTACCACGTTCTTATTCCTTCCTCTCATTCTCTTTCTGAATTGGCGTGTGCCTCTTGCAATCCCCTGAAGGTACCCTTTTGCATCGTTTAATCGTTCCCTTAATTAACGCTTCAGTTTTTTCCTTTTTTATTTTTATAGTTTCTCCGTTATTTTTTTTATGTTGCGGCTGGTAATTGATTCTCTGTTTCTGCGGTGAGGCAATTGGATCGAAATTTTCATATGTTAATTTGGGTGATTTGCACCTTTTTTTCTCTATAATGGATGGGTTTTTATTTTATTTTTGCGTTTTTGGTTTTATAGGAAAGGTTTTATTTATTTTTTCATCTCATTCGAATTAATAGGCGAATTTTTTAAATGGGTTTGAGTTATTATGCTTATTCTTTCGTGTGTTTGTGCAAATTTTAAATATGGGTCGTGGTGAGGGTGTTGAATCCAAAAACATCATTTGAGATCTAAATTCTTCGTTCGTTTGCCCTTTGGTTGACTATTGGAGATGCAAAAGTTAAGCGGTGAATGGGACGATAGAACCACTGGTGTTGTGAATCAACGCAAGTTGGATAGTGGGAATGCTCAACTTGCTTAAATGTGGAGTTGCTGATTGATATTTATTGTAGCCTTTTTTATTTGATTCAATGACGATGGGGTGGGGGATAATTCAGGTCCAAGGTGCAAGTCTCTACAAGTGTAGACTTTAGAGTTATTTTCTCTTTACCTGAACGGAAAAATCATAATTTTTTTTTATCGTGCCCGTGTGCTTCGTGATATCATATGGGTTAAGTATTGTATTAGGTGTTGAATGATGGATCCTCACATGAACTTCATGGGTTTGTGTGCATATCTTTGGTTTTCTTTACCAGAAGAATTTCAGAAATTTAGTTTGATTTTAAATGTTTTTCTTTATGGTTTTCATTTAGTTTTTGTTTGTCAAAATTCTTAGCATTGAACTCACTGAACCCTCCAGAGTTTGTGTTTCTTGCCCATAATTCCATGAGAAATTCCTATGTATGATCTCCCTCCTTTTGCAGGTCTTTTAAATTTGAAGGAGAGAATGGACTTCTTTGGTAGAGACATAAACGAGGATTCTGTGCTTAGATGTCCATTCTTGAGGAACATTAATGAGCCTACTAACTTCTCATTCTCTTCACCCTTGGCTCTCCCAATGCCAGTGAGTTTTCCTTCATAGTTGATATAAATCTCATTTTATCTTTCACTTTAGCCAGCATAATATGGGTTTGTGCTGTAACTGACCATGTTTACTGAAAATGTCTTGCTGTTGCATAGTTGGGACATGTTTATTGAGTATGATGCCTGCCATATTTGTCTTCTTAGATCTATCTACTGAGCTAGGCTGATTTATCTGTCTCTTACACCATTACCTTCATGTTAATGATGCCTGTCCCTTCATGGTGCAAGAAACATCATTTACTTGTTCTTTTATTATTCTTGATAAAAATCATCATACTTACATAATATGTCTCTTACACAGGTGCGTGGAGCTAAAGGTCCAATTTTTGAAGATGGTCCCAATTTTGATTTGGCATTTAGGCTTTTCCATGGGAGTGATGGTGTAGTCCCCCTATCTGACAGATCTTTTCGGCATTCAGAGAAAGTACAGACTGAGCCTCCCAAATCTCAATTCAATCCCTTAGCTGCAAAGGCAGCAACTATTAGCCTGTCATCATTTGGATTTGGTGGACCTTTTGGTTTTGATTCATTTTCTGAGAAGTGGAACAACCAGAAAAGAAAATCGAAATCCTCAAAAAATGAACCTTCTTCACAGGTATTCAACATTCAATCTACTGTTCTAGCCACTGCCAAGACATTTTCCATAGTCTCTCTAGTAAAGGTTTTAAAATAATAAATAACATGTTTGGACCTCTTAACTTGATTTTTCATTTTCCTTTTTTATGGACGTCGGGCAGGTTTAAGAAATTCTGTAGTCAAAGAGAATCACTGAGATATTTGTTTTTACACATTTTAAAATAGTAAAAACTTCAGTCATGATTTAAATTATTTTTTCAGCGTCCCTAACATGCATTTAATTGATGTTCAGGATGGTTCAAAGCACGAGGCAGCAGGCAATGAGTGGCTGCAAAATGGGAACTGCCCTATTGCAAAGTCATACCGGGCAGTTAGTAACGTCCTTCCACTTGTTGCAAAGGTTATTCAGCCTCCTCCAGGCATGAAATTCAAGTGCCCACCAGCAGTAGTTGCAGCCCGGGCAGCTCTAGCACGCACTGCATTTGCAAAGAACCTCCGCCCTCAGTCCTTGCCTACAAAAGTTCTCGTTATTGGGATGCTGGGCATGGCAGCTAATGTTCCCTTGGGTATATGGAGAGAACATACTAAGAAATTTTCGCCGGCATGGTTTGCTGCAGTCCATGCAGCTGTTCCATTCATTGCAATGCTAAGGAAGACTGTCCTAATGCCTAAATCGGCTATGGCATTTACAATTGCAGCATCAGTGTTAGGCCAAGTAATTGGCTCAAGAGCTGAGAGGTACAGGATGAAGGCAATTGCTGCAAAAAAGTTGTCTATAAAAGAAACCTCTGATGTTGGTCCAGTCCAGTTACCAATGGTTAAAACAAAAGAAAGGCACTGCAATGATACTGTGGATTGGAATGCAGTTTCTCTTCAGCTGGCAGGAACTACTTCATCAACGGATGTATTTTGTTGATGATTAATTTGTTACAAGTGTGTAATTTGTCTCTCTTCTCTCAGTGTGTAATTTGTTACTCCTTTTTCGGTTCTCCCTATTCACTCTGAATGCCTCAGTTGGCAAAAATAAAAGTAACAATGTTTTCTCAATTAGATTTTCCTCTTTAGTTATTATTTTATGCCCCATTTCAAGTATGCTAAAACTCTAGTAAATAACAAGCCAGTAGCTTGTTGGCTTTATTTGCATGTTTCATTAATTCATCCTCAACGCACCCTGCCAAATGGGAAAGAATTTACTTGGTAATCTTCCTTCGCTGTTTCTCTTATCGAGTAATGATATTTACATATGCAATTTCTCTCATACCTTATTTGTGTTTTTATTTGCTGCTTAATAAATTTAAGAATTTAATTGAGATATACTGACATAAAATTTTTATATTATTCTTTAATTATAAATTATCATATCATTGAGAAAAGTTAAATTTTTAAAAGTTATATTTATTGTAATTTTTAATTTGTAAACTCTTAATTTATTTACTTTTTCATTTACGGTTAATTATTTATCTAGTTGTAATGGTGAGTGTTGTGTATATATATAGAGAGAGCGAGAAATGATTCACCAAGAACAGGCAGGGAATTTGGAATGATTTATATAGGTGTATTATATACTAAATTGGCATACCAATTAGTTACCATGTCTGTTTCAGAAAATTTGATTCTGTAAATTGTTACTTATTTATATTATTACTCGATTATTTTAGTGACGAAATTTTTGCTGGCATTTGAGTGTGATTAGTCTGTCATTGGGAGGAAGCCTAATGTATGTTTATCAGAAAGTAAATAATCAGCCTTTTCATTTGCATGTTTAGAAAATTCGCGCTGATGAAAAATTACACACAAAATGAGTTGATAAACAGCAAGTGAATAGGGCAGAAAATGAGTGATGAAATATAGATTTTTCTGATTGACTCTCTCTTTATATATATAACTCCTCTTTCAGTTTAAAAAGGAACACATTTTATGACAAGCTTGTATAATTATAATTTTGTTAACATCAATCTCTAAAATTAATTTTAAATATTTAAATTAATAAATTTTAATAAAAATATAATAATTATTTAAAAGTAACTTTAAAGATGGATGGTAATATTTTATCAATAGTTAGTTGACTAAAAGAGGAGCGTTGACTTAGTCTAATTTAGGGGTCTGAATTATTCCACGTTTGACAGAGTGCAAGCCATAACTGTTGTTCCCAATTCTTTTCAGAAAGTTCTTCCTTTTTCTAGATTTATATAGTTGAATGAAATGTTTCAACTATTTATTTATTGCTTTCACTCCATTAATTCCATTAATGAGAAGAATATTTCATAAGTGCTTAAAAGTTAATCCCAGTAATCTTTTTAAAATATTGTTTGCCAATAACATTTTTTACGTAACTAACATTTTTTTTTCATAAAACGATGCTTCATTTTCTCAAAGTATTTGTTTCCAAATCGTTGAATCTCTTTTAAAGAAATTGTGATGGTAACCTGCCCTTCATTGAGCCAATATGATTACATATATACATCTTACGGTCCCTATAATTAAGCTAAACAGATTTCTACGGATTCCTATAGTTTCTCCTATAATTATGATACAATAAATCACTACGGAATCAGATTGCAATCTCACTATTTTAGGTAACGTAAACAGATTCTTACTAAAAAGAAAATAATATATTTAATATTTACAATGATATTGTATTACCCCCTCAAGTTGGTGCATGAAGATTTTTTGAATGCCCAACTTGGTAAGGAAAGAAGAGAACGGTGCACGCCCCCAATGCCTTGGTGAATATATCTGTGAGTTGAGAGTGCGTGGAAACATAAAAAGGCAGCAAGGTCCCTTTGATAATCTCATTATGAACAAAATGGCAATCAACTTTAATATACTTTGTAGATTCATGAAAGACGAGATTCTTGGCAATGTGAAGAGGAGCTTGCTATCACAGTTGAGATGCATAGGCATGGAATGATACTCAATAGTATACTTTTGATCCACTTTAGTTCACGAGTAATGGCAGCCATGAAGCGATACTCAACTTCAGCAGAAGAACCAGATACAATATACTACTTTTTAGTTTTTCAAGAGATAGGGGAATGACCTAAGAAAAGAATCCATCCGGTAAGGGACCGTCTAGTTAGAGGGCAAGCAGCCCAATCAGCATCACACCACCCAGTTAGTCGCAGATCACAAGTACTATCCAACAAAATTCCTTGCCCCAGAGTGCCTTTGAGGTAGCGAACCACACGCAAGGCAGCCTCCCAATGCTCCATACGAGGCTGTTGCATGAATTGAGAAAGAATGTGCACACAATATGATAGTTCTGGCCTTGTAAAACACAAATATATGAGACAACCAACTAATCGTCGATACTTATCTGGGAGGGTCCCTTGGCAAGACCGAGATGATGATTTTGTTCCATCGGAGTAATCACAGGTTTTGCACCAAGGAGTCCTGCTTCAGTGATGATATCTAATACATATTTTCTCACAAAGAAATAGCCTACGTGGTGATCGGGCGACTTCAACACCTAGAAAGTATTTCAACTTACCCAAATATTTCATATGGAAGCATTGACTTAAATAAGATTTAAATCACTGAATTGCAGCAGAATCATTACCTCCAACAATTAAGTCATCAACGTAGACTAACACAATAAAGTGCACCTATTTGTGAAACAAAGTGAAAAGAGAGTAATCTAAGTAGTACTGTTGGAACCCGCACCTCTTTAGAGCTGAAGAGAGCTTGGCGAACCAGTAGTGCAGAGCTTGTTTTAAGCCGTACAATGATTTTTGCAGTTTACACACCATACCAAGATGAGAGGGATGAAAACCAGGTGACGGCTTCATGAACATTTCTTCCTGCAAATCTTCATGGAGGAAGGCATTGTGCACATCCATTTGATGGCGTTCCCATCCTTTTGCTACAGCCATTGCTAGAAAACAATACGAACATTGACCATTTTTGCCACCGAGGCAAATGTTTCTTTATAGTCAATCCCTTCAACTTGATGATTTCCAAGAATAACAAGGCGAGCCTTGAATCGTTCTATGGTGCCATCAGAGTGGTGCTTGATCTTGTAAACCCACTTACATCCCAAAGCCTTTTTCGTAGGGGGTAAGTGGCATAGGGTTCATGTATTATTATCTTCAAGTGCTTGGATCTCATGTTGCATGGCGGAACGCCATCGCTCATCCTTCACTACCTCTAAGAAAGTGGTGGGTTCTCTGTCAGTGGTGACAACAGCAAGAAACCTGCGATGTTGATTAGAAAAACTATTGCAATTCACATAATGTGCTATGGGATAGGGTGCACCTGGAGTATGCTGTGGAATAGGTGAACAAGAGATCAGGCATAGTCCTTGAACTGTATTAGTTACATAGTCGCGAAGCTTTACAGAAGGAAACTTATTTCGCTGCCTCGTCCAAGCTCTACCATTGTTGCTTCATCATTGTCGTGGCCATCGATAACAATACTGCCCCTGTCTTCAACAATTGGGTCAACTTTGTGAGATTGAGGTTACTTCTACTTGTAAATTTGTCTCCTTTCGCTCCTTGGTTATGTGCATAACATAGAGAACCAAATATCCTAAGATGGTCATAAGAAGGAGGTTTCCCGTGAAGCACTTAATATGGTAACTTTCCATTCAACAAAGATATTGGCGTCTTGTTTACCAAATATCTAGCTGTCATACACATTCTCCCCATAAAGAGATAGGAAGATCTCCTTGAAACCGCAAGGCACGTGCAACATTGAGGATATGTCTGTGTTTTCTTTCGACCTGACCATTTTGTTGGAGTGTTCCTGTACATGAAGTCTGGAAAACAATCCCTCGATTAAGAAAAATATTCTTTAAGCATATAAATTTCGTTCTATTATTACTCTGTATTATTTTTACTTGCTTTCCAAACTGCCTTTCCACCAAGGCCACGAAGTTTAGCAAAGATTGTGAAACTTCCTTTTTATCAAGTAACAAATAAATCCAAGTTGCACGAGAAAAATCGTCTACTATAGTTAGAAAATAATAAGCACCACAGGGAGATGGAATTCGATAAGAACCCCATAAATTACAATGAATTAATTTAAAAAATGCAGTAACTTTATGATTACTCAAAGAAAATTTAATTTATCTCTAGTTTGTTTCGCACGATGACACATATCACATGTTTTATTTGCTAATTCACTCTATTTGTTACTGACATTAGAAACCAGTCGTGTAATTTCCATTGAGGGGTGCCCCATGCGTCTATGCCAGAGATCGAATGAACACACTCCATTAACTTTGAAGGTCTTTTCATGGTGAACCCCTCTAAAGTAGTAAAGCCCATCTCTTCGTTCACTCATACCAATCAACATCCTCAAAGTGCGGTCCTGTATAACACAAAGAGAATTAGTGAACTGCACTATACAGTTGGTTGCAACTATCAGTTGAGATATAGATATTAGATTGCAATTTAATTTGGGCACACATAAAGCATTTTCCAGTTTCAATCCGCCTTCAAGAATGATTGTTCCTTCATTAGTTGCCATCGCTTGTTGTCCGTTGGGTAATCCTACTGGGCATCCTTGCACAGTTTTTATCCCATGCAAAGATCTCAAGTTTCCTATCATATGATTGAAAGCTCCTGTGTCAATAATCTATGTTGCCTCTTTACTTGTCATTTTTTCATTGGTGTTTCTCTTGTGACTATTTAGGATGTCCGTCAACATCTGCTACTGTTCATTACTCAAACCTGTTAAAGCACCTTTGTCTGCATTTGTTATTTGAGTGTTGGTTCCTGCATTTGTAGTTTGGGCAGCATTGGTACGCATATTCGTGCCTCTCCCACGAATTGCAACTCCTTTTCCATGAGCAGTGGTGTTCCCTACATGTCGTGGCCTATCTTCACACCAATCTAGATATCCTATTAGCTTGAAACAAGACTTGGCTCGTGACCTGTTCGATTACAGTTTTTACGTACTACTCCTTTGTCCCTTGTATCAACCCATCCTCTTTTCCCTACACCAGCTTGTACTGCCAAGCCCATAACCACTCCATGTTCTTCTTTGGCTCTAGCAATTGTCTTCATTCGTTCTTTTTGCACTAGAGTCGCATACACGCGATTCAGCGAAGGTAATGGATCACTAGCAAGTAAGTTTGAGCGCACTGTACCATATAATGAGTCATCAAGCCCCATCAGCAATTGGTGCACTTTTTCTTCCTCCTTTCGTTTTTCCAGTTGCGTTTTAACATTACAGGGGCAGCCTTTGCATATACGCGCCAGTATTTGTTGGTAATTGGCTAACTCATCCCACAAGGTTTTGAGCTTTCCGTAATAATTCACCATGACCATTCCATTTTGTTTGAACTCAGCTAGTTCTAATTTCAGTTGTTGAATTCTGGGACCATTCACAACTGAAAAACGTTCGTTAATATCGTTCCACAACTCCTTTGCATTCTCCATATAAGAGATAGTAGAATGCAAAGTTGGTTCAATAGTATTCAGAATCCATGACACCAACATAGATCGCATAGTCCACCAGTCCTCCATTTCAGAAGACCCTTCTTCTGACTGTTGTATCGTACCATCAACAAAACTCTACTTTCGTCGTGCGCGCAATGAGGTTTTCATAACTCTTGCCCATTCATTGTAATTCTCACCCTGTGAGTAATGATGTTTCCAGGATTGTCACTGGAATTCAGATCATATGGAGATGGTGTCTTCTTCACTATCTTAGGTTGATCCTTTTCTTCATGGATCTGTTCATCATTGTTTCCCACCATTTTGTTCGCTTCTGAGCTCTTTTCTCAATCAGAGCTATCCTAAAGAAATTCTGATGGTAACATGCCCTTCATTCAGCCAATATGATTACATATATATACATCTTACGGTCCTTATAATTAAGCTAAACAGATTCCTGCGGATTCTTATAGTTTCTCCTATAATTATGATACAACAAATCACTACAGAATCCAATTGCAAGCCCACTATTTTAGGTAACGTAAACAGATTACTACTAAAAAGGAAATAATATATTTAATATTTACAATGATAATGTATTATCTTTTGAAAAGTTAGCTAAGCTATTGTCAGTAAGAAGGACAAGAAAAATTGATATTTTTTTCCCTGAAGTTTAGATATGTATATTGATTTTTTTTCTGTTTAGTTTTTTCTCATTCCACTTTTAGTTCTTTTATTGTTCATATGTAATAATTGGCCGTATTTTTTTTATAAATGATTCTTGGATCATTATTTTATATATAAAAAATTGATTATAGAACAATGTTATATCTTTGTATAGCATCTTTTTATTAATCCTCTTAATATTTTTTTAAAAATATAAAATAAAAAAGTTTATCCTTAAAAATTGTATGAATTAAATCCGTTTATATTAAACATTTTTATTTAAACTCATCAATCAAAATTTAAACCCCAATATCAGATTATATAATTAATTTTTTTCATACAAAAGAAATTTTTATTTTTATTTTTATTAACTTTCTTACACTAAAACTTTTAAAACTATTTTACACTTCAAATTATTATAAAATATAAATATTCAGATAAATAAATAACGGATTTAAATAATTAAAATAGAAAAAATTATAAAACCAATTGTACTTAATTTTAAAAATAAACAAAAACTTAATTAGTGAAAAAAGAATTAAGAACCAATCTTAATGGGGTAATTAAGCAGAAAGCAGGAAATGAAGGGTGCTGGGAGTATCCTTCTGAATTGAGGTTGGGAGCTTCTCAATGTCGAGTCCTAAGAAATTTGGATTTCCTTGGCCGGAATTCAACGACGGTCTCTCCTACCACGACGTCGTTTCACCCTCTGATGCCGGTTCACTTCTCTCTCTCTCTCTCTCTGTCAATGCTTCTACCTCTTTCAACTAATTTAATTGATAAAGGAGAACGCTTCAATTCTATTTCAACTTTTCGTTTCTCTTTTATTATGGATTGGATATATTGAAACTCAACACTATCTTATGCCATTTTTGTTGTTACAATTTCAGGGTTCACTCTCATTCAATTTTACTCCACCAAGTACAAGAGTTCTGCTCCATTACTGGGGTGACCCACTTACCTTTTTATCAAAAATATTCAATATTTTCTCCTTTTATTTGCTCACAAATGAAATATACTCATGACCTGGTCAAAGGTTATTGATTGAAATTTTGAAATGTTATTAAAAGCTGAGGGAAAATGAAATAAGTACATTAAGATGACAGTTCATACAATGGGTATGGGAATACAAGTTATTGCCAACCATTGAGAGACCATTGAACTGAAGTTATGAATTTTGGTCAGTTGTTTCTCCCAGTGCATCTTTCTTGGGATAGAATGGTTTTCTTACCTATGTTTCGATGTCTTTCGTAGTTTTTTTTAGTGGGTTGATTTATTAGATTTGCCGAAGTATTGGAGAGATATTTCGTATTTTATGCTTTTGTCATGCATCTCACTTTTCCGGGGCCTTTTTTTGTTTTAGTTGTTTTAGGAAGATTATTGACCCTACTTTTGTTTATTCTTCTCCCATAACATAACAATTCTCCTACCTGAGAAGAAAAAATTTCTGTTAACATACTACTATTGTTATTTTGAAACAACAATGAAAATCACATGTACTAATTTTTTAACAGTTGGTTGCAGCGTATAAAAAGTGAGCAGGTTTGGTCATCAATATCTGAAATTGTTGATTATATGGAATGCATCGTCTGAATGGATGATTGACATAATATTAGTGTCATCTACAGATAACAGTTGATGGACAAGTTGCTACTGATCCCGACACAGTCCTCAGGTTCTTTGAAAGAAATTTGTTTTCCTTTATAATACATTGTTTTATTCCATTATATGATGTTTCTTAATTTATTTATATTAGAGTTGACTCAAAGCTAGTCTATCATAGACTTCCATGGAAGGAACCTGATGCACCACACCTGATTGAAGTCTTGTATGAAGATGATGACATGGTTAGCATTACTCTATGCACCATTGTTTATATATCTACTTGTTTTATATGACTGGTTTGTCTGATTAATTATACAAAACATTTAAATCAAAGGTTTGAAATGATTTTCATTACTAACGATGCTTTAGATGGCAATGATGAAGTTCATCTGTTAGTGTAATATAGTCAAAATGTGTTTGGGTTTGCAAGAAGAAGGGAAATGTAAGATAGAAAGTTGTCTCTTAATTAAATTGATATATTGTTGTTTCTGGTTGAATGCTCCCAATGAGTAGTGAATCACCTTTGGATTTAGTTGTCTACAGTTTTTTGCTTCTCCCTTCTAAAATGTTATTGGAAATTTGATTATGAACTCAGATTGCTCTAAATAAACCTTCTGGCCTGCAAGTTCTTCCTGGAGGTCTCTTCCAGCAAAGGACAGTTTTAACACAGCTTCAATGGAAAGCCAACAATCAGGGTACCTTTGAAATGCACAAAAAACCTCATCCTGTTCCAGTACATCGCCTAGGGAGGGGAACTTCAGGTTATACTGAATATTTCTCTTGAAATGTGAAAGTGATAGATTCTATCTGTAATCTGATGCTTAGTATGCCGGAAAATATTATATTCATGAACCAAAGTAAGTTTCAGATCTATATGAGAGAAAATTAGTTTTATTTTAGTATAATATAAAAACTTTATCATTTGTGAAAAGTTTAAGTAATTACTGTTTTCTTGGTTGATTATTTAACTACAAGCAGTAGTGGTATTTATATAGTGATTACTACCAGACATGTTATGCACGTATGACTAGATCTTTATCTTTTAATACCCTTCTAATGTTATAAATAACAACCCATGACACTTTCTAATGCTTTTATGATTGATTGATTGCATCACAGGAATTTTATTATGTGCAAAGACAAAACTAGCCAGAGGTCGTCTGGCATCTTATTTTGCTGATGGAACTTCCCATATTGGTGGAAAAAGGTTCAGAACGAGCTATCTTTTTGGTTTCTTGAATTTTCTAATTTACTTTTAAAAAGGTTTACCTTGTGGTCTGTTGCTTATCTAGAGTAGAAGATAATTAGATACAACACAGAAAAAAGTAGTTTCAAATTCAAAGTTGAAATTTCATATTTAGTTACCTTGTTTAACTCATTGTATGCTGTTGTTTATGGAATCAGAGATACAAACCAGGAGCTTGGGAAGATTGCAAAGTTATACCGAGCACTTGCAAGTGGGATAGTTGATAATGATAAGGTTTATACTAACATTTTTTCAAAGAAAGGAAGAAGGATGGGAATAGTGTGAGATTAAGAAAGCATGGATATTTCATTCTGCCTATTCATGATGAATAATAATAAGACAGCCGCAAGATGTTTTCAGTAATGCATTAATTTATTTTATGCTATGGGAGATCTTTGACTTCTATGGATTATATTTTACTGCCATATATGCTGTTTGAAAATAAACTAAAGTAGCTGTTGTGTTCATGAATTTTTTTAGGCATTGTAACTGAAAACAATGATATGCAAGAAAGTAAGAAAATGTTTTGACTTTAGAGAGAAACTGAAGCTATGGAATTGTGTTATTAGAATGTTAGCTCAATGGAACAACTGAAAAAGAGCTTTTGTGATACAGCTTGCTAACCTTAACCTTCTGACTATCAAACAGCTGTAGAGGCAGCAAACTGAGTCAGCATACAACAGAAGCTGTGTAACTCATAGAGTGTAGTTAATTTAACACATTGTGTGAACTTCCATGGAAATGAATTTGTTCAGTATTAGCTTTTAAAGAATAAGACAAGTTTGGTAAACATTGAGAGATGTCTTGATTCTTGAATCAATAGTTCAAATTTTTATAATTTTGAATAGTTTGTCAATAAAAATTGATTTCCCATTCTATAATTTTTCTTGCTTTGTTTTCTTGCTTATTTTAGTAAATCTGTTCAGAGTGGTATTAAATTAACTACTTTAGTAAGTGTGGTTTATTTTACTATTCTTCAAACATCTGTCATGCCTCTGCGATATGTTAAAAATCATGGTCAAGGAACTTTTAAGTTGTTAGTTTATTCTTAATTTGAACATTACATGCTCTGTTTATGTACTAATTTTGCTTGTATAACTTGAAGGTTGTTTTGCTTCACAGGTGACTATTAATCAACCAATTGGAATAGTAAAATATCCTGGTGTTGGTAAAGGGTTATATGTTGCTTCTCAATCAGGTTATTTTTAATCAGAATTTTTTTTCAGATGGATGAGTTTCAGAAGGAAAGACAATCTCGTCTTTATGAATTTCCAGTTATCTTCTGTTGTTATAATGTTTTCTTTTCACCCTAAAACTTCCCTCCATAACATTCTTAATCAACCAATCATGCATAGTTGTTTTAAATTGAACCAGGAAAACCAGCACTCAGTGAAGTTAACATTCTAGAGAGAAACATACAAGAAAACAGCACATTGGTCCAGGTAGCTGAATTTGATGTTCAAGATCACTTGTTCCTATCTATGAGTCAACAACCATGTTAATTTAAGATCCTAGATAAACATGACATGCGAAAGGGTAAAAGTAATAGTCAAACTATCTACTGCCATTATTTATCATCATTTTAATAATTGATCATTGTATGGAAGATTGGTTTGATTAAAATAATTTGCAGCACTGCTATGTTCCCAGATATTGTTCAATATTCATTCATGTGTTATCAAACTGCACCCTAGGAATAGTTATTCCAAGATTATTTGCTCTTATGTCAACTTGTAACTTCTTGGCTACATAAAGTTTTGCTTGTATTCATTTTGTAATGAATCCCTTTTAAGTGGCGAGAAAAGAAATAAAAAGGCTACAATAAAATTACAAATTCAGACTTTTAACATCCTCTGGTTGGCTTGTTTGTCAGGTTAAGATTCAATCTGGACGGCCACATCAAATCCGCATTCATCTTTCTTTCATAGGCCATCCTCTGTTGGGTAAATATTTACTACTAAGTTATTTATGGTGCTTCAGATGAAGAGAAATAAACCTAGATTGCTTTTAAGATGGACCCAACAAACAATACCTTAGTAAGATTACTAGTTAATCAATACTGACTCCTATGCATATTAAACTTCAAACATTTCACCCCTCAGCTTTGAAGTTAATTTTAATTTTATTTGGAAATATTTCTTTTGTTTCAGTTTTGTCTACAAATTTTAAATTCTGGTGAAGCCAATACCAATGTAACGGTGTTATTAATGGAGAATGAAATGATTATGTGTTGGGGTTTCAATGTTAATTCATGTTTATGATTTGGGGATTTTTTAAGTTTGTCAGTTCAGTATTTTATCCTTCGTTTAGTTAGGCTTCAGGATATGATTATGCTAACTTGTTGTATGTTTTGTTTTACTTTATTGAAATCAAACTTTTTCATAAAAATCTGTCTCTTTTAGAACTGGCCTGCACTGAGTCACCGACATACCCTGTGGATTGCATATTATCATTTCTAAACATTATGAGATAAATATTAAACAGCTTATGTCCCTGCTAATTTTGAAATCTTGAAATCCTTTACATATTAATCAGTACGCATTTACATTCCTATTTCTGTGTAATATGCATAATGAGGGCATTCACATTGTTCTCGTGACCCGTGAGTCTTGTCTGACTACATCTCATTCAGTAAACTTGAACCGAAAGTATGAATATTCAAGTTTTGTCCATTTATCTTTTCCTTTGATTTTATTTGCAGGCGATCCTCTTTACAGTGTTGGTGGGCAACCTAAATGCTTAGACTGTGAGTTTATAAACGAGAGTTTTGCTGAAGATGGGTGAGTGCATGCATTATATTTTACAATAAAACTTGTATAGAACACTTGAGTGTTTGTTCCTATCTTGGCAAGTGATATACTTTAGTGTAAGTATGTTATGCCATGCGGGCAAACAATCCTCTGCCAAAAATAAGCTTTCAATTTAAACTACTGTTATATTGTGTAAGGAACTGGTTCAGTTCTTGAAGAAGAAATAGAAATACTGACTATGCTTTTATTGAGTATACTCTGTTGGATAGAATCACCCAGTCTAGAGGAAGAATCATGGAATACAAGAACATCCCAGGACTTTGAGAGCCTGGTCTCTCCCAACTGACCTATTATTAATCCACCGCCTAATTTCCCTTCCTTCCCTCCTTCCTATTTATTCTTTGTTATTTACATTTTCCTCAACTAATTAGGCCTCTCTTCTTCTTTTGGGCCTACTTATATAGACTTCTCTAATTGGGAGTTTGGACCTATTACTAACAATCAATGTTGTCAAGATCGGGATCTTACCTAAAATCAGAAAGAAGGCCAAAAATCGTAAATTGTGAGATCGTAAGATCCTACTAAATATATAAAACCATATTTAAAAACATACACACACACATATATATAAAAGCATAAAAAATAAATTACATACTTTAATTAAACATAACTTAAAAACCATAAATTCTAAAAATGTTTATTAGGTAAAAGTTAATTATATTTTTTAAGACAATTTTAAAAATTTTCAATTATAAAATAAAATAATTAAATTTGTATATTTTAAAATTTTATTATTTCTAAAAATTTGTTAGAATATTTTTATAATATAAAAAAATAACTATTAGAATAAATTAATATAAAGATTGGTAAAATATGTTTTGTTGTGAGTAATAAATTATATTATTAAAAAAAGAAATGACAATTAATTAGTCAAAATAACAATAGGTGATTGAATGTGTCAATTTATGAATGAACCTGAGATGCTCATGAGAACAAGATATTTTTGCTGCTAATCCGTAACAGAATGGTGAGAAAATCAAAGAAAGAAAAAAAGAGAAATTCTCAGAGAAAAGAAGCTATGATTTTGGTTTGAAGAAGAATGGGGAAGAAGAAGGTGGAAATAAAGTGAATCAAGGACAAAAGCACTTGTTAAGTAACGTTTTTGAAGAGGCATAACAAATTGATGAAGAAGGCTCGCTAGTTATCCATTCTTTGCAGCGCCAAAGTGGCTCTCATCATCTTCTCCAACATCGAAAAGATTGGGTGTTGTCGGAAAAGTAACTCCAAAATGGAGTGAAAAACGCCCTAATTAAAAACTGGGTCACAAAAACCCGACCCAAAAACCCAAGTCCCAAAAACCTGACCAAGTAACCAAGTCCAAAAACTGACCCATAAACCTGCTTGCCAAGATTGGATCGGATTGTAGATCCTACGATCCTAAGGAGAAAAATCTAGATCGTACCCAATCTTGTTGTTTTCTGATCCTACTTCTGATCAAGATCGCAAGGCAGGTTATAGATTGTAAGATCTTACGATTTTAATCGCAATTTTAACAACATTGCTAACAATACTCCCCTTCCAAAGTTTCACCTTGTCCTTAAGGTGAAATTTTAAAAACTGTTCTTGTATAACCCCAAATGACTCCCAAGTTGCTTCAAAGTCAGGTAGATCCTTCCACTTGATGAGGACTTCAGCACTTCCTAAAGGGCCATTGCAGATTGCCAGGACTTTGCCTGGTTCAACTTGCAACTCTAACTCCTCAGATAGCATTAGTGACAGGGGTTGGGGTGTAGGAGTTGAGCTGATAACCTTCTTTAATAGGGACACATGAAAAACTGGGTGTATTCTGCTATTATCAGGTAATGACAATTGATAAGCAACGTGTCCTATTCTCTTGACAATTTGATAAGGGCCATAAAATCAAGGTCGTAACTTCTTATTCATCTTCTTTGCAAGAGATTTCAATCTATAGGATTGTAACTTTAGGTAAATCCAATCGCCCACTCCCAAAAGGACCTCCCTCTGATGGCAGTCAACAAATTTCTTCATATGATCTTGTGCCTTCAGCAGGTTCATCTTTAAATCATGTAAAATAGTGTCTCTATCATGTGTTAATTGGGTCACTTCCTCTACTACTGAAGGAATTGTAGTTCCTTGTAGAAGATGAGGTGGATCATGCCCATAGAAGGCCTTAAATGGTTTAAGCTTAGTAGAGCTTCTATAATTGGTGTTAACCAAAATTCAGCCCAACTTAACCACTTTGACCATTGCTTCAGTTTGCTGCCCATTACACATCGTAAGTAAGTTTCTAAACACTTATTAACAATCTTTGTCTGCCTATCGGATTGAGGGTGGTAGGCGGAACTGAATTTAAGTTTTGTGCCAGCCAATTAGAATAGTATAGTCCAAAAATTACTTAGGAAGATTTTATCCCGATATAAGACAATGGTGACAGGAAATCCATGTAACTTGACTATTTCCTTAAGAAAAATGTCTGCTACATCACGCGCTTTTAAAGGATGGCCCAGTGGCAGGAAATGGGCTTATTTGGTGAGCCTGTCAACCACCACCATGATGCTGTCTTTACCTTGGACTTTTGGGAGACCTACAAAATCCATTGAAATGTTTGACCAAACTTGTGTGGGAATAGATAAGGGTTGTAAGAAACTTGCAGGTGTTAAAAGTTTGATATTTGTTTTGCTGACATACATTACAAGATGTCACATATTGCTGAATGTCTTTCCTCATTCTTTCTCAAAATACAAAGGCTGCTATCTTTTTGTATGTTCTAAAGAAACTTGAATGACCTCCCAGTGGTGAGTTATGAAATTCAAACAATAGTATAGGAATTCATGAAGATCCTTTGGGTAGAACGAGCTTCCCCTGATACATTAGTTTACCATTTTGTAAGAAAAATCCTGGGTTTGCTTTTGATTCTTTGAGGAGACCTTGGACAATTGTTGTTAGGTTAGGATCAGCTCGCACCTCTTCAGCCCAGTCTTCCTAATCTTGAAACTTAAGCTTAAAGATGGCAGCATAAGTCATTTTTTTAGACAGTGCATTTTGAGCCCTATTTTCACATTTGGGTTTATACTTTATTTCAAAGTCAAATCCAATCACTTTAGAGGTCCACCAAAGCTGTTCCTCACCAAATAATCGTTGACCATTCAAAAATCGTAAACTTCTTTGATCTATATGAATGATGAAATGTCTGCCCATCAAATAATGGCGCCGCTTCTGTACTGCTAAGACGATTGTCATCAATTCTCTCTCATAAACTGACTTTAATTGAACCCTATCAGATAATGTTTGGCTGAGAAAAGCTACTTGTCCGCCCTCCTGTAATAAAATTCCCCCCAACCATCTGCTAGAGGCATCTATCTCCACAATGAAGGTTTTTGTAAAATTTGGAACAGTGAGAACTAGTAACACAGCCATTGCACCTTTTAAAAAATCAAAAGCTTCTTGAGCCTCCCTACTCCCCTGAAGATTGTCCTTCTTAAGGAACTGTGTTAGAGGTTTGGCAATACTCTCATAATTCTTAACAACCTTTGATAATAACCCGTAAGGCCCAAAAATCTTCGTAGCGCCTTCACATCTTTAGGAGTAGGCCATATCATCATAACTTGTAATTTTTTTTGGTCTATTGCCACCTTTTGGTTTGAGATAATGTGACCTAAATATTCTATCTGCTTTTGGCCTAAATTGCACTTTTTTCTCTTGGCAAATAATTGATGTTCCTTCAAAAGTTGCAACAGTAGTTGAAGATGTTTTGCATGTTCTCCTTCACCTTTATTGTAGATTAAGATGTCATAAAAAAAAAAAGGACGAACTTTCTCAAATAAGAGCCTAATACCTCATTCATTAAAGATTGGAAGGTTGAAGGAGCATTAGTTAATCCAAAGGGTATCACCATAAACTCATAATGTCTTTCATGTGTTCTGAATACAGTTTTAGAAATATCTTCTTCCCACATCTGAATTTGGTGGTAGCCTAATTTAAAGTCCAGTTTTGAAAAAATAATTGATCCTCCCAATTCATCCAACAATTCATCAATTATGGGAATTGAAAATTTATCTGGTACTGTGATTTTGTTGAGGGGCCTTATAGTTCACACAAAATCTCCATCCCCCATCTCGTTTCTTCACAAGAATGACTGGACTAGAATAAGGACTTACACTCGGCTGTATGACACCAAAGACTAACATATCACTCACAAGTTTCTCTATTTTTGTCTTTTGGTAATAGGGGTACCTGTATGGCCGTAAATTGGGTATTTCAAATCCTTCCTTCAACATAATAGCATGATCTTGTCTCCTTGCTAGTGGTAGACCTTCTGGTTCTCTAAATACTTCCTCAAAGTCCTCCAGAATTTTATGAATTTCCTGAGGAATAGTGTTATCCGCATCAACTTCCTTAGTTAATTCTTTGCCTTCGATGAGTTTGCATTTTAGGAGAAACCCTTGTCCCTCATCTTGTAAAGCCTTGACCAACTCCTTGAAAGTCACTACAGTTTTGGATATTCCTGGTTCACCTTTCAATACCATAATTCCCCCTATCACAGGCACATTCAATGAGAGTTCTCTGAAGTTAGCTCTTATTTCCCTCAAGCCAGCCAGCTATTCCATTCCTAGCACCACATCCACCCTACCTAAGTCAAATTTGAAGAAATCATGTTGAATCTTTAGTCCTTGAATTTGAAGTGCTACTTGACAACAAACTTTTTTACACTTAATTCTTCTACCATTCTCTACTTCCATTGTGTATGTTGTCTCAGTCACAGGTAACTATATATCATGAACAAACGTAGATGATATGAAATTATAGGATGCTCTGCAATCCACTAATACAGCCACCTTTGCACCTTCAATCCCACCCCACATTTTGATGGAATTTTTTGAAGTTAGTCTAGTAATACTACACATTGACAATTGTAATTTTTTAAGATTTGCTCCGTCCTCTTCTTCACACCCTCTTTCTTCCACTTCATTTAAATCGTCGCTTAGGATTAACACCTTGAGTTGCTTATTTATGCAAATATGCTCAAGACCAAATTTCTCATCACATTAGAGACAATCTTTTTCTTGTCTTCTCTTGAAACTTTGCATCTGTCAATTTCTTGAACCCCCTCCCTTTATAAGAAACGGTTGGATTCCACAGATCTAATTCCCGTCTTTCATGTCACCATTCATGATGAAGGATAGCTTTTGTGTGAACCCCCTACCTTATTACTTCCAGAAACCCTTTGGCTCAATAACAATTTTTCTTGTCAATTCTTTGGGCAAAATCCATCAATGCTAGTAGAGTGGATAATTGATGCAACTTCAACTCTGCCTTGACTATATTTTTAGTTCATTCAAGAATATCCCTTTCAGATACTTAGCATCGGTTCCCTTAAGTGGTCTTGCATACAACTCAAATTGCTCACGATACTCTTCCACCGTTGTCCTTTGCTTGAGACTCAACAGCATTTCATACGGGTTTTGTGCCATTGCAGGCTGAAATCTCCCTATTAAAGCTGTGCAGAAGTCTTCCCAAGTGAGGTTCTTGGAACAAAATTCCCACCATTGGAACCAAGTTCGTGCCTTGCCCTTCATTGCTACCATTGTTGCATGCAACTTCTCTTGCTCCAAGATACCCCTTAAAGTAAAATATCTCTCTACTCGACTAACCCACCCATAAGTGTCGTCTCTGGGAAATAGGAGAATTTCCAATTTCCTCCATTGATCTCCTCTGGATGGACGACTCGTCCCACTGCAATTGCTTGGGGTTCCCTTTGCTCTCATTGTCGCTGTCCTCTGATTCTGCTGCCGACCTCGCATCTTCCTGGTTCTTTCGATTGACAATGGTCGTCAATTCATCAAACCGTCTCTTGGTTTCATGCCTGTCCTCCTTGAGCTTCCCCAACAGGTTTTCAAATCCTACCATGAATAATCTCCCAGGTTCGAGAGCTTTGATATCAGTTGTAAGGAACTAGTTCAGTTCTTGAAGAAAAAATAGAAATACTGACTCTGCTTTTATTGAGTATACTCTGTTGGGTAGAATCACCCAATCTAGAGGAAGGATCACGGAATACAAGAACATCCCAGGTCTTTGAGAGCCTGGTCTCTTTCCAACTGACCTATTATTAATTCACCACCTAATTTTCCTTCCCTCACTCCTTCCTATTTATTCTTTATTATTTACATTTTCCTCAACTAATTGGACTTCTCTTTTTCTTTTGGGCCTCGTTACATACACTTTTCTAATTAGGGGTTTGGGCCTATTACTAACATATTGATGCATTCAATCCAATATTTTTTATATCTATATTAACTAACATTTGATGACAAAATATGATGCCTAATTTGAGCATCAATTCTCCGTATACAGAGTTGGATCATCCCTCACTCCTTAAGTTCTTTTGGTCAGCCGTTCAATATGTTGTAATTAAATAGTTAAGAAAAATACAGTAATATTGATTTGAAAATTGATCCGTTTCAAATTGCGGCTCGTGTAGGGGCTATCAGAGGCCTGCCCAACCAGTTCCTGGAGATTGTGGGTATTACTTGCATGCACATAAATTGGTTCTCTCTCATCCAATAACTAATGAGGTATGTCGAAGTATTAATATCAAATATCAATTGTTAGGGCGGTTTGTATGACGTCAAAGATTGTTTGATTAGTCATTCGGAAATGGAATTCAATTAGTCTGGGATTAGTTTCGATCATTGGTTGATTTAAGAGTCAAAATTTACACTTGTGCCATTTCCATTTGGTCATAGCATTTGGAGAGTATCTATTGGCTCCCTTTGTGCCGTTCAGTTTCATGATCTTCATCAGACAAGTTTCCAAGTTTAACTTTTTTTGTGTAAACTCGCAGTTTATTGAAATCATTGCACCCCTACCTTCCATCCTCCAGACACCAGACGAGATTAAGGAAATTTCTATTATGCACCAGACTGCTCAAGCTGTGGAAGTTGGTTGACTATAGAGAAATGTCTATGCTCAAGCTGTAGATTTCAGAAGATACTCAACAGATTAAAGACAAAAGTTCTTTCCTTTATTTCATTTGGGCAAAAGTGGAAATCTTGGGCAATGAATGATGGGTAACTAAATTTGCGAATAGGACAAACCATGGCACTAGGATTATCTCAAACCCATGGATTCTTTTTGTTGCCGCCCATATGCTTATGCCTAGTATGTGTTCATAATCGTTGAACCTAGTATTTCTAGTGTATTTAGTTTATTTGGTGTTCAAATCAAGTAATTTACAATCACCTTTTAAAAATGCTTTAAAATCATTTCTCCAAAAATAAAAATTATTAAAAAAAATTAGATTGATACCTTGAGCGTGTAAAATCAGCTTAAAAAATGTATTACCACACAATCGAACTCGTATCAGCAACGATAATAAACCTGAGAGAAGAGTGATGGTGTTGTCCAATTTGGCTATGGCTATGTGGCTGACTAATACAAAGCTATGTGATAGGCCTATGATTTGAAGTCGCCATGAAATAAATTATTGTATTAAATTACTTGCTAGAATGATCTGTGCATTATCGCAACAAATTCTTATTTTCTATAAGGAAGGGCCCACGCCGAATGAAGTCTTCCAACTGCCAAACGTTCTAGTTAAAACTTGATGAAACATGATTTTGAGTATAAGACGTGTAATGGATAGGGAATAACTGTCATAACACTAGTAAGAGCTGCGCTCCCAATGGTAAAATATACTCCGACACGGGTAACAACACAACCTGTTAGCGAAAATCAGACACGTAACTTAAGAGACGCTAATCAGTCTCATTATTGAAATTAAATGCAAAACCAGAAATGAAACGCGGGAAAACTAAGGGGAACTACCCATGTTTAGAGCCACACTCTGAAATAGTAAATTAGTGTCTCGAAATGAATCGTCAAAACTAGAAAGAAATATCCAGGCGGCGACCAAGTGAATTATTAGAATGAGATGATGCGACAAGGGATCCCGAATGGCAATGGTAATGGCAATCGCCCCTCCTAACTTTTTCAGAGATTATTTCTGTATTTTCATCAAATACAACAAATACAAAGCTGCTGCCATATTACAAGCACCTAAATATTTTACCAAAAAGATGGGCTTGAGAACCATTAAATCGCCCTACACTGTATTGAGCAATAACAAAAACTATTATACAGGGCGCGGCAAAAAGAAGAGTTTTGCCGCTCAGCACATCTACTACCTGCCTAAGTCCCCTTTCCCTCCCCAAGATTCATCCTCTCTTGTGATACTCCCAGTCTGACCACCATACTTGTCAGAATTGGAATAATGCATTTTGATTGCTGCCACAGGATCTGAGACGCCACTACATGATCCTCCCACAAGAATTCCAGGTCTTCCAACGCCATTCATTCCCATCATTCCTCTCCCCTGTTGCTGTAAACTTGAAATTGCTTCAAAACCATTTCTTCGCTGCATCTCAGAGAATACATCCTGGCAATGCTTGATATCTACCATAAATGGCTGCACCTTTGGACCATCCCTTCTAAACATCTGATAATCAATCACAGCATTGCTGCCATTGATGTCTCTAGTCGTAAAAGTAGATGCACCATTCAGAAGCCTTTCATTATTCTTGGCATATGCCTGCAAGGACGGTTGCTCCAACTTGGCAGAAGATGCAGGATAATTACTGAAGGCAGCAGGATATTTTGCAAGCAGGATGGCAGAATCGGGCAACGACGAGAGGCCAGTCTGTATTCTGTTCCCATCCCAATAACCGTAGCTCCTCATGGGAACATTTTCAAGGCCAAGATATTCATTACGGTCAAACTTCAAAATTTTCAAATTTCCATCAGCATTATGATGACCAGTAAACTTCAGACTAGAAGACTTGTTGACTAACTTGGGATGATGGGTCCCATTTTCTTCACTTACCTTAGCACTCACATTAGGTTTCTGCGCAGATGAAGGATTGGTTAGTATCTTCCCAAACAGTTTCACATCACCATTTCTGGATGATTTATCAGAATCTGACAAATGCAATGTTTTGAAATGATCATCAGCCTGTTCAATCTTTTGGGACAGTAAAGGCAACTCAGTTGCTGAACTGCTGCAATTCGAGTCCCCATTCACTTCCTTCTTAATAGGCACCTGCAAGGGATAGCCCTGAAGGATGCTAACAGCATCAACATGGTCTGATGAATTCCCAGGAATGGGAAGCTGATGGTCAACACTGCTAATGGAATTATGACACCGCATATCTCTACTTCCCTGAATATCACAAGTAGAGGACAGTCGATCTTGGCTAGTTGTTTTCTCACACTGAACATCAGCTGCAGCAGTATTTTGCAACAATGAATTTGCAGTAGCATGAAGTTCCTCCATAGACAATGAAGTACAAGGCTTTCCAAGGGGCACATGCTTATTTTCAGTATCAAAACTCAATCCTGAACAAGAATTGCCCTTGGATGAAAGTGAAGCATTTACCACAGTGCTTAAATCTTGGAAGGAGCTTTTTAATTCAACTACTACACCTGAATCAGCTTCAGGTTTAATATCTCCATCATCAAGACATTGAGGTGAAGACACTCCTTGCCTCTCCAATTCTGTTTCAAGAACCCCAGAAGAAACCTCAGAAACCATTCTATCCTCAGTAACAGAATTACACTCATTTGGTTCAATTATATCTGAAGCAGATATAAATTCTGCCACTGCACCTCCCAATTTATTTGCATTATCTTTTCCAACTTCCATGCCATCTGACATAATTAGAGTTGCTTGTCCACTGACAGAACTAGAACCGTACAAGACAACTTCACTACCATCAGGGCCCCATTTAGATTCAACCTTAACTGCACAAGCATCGGAAACCACATTTGCATCATCAAGATATATTTTTGTCCCATCAATTGCCTTCAATTCATTTAATTCGGCTGACAGATTCCTAGCATCCACAGGTTTGGATTCATCATGGTATGTGTTCATGCCATACAAAGGCATGTCTTCATCTGTTTTTGTGCCAGACTTGTCTGTGCCGACTCCTGAGCCTGTCTCAACAACACATGCATCATCTGTGTCACTCTCACCCCCATTTGCATCATCATTCACTGGGGATCCAACATTTTCAGGTATGGGGCGCATGAGATCCAACCCAAGGCATTTCCGAGCCTTGCTGAAGAAAACTTTGCATTGTTCTTGGGACCTTGTCCCTACACACCGTGCTATCTTTGCAAAATCTTTCCCAAAAGATGATACAGCCTGAAGAAAAGCTGCCTTCTCCTCATCAGTCCAGTCAGTAGGATCCATTTCACCACAGCTCTCATCTGAACAAGTCTCATCATCATCATTCTGAGCAACATCAGGCATCAAAGGTGGTTTGTATAAAGGGTTCACTTTCAGGAACTTCCTATCCCTGCTACCTTCTACAGGATCAACTGAACTTGTTATGCAAGAACTCATAGCCTCAGATGAAAGAGAACCACATATACCAGCTAATACATCAGCTGCAGCAGCAGTCTCTCTTTCGTCTCCAAGAATATCAAAACTGCTTGATCTCTCTACGATTTCCTCACCCTTCGATGTCTTCCTATTACCATATCCCCCCAAAAGGAAGCCTCCTGCACGCATTTTTTTGTTACCAGCAATGCCATCTGCCATCACTGAAGCTGCACTCAAAATCTCAAGTGAAACAGCATTCAATTCACGATCCCATTTTTTACCTGATGCCACCAAGTCAGTTTTAGCTGAAAATGACTTTCCTAGCTTACCAACATCTTGCTTCTTAAGTTTCTCAAAACAATCAGACTTGTGATTTTTGTAGTAGAATTCAACACAGTCAGCAGTTGTCTTGTGATCAAGAAAAGAGGCAATTTTTCGGAAATCTTTTCCAAAGGAAGCAAACTTCTCCAAGAAAACTTCTCTCTCTTCTGATGTCCAAGGATTGATCATAGCCCTTTCTTTTTCAATAGTCAATGGATCTTCAACCAGCCCATTACTAGATATGAATTTTGAAACCATCTTCTCTTTATCATCCATAATTAATGCTGGCATCTTTAGAGTGTTTCTCTGAACTTTAACTTGGGATTCTGAAATCAATTTGCTTGTAAAATTAATTATCTCTGATGTTGGAACCAAGCTTAGATGATTTCCTGCTGCAGAAAGTGAAAAAAGGAAAACAAAACAAAGGAAAAGATGCATAGTTATCATCCATCAGAAAGGAAAAATAAATTAGGATTGAAGAAAACCATTATAAAATACAAAGATAATTGTGTGACAGCAAAATCACAAATAATCCTGAAATATTGGCAATGTAATTACAGCATCATAAACTGCAACAGCAGCTCCATATTATTGTTGATTTTCAGCTTTCATATTCTAAATTCATATTGATCTACCATGCAAACTGTGCTTCACCACAAAATTTCTCAACCTAATTAAATTAAAACTGTCCAGTTCAGAACCCTACCACGTACTATTTTCATTGACAAAATTTAGAACTCAACCTACCCACGTATCAGCTAGTAAGTGAACACCAAATAAAAGTGAATAGGAAAGGTAACAACAGAAATCAAAACATGCAAACCAGCCCTGGAGAACAATCAATGAAGAAACCAGTTCCTACAAGATCAAGTGTCAACAATAGAATGAAACAGCTACAAACTACAATCATGTCTGTTAAATATGTTAATTAGGGAACTTAGTATCTCTGTAATTACGATCATTAGGTAAAAGTATATTCTGTATAATTTTGTAATCATTACATTGCTATTATAAAAAAAGCTCTCCACTGTGTATCAAAAGCACTATGATACATATTACCATGCTGGATTCACGTCTAATCATCAGGTATAAGCCCAAGTCAAATATTCAATCATGCCACAAATATATTGATCTTAAAAGTTTATTTACAGCAGTTACTCTAGCCAGAGATCATCTCATTAACCCACCACTTGAGCTTCATATATAAAAGGCAATCCCTATTCAAACAAAATATGTTCTGAACTAGAAGACATACCATTGAATTAATAGGAAAATATCTTTGATTAAATTATTAAAAAAACTACAAACCATAACTATCTGATTTTTCATTCATGCATGTTTTCAATTGATTGCCAGCAATCCAAATCAGATAGGAATTTTGATCAACCCCTTCTCATATCCTTATGGAGAGAACTGTAGCAAAAAAACTTGCTTATCATCAATCAAATCACTGGTTGAGACATGGATTCTGTTTTCTCATCAATCCAATCATCATTCACATGATTTTTTTTATTTCCAAGGAATTAAATGGGTGTAAAATGCACTAAATTAACATTGAGGGAGGCTATTAATCATAACAAAAATAAACAAATTTCTAGATAATAAATAGAATTAGAATATCATACACATTATGATATTGTTTAACCAAAGGGAGCTACTTTATTCTCTTACGGAGTATACAAGTATAATTAATATAAACAAACTTTTTTCCCTTAAATGGCTACCATCATTTCTTTAATTCACATTAGTAAAATGACACTACGAGATTGAACCACTGCCTACATCCCTATACACTTAAGCAACAGCACAACGCTAAATAGATCCAGCAGTTAATTCACAAAGCAACACCATAATGCTGCAATACTTAAATATGAATTGAAAAGCACGTCAATCATTCAAAAAGGCTGATGAATAATTTGGTACATTACAAATAAATCCAATTGATTAATAATCAATGCAAGTCCTCCTCCACATATTGCATTCACAAAGAGATATGCGTGCTAAGCAAAAAGCAAGCACTATTAAGTACCAAAATCAACATGAATTTTCCTTTTTCAAAAATCCAACCAATGATATAACACTAACCACTCCCTTTTTTATTCTTTTTATAAACAAGCACATATTGCAATCTAAAATCAGCCAAAAAGCATACTTCCCTACCTGAACATTATGCAAAGAAAGATGATGCAAAATCATGGGCATAAGTTAAGCAAAAGAACAGAGAGAAAGATGCATACCTGGAAAGGGAAAACGTGATCTTATGGATGATCGATTCTTCTGGTTGCCATTACAGATAGTTCGCACATTTAGTTCATTTTTTTTGTGAGATTTTGGTCGGCATTTCCTAATAGACAGTAAGCGCATATCTTCTTTCCACAGGTGATGCAAGGCTCTGAACTTAAGTGCAATAACTCTCTCCTTAAATCTAGCCAGTCGCTTTTTCTCAGCAAATTTTTCCATAATGATGTTATGAGAGCACGAGTCACTGCTAGCTTCCATCTTATCGTTCTTCCAACAATCTTTCGGCAATAACTTAACAAATACCGCACTAGCTCTGTCAGCAGATTCTTTGTTGGAAGAAATAATTGTACTATATAAAATATCCATGCTATCCTTTACCTCCATAGATGTTTTCCCATCACCACAAGCTTCTTTCCTAGTAGTACAGGGAAGTAAGCATTTCACAGCAGTGGACTGAACAGCATCCAAGTCCCCAGAGAAATTATCATACCCCATGGTAACACATGAAGAAACTTCTTTAGTTAATGGCAGAGGCTCAACAAATTTAGAAGTTGCTGTTCCAGGACTATCAATATCCTCTTCCTTGCCATTTTCCTGAACACCATGTAAATTAGTTGAAAGTGGCAGCTTCTCCACATTGAGATCATCAGAGGAAACAATTTTCAAGGGTACTGGCCGGATGACCTTATCAGAGACTCCAACATGTTCTTCACAGGATTTTTCATTGCCACCTACCAGCTGGGAGCCCAATGCTGCTGGACATAGACTTCTGTCCCCAGATTCTGATTTCAGCGACTTCAGTTCATTTTCAAGTAAATCTATTTCAGATTCAGTCATCTCCAACACCTTTGAAATGTCAGCTTTCCATATCAGCAACTTATTAATAGCATTGGACCTCATGAGACCAGAATCCACAGAAGTTGGATCATCAGATTGTACCAACTCAATAATTGAAGTACCCAAATTATTCAAGGCATCAATACCAAATTTCTCTAAGTTAAAAGAAAACCTCTGCAGATGATTTTCACACCCAGGACCAGTAGCAGGAGAACCAATCAAATTACTAACATCGTTGTCCACATTTGTGGTCTTTCCAAATAATTTATCATCCATACCTGCACACAGTTGAGGTTAGGTGTTGCCAAATAAATAATACATAAAAGGGAAAGCAAGTAGCATATTAGATACAACAACAGTACAGCATTGTCACAGGAAAATTGAGGGACTCAAACAAACAATTTTGTCAAGAGTTGAATATAAGCAAAAAAATGTGACATTTACAGATGAGGCGTAAACACAAAACTCATTTCCAATTATGGATTTAATATGTTGACTTGACTAACCATTCTTTTGGATATTGATCTTAAAATGGAAAGATGTTCATTGCGAAAAACTCATTTCCAATTATGGATTTAATATGTTGACATAACTAATCATTCTTTTGGATGTTGATTTTAAAATAGAAAGATGTTCATTGCAAATATCCTGGATTGTATGTCACGTGTAACACATCTCGCTACAATCCATGTTATCTATTTTTTTTTTTAAAAATAGCTAAGATTCAGTAGGTGTTCACAAGCAACAGTAGCTCAATACCAGTTGAAAACTGACTGCGGCAATCCAACTGTCAAAAAACCAATTCTGGTAAAAAATACTAAAACAAGGAAAGATTTCCAAGAGATTTTATTTTTGGTTGAAAAACTTTAGTCCATATGTTTACACTCATTTAGAATTTAGTCCTTAAAGGTTTCTCTTTACAAATCATTCATCACACATACAAACATTTTCAAAATAACTCAACATAATTTCCATTGTAGTACTAACCCCACCCGTTTAGCCATATCAAACATTTTGAAGTAAAAATTGAACATCTAAAAGACCACTTAATGAATAAAGAAGCACACACTAAAAAGAATTTAACACCAACAAGACTTCCCAGGGGACACTTCACAGAAAAAAGGAGCACACATAGAACATTTTACCAAAAAAGATATAATGAGGGAGAGAGAGAGTTGTGTAAGGCAGCACCTATAACAGTTCCCAAGATAGTCAACTGATAGTGTTATTAACAGCTATGAAAATGTTTGCAACTGTAAACACTGATTTCAGAAGGGGAAATATTAGTAAATTGAAAATGAATGCAAACTATTTGGACCAAAATTTAATTTAACCTTTCAAAAATAAAAAGTAAATTCACTACAACAAGATTAATACAAAGAGAGAGGAGAATGAGAGAGCATCTATAAAGTAAAAAGAGAACAAAGAAAAAATCATTCAAGCAAAGTATTTTTTGTGTGTGAGATAAAGGAGGAAAATATGATTACAAAGAGTGAAGGTAGGGTAAAAGATCATCATCAGAGTAAAAAGTGAACAAAGGAAAAACAATGAAGCAAAACTACAAAATCCAGTTTTGAATTGCAACAGAAAACTGCCATGCCAGATATCTCACAACCATTCTGCCACTGTTTTATATGCAATACCAGGGTAAAAACTGTAATATTATTCACTATAATTCTATATATATGACATAACAAGAATATAAGTATGACAAATCAGTTGTTACTTCACTACCAGTAAACCCTTCTACAAGTTAAATTGCAGGATTTGAAGCAGAAACAAAGTGTGTATTGCAACAGACCTGGTGAGGAACTGCAGGCAACAGAAGAAGGAGTTGCAGGAGATGCACATTCAGAAAATCCTGTAACTTTTGGGCTTTTATCTACTAAGCTGGGACTGAAGAAATTAGAAGGTTCTGTGTTACTAGTAGACAAGACTGGGGCATCTTTGTTAGCACTGGCATCAGGCACCTCGACTTTTTTCTTCTCATACTTTGCAAGTCCCTCACCCCAATTTAGCCTAGGCTTCTTTCTAGATGTTGTGTCTTCAGAAGGCACAGAAGATGTTGCACATGCAGCAGCTTCCCCTGAATGTGACTCATTAGCAACTGCATTTTTGGGTTGCAACTCAACTTTAACTTCATGGGAATCTGCTCCTCCCATGCTTCTTGAGCTACTTGAGTGGCTAAAACCTGAGCCTCGAGAAGACAAGCTTCCAGAACGGGTCCATTTAAGTGGCTTCCAGTCAATTGAACCCAGAGAGTTTTCTCTTTCACATCTCGGGCCTGTTACCAACCCATTCACACCACCCATCTTATCATGCTGGTCTTTCAAGTGGTGCTGATCCCAAGCATTTCCAAAATCAGAATGTGGATGAGAGGAATAAGTTAGGGCGTCATCAGCTGACCTCTGGTCATTGTTTGCATCCGGAGGCCTCCTGGGCAAATTTAGAGAGCCATTGGTTGTTTCCCACGAATGTCCTCTCCAATCTCTCTGGCCAAAGGGTCCTCTATTTTCCCTACTGCTCCTGCTATACTTTCCATCACCTCGTGAAATCGACGGTCGACTATCTTCCTCCAGCATCTTGTCACTGTTGGACCGAGATATCGCATACCCATGCCCAGATTCTTCGGGAAACAGGTGCCAACCACCCTGCTTACCATGACCTTCAGAAAATATTTAAACAAAAAGGAAAATAGAGAAAAAATCAACATAGGCAAAGTTATTCTCGAACCCAGAAAAAAGGGGGGAGAAAGAGAGAAGGGCATAGAAATCTTGCGAAAAAATCCTGAAAAATTATTCCAATAACAACTACAACCACAGATCTTCGAAAACATCGCAAGGTTCACAACCGACAACATATCAAATACGCAGAAAATAATCGACCAAATCATAAACCACTCAAAAATTTATTTCCAGGAAAGAAAACAAGAACCCAAGAAAGTAAAGCAAACGGAAACATCGGCGCGTGGTTTCTTCGGTTTGATTGGTAAAACAAAACCCATCAAAATGCTAAGCGAACATAGATTTCGAAAGATTCAAACTCACCTGGCGGTCTGCGGAACTCGGCGGATCCCCAGCGGTTGAAGTCTCGGTGATGCGAGGAATCTCTCCATCTCGCCACAGAGCCTAGCGATTCCGACCTCTCGTGCTTCCTCTCCTTGAAGAAGTCCTTTCGATCCCAAGGCAATGGTTCAGGCGGCATTAAAACCAACCCAATAGCATGGGCAGCCAATGAAAACCGAACAGTATTCAACGCAAAACCAACCAAATCAACAAAACCACACCGCCGTCAAATCAAATCCACACAAACTCAAACTCCAAATCCTACGTTCACACCAAATCTAGGGTTCACACAGCTAAATTAACCAAGGCCGATTCGCAAGGTTCCCCGCCCACAGATCGAACAAGAAACCACACGCGGCAACAAAATCGCCGCGCCGCACACCAGTCTAGGGCTTGCCGGCAGCTCCAAAGCAAAAACCTCAAACGCAAGAATTGAGAAGCGCAAAAGAGAAAGAAAACCTGCTGATTTCACAAGGGAAAATGGGAAACGAACGGACAAAGAGAGAATAACTTCAGAGGCGGCGATTCAGATCGAAGACGGTCGCAATAAACAGTGAGAAACGAAAAGCCATGGATTGTGGATTCGAGGTTGGAGGTAAGATTTCTGAGTCTAGAGCTTAGACTCTGTGTGAGTCACCCTCCCTTGCTCTGAAAAATTTCTCGGATATTTTCTATCCGCTTCTTGGCTGGTGGAAAACCTGTATGGGGCGAGAAAGTGAGAACGTGAGACGATAAGGGACAAAGAGAACCTTGAGAGAGAGAAAGAGAGAGAGGGAAATAGATAGAGAGAGAAAGTGTGGTACCGGATCTCAACGCTTCTTTCAAAACTATATTTCAAACCCATTTCGAATCCGCTCTCGTATTATTTATTTTATTTCTTTTTTATTATCTTTCACTTTTTTTTAATCTATTTTTTTATTTGTTGTTATTTATTATCAGCTTTTGTTTGTGACTGTATGGGCCTCTTGGGTAATCAAAGTGCCCATTGTTTCGGCCGTTATTTACGGTAGCAGTAAACACTCCTCCCACGTTACCATATTGCCCTTCCAATATTTAATATTTTCGGAAACTTTTTTTTAAGACCATACTCTTATATATAATTAGTTTAGATGTATATTTAGTTGCTATAGTGAATAAGTATTTTTAATATTTTAATAATATATACTTAAATTTTGATGTAAAATTAAAATATAATTATAGATAAATATCAACTATAGAAATTTAATAATATATTTTAACTTGCTTAACTTTTGAGTTAGTTTTTTCAATTGTATAGTTAAAAAAATTAAATTTAAAAGATTAAGAACACGTTTATCTCATTTTATAAATGTATTTTTTTATTTTTAAAAAAATTATTTGTCAATTTAAGTTTTTAAAAATAAAAATAACCTCTAAAATATCTTAATTTTAATTTTTTATTGTTTTTTTCAAAATAGTTCATAATGTTTTTAATATATATATTCACTTGTATCGGGGTTATTCACTTATCTTTTATTATGTGATATTACCTATTTATATCATTTATATTTATTTATTAAAAAATATTTTAATTTTAAATTTTATTATGAATTTTTTATCTTATTTATATTTTTTAATTTTCATAATCTATTAAACAATCATATATAGCTTGTATAAATTATTTTTTCTATACAGTGTTGGTGATGTATTTTCTTGAAATATTAAATTGTTATCTGAATTTTTTACATGTATTAATTAAGCTTGCCTTAATTTTTTGACCAACAACTGAAAAAAATATCATTCCCTAATTGATATGGTTATTGGTTTTAATTTTAAAAAGTTAAACAATTAAAATTAACTTCCTTTCTTTAAATTTGAATAGCAAATTTAAACTATGCAAATCTCATTCCATTTTTCAATTCAATCTTATATTTAATAGCGATATAACGAATCTTATTCAATAGGTAGATAATGAATAGAAAACAAAATAGAGAAACACAACAAAAACTAAATATGATAAAGTAAACAAATAAGTTTTACCCAAACGATAAGTTGAATTGATCGTCCATTCTTAAGAATAGATCAATTTAAAGATGAAATGACTAATTAGCATATAAAAACATAAAAATAATTATGTAATTCGGTTACCGATCCACCTAAAATTTAGAAAAAATAAATTAATAAATACAGTATTGATAATTAGTAATTAACTAGTAAAAAAAGTTAAATATACACATTTCTGTACATGTTAACAAAAAATATAATTAGTTAAAACCTAATAGTCTCTAATGAATCAACACTAACATTTGAGATAATAAAATCTACGTACACTAAACATGATAGTGATAATAATTATCTTACTAACAAAAGTAACACAATCACAATGACAGTACACATATAGTAATGATTATAGTAATTTTAATTACAATAATACTAATATCAATAATAACATGGCAACAATTATAATAATATTATAACAGTGGCAGAAACAGCTATTAATTAATCACGATAACATGTTATAGTTGTTTGCAATAACATTGAGAATGATAATAATATTAGTTGTGGGGTGTATTTTTAAATTTATGGAGAAATAAAAATTTATATAGATCAATATAATAAAACAAATTTAAATAATTACTTTTTTAAAAATATTAGCTTATTTTAACTCTGTAACTACAAATAGTATTAAAAGACAGTAACTTTGAAATACAATTGACTTAAAATAACATATTCATCATATATATATATATTTTTGTAGTAAAAATAAAACATGTTATAAAATTATGTATTTATTATTTATTATTTTAAACATGCCATTACCTACTATTTAATTAACATCTTAAAATTCTTATACTCAAACATGCTTTAATATTGAGATTACAAGATAAGGAGCAAATCAATGTATATGGTATGTGGCAGATATTCTGCAAATCATTGTAACATGACGAGACAGTGTTACAAATTTTCAGCATACAGGAATATGGCAAAATTTTCAATCAAGTTCAAATAGTTTATTTTAATGGACATTTAAATCCTGAAAAAATAGAATTTGCTATAATAACTATTATTTTGAACCAGATAATGGTTAAATAAAAATTACATTTTAAATAAAATAAATATTTTTAAATTAAATTGTTTTTATTTATTTAATTTTTATCTTCACGGTACTAGTTAATATTTACCATGATATTTTAATAACACACAGTAAACTATATTTTTTATTAGATTGCTCTTTACTTAAACGTTTTACAATTTTTTTTGAAGTATATATTTTTTTTGTTCTATTCAAGTTTTAATGAAATGCTTTAGTAGGATTTTCTGCTGCTGTTTTGGACTGGAATAAAAAATAAATATTCCATTGACTCTTAATAATTTTAGTAAAAAGGAATTAATTTATGTTAGTATAATTGTATAAGTCAAAAACATTCTCTCGATTTTACAAAGACATTATACTAATTATTAGATTACACGTGTACACATATAATCTCCACAAAATTATACACTTAGTTCATGTATGGATGATTTTTTATATATATATATATATAATTTATCACTTAATTTTTTAAAAATATTATCTCACAAAAATATAAAAACAAATGATTTATTTTTAAAATTTAAATTAAATTACCATGCACTTAAACCATTTTTTTTTGCAAAATCAAAATAAATAAATATAAACACCAATTATCGGTAAATAATGCAAGTTTTAAACAAATTAAACCAAAAAAACTCAACATTCAAACATTGTCTGCACCTAAAAACTGCTCAAACTAAAACCATGTGTTTAAATAAAATAAAATATAAGTTTAAAATAAATTTAATTTGAAATGTATATCTTCATTTAACTTATTTATAATTTAATTAATTATTATCTTTATCATATTGTTTAAATATACTTGTGTTTATTAATTTTTATGCTGCTACATAAATTTCAACTTCACTTAAAATAAAAAAGTCGGTCAATGCAATCTGATTACTCCGCATCACATGAGTTCATTTAAAAGATAAATGTTAATAGAATATTTTTAAGATTATTTTTTATTGTTGATTAAAATTTAAAAATAAAAAACATGTAGTTATTTTTTTAATTTAATAAATCTAATAATAGTTCTCTTAATAAATTTCAATTTAAGAATATGATAAATAATTTATTATTGACACTGCTATCGATTCACATGTGATTCATCAAATATAGTGTCAAATAGTTTGTTTTTAGATTCTTTTAATTAATAAATTTAATTTTTAAAAACAAGTAAAATCAAATAGTAAAAAATGATGATTTAAGTCTTAAGTAGAACAAAAATCAACAGAAGACAAAATTAACTAATTTAAAGTATAAAAATATAATAAAATAACTAAATTTTAAGTATAAAAAAATAAAAATATAATTATATCCCTATTTTTTGAGTTCACCGTAGAAATTTGATTTGACAGAAATTCTATAGCCACGTGTATTTTTAATGACAAATAGTTTTATTTAAAAACTAAAAACATGCAGAGCACAGTAAATATTTTAATGTTTTTTGTGCACAAATTTTGAACTTAAAATATATTCTAAAAATTATATATATATATCATATAAATCAATTATTAACTAACTAACTTGTGTATTTTGAGTTAATTTTTACATGTTAAAAAAATATTTTTAGAAAATGCAAATATAAACATTGTGCGTGTATTATCATGTTATTTTATTTAATTCAATTTACGTTCCGAGAGAATGAGGGGATTAAAAATCAACAATATAGTAATACATATCTTTCTTTGTTATTTTTTAAAAAAACAAAAGAAATTAAAAAATAAAGAGAAATTTGCAATTAGGGTTAGAAATGGAGGGCATTTTGGGGAATGATGCACCGTTTCCCTTCCCGCGTGTTGCGTTGAGAGTCAAAGCAGAAACGACAAGAATAAAGATGGCAGTGTGCACACTTTCCAGTTAAAGCGCGTAAATTCGAATATTAGGGCTGATGTGTCGAATCTTATTCAGCATCTTCCGTAAGAGTCCTTGTGATTCCATACTTTCCCTGCACTTATGCTTTATTTAAAAAAGAAAAAAAATTATTATTTTTTACTTCAAATAATTTTTTTTTAAAAATATAATCATATTAGATGATATTAAAATTTTTAAAATATAATGGAAATAAATATATATTTAATGTTTCATTTATTTCTTTCTTTACCGTTACTTTTTGGCTGTTCAAATAAGAAAATATTTCTTTCATTTATTTTTTCACTCCCTACCAGTCTTTCCATGTGCGATAATTAACAAATTTGACGTGAAGCATCTTCACTATTTTTATTTTCTTTTACCGATACTTCTGTTATTTTAATAATTTTGTTTATAAAATTTATTTATTTATTTTTTACGTACATGTATTAAAAAAAATACGTGGTCTTGGTTTGTATTATTATTTTCTTTTGTTGTTCACAAATAATTTTTCTTATTTCAATTAATGCCTCTCTTTCCTCTAACCTACTGTGCCTATATTAGCAGGACTAGTCCTAAGTTAAAACTCTTTTAAGATAAGTCTCGATCTAAAATATATTTCATTTATTACAAAGATTTGAAAAATTATTAATTAATCGATTGCAACATTAGAAGTTTTTTATTTTGAAAACTGTTTTCCTCATTTTTTTTGTCTATTAAATAATTACCTTATTTATCTGTTTAATTAACTTTATCTAACACTATTCGTCTCAGTTAAAACTTAAAATGCACGTTTTTAATAATTTAATATTGTGGAAGTTTAACAAAAATATCATAAATGCCAAGCTACTGACTAGCATAAATATTGATTACCTGCTGTCACACACTACTGTGTCATGTCATCTTTACTGTGCCACATAACTACAATGCCATAAAAAAAAAATATATATATATATATATTTATTTATTTTTATTTATTTTTATTTTTTTTTGGCCTTTCACTCAATTTTTCCATTTTTCATATCTTAGCAAATGAAATTGTTCTGATTTGGGTGCTACATAGATCACAAATAAAAATGTTTCGCCCTACCCATTTCGTTATATGTTTAGTTTTATTTTTATTTAAATGAAAATCAACTTGTTTAAATAAATATAAAAAGAAAACAAGTTTTTTTTTTACTCAAATTGATTAAGTGAATTTGCATTCTTTCCTCTAAATCCCTCTTATCAATACATTTTTTTAACTCTTCATGGTTCTTTTTCTTTTGTCAAGAAAGTAACGCAAAGAGTAACATGTCTATTGAACTACATTTAAGGGTTACGCTCTACATCAATTTGTATTAGTGCTCAATAGTGTATTTCAGGGGTTCAAGTAAAAGAAATATAGATTCTTTGAGTAGGCAGTGTTCGTGTTGGAGTTCGATTCCTCTGTGATAAAGTTATGTAGAATTAATTAATTTGAATTTGGAAGAAGGAAAAGTAGTTATTTGGGGGTGAATGGCTGAATGGGGATCCTCCGTTCCAACAACTTTGATTCTTGTGATGACGAAGACCCCAGCAAAAACCACTGATTAGTGATTATAACCAGTCACAAGTCAGTCCTTAGTTTATTTTGATTTTACCATTTCCGGTGTCATTCTTTTTGCAATTTTTTTATCTCATGAAATTCGAGAACTCTTCTCTAAATTGTGATCAATGGACAGAAAAAGACTATGACAAACATGGTGACAACAGAAGGGCCTACAAGCTGGAGATTGTCAAAAGACAAACCAATCAAATTTAAAAACGGTTAACATTTTCATGTGGGGAAATCACGCAACATTAAATGACAAGTTACTCTTTTGTCTAGTCTTCTTATTTCACTCCCCGACCACTAACTTGGTTTACTCTTAGATATTTTAAAACTATAAAACTAATTTTCCTACTTTTTAATACAAACTACGTAATTAAGATTACTTTAAACATACATTAATCCAATTTTAGCACCATATTTATGGTGCCCAAACCCAAAATTATGGATATTCTTTGATTAATTCCTCTCCTGCACAACCTTCATCTGTTTTATTGAAGGAGTTGGAGTTTTCAAGGGAACCGTTCAGCCGCTTCCTTGTTTTATGCAAAAGCTTCATTTCAATCGGTTTTGTACATTCTTCCCTTTTCTGCTCATAAAAATGTTAGTATGAATAAGGAATTTATCATGTATTTATAGATCAAAAATAAAAAGTTAAGTAAAAGTCATTTAAATATTAAAAATAATATATTTTATTTCAAAGCTGATAGCTATTAGGTAAATTAAATTATTCCAAACACTAAAAAAGAGAAGACATTGATTTCTCTACTTAAAAATACATAACTTTATTCCAAATTTTGAAACGGAATAACCTACTAAATTAAATTATTAAACTGTGACTATTAATCATTTTCAGTTTATGAAATCATAAAAATATTATTTTAATTATTATTATTAATTACTAGTCACTTTATTCTTTATCTAATATGTGTGTCATGTGGTGTTTCTTTGGTTTATTATTTAAAATAAAAATATAGGTTTCAATAAAAATTTATAATTAATATTCATTTTAACGAATATTTTGTTTAATGGTATAAAACTAATTCTATAAGAAATCACTTTCTTAAACTGAAATAAAAAAAAAAGAAGATTAACTCATAAGCTCTCAGTCTTCTTAGTGGGTCTAATTCATCATATCGAATATTTTTTCTTCTTTAAATGATTGCGTTAGTCTTAATTTCTTTTCCTTTTAAAGTAATATATCTGTCTGCAGGAAATTACTAATAATAGTGATTGTTGGGCTCTTTTTTATGGTTTTATTATTTTAAAATTACCAAAATATGAATTTTTTATTAAAATTATAAAAATATGAAAAAAATTAAAAATTACATTTTTGATTTGGTACTTTTAAAATATTTTATATTATTTGTAAATATCATATATAAAAAACTAATCCTGATTAAATATTTTTTTATAAACTAAAATGCTTTTATTGAAAGAATTATTGTATAAAAGAGAATAATTTATATTTGTAATAATTTAAAATAATTAATATTTTAAGTTAGATTAAAATTCTAAGTTGGCACCCTCTATGTTTTTGCCCAACTGGAATATTCTGCTGTTTAAATTTGAACTCCACAAATCCCATTTCACGTCAAAATAATAATTATGTTTTTGATATATTATTTTAGATGTGAATCTTGAATAATAATTATAAAATTTAATGCTTTTAATTATGTAATTATAAAAACATTAACTTTGATTTAAAAAAAAAAAAAGGATTGGTCAAATTAAGAGTTGAAGCGCATGGAGGGGATTGATTTGCCTTTTCGCTCACCGACACTTCTGACATGGCATTGGCACATCGTGATTTGGTGAACCAAACTAGCAGCGAGTACAGCGTCCAAATACAATATAATTATGGAAATTTTTTTAAACCTATTTTTTATTAGAAAATGTGAAGAAATATTTTTATCACGTCATTAATTTTAGTTATTAAATTTTATTTTAATTTATTATTTCCTGATTTGTATTACATGTCACTTAGTATTAGTGTAAATTTATTAAGAAAATGATTAAAAATTAATGTTCCAAATTATTTTTAAATAATAAATAATTTGAGACAAATAAAAAATATTTAAATCGATTTTAATATTAAACGAAAAAAATAGAATAATAACATGAATGTTTAGTTTTTAACAATATCTACAATTTTAATAAAATTTTGATATCCTTAAAATTTATAAATTTTTTATTTAATCCACATTTTTAACAAGTGTTAAGAGCACATAATATAATTTTGATAAATAGTAAATTTTAATTCAAAATTATAACATTTAATATTATTAAATATTTGGATATTATATTTTTTTCAATAATTTTTTATTACATGTTATTCGATACATATTATAAATTTCAATCAATCAAAATTTATCATTTATTAATTTTCTATTATTTTAAACACATGCTAAAAATTTTGACCCTACATTTGTTTTTTATTTTTTAATGTTAAAAATAATATTAACTATTATTCGTTTACTGATAATTTTTCATTTATAATGAAATAATTACATTATGTAAGTAGTTCAAGAATAAAAAAAATTTAATAAAAAAATTAAAAAATTAAAAAAATAATTTAAATAAAATAATAAAATTTCTTGATATTTGTACCTATTTACATTTTAAAAGAAAAAATTCATCACTCATTTAAGGAAAAAAAAGCTGAAAAGAAAAAAAATAAGTAAAAAGAAAGAGGCAAAGAAAATTAATTTATAAGTCATTTGTTATAAGAAAAATACGAAAGAAAGTGAATAAAAATATTTTTTATAAAATTATTAACATCTTTAACTAACATATATTTAATTAAAAATGAAAAAACTGTTTTTTACAAACAAGGATAAAAAAATTGCTTTCCTCTCTCTCATTTTCTCTGATTGTACAGAAACTAGAATTAATAAGAGCCCCACATTTTATTTTTTCATTATTTTCTTGGATTTTTCAAAAAAGAGTAACTCTTTAACAACTGCTGCTCTGTGATACACATGTGTTTGTGCCTTGTGACTTGTGAGCGTCTATCATCTTCTCTCTCTGTGGTATATGCGACAATGTTTTTTTTTTTACATATATATAATATTTTATGTTAAGAACATTTAAATAAACAATTACGTTGATTAATTTCTTATTTTACAAAAAATATTAAGTAATTTCAGTGTTAAAGTTTGTTATGCAGTATGATCGTGAATCATATATATATTCATTGGCCACCAATTTATCTTTCAACATGATATATTTTTTTAATCAAATTATAAATATTTAAAAGTAGAGTTAAGACTTTGGGGAACAGTTTATTCAAAAGGAGAGGATGGGTCTTTGACAAAGACTAAAAATACCCATATGAGCCTGAAAGACAGAAACTTTGAGCGCTTGCATGTGCGCCATTCCACTGCTTCAGTCAACTGAACTGAGGCTGGAACAAAGCAAGCACAAGCAAGAAACAGGAAGAGCCAAAGAAATTCAAAATATTGATGATTAAGTTGAGGACCAAATGCACGGTGCTAAATTAATTGCTACAACTCATTTTAACTCATCAAAACAATCATTGACACTTTCTTATAAATATGTTGTATGTTGACAGCTTTAACCAATGTGTGATGTGTCTCTCATTTCTTCACTCTCTTTCTCTCTCTTACCCTTCAGTTTCTTGCTTTTCTTTGTGAATTCAGTTTGCTGCTTTCCTACAATTCTCTGTGTGTGTGTAAATCTGAGGTAGAACTGAACTGCTTCAAATCTTTGACATTAAAGTTTAGATCTTTTCTAACTGCGTCAGGATTTGTGTTCTTGGACTTTTACTCTTTAGTAGTACTTCCATAAATTCCATTCATGCTCTCATTATAATATTCTGGTGCTTCTGGATTTTGGCAATTTTGACAGAATCATGGGTTGTTGTTGTACCAGATTCTATCTTGTTTTGTTTTTGTCCTTTTGTGTGGGAGTTTCTTTAGCTTCCCCAATTGAAGATCAAAGGAGAGATAGGATTACAGAGTTGCCAGGACAACCAAAGAATGTGGGCTTTGCTCAGTATTCTGGGTATGTGAGTGTGAATGAGGAGAGTGGAACTGGGAGGTCATTGTTCTATTGGTTGGTTGAGGCACCACTGAGTCGTGGACCAAGGTCAAGGCCACTAGTGTTGTGGCTTAATGGTGGCCCTGGATGTTCTTCTATTGCTTATGGTGCATCTGAAGAAATTGGCCCTTTCCACATTAGGCCTGATGGAAAGTCACTTTACTTGAATCCTTATGCTTGGAACAATGGTAAGTGAAATTCCCATTGGTGTTGTTGTGGTTGTATTTTTGTTTTGTTTAGTTTTTTCTAGCATATCTTTTATGTCTATTTATTTTGGGCTATTGCAGTGGCAAATACATTATTCCTTGATTCTCCTGCTGGTGTTGGTTTTTCATATTCTAATAAAACAACGGATCTGTATACATTTGGTGACCAGAAAACAGGTAATGTAGTTGTAACATTTGTAAGGGTAGTTGTACTTGCTCATGTAGGATTTACTCTTCATGTCAGTTTTGCTTGTTTTGGCAATAATAAATGGTTCGGTTTATGAATTATGTTCTTGAGATGCTTATGGGTATCTGGGATCTGGCTTTTGTGACTTTGCAGCTGAGGATACATATACTTTTCTTGTTAAGTGGTTTGAAAGATTTCCTCAGTACAAGCATAGAGAATTTTACATTGCTGGAGAAAGTTATGCAGGTGATTCTATATTTGATATGTCAGTTTTCTTCCTAAGGATTTTGGCGCCACAATTATCAATTGAATATCTTAAAAATACTTTTCAGGCCATTATGTTCCTCAGTTGGCTCAAATTGTATACCAGAAAAACAAGGGAATCAAGAATCCAGATATAAATTTTAAGGGATTTATGGTGAGACTGTAAAATTCATGAAAAAATTGTACATTTTTAATCTTTAATGTTAAAGGAGAATTGCCACTACCTTGTTGGAATCATCTAAAAGATTTGATTTTCTTCTGTTGGTGTCAGGTTGGTAATGCTGTTACTGATGATTATCATGATTATGTTGGTACATTTGAATATTGGTGGACCCACGGTTTGATTTCAGATTCCACGTATAGGATGCTAAAAATTGCCTGTGACTTTGGGTCCTCCCAGCATCCATCAGTGCAATGCATGCAGGCTCTCAGAGTTGCAACTGTGGAGCAGGGAAACATTGATCCATATAGCATATATACACAGCCTTGCAACAATACAGCATCACTCAGACGCGGCTTGAAGGGTCGCTATGTAAGTTTTTGTAGGCACTTATTCAATTTACTCATGTCTAGTAGCAAGTTCTTTCATTGTATTGTAGTTGTCAAACTACAATATTGCACTACAGTTATGAGAACCTTCAAAACAATCTACATGAAAATCACATTGGTCCTAAACTGCAGTATATTGGTTTTCTATCATGAATGAATCAAATTAGATATCATTCTTTTTTAACTTAAAAGAACATGGTTACTATGTCTACTTAAGAATAGAACTATAAATTTGTCATATTTCCTTGACTTGTATTTTGGAATTGCTAAACTACCTGAAGCAAAATAGGTGTTGGACTTCTCATTAATATTTCAGTCTTTAGATGTAGCACCTTCTGAACTTTCATTGCTGAATTGCATTTATGTTTTTCTTGTTTTGTTTTCCCCTCCCATACGTATGCCTTCCAACTTCAGCCATGGATGTCTCGAGCATACGATCCTTGTACTGAAAGGTATTCTGATTTGTATTTCAATCGTCCAGAAGTTCAGAAGGCATTGCATGCCAATGTAACTGGAATTCCTTACACATGGAAGGCATGCAGGTGCATTATTTGTATGTAGTATTGAGGTGTTTTTCTTGAGGCCTATTCTATTCTATTTTTTTTAAAAGGTTTCTCTTAATAGTGATATTGTAGGCAACTATTGGACTGATTCTCCACTATCTATGCTTCCAATATATCAAGAACTTATTAATGCTGGCCTACGAATATGGGTATACAGGTGCATACCTTTTATTTTTATCTTCTATTAGTATTATTACGTGGGCTGAAGCATTTCACATTTGGTTATTCTAATGCTCTTACTGGATTCTGTTGAATAAAAATAATAGGAAATCATTTTATTGTATAGTTTACAGAGAAGATTCCATTTGAAGTTTTCAAAGTGATAATATAGGTGTATTGTTCTTGGCTTGTGTTTCTTCCAAAAAAACTCTTAAGAGAAAGTTTTTATATAGGAATACAACAAGTGCTAGGGAAAGATGTCCCTTATCAAGAAAGAGTGGAAAAAAGTAAGGACCATATAAATGGAAGAATCCATGAACCTAATACCCTGCCACTATTGTTCTTTACTTAATGAAGAATAGCTCGAGTCCAAGATGAAGATTTCCTCAATATTTTGAGTCTTGTAACCCAAAATGGGTTGACATGCTGTTGGATTAAGTTTTTAAAAAAGGTTATTCTGTTATAAGACTTTTTTTTAGACCTTTTTTAAAGTTATTATCTTTTAGTTTTTGAGAAAAACATTAGAACAACTTTTTTAAGGTTGTTGTTTTTGTTTTTTCAAAACACATAATGATTCTATATATATTTTTTTGTAAATTTATCTTTTAATTTAACAAAACAATTTTTCTTCCAAAAAGTTTCAAACAAACAGCCAAAAGGAGGAAATTAGGTAGTGAAAAATCAGGGATTCATTGCAAAATTGACAACAATAATAGATCCTATTTCTGATCCTACATATGGTGTTGACGCATTAATTCTCAACTGGACATCTTTCTCATCTTGGTTTTGTATAGATATTCCTAATTTTTAAATAATATATATTTATTCTAAGCATTGTGCCAAGATAAGGTGAAAATATCTTTACTTAACCATTTGAGCGGCACCAACCACATCTATTTAAATCTACATATTCATAATGCTCTCCAACTTTGTGTAATATTCAGCTTAGTTGTTTCCTTCATTATCCAACATTTTGTTGCATGGAATTGAAACTCTTATTTTATTTTATATTTTTGGCTTTAGTGGAGACACTGATGCTGTGGTTCCAGTGACTGCCACTCGATATTCTATTGATGCCTTGAAGCTACCTACCCTCATCAATTGGTACCCTTGGTATGATAATGGCAAGGTTGGTATTGCAAACTTCTATGACAGTTGTTTGTGTGTTTTCATGTCATGCTATTATCTAAGTTAGCTGAGATTTTGGTCTTACGTGAAGGTTGGTGGCTGGAGTCAAGTTTATAAAGGGCTAACATTGGTTACAATAAGAGGAGCTGGACATGAGGTTCCTCTTCATAGGCCCCGCCAAGCATTTATTCTTTTTAGCTCATTCTTGGAGGACAAGTCCTTGCCATCATCAAGTTAAACACATTTGTTCTTTTTCATTTGATGAATATTCACACAAGTATAGAACCATAAGTACCACCATTCTTGCACCATAGGCTAAGAATAAATGTTATTCATATACATGGAGCAGGCTGAGACAGAATAAGGAATGCATTCCTCATGAGTTCCCTCTTGGCTCTCTGCCTGGAAAATTGATAGATTTACCGTTAGTAGTTCTTATATTTTTAATTGTTATTGAAAATGTGATTATTTATATGAAATGCTATTCTTTATATGCCATATCTTGTATAATAACTGTTTTCGTCAATGAAGGGTTTTAAATTTTTCGTTTTTTTTTCCTGAATGATAAATGATAATGCTCTCAATCTTATTAGTTTTTCTAATGTCATGTGACTGCACATTTATTCCTGTATATATATATATATATTTATTTATTTATTTATTTATACCTCATAGTTAGTATTTTCATCGCTATAATTTCATGAAACCTATTTACAGCCTCCTTTTGAAACTGTATGATACAAAATGGAATGAATTGATTAAATTCACATATGAACAAATTATAAAAGAAATAGTCCAAGATGCAGTAAAAGATGAATTGGGAGATATTATTTCATAGAAATAATTTCTATGGTATAAATGCAGACTGACACCATGAGTGGGGCTCTTAACAAATTTCCTGTGGTTTTACCCGAAGTCATAAATGTGCCCACATAAGCATTTTCTCCCATGAGTGTGTCTATTCAACCCTACGTTAGTGTTTTCGCTTTGAATCAGCTATGAATCAAGAAATTATCAATAAATGATTACCAACCTAGCCTGATCGCAGTCGTAGATCACTATATAGTTTGGCTCTGTGACGAAAACTGATGTGTATGTTTGTTAATGATACTGTGTGTCCAGTTTTTTAAGGTGATTTAAGAGCCCATAATAAAAATACATGTATAATAATTTTTTTATTAAAAATAATAAAATAGTATATCGATAACATTAAATAATATAATTTTTAATAAATATAATCTATTTATTATTTATTTATGAGTATCTCCATATTAAAAAAATAGTGTATGGGGTCACCCATAAAACCTATTAATCAAACACTTTTATCTATATCTATGATAATAGTATCAGGGTGTCCCTCTAACATGTGCCTGCCCCATACCGTTCGGAGTACAACACGAATTAACGCGTCAAAATATGTTCGAAAGATCATGACTTCCAAATAATAAAGATCTCTTATATCTATTTCTTGGACAAAATCACTAGTACATGGCGTGATGAAGAATTTAATGCTATCAAACCTGCTGGATGCACTTTGGTTCTTTCATACAAATGGTTTGCAGTAGTTGAACGATATAGGGGCACGGGCTTCTGTGATGACGCAGGAAGGGAAGAGTTGTCATTAAATTTTACTCAAGTTAGCATGCAAATTAAATTCCACTCTGTTGACATGGGTTTGGGGTAAAAAGATTTCCAAAACTTATATGCCTTTTTAAAACAACCAATATTGAAATATATAATAACAGATTCATCTCTGGCCATTATGTTTTATTTTATATTCACAAAATTTATCATCAAAATGATTTGAGTATCATTTCCAAAAGTGATCCAAAAGGTGGGTGAAAGAAAAAAATGAACATGATTTACTAACCATTTGATTATTGGTTCTCGTTAATTTTGAGTCACAAATAAAAACATCATTCAATTAACTAAACTCAAAATGCTCAAATAGCAAAATGTATTCGATTGAGCAATTGATATGTCAACACTACAATCCCTGCTGTTTAGTTTTCACAGATTTGCAAAAACGACCATGCTGTAGCAGATATTCCCGGATATTTTGCCAATAAAAATTAGCAAGATGGGAATCTTTTTGCATTTGAAATTCCATGGTAGAGCACAATAAATCAAGAAGACAAGGTGCTTTGCTAAAGTATATTTGTCATTGATGAATTAAAGCTTGGTGGTGGAACTTCTTTTTAAGAAAAAGAATTAGGCTGCCTAGTGGAGCCGAAAAGACACATGGTATGTCAATAAGATCAGGCGAGACAGGATAACAAAGCCAAAGCATCTTACATACTATATTACTATTCTATAATACCCATCCAAGAATAACCCAAATCTTGTTCGTGATCTTGCTTCACAAAGAAGTCCAAATGGGGTCCATATCCACAAAGCAACAACATCGTCTGTAGTTACCAAAAACACCACCACTTGTTCTAAATTCTTTGCTTGCCTTGCCTAAATTCACATGGAATTTATGCTTCGGTATACATTAGTTATGTGGATAAATATGTCAATTGGGTCACTAGACTCACTACTATACCTGAAAAAGGAAAAAAATTGGCCGGGAAATGAGAGAAGGGCAAATTAGTCCCTCTGAAAAAATAACTTCCTTAATAACTAAGAAGGACAGTCTTGTTTTGTTTGCTCATTTTCACATTCTCCAACTAAAGTTTCTAGTTTGATTGCCTCTCCCCCTTTTAAATAGAAACAAAGCTAAAGACACCACAAGAATCACAAGAAGCAACCAAATAGAAAAAAAAACTAGAGATAGAGTGAGAGTGAGAGATATGTATAGGTTCAGTAACACAGTGATTGGGTTCTTGAACTTGTTCACACTTTTAGCATCCATACCCATAATTGGAGCAGGTCTATGGATGGCAAGGAGTAGCACAACATGTGAAAATTTTCTCCAAACACCACTTTTGGTTATAGGTTTTGTTGTGCTAGTGATATCACTAGCAGGCTTCATTGGTGCATGTTTTCATGTGGCATGTGCACTATGGTTGTACTTGGTGACCATGTTGTTCCTCATAGCAGCACTGTTGGGTTTGACAATATTTGGCTTTGGTGTGACAAGTAAGGGTGGTGGTGTGGAAGTGCCTGGTAGGGTTTATAAAGAGTATCGTCTTGAGGATTACTCACCATGGTTGAAGAAGAGAATACAAGACCCTCGCTATTGGAACACTATAAGGAGCTGTATTTTGGGCTCTAACACTTGCGCTAAGCTTGCCTCTTGGACCCCTTTGGATTATATGCAGAGGGATATGTCTCCAATACAGGTACAATTAATAAGTTATGTAGCTTCTTTTTCTTCTTGTTTTTTGATGCATAGGAAGGAGAATAGTTTTTGTGCTGAAATATTTGGTTTGTGAACAAAATAAAATTCTTAAGAACTAAAAGTTGTGGACTAATGAAGTAAAAAGCTAAATTAGAAAGAGACTAGTGTTTTTTTTTCTTCCTTTCTTTTGTTGTTACTGTTACTAATATCAAATATGTTCACAAGAAAATTTCCATGTTATAATTTACCAAACAATGGATTATGATGGTAAACCATCCCACTCCGTTGCTACCCTCACTCTGTGCTCCTGAAATATATCATTAATTTTCAAAGTCTTGGTCCGCTAAAATAATAAAAATTTTGTTAATAAGTATCCATCATAAATAATAAATTTTTATTAAAATACATTAAAAATTACAAAATGATGCATTAGTATATTTCTTAATAAAAAAATCATTTTTATTCTCTCTATAAACATTGATCAGCATTTATCAATAACAAATTAACAATTTTTTTGGGTGAAAGTGATCAATGCTAAGTGTAGTTGTGGTTTATGCAGTCTGGATGTTGTAAGCCACCAACTGCTTGCACATACAACGTGGCAACAATGATGATGAGTCAAGACCCTGATTGCTATAGGTGGAATAATGCCCCCAATTTGCTATGCTATGAGTGTGATTCTTGCAAAGCTGGTGTACTTGAAGACATAAGAAGGAATTGGCACAAACTGTCTGTTCTCACAGTCACCATGCTTGTGCTTCTCATAGGGATTTATTCCATTGGGTGCTGTGCTTTCAGAAACACAAGGAGAGCTGAAACGGATTATCCATATGGTGAAAACCGGATGACCAAAGTCCGACCCAGATGGGATTACCATTGGTGAGTCCAAAATTTATTCACAAAAATTGAGTCATATTGTTATCAATTCATTTTCAATCCTCTTAATTTTGGAAATCCAAAAGTTTTATTTGGCTGAAAACTTTTGGTCTAACTTTATTTTTTCATAGTAAAAAATTATTTCAAATGCTTTAAAATTGAAGTATTAAACATTGTAATTCGAACAAGCCTTTAACTTTATGTGTTTCTTTTATTGCATGCAATGTCGAAACTTCATACAAATCTGAATAGCAAAATCAAATCCTCTACAACCAATGAATATGGTCAATTTTACTATTACCTATCTAATGCTTTTTTGGTGTGCTTTTTCCCACAGGTGGAGATGGTTACATGACAGGAAAGACCAGCTTTATTAGCCATCTATCCATGCTTGGGTGCTCCATAGATGTGTATGGCTATGGAAGGCCTCAAGGCCTTTGTTTATACAAGCTTTCCTAATTGGCTGCTTTTTGTACAAAGCTTAATTTTGCTTTATGTAACAGATGGTTACTTTATTTTTCCTTTTTTCATTAGTGGATGTTTTTTTAATTTTAATACACGAGTACATTGAATTATACGCAATGGGATTGGACAGAATAGAATACCCACTCTAATCCCACTAGCTTTTCTGTTCTTATGAACAAATGCCACTAAAAAGTATATAGATAATGGAACATGGAATAATCGAATAAGTACTCTCAGATTTTACAACATAAAATAAAATAAGATGAGAAATAAAGGGCCTAAAATCTCTTTCTCCCTCTTCCGGGTCACACTAGGGAAGCTTTTATGGGCTTGGTTGTTCATCTTCTGCCCAACAAAGTAGAGGGGCCCAATACTCTACGGGCCTGACTAATGTGACCTTGTAGCCTTTTAATAATCATTCAAACCCACTATAAAAAACAAAACTTTTGTTTTTATTGACAAAAGAATATCAATGCGATTTTTGTAAGGTAATTTCCTTTTAGATAAAATTGAAAAAATTCAAAGATTTGCTTTTTTAGCAAAAGAAGTCATCATTCTAGTTCTTATGTTGTTCAGAGTAATTCTGAACACAGTGATCTAGATAAAAAAAATGTTATTCAGAATAGTTATGTGTGGCGTTTTTGGCTATCAACGGCTGTCAACCAACCAGTACCATAATCCTGTCTCCAGCATACAGAAGGACAGGCAAAGGAAAATGGAATACTGTGGTTTAGATCAAAGTTTGGCTGCTACATGAATGGTTTAGATCAATGTTCTAGATCTACTTTAAGTTCTTCTCTGTGAAGGTTAGAAAAGCAAAAATAATCTATGTTTCAGGAACAATTTGAAACATTACAACACCACATAGAGATTTATTGTGAGAAAATTTCAAAACATAGAGAATATTCCTTCTTCATTTAAAATGAAAAAATTGTATTGATTCAAATAAATAATTGTCTTGTTTTATTTAAATTGAAGGGTTGTATTAATTTATTAAATTTATAGTGTTATTTTGCTTCATTCAAGTTAAAAATCAGTTTTAATCTAATCCAGAATTACAACGTATATACATATGTGAATCATATAGCATATTCATACTTAAATAAATATTGATTAAAAGAACATATCTATTTATGTAAGACACAGATTAAAATAAAACAAATATTCGAATTGGACATTGAGTGAAACAATTTAATTATTTATTAAAACACTTAAAATAATGTGATTCTTCATAAAAGTGACGAGGAGTGAGTATAAGTTTATTATAGCAGCTCTTCCAATTATTTCCATTTCCCTTGGTCATGCTTCTTCTATGGGTAGAAGATGCAATGTTTAAATATTATATGGGTACGAGAATTAGGTTATTTAAGGTATGCCATAAAACATTATTTTTAAAAATCATGTGAGCATTTAAAGTGCGTTTAGAATAATTTATTAAAATGTTTTATAACTCTCATAATATTTTTAACATTTTAATAAATATTTTGATATGCATTATTAAAAATGAATAATTTCATGCCACAAGTCTTTTTATATAAAAAAATATATGTTAAAAACACTTAGTTGAATTATTTATATAACGCATCGTTAATATGAGCATAATACGAATAATGTCGTGAATTTTTATATATCTTTACATAAATGGTTCTATATTTGTTATCCATGCTTCCCTTCACATAAAACTAATTACATCTTGTTTTGGAGTGGTAATGAGAGATAGCTAGGACATCTTGTTACGAGAAATATTGCTGTTTGCACTTTTATTTTGATTATTATTTTTAAAACTTAATTACAAAAAAATATTTATAAAGAAATTTTAAAATTAAAATTTTCAAATAGATTAAATATAATTTTTTAAAAAGTAAAAAAAAGGTAATGCAACTGATAGAAATGGCTAAAAAAAAATCAAAATCTATTACCCTATTGTCCAGCCCATATTTCCATTACAAGCCTAATTCAGAATGAGAAGAAAAACATGACAAAAAAGAAGAAGATATTTATAATTTGGTGTATAGGTGGAGATAAATATCTTGTATAATAAAAGTTGTGTATTTAATTATGTGAAAAACAGGTCACCTATTGGATATCGATGACAAGTTCTTAAATTAAAACCATTATTATTATTTTTTTGGTAAACACAGATTTTTTGTCTGCCCACGGAACAATTTGAATAAAATGAGATGAGTTATGAATTATGATGCCACAATTATATTCAGAAAGTGATTGAGAACAAATTGCGTTGCAATGAACTCACAAGTTGGTAAAGAGGTATCATCAACTTGGTCTTCAATTCATTCTTGGAACGGACACAACAACTATGTGTACCCAACAAATTAATTTTGAGTGGATAAACATTGGCATAGAGCTCATAACTACAAGGAGATATTAGCTGTAATGGGCCAGAATTTGAGTGTGTGTGCGCATTCAAGTGTGTTACATAGTGTAACCCATAATAATTGACCCTTTTAGTTATATGCAACTTGGAAAATAACTGGATATTTTATGTTTTAAAGATTATCATTGCCTAAAAACTATTGGTTTAAGAAACCATGTGATTTTTGTGGTAAGTGTAATCATTTCATATTTAATTGATATAATTATTGACTGATTTAGCTTCTATAACCTGTTTAAGAATTTTGTTAACAAGCTCTTCTCCTCATAAACGTGCCTGTCAACACCATACTAATGGCATCATCAAGCTTATCTTATCAAGTTGTGAGTGTGCAAATAATTTAACCCACACAAACTTTTGAGGTGGCATCATACCAATATTCTCCTTATATATATATATATATATATATATATATATTCAATTATTTTTTAATATTTATAAATAAATTATTAAATAAAAATAAAAATAAAATTAATGTTTTTAAAGACAAAAATATATTTCATGTTTTTCATTTAATAAATAAAAAAATTAAATATAAAATTTGTTTACAGTGTCATCCGATCATATGTTATTTTATCAATGAGAATAATTAGTTTTGATAATAATTAATATAAAAATTATTTATAATATATTCTGATTAATTGATAGAATAAAATATTTTACATTGACACGTACTAAAATTAAATCCATTTAGTTATTATTAATTTAATTGTAGTTGAAAATGTATATTAGAGTTTTTGCCTATTTAATCATTGACTTAATTTTAGATTTATTACTAGTACATTAATGGATAACAATAATGTGGTGAATAAATAATACATGTTTGTAAAGATAAAACGTGTAAAAATTATCTTAAATTGATAATTTTTTTATCTTAATTTATCATTAGTTTATAGGTAAGACTTAATTTGTTTAAAAAACTATATATCAGTGATTGAAACTGCATTTTTCATATGTTAAAAAATATTTTAATAAATTTATTAGCATTAATTTTCAAAATGAATTTTAAGGATTTAAAAGTGATAAATTTTTTTATATTAAAAAGTTAATTACGCATTTATATTTTTAATATGACAAATATTTAATGGCTTAAAATAAATTATAAGCATATTAATGTTAATGTTTTCTGATTTGAATTGAATAGTTATTAGAAGATTGTTTCTAAGAGCATTTTATGAATATCAAAAGTCAAGACGTTGTAAAACTCATACTTTATCGTTGACCTGGTATTCCCACAATTGAGGAGTTTTAGATTTCATTAAATTTTTTATTCCAAAGGTTCGTATTATCCAACATATTTTTGCAACCTTTGAAACACTCGTTGCCATTTGATATATTTTAATAATAAAAAATTAGTAAATGCTTTGATATGTATGGTATTAACTAATTTTTAATAAAATAAAATAAAATTATTTAACAATATTTTGTTAATCAACCTTCTAAAAACATTGGTTAGGAAGACTTACGTAAACATTCACTCCACGTCAATCTATTGACTTATGACACAACCAAAAAAGAAACATAACGACGATTCCCAAAAGAAAACGTTATTTAAAAGATTAAGACCTAAGCCGAAGAAAAGTATCATATCAGTTGATGCGTAATAATTAAATTCATATTGACTTTAAGGCTCTGTAGAACTGAAATGAACATTATCAACTACGTTTTCTTCACCACAATCAGGAATAGCTTTTGCATTTAACGTGACTTTAGTATTATATCTACACACACACACACACACAAATCCTGCTAAATTTCATTCCTAATGCCAATCTTAAAAAAAATGCCAAAGTATGTGAAAGATTTTGACTAGACAAATATAAGTAACCAAAAATTAATGATTTTTTAAAAATTTTAAGTGCTAATTAATAAATAAAGTTTCTACGTAAAAAATTACATGAACTAAATAATTAACAATATGTTATATGATTATTTTAAAATCTAATAAATTTAAAAAGAGTAAATATAATATTTTTTATAATAAATATTCCATTATATTAAATAAAATTAAACAAGGAGAAATTTTTTAAATAAAAATAAATTATAAACAATTCAAAATTTAAATTAAAAATAAATACTAATTTTAAAAAAATTATTTTGTACGATAAACACTGCTCTAAGAACTTTTTGTCAGTTTTTCCCTTAATTTGAATAAATAAACAGATGAATAAAGACTCCTTCGCTTTTCTTATCTTTGGTTGACCCATGATTGGTTTGAAAATGTCAAAAGTCTCATAAAAAGTGGTACTCCAACACGCTTTTTTCTTTTCTTGCATACATTGCCCGCTTCTGCTGTTACTGTATATAACCCAGTAGAGTAGAGCAAGCAATTCCATAACTCTATCTTCAGCAAGAGCCTCCAAAAAAACTGCTTCTATATATCGTATCACTGACCTTGGTCTCTACCTACCCAATCTTCTTCCTTATATGCACACTCACAAGCTTGAAGAGATTAGTGAAGGCTGAAAAATGGACGATGAAGTTCCTCAGAATAAGTTGGAGGAAACCTCAACTTGGGCTGTTGCTATTGTGTGCTTTGTGATGCTTACAATTTCAATCATCATAGAACATAGCATTGAATCTCTTGGAAAGGTAAGCTTGGGATGGTTTAATTATTATGTTATTTTGCACATGCAATGTTAATTGAATTACCAGAAAGCAAGGAATATTTCTTATATTATACATATGAAAATTGAAAAGCTACCATCACATAATTGCTTCTGAATTATTCTAAGTATATATCATGATCTCTTGCTTTGTTTTCCCTCTTGTGACTAAATGCAGTGGTTAAAAAAGAAACACAAAAAGGCTCTTCATGAAGCGCTGGAAAAGGTTAAAGGAGGTACTTATTTTCTTATGACTGTTATAGTGAATTTCCTCTCTGTGTGTTGAGTCTAATTGATTAATTAATAAGCTTTAGTTTGCTTTGTTTGATCTGTTTAGAGCTTATGCTGCTGGGATTCATATCATTGCTCCTAACGATGTTTCAAGATCACATTGCTAATATCTGCATCTCAAAACAAGTTGCATCCACTTGGCATCCTTGTTATCCTGGTCATAAGGGCAAAGATCCAGAAGGATATTTTGATAAATGCGCAAAAAAGGCAAGCACAACACCTTCCCTCATCTTACTTTCATTGCATAGGAAGGGGAGAGGAGGGTATTTTATTCTAGATAGTTTATAATTTTTATTTTATTTTATGGTATATATTTGCAGGGTAAAGACAAAGTTGCTTTTGTGTCTAAATATGGGATTCACCAGCTCCATATATTCATCTTTGTGCTTGCTATTTTTCATATCCTACAGTGCATCATAACACTAACTTTGGGTAGAAAGAAGGTACTCCCCTATTCTCTTTCTTCTCTCATTCACTTTCCCTGCCCTCAAAGGCACTCTCAAGTCGTATCTCATACGCGTTACTGGCACAATCTTATTTTTATCTTAAAAAATTTATTATTTTTTTACTCTATGCAGATGTCAATTTGGAAGGCGTGGGAAAAAGAAACAAGGACTCTTGAACACCAGTTCCACAATGGTAACATTAAGTTAAAATCCGAAAGTTTTATATTTTACCCACATATTGACTTAGAGCATCAATATTTAGTCCATGCATTTACTATGAAAGCTACAATATAGGAAACATGTCACGTCGTAAATTAAAGATCCACTTTATGTGATGGTGGTTGACTTCTGTACCTATTGGATATAGTTCTTCTAGGTGTTATATAGATACCGAATATAATTTGATTATGATCACAGTGAGGTAACTTTTTTGATTTTTTAGTATTAAGAGGGGTTGTTACATAACAAGTTTTCTCGTTTAGTGAGATGTCATGGTCAAATTTTATATCTTTCTCTCGATTGACATTAAACAAGTGATGTTTATTTGATGTCCAGAGGGATAAACGTCATTTCCTGGTCATGTTAAAATTCGAGCCTATGTTTATGGATATGAATTTTAATTAATGTGAGAAATTTGAAATAGTACTCCTAAAGATAAGCATCGATAAATTTCAACACATTATTGTCATGTTAAATTTTATATTTTATTAAATTATTTTAGTTACTTAAAAATATGTATTAAAAAAAGTTTTATAATTTTGGCATAGTAAAAAGTTTTATATCTGCATATAAAACTAAGAATTTTTGTGTCATACGTCTCGGATGTAGATGGAATAAGCCTTGTTATGTTTTACCATTTATATAGGTCACATCTGATAATACAAATATGCATTGCAGATCCCCACAGGTTCAGGTTTGCTAGGGAAACAACGTTTGGACGAAGGCACTTGACCGCATGGAGTCGATCACCAATTTCCTTGTGGATAGTAAGTGAACAAATATCATGTATGAAAGAAATATTAATAATAAGATTCTTACGTTGTTCCAAGAGGATGGGGCAGAATGAAACTAGGCCATTAGCTACATGATTAAATTCAAGCATATGGTTACTTATTTGTGACACATATTTGAAACCTTATGAGACCTTTGTGTTCTACTCCAATCAGGTTAGCTTCTTTAGACAATTTTATGGATCAGTTAATAAAGCTGACTATTTGGCATTGCGTCATGGATTCATTATGGTAAGTTTGCATTTACAAAATCTGTTTTAGTTTGATACTTTTTGCTTGAAAAGACATCCTAAACTGAGCTATATAATTTTAGGCACATCTGGCTCCTTCAAGTGAAGCAAACTTTGATTTCCAGAAGTACATAAAGAGATCACTTGAAGAGGATTTTTCAGTTGTAGTGGGAATAAGGTAAAAATATCATCCAATGCTAATGCTTACGCTCCTTTTTGTCAGTAAGTTACTACCTTACCAATCTAAGCTTATCCTTTTTGGTATTGCAGTCCAACCATATGGTTCTTTGCAGTGCTAATTTTGCTCACAAATACTCATGGTAAGCCCTACTCAAAATTTGAAACCAAATTGGACATAATTGGTGTTGCTATGGTTAAAGTTGAATTATTTCAGACGAGCAAAATTAAATCAATATGGGGTTGGTCGTGAATTATTTCAACCACTTTCATGCACAATGTTTGTAGAATTCAATTGATAAAGGGGATATTTTTTTGGGGGATGGCGGTGGCAGTACATAATAAAGAAATATATATCTTCAAGCTAGACTAATCAAGGAGAAATTTAGCATAGAGTATTGTTTAATATATTTTGTTTCATTACTTACTTATGTTAAAATTAGAATACCATGCCCAGATACATCTACAAATTAACTACTTAATAGAGTAGTATTGTATTTTAGTTTATTCCATTTATGATAACTTTTGTTCTACATGGACAGGGTGGTATACTTATTTTTGGCTTCCATTTATCCCAATAACTGTAAGCACAAACCATTCATTCTATTTATGATGTCCATCTACATTTCCCTTTTTTTTCTTTGAAACAAGGCTATTAAACTGATCATGAAGTTTAATTTTAATCTTACAGATAATCTTGCTGGTGGGCACAAAGCTACAAATGATCATAACAAATATGGCACTAAGGATTCAAGATAGAGGAGAAGTGGTCAAGGGTGCACCTGTTGTTGAGCCAGGAGATAAATTGTTCTGGTTCAATCGCCCTCAACTTGTCCTCTCTTTGATTCATCTTGTTCTTTTTCAGGTAGATTTTTTAATTTATTTTCCTGTGATTCTACCATCTAAGTGATCTAAATTTTGTTTTCTGACAGTAACTATGTTTGGTTATATGCTGCAGAATGCATTTCAGCTAGCTTTTTTCGCTTGGAGCACAGTAAGTATCCCATCTTGATCAATTTTCCTAAGAATCTTGCTTCTCTGGATCCTGTTGTTAGTAATACAATATTGAATAAAAATTGTAGCAAAGCTTAGACCAAGCTTTCCTGTTGAATCTTTGCCGTGAAATAATTAGTTTGCAATAGGAATCAAGGTCAAACCTCCGTGAACCACAAATTGTTAGGAGAAGACCCAAGAATAATTTTAATTAATATGTAGATAGAATACATTCATTAACTCAAAAAAAGTTAATTACCCATTTACCTTTACGTCAAGAGGATTACAGTGTGACAATGAATTTAGCTGAAAGAAGCAGAGCTGCAACGTTTTTCTAACTTTGCATAATATTTTTTTGGGTACAGTATGACAATGACTTCAAAATAAACAGTTGCTTCCACCGAACTACGGCAGATATCGTCATTAGACTTACAATGGGGTAAGTTCACTTCATTTACCAAAACTGCACATTACATACCAAAACATGGAACAATCATTAATATATCATATCATATGTGACTTGTATTTCAACACAGTCTAGTTGTTTGTTTGTTGGAGTTATATATGTAAAGTAATGAGAAAGTGACGAATTTTCCAGGGTTGTCACCCAAGTTCTATGCAGCTATGTGACTTTGCCACTTTATGCTCTAGTCACACAGGTCAGATAAATGAACATTATACAAATACCTTTATTTTGCCAATATAAAACAATAAGAGTAGGAGCTGATTTCATCATGTTTTGGCTGGCATAACAGATGGGTTCAACCATGAAACCAACCATTTTCAATGACAATGTAGCAGCAGCACTAAAGAACTGGCACCACACTGCTAAAAAGCATATTAGACACCACAAGGATTCTAATTCTAACACACCATTCTCAAGTAGGCCAGCAACCCCAACACATGGTATGTCACCAGTTCACTTGCTTCACAAGCACGCTGGCCATAGTGATAGTCCAATAGCTTCTCCGGGGGAATCATACAATTATGAAAATGAACATTGGGATGTTGAAGGATCACCTTTCTCTAGTAACCATGCAAGAGATCATGAAGAGTCTATTCAGATGCAACCTATAACAACAGAATTGCCTCCTAGGGGACTCCCTCCTATTCGAGCTCAACATGAAATCAACATGGGTTTATCTGAATTTTCATTTGGGAAGGCACACACTAGTAGAAATTAGATGATATTGAATGTTTCCAAACTCTCATAGTTTATAGCTTCAATACGTATACATTACATCAATGTTGTAAATTAAACAGAAGCAATTTTGTTCTCTGGTATAACTTGAGGATGAAGTTCCAGTGTGTCAATTTGAAACATAAATATAATCAGTAATTTTTCCCTCTCTAAAATGGCTAATATGGTTTATCAAATTCAAATAACTGTTTGATTTGAGGTGATCTATTTGAAAAACTAGCCAAAGCTGAAGGAAATTACTATTTGGCTTTCCTGATTGACGAATATGAGGTTACATCATGTTCCTCCAAGTCATGTTAATTGGTATTCAACCACGATTTTATCTACTTGATTAATGTGACAAAAATATACTTGCGAAAATATCCTAATAAAGACCTTTTAAAAAATAGCATGTATATATTTGACACTTTTTGTGCAATGCTTAGCTGATAGTCATGTTGTTTTACAGTTATTTAATTTTAGGAAATAATTACTTTTTCTTTAAAAATTTTGAAAAATAATTTTCCAAAATAATAAAAAACGTGCATTAATATGTACCAAGACCTTTGCAATTGTTGTGTTTAGTTTATGGTAGCCTTTGTATTGCTTTCATAATATATACTTGAACACTGGAATTCTACATTTTCTTTCTTGTTTAGGTTAATGGTGCAAAGCCAATAGTGTTTCTTTCATCAAATTTCAAACTGTTTGTTTCCTTCTTTTTTCTTTTTTTTTTAAGATAATATCAATCTTCCTTCATCATCCTGTGGCGATGGTGGCTCTTGCCCTCTTATAGTGATGTTGGGGTTGGTGTTCAGTCACATTCTACGAATTTTTAGTTATTAAAACAATAATCTAATTGAACAGAGTTACTTTTTATTTGTTGAACAATAAAATATAGAAGAAAGATTAGATCACAAAAAATAATTAGATCTTTATCATTGAAATATTTAAAAATAGGTAAGTCGAATTTTTTTGTCTTTTTTATATTTACATTTTCTCTCGTTATTCTATTCTAGTTTATGATATTTGAGAATTGTCATCAATATTACAAAGTAAATTTAGAATAATTCTTTATTCTACAAAGTCTAACAATAGGAGGTAAATCTTTAATTATCTAGTTCTATAGTCATAATAATTAGCCCTCTTTTCATGATACAAGTTAAGAGAAGTAATTCAATAATAAAACCTTTTTTGTATAATGATTTCTTTACTATTTTTAATTATAACATTTTTAAAATTGTGGAAAATGAAACTCAACATATCATGTGCATATTGACTCATTAGTTTAGAGTGTTTATACAAGTGAAAGCTAAAACTAAAATAAAAAGAAATGACACCTGGTGTAATGTGATTAAAAATAAAAATATTAAATGGAAATAATTTTTTATAAAAAATTAATTTTATTCAAACTAAATAATTATTATACCCAATAAAACTTTTCTTAAAAACAAAAAAAATTCAAATTCAAGTAATACTATTTGAATGTCTATAAATTCAATATGTATTTTTTTTTATACAATCATAGATTTAATTTAATAATTATAATAAAAAAAAGTTATGGAAATAAGAATATTTCAAAAGAAAAGGAATGAAATGAAAATTGAAAAGACAGTGAACAGTTACAACCACCCAGCAGTGGCTACTCCGAAATCTGCAAATCCAATTCCCATTTTCTGTTCTCTGCCCAGTCTTCCCTTCGCTTATCATCATTTTCTATTTTTCTTCACTGAAAAGTTTTTTTTTTTTAAAGAGATTGAAATCTGAACCGTTGATCTTCTTGATTGGACCTGCATCTTGATCTTCTTGGTCGCTATCATGGAGGTCCGCTCCCTCCCCTCCGCCGACAACTCATCCGGAAACCGTCCACCGCCCGCCGTTCCGTCGAAGCAGCTGCTTCCTTCTCCTCACTCCGTCGATACTTCCTCCGTTTCCCAAAGGTTATCCTCTATCCCTCTCTCAATCACGAGTTTTTTTTTTTTTTTTTTGTGTGTGTGTGTGTGATTCCTCTGAAAAACTCCGTGAAATCTTTCAAAAGTTGAACTTTTTCTTACCCATATGCAAGGAAAAAGAAAATTGTTTTCGATTGCTTCATCGCGAACGATTATGAATTTGGAAATTTTGATTAAAATTTTTACTATCCATGTATTTAATTGATGCCCCATTTATTTCTTTGTAGCTTATGTGGATATGGTTGAATTTGCAGCTTGTTTTCATTGGAATTGTTTTTGATGGTTTTGTTTTTTATGTAATTGCAGACTTCAGAAGGAATTAATGGCTCTCATGGTATATCTCTTTTTGCTTGAATTATGATTTTTATCGTTGTTATTATAATGGACCCTTTTCTCTTGAATCCCGCTTCATCTCTTACAGCCATGATACTTTTCTTGAATCAATTCTGATTTAATGAGTTGAGTTCTTAAGGAACATCTACAAAATCATGATCATTATCAAACTTTTTTATTTTTGGAGGGGTCCCTGATGGCCTATTTGTGAACTTTTGTAAATATTAGCTTTTGGTGGCTGCATATGCTGTGAAGCTTTAAAAATGGTGCAACAATAGTTCCTATATTGTAAAATAACATGTATAAGGGTGATGAGGCATTGTGTAAAATAACATGTTGGGATACCCTTTGATCTTTAAGAAACTAAGGTGTTAGTTACTGCTACTTTCTTTTTATTCACATTATAATTTGTTATCTTGTTCTCACAATCACAAACATACTAAATGTTGATAATGACTTTACCTGCAGATGAGTGGAGGAGATCTTGGAGTATCGGCTTTTCCAGATGGTGAAAGTATTTTTACATGGATTGGCACAATCGAAGGTGGAAAAGGAACACTGTATGAGGGTTTATCTTATAAGCTCTCCTTACGTTTTCCCCTGGAATATCCTTTTAAACCACCCCAGGTGAAGTTTGAGACGATGTGCTTTCATCCAAATGTTGACCAATTTGGCAACATTTGTCTGGACATCCTTCAGGTATTCATGAGCTTAGAGAACAAAAGAGTATGTTTTGCCATTATCTGTGTTTTGACAGGTTTAGATCTACCATTTGGTTTTACTATGAATGCCAAATATATATAGATTAAATATCACTTGTATTGCTATTACTGTGTTTTGATAGGTTTAGATCTACCATTTTGTTTTACAATGTATGCCAAATATATGTAGATTAAATATCACTAGTATTGCATCACTGTGCACTAATGGTTCAATTGACTTCATTCTCTAAGAGCTAGTGTATGCCCTATTTATGTGTTTTTACAGGATAAGTGGTCTTCGGCTTATGATTGTAGAACTATTCTTCTATCAATTCAAAGTTTATTGGAAGGTCTGTTCTTGATAATTTTTTGAGTTATGCGTTCACCTGTGTACTTGCCTGAGCAACTTACTTTCTAATAGCAGAGCCTAACCTGGAGAGTCCTCTAAACAGCTATGCGGCAGCACTTTGGAATGATAAGGAAGGTTGGAAAAATATTTTTTAGACTGACAACTATTTATTTCTATTGTTCATGTGTTTTCATTTAATCTAAAGCTTCAATTACCATATTCCTGGAGGCTTCTAGGATCTTTCTTACCTTATCCGCTTCCTTATTCAATACATCTGCTTTTGTAGAGGTTTTGAGTTTTGTACTTTTTTGTTGAATGCATGTTTTAATTGTGGTTATGCATTCATATGGAATATGTCATCCAGATTACAGGAGAATGGTTCACAAACAGTATTTTGCTGGAGAAGCTCTTGAAAGCTGATTGAACAATTCCACATCGAGATCAATTAGTTTCCGACCATAGTTGTAAGCGTTTGTCTTAAGAAAAATCTGCAGCTTAAAAATACGTCAGTTTTTTTTTTTTTTTTTGTAATTTGCTTTGATATTGTAACCTGAAACTACGAGAGTTCAGAAGTTCTCTGCAAGTCTTTTGATAACTTTCTGTATAGAAGTTGTAAAAGTTTTCATTGCGAAAAAGAAAAATGACTCGATGGCATCTTGCCATATAGTTTCCTTGGTTGTACAACTCTTACAACTGTATATTCATGTTAAGCAATTGCTAATTTTTTAAGTGCTTAAAAATTTGTTCATAAATTATTTAATTATGGGATAAGTGTGAAGTTTATAATTATCGTCTTAGTGGGGAAGTCCATAATAGAACATGCCTTTTGTTACTTGGTAAGAAATTCCTTGAAGTGCTTACTTGTACCAAACACAGTCTATGGACATTTTGCACACGTCTCTGCAGCAAGCCAGAAGCATTTATTCACTTTCAGGAGCTCACTATTTTGATACCAAACAACAACAACAATAATCAATATGGACTAAAAATAAGGCTAGTTTGAGATAATATATTTAAGTGTCATGATTATTTATATTTTTAAATTACTTTTCGAACTACCAGTCTTCAAAATTATAATAAAAAGAAGTATTTAATTATGGAATACAACCAAAGGCAGCAAGATCTTCAGATCCAATATTTAGGTCGCAACTAATGACACGTTCAAAACCTTTCATGGAGTTGCATAATCAAGTTTGGAATCAATATATGCATCAGGAAAAAAAAAGGTTTCATAAGGATCACAGTCCAAAGACAAATTGCCCAATGAAGTCTTCCTTGAAGACAGATTCCTTGTTACCGTACCCCCGTGAAATTGTAGTCATGATAAATGCACATTAACCGAACTTATCTGAATTTACAAACGCTAACGATTATACCTTTCCTGCTGCATCTGTTTGCAGCTCCCCTTCACTCCGTGCAGTAGCCAACCTTTCTTCCAATGCTCGGGCACCCCTTTCTCTGCAAGAAAGGAGGATTCACAATGGTGAGTTGCTTTAAGAGTGTAATCACTTCAACAATGATATGATAGGGGTTATTGCTATTAATTTATCAAGTAAACCCAACATGCAAGAAGAAGTCAAAGCAAAAACAAAGTAGTTCCAGAGCTGCAACTTGTTTATTTATATGATTGCTTCACAATAACAAATTCTAATACATACAAAAAGATGTGTTAAAACCACAACACAGTGAGGGGAAATTACCGTCTCCTAGACGCCTCAATGGGGTCAGAACCGGGCAAAGGTTCAGCTCCTAAAGTGTAACCTTGAGCATCACTAGAAGCCTCAGATCTTCCACAAAGCATTCGATGAAATATTGATGCAATAGGGTCTATAACCGGTCTATATGGCAGCACAAAAGTTGCTTAGAAAGATACTAAGAGCTTGTAGCCTATCGTTTATTGAAGTCAAACTTAAACCATATCTTACCTAAAAATCTCTGGAAAAAAGGTAGAGAATGCAAAATCCTCACTTGGGTCACCCTTAAGTTTTGTTTCTGGTTTCCTCTGCCAGTATCTTAGGTAAATCCAGCTCATATATGTACCAAATATTATAGTTGGAAGATATGCTGTTGCCTCTTGTGTCCAGAAGCTCATAGCCATAGAACACAATAAACTGATAGACGGTAACCACTGAACAAAAGTGGAAGTGGCAACATATTTAGGGGATCACCGTGGACCCATTGACACTGAAAATAACGAATTAGAAGTTAAGGAACAGGCAAAGAGTGCCAATCAAACCTTAATTTTGATCTTGAGGAAAGGAATCTCTTGATCTGGTATAATTTGCTTGATGCCAACCAAAAAGCCAGATATAACACCATGAAATCCAGAGAGTGGCATATAACTAGAACATTGGAAGAGCATATAAAGATCAAAATCATTAAACGAAGATGCAAATGACACACATACATTGATGAAAATTAGAAAAAAAAAAACTCACAGGTAACGCTCCTGCCTGGTAATGTAGTAGAAAGCAATAGCAGTGGTGAAAATGCAGAGAGAAGTTAGAAAGTTAACAAGAAAGATGAATCTGAGAAATTCCCTGGGACCCCACACCGGTTGAAGCAGCTTCCCAATGAAGAGAAGACCAATTGTGCTGAGCACAACCCCATATGAAGATTGTTCAAGATAACCAGCAGTTATGAGGTTCCAAGCAAAAGGGATGGTTTTGGCGGGAATGAGAGCGAGGTAGGTTATAGCTGAAGGGAAAAGGCGTAGTAGAATGTGAAGAGCAACGAGGAATAGAGAGAGAGAGAGAGATACCTGCGACTGTGAGAGCGTGTTCATCGAGAATGGAGTTTGAATCTGAAGAAGACCAGATTTGATTCGCTTCACTTCAATGCTGCGTTTCCACTTCTGCTATATAGCAGAGGTAATTGTAAACAGTAAAATTCTCATAATATTACTGTTATAGTGCAGATGGAGAATGCGACAAACAAAACGATTACTCTTTTTCTACCCCCTCGAAATCCAATCCTATCAACTCAATTGCTTCTACATAATACAAATCCTTTGCATTTCTTCTACTTTAACTCTCATCTTTCGTTTCATGCCCCACTCGTACTCTTCTTTACAATGCATGACATGAACAAAACCCAACTTTTCATTTCCACGTCAATATCTATATACTCAATTCGTTACATATGCAATAACTCACAATAAAATCTCTTAAGTATTTATAAATATTTTTAAATAAATCATAAATCTTATTACAAATTTTGCTTTTGAGATAAAAATATCTAACATAAATTATGAAAAATACTTCTTTACCACTAATAATGGACACCTAAAGGTGTACTCTTTTATGTTTAAAGATGTTTATATGTATAAATAAAAATAAATAAGTGAAAGTTAAATTAATAGAATATGGTATCAAATTTTAATAGTTTAAATAGTGAAACTAGCAATTACTTCACTTTAAATTTAAATTTGGCATATTTTATTTTCCTTGCCCACTAATAATATACAGCAGTACTCAAACTAATATTGTTAGGACTCACAATAGAAAATACGGACTTAAACTATTTTATTTGGTATACATGTTTGATTTAACTTATTTTGAAAATAAGTAATTAGTTTTTTTAATAACTTCAGGAGATTTTTTTAATACGTCATCAACACAAAGCAAAAAAAAAAAACTGTTTTTGCTCTACATAAGATTTGCAAAAATAGTATATTTATTAGTATAACTCACGCCACCTTAAAAATATTCTTGATAAAAATTATTTTTTACGACGACTTTGCAAAAAAAGAATAAAATAAATTTAAGTTGTTCACCCATATTTTAAAATGTTCAAATATCAGTAAATTTGTATTAATAAATCAGTGTTTCAATATAAAATGCTCATATTGATCTCCTTAGCCATCGAATATTTTAAACATTTATAGCACAAAAATTTGATTTTACTGAATACAATTCTCCCATTTCACCCGAGGGAGCAAAATATCAAATCTCCCAGTAGCTTTAAAAAAAAACTTTCACAGCAACACTTCACGAATGAACAAGTAGAAACATCAAACTCATCCGATGCATCTCAATTATCATATTATCATGATTAATCCGATACCTATTCAAGTTGGATATAACTAAAATAAGTGCCTGTGATTATCCACTGAGTGAGGACTGATACAAAGATGTAACCAAATGGAAATAACTAAAATAAGTACCCGTAACTATGAACTGATGATTGGTATTGCAAAGACGATTAGTAACCAAAACACATTTTATTTTATTTTTATAAAAATGTAACACTTTACATGAGCTGTGTCTGTAACTATGAACTGATGATTGGTATTACAAAGAATATTAGTAACCAAAACACATTTTATTTTTATAAAAATGTAACACTTTACATGAGCTGTGTCTGTACATACTGGTAGGGCAACTAGATAAGGACTGCAGCAACAACAACTGTAAAAAGACAAAGCAATCCTATGCCTAAATTTTACCTGCCTGGCACCAAATTGGCTCCATGGCTAAAACATTCAACTTCAGCTACAAACACAATTGCTTTTGTTAGCAGTAAATAATGAACTTTCACTTTGTAGTCATCCATAAGAATAAACCTTGGTATTTTTTATTTTTTTGTTCTTTTAACCTTGTTGGATAGAATGCTAAAACTAAATGTTTTTAGAAAATTTCATGCACTGACTGCATATCTCTTGGGAGCATCAAATATTTGGCCCAAGTAAGCTTCTGACAGAGACATAACAACCCGGTGGCAAGCCAAAATTGAAGCTGTGATAACTAATAGAAGGGAAGCCCAGCAGAACCGCAGCATCAATACTTTATCCTTACTTGCAGATTTTAGAACCTTAGAGAATATCACCCTAAGTCGACGGTCTCTAACTATGGCATTGTAATCATATGTAGGCAAGGAGGATCTAGGGGATAGACCTGATTCTTTGTTGCTAGGTCCATTAGCCAATATCACCCTGGAAGATTGAGAAACTGTAATTCCTTGTCCAAATAATTTAATCATCCATTGGCACATTATGTCAGTTATGATCTTGCAAAGTTGTTGCCGGAAAAACTTTCCCTCCTTTGAGACCATTGCTTTGATTAATGAAGCTCCATCCTGTTCATTCCATGCAGAGTAAGTTTGTTACATAAAATAACTATTTCAGCCAGGCAAAAAAATCTTGAAGTACAAGCATATTCTGTTTACCTGGAAATATAACAGTAGTAAAAAACTCAAACTAATAATGCAAGACTCAGTATAATAAATATAGTCATAGTATACTAGTTTATTTGGTACAAAGGAACGTTTACAGCAATAAACTGGAACTAAGTCAATTCATTTACAAATTAAAAAGTCAAAGCAAGACTACAAGAGAATTTGGAAACCTCATTCTCTCAAATCAACAATTCATCATTCACAATTGCATATGGCAAATACGCCAATCATATATCAATTGCTAGTTATGAAAAAGTACTTGAATACAGCAAACAGCCAATATAGACAACCAAGATGGGAGCAATGACAGACTCTTAAAATAAAAGAAGCAAGATAGACAGACAACTTATAGAAACTCACAGCTGTCATGAGAAGTCTTCTGAGAGCAACGCCATCTTTGGATGGTAAAAGCCTCAAGATCAAATATGCAACATCAAGCGAATCAGTGGCCTTATTTGACAAATGATCAAGGGAAGTTTCACTATTTGATGCTACTAGTTGCAAGGCTTTCCTGATAAGGTATCAGAAGTATGAGACGTTACATTTATAGCAGTAAAAAATAACAAATTATCAAGTAATAATGAATTAACTAAATCAGGCCAGCCTAATGCATACATGTCTCTTGCATGATGTTCAACTTGAGTGTATAACAAAAGTGAAACGGACAGTTATCAGGCACTACATACATATACAGATCCTACCCATAAAGGGTCAGTATTTGTAGAATAGGTGTTACTTAATGAGTATAAAATTTTCATGATATAATAACAGATATTTTATAAAAATGGCATTATAAAACTTCTAGTGTACTTTGGTGTAATAGAAATTTGATTCTTTGCATATGTTTCAACATAATTGCCAGTTAGTGTACCTAATTTGGAGATGAGTAGCTATAGCAACAGATGAGTACCAAATTTTGAGGTTTTTCCTAGTTCAGTGACTGCCTACTAAACCTAAACCCTTATTATGGAATAATCTAATGGCTTCAAGGAATGGGTAGGAGAATAATAGAGGAACACAACTAATAGCAATAAGCAGCTCTTGTGTACATTTCTAAGATCCCACAGAGAGCTTCAGATGCGTACTACTGTGTCTTATATTTGAATTAAGATAACAATTGGCACTTCTTTTAATCTTTTCAATCAAAGAGGGCCTTGCTGTTTTCTACATTAGTAGTTTGCAGATGAAACTGAAAATACAAAGTAGATAGATCCTATAAAAGAAGATGAATATTAGGTTGAAAAATAAGCATTAAAAACTGATTACAATTACTAAATAATATAGTAGATTGGAAAAAACAGAGCTACTTCCAGAGAGCATACAGTCTAACATGTCATTTTGACATACCTAGTTGCCCCTACCCTCAAGAACAGGGAAAGCCTTTGCCACTGGAACTCCTTCTTCCGGTTTAGAAGCACCTGAACAAGAGAAAATAAAATTTAAGGAAAAATAAATGACCAATGTTTTATTCTACAGATAGCAATATGAGTTTAATGATCAAGTAATCTAGATAGTTTAGTATATATTTAGAAGAAACAGCACAGCACAGAGTACCCATTTGTAACCGTTAAATCCATCAGTAGAGATGATGTCTAATACTTCAAACTTCACATAGATAAACATCCAAAATACATCGATTGGTTTGATGAGACATGTTAAAAAAAATCATGTGCGGCTCAAGTTTGAACAAGATTCATATATAAAAACTTGTCATCAAATTTCTTCTCATTTTTCCTCAAGAAAAAGGGCTCAGAATACATTCTCTACACTTTAAATATCTGCAAATAACAGAAAATACATGATGACATGTTTCATGTTACAGTTCTTTGGACTAGTGGCACAAAAATCATTGTTCAAGGGCTTATAGTACCGAATGCAATATATTCCTTGTTGCAGCTGAGTTTTCTGTGAGAAGTTTCCGAACAACATAAGGATACGCAGCTTCAAAAGTCTTGAAATTTCTATCTGCAGCTATAGCCAAACCTGAAATTGTTTCAAAGAAAAATACATGTTGAAGATAATGTAAAGAGAATATTATAAATTTGATAATGTTAGAAATATGGTCTGAAATCATTTGTGATTTTACATAACGGCTTAAGCTTTTGGAAATGTTGGTTGATGACATGGTATCAAAGTTTCTACAAACCAAATGACCTAGACTAGAGTTCCATCCTGCTGCCTCCATTCTTCTAATAAAAGTTGATTTTAGCACAAGGTAGGTGGACTAGGCTTTTGCATGAGGAGGTGTGTTAGAAATATAGGATAAATCCTGTCATATATCTCCACCTAACAACTTACACTTTTGGGATTTTTGGATCAAGACAAATACAAATATTTCAAATTACTGCATGTTGATTCATACATAATGAATAGAACTACTAGGATGACTGACAATAGATGCGAATCCAAGATGTAATCTATGTGATATTGAAAGTTTACCTTCCAAGGAAGCTAGGGATCGCAGGACAAGCGTATAATATGGTGGCATACGGAAATGATACTTGAGTGCTACAGACCAAATCTTTCCCAGAACCTTGACAAAAATTTATTGAAAATTCAGTAACTGAAGAGAACTTTACATAAGTAAAAATAAATATAAATTTAGAAAACCAACTATTAACATATGATTAACTAAACAGCAACCATTACTTTGCTTAGATATAAATTACTAGACAAAAACATATTTTAAATGCATATGCATTAAGAAATGCTAGTATTTATTTCCCATAACAAAATATTTAATATTGACAACCAGATGAGTATTGCATTTATTACTTAGACCAATTTCTATAGAGTAGGAAAAGCAATCAGGCATAAACCACAGGTTATATTTGAAAATATTAGTATATGAATATGATGCCATATACTTAACGCATTCTATTTCAGTTCAGGTTAGTACAAAACTAGTTAGAAATCCTACTAAATCTGCAGTTCTTGACGCTCATCTGACACACAATTGATTTACTACTCTTCTTAAACATAAGTCTTACCCGGCTGAACTTCACATCAGGAATTCCTTCTTTAAATTCTACTTCTCCTAAGGCATGTTCCAGTTCCTGGAAATTTAATATTGATTTAGATGGTCATTATGTGAACACAAGTTTCAGAATAACAAAAAACTCTGTATATTAGAATGCTGTTATTATTTGGTCAAAGTTCAAACATTCAATGGCAAGATGAGCAAATTCTGATACTCAAGTATTATACCAGGGTAACAAGTCGGATATTTGTCCCTGGCCTCACAACATCCATATCAATCAGAGCATGGACAAGGGATGCCCAGTCACCGTTTACTATATGAATTATTGAAGCCAACATAGCAAACTGATGCCTTTTTTCCATTTGACAGAGCAAACCAAAATCCAGAAACCTATCACACATACAAAGTAAAAGAAAATTTATTTAGATATTTATGATGAAGGAAAACCATAATTTGTTCACATTGGATAAGAAAGGGAAAACATATACCCTATTTGTCCCGAGGAAGTGTAACGCAAGTTACCAGGATGTGGATCAGCATGTAATAAGCCTGTTTCAAGAAGTTGCACCAATGTTGCTTCAACGCCTTTGTTCACCTGAATTAATCAATGCGTAATAGAGATAAAAGTTAATTGAATTTGATGATATCAATAAAATGACACCAAACACAACAAGGTTTTAGTAGAACCAGTCATTCTTAATTGGTGAAATTTTCAGTTGAGAAAAAATGGTCAAATATGCTAATGGAAGATTGATGAATAAATTACACCACTAACTAAATCCAGAGCCATATTTATTTTGAAATTGAAACTATTAAATAAATGAAGGCCAAAAGTCCCCTTTACACTCATACTTTGCTTGTAATCCTATTGGAACACCAATGATTTTCTTCAATTGTCCAACTGTCTTCTACCATAAGCCAATAATCAGGACATCATCAAACATGCAAGATATAGTTTTTTTTTTTGCACAATGTAAGGACAAAAAATGGATAACTGCATTTTTATTTACATACCAAATCAAGAAGACGCCTTTTTGCATCTACTTTCTGCCTTTCTGAATATTCAGAGACATTTCCAACAGAGTTTCCAGTAGACAGAGAGAGCAAATCTGTTGGACTTTCACCAACCATCCACTCCATGGTCAGAACTCTCTTTCGACTTAAATGTGGAAATACTTTTGGCACGTGTATGAAGGAAAAGGAAGAGTGAACTTCCTGCATTTAGTAATAACATGTCAATTGTAAGGGTAAATAATGTCACTGTTTTATGACTTCTGTCAGAAACCAATTCAACCTAGTTTCAACTTAAAAGTTAAGACCCATTTAATAAAAGATTTCATCAATGCCCTAAATTGTCCAGTTCTAGAACTCATCAATATTAACATAATAAAGCTCCAATTGATATGTCATTTATTACCATAAACTTTGAAGCATTTGCAGCCTCCAAAGTGTAATCCAATTCACCAACAAAACCTCTCCCTAGTTCATCAGCATATAGGCGAGGGTCACTCTTTCTCTTGCCAATCTTTTGCACCAGCCCCAACTGAAGGGATAATATAAACACATAATTAAGAATTTAATACACGATAGAGTGACACAGGAAAAAAGTCACTAGCGAACATAAGTCAATACAAACCCCAAGGCGAAGGATGTAGATATCCCGCACCACCACATGATGCAAATTAGGACGCTGAACTTTCACAGCAACATTATTACCATCAGTGGTACGGGCAAAGTAAACCTAGAAAATACAAAATAAAAAAAAGTCAAACAATCACACCAACAATTTTAAATAAATACAGCCACATGCATCCGATTCACAGTAACAATATTTAATCATACATGGCACTCTATTGGCGTAGCTAAAAAGTACCTGGCCAAATGATGCGGCAGCTATAGGTTCCTCAGAAATGTAACTGAAGAATGATTCCAGAGGAGAACCTAACTCTTCCTCAATAATCTTCATAGCAACAGTCCTGGGAAAATGAGGGATTTGATCATGCAGTTCTGATAATGCCTGTACGAAGAACACAGTAGAAATATATAGACATTAATTGTCAATCCAGTCATTCAAACTGTTAGTACTTAGTAGAACTGCAATCATGATCGAAAGGCAAATGAAAGAAGTTCCATCTACAGCTTATATTATATTTTACCAGAAGTTTCATCTAAACAAAGAAAAAAACCTATTCAATACAAATTAGTAGTACTACTGCTAAAGAACATGTTTAAAGTGTGGTAATCAATAAATTTGACATAGAACCATACTATCATCAACTAACAAGACAGTACCCCTACCCATACCTGACAATTGGCCCTATCGTTTTCCAAGTTCATCAAAAGAAATAAATGTTCGGCAATAAGGAAATGGCAATACACAGTTTTTTATCTAACCTTGGACATCTCAACACCAATGATATCTGGCCTTGTGGAAAGGGACTGTCCAACTGCATCAGCAATCAAATGAATGTAACAAGGATATTGATAATCTTGTGACTGCATGAGAAATGAAAGCCCAAACAAAAAAATTTAAAGCAGTAGGAATTACAAAAATCATATAAGGAATAATAATTAAATGATGATAAGCATATAATTTAACAATTATATTAAGATGTAAAATAGATTAAACTCCTCACCTTTTATAAAGGTAGGCCCAAGATTAAGCAATGTTTCCTTTAATACCATCCCAAAATTATACTGAGAGGATGTATCATCCATGTCCTCTTCAGGATTTAGCCATAGAAACTTTCTAAACCCTGAAGTTCGAATACTGATCATAGCAGAGGCAAAGGAGGAAAGTACCTTCCAAAATAAAATTTAACTCAGTAAGAATACACTTTAAGAAAAAGTGAAGAAAGCATCTTGCAAGTGATCTAACATCAGGGCTAGGATGAACTCCACTGTCATATTAAAATTGAGAACAGACTGTACCTAATTCAATACCAAAATCTTGTCAAAGTCATTATAAAGGGCATCCTGCCTATACACATAGGACACATCTTCAATTAGCATGTCTCCATGGCATATGTTGACAAAACTTTTAAATTAAAAATTTAAACCATATCATTAAAAGATAATCCTTTCCAGATCGAAATTTAATAAAATAAGTGAATAGCTGTCAAATGTTGCATCAAACTAGGAAAATAAAGGAACGACAACTGCTTGCGGGAGACACATTGGATCTACAGTCCTTAATGAGCCTTAGGTCCTAGGCAAGTACATATATAATTATATCTCATTTTATCCATGCAGGAACAATTATCTTCATAGAAATGCTGTGACTTGACCCAAAAGGAAAAGTAGATAAAAGAAACATTTTCAGAAAATAAAAGTCAGGGAAATTTTCACGACTTAACCCGATGCTATGAAGGAAAATGGAAGACTCGTAGACAGAATCATTTAATATTTTTATTCCAATGGCCAACCCAACTACCTCAAGAATGCGAAGGGCCACCACATGGGGTCTAGCACTGAAATACTGAGCAACATCCTGAGGATCATAAGCTTCAGGGAGTGGCTTCGACCAAATCTTAGACATATAATAGAAGTAAGCAGCATATGCTTCCAAGGCCTTGAGATCAGACATGAGCAGATCCACTCCAGTTAGTCCTGAAAGACAAAGAGAGATCAAATCCACTTTCAAGGCCTTTGTCAACATGCAATTCTAAATACAACACCAGAACTTAACGTTATTTTAATTTACAATATTACAACAAAAACTCAAACTTATCTCATTAAAGACACCAATTACAGTGATTTGATGAAAAGTGAAAATACACGCACAAGTTCCATAATCCACACTCCAATTAGTCACATTATCACCATCAATCACCCGAACAGAACCCACTAATATGCATCACCCGTTGTCACCAACCACGAAAATACCAAATACCCATTTCACAAAACCCAATTTCACAACAAATTAGGCACGTATAACACACCCCACGAGCAAAAGAAGCAATCTTTTTATCAAATTCAACCTGGGTACCAATGCTGAGGCCAAGAAGGAGCACAAAAGGCTGGAGCGAGAGGGTCTTCAAGATTCCGAAGCCAAACGAGGTCGTCGATTTTCTTGGCAACCTGGGGAATGCGGAAGGCCTCGTGGGCCCACGCAACACCGTTATCGATCCCTTTCTTGAGGAACTTCATGTCCTTGCGAACCACCTCAGCAAAGTGTGTGAAGTTCCCCAAAGCTCGCTGTTGCTTCTTCTTGCTCTGAGGACGCCTCGACGACGCCGTTGCGGCAACGGCACGCGCGGAGATGAGGGCGGACATGGGCGGTGGCGGTGGTGCAATCGCCGTCGCCATGGACGGAAAGGAAAGAGGTTGGAGAGTCAAGTGTTGGAGTGAATGCGCATTTGGGTGTTCAAGGTATTGATTATGGTGTGTATGTGGGTTGAGCTGTGAAGAGAACTTGTGAGTATTGGCTTTGTTGTGTTGTATGTGTGGCTGTGGGGTGAAGCTGATGTACGAAGACGATGATGATCACAAATAAAAGGGAAATTTCGAATGAATTTACCTCATTGGGCAAAAGAAATTTATTTTAATTAGGAACATGCTTCTTTTTTTTTTTCAAGATCACAACGTTAGTGCATGTTTTTTCAATTTGTAAAGAGAGCTTTTAACATTGTTAAGAGAGATTTTTTTAAAATTTGATATTGATGTTAATTTCAGTTTAGGTCTATTTGTCTCTTGCTACGGAGTTTTCTCTTCATGATTTTTTTATGCGTTTCTACTTTTTTTAATGGACTCTGAATCATTACATCATAAGACAACATCTCCAATAATAACTTCATTGTGATTTACAACGATTTATAATATTTAAAAATTAATTTATTTTTTTTTACTTCATTAATTATTTAATATTTAATTAATACTATAATCTTGTTATTAATATTGATGGTTCATATTTTATGATATACTAAACATATTATTACATATCCACTCGATATTGTTTTTTGTTATGGTCTTTCTTTTCCCTTTCTTTAATACTTAAATTTTGTAATTTATATTGACATGTCCCTCTTCCTATATTTTTAGAATTAAGTTTTTAAGAAAACATTTAATAAATACTCTTTAGTATATATATATATATGTCATTCATTTTTTAAAAGACAAATATTTGTAAATACCTTATTCTTTTATTTGTTTTTGCTTTATATTTTCTTTGTTGCCTTGTGTCAATTCAAAGAGAGAATAAAATTTTTTATGCTTATTTATTTAGCTGTTAAAAATCAGTTTACACAAATCTTAATGCAACAAAAAAATAATAATTGGATTACTAATTAATTATTGCTGCATGAAAGTGGAGTTTCCAACTTTACAAATAAAAAAAAAACAAATTCGGCCTTTTATTTTTCATTTTTACAATTCAACTCTTCTAATTCATCACTTTAGTCTTCTATATTCTTATCAATATAATTTAAATCGTAAATACGCAAATTATAATCTAGCAAATTTCTCACTCGAAGAGAACAGTGCTAATATCGTGCTCTTCTACACAACAAATATTATTTTTCCATCTTATTCTAATCAAACTAAAGTGCATTTCTTGATGGGCATATTGTGAACCATTTCGAGACATATAATATATACGATGATTTATAGCAAGTATTGGTGGAGATTAATATTTTGATTGCAACTGATGCCTTTGTCACAAATTCGATTGCAAATTTTATCAGTGAAGCAATTATGTATGAAGATTGTTCTTCTCGATAAAACCACAAAAAGTTAGTTCAAGCATTTTCAGTCCAAGAATCCATATTAAAAAATTTGCACAAACATATCGTAATTTTATTTAATATATATATATATATATATATATATATATATATACACCATGTATTAAGTTAAAAAATTTTAAAACAAATCTTAACCTTATTAATCAAATAATTTAAAAGTTAAAAAACTATTTATTATTTAACTAAAATAATAAATTATAAATGTGTGAATTATTTAATTTATATAATTAAAATTTAATATAAATTTTGTAGACTTACACTTTATATCAATGAAATTTAAAATACTAAATATGATTAGTGATGTAATATAATAAAAAAAAGAAAAAAAAACTAGGTAAAAAATATTAAATAAATAACAATGATAATACTATTAAAATATTTATAAATCGAATTTTTTTTTTATTGAGTTGTAAAAATTTAATTAGTTATGTTTAAGAGTAAAGCGTTAAGTATGTGCTTATTTAATACTTTTAATTTAAAAAAAAATGTGTAAATTCTGAATTAGCCAATTAGGCGTTGAAGATACGACAGCGTGGCAAACTCACTAGATTTTTTTTATTTGCAAAAGATTAAGATGCATTCTCCGGGTTGTATCTCTGGTAGATGACGCTCACAGCAACTGAGCAACGCAATGCTGTGTCTCTGTTCCAATTTTCATGGAACACTGAGTTGGGTCTTCCCCACCCACTTATCATTTTCTCCCTACGCCCATTACCCAAGTTCTAATTTTTTCACGAAATCACACCACCCCACTAACAGTTCAACTCATCAAAGTTCATGCACGATACCTCAAAGAGTTCCTAATGGTAGTAGAAGGCATGGCTCAGTGCCTCAAATGGACAACATCGAGAGGGAACCTATCTTTACGAATGTGAATGACAAGCAGAGGCTTAAGCAGTATTCTTCCTTGTTGGGTGATTGTACCTTGAGAGAGGCTTTGAATGAGGGTAAGGCCATTCATGGACACCAGTTAAAAAATGGGGTTCACCCAGATTCTCATTTTTGGGTTTCTCTGATTAATTTCTATGCAAAATGTGGGTGCCCTTCTTATGCATGCCGGGTGTTAGATGAAATGCCTGAACAAGATGTTGTCTCGTGGACTGCATTGATTCAAGGTTTTGTGGCTCGGGGTGATGGTCGGAAAGGTATTGATTTGTTTTGTGAGATGAGAAAGACAGGTATACTTCCGAATGAGTTCACAGTGGCTACTTGCTTGAAAGCTTGTTCTATGTGCTTTGATGTGAGCTTGGGGAAACAGGTTCAGGCGGAAGCTGTTAAGGTTGGCTTGTTATCTAATGTGTTTGTTGGATCTGCGCTGGTTAATCTATATGCCAAATGTGGCGAAATGGATCTTGCCCATAAGGTGTTCTTTTGGATGCCTGAACAGAATGAAGTATTATGGAATGTGTTGATCAATGGCCATGCGCAAGTGGGCGATGGGAAAGGAGCGTTTAGATTATTTTGCCAAATGTTAAAGTCAGAAATAAATTTCAGTAAATTTACGTTGTCCAGTGTTCTCAAGGGATGTGCAAATTCAGGAGACTTTAGGGATGGGCTTGTTGTGCATTGTTTAGCAGTCAAAAGTGGTTGTGAATTAGACAAATTCTTGATTTCCAGTCTTATAGATTTGTACTCCAAGTTTGATTTGGTAGGTGATGCACTGAAACTTTTTTTTATGGTCACAGATCATGATGTAGTTTCGTGGAGTTCAATGATTGCTTGCCTTGATCAACAAGGGCATGGCCAAGAAGCAGCTAAGCTATTTTTCTTCATGAGACATACAGGTGTTGAACCAAACCAATTTACCTTTGCACGTGTTGTTAGTGCTGCCACTGAATTGGGGAACTTGCATTATGGGAAAAGTATTCACGCTTGTATTTTTAAATATGGGCTAGAATCTGATATCTCGGTAAGTAATGCTCTTATCAGGATGTATATGAAACACGGTCATGTGCATGATGGCGCTCGTGTATTTGAGGGAATGTCAGGACCAGATCTTGTTTCTTGGAATAATCTGTTGTCTGGATTTCATGATTATGACTCCTGTCAATCAGGACCTAGGACTTACTATCAGATGATTGCTGAAGGTTTGAGGCCCAACGAGTATACATTTGTCAGTGTTTTAAGGTCTTGTTCTAGCCTCTTAGACATAGACTTTGGGAGGCAAGTTCATGCTCAAGTTCTGAAAAACAATCTTGATGGAAATGACTATGTTGGGACAGCCCTTGTGGACATGTATGCCCAGTGTAGGTGTACGGAAGAATCATATGTAGCTTTTTCTAGTTTGATCAGTCGAAATGTCTTTACATGGACAGTAATGATAACCGGTTATGCCCAAACTGACCAAGCAGAGAAGGCTATTAAATTCTTCAATTTAATGCGGCAAGAAGGAATCAAGCCCAATGAATTTACTGTTGCTGGCTGTTTAAGTGGTTGTTCTCAAATAACTGCTACTGAGATTGGCATGCAGCTTCACTCGATGGCAATTAAGAGTGGAATTCTGCTTGATATGTATGTTTCCAGTGCATTTGTTGATATGTATGCAAAATGTGGCTGCATAGAAGATGCTGAGACTATTTTCAAGGGATTGGTTAGACGTGATACAGTCCTCTGGAACACTATGATATGCGGGTTCTCTCTGCACGGTCAGGGTGATAAGGCTCTAGAGACCTTCCAGGCAATGAAAGATGAGGGCAACTTACCAGATGAGGTTACCTTTATAGGTGTACTTTCAGCATGTAGCCACATGGGTCTTATTGAAGAAGGGAAACAACACTTCTACTCCATGAGCAGTATTTATGGCATAACTCCAAGGGACGAGCATTGTGGTTGTATGCTTGACATTCTCAGTCGTGCTGGAAGATTTGAGGAGGTTGAAAGCTTTGTTGAAGAAATGAAGCTAACATCCAATGCCTTGATCTGGGAGATTATACTGGGTGCATGTACAAAGCATGGGAATCTTAAATTTGGTGAAAGGGCTGCAGAAGAGCTCTTTAAGCTTAAACATGAGACAGACTCAACTTACATATTACTTTCTAACATTTTTGCTAGCAAAGGTAGGTGGGGAGATGTAAAAAAGGTAAGGGCCTTGATGTCCAGCCAGGGTGTGAAAAAGGAACCTGGATGTAGCTGGGTAGAAATTAGCAAAAAAGTACACGTCTTTGTGTCAGGTGGTGTACATCCAAACATTCAGGAAATTCATTTGAAACTGGAGGAGCTTGGTCAAAAACTTAGATCGGTGGGTTATGTCCCACAAGTTGAACAAGTGCTTCATAATGTTCCAGACAGAGAGAAAAAAGAACATCTTAATCATCATAGTGAGAAGTTGGCTCTTGCTTTTGCTCTTATAAGCAAAAGCCATATGAAAAGAATCTGGATTTTTAAAAACCTTCGCATTTGTTGTGATTGCCATAATTTTATGAAGCTTGTCTCAGACATCACAAATCGAGAAATAGTTATCCGTGATGTTAATCGGTTCCACCATTTCAAGGATGGATCTTGTTCCTGTCAGGATTATTGGTGATTTGGCTCTAAAAACAAATCCACTAAACTCTTACTCAAGTAGTTCCCTGCTCTGCAAAGAACTGCATGGGCAACTCCAACAAGTTTATGTTGAGAAGAGACATATAACACTGGAAAGGAACTCACAGTTGAGATTATCTTACATACTACACATTGAATCTAACAACTTTCCACTTTCAATGTCCTCATAACATGCACGCAAGCCTTTACTCTCACTCATTTCAAACTTGGGACACATGGAAAATATTAGAAAATTGAATTAACACAATAATTTACAATAGCCCATTTTAATGCTCAGGTCTTGAACATTTTTATGTGGCTCGTAAAATTTAATAGATAGTTTACTTATAGTTTAAACTTCCTCTAGGCTCTAGCGATACAACGGCATTGAAGAATACAAGCTGATACTTTGATTCCGCAGGTCCCACAATAAAATTTGAAATTTCAGTGTCAATGAGTCTAGTTTACTTTTATTTAATTGTACAATTTTTTTTTTTGTGATTCCGTAGACCTCCGTCTCAGATTCGAGTCCCCTCATTTTCTGGTGCAAACATGAGGGTCATGTACAGGATTCCCTCCGTCTTAGTCCTAGTTTAGTTACCCAATACACCAGCAAAAGGTTATGTTGTATACAATTGACAGAAACACGTGCTTTATGAATAAAGCTTGTATAGGTTGTTTCTGAGGTATGCAGTCTACTATGTCCATCCATATCTATCTATGTGGGTTGGCATTAAACAAGGACAGAAACCTAAATGGACAATGGAAATTTTTTATTCAAAATTGGTGAATTTTCTTAATATCGAGGGTCGGAACTCAGTGAGCTAGACTACTTCTCATTATTGAAACCTACAAACACAATACAGGAATATAATGCAAAACCACGAACTTTTTGGTTTTTATCCTTAGCTCATCATGTAGGTTTTTACCAGTACTACCCACATTAAACAAAATAGTACTCGTGACAACTTGCACCGCATATGAAAGTGAACCACAGAATAGAAAAATGCCAAGTTTCTTCTACTTGGGAGTGAGTATTCCAAGTAATAATTGTAACATCAGGAGTGAGAGCATAGCCATTAGTTGTGAACAGCAAATGCATGAAGATGAAGACGATTCATCTGTTATGGCATATGTGTGAACAAAGTTAGAGCAGCAATAGGACTATGATTTCTTCTATCATAAATTTATTACTCCAAATAGATGATAAAATTCAACTTTACCTGAACCATTGTCTGCTGCGTATGAGGTGACTCTGGCTTCTGGAGCATTTAATTTTTGTATGCTTTGTGAGATTGAAGCTGATTTCCCCAGATATAACCTTGTGGCCTTTTCAATCATGGCTATTCCTTGGGTACTGCAATGAAGGGTTGAATTTTTGAGTCATATTTATATTAGTACCATTGTACCGAGTACTGTTTCCATCCATATTTTTACATACAGAAATCTTTTAAATTTTTACTTGAACTCAAGTTTTTTTAAAAAGTCGTTGTTTTAACTCAAGTTTAACTCACGTGGGATATACTGTAATATTAAAATCTGCTGTAGAACATAAGTCAAGCTAAAGAGGTCCCATGCCAAGATACCATATATTTTACCTTGGACTAAATAAGTGGCTGCGAACATCATTTGAGGCATAAAGAGTATCCACCAAACTAGTATTCATCAATGTTTCTAGAACATGTTTTTTCTTCTTGTTGGGCATTGAGTTATGTGCCATTATCACATTTGCAGGAACAGCTCCAAAGCTGGTTAAGGGTGAAGCAAACAACTTTAGTTACAAGTACAATGAGAAAAGGATAAGCACCACTAAGATGTTGCTAACAAAAACATATGCATTTAGCTTAAAGTAGTTTCACAATAACATTCTATCATAAAGACATCTCAACCAAGTTATTCATTCTCGCTCTCTGTTCAACCAACTTAGATGACAAGATGAAAGCAAGGATTTTTAGGCAACCCATCAAAGTGTGAAGCTTACGAGCAATCTCCAGGATAACCATTGATTTCTCTGCATCCCCCTTGAGGACAAAGGTACCTGCAGTTAATCAATTGAAAAATTTTAGTTCAGTAAACACATTTACTTCATGCATTACCTGAAAACTCCTAATTAAGGCAAGGTACTTACATGAAGTCCCTAACAGACTTTGTTGACCATAATTGGCTATGAGGCCCCTCCATTGAATAGAGTAAGGCAGTATCACCCTTAACAAAAGCAATGTCTCCCAATTCCTCTATAAGGCACCTAAAAGCTCCTGAGTGACCAGAGTACAAACCTATTTCATGGCAAGTTTCATTCTCTTTTCTGCATGCATTGCATATATCAAAACCTTCAACCTCTGAAGGAGCACATACATCAGAGAAGAAACTAGTTGCAATTTCCTTGTCACTCAGTTTTTCATTGTTAATAAATTTTTTAATGTAGTTGATGGGGTAGTTCCATCCAGCTGCTGTGGAGTAACCTCCATGGCAAGACTTGTGGCCTTTGAAATCCATTAAAGTGATCTTTACATTGTTCTCACATGCCCTTCTGTTTACAACTGCAACAGCTTCATAGGTATTGGAATGATCACAATAGATCTCATTGGCTATGGCTTTCATTGAATGATTGATGAATGCATAGTATGCAAGCCCTGCTTCTAAGTTCACCAAATCTGCTTCTCCTTTCTTAATTGACTCCACGCAACCTTGGGCTTTGTCTCTTTGGACACTGAAGAAATAGGAAATCAAGAATCGAATCACTATATCACTGCAATGTAGTTACATTTTCATTTGTCTGTTTGATAGAATATGAATCTAAAAAGGGTTTTGAGAGTACCAGCAACATCAAGTTTTCTATAAAGAAGACTAACCATTGGCTTTGCTTGGGAAGAAGAGTATTAAAGTTGATTGTGTTCAGTGAATGGTAGAGACTGAATGTCATAATTCTAATCGGTTACTTTAAAATCAACTCCGTAAATTAAATTAATTTTGTATTTAAGGGTTGATAAATAATATGATAATATCATATTATAAGAAACACGAAAACAAAATTAATAAACTGTTTTTATATCTTTCTCTTGTAGCATAAAAGAAAATTAATGTAAGATCGAAATTTTACTTTTTTTATAGTCGGGCAAAACTAAATGTTGTATAATACTACTACCTTTTTTTTACCCTCTCTCTAAACCCTTGATTGTTCAGACTTTTAAATTATTTTTAATTTTTACTTTTATATTAAAGTTTATCATTTCCCTAAATCTTAACTCTCTAATCTAGCTACTTATTTATTTAACTATGAATGTTTACAATTTTAAACATTTTTAGCATATTTTAAAATAAACTTTTATTTAACTTGAAATTATAAATTTTACTTAAATTAAAAATTAATACATGTATAATAATATATAAAAACATTTACTTAAATTTTACTTACCATTTCCAGGTGTAACCCATTATCTGGTTAATGACACTAACAAAGAACCGACACTCCTCCACTTCGTCCCTCACCGCGCACCACCTCACGCCGCCGTCATCCGTCGCCGGAGAACTCGGTGCCACCTCTCCGGAGCTCTCATTTCCACTGCCGACAACCCCATTTTCCGATATCGGCGCCGGAGCACCTGGAGAACCTTGATGCCACTTCCCAATCACCACCTGCGACGGGGGAACGGGCTCGCCGGAAGGAGACCCATCAGCACCACCGTCGGCAGCCACAGGCGGAAGCGTGGGTGGCGACAGAGGAGATCGGAAGTCGTGATCATCACTGGAGCTTGGTGCCGGCAATGGCTGAAAACCTAAGAAGTTAAAACACAAAGGGATCAATGAGAATAGAGGTTAAGACTTTTGTGTTGTGATTGGAATGTGGATGAGAAGAAGATGAGAAATGAGGATGCATGCATGCATGCATGCATGATGTGATGTATACCTTGAATGAAGGATGATGAGAGAAGAAGAGAGTTGAGTGAGAAGAGAAGAAAAAGAGCAAGTGTTGTTGTTGGGATCTGCATCTTCATTTTGGTGGTGTGATGATGATACGATGAATGAGGTTCATGTTGTTGATTTCAAATGGTTGTTTTGTGTGACCCTTTGCGTTATTACGAAGGAATAGCATAGTGGTAGGGTTTACGTGCAATACAAGGAACAATAAGTACACTAATTGTATACAAATGGGGTAGGGATTAACTCCTCATGCATGTTACCCTAACTTGACTTTGATGAAAAAGTCAACAATATGAAAGATTTACAATTATAAAACTTCTGTAGATTCATTATAGTTATTATGGATAGAATAGTTAATTACTTGTGATAATTACTCTTTTTATTTTTAAATAATTTTCAATGATTAATTACTTTGAAGTTTGAGTCCTGTTTAGTTCTTATAAATAAATTAAACACTTTATACTGAGTTCTTCTAAACCTGATTTAAATTGCAATGTCTGTATTATTTTTGTTTTTCCTTCTTATCCTAAGACATGAAATGTGTTATACTTTTTTTTAAATTAATGTGAACAGATTTTTTTAGTAACGGTGAATGATTATAAAGAAGCATTCAGTGATTTTTTTTTCCTCTTTTATGATTTCAAGCATTGTGGCTGGTATTGAATATTTTGTTATTAATTTTAAAATTAATACTTCATATATTATTGGCTTCATTCCAAAACTTCAATTTATTTTCTAACAAATTTAAATTAGTAGTTGGTGATGTTATGAAATACAAAGAAAGTAGAAGAGGGAGTATAATTCATTAAATCTTTTATAATTAATAAATTTCACCACCTTAGTTATTCCATAACTAGTTACATAAGGCTTCAATCTTATTTACATTAATTATTAAGGGTTAGACAATAAAAAGTTATTACAAGTTTCTCTACTTGACGTCTTGACTCCTATTAAACTAAGAAAATACATTAATTGAGGGGAACTTATAAATTTAACCAAAATTTATGAGTTTGAAATAAAAAAATGAGTTCCACAAGGATACTAATTAAAAAGATTAATGAATTAAATTTTTATTAAACATCATGGTAAATTCTATTAGAAATATAAAAAAATAAGTATTGGTTACATTTTTTAAAAAATATTTTAAACACAGTTATTAACATTTTCTTAAAAATATTAAATTCATATCTTTATTTATTTTTTAACAAATTCATGTCCGTTGAGCCGCATAGAATCGGCTCATTGCCCAAGGTTTACAAAGAAAAAAATTGGGTTGGGCCTCGCTGCAAGTTTTCACGTATTATTTATTTTTAAGAAGCCCAAATTTTTTATTCGGTGAAAAAGAAGTTAACATTTGTGTATAAACTTTTAGAAGACCAATGGGCTTCGTTGGCGGATTTGGTTTTGTTCTATGGATAAAGTCGGCCTGTGGGCTGTGACTGTAATAAGCAACAATGCTCTGAAGTTTCAAACTGAATTTTTTAAATAGGATGGTTAACTCCAAACATAGATAATCTTTTAGATCCTAAGCTAGCTGATAATAACTCTCTTCAAATCTATTCAGATAAATTGATACACACAGCATTCATGATTAGTAATTCTTTTTTATGAATATGAACAACACAACAATAAATTAAGAAGCAATCTAATTGCTTAAATAATAATAATAATAATAAATAATGATGGATAAATAAGATAACTAGAAGACTTTATGCCAATGTCATATTAATCAAGCTAGACTTCGGATTTTATGAAAGAAAAACAATGAAGGGATAATATAATAATTTATATGTATAGAAAGTGACTCAAGTAAAAATATTCAATTATAATCAGAATGAGAATAAAAAATATCATTAGATTTAATTTTAATAATATATATACATACAACTTAAAAAATGTCATAAGATTACTGACTTATTTTTAATTTTGAATGTTGGTGATTATTAAATTTTAATTAACATTGATTTTTTAAAAACTGTTTTATTAATCGGTTTACTAAAATTATTTTTTAACAATTATTGATTTATACTTACCGAACTATGCACTTGCCAATAGTATAAAAGATGAATTTCTAGGGATAATATAATAATTTATATCATTGAGTATTTTTGTAATGAATAGCACATGATAAAAAGTTAATAAAAATAATTTTTTATTAAAAATTAGAACTATAAATAATAACATATTATAATTTTAATTAAATTTTATTGTATGGCATGAGGTTTCATAGTATGTCTTTAGGTACATATTAAAAATGTTATTGTATAAGAAATATTTATTTTTTAAATTTAATTATTAATTTTTTATTTTAAAAAACAAACACTAAGATAAATTGCTTATTATTTTGTAATAAAACATTATGTAAAAGCTTACACATTATTGTATATAAAAATTAATTATGAGTTTTAACTGAAGCAATTAACGGTGACTGGAAAATTTCAGTCAAAATGCAGTGGTAATTTTAGTCAAACTAGAGAAATGTAATGAAGTGAAGAAAAACCATATAAGGATAAAGTTACATTCACGTTCTCATATTATTTGCACATGCATGTCACGTTCTCTCAATCACCACCTTTAGTTGCATTCAATCTATCTTTTTAGCCATCCTCAACACAATAATGATCGAAGAATGTGTGACAAAAGAAGAAAGTGAAAAGAATATTACCTGCATAACATGAAAAAAATAAAAATGAAGATGAATATATATATATATATATATATATATAAACAGATATAACAGTAGCAGTGATATTTGGGGTGAGTGACATGACCAATATCCAAGAAAGATGAAGTGAAAGGGTGAAATGTGAGAGATGGGACTCTCAAACAAAGGTGGATGGCAGGGATTGGCCCCCCCATCTGCATCCATTGACAGTGCAGCATATGCCTATGGTACTTTGCCCTTTCCTTGAGGTTGCATTTCCCTTCAAACTATGCCCACCACTTTCCTTTTGCCCACATCACAATGAAAAGGAACAAATTTCATATCTGTTTTCTCTGAACACTACAATTGACTAGACTGAACTCAATATAAAAGCTGCATCGTTCTTCGTTTAACAAAATTACCCAACAGTTCCACTCCTCATGCATACATATATATCTTCTCAACATGTAAAACCAAGCATCCTAATGTGAAAATGATGAAATGGTTTTCACCGTATTTTAACTGAAATTTTGGCGTTAACTATCTGCATTTTAGTTCAGGGTTACAGATTATTCTCTTATATATTTAGACATTATTGAAATAATTTTTTTAATAAAATATTTTCCTATATAAATATATATTGTCAATAACTATATCTTAATTAGAATGTTTAGAGATTTAATTATCTCAGTGTCACGCTAAATTTTATTAATATACTTGGTTTATAAAATATCATTTTCGTTGAAGAACGGTTGAATAATAATTGTACATGTTTGACCATTTAAAAAATAATAATGTAATTTTTTAATTGTATTTATCAATTTAATGTAATTTTAATTTTTTTTATAAAAATAGTGTTATATATAAAATTTATTTTTAATTTTTAATAAATCATATTGACGATTAATGACGACTCTCAATATCAATATATATAAAATAAAATTTTTATTTGTTCTAATATTTATAATTTAATTATTATAATAATTTAATTATGTTTTGATAAATTAATTACTAATATGAATAAATATTATTTTTTATCCAGTTACTATATTTAGAATATGGTTCATACTTGTATAAAATTAATAATATAATAAAAAAACTAATTGAGTTAATATTATATTAAATGACATATGATCTTTTAATTAAAATTAAAGTAAATATTATATAGTAATTTAATTTTCATGGCATTGTCTCAACTGTTACTTTTGTCACAACTTTTAATTTGACATAATTTATATTTTTTAATTTAAATTTGACTCTTTTTTTTATGAATATGGTATTTTTTTTATCGACTATATATATTTAATCTTTTAAAAGAATATGGTACATAAATAGGTATTGAATATTAAAGTTAATATTATTTTTTGATAAATGAAATGTTGTTTGGTAATTTTTAAATATATTTTTTTATTTATAAACAATACATATAATAAAATATCAAAATTATTAAACAGACAACATACAACTGTATAAGAGCACTAATGCTTATAAGTTTGAAATGGTTCACAGTCGCACCCTATCCATTCAACTTAACACAATAGACCATGTCAGTTTAGTTAAATAACTACATCATTACTGTAACAAGTAAAATATATATCATGCTTATAAATAAATAAATATATATATATATATAATAAATTAAAAAATAAAATCAGGTATTTTATTAGAACATTTAATTATTTCATATTTATAAAATTAAAATTCAATCATTTTAAACTTATTCTATTAAAAATAATTAATTTTCATATTTTTATAATAAAAAATTACAAGTGAAGATAAAATAAAATACTATTTAATTATTTTAATAATTAATTTATTAAAATATTAAAATAAATTTTATTTTGTCATAACATTTATAATTTTATAATCTTTCTTTCATCATACTCAAAACAAAGAATGAAATAAAAAAAAGTTAACATACACGTGTGTACAATTAAGTATGAATGTTTATATCAAAGTGATCTGATTATAAATTGCGATTTGGTCAAACGATCATACATTATGTTTACTGTGCTCTAAAAGACGTGATAATAACAAGATAATATGAATATATTTTTTAATTAATAAAAATAAATAACCTATTTTCATGATCACATTTTATTTAATTTTTTTATATAAAATTAATCAATCTAACGTGAAGCCTCGTTGTACATCTTAGGGGAAGCCTTATGCAATTATGTCATGATTATAGTTAAGTTATGCTTTTGTTATATCAAACACAAATCCATAACTAATAATCATTATAATTACGTTTATTTTTCATGCGCTTGGGCCTCCCGGCCTTTGATTTTTAACCGAATGGACACTTTATATTTGCTCCCACCACATGCAGTTTATTTTCTCTTAATCAGAAATCGTAAAAAAAAAAAAAAAAACATTTATTATATAATTTTAAACATTCACAAATATTTCTATCAATGAAACAACATCAATTTAATAAAATGTTTCAAAATAGCATTATTTTTGTATTTTTTAAATTTAGTTTAATAAATCTCCATGATAAATATATGATGAAAGCATTACTAAAAAAATGTATATTAATAGAAAAAATTTATTATTAGGATTAGCTTTTTAGATATATATTTTATCAAATAATTTTTTTTTTGTCAACCTAAGTATTACAAGTCATTTAGTCTAATAATATAATGTGTTGTATCAAGAATATATTAGTATAAAAACTGTATATTTTAAATATATGATATTATTAATGTTTATACTTTATTTGTACGTGCGTAATTTCAATTTTACATTATATTGATAGAAACAAATCTAACAATAATGTTTGACCAGTTAGCTTAAATTTTGTGGTTGTGAAGATATTATAAAGTGAGTGAAGAACCATAACTAGTATTTTTAGTTTTGCGTTAAATTCCATGATAACTTTGTCACTTTAAAAAAAAAAAAAGTTGTGCGCTTAGTAAATAAATTATAAGATTATATGTTATGTTTGGTAAGCTGAACTTAAAACTTTTAGCCTTAACTTCTACCTAAAGTTAGCTAAAAGTTGTATATTTATAGTTTAAAGTTTATAATTATATTAATAATTTGTGAAACTAAAAAAGTGTATTGTATTAGGATTTTAAAGAATTTTTTTAGTTAAAAATAATCCTGCATATTTTAAAATTTTGCATAATTTTCATGACTTTTAAGATTTTGTATGATTCTGCAATACTTTAAAATTATAATTTTAGGGGATGTATTGGATTACGATTTCATAAGATTTTAAAAGATTTTTTTTCAAGTAAAAAAGTCTTTTGGTATTTAATTAGGATTTTATGTCACTTAAAATTTTTTTAAAGAGTTCATTAAAATCTATTGGTATTCATTTAAGACTTTTTACAACTTAAAAACAATTATTAATATTAAAAATTTTGAAAGACTTTTTAGTAGTATTTATAAATACCAAATTTATAAAACAATCTCATCCAAACTCGTCAGATTTTGGAGAATTGTTTGAAGTAACTTTTCAAGTGCTTCAAGAATTTTCAGATAATTTTTTTATCTCTTTTTTTTCTATGCTCTTGTCTTCTCCATTTTTTTTTTCTTTACTAATAATATTGCACTACTGCTCATATATAATATTGTACTATTGTTTCCATTCCATTTCCTTATTTGGTGAAAACATAAATGACGGTGCCATTGACTTGCTTTATTTTTCTCTTCAAATATATAACACAAAAAACGCTTGAAATTTCAATTTTTAAGTAGTAACATTTTTATAACATGTGTCAAGAAAAGAAAAAGGTGAAAGTTGAAATTAATACCATGAGATAATTAACTAGTACCTTTAACTATTGAGTTTGAGATATTATTTCTATATTCTACAATTAACAGTTAAAGGTGCTACGATTATATTCTGACCGTTGATTATAGTTTGTATTAAATCAATGGCTAGGATTGAAACAGAAAAAAATAAAATGAGTAACCTGCTTCTACTGTTAGTCATAAAGAGTAAAAAAGTAAATTATAAACTTTTATATATCTGGACTATTGACTCCGAGTAAGTAATATGAGTTTTTAGTTTCATGAGTAGTGATTCCTTCCAAACATGGAGTTACAACATTGTTAACATTGATTATGATACTCTAGAAAATTAATAATCGACGTTATTTATCATGTCTTATTTATTCTGCATCATTTGGAGAAGATGAAACGTCATTTGAAAAAGATAGAAATTGGAAGAAAAAAAATGCTATTTTATATCATACTCTAACTCACTACATCATTCTTATTCCGTCTCTGGTCATCAACAATTAGAATCATTGTGAATGACTCTTTGTATATCAGTTTTCACTCATAACCATCAGAGAAGAGAAAATGAAACAAGGTTGAGAGAAAATGAAAAATGGAGAAGACGTAAAAAAAAGTAAAATTTTTTTACATCAGTTCTCTCTCATTGAACTGATTTAGAAAGTATATTAAAAAATATATAACTTTCCACATCAGTTCTCTCAGAAAACTGATGTAAAAAGTTTATGCTTTTTAAAAGTTGTTTTCTACATCGATTATATGAGAAAATTGATGTAAAAAGTATCATTTTTTTAACATATACTTTCTACGTCAATTATTTTATAGAACAAATGTAGAAAGTAGCAACATAATAAATGTTACTTTCTACCTCGGTTATCTCAAATAATAGATGTAAAAGTAGAATTTTTTTTTTTTAAAAAAAAAACCTACTTTCATATAACTTTTGAATGTTTAACAATGTAAAAAGTAGCAAAATTTTTTGAATGTTATTGTTTTTAATGTCATAACTTTGAAGAGACATAATTTTTTAGCATAGAACTCATATTTATACAAGTTATATATTCATTTCATATAACTTTTTAAGATCTCTTGAACCAAAACCCCAAAGAGAGTTTGAAAAAACTAGATTCTAAAATTATAACATTTTTTAATGTTTGTGTGTAAAGAAGTTTGTCATTTCAAGAATGGTAGAAGATGAGCAAATTCATGTCGTATGAATGAGATAAAAATAAAAGAGAAAGAAAAAGAAGACAACGAAGGATCAATAAATTATATACATAAAATTACCACTTTATTATTTCATAAATATAACTTGTATCACTAGTTCTTTATTTTTCATTTTTAATCATCTAATTTAATCAACCATCCAAAATGTTTGAAAGGTTTTCAAAAAATTTCTCCTAAACTTAAAAAAGAGAACCATAGAATCACCCAATATAATCCTAACTTATCTAAGAGCTTGTAAGTTATTTACTAACTAAAGAAACATGTAACTTTTGAAATCTTTTCGAAGTTATCTAAAAAGTATTTAACTTTCATAAGTTAGCTTTCAAAATTCTTATTACATTTTTATCCTTTATTTTTTTTAAAAATAACTTACTCTTCACACAATTAAAACTTATATATACAAATTTCATTACTTTTTGTTCTCTTTACTTCCAAAATAGTTTTATTTATTTATTTATTTATTTTATTTATTTTCTTATCTCTTTTGTTGAGATGTATTTTATATTAAAAGAATATATAACTTAAAAATATTTCATTTTAAAACATACATAAAAATAAATTTTGTTTTTTATATAATTAATTAATTAATTAATAATAAATAAATAAAATAATTTAAATGATATTTAATTTTAATATTATATTAATATAATATTACATGCTTTCTTAAAAGCTAATTTTAATTTTATAAGTTACTTATATAATTATGTTTTTAACTATAATTCTATAACTTGAATCTAGCTTTTAATTTTTAACTATTTTTATTAAATAAAGCTTTTTTTTTTTGTGTGTTTTGCTTATTAAAACTTCATGACTTTTGTTTTCTAACTATATCTCTTAATTATTACTAGTTACTGTTTAACACAAGAGGTTCAGGAAAACAAAGAATTGACGGGCTTGGACGCCGAAGGTAATCCCCACTAAAAACCACCAGCCTAATGTAATTTTGAAAAAATTGTAAATTGTCAAAATTAACATCACTTCAAATTTATATAAAATAAAAATACTTAAGCAGCTTAATTAAATATTTAATCAATTATTTTTTTAGTAAGTCATTTTTATATAAATATATATATAGCATCAACTGATCATAAAATTTGTTTAAAAAAACTTATTTTAATAAATTGTTTCAAAAACTTATCAAAATAAGTTTAAAATAATTATTAGCATTGTAAATTATTTTTATAAGTCCTTCCACTTATGTTCTAGGTTGTATTCCATGGATACGATTTGATAAATTTGGTAAATTTATCAAAGAGTATCTATTGTCTTAAAAGCTGTGTTATAAGATTTTTTTAAGAAATTTTTTATTACTTTATAAAGTATCCATTGAATAAAAAAAATGTATTATTTTAAAAACATAAAATTAATAATTAAAAACTATAAACATAAAATAGAACGATTTAGATTATTATTATTATAATTATAAAAAATATTTACTCTTTTAAAATTTATCAAATTAAAAAAGATAATATAATTTTATTTTTATTCAAAAAAATTATTTTAATATTTTTATTGTGCATAAAAAAATTAACATAAAGTCTTATATAGATATATTTAAATTAAAGATTATAAATTTTCAAAATTTATAATAAAATAACATTCATATTAATTTATAATATATTTTTTCATAAAAAAATATTTATAATTATTCATAATAATACAAAAGATCAGCTACCATTTACCTTGGTCGTAATTGCAGTTATTATTATTATTATTGATGCTGCATCTTCAATCCAAATTTAGCCAATTTATGACATGAGCTGCAAGCTTTCTGTGCGCCTAACATGGGACTATAGTCAAATTGAATTTCCGAACTGTTGCAGAACAACATTCATTCACCCTCTGGACATTAATTACTTCTCTGCACTCAGTTTTCCTCTATTTGCTGGACATGACATTTAATTTTCCTTGCCAATTAGACACCGAACATTTACCTTCTGGCAAACTTGTTGGCTTCTCTTTGTTTGCCTCAAATCCATGTAAGAAGCATGTGGACTTTAGATCACATAGAATCAATTAATGTTACCTTATATCATTTGCGTTTCATGTTTAGTGACTGCATACCAAAAAACCAAACTTCAAAACCCCATACATTTTGAGAGAGTAGGATATCATCGATTTAATTTTGGTTGCTGTAAGAGTAGGAAAAATAAAAATCCCATAATATAAATGCAAGTTCACTATTGCTTGTTATCATGAAATATGAACAAAATAGATATTTTGTTGCATGTTGCCTTCTCTTGTGAAATCCTCGTAATTAAAGGTAAATGCTGTCATTTAATTAGCAAGGAATTAATAGTTGTGGGGTACTTGCCTAGCCATCTTGGTACACAATAAGATATATGATACTTTTTTTAAGACATTAATTAATTAAAAGAGGTGGCACAAGGTCACCATATACCTTTTTATTCTCTTTGTGGTTCACAATTTACTACCAAGGAAAAGGATGTGCAGACCTGGTACAGTCACTCATAATTTAAGAGACTCATTTTTGAGAAAATCCAATTAATTTGAATCAGCACAAACGTACAAAATAACCCTTCATACCCTATACAAAGTCTTTGACCTGCCATGTTTTAAATCCACATAGCCTTTTACGTACCCCTCTACCTCAATTTTCTCATCATAAAATAAGTCACAATCAATGAGAAAAATTAGGAACAAGGTATATTCCAGTAATAGCCTAACCTACAAGTTGTAGGTATGATTAAACTTTGTCATAAGTCCGGATTTCCCGTTTGTCTCAGGAGAAAATTTTAAGTGAAGTTTGAAGTTGTTAAATAAATCAAAATAAACTAAAAATATGACATGAAATCATAAGAATATATATGGGATATGAGAATTTATCTCTACATTTTTCAATGATGCATAGATCTTATTTGCTAGCCAAATCTGAATACAGGGCACCACATTAGAAACAACCAAATTTGTATTTTGTACATGTACAACTAGCAAGCTAGCTGTAGCTTACAGACGCAGACAAATAAAATAAGATGTTATGAAACATTCTCACGTGTATGACACAAGGCGAAATCCTACTAGAATGAAGTGTGAAGCGCATCAAAATGATATTTTATCATTGTTTTGCTTTGAGAAAAAATTTGATGTACCATTAAAAATAGTTATTGCGCACACATAATACATGTAATAAAAGATAAACAAGGGATTGAAACTAATAATATAATATCCTATATGATATTAATTACTTTTATAAAAAAACATTATTGTTTTAAGATAATTGAGAAAGAAGAACAAAACTGTGAAGAGAGAGAACTGACTAAGAGAAAAGGCAGAATAATATGTTACCAAACCAACGTTGCTTTATCCTCAAAAGGGGAGCAAAAGAATGGAAAAAGGTTTATGCCGTTATGGGCGGGGAACAATAACTCTAACATGCGTGTTTTCTTGTGTTAAATCCAAGAATCACCAATAAACCCTTCTTAAGTCTTAACTAGAGTAGCAATAATCTCTCTCTCTCTCTCCATGCCTGCGTCTGCGTGAGGGAGTGCTGCACAGCACATGCTTGTCTGCAGCACCCTTACCATTCACGTACCAAAACCAATAGCAGTGTGCTTGGGAGAGTTTGCATGCTATTCGAGGCATTAGCTATAGAAGCAGAGAAAGTTATCTTTGAAAAAAAAAATATATAAATATATGCTAAAATGACTTATATATATATATATATATATATAGTTCTGACAAATAAACAACTTCAAAGAATCAAAGTTATGTTTAGAATAATAAAAAAAACAATGTGATCGTGTGATGTCCAAAGTGAATAGCTTAGGGTAATTAAATAATTGAGTGAAAAGAAGAGATGTTAACCTGGACTACTAGTACTGCATAAAATGATCAAAAGGAGGTGCACAAAATTTAGAGATGGAATGAACTCATGGACTAGAATCTAACCGTGAGAGACACTTACATACAAACAGGAAGAGAGAGATAGAGAGAGTACTGAGGCAGAAGCATAACAACACACAACACTACTGCAACTGCAGCCAGAGGCAGTACTGATGAGTGCACAAAACCAAGGGAAGAAAGAGGGTCCAATAAAATCTGACACCATGATTCCCACACTTGTTCCTTCCAACACTCTACACGATAAAGCTTCCCACCTCTTACCATTTTTAATCCCTGCTTTTCTCTTTCCCTTCTTAATCCTTTTCCAATTTCTACATACTCCAACCAACCAAATCAAAGCCTAGCTTAGCTAATTCTGCACCCTTTTCTAGAACCACTCCATTTACTCTCTCCTTCTTCACACACTATATTAGTGTTTAATTGGTGCATTTTAAATGAGCAAATGGGTGTTAATTAGTTGCAAGTGTTCAACATTTAATATTTGTACTTTTCACTGAAATATGCACATCAGCACATTAAGTATTAATTATTATTAGTATCTCACATATATGTATAAATTTTATAAACATGAGTTTGTCTCCTTCCTCCTCCTCCTTATTGTCCCCGGTACCATGTTCTCTCCTCTGCTACCAATAATATATTGTCCATGGAATTTAACTTTTCTGATGTCTTACATGTAGAAGGATTATGTAGAACAGACTATCCATTGTTTCTATCCCGTTATAGTATATAAGTTAATGATTCCGTAACTATTAAAAGATATACATGAGACAGCTGTTGATCAGCTTACAAATATTTAAATATTGTAGCACTATAGTATATATGCTGTTACAGTATAGTTTTGCATTATTAAACTGTATTAATTAACTATATATTCTTCAAAGTTCACTGTCTACCTATTCAGTGTTTTCTAAGTCCAACGCCACTGTTTGTTTTGAAAATGTCTTTGTAATCGGTTTTGGCTTTACATGCTTTGGTAACTTTCTACCTGCACGTTTCACCCCACACTGCAATTAAATTAGTTTAAAGCCAAATCTTTAATCAATAACAAGTAGGTTTCAAAACTTAGCTAGCAAGCACTTTTGGAGTCAGATATTGTCGGTGATTATTACAATATTAATTTTGTAATTATTTAAAAAATATTTATTCAATTAAAGATATAAATGCATATTAAATATTTTTTTAATATTAATTACTTAAATTTAATTTTAAAATTTAAAAAGTTGTTATAAAAAGAAGTTCTATTTATCCAATGTTTTTATTCAACTATTTTTACAAATAAAAAAAGATAAATGACAAGAGAAAAATATAAAATAAGTCAAAAGATACGATATAAGAAAACAACAAAAATTACAATTTTATTATACGTTTAAATTATTTTTTATATCTTTTCTAATATCACTTTTCAAATAGAATATTTTTTTATGATAAATTATTCATAAATAATTAACTTTACTATATTTTTAATAATTTAAACTGTATAATATATACATTTAAAATTTTATAATAGTGAGTGTTTCATGTACTACACAAAGATTAAATTGAAATAATTGTTTATTTAAGAAAAGCACATCACATGACTTTTTAAATTTCATAAATTTAGAAAAAAAAAAAGGAAATACTTTATTATATTAATATGAATAAATTAAGGAAATCATAATTTTTAAATTAGGAAAAAATTTCAAATTAAGAATCATTTAAGATTAAAATAAAAAAAAATTAAATGTAAAAAAGTCACGTTACATAATTAGGAAGATAATAATTCTTAAAAACATTTATATGTATTATATAATATTTAAATGTTTTAACTAGGAAAGAGACATAATTTTCTTGTTTACACTCTTAAGTTTAGTAATATGCATGTTATAAGCATCAAGGTTTGATTAAAATTTTTTATTTTTTTAAATTTTAAATTAGGAAATTATAGAATTTTATATCAGGAAAAAAAATAAAATATTTCACATAACTATCAATTAATTTATATTAAAAAATTTAAATTATCATACACAATAGAATGTGAAATGTTAATAAATTTACACATTTGTTCTTAGAAGAACAAGTTACACTATTAATATACATAAGTGAAGAGAGAAAATATATTTTATTAAAAATAATATAGTATTACATGAAAAAAAAATTTACAAATAAACTCAATTTAAAAATTAAGACTTGCAAGTATAAAATAAAAATAAATAAAATCATAAGTACTAATAAAGTGATAGTTTAGTTTATTTAAATTTTAAACTGTCAATGCAAGTAAAAAAATGGTATTGAGACCTCTTGTCATCATGAGTTTTGCAGAATCTTTGAGTCATTTCTATGTCCTTGCAGCTTGCCAACAGGACATGTTTTTACAATTTTTTTTAGTATTTAACATGACCCAAAGCAAACGCATGATAAATATATCTACTATGGGTTGAGGCACCATGCTACATTCGAAATATTTTTATCTTTGCTAGTAACAAACACACACACATGATAACTAGCTATAACAAACGTACTCCATGCTCCAATATCCTTAACACAAACATTCACTGCAACTTTTTTCTTACTTTTTTTTATAAGGATGACATTTTATTTTATTGTTGTCTTATATTATGATATTTTATTTAAATTATTGTGATAACCACGGTCAAGATTGATGGTTGCAAGATTGTAGTCCTTTAATATGATGTTGCTTTACTTTAAAGAGAAATGTAATAAATTTCAACAATAATAAAAAATATATAACAGTTAATATTACATGTACATTAATAAAAATCATGAATTTTTAAAAACACAGTCCTTTGATTTTTCTCATTCTCACATTTTTTTTTTCAAAAATGAGTTCTTTAGTCCGAGGTGCTCCCAACAATTGTCATCTCCAAGATTTAAACTTTACTCTCTTTTTAAGAAAATGACTTGCTTACCACCACATGAAACCCTTACTGGAATAGTCAAACGATTGGGTTAGCTATACATTTAAAAGAATTTAAAGTTCATTCAATGATAACGATACGATTTTTACATTAACATTGAATTAAATTTAAACTCTTTTCAGCACTCTTTTCTTTTATAGTATAGATTTGACTAGCTTTCAGATTATACTAAGAATATTATTTTTCCCCTTAACTATATTCCTTATATAGTTGTACAACAAAATTAATTAACAGTATATAATGGTACACTTCGAGGTTTTAAAATGCATGTTTATCATAAATGATTAATAACTTAGTATTTAAATTTTCAGACATGAAGTTCAAATATAATCGTATTTAAGTAATGTGAGTTTTTGTTGTTCAGGGAGAATTAATTGAGACTTTACATAAAAATATAGTTAAAACACAATAATAATATAAATATATTTTATATTATTATTAAATTACAAAATTTGCATATAATTTAAAAGGATCAATTTTTATTATATTTACTTATTTATAATAGCTTTTAATTATTTTGATGAGCTTTAGTTTTTTGGTTTGTTTTTTAATTGATTAATAATATAAATTTTTTAATCATGGTTTACATATTATGTGGGGAGGGAATAGAGGGGGTGGGGACATTAGTTGTTTATTTATTTATTTTATAGAGGTTCAATTACAAAACATAGATATGAATAGGCACATATCCAACATGGCGGGGACAAAAAACTGACTAAGCACTAAGCACTATGTCCCATAAAGGAGAAAAACAATCAAAAGGAACAATTTGCCCATCTTTAAGTTCTTTTATCATTCATGTGCATGTTTTAAGCTGAAGTGACGTTGTGAGAGATCATATCTTACCCTCAAGAGCCGGTGAACTATTTATCACATAAAATTAGTTAAATTAACCAAAGTAATCAATGTTATTGAGGGCATATCATGATACTTTATTTCATGTCCTTGAAAGGTTTTGCTTTTTATTTGCCAAGTAAATGGTTTTTAATTTGGCTTTGTATTGATAGGTGATGGGTGATGCCTTTTTAGACCAACAAATAGTCTTTGACCTTTTGTTGATACTTGATAGATACCACTGTATGCATTCATTGAAATCCATCAATGTCGCAACTTATGGGTAATTATTAAAATGTTATCCTATAATATTAATTTGTTTCCTGTGGTTAACATTAAAGCTCTTAAAAACGCTTGTTTATGTGATATATATTATTTGATCGATCGAACTTTTATTGAACTCTTTGAAGTTATATACATTAGGTATACACATCAGAGGAAATTTTCAGAGTTATCTTTACTCATCGAATGTGAAAGAAATTGTATTAAAGTTCCATAATCAGTCACCAAATTAAAATATAACTATGAGACTAGAAAAAACGAAATAAGTCAAATAACACATACTCGTAAAGTCTGTAACATGCACGTGTTGGTGAGGTCTGACTCTCTTAATTAAGAATGTGATTCTAAATCTGGTTTGTGTGATTTATATACATAGATGGAAAAAAAAAATGATAGAGAGAAGTTTTTATAATTTAAATATGTTTTTTCTTGATTTTTTTTTGCCTTAGTAGTTATAAAAACTTTATTTATTTTCATTATTTAATTTTAATAAATTAATCGAAGTGAGTTTAGTTCCCCACATAAACAAGAGACTAAAAAAATATTATTTTTGTAAATTTTAAATATTAAAATAAATAAAAAAATAAAAAGATCAAAATTAAAAAGATATTCTTAGCTAATAAAAATATATTTAAATGAATCTTTATTTAACCATATTTTATTTTGATTTTTATTAATTTTATAAAAATAGATAAACCTTTTCTAACATATAAAACATTCCATTCAAATACTCTTAGTCTGATCATTAGCAATCACAAAGAGTTAGAGACTGATACGAAACCTCAACAAAGAGAGACATTGGACATAAGAAGCAGCAATCCACGTGTTATAATACATACAGGGTAAATTATCATTTTGGTCTATGAGATTATAATTGTTATTTGTTTTATTCTCAAACTTTAAAATAGTGTAAATTTAAATGTATAAAATATTATTTATTTTCTTTTAATTCAATTTTTAACATTAACAAAAATATAGTATTTTTTAACTTTAGTTTATATTTAATGTATATCAAATATTAAATTAAACATGTTATGATCTTATTATATCTATTTATTATTATTCGAACTCCTGTATAATAAAATATTCACTTAAAAAATATACCTTTTGTATGATAAATTTATCATCTTTTGTTGATTAAATAGACACATAAAAAATATTTTATTTTTCACGGGATACCAGTATTTTAACATTTTTGTAATAAAATACACATTTCTACCACTCTAAGGTATTTTTGCACAGAAACAAACTTGATCTCTTATGCTCTGGTTCTATTCCATTTTATGGGGTCAAATATGAACAGAAAGTGTCATTCTCTTGGTTCCAAGCCTTGTTGGGTCCTAAAAATACATTTGGACATATAATGAATAGGTTTGCTGGGTGAACTATATAGCCAACGAAACACATATATCAACTAAACATAAATGTACCTTGGATTCAAATTATTTTGAGAAATAAAAATAGATTATTGTTAACTTATAAGTAAATTTAAAAAAAATATTTTATAAAATTTAAGTTTTACCAAATAAGTTAAAGTTGAAGAAATTAAGCAATGATGAGAATGAATCCGTTAACAAGAAGTAGCATAGGATGGGTACTAGAGAAATGATCAGATTATTAATATTCGTATTATAATTATGGTAAACATCATTGACCCTTGAATGGTCGTGGATGGGCACGATAGAATAGGACCAATAAGGGGATTCAACGGAGCAAGGACAATCACTTATCCATGTCTATCATTGTAAAAAGAAATTAAACTGGTAGGGGAAACCCTAGCCCACCACGCAATCAAGGGTAGCTTTTGAAAGAGCACAAGAGTTCAGGGCTGTGTAAGTACGACTCCTTCACTGTTGAATGACTTTAGACACAAAAATGTGTTGTGAGATAAAAATGATTACTTTCGGTATAAAGTGTGCTCCCATCATTTCTCCCCATAATCATTTCACTCCAACGCCAGATATATGTAGTTCTGCCACCACTCAATTGCACACTATAAATCATTACAAACTATTTCTTCATTGAGAAACTACCCATATCTACTTAAACCCTAAAATAATTAATAAAAACCTTCATTCTTCCCTTCTTTTTAATTAATATATTAAAATATGAGATTTTTTTTAAATTACAAAAGTTTAATATTATAATGACAATTTTTAATTTTAATTAATTATTTTTTATTCATAAATTATTAACAATAACTTTTTATTTTTATATTTTTATGCTTTTCTCTAAAATATCTTATTTTGGTACATAATATTTTTATATTTAAATTCAATTTTCTCATTCTTACGAATTTTAATAGTCATTTCCTAAATGATTACGGGTTATCAGTCACACTTGGTGTGTGTGACTAGACAGAAATATTCGAAACCATAAACATCTTATAATTTTTTATTAAATTTAAGAAAAATACAATTCTTGTTAATTGTATGAGTATCACGGCTTTTAAATATATTTTTTTTCAGAAAATTATATTTTAAAAAACAAAATAAAATAAACACGCTGTTAATTTTTAATTCAAATATTAATTTATTTCTCATCAGTAATTATTTTCGTGTATTTCTTTTTGGGGGAGGGTGGGTACAGGACATGAGGCGCCCTCTAAACTCAAGCTCTTGAGCGGTTAATTAGAACTTGATTTTACAGTGTGTGGGGTCTAAAGTAATATTAAGTTTGCACCAAAAACAAATTTGGATGGAAATGAAAAAAAAAAAAAATTTAATGCTATTTAAAGTGATAATTTCATGCTAAATTTTACTATAAATTTATTTATAAAAAAATAAATATAAATTATTTCACTTCATATAATTAAAACTTATGTTTGTAATCTTTCACTCAAACACATTGTAAAGTTGGCAGTACATTTTTTCATCAACGTGAGCCAATCAACTTTAGCAAGGCTTTTAAAACAAAAACACTTTTTGAAATCCAATATAATTTGATTAGATGCATGCATCTTACTCGAAGGACAAGACAACCAACCACCTACAATAAAACTTCTTGATAATCAAAAACAGCAAACAAACATGAGATATGATATTCTTAGAAAAATATATGCAACAAGAGAGATATGATTATTTTTTTATAAATAAATTTAATTTGCCTAAATTTGCAAATAAAAAATAATTATTTAACTTAAAACGAACTGAGAAGAACCAGATGAAACATTCACATATTGTAATAGAAAATTGGTATTTTAGTTAAAAAGATTATCAGAAAATGATGCAAATGCATATGTAACTTGACGAATGAGGTTATAATTATTTACAAAGAAATATTAATATACCTTTCACAACATATTGTTTATTGTTGACTTAAATTTACCGTGGTTTATAGTAAAATTATTTATTAGAGTCATTATATAAGGAGTAAAACTCACTTAAATTTTTAAATTCAGAAAATTTTAATTAATAATTAAAATATATTAACAAAAATGTGATGGAAAATGTATTTCTTTCATTTGATAATTATATGTCTCCTAGCTTGTACATAACATATTAAAAAAGTGTTAGCTGAAACGAGTTATTCATTTTCTTACATCCATCAAATCTTTTGTGGTATTAGAGAATAATTTTATTTGTATGTCCAATGCTTTTTTCTCTAGATGTGATCTTGGGTCTCAATTTCTTTAAATCCTTCTCGGTGCTTCTTCAATGACAAATTCTCCTTTAATAATTAAAGCAAACCAACAGCAACAAACTTTGATGGACCAGACTCAAAATTGAATCTAGTTCATATATACTACTTGCATCCAATTAGCTAGTGACAATATTCTAGCTTTAATTTTATCTAGCAAACTTTTTATGCAATAAGTGTTCTATAAAATTTCAGTTATTGAATTAATTTTTGCACAAATAAAAGAAAATAAGAGAAAGTATAGGATGTATAGCTGCAGAAAACTCTTGCTAGAAAGGAAGGAAAGGATGTGAATTCGTGCAATTCACGTATCTCCTACTTATGCGGATATAATTATCATTCATTAAATTGAGCTTAGGCTAATCTTATAATAAGAGGTCTAAAGATATCACTCTGATATCTAAAAAACAATTATACATATCAGGATTTTTTTTCCAATAAATTAGTAATTACTTATTTTGTTTTTTTTAATATACATAAATCTATCCACTTCTTATGGACACTATGCTACATCTGGGTTGATCCCTTGCTATTCACCGAATAAAAAGATACTCTCAATACTGCTTTGTTGATTTATGTGAATGATTTAATTCTAATTAGTAATGAGTTGACTAAGACCTTTACTATTAAACACTATTTAAATAATGATTTTTAAATAAAAGATTTACCATAAAGTATTTTTTAGAGTTAACATTGGAAGTTGCTGGACCATACCTTGACATCACCATTTGCCAAATGAAGTCTGTACTTAATATATATTTTCTGTTCTCAGATTAATTATTGAATACTAAGCCCTCTCCAACTCAATGGTTAAAGTGTCAAACCATTGAGCTACGCCGCAAAGGGGTGACCCTTTTCCTGATGTTGGTTTTTATTAACGTTTAATTGTTGTATCCTACAATTATGTATTAGAAAATTATGTTCAATTGTTGTATCCTATAACTGTTATATCCGACAATTATGTATTAGAAAATTATGTTTAATCGTTGTATCCTATGATTGCTATATCCTACAATTATGAAGTGAAAATATTTTGAGTGGCCGGTTCCATGCATTTTTGTTGTTTTTTATTTGGTTTAAATTGATGAAAACCCTTCAAGTTTAAGTTTACGCTATTGAACTTTACTTTTTCCATTTGGCACGGACCATTTAGTTGATATGTATCACTCAAAAACCCATTCACTCATTTTCTAAAGATTTAAAAAATAGCAAATAATGCTACATTTTCCCGGGCGTGAACTGCTGCTATTTGTAAGTTACAATGGTATTTATATGTTGCAAAATGTTTTATGTGCTTTTTAATTTTCTTACACTGAACATAACGCATTGCTATCAATGCTAGTTTCGATAAAAACATTAAGTACATTAACGTTAGTTGTCATATTATTTGTGAGGGGTATTACTAGTTTTCTTATCAAGGTAAGAGTGGTCAATATTCAGCTAATTATAGGTTTCATATAATACAATGCAAATAATGATGTAAGTTGATAAATGAAATCTCAAATAATTATCACAATTCCTACAGTTATATTAGTTGTTAGGCCAGTTATTATGGTTGAACATTGAAAAGAAATCCAATAAATTGATCTTTTTTTTGTCTTCCAGTTTATATACAACTAATCGCGCAAGGTTTAATGGAATTGAGTTACAAATTTTTTAAGTCCATCAAATCGTTTTAAAGAAGGGAACAAGCGAGTTAAAGTGATTTGCTTAAGAAATAAACCCTACTTTTATCAGTCAACTTGTTTCAAAGAAAGGGGAAGGCAAGAGAGAGTGGAAAAGTTATCCTTAGGCTTGATAGATACATCGCAAAACTTTAGTAAGAACAAACATGTTTATTTTGCGGTAGTTGTTTTTTAGGGGAGGGAAAAAAGTCATTAGTTTATCATAAGTGGTAATTAAGAGTTAATACTAAATAACCACAAGCTTCACTTCTTACTGTATAAATAAAAAAAGTACAAACCAAGGGCAAAGATGGAAAATATCATAAAACACATATCACTTATCTTTTCCTTCAAAAAGTTTGTCTCCCAAACCGTTGTGGAAGGTAGCTAGATGACTTTCATACCTTAAATTATTTATTCAAGAAAGCAAGAAAAAAAATTTAACTTTTCATTGCTTTCTTCCATTCACATTGTTTTGCTTTCTGTAAACTTAATTTCCTCCTTTTCACCTTTTTTCTTACTTTATTTTCTATATGCTTCGTACGTATCTGAGGGTTTGCTTATACGTCTCCTGTTATAGTCCGTGTCCCACTGTACTGCCCATATATTATATTGCATTGCTTGATATGTTAATTTGTAATATTGTATAAGTACTTAACTTTTAATTGTTAAGGAAAATGACACTCACCCGGTACAAAATATTAAAGTAAAAAAATTCATATAAACAAATATAAAATTATTGTAGATTAATTAGTAAAGAGCTGTTTTAATTTGAGTTGCAAAAAATACCTGTGATATAAAAAAATAAAATAAAGTTTAATATTGCTATCAATGTATCTTGATGTAATCTTTAATAAAAAAAATTATTTAATAATTTTTACTAACACCTTTAAGACATGATAACAATACTTAATTTCTTAAATCTCTTAAAGTTATTGACTTTTGACTGCAATCTAATACTTATTTTTTTTTCTCATAAAGATAAAGGTGTCATACCGCCCAACTAATTAAAAATGATAGAGGGATTAGTACTATATTCTCCTTGCCCCTCACAAAGAAAAAAATCACATCAGATTTGTTTGTATTCTTCAAAACATACAAGTTAAGATCTAATTGCAACAATTTGTACCTGTATAAAGGTATGGTACCTTTGAATTTGAAAGTGATTTCAAGTTATAGTGAAAAGTTATATAGCAATGCAGTTGAAGACAGCAAATATATACAAAGACAGAGAGGGAAGAAAAGGAAAGCAGATATAAGTAGTTTGGGATTCCCAATCTAATGTCATATAATGTCACATCCTAATGTTCATTCCTTATTTTTTAAAACCCATCTTCTTGATATTTATGTACAGCTAAATTCAAATCCAAATCTTAAGCAGAAACAAAAATCAAGATCTCTTATCACGTTCTTTTGTTCTATTTTCTGTACACCGAAACTAATTCACAGCTGTGTAAAGTGTAAGAAGTAAACAAAAAGGTTGAAAATGGAAGATGAACCTGACACCTGTTGTTTTCGTTGTCAACCCTAACATTCTATTGGTGGCCATATTTTGACAGGCAAAGATTCTCTTAAAGATATCGACCATTCGTAGATCAATCACACAGGGTAATTTTGGCCACAGAACACCCTCTGCTACATAGCTTGCTATTTCAGTAACATTATTATTGTTATTATAAATAAACTATAAACTAATGCATACACGCCCTATAGAATTTTCCAATTACACGAGAAAAAAATAAACGGAACCCACACTTCTAAACAAAAATTAAGAAAAATAAGAAATATACATATGAGAGAAAGGGAAAGAAAAGGAGTAGATTTTATGGCCAATGAGCTGTATAATGGGGATTAAAAAAATATTGAAGGAAACCCAAAAGTAATTAGTTGCAATGGAAATATATTATAACTCTTAACAAACTGTACTTATAATATACTAAAGATTCAAATTCTAAAATCATTAATGTTGTTAAGAGGATTTTACCCAGCAATTATCTCTAATTCAAAGGTTAGTTTCACATTTTTGCTTATTGGATGCCCAATCAAATACTAAAATTACCTATTGCGGGAAGGGCCAGGCATTGGTCACTAAAAAATTATGTTTTATCAATTTATTGTCTTTACACACACAGTGTTAGTGTAAAAGACATACACGTTCTGTTCTGGTTTTGTTTTTATTTCTAATTTTCTTTTTTACAAGACAAGGTTGTGAAAAACAGAAAAAAAAAATTTCTCATCTTAATGCATGATGGGAAAATAAAAATAAACTTCTACGTAATACCCATTGTAATTTAAAAGTTTTGAATACAATTAGATGGTGAAAGCAATTTGACTATCTTTCCATGCTGTAATCATTAAGACTTTTACTATGTTTAGACAGGTGAAAAAGTAAATAAAAAGATAAAAAGTCATTTAAAGACAGAAAGAAAATTTAAAATTGTATTTCCTTTTTCTTTTTACTTATTATTTATTCAAATAAAAAAATCATTATTTTTTAATTACTTTCTATTTACTTCTTTTAAATCAATAACATAAATCATACATATAGCATTAGCATGAAAAGTATTTTCTAGATGTTTTTTAATTAATAAAAGTTAATTAATAAGTAGAATGGATGTAGATTATATGAATTAATTATAATTAATAATTCATAAAATGTTAATACAATTTTGTAAATGTAAAATATAAAAAAATACTATTTTATTTTTATACACACTCATCACTTTTATCTTTTTTGTTGATATTGCATGACTTTATATACTTTTTACCGTAATTTTTGTTGTCATTAACAGTGCAGTGTCATACTAAATATAAATAAATTAGGGTAGGGTCTAAAACACCATGATTTTTCATTGATTTTTTAATAGTTTTATATAAATTTCCCCGTATTCTAAGCAGTGTGATATGATTGCGCTCATGGGTTGAATGTTTTACTTTTCCAGAACAAAAGTCAGTCAAAGTGATTATTTGTCAAAAATTGTAGAATGTGTCCACCAACGTTATATATACACATTATTGCTTTTTATAAAGTAATAGCAAAATTAAAACGGACAAAATATATAATCGATTTGTAAATCACATCACAAAGTCCTTCGTGTCTCCCAATTTCTCACCCTTTTTCTCACAAGTCATAGCCTTGCTTTTCATTTCAATTTCCCTCAAATATTGAATCTTTTATTGATGTATATATAACCAAATTTACAAATAAGTAGGGAAAATCTTTGTTTTGCTTGCTGCGCAAGGCGTGCGTAACCATTTCATCAAAATCAATATTATTATTCAATTACAGCTATTAATTAATATGAGGATATTTTTTAAAATAATTTTTTTTAACTTGGGCAATATTGCACAAGATAATAAATTATATATAGTAAATATTTATTATTTAATATTATAATTTTTAATAAAAAGTATTATATAACTTATCATTCTGAACAGTAATGTACAGATTAATATTTTAAAAATTAATAATTAAGTGAATGTAATAAATATATATAAAATGAAGAATTAAGTTAACAGTTGAAGTTTTGGAAGGGACATAATCTACATACCCAACAACTCCCGTAAAACAAATGTATATACAAATGTAGCATGTTAGAGCAAAAAAGGAAAAACACGCAATTAAAGGCGCTAATAAGAGTTGCTATAAAACTGAGTGGACAGAAATAAAAGTAGAGAATTAGGTGACAAGGTCGGGCTAGGATTATTCTGAAATCTAAACAAAAAAGGGTTAGTGCAAAGCTGTCCCTGGAACGAAGTAGTAGTATAATCAATTGGTAATAAAATATGATTGCAAAAAAAAGCAAAGGGCAAAACCCAAAAAAAATAAAGTAGATAAAGAAACAGGTAATGGCGGAAAAAGAAAAAGAAGGCACATTTTGGTAATACTTCCCCTCCTTTATCTTTCTTTAGCTTTATTTTTATTTAAAGAAAGTTGAGTGATGAGGAATCCATGTCCTCCAAGCACTCCCAGACAAAATGAGCTTCAGAGAAGAGAAAAGCACACTTAGCTTTACGACCCAGAAAAGGAGATTTCAAACAACATAAGGCTAGCTTAGGAAATTGCGTGGTTAGTAACCCAACTCATTTCTCTCTCTCTCTTACCCCTCCCTCTGTTGGTGTCTATATTTAGTGGGGGGAACTTGGCTTCAGGGTGCAACCACAACCCCACATCTTCCTCCTTTCCCTCTGAAAACCACACACAAACCCCACTATTATTAGCCAGACCTTAATCCCCCTATGTTTAGCCCACTGGTTTGCTTGTTTTATGCCAATTCAGTAGGGTTTTTGTGGGGCTTTCAAACCCATTTGATTATGACCTAGTTCCACCCCCTCCCTCTCTCCATCCTCTATAGATCTCCCTGTGCTCCCCCCTCCTTCAATATATACCCCCTTCGCTCTTACTCTATACTACTCTCTCCTTAATTCTCTTCCTCTCTATGCTGCATGCTTCATGTCCTTCCACTCACTCTATACATGAAACAAAATATCTTAACTTAACCCCCCCAAAAAAGGTTATATATTCATGCATCATGCACAAATACTACATGTAACCATAGGGTGAATAGAGATTTGTTGAGGGTAATTAAATTTAGGGAGAGAAATTAAAAATATTATTTTGTACTATATTTAATTATTTGCTTGCATATATCTTATAAATTAGTTTTTTATTTGTGTCACATCATGCATACATATGCGTATGTGCCTGGCTCCCTGTATGCCATTTGCAGAGCTCATCGGAGTATCAATGACCGCTGTGGATGGCGTATGAGGAGCCAAGCATATTCCATGTACATACATGGAGATCATCGTGATCAAATTTTAATTTTATGAGCCTTGTAGTACTATAAAAGAGTAGGAGTATGTTATTTTTTATTCGATAATTTTCTTCCATTTCTTGTTAATCATAATTGTACCAACTAGTGGAGGTCAATAAACAGTCTATATATATAGGCCAATTATTCAACAAAGCACGGCATTGTCATTTTCAAAGGCACAGGTTGTGCTTCCTCAGGACTGAACAAAGGTACATCTTTTTATCTTCCTTTTTCATCATTGAAAAAATCTTGAATCGAAGAGATTTTTCTAGGGTTCTTGTATGTGATGCATGATATGTGATCTGCAGAGCCTTAAGTGGGGGAACATATTCCCTCATTTACCAGCTGGGGGCTCACATGTGGGTGTAATTTTTTTTTCTTGTGTTTGGCTTCAATTTGATAATCATTCCCTACACTTGAAACGAGGGTATGGGAAATCCGCAAGAAGCCCAAGTTACGGTAAATTAGAACTGTTCCTGACAATTATCATGGAAGTTATAAAAATTACTTGCTGCCTTTTTCTCACCCTTCTTGTTGCCATGCTTGTCTGTCTCATGGACATTTCATATGACCTCTGATTATACCAAGAATAGCCTAAAAAGAAGTGATACTGTGTCATATATACAGTTATACACAGGCATTCGTTAGTATTATTATTAATATTGTTGTTATTTTATTTTAAGAGTAGTTAGTAAGTATATATTTATATGTGGAGTTAATTGGCTAGATACATGATCGTTGTTTTTCTGGAAGAACAATTTCAAATTTATTTTCTTTTAGATGGACAACATTAATTAATCCTATATATCACCTAATATATAAAATTTTAAATATTTTAGGGGTTATTCTCATGGCATTTCCATTTAAAATATGATTCCTTGCATCAACCAGGGGTTTGAGTCTTAAAATCATTGAAAAATATTTAATCATAACGTGATCACTGTCCTGTAAAAGATGAGTTTCTTAATTTATTATACCTTTTTCTGGGTAAATGCCTTCATTTTTTCCTAAATTAGGGGCCGTTTGTGCCTGTATTTAATGGATACGGAATTAGTCAAACAGGAAAATATGAAATCAATGCTTTTGTAGAGATGATGAACTGTCATTTTATCGGTTATTTTTCATGGAAATTAATTTCATTCAAATGACCTATGTTTAATAACTAACAAAACTATAAGCTAAAACGAAGCAACATTGTGTCATAATCATACATAGTAACAAACTTCTTTAATATGTTTACTGTACTAACATTTAGTGATAACATGAATATTATTATATTACGGTTAATTGACCATTTGCATGATCAATATTTTTGCAGCAGTAAATATTTTTGTTTTGTTCTTAGATAATTTTTACCCGCAACAAGCCTGGGTAACCAATGTATTGTAGCTCGTCTTTGTACATGAGATATGAAAATGTAGAATCTGGATGCTGGTTAATATATTAATGAAGAGGGTCTTAGCTATTTTAACCATAAAACTACTTTTTGGAAAAATATATTATTAACGGGTTGCACGATTGAAGAAAATAAAAAAATTATTTAATTATATTGGGATTATTGAAATAATCTAAACTAAACTATGGTAATGAAGAGCACAGAGAGTCTAATGATGCTCCTGTTTATACGGGGCTATATATGAATCAAATAATAGCTGAGCATAGGTAAAATGGATGGCATTATTCTAGTTGCTTAGGCTTATCTGGGTAATGGGGTAGCCATAGTTGTGGGCCTCTACACGTATAGGAGACAATGAGCTTTGGTTGCTTGCTTGCTTCTCCTTAAGCTTAGTCATCATTCACACTCAACTCAATCACTCTTTAAGCTTAGGTAGGTGTCTGTGATACACACACGCATGTCTGGCCAGGGCTTGAACAAAGTAAAAAAGGCAAGGATCCTGGGAAAAGTAAAAGCATGATTGTAGCAGCTGGTGGATTATCATTATGGCCACTGGGGAATCTCATACAAAAAGGAATGGACCACTCTCTCTCTCTACTTTCAATTGGTTTGCAGGGAATATGGTATACGGTCAAAGCAGGTCAAAAGCTTACAAAAGGACATTATTGGTCAGGCTATAGTGGGACCACCCACACCCTAACACCTCCTGGGGAAATCAATTCTGGGATTTTGTGTTTTTCTTCTTCCCCCCTTAACATTTCACTGCACTTGCAATCTTATTGTATTATACTTAATTGTTTCAATCAGCGGAATATTTTCATTCTGAATGGGAAAAATAAACCACTCTATTCACATGTATAACTTTTTTTCATTTTTAATTGGTTGTTAACAATGCATGTATTTAATATATTAAAGGACCATGCTAACAAATTTCGTTAAAACACTAATTAAAATTATTTAATTTATTTATTAACTTTACTTTTATAACTATTTAAATAATATAAATTGAATCATTTGATAAAAAATTTCTATATTAATTTCCTTAATCAATGTTCCATCATATATCATTAAAACAAAACATGTAGAAAAGCTTAGGTAAGATAGCAACTCTAACTCTGCAAAACATAGATAGTTTCCTCAAGGCAACTGGGCAAGCTACCGATTGATGCAAAGTAACCTGCAGTTATATAGGAGAAAGAAAGAGATGGAGAGAGAGAATAAAATTATTAGAGTAATCATATGATGTAAGGTGCTGGCTAGGCCCGCTTCCTCAGTGTTTGATGCCTCTGCTGGCAGATTAATTGTACTCTTCAAGTCTGAGAAAGTAGATTCTATACTATTCCTGTCTCACTTTCGTGATGGGAATATCATTTGCTTTTTTATATATCTAAGGATCAATTTCACTTTGCATCTTTCTCTATGATTCAATTCTCAGTTCATTTCTTTCCCTTATGGTGAAAATTGTAGATCTTTTCTTCATATTTTTACCGTCCAACATATTCAAACGGATCACATATATATGAATATGAACCACAGCGCAGACCCTTTACAATTTCTTCCCTTGTTTTCTGTCTAGGTGTAAGAAAGTTTTCAGTTTTCATGTGGAAGTTGATATGGGTAAGAATGATGCACAACATATGTACAAAGGGTTGTGTTTCAAAATTCAATTTCGTACATGTTTTTCTCATCATTAAAGAGGTGTTTGCAGAAGCATTGTGCTTGCATGTTGTCCTTTTGAAGGGTTTGATGGTTGTGCAGAAAAAGGGTTCTGTAAATTCTTCAACTAGAAAATGAATTTGCGTCATCTATGACGCTCAAAACTCTCCACATATGGAAAATTTTGTAAGATTCTTCACTGCTATGTGCAAACTGCAGTGTCCTCGTGTCTTCTTGTGTAGGAGTATCATTATGTTGCTTGCTAAATGGTATAAGACTCTTCCAGATTCTTTCTTTTCTTTTTTCAAGCAAACAGATCAAATGCAAAAAGGCACCAACAAACTTACAAACTATAAGGTTACAATAATTCACATAGTGTTTTAAATTAACGCGTGTGTTGTGGTGGCAATTGGATCCAAATATTGCAATTTTAGGAGACATTAATGGGACAACATTTCACTTTTATTGTTGTTCACAGTATGTTCCTATTAATTTTTTAATCCCAATAATAGCCGAATATGATTTTTGGCGACAACCACAACTTTCATTTGGATGATTAGCTTAAAGCTTAAATGAGACTAAATTAATATATAAATGAAATGGGTTATAATAAAAGTTAGAAGAAACTGGTTTAATGATTGAGAGTATATACTCATATGCTGAAATTTAAACTGAATTCATAGAATTAGGTTTTGGAAGGTAAAGAAAGAAATATTGTTTTTTATTTTTAATTTAATGATTTTTAAAATAAAATAATTGACTAATATGTATTTAATGTATTATTTTTTTAATTATTTTATAATATTATGTAATTCTATTAATTTCCAAGAAAAAATTATATCTCATGTCTTTCCTTTTTAAAATTTTAAAATTTGACTCATAAATTTACCATAAGAAAGCTGATTATCTTGAATATATATCATGGGAATGTTGTGTCATGTTAGGATTCTTAAAAAATAAATATTTTACTTTATTATAAATATAAAATATTATTATATCGTTTGTCTTGTATTTTATTTCTTATATTCAGAGATTCATTTTTTGAAAAAAAGAAAAGAGAAGAAATTATGATAATACTTTTATAATTATTTGTAAAACAGAAGTTTTTCTTTAAGTAAACATCGAACTAATGATAAGAATGAGAATACATAAAGTGGCTTGTCAAGGGCTATATATGATCAAGTCCTCATTTGGTCTGACCTAAACCAATTTATTACATAAGCTATGATAATTATTTTTTAAAAACTCATTTAATTCAAAATGCCAGGGTTTAGATAGGTTTATTTAAACAAATATAATTAACAAAAATTCCAACAGTAACAATAACATAGTAATTATTTTTAATGTATAGTAATTATTTTTAATGTATAGTATCCAACAATTATATATTTGTGCTGGTTTAAAAAAAAGTTCAAACACATTGGCTTGCAGAAAAGATTAACCTTATTAAACTATTAACTAAGCTTTAAATCAAGTTAAGGAGTTTGTTTTAGGTATTATACCATGTTCAGGTTAAAAAAATCACTTATTTCAATTCCTTCTGCGTATCGACCTTCTTTTTATCTCCATAAAAATATGACACCTCAACCCAAAAATTAATAAACAAGAAGAAAAATATTACCTTTTCAACTCAAAAAATAACCTAAGATCATTTATTTTATCAATAATAATTATAATAATATCAACGACAAATTACCATATATTAAGAATATAACGGCAACATATTTAGTTTTGTAATTTATTTTTTATAATTTGAGTTTAATTTTAACACATTATCATTGTAATTTTCTATAATTTCAATTAAAAATATTTATATTATTTCTAAATTTTAAATAGCATTAAATTATTAATTTCCACACATTAATAATAACTTTTAATCTCTTTGAGTTGAAAAAAGTTATTATTTTATGTTATTTAATAACTTTTCATGAAATATAAAATTGATAAATTCAATTATTAATTTTAAAATTCTTGTTAAGTAATTTAATTTTATACAAAATTAAAACTAATAGAATTTTATTTTATTATTTTATCTGAACAGATATTATATTTTTAAAATATAAGTAAATAATAAATTTTTAAATAATATTTATGAATATTTAAATTGTATAAAATTTTATACAAATAATCAGAAACATAATATAAAATAATTTAATAATTAAATTAATGGATCTTATATTTATAAAAATTATTAAAAAACTTGTAAGTGTCTAGATATCTCATCTAATATTATCGGATCTAACTTATTATTTTATACCTTTAACAAAGAAACATCCATTACATACCCAATAAAACAATTAACATTTCTGAAACTGTTGTTCCCACAGAATAATAACAGCTCTTTGAATGAATTTATGTTATGGAATTATTTACAAAACAGGTGATGAACCTTGGAAATTTCAGAAGAGAGAAAAAAGGGTGGGTGGGGGGGGGGGTGTTAGAGACATGATCTAAAATTAAGATAGTCTTGAACATGATACATAAACTTTTTTGACAGATGTAAAAACAGGAGTGAACAAAATGGTGTTATTTGAACCTGGGAATCATTTCTTATGAAGGAAACACTTGTGTTGTGTTTTGTGTTGGGGGTTAAAAAAGAGAAAAAAGAAAGAGTATGTTGTTAATTGGATGGTGGATGGTGACTACAGAGTGACAAGCTGACTTTATATTTTTGGTATTTTATATAAAAATATGAAGGTGTGTATGGTATCTCTGCTATTTGTTATTTGTCTTTTTTACGAAGAGACATTGATCTGATGCAGTTGTAGCAAGTGTCACTTCACTCTTAGTTGTCATCTTTATCTTTTAACAATACACCTTCTTTTATGCCCTCTTTCCATCCTACAAAAATAGCAGGTAAGAGACAACTGCAAAAAAATTCTAATTTCTATTGTTTCAATCATCCATGTAAAACGGAGGGAAGAATTTTTTATTTTATTTTTTGACTGTGCTTCACCACGAAAAATAAAATCCTTACCAAAGGGAGATGAGTAGTGATGGTGCAGGTTTTTTTATTTTATTTTTTAATTAAGAAATATAAAAAATTTAATTTTTTAACTTAATTTTATTTTTATAGATATTTTTAATATAATTCAAAATATTTATACTCTTTTTTATAAATATTTCATTTTTATACTCTTCTTTACTCATCAAAACAAATGAAAGAAATTTTTTTATCATTTTTTTTTATTTCAGCTCATACATAGTCAAATATTTTTCTCTTTATTTCTCGTTTTTTTATATTATTTTTTTCTCTGTTTCATCTTACATCTAAGTATATCATTGGAAACAAAAATAAAAACAAAAAAGCATCCTCTTTGTCATGCACTTCATTCCATTATATTTTACATTCATACTATTTTCAGATTTTTTTTCTTCATTTATTTATTTACTTTATGATCAAGAAATATAGGCGATAGCTTTGTTTGAAATTGGATCCTACGTGATTTTTAAGGAAGAAAAAAAAATTACTCTTTTGGCGAAACATAGTTTTGCCCTAAAATGAATGTTGAATTAATTGAAAAAAAACTTTCTATGCTAGGTTAAAAATTATATTATATTGTATTTTCTTTTGTGTTAAAGGAATTTTACGCATAAATAATTTTAAATTTAATTATTTTCAACTAAAATAAATTCTACAAAATGAAATTCGTTCATAATTAATAAAATTAATAAACACTTAATTAAACACACGAATGCTACGGTATGAAGAGATCATGTGTGAGATATGAATGTCTTGTATATAATAGAATTGTCAAATAGAATCTATTAACAGTTCGTTGACGTGATGATTTATAATAATCTATACAAAACTTATTGTGCATAAACAATGCTTGATGGCAACAAAAGCTGAGATACGGATATGCATATTCTTCCAGTTGCTTAATTCAAATTTTAATGGCAACTTAATTTTTAATAATATTTTCATATCATTGCAATTGTACATTTAAAAATTTATTAAAACATTTCAATATTATTTTTGATCAAAATCACTTCACTGTAAATTTACTTTTAACTAAAATTAATTTATAAAATTAAGATTAATCAAAACTATGGTAAAGCTTGAACTCACCCATTTCCATATTTTGTTGGATATAGTATTACTTTGCTGGATATTCTATATTTTGTCATTAAGATTTTTTTTAACAGTAAATTTAGAATTGAAATTTGATAAAAATTAAATGCACGATAATTTATCAAACTCATATTTTATAATTATCAATATAATTTATATATTTTTTCTTTAAAGGACAGCGATGTCGAAGAGGATCTAAATTTATTTTATGTGGGACTCGTTTTTTTATTGACTTTTAAATCCTTTTCATCCAGCTTTTCTTTTCACTTCTCTCTAATAAAAATTACAATCAACTAATAATTTTTTCATTTATATATTGCACAGGTAATATTAAATAAAATAATTTTTAATAAATAATATATTATATAATTATTTTGATATAATAGTATTTTATCGGGCCACCAAGATTTTCAATCTTTCTTGTTCTTCTCCAACGTAAATTTGAGTAGACATTCCTTCAATCTGCTCTACTGTGAGGTCCACACCACAGGATTTCCGCAGATGGAGGATAATCATATGCAATGCTTTGGTAAGTTAAGCACTTTAAACAATTTCAAAAGGATGAGTTTGGAACTTTTATATTGAAAATGTGATTTGCTTAACATTTGCATATTCAACCTTGTTGATTTTTGTGGGGTGATTAATATTGATCTAAACTTTAACATATATCATTATCATTATTCATGGATAGATTAAGTTCATTTTAGTAAATGTAATTGGTCATAAATAACCTGCAAAGATAAAATTTAGTTGTAACATTTCAAGTATGTATGTTCCGCATTATTAATTAATTAAAGTTGAAATGAATATCTTCTAACTTGTAATATCAACTTTTATTACCTTAATTACTGAAATACATTTTAATAAGAGATTTTAAATTTGTTCTTTCAATTACGACATCAAAATTTCAAAGTTCCACGAGCTTACGTACGAAAATACTTATATAAAGACAAAGCTAAGCCCACTTTTCTGTATGGAAAACTCGTGAGATTAGTTTAACTTTATCATCCAAAATGGCGATAACAACTGATACGTTTTGAGAAAAAAGTGGTCCTTTTTAGTTCCTTATCTGTATTTGTTGATTCACCATGGTTTGCAATCTCTTTGTCAACTTCCAAGCAAAATATAAATAGGTCAAATATAACATGTCCCTATGCTTTAAAAAATGTTAAAAGAGATGAAAATTCATCTGTCTCCACGTCTGACTGAAAAGTGAGTATCATAGTGCAAATTTTGAATGTATCCTAATGTGGAAACTATTTTACACACATAATTTTAATCAATCTCAATCATGTGCTTCTATCAATCATCAATCTTTGGAAATATTCTCATGCGGACACCATATACTCAAGTTTAAGCCACGTTTTCAAGCCAACTATGATACACAGTACGTTCTCTGTATAAATTAATTTCCGTTTTAGTGAATTATTTTACAAAAGCCAAGGGGCCAATGACTAATTGTTCATTGTTTAAGGTTAGAAAATAATTAACGTAGCAAACTAAGGAGCTAATCACGGCATGTTAAATAGATCTTTGCAAACTTATTATTTAACTTCTTATACCATCGATTAAAATATTGTGTTGCTGTGAAGACCGAATCATTTTCATTCAAAACTTGAAACCAGAATTACAGAAGAGGGTAACATTCTTCCTCTAACTGTGTTTAACTAGAGAATATTGACGATGGCTATGATTAACAAAAATAACTATTAAGTTTAAACGTTAAAAACTTAATTTTTAAGTTATCAGCTGAAAATTGGAAGATGTTAAGTTATCTTATTAAATCAGAAGTATTTAATAATGTAAAATGACGTCAAATATAATTTATGTATTTATATAATTTATTTTATAACTAAAATATTTCAAGTCATTATAATAAAAAAAATTTAGTTAATTTTAAGCTCTAATTTATTTTAAAGATTATGTATTTTATTAAAAATAAAAATAAATGAATAATAATAATAATAATAATAATAAGTATTAAAGTTAAACGCTAATTCAAGTAACGTCTAAAACATGCTGGTTGTATAAGAAATTTGTTTATTAAACATTTATTTAAATTAAATCATAAATCATTAATTATAAGTTGGTCTAAAATTGAGACAGCTTCTCAAACACACTCATATATTACTTTCTCAAAAATAGTAAAGGAAATCAGAGTAAAAGTATGTAATTGTTTTATGAAAATTGATAGCTTGCTTACTGTTAAACAAGCCGATTAGATTTTTAGCTGAAACAAATTGACAGGTCTCAACTAATAAATTTTCAAACGATTGGACATAAATGAGGAACTTGTTTCTCTGTCAGGATTCTTAACACTAACCCAGGTGAAATGTGAAGAACAATGAACACACAAAATTTTACATATGAAGTGTATTTATGCGTTTAATAAAAGAGAAATTCAATTTATTTATATTTTTTTACAAAAAAAAGAGAAGAGATAAATGTATAGGATATAAAATAATTAATGCAACGAAGAGAAATAAAAATATCATAAAAAAAGATTATATGAAGAATATAATTCAAAGCAAAATACGGATAGAAATATTAAGAAAAAATCCAGCATGGGTTACGTTGTGGATGGATAGTAATGGTGAAACCTATGAAAGAAAATTTTTTATATTGGTCTAATTTAATTGATTTAGATCATCAACTTCTCTTTGCTCCCAAAAACTATGAAGTCTAAATTGCCACCATAGCCGCTGATGGTAATTGAAGTCTGCCTAATCTATTTTTCTCTCATTGGGTCAAGCTCATACCCATTGTCGTGCCCTTTTTTGTGAGTGCACATCAAGGATATCGCCAACAGATGATCAAAGGTATAACCTTTTGAAGTTTAAGGATTATCAAATTGAAATCGCTCTTCTAATAAAGTTTTTTTTAATACACACAACACTAAGTTAATGTTTAAGAAACTCACTATTTACTAATTATGTCAAACTCTGTTGATCGTTGATGAGTTCTTTGCTGATAAGCCATGAAATGTGCAAAGAAACTTTTGAACAGTATAGAATTGAACCAATCCAATTCTTTTATGACCACTAATATTGGTTGACGATCCATGAACAATATATTAGCCATTATGACCATAACATGTTTTATTATTTCTATTATATCCATGAAATCCCTGTTTTCTTCAAATTCTTCATTTCGTTCATGACTGAGATTTGTGGATTAATAAATAAGATTAAGATAGGATTCCTAAGGTGGACATTTCCGAAAATTGCATTGGCAAAGCTTAAAGGATTAGCAAAATCTTGCTATTGAACATTTTGATAATGATTGATGAGTAAAATACTAATACAAACACGCAGTCGTTGGTCTTATTACCATTCCCACGAATTAAGCATACCCACGGCGTTGAAGAAGGATGATTGGAATAATGCAATTTCTCCTACTCTATCCTTCCCTTTAATAACATTTTCTTTTTAAAGTTCAAATACACAGCTGTGTGAACAAATAGATACCTCAATAATGCAGCAACATAATTGTAGAAATCACGTGGAAAAGAGTATCAACGAATAAAATATCACAATTTCACAAGGAAATGAATGAATACAATGAAAACATTGGGACTTCATCCAACTCAAATTACAGTATAGAAAAACCCGACGTATAACCCAGCGGGCCTAAATTGAAGCCAAGTATGACTAAGCATAAACATTACTAGTACATTTTATCTATCTATCCTCTTTGGAAAGAAAATCAATTGAATTCTAACCCCAAAATAATTGAACCTAGCTATTCTACAACATCCTTTACTATTCTATTAAATTATAAAACGATTAGAAGGACTCATACATTGAATCGTATTGCTCTCTGACCTTGAGCCAAAAAGGAAAAAGCTATTGTTTGACTTACTGAACTCTATTCAAAATGAATCATAGCGTTTGCTGGGGCTTTTGTTTTCAAGACCATCTCTTCATACTCATCTTCAGGGTTTGACAGAGCAACAATTGCCCCTCCAGCTCCTATTGAAGCTTCACCCTCGTGTATAATGACTGTTCTTATGACAATATTTAGATCAAATGTCTGATTATACGAGAAAAATCCAATACAGCCTGAGTAGATACCTCGAGAACAACTTTCCAGAGAATCAAGAAGTTCCATTGATCTCAACTTTGGTGCACCTGTCATTGAACCACCAGGAAATGCAGCTTTGACACAGTCCACAGCACTGACATCTGACCGTTTCTTACCACGTATCGTACTCACCATTGTGTGAACAGTTGCATATGATTCCACATCCATGAGGTGTGGCACATGAACAGATCCAGGATCACAAACACGACCAAGGTCATTCCTTAGAAGGTCAACAATCATCAAGTTTTCAGCCTGATCCTTTTCACTGAAAGAGAGAAAAGCAAGTTAGTTCACAACAGATTCACCCAACTGAACCAAATTCAGAATGTTTTGCTATATCAACATATTATAATTCTGGATATTGAAAATCTGTATGAGAAAGGCCAATTGGAAATTAGATCTTGAATTCTCGCAAACATTTAAACTGATAACAGATTCATAACTAAAATCACGAGTTTGTTTGCAACCAAATATGGGTATCACACATTTCAATGAGTCTTGTCTATTACAAATTATTGAAGAAGCATTAAATATTATTGGAAGTTGAAAATTTTAATGCATTGCATGACAGACGATGTGCTAAGAGAAATGTTTCCAAAACATAAACTGAAGTGGTAGAATTTGTTAAAATAGTGATAGATAGAAACAAAAATAGGTTACCTGAACTGTAATTTCAATTTGAGTTGCTCATCTTCCTCTTTGGTAGCACCACGAGCTACTGTACCCTTGATGGGCTTAGCTTCAAGAGTACCATTCCTATCCAACTGCAGGAACCTCTCAGGAGAAGAACAGCAAATACACAGATCCTCATTTGAAAAATTAAGCCAAGCAGCATAAGGTGATGGATTCCTTTCTCTCAAATGCAGATAAAATCCAAGAGAATTTAATTTCTCTACAGGTTTCCTTATCTGAGTTGTGAGACATAACTCATAACTTTCTCCATCTTTAATGTAGTTTAGACACTTCTTAACATCCTCAATGTACTGCTCTCTAGATTTTTCAGCTGCAAAACCAGCTTTACTTGAGGAAAAAGTTAAGGGATGAGAGTTCTGTCTTTCCAAAGCCATTCTCACAGAGCCATTTAAGCTCAGAAGTTTATCCTCTGCTTCATCCAACCACTGTGTAATACTTGAGCTTTCTTCATGTATAGCCAACAAATAAACATCATCATTTTTGTGGTCAATAGCTACAAGATTATCAGCAAAGAAAAAACATGCATCTGGAGTTTTAGATTTGTGACGGTTAGATGTGACACCACATTCAACTTTGAGGTCATATCTGCAACACAAGAAAATCAATTTTCGTCTAGTGTTGGTTCCCGGGAGAGATCACATTGAAATTATAGAATTTTAGATGTTGGAGGAAACTTTGAGAACAGAGACTAAATACTCTGAAATTGAATTGATACAAAACCTAAATAACTAATTTTTGTTTATACTAATACTAAATCATAATCCTAATAAAACAAGAAATAAATCATGGGATAACAGGAAAATATGAAAATTATTTATAAATGACAATCTAAGATATTCTAAATTATTCCAAGATATAATTAAGACGCAATTGGAAACTTTTCACATTCTCTTTCTAACACTTTCTCTCTCAAGCTAAAGCTCCCTAAGCTTTAAATTGATTACAAAACCGATTAAAAATAATACAAGCACCAAACATGGCTGGAATTATCATTATCTTGGGATTGAAGATCGGTGAGACAAAGCAACTAGGATTGAGGACTAACAGGGCAAATGAGTCTAGGACAGAGATCAAGTGATCAACAGGGTCAAAGTCTAGGTTTAAGACTGGTGGGCCCAGAACATCAAGGGCCAGATCGCACTTAGGACAAACCAGTAGGGCCACAATAAAATCTTGCAAGAAACACATGTTTAGCAAGAAGGTTAGGATGGATAACATCTAACATATCAAAATGAAGGTCCACAATAGTTTGAACAAAATAAATGCAGGGCTATCATTCTTTCAAAACTAGTGATGATGCCCAAAAACTAGGACACAAACTGACTACATGAAATGGGAGAAAGAAGGAAGGCTGAGAAATAATGGCTATACCCATGGAAGCTAAAAGTAAAAGCATCATACATAAATAAAAAGATACAATTAGAAAACCATCCAATTGCTTGACATATGCTTAAGAATTTAGGTTGCCTAACTCAATGTAGACATAATTGCTTCACTTCACCACCTACCCAATGTAACCAACATATCCTCCGTGAAAGTCAAATGGCAGACCTTCATATTCATGTTTATCATAACGATATGATTGAAGCTCCTGCAACATTATGAAGGCAACATATGAATGAGGAAGAAAGGAATTAAAGGAAAAAAATATTAAATATATTTAAGAATGATTGTTATAAATATGAACATATGCTCTGTCATGATAGGTATGATCCAAGTATGTTAGAAATAATTTAAATATGCAGTAAGATGATATATACATGAGAGATTCAATACACTTATACACACAAAAAATGACTTTCTGATATGTTAAACCTGTTTACATTATCTTGAATCCTAACCCATCCCCTCTTTCATTCCTTAACTTCATCTCTGATCAAAGCAAAAAAATCCAAAGCCATGGCCTTTTATTGGTCTGAATCACAAGAGAATGGACAATAAGGATCTTCTTTGTATATAACAGAATCAGAATATTTGTTCTGCTAGCATATTTCCTGTTTAGGATAAACCTTTTGGATAAAATTATAATTTTCAACAGAGAAAAATGGGGGCAGTATAGATAGGGGGGATAAGATATCCTCCAAATGCAGAAACTAAATGTAACAGGTGTTGAGGATTAATTATGAAGAATTCAGGCAACAAATATGGAACTCCTAATAGAAGCTCAAATAACATGTCAATGATCGATTCTCCTAGAAGTTTTAACTGTCAGGAAGAAGCCCAAGAATGTTCTTATATGTCTAACAATAAGGAATATACTAGTTGAGGAGTGTGACATGCAAAAATAAAGCATAAAAAGACCGACACAGTTGCAGTGTATACCTTGTTCAAAAAATCAAGAAAACCATCTTCCAAGAATATTGTTTTGGCCGAACCTTTAGAATCTTCAATTGACAAATATCCACCACCTTTTGAACACCCATCACTGGAAAAAGAATGAAATTTTAGATATATAACTTATATACTTCTATCTACAACAAATGGTAGAAATAGTGTGATAGAAATATTTTTTCATGTCAATGCATCAAAAAAGATAATTAGTACTAATAAAGCATGCAATACAATACAAGAAGGTAACCTATTTTGATGAAGCCCATTCACCAACACCTTACATAAAATAATGTAATCTACAAAGGAAAAGAATCTAAAATGTAGAAGAGAATTGAAGAAGTGAAAGAAATTAAAAACTAACAGTTAAGAAGATTAATTTCAAACCTTTGATCAGACAATCTGAATGTTAACTGCTTCCAAAGTGATCCACCTTTTCCTCCCATAAATGAAAATCTTGCTCTTCCCTACTTAAGATGAGAAGAATATTAATAAATATAGTACAATAAGTAGTGCATAATGAAACATTTTATCTCAATATAAGAGATGCTATGCTGCTCGATGATTTTAGTTTAAAGATCCAAATTAGGAAAGATCTATGTATTGTGTATTATAGAATTTATAGAAATTACCTTCTCTGTGGACGAACTATCCAACCAAAAGGTATTTTCAGTTTCCTGTCCAAACAACTGACAAAATATACTTCTTGCTCCACCAACTTGACCAGCCAAGCGACCAAATTTCTTCCATTTCAACTTCAAACATTTATAATCAGTGCTTGCATGATCAGCGTTTAGCATGTCAAACATTTCTGAACGTTTCATCTCAGCATTATTGCATGCAATATGTCTAACTCCATTAACAACTTTTTTTAACTGATCCACTTCATTATTCTCTGAACTAACACTTCTGCAAACTTCTCTGTAGTGTCTATTAGCACTTGAAACCTGCATGCATGCTAAAGAAAGTTTACTGCTCAGGTAAATTATACAGAACTAACATTTTTTTAAGGCTAATGGAAACTAAGAACAAATTTATGGAGCATGTAAACAATTTCAAATGAATATTACTCTAGTTTAGGAACAAAGTGGCATACAAGATACAACTTCATAATTTGTATCAGACCATTTTTTTTCTCAAAAAATTCTAAAAAACAGCAAAAAAGGCAGAGAGGCATTCTCAATCATTAAACAAACATCAATCCTCAAACTAGTATCCAGACAAAGAATTAGATAAGCATTGATGACAAACAAAGTAGATAATAATAACAAAGTTCTTTAGTTTACCATCAGAATGAACATGCTTGTCCTTGTATGATGGCCTAAATCTCAGCCAATAATTTTCTGTAATCTCTCTAAAATTCTTGAATATTTGACTTCCATGGCATGTTGCAACACTCTCCGGATGAAACTAAAGGTCAAAATTGTTGAGTTGAGCAAAGTTAACAAATAATAAATAAATATAAATGCAAAGCAAAGAACATAGACACATCATTTATGCACTTAACACCTGCACACCATAGTGTGGTCTTGTGGAATGCCTAATTCCCATGAGAACTCTTGCACTTCTAGTTCGTCCATAACCAACATGGTTTGAACTTCCATTTCCTACTTCAGCTAAAAAAGGATCAACAAAAATGCTTTGATCTGTCTGACTTTCATGAGCATTTAATTTGCCAGAATCTTTGGGCCCAATAAATGGAAGTGTGCTATTGGAGGAGGTCCATGCTATTGGAATGAGATCTTCAGGAAGTGATTCTGAATCTAAAACCAGTGAATGATATCGAACAACCTGAAATATATGACAAACAATAATTATGACTAGGAGGGTAGATCAGATACCTCTTAATTAACTTTGACATGAAAAGACAAACAAATTGCAAGAGCGAAGTTTGCATCCATAATTTTGGATGAAGGACTGCATTGCTGCATCATCTCAGATATTATCAACTAGTTATGTACTTTCAAAGCCAATTGTTCTGAAATACAATTATGGCAAGGGACTAAAGTAGGAGGCTTTTGGTTGTGGAATGTTTTATAATTCTTAGGAATGGCTCTCTCTTTTGATTAAATTGAATTGAACAAGGGTGATTCTGGGACAACGGCCAAGGTTGCTATGAATGTGCAAATCAACCAAACACATTAATCAAAGACCAATAGGTGGTATGCCGTGAAACCAACACCATGTTTAGCCCTTCCTCACTCACCCAGCCACCCAATGTCTCCCTTTCCCCAGGGAGAAAAAGAAGAAACAGTAGAAAAACCTCCACTGACAAAATTAGAAGGAAGACGTCTTCCTTATCTACTAATCTTTATTTATACTTGAATAAGAAAAAGAAAATATTGTATTAAGAGAGTAGAATAATACAGGCCAACAGGATCAAGAATCCTTCTAAAACAAAGGAGACAAGGAAAAAAGAGAAATAAAGATGAAAAAAACAGCTGAAAAGCCATATATTTGACAAAAAAACAAATCAAAGAAAACCACAAGAAGAAGTCAGAAAGAATTATAAGGTATTGGCTCACTTTGTGTAAACTTTTAGATAAGTCCTTATAGGAGAAAAAAATTAGTATAAAAAATGAATAAAACTTTTAGAAACAACTTACCTCTTCAAATTTTAAAGAAGTTAAATGAAAAGGCTTCTCAAATAATAGAGAAACATAAGTTGTTTCTAATTTATTAAAGAAATTTTATTTATTTTTTATATGATTTTTTTTTTCCTATAAGAATTTTTCTAGAATTTTATCCAAACTAGGCCATTATTTTTTAACCAAATGTACCACATGTTTGCAAAATGGACACAGCACCACAAAACCTTTCCTCCCTTGTATCTATTCATCCCCTAAAAATAATTAGAGATAAAATTCTCAAGAGTCAAACAAATTTAGAATTCACCAAGAAACCCGAACAATTTAGCCCATAAATGCAGAGCAACCGCGCAATCTAGAAAAATTAAGATTAAAAGTTGGAGTTTCCTAGTGTCAAAATGACCTGTATGTACAAAGTATGAATATGATAAGCTTAAAATTGAATTCTATGAAAAGATTCAAATTCTTTAAAAATGACTTTGAAGGAATCAAATTTGTATTCTTTCAAATATATGGTGGTGAACACACCTTGAAACCAGAATTTCCACCAGAAGGTATATCACGAAAAAGCTGGCAGCCGGTGTGCTCAATTTCACTGTAAAATACAAAGAGATAGTAAGACCAAAGGAGAAGGAATGGATAGAAGACTTGTAACATTTTTTTTTAGGTAAATCTATTTTTGCGTAGAAATTGCATAATATGTAATGAAAAAACAACAGATACAGTTTTAAAATGTTTAACCTTACCTTAAACGCCCATGGATGGGTTCAGATGCATGGACAACTTGAGCTCCATGCACATAACCTAATGCCTATCAAATCATAGATTAACCAATTAAACAGAAACATAATGTAAGCAACAGTGATGAAAGGCAATAGTATGACCTATTATATTACAAATCAAAAGGACAAATTAAAACAGGATTAAGTTTAATCTATTGGCAGTAGCCAAAGCAGGACAACAAAAGATTGTAAGGCAATTGTGAATACATTGATAGTCAACATCAGGCATTTGTTAACAAGAGTTCCCCCACCATATTATCAGGATTCAGACATTGACCAACATCAGGGATAATACAGCTTGTACATCGTTTATTACATTACTGCCTTAATTCAGATAACCATTTTTATAGAGTATAAAATTAAATATGGAACAATTTAAAAAAAAAAAAGTGTATCATCTTAATATTTTTGAACCCAAGTGTATTATCATCAAGTGTTGTTTTCCCCTTTTCCTTCTTGATTCTAGATCTAGCATAGCAAACATGAGAATGTAATAAAATTTTCATCACATTTCTGCATAGAAATCACACTAGTGGGAATTTCCATTCCATTGCAAGCTGTCCAATTTCCATTGCATCAAAAAACTTTGTATCGTACTAAATGTAATGGTAGGACACACAACTTATCTTCTCAAGAAGAAACGAGATTAAGGGTTAATGTGACAAACGCTACTTAGATGCTATCATAGTATGATTACATAATATTTTAATAGGGAAGGTTAAACCAAAAATAGACGGATAAATCTGCTGTATGGTAACACAAGACCTGAATTCAAGAAATACAGTGCACTATTCTATATTGAAACTTGTGTATGATATTAGTAGTACAAACTGAAACCTGAAAAAGGTTTTTACATAGTTTTCAAGAAAGGAAGAAAGCATGGCCCTTTGAAGGTTTGAAAAGAAAGAAAGGGTTCAGATTAGACAGGAGGAAAAAAGGGAACAATCTTGCAAAAAAGAAAATAAAATACCTGGTGACCTAGGCAAACACCCAGAACAGGAATATCCCAGCATTTAAGCAATAGCTGAAGACAAATGCCTGAAACATACAAAACCATTTCCAAAAAATTAAAAATAAAGAATTTTCCACACTTCATGAAATAAAGATCAATCAAATTAAATCATAATATTAAAAACTGTATACTGAATCAGGTTTTGTTTTAAAACAAATATAGGCATAGGTATAAACTTACAATCTTCATGATTTGAAGATGTTTCACTTACACAGTTACACCGCCTATTACCATAATAGAGATGAAAATTTAAGAAGAAAGGATAGATATATAAGAAAATGCAAAATTTAGAGCAGATGTATACAGAAGAAAGTTGGAGTAGCAATTTTTTATGAGAAAATGACAAAAACTAGCCATAAGATGGTTTGGTCATGCTAAGAAGACCACTTGAAGTGGTCGTGAGAAAACAGGATTAGATGGTAGATGGTGCAATTAAAAGGGGGAAGATTAGACAAGACTTCAGGAGAAACCATTAAAAACAACATTACTTAAAACGGATATATTGCAAAACTTAGTTTTGACAGCACCTAACGATGTTGATTGATCAATGTAACTAATCCCATGTAGTGCAATAAGGTTGGATTGTCAAGATTGAGTTTTTCAATATTTTAACTTCTTGAAATTTGAAAATCTTCTAGTAATATCTCATATCTTTTGCATCTTGGTAACTATGAGTGGTTTTGAAGGTCAAGTTCGATCACAACCAATAACAGGTGTTGTCATGTGACTCTTACATGAATTTTCTGCTAGCAGAGTTGCTCTTTAACCATCTTCTTAGGCCACAATGCCACCAGGGGCATCAGTGTAGCAAATATTTTACAGTTGTAAGTGAAAAACCCATAAAGCCACAATACACAAAAGCTGCAAGTGTTGTTTTACCATGAATATATCATGTCATGATACAAAGGTCTTTGAATGTAATAAACACAAGGAGTGTATATCCACTCACAAGAAATTATTGGCCTAAACCAAACTTAATCTCAAAAGTTGCTCAATGGAGAAGGATTATCCAAGCCTTATCAGGAGTATTTTAGGCAGATTCCTTAATTATTTGGAGACATCTTAACACAAACATTTAAATCTATAATACCAGCAACTTATTTTGGTTGCATCTTCTAAGGCATATAAATGTAGTGAAATCAACAGTCCACAAGTGCATTCCAAGATTCTCACCTATATCTTCTGGGCATGCTGGAGAACCAGGTCCAGGTGATATGACAATATTATCAAATGCATTTTCTTCATATATGTAATGGCAAAGTTCTTCCCATGTCCAATCATCATTTTGGATCACCACGGGAGGGACTGGCAAAATGATAAACCAAACCAGCAGTTAAAATGGACATCAATTCCTTAAGTAAACTTAAACTTTCCAAGTACAGTGACCTTTAAAATGGCATCATCTTTATGTACTGGATTTTAGAATGTTCAAAAAGTTGTTTAATTCTTTCACAAAATATTGACATTTGTATTTTTATTTTTATTTTTTGTAACCTTAACATTAAGTGATCATCCAATGATTGGACATATTAGCATTACAGTTCCATTTTAAAGGTCCCTAATGGAAACCACATTAGAATGAACAGAGAGGTCTACAAAAAGGAGATAAGTTAACTCTATATGTTTAATATCATGTACAATAATAATAATAATTGGACATGATAAATTTACTCAAACATATCTCCTAATGCAGTTGTACTAAGACCCCAAAAGCTCTTATTCTTCTAAATTGATTGCTATGTATAACTTTAAATCAATTAAAATTTGAACTGACAGTCATATAAACTACACAAATAAATTTGTTTAATGCATTTTTTTCAACGTATAAGAACTTTATATTTTGTGCAGCTTCATGACAGAACAATATTGAATTGAATCTCTGCAATGAACCACTTAGTACATTTTTGGATTAAATTAAATTAATTCTTTTCAGGAATTCTTGCCCTGTAAGAATTTTTTCATTACAAGCTATCTTAAACAAACACATGCAAATAAACATTTCCAATTGTTTTCTACCCACAACCACATTCAAGTGACAGAGAGAGAACTTACCGCCATTAATAATAGAAAGTTCCTGGTATATATTGTATGTGTAACTATCATAGTTGTCAATCAACAATGTCCTCACAAAATCTGGCTTATGTACTGGCAACTGTACCCTTTTCTTTCTTTTATATGACTCCTCTACGTGGCTATGCATCAATTGACAAGAAACAGCGGCGTTTCTTCCGTCGCAATTAGATACTTGCTTATCACCTTTCTTAATGAAACAGGAGACTCTTACCGATGGTTTGGACAACAGAAAGTTCATATTTGCGTATTGCATGGATTCACTTGCAGGACATGTTAGCTCAGAAGACAACAAACGCAAAGACGAGTTCATTTTGCAAGGAAAAATATCCAAACAACTAGTCTCCACAACTTCTGCATATGAATATAATTAATTATCAGTAGTTCGGTAGCGCCTAGCAGGTTTTTAGCTAGTAATACATCAAATCATGCATGGAGAAGCAAAATCAAATTCAAGAGAGAATAAAAATATAAATTCGAGGCAAAAAAATGAAGATGAAAATAAGCAAAGATGCATATACGATTCTTAAGAACTTACATATGTTGAATTCTGTTGCGAAAGAGTTGCAGATTTAGGAGATCGAAGAGAGGTAGAAAAAGAAGAGAAAAAAGAGAATCAGAATGGTGTTGGTGGCGGTCGGGATTCGGAGCGGGTGGTGGAGAGGAAGTTGCTTCTGTATGGCTTTCCAAAGTGAATAAATGATAAATAAGAATCTATTGATTGGCGTGCTGGCGACATCTCCATTTCATATATTCAGTTTGAGGCTCTTGGACTCTTGGAAAAGCTATATATAATATTATTAGAAAATGCTAAAAAGTGTCGAAATTTTGGTTACAAAAATTTAAATAAATTTGAAGATATTGAAGATACAAAAATTTTGGTTACATTATCTCTTTTACTAATATTTTAAACGTAAAAAATAATGTGAAGATATTGTTTATTTACTTGTGGAAAATCATTTTTTTTAATAAAAAGTGTATGTTTTAAATAAAATATATTAGTAAATTTTCATGTATTATATTAAAATTATTAAATTAAAACAATATTTTAAATAAGCAACTAAAGATATTTTTTTAATTTTTAATAATTTTAAAATTTAATTATAATTTTTTAAGTATTTAAAAATATGTGACAAATTTAAATTGAGATTCAACTAAGAAAATAAATATTTAAATCAGAAGAACTCAAAAATTAGGTATGAAAAGTATATATATAGGTAGGAGAAATTAAATCAACTATATATATATATATATATATATATAATAAGTTCTGGATTCATGTTTAGCATACAACATTCACAAAAAAATATTTTTTGTTGAAAAAGATTATTTAGAAGACAGTTAAAGCAGTATTCTTGAGAAATATAAAAAATAAAAATAATCGTATAAAGATAAGTGTTGTTATTTTAGAGAAAGGAATATATATCTAGAAAAATAAATAATTTTCCCCAGCCGCCTCCACCAACTCCCTGTCTACGTCTACTTCCACTTTATTTGATGAACATCGATGGGTTCTACACACCATCGTATGCACATACGGAAGGGCCAAAATGAAACAAGACTGAAGAAAAATTAAATAACCGTTGAAAACTACTATTATCATACGTAATCGTGGACTGCGATCTCCATTGGATTTCCTCTTTCGATGTTGCATACTGCATCTGCCATTTAACTAAATGTTATACATTCTATTACTTACAGTATAATTTCTGTTTTTCAAAATCATTAACAAACATGTATTTGTTACCTAAATTGGTATTATCAATGATTATAAATGCTATTTTAAAAATGATGCTATCAAACAAGTTTTGTTTTTTCAGTGTTGAAATAGTATTTTCTTATATTATAAACAAAACGATGCCATGGTATGTTTGTTATAGATTTTAATAGAACTATTTTTAGAAATATTAGATAAAAAGCATTGTTCTAATGTTATTGTCGTTTAACGTTCATATTAAAATTCAATTAATTCCATTGGAGTTAAGATGTATCTGAGCAGTTTGAGTGAATCCATTTCAGGGGAGCAAAACTTTTTTCTGTCTTTGTTTTTATAGTAATTATTAAAATTGAATACTATTTTTTTCCTTGAAGACAGTACCTTTTTTTTAGTTTTTAAACTAATAGATGTTGATTAAAAACATGTGTTTGAAAAATGATATTTTAAAAGTGAACTTTTAACAAAATAATAATATTATGTAGGTCAAACTTCAAAAGTTAATCAAATTATTTATTTTACAAAGAATCTTCTTGAGTGATTGTGTATAAAATAAGTTCAGTCAAGTTGATACTTAAACTTAGATTTACTTTGTAAAAAAATAAATATTCAATTTGAATTTGTTTATCTAAGCAAGTTAGATTTAAAGACAAAACTTGCATTAATTAAAAATTTGTAAGCTTAAATTTTACTTATTAGCTCACGTGTAATTTTTTTATTTATTCCTTAAAACAACTTCTGAAAAACTAACAAGCAATTTTCACAGTAAATTATTTACCAATCATGCGGCAATAATTTACGCTGTAATAGCAAGGCAAATGTAATTGTACTCAGGAATGGGAGTACCAAACACTGCTCACCAAACAAGTAAAAAGCACACGCCCGAGCCACACACCAAACGGGATTTTGGCATTTTGAAGACAGGAGAAGGTGGTAGGTGGTGGCCACTTGTGTATTCTTCACACTATAATTACGCTTATTGCCACCAACCAACCCAAACTTATTACCCAACACCAACACCAACACCACCACCCGTTCCCTTTCTTCTTTTTCTCCCAACAACCAAACTTGGTAGTGTACTATACCTTTCACCATTGTGTTTGCGTTTCTCAATTTCACTCTCCGTGGTTTGGTTTGGCGTGGTTTGTTATATTCCCAATTTTCATGGCTTCTTCTCTCTCCACCAAACCATTCGGAACCGACGCTCTCTCCGCCGTCACTTCTCTCAATTCCGATCTCCGTTCCATCTCCTCCGTCTACCTCCGAGTCTCTTTCCGTCCTCGCCTTCCCAAGAGACTCCGTCAGTCCCCTCTCTCTCTCTCTCCCCTCTGTGTTAATAGCTTCGTTTTCGATTAATCCATATTTTGACCTGATTTTCATGCGTTTCTTCTTCATCGCACATACATACACACACGCGCACTCGCACTCGCACTCGCACTCATGTATATAGATATATATTGTTTGGATTATTATTATTATTAGTGATTAATCGGAATTTGAGAAACATCAGATACTAGAATATGCTCCTTGTTGATTTTCCACGTTTCTCTTTTCTGTTCATTTTTTGATTGGCTGAATTGATTTTCTCAGCAAACTGTTGGTTGAGTTAGTGTTCTGTTTTTGGTATTTAGGTTTCTGGTATCGGTTGTAACTTCTTGTGAGGAATGCATTGTGACATTATTTTTGTAATGTAATTCGTGAAGGAATTTCTGAAAGTGCTTCTATCATGTAAAGTGAAATTGGATGTGACATTTTTCGAACCCCCGTTTTTTCCAATCCTCTAGGAATAGCCGCTAATGTTAATTTTCCTAAAGCTGTCTCCTAACTTTGAAAATTTAGCCCATTTTAAACTTTGAAATTCACAAGCTGATGTGGGCACAGTCTTAAAAATATGGTTTGCTACATCTTTTAGGTTTAACTGGTAGGAACTGAAAATTTCAGAAACTAATGTTAATAGCTTTTAGAAACTGTTTGAAGTTTGAACCTTCTTTATAATTTCAATCTTCAATAAGTTGGGTTGGAGTCTATGTTAAACACAATGAGTTAAAGGAAATGAGTTGGTTCTTATGCCAGTTACATTGTATGTTAATGTTAAGAATTCTAAATTAATGGCATCAAGGTGGCTGGACTGCTAAACTTTCCGAAACCTTCAACATATTACAGAGATACAGGCGGCAGGGAGTACCTATGGGAATCACTTTCGTGTTACAACATATGGAGAATCTCATGGAGGAGGTGTTGGTTGTGTTATTGATGGATGTCCTCCTCGCATCCCTCTCTCTGAAGCTGATATGCAAGTGGATCTTGACAGAAGGTGCTTGCCTCCAATACCATCTCATTATCTTCACTGAATTACTAGCACTGTGGAAAAACCACTTTGAAGACTAAAGAGAAATACTTAATGGATAGTTTCTTTTATTGAAATGTGTGCTTCACTGATAGTGAGGGAATATGACATTTGTGAATAATATATAATGATTTCTTTAGATGCAACATGTCTTCGAAGAATAACCGTGTAATTCTTATGTATAGGAGGCCAGGTCAGAGCCGAATTACAACTCCTAGAAAGGAGACTGATACATGTAAAATATTTTCAGGAGTCTCTGAAGGTCAATATTTCTTCTGACTATTATTGGCTGGGAAGTTATTTGTTTCTTGGGAAAAGGGTTGAATTATAATCTCTTAATTGCAGGACTTACTACTGGAACCCCAATTCATGTATTTGTACCCAATACTGATCAAAGAGGACATGTGAGTATCTAATGCTAGAACTTGTTTATGACAAACAAACATTATCTTAATTTAAGGGTGTTGTTAAACTCTGGGAGACTTTTGCAGGACTATAGTGAGATGTCATTAGCTTATAGGCCTTCCCATGCAGATGCTACCTATGACATGAAGTATGGTGTCAGATCAGTTCAGGTACTGATTTTCATAGTGTAATGAGTATAGGTCGGTAGATGAGCCTGCCTGCCCTCAGCTTGCATTAGCTCACTGTTAAATGGGCTAATTTTCATAGGCCCACATTTAAATGGGTCCATTATTTACAAGTCCACTGTTAAACTGGACTTTTTGAAAAAAAAAATGCATTGTTAATTTATTTTACTTACATTTTATTGTTTTACATTAAAATAAATAAAAAATAATTTTTTAAAAGAAATGGTAGAGATTGATAATTTCCTTTTATACATGTTAGACATGTTGAACTGCGAACCTGCAGACTCAACCTGTTTAACTTTGTTGATTATGTGGACTAATCCTCATAGGACCACAACTCAACAGATCACATTTTTTAATGTTTATGCCTGCAAATTTGTGGGTCAACTACCTCTATTAATGAATAAAGCATTTTTATTCAATGAGATGAGTAGGTATTAAGCTCATACATCTGAACTCTCATGTTTAAGGGTGGTGGAAGATCTTCTGCAAGGGAAACAATTGGAAGGGTTGCTTCTGGTGCTGTTGCTAAGAAAATCCTTCAAAACTTTTCTGGAACGGAGGTGTGCTACTTGTCTCATGAGTTTAGGCTATTATTCTTTGTGATATTTCTTCATTTTTTTTATTTTTTTCATTCATACCAGCCCAGAGGGATATATTAATTTAGGAATGTATTAGCTTTTAATCCATATTTACATTTTAATTGTTCACATTCATATCATTTTTTATTTTTTTGGTTCTTTTGTTTGTTTTCAAAAGAAAAAAAATTATTAAACTAATGATACAAATAGCAACTACAATAGCCTCATTTTACTTGGTAAGGTTGGCTACATAGATCATATAGCAATGATGACACCATTGGGCTCAATTAAAAATCAAAGTCTCAAGAATATTATTTACCATGAAATCCTTTTTAATAATTTTCTCCAAGGTTGTTCTTAACCTTTCTTGCACGTAACACGATTTTAAGTGCCTATTCCTTAAGAAATATCCTTGGTTAATGGTCTCTTATTTTTCAGATTCTTGCCTATGTCTCTCAAGTTCATAAGGTGGTTCTTCCTGAGGATCTTATTGACAATGATACTCTGACACTTGATCAGGTATTAAAGTTAATATTCATATTTTTCTATGCACAAGCAGCACAATGGTTCCTTTTGTAAAGCTGTATGAAGTAAATTTCATGTATTCTAGGCATGAAAATGACTATTTGTTTTACATTTATTGTGTTTTAATGGATATTTGGATCTCACTAACAAATATTTTGATCAAACTCACTTATTTGCAATAGAATGAATTTTCCAAATCATACTTACAACTCTAGTCTGATTTTGTTAGAAAAATGCTGGCATTTGTAAACAATCTGACTAAATTGTATTTGTCCTTGTTTAATTTAAATTCAATGTATTAACTTCTCTTTCCCTGGCTTTTAATAAGTTCACACCAGAATATTAATACCAATGCAGAAAAAACAAGTTTTAGTTCACGTATCTGCTTACATAGCACACAACACTTCTCTAAAACTTAATCTGATTTCTGCTTTTATCTTAAAACTACTCTCACACTAGTGATTCTTGCCAAAGAAATCTCATTGCAATCCTAAATAAAATTCAACATTTTTGTCAACAAGTCACATGACTAGTGACTATTACTTAGGAAATGACTGTTAACAATACTAAGGATATTTTACCATCTCATCTCAACATTCTCTCCCGGGACATTCAGGCACAAAGCTGAATTTTGGGTAAATGTGCATATGTATTAGATTGTTCTCTTAATGACCAGAATACAGGTGTATAATTAGTGCATGAATAAACATGTCAAATCTATTTATTTTTAACTGATGATGAGGTAATGATAATAAAAGGGGGCACCATTCATATAATACTGGTGTATTTCATGAAAATATAGCTAATGCATTTAATCTGCTGTAGACTTATTCCTATATATTCACCAAATTATTGTCTTTTTTCTGTCAACTTTGTCCAAAATTCTTACAGTGCCCTTTCCAATATGTTATGCACTTGCTTGCAAGGAAATTAAATAAACCAATATTGAATTCAAAGTAATTTATGATGTGTGAATATCCTAATTTTTCTTTTATTGAATAAATGCCATCATGCTGTCCCATTCAGCGACTTATTGCTGTCTTTCAAATTGACTGATTACTGTCATAGATAATACTTATAATGGATGTTATTATCAGTATTTATTCTTCCAACACTGAAGCCAAATTCCTGATTAACAATTTTTTTTGGGAATTTGTCCAGATTGAGAGTAACATTGTCCGATGTCCAGACCCTGAATATGCTGAGAAGATGATATCTGCAATTGATGCTGTCCGAGTGAGAGGTGATTCTGTTGGTGGTGTTGTAACGTGCATTGTGAGGAACTGTCCACGTGTAAGTCTTTTCACCTGTCTCTGTCAAGTGGAAATAATTGAGCAAGATAGCAAGTAGAGTTTAGGTTAATAACAAGATTCTAAAAGTGATCACAGCTGCAACTGCAAGGGTTCTCTTGTGAAACTTAGCTATCAAAGGACTAGTGAGTTTGAAATAGAAATGTAACTACTATAATGAAAACAACAACATTTAGAATATAAAAACTAAATCCCCTTTCCCCTATAATCAACGGTGAGCTGGTGAGGGTAGTGTAAGACCCCCCTCCTTTCCCTTCTGATTTCTGAAAAATATATTTTTACTTGTGTTTTAATATATTGGTCCCTCTAAACAGTAATTTTTTTCTTAAATATGTTTTTTGTACCTTAAAATTTAGTCAATCCTGATTTTCGTCCCTATATTTTGTTTCCTATTTGATTCCTTATTTTATTGAAACACATGTTTTTAATCCCTATTGTTACACTTGCTTTATTGATGGTACGTGTCAATGATCCATTTGTCACATCATCACATAAGGGAGAAATCTAAAGACAGGGATAAAATACATGTATTTCAATAAAACTAGGGATTAAATGAAAAAGAAAACTATTTTTTAGGGACAAAATCAAAATTAACTAATTTTTCATGAATGAAAAGCATATTTAAGCATGATTTTTTTCTCCTATAAGAATGTCTTTTGACTTTGCCTTTGATATTGCTAAATGATTGATCTAACTACCTGTGATATTGCAAAATGATTGATCATCAAATTAACCTAGTAAATACACGTGACACGAAATCTTGTGGAAACTCTTAAGTACAGTGGAAATTTGGCCTTAACTAAGCTCAGACAAGCTGTACTCTATAGTCATCCATGCAAGTTTTAGAGCTTCCCTTCCATGTAAGGCATATATGTTACTCCTGTAATAATTGCAGCCCAATGCCAATTAACATTAGATTGCTCTTTGAGGTCTTTTGACCCGTTATTTGATACTTTAATAATTGATAACTAGCATGAGGGGAAAAAAAAAAGGAGGAAAAAAGCACTGCTCTGAAACCATGCCTTTTGTCTTGCAACTTGGAATCTTCCTTTATAGTCTACTTGCTTTCCTGATATCTTGTAAGGCACTTGTTAATTCTCATACTAGCACATTATTCAGATTTTTCATTTGGTTTCCAGTTAGAATAGAAATAACATTATTATTTTTCAGGGTCTCGGTTCACCAGTATTTGACAAACTTGAAGCTGAGCTGGCTAAAGCTGTCATGTCATTGCCTGCAACTAAGGGCTTCCAATTTGGTAGTGGGTTTGCAGGTACTAAAACTTGCTTATGTATATGAATGAATGCCTTTGTCTTATGATTTTGGTCTGCCTAAACACGGATAAACAGTGTTATTTTCTTTGATCACTTGTGTCTGAGGTCTGTTCTGATGTCTTAATGAAATCATTGCAGGTACGTTTTTGACTGGGAGTGAACACAATGATGAGTTCTATATAGATGAACATGGAAAGACGAGAACAAGAACCAACCGCTCTGGCGGGATACAGGTGTTTGTTCTGTTTCTAATTGTGCATTATGATGATCATGCATCCATATTTGCTTTACTTATACTATCTACATATCAGGGTGGAATTTCCAATGGGGAAATCATTAACATGAGAATAGCTTTCAAGCCAACATCAACAATTGGTGTAAGTCCAATCTCTTCTCATTCCATCTTCATCACTGTCTCATGCATCCATAGCAACACACACATGTTCAATGATATCTTTCACACTGCTTTTTTTGGTTAGAATATCTAGAAAATGTTTTATAATATTTTAGAGTATTTTCAATAATCTCTTAAGAGTGCATTTTGTTTTTTTATATTTTGTTATTTATGTTATAGGGATTTAAGTAGACAAAGAGGAAAAGAGAGATGAAAGAGGTTGTGAATAATATTCTGTGTATTTTAATGTGATGTGATAGTCATATGATGTGCTTCAAAAGAGAAAGCAATGTCCCGATTAGTATTGTCATAAGCCAGTAATCCTAAAAGCTTTCGATGTTAGGCCTTCGCTTATGAATGGTCTTATATGACATTTCTTATAGCCTCCTTAAAAGTGTTCATCAGGTTTAAGGTGCGGACAACACACAATCCCCTCCTAACATGTGCTAAAATTTAGCTTTTAATTTGATGAATGAGGGTGGCAAAGATCAAATTCTAAATCAGTTGGTCATAGAAGCTTTGATACTATGGCATGAACCAATGGTCCCAAAATTTTAAACTAGTGAAGAACTAGATAGATGAATGATTTTATATAACAGTTCGAAGTTCTAACAAGTAGGAATCCTATATTCTTAATCCTAATCCTAATTAAATAGGGAAAAATCATAAAATATATTGCAATATATAAACCCTTCTAAGAGATCATCTAAGATATTCTAAAGATTCAATAGTGATATTAATACTGAGACATATTTTCTGAATATCCTAACTTTTTTTCTTGTTTGATTAACATTAGGAGACTAGTGCCGGTATAAATAGGAATTAGTGCTATGCATTTTGTATCACATCACAACACATCTGTATGCATAAGAGAATATTATCTGGTCTCTTCTATCTCTCTTTGTTCTCTACCCAAGTCAGGCAGTTACTCTGGTTGTTTCTCATTCCACGTAGTGTACACTTTCTGATTGGTGACTTGACTGGTTTGTGGGTCAATGGGTTTTCCTCAGACACTTCCCCTTTCAGTTCCATCACTGAAGCTGCTTCATGCCAAATGTTCATCTACTGAGCTGCATTGCATTAGCTCTCTTTTCCTCCTTTGCTACCTTAGCCACATACTTCCAACAATTTTAATTACTCTGATAACATGACGCCTGGTATTTTGACTGGCATTGAGGAACTCCAACATTAAATGTGATTTTAATTCTTTATCTACTCATTTATGACATGATGTTTTATATCCATGCCATAACCTAGAATGTTACCAATATATGTTGATACACATTCATTGTTGTTTTTCTTAGTTCTTTGCTGTTTCTTTTGTGTGTTAAGAACGTTCCCCCCTAACTATTTGTAATAATAACTGTCTGAATACACACCTTTTGCCTCCCAGTGTGTTGTGCTTGAACTTTGAAGTAGTGCATTAGTACTGTTCCCAATATGGGTGAAACATTATTTATGTTAAAGAAAAAAAAATATCCAAGCCAAAAAATAAGTCAACCGTAACTGCTACAATTAAGGTCATAAAAGATAAATGAATGGAACAACCAGATTGTAACTATGATAATGTATTGCTTTGTCTCTGAATTGACCCATATGAATTCCTTGTCTGTGTAATTCATTGTTTGTTAGACTGAGCATAAAACTTTGCTAACCTCAGGAGCGGGAGAGGATGAGAATAGAATATACCTGTTTTCAGTAGAAAGTGCTTAGAGTGAATTCTTTGGTTCATCTTATTAACCTTTTTCCTTACTCTATCCATAAAAAGGTAGCAGTTGCTCATTTTTCAAAAAGTAAAAGGTCTTTGTTTTGGGGTGGCAATTGAGGAGCCTTGGGTGTTCATCCTCTTGGTCGCCCCCAACCACCACCACCAGTTCCTTGGCATATCATGTACATGTTCACCCCATCTTTAGCTGATTAGGTGGTTTGTAGCATTTTAATTATTCATGACAATGATTTTGTGCTGCCTTAGTGTCTTTGATATGATATGAACATGATATTACACTTGTGCAGAAGAAACAACTTACAGTGACTCGAGATAAAAAGGAAACAGAGCTGATAGCCCGTGGCCGCCATGATCCTTGTGTTGTCCCAAGAGGTTAATAACTCAGCCTTCTTTAGAGTTTCGTTTTCATTAGCTTCATGTCAGCTTTTATTTATTTATTTATTGGTTTTAAAAATTTTGTCTTTGATTTCATCTAAGTTGCTGAGACAATCCTTTAGAATTGAGTTAACTTTGACCTGAAAGCGCTGGATAATTTGTTACATGACAACGTTTCCACAAGTACATCTAAATCTAATGTCAGAAATAAAGAAGAGTTTTGTGTCTTATGTGTCTCTGCATGATTTTCTATCATGAAAAAAATTTCAACTCTTTTTGTTTGCTTGCATTTTTCATCCGTTGAAAAGAAAATTTCTGAAATTTTTGTTTGGACTGGGCTTGCAGCTGTACCAATGGTAGAGGCCATGGTAGCTTTGGTTCTTGTGGACCAATTGATGGCACAATTCGCACAGTGTAGTCTGTTTCCCATAAACTTAGATTTGCAAGAACCCTTGGTGCCTATATTAGAGACAGAAGAAGTGCCTTTCTGAAAGAAGATGAATGGGATGCACGGTGGCCTGTGTTCAAATCTTCATTCTGGCTAAATGTTTAGTTGACAGTTAATTCACTTTGATGACAAACTCAAGTTTCCCTCTTGCGAGGATCCGGCTCCTGGTGTGCATGTTCACATTCTCGCTAATATGTTTGCGGGTGCAATCTATCATTTTGTATTAATGTAATTTAAACTGTTTTTTTCCCTCCTTTTTCATTTTTCTTGTGAACATTGTTTCTAGAACACCTTGCTGCAAAAGCAACGAAATAGATGTATTCTTATAGTGAATTGGTATGATCTGCATGTATTAAGTGTAACAGTTTTGAAAGGTCTTAAAATTGTTGCTCTGCATTTCAATAAATGAAGCTTTGACAAGTTTAGCTGGTTCTTCATATTGTGCATTATGATTACGAAGACGATTTTGAAGTTTTAGATATTTCTTATTACGTATTCATATGTGCACAAATTAACGTAAATATTGATAAAAGGTAGAACACATGTCACGAGCCTTTTTAGAAGTTGAGAGCAATATCAAAATTAAGTGAAAAACCAAACTCAAACCAATTCGAAGGGTTTTTTTTTTCCCCTAAAACAAAACAGTTATATTCTTAAATTCAAAAATGTTCATTTATCGCAATTGAAATCTTCATACATGAAAAGTAGATCAGTAATTTTTTATAATTTAAACGTTAACTTTATCATTATTAATTATAATTTCATATTTACCCCTCTGAAATTCATGTCTCCTCTTGAAGGAGCTAAATTCCTCGTTTTCCTATTAAAACTTTGGACAATCCTTGGCTATCTTTCAATCTTGAAACTTACAATGTAATAATTATAAGCGTTTGTTTCAGGTTTTAAGGAAAGTGATTTTAAGAATGTATAAAAAGTAATTTAATTTTAGAGAATTTATAAAAAAATTAGAAGTTATTTTTTTATTTGAATATAATTATAAAAACTTTTTTATTCTATTTGGAATTTATAATTTCAACCTTTTTTTTAAGTTCTTCAAAATAACTTCTCAAAAAAGTTATAATTAAATTGTTTTTAGTTTTTTTTTTCAATATCTTAACTCAGCAACATGAAAATTTAAAATTAATTTTAAAAAATGTACTTTTATTTTTATCCATGAAATTACATTAAAACTAAAGTAAATAAAATCTCATAAAAAAAAAAAGCATTGTTAAATATGAAGGCATATTATTTTATTTAGTTATTTCTTCAGAAAGAAATTGTTGTGGTTAGCGAGTTCAGTGGGTTTTAATCGATTCAAACTGACGGAATTTAGTTATAGTACTGAATCATAATAAACTGGATTATCGACTCTCGGCAACACTATTCAGTTGAATCCATCTACGCAACACAATTTAGAGTCGATTCATTGTTTCAGTTTATTTTTGCCTAAAATTATCACTTTTATCTCTTAAAGTACGTGATTTTAACTCTCTTTTTTCTCTGAACTTCTAATTCCTCTCTAATTTATATTTACTCCTATTATTAACAGTTAAATAGTATTGTTGAATATTGTTAAGAAGTGCTAAGAATAGGCCTAGTCAGAATTTAATATCCATTCTGCAAATCTAATTCTTGTTATCATTAAGTGTTTCTAGCATAACATTTAATTTCCTTGTCCTCTTTATTTACCAACAGTTAATTACCGTGTTCGTCATTCATAATTTAATTTGGAAAAATCAATTTAAAGTTTAGGCGTAATTCAGTATTATACATAATCAAATCCTCGAGTTGTAATTAATTAGTATTCGCCAATCATAAATATGACCGTAAACTTTTCTTAATGACCGTGGATGCATAATTAAATTTTATTGAGTAAAATGACGATATGTTTTAAATTAAAATAATGATTCACATATATACTCACCCTAACTTGTCTACTCTGCAGATAAATTTATTTTAGATGAGCCCCGTCCAGTTCTCCATTAACAGTGAGACAACATTCAAATCGAATGTTATTTGTAATGTTAGTGTTTTATTTTTAAAGTCATAACTCTCATTGGCCTCACTTAATCACTATTCCAAATTGAGGTTTGTGTCCCCTGGAAATATAAAATTACAGTTCAAAACACAAAGTAATATATATTTATAATTTATTTCTTGAAATTATTATTGATTTTGGATATCGATTATCATGCATCACTTTAACTTCTCTAACGATTACCCTTAAATCTTAACGAATTCTCACATTTTTGTTTAATGTGAAACGTTATTCTTGATTTAATTTAACATTTGTTAATTTAACAATAAAACAAAAATAAATTACTATAAAATATTTCAACATTTATTTATATTTATATTGTTACGTTGCTTTGAGTTCCATTAAAATATGATTTTATATATTATTTTCATCATTTTTTAATTACAACTTGTCCGTAAGTTTTATAGTAATGCTATTAATATATATATATATATATATATATATATATATATATATGTGAGTAATTCCTAATCAAGACGATAGATATAAAATGTTCATGTACTTTCATGACATGTTAACAGTATTTTCATGATCATGCATCTTGTAGTTTAATTTTTTCCTCATTTTTCAAATAAAAGTTGAATTTTACGACACAATAGCTAAACTTGTGAAACAGTTAATTAATAATAGAGTTAATCCACTTGGAGGCTTTACACGAGCTAGAGCTCATTGGCAATTTATTATTAAAAACATAAGTAAAATTAATAAGATTACAATGTATAAATCCCAGAGAATAAAAATCACTCAACTCAAATATGTCGTCAAATCAATACAAAAGAAAATTCGTGTATGATCATATTAGTCACATTTTAAATAATTAAAAAATAATTTGGGCTATAATTTGATTAAGACTATAACTAAGCATTCAAACTTCATTAATCCTAAAACGTCAGCCAATATAATATAGCCTAGGTTGTTGAAGTATCAATATAAGTTAGTTTGTCTTAATTAAATTAAGTGATAGCTGATTTTTTTTTCTTGAAGTAAATTCTACTTTATATACCTTTTACTTCAAGAATTTCACCAAATATGTTTGTTTCTGTTCTTCTTCTTCTTCTTTTTAACTAAAAAGCAATTGCAATTAAAATTTATACTAAACATGATAATTGAAAAATGAGATATGAAAAACCCTATAAAAATTTTATCATAAAAAATTATTTTCATAACCCATCCAAAACACTTTCAGTCACTATCTTTCTATCACGTTCAAGACAAAATAACGACCAATAATTGTTTAGCAGAAGAAATATAAATGATAAAGAATGAAAAGTCATTGAATCGGTGCACACAGATAATAGCTTTAAATTTGTAGTTTTTGTTACTATCCATCCAGTGTCCACAATGACTCATTGAGACGACAGCTTATATTTTTGTGACATGTCGTATTGCACGAATTGACTTGTAAAACATACATAGGCACCTAACTTTTCTCTATGATTATTGTTTTTAATTTTAATGATATTATCAATTTGGTCGGTTTAAGATAGCTATATTCACCATATATGGTATGTTTACATTGGAAGTTTGTCAAATTTCTAATTAACTTTAATCACATTTCATTTTTCATAATTTGGTCGTTGCAACTGAAGGATCTGCATGGAAATATATGATTGGATATGTCGTTTTTTTATTTTTTAATTGCATGTAAGTAAACCAGTTTCTTTCCAACATTTTTGGTTTATACTGGAACCATTCTTTTACTATATTATATAACACCTTAAAAAACTGCATTTTATATTAAAAAAAAACAGTATATGTTATAAATAATCTTGGAATATTATAATGTGCGAGAGAGAAGTGAATTTTTAGCTCATTACTGCTTTATAATCAAACAGCATTCATAGCTTTGTATCCAGTTAATGATAAAAACACAATAATATGTAGTTTAATTGACAGATAACTTTTATATTTAGCTAATTAATTGAATTAAATGGGTTCGCCCATCACTGACGGGAGTTAGGTTTAATTAAAATAATGATAATTTTTTGCAACATAACCAATTTAGTTAGCCATTAAAAGAATGTTCATAGAGAAAAAAAAGAATTTGATGGTATTAAAGTTTTTATATTATTATATAATTATAAATTATTACATTTTATTATAATTATTTTAAAAATTATTTTAACAATATTTTTTAATTATTTATTAATATAAAAATATTTATATTACTGCTATATTAAAATTATTCTAATTTAATATGTGATTTTATATTTGAGTCTTCAAAAAATAAAATTATATTAAATACTCAAGGAGAGAATTTTACTATCTATATTATATTCTGAGTAAGATTGATTCTAATAAAAATAAATGTAATCTGAATAAAAAAAAATTAAAAAAAAAAAAAAGAGTCAATGCAAGCGACATATTAATATTAAGATTACAGTATTATTAAAAAAAAACAGTCATGTTACTTTTTGTGTGAAAGAAAAACTTAAAATAAACAACAACAAAAACAGGATGCATCACTTATATAGGATTTAGTTAAGAGAACATGATGTCAAGATTTAAACTCAAACTATATGCACATGATCTTAGTTTTATAAAAATAGCAATATCATTTTTCTCAGAATTGATTTTAAACCATTAAAGGCAACAATAAAAAATATACAAAAAAATATTAAAAAAATGCAATAAATACTTTACTTTTTAAAAAGTACATGTATTTTTAGATTATTAAAATTTTCATTTTTTTAATCTGTACTCAAAGACATATATTAAGAAGTTAAAAATAAAAATATTTATTTTTTTAAAGTTATAAAAGATATGAGTACATACTTTTTATATCCTACGGTATTGTTAAAATTAACTTTTAAAAGTGATGTTGGTAAAATCTAAAGTTTAATTAGGCCATAAATCCCAGTACATTGATGAGTACTTGCTTGCATCTTGAATATATGTAGCAGTGGTGGGTGAATGCAGAAAATGATATAGAAAGTGTGCACGCTTTTCCATCCTATAAATTGACAATTGCATAATGCAGATTCTTCACAATTATACCTTTTAATTCAGTCCTTGTCTGTTAAAAATTTTCCAGAAACTTATATACTTTATTACCGATAAACCTCAGAGTCCACGCTTCATGCCCATTTATGTTTATAGTGGTTTGTGAAAGCGAAATATCACTGTATCATATATTATCAAATCTACAAAAAAAGATTCAGTGTGTACTCAACTACAACTCTTATTGAAGGTGAACTCTCTAATCATCCCAATAACAAGTTTTTCCAAGCACGACACGTTAATGGGGACTTAATTAATCTCAAACTATTCATATTTCTGGGGTCATTATTTTCTGTTAGCCATCCTTCTACTCTAATAACAGCCAACTAAATATGATTGCCTTTTCGTTTCAGCTCATATATGATGATTGAAGAGAGAAAAAAGCGAGACAGAGCAATTAGTGATGTAATATTTTTTATTTAAAGATTAAATGAAATTATTATGTGAGAATGATATAGATCAACTCTAATTAAATACTACCTTTTGTCATTATCATTGTCATCATTTTCACTGTTTTTGTAATCAAAATTAATTAATTGGTTTAGTAGGAAGTCATGTTTGGGGGCCCTATGAGCATGCTATAATCCCAATAATAATGATAACGAGTGGGAACAGAGGACTCATTGGGATAGAAGATAGCGGAAATGGCCAAATGTGAGGAGGATGAGCTAATAATTTTGATTAATAAAGGGAAGATTCCATTATAAAGTTTGGTCATCCATAAAGACCAGAATAGTATTTTATAGGATACATGTAAAGGGAGGGGAAGGGTGGCACCATATGGAAAATTAATTAAAGATCATCAGCAATGTGGTTGTAGGCAGTACCGAACAAATTGAAGGGCATCAAATTAGTGTGAAGATATAAGTAGGTTATCTAGACAATAGGCATATACATGAAAAGATGAATAGCCCCAAAGAATATGACAAAAAGGGACGTACCCACTATTATTTTTCTTCAAACAAGGACTTAACACCAGCTACAATGACTTTAATAGTGACTAATTTATGGACATATTGTCCTACTATCACCTAAAAAAACCTAGGCCCATATTATCCCATTATCTCTAGGTCCATATTGTTTTTCTTCATTATCTCTTTAATATATAGGATATTCTTCCCTCACTTTCCTGCCAAAAAGAACAATATTTCCACTTTCCAAGCAGGAAATTAAATAAGGGCTTCCTTCAATAGCTTAGTTTCTTTTCCTAACCTTAATTGTAACTCACTAGTATATATATGTTTTCAGTTTTCAGAAACCCACCGACTGATTGGATGGTGACAATTTTTTTATATCAAGTATGGACAATACTAATCTTGTGGCTCCTCTTTAAAGCTACCAGGCTTAACATGAAACTAGTAAAGACTGTAAGTTGCTTTATCAATATAAATACACGGTGTCTTTCAAATTGAATAGTGAAAAAGATGGACAAAGCCTCCTATTATTGGATGCTAAATGTGATCAAAGAAAGACAAAAATGTCAAAAAAGCAACAATTGACAAGAATCAATTTTTCTTTATGGCTGATTGATTAGTAGAGTGCTATTTAATTAGGTAGGAAAAGGATCAAGGAAAAAAGTATCTTTCTGTAAGATAGGACGGAAAGGATCAAACAATAGTGTAGGATTTCGATACTTGATTACTCAAAAATGCAAAAAGAATTGGATAGTTGGTATGAACACCATCAGTGCTAACTTTTTCACTGGAATAGTAGAACATATATCTTGTTTGTTCATGCATGTGAAACCATGGTAGGGTCATGGTTTAGTCTTTTACGGCCACCTTACACGGATTGATATTCGTCCAAATTGAATCTAAGAGGCTTAAATCATTATCTTATTTATCTTCACAGGTGACAACTGTGTGCTAATTGGAATGTTTCATTAAACACGTAGGATAAAATCTTTTATATTACCACTCCCAAGTATCAACTGTAATGTACGGACATTTTAAAATATATGCACAGCATAAAAAAGAAAGATTTATGAGAGGATTGATTTAGTTGATAGAAACAATTGTAATGTGATAAGCAATAATCAATTTATTATATCTTAAAAGTTATAACTCATAACAGTAGCATTCATATATAAATTTATGTAAACTATGCAATCCTTTCATTATTAAACCGTCTAACTCACTCTCGATTTATCTTTTGATTTTGTTACAATGTCTCACTCTTGATTTAAGCAAATTATGTGTTGTAATAATGCCGAAATAGTAACAATTAAATGAAATTTGTAAACCGCCCTACCGCATTTTAGATTTGTATGAGTTATTTTTTATTATTTTATTCATATGACTTCTTTTGCATTAATTTAATCTTATTTAATATGATAACATCTTTATTATCAATAATTAAAAATATTTTTTTAAAAGTTATTAAGTTTATTGAATTTTAAAATAATTATACAATATATATTTAATTTTTTATTTAAAAACTTAATTTAATAAACATACTAGTTAGTAGCTAGTATGTATAATGTACAAATATTTTATTTTAAAATATATAAATAAAATATCAAGTATTATGAATTTTATATAAATAAACATATTTGAAAAAAATTAAAAAATTTTATAAAATAATAAGATAAAGTTAAGTAACAACTTTTATTTCTGAAATTTAGAATAAAATTAATAAAAAATTGAATAAAAAATAAAATTATTACTGCAAAAATGTACAAATTTAATCTTAAAAAAACACACATGATAAGTTATGAAAAATAATAATCTCACTTGATTTTTCATTTTCTAAATAAAATAATCTCATTTATAATATAGAAGTCAATAGATAACTATATGTAATGTAATTCAATTTTTAGCAATTAAATATATATTTAGTTTAAATTTGGGTAAAAATAATTTTAGTGATATCAATTTCAATTTATTGAATATAATTAATTAGAAACATATATAAATTAATATGAATTAGAGATTTTTATCAAAATATATGTTATTTTATTAAAAGAATAAAATAAATAAGTTTTCAAGTGTAAAAAAGTAAGACCTAATTCATTCATTATATCTTATCTTAGATTTATTTTTGAAAATTCTCACGGGGAAGAATAAATAGATATGCTGGTCAACGTCATTTTCTTAGTTTGAATTTTGAATTCAGATTACTTAGGATATAGAATTGGTCGTTTAACTGATATAAGACATTCTAACGTCTATAAATGGAATATGTTGTTTTCCTATAATCTCCCGTTGATGGATCATTGTCATTGTCAAATCCTAGTTTGGGTTAACGGTACCCTTTTCTTCTCAAAATGCACTTCAATCGTTACTAAACTTTGTAAAAACCACCCCCAAGTAAGCATAAAATAAGGAGAAATTAAAAAGATGAAAAAATAAAAATAATTAGATGAACAGTGTAATAGTAAAAATAAAAGACTATTACGAGCTAGTATAACAAATCTCTAAAGTAAATTGTGTGTAGAAAAACGAAAATGTCAACAAGTAGAAGGGCCCAAGAAGCTCCTAAAAGTTAAAACATGGCATACCCTCAATTACGGGGAATGAAAAGTTGGGATAATGGCCACCAGATCATCTTTTTATCATTTCACTCTCTGTTTCTCTTTTAATCCAATTGTCGCACAAAGTTTTGACTGCTACAAACCCACACTGTTCATTCACAGACTTCATAAATGGAGTTTTGAAAAAATGAACACACAGTAGTTTCTATGATAATTATAGTATCAATTATAACAATAATATGTGATTTTTTAAAAAAGCAACTGATTTATTTTTACATCTAAAGACTAAACACTAAAAAGATGTTTTATTTTTTAAAAAAATGAACTTAAGTATTTCAAAAATAAATTGCAGTCTAATTCAATTTTGTTTCAATAAAATACATTTTGACTTTGAATTTTGTATTTTTTTAAACTAAAACAATAAAATTTCACTATAATTTCAAACATGTCTTTGAACTTTAATGTTTTAATTTGTTTTTCTTTACATGTGTTGCCTTTTCTCCTCCTAAAGTCTCCTCTTCCTTTATGAGAAATTTGAATATCGTACATCAAATGGATAAATACTTTTGAATATTTGCAGCGCATACTGTGCTTATCTTAGATGAAAATATGTACCCTTCAATGGTCAAAATATCAACCAATCCATTAGGATTTTTAATTTATCGAACATTTCAACAAGATGCTAGCCAAATTTCACATTATAATATAAAATCCTTCCTCTAGTAGGTGATGTGTAATTTTATTTTAAATTTTTGTTGAAGTTGATAAATTTTCTTGAGTTTACAAAGGGGCGAACATTCTCTTAAGCTAACCGAATATAATTAAAGTAAATGCTAAATGCACAAAAGTAATTGCTAGTAATGAAAGTAAATCGTGATTCAAAGAAACTTAACGTATGCAATGTTGGAAATTCAAATCCTATAATCGGCACTTTAGAGTCATAATAACTACCATGTTCTGATTTGAAAGTTAGATTCATAACTATACATATATAAGAATATTGATTTCGAAGAAAGAAAAAAAAAACAATTCAGTTAACTTATTATATGTATTTTCACTGTTTTGATATAAGTGAAAGCAAGTAATAACATTAACAGTAAACGTTTCACTGTAAACTTTCTCATTATTGTTACCAATGCCAAATGAAGAGAAAAGTTTCTCGTTTCACGGTAGATTTCTGATTGAGGCTTTAAAACATCATGGTTTAAAAAAACCCATAAAAGAATTCTTACAGGATTAACACTAAATTAAAAACAAGCCATCAAAACAAAAACAGGTCTTTTAATATTTTTCTAACCATCACCAATAACGATTTTCATGTTCGAGTGAGGAATGTGTGGTGCAATGCAATGCACTCTTTACATTTGGTTGAAAATCACATGAAATCTATCAAACAAAGTGAATCTCACTTTCTATTTAATGAATCAAAGTGCTAAAACGCTTGCTTGGCAATAGTCAAATCGCTTCGTTAGGTGGCACAATGCAAAGAGCCCCGAGAACAACGGCTACTTGTTCAATAACTACCACACTTGATACAGACACTAGCGTCGACAACAATACCCTATGTTGACTTCAAAAGGCAAATATAAGATTAATAAATTATTTCTTGTTTTTTAATGAAAATTATTATCTATATTTAATTTTTATCATCCTTTTTAATAAAAAAATGCTTTTTGTTGATTCTTTAATCAGTATACTTTGTTATTAGTAAAATCCTAAAGGATAAAATAGAGACACAACATTAAAAAAAAAAATCATTCATAACATTTCATGTATTAATGATATTAATTAAAAAAGTTTACTTTTAGGATATGTTTGCAGGAGGATTATTTTAAGTTTCCCATAAATCTTAAATGGTAAATGTAATATTTTCACATTTGTAATGTGAATATTTTTAAACCTATTTTATAATCTAACATTCTCAAAAATATTTTTTATTAAGTTTTCCAGCAAAGCATTCTTGCAAGAACAAAAATTTAAATTTATCATAAAGATAAAAGAAATTACAATGTAAAAAATTATTCTCTCTCAATATTTCGGGTTCTAAACTTTTATTTTATATTATCTAATTTCTATTATTATTTTTCTATTATAACTGAAGATCATTGAAAATTATATTTAAAATTTTACAGCTTAGTCAACTTAAATAACAGTGTCACGTAATACAATTATTGTTTTTCAATTATATATAAAATTGATGAATTTTATTTTTTACTCACACATACTTCGTGTGTAATAAATCTCCTTAATTTTTAAAAATAATATTTTAAACATACTAAATGTATTTTCAACATTAATTTTTTTTAAAAAATCTGAATACCAAACACCCCCTTAATTCCTTAAATCCAGTACCAAGCTATACATAAATTTCTTGAGCGTGCTAAGAAATGAAGAAAAAGAAAAGAACAATAGGTATGAATCTGAAGTCAGGGATAAGTATGGGCACATATTTAGAATTATAATAAAAAGGTAGCCCCCACCACCTACAAAGTGTCTTTGAAGCAGGGATGAAACTTTGTAATATAAAAAAGAGATTTACAAAATATTCTTTAAAAAAAGAAGTAGAATGGAAGAATGTGATCCAATTTACCACCCTGAATTCTGATTTTTAAAATAAAAAATTCACACTTGATTCATGTTTGACCCTAAAAAGGTTCAACTCAGACTCTTGGCTTTTCTTTCTTGGTTTCTTACCCTAATAGAAAGGTAGAGTGGACACCACAATGTCTGTCCTATAGAGAGCAAAGTATCCCACAAAGATTTTCCACCCTTTTTACACCACTTGTCCTTTTCACTCCACTCCCTATCCTTCTTTGTCTATCTTCAAAAGTAAAGCTGCTATACTACTACTACTACTATCCCCTTTTTTCTTTCTTTTCTTTTCCTTAATCCAGCTTCTAGCTTCTCTCTTCTTCTTTTTTTTTTTGCCTCCTATATATCCTTTTTCGCCTGCAACAAATACAACTTCACATCAAATTCTTTTACATGCAATTGCATGACATATAACAATTACAATATGAAATTCTTTTTTCATAAAGAATAAATTCAAAACAAAGAAGAATCATCACTTGGCATCAAAATCTTTTACATACAAACAAGTGCACGAGATAAACGAGAATTTTTTCCATTCACAAAATTCTTTATACTTGGAAGAATAAGGTCAAAATGGAAAGAATCACATGCTCAAGATTTATTTCGTAGAACCGCATTGCGGTTGGCAAGCATAATCATTGGAAAGCTTGAAAAATAAAACAAGCGAAAATGTTTGGGATTCTGTGCGCTCGTGGTGAACATTCTCTCTTTTTTAGGGGGACATGTGAGCAGTAATTGTTCAGTTATTTTCTGTTTTTTTAAAAAAAAGAAAATCTGCTCAAGAGCTCATGCCTTGTGATGTTGTCCCCCATTTCGTTGTTCCCTTAATGGTCAAGACTTCCGAATCCGGTAAACCAATTTCTTTTTTCTTTATGTAATAAAGTTAATTTCCCATAAAATTACGCATAAAATGTAAGAGGTTTGAATGGTAATCAACAAATTTACAAGATGCACTAGGCTCTAATCATTTATGCAAGGACCTAAAGACTTGCCATATTTGGTTGCGAAAGAGATGAGGGATGCCCAACCAAAGACACTGACACTAAAAGAACAGAGGTATGACCTAAAACTAGTGAATATCAGAATTTCAATGAAATTACATGAATGCCCCTGGCACATGCAGGTGGCTTAATTTAATTTGTTTAACCCTGAGGAGCAAAGTTAATAGTCAACCACCCCAATTTCTTTAATGAAACCAACCGGCCATGGCACTATGACATGAGAAGCACCTTTTGAGGACTACGGAAAGACTTTTAAGGGTGCCCCGCCATGATCTCATTCTCTATGATCAAAATACCCTCTTAATAACATCTTCCAAATTCCCACCCTACTTTTCCCATTTCCAAATAAATTTACCATAATGCCCTTTCCCAATACTAACAATTATTGTCGGTGGCCCGACATCACCTATGTTCTTTCATTTTCCATTTTATACCACCAACTGCTTCTTGTAATATTTGATAATTTACATTGAACAAATAAGGAGACAACTTACTCAAGTTCACGGCCATGCATACACAGAAGCTGACAAATTCAGCACCTGTTCTTGATAACAATTCTTTATATATTTAGTAGTCAATGAAATTCAATGGTGGTAGTTACGATGCACCCCATATGAAATTTCACTACAAGACATCCAAAGTTGGGGCGTTGATACCCCTCCCATTAAATTTACCAAAGACTTTGTTCCCCATTTTACCCCATCACCTAAGGTTCCCTAGAATATATATATATATATAAACATTCGGGAGTTCATTGGGTAAACACACTTTCAAGAAACGGACGACATGGCTAAACAGAAAAAAAAATGTAACAATGTTATATTGTCGCACATTGACATAAAAGCTTGTGATTTGATTAAATGTTAGAAAATGGGATTAGTTGAGCGGTGTTGGGCATTCTTGATTTATTATAAAAAAAACAAAAACAAAACATCTGAATAGTATTTCCATCATTTTATTATCCATCACTTTTTTAATTAAGATGCCTTCCCTTTGGTAATTTATTCAGCGGGTCCACTAAAACGCTTTCTTTGAAAGGATGCCACCTATAAATTATTGAGGCAACAAAATTTTTTAATGAAAAAAGAGTGCTTACCTTTATATCTTTAGGTTGATTCTTTGAACTGTTGGCAAATGACCTAGGTCGATTTTGGGGTAGCTTGCTTGAAAGCAACAGTGGGAGCTATTCTGCAGCTCCTCCTCTGATGCTCCTGAACAAGTTCTCCTGCAAACCAGTCCAGTTTCTCAAAGTTACTCTGCTCCCCAATCCTCTTTCCTCCAAACAGCACTGACTCTACATTCTCCTGCTTCAACATCTCCTCTGCTATTCCAATCAGCATCTTTACATTATTGGGACTTGAATCTGTATCCACATTGGGTCCACATCGCCCCATACTCGACCCATTTGCCTGTCATGTAATAAGAGCTCAGAACATCCATAATGTGAAACTCAAATATCCTAGTAAATACTGTTGAAAGTGTCAGTAAGATTATGTTAATCTGAGGAAGGGTTAAAATTGAAAGAATGAGCTTCACACATTAATCACAATTAAAGCAATAACTTTTGGAGATCACAATCCCAACCCATTTGGAATGGGCTTTATTAGTTATACCTAAAGAGGTGCATTAGCACACAGGGCTCTACAGTCAAGAAAGAGCCTCAATTGGGCATCCATTTAATACAACTGACAAAATGAAATTCAATGCTATGCAATGCCAAATACTACCCTTTGTCCCTGCATTGGGAAAACAAGAATTGCATCCATTCCATTCCATTTTCAGCGGCAGAGAACCAAAAGCAAGTTTATCAAGGATAGGAAGGTTTCCTGAATATGATACACATTCTGAATGGACAAAATGCACAAAACATTAATTAACATCCATCAACAGATATCGCCTACTCCCCATAACAAGTCCAAATCCACCTAGACTACCCCATGCTCATCAACTTGTTAAATACAGACAACGCACAAGAGATCCTCCATGGCAAAACCCCACACCCCTACCCTCCCGCTGGTGTGAAATTGACTCATTAAATACCCGTTAACGTTTATCAAATCAACATCAGCTGTTTCTCACCCCCGCATTCACAAACTCAAACAGTTACCATAAAAGAAAAAAATCATCCAGACCCATTCACAGCACTTTCCTTTTTTCCATTTATACACCCCTTAATTGACATTGACAATTGACAATTTTACAAACACCCATCCAAAAAAAATTAACCTTTCACATTCCCCTGCCACCCTTACTAATCTAAATTTTATTATTATAATATAATAATTACATAAAAATATGACACGAATGTGAAAATTAATTAAAAAAAAGAGCATACCTGAATGCGGACATAATTAGTGCTCCGGCAGTGGCCGAAAGCCATGGCGACGGCCTGGTCCACGAGGTCGGCGGAGCCGTCACCAGAAATGCGGGCCATGGGCCGGGCCCAATCCTTGGCCTTCCAGCGTTTAACATGGTCAAAGTCATAGCTGGCCTCCAAAAGTTGACCGGTTCCAAGGGACAGAACGAGAAGGTCCTCCACGCCCCGCACGAACGGGAACTCTTGTTTGTTGTGTAGCACGTGCGTGATGGCTGCCCCGGTTGGGTTGCTCATGGCCAAGCCTCCATCCACCGCCACGCACCGGGTCTGGCCGTCCACGGACCGCATTTGAACCGGTTCAAATAAACCCGGTTCGGCCGAAGTCGCCCGACACACCTCCCACAACCGAAAATCGAAGCTATCCGTTTCCAACGCGTCCGCACGTGAGAACAAAAACGGCGCCGTACTCGATAAGTCATAACACGGAATCAGAACCGGTTTAAGCGTGTCCTTCAACGTTAAATTTCGACCGTTCGCCGTCGTAAACGCTTCCTTCACGGTTTTCTCCAAACCCGTCGTCGAAGACACAACCGAACCGGACCCTCCGCCGCCGAAAAATCTTCTCAGGAATCCGCGCCCGCCGGAATCGCCAGCGCCAGAACCCGAAAGATAGAATTTCTTCCCTTGCTCTGCCAAGAGCCGCCACGTGTCATCCGCGGCGAAAATCGGCCGGCTCTGGTCCTTGGTGGCGAAGAGCATAGCGGAAAAGATGCCTCCGACGCCGGCGCCAGCGGCGACGTCGAAGTAATCGGCGATGGTGGCGTTCTGGTCGCCGGATTTCTTCTTAAGCGCGGTTTCGAGGTAGGCGAGGGCTTTTCCGGCGAGAATCCCGCGCATGCCGCCGCCGTCGATGGCGAGTATGCATATCTTGCCGCGCTGGTTCTTGACGGCGGAGACGCCGTCTAAGGCGGCGTCGTTGGCCGGTTGCTGAAGCTCGGGTTTGGGTGGTATGTGCTTGGGGAACCAGAGCTTAGGGTCGTCGTAGCCGAAGAGGAACTTGCTTTCGAGAATGGAGAAGATTTCGTAGCTCAGCTTATCGGTTTCGATACTCGGTTCTTGCATTTCCAACTGTTCAGTACAATCCATTCTCCTTTTACTTCTTCTTCCGAATTTTCCTAGAAAATTTTGAAACGACGCTCTTTTCTTTTCCTCCTCTTTTAAACCAAAACAAGGATATTTTCTGACATGCCTTCAGAGCGTAGCAAGGCTAGATGATGATAAAGTTAACATCTTGTGCTTCTGTTGCATGCAATTTAATCTGGGTGTTGAAAAAAATTCACCTCGAAACTGACACCTACAAAAAAAAAAGAGAAATGGAAAATAAATAAATAAGGAAAATGTGTTTTTCTTATTTTAATTTGAAGTTTGAAGATTGAAATGCAGCGTGTGTGGGAATTAGAAGTTTCCAAAATGCATACCTCATTCGAGAAGAATGCTGAACCAACCAAAAAAACATCTCCAAAACAGAACTCTCATATCGTGAATTAATCTTCTCTGGTTGCTTTTACTATTTGTCTAAGGAGCCAAAAAAAGAGAAAAGAAGAAGCACTCGCTTTCAGCCTCAAATATCAACTGTAAGAGCAATCATTCCATGCTACAAAAGGAGCAGAGAAGAACCGAGTCAAAAATAAAACCCCTTTTTTCTTCTTTCTCTCTCCAAAATCTGAGTTCACCTCTACCACCTCTCTCTGCGTTTCTTTTGCCCAAAGTAGCTAAGCTAGCTCCTCTTTGTAAACATCAAACGCAACCAACAAACCAACCAACCAACAAGCACCGAACAAAAACCACAAAATGCCAAATCACCACAGCTACTGCACCACCATATCTATATCTATATCTTAATACGCACACCCATATATATACTCTTTATTTTATTTTTTACCGCCACTATTATTCACTGTTCATTAGCCCCCTTCTACAGTTTACGCTTTCTGCTCATTGCCCATCATGGAAACAAAATTATAAATACAATAAGAGATCAGAGAGAGAGAGAGAGACAAGTTGGGGGTCCCACAATAGGAATTGTGTTTTTTATAGCAATTGAGCATCACCAATGAGTCACCGACACTTGTACACCGTCAATCTTGGTGGTCATTGATCTATGGCTCAGATTGCACCAACTCTGTTCCTCCGTGATCAACGTTGTAATTTCCCAGTTTCTAACGTCTATTTTGCATCCGTTACGTCTACGTGTATTCTTTTAATTAAAAAGTTTAATTTACATTATCTTGACTATTTATTCTAGACTGCGTAAGCAGTTTGCTATTAATTAATTATTTTTACATTAAATTAGTAATTAAAAATGTAATTGTTTCAAGACAAATAATAATTACTACTTTTAAGGAATTAAAAACTATTAAAAATTTATATACACCCTTATCATAACACTATAAGTATTTAATTGTAATTTTTAATTTGAAATATAAAAAAAGTGTGTTGGAAGCACACACAAGGATTGTGGTGGTGATTGCGTGTGGGGCCAAGGATTGAGATTAGTCGGCGAGAGGAGAAGGGAAGAGGAGAAGCACTACTACTGCTGATGCTGCACTGCACTATTGTATCAGTATTGCTGTTACTAAATGGGTGTTTTTCTATTTGTTGCAGGGTTTGTGGAGAATTGACTAATTTGTCCTTGGAAACAGATAAGGGGGTTGGCGCTAGGCTTGGAGGGGCACTGCCTTAGCCAAGGGCGGTGGGGACCACCGTATTTTGTTTTGAAGAAAGACAATGAGCAAGAGACAGACGACAGGGGACAACTTCTGGTCATCAGGTGCGAAAACTGCACTTGGAACAAATAAATCAATAACATTTTCTTCAAATTTAAAACAAAAGCCTAGCGATTTTTAAAAATTAAAAATTAAATTATATAAATTTTTTTAAAAATCTACAAAAAATTGTTTGTGAATTCTTTAATATTTTAAACAAAATAATTATTGATGAATTTTATAATTTTTTTGTTGTTCTATTTGATACCTACTCTAAAAATTATTATTAACAATTTTTAAATTTCATGTTTTCATAATTTTTTGAAAATACTAAATTTAAATATATATATATATATATATATATATATATAAACTCTAATACTTTTGTATTTACATTGTTTGCCTTTTTTTCATGCTTTTTCAAAATTAATTGAAGTACAGTCTTACGTCGAAGTATTTTGATCTCATGTCACCCATACTGAAAATTATATTAAAAATTTTCCTATTTTAAACTAGTTCAATACTTTAATTCTAATCCACAAATTTAGATTGGCCTGTTTGATACAAGATTTATTTACTGTTAAAGTAAGATTAACCCATCCAATCTGAATTCGATACTTATTTCATGACAGATTTTTTTTTTAATTTATACAAAATTACACACGGTAAGAAATTAAGTATGATAAAATTTTATGAAAAAATATAATATTTAATAGTATCAATATATTAATAAAATATAATAAAAGATAAGTAATTAATTTTTTGAATTATTTGTAAAAGAAATGAATGAAACTTTTCACGGTAACGTAAGTAAAGTTTAATTTAGGTAAATTTTTGTAAAAATACTTATAAAAATAAAAATAATAAATAAATGAAATTGTTTATAATTAACTAATTCGTACAAATAATTTTCCAAAAGTTAACCTAAACATGTCCCAAGTAATTTACTGTACAGAGCGTTGGTCTTAAGTTTTGTTTTTGGCTAATGAGCCCTTTTGCCAACGCTACTTTATATCTGGAGGACAATTGAAGGTAATTTTAGAATCTGACATAGCTTTTGACCAGAAAAGAAATTGACTTGGCCACTTCTTTGTAAACAGGATAATCTTATCCAAGCTAGATATGCATATATATTTTCACCCCTGCTATTACTTTACCGAAACTCTTGCAAACTTGTAGGATGTTTTTGTAAGAACTTACCTTATTTTATGTTGCTTGCATCGATTGAAAGGAACCACACTGTTGTAAGAAAGCATGTCCATGAACAATCCAAATTTGAATTTGTACAAATCCCAACTAATTCTAATGGAGACATATGAACATGTTCAGAGAGACAAAGCATGTATTTTAATATAAAAAATATATGCTGTGAGTTTCTAAGCAGCTTCAAAAATTTATTGATAAAATTTATTAAAAATCAAACACAAAAAATATTAACACTATATCATTTAACACACTCTTCTCATCATACAATTAATCATTGATAAAATTTATTAAAGATTATAAAACACAATATTAATTCTTAACTTTAATATTTTCGTATCATACTTTTACCGTTTTTAATAAACCTTAATTCATAATCATAAGTGAGTTAAAAAAAGAGTATATCTAATCAAACATTTTACGTTTTGCATCACTTTAAGTAATTACTTGCCATGATTTATGAAATTAGTTTACTTACATCTATTAAATTGTGTTAGTTTTATCAATGTGTTGGGGTGTGGATACTTTCTTTAGTTTATTTGAAAGTAGGAAATGCTTTTTTGTATTGTTTGTTGCTTGTAGATAGAACCATTCTTGCGGGCGTTTGGCGTCTCATTTCAACTCACGTAATTATTCTTTTTCTGCTCTTGAAGAATTTACTCTGCTTCCGTCTTGCATAGGAGTTCATAGAATAACTAATTGAGTTGACGTGCAGGAATGATTGCAATAAAGTTATAATGATAATAATAAGTCGTGATGCTTAGCTTTTTTAGCTTGTGACTCCATTTTACTTTCCTTGTTATAACTTGTTTTTATAACTTACTCGAGTCATTAAGATTGCTTTGAAATTTTATTACACTCGTCTATGTTCAATATAATCAATATTTTGAAATAGAAATTATTTATTAGATTTAATTTTAAAGATTGATGTTATGTTATATTCTTCTCGTTATAATTAATTAAAGACTTTTTAATTGACTCCTTCTTATCACCCGTCATATCATTTTTTTTTTTTACTTACGTGTGGATCACTACAAGTAATTTTATTATACGTGAAAAGAATATTATAAATTTTGCCGTGCAATACGTGCCTCAAATGGGTACGATGACCAACTCAAGTAAGTATCAATTAAGCTGTCGTTGTCGTTGATCCATTATGGATAAGAAATTGAGCAACCTGTCCTATGTTACTCTCACCTTAGATAAAATAGGGCTGCCCATTTTTCGCGAAAGATTAATTAGTTTATTTTAGTTTAAGTGAAATTGATATTAAAAAGTTAGATTAGACTACAATGTGTATTTAAATCAATTTTAGGCGCAAATTTCATAATAAAACATGTACACAGTAAGACAAATTAATGCATAACAAAAACTAAGCGGGATCTAAAGATACCCTTCATAATTGTGGAGAGACCAGATAGAGCAAATTCGATTAAGTTCTAATGAAATTAATGCAGCATGTCGATGCACGAAGGATTGTACTTTCTAAAACCGTTATCTCTGATGAAAATTGGGTCAAATGCATGGTATGGAAGTTATATCATTAATTGATCTAAATGTCAGTAGTGGGTTAGTGACGAAGGGCTTCAACGATAGAGTTTTTATGTCCAAACCTTCGTGCAAATATTGTATTGAAAAATAGAAGGCTGTGCTCCTTGCTCGATTAAAGTTATTGAAGAATGTATGTGTTGAAAAGTGATTGCATTTTCTTGATGTGGATTTTTGAGACATTGGATTACCCTCGTCTTAAAAAAATGGATGATTGTTTTACAAATTCGGGAGTATTTTAATGTTGGTGGTCACTACTGGTTAGATTCCGGAGCATGATATCAACCTTGGTACAAACATTTACCTAATTTTTGCCTAAACCTTTGTTGTTTGGAAACTGCTAGTTGCATAAGTTGCCTTGGAATTATTATTCAAGCACGAGCAATAAGATAAAGACAGTATCTTCAATTTTTACCTAACTTTTAGGTTGTGCATAATCTGTCGTGGTCTTTACTAATGATGGAATCGGTTTAATAATTAGTTTATTTATTTAGTTGAGATTGGTTAAAATGATATAAAGTCATTTTCACAGTGTCCAGGCTTAAATATGATTTTTATTATTATTATTGACAGCAGAAAAGCAAACTTTTTATGTAGTTTTAGCCAAAACCAAATTATTATGCGTTGAAAAAGCAAAGTTTTCAACGCCAAAATAAGCAGATACTAAATAGTTAATATTTTTAAAAATTTTACTTCATACACTAAACAAAAGTCAATGATAATTTTCGGTGATGAAAAATAAAAAAGAAAAATATGATAAATAAAGAGTTTTAAGAACAAGGATCACAATTTCTGTCAGTATAATTTAAAAAAATAAACATTCTGACGGGTAATAACTTTAAAAACTAAAATAAAATGAAAATATATATTATATTATAAATCTAAAGGTTTAAATGCTCTATAAAAAAAAATTGAGGATTAATATAACATTTTTAAAATTTTAAAAATTAAAATATTTAATACTTACTATTTCAGATACTAAAATAAAAATTTAGTCTAAAAATATATATAAAAAAATTATTATTTTACATTTTTTTATTTTTTATATAAAAAGACTATAAAAAATATTTTTAATTCATCTAAATAATACATTTTTATTCTCTTATTTTTTTTATTTCTATTTTTCCTATCATCCTTATTTTATACGAAGCCTTTGAAACTAAAATCATCAGCTGAAATATGTGGAGGCACGCATTATGAGTGTTTGTGATTCGTCTCATCTCAGTAACTTATTCTGAGTAAAGATTAATTTTGATATGTTCAAATTTCAAGAATAGCCATAATATATTTCAACGATGGATTCGAAGTTATACTTCAGAATACCTCAATTTAATCTGGCATCTTAATTTGAACGAGATAATTAAAAAATTTTAAAAATTTAATTTATTATTTTAGAATATTTTATTTAAATAAAATAGTTAACTTTTTTTCATTTCAAATATGTTTGTATGAATAAAGTAAATTATTTTTAAAAAATAAAATTATTATTATATTTGACAAAATTAATTAAAAATATAAAATTTAAATTATTAAATTAATTATAATTAAATAAAAATATGAATAAAATACAAAGTAAATAAAAAAATTCTGAATTCTTACTCTTATTGAGATTTATAATTTTTTTTAATTTTAGTCTATTAAAAATCTTCCCTAAAATTTCTAGAATTGTTTTCAAGATTCTTTATCCAAAACACAAATTTTGACTGATAATATTATAAACTCTTTCAAAAAATAAATTACTCACTTGAAATAACTATAAATTAATGCTAAAGCTGTAATATGTAATAAATAATGTTTATATATAATGATGTAAAATTTATATTGATATTATTTATTTTAAAATATATACAATGAAATAAATTTTAATTTTAATTTAGAGTAATGTATTTTATGTATAAATGAAGTTAATTAAACTAATATTAAGTCTTAAGAAAATAAGATAAAATAATATAAAAAAAAAAGTGACCCTATTAATGTATACTAACGGGTCATACTCATTTTAATAACACTATCACGTCATCCATAATTCCTTGTAGGTGGTTTCTTATCCGTTACTCTCTCTTTTCCAATACCGTAATGGTTCTTTTCTTACACTTTTTTCATCACATCGCTTTATATATATTATCCTTTTATTTTTACTTTTTTTTTTAATTTCGCTCTTTTCGCTTAAGATGTGAACAAACACATTAATAGATATTGAACGAATTATGATTGCAAATCCATTCCTATTCCATTAATATAAGCATTGGTCCGAAAGTCAACAGTGGCAAACACGCTCCACTAATCAGAAGTTTGGTCATTAACCACAAAGATTAAATTACTAGGGAGAAAGAGTTCGATAAATCAAAGTGACATGCTTAAACAAGGAATCATAACATGCTTGATGGGCTTAGTGGAGTTCATAAGTCAATTTCGACGACCAAGTTGAGTCTGAATAGATTGAAAGACATTTGAATGACCACTCACACTCTCAACTTTGTTCTTTCTTCTCATAGGTAGTTTGATAATAAACCACTCCTTTTACTTTTTACACTCTCATTTGGACATTTATATCGATATTCTCATAAATCATAATATTCTGCTAATAGCGTGAGCCCTTTTTATTTGTGCCTGTTCTTGTCATCTAGCAATTTTGTTCATGCGTGTCAGCCATGGCAGGGCATCTCTTAAGCAATCAATGACTGACTTGATTTTCTCTTCATGTTAAAGATCACCATTTATTTTATTTCACTTTGTTTCTGTTTTTGGATTTCAGGGAACCCTCTCTTTTCACAATATAATCAATTTGCCATGTGAATTGCCCCAAAATTTTGCTGTAAGCATGCATTCACAGATAGAATCATGTGGAGGTTTGGAAGCATTATCCCAAGATTTTTACAAATGCATACTTGTTTATTGGAGGTGTTTTATAGGAATTCATTCGTTTGGTTCTCAATGCAATCGTCGCACTAGAAACAACAAAAAAGCGAAACAACCTCTAATGTACCTGAACAAGCAATAAGAATCCAATGTCATGTATGCTGATTAAGAAGGAGTAGCTGTGGATAGCATTAGTTCAATTTTATTATGTTTTTAAAATTGGAACTGTAATTCAACCGACGAAAGTATCGATTTATAATTTATTAGTTGAAAGTGTCATTAAATCGTGGAACGGTAATAATTAAATATATATATTCTTAATTTATATTAAATAATTTTATCATGTATTGATAATTAAATTTATATTTTTTTTATAAATATATTTATCATAAAATTTTATTGTAATATATATATATATATATATATTAATGTTTTGTCATATTAAATTAATTATTTATTATATTCAAATGAAATAATATAATATATATTAAAATGTGCTATTTTGTAAGTTATAGTCATAAGTTCGAATTCTATTAAGACCATATGTTATATAAGTATAATAAATAATTTTTATTTTAATAAAATTTAATTATTATTAGTTGCTTAAACTCAATTTAAAAAAATATTTTTAATATTTTTAATAATAAAATAATCATGTGTATTAAGATTTATTTTAATATTTCAAAATTATATATTCCTTAATGTTTTTAAAAATATAAGTTCTTTAATTTGTATTTAAATTTAAATTCATCAATTTATTTTTTTATTCTGTTTAATATGAATTCGACTTGAGTCACGCATTTGAATATGATGAATGAATTTATTATCAGAATTTTTTTAATACATAAAAATTTAAATATAAAATCTTACTTAAACAATATTGAACCATTTATCTCTCTGTTAGTACTCATTAACATATTTAAAAGTAAGTTTTATATAACTATATATAACATTACTTTTAAATAAAATTTTGAGAACAATAGAGTTAGATTGAAATTGTTTATGGAGACTTTGTGTTATTTAAAAAATATTGAACATGTTAAGCTAGCCTATAATAATTGAAATCAAGTAACAATGATATCTCACTAAAACATCTTCATGAAAAAACATAAGTATCAGTTTAGTGTTTATATATACATGGAAAAATTTGCTTTCTTACAGGACCTATGCATATGCTGTATCAGTTTCAGGAAAATAATTCATAGATTTGTTGGTTCTCCCTATTGGTAATAAGTCTCATCTCTGTTTGCCAAATGTTTGTCTATTTCACATGCTTCCAATGGCGTCTTCATCGCCATAAATCGTAGGTCATTTTCACATTAATCTCCCAAACTCTTAACCATTCTCCTAGTCCTATTCACCATCCCAACCATGTCCATTTGTTACGAGTCTATTAATTTGCCTCTATAAATGACCTAAGGACATCCTCACATAGACAGTGACATATTTTACTTTCTTTTGTTTGTTATTATTGAATATACGTATACATCCAAGGTTAGCCTTTCATAACACTTTAAATTAACACCCATTCTCCATATTTAGTCCTTCAAATTGGTTCTATTGCAAATAGCAAACATTGTTGAAAACAGAGTTTGAAAGAACTCATTAAAATAGTTTATAATTTATTTTAATAGGATCCAATTTATCAAAAATTTAATAAATTCTGTTATTAAATTTATGTGATGTAAGTTATTATTTTAAAAATTATTGAATAAACATTTAAATAATTATACATTTAAACATACCCTTAATCTTGAATGTCTCTCTTCTTTCTATATCGTTATATTAATGAATCCTATGTTACTCTAATTTCTATATGAGTTGGTTCTGTTCCTATAAGGTATATGGTCCCTTATCTTTCTTTAATTTTGTAGTGTTTGGTCAAATATTGAAGTTTATTAAAGAAGGTGGTTAATTATTTTTTACCTAAGCACAAGAATAGATAAGCTGCCTGATAAGAGTTAGTTTACAAAATATTTATTATTTATTAAACAATTAAAGTCATATTTTTCTCAATACTTGCTTCAGTCAAATAAAATATTAAGCTCCGAGTCATACGAAAAATCTTGCAAGCTTACAAATATATTTGAATAAATATATGTATATATATATTCGTTAATTTAATTTAATATATAAGATATTAATTTAACTATTTATCAATATAAATACATTTATTAACTCGATAAATTAATTTAAATAGAGCAATACTTTTTAACAAATACTCTCTCAAAAGGTAGCAAGTAAATGGATAAAGATGAAGGTGCAATAGGAGCCCAATAAAGTGTTGAAACACTGGTAAAAGGACCCAATGAGGAGACACGGAACTTTAGCAATAAAAGCTTAAACGGGGCACCATGCGATATTCTGATGTCCACAACGGGGAGTCATTAGTAACCTGAACTTTTTCCTTCACCATAAATCAAGCACTTCTGGTTACAAATCGTTGTTGGTTAAAACACAACATTTGACCCATATATATAGGAGCATGGGTGGTACAGTACAATTGTGACAAATGGTTGTCTTCACATACCCCTTCGAAAGGGACTTCTTTGGCCCAATACTTTATAGGCTTTCTAGGAACTGTGGATCCATGTAGGTTACTCCACGAGTTCATGTACTCAGGAAATTATTTAATGCATGATGTTACTACTCTATTGACCCCCCTAAAATTGATGTTATACGTGAACAATTTGTATTTTCACAAACCGTATGTGGATTTTCCTAAAACATGTAATAAATATGTACCGACACTATATCTGGTAAAAGTTGACCCATGTCATCTGAATATATGCATATGTAGTAAAAGCACGGTCCCAATAACATATATCGACTTGAATTTACCACCCACCCTCCAAAGAAATTTGTTGCACGGAGAAAGAATTTGTCAACAAAGTTGTGGGGCGTGGGCCCACTGATTTACCCCTGTGTGGAACCTAATTCAATTAATTAGGTTTTGAACATCACTTTGATGGTTAGCAATCTTTCATTGATTATATTAGCATGGAAACTTTATTTTTAAAAATGAAGTATTGAAAATTATTTACAATAATTAGGTTTTCTCTTGTAGGCTTTGCTATTGCTCTTGCTCTTGGGGCTGCGCTGTTTTGCTTCACTTGTAATTTCCTCGCAATAGGTAAAAAACGAAATCATGATAATTCAACCTTAAAAAAGATGCCTTTATTTCCCAATAATTGTTGATAAAACATCTGTAATGCTTTATCTTATAATGAAAGTTTGTTAGAAGCATGTCTAAAAAACTTTTAAACAATTTTCCGCAAGATGGGGAAAAATAAAGTAAAAAATTAAATGCATAAAAATTAGTAGTTTATTGTATTTTTATTACAAATCATCTCTCTTGTAATTTTCAGGTAAATAAATTTATAAATTTTTGTCTAATATACAATTACTCAAATCTCAAAAGTGTGTGTGTTGTTGTTGTAGTAAATACTAAATAAATTATTGTATTTATAATATTTTTTATTTATGCCATCTTCAAACATTTTCAGGTAAGACTTTGATAAGCATATAAATCATATTAGTTGGTCTACAATCGACCTTTTCTATTTAACTCTTTTTTCTGAGTCAGTGACAGAAGATTTGGATCCAACATACAATTATTGAAATCTTGTGAACCAGTAAACCTTTTTTGTCAAAGAGGAACAGCAAACAAAAAAAAGATATTGTTCCTGGACCTGACCCATAAAAGGTGAGATTTAATGGGCTCAACTATTGACCAAAAAGAGGAATGGGCTCAACCATTTGTAGTACAGTGAGACCCAACTACGTGTGGAATAGGAATTAAAGTTTGTCCTCCGTGCCCATTCATCACATCACGATTATGATTGGATTTAAGTTTAACATCTTTACCTACTACTAAATTGGTGGATCTTAGCTCAATTTGTATGGCCCAGAAATAAATATTTTCTTATATTTTTATTTTTTGTAGATTTTTAATTCGAATAAACCTAAAGACATTTGTTAGTTTATTTCGAAATCGTTCTCTGTAACTCCATAATAACATTTGGTCAATGGGTTAAAATGAGATTTGCTTGATATATAATTCAAGTTTTATGTTTGATGCATTTTAAAAATATATGTCCATGTATTATATGTTTCTTTGGGCGATTTAATTTTTTTTTTAAATTTCATTTTATAAATTAAAGGATTTTTTCTGGTAATACTCTAATATAATCTTAAATGATTCACAAGTATACTCTTAATTTTTTAATAATGGTATGTTTGTTAAACAAAAATTGTTTTGTTGTATAAATTTGTGTAATTAATAATCATAAATTGTCTTAAAAGATAAATAATAAGAAGTTTAGGAATTAAAAAAATTGACATAATTTTGTTTTTAAAAAATATTAGCAACGTGTCATTTTGTTGTTTATCAAAATTCATTCGAGACAACTAGTTGGAGTAAAAGCTACTATCTAGTAACAAAAATTCACATTATTTAGAGGGTTGTGTATAGTTTAAAAACCAAATATTCGATTTTATTAAGAAAAGTCAAAAAAGAACATAGTATGTCGTAACTTTTTTTTAAAAAAAATTATTTGTTTAAAGAAAGAAAAAATATTCCCTTTTATCTATCTAAATAAAAATTTATAATATTAATATTTTTATTAATACTTTTTAATGAATAAAAAAATAATGATATTTAAATAGTGTAAAAGGTTGAAAAAATTATATAATAAGATAAATAAAAATATATTTGAAAAAATATTAAATAACTCTAATAAAAGAAATTTTAGTATGGAAATATAAGTAAAGGCAGTATCCTGTTAACTTGCAAAAAGTAATGAAGGTGGACTTCATATTTTTATGTCAAAATTTGGTGGGTGGGTCATACTTTGGGACGGACATCCCATAAAATTGGGGGTTGGAAGTTGGGACAATATAACGATCCTAAATACTTCCATACATTTTTCTTTTACAAAATCACAGTACTTTATCTTCTTTTACAAACATAAAAGAAAACCATAATTATTCAATTGTTTAAAAAACATAAAAAATCATAATTGTACTGTAGTTACAAAAAACTTTATTCTGGTATTTTAATTAAAAAATGTAATTAATAGGAAAACTTAATTTCGTTAACTGCACGGATAGGGTGGCGATGCGTGAAACCCATAACTGTTTTGTAACGACAAATATCTTATCTGAGAAAGACCCAACCAATATTATTATCTCATAGTTGAACAACTACAAAGTTTGCCCTTAAGCGTCACCGTGTACGGCGGCGCGTTGAGCGCGAGTGCGAAGCCACTCCAACATATCCCCAAACACCAACTCCACGTTCTCTTCGGGTTCTCCAATCATCTGGTGCCACATGCCCGGATATATCTTCAGTATTTTGTCCTTACTGACGGCGCGTGCGTACAATTCTTCCACGCACGCGGGGTCGCAGACCACGTCCTCGCCGCCGTGCGCCACCAGGAGCGGCACCTCCACCTCCTCGTACCTCTCCTGCAGCTCTCGGCAAATCCTCAACAGCTCCTGCGCCGTGGCAGCGCGCGGGCGCGCCACCGTTCTCCGCGGACTCGCCAGCGCCAGCTTCCTCTTCCACTCCACCTTGAACGACACCTCAGGAATCGAGCCGCGTGTGGGGACCACGCGCCACGTAGGAATTATCGCCGCGACGACGGAGAGAAAGTGCTCGAGCGGCCACGGCGGCTTGAACTTGGCGCTTATGCCGCACATGGCGCCGTTGAGGATGAGTCCGTTCCACGGCGATCCGTTACGGCGGAGAGTGATGAGAAGCGCGATAGCGCCGCCGAGAGATTCGGAGTAGAGAAACGACGGTAGCGAGGGATCGAAGCGAGAACGGAAATTGTCGAAGAAGGTGATACAGTCGTCGACAACGGGGTTAATGTCGGGGATGTGAGCGACGAGGCCGTCGGAGAAGCCGTGGCCTTGATGGTCGATGGCACAGGTGGCGAAACCGGCCTTGGCAAAGTGAACGGCGGTGAGTTGGAGGAGCCAGCTGGACTCGCCGGTAAAACCGTGGACGACGGCGAGGGTTCCGATGAGAGTGTTGGGAGGGAGTGGGGTCCACCACTGAGTGAAGAGTTTGAGACCCCTGGAATTTGTGATGAACTCGGAACCGTGGCTCACTGAGTGACGAGCGTAGAACTCGTCCGGTGTTTGCATGCCGAACGGGCTGTGCTCGTTGGCCTCCGCTATTGGGTGCACCATTGTGGCTAAAATGCGCACTTGTGTGCACGCTCTCTGTGGGATTATAATTTAGTACTGAGAGTTGGAAATAGGAATGGCAGAGCCGAGTTAGACTGAGAGTTGGATTGGTTTGTTATCCCTCCCCAATGCAATCCCTTCTCCTGCCTTCTTACCCATCCTCTCCTTCACTATTTATTCTATTTTTTATTACTATATGTGTGTGTTAATTCAAATTAGAAGGAAAATGACATTTTAAAATAAATCTAGACTATATACTATATTATTAGTAATATAAATATTTATTGTATTATATTTTATTTTTAAAAACAAAAAACTATTTTACCCTCATGAAGATTTTGATGCAGCCAATGTTATGCATAAATTTAAATCATTAATGTAATTTTGCTTATAATTAAAAGAACAAAAAAATATGTAATTGTGCAGTTAAAGTTTCTCCTGCCGGCAGGAGAGAATTCGTACTTGTATTATTTAAGAATTTTTTTATTGAATATAAAGTTAATTAATATTATATATGATTTATTTATGATTATAAAATTTAAAATATTATCTTTTTTTTTCTATATTTATAAAATGTGTGTACTGTAATATCTTAAGTTTTTTTTTATAAATATTATACTAAAAGAATTTATATTAATAAAAAAGAGACACGTGACAAATTAAAAAAAATATTATCATATATAATTTATTTAAAATTATATTATTTATTATATGGTCTTATTATATATATACATATTTATTTATTATATATTTAATTTTTTAATTTTTTATAAATTCTTAATTTTAAATAAAATATAATTCATATTTAAGTATTTTATATTTTTTATAAATAATATATTAATTTAATATTATTATTTTATTTTTAAATCTTAATTTTTTAAATTTAAATTTAAATACTCTTTAATTTATTTAAATATAATAAATTATTAGTAAATAAATTTATTATTTAAACATATATCTAAATATTGTTAGTTAAAATATTTTATATCTAATTATTTTTTTAGAAATACAACATAATTTACCTTTATTAAAAAGTGATGACATTGAATGAAGAAGAGAAGCTACAACGAACAAGCTGGTAGAAGACGGGCAGAGGCACATTAAAGTGTAGTGAGAGGTGGAAGTTGAGGCTTACCAGTTGAATTAATGAGGATGAAGGAAGTAGGTGGCACAGCCAAAAAGGTATCCATTTTTGTAATTACCATATGTGCGCCCCTTGCTTCTTCCGTCCTGGATTTTCCTTCTGCAGTTCTACCCTATCCGTCATAATCTCCTCGTATCAAAGTAACCAAATCATTAGTTACACTTAAATAATTTTGCGTCTTCACAAATTCACATCTTTAGGCTAAGACAAAATCAGTGTGTACTTGTTCTTAGTTGCTTTGTTGAGTTTCACTTATAAAAGGAAATAGAATCAAAATAAGGTAGAAACTTGTCATTTTCTAAATAGCAAGCCCGTTTATATGTTTTCTTGTGATTTGTTGTAGTGTTGGCCCAAGCGGCTCGATATTTTGAAGAGCTTATTTTGTATCAAACGAAGCTCTTCTTAAAGTTAAATTCGTTGGACCAAAAAACCAGAAAGTATACTCATCAGCCCAAGACCAATCTGAATGCTTTAACACAGATTATCTTTATAGACCCCAAAAAATAACACAAGTTATCGTTGTAAATTATTCTACTACATCACATTTTATAAACCAATTTCTGCATAAAGATTATTCTTTATCTATGATTTGGTCTAGGTTTTTCATCCATGGTTGCAAGCCTATAGAGACATCTAAATTGAAAAATAGGGGTGCTAACTATCGACTTATAAAAATACCCAATCACCAAGACATGTAATACGGTTGAGCATTTAATAGAGTTAAGTATTACTGTTTTATTAAAGTCTAATTTTAAGGTTGAATAAAAACTTAAAAGTAATAAGATTTTATTGAAAAATTAGACTTACAAGAAATTCTATTTAATCCATTACACTAGTTCATGTTTGTTTTTTTAATTTAATTTGAAGAGAAAAAGTGAACTTTGAATTAGTAAGAATATCATCATTTAACATATAGCATTGACAGTACATTAATATACGAGGGATGCGGGGAAATGTATATTGAATAAACTCAAGCCCTGGTTCATTCGTCCTCTATAATCCTTTTTTCCCCTTTTCATCATGTATGTTCTGATTTCAAGGGATTACATTGTTATTATACATAATAAATTCAAGGATAAGAAGAAAAAAGAAAGTTGTAACTCATAATAAATGTAGCCCTTGTTCAATTTCAATTTAACAAATCTGATCTTCTCTTATTCCATTCCCGAATTTAAGGATCCACAGCATTAATGACTATCTTTTTCCTTCACATACATTGCTTTCCAAACATTCAACAACCGATAGGTACATCGACTTTGTACATAAATTTAAATACAATGATTTATATGTATATGAATTTTAAAAGTTTATTCAGATATTATTATAAACAAAACAAATAAAATTAAACCGTATTATCATCACTACTTGTAAACAATATGTCTTTTTGTTATGCTTTATAATATTTTAAGTGTTTGTACTGATTTATGTTAAAATTTGTTTAATCATATATTCTCTTTTAAAATTTTTGATTGACTTATTAATATAAGTTTGTAAAAAAATGATTTTAAGAAATTCATACAATACTATGTTAAATTCATTGAAATTTTATTCAATAATACTTATTGTTATATTAATACTCTTGTTCATAATACTCAATATTAAAATTTACTTATATGTTTAAGTTTGAAATTTAAATACAAAACACTTTAAAAATGAAATATAATTTTACCGGGATACCATATTCCCAATTTTATTTTCTATTCTCTCGTTACAAAAGAAGTTTAATATATTATGTAGTGAGGATTGGTGCCAATTCAAGAATCGAGTGATGTCAGACATTATTTTAGAAAAAAATTAAAATAAAACATCGCCTTTATTCGGTTTAAAAATTGGTCATCATATTTAAATCTTGTTGTATAAAGTAAATATTTGAAATGACAAAAAATTGAAGTTCATGCTTATGTTACCTTAAAACTGAATGAAATGATATTAATTTTAAAGCAAAGTTTAGTTTATAATTAACCCATTAATTATAGGAATTTAATTGGATGACCTAACCAATTTGTTTTTTTTTTTTTGGCAATATAATTGGTCCTCTTATCTGCATGTAAAGCCAAATATATAAACATCAGAAAACGTTTAGGCTGATGGTTAGTTTTACCTACAAAATATTGGCCTTCACACAATGTTATGATGTTAGCCAATTTTGCTTGCATTTGTTAGATATTAATCCAAGTTACCGATATCTAATCGCTTTTACATGTATACTTCTTTCGTAATTCCTTATCCGCTCCCATCTCTTTAAAACATTAATTATAGCTGACCTTGATTGAAAGAGATGGCTAAAAAAATCAAAAAAGAAAACGATACCATCACTGCAACCTTGTGGTTAATTAGTGAGATACATCAATAAATCAAATCTTATTTAACTTGAAAGAGTTGCTTCAGAAGGTGTTTAGAGGGAAGGGGAAGAAAAGATAAATTTTCTATTTTAAATAAATATATTACTTTTCTTCCTTTGCATTCAATTACAAGTTAGATTAACTAGAGTAAAATTTAGATCCTCTTCGAATATCTCTACGTCATCTTTTCTCCACAGCCCTTACATAAAATAAAATATTATTTTTTGCAACAAAAAGATAAATTGCAATCACGCTTCAAATTTAACAAAATTACACAACTAATATAATGGAAAGAATAAATGATATTATGCTGCTATATAAATAAATAAAAATACATATAGGCAAAAAAAAATCAAATACAAATTCATTTAAATAAGAAAATAGATAATATAATTTACCTAATAAAATAAAACCCTTCTGTAAGCAATAAAACGTGAACATGGAGAAAATAACACGCCCAGTACAAACTCCATCCGAAACTAAGTAAGGTATCTATGGAATACTCACAGAGAGAGGTACAGCTATGAAGAGTCTGATTCAGATAATGATTGGAAATTCATGGTTATCGAGAGCATAAACAAATGAAGACAATGGGACGCGAAGACGATCCTGAACGGTAAACTCTTCAAAAATCACCTGGGCATCCCCGAAAACATAGAACACTGAGGAGATGAGCATCAACAAGTACGTAGTGATTGGTGCCATGTCTTCTGTTTCTGAACTTGATGAAATTGAGGTTCCTTCAACCTTTTTATGTGAGAATGAAACTGCTCTATACACACAGGTGATGTTTTTAAAGTTTCAAAGTAACGGAAATCAATTTGGTGGGTAGAGTACGTTAGTGACAAGAGGACAATAAGGGAAATTTCCCGCATAGATGCTAAAGCTATGTTGCCAAATCCCATACCGGTCAAAAAGAAGGAAAGCGCATGGCAATTGAAAAGCATGACCCACATGTGTGAGCATATATTTTAGAATAAGCAAGTTCAAAATTAGATTTTTAATAATTATTAGCAAAAATGTGTTAATTAAAAAAAAACAAATAAAATGTATTGCCGTTCATTTTTGTCAATCTTTACTTGACTCTAAAGACTTGAAGCATTAGAACTTCAGTGGCCCATCCTGAATTTTACTTCATGATAAATTGTACGAGAAGTTTCCACATATGTCACTTAAATAGTTGAAGCCAAGAAGAATTCATGATTACGCTTAAAGTGGAGAAGGAAAATATCACGCAACAATGATTATAAGTTTTTCAATTATTAGATAGAGAGAAATAGTTTCTTCATATTTAATACGCCTTTAAACTAATATCTGTTTGAATTTAAAGTATAAACAATACGTAAACATGGAGTAATAAAGATCAAATTCTAAAAGCACAACTAATCGTATCGTATAAATCCTAAAACTTTAAGATCTTAGTATTAACTATCCATTTCAATTTTAATTCCTATATTTAAGGAACATAAGAATAGAAATGTAACGTAATTTATATCTCATTTCATTTTTGTTTTTTTCTTTAAAAAATATAAAAATAAGAATATAACAGTGATCTATATTTCCATTAATAATAATATTCAGTTTTTATAAAGTTATATTTATCCTTTTTTTAGAATGAACTTTATAATGGATAGAACCTATAAGTATTTTGCACTTTTATTTGTTTTATGTCACTGAAGCTATTTCTCATCGTATTTTGAATAAGTGATGGTTTGAAAAATTAAAATCGCTGTGAATTAATCTTGCAATGACTAAAAATTAATGCTTTGATTCGATTTTGCTTCGGCAGTAATTCTTTCACTTAAGTGAAAATTTATATATAAATGACGAGGTACAATAAAAGTGGCGTAGCGTTGTGTGCAGGCTTAATGCAACGAAAACGATCGCTCCAAGGGCCACATAAACGTTGATGGACCACACAGTGGCTGTAGGTAAATCTCACCTTTGACATGTTTATAATGGCTCGCAGTGTCTTTTTTTTTCCTTTTTCGTACGATAGTTTTTGGATAAGATTGTTTTAAAATGAAAATTAATATATGATTAGAGGCTTGAGTCTTTCTTTCTCCTAATTTTTCTTTTTAAATAAAGATATTACAACCTAAAAATTTAACAAACAATTAATATATGCTTGAGCTTGATCGCAAGCTTATTGCTAGCTACGCACCAGTATTGGCTTAAATTAATTATATATTATAAATGTAAGCACCCATTAGTATTTCTCTTTATCTAATCTATGATTTAAAAATTCTCAACAGAAAGCCAAATTCAATCTTTATGTCATATAGGGAAACATATTTTAGTCTTTTACAATGAGGTCTGAAATAGTTTCTCCTAACATAAGTAGATACAAGAAGAATAGGCCATATGATAAAGACAGAAGTCTTCCAGGTTCTTTATGCAAAGCCAAAATAATAGAATTGATTGCCACGAGAAAAAAATAGGTCATATGATAAAGACAGAATAACTGTTCAATCTTAAGATCGAATTTCATCTATTTATAAGCTGGTAAAGTGGTAATCATATAACGAAAGACTCGATGACATATCTTCTTTAATGTGTAAGAATAATGATGTTCTCTCGACCTTCAAATGCGAGATGGGTATTAAAAAAAAGGATAATAGTGGAAGAAGAAAAAAATCAATGAGAAATATAACAGATAATGTGATTAAACAAGAAATATGTAATATACTTAAAGTGTAACTTAAAAATTCTCAAAACTAAAGTGCATATTGTAGCATAAAAACTATGAAATGAACAAATAGTTTTCCTGTGGTCATGTAGGTTCTCGTTATATAAATTAATATTACAAATATACACAATATGTTTTCGTGACTAGTTATATGTAGGTTTAAGGAATTTCTCAAAAAAAGAAAGGAGGAGAGAAATACATAGCTTCAGGCTAAATCAATAAATAAAACTCATCGAAAGAGGAATAGAAAACTCACCTTAAAAGAAAGAATATAGAATAGATGCGAAGTAAAATTAAAAATATGATAAAAGGGTTTCTGAGGCACTTTCCATCTTCTCCATTCTTTTTTCATTTCTTATGCAATACGCATGCTTTGTTTAGTCTAAATCATAAAAGGAAAATTTTTTGAAAAATTCCTAGCCTCCATCTAGGAAAGTAGATATGAGAGAAAAGAAAACAAGGTAAGTGAGAATTTCCAAGGAATCTAAAAAACGACAAAAGAAATCCCAGCCAGGTACCCAGTTCCATGAGTCGTTTAAGGCTGAATCTTCATGTTTTCTAAGTCCACTCGGTTTCTTTTTCCCAAACATTTATTTTTTTTAATATTTTTATTATAAAAATATAATTTTAAAGAAGAAAGATTCATCTTCTTTGATGCAAATAATAAGAAGGTTAGCAACACACTCTTTATATTTTAGCGTTACCAGCTTATATGTTTGGGAAGAAAAAAATAATTTATAAATGTAATTTTTTATTTGAGATATTTTATATAAAAGAATGAGGGTTTATAAACTTACTAATTATATGTTTTTAAATTTCCTAGTTTAAGAATTTTATATTTTTCATTCCTTTTTCTTTCTTCCGAAGGCTATAGAACTTGTAATCACTGAACTGTTTTTGGAGATGTAATTCAGCACAGAAGACCCCTGATAAAATTCTAAAGGGCTTCAGAACTTCTAATAACGAATACGCTTATCCTTGATTACTTCTTTCAGATCTTTTTCATTCTTTTCATTATTAAAAAAATCAAACCCTTTATCTGAAGACAAGTGCAATAAATGGTTTTGCAAATTCGAATTAACAAGCAGGAAACAAACTTGCAAAGAGGAAACATGAATTCCATTTGTTTCTATTTGGAGTTCTTAATTTGAAGTTTCCCTTTTTCGACTATTGTTCTGAATTTAATAAAATTGAACTTGGTTGGTTTTATATCTTTAGTTTACATCTTGAGTACCAATTTGAGAGTTTACTCAAACGCCTTCATTGTATTTATCCTTTAAAACCTTACTATTGATGAGATTTTTTTTTATTCCTATATAAGATTTTATATCGTCATAAAGGAGAGTGCAAAGTAAAAAGGGAATAAAGAACAATCCCAAACAAAGCCTTGATTGAACACAGTGACTTCAACGGAAATAATATTAATTGAGTATTTAGAAATGTTTCATATCCTGGTGTTGATGTAAGAATTAATGAAAAGCAGATACACAAGCAAGTTTAGAACATATGGAGGATAACAGGCAAGTTTCCATTTCGAGGTGAGAACAGAGTAATCTCGTGAAAATGCGAGCTCTAAAAAATGGGCCTGGTCTTGGGAGGTTTTTTACCTATCGGCTCATTTAACCTCTCAAAATGTGGGTCAATAATGATGGGCTAAAGCATGCTGGTCCATTTACCATTTAATTTTTTATACATATATAATTGTTTATTGGTTAAATATTTTTTTTATTAATATAAAAATATTATCTGTTTTTTTTTATTATTTTTTATTATTTTATAATTTTTTCTATTTTCATATTATATTTGGACAAAATGGCTCGCTGGTCCACTAACTTATTTTTATTTTGATGGGCTAACCTTTCACTCCACCCTTAAACGAGCTGAATTGAAACATATAGTCCATAAAAAAAAAAGGTAGATCCATTTCATGATAGACAGATAGTGAGTGAGGTGGAGCGGATCTGAAAAGAAGATTGAAGGATACTTTTCACAACAAAAATTGCAAACAATAATATATATATATATATATATATATATATATATATATATATATATACACAGTATTCTCTAGTGACGATAAAAAAAATTAAATTAAGATAAAATTGATTGAAAATTCAAAAGTATTTAATTTCTTTTATTTTAATAGCTAACATAATTATTTAAAAGATATTATAAAAGAAATTATTTATTTTTTGAAATAGATTACGTTCATTAAGTACTAATGAATGCCTGTTTGGAAGATTTAATATATGAGTCAAATTGTTTGCATTGTGTCTGGCTAATGCAACTCTAGCAAACAAAATAAACTCTATCAATTGGACAATTTCGTAGCTTTACGGAAATAAATATTTATTCTAATTCACTTCTAATAATAATATATTTTCTTTTCTTTTCTTTTACTTTGTTGGGTGAAGTGCTTGTTTGACTAGCGCTCATAATTAATTTTACAGATCACACCGCATATTTTAATGTACAATTGATGATTAAAAATATTTTGAATACATATTTTAATTACATTCAGTGGTTAAAAGTAAATTTTATTATATTTAAATATGCTAAAATTTAAAACAAATGTGCTTGAACTTTGGAACCCTGGCCAAAGTTTTTTTAATTATATTTTTTGAAAAATATTTTATTTATTTTCTAACCCTCTTTTAAAATATAATTTTAAAATACATCTAGTTTTTTTCACTTGGATTCTTTCTCCATCAAAATTTTAAATTAATTTTATTAAAATCCAAAAGAAACCAATCTAAAATGTCTTGGTATGGGGTAATTGCTTCTTCACTAAATTATTATTCATAAGAAGAAAATGTTAACTATGAAGTTGTAATTGACGGTAATTTTTTACTACAGTTCAGAACTTCAAGGGATTTGGAACCAAGCCCACAACAAAATGCTTCACTTTTTTAATTTCTAATTTTTTTTCAGGAAACCGTAACATTTTTTTAATATGTGATTTTAAATTTCAATAAATATCATTATGTTAAATACTCAAATGAAAAGTTTTGTCACCTACAATAATCTATCTTAACTCAAATAAATTTGTCTCAAATATACAATACTTATGGTCTACAAAAGATGAGACTTGTAGCTTTGTTTCAACCAATTTTTAATAATAAAATATTACAAACAACAAAATACAACCGTTACTAATCTGATTTTAACTTTATTCTTATTAAAACAAAAGAAACACAGATTATCAACGTATTACATGCCGGATAGTTATTATTCTCAAATATGAAAACAAACCGAAAAATATATCGTTTTCAAAGTACTATAATATTCAATTTTTACTTCCCTTAAAATGCAGCCAAAGAAATAAATGAACACAAAAGTTACACATACCTTGCAAATATGGCATAAAATCTACTTATGGCATGCCTTCTAAGTTGTAATGAATATAAATTGACTTGTGAGAGGCACGCGTTGAAAGCAAACGATATTAACCACTTACCAAACAACAGTTCGTGAGAAAATTGAGTTTGCAACTAACTACATTGTGCTTTGTTCCATTATCTACTACTCATAGTGTCCGATTGGTTTTTTAAAAGAGTAAACAAGAAAAAGGTGAATCTCAAAGGGACAGTCGGCAAAAAGTAGTGTAACATTAAGGTGTGGTATGGAGGTACTGTAGCTGAAAACTCGAATTCTACTATCATGATAGAGTAATGCTAGTATTAATAAACTAATAATAATTAAGAAATTTCCCTATTTGGGGAGAACCAGAAAATAATTTTAAACTACTCACTCAAAAGGAAAAGCTTTTCCAAGGAATAACTGTAACTTCATGAGCTTAATATTTTCTATTTGCATAAACATAAGAAAATCACACGTAATTGATGCGCCTAATATTTATTCCTCCAAGTGAGTTAGCAGTGGAATTTGTAGCATTTCTAGTTCCAGCGGGTTGCAGTTTAAATAATGGGTGGTGGGGTGTGAAAAAGATAGATTAGGGACCAGGAAGTGGGTTGCAGATGCAGTATGATGCTGAAACGCTGATGACTAGACCACGCATGTAGTGTTCTTACTTTTCAGGAAGCAACACACTTGCCACTATGAAACAATATACTAGGTTTTGTTGGATTTAATTTTTTCTGTCATAGGTTATGTTGGATAAACGTGGCTTAAATTATGGGTTTGATTATTAATAAGACATTAAGAGAAGCACTTTTCGAGATTAGAGTTAGTTAAATGTGTAATTTGAGAGCTAATCAAGGTATGTGTCGCCAATTGTTAATAGGACATTTGTCATGTATATTTTTGCTTAAACAATGTTAACCAGTGTGCGGAATTTTGGATTAACAGTGTTTAAATTTGATTAACATTTGTCCTAGGTCCCTCGCATTGCTGGATTTTGGAGTGTGTTATTGCTCAATGCACGAATACATAATTTAAAATTTAAAATATATTTCCATAAATATATGAGTACAAAGATGACAGAAGAGAATAACTTGAAAGAAAGGTGACACACTAAAAGGATACAGAGGAAAGTGCAAAAGGCTCCCCCTGTCATGAAAGAGACTTTAATCTACACTTATCCACAATCTTGAAGATGTAATTGAGAGGGTCAAAGAAAAAACGTTGCAAATACAAAAGCCAAAAGCACTTCCCATTATTATACTTGCAATATCAACTCCATCTCTTCAATCAATTATCTTCTTTCCACTAAAGCCATCATGAAGAGGAAGAAGATAACTCAAACATTAGGGTTACTCCTGAATGAACCAAGAGCCTTAGCTGCACCTGCCCTTAAGATGAATTGGTGGTAGAATGCTGCAATGGCTGCCCCAACAAATGGTCCTACCCAAAAGATCCACTGAACAGACAAAAATGGAACAACATATCAGATAAAGCTACCATATTTTTTCATATCATAATCTTTCCTTAATTTAGCAATGTGATAGAGCCAGTTATAAATTTACATAATACTAACAACACTAACAATAAGTTAACCAACCTGAAAAGGATATAATAACTCACCTGGTCATCCCAGGGCTTATCTTGGTTATAGATAACAGCAGCTCCAAGACTCCTAGCAGGGTTAATGCCAGTGCCGGTGACTGGGATGGTGGCCAAGTGAACCATGAACACAGCAAATCCAATGGGAAGTGGAGCCAAAACCTTCAAATACAGCATAAAGCATAATAAGAAAGTGATGTGGTTGAATTAAAGTAGATACTGTAGATGGAAAGTTATTCCAAACACATGAATCCAAATTATTAGAAAAAGAAATAGGATGTGACAAAACCATAGACATTTGAGTTGGGACAGATGGGGCATGCATACATGTGAAGCCCATATTTTTTCTTTATTAATTAGAATAATATGTTAAATATAGGTACTTGAAGGTTAATACAGGACCCCAAACTGATAATTCGACAAATCGGTATGAAGCTGGAGATTCCCACTAGAATTGCCAGCTTTAAGAAAATGACACAAGCATCACGGGCACAATCATGAACACTTTAATCTTAAACTCGAGACACTCTCAAGTCCTTTGCCATCTATTAACATGGATTCGGTTAGCTTTCAAGAAACAAAGTAGAATCTACTTTTCTCAAAATTGGGAAGAAACTATCTAACCAAATAATCATGTGTTGGGCATGAAATTCAACCACCACCACAAACTTATATACAAGGCAAAGGGGACCCATATTCCACAATTGCACGCTACTGTTATACTTCATTAATACCATCATTTCGTTTGGAAATTATGGTGAAGGTAAGAGATAGCTTCACCACCCTAGGATGCCTAGACAAATCAAATATGTACCATCCACTGAGAAATTAATTATGACACTTTCGTATTCGGAAAACTAACCTCAAAGAAGTTGACTAGAAGAAGCCAGGGAATAAAAGTGGGGGAAAACAAATCAATAGTATTGAACCCTATCTCGTATATATGTCTATTATTGAAGCACGGTTTTCTCTTTCTTCTTTTACCAAGAGGCAATTCGAGATCAATGTGATGAAAACTATTTACCATATTTTATAAACAACAAAACTATGAAGGAATCAATGTTTAACCAAAGGACTAAACCAGATCAAACTTGTCAATTGAGAACCTTCATAATACTCTTCTCTCTCCCTAATGGTTCCACCAGAGTCATAAACTATTTTTCCATTCAACCAGTATTTTAAACGCAACTAAGGCAGCAACATCGTCGTCATTATGCACAGTTCATACACCAATTTAAAACAAGGCCACATAAACACAACAGAAACTAATATCAGGATAAATGATTAATTTATAACTCACCGGCACATGGGAATCTCTAGCATTCCTCTTGGGGTCAGTAGCAGAGAACACAGTGTACACCAAAACAAAGGTGCCAATGATCTCAGCACCCAATCCAGTGCCTGTGCTGTAGCCATCAGCGAGCGAATTGGCCCCACCACCATACCTGTTGTAGTAAGACTTTTGGAAGGCCTTCACCAACCCAACTCCACAGATAGCTCCCAAGCACTGAGCCACCATGTACATGATGGCTCGGATCAAAGACACCTTGCGAGCCAAGAACAGTCCAAACGTCACTGCTGGGTTAATGTGACCCCCTGCAACATCATAAATTTTCATAGATAAGGAATGAGGGCAAAAAGCTTCCATAGTAACTCTGAACAAACAATTCATGTGACTGTGCTTTCCCACCAAAGAAAACAAAGTCCTAAAACAGCAACCCTTCTGTTTGAAGACTGATAAACTTCAATGAAAAGGGGGGAAAGCAAGCAATGATTCCTTTTGAATTAGAGAAACATTGCTTAATATCATGTCAGAAACATTCGCGGGAAAGTGGTGCTCAAACGGTGCAAGTTTCTTGTTTGGAAGCTAAAAGAACTTAAACTTAAAATCAAATACAAAATTCAACAAAGAAGCCCTCTTCAAGTATACATTTTTTCAGACACCCAACACAGTAACTTAGAAACTGCAATAAGAAAAAACGAAAATTTTGCAACACATGCAACAAAAACAACTAAGTAAACAATGATGGTTCTTTGTTTAGCCGTGGAAGCAAATGGATCTGAAGACAGGAAGAGAGAAAAGGAACCTGAAATGCCAGCAGTGCAGTAAACAAGGATGAAGATCATGCCACCAAAGGCCCATGCAATTCCAAGAATGCCAACCCCACCACAAACATCACCCTTATCACTGACATCACTCTGGTGCTTGTACCCAATGACCGTGAGCACAGTAATGTAAAGGAAGAGCAAAGTTGCAATGAACTCAGCAATGAGTGCCCTGTAAAAGGACCACTTGGTGAGTTCCTCCGCATCAATGAGGGGTGTAGGAGGAGGGTCATGGTAGTCTTTGCCAGCGAAAGAGCCACGCTCAGCAACCTCAACGTCCTTCGCCATAGGATACTACTACCCTTTTCCCACAACACGCTCGACGAGGATCCAAATGTGTCAGAGAAGGCAAAGAGCAAAGAAAGGAAGAAGCTTTGGGGTGAGGAAGGTGATGGGTAAGAGTGGGAGGGACTGAGAGGAGATGGGGTATATATGCTGGTGCTGACTCATGATTAGAGCTTTTTTTTTTCTTTTTTCTTTTTTCTTTTTTTACTCTCTATATATAATTTTTTTTTGTTTTATTGTTAAATGTGATAATATGTGCAATTTGGCACTGAGAAACATCGAATAGAACAAATTAAAAATACAATAAAAAATGGGTTTGGTTTGGTTTTGGCTTTCACCGACCCTCCCCACCTCACTTTGCCACACCACCACCTCCCCACTCCCTTCCTTTTCATTTTTCATTTTATTTTTATTTCTCTTGTTTTTGTCATTTTTTGCTTCTTCAGAATCTACATGAGTAGAGTAGTTGGCTGTTGGCTAGTAATCACGGGTTTAGTTTTCAAACTTTCTTCAGACTTCTACAAGTTGCACATTATTCTACCTCTTCAATCTTTTTATCCCGAGGTTTTATTATTCCTGATGCCTTTGCTGGAAATGTGTAGAAGTTAATTAGATGGAACTTTGAACAGAAAAATATATACTTCTTTTACACTAACTCTCGGAATGTGGAGATACTGTATATGTTTTTATGATTAAGACTAGCCTTTCTTTGTATATATATTGTTTTTAATCCTTTGAGTTTATACATGGAAATATATTTTCTAATTACTTACACTTCAATATATTATAGAAAAACTGTAATAAACCTTCCGCGTTTGGAACTTGGAATTAGTTTAGAGAAATTACTGACTGATATATCTGGGTTTTTAAACTGTGTTTCTTCTCGGTTATTGCTTTCTAAATCACAGAACGAATAAACAAAATTCGTGGTATTATTTTCCTGTTCGAGAGATCATACTAAAAGGAGTTTAAACTTGTCCCTTTTGCTTCTCAAGATGTTCAGGGAAAAGACTTGAAGTAAAGAAAACAAAGGGTTGTGAATTAAGGAACTTTTTTTTTTCCCGTTAAAGGAAAAATGACTAGATTGATATACCTTCTTTAACAATAGTATTTGTTGTATTTGTTTTTGACGCCAAAGGATCTTATTAATTGAAACTAATTTTTTTTTAGATATCAATTATCGTAAAACCAAAAATTGTTTCATTTTATGTAGTAAAACTGTTAAGTCTAGCATGAGACTTTTCTGCAAATTTTGACCGATGCCTTGACATGAACTACTCTTCTCATTAATTGCATTTATTAGTAATCAATCGTTAAGAAGAATTTGCTTTAAGAAGAATACCAGCAATTCACACTTGTATACAACTTTTTAATATAATTTTAATCATGAAGTAAATTTTGAGTTAACATCACTTAAAAATTAAAAATCTAGTTCTATTATATTTTTTACAAGGAAAACATAATATATATTTAATAATAAACAATATATTTATAAATAAACACTGCTGCATATGTCATGATGGATTTTTCATATAAATATTAAAAATAAATACTAGTAAATACCAAAAGGAGTTAAAATAAAATATTTTTACGGAAAACATTATTAATGTAAAATGTTTATAAAAAAAATATTTCAATTATCTAACTAATACCCTAGTCCTTCTAGAAATTAGTTTTTCTTACCACCAAAACTAACTCCTATGATGTTTGTATCGTAAAAAGAAAAACAAAACACTCCCATGATGTTTGCATATATAGCCATATAGCTACCCCGCGTAATAAACATCAAACACAGATTTAATTTAATTATTGGTTGACTTATGGATGAAGAAAATTCTTCGTAAAACGTAAAAGAACTTATCGTGGATCTATATACGTTGCGGAAGTCTTGCCAAACTAATTAAAGTAGTAGGAGTGTATTATTAGATGTTATTTTTCAAATATTTATAAATTAAACAAGTTTAACTTTAATGGATTGAGTGTGAACTTGATGGGGGAATTATGATCACTCTATTGGAGGCATTCTTGGACTAATGTATGAATATAATGTATCCCTATCTCATCATCGTTGAAGGAAAGCAGAAAATGCCTCAGGTTGTGATGGATTGAAAAAAAAGAGAATTGCCATTTTTTAACTTCTAAGTTTTTTTTCCCATACATTATAAGTAACGCGATAAGGGAGATGCTGAGTTATCACCAATTTTATTCCGTATTGTTGTCGCTAAGGAACACAACACGTGGATTCAATTTGGATGAAAATGGGATGGCTGCATAATCTTAAGGAAGAAACTATTACTAATATATAAACAAATAGTGAAATTGCATTAAAGTTAAAAAAAAATTACAAGGATTAATTCACAGTTTTTAAAAAATTAAAAAGCATGGCAAGAAAAACTTTGACTTCTTTATTTTGAAAGTATTTCATATTTGGTATATAAAAGATTAATAAAGTGAACATTTCTTCTGACAGCTTTTTCTTTCAAATGACGCGAATTTCATAATTGAATCAAGACTACGTGCTTCAAGGGGTTTGGACTATTTTTCGCTCGGACTACTAAATGCATTATACATATATTTTAAAATTTAGTCAAAATAATAAATACAAATGTTGACAGAAAAATATTAATGACAATATTATATATGTATCCTAAGGAATAATAAGGTAATGTCCTTATGCTTAACAATAAATATTATATTTTTATGACACAATTTATTAAATAATTTCTATAATTAATTTATGATATAAATTTTTATATGATAAAATGTTATGAAATAAGTATTTATTTAAATTGCATACCTAAATATATATTAAGCCATTAATAATTTTAATTAAAAAAATTAGTTTCGCTTTATTATATTTATTTTATATATTTTGTAAAATATTAACTTCGTAATAAAGATAAGAAAATATTAAAAAATTTCATACGAAAATAAATATAAAAAATTGAGGTCCAAAAGGTAAGTTTGCAATTGTATGAGCGGGGCGTGGCTTCAATGCAAAGTGGTTTGGACACTACAATTTGAATTCCTTCTGATAATTACACGCTAATAAAGTTGCACGAGTCTGTCTAATCAGAAAACTCGCTAATTAATATTTTTATGACATAAAAAATAAATATTAAATGATAAAATAAATAAAATGAAATTATGAAAGTTTAAAGTGAAAAATAGAGAAACAACAAATAAAATGATTACTGTAGAGTATGGTATGGATATTGGTCTTCTCTACTGAGGACTGAGGAGTCATCATTCTGCTCCAAATTAAAGAAACGTGTGCGGCACGGGGTTAAAGGACCCGAACTCACCCAGTATCAACTGAGAGTTAATGAGGCCGTACACACGTGTCGGCTTCTTATTGGTCGTTACAGATAGCTATATATCCCTTTTGAAAACGCGAACCTCAAGGAACTGCCCATATGATACAGCTTGGTGACACGTGGTGGACCCACAGCCACAACACGTTTTTTTTATTCTTTCGCGAGGAGAAGAAGAAAAAGGCAACAAAACACGCCATTCTGCACAACAAAAAGTTATGGCCTGAAACGACTTGGCGGTTCCGCCGTGAACGTTGCCCTGTGGGTCCCACTTCTGCACGCGGGACCCGTTGTTTCCACTGTAACGGTTTTTTTTTCTTTTTTCCGTTTGTCGTAACGGATACAAGACGACGTGGTCATCGTCCTCGAAATTTCTAGAATCCTCACGGTAGGGATACAGTCCTAGGTATGCTTTGTACTGCACAACGGTCAAATTATTCAATACAGTCACCTATACACATTTGTATATATATGTGTACACAAATTAAATTAATTATTATATTATTTGAAGATTTTGTTCTACCTTTGAATCTAAGAGCCTTTTCCTTCGCGATCTTTCCACCTTTAGGCCAACTTTGTTTTCCTTTTTGTTATTTACGGAGTGAGGATTTTTTTTCATATATTCTATTTTTGTGAAAAGATTAAAAAAGGATAAAGGGTTGATTAGAGGTTGAGAAATGACAATCATAATGCGGAAAGAGAAAAGGCTGGGCTGGGACAAGGCGTTTGGTGAACACTGTTTAATCATTGGATTTGCAATGAAATCATTACCCTGCCAGCAATATTCTCATCATAAACAATAAGAAAATAAATAATAAGAAGAATATTATGTTCCGCGAATAATTAACTGGGTTTTGGAGATAAGATTGTCCCGTTTTAATAAAGCAATTAGCACCACATATGATTAATGTAATCAAAAGAAAGCTATATTAAACACTATGTCCACCAATCATAACACGTTTTATATGCTAGATGATACTCAAAAAGAAATATATAATTCTATGCTATTATATCATTCAAGCTGTACCGCCATTATGTTTTAATGTTTTATCCCGGCCCTAGCTTCCTTATTCTGTTTTATTATTTACTTAAATGAATTAGAGTTCATTAGTTTATTTTTAGTAGGCTATATAATGACGAAAATAATCTTACTCTTTTTGGGGGGATAAATTAAATTATAATCATATCGGTTGAGTAAATGATATGGAAAAAAGAAAAACTTTTGCGTCTCACATGTTATTTAAAAAAAAATGTATCTACACGTTTGGCTGGGCTGGGCTGCGCTCTCTTGGCACTGCTGGAATATTGGCGTAATCACGTGAAAAGATATTGATTCGTTTCAAAGCTTTCCAAATAATGAATGGGTGCATGCATGGGCTTGCTCCTTTCATTCACGATTTGATAAACGGGTTATTTATTTTATGTGGCACGCAAAATGTATATTATCTGGGATCCATCAATTTATTTTTAAAAAAAATGTAATTTTTCTTTTATTTTCAGTGTGTTATGAAAAATACTTTTAGGATTCGAGATAATATTTAAATGAAACGTTTTCCAAATTTCAAATCTCTCCCATTGAACGTAAAGTTTGTCCCAAGTCAGACTAACGCCTTAAATGTTTGCAACATACTCTTGAATTCTATTGGGCTTCCTTTAGCCGAAAAACGAACAAAAACGAGTCTAATCTCTTCAAAAAGGATATGACCACAATTTAATTATGTGGCTCAAAATCATCGTTCGTCTTTTCAGTTATTATCTTTTTTGGTTTAATTTCTCTTTAGCGGCTCTAAATAGTGGGTTTTTGTGTGGTCATTTATATATACCTGAAGTTAGTATATGACAAAGAACAGAGGCAGTAATAGGTACAATGACTGGAAATAAATGCTATGGCATCAATTTAACCTGCATCTTGATAATTTCTCAAGTTATTTTGCAGCTAACTATAGATGCATAATGCGTCAAATCGTTTACTGTAGGAATTTGTAACATTCCGAATGAGTATGTGATATCCGAACACCATGTGACATACTGGCTAATAAAGAGAAAAATACAAGCCTGAATATCTGTTTGATATATACGGATACCATACACTACAACTCAAACCAACCAGATTACAACGAAACCTCCAAACATTGACGTTACAAACAGTTGCATCTCTATTTCTTTTGGAACTGATAGTGATTGATGTTATATGGCCAGAAGAATGTTAACGTGCAAAGATTCTCCACTGAGCTCAGCACAAAAAAGAATTTGCCTAACTGCATCGAGGTAAACTCGACCGTAGTGACACGTCAATGTATATGACTTCGCCATATGCCAAACCGTAGACTTGGAGACACTCCTTTGATAAATATCGGATTCAAAGGAAAACTTAGGTATCAATATTGACGTATGTCTTGTTCAGCTCAAATTTGGGCATCTTTGTTATTAGGAAACGAAGAAAGTTATTAGGTAATTAGTGAGGAAACCCATGCAATCTCTCAGCGAGAACACCTTAAACTAGCTAAACATTTTTTTCAATACTAAACCCTCGTTTTAGTTAACCTACGAAAGCAATTCACTGCTCATATATAATAGGTTGGTTTGGCCCACTGCACTCTGAAAGAAATGTGTACATAGAGGAGTAATGTAGTTTTCATTAATTTAATCTAAAATTTATCAGATTAATCTATATAATATATAGTTGGTAATCAATTAATATCCCATTGATCACATAATATACATCGATCACTAGTTAAAATTTCACACATTATTATTCACAGCTATAATGTGACAAAATAAAAGCTACTGTAAATATGTCAGTGTTTAATAACAAAAAAAAATGTCAGTGTTTTATACAATACTATCAAAGATGGCTAGCGTGGAGCCACTGTTTAAGATGACAGCAACAGCTCGGAAATTTTAATTAACAAACAAATCTGTTACCGTAGACACAAAATCTCAACGTTATAATTAACACTAAAGTATAATTAATCCCACTAGATTCCAAACTCTTTGTGCTCTTTTTCATCTTTTACATATCAACATCACTCTAGCTATTCATTTGTGTCTCTGCAGTTTTTGTTGATTATTTTACTTTCGAAATATTATAGAATAGACACTTCTCCTGGCCTCACATTACAGAAAGTGAAATTTCGGTGACAATTTCGTCCACTAAAATCCTCACCACATGCCAAAATAAATAAATAAATAACAATGGATAAGCAATCCGAGGTCACATTTCAGTTGTCCCTTCGCATTACACAAAAGATATATTATCATTTTTATTATATAACCATTTCCTATATTTCAAATTAAAAAGAATCACAGACAACCCATTTTGATTGGCTAGCAGGCGCTGAGCCAGCAAAGCAATTTGAACCTTTGCCATAAACATTGCCACACAGAAACTCACTTTCTTTGACCTCTAACCTAGAGTATGTCCTCATATATTTATTTATGACAATATTTATCAATATCCTTGAGTTATAAAATAAATTTGAGCCTGGGTGCATGGCTCAACAATGTTGTACCTATATGCCTTTTAAGTTAAAAAAAGTCATCACAGAGACCTAAATTTTATAATTCTTTGGCATAATATTTTTTTATATGTTTAATGTGTGGTGTGTGACATGAGATGTTCAATTTGTCGAGCTTATTTGCACGTTAACTAAATAAAATAATTAGTAAGTGACGTGGAGTGCAAATCATTTATAAGGACCACAGTTTATGATAATTATTATCTACAATATTTGTATATGAATACATCTCCCCTCCCGGAATTATGGACCATTTAGCTAAAAAAAGTTTTTGTCTTATAGACGTGTTAGTGCTGCCAACAAGGCCGAATGTACGTGTACTGTGTACAGATATATAACTTGAAATATTAGTTTCTTTGATAAGAGTATTTCCCTCGAGAAAATATCTGATTCAACAATGACTTTTTTAGCGGAATGTTAGAGAAGAGTTTATATGTTGAAAAATTTTATAAGGATGTGTTTCTTAGGATACGTTTATTTTCAATTTTTAAAAGAGTTTTTTTTTTAATTTAAAAAAATTAAAAATATATGTGTTTTTTTTAGAATTAAGTTATGTAACTATTCTTTATTTTTTAATTTAATAATGTCGATCATGACTTCATGAAAATTTTGGGTCTCATATATCAAATTGACAAGAGTTTTCATCGGATTATTATTATTTTTTTATCATGATCTCATATACAAGAGATTTTAAAACTTTTATGATATTTTCATAAGCCGTGATATGCTCATGCCAGGCCTGTTGGGGTACGAATCATGGTCAGAAACTCATAAACCATGGTTTGACTTCGTTTAATCCTTGGAAACTAATCAATTGTTTTGGTTTATAAATTAAGTTCTTGAATTAAAACAATGTTGTGAACATTCTATTTTTTATCAGAACAATATCCTAAATTTGAATGACAAAACCAAAAATTCTTCAGTGGCTCTCGGTGTGGTAATGTCAAGCCAGGCAGTTAACGGATAGTTTAATTATTAACTGATTATCTTTGTTGCACTACTTCCATTACAAGGAATCGGCACGTTAAAGTTTTTAATATTTTTAATTAATTTTTATCTTTCTCTTCTGATGATATTATATCACCTAATATATATTATTATTTTTATTTTTATTTTATCCATGTTAAAGGATAATTTACAAGCTATTTTCTTATATGTTTTAGTTATTGTCTATTGTCTATTGTCCATGGGATCATTCGTTTCATTATTAAAAAAAAAAAATCAATATGCAATAGTGCGTGAACCAAGATGAATAATGTAATGTCTTTTTTTTTTTAATATATATATATATATATATTAAAAAAAACTTGTTAACCACATGTTGATAACTTTCCTACACGTGTGGTATAGTATTAGGAATTATGTCTTCCACGATTTTTCAGAGTTGAATATTTAATGTTTTGAATATTAAGTCCGATAAAAACTTAATTTTGCTTTCGTTTTCTCTTATCTTCTTTAGTAACGTGAGAATAATATTTATTGTTTAAAATAAAAAAAAATGTAATTATTTGTTTAATTGAAAAGTGAAAAAAATTTATGAAAGTAATTTTTATATTCTCTTAATATAATAATAATTAGATAAATAAATAAATTTATCATTCGAACAAATTTTCGTTTCTTTCTTTTATTTGAGAAATTATAAAATGCATACCAAAACTTTCCCGTTTACGCAATTTCTATCATGTTCTAACAAAGAAATGTATTTTTTTTCTTATATTTTCTCTTTCCTTATTTTCTCATTTCAAAAAGGGTTAATTGTAGTTTTGTATGTGTTCATAATCTTTATATGGAAATAGCATTTTTTTAAAACTTAAAAAGTACTAGGATTAAGCACGAGAGGCATCGGCAAGAAATCTTTGAACAAGTGACAGCAGAGAGAGTCACCCAACCAATTAGAAGGAGGCACAAAATGAGGGTAGAATAGCCTAATCACCAGAGAGATATCGCCACGTGTAAATCACATCGCATCAAAATCACCGTCTTTACTTACTGTCACTGTCATTGTGACCCTTTCGTATTGACCGACCCTTTCGTAGTCGGTCGCTACCCTTCATTGACCGTCTAAATTCTTGGAATACTTTTCATCCACCCACCTCTGTCTCCATGTTTTCACTTTTTATCATACACCCTTTTTACTTTAACTAAATAAATTAAATTCTTATTATCAGTTAAAGGATATTTAAGACACTTTACTAGATGGCCGCAAATTTAGTTATTAATTCATTTTTTATAACATTATAAGTACTTTTTGTAAACACCACTTCCTTTTAATTATTCGTACGTATTTATTTATTTATTTATTTATTTTAAAATTTAAAAACAGTATGTATTAAAAATATCTTAATATTTATAATTAAATAATAATAATTTCTTACCCATGTAGCCAAGCTGGTTGTGTTTATTAGGTTAAGTTTAATTGTCGACCCTTTTGGGGACATCCATAACCCAATCAGGCAAAGCTCGTTTACCTACTTTAAATCGTCCAACATGCTATTTGTATCATTTGAGAGATAAAAACCAGAAAAATCTATGTTAATTTCACGATTAAGTACAGCTATAATAAAAGTAGATTATCATAAATAGCTTCACAACTGAATGCAATTTTGCAGTAGTATCTTAGACATTGTTAGAAGAGTATTATTGGTTGACATATGTGTACCAAAAGAAACCACAACTGAAGTTGGGGTTATTAAGATTGAGTTACATCGACATGAAATTCTTGAACTAACTAAATTGGCAATTTTTTTTAAGAAAAAAAATGAATATGTCATTAAGAAACTTAAACAATTCACCATCTTCTCATGAATCAAGGTAAAGGATATTCACGAGTTTCTCATAAATTTTGGATGCTTATTTCGGGTCTAAAGAGAATAAATTCAGGACGACTAGTTATGAGTGAAATCTACACTTAATTTGATTCTATAGGGGATTCTGATTTGAAACCTTTGATTAGATCATTTTCTATTTGCACGAGCTTCATGTGTTGTATGTTGTCTGGACATCAATAAAAAACAAAGTGAGACACGGAATATAGCTTCGTGCATCACTGTTACGGGTGAGTGTTGACTGGTTTTTTTTTTTTTAAAGTACTGTTTTACTTTGGTTGTTTCCCTCGTCTCTTTATCAAGATCCAATCCCAGGCTTCTTCTTTCGGTGTTTCTTGTTGTTTACTTGGTGTTGGTTAGTGTAGATTTCAATTTTGATATTTGAAATTCGACAATTTAACAAGAGGTTTAATAATATTACAATCAAGTCATCCATCATCACAAAGCGTGCGTGCAAACACTTAGACAAGAACCAAAGCATGAGTGATGGAAAATGTTGGACAATTCCCGCAGGCCCACCCAGATGAGTTACACTTGCAATTGAGTACATAGCGTGAACTATTAGTTTGTCTGCACCAGCTGTAGCCTGCAACACCACCTGTTTATCAATCAGATGGTGCGTACATCTTTAATTTTAAGGATGGAAGTTAAATATTTAAAAATAATAACTTTTTGTTTTTGTTTTTATCAAAAGTGTTTTTCATGAATACAATTTTATTCAAGTTGGGTAAGAATAGAGATAAAGTTCTAACACAATTTTAATATTTTTTTATTGTATATCTGGTGCTTAAAATAAATTTTAAAAGTTTAGGTTAATATTTTTTTAGAAGGCATTCATCATAGGATGTATGATGAATGAACAGATACCTAATTAACCTTGCTTCCTATACTTGACAAGTCTCTCATGCAATGCATAGACAGAAGGAGCAGGCATGGTGAACTAACAAGTTAGGACAATGAGGCAGCGAAGCATGTCAGGTGGGAACAGTTGAACATTAAACGTTAATGTAGTGGTGGAGAGCAATTAGGCCTGCAAATTTGTAATGTTAAAGTAGTCAAGAAATACTCATACAAGGGGCCACCCCGCCAGTTACTCTCCCACTATCCATTGTTTCCTGAGCCAGCCCTACGTACACCTTGTAACATCTGGTTCAGTGCTTCCACAGTTGGAATTTCGAAACTAGATCCTCAAACAAATTGCCTTTATCTCTCAATGCTTGAGACATTTCTTGTATGCCTCCAAAAGAAAATGGCATGCCAAGAGGGCTCAAGATTTTAGACTGTGTTAATGAATAACTAAATTAAATGTTAATATCATTTTTTAAAAATAATAATCTATATAAATTTTAAAATTTATTAAAATAATTTAATTTAATTAACTATTTTACAAAATTTATTTTAAAAAACTTTAACAATTGTAAATTGCTTTTATAAATGTTTATAACCTCTTTCAACCATAACCCTTGGTAAGAATGTGGTTTTGATTATATAATCAAGATATAAAATGCCATAAGGTTGATTTGCAAATTATGTACAAAAGGGTTCCAGATTCGAATTAGGGGGGTGTCCCCTCTCACAAAAAAAAAGAAAAAAAAGCAAAGTCTCTCACAAATAGGCGAATCTATTTCGTCAAATTTTTAAAGTGGGCAAAATTTTTTAGTCTAATCCATCTAAGAGTAGGCTAGTAAGATAGCAACTCGCTAAAAAACCAAAAAATAAAAAAAATGAGTTAGTGAATTAATGAATTAACAAATTTACCTATACTTATAATTAATATTTTAATTAATAAATAATAACAATTTTAAATTTTAAAATAGGTCCAATGGGCTTGCCCACGTTTTAGCTGATTAAGTGGGACAGCAAGTGCAGAACTCACTCAGCCTAGTATACCATGTTTTTGTTAATTGCAGGCCGGCCCAGCCCACTTTGCCAAGCGCCGCGCTGAAAACTGAAAGGGGCTCATAATGTTTAGGAGCTGAAAGAAGAAGAATGCATGTTCGCCACCCAATTTTATGATGTTTCTAATTATTTCTTAAGCGTATCATCAGTTTGCACAAACATCTTTGCAAACACTTTTAAAACCAAAATAAGCAGATAAAATAAATCATTTTTTAAATAAGTTTAAATTAAATTATATACTTTAACTTTTATAGTAGTTAAATAATAAAGTTCAAAATAGTTAAGGACTTAAGGTGCATAGATTAATTTTAATTTATAAAAAAAGTCTAACGTGTGTTATTTCCTTATATCTTTTCTTCTATAAGTATTTGTTTAAAAAATTATATTAATCTACAGCGCACTTAACGTGATTCTTCCACAATCACGTGCCAACCATCGTGAACCTTTAAAGATTGAAACATATACACTAGGAGAATACATTTGAAAAGTTTATAAACTTTAAATTCCGTTTCAGAAATGAACATTGTATACACGTGTATAATAAACACATAAATCTAAATAGTAGCAAAAAAAGAATTTAAATTAAAGCCTCAGATAAATAGTTTGTTTATGATTTAGTATTTCATTATATTGTGTTTAACTTTAAATGAATGCTTTTACTTGTAATTGTGTGCCTTAAACAGAGCCCAAATCAAGCTTTTAGCCCATCTAAGAAAGACGTTGAAAAATACCGAAGCCGATATAAGAAAGACTCGAGTGAATTTAAAAGACAAGTGCACTACACTTCCTCAAATCCTCATTCATTGTTGTCATATGGGCTTTTCCCCCGTGATCTAAGTTTTTTTTTGTCGTTTATCCTATTGTTATTATAATGTTTTTTTTCAACAGGCCATCACAGTTGGAAAGCCCATAATTTCGAACTCTTATAATCGAAAATGAAGTTAATTTTTTGCACTCCATTAAAATAATATAATTTTTTAAAAGTATTCTCTGTGATGATAAAAAAAAAATTATTTGGTTTTTCACTGTTTATAATTTAAGTGCGAAATTGAAAGTTTTAAAATATGTCTAAATTTGACTTTCAGAATTAAATTTAAAAAACTTGTATAAAAAAATTGTTTTGCAAACTTCAATTTAAAAATATACGTAAAAATGATTAATTTCAGAAGTGTAAAATTATAATTTTATAAAATTACTTGTAAAGATAGTTAATAATTTTAAACATTAATTTTTAGAAGTATTATAAACTAATTTTTGAAAATGTTAAATCTTAATTATGAAAAATTATTTTCAAAAACATGAAATCTTAATTTTAAAAATAATTTCTAAAAAACGTTACTCGTTTCAAATTTTAATTAAAAAAAATGTGAAAACTTGGTGCATTCTCTCTTGCCTTTTCGTACGAAGGGACAATGATGCCCTCTTTGTGTGGATTAATTACTGGGAGGCAGGTTTCTTATGTTTGTATATACGTGTTATGATGTAAATATGTTCGATTTTATAAAGAAGTCCTTCAGGGTTTAAATTGTTAATTTTAAAGGTTCATTCATCTAATAATAATTTAGTGGATTTTAACCAAAATTAAATCTTAGTTTTTTTCAGTAAGAATAAAAAAACTGAGAGGAAGTAGTCCTGGATAAAAAGGGGGTGTTTGATTTTAAAATTTATTTATTTCCAATGGATAGGAAAATAATATGAAAAATATACAGAAAAATGAAAAGCACTAATGAATAAGATTCATATTCAGATCTTAGATACGACCACTTTGGGAGTAAATCTGAAATTAGCCCATGTTCTTGGGAATAAGTCACTTGCCCACTGCCTCTGTGCCATTTGTTTCCTCATTCACCTCTCTACCACACTATTGTGCACTGAATCCACGGTCACGAGGTTCACCTGCAGCATGTTGTGTTGTACGCCATGGTCGCTCCTCATGAGAATGTAAGGGTGGCAAATCGCAAGGAAGAACTCAACGGCGAAGAGGTGGTCATTGACAACTACAATGGCGTGCTTGGGAAGTGATACAAGTGTCGCAGTGATGGGCTTCGAGGAGGTCACCATAGATCTCTATGATTATTATTGCAAACATTTGAATGGCTTAGGGTCAATGTCAATGGAAAATGAAAATTTATTAAGTTCCAGGTAAAACTGAAAATTTTATTGCCATCAAAATCAACCCCTTAAATTAATAATATTAAACTCATAGGAAATATTTTTTTGTAGAGTCATATAATTAGTCCACATAAAGATAATATTGTTGCCATGTAGAAGTACTAGACAAAACCTTGTTAAAAATTAATTTCACGATTAAATTTTCACTTTAATGGATAATATAGTAAACATGAAGCATTTTATTCTTTAAAATTTTTAAAAACATTATATTAGTATCTAACTCTTAGTCTATTATTTTAATTATTTGAGTCATACATCTTAAACACATAATAATACAATGTTAACATATTATATGGAGTGATATGTGTAATTTATTATGTAACAAAAATAATATAGTATATTGTGTGATATATATATTTTTATTTTATTTTAATATATTAAATTATTACACATAAAATATTTTACTTTTTAAATTTAAAATTATTATTTATTAAATATTTTAGTTCTTAATTTTTAAAATATTTTATTTAATTATTATTATTCTTTAATACTATCACCATCGGCTATTTTTTACATTTCTACATTTTTTTTGACAATTTTTTCAAGTTTCTCTATAAAATAATATGGTTACCTATTAGAAGGTTAAATATATCAATGTTAAAAACTTTAATAGAATGAAAAATATTAAATTTAAATAATTATCCAGAAATCCGCAAGTGGAGGAAAAAATGACACGTAAGAGTGAAGATAAAAAGAAATTGACAGAAAACTTCAAGTTATTATTAATGAAAATAAAGAGTAGCAGTAATATATAATTATTTTTTATGAATTTTTACTAAAAATTTATATATTTCCAAACAACTTTTAAACAAGTAATATTTTTTTATATTATTTTTCAAATTTGTATACTCGTATTTTTTACTAACTTTTGATAAAACAAACCTTTTTGAAGAATTTTATTTAATATACATATTTTAAAATTATATAAAATAAAATAAATAAATTGTATTAATAAATAATTTTTTAAAATATAAATAAATATAAATTTGATATACATAATTATTAAAATATTAAATTTCCAAGTTTGACGCTGTCAATTGATATGACTTTTTAAAAAATATATAATATTAGCCATGATCAAACACGTTCCTCGCGTGCAGCACGTTGTATCAGTTTTGCATAATCATCGTTTAAGTAGGAGCAAATTAGCTTATTTTAGAAATGTTTAAACTATATTTTGTTATTTTATTTTGGTTTATTTTCATGTTAAGTAATATGTGTATATATATATAAATTATGTAATATACATTAAAATATGTTGATCTTAGTAGAGTAAAGCATGTGCTATGGTGTTTAAAGTCCAGTTCATACTAATTTTAGCAGTTCAAAGTTGGTTTAGTGGTTTGAAGACGGATTCCTTAGTTACCGATTTTAAAAGGTTCGAGCCAACCGATTACAGAGAATTGACTAATTCGATGTCGTTAAATTTCTTAAAAAATATATTATAAAAATTAATATTTTTTCTTTTAAGTTATAAATAATTTATTTTTAAAATTTTTAAAAAATTAGAAGAGAACTTCAATATATATACATATATACACACAAATTTTTCTAATCTATAAAAAATTATTTATTTTTTATTCCAATTTTTAATAAATAATGTAGTTTAATCATTTATTATTAAATAAATTCAAGTATTGAAAATTGTAAACTACGATATAATACTCAAATCAAGAAAAATAAAGACAGCAAAAAATAGAAGAATAATTAGTTTTGGGGTTGATATTTGAAGAACTATAAATATCTTCTTCTCTTTTAAATATAAGACTTACACGTGTTTACATATTACGGCCCACATTCCTAATTTTGTGATCTCTAAATCCACGCGACACTCGTACTCGACTCCTCTCAAATCTTCTATTTTAACTTTTATTTCGGTTAGATATTTTAGATTTTAAGCTAAGACATAGTTAATAAAAAATTATGTTAAATAATATGTATAATTAATTGCTTTATAAAAATAATTTTATATAAAAAATTATATATGTTTTTATTTTATTTTTTAAATTATTATATATTAAATATTTTTTCAAATTTATTCATAATAAATTATTTTTTTTTATTATCACTTTAACACTCACTTGGGTCGAGTTAGTCTCTTTAAATTTTTGGATTTTTTTGTTTTAAGGATTTTGAACTGAATAATTTCGTTCTTGAAAGTTACACTCTGGATTGTTTGCCAATTTTTTCTTCTGCAATTTGACTTAATTAGTGAACTTCATTTAAGATTTTTTTTTCATTGATGAATAAATAAGTATTTATCATACCTGTATTCTGTAGTATTGTGACATGACATTGATATTTTTTATACAATAAATAAACTAATCAATTTATTCAGTGTAATGGGAAAACTACACTTACTAATTTAAAAAGCAACTTAAATTTAATATATAATACAAGGATAGATGATTATATTTTAAAAAAAAAAATTCTAGTTGAAGCATAGGATGCTCCAATTTTTTTGGGTGGACCAAGTTCCACCAACTTAATTCATTAGAAGATGGGGGGGGGGGGGGGGGCATGGGTAGTTGGCCCTTGGCAGGTAGTGCTATTGATATTTTTATTTGTTTATTCATTTTGTCTGTTGATAATATTCTTGAGATTATTATTATTATTATTATTAATGTAATTTGAGTATTCTTTAATTTATTTATCATCTCAGAATGTTAATTTTTTTAATAATACTTTATTTATTAAAGACAATTTTAATCAACCAACTATTAATATAATTTTAAGATTAATCATTACTTAACTATTATAATAAATTTAACATTTTAATAGAGATATTTTGGTTTGATTATTTTATTTTGTCATCCTACCTAATAAAATCAACCTTTTTATCGACATATGTGTGCATTAGTATCGAATGAAATGAAAAAATCATCATTCCTCATCATATTCATAGTTACTCTTTATTTATTCCGACCACTAATTAATATTTCTTTGCTACCGCTGCCGGTTAATTTCTATCAAAAATAAAAAAATTTAAATAAAATGTCAATAGTAAATTATATGTCTTGAATTAAATTTTTAAAAACTAAAAAATCATAAAAATTAAATTATATATTTCTTTTAGAATAAAACAAAATTTCACTTCAAGCAAACTCTGATATGTATCTTTTTAGAATACTTCTCTTTTCATGCTTACAAGAATTGTTGATTTGTATGGTACTATCACATAATTTGAACAGGGTAATAGATGGGTTTAGGTGGATTCGGACTCTAATATTTAAAATTGAAGGAATCAATTTTATAAAAGTTTAAGATTGTTTCTGTCTGAATCTTCTCTTAATGAATAAAAAGTGGAGCATAAAGTATAAAAAAACATACTGTATAGACAGTGTGTTTCTTTTGTAGAAGGTTAATTGTGAATCAATAAATGTTTATGTTTAGTTTCTTGTACTTTAATTGTTATGATCATATGCAGCAAAACACTCCTTATCATGTGAGTAAATGAATACAACCTCTTTTAAATTTCAGATCAATTTTATATTACTGATATTGTTAGTCGGTTGAAATTGTGTCTTTGTCGTTATTGATATTTATTAAATTAATCAATCAAAAATTAATATTAGTTAGTCAATTAATATGTGGTCATATTATTCGTGAATTAATGAAACTAAGAATTAATTTGAGTTTTAAAATTATAAAAATTAATCTATCACTTAAAATGAATTTAACAAATTTAAATGTTACTAATGCTTTTATTTATTTGTTATTATTTATAATTATTAAACTAACATATAACTAAAAAGTCTACAATAACTTTATATTCATTTAGGTAGTTGTAATGATTGTTTAAATTATTAGTAATTGGTGGAACATAGTTAAATAAAACTAATTCAGAGATATACAAGTAATCATAATAAAAATCTGAAAGCTCTTAACGGTAAAATTAAAATAACAGTAATACATGCTTCCGATTATAATATTTGTATAACAATATTGGAAAAATTTAAAACACTTTCTTTTTATCATAATTGATGAGTACACTGCTTGTATGTCAGAATTTTTTTTTTTAAGAATTATAAAACCATAATAGTGTTATAACTCTTTAGAAGTAAATTTGTCTATAAAGTAAGTAAATAAAAGGTATTTACTATTTATTTAATTTAAAATACATGATAATGCTAACTCATAAACATTCAAAGATAAATAGTTACTTATTCTATTATCTTGTAAAAAGATTAAACTCAAAATATTTTTTTACTATATTATTTAAAATTATATTTTTTAAAACTATCATTAGTTTATATATTTGCAAATATTTAAATTATATAATTTTTTATCGATCATATTAATGACAATAGTAAAAAATTAATAGTTAAATTCACCTTTAATAAGAAATTATAAAAAATATTAGTTTACTAAATTTAAAATAAATATATCAAATGAGCATATTTAATATTATACAAAATTGTATAAATATCCAAATGAGAGGATGGATATTTACTTCACGTTATCTATTAAATATACGTAAAGCATGAAGATAAATATTCTTACTATATCCAAAAAGAAACTTTAAATTTATACATGTTAATTATAAAGTTATGTTATAGACATTTATATTATATATAAAAAATTTAATATACTACATATATTTTGATTTATCTATTTAAAAGGAAAATAAAAAAATGATTTATCTTTTGGTACATAGATTTAAAATAATATTAATTTATTAATACATTTTTTTGTCTATGTGAAATATTTATATTATTTAAATATTTTAAGAATCAAAAGATGACCTTTAGCAAAAGACATATAAATTTAACAATTAATTATAATAAATTAATTATTTCTATTGGTATATAAATTATTTTTTTCTGAACAATAAATAAAAATGAAAAAAAAACGTATTATAAGAATAAATATTTGTAGTTTAAATCACATATAAATTGTATTTCAAAATATTTGTTTATTATAAAATAATTATATAGTCCGTACATTATCCGAATTAATAATGAGTTAATAAATAGAGTGACGTGTCAGTTTATCTATCTCAAGAATTTAATATATAAAATTGGTGCTCCTTCTCAACAAAATAAAAAAGATCTATATAATGCGCACTCCGAAAACTTCTTATTCAATTCAACCAAATCATCTTTCAATTTCCTTCCCTCCAATAACTCAGTGCGCGCACACACACACACACAAAACAACGATCATGTTTGGTTCAGTTGCATCTAAAGTTACTTCAGCTGCTTCTAAAGTGGCTAGTAGTGTGCCTGTGCCTGTGCCTGTTACTACTAAACAGGAGACAAGTTTCTCAGAGGCTGAAGCATTCAAACATGTCAATGCTTTCTCTCAAATGGCCTCTCACCCTGGTGCCTCTTCTCATCAGAATCCTGCCCTTCAGGTTATTTTATCTTAATCTTTTCATATGATATAACATACATTCACGGTCCTTCATACTGTCACAGTTAATAAATGTACATATATGTGTTTTAATTAATTAATTACCATGGATGCTTGCAACTAATTGCAGTATGTTTTGAAAGAGAGTGAAAATATTAAGGAAACAGCTCACGGGGACTTGAAGGTTGAACTGGATCTTCTCCCTGCAATCTCTGGTGGATCGGATCAGAAGCATGTCGCTCTAAAATTTTTGCCAAAACATGAATCTGAAGTGAAGAACAAATCTATTCTGGTCTCTGCTCATGTTGACACTGTTTTTTCAGAGTATGCTTTCCTTCATTTGCTTGACATTAATGTGATCCGATTCACTCGCATAATTTTTTTTACATGTTTGTCTGTGATTATGAAGTTGATTTGTTCGTTATTATAAAAAAAAAAATTCATATATTTTTTTTCTAAAGAAGAGATTAGGATTTTGTTTTTTTCAAGTATTTTTAACATAGGTGAAGAGAAAATGGAAGAGACATAAATAATTATACACAATGTTTCTTTTATTGGAACTGTTTTTTTTAAATGGAAAAACAAAGTTTCTTTTATTGAAAATCCAAATTAGTAATAAGATTAAATATATTTTTTATTTTTAAAATTTTCAATGATATTTTTATTTTTATTTTTATGTTTTCTAAAACGGAAAGTTTTTCAATTTAATAAATGAAAATGTTTTAATAATATATTACTGCATGAATTGATGTTTAACGAGTTTATAAAAATTAGCTTGTAACATATATAAGTTTTTCAAAATTTTATTATAATAATTTTTTTAGAATAATTCATTAAAATAAGTAACTTTTTTTTAATGAACTTTATACCGTAAATCTATATATAAAAAATATTGAATAAATATTTAATTAAGTTGTTTAATCGTATTCATTCTATTAATATAAAAATTTAAACTTAGCGTAAAAATAAAATTACTTTAAGTTTACTGTATTTGATGATTAGAAGTTTTGTGAATTAAATACATATTATTTGCTAATAAAAGTATAAAATTGAATTAACAGAGATGCAAATGACAATTCAAATGTTGCTGTTATGCTGGAACTTGCTCGTGGATTGTCTCATGCTCATAGTATAAAGAATCCTGTTATATTCTTTTTCAATACTAGCGAGGAGGAGGGTCTTGATGGTTCTCACAGCTTCATCACTCAGGTCTGGAATCATTTGTCAATATATATATATATGTATATATATATATATATATATATATATATATATATATTTTAATAATAATAATAATAATAATTATTATTATTATTATTATTTCACATGAAATAGTTGGAGTTGGTCAGTTGGAGATAGTTTTAATTAATTACTGACCTACAGATGTGATTGTGTGTAGCATGGAAAAATATTTAAATTCACCTTATAGATTTACTTAAATGATATATATATTATGTTATCACATAATAATAAAATATAATATTAACAGACCAGTTGGAATAAGTTAAACCCACGTAAGAAATTGAATTTATTACATCAAAGTTGCATTTTGATAATGAAATTAAGAGAGTTTTAGAGGGTTTCTTTAATTTCCTTCTCTTTCTTTCTCTTGTTCTGCTTTTCAAATTTTATGTTTCATTCTTCCATACATCTTCTTTATCATTGGAGCAGTTATTATGATAATTTATCATTATTTTATTATTAAAAGAAATTTGTTATGCAGCATCCTTTTGGTGAAACTGTTCGTTTGGCTATTGATCTGGACAGCATTGGCTTGGGAGAGAAGTCTAGTACTTCTGAGGTATGCTATCAAAGTTGACTATAATCAGTATTTGATTCCCAATGTTATTTGCAAATTACTTCTGTTTTTCAAATCAACAGAATTATATGCGACCACATGGGTTCGGGTCTGCAACTTTGGCTTGCAAAATCTTTGCATAACATGGAGGTTAAACATATAGCTTTAAATATTTAAAATCTATCTTACTTAACTCACTAAACAAATTTTTTTTAAACTGTTTTACTTATTTTAACTTTAAGCTCCAATATATCAGAAAAATGGTAAGTAACAATTAAAAATGGGTTAGCTAACCTTTAAATTTCATTTAAATAAATTAGTTCAAGCATTTTCATAATAAATAACTTAATAAATTTAGTTAATGTTATTTTTTATTATATATCTATTGTAACTTTAAAATATTTATAAAAAATGTTTCTAAAACAATTTTATAAAAGAAAAAAGAAAAATGTTAAAATGTAAATTTTTTTTATAGTTAATACTCAATAATATTATAAAATAATGTGTTATAAAATTATATAAATATAAAATGTAACTATGATTTAATAGTTATCAATAATACATGAAAAATGAGATAAATATGTAACTTAATTTGACAATTAATTAATATATTTTATTTAATATTATTCAATAATAATATTCATTCTAAATATTAACATCATACAAATTTAATTATTTTTTCAAATAATTTTATTCATCTATAAATTTATAATGAAAAATATATAAAATAAATATTTTTAATAAATAATAATAATTTTTAAAAATAATTAACTTATAATTTATTGTTAACTCACTTAATTTTATGGACTTCTTAGTTCATATAAACTTTTGACATAGTCAATTTTTTTATCCTAATATACATAAATTAGAACTAAATTAGTAACAACTAGTCTATTTGACAGCTCTAGTTAAATAATTAAACCTGTAAATTTGTAAGTTAATCTACAATCATAAACTCATTTATTTATAAGTTTATGCAAATTTTAACTGTAAACACGTTTAATTTCTAGCTTTATTACTTTAACCCATTTAATTAATGACGGCCATAGGTAAGATGCTGCGGGATAGACCCACATACCTCCCTGTAGATTGGATGTAGATACCATATTATGATGTCATAATTTGTTTTAGTTGGATGAGTAATATCATGCAAGTCGTTTATGTGAAAATTCTAAAAATAAAATAAAATAAAACTTAACTTGTTTAGGAAGGTGCAACTCATGAACAAATTATTATTGCTTTTTAATTAAGCTTATTTTTTTTTATCTAATTTAATTCAAATTTAACTCAAGTTACGCGTTGAACGTGGTGAATAAATCTATTATAATAAGCTTATTTTCGTTTGTGTGGTGTTTTGCTGATGTATTTATGCATATAATAATGTGAAATGAAATGGGTTTTAAAAAATGAAAATTAATTAGCTTGAATATTATCTGCAACGATTGTTCTTGTCATAGTTGACTTGAAGCCTTGTTTCTAAAAAAATGACCGCCCTTGACTTTCACTATATGTTATGTTGAAATATTGAATATGATTTTTTTATTAAATTCTAAACAGAATGCAGTGAAAAAATAAAATAAAATCTTCACCCCATTTTAATTGTGTTGTTAGAAATAAAAAATAAAGTTATTTCTCGGTGACTTGGGCTGTACGGTTTTTCTATGTTGCATTATCCCACTTCTTATATATGAATCTTCATTCATTGAGACTTTGAAAATAGGGATGAAATATATTCATCCGATCTCCAAATTTATTTAGTTTGTTTATTCTGTGAATAATTTAAGTTCATGTCACTTACAAGTTTGGTGTTTCTATTTAGGATAGTGGATTAAAGGATGCTTTTATTACCTTATTTGACATGGAGAAAGAAGCTCAGGTATGGACTTACTTGTGAAATAATTAATTTTTTATTGGATTCTCACCCGTTTGAAGACTAGGTTTCAATCAATTACTGAATTATAAGAGTTAAGCCTTGGTTGAATTAAATCTAACTTAGATTATAATGGTTTAAAGAAACTATTAAAAACAAGTTTCTAAACTATGTCTCAAATTTTTTAGTCCGTTTCACTTTTTTTTGTTTTGTCATGCTTATAACTTCATAAAATTGAAAATTTAACAATATTATCATATTTTAAACGTAATTTCAAATGCACGTTAAATTCCATTTAAAAAGATGCATGTGGACTCATAACTTTAAAATTGAAGGTTTTGGTGCATAGTTGGTAGGATTTGTACTCCTATCAGATGTGTGCATGTATTCACTCTTTTGTTGTTCTATATTTAGAAGTTTTCTGAAGTGCACATAGTGCAGAATAATCCTTATGTTGCCTGTAAAATAAATTTACAGATGCAGAGATATGTTCTTGATTTGGGCGCCTATTCCACTTATCCTCGAGGGTCTATAACTACTCAGGTCTGGTTGCTGTTCACAATTTAATCATATCGAAATTTTAATGTTATTCATATACGTCAAGTGATTGAAGTTTTTAAAAGTTAGACTTAAAATCTTTCGTGCATTAAGGATATGTTCAACAAATATGTAGCTAAAGTTTCAAGAGATTGCACCTTGTTTTTTGGTTGAATTTTTCCGTTGAGGCAGATATTTTTATATGCCTTCACATTATTTTGAGTTTAAGTTAAAATAACTAATAACTCAACTTGAAATAACTTTCCAATAAATTAATTATTTTAAGAGATAAAAATAAAAAAATAAACTGAATATTTTGCATAATTTAAAATTATTTTTTATTTTTGAAAAATATTTTCACTTGATTTATCTAAAAGCTAAGATGAATTTTTAATTTATGAATTTTTTTTATTTTTTATTTTTTATTTTATAAATATTTTTTAAAATTTTGTTTTAATGGAGTTTGCTTATAAATCTCATAAACTGGATCAAATTTATGACTGACATAAATTTTATATAAAAAATATTAAATAAATTATACATTAAAATATATCTTATGGATGTGTCGTATATGGCTAAAGAGACTTGTATATTCAATTAAATGTATATAGTATTATAAACTTTACTCATAAGAAATAGTGCAAGGGCTTCCTCAAACCCTTATTACCAATATGGCTCGGGCCGTTGAAAAATTCCCATTGGGCTTACTTTATTTCGTGACTTTGTTTAACCGATGTCTTTGATGAATTGATAAATTGGAAAATATTAAAAATTACTTTAAAAAATTCGTAAAATATACAATGAAAATATATTAATAGAAAAATTTAATTTCTTAGAAGACTGATTAGTATTTGTCTAATTTTTATACACAATTATTATATCATTGGTTTTTATTTTCAGTTTTTTTTAAGAAGCCACATAAACTAACCGGAATCATTGCTGCAGGATCTTTTCGCTTCAGAACTTATAGCTAGTGCACCAGATTTCAAACCAATCCAACCTAACAGAGGGCTTTCTGGCCTTGAATTCGGATTTGAAGACCGGGGTGTTACACACCATGCCAAGGTTTCCTTCTGTCTCCATGTTTTACTTAATATTCAGACTGTTTTTTTGTTCTGCATTTTATTTCCAAACAATGTCGAGGCCCAACAATGTCTTCGAAAAAACATGTCCACATTAAAATGAAAGTAAGAAGAAAAGTTCATAACCACTTAATAAATGAAGGTGTATTATGCATTGACGTGGCTCAAGTTATTACAAATAATTAATTATTAATTTAACTTGACTTAATATGATTTAGATTTTTGTTAATCTCAGCAGGTTGAGTTTAAGCATTTACAAATAATTTTTTTTTATAAAAAAGATATATAATTATTGTATTGAAGTTATAAAAATATAATAAATATTTCTCTTTCTAATAAAATTTTACTATTATTATCTGTTTATTTTTTGCCATTCAACCTTAAGGATTGAAGTTAATAAAATCTTATAATTTATTGTAGTGAAAGAAATAATGCTTTATTCAAATATTTGCATATATGTAATAATAGTAATAATAATAATAATTTATGTTTTTCCTTCACAGAATAAAACTCTGAAGCCAGGATCTCTTCAACATCTGGGAGAGAACACGCTTGCTTTCTTGCTTCAGACGGCGACCACTCTGGATACTAATTAAAAGTTTAAAATTTATTATTAGTTCTTATATTTAGTAAAAACCTGAAAATAATATGATTTTAGTTCCTTATCTTATTGAGGACTAAAAACCTATGGTTTTTGTAATTTTTAAGAACTAAAAATAAGGAGTGCAGAAGTTGAAGATGTGTTAAATAAAAAATGACTTATGTGTTGTGTATATTAAAGTGTGATGGATAATAAATATTGGAAAGTTTGAGTGTTGAGATTTATGTGAATTTATGTTTTTGCATGTATCAAAACAGTCAAATCTTTGTGTTTAATTGCAACCTTTGAGTGAAAGAAATATTTGAATATGTGTTTAACCAATAACTTTACAAAATTGTAATAAAAATATTGGCAATCAAACAAATATTTCACTGTGGTTAAGAATGTCAAATTAATATTTATTTAAATTCCAATAAATTATGAACATATGAAAAATAATTTAAGAGAAAGAACTTTACAATTGCTTTGCTCCACTATTTGCAATATTACATTTCAAAGTTTTATGAGATGAAAGCCACTAGCAAAAATCAGGTTTTTAATTTTGAAAAAAGAAACTTTATTGGCATTGACCTAATCAAAATACATTGTTAGAGTAAAAGTTTTTGAATCATCAGTAAGTACCTATGCATTAGAAAATTTAAAAAATATAAAATAAATAACATACTTAAAAGTTTTTAAAGCTACAACACAAGACAACATAGCTAATTTAAATAAAATTTAAAATGACAATTTAGAAATACTTCAAATTATAAAGCATACATGATTAATTTAAAAGTACATTCAAGTTAAGAATGTTGCATGTTATTTTTAAGAGAAGTAAAATAACATATTAAACTTCTTAAAAAATGTTTTAATTTAACATTTTAAACCGCCATACTTAAAATTATTTCACATTTGGCATAATTAATATGTGAAAATATTATTTATAAAAAAAGTAGCATTGAAAAGAATATGTAAATAAAATTAATTAATTTTGAATTGATTTTATAATGATTACAATAAAATCAATAATAAAAAATTCAATTTAGTTTATAAATTAATTAAATTTGTCATGTCACACTTGACATCATTTTAAATATAGATTTCAAATATAATAAACAATATAGTTTATCCATTTATTATTAGAAAAAAATTAAAGTATAAAACACTAAAACTATAACTGTTTCAGTGTTAGAATCAGAATAAAAAAAAAATTCAAAAACAATAATCACTTTTTTTTACAATATTAAATATATATATATATTCCTCTTCTTATTCAAATATTTTCACATTTTTTTTCAATCACAAGACATATACATGATTTTGTACTAGATGCTGCTGACTTGATTAAACTAAACTTGTGGATTTTGTAATTTTTAAATTCACACAATATATTCAAATTCTTTTATGTTCGGGCATGAACACTAGCTTTATGTTGATATTTGTTTAAGTAAATTTTTTTATTTACATTTTATTATAAACAATTTTGGACCATTAATGAAATGAACTATTTATTTATGTTTTGTTAGCATATATTAACTGTCTTTGGATGAGAGAAATTAAATATATAACAAATTTTGAACTATTTTAACATGTTTATTTTTGCATAATTTGTCATTTTTTCTGCATTATTTGCTTAAATTAATATTTTTGCTTAAGTTATTTGCAATTTGCTGCAATATCACAAAAGTTGGTTCAAGTGGTAGTTACATTCACTTAACTAGATCCTTATTAGCTTAAGCGCATTGGTGTAGGGATGGCAATGGGTAAAGTACCCAATGGACACCCGCAAAATTTACCCATAATGGGTAGAGTATTTATCCGCTATACGGGTACGAGTATGGGTGTGGGTAAAAATCCACAAATTTTAATGGGGATGGGTGCGGGTATGGGTATCTAAGTACTCACTCTGCCCCATACCCGCATATATATATATATATATATATATGCTTGAACTTTATTCTACAATTATGCATTAAATTTTTATATTATTATATTATTTATGTGAAGTTATATAAGATTAATATAAAAATATATTTAATAATAAAGTAAACCAAAAAATTTATTTTGGTTTATATTTTTAATAGAAAAATTTATTTACTATTTTATATCATTTAATTAGGCTAACACAATTTAATTATTACATAGTTAATATAAGATTGACTTTTTTTAAAATATTATTTATATATGACACACATAAAATATTTTTTACACAAATATTTTTGTTAATAAAATCATATTGATGTTTAAATCATAAAGTGAATGATAAATAATAAATATATTATAAATATTTTATAAATTTTACAATCACCTACTATTACTGTAAACTTATTATTTATTAATAATATTTAAATTTTATTTTTATATTTTAATTTAAAATAATATTTTTCTATGTAACATATGTATTACAAGCACAACTATAATCTATTGAATCTAAATAATATTATTCTAACTATTTATTCACATTCAAAGAAGTTTTTGAAAAGATATAAATATAAAAAATTATTGTTAATTTTTATTTGTTAATTTTTTAAGATAAAAAAGTATAATTTTTTTAATATACACGTATATTTCTTTATTATAAAATTTTATTGTAACTATTTATCTTTTATTCAAATTCTTTTTTTTTTAATTTATATACATTATAAATATTTAATTCACTAAAATAATTTTTCAAAAATTTATATTTTTGATAAAATACTTTCGTATAGTATATGAGTTAAAAAATACTAGTATTAATATATATATATATATATATATTAATTATATTACATTATTTTAATTAAATCTATTATTTTTCTTACAATTTCAAATTCAAAAATTAAAAAAAGTATTTTATGTATCAACTTTCTGTTATTAGTATTGAACTTGTCTACTTTAACTCTATTCTCATTCTCAATGTCTGTCTCACTAAAACTTAATAACTATGAAATGTTATTCATTAGAGTTAGTTGTTAATGCCGTCACAAGAGGTTATTAAGTGATTCTACACGAAGGGACAACCATTGTATAGATCTATTTTGTTGTCGTTTTGACATTACCAACAATCAAATCTCACACAAGATAGAATTATCACTGACAAATAACTTGTGTATTTAGTTTTTACTTATTGTTTCTAAGAATTTTAGTTTAGAAAATTATTATATTAAGATACATTTAACATTTATGATCTTTGAATATTTGTTTTTTTTATCTATATTTGTACCTTATTCGGCAACTATATATTAAATTTTTGTATTATTATGCTACTTATGTGAAGTTATATAAACATATTTTTCTTTATAAATATTTTTTTTCTCAAACAAGCGCGGGTAATGGGTACAAGACGGGTATGCGGGTACTCAGAGGGTACGGGTACGGGGATTAATATTCATACCTACGCGAGTGTGGGGTCGGATATGGGTATTTTTTTAAAACGCGGGTATGGGGATGAGTACTGTAGTACCCTACCCATTGCCATCCCTACATTGGTGCTCTCTGTCCTAAATTCATTTAATAATAATTAAATTTGCATGCTAATTTTATTTTCACTAAAACTAAATAAAAATTACTTAAGTGAGTACTTAGCATGAAATTTATGATTCTCTGTTCTAAATTCGTTTAAGAACAAATAATTTTGTTTGGGTAAAGTTGAGTAATTCCTGATTTGCTTAAGCTGTGTGTGAATTATTCAAGCGAACATTGTTTGTCCTCACCTATACTCATTTTGAAGCTTGAATTTTTAACATGTGTTGCTTAAACCAACAATGATATATTTAAGTGAAATTTTACTTAAATTCATTTAAGCTACTAAAAATTTGCTTAAACAAATATCAACATGAGACTAATATTTCTACCAAAACATGAAAGAATCCAAAATCCTCGTATAACACACTTATCTTCATATTTTTCTTCCAAATATTCTTTCAATTTTCTTGTCTCAAATTCACTTCTACATCCACCTAAACAGGTTCTTTCTTTATGAATATACCCTTAACTAATATAAACAACAGTAAAACTTGATTTATTATATTAAAAGAGTTAAAATAATTAATATAATTATAAAAATACAAATATTACATGTATGTTACACTTGTGTACATGTATGCATTATATATTATTTTTTATTTGGACTTTTGTTATTAATATTTAAACTTTAACTATTTGAATTTTAAAAAAATTATAAAAATATTTAAACTAAAAAAAGATTGGGAGAGTTTGCTAATACAGAATGTATATTTTTAATGAAATTTATTTAAAAGTAATGTAAATTTGATTAATTATATTAATATAGTTAAAATGATATTATATAATTAAAAAGTCATACATGCTGCACGCACACTGCACGCATCCTATTCTTTTAGTTAGTTAATGTTATAATTAGTATAACTAAAACTACTTTTGTTACAAAAATTTTATATTAATTAAAATTTAAATAATATTTTTAAAATATATTTTTCTTTTAAATTAGCTTTTGACATAATTTAGACTTAATTTTTTTAATATATTATTAAAATTTATCTAATTTAAATGTAGAATCATCTAAAAATATTTAATTTTATAAACTTTAAGTGCCAAATATTAAGTCTTATATATTTTTTTAAGAATAAATTAGGTTTAGTATTTTTAATACTTGTTTGCATAAAATTTAAAATAAAAATGTAAAACTTATAATATAAAAATGGATGATTAATTTAAAAATACATTAAATTCCTAAAAGTAAATTTTTAATTTGATATTTAAAAATATATTACTTAGAATTATCCAACATTTGGTATATTTAATATGTACACAATATTATTCATAAACAATTTGACATTTTAAATAATTTGAATAAGTAAACAAATTAATATAATTTGAATTTATTTTATAAATATGATTACCATATCAAGGATAAAGATTGTAATTTATTTTATAAAAATAAATTAATAAATTTTGTCACATCACATCTAACAGAATTATAAATACACAGATTTTAAATTTAATCAATAATGCACTTTTAACAATTTGTTATCAAGTATACATTGTAAACTACAACTGTGTCAAATCAGAATCAGAACGATACTCAAAGCGAGAAAAGATGAAGAAAGCGAGAAGAAAAAGGAACAATAATTGTTTTTGATAATATTGAAGTACTATAAATCCCTCAGTTACACAGATTATAGCATGAAACACCTCTCTTCAAATATAAGACTTACACATAGTTCCATACTAGTACTAGGTGTCATTATATCGATCAAACTATGCACTTGTGAGTTCGGCCATCTCTAAATCCAGGCAACACACTCATTCTCAACTTCTTCGTTCCTCCAATTGACTCCTCCATCTGCGTACACAGGTTTTTTCATTCTGATTTTACTCGTAACAATATAAATTACTCTTCTTCTTGTGACTTTATGTGCTTAATTAGTTGCGCGATAATGGGTATAATTTGGATTTAAAGGTTCTGTCTTGTTTTTCCTGTGGAATTTGGCTTAATTTGTGAAACCCATCTAAGATTTTTTAAATGTTTTTCGGTTGATCAATGAATAAGTATTTGTCATCCCTATCTTCAGTGTTATTGTGACATGACATTGATGTTCTTTTTCACAATTTTGAGCAGGTAACTGCACCTAAAATTTGTTTAAGATGAGGCAGAGGCGTGAAACTGCTTCAGCTGCATCAAAAAGGTCAAGCAGTGGTGAAACAAGTGAGGAGTATAGTAGTAATGGTGTTGAAATCAGCACCAATGTTCATGTTGGAAATCCAAGGAGGTCTTCATTTGTGTGGCTGGCCTTGTTTCTCATAATCACTTATTGCTGTTCAGCTGTTTATCGTTACCAGTATCAGAACTTGCCTATGCCTCTCACTGCAGAACAGGCTGGTAAGAGGGGTTTCTCAGAGATTGAAGCATTCAAGCATGTCAAGGCCTTGACTGAGGTGGGCCCTCATCCTGTTGCCTCTGAAGCACTCAATCTTGCACTGCAGGTTGGCTCCTCAACTTTCTTAATGTTTTCCACATAGTTGTTCTTACTTTTCATTGATTCCTTGGATCACAAGAATCAAGAGTAAGATGTAGTGAACTTCATGAAATTTACAAATAGCTATCCAATTGATTGTGGTCATTTATTAGTCCACTATGTGTAAATTATACATTATTTTGACAAGTTTCCAACTGCAGTATGTTTTGTCAGCATGTCAAACTATCAAGTCAACAGCTCACTGGGAGGTAGAAGTTGAAGTGGATCTTTTTCATTCGAAGTCTGGTGCAAACCGTCTGATCAGTGGCTTATTTACCGGGAAAACACTTGTTTATTCGGATCTAAGTCATGTTGTAGTAAGAATCTTGCCGAAATACCTATCTGAAGCAAGAGAGCAATCTATTCTGGTCTCTTCTCATATTGATACTGTTTTCTCAACGTACGTTTTCTTCATCTAATTGCTGTCAATCATTGCTTTTGTCTGCTTTTAAAATGATGTTACAGATTATTGGGATGCAATGCATTCATATAATCGTGTGTTGTTGTGATGAAATGGAGAGAAATTGAAACAATAATATTGCTAATAGTACTTTCAAGTATTTACCAAATACACAAGTACCCCAATTTGGTTAAGACAAACCTTAATGTTGGATGCAGTATGGTAAAATTCAGAATTCTCTAGAAATGAATTTATTATTGATTAATGAACTCAGTAGTGGCTTCTTATATTTATACAGAGAACTACGTGTTACTACAGATAGTGATCCTAGCTGACACAGTTAAGACACAACTAACATAACTAGCAATCCAGCTCTTAAATTATTTCATGTATACGGTATACCAAAAATAAACATATATCTAACAGCACATTTTCACTATGCATTAAAAGGAAATAATGATTTGTTGAGAGGTTGCATTAAGATGGCTTGAGGTGCAACTGCTTTTAGTTTCATGTGAAATTTATGACTTGCATTCTATAGATCAAAAGACAAATATTATACTTAAGAAAACTTTCCTTTTTTCCCCATTGAACAACAGATACTTTTCTGTACATGAACCAAGAAATTGAAATTGTAATATGTTTACATTTAAATGTGGCTGATTATATAATTAGGTTGAACATTGACCCATTTCTTCTATGCATTTATTATTTTCTTATTATTTTTATTGTTTTCATTGTCATCATTACATAACAACTTATCAATGATTGAGGGAATGTTGGTCTGAGGCAATTAGCTTGGTTCCTTTTAAGCAAGATCTCAGGTTTCCCTTTTGTCGAAGAGCTTGGTTCCCTTACGTGGGCCCTCTTGGCCGGGTTCAAATTAGCCAGGATCTAAAGTGGCTTCTGAACACCAGGGGTCTTGAACCAAAAGAATATTACAAATTTAGTTTTAAAATGAAGAAACTAATTAAAAATAGTATCTCTAATGTAAAATTTCCAATTCTTTCTTTGATATGCTGATTTTGTTGTCTTGTCACTTGTGCATGTTAAAATTACATGCCTTTTCACATCTGTGATACATCATATGTAATTGAATATTGTTCAATAAGATTTTGATTACTATCCTTTGTCAATATAAAGCTTTTTTATAAGATCATCCAAGTATATGTTGCTGTGTTAGAGGCCAAAATCTTTCTGTGATTTGACATCCCATGATTGGATGATAATGAAAAGAAGTTTGAAACTAAAAGTGGATCAAAATTAAACTCACTAAATAATAATGTTATGAAGCATATTGGTCCTGGAATGGGATTGTAATAATTCAAAATCATAGCAGGGACAAATATAATAGTGTAAGTCATAGTGAAAAATATTTACAGTCTCAAGCTTTTCTAGTAAAGATCATTTTGCTAAAGTTTTTCTTCAGCCCTCCCTTATGCTACTTGTGCTCTGTTTCAGAATTTCCATGCAATCATGTAAAAGTGTCAGCTCTGAATTTTTTTCTTTGGTGATATTTGATTATTTGAAGTTTTCCAGTTAGTTAAAGTCACTGTATTGTTTACTACTAAAAATATAACATTGATTTAACAGAGCAGGGGCAGGAGATTGCAGTTCATGTATAGGTGTCATGCTGGAACTTGCACGTGGAATTTCTCAGTGGGCTCATGGATTGAAGAAATCTGTTATATTCTTATTTAATACAGGTGAAGAGGAGGGACTTAATGGTGCCCATGGCTTCATAACCCAGGTATGGAATTATTTGTTAATGCATCTTTATATTGATTGGTTTTCTTATTTGCTTCTCAGCTGGTTTGAAGATGTGGTTTTTAATTTTACTGATTATAAGACTGATGTTGGCATTAGAAGAAATCTAAATTATAAATATTGGAGGGATTTTTATTGGCATCTAAAACATAAATGTTATATAACAATCCTTATCTCATCAATAAAAGAATTTTTTATGCAGCATCCTTGGAGAAAAACTGTTCGTATGGCTATTGATCTTGAGGCCATGGGCATAGGAGGGATGTCTAGTATTTTTCAGGTATGATTATTGATCGCTATAAAATTTAAATTTTCACAATTTACAAATTGCTTCTGTGCTTTTGCTCATTGAAACTGTTTTATCTCAGTCTCTTTTGATTGTACTTGGTCCTAATAACAGTGATATTTCTTTCTTTGTTGGTAAAACTCATGGTATTAGAGACTGTATGTCCTAATGGTCCTATGTTCAGTCTCCATTGCTTTCCTTCTTCTAAATAACACCTGAATTTCAAAACAAAGTTGAGTTGGCATGTGTATTGTCCATGCTTTAAGCTTGAAGGGTTCTTACAAGAGGGGGTGAGTTGGAAATAAAACCAATCTTGTGCATTCACTAAACTATTTAACTTTGAAGAAAATTAGCTATCGACATCTGTATATTCTTCATATTAATATTTTCAACAATTTAAGGTTTAAAAAAAAAAGTGTTGTACAGGAAGTTGCATGGCATGAACTGCATAGATTATATTTTTTTCTTTTCCCACATCCTTGTTATCTTTATATAAATGCCTTATTTTAAAGTATTACTAGCTGTCTCTTCTGCATGTTATGTCATTTTGAAAATTTATGTTTTATCTTTTAATACCAATATATTGAAAATGGGTGACAACATTATTTACGCCACTTTTCTGTTGGAAATAAAGTTGTTTTTCAATGGCTTGGGCTGCATGGCTTCCTGTGCAGTCTTATCCAAAACTTTCTAGGTTCTTCATTCTCTGATGAGATATTTTGATTAGAACTTTGAATGGCCACAGTATTGTTTACCTTTTCTGTACTTGTGTAACTTGAGTTATGTCACTAATTGCTCATTTTCACTCGGTTTTACTAATAAAATAAAGTGAAAAAAAAATAAAATTTCAATCTTCACTGAGTAGTCATCCGTTTTTGGTGGTTGTTCATGTGTCACGTTCAATCTTGATTGCTTTCTCCTTTAAAAGAAGGGAAAAGATATTGCACATTTGCAGATTAAAAATAATGGTTCAGTCTTCGTTAACCGAAATTTTGAAAAGATAAATTTATTCAATTATTTGATATCCAAATATATTAGGAATTAGGAAGTTAGGATAATAATTTGTTAGTTATGGGATTAGTTAGTTAAATAAATATAAGGATGTAAAGGGAAATTATTCATTCAAGTTTTGTATCTTTAAGAATTGAACTTTTGCTCTTTTATGGAAGGATAAATCCTTTGTGAAGAGAAACCCTTTGGATGAGAGTTCTCTTTCCTTTGTTTTGTTCTTTTGCAATCAATCAAGAAATACAATCTTTCTTTCCTTTTCTGCATTTTCTAATTTGTTAATTCTAATATTAAGTTCTTGGCTTCTTGCCTCTTGCTAATGGCTTTGGTTTTAATTTTAGGCTGGTCCTCATCCTTGGGCTATCGAGAACTTCGCTTTAGTAGCAAAATACCCATCTGGTCAAGTTATCGCACAGGTTTGCATGTTTCCTTCATATTATAGTTTTGTTCTTTACCGATTTTTTATTGATTACTTTTAGGCTTAGTTGCATTTTTGGTTTTTAACTTGTGTTTGTTCGAATTTAGTCTCTCAATTTTAATTTTGCGATTTTAGTCTCCCTATTTTCTTAATTGAGCAAATTTTGTCATTTTATTAAGCTATCATCCAATTTTTAATGACAACTGTACAATCTTCTTCCTCTAGTTAGAATTTGCCATTGTTGATGTAGCTCTTCTTCCTCCTCTCCTCCTAGCCGGACATTGGCAACAAAGCTCTTCTTCTTCTTTTCCCCCTAATTGGGCTCTATCATTGCCGATAGAGTTCTTTTTTCTCCTTTTCTCTTGGTCAGAGTTTTACTGTAAAGAGTTCTCTGTCTCTGCCAACATCCTCTCCCTCTACCACCTCTCCACCATACTCATTACATTTAGGAGATTCTTTGTTTTTTGGAACAAAGAGAACACAACATTGAACCTCTTCGTTGCTGATTCTTGTGTCATCATCGAAAGGCCATCGCAAAGAGACATTGGTGTTGAATTCTTTGCTAGGGACTTTGTTGATGGGACTTCCAATTTGTGCCTGAGGACAGTGAGATGCAGTGGAGGATGGTAACATGCGATTGAGGACAATAAGACACAGAGGATGTCGGAGATCTAGTAGATACAGTGGTGGCTGTGGGCAGCGATAGAGGAGGAGGAAGAAGTGGAGTCTGGGTAGGGAAAAGAGGAAGAAAAGCTCTGTTAGCAATGGTGGAGTCCAACTAGTGGAGAGGAGAAGCAAGAGCTCCATTGGCAATGGCAAATTCTGGCTAGGGGAAGAGGGAGTAGAAGAAGACTGTACAATTGCCATTAAAAATTGGATGAAAACCTTACAAAAGGACAGAATTTGCTTAATTACGAAAATAGAGAAACTAAAATCTTGCAATTAAAAATTAAGAGACTAAAATTGAACAAATAAAAAAATTGGGGACCAAAAATGCAATTTAGTCTTATTTTTTATTTTTAAATAATCACTTACAAGTCACATTAACCAATATTTAACCAATATTTATGCTCCAGGATCTCTTTTCTTCCGGGGCCATAAAATCTGCAACAGATTTCCAAGTGTACAAAGAAGTTGCTGGCCTTTCAGGACTTGATTTTGCATTTGTAGATAACACTGCTGTATATCATACCAAGGTTTCCTTCTGTTCTTATTGTTTTATGAAATAATTGGATTGCATTCTGTTTGGCATTTTATTGCAAACATTAAATTCATATTGTATCGGTTGAAAGATTGGGACTTCACAGAGCAACTCTTGAAGAGAGCTCTCAGTACAATAACAAATTCATTACTGAAGTTTGACTTGATTTGAAGTACTAAGCCAGTTGTGTCAAAATCCAAACTTAGTTGTCAGCCATGTGTTCCCCTACTTGAAAGTTATTTTTTGTGAATGAGATAAGAGATATGAAGAAGCAAAGTGAAAGACCTAGCGTGGATTGACCTTTTGCTGAATCCTATTACATTAAATACACTTTACGTTGCTCTTGTGGTGTTAGGTCACTGAAGGGGATTGGAGGCTTGTTTCTGCACAGCTGGTATTGAAGGTTGGGGATGGTAAATGCATGTTTCAGGATCATGTTGCAATAATGAGAATCCTTTAAATAATTCCCTGATTTTATTTATTTGGATTTCATAGAGAAGTTACTAGGCTAGTGGGCCATCAAGTGATGATGCTGATGCATATATTTCTGATTGATATTGCACATATTCTTTGCACTTAAATCCAAATATTATTTTTTCTACATAATTAAAATCAGTATGCTAATAGTTGAATGTGATTTACGTGCATATTCTTTTAATAGATTTCTTTGATCTAAGGAGATCTTGTCATAATATTTTTCAGCTACCTGTTACCACAGTTATATACAAATTTTTAGAACCTATAAATAATATTTGAACTTTGTATTATTACTTAATGGATGCATAACTTCAAATTTCCATCTCTTACTTTTATTATAAAGTGTATGATGGGACAGATGGGTAACTGGGTGATGTCATCTCTTGATATATTCCTTTTGGCCATTCAGGATTTGCTTTGAACTATTTCTTTAGTGTAAATAGTGTTTTCCGTGCAACCAGTTAGTAATTTTGCTGAAAATATGAATGTGCTGGAGTAAGTTATTGAGTAAATACGCAAATATTTTTTTTGTCTATGTAACGAGGAAAATAAGAAGAAAAAGTAAATCCATGGTAAGTGATGATATATTATTTCTTCTTGTTGATTAAGCTAATACAAATAATGGTAGCTAAAATAGTTCAAATTAATATGATTTTATAACTAATGACATTTTCTGGATTGACAACTATACTTTTGCCTACAATTTATCTATTATTGGTTCAAAGTTGGATGACAAAGTGGCGGTGGAAGTGAAAAGATATCACAGGGAAAATTAAGGTTTTATTCAAATATTTTCATATCTGATGACAATAATTGAATAATATAATGCTATATTTTTTCCTTGTGCAGAATGACAAATTAGAGCTTTTGAAGACAGGATCTCTTCAACATCTGGGCGAAAATATGCTTGCTTTCTTGCTTCATGTCGGTGCATCATCTCATTTTCCCGGAGGGAATTCAACAGAAGCTGAGGAAGATACAAGCAACAATAATGCCATATATTTTGACATTTTGGTAATTTTAGCTAAAAAACTTTTTTGTTCTTGGTTATGCAAATCATATTCCCATTCTATGCTTTATTGTGTGCTCCATGTGTTATTTTTTTCATATGAGAGGGTGGTTGTAGCTTGCTATGCTACCATCATATCGTTAGGCTCTAATATATGGTACTTATCTGACCTTTTCAGGGAACATATATGGTTGTATATCGTCAAAAGTTTGCTAATATACTCCACAATTCAGTGATAATGCAGTCATTTCTAATATGGATTACATCATTGGTTATGGGTGGTATACCAGCTGCAGCTTCATTGGCCTTGTCATGTTTGAGTGTTCTCCTCTTGTGGATCTTCGCACTTTCTTTCTCCTTTCTTGTTGCGTACCTCCTTCCTTTGATATCTTCATCACCAGTGCCATATGTCTCAAGTCCTTGGTTGGCAATTGGATTATTTGGTGCACCTGCTTTTCTTGGAGCATTGACTGGTCAACATTTTGGTTATCTTCTACTTCAAAAATATCTTTTGAATTCACATTCAAAGAGAAGGCAATTGCCCCCTATTATTCAAGCTGCTGTTGTCAAGCTGGAGGCAGAAAGATGGCTTTATAAAGCTGGATCATTTCAATGGCTTATACTTCTCACTTTGGGAAACTATTTTAAAATTGGTTCTTCTTACTTGGCTCTTGTGTGGTTAGTTTCTCCGACATTTGCATGTAATGATCACTACCCTCATCTTTGTCCCTTGTAGAACAACTTTTGTTGCCTATTTCTAAATCTTGGTTGAAATATACAGATGGATTTTTTGAAGCAACGCTAACTCCAGCCAGGTTACCAAAGCCACTCAAACTGGCAACCCTACTTCTAGGGTTAGCCAGTCCAATTTTAATTTCTGCTGGCACATTCATTCGGTTGGCTGCTACAGTCATAGGGGGTATGGTTCGACTTGATAGGTAAATCATTTTTTCCCTAATCAGTATTCATGGACTAGCATGTTAATGAGCCATGTCTATTGCTTAGAACTTTGCTGATGGTGCTTATTTTCTTTTTAGGTTTGGTGTGGGTTTAGTGCCTATTTTAATTTTACATATTTGTATTCTTCACAATAGTCTGCCTGCTGCCAATAGCAGGTTAAGACTTGACACATCAAAAGCAAATTATGGAAATAGATAAAAAGAAGATCCTGTAGGATCTCACAATGTTTTACTTTTAATGTGCTATATGAATACCTATTGAAGCCAAAATTTAGAATGGGATTTTGGTATTCAGTTCTTATTTAGTCATGTGTTAATTATGCAAGAGGCCATTCTTATGTAAAATTCATAGCATTTATTGTTATTAAATAAAATTTCATGATAGTTTCCCCTCATTTCCACTCCCAGCAAAAAATAAAAATAAAATTGTACTAATAAAAAAAGTAAATTGATTAATCTTCCACAAATGCTAAAATGAAGTCCAAAACAGCTGTTAGATTATTGCTATTATTATTGTGTTAGGAGTTATATTAGGTAATTATTAGTATAAATAGGGATATAAGGCCAATGTTATGTTTTACATCACATATAACAACTAGTTCTGCTTTCTGGTGGGTGGTGGCTATGTTCATTGTTCCAGACATCATTCATCATCGTATTCATCCCTTTGTTTTAGTGTGTCCTCTATTCTCTTACCATTGTTTCCCTGAAGTTATCCTGCAGCCCTCTTTTCTACACTTGCTTCCATGATTGGGAACTTGCCTTCTATTTCATGCCTAAAACATGAGGAATAAGTAGAGAAATCTTTGCCATCCAATCTTGATTCTTGCTGCATGACTTGGTTGCATTTACCACCACTTCACTATTGTTGCCATTAGATTCACTACCATTACTTTCACCATCTATTTTGTCAAATGTCAATTTTCACTTTAAGTAGTTAGCATCTAATTTATTTTTCTTTACTGTGCAGGAATCCTGGTAGTACTCCTGAATGGCTGGGAAATTTTATGATTGCTGCTTTTATTGCTGTTGTCTTGTCTTTGACCTTGGTGTACCTTCTTTCATATGTCCATCTCTCAGGTTTGTTTACTGTATCTCGATCTTTTGCTAGCAACTTTGAAATCTTATAATTTATGATAATAGAATGCTAATTGATTGATTTTTTGTGGATGCCAATTTTAAAAGAAATTCTCCTGTCACACAATATGGTGTTTCAACTTCATAAAATTTTGATGACCTGGGGCATGACTGATCTTTTCCTGTGGTCTATTTCTTTTTGGTTGGGTGGGAGGTATATGAAATGCAAGTTTAGTAAGAAGTGCAATAACTTTATCTTAGAAGTAAAACTTGGAGAGCATATTTTAAGTTCCATGAGTTAAGTATCAAGGGTCCATTTTACAGAATGACAGTGGAATAGGATTCAAGTGGGTGGATGAAATGAAGGAGCATTTTGAGTGCAATTTGTGACAAAAGGGTAACTTAGTTGCCAGGGCAATGAAACATAATTTCTTGGTTTACCCAAGGAATCGTGAATTGCTTCATGGGTGCCATTCATTTACAAATTGGTTCACTCCCATTCTAATTCTGGTTTGTGAAAAAGACAAACCAAGTATAGAGGCATTGAGGTACATGAGGTAAGGCAGTGAAGTTAGCAATAACAGGGATTTGATGAAGACGGAATAAGAAATGGAGATGGAGCAGTAGAAATGTAGAATGTGAGAATGATGATGATGATTGTGAATGGTGAGGATGTCTTGGGTGCATCTAATAAATCTTTAATTTCTTCTTCATAAAACTGTTATATATGGTGGGTGTGTGAATAGGCAAAGTATAAAAATGTGTCACAAACCCATAGCATACCAACTAAGTATATCCCTTACCTACCGCATACTTGGCTAAGTACTGTATTGCATACTGGAGAGTATTGAGAACCTGGTCCTCCATTTATACATTAAATTTGTCCTTCAAAATGCCCTGAAAGTGAAGTTAAATTGGTTACTAAAAAGACAAAATTGATGTTTCCAAATCCAGTAAGTGAAAAGGTCAATGTGACGTCATACATATCTTTGGAGGATCATAATTGACACACAAATTTTGATTAGAAGGCCCTGAAACATTACTTTGCTCATGGAATTTTCATTTGTTTATAAAATTTAACTGTAAAGTTTCCTTATATTTTGTCATTAAAATTTTTATCTAATTTCAGTTTTGTGACATTTGGGAGTTAGTGGATCTGTGTATTGAGTTTGTCTTGCTTGTCTCTGGCCATTTTGCATAACCTGTTAATCCCTTCGTGCTCCTTGTTGATACATAGCACTACCACTCTTCTGCCTCGCTGGTTGACCAATGGAAAGGAAATGTTCAGACTTATGAATTCCTCTCGATTTTGACTCTGCAGATGAATGAATGCCTTGATTGAGATTGGCTTAAGTGTCTTACTTATTTCTAAATCAATTGTATACTTTATTGACTCTAATTCAAGGGTGGTTCTTGGACATTATTTTTTGGTATCAAGGGATTATCAACTTTGTAAATTTGAAGTATAATTTACTGATACATCTTGTAAAACACAAAGCAATATACTTTTAAAACATGTTATTTTAATATTCCATGTTGTTTTTCATTCAATTGGTAATTGTGTCCAGATGCAAAAAGGGCAATCATCCTAGCTACTTTGGTGCTGTTTAGTATATCACTTGCAATTGTATTATCAGGTGTTGTTCCACCATTTTCTGAAGACACTGCTAGAGCTGTGAATGTAAGTTTTCCATTTGCACTTATATTTTACTGTCTTTTTGCCACTTAACAGACAATCACTTGCCCCTGGTTCGTATCATTTATGATATGTCCATCTACTATCGGTAGTTTTAAGTGATGTATCCAATACAGATGTTGGAAGTGATTCGTGATCTGTTTATGAATAGTTTATTATTGTTGTTAACTTGCTTTCTCTTATTGTCATGTACTTTTCATGAAAGAGATTTTCATGTAAAATAAGGCAACATAGCTTTTATATCGGACAGATTTTGTTAAATTAAACATATCATTTGCATGTAAAATTCATAGTTTCTTGAAATAGTTGCCGTTAAATTGTCATTTCATGGTCATCTATTCTCGTGCACATTTACCAAACCCCCACCCACCCTATTGTAGTATTTATGCCACTCTACTTCCTCTTCATCTTTAGCAGTGTTTATTACAATCTTAGGTCATCGAAAACCTTACTTGATGCATGTGTCATTATTTCTACTGCCCTTGGAGCAACTACATGTGGCACTTCATTAGAACTTGAATGTCATATGCTTATCTGAAAATTTTATCACTAATTTCTGTTTTCTCTTCATAATGTTTCTTGATTTATTTGGGTCTGGATTTGTTACTTAACTGAAGTGACGTGTCTTATTATCACTAGTATTTGATCTAATTTTAGTATTAGTACCATGTATATTATAACACATTTTTACACATCATATCAACATAATCTCATTATTCTCAGTAGTTTTTTTTTCTCTGTCCTCTTCTCTTTCCCTACCATAACCATATAATTTCTACAATTAACAAAAAGAAGCAAGTATAATAAATCAAAAAAATCTCCCTGTACTTTCAGGTTGTGCATGTTGTGGATGCAACTGGAAGACTTAATGAAGTGCAGAATCCTGTATCCTATGTATCTTTATTTTCTACTACTCCAGGAAATTTGAACAAGGAGGTAGAACAGATTAATGAAGGTTTGGTATGTAGTAAAGATAAAACAATTGATTTTGTGACTTTCTCAGTCAAATATGGTTGTTGGACCAATAACGACACCATGAGTGGCTGGACTGAGACAGATATTCCATCAATGCACGTAAATAGTGATGCTAAAGGAAATGGAAGAATTACAAAAGTTTCAATAGATACAAAGGGTTCTGTCCGTTGGGTTCTTGCAATCAATACAGAAGAAATAGAAGATTTCAAGTTTAAAGGTATTGAATTTTTTGTTAGCTAGCATATTTGTAGTTTTTCTATATGTATACCAATTCATTCATAAAATGTGATTTTTCCCTTTTTTTTTTTTTTGTTTTTCTAAACAATACTACTATGACCAACAGTCAAAAAATAGGATGACCAACATCTTAGATTAAAATGAGATCAGTTCTCATTTGGTATGCTGCCTATATATATAAAAACACTGTCATGAGTCAATTATCCTAAATTGGGTAAATGATTATTTATATTAACAACTTTAATAAACATCATCATCATCATTAGGAATCTTGCTTTTGGTGAATGCTCTGTTGATGGATTATGTTTAGTCTTTAAAGATTCACTAGAAGAATGAACACAAGCAGGCTGAAGTACTAAAAATTCTTTAGAATTCTCTGACTTGTAATGCAGAAATGTGTCAACAAACTGCAACAGTACTTTGGTATCATGTTGCTCTAGGCCAATGCCATCCCATCAAATAGAAAATACTCTTCTTTTCCTTTTAAATCTTTTACATGAAGTAAATGTAAATTTGCAGCATAATCCCTCCTGGCATGTTTCTCACACCGAGTTGCCAGTTCAGGAGCTTTGAATAGTCTGTCTTATAACCTACTTAAAATCTTAATCTTTTATGAAGAAACCTACTCAGTAAAAGGGTAACTTCAGTATAAAAGTTTAGCTTGTTGATGTATGCATCGAATAAAATGATCGTTATTGGTACTTCATTGCTAGTGTTGTTGCTATTTATTATTATATTTTATGGTCTGAAGTAGTCTTTGTTCTTCTCACCCAACCTCAGATGCAGTGGACTCTGAAGAATTGATTTCAGTTGATAAAAAGAGTAGTGTGGATGGTTGGCACATAATTCAATTTTCTGGAGGAAAGAATGCACCAACATTGTTTGATCTGACTCTTTATTGGAGGTCAGGTTCAACTCATAACACTGATGTTCCTCTTCTGAAACTTAGGACTGATGTGAACAAATTAACGCCTATAACCGAACGAGTTCTTAAGAAGCTTCCTCGTTGGTGTTCATTGTTTGGAAAGTCTACATCTCCTCATACCTTAGCTTTCTTGAAAAATCTTCCTGTTAATTTTTAGGTACCAGAAGTTTATCCTTGATTTACTAGTGTTAAAATCTTAATATTTGCAGTCATAGGAGTTCTAATTCACTATACCATTTTTGTTCTGGTTGTAGAAAATAATTATATTTAATTTTCGCTGATGTGTTTAATGACTTTAATTATGGGATAAAATGGAATAAGGAGTGGCAATAATTAGATTTTATTGCTCTTTGGCCTGCTCTACTTTCACCTATTTCTTTTGCGATAAAGGGTAACAACACACAGGTACTCTCTGTTATTGAAATGAAATTCATGTTGAATCTATTAAAAATGTGTCTCACTGGATATCCTTCCTCATTTATCAGTCACGTGAATTTCGCTCAATAGCAAATATGTCAAGTGTTTTAGCATTTTTTTTTATTGCCCAGGAATTTATTGAGGTAGGAACCAGTAAAAGAAAATTTTATTTTCATTGTGTTTGAGCTGATTACCTTTTTGTCCCATGTATAAAATACTTGGGTGTGACTTAGATGGACTTGGTCCAAAAATGTGTTTGAAAGCTTGAAATTGAGTAAAGTGATGAAATGCTGAATATAGAGAGGTGTCACCTAACCCTGGTAGTATCGTGGTAGGTTTATCTCTCTTCAATAGGATGGTCTCGTAATAAGAGGAAATTCGAATAAAAGGAATAAGGTAAAAGAATTAATTTTAAAATTGAGTTTATTCCAGTATATATTTACTTTTGAAATATTTATTGTAGGGATGTTTTGAAAAAAATAATCTCCCTTCTTAAAATAAATTTCTTTAGGGATTTTTTTAATCACCAGATCTTACCCTATTTTATTTCTTCGGTATGAATTAATTTTGAAAATACTAACTAAAGAATTGTCATCATTATAAAACTTAACTTAATTTGGAAATCTTGTCATGAACCATTGTTAATTATATTGATGATAACTACCAGGCACCAAGACTTACGAAGTAGTTTAAACCAAAATTAGTGGCAAATTACAACTGGGTTTCCCTGAATTGTTCTAGGGATTCATAAATTGATGGGAAAAACGTCTTTGGATTTAAAAGATCTTATTTACCCAGAAATGACTCTCACTAAAAAAGTATTTTGGGTTAAGTCCAATATGAAACACTTTATTTTAAGTCGATTATTTATTTGTATTACTCGTTGCTAGTACCATTTTTTTCATAATTTAATTTTAAATTTTTCTTTAATAGTTTCCAAAAATTAAATTTTAGAAATCATTTATAAATTACTTTAAAAATTTACTTTTTAGAAGATATAAAATTATTTTAAAATTTAAATTTCAAAAGTGATTTGCAAATTATTTATAAAATATATTCTTTAGAATATACCAAAGAATTTTAAAATTAAATTATAAAATAAAAAGAGTTATAGAAATAGTAAAAGAAGGAAATAGCGATTCCCAGAATTTAAAAGCATTTTAGCAAGGAAATGTACACTTACACTACATGTTCACTTATATTTACTACATTTGCTCTTAAACAATCTAAATGACAAAATTTCAGTTAAAGAATGTATGCACACTTCCTTCTTAAAATTTATTGTACTAAAATTTTCATTCACTTGAATATCATAATGTCATTATGTAGGTGATTATCTTATTTTTAACTTTACATCCTTCCTAGTTTCTGAATAAAGAAATATTTAAATTTTCATGAATTTCATGTTATCTATAAAAATTATAAAATATATGTTTTTTCTGCTCACATAAGTGGATAAAAACAATGAAGACAAAAGAAAAAGTGGAAAAGAACAATATGATTGTAATTGAACCTTGAATTGAATGCTGTGTGTAATTGTTGCACTCCACCACCGTTCAGTGCAGGTAAGAAATGCAAGGTGTTTCTACTTCCACGCAACGTGCGTTGCTTTAAACAACCTTTATCAAAATCAAGGAAATAAATAAACTGAGAAGCACATGATTGCTATGAAACTAATCCCACAATAACTCTCTCTTTTATTTAATCCAAAGTCAATTAGGGATAGGTTAATTAATTTTTTATGAAAAATTAAAAATCTAACAGTTTTAGAATAGATATTATTTCATAGAGACTTTTTTTTTGTTTTTATCAATAATCACTTAAATAAAAAAAATTAACTTTATCTAATCCTAAATATTAGTGTTAGGAATAAGAAAAAAATGTTTATTTAATTTAGGGCTACTCATAGCTGAGTTTAAATTGATTTTTCGATAAAAATTCTTTAATTTATCATAAAGTTATATTGAATTTAATTTAGATAAATTTTAATAAAATGTTCAATTCAATTCAATTTGATACGTTCAGAGAGAATTGGATTGGGTTTGATAGTTTAATTTTTATAATTTTTTAATTTAATTTAAAAATAATAGATAAATCTTATTTATTATATTTTATAATATTTTAATTAAATATTTTATATAAATATTAAAATTTATACAATAACAAAATATGACACATTAACAATTTTAAATCAACTTAAAAGTAATAAAATTTAAAAAACTAAAATCACAAAATATAACTTTAAAATAAAATTATATATTATATTTATAAATAAAATTAAATATACAAAATTTGGATTTAAATTAGATTAGATCGAATTTTAAGTTTTTAGATTAATTATTACATTTAAATTAAAATCTATCGATTCATGATTACAACTAATCTAATCACAACTCCAAATTTTAGTGTTCGGAATCGGAAAAAAAATCTGAAGACGTGGATGGGAATTGAAGAGAAATATTAAACTGTAGTCGATGATGGTGTCAATGTGAGGTGACCCCACAAGTGTGGAAAGGATTGTTAAGTTAACCAAACTTAGCACTCTAAATTGTGTACTGAACTTGGCTAACTCAACTTCACCCTTCTCATCATGTTCATGTTCATGTTCATGTTTTGACTCAATCTCAGTGTTGCAATTGCAATTTGAAAAAGAGAATCTTAGGATTCTTTGAGTGATCAGAAAGAGCAAGACACGAAATGCGGTCTATTCCTTTGGGAACCTCTGTATCTCCAACTCCTATAAACACTTCAAAGATATCATCTTTTAATATTAATTTTAGGAAACCAAGCACTTTCCCATATTGGCCTTCACCTCCTTCTCACCAATTCTCTCTCTTTTCTCTCTTTCAATCAGGTACCTTTCTTTTTCTTCATTTTTTGCATAGTTTGGTTGTTTCGAAACTTAGTTAGATGGCTGGAGTAGTTGAATTTGCTGTATTAGCACATCTGTGCCAAACAATGGGTTTGTTATTGGATGAAATTCGAATTTTGTGGAAGCCGATGATGTCTGAGAATTTTTAAAACGTGCTCAACTAAGACAAAAATATGGGGAAAATGAAGGATAGATTATTGGTGGAGAATTAAACTAGACGGTTTTCAATGAGTGTTGGGGGAGGCATAAATTTGTATAGATGAAATTTTTAAATAATGTGTAATGCCATTAAAGCCATTTTCCACATCAGAAAATGGTAATGCCACTCCCCAAAATTATTTGGAATCACACATAGTTCTATTTCCTTCAATTATATTCAGACATCAATGAGGAGCATCATATATAAGCATGGTTAAACTCACTATCCAAGTTTCCATTTTCAGTACTAAGGATTTTGACTTCATCCAATGCAAAAGCATAGTCTTTTGGCCTGGTTTTATTCATGGAAACCAACAAGTCAATTGGTGGTTTGGTTATATGGGATGGTAGAATATTTCCTACTTATTGTTGTGTATTTGTGAGATGTTAACTTTGCTAGGAACTAAGGTATGGTGTTTGGATATAGGATTATGCAGAGCCAGCCAAGTTGTTGATTTGTTCCCAACCGTGTCTCCTGAAATAATTGTTCGGGAGGCGAGGTTAGAGGATTGTTGGGAAGTGGCAGAGACTCATTGCAGTTCCTTCTTCCCTGAATATTCCTTTCCACTAGATTTTGTGCTGAGGATGGACAGATTGGTGGGCATGTTAGCAGGATTCTCTCTACCAAATGGTTGCAATAGAATCTGTTTGGTTGCTGTTGTTGGCAGCTCACTTGGTGAAACTCTCTTACTTGGAAGTGAAGATTTCAAGATTGGTGGTTTTGATGGGAAATTCAACCTCAACAAGGGATATGTGGCTGGTATATTAACAGTAGATACCGTTGCAGATTTTCTACCTAGGAAGGGGCCATTGCGACAGAGAAGGTGAGTTGAAGCTTGTTTCTGGACCTTGGGAATTATTGAGGATTTATGTCTTTATGACATAAATCTGACACAAACCTTTTGATTATTCAGATTTTTGAAATTTTGGTTTTTAACCGAGTTTAATGATATCATGTAATTCATATAGCTGACCTAACCTAATAGGATAAGGCTTGATTGTTGTTATTGTTGTTGTATGTCTTCATGCTTCATCATTTTCCTCAGGACTGTGGCTTCTAAATGATATTCTTCTTATTTTTCACTTTTGCAACTATCCTCCTCTTTTGTCAAACTTTATATAGCTAGTCCCTGGATAAAAAAGGAGGAGGATTGTATGAGAAAATATATGTGCCAATATGTCTATATTGATTGTTATACCAGACATAAGAACTGATATATAGAAGATGTCCTGCACCAACTAAATGATAACGTTTTCTGAGATTATGTTCTGTTAAATCATACAGACCCTTAATACATCCAGCTTACCCTGTTTTAAGTTTCAAAACTACTAATAAATAGCCATGATATATATGCCCGCACAGTATAAAACTTGTCTGTCATTTGTATTGTTTGTTAAAATAACTGGTTACACGTTCTTTCATATCGCACTGACAGTTTCTTATTGGTAATTGTAACCTTTCGCTTGTTTAAAATTGAAGTTTAGATCTCTCGAGATTGATCACTATGTTAAGAGTGGACTTGCCTTTAAAGTTTAAACTGAATGTGCCAAAAATCTTTTGTGCTTTATTAGAATCTTATATGAAAACTTTTGAAGCTTTCATTACCCTTCAAACGGTTAGTTTATAATGTTTCTAATTCTGTACATGGCCATGTTGGATTATGATATTCTTAGTTTACATTTCACTTTAATGGTGAATTCTTGCTGATGGCCGTTAATTTTTTAATAAATACTGTAGGACCGGCATTGCATACATATCAAATGTGGCCGTTAGGGAAAAGTTTAGACGGAAGGGAATAGCAAAACAATTGGTAGCAAAGGCAGAATCACAGGCCAGAAGTTGGGGCTGTCGTGCTATTGCATTACACTGTGATTTGAAAAACCCTGTGGCCACAAAGTTATACCAAGGTCGAGGTTTCAAATGTATCAAGGTTCCAGAAGGAGCCAACTGGCCTCAACCAAAGACTTCATCGGACGTAGAGTTCAACTTCATGATGAAGCTTCTCAACTCAGCGGCTTCAAAATCTAATTAGATAATTTAGAGTAGGGATATTTATGTTCTGAAACATAATATATTTAAGAAAACATGCACGAGGAGGTAGGAGAGGACCGTCCATTATTGAATTGTGCACATGAAAAAAAATCAATGATTTAGAGGAAAAATCAGAACATTTTGGATTGCTCCTGTAGCAAACATTTGTAAATTGGCATTCTTTTGCATCTGAGTGCATCTAGACAAAATAGCTACGTTGGAGTTAGAATTTCCGGACCCCACTAAAAAGAAAGAAATAAAAGAAAACACCCCGTCAAGGTGGAGATTTTTTTTTCTGCTGTTTACGCATTGAAATTTAATAGCGGAAGGCTTGTTAAGATAGGAAATCAAGAGATGATTGATTCTTTCCCCAAATGGGAAAGACCACATCCTGTTAGTGAGACTATTGAGCCAAAACGCATATCAGAAAAAAGTCTAATATTCAATGCAAAGCACAACAAAATAACACCATATATACTGTTCTCAAAATGAAATAACATTGCAATTCTACCCTAAAATCATATTTATAATCAACAACGGACCAGACTCCTGACACCCATATAAGGGGTTATTCAGGTTCCCTAAACCTTCAATTCACCCTCTTTTGCTGCTGATGCGCGTGTAGAGAATCTTTGTATGACAAAGACAACCAAACTTTATCTCATAAGGTCGGTTACATAGATTTCAAAAACTAAATTTTCAAAAATATAGTTATGAAAAAAAAAGAGAGGAGAAAGCATTTCCAGGACCCAACTCAATTTTCGTATGAAGCAACAACTCATGATGCTCCTACAAATTTTTTCAAGGCTGATGTATCTAAACTTGAAAACTCCTTCAAAGCTGCAAGCACAGCAATTCCAAGCTTCACAGCATCATCATTACTAGGTGCCTGCAGTAACAATTATATGTTCATTCTGAAATAGTTGAATTGTTCTAATGTTGCAAACAAACACCCAAATCTGTGAGGACCTTTACCTCAATGTTAAGGGGAAGTACAGGATCATGGAGGGATAATCTAAGAAGGAACCATCCACCATAGCCAGAAACTCGGACCTGGTTGAAGATTAGATCAGACAAGCAATAATTATATTAGAAATATAAACTCAGTAAACCAATCATTGCAGGGCAGAAATTTGCACAATGATCTCGAATTGTAGGCTATTGCGAATTTTAAATTACATTAATCATAACTTTATAATTTATCACTGAAAAATTTATGGTTTATGGTAATTAAGCAGGTTTACAATTTAGCAATAAGCAGGGAGAAACATACCCCTTCATAGTTCACAGGAGCCTTGTGCAGACTTGGTTCAGAAGCAATTGAGTTCTCCAATTGTTTCAGCACAGTTTCTCCATATTCCCGAAAAGATTTGAAAGATCTGTGATATGTCGTGAATTCATAACATTAATATGGATGCATGCAAACAGAGAACCTTTATACACTAACTTACCCTCTCTTAAGATCTGGATGGTTTTGGTCTATCTTTAATCTCAGCTCTACAGCAAAAGCTGGTTCCTGAAGTCCTTCTATTAGATCAGTCAAAACCTTGCTTCCACCACCCTTTCCAGAAGCTCTTGCAGAAGCAAGTTTATTTAAGATCTTGACCTGCACAATGAACAGCACATGTAGACCTGGGTAGTGGTTCTGATTATTAAAATTAATCTTGGGCCCCCACTAAGTTTATGCTTGTAGTTAGAGCAGTTTTTGAACCTAATATCAGAACCTCTTTGATCCAATATGATATATTCCCTCATTCTACAGCACAGTGCTATAGTCACATTCTAATACAGGGTAGTGTCAAGTAAAGGGCCATTTGGTGCAATATAGAGGTTGTCCATTTGAACTTTTAGTTTAACAGTTCTTTAACCCGTGAATTAATATACTAATGTCATGTGAATTGATTACTGGAGAACAAATAATTTGGTCATTATTTGCTTTACCCAATTTGATACAATGAAAAGCCTACCATTAGGTATGCACCATCATCAAGCCAATGATTCTCCTTGAGAGCTCCATGTCCACTGGTTTCAATTGCCAAATGTGACTCCTCGCCAATAGAATTCTGTCAGCAATATTGCTTCCATAAGTCAAATATTTAACTTATATTGGGAAAATATGAAAGTAAGAAAAAATATATCAAAAGAAAATACATGACGGACGCTAGGTATCTTATTGCACATAATTTCTTTTAGACTGCTGCCGTTTAGCAATTTAGCCAGGTACTACTACTAGGACCCATTCGGAATAAATTTAGCCAACATGTACATGGTTCAAATTTGAAATAATGGAACGATCAAGCATTCAGATGAAAGATATTTCTCAGTAACTAAACTGATGTATAATATACTGAATTATAGGCGAGCACTCATCATACCAAACGGATAGCTTCATCAATCACATTTTTGTAGCCTCTTCGGAACCGATGGTGTCTGCCACCTGAGAAAAATAACAGTAACAAGTTATTAACACTATTTCTGATTTCAAGTAATTTGAAATTCAAATTCAATAAAAGAAATTCTGATTTATGATGAACAGGAAGGTGGGACTAAATAACATGTCAGTTTAGATTCCTCCATACCAAGTTTCTTCTCAATAAATGTGGTAAGGCCATCAGAAGTCACACTGTCTGTGACAATCGTTGTTCCAGGATGCTAGGGAAAATGATAGAAGGAAAAGAATTAAGAGGAAGTATACATAGAAGTGTAAGGTTAAAAACAAGGCCTGAGACATAAAAAAATAAGAGCCTCACTTCCTCAAGAACAATAGCTGCCATCAAGGCAATCAAACGATTCCGGTTGAATTCACGGCCAGTGAAATCCACAGCAGCAGATCTATATAGAAGTGATTCATGCTCTAAAAATTTTAAGAACAGTATACACATCAGTGAAACCAAATAGTAAGAATATCCTTACCTGTCCACATCAGTATCAAAAATAATTCCAAGATCAGCTTTGTTATCAAGGACTGCTTGGGTTATAGCTTTCATTGCTGTCTTGTCCTCAGGATTTGGGATATGGTTTGGAAACAAACCTAACAAATAAACCATTGTTATGTCACTCAAAGTCCAAGTACCATACCCAGCTGAAGAAATCATTCCTCCAAGTAAGAGTTATTACCATCAGGCTCCAAAAATTGACTGCCAGTAGTTTTTGCACCCAGAGGCTCCAGAACCTTCGCCTGTTATTTACCAAAAAGCAATATCAAATATCAAGCTTGATGCAAGAGCAAAAAACCTTAACCAGATAAAATATTCTAGACTTCTGTATGATTTCAAATTTCATACAAAAATCTAAATACTTGACTGAAGGATAAGTGATGCAGCAGGGGTAATGAACCGGATAGCAGTTTTAAATGAATCAAAGTTAATATTCTTAAGTGTTAGTACCTTATGAAACTTCAATATGACAACAAAGTCAAGAGGTCAATAACTTCTAAATTCAATTCATTATTTTATGAATTATTAGTCTTTCCCAGTCTACACAGACGAGAAGTTTTACAAAAGTTCCTAAAGCACTATTATTAAAACTATTCAGAAAGTTTATTATTGTAATGCATAATATGAAAAAGTCACCATCAATAACTTGTTTAGCTTGTTTCATTTTTAAGATCCCTTACCAAAAACATGTACCTTAGATCCAGATCTAAATAGTAGAAAATATCATAAACCATTCCCAATAAATATATTTCATCTATAGGTTATCCATTCAAGATCAGTTTCACAGAGTGTTCACATGCTTGTCACTTTTGTTTTACAGAAAGTTCAAACACATTCGTGATAACTAAAATTTTCTTGTCTTATGGTAGGCAACAAAATTCAACTCTAAGCACAGATTTCTTTTTCCAAGATTTCTTGCGGAAAAAATAATTTGTAAGATTTCACATGAGATGATTCAGAAACCAAAATAAAACCAAATTATACTTATCATCATATATATCTGCCCATCTGTAGCTATTTAAGATAAAAAAATATATATCCAAAAGTCAGCTTTTACAGAAGAATTCTCATTAAGACAAATGATTACGAGTAATTATAAACGTAGAACAAAAGTTTCTTGCAATTAGATTTGTCATTTAAAAAAAAAATCAAGATTTTGCTCCTCTACTCGCTAGTATATTGATATAAAATCTTGGATTTGACTCCTCTAAAGTGAAGGGTGCACTTTGGAGGGTAAAGTGGATATTTATAACCACTGATTGGAAAATCAATGGAGTAGTACTAATAACTTCATAGTTGTTATACTTATGAGGGTATCTTATCATCATTCTAACTGTTGATTTTTCAATCAGCAGTTATACACTTTGCACTTTATCCTCAGTGCACTTTTCACTTTAGAAGAGTCAAATCCACAATCATTTCCTGCATACAGATGTTTTAATTTAAAAACCGTTGTACTAAAAGCTTTTAGAAAACAGTAAAAGTTGAAGAGATTAAAGGCAACTTACTGCAAAAAAACCTCCTGCTCCATTGCCTGCATCAACAACTATATGGAAACCCTCCAATGGCCTCTCTGTGAGTAAATAATACAATAAAAGTTAGCAAACAAGATTAAAACATTCAGGAATGATAAAAGGAAGAACTATAAATTCTTCAATAAAAAATAAATCATAAGAACATAACGTCTCTTAATCATAGTTGGATTATTCCTCCACTTCATTTAAAGAACTACCCATTAATTACGTTTCCAAACATATTGAGTATATATAAATACTTTGGCAAAGTTGTACCTATGTTTCCAGCTGCTTTGCGAACTGCTTTTACTAGATCAGATGTATACACAACCAAGTAATCAACTTTCTTAATAGATAATGCAGCTTTTCTCTCTGAATTTGTCAAACTTTCCGCTGTAAATTGATTGTATATGTCTGCAGCTCGCTCTAAGATATCTTTGATGTCAGCCTTCCCAAGCCCACCAGCATTTGTGAAAAATTTGAATCCATTCCTGTTGAAAGGCAGATGACTTGCTGTTCACATATGGGACATTTAATAATTAGTAGACAAATTAATACTCAAATTCATTTATCTCTGAAAACAATTTTATGAATTATAAAATCAAATTGAAACATACATAAATTGGGACGTTAACAAACAAGAAATAATACATGAATAACATACAATATAAAATGGCAAGAGAAAACCACTCAACCTAACAACTTAAGCTTTTTGGTAGAAATAGTTCCCTGACATTGTTCATGTAAGTGATTTTGTGTTTGATCTGCGCTGGCCACTTTCTACGTGATTCATTAAATTTTCAGCAAATAGGAGGTTGTGCTATCCACGATCTCCACAGATCAATCAAAAAGGGCTTTTGCATAAAAAGGAATGCAAAGAGACAAAAGCCAAAGTTTATGTATGCCTTATATGATGAAATTAAGAAAATATTTCCAACAACTATGATATTTTAAAAGTTAGAACAATGCCATTTAGCTAGAACTTTATAATGTACCTGTTATCATAATAGAGCCATCAACAGGACACAAAGTTGCATCATTTTTTGTAAGTGTGCTATTGAACATGGCTGGTGTTGATGCTAATCTAGAAACATATCAACAGTATTAATTCATTAGGCCATCAAAACATTTAGGATAATATTATGTATCCATGTTGAAATTTATCAAATGAAGTCATGCTTACTGAAACAGAGAACAAGGAAATAGTAAAATAGTCCCCTGAGCTAATCAAATGGCTATGCATAAAAGATCCAACCACAAGACAGAAACTTTGGCATCATCAATAATCCTATGATATGAAAATTACAGTGACCACTTAATAGTTACAGCTTAAAAACTAAAGCTGGTTTCCATTTCGAGGTGATTAGACAACGAAATAACCAATTAGTTGGGTAAAAACCAAGTTCAACAACAATCTAAAAGTACATTCAAAATAACCCAATATATTTGTACAATCACCCTGAATGTTTGCATAAACTTGCAATCAAGCATCATACTAATGGCAAGATTCTTACCAAATAAATCAACCAATAATTTTTGAAAGATCCAGGCTACTTTGTCAGAAAAATAATCAATCAAATCAATTTGATGTCAAGGGCAATAAGATTTACATATATACATACATATAACACACACACACACACACACATATATATATATGTGATACCTTATAAATCTAACTTCAAGAATAGAATCCCAAACCCAAACTAATGCAAATTTTCTTTTTCAATTTAGTTTTCCAGTTTCCCACTTCTCCCATATTTATAGACCATTTCCAGTTTTTTTTTTTTTTTTTTACTGTAGACTCATCTTTGTCCCCCAACCCCAACAACCAAGATAAAAAATTTCCAAGAGAAAAATAACAACTCATTTAACTTCCAAAAATAATAAACTGTGTTAGAGACTTAAAACCAATGTCTTTAAAAACACACCGGTCATGGAGCTGGTGAAGACAAATAATTGATACGAAAGAAACAATATCACCTACCCATACTGGACAACTTCTAGACCAGCACCAGCAAGACCTCGAGAAATTGCATTCTGGAATTTGACAAGTTGAAAACCAAATAGTCAGTTTTAAACAAAGTATGAAATAGAAACCAATTTAAAAGCATGTATGCTCTCATACTAGGAAGGTTTCAAAGAAAGATCTCTTTGCATAATCAAATTAAAAAATATGAAAAGCTTCAGCATTATGCAGAGTCTCCCAAGAAGGAAATTAAAAGTTAAAATTAAGTGTCGCACCTCTATGACTTTAAAAGACTGACAATACTCAACAGCAATATAAAGCAATAGGTTTTCATCTAAGCATTGTTCATTCCAACTTTCAGGCTATCAAAAAATATGCATATAATTGAGAGAATGGACTTCCATTTAGTTTCAAAACCATCATGAAACTTTAAACAATCAACAAACCTTTTATATGTTAAAGGTGGGCAGAAAAAAGCTTAACCAAATGATATAAGGAACAATCTAGACCTGTAATAATTTGGCTGATATTCGAGAATCATGGCCAATAGAAACTCTCAAATGCTGAGAAGCATCTGCTTTCTTTTTCTCCACTAACCATGCAGCAAAAGCAGCTCCTATTGCTTCAGCAACAGGTTCAGTGAGGTTAACTGGCTCTCCCTCAACACCATCCACAGCCACACCGCGTATGTCACTGTTTAAATTCATTTCATTTGTAACTTATACACAAGTCAGCATGCAGAATTATAAGACCTGATAAATGCAAGCCATCTAAATACAGAAGGACGATGGGATTCTGTAGCTGGAAGCTTTACTAAAAATAATCTCCACCAGATACAGTCATTATTAGTTTATTACATTGAAAATAAAAAAGATTATATTTCCATTATCAATGAATTATCTATGACATGGTTAATCTTAGTTTTGTGTTCAGGGGGAAAATTAATTCTTAATTAGATAGAATATGCTAAGTTTTATTTTTTCTTCTCTATAGTCTAAATGCTATCACACAGATTGTGTACAGCGATTAACAAAGTAATGAGAAGGAAAGAAGCAACTAGGAGTCTATTTCACATCCATGTCCACCTTGCTCCCGTTTTCACCTCTTTTTTTTCACTCAATCTGTCTCTTTCTCCACATATAAAACAGTGATGGGAACCAAGGAACAACTAATGGGCCAGAGGAGCACTTGATCCAAGAAGCACAAAGTCAGCCCAAAAAATGGATTGTTTATGTTAGAAAAAAAGAAAGAAAGAAGGAATTAGGAAAAGGAGAGGAATGAGCTGAGGTGGCTGAGATAGTTAGGGAGAGAGAGAGGGGGGGGGAGGGGGTTTAGAAGGCATGATGAGCCTGGGATTGGGGAATATTGTGATTTGGTTAAATTTTGCTGGCATGGAGAAGCTTTTGCTCTCTGTGAAGGAGCCTAGCTCTGGGGCATAAGAGGGTCTGTCCTCTTATTGCATTGTTTTCTGTTTTTATCCTTTAATTCCAAGAAGTTCCCCATTAAATCTTTTCTGGTTGCTGTTTCTTTTCTGTTATTGCATCTGTGTTTGGTTTCTGGTTTGTAACACAGAGACACACCATCCTTTGACCAAAATAAGTTATGGAAAGTCACAAGGCACAAGTAAATTTCTATTGAGATGAAGATTTCCAATCATGGTAAAATAAGACAAACAAAGGGGGAGAGGGGAGAGGGGAGAAATAGTCCACTGAAGAAGTATTTTCTTAGCAATATAAACTTGTCAGCTAGGTCTTGACCTGCCATTTTGAAGCCTTAGAAAATCCATTGTGTCCAGATATGGCACGGCGGTAGCAGATGCAGAGGCTGCAACAAAACAAGTCCAAATGGAAGGTACAAACATCCATTAGAAAATGTAGTAGTTAAAAACTGCCAAAAGGAAAGAATAATACTCAAAAAAAAAATGCATGCCCGTATACAGATACTGATATATTAGTACATAACATACTGTTCATGTATAAAGCTTGAAAAGGAAGTGAACTAGTTTAAAAGTGTTTAAAATGAGTTTTTTCACTTGATATTAACCTGTACAATGAGAGTCTAGAACAGACCATTGCAGTGAAAATATCTCTGGATAACAAAATCATTCTGAGGTTTGAATAAAGTGCGCAATTGCATGGAAGGGGTAGTCCATGACAACTTCCCTAGCGGAGAGCGAAGGAAGTTGCGCAAATAAGGGGCAAAATAGTCCCTTCGACCCTCTCTATTCTGTTGGTAGTAGCAGCGTGACACAAAAACATTTTGGACAATCTTCCCTGATGTTGCTGCATATAAACATTTACACTTTTATCAGATTCATAATTAAAATCCCTTTCTCTCATTTCCTACCGATTCATTTTCCATCAATGCTATCTTTGCGGTCATCACGCGACCGACATTGTTACTCTAGCTCTATCAGTTGAAGCATAGAGCACGGGAATTTCACGAAAGTTGCAGCAACGCAGAGCAGTTTCGATTTCAATTATAACTCAATTTAAATTAATTTAACGGAGTTTTCAAATTCAAGAGCGATTAATTAATGTCTGAAAGTGTTGGTAACAAAACAATGAGAGTATGTAATTGAAGACATGAAAAGAAACGGTGAAAGGAGTGGAATAAGAATTCACCTGCCATGTGATGTATCGCAGAGAGCTTCAATGGCCGCGACGGAGAAATAGAGAGAAGTGTGTGTGCGGAACCTCACTCGTGTGTTTGTCTGTAAGCTTCTACTGTCACACTTTCACCAACCTCAATCTTATAACTACCCTTCCACGTGTCACTCCCACGTCGCTGTTCTACTACATTAATATTCCATGGCTTTTTTCCGTCTGCTTCAAGGTGCCCTACACGATCATAAGATAAATATCATCAAAATTTTAAAATAAAAAAATCGTCCTCCACTTTTATTTTGCATTATAAAATTGTTTTTTTTTTTTTTATTTTACGGGTAAGTGTTTTCTATTTCCTAAACAACCATTCAATAAAAAAAATATTTATTTGTTGTGCATCAATTTTATGAAAGAGTAGGCTTACTTACCTTTTACTTTAAATAATTAATATTTATTTTTTATGACTTATTTTCTATATCACATGTTAAGCTGAAATATCTCTTAATTGATCATTAGTTTGATGGTATTAAATAATATTTTAAAGTATATAATAATATTTTTATTTTTATTTATTTGATAAGTTTTTGTTTTGAGACTTCTATGATGGGTCTGGTCTTCCTTCTATTGCGCTTGATGGGTCTCATTTTCCATTGTGATGGGTCTCATTTATTTATTTAACTTGTTGTGGAACATGGCCCGTTTTTCCTGGCTGCTGCATCGGTGAAGATTATAATTCATTTTTGGGAGGGTCATTGTGAAAATTAGATTTGAAAGTTAGCCAAAAAAAGTTAGCGGGCCTAAACTTGGGCTAGGGGCCTGCTATTGATCTTGTGCCCCTTTGTTTTTGCTTTGTTTTTCAGACTACACGCACTACCTACAAAAAAGCACCCAGTTAAAGGTTTTGGATTAATCATGGATCTTTCTCTCCGGTCAACACAATCATGGATTAAAAAAAAAACAATGGGAAAAAATAGAAACAAAAAAAGAGTTATAACTGTAAGACTGTAGAACTTCAAAGCGAATATTTATCTTTCGTTGTTGCTAATTGTACAATCTTCCCTAAATATAAAGGGCTTAGTCCATGGTATACTTAGCATTAGAGTCATATAATCATATATTTAAGGAAATTTATTTGATTTAGATAGGCATTATGATTTCTTTTATTTTAAAAAATATATCATTTTATTGCAAATAATTTTTGTAAAGTGTGACAATAATTTTATCTGCCCATTATTGATGATGTAATTTTAAACTATGAATTTAAAAAGCATGTATTACTATGAACTTCCCAAGTCTGCGTATAAGTCACTGCATGAAGCCAGTCGGATTAATAGAAGTTCTTCATATGAGTGATGTTCACAGTGCAATCACTGAAGAAATTGCTTAGGGACAGTCAACTCCATAGACAGATGACAACCAAGAGCAAATTAAATCACGATCACATCCATGTTTGAAAATGGTGTTTTTGACTTTTAATTTTGGGGCACCAACTTTGACTCAACCAATGTGAACAACTTGTTCATTTCGACGTTACATGTCTACAGTATGAATTTTTTAAACAGTTGTAAATGTGTATATACATGAAGCAGATACAGAACCAATAGAGGTTGACAATTGACAATTCCCAATCCCCATGTGGGAAATCTGATATCTTTAGTTGACTTATGAAGATGTCCTTGAAACCTCTTGGGATCTGTGATTGATCCTAAAAAATAACATGGCAGGGTTAGCCAACTAATTCCAGACCTTATAATAAACCAGCATTAACATTCACATGCAAACCTTACAATTTCATATTAAAGTATTAAACAAGTGCACATAATCTTTGTCCAACACAAAAACACAGCTTGTGCCGATGTTGGGGGCATGAAATGGTTGAACTTAGCTGTGTTTCTTGACCTTTGTACATCTTTGTTTGCTTAGAGAAAGTTAATTATATTATGTAATAACGCCACACACATACACACGGTTGAGTAAGTCACAATCTGAACTACATCATGTTATTAAAAAAATTATATAATTGAGATCCCAAGAGATCATTTACTCTTTTCCTGTAAGTGCGCCATACTTGGGGATCGAAATGAGGATTACCAAGTTATTTGTTTCCGCCATTTCTTAGGCGGAAGAGTAGCATGTATTTTGTATCATATGTTGTACGCTATTATTTTTTTCTTCGTTTCCATTTATTTATAACAACTCTCTTACAAAAGAATGAAATATAGGCAAGTTTGCAGTGTAATTGGTCAATGCCATGGGTACAAACCAACTGTAACACTCATATTAACAACACACTGAAATATAACTATTTGTTACTGTTACATTTGTCATTTAGTATTATGTTCTATATTTAAAGTGATTTTTCTAATGTTATAGTATAATTAAAGTGAATTAAAACTTTCTTAAATAAAGACAAATTTTGCTACAGTCAAAAGGACGCCAAGATCACCTAAAATCCCCGAAGCCAACTTTAAAATTTGTATAATTGATTTAAACTTTTTTTCCTAAAAAAAAGTAGTCAAGTGATGTCTCGACAAATTTGTATGAACTTTGATTTACTTACCTTCTCAGTCCATTTAAAGAGTAGTTATATGCAAATAATAGACCTAGCAATTTATAACTTGTCATATATAGACAGGTCCTTCGCGTGGAAATTGATGCATTCACAAAATTATATTTCTTATAATCTTATCTCAGTTAACTAGTATCCGTAGAATTCGGTTGCAAATAAAATTTCTAAAACAGGTGATTTATGACATAAGGATGATATAAGCACGTAAGACAATAATGTTATACAAACAGCTGGTAGCTTCTTTATTCTAAAAAATGTACATAAATTATATTTTTTATCAGCTACTAGCTAGACGGGGAAAAAAGTTAGGTCCACTTATATTATTTGGCAGTCAATATAGTATTTAAAAAAAATAAAAAATACATGCACATAAGTCATTTGTAAATACTAAACTTACAATTGATTGGTGGACATTCAATTATAAGGCATGTCTTACCTTTAAAATTAGACAACTTCCCTTCCATCTAAATTTTGATTCTAAAAAAAAGGTCACGTGCATATTTTTCTGCAAATTAATGTCTTTTGTTTGATATTGTACCACACTATACCATTTACCACTTTCTTCTCTGGTAGACTATTTAGGTAAACTATTCAGTTAGATGGATTCTATATATATGGTGGTCCTGCATAAAATATACTTGGTCCTATTGCACAGAACAATTATGAAGCTAACTTGAGTTCACATATGCTGAACAGAATGAGTTTAATTATTAACGAATTTCGCCAATTTCCCTTTCACATTCAACGACCTCAACCTTGTAGCATGTTTTTCCTTGTAGAAATAAAAATTTAATGATTTTTTTGGCATATAATCAAAGGGTGATATTTGCATCACAACCACCATTGTATGAATTATTATGTGATGGAGGTGACATCCATACGTTGAGAAGGGAAAATCCAATAAGAACAGCCATAAATATGCATGGTCACGTACGGCAAGTTAAAGTTGACAATCATGGATGGCAGGAGTTGTGTTGCCAATTTTGGTAATTAAAGTTGCTTTCTTGAAAAGCTTGCATTGGTAGATCTGTGATGATTGTGAATCCCTTGGTCCATTCCAAACAACCTTAGCTAATACCTACCACCAAAGATTGGGAAACTAGATGCAACTTGCATGGTAACAGTAGAATGATTCACTATTGTATCACCGCTAGCTAGGATATTTATGGAAAGAAAATAAAATATATAAATATATTATTGATGGCAATTTTTTGCAATAAGTTTTTTTCACTCTTTGTAAATATAATTTTAATCTTTTAAATTTTTTTATCAGTCTCAAATATGATAAATTTTAAAATATTTCATTTTATCACGTAATAAAAGATACATTTAATTATGTCACATTGAATAATACATGAAGTGATGTAATTAGATTTATATATAATGCCATCATTAATAGATAAAATAAAATTTTAAAAAAAATTTAAATTTGATTGAGTTCAAAATAATTTTGAAAAAATTAAAATGTTAAAATACTTCAAATCATATTCATAATATATTTTATTTGTCGTATTAAAATGGCGACGAGAAGAAAAAAAACACTAGCAGTTTTTGAGCGGAAACTGAAGTGAATATTCATCGTTAACATATACGAAGGCCGTACCAGAGTTGGATATGGAGGAGAAAATCTAAAGAAAAAGTAAAGGAAAATATGATATAATTTTTAAGGAAAAATATACTTAGACGACACGAACTATGAAGACAATAACTGAAAAAAATACAGTAGAACTACGATAAGATTTAAGTTAAAATTCAAATAATACTGTGCTGTAACATTGACTTTTGATTTGTTGAATTAAATTGATTTTATACTGCAAAAGAAGATAATTATAGATTCAAACCCTTTTAACAATGTTATTAAACTTTATACAACAATTTCATAGTAAACATCAAAATTAAACTTTATGTCTTCTCTTATCTATGCATTTAGTAATTTATTATTCTATTTTTTTAACCTTCATTCTTTACCTTGTTTATACCAATTAACTGAATAAATTTCATCAAAAGAGACAACTGTCTCTCTTTTTAATTATACCTAACATGATTGATGTTGGCAATATTTGGCAGTAGTTATAACGTAACATCATAATTCTTTGTTGTTTTTTTGGTACAAAAGGTTAATGGAATCTTGTGGAACTAGATACTCTTCCAACTAAGCCACACGGTTTATTGTCCAATTGTGGGGTAAAATGGAAAGGGGCCAACGGAGTCTACAACAAGTAGTTGTTGCCAACTTCAAATGCTGCTAGTTACTAAGTCCTTAAGAACCAAATTCGCTGATGTTACCAACATTGTGATTATCAATTTTAACTTAATAATTAAATAGCATATATTGTTATTCACCCAATCTCTGTATCAATATTTTATATTGAGAATTGATATCCTTGTCTTAACGCTCCATTGTCTAGAAAACTTCGTGGGCAGTGTGAGAGATTTCAACCCCATTATGTGGGCCATAGCTGAGTGAAATTCAAAGAAGAAGAAATCTAAAAAGAAAGAGGTTTTTTGTTTTATTTGGGACTGCAATTGCTGATTAGTTGACTGTCTCTTAAAGTAACTACAGTAGGAAATTAATTAATCGTCATTTCTCATTTTTGCATTGTAAAAATTAACCACTATTTGAAGCAAACAGACTATAGCAAAAACTAACTACAATTTACGTAGTGTCTTTAATTTATTGAATATTTTTCTGTCACTTGAATTGACTTTCACTTTTCAAATTTAAGTGCTGGCATTTATGCTGTTGTGGACCGTTGCAACTCTTTTAAGTGTTATTTAGTAAAACTACTTTGTTTAAGAACTATCTCATTATCAGAAATGATAAGGTCAAAATTCACCTTAAAAAGTAATAGAAACTTCAATATTGTATCAAAACAAAGACAAACTCTAGGATAAGATTCCTTGATAGAAATTCATGAGTTACATCATCTCATAATTGGAAAAGGGATTCTCCCTCATTAAAGAAATTTAGCAGGAGATAGAACTTCAGTTTAGCGCAAGTTAAAGAAAATATTGCCCCTCAGTGGTAACACATAGTAGCTATGATGTTTATGAAGTATTATTTTTTTCTGAATCAAATGGGGAATATTTTTGTTAACTTGCACCTGAATTCCAAAGGAAAATCAGCACCTATACAACATAGAAACACTTTTGTTACTGAAATGTGTTAAGAATAGTTAGCCGCATTGACGTCTTCAAGAACTCACTGGCACAGCAACTGAAAATAGATAGAATTGTTATAAAGCCATACATAATGTGTTAGCATTTTCGGTTCCAAGATCAGACTTGTGTTGATCCTTGTACCAGGGAGACCCTCCATCAGAATTGTTCTCAATTGGACTACTTTGATGCAAAGCAGAACCAAGGCCATCGGAAGCATTTGATGTCTTCAGTGAATTCCCTTCAGATGCACTATTGCCAGTTGTGGTAGCAGAGCAAGTGTTTGAACTCTTTTGCTCAGTGTGGATGAGTTTTCCAAATAACAAAATGTGGGGTGCTTTCGCTACTTCATTGGATTCCTTAAAACTTTGGCCAGGACTTCCCACAGTCAACAAGCAAGTTATATCAACATTGGTCTTAGTTGTGTTGCTCATGTAGGTTCTACAAGGAGGCCTAATAGGTTGTGCTGCATGGTCAAGCCTTGAGAACCCACCTAGAAGCATGTCTGGTTGAAGCTTGTTGAAGGGAAAATCAGATGGAGTTAGTCCAATTTGAGCATGCCTGGCTCCCTGTATGCCTGCAGAACTATTATTATCTTGAATGTTACATAGAGGGTTTGTATAATTGAGAAGATTGCTAGAGAATGATGACACTGGAAGTTGATTGATGACTTGAAAATATGGGTCTTGTAGAAACCGTTGTTTCTTTCTCGGAGGTGAAAATGGAGAGATATTGAAAGTAGGCATGTTTGAGACTAGTTCAACCAACCAAGGGTTTACACACTTCACATTTTGAAGTAAATCTGGTTCATCCCACACCACCTGAAACATGACATAACAAATAGAGCAATCTAGATTATTTTAAGCTAAATAACCAAGAAAAGCATGTAACAATAGTAATGCCAAAAGGTGAACTCCACCTTCCAAAAGTAAAATTCAATCAACAGTGCCACTCAATAACTTCCTGTCAAGGGTAGTACCCAATTCAAGCAACCATGGTACTTAGTAGGAAGAATTGTCAGCATGAACAGACACGCTTGAAATGATTTGCTACTTTACTACAGCTCAACAGTTATTACTATTAACCGCTATTCTTTTATTCAACCGGACCCAAAACATTAAAAAAAATCCATTTATAGCAAACAAACATATATACTGTAAATTTAATTGTTGTTAATTGGCACAAGAAGTCAATATCATCCTGTAACTATTTTAATAATAAAAAGGCGACAGAAATGAAGAAGATAAACAAAAGCTTTGCATCAGAAAAATCTGTAAACTCTGTTCCATCTTTTTGAAGCATTGTAACAGTACATTATAAACTTTTTAGAAGGGGGTAAAAAAGTAAAAAGAGTTAACAAGAAATCCAAGAATAGTTAACAATTCAAGATGCAATATCAAAATCGGTACTTAGTCTCTGAGCAAAGAGAAGTTGAGGAAGAGGGATCTGAAAACAATGGTATTATAATAGTAAAAGGAAATCGATAGAATAATGAAAATGGTGTACCTGCAGAAGGCGCCAAGGAGAATCAGGCCAACGAATGGGATCTGAAACTTGAACAGAAGATATGGTTCCCATGAACCAGCTGATCCTAGAAGAATCCTCAGTTTCGAAGGGCATTTTGAATCTCATCCCAGAACACCACTGAATTTGCATTGCAGTCTTCACAGCAGAAGACTTAACACAAAACTCTGGAGTACTAGCCCTTGGATAGTACACAACCTCAAAGGGCCTACCATTAACAGCACTAGTCACAGCCTCAACAACAGATTCAGCAGCCACTCTTCCCACCATCTCATCACCACCTTTTCTACCACTCACCAAGTTGCTCTCACCACACAAGAAACCAGAACCCCCACCAAAGAGAGGATTCCAACCAGAAGAAAACTCAGTTCCACCACCAATCCCCTTCTTAGCCCTCCTTATCCCAACACAAAGATCCCCATTTTCTGCCCTCAGAAACACAATAGAATCACCAGCAACAAGCTTCTTTTGGTTCACAAAATTGCTCCATCCAGTGGTCAAAAGATGCCTCCTAGGTGTCCCTCTATAGATATGCCTGAATTTCCAACATTGTCCATGCATGTCCTTTGCAATGATGGTCTGAACTGGAGGTTCAGCTGAATAATCCAACCTTGGGAAGATTGTTTCCGCACAGTAACGAGGCACAGAGAATCCTCCACCGTTGTTGGCATCAGATTGTGTCAGTGTCTTGGCAAAAGAGGTGGGTGGTTTCTCTTGACCCTCCACTCCATTGTTTCCAAAGAAACAATCATCTTCCCTGTCCAATTCTTGTTCTCTCAAAGGGGTCAACCTCATTTTCACATACACCTCATCTGTGTCAGGGTCTGCCATGTATCTCATAGCAGAGAGTCTACAAGGGATGAGTGGTGGAACACGTGTTTGGCCAAAATCCACTTTCCCATGAGCGTGTTCTGCGTGGCCCTGTGGAAAGTAGAAGACTTTTGTGTTGAGAGGTGGCATTTGAACCATGGCACCAGCACAGGCATGCCATAGTTGAGAATCTAAGCACCTTTCTGAACCCCTCTCAGTGGAATCCATAACCATGAACATGTCAGGGGAAAAATCCTTGCTTTTCACAAGAAAAAAGACAACCCAGTAATATGGGATGAATTTTGAGAAAACCCAGAAAAAGGTCTGCAGGAAATGATGTATCTATTGTAAGGGTTGGTAGCTAAGAAGAATAGATGAGGATAGAATTGCTCTGAATGAATTGCAGAGAAGAAAAGGAGAAGGTGGTTAGAATGTGACGGTTGTAGAAAGAAGAAGAAGCTAAGATTGTAGTACAGAGAAAAGTGAAAGTGTTTTTGATTGGAGGATGAGAAAAAGGAGAGAGAGAAAAGAGAGAGTGATGGGGAAGAGAAAGGAAGAGTGGTGAGTGAGAAAGAGAGAGTTGGAAGTTTAAAAGTAGACGAAGACACACACTACTCTCCTCTCTCTACTCTCTCTCTCTCTCTCTCTCTCTCACTGTCACACGCGTCTATGGTTCACTCAGTTGCCGACCACAACATCAACCACCATGAATTGAAAATCGATATTACAGTTTACATGTCACATAGTTTTAAAACAAAATATAAATGAAAAATAGAACATTATATCATTATAATTGACATGTGAGATAAATATATTTTATATTTTTATAAATATACTAAATTTTAATTTTAAATATTTTTAAATTAATTTTAATTTTTATAACTTTCAAAATTAATTTATATCATAATGTAACATCAATTTAAACAAGTTATACTATAACTATGTGTTAGTTAAGATGATTACTAACGTAGTTTCGCTAGACGTATCAAAATTAAAATCTTTAAAAATTATGAAGGTTAAAAACTAAAATTAAATTTATCATATTATTTTTAAAATTTAGTTTGTTATAATATTAATACAATAAATGCATTTTAAAAACTTTAACTAATGTTATTTTATTGACATCAATTTTAAAATATATTTTAAACACTTAAGAAATATATTAAAAATATGATTTATTTAATTGTTGTGTTCTTTTATATAATAATTTTTTAATAAAAAATATATCAATTTTAGTTGTTTAAAATTAATTTTAAATGCTAATTTAAACATTTGCTAAATTAATACAGTTTATTATAATAGACTGAAATATTTATTTGTTCCATAAATATGTATTTGATATTTTTCTTTCGTTGTCAACAACTCAAACTATTTTTATGAATTCTTTATTTGATTATTTAAAAATTGTCCTTAATGATATATAATAATAAATAATAAATAATAAAAATTTATTTAAAATTATAATATTAATATTATATATTTTAATAAAAACTTATTATATATAAATGTTTATTATGTATACACACATTGTAAAATTTCTTTATTTTAAACAAGATGTAGTGATAGATTAAGTTACTACCTCTACCTAAAACAACTTGTTTTAAAAAATAGAAGTTCTTAAATGCTCGCCAAATTATTAGACCAATGGTTGGAGTCCACAAATTTTGCTATCCACTTCCTAGTAAATATCCCCTTAAGCATGAGACAGTGGCCCAATGCAAAAAGTGACAATATAAATTTTATAAGTAAAAGATATTGCAACTTTTATCTTTATCATAAATATCTTTACGTTTAAATTTGAAATTAACTATTTAATTTATTTATCTCGTTCAAATCAATTATCAATTTTTATTCATACATTATAAATATTAATTATTAAAAAATGGTATTTTTATGACAAAATTAAGTAAAATTATTTTTAAGAGTATTTTAACTTTAATTAATTTGCCGATATTTGGATAAATTGAGTACCTAGCCTCTTTTTTTACATAGTTTATGGTACATTCGAATGTATAGCATGTGATATTTGTCATTGTAATGTAAATATTTGTTTCTCTGATTGATATAGTCTTCATAAAATTTATCTTGTATGACTTGTATATCTATTCACGTGATTAAGATAGTGATTTTTTTTTTCATGTTAAATATTTATTTCAGACAATTTGCATATAAATATGCTCTCACATAAATTTTTAAATAATATGAAAATGTGAAAATTGTATTTTATGGTATACAAGAAACATCTGATCAAAGAAACTATATTTGAATATATTTTAGATAAATTTTTATATCCATCCCCTGCATTTATTTATTTATTTATTTTAATTTGATATACAAAATGAGATAGCCTTCGTGTAAATTTTCTTTTAACCTTCTTATTTTTGTTATGATTATTTTTATTTCTTTTTAGACTAGTTAACATTTTTTGGAAATATCGTGCTTATGCTTTGGCAAATTTTAACAAATAAAATAGGAACATAAAATTTCTCCTAAACGAAAAAAATATCATCGGTAAAAGGCTGTAATAAATAAATCACACAAGCTCCTACCACGAAAAGGAACCACATGCAAATTAACGCATACATTTAAAGTTACGAATATTGATAATGGTACTATATTTTTTAATGCTAACACTAATCATATCGATGAAACTATAAATGTATACAGATCATGCAATAAGAAAAGGAAGCTTTCAATGTGATTTATGGGGTCAAATACAAAGAAACACTTCTTACGGTACACAAGAAAAACTATATTAAATCATCTCCACAACAGCTTTGAGGGTTCTAAGAATAATTATTAGAAAATTAATAAATAAAAAATATAAATGATGTTAGAGATACATAAAAAAATTATTAAACACACTGTTTTTAAATTAATTTTAATTGTATGAAAATAATAGATGTTTTATTATATTATATATAATAAATACCTTATAAAAAATTTGTTATTTTTGAAATATTCAAATTTTAAGGACCAGTATTAATATTTTTTTATATTGAATTTTTTGGTAAAAAAGGTGTTATATTAAAAAAACATAAAGAAACTTTGAGTTCTTTAGACAATAGTTAACATTCGCCTCTTTCAACGAATATCAGAGAACAGAAACTTCCGGGAATTTGTGTACTAGCTTTTAATATTAGAATGGCAAGTGATTACAATTAATGCTGATTAGAAAAAAGAGGTTTATGAGAAGTGTCTTGAGTTTTAAATAAAAAAATATTTGTATTTAAAATCGTATTTATTTGTAAGTTTTATATTAATGGGTCAAAATCTTAAAATATAAAATGATTGAACATTTTTAATTCATAATTATATGGATTAATTAAAAATATTAAAAAAATTAAATTATACAATCCTAATTTTTACTCTCCTTTAAGGATGACAATTAATTGGATTTGAGTAATGTACTGTAATATTTATCTTTATACTCGCATTTTGAAAAAATTATTTACTTATTTTCGTATTGCCTAAATAACAACTCTATTGCTTATATTCAAACTCTTTGTGTAACTAAATTCCAATACTTATATCCATTATTCACGTATCGTTAATTAACTGAAATGGAATTTTGTTTATGTCAATTAATAAAGCAAAAATATAATTATAGAATTAAATTTATTTTAAAAATTCATATAAAAAAAACTACAAATAAAATTATCCATTTAAGTCAAATAAAATATAAAATAATACATGTAGGAAACTATAATAAAATTATTTTTAAAAAATTATTATATACTTATTTATATATATTTATTATATATACATATACACACATTTTATTTTATTTTTCAGGTATACGATGAACATAGGATCCATTCTTTATCTACTTCCTTATTTATTTATAGCCAAATGATCTTAAGAATCTTATTAACCAGTACTCTGTATTAGTTATATATATTTTTTGTATTTTTAATTTTACTTTTAAAATAATTGTTATCTCTAAATATATTTTGTATTTTCTCTCTCTATTTATTTATTACATAAATAAAATCTAAAACGAGTATAATAAAAATAGGATAATTAAATGTATTTTTAATTCTTACAGTAGAACTTGAAATAATTATTTTTGAAAGAAGGATTGTGAAATTACGTCTAAATTAATCCTAAATAATAAAAAGGGAGGAAATGTGTGTAGGTTTTAATGATGCAGTACTGAAATTAAGGGAAACGTAAAGTGATGCATTAACCAGAGGCTCTAACTCTTTGGCCCTACACTCACTAAGCATCGTTTCATTGTTTCATTGTTTCATGGTTTGGTTCCCCAAACCCATAAAACGAGGAGCGTGAGAGGACTTAATTAACTTGCAGATTAGTCAACACCGCTTCGAGGTTGTTGCTCTCAGGGATAACTTAACTTGTCCACATTATTTTAGTTCAGCACAATATCATATCATATCATAATAATGTGCTTAAGGATAAGATCACAATACAATTAATATTCTGTTCATAAGTGCATTCAAAATACTTTTTAACAAAAATACTATTTTATGTTTCTTCATTCGCATTTTAAGAATATTGATCAATACTTGTCGATTTTATTAATACTGGTTTTTAGGATAATTATTTTAAAATTTTCAATATTTATTATTACAGTGATATTTACCCAAAAACAAGTACGAGTTGGATATTCACCTGTTTATAGAAACTAGAGTGGTGAGGTTGATAAAATGAAAAGGTTTTAAAAAAGAGTAAGTAGACAAAAACTATTGAGGACATAATCTAGAAAATTGCAGGCATTGATTATACTAATTTTGATATTGAAAGTAATGGTACTAATTAAGAGGTACGGTAAGAGGACATTGATATATTGAAAGCGAAAATGCAAGGTTCGTAAGACAGCAACTACAGTTGCATGGAAAAGCCAAATTATACGGTGAGTTACTCATGTGGGTCTGGTTTTAAAGACAACGATGTTGTTTTCTTCACCAAATCAAAAAGGGGCAAAAAGGGCATTTCATTTTTTAATTGGCTGTGCTTATTTTATACATAACATGCCCCATGTAAGTGAACAAAAGTCTCAGAATTTTACCAAATACTAATTAATGAAGAAAAATCACATCAACTAAAAATAGCATTTTTATTTGTCTTTATTCATTATTAAAAAATGACACTTAATTAAACTGTTTTCTTACGGAACTTTTTTTATATATAGTTTTTTTTTTCAAAATTTAAAAAATATAATTTTTTTATAAAATTACAAAAATATAATTTTAAGAAAAAATATTATTCGCAATTTTTTAAACTTAATTATTTTTTTATTTTTTTATTTCTGAATATTTATATTGCACCAAAAATTACTTATGATAATTTTTGAACTTCATATTCTTGCAATTTTACAAAAAATTTCATATTTTTTATATTTTAAAAATAAAAATCATATTAAAAAAAAGTAGTTGTTTTCTTACGTGGTGGTACTTAGAATTAACTTAATTTAAAAATTATTTTATCATAATATTTGTTAACTCATTACTCTCTTTAGAATAATAATTTAAACTTTGAAAGTAAGATAAAATAACTCAAGGAAATTAAGTATTATATATTATTATTAAACAAATATTGAAAATAATTTGTAATATAACAAACCATCATAATCTTGAATGCCACTCTCAATGATTTGACAAATTTTTAACTTACGCAAACGTGCATTCTAACTCTATCAAGAAAGAAATAAAAGCAAAAAAAAAAACTGATTATGATATTGCAATAAATTGATATATCATATATCAACAATGAGATATGTGAAACGATGTTGGCAGATAGAGAAATATGATATGTTTGTGATAAATATGCGATACGATATTGGCCATATGATATATCATATATCATACTACATTGCAAATTGATATAAAAATGTTTCTGAACAAGTGTGTGCACGTAAGTTTATGTGAGCACAAGTGGTAAAATCTTTGCAAATAATGTCTTTTGTTTGGAATTGTATTCAAGTATTCAAATAATCATACAATTGTAGTAATTAAGAAATTATCGGGCTGTATAATAATTAACTTATTTAAATCATTCATGTGTATAATTGTTATATTATCTCTGATAAATTTAATAGATTCATTTCTGTAATATGAAAAATGATAGTTTGTCACTAAAAATATATATTATTTAAAAATACGAATAAAAGAAAAATCGTTGTTAGAAGTCCTTACTTTAACATTTAGCTGTATTCTGAGAGATATTAATTAGTCTCTTGTATAAAAGAAAGACACAAAGATATAAGCGTACTTTGTTCATATAATTGGTCAAAACTGAAAAAAAAATCCTAAATTCAATTTTTAAAGGAAAATATATTTTCATCAATTTTTTATTACATTCACATAATTTAATCTAATTTATTAAACGTAAGATGATACATGACGTGTTTTTTTTTTCTAATTAAATAAAATTCAACTTTTTTTCAGTTAAATTATTTTTCTTGAAAAGATTTGAAAGGCTTCGTAAAATTTAAATTAGTTAATATCAAATTGTACTTGAAAAAAAAAAATAGGTGGATTGATCCCACCACATTTATAAGGGGGGAGGAGACATTTTTTTCCCATTTGATACATGTACTCAATCCAAGATATTTGTTATAATATCTCTCCTACAAATTAATTGGGATAAATAAATTAGAATTTAAGAGCACGAACGGCATTTGATTGGCCTGAAAAACTTTTTTTTCTTTTTCCTTTTTTCGTTTTTATGTTCATGGGCACAATAAATTGTAACCACTGGAAGAAGATGCAGCGAAAACGAAGCTGAAACTGACGGATGAACCTGAAATAAAAGATCAATAAAACTTGTGGTAATAAAATAGACACCAACTTCATAAACAATAGACTTTAGCTGTCAACTCCATTTTAAATTTTAATGGACCCAAAAAAAGAAAAACAACTAAGGATCCAGGGCATTTATTTAATGTATGTGGGGTGGCAGTAAATCAATTTATTGATACAATTTCTTTTCTTTATTCTTTGATCATTAAATCAATACTCTAAGATTGGCAACTTGTCACTAACATAATATTTAATTAATTATAACAATAATGTTCTCTTTACTTCTCAACTATAAAAGTTCTGGGGGAAAAGTGAACTAAAAAGAAAATAATTAGTACATTTGATTAATAATTTTAAAAAATGAAATTTCGTAAATTTTATCATTCACATGAAATAACGTGACCAGTTTAAGTGAAGTGCATAATTTGTGGAGTCTTTTCAATGTCGTCTTTAGAAGTTTGATGAGGGCCACACAGTAGCTAACATGCATGCCCTCCAGAACATGATGTTGTTTTCAAGTTTTTGTCTGATATATATCCTCCAAATAGTTCTTTGTAGGTAATCTGTTTTGTTGTCTAGCTCCCACACATAAAATTTAGTCTAGAGTCTTAATGATGTTTCTTTCTTTTTTTAATTGCAAATTTGTATACAATCCAATTAATTAATGTTTAATACATCGCGTGTAATCCCGAGGCAAAGGTCTCCATTGCAAAAAAGAGCATAAATATACAACTTCACATCTTTCTTCCATAACATCAATTTTATTAAGGAGTGGAGAAAGATTCTTAGACATACAAATTATTTTTGGTTCTATATATATCTATATTAATGATGAGAACATATTTCTAATGTAAAATATGTCCTGGAGAAGATGGCGACATTCCTACAATATTTAGGGTATTATATTATATTATAGGATAGGGTCGTTTATTAATCAGTACAATCGATATAATTTTATTTAATTTTGATAGATTTATTTCAAAAACTAATACTTATTAAAAAAAAAAAAACACTTTGCTTTGAAAATTGTCAAGTTCACATGTGTGTGTATATATATATATATATGCAAGCAAGACAAGCTAAATGCATTTACGCTACTATTTAATTATGCGTTTTTAATTTAATTAAATACCTTTCCTTTTACAACAATTATCAACAAAGTATAATTTTTTTTCATTGACATGTGACCGCATCATTAAATATATTTTAAAAGGTCACTACCTATGCTTCAAATTTAAGCTTCATAATAATAGCAAAAAAAAATAAAAATTAAGCTTCATATATCTAATCTATGTCTCATTACCAATTAACTGCTATGCATATATATATAAAGTTTGCAAGATTAAACCCTAATATTATATTAAAAATAAATCGGATGTGGATTATAGCTTTGTGTAACGATCAACCCAAAATCTTAGTCGAAGAGGAAATTGTTGTGTTATAAGGATTATTGCTTTGTGAATGCACCAAGCAAACGTGGATGTTATCAAATCATATAAGATAGTGTATGAACAGTGAGAAAAACAAATTTAAGGAAACATGTAACAGAGTTGAGGGTCAATTTCCAGCATTGTATCTAAAAAAAACAAACCTTTAATCATTCACAGTTTGTCTAGCGATGTGGTAGGATATCACATCGAAAGGTTGGGGGAAGCTGGAGTAGTTAGCAGCTCAAGACAACATTTATAGCTAATAACACGTTTTATAAGAGTTTAAAAGCATAATTTGCCATGAAACAACCATGTATGTGTATAACTAACCATTATCAAGATTACACTTAATCGTCGTCTTCGTAACAAGTTTTAATTCTCCTTTGGAAGGACTTCAAGGTATTACATCATCTTCTTGGGTTTTAATTGTGTCGGTTTCAGAGTTACGTTAAGTACTGTTTAATTAAATAAATATTTTACTTTTATAGTGCAAAATGAATTGTAGCTTATTTTCTACTCAAGTGTGGAGGAATGTTAATTAATTTCCTAACAAAATCTTAATTAAACGTAAAAAAAATATCAATATACGTAATATTTTTATCATGATTTATAATGTACTTTTTGTTAAATTAATCCGTTAATCCTTATAATTTTATCAAAATTTTAATTAGGTCCTTATGATTTTTAAAATAATAATAAAGTCCTTACAATTGTAAAAATTTATAAAAATATCCTTATGATTTTAACAAACATGGCTCGCTATAATTGAATTTTTTAAAAGTAAAATTTGTTATCTGAAAAGAGGAACATTAATTGAAAGACACCTTTCTTCTTATATTGCATGGGCATCTTATATGACAGAGTGTGTTCACAGTCTTCTTCTCTTCATATTATATAGATGGTAGAATTTTGTTTGTTATAATAGATATTACCAAAATAAAAAAAAATAATTGTTGTCTAAACCTCTTTCATTATTTGAAATATCTTAGAAATGAAGAGGAAGAATTATTGATGTGGGTCCATATAATTTTTATCTCTCTCTAGAGTAGCCAAGAAAATCAGAGACAAAGGAAATAATTTCTTTTTCCTTTATGCTCTTTTGTAGATATTATATTCTTTATTTTTAATTAAAGACATTTTTTAGTTCGAAACATAAACGTCCTTGCAACAAAATATTATTTTTCTTTTTTAATTTCTTTCATGTTTTCTTATATTAAATAATTTAAAATATTACTTAATTTCTCATCACTTCCCCTTTTAATTTCCACAACCCCCCCCCCCCCCCCCCCTTTCTATTGAATATTTTTTCCCTGAAACTAAAGAGAGTGCAGGAGTGAGCTATGTAGTGACTGCACTGGACATAAATATAGGGGTAACTTGCTTCAATGACATTGTTTAGGGTTGTTGATTAGGCCAACCCATTGTGGGCTAATAAAATGTTAGGCCAGAGATTTTGTCTATTTAATTATGACTTGATCGACACTTATTCAATCCTTTGTGGATCTCGAGCCAATTCATTGACCTTTTTTAATTTATTTTTTTTAAATATCTTTATATTACCGAGTAAAACTTAGCTTTTATTTTTTGCATGAACAACAAAAATTAGTTTTCATTTTTCAAGTATATATAAAAATTTAATCTAGTCACAATGATGGTATAACCTGATTTTTGTTGAATCTAAAATCCAAAACTCTAGCCCAATAAATTTAGTAGACTCGATTAAATTTATATTTAAAAAAACTAAGGCCTACAGGTTCGACTAAGTTAAATTCGAGCTTAGTTTTTTCAAATTCAATTTATATTTTTTAGCAGGTTAAATGAATCAGTTTAGTAGCTTTGACTCGTTTATATATATATATATATATATCATAATTTGACCCATTTTGATAACTAGTATATAATCTACATGTTTGTATTCACATCCCTTTTTTCTTTTAAAAACAATCAACCTTTTATATTTACTTTTGATTACATTTTGAAATTACTCTTTTCCATTAAAAAAAACTACTTTTTGGCTTGAATAATTATAACTATAACAAATTTTTTTAATATATGACTAAAGGTGTACGCTAAAAAATTATATATATTATTTAAAATCACATTGTATTAATAAATTATGTTATAAATTTAAATAAAATTATTTATTTATTTTTTCATAAAATTTTAATATATATTAAAAATTATTTTTAATGAATTTGTTTAACCTTCGTAATTATCGTCAAAGAAAAACAAAGCATCGTAATTGAGATTTTAGAGTATTACCATATCCACAGTATTTTAGCAGCCTAACATTCTCATTTCCCTGCATTTTCAGTTTGATCTCCAAATCTTAAATATCTGACAAAAACTTTGTCGATATGGGGATAAAGAGTAGATTTACAATTCAACCATAGTTATATTTTAAATTAAGGTTTAAAATGTTTTGAAAATTATAATAAGTGCATATTAATAATATATTTAATAAATAAATTTTATTTTAACTAATATCTCAAAGGAATTAATTAGTATTTTTAAATTATGTATATTTTAAAGGAACAAACATGAGTTTAGTTATGATAAACATGAAAAATGTTAACAATATATTATTTTGAACACACTATTAAACATTTTTTATTATTCTATTTTTTAATAAGTGAAAGTAATTGCTTTGTAAAATGATCATTTAAAAAATAAATCAATCACATAAAGTGTGTTAAAAAAATTGTCTTGCTAGCATATATGTAAAGATTAATAAATAAACAAAAAATGTTAATACATGTACTTAAATATGCTTTTTAAAAAAATGATAAATAAAATAGGAGAATGTGGAAGAGGGTGAAGGCAATAATATTGATTGAAATATGGGTGTCATAATGAGTATGAAAGGTTGATTAATGCTGCATGTGGTAATACGCCGCCGGAGCCTCCTCCAGTGCCGATCCGTTGGCCGTGGCCGTCGTTCTCGCTTCTCTGTTTCTGATTGGGAAAAGTGACCATTTAATTATCATATTCGCTGTGGATTTTATACCCTTCAATTCAGCCTAGTCCACCTTCTCAAGATATATCTATCTATCCTGATTTGATATTGTTTACAGTTTCCATTTTGATCATATTATTCGTATTTTTTACTGAACTAAAAATATTGCCATTTAACAATGCATTAGCATGTAATTTGGATTTCTATCTCAAAATCACAAACACAAACACAGACACACAGTTATGAGAGATTTTTACTCTAACTTTTAATCATATTTTGATAAAATAGTTGTTTACATATTAACTTGGACGATATTTATTACAAACGAAAACGTATCAGAAGAATTAAAATGAACAAGAATAACTTCGTCTTCAAGGTTGAGACCAATGTCATGTGAGTTGCTGGTTGATAATTGACGTCATGCATCCCATGTTCTAAAATAATTTTATAAAATTATAATTATTTATAATTAGTGGTCTGGTCACTATTTAGACTACTTTTATGGATTAGAAAACCTATGTTAAGCAAGCTGAAAATTTGACAAATAAGTTTTATAACCATATTTTTTTTTTCTTGTTCCTTGGAACTTCTAATTGTTTTTTAATATTCATTGCACCATTTATACTTTTTATTGAGTGCTATTAAATCCATTTCATATGACAGCTTATTATTGACTAAATTTAAACGAATGACATATTCTAGTTCCTTGAATATATATATACAAGGAGCTAGAAGTTATAATAATCAATACAAAATGATAGAGAACTTGGACAGTGGCACCAAAATGTATTTGAGTAGAATTTTGGGATGATCTTTTGGCCCATAGTGAAGTTGGAGATGGGAACAGAGTGGACTGGTTCAATCTCTGAACAACAACCTTTCGTTTGAAAATGGAGTTCTGATAATCCAATTACATTGGACTTTATAACAGTGGAATTTCTTTATTGTTGGGCTTCATTGGTTTTTGTTTATTCTTGCGTAAAATGGTCCCGTAGTTGGATTCGAATGAAATGTTTCATACGCAACAGTCCTTAAAATCGAGCAAAATATCTGAAAAAAGAAAAACCCACAAAGGATTATTCCTTTGTTTCTAAAAGTAGGAAATTGAAAAAATGGTAGGAATTATTGCAAAACTTATATCAGTCAAATTGATTTTGCAAATTTTTAAGATCTGAAATTTAGAATGAAACCCAAAAACATTCCTTCCCATAATTAATACTAGCTAGTATAAGCTACGCTAGAGCAATGTCTTCAACTGAATCTTTTCACATAACCACCCAATTGTGTCTGGTAGAACTCAACATCATTTTTTTAATTGTGAAATTGCCCATTAGCAGCAAGTGATTCTCATAATCGTTGACACTAATCTATGCATTGAATAAATCAATTCATTTGCGCAATTACAATCCGAGAGTTAAGTCACAAGGCAATTTGTGCAATTACACTTCAAGCATAGCTGCATCTTCTAGAGCACATACATAATCATTTATGCTGAAGTCATTACTCATTCTTTGAAAAGAAGAATCAAGCTTGTCACTAACTTGGAACTTGTATAGTTTTTTCAGGAATTGGAGACATACAATCTGCGGCAACCATTTAATAAATGGACCGAATATGTAGTCATTTTCTATTCAAAGAGTTGGAAGAAGTTGCTCTCACTCTTCTGAGACCTACCCAAGTTTGATAGAGAACTTGAAACAGATTTACATTAGAATAGATTGGTTAGACCTAAGGGGTTGGTAATGAAACTGACCCAATTCTTACATATATATTAAGATGGTCTGTTCAGTAGCCCAAAGCACTCACGGGTCAAGTTGGCGATTAGACTACATATAAAAACTAAACATGTTGGAGAAGTTTGTCCTTTTATAGATTTAATCAAAGTAGTTAAGCTCAGGCATAACTTAAAATATGGGTGATGTATATATTTGAAAGAACATCATATCAGCTAGAGAAGTTCAAGCAACTGAAATTTATATGAGCAATCAATTGAGTTTACCAGCAAAGCATCATTTATTGTTAGTTGTAAAGTTGTGAGAGATCATGACATGTTGCCAAATCCTATAGAAAGAGCCTCAAAACCATAATAAGATTTATACATAAGCATTGTCCTTACCTTTCAAGGCATGAATGGGTCTAACCAATTAGAATCATCATTTCTTTCACCCTCTACTTTTTCTTTTGGTTTGGTAGATATCTACCAATATAAGTAGTTTACTTAATAAAAGAAACTGATGTGTCTTTCTTTTGTATAAATTGCCCATTCTCTAGATTAGGGGTCAAATCTTCTTCTTTTTTCTCGGCTCTGATGACATTCAATATCAAATTCATTTAATCACTGCAAAAAAAATTTATATGAAATAGAAAACTTCCACATTGCCATTTTAACATCCTTATTTGTTGAAGGAAGAAATTATCCTTTATGAGCAATTAGCACTCAGAATATGCTGGCACAGTGAAAACAGTTGGCGTCAATGCCTGTTTTTGGTCCATTTTTTCACAGCATAGAATGTAGGCACTTTGGCAAGAATCTAATACTGCAGTGTTGGCAATCATCACGATACTCTCCAACTTTCAAAACACTTCATATTCAAGTTTTACGTAAAAATAAGAGATGTTAAGAGAGGATGCGCCAAGAACGAGACAAGTGATTGAAACACAGCAAACGCAACATTATAAATTTAAAAGTTTCTTACTCAACTCAGAATTTTTGCTACAAATGAACTGCAAAAAGAATTCCCACGGATAGGGATATATATAAAAAGGGAAAAAATGAAAAGAATTCCAAGGGAAAAAAAAAAGACAACGGGGACACCAACTCCTAATGACCTTAAGGGACCTACAATTACTAGACCTAAGACCCTACCCTTTTGACTTGCATATCTCTACCCCTTTTTCTTCACTTATCATTACAATCTTCCCCTAACAGCTAATTAAAATATGATCATCATCTATTGCTCCTATTCCCCCAGTCCAACCCTGTACAAAAACCAATGAACGAAAGAAATGAAATATCAATAAGAAATAACACAAGACATGACTCTAGAGGGAGGTAACGAAAGAGAAATCTCCAACTAGGATCACTCCCTTCCTCACATGTACTCCAGGGTGAGGCTGCTGTTAGTATTTGGAATGAGTTCGGGTGAGGCAGCTGAATGGGTTGCAAAACCAGATTTGTCAATACCCCTGCATCTCATTTCAAGGACCTTCTTATGGGAATTGGAGTGCAAGGATGCGCAAAAGGTTGGACTTGCAGCAGGCCTGTATTCAGGGAAGAGCCGGCCTGACTTGTAGCGAACACCGCATGCATTGCATAGTGTTTTTGGCCCCATTGGCCCTGCCCTCCACTGTGGTGTCTTGGTTATCTCACAGTGCATACATTTCCTAACCGGTTGTGAATTAGCATTCTGATTGATGATATCAGCTGGACCTACTGGAAGTGGTAGCTTCACTTTCTTTTTCTTCTTAGGCTCCCCAGAAGCTTGCTTTGCTACCTTGGTTACAGGTTGGGACTCAGCAAAATTCTCAGAATCTGAAGAGGCCTTGGTGGAGATCACATTAGGCTGCATGTTCTCCCCAACAAAAGAGGAGGCAGGGGAAATGAGCTGCATGGCAGGGCGAGGGTTGAAGGTTGCAGGGCGTGGACGCTTGCTGCGTGCACGCCCACATGGCACCGGGATGTAAATCTCCGGGCTGCGCGGCGCTGTCTTCCCGCCGGAGCAGGAACTGCTGCTTTCAAGGACAGAAACTGGGCTTGATGTGTGGAATTGGTTGTGCACTGATGATGAGTCCTCCTTGGTGGTGCATGATGATGGCTCCTCCACTTTCTTCATTGTAAGGCTCCCCCCACAGAAGGAATCCTCCACAAAGTTGGAAAGCCATTCCAATTGGACAATGTCTTCATACTGAAATAACAACAACAAATTCATCATTATCCAAACCACATTTTCAATTTTCCTTGTCAAATCCAAATGCCATTAACAATTTCTTTTTACTGCTATTCAAGCAAAACATGTAACCTAGTATGGCATAGAACACGTCATAGCATTCCACAAACGAAGGTACACATGCTGTGCTAGCTCTTCAGATTGAATGAAGAATACGAATTTGTGCTTGCTCACGTATCAAGAAGTTAATCATCAAACATCGGCTACCAGTGTTAGCTAGAGTTGCCAACTTTTCAATGCTCATTACCTATGTGGGGGGTCACATCACGTGATCATCACATGCAAAATCACATGACAACCAATAATGATGGTGCAAATAATGGAGAGCAGGGGTATATGGTGTGCCACATGTCACCGACACAATCAAGTGTCCTCCAAATTACTAAAATGCCCTTCTCTAGAAACATTTAATTTTTTTTGTCAATTAATGATGTCTCCAAATTCAAATTTAAATTCAAAATATTTCAACTTGGACTACCCTTTAAGGAAAAAAACAAATCCATTGTCTAGATATTTTGGAATTTCTCATTTTGCAATGCATCCAAAAATCCCAATTGTTTAATTTTTAAAAAAAGATGTGAACTCTCAAAGCCACTATTTATGAAGTGAAGACAATCACTCAACAATGTTCCCCACAAGTAGAACCAAAATTTCATGCTATCTATACGCGAGGTGACAGGCTGGCAATAGGGAACTTTCAATACAGACAATCAGGTCCGTACATGGAACCACCTGTCATGATCAAGCAATCTAACGGCCACAAAGCACGCTACTGAAACCATGGGCGTGATAAACTTACAGAGCAATTCACGGAATTCATGTGAACGCGCCAAAAAATTTAAATAAAAAACAAAAATGCATAAAACTGCAAGTTTAGGAAACTCACCGGAACAGAGAGCTCCGCCGAAAGGTCCGAAGCGCTGTTGCCGGAAAACACCGAGTCGGAGCCGGGGAAAGAGTCGGACTCGGCAGGCCAGATGCTCGCCAGCGAGTTGCAGTTCCCGGCGGCTGCGACGGATGGCAAGGTGGTGGCGGCGGCTGCTCCGTCGACGTCCTCGACGGGGAAGTCGAGGAGGTCGTCGATGTGGTCAAAGAAGCTGCCGCAGTCTATCTCGTCCATGAAGTTTGGTCCAACCATTTTCTCGGCGAGTGAAATTTTCCTGAGAAAATAAAACAGTAAAATGAAAATTAGAAGATTAAAAAAATGAAAAAAAAATCATAGCAGCTTTTGTTGAATGTAGGCATGTGGCTCATGTTAGCCATTAGGGCGTAAATTAATTTTGCAAATTTGGGAATATAATATTTTTCTGTGAAAATCATTAGAAAGGGAAGGAGAAATAAAGTTCAAAAAGGTAACGCGGGTTTTTATTTTTAATTATTTGCTTTCTTTTTATGAAATGAAAATCCGAAATTGAAGATTTTTAGCCTGTGAACGCAATGAGTGCAGCGAGAGAGCTGGTCCCAGTCACCATTTTATCCTTATTTCCTTTTTTCACTTTCTCCTTTTTCTTTGAATTTTAAGAAATGGAACTCCATTTTTTGCACACGGAAACAATTCAACGGAATGGAAACATTCTGAAAATTGTGGTAAAGTTGAAGAAGGTCAGCTAACCTTGTTCAATTTGAGTAACTTCTTGAGCTGAGATAGTGAGTAACTTCACAATTCAAACCCTGCAATATGTTGAAAAGAAAAAGGAAATAAGCAAGTGGGAAATTAAACGCACAATCAAACACAAAATAACATTGTTTAATTCTTTCTTTTTGGCTAAACTTGGGTTTAGAAAAAGGATGACAACAAAGCATGGTATGATAAGACCCCCAATTGCTCATTCTCATTCAAATTGAATTTCCTTTTAAAATTGAAATTGAGCTAGGCGACACTAGTGTTTCTCATTCTGGGCAAGGTTGAAAATTCGAAGTTGTGAAGGAAATGAGAAAATGCCGGAGAGAGGCAAACCTGAAGCTAAAAATCCTTTCTTTGAGATGAGAATGAAAGGAAAAGGTGAAATCTTTGCCAATAAATGAAGAACAAAAAGAAAGAGATAAACGGTGTGAGAATGTGATGGGGAGGTTTGAGTAGAGAGGGAGGGGTTTTTGAAAGGAGAGAGAGGAGAGTGAAGAAGGCTTAAATGGTAAGGGGGGGTTATGAAGGGAGAAGAAGAAAGAAAGAGAATGTGATGGGCACTGGTAGGTGAGGCTCCTCCTTCATTGCTAGCTGTCTTTTACTACCCCCTCACTGTCGTGATGTTGAAGTCTTCTCTCATCCTTTTTCCCAAACTTTCTCTCTCCTCAAATTACCCACAGGTCCCACACCTCTCTCTCACCCAACACACCCTTTCCTCCATTCACGGACTTTCACCCCGCAATAACAATCTTCATTTCCATTCAACCATCCACCACTTTCCCATACCACCCCCCAATTAAAAAATTAAAAGAAAATGTCATAAAAGTAACACCGAACAGAAATGGGTTTTGAATGACCAAATGGGGCTTAGAATTTGAGGGAAAATAAAATACCCTTTACCTTTTTCCTTAGCTTATGTCAAGTGCAATTTGCAAACACTGATTTGAGGGAGAGAAAAAGGGTGAAAAGAGTGAGAAGCTAAGGATGCCACAGGCTTTGCATAAATAGAAGAAGCTGTGCACTTGGATTTGTCAGGCTTTAACCGCCGCTGTTTCAGACATTGTTTGTGTTTGTTTTCTTAATAAAACAAAAATTTTACTGCCTAGGTTTGCAGTAAAGTAGTACCATAAAATGCTCAAAAGTCAGAGTTTATGAGCTTCCTCGAAGCGCGTAACGTACACGGAAAGTGTTTATTACAAGTTACAGGTTTTGGTTCGGGTTCAGAAAACGATGATTCTTCTGTATTATACGCTGCCTTGGGTAATAAAATTTTGGATAGGGTTATTTATTTTATAGAAAACATTTAATATATTAATTAAGAACTTTTAATAAATTCTTTATTTTATTTTACATTGTTTATTGTCGTGAAAATAAAATAAATGTCATGACGTAATTGCCCTTGTTTATCCGAAAAATTACGAATATTACCAAGTTTGGATTTTACCGAACCGCTGCCATGTCATGTTTGACAAATAATAAGTTCTTTTTATTTTGACCATTTTAATTGATGTCTTTTTTATGGAAAATTCTTTTTCTTTTTTCTTTTATTGTTAAGAAAAATCAAGAAAGAGACAATCCTGAAATTAGTCACAAGACAAATTTGAATACTATATGGCGCTTCAAAAATCCTAGCTTTGAATATAAATAAAAAATTCCATGTTTTCTTATCAAAACCAACAAAACGGAGTTCTAGAAACTTTTTTTGTTTTTGTTTTTTTTTTAATTTGAACAAACTCCTTTTTTCTGTTAGCCTTACCTGGTTTTCTATTTTTTTTTTCATAAATAAAAGTATTTTTTTAATAAGCAAAATCATTTTCATTCCTTTTTTCTACATCTATTGTAGATCATTTATTAACATTATCAAATTCGATAAACGCGCAAAATGTTAGACGTTTTTGTTTGATTAAGATTTGGGAATCGTTATTTTGAAAATTATTTCATTTAATTACACTTTCTAAATTGAGAATTTGATTTGCACTTATGCTCCGGAGAATACCATCAAACAGACCAAAAGAAAAAGGCTAATGTTGATAAATTTTGACTTAATTAGTAAATATTTTATGTTTTTAAATAGGCTACTAAGGGTTTAATTTAAGCTATACGTTTAAAAAAACAAAAATGTTGTAGAACTGTTATACTTCGCTATTTTTTTCAATTTTCAAAAGAGATTCGTGTCTAAATAGAAAATTCAACCAATCTTCTTAAATTTAAATTTTGAATCCATCATAAAATTACATACAATTCGATTGTTAACGTCTTTATATAAGATCCTGAAAATATGGATAAAAATATTTTCAAAGTTTTTATACAATTTATTTAAAATAAAAAAGTAATTTTTTGTAATTAATAATAAAACAAAATATGAGAATAATAAAAAACAAACAAACAATTCCTAAGCTCCTTGTAAATTGAACTAAAAGGGATTGTGAATAAGGGGAAAAATTTCCATATTTTCACATAATTTGATGTATTAAAACATTGTAAAAGTCATTAAAAAACTGAAGTATTATAATATATTTTAGTATAACAAAATTTAAACTATGAATTGTAACTTAGTTGACAAATCAAACTCTGAAAAATTTTATTCACAATCTGAAGAGTAGTGCCACGTCTAAAGATATAAAAGGTACATATTTCTAGGTTTGGTCAATTGAGTATTTTTTAATGTAAATGTGATACTCACAGAAATTCAATTTTGACATTGGAGATTTATAAAACAGTAAATTAGAATTATAGAATAAACCTTTACAATCCCAAAGGCATTTCGTACAGAAATGCACTTCTTATTCATTAAAATAGTGCCAATATTTGTTGATACCTTAATTCATTGTCAAACGATAAAAATAAGTTCGAACAATGCCTTACATGTGGTTAATTAGTTTATCAAACACTTTTTTGTCAGATACTAAACCGTGGTTAATTTTTATATTAAGAGCTGTTATACCCAATAAATAAATAAAATTACAGCTTTGAATTCCAGTAAATACTGCAATTCTTGGCAAGTTACAATTTTATCCGCTTTTTTTTTTTCCTCAATATTTAATTTATTTCTGAAATTAGGCATCTCTAAATATCAATAAAGTAATATGTAAGGACAATGGTTCAACCTTTTTTTAATTAATTTATAGGAATATCCCAGTATTAACTTTTTTTAAGTCCATATATCATTTACTATCAGACAATGAGAATTCTGGATAACAAATATTCGGTAAATATTTCACATTTAATTTTTTTTAATGTACTGTAGTTCTATTATTCAAAATTTCTTTTGTATTTGTAATTAATATTTTGTATGATAAAGTTAAAAAAAACATAATTAACATATTTGTTTTTAAAAATAGTTACAAAGAATTTAAAATTACGGCAAACTATAATTATCACATAATTTTTTATATTCTAGAAGCTTCTTTAGATAAAATGATGCAAAAAATTAAAAATTAATAAAACAGATGCATAAGGATTAACATTTAATTAACTTTTGTTGCCACTAACTTTTTTTAAAACAAAATCTAAAAATTTAATATAAAACTGTAATTTATTTTATAACTTTCAAATTAATTTGAACTTTGACTATTATTTATTTTCTCAATATTTAATTATAATATAATTTATTTAATTAACACACTTATCAAAGTCAATGATTACAGCACTACCTTGTTATTTAAAACTTTAAAAATATTTACTTATTATTGTAATAGTTGAAGATTTTTATTATGATAAATTAATACATTTTGTCAAATTAATTGACTATGAAAATGTATAATATAATTATTATAATGTCATTATAACAACATAATATTAAAAATTAAAACATCTAAAGTATTTACTGTTAATGTAATTAATAACAAGTTTGCTATTATATAATAAAAAGGATTTATTAAATTGATAATAAAAAGTTGTTTTTTTAGTGTATAACACTATAACTTTGTTATAATTATTATATTATATATTACGATAAAATATAATATATCTTTACAATTTTATCTGCAACGAATTAAATATATTTATTTCCAATTATGGTGATTGTTAAAACACTAACATATTTTTCTTCCTTTTCGGGAAGGAGACAATTTTCTTTTATGGAAAAAGTAATATATTTTAAAATGTTTTAATTTGTGGAAAAAATATGTTTATTATAAAAAATGAATTAAGTTAATAATATAGCATAATTAATTTTGTCATAGAAAAACTAAAATGCAAAGCGAACATAACTTTTCTCCCTTCTTATATAACGTGTATTCCATGACAGGTTTGAGAAGCAAACATTAAATAATTTATTAATCAAGGCTGTTCTTTGATAAAATTTATATTTTTTTTTACCAATTTAATTTGTGTATTAAATTTTAAATAAACCAAATCTTCAATCTACACACAGCGCAGGAAAAATCAGTAAATTATAGTAATAAATAACGCCATTACTATAAAAAAATTAATTACTATATCAAATATTAATAAAATATATTACATTATTAATATAGATTCATAATATCTACATTAATTATTTTTTATCATGTAAAAATTATATTGATTGAATTAATTTTAACATTCATATTTTTGTTCTAAGTTGATTACTGGTATCCAGAGTTTGTAAAGTCAGAAGCTAGAGAAAAATAATTAAAAAAAGGGTGAAAATGAATACAAAATTAGATTTCAGTATATTGAATGATTTGGTCACATGCAACCAAACAAAAGACTGAATCGTGCCAGACATAAAAGGTAACAACCCAATTAACCCACTTGATAAGAAAATTATTTTCATGTCCAATCAGAGCTTATGCTTATTTGGCATGACAACCAACAAGCTCAGGCACAATTTATATACTATTAAATACCACTCCTATATTCGACGTTGGTGTAAAAAAAGTTTCATTCCTTTTTTGTTTGACTATCACATTTCTTTACCATTTTGTGGAACTTGTTACACGAACTGCACTGTAATAACAGTGCCAATTTATATGTATCGTAAGAACTAAGAAGGCATGTTGATCATACAAGACCTTTCAATTTATTAAAAAATATATGATTGACACAAATTTTGGTTAACAAAGTTGATTATAGTAAAGCAAGAGATGGGTAGGTTTAAAATGAACAGGTGGCCACTGAAAGAATTTTGATTTAAAAATGAAAAAGAAAAAGGTTGACAAAAGTGACTGCACAACTGAAGTGTGTTTGGCTTTGGGCCAATAGAAATGATGGGCTCACTTACTCTCACAAATCACAATCTATGATCTCTTATTTTTCTTCCTTAACTACCTTCAGTTACACTCTTTGAATCAATCCCTTCAAAAATACTCTCTCTCTGAAAAAATCTGTTAAAAAGGGAACAAAGGGAGACAGTGTGTGTGGTAGTGCAGTGGTGCTACTTCCATTCATTCTTTACTTCTTTAACTAACTTGGGTTGCACTCTTTGAATCCCTTTCTTCCAAAAGACTTATTCTTCAAATTAAATGGAAAAAAAATAATAATAATATAATACTATTAATAATTGGTTCAAAAACCAATAACATTTTCAATCACTCAAGTGTTAGGCTTTATGGCAATTAATCATTCCAAAAATCCCAGCCTTCAAAGTTTGTTGAAACAACAACTGAGTTTTACTTTTATTTTTATTTGGTATCAATGTGTACAATTCAAGGCATGGTAGCGCCTAACACGCTATTTATGGAAACAACTCTACCATTCCTTAACGTGTCTTTAGATAACTTTTTCTTGTCCTCTTTAGGTACCTTAATTCCAGTTCTTTCCTTCTTCAATTATATATACCTCAATGAATTAAACTTTTAGGAGATAATTATTTATAAAAATAATTGGCATCATCTTCAGATTTGAAGGATAGTATCAAATTCCGTTAAATGGGAAATAAAAACAAAATTTGATGAGTTGAAGCCAGAGATAAAGAAAGAGGTTTTATTTTGTTTCTTTTGATATGTTTCAACACGCTTATACGGTAGAATACAACTGTTTTATACTTTTTGACTTCACATGGCAAACACAGTTCATTTATCATAAGCAACTTTCTCATTTATTGTATTTTATCATCATTTTTTCAACTGTCCTTTTCATTCTTTTATGCCCCAAAAAACTTTCGTCATTTAATAATAATTGAACTAATATGTAACCAATGAAAAATTAAATAAAATCCGTCAACAATAGAAGTTGCACCGACGCTTTTCTCACTCAGTCACTAATTGAAGTCACTTCCTTAACTAATTGCGAATGTAACGAATTTAAATAAACGACGTGATTGAACATTGAATCGCATGGTCTGCTAAGTCTTCAAAATCAGGGGTTTAATGGGATTTCGCATATATTCAAAAAATATATATAGTAATCAAGTTGCTTCCTTAAATTAATTTTCTCTGTGTCGGTCCAAGGAGCAAAATGCCCTAGTACTTGTGCGAATTGAAAATGGCACATGGCTTTGTATCCTTTTTGTTTTAGCATGCATCATATATAAACTAAGATTCAATGCCAAAATATCCCTAAATAGGAAATATAAGTATTTATACGACCACGTATCATTGTACATAATAATTATGATACATGAAAGTTTAAGAACTTTTTCTTTTAAAAATTAATTAAAATGCGTGTTGAATTACTCCATATAATGTTTCAGATTTCAATTTTTTTTTCTTCATCTAAATAATTGGTCGTGTTAGCATTGCTGGAATTTTTTGAATTATTTATTTAATCATTAAAGATTGCAGACAACTATCGTAAATTAGTTATTTCTCTAAATGTCAAATGATATGTCGTTACTCTCAACATGTTTTATTGGTGGATAAGTTTGAAGATTAAGCACGTTCTATACAAGAAGATTTAAACTTATAAGTTTGGAACACATAAAAATTCACATTTGCAACAATAAACAGAAATGCATACCATCGAACTTAACTATGCGTAGCCTAGGCAGGACAATCGTTAAAAAATGCTACAAATATAATTTATAAATGTAACCAACATTTAAATTTATTGATACACCGATAGCAGATCATCATGCATATATATATATATATATATACTTTCTGTGACAATTTCAAGTTTTATATTAATATAAATAAAATATCATAATAATTAATATAGATAATTTTATTTTGACATTTGTAGGAATTAATAATTTTGATGAATGATCGGTCCAATTTGTACATAATTCACTATCTCTAAATTTACATTATTCTCATAAAGATGAAAATATTAAAACACTGGCCACAAATATAAAATCTGATATCCCCAAATATAATATGAAGTTAGAAACCTAATATCATAAGGCGTGAGAAAGAGCAAGAGCCGAAGGAGAAAGCGTGTGATGGAGTGAGTAACAAAAAACGAAGCTTAATCGTGTCCATGGCAGCATAGTACCATTACCATACCTTTGTTTTACCGTAATTAACCTTCCATGTTGAGGTGGGTCCCGTGTTGCATGTTCGAAGGTTCGGTCCACATGTTGATCAACGTGGCGAATAAGGACTACCGCAGTTACCGTGGACCCCACCCACTGAGTTCCAGCTGGTTCAGCAACAGCACGCGACGTGGGGACTTCTCACGTGACCTTGCCATCGCCATTTTTAGCCATCGCTTCTGATTCGTCACTTGTTACCACTCTACCAAATCGCATTCCGCCACGTGTCTATGCTGACTTTTTTGCGTCAAGGCAAGTACCGTGTACCCCATGTCTTGTTATTTAATTTTAACACTTTTAATTTTAGAAGGAAAGTGAGTGAGTGGTAAGATATTTTGTTTTGAAATATTTGGGTGGATCATGTGAAGGTGGGGTCCATGTGTGCTAGCACCGTACCTAAACAATGCCCGCGACAGAATGTGATCTCTCAGGGACTTTTGTGGGTCATGCCACCTACAGTGCCTGCCCCCACATATCAGTCCTTAATTTGCGACAAATCATTATAACTTAAATAATTATATTTTAATTATTAACTAACATATACGGTATCACACTAAGACTTTGATATATTGTTGACATAATAATCCAACTTCATGTTTGGATTTCTGTTTTTTAAAATAATTCATTATTTTTAAAAATATATTAAGTTAAGTATACCCGAAGATAAAATTAATTTATAATAAACTTTATTTTAATTTACCATCATCAAAATATATATTATTGTACAGTTACATGTTTTTAAAAGAAATTCACTCCGATTTGTGATAATTAAAGTCAAATGCCTATAGGATATGGATAAAAAAATTAATAAATAATATTTTTTATTAAAAACTATATTAAAATACATTAAAAATTATGACAGTAACTGTATTTAATTTTATATTTTTAATAAAAATATTTTTAATAAAAATATTTTTAATTTCTTGACCAATGCACTAATGAAAGGTACTAATTATTATTTTTCATATTTTTTAAAAATCATGGTTTGACTTACAGAAGTTTTACAGTGCAAAATTTGAATTTGAATAATCTTGATCAATGCTTATTTTTTTTCCTGTAATTTTTCTTTTTACATTTTAAATAAGCAAACTCAACAAATGAGTTTCACGTCTCTTGGAGTGGCACAGAATGAACAAGAATTTATTATAAACCATGATAATTTAAAAATGACATAAAATTTGCAGTTTTGGTCTTAAACTAAATAGGTAGAAGAGAATAAATATTTTGGAAGGTGTTGGGTTGCAAGAAAATGCACAAGATGATAAGAATGTGTGATCCATTTAGGCTTGTACAGCTCACGAGCATAATGCAGTTGGATGAAAACTTGAAACAAACACGACACCGGAGAAACAACAAGCTGAACCAGCATCATTTTAAGTGCATGTTGACTAATGATAATTACTATTTCAATGTAAATGATTGGACTCGGGTTACGTTTTCAGTACATCCACTTATTCTTTTAATATATTAACGTTATCGTATATTTTAAAATACACTGTAAATTTATTATTTGTAATAATTTTATATTGACTTCAAGTAATTGATTTTTTATCGAGTTACCAAGTTTAATGGGCATAGACTGAGCGAGCTACTCCCAAAATGTTTACATGTGTTCGCCCAAGCCTCTAACATTGGCTAAGGTTGGTGCCCCACCACAAGTCAACACAACAACTTGAAGAGTGGATGCAACATGTATATCTTTTGATAAAGAAAATATCTCAACGAGGAAAAATATGTCTTGAAGAGTGTTCCATGTTGAATTTAAAATGTGCTATGATCCTTATAATGAATCACATTCCAAGCATATACTTTGAATTTGAAGAGATATCATAGCCCATTGCCATTTATATATCACTCCATATCGCGATAACACTCAAAGGCTGTGGCTACAAAAGATTACATTCTTTAACCAATAAAATATATATCCACATTTACAAGAAATATTGGCTAAACTAATTTTTCTTAGTTATTCAAGATCATTAGAAGACATGGGTCATGACTTTATTCTTGACGTAGGGATAAAACCTATTTTTCTTCGCTCTTTATCATGTCAAATTGTGAAACATATTTTTATCTTCTTTTGCATAAGATATTGCTTTCTCGATTTAACATGACAAATTACTTACAAAGAAAACGTATTCTCAAACATCATAATTTGATATAATATTTTTATATTCTTGTTTTTTTCACTAACTTAAATATTTACGATGTTTTATAAATATTCGTACCCAATAATCAAGGAATAACATGATTAAGGAACAAAAGCATAAATGTCACTTAAAATTTAGCTTCTGTGAAATTCTAATTAAGAACTTTCATAATTGATAAACAAATATTACACCGCCAAATATATTTTTCGTAGGCTGTCATACTTTTGGTTAAAGAAGTGCGGATATGTAACTAACAATTTTGTATGCCATGTGTGGATAATTCGAGTCGAATGAGATTGAAAAGTATAAAAAACCATAATACGTAACTAAAAGAAAATCCTTCAAAAAACATTAAAATCAACGTATAAGAGTGAGGGGGATAGACGGGTAAAATAGACTATTCAGCTATTTAAGTAAAAATATTAAAATCAATTTAAGTTAAAAAAAATGTTCAAAACGAATAATGTTTATTTTTCTAATTTGTAATTTTAACCTATGTTAAACTTAATTTGACTATAAATATTTAAATTTAATTCAAACTTTCGAATTTTAAAAACGATACCTCATATTTTATTGGCTAAGTTCAAGCTAGCTTAGTTAGATAAGCTCATTTTATGATTTTAATATATATATATATGTTAAAACTCTTAAATTAAGATGATAAAAATTATTTTAAAATCTAATAATTTGAAACAAAATTTATTCCATATATTGTCAATTTTTTTTTTTAAAAAAAAGTAAATAACTACCTAGTCCTCTGATTATTAATATATATATACTCTCTTCCTTTCTCATCCTTATTTTTTACATTTGAGATATTACCATAAATATCACTTGAACTCTAAACTATTGATTTAATTAAATTTTAAGCTTTTTTTAACAAAAATAAGAAAATAAGATGAAAAAAACGAGTGAAAAAAATATTTTTATAGCTATTAGGATAAATATAAATAGAAGAAAGTAAATTAAAGTTAATGTTTCTCTGATGTTATTTAATATAATAAAAATCAAGCATAATAACATAATATATTATATACGTTATATAACACTATAAGTATTATGATATTATATATTATATATTTTAAGTTTTTTTCATTTTTTAGTTTTTTTTATTGATTCTTTTAGTTGATGGAGTCCTTCATTAAAATATAATATACTTTTATTTGATTATTACCCAGATTCATATTTTTGTTTTTTCTCATAATATTAACATTTGATAAAAAAATATAAAAGATTAACAATATAATTTCAAATTTTCACAAATTCTAATCTGCAAAGCTAACTAGTTTACCTATAGATAACCAATGTGTGAGTCGTTACTATTGATCTGCTTTTTAGCTAATATTGGGTGTAAGTCACGTGCGTGCGTGATCTTTTACATGCCAATTCACAGAACTGTAAATGGTACACTGGGGTCCACATAATCAAAAGACACTATTTCACTTCAATCCGTACCACCTGGTCCGCACCGTAGGCTAATATTCTCTCCCAAGTCACATGTCACGTCAGTATAAATTAAATTTGGGAGGCGAAAAAATATCCAGTGATAGTGAAGGCACGTAGAAAGGAACAAAGCGCACCGTTGCAAATATTATTTTTATTTTTATTAGTTAGACCATAAAATTATGAAAAAAATAAAAGAAAAGAAAAGTGACCGGGAATAAATCTAGCGTGTCGGTGCCGACAGTTATGGCACCGACAGGTTAACCGGGAAAAAGAGGTTGATTACCGGTTAAGGAAGGGAAGCAATTAAGCGAAGCTGAATCCCATGCATTTTTGCGTCGGTGCGTACTCTTTTGACTTTCTCGGACTCCATTTTTCAAACGGTTTTTCGTTATACGCAATTTTTGTCTGAGAAAAACAATGTAAATAAAAATAATAATATGGTTAATGAGAAAATCTATTAAAAACTCATGTATTTAAGCATATTTTATGAAAACTGTGTTTGCTATTTCCAACCCTAATTTTATAATAGACTGTGTTAAATTTTTAGGTCATAATCTTATGTATGCTAACTATTTTCAAGTTTATGAACATATAGATATATCTTTACATTACCAGTCTCAACATTTATTCCTCTTTTTGATATTCTTCACTCTTTGTTTTCAAAGTTTTTTTCTCATTAGTATATATATTATCTGAAAATAACCAGATAATACCATTACACTTTTTTATTATAATTTTCAATAATTGATACAACAACCATATGGTATACGATGTAGCATAGAAATCAATGGGATTTTGATTTTTTTTTTCTTTCGGATTTATCGTTCTTTAAAAAAAACGTTTGATCTGATTTTAAACATACTTAATTTAGATTTTAATATTATTTATAAAAGTTCCTCCTCTTAAGTACAATTTTTAAGTATGAGTTTGGACTATCCGCCTCTTTCCACCAGAATAAAATACATATGATCCAAACATCCTATTTTCACAAAATGAAATGACAAGTAGACTTGTATCTGTATGAAGGTGTTTTCACTAAACTGTGCAGTCCATACCATGTAATTGATAAGTAGAAGTGGAGAACATCTAAAATTTGAAACTATATATGTATGGTAAACTTAGTAGATCAATTAACCGACAATTAAAATTTTTGTTAGAATTCAAAACCTACAAATTTAAAACTAACAAACTGACTATTAACCTAAAAATAGTTACTAATTTAACTTTTCATTTAATTGATAAGTATAAAATAATATAAAAATTAAAAATTATGATAAGATAATAAATACAAAAAATACATTTGAAACTTACAAACTCAAATGTTATGTTTTCAAAAAATATTCATGAAATATTTTTTTCAAAACAAAAACTAATTATTAAAACAATTTCCTTTGTTAAATAGGTTTCATTTAGTACAAAATAGTTAATTAACTAATCAGTTTTTACTTTCATGAACCTTGTCAAACACATTCTATCTTTATATTCTTGCTTTTATAATATGCATGGCAGGAGAATATACAGCAACAACATTCGGGTTTGTCACTGTACTGTATAACTATTTTTCCTTTGTAAAACTGTTGAGAAGGGAATACAGGGCCCTCTTATAATTATTATTAATATTATTACATTGTAGACATAAATTGTCTTTGTTTTGCGGACTCATACGACATGCAGTGTGCTGGACCGCAAAAGAAAAATAAATGAAACACGTGATGATGTCACGTGGGTGTAGATTTATTTAATTTGTGAAGAAATTGGATATTATTTAGAAAATAACATAAACATAAGCATTTCAATCACCGAATTAAACGCCGAGAATAGGGAAGTGAAAGCGATGGTTGCATGTGAGCTGAGGACTAACAATGTATTTTCCATAATTCTTTAGTTTTAAACAAAAATTGCAATTATTAATATAAGTGTGCGCCCTTCAATAGACAATAAAGATCTTTCAATGCGGACATGTGCCACGTGGGTGCCACAATCAGATGACACAACGTGGGGACGACGTCGTAATTTTAGATTTGTATGCGTCCCAAAGTACTTTCTTGCCCTTGTATAAAATGATTTTGTAGCCACTCAAGGAAGGGCCTTTTGGGGAATGAAAAATAAGGGCTGTGTGGGTGCATTCCATTCAAGGGAGCACATCAACACCACGTGGAAAAAAGAAATCTAAATACATGGTGTCATGGAGAGTGGCAACCCACTCCTTATCAAAGGCATTGGGGGACACAACACCAAAGGTCTCAAAACACTGTATTTATCAATCACAGTCCAATTATAAAAGAGTTATAGAACATGGAGAGTAGGATAAACGTATACACAACAGTTTTGGATGGACCTCTTTTTAAGACTAACATTTTATTTTAAAAAGGTGTCATTTATGTTATAACCATATATATGTTGTATTCAAAAGGGTTTTGAAAAATGATGGTAAATTTGAGCTTGTAAATTATGAGTTGTTTTTGTTTTTCCTTTTACATTTTTTTAATCAAGTGACTTGATTTTGGTGAGAAGGTTGGATATCAATTTTTGTGGGCCTACCCAAGTTCTACTACTAGAGGCAACTTTGTCTCAAAGCCCAAACCATGTTTGGAGTTTATGTACAAAATTAATTAAGAACCAAATAGGTATACCCCATAACCAGAAAAATGCCAAAAAAGGCACATAAGAAGCAAAGCAATAACCATGATGCACAAATCAACATCACTGGAACTATTTCACTCATACGACCGACATCTTTCTTATTATTTTTTAAAATGTTTCGCAAATTATTTTAGAACAGTCCGTTTCAACAATAATGATATACTCAGACAATGTTTGATGTCTATACTCTTACAAGAAAAAAAAAATGTATATATGATACGTTTTAGAAAGTTTTTAGCCACATATAATTTACTTGGATTAAATTCAAGCTTGACTTGGATTCTGACACCCCAGAACCTGTACGTGCCTGATATTGGTTGGTAGCCCTCCCACACATTTTGGGGGGAAGAAAAACAAGATGAAGCAATGTTATATAGAAATAGCATTATTCCTCATCACAAAAATCAACATGTAGCACTAAACACTTGATAATGGCAAGAGCAAGAAGATCACATTTAGCCTGCATTTAATGATAATTCATAAAATAAAGTGTCAATTAAGAGAAAAACTATTATCATTTACAGTTTTTTTGAAGAGACTAAAAGTAAAAATGAACAGACTTGAATCCGAATTATAGATGAAAACTAACAAGGTGAATGTACAAAATGTATGCTATGTGGTGTGGCTGTTGATGGATTGGTGAACAGTATGGTGCACCATTGGATACTATTTTGCACTAATACAGTGCATACTTGAAAACTTTTGACATCTACTGCCCGTCATCCTTGGCTGTTGCTCGTAATAATTGCACAGATAATGTGGAGGGGTATGGTCACCGTACTATGTCATTTGTTTTTAGAACAGTAGTGATCAAAAGCTAGGCCTATAGTATAGTCACATTCAATACTCTAATTTTTTAGAAATTCGTTTATTTTAATAGTAACTTTGTGAGCTATGAAATCATAAACTTTTCCTATTCATGGCAAAATAATTTCAATTATAATCATAAATTGTAATTGGTTTATAAATAATTAATGTATCATGTTTGTTGTAGTTTTTTATATTACTTTTTTCTAATTACAGTTGTTATTTTTTTAACATAATTACAGTTTTTAATATTAATAAATAGCTTATAAGAACCAGGTCTGGCTAAGACAACCTAAAAGCCCAGTAGCCCACCCTTCGTTTTCAGAATACGCCTTAATTTTTTTTATAAGAAAAACCTAGGCCTAACTTTGAATCCCATGCACTTTTACATTTTCAAAGGGGGATAAGCCCAAATGTTAAATGCCTTGTCCAAAGTGAAGGTCAACTAGAGTTCTAGCCCAGGCCCAAGTTGTTAAGAAAAGCCCAGACCCAAAAGAAATAGTTTTCTAGAATTGACCAATAAAATATACAAGAACAGTGACAAAATAAAGAAAAATATAAATGATTTGTGTTTGTATTTTGTCCCCCAGTTTTTTATTTATCTTTTAAGGTTGTTAATAAAAATATTATTTCAAAATATTTTATTTTGTGGTTAAAATATTAACGTTTCATCCGTTTTGTAAAAAAAAAATTAAAAAAGGAGTAACACTGTCCTAAAAGAATTAATAATAAAAAAATTGGCGTATATATATGTTTATTCCTAAATGATTATAATTTAGGGACACTTGGAAGGTGCAGGCAGCTTTATAGAGAAATTAAGATTCGAAACCTCGTAGAATATCCAATCACTCATACTTTTTTTTAATGGAATCTTATTTCTCATACTGCCTACAAACAATTGAATACTACTTGTTTATAGATAAATTGTTATTAAAAATTAGTACTTAATTATACGAAACAGTAAAACCCTAGTAAACTAACCCTAAAGTTTATAAAGATTTGTTAATTATAAAAATAAAAAATATTATGTAGTTTTTCTATGGCGTTAATTTTTTTAATATTTTAGAAACAATTTTTTGTTTTTTTATTTTTAAAAAATTAATCTAAATATATATAAAAAATGTTTTTTAGTTTTAAGAAGTACGAATGCCCATAATTTAATGATCGAATTTTGATACATATAAAATTTAAAATTGCATAATTTTAACATAGTTGTATAGAGCACTCCCGACTCTTAGAACGTTATTCTATGGAGGTTTACGCGAGAAAAGAAATGAACGTCAACTATACATAAATTTCTATTTTACTAACCCTAATTAATTGTATCCTATTGTAAGTAATGGATGCGAAAAATAAACCCAAACCCTCAGAAGTAATAACCAAAAACGACAACTAAGAAATATCAAAACAATTAGATAATTTGATGATAATCTAAACAGCTAGAACACATTAAAATAGACTCTTTATTTTAAAATAATCAAATAAAACAACTTAAGAGATGATGGAAGAAACTTGAAATGAATAAAATTAAAAATTAGTAAAGAAAGTTTTGTACAAGAGTCAAACAAATCTAAGGTCATTACCATTAGACCATTTTTAAAAATGACGGCATATCTTATTTTGAAAAAAATTGATCTTAAGTGTATAACTGAGCTGCTTATAGAAGTAGCATTTTTTTTTTAATTATTGTTATATTTTTATTTTGATGTGAGAGAGAAAAATTGAATTTAATTGGAAATAAATAACAAATACTAATGAAAAAAAATAAATCAAAATGGACATGAGCCAAAGCCAGAAAATCGGTATTGTAAAGAGCGTTTCAATTGTGCTAATGTACACTCCTTTTTCTTTCTCTTTTTGGTAATTTTTTTTTCATGTCCGATTTGCATATTATATTAAATCGTGGCATCAACCAAGCCATAGAATTATTTTTGGTGCAACATATCATTAGAGAGAAAATTAAGGAACATTGGTTTGATAATTGATAAGCCCCAGCAAAAAATCATAGGAAAACTGCTACCACCAACATCAATTGCTAACAAGAAGCATCTCCTATATTACATGTAGCATTTCTGACCCTAATTTTGATTTTGCTCTTGTTCTTACTGATGTTGGAGTATCAGCTTCTTCCTTCTCCTCAAAGACAGAAGGAATTCCAGGTCTAATCTATGATGTCACAAAAATTGCTTTTGATGCATCCATGTGATTTAGTCGACATGTTCCAAGGAGGACTTCTGGGAGTTCATCTTGTGTGTTAGCCTGCAGAGGTTTTCAGATATCTGATTTTAGTATGGCAATCCAAATTCCAAAATTGTTAGCATTTGAATGTTAATGACCATGGTCTTGGTCTAATAGCTAGCATGTTATGTAACCATTTGATAAATTATTTTTACCTGTATCAAAAATGCCATTTCTACCACCAAATTGTTCAGGTATCCAAGAACTAGGCTCACTACCCCCCTTGCTACTGTTGAAGATCCAACATCGATATCAAGCTAATACGATAAAAATAATTTCAATGTTAGCTTATAAAACAAGAGAAGAAAGCTGAAAAGAATAATGAAATTTTGTATGAAATGTCAACTATAAGCTTGGTTATGTGTGTATCTGAAAAAAGTATTATAAAGTTTTGGCAATGTTACCTCTAGATAGTTCTTCCCACGAATATAAATTGTTTCTAGCGCTTGCCCCACCAAACATGCTTTCTTTCCAACACTTTGCTTGACAATCCAAGATCCCTGAGAGAAACAAATAGCATGGGAATGGAAACCATTAGATAGTCATCTTGACCCTCCTTGAATTTTTGTTTCAATTTATGGCTTGTCACCAACTTTACAAATGTGGCTTAAATCTTAGACATGTCATGCACCTTAGAAATATATGGTATCAGCTTGAATCTTGAGTTCCTATAGGCATCATCTCCTTCTACAAAGCTCAGCAATAAGGGATTGTCTTCCAAAGGCGTTTTGATCATATAGTAGAGTGAAATGGAATAATTGGGACTTCCGGGCACCTGATCCATGGCAATAGTACACATTAGATCCAACACTTAAGGATGATGAAATATAATAATGTACATGAGGTTATACTCACTTGTATGTTGATAACAAAAAAGAATTCTGGACCACCTTTTGCTGCATATTGCTGAATAAATCCAAAAGCACAAAATATAATAAATTTTTGGCACTTATTTTGCGACAATATAATTGGGACCCTTTAATCATAAAAGTAAATAGACACAAAGTATGAAGCAAAGGATTACCTGAACTATGGAATCAGGACGACCACTCAAATTATCTTCTCGTGTGTTAGAACGAAGCCAATCTACACCAACCAATTGCATCAAAGTGCCGTTTGCCTTGATCTAGTAAAGAAAAATTTAAATTTGTTTACTTATTGAACCAGGGAAAAGTATGTACACTAGTTTACTACAGTTGGAAACATTAGCATCATTGAAGCCTTTCACAAGTATCAGACAGAACAACGGATATGATTTACAATTCCACCTTGAATAGTAATCATAAAAATAATTTTTCTAATGAATGTCCGAAAACATATTATAAGAAATTGATAAATAGTAAAATTTTTATTAAAAATTATAACATTTAATATTATCAATACACTAGATTATGTAATTTTTAATAAAAATTTACTATTTATAATGTTTCTGATCACACGTGAAAAAAATTGTTATAAAAATGTCGCATTCTTTTTACGATATCTCAGGGTTCATGATTTTCTGAACAGAACGACGACACTAAAATTTTGTAATTTTTAACATTTCCTTTGCAACATAATGAATTTAACAAATAAAGAGCAAATGATAGCTTATCAATTAAAGATGAAAAACATGAATTAAAAAAAAACCTTCTGCTGGTCTTGTAAATAATTTTCTCCTCGAACCAAGAACAAAGATGGATCAGAAGCAGCCCAGCTATTGGGTAAAGTACAATTTGGATCTTTAAGAAGAGTGGATCCATAAGAGCATGATGCACTTTCCTCCCTAGCAGCCTCTTGCAAGTCCATATACCCCTTTTTGTGAACTGCATGCAACATATGTTTAAATTTTGGAACCATTTTCTCAAAAACTCATTTGAACAAAAAAATCCGTTCTACTCAAAATAATCTTATTGAAAGTTTAAATGATAAATAACAACCCTAACCTGCAAGGTCGTGTAATTTTTTTACCAAACCAGCAGCTGAAGATATTCTGGGGTGGGACGCAGTCTGCACATCCCATTATATCAATTCCATCAACAATTGATATTATCAAAATGCAAATGCTAATAAGTGCCTTCAGGGCATTGCTAAAGTATCAAAGATGTTTGTAAAAAAAATATAATAAATAAACTTCTCTCATAATTTTTAATATAATATAAGGTGTTTATGAAAAAAAAATCTTTTCACTTTATATTCCTTTAACTAGTGTTAAAAGAGCACCTTGTAATCTAGAACTTTGTCAATGTATATCAATTATCATACAAAAAGATCCTTTAGATAATAAATAACACAAACATGTGACAATGTTGGGAACATAGAAGGCATATATGATTATATGTTACTGTGTAATGAGATTCCTTGTAAGAGAAGGCATGTTATTGGAATGCAAAAATACCAGTTGTTCTGAACCCATGTCAGAGTGCCATTCATTCTCAAAGGGATCATAGTCCGTAGATTCAGGAACATCAAAGAACTCATCAGCATCATTCATTCCCATTAAACTTGTAGGACCACCATGTTCTTTCTCCTCCTCATCTGTCATTACAATAAGATCCTCAACCTTTCCATTCTTTTTTGGAACTTGTGTCTTAATTTCCTCCTTTACATTAAGAGGCAACCCAATATCTTTGGTCATTGTAATTGGCTCAACTTCAGCAGAGCAATTTCCTGTTTTGGTTCTAAACAACTCTCTTAATGCTGCAAAAAGGGGATCATAAAAAAAAATTATATAAAATATTACATGGCACTGCAAAGTCTGCCATGTAGCTTTATCATCATATACTAATAATTAATAAACGTACCGGCAATTCTCTCAAGCATACGAATGGTTATGGATCTTGAAGATGAGAGGCGCAAATACAATTTCCAAAACTTCCAATCAATAGCAAGCATATGTCTTACAACTGATTGCGTTCCTTTGTTAACAGGACTCACCACAAATCCTCCACCTACCATAAATATAAAATGTGATAAAAACCTCCTTTTTCAATTTTATTTTTAGCCATGATCGTGCTATTTTTGGCATTTTCCTGATTTTGGTAAACTAATAAAAAAATTACTGATTTTAGGGATGTCATGATTAGTAGCATTTTGACCACCATAATCTATAGGTATCATTGAAAGGTTAAACAATAATCTCAAATTTAAAGCATACATTACTTTTAAGGCAAGCTCGGACGTAGCCGCTCTTGGGTGGACACTTGGAATGATATACAGAATGGTACAATACCACTGTTACAGAATCAAACATAAAAAAAATAAAATTAAGTGATAGATAACAATGAACCATATCTTCACAATATATCATTTACTTCATAAAACATTACCATATGTGCCATCTTCCTCTCTCCTCCAATATCTTCGTAGTAATAAATCTCTTGGTTTCGTTCCCCTGAGCATTATATATAATGAAAATATTAACATGTTTAGTATGAACTCTGGGTGACAAGGTTTCATATGTATCCTACCATGGTAGCCAATCATTGTACAGCATCAGGTGAATAATATCTGTGTGACCATCAAGGTGATCAACCACGTTGCCTCGATAAATACAAAAGTCCCATCTACAAGAAACTTGGTAACTTAGTAGTAAATCATGTGGCTCTAAATTTCAAAGAATAATAAAGAGTATGTTACAAGAATTTTTCCAAGTTAAAAATGGAAATTTAGAATGCTTACTCTGATCTTGAGGGATCAAGAGACATAAGAGTATGGAAGATATCCTCTGAAGTTGCATCAACCACACCAACTGCCATTATTGCTGGGTGATCACCCCAATGCTGAATAAGGAAAAAAAAAAAATCACTTCTTCGGATGAATTGACCAGTTTACAGAAACAAAGTATTACCTAGTTAGGGGCAACTTACACTTCCATGTGAATCCCAGTCTTTGGCTTCTTTGAACATCCTTAGGCCTGCACAAGCAATGAAATATTAGATACATATAAAGCCACCAGCTATGTGTGTACTAGGAGCCAAAGATTTACCATTCTGACAACCAAAAATCTTCCATGGTGAAGGTGCAATAACATCAGAGGTCATGGCTTCAGTGTATATGCATGACTGAAAATTGATGTCAGAGTATGAGTATTTCCAATCTGCGCTTTTTGAGCCTCCATATCTGTTTTGAGAACACTTTAGACATTAAGCATATATATTTTATACAACATAATCAGTATAATTTTATATAAATATAATTCACACATACACCAAGATCAACATGACTAGTTCAAGATAATGTAGGTACATTTATCGACATTCATCTCTCAAAATAATGATATAGCACAAAGGACTGAAGGAGTATTACAGTAATTATCTTCGTTTCAAATATTCAACAAAAAGAAGATGAAGAAAGTGCAGAATTATAAATATTTGAAAGTAGTCGATATTGAACCTCAAAGTTGAACGTCTCTTCTTGGAATAAGCCACAAGATTCTTTGCTGGAGCTGGGCACTCCTGAAAAATATACAATAAAATAAGTTTCTTGTCACGAAACAATCATTCTACTCATTAAGTTAAAGAGTATAACCTTCAATGCAGCATCCTGCAAGGAACGTATCCATCTTGCTACTTCTTCTGTACTACTCGCTCCCAACTGTATATCGATGTAGAATTTAAACCATGAATCAATCTTGTCACAATATTTTGTTTGAATTTTTAGTTTTAACATACCTTAAGCTTATCACTTTGATTTGTAGCATTATAGACGGTGAAAATAAAGAACAACTGCAATGCAAACAAATTTGCAAATACAATTATTCAGTGTTCAAAGAAACAATGCATTATTGTTCAGAGAACCGAAAATTGATTAGAAAAAAAAAGTATCTATCATTATTACTTTTCTGTTGATGCTCTCCCTTCCATTGTCATTAACCCGAATGCAGGAGTCGATCATTGCACTTCTAACTGGCTCCTGAAAATAAAACGCTTTCATTTAGCAAAACTAGCTATTCAGTCATTGCATGCCATAATGGTTTGTAGAAATTTTAGTGCCTTATAATCATAAATGTGAAATATTACGTCATTCATTATAAAACCAATGCATTACGTTTACCTAGCTAGCAATAAAACATAACAATGTACTTTGCAAATCTATGAAATTAGAAAAATATGTAAATGAATCCAAAACCTTATTAAAACTGTCATCCATAACACAACAAATATGGGAAAACGAATCATTAAACTATTTTTTTTTAATTTTTTTTCTGCGCGTGCACCTAGAATCAAAACAACAGGAAAAATATGAAAATTAACATTTTTGAATCGGTTACAAGCAATACCGATCATGTTCATATTAAACAGTATTCAATCCTCATTCTTTCAATCTGATCAAAGGATAAAGATTTATTAGCAAACTCTTGAGAAACAGATAAATGAAAATAGTTTATACGAGAAATTCACCTCCATTTGGGAAGAGGGTTGGATCTTGAAGCTTCTGAGGATATTGTCTTTGAGAATGAAGTACCTCTTACGTGAGTAAGGCTGACCAAACCGGTTGGGGCGAATGAGATAGAGCCACCCTTCCATTTTTCTCTCACTCTGCGGAACACCCATTTCCAGAAATCATAAAAAACACCTAATAGTGCCTCAAAATCGAATTTTTAGACGTTTCAGACGCCAAAAAAAATGACAATTTCGGAGGCTCTATTGAATGAATGCAAAATGCAAATTCAAATGCAGATAGATGCATATGGAGATACCTGCGAGGAAGAAGACGATGATAATGTGATCCTCTGATCCCAGAAGAGGGATTCAGAGAATCAAAATTGAGAAGGCAGTCGCAATGATCTTTCTTCGTCGTCTTCTTCCTCTGTTCCTCTGTTCCGATATTCCGGGTTTCAACAATAAACTACCTTGTCCGTGTTTTCGTTGTACATGATGTTAGACCAAGTGAACTTACAATATTGCCCTTATCGTTTTCGCTCCAAAACTAAAACCCACGTCACTATATGATCCAATAAAAAGTTCTCATCCCATAACGAATGTGAAGAAATAGACAGAAGGAAGAGATAAAATAATAATAATAATAATAAACATAATAGATAATATAATAAAAATAAATATACAAATATAATTATTGATTTAATATTTTTATTTTTTGATATAATTTTTTAAAATTTTTTTGAGAAATAATTGCACTAATTGTGACTACTATAGGAGGACGATTTTCAACATTCACAGACCAAATTTTTTGGTACAACAAAATTTGATCTCAGATGTATGGTACTTGGTCAGTACTATATTAATTCATAACTAAACTGAATTGGAAATGAAAATGGGTTTTAAGTGGTTCAATTCATTTTAGATTAATTAAATTGATAGAATTACAACATAGTTGTTGCAAATGACACAGATAATTCTAAAATATATACAATTTTGTTAACTTTAATATTTAGAGTTAATTTTAAGTATGTATAAATAATATGTTTTTATAAAAAATATAATATTTATTATTATATTTCAAAATGATATTTTTAAATGAAATCTGATAAAAAGTTCTCAATTTTAAGGACAAAAGTTAATGTTTATATATATATATATATATATATGTTTGTATTAATGTAAAATGTTTTTATTTTACAATTTTTTTTCTTATAACATGTTTTATGAAAACAATTATTCATGCCCTTTTTTTATACAACCTAAGGAAGATTCATAGTAGTATTGTTATTCTGAATGGTTAAAAAATGTTTGAAATTAAAATAAAAAAGTAATTTAGTGGCATAGAAGAGGGCAATAGGGTATGAGTAAAAGGGTGGTCCTGCTTCAAACTTCAAACTTGAGAAATACTTAAATACGAAGGAGATGGCAGCTTCCTTTGTCCATGGCATGATTTGGTAGTTAATACTTAATTATAATTTAATGAAATACAGAATCAACCAACATCACTTGCGGGGATTAATGCTAGTTTTTCATGCTATTTTCTTTTCAAATCACCATGCATTCACTGGTATTTGTAATTACCCAAAATTAAGTAATTTTATTACAGTACTTATAAAAATATTAAAAACAGACTTTTAAAATATTTAATTTTAAAAACATTCTCCATGCTATTATAATTGTTGAAAATTTATTTTGCATATGATTTAAAACTATCTTATTGTATCTAATATTGTTTGAAAATAATAAATTATTAATTTAAATAATTAAGGAAATTTTAAAAATCTTTGACTGGACAAAATTTTTTAAAAGATATCAAGTTTCGTTTGGACAATATTAGATAAAATAAGTATGATTCATTGAGTAATAACTAATTAAATTACAAGCTCAAGAAATAGTAATAGTCAAGAACTAGTTATCTGAATCATAACTACCACGAGAGGGGGACCCAAAGAATGAGGATGGTGTCCCTTCAAAGGTTGCTTAAAAGAAGGAATTGGAATGGCACCCAACCAATGTATTGACTCCTAAGCCGTTTTCAACCACTGTACTTCATAAGCCTTTGTTGCCTGTGTTCCATCTCATGTCTCATTCTTCTCTTACCCGGTCAAAACGTTTTTTTTTTCTTGGATAAATACAAAATCTTTGATAATTTATAAATAACTAACATTTATTTTCTATCACATCAATCATCAAATCTTTCACTTTTCTTTTCTTTTACTTTTCTTTCTGTATTTCTTTTTCTTCTAAGCATTTTATGCTCCTATATTTCTATATAACAACGTTGAGTTTTGGACTTGCATGGCTCTGTGCCTCTGTGACAGTTATATTTTAATTAGTAAATGTTTTTTTTTTCGTGAAAAAAGTAAAGTAATGCTATAAAACCCAAAAAGAAGGTTAAAAATTTGACAAAAGAAGATTATGGTTGTTGAAAAATTTTAATAGTAAATATTATCAATAAAATATGTCACAACGAATTTCTGACTAGTATTTAATTTAAAAATAATAAATTTATCAGCCCCTCCCTTGCCTTTCAAAAATTCCCTTTTAAACAATCCCTGAAAACTCTTTACCTATAAGATGAAGAGGTTCTTAGATTGGTTCCGTAACAAGTGTGGAAGAAGCACTGTCTGGGTTTGAATATAGCTTGCTCAAGAAGATGACGAAAAGCTTGTCAGCTTCTTCCGTTCCAAGCTGATTCAATTAATGGATTCTTAAAGATGAAAATTTGCATGTTCTTAGGGTTACATATGAAGTAGTACACATGGCTGAAATTCCAAATAAATTGATTTGGATAGCATTATTACCTTATCAATGTTGCTTGCAGATAAAGAGCTCTATTTTTTTTTTCTTCTCGACTCTATGAAAGAGCTTGAATTATTACCATCAAAACCGTGCGCTTTCACTTTTAATCCATGAGGGTTGGGCTTGGGCATTTCTTTCTAGATAAATATTACTTACATGTCATAGCTTAAGAAAATAAACTTTTAGACCAAAAATTTAATAAACTTTTAAAAAATTAATGAAGAAAACTTAACCAAAAAAAGAAGGTGTTTTTCAAAGCTAATTTAAAGAACTTTTACTTCTAGTTTTCTTTTTCTTTCTTCATCTCAAATCTTAAGAGAACCCAAGAAATGTTATTTTGCGTTCTACAAATTTTCAAACTGGGAGAACTTTATGGAACAAAAAAAAATTGGGAAATAATGTAAATTTTGACAGTTCCATTTTTTTTTTCTCTCTCTCCAAAGAGGTGGCATTTTCCTCTAGCTCATTATCACTGAAAGATAAGATATTTTAAAAAAAAAAATCTACATGATATTCGTTTTCTTTGCTAATTCGCATTATTAAATATTGGATGTCGCAACAATAAGTCTATTATTAAAGAACACGTTTTCAGACTTATGAAATTTTAGGAGTGTTTAAGAGGAAACAATGCCCAAGCATAAATTTAATAACGTAAAATTCTAACCAAGATGCCATTCAAATAGAAGGCAAAATTTATGACCAAATGGCTATTTCTCTTTCCAATTTCGCACTCGACAACATTATTATTCACTTATAAGAATATCTTATTAAATAATAAATTTGCAATAGTTTAGCCATAACGCAAAACTAGGAAAAATTACTTTAAAGTTCCCCTCACCAAAAAAGTTTTTCATTTCAGGTATTGATTACTAAGTATCACATTGAAATATTTCTAACACCTACAAAGGAAGACCTTAGAAGTTTCTTAGCATTACGTGCCTTTAGGATGATGGCCTTAACTAACATATCCTTTGTTTTTAAAATGGTTGAAAGTTATTTGAATGAATGGCATAAGATAGAATTGCCAGGGGAAAATCGTACAAACAAGCAAATCTATAATTATAATTTGTCCTCTTAATTCCACACAATGCTGCCAAAATGCTATATAACCTTCTCAAATAAGAACCATTGGATCTGCTCAGTCACTGCCTGTTGAACAAGCCAAAACACTTAAAAGCGTAGAGCAAAGACGAAAGATAATGTTTTAACTCTTAATCATAAAAATTAGTTGAAAGGGGGGATTTAACACATACCTTTTCGTAAACTAGCTAGATGTTCATCATTTGCGTATGGATAGATCAACGTGAAGATATGCCACGGAAGCCACAAAAAGCAAGAAAAATGCAGATGCCAGCATCAATGGCTCAGCAAGCATAAATATAGGGTTAAAGTTGTAGTATACCTACCAAAATATAAAAGACATGGTTAGACCATACTCTAGAGGAGATTATAGAATGAAAACCATAGACCGACTGGACATGATGAATAAGATAACTTTATGATGTAATGTTAGGTGTACTCATCTCAGACCAAGCTTTGACAAGTTATGCGCAATTTACTAAGAATATTAACTCCACGATTTCATAACATCTTATGAAATATGCTATGACTTCCATTATTGTAGTTGCAGATAACAAAGTCATGGAAAAGTGTTCTACAATACTTTTTCAGCTTCGATTAAGGTTTGGACAAAAAACTATCCAAACCTTGTTCAAGAGGCCAGAACTAAAAATACATTAATTGTATGAACTTGATCCATCACGTATCATTTAAATATCAGAGATGCAACAATTGGAATTGCTTTAGGTTTAAAGACATGCTAATAAACAGTAAGGATGAGCAAAAGGAGGCATGGGTAGGGAAGTAACATATTTCAGCATAAATTAAGTAGTGACTGAAAACATGGAAATACTGCTGCATGTTTTGTCACCTGAGAAAGACGGCAGAGAATACTTTGTTCAAAATTATTTGAGAAATCTATGATTTTCTTGGTTTTGACAAGCAATGATGTCTCAATAACTTTCACTCAGATTTTTTTCGGAAGGGAGGGAGGGAGGGGGGTGAATAAACTGTCATTGCCAACAATTAATTCTAAACATCCTAGAGGATAATTTTCATTGTGTAATCATATTTTAATAAATGTGGCAATAATACCTGATTTTGGGTGCACCAAACATATTTTTTACTCTTAGAACCCCTGAATTGCTGACATTCCAAACCAGTTTTAGAAAATTTTCTTTGCATTGGGTTTGGTAATTACCTGGAAAGGAGTATTATGCTCAGGAACTGCATTTCTCTTTTCTAGAACTACTACAGTCCTGCCGACAACATCAAGATATGAATACTTGGTCTGCAAAAGTTCAAATTTAAAACCATTTTAGCTGCAGGGAATCAAATGCTTGATGCTAATAATACAAGAAGTGAAATTCTGTGCCAGAATCAAATGCTACTCAGAGAACAAAAATGAAACATCTTGAAGAAATTGGAGTTGAAATGTATATATAAGATAAGATAGCATTACTATTAGGGACCCTCAGAGTCAAGTCCCTCTTTGTCACATAGTAGGATATTTTCACAATAAATACAAACAAATAGGTACAAGGAAGGCCAGATCTCCTTGTAATTGTTTATGTTGGCCATTTGACCAGACACTAAAGCCCTATATATAAAGCAAAGGCCTAAATCCATATATTCATACATTACAACCTCAAATCACCACGGTGTTACAATCTCTTAACTGACATAAACAACTTCCCTAGTACCATTTAGGTTGAGCTTTAATACTGCTAAGCTATCAAGAATTAGAATCCTTGTCACCACTATCAACCTGGCTACAATGGTATGTCAAACTCGCAACTAAGATGAGTGCAACCAGATAGAAATGCATGACTACAATGACTAATCATAAGTGGGGAGCCCTTTTACTGCTGTCATGCAATGAAATTTGATACAGATTCAACAGACTTAATTACACATAAACTCACACACAATTACATCTTGTTAGAACAAAATCTCTTGGGTGTCGGTGTAGGAACAATTGGGCTTTTTCTGACTCCATGTGCTTCCACTAACAAAAAGCATTTACCCACAAATATAATTATAAAATACAGCAAGGTCGATTTTCCATGGAAAATAAAAAAAGTGGCAGTGAATTCTCTATAAGCTAAAACAGGTTCTCAAGAATCATATCTTTAATATTTTACAATTATTTAAACAAGATTGTTTCCATGATATCAATTTTAGGGTGTCTACTTTGGGAATGTAAATTGAAATGCTCAATTATGAGGTTTCTTTAGTTGTTGTTCTGCTCTCCCAATTCCATGAGCTAAATTGACTGCAAATGTTTTAATATACAGATATAGAGAAATTGAACTCATTATTGACAATTAATCTTCATGATAAGATAGAAAAATGCAGCTGACACAATTATAAGTCAATAATGCATATGAAGATGAATCTCTCAATTGTAGATATAATGTATATACAATTGAAACTTAGCCAGTGTTGCATATGCAGAATTATCCCAAGAGAACATTACCTCTAGATGTTGCTCTACTTCAAAAGGAATCACGGCTGTGGGATCTTTGGACCCCTCTGGCAGCACAACCTGAAATGGTTCAAGAAGGGTAAACAAAACTATTGCATACAGCAACAGCAGTTGAAGCAAAGGAGCACAAATTTCATTTAATGATAACAATAACAATGCAAAAAAAAGGCACAAGTTCACACTTACTTTTACAATCAACTTGTCAACCACTGTCTCAACAAGAGGGCAACCAAAAGTAAAATTGAGGTATCTTTTTCCATCTGGAGACTCAAAAAGGAAGTCTTGCAATGGTAGCCCATAACCAATGACAAAGGTTGCTTTCCAGCCTCCAAATAGAGGATAACGAGGTTCAATTTCAAGTTCTGACTGCAATCAATCAACATGTAAAGAAGTATAGAATAAGAACACATGACTTTATAAAAAAAAAATCATGTTAAAAAAATGAAGTATCTTTTTGTCATTCAAGACTAAACTCCTTTGTGATCTCTACACATACACAAAACAACTTCTTCTGTTCATTAATATAGAAACATGACATGTAGAAACTAAAACAAGTCATCTCTCTTCCATTTATACTTCTGTTATTATTGGGACATTATGGTGTCAGTGCTACCCTGTATTCCAGTAAAACATAATCATTGACCAAATATTAAAGATAGTGATGCTTTTCAAGTTTAAAGTGTGAAATGCACCATGCCTCACTTATGATGTATACAACCATGTGGTTACCTATTGAAGAAACAACTGTAAAATAGCTTTCTAGTTTTCCCTTCAACTCAAGTGTTAAGGCTCCCAAAAGAAAGGAGGAAAAGAAAAAGAAACAATGCCCATGACATTAGAAGAAAGAAAAATATACAAATGAATTTGATCGACTGTCAAATGGAAGGTAGGAAAAAAGGCATGTGTTTTTTAAGACCTAATAATATATGTTACCTTCCGCGACTCTGTACGCAGATGTGAAGAGGAAATATTCCCTATTCCATCCCGGTAATATACTGAGTGAACCCTAGGGGGTAGTTTTGCTAGAAGATGTTTAAATGAAGAAACACCAGTACCACCAGGTCTAGTTTGATATTCAACCCTGCCAACAGCAATCCTCAGTTATACATACTAGAAAAGCTTTGTATATGAAAGGAGAAAAACATCAGAACAAATTCAGACAAATTTAAAAATTACAATATGATTAATATAAGTCTGTGCACTTTACAGAATGTAGAAGAGTAATAACTTCAAGAGCAATAGCCTACAGATATGTGCGTAATAATTACAGTACAAGTCTGTGCAATCTACAGAATATAGAACAAGTAATGTAGGGTGCCTATGGAGTATATCAATCTGTCTGCTCTTGCTTGGGTGTGATGAAGATCTTAAATTGATCCTTTTCTACAATTATCTACCTTAAAAAAGAATGATTCATTGATATTTCCACCAAATGTTGCAATTAAAACATGTAGGGAATAGACAAATCTTAGTTACTACTGAATTATCAAACCACACAGAATTGTGAAAAACAAGATAATTTTTCAAGGAAAGAAAAGAAAGAACTTTGACAGATTACAATACAGATAAGAATAACATCCATACAACAAATAAATAAAAATATTAGAAAATAGGCCATGTCAAACATCTAAAATAACAACCACTTCAACATGTTGAAGAGAGCATTTTGACAAGTAGGTAAATTTTCTATTCCTTTTAATACAATTACAGAAGTTATTTACCAAAGAACTAAATGGAGATCTGAAGCATTGAGGAGAATGAAAAGAAGATAACAAATTATACCTTGAAAAAACGCCTTTATGTCGAGCACCAGCATGGGCCAGCCTATATTGCTCTGTGACTTGTATGCTTCCCCAGTGAGATATTTCGATTTCTCGTTCAAGCTCCTCAACAACAGCAAACGGATTGTTATTTTCAAAATGAACAAGTACAGGAGAATATGAATACGGGTGATAATTGTCATATGGCCCATATTTCAGCTCTGTACCAGCACGTTTAGTGGGCTCCACTACCGTGAATGATTCTACCCGAGTACTTGGTGTCTTAATGAAAGTTGTCTGTTGCTTGACATGATAGGGGGACAATAATATTGCACTATCATGGAAATAGACTAATTGTGACTCTGATTGACTTATTTCTACTGGGAAAGGTTCCAGAGAATGGGTCAATATGTAAAGCACCTCTAGTGTTGTGGTTTCACCTTTACGTAGTGGAGTTAACAGAGTTATAGAGAAAAACTTAGTTCCATTTGGTCCATCTGGTAGCTCAGCAGATTTGACATCAAGAGGGACATAAGTTTTCTTCTTCTTCTTCCCAGAAGTTGCAGCAGCTTTGAAAATTGCTAAATGTTCAACTTCAGTGGGGGAAAAAGCAAGATGTACTTCTGAAGCAGGAGATGTCCCTGAATTTTCAACCTGAAAGGAAAGCTCTATGAAACATAGGATCTACAAATTTTTAAGAGGTTCTTTCAGAGTACAATCCCTTGAAAAGAAATAATAACAAATAATAGTAAAAATTTGGCCAAAACAAATACTGATTTAGAATTTTAGATATTTAGTTTCAATAGACTCTAAGCACACATGGAATGGTCAATAGTAGAGCCGAGGAGGAACATGAGGATGCCACCGTCCCCCCAAGTTTGTGACTTTTGTCATGTACTCATTTAGATATTTAGTTTCATAAAAAGAATAAATCTCCAAACAGCTATTTAATTGACAATCTCCTTCCCCTTTCATGTAACATGTGTGACCTAAGTGTATAACTATTATGCATGGTTGTAAGATGTGCTAATGCCGTCACATTGTTTGCATAAACACAAGTTTGGTTTAAACCACTTTTCATAGAAACTAAATTAAAATTCATCTGGACTACAACAAAACATGGTTTTTATATGCCAATAAGTATACCCATTACATCTAGACATAAGAAAATCTGTTAACTGTACTTAATTTAAACCCTTAAAGCTGAAGACATGCAACGCGGCAACCATGACAAGATTGACTTATTATCAAAAGAGTAATAGTATGGAGGGGTTACCTTCAATGTCAGGTACACCTTGATAATGTGAGAACTCAAATCAATCTGCAAGGATCATTAGCATACTAGTTAATAGATGTATAAAAATGAGAATTTGAATGATGCCCAAAATATGGCGGAAGATATACAATATTTCCTCAACAAAAAAAATAAAATAAAATAATCACACATAAGTATCAACAATGTTATGAAAATAATAAAGCACTAATCCTATATTCCCAATTCAATTTACCAAAAACCATATTCCTCTTACATTGATAGGACAAAAGAATCAGAAAGACCACAAAGTAGTCCACTTGCACCCCTCCCCCAAAACTGAACTTCCCCAACAAACAAACTAGAATGGACCTTTGAATTGCCCATAACTCTAAAAAACAATACAGTGGCACCAAAAGAAGAATGAGACACAAAAACAAATAATTATGGGATGATACTTTTGTTCTTCTTAGGAAGGGAAAGCTACGCAAAACCACCATATCTATCATGCCCATCTCACAAGTTCAAATTTTTTACACGGTGAGCACCAACCGAAAACAATTATCTCGATTTATCCACAGATCTTGAGCGAAAACATGAAAAGAGAATTGGGAACATACTCTGCGTTCTGCATTGGTGATCTGAATGTGTTGAGAAGGAGAAGAGTATGCAATTGAAAGAAGGAAGAAGGAGAGAAAGACAAGTCTTAGCAGAGCTTCCATTGCCATTGCCATTGCCAATGCAGTTGACGAGACTCTCTCTTCAAGTCCACACTTGAGTTTTGTGTTTATTTATTTCTGGTCAGAGGGTGTTTGGGTTCTTTTATTTGTTTTTGGTCAATTTTTTGGGTCTATAGATTGGGTCGATATTTTTATTTTTATTTTTATATTTTTTACACGGTGGTATAGATTTGGGTCAAAATATTGGGTCTTCTACCCTATTTTGTTTCTTTCAGCTCCACCCGGCCCAACCATGTCAGTCGGCTTAATACCGCCTAATATTGTTAGCCTAAAGGGCGTTTTAAAAAACATAAAAATAATTTATGATAATTTTAATATAATCATAAAAATAATTCTTTTAAATTTTGTTAATAGGATTGATATTCAAATTTATAGTATAAATAGCTCATACAATAAAAATTTATTGAATATAATTAAATTATTTGACTGGTACAAGATTTAATTATTTTAAAATTATATAAAAATATTTTTAACTATAATATATATATGTTTAATAAATAAAATAAAATATATTAAAATAATATATATTATTTAATTCTAATATGCAGTTTCATATATGTGTCTGCGTATGAATAATAATTAATTATCATATTAGGCAAATAATATTAATAATTTTCTATTTTAATTTTAGGTAATAATTTAATTATATTCAATAAACTTTTATTGTATGAAGTTTGAATATAAAATCTATCAACAAAAGTTAAAAGAATTATTCTAATAAATTATATAAAAAATTCAATTATATATGTATATATAATATTTTTTATTGTTTATATAAATGTATTTTAAAAAATACATTTCAAAATAAAAAATAAGTCCATTTTTTTATTATTTACAAAACATTTAGTTATATGACAACAAGTACGCACAAAGTAAGATTATTTTGATATATAAACACGATTGAATCATAGTAAACTTCAGAAACAATGAATCAAAATCGAAGTCATAAATGTGCTATGACCATTCCTTAGCTAAGGATATGAATATTTAGCTTTGGTTCTCGAAGAGCAACGGAAGTTGTAATAATAGAATCAAATACATAGATATTACATATTCAGAACGTGCGTTAAATTATTGTAACAACCTCATCAGAGAATCACTCTACACACTACACATTGGCATAACAGCTGCAACCTATTCTTCTTCCTAGATTTCCTCCTTTAGAATAACGTGTGCACTCTCTTCATTCGCAGAACTAAAATGATCGCATCTGTGTGAGAGAGAAACGGAGAAAAAATCTGAAGTACCACAACAGAAACAAGGAGAGCAAAAAAGGAATAGCTACCCATTTTGCAGTGCAGGGACTACCCTTTTAATTTTTTTCTATGAAACTTTGAAGGAACATTTTGATGTTAAGAAAGTAACACACATGGCATGCATGAAGCTGGGATCAAAATCCGAAATGTTTTACCTCTATGGACAAAGTTGGTATGTTGTTTCTCACTTCTTTCATCATTTGACAAGCTTATTATTATATGTTGAAGTTCACTGGAGACAAGTTTTTCATTTGTCTGTTTGTGTGAGGATGAATGCATGGTAATGAAGATGTTTGCATTGTCGCAAAGTAAATCAGTTGTTTAGTATGTAACAGTAATTGTTTGTTTTATTACGAGGTAGTGCTGTCACGTGATCAATATTTTGAATTGACACTGGTAATTTTCATGTGATTTAGAATTAAGTCACATTAATCTTTCTGTCTTAATATGACCAACCCATATTGGCCTGATGTTTCTGCAATAATTATCTATGCTTCAGAACAATGAGATCGATTAATTTAATTAATTTATTTAAGTTTTAGATAATTCTGCACCATATTCAAGTTTTTTATACAACCTCTTGATACTGGTATTTCCTTCTTTGAACATTTTACTAGTTTTCTTGGTCTATAGCAATAAATGAAGCTGAATTCTTAACCAGGTTGTATCAACAGAGTCTATCTAATCTATACATAATCCACCATTTTTTATCAGTGAAATATTGTTCTGGTTTATTATTAAGTATTAATCTTGTTGACTGTGAAATGCCCATCTCTAGGCTCTGCTCAACTGGACTTCCAAGTGATGTCATTATTGAAATCGGTGACACATCCTTCCATCTCCACAAGGTGTGTGATGCTTTGCCTTTTTTATTTATCTTGTTGTCATTACTTGACATAATGCATGATTTTAACCTCTTCCTTACTTGCTGCATTACCAGTTTCCACTGATATCAAGAAGTAAAGTACTAGAAAGTTTGATGAAAGAATTATCAAGGGAAAATGACAAGTCTGTTTTGGAACTTCATGACCTACCCGGAGGAGCCAAGGCATTTTTGCTTGTTGCTAAGTTTTGTTATGGTGTTAAAATGAATTTGACTCCTTTGAATGTGGTTGGTCTCAGATGTGCAGCTGACTACCTTCAAATGACCGAGAACTATGGAGAGGGAAATCTGATCTTACAAACTGAAAATTTCCTTAATCACATATTTGGTTTCTGGACAGACACTATTAAGGCTCTTAAAACATGTGAAGAGGTTTTACCTTTGGCTGAAGAGCTTCACATAACTTCCCGGTGCATACATTCTTTGGTGTTGAAAGCTGCGGATCCAAGTTTGGTTAACTTGCCTCTCTCTGGTCCAAGTGTTGCTCAGAGTCCAGAGGATGCAGAACTGTGGAACGGAATAAGCCTAACACCAAAGGCATCAAGTGAAGATTGGTGGTTTGAGGATGTCTCTTCCCTTTGTTTGCCATTGTATAAAAGGTTCATGCAGGGTGCTAGTGCAAGAAACATGAAACCTAAGAGAGTTGCTGGATCACTTGTTCACTATGCAAAAAAGAACATACCCTCATTGGGTAGTCAAACAAGTTCTCAGAATGGAAACTCATCTGCTTTTAAGTCAACTCTTTCTACCCCTTCTGAAGCAGATCAAAGGAATCTGATTGAGGAAATAGTGGAGTTGCTACCAAATGAAAAGGGTATGACACCAACCAAGTTTTTGCTTGGGTGTCTGAGGACAGCGATGGCTTTATATGCTAGTTCATCTTGCTGTGCAAGCTTAGAGAAAAGAATTGGTGCTCAATTAGATGAAGCAGATCTAGAAGATCTTTTGATTCCAAATATTGGCTACTCAATGGAGACTCTTCATGATATTGACTGCGTCCAGAGAATGCTTGATCATTTCATGCTTTTAGAGCATGATGTTATTGATTCTACATCTAATGATATAGAGGAAGAGAGGAGCTTAGTTGGAGGTTCTCAACCTACGAACCCAATGACAAAAGTGGCTAATCTGATAGATTGTTATTTGGCTGAAGTAGCACCTGATGTAAACGTGAAGTTACCAAAATTTCAGTCACTTGCTGCTGTAATTCCTGATCATGCCAGGACCCTCGATGATGGTATATACCGTGCAATTGATATATATCTCAAGGTACAGAATTTTTTTTTAAAAAAAAAAAACTTTGATTATCTTTTTTTTGTTATGTTTCTTGTGCATGCGTAATATGATATTGAATCATGATGTTCCTCAATAGTCAGTGATGATATCCTAGGAAATGTAGCATGTTCCATGATAACAAACCTTCACTACTTACAGTAATTGTGTTATATAATTGTGACAAAAGTTTTAGTCATATGTTCAATAAAAATAGAAGAAATGTTAATTTTCATTTGAGAGCAAGACTATAAGGCAATCTTCTAGAAGTTTATGTCCTGAAAGTTTAGTTTACTATCTTATGTTCTTTGAAAAATACTAATGGATGATCAATTTCAGTCTCATCCATGGATGACCGACTCTGAGAAGGAACAAATATGCAGGCTGATGAACTGCCAGAAGCTATCATTGGAAGCCAGCACACATGCAGCCCAAAATGAGAGGTTACCACTTCGTACTATAGTCCAAGTCTTGTTCTTTGAACAACTGAAGCTTCGTACATCTGTTGCTGGTTGGTTCTTTGCTTCTGATAATGTTGACAACTCACAAAACCTGAATGCAAATCTTGCTTTGATAACACATGATGGCAACACACCACATAACCCCGTTTTAGCTTTTGACAACATGAAAGAGAAAGTGGCTGAACTTGAGAAGGAGTGCTTGAGCATGAAACAAGATTTGGAGAAAATGATGAAGTCAAAGGGAAGTTGGAACATGATTCTTAAGAAATTGAGTTGCAAACTAGTTCCTAAGCCCTCTAATTCCAAAGTCTCAAAACCATGCAAAAAGTCCAAAATTTCACCAGCATCCACAACCCAGATGGAAGAAAATGCCATGCAAGTGAACTGACAGACTTGAAAAAATTTGCAATTTTTTCTTTTTCTTTTTCAAGTTTTAATCTCTCCTAGTTGTCTCTTTTCTCTCAGCAATAATTTAACTAATAATGAATAGTTGCTTTCGTTATGCTACTTAGACATTAGAATTTTGATGCAGTTTAACTTTTGCTCTGCATAAATGGCTATAGCTATACTCTAGTTGATAGACTGAAGCTTCTCTATGACTTGTATTCTTCCATTATTCTTTCATAATTTTTTTTAATTCACAAAATTATCTTGGACCATTAAGAATAACTTTGTTTAGTGGAATGATTTCTTCCATTAAGTTGGCACTTGACATATTTGCCTCTAAACATTTTCATGTAAGATAAACTTTCATTTATACGTTTTTTTTTTCATATTTAAATTTGCAAGTAGATTTAAGTTTCTATTCACATGTAAAATACAGTGGTAAATTATATGCTTTACGGAATAATTGTTCACTGTAAGATTAATTCACTGCAAGATGAAAAGGAGAATACACCGGTCTAGGGTTATTTAAACGAATCCTAAAATAGCCATGTTTCCATCTAATATTTGTTAACACTTAATTATATATATAACTTCATAAACTTCGTGTTCAATGTTCATCTTCTATTTAACATTTTCTAGCCTTTATCTAGTGATTCTTGAAAAAAAGTAGAAAATATAAGAGATGAAAATAAAAGATTTTATCAAAATTATTAAAGAACAACTATTTTAATCTTTAAAATTATAAAATAAAGATTTCATGTAAAATATGTCTTAAATCAATTTGCCCATGACAATAAGAGGAGTCTTTTTGTTTTTGGTCAACAACAATAAGAGGAGTCTAAGTTAGGTTAATATGGTTTGGGCCAAAACTATATTTGAAGTTAAATATATGAAACCAACAACATATAAATACTCTGTATGGTTATTGACAAACGGAAGAAGATACTCTGTATGGTTGTTGACCAAAGCAAAACATTCATACCAATAAATAATCACTTCAAAATTATTCATTGGCATGAATGTTTTGCTTTTTTTATATATATAATAAAAAATTTTAAAAAATTCTTTTTTTTTTTAAAAAAAATAAAGATATCCTAAATGTTGATAAAGCATAAATCACGCTATTTTTAGATATTTTGTAAATTAAATATAAGTCACATCAAGTTTGTGCAACCTGCAATTTAATATGCTCCTTGCTAACATTGAGCATGAACATGTTCAACTGCAAATCATTCAAACTTGCTAGACTTATGCTTAATACATTAACCATTTGAAGGATTTGCAACTTATGCTTTAATACGAGACATATTACTAGTAAGCATAGAGTGTGTTTGATGTTTAAAATATAAGATATTCTAATTTAGGGTGACTTATAATATAAATTATCATTGTATAAATTTTGGTTGAGTCTTTGTAAATATAACACATTTTACTCAAATCTTAAAACAAAAATATTTGGTAGCAATGGCATAAAGCTATTATAAACTTATTCATTACTTATTTATACATTAATTAAGCACGCTTTATGCTCATTAATAATGTCTTGTACTAAATTGTAAGTTGTTCACGTTGACATATTTATAAATGCTAAAAAAATAATAAGATTTATGTTTTAACAATATTTAGGACATATTTAAAATTTTTTCAAAAAAAATTAAATTTTTTTTTTAAAAAAAGGCGATTTACATATACTTTCACTCACGCCTTATTTTAGACTTACGTTATTTTCATCATCTTTAATGCGAACTAAATTTTGTGGACTTCAAATCACTTAAGGTTGAACTAGACTAGTAAAAAATTAAATAATCCACATCAGGTAATTTTAAAAATTAAAATAATATTTTTAATTTTAAGGAGTTAATTAATTTTCCCTTGCTTAATTGCTTTTGGGTGTTGCAAGCAAGGGTTTTTCTTTCAAATTGTGACCAAACTCGAACAGTGTCATTCCCCGATTGAAGAGGCTTTGTTTATTTTTGTCCCTCTTGTTACCTTTTTCATAACATTCTTTCGTCACCGTTAAAATAAAACACCAAAAAAGGGGAGCTCAGTGTGAAGAGGTAAGTTTTTGGTTGTGGCTATGTAAAATAAAACATGTTCTTGAAAAACAGCTTTGGTCTTTCTATGCCCCAAACCATGAATTCAATTCTCATCTCGAGTTAATGTTTTATTTTCCAGAACAAATAAAAGAAATTATCTTTTCACTTAAAAAATCTTTTATTTGTCGCTAGAAATTATATGATCTTTATCTTTTTTTTCTTAAAAAAATAAGTTTTAGTTGAAAATTGCGTTAGTCAAACAGGCGATTAAGCAGCACAGGGTTCAATTCCCAAAGGATATAAAACATGAACCCAAATGTTGCTAACGAATAGATTGTTAGAGGAAAAGAAGCGTTCAGTTTCTAATCGAATTGTGTGTGAGTGGGGTTGATTGAGGTTTGGTTGTTGTCTTTTGAATGTGTGTGTAACATGGACACTACATGTTTGATAGAATGTCAAATCCATTAGCATAAATAAATTGGTGATTGGGTGGGTTTTCAGTATCCATCAGATTCCTAAGCTGAGATTTGAAAGCAAGAATTTTGTGGGCAACAATGACTACACTTGAGAGAGAGGCTGCAGCAACTCAGAAAGCAACTTCCTCATTTAAGAGATGGGGTAGGAAAACCCCCTTTGTCAGATATGGCCTTCCTATGATCTCTCTCACTGTTCTTGGCTCTATTGGCCTTGCCCATCTCTTGCAAGGCAGGTTTGTTACTTACTTTGTAGCTGCATCTTTCAGTAACTTATCATTCATTATCAAGGATATTAACCACCTCATTATATTGTTTTTCAGTCTTATGGTACTTGGGCGTGAATGATTAATATTTGAATTCAACAGAAATTCCCTATCTTGCTTAAATTTTGTTAATTACTTTAGAGCCTTTATGCTATATTTGGGAATTGAGCAATGGGGACACGGGAGAAGAAATGAAAAATAGGAAAGCCTAGGCTTCAGAGAGTAACATAGTTGATCTGAGTTATATGACTGCTGTAGGACAAGGACATGATTTGACTTGCCTTGTGAATAACCTCTTGCTGTAAAGTGTATAGGGATTTCTGAGTTTTATGTTTTCCCAATGCTGATCTTGTTCTGCTCCATTCTTATCATAAAATATAATATGCAACTGTGTCTTCCCAGCAAGGATATTGCAAAGTTGAAAGATGATCAAGAATGGCAAATAATTGAAACAAGAAAAGCATTGACTAGAACAGGCCCAGTGGATGCATACAAGCCAAAAAATATTTCGTTGGAGAATGAGCTGAAGGTCTGTTTTCCCTTCTTTCATTAGCAATTAAATGTAATCTGTAAGATCCATAGTCTAATTTTCCTTTGTTGTTGTGTAGGCTTTGCAACAAAAAGTGGACATCAACAATTATGAGTACAAGAAAATTCCTAAACCAAACGAGGGCAAGCGAGACTAGATTAGAGTGGTGGACTTAAAACAATTTTTGTTCAGAATTTCTGATGTGCCGGGCTCAAAATCAAGTATTAAAGAATTAAGAGCCAGTTCTCATCTTCAAATGAGGTTGTTATTACCTTGCATCGTTAGTGTTTTGACTTTTGACTGTGTATAAAATTATGGGCGAGGAAGTAAGATAAATTCTGAATCTAGAATTTTTGTATCAAGGATTTTTAAGTTCTTCAGGGTGAACAGCAAAAGCTACATGCTTGGTTATACTGTAATAAGGGTTGACAACGTTTAAATGTTTCTTGTCATGTTTTTCTGTGTCTTTTTACCTTTCTTGCAGTGAGCATATTGGATGTTAACGTAGAGCAATGCTAATCGGACCACTTTAGCATTCACAAGTTCTAATACGCATGGTTCATTTCAGTGTTAACATGAATACTTGTTAGTGGCATTATTCTAAATGTAATAGAAATAGTGGTTTTGGTGATCAACACTGAAGTTTGCATTAGTTAAAAAATTACGTACAGCTCCTAGAATTACTGTATGAGGACGTGGTTACTTATCTGTAATCAGAATCTGTTGCTGGAGTGGTGGACATTATCATCCACCTTCCGAATGCATGATAACAAAAACCAAAATTCAGAATTGAATTGAGTAGTAATTATTTGGATTTCCCATCCTGAGCTCCCAGAAGACTAGTTCTGAATTTCCCATGTTTTTCTCGAATTCTAAGCTTTCTTTTCAGCCCCAGGGAGTTCACCAGGTATAGGCTCAGGAAGCAAGCAACAACTGCTGCGGATCCTGGAACGAAATGATAATTTTCAGTAGGCTTTTCTTTTGTACTCGATTTCAAATCATTGGTCCGGGTAAAGGAATGATATCATAAGGAAGCAAAGCTAAAGTAATTCCGTACAGAGACTATACTAAGGGAATTCGGGTTAGAAGAATTCTACTCAAACAAAGTCATGGCACTTCTCTCTGCAAAAGTGTAGTGTCAAATTTTCTATGAATCTAGCAACCAAAATTGGAGATCCCTTTTGTGTCTAGCTAAAGATGATTTCTTTTGGATGCTTAAAAATTGATGTTAATAAAATAATTTGTTAGTAGAGTGTTAACATTAATTTTAAAAATTAATTCAAGGCTGTATTGTACTGTAAAAAAAATATTATTAGAATCTTTTTAATAAAATGTTATCACTTTCATATGGTTGAAATCAACTTTTAAGGCTGATATTAACAATTTAAAATCAAATCTTCTTTTGGTGCAAATTCACTGTTGGTTTTCTGGTGCAGAGTTCTGCGTCAAGATGCAAACCCTATACTTGCGACAAAAAGGGGTTTTAGCGGTGTCATCAATACCCATATACTTGGATACAGATATTACTCCGGCATGTCAAATTGGTAGGAACAAGAAATCCTACATATTCGCAAGCATTAACCGTGACACCACTGCCATATTTCCTTGTGCATTTGCATGCCTAAAGATGGAGACATGCCAAGGACAAATTACTGAATAACAACTTCTGAAAGAATTGAAAACATATATATTATACTGATGAGATCATCCCAACCATTTGCACAGTTACAAACTCTATACCCAGGTGTCCCACAAAAAAGCCATTCTTCTATATGTACACCACCCCCCAAAAACGACATAATTAGAGGAAAGAAGTGAAGCCAAAAGAAAACCCCCCAAAATAGAAGAAACATAATGCAGTAAATTCCTATCTATTGCCCTTTTCTCCATTGCTAGTAAACCTCCACCCTTTCCTCAACTTTTATTCATTCATTTATACATTCATTTAACAACAAAATCCCAGCTCAAAGAAATCTTCTGTTTGTCTCCCGTTTACCACCCTATCCCAGATATTTTATAAGGCAAAAAGGGAAAATCACTGGAAAGGCTAACTTGAAGATGGTTTTCACAAAATCCCCGTTGGATCACCTTGGGCTGGGTTGTGATCTGAATGACAACAATGGCTGCAGAAGCCTCTGGCCTGATGGACTACCTAGTAACATGGCCTGAGATCGAGTAAGCATCTCAGCCATTGATGGAGTCTGATATGACTGAACAAGACTTGACCTATCAGTGGAATCACCTCTTGCTGTTGCTCTTTGCCACGAGTGCGAACTCAATCCAGAAAGTATATATGCTCTCCCAGATGCTTCATACACATGCCTACTTGCCATCCGCTCTTGCATTTCCTTGAGCTCAGCATCCAAAGCAACACAAAGGCGATCATGAGATTTGGCCGAAACAGTCTCTGACAGCATCTTTCTACAGTTTTCAAGGATCAATGCTGCTCCAGTTAAGTCACCCTGTTCAGCTGCGACCCGAGCCTGGGCCATTGCCTCGGCTGCTTGGAGCCTGTTGCGCTGCCTGTCCACTTCAAGTGACATTACAACCTCCCCAACTCTTTCAGGCCTCTCAATCTTTACTTCTTCACCATCCAACGTTGCTGTTTCCTGAGTTAAGGGATCCTTGTACACACATTTGACCTTTATCAATGATGTTTCATTGCCAGATGTTGCTGGCACATTAACTGACACTAGAAAATCCCTCTCTTCATCAGCATACAAGTCACCAACATCAATAAATCCTTTTCGTACATCAGCCATCAAACGAGTTGGGTAACTTCCTGCTTTAAGTGAAACAAGATTGAGATTTGGGTGGATACACTCAATTCCCACTTGCAGCTCCTGAACAACAACACTCAGAAGTCCTCCAATGCACTGTGCAAATGCATCCTGCAACACGGCTTCAGTCTCAATGAAAGAAAATGTGCCACCAGAAATCTCTGAAATCGAGTGCATTGAAGAAGCATCATGATCTGCACCAAATCCAAAAGCATGCACAGGAATTTGAAATCCTGAATTATCACGACCACTAATAGAAGTAGGCAAAAGCAACTCGTAATTTGGTTGGGGCTGGTTAGCTGAAAAATTGACAGTGTAATTATCTTGACCATCAGACAACAGTATAATACTGCCAACTGGATTTTTTTCCTTTCGGTCTTCCATTATCTTCGCACCTTTTCTAAGCCCTTCAGCAATATTCGTACCCCCATTTGCAACCAAAGAATTAACAGCATGCAACGCCTGTTGCCGCCCAGAATCAGTCATTCTGCACAAGGGAAAGAGCCGGCGTGCTGTGGAAGAGAAAGCAATAACAGAGAGCCGGTCATTAGAGCCTAGGTTCTGTATAACAAATCCCATTGCTCTTTTTAGTAGTGCAAGCTTAGTTCCAGCCATGCTACCACTAACATCAAGCACTGTGACCAAGTCAACAGGGGCACGTGGAGTCTGAGAAATCTGTGACAAGCTAGCCTGGTTTCTGCTAATGTTTTGTCTTTTGGCTGCATCAGTTGCTGCAGCAGCAGTAGCTTTGAGATGAACCAAAATCGTGAAGTTTGAATAAGTCTTGGGTCCTGGAGCAACAGCCACTTCTGGATACGTTTTAATCTCCAATGCTCTAGCAGCATTAGTATCTTCACCATTCTTATTGCAAGGGCTTTTCTCAGAAATTGCAGGTTGATGATTTAAGGATTCATCATCATCAAATATGCCAGGCTCAGAAGCCTGATAAATTGGCAAAACACACCTCCTATTCAAATCTCGGCAAGGATGAGGTAGAGGTAGGCGGTGGACCACAGCCATCAAAGCATCATTTTGGGGCCAATTTATTGGACTTGGTGCGACTCTGCCTGTGATAGGTTCCAAACTGGGACCCGATAAGGGTATTTCCTTCCACTTTGCTCTGCACACTGGACATATTTGGTTTCCATGTTTTACATTTGAAGCTATGCAGTGGAAATGGAAAGAGTGTGAACACTCAGCAGTGAATATAGCATGCCCAGATCCTTGCTTCATTTTGGTTAAGCATATTGAGCAGGTTTGCTGAATGATCAAAATAAAAGCTTATCAGAACCTATAATATTATGTAAAATTGTAAATTATTTCACAAATGTTCATGGCTTCGTGCAAATAAAGAAAATCGATTAACAAATTATGCATGGCATACTTACAGTATACATATCAAATACAACGCTACTTCAAATAAGAAAAATCAAGCAAAAACAAAAAATGCAGGAATATTTGAATTCCAGTTCAAATAATACATTAGTACCTAATTTATCACAACTGACACGTTACACAGCTAATACATTATTTCAAATTCTGGGACTGATTGTGTGTGATGAAGCGTTCCACATGAAATAGATTCTAGCACCACTATAAGTATCAATCAGATTTGACATACAAAAGCAATGCATCTCCAATTTCATTTTCCAAGCTCCAAACACAAATTGAATTCCACTATTATGAGTGGTAAAGGTTATTTTCCAAATGAAATACATATCAAATCCTGGAATAAATTGTTGCAATTCTTCATTTAGATCTAACATTGTTTCAATTTCCCCCCTCTCCCAGCACAAACTGAGACGTCAGTCATTCACTCTTGCATTTTAGCTATTCAATTCAACATATAATGGACATAATAGGAAATAATCTTAAATAGATTGAAAATATGTATGCTTAACTATTTCAGTAAGTTATTTAATAATACTGTTCATACAAGCACTTCTGAAAAAGCAGAGGGGCAATGCAATAATACATTGATCTAAAACAACCCTTTCCCATTCTTATATTTCTTTTACAATTCCAGCTTTTTTGCCAAAATTGACTTAACTATCAAATATCAATCATAACATCTCTAACAAACCATAGGCTTTTCAAATACAGAGATTAGGAGGGGTGGTAAAACATCTAATCATCTTGTCTACTCAGACAAACCAGAATACTCCTGAAAGGGACTAAAGCATCATTTACACTGACCCAAAGATACTCCAATCACATAAAATTGAATATTCAGCAAATCAATTCTACCTCAGTCATCAAAAACTGCTATTATGACTTCATTAAATGAACAAGCCAACCCATATATCATATCACGGTCGCTTTTGGCAAAGAAAAAAAAAACTACTTAGCCAATAAAAAGGAACAACAACAACCAATAAAAAGGAAAAGGAGAATCTTATCCACAAGAAGGGGCAAGAAACGGTAATAATATAAGCTTAAGGCACATCAAAAGCACAATTGTTGACACAACTTCAAAATCACGCATGACAGTGTTGTAACAAGTCAAAAGAGCACAGCTCTATGAACTACCCATGTCACCACCGATTGAAAGAGACACAGGAAACAAAAATCAATAAAAGGAAGGAATCAAACAACTAAGATGGTATCTTGGTCCCTAAATAACGTAGCACACACTTGCAATTTAGTCCCTCACTTAAATAACGCCCACAATTCCGCCCTTAAATTATTCAAAACTCATTTGCATACTCCCAACGAATTCAAATAATTTAACAACTAAATCACACATCAATTTTAAATCAGGGACCAGATTACGGATGAGATATGTTTTCAAGCACCAAACCGCAGTTTACTCTCAATCGAAGTCTTGCAAACGAATAATAATAATTAATAATAGGAAAAACATTAACTCAAGTCTTTAAGACTGAATTTAAACAACCAAAAACAACATTTTTTTTTTATTAAAAATAACATTTTTTATTAAAAATAACATTTATCACATTGAAAATATAAATGTGTACTAAATATTATATTCAGAATAGTATAATACCGATAATAACAAGGTATGAGGCCTAAACAGTTGGCAAAAATAACAAATTCCGCTAAAAACAAATCATTCCTTCCGCACAAAATATTTTAACCAGAGAAATATTTCAATCTTGCAGATTCATTTTTTCTAGTCCATTTGATTTTTACAATCAACCAAACAAAATAGAGCTTAGCAAAATATTTATTTTTAAAAAATAAATCACACACACACGCGCCGGCAACAGAGAGGAAAGAAGAAGAGGGAGTAAGAGGAAATCAATGAGAAACACAAACCTTGGACGATTTGCTGCTACTTTTGGACAGCTTCAAACCGTGAAAAGACGACACCGGCGTGGTTGGCCGGGAAGAACTCATTTCCCAGTTAGCCGGCGAGAGCAGAGCAGCGTCGGAAAGCCTCTCGGAAACCAAGGTCTCCGGCGGCGATTCATCATCTAAGGTTCTGGGAACGAACATGCACAGATTCAGACCCAACGCTACCTTAGCTTTCTTCCACTTGCTTCCCATTCCTTCACCTTCGAACTCAAAAATGCCGTAAACCCAGAAACCAAAAAACTCCACCCACCAAATCCCAGATCTCAAATGATAAAAAGCTAAAAGCTTTGGCGAGAAAGAGGGAGAGAGAAGAAATGGGGTTTTATGAAAAGTAGGAACGGAGCACGAAAACCGAGGTGGGAGGATTCTTCAATGAGAAGAGGGAAGAAGGGGTAGCATGAAGGAGCATTTGTTTTGGTTGTGGAATGAATGAACGAACCAAGTGTTACAAAGTTATTGAGATGTGGCTGTTGTTAATGTGTGCGTTGTTGACGTAGTTTTTGTTGGCGGCCATGGACTGTGTCTGGCGGTGAATGAAGAGAGAGGATTTTGACCTGTTTTTTTTTAGGCTCCTAAGCTTTACCTAAAAGATTAAAGAGAAAGAGAGGGTAAACGCAAAAGCCCTGAAATGATTTTCAAAAATAAAAAAGCACGTTTTGGTTGAATGGGGAAAAGTTGGTGCTTTATTATCATCTTTCTTTAATCTTTACTTGGATCGTATCATATCATCGTGTCTTTCTTCCTTTATTGCCCTTTGCCTTCTCCCTAATCACAATACTAATATTCATATTTGTTTTAGCGATAGGTGGAGTTCGCGCGCAATTGTTATGCTCACTCGCTTAGTACTAATACTATTGTTTACTAGTTCATGTTTTAAATCCCGTTTTCTAAGGTGTTTTTCTCATCCAATAATTTTTTTAAAATTTTTATTTCGGATCTTTTCACACTCCTATTAACATTAAGTTTGATAAATTTTTATAGATATTTTTTAAAACAATTATTTTATAAATTAAAATATATTTTTATTCAATATTTAAATAAGCTATAAATGAGAGAACTCTTCAAAACTTTTTGAAAAATAAAGGAATATAAGTTGGGAGAAGTTTAATTTATTTTTATATTATTTTTTTTACTTAAACAGGACTCGAATATTGTTTTGTCTAACGTTATTTTAATGTGTGATGTATTATTTTAAATATTTTTTATTAAAATATAAATTGAAAATTATCTTTATTGAATTAAAATTATAAATATAATTATAACAATTATGCCAATTAATGATATAAATTATTGATGATAAAAAATATTATTTTATTAAATTTAATGTTTTATTATATATAATTTCATTACTCAATTAATAAAAACATATAGATAGTACAAAAGACAAAAATATTCACTTAATAAATTAATGCGTCTTCATATATACTTCCATTTTAATTTTTTTAAATTAATTATTGGTAAATCATCATAGTTCGAGGAGGACAAAATATTTAAATTATTTAAAAAATAATTTTATACATAATATTTTTTTTGGATATACACATTTTAAAATTTTCTCCAATTTTTTTTTAAAAATATATAAAACATGTCTTGTTTTAAATATAAAAAAAAACATTTTTTTAACTTTATTTAGGTACATAATAAATTTTTAAAAGGGATATTTTAGATCTACTGTTATATTTGGAATACAGCTTTAAAATACGTGTTTATAAAAAAATATAAAATATAAATAATAAATATATTAAAATAGAACTTATATTTCCAAATAGATATATTGTTTATAAAATAAAATATGATGATAATGTTAATAATAAAATGAAAAATCCTTAAAACTTTATGCCAATAAAATGTTTTTTTTCTTTTTTGGGTCAACAGATTGTTAAAACTAGTTACATCAACTTGAATAAGAACCATAGACATTCCTAATGAAATAGGAATGACTATAATTTTTTCAAAAGGAGTATGCTGTGGTATTTCTTTTATATCGAAAAGTAATTTTAAAGCATGTTATTAGCAATCAAACAGCTTAAGCCACCGTGACAGGATCTCTGAAATGTAATCTAATACAGTGATATTAGTCTTAAGACTGGGCGTAATCAAACCTAATTGATGGAAACATCTCTTCAATTATTGCAATCTCTGTCTGAGGTGGAATCCCCTAAAAGCACCTTCAACTTATTTTTGTGAGAAGGGTAAGTGAGTAATATCCCTCTCTTCTCTCTGATTAACAATAAGTGCAGAAATGGTATTGTGAAAGAAGAAGTGGCAAATGCCATAATCCTTTCTAGAGAGCCCTAAAATTATATATAAATTGAGAAAAGTATTTGTCCTGATTGGTGTCTGCATGACTTGGTTCCATGAACTGCCATGGCCCTCCTTTGCATCATATCATGGAGGATAATTGTTTGGCATGAGTCAACAAGGTGGGATTTTCTTAATCATTCTAAATATTCATTTTTATTTTTATTTTTTTTACCATTCACATGTGATGATGATAAGTATGCCACACGTGCACATCATCACAGCAGTCGTTTTGTGGTACCCATGTCAACCCTGTTGACATTAGACATTAGTGCCTGCCAATGGATCCCATCACATGCGTTGCATTCTTTTATATTTTCTTTTTCTTTCTCTTTCTATCTTCCCCCCCCCCCCCCCCCCTCTTTATTATTACACCTATTTCGGTTAATGAAATGACTTTATCATCAATCAATGGTAAATATGATTTAGGAGGTTGACCACAAATTATGATTGTTAATCGAACCAAATGTTTGGCGTGCAAACTCTATAATTACTTAATACATATTGAGCACAGTTTTGAGTTTTATATTATCTAAAGTACTCTAATTATGTTACTAGTTGGCAAGATAATTGATATGTCAAAATATAGTTAAGTCAAAATCACGATAGGTAAAGGTCCACTTCCTTTCCTCGAAGAATGTGTTTCGCCAATCTGGGTACATTTTAATTGATATATTGAGCTTTCTTTATTCATAATAAACAATCAAAAAATAACCCTGCGTACCCAAAACCAAATATATTTATAATATATGCGTAAATGACAAAATTAAAATGTTAAAGTGAAACCAAAGTGTTATTTTATAGTAACTATAAAATACGAAACGATATGTAATATTAACTCCAATCGGTTCTTAAAGGATCTTTATGAATGCCTCGTTGGTTTTATCTTAGCAATACTATAAGATTTTTTTTGTGTAAGGAGTTGGTCTTCTTTAGAAGTGGAGAGTTTATATTGATTCCAGTTTTGGGCACAAGTATTTATTTATATATAAATCTTTTGCATGAAATATAGGTCATACTCACTTAATGAGATATTCAAAAGGAGTAATTTTTTGCTTCCATAATGAGTTATGTAAGTATATATAGTTTATAGAATCTTCATTGATAATATATTAGCTACTCTTAGCTAGCTACTCGAGTAGTGTATTATCATAATTAACTTAGTAATACTTAGTAACCAGCAATGTTGGGTTATACATATTTCCGATAAATTAACTAATCAACTATATTCATTATTAAATCAAATAATTAATTTTTTTCTAAGATAATAAATACTTCTATGCTTTATTTTTTTGGTTTTATGAATCTAAGATGGTAATAAGATTTGCTATGAGAAATTGATGCTACTCTTTTTGGGATTTAACATTACTGATTACAAATAGTTAAAGAATTTATTTATTTTTATATGTTATTAGTGTGATTTTTTTTATATTATTCTTCAACATATTATTGGCGCATTATTAAAATAATCACTGCAAAAATATTTTAAAACTATTCCCTTCTAATATTTTTTTATAACAAATTATTAATTGGAAATTTGGATGCGAAAGCCAGGCCAATAGAAATTACATATTAGGGGTAAGTCAGATTTGGATTTAAACGTCTTCATCTCTTATAATAATGAAGTCGCCTGTAAAGTTCTCCTCGAACACTGTAAAACATTTGTGGTGCTACATATTTTTCTAACATTATCAAAATCAAGATACTGTTCTCGGTCAATGTATCACACCGGCCTCAAAATTAGCAATGAATGGTCAAATTCTAGAGCCTTGAAATTTCAGCATGAAAAACTTGGATTTATTAGAAGAATTTTATACAAATCTTCCATTTTTGAATAGCGATATAATAACATATACATGTGATATTCTAGAAATAAATAAATAACTCTCATGAACAGAATCTCGACGTTATATATATGATTGTTATATTTATCGGCTATCGCGAACTTCAAGACTATTTGACTTAGTCATTTCGTATTAACGTTGAGGAACCTTTCATTACACTTTTTTGGGTGACACATCATAAGTACGCTACTAATCCAAAACCAAATACACATAATTCGAGTGAGAAATGTCAGAATTAAAATTTATTAGAGAAAAGTAAACTACGGTTAATGTGTGGGTAACATATAGTAAAAAGAGAGAAGATAGATGATGAAGTGCTTAATTGTAAGAGCATATCCTTGCAAGAACCAGAATACATTGACTTTAACTAAGGCAAAGGGTTCCAACTTCCAAACATGCTGATGCAATGAGTTCATGTTGATAGTGAAATGAGATTTAAGATGCGTGGAAAGTTCCAGAGAATATATGCTTTTGTGGGTTATTGCAATGGATTTGTGTCCACCATTAGAAAATGGAATTGTTTGAAATTTGGTGCATTATGCATACACGTCACATTTATGGAATAGTGCATAACATCCATGCCCAGTGGTCTTGTTTGAAATACTAATTGGATTGCTTTTGAAAAAAATTGGAACAATTCAGGTTCCCATTGTCTACGGGGGAATCAAAAGGATTTTAACTAGCACTACTTTGTATTGGACTTCCAATGAAGAATCTTTAAGACCATATGATAACTTTTCATGCACTAAGCCAAAATTAAAGAGCATCCATATATGAAATGGAATAGGAAGACCAAAATGATACTTGGCTAGCTTTTGAGTGGTGTTGCCTATTCCCACTTACTTTACTCCCTCAAAAGACCACCTTTTAAAGATAAAAGAAAAAAAAACCCAATCTTTCTAGTATGCAAAAAGTTATTCCTCACCCCCACAAGAGAACATCAATAAGGAACAAAGACAGTGACTACTTTTCAATTCACTCCCTCCTTTTGAGGGCACACATGCCTCACACACCTTGAGGGAGAGCGTAGTGAGTGTGAGTGTGTGTGTGTGTGTGTGTGTGTGTGTGTATGAGAGAGAGTGAGAGAGTTTATGCATGCCATCAGAGCTTACTCCAAGCAATGAGTGGAGAACCATTAACAAAGAATCCTCATGAAAGCCTTTGTGGGGAGGGGATAGGATTCCCTTTATTACCTCCAAATTTGCCAGGCTTTATGGGTAAGTCAACGAGAAAGCTGAACCTTTTTAGTGTATTAGGGAACCTCTCCTCTCATGGTGCCTCCCACTTTTGTGCTTATTCAAGACACTAAAGACACTAAATTACATCTTTCTAATCCATTACTTAAAACAAAATTGCCAGTAGTTAATTAAACCAAGCTTAAACTAATTTACAAAGCATGTTCCATGCCTAAAAATATTTTTAATAAGAGTTTCCCATTGCTAATCGCTTATCCTTCTTAAATGGAATGTTTGAGATAATTTAGTTTATTAACAATGTGTTCCAAGAATAAAAATTTCTTGCCACTGGTTTGAGATTGTGGATTGTGATTATGAAAGAATATATATATGCACATATAAAGCTCAAGCACTATATGTTCTTTTTCATTTTGTCCATAAAGTTGAGATATTATTAAGTTATTATTATTATTATTTACATGCAAATCTGCAAAGATATTAACAGATATTAGGACTTACAACCTAGCAGATCTACCAAGGAGAACAACCAACCAACAGTAGTATTTGTTAATTATGATGTCACATGTATTGATATTCAACAAGTCAAACCTAATCCACACATTCTGTGGGTCCACATGTTCAAAATCATTGTCCGAGATTGTGCAAATGCTAGTCTTTTTCTCATCTCCCCCTTTATTTAATTTTTTCTTATTTGATACTTTAGTTTGTGCTAGCTAGCTTGCATGTTTCTCTGCATAGCTATACCTGAAACACATCAAATACCTGACAAACATGCAAAGAAGGTTCATGTAAATCTTTGGCAGAGAAGTCTCATTGGGTTCTTTTGATTCCCATGTTGGCATTACCTTAGAGTGAATTAATTTTCCTGTACTATACATGCATTTCTTGTGTTCCCTACACTGCCATATAGTTAATATTTTGAGGAGCCTTTTTAATTGATTGACATCATTGAGGACACCCTAGCCCCCAACACTCCCTTAGAAAAATATGGGGGAGAAAATGAACATGGGTTGGTGTAAATGGACAACCAAAAAGACCCTTTTCAATCATACCCTTTGACAAGGAAAAGGTGCATAAAGGATAGAATCAGTTTGTATCTTCTAGTGCTTATAAAACTTCTCATAAAATCTACCTCAAAAAAAAATAAAAAATTCACCAATGGGGATTAGAGGGAATATTTATTCCTGGGGTTACTGTGACAATTTAGAAGAGTCAAGCAATATTTTTTTCGGTTTTTTTTATTAAGAAAATAAGAATAAAATTACTTTTATTGAAAAATAACATATTATATTAAAAATATATTTAAAAAGACTTCCTTTCCTCTTAAAAAAACTTTCTCATTTTATCTTTTTAATATTAGTTCGAGGGATTAGTGTTTTATTTTTTCTGATAAAACTTTGTGTGTTTTCATCAGTCATGCCATCTTACTAAGAAACTCGGTAGTGATAGGTGGGCCAATGTTGAGCCCAAATATTCTCCCACACATCTCACGGACCAGTTTGTTTATCAATTTGGTCCAGCCCAAACAAAGAGAATATGTGGTCCATGAAAGTTGAAATGCATTTGCTTGCACATTCTGAAAATTTCTCTGCCCACGTATTTATGGATAGTGGTCCAATTACGGTTTTTGTATTATTTTTCAATATTCAATTCGGATTGTACTTAAGGATGCGCATGAATTTTGGATTTCTCAAAAATTAATCTAGATTTATTTAAAATTTTATTATATAGATTAGATTTTGAACTATTTTATTTTATTTTTTTAAATTAATTTAAATTTAGTTTTAAAATTTGAATTTATTTTAAAATCAATTTTAAATTAGATAAAAATATATTATAAATATTTTTTATATTATTATTAAATTATTATATTTAAAAATATTTAAATTTTATAATAACTAATATAAAACCATATTTATATATATTTTAATTTATTAATAATATAATTTTCTTATTTTTATATTATACTAAATTAATATATATTTATATATTCTATTTTTTATCATCTGTCTACCACACAAACTAATTATAAGGATTAAATTTTAAAATATTTTATTATATTTTTAAATTGATTTAAAAGTAATTTTAAAATTTAAATTGTTTAAAATCAACTTTAAATTTAATTTTTATTTAAACTAATTTTAAATTTAATTTTATATTAAATTAGTTTTAAATCAAGTTTTTAATTTAATTTTTAAGATAAAACTGATTTTTAATACATTTATAAATTTATTTTTTAAAATAAAACTAATTTTTTGTATGTACCATTGCATTAAATAAGTGTGTTTTAAAAAGATTTTAGTAATATTCATTAATTATATTATATATTATATAAGTTTATAAAATATTTATTATTTTTTTAAATTTATAATATATATATATATATATATATAATTTTTTTTTGTATGTACTTTATAATATGCATTTTAATTTATTTAATTTTTATTAATATATTATATTTGATTAATTTTATGATCATATGAAATTATAAGTTTTTGGTATCTTTAATTTTTATAATATATTATAATATTTTGAATTTATAATTTTATCTAAAATACTTTTTTCTCACATGACGAATATACGGTTAATATTTGAGAAAAAAATTTAAAAGAAACCGTAAAATTAGGATGGTTAACTCAAAATTATTCTCAACTAAAAGACTAAAACTAGTTTTAATAAAAGTAAATTCAATTTTATAAAATGAAATCTAAACTATGTCTAAACTAAAAATAAAGTGGATTAGATATTTCACTTTTTTTAAAATTTGAATTTTTTAATTCAGTTTAGCTTCGGTTATAGATTATATTTCTGTATCTAGATTTTTTGTCCACCCCTAATTTTTTATTAATTATATTATATATTAGCCATTGTTTGAGTAGGAGTGCGAACCATGGTCAATCTTTAAACTACTTTCAATATATTTATATTTAGCAAGTAGAAGTGTTTATGGGAATAATTTCACCAACCTAATCGAGTGATAAATAGGTATATTTCTAATTTCTTGATCTAAATATAATTTATTATTAACTAATGTCTTAAGGAATTTGTTAAGAAAATATAAATAAAAACATTATTAAAAAATAATATAAAAAATGATTCAATTTTATTTTTTTAAGTAAATGAAAATATTTCATGATATATTTAACATTTTTTTAACTGATGTTGTAGTTTTTAATTTGAAAACACTATTATTATTTTATTAGAAGTTATGAAATTATATACTTTTTTTCTTATTTAATAAAAATACTATGCATAAGTATATGTTATTTGTAAGAAGATATAGTGTTAATTGATGATTAAAAAAAATACTAATATTAAACTTATAATATAAAAGGAGACTTTAGAAATTTAGGAAGATAATTTTTGAAAGAGAGGAGAGGGAGATTTTTATTTTATATATATATATATATATATATATATATTTAAAATTAATATTTTTATAAAATAAAATATATAAATTGAAATATTAACATAAAATTAATAAATTAATTATATATTTATCATTATAAATGATATATAATTTTTTAATTTAAAATTAAAAATATATCTTTCCTTTTAAAAACCTTTTTTCAAATATACTTTGAAGAATTTCACTTAATTATAAGTAAGACATAGTATATAGTTACAAATTTAGTAAAAAATAAAATAACGATTATGCATTTAAATTTAAAATTAGAGATAATATTATATTATAAATATTTAAGTTAAAGTATTTGAGATCAATTGTATATAATAATAAAGAAATTAATAAATATATTTTTCATGTTTTACAAGTTAGGTGGTTAAAATAAAAAAAATTACCAAAAAAGTTATGTGTGACCATAAAATACCTATCAAACTGAACTAGAAATTTTATTACATTGTAATATGATCAAATATCTTACATAATAGTAAATGATGAACTTCAAAGCAACATGAAAAAAATATAAGAGTAACATAAATGAGAATATTAAAGACATAATAAAAAATGATTGTATAGTAAAAAAGATTACTAAAATTTTGATCAGGTAAAAAAACATTCTTTTGAAGCACAAATAAATTTTTAGTCCAATAAAAAATTAAAAGAACTTTAGAAAGAAGTTATTAAAATAAATTTTTTAATTGATAAAAATAGCATGTTAGTGGCATTCTTATTAAATATCACCCAACTTGATTTTGTTTTTTTAAGACGTATCCCCATTTCCACTTTGTATCAATGTTTGGATATTCCACTTAACAGAGATAGCAAAAGATAAAGTTGTTGTAACAAAAAAAAATTACGTTATTAATTTTTAAAATAGAAAAAAAAACTTAAGCGTTATTCTATTAGTACTATTTATGTTGTTTGCTAATTAAAGTTAAATTTTTATTTTAATAAAACATTTATATTTAATTTTATCACATCAGAGAAATTTTCAAAATTGATTAGCAAATAATACCTACAACATTTAGGCAAATGCACCTAAGTTTTATCTTTTAAAATAATGATTTAAAAAAAAAGGAATAAGTATATCAATTTAATTATATAATAATAGTTAATAAACATATTAAAATGATCCTTTTAGTTGTTCAAAATAATACAATAAACCTTTTGGCCCCGTGATGTGCTTATTATTAAAGACCAAATTAATAATATTCATAATGTCCAAAGTAAATATTTATTTTATAGTCGTTCGTCAGCTGTCACAATTTGGCAATTAATGTTGTTACCATATATAGTTTTTGGTATAGACTTTTAGAAACAATCTTTTTACGACAAAGTTTGACAACACTTACTTGAATTAAATAATTACTTGTGCGCCATAAATTTTGCTAAAAAAATACAATATCTTATAGATATCTCAACGATATTGTTCATCTCTTCTATTTAGATATACACACTATAAAAACTAGAATCCTCCTCAGCTAGTTTATTCTGTGAGGAAAGCACCAGGTAACAATTTAGACCCACCTATTGGAAAAGACCTTACAACACACTGTTTTGGTTTCTTAAACCACCTTCCATCTTATCTCAACATGTATCACTCCATTCCTTGAATTTATTAGATGGTATTTATCATTAATGCGACCATTGTGCACCACATCACTTAAGTTAATCTCCACGTGCCCCAGTGATTCCTGCATACCATAGACAATCTAACATGAACATCACACATTTCAACTAATTCAATTATGAAAAAATCAATAATTACTAAGTTCTTATTAAAAATTGCATCATTTAATGTTATATATATCAAATCCTGTGATTTTTAATCAGAACTTACTATTGCATCCTTTGTTACATTAGAAAAATTGTTATTTTATTAGTTGAAATAGATGACTACATGGATTGAACCGAGTGATTGGTGTTATCCAAAATCAATGTTTCATTAAATCAATTTAGAGGGAAAAATGACTTATAATGAAGAGGAGAATGAAATAGTACCTTTGACAGAAAACTAAAGCTCTTCCTCTTGCTCATAACCTCAATGTGTATCTTCTCATGCAGAGGAGACTCCTCTAGCATGAATTGGAATTCTTCATTCCAACGTGGGTGACGAGTTTTCTTCATCATCTGCATACATTAAAATTCTAGAATAAATTCTTTCAAGTAAATGTAAGAATTACAGTAAACTCATGTCTGAGTCACATCTATGCAACATAACATTAGCGAAAAAATGTTGTGTATTTATACTGAAGGGTAAAGTTTACCTTTGTCCTTTTCTTTTCGCCTTTGAAGGTCAGAACTGCATATGGGTTGTTGTGATGTTCCCCCTCAACCTCCTCAGCTTCCTGTATCACAACTGAAAGCAAACCTGCTCCTTCTTGGACCTCATCATCAGATACAATATCAATTCCACTTTCCTTCCTTCCATATCCTTCCGAAGTTCCACCAAACTTGGTACTATCTTCTCTGAAAGGAACAAAAGTCAAGTCCACTACAATTTTACCTCGAGGCTTCTTATTTGGAGTTTCAATCAGATTTGTGTCCTTAAGTAAATCGAGTGTAAATTCTTTATTCTCATACGGCTTAAGCAGCTTAAGAGGGACTAACTGCATTCCGAGTTTGTCATGTCCACCGACCTGTTAAGAATGCAATTAAAAAGAATTGCTAAGTATATGAGAAATTGATAACAAATGCAAACTCAAAGCCAAATGGAAGTGGTTGGCTTCTTCTAGTGACTAAATTGCATACCAAATATGCGTTTAATCAAAATGGACAGAAATGAAAAACAAGATTGAAGAAAGATAGATTGTTGCCGTATGAGTTAAACACAGCTGCAAACAAATTTAAAATGCAGTTGTTCCTTAGAAGTTTAAACTTTAAGGTAATTAAGGATTTCTAGTAATAAAAAAAATTCACATCCCCAAACAAATAGAAAAAGCAAATTCACACGAGATTGGTTTTGTGTAAGTTTCCATTAGAAAGTGTTTCATGGTTACCATCCATCTGAGAGGTAAGTGCAGCCAATTAGTAATAATTTTTTATGTACACATAAATAACTAAAAATATTTATCAATTTTCCAGATGAAACATTAAAAAAATGATTTAGGCTTTATTGGGTAGCCATAAAAAGTTTAAACACAAAATGACGATCTTCCATTCAAAGTTGACAATCTTAGGGGCTGACTCTAGATGCTTCCAAGTTATTGTGTTTGGTCAATGGTGACTGCTATAGCTAGGAGTTTAGTTATGCTTGTGTCAAAATTGAACAAGTAACCAGAAGAAAGATAAGGAAAACCTTGTCCCAATCATAGACTTGTAATTGGAGAACTTGAGATTGAGGATCCTTCACAACAAGCTTGAATTTCTCATTCCACTCGGGATTCAAATTCTTCCTCTTGACGGTGGTTTTCTTAGCTGGAAGTTTGTCTCCTGTCAGGCTTAATTTAACATAAGGATCAGAAGTTCCCAACAAATCCATCTTTAAAAGCTTATGTGCCCGAACCACATTAACATGCAATATTCCCACAGGCTTCTTTATTGCCACCCTATAGAGATGTGAGGAAAGTATCAAGAACCATTTTCAGGAGCTCATGCTCTTCATAGACAGAGAACTTAAACTTTGAAATTTTGCAGTATGTTTTTAACAATATTCAAATCATGTGTTAAATAATAAAATAATTCTAAAATTAAGATATCAGCTAGCAGTTTTGTGTGATTCCTTCTACAGTAGACCATTGAAAAGGATTGCCAAATGCAAAATCACATGGCTAGGGTCAGACTCAATTGTGTCAACTTCTTTTAAATAAAGGGCAGGTAGCATTACTCGTTTATATATATTTTTTTTGAAAAAAGGATACAAATTTATAAAGCTTATAGACCAGAAAGAATGAATATTTGAGCACATCGAACTCTATCATTTCATACAAACTTACGTTGATTCATCAAGAATAGGAATTTCCAGGGTTTGAGGCCAGAGATAGAGATTCGCAACTTGTTTTTTTATTGTTTCCTATAAGCAATTATATTTGTTAGCTCTTGAAGTCAATGTAAATTATGAAAAGCCAATTGAAAGGGAAAGGAAGAAAAATATGAAAAGGAGAAAGAAAAAACAAAAATAAAAACAAAACAAAACTTTCTAAAATATTACAAGAAAGTTTACTACTACAAAAATTCCAATCCAGATAAAAATTAAAAAAATAAAAGCGTATAAACAAAATAGCAACCACCATCAACAAAATAAAAAGGGCAGCACCTGTACAAATCTATAAAGACCGGGTATTGACATGACGTCCCCTCCTGATATTGACATCCCAAAATCTATATGAGGCTGTATATTAAACATAATTAACTATCACATAAGAAGGAGTTTCTTCTGACTACTAATATTAGAAAGCAATAGAAATGAAATTAAGCTTGAATACAATAGTTTTTTTTACCTTCTCCATCAAAGATACCACAATATTTGCAAAACATGGAAATGTAGGGACCAAAGGTCTTAAAGTTATCCGTGGTGCCGCAAATATTTGTAAGTCTACCAACTGCAAAGAATCAAAATAAATTCCCAGAAGGAAAGCATCAATCTTGAAGGAACTTAGAAAAACATTTACCATTTAGAATTGTGCCTCAAGGCTTATCTGACCTGAACTATGATCTTCAACGACGACACTTGCAAGGCCAACACTATGTCTGGATTGCCAGCCCATTTGATTACTTGTTCCATGACCAATTCCTTTTCATTTGTTTCTAAAACTTTAATACCTGCAGAATTACAACAGAGACACAGAGCCAGACCTTAATACCTCATAACCTATCAGATGATAAACGCTGCAATAAAGTGTTGAGTGAACTTTGTTGAGTAAATTGACCTTTGATAAGGATGAATGAGAAAAACACATACGCAATGTTATGTTTTTCTCTTCAGCAATTATATTCAAGTGCATTTATAATATATAGTGCATTTGTACTTCAAACCTCCAAATGAACCATCCCACGCAACCATATTTTAGTCTGAAATTCTTTTAGGATAGTGAAATTAAAACATTTGTAGTTTCTGGGAAGAAATTTGGATAAAATATTTGCACAGAAAAAAAAAATCAGATGATTAGGAATACACATACCGCAAACAGTAGGAGGAAGAGTACCAAGGTTTAATTTTTCAAACTTAATGGCTTTGATCTGATACTTCCCAATGTATTCAGCAAATATTGGTTGGGCTGTGCTTCTAATCATCTCACAAATTGCCTATACATCAAAATGAAACGCCAGTGAAGACTCATCCAATAAGAACACACACATACCCATATGGATTGCTGAAATACCTTGTCCAAGAAAGGCCACATATCCAACAAAAACTTGTTCACCCAATCAACCTGAAGAACATGCAACGTCAATAACACAGTAACAGTATCATAAACCTTAGAAGTCAAAACGCAAGAGAACAAAATGCTTGTAGATTGTACAATAAAACTAACTCGTTCATAATCAGGGGTCTTCACCCACAGAGGAATCTCGGGGAGAAGTTCTTGCAAAGCATTTGGGCCCAATTCACTAATTGGTCTAACAACAGGGTCCTGCAACAATCAACATAAAAAAAGTAAGTAAAAATCAGATTTTGAAGATTACCCATAACACAAAACGAAAATGGGGTGTCAATCCCAGGATCAGTTCCCAAAAGAAATGCATGTTTGAGTTGTGATGAGAGTTTGAATCCAACGGAATGAACATGCAAGAAGAGTGAAAGAAGTAAACGAACCTTGACATGTTTGGTTTCTGAGTAAACAAAGAGAAAGAAGCCAACCAAGAGACCAAGAGGGATTCCAACAGCAAAACCAATAATCCCCAAGAAACTGCCCAACAACCCCATGTGTTTGGCAAAATTAAGAATGGTGATCAAAAGAAAGAGTAGATGAAAATGTTTTACATCCCAAGAAAATGTTTTGACAGTTTTCCAGGAAGGCGAGAAAATCTATAAGGTTGTGTTGTGTGTTGTGTGAGTACTGAAAGCGCCAAAACAGAGACACAACACCACCCTCCCTCTGTTTTCCCTTCAAATTGCCTCTTCTTCCTTTGCACATCCAAATAGTCCTTTCTTGCCACTCTGTCTTATTTCAAATGCCATAAAACTCTTTCATTTGTGAAATAATGTCCTTGCTGTTATTATTAAAAGAAATATTAATTTAGATTGAGTAAAAGTAATTAATAATAATAATAATAATAATTTTTAAAAATATAATTTATAATTTTGACGTAATCAATATATACATTTCTTAATAAAATTTAATTATTGTTAAATATTTAATTTTAATTTTAAAATTAAAGTTAATTAAATTTTATTTTTACGATTATTATTATAAATTTTATTAACTTCAAATTTTAGAGTTGAATTTAAAATTTTAAAGCGCTAAAATTTTACTAAAAATATATATTTATTATATTAAAGTTATAAAATTATAATAATAGTTTGAATAAAAATTTATCATTTTTAAATACTTAAATTCAATCTTGAAATATTAAAATTAAAATTTGTCTAATATTATCAAGGTTAAATATTATTAAAAATATATTTTTATATAAAATTTAAGTTATTAATTGATGAATAATTATTATTTCTTAAAAATATACATACTCTTTAGTTATTATAATTTTTTATTTTTATAACAAATATTCTTTACCTTTAAATTTTTTTAAAGACCTCTTATTAATTATTAAAAAATTATTTCATAATTTATTTTATAATAATTTGTGTGCAATAAATAAAAATAGTAGATTCATTGATTATAGTTTGTTAATTGTTTTGAAACTAATCCTCCATTGATGTCGATTTGTTCCACGTCAACCTAACGTCCCTTGATTGGGAAGGTTACACATTACATCAGATAAATGGTCCAACATGGCTTTTTTTAATTTCTATTTTATTCCTTATTAATTGTAGATCCACCTACAATAATATGAAATTGGAAATTTAATGTTTTTTAATTAATTAGAATTTAAAATAAAAAATTCAACGTTAAGCACTGACTATAAATAAATAAAAATTCTAAATTGAAATGCATATTTATTATTTTAAAATTACAAAAAAAATAAATATTTTTAATAAAAAATGTATTATTATTGATTATTTATCATCTATCCTTAAATTAAAATTAATATATTTTTATAAAAAATAATAAAGCAATGTAGTCATATTATAATAAATTATTTCCTTTATTTTTTATCTGCTTATTTAATAAAATAATACACAGATGAATGAGTTTTAACAAATATAAAAAAATACTAAATCTACGCATATATCTTATCTATATTTGATATAAATAATTCTAATTTTTTAGTTTTATTTTTTATCATTTTTAATTATTGTTAAGACAATGAATGCTTGCATCTCTATTTAATATTTATTTCATAAAATAGTATCAAAGTTATTTAAAAAATAAGAAGAATGCACCAAAATTTATTTAACAAATTTAAATAAATTGAGCACTCAAAAACGCTCTTGAAATCACTTTTTATTGTTTAAAATTATTAAAATATATAATAATGTGAATAAAAATTATTAAATTAAAAATATAAGTAACGTATTTTTTTTATAAATTTTAATATATCGTAATGTATGATATGTGTTGTATTTTTCTCTTATGATATAAGTATATAAATTGTTTAAGAATTAGATAGAAATAAAAATACAATTAAACAATAATAATATGATAAAATAAAAAAGGGACGGAATGGTTGGAACTTGGAACTCGGAAACCATCTGCGCTTGCATTTAAAAAACTGGCACACGGAATTTCATTAATTTCACCTTTTTGTCGTTATATATAAAAACAAAAGAGTAAAAACACAGTCTTCATAGGTTTTTTTTATTCCCTTTATTTCACTGATTTGTTCTATGTAAATGGCTTTCTTTTTAACACCAGGAAAGGGACATTTAAAGTTTTATTTTTTCTTTTTAATGTTATATATATAAAATAAAAAATTTAATATGTTTTAACCACTTTTAATATAAGCAGACTCGATCGAATCTTTGATTTAACAATTGTTGGCAGACTCATAAAAGAGTTGTGGAAGTAGTGGAAGAAGCATGAAAAAGATATATTATCCTTTCATGGGTTGCCCAGAGAGCTAGCCAGAGATTGAGGAATGTTAAGATTGCATTGAAAAAATAGAATATTGAGATATTTGGAAATGTTGATAAGGTGATCTCTGATTTAACAACTGAGTTGAGTTTGATTTATGATAAAAATTCTGTGATGAAACTTTTCAATGTGGAGAAGGAGCTTCAACAGATATTAGTGGGGATATTTGGAAGGCTAGGAAGAATAGGGAGAGTCTCATAGCCCAAAAAGCTCGGGTGAGATGGGGGAAGGAGGATAATTTAAATACAAAGTTCTTTCATTTGTGTGTTAATGGGAAGAGGCGACCAAATAATATACATGCGCTTCAAATTGGAGAGAGATGTGTCGAAGAGGTTGATGAGATTAAAACAGGTGTGGTGTCCTATTTTGCGGGTCATTTTAGTAGTAGAGGTTGGCTTCGACCTACTATTGATGTTAATGATTTACCGAGAGTTTCTGTTATATAGAATGAGGGGTTTGTTAATGCTTTTTCGGAGGAGGAAGTGGGAAGGATGATTTTGGAATGTGAGGGTGATAAAAGTCCGGGGCCTGATGGTTTTAATTTTATGTTCCTTAAGAGGTTTTGGAGAGTGATCAAGGAAGAAGTAATGGGTATGCTTACTGAATTTTTTAGAAATGGGAAACTACCTAGGTCTTTATTATCCTACTTTGTAGCACTTGTGCTAAAAGTGTCTTACCTACAACATATATCTGATTTTTGGCCTATCTCATTGTTAGGTTATCTTTATAAGATTGTTTCCAAGCTTTTGGCAAATAAGTTGAAAGGGGTTTTGGATTCAATAATTTCAGAAGAACAATCAGCCTTTATCCCGGGAAGGAACATGTTAGATAGTGTGCTTGTGGCTAATGAAGCTGTTGATTATATGTGGAGGTATAACAAGAGATGTTTTGTGTTAAAGCTTGATTATGAGAAGGCTTATAATTCGGTCGAGTGGAGATATCTTTTGTTTATGTTACGTAGCTTTGGATTTTCAGAAAAATTGGTCAGTTGGATGGAAGCTTGTGTGTGTGAGGGTAGCCTATCAGCTTTGATTAATAGTTGTCCTACATTGGAGGTTCATATTGAGCGATGCCTAAAATAGGGGGATCCTCTTGCCCCTTTTCTTTTCCTTGTGGCAGCGGAAGAGTTAGGAGTTCTTATGCGGAAGGCAGTGGCTTGTGGATTGTTCTCTGGTGTGAAGATTGGGATAGAGAGACCAGATATTTCTTTGCTGTAGTTTGCGGATGACACATTGATTATGGGAGAGGCTTCGGTTCAGAACTTGTGGACTTTGAAAGCAATATTGTGTAGCTTTGAATTAATGTCAAATATGAAAATTAACTTTCATAAAAGTTGTGTATTGGGGATTAATACTGGTGATGATTTTGAAAACATGGCTATGGAGTTCCTCCATTGTAAGATTGGTAGTTTCCCATTAAAGTATCTCGGGTTACAGTTAGGTGTTAACCCGAGAAAGCCTAGTGCATGAAAGGATGTATTAGATGCCCTTAAAAAAAGGTTAGCATAATGGAAGCATAGGTATTTATCGATTGGAGGCAGGGTGACTTTGATTAATGCAGTTCTTAATTCTATGTCATTGCACTCATTATCCTTTTTTAAGGTGTCGAAGTCGTGATAAAGGAGATTGTCACTATCCAACGGAATTTTTTATGGAAGGGTGTTAAGGATGGATCTAAAATTCCCTAGGTGAAATGGGAAACGTTATGTAGACCGCGGAAGAATGGTGGCTTGGGCATTAGGAATGTGCAGTGGTTTAACTGGGCGCTTCTTAGTAAATGGTTGTGGCGAGGTGTTAATTGTTCTAGTTCACTGTGGGTGCGGGTGTTGGAATCTAGATATGGAAGATTAGCTTCTTCTATTCAACATCCATCAGTCCACAACATATATTCTTTGTGGTGACGTGATTTAATGGAGGTTATTCATCAAGGGAATTATTGGCTGGATGAGAAGTTTGATAGAAGTGTGGGTGCAGGTTTACACACTCTTTTTTGGAGAGATAAGTGGGTAGGCGGGGTGCGATTGTGTGAAGCATTTCCGCGATTGTTTGCGGTGGGGAGGAATGCTGAATCATGTGTATTGGAGAATGGTTTTCATGATGGCACTAGGTGAGTTTGGGATGTTAGTTAGCGAAGAGGACTCTTTCAACATAAGATCTCAAGCTTTAATCTTTTGTTAGAGTTTGTGAATGGAGTTTCTATTAAGTTACTACAAGAAGATAAATGAGTATGGAGGGCAGATTCTTCAGGTTGTTATTTAGTACAATCTGCGTATTCATAACTATTTGAACTTGTTGGTGGTCCTAATAATGTAGATCAGTGTACGGCAGATGCCTTACAAAGGCTATGGAGAGGAAAGATCCCTCTTAAGTGTCTAGTATTTTCTTGGCAATTGTTGCTAAATGCACTTCCTTGTAAGGGTTTGTTGATTGATCGAGGTGTTCAAATTGATGATATAACTTGTTGGTCATAGTTTGGAGGAACTTCCAACTCATTTATTTTTAACGTGTTCAATTTTATTTCAAATCTGGTACTTTACTGCGCGTTGGCTTGGATTCTCATTGGTTTTGCCTTTAGATATATCGACTCACTTGTTTTCTTGTATTGGTGTTGGTTATAGTAAAAGAGAAGGAATATGCTTATTAATTGTTTAGGTAAGTACAGTGTGGTCTTTGTGGTTACAGAAAAATAAAATTGTATTTTCCAATGGTGTTTTAGATGAGAGGGAAGTTCTAGATTCTATTATTCTGAGGTCCTGGAAATGGCTATCACTTGCTAGTAAGGGAGAAGCTATTTTGTTAGTTGATTGGTATTTGAACCCACGAAATTGCATCCGTCTTAACTTTGTATAAGTATATTTTTACTTTTTATTTCTCTGAGTTAGTAATTTTTTTCTATGTATATGAGTTTTAAGTTCCCCTTGAACTCTCTCTAATAATATATGTTTTGCCTATAAAAAAAAATAATACCTAACTTTTTTTAGAAATTATAATATTTAATTTTATCAATGTATTAGATTTATTATTTTTTAATGTATATTTGAGATCAAACGATAAAAAAATATATGTAGAGTCTTTATATATCACAAGATTCAATTATTAATACTATCAATTTTTTTTAAAAATTTTTATTTATTGATTTTATATTATATATTTTTGGGAATACATAAAAAAATATATTACATGTAGATTCAAAAAAATTAATTGAAATTTATTGATAGTATAATTTTTTTTTAACATTTTCATTGAACCATAAATTATTGTATAAATAATAAAGTTTAACTTTTGTAATAATTAATATAAAAATTATACTTATTGTATATTTAAATTGATTGATGATGTTAAAAATTTTACATTAATAATGTATAAAAAAATAAGCTCAAGTTTTTATTATCTGTTATTTGACATAGATTAAAAGAACCAATATAGCTAAAAAAAAAAAACTAATAAAAAACGTTTTTGAAAACCGTGTACGATATTAAATAGGGCGTCAATTTTAACAATTTAAATAAAAAAACTGTTTGTTCTAATGTATCCTTTGACCCAAAGAAAACTTTGAAAATAAAATACATCATATAATATTATATTATACTGTTTTAAAAAGTATATATTATATTGTAATTTTTCATTAATAATTTACTTGATAATGAAAGCTTACAACTTAGTTAAAATTTAATGTTTTTGTAAAAAACTTTTAAAATTTTTAAAGTAGATAAAAATACAAAGAGTTTGTAAGTTATAAAAAAAAAACTTCAAATCGTATTTAAATTATTATAATTAAATTTTAATAATTTTATCATTTCAACAATTTAAATAATTTACACTTATATCATTATAAATTAATATTTTTTAAATATCAACTTTTTTATTAAAAATAAAATTAGAATACTAGAGAAGAATAATAAAAAAATTATAACAAAATTTTACAATGTTTGTATAGAGTTGAAACAAAAGGCAAAAGTTTTTATAAAAAATTTTGTTATATCTTTCCAATAAATACTTTACTATTAAATACTAACTACAATCTTATTCATAGATTTAGAGAGAATAAAATATTTGTTATAGTTTATTTGTTTAAGAAAAAAAATAAAGTTAATATTAATTTTTAATTTTTATTTATTTTATTTATTTAAATATTTATACTGTTTGAATAGTTTAAAGGAGATAAAAATCTAATCAATAATAAATAAAAAACCAATATAATAATTAATTTAAATAAAATATTATTTTTGGACTATATAATATAATTTCTGTTATCAATTGAAAGATAAATAAGAACAAAGTCATATTAAATAAATAGTTTTATTAATTTCAATTCTTTAAATTGACTTTAATCATCTTTTAGATAGTAAGCTTTTATCTTAAAAGTATATAATATTTATTATTATTCATATGAATTATATTTACAAGAAATAACCACTATTATTTTTTTAAATTATAAAAATAAATATACATTTTTAAATATAGTCATTTCTATTTTTTATACTTTTATTTGTTATCAAATTTGTGTCAACTATACTTTTATTATTTAAGTGTGTAAATGAATATATTTACTCATCCAATGCACAAGTCACTAAATTTAATATTTATTATTATAAATATTTTTAAAATATATAATTATTTTATATTATTTTAATACATTAAATATGTTTTTTTTATTAAAATATGAGTGTTTTTACATTTTCAATGTATTCTTTATTAATAAATATCTGTTACTTTTAGTTTCTTAAATTCACTTTTAAAAATCTATGTTAATATTTTTTTAATATTTTTAATATATGATCAATAACATGCAATAAAAACTATATATAATAATTTTTTTGAAAATAATATGATATCATAAATTTAAATGTATTAATAAACTATTAATCATACAGATTAATTTTGACAGAGAATTATTTTAATTTAATTGGACGAGTTTTACTAGGACCTAAAGTAATTCTACTCAACATGGTCTAGAAAAAAAATAATTTTTATAATATTTAATAAAAATTATTATTTATTAATTTTTATTTCATATTTTTGACACACAATTAAAAGATCAACACAAATATATTTATTATCATTAAAACATACAAAATATTTAATTTTTTAATCAGTTAATATTTTGAGATAATTTTTAGATATAAAAAAATAAGAATATTTATAATTACTTTTTAATCTGTGCAATAATATAATAACTTATTTATAGTATTTTTTTTCTTGCTAAAAACTAGTCATTTAAAGATGTGACGCAAGAATTAAGAAATGCATTTAATTATTATTTTTATTAAAAATGATAATTTTTATATGATACTTATTTTAACTTTATTTATGCAATAAATGAATAAAAAAATAAAATAGAAAGCATGTTTTGAGATGATAATTATTTTAAGGATAAAGTTAAAAAAATTTACTTTAAAATTATTTAAAAAATTAAAAAGATTAAATAGACTAATTTTTAGAAATTAATTTTTATTAAAAATTATAAGTTTTAATACATTTTAATTTATTGATATGCTAGAAATTTTTAATAAACTATATTATATATAAATTATTATCATATATAATGTTGTACATATTTAAAAAAATGACTATAATTATGTATTTATACTCTATTAATACGCATTTACCATTTCTTTGATTTAAGTTTAAAAATATTAAAATTATAAATTAAAAGAAAAATTTATTTATTATTTTCAAGATAAAACATATATATAATAATTAAAATATTTATAGATATAAAAAGTTTAAAAAATAATAATATTCTAAAGATTTTGGTATAAATTGAAGCGTGTTAATTGAATTCTTGTTCACCCAATGTCACAGAAGCGGTGACAAGGAAAGATTAACGGTTGTAATTACACGGCTATGAGACACGTTCTATCAAGGCATATTTTTTCACTTTGTCGAGGAGGCTTCGATTGTTTTAGAATAAAATTGAATTAATTTAAAAAATATATTTTTAAAATATAATCATTGCAATACTTTTAATATTTTTAAGATACGGTATCTATTATTAGCCTTTTTTTTAAAACTTATAAAAATGTATTCCTCATGCTTTTAATTTAATAATTTTCATTTTGATAATTTGTAATAAAATTTAAACAATAAAGAGGAATTAGAGAGTGTTTCTGAATGTTCAATTTTTTTAAAAAATTGTTAAATGAGTTTGGTTACCTTTTTTTACATTCTCTTAATAAAGTTTATTCTATTTAATAAAACAAATATTAAATAAAAAATACATGCATTTATTTTTTAATATTATAAAAGGTATTTACTATTTTTATTTAAGAATAAAAAAATTATAAAAAATAAGTATTAATTCATTAAATATAAATAAGATACATACATAAATTAATTTGAACTGTATATATTTTTTAATCAAAATATGAATTTTTTATTAAATACTGCAAAAATTGAATTTTCAACTTTAAATCAAATAAACAAATTAACCCATACTAATACAAATGAACTTAAAATTAAAATAAATTGATTTATATAAAAAATTATTGTTACTTTGTGGATAAAATAAAATATATTTAAAATAAAAATAGTTTACATAGACATTTACAAAAAAAAAAAAAAAGCACTGTTGTTTGAATTAGGAATATTTAATTTTAAAAACTATATTTTATTTTTTTAATCATAAAAATATTATATTTGTTTTGGTTTTTATTTTTAAATACTTATAAAAGTAGAGAAAAGAATAAAAAAAAATTTACTTTTTAATTTGTAATCAATGAAATAGTACCTACTATATTACACCCTAGAGAGATAGAAAATAGTTCCATCTTATCTCTGTTTTTAAGTTTTTTACCTATGAATTAATTAACGTTGATTATGGTTGTGGTTAGATGTACAAGTTGGCGTCAACCATATTATAATAGAAAAGACACAGAACGAGGGATAGGTTAGTTAAGGCTATTACATTGATAGAAATTCATTCCATTGATATCACCATCAACTCATCAACCACTTTTCACAATTCAAACAAAGTAAAACCTTACGCTATTACATGCAAGTTATAGCCCTCCATGAGAGGTAATTCTCTGCATTAATTAATCCCATTTCTTCAGAAGAAATATAGGATCTACACACGAATTATCATAAATGTTAATTTCTCATAAACAAATCCAATGGTTCACTCGATAAGCTCATCTGTAAAATCTAATATTTAAAACAAGTCACATTTCACGTTAACAAACGAAAATGCAAGTGTGAAATTGACGAACAAGCGAGAACATGTTTTTATTCTTTCTTTCTTGTGCATTGTGGAAATCATAAGAATCAAATAAAGCCATAAAACTTGACAATTAGTTGTAAAGATTTTGATTTTTCAAATAAGAATAATAGCACTCGTCAATATTTTAAATTGAATAAATGGCTGGCATATTTGGTTCAAAGAATATGTCCTCTAAAACAACTGTTTGATATGAAAGTCTTGGATTTGATTGGATGCTTATGGAGTTTGGGATACAACCATTTAAAGTGGGTCCCAGGAGTTTTGGGCAAGAAATTTCTTGATATGTACAATTTCCATTTTTTATGGAAACAAATACTTGTTTTTAATTAAGCTTCATTATATTAATTAACCATGAATACTAAGCGTGTCTGAACAAGCATCCATCATCACTAATAAAGTACAGGAAAGGGAGAACACAGAATATGCTCTCTTTTTTTCTACAATAAAAATTGAGATAATTCCTTAATCTTTAAGATCTAATCGACGTGTTGAAATACTCAAAGCACTCGTTTGTTTATTTCGCATTGATTAGAAAGAATAAATACACGTTATGTTTGTGCATTAAAAAAGGGGGGAAAAATTGAAAAGGAAAAACATAATTGAAAAGTACAAAATGATAACGAAAGTAAAGATAAAATACGTAAATGATGGAAAAAAAAAAAGGCCGATAGAGAACATTACAATTATCGTTTCTTTTATTAAATTTTATAAAACTAATTTACTTACTAAAACTCATTTTATATATTATATATTGACAGTATCAATGAACTATATGGAATAACATTGACCCAGTCTTGTGTTTGGGAAAATGGCCAAAGAAAGAAAGATAGTATTGAGATGAATGAATGCCACGTGGACGAACAAGAAATTGAAAACATTGTTAAGTCTGTGGGATTTAAGATTGCTTATAGCTTTAATCACTTAAGGTTGGTGAACCACTATCTTAAAGAGATCGATGACTTAAGTGTTACGTATGGTTTGGTTTTTCAAATTCAAATGCTTCTTTTTTTCTTTTTCTTAAAAATTATAAAAAACACATCTTATTTTTACAATTTCTTTCACAAAATCTTAGAAAAGGAAAAATAACATAAAGTGATATTATTATATTTGTATATTTATAAAAACTTGTCATTTGAAAGTAGAATTAAACAAGTGTATTGGTAAAATATTCCTTCTATAAAACGACACGTGCGAGTTTTGTATTATGATACTCTATTTTAGTCAGATGAGGATGCAAATTTTCATCTCTTAGCATCTTTAAAGCATCGGGACATCTTATATTTGACTTAGTTCATGATTTGATTGAAAGTTTACAGCGTCCGAACCATGTTTAATTAACTGATACAAGATAAAGGAAATACTTAAAGAATTTATAAATTTTTAATCTTTTTTATATAATTTATTTAATAAATGCATTTTAATCAATTTTAACAAGTTTTACAATCAAACTAGTGTTAAATATTTGAAAAAGGAATTTTAGTTTCATAATGGACTCAAATGTAACTAGCTTAAATAAATAAATAAAAAACACATGTAATGTAGAAGAAGAAAAAGTTTACTATGTATATGTCTAATTTTCTTTTTCCTTAAAAGACATACGAACATGTTTTTCATTAGAAAATTTTCTTTGTCAAGATTAAGCCCATAAAGCCTGGGCCTACATTTCATCCCAATAGATGAATCACCTTTTTTGTTTCCTTTTTCGTCTTCAACGAAAGAAGAGGTTCTAAACCCATTTGAAAATTAGTTCTCCAAACCACAAACTTCTAAGAACGATGATTTGAAAAAGTGTCAAGTGATTTTTCCACCATCGTGGTTTTAGTGGGACTGTGAATTCCTTCTTCGATTTTTTCATCCAGGAGGAAGAATATAAGTTAGAATTGGAAGACTTGAGGATGTCATGTTTGTCATTCGAGACAAAAAATTTCGAAAATTGAACCGAAAAATGTGATTAAAAGGAAGAGATTAAACGTGAAGCTGTGAGTTTTCCATGGTCTCTTCGTCTTGCCAACGTTGCCACTTGATCCTCAAAATATGATGATGTACCAAAAAGTTCTAGTAACATGCAAAAAATTCCTAATTACTTTGTTTAAAAGAAAATTTGAGTGCAAGGATAATTATGTTTTAAAAATTAGGGCACATCATAACGTTACAAAAACATAATATATATTGATTAACATATAACGTGTAAAGGTAATTTGAGTGTATCGATAAACACTTTGTATCATGTATTAAGGAAATTACTTGTATTAAGAAAAACTTACTAAGAGTTTCCATTTTTATTAGTTGAACCAACTTTGGTGACCTGTTAATTTTAGATAGATATCATCATCATAAATATAATGGAGGTAAAATAAAGCCCGATGCAATTTTTTCTAAAGCTACTCCGTCTGGACATAAACAAACAGGCTTTTAATGTGTGTTTTAAATATTTCTCACTTCAAAAGTGTAAAAAAAGAGGAGCCTCTGTGTAGGATAAAATTGCCGTTGTTCGTACTATAATTTTTTTTTAATAAAATTCACTTTTTGCATGCATGTTCTTAGAATTGTTTGCTTTCTGTTTTAAACATAAATTTTTTGTTTTAAAAAAAAAATAATATAAATTATTATTTTTAAAACAGAAATTAAATATATTCTAATTCTCAAGTTTTGTGGTTAGAAATAGACTTAACTTTATTAATTGATTTAATTCGATTAACAACTCCCACTAATTAATACCAGCAATCACCAGGGAATTCATAACCTAACAAATATATGGAGTTCTATCACACATATGTTTCTAGTTCAATTCAATGCCAATTAATGACTTCAATTGTCCCATTTACCGGTTTACTAAACACCCCTCTCAAAACCAATCATTTTAAAGGGTCATTGATGTCTGAAAACAAACTTGTTAACATAAGTAGTTGGGTATGGAAATCACAATCACATCAAGAGAAACAATCAAACCATTCTTGCCCACACCAAACGAAAACAAATTCTTTCAACTCTGTCTGTTTGATCAGCTTCAACTTGTCACCTATTTGCCAATGGTTTTGTTTTACCCCAAGAAAGAACCCTTCTTGGAAACCTCTCATATCTGTGCTCAGTTGAAAAGATCACTGTCTGAGACACTAACCATTTTCTACCCTATAGCAGGTAGAAGAAAAAACCACACCTTTATCACTTGTAATGATGAGGGTGCTCTTTACTTGGAAGCCAAGGTAAACCATAACATGATTGAGTTCCTCACACCACCTAAGCTAGAATTTCTGAATAAATTGCTCCCATGTGAGCCAAATAAAATGCACCCAAATGGAGAAGTGTTACCCCAAGTACTAGTACAAGTGAACATGTTCAATTGTGGTGGAATAGCTATAGGTACCTGCAATCTCCACACTCTCCTTGATGGTTGCTCTGGAAGCCTCTTCCAAACTACGTGGGCTTCTATCTGCCGTGGGTCTAGGGAGGAGACTCCATCTCCTGATTTCACCTCAGCTTCTTCTTTCTTTCCACCAATAAATCATTTGAGTTTGCATGACCATGTTGGTCAAAATAATGAGGACTCAAAAGTACAAAAAAATTGCACCACAAGAAGGTTTGTGTTTGATGCACAATCCATCAACACTCTAAGAGCTGATGCAAAAGATAATGAAAGCTCAAATTCTCCTACAAGATATGAAGCACTGGCTGCTTTCATTTGGAAACATATGACACTTGCATACAAGATGGAATGTGGAGATAGCACAAGACCAGCAGTGGCTATCCATATAGTGGACATGAGGAGGAGGATGGGTGAGCCTTTCTCCAAATACACCATAGGAAACATTTTGTGGCCAGTAATGGTATGTTGTGAAACAGTGAATGTTGACACTGATGCTAGATATTTGATTAGTATTGCTAGAGAGAAATTTGGAAAGCTATCAAGGGAATTGTTTTTAAGAGTGAAAAGTGATCCCAATATCTTAGGGAGCAATCAGTGTGTGGATTTGCCTCAAGGCATGGAAACAAGGAGTCCAATTCCAACTGTGTTAACAAGTTGGTGTGGTTTAAATTTCAGTGAGCTAGATTTTGGTTGGGGGAAGCCTTTGTGGGCTGGTGTTAGAGGAGGTGATCAGGAAACTCTGCCCAATGTGGCTGTTATCATGGAAACTGGTGAAGGCATGGAAGCTTGGTTGACAATGGAAATTCAACATATAGCTAAATTGGAGAAGAATGAGGAGTTTCTCAGATTGGCTTTGCCTAATCCTAGTGTTTCACACATATAGTTTTGACATCTGCTGATGAATCAATTGACTAGAAACAATTGAAATATTAAGGTTGTTCTACATGTATTGGCCACAAAGAATTGATAAATTGTTATTCTTGCAGATTTTGAAAAATATTGTCCTTGCTGTTTAAAGCAGTCATTTGTCATCCATCATTAATATTGGCATGTTGCATCATCCCATTCCAAAGATCAGTGTTTGGAAGCTGAGCAAAGACTCAAAAATCATTGTTGTTTCTTGTTAGCTGTTTAGCTTATGAATTTCTTGAGGTAGTCATCTGTGAAAGTTACCTTTTTATTTATTTTCTTTTGTATTTTATAGTTGTAGCTTTTCTTAAATTATGAAATGATCATTCCAAGTGCATAACATTTTTTAAAACAAATTTCTAGAGATCTAAGTGATCTTCTGAAATTCAGTAATTAAATTGTATATGCCATTGGGATAGGATAGCCGCATGCACCACTCTCTCCACCCACCAAGGAAAAAGAAACAGATACAGGTCAATAGTGCAACCATTTATTATAGTACAGTTCATATTCATAATGCTTTTTATTATACCTGAACGAACGTTCGACGTTCCATCTTTATTTAATCTCCCAACAAAAATAACTAGTCTATCCGTTTACTTTTCTTTAACGCTTAAATATTATTTTATCATCATTTTATGGAATTAATGAACAATTAATATTTTTTATAATACATAAAGATATAATAAAAATTTAAGTACTATTTTTATAAAAAAATTTAAATTATTATTATTTTTAAAGTTTTTGTACAAACTTTAAACGTTAAAGAAAAAGATGTAACAAGTGATATTAATTCTACTTAAATCATCAATGCATTGAGATGAACAATATGTGTCGAAATTACCTCATGTTATTAAAAATACTATCGACCTTACCGGCAAATATCATGGACATTTGGATGAATATGTTTGAATATATAATTTAATTAAGTATGTATTTAATATTTTTTAAAACGCTAAATAGGGTATAAATTTAGTTATAAAAATTATAAAATGAACTCAACATAGATTATTTTGATAAATTAATTATATTAAAAAAATATTAAAGCAAATTTAAGATGATTATAAACTATTTGCATAAAGCTCTTTTCAACAGGCATCATCGTTTGTGTCATGAAATTCAGATAGAAAGTGGGACAAACACGGATGAGGGAAAGAGTGACACTGCATGTAGTTGTTAGGCTACACCATAATTAGGGTGGATGAAGCTGCACGTGATGGACTGAGATTCTTCCAATTAGATAGTAGTTGCTATCATGTCGGTATGGTGGTGAACTCTCTGCAGAGAGGGAAGGTATGTGTATGATTAATGATAATCCATGCCAAAAAGGGGACAGGGCAAGTCCGAGAACAGATTGATCGTGAAAAGAGAAACAATAACATCCACTTTCTGATATATTTTTTTAACAAATTTATTATGAGAGTGAGACTTATATAATTTTTAATTAATAATTAAAAGTGTGTTAAAAAAATATTATTACTATTCTTTTCATCAAAATATTGGATGACAAATAAAGTTAATTTTTTTTTTATGTAAGAGTTTTAAATCATATGTAGTAAAGAAATGCAAATTATCATGTACTGTATTTGTTCCCTTAATGAGTGCAACGGAGAGAAATAGAAAGCATCTTAATTCGGCGAACCACATTTTTGTGCTTCCTGGCATAGACAACATTGTTCATTATGCTCATGACATAGAAACTAAATAGGGACGCATATCTACCTCATTGACTTGCATAAAAAAGAACTATCACTAGCTGTATCCAACCTACTTCTCTGCCAAATTCATAAATTTCTTAAACAACTCATTAGCTCTAATTCTCCTTCAACAATGTAATAAGGGGTGTTTGAAGGTAAGAAATTTCATATGACTTTGGCAAAGAAATTATGAAATTTGAGTTTAATTATGTGACTTAATATAAATTATTTAATTTATGTAAAATCGTAATTGTTGATATGTTTCGATTAATAGTCAACTTAACATAACTAATTACAATTAATAGTTAATTTTGTGACACCCATATATGTTTCCTTGATAGTATGTTGTCTCTTAGTTTCGTTTTGATCATGAATATGCTGCCAGTCTATTTTACAATTTTTTTTCTTTTACCTTCGGCTGTACAAGGTAATATTTTTAATCCATTTTCACTAAAATTGGGACAGAGCAAGGCAATTAGTCCACTTTTTGGCGAGCTTTAATTTGAATAAGGTGAACAGATTGGACCACTAAGCAATTCCATTTTTTTCTCTAATTTTATTTAAATGCAAAAATAAGATAAAAAAATACAAATGAAAATTTATTTTTTATGAGGAGAAAATTAAAAATCCTAATTAAGTTGAGATTAAAAATAAGAGTAAAAAAATTATAATTACATCAAATAACCTTTATATAGTTTTATATAACAAAAGATAGGTAGATTAAATGAGTAAAATTATCATTACAATACATATTTTTATTATTAATAATATTTTTCTCTCACTTTTTCATATGGTTTTAAATAATAATGAACCTCATATGACATTTATTTTAATATATATAATACTCATCGTGTATACGTATCTTGACAATTACTAGTGCCTCTTTGTTAACTCCTGCAATTAGAAGTTTTACACTTCCCAAAAACATAATTTACACTTAGAGTAAAAGGAAAATACCCTTTTGTCTTGTGAGTGTCCATTCACCTTGGTCAAACAACAATACATGCCGTATATAAGTTTAAGTGCCTTACACATTGAGGCCTAATAATAGACAATAATAGAGTAGCAAAAAGACCACATTATTGTCCTTTGTCAGTACCATCGCTGCCTTTCATTGGAATGATGTGTTGCATTTCGGATCCTCTCCAGCAGAAATGAAATGTCTGGTCAAATTGTAGCAATAAAGTAAAAGTATTAAAAGGCAGGAAAGGATCCAAACTTCGTTATGTTTTAAAAAATTTAATAATACACTCTTAATTATTAATTAAAATTTATTAAAAACTAAAAGTATGAAAAAAAAATGTATAATTAAGAGTGAAAAAGAGTAATACACATTATTTTTATAGTTTTAATAAAAATTAGTCAATAATTAAAAGTATTTTGAAAAACATATATTAACAAATATTTTGATATCAGTTTTCTTATGTGTGTTTGCTCGGTTGATATATATAAATAACTATTTTCTATTTTAAAAAAATAAATACTATTCTCAATATGCACTTACCCATGTACCCTTCTTGACATGGATTATCTAGCTAGCAGGAAGAAAATCCTGTCCCGTGATCAAGTATTTTTTGAATTCACACGCAGTACAGCAACATTATGATCAATACCCCCTCAAGTTTGTTGCCAACAAATAACATCTTGTCTTTTTCGATACATATAAGGCATGGCCACTCAATTATTTTTGCAAATATTAAAGAAGGTCTAAAAGAAACTTTGAAACATGGATAAAAGCTTGGTGTTAATAGTTTGAATTCCTCAAAAGATGTTTAACACTATTCATTCATATATCATGTACCGTACAGAATTAAGTTGAGAATGTAAACACATTTTTACCTTTTTTTAGTCTTAGATCTTCGATATTCAATAATTATATTAGGTTCCGATTAATTTTAATTCACTTGAACCGATTTAGGGGATATAACTCTACTGTAAATGTCTATTTCTGATATCCACAAGAATTAAATAAATGCATTTTTAAAAACTAAATAAGGTTTCAAATTGAAGTAGTTAGAATGACATTATGGCTAGATCGTAAATATTTATTAATCTTATCCATTTATTATAATATTTATTATCTTTTAAATAAAAAATGAATTGTTTCAATAACCAAAATACTCTGCATTGATCATGTTAATGCATGCAGAGGATTTTAGCAGTCACGTTGCATTTATGGTATAGTAGGCAGATGTGATCATTGCATGGCATGATGCGATGATATTACAATTATGGTGGATGTTACAATTATTGTAGGCATATCTGATATTGGCATGACATGGTGCCATTCTGGAAACTAAACAACCATGATGTTCTGGATACACCACGTGATGCGATTTGTATTTTAAATATTAATTAATTCGAAGCTAGTACTATTTTAAATATAAGAATTATTTTGTATTTTAAGAGACATTTTCCCCGAGCCCCATTGGTAGCAAACTCTTACATAATGATGCAGCATTCATTGATATTTCGTTATTGATGAGCAAATTTTTATGTAAGAAGTCAACGAAATTAATATATTAGATTAAGTTTTCAAAAAAGTATTGACAATTTCTCACATCATAAGAAAATTGGTTAAAGAATTAAAATATTTTCATTATTAAAAATAATATTAAATGTATATTTATAATATTTTTTAATGTAAATTTAATATTTTTAATAAATATTTTAAAGACACTAATCAGTAATATTTATATTAATTTATGTACGTAGATTTTTATTTTTTAAATCAAGATTGCTGTTTTTTTTTCTTTATAATATTTGGGAGCTTGGTTCTTAAAGTTGCATGCGGTATGTATGCGTCCACGAAACCTAGTACTTCAAGTCATGATTTTGACACAAGCTAGTTTAAGCATACGCGAATATTAATATATTACTAACATTCTTTACTTATAATAGTACAATATATACAGACTCAATAAAAACATTAAACGAATTGTAATAATTAGTAAGGGTGTGTTTATAATATAATTAAATTACAAAAAAAATGTATAAAAAATTATATTTTTTACAATTTATTTTAATAAATTTTATAAAAAATTCATATTATAAACTCTTATATAAAAAGATTAAAAATAAATATTTAATTAAATTATTCATCTGAATACACCCTCAGTCAGAATCGGTGGCAGTATTGACTGTCAGCGGGAGAGAGTGTGACCCCGAGTTCTTCCTCTACCCTTCAGCTTCGCGCACGTGCTTATATTAAAACTTACCACTTTTTTTTTTTTTTTAATTTGCATACACATTCAGAAAATAATTAAATTTTAAAAGTTATAAAAATTATTATCTTATTTTTTATTTTTTATTAAATAAAAATTAATTGTTAAAAATAATTATTCTTTTTTTCTAAAATAATAATAAAAATAAACGAAACAATTATTATCACTTGACTCAAAGGAAACCTTGAAAGAAAATTAAAAAATATTTTATCGTTTGAAGATGCACGGTCAACAAAATACTGCATATTCAAATGCCGTTCAAGATGCACTCCCATCTTGATGATTTCCTTTTATCTAACCCAGAAAATGTTGACTTTGCAAGATTTTATTTTTTTTTTCCCTCAGAGAGATGTTTCAAGATGGAATGGAACCAATAGTTATATATTATTTTTCTTTCTAATTTTTTACACTTTTTTTTGTCTTTTCTCATTATTTTCTAGCTATTACATTATACTGGTATATCATTTTTTTTTCCTTTTTATGAGCATGATAAATTAATTTTTACTATGTATCACATAATAAAACCTATTGCATTGGATAAAAACAATCCAAGAAAGAAATATTGTGATAATACATTAATATTTCGTCGTTCCCTTTCTTAATCCTTTTATAATTTATAATTTTGGAGAATTTAGAACGTAAACTACACGACTGAATCTAGCAATTTAATCAAATGTATTAATAATTAAACAGTTTTTGTTAGCATCAAATTTAAGTAAAAGTAAAATTTTGCTAGAAAAATACATCATTACATTGAAGTTATAAAAAAGTATAATAAATATTAATTTTATAATAAGATATTGCTATTACTAAGTACTTAAACATAGCTCTGATAATTGAAATTATGTTTTTCATGATTAAATTATTAGAGGAGTGCCTTTATGTTTGTGAACTAAGTACCAGCAAACCATTAAAGATTGAAAAATCCGGAAGAAGTATATGTGCAAATTATCTACCAACAACCGTGAGTTGATTTATATTTTTGCTATTTTTTGTTTTGCAAGTTAGAGCTCTTAATTATTTTTTCTTTTATCATTATAATTTTTTATTTTGGATATCCTGATAAGTGAATAATCAAATTTAATTACAATAATGATAATATTTTGAATTTCTGAACATGAAAAAAATATAATTTTGTCAAATGTGCTGACTAGTCTCAATAGATCTCCAACAAAAGGACGACTCTTTATTGTCTGCCAAACCATTTATTTTTTACTTCTTTATAATATTTGTTTTATTCACTATTTTTCATGAAATTTTGATGATGAAATAATAATAATAATAATAATAACAATAATTTGACTTTTTGGATGTAAAGAACAATTGATTCTATATTGTTTTAGTCAAGTGTTAGAGACCATTATCATGAGATCTCATCAAGTGGTCCAATTTTTCAAATAATTTGTTTATTTAATATATTTAAAATTTAAACAGCATACTTTGTTTAAAACATCAAAATTAAAAATTAGCTGATAAAAAAATGAAGGAGTACTGATGAATCAATTAATTAAATTCTTTCCAGCATCTCTTATTAAAAAAAAAAAACCCTTTCAATGTCTTGAAGTCCGTATCATTGAATCTCGTCAAATGTGTTTACTTGATCCAATTTAAAATATAAACATCACAAAATTGAAAGAGTATTGAAGTAGTAATTAAATGTAGTTTTTTTTTAATGTCATCCAATCCTACTTATAAAAAAATTCTTTTATGTAAAAAAATACATTTCTTTATTATAAATGATAACAATAATTAATACAATAAATATTCCCAAATATAATTAACTTATATTATAAATAAAAATGTACTATTTTGAGAACGGAAACATCAGTAAAATTACTTTATTTCATAATTTATTACGTATACACTTTATGATTAAAATTAATTATATATGACATGTGAATTGTACCATATTTAATTGCAATAGTTTTGTTTTTTATTTTATCTTTGTTAATTCTATTATAAAATTTAAAAATTAAGTTATTATTTAGCTTTTTTTTATTGTCTTTTATATATTTTTAATTTTTTTATAAATACTTATTTTTATCCTTATAAATTTTTTTTTTAAATTTAGAATTTACTTTTAATTGTTTTATTTTTTAAATTTATATTTATTAATATATATTAATTATTAATATTTAATTAATTTTTTTTACCCTATGTAATAAAAGTATTGGTTTAAAATAAATTATATTTTACAATTATTCAATTTTATTAAATCTTTATCAATGCATGCTACTTATAGTTATAAAATTAAATTAAAAAAAATTAAAAAAATATTATTTTAAAAAAATTATATATAATTATAACAAAATATAAAAAATAATTTTTTATTATTAAATTATACATATTTATTTTAAAATAAAATATCAATGTAATACACCAGTCATAGTTATTAAACTAGTTATGGAAAATTGAAAGTATGTTCATTGAGAATATTTTTAAATGATATTTTTCATTTAAAAATTACTCTATTTTCATAATTATTGTGATCAATTATCATTTATGAATGTCTTCATTTTATAAAATATTTCGTCAATATTTTTATCAAATTTTAACGTGTTGTAATATGTTCTGGAAATTAAAGAATAAATATTATTTCGTTAGCTATTTCTCATCATATAAATTATTTATTATTCCTATTAGTAAACAATATTAAATGGAACGTGCCACAACATAAAATAAAGAATATTTTATTTATAAAGGACTAAATTAACAAATTTTAAACATAACACTATATTATTAAGTAACTATTATTTTATTAGACTGTATGTCAGTGACATTTTCTTTTACTCATAATGAACACGAACTACAACAAGCAGACCCCATGCTTATCAAGGTATCTAATTATATCATTTTATTTTTAATGAATACAAGTAATTTTTGGTTGCCAACCAACCCACTTTATTTTTATTGGTAGGTAAAGCCAAATGAGAAAATTTCACATTCCTTTCATTAGGGTAAATTATTTTCCAATACGCCGCTACAGAAATCTGTTATATACTAGCAAAAATAATACTAAATATTAAAATTTTGGATATTGTAAATATACACTAATAATATGATGCAATATATATATATATATATACGTACGTATCTTTGGTGAAAGCTTTTCACACCCAAACCCTAGCTTCACTGCGCTTGAAAATGGTATTAATTTGTTCCTTTTTTTTGTCGTTTTGTTCTGGATGGAAGTTATGTTTCTGGTATAATACATGCACCCAAATGAAACATAGATGTGAAAACTTAGATTATGTTTTTTTTTTAAATAATTTTTTTATAAAAGAAAATTAAAAACTTAAAGTATGATTGATTTACTCTTTAAAAACAGTTTTTAATTTTTAAAAATAAATTATAATACAAATTTATACTGTAATTTATTTTTAAAAATAAATCAAACATACTCTTAGACTATGTTTAGTTTTTAAGAAAAGAAACTAAGAACAAACATACTCTTAAAATTTAGAAGAAAGAGAAAAAGAATAATTAATACTCATTTTTTGTGTTTCCTTTAATTAACTTGTTCACATTATTTTTAAAACACCGATTGATTCATATTTATAGGTAAGATCAAAATAATTATGATTAGGGTGTTTTTAGGCATGTTTTACGAAATGATTATTTGTACGAGTGATATTAACTATAAAATCGTAAAATTTCTTTAAAACTTCTATTTTTTTATAATATTATACAAGACTTTATTCGAAGTTTTGAACATAAAATGAAAATAATAATCCCAACAAAAGATTAACCTTTGTTTTTTTTTTTTTAACAAATATTCGTATTATATAATATTGTTTGTCCACATTCATTGGCTAGAAAAGTTATGAATGGAAAAGATGAATTTCGACCTAATAATAGACCGCGTCCTATAAGTGCTCCTTTTATTCCTTTCTTAAAATTGTCATTTGACAAATCAACTATAAATAATCCCATAATACTTTTCTATTTTTGAATAATATAACTATTATTATTCTATACTATTAAATATGATGTTATTATATTTATACGTGATATAACTTATAGTTTCATTACTTAATTAGATATTAATTAGATTTATTGCGTTATATTTATAACTAATCATGTTATTTTAAAGTATTTCGAATAAGAAAGAACATTATTTAAAAGTCATTGGTGATTTGAGGTCATAATTAAGAGGCTTACTCCACAACTTCCTACCAACTACAAAGCGACTTTTATTATAACGAGGGTTGGTGGGGGTTTCTGGTATCGGTGACATCATTCAGTGGATGAGTATGAAAAGAAAACGCACCATTATTCTTCTTAAACACTCTACAATTATCGCCAATCGGGTTTGATACATGATAAAGGCTAAATATGCTATCATTGATTCTGCATGAAAATCTGGTTGTTTGGAAATTAATGTAGACATTAGCTAATTAATTCTTGCTAAAAAATATCCAAGAGGTTAGCATCAACTCAAACCAAACTTAATACATATATAATAATGTAAGAGAATCAAAGAATTTAGTCTTCATTAAGAGAAAACCATGTCATACTTTTCTTAATAATAATACGAGCAGTGAAACAACAGAGCTCTTGGTCCTAGTTCTGTTTACAAAAGATACGTAATTATTCTAAATATAGTAGATCAAACATAAGTGTTAGGGTTTAGGTTGCTTCTGTCGGTATGAACGTTATGCGTTACTGTTTCATCAATTGACCATCAAAAATTAACATAATATATAATATATTTTTTCTCATGTAAACGCATTTAAAGACTATATTCTAAAATGAAAAACAAAAACTTGTTATTTCGGTTTGATGTTCAAAACCATTTTCCATAGGAGTCGTACAGTGTATATAGTAATGTTGTTGACATTAAAAAAAATAAAATGGAGGATGCTGAATTCCATTATCAATGTATGGTCATTGGACTGCAAATGATTAGGTAGAAGTTTGAAATTAGTGGGGCTGGGGAATAAAGTTTTAGTTTAAATAGAGGAACTGGGGAACAGCTTACATCTGAAATTGTTATGATATTCCGTGGTTTATCTTGATTTTTTTTTTTTTTACTAAATTTATATTATTTCAATGCTTTTCAATTAATGCAAAAACATTTTTTTCCCCATAATGTATGATGCAATTTGGGTTGGCAGAGTGGTATTTTTAAGGACTTAAACAAAATGTTCAACCAATGCCAGTATCCCATTATATTTTTTACATCTAAAATACATAATAAATTATATTAATTTACATTAGTAGATTTCATAGGTACGAAAATTCATCCATTCACAAATTTCTACTGTCCTTAAGCAGTTTTTGGTAGTTGTTGGTGAACACTTTTTATATTTTAAAAAACGTAAGAAAAAAAGTCAACGCAGCCGATATAGTTAGAGGGGAAATAAAAACGTGGAAGTTGAGAAAGGCAAAGAGTTTGAAACAACCATGACATTCCTCTACTCGTCAAACCATGGATTGCGAACGTGTAATCCTCAAACCACATACCAAACTAGATTTCATGTCGACAATGTAATATTTTATAAAATATCTAATATTTTATTCATTATTTAAAATATATTATCAATAATTAAATTAATTTATTTTATTCATATTATAATTTTTAATGAATAAATTATTATAAATTGTTTACAAAAGAAATAGTTTTAAATTTTATTTAGTTTTAATTTAGGGATTAAAAAATTAAAATATTAAATAAATTTATTAAATCATGTCAAATAGTATTTTTATTAAGTTATAATTTTATATAAAAATATTTAGACGAATTAATATCTTAAATATTTACAAGTTTAAATTCATGTAAAATATAAAATCTTGACGGACTTTCCTTCATAAGTTTTAATTTAACTAAGCATCTAAATTTTTTAAACTCATAAAATTTTCATTATTGAAGGTTATTAAATTTTTTTAAATTCACAATAAATAAAAAAATCAGAATATAAACAACTAAAAAAATATTAATAAAACAAATACAAAAAACGAAGTCTTAGATTTTTGAAACTTCAAATAAATAAAAGTGAAAGGGTTAATTATACTTTTGACAAAAAAAAAAAGATCCTCTTAAATATACCGAATGGTTCGCTACAAGTACCAAACAAAAAGAAGAATTTGATTAACAAATATACCATCAATATCTGTATTAATGAATTTATTTTTAATACATTGTCAACGTATATTTTTTTATATTTGTATCAAATCACGTACGTTGATATATTACTTACAAATTACATTTAATATCATCAATTCATCACAACACACTGCTGAATAATCAATTTTATATTTATGAGAAAATAAAGAAAGAAAAAAACAGATTAAAAGAAAAAACTACAAAGTACTGCGTAAACCAACGAATCCTGGATAACTATTAACAAGAAAGGCCACTAAAGACCATAAGTTTCCACGATAAAGTGTATATTTAAAATTTTTAGAGATTGGTTCGTACTTATTCACTACCACCAACATATTCATTCACTAAACAAAATTATAATGTAATATTTAAGATTAGCTGCTTTTAGCCCTAGAAAAACTCGTTTATGCTTATTTACTATTACTAATTGATTTATTTACCTTAAAGTGAATTAAAATATAATATATTAAATCTTTTAAAAAACAAAGGCATACTTTTAAAATAAAAAAAATACACAATAAACTCTAGTATTTTATTTTTTTTAGAATAGAAGAATATTGATTTACTCTTTTTTTTATATATGTACATTTTTTAAGAAAATAACGAAATTTCAAGTATTGAACGATTTAATTCTCATCTTACATTAAATTGGGATAGTCTTGAAAATAAAAGAAAATGTTCACACAAGTAATAGATTAAAAATAAATCTCATAATTTTTTTATGTAAGCTTAAATAAAGATGTTTCTAACATCTTACATATATTAATATAAGTTGCTATAATCCACTTTGCTTTTTAAAATGTTTTTTTTCCCCTAGAAAAACTAAGAATCTCCCTGCAGTCCACCACTTAATTAATCTGGGAGGCCAGAAATTAGCCAATATTCGAGTCATTAATTTTGGCACCTATTTTTTCCAACAAGGTTGGCACAGCTATACTCTTGGTGCACCACGTATGTAGTTGTGACATCCCATACACAAGCTGGTCAAATTAACATTTTAAATTTACTAAATTGTGTTTTGAGCTCTTTTTTTATATTGTATGAATATTTATTAATGAAGCATAACATAAAAAAACAATAAATTTTGAAGAAAGAAAAATTATTTAATAGTTAGAAAATTATTTTAATGACAATAAAAATGCAAAGTTTTAATGATAGAAGTATTTTTATTGCTAACTTATAAATATCTTATTATTTTAACATTGATTAGAATTATTACTAAATTAAAAGAGGAGAGTTTTTTTTAATGTGGATCTTACATAATATATATATATATCTCATTTCTATCATACTCGAAGCAAGTAAAATGAAAATTTATACTCAATGTACCTCTAATCTCTCTGGTTTTTTTTTTCACCCAATATTTCTGTTGAAATAAAAAAACATAACGTGTGAATTCTATCGCTCAAAAAGTCAAATCTTCTGTAATTGAGAAAACTCATATAATGACACAGTTGTCGCCTTCACAAGCTCTGCTGCACTACACGCAGGTGCAGCTTAACGCGTTTACCCACCTCAGCTCTTGAATGCTACTTCCCACTCCCAAAAGAGAAAAAACCAGAAACCCTCTTATGGTTTCCCTCTAACTTCTCAAGTTTCCATATTTTCCTTCTTCTTCCATTGTTTCAACACAAACCCTATTCCTTTTCTTCCATTCACCCAGTTCCTTTGGTCATTTTGGTAGCAACTGGCATGCCCTTCAAACTCTAATGCATGCACTCATCTATTTTTTTAAAAATATTTTATTAATTTTAATATTTATAACTAAATTTAAGTATCTAAAATAGTTTTTTTGGTTGAAATTTTTGTATATTAAAATATAAATTATAATGAATCCCCTTTTTGATAAAATATATTGCTATTATTGTTAGCTTAAATTAAACTCTAAAAGTTTATATTAACATTTTTCTTACAAGAATATATACACTTTTAAAAAAACTGCATAAATATGTTGTATTTTAACTGTGTTGTTTAAAATATGTGGGTGGTAGCAAATTATTTATACACTTCTTTTCTTGTTTACACTATTCGAAAATTGCAATTTTAATCTACTGAGAGAAAAATAAAAAACGATGCCGAGTATAAATTCTCATGCTAGTAGTGCATAATATCTAAGATATATTGGAAAATCCATGCCAGAATATCTAATAATAGAAAACTGTGTACCTGAAAGCGTTCAAATTGTGAATCAACCGAAAAAGTGCAGACCAAGAGTAGTTCCAGAAAATAGGGACTGTTCAACATGCTTCACTCATTTATGAGATTTGAGTCTCTGCAGTTCCTTCCTATCATTATAATGTACTTCATATTCCAAACATGGAATCTTGCCTTACCTGCACTCATCACGCTTCCCAGTATCTTGATTCATTGTATAAGTAAAAGTAGGTAAATTTCACAATTATTGTGAAGAGTTAACAGTGCCAGAGTTGTTACTTATACTGTTGTACGTTTCACTCTTCATATCAATTATTATCATTTTTAATCCTTATATATATCTTTATGTCTGCTATGTATTATCGAACATAAAACTATATTTTAGATATATTTTAATTTAATGTTGTTTCAGTATAGGAAAGTTATTTAAACTTAAATTTAATAAATACTTGATATTTGTGTAGATAAAGATTGAATGAATTAATTTTATTATCAAATATAGAAGAAAAACTAAACAAAACCGATACAATAAATTAATAAATAACTGTGTATTTAAAAAATAATAATAAATTTCAAATAATAAGGAATTCCCGTTTCAAAATTAGTTTTAAAGTTGGATATCGGTTTTATCAGAAGTAATTGCGGGTCATATCGATTTTAATTTAAAATAAAAATCCAAATCAATCGAAATATAAGAAGTATTATTAAAATTGATTATATCCTGTTACTAAAATTACAACTCGTTAATTTAATATAGTTTAGATCATGTTAGCTAGACATATTTAACGTGCAGCTCATTGCCAATTAAGGTGCATGCATGTCTCCTTCCTAAATCAAAGTCGCGAACTGGATTTTCTATTATCTTTATCTAAACAAGTTATAATGATCATTAGTTGCACTACTCTTTGTTAACAATAATTTCCATTTAAAAACGAAACTGCACTGTTTGAGGCAACACGTTTTAGAAAAATTAGAGAATGTGCGAACCATTCATAGACTCATTAATTAAACCAGGATGATTAAGATAATCAATCCTATGTTCCTATGTTATAAAAATTTAAATCTTTATTCTTGAACGTGACAACATCACTTAGTTTTGAAATTGGATTCAATCTTAGAATATAATAAATATTTTAATTTTTTAATAAAACCCTATTATTTTTGTTACTGATGTTAATTAATGTTACCACTGTGATCATTGTTACTCACTTGCCTCCATCACTGGCCACTATCGTATTCATAATTATTCTTAAATAAAAGTGTTGATAAAATTATCTAAGTTAGAATTTTATATATATATATATATATATATATATAATATTTCCACAAATTAAATATGATAATTATAATTACAAAAAAATTTCAATTAAAAAATGGAATAGGAATTACAATTCCAATTATATGCGCTAAACAGATCACCCTTGTCGTATTTTCATTATCTTTTTTATCACAACTAAACAATTATTTAGCATATAAAATTTTTAAAATTTATTTTTTCCGTATAAGTCTACATTGCTTCTATTTTTATTTAAAATAATTATACATAACAATTAATTATATTTAAATTAATTATACATATAAAAATAATAATAATAATAATTTTTAAAAGCTTGTAATTAATTATGAAATATTATTATTTAATTATTAATTATTTGGTATTTAAAAATTATAATTTATTAGATACCTAATTATTATTTGATTAAACATTAGTGTTGTATTTAGAAAAAAATTAGTTGAAAATATTATTATTATTATTAACATTGTTGTTCTCATTTAAAACTTGTAATTATAATAGAAATTTATTACTTAATTATTAACTATCAGTTTTTTTATCTAGAAATTAAAAATATACTATATAGTTGATTATTATTTAATTAAAAATTAATATTTTATATTTAAAAAATAATTAGTTATAAGAATTATAATAATGATAATTATTGTTATTTAAAGCTTGTAATTAATTATAATTTTTATTATTTAATTTTAATTATTACATTGTTAATTATTACTTTATTCGTATTTAGATATTGGGAATTCATTAGATAGTTGATTATCATTTAATTAGAAAATAATAATTTTTATTAAAAAATAATCAGTACTATTTATGCAATTATTCTTAAATTCACTTTATTATTAATATTTTCTTAAGATTATTAAGCAAATAACAATTTTACACAAGTCTAATACAAATAAAATTTATATAAAATTAAAATAAATTATTTTAACATTATACATACATATATATATATATATTAAAAAAATTAGAAAAAACCATTTTTTATAAATTCAAATGATTTAAAAATATAAATAAAATAATTTATAAATTTATTGCAACAATTGTTTAATTTAATTTAATTTATTAACTTACAAAACTAACTAATATTATACATATTTATTAAATATTTTAACATAATTATAAATTTAATTCAAATTAATATTTAAATAACAACTCCACACAAAAGTTTGATAGAAATAAATTTAAAGTAAAATTAAAAGTAATAAGTTTAAAAAAATTCATATATTAAAAGTATTAAATATTTGGAGATAATTATGAATTTTATTAACTCAAATTGCTGCAAATATTTTACAGAAATGCGTTTGATCGGGTGTATTTATATGGAAAAGATTTTCTAATAAAAGATTATACCAAAATCAAATTATTTAAAAATGAATGTCATGTGTTAGACGTCTATGGTGTCTATCGTTGCCACTACGAGATCTGAAGACATGCCATGATTCCATAAATTTAGCTTCTATGGTATCTAAGATTGCTATAAATAATACATAAAATACTGCAGACAGAGGAATTATTTAAAAAAAAAAAGAATATTATAATGAATAGTTTAAAGAAAAAGAACCCAAAATGTGGGTGTTAACGTATGATTATCCATATTTGAAAGTGAATGAACATGTGTCCATGATCTGACGCTGTTAACCTGCACACGTACATGTGCACTGAGGACGATGTCTAAGAGAGGGGCAGATAGGTAATTTGAGGGTGGGATCCTAAAACAATTAATTGAAAAAATGGTATGAGAAATCGTCCCTTCTCCACCAACCCCTCTTTTCCTCATGCCCCTGCCCTACCCTTCACCTCACTTACCCGTCGCTTTCCTTACTCAGACACTGAAACCCCATCCACGTGCCACCATCTCAACCCTCCCTTCCCATGATCATCCGACGCTCCCCTCGCTTTCTCAACTAACCCATCGGCTTACCCACCTACACTCAATGTCACCAACCAATCTATATATACCTCCCAATTCCACGCTCTCTTTTCTCAGGAAAATTTTCTTTTCCGACTCCCCAAACAAGATCGTTTTCCATTTTACCCCTTTCATCCCTCACAATCCCACATTTCTGCTTTTCTTCCTTTCCATTTTCCTCATCATTATTATTCTATCTTCCATCTATCCATCCACCTAGCATATAGCTTCGCGACACACCATTCCCATACTCACTCACCAGATCTTAATTCATTTCCCACCTCCTTTTCCAAGATGGAAAATTGTATCAATGGCATTGCCAATGGCTCCTTCAAACTTTGCAATGGCTCCATTTCCACTGACCCGCTTAACTGGGCCATGGCTGCTGATGCTCTCAAGGGCAGCCACCTCGATGAGGTGAAGCGCATGGTGGAGGACTATCGTAACCCGCTCGTCACGTTACGTGGCAAGACCCTCACTGTCTCTCAGGTGGCCGCGGTCGCCACGCACAACACCGCCGTCACGGTGGAGCTCGCCAAGGAGACCCGCCACAGTGTCAAGGCCAGCAGTGATTGGGTGATTGATAGCATGAACAAAGGCACTGATAGCTATGGAGTCACCACGGGGTTTGGTGCAACCTCTCACAGGAGAACCAAGCAAGGGGGTGCCCTTCAAAACGAACTCATCAGGTAATTAATTCATTCTTTTGCTAAACGCTTTGATTTATTAATATTGCTATTAAATAACTATCATTGCTACGCGTTATTGTTACATCTGTAGCTTGTGCTAGTTTTTATTACATTAATTGCTGGTTTTGCGGATTTTATTTTCAGTTTTTAAACAAAGATAAATGTTCAAAAATATCATATGCACCATATTAAATATTTTTATTTTAATAATAAACGTTAATTACTGTCTTTAGCATGCGACTAGTTAAGGAACTTAAATAAATTTATTATATATTTTAAAAATATTTCTTATTATTCTTTAATTAATGTTTTAATAACAGGGGTTATTAATACCATTAACTGAAGTTTTTTATGCTTGGGGGTAGGTGGGTTACCAGTGATCTGCTAGATGTAATTAGGTAAAAAGGTTGTGTCATGATTTGTAACTTTTTGGCCTTTTTGTTTGGTTTTGTAGATTTGACACAGGTGTGTCATCTTTCCTACAACTTTAGTCGTTTCATTCACTCATTATTAGCTAACATGATAAAAAAAAAATGGTTGTGGTAAGACTGCGATGTAATAATCGCATATGTAATCGAAGTAAAAAATTATGGGCAAGTTTGTTTGGCAAGGACAAGAGTATATAAAAAGAAGAAGATGAAAAACAGTTTAAAATGTGTATTTGTTTAAAATAATAAAAGATATATAATATGTTGTAAAAATATTTTTGAATTTTTATTTAGAATAAGCATTTTTTTTCCTTTCATCAACTATTGTCTGTTTTTTTAATCACGTGGAACACTGGAATGTGGATTAGCACAGTTATGCCACCGAGGTTGAAACAATTTACATGATTTGCCTTAAAGATATTCATTTTGCAAAAAATATAAATACTGTTTTGTACTATTAAAAAGATTAATAAAGAACACTAAAAATTGTAATTAATTCTTTTAAAACATTAATTAACAAGAGTTGTTGACTTTTAAAATATTTAACAAGATTGTTAAAATACTACCTTTGGATTTTTTCAATAAAAATAATTATGTAATTTTTATTTTAATTATATGAAATAAAAATTTGTTTTTAGATATCAGTTAACATTGGTACTACTGTAATTATATCTCTTATTTAATAATTTTTCTTCACTTATTAAATAGTAATTTTGTGAAAAGGCAACAAAAATAAAATTAAATAGCTATTAAAGGAAAACATTTTAGGGAAAGATATAGAGAAATTATAATTTATTTTAAAAAATATTTTTTTTGCATAATTTTGAAAAAAGAAAATAAAAGTGAGTACCTAAGATTTTATAGGCTTAGAATTAGAACAATTAGTGTTTTTGACAATTTTTTCTTATTTTATAATGTGAATGAAGAAACAAGAGAATTGCAAAGTTCTGAAGCATTAAAAAAACATTTTGTTTTGGGATAAGAATAGGACAATACTTTGTCCAAAAGTTAAGCCATGAAATCGATGTTAGGTAGGTGTTTATTGACGGAACAATCTCCTGCAAATTTAATTACTCAGTCAAACAAATAATAATATTTCTTTAATTTAATTAATATGGTTGGTTTTTATTGATAAGGTGAGTTTTGTTATTTTTAACTAATATATTTTATTAATAGTTATAAAAATATTATTTTGTTTTGTTTCTTACTATCAATAATTTGTATAGGAAGTAATGAAAGTAAGATTTTATTGATTTCTAGAGTTTTTTAAAAGATAAAATGATAATTTTGTAATAATTAATAAACATATATCAATTTGAAGATTAAAAAAACGTACCAGTTATATATCCAAGAGAGACTTGTGAGATTGAACCCTTGCAAGTTGCAATTCTCTTGTTTCTTCTTTCTCAGTACAAGTGTGTGGTCCACCCCATTACTGTGTGTTCTTTGGATATTTTTATACATTACTGCCAATTGACAGAAAGGAAATTTTTTCCTTTAAAGTGTATGAAGTATAAAGATGATGGTTACAGTAACATATATCTCAAACAAACATATTCTTTCAAGAAGCAATGCAAGAAAAAAAGACAAACTGGTCTGCATTAGGAGGACACTTGTTTAATAATTCTGTAAATAAACAAAATTTCCTAGTCAGAGAACAAAGAGATGACTCGTCATTTCTGAATTTTGCTTTTGTTGCTTTGTCTTTGAGTTTATATCATCCCATTATATGTTTATTTCAATATCCTATTCCTGTACCCCTCTTATACGTATGCTCGTGGCCAATAATAAAAGTAATAATAATAAAAGAAATCGAAAAGATTTGTATAACAGTGTTAGATTGGATGTTTAAAAGTTTACGATGTGACACGTAAATCAAAAGATAAGGCTATGAATTTTGTAGTTACAAAATGTTTAGTCATGAGTGCGCCGAAAATTCCACGTTGGACTTGATCCAGTGGCAGATTATTAATTAGTAACCGATAATGCGGTTGTTCCGTTAGCGCCCTTTATGTCACAACTTTATTTAATGTTTTATTGCTGTCAAAAATTGAAAGGAAGGTTTAACGAATTAATGCATGCTTAAATTATTTTTTCAGTAGCAATTTAATAGATTTTATTTTTATAAAGATTAGACAAAATATACTGATTTGTTTCCAAAAAGATGATATGGATAACTTGCTGATATTTATGCACAATTTTTTATATGTTCCTTTCAAACCTATTTATTATATAGGAGAAAAGAAAAGCAAATGACGAATTTATTTTTCTTTCTTTCATTTTTTTTTTTTATAAGAGGAAGGTATAAAATGAAAAGTGTAGAAAATCAAGAAAAATTCAATATTGAGTGGTTAAATTAAATGGGTATGATGAAAATACACCTGCTCGTTTTACTACCCGGGTTGGTAGCTTGTTGAACATAATATGGTTATTAATTTATTGAACAAAATTGTTTGACCTTGTACTAGTCACTTGAAAGATCAACCTTCCTATTTATGTAGCATAGTCACATGTTTCCTAGTTGTTTAGAATTTTACTGTTTGTCATATAAGATTCCTGCCATGTTCTTAATTCAGTTGACACTGACACAATTAGATAACTATTTTATTGCAACAGATTTTTAAATGCTGGTATTTTTGGCAATGGCACGGAGTCATGTCTCACCTTACCTCACTCAGCCACTAGAGCAGCTATGCTGGTTAGAACCAACACCTTACTTCAGGGATATTCAGGCATCCGATTTGAAATCATGGAGACCATCACCAAGTTTTTGAATCATAACATAACCCCATGTCTCCCACTGCGTGGCACAATCACTGCATCAGGTGATTTGGTCCCTTTGTCATATGTGGCTGGCCTTTTAATTGGAAGGCCAAACTCCAAGTCTATTGGACCTAATGGCCAAGTTCTCAATGCTAAAGAGGCCTTTCAACTTGCTGGAATTGAGAGTGGTTTCTTTGAGTTGCAACCCAAAGAGGGTTTGGCACTAGTGAATGGCACTGCAGTAGGATCTGGCTTGGCTTCAATGGTTCTTTTTGAGGCAAATTTGCTTGCTGTACTATCTGAAGTGTTGTCTGCAATTTTTGCTGAAGTTATGCAAGGAAAACCAGAATTCACTGACCATTTAACTCATAAATTGAAGCACCATCCTGGCCAAATTGAGGCTGCAGCTATAATGGAACATATTTTGGATGGTAGCTCATATGTTAAGGCTGCACAAAAGTTGCACGAGATTGATCCACTTCAGAAGCCTAAACAAGATAGGTATGCTCTCAGAACATCACCACAATGGCTTGGGCCACAGATTGAAGTTATCAGGCATGCAACAAAGATGATTGAGAGGGAGATTAACTCTGTTAATGACAACCCATTGATTGATGTTTCAAGGAATAAGGCACTTCATGGAGGAAATTTCCAAGGCACCCCAATAGGTGTTTCAATGGATAATACTCGTTTGGCAATTGCTTCAATTGGGAAACTCATGTTTGCTCAATTTTCTGAGCTTGTTAATGACTTTTACAACAATGGGTTGCCATCAAATCTAACAGCTAGTAGAAACCCAAGCTTGGATTATGGCTTCAAAGGGGCAGAAATTGCAATGGCATCCTACTGCTCAGAAATTCAGTACCTTGCCAATCCTGTCACCAATCATGTGCAGAGTGCAGAACAGCATAATCAAGATGTCAATTCTTTAGGCTTGATTTCCTCCAGAAAGACAGCTGAAGCAATAGAGATATTGAAACTCATGTCCTCCACCTTCTTACTTGCATTGTGCCAAGCCATTGATCTCAGACATTTGGAGGAAAACTTGAAGAGCACAGTTAAGAACACTGTAAGTCAAGTGGCCAAGAGAATTCTCACGATGGGTGTGAATGGTGAGTTGCATCCATCCAGGTTCTGTGAGAAGGACTTGCTCAAAGTTGTTGATCGTGAGTATGTGTTTGCTTACATTGATGACCCTTGCAGTGCAACCTACCCTCTAATGCAGAAGTTGAGATTGATCCTAGTTGATCATGCATTGCAAAATGGTGATAAAGAGGCAAATTCAAGTACCTCAATTTTCCAAAAGATAGGAGCTTTTGAGGAAGAGCTCAAGACCCTTTTGCCCAAAGAGGTAGAAAGTGCTAGAATCGAAGTTGAGAATGGAAATCCTGTTGTTCCTAACCGAATTAAGGAATGCAGGTCTTACCCATTATACAAGTTTGTGAGAGAAAGTTTGGGTACAACTTTGTTGACAGGTGAGAAAGTTAAGTCACCTGGTGAGGAATTTGATAAGGTATTCACTGCATTGTGTGAAGGGAAGTTTATTGACCCCATGTTGGAATGTTTAAAGGGGTGGAATGGTGCTCCTCTACCAATATGCTAGGATGGTGTTACATTATCAAAGCTTTTTTTTTTTCCTTTTTTTGTTTAAAGAAAATTTATTTTTCCTTTTCCTGTGATGCATGCTTTTATAAAGCTGCTGGACATGTATTTGAAACTGTGATAGGAAACTTTGTCTCAATTTCATATACCTTCTTTGTCTACAAACAATCAGGGTTTTTTAATTATAAACAAAATAGACATATATGAACAAAGGTTTAAAGTCAGAGCAACACGCAACACATGACAAAGATTGTTTTCTGCTTTTGTGAATCATTAAATCTTGCTTCACCAAACCAAATATTCTTCTCCTCACATCCCTTTTTCTTATTTTTATTTTAAAAACAGAACTTGTGTTTCAGTGTGTTTGGAAAGAGGTTTAAAAGAACTAATAATGTTGAGAGGTCAAAACACAATTATGCAGCACTTTAAACCGTAATTTGGTGTGATTTCGTTGTTGGACTACATGAATGTTTTTTCACATTGCGATTGTGGTTATAAGAGGTAAAATGCCTTCAATTTGGTTTGTGTATTACATGGTCATTGGTCATTGACTTTTTTTAATCAAGAAAACACGAAAATGCTACTCAATGAGAGTCCGGGTTGGTGTGCTTATTGACTCTTAGATGAATATTTTGTTATTATGATAATTTATTTTTTTTACTTTCATTGTGTGACTTTACTTAATATTTATTATAAATATCAAAGAATTATAACATACTAATATTTTTTATACTTAATAAATTGAGTTAATTTTTAAAAAAAATATTATAACAGACAATTTTATTTCACTTAATATCATTGTCAATTTCATTTATTAAGCATGAATAATAATATATGCCAAAACAAAATTTACTATTGCAAAGTACAACATAATTAAAAGAGACTTTTCAACATACTGTCATGCTTATCATCCTCAAAATTATAAAAGAAGTTCACTGATAATTTTATATATATATTTTGGAGAATTTCAAACAAAGCAAAGTGAAATCATGGCATTGTGTGTTTCATTGGTGCAATCAAAACACAAACAAACTCTTAAGTATGAAAATACATTCTATATTAAATATCAAGAACACTAACATCGTGTCTTTGTCATCACAAAATAAAAGTAAAAATAATAACATTAATTGTATAAATAAGTTACTTTAACAACATTAAAACAAAATGCACATTTAAGCACGAAAAGAACAGAAAAATCAAAGCAATTCTTGTAAGGATCTCAATCCAATTTCCTCTCATGTTTTAAGATCTCTTCTATTCACAAAATATTTACTCCAACCATCAATGAAAACATGACTTTTTGAAGAAGCCCAAAACTTGAGAAAAAGGGAGTGCATGCATGGATTGGGTGTCCACGTCCCAAATCACAACTTCAGTTCCTTTTTCAGTCTCAGCCTCTCTTTGAGCTTCATGACCCAAAACAGGTACCACCAAGTCTTCTACCAACTCTTTAGGTGGCAAAAGTCTACTCAAGTATCCATGATCACTCTGTGAGTTTTTTCTTGATCCTCCATGGGTCATCATAAAGCATCAAATCTAATGAATAGCCCCAATAATGTCTCTGTTCTGTTTTCCTCTTTTTGGCCTTTTCCTTCCATTAACGGATTCTTTAGTGCAAGATTTTGTCTAAGCCAAAGAATCTAAAGGGCAAGTTTGGCCCTTGCTACATGGGCACACACCTAGCGTCAAGTTAGTACAAATTTGATTAAAGACAGGAGTCTTAGAAATACTACCCATAATAAGAAACTAGAAACCCATGTGAATGGATAGTACAAGAGGAAAAAAAGAAAAGAAAAGAAGTGTACTTATAGAAAAGACATGTGATACTTCACTCCTTATAAATCTCCAACATTTTCTTCAATATAATTTAGGAAACTAGTTATTAATGAATTAATTAGTATCTCACACTTGATTTGACCAGTTTATGTTTTTTTGTCTACTGAGTAGTAGCTCTTAATGGTTAAGAAATTGAGTATCTAGATCATATCTACTAATATCTTTGAAATAATTAATGTCTCCTTTGATATATTTAACGGATTAAAATATATATTTGAATGAATATATTTTTTAAAATTTATTGTGGGTTAGTTTCTTAGAATAAGTATTAGTTTCTTTATTCTTGAAATAAATATTTCTTCATTATTTGAGGGAATCATTCTCCATTGATTTTTAATCTTTGTTCTGTTTATTAATTTTCACAAATAAATTTGAAATTTTTGTTTTCTCTCTTAGTTTGAGTCTTTGAGATAAGGAGATTTCCCAATGTATCAGAGAATTTAGTGGCACTGTCGATGCCACTACTACTTATCCTTGCCGATTTCTTACTATTTAGCTGTCTTCTATTTATTGTGTAATTTTATTGCACCTAATTTTATTATAATTTATATTCTTTAGTTTTTATAAAATATATTTTAATAGTCTTTTTATAAGACATTTTATAATTTTTATGAACCATTTATTATATTATTTTTGTCCTTAATAAATAAGGTTAGTGGTAATTCAAATTAAAATAAAAAAAGAAATTTTAATAATGAAGTTAGATTAAATTATGTAAAGATAAAACTGTTATGTCATAATATTTTTTTAAAAAAATAGAAAAATAACCAATTTTATCTACTTTTATTAGTTTATATAACTTATTTAAATATATATATATATATATATATATATTATAATTATAAAAAAATTAAACAAGAAGTTGAAAAACTTTACTGAAAATTTTTAGAAATAATTTATGATTTTTATAAATTTTTAAACTTATTTTAATAGATTTTATAATATAATTAATAAAATAAAATTGTTATAAATTATAAAAATAAATTTTATATTAAAAAAATTAAATAATAATTTAAAAAGATGTGCACTCAAAAGCGCATCTTAAATAGATTTCGAGAAAAATCATTACCTTATGTCATGATGTTAATTTTTAATTGAAAATATGAAATAATTTAACAGAAAAAAAACATATATATGTATTTTTAGTATGAAAAACAAATCACATCATATTTATTCAACTGAATTAGATTATAATTTGACAAATGTTGAGAGGATTTACAGATATTATTTTATACTTATGAAAAAGCTTATATATATTTAGGCTTCTTAAAATATGATATCTTTTTAAAATAAATACCGTATATTCTGCTGTTAATTAAATTAACAAGTTATCCACATACTACATAAGTATTTTTAAATTTAAATAAAATTTATTAATAAAATAGATTAAAAGACTAGTATAAATTTTAATTATTAATGATAAATATTTTATTATACCATATAAAAAACAAAAAAGATAAGATATTTAAAATAGAAGAGAAATTTATTAAAATAAAAATACATTTCTTTATGATATAATATGTCAAAATTATAAATTAAAATTCACTGAGATTACAATACTCTTAAATTTTATTTTTCTATAAAAGAAGTGTATCTTTAATTTTTATTAATTTAATCATTAAGTTCTCAATAAGTAAATTAAACCAACAATTTATTATAAAGCTTAAAAAACATTTACTACTTCATCAAATAACTTTCTTTTAACATACATTACACACACAAAAAAGACTTTTAATGTCAACCAAAAAATCATAAGCGAATGACCATCATTAAGTTAACCTAAAAAAAGTATACCAACAAACACTCGTTTCTGCTGTCTATTATAATTCGTTATAATCATGATTTTGACACTATCACTATAAGTTTCAGTGACGAAATTAAAAATTATTAGTAAAATACTTGTGTTTAGACCTATAATTTATCTTTTCCCCAATATAGGTTTCATTTTTAGTAACTTATACTCACAATTTATCTTTCATCAATATAACACTATAAAAAAAATAGTGGTGATTATTTATAATGGAGACATTTAACCATCGTTATTTTATAGAAAAAAAAATTGTGAAACATTGTGACGGCCTAAGTTACTCTAAAAGGTCACAGAGCAGTCAAGAAAAAGGATAAAAATATCAAATTTGATCACAATCCAAGGAATAAATATAATTAAACTTAAGTGAAAATTAAAAATGATTAATCAACAAATTTATTTGTGACTTTTAGAATGCAATAATAAACTTTAAATCATTGTATAGTAAGGATCAAGTCATTTATTATACGAAGTATCCATCAAATCCAATTTCAAGTATCATGCTTAATGTACAGCACTAAGCACAAGGTCGTACGTAAGCTTAAAAAGAACAAAGCACAAGTGAATTTTGGTACTAGATTTGATCATTAGTTGCAAATAAATTTCTTTATACACAATTGTCTGAAAACGTCTATTTTCCACTAATCCCTTTCTTTCTTGAGCCGCTGCCCTACCCTTCACCTAACTTACGTTTTGCTTTAACATTGACCAGTAAATAAGAACAATTATCTTCATACTTAATTATACAATATTTATATTTTACTTTCACCTTTGTTATTTTTTTTTATTATACAATAACTCTCTTTTTTTTTTAATCTTTCTTTCTTGCACGTTCTCACTAAACATAGATTGTGCAACCACAACTTTTCAGTGAACAAAATCCCCCGTTCAATAACTTTGATGATAGTATTTGAATGTACTAAAGATAAAGAAAAATGAAAAAAAAATACATATAAAAAGGTTAAATATAAAAATTAATTTATTATCATTTATTTATTTTTATCTAGAACACATGTGGAGACAATCTTATTCTAATTGAATAGAATTATTATTATATATAATAGAATTTTTTAATAATATTTAAAACAACTATAAAATTTAAATTTATAAATTAAGTTAAAACAACTCTTTACAGTTGATTGCTTACTTTATTAAATGATAATAATAATAATAATAATAATTACTGTCAAACATGTGAATACTGGCTTGTTCCAACTTTACAGTGCAATAACTTGGACCAAGTAATGCAGCTTCTACCTCCACCTACATCCCACGTGTTAGAAAGGCTACTCACACATGCACGTGCCACAGCCACCATTGGCTTACCCACCTACTCTCAGTGTCATCACCATACTATAAATTAAAATTTTGTTCCTCTAATCCAAACCAAAACTCAACTATAGAAAATATTAGGCTTTAACATTAATTGTTGTGCAATCATAAACTACAATCTTATATTTGTCCCTCTCTTCACCTTTCCATTTTGATGATCATTATAACTGCCATTTACGCAGCAATATAACATATAGCTAATTAGGGACACATTATGATGATGGAGCTTAGTAGCAATGGCACAAATGCTAATGGCTCCTTCAACCTTTGCAATGGTACCACTGACCCACTCAACTGGGACATGGCTGCGGATGCTTTGAAAGGTAGCCACCTTGATGAGGTGAAGCGCATGGTGGAGGACTATCGTAACCCGTTGGTGACGTTACGTGGCAAGGCCCTCACCGTCTCTCAGGTGGCGGCGGTTGCCACCCAACACGGCGGCGTCACGGTGGAGATCGCCAACGAGACGCGCCACGGCGTTAAGACGAGCAGTGATTGGGTGATGGATAGCATGAATAAAGGGTCTGATAGCAACGGAATTGGCAGAGGGTTTGGTGCAACCTCTCACAGGAGAACCACACAAGGTGGTGCCCTCCAAAACGAGCTTATTAGGTAATTATTCTGTTGAGCTTCCATGCGATGCCTACTCAAATAACTTTCAACTTTGATATGTTTTTCTTAAACTTTGTAAAAAAGGACTGATACTAATATGTCGAAATAAAAAATAATGTAAGATGAGTGTAAAAAAATGGAGTGTAAAAAAGTTGGATACCACAACTTTACTTGACCCGTATTTAACGTTATATTGCTGTAAGGAAAAAAGGAAGAAAAAGGATAATAATTTGATGCATGTTTACTTGGCCCGTATACTGATTTGTTTCCATTCAACAAGATTATCTGAAAAATGTATAAAATAAAAAACCTTGATAATTATGATTATTGTTATTGTTGCACAAGTATGTATGTATAGACGTGTGCGTGAGTATGTATTTATTTTATACAAATTTCTTTTAAGAAAAAAAGCGTATGGTAAATCTATCTTTCTACTGTTTTGTTTCTATTTTAATACAAGGTATAAGGGAAAGGTGTAGAAAATCCAAAACAAAGTTCATAATTGAGGTATTAAATCAAATTACTGCAATTGAGCTATCCACTCGTTCTGTAGGTTAGGACTAGGTTGGTGCTTGTTTTATACATACTCGGGTTATTAATGTACTATGGACATTTATTGCACCCATTTGTTTAACTTTGATGAGTCATTTGAAAAAATCCTTGTTTTTTGTGGTAAAAACAGGACAGGCAAGATTAGGCTTTATAAACAGACCTGTCCTGTAACATAATTATTACATCTGAGTTTGACCTATTACCTGTTAAAGGCTTTATAAACAGGTCTGTCCTGAAGCATGTTAAAAAAATTAATATTAATAAAAATATAAATATTTTATTATTAAATTAGTTTATATATTTTTCTAATTTTTATCTATGTTCTTAATAATTATTAAATAATTATAATAATATTTATATAATTTTATAAATAATTTTTAAAATATTATTTAAGTATTAATTATAAATATTTTATATTAATAAAATTTATATTTATATTTTTTTTAAATTTATATAAATAGTAAATATTTTAGTTTTATTTTAGAAACATATTTTGTTTGATTTAAAATCATCTTATATTCAACAAATAAAGTTATAGTAAATATATAAAATTGATAAAAAAAAAAAACATTCATACAGTTTGTTGAATCAATTAAAAGAAAATTATATGTTTTAAAAAAAATAAATTTAAACTTACTACAGTATATATATATATATATATATATATATATATATATATATATAATGACAATAATAATAACTATTAAATTAAAAAAATAACACTTATAAAATTTATTAAATCAGCTCAAAAAATTATTATATTTTAAAAAGTAAATAAATATCGTTATTATAAAAATTGTACATGATAAATACTTATATTATAAAATTCATAAATGCAGAAAAATAACATATGAGCATAGGAAGAATTATTAAAATTTATATTTAAATTAAAATAACTTATATTTCTAAATTTTTATCTTAATTAAAAAATATGTGATAAAACTTAATATAAAAATTTAAATTTAATGTACTATATATATATATATATAAAATGAAAACAATAATAACTATTAAATTAAAAAATAATTACAAAATATTTAATTTTATTTGTCTCATTAATTTGTTATTTTAAATTAACAAATAAATGTAAAATTAACTACACTATAATATTAATGTAATATAAAAAATATTACTGATTCAATAAATTAAAACACATACTTATAAATTACATATAAATTGATAAATTGACTAATAATTTAATTAAAACATGTGCAAGTTATAAAAATATATATTATTATATAATTTATTTATAATTATATTATTTATATTATTTGCTACATGGTCTGATTATATATATATATATATATATATATATTAATATATATTATAATAAGTTTTCTATTTTATTTTGTTATTATTTTTTTATAAATTTTTAGTTTCAAATAAAATATAATTCAGATTTAAGCAATCTCTATTTATTATAAATAAAAAAAATTATAACATAATATGTTAATATAAAAATTAAATAATTAAATTAATAATAATAAAATTAAGAGTATAAAAAATATGTTAATATAATTTTATTATTTTATTTTTAAATTTTATTTCGTTTAGTTTTGATTACATTTTATTCCTGTTCAAAGACTTAACTATTTTTTAAATTATTTAAATATAATAATTTATTATTAAATAAATTTATTATTTAAAAAGTGTAATCAGGTATAAATATTTTTAATTTTTAATATAATATAATTTCTATTTATTATAATCATAAATAAATAAAATTATAACATAATATATTAATTTAATAATAACAGAATTAAGAATATAAAAATATATTATTAACTAACTTTATTATTTAAATATATTTTGATAGCTCTATTTTTAAATTATAATATATATATATTTATTTATTTATACAAGCGGGCCTGTCAGGCTTAACAGGCTTTATAAACAGTTCAGGCCTGACTTGTTTACTTAAACTGACTTTAAAAAAAACCTGAGTATGATTTGTTTATTAAAAAGGTCAGGCCAGGCCACAGCCCCTGTCAGGCGGCCTGGCCTGTTTCCATCCCTAAGCACAATGTTAATTATTTAGAACTTATTAGTTATCATATGTGATTCTTATCCGTTGGTTATTTTAATTCAGTCATTGACACTGACACAATTTGCAATAGATTTTTGAATACTGGAATTTTAGGCAATGGCACAGAATCAAGCCACACATTACCTCACTCAGCCACAAGAGCAGCCATGCTGGTTAGGACTAACACCTTACTTCAAGGATATTCAGGCATCAGATTTGAAATCATGGAAGCCATCACCAAGTTTTTGAATTTCAACATTACTCCATGCCTTCCATTGCGTGGCACAATCACTGCATCAGGTGACTTGGTCCCTTTGGCATATGTGGCTGGCCTTTTAATTGGAAGGCCAAATTCCAAGTCTATTGGACCTAATGGCCAAGTTCTCAATGCTGAAGAGGCCTTTCAACTTGCTGGAATTGAGAGTGGTTTCTTTGAGTTGCAACCAAAAGAGGGTTTGGCACTAGTGAATGGCACTGCAGTAGGATCTGGCTTGGCTTCAATGGTTCTTTTTGAGGCAAATTTGCTTGCTGTACTATCTGAAGTGTTGTCTGCAATTTTTGCTGAAGTTATGCAAGGAAAACCAGAATTCACTGACCATTTAACTCATAAATTGAAGCACCATCCTGGCCAAATTGAGGCTGCAGCTATAATGGAACATATTTTAGATGGAAGCTCATACGTTAAGGCTGCACAAAATTTGCATGAGATTGATCCACTTCAGAAGCCTAAACAAGATAGGTATGCTCTCAGAACATCACCACAATGGCTTGGGCCACAGATTGAAGTCATCAGGCATGCAACAAAAATGATTGAGAGGGAGATCAACTCTGTAAATGACAATCCATTGGTTGATATTTCAAGGAATAAGACACTTAATGGAGGAAATTTCCAAGGTACCCCAATTGGTGTTTCCATGGATAATACACGTCTGGCCATTGCTTCAATTGGCAAACTCATGTTTGCTCAATTTTCTGAGCTTGTTAATGACTTTTACAACAATGGGTTGCCATCAACTCTAACAGCTAGTAGAAACCCAAGCTTGGATTATGGCTTCAAAGGGGCAGAAATTGCAATGGCATCCTACTGCTCAGAACTTCAGTACCTTGCCAATCCTGTCACCAATCATGTGCAGAGTGCAGAACAACATAATCAAGATGTCAATTCTTTAGGCTTGATTTCCTCCAGAAAGACAGCTGAAGCAATAGAGATATTGAAACTCATGTCCTCCACCTTCTTAGTTGCATTGTGTCAAGCCATTGATCTCAGACATTTGGAGGAAAACTTGAAGAACACTGTCAAGAATACTGTGAATCATGTGGCTAGGAGAGTTCTCCTAATGGATGTCAATAATGAGCTGCATCTATCCAGGTTCTGTGAGAAGGACTTGCTCAAAGTTGTTGATCGTGAGTATGTGTTTGCTTACATTGATGACCCATGCAGTGCAACTTACCCTCTAATGCAGAAACTGAGGATGGTCCTAGTTGATCATGCATTGAAAAATGCTGACAAAGAGGCAAACTCAAGTACCTCAATTTTCCAAAAGATAGGAGCCTTTGAGGAAGAGCTCAAAACCCTTTTGCCCAAAGAGGTGGAAAGTGTAAGGATCGAAGTTGAGAGTGGAAATCCTGTTTTTCCTAACCGAATCAAGGAATGCCGGTCTTACCCATTATACAAGTTTGTGAGAGAAAGTTTGGGTACAACTTTGTTGACAGGTGAGAAAGCCAAGTCACCTGATGAGGATTGTGATAAGGTATTCACTGCATTGTGTGATGGAAGTTTTATTGAACCCACGTTGGACTGTTTAAAGGATTGGAATGGCACTCCTCTACCTATCTGCTAGGATGCTAACTATCAATGTTGTTTTTTAAGAATATTTATTTTTCTTTTTTCTATGTAATGCATACTTTTGTAATGTTTGTTGAACATGTATTTGAAACTAAGGTAATAAGTCATTTGTCTCAGTTTTATATATTTTACTTGTCTGCAAATTCCCAAGCTCTGCATAATGGAATTTGGTGAACAACCAGAGCATATCTCAATGTTGGTAAGTAGAAGATCCATCACCATGAAATCATAAACAGAATAAAAATATACAAACAATGACTTAATGTCGAGTAACACACGACATGGAACAAATTATTTCCTTCTTTTTTAATTTGTTAAATTTTCCATAATTATAATTTAATCTTTAATATAATCCTCTAAACTTGAGTTGAAATGAACAGTGAGGGTTGTATGAAATGAAAATGATCTTTACACATTTGACGTTTTTAATTCATATTTTTTTATCGAATTTAAATACTTATATTATTTAGTAATTTTTTATAATTAATTTTTATTTTATAAAAAATCATAAAAAAATTTAATATATAATGTGAAAGAATTCTGTTATATCGTGTTACTAGATTTGTTACTCAAAAAATTGCTTACTCGTTGATTTAGTTTATTGATTATCAATTCTTTAGAACAATTAATATTTAATCCACTTTACACTACTTGAGAATGACTGATACACTTGACATTAGTTAGCTATGAACCATTACCCAAAGATAGGTTCAGTTTGGCGTGTGTTACCAGATATGGAGCATGAGCATTGAGTTATTGCGTTTTATTAGACATAGTCAACGTCTCTCTTGAGTCTCTCCACGTGGCCGTGTTGTCAAAATCAAATAATAGAACAAAGTTTCCTCGCAAAAAACCCATGGATGAATCACTGAAACTAAATCAACTCTGCTGCTTTAGTTTAGCTCATGAAATCCACCAAGGATAGTCCATAACCTGTTTATGAGTTTTTTTTAATTATTCTAATAAATTTTCTAGCTAAATTTATTAATAAGTTATCATATAAAGCCTTTTATATTAAGTTGTTTATTCAAATACTTCTTTAATATAATACTAATACACGAAAACTAAAAATGATGTTATGCCAAATCTATTGAATACTTGATGGTTGCACTTAACACGATTTAATTAAACGTTTATTCAATATTTTTTTATATAAGTATATTAGATGAAAATACTTGTGAAAACAATAAGCTATTTTTATAATTTTTTTTCTTGAACTCTTTCAAATATCTCTTCAGTTCTCTTTCAATTATGCTTGATGCACAAAATATATTTATGTGAAATCATGGCAGAAAATGTACAATTGAAGCTTATAGGAGCTTATTGGAAAGTTACATGTTCCAATAGCTAGCTATCATGATTTCTCTATGACTCAATGAAAAATTGCTAGCATACTAAAAACAGTTGAAGAAGAGCCTCGGATCCTGTACAAGATCACCAGCATTGTGAAGAATATTAAGGAAAATGTTCTCATTGCAAGGGATCCGGAGTTTAGAACCATTGGTAAATCCAAACACATCCTCTGCATGGTCCAGCAAGGCCAGGAATAGTGGATGGTTGAGTATGCCTACCTTGATGACAAATCTCTTGCAATCCTCACCAACATAGACAACTAGGTGACCTTTTGGAACATCTTTGGGTACGTATGAGTGTGATTTCTCATGCGAGGAACATGTAACAAATATGCAAATATGTTCCAAAATTGCACATTTTAGAAAATTAGCTCTTACCTTTCTGAATTTTGAAAATTCCCTTGCGCAGCTTTTGAGAAGTTTGACCTTCATCTTCATCACATGTAGAATTGAGAGAGACACACAACAAACTAAGCACAAGTGATGTTTATATATGTAGACATTGCAAGTGGGAGAAGAGAGTTATTCTTATATAAAGGATAAAACAAATCGGGTGGCTAAACTGTACAAGATTAACCTTAATATTTTAATAGCTAAAAAGAATCATAATGGGTATGGTTTGGACCGTGGCCCAAATATTTTAATTTAGCACAAGTGGAGTTTTGCATGCATTAATTGTACGAAATAGGACCTTAATTATCTTGTTTATGATATGGTTGATAAGTGGTTTATGTAGAGAAAAACCCCACACTTGCAGAGAATGGGAGTGACGGGAAAAAGGCATGCATGAGGGATAAAAGATTGCTGGTTGGAAGAAGTACAGTGGCGAGAATATAATTAATATCAAAGTACAAGTTGTGAGTCCTTGTTGGAGAGATATGGGAAAGGAATAAAATGTTTTAGTTCCTTCATATGATCATTATACTCCTTTTATTTTGATATATTTGTCACTTATTTTAGTTTCAAAATATTTATCGTTTTAGAAAGCACAAAATATTGATCTTTAAAAAGACACTTTTCCAAAATAATAACGTCATTTTATATATATAAAAAAAAGTAGTCTTTTTTAAAATACACATATACATGCGTTGTTTTAGACAAATAATTTAAAATAGAGAGTAAATAGTTAGATATACTATACGTGTTATCTTTGAGACTGATCATAGATTTGTTTGATGCAGATAATTCACACATGCAGGCATCATGAATCGAGTACAATGCATGAATGCATTGATCCCTTTCGTGGACACAAATCCAAATAAAAGAGCCAACAGATTTATGTTTCCGAATTATCATAAAACAAGAGATCCTCAATGAGACACATTTTATTCTTTAAGAGCGAACAGATTTGAAAAATATTAATGGGTTTATGTCAATAATTTTGGCTAGCTACCAATTCGACATCCAAAGTACAAAGCATATGGTTAGAGGTTGGCAAGTCTCTTTCACATGATAAGATAACTGGCAATTTTGGAAGGGTCTTTGAGGTCACGGTCTAATATTCTTTTGCATTATCTTTTTAGCAATTTCAAAATGTATATTGAACTCCACCCTCGACAAAAATATATGTAGAGAAGATTTTTCTACAATCTTGTTTTGAATAAATAAAATCAACCTTAATGAATGGATATTTGTGCCCCTTTTAGCCTTGTGTTCTATTAAGTACTGAATTTCGTTTGAGATTTGCTTTTTGTTTATAGGTGAATTCTATTAAAATAATCTTGTTTGAGATATAATCTGTTGTTAATTCTCAATGTTTCTCTAAGGAGAAATATAAATCACGTTTCACCAAACCAGTCCATAAGAGATCTTAACCCTTTCACTAAATCTACTCCCGTTAATTATTTGAGATTTCTTTGATAATAATCTAAGGGAATGATATTATTAATAATTAAAGTATTAAATATTATTCATATGTCATGCCATCGTTTCTCACATGTATCTAAAATCAAACATTTAAGATTTGTTTGCGATGTTTGCAAGTTTTTACTTTTTAAATAGAAGTTTTAAATTTTAACAAATAAATAATGTTCAATTGAAAAAAAAATTTAAAATAGTTTAACTTATTTTAACTTTTTAACTGTTTTTTAAAACAAACAAAAATATCACTGTCAAGTAAATTAACCGGTAGGAGATTATTACAACTTAACTTGTGGTCTCCAACTTGAGTTCTTGTGAGTACAGCTGTATTAGCGATTCATAGTGAAAACTTTGTTGTCTACAATAATTTTACTATAGACTAATTGCATATTTAATTTTTTAATTATAAAACTAAATCATTTTTAAAAAAATTACTTGATAATATCATGATTTTAGAGTTTTGAGTAATTTTTAAGGGTAAAATATACTTTTTATCTTTATACATTGGATTTAATTTGATTACTTTTAAAATCTTTTAGTTGATTTTAATCTTTGTAAATTTTAATTTTTAAAAAAAAAATTAATGCATTTTTTGTATAAGAATTTTTACACTGTCAATCATTCAAAATACAAGTTAAATATATTTTTTAAATTAATTATTATAAAAATGTCATGTTTTACATGAAATTTTTTAATTTAAATAATATTTATACAAAATTTTTAAAAAATAATAAATATTTCTATTATTAATAATGAGTACTTCATTATATAAAATATTACAAATTAAAAATAGAGTTACCAATTTAAACTATTTAATTTAACTCAATTCAATGAGAATAACAGAATTATTCTAATTAAACTAAAGAATTTAAATTTATTTAAGCTTATAAAGTAAAAGCTCAGCTTGACCCTACATTGGTAATCACTTAAGTGAACTGATTTTTTGCACTACAATTTATAATAAAAATACAAGCAATACTGATAAAAAGAATAACAACTCATGCAGGTCAGCCCACAATGAAGCCATTTTTTTAAGTTTAATTAAATCAGGTTAAAAATATTTAAAATTATTTAAGCCTTAAACTTAATGGTTCAGTCCTTCATTTATGGTTGATTTATGCACTTAATAGTAATATAATTATTTTAATTAAAACATATGACCAATATGTGTCAAAACTTAAAGATTTAATTAAATTTAAGATTAATTAAAATTATAGTAATCTTAAATTTTAATTTATTTTAAAATATATATCTTCATTTAAATATATTATATCAAGGTTTATAATTTAAATTTAATTTAAGCAATATTGTTTTATAAATAAAAATTGTAAATAAAAAAAATAATGCTCAAAAGAATATAAAACTTTTAAGAAGAAAGTGATAACTTGTATATTAAAAACTGCTTTCAATTAATAATAAAAAATAAGTTTATAATATAAAAACAAAATCTCGATTAACACCTATACATGAATCTTAGCACTGATAAATTCGCACTGTATTTAAAAAAAAATTTATTTAATTTAATTCTCTTAAATTATGACTCCTTCATTTGGTCGTTCTGCCCAAATTACCATTAAGGTGTGACCCAGTTGCAACCTTTGTAATTGTATAACAACAACTATATTTATATATTTGCTCTTTTTTTTTTTTATCATATCACATCATAATATTTACTATATTTTATTTTTTTTTCTTATTTTTTTCTCTCTCTTCGTTTAAGACTTATTTGATGAATAAAATATAATAATATAACAAGATTATTTTTTTGTTATGTTATTTTATTTTTAGCATTTGTTTAATCATTGTGATATACTAAATTTATCTTAAGAGTCCATCCTATCTTACTCGTCAATATAAAATTTATTACATAAAAGGTTTAAGTTAAAAATAGATAGAATAAAATAAAATTATGTATCTAACTTGTTAGCTTATCCTGTAATTTTTTTATTCAATTCTCATATATTATAAAATGAGAAAATCAAAATTCACATGACAAAAAAATTTTGAATTTACATTAATTCTCGTATTAAAAGCAATACAAATAAAAGATATGTATATTATAAAATATTATATTAAAAACTTTAAAATCACTATTAATCATTTAAGTAATTAAATAGTGTATATTTTGTGATCCTTAATTAGTGTTTTAAGGTTAATATAAAGCATGTTCATATTTAAGAAGGTTGATTTAATATTTAGAATTTTAAATCCTTCTTCTCTGCGAAGAATAGTCTAGCTAACTTTTTCTATTATATAATTGACATTTTTTTTTCACAAAAAGATAAAATGATCGTAATTAGAAATATTTATAAAAATCATTAAATTAAAAATAAATAAACATATTTGAAAATATATTTCAGAAATAGCCCTGATGCATTAAAAACGGAAAGATTTTTAGAAATCGTGATTCACATTAAAAAATAAGGGATTATCCATGTTCATGAGGACACAAGGCAACACTTGAACTGGATCCTGTTATAATAATAATTCAACATTCCTTTGAGGTAAATACACAAAACGGTATTTTTTTTAATATGTTATTTTATATGACATATAAAAATATGTTTTATATTTAAAAGAATAAAACTTTCAAAGATAGAAAACAATGTTACCTTTAAAAATCCAATTATATATTTATTCTATTCTTTTACATCAGAACAATAATTGAACATAGGGGATCGCCTGAATCTACCTGCATGCAGAAATAGTCCATGCAATATATTTGCCCATAAACCCTAACCAGTGGTTGTTTGCTCTTTCCATCCACTGTGCTAAATTGATTATAGCCATTTTTATTGAATATATTATTAGACTTTAAATATCATATATATAAAAAAGATGTGGAATGTGGATCATTTTCCTAAACTAAATAGAAAACCATTCAACCAAAAAAGAGTTTCAATTCATTTCTGAAAATAAAATTCCGAGAAAATACAAAACCAAAATAATTCTGTGTTTTATGTTCAATAAACAAGGAACGTTGGCAAGAAGACCTTGAACAAACTAAACCACTGGGGACAAAATGGGAACTTTGAGCAATCCCTATATACTATTAGGAAACTATGGTTGCTTTATTAATTTTTAATGGTTTTTACTAACGTTAATGTCAAGAACTGATTAATACAACAAGGTAAAAAATTATTTTAAAATGCAGTTTAATTTTTAACATACTATTAATATACAAATTTTACATTATCTAACTAATTAAAGTATACGGATCATGAATATGGTTTTAATGATATTTATTACAAAAACTAATAATTCTTGCTAATATATGAAAATTTATATTAAATAACATTGTGAAAAAAACTCTTAAATTATCTGTGAATTTCAACTAAGCTCGTAAAATTATATTTGTCATATTTTTAATGTAATAAATAAATTTTAATTTTTTATATTTTTTCTAATTTTTAAAATAAAATATAATTATTTTAACTATTGTTATAAAAATAAATCTTATTAAAAAAAACATTTAATATTATCAATATACTATCTTTAATGTAAAATTTTTAATTAATTTTTTAGCAATATTATCCTTAAAATGATAGTAAAATTTCTTATAAATAATGTTTTTAAAATAAGATTGGTCATCAAACCCATGTAAGTATTAATATATAATTGTATGTGTATATACATGTTAGGAGTAAACCTCTTAATTAATTTTTAAGATTAAGAGTTAAATATTTCAAAAAATATTTTGTTAGTTTTATTTTTCAAAAGTAATTTATTTTAATTTTATTTGTTTTATATTGTTTTTCTCAAAAATCCTGTAATAATAATATTTTACAAAGTTATAAACTAATAAATAATGTCATGTACAATCCTAAGGACTAATTAATTTAGATATTTATTCTTTATTTGAGACAAGATAAAAATGTTAAATATAATAAAATAATATATTCAATACTTTTATAAAAAATAAATTTTATTAATTCAAAATTACATCGCAACATTTTGAGATGAAAAACATAAAATATGTAAATATTGTAATCTAGCATCAATTTATTAATAATATTATACAAGCAAAGTGTTCCTTTTAATTTTTTCATTTAACATATTAAAAAATATATATGAGTACTAAATAAAAAAATATTAAAGTATCTACTGAATTTCAATTATTTTCTCCATTTGTGGAAGCATAACCATACACAGTATATCTTCTCATTTTATAAATAAACAAATACATGAATAAAAAAAATTAATGTAAATTTAATGAAATATAATAAAAATTATATACTAAAATTTTATTAAAATAATAAAATTTAATGTGTTAAAAATATTAAATATCATAATTTGTAATAAAAAATATTATTAATTAATTTATAATAAACACATCTTAAAAAATAATTTTGTTTAACTTATAATAAAGTTTAAGTAATTAGTAATAAATTTTATTAAAGAATATTTATTATATTTGTATATATTTAATGTAATAAATACTTCTTAAATACAAAGTTGTTCTTTTGAATGTTTAAATTTGTTGTTCTGAACTTACCAAATTCCAGTGTCCACAATCAAACGAGGATTTGGTTATTGCTGAGTTTCTGCGGCGCAAATTAGCTCAATGAGCTAGGATAAGTTAAAATAAGCGGATGGCAAAATTCACTCACAACATAGACAAAATCCACCGTTCTCTTTCTCTCTCCAAAAATTACACGGTGGGTTTGAACTTTGGAGGCCAAATCATGCACAGTGCCCTGCAGTTACAGGTTATGCAACTCTGTTTTCTCCTCAATTTTCACTTTGCATTTCGCTATTATGCTTAACCCATGACGTTAAGCTTTTCCCAATTGCTTCGAAATTATGCAAAATTTCACCATATGCCTTAATCAATTTAGGGTTTTTGAGACACTGGTGCTGCACGTGATTTAGTTGAATTAGCCTCCTTCCCCAACTTGCATTGTTGTTTCTAATCTTCAGTTTTCCTTTTCATTTTTTGTTTTTCATTTTTCATGTAATGGGTAGTGTTGAAATCCCCAATTGGCTTAAAGGGTTGCCTCTGGCACCAGAATTTCGCCCTACAGACACTGAATTTGCCGACCCAATTGCTTATATTTCAAAGATTGAGAAGGAAGCTTCCAACTTTGGGATTTGTAAGATTATCCCACCGTTGCCCAAACCTTCAAAAAAATATGTATTTTCTAATTTGAATAGGTCCCTCTTGAAGTGCCCTGATTTAGGTCCAGATAACAGTTCCTTAGTTGTTAGTAATTCTTTGAAAACGGGTTTTGGGGATGGTGGTGATGATAGGGTGTTGCGAGCTGTGTTTACTACAAGGCATCAAGAACTAGGGCAGAGTCCGAGTATGAAAAAACCCAAAGGGACAGTTCAGAATCCACTATCAAGTGTTCATAGGCAAGTGTGGCAGAGTGGGGAGGTTTATACTTTAGAACAGTTTGAGTCTAAATCTAAGTCTTTTGCAAGAAGTATACTTGGTTCGGTGAAGGACGTTTCTCCACTGGTTATAGAGTCTATGTTTTGGAAGGCAGCTTTGGAGAAGCCAATATACGTGGAGTACGCCAACGACGTGCCTGGGTCTGCCTTTGGAGAAACCAAAGGTCATTTTCATTGTAGTCGTAGAAGGCGAAGGAAAAGGATTTATTATAAGAGTAGGATAGACAGCTCTGATCGTAAACAAACTGAAATAGGTAGCCTTGGAGATACCCAAACTGATGTGACTAAGGGTGCTTCAGTCCAAAGTCATGCAGACGCATGCTTACAGATGACCAAATCAGCTACGACTGCGTCAACATTTTCTTCAAATGAAGGTTCACAATCTCCTAAGGAAAAGAGTTCAGAAGCCAGCAATGATATGCAAGGCACTGCTGGTTGGAAGCTTTCAAACAGTCCTTGGAACTTGCAAGTTATTGCACGCTCATCTGGCTCACTTACTCGTTTTATGCCGGATGATATTCCTGGTGTTACTTCACCCATGGTATACATTGGTATGCTGTTCAGTTGGTTTGCTTGGCATGTAGAGGATCATGAGCTTCACAGCATGAATTTTCTTCACACTGGCTCATCAAAGACTTGGTATGCTGTTCCTGGAGATTATGCCTTTGCTTTTGAGGAAGTCATCCGCTCCAAGGGTTATGGTGGTAATGTTGATCACTTAGGTATGTGAGTGCTTTGACTATTATCTGTTTACAGAAGATTTGGCATCAATGGTTGAAAAGACATTGAATATTTTCACCACTTTTTATATTAAAATGCTTTAAATTCTTTCATGCATATGGGAGGAAAAAATTGATTGATCTTTATATTTGGCATATCAAGAAAAGTTCATGATGATTCTAGAGTGTCAGTTTTTCTTATATTTGCTAGCAAATGGCTCTCCTGCTTGCATATATACCTGCCTTTTTAATATCCGTCACTATGAATATTTTAAGTTACACGAGATGATAAAGTAAGTAGGTAAATTAGGTAGTTTGTCTCTTCTTGTTCGTTTCTCTTGATATAGCTAATGTTTTTTTGGTATTATATTCCTCTGAAAATGTGGTAATTTCTCTTAGTTGTTTTTGGGACTTGACATATTGGAAATGATATGAAAACATGCAACTCTGCAAATGTTTTTGTTTAATAAGTTTTTCTTTGTTTTATATTTGTTCTTCCAATTTTTAAAACTCATGCTGGAGGAGAAGGCCTTAATACTTCAATTATTTAACATCATTTCATGTTCTGATTTTTGTTCTGGAGCAACTTGACTGTTACATTTCCATACATAAGTAGTTTTCAAGGCATGTGAAATTGCAGTGTACAAGATACAACTTGACAATGTCACAGCAATATAGAAAATCCAAAATAGTAGAATGTGGCTAAAAATTATGTAATATGTACTTTTTACGGTTAAATATGTTCAGAAAGTAGCTAAGAACTGTAAAATATAATTTCATTTTTTTGCCTAAAAGTCTAACTTTACTATGTAGAAGTGTTGAAGTTTCAACACTTGCGTCAAGAGTCTATTTTGTTATCTCTCAAACACAGACAGGTTTGTTTTAGGGCAAAACAAGATTTCTAAATTGATACTGCATATTAAATTCCCGGAAATCCAAAATTCAAAAACCTAAAGGTTTTCAATAAAATCACCTCAAAATGAGAGAATTTTTTTGTTTGAATAAAGCCTGTTCATCTCATTTATTTTTCCTTTTTGTAGATCCATTTTATTCATAAGGTCTACAGTGCATTTGTAACTCAAGTACAGTTTCTTTTGTTGCCAGCTGCTTTGAAACTTTTGGGTGAGAAAACGACTCTTTTATCACCCGAGGTAATTGTTGCATCTGGGATTCCTTGTTGCAGGTTAGTTGCTTGACATATTTGATATGCTTTGAAGTCATGAATGTATCATCATGTTAAATTATATAATTTAAAAATTATTATCATTTAAGATATGTTGTTATAGTTAGATGTTGTTGCTGGTGTTTCTGCCGAATCTCTTACTCCCTTTGCTGAACTTCTACTTACGTCTATGCTGATTTTTCTTCATAGGTTAGTACAGAACCCTGGTGAATTTGTTGTGACTTTTCCAAGAGCTTATCATGTAGGATTCAGCCATGGTAATTACTCTGAAGTTTATGTACATTCCAGATATCTGCCAAAAACTTGTGTTGTAGGTGTTTAGTCTATGATTGATGGATTGATCGTACTGGCCTTTCTACAATGTGTGCTGTAGAGATGTTTTACATGTGGTGAATCAAGAAATTGTTTGCATATTGAAAACTATGGGTAGAAAATGCCAGTGGTTCATCAAATGTTTTGTTGTTTTCATTTTAGAATATCAATATATATATTCTCTGTGATGTTTGATTGGTAGAATAATGCGGCATTGTGTTTTTTTAAATTTGAGGGTTTGCGCTTTGCAATACCAAAGGGCTCTAATTTTCTCCTTCAAATGAAAAGATGTCCCTCCCTCTCAACCTTTTTTCTTATTTATAGGTAACATGCCTTATTTTTCTAATTATAGCAGCTCCCAACTAATTAACTCCCTAAACTTTCAATGTTGCCCAAAAGATTGGCAATTGACTAACTGTTTGGGATTTCTGTCCTGCCTTTTGCTGCCTTCTCCTTGTGAGCCATGCTTCTGCCTCGGAGTTGCTGGATAGCAACTCTTGCAATCAAATCCTCATCTCTGTATGGATGACACAAGTGTTATGGCCCTATCAGTGATGATGAGTTGATTGTTGAACTCCCAACCTATGCAGCAGTCACTTGTTCCTTCCAACACTACTCTTTTCTGAAGCCACCCACAAAGGTTGTTTTCACTTCAGTTCTTGTCTCCAGTATTGGCCCATCAGCTTCTTCTCTTTGTTTCTTGAGATTGGTTCCTGGCCCATCCTTCAAGATTTCATCATCCCTTCAGTCTTCTTGTGCCAAAGAACTCTCATCTTCTTTATTTCCGTGCATCCAACTATCCAAGTATCTCCATTTCCTCTTCTGTTTTCATATTCCCCTGATTCTTGTTCCCTTTCTTGGACTCAAACTAGCAGAGCTGGGTCATAATTAGGCTGTAAATGCTTTAGTAATGTCCTCTGAAAACTCACCCTTGAGGGCTCAGGATTGCTAAACTCCCATTGTTGGTACCACTGGTAGGCACATCCTTCCAATGCTTCCACAGCCAATTGAAACTCTCCCTCCTTCCCTTCAGGTCCTGCTGCAGTTGAATCAGCCGTCCATATATGCCATCTCCATGAAAGACTGGGTTCCCTAGATGTGCCTTCTTGAGTTCTCTCTTCAAACTTGCAATATCTTTCCTCAGTTCTCCAAGAATGTGCTTCTTCATTCTTGCTCTGAACTATTTGATAGAAACTTGATATGTTATTAGATGGAATAACGGAATTCTCCCTCTCCCTAAATACAGCTACAACTCTGCCAAACTTTGAGGGTCTGCATCTCCCAATGCCAAAAGGCTGTAATTTTTTCTCACAAATAACAAGATGCTCCTTTTCTTATTTTTAGGTAACATGCCTTATTTCTCAACTTATCCCAGCCCTCAGCTAACTAACTCCCTAACTAACTAATTATTTCACTAATTGTGGGTAATCTAACATACTGTAAACTGAGTTTTTTAAGAGAAAAAAATAAAAAAATAAAAAATCTTTGCTCACTTCTCTTGAACTAATATGTTGTGCTAAAATACTCGTGAACTTGAACAATTGCTTGTCCCCAAGCAAATAAATGGATTAAAATTACTTTTGACAACAAAGAATCAAAGCCCTGGATAAGATTTTTTTCACTTTATCATCACAATTTCCTAAAAGTTCTTAAAACCCAAATTGTGCATTCTTTTGCTCTTAATCTCTATAACTTCACACAGAACTATATAAGGACTAAAAACCTAGACTTTTTCACAAGATATTAATTTATTTATATTTATTTTGGCTTTGAGCCATGATCGACTAATAGGATGCATTTTATGCTCCATCCCAATTAGCACGAGGTATTAATGGAAATTCCATTCTTTGCTTTCCATATCGGTACCTCAAACAAATTCGGTGTTTTAAGATGTGGTACTCGGACATCGCCTACAAGCCACATTCAAATAGTTATGCTTCAATAACATGCTCTTATATCTTTGAGCAGAGTTCCAATTTTTTTTTTTCATATATTTTTATTTGTTTATTTATTTGCACAAATTCAAGGTCCTCAAATAAGAAAAGTCCTTTGATACTTCAATCAAGAAACAAATTAAAACACAATTCAGATAACTACTTAAAACAACTATACACAAACACTTTATCTTTTTATTCATCATCATTTTATTTTTATTTATATTCATTATCCAGGAATATCATCTCTGATGAAAAAGCAAAACTAACTCAAATATGCTCAAGATTGAAACAAAAAGCAAGCGCAAGCAATCAAAAACATCCACTCCACATTGTAAGAAAACGAGCACCTAGATGGTAAGTCTTCCTGGGCATCCAAACATACTAGATTTCTCCGTCAACTACTTATTTTTAATCTTTTAAAGTTACAAGAATTTTTAAAATAAGTCAATACCTTTCTCACGATAAACAACTCCTAACCTTCAATTGATTAACCACAATCTCTTCCTAATTAACACTCATAGGTTGCACTAAATTTGATTTGTGAATTTCACAATTAAGGTTGTCCCTAATACAGAAGACTTATGTAATTTTATATCTAGTATTGTAATTTTATATCTAGTATTGCAAGCAAGTTTTTTCAAATGAGCAATGATTAATTAATGTTAGATTTCTATTTAAAATCGGAAACGTGAAAATAAGATTGGAGATAAATTGAATTATCAACCAACAAGCAAAATTACTTAATTGAATTTAAGAAAACAAAACATGAAATAGTTTGAAGGAGAATTTTAAAGAAAAGATTACATAGTATTCATTATATCTAAGTACCCTAAAAGTAAATTAGAAATAAAATATAAGAAAACTACAGTCCAAGATTAGAAAACGAGAGAAAAGTCTTGTTGTCATCCTCAGTTGTAGCCATCAGTTTTACTTCCTTCCCAATCGTTCCCCTTAGGTTTTTGCATCCTCCTCTTTTTATATTTGGCAGTCCAACTGTCCACTATCTCGCATACATTTAAATCTAACGTGTATCATTTTACACTCTCAGATACATGGTCATGTACTTGACTATGTATCTTTGGTTTCATAATAATTCAGCCTTTTAAGCTTTCCATTAAACTATACGCTTGGAAACACGACTAATGAAGTTCATGCATAGATATGTAGGTGTGAATATCGGCATACTCTCTACTTCAAAGGTTTTGTTTATTTATTTAATTCAAGAAATACCTGAGCAGAATTATGGGTGTGTACTTGTTTGTGTAGATTTCTGCCTTTGCACTCATAACCCCTTTGCACTCATAATAATTTATTCAAACTAAAAAGTATACATGCATATATATGGTCATGAATCTAGCCATGTATCTTGCTGATTTTGTAAATCTTCAAAGGAAGTCAACATTGTTTTCCTTTTTATCCATTATCTTTTCAAAAACTCTCTTTTCTTATTCATTCTTCTTGAAACATGAATAACAATATGATTAATAACAAATTCCTACCGTGGATAGTTCAAAATCTCAATCATTATTCATGAAATACATTAGAGGATTAAGCATAAAAAACATTTATCAAAGGGCTAAGGGAAGCAGGTCAGACATCTTTTATGTATGCTTTTATGCATAGCTATCAAATATGACCCTGGTACTATATGAGGATACGGTATATCTTTAAAACTAGAGTATAATGTGACAAGATATGGGATAACATATATTAAAAATATTATCTTCTAAAAATCCACCTAATATTATATAAGTAGAGATAAGACTTGATATTCTGTCTCTTCTTTTTGATATCCACTCTTTTTGGCTAATTGATGCTACCTACTTCTTACTAGTAACTATGTAGCGCTAATATATGGAATTAATAAAGTATTTTTTTAAGAATGTAATATGATGTGGTGAACTTATAAAACTGGGGAAAGATGTCTGCAGAGAAAGATGGAAGAGAATATTGAAAAGGGTGCAGCTTTTGTGCTCAGTTGGCATTCAGAGGGTTGATGGCTTATTCTCTGCATAGTTTGCTTGTCTGTTTTCTCTTTTGTCTTTATAATCTGGTGGATTTGTTTCTGTCCCTTCTTTTTCAGCTTTTCTTGGCTTGGAAGTTTTTATGAGGAACATTGGGACCAAATAATGGTTATTTTAGTCTTAATCATGGCATTCATATTGGGGAAAAAAAAAAAAAAAAAACTTATATGCCCATGGGATCTTAAAAGCTCTGTATTTTCATTTTTATCTGACTTATAATAGCGTGTCTCTTTCTCTTAAAATGCCAACTAATTCTTATGTTGTTTACCATATGGTGAATCAAGGTTTTAACTGTGGGGAAGCTGCTAACTTTGGAACTCCAGAATGGCTTAGGGTAGCTAAGGAAGCTGCAGTACGTAGAGCTGCAATGAACTATCTTCCCATGCTTTCCCATCAGCAACTGCTTCACTTGCTGACCATGTCTTTTATTTCAAGGTAAGCTAACCTTCACCTCTGTTGTATACATAGGTACTGCTCTCTAGAGATTATATTATCATTTGAATGAATAATTGCCTCTGTTTTCCTTTCAATTATATTTTACTCACATGTACTTTGATATTACCTTAACTGTAGTCCAAATAGAGATGTTTTGTGAATTTATCAGCTTAAATAAATATTAACGTAAGACACAGTTTTAAGGGATATTTTAGATTTAAAATGTAATATATATTTGGTTCAATTTGATCTTATAGTGGAATCTCTCGGTTTGCTTGTAGATTGTATAGATATAGATCAGTTTGCATTTCTTGGTTTTCTATCACAAATTTTGTTCTAACATTCAGAGGCATTATTGCAACATGTGTGTTGCTTTTCTAAGCATCAAGTGGGTTGCTCATTTTCTATTGCTCCTGATATGTTTGATTTTATAGAGTTCCAAGAACACTGTTACCTGGTGTGCGTAGCTCTCGTCTGAAGGACCGTCAGAAAGAAGAGAGAGAGTTGTTAGTAAAACAGGCTTTTATAGAAGATATGCTGCAGGAAAACAAGCTGCTCTCTATTCTTCTTGGAAAGGAAGCAACTAAAAAAGCTGTTTTATGGAATGCGGATTTGCTGCCAGATTCCAGCGAAGATTTTCAGTTTCCTGATTTAACTTCTACAACTGGAACCTCTATGACAGACATGTCAAACATTAGTTCGGCTGAAAATAGTAGTCATTATCTGGTTGACGAGATGAGTTTGTATTTGGAGAATTTGACTGATTTAGATCTTGGTGGTGATGATCTTCCTTGCCACTTCCAAACTGATTCAGGAGCATTGGCTTGTGTGGGTTGTGGAATCCTCGGTTTTCCATTTATGACTGTGATACAACCAACTGAGAAATTGATAATGGAAGTTCTTCCTGATGACCATCATCTAGTTCAAGTTTCCTCTCCGAACACTACTGCTTGTGTTCATAGTTCAGTCCCAAGTAATGCCTTCATACTTTGTCATATTATCTAGTTTCATTCTTTATCACATGTTCATATGTAGGCTTTCCTTTATGCCTTTTTTTTTGCATTTTGTGATAAATTGAACTTGTCAGCCACTATGGATGTGGGCGAGGCTGTAAAGTTATAGCATCTAGAGTTACTATGTTGCTAGTCACTAAATCCAAATCTTATAAATTCCAAGATCAAATAGAATATAATATTATTGAGGAAATCAATTGTGTTATGGATCTCTTACAGCCTGCTAGACACCTTTATTACTATCACACCTGCACTGATTCTTTAGTGATTTTTGATGTGGCTATAAGCGATATATTGAATTGGTTCTTCTATATAGTAATGAACCAAAATACCAAATTACTTTATCAAAATTATTAATTTATCCTCTATTGTGTTCACTGGAAATTCTGCATATCCTGTACCATGTGATTAGGTGAAAATTAATTGAAGATAATTATATCAAATATGTACCATTCTTATTTTCACTTTCCTTTTTAATATTTATAATATTAAGCACGATGGCCAAGACATATTCGATGAAAATGTTGAATTTTTGAGATAGTGCTTTACTTTGCCTTTCAGATGACACTTTTGAAGTGCTGAAATGAATTATTGTGTGATCTCTTCTACAGGGAATCTATCTGTTTCTGAACTTTCATCAGCTGAGTTATCAGATCAATCATTAAACGAGTGCAATAATTTCTGGAACACCTCCAGCAAATTTTTGAGGCCACGGATTTTCTGCCTGGAGCATGCTGTTCAGATAGTGGAGATGTTGCAGCGCAAAGGTGGAGCGAATGTGCTTATAATTTGCCATTCAGGTTAGTTTGCAGATTACAAATCTGTTTGCCTTGTAACTTTCTGTAAAAGTTGGGTAACATAAAATATATAATTACTAGAGATGTATGCCTTTTTGTTTTCTACACCTTTCAACTTAAAGTTAGTGAGGAAATCTTGTGGGTCTTAATTTTAAATGGCAGACTAAAGTTTCACGTAAATAGGATTTGTTAAAATATCCGATAATATCGGCATTGTATCTTAGGCGTGGTTTCCATATGTCATAATATTTCTTGATCTGTTTCCTTATTTAATTAGGATTATGAGTCTACTATTTAGCATAAGCAAATTACTGTTCTCTTTTCTGATAAGAAAAAGTATAAATCAGAGTTATTGTTTTATCTTTTGTATCTCATGTTATAACACCAAACCAATATCAATTTCAGATTAATAATTCAAGTTTCTCCTCTCCTTTCCCTGCATAGACCTTATAATTTCAGCTGGGCTTAATATAGTAATTGAATCCATGTGCACATGTCAGCTGTTGATCAATATATAATTGTGTTGTAATGCAGTTTACGTCAGTTTGATATCAGTTGTACAAATGCAAGCTGTGTGTTATAACTCAAGAAAAATAACAACCAAATATATATATATTTCAAATATTTAATATGGATTTTTTTTCTTCCTTATACTTTGCTGCATTTTTGTAGACTATCAGAAAATAAAGGCACATGCCAAGGCAGTTGCAGAAGAGATACATAGTGCTTTTGATTATGATGAGGTTCCATTAGATACTGCATCCCCAGAAAATTTGACTCTGATAGATCTGGCAATCGATGGTGAAGAACATGATGAATGTGAAGACTGGACATATAAACTAGGCATTAACCTACGGTATTGTGTCCATGCAAGAAATAATTCTCCATCTAAACGAGTTCCTTGGACTCTGGGGACCCTGTTCTATGATAAATATCTTGCTTCAGATTTTTTATCTTTAAATTGGCAGTCACGAAGATCTCGCTCAAAAAGGTTAAATTGTTTAACTCAGACTAAACCCTGTGGCAGCATTCAGAGAAAGAAGGATGATCAGTTGGAGGGAAGAATAGATGGCTCCACTGCTGAAAAGAAGCTAATTCAATATTCAAGAAGGAAGTTCAAGTCAAAGCAAAGTTGTTTCTCTGTAGCAAGCATGGGCCTTGAATTCCAAGAGAAGTCGAAAAATGCATCAGCTCTGGTAAGCAGGGATCATTATAATTGTGCTTCTAAAAATGAGCTTGAAGCTAAGAATTTCAGGACTGATTGTGCATCGTCATGTATCGCTGCTTCTACTGCAATGTCTCCAATGCCTCCTGTAAACCCGATTGCTGAAGTTTCCTCTAGCTCAAGCTTGAATACTTCTACATTACAACTTTCAAATTACTATCCTGATCATATTTTAATGATTGAAAAAGGTGGGGCAGAGGTTGGGAATAAAACTGTGCTGGAATTAGATATAGACACAAATAATGATTTAACACCCAGTCATTCTAAGATGCATCACAATACAAGCATCTCAAAAATATGTGGCAATGAGAGCGAAGATTGTCACAAGAAGAAACATTCTAGCTCACTTACAAATGCAACAGATAGAAATATTGAATGGGTTGGAAAGACTCAAATTACAGAAGCAATTATCATTGATAGCAAGTATAATAGCTTATGTTTGGATGGTGAAGGCAATCAAGAATATCAGTCTGCCTGCAAAAGCAACAAGGAAGCTGCTTTATCTACTGCTTTGTTAAAGCAACCTAATCTTGCGTCTATGGGTGGAAGTTTTGAAAGTCCAAATAGTAATTACGTTGCCCAAAGAATCAGCAATCCTACACCCTTGAAAAAGACAACTGAGGAAGCGATTAATTGCTTGATTGAAAGGGACAAGGAACCTCTAATTGATGATAAACCAATTAGTGAACATACTCTAAATGAAGTTTGTGAAGTTCAAAAAGAGTTAAATGCTTCTGCAGACTTGCATAATCCCATAATGTTGGATGCTGAAATGCAACAAGAGACCCATGTTTCAGCAAAACAACAGTGTGGATTTACGAGAGGGGAATACACTAGAGAGTTGAATGATGAAGTGATTCCAGAGTCTGTAAAGCAGTGTCCGATCCAAAATAAGAACAAAATTAACGAGGAACCTGTTTCTAGTTATAATGTTGCAAAAGGTAAAAACAGAAGTGTGACTACATCAGAATCAGGATGTTCTGAAGTTTCAGTGGAAACCTGTCCCTCTATTCAATTTATTTCAGATAAAGAAAAGGAAATGGAAATCCATCCAATTAATAGAATTGATGAGGAGCTTTGTGCTGGTAGTGAGACATCGTTAGAGGACTCTGGTTCTGAAATTGAGAAAGAGACGTGTGTTAGCGGAAGCATAAATGGTAGCAAAGTTGATTTGTCACAAGATAGTAGGGAGCTGGAAAGGTTTGAGTTGACTATAGCAGTTCCCAGATCAAATGCTGCAAAGAAAAACAAGAGGAAAGTGGAATATCCAACAAAGAACCAATTAGATTGTGACAACTTTATTAGAAGTCCATGTGAGGGACTGAGGCCAAGAACTGGGAAGATTGCCGCCACATGCAAAAGTGGGGGGGATATTGACAAGGAAAATCAGGTAGCAAAAAGGGCACGGAGATCTTCTGAAGTTTCAGTTCCTTGCAAAAATAAAAATGATGATGTTAGAAAGCTCCACAGCTGTGACCTTGATGGTTGCCGTATGAGTTTCAAGACAAAAGCAGAGCTACAGTTGCACAGACGAAACCTTTGCCCTCATAAAGGATGTGGTAAGAAGTTCAGCTCCCATAAATATGCACTACTTCATCAGCGTGTTCATGATGATGAGAGGCCCCTTAAGTGCCCATGGAAAGGTTGTTCCATGTCATTCAAGTGGGCATGGGCACGGACTGAGCATATACGGGTGCATACTGGGGAGAAGCCTTATCAATGCAAGGTTGAGGGATGTGGCCTTTCTTTCAGGTTTGTATCAGATTTTAGCAGGCACAGACGAAAAACGGGGCACTATGTGAAATCTGCTTGAGACAATAATATTCATTTGGGATTTTTTGTTCTTGTAACATGTGCATATTTGCAGTTAGATTCTTAAGAACTGAGACATAGAGTTATGTCTGACCATGAGCATTCTGGTAAGTTGTAAAGTTAGGATAGCATGGTTGTTTTGTAGGTGCCCAATATCCAATTCATTTGAAGGCAACTAGAGTTGGTAACTTCGGAGAATTTTTTATCCTTTGGTATTATTAGACTTGAGATCTAGCAACAGCCTCTGAAGGAGGGAAAACTCTCCATTAGAGGTGCTACATCATGTTGGTTAGTCATATCTCTGATGGCTTACTTGTATTGATTGCCTGCACTTATGCTTCTTTTGAAGCAATTGATAGAATGATAGGTCCTTGATCTTTCTGGATAGATGTTCATTGTGGCTGTACATTACTTTGGATTAACGTCATTTGTTATTACTTATTATGGAGGAGAAGAATGCTGAGAGTAAGAAACATGGCACGTGCTCCTAACGATTGTATGTATTACTTTCTTTGACTTCCCCTTGGCTACTAAATTCAGTGGTTTAACATTCCTAACAGTAAGATTACTGCATATTCTAACTGCTTGTCAACCCTTTTATTGGCTTTTCATGAGGTTGTTTGAATTTTTTTGTCCATCTTTATCCTGTTCAGTTTTCACTTCAAATGTGTCATTTCAAGTAATCTACTCCCTTAGGTATATAAGTAAATTGGTTAACTAGATTTAATTTCTGATCTGAAGTTTTAGCAAAACACACTGATTAGTATTTTTTACAACTTTATCCCATCCAACCCTTAAGTCTAGTGAAATTTTGGCAAAAATCTGATTAATTTTTACAACTTTTTTCCATCCAACCCTCTTATGCTTAATGTGGTGTGAACAACTCCATGTCAAATTTAATGGAATTGAAAATTTAATAACTTTATGTCAACTATTTTGATCAAGAAAAGATAGAGAATTAGTTAGGTGAATAATAAAACGGGAATTTCATGATGATATCCTTGTTGACTTAATAATAATAAAATTAACTTACTTTTAAAATAAGAGTAATGTAACCATATAATTATTTATTTCTATAAGTTACGATACTTAACTTGTTTTGAAATTATTAACTATATGATCAATAATAATACAGTTAGCTTACTTTAGGATGGAGGAAATATTTAGCAATCGAATCCAGTCTTAGTCCAATATTAAAAAGAAATTAAATTCTTATGTAACGTTTATACAACAAGAAAATAATAAGAATGCAGAGAGAAATAAATATAGGATAAGAGAATCGATGTGGTATAAAGAATTATATTAAAAAAAAACAGCGTTGTAAAAAATGCAACATGAATAATATAACTTATACAAAACTTAAAAACAACCAACTGATGAGATCGATATGCATGATATATACTGGTGTGGGACATTAGATAATATAATTATGAGCTATTTAAAGGCAAAGGCAAAATAGAGAAATGAAGCAAACAGATGATACGTGTATGTAGGGCAATAAAATAAGCACTACGTTTCAATTTCCTAATTAGGGTCACATTCACGTACGTAATTAAACATCAATGGACTCGTACATACCACGTACTTGTCCCTTATTGACACAACAACAACATAAACATGATACATTAGAAGATGAAAAACGATTGGTTCAAACGATCATGGATCACACAACGCTTGCAATAAGCATATTCTCCTCATTCTGGACAGTGTCCCCCAAGACCAACCCTGAAGTGAAAGACCAAGAAAGAACAGTGTTTGATTCTTTGGCCTGTCCGGTAGAAGCAGATAACCCAACTCTAACCCAGTCAGGAAGCACAGTGTTCAATTCAATTTCATGTGAAAGCTCCACAGGAGCACTACCAGGATAAGTAGTAACAACACTTAGCCTTTTAGCAACAGAGTTATAACTTATGTGTGCAGTGGCTACTTTCCCATTTTGCCAGTTCCACCTAGCTGTTGTCTTAGACCTGATAGAGTTCACGTCAATTCCAATGTGTTTATAATTAGGATCCCCAATATCAGGATTAAGTGATTAACGTAGGAGTCAAACTCAACAGCAACAACTTGGTTGGATGAAGCTTTGAAATCAACTTTGTTATAGGAAGTGGAGTTTTTGAGAACATTAGTGTTAGGGAAGAGGCCAAGGAGCTTGCCATGAGAATTAGGAGGAATACTAGTGTCAACTGGTGCAATGAAGAAAGCAAGGCCATCACCTGGATTAGTGGATGAAATGGTAAAAGTAAAAGTGGTTCTAAAGCTTGCTTCTACTGCTGAGCTGTCCCAGAGATGGACGGGGGCATAGTATAAGGCTCGGCCCACACTATCGCTCACTGGGCCCCCACTAGCGTCTAACTTGGTGAGTTCTAAGACTTTGGTAGTTTTGGCATCACCTTGGAGGATTAGATCCTGTGGGTTGGGAACAAATTGGTCAAAGGTGAAAGAGAGTGAATTTGCTGAGTGCACTGTGTTTAGTAGCATGAGGAACATTGTTGTGAAGGCGAGTAGAGGAATTATGGAATGGGGTTTGTTGGAAATGGCCATTGTGTTGAGATAATTGAGTGGCAGTTTAGGATACGATGCAAAGTCTATGCAAATCTTTCAAGTATTTATAGAGAGTTGGTAATGGATGCCAATTCTCAATTTGTGTACCACTCTACTGTCTACTCGTGCCACCCAAAAGCCAAATAATTGGAAGATTTGTATACATATTTCTTAAGAATGTTAAATCTCCAAGTATATAGGCACGTTTTACTTCTTGCTTTGGAGTTCATTATTGGTATATCTTATATGTTTTATAGATGCAGGTCAGTTTATTGAAATAAATTATAGTATTGATATCTTAATTTCGTTAGTTCATTTAATAGGGTTTTATTTATTATATGAACTAAACTACAAGATGACCAATTTAATAGTGCAATTAAGTATGAAATTTTAAACAAATTTAAGCTTGATTTTTTTATTTAATAGGTCAAGCCATAACACTTCAACACCTATCTTAACCTATTATCATTATTAATTAATTCTTATGAGTAAATTGAAAAATATATCTTAAAAAATTGAAATAAACATCTTAATTAATATTAAAATAAATTATTTTTTTAATTTATATTAATAACAAATAAATGATGAACATAAAAAAATTATTAGTAATGCAAATTATTTCTTGAAATAATTTGAAGTATCTTTATTTTTGATAAATTATAAAAAAATATAATTTTATATACTAATGACAAAATATTAAAAAAAATAATTTTTCTTGTGATTAAATAAAGATTTAAAACAAGTGTATTATAATAATTGTCAAAATATTTAATATTAATATATTAATAATTTTTATACTAAAATAATCTATGTTTATAAAATTGTTTATGCTAATCATTTTAATTTTTCACCAATTGAATATTAAAAAATTCACAATTATAAATAATATATATATATATATATTATTTTTTAGGCTATTTTTTTCATTTCAAAATGATTGTTCAATTTTTATATCAAAATTTTAAAAAATAACAAATATTTTAATTAATAAAAATATTTTACTTTTTGGTTAATAATTTAAGTCACACAATTTGTAAAAATATTATACCCATTATTTATTTATTTATTACATAAAACTTTTAGTGACATTTATTTCAAATCGATCAATTTAACTTTTAATGAGTTGTAACTTTAAAAATCAAATTGATTGCTTATAAACAAATTAAAATTTATTAAAATTAGGAATTATATACTTTTTTTCCCTAATTTAAAGGAATAAATTAATTAATCCTCTCAAGCAAAATATAACTTACATAATAATATTTTTAATGATACACATTATTTATTTATTAATTTATTTTTAGATATATTCCTTAAAGAATATCAGAGTTGCAGCAAAAATATAAAGAAAAAGAAAGAGAGAAAAGAAATTGAGAGAGAGATTGAAGAACTAAAACAATGTATATATTAATTAACTCTATAATTACAAGAGATGATAATGCTTTATATAAGTCAATGCATAACACAAGAAAGCCACATATAACCAAAAAAATGTGGTAAATTAAACAACAGATAAAAAAAATTAATTATTATCTAACTTGATTAGTTTAGGGTTTAGGGGCTTTACATTTCTTCTTTTTCAAGATGTAATGTAAATTTTTTTTAAAATACATATAAAAATAGAATAAATTAATTGTTTAGCAATCTTTATAAAAATAAGTTCAAAGAACACCATCTTAACTAACATAATAAACTATTGTGAAAGTGATATTAACAATGATATCCTATAGTTATTATTATTATTAAAGTTTTTCTTTTAAGGTGCACGAGGTTCATACACTGTGAAAGCATGCATTAAGAAAAAATTAGACACAAGCGTGCACTGAACGGAAAGAAAATAGAAAACAATTCAATAATTTTGTTTTTTTAAGCGAAGAGATGATAGTATTAGAAGTCATCACGTGTACTGATTTTGGAGTCTCAGACATTTTGCATGCAAATGCATGGGAAGAAAACAACACCCAAAACCCAATGGAGGAAGGGAATTGGACCAAGTCAACGTGTCTATCGTTTTGAAAATAAGTTGAAAAACTTATAAACAGCAAAAATTATAATTTATTTTTTAATAAAGATTTAAGGGCATATATCAAAATTAAATTTTTTTATTAAAAATTATATTATTTAATATTATTTATATAGTAATATTTTGTTATTTTTAATAAAAAAAATATCACACATAAATTTTACAGAATTAAAATGAACTTAAGTGTGTGAATTACATACTCTCTTATTGCAGCATATTCAATTTTTATTTACTTTCTTTTTAATTCTATTCTATATTTTGAAGATAAAAATTATTGTTTAATTTTTTATTATTTTATACAAATTTTTATATATTTTTTAAAATACTTACTTTTTATTTATAAAATAATTTTATATGTCGTGGTTATACAGTTCAGTTAAAAAAAATTAAAAATTATTGTTAAAAATAATTTACCATAACCAATTTAGGTAAATTTTGAAATAAGTCGTGTTAGTATAAAAATTGAATGAATTTTCTCAATAACTTTTTTTGAGAAATTATTTAAATTAATTTTTTAAAAATTTAAAGAAACAAGTTATTTTTAATTTATAAAATAAATTTTGTTCAATTTTTATTCTAACCTTTGTGTATTATAAATATTTCTTTAAAAATTTATCAAAAATAACCTCAATCTCTTTCTCACACTCTCTTTGTATATAAATAAAATACGTACTATTAACTAACTAGTTTATATTATTTTACTGTAAAACAAACGAATACTAAGATAAAGTGAGGATAAGGATAATGTGGTGACAATATGCAGCGTTATTATCGGTAAGAAAATGAAAAAATAAAATATATGAAAATCTACAAACCAAAAGTCTCGTTGAACTACGGCATTGACTTTAATAGAGAAACTATAATTTTTCCTTATTCATCAACTCTTCGTTACAAAATATTATTAATTTCAATTTTCAATGACATGAATCTATTTCCACATTTTACTCAATGAAATGAATCTAATTTGTTTAAAAAAATAATATGAGTCCTAATTAATAATTCCAAGTATTTAAATTAAGGAATTTGTAAATAAGACCACATAAACAGCATATCTAAACACTCCTTAAGAATTAATAAAAATACGTGCATGCTTTTCTTACTCTCTTTTTCTGTCTGTGAGTATTAAAATACGTGCATGTCTTAAATTTCATGCATTTGTGTTAAATACCTGGGGAAAAGTTTTTTTTCCCTCAAAGTAATATTAAAAAATGTTACTATCAGGGATAAGAAAACCAAACTATAATTTTACATTATTCTTTTCATAATTTGAAAGCATATTTAATATATTCTAGAACTTAAGTATTCAAAACAATTTTACACACCGGCCTATTTATAAGCAACAAATAAAAATTTCATTAAAACAAATAAAATTAGTTATATGTTATAAATTTTTATTTTATTGCAGATATACATATAATATTAAATGGTTAATACATCTTAAAAGAACTTAGCAGGTGATACATTTAAAAAAAAAAAAAAGAAGATATTTGCTTAAAAGAACTTAGCAGGTGACAAAAAAAACAACATACTAGTTGTAGTGTCTTCTGAAACATCTAAGATATATTTTTAAATTTGAATGATGAAAAAACAAAAAGAAAGAGGTAATTCTGCTAGAAAAACAGATAGTGCAAAATGTAATCTTCAAAACTTCTAGCTTTTATTTTTGAGAAGCAAAACTTCAAATGTGAAGGCCCAGTAATCAGGTTGTGAGCTAATGAGCTATAGAGTTGACGTAGTTCAAATAACAAAGATACTAGTAGGACTTACAGCATCATTACTATTTGGAATTTCTAATGGGCCTCTGCATATTGGTGTATCTTTGCCCTGTTTCATCTTCTCCAAGAAGTGCTACATGCTACATGTTCTGGCAGTTTTTGTTTCTTTGGGCCTGGGCTCTTGTTTTCCTGGGCCCTCAGTGCTTGCAATATTCTGACAAAAAATATTAGGAGAAGACAAGGTAATTTGCCTATATAAAATTTAAAAATAAAATAAAATAGAAGTTTAAAAACATTTTCTCTATCTAAAGGAAAACTTTTCATGTGGCATAAGTATCATTCAAGTAAGTGACGTCACTTAATTTTTTATTATTTTTTAAATAAGTACTATTTTCAAATTTGGTAATATTTATTTTTGAAAGATGCATCTCACGTGAAAAATAGTATATAAAATTTTAAAAATAATTAAGTTCTATCATCGATCATGGTTTGATGATATTATGTGACAAAATTTTGTGAGTGTTGGGTGTGTCAGAGATGATAGCAACATCAGCATTGTCATGGAATGATACTGTCACGATTGCTCCACATGGCATGTGCTTGAATGGTTACGCATTGGCCTTAACTTTTTCCTTCTCCTTCGTCTTTGTTCTTCCTCTTTGTCTTAATTTTTTGCTTGAATATTGTAAAAAAAAAAAAAAGAGGTTTTGCATTTTTAGTGACTCCACTGGTAACACATTTTGGGCCTAAATTAACGCGTAGCAATAGTGTGATGATCTGTCATATTAAATTAATACGTGATAATTTATTCTCGATACAAAATAATATTATTTTAAAATTTTTTAAAAATAATTTATTTTTTATCCTTAACTTTTAATATTTTTAGACATCTTATTTCTTCTCTCTAACTATTACTATAATGACATTTATGCTACACAAGTCTTTTATCTTAAGTTTTTTTAATTGCATCACAAGATCAAAGTCTCAAATCTATGAGTTAATGATGTGACATATTTTAAGTTTATATTTATAATTTTATTTTGGTTTATAAACACTTTTAATATGTTTTATTTTTAGAATTTTTACTATTTTTTACTTATTAGAATAAATTTGACCTATTGCAAATAAATGTTTTAATTTCGTATTTTTTGGTAAGTCTGATCACTTATTACTTTTTCGGTCATAAATTTTCTACAAATATCATTTTTGACTGATTCCAGTTGCATTAGATTCTACACATTTAAGGCTTCAAAATATATATGGATCGTTGGATTTGGAGTTGATTCAATTTCTTATTATTTTTTGAAGTTGAGACAAATTTGTTGAATATTGTTGCGAGATTGTATTTAGACTTTTTGTTATTAGATAATTGTATTTGGGTTTGTAGTTATAATTAAAGCCTGAATTTTGGCTATTTAGTTTACTCTAATCAGAACTTATAAATAGACTAATAAGGTTCTGATTTAGAGAAAATATTAAAATTTTGAAACTTTGCCGAAATAATAATCATTGCTTTTACTTTCTCTCGAATGTTCTCGTTCTTTTTCTCATACTTGTGTGAGTTAAATGTTTCGATGAAAGGCTAAACTTATCGTTCAATCCGCAGAATCCAAATGCTATTCCAACTTGATTTAAATGATTCGATGGAAGGCTAAATTTCTTGTTCAATCTGCAGAATCTAAACGCTATTCTGACTTGAATTATGCACTAAATTGTTCTAAGTTTGTTCTTTTTCTCTCTCTAATCTCAGAATTAAGTATTGCAATTGTGATTAACTTTTATGTTGTTAGAATTTAAATTAAGACTTGATTGATGTTTGATTTGATAATTAATGTGGATTAGATTAAATGATTATTTTATTTAATTTATAACTATGTTCAATTAAGTTATTCAATTGAATTAATAATTGAATTGGGTAATTGTTCAAACTCGAATTTAAATTTTTAGATACTGTGATAGTTGAAGTTGTACGCATTTGATATTATGTGGAATGATGTTTCTTAATTCATTTTTACTCAATTTTATTTTGTTCGTAATTCAATTCGATTATTTTGTAATTTTGAAAACTCAAAAAAATTTATTTGCATTTTTTAAAAGAAAACCTAAAATTGAATTTGATTGAGAATGTATCTCTGTGAATCGACTTAGGTTTGGGTCTATACTATAAAATCTTTAAAAAAACTTAGTTGTTTTGATAGAAACTCGGCATCGTCTATCAATGGACAACTAATTGTGATCGATTTAGTAAAAGAGTCTTATATGTACGATAATGAGTATATTGAGTATTTTGACTGTATAGGTTCTTAGAGTTATGCAATTATTGGTCACAATGCTAGTTAGGTTATTTTGGAGTTTCTCTATTGCAAATAGAAAAATTATTTATTTAGTACAATCATGTTGATCAATTTCTTCTTAAGACCAATGGTAGAGTTGTCACCTTAAAACTCTTTGATTTTCCTAGTGTCTCTAAATTTACTGTTTGTGAAACTCTTATATCTCCTTATAATATTTTTTTTTGTAATTCATAACCTCTTTGAGGCGAACAAGAAAGAGATTGTTATAGTTTTTTTTTATAAATTTTTTATCAAAAATACTAGTTTTATCATTCTTATATTTGATAGTTTATTGCAGCAATAGCCAAGAGAAAAAAGAAAGATGTAATAAAAAAAACACCAAAAACAAGAATGAAATTTATTACTCAAAAATATCAAAAAATATGGATGAAAATAAATTATTTTTAAAATATTTTAAAACAAAACTATTTTATGTCTCTAATAAAGTGTCACATATTATTTAATATGACAAATCATCAATTTTGTTACTTAATTTTAACTTTATTCAATTAATAATGTGATTAATAATTATTAATTTTAAAAATTAAGATTTCAAATATCAAATTTGAAGACCAATTTTAGTTAAGTTATACTAAAGTGAGGAATATCACATTAGATAGAAAAATTATTTTGCCAATACTCTACTTTGTTAATTTGTTTTTATTTCTACCCTATGGCAAAAAAAACCGAGAAGAGAAAAAAAAAAAAAAAAAGCAGAAGAAGAACATGCTGATTGAAAGCAAAAAGCAAGATGAGAAGAGTTTTCTCTAAAGCGACAAAAGTTTTGCTTTGTACGGAAAAAGGAGTAAGTTAAAGCAATTAAGGATGTGGTCGTGACAGATACACACGCAACGGTTTAGCTGAAACTTGATCGCAAGGGAATGTAAAGCACAAACAATAATCACACACGAACGCGAAACTATGAACGTAGATTAAATTAAAAAAACGATAAGCTTTTTCACTAATGGAAAAGAGGAAAGCATGAGGGGCAGGCACGTGTGAAGCATATATGAAGTCATACCTATAAATATTTACTCACAAACGCAATCAAAGCGACCGCCTAAGAACACAACACAATCTTCAAGTTGGAATAGAAGAACACAACATCAAAGACGCCATGACCCAACAACAAAGCCAAAGGATAATAATGACCCTCCAAGGCGCACGTTAGCGTGATGTGCAGGACCAAAAAGAGCACCAGCGTGGTAGAACCCAGAAACAGAAACAGAAACAGAAACACTAAGAGAAACATGCACGCGAACAACTCTCATCCTCAACCAACACGAACCTTAACATCCTCATCGTCCAATTACGAATCCTCAACCAGCGATGTCCCCATCACAGAATCAAGAAGCTATGTATACGACAACACCAAAAACAGAGACTGGTCGAAATCATCTTCCATCTCAAGCCGTGCCTCTCTTTCAAGCCTCAAAGACACTCTCCCAGAAAACCCTAATATCTACAACTTCTCTGAGATCTCTGCAGCCACCTCCAATTTGTCCACCCCACGCCTCTCCTCCTCCTCATGGCGTTGTTTCATTCGCGACCGAGACGTCGTCGTTTTCCAGCGCAAGTTTCGCCGCCAGTTTGACCTATCAGAGCTCCGCCACCGCCTCGCTCTTATCTGTCGGAGCCACCACAGCAGCCTCGTCAAACTCCTCGGAGCTTCAATTTCCGGCAACTACATTTTCCTCGTCTACGACTTCGTCCCTGGCGCTAGCCTCGTCGATTGCCTCCGAAATCGGCGGAACCCTAGCTTCACCGATCTTTCCACCTGGACTTCGAGGATGCAAATCGCATCCGATATCGCCCACGGCCTCGATTACATCCACAATTCCTCCGGTTCCGGTTTCGTTCACAACCACATCAAGAGCTCCAGCATCGTCGTCGCCGAGGACAATTTCAGCGCCAAGATCTGCCACTTCGGCACATCTGATCTCTGCGGCGAGGCCGTCGGAGAGGTTTCCGGCGCGAGGTTGGATAGGTCCGGTAGCCGGACGGTGAGGTTCGAGGGGACGAGGGGGTACATGGCGCCGGAATTTCAGGTGACCGGCGTGGCGACGCAGAAGACCGACGTGTACGCGTTCGGAGTGGTGGTTTTGGAGCTTCTGAGCGGGGATGAAGCGGTGAGGTTCGAATTCGATGACGACGGCAGTTACAAGAGGGTGAGCGTGGTGGAGACGGCGAGGGTGGCGGTGGAGGAGAACGGCGGCGCGAGGAAGTGGGTGGATAAGAGGCTGAGAGATTCGTTTCCGATGGACGTGGCAGAGAGAATGATTCGGGTCGGGTTGGAGTGTGTTGAAGATGACCCGAATAAGAGACCGGATATGGGTCGGGTCTCGATTGAGGTGTCGAAGTTGTACTTGGAATCGAAGAAGTGGGCTGAGAACATGGGAACTGATATTGACTTATCTGTCTCATTGGCCCCACGGTAACGTTTTTCTTGGGTTTGTTTATACGTATTTTGGTTCTTTTTTGTTTTCTTTCTATTTGCATTCTTTTCAATTCTATTTAAATTTTTATTTTTTTGTATATAAAAAAAAGCACTGATTTTTAGCAAAAAAAACAAAGCACTGATTGTGGCAAGAGATTGACGTATACTAGTTTATGGATTATGGTTGCAAAATTGTGTAAAGTTTTGTTGATACAGGATAAAGGATCAGATTAGAAAAATTCTACCAGTATTTGATTGAGCTTTGATATATTTTTTTATTTATCTTTTCAGTTTTTTTTCTATGGAAATAGTCAGATACTTAGACTAGAAAGATTCAACCAATATTTGATTGCGCTTTGCTGTATTTTTTATTTGTCTTTTTAATAAATTTTCTATTGTTTTGTAAAGTAAATATTGAATAAAAGTGTATTTATTTATTATTTTAAAAATGTAAATTTTTTTTAATTTAATAGTCAAGAAGATATTTTAAAATAGAAAAACTTAAAATCATTCTTGGACGCAAGTTAAGCCAACTTAATTAAGGAACCATCGCAGATACCATACATTGGATGTTGGAAGTGTTATCTTGATATATTTTTCAGTCAAGTTCAGATTCTATCATCATTACATTAGTGTCTTGTAATATTATTCAGTAGTGCTAGTAATAATCATCTCATCCATTTTATAGAACAGCTATTCTTATTCCGCCACTGGTCTTTAACTAATAACTATTGGTCAAAGCAAGCAAATTCATGCTTGTTTAAAATGCTTTTATATACATGCGTGTTTACTTAAGCAAATGAGATATGTATAGCTAAAATTATTTAATATTTTCTCTTAAATTTAACTTAAGCAGGTTTCTTATTATTGTCATTACTATCGTTACTTACACCCATTCAGCAAACATGCGTCTCCATTATTAAAATTTTGTATTTTTAACATGATCATAGGTTGAATATCATTCTAACAATAAATGAAAGGATAAAATGATTATTTACCAACTGAAATAAATTATTCTAAATCATGTTAGAAATCATCCAAACACAGGTAGGGTAGTTGATTAATTTCATTCTTTTTTTCTTGTCAATTTAAATACAATTCACTTAACTTTTATTTCCATCTCACTTATATTTGTTTGTATTTTTATTTTTATTTCATTCCACCATTCAAATAAGCATTTGTTGTTTAAGAATGATTTTCTTAAAATAAAATCAAAGTTTAAACCAAGAGAGAATGTTGAAGGAGAATAGAGTGAAAGTGTTGGGGAGAGGGGAGGGGGAGATGAAAAACAAATGCTCTTAGGGTCAAATTTTTCAACCAAACAAAAATGATGGGAATTGAAATTGAAATCCACCGGACGATGGGAATGAAAACGGCGGCGACGGCTGATGACAAAGAAATTTTCTTGACTTTTGGTGTATTGGTTGACAATTCACGAGCACTCAAACCAAACCATATTGGGCGTGCTTTCCCACCACTACCAGTTGTGCTCATGCAGTTTTCTATATGAGCATTGTTATTCAATACAATAAAATTTAGTACAAATTTATATAAATACACGTGAATGAATTTTATTACTTGAATGTGAGTCAAATAAATAAAAAAGGTAATTTTTACTGTTTGATGAAAAATATAGGCATTTCATCAATTTATTTTCCCTACTAAACATCATTTTCGTTGGTATAATTTTGGCCCCCTGATTCTTCCACGTCTATTGAGTCTATACTGTAGTATTTTTAGCTCCTAGTTGATATTTTTATTCTTAATGTTTTTCTACAATATTTGTTTATCTATTTTTTATAAACTTATTTCTTTTATTTTTCATAGAAAAGTAATTATCTGTTTTCCAAATAAATTCTCTTTAAATTTTTATACAAATATTAAAAAACATCGGACGGATTCGTAGAATTATGCCCATAATTCAACTAAAAGCACACACTGTTTGATAATAAATGTAAAAAAAAGAAGAAGAATATTTGAATGCAATATCAGAATTAAAAGTGGGATCCAACCTCACCTCTACGCAACATTTGTGTCAAAAAAAATGAAAAAAAAAGAATTTAACAGTATAAAATTTTGTACTATTATTTAATTATAAATTATTAAATCAGTAATGATTATTTATTTTTATAATGATTTATATTTATAAAATTTTAATTAATAGTATAAAAATGTTTATACTAACCTTGTATTGACATTAAACAAAAAAAATATATTATATACGAATACAAGAAGACAACTAAGTGCAAGAAAAAAAAGAGTGAAGGGTAGAAAGAGGAAGAAATGTTGACACTATCCTCTTCACTATTTCTTTTTAACACAATTAATATCCAATAATAAGATAATTGATTGGGTAATAAATTAAATTAGAATGGAATATATATATATATATATATATATATATATATATATATAAAACTATTTTACGGTAGTCAAATCATGTCAAAATCAATGAAAAAGTCAAGTGCACTGTCGAATTCAATCCACTAAATTAACAAGAATAATTTTTAAATTAAAACTTTTTTTTTCAAACGTGGTAAATATTTTCATATAAATTATATTATGAAATATGAATTATTTTGCTAAAATAACTTAATTTGATATATAGCGAAACCAAATTTGTCGAGTGTTCACTTCATTATCCTGTCTGCTTCTATAAAAGTTATATTTTATTTGTTTATAATTATAAAATTCACTTTTATTTTAAAATATTGTTATTAATTTCATCATTCAACAAAAAAAATTTAAAACAATTTTTCAAACTAATTATTTTTAGTTGTTAATTATTTTGAAAACCCTAAACAAACACTAAAAGTTCTTAAACGTATTTTTTTATAAATAAAAAAGTTATTGAAAAATGCTGAAAATATCACTTTAACAACATTAACTTGTTTGGTCCTGTATTTTTAAGGGCATTTCCTTTTTCAGATTAATTTTAAATTGTTAGTATAGTATAAAAGTCTTTATACCCACGGGCCGAAGCAAAACCTGGGGAGAACGAAAGTCGAAAAGCCCAAAAGTGGTAGCCTAGAAAAGAAGAAAAGCCCAAGAAATGAGAGAGTAGGAGTGTTTGGGAATGGCGATGGCGGCAAGGATGTTGCAGAGGCGATTCATCTCTATTTTTTCTGGACAAACCCATCATCCCATTCTTCAAGGTATCCATCTTCTCACCCTTCATTATTTTCCTATTCCTTTGTGTATCTGTTGTTGTTGTAGATAATTCCTCTTAGGGATTCTTCATGCCTTTAGTTCCATATTTTGATCTCATGGTTTAACACTTTGGCTTCGTTTACTTTACTTACGTATACTCTATCGTCTTGTTAAAGTTGTAATTTTCATTCTTTTTTCGCTTTGAAGATTTTAAGAGCTTGAAACTCGTTACCTGTTTGTTTTATTGTTGAATATAATTGATTTTGAATTGTTGAGCGTAATTGTTATTTATATCCAAATTCCAAATTAATCTCAACCATTGATTTTTCCCTCGAACATGTGGGACTCTGTGTATTTTAAAAAACAATGAAGAGGTGTCTAGTTCTCTCTTCTTCTCTCTTTGTGCATTCCCACGTGTGTGTAAATTTTTCTTATTGATACGTGAAATGTTGTTTATTGGCAGGGTCCTCTCGGTATTCTCCTGCCAGTGCAATATTAAACAGATATGGATTTCATCAAAGAGGGGTCACCACACATACAACTCCAATCAAACATGTTAGTGAAGATGTAGAAAATAAGGAAGACGCTACCTTAAAATCAAGTCTAAACCCAGATAATGTTCCTACATCCATTAGCATTAATGAGAACTCTGCAGTAAAGTTTTCTGCCCATTCCAGTTTGAAAACATCCTCAAGGCATGATCTTGCTATGGTTTTTACCTGCAAGGTCTGTGAAACGAGATCCATTAAGACAGTTTGTCGCCAATCGTATGAGAAAGGTGTAGTGGTAGCCAGATGTGGGGGGTGTAATAATCTTCACTTGATTGCAGATCACCTTGGGTGGTTTGGTGAACCAGGTAGCATTGAGGACTTCCTGGCTTCTCGTGGAGAAGAAGTTAAAAGAGGTTCAGTTGATACACTGAATCTAACATTGGAAGATATAGCTGGAAGAAAACCTTGAAATGTACAATTTGACCAAATATATGGTTCCATTAGGGTATATCACTGAGAGTTTGGAAGGGCAAGGGAGTGTAACAATAGTTGCTGTTTTCTTGATTATCCTCATTCAAAAGTGACATATTAATGTACTGTTTTCTTCATTAATTATTTTTGGTGCCTGATGAAGGAATGGAATGCCTTTGAGATCTTGTGTAAACAGTAGCCACAGAGGAATAATAAGTTGGGATGTGAGGTTCTGGAGGAAACAACTTTGGTAATAGATTGTGTCATGTCTGTTCTTCGATCATGAAATTTCCTTGCATCATTAAATCATCATACCATTGTCTAGCTACTCTTACTACTCAAGGGATTATGCCGACCCCTTATCATATTTTACATTGTGATCTCATGTATTCAGTTTGGGTAGACTTGTGTAACTTGTCTATGCACATATATTACATATGTGAGAGTAGCTAGCTTAAATTGTTGATAGCTAGCTTAAATTGTTGATAGATTGTTTGCTTTCAGCTGAGAAAGCTAGAGAAAGGATAGTTATGCTAATGAATTGTGCTTATTGACGTAGAAGAGTTATGCTAAGAGTTTGTTTATGTAATTGTTGGAATCGATTTCCACAGAATCAGAAAATAACCAATGCCATTGAACATGTTTTGTAAATCGTCCTCTATTTACTGCAACCGTTAATTTTGGCATCCTTAATCAATTCCTAATATGGGAACGGTAAACCAATCAAGCTCAAAATATACCACTGTAAGAAAACTGAGAAAGTGTATTGCCGTTTTTAAAATATAACAGCCAGAATTTGCACATAACTGAGATTTCAGGAGGGGGAGCATGGATAATGAATAGGGGAATCTTTCATTATGTTATTTTCTTTTATTTGCATTTTTGCCTTTTCTTTCATGAAAATTAATTTTTTGTACAACTGAAAGATTTTGTAATTGTATAATTAGAATAAGAGTGCTTCAAGCACATTCCTTAAGGAGTGTTTGAATAATCTCATTGAATGTTTTCAACTACTTAAAAAACAAAGATAAAATGATTTTTTGGGTTTTAATATCACAAACATTTTCTTTATTATTATTATTATTATTATTATTGTATTCTTAATCAGTATTTCTAGCACAATGTTTAATATTTGCTATACAATAATTAAGTAAACGTTGAGCTTATAAAGAATATATGTGTAAATGATATTTATTTTGAAAGTAAATTTAGAAAATGAAAGATTACCTTAGCTTAGACTTTAGTATATCTTATGAAGTACTTTTCATTGTTTTAAAAACACACACACACATATATATATATATATATATATTTGTATTTTGACACAATAGATACTTCATTTTATTAATAAATATTGCTACATTTTTTCTTTTTGTTTCCATCGCTAGATTTCAATCAAACAAAAAAACGTATTTACGTGCATATGATGTTATATTTATATATAAATGTATAATGACAAGTTTTCTTCCTTTTCTCGTTTATGTCCATTGTGCCAAGAAAGGAAAAAATAAGTAATTACATGTTTTTAACCCATTATTTTGAAAAGAAAAGAAAAAAAAAAAAACCGAACCCCTCGAGGCGGCGTAAGAGAGAGTGAAAGAGAGTTAAACGAAACCAAAGTGAGAACCATAGGCGAAGTGGGTAGAAAAGGAATAGGATTAGAAGAATCGAAGTAGTAAGAGGAATGGCGTGTCACTCTGTTATTTCATCTTCTCTTCGAATAACAAATTCAATGGCCATGAAGGGTGTCCTTTCCTTCGCACCCACCCCACCTCTGTTCCATCGTCTCACTAAAGCCTTCACCTTTGTTACGTTTCGTGCTTCCACTAAACCCCCCACTAAGTCATTTCAAGGTTTCCTTAGTTTACTAATCAAATATATCTTTTTTTTTTTTTTTTTTTTTTGTGATTCTGTTATCTATTCTGTCTCGTGTGCTTATATTATATTGTTGGAATTGTCACTTGCTGCCGTTGGTGTATTAAAAACTGAATGAGCCTAGCCCAGTATTTTTATTTATTTATTTATTTATTTTGTGTGTATGGCCATTAATTGATTTGTTATTTTTTTTTTTATTCATTTAGTTAAGTAATGTGGATAAGAGAAGCTAACAAGTTATTAGAAATTGATAAGGAGGTATAGAATGGGGAAGTAAGTTAAGTAAAGGAAAGAGGATATATGTTAGTGATTTTTCTGATAATCTTTTGTGCAGTAATCTCATTTTTAATCAAATGGGTAGTAGGTTCAGTATACTTTTATATTACTAGTTTAGAGTGGACCACAGTTTAGTCCAACTGTGTAGTGTATGAATGATGATGCTGTTTATCCATTTTATTGCTTTCGTAGGAAATATAGATTGTAGTTTTTGCTTTGAATTTGAGATTGTCTGATGTGGCAGTGCATGCTTTAAGGTAAAAAAGGGAGTGCTTTGCTTAAACAATTTGTGCTTTTGAGACACCTATTGAGTATTTTTTAACACATTTTTGTGGTTGCTACCTTTTCTTGTTGTCAGTGAGATCGGTGGCTTCTCCCACAGAAGCTGTGTCAGGGTTTGATGACATGGTTTCTGGCACTGAGAGGAAGTACTACATGCTTGGTGGGAAAGGGGGGGTAGGGAAGACAAGCTGTGCTGCTTCTCTTGCTGTTAAATTTGCCAATAATGGACACCCCACTCTTGTGGTTTCCACTGATCCTGCGCATTCTTTGAGTGATTCTTTTGCTCAGGTTGATTGCATTCCTTGTAGTTCTAATGATGCGTGCACACTAGCTGTTTCAAAATCTGGTTGTATTGTGCTGTCCGTAAGCGTAACACAAGTTTTGCCTATTGTATTCTAGGATTTGACAGGAGGCACATTGGTGCCAGTGGAAGGACCTGATTATCCACTTTTTGCTCTCGAAGTAAGCTGCCATTGCTGTAGAATAGATTAGCTGATATTTAGCATCTAATTTGTTTGATGAGATGATTGATATTTTTATGAGAATATGCGAAACCAGTCCCTGCTTATTTTACTTAAGTTTTTAGCTCCTTACTTCCTATGCAGATAAACCCTGAGAACGCTAGGGAAGAGTTTCGAAATGCCACTAAAAAAAATGGTGGAACTGGTGTCAAAGACTTCATGGATGGCATGGGACTTGGAATGATTGTAGACCAGGTAAAGCTTTATTGCAATGTTATCATCAGCATTTCTGGTTATGTATTTTTTCTAAGGGGATATTTGTGATGTGAATTTTATAGTTTGATGAATTTTCTTAAAGGCAGAAATTTTCTATTAGAACTATAGTTTCATATGCTATCAACCTGCCATGATATTGGCATGCTGTATGTCATACATCTTTGAAATGAAAACTCCTCTTAGCCAGATTAACTTTGAAGAGCTGATTAATTTAGACATTAAGTACTGTGGGAAACCGAGTTATTTAGGAAAAAATAATTTAGGAGATTTATTCTATTTTATTTGTTATTTGTACAGCTATGTATAATGTATAATTAGGAAAGAATCTATGATTCAAGGGATCCTAGAATGGAATAGGAAGTTATTATTTTTCCTAAAATATTGCAGGCTGCTGTATTTATTTGTACAATGTCTCAATGAAATAAATAAGATAAACAACCTATTCTTTATAAGTACTAAAGAATAAAAAGGGAAAAAAGTGCCACACACATACAGAGGGTTAGGACAGGTCAAGAGCACTGTAAATCAAAATCAATCTGAAAACAATAATAACTTCTGTTAGAATCAGTATTTAACAAACTCTATTTAACAAGTTTGTTTCTACTCCATAAAATCATGTTGAAACTAACATATAATATGCTTTTATTTACCACTCGACTGCATACCTCTAGCTGTTTTAATTTTTATAGAATTTTGTTATGCAAGATTACCATTATAACTAGGAAATGCTGGAAGATAATTGGTTTTGCTCCACTATAAGCCTGCTTTTCTAAGATGGGTTGTTTAATCTTTTGGTTGACATAGTTGGGAGAGCTCAAACTGGGAGAATTACTGGATACACCCCCTCCTGGACTGGATGAAGCTATTGCGATTGCCAAGGCATGCTTTTTTTTTTATGTGCCATAATAATTTGTTACGTTGCTAATTATTCATACCATAAACTGTTTTTTGTGCTCTTCTAACAATTTAAAACCTCTTGCCAGGTTATGCAATTTCTTGAATCACAGGAATATAGCATGTTTACTCGAATAGTATTTGATACAGCACCTACGGTGAGCTAAAGATAATGTATATATATGTCACATCCCCTTTGTTTTTGGACATTATCTGATAGGATTTATGCATATTCCTGAACAGGGCCATACACTACGATTGTTGTCCTTGCCTGATTTCTTGGATGCATCCATCGGTAAGATACTGAAGGTAAGATTACTAGTTATGATAAAATAACCCATCCCCTACCCCCAACACACACAAACACTCATTCCTTATGTGAATTACAATTGATTCACTTCCTTTAGAAGCGAATGGATAAAATACTGGACTTAATATCCTATGCAGTGCCTGAGATATTGTTTCAAATAAAACGATTATGTTCCTGGAGCTATAAGCACTGAATGCAAATAACTCAGCCACCCTGCCTTTGGTTCATGGAATATTGGTAATGACTTTTAGTCCAGTAAAAAAAGAGTTGAAAGACACCCAAAAGAACCATAAATAAAGTTATTGAAAGAAACCTTTTGATTAATTAGATTTATGAAAATTTAGTTTTTGACCAAGTTTAATGGTGTTGTATAATCCATGCAGACAACATCGCATAGTGGGATAAGACTTGTCTTCTGTTGTATCTTTTTCATTAATGATTCAAAACTCTTTATACTTGACATGACATCTGGCAAGAAGCAGACAGAATATTAAATTGTTGATGCTTGTATATTAACAAATCTGTGTCTGGACAAGCATTACATAAAAATGCTTGACTCAGTGAGATTTAATAAAAGGTTTACTGACAAATGAACAAAATTTCTATGCATGCAATGCTTCACAAATGGTTAATTGTATTTAATATTCCTTCTACTGAGTGAAAAGTTAGGACATCATCCAGGGTCTCTCTTCCCCCCATCTCCATCACCAGACCCCACTCCCTTCCCAAGTTCCGATCTCAGAGGGATCCTTACAGTAATTGATGCCAATTTTTGTGCTGCAGCTAAGACAAAAGATAGCTTCTGCTACCTCAGCAATTAAATCCGTGTTTGGGCAAGAAGGAACTCAACCAGATGCGGTAAGATTTATACCTGGGGCTAGTGTTGCATGTAGGTTCATCTTAATATGCTGTAAGATATTGCGGTTGTTGTATCTTGATGGTGCAGGCTGACAAATTGGAGAAGCTAAGGGAGAGGATGATAAAAGTGCGTGAGCTCTTTCGTGACACTGATTCGACAGAATTTGTCATTGTTACAATCCCCACGGTATGGCGAGGAAATGTGTACCCTAACTGAATAATATTTGAACAACGGGTGCATATAATGGTGAATTGACCTGTAATGTAGTATCACCAACCCTTCCATTCTGTGAATGATTTATCTAATTACCATTATAACATGTTCCTTTATGTGAAATTATGAAGTCCCACCCCCACACTTTTCAGCGCCTTCTCCTCCCGCTGTCCACTAACAATCCACGGGTGTGTAAATTTTTCCTATTTAAAGAAAAGAAATTTCAAATTTGAAGGAAGATTTGTGTGCTGGACAAAAGCTCTGGGGTTGAGTACAAAAAGAATAAGACTTTGAGGGGAATCAAAATTTTACAAGTAACAAAAATGAAACCAGGCAAAATTATAGGGTTTTGGGTTTTTACCTTTTGACAAAGAAGAAAAGAATCAAGGAGAGGAAAATAATTGAAAGAAAGAAGTGTATTGAACTGGGCATGTGTAGGGGCGAATAGGAGTAAAAACGCATCTATAGTTGCTCTTGAGCTCAGTGATTTCCTGTATACAGCGGAAGCAGACTTAATCTTTTTGCCAAATTTACTTTCACTATAAGATTCGGCTAAATCATTTAATGGAAAAAAGGAATCTGCCTTATCAGTGTGCTTTTTGATGGAACACAATGTCCTGTTTGATTTATGTAGCCAATCTCACTCAGTGGAAAAAGACTTTTGTCGCTGTCGTTTACTAACCGAATGATAGATAGCTTCATTATGTAGTTCTTAATCATTTGTGTCTTTACTTTCTAAGGTCATGGCAGTTAGTGAGTCCTCCAGATTGAGTGCTTCCTTGAAGAAGGAAAATGTTCCTGTGAAGAGACTAATTGTCAATCAGATTCTTCCACCATCTGCATCCGATTGCAAGTTTTGTGCTGTGAAAAGAAAGGTACCTTGACTGTGTACTCTCTATTTTTGCGTGGGTTTAATCTGAATGGGAAACTAAAATGTAATTCAATTAATAATAATGTTGCTATAAGCGAGACAAGTAATAGCTGGCTGTTTATATCAAACTAGAACTTCAAAGCTTGAGAAGGGGGTGGGCTCTCGCATGTGCTGTTTATTTTTATTTGAAAGGTGAAAACTCACTGTAAACATTTTTCAGGATCAAATGCGTGCCCTTGATATAATTCAGAATGATCCAGAACTCTCTAGTTTAGTGCTGATCCAGGCACCACTTGTTGATGTTGAAATAAGAGGCGTTCCAGCTCTAAGATTTCTGGGTGACATGATTTGGAAATGACCATCGCACAGATGCTCAAATAATGATTAGGTAATATGTTATCATGGTGGTATTCAAGTATAATTGCTCCTTTAAGCTTATTATAGTACTATTTATCTTTTAAGTCATTGGACAATTATTTGTAGCCATAATAAGATCAGACCATTTATATTTATGCTGAAGTTAGAATTTCTTGGTTTTAATATTGTTAGGTTAATTTAGCAATTTACTGAAGCTGGCAGTTGAAACATAGACTCACGGCATGAGATTAAGGCGTATCAGATTTATATAGTGAAGCAGCTGATATTTCAGAATCGGTGCTGGCAGTCCTTAAAGAGGCCCCGGCTTTCAATATTTACAAAGCTAGAGTTTCGAAAAACCAGAAAATCTTTTTTTTTTCCTCACATTATAAATATTATCATTGTAAATTTCTTGATTCAGTATCTGTGTCTTTACTATTTTAGTTCTCACCGCTATTTTTTTTGGGCTACACTTGGATCTTAAGGTTCGATTTTGTTGAAGCTGAATTTATCACATCTAACATCATGATGTTAACCGTAACTTGCATATTTAGGTCAATATTAACCAATTTTAGCTCCAAAAAATTTATCCGACATTCTTCAAATCACGAGAATCCTAATGTAATAATTCCTATTATGTACTCCAATTTGTACAACTCAAATTTGTGAAACGTAAAATTTGGGTAGCTTTAAGTTTGGCCTCACTTCTTTCGGAAGGTGATCATACAAAAAAAAGCTATTGCCCGGCCAATTACACCCATAAGAATGAGGATGGATATGCACAAACTCCAATTATGAAGATTATAGCCACTTTTCAGAAGGGAACCACAACGAGTTATGAGCCAGACTCCCTCATACCTGCAGTATAAAAGCAATTAATAGCATGTTCAGTATCCAGCTTCATATGAATGACTGTTAACAATTAACTAACAGTCTAATGTCTGAATTGTTTATCATTCTTTCTTGTTCTCTTTATTTTTGTATTTTTCACATCAACACTGATAATAAATTTTCAGATATATGAAAACAACTTAATAAGCCCATCAAATGTTAACCAATGTCTGTGCTTTTTATTGCAGTCATCCTCATTGCTCAATGTGGTCAAAATCCATTATTTAATAATTCAGTATATCATTAATCATCCTGGACAAATTACCTTTCAGCATTTGCAACAACGAATGCTTGTAAAGCCCACTTAGAGTAGCACAAGTTAGCTATATCCTTCAAAATTTTACTATCTTTTGGTTGTGTTGCAATGAGAGTCAAAACAACAGGAAGAAGTACTGACCACTGCAAGAAACAGAAACATATTAGTATTGAAATGAAAACATAGTGATGAGTATATACCAAACGTGGGGTTGGTAAAGGTTTTTCTGTCTGCTTATACTCACCAGCTGGGCTGCACCAGATTCAAAAAGTATTGACAATGCATATGCTATGCCAGTGACGCAGTATACAAGACAAAGCAGCACAACATAATTATCAGCAAAAGTTGATCTTGGATTGGTGAAGAAATAGAACATAGAAAGGTATACCACGGGCTTGATAATTGTATTAAAATGATCAATCGTATCTTTAGAGAGAAAATAAGCCAAGCTGCTCATGCCAGATTCACTCTCCCTCCAGTAGTGTAATTTATCTAGAGAAAATGATCTCAAGGCTGCTATTTTGCACAGAAGAGCTGAAATTCACAACAATAGATAAGAATCAAGCATTGTCCACATGAATGTTGGGTAGAGTGGTAGACTATTTGCAATGATTTTTACATAACTTACATACAGCAATCACCGTATAGGTGTACCCAGCTGCACCAAATGTTTGGTCACTTGCTTTGGTAAGGGATCCTAAGCAGGCTCCAGCAAGTAACAAAATAAGATAATCTATGGCTTGTATCCTAGCTTCTCGTAATCGCTGCTTCCCAACCCTGAAATAACATTGCTATGGAGTAAGTACCAGAAACTAACAAAAGCAATTGCACAGACATGTGCTCTATCAGAAGTTTATAAGCTAATGTTTACCCTGTAGCGGATTACAACACTAAATGGCGTATGAGAACATAAATTATAAATACATTCAGCAAATACTCTGACATAATTAGCAGCGGTAAGTTCTACTTTCGTTTCCCTTTATAGTTAGTTATATTGTTTTAAAATATTGACATTGATTTTGGCTTCCTTTTCCAAAATAAAAGGAATAGGAAGAAGCAAATGATGAGGAAATTGACCGTCATATGATTAGAAAAAGTATTTTATTTGTATTTTTCCTTTCATACTTCCCTTATAACATACAGAACCTTGGACCACGATAAAGTCATAGAAAGAAATGTAATTATTGAATCTCCAGCATTAACAAAGTCCAGTTCATGCTACACTTTCAAAACAATAACTACTGAAACAAGCAATTAGTAATCCTCCAGGGAAAAATTAACCCATCTCAAGGAAGATTTTAACAAGCAATCAGAAAAAACAGAGACTTCCAAGTTAGCGAAAAAATTGAGGTCATTAGATAGTTTACCGTATAAGAAAGTACTTATATTGCTTGAATATCCCAGGAGTTTTCCTGTTAGATAAATCCTTGGATTTAAAAAAATTAAGTCTTATCTTCTCCCCCCTCAGTTCCACATTATTTCTCATATCTTGCCATAATTCTCCAGCAAAGGTTTTTTCCACATAAACAGATCCAATGGAATCTATTTCATCAGCTGAATTTACACTTTGAGACATATCAAATTGTGCTGCATTCTGTCTCATATCAAGAGGTATTGGATATCCATTATGAAGCATCCATCTAACTGGCAGGTCTTTATAACTGAGTCCTGAGCTTCCACCAGGTGCTGCTATGCCCTCCAAAATGTCAATGAAATAATCTGGAGGATTAATCCGCTCCGGAATGTTGATCCCTAGTCCTGAAAAGTATTCTTCAACTTTCTTGGAAGATCCATGATAGACAGTAAGACCACCTTTTCCCAGAAGTATCAGGTCATCAAACATCTTGAACAAAGCATAGCTGAAGCAGAAAGTTATCGTTAATAAATCAAAGGAAAAGTAATTTAATGTTTAACAAATCCAAGTTAACACATGGAATATGAGATGAGTCTTCAAAATGGTTTCCCATGCAGGGATCCAACAAGGAGCATTCAAAAAGGAATATGTACCATAATAAGACAATAAAATTGACCTTGGTTGGTGAACCACCATGCAAATGTTCACTCCCTCAAGAGCTTCACGTCTCAGTGCTCTTAGAAGGAGCTGAGATGATGCACTGTCCAAGCCAGATGTGGGTTCATCCAAGATCAAGAGTGAAGGTTCCATAACCATTTCCAATCCAACATTTACGCGCTTCCTTTGTCCTCCAGAGATCCCTCGCTTTTCCACAGTTCCAACCAAGCAATTCCTCACAGATTGAAGCCCCAAGAATTCAATAACTCTTTCAACAACCAGAACTTTTTCTGGTTTTGACAAATCAGCAGATAGCCTTTTACAAAAATCCATTTGAATTAGCACATATACAAAGATCAGCATTATCATATGTACAAGTATTAGAAGAGATCAGCAAGGCATGCAAGGCATGCAAGGCATGCAAGGCTCAAGACAAAAACTGGTATAGCGGGTAAACACCTCATCAATGACGATGATGATAAGATATTCAAAAGTATTTTTTCTTGCCAGAGTATCTAAAATTAAAGTATGAAGAGAAAATTTAAAAGTCTATTTGATGACTTGAATATTCCATTTGAATTATATTATGATACAGAATTGCATTAAATTCCAATCATGCTTAGAACTTAGAAGTATATTCAAGAATGCCAGCCAAATGCAAGTGCATTAACTTGAGTGAAGATAGTGAACAATTGAACACTTTAGAATATAATACAATTAAAATGTCCAACAATGTAGTATACCTGCACTGTGCACTGAACCAGAGATTTTCTTCCACTGTCAGGTTTCCATGAACCACATCATCTTGTGGCACAAAGCCAGTAATTTTCTTAAAGGAGTGGATTGATTCATTCCTTCCGTTTATAAGAATTGAACCAGTGACCAAGCATCCAAATGCCTTTCCTGCTAGAGCTGAAAGAAATGTTGTCTTCCCAGCTCCTGATGGACCCATGACAGCAGTGATGCGGCCTGGTTTAATTTTCCCAGTAACATATCTCAATATATGTTTGTTTTGAGCTTTCAATGTAAGAGTCAAATCCTTGAAAGAAATCTCAATTAAAGGCCGTTTCCTTTTTTCAGTGTTTGTAGCCATTTTAATTACTCCTGAGAAGGAAAGTTTCTTGTTTTCTTGTTGCTGAGCCTTTTCTTTTTCAAGTTGAGCATATGCATATTTAAAAATTTGACTATGAGTATGTGGTTGTTTTCCCTTTGACACATTTGCTGTAACATTTTTATCTCCTGTTTTTATTTCTGTATTTAGGTTGTCATTAATATCTGGATCATTTTCAATTTCATGTATTATCTCCATTAGACCACTGGGTTCTTTTCCCTTTTCTTTTGGCATAGCAGATGAGCTTGCAACCATGCTTGAAGTAATAGGTAGTGAATGAGGCAACAATTCAACATCTGCTTCAGTTGTTTGATTCAAAATTTTAACTTTTTCCACATATGCTGCATCTTTCTTACGGGAGAATGTGCGCGATAGTTGAGTTTGCAGCCCTGTTGCACCCTTTTTAGCAGCATCTTTAGCTAATTTCCACCTTTGGCGTGCATTTGCAGTTTTCTTTGCACTTCTAGCTGCAGCTTCTCTAGATTTGGCCACTCTTCTTTCCCTAGTAGTGAGAACTTGGTCAGAACAGTTGTAAATAATGAGTAACAATGTACTCAAAGCAGCCTGCATAAGTAGTTAAAGAGTGTTAACTTCTACCAACACAGCCTCCCTCTGTGTGTGTGCATGCGTTTGTCTATCTATGTTTTCTACGCGACATGATGCTAAGAATTGATCATGATTCATAAATCATCTTTGCCTATTAAGTAAAAACTAAAACGAATGAAAAACAGGAACCATAAAATATTGAGAAATTTTTTCTGAGTGCATATCCAAGCTACTTTAAACACAAAAAAGTTGGTCCTTCTTCCTTTGAAGATCAATTACAAAAAAGAATGCAATGTAGTAAAATAGAAGTTCAACTTCTCAGTGATGCAGATCAGGTAAGTAAGAAAGGAAAGGAATTTATTATGGAGAGAGGGACTGAAAGATGGAGACAGAGAAAAGGTAAAAGGTAGAATGATAGAAGTCTAGGAAAATTTTCAATTTTCAATTCTTTATTTACGTCCCTAAAAATCAGTACTAAGCAATCCTTAAATAGGGAACCGAATAACTCCCAATTTATCAAAATGCCCCAATATACCCAAATTATTAATAAATGTCCATACCAACAAAATTCCAATCAGTGCTACTATATCCCGTTGTTTCTATTTCATATCCTAACATTTAGGTTCAGAAATAACTTACAATGAGCATAATTCCATATGCATGCATATTTTGGGTTTCTGTGTTGGAATTACATGAACTCAACTTGAAGCATCCTACAAGATAATCAGTAAATAGTCATATGTACTCTGCATATATACATTTAGAAATCGATTAGTAAATATGAGACCTATAAACAGATGTATTGCCGCAAGAATTCATAAATCATAATATCTTACTTTTCTCAGATGTGGAACCCACCCTGCAGTAATGTCTGAAATTATAAGAGAAAATGTTCAGAAATTCCCAATAATAAAACAGTATAACGAGGATAGTAAGAAGCTATGCAGGGCCATTTCCTCCAAAAAGCACTTTGTATTACTTGAATAATTATAAATCCTCTTACTAATACTCCTAAGTGTAGTATTAAGACAATGTTGGATGCTTTCATATATTGCCAAGGTATCAAATGAATCTACTTTTTCATTTAATACTTTCTTTCTGAAGTATGAAGAGAATGTTTTAGGAGGATATAGCAAAACTAGTAATATTAGGATCCAAATTTGGTATAAGCAAAACTAGTACTAGTAATGAAGTGTTAGAGCAAAATAATACCCACTACTGCAAGGAATTCTTTTGGTGGTTGTAGGACAATATGATCCAGCTGAGCAAAATATCTCACTACTGCTACTAACGTCAGCCCAAACATTTGCTCCACCACATGTATGGTTTGGTTGCATTGGAGGCAGTTGATAAATATATCTGCAGAAATATATCTGTATATTAATTTAATAATAACATGCAAGCAACAATTCAAGGAAAAAATTACAAAACAAAACACTGGGCCAGAATTCGAACTCACGGTTCACAAACGCCAGTTGTTTTATTGAGTGTAGCAAGAGGACAATAGGAACCTAGAGGGCATGCTTCAAGAACCATATTTCAAATGCCCAAAAAAGAAAGAATAGTAGCATCAGAGACAGTTTTTGGGATATACAGATAATCATTAGTTTTATTGCTGCATATAATGTCATTATGCTTCACTACTATAAATTTCTCAGAGCAGAAAATGTTTAATTTTTTTTTGCTAGCTGGCACAATATAAGACAGTTTCTTGAAGAAGCTTGAGTGTTTAATAAAAAGTTGGTGTATTATCTCATACAAGTTATTTGCAGTCGTCAGTAATGAAGAAAGTAAGTTAAAGATTCTCATTATACTTACGTATCATGCACGTGATACCATGAGGACAAAAGAAGCCTTCACAACATGCTTGACAGTTTGAAGTTCTTGCAGGTATCTCCTCTGAATCTTTAAGGTCAATCTTCTGGCTTGAGTGAACACTACAAGCCCATCCTGGCTCACAACCAGAGAGCCATGAGGTTAAATTGCAATTCTTGTTAGGCTTTAAGTAATTGGCACTTATAGATCCCTCCAATAAACTGTTTAAGTAAAACTTCACTTCTGCTGCTGTACACAACCGTTTTGCAATATCTCCTGTTAAATCATCAAAATCCGAAGCATAAGTAAAGTTTTGTCATGAGGGAATAAGATTTCTTGAAGAGAACAGAAATTCAAATGTTGCTCATTTTTCTCATCCAGTCATCTCAGTTTTAGCAGAGAGATCTTCTGTTAACTTTGAACTATATATAGTCCCAGCATAAACATATTCTTGTAGTCCATGTTTGTCTTGTACTAAAATCAAAATAGAGTGAAATATTTATCCCTTACAATTTACATCCATATTAGTTTTAATATCTCTATATTTTTCATCCTCGAAGACCAATGAAAGAAAAAATTTAAAAAATGTGTCTTTTCTTTTTCTTGAGCAATATATAACTTGTTTCGAATTGTCAGTGTTCATACCATTAGTCTTCTTGATGCAAGATGCCAAGAAGCCCAAATCAGATGAAAAATTAAATGCTTGATTCCAATCAGCATCCCTGGAACAAGAATATAGCTTTCACAATCAAGCTCAAGAGATTACCAACCAAAGTGACCAAACAGATGCAAAAAGAGAAAAAGAAACAAACGGGTCTTTGACACAGAAAGTGGATTCTGTGCTTATTTGTTGACTGATAAGTGATGTCAAATTGGAGATTCGACCATAGACAAGCTGAGTAATGAGGGGAAGAACAAAAGGGTTATCAAGTTGGTTATCATAGTCATTCATGTCTTGGCACTGTATCATCCCAAGAATCAAGCTCAAAACCACAATGGGTACCCACAAATGGTTCCTCCATCTACACATGTTGTTGAGTTAGTTCGAGCTTATGCTTCCAAGACATGGAAGCGTTACGTAGCAATAGAAAAGAGAGAATGAGAAGTGAAGTAGTCATGGGGGGACCCACCAAAGGGAGAGTCATGACACCACGTTCGAACGAGAAGACAGCTACTTATAAAGTTGTCGAAGAAATAAAGATATTCCGTTAATTTAGCCTCAAATTTTGGTTAACATGTTACGTTCACACGTCACAGACAACTTGTACCATTGCTCTTCCTGTGTCTGTTTTCGGTTTAGCATTACTGTGTGCTTAGACAAACATCGAGGTTTAGAGGCTAATAAAGCTCACATGTTAAATGGGCCACCAAAATCCGAATCCTGTGGGCTAATTAAGGATAACCCATCAATTCTCTTACCAGATAAAAATTATTTCAAATATAATCTATAAAAAAATATTTAAAATATTTTTTAAATAAAAATTACTTTTAGTTAGATATTAGTTCAAGAAAAATTAATTTAATTTTATTATAAAAACTCAGAAGACATGTATCATGGAATAAGAAAGACATTCAACTGAATAAAAATAAATATATATAATAAAAATTTAATTATAATAATAACTTGCGGAGGTAATATATAATAATTTAAATTTTTGGCATCAAATATGTGAAATATGATTATGTCATAAATTATCAATCTTTATTATGAATTTCAGTTTTATCTTAAATGTGATAACATTGTTATTCTATTTTTTTTTCTCGTGGCATTGTACTTCGTCAGCATTCATGATTTTTTTATTTTAAAAATTCTGAAATTGTTATCTTCAAATGTTAGTTCTATTTAGTTTGTATTGTTTTTTCTTTCATGTCAGATCTTATGTTTATATATATATATATAAATTATTATATCCTCAAATTACTTTTTATCATTAATTTAAATAATTATATTATTTTTTATTAATTACAATTAGTTATGTATAATTTTCATATAATACAGGTTATTGATTTTCGATAAATGTTACTTAGATTAAAAATTTCTTATAATTTAAGTAAAACATTTGTTAGTTATGAGTAAATAATACCATTAAAGCATGGCATGGCATAATAAAGTTGACGTCAATTTAAAAATGTTGCATGTTCTGGTTTAAAATCTTGACACTAAATTTAAACATCACATGCTCACATATGACTTACGTAATGTAAATACTAAGATTCGGATGCGTGACGTGATGTTATTGCACGTTTGATGTTTCCGCGTGTTACATTATTCTTTTTCCTGACATTCAACTTAACTGTACCTCTAATATATTTTAATTGATTTTTTAACTATAAACTCAAAGATAAATGATAAAAAAAATATAATATATTTTATTAAAAATATAATATATTTATATAATACAGAAATTAAAAAATGACTTAATAAGTAACATGATTAACAATGCCTGAGTGGGATAGTCCAAAACTCTGATATGATGTCAATTGAAATGCACGCGACATTAACGTTACAGAAATTGTGACTCTCACAGTGAAGGAATCGTGACGGTTGCAGAATTTCAAGAAATGACAGCTAGCTGTCAAAGCGGCGCCGTTTTTCTTACCAATTACATTATTTTAACATTTTTTTAACATACAGTTAAAATAATAAATAAAATTTAATTTAATATATTATATATTACCTATAAATTTTAATTGTGTCAATAAATATATATTTAAAAAATCTGAAATAAAGATAAAACAACTGTAATTTTTTAAGTATTTTTTTATACTATTTATTAATAAATTGAGATTTGTCTCATTAATTTTTTTATAAATTTATTTTATTTAATAAAATTTAAATATTTGAAAAATATCCTAGATATTATTATCCTTAAAACAATTTATAATAGTTTGTTAAAATTTAATTGAAAAATCCAATAAATTAGTATAATTTACCCGCAAAGATGTTGATAATGAATATTTTAATAATAAAAATTTAATTAAAAAATGTGATAAATATGTTAAAAAAATAATACTTTTTTAATATCACTTATTATTTTATAATAATTTTTTATTTTATGTTTTTACTTTATAATAATAATAATAATAATTGATAATACTTTTTTATTATTTTTTAATTTCCTAACTATTTTTTTTCTCTGAAGTTGAAGGCAATCTTAAAAGCATTCAATAAATTCTATTAAGGTAACTATTTTGTATTCCATTAATACTTACTTTCTTCAGTTAACATTTTAGAATAAATATTAATTAAAGAATAAAAGATAATACTAATAATTAAGCGATGGAGTATATACTCTGAAAATAATTTCGTCTCGTAATTATAATTTTATTTTCGGGTTCCAAAAAATTTGTCTTTTTTGTTTTTCTCAGATTTTCTGCATTTTCGTGTCTTTGTTTTCTTCAACATTCAACAACGATCTTCGCCCATCCCTTTCTTCATTCTCTAATCTTTATCGTCTTTCTTTACTTCTTCATCTTTTCTTAGCAAGGTTTCCCTTCTTTCTTCCTTCCTTTCTTCTGTTTCTTGCAATCCTTTTAAATGCTTTTCTTTGATTTTTCTTTTCTGGGTGATCGTGGAATTTTGCGTGTGGATAAGGGTTTAGGGTTTTTTTTTTGTCTAATGATTCGTTCGTTTGCATTGGGGATGAAAATCAAGAGTTATTTTTTGTGTTTTTGGATTCATGTTTAATAAGCATGGTAATTGAATTAAGGGTGGATGATATCCCTTTATTTTTCTTGTGAATTGCTGGGTTCGATTGAGAAATGTGAGAGACATATGTGGAGATGTGAAGCTTCTGATCTGAGATTGTTTATAGTGAATTTGATGATTCATGCCTTGTGCTTTTCAATGTTTCCGCTGTGAATGGTGTTTTGTTGGTTAGACAAAAAGAGTATCCTCTAATCATTTTACCTTTTTCTTCCTTGTTTGTGATTTATTATTTTTTGTGAAAGCATTGCATCTATGTAGTTTGATTACCAATTTCTGTTGTTTTTCAGCAATTGAACACTTTAGGAGCATAAAGGCAAATCAAGTTGGTTACTGAACTATATAGAGTTACATGTGTTTTGCTGGCACATGGCAACACACGACATGGATCCTGATGTTGTTCGCTGGGGTCTTCATCTCCTAGATGTTTGCACCCTTTCCCATCACCGTTCGCCAAGTATCGTAACTCGATATGATCCTGATTTAAGTCGAGTTGAATATGTTAGAGAAGGCTTTTGTCAGGATGTGTATGTGGAAAATGACGAGGCTGTTGCACGTGCTTATCAAGAAGAATTATCTCAACTTGATTCCATGGGAGCTTCTGGAATATCAGATTTTGAGAATGAGCGATTGCGATATGCACAAGATTGGCCTTCTTCTTCAAATGGAAACTATAACTTTGGTAGGGAGTTGCAGTTTTTATTTTATTTTACTTGTAATGGATTTTTAAAACTTGTCATGATAAATTGTCAATAATGTGTAGACAACGAGTCTTGCCGAAACTCTGAAGACGAGTCATACACTATGAAAGAAGTGGAGAATTATGGTCCAAGTGGAAGGGAAAATGATGCACGTGACATTGATGTTTTTGGTTTATCTTCTGGATCAGGAGAGATACCTGTTACAAGTGATGACTTGTGGCAGTCTTTGGAAATATCGGATGAATCTTCTCTTGATGGTGAAGTTGGCAAAAGATTAAACCAGATGGTTCCCATTCCTGTAAGTGTAGCTTTTTGCAGCCATTTGATTACCATTTTAAACTCATCCTATTTCATCCTTTGCTATAGTTTTTCCATTTGTATCGGTTACCATTTGAATTGTGCCTTCTTTTGGGTGTTTTTTCGTAAGTTTCAAGCACAAAATTCTTGCATGTGTAAAATGTGATTGATGAGCTTTTAACCTATTAGTCTATCAAGAACAAGATTTTTTATTGCTTGATAGAAATGTAGGAATCAGATTGATATTAATTAGTGCTCAGATCATGAGAAACAAAGTTCAACGTACAAATATTTATGTGCTGCATTATATGCTGTATATAAAACTGCAGCTTTATAATTTCAATTTATATACACCATACTTAAGCGATGTATTGTCAATATTACAGTCTAGTTATGGATTTATAATTTAAGTAATAATTCATGCACTTACTTATCTTGTTTATGTTTGCAGCATATTCCTAAAACCAATGAAAAAATACCATCCTATGATGAAGAAATATCAGATCATCAAAGGCTGCTAGATAGGTCTTCATTTCTTTTCTGTTTTATATCTGTTGGTTTGAGTAGTTTTCTAGTAGATAGATGTTAAATGCTGTCCCGCACCCCTCCTGTCCCCATTACACACACACAAATTGTCTTAATATTTTCTCCTAAATAGTCAATAATTTGCTAATGTAACTCTTGCCGTGCGCCGGGGGGGGGGGGGGAGACAAATTTTTCATCCAATTAGGCTCAACTCTTACACTTAGTCACTCTTGCTTTTAAGAAGTTTTAAAAAATTGTATAGGTATTATTGTTTTTTTTTTTTCTTTATTAAAATTGAAAGGTATCTTTTAGAGAGAAGTAAAAGCTAGATGAGAATAGCTCCCCAAAAGTTGGAAATAAAATGTAACAATGAAACATAAAACTAGGAATACAGCAATGTTGCCAATCCCTTGCCTAATCTATTGCAGTTTTTTATGGCTTCTCTGGAGAAGTGTAGAGGGAACAGCCATTAAATCACCCGATGCCTGAGTAGATTGTCACACCTATTTGCTGAAGAATTTGGTGCCTTCATGATTTAGTTTCTAAAAAAAATTGCCACATTAGCTGCCAAAGCAATATTTTTAATTTTTTAAAAACAAAGTATTTCAGGCCTAAACCCCTTTCATTTGAAGGTCTGCAGCACCAATCCCAATTAACAAGATGATTTCTTTTCAGATCCCCTACCCCTGACCACAGGAAGTCCTTCACAACCTTCTGTATCCTTTGATCCAATTCTTCTGGGGTAAGAGCAAGAAAGGGGAATATTGGACAAGCAAGATTGAATAAGTCAAAAACAAGAAAAGTTGTTCTAATTAGTTCTTTCTCCTTTTTATTTTTCCTTCACTTATTTGCATTTAAATTAGAACAAAATGCATGTCTTATCTTTATTTTAATTTTTTTGTAATTGAGCATTTATCTAAATTTATGAGTTTGGTCTTTCTTAGATTGCAGTTATATGATCTGATTGAATGTAAGGTTCAAGGAGATGGTAACTGCCAGGTTGGTTCTTTATCTTTATGAGTGAGATTATTCCTGAGATGCAGTTCAATTCCCATATATTTATTTATCCTTGTTAGAAACTTCATAAAATATATTATGGGAAACATGTTTGAACATTGGTGTTGTAGATTATGAAAGTAGGCTTAGCAACAGGATGGATTTTACTCATCGCATCCCTACATCTCAAATTTTACACCCCACCTAAATCTACTCATAACTCGATACTCATGGGCATAAAACCTGAACCTGCTTGACTATTCTACTTGTATTAAAACTTAAAACATATATTTGGACCAATAATCCAATAGCGTAATCAGTCACAATCTTTCAAATGTAATGCTATGCAAACCAAAATGTGTCAAGATTTAAGGGTGGGTGGTTGTGGGATAAAAGAAAGTGGTGAGGACCACACATTAATACCGATGCCAACTCAGTCTGGAAGGAATCTCGGCAAAATGTTGTGGTTATCTGGTATTTTCCATCCTAGAAACCAACCATCATTCCATTTGCTTGAAAGACATAGGAGCTATTCTGCCACCTTTATCTAAAATTTAACCAAGTAATAACATAAATAACTGGTGCAAAAATAACTTCATACATGGTGTGGGCAGTGGGGGGTGGGAGGTTGGCCTAACACAGCACTCAACACACCTCAAAGCCGCAACTTTGGCAGAAAAAACACCTTGTGTTGGCCGATGCAGGCACTAATTGCCAAGCCTTTGTGAAATGTGTGGCTTCACATTCCTAGGCTGCACCTGCTGTCCATTTAATTGTAAATTGCAATAAAAATGTTTTAGTTTCCTTATGTTTAAAATTTTGTCCATAATTAGTGTAAAAATCTTTTCACTATTAGTAAACAGGATCAGAATCAAACTGATTTCTTTACAGGTGGACCACAGGGTTCATTGATAGTATAAAACTCCGTGCTGAAGTTCATCAGAATTAGATGTTTTTTATTTTTCTTCTTTTTTTGGGGGGAAAAATCCTTTTTCTGTAGTGTTATGATACAGTTTATCTGTTTAAAACATTTTTATTGATTTTGTCTATCTATTGCAATTTAACCATTCGGTAACTTTTTAAATTTATTCGAGCATCCACTTAGTTATTTTTATATAAATTATTATGGTTCATGACAAATTTGCAGTTGTAGAACCAAATATCTTGAAATTTCTAAATTTAGTTTTAATGAGCTTTACTAATGTTGCATGATTGTTAGTACTCTTAATAAAAGAAATGAGTGCCTTATTGGTGCCGTATTGTTTCAGTTTCGTTCTTTATCAGATCAACTCTATCGCTCTCCAGACCACCACAAATTTGTGCGGGAACAAATTATTCAACAGGTTTGTTGGTGTTTGCAACATTGTGTTGACTGTTGAGTTGGCTACCTTGTAGTCCTTGTTATTGATAAATTGCTTTTTGCTGTGTTTTATCAGCTCAAGTCATACCCAGAAATATATGCGGGTTATGTTCCTATGGGTTACAGTGATTATTTGAAGAAGATGAGCAAGTATGTTTATATCTCTCATTATGCCATGGTCCTTGTATAAGTTGTATTCACTGATGGCTTTCTGTGTGTGATATATCAGGAGTGGTGAATGGGGTGATCATGTCACGCTACAGGCTGCTGCAGATTGGGTATGAGGAAATAATCATTTTTCATTTTATTTTTGCCTTCTCTATACTACTTTTCTTTTTTTGTTGGTTACACTGCTTAGTGTCTTTGCACATGTAGTTGATTCAAGGTTGAAATCTTTACCTATCTGAATTCATGGATGCTTATTCCCTTGATTTGCTTCTGAAAAGATTTTGGATGTTGTTTTAGAGTTTGCTGAAGTTACCTGCATTGTTTATCTGAATCGGAAATTGACCTCTTAACAGTTAAAACAAAAATCAGTGGGTTTTTTGGGCATTTTTAAAAGTTCAAATGGTTTCAGCTCTTTTGTTAACTTACTGACTGACTTATCCAAGGTTTAAATGATTGGAATTATAATGTTATTTAATAAAAAAATGATTTGGGACTTTAAATGACCATGGCTGTTGTATACTAGTAGCTTAAACCGAGGTCATGAGCTGGGACTTCAACTGATGACAACTTGTAATTATTGCCTTTTTGTTTATGTAAAATCCTCATTTATTTTTTACTGATATGGTCGTTTCTCTTCTGTCCTTTCAGTATGGTGTCAAGATTTTTGTTATTACATCTTTTAAGGACACATGTTACATTGAGATTCTTCCACAGAGACAAAAATCTGGAAGAGGTAAGATTGTATTAGTATTTAGTACATTGAGATTTGGTGTTCAAATCTAAAGAGTTACTCCTGGTGTGTCAATGGATGCTCTCTCTCTCTCTCTCTCTCTCTATATATATATATATATATATATATATATATATATATATAGAAGTAAACCCTCAAGTTGGTCCTCTAGAGTTGTAACACAAATCAAATTAGTCTTTCAACAATTTTGATTACCAAATTAGTCCCTAGGTCATTACGTTTTCAGTTCTCCAAAGATTTCGTCATGAAATATTCTTTAAAAAATTTAGTTCTCCAAATTAATCTATTGTTTTCACCAATTTAGTTTTATTCTTCCATAAGGATGAATACAGCAACATTTTATATCTTTAAGGGACTAATTTGAAGGACTAATATAGTGATATTTTAAATTTTCAAAGTACTAATTTGGTAACCAAATTTTCTAGAGGACTGATATGGTGATATATATAACTTTGGAGGACCAACTTGTTGGTTGCTCGTAGAGAGATGAAATTCCAAATTTGTAAATGGTAATATCTTGCTTATCTATAGAAAAGTAATTTGTTGACTGTGGTGCATAAAGTGACATGTACTGATAGTATTTTAAGTTCTGTTTCAGCCACATGCTAAGTTTGTGGTTCTTGTGACTTCTGCAGTGATATTTCTGAGCTTTTGGGCAGAGGTGCATTACAACTCAATATATCCCGAAGGAGGTAAAATATTTATTATGCCATGAATCCTATTTACCAACATGTAGGCATGTAGCTAAGATCTCCTTAGCAAATAATTGAAATGCTGAATTACCCACTTTGGATACAATATTTTTCGAAGGTGGGGTGTGTAAGTTTACTGGGTGGCAGTTAACAAAAGAACCATAGACATTGAAACTTAGTGAGTTATTTTAGGGATTGCTTTGGAGAGTGTTTTTGGAGGGGATGTGAGGGGAGGACATATTTTTTAATTTTAAATTAAGAAAATTATATATCATTTATGATGATAAATGCATGATTAATACATTAAGTTTATGTAAATATATCATTTTTTATCTATTATTTGGAAAAAAAATATTATTTTAAAATAAAAAAAATTTCCTCTATCTTCTCCAAGGCCCTCATTTCCAAACAATCCCTTAATGTTTTGATGGGTCTAGTCTGTTTCATTTTGAATTCATTTGCTGGCCATTATTACAGTTTTATGTAATATTGCTGTAAGTGTTAATTTTTTTGTGTCAGCCTCATTATGCGACTCCATAAGATATCTCAATCTTACTAGTGAGTTAGCTTCTTTGGATAATCTTTAATTTCTTGAAAGATAAAGAAAGGCCAGAAACGTAATAAGAGGAAGGGAGAGAGGGAATCACTTTTGATTATGTTTTTAATTTTACCAAAAGAAATATTTTAGAGGCAGCAGCTACACTTGTTTTCTAATCAGCACTGATGAAACTTACTAAGTGCTAATGCATCTTAATTTGATTGTATTGTGATTTCATATTCAGAATTGCCCACATCTCATACAAAGAAAAAGAAGAAATGGTGGAATTTCGGTGGCTAGGTTCGGTGTCACATTGGTTGGATGCAACTATTTCACGCATCAGTTCCTCAGTATGATCGGCTTTGTGATTATTTGAGCTTTTAATGTTTAGTGTTGTTCCTAACACTAACTCTGCTTTCATTATTTTGTATATATCAACATTTTCTTTCTCTTGTACAGCATTTATTCTTTTGTATATATTTTATTTATCCTACTTCTAACTCTTGCTTTTCGTCTGTTTCTTCTTCCATTGGTTGGTCTTGGCAGAAGATTGAAGAATGGCAAAGGAATATTCATCCTTTTCTAATTTACAGGAAAGAAAGATTAAATAATTTTATATCTTCTTGATGTTTTTTTTTTTTTTAAACTATTTTTAAATAATTATTTACAGAAAGAAAGTATGATTTTTTTTTTAAGGTATAACCTTTTTAAACTTCTTTCATCTAGTGAGATTTGTTTAAACTTTTTAAACTTCTTGCAATTACTATTTTAAAGCATTGTTATTTTCTTTTTCCTCTTGGTGAAGAAATTAGATTAAAAGCCAAAATGGGCAGGGTGCCGATCCTTATCGCACTGAGAGCAATGAGAGAACAATATTAAAAACACAGTCGAAAAACCTTTCTTCACAAGTAGTGACAGATTCATTATTAATGAAAATATTTATTTTTTAAATTTATAAAATTATTAGATTTTAAGAAGTCATCTAATATACTCGTTTTTTAGTTAAAATATATTTTAATTTAATAAAACTTATGTGATGCACATTAATTCTGTGTAATACAATATTCTCAATTTTTTTATGTTAAAGGAAATTATTTTATAATTATTCAGAACAAAATAAAATATTTTAGTTTTATTTTTAGATAGTATTTAAATTAATTATTAATGAATTAACAAACTTTTAAAAATTAAGAATTATTTATACTTGTATATTTCAAGTAATAATAAAATTATGAACAAGATAGTAAAACATAAATTTTAAATTTAAACTAAAGATGAAAATTTTAAACTAAAGTTTCAGTAAGTTAAATTCTTACTATTTATTATCACTTTTTCAGCCCTCACATCCTCGCTCATTCTATCAAGTGTAGCTTTACTCCTGAGTACATTGTTTAATATATTGTTGTAATTAAAAAAATTCAAAATTGCAAGTAAAATTCTTTTTATAAACTTGAAATTCGTACAAGTTCTAACTCAAGGACATGAATATTAGTTACGAATCTTAAAACATACTTGTATAGAAGTTATAATTTTGACGTTTCTAATAGGAAAAGATCTTAAAAAATAGCTAGATCTTGAAAATTTGCTTCATTCTAAACTATTGAATTCTATCTTAATAATAATAATAATAATAAAAAGGCAATGTATATAAATTTCAAGAGCATTGCTCAAAAAAATTGGGTGACAATTTTCATCAAAACTTGTGTTTTTATAAATCAATATTTTCAAATAATCAATATAATCAGCTTCAATAATAGTATAAAAAGTGACAAATTAAATAAGCCTGTTTTATTGGTTAATTAAAAAGCACAAAATGTAGATGTTTAACTGAAATCAAAGCTGGTCTTCTCATCAAAATCAAGTACTCCCATGACATGTGAATTTGTCCAATATATCTTTCAAAAAGAGAGAGAGAGAGAAAAAAGAGTAAAATTCATCTATGATGTTGGAAATAAAATCTTATTTCCTTTTGATACCATTGTATTGTATTTGAAATTACAGCCTCTAGTCTTATATATAAAACCATTTTTAATCACTTCATAATAATTCAAAATTTTAATCATTTTAATTAATAATATTAAATTTATCAATATTTTATATTTTTTCAAAATTGCCCTTAAAATTGAAACTTAATTTTCTTAATCTCTTTCTAACTAATTAATACATCTCTAAATAATGACTTTAGTTAGTGATATTTTCTTATCCGCATGAGACAGTCCAAGAAATTAACGCAACACATTTATTGACCAGAAAAAAAAATTGTGAATTAAAGACATTTTTATACATTTAAAAAATAATGTAACACAATTTGAATAAGATGTTATAAAAAAATGACTAAAGCAAACTGATTAACAGATTCTTATAAAAAATGCCAAGTGGAACCTACTATTATAAACTTTTCAGGGTATTTCTTGAGTACTTACTCCTAACGGGTGAAATTGTTTTAGCATGTCTGCTTGCATGCATATTAGAAGTCTCAAAAAGAATAAACAGGGCCGGGCAAGAACAAAATACTTTTCTTCTGGGAAATTAATTTAACTAGACTTCCCTTCAAGTGTGGAGGAAACTCAATTCTAATATAAATCGAAGAGAAGCTCACTTGGGTAATAGGTCATGGAATCAAAGAGATAAGAGCAACCCAAGAAGCTTGCAGCATATTATTTACATACATGAAATAGAAGTTTAGAGCCTGATCTAATAATGACTCTGGTGGTTACTGCAATAAATCATTTACCATTATTTTCTTTACAGACAATGGACCTCATATACATACACAATAAATACACATTGCCGTAATTCTAATCTTGACATCCTAAGTTAAACATCTCCTTATGGAGATTTTCTGCGAAGTGATATTAACGAAATCAAGCAAAGTGAAAAAAAAAAAAAATTATTCCAGGGGCCCAATTGACCTTGTTTATCTCCAAGGCTTTATATAATAGGTAAAGCTTGCAGAGGAAACTTGGTGATATTAACATCCATGTTAGCTGTACAAAAGAAAGACCTTAACCAAGTGACAGGAGGACTGCTTGTCCTCAAGACCTTCATTGGATGCCTGAGGCTGTAGTAAATTAGGCCAACAATCCTATGCGCCTTTCTGCAAATAAGGGGCTTATGAGAAATCAAAATACTTCATAGCAATTCATAGACAAGTTATGGAAATTTATGTTAAGTCTCTGCATTCTTTACCTCCAGTGGTTATGAGCTTCTCAACACGAGAAACTATATGTTTGCCATAAGTATATCGCTTGAGTGCATTTAAGTGAACCTTGATGCGGGAAAGGATCAGCTCAAGACTTCGATCATCACAAGTCTCGAGAACCTTTTGCACAACATAATTTCCAAAAGGGTCCTTCATCATAGCCTGCAAATTTCATATTTCATCATGATCATTCACTAACCGCCTTTGATTTGATAAATATACTAAACACAATTTAATTTCATACTTTAACTTTTATCAGAAAAAAAATGGACTCCCTATATAGATTACTCTTTCTAAAGGCTTTATTTTTTTGGCAATGCTGATGAAACATTTAGGAAGAGAAAGTGAACACACATGAACAGATTCTTAGACAATGATTGCACAAGAATACAAGTTAAAAACTAATATCCTCAGCTGATACTAAATTAAATGACATGAAAAAGAATGAGTTGACAATCTCCAGCATTGGAAAAATTGAAATTTTGAACAGTAAGAGATGAAAGGCGCCATACCTGTAAGGGCTCATTCTCATCAGAAGTACCAAGCATTTCATTCACCAAAATCTGACGTTCTTCAGGAGTACCAAAAGCCAAGCACTTCTCGATGACATTAGAAGCAAATTTTTGCTGACTCATCTTGACAATTTGTCCAGCAAGCTTGTTGATAATAGCAGTCCGTTCATGTGGTTTACCATGTTCCAGGATATGCTACCAAAGAAAAGTATCGCATAGAAGTAACAAAGGAATTAGCCAACATAACATAGTATCACGATACAGCACTCATAATCAAATCAGCATAAATAAAAAATAATCAACATTTATTTAGAATAAAGGAAAAAACAGGGTTAACGTATCACAAGTGAAAATGAACAAAACAAAAAGCAAGACATCTCAAAATTCAATCTGCTAATTGTAATATTAGTTCTGCATCACTTGAGAATGAAACCTCCATACATTATTTACTCAAGCAGAAAATATGAAACAGGAGTAACAGTTTCAACAGGTGTTATATAACATATAACAACAGCAATAAATGTCTAATTATTAGCTTGCTCAACACTGTCTGTTCATTTAATTTTGGGAAATATGAACATGCCCAAGGTATGAAGCTTTTCAATATAAATTGATGACGAATAAGGAAAGCCACATGAACAGAGTATAAAAAGAGTGCATCAGATCTAAAATGCTATTTTCAGGCCAAATAAGTCAAGCAACATGCATCCAACAATTCTGATAGATCATCACTGCTTCAGACTTAGTCTTTCATGACAGAGGTAGAAAAACCTGTTTGTCAAAATACAAACATGAACTTGGTTCTTGTCTACAATGGGAGAAACAACCAAAGTCACAAAACTACACTGCATATTACAAGTGAGGGAATCAGCACAGAAGCATCAAAGCATAAAATGTGCATCTCTACTGCTGATGGGTATTTCTTATTCTATATGAAAAAGTTCATATACTCTGAGGTACATACCTGAATAACATAATTTCCATATTGATCCTGTGCTAAAGTGCAGACAGATTGCATGATTTCATCCATGATAACTTGTTGCGTATTTAGATCATCACAATGTTCTAGAACCCTCTGTTACATCCATGTAAACTGTTAATTGTCAAATAAAATGCTAAAAGAAACAAAGTTCAACACAGCCTCAACAGAAGGTGCGCTATGTCCAATAGTCTAACCTGAATAACTCTGCACCCATAAGGATGAGTAGAAAGTGCAACAACTTGCCCATAAAAAGATGAGACAATAAACTGAATTTTATCTTGAGGGACACACTCTATACACTTCTGAATAACATGGTTTCCATTTTGATCACGTACACACTTCATTACAGCACCCTTGAGCTCAGACACCATTTGACTCTGCTGATCCTCATCAACCACCTCCAAGGCCTGTCTATAAAGTTAGCTAAGATTTGATATAATGCATTCATTTTAGTTTATCTAAAAGCAATCAAGAGAGTAAACAAGTGAAAAGGGAGGGGGTTCAGTTCCTTAAACTTCAATCTTGTAACAACAAATATTATTTACTTGATATTAAGGTAAGCCTTCATCAGTTATTTAAATAACTGAACTAAAATTAATTAACGATATGCCAAAAAAAGGTCACCTGTACATATAAACAGAGCACTAAGGTTTGATGAGGCCCAAAAAAGGACAATCTTATGCAAAAATTGAAGAAATGTGATTTTAAGAGTCAGGAATATGTTAATGCACATGGACAAGGAATAATGGGAGAATATAAGGTTTGAAAGTCACACCTTCTGAATCACTCTGCAACCATACATTTGTAGACTTAGAGGTAAAACATGACCGGTAAGTTGGTTGGCTAGTTCCTTTCTTTGACTCTCAGTACCATGCTCAAAAAACTACAACAGTGTAATGTCAAGCATGAAATTCTTAAATCAATAACCAAACAAAAACTCGGTATTCAGCAGTAGAAGCTAATTTTACTTTCTGAATAACATAATTGCCAAAGACATCAGTCATCAAGGCCCGAGCATGAGGGATGATCTCGGGAAATATGCTGGTCTTCTCTTCTACTGAAGCTGTTTCTAGTTTCTGCTGAATAAAGCGGCTACCATACTGATCAGTGCTGCATTATGGCATAGATTATCAGTTCAGACTTACAGAACCATGTCACTAGAATCAACAGCAGAGGTGCAAGATTCATACCTGAATTGGACCACATGATCAACAATATCTGAAAGTTCAAAAGGTCTGGTCTTGTTGTTCTTGAACTCATCTAGTAAGGACGAAGTAAACCTTGCCTCCATATTATTGCCAATATCAGCATGCCATGAACCAGCCGAACCTCCCATTGAACTTCTCATCATAGAATTTAGGCGTGCTATACGTTCATTCTCAAACAGTGGATTTCCAGATCCAAGAGAAGGAAGTGAGGAATTTGCAACCTTTTTCCCTGAATATGGCATGCCAAGACCATATGGCTGATTCCCAACAAACCCATTACTAAGAAGCCCAGATTTGTTCAGAAGTGGGAGTTCATACTGTTGCTTTTGTTGAGCAAGAAGTGTTTCAAGATATGCATTCCTAAGTCCTTCCAAGTCTCCAGGTGAAGAATCAGAGAAATTTCTCATTTGAAAAGGATCACCAGAACTACTCATCCCCCGCATTGAGTAATCAGAACTTTGCTGCAAGCATTGGATGAAGTGTGGGTCCAGCATTCTGGAATGAAGTTCAGGACCAACTTGATTTCCTTGTGCATCTAAACTTTGTCCATCTCTGCGACCCCTCAATGCTGGAATCCACAAACCGAATAGTTAGAGAAACTAGTAAGGCCAAATTCCACTGAGCTTAAATTTATTCACACAAAAAAATATGCAAGAGGAGAAAAAGAGAGAGAGAGAGAGACCTGTTTCGAGATTATTACTGTAAATAGCATTCAGTTTTGAGTTTACAAGATATGCACTAGGAACATGGCCATTGAAGTCTACACTAGGCAAACTTGCTGCATTTCCAGTAGAATGCATTTTTGAGTGAAGATTAGCCAAAGAAGCAGTTTTTTTCAGTAGACTGACTTGCTCAATTGAACCAAAGGTGTTAAGGTTTGTCACAATCTCTTTATGTCTGGCCAAATTAACATTGTTTGGTGTGCTAAATAGAGCATCAGGATGATTATCAACTTCCATTTGTAGCTTAGATTTCAAAAGGTTATCTTGCTCTGCACGTCTAGCACCTGACAAATTTAACCCGGATAAAGAAGATACCATATCAGTTAGATCAGTCATACTGGAAGAGTGACCATTCTGGTTGCCCAAGCCAATACCACTTTTCTCAGCAGAGAAAGCTTTACTACCCATTTGAGGAACTGCAGATCCAACAGGTCTCCCAATAACCTGTGGTTCAGGGGTTTTCACCCTTGATAGAGAAGTACCAACAGCAGATGCCAAACTATTAGAAAGATTTACACCATGATTCTGAAGTCCAACCAAACCAGGCATAGAAGCTGAAGAACGCAACCCCTCAAAGGACTCACGATCAACAATGCCAGTTGAATCCATAATATCACCAAATGCACTGTGACTTGCTGGACGCAACATGGAGCTAGACAGGGGAGCAGGTTGCTCAAGTCCTCCCTGCTAAAACACTAACTTCAGTTATAAGTGTAACAGAACGCCAGTGATAGAGATAAGAAAGTAGTAGGCCATGCTCCATCAGTTTATTAGCTTAAATTATTAAAGCAAAAAACTTTTTCATCTTATTGAATGGTTATAATTAGCGTTGGAAATTGAAGGATGAGGGTGAAATCAAGACCACAAAGATGCATTTAACAACAATTATTCAACCCCCAAATCAATACAAATGGACAGTTCACAATTTCAAACAATTCATGAATCAGGAAGGACATGTTAATACCAAATAAATACTTAACCCAGAAAACCAGGAAATATTATTATGGATAATTATGGACACTCTGTCATAGCAAACACCACAATTAATCAATGCCTCACCTAGTTTATCAAAACTTATTTGACCAATATTTGTCAGAAAATATACCAGTTCATAAGTTTACTTTTAAAGAAAGACAAATTTGCACTTTAGTTCACTTCTTTGTAGTACATATAAAGAGCCTTCTCAATTGGTTTTCTCCACTTCAAAGATAATAAAATGGCTACTGCATTATCTTCATTCTATTATATCGAAAGCCCATATAAACTATGATATGCATGTATGCAACACCAGACATTCATACCGATATCCTAAATACATTGTGTAATGTCAAAAGCAGAACTTGACCAAAACTGTCAGATCAAAGCACCTGTATTTCATGACATACACCCAAGCTTCTTTAACAATCATAACGTGCCAACAACTAGTAAACATCATACAATTCCACAAAACTGACAATGAAATCAAATTTTACATATACTTCACGTCAAAATGAAGTTGCAAGGAAAAATGACACCTTGCACAGTTAATAGTGCACAGAAAATGTCTTGTCCAAAACTAAAAATAATGCACATGCAATCAGGGAAAATTAATTACCTGAAGAATGTCCGAGAAACACAGCCTCCTCCCATCAAGACCAGCACCTGACATTCTTGTTAAAGCATCCACCTGTCTGTCAAGCAATTGGGTTGAACACTGCCTAGAGATATTCCGTCCACCAGATTGCCTCAGTTCCATCAAATCATTCTCTGCCTGTTGCACGGAAAATCCTGGCTGCATTGAAAATAGAGATGAACCAACGTCATTTATTGGCACATTCTTCCTCCAGTCCCCTAATCCCTCGATTGAAGAAGATCCACCCACATGAATCCTTTGTGCAACACGCCAATCTTCTTTTGATAACAATGGTGGAGGTAACCTAGGATTTATATTTTCATGTGAGTAATAATAAGAAAGATATGCAGGATGCGATCTGATCTCATCTTCAGTCAAAAGTCCATTATTATTGCTCCTCCTACCATTGATCAATCCAAAATCTGAGTTCCTTAGACTGCCAAAAGCACTTAACGATCCCTCAACCGTTGGAGGAGCACTTCCACTCCTACAAATATTTAGATCCCTTTCTCGATTGATAAACTGCTGATTTCGCTGCTCTTGCAAGATCCTTCCCAGTTCACTCTGCAAAGTGTCTTCAATAGTCCCATTCGGCAAAGGCTGCAAACCCTCATCTAAAGTTTGCACATCCAACTTACTCCCACTGGCCATTTCCATTTTCAAACCAGAAGTCACCTAAGAATGCCAAAAACACATTCCATGAAATTAAACAAAACCAAAATAATTAAAACAAAAATAAGAATCAAAACATAAATCCATACCTTAATCCACTTTGTGGTGCTATGAAATTAAAGGAAACCAAACAAAACACAAGAAGAAAACAATAATCACGGTTCCATTTCTTTCACAGTAACCTCCAGAAGTTAAATTCCCACATATAATAACACCAAATAAACCTCCTTTCACCCACAGATGGGACAAAGCATAAATCAAACAAAGAAATTCCAATCACAGGGGAAATAGAATCATACCTAAGACTCCACAGCTCAAAGGAAATCTTCACATCAATACAAACAAAACCCGAAATCTGATCCTTTCTGAAATCAAAATAGAGAAACCCATTATTCAGAAAAGACAAGATAACCACTTCCGACAATTCATGTGCAAATCAACACATCAATTTTGCACATTTCCACAAAAATCACATCCAGAAAATAAACCCGGATTTTTTATATTGAAAAAAATAAAACAGAGAAAAGTTGCAGAGATTGAAGAGGAATAATAGTTACCGCTTTGAATAGATTTGAGGATGAGGAAGCTGAAAAAGAAAATGCTTCGTTTTTTTCTCTTCCAAATCCGAAAAAAAAGAATTCTGAGGAAAAAGGAATTATTTGCAGAGAGATGGCGTGGGCTTGGGCCGTTTCACAACATATTCTTTCTTTTTTCGTTTTGGTGCTTAGAAAATTTCTACTTTATTTTTATTACTTTTTTTATAATTTCGTGAAAAAAAATTCTGAAAGCATATTTTACCTTTTTAAGAATTTTTTTAATTAAGGCAATTGTATATAATCCATAATTTTTGTCAAACATATCTTTCACGAGAATGAAAGGCACTGATTTGATCTAAGGCAGTGTTTAATATCACTTTTTTTTTCTCTTCATTTCCAACCATATTCTTTTAAATAATATTGGCAAGAATATAATTCATGAGAAATTTAATAAATATGATTGATGTTTGATTACTGTTAATTTCTTTTAAGAATATTATATTTACAATTGATTAACACGAAAAAATTAATGACTTTATAATCAATTACAACAGAAAAAAATATATTCCTCCCTAAAAATTGTATAGTAGAGTAGTTTTATGTTTAAAATATTGTATCTTCAAAGTACTTTTTTTAGAAAATTCAATATGAACTTTTTACGCTGACGTAAAATTATATTTTTATTTAAACTTTATTTTATTAATTTTTAAATTTAAATAACAAAGCAAGGATCTTAAAAGACTATTAATGGCCATATAAATACGCAATTGAGTCCTTTTGGATGATTAAAAAATGTTGACTTAGTATTTACTAAGAGTTAATGCATTTAGTGACTTAGCCAGCTAGTTCTTTTGTTCTTTTGAGTGTTGGATGTTCAAATTTGCATGTAAACTTTATTTTAACATGTATTTTTGAAATTTTAATATATATATTTTGGATTAAATGAACATTTAATTTTTAAAAATTTAATATTTTTATTTGGTATTTTAAAAAATGAGTCTCTTAAAAATCTTTTTCTATCTTTATATGGTTTCTCTCTGTTCATTAAAAATTTATTATTTATTTATAAAAATATAATTTATCATTCTCGTATAATTTATTTTTAACTTATTTTAATGATTATTTTTATAAAACTTGTTTCAATAAATTTTAGTATTAAAATTCAAACATAAGTTATTATTTAAAAAAACATCTTATTAAATAAGATTTAAATAAGTAGTTATCTAAACATATTCATAAAATTATTTACATTGAGTAGGTTTAATCAAATAAATATATAAAAAATTAGTCTAACTTAGGAGCACAAAAAATTTAATCAGGACAATTTTTTTTTAAAAAAAATATGTTATCTAATTAATTAGAATCAAGTTGGGTTAGATTAGTTTTAGCAATTTTTTAAAATACTAGATAGGGTAAATTTTGTCTTACAAAATTATCAACAAAAATATTTGCTATGTTTTCTGCAAATATCAATTTTTTTAACTTATTATATTTATCTATTAGCAGAAATACACTTTTTTTTATGAGAGTATTTAAGCTAATCTTAATATTGATGATTTTGGTAAGTTGATTCTAAGCTTTTTATGGCAACCAGCTCTTATACAATATTTTTGCAAAATTTCCTATTATATTAAATTACTTTTTATAAGTATGATGTTATTCTTATGATGTTATTATTATGCAGATTCAAAATTTTGTTTGCAAAGATTGATATATTTTCGTTGATTATACTTCTAGAAAAGATATTTTTGTATTTATTTTTTAATTAATTTTGGCATGTCTAAAATGGACAACCTTCGTAATCTCAAGTACTTTCCTTTAGTGATGACTCAATAGTTAACTCTTTTTACTTTTAATTGCTTGTATTAGGCCTTAGTTTTTTCAAATCTTTTTAACAAAAAAAATACACAATTTTTTTTTATAGTTTCGTATTAAAATAGTTCATGCTGTTTGGCAAAGCTGCTTTTCTTAACTCAACCCAATCTAACTGATAAAACTTAGATTGTATTGGAAAAGAAAATAGCAATAAGATAACCAACGAAATTTAAAAAATAAGTGAAAGTGGGTAAAAAAAATAGTGACCAATAACACAATAAGATCACCGACTCTATCAACTAAAATGGTATCTCTAGATCATCCCCATAAGAGTTAACAAAAGCAACAAGCCAGCATTTGCTTTGAAGATAAGTTGGAGCTTTTAATGGTTGTTAAAGTTAATCATGGTTCTTCAGAGTAATAAACCTGAAGTCTTGAAAATTTATGACTAGAAAGTGATACGAAAGAGTGCTGGTTAGTGAAATTAATTAGTCATAACTTGCTTCACTAGTGCAACCACATCTCCACGGATGAGATTATAAATCATTCAACCAAACCATTATTCTCCATAAATTATAAGATCAATGAAACAAAGTATAGTGAAGCAACAAGTATAAACTGCCACGCAGCTAACAAACCTTGCTGTCTTGAATGAAAACATGACTCAGATGCCAGTTTCATCCATTGTGTTATGTCATTTACCTTGTTGCCCTTTTGGTAAGCACAATATTGCTACATTAAATGGTCATGGATATCATTTATCATCACCAAAATATTGCAATAGACACTTCAAACAGAGAAAAAAATCTCTTCTACAAACTCATTTGGTTGCTCCTTACAAACTCTCAAGTGTCTTTCTGCCACATTCTATGATTACCAATTGCCATTGCCAATACTTCAAACGAGAGCAAAACTTTTTATGATATGGTAACTAGGAATCAGAATAACCACAAATAAACAAAATGGTAAAGCCATGGAAAAATCAATTCAAAATTGTGGAAGAGCACTCAAAATAGATAGAATAAACGGACAGAGTAGATAACAGCAAAAGTTCTAATCTTCCAGGATTTAAGCCTCAAAACTTCATCCCTTCAAACTCTTAACAATCTCAACAAGGGCTGAGTATGTTCCAATAGAAGAACATACAACACCTACTGCGATAATTATAATGCAAAGAGTTGCCTGTAGACATGAAACAAAAGTAGAGTTCAATCATAACAATACAAGTAATGTTTGAAATTAATTAGAGGTGCAACAAGAATATATGCTGATATTTCTTCTGGCATTTCCATAACAATCCTTTGGATGTCTTGTTTTAAGATGTTTTGATATGAAAATGGCATGCTTCTAGTCAAAATTCCTTCTCATTTTTACTTTTTAAGTTGTATTAATATCAATATAGTTTGTTTTTTAAGTCTTTGAGTAGTTCACTTAATTCTGATGGGACATTATTAGTCTGTTACCATGTTCAATACGCATTTCACCAGAGAGAAATCATCATACCTGTAATCGTGTCACTTTACCCCGCAAGATTCTTAGGAAACAAGCACATGGTAGTATCAAAGTCTGTCATCAAGGTTGGATTTAATTAAAAAAATGCGTGAGTTCAGTAACTCTAGGAACAAGAACAGATAAACTGAAGGGAACTTACAACAAGCATTGTGAGTAATGATCCAATCAATGACATCACCAAACCTGCAAAATCAAAAAAAGAAAATAGATATGCTGTTGATATAATTATATAACATAATGCAATTGTGAAATTATGTCATAGTACAATGATTTTTCAAAATAAGAAAATGATGCAATTAATTATTCCCTCTGTTGGTCTATATATAATTTCCATATGTAGTAAAGCATTAATATTGAAGAGACAGTTCCTTTGCAAGTAAAATTGAGCTGTTACAAGCAAGCATATTAAAAAAGGAAGTAGAAAGACTCACCAAAAAAGGGAACTGACAGACCAATAACCAGGGTAGAAAGTACAAGCCCTGTTCTGATGAAGATGGAATATAGATAAGACTTGGCATGGTTTGATGGTATCAACTCCTCCAGACTCATTGCCACTGGAGATATAGTCAATGCATACGTGGTGCTAATTAAGAAAAAGCATCTTTCTTTGTTCTCAGTGTAAGAGTACTTTATGAAGAGAATGAAGGAGAAATGACATGTCTTGAAATACCATTTCAAAGTTTGTAATTTCAAGGGCTTGTTAGGATGCTTAAATGAGCTGAGATATTAATTGTAGGAACAAAAAAACGAGCCATGCAGAATGGCTTATAGTTATAAATAATCTTCCATAAATAATTGCAATCCAGGTGAACTATTTTTCTTGATAGTGGAAATTTTATTAACAGCTTTCTTTCTTTATTTCTTTTTCACCAGAGATGCTTGTGAAACTAAAAATGCTATAAAAACATTATTTCCTGGTAAATACATTAATCTTGAATTATATTTTCTATGAACTTTTTTCTTACAACTTTAAGTGAAGCATGATGCTGACTAAAATTATTCTCAATTCTGCACCATTCTTTGCTCTGATGTTGCAAAATGCTTGAATTACTTGGAAATATTTGTTCACAACAGAATTTCTCATTCGTATTTCAGTCCAATATTTTAAAAGAAGAAAGGAACTTCAAACTTATAAATGCTGTCGCAAATAAATAAACAAGTTAATAAATGCAGTATGGAAACAAAACCATTCTTCATGCTGAATGACTTTTTCCAAAGTGTATATGTAGATATGCATGCACATGTGTATTTTATAGAAGGCGCGTATAAAGGATATTTGGTAAATGGATTAACCACCTGCAAAAATAAGAGTAATGTTGGTCATTTATATGGTTAATAGAACATTAACAATATGTTGATACTGAATTAAACCTAGTACGAGAATAATAAATGAACCAAAAATAGGGAAGCTCTTCCCCAACCCCGTCCCAGAAAACAGGAAAAGAAATAGTCAAGAACCAATTATCCCAAGATGGGTTTTGGATTAAGATGGGTTTTTTTTTTTCTTCTAACATTAATTTCCATGGGGAAAAGGAAAAAATATAAAAGGAATATTTAGAGTATGTTTGTTTCCCATTTTAAAAATAAAATATATTACAAATTTGTATTATATTATATTTTTAAAAATAAAAAACTGTTTTTAAAATAGAAAATAAACATAATCTAATTATTAAGAATTAAGCCTAACTTATTCCTAAAATTAGCTTATAACGAGGTTTGTCCAAGCTTTATAAGGAATATCTGGCTCTATTTCTAATTCACGCAGGACTTTAACGTGTCCTTTTATATTCAAAATTGAACATTTAATGTGCAAATTTTGGTATATTCGTGACCAATGTGAAACATCTTAACACTAACTAACATAATTCCACATTTCCACTAAGAAAATATTTTTAATAAAATGTAGAATGAGTATACCGTAGTCCAGACAGCAATCTTGGTGGCTACCAACTCTTGGGGCAGGTTAAGAGTGAACTGAGAGAGTGTAGCTTCTCCAAACATTGTGTATCCCATAACAGCAGCTCCAGCATACAATAAGGTACAAATACCAAAACTGTGAGGAAAAAAAAATTCATACATTGTATTAGATTCAGAGAGAGAGAGTTTCTACAGAAGAAAATAAAATCTTATGCAACATGTACATATCATTTATTGTACATCTTGAAACACTCATGCCTTAACTGCTATCACCGATAATTATATTTTTTGAATATACTTGTCAATCACAATTCATGTAAGAAGACTTGAGGAGATATAATATTTAGTGAAAGGACTATTGGCACCTGAGTTATTATAGATTATGGCTAAAAGTTATTTACCATGCTAAGAGCACTCCAGGGAAATGGTTTTGATTTGCCATGGATGTATATATGTTTGGGAAGACAGCATGTCCAGAGTAGCAGTAACCATAAAGACCAATAGCAACAGGAAAAGTTGCAAGATTGAGTGTTGTCCCTTTGCTATGAAAGCCAACCTCATCTACGCCAACCCATAACAAGCAGAGAACCACTAAAACTGATGCAACAACTCCACCAGCTATAACAAACATGGTTAATGGTTATAATAAGATCTTCCAAATGAGAATTAATAACTTAATACATTGGAACCTTTTTTTTTTTTTCATATTATTATTTCCTTTAACAACAACAACAAAGCCTTATTCAAAGGAGTGAGGTTAGTTGAACAAGAAGTTATAGAAAAAAGGACACCATGAAGTGTGATAAAATCTTGTTTGAACAATATGATTATAGGGAGAAAGGTAAATAAGACCTAGGTTTAACTATTATCAGAGAATGGATAACTAATCATTACTTGCAGAAGAATAAGCTTTTTACCTGAGATGTAACTGAGAATGCTTAGGTCTCGGAGCCAAACGGTAGGAAGAACAGCCAAGGCAGTAATCACAGCAAATAGAGTATGTGAATTCAATTCAATTCCACCCAAATTTAAGTGTGCATTTGGAAATAAGGAAGACAAGTTGTCACCCTCCAAAATTATATATTCAATGCAACAAGCCTGCATGAAGGAATATTTAATAGGCAAAGTAATTGCTATAATATTAAAAACCTTAAAAGAAGTGATGATAAGTTGTATGATCCACCGGCACCTAGTATAAAAAATAACAACATTGTTTTAATCAACATGAACATATGGTAAATGGTATCCAATACATAAGCAGTCAATATGAGACCACTACAAGTGAACATAAGACCATGGTATCATGGATCGCTATCTCACACTTGAATGTGCCTGGCTACCAGAAGAGTACATATGAGAACAAAACATCTTGGTGCAGCAAAGAAAATTGTAGTGTCAGAATATGTTATTAAATTGTAGGACTGAAGAGTTTATCATGCAGGACTACTTGAACAAACTAAAACATGAATAGACAATCCCAATTACATGCAGCTATACCAATTGGGAAACTTCCAAACATACGAAGAAGGCTAAAAGCACACTGTTACTTATCATATGACTAATGGAAAGCCAAATTCATGAAAATGTAACAGTTGATGAGATCCAAACATGTGCCAATAAGATGCAACTGTGAAATCCAAAAAGGTAACCACTTGGAATTTCATCATTATAATTAATTTGCTTTAACAAATTATAATGGGTGAAACTCCAAGTGCAATACCACTGAGTGAAGGCAGCTGTACTTACATATAATTCCACGTACAATACTATCTGCATCCACAGAAAAAAGGAGAGAGCATAAGAAAGGGATTAGATATTTGTGGTTTTTTAATAACATAGCAATATTCCCCGAGAAAGCACAGATACAATATGATCCAAACATTAGAATACAGAAAATTGTGTAAATTTTTAAGACAGAAACATAATTTTAAGAGAGTAAGTGTGAGTCATTATAGACATATTAATGTAATATAATTTATCTAACTATATGATATTGTCATGTGTATTGATTTTGATATCAAAGTTTAAAAATAAACATAAAGTGTACACGAATGCGTATGAGATACAGCAATGACTACTATTTTGAAAAACTCATTGAAAAATAAGTATGGAGATAGCAGACATACTGAAATGGCAATACGTCCAGTAGTACCAAAAGCAGCTTGGCCAATGTCAGGGTATGTCTCAAGTTCAGGTTCACTGTCCAAGCAGGAACGCAGGAGCAGGCCAGTGTAAAATGAAATAATTGCAAAAATGAACAAAATAGAAAGCCCAAGCCATCCACCTTCCTTGGCAGCATAAGGGGTAGAAAGGATTCCTACACCACAAAGAACATTTATGCCTGCAAAATCCAAAGTATTAATAAGGCATCCGTGGTTGGCATATTTTTAATGCATGGTTTATGGTTTCAGTACATAAATATACATGTTCTCCTATCAACATATCTCAAGTTTAGCATGCATATAATTTTTAAACATGGATGGTAAAAGATAGGATGGAAAATTTTTCTATAACACATGAAAATTGAACGAAATCCTAACATCCATTGACATTCTACATACAACTTACTGACTCATAATCAACTGATGTTCTCTTCGATTAACTAGGATTAGTTCACCCCAAAATAACCATGTTATTGCATTGTAGCATGTATATTTGATTGGTTCTTCTGAAGATGAAAAAGTGACACCAAAAAATAAAATAAAATCAGACAGGATAACTATGATATATAATGCATAAACTTTGTCTCTCAAGTTTCAAGGTCTTCAAATAAATGCAGCCACAGTGACCCTAAATTATAATGTATTATAAATATAAAAATGCAGAGAGAAAAGGGAAAATATTTAAATTACTGAAGAGAAAGTGTTTATATGCACATTATTAGCTATAGTACAAATTCAAATATAACATCAAGGTTAACTCAGAAATTAGAAAATGAATTTTTTGAACCATTTTGAGCAAGTGATGCTGACAAAATTTACATCATTGGCTAATATGGTCCCCCCAATCAGGGGACCAATTGAGTTTGTGGTTCTTGAACTTCTTAATTACAAATTGCAGAAAAAAGGAATGCTCCTGAACTATGTCAGAGGACTGATAAAGTGGTAAAGAGTCCAGTTGGGAGCATCCAACCCCTCTCCATCATCACTTACCCAGAAAAGTTGTATTGTTCATACAACACTGTAACACTACTTTTTTCTCTTTATCTTTCACTGTCACCTTAATTACCTTTGTCTCACTCTTTCTTTTCTTCACGTCTCTCTTTATTGCATAATTTTTTGTACGAGAATATAATTTCTCATTGAAAAAGTCCCACCCCATGTTTTTTCCCCTTCAAATGAAATATATATCGAGTAATTTTAGATCAAACGTTGCTAATAACCTTAAGAAAGCGAAGAACTTGAGAAGCAAATTGTATTATTACTACAAATATGCAAGGTTAATCTTTCAACTTTATTATAATTTAAATATGATCAAGCCATGTTGGGAGCAGCTATCTATATCCAAAACCCATCTTCACCCTGTCATTTACATGTACGGGAAAATCTGACCTTCAATATGAAATTTCCGTCAAAGTCAATGATGGGCAGGTATCATGTTAATCTTTCAAATTATTGTCAACAAAATATTCCCTTTCAAATTACTTTTGTTACCAATTTAATTTTTCAGAGTTTTTTTTTCCACCACTCTAGTCCTCTATTTTAAATCTTAGAAAGATTAATTTAGCTAGAGTAAATCTTTGAAAAATTAATCTAATGAAAATCTTTTGAAGTGTAAAAGTAGTGATAGAAAAATGTAAAACAACTAATTTAGTGACTAAATTTCTAAAAAAATAATATGACAACTTACTACGCATATAACTTTGGAAGACCAAATTAAGGATTTCATTGTATTTCTTTTCTTTTGCCATGTAACACATTCAGACACTGTTCTTTGGAGTATTATCATGCTTCTTAGCTTTCTCTTCAATGCATGCTGTGCATTGTCTCAAATTTCAATTATAGACACGCATTTCTTCTTTAGCTGTATACAATTTAGAATCACATATCATGATTTCCTCCTTTGCTAATACTTCTGTCCTTTTTATTCGCTCGGAAGAAAATCAAGAAATGGGTTAACATTATTTTTTCCCCTTCTAATAGCATTCGTGCCATAGAACACCTGACAATATAACAGTATAGCAAGCCAAGGTTCAAAGTTAAACTACTTACCATTAAGCACAGCCTGTCCAAAAGAGCACTGGCGAGAAGGAACTTCATGAGCTACCTTTGTATCCTTCTTGATCAAAGAAGACCTTCTAGAAGGAAGAGGAGGAAGCAAGGTATGAGAGCTACGCCTCTGTTGCTGCTCATCTTCTGTTGCTTGTATAAGAGGCTTTGTCACTGAAGGAAGTGTTTCAGGAGTGTGCCTCCTTGTTAGAGATGAAGAAAGAAAGGAACTGCTCAATCTTGACAATGAGGGTGTGCCCAAAAATCCAATATTTGGTGATGGCACACTACTGTATAGATCAATAGATTGCCTGAAATACCATCAATCATAACAATGTCATAAGTACTCATTCGCACTGACCTTTGTTCAGCAAAAGATATAAATGGTGAAAAAAAAAAGTTGTAATTCAATGACATGGTTAGGGAAATTTGTCAACTGTTTGACATGGTTTCTTGACTCTGTCAGTCAACACAAAAAAGTTACATATTCTCTTTTCTTCATAAGCTGAAAATTTATAACAACAAAATAGATCACATGATGCTATTATTTACTGTATGATCTCTTTTAATCATTTCTTTAGTAAATTTTACTTTTACCCTCTAAAAAGCAAAATGACTTTTCAAGAACCATGATAAAAAGTGAAGAAAAGAAAGGGACACAATTAACCATTTTTTCCCCAGAAATCAGAGGATTCCCTTTTGACACTTCCAGAACAAAAAAAAAAAAGGACACCTGAAGTTACACGCGCACAAACACAATCATAAGAAAACAGTGGAATCGAAGCAGAGGAAGAAGAAGGGGTTTACCTGTAACTCTGAGGCCATGAGATGTTGTAAGAACTGGGTTTTCTCTGTGGTGGATTTTCGTTTGAGTAATTGGAAGAATCAGAATCGTTACCATCATCTCCAACTTTGTTCAAATCCTTCTCCTCATCTTCTTCATCACTCTCAATAATAAAACTGTTGTCTGAAACAGAGTTATTCATCTTCCTTCAACCTCTTCAAAAATCCTGGATTCTCTCTATAATTCAAGGATACTCCACAATCTCTTCAACAATTCACCTTCACCAAAAATGACCCAAAATTATACAACACAAGACAACAAGAACATCACAGAATAAAATATCAAGGAGAAATATAAGGTAATATTGCAACATAAAAAATCCGGGTTTGGATTAATGGGTATCCTAATCTTAACTCTTCATTTTGAAAAAAAAAAAAAAAAACACGTGGGATGAGATCGATTTGAAGCTACCCTTTTAAACACTCAAACTCAAATGTGCTAAGCTCCAAGTATTGCTTTTACTACTGTGCATGCATTTTCTTCATTTTGGTTAAGCAAAACTAAACAAAAACAAAAAAGTAAATAAAACACACACACACACACACACACACACACAATAGAACCATAAAGGGTGTCATTCAATAGCACTTTTTAAGTTTCCTCCTTAGTATTTTGTTTCCTTAAATTTGTAGTATTTCCAAAGAAACAAAATAAGTGAAAAGATAAAACCAAGGGATAGATTCCACAGAGAAAAGAAACAGGTGGCTGGCTACGTACTTTGCTTTCACTATTTCTCTCTCTGCATATCCAATGATGGTTGGTCTCTCAGAATCTCTATGTGAAGTGTGAACTGAAAAACGTTAACATTCACGACGACAGAACATAAGGAAGCTTTAGCAGTTAATTGCTATGTGTGTGTATTTGTACTTTGTCTAAGACAGTGCAGGCATCAAACAAAATCTTAGCCGTACATTTTGTGTAATAATAGACGCCAATTGCCAATGTCCATGCTGGCATGGGCCCTTCTTTTTGTTTGTAGTCATAAGTGATGATAATGAATATTAAATAGTACCTATTGACTTAACTTATAAACATGCCTTTCAAGTAATCAATTTATTTTAGATATATATAAGGGGACTTACAACTTTCATGTAAGTCTTGGAAATAAGCAGAAGAAGGTTTTCTGATTGTAGTTTATTTTGTCTTTTTAGATAGGCAAAATAATGGTAGTTATTATCTTTTCAATAATGTCTTGATGCCTACTTAATTTTAAGAGTATATTTGGCAAAGGAAAAAGGTAATAAATTAGCTTAAAGATTCCAAAAAAAATAATTAAGTAAAAACCGAAATACTAATTTTTACTTCAAAGTTGTTAATAAGTTAATTTATTGAATAGAAATGTTTGGTGAAATTATTTGCTAAACTAATTAAAAAAAGATCAATTTAATATAAATTTTATATTACTATTATTTTATAGATAAATGTATTTTTAAGTAATTATAGTTTTGAGGTTTTTAGTTAATTTTGATATCCTGTTATTTTTGTGTCAATATCAACTGATTTTTAATAAAATTTTAATTATCATGGGGACCCGAAAGTATATTACTAACAATTTTGAATGGACACAAAGAAATAATGCCAACGGTTTTTCTACTATAAGTATAAATAGTAATAAGGCCAAACCTTTTTTCTTTTCCATGTTCTCTCATCTCTCAGGTTTCGTTAATTAAACTTTAGTTTTATCACTTGATTTTCCAACGTTATTGTGTTTCTATTTTTCGGTCTCTTTTGTTAGTTACTATTTTTTAGATGATTTCTTTTGTTACTTAACTTCTTGAACGATTTTCATTTTTTTCATAGAGGTTAAAATATATTTAAAGTACAGTTGATGCAGCTTAATGAGATTTCTAGGAAAAAGGAAATTGTAGAATGGATTTCTAGTGAAAACTATTTGATTTAAGAGTTAATTATGCATAAAAAAATAATGGAAAATGAACTCCACCACCCCCTATACATTTTCCTTATATAGTAATTTGTCTCAAAATTAATTGTATCAAATAATAGCCTTAAACATATTTAGTCCACCCCACTAAACAATAACCAGACGAATCAAAAGGTAAAATACTGAAAAATTATAGTTTACCTTGATTAACTTACCTCTTACATGACTTCAAAAAAAAAAAAAACTTACCTCTGACATTTATAATATCTAATAAAAATTTAAAGTCACACAGTCTTTACAATGTAAATGAAAGTTGATTAATTTTAATTTGAAAATGCCAATTTATTTTTTTAATATTTAAAAAAAAATTATCCTTTTTTCAAAATGACTATTAAAAATGGACTTAATCTGATTCACACTTAATAATGTAACTCAACAAAATAAAAAACATTGTTTAAATTTTAAAAAAATGTTTAATTTAATTAACGTGAGACATTTTAATACAAGTTTACGATAAAAGAATTAATTTATAAGTTATAAATAAAAATAAAAATAACTAACAAATGAGAAAAAGTTAAAATAATAATAATATTAACAACAATAAATGAGAGAAAAAAAAATCATTGCATGGGCAGAACTTGACAATAATTCTTGTATGCACTTAAAAATCAAATCTTGAAAATTGTTTTCAATTCTCTCTTTCTGTATTAAACTTATTAAAAATGTATTAAATTTAAACACATTCTTAAATTTTGGACCAGACAAGCGGATAAACAAAAGATGCCTTTTTTAAAATAAATTAATTAATTAAATGACTAGACTAGGTCGTCATTTTTTTAATCAAAAGTTTTTACTTTTTTATTTATTATAAAAGATAAATAAATTCATAAAAAATAGTTGATAACACCACAATATATTACTAACCTAAAGTTATAATTGTTATATTCAAAATCACTTTCAACCATATTTACATACAAACACGCTCATAATTAAAAAATGATCAAGTTTGATGCATTTAAACAAAATTAATTTTTTACTTACTTTTATAATAATATTATCAAACACAGATTGGTTCAATTTCTTTCTAAAAACTAATTCTTTTCAAATTAAAATTTTCAAAATCAACTGTATATATTAAAATCTAAAACAAACACATGCATACTTCATTGTACGTACACAAATTGCTTGCTCTCTTTATTGTATTTCGTTGAAAGTTACTTAAGAATATAAAGATTGTTTATCAGCTCAACTTGACAATGTTTTTCTTCATGACGACATGCAAAATCATAAACAACCATACCTTTTACAGCTACTCTTTAAAATCCTACTAGTTATTATATTAATATATTCAATATATATGTAAATAAAGTGGGTACGTTTATTGCATGAACTATTAAAAAAAATATCCCAAACATGTGATTGTGTTGCTAGATCCAAGAAAGAACAAAACAATCATAACCACGACAATGAACATGTGGTTTTCCTATGAGCAGCGTTCCAAACTTTAAACCAGTACATATATACCCTTGTCTTGACCAGACAAGATACAAGTTCATGACAAAATCAATGCCAATATCCATCGGCATCACAGTATCGTGCTGAAATTTCGCTACTATTCTGCAAAATCAACTGCTTGAGAATTGGGGATCAAATGCTAAAACATTTAACATTACATACTTAAACGCATTCCATTTACTAAAATAGTTTAGTTAACTATTTAAAAATGTTGTATATAATACCTTTTAAACTTAAGTTGAAGTCGAACTCAACTTTTAAATATAATTTATGAAGTAATAATCATTTATCATTTACAAGTTTTCATTTGGTCATATATGTAGTTAACGTGAGAGGTTAATAATACTAAAAATTATTAAATTATTATTTGTTTAAAATATACTTAAAATTAAAATAGAGAGAGTGTGTTTTTTTTTCCCTCAAAATAAGATGTAGTTGATATAAATAAGAAGGAATATTCAATTATTGTGTCGTTAAAACTTTTATATATCTTGCAATTAAGAATTAAATAGTTGATTAGAATATCGTATGTCCTTTGGAAATGTCGGTTTAAATTTCGAAATATTTTATTAATATTATCTTTATCTGGCCACATCATCATAATGGTTTCTGATAAACTTGACTTGGGTTACATCTGCCAGTTAATTTCGTTAATAATGTTGATGTTTTCAATCAATTATTTGAATACGCTGTCGATTCTCCACTTCCTCTGAAACACATGGATCAGTGCTGTGCTGTATCATTTAATGCGATAGATGTCTGAAAGGTGCGTTGCGTATCCAATCATCAAAATCATATGCTTTGATTTTCATAGTTAAATGCTTCGCCTTAAATATGTGTATAATTTTATTTAGGCTTTGAAATTGTAATTATTAGTTATTTAAAAACTAATGTTTTAACTTTTAAATTTAACCTTACATGAAGTTTTCTTCTTATACTATCATGAACTACTATTATAAATCTCTGTGAAAGCAAATACTACTACTTTATCTCATTTTACACTATGTTTATCTATAATTATTTTGTTGAGAAAGTTATTGTAATTTTAGATTTCGTATATTGTGGACATGTTCATGATCTGATATCGACAGAAATGGCTAAGATAAAATTATTATAAATTATATTTTCAACGAAAATAACTTTTAATTTTACACAGCAGTGTTAGTGTTATAATTAAAATTTAAGGCTAATGAATTTTTTTTACTCATATATAACTCCCTCTAAATAAATTTATTTTTGATTTGTGTATAAAAAAAAATATTATTGAGAGGTTGATTAGTTTTTGTGCCTCAGCAGCACAGCCTAAGAAAATCTCTCGTTTCAAGAAAGAAAGCATACTCTATAAAACCAAAGTAAAAATTCGCAAGCCATGAAATAATTATTTTCTTCTAATTAATGCAATTATTTTGTCATAAAATCATTAACAATAGTTTTTACATTAGAATCACATATTTTAGGGTAATTATCATGAGAACAACTAGTGGAAAGACCAGTTAAAACCTGGTAATCTAATTGGCAATGCCAATAATGGGTTTTTATTTTATATATTACGATTGTCAAATATGCTAAGCAGAAACACATTGTGTGAAATATGGATGTGTTTGGGTTTCAGATCTGCAGGTTTTCTTTTTTTCAAGATCTGGAATGCATCTCCTCAATCCTGTTGATAAAGATGCTTGGCGAATATACTTGTGGACCTTCAGCATCAATCATTCAAACTTATACATTAATAATATGGTATCTGGGATCAGTGCCACAATTTGATCTTTATCATCTCGTATTATATGCATTTCAGGTATGTTTAGCCAAGCATATACTGTGTCAAACATGGAAATTCGAACTTTTCAAATCTCCAATAATAATAATAATAATAATAATTATCATCATCATTTCCACACTGCTGATAAGATGCTTGTGATACAATTTAGATTTATAAAAATGTTAGATATTGGTTTTTATTACACGTGGTAGCTGCCTAGCTGGATCGGTGGCACATAAATGTTGCATTGAACTTGGACACCCTACCCATGTTTGCAAGAAACTCTTACCATTTGAAATGAAATATTTCATATATTTTTAATGTTAGATCGGGCAATTAATCAGTACAAATATTATTTTAATTATAAATTATTAAATTAACTATAGTTAAACCGTAATTAATAAAGTGTTCGATTATATATATATATATATATATATATATATATATATAGTAAATAATATAATTTTTATCCAATAATAATAATAAATATCATGTTTATAATTTCGTAAATATATAATTTAATTATAAAAATTATAATAAAATATGATAAATGTTTGAATATGTTATTATTAACGTGTTATATTATAATATTTACCATACTTAGTAAAATGATAATTTAATTATTTTTCTATTATGGAGAAACATTTTTTGGTGATATTATTATTTATATTAAATCATGTATATATGTTAATAAATAAATACACGACATAATGGTTAAATGTTTTATAAGTTATATTTTATGATGATATTATCTTATGACAAATGTAGACATATGATGAGTTCTACCCAAATAATGGTAGATATATATTATAATATATAACTTAAGAAAATGAAAATTATACGTGGGCAAGACTCAAGTTAGCAAAGATTTCACGTGAAGGCTTATCAATGACAATTATACCTTCAAATCTTATGAGAAAAACATTGCCAGACAATTTTAAAATAAGAAATGTACTTCATATATATTCAATCCGACAATTAAACTCTCAGAGAATTAAGTATCACAGAATGTTTTTCTGTACAACGTTCTTCAAAATTTAAATTGAAAACAACACAAGATTTCGCATTCAAATATTGCTGCTAAGCTAGTAACACAAGATTGTTGAGTACATCTTAACTGGGGGTAACATGATCAAACATCCAGTTTTGACCACACAGCATATACATGGTTGATAATAATAATAATAATTGTGATGATAGATATCCCAACAACCAGCTTTGCAGCCACACCTTGTTTGGTTATACAAGATTTGTCATAGGCCTTAAAAACAACAAGTCTCCAAATAGACCCACCAATTATATTTTATTTGTTTTGTAGAATTCTCACATGCTTATCCACATTTCAGAACCTACCAATTAATATACCCTTTCGTCAATAATCAATGGCTACTTGACAACACCAACTTTACATATAAGACACTTTTCCGCTTCAAATTAAATAGCATCATCAATTTTACCGAAGAGAAAAAAAAATAGCACCCACCAATCAAATTTTCATGCATTATTGGATCAAAACCTTCTTTTCTCTGTCGGTCCCATTGTTCTAACCTCTCTCAAATTACACACTGCCAAAGAGAAAACCATATGCATTTTCTGCCTCCGTCATATTATCATATATATGAAGCAAATTTATCCATCTTTCTACAACTGTACACTGTTAGTTAGTTATGTCACACTAGTTTTAAAGTCAAGTAATATAGCAAATCAGTCAACAGTTAAATCATTTGAAAAATTAATGTAATTAACTATGTGATAGAGTATATGGGTTTTTGTTAAGGGTTAATGTTAAGTATTTATAAATATTTTGTTATTAAACAAATTATGTATTTATTATATTAAAGTTATAAAATTATAATTTTTTTTTATTTTTAATCAAATTTTATTATTATTAGTTGCTTATTCTTATTTTTAATACTAAAATTAAAAAATTGCATGTGTGTATATCTTTTCCTGTGCATGTGGGGAAAAAATTGCAATCTATTAGTGGCGAAGAAGACATGTAAATTCGAATTTTCTTCTGTTGGTTCTCACTTTAGTCTCTACTTAGTAAAATTATAATCGTGTATTATATTTAATGATCTTTAATGATAAGTTAATTTTGTTATAAAAATTAAAATTTTTCAATAAATTAGCTTTTATTAGTATATAATTTTTTAACAATAATTGAATGATTAATAAATTTTAATTTTTACTTACAAAATAATATAATATATTAATAAATAATTTCATTAATACAAAAATATATTAGTATATGCTATCAAAATACAAATGTTCATATACTGTATTATTTTGTTGATATAAACAAAAATTATACAAATAAAAAATATCTTAATATTTAGTAATTTTTAATCGTTTATTTTGCAATTGATTATTTAGATCAATGTTAATAAAAGTTTTTAAGAATAACCAATATTTAAATAACATTGACTAATATTCATTAACAATGATCAATCTTGTGACTAATTGGAAAAAAAAATACCAATCATTATAAACAACTAGATGCACTATATAGTTGTAATTTTGTTGAAGAGAAATATCTATTATCACTCTAACATATTTATTATCATTCACGACCTACATTTTTTATTATTAATTGAATTAAAAAATAAAAGTAATTAAAAAAACAACAATAAATATTTTAAAGTAACAACAAACTCACCATTTATATTTATTATATATGTGTACTAAAACTATCAATTATGAAAACATTTATTTTCAATCACTAACATGGCATTAGAGCAGAGTCTGTGACAAGTGCTCTGCCACCAACCTATCTCACAATCCATACCATCCTTGAGCAGATAAAATAAATTGAAATTAATTTTGATTTTAAAAAATAAAATAACTGTTGTTTAATAATTTTAAAATTAAAAAAATTATTTATTATTGCATTTCATCTTACTAAATTGTTCTTATTCTATCTTTAGGCAAAACATGTGACCGTGATGAAAGTTGTCAACTACCATCTGCACCCTCCTCATCCAATCCCACCCATTATCTGATGTCCACCAAATTGTATCAGCGTTTTTGTCAAAAAAAATAATTGAAATCCTAAAAATTAAATAAATTTTGAATATTTTAAAAATTAAAATTAATTTTTTTAATCAAGTTAGACAAGATTTTAGATTTAATTTTAAAAATTAATCCAATTTACTTTAAAACAAACTATTTATGAAAAATATTATCACTTATACTTATATAATTCTATATTTATTAAATTATAATTTTTAATACTTTTATAGTTTTTTAATTTAGATTTTATTATTTTAATGTATTTATAACTATATTAATTTTATATTAATTTAAATTTATTTTTAGCTATAATATTTTTTATATAAAATAAGTTTTAATTAAAAATCATACAAAGAGATAATAAATAATTTAGTTATTATGTTTTAACTAAATTATAAATTAATTTATTTAATTAAAACTATTATTAATCAAATCAGATTAAATTAAAACTTTATTTAAGTAAATTCAAACTAAACTTCATTAAAAATTGGAAGATTTTCCTTATTAAAAAAAATTTCTTAAATATAAAAAACTTAAAATTTTATTTGTTTAATAAGTTGGAACAGTAATAAGAGAAATTTATAAAAAAATTAAATTATTCATAATTAAATTCCTTTTTGCAAGCGTATGCAATATCGAATAAAATGTATTTTGAAAATTATTTTATATTAGATACTGCTAATGTAGATATTAAGAAATTTAAATTTAAAAAAGTGTAACAATATTCTTATCAATATATTCTTTTCATAATTTATATTGAAAATTTTTTATTTATTGATTCTTTGAGATATTCATTTTTTTTCATATATAATACAAAAAATATTTCAGAGATAACTTTTGGAGAGCTAGTGATGCACACACTTAATTAGCATGCAAATGTTTGAATAATATATGAACTTAAGCTAAAAGAACATATTAGCATTATCTTTCCCAAATTATAAAATGAAAAACATGATCTTGAATTTAAACTTAATTATGTTAAAAAAAGAAATACTTAACATAAATTTAGTACACTTGAATTAGAACACTAGGCCAATAACATCATTAATTATAGATTATAATCATAATAAATTAAGAAGTATCACAACTAGTTTTGCTTATGGCATGGGCTATTATTCCTTAGCTTCAACGATGAGTTTATGGCTCGTGGACTTGAGAGTGATATGTCATAGTTATAAATTACATTTTTAAGGCCATCATGCAAAGAATTTGATAATGGAATTTACGTGCTCATGACAATATCATCCTTAAACACCCATCTCAATTATCTTATATCCATTCAAATTTTGATATATTCATCTTCTTCATCGCTCAAATGATTGCACATAAAGTGCAAAATGTCAAATATTTATAACCCAACAATTTTAAGTGTTCTTATTAATTATTCTGATAACTCTCTTAATTATTAAATGAAAAAAAAAATACTGAATATTTTTTATACACCTAAAAATATTAAATATATTTTTATTTAATATTGCAAGAAGTTCATTAAAAAAAATATTATGATATCACGTAACAATATTTCTGTGAACACGATTGCAGCATAGAATCAATTATTGTTCCATTTTCTTTTTCTTCGTAGTTTCATATCAATAATTGGGTACCTGTTGCTTGAACATGATGTTAGTAATAAGAGCTTTCTTGAAGTTATTAGCAATCTCTGCAATGTGGGTATCTCTATCATTTTATGCTTAATTAGTTGGAAAGACTATTCATGAACATGAGTGACTATATAATAAGTCCATTCAAAAGAAAATTATTGCTCACTTGTAGACCTCATTACAAGAAACAGATCATGCTTTCCACCTCGTACTTTGACAAAATAGTATGTTAAAAGAAATCTTTAAGGATATTGACTGATCAAAAAATTAAAACTGAAATGACCTTATAATAAAAGTAATTTCTAGTAAAATAAATATTTATTATTTAATATCCTTAAGTCCATCACCACTAGATTACAAAAACAGTTGTTGCATTAGAAATGCAAAAACATTTAATAGTTTAACTGCGATTTGAATTATGTTAATTAAAAAAAATAATTTTAACATTAAATATATTTGAATAATTAATTGATACAAAATTATAAAATATTAAATTAAGCAAAATTTGAATTAACATAAAAAAATATCATATGACACATTCTTTAAGATTAAAGACCTACAATAAATAGTTAAATGATAACAATCCATATATGCATCACATATATGAGTTTTAATTTTTTTAAAATTATATATATATAGTAATCTCCAAATCTATGTTCAGCTTTAACTTCCCGTATTCCCAACTAGAAAATTCAGCCAATCAGTAATAATACAAGTATCAATTTCCAAAGAACAAAAAAAGGAAAAAGGAAAAAACAATGGGCTCTGCTCTTTTTCTTTTCTTCAAATTGGAATATGATGCCTCTTAAGCCTTCTTTGAGACAATCATTCTCTCTTGTTTTCTAAGATCACAATAATTAGTTACAGTTGCGCGATATTCACATGATTCTATGCACTGAAAATATGAGTAGCTTTTTAGAAATATTATAATAAAATATGCAACATATGTATAACAGTTTAATATTTATTACAAGTAAATGTTTGCAAAAGTTATTGCTTGCTGTTTCCTTAAATGTCGTCTTTTTTGGAAAATTATACTTTTGCAATATATCATATATGTGTATATAAGTCCTGTCTGCTTGTTCACAACATCGGAACATACGCAATTATTTCAAATCAAAACGATATACTTTTGCTGTTGTTACCATCTTCAGAATTGTAGCTGTTGTAATCTTTTTTGTTGCAATTTCTTGTAGAGGACAATGATATGGGTTTATGCAAAGCCCAAACCACTACGTATTCCTTCCATTTCTTTCTTTCTTTCTTTCTTTCTTTCTTTCCTTTTGTTAGTTTTTAATTGATGTAATATATATTGTTATATTTTCATGAAAATACCCTCGCTTATACCTCTAACCATTTCATTTACTCTTTGTTGAGAATTAATTTTAAGAGAAAAACATAAAAAGGTAATTAGTTAAATTAAAATCCATCCATAAACATTCAATAAGGATACAAGTAAAAAAAGAATTAAGTAAGTTTTAAAAATCTAAAACAAAATTCTTTTGTGAAAAAAATTAAAATGCTAAAATAACAAAACACAGAGATTGCAACTGTGGAGCACTTGACCACTTGGGAGGTAGTGACATCATGTCAATAATTAATTCGCTTAAAAGTTTAAGACTCAAATGATTTCAATTTTACATCTCTAATAGATTGAACAGATACATCCTTTTCCAACTTTCTAATTACTTTCTCATTATAGTAAAATCATTAGGATATCAGCTATTGTCAACAAACTGTATCTGTCTGTATACCATAAACAACAAAGGCAAATCTCAAAATCAATGCCAACAGTATCCTAACCCAAAAAAAATCAATGTAAGTTTAGGTTAAATTATGAAGACAATCCTTATTATGATTTTAGAAAAATATAATTTTGTTAAAAAATGTAAAACCACAAGACAGCATTCAACTAATGATTTTAAAGGCAACTTTATGAAAGAGTTTATCTATGAAATAGGGAGAAAAAAAAAAAAGGAAAAAAAGAAGAAGAGAGGCAGTGTTCCAAAATAATTGTTATTTTTCTCTAGAACAGAGATGGGCATAATAATGTATTTGCCTGAGTTTTGATGGAAATCATTCAGAGAACATATATAGAAGTCATGATACAATAAGTGTAATCATCAATTTTATACACTGGAAATCTAAAATAGGAGTCACTTCTCAATAATAAGATGACAAGAAAGGATACTGTAACCAGTATGACTGAACCTACCAATGAAAACATCTATAAACTCTTCATTAACACTATAAAAAGTTCTCTGTGACATACATGCAATTATTCTAACTACGTGCCAAAACTGTATTCTGTTGTACGGAATAAAATAAAAGAAAACCTCTGAACTCTTTAAAGTTTCCATTTTCAACAATCTATGATGGAGCCTAGCTGGTGAAAGACCGACATTCAAACATTTACAGTAAAGAGATCTGTCAACTCATTGCGTAAGCTTAATTTTCAAAGCTTGCTTAAAGGATCAATTGCCTTTTCTCTTTAAACCCTTTTTCAGAGTATCAAATTCAGATGAAGAAGCTCTTAATTCTTCACTTCAAGACCCAGAGGCCAGACCTTCTGTTGATTCAGAACTAGGCCAAACCAGAAAGGTTTAAGAATTATCACGTAATGTAGGAAAGCTAACTCCATCCTTCAGATGGCTTACTGCCGTGGGACATAACCATTTCAGCATGTTTGTACCTAAAATCTGGTCAAGAAACAAATGAACATATTGTCAGGTAATAACAATCAGCAAATATGTGCAAATTAGTGCCAGTCAAGACCACAGAATAGTGAGAGACCAAAGTAATGTTTTTGTATGCACCAATGTTGAATGGATGTCGATAGCTCTGCCCAGATTTCATAGCCAGCCATTTTGCACGATTTCCTTCATAATACTGGAAAAAAGGCACAAAATGACATCTGATAAGACATTGGTAAAGACAAAAGGCTTTTCAATGAAGTGCATCCAACTGAAATCCCACCTCTATTGTTGTCATGTTATGAAGGACAAGGTAGACATGCCATCCAAAAAGAGTCAGAAGAGTTACGGTCAAGGCCATCACCATCATTCCATACAAGACCTAAACATCATTCACAAGTCTTATTGTTAATTTGTAAGTTATGAAACTTAAGTATTAATGCAAGAAGAAAGAGTTAGTCAAGTTTTCAGTTCTCAACAGAAAGCCATGAAAAGTTCCATTCTGTGACTCAATCTCTAATTGTAAGTTTATAATCATCATAAAAAAGGAAAAAGAAAACAGGGTTACTTCATCATTTACTTAATTACTTGTGGTGGATAAAGAAGAGAGTCCATACAATGTATATGTCAAGTATGACGAAGTTAAAATGTAATTGCAGCAAACTAATGAAGGAAATGCATAAGGATTATATCTCAACCTTAGACAATGCCTCAGCTTAAAATTGGAGGAAAAAGGCAACTAGGATTACGAGCAATTGAACGGACCAGAGGCAAACATGTAATAACATGAATGGAATACAAGTAAAAATGACAAATTCATGCAGTTGAACATTAGAAAGGAGAAATATGAATGGCCGACAAGTTGTTTTATATATGTCTCTAATATGAGTACAAATCTATGACACACGCATTAGAACATCCATCAATTATAGCATGAAACTTACATAGAAGATCCTAAGAGAATTCCCTTTAATAAGCTCCCAGTCCTTCTGAAGTACACAGCTTATAAATATGACCTGCACATTGCAAAAGCTTATGTCAAATAAGAATCCTGTCCATTACAAAAACAAGTAGAAGCAGTGATGATATGGTGTAGAATAAGAATCCTGTCCATTACATACCGTAGAATAAGTACTTGCTATGGTGGCATATAATACAAAAACAAAGAAAGCCTTATAATTCCAATAACCAACACAATTATTTATCCACAAGCAGTGATGATCCTACATCAAATTGAGCAAGCAAACAAAAAGGTCAAACTTCACGAACTCAAATGCAAAATTCAAACTCTAAACAACATCCACTGCCGAGAAGCAACCAACCTACCATTTTCAAAATACACCTTCTGCAGACTCGACAATGGTGAGTCCTCGGGGGCTTGTAAGCAAAGCACTTGTCACATTTCTTCCCTTGTGCACTCTGCAGCAAATTTGTTAAGGATCTCAGTAATAGATCAAACAATGATCACATACATGTAAGAATTGACAAAACATAACATCAAGAGCTTATTCCGTCACAAATACATCAAGTTAAACCATTCCTTCGCCATAAAAAATCATGATGGGGGTGCGAACAGCTATAGCTTAAGCACTGCAAATTATTAAATAATCACAGATAGTACCTAAATTGAAACACCTGCGGCATTGATCCAGCGGGAATTTACAAAATTTATAAAGATTAAGAGAAATTCAGTCAAATTTCCTACTTGATTAACACAGGGGACACATTTCCCAAAACACCAATGGTTCCTGAGATTGATTCAACAGAGACCCAAGAGAGAGAAGTGAGAAAAGCTTACATCTTTGGAGAATTCGAGATCAGGGGCATAGGAAGAAGGGACGTGACCAGGGTCGGTGAGAACGCAGGTGAAGAAAGAGAAGAGAGAGAGAAAGGCGAAGAGAGAAAAGAGGTAAGCATTCAAAGCGCCAGGGGAACTCTGCAAATGGAGCCAATCATGGAGGAAGACGAAGATTGAAGTGTAATACAGAAAAAGCATCAACGACAACACTGCCAACACAGGCAATGATAGGAACCTTCTCCCCTTCATGGACATGCCAAAGGAAAAACCCCTTCTTTCTTTCTCTTCTTCCTCCGTTTTCAAGCACTTTTCTAAAACTTTTTAACATAACTTAGATTAATAATTTAATTTAAATACTTTACATGGTCTTTCAATCATTAATTGTTGTTTTACTAAAATTATCTATCTTTTAATAAGTATTTTTAAAATTATATTCACAGTAATATACTAATATTTAATCATTTGATAATATTATTTTTTATATCAACAGTATATTAAAATTTTAAATTAAATAATAAATTTATTAAAATTAATAGAAAAATAGATGTATATTAAAAATTTGTACTATATTTTAAATATTTATAATATTTAGTGGTCAAAATTATAATTTATATATTAAATGAATTAACATATATAATTATATAAATAATGAATAAATATTTTATTAAAACTAATTTATCATAAATAAGAGTATGTGTGTATATATATATATATTGTAATTAATATATATATATATATATAATTTTTATAATTAAGATAAAAATATTTATAATTAATTTTTCTAAAAAATAATACGATGCATTATATTAGCCGGTATAAATATACTTTTAAGATAAAATAGATTTCATTTTGTTATAATTTCACTTTTTTTTAATTATTACTGAGTGTTAATATTAGCCTGTATAATTCACAAGGTTTTAACATGACATTCATCACAAAGTTAAGTATCAATAGCTATAGCTTACAAATTATTGGGCTTTAATTTTCTTTTAAAAGATAAGTATATGTTTATTTTGGCTTATATTTTAATTAACTTTATAAAATAAACTAAATTAAATACATATGATTTTAATTAACATAAAAACAATATAAATATATTTATAATGTATTATAATAAAAAAAACGTATATTTATATTTTTAAAGTGAACATTTATATTTGTATAAATATTTTTAAATTCTTATACAATAAAAAAAAGTAACAAAAATAATACTTTTATCATTAATCAATCATTTGTTAAGTTAAAAATGAGAGAATGCAACTTTAATTGAATTCATTCGGAAATCAAGCAAGAGAAGAACTCAGTGCTCCTTACATAGTAAGAGCATTACCTAGATTTTAAAAAAAAATTATAAGAGATTTAGTCTTTTAAAAATTTACAAATTTTATTTTTATTCTATTTTTAAAATTATTCATTTTTATTTAATCTTTCTAATAATGATTTGTTAATTTAGTTTAATATTTCTTCATATAACAGCGATTTATATAATTTAATTGAGAAAATGTGAAAGGTTGACATAGTGATATAAAGTCTCTTATATTCATACAAATATAATTAGAAGGAAATCTTGGGTTCAAGTAGGAATTAATCCTAACGTTTTTGTTTAACATAATAATTTTATCTATTTGAATCTAAGTTCTTCCAAGTAGTACATTGCATGAGCAATGTCAAAAACCACACAAGTAAATAACAAAAATCCAACAAATCATTAATAAAGAAATTATATAATTTTAAAAAAATAATAAGAAAATTATTTTAAAAATAAAAAATAAAATAAAATAAATTTTTTTAAACGACTATAAACTTATTTAATCCTCCTAAATATTACTCGTGTCATTTATCTTCAATCATCCCTTCGCATGGCGTATACAATTGTTAGCTATTGCTTCCTTTTCCATCTCAGTTGTAAGGACAGTATAGTTTATAGTTTATCAGACTTTCTTTTTATCAGAAAAAAAAGAAGATATAACTCATGATTTATCAGAAAATTGAAGGCCTATAAACTTCTTAGCATTCTTTTCCTTTGAAATAATGGAAAAATTGTTGCCTCTGATTCTCAGATATTTGCTTCCATCTATCAGATTAACACCGGGTTGGAGGGAGCTGTCTCATTGATTGTAATTTGCCCTTGATGATGACAACGATATTAAGATATCATGCTCTAACATCAAAGTGTTGAATTATTTGATAATTTAAGTGATTGATTGTAAAAGTTGATCAAGAAGCATTTGAACTAAAAAAAAATTAATCTCACAACTGGAGTAAGAAAAGGAGGATTTGAAAATGAAAATTGAAGCTACCAAAGAAGAAAAATATAATATTTCAGGGCTATGCAATTCAAAATTGCACGTATTACTTGTAATATATACAACAAAGACAATGTAAGAATATATATCTTAGGTAAAAGGGTGACATTATTAAAATGATTATCAATTTATCAAGCCTCAACATACACTTATGTGGTTGTCTCTCAAGTACAGTTACCAACAAGGTGACAATCTTGTTTCCATCTCAAGAAGGAAAAGCTAAATAATGATGCAACTCTTCAAATTCAAGATGAAGATCACTATCACAGAATCCTTAGCTGGCATTCATGCTGGCACTCATGGATATTGCAATCTTGTTTCCATCTTTTGCCAGAGACAGGTTGGTTGTGCACTAAATGAGCCCTTAGTTTGTGTAGATAAAACATTAATTTAGAGAAATAATTGTTTATTTTTCAAAAAATGTTTTAGAAAGTTAACAGAAATAAGTGCTTGTTTCACCAAAATAAGGTGAACCAAACACACAGGCTTGTAGAGTTTGCATATCACAATGACTCGGGAATATATGGGTGAATGATGAACCTCTAGAAACTCTTCTAGCCATCTGCAACTGCGTATATTTGACTAATCTCTGTTTAGGGTGCATTTAATCTGAAAAAAAAAAAGAAAAAAACTCAAAATTGTGATACAACAAAAGCTTTAAGAAATTTGAAAAATATTAATTGTTGCAGGGATTGAAGGACCGCATTCCGGTGATCATCTAACTGTCTTGCATCTTTTTTTTTATGTAACATGGTGAATTGTTTGAAGTAGTAGGTTTTATTATTGCTTTATAGCCTATTTTTATATTGTTGTAGCTTCTATAGGCAATCAATCAACTGAAGTTTAGGTGTTAAATTGAAAATTTTAAGTGGGTTTATTTTTTAATACATCAGCATCATAAGTCTATCTAGTTTCAGTTTTCAATAATAAATATGCTATTCCTCTCACTAGTAGATTCTAACAGGGATAGATTAGTTGGATATGATCTTCTATTGCACTAATCATGTTTGCATCAAACACATTGATGCATCAGGGCATATACGGTCTGATATATATTTATATACACTTCTAAAATGTAATTCTCTAACATGAGGCTAGATTAGTTGATTCATGATTAATTAGAGAAGACATTTATTTTGATTAATTAGTAAGGTAAATATATATTGATTTGACAATTTTATTTAACAATGTCACACTATATTTTAAAATATTTTTTTAATGTGTAACATTGCACAATAGAAAAAAATTATATATGATAAATTTTCATAAAAAAATTAAAGCATTTAATATTATTACTGTATTAAATTATATATTTTTTAATAAAAAAATAATTATATATATGAATTTTATTCTCTACAATATTGCAAAGGTTAAAAAATTAATTTTAAAAATCATATATGAAATATAATACATACACTTGTTATATAGCTACATATGTCTTATCTAATTCCAATATTTCGTTTAACTCATTATTACACAATAAATCATCATATAAGAATTATGTCATATACTTGCACATTATTTTAATCTTTTTCTTTATTTTTCTCTGTGTTACGTTACATTACATATCATATCATTCACTATTTTTCTTTTATCTTCTTAAATATGAATATCATATTTCCATCTTATATAGTTTTGTTTGTCACACTACATACAAAACTGTCTTTTTAACACTCTTATTTGTGGCGCCAAATAACATATAAAAGACATTCAGGTCCATAACAGTGGTCAATTTTGATATCATATAGTTTCCTGTAACGTTGAACATTGGAGATGAGGATCATTCTTCAATGTGGGGATAGCATTTCTTCTCTATGTGGACCCTTACAGTACACATAATTTTGGCTGTTGTTGATAATTTAATGAAAATGAGGTTGCTGTAGGACACACAACATTTGTAAAGAAGAATCTGTGCACTGCCAATTAAAAGGAGTGGTGAAATTGGGCTTGGCAAACAATGCAAAGTTAAGGAGGTACAACAGCAGTTGGCACAAGTCACTGAAAATATAGGGACCAGGATCACGGTCTATTTTGGGGGACCATGCATATATGATGAACTTTCATTTTCCGTTAATTTTGGCTAAAAAAAGATTACCAAAATGAGCAGAATAAAAATGCTAACTACAAAAGTGTATGCATTAAGGTAAGATGTATCACAATCAAAGGACAAATAATATCAAGGCGAGAACAGTGTCCTTAACGAGAATGATAATTAACTCTCTTCACTGTGCTGTGTATAACTATAAACCAAAGTCCCTAATATCTTTAAGCCCATTTCTTTAGCCTATTTAAACTAAGTTAGGAAATATATAACCAATTTGTCGTACATAGAATAGAACACTACAAAGTAGAAAATATTAAAGCACTTCAATATTTGAATACATTATGTGTGACACAACAGATAATATATATGAGAATATTGAGATAATGATATATGATCGAGGGGACATTTTAAAAAAACTATTTAAGAATAAGACCCAACTACACTTCTTTCACTGTTAAGATTGGATATCTGCTGTTTTTCTTAATTTTTAATAACTTAATAGTTGAATCAGTTAATTTTATATTTTATAAAAATTCTTAAAAAAAATATAAGTGACCAACCAATCTTACTATATAGAGTCGGTGCTGGCCGTACAAAATGATAACTATAGTTCATGTGCTCTACCTACGGATCTGTACACAGTATGATATCTTAAGTTCTTGGGATACTGGTTGAAACTGCGAAAGACTAGCAGCAATCCAAAGTGCTTCTGTCAAATAGAGGTTAATTTCATATATTATTTAGTAGCAAATGATCGTTTATATGCACATTTTAAGTAATAGAAGTGAATAATAGTTTTTATATAACCAACAACCCTCCCTCCTACACTACTTAGAAGATTTTAAAAATCTAAAAAAAGATAATGGGATCTCTTCTTCTTTTTCTTTTTATTTACTCTTGATTGTTCTTTTCATTTTCCCGTTCAACTTTGAAAAATATCCTATGGTTAAATGTTTATGTTAATTACCTCCACCTTTCATGGACAGATTATATCATTTTATAGAACTTGCTCCCCTTTATAATTTATAAAGAAAGAGAAAGAAAAACCTTAATTTTAAGGGATTGGTCAAATAAAATAAGACAGGATTTTTGTTTTTTGCCTTTTTTTTTAATAGAGTATCATTCTCTTGATCTTCTAAAATTTTTTTAACAAAATAAAAAGTGTTATCGTGTTTTGAAACATATATGCAGATATATTTAAGCGTAGAAAATATTTATATTTTTAATGTTCTAAATTTGAATTTTATATTGAACTGGCAAGTTAAAATTTACGAGAAGGTATTAAATTATCTTTCAATAGGTTAAGAACAAAAACACAAACTAAATTAGTATAAAAACAACCTTTTAAAAAAATTTAAGCTATTAGGTGAAGATTTATGTTATAATTTTAACTTAATCCCTCGTGCCACGGTTCTTTGAGATTGAACAAAAAGCATGTTTGTTTACTCAACCTCTGTGCGTCAAGAATCGAGGACTATCCTAAAAAGTTAAGCTAATTAAAAAAACGCATTCACTCGAGTTTTTTAAGCTTACATGATCAGTTCATACCCCTACTTACTTTATGTCAACATTCAACTTTATTTTGAAGAACAGAAACAATAAGGAATAAAGGATCCACACACACATTATATTGGGTCTTGAGATGTGACTTTTAAATTAGAAGAACAATTGACGACAAGACTCAAATTCTTAATTATTTGGTTCCAAAAGGCTTGATATCGTGTTGATCATAACCGACTCTCTTATAAAATCTCAAGCACTTAGCCAATCAAGACTCGCGGATAATTTTATACTTTTAATGCATCTGTTGACACAAAGAATTATATATATTTAGAAGCCTACCCAAATGCATCCCACAGAAAGATGCCAGATGTTGCAAGCCTAGCTGGGGAATGACTAAAATACTTTATTATGTGCGCCTATATCTTTTATAAAGTATTACTAGCTAGCAAATCTAAGCTATAATCCTTGCGGTGAATAATCAAACTAAATCAGTGGTCTATAAAGTAAATTGCACTGTTCAATAGATATTCTTGTTGATCTAGCTAAAGTGAAGTGTTTATTATTGGTAATGTTATACAAATAACCACGTCAAAGTTGAAGAGTTAATTACCTACTCTTGCTAAAACAAACAAAATTAATATATTACCTTTTCTAACCTTTTAACTTTTTATAAAAATTATTATGAATTTTTTGTTTCAAATATATGTAACTTCTTAAATAGTTTTATAACTTCTTTTATAAGTCTATTCACTCTCTTTTTTATCTTTTACTTTCTCTCTTTCCGTCACTTTTATTCCTTAAAAGTTACACACAAGAAAATTCAAGATTGTTTAAAAAATTACAAAATTTCTAAAAAAAAACAGATATATAAAAGATAATATCATACTTATATATAAAAGAAGGATAATAGTGAAATGAACCCCAAATTAATGATTCGATTCTTCAACAATGGTTCTTTCATCAGACTTGGGAGCTTTTTGTGGACCTTCGAAAGTGAGAATGATTCGTCGACCTTCTTTTTTAGTTGTCAATATCACAAAACAGCTTTGTCACTAATTACACTCCATGACATGGCTTGTGATAAGCACTCATGACTGCGGATATTCTTTCACAGACACTTACTTAACACACTCACAATGTGTCTCCCCCACTGTCAGGGCAATTACATTTTAAGTCTCTGCGAATAGAAAAGAAAAATTTGATGACCAATATATAGATGATAAGAATGAAGAAAAAAGAGAAAGAAACTAAAAGCTATTGGTAATTTATATAGGCCATCCAAGATTGAGAAGAATTGTGATTGCATTATTATTGCGTTTTGGTTACAGTCATGTCTATAGAGAAATGAAATTATTATGAGCCATAAACATATGCTCATAATGTTATGAGTGATTATATAGGAAATTTAGACTATGCTTAACCAATATTAAAATATATTGCTTCTTGATTATTGTAATCAAGAATATAAAGCTTTTGTCAGCAAGCCATTATCTGGATCTAGAATTCGAGAAATCAAAATAAGGAAATGTTTGTTGAACATCTAAAGAGGAACATCCTAAACCTTTGTGCATTAATTAAAATGAATTTTTAAGATGTGTGTGCGTGTGTGTGTCTATATATATATATATATATATATATATAAAGGTGAGAAAAAAATAAAAATAGTTGCATACAGCATTATATATGATATCAATTTTTAATAAAATAAATACCAGAACTGGTTGAGTAAGATACATTCACTCAATTCAATAACATAACGCAATAAGTTTGGATCATTCGATGGAGTGATTCCGGGCGCTAGTGTGTAATATAGGGTTGCAAGGTACATATACTCTAAGTTGCCTTCAGCCAAATTGTGATTGGTTTGAAGCGGTTTCTTTTCTCCAAATTTATGAGAGCAAAAAGGTACAACTGTCAAGACTAATCATGATTTTTGCAACTTCATCAGAAAGACATCTCGAGTCTCCGTGTATTGTATTCAACAGAAATATAGCGGTACCAAAAACCATTATGATATCGTTTATTATGTTACTAACAGGCAAAAACTAGTAGTTCTTATGTTGCAACCTTCGTTTTACATGGCGGGACATGAAGTGGCACTAAAGCTGCCTACATAACATGTCTCATCACCCAGACGTCAGTCCTTAATTGTCAATTTTACTGCATCACTATTCTTCTTCTCACTTCATGAACAGATTATTTATAAATTAATTAATTTCATTTCCTAACTTTTGTTTAGAATAACAAATTAAAAAAGAAAAACTTGCATTACTCCGCAAAGCAGGCCTTTGCAAAGGTTTAAAACTGAGCTTTGCAACATTCAGTTATGGAGATACCCAATCCCTACAATCACAACTGAAACTGTCTCACAAGATTACAAGCATATAATAATCCATAAAATGGATTACTTATACGTACTTGGACTTTCAACGCAACAAGATTAAAGTGGAGTTTTCTCACCAGCACCTGCACCTAAAGGCTTTATATATATAGTTATTCCTTGCGCACTTTATGTGGCAGCTCAAAGCATACTATATCATCAACAAAAATCTGACATAATTAGTAGACAAAAATTCGATTCTTAGTCATGTATATAAAGAAGACTTCGCTGAAAGAGGCAAAACCCATTTTGCAATTTCAGTAATACTTATGCTTGGAAACGATTAGTCTTCAATTTGTAATTGAGAAATACCCTTACTGCGCAATAAAAGAAAAAAGTGTAATATAATGTCCAGCTGGGTATTACAGTATTAGTACCACTGACAGCCAGCATCCAGTTGGTACAGAAGACACTATGCCTTCAAATTAAAAAAAGGAAATTAAGATGTTTATTTATACCTGAGATCCTTTCTTTTCATCATGGATGAGAACATCTTAGAGATATAACAGTCTATACATGCTCCTGGTACACGTTATGAGGCATATGTTAATTAATGTAGAGAGTTTATATAATGAAGGAGTGCTTGAACCATTCTTTTTTATTTCATGAATATTGGCATGAAACTAATTTGCAGAGATGATAATTTTGGGATAAAATCTGAAAGGCGTATGTATATGTGTATGTGTGTCAGAGAAAGTAGTGTACCTGAAGATGAACTTGCAGGGAGTGTGATCAACAAGTTAAAGAAACCGAAATGATAAAAACAACCAAAATTATGAATATTATTTTCAAATCTTAAATACAAAACTATGAACAAATCTACAACAGAGAAACTTAATTTCTGTGCATAATTTTGTTTTCTTATGATGGCAAATATATACAAACGAAATTACCTTTTTGGTTTCATTCTTAAACCCTAAGAATCAAACCAGGAAATCATCATATCAAAGAAACTTTTCTTCTCTATAACCATCAGAAAAAAAAATAATAAATAATTTAAAGAACACTTTATTTCAAACTTTGATACGTATTCTGAGTTTTCTTGTATCAGCTTCCTGGGAAACAGACTAATAACTTTCAACAGAACTTAAATATGTTATATAAAAACAATTATCAAAATAAGGTTATCAATTAGAATCTTACCCCGCAGACATGAAAGTCTATATTGAAACACACAATCCTTTTTTATCGACTGAGACTTCGATGTAAAACAGCAACGGGTCCGAGATCTCTCTCTATATTGGAAAGATGTATTGTAATCCCTTGAAAGTTAAATCGTTTATTGCTGATGCAGCATCATCAAGATTCTCAGCGCCAAAACACTCCCACAAGGAGGTAGAATTTGTATGTGAATCTTGATGCTGCTGCACCTGCAAACAACGACTATGTATAAATCCTTGTTGCTGTAGGATTTCCAAAAGTTGCCTGCAACCTCCTTTATTGTGCTATCAAATTCTGGGTCCAATTGATTCAGTGAAAGAACAAGATTACCATGAACTCTCAACACATGGTACCTTTGCTTAATATACGACAGATATATCTATATATATAGCAGAATATAAGTGAACAATTTAGGGAACCCTAACAGAATATACGGTTTCTTGAGGGCAGTGATTCAATATATATATTTATAGAGAGAGAGAGAGAGAATAAATTTAAAAACTATTGTAAAGAGTAGCAAAGCTGTAAACTAAAGAGAGGAGAGGAGGAATAATTTAGGGAAGCAAACAAAATAACACAAACTAAAAGCCAACGACCCTTATTTGGTTGATGATTCATGGTTTTTGTGTGTTTCTGGGCATGATGAATCCTTGGCGGTGATTTGGCATACATCATATTTATATTATATAAGTATATAAATTATGCTAATAAGTAATAACACAATAAACTTGGTGGTTTTGATGATGGTGAAGTATTCATCAAATTGGCCATTTATTAGAGCCCTATATATCTCTTTATGAGTGGGTCAGTAGTAAAAAGGGCAAGGAAGATTGAAACAAAATAGAAATGGAAGAGAGATAGCATGGTTTCGCTTAAGAAATTATATGAAGTTTTGGTTAATATATATATATAAACAAACTAGCAGAAGGTATATAGGTCAAGATCTAGCTGCGATGGAATCTCCTATATATAAACATAAGAGAGGGAGAGAGAGAGAGGTTGTCATACACAGGTCATGCTGTGTAACCAAGGTTTCGCTATCAGCGAAGAGAAGAAGGACGAAAATTTTCAATTATAATTTGCTATCGTGACATTTATGTTATTAATTTCATGATTATATTTAATTATTTTCATTCATGAAATTCAAACTGACATTAATTGTTTAAGAAACAGGACTCGGTATCACTTAATTTAAACTCATGAAAAATTTAAGTATTGTATAGTTATTAGTTAATAATGGTGCTTATTTTTGAAAATTTCCCTCTTGCCTAACAATGATGATAAGGGTATAAAAAGTAAAATTTTATTGGTAAGCAATCATATGGATCGAATTTGTTAAGACTAAGTAAATCTTGCTGTTCTTCTTTTCAAACATCTTGCCCACGTGAATAAGGTACGGGAAATTATTTTAAAAATCAAAACGACAACTAACGGAAAACAAAAGGCGCCAAATGTGAAACGTACACAAATTAAGAATAAACGAAAAAAGTATCCATGTGAAATGAGCCAAATGATGAGTGCTTTTTTTTTACATTTTTTTTATCAAATAAGATGTTGCATATTTTTGAAACAATTGTGCAATTCTTAAATAATAATTATGATAGTAAAATTTTTCTAGGATTTATTGGATACGTAAAAGGTACCCAACGCTGTCACTATCCCTTCTACCCTGCTTTCCGATAGAATTCAAAGTATGAATTAAGAAATAATTTTAAGTTATTTGAATTTACGATCTAGTATTAAATTTAAAAATTTAAAATCATAAAAAAAATGAAACTAAAGTTTATTAAACTAAAAACTAGTTTAGTTTTCTTAATTTAAAACTTAAAATAGAAATTCATACTAAATAACGGTATTTTTAGGCTTTTAGCTAGAAATGCAATTTATTCAATCCCCTATCCTTTTAATGACCCATTTGCTATTATTGCTTTTATTATTACCACAACTATTAATATTATTACTACTGCAAGGCAACCTTTACTGTCTTTGTTGTTGTTGCTGTTGTCACTGGTCACTGCAATCTTTGTTTTCACTCCTATTATTCCACCACTAGATAACTGTTATTGTCACCATATGAATCTGAATGAAGAAATAATGAGTGGTTTATGTAGTTAATTTAAATTTAAAAATTTAAACTAAAAAATGCTTTTTTTAAAAAACATTAAACTGATGATCATCATAAACAAGTCTTAAGCTTTAAGTTTTACAAAAACACTTTTAAAATAAAATAAATCAAAATAATACAAGTTCACATTGTGGAATGGAGGAATTAAGATAATTTTATGGGACAATTGTTGTGTAAACTAATATTTCTGGTAAAGTTGTGAAAGCAGCTTGATTTTTATAGGAAAAGGCACAGATGTAAAAGCAAATTAATGTCTTTAGGAAAATTAGAGGGCTAGATGATATACTTCTAATAAAATCATCAAGTCAAATTATTTTTCTTATGAAAGTCATGGGATTACACTAATGTCTCCTAATCTCACAATACATATCCAAAATCTAAGGAAATAATAACATGACAATGGAGGACCTATCCAAAATTTATTTCAAACATGTAAGTGCATGATAGGGAAGGTCATAACCTAGCGAGAACATGGATGTTAAGTCATGATAGTACGTGAAAGAAATAAAAATAGAGATGAACAAAATAAAGAAAACATTTAAGGATTGTCAAAAGAAAGACACAACAACCAAAAGGTTGTCTGCAACATACCAATAAGATGCATGATAAAGCTAATATGAAGAAGGAGACACTCAAAATGAAATTAAATGTCTAGAAGAAGGTTACTCTATAGAAGGAAACAATAAATGAAAGAGAGCAAAACTGCTAAAAGATGCTAGAGAAGACATAGTCGAAGAGATTGTAGGAAGAACCATGAAGATAAAGTAAGGGAATAGTGTTGAGATAAATCACAAAAGATGACATAACTCTAATACCTTGTTGAAATAATGGAATTTTAAGTATAGAGGAGAAAGATAAAAAAAATAAAATAAAAAGAAACATGGAGCTGATGTTAAGTAAAAAATATGACCAGTTGATGTACACAAAATCTGTACTAACATTTATTTATACTAATGATAATTTTTACTAATTAGAAAACCATAATAAAATATAATAAGATAAATAATATTTTAAAAAAATGTTTTTAGAAAGAGGACATGGTGCGCCATGCAATACAATAAGTAGTATTAAAACATAATAAGAAAATAAAGAAATGCTAAATTTAGAGGATATTCAAAGATATTTCCATATAAAAATATTTAAATATACTCTTAATTTAAAAAATTTTGGTATTAATAAAATAAATTATGGTTTTTTAACATAACATGTATTAGTATTTTTTTTTTTAATGACCTTTAATTTGAAGAATTTTACATTACTCACATTTCTTTTAATGATGAGCGTATGTTGGATAAAAAGCATGTAAAAAAATTAACCTCTCCTAAATCATGCAACTATTAATAATAAAGTTTATCTAATTTAGATATATATATATATATATAATCTTATTATTTAGATCTATATATATATAATCTTATTATTTAGATCAATTTATTACAACTTCACCTTATTATATGTATTTTTTTTATATCATAGGACTTAACATTCTTGTATCAATTTAATTATTAAATTTTTAGATAGAACTCTTATAAAGCAAGTCGCAAGTATAAAGTTAATAATTACCCTGATCATACTTATGTAATAATTTGATATTATATAATTGGGTAAACTGATTGTAACTAAAGAAATTTATATTCAATAGCAGAAAGAAATTTATATTCTGTGTACGCTCGTGATGTATCAAAACTAAACTCAAAATTAATAACCTACTTTGTAAACATCTCATAGAAAATTATAACAATAAACAGTTTGGAAATTAAAAACTGTATGTCAAAATAAAGATTGATTACTTCCACGACTATTACTTTCTTGTTTATTTATAATGTATAATATATAACTTCTGTGATGTAACACGAATGAATCATTCATTAAAAGAACTAATGAATTACAAGGGAAAAAGCAAAGATAAAAAAAATGTGAAAGGTTTTTATTTATTTTCAAGTTCACTCTGAACTCGTCTTTCATAAACAAAGTGGAATCTGAATGGAAAGGAAAATTTTAAAGAAAAAATAGTGTGTCTGTTGGCAAACCATAATTGGCTATTTATTTTCAAAGTATGCTCGGGCCTCAAGAACATTGTACTAATTTTCAAATGAGTTTTTCTGTCTCTTCTTATTAATCGGGTTCTCATGCCAAGATTTGTGTTCACATGGAGAAGTTGTACTATAATTGTGTTCACATTGGAAGATAATCAATTTAATATGCTGAAAAACATTAGATGAACTGCTGTACTGTGTAAGATAATGTTTTCCCTCTCTATTCTTCGCTGCACATCCCGTACGTTAAGGCTTGGCTTGCTGAGATTTTATACTGCCAAATAAGAATTATTGACTCAAGTATTTTATTTTATTTTTTTTAAATATCAATATTTTATTATACTCTAATCCATTACAACTATAAAAAAAATTAATAATATATATTAAGAAATTATTAATCTAATTTAAATATTTAATCGATCTTATTAAAAATCTTACTGAAAACTATTTTTAAGAACGATACTTAATAGAATAAAAAATTTTAGTAACATTTAATATATTATTATTAAAAAGAATATTATTTTGTTGAAACCAAATTATTTATATTATTGTAAACCATATCATTATAACTTTTTTCTATTTTTTTTTACATTAAATTTCACTCATGCTTAATAATATCTCGTATAAATTTACATGTAAGCATAAACTCACATCAAACCATTCAAAGATCATGTATCACAGTTTGAGAGAGACATTATAATACAAAAAAAAATATAATATATTTTCATCTTCAGTATCACACAACTTAGAAGAAAATCGTCAATCATCATATCACATAACTCAAATATTGACTCAAAGTATTTAACCTTTTAAATTTTATTTTCGTCAGTTGTTCCCTTAATTATCCTTTTGCAATGTTGTAAGCTTTCGTTGACTGTTTTGGGTATTTAAATATTTATTTTTTATATACATATATTTCAAAAAAACTCTCCACAACCAAAAATATTTTCTTTTTACTATAAGACTTAGTTATGACAAGATCAAAGTGCATTGAAATGAAGCACTATTCCTTCGGTTTAATTAACTTTTATCTCAACGAGAAAGTGAAAGGGTATTCACTGCAAATCATTTTTAACTTATTATCACTGTGATCATCATTATAAATTGCAATACTTCTGTTACCGTTTTGTCATTTTTACTGATATTGTCTCATTATTTAGTCATACATTCATGCCATAAAAAAAGGAAAAAGAAAAAGTTGCCGTTATCAACATGTATAACCCATATATATCATTGTTGCTTCTCGTCAGCATTGCAATTAATTGTTACTATCTTATACATAATAACATGGCCACATGCTCACATTGTTGGGTACATCACATGTCCCACATGGTGATTACATCAATATATATGGCCATGACACTTAAATACTCTGAAATGCCTTACTTTTAGAATGAAGACATCCAAACAGGAAAAAAATAAAATCTAAAGAGTAAAAGGGGGGAGGGGTATATTTTGACTAAAAAATATATATGAGAAATATATAATTTTATTATATTTTTAAATTAAAAAAGATAAAAGAGAATGCAAGAATTGTTAAATAAAATAAATAATATTATGAATAAAGTTTCTCCAAACATATTCTCATCTCTTGATGCTTTATTTGGTGGATGGTTGAGTAATTTTCACATATTTAACTGAGTTTAATTTTCCACTCTGATGAAACACTAGAAGGCTTTGTTTTTGTTGATATAATTTTTATTTGGAAAAATAAATTATTGAGATAAATATTACAAATTTATGTTAATAATATAATATATTATATTAAAAGACAATTCTGTTGAGACTAAAAAATTTTACACATAATAACGGTACATCGTATTATTAATATAAATTTAAAATATTTATCTTAATAATTTAATTTTTACTAAACATATATTATACTCACAAAAAGTAATCATAACATTTTTTTTTGTTAGTATGTAATATTTTTTAGTGAAAGACAGGCCAGAAAGTAAGCTTATAATGTCAACAGCGTAAGTTTTTTGCGATGTGTTCAAAATTTTATTCCATTATTGAAAAAATGCGCTTTAACATAAATAAATATTAATCCTTCGGCTTGCTTTTACTAAATATAACTTTTATTTAATAAAAATTAACATCTAAATATGAATATTACATGTTTATAATACCATTTATTAATGATATATAATATTTTTTTATAATAATATAATTGTTTGTTGGTAATTATATATTTTTTGTATATAAAAAATAAAATATATTTTCAAATCATATAATTTCCGTAAATCAACTATATGCAAAAATAAATGGATGTTGTTTTTTTTTTAAAAAAAATGATTGATTCAGTAACTCCTTTGAATGTTTATTTATGCTTTAGTTGTTTCCAACTTATAACTTCATCTTTTTTTAAAGACAGGTTGGGCATTTCTTATGCCCTTTTTAATGGTATTTATTTTTGCTGATAAAAAAATGTAAATCAACAATATATGAAAAGAAAATTTCTGATGGAGATAAAGTTAATACCTATTGATTCCGTAGATATATGATTTTTTTTAATAACTTACATTAATGGAGACAAAATCAATAACTATTTTTCTTTTTTTAATAACTTACATTAATGGAGAAAAAAAATTGTTTGAATTATAAGAAAACATTGTATACACGAGATCTCCTGCCAAAGTAGTCCCGTTTTAAGTTTTTACTCTTCATTATTCTCATTAATTATTGTTTCTTACTAAATATTTAAAGTGTAACAAGTAAAATCAATAATAGATAAATACTTATTAACTAACTAACTTATTATATACCAATATTTAAGAAAATAACAGCTATAAAACAAATAAAATGAATTAAGCTTAAATATATATTTTATTTCTATAATTTTATGAGATTTTAATTTTAATTTCTCAATTTGTTATTTTAATTTTTAATGTTTTTAATTAACACTATTAATTCTTAATAATGACATAATAATTAAAAAGATTACTAGGTGTTAAATTTTTATGGTATATAAGTAAATGGATCAAATGCATTAACTTAAAAATAAAAATAAAAAAACTAAAATCAAAATCATATATATAAACTAACTCAATATTCGTTATGATCCTTTGTACTATTCTACTAAATTGGATTCCTTCTCTCTTAGTTATGATCCCTTTTAGGGCTCTATACTTTTGTGGGGTTCAGATAATAATGATTAAATATCAGTCTTGGGCAGCCAACTCACTTTGGTATCTAATTCTAACCTAATATGCTAAGAAATTAAAAAAGGGGGAAAATGCCTCGCTGATGGCGAACAACCTAGTACTACTTTATTTAATCCTGAGGTGGCTGTCATTTTGAGATCTAACTTTAAGTACCACAAAAGAGGATGATATCAAATTCTCATCATTTAGAGGAAAGTTACTTTTATTTATTTAATTTGTATAGTAGTAATCTTATACACGAATATTCAAGTTTTTTTTTTTTAGAGAATTTGAATTTGTTTACATGGTATTAGTTTTCTTATGATTGATAATTAGGAGTTCATTTTTTATGATGACTTTCTAGATATTAAATTTGAAATGAATATTTCAATTTTAATTTAAAAGAATCTTATAAAAAATGATAAATAATTTTTTTTTGAAAGAGTTAAGTCTTAACAATAAAAATATAGTATTATGATGAATTGACAAAATAATATTAAATTTTAGTTTGGTAAATTATTAGAACTTAAAAATAAAATAAATCAAAAGATTAGTTTACTAGGCCAAAAAGTCTCTTTTAAATATATGGCTTATAACATTATTATTTCTTTGGAGTTAAAAATTTATGGCGACTTCATTTTAGTGTAATTCTTTTATTGGCTTAACTACTTAATCATCAATCAAAATATATCTAACTCCTTAAAAAATTTATTTTAACTTAAATATATAAAAAATAGTTGAATTCAAAAAGTTAATTATATTTAATGAAAGAGATTTACAGTTTAAATATCACAGAGAGAATGAAATTCTTATTTTACTGAATATGAAATGTAATCTTATTTTTTAAATACTCGTAAAATAAAAACTTTAAAATTACAGTGATGCATAAGAAATGAAATACGGTTCCACGTAATGTCCATGTTTTTTGAGGATTAGGTCGAATCAAACACTAAACTAAATTTGCATGATTAAAAGATTAGTTAATTCAACATTTGTCTGCAAGTGCAAAGAAATCTTCATCATTAAGTCTTAACTATTACACTTTTATTTATTTGGGGAGTTGTTATGATAATTTTGTTCCGTCATGAATTCTTAAAATATCTTATTTTTCAAACGGTCTACCCGCGAGTTTGCATTTATTAATTTAGTTTTTTCATTTATATTCAATAATATGTAATAAAAACTAATGAATAATAATTTATTATTAAAAATTATAATAATTAGTATTATTAATATATTTAGATTATTTGATGTTAAAGAAAAATATTATATATAATTGTTTAATTATGTGTCTCAGACACAAGTTATAATTAAATATTTATTTTGCTGTGTTATGTATGACATATATTGTTACTGGACCTTACACTGATTGAAGTTAGGATTTTGTCTCTCCTTTTAATTAAAGAAAATTGATTCTCGAAAAGACTAATTAACCTATGCTTAGCTAGTAAGTTATTAATTATTTATTGATTATTTTTGTTATCAAATATAGCTAATATGAATAATTATTAACGATTTTAAGTGAACATTTATATTGAAAAAAAGAACTACTGATACCAAATAATCTCCATTTACAAAAGTGTTAGTTATATGACAGCAAGAACAAATTTGTTTTTTTAAATAAATATTTATTTTTAAATATTTAAAGCTAGCTTTAAAAGTTAAAATTAGCTAATAAGAGTTGAAAACAGTGTTAAATTTAAAATTTCACATTACTTGATAACTTTTCATAAAATAAAAAATTTATTAATTTGAATATTTTGTCAAATATATCAATTTTATAAAATTTTATAAAAAATAAAATTAATAATAATCACATTATTTTATTTTAATAAATAGCTTTTTTAAATTTAAAAAAATCAAATTCTCAACAACATTCTTATATATATATATATATATATATTTAAATTATATAAAATTTTATATATTTTATGAAGATGATATAAAATGATTCAACAATTAAAATTGTTAATCTCATCTTTTATTAATTGATTAAATACTATAGATATTTAAATTTAAGGACTTAATAATATAGTTTAGCATAAAACATCTTCATACAACACAGTGGACAGGTAATTAAACTAGAAAACTACTATAATGTATCTGCAGAAAAATAAATATTTTTCTTCCTAATAGATTGACTATGGCTTTCATTTCATATATTGTTATGATTTGAAAGCAATAAACAAAGTTTGCTGAAACATAGATAATAAACAAATCAGGAAAGGTTGACGGTATGATCTACTTTTACATATGTGTTGAAACAAAAAGCAACAGGTAAATCCAATGTAGATTAGGTTCAACCTTCGATTTCACATGGCATGCATAACAATGAATATATATAATGATTAATTAATCCAATATTGTTATTATTCATAAAATATTTTATTCACTTCTATTCTGAGATCATGTTATGTATCTTCATTCGAATTAATCAGAAAGCATTAATCAATTAGCGAATCTCAAATGAACGATCTCAAACTAATTAAGTATTCATCAAAGTACGAAATAATGCATATTAAAACACGTTTCAACCTTATTTTGATCAAAGACTTGAGGATGACTAATCCAACACTTTAGGATGACATAACGCTTTCTCCGTGGTTTTAGGCTTTCGGCTTTGAAACAGTGGGCGGTTTCATTCTTAAAAAATTGTGCTTAATTAATTTGACTTGTTAATGTATTCACACACACACTACACATTTATATATTAATCATTGAAAGATGCTCAAATTCTCAGTTGATGAGTCTAATGATGGTCTACAATTAATTGACCACTTTTTAAAATCAATTTTGTCCTTTGTGATAAGAGTCAACAGATTTAACCTTTTTAATCATTAATAATTAAAAATAGTAATTTTAATAATTTCCTGAAAAATAACTTCAACTCCAAGTGCGTATTTACTTTACAAATAATGGTAGTTTTTAGTTTGTTTTATAATCATACCATTAGACATGAAACTGTTAAGTCGTAATAAAATATAACAGAATAATGTGTTACGGTGGACTCTATAAAAAATTATAAACAACTAATTTAAACATTGTATCGTTCAAATTTCTCTAATATAAAAGTTATTGTACACTAGCTAGCTATTCAACCATGTATTATCACGCCTCATAAAACTTCAACGCTCATAATAATTATAAAAAATTATAATGGTGAAATAATACATCTTTGAATGATAATATATAAAAAATGTACAATAGAAAATAGAATTAAATTCACAACAATATGATATGTTACATTATTGATAATAAGAAATAGTTTTTTTTTTTTTTTACCAAATCCAGTTATATTAAATTTAAACTGAGTTAATTGGACCAATTTGAAAGACGCGAATATCTAATATTTTTTTATTTATAAGATTCAAAATTTTAAAAATTTGTTAAAAGAAAAGGTCTTTGTCACATGGATTATCAGATGTGTTGATAAATCATAATTAAGTACAGTAAAAAAAAACGATAGTATACGATTAAAAGTTTAAAAAGGCTTCATATATTAATAGTTAATCAAATTAAAATTTTTAAAATTATGTTTGGATTGACGAAATGTAATAAAATGGAAGAAAGTAAGATGAAGCTAGTGTTATCTTATTTTATTGTTTAGATATTGATAAAATAAGAATACAATACAATAAAAATAATTTCATTCACTAATAAGAAATTTTTTAAAAATATTATCAATATATATGTCTTTTCATAATTTTTATCATTATATATTTTTTTGTTTTTTGTCTAATATTCTTAAAAGTTGCTCCATGGATGCTAATGTGCATGATTTATTCTCTGATCACTCTCATCTTACCACACAAATTGCTATTAATTATATAGTCGTTTGACCACTGTTAGTATTGGCAGAGGGTTACATCAACCACATTGTGGTTCAAATTCTTTGCCATTAATCATCACTAGAGACGTATTTAAACAACCACTATATAGTCTAAAAGTGTAAGTTTGATCAAAATCTCACTTATATTAATTTGAAATTCATAATTTCTTAATTTAAATTTAATTATATTCTATAGATTCTTAATTAATCACCTCTTCTTCTTCTTTTACAGTGCGACATACAGAATAAAAAAATTATTAAAAGGACTACAACACAAGAACTAATTTAACCGTTAAACAATTAAGTACAAATTAAAACATTTACCAAAAACAATTACCAAAAACAATTATAGCTTAATAGAAATGCTTATAGCCTGCATGTTTGAAAAACTGTTTTTCAACCATAATCGATTTTCAACAAAAGATAAACAATAAAGAGAAGTAGTGTAGAATCTCTTATGCTTAGTTGAATGGCGGTGGTCGATTTTTATTTTAATTATATGATTTACAAATAGACTCTTAATTCATTTTGAAGGGTAAATATACCAATACGAAAATAAAACTCTAATTACTTTTTAGCAAAATAAAAATTAGAAATGAGCTATTATAAAAATCAACAACCTAAAATTTATTTTTTTTATAAGATTTTGTTAATGTCAGTTCTAAGGACAGAGGATAAACAGCTAACAATAATAAAATTTTATCAGAAAAAAATATTTATTATATTTTTATAACTTTAATATAATAATTATAATTTTTTTTAATCTGTATATGCTTAAATTCAAGTTTCATAGACTAATGTTAACAAAACACTTATTTATAATATATATTAATGGAGTTTTCATCTTTTAAAGGATAAAATCACACTTTCCCAAAAGCATTTTTTTGCAGTAAAGTTTTTTAACTTCTTGGAAATGAAGTTTTGATAGTAAACAAACGGAGTCCAAAAATAAAATCATACTTTCTATTTTGAAAGACTATCCCACTACCATGTAGCCGAATAGACCATAGCGCATTTACAAAAAGAAATAATAATAAAATAGACCATACTATTGAGTGTCATAACAATTGCCAAAAGTGCTTCAGATAGTGATGACAGGGGAAAAAAAGTATTGTGATCTATTTGCAAGGAGGATAATAATCTCATCCTAATACTGAAAAACAGAGATTGAGAGAGAGTGAATGGGCCTTCACAACAAGGGGATGATAGGTTAGAGTGAACAATAGAATAGTCGTTGATGTTGCTTTGTCTAATGGAATGGTAATTACATGTCACATAATACAAGATTTGCATTGGGCCTGCTATACTTTTAAATTGGGATACCCAGCACAGATAAGGGAAATCCATTATCAATTATTGTTAAGACTTATGGCATGTCTTCACTTTATGTAAAATAAAATAGAAATTACTTAGCAAGAAAATACCATGAAAATGTTTGATGTATTTCTCATGATATCAAGAACAATTCTAGCAATCTCTTTAATATGTTTCGTAAGACAAATTTAAAGAACATATAATACCATAGCAAAAGTCTAAGATGGTAGAAGTTAGAATGGAGTACAATAGAATGATAGTTTAAATGATTTTACTGTTTAGATTGATGAAATATTAAAAATCTTACACTTGTTTCCCTTCAGTTTAAAAGGTATGTGATTGAATCGTAATTGATTTTATTTCTATACTTATTAAATTATTACTATGTCTTTAATCTATATTTATAAAATTTTAATCTCACTTTTTCACTTATTTGTATTATAAGATAATATAAGAATAAAATATTATACTTTATTTTGTTTTATTCATTATCAAACAATAGAATAAAAAATTATTTCATTTTATCATAACATAACCGAACAGTTCCATTAAATTTCACTCTATTCCATATTAATCTATCTCATTTTACTCCGTTATCTTCTAAACACATCACATGTCAAACAAAAAATCATATATTTTAAAAAAACTAATTCTTGTTAATTATATGAAGAAATTAAAAATAAATTATAAAATTCTCAAAAGTATAATCACAGTGTACTTTCTCTCTCTTTCTTCATTTTTTATTATTCTTCATTTTCTTCTTCTCTCTGTCTTTTGTTATCTTTTTCCTTCTTCTTTGAAAGACTCAGCCTGCATATGATTAAAGTGGTCCAGTGGATCATCTATCAGTGATTTCCAAAGGCTGAAGTCCAACCCAGAAATTAATTAATTGAACTGGAAATGGTCTCTTTTTGGTGAAAAGAAAAAACTGGAAATGCTCTTGAATCTAACTTTTCACTTCTTTAGAAGTTTGAAATTAAGCTTCGTAACCCCTTAGGATCTATGCATGTTTGAAAAAGGTAATGTCTTGGGCTAGTTATATGAATTTCAAGAAAAAAAACTGATCTAATTTGGGTCTAAACTAATTTAGTGCGATTGTGAAGATTTCTTCAGAAAACTCATACTTAATATCATATATTAATAAGGGTATTGCTAGCTAATTTCTTTAAGATAGTAGTTAGAAGATAAGAAATGCTAAAGAACAGTTATAAATAATATTTTTAACAAATTTATATTTTCAATTTCTTAATTAATGTCCAAATTAGCATTTACCTATTAATAATACACCGGTTGGCAGGTTGGTGAATTCTAAGATCCGACGTAGAATGCAATATGATAGAGAGCACACGTGGCAGAAAAGCAATGAAGACACGTAAGGCAATACGAGATAGATAAGGGACCGGCCACAACTAATAATTTAACACAGGTAAGCTACTACGCACCACTTGGCCCAATAAGATGGTTCCATGTGCCAAGATCAGGTTGTTGAAAGTCAACTGTTCCAAGATTTCCCTAAGCAAATATTTTCCTTTTGAGTAATGAACTTTAATTGGGATTCAATTTTGTATAATGAACCATTGTTGATGGTATAAATCTCTCTCACACACGTCTTCCATGGTTGGATGTAAATTAAGTACTAATAAATAATATTTGTAAAGCAGAATTATCTAATGAAACATTCTTGACATTTTTTTTATAAAATTATTAAAAAAAAAATAGAGGAAGTTGATTGAATAATATATATTGAGTTTTAATGTTTCATTTTCATTTAGGAATATCACAAAAATGTAACAATAATTAAGAATAGTTTGGATGGTCAAAGGTAATTAAAGAAGATAGTTATGGAAAGCACGAGCAGTCTTACTTGCATCTTGAAAAAGTGAACAAAGTCACAATTCTTGCTGAATAAGCAAAGAATGCCTTGCTAGCAATGAGTTGGTCATATCTACTTCTACTTCTACTCCTCATGAGCCTATTTAAGACTTCCCTACTTCCCCCTTTAACCTTCATCCAAGCATTATACACTTAAACCTACAAAAATTTTAAGCATAATAACAAATCAAATTTCAAACACTCCCAAAATGTCTACCATTTTTCTCTCCAAGTTTATGCTCCTTCTTATCCTACTTTTGAACCCTCATGCCAACAACAACAGTGGCTGTTCCACACTTTGTGTGGCTGCAGCAAGACCCTTGGAACATAATGTTCCTAAGTACATTAACTTGAAGACTAAGAAGGGTCATGGAAGAAATGGCTTCCAAGGTGGGAACGTGGAAGCTTGTTTGCCAAAAGGGTTTCGACGCTCTTCTGCCCCAAGCAGATACATTAATTATCAGCCTCTAGGATCAACATGTTCTTCAAGCAAGGTAGTGAATGGTCCTTGACCCTAAGCAATGGAACATCTTATTGAACGAACAAAGCTTTGGTTAAAATGTATAATCATACTTAACATACATATATGTGTATAATCTCCAGCTATGTTAAAGGGTATTTCAATAGTACTGTGAGATAAGTATAATGTAACCTACCTACTTGAAAATGAATCAAGTAATCTATGTTATGAGTACTTTCTTCTTTGCCTAGCTCCTCTATCTCATGTTTAAGTTTGTTCTTCCTTGCATGGATACACTGTCCAACTGTTTTTAACTTCTCAAACATCGAAACTTCGCAAATATATGTACAATTTCTGTGTAATTTTTTTATAAAAAAAATACTAAATAAAGATTCATTAAATTTTAGGAGTAGAATTCATTAAAAAAATCATAATAATGCTATGTATTTGTGTGAAAAATATATAGCATGCGATCAAACCTAAACAAAAAACACGTACGGATGGTAATTTCACCGCATGAATCTGTATTTGCAAAAATAAATAAATAACTGAACTATTTTTTGGACACGTGCAAGGATATATAATAAAATATCATATATAATAAATTTTCATTAAAAAATAAAATATTATAAAATTTAATACGTTATTAATATGAGATGTTATAAGTTTTTGTAATAAAAATTAATTATTTTAAATTTTGGATATATAACGTGTCTCTCCACTTGACTCTATTATAAACTGATTTTAAAATCTAATTATTAATGAGTGATGAATATAGTAGAAAAATTAAAATTAATTTCACTTACATGTTTTATTTTATAAAATATTCATAATCATATACAAAATTTATTTTCGTATATTATATTGTTAACGAATTTAATTTAGTAACTATTTAGTAAATCAACTAATTTGAGACTTCTGTACTTTCAATCGATAGATAATTATTGATACGTAGATTTTAAACTTTTAATTTTAAATAAGTAGTTTATCTTTTTAATTTTTTCTTTACTAAAAAATACTTTTCTTTTAAGAAAATTGAGAACTGATATTAAAAAAATATGTTTCTTTTATATTTTGTCTGACAAGAAGGTAGGCTTTTATTGCAAAATGATGACACTCTGTTATTAATTTTGGATTCACTTGCGGTGCCGCCAAAATGGTGGCTTATTAATACATAATGGTATTTAAAATAGAAATAACCTGTCAATCAACCAAAAAATCAAGTTGAAAATAAAAAAAATTGTAAGCAAATCGAAAAAATAATTAAAATATTAACTAAATCATATCAGTTTATTTCAGATTTTGAATCCAACATCTTAAGTGAAATAAATTCAAATGTAATATGTTTTAATGAATCAATTTAGATTTTTGTTTGATGTATTTTGATTAAATAATATTTCTTCATTTAAATGAATTTGTATGTTAAAAATTCTAACGAAATTTTGAAAAAACAGCTCAATACAAACTCAACTAAGGTACATTTGTTTCAACTTTTGAAAAATAATTTTATTTCATATATTTTTATCTCTTTTAGTGATACTAAATATTTTTAGATTTTCAAAAACTTATTATTTTTATTTTTTTTAAAATATTATAAATATTTTAAGCATATTTTTTCAATTAAATATTTTTTAAAGAAACTCAAAGAAGCAGCCCTTAAATTATATGGATTAAACTATAATTATGTTTTGAATTAAACAAACAGAAGTTGAAATATATAAAAAAAAAATTGATTATGTTTTAATAAAATAAATAATTAAAGTAATTTTTAAAATAAATTTAATAGTTAAATTGAGATATTTTATATAAAACTATTGGTAGTATAAAAATTATGTCATTTACATTGGTGAAACTGGATATATCAGTATAATATTTTATATTGCATATGATATTTTAAAACATTTAAAATTTTACCTAATTTAAATACGCTATAATTTTATGATAGACCATTATTTAATATATTTCATAATACTAAAAACTATATATTTAGTTATCGTATGTTTGATTATATTAAACAAGTGAATTAATATTTTCACTGACTTAATGACTCTCTCAAATTTAAAAAAATAATGGTAATTTAAAGAAACACGAAAGAAAAACTAACTTACTATTTTATGTATACTAGTATGAACTCAATTTATTAAAAAAATAAAAAAACAGTTTGTAAGCAGAAGAGTTATTCGAATTGTGGGGCAATCAATATGAAGATTAGTCAAAAATAAAATTAATAGAAATACAAGCCAAGGGACACTTCAACATTAATTTTTGGTCAAAAGGGAAACGTTAACTGAGAAGGTTATTAATTGATGCGTGCGAGTTCAAATGATAAATGTTGATTTTTGTCAGCTGTTCTTTATTTCTATATTTTTGTTCAAATGATAACTGAAAGAGATAGTTTTAGACTGGGCTGAATTACAAATTAATGGGCCTTGAGGTTATTATATTGGGCGTAGAATATCTAATTGCTAAAGAGAAGTTCTAGAGGTTAGATTTGATCAAGTGAAAGAATAAGGAAGCACAATTACATAAATACCTTTTATATATTTTAGGGATAAAACTACAAATTGAACTAGGAGACTGTTCAATAATCAATGGTAAAAAGAATGAGGATTGAGGATTAAGAGCACACTACACATTGAATGAATCCCAAATAAGAATGCGGTTGATGTGATCAATTGATGATCATCTTACCATAATAGTCAATTGTTGTAATTTTATGTAAGATGTAGTTATCATCATTATATCTTAGTTTAGTTGTTAACCATGATATTACATGTTTGTAATCATGAATTTAATGATTGAGAATGTGGTAAGATGCTATTAGCGAGAGTTAACGAGTAATTTTAGCTTATAAATACTAAATGTACAATAAAATATAAAGCATCCAATCACACCAATCGAATACAAGATTTTGCATTAATTTTTACTCTCTAGTCATTTACTTTTCAATAACTTCTACAATCTTTTACTACTTTCCACCCCCAGCTTTGCATTTCACTTACCATTTTTATCAAACTTCTTTACAAAGTCAACTTTAAGCTATGTATTCTTTTTTAGAATAACTTGAAAACCTACAACTACGGAAAAATGCCTCTTCATTAATAGCATCGTTTGTTCAACCACAATCATTATTTTTGCAATCGACAAATTATTTGGCTATTTTGCTGATTCTTTCGACTGACAACTATTGTAAAAGACAATGCAAAGATATTGCTTTTTCACACACACACATATATGTATAAAATTAAAAGTAAAACATACAGGGGAGAAAAATAATAAAGTTTAAACTACCAATAATTCTAGCTAAATATCAATAAAGAAAGTGATTGTATGACAGCTATATAATGAAATAATATCCTATGTCAATTCAAGCAAACAGGAAATTGATCCACATAATGCAAGATATTTCACGTAAGGCAACACTTGTAAACTTTGAATAGGTTTCCCGCTACCAATTCCTTTATTCTTATGTGACATTAAGCACTACTATAAATGTTTTGTTATTCTGTGTGTCATGCTTAAATGAAGTAGCATTTCTTTTCCCTAAAAGTTCCAGTACAACAACAAGTAGATCATACATATATACTTCACATCCATCCACCAAAACTAGATTTTGGAAATCCACTTACCATGCTGCTTCCCTTCTTCATGTTCTTTATATTTCTTTCATTTCCTTCCCTTTAAAATGTCACTCTTTTACGTAGTACAAAGCACCAAGAAGTTGCTAGATCAACTTCAGAAGCAGCAAGAAAATCAAGCACAAGCTTGGAATATTTCATATATAGTGATGAAGAAGGAAGACAACAACGTCAGCAACGGGCACATTTGTGGACCCTTTAAATCCTTGAAAAGAAGATGCATTAAACTGGTGGAGGAGCGTAGGGCCAGGCTCTATATCCTCCGGCGGTGTGTCACAATGCTTCTTTGCTGGCAAGATGATGATGATTAAAAGGAATTAAGCAAAAGGAAAATATAAATGGGGAAATAAATGAATTCCCACAATATATACGTACTAAGCTCAAAATGATTTTGAGTAGATGCTATCTATAATATATACTTGATTTAACATTAAACATGCATGAAGTTATATATGCGTTTTGTATGAGATGCATCATGTAAATAACTAGTAGTCAGTGTTTGCCTTAATAAATTTTCTTTCTTAGTGAGAGCAATGTTGTGTGGTGAGAGCAAACGAATAGAGGGAAATGGTGATCATAGTGTGAAAACTTGTATGCCAAAATGGGTACAAATGGATGATTGCCTTTGATTAATGTACATGTGGTGTGCTAGATTGTTACCGTGATCAGTGTTTTAGTATAACTATCACGTAATTTGTATAAATTTCATTAATCTGATTTTTACCATATAGCCAACACTTTTTACAAGCACTCTTGCAGGAATGGTGTAACGTTGTAGCGGATAAACAGATGAGTTAAATAAACACAAAAATTCAAGTGTGTTGCAGGAATCACCGTAAACTTTATAATCAATTTTGGCTTAACAAATTCACACCACATTTTCTTATTTGATATACCTAACCATTAAATATTAATTATTCAAACACTGTCTATTATAATTGTTTTTAATTGTATTAAATATTAAAAAAAATTGTGATGTTTATATAATGTTTGATCTCATCTATATATACTGAATCCAATAAGAGGTCCAATGTCATTTAGAAAATATCGTCACAGAATCGATATCTAAGGTTAAATGTAAAACAAGAGAATGTTTCTTTAGAAGATATAATACTTAATGTTTGTAACTACAAAGTGAAAGTAGAAATAAATTACATATCTTATTAGATATCTTATTAGATAAAATATTACTGGCTAAATAATGCGTAGATGTAAGTGATACGACTCATTAGTATATAGCATAATTGCCAAAGATTCCTATGTATCTATGATTATAAGCATAACTTATGATCACAATTTAGAAGTATTTAGAAGCATAGAAATGTAATCATTTTTTCACAAGTTAGTGTGGATCTAAATTTAGTAGTGGAGAACGTTATACACAAAACATAATTCACAATTATAACACACTCTTCAATAAGTTGTTTCTCTTGTAACGTATATGATACGTAGAATCATTAAAAAGTTTCAAATTGTAATTTCTTTAGAAGTTATTACATATATGCTTTATAACAGGTCTATATTTATTTTATGATTTTTTATAATTTATAATCTTCATAATTGCTTTTATTGTGATTTTGGGATGAGTATTTCTTATACTTAATATTAATAAAAAAAAAAAAAAACCTATGACCACAATTTCTTGTAATAAAATTATATGAAGTGCTAAATGTGTGCATTTATTAGGCTCCTAGTTAGAGGTTGACCTAACATAGGAATGAATTCAAGAACAATCTTAAATATTAAACTTAAAGGAGTTGTCTCATATCACTTTTACTTGACTAAAAAATATCATCTTATGTAAAAAATACCTATAATTTAGTTTATATATATATATATATATATATATAATACCTCGAAATTAATAATTAGTTTTCACAGTTACCGGATAGAAGTTATATTGCTGTTCTAAGATATATATAGAATTTGATATTTGAAAAATATTGAGAAATTACGACGGTAAAATATTACAGCTGTCAACAGCGAAAGACACTCCAATATGACAATAAATAAATTCAAGGTTTTGTTCTTCTTTTTGTGTATGGACATTGTTTTTCGTTTCTTTTTTATAATGCTTGTGAAGCTTCGATATATTATTAGAAGTTTTGGCATTGAACAAACTTTGCATTACAACTTATGTGTTTTGAGTTGTTTAACCTCCAAATAATCATTAAAAAAAAACGAATGTTTCACCATTCTTACTTCCAAAATTTAATGGGTCTGTATAAACATAATTGATTTAATAAAAGAACATTTAGAAGAATTCTTAAAAAATCATAAAAAGTATTAATTTGATATATTTTAAATTTACTTTAATATATATTTTTTGTATAACTTAATAAAAATAAGTTATATACTTTATTTTATTAAATTTTATGATCAAAATTGCAATATAAATTGTTATATAAAAAACAGTTAAATAAACAATTAATTAAATAGTACACTTAAATGCACTCCGAATGTAAAAATAAAATAATAATACACTTTAGAAATAGCTTCACAGTGATCATTGATCTCAATCAGTAGCATGCTATAAAGGGAATGACAATGTTCACTAAAAAGGAAAGCAGGTCAAATTGGTTTATGTAGAATGATGTTGAATATTTACATATTGATAAATAAATATAAAAGTGTAATAATTGTTGCATATTATTACTGATGTTCATGGGTGGCCAACAAAAAGTGGCAATATGAAAGAAGAATGAAAGAAAAGTAGAAAAACCATACACATCCAAAACATTGCCAAGCAAAGACAGCTTGTAAAATTTAAAAGAAGGAAAAAGAAAGTGTTGCTAAACAGCTTGTCATTGCATTATTTAGGTTGGTCAATTAATTAAGGATCAACATGAAAATATAATATTTTCTAATTTGAGTTAAGAATATTTATAGTTTGATAGAGTAACTTTTTTTATGAGGGTTATTCTATAACATATAAAATTGAATTCAAAATTTTGTTTTAAAAAATTTAAATATACATTACTTGAATCAACCGTTTTAATTGAGAAAAATAGCAATAATTAGTTAAATTAAATATTTTTATTTTCAAAAGATTTTTTCTCGATAGATGAGAAATTAGTCTTTTAAAGTACAATCGGACACCAAAATATAAATCCCTTTCAATAGTGTTTCTTTTATCAGTATAAATTTCGTGATTGAATGCAATTCAGCATATTTAAATAACCTAAACTCCTTTCACTTTAACTAACACATATTCATTAAAAAAATTTAAATATATTTTTAATTTTTATAAATATAATTTAATTTATTTTAAATTTGTCAATGAATTTTTGTTAATTTTGATCCATATAATATATATATTTTTAAATATTATCATGACTTATTCGTGATTTTATTGTGTCATATCAACCATCTTTTAAAATAACATGTAACATTACATTTATATATATAAGTGAAGCTCTAAAATGAGATAACTTGACTTGATTAAACGCAATAATTAATAAACTAAGAAAAAAATAAACTCAGTTTAACTCATTAATTTGGTGGTTGGTTCATGAGCTGGCTCATTAAAAAAATAAAATATAATTTTCAAAAATAACAAAATAATTAAAAAATTATTTAAAAATTCGTATAACTTTACCATTGTTATTTAATACTTAACAGTAAATACTAACTAATTATTAAATAATAAATTTAATGATAAAATAATTTTTAAAAATAAAAAGGTGGATTAAACGTAACTCATTACAAATTAACTTAGTATCGATTGCAAGAAAAGTAAATCGAATTATGGTAACTTAAAATTATTTTGAGGCTAATTTTTTATAAACTAATGAGGAGCTAAACTTTATTTTAACAGCTCTACTAAATATTTATATTTCTCATTCACGAAATTAGAATCGAAGACCTTGTCTAAAGGTAAGAAAAACACTCATCATTTATATAAACAAATGTTTAATAATAAAACTATGATCATAATAACTTAATCTTTAATTTTTTGTTTTTTAACTAAATCTTTAATTAAATATATATGATAAAAAAATGTATTAGGTGTAACACTCATCATCCCATATCACTACAAGAGAAAAGTGTCTAAATTTTATAAGGATATGAGTGTGTTGTTTTTTTATCTTTGTCTTTTTTCAATCACATAACTAATCATTTTTTTTCATTCCTCTATTCGTTTAATATCTTAAAATGCGATGTAAAGAAGTTTTTATTTTTGTTTTCTTATTTTCATATACACTTTATCGTGCCCTGCTGGCACCATTCGCTTTTTGTATTTTTCTATATTCTTAGCAATGAAACTTTACTGTGCAGAGTATCTTAGTGAATGTAATTATATTTGATATTTGAGAAAAGAATTTTATTTCCTATAATGATATTATCTGACAGACTTATCTTTTATGAAAACTACTAGAAAAAAATGGAATTAGAGTTGTGTATTCAACTCATTTTACTAGCTGTATATATATTATAATTAACAATGAATGAAAAGTAACTTGAGATAAATATTAATGCTTGAACGGGATTAAACATGTGGAATCAATGTTGATCTTTATTTAATTTAAATGATGATTGTGTATTGGCTAAGCAACAAGATGAAGATGTTTTGGCTGCTTAAATATGATTGAAAAGGCCATACAACCCTGCTAGATCCGAACTTAAGGGGCACTGTCTCCCAACATAGTTGACATTACAATCATAACTAAATATGTTTGTCAAAAAGAAAAATGTTTTTTAGGACCCATTAGATTACCACATAATTTTATTTGTTTAAAGACTTCATATAGACAAATAAAATTATGTTTAATGTCTTTTTTTTAAAAATTATTTAACTAATAAAAATGTGTTTAAAAGCTTTCTATTGTACAAAATCATGATTTGGAGTGGCTTGATATAGAGCCACCCAGACATCACATCACCTCTGCAGGGCGTCATAGCTGACATCTGGGGAATGTTGAAGAGAGGGCCAAACTTCAGCATATATCATTTTCCTAAATTAGTCATTTTCAAAAAATAATAATTAATATTTTTAATTTAAATTATAAAAATTATAAATAGTTTTTTAATAGATTGATTATTGATTTTATATATTTATTTATTATGAGAATATCTTAATTTATTTTTATTAAATTATGGCTTGTTTTTAAAATTACGGCATTACATTCTTACTATTAAAACTCCAGCATTATAACATTAGCAATGACGAAATAAAAGATAACTATATGTAATTATGAATAGGGATTAATTAAAAATAAATATTATGCGCAAGTATTAAAATTATATTTCAACTTATTTTGTATATACACGATGAACAAGTAGTTAAATTCCTAGGTTAAACTTAAAAGCATAGAGATAGAAAGCCAAAGTGTAATAGTGTATGACAGGGCAAGTGGTTTGAATAAAAGAAAAATCATATTTGAAATATTATACTACAATTTTTTATTTTTTAATAAAAATTGGACAAGTTAAAAAATTTAATAATAACCAAGACATCCAAGAATTATAACCCTTCTCTTTTCACAAACTACATACTATACAAATGCCAAGAATTCCTGGGGCCTACAAAAGCCCTGCTCAAAAGCCTTATTTTTAAAGGCCTCGCTCAGACTACTTGACCAAGAACAAAATATTATAACTGGGCCTCCTTTTTATCAAATTATGTTTCACGAACCAACAACACTGTTTCTTTTTTCCTCTTTAGTTTTAAAAATTACACAGCTTTGTCGAGAGATGAATATGAAATAGTTATTTTGCATAAAGTTCCAAATTAAAGTAGACCAGAAACATATTTAAAGTGTTATTTAATCTTGTAAAATCTTAAAATAAATAATAAATCGCCTAAACTCAACTTCTCGTAATACTAAAAGTTGTAAAATAAACACTTTTTCCTAGGATGTTCGTTCATTATTGTTTAAGAATATTATATATATTTTTTGTATTAAAATGGATTAAAGTATAATAGATTGAAGCTCTCAAAAAGGAGAAGGATAACATTTCTCCACAGAAAAATGTGTAACTTACTCAAAAGAAAACAAAAAGGTTGACATATCACATAAATCTATTGGATAATCAAAAAGTAAATTATGAAATCAAGCTTTCAAGCTTGATCAGGGTGAATTGAGAAAGAAAACAATTTCTTTCGACCACTTTTTATGCAATCTGCGAATCATATAAACAAGTAGACTTGAGGTTTCTGTCTCTGAAATTAATAATATTGTCATATTCATAGAGGTAAATACTCCACGTACTCCAAAATAATAATAATAATAATGATGATGATGGTGTATTTATGACTAAAATAAGGTGGAGGAGCTGAAGGGAATCAAACTGTGTATTTTATCAGATTTAGGTGTTAGTCCCTTCTGACTAAAATACAAAAAGGTTAGCCTCTTTTATTTATTTTTCCAATCTTATTTAAAATATGTTGTTAGCAGTTTAGAAACACTAGCAAAGACAAATTGAAAACAATTAAATAGCGTAGGGACACCTCATTCATTTGGAAAGAAATTACAATGTTAATATTGAAGAAAAAAGTTACTATAAATGGTTCATGTCATACGAATTTTGAAACCAGAGTAGTTCGTAGTTATGTGTTTTATATAAGCTTTTGTTTCAATGTCTGGTAATAGCACAACGATGAGGGAGAATATTAAAGCTTTATTTGGATGAAGTGATTTGGAGATAAAATAATTTAAGAGGGATGATTTTGTGTACCAAGAGTAATTTTTCATATGATTACGTTATTTTTCAGTGAGAGGAAAACAAAGAGAGAAATTTATCTTCATTTTTACTTATCTCTTACCGTGAAAAAAGACTTGAATTTTCCTTTATTTTTTTATTTTATTTTATTTTATTGTCAAATTTTTAAAAATATTTAAAAATAAAAATTATTGTATTAAAAGATTTGGTTTTCTTATTTAATTAAATTAAATTATATTTATTATGATTATAATTTCTTTATGATTTTCTTTTTTTTTCTTTTCACTCTTCAAATGTAATTTCTTTCTTTTTATTTATTTATTTATTTATAGTTATTTAAGTGATAGATTTTTTATTTTATCTTTCATTCTTGTATTTTTATTTTATTTTTTTTACCTTTTTCTTATTTGATTTTGTCATTCCAAACAATGCATAATGACCTGTTAGAAGAATGAATTAATTTACTACATCATTATTTTGTAACTCGTGTCAAACTTGTAATTTATTATTAAGTAACCTATAATATTTTGTACTTGTTAAATGTTAATTGAAAGATTATTTGGTATTGGAATAGATTTAGATGAAGTTAAAAAAAAAAAGTAAATAGTAACTTTGGCATGAACAGTGTAAACTTTTTTTCTTTGAAATTTTGCCTCTTGCAGGAAATTCTCACTTCTTCACACTTTTCAAAGGTTCTAGAGAGACTCAAGGCCATATATCACTATTTTCTCTCATATTAAACCTTTCTAAACTTAGATTTATTGTCAGATTTAAGATTTTACACCTATTCTGAAAGATTTAAAGTAAATCTCTATAAATTTAAAGTTAAATTTACCGTTTATTTATCTTTTTCTTCTCTTTCTTATAAATAGTTGATGATATCTTAGGATAAACTTCATTGTAAAGCTAAATTTTTTGTGAATCTTGCTTTAAAATAAGTAATATTTGATAGATTTAATATGAATCGTTATTAACTATTAAATAATGTTTAGAACGATTTAGTATGTTATTACAAGAAATTTTGAGATAATTTTGTCAGATTTCTTGGATAAAAGTTATTTTTTATGCTGTAATTGCTATTAATTGACTTTAAAAGTTGAGATTTGACTAAAATATTATGAATTATTTTAGCTGAGCTGTTGAGAATATGATTTTGTCTTTGCTACATCATGCTAAGATATATGTCTTGCATCATTATAGAGTCGAGTTACACGTTTAGATGGGTAGAAGTGTAACAATAAAGCATGCTGAGTTGTGCTATGCTATGCTGGATCCAGATATCAGAATAGGTCGCTCCCAGACTGGCTCGGTTTCTTCTGGATTACTTAGGCTATGAAACTTGTTGAAATCGTTTTCATGTTGTGCATTAGATGGACTAAGAATGCATGACGTTGTTACTGTGAGTAATAATTTACTATATATATATATATATATATAATTTTTCTTTTGTAAGCTCACCTTTGCATTTCTATCTCTACTATTGTGTGTGTATTGTGATGATTGTACGGTGGTACATAAGCAGATGTAGTAAGTATTATATCTACTTCACAAGCTGAGGGGTCAGTGAAGAAGTGCTAGAAGGCTGGAGTCGAGTAATTTTACATTAAAGTCATTTTCTTTATATTTTGAGACTTCATATAGAAGGAGTTATGTAGTATAATTTTATGTATTTTGAGTATTATGAACTAAATGTAATATTACGTTCTTCTGTTGGATATTTGTTGTAAGGAACTTTTTTTTTATTTTGAATGAGAATTCAATTTTTTATTTATATTCTCTATTATTTATCTATCTTAAATAAGTAAATGATATACAAATAATGTTCTCAGTTTCTTATAAAAAATGGTGATAACACCTTGCATAAAAGAAAGGGTCAATACTATTCTAATGGCAATGTTCTTCTAGTATGATAAAGTAATTCTAATGGATTAGTTGGATTAAAAGGAATTTGTGATTAGACCTCTAATAGATACTTTAAGCATAAAGAAAATTTGAAGAGAGAAGAATAATAGACAGAGAAGATGATTGATATTATTGTATTTCAAAGAGAAGAGGACATAGTTTTTTTTATATAAAATGAAGAGATAACAATCTATCTCTTATAACTTAACATATAAGCTATATCTATAACTAAATAGATTTGTAAAACTATAATACTAATTGATTGCTAATTAACTAACTATTTTCTTTTCTCTTAACATCCTTCTTAAACTCATGGATTCAAAAGAGAAAACCATGAATATGCTTCTAAAGGAGAGAAATTGAGAACCATATCAAATGGGCTTGGTAAGAAGATCAGTTACTTGATATTATGTTAAAAAGATGAATAATTTGAAGTTGTCCTTCTACAACAACTTAAAACATTTTGTTCTTGAGTGCATTATAGGATTTGTTACAATTGAGACAACCCCTAAATTATCATAACACAATGAAGAAGAGAACAAGGTACTCTTAATTCAGTTAACAACAATTGAAACCACATGATATCTATAGTAACAACTACTATACTTCTATATTTAGCTACAGTGCTAATGCAAGACACTATATTTTGTTTCTTTGATGACAATGAAATGATATTAGAACCCAAGAAGACATTGCATCATGCGATTGATTTTCTATCATTAAGATCTGAACTCTAATAAGAATCACAAAAGCCAAGCCAAGGGCAACAAAGGTGGAGTCCAAAAGTGGCAGTGCCTTACAAGCATCTCAAGATATGTTTCACAACTATCCAATAATCTTGAGGGGAGTGCATAAATTGACAAACTTTGTTGACAAAGAAGGAAAGCTTAAGTCCAGTGATTGTCACGTATTGAAGTGCTTCAACTATTAATCGATAAAAGGATGGATCAGGGACATAAGTGGATCCATTGACTGTTAGTTTAAGGTTGGCCACCATAGGTTTAGGTTAAGGTTTAAAATAATCCATTTTGGCTTTACAAAGAAGCTCATTAATATATTTGGCCTGAGAGAGGAGAAGAGGATACCATCTTTGTTGTATTGAACTTCTATGCCAAGAAAATAGTGTAAGGCTTTAAAGTCTTTTATATAGAATAAAGTATTTAGTTTTGAAACCAAGGAAGTGATCTTAGATTTAGAACTACCTGTAATAATGATATTATCTACATAAATGACTATTAAAGTTATAGAAGTAAAGGTAAATCTAGTGAATAAAGACATGTCACTTTTTATTGCATTAAACTTCATTTGTTGAAGGGTGAGACTAAGTTTGTGAAACCGAGAACTTGGTGCTTGTTTGAGGCTATAAATGACTTTGTTCAATTTATAAACTTTAGACTTATATTTGGTGGAGAAGTCAAGACGATGAACCATGTACACAGTTTCTTATAGGTCTCCATACAAAAATGTATTAGTGATGTCTACTTGATGAATAGGCCAATAAGAGGAAAGGGCAAGAGTGAGAATCACCCTTACTATATGACAGATTTAACCACATAACTAAAAGTTTTTGAAAAATCAATGCTAATTATTTGAAAGAAAACTTTTACCACAAGTCCTTCTTTATGTCTATGGAAGCTCTCATCAACATTGACAACCTAAGTCTCTTTTCTTATATAGATATTATTTTATTATTTAATTTGATTTTTCATCATTACATTGATGTGAGTCATTGAACAGAGTTTGCTCAATAATGAAATTTTCAAATGTGAGTTAATGTTCATTGTAAGTTCTGCAAAGGGTAAAGTATATAAATTGTGCAACGATGGAACATATATTGTGGACACTTGTTCTTTTTTAAACTATATTTAATCGAAGTTAAGAATATTTATTTGATGTTAGTCTAGTGTAGATTGATGACATTATCACATATCAATCTTTATCACACAAGCTTTTTAAATTATTTAGTGAGAATTAATTGATCCAAAAACTGTTAAGTTATATTACATTGTAAAGACATTTTTAAATTAGATATAAATATAATAATCATATATTTTTAATTTAACTTACAATAAATTATTTTTAAAAATTATTTTAAATTAATTTAAAAATATGTGTTACTTATCGTATATTTTACTTCACGAATTATCTAAAATAAAGTAAAAACATCCTCAATATTGTAATAAAGTAAAAGCATCCAATCTTGTAAAACTTTAAATATTATTTATATGAATTTTTTTTCCACTTCTGAAACATAGTTAAAATACCCCGTCGTGTCCTTCAGTTTAAAAAACCATTCCATAATATGTATTACCAATGCATGTTGCTCAATATTTTGCAAAGTTAGGTGCCAAAAAAATGTATTACATTTGCCCTTCGGTGTGTTTACGCAACCAACATCGGTATGGTCCAACCCAACTAAAGACCTAAATTCCTTTGACAAAACAATGGTGACGAGATTACTAACAAACGATAAGTGTGTGATTTTAAGGAAGCAAAGGATCTTACGACATGACAAAGAAAGGACAATCCTAAAAGGAGAGAACAACAAATATTTCTAAGTACATATTTACTCCCAGATATACAAACTTAAATTTAAAAAAATTCTCTTTTAACTTAAGTATCAAAGTCTCTTATATAGATATTCATCTCCTCAGCCTTAAAAGTAGTGAGAAAGAAATTAAGATTTACTTGTTCCAAGGAGGGAGGAAAAAAATAACTTAGCATAAAAATAGTTAAACTTAATTATATGGTTTAAACTAATTGCGTATACATATTCATCTTGTTCTTTTCTTATTTATTTATAATAGACATAAGTCATACACTTATTTGAGTGGTTCGATAGAAAAAAAAATACATGGGGATAAATTTATAATTTTTGCACCTCAACTTTTAGATTTATGTTATTCTCACATATAATTATATTTTCACTAAATAACTCCATCAAAACAATAAAAGTTATTTAAAAAAATAATTGAAATAACACGACAGCAAAATTAAATAGTTTGACGTATCAATAATTCTTGCCGAAGATAAGATGGGGCTTGGAATCAATACACAATGTATACCAATTGATGCGAATGGGCAATGCTATTGGTTTATTAATCCACATAGGCTGTGGCATGTATGTAATATGGAACTCGCATAGGGTGGTAAATAATTAAATATCATCATCAAACTTAGACAAAACCCAAATCAGCTCAAGTCCCCTCGTGCACCACACCTATAAAGCACAAACTTCCCTCACAATCACACCACCAAAATAGTTGCAAACTTCACCTCAATACTCCCATTCTGCCTCTCTCTTTTTCTTTCTCTTGTTTCCTTCAATCCTCACTCTGTGACGTAGCACAAAGCACTTAATTTGTTGCATCAACTTCAAGAAGAATCACAAGGAATTAATTAACCATTCAGAGTGATGAAGCAAGAAGACATAAGCTCGTGCACTAAGCATGTTTGTGAACCCTTTAGATCCTTTGGAAGGAGATGTAATAGGTTGGCTAAGGAGCAAAGGGCAAGGTTCTATATCCTTAGGAGGTGCATCACAATGCTTGTTTGTTGGCAAGAATGAAAGCAAACAAAATTTAGTTCCCATGAATGTTAATTTCTTCCATGCTCTGTGATTGTGTGTTGTACATATGTTGTATGCATTAGGATAGAAATTTGGTGAGAGGATTTTGAAGGAAATGAAATAGTAACTATTGTTATGCTTTTTACAGTTAGTAATTAATCAAGCTAAGGTTTTGTTTTTCGTTTTCTCTTTATCAGACTAGAATGATTGTGAAGGGAATCGATAGTTTTGACAGGAGTGACTTTCAACGAATGGGTTTTGAGAGATGAGTGAAGGACTATTGAAAAGTCCCCAACTTGACAGACTTTGATCGTTTTAACGCCATAGAAATTCAAAAGTGAGAAATTAGCTTTTGATAATTACAGTCACCACTAAAATTCATTTGGTTTGTGGCTGAATATCTACTAGTCTAGCAGAAACGCGTTATTATCTAACAATCCTTAAAACTTCGTTTATTGCAATTTTGGACCAATGATTCTCCACTTCTTTCCAATCTACCTGGCAATCTGGCCTTTTTTTCATCCATGTGGTTCACATCACTCACGGAAAATTTTGGATCTGTTCGATGAAAATGAATCTCAATTCCTCGTACAGTGTTTTTTGTGTTTGGACGTTTGGTTTGTATTCCAAAAAGACGTGTATCAAGAGACACTTCTCTGCCAACTAAAAGATACTAGATTAACATTTTTGAAACAAAATCAAATTTGAATTTAACTTTTTGTAATAAAATCATGCAATATTTGACATGATAAATCATTTATTGGTTTATATGAAAGCAATAGTTATTATGTATCTTATCCTACTAAATTCAATTCTACTTTGAAATTTACTTTGCTTTATCAGACACAAGATATTTAATCAGATTTAGTGTGATAAGTTACACATGAATACTATTTACTAACATGAATGAATAAAGGCAGAATACGATTTTACTACAGAGGAACCCACTCGATCTAAATAATCCCATGCATGAGCTAAGTAATTAGCATTGAGGGAGATATATAAAGCTAAAATTGCCTAAATTGTGAGCTTAACTATAGTTGTCCTTATAAATTTGGGCACCGAAAGAGAACTAGAGAAACATGGCACGTACTGCACAACATAAACCTTGTAGCATAACGTGTGATACCAAAATAGCCAGTAAGAATGACCGCGAAGCAAGGATGTGTGGGATCCATGGGTGTTGTTCGAATCTTAATGGATTATCCACTGCCAAATTATTTAAGGATGCCTTTCAATATGATATCCATCAGTATCAACAAACTTCTCCAAATAATAAAAAAAACATTAGTCCTAGAAAAGTATTCATATATAATAATGTAGCAAATACTTGGACTTTAGAATGGTGGATTCTAAAGAATCGGGTAGTTGTGTGTCCCATCCTTGTTTGACAAGCTATGACAAGAATTAAAGTTTTTCAAATTCTTGAAACCCAGAACCTTAATGTGAGGTTAGCTTGTCTCATTTTAATCAATGAATTATGGAATGAAATAATGTTTTGACCCCACCAAAATTTAGCCAGCCAATCAAACTCTACATTAATTGAAGTGGTAGCCATTTCCAGGCAGAAGATATGGTAAGTTGGGTTGCTTCAATGTCGCTTTTACCTTTGGTAACGGCATTACCTTCTAACCTTAAACAATTTCTGGTTCTTTCCTTCAATTATTTCAACAATAAGTATTCTCATCCTTAATTGAAACAAAATCTAAGGTAGATTCTTTCTATAAAACAAGATAGTTTTTATACTTTTTTTTTATTTGTATGTAGTTTTGTTTTGTTTTGTTTTTTTTTTCATTTTACAACACATATTTTATGAGTTTCTATATTAAATTAAAATAACTTTTTTCTCTGAGTGATCTAATCAATGAAATTTTTAATTTCCTTAAAATTAAGTTTAATGAGAATGTTGTAAATTATAACTAAAATAATATTTTATTATCAAGTCAATTAAAGTTCAAAAACGAAAATATGTTTTATTCTTAATCTGTATGTGTACCATCATTAAAAATTATTAATATCTTTTACATTTATAATTTCTTTCACAAACTGTATATATTTAGACTTAAATGAATTCTGAGTCTCTATATATATCTTGTTATTTTTAGAATTAATATTTTTAAAAATTAATAATATTTAGTCTTTAATATTTTTAAATGGTTAAATAAAATTAGTTCCCATGAAAAAATATTGACAGTATTTTTAACAATAAAAACTAATATTTGACCCTTTAAGAATATTAAGGACTAAGTATTAATAAAAAAAATTATATAGGCAAATTTTAGACGCAACAACATCTATAAAAATCAAAAACTTATTTAAGTTATATATTTGTTAGTGCACATGCAACGCATATAATACTTGTTAGTTGACTGCGTACATGTTTTTAATATATCTGTTAAGAATAGAAAAAAATAAAAATAAAAATTACAACTAATACATTTTTCAAAATCGAAAATATAAATAAAAAAGTAAATAAATAACCTACGTTTCTCTCACAGTAAAGTTGGACTAAAAATTGAGATTTATGTGTTTTTTTAATAACTAATTACTAAAATAATTTAAAAATTACACTATTTTTTTGTCTTAAAATTTTTTATATTTTTATTTTTTAAATAATTCGTATTGCTTAAAAAGCAACAACACGTATCAAAATTTTAGTTAATTTTATATATACAATGTACAAAATTTATTTTAAAAAATATTTTAAATATTCTTAAGTTGAAAGACCCTTTGTTTTGTCTCTTTAAAAAGATATATTACACTCTTCTCTCCGAAGAATATAGGCTAGCTGATGGATTGCTCCTATACAGAGCTGATACTTGTTGGATTGCTCTTGCATAGAACTCATAAAACTGATGCTGGATCTTTTTAGTACATGGCTGCCTATATAGACTAACTTTATTTTAGATATAAAAAGTAGAATGAATAAAGTGATGGACATTAAGAAAATATTAAAAATATAATAAATATTTTAATATAATAAAAAGACGGGGTAAATAAAATCTAAAATAATATATGAATAATTATTATTTGATACTTTGTTTAAAGATGTAAATGGGTAAAAAAAATTGAGAGTGAAATAAAAAAATAAATATAAAATATGTAAAAGGAATATATATATATATATATATATATATATATATATATAAAATTTGAAAGTATTATATATTAAAATTTAAGATTTTGAGAAAAATTATAGGCTTATTTTTTGAATAACTAATTATTAAAAGAATTTAAAAATTAAACTATTTTTTTGTTTAAAATTTTTTCGTCATGTCATTGTGTTGGTTTTGCACTTTGTAAAAAAAAATGTTACTTTTTTAAAAAGTTTTACACGTTCAAAAGATGACTTTTTTGTTTTTTGTTTCTTTAGTAGTTTTATATTATTGACAACAAAGCTTAAAAAGTATTAATATATGTCAAAATTTTAAATAATTTTATATATATAATATATAAAATTTATTTAATAAATTTTATAGTACTCTCTAAAATGAATAAAGCGATGAAATTTGAAAAAATTGTTAAAAATGTATAAATATTTTAATATAATAAAAATAGGGTAAATAAAATATAAATATTATATAAATTATTATTATTTAATACTTTGTTTGTTTGAGGGTGTATATAGGTAGAAAGAAAAAAAATTGAGAGTCTAATAAAAAGAAGTAAAATAAAGTGTAAAAAAAATATAACATAATTTTTTATAATAGTGTAAATTTAAAAATTCTTATACTTAATCTGAATCTTTCATTTAACATGTTATAATTTATTATTTCACTTATTGTTAAAGTAAGTTAAATAAAATGTTCAGATTAAATATATATATATATATATATATATAATTTAAAAATATTTTATATTAAAATATGAAATTTTGAAAAAATTATCGACTTATTTATTTTTTAATAACTAATTATTAAAAAATTTAAAAATTAAACTATTTTCTGTTTAATAATTTTTTTATTATATTATAGTGGTAGTAAAATTTCATTTTTTTATTATTTATCAAAAAGTTTCACACATTAAAAAGATGAATTTTTCAAATAATTTTATATTATTGATAGACGAAACTTAAAAAGTAATAATAAGTGTCAAAATTTTAGATTGTATACATGAAATATGAAATTTATTTAAATATTTCTAAGAAAAAGTGGCCAAAATTTTAGATAATTTTATATATACGTTGTACAAAATTTATTTAAATATTCCTAGCAGCTTTTAGATCCTGTACTCTTCTTTCCCAAGAATATAGGGTAGCCCCTACTTGGATTGCTCCGAACTAATACTTATTGGATCTGTTGAGCACATGGCTGTGTATACAGGCTACCTTTACTTTCGATTTAGATATAAATTGTAGAATGAACAAAGTAAATGGGTAAAAAATTGAAAGTGAAATAAAAAAAATTATAAAGTAGAGTGTAAGAAGAAGAAAATATATATATATATATATATATATATATATATATATATATAATTTGAAAATATTATATATTAAAATATGATATTTTAAAAAGAATTATAGGATTATTTATTTTTAATAATTAATATTAAAATAAATTAAAAATAATTGTCTAAAACTTTTTTGTCATGTGCTATGTTTGCACTTTACAGTAGAAATTTCTTTTACTATTTAAAAATAATTTCACATTAAAAGGATAAATTATTTTTTATTTTTTTAAAATAATTTTGTATACACAAAATATGAAACTTATTTTTATAAATTTTGAAAAGAATTATAAAATTTTTATGAATTTAATTAATTTTATTAAATAAATACACGGAATGAAAGTATATAATGTTACATTAGTTTATGTGGTATAGATATATCTTACTAAGTGGATGGGATTATCTATTTTTTGGGCTCAACTGCAACATACATAAACTGTAAAAATGAGCTAAACAGATAGCTCCTTTATAGGCTCCTTTGTACACTAGCTTCCTCTTTGGATGAGTAAAATAAGAAAGTAAGCGGTGTTGAAATGTTGCACATTAACTGAATAGTCCAAGTTTCGCATGTGATCGTAGAAAAAACTAAGCTTCATCTCTGTCCTAATCTGAATTAGTTGAAATTATTTATAAAAAACTATTGGGGTTAGAGACAAATGGAGCCGTTTGAATATGAATTTTATTTAAAAAGAAAAAGAAAAGAATGAAGTGATTTGTCATTTGAGTCTTTGCTTTTTATTTTGATTTGATATGTAAGTTGCTTTGTGTCTCCATGGCCGCCGAAACAAACATACAGCATCATCGCGTCTATCAACCACCAAGCACACGTCGTTGTCTTGCTGCTTCCATAGCAATTTGCAATGAACATGGAGTCATGGAGCAATTGAGCACCATTGCGAAACCAATATCCCAAACTTTTAACATAATTAGATTCTCAAAATTTTAGATTTCTAGTTGTTTCACCCATATTATATACCATTCTCTGGATTCTCCTCTTATCCTATCATTATCGAATTGATTTTTTTATATTATCAAATAGTTAGGCATATATGCTGCCTCTTTCTCTTCAATATTAGGTTTGTTTTCTAAATTGATTGATACATTGTATAAAAGAGAATGCAAATTACCTTACCCTTTGTTGTAAGACCAAAAACATTTTGTTCTAATTAACTTTAAATTTTGTGACATTAATATTTACTGGAGTAATTAAACTAAACTAGTGTTGTGTTGTAACTTTTAAGATTTTGGAAGTTACATGTTGCTTAGCTGCAAATCAAAGGATTATTTTTATTTTTATTTTTATTTTCTAAATTATAGAATTTTATTTTATTTTGTTTTTGTAGAAAGTAATCTTACTTAAAGAAAATAAGATTATTATAAGTATGCTTTTTAGAATTTAACGAAACTTTATATTCAAACTTAAATTTGTTGTAAAAAATGAGTAAAAAGCTCTATATTAGGTAAAAAAAAAAAGATAATATATAGGTGATAAAAATTCACACCTTTAAGGAAGAGTTTGTAATTTTTTTTATCTAAAACTTATATATATATATATATATATATATATAAAATTTTATTCAGTTAAAAATTATAAAGTTGAAATATTTTTTTTTAAAGTTCATGAACTTAGATATAAAAAAATCACGTTAAAGTGATATATTTTTTTTTATTTTAAAGTTTTTGATAAAAAAAAAATGAAATAAATAAATTACCCTATTCCATAAAAATTACTAATTAAATTAAAACAACTTGATATCAATTGATTGAGAGTGAGAGTGACCAAAGAATTATCTGAATGCATTTCAAGGAATGATAAACAAAAGAAAAATTTTAAGAAAAATGTTTTCCCTCTTAATCTTTGTTTGTCATCAGCAATTAGGTCAGCAAGTAGCGACCTTAGCCGCACTGATATTAGTTTCCAAAATAGACTCATATAAAGGCAATGGAAATACCAATGTTTTAATTTACAAGTTTTCAATTTTTTTTCTGATATATACTTTTCACTTGAGATAATAGCTTATTCAAAGTATGATGAGACATTAAATGCGAAGATATACAGTGAAAATTCAAATCGCAATTCGTCGTTTGATGGTGATCAAACCCTTTTTCTTAGATTCAACTCCAATTGATTATAAGTTTTCAAGTTTATATTCATAATTTTCTTTTCAATGAAACTCTTAATTTTACAATTTTATTTTTCTAAAAAAGTAAGATTCCAAGAATCATTATAGTTTAGAACCCGCGTATAAAGCCATGTTTGTGAAAACATTGATAGATTAATTTTTCACTTGAAAGCTTGATCTCTAAGTCCTTATAGTGACTGACTTAGTCAATCTTTAAATTATGAAGATCGCTGATGATTTGGGTTTAGTGATTTGTTATAATTTTTAAGGAGTATTTAATATTTCATAAAGACTTCATTTTAATTTATAATAAACTTTTTAAATTATAACTAAATATTGTGTATAAAATTATATATGCATAAATATTTTAATTTATTTAAAATCTGACGTGCATTATTATTATAAAAATATATTACATGATTCATTGAATTATTAAAATTTAATATTTATGAAAAGTTATTGATATATAAAAGGAATGAAACTTTTGAGTGAATTTCCGGCGTGAACACAATCAAAATAAGTGAATTTCCTTAAAATTCCAGAGAATTTCCAGTTGTAATGTAATAACAAAGTCACAGCTACCAAGCATACTCATCACCAGCCACTCATGCAATGCATTCATACCTTTAATCATTCAAAAAGATGCTCAAATTGTTTAAACAGGAGAAAAGGCTGAATCATCAATCATGAGGTAAAAGCTATTCTCTTCCTCTTAATATAAATTTTAAAATGTAAATAAAAAAATTTAAGTTAAATTTATTAAATATAAGTGATTGTTTTGTATTTTTCATTACACATTAATGAAGTATAAACAAAAACCAGAACAGATAAATGAGAGTTAATCTCCAACTAAATGGTCTCCTAGTAAAAGATATGAGTAATGGATCATTCCGTATTCAAATTTGCATGCCATTATTGTCACATAATCAAACTTGTAATTTGTATCACTAAAGACGGTAATGAATTAAAGAGTGGACAGCATCTCTAAATCGTAAAGAAAATGTTTATGTTCAACTAAATAACAACCTCTTTAATTTTATTTATTTAAAATGTCATGTTTGGACTCAAGTTGCAATGATTTGAGAAGATATCAACAAATTACAAAATGACAAGAGGAACTGACTACTTCCTTAATATTATTATTTATAAATAATTTATAAAATATCATTAACTACAACTATTTTTGTTATAATAAGTTTTTGTAAAAATTTCTTTAAAATTTCGTTAACAAATCTTATTTGTGTCTAGATATGTCAAAAGAATTGAAAATTTTGGTTATTTTGAAAGAAATAATTCTAAATTTGATTATGTAAATTTAATTATCAATTTTGCATCACAATAAGTTAAAAAAATAAATTTTAAACACTTTTTTAAAATATAGTTTACATTTTCAAAAGCCCTTTAATTGAAATTTTTTAGGGTCTCAGATAAACTTAGCTGACAATGATATTCATTCTATTTAAAGTCACTCTCAAACAAACATGATAATATATACAAAATTGTTTCATTTCTTGTGTAATATTTCAATATTATAAAAATAAATTCATTCCTGTTTCTGCAATTTTCCATTTAATTTTGTTCATTCTGTCGGTGAAAATACATTCAAACACGTCAATCATTAAGTATTTCTTGTGTTCTTACAAGATTTTAGGATTGTCCAAACATTTTAGAGACAACAGTTTGCCCTAAATCTTGCACAGGCAAAATGCATAAGCCACAGTACTTAAAGTTTGATTGATCATATTTGCTGCATGTTGACACACTCAAGTTGGAGATACAAAATGCAAAGATCAGATCAGTCGGTGGATATGGAAACCATGATTTAAATCATTCATTGATTGATCAATCTCTCATATTCAAATCACAAGACTTTGTGATAGAAATCTGTCCAATGCAACCAAAAAGATACAAATATATGCATAGCTTTTGTTTGTTTAGTAGTGTGGAGCAATTATATTTCATAGTTCATATATAATTTGGTACGTTTTTAAATTGATTTCTTTAGTGCAAGTTTGAGTAAATCGTAAGTTTCATCCACATTTTTCATGAAAATTTGTTTATAATACGTTCAATACATGTTATCAAAGTATATTTTAAAAATGAATATAAATACAGAGCTTAATTATAATGATGGAAGTCGTAGAGTATAAACACGAGTTACTGAATTTGTTCCTGAACATAAGCTACGTACCAAAACTGTGGCCCATGCAAAGACTTGCATTTTGAATAATTGTCCACAATAGGCACAGAATCGAATGGGCCATCAACCTCGGAAGTGACAAATAATATTTGATAAAGAGTGACATAGAAAGAGGTGAAAAAAATGGAGGAAATTTGTGGCTAGCTATGAGCCAATGGTCAAAACTTAACTTCAAAGCATAAATCTTATGGATATTAATTAAAATTAAGAATTTATACAAATAATTTTTTTAAAGATGTATAATAACAACTTATATATAATATGCTTTTTATTTTTGTTAAAATCAGCTTTAATGATAAGTTTAAGCATGAAAATTGATTATTTTTATTAAAAATTATTTATTATATTAAAGATATAAAATATAATATATAAATTTTTAATAACTTTTTATTAGTAGTAATTATTTAAATTCAACCTAAAAATGAGGTTAATAAAATCAATAAATTTTATTAAAAATTACAAAATTTAATGCATTACAAAAAATAAATTACGTATTTTTTAAGTAAAAATTATTAAAATAAATTGATTATAATGTTTAATATGAATTTAACACTTTTTAATAAAAATAATATTTTTATTCTTTAGCCGGTATTGAATAACAAGACCTTTAGAAAAGATAAAATTTTCTTTATATTTATTTTTTAAATAAGCTTATCTATCTTAATTTAGTTTAATCAAAAGTTAATGTAAACTTTCAACATAAAAAAATATTAGCTTGTTTAGTTAAACTTAAATATGGGAAAATTATTACTTATTAAGTAAATTAATTGATAGACTTATTCTTGTCAATATAAACTTTTATTTAATATAACTCAATCTATTGGTATAGAAATTATAAATATACGTATGATATATCAATATTAAATAATAATTTCATAAACACTACAAAAAAAAACAACAATAAATTTCTTTTTGCTGTATTAGAATTTCATATACAATTACTAACGAAAAAATTCCATTAGACAATTAATATTATACGCACAAGAACAAATCTAACAATTACAATGATTGGTGTATTAGAATATGACTTTTTATAGTATTAGTTTATTACATATAAAAAGATTATATCTATGATCAATGGCTTTAAATTTAGAAAATATTAATTATTATCCATATAGTATTGAATACAAATTTGAAATGTTTATTTATTAAAAACTGTCATTAATAGACGCTAAATATTATTTTTAATATATCCTTAAAGTAATTTTTAATAAAAAAATTATTAACAATCTCTTAATTAATGGATTAGCTAAATTCTTAATTAAAAATTTATATCTATTTATAATTCATAATTGAAGTTATGATTTTATTTAAAATTTATTATCAAATTGTACGTTCGTTTTATGGAATTTCTACCATTTTAAAAAAATAAAATTTTTAGGAGTACGTGCATCAGATTGAAAATTTAAAAACATAATTATTTATTAATTATCACGTGTTCAATATTTATTTAGGACATATGAATATGAAGGGGTTCGGAGGAAAAAAAACAGTACATGTTTTTTTTTATCCTGAGAAAATAATTTTACTTTATATTTTCTAGAAATGAAAACAAAAATGATAACTGCTTTTTACAATACGTACTTATTAACTCCTAAATTTTGTTTATAGTTTTAAATTAAAAATTATATTTTATTTGTTTTTTAAAAATGTTATTTATTTCCATCTTGATATTTTGAATAAATGCAACTATACTGATAATTGTATAAAATATCATATTTATTAAACAATAATGCAAAACTTTTGTATTTGTAGAACAAAATACTTCTTTTATTTAGATTACAAATATCATTTAAAAAGGACAACCATGGTCAATTTGAGAATTTTTACAACAAAGTGTGATTAATGTTCTTAATAGTTTTTTCATACACAAAATTTGAATTTGAGGTCTCACTTAAAAGTGAACATAACTTAAATTTAATACATTAAATTTCATCCTTTTAATTGAAATTCCTTGGTAAAAGTAACAAAGAAAAAAAAAAGTACACTGATTTCCTTTCTTCACTTTCCGTCATTCATTCATTTGGAACGACAGGGTTTCACTTTCATTACCTTATCTCTTTTGTCATTGAAATAAATTAAGAAATTAATTATATTCCAACCCTTCACCCAAAATTATTTAGAGTGGTCCCACAATATCTTCATGTGCCACTTCTCAATATCATGATTTCCTCCTGTGTTTACCCAGAGAAAACTTTACAGTACACATTTTCCTATAATTTAAATTCATCATTTTTTATTTAACAGTTATAATCATATTTTATTCTTAAAATATTTTTTTACTTTAAAATATATTTATAACAGATATAAAATGAATTCAGTAATTAGTTATATTGTTTTAAATGTAGTATATTTGTTGAGTGAAAATGACCAGGTCTTACTATATTTAGTTGTCTACATTAGTGTGTGTGTTTAAGAAGATAATAAGATAATTAGTTTATAAACTAGTCGGATAGCTTATTTTATAAAAAAATATTTAAAATGTTTGGTTAAAAAATCACTAACTTAAAAATTCTTATTTGAGAAACTATGAAAATAGCACACGATATTTATACATTGTGAACTATAGTATTTTAATTAATTTTTATATTATTAATTTCTAGAAATATTTTTTACCCTCTTCTAATTAATTCTCTTCTAATCAAAATAGCACACGATATTTATAAGATAATGGATTTATCAAAATTTTAATGATTATATATACATGCATCAATAAATATATCATATTGCCTTATTTTATACGTATAAGCTAATTAATCAATTAATTTTATTAAATAATTTTAATTTAAATAATTAACTCATTTATCTTCAACTTTTAATTCCTATTTTTATTTTTTTTGTAATTTTAAAAATTTATAGCTAGGTTTTATCTATCGGTTAACTTTTTAATATCTATTCGAAAGAAATTATAAATTTAATAAGCTTTTTTCAGTTTATATTTTATTAAAATAAGTTAATTTTAACTTATTTTAACGAATTTCATTGTTAAAATTATGAAAAATTATCAGTTAAAAATAATTAACAAAATATTTTGTCGCAACCGGACAGTCGCAACGGTACAGCAAAAAACATTTTCAAAGATATCAGAAGAGTCGCCACCAAAGTTTATTTTAAGAAAATCTTGGAAAAACTTTTAAAATAATATGATCTTTGAAATAAAAAATGAGTTCGAGAGTCATTTACGTGTGGAGAAGGTATTAGCACCTCACAACGTCCGTTTAAAACAGTTACCTAAAATTAATTGTGCAAATTTATTTAAATTCTGAAAAATATTTATTTAATTCCTAAACATTAATTATTTTTATTTTAGAAGAAGAAATATTATTTATTGAGATATTATTTAGGTTATTTTGAAAATTATTTTGACTTGACGGGTCTGGTTCCTGCTCCTATGTATCCCAGGGTGCAATGGGAAACTCAAAGTCACGTAATTCTATCTAAAATGAATTATGAGTTTAGTAAAAAAATTTGTTTCGAGATTAAAATTAATTTCAAAGATAATTTTTAGCATACAAGATAACGCGGTTATACACGTATCCAATGAGAAATAATATGGAAGGTGAAGGAAGATCACACAACTATATTGTAAATCAATAAAAGATGTTTTTATTTTTGTAAATAAAAAATTTGAATTTATATTTAAATTATGATTAATATTAAAAGAAAATTTAAGATAGTGAAGTTAAACATAAATCTCTTATAATAGTTAGACAATCAAAGGTAATGTAAATTACACATTGATGTTGTAAAAATTTATATAATAAAATGAAGAAATGATAGTAATTTAATTTTTCAAAATTTGAAATATGACTTAAGAAAATTTAAAATATGAAATTAATTCTATTTAATAAAAGGAAGAAATATTTTTGAATTGATTAAAAATTTATTTAATAAAAAGATTAAAACTTCATTTGATAAATTTATATAGAACTCAAGGTAACGTTAGTATACATAGGTTCTAACAATTTATAAACGTAAAGGTAGAGTCGCTACACATTAGCATTATAAATTATTGTATTAATAAAATAATTTTTATTTAAATTGATTGATTAGTAAAATAGTGATTATAGGAAATATATTTTGATTGATGATTAAGATAATTTTATAATTAATTAAAGATAACATATGATAAATTAATATTACTTAAAGTCTCGGTAACGTAGGTACACGTAGACTTTATCAATTTATAATATACAACGGTAAATAAGCTACACGTTGATGCTATAAATTAATGTAAATATTATGTTATATTATTTACTTGTTAAATTGAAAACATTATTTGTTCATCATCATATATTTGAAATTATATAATACAATGAATAATAATAAAACTAAATACACAAAAAAATAAAAATAAAAAGAAAATAAATAAATAAAGATGCAAATGATGAAATAGTAAAATAAATAATATATTAAGATTAAGTCAATTATAATCATTCCTTATTATTATGCTAATTATGATTACTTAAAAAAATTAATAAATAAGGTAAAAATAAAATTAAAAAAATAAAATGAGAATAATAATAAAAATAAAAACTAAATAATAAAAATAAATAGATAGTAAAATATTGTATTTGAGATAAAATAAATAAATATGAAAAATAAGAATCTTATTTTTTAAAAGAAAATAATAATAGTAATTTGAACTAAAAATAATAATAATAATAAAAATGCCTAACAATAATAATAATAAAATAAGTAAAATAATAGTGCTAAGTTTAATCGGCCAATTTATTTAATATTTTTTTTTTATTTCTGATTAATGTTTGTTATTAAATCATTTAGAAGAAAGAAGAAGGAAAAAAAAAAAAAAGAGTAACGTAAATCAGAACTTTGACTTGATATGATTGTTAGGTGCATGGCGTTGGATGTTGCATTTGAGATGAGATGCTACATAGCATCGAGCCTCACGTTCAAGTTCCTTTTTTTTTTTAAACGTTATGTTATAATTTTTAAATAGATAAATAAACCAAAGCTATTGAATAAATACACCGAGCATCTCCTCTTATTTCACTTTTCGCATCCATACATAGCCAAAAAAAATTAACCCATAACAGCAATAAATAAATGTAAAGCATCTTTTCTTATCTTACTTTCCACATTTACGCATAGCAAAAAATTAAGTCATAACAGCAACAAATGAATGTAAGACTTATGTTAAGAGGAGAAGGCAGTACCTGAACCCAGCAATAGAAGACAACAAAATGGTAGAAATTGTTTTTCTTCTTCTCCTTCTTTTATTTTAGATCTTTCTTCAAAGAAATTCGTTATCTCCTCTAAAAGATTTACCCCTTTTCTTCGAATTTCTTACTTGAGATTTTATATTGGGTTTATTTAGAGTTTTTACGAAACGCTAAAATCTGAGTTTTTTCTTTTTTTCATACTTAAATCGATTTTTGATGTAAGGATATGAATTTGTATACTGCAGGTTTCCGTTTCTGTGAGCCAAACTTGTTTTTTTTCAAAAATTTCTATATGAATCTGAGTTTTTTCTTTTTTTCATGCTTAAATCAATTTTTGATGTAAGGATATGAATTTGTATATTGCAGGTTTCCGTTTCTGTGAGCCAAACTTGTTTTTTTTCAAAAATTTCTATTTTTCTGTAAAACGATTTTATTTTATTTTATTTTTAAAAAAAAATTTGAAGGTAATTCTTGGGAGGAAAAAAAATGGTATTCACATATTTAAATAATTATATCTAAACACACTCTTCCTACTATCCAAATAAAACTTTAATTGCATAAATTTCTCGCAATACTTAACAGTTTTTCAAATGTATTATACTAATTAACGTAAGAGGGGCCCATGTAAAATCATTATATCAAATAACTTTATGTTATGGCAGCAAAAACTGACAAGATATATAATATCAATGAAGAAAAAAAGTTTTTGTGAACAGAATTAATTTTAAATATCTAATATTACTTTTAGCTCAAAGATAAAAAGAAAAAGGAAATTTTGTATACTTGTATATATTAAATTCAAATTTTCTTAAATTATTATTATTATTATTATTTAAATGAGAGTATTCTTTAAAAAAAAATATTATACAATGTAACCTCTTTTATGTTGAATATTTATTTTTAAAATTTAATTTAATTTTAAACTTCAATATTTTAATAATTTTTTATTTTAAAAATATAATTTCTCTAATTTACCCATACTTAATATAATACATATTTATTATAAATAATAAAATTATTTAGTTTTTAATTTATACAATTTATTAATTTAAAAATAATAATACAACATGCTTCTACTTTTTATTAAAAGTATTTAAATTTAACAATATCTTAGCAATTCAGTAAAGTAGCTAATTGTAATTTTAATAAGAAGGCCATATTAAAGTTTGGTTTAGTAGAAAAGATGGGGAGAAAAAGAATTCTATAATTTTATTTATAAGTATCAAAGTATTCTTTAATCAACATCGTTTTTAAGTAGTCTTTTTCAGTCATGAATTACTTATCAAGATATTTAAAAACCTTCACATTTACCAACCACGTTGACCTTTGTTGAGGATCGACTGGAGAGCAGAACAATTTTGATAGATAAATTATTTATTTTTTAAAAAATAATTGAATGAAGTATATGAATAATGAATGTGTATCTCGTTAATATGAAATTTATAATAAATAAAAATATAAACAAATATTAATTAATACATGAAAAACTGTATCAATAATGTTTTTTTTTATGAAATTGATTAGAGAAAATAATAAGCACTTATAAAATTTTATAAAATATCGGTTAAAAATTATAAAAAAATTTGGATGATAAAAAAAAATAGTATTATCTAATATCAATTTCTTTCTTATGCATTCCTTTTTGGAATATAATTATAAGGATTTTAATTAGATCTAGATTATTTATATTATTAGCTATATGATTATGTAAGTGAAGAAAAAACACAATTAATTTTTAATAAATTTAATTAAAAAGTTATGTAAATAATCATAAGAAATCTTAAGTTAATAAGATACATCCTTTTCTCTTTAAAATAAAATTAATATATTATCTTTAATATTATTTATAAAAATAATTGTAAATATTTTTATCATTAATATAAAAGATTAACCTTTTTTGATGTATTAATTGATCAGTTTTTTTTTTTATATTTTTATTAATTTTAAAATTTTTGTTAGCAAGAGATTCTCATTGTTTTTTCATAAAAGTAAATATATTCATTTATTTAATATACATTAATTTACCTATTAACAGTATAGATATTTTTAAAATAGATTATAAATTTATAACATATAATTATTTTTTAATATTATTATATTTTGTATATTTTTTATATAAAAAAATCTAAAGCAATAATATAAAAGTATCTAGATTGATTTTAATAAATATGCCATAAAGGCAGTGAAAATGCTAGTCCTAATAAAACCGTTCAGGTGTTAGGTGAAATGATAATTCACGAAAAAAATGGAAAAGGCACTGAATATTGATTTATCTGATGTTGGTTCATTGAACCATTAATGTGCATGCATTTCCAGCAAAGTAGCAGTAAGAAAGAAGAATCAGTGACAGCTTATACAAAAACAACATACAAAACAATTAATGCCAAATTGCTCGTAGCTATTTGGGTTTTTGTTTTTCGGCCATGCACACCTAATTAGGTATAGGTCAATAAACAACTTTAGAACAAACATCATAAGCAACAGAACAAATGAAACTTTAAATTTTTAAGATTCTTTGAATCTATCCACAGCTTAGTATTATTAATTGAAGTGTCAGTTAATAATTAATGGTAGTTGTTGAATAAGATGCAATTCTAGTACCAAGTTTTTAGGTAGCCTCAAAATTCAAGAATGATAAACTTTCATCTATCTTTCCCAAACGTTAATGCTTCAAGAATAATAACACTCAAATTTTTTTAAAAATAAGTAAAATTTTTAATATTGTTGTTTAATAATACATTGTTTCTTAAAAAGCTTGAATTTTTGTAATAATAATAACCCTGAACTTGTTGCACAAATAATTTCTTATCTTTTTATATATAGTGTGTGTCAAATAGAATTGTAGCTATGCTGCATGTAGTTGTCATACACAGCTAAAATATAATTGTTTCTGACAAATAATATATGTAGTTTGAAAAAAAAAAGTAATGATTGTATGTTTTAATTGTATAATTGTAATTTAATAAAAAAAAATTACTATTATCTCCTCAGTATGTCATTAGTGTAGAAATTAAAATATGCCAATGAATTTGTCATTTTTTCATTAGTACTTTTTGTAGAAATAAATTTTACTTAACAATGAAACAGAGTTAAGAGTGCGCATGAATATATAATTTATTTAAATGCTTATTCAATAAATTTTTTAAATAATCACTTATGCTATAAATTATTAATAAAATTTATTAAAATATGCTGAAAATAATATATAAGAGTCATAAACTATATTTTATAAGACTTTTTAAAAATAAATCCCAAATATTAACTGTTGGTGCTTGTCTAGTAAAGATTCAAACTGTGATTTCCCATTTTATGGGAGACAAGCTCCTATTAACAAACCTAATCCTCTAAATGAATAGAAAATAACATACAAACATAGTCTCATTTAAAAGAAAATACTCACATTCATTACCCAAAAAAACCATACACTGTTGTTTTTGTCATTCTCTTACAGCCTATTACTTTTTTTTAAAGCAATTCACTCATTCAGTCATTTGAAATAATTGATTTAATAATAATGATATTTAGAAAAAAAATAAAAAGTTGTTGCCTTTTATTGATTATTTACTTACTTTTAAACTTTATTCTGTCTTAAAAAGTGCAATATTAGTCATTACACCCTCATAACAAATTAACAATTTTTATATAAAAACTTTCGTAACTAATAACATTAGTACTATATTTATATCTTTTTAAGATAGTAATCATTTACGTTTCTTTTATAATATCTCTCCACCCTGATTGTTAAAATAAAAATCTGCCTTTTTAAAAAAAATTAGAATGCATGTGTATAAAATAAAAGTGTGTGATCATTGTTCATTAGGATTCATTGATCAACATGGGCAGTGGTAGTCTTATTTATTTTAATATTAAAAAATTTAATTCTCACACCATCTAATAAAAAAAAATACATTATAATTCAATTTCTCTTTTTCAAAATATTTTTTACCACGAAGCTGACATGAATAGGATGTTATAATGCTCTTGCCAAGACTAATTAAGATGCACACGAGGTATGAGTCAATTCTTTGCCTACCATATGTCTAGAACTGTTGCTTAAAGATGCATTATAACTAATGACCTAAAAAAGTTGCATTATAACCCATACTTCTCTATTTTAACTTGAGGTGGAATTGTCTCCTAAGAGGTTGGTTGGTCTAATCATCAGTCCTTAGGTTAGCCAAAAATAGTTTTGCCCTAATTATTATTTTGAGCTTCCAGCTTTATGGGGCCACCACAGCCACCATCTTTTATGCACACAATACCACATTGATTCCTAATAAATTTTTCCTGTATTTAATGATTATATACATATTTTTTCTCCATATCAGGCTTAGTTTTCAAAGATGAAGATTACAAAATAGACATTTATGTCAGAGTCATGTCAAACAACCATTTTAACTAATATTATCACATAGATAAAATATATATAATTATTTTTAATCAATTCTTATATTATAAACAATAATTTATAATTCAGGAAGTGAAATATTCAGCAAAGCTACTCTTCTTTGTAATGGTATGTGAATTATGCTCTATTTTATTACAATAACTTTGCTTTTTATTTTTATATTTGTTAATTTTGTTCTAAATTTTAGAGATTAAAATTGTTACATAAATTATTATTTTATATAAATTTTTAAATTTTTTGTGAATACTTATTTTTATATTTATAAAAATTATCTTATTTTTTCTATTTTTAAAATTTAAAAATTACTTTGAGAGTCTTAATTATCTCTTAAATTTATAATTTATTAATATATATTGATTATTGATATTTGATTAAAGTTTTTTTACACTGATAAAAGTATTATTTTAAAATAATTTAATTTTATTAAATTTTTATCATTTTAATACATGTTAAAGAGTTAAGTCAAAATATTTTTTTTAATTATTATTTAAAATAATTTTATTATATATGTAATTATTTATAAAAATATATTTTATTCTTTTAATTATTAAATAATATGTATATTTTTTCTAAAAGTAAAAAATTTGTATACTAGTTAATTAGAACAAGTATGTACTAAGTTGTGCTGTAACTGATCCAACGCATTCACAGCTATGCACGTTGAATTTATGCAAAAAAAAAATTAAAATTAAAATCCAATCCTCAAATTTAACATATTTAGTTACAAAATCTTTTTATAAGTGTCCTAAAAATACTAATTAAGGAATACAACATATTTTTTAATTAAAAATCATAGTATAAATACATTAATAATATTTTGTTTAATGAAAAATTAATTAAAATACATTGACAGTATAATTTTTATTTTTATTTTTACATTTTCATCTAATAATAAATTCTTATATAATTAAGAAGAGTTAAGTTTTATCATCAATATTTTAAAAGTCACATTTACAATAATTCCTAAATGATTTATAGTATAATTTTTTTACTTTACTAATACATCTAAATTAAACTCTTGATAAAAAAATATTTTTATTTCCTAAATATTGATTAACGTTTACCTATTCATACTATACTTTTATTTGAAGGCATATATAAATGATATCATACCGTATATACTAGAATTGTGAACAATAATTTAGGGATTTGGGTGTTTATTAAAAAAAATTTCAGAGATGATGAATATGAATATAAGCTTACAATGCTGAAAAGTACAACTTTAAAAAATCAAACATTAAAATATAAATAAAATGTGTTTCTCTCTACTTGTGTTAGAAAAAGTGAATGAAATATACTTGAGATCACCCACAAAGATTTAACCCCTGCAAATCAAATAGAATCGATCTGCAATGTCAAGATGCCTTAAACTCAAAGGGTATGAAAAAGTGTAGTTAAAAAAATCTTATAAAGAAGCATGATGATATCAATTTATACTACCTTCAATATTTTTTAGAACAAGAATGTAGAATTTTTCTTACCCTCAAACGCTTCTATTTTCTTTCCCTCTGAAGAATTCAAATATGACTACACAAATTAACAAATTTTTGACCTGTGAGAAAAATTGTGAAGCCCAAAGACCTCAATGTCACGACGCTAGATGATCTGAAAGGCAACTTCTTGACTCATGAATATGATACAGTAAATTTTCTTTAAAGATAAAGATATGTGCCGAATTTCATCTCTTAGACCTACCATTAAAGAGTATGTTGATGACAATGAACCATCCATTTCAAAGCCTTGATTCTTGAATGTAAGAAGTTGATTTCGTGATCAAGAAATTTAAAAACACTGAAGAAAAGAATAACGAAGAACCAAAAAAAGTTTGAAATCAACCGAGGCTAAAGCCACCTGAAAAGAAAGTTGAAGAAATGATCACTTAAAGACCAATCACAAAAAGCAAGAAGAAAAAGAAAAAACCATATTTGCAACTTGGGACGAGGAAGGGCTCTCTATCTCTCATGAGCAAGAGGAAGAAGTTGATCGCATGTGTTTCATTTCTAACTCTAATGCCTGGATGCTTCTTTCTCCAATGCAGTTTTCAGCAATTATGCTTCCTTTAAAGAACTTAAAGCTAACATGACATGTGAAATAATACCTTGAAGAAGGAAAGCAAGCTCTGAAAAGATGAAAATGACTCTTTGAAAGAGCAGATAATTGATTTGGATGGTAAATATTCATTGCTTTATTAGTTTGTTCAATTGACAAATTTTAAAACAATTCTTTAAAAAGCAGGAAACTACAAGGTTGAAAAATAAGCTCATTGATTTAATATATCTTCATTTTAATTTACTAATAGTGTTGCTATTACCAGAATGGATATAAAAGCCACTCCAACTGTAGTCAAGCTGGGGATTACAACTACTTTGATTGGTTTCATTTCACTCACCAGTGAACAATCATGGATCATTAATTATCAATGGCTAGTTTAAAAGTAAGCAAATTCTAAATAGAGAAGGGGAAACAAAGAGAATGGAGAACTTAATAATTGAACATGCTAAGTAGGTTTATATTGATTGGATATGGCAGAAAGCAAAAGGCTTAAGTTGTCACAGGGAGATGCAAATTTGATAATGCAATGCATCTGGGGGAGAAGAGGAAAGGGATATTTTGTATTGTTTTAATTTTACTGGGCCAGCTAATAGTTAATGATATTATAATTTAATCCTAATTACTCTGATTTTGATTCTGATATCGCATTGATGGTTTAATGTAAATGAACATTTTGAATCAACATTCCACAATTCCAAAACTTAATTGAACTTTAAGCTTGTTAAAAATTAACACTTCAAACATGTAACATAAAGATATTGCAGGGATAATAGAGATATTGGAGAGATAAACAATGTTGAATAGAATAATTCAGGAAAATGGCTGAAATGATTGACCAAGGAAGAAGAAACTTCACTGAAATGATCATCGACAGAAATTTCCTGGCAAAAAATTATACAGCAAAAATTAAAACTTGTCTAAGTGTAAGAACTACATTTGGAAGCCTATAATAGCAAGAAAAAAAATAAAATTAAGAGACTGAATAGTCACCTTTGGAATTAATGAACATTGACTGGTACATGAAGCCATAGAGATTTAGTAGGGAAGGAGAAAAAGAGAGAACTAAATAATATTCTTTTGAATAGAACGATGTGATAACAAAGACAAAGCACTAATCTCTATTTATACTAGTACCAGACTTCTAATAATCTTAGTTAAATATGAAAACAAAAACTACTCCAAGATATCATCAGAAAAATTATGAGGTATTTTCTAGATACTAACCAATGTTTGATGTTGAAAGTAACTGGCTCAGTGCAAAGAAGAAAAATCGAATCGAATATGCAGAACAAGATATTAATTCATAAAATATTGTTTGTTAAACAATATATTCCATTTCTGATTTTTTGTGTTCTAGAAAGAATCGCATTCCTCGACCCAAACTACTAATTTTCAGATTGGTGACTTCAAAACTTTGAAAGATGGCTAAAATGATTCAAATAATAGAATATCATGCACACACAGTTATGACACCAACCTCTATAGACTATAATGAGCTTCATCTTTCAGTAACTCAAACCAATTAGCCTGTTAGTATTTTTAGTTCTTGATGTCAATTTGGCTGGCCCAAATCCAGTATTGGGCTCCGGCAGTGCAAGCCCACCAATTAGTCTGTTTATCACCAAAAAACTAAAAAATTAATCTAATATTTATGCTCTGTTTTAATTTTAAAAATTTGCGTTTGCTTATATGAGTAGTGAAATAAGATTAAAAAAGTAAATATGAGAGAAGTAAATAAAAACAATAAAGTAGAAAATATATTATTTAAACGGATAGAAATAAAAATAGATAAAGTAGAGAAATTTCTCCTTTGCTTATTTGGATGAATAGAATAAAGAATAAATAAATATAAATAGATAATATGATTTTTTATACTAGTTAAAAATTAATTTTAGGTTAAATAAAATCTAAACTTTTGATTATATTTTTTTTTATTAACTTTTTTTTGTTATAAAAATAAGCTTTTAAATATATATAAAAATATATATACACAATCCTTTCACTTGATGGACCCTTGGGAAAGATACTTCTTTTATTTTATCTAACTAAACATAATGTAAGTGAAACCAAGCAACTTTTATTAGTTTTGGTGGGCCACATAAGTCTTAGATACACCAATACTTAATAATTTTTTTAAAAATCTTGATTTCAAGTTTTTGAATGGAAAAATAATTTTTATAAGAGTTTTGCCTCTTAAATTGGTGCAATCAGCTCAACTTAAACTAACCAAATTTAAATATGATGTGAATCAATCAATCTGATTCAAAAAACCAACCCAAGATTCCTTAACTAAACCAAAATCAGCTGGGTCAAAGGGGAAGTAAGAATTTTGGTATTTCATTACTTTCAATAAAAGAGGAAAAATTAGTCTTACTTTGTTTATTGGGAACTGATTTTCCTCTATGCTTTATTTTCTTGTTTGTAGGATCACTAGGTGGTCAGTTATTTTCTTTGGTGTATTTATAGACTTAAAAATCTATGAATAAAAGCAGTATTATTTTCTAAAAAAAATATAAAATCATTGTTACCTTTAAGCTCTTGACTGGGACCATCAATTGGTATCAAAGCTTGCAACTATCACCTTACTCATTATTGACCTAGACCACCTCGTGGTGGTATCAAGATGGGAACCAACAAAGACAGGATTGAATCATTTGAAGTCGGACTCAGAATTGTACAGGATGAGCTCGCTCAGCTGAAGATTGCATTGACAGAGAAATTTCAAATCCTGAACACATCGCTGAACTGACTCATGAAATTCTTATCTGGCACTCACGTCAGCTCCAACTCGGATCGCAGGAAATGACCAAAAGGGAGCCAAAATAAGAACTCTGCCAATCGACCTGACCACCCAAAACCGATGTTCCAATCCAAGATAGCCAAGCTGGAGTTTCCACACTTCACCATAGGTGACCCAACATCGTGGTTAAGTAAAGGCAAGCAGTTTTTCGACTACCAAGATACACCAAAACATGACCATATGCATTATGCCTCGTATCATCTTGACGACGACGCCAATGAATGGTGGCAGGCTATGAAAAAGGCTTATGATGAAGATGCGGCAGTGATCACTTGGGAGGGGTTTGAAGAGGCACTGTGGGCACGCTTTGGTCCCACCGAATGCGAAGACTTTGACGAAGCCCTGACCAAGATCAAGCAAGATGGCAGTTTAAGGGATTATTAGCGGGAATTCGAATGGCTTCAGAACAAGGTCCATGGGTGGACCCAAAAGGCACTTGTCGGGATATATATTGGAGGTCTCCAACCATCCATTGCGGATGGAATCAGAATGTTCATGCTTAAGACACTCAAGGAAGCCATCATGCTGGCCAAGATGCGAGATAAACTGCTTCAACGGCAAAGGCGAAGTCAACTGAGCAGTCTAGTACCGTGTAGTTATCAAGCACGAAACACAGGTATGAATCCTAAGAAGCTGAGCTGGGATGAAATTAAAAAGAAGAGAAGCCTAGGACTGTGTTTTAGCTGTAATGATCGATACACCACTGGGCACAAGTGCCGACAACCGCAATTACTACTGATGGAAGGAGAACAAGAGGGGTCTAATGAACCCGAGGACAATGAGACCAAGGAACCGAAGATCTCTTTGTACCCTTTAACTGGGTGGGACACTCCTCGTACTATGCGAGTAGAGGTGACGATTGGGAAACATCGCCTATTGGCCCTCATTGACAGTGGATCAACTCACAATTACATCAGTGAGAGAGCAGCAAAAATACTGAATCTCACTGTTTCCCCTACAACACCATTCACTGTTCGTATTGCCAGTGACTCGTCGCTAACATGCCAAGGACGTTATGAGGCGATACTAATCTCGCTGCACGGTATTAGTTTCCCTATAACACTATATGTGCTGCCATTGTGTGGATTAGGTGTTGTTCTTGGGATCCAATGGTTAGAAGAATTGGGAACCACCATGTTTGATTGGAAGGCTCAAACGATGGCTTTCAAATGGCTCGGGAAGGACTACGTACTGCACGGATTGGGAGCTGCCTCGATTAGAGCCACTAAACCCAACAAGGTCTTTAAAGAAGCAAGACAGGGACATACCTTGTTCATTCTCTGCATCAACAAGGAGTAGACCACTTTGTCACCAGTACCGACAACAATGAGAAAGGTGATTAACAAGTTTGCAGAGCTTTTCGATGAACCTCGGGAGTTACCTCTGAAGCAGGAGGTTGAACATTATATCCTTTCGAAAGAAGGAACCAATCCAGTGAATGTTCATCCTTATCGATACACGCATTTTCAGATGGAAAAGATTGAACGTCAAGTGTCGAACATGCTGGAATCTGGGTTTACCCAGCCAAGCTGTAGTCCCTTCTCGTCACCTGTGCTGCTTGTAAAAAAGAAAGATGGATCATGGCGATTTTACACAGATTATCAAGCACTCAATGAAGTAACTATCAAGGATTGTTTTCCAATAACAACTGTGGAAGATATGCTTGATGAGTTACACGGGGCCTCCTTCTTCACCAAACTCGATCTCACCGCCGGATACCATCAAGTTACATGTTCATCCACACGACGTGCACAAGACTGCTTCTTGCACCCACAATGAACAATATGAGTATTTAGTGATGCCCTTCGGCTTATACAACGCTCTTTCAACTTTTCAAGCATTGATGAATACAATCTTCCAGCCACATCTCCGTAAATTTGTCCTTGTATTTTTTGATGATATATTAGTTTACAGCCCCTCATGGCAGGACCACCTCCAACATGTATATGAAGTTTTCAGCATTTTGCGACAACATTGCTTGCATGTTAAGTTCAAAAAATGTGCATTCGGGCAGCAAGAACTCGAGTATTTGGGGTATATCATCTCAAGCAAAGGAGTAAAAGTCAACCGTGCAAAAATTCAAGCAATGTTGGATTGGCCAAGACAAACGACCGTCACGGAGGTTCGTGATTTTCTGGGCCTAACCGGCTACTATCGAAAGTTTGTACGTAACTATGGGGTAATTGCAAGACCACTCACAAATTTGCTCAAGAAATGAAAGTTTTTGTGGGATGAGACGACAAAAACAATGTTCATGAAACTCAAAAGAGCAATGACAACAACGCTCACTCTTGCCCTGCCCAACTTCACCTAACTTTTTGTTATCTAAACAGACGTTTCGGGTGAAGGCATCGGGGCTATTCTAACCCAAAAGGGACAACCCATTACTTTCATGAGTCAAGGATTGAGTCCTATGAAGAAAAATTGGTCTACATATGCACGAGAGATGTTGACCATTGTTGTTGCAATCTGTACTTGGAGGCCATACTTACTGGTCGCCATTTCACAATACAAACGGACCAACAAAGTCTAAGATACTTGCTAGAGCAGTGGGTGTTAACACCTGAACAACAAAAGTGGGTGGAAAAATTAGTCAGCTACGACTATGAAATAGTATAGAAGCCTAGAGCTTCTAATTCAGCGGCTGATGCTCTGTCCCGAATTCCTGAGAGCCCTTGTCTTTAAGGGTTGTTCATTCAATAGGCAAAGATATGAGGCAAACTCCGGGCAATGGCTGCAACAGATTCGTATCTTCAAAAGTTTGTGGCATTGGCCATGCAAAGTCTCGGCAAACCATATTCTTGGAGGGAGGGTATGATTTGCTACAACAACCGTGTTGTTGTACCTCCTGCGTCCCCACTAATCAAACAATTGTTACAAGAATATCATGACACACCGAGAGGAGGACATTCTGGTGTCCTACGTACGCTCAAACGCCTGTCTCAACAATTTTATTGGCCATTTATGCATTGCATGGTTCGAGAATATGTTGCTGCTTGCGATGTTTGTCAGCGGGCAAAGTATGGATCTCTCTTACCGGCGGGATTGCTCCAACCACTGCCTATTCCATGTCGGATATGAGAGGATATCTCCATGGATTTCGTGGACGGGTTGCTAAGATCAGACAGACATACATCAATTATGGTGGTTGTTGATAGGTTAAGTAAATTTGCTCATCTTATTCCATTGACTCACCCTTACTCAGCTAGGCTTGTTGCTTCCAAGTTTATGGAATATGTGGTTAAACTCCACGAAATATCGTGATCAATTGTAAGTGACAGAGACCTGATTTTTGTCAGCAATTTCTATGAACAATTTTGGAGAGTGTCAGGGACTAAACTACAACTGTCATCCGCCTACTATCCTCAAACTGATGGCCAAATAGAGATGGTTAATCGATGCATTGAACAATATCCGTGATGTTTTGTTCATCATCGACCAAAGTAGTGGAGCGCTCTTCTTCTTTGGGCAGAATACCGATATAACACCACGTTTTATTCATCTATTGGTATGGCACCTTTCCAAGCCTTGTACCCATATTCTGACATATGAAACAGGCTCTACAATGGTGGATGAGTTGGATGCGCAGTTAGCAGCTTGTGATGAGCTACTTAGTGAACTTAAGCAGCATTTAGCGACATCAAACAATCGAATGAAGCAACTTGTTGATTCCAAGTGGCGAGACATCAACTTCAACAACAACGATTGTGTCTTTCTTCACCTCCAACCTTATCGGCAACAATCTGTCTTCCGTTGGACATCACAGAAGCTATCAAACCGATTTTTCGATCCATTTCAGGTGGAAGAACGCATTGGACAAGCGGCTTACAAGCTGAAATTACCGGCAGCATTGCGGATTCATCATGTTTTCCATGCCTTTCTATTGAAGAAAAGAATAGGGACAGATCCACCAATCAAAGGGAAACTTCCACCTCTACGGGAAAACATAAGTCTGCAGTTAGAGCCGGAGAAAGTGCTAGAAATACAATGGATGAAGCAGGGGTCTAAGTTCAAGTCAGAACTATTGGTGCAATGGAAGGGCCTCTCTATCGAGGAAGCAACTTGGGAAGATGAAGAGTAGTTGCGTTCCAGTTTCCCTAACCTGGATCTTAAGGACAAGGTTCCTAGCAATAGAGGGAGTATTGATGCTAATCGACCAGTCTGATTAAAAAAACTCAACCCAAGATACCTTAACTAAACCGAAATCAGCTGGGTCAAAGGGGAGGCAAGGATTTCGGTATTTCACTGCTTTCAATAAAAGAGGAAGAATCGGTCTTACTTTTTTTTTATCAAAAATTGATTTCCCTCTATGCTTTATTTCCTTGTTTGTAGGATCACTAGGTAGTCAGTTATTTCCTTTGGTGTATTTATAGACTTAAAAATCTGATGAATAAAAGCAGTATTATTTTCTGCAAAAAAAATTATTGTTACCTTTAAGCTCTTGATTGGGACCATCAAAATACGACTTTCAAATTCTGAAAGTAAAAAAGAAAAATAATTCTACAAGGTAATGTGAAACTTTGTTATAAAATATATACATTTTATTGAATTAGTATGAGAATGACTAAATTAGTTTTCTTAAATAATATTTTAATACATATTTAGAGTAACAAAACAATTATTTGATTTAGAGTATATTACATGGATATACTTGTGAGTGTGTAAAAAAATATATTTAAATAAAAAATAATTATATAATACTAGTTTTTCTTTAAATAATTTAACTATTTAAAATAATAAGATTGATGTTGGATGTTTTTTTTTTTTTTCATGTAAGGCATTCGACATAATTCTTTCTTAATACTTTAAAATGTGACAATTTTTTTATCTCTTGACTTTTTAAATTCTCTCTTTTTCAGAATTTGGATAAAATTTATGAAATAAAATAGTAAATCCAATTTTCTCTCTCTGAAATTCATTGAAACAATTTAAAAACTAAATAAATTCAATAAACACTCTTTTGAATATAAATTTAAAATTCATTTTACTTCTACAAAATAAAAAAAAATAGTGTAAAAGAATTAAAAAATATTTCTATATTGGCCTCTACTTTTAGGAGGAGTGGAAGTGGAAATCCTCGTCCCTACGAAAGGCACGATAAGAGAAGCCAATATTTGTGCAAACCACGCCAGAATTTCATTATTTTCAAGCTTCCATTAACGATCAACTTTCCCAGATTGTGCTTTGTTGGTACACCACCAATTTTTGTGGGAACAAACAAACAAAGCAAAACAAAAATAAAAAGGGTCACATTTTCAAGTTTCGATTCTTCTTTATTAACGGACCCTTTTGCGCTCATTTGGAATTTCGAAAACCCCTCCTCTCGCTATGGGTTGCGGCTCCTCTTTTCCAGGTAATCAAATTCTATCTATATTGGCTTTTCTTCTCTTCGTAAATTTTATGGTAAAGTCTTAGACTTGTAATGAAATTCTCATATTTTCTTGTTGATTTAGCTTTGGGGCTGAAAAGGGGTTGAAAAAATTTTATTTTATTTTTACTGATTGTGGTTTTGATTTGCAAATTTGGTGTTTTTGTTTAATGGGGTTCGGTCATTAGAAGCAATTACTGCGTTTTAGCTCTGATGGGGTTTTGGGGGGAAAATTTTGTGTTTTCAGATAGGGATTCGTGGCAGATGGGTCGACCCAGTTCCGAGAACAGTGGAGGGCAAGACGCCAAGAATCTAAGGGTCAAGGTATTTTATGCGCAAAGTTCTTAGATTGCTGATGTTTTAATTTGCTTAATTCTTTAAATTTGAAAAGGATTAGGAAAGTATTTCCGCACCCCCCCCCCCTCTTTTTCAACATTGTTTCATTCATATGCATGTTTCTTGTAGATTTTAGAGTTGTTGTTGACTGAAAAAGTAAATATTAAGAGAGGGAATCTGGGGAAATTTCCATTTTTTTGCTGTGAATGATTAATTTTGAGTTATTGTGATCATCTGGTGTCTGGCATTAGACTGGTGTCTATTGAATGATTGAACGATTAATTTTCAAAAACATTAAAGAAAAAAGAGGACACGGTTTTTTTTTTTTTTTATAATAAACACTGAATTAAATGCACTTTTAATTGTGTTCATTTTTGTTCTTTTGGATTGGGAAGCTACATCCAATTAGGTCTTTAGGTTGGGGGGGGGGGAATTCTCGACTTTTCCCGTAAAACCCTCCCTAAAACGACCCTGTTTTGAGGGTGAAGAATGTTTTTTTAAAAATCCGCACTCTAGCACTGTTACATCTACTATTTTGGCCACAATTGTGGCCTCTATTATAAAACACTGTTATTCAAAACTTTGTAGCTGCCCATGGTCACTCTGCACTGCTATAACGTGCTAATAACTATGGTTGTCATAAATTTTGATACTTTTATTAGTGAAGAATGCTGATATGACTAACTAGGTGGAAATTTAATCTTCTGACAAAATAGATTGCCGTTGTTAATATGATTATGGTCTTCAATCTACATAATGAATGAATGGGAAATGTATGGCAATTGACGAAAATCTAGTGTTTGATACTACCTTTGTCTTTATTTTATAGACAGTTTCCATATGATCATAGATAGAAATTTAATATTTGTTGTAACCTTTGTGTCACACTATCTGGTACCTGCTAGGTTGCAAGTACCAGTTTCAAACAAATATTATTTAGGTATCCTTCCTATTCTGTCTAATTGTAAATTTACAATCAGTTCTGCTAGAATAGGAGTTTAGAGAGGTGAAGGGCCAGGAGACCAATCAATACAAGTGTTTATGTAAACCATTGAGAATTAATACTGATATAGCACACTGGAATTTCTGTGTTTGGTAACACTTTTGACTTTAAAAAGTCCTGGAAGGATGAAGGGATTTAGCTGAAATTAAATCATAACAAACTCTGTAATACCGCCAATATTTCCTTGTTTAACCTTTAAAGGAAACAATAACTAACCCTTAATGTCACCAAAAACAGCTTGTTCTCTTAGGTGATTCTGGTGTCGGTAAAAGCTGTATTGTTCTACGATTTGTTCGTGGTCAGTTTGATCCTACATCCAAGGTAAAAATATGCTGCTTCTATTTTTTTATGTAATTTTTCCTTGTATGGTCATGACATAAATTTATTGTGTTCTTGATATGTTAATTATTCCATGTTAGTATTCTTATATGTTGTAGACTTTGTAATGTAAGGTAACCGTTGGAGCTTCTTTTTTGTCACAAACAATTGCTCTGCAAGACTCTACAACAGTCAAGTTTGAAATATGGGACACTGCTGGTCAAGAGAGGTCTGTCATTTATCTTTCCAGTTTATGCATATCTATTTACAAATCTTTAGGAGAGCTCAACTATATATTCTGCTTCTCATAACACCCCCCCCCCCTCTCTCAATTCTTATTTCAACAACAAATACTTTCTGAAGTAAAATTTGATTGCTCATAATCTATTTCAGGTATGCTGCATTAGCACCACTCTATTACCGTGGTGCAGCAGTTGCGGTTATTGTCTATGATATAACAAGCCCAGATTCTTTCAGCAAAGCACAGTACTGGGTTAAGGTATATTTCAAGTTATTTCACAGTCAATGTTGTCATTTCTTGTTTGGTTAGTTATTTGAAATTTCAAATGATATGAATAAGAAACAGCTCCCTATATATAGTCTGGAACTGAACAAGTATTAATAAAATGTAATCCTATTTTAATCTGTGTTCATCATTTATAATTATTGTAATTTGGTAATGATAAGTCTCTAGATGTATGTGTATCATGACTTGATGCCAATATGCCTACCTAGCACAAGGTAACAAGGAAGTTAAAGACACAGATGCTCTTCTTTGATCTGGAATAGGATGATGGTGATGTGGACTGGGATGTACAAGAATTGAAAGCTTTCTCATACTACAAGGTTTTGTATTGATAGATGAGAGATTGAGAGTTAAGGGGTAAGACAGGGATTCGGGAATGAAATGTTGACTTGAAAATTTGAAGGAGCAGAAAGCTATCGGCTCTAAAAGATCTGAAAAGTAAAATTCGAATTCCATGTAAATCTGCATTACTTATGCTCATAAGTATACATCGAGGATGGAAGTCTCAACCATAGATGAAAAAATATGCTTTGTTGTGTTTTGTCTGCATTCTGCAATGGCCATCAATATGTTAATGAAACAATTCCTGGTGCTGAAAACTTGTCCTGATTGAGTTGGCATAAATCAAGAAGATTGTAATGGCAGTAGGAATTTGTTTCATCCTATTACAGTATGTGGTCAATTTATACTGTTTCTAGGCTGCATAGGTATGGGTAAAAAGTGCATGAACCGCTTCAGGTGCAGTACGAGGTGTAAGAAAATTTTTAAAATGAGAGTATGGATATGAGAGGATAAAAATATAAAATAATAAACAATATTAAGTCATAAGAAAAATAAAATTTTTGAAATGTTCTAACTCTTAGTTTCCAACAAATTAAAGCTCAAAAGATATGTCAAGTAAGCAAAAATACCTAAAGCATAATATTTGAAGAGATGAAAGTAGCAGTTTGTTTTATTTAGAAGTAAACCAAACAATATAATTGCAAAACTTGGTGTGCTGCATTGATTGACGTGTGCTGGAGTGATATCTGCTTATTGCAATGCATTGAACACGATCTATCTGAGTATATTTGATGTGAAATTAAGAAAAACATATATCTACTACTTACCTAAGTGTTCGTGACAAGTACTAGTAACAGGCACATAAGGATTACCCATGCATAGACAACTATGGAAAGTAGGCAATATATTATAGACTAAGTGCTTGTTTGATTCAACTTCTTGATTTAGCTTCTTAAAACTAGGGAATATGTATTAAGATGTCTCACATTACACTTAGAAAGCCACAAGATGTTCGTAATATTTGCATGTAAGGTTCATTTAATATGTACAGAAGATTGCAATGGACTGTTTTCCCTCACTTTTGCTTTCACAAACGAGATTGCATTTATTGGGTTATGATGGAGTCGGAAAAAAATCTGAACACTCTCTAAGGAATAATATGTTGGAAAAGCTATCCGGAGAATGAAAAAAATAGCAAATAGTTCTCTGTAACAAATTCATAATATGCATCTCTTTGAATGTACTGACATTATGCTGTCACACACGTGCATAATATAATATAATATAATATAAATGTTATATACTAAAACGAATCAATTGATAGGGACAGCTTTAAGCTTCTACGTTTTCTGTCTATTTTGTTTTAGCAGCTGAAATATTAGTATTTTTATAGGAGCTACAAAAACATGGAAGCCCTGATATAGTGATGGCATTGGTTGGTAATAAAGCTGATCTTCATGAGAAGCGGGAAGTTGCTGCCCAGGTAGTGCAACAGTCCACAATAATATAGCTGTCATATGAACAAAATATCTCATTTTTCTCATGTAGTTGCTTTACTGTTTCCATAAAGGATGGCATTGACTATGCGGACAAGAATGGCATGTTTTTCATAGAGACATCTGCAAAGACAGCAGATAATATAAATGAACTGTTTGAGGTACGTTGATATTTACTTCCTTCCTGTTACTAGATTTTAATATTAATTATGACATGTTTGTATTTGGCAAGAATGAGAATGGATGAACAATAGGAAGTAGTCAGCAGTTGTGATTGTTATGGCAATTAGAAATGGACGTGATCACATCTTACCTTGGCAAATTCTACAATTAATTTGAATCTACAATCACAGTTTTGTCTTTTGTACATAAAAGAAGTATCATAAAATGATTTGGGAATCCATGTTTCTTTTGATTGAATATAAGGTGCCAGAATGATATAATCCTGTTTTGATATTAGTCATGTGGCATGAAGTTTACTCTGTTTAATGTAAGATCTACACTCAAGCTACAAGAAGCTGAAGTCAAAACATGCTCAAGTGTTAAGGAACTGTTGGAATTCTGTTTGATATTTGACTTGCAAATCTATGGGATTTTCCAGCGGCTATGCTAGTGGTAAATTTTAAGTTTTAACTCTGATCTTTGGTCTCTTAGGACATTGTTGACTATGCTACTAGCAAACTTCCCCATGATGTTCTTGCTGCCTGAAGATAGTTGTAACAAACTCATATAACCTATTGGAGGAGCTAAAAAATGATCTTGGAGTAGGAATTCCATCCTACAAAAATCCAAGATTGAATCTTTTCTGACAAAGGTAATAATGTAATACTTGGTCTTGAAATACATAGGATGCAGGGGGTTAACTGAAAACAGAAGGCTAGCAAAACCTCTTTAGAATAATGGCCTGGGTCACATTTTAAGGTTATGCATGATTGCTATTTGTAGACATGTTAAACAAGCATGCTGGAAATCACCAAATGCTAGGTAGCCTCCTACATATGAAAAGGACCAAGCCTCTCAAGAATAACAACCATTGGATGCCTGCTGATGATACACTGAGGATATAAAAGAAAGATAATAAGCGTAGTTTGCAACCAAACATGATTTTTTTGGTTTGAAATTAACAACACATGATTAAGAAAAAATTATTGATGTGTTTTTCTAAAGTGCTTCCTGTTTTGACCTATAATAATTAAAATTTGTTGAGAGAGATCCCTGAATTGGATTGGTACCTCTATTCAGGCTATATAACATTAGTTACAGATTAGTTAATTTTGTTGTGTTTCAATTGAAGAGGTGCTTATTTTACTACTTGGTTGATGTAGCCTACAAGGAGTATTTTAATATCAACAAAACCTTGAATTTGATTAGGATCTCTACTAATTTTTCATTTCCCCTCTTTTGGGTTTAAAAGGAGGTCTATGTTGTTCTATGGGGAAGTGGACAGAAGGTTAAAATGTTGACCAAGTGATCTGGCTATGATTGAATCCTAGGTTTGTAATCTCATGAGAAACTCCTGTAGTCACTACCACATAAGCTGCAGCTTTTGGACAGGAACATTTCTCTTTCTTTTTTGTTCCCTTGTCAAAAATGCATTGGTGTGGTGTAAGTGCATCTTAAATTGTAATTTGTGTCAGCATGCTTGATTTGTCAGCTAACTTGTTTACAGACATCTTGCAAAATTTAAAATTCTTGTTGAGCTGAATTTGATTGATGTCATGTTACTCATGTAAGTTTTATTACTATCCTTTTGTTGCCATGTTAACCTCAGTAGGATAAAGATCAACATACTAATATTTAATCTCTATAATCATGACTGCATATTTGTATAGATAACGTCTCTTCTTCCTCTCTCTCTATTTCTCTCTTGGTAATTACTCTCCAGACCTGGATGATTACTATAACTTGAACATGCAGTAGATATCATCACTGTTTACTCTTAGCCTCAAATATTGACTTTAAATGGTAATTGCTAGTGTAGTATTTAGGCTGTATTTGATAACATGAGCTTCTTTTCTTTTCTTTTAGTCAATAAGTTAATAGAGCTGTTTAGTAGACAAAAAATATAAGAACTTTATTGCTTTTGAAAGCTAATTTATGAAAAGATACTTCAAGTAGCGTTTAACTTATTGAAAACTAGCTTTCAATAATTTTTATTTTATTTTTATCCTTAACCTTCTAAGTAATTACACTCATGCAAAATAATCTTCAACACTTCTTTTAGTCATTTAACACATTTCAGCTGATTATATTAATAGTTTTACTAAACAGTTTTAATTCAATAAGCTATAAGATTATAGCTAGTTTTACCAAATAGAACCTTAATTTTGGCTTTTGCTGGTCTACCCGTCTTATAATGATGATGTCTTTCCTTGATTTTATGAGTAGTGTATCTTTTCTCGACACCTTTATATATATATATATATATACAGAGCAGGATTCTTATACTGATATAAGTTTAAAAACTCTTACACTTGATCTAAGTCTTTCATTTAACTTACATCTAACGAGTTATAATTTATTATTTTATTGATAATTAGATGTAAGTTAAATAAAAGGTTTAGATTGAATATAAGAGTTTTTAAACTTATATTAGTGTAAGAAGATCATTTCCTATATATATATATATATATATATATATATATGAATTTTACATCCTCCTGGGCATTCCCATTAGGCTTAACGATTGAAATGTTTCTTTTCATAGGAAATTGCTAAAAGACTGCCTCGCCCATCAGTTAGTTGATGTAGCCAGATTGCAGTTCAGTAAAGGATCAGCATTTGCTTTGGGATCCTTCAATGCTGTAATGTATGGGTTATGTTTATGTATATTGTGATTAGATATCTGTGGTCTTTAATCAACCTGTAATAATGTCATGGACATCATGTCAGATAGATAGGTGATATATATTAGGCCATGCTTTGTGCAACCCACAAATATGAGTCATGTCTATTATGATTTCATATCCCTTGTCTTTTATTGATTGGCATGCCTCGTTTTTAATTAAGATTGTAATATGAAGAATGCCAAGTGAAACGCACGATGCATTTGGTTGTTGTAGCCCATGCTTTGTAAGACCCACAAATCATTGCTAAATTGAACATATTTGGATGTTGGTGGTTGTGTAATTCTAATTTTAATACCACTACTTTAGACTATAGCATAGGTGTTTGAAAGAATTTGTTTGAATTTATGAAAGTAATTTATAACTTACTAAAGTTTTTACATTATTTCAGTAAATTTTACTGTATATCTCTATAAATAAGTTTATATTTGATAATAGTTTATTAAATAAATACTTTATTATAAATGTTTATTTAAATAGATATTTATTTCGTTATACGAGTTAAAGCTTAAAATTTTGAGACTACGAATTAAATCAAAGTGTAACTTCAAATCATTTATATATATAAAAAAATGTATTTGCACATTTTGTCTTTGTAAACTCCTACAATTTACCCAATGCTAACATTAAGCTTGATCCAAGAAAAAAGAAAGGCTTGATTGATATATTCGGATAACTGAAACTATGCTACCAATTAGGTTTGAATTAACAAAATTGTATATTATATAATCAATAACATAAGTTTTTAAAACATTAAGAATTCTTTTAATGAAGTGTATGTATCCGACCTACACTTACATTTCTTTTACGCAGCCAACTCGGGATGGCTAAGGGTGAGTTTGGCAATGACTATTGAGTACAGAACATGTCAAATGGAAAATGACGTACAATGAGTCTTTGCTTTTTCACTTTTTTATAATTCAATTTTGTTTGAATAAAATAAAATTGGAACTTAGGGTTGCAATTTCTCGTTTATTTTAGTGACTGGCCACGCGTCTTGATGTAACACGTAGTTGACATGTCGGCAAAGTTTTATTGGAAATTTTCAAAATGCTTCTCTGTTATCAGTAAAATTTATTGGAAATTTTTTAAATGCATCTCTGTTATGGGAAATTTTCAAATCATTACTCGAGAACGTTTTCTCTAGATACATATATACTGTCTGATAAGAAATTTTAAAATCATCATTAAAATGAAAATTTTCAAAATGCATACAAATTAATACAATTATAATAAGTCTTCTGGATTTGACAATTCACCTTAAAAACTTAAATTGTCAAAAGATGAAGAATTTAAAGCCAATCATTGTAGAACTTGAGGTAATCCAGATTTCCAAATTATAATTCGTTGTTTTGATCCTTAATTTTTTTTTATTTGTATATATTGTTCTGTGAAGAAGAAATAGTTTATAAGTTTAAATTTTAGTAGATTAAATTTTTTAATTATTTGTATGACTACATGGTTCCTTAAAGGGAAAAAAATTGAGGACATCTCTTATTATAATCTGTTTTTTCCTGTAACATGCGGCTTTACTATTATTTAACACCTATTTATAATGTTTTTTAAAAGTTTTAACGTTATTAATTATTTTTCAAAATTTCCTTATGTATTAAAATATTTTCCTCAAATTCCAGCTTTGAATATTTTCAATTTTTTATATTATTTTATCATATTAAATTTCAATAATTTATACTCTCAAGCTAACTGTCATTCATTTTTTAATGTCTTTTTCCTCTTAAATCTAAACTATTCATAATTTTTTTTCTTTATTTATTTAACTTAACTATATATTTGTTCTCTTATTTATATTTTAAATTTTTGCTTAAATTGAAAATTACTAGTACAATTTACAGAATACTTGTTACAATTATATTATTATTTTTTAAACAAATTTCTTTCAAATTTATACAATGCACGTGCAGTTAACACTAAATTTTATAATTAATATCTTTATTATTTTTTTAATAAAGTTCACATACTTAGTATTCACAAAAAAATGAATTCAAAATTTATATATACTTTTATCATGTTAAATTGAAGTATAAATTAAGGTATTTTTTAAAAATTTATTTAAAACGTAAAAAAACATTAAAGCAAGTTTTATACATTTTAATAAAATGTGTTTTGTATACAAATTAAAAATCGAATCATGATTCATATATTTATCAATTATTTTAAATTCTTTTATTTTGTTACGTGCAATTTGGTCGGGGGAAAAAATCTTTCTCCTACACAAACTAAAAAAATGAAAAAACATTTTGCCAAACCACAGGAGAAGGGGAATAGGGGATCATCATTGGTTCTCTCATTGTCTTGAGTCTTAACTGGGAACAAGGCAAAGACCCTTTCCTTAAAAGTCAAATGCAAAACAATAAACACTTGTTCTTCGTTTATTTTTCAATTTCAATTCCAATTCCATTCCTAGTTTCATCCAATTTCAATTCCAGTTGCAATTCTCTTTCCCAAATTCCCTCTCAACACAACCTTCTCCCTCTGCTCCATTCAATCCACGGTGGGTCTTAATTCTCCACCGTGATCCTTCTCGTTTTCGATCATTTCCAACAGTTCCCTCATCTGGGTATTCTAAATCACCTTTCAAATTTGAAGCACCCTTGATCCCGTGGTCAAAGTTTGTAGCTTTGACTTTTTCTCTTGGTGTGTCAAAATGGGTGGGAGCGAGAACTCGAAGGGCGTTGTTGTGGGTCATTTGATTGAGTCCGTGAAGGACATTTCTGGGTTGCCAGAATGCCAAAACTTTTGCAAGACTATGTATGGGAATTTGGTTCGCAGGGTGAAGCTGTTGAGTCCTCTGTTTGAGGAACTCAAGGATAGTGATGAGTCCTTAAGCGATGAACAGCTTCAAGCCTTTGAATCTCTCAGGGTTGCTTTGGATTCAGCTAAGACCCTTTTGAAGTCTGTGAACCAAGGGAGTAAGCTTTATCAGGTATGCCTTTCTGTTTTTTTCTTTTTTTCTTTTTTCTTTTTTTGTGTGCTTTTGTGATTTTCTTCAAGCGGAGAAAATTCATGAAAATTTGTTTCTTTTTTTTTTCCTAATACGAGAGATTGATGTTGAATAAAATTCTATTTTTGTGATTTGCCTGTATCCTACTAAACATTGTTAGATGTTTTGCCTGTGCCAAATTCACAGTAACCAAAGCTTCATGCTACGCTTTTTCCCTTTTCTTTTTGGTGGGACTCTTTTCTTCTTGTATGTGAGATGCCAATGCTTTCTACCAGTATATTTCTTGATGGACGTTGTTAGAAAATGTTTTCATTTGCTTCAATTCTAAGGTGTTCGTGTGTGTGTGTATATGCAAAAAAATCCCCAATTTAATTGCAGGAATACCTATTACTTAAGTGGGAGTTGTTTCTTGAATTTGAAGTGTGGGTACAAGGTGCATGAGTCTAATTTGTATGCACTAGTTCCCAAGTACAATTTCAGGAGTATCCAACTACTTAAGTTGTTGTTTCTGAATTTAAGGCGCACGTGCGTATGTTTGTATGTAAATATTTACCTAGCAGCTTCATATATATTTTCTTATGTCAATTAAAACAAAATAGAATACTGATATCTAGTAAAGCATTCTAAATTCCCTCACCTTTTATACCTATAATCATCTGAATTATTAAATGAAGAAAGAATTAAATATGTTTTATGTTTTCAAGACACTAAATGCATGTACCTTTTCATTTAATGTTTACTTTATAAAGTAGATGTAGGATTATTAGGAGGATATAGCAAAGCTCTTTCGGTTAGAAAAATAACTCCTTTATTCACATGGCTTTGAAATATCAGAAATATAGCGAGGATTTTTAAACTCGTGGAAATTATAAAAGCTCTTATTTTCATTTCATTATGAATTATATATAGTGGTACTCCTATTTCTATATTTCATATTCACCATGATGACATCATGAATCTACTAAAGGCACTCTTTAGTATGTTTTTCTCTTCTTACATGATCAGTCTGATCATCAGTTTTTATTTTCTCTAATCTGCATAGTCCTCAGGAAAACCTATGAACTGAACAGAAAAGATGTATGAAGTTTAAATTGTATAAAATAGTGCATTCCTGAAACCAGGCCATTCCTGTGCAAGTTTCTTGATATGTATAAAGTGCATTAGCTGACTATTTCATATTTCATTGTGGATGAATATTGTTAAATTAGAGTAAGAGATTATAACATCTGCAGATGCTCTATGCCTTCTGGTTCAGTTTTGTTACCAAACATGTTAATTGATCCTGATTGTTAATTTTAATCTAATTACTGTTTACATGTGCAGGCTTTGCGGAGGACTGATACGGCAGGTAAGTTCCGACAAATAACCGAAAAAATTGAAGCTGCGCTGGGTGAAATTTCATATGACAAACTTGAGATATCAGAGGAAGTTCAAGAACAGGTAATTTTTATTATACATTAGGAGACTAGCAATACTCTATACAATTCCATGGCAATTCAAATATTTTGGCATCATTTCTATTGATTATATTTCATTGCTGTGCTTTTAAATTTCTCTGAGTAATGTTTTTGGCAATGATAAGGGGCAGCATTTGTGTGCCATATTTTTCACAACTATTTTAATCTTTCTCAGATTGAATTGGTGCATGCTCAATTCAAAAGAGCCAAAGCTCAAACAGAATTTGCTGATATACAATTAGACCTGGATATGGCAGTAGCACAGAAAGAAAAAGACCCTGATCCTGCTATACTTAAAAGACTTTCTGAGAAGTTGCATCTTAGGACAATAAATGACCTAAAGAAAGAGTCTAGCGAATTACATGAATTGGTTATTACTAGCACAAGCGGAGAACTTGGGGACTCTTTAGAAATGATCTCGTCCCTTCTTAGGAAACTAAAGGACTGTGTGCTCACAGAAAATCCTGAAACTGACGCCACTGAAAGTGAAAAAGTCTCAGTTAAGCACAGGTCTCCTGTAATACCGGATGATTTTAGATGTCCCATATCTCTTGAACTAATGAAAGATCCTGTAATTGTCTCTACTGGTCAGGTATTCAACATTGTCTGTGTACAACACTGTTCTAATGGTATTAGTTATGATTATTCATAAACTTTCTACCTTTTTTGCAGACATATGAAAGAGCCTGCATTCAGAAATGGCTTGATGCTGGTCATAAAACCTGTCCCAAGACACAGCAGACACTTTTGCATACAGCCCTTACACCTAACTATGTTTTGAAGAGTCTGATAGCTTTATGGTGTGAAAGCAATGGTGTTGAGCTACCAAAGAAGCAAGGTAGCTGTAGAGCAAAGAAATCTGGAAGCAGCCTTTCAGACTGTGATCAAACTGCCATTAGTGCTTTATTGGATAAACTGATGAGTAATGATATAGAACAGCAAAGGGCAGCTGCTGGTGAGCTCCGTTTGCTGGCTAAGAGGAATGCAGATAACAGAGTGTGTATTGCTGAGGCAGGAGCAATACCGCTTCTGGTAGATTTGTTGTCTTCTTCAGATCCTCGAACTCAGGAACATGCTGTTACAGCACTTCTCAACCTGTCCATTAATGAGAGTAACAAAGGAACTATAGTAAATGCAGGAGCTATACCAGATATTGTAGATGTACTGAAAAATGGAAGCATGGAGGCGAGAGAAAATGCAGCTGCAACTCTCTTTAGTTTATCCGTTCTAGATGAATACAAGGTTGCAATAGGTGCAGCTGGTGCTATCCCTGCTCTTATAAATTTACTTTGTGAAGGTACTCCCAGAGGTAAGAAGGATGCTGCTACTGCTATATTTAATCTGTCTATATATCAGGGAAACAAAGCACGAGCCGTAAAAGGCGGCATAGTAGCCCCACTGATACAATTTCTGAAGGATGCTGGAGGTGGGATGGTAGATGAAGCACTAGCTATAATGGCAATTCTTGCAAGCCATCATGAAGGCAGGATAGCAATTGGTCAGGCTGAGCCAATCCCTATTATAGTTGATGTTATACGAACCGGATCTCCACGCAACCGGGAGAATGCTGCTGCTGTCTTGTGGTCACTTTGCACGGGAGATGTACTGCAGTTAAAACTAGCAAAGGAGCATGGTGCAGAAGAAGCATTACAGGAATTATCAGAAAATGGAACTGATAGAGCTAAGAGAAAAGCTGGAAGTATATTAGACCTCTTACAGCGAATGGAAGGAAATGATAATTTTCAAAATTCTTAGTCTGGGTGTTACTTCATTGTACTGTTCATAGAAGATTAGAAAATTATGTATTTATAAACCATGGCCCCGAGTAGTCTGGGATAATACTCTATTCCTTCTCTTCTTTTTTTTTAGTTGCTGGAAGATAAGCAGGCAAATTGTGCAGGAACTTTGTATTATGTTTGTCATTTGTCTGTAAAGGGAAATGTTGTAAAATGTAATAAATTTTGACTCAGGTAAAGGTAGCAATTTTTTAAACTTTCTGCTGCAGTAAATGATAACTTTTATGATACAATTTTGGTTGTAAAACCTACTAAACCCACTGTAAGCATTTTAGCTAAAATTTAATTTTAGGTCCTGTATAAAAATAAGTTGTCAGAAAATTTATTATCTCATAATCATTAAAAAAACATTTAATACATAATGTTGATAATAATTTAAAGTATTTAATATAATATATTTAATACTACTTAAGATATGTTTGTTAAACATGTATGTCTTAGAATCAAGATTAAATGAAAAAAGAAAATAATTACTCTTAAATTATATATCAACGGATATTTAAATCATATAAAATTTTTTGTACATAATCTGTGATAATATTACATGAATTAACAATTTAATTGATAAAATCAACTTTTGATATATATATATATATATATATATATATATATCATTTTACTAAGTTTGACACCAAACCTTTTCTTACCACATGCAAAATTCTCGTCTTGATTTCAGCGTCTATAGTCCAAACACCTCGACTATACTCAAATATGCGCACACATTAGTTTGTAGACACAAACCAGACTGAACTTTGCTCTGTCACTGAGCAATCTTTCATGTTAGCACATAAAAGAAACATTATCGGACTATTTATAACGCATCATTCGTACGTACATCTAGTAATGAAACATTAAACCAAAAAAGAAAAAAAATCAATAATTACAAACATGCAGAGAATATAACATGTAATCGCCTTGTGACTAGGGTCAAGGTGACACCCGAGCGGAGATTGATCCCATATCTTTATAAAAACATTATGACACCTTAACATAGTGATGAGGATGATAAATAATTTTAGGCTTCCACACCAAAAGTATAGTTGGTAAAACAATTCAAAGGGGGATTTCAAAGTCTGCAATGGACATCCCCGCCGTTCAACCAAAATTAAGAACGCAAACCCGTTGCATAAAATGCTCAATCATTTGCCACAAGCCGAAATAGAGCATAGAGAAAAAAGTTCTCGAACTATTAATTACAAGTAGTCCCCTCCAAGGACTAGGTTCCCAAACCCCTAATTGTTCCTCTTAGAAAATCAACGGCGGAGGATTTTATAGCACTACTAAACCTTTTTTCACAGCATCAGTTCAGCATCGTCCTAGAAGAACTCGCTTAGGCATAGCGCTGGTTAGGCGTCATCAAGATAAACTCACCTAAACTAACAAAGGCACTCTAGAGTCTAGATGATATAACCAAAATAAACTACACATTAATCAGCCTAGCTTTTCCATAAATGTTTCGACCAAGGTTTGGCCATTGACTATTTTTGTTGTCGCAATAATCAAATCATATGCCATGCCCTCCTGCAAAATAAACCATATCAAGATTTAGGAGATAAGAACCAAACAAGAAAATTTATTTATAGTCGATTGGATAAAGCGGGATATAAGGAAGGAGAGACTAAATTATCCAGTGCAAGACATACACGGGGGTTTGTTCAATGGTAAACCAAATCAATACCAGTATGGTAAACGTATACCAAAACAAACGTGTACTCTGAGCATTCATACCACCATGCTATTGGAAACAAAGTTTGAATGATATTATTTTTGTGTCCCTATTTGTTAAAGTAATAACATGCTCATCCTACTTTTGACGATACTAACTATCAGATATGCTACTATAAAGTCCAAAATAGATTTCCCTCATTTCTTCTACAAAACCATATCCCCCACGGGGCCCTTGTAAATTATTTCTTCTCCCTCACCCAACAATTTTATTTTCTCTTACTGGGATAGCTTGGAAAAGCCCTTATAGATATTAAAAGAAATCCATTTCCAATTAGGTCTAAGTATCTAGTCCAATTTGAGGGGGGATATATGGTAAAATATCTACTGCTTCGTTCCAGTGAATTATCATTATGGTGATAACTTGATTTCTTTCTAGTGTTTCCTTCTAGAGAGATCCATATTAATACTCACTCCATTCCTTGTTTGTCTCTTTCTTGAGAGCAAAATCTTGTAACGTAAATCTAAAGACCAACTTTTTTCCTAGAACCCATTTTGTTTGCAGCACTATATTTATCCTTCCATTCTAGGACCCAATCAACTCTAGTCTTCTGGAATTTTGATGTTCCAATGTTCCTAGACTCAGTCTCTCATCATTTGAGTCAGTATCATGTATCATAGAGAGATGTGTCAAAAATTCATTGGTGAATCTAGCTGAGAATATGTTTGGAAAACAAAATTTAGGAATTGATTTGATTCATAAATGAAATTTTGTTATTGGAAAATTATAAAATAGGAATTGATTTGATTTTAAAATCCTTTTACGATGTGTACTAGAGAAATGCACTCAACTTTGGTTGGATTTGATGTTATTTTAACAGTTTTGTTAATCTTATCCCATAAAGTTGAGTTTAAGCAACTAAAAGTAGTAAACTTTATTGAAAAAATATTTATTATATTTGAGATACAAAAGTGTAATAAATACTATCTTTTTAACAAAAACTTACTCTTATTGATTGGTTAATCTTAGTCCTATAGACTAAACTTATAATAAAACCTTTACTTTAGTTATTTGAACCTAACAGTTTTACCCTTTTTGGTTTTATCCATTTAATCATTCTTGGCATCATGTTACAACAAATAAGGTCCTGAATAAGGTAATCCTCCGCTATACTAGTGCTTCTTCTTACTAAAGAATGAAGATAAGAGAGGACAGCTGCAGACTTGCATAATTAAAGAAAGCTCATCAGCTGGGCCACAAAAATTTACTGAACAGGGAAGTCTGTTTACATGATATATTATGGACCGATAACAGTATTGAAAAAGTAGATTTAAATTATAGGAAGAATGCATTGGCTAACTAACAACTTGTCTAAGAAATATAAAAAATGGGCAACAGCTGTTATCACACCTGAGCACTGAGAAATCGAAGTGCAGAAATCTCTGCAAAGGTAACACCCCCAAGAAAGACAACAAGCACCAGGGCACGCCTTCCATCAGGTACTCTGAAATATGTGAAGTGTCAAAAAGAAAAAAAGGTAATTGACAAAATTACAAGATTTCATCCTTTGAGACTCAGAATTTGAGTAAATTTTGACAAACCAAAGTCAAATGTAAACCATTCAGCTCTAAAAGTTTTCCTTTACAAGAACCTATTACTATTACCAAAAAACTAAAAGCAAATAAAACAGTGTTGTAATCTTTTCATCCAGCTAGGAAATTTGGCCAGCCATCAAACCTCACATTTGGTGATAATTGATGTCGTCCACAACCACAAGTAAAAGATTCAGAATAAAATAGAGAATACATTGTTGGATCTGTCTAACCTTATTAGCTGCTATAATTTTGAAATGTTTATCTTAGTGATTTAACTTTACATGCAATGATAAGCTGAATTTTCTGGAATTTTTGACATTTTTCTGGTAGATATACTAGTCGCAATTAGCAAATGACAAATGAAAAGATGCAGAATTTAAAAACAGGCACTGATGTAAACATACTTAGCTATGCCGGTTGAAACCCCCGATAAGGTGTCAAATGATGGGCTATTTGAGAATCCACCCTGTATAAGCAATAGACCAAGCAAAACTTAAAAACTATAACTACAGAGAGAGGTGAATACTGGATAATGTGACTTTCATTCAAACAGTTCAAGAACAGGGAAACATGACATCAGAAAACATGTTCAGTAAAAGTTAATTATAACATGAGTTGCAAAAGTTTTCCATAGGTCAACTTGACAAGTACTAACCCTCTTGGTTTCCAAATGAGGTCCAGGCAGCAGTTTCAAAATTTCTTCAACAGGACGCCTAAAAGATCAATCATCACATTCAGTAATGCATCAGTTGGTCAAATACCAAGGTCACATTCACGAGTCATGACCCAAGCATAGAAATTCATAATTCACTTTAAAAATGAATGTAAGCACTGAACCAATCAGTAGATCTATTCCACCAAAAGCAAATGTATTTGCATGTGATAGTATACCAAAAGGGAAAACGTGAAGCTTGAGAAAAATAAAAGTTAAGATACTGTAATTGGGTATTAATAGCTGTTTATTATCAAACATCCTTGTATTTTATCATATGGACTGTTTAGAGGTGTTTCTTTGTTAGACATGTAGAGATGTTGGCATGCCTTGTCACATGACTCTATCTCTAGGCGTTTCTTTTGTATTTTCAAGTAAGGTTCTCTTATCCTCTTTGTATTTTGCTTTTCTTCCCCAATGAAATATAACAAAAACAAAAGGATCCAGCAGCCTTCAATTTTTTAATGAGCTAAGGAGCTGAGCAACAATGGTATTGCATCAAGTAAACATTGGAATCCACCCTCAGCTGAGAGTAATACACAATAACATGTACAGGCAGCAATAATCTTTGGAGCCTTGCCCATTAAATTACCAAATTTTGACATACCTAATACAAAGCCCATAAAACATACACCAGTTAGTATATTTTATTGAAATCTGATTGTTGTCATATTTTCACCAAAAAAATAATGTCCTACCGACAGTGCAGGGTATTTAACATTTTAAACTAGACTTTATGGCAGCATTGATCTATTTTTAATAGCAGAAAAGCATTTAACAAAAACCACCTAAGACATAGAAGCATTATACGAGATTTATAGTTCCATAAGTTCAACATCTCTATAAAATTTATATACAGTTATGGTTAAAGGAAAATAATGAATTAAGAGTGTTAGTCAGCAAGAGCAAGGAAGACCTTTCAGTATAAGAGATTCAGACTTACCATCCAGACCGAATGGCATGCTGGACCAGTCGAATGCTTAGTGGTGCATATCCAGAGAAGACATAGGCAATATCATTGGGACTGTCCTAGTCGGAAATCATTTCAAGTGTAAGTAAGGGAAACAGAACAAGTAGATAATTGCATAACAGTTGTTTATCAATAATGACAATTTAAAAGGGCCCCAAGAGAGGTTTTGCAAGAACTTCATGCATACATCTGCTTAGATCGAAGCATTATATACATGCAGACAAAAAAAATACTATGAATGCAAGATGCATCATTAATTGTCAATGCAAAATGAATAAATTTTAAACAATGGCAAAATTATGGTTGTATATCCACAGAGAATAAATAAATAAACATAAGAAACAACAGAAGAGCAAGCATGGTTAGAAATCCAGCAAATTTATTACTGCAACAACAAATTAACCTTAACACTTAAAAGAGATGACCACATATAAATGATCAGGGATGCTTAGTTCTGTATTTTCTATTATTTCACAATGAAAAAATGTACACCACATTTTATTTATGTCACAAACATATCCATTACCATGTTTCTACAGAAGATCTAAATTGTAATCATGAACTTATTTGAAAATTTTAAAACATAATAATGTGCTAAGGATCACATCATCTAAAAGAAATTACTTGGCCGTATCAGTGTCTTCTACCACAAGCTGCAGAGCACGTTTTATGGTCAGCCAATTGCTTTTTGACTCCTAAAAGGATCACATGCAAAATAAGAGTTAATTAATAAAAAACAAATACATAAATCCATTTGAATTTGCAACTTAACAACTAGTGTATTATACCTGCTTTTTAAATAGTCCAGCTTTCTCTAAATTATTTAGCATTGCTATGTGCTCAAATCCATAGCTGTGGAGTAGTTCTCTCCTAATTTGTGAGTTACAAATATACAAGAAAACATTAAGTACCCAAAAATAAAATCTGCTAGCATATTGTATGAATAGAAATATGGGAATATTATAGGCTAGTGATCTAAGGGTATACAGAAGTAACATATGAAAAAGGAATAGAATAAAGTGTCAATGAAGCACGCAAGCTTGCCTGAAGTAGTCAAAATGCTTCTTCGGCAACCCAGAATTCGTAAAAGAGAATAGGATTAGAAGGCGTAAGACCGTTACTAAAGGCTCCTGCTTATGGATCAATTCTTCAATATAATCAAAGCATCTGCACACATGAACGAGATAAGTTTCATATTATTAGAACTTATGTATGTGCAGCAATCCTTGAACTGTAATGCATCCAGCAAGTTAACTACAGACACTGACACAGATAGCAATATCCTATTAATTGGTTTTGCAAATCAACCCTTCATATTATAAGTTCATTCCATGTAATTTAAAATTCATCCATAAAGTATAAGCTGTTTCGTTTATATCATATGCTAATGTCAAACACCTTCATATTATAACCTATGCAGTTAAGAATTAATCTTAGTAAGCAGTTAAGAATTAATCAAAGCTGGAATGCTGGATGCACTACCTTGTTTATAAATAAAACAAAGCATTTGACGCTAGAATTCCCAAATAGCATCTCATTGTTTATTCATATGTGCAATGCAAATTCATAAAGTTTGCTTCAACTTGGTTTTAAGTTTTAACTGTGCAAGTTGATATTGAATGAAGTTTTGGGCATAAAACGGCTTCAACAGAAAATTCAACAAATTTTCATGGTGAACAAGAAATGTAAAGTTTTCAAGTAGGAGGAGCTCTAAATTTAATTTCCAAACATGGTATTTAAATACAAGTTATTAAAAGGAAAGCTATGCAATTTATGTTCTGCAATGAATCCAACAAAATTGAGGCAAGCAATTAAAAAACAGGCTATAGCCAGAACAAATTGACAAACTTTAACATCAGCCACCTCCAAAACACAGGAAAGCCAAGTATCACAACCTAGTCATCATAAATATGTAGAAAACTTAATTAAAAAAATAATGCCGTTCAACACTTCAAGCTCTCTGCATGAAAAAGTAACTCACATGTCATAACTCTGGGCCTCAACAATTGTATGTTCCATATCAAGTTGCCCAAGAAATGAAGGCTTTGATGTGAATGTTGATAGGTGCTGAGCAAGATTTATGTGCCTCTGGGGAAATAATTTAAAGCATATTATGATACTCACTATGAGAATCCTATTATATGAAATGTCAAAATTACAACATAACTGTTCTTACAGTCATCTCTGGCAATGAGTTCAGCTTTTTCACAAAGTCCTTCAACTCAGAAACTGTCTGTGTCTGGATATCGTGGAAAGTTGTATATTAGAAATTAGGCAGTCTTTAAAAATCCATTTTAATTTTCTAACACGCACACTTGGTGCATGCTTGGTTGGGATTGATTGTGGAGAAATTGTTGTTTATTTTTTAAAAGCTCTCTCAAAAGGCTAGCAAAAATAAGCAATTATTTTTCAAAATAAGTTGAAGCAACACACACTTATTTAAGCAATATATTTTTTTAATTCTTAAATATTGCAATTTGCATCCATCAAACAAGCATACAACTGTAAAATTATCTATGAAGATAAAGTACAGCAGTAAAACTATTTGAAAACATAATGTATTATATTTCCAAAGAAATAAGAGGAAACAACAGAACTTCAGTGGATCCACTGTGATTACTTTGACATGAAAAGTTGGCTTCAGAATAGTTGCTTTTGCAAAATCAATGTCCAAGAATAACACCAACAACTTACAGTAGTTGTCATTTCTGTGTAGTCTTGCTTCATGGATGTAGCTTTTTGACGCAAAATCTGCAATACTGCAGACAGCAACTAAGAAAATAGAACTACAAGAGTGCCAAAGAGATAACCATCACTATGATATGTGGTAAAATTGAATCAACCTGGACAACAACTTCAAAGTTGAGATCCCGTATCTCCTTAAAAAGCTTGTCACTAACACAAACCATGCAAGCAAACATTATTTTAGGAAATAGTATGAGCAAAAGGAAAATAAAAACATGTAAAGGAACGAAAAATGGGTGTCTGAACTATGACTGAAAAGAGGACTAAGAGTAACAGGAAACACAGATGTTTCTTTTTACTATACCACCACAGAAAAATACTTTATTCTAACAAAGGCACCATTCAAGGTTCACATCCCCTTAAAATTTAATTACATGCAAACTGATATTCAAGGTACCCATTGCATAAAAGTTTCAATTCCAACAAATCTCAATTACTGCTTAACATAAAAGCCCTCAGTACCATATATTTATTTAATATCACAACAACAACCAAGCCATATCTCACTAGGTGAGGTCAGCTACATGGATCACAAGATGTCATTGAACTAAATCAAATAAATAACAATTTTCTTCAATCAAATAAAAAAAGAAAATAATGAAATAAGAGAAATCTTTTTGAAGTTGAGATCATGTTTACAACAACAATAACAATAACCTAGAAACCAAACACTGCCCCAATTGGGTGGGTCTGGGAACATGGATCAATTATGCCATTGGATTCTATCTAAATGGCACTAAAAAGAGAATGCAACAAGAAAGAGGTTAGTCCCTTTTGTTTTGCTAGAGTTTGCTTCTAAAACATGATATATATATACACACACACATTATGCTCTGGTTCAACTGATCAAGCAGAAAATCTTTATGAATCAAATAAGAATATGGCTATCAGCAAATATCTCAGAGAGATAATATGAATATTTGACAAAGAAGCCTACTCATTTACTTAAAGATTGAAAAAGTAATAAAAGGCATAATATAAATTGGTCATGTCACAGGAAAAACAGTCTCTTATTGCATCACTAACTATTAACTAGATAGAGCAAGTGAGAAGTAACTTACCTTGAATTAAGTGGAACTTTGGTTTTTTTTCCTTCTTGTTGAAGACCCATAATAGATGCATCAAGCTCCACAGAACCATTATTGATGTGCAAAAACTACAATAGAAATAGCCATCATTTCAAACCTGAAACCTATTAGCAATTTGGCATATACTATAATAATATTTTCTCAAGATCAATTCATGCCATTACAATATTCTATGAAGCTTACAGATAACTCTAAAACTCCTTGACCAAATCACCAAAGCATGCAGTAGAGAAACTTCAATATTCTAACTTAAAATATCATGAAGAATTGAAGGAAAAAGAGATTATTAAGATAACCAAACTTGTTTAGGGGATACTCTCAAGAGAAAAGTCCAGTCAAATAATGATGCAATCAAATCTTTCATGCCATAAATATTCATGCATAAATGGTAGGCTGCTTCTGCTTTAACTTGCCTCATCAAGTAGCCCCTCGTATGTTAATTGGGAACACAGAGGAGTAACCATGTCCACCTGCATTCAAAGCATACTCAAATTCAATGACCATCATTAATGTGGAGTGCGGGCACCACTTGTATCCAAACAAATGGAATAGCAGGAACTAAGAGAAATACAACTTAATTGCAAAATAAAAATTAAGCACAGGTGTGGCAAGAACTAGTAATCATGGGTTTAACTTCCAATTAGTCAATCTCATTAATGGACAAAAATCTTGAATTAAAATTTTTTTTATGAATTAATACGAGAAAAATGGACATGCCCTCTTTAAGCAGTAACAAATAAATTCATAAATTACACAGTACAAGGGAACCTAATAGAAAATCCATAAACACACTAAAATTATGAACAGAAACAAGATGGAACACAGGATGTACCTCTCTATCTAAAAGGATTAGTGTATTTATCTCTGGCACAACCATCTGTACAGACAAAGAGAAAATAATCACTGGATTGTAGGGTGTATTTTAAATTATATAAGATTTAATAACATTGCTTTTGTTTGTTCTGATATGCTAACTGGCTTGCAAAGAAAAAGAGTGAAGCATGATTACATCAGCTGAGTTAACAGGTTCCTCAGCTTGCATTCGATTTAGAATGTCTGCAACACGCACAGATGCTTTTCCTTTTGCTCTCACATTTGGTATCACTCCAAAAGAAAACTACAAGATAAAATCAAACAAGGCAATTATATGAAGATACATAAACACACATCAGAATCATGTAAAGTTCCATGTTTATGATGTTGATGACATTTCATAATTGAACAGTTCTATCAGATTATCTCCCTTATTGTTTGATACTAATCTTTCTAAGTCTTAAGCTTCCTAGTTAAGAAAAATCAACAACACTGTGTATCCAAAAACTACAACCTCAAGTTTGTGAATGGCTTTTGCAATATGCCAAAGTGAGCTTGTATCCCCATCAACTTGGCATTCCTACCACAAAGAGAAGGCAAACAAAATAAGTAATAAGTCAAAGTAATACTAAATGCAAGAAATTCCAAAGCCAATCAATCATAACACCAAAAGAAACTCAATAAATAAATCAGCATGAGCCAAAGTAGTAATATGCAGCATACTTTGTAAGAAAGATCAAGTTCAAATGATAGAACATCCTCATCCATTGGTACAATATACAAGGGATATTCCCCTATTGTAATCATATGATGTAATTTCTCTTCCTCAAGAACCTGCACAAGAAAAATAATTATTTGTAGTGTTGACCTACCGATATCATGTTTACAAAGAAAAAAATTGCAAGTTAATGGAAATGAATTCATTTCCAAGGAGAGCTTACTTTCTCACAAACAACAGTGCGACGGGGGACAAAATAAACATAATATTCTCTCTGTAGTCCTTTTGATACATCACTGTGAATATTAGAACATATGAATCTCATCAATTTAGGCTGGGAGCGCACAAGGAAAACAACTTTGCTGCTGTCAGTTTGAATTGGGTCAGCTGAGAGATGTCGCAATTCAACTCCATGCTCCTGTTTGTAAGTCAGTGTGACCTCTCAATATCATTGAAAGATTAAACCAACAGTTTATTGGTAAAAGAAATATGATTTTTCTTCTTTTTTGTCTGTGTGGGCACACAGAAATGTTAGATTTTATTAAAATTAAATCAAACAACCAACTAACATTGTATTAAAATGTAACCCAAAAAAATACAACAGGGTATTTTTGTGTGGATTTTCTATTAAATAAACAAAACCCAGCAAACAAGTGAGGGCAAGAAAAATGCCTTAAGAATGGACGTCTGTATGATAAGCGAAAGAGAGTCCCCGAGCTTCGGATCAATGACCAAACACTTCTTTCCTCGAACCTTCGAGAACACAAGATAAAAAACACAAACACTTACAAAGTCAGTGTTCAATGCCGATACAGTGAAAGCAAGCGAAATCAAAATTAACGGAAAACTAAAACATTAAATCTAATTTCAAATCAGAAAAAAGAAAGGTGAAATTCAGAAGCAATTATCACATTCTTGAGGATGTTGACGAGCTCCTTTTGGGACTGTTCCCTGAACGTAACGAGAAATATAAAATTCAAAGTTAGAATTAAATTGTAAATCGTGATCATGATCTTTGGAATAAATTGGAGGATGAGTGAGAAATTGACCTAATGGATGTGAGATTGACAGGAGCATTGTCCAGATTGGGAATCTGAGCCATTGAGAAGCTGATTGCGGTGCAAGAGCACTAGTTTTCCCAGAAATTTCAATTCAAAGGAGAATCATAATTGCTTCCTCTTGATTCAAGTTCTACCTCCGCTAACTTCTCCTTGCTAACTTCAGCTCAGTGAAATTTATTAAAAACTAAAAAAATGGTATTTGTTCCACAATTTCTTGGTCATAATTTAATAATTTTTTACGTAACATTTAATAAATTTTAATTTATAATTAAAATTATTATTATTATTATTATATATTAAAAAGTGCATTAATAATATAAAATTTTTTAAATGCAGTGTTTGGATGAAATAAGATTTTAAAAAAACTCTCTAAACAAAAAATATGATTATATTGTATTGTAACTAATTATAAAAAATCAAACTTATCTAAATAGTAATTCGTTGTTATAATATTTTTCAATAATAAGTTTTCTTATTATAAATATTATTTAATCAATAAAAACAAAAAAACATATATTGAGTTTCTTTCTCTCCTTTACTTTTGTCCTTCCGTTTGTATAAAAAAAAAAATTATCGGACTGTCCGAAATTATGTGATATCAATATTTTATAATTTTAAAAAAAATCATGTATATCGCTACGTGAGTGACTGGAATATGCTTTATTGAACTAGCAATGAGTTAGCTGAATATTAAAACTAAAATATTAAAATTAAAAAACTAGCTAATAAATATGAAATGGTAAATAATAATATCGTTAATTTTTAGATCAAAATTAAAATTGATAATTATACTTTTTTAAATAATTATAAAATCAAACTTTTAACTTTATTTTTAAATGTTTTTATTAAATAAAATAAGATAATATAATTTAATTTATATTATTATTTTGATAATAATTTTTTATTATAAAAAATAATTTTAATAATTTAATTATCTTTTAATAAAATTTAATAACAAAGGTGATTTAAAATTTTTAAACATTAAAATAAGAAAGGTAGTAAAATTTAAAAAATGAAGAAAAAAGAAAATTTTATTAAAAATAATATAATAAATCACTTTTAATTATTGACTAAAAAATAATATTTACAAAAATGCTTGTTAAAACAGTACTACTTTTGATAAACAGAATTTTTAGTTAACAAAATAAAATTTTTAACTAATTAAAAGGTTCTATCAAATACATTTAGTGATTATATGGTATTTTGTAAAATAAAAGAAATAAGGGAAAGGACTTTTATATTGATTTGATATTTTAAGAGGGAGGGGAAAGGTTTTTTTACTCAATTGTAGCTTTCTGAAAGATTTAAAGGATAATATTTTATAACCAATTTTGATAAAATTATTCTTGAAGAATATATTTATACATCTTAAATATATAATAATAAACTTGTTTATTTATTTTTCTCCCTTCTGCTTTCCCTAACAAAATTAAAAATATTACTCTCTTCCATTAAATTTTTTCCTGTCTTTTCTCCATTAATTAAAACTTCACTTGTTTTTTTGTCAAAATCAGACAATGTGTTTAAAAAATTATATAAATTAAAAATAATTTTCATTTAAAATTTTATAAAAATATCACTTTTTTTTTTTGCTATAAAAATATCACAAAATTAATAATTATACCCTTCATTAATATTAATTAATATCTCATTTGTAACAAAAAAATATATCTCATTTTTTTATATTAAAAATATATCTCATTTGTTTATTATTCTATACCAAATAAATATTAATTGTTAAGGATAAAACTGTAGATAAATATAATCATAATGTCAAAGAAAAGAAAAAAAACAGGAGAGGTATATTCTAAAAAACCGCGTATGAAAATACTTCGCGTGTCATAATTATATGAACATGTTTTCTCTCCAAAACGCTTTTTTCCATTAATTTTAATATTTTGAATACTTTTTTCAAAGATAGTATTTATATTTTTAAAATAATTTCTTTTATTTTCAGTTGTTAACTTAAATTCTGAATTTAAAATTATATTTTAAATTCAGGTTAACTTTTTTAACGTTACGTTCGCATTCATTCACTTTTATATTCTTAAATTTTTAGTTTTTTTTTCTAATTTTTAATACATTTTACATTTAATACAGGGGATTTAGGCTTAAATGTTAAATCCCCCTATCATATCTGATCCCAATTAACGCTTGCAATTCCATAAGACCAATCATATATTTTATTTTATTATCTCCAATCTTCTCCATGCATTTATTTTTTTTTCTAACAAACAATATATTTTATTATTATTTAATGTTCTTGTTTTTTTAATATACCAACTCTTTATAAATACCAATTAATTATTTTATCTTTTTTCTGTCATTATATTTATTTTGCTGAATATACCATTCATATTCTGTCATAATTATGCGAAAATGGTTTTCCTCCTAGATTCATTCTTTATCAGTAATATTTCATGCACTATAAGACTATTAATAAATTGAAAATTAATAAAAATATATCAAAATAAATTGATATATGTAGCATTACATCATTTAGATTCCATTCATAACTACCTTAGCCATTCCAAAGCTTGTATTTTTTTTTTTCAAAATTAAAAGTTTCAAAAGCATTTATTTTATATTTTCTTTTCATTACAAAAAGATAACTTTATTAATTAAATAATTTTGTTTATCAATACTTTTATTTTAATATTTTCAAACACTTTTTTTTTTCATATTTACGAATATCCATCTAATGCAAAGGCATCATTAGTAGTATCACGTCAATTAAAAGTGCATAATTGCAAGGTCACTGCACACTGGATTAAATCCGGTCAATATACATGGCATCATACTTTTGATATTATAATTATAACCATGATTTAATTAAAGGTGTGCAACTAATATTTACTAAATATAAGTTATTAGTACATTTAGTATCGATTTTTTATATTTTAATCTTACTTCTTCATGTCTTTATAAAATTAGCATATGTAATATCATTTTACACATCAACCATTTCATTTTCATTATCAAAATGGTCGTTACTAACAAATCACAACCCCTTTACCATACCTTGAACCTCCTATGCATATTTCTTCTCTTATTATTCTTCCACTCAGAAAGCATTTACATCGGGTATACTACTCATCTTATTTCCTATGATTCTCCTTTATCTCCATTCCATAACCCATCAAACACCCATTTTGATCGTTTGCGCAATGCTTTCCGACGCTCATTAAACCGTGTCAACCACTTCAAAGTGGCCACACTAGTCCCTAGTAAAGGCACAACGCAAGACCCTATAAACTCGGGTGGTGGAGAGTACCTCATGAAAATTTCCCTTGGAACCCCACCAATTGAGGTAATTGGAATAGCTGACACAGGAAGTGACCTCACATGGACACAATGTCTACCATGCATTAAATGTTACAATCAAGCTATTCCCCTCTTTGATCCTGGTCATTCCTCATCTTACCTTACAATACCATGCACATCGAAAATTTGCAACGCACTAGACACTTCAAACTGTAACCGTAACATTAGCACGTGTGGGTATAGTTATTCTTACGGGGATGGTTCTCGCACTGCGGGAAATCTTGCAGCTGAAACCTTAACATTAGGCACTAGCAGTAGCAACCCAATTTCTCTTAAAAATATTGTGTTTGGGTGTGGACACAACACTACTGGCATATTTGATGCATCAGGGTCTGGCATAGTAGGCCTTGGTGGTGGTGAGCTCTCACTAGTTTCTCAATTGGGTACTCAATTTGGCACCAAAAAGTTTTCCTATTGTCTAATTCCTACTTCAAGTAACTCCACTAGCAAGATAAGTTTTGGTAACGATGCTGTTGTTTCTGGTCCTAGTGTCGTTATAACTCCTATTGTAACAAAGGTAGCAACCTTCTACTACCTCACATTGGAGGCATTTACTATAGGAAACCAAAGGATTCCGTTTGTAATCAAGGATGGCACAGAGACAAGGTCTAGTGTTGAGGGAAACATCATAATTGATTCTGGGACAACATTGACAATTTTGCCTTTAAATGTTTATAATGACATGGTGTCTGCTTTGGATAAAGTAATAACGGCCAAGAAGGTGAGTGACCCCAACGGTTTACTTACCCTTTGTTATCAAAATAATCGTAACAATATCAAACTTCCCATTATCACGGCGCATTTCAAAGGAGGGGATGTGAATTTGCAGCCAGTGAATATGTTCTCTTGGGTGAAGGAAGATGTGGTGTGCTTCACAGTGATTGCATTCTCTAACTTCTCTATTCTTGGAAACTTGGCTCAAGCGAATTTCTTAATAGGATATGACCTTGAGGCAGGTACTGTGTCCTTTAAGGCTACCGATTGTACCCGACAATAGTGAGATGTGAGAGGTTTATGGAATAATTGACATCAAATAAAGTCCAATAATAAAGCTTTCTTTGCTATGATGTAATTATTATTTTAAAATATTATTATTGTATGTTATCCTCGTAGAATAGAAAGTATATATATATATATACATTGAATTGAAGGTATATTATTGAATTGCAATAATTTTTATATGTTTTTATATAATTATTTGTATGTCAACTGTAAAAAAATGAATTTAAATTGACCTCCTAATTTTACTCGAATATAATTCTGTCTCAATTATAATAAAAAAGTATAATGAATATTAAAAAAAATATAAGATGGTAAAACTTATAAAAAAAGTGACAAATAAGATTTAATAAATATGATATAAATTAAAATTTATTTTTCATTATTTAAGAATAACATGTAATAAAATAATTATTTTATAGTTTATTAAAAATTAATATATTTTAAATTAAATTTAAATACAATGAAACATCAATATACTATACTATAAATAGATAGTCAACACGAGAATATAACGTGAACAAAAAATTAATAATGTTTAATTTATTAGAAACTGAATATGTATTTAAAAAATATAATATTATAATAACAAAATAGAAATAATTTTAATAATTATTTATTTATGTAAAGATAATTAATAAAATAATTTTATAAACAATGTTACAATTAAAAATTGTTTATATTTTGTTTTGTTGATTGCCAACATCTGTCTATCTCTATTTTGTGATGTTGATTACTTTTAATTCTCTTTTTTTTTTCGGAGGCAATTAAATATACTAAAATGGATTTTAAAATAAAATAAAAAAGAAATGAAGAACACTGAGAACAGAATAAAAGATAGAAATAAAAAAAGAATACTACATTCACAGATGTGCTCGTTTTCTTTAGTTATCACTAATATTGTCAAGAGAATTATAAAAAGTTACCATCAAACTATCATGAACATACTTACTATTGGAATTAGTCCCAATAATGATGCAAATTACACAAATATATGTTCCCATAGTTGTTTTAAACAAAAAGCAACAACCATAGACATCATTCTTAATAATCACAATAAACTGTCTCCATTCACCATATCCAATGTATTAATAATGGTAAAAAATTTTGAAATAAAGTTTTTTTCTTTAGGAAGTTGAAAAATAATAAAGAAATAAACAATAAAAATTATTAAATGCTAATATAATGTATATTACCGTTAAAATTAAATATTTTTTATTGAGTAAAATTGATTTGTTATTGTAAAAAACAAAATCGGATTCATTCACATTTAATATTAAATTTAAATATTTATATTATTTAATATTTTTTTATAAAATATATAATTGAACAATATTTTTATTGAATATCAATTTAAAATTTCTTATAAATAAATAAATTTTATAAATTTTTAAATAATATATTTATAAACAAATATTTTATCTTATTAGTATGATATATATTTAAAATAGAAATAATATAAAGTTTAAATAAATTATTTATAAATATGTAAATTGATTAAAAATATATATATTTTTTTACATTATCGAATATTGATATTTGCATTCATTCGTATTTTTTTACTAGTATTAAATGATAACAAAAGTAACGAAATATTTTTCAAATAAAAACTACAAAAAGATATTACCATCGTTCCGAAGCGTGTTTTATTCTATCAAGGTTTGTGTGTGTCTCCTCTTTCTCTCTCTAATATTTATATAATTATAGTATAATATTTTTAATTAATGTAATTTAACAAGAAAATTTAATACATGACAATACGTACGATGACAATAACGATGGAAACTAGTGGGAAAAAAACTCGTTCAAAGAAGTAAAACAAATAATTGTCAAAATATTAAAATGAAAAACATATTTAATCATGATATGAATTTATCATCATACTAGTCAATCAAATCAATACACCTTTCCTTTCCGTATGCTGTGTGTCTATTCCTCACGCGCTCTCTCCCCGTCTCTGCGTTGTCGCCATTCTGAATTCTTCGCCTCTGATTCATTCCTCCCACGCCTCCAGCAACAGGTTCGATTCGCAAAACCTTCGATTCACCGCGCACACACTGAATCTCGATTCCAAGCCTTATTCTCAAGATCTTCCAACTCGAATGCATATTCCGAATCGTTACTAATGATGGTTCTTTTAGAGTTGAAAACTCTGAATTCTCGAATGCTTTCGTTTATTGCACCGAGTAGTTTGTTTTGCGTGAGTGAATTACTTAAGAGCTCAACTGAAGTGTGCACGAGAAAGAAAATCAGGGATCGGCTTCTGTTCGTAGTAGTTGAATCGTGTTTTTGGTGTTTTAGTTAATATTGCCGTAGTAATGGACAGCGAGAATGCCTAATTTTACGCTTACTTTTTTAAATTGTTGCTGAATGACTAAAAGAGTTGTCGTTATGTTGTGCGCACACATACAGAGGTTTTTGATGTAGGCATTTTTAATCATTTAATGGTTAATGTGGTGGTTAAGTGCAAGACTTCCGATGCTATTTCACTTTTGTTGAATTAGGAATTCGTTTGCTGTTGTTTGTTATGCTGTGATTTTCCTAATGTCAGGTTATCTGAAGTTCAAGTAAAACTACCGATTGCTCTCGCGTGCTACTGGAGCTGAATTTAGAGGTTTTTTTTTTTTAGTTGTTTCTTAAGTCTTCGCTCTTGGGCTTGGTGGCCAGGAATTGTTCATTATAAGTATATAAGGAAGAAGATTAAGGTCATTTTGTTTGGATTCTTAGACTTGCTTTTTTCTTGTGGAATTTTTAACTTGGAATAGGGGCAGGGGTCTTGGAGACAACTTTTCAGTAATTGTGTTTTGGCGGAATTAGTGCTAAATATATATTATACTTCAAAAGCAATTATAAGTTGGCTATATCCTTCTTTTGTTTGCTTTTTATTCTTATGCATTATTCTGCTGGATGGTGGATGTTTTCAGTCTTAATTTTATGAATTAAGTATACTGTAGATTATTATATTCATTGAAACACCATATTTTGTTAATGCATGTATTGAGGTCTTTTTTTTTTTTTTTTAATAATGTGAAACTTTGCCTAAGAATTTTCATGACTCTTCCAATTAAAATCAAGAGAATTTTTTCATTTATTTGGGTGCAATTGTTTTCCTTGTTTTGGGGGTAGATAGTACCTGACTTTTATATTAAAAGAACAATTTTGAATTTTTTAAAGCTTTTTTGTATTCATGCCTTGCAGTTAGAATTGCGGGACTGTTGGCACAAATTAAACCTGTATCTTCATGGTGTGTGGATACATTGAAGACTCAATATGGGAATTTTTGATGAGTTACCTTTGCCTTCAGAAAAAGCTGTAAGATTTACTTTGTTCCTTCTGAGATTTGTATTCATTACGAGATTAGTGACCTTCTTGGCTGAGGGATTTTCTGCAAGTGGTTCAATTTTAAGATTTTTTGGGCTTACTGCTGTATGGAGCTCATAAATGACTGGAATAGGTGTGCAAGTTGTGGGAAAATTTCACTTGTTTCATGTAATACACACTCTTGATCCCCCTTGGCCAAGTAGAATATGGTTCTGATGGAAGATGCCACAACCATTTATTGTCCAGAGCAATGTCCTTTCAAGCCAGATACACAGAGTCCCTAAAGCAAAAGCCCCTTTCTTCCGTGTTTCAAAATTCAATGTAAAATTCCAACTAAAAAGAATGATTTATTTTGGAGGCATTCACACTAGACATGAGAAAGTTCCCTTATAGTCTTCTCAATTCTTCCTTTATCGATTGTTTTTTGTCCCAACAGAACCCTAAATAGGAGAGGCCACTGAAAAATGGTTCACACTGCTATATTTGTTACATTTGGTAGGACCTGATCGTTCATATTAATACCAGTCAAATCACTCTTTCTCTAGAAAATAGTGTACATTTTTAAGCTAGGAAGCGTGGAAAACACATTATCTGGAGTATCCCTCCTGCATGGGCAGAAAAGAATAGGATCATCTGCAAATTGCAAGTGCCAAATGTCATTGCTTGGTCCTACCATCCAATGCTTGACCAAGACATGAACCCAAGCTCTGTTCCTTGCAGCATCATCCAATACTAATGTCAACAATTAAATGAAACACACAAGATTGTAGAGAAATAAATCTTTCTCTGTACTTAATTTTAGTGTTCCAGGATCTTTGAATATATATGTTTTAAATATTTTTTTGATGGAATTGTTATCTTTATTTATTTTTTCCTTTTACTTGCATTCACTCACATATTTTAGTTTGAAACAATGATAGAAATCTAGCATTATACCCAAATATTTACTGGATGGGTAATGGATACATTGGGATAATGTCAAGTTTCAATTACAGTTTGAATGTGGAATCATTCTATTGAAAATGGTTTGGTTATGCATCTGTACATATATTAACAATGTGTTGAGTTTTAAGCATTGCATGAATGATTTATTGTTATTCTTATTAATGCCAAATATGTCTTCACCATAGACATATATTAGAAGTCCAATTTATTTGCTCTGAAACTGCTGTTGTCATGGTATTTCTTTTGCACTAAGTCATGCATTACATTGTAAAATCACTCATGATAATCTGAGTCCCTGTGCCCCATTTGAATACAGTATTTGAGAGAAGACCTCTCTAGAATAGACGAGACTTGGGTTGCTGCTCGTTTTGATTCACTGCCTCATGTTGTTCACATTTTGACATCAAAAGATCGCGATGCTGCTGCACAATTTTTGAAGGAGCAAAGCGATATTGTTGAGGATGTTGTGGATGAAGTAGTACATTCTTATCACAGTGGCTTCAACAGAGCTATCCAAAACTATTCCCAGGTTTCTTAAATTCATATCTACTGGTCATTTTGATGAAAATACATTGAATCAGGGACAATTGGGTCATTTGCCATTGAAAGTACTGGGTGTTTGATTATGTGTATTCATTATAGATCCACCTGTAGTCTCCCCTCCCCCCCCCCCCCCTTCCACTGTCATGTTGTGATTGTTTTCATTCCAACTACTACTTTGTTCAATTTTTAAGAATTTGTTGGTGCCTTTCTTTCTCATAAATTTTTTTGTTATAAGAATTTTTTCCCTTCATTATAATAGTAACATTTTTTGTACTTGGTCTTGGCTTCATTTCAAGCATTTGTGTTATACATTTGTTTTAAATTTCACTGCTCATGTTCACTGTTTTATTTTATAACTTCCAATATCACTATATTTTTCCCTTTCCTGCATTGTTTATGACCATTTAGAGTCTATTTGGTAGACATGGTAGGATAGATAGAAAATGATAAGATATGAGATTTGGATAAGAATTGGATGTGATTAAAGTAAGATAGACTCTTATTTTATTTTACAATTGATGCATGCCAAAATAATAAACTAAATACCTTATGTTATTCTATTTTGTCTATTTCTAACCTAGACCTCCCTACAAGATAAAATTTAACCTAGACAGTATGGGATACGGCTGTATGATAGACTTATCATATTAAACAAACACTAAAACTAGAATAGGATAGGGAAATTTATCTTATACTGTTTCCTTATCATGTTCATTAGCTGAGTCCTTAATTTAGTCTTTTTTATTGATTCTTATTAGTTACAATCTTAAGGTGGTTTCCGTTGTGTGATCTGGAATGCAAGGTTGAAATACGAGAAAACTGGGAGTTCTTGTATTTTAAAAAATGAAGTTGAGAAGGAATTATTAGATGTAAATAGAATGAAAGACATTTAATATTTAATATTTTAATATCAAATTGAAACTGTTAGTGGTTCAAAAATTGTGTTAGAACTTCAAACAATTTCAATAGTAAGGGGTTGTTTGGTTTAAGGAAATGTTTTTTGTTTTCATTCTATTTCCTACTTTCTAAGATTTGTACAGGAAACAGTGAAAACAGGAAACAGAATGAAACCAAGGTGACGGTTTTGTAATTAAAAGTGGAAACAACAACTGTTTCCGGAAATCAAACAGATCCTTATTTTCTTCGGCTTCTTCCCCCTTTCATCTTGTTTAAATCTTAGTGTAGCTGAATTAGGACTGACCTATCATTATAAATTTCTGTTTGATAACTACTTTGCTTATATCCAGATCTTGAGGCTCTTCAGTGAATCTACTGAAAGTATATCTGTCTTGAAAGTAGATTTGGCAGAGGCCAAGAGGCGCCTTAGTGCTCGCAATAAGCAATTGCATCAACTATGGTACCGATCAGTCACGTTGCGGCACATAATATCCTTACTGGATCAAATTGAAGACATTGCTAAGGTCCATCTTTTATTTTAGAATTTCTGATCCAATTTTGTGACTTTTGTCAGTTGATGGGAGTCAGGCAGTGTAGTTGGCTTGTGATAGTTTTGCAGTTTGTTCTATAGAGCAAACAGATAAGTGCATTCACATGAATTTTCCCTCAGATGTAGAAAGAATAATTAATTATATAGACTGTGCTATTTACCTGAAATCTTTGGTGATTTTCAACTGTCAAAGAACCACTTGACCTTAAAACATTTGTTAAGTCGGAGAACAATAATAGTTTACTTTGAACATGACAACTTGGTTGGACCGCCCTCATAATTAGTTAGAGGTATAATTAGCTTGTTTTTAGAGTTAATTAGTTGTTGCTATATATTAGTTGGTTGGGCTTTGACACAGAAGAATTAAGGCAAATTGCATATAAATAAGAGGAAAGGTTGTGTGTGTGAGAGAGAGAGAGAGGAAGATCTTGTTATTTGAAAAGAAATTGTGGCCTTTGGGCATTGGGAGGTGCAGACCCTTGAAGTTTTACAGCATTCTAGTTTTGTAATTAGGATTTATCTCTATTTCTTTCTAATAAAATACCAGGTTCCGGTCACAAGTCATATGAAAGCCCAATGGGCTTGAAATGGAGATAAAAATAAAGCTAAAATTTTTCTGCTACTAAAGCTTAGTATTATAATTAGTTGAAATTCTAATTATTAGATTGATGACAAAGGGCAATTGAAATTTGGTTCACTGTGTTTTAATAGTGTGTCAAAGAATTATTTGATCTGAATGCTCAAGCACTGGAGAACCTATAGTATCTGTTTAAAAAATGTTTGATGAGAGCAAATTATTTGTGTTGTTGTATACGATTTGCATCCATAATGAGATTTCTGTTTCAAGTTTTTCAATTGATAATAATTTAGAGCATGTTTTCTTTTCAATTATTCTGTTTAAAATTATCAATTTCGTAGTGTTTTAATTATAAAGATCTAAGGTGCAGGTTCCATCTCGAATCGAGAAACTCATTTCAGAGAAGCAATTTTATGCTGCAGTTCAATTGCATGTGCAATCCATACTGATGCTCGAGCGAGGTCTCCAAACAGTAAGATTTCAATTTACTATTATTGTCTCTGTTCAGTGTGCTTCTCAAAGAGGGCTTCTAGAGAGTATATATTTTGGTCAAACCTTTTTTTTTCTCCCTTTGTAAAGTGTAAGGGAGGAATGTAAGATAGGGGGAGGACACTGTATCCTAAAGCCAAAAGTCAACAATGAGTCAGAGAGGCTTAGGGCCTACATATGTATATCTATTTTAATTTCTTGGTTAGTTACAAAAATGTATCCTTGTTTTCTGTTTTCAACTATTTGTACAAAAATTGATGAACACGATGTTTTTTTCTTAATTATGAAAACAGGAAATGCTAACAAAATGTTTTCTCAAACCAAATAGGCCCTAAAAATTACATATAACAAAGTGGTGACACCTCTCTGCATATTAGAAATGAAAATACTCCCTGAAATGAACATGACTGTGAGCAAAGCACTAGAGACAGTAAATGTTACACTTTCCTTTGACATATTGAAGGGAAAATGGAAGGTTGTTCACTTTGATTTGAACTCCAAATCTCGTATTGTATGTGACTATTCTAATCATTGCTTGAATATAAGTTTCTCTGTTTTTTCTCATAGTTCAGATTTTTTGGCCCAGGTTGGGGCACTTCAAGATGTCAGATCTGAGTTAACGAAGTTACGTGGAGTCCTCTTTTATAAGATTTTGGAGGATTTGCATGGTCATTTATACAATAAGGGTGAACATAGGTATTTGTTTTCCATTCCAATCTCTAACTTTGAACATCATGCTGTGAGAAATTACACTTTTGAAATGCTGTTATTTGTAGCTCATATTTACTGCACATTTTTCACCTTGTTATGCTATTCATGCAAACTGTGAAGCTCTATTTTCTCTTTAGTAATTTATTGTCTATTTTGTTTGCACGGTTTTGTGTTTTTGGAGGATGTTCCTAGAATGTACAACAACTTTTAATATGCTGTGTTGTGTTTAAAGTATTTCTTCTGAAGTTGTGATTTATTTTATGAAGTTATAAGTATTTGAACTGTTATTTGTGCAGTGCTGCTGGGTCAGCTATGTTAGAGAATGATGATGAAGTACCAACGACCACTGCTGTTGTGCTCAATGCACATAATTCACAACCCCTGTCTCGAAGAACAAGGTTATTCAAAGGTGACAATCAAAATAGTCTCCAGATTGATGGATCGTATAGGCCAGGATCTGTGGATGGAGGGTAATACTGCTCAATTGAATTTATCACTATTTATCTATTTTTCTGCTTATTTTGTACTACATAAAGCATGTCACTGTTTTCCTATTGAAGCTTCAAACAATTTTTTTATGTTGTACCTAGCTTTCTCTAATTATATGAAATTCCTCTCAGTTTGTCTTATATATCAAGAATGGAAAAGATTGTTGATAAATTTCTTTCATAAATAACTAAGGAAACTGATTTCTGCCGTACATGATGAGAATCGTTGGTTGTCTGATTTTATTCTGTGTTATTTTACTAGATTGGTTATAGTATTTTCATGTTATCCTTGATAGTGTGATTTTGTATCAGATTACTTTTTTTTTTTCTGGTTTGTTACTTTCATAGGTTGATCTAACAACATTCAGTTTGCCTAATGTGTACTTTGGGTTGAGTCCTCTTCGCTAATATTAACTATAGCATATAATATTAATTTAGAGATTTAATCTCTCAAAAATTTTCTAGTATGTATATCAGTATGTGCTTTGGAATTGTGGTTGCTGAATATATTTATACACATACATTAAATACCATCAAATGTGTGTTTCAGTTCTTTTGATGGCCATGACGAGGAAGGGACTCTGGATTCAAATGAGGAAGCTACTTTAGATGGGAATACAGCAGCCATGAGAATCAATGGTGGTGATGTGCCAAAGGATTCTAATACTGCTCTTCGTCAAATGCCAGCATGGCTTTCAAATTCAACACCTGATGAATTTCTTGTATGAGCCACTTAATTATTGAATTCACAATGCTTCTTGAATTTTGGTGACTTCTAGTCCTTTGAACTGAAGTTCTGAGATTCTTGTGCATAGGAAACAATTAGAAAGAGTGATGCACCACTTCATGTGAAGTATCTTCAGACCATGGTTGAGTGCCTTTGCATGCTTGGCAAAGTTGCAGCTGCTGGTGCTGTGATATGGTTTGTTTTCTTTATAATATTTTATTCCTTTTTAAAAATAGTTTAATATTATTCACTGGTTTTTCTAACATAAGCTTCAATATTGTCTTATTTTTACTGTCCCTTGCATGCTTTTGTGCTTATCTTTTTAGATTAAAACATACATTTGGTCCTTATAGTTAAACACTTATTTACGGATTAGTCTCTATACTAAATAAATGCTTTAGTCTCTCTATATGAGCATTTCATCATGCTTTTGTCCCTGTTTTTGCTTGCCATTTTAACACCATTAATGTTAACATACAACATTTGATTCTTATAGTTGACATTCATTTATGAATTAGTTTTTGTACATTTTTTAAAAAAGTTTTACTCCCTAAACAAGAGTTTATTTTGCTTTAGTCCTTGCTATAACTTGTTTTAAGTTTAACATTTTTGTAATGATTCAAAAATGGTTGTAAAGTGACAAAAACATAAGCTTTTTAGGTATAGGAACCAATTTGTAAATGAGTGTCACCTATAGGACTAGCTGCTTATTTTTCTTACTACATTTCATTATCACAATTTTGAAGATTTGGAATGCCTTTTTAAATAAAATTCTCTACAAACATACTTGTAGACTTTTGTTGCAAGCTTGATCTATGCTCTCCATTAGAATTTATATTTTATATAAATTTAACTATAGAGGGATTAAACTTACTAGTCACATGATAAAGGTGTAGAAAAATGTTATTGAACATAGATTATGAGGTGAAACTAAGATTATAGAAAATTAACTTGATTTTATTTCAAAAAATTTTACGATAAAAGCTAGATATCTTTTACAAAAAATATGAAAAATATCGTTACCAAAAAAATTTTACATATGATTTTTATTTAGAAAAAAAGCATACTAATTGGGTATAAGAGAAGTGTTATGAAAGGTTTTATAAAGGAAAATGGCTCTTGTAACATATATTCAGGCTATATAAAACACATATAAAAGGGATAATTACATATGTGAAAACTTCAAGAAGCGTATCTAAAGACCTTTCAATAGAGATATATTTACATTAAAAATCTGCTTTGAATCCTTACTTGTTTAACCTAGTCTTAGATACGCTTTCAAGTAACATACAAAATATTATTTCTAAGTGTATATTCTTTGTGGATGACATAATGTTATTTAAGGATTTAAAGGAAGAAGTTAATGCTAAACTTGACTTATGGAGAAAACATTTAGCATTTAAGGATTTTCATTTAAGTAGAAGTAAGAGAGAATATATATATTATAAATTTAGTTAAAATTAGAGTTGATATTGTACTACAAGTTTCTTGGTTTAGATATTTGGGATTGATTTTATAGAAGGATGAAAAAATTAATGAAGATATTACTCAAAATATAAATTGAGTAATTAAATGGAGAAAGACAAAAAAATATTTGAGATCATAAAATGTCTATTAAGCTGAAAGGAAAATTTTATTGTATTGCAATACGACCAACTATTTTATACTTAAAATACAAGCTTGGTGGTTAAGATGGAAAAAGACATTGGGAGTTATTTGTAACCTTAAAATGTCTTTTAAGTTGATAGGAAAATTTTATCGTACTACAATACAACTAACTACCCTATATGATAGTGAATGTTAGGTCTTAAAGATACAACATAAAAAGAAAGTGAGAGTGATAGAAATAAGAATGCTAAGGTGAGTGCTAAGGTGAGTGAGCGGTTGCATGAATAAAAACAGGATAAAATGATACTATACTGAGAATATTAGAGTAACACCTATAGTGAAATAGATGACTGAAAATCGTCTACTCTAAAGTGGTTTGGTCATATGCAAAGAAGACCTTTAGAAATATCAATAAGGTGGTTTGGTCATATTACAACTGGTTTTGACATGTCTGCTTGTTACTGGACACATCACTCCTTTCCTCTGCTAGGCTGTCCAATCTTCAATTAAGATACCCAAAAATAGTCATATTCTCTTGTTTCACACATCTGGAGTTCTTGTCTTATTTGCCCATGATCTAATGATCAAGAAAGTCGCAGTTCTGATTATATGTGTATATGCTTCCTATCGAGAGTTGATCTGAATAAGGAAATGATTTTGTATCGACAACTAATTACTGGGGATCTAATATTGTTGTGATAACATGTTGCTCAAATGAATAAGGATATTTGAATTGTGATTTTTTTCTTGTCTCACCTTATTCATTATTATTCTTTTTGTTGTATTTGCCTATGATGACGTAATATAAGCTGTATTGGTTTTATTGTATACCAGCCAAAGATTGCGGCCAACAATTCACGAGATAATTACATCCAAAATTAAAGCACATGCAGAGCTTTTGAATTCATCAAGGTCCAGCATTGGTCAGGGTTCTCGAACTGGAACAGGTGATGTACACTTCATAAAAGGTCAACTGGAAAGTTATCAGTTGCCAAAACAGAAGCGAAAGAATGGAATATCTGTTGCTGGGACTCTGTTGGCAGTGAGCCCTGTATCACCTCTCATGGCTCCTGGTGGGAAAGCGCAGGTTGCTGCTAAGGAGCTTCTTGATTCAATTTTGGATGCCGTTGTTCGAATATTTGGTGAGACACTAATTTTATGATTTTTATTCAAGATTAATCATTAATATAAAGGTAAATTTTTCATATCATGTATCACTCTCTAGAAAACCATGTCATTGTTGGGGAGCTTTTGGAAGCAAAAGCCAGTCAACATGCTGAGATGAACACACCAAAATCATTGCCAGTAGATGTAAACTGGAACCCTGATTCTGAAGCATCTCAAGTCACCGGGGGTTACAGCATTGGGTTCTCCTTGACAGTATTACAGGTATTCTATGTGTGGGCCATTTAGTTGCAAGAAATTTTATGATAAACATGGTTGGTGTCTTGGTCTAAGATACAAATCCTACACTGATAAATAGGAAGTATTTTAGGACACTTGTATTTTCTTTGTACTCTCTAAATAATCAAATAGTTGTCAATGGTCTACTTTTCTAGAGGGCTTAATATGTTATGTAGAGTGTGGACAAGAGTCCCTTTGTAATTGGTTTTATTTAAAATATATATCCTTCTTGCTAGAGCCCTTTTAGCTTACATGGACAGTGCACATGGTATGTGCTGGCTAACCTTGTTCTTTTGTTTGAATCCAACTTTTAAATTGATGAATAAGTGCTACGAGGAAATAGAAACCATGTAATGTAATGTGAAATTAATTTATATGAAACTAATAGGATCTGTGATGTGAATCATGTAATATCCCGTGTTGTCATGTTCTGTCTTTCCGTTTGTGACAAACTCATTTTGTTTAAGTTGGCATAGGGGGGCTAATTTATATAAAACTGACAGGACCTAAATTATGTTGTATAATTTTTATTTAATATTTTCAGCTTACATTTCTTGACCCGTGTTTTTATAGAGTGAATGCCAACAACTTATATGTGAAATTCTGCGGGCTACTCCTGAAGCTGCATCTGCTGATGCTGCTGTGCAAACAGCTAGGCTTGCAAGCAAAGCCCCTTCGAAAGACAAAAGGCAAGTGAATTGAGTTTATATTGTTCAATATAACATTTAACCGTAATTTCTGCTCAATGCAAAGTTTTTTTCTTCTTTTGGAACTATTGTATAGCCTTTAAGAGGAAGTGCTTTCATGATATGGTAATGTTGCTGTCTTGTGACTTGAAAGTCACAGGTTCAAATCCTTGAAATAACCTTTATGCCAGGTCCCGCATTTTCTGCAAGGCCTCCCTTTTTTATTGTATAAATTATAATTGGGTTCCTTTTGCCTCATACGTTCCCAACACCTCTGATTCAAGAAATTGAGAATATCTGCCAAAGAAGATGGCTTAAAAACTGAAAGACAAGGTGTGATGGTAATAATAATTGTTTCTTTTTGTTAACAGGGATGGGTCAGAAGATGGTCTTACCTTTGCATTTCGCTTTACAGATGCTACAATATCTATTCCTAATCAAGGTATGATAAATTCTATCAAAGGAGTAAAGTGAAATTTCAATTTATAATGGTTGATAGAATCATGTTGCTGTACGTTTACCCTTCAGAGAGTTATTATTAAGATATTCTATGAGATTTTGATGAATGTTGCATACTTTTCACAAATAATGCACTCTAGAAGGGTGTACCTATGGGCTTTACAAAAGAAGGTTCTCGTTGATTGGATTTAGTTAGATTCATTGACATAACGTTTCTAATAATTTAGCTTTGGAATGATACTTCATAGTTCGGATGAGTCATATGTTAGATTCATGGATGTGTATTACACGATCCCACCCCAATTTTTTTTGCTGAATGGTCCAGACGAGTGGCTTTTACTTCATGTCTTGGGTGTATTGGTACCTTCTTTTGCATTATTTTAATGCATTATTATAGTTACCTAATAACTTAACTTTTAGTACAAATTAGTTCTTTGCATGATATCAATCAGGATTACCTATATATGCTGAGAGATTGGGTAGCCCTGCTGCATTGTATAGCTTTTCATACTCAGTGTATTTAGAATTTTTTTCGGAGGATACTTTTTCTTTTCTCTGTAATAAAATTTATATTTCTGAATAGAAAAGGGAGCCTGTTGGGCATTTTATGTGTGGTTTATTTGATGGCTAGAAAAAGTTGCAATGTCAAAGAAAAATGAAATTCATATTGATAGTGAATCTTATTACTATTTTGATCTGGAAAAGCAAATTAATGTTTGAGACTACTTCTAATTTGGATAAAACACAAATTATCAGGTGCTTGTATTAGCGAACATTTACTTTCTGGCTATCTGTCTACAATTCTATATGGTTTCTTATTCAGTTTATGAAGATACTCCATTTCTTAATAGTATGCATTCTGACCTAGACTATTCTGTAATAGCTTTAATATGTAAAACACCAACGGAAGCTTCTTGTAATATCATTTAGTTTACTTCTTGATAATATTTTTATTCTCTACTTGCAGTTTATGATTTAATTACTAGTCATTGTCTTTAAAATACTCATTGTGTTTATCATTTATTTGTTTATTTAGCTGCAAATTTGTAATAATTTTCAACATATATGGCTGGTTTTATTCAGGAGTTGATCTTGTTCGCCAAGGCTGGAGTAGGAAGGGTCCAAATGTGCTGCAAGAGGGTTATGGTTCTGCAGCAGTTTTACCCGAGGAAGGCATATATTTAGCAGCATCCGTATACCGACCTGTCCTTCAGGTGTTTTATATTGGATTGCTATGTTGCTCCTGTAAAGTTTTGATCTTATCCTTTGTTCCTGACCTAACACTTTGTGCAGTTCACAGATAAAATTGCTTCGATGCTACCAACAAAGTATTCCCAACTTGGGTGAGCTGAGAAACATTGCATAGCTTTTTGTCTGTTCAATTTAAAAAAAATAAAATTTATTTCATGTTTGTGAAACCAATATGCTGCTTTCTTGTTCAACTTTTTTGTTAAAAAAACTATGAAATTATAATGTTGCTTTCAGTGTGCAGTGATATGTTAGGGACATGGACTAGTCCAAGGTGACTAATTCAATAGACTTTTAACCTTACCCTAATCATCCAATAGGCTTCTATCCCTAATCAATCTACTTCTATATATTAAATTTGAGTCTTTATTCATAAACGAGAATGTTTTAAGAGTCATTTTCTTTCTTATTATGCTTCCTTTTTCAATATAATTTCTTTATTTTAATTTCAAATTTAATTTAATTTTTGAATTATTGTAGCCATAATCAATTTTAATTTTAATTTGATTTTTGAATTTTGAATTTTTCATAATCTCTTTCTTATTTTTAAAAATTTATCTTTTTAATTTAGTCCTATTTAATATAATAAAATATTTACTCTTTAATTTATGAAACTTGTAAAATTTAACAGTAGTCATTCAATAAATATGCCTTTAATTTTTTATTCAAAATATATTTCACTTTAGTAATGTTTGTGCAGTGCATTATAAAGTCACTACTAGTAGAATGAACTAGAAAGTTACTCCTAATTCCTATCATTGCTACTGAATCAGTTTGATGTTAAATTTTACTCATATAGTTTTGACTAATAATGCTTGTATGTATCTTTTTTCTAAGCAATCTCTTGCTAGTTGATTCTGTACAACAAAACTTCTTTTCAAGAAATTTTGTTGCTTTCCTACTCATTGATGTTAATTTATGGTGTTGTCTACTTGGTCAATTGCAGCAATGATGGGTTGCTAGCTTTTGTGGAGAACTTTGTGAAGGACCACTTTTTACCAACTATGTTTGTGGACTACCGAAAAGGCGTGCAGCAAGCCATATCAAGCAAGTCTTTCTACTTCTTTTAGTGTCCATTCTGTATCTCTTATTTGAAGGTCTTATTGGCAATTACATGTGTGATAACTATTTTCCGGCCCAAAACATAAAAATGTATGAAGCAAATTGTTATTGTGCAACTGAAGGATGGAAGTTAAGTAGGTTGGTATTGTACAACTGAAGGGTAGAAATTAAGTCATTCCAAGTCGTGCCTTCCATGGTTCTGATCATCAGTTATCTTATACTTGTTCCCTTGCTGGATTATCCTTTCCTGAGACAATTCAATTCAAAGACCCCCCAAAATGGAGCATGACCTCTGAGTGTCTTTAGAGTTTTAATCGTTGTAGTTGTGCATAGTTTTATTTTCATTTTTATTTTTTGGTATGCATAGACTTAGTAATACATATTAATTTGTTGGAGAATTAAAATAAAGATTCAATTTGTAAAAAAAATTATAAAAAAAGGAATGGTTAAACTTCCCTTTTTTGAGAATCACAGTGCATAAAGACAATTTGCTGAGTGGTTAATCTACTGTTCATAGGAACTTTATTTTCCGTAGAATGAAGCTTAGATCGGTCGTTTATTATCATTCTCCATAATTTGTAACATCACTGTGCATATAGAGAATTTGCAGAACTTTAATTGCTGCTACATGCTACTGTATATTTTATGTTTGAAGGGTTAGAACATAGAACCTTTCATTCTGACTCAAGTTGATATAATAGCATATTTTATTAGACTTATTGCCATGTTATTGGAAAAAATAGAATTATTAGACAATTATTCTTCTTCCATATTAAAAAATGGAATCTGAATCTGAGTGTTCATGACTGGTTGAGATGTTAGTGTTTTCCCTCAGATGGATCCATTGAGTTTCTTTTAAGATCTGATCTCTGCATATGAACTTATAGGTCCAGCTGCATTTCGTCCAAGGGCACATGTGGTTACTACTTACACTCCGTCAATTGAGAAGGGTCGACCTGTATTGCAAGGATTATTGGCTATAGATCACTTGACAAAGGAGGTAAATTTTAACTTCAATAAATCTTAATAAGATAAGATATGATATTTTATTCTTGTATATTAAACACAAGATGGTGTGATCCCTGGAGCCCTGGACTAATAAAGTTTCTTTGGACATTATTTTATTGACTATAAATACTTGATGATTTATTTTTCATTTGATAGTCACAGAACATGGGTGTTTTCCCTGACTTTTACAAGTAATTATTGTAGGTGCTTGGCTGGGCACAAGCTATGCCCAAGTTTGCTAATGATCTTGTGAAGTATGTGCAAACTTTTCTGGAGAGGACTTATGAAAGATGTCGAACTGCATACATGGAGGTATTTTTTTTTTACTTTTTGGATAAAAAAAATTCAATAGAATAAAGCTACACAACAATGAAGGATATTCGATCTTCTTAAGGAATCTAAACAAAAACATAATATACACTCACAAGCATTATTAGAAATAGCTAAATCCTCAATCCGCATGGTACCAGACAAAGCCACTCATTTGAAACAACCAACGGCTGAGTATCATGAAGCTAAGATCGCAACTCTATGACCAAATGATCAGGCTCAGGAGTTTGATCCTTGTTGCTCCTGTTCTTCATTAATTAAATTAAGTTTCAGCTCTAAGTATGACCAGCTGATTAGCAAAACAAAAATTGTCTGGGTCTACGTCTTCCTGTCCCCAATAGCTGTAGCTTTTGGGTTAAGTTGATTCTTGAGATTGTTAGATATAAAACTGTTTGTGTTTGAACCCAATAGCTCAATCATTTTAGGTAAGTTGATAACTGACATACCTATAAATAGTTGCCTACTCTTGCACAATGGCCTCCACTATTTTCTAATGTTTTTGTCAATTATATTTCAGGCTGTTCTTGAGAAGCAGAGTTATATGCTTATTGGGAGGCATGATATTGAGAAATTGATGAAACTTGACCCCTCAAGTGCATATTTGCCAAATCTGCTTGGTCAGTTTAACATGGAAAGTAATGCTGAAACAATTGAGGCTGAATTAGAACTAAGTGAATTACTGCTAAATTTGCGTCCTATTAAGCAGGTTTTTTTTTTTTTTTTTTCTGTTTATGCTAACCAATTTCTACTCTTCCTATTTTTAAGTACTTAATTTACTGACTGATACATTATGTTTCTTCGGTGACTTTGTTGTTTTTTTGCATCAGGAAAACTTAATCCATGATGACAACAAGCTTATTTTGTTGGCATCCCTTAGTGACTCATTGGAGTATGTTGCAGACTCTATTGAAAGGTGGGTTTTCTACATGCTGTGCAATCCAGACATTGTTTTAATTGTACCTACTGTGTATAAAGCAAGCATATATGCAAGTCTGTCGGAATTGCAATTTATATTGTAGAATCTATGATTCTTGAAAGTTATGGGTAGTGGAACAATTTCATTCCCTGCAAGAAACTTGTTCTGCTGGGATCGTGGAGGGATTTTGCTAGATCAGTAGAATTGTTCCGTACTGCCAATCATATATATACAAACAATCATTTTTGGTTGGGGGGAAAAAGGAAGTTGCGGACTTAGATGTGTGTTAGTCAATGTAACATGCACGCATTCAGAATTTCAACAAGATCATGTTCAACAGGGAAGGGGAGCAGATTCGGTTAGGAGCTGGATAAAAGGAAAGAGAGGGGGGGGGGGGGGTAGAAAGGGGACAAAAAATCCTACCTGTATCATGTTTAATGATTTAATCAACGTATGTGTCATTCTCTTTCCTTGATGAGCAGTATGGTGTCTGGTGGTTTTTATTGGTCTCATAAATTAGAGTAATTAAGCATCATACACCCAAGATAGCTCTCTTTGAAATATTCTAGCCTTATTTTTGTGATACTTTAAATTATTGTTAAATTTGCAGGCTTGGACATACAACTCAAAGAGCATCAAATCATGTTGGAGGAAAATACCATCATAGTCGTACAGACAGTGCACCTACAAGGAGTCTAGCATCATTTGCTCAAGATTATAGGAAATTGGCAATTGATTGTCTCAAGGTTTTACGTATAGAGATGCAATTGGAGACATTATTTCATATGCAGGTTTGGCACTAGTGAGATTATTTGTCTCTAGTTGTAGAAGTAATAAGAATTTTATTGTTAATTGTCTCCAAATTTAGCTAAGCTTCACAATTTTGAGCAGGAAATGACAAATACAGAATACTTGGATGACCAAGATGCTGAAGAGCCAGATGACTTCATCATTTCTCTGACTGCACAGGTGTGTCTTTCTATCTTTGCATTTTGTCGTTGTCTTCATTAGGATTCTTAGTTGGATCCTGGGATGGATTTGGAAATAAACCATTGGGGATACCAAGATTATTGTAATGTTGTAACAAGACATGGTTTCCTTTTGGGCTGGTTTTCTGAGTTTGTGTAGTCCTATGACAGTTCATGAGCATCCTCCTTCCTTTATCAATGAATTTTTCAAATTGAGGGATAATTGCTATTGACGAAGTCCTCCCTAACAAATTTACTGCTAGTGGATAATTAACTAAAGTCAGGATTTATGGGGCAACATGATTAGTACTCCGTTCATGAGCTAGCTTTTGGGATGATATAGCTTATAAAAGGATCATGCTTCGTTTAAGGTTCTTGATGGATAAGTTCAGGATTTCAAATTTGTGTTTTATTTCAGAATGGAGATGGACTTATTTTCCTATAATTGTGGAACAATCCCTTGGGGCCATTAAAATATCAATACAACACAAGGTGTTAAAGTTAAACTAAATTAATTTGTTATAGCATCTTACTAAGTCACTATACCTACTAATTCAAAAAATCTAAATTATTTGATTTAATGCTAAAGACTATGGAATGTTACTATCAATCCCATTTTCAACAGTCAACTACATTGTAATAATGAATTTCTGAAAGTTGACCTTCCTGTTTAGTTACTCAAAGATGTAGCTGCTTACGCAAGTCATATTGTATATTATTTTGTTAATTGAATCCCCAGATAACAAGAAGAGATGAGGAAATGGCTCCCTTTATTTCAAATGCAAAGCGGAATTACATATTTGGTGGAATTTGTGGGGTTGCAGCAAACGCATCCATTAAGGTGTGAATTTCTTTACAGTTTGTTTTTAAACTTTGCATGTTTATGATTCGAGCGCGTATTTTCAGTTAAATCCCTTATATCACTTCCCTTGTTTCACCGCTAATGTTAGGCTGCTCTGTTTTACCTATTAGGCTTTAGCGGATATGAAGTCCATAAATCTTTTTGGCGTTCAGCAAATATGTCGAAACACGATTGCATTGGAACAGGCAAGTTTTTCTCGCTATTTCTCCAGAATTTACGCACACAACATTTCTAGAATTTTGGGGTTTTACTATACAACTTTTGGGAGAATTAATAAATGGGAAGATGTAAAAGCTCGTAATAAAAATTGACAAGCATAACAATTTTAAGATGGATGTACAGGCATTGGCAGCTATTCCATCCATAAATAGTGAAACAGTGCAACAGAGATTGGATCAAGTCCGCACCTACTATGAACTATTAAACATGCCATTTGAGGTAAGTCAACTAAACTAATGGCTTCGTGTTGATTGTAATTTTTGTCCAGTCATCTTACGTATTCCTATGCTGTTGCAGGCCTTGCTTGCCTTCATTACGGAACATATACACTTGTTCACCCCTGCTGAGTAAGTTTATGCAAATTTTAGCTGTTAATACCTTTTTATGGATTTATATTGACACAATATTTCTACAGGTACGCCAACCTTCTTAATGTTCAGGTTTCTGGAAGGGAAATTCCTCCTGATGCACGAGATCGAGTATCTGAAATATTGTCCCTGTAGTATGTTCATTCGTTTTGGACTGTTGGGGTGCTCACATCGATTAGATTTCTGGTTCTTATTTCTGAAAAATGCTGATGCAACAAGCCCACGCAGATGTCCAATTTTTCATCAAGTTACAACCGAGTAGACCACTAGTTAAACGATGATTTTGATTCTGCCCTTGGGGATGGTAGTTCCATTTTCCCCCCTCATTTGATTGTAGTGTTTATAATGTGATGTCAATTTTGGTTGCCGCTGCTTTCCTTTTTGGTCTTACTCTATTTTTGGGGTTTTGAGTATGGGTGTGATGAGGAATTTCATTCAAGTCATTATTTAGAACCACCTGAAAATCACGTGTATATTTTTCATGCTATATTGTATAATTTTCTTCCTACAATTGTGTGGCCAATTTTAGTGTAAAAAATTAATTTTTTTCGAGGAGAGACTCCCTCGTGATTATTTTTTAATCTATTGTGGGCTTCGAACAGGAGATGCATCGTTAAAACTCAAGCCTCAAACTAGTGCGCATTTTCTTACCCACGTGGTAATTTGGTAGGTTATTTTAGATACCGAAATTGAAAATGACCCCAAAAAAGAGTGAAATTGAAATAGTCACGGAATTAATGGTTAAGTTGTGATAATTTAAGATGGATAAATTTTATGATGCTTTGTAAATTAAGAGGTCTTTTAAATTTTTTATACGAAAGATAATTATTGCTGATAATTTTTTATTAATAGATAACGAAATTTGTAATTTATTTAAAAAAGATAAATACTTTTAAATTTTCAAAATATTAGAAGAAATATAACAATTTAAAAATGATCTATAATATTTTTCCAAATTTCCAAATATCAAAATAAGTACCTTTCAAATATACTATAAAATTAGCTAATTATATTTGTCAACTGAATTTGTGAGCTTTAAGCACTTTACATTTGGCTCTATATAAAAATATAATTAATATTAGACCAATTAAAGGTATTGGTACTCATCCAAATTCTAGATCACCACAACATTTGCTTTTCTTTTAGGGTTGGGGTGAGGGCTTGTGAAACGGAAAGTAGGGAATAGAAAATATTAAACACTAATATCGACAATTTACCCTTTGGATTACAAGAAATGGTGGAGAAAAAAAAAAGAGAAATGTGTTAGAAAAAAATATTATTTAACCTTTGAAAATGTGTTTAATTCATTTCAGAATTAAATTTCAAAAGTAATTTATTAATCACCTTTAGAATTTAATTTTTAGAAAAATGTATATATTTGTATATTAAACTTTGACAGTGATTTACGAACGATTTCTAGAATTTAATTTTTAAAATGTATTAAACACATCTCTAAAATAAATTGCAGGGTAATACAAATTGCAAAAACGAGTGGTAGAGTCCTATCCCAAACATTTTTGGCTTAAATAACTTAACAGTTTCATATACTACTTAATCACTATGTCTGATTTAACTAAAATAGAGGTGAAAATTTCTTAATGAATTAGAAAAAAAAAATCTGAATTTTTAGGATGAAAAATTAAAATCCGAATTTTTGCAATGAAAATTAAAATCTGAATTCATTTTGTTTAAAAGAATTTATTGCTGAAAATTTATTGAAGGGAACTACTAGCATTTGACTTAGTAAATAAGATTACATCACAATTTTTCCTTAGCCTCATGCATTATAGGTTTCGATTTAAACACATTTTTCAATTTAGAGTATAATTATCAAAACATACCCTCTTATTTGAACAGGCAGCTCTAAGCTAAGCTTGTATATTTATACACAGCCACGTCGTCACCGTTCCAATTCTTCTAAGCCGCAGGTTAAAATTTTTTCCCAATTCTTCTAGACTACATAGATATCATTGATTGCGTGAGGCTTCATGTCAAACTCTCCAGAAAGCCGTGTGCACGCTGCCACCATTCCAAATACTGCCCCAAGAAATGCAACAGGTGCCAGAATTCAACAGCTCAAATCAAAACTAGTACTGACCAACTCTTTGATGATAGCTTCAGCGAGCTGCTCCAATCTAATAAAGCATGAGTAACATTTCTAACCCCGATTATTAAGAAGCAACTTTGTCAACTCTTCCACCCCAATGCATTCAGATTCGTTGGATTTAACTCAATGTGCTTCCCAATTCTGAAAATACAACAGATGAATAATATTAAAATCTATTAACTACTAGGGAATTCAATTGAAATATTATAGGAATTGTATTTGAATACTACTATTACTACTGAAGAAAGACTACTAAGAAATTAGTAAAATTAGATGCATGACAATTACCCAAGGTCTGGTGGAAGTCTAAACCCACCAATGCGTACTCGCTTCAATGAATGAATCTGAAATATGAAACAGAAACAAGAAACAAATGCATTATGCTAAAAACCTGAAGGAGAAAAATAAAAGCATTTAGCATGTTATTAATCTATAGATATCATACAAGGAAGCTCCTAAAACTATAATTCCCATACGGAAGTTAATAACACAACCATATACCCCCAAAAGATTATATAAACTTCCTCCAAAAGCATACAACATAGCATATGGATAATCCTTTTATTATTATTTTTATATTAAAGCATATGTATAATTAAAGCTAACCTCAAGTCCAGCTTTTTTCACTAGTTCTCGAACTTCATGTTTCCTCCCTTCATGAACCTATGAGAATCCAAATTAAATGAAGCAAATGTCAGCTATGTCCAATTTCCTTCATCATCAGACAAGTCACATGCTCTAACAAGTAGATGGAGAACAGACTAAAATGAAGCCATCTTGATACTATGAGAGTGTAAATATATCCTGTATCATTGCTTAAATCTAAACCAATATTCCCATGTGACATGTACAATTTCACATTAATGGTCACAAATTTTCTAAACATCTCTAGTGTTGAACATCCAGAATAACATTAAACAATGAGAAACACAAAAGGGAAAAATAATTGTCATTAATTTAGAAAAGCCATTCATCTGAGAGTTAGTCTAAAAGTTTCAATAAGACGTGTGAAAAAAGTATTCAATATTACCAAAGAATTATAACATTTCAAATTATGACTAAGAAAAATTGAATCTTTTATTACATACATAGAGAATCTAATTGTGTGCCAGCCTTTGCTAGAATTGACCCAAAGTAACATTTTGTGAAACTGTTAGACGCGTGGCCCAAGTGTCAGCAGTTGTTTAGAACAGACTCAATAGGTTGACAATAGTATTAACAGTTAGTTATTTAGTTAGAACATTGGATAGTGTATATAAAGAGCAGGAGGGAAATAAGGGGACATTTTCAGACTCATAGGAATATGGAAGGCCAAGAACCACATCTCTCAGATACTTGGGTGAAGAGAGAGAGAGAGAGATTTCCATTGTATCATTCTTGGCCTCTGGTTCTGTATCACATTGATACTGAGCAGGGAAATTTCTGCAATACATCTAATAGTTCATCCTATTTCTGATCCAGTTCTATTAGAAACACAGACAATAATGCCAAATCTATGGTTACCATAGCCTATGATGCTATAATTTGCATTAAAAAGGAAACTTCATCAACCTTATGTGCCAACAGATTGTAATTTAAGCGACATACCATGCCATCATCAGAGAATTTGATAATCACAAATATACAAGCAGCATTGCATAACTGATCTAGCAGACCAGACCAGATAATTTTACCACAATACGAAGACGAGCTCTTTGCACATCTGGCTGACGAGGAAGTAACTCCACAATGTCCGGTACACAATGGACACCTTCAATGCTTGTTCCCTCACTTATGGTTACTAAGTGCCTCTTATGAACCAAGCCATCAACTGTTGCAATGTATCTGACATAATCAATGTGATGTTTCAGATAATGTAAGAAATTCATAGGAAAGGAGGACATTCTTCAGGCCAGAAATAATAATATCAAGCCTAAAAAAAAGCAAATATTATAAACCATACATACACAAAACAAATTCATTGACTCACTCTTTTGATAAATTAGATGAAGGGTGTGAAAGTTTTTGAGCAAAATCTCCTGTGAGCAAGCATTGATGCAGGAAGTGTTAGATATCACAAAACTGTTTATATTTAGACATGATTTATAAACAGAGCCACTATGAACTCAATGTTCATAAAAATGCTTTCTCAGGTCATCACATACCGTCGTTAGTCACAATAATTAACCCTGTAGTAGCAACATCAAGGCGTCCTACAGTGAATAGCCGAGGTGCGGGTACTCCCGGATGCTTTTTACCCTGGAATAAAGATAAAATCGTTTTTAGGCGACAGAGAAGACTTCATTTGATCTTATAAGAGAGGAAAAACAATATATCATCATCTCAGAAACAGTAATCCAATGCCTTCATATACTTACTAAAGTGAAAATGCAGAATAAATAAAACCTCTACTATCAATCGAAGTGTCACATACCCAACTCCTCAAGTAATCATCAAATAGATTTATCACAGATTTAGACTCATTCTCCCCAGACGAACATATATACCTGTGGAAATGCAAAAGTATTCACATCACTTATAAATTCAATTACATAAGGATACACGCGCAATACTTTACATACCCTTTCGGCTTGTTCAATGCGAGATAAACCTTTCGAGGCTGCCTCTTCGGAAGCCGGTTCCCATTCACATAGATTACATCCTTTGCAGGATCAACTCTAGTCTGCAACTCACACACAAAAAATTAAATAAACAAATATTCTATCAAAAGCATGAAATTATGATGTAATTCAGAGAATTGAAACAAACCTGAGGTGTATTACATACGGAACCATTAACCGTAACCCTCCCTTCGAAAATAAGCTCTTCGCAGCTTCTCCTCGACGCAACTGAAAACAGTTAACAGATACCGAACTCGTAACTGCATAACCTAGCTCCTAACGGAAATAACTAATTCTGTAACAGCTGAAACAAACTCGTTACCTCCGGAGGCGGCGAGAACCTTGCTGAGGCGCGTGCCGGCGGAGTCCTTGATTGTTTGGTTGTAGAACCTCCGCGCCGCCTTGGAATGCTGCGGCGGCGCCACCGCGCGAACCTTTTCGTGGTTTTGAGCTTTGTTGGTGCTGGTTTTGGTTTGCTTCTTGTCCTTCTTGGTGCCGGTTTGGGCGCTGGCCAAGGCATTGATGAGGCTCGGAGGAGGCTCCGATTGCAGCTTGAGATTCCCGTCCTCACCCCGAACGATCCAAGGGATGAGGAGCGGTGTGTCGTCGGGCTCGGTTGGGCCTTGGGTTTCGGGCTTGGGCTTCGGCTTTGAGGGAGCGAAGGAGATATTGAAATTTAAGGAAGAAGAGAAGGAGCACGTGAGGCGGGGGAGAGTACGAAATGATGAGAGAGTGTGTATTTTAGAGTGTGATTTAACTGAGAGTGCTACCATTGTAGCCGCTGCTGTTACCATTTTTTCGGGGGCGACCAGGAAACGCAGTGGTTTGAAATGAATTTGAAGAAATTATCTGCTCTTTTTTATCTTATCGGCTACCTATATTTACATTTGTCCGTTAAGAAAAAGTGTCTCTACTTTTTGGATTTTAGTGGATAGAGAATAACTCGGTGCTATTTGTAGGAAAAGGAAACTGAATATCTATTTGATATAAGTGGCTGGATAGATTAAAAGGTAATTAATTTAATTAAGATAATAATCAAGATATTATTTATTTTATTTTATTAAAAAGGTCAAAGATCAAGACTGGTTTAGAAGGCCCATTATAGTGCTTATATAAGGAAGGTAAAAGTACAGGTAAAGTGTTGACTTTTTATTATTAAATATTATTTATTACTCAGAACCAAATCTGACTTCAGCATCGGAGTGTCTTTTGTAGGTATTCTCCCCATGTCAGCGACTACTAGAGATACGTCATCGTTTCGGAGTAAAGACCTGAAGATTAGTATTTTCTTAACAGGAACATTTTGGTGCCCACCGTGGGGCACAATTAGTCTCGTTTTTCAGATTAATCATGGTACTAACGAGAAGCTAGCAGGAAGGACATGTTCAACAAGGAGGAACCTCTCGTCAACAGTTAGAGGGTGTCACACCAGACGAACCAACACCTGAAGTAGTGATGCAAGGGGAACCGACAAGAGCATTTTAGCTGTACTGAGGCAGCTTAAAGCAGAAATGACGGAGATGAAGAAGGAGAGAGAGAAGGATGCACTGGAGTTCTCGGCTCTGCGAAGGGAAAATGCTAACTTGAGAGAAGAGATAAGAACACACATCCCTTCCCAAACTACACCCATCATCCAGGATCAGGGGGAATCCTCGGCGTTGCAAGAGAAATCAAAGCAGGTTTATCAATCTGAGGCCAAAAATGACCGAGACGATCTCGTGAGTCGAAGCCCCTTCGCTCACCATATCCTTGAGGCTAAGCTGCCCGATAATTGGAGAGGATTAACAATAGATAAATATGATGGCGCATCTGATTCGGGGGAACATTTGGATGTCTTTACAACCCAAGTTGGTATGTACACCGAGAATGATTCTTTATGGTGTAAGATTTTTCCCACCTCACTCCGAGGGCCTGCACTCAGTTAGTTCACCCGACTCCCCCTTCATCCATTGACTCATTTGCAACTCTCGCAAGACGGTTCAATTTATAGTTCGCCACAAGCCGACCGCATCCCTTAACATCCTTGGCGCTGGTTAATTCGCCAAGAAAAGGGAGAGTCACTTAAAGCGTTTATGGAACGCTTTGGCAAAGTGACCCTTGCAATCCATAATTTGGAACCAGCAGTGGCTATGCACCACCTCATAACGGCCCTAAAGCCAGGACCTTTTGTTAATAGCATCTGTAAAAAATCACCTGTCGACCTAGACGAGTTAAGAAGTCAGGCTGCAAAGTATATGCAAATGGAAGAGTTATCTGAATACCGAAACCAGGTGCGGATGGACCAGGGGTCCAATTCAAAAAATACAGATAGGAGAGAAATTTTCAAGTCTAGGCAAGAAAATAAGAAGAGAAGAAATGAACCTGAAAGGCTGCCCAGGGGACCCAAATATCCTTCCTACACTACGCTCAACACTAATCGGTCTAGAGTACTAGATCAAGCATTGGCTACAGAAATACTGAGAATGTCTAGACGCACCAACACCCCTCCTCGGGCAGATAAAAGCAAAGCTTGCCGATACCATCAGAACAGGGGTCATACCATTGAAGAGTGCACCGCGCTGAAAGATAAAATTGAGGAATTAATAAAGGAAGGACATTTAAAAGATTTTGTGCAGACAAATCTCGTCGGTCAATCCAATAAAGGAAGAGACCGTTACCCTAAGCTATCAAGGAGATACGATGACAAGAGACTTGAACGACAGAGGAGTAAGTCCAGGGAACCTCCAACTGGACGGTACCATGAGCGTGAGAAGTACCCTAAAAGGGTCATTAATACCATAGCTGAAGGGTTTGCCGGTGGCGAAACTACCCATTCGGCCAGAAAAAGACATTTGAGGCAAGTCAGATCAGTCAACAATATCACACTTGGTAGCAGGATTTGGATTCCCCCTATTACATTTACTGATGAAGACTTTCAAGGAGTGGATCCTATACAAGACGACCCTATGGTTATAAGTGTAGCCATTCTCAACTGCACTGTCCGGAAAACACTCAGAGATCAGGGGAGTTCAGCCGACATCCTTTACTGAAATACTTTCAAGCAATTAGGAATACCCGAAGAGGAACTCAAAGAATATTGTGAACCCTTAGTTGGTTTTTCAGGGAAACGGGTGGAGACTCGGGGGTGTATTGATCTTTACACCTCATTTGGATCAGAGCACGAAGGAAAACGCATCAAGGTCACGTACTTGGTAGTTCATGCGAACACCTTGTACAACATGTTACTCGGCAGACCGTCCCTTAACAAACTTAAAACTATAGTATCTACTCCACATTTGGCTATGAAATTTCCATCAGAAAGGGGACGAATAGTCATAGTTCATGCTGATCAAAAGACAACGAGGGAATGCTATTTTGCAAGCTTACGCATCAGACCACTCCAAGAATATAAATGAGATGTCAACATTGTGACCCCTAAGTCGGAGGAGGACGTAGATATTGAACTTGATTCTAGGACTGATGAAGGGTGTCGGGTTGAGCCCAATGAAAATAAGCAACCTTTTTAGCTGGGACCGAAGCCTGAACAGGTTACTTACTTGGGAGTCGGCCTATCTGGCCAAGAAAAACACGAGCTCCAGAAGACATTGATACAAAATGCTGATCTTTTTGCCTGATCGGCTTCAGACATGCCTAGCATCGATCCAGCATTTCTTTGTCATCACCTCTCCATTTATAAAGCAGCGAGACCAATAGCCCAAAAGAAAAGGAAAGTGGGAGGCGACAGAGTAAAAGCAGTAAAAGAAGAGACTACTAAATTGATACAAGCCAGTTTTATCCGAGAGGTTAGGTACTCTACCTGGTTGGCCAATATAGTCAAGGTCAAAAAAGCAAATGGCAAATGGCGAATGTGTACCAACTACACAGATTTAAACAAAACATGCCCAAAAGATGCTTACCCACTCCCTAGCGTTGATGCCCTAGTAGACGGCGCAGCAGGACACAGAATGTTCAGTTTCTTAGATGCCTACTCTAGGTATAATCAAATCCGAATGTGTCCGCTGGATGAGGAAAAAACTGCATTCATCACTGATTCCGCTAACTTTTATTACCGAGTAATGCCTTTCGGTTTGAAGAATGCTGGGGCAACCTACCAGAGGCTAATGAATAAAATTTTTGAAGGGCAAATAGGAAAATGTATGGAAGTATATGTTGATGACATGGTAATCAAATCTATCAAATTAGAGCACCACCTTATGCACTTAAAAGAAGTATTCGGTCAGGCTCGGCGGCATAGGATGCGGTTCAATCCTGAAAAATGTACATTTGGTGTAGCCGGTGGTAAATTCTTGGGTTTCATGCTATTCGAAAGGGGAATCGAGGCAAACCCTAATAAATGTCAAGCTATCATCGAGATGGCTAGTTCTCGGAATGTCAAGAAAGTTCAATGACTAGCCGGTAGGATCACTGCCCTTTTCAGGTTTCTTCCCATAATGGCAGAGAGATCTCGGGCTTTCATTAACTTGCTTAAAAAATCTCAAAAATTTGTTTGGAATGACGAGTGTGAGGCCGCCTTCACCCAATATAAAAATATACTCGTAGCACCACCCGTATTAATAAAAACGCTCCCTGAGAAGGAGATGATTATATACCTGGCGGTGTCAGATAACGCCATCAGTTCCGTCCTGTTACAAGAAATGCCTGAACCGGCCCTAGTTTATTTCATCAGCAAAACGCTCCAAGGTTCCAAATCCCGGTATCAATTGATGGAGAAAGTGGTGTTTGCCCTAGCCCACACAGCTCGTCGGTTAAGACGCTACTTCCAGAGTCATCGAATGGTGGTACGGACAGATTGTCCAATGTTCAAAATTTTAAGAAAACCTGAATTAGCTGGTCGGTTAGTAGCATGAGCAATAGAATTATCTCAATTTGATATACACTTTGAAAGTCAACGCCTCCTTAAAGCTCAAGTACTTGCCGACTTTGTCAATGAATTCACGACTCAGCCACAAGCCAATTGGGATATGTGGAACCTACATATTGATGGATCATCAAACCAATCTGGTAGTGGAGCAGGAATTATACTTGAAGGCCCGAACGCCGTAACAATTGAACAATCTATTCGGTTTGGATTCAAAGCCTCTAATAATCAAGCTGAATATGAAGCCCTCCTAGCCGGCCTCAAATTGGCAAAGGATGTTGGAGTAAAACATGTCACTTGTTGGAGTGATTCAAAGATAGTGGCCGAACAGGTCAATGGAACATATCAGGTGAAGGATTCGGTCATGCTCCAATATTATCAAGAATTTAAAAATATAGAAGCCGAGTTTGATGAGATATGTGTTCGATACACCCCGAGAACAATGAATGAACAAGCCGATAAGCTTGCTAAGTTGGCAAGCCAAAGAAAACTTGGGCAATTAAAAAGTGTCATTCACCAGGAAGTCCTTAAACCGAGCATAGCTAAGAAAGAGTGCATAGATATAGAAAATGTGCCTCACAATTGGATGACTCCCATTATCCAATACCTTACCGATAGCAGCCTGCCAAATAATCCAGAATCGGCCAAGAAAATAAGAATGCATGCAGCTAAATACTTCCTTCTTGGCAAAGACTTGTACAGAAGAGGGATTTCAACACCTATGCTTAAATGCCTTAACGACGGCCAAGCAAACTATGTCACGAGGGAGATTCACGAAGGTATCTACGGTATCCATTCAGGTGGACGAACCATGGCGGCAAAAATACTCAGAGTTGGGTACTATTTGCCAACACTCTCCCAAGATTGCCATATGTTTGTAAAGAAATGTATCCCCTGTCAACAACACGGTCCACACTTACATTAACATGCCGACGCCCTCCGCCCTATTAGCTCTCCTTGGCCCTTTGCCATTTGGGGTATGGACCTCCTCGGCCCTTTCCCCTTAGCAAAAGGGCAGTGTAAATTTCTAATTGTTAGTGTGGATTACTTTACCAAATTGATTGAAGCCGAACCTCTTGCTACCATCACGGCCAACAATGTATAGAAATTCACTTGGAAAAACATCATCACACGTTTCGGCCTTCCTCATGCATTAATAACAGACAACGGATTGCAATTCACAGATCGACGATTCAATGAATTTTTGGAAGGGCTTCATATCAAGCACAAGGTTACATCTGTGGAACACCCTTAGACTAATGGTCAAGCTAAGGCCGCAAACAAAGTGATCTTGCATGAATTAAAAAGAAGATTAGGTTCGGCAAAAGAGGAGTGGGTAGAGAAGCTGCCCGAGGTGCTATGGGCTTATCGGTGTACGCCGCAAACCACAACAAAGGAAACTCCTTTTCGGCTTACCTATGGTACTGATATCATAGTGCCAGTAGAAATTGGAGAACCTTCATTTCAAAGGGAGAATTTTGAGAAATCGGCTAATAACGAGGTTTTGGCCGTCAACCTGGATATAATAGCTGAGGTACGTGGCCAAGCAGCCATTATGACCGAGGCCAGCAGAAGAATGATGGTTAAAAAATTTAATACCAAAATCAATCCATGACAATTTTATGAAAATGACTTGGTATGGCGAGTAACAGGAGATGCACGAAGAGATCGGCGAGAGGGAAAGTTAGCGGCTAACTGGAAGGCCCCTTACGGGTAACGGCAAGATTAGACAATGGAGCATACAAGTTAGAAATATTAGAAGGAAAGCTTATACCAAGAACTTGGAATGTTACACATTTGAAGCATTACTTTAGTTAAAAACTTGTAATTTGTATTCGGTGTACTCTTTTCCTCGCCCAAGTTTTGTCCTCTTAAAAAAAAGTGAAAAAGGGTTTTCTTGGGAAGGTTTCTAACAAGGCACCTTATCAATAAAATACTACTACTCACTTCTCAGTTATGGATTTCTTTCAAGCAAATCTTCTGAATTATTTAATTTCCCTCCCGAGTACCCCTACTCGGCCAAGGATGAACCGCTATTAAAACTCCCTCCCAAGTATCACTTAGTTAAGGATGAATTAATTTCCTCCCGAGTACCCCTACTCGGCCAAGGATGAATCGTTATTAAAATTCTCTCCTAAGTATCACTTGGTTAAGGATGAATTAATTCCCTCCCGAGTACCCTTACTCGGCCAAGGATGAACCATTATTTAAATTCCCTCCCGAGTACCCCTACTCGGCCAAGGATGAACTGCTATTAAAATTCCCTCCCAAGTATCACTTGGTTAAGGATGAATTAATTCCCTCCCGAGTACCCTTACTCGGCCAAGGATGAACCATTATTTAAATTCTTTCCCGAGTACCACTACTCGGCCAAGGATGAACCATTATTTAATTTCCCTCCCAAGTACCCTTACTCGGTCAAGGATGAACCGCTATTAGAATTCCCTCCCAAGTATCACTTGATTAAGGATGAATTAATTCCCTCCCGAGTACCCTTACTCGGTCAAGGATGAACCGCTATTAGAATTCCCTCCCAAGTATCACTTGATTAAGGATGAATTAATTCCCTCTCGAGTACTCTTACTCGGCCAAAGATGAATCATTATTTAAATTCCCTCCCGAGTACCCCTACTCGGCCAAGGATAAATCATTATTTAAATGCCCTCAGAAGTAACCTCACTCGGCTAAGGATGAATTAATTAATTATTGCAAATACCTATGTTAAAAACGAATTCATCATTACAGTCACATGTATCCTTACTCGACTGAGAAACGAAACATTGAATGAAGTCTTCGGCTTAGTTGTTTTAAAGAGAATTTGGAATAAAATAAGAAATTGAACTTGTATTTCGTTGAAACAGGATTACAAAATTTGGGCACTTTCGGCCCATGAATACAGAAGAAAAAACAAAAATCCCTTCTTAATTTCCCTCCTCTTCACCATTGAGATCAGGGGCGTCAAGACCTGCAGCTTCAGAACCAAGGGCTTCATGACCGAGAGCGTTATCATTAGCTTCATTTCGTATGGGGGCTTCGGCATCAGGTTCCATATCTTCATCAACCTCATCATACGAAAGGAACCTGCCATCGAAGAAGTCCTTCGTCAAATCAAAATGAAAGTTGGGAAGCACTTGGCAAAATCCATAGCATTGGCGGATAGCCTTGTTGAAGCCCGACTCATGTTCAAAGGCAACTTGTTCAGAACACTTGTCAGCAAAGGCTCTCAGATCTGCCTCCGCTTTCTGCCTTTCAAGGGCCAAGGCCTCCTCCGTTTCAGCAAATTTAGCTTTCAAAGTCTTTATCTCCAAAGACTTCACCTCTAGAGCCACATCTATCTTCAATGATTTAACCCTCAACGCCTTGTCCATTTCTTCCTGTTTAGCTCTTAAAGCTTGCTCGATTGACCGAAGCCGACTCTCGACTATGTGATAATGCTCCTTATACTGAGTAACCTCGGCTTCCAATGACTGCATAGTCTCGGTAAGGCTTGACTGAGTCTCTCTGCTCTCCGCCAGAGATTGTTGTGAAGCCGAGTATGCCTTCTCGACATTTTTTAACTCAAGTATAGGATCCACAACTAATCTTCGAAGCATGGAGGTAGATCGCACTTGCATCTCCGCATAGCACTGCCACAATGCTTCTAGATCTAAGTTGTTGATCACATCTTTTCCCAAGTTAAAAAGTAGGTCTGGAGCAATTAACCGGCCGGCATGCACCCCGGGATTCAGGAAAGAGTCGGTTAAACGAGTGGAGGAATCGCAAAATTTGAGGAACTGCCGGCCATAGCCATCACAGCACTTTGATCTTGCTTGCGCGATCCTTCTTCACTATTCGGTCGAACTGAATGATTGTACTTCCTTTTCTTCTCTCTCTCCACTTCTTTCCCCTTTTCTTTCTCCTTGCCTTTATCTTTGCGCCTTTTCGGCTACTTTTTTGCAATGACAAGGTCTTGAGGAGGAGGCCGGGGCTCGGTCACCTCAAGAATATGATCCAACTGAGGGTTTCGGTGCTCCTCAATAGGTGTGTTTTCAAGTGCTTTGGTCTTCAGAGTTTTACGATATGTCGGTACGTGAACACCGCGTTGAGCCATTATACCTACAATAGAAGCAAACAGTCAAATCAATACAACTTAAATAAAAAATGAAACCATAAGGATGGAATATACCATCCATGTCCAGACGAGGTTGAGGAGATTTTAATACTAATAGTATGTGTCGGGCAGGAAGCTCTCGAGAAAGAGACTTCAAGTAATCCAAAGCCGACAACATGTCCTCAGGAATCAAGTCATATCGGCAAGGCACCCGGGTCCAGTAGAAGGGAAAAAGGGGGTTATTTTCACTATCAAAGAAAAAATTTCTACCTACAGAGTGGACGGTTACTTTAAAGTAACTGGTTTTAAAACCCTTGAAAGAGAAGCATAAGGCTTAAACAATGGCAATTCTGGTTGCCTTATTAAAGATATCCACCTTGTCAAATCGGATGGATGAGTACAATAAAAATAAAGAAATAAGCCTACACTAGGTTCTATATACTGAAATTTACAGAGTACTCTAAAAGCTTGAATAGCCGCCCACCCGTTTGGATGGAGTTGCGTCGGCGCTACATTTAAAACTCTTAACACTCCCATTTGGAAGTCGTCAAAGGGTAATTTTATACCTAATTCTCTAAACATATACTCATACACAAAAAAGGTGTCGACCATCCCAGCACCCCTTAGAAAAATAAATTCAGGGTCTTTGGTCTCATCTCCCCGACAAGGTTCAATGGATATAGGGTAGGGATCGGAAGATTCCCATAATGCAATATCAATATGGTCAACAAAAGATTAAAGAATCTTATTTCTTTTAAAACGAGAGAAGTAGGCGGCTACTTCATCGTGTACCCATTCGTATCCAGGAATTATGCAAGGAGAAAATACGGGTCTTTCCCTAGGGGGCTCATACTCGGTAGTGGTTCAGAATCAATGGATTCAGACGACTCAGCTTCGTCATTGCATTCCCTAGAACGAATTTCTACCTCTTCCCCACTCGGTCTTGAGGCAAATTTCACCCCTCCTTCGGTTTTCTCAGGATTTTGAATATTGACACTAGTCGGTCTAGAGGAGTCTGACAATAAGTCCTCCCATTCCAAGGATTCGGCCATGATAAAATAAGGAAGGTAGAGAAAAAACTAAACGTACCTCACAGGTAGTCAGTTTGGAAGAAAAGAGAAAATTTGTACACCTTTCGGTTTGGAGCAGTAATATTTACTTTTCGGTTTAGAGATAAAGTGGAGAACAAAAGACCTGGACCACCATCTATTTATAGGGCCTTGGGCCCTCAGACATATGAAGGGACACCCCTCTTCCAAACCAACAGATCTCTTCAAAAATGGATGATTAAGATCGAATACCCTTTCGTTTCGCGCACACAGATCGAGGAAACCCTAAAAACTCTGAAGATTCTAGAATATTCTTTTTTTTTATTTATTATTTACCCTTTACTTCAATATTTTCTACACTAATTTTCTGAAAAACCGAGTACTCCTTTAAAGTACATCAAAACAAGATTTCACATCTAAAGCCGAATACCCCTCGGTATCCTTACACTTCCAACAAATTGAGTACCCCCTTATCTCTATTTTATGCTAGTCTATATTTACAGCCCTTACTTCGTAACTCTTCGGGCTTGGGGGGCTAGTGTACTGGATAGGAAATAACTCGGTCCTACTTGTAGGAAAAAGAAACCAAATACCTATTCGAACTAAGTGGCCGGATACCTTTTGTCAAAATTAAAAGGTAATTAACTCAATTAAGAAAATAATCAAGATATTATTTATTTTATTAAAAAGGCCAAAGATCAGGACTGGCTTAGAAGGCCCATTACAGTGCCTATATAAAGAAGGTAAAAGTACAGGTAAAGTGTTGACTTTTTATTATTAAATACCATTTATTACTCAGAACCTAATCCTGATTTCAGCATTATAATGCCTTTTGCAGGTATCCTCCCCACGTCAGCGACTACCAGAGATACGTCATCGTTTCAGAGCAAGGACCTGAAGACTAGCGTTTCCTTAATAGGAACATGAATTTTATTTTTTTTTATGAATAATATGTGCTTTTTAGAAATATTCTGTTGTTCAAGAATGAAAGAAATATTTCTTCTTTTGGCACTGCTTAATTTCTAACTTTTTTTTATCAAATATTGCATTTTTTTTCCTCTTAAAATATCAATAACTTTCTCATTTATCTTTTGAGTGAAAAAAAATTCATTTAGTACAGGTAAAGTGTTGACTTTTTATTATTAAATATCATTTATTACTCAGAACCGAATCCTGATTTCAGCATTATAGTGCCTTTTGCAGGTATCCTCCCCACGTCAGCGACTACCAGAGATACGTCATCGTTTCAGAGCAAGGACCTGAAGACTAGCGTTTCCTTAATAGGAACATGAATTTTTTTTTTTTTATGAATAATATGTGCTTTTTAGAAATATTCTGTTGTTCAAGAATGAAAGAAATATTTCTTCTTTTGGCACTGCTTAATTTCTAACTTTTTTTTTATCAAATATTGCATTTTTTTTCCTCTTAAAATATCAATAACTTTCTCATTTATCTTTTGAGTGAAAAAAAATTCATTTATCTATTTTTGTACTTGAAAGTAAAAATTTATCATTTAACTCCTTTCCCACTTTGAGAAAAAAATTATTTTGAGTCTCATCTAGTTTCTTTTTTCTTTCATTCTTTCTCTTCTTAATTAAACACATTAAATACTTTATTTTTCTTTTAGAACCTGTTTAGTTTTAAAAAACATTTTTTTATTTTTGTTTTTACTTTTAACTATAAAACTATCAATTTATTTTATTTTAAAAACAAGTACAAAAAACAGTAAAATAAAAAATTATTAAGTATTTTTTATATAAATATTTTAAAAGAAAAGATAGAATAAAAATAAAGTTTGCTTTATAAAAAATAAAAACAACAGATATTTCTTAAAACCAAATCACCCTCCCTTAATTTTCTCCGGCAAAAAAAAGGGTAATACACTAACTAGTTATCCAAATCACTCAATATCAAGAAATCATATGCAAACAGCTTTTTTGCCTTAGAATTCACGAGTTTAGTGTCAAAAACTAAAGAACTACATAATTTATTATATATGTATATATTTATACATTTAATTTCAATATTAATTATTAATTTTTTTATAATAAACGACTATAACTCTTCACTTTATTTTCAGTTTTCACTTTAAAAGGGCTAAAGAAAAAAATAGATAAATTAAAGATTGATATCCTTGTAATCCTGACCTGATAAAAGTATGGCATGATACAAAGTAAGAGAAAATTATTAAAAATAAAAGTTTTATTACATTTAAAAAAATAGCAATTTTCTAAATTTAGACTTTTAAAACTGAAGTTAACACTACAAAGCAAAAGTATTGTCTGAAACTACTTCAGTGAAGTCAATTCTATTCCCATGTAATCCGTAAAATTTAAACCAATATCAAAAAACTCTTTTTTTGATGGGGGGATTGGAAAGTAAAATAAAAATATAAAGATCGAGTTAAACTGAAACATGATCCTTCATTCCTTGATATCAATCTCCAGAAGTATTTCTTTGGTCCGTGACTGTCCAAAATAATGAATCCATCTTGCAAACGTTATTTTGGCAGGAATTTGTGAGACAAATTCGCCGAAGGGTTGATTTCTAATGTGTGTGTAGCTACTATCTACTCTCGTTGACAAGCATGGTCACCTATTGGGAAGAGAACATGCCCAAACAATTGTCAAGTGAAGAGCTTCTTTGTCGTTCAAGTCCAGAACCTGAGAAAAAGTTACAAAGCGATTATTATAAAATAGTCATATCTCCGTTTGTCACTTTTTTTCTAACAATAAGAAAGTTAATTAGTTGATATAACAATTGCATTATTTAAGAACGTAATTCATGTGTATAATCAACGGCACTTACTAATTGTGTTTCCCATCATGGAATTGTGCATTTTTTGAGGATTTAAAGGTCTTCAAAAATTCTGTAGCCTTCTCCAACTCTTCCTTCTGCCTTGAATTGTCCCACTTGTGCTCATTTGCCAATATTTCAATCACACGAGGCAATGCCTTTCGTGCTGCATCAGTTTCTAGGAAAGCAAGACGAGTCCTCCTTGCAATGAAATCAATAGCAGATTCACAGTATTCATTACGAGCACAGTAGGCCACTTCTGCCTCCAGATAAGGGTAACCGTGGGCTAGTCGTTTACCCAAATTTTCATTCTAAAAGAAAAAAATACAGAAGCAATTTAACTCTCACCATGTATGAAACAATGAAGCAACCCTATAACATGCATGAAGCCTATTAATAGAGAAAAAATATCACCGTAGGATACCACAAAGATCCTTATTGTTAACGCAACTTTTAGGTTATGATAGCCTAGACTGTCCTAGTTTTACCCAAAAGAGGATAATGCTGCTCCCCCAAGAAAATTGAAATTAATGGACTTAGACAGAATGCAATGTCTAAATTTTAAATCCCATTTCTAGTTATCTTCACAAATCACATCAGCCAGCAACCAGACTACGAATCTACGATTAAGAAGCCCTGTGACTTGGCAAAATGGCTAACGTTGATAACAAAGAAATAGTTGACTCCATCTACCACCGGTTATTCCATACCAAATGATGGCATCCCAAAATAGACATCAGTTCATAATATCATGTCAAGTTTGTAAGACTAAACACAACATACATCCACAATGTCGTAGCGTTGAGAGGCTATGTCTCATGATATCACATATGCTCAAACAGATGTATATTCTGAGTAATAACAGAAGAACTAAAAGGAAAAAGAAATAAAAAAACACCCCATGTTCATGTTCCAATGCCAGCTCTGCTACATGATTATGAAATCCAGTTGCATACAAGAGCCTTCTTTTCTATTTGGACCATGATCTCAGATCCCTAACAGGTATAGATGATGTCATATTCAGACAACATTTGGATCAATCTTAAAATTATGAAATAATAACACATACAAACTTAACCAAAATGGGCCACCATTATACTATTTTCAAGAAAAATTATGAAGACCATAAGGGTTATAATATAAAAAGAATAAACAAATGGAAAGAAAAATACAAAGCAGAGCACTACGTTATTTAAATGAGAGCAGTCCAGTAGTAACTGAAAAGTTGCTAAGATGGCACCAAATGACAGATGGTACCAAATAGTACACCTATTTTCCATTAAGATGTATTTGTATATGTTTGTTGCTCAATGAAATTAACAATATGACATATAAAGTAATAAAAGCAAACCTGAGCAATGGCAGCCACACGCTCAGCCAATGCTCCATATGCATGAGATAAGTGCTTTGCAGCAGCAGAATCCATTACCCCAGGAACAACTTTACCACCATGTGTACTCTTCATGCGCTTATACTGTTGAGCAAGAACTGTGAAAGAAGAAGGCTCCCACCCTTCACCACCAACAATCCGGAGATTTTCGGTTACACATTCATTGGTGGGGGTCAGCTTTCCAGACTTTATAGCTGCATTAACAGCATCTTCTGCCATGCTGAAAACACAATGTAGTCAGAAAAATACCGATGTTGCTGGAATGCTGATGAGAAAGAAAGACAACAATGAGACAAACAGTATAGTTATATGCTTGGTTAGTGAAACATCTAAATAAACTTCAACTAAGCAACTTTAGCTGCCCATTGAATAATTACCTACGATAGGTAGTCCACTTGCCACCGGTTATGGTGACCAAACCAGGGTAATCCTCGCAAACAACATGATCCCTTGAGATACTCTCAGTATTTTTGGCTGTTGGGTCCACTGCTAATGGGCGAATTCCACTCCAAGCAGAAAGAACATCAGTGCGGCGTACCTAAAATTTTTGCCACATTTTTCATTCCCCATCAGCAAACAGTGTAAAATGGAAAATGCAATTAATTTTTTAAAGGAGAAAAAATCAAAGACATCTAGATTGAGTGGCTACTCACTAGCATCATTTGACTTGCATTTAATCAAGAATTACAAGGACCACATGTATCAAACAACATCACATCACTGTGTTCCGTCCATACTTATGCTAAAGAAAATGAGGGAAAAAAATGAGTTAAAAGAACATATACATTGGCAGGTAAAACATACTTTAACATTGAGGTAATCAGATATGGCATCCAATATGAACTGTATTTCATCTTCGTGTGGTTCTGGACGATAAGTAATGTTAGTACTAGAATCTGTAGTCCCAGCAACAGTTCTTCCCAGCCATGGCAACATGAAAACAACACGTCCATCCGTTGTTTTAGGGACAATTAAGCCCATTCCTTCAGGAGAATAATAATCAGGAAGTATAATATGTACACCACTGCTGGGAGAAATCATTTCTTGTGCATTTTTGTTGGCCATTTTCCTTACAGAGTCACAAAATGGCCCACTTGCATTCACAATTACTTTTGCATATGTATCAAACTCCTTTCCTACAGCATGCAAAATAATAAAAAACGGTAATTAAATATCAACCTATTATTATAACTAATATTTAATTTAGACTCTTAAAACTCGGATTAAGATGTGCCCCATAAACTGTAATGCATATATTTTCCCATACACCCCACACACACAGGCAAGTCATTTGTCTCCTTAAACTAATTGGATATGTTATCCCAAATTTTCTTATATACTTTTTTTTTAAAGGTAAACCATGTAAACCTTCAATCCCTCTCGTAACAAATAGAAATATAAGGATGTGTTACCAGTTAAATTGTCCCGAATTCGTGCACCAATTATCCGATTTCCTGCATCATCCTTCAGTAAGGATACCACTTCTGCATGGTTCAGCACTGCTGCACCAGCTAAAGCAGCAGTGCAAGCCAATCCAACATTAAGCCTTGCATCATTCATCTGCCCATCATAATAAACAACTGTGCCCCTTAGGCTTCTATCTTTTCCCTCCCTTGCCAGAGTGGGAAAGAGCTCAACAGACTCTTCTGTAGAATAATATCTTGATAGGTGTAACAATTGTCTTCCTGCAACCAAATCATACATTTTCAAGCCCATCCAGTAGTACACTACTTCAAACCAGCTAAAACACGGTGTCATGCATGGCAGTGCATGGCATAGGTGTGGGGCATTGTCAATAACCCGTTTACGCTCCGCGAGTGCATGAAGCACTAACTTGAATTGTCCATAGTCAAGGTTAAAGACAGCTTTCTCCAAGTATCGAACACCTAATGGTTCACAAAACTGACATGTTAAATTTTGATCATTAGGTCAAGTATTAAGAAAAGTTAATCCAAATAAATATATTAAACAGCACATAAATTCAATTAACCAGTGCCCCAAGAGAAATGAAGTCTGGCAATTCGATAACAATACTGTTAAGATGCACACAGACCTTTGCAAATCTTATGTTTAAATCTCATACCCAAGGATGTTTCTAAACCTTCTAGGAAAAGGGAATTACTCACTTTTGAATTCTGTAATTGCAAATACAGTTTTCCTTTTCATTTTCAGTTTACTAAGTACATTTCATATGTTATCTTTCACTTGCAAAAACTAAATCAGAATCACTGTTCTATACAAATGTCCTTTCAGAGAACCACATCAATGTCTGTATTTTCCATTACAACTTACAACCATAGCATGTGCCTTTTTATCCAACCAAATTTGGTTTTGGATCTTCTAAATAATTCCCACAAGATGTCTGGACCCATTTTTTATGATCCTTGGATAAAAAGATTCATTCTCTTCATAAAAAAATGGAGGTAGGACCAATAAAGATTGATTTTTCGATTCATCCTTGGAGTTTAATACCTCATTCAAAAATGGTTTTTGATCCAATTTGGAGGAATCAATAGAAAAAGTAAATGTTTAAATGGTGATAAGAACAAAAGAAGATAATACCAATAATTAGTATAACAGTAAGAGTAAAGACGTATATATATATATATATATATATATATATATATATATATATATATATATACATATATAACATGCAAAAAAGTTATCTAGAGTAAGGTTCAACACATGGAAGTATTCCAACTGAAAAACTACACGCAGAATTATCTTAAAAACACCAGTAGGTTCAACCAACTTGATTCAGAATGAAATCTGATAAAGGATGATGTAAGTATTTAGCTTTTATCAATGTTTGAATGTCAATCATTTTGGCATCTCTCTCTCCTTTTTATTTCTACCCGTTTTCTTCCTTTCTTTGCCTTATCCCCTTTGATTCTTAATCTTGACAAGAAACGGAAAACAAGTACTCAAGCATTAAAACTGCACTTGACTAGGTGGAGCTGAAGGGTGAAGGAAAAAGAAGCAAAATCTTCTCATAATCAACATTTCTAATAGTCGAAATTGTTAGGAGACTGCTTATGCATTGTTAGGTAGAGGCTTATTGCACACGGCATCTGCCACAACCGTAACTGAACTGTAACCCCAAATCATTTGTCTATCACTAATTTTTTATCAATGACACAGAATCAACAACTTATAATTCATTGAGTTTGCAACCATTTCTTAACATATTATGTAATGTATACCTCCATGAAGGAGCTTCGTGGATCGAGACGAAGTTCCGGAAGCAAAATCTTCTCGCTCCACAAGCCCGACGCGGAGTCCTCGGGTCACGGCGTCAAGCGCAGCACCAGAGCCAGTGGCACCGCCGCCGATGACGAGAACATCAAGAGGATTAGACTTTCCGGCGGCCATCAATGCGGATTGCTGCGCCAACCTGGACGGAGCGACGGCGTCAGGGCCATGCAGACGCTTCTGTAACGTCTCGAGGCGGGAACCGCCTCCATAATCGTTAGCAGAGATGGGAGGATCGTGCAGAATGATGGCGCCTCCGTACGCGGTGGCGATGGCCGCTCCGACAACGGCGCCGAGTTTTCGGACTCGTGTCATGGCGGTGAGAAAGAAGAATGAGCGTGATGAAAAGCGCGGTGACAAAAGGTTATTAGGATAAATCGAATGCAAACGGTTTTATGGTTTTGGCGTGTGGAGTGGAGTGGAAAGTTGAAACGGTGACGTGTTGGGGTGCGTATATGTGGTCAAAGGAAATGGGGGGAATAAAGTGTAGAGTGTGACAAATGTCAGAAACTTCCACCAGCAATTTTTTTTTGTGTTTGTACTTCAAAGTAGGGAAGGTCAGTGTCATTTTTTATGTTCCTAAGTTGATAAAGTCAACAATTATTCTATTTTAAATATTTCCGATCAATTTATTTTATTTTATTTCTTTCTCTTCTTACAAGTTTAAACAAAGACACTGAAACCATCAAATAAATAAAATATTTTAAATTTTAGCTTTATGTTATCCTTATAATTTGATTGGTGGTTTCACTTTCAAGAAACAAGTTATAGTCATGGAACTAGTGGAATCTTCATCATAACAATCACTTACAACAAGATGTAATAATACAGAATATCGTTGTAAAACGACACTTCTAATAATAAAGAATATCTTTTTTATTTATTGAATTACCGAAAAACATGCTCTTACGTTTTTAAGTTTAAAACAATATTTTTTGAATCATTTTCAAACATCTATTTATTTATTAAATACTTTATGCATTTATTATAAATAAGAGAAAATTAATGAATTATGTTATAAAGTTAAAACTAATTTAAATAAAAAAAATTTAATCATACTTTTTAAATTTGAGTTTTATATTTTAAAATAAAAAGGAAACAAATATAATATAATTAATAATTAACACATTAAAGTATAAATGTGAATAAATTAATGCTTGCATTTTAGTTTCACTTTTTTAATTTGAAAAGCCACATTTTTCTATGGTGAAAAACAAAATATAATGTATTTTAGTATTTAATAGTGTAAATAAATTTTCTTTACAATGATAAAGCAAGTGTATTCATAAGATAAAATATGACAAGTTAAACTTATTAAATTAAATTTTTTTACTAATTTTAAAGTTGAATTTAACTTTAGACCGTAACAAAATTGACTTTAAATGAATTCACAAAGAAGTCTTTATATAAAAAAGATATAAATAATAAATAAAATTTATTTCATAAATTAAAAATAACTTATGTCTTTAAATTTTAGAGAAGTTAATTGAGAGAGCTTCTTAAAAATTTTAAAAAACAAATAACTATAAGTTCTTTTTAATTTATAGAAAAACTTTATTATTTTTTATACTAATTTATCTCTTATAAAAACTTCTATAAAAAATTATCCAAAGAAAGCTAATATGTGCATATCTAATTTATAATGACTAAGTTACGCTTATTGACCCCCCAAAAAATTACCAAGTCACAGTTATTGATAAAAAAAAAATATTAATTAAGTTACCGATAAGTATTTTAGCCAATAAATTATTTCATTTAATCTGAAGCAATTCTTCAAAATTAGCTTTGATATATGTCAAATGTGTATTATGTAATGATACCTCGTATAAAAAAGTTTAAATGTATGTATAATGTAATATGTTTAAAGTATATAGCTTGTACAAGTTAGACTTATTTTATCTAAATTGGGCTTAGTAACACAAAGGCTAGTTTGACTTGTCCTAAACAAAATATAGTATTTGAATAAAATATTAGTATATATTTTTTTATCTTGAGATACAAGGATTGAACTTGATTCGGAGTTCAGGTCAAACTAATTTTTAAACATCCTTAACTATAAGTAAATATAAACAAATTTCTTATTATTATTTTTTCCTATGCATAACTACAGTGTCATCAACAATTAACTTTAAATATCTCCTTTTCAGTGTTAGAAGATGAAACATGTTTTAAACAACTTTATACGGACAGTAAATTTAAGTAGTACAGTCTTAATTCACTTTAAATAAGATATTGAGTTCAAACTTTGTATATGAAAAAGGTATTGATTGAGAGAATTGATGCTTTTTTTGAATTTTTAGAGGATACCTTTATTTATTTATTTATTTATTTTGAAAATATATCTAATACGTTTGTTTTAATTTTAAAATTGACAATAGAAGTTCAAAATTAATTCTTAGTGATTTTTGTTTTAGTAGAGTGCCAATAAAATCAGCAATTACATATAGAAAAAAATTAATCATTAAAAAGCACATTTACTGAAAAAGAGACAAAATTGTATAACTTATCGGAGCAAAGTATGTTTTAAAAAAAGGATACAGAAGCATAGCCGTTTTAGCATGTGTCACTTACTCATAATTCATAAATTATGATAAATTTTATTGTAATGTGAAATACATACATTCATGCATCATTATTAGAAAATTGACAACTTCCCCGTCAGATTTTATGGCTCGTGATCCACCACTCAACCAACCAGCTTCGTAGTCACTTTTGGGGTGGCGACCCTTCAATTGAAAGGTGTACAATCCGTGATATATGCCACAAAAACACTGCTTATATACTTTGTCACTTAATGTGCCACAAATTAGCTGGAAAAGATGAAATGTGTACATCACAGAGCCAAATACTAACTACTAGGTGAATTGATGATGCAGTAGTATATAAAAGCAAAACTCTTTTGCGAAATACTAATAAATTCACAAGTATATAATTGATCAAAGATTCTCACTAAACAAATAAACAGCAGAAGTGATGGCTAAGACCCTAGCTCATATGTGTTGGCATAGCTACTCATAAACAGTGACATGCCATCTTAAAATGATAAAGTAGTACCAAACACGCGTGCAGCACAGGATGGGAAGGTAATTAATATTAGTTGCTTAAAAGAGCAATAAATGGCTCGCTTTTAAAGAATGAGAACCCTGCCAAATAAAATTCATGCTTATTCAAAGAACATTTCACAGCATCGCAAAAATCATTTTTATTTATAATCACTATTTAGAGACTCAATGGCATATACAGGCTGAGGCTGAAGCTTTCTATTGAAGTGTAGCCAAGCTAACACCTTTCTCATCACCTGTAACACTATTATCATCAAGGGTGCAAGCTCCTTCCAGCCACTCCTCTAGTTTGGCTTCTTTATTAGCTTTGAAGTCATCGTATCTTTCTGATACTGACAATAACTTAACGCTCATATCACTAACATTAGTCTGTTCAGGTTGAGACTCGTCTTCAACCTGGCTTGATAATGGCAATTCGTCGATTTCAGTAGCCGGTAAAGATATCGCAGACATGACTGATAATGGCAAAGTAGGGTTTGTCTGTGGCTTCTCATCCATACAACCCACTGATTCCTCAGTATCAGGCTGTGGCCACTTGAAACTTCTAGCCTTCTGTTTTGCTGACTTCAAAACATTTGAAAAATAGTTACTCCTTTTTTCATTGCCATCCTGAGCATTACCCCAGAAACTAGGTCTTTTTGTTTGAGAATTTGATGCTGAATTGATTAACCCTCTTTTTGGTTGTTTTGCTGTCATAGTTACCAGCGATTTTTTAATCTCTCCAATCATATTATTGGCTATGGGAAATCCACACTCTTTCATTGATCTAACCATAGCGATAGAGTCCTCCAAATTTTCCATGTGCAAAGTTGTTTCATGAGACTTCTCAACAACATTTTTCTTAGCTGTAACGACATTGGGCACTGCATTTTGAGCATGATGTTGAATAAAGAAAAGCCCAACAGATGGTTCATTAGCCACATACTTAATCATCTCTGCCATGCAATCACTTATCTCCACAAAACCATCAACAGTGGAGAATTCATCCATCTTCCTAAAGTCAAATTATATTTTCATCGTTATCATTATCCAAAAAAGAAATAAAATTCGATAACTGGGGAAAAACGTTACAAGTTTAATCAAAATTTGCTAATATATAAGGCTACTTTGCACAAGCACTAGATTGATGCATTTTCATTTTCATTCTGTGTTCCAAATCCTAAAGAGTGTTGAAGCAGATTAACAGTTTCAACTAAATGGATCCCACACACATGCATAATTAGATGTACATTATCAAAAGAAATATGCTGGTTATTTCACTATCTCTAATTGCTACATGCTGCATCAGGCGCAATATGTGTAATTTTTTTAAAGCATATGTTAATATTTGTATTTTGACTGTTTAATTATGATGAGAATGGAATTTTGAACTGAAAGGGCCCCAAGTTTTAGCATAATAATTCAGGCATTGGATTTAAGATTTAAGTTGGACTAAAAAGAATTTGATTCCTAAATTCACATATGGATACATTCCAAAAAATTTCTATCCATCTCTAGTGATATCTAGCTGAAACCTATTGAAATGTACCAGGAACTGCTGCATCATCTATGTGTAAGATTGAAGAAAATGGAGTAGTGTTGTGCTTGCTAATGGGATGCAGCAAAAAAGAAATGGAAATATGACATATATAGATAAATAAGGGGAAGTGAAGTAAATAATGAGCTTTAGTCCAAAAAAAAGGAATGGAATGGATGAGAGATAATAATAGGGATACATTAGCACCAAAAGAGGAAGTGTTGATGTAGTGCCAAATAAATGGGGCATACAGACTTGACAACATATAGAGAGGAATATTTATATACTTATTGGCCATGTACCAAAGAGGAGTTGGTTCTATAAAACGAGTCTAGAAACCTCAACAAACATGCAAAATCAGAAGTCTTCTCACCCTGACAATTCTTAAAGAACAGGAAATCCTTGGGGAAATAGAAAACATGGGAAGCAGAATAAACCAGTAAAGAAGGACGTCATGCAAAGTTAGAGATGATAAAGCTATGCAAGAACATTCTAAAATGAACAATATCCCAAGCAAGCATCATTCTAGACACAAAATGGGAACTATCCCAATTGGCAAAGAAAGCAGATTAAAGAAACAAGGACTTATGTGAGATATGAACTTCCAGAGACTTGAACCAAAACATCATAGTACTTTATCAACATTATTTTAGTAATTATCAAATATTGAAACTCAAGTAGCATTAACTATCATATTAGTTTTTCTCCATGTGTCCCCATACCCCATTAAATAGATCAATCCGCTTATGCAGTATATTAAGCTAAAACAGGAAAGACCATTGGTAGCTGAGAGCTCTTTTTCCTAAAAAAGGAATAATCTATACTTCTATAATCTCCATTGTCATACGTAGCTCTACCTAGGTTAAAAACTTTAAAATGTCTTGAGTTGATTGAGTCATGCCAATTCAATAGCTCCAGTCAGTGGGTAGTTATTTAAAAAATTAAGCAAAGAATCAATCGTAGTAAGAGTTGAGGATGGAAATAAACAAATTCCCACCATTATAGTTAAGGAACAATTTCCCACTAAAGACAGAAGAAGCAAAAACTACAAGAAAAAGACAACCAATCCTCTTTGAAAGAGAGAACAAAAGATAATACAAGGAGAAACTTCAGCTCCATAATAAAAAAAAGAACTAAGGTCCCTGGTCCCTTCAAATATTATGGGTATGTTAGATTTCTCTTTTAAAAAGAGTTTTTTAATTTTTTTTTCTAATATAGTATAAATTTATATTATATTTAGAAAAAAAATAAAAAACTCTTTCTAAAAGAGAAATCAAACATACCCTAAGTAGCCCAATCTCACTTTTCTTCCCAAAATCTTTCTGCAACAAATCCAAAATCATGCAAAGGTGCGCATACCTGGTTTCCCTTCTCACCAAAAACCAAACAGCCTGTACACACCATGTGTTCCAACCATCAGGGAATTGAAGATCAAATGACAGTAAATTCAAAACTACTGTACCATGTCTTACGAAATTCAGGATTAAGAGCTATCTATGAGTCTTTTCTATTGTGATAGATCATTAAGGTTGATTTTACTAAGTCCCACAGACAAAATGAACCACTCAAGGAGCATTGGACTCCTAAAACGAAATCTAAAGCCAGAAATCAAAACAATGAGGGTGGAAACTGAAGATACATTCAAGCTCCCTTAACATATGATCTTTTCTATCCCCATCATTAATCCATATCCTCTTCTATATACAAATTTCATGTATAAGTATACTGTACCCAAAAAAAAATGAATTTCCTAGTCCCTAATTACAAAATGACCAATACCCAGAATTCCCTGCTACATATCTTTGAACTAGAATTTAAGAAAACTAATTTTTGGAAGAGATTACAGGAAAACAACATCCTCTCAACACAGATACTAAAAAGAAAACACTCAAAACAATGAACTGTAAGTAGGGCTATAAACACAACCCTACCCCATGTATGATGTATGCAAGGGCATATAAACGGCTTGGAAAAGCATGCATTCTTCTCCAACCAGATACACCAATACAGAAAATGAATCAAATGCACACTTGCGAAAGCCAAGAGACTAGTCTCCACATTGCAATTACTAAATAATATAATAGGAAAGCATCCAAAAATGCACATAACAACCATGATCAAATGAGATCAACCCCCCCCCCCCCAAAAAAAAAAGAATTGAAAAAGTCAAAATATAGAGGAAAAATAAGGATGATCGGTGACAATTCTGGGGACAGTTTCCTGTTATCAAAGTCAAAATTGGGATTTAGAGAAAGTTTACTACCTTAATTAAGTAAAGTCTTATAAGCATTTGAAATCAAGGTGCCCTGTGTGTCTTGTTAAATTGGTAATCATGTTACGTCATTGATTTGAATACCCTCTAGAGTTGAGCATAAATGCAATTACGTTTCAACCCATAAAACCAAGCAAGTAATATAACATGGACCCATCATTGATATCATCATCAGAGTTAGGTAGGTTAGTGAAAAGTTAAGAGCTTTATGAGACAGGAAGAAGAAGGGGAAAGAGAGAACCTACCCTGCAGTGAAGATAAGACGGTGATGTGATAAAGAAGGAGAGAAACCCATGTTGGTGCCGCACCCTTCTCTTATTGTAGTTGTAGATGTGGTCCTTGTCTTTTCTTTATCTTGGTCCATAGTCCACCACAAGCGACAGCGACAGTGAAAGTGACAATGACATATATTCTACCCCCACCCCTTCAACTCAATGGCGTTTGTTTGATAAGCTCCTATATATAATTGTCCCGTGTGCTGAGGTTGATGAATTTGGGCCTAGGAAACAGCAAGGACTCATCACCCTACAAACACCTGTACTGTGCATTTCCATGTTATACTAGAATTTTAATTTTAAAGCTAGGGCTATGTCATTTGAAACATTAAAAAATGACATGATGATGAGTGTAATTTTATTTACTTAATTATTACATTTTTATATTATGATACCTTAAAAATATACTTTAAATATGTTTGACTAAGTTCTCAATTTAGTTTATGAGAAATTAAGTTTAATATTTTATTTTTTATAAAATTAAAAATATCACGTTAGTTTTAAATTTTTTTATATGTCATTTATTTTAATTTTTAATTTCAAATTTTAACAATAACATAAAACTAACTTATTATATTAAGTATTAGAAATTCATTATTTTAAAAGTTTAGTGGTCAAAAATAATATTATTAGAGTGATGTTAAGGTTATGCACTTCTAGTCTTTCATGGTTAAGATTCTTGGTTGTCAATTAAGTTAAAAGTAGTATATAAAGAAAAAAAATATCTACTGCATGATTGTAAAAAATCAGAAAAATTACTATGCTTAAAGATAAATTGTCCATGACAGTTAAGAAAAAAAAAGTTAATTCAAGATAGAAACAATCTAAAAAATCTTTTAAATGAAAGAACTTAGAGACTGAATAATTAAAGGTTGATTTATAGAAATAAGATTATGTAATTTTTAAACATATGGATGAGATCAATAGGTTATTTAGTGACTTGAAAATATTCTTAAACTAGAGGCTGATCTACTAAAAATTAATATATTATAAATTGTTTGTCATTTCTATAAAGTATAAAGTTAAAGTTTGGTATTTTAAAAAATAAAAATATTCATAAAGTAATTTAAAAAAAATACTAAATTCTCTATTTGACTTTACTTCTTCCATTATAATAAATTTAAATATTTAAATACTTTATTGTTAAACACAATTTTAAAGATAAATTTAGATAAAATTTTATATATAGACTTAAAACTAAAAAAATCAAAATTTTACATAAATTAAAATATAAAAATTAAAATTGTAAATAAATTATTAAATTTTAAATCAAGGACCGGTCAATTGACAAAAAAAAAACATATACTAATCATATAATATAGAATAAATAACATTACGGGGACAACTAATTATAGCGTATACTCCCATATTTTAAATATTTCTTACGCTTTTTAAAATTGCCCAAATGGAGGGAAAAATGTTGTGTTTCCTTGGCATGCTTTCTCGTTTCATTTTATGCTTACTAAGCGAAAGCTACAAATTTTCCTACAAGAGTATTTATTTACTTCAATGTGGAACTTTTAAATAATCTCATGGAGTCTCGAATCAGTCCCTGCAAAAGAAGCAAAGTTCAGGGTGACTCTTTCACAGAAGAAACTATGCAAAAGGGAATGTTCAAGAAGTGCGTCAGAAGTAATCTGCATATGTGCAAGAAAAGAGGATGGCATAACCAGCAAAAGTTAGCACTGCTACTTAAAATAAAATAATGAACTCTTTTTTTTCACACCTATTAGCACACATATTAAAATAAAATAAAATATAAAAAAATCAAAATAATGTTGAAGCAGAATCTACTTAAATTAGTCATGGGATTTATATATATATATATTGACTTGTATGATTAACTTTTATACTTTTTTTTTCACAAACTCCTAATCTTGATTTTTGAAAATAACATTGTTTTGCGCTTTTTTATAAACTTGTGTCATTGTCATAAACAGTTTAACATTCTCGTATAATTGATTAACATATATTTGTAAATCACAAATAAACGGCATCTGAACTGTATTGTAAAAATATTTTATGGGCTCAAAATAGATTGAAGCCATTTAGTCAAATTGCGATGAATCAAGAGAATCCAATGGAAATTATGGCATAAAAAAATTATAACAAGAATCTTATCGTGTCATAGTCATTTTTTTATTGATTAATAAATTGATGATAAATTTAACAATATAAATTCACAAGTTAAGTTGTTTTTTTCCTTGTTATTTACACTTTTAAAAGTTGATCTTTACATAAAAATTTGAAAGATGGCAATAAATTAATCACTATAATATAACATTAGAAGATTACTGACCTATCAAATATTCACAACATTTGAGTTTTTACGTGGACTGTTAAAAAATTAAACAAATTAATAATTTTTTAACAGTATTATATTTTAACTCTTATATAAAATTTGTAGACTATAATTTTTTTAAAAAAGTCATTAAACGAGGGTATTTTTAAAGGTTGTCATTTATTATATCACGTGTTTTTTTATGTATAGAGTATTTTTTTTAACTAAACCTTAATTTTTGTCTATGTTTCATTATTCATCTTAACAAAATACCATTTAAAAAATGGTATTACATGTATGAATTAATTTTAAATCTAACTTATCCGCGTGCGTGTCACTAAAACGAGATTTGATCTTGTGTGCCAAAATTTCATGTGCCGTGATTAACTAGTTTTCTAAGTATAGGAGTTAATAAGAGAATACCATAAGCAATCATTTCCATACTACAATCAGAAGATTATTCGACAAATTTTCTTATGAGAAATACGTGCCTGTAATAATCCGTGAAATAAAGTGCATTCTTGATTTTTTTTTTCAGATCCTTAACCATGACGAGGTGTTTATCATTTTATAGTTAATATAAAGAGTTTGTGTAATTGCGAGTTTAAAATTTTGAGGTAGGTAGGGGAGGCTTTTTTGAAACAAGTGAGGAGGTTGCTTTCATGTGAGAAGATAACACTGGATTTTCAAACTGCCAAATCGAGATGACAAAAAAGGAAAAACTAGAAAATGGGAAACCATTTATTTTTTATATAACAGTTCTAGAAAATATTACGATTGATTAATTAAATAAGAATAAAACTAAAAGTAATAATAATGATTTTAAACAAGTCCCATGTCTCTCTCCCCGCTCCACACAGACCCGTTGGCGACCCTTTCACTCACTTCAAATGTAATTTCATAAAACCGGCCCAACCAAAGTACCACGAAAATCACATACACCCTTTCTCGCCCAACGCTCCTTCTTTCGCGATTCACGTCACGCACACCCTCTAATAGGTCATGTTTACTGTTTACTTTTCTTCATTTACAAAAAAGAATTAAATTATCAAACATCAACTTTGCTTACATCTATTTTTGTATTATTTTTTCTTTCAAAACTTATATTTTTAATTACTTTTTTCTTTATTTTTAAGTTACATTGTATTGTTCTATTTCGATTTAAAATATCCATGCATTATACCCTATGCCAACTGGATCAAACAAAAATGTGCTCATGTTATTCAATGAAATTTAGTAAAACATAACAGTGAGGTAGTTATATTTATTAAAATATAAAATCTTACTAACAATGTCTAACATAATTAATAAATAAATACATTTCATGAATATACTAACTAAATTCAATTTCTGTATATGAAAAAAGTGGTTACATTAATATTTTTTTTACCTAAGATTAATTTTTAACTATTGAATACATTTAAGTTTATGAGTTGTCATTCGTAAAACATTTATCAAGGTGACTTCTATTATTGTATTGAAATAAACAAGATGATTAACATTTTATTTTACTTCAGCCAATAACATATAATAATTGAATTATATATCTACGTCTTTTTACAATGATACAGTTAAGGGGCTTTATATTTAATGTACAAAACAATAGTATAATTCAAATTAAAATGATAACACTCTGACTTAATTTGCAAAAGGAAATATTGTTTTTAGAGTTTTTTATAGACTTGATTTAATTTGCCAAAGAAATAGCGTTTTCATAACCTTTTTAAAATGAATAAATTTTATTTTCAAAATCCTATGAATCAAAATAAATTATATTTTTTAATTTAATTTTTTTGAATTATATCATTTTTATTTTGATTAATTTTTAATGTTTACTTTCATAATAATAAAAAAGTAAATTGTAATGGCAAACACAGAGGAAGAGAAATCTTGAATTTATGTCCTGTGATGTGATCGGTTAGGGAGATCTCAATTCAAAATTGGCGTTGGTTCCACGCTCCCAAAAGCAGCGTGGGCAAGAAAAACGTAAATACCAATATACCATCTCGTCCCAAGTGACGAAAACCAAATAAATAAATAAAAGAAAAATCCAAAACAAAAAACCACTCTCTCCCTCCCTCTCTCTCTCTTTCCCTGTTGTGTTTTTGAAGCGAAGATAAAAACGCTTTTGCACGTTCCGTTTCTTGTACATTTCCCCCCCTTCCCTCTCGCCGGCACAGGCAAAAAAAGAAAAGAAAAACACGAACGCACATACAAAGAGATACATACACACACACACTCTCCCTCTTCTTTCTCTCTCTAAAATTCGGCAGAGATCGACAGGTTCGGGGAGCACAGGTTGTAGATTGCGGAGCGAGCAATAATGTCCGAGGAAGAGAAGTTGTTGAAGGAGGCCAAGAAACTGCCATGGGAGGATCGTCTCTTTCACAAGAACTGGAAGGTGCGCAACGAGGCCAACATCGATTTGGCTTCGCTCTGCGACTCCATCGCCGATCCCAAGGACCCTCGCTTCCGCGAATTCGGTCCGTCTTTTCTTTATCCCTAGGGTTTTTCCGATTCGCTTCTTGATCTCCGAATGACGGATCTAGATGCGGTTATCTCCAGAGTCGGTTGTTGTTATGGTACATTTTATTGCGGATCTTGATGCGTCCTTTTGTTTTTGTTTTTGAATTTGGTAGGTCCGTTTTTTAAGAAGACTGTGGCGGATTCGAATGCTCCGGTGCAGGAGAAGGCGCTCGATGCGTTGATTGCTTACCTGCGAGCTGCCGATGCCGATGCCGGCAGGTGAGAATTTTGGTTGGCTTTCAAATTTGAAAGTTACCGTTCTTGTGTGAATTTGAATTTAAATTTGAATTTGAATGTCGGGATAGGTACGGGAAGGAAGTTTGTGATGCGATTGTGGCGAAATGTCTGACCGGAAGGCCAAAGACAGTGGAGAAGGCTCAGGCCGTGTTTTTGCTTTGGGTGGAATTAGAAGCTGTGGATGCATTTCTGGTACTGTTCTTTGGTGTCTTTTGTGGTTTGCTTGGTGTTGTGTGTTTTGTTTGAGTAGTGAATGTTTGCAATGCTTGCGGAAAAGAACTTCTAGCAGTTGTGATTACAATTGTAGTTATAAGTTGGTACGTATCATATTACCTCTTACTTTGTCTGGTGGTGAAGAGACCAAGTTGGTAAGTATGTCTCTTCACCAAGTAAGTTGGTGAAGAGACCAGACCAACCTTGTTTCGCATGTATTTCTTTGTGGTCTTTGACTTTGGCAATTCCAGACTCTCTCTATCTCTCAATAAAAGTTCTACTACAATATTTAACACGAGGACTTTGATTATATTAGTCAAATAGAAATTACATTTTAATGTTTTCTTTCAATTATGATTGAATCAAATGATTTGCCTCTGGTGGTTGGTTTTTGCAAAAAATGCATTATGTATTTCATCAGGTGTACCAAGTGTATAGCAAGCATTTTTTGTTCAGAATTTTAAGTTTGTACACCCATGCAAGGTTAGGAATTGGTTTTGTAGATCCTAGAAAAGCAAATGGTTGCTGCCCCAGTCTTAAAAAACAATAGTTTTATAGAGGGATGATGTATCTGAGGTTTAAATGTTTAATCCTCCATGGGGCTACTTGTCCAATTATCCCCCTCCCAGGAATGAGTTGGACATTGTTTTAATTTTAAATCTTTTTTAATTGCTTAAGGGTCTGGTACATGCAAATGAAAGAAAATGAGCATCAATTGATATGAAAGTTATTTTTGATGAAACTATATATTTAATCCTGCAAATTTTATAATTTTAATTAGCCTTGCTTAAACATTATATTTATTATCGGTGCAGAATGTTTTAAATAGTTAAGTCTCTTTGCACTTTACATGTCAACAGCTTTGCATCAACTAGTCATGTTTTGTGGTTTCTTTTTCTTTCTCAAAGCTATTGGAAATTTTAGTATGCAAAGGTTGATCCTCCATGATGATACTTATCCCCCTCTAAGAATGAGTATCTGACACAGTTTTAAATTTGAAATCTTTTTTAATTTCCACAAAAAAAATTATTTAGAGCTTGGTACTTCACAAAGTGTCAATTAATAATAGGAAAACCCTTTTTAATGCACCTGTATATTTTATGGGTTCATATCTGTTGTATATTTTCTTTAGATGATCACAAACTGTGATTTTGAATAGCCTTGTTTTCCATTTTCTTTGTTTTTGGTTCACAATATGTTTTACATGATGAATTCAATTTGGCGTTTACACACATCAATAACTTTGCATCTGCTAGTCATACTTTTCTTTTTCTATTTTTTTTTTCTCAAGGCTTTTGGTAATTTTAGGATGCAATGGAGAAAGCGATAAAAAACAAAGTTGCTAAAGCAGTGGTGCCTGCAATAGATGTTATGTTTCAAGCTTTAAGGTTTGGAATCTCTTTGCTGCAAAAACTACAATAGCTGTTTTCTTTTCACGAGTCTTATGTAACTGTCAATTTTAATGCTGCTATAGTGAATTTGGAGCAAAAATTGTGCCCCCAAAAAGAATTTTGAAGATGCTTCCGGAACTTTTTGATCATCAAGATCAGAATGTTCGTGCATGCTCTAAAGGGTTGACTCTTGAGCTTTGCCGCTGGATTGGTAAAGATAGTGTAAAATCAATTTTGTTTGAGAAAATGAGAGATACAATGGTAAGTTAAATTGATTGTCTATTTTTCTTAGTTATTCTGATTTATTATGTTCTCCATCATATGGAAATCATAAAGTACCCTTTTTTCCTATTTCTGTAGAAAAAAGAGCTAGAAGCGGAGCTTGTAAATGTTACAGGAGCAGCAAAGCCAACCCGTAAAATAAGGTGGATGTCTGATTTTGATACCGCTATTTTGAGTTTCCCCCTTACTGAGTTTTCTGTACAATGATAGGATCCTTGATACTCACTGGGGCATGTATGTAAGGTGGTGCAACGTATGTGCATCCATATTCCTTTTACATTGTTTTTTTTTAATTTTGTAATATTTTGAATTTGCCCCTTTTTTTGTTCTTTTAGTTGTTTGAAATTGTCTTATTTGTAAAAGTTGTCTATTTGTGTTTTTTTTTTTTAATGCTTCCCAAGTTCCGACTCTTCTGTTGTGCATTCAGAACCTTATAGAGATTATTATAGCATTCCCCCATCCCATCCCCCCCCCCCTCCCCCTCCAGTTTGAAAATGAATATTATATCAAGGTCATAGATGCTAAAATATTCCTCAAAAGAAATACAATAGTTGGATGGTAGTCAGTTAAATGCCAATGAGCAAACTATTCAGAAAGGCATTTTCAAGTCCTGCAGAGCATTCTTCTTTTCATTGTAATTATAATAGTTTCCTGATTCCTCAAGTCAAGTGTTTGACATAATTCTAGGTTGTATTTCTGAATTTTAACTAGTTTCATAGGGGTTCACTAACAGAATATGGCATTAGGTACTTGACCATGGACATGATGTTTGTTTTACCAACTTTTAGCAAACACAACTGATGCTTACACATCTAATGTGAATCTTTATTATCAAAATATGTTGATGTTAATCAGTGTATGAGTGATATCGTCTTAATAAAATATCTGCCAAATTTTAGATCTGAGCAAGACAAGGAACCTGAACAGGAAGCTGTGTCAGAGGTTGTGGGTCCTGGCCCTTCTGAAGAATCTGGGACTGATGGTATGAACGATTTTGGAGCTGGAGTATGTTTTCTTTTTTTTTTCTCAAACATGGTTTGTCTTTGTTCACTTGTTCTGATATACTTGTACTTGTTTGCCAAATATTTTACTGCCAGCTCCTCAAGAGATAGATGAATATGAACTTGTTGATCCTGTTGATATATTGACTCCTTTGGAGAAGTCAGGATTTTGGGATGGAGTGGTCAGTTTTCTGTCCCGTCTGAGATTGTACTCGTTAACTTGGATCGAATACACCTTTATCTTTTTAATATGGCTTTGAATCTGTCTAAGTTTGTCCTTTACTTTTTTTTGGTCGTGTTATTCTTTAGAAAGCCACCAAATGGTCTGAACGGAAAGAGGCTGTTGCTGAACTTACAAAGCTTGGATCAACTAGAAGAATATCTCCTGGTGATTTCTCTGAAGTTTGTCGGACCTTAAAGAAGGTATTATGTACATGTTTTGACATTGTGTGTGTATTTGCATCTTCTTAGTCACTCTGCTATGCTGGATTGCAACTAAGGTTTAACTAGTAGTTTTTGTCTGCAGCTTATTACAGATGTGAATATTGCTGTTGCAGTTGAAGCTATCCAGGCTATTGGCAATCTTGCTCGCGGATTAAGAACCCATTTTTCTGCAAGTTCTCGTTTTTTATTACCTGTTTTACTTGTAAGTAGTATTCTACAGCTACATGTATCAGGTGTCAACAATTGAATGCATTTTACTATAGGATCTATTTCATTGGTTTTCTATTGTGTATACCAACATTAATTAATATCTGACTTCCTCCACTTAAATGCAGTCAAGTCATTGTTTATTTTGAAGTTGTTGGTAAACATAAATGGTTTTGAGAGAGTATGATGTTTCCCATTTTGAACTGCTCACTGCCTCACATTTTGTTGCTGATCACCTAATGGGATAAAGCTTGGTTGTTGTTGTTTTATTGCCTCACATTTTGTATTTTTCTTGTGTGTTTTTAAGAAGCAATTTATTTTGGCTCAGAGAAAGTTGATTGTCTTCTACCTTGAATACCTTTAGAGTTTGTGACAGGAGAATCATGCATATCTAGCTTACATTGAAATTCTTTTTAAAGTAAATAGTTAATTGCATTTTTTTATGGCATGAAATAATAATCTACTGTCCTTCATATAGTGCTTGCTCAACTCAATATGTTTTTTTCTTGAATGAATAGGAAAAATTGAAGGAGAAAAAACCTACTTTGACTGAGTCGTTGACGCAGACACTTCAAGCAATGCACAAAGCTGGATGCATTAGCCTCGTTGATGTTGTTGAAGGCAGGTTTCTCCTCCTTGACTATTGAATGAACTTAATAAGAGTCTTGGTTTTGAACGGCTTCAGGTTAAAGGATTGAATTATTGGGTTTGCAGAATCTGTGAATCTAGACCTTTCTTTTTTATACATAGTCCATGGCTTTGCAATGTTTGGTGTTTTTTCCTGTTGAAATTCAAGTTCTCAATCTGAAGATTATAGCATTTATATACATTACCATAGACAAAGAATTTGGTGTCTTTTCTCATTAGAGTTTGTTTCCTTAGCAAGCTTGATGAAAAACTTGTTTAATATTCCCCTGCTGTATTTTGGCTATAGATTTATATTGGTATTTTATTTCATTGTATGAATCACTCCTCGATTTTGATTGGTATTTCTAGTTATCAATTGTATTTATGTATCTTGACCCTAAATTATTGTGTCATTGTTTTTCATTAGTATTGTATGTTTGCTTCTTGTTGAGTGTATCATGTTTAATTGTTGCAGATGTTAAGACAGCCACAAAGAACAAAGTCCCTCTTGTGCGATCATTAACCTTGACCTGGGTGACGTTTTGTATTGAAACGAGTAATAAGGGTGTTATTACAAAGTTCCATAAGGATTATGTGCCAATCTGTATGGAGGTCCGTTTGTTTCTACTGTTTAATTTTGTTTAGTAGACGAGCTTTGTTTTTCTTGTGGAATTTAAAAACAGTTTACTACAGTTGTGTCAGTAGTTTTAGTTCTCCTTATTTAAAATATTAGTTTGATTCCCTTCTTTCCTTGGTGTAGGGGTGATTAGAACTTGGTGTAATAAACTGTCTATTACAATTGAGTTTATTTGCCTTGTGTATAGTGTTCGAGTTCTGAGATGTTATTTATAGAGTATGCAATTTGTTTCACCTGTTTTTTTAAAAGCACATTGTAAATGATGTTTATCTGGTACATTTTTTATGTTGTTTACTTTTTAGAAAATGCTAAAATTTGGATCTTTACAGTGCCTAAATGATGGTACTCCTGAAGTGAGGGATGCTGCCTTTTCAGCATTGGCTGCAATAGCAAAGGTGAAATTTCTAACAACTAGATCTGCTTTTATGCTTGTGAGTGTGCTTTTACTGTTGAGTTTTCAAGCATCTTATTGTTCATTCTGTTGTAGTCGGTTGGCATGAGACCTCTTGAGAGGTCGCTGGAGAAACTTGATGATGTTAGAAGAAAGAAGCTTTCAGAAATGATTTCAGGTTCTGAAGATGCTGTGCCTGGTGGTTCTTCCACAGGTTTGTAATTTTCTTTTATATAAACCAAAAAATTATTAGATGTGAAGGGGAGAATGAAAGGGAGAACAAAGTTTCCTTGAAAAGAAAATACTTGAATGACTAGGGCTTCCTCTAGTACCTCTACAGTTTGCGCAAGCTGTGAACCAAAGTGTATCTTTCGTGAATGTAGAGGGGTCCTAGCCAATTAAATCAACCTTTGTCCCTTCTCATCATGTGCCTATGGGGCTAAGGTCCACAAGCTTTTGAAATTGGAAGATAACCACTGCAGCAGCCTCCTACCTTTGAACCTCTTAATTGGAATCAGAATTTAAAACTTAAATTATATGCTCACCAATATTTATTTGCATTCTTCTATTTTAGTAACATCCACTACTGCATTATAAAATTTTTGCGTCTTATGTCTTTCCCTTCAATATTTTGAATCTTGTTAACCTCTTTTTGTATGTTGTGACATTTTTCAGCAGTCCTTATGACCACATGTTTTGGAATTTGTACTGCCAATGTTGAACATTTTTCTAAAATGTTAAAACATCCATCTTTAATTACATATACCCTGCATCTGAATCTGTGATACACCATCTGACATGCTTGATTCCTTTTTCAAAATTGGGGTCCTGAGTTCTACAGTTGTACTTTCTTAACAACCTTCTCTGCTTTTGTAAAATTGGGTTTGCTAGTGTATGTGCCCATGTCTCTAAATACATGTTGTTTGCCTATTTTGGGAACTATTTAGAACTGGATATGGTCCTTAAAGTTCTGTGGTAATAATAAAAGACAGTAAATTCGTACTATCATGATTCATGTCAATCATTGCTTTTCAAAATAGCCTCAATCTGTGGCATTAATTTTCTGTTAATATGCTAATACCGCATTGAATATGTTTCCACCATTCTACTTTGATTGATTCTCTCTAAATTGTGATTTGATTATTTTTAATGCATAATTTAATTGTTCTGCCTCCTGAATTTCAGTGCTGAATGTTATTTGTATTCTGTAGAGCTATTTTGATTTGTTCTGACACTTGATAATGATCTTCCAGCTTCTGTGCAAACTACACGTGCTAGTGTCTCATCTGCGGAGGTGGGTTTACCTTTTCTTTTAGGTTATAGTTGTAGAAATCTGACTTCAGTTTCATTTTTTGCACACTTGCACCTAGAGTTGATTGGTTGTTTTGCTGAATTGAATGTAGTTTGAGTGCTCCCTTTCTTTCTTTGGTGATCCCCCACCCATTAAAAAGCAACCATGAAAAAGTTTGGATTTTGAGCTTTGACTTTAATATCGCATGGGATTATGAAATGTGAAAGCTAATATAGGGTTTTGGACAGGAATTCTTTGTGAACATTGTTAAAGACATTTAAAAATTTATGAATGATTGAATGTTTGAAAGATTCTTTTTGAGGGACAAACATTTACTTGTCAGTTGTCACTTGATTTGCTTACAGACCTCTGAAAGTGCATTTGTTAAAAGGTCAGCAGCAAGCATGCTTAGTGGAAAGAGACCTGTTCAATCAGTTGTAAGATTGCATCTTCTTGCTTGTAACTAAGATATGATATTATTTCTGATGCATGAGTTAACATGTCAAATATTTTACACATTCTAGTCTGTAACTAAGAAAGGAGGGGCTGTAAAGTCTGGGACAAACAAAAAAACAGATGGAGTAGCACAAGTGAAGGCATCAAAATCAATTGAACCACCTGAAGATGTTGAGGTAAATTGATATCTGTTTGTCTTCTGTCTCTCTGATTTGAATATGCCTTAACACAGATTGTTTTGTGATCACTAATGATAATTTATGCAATATTTGTGTATAAAAAATTACACAGCCCACTGAGATGAGTCTTGAAGAGATTGAAAGCCGGATAGGTTCTATTATACAGTCGGATACAATCATTCAATTAAAAAGTGCTGTCTGGAAGGAACGTCTGGAAGGTTGGTCATTGTCTGTCTGTTTTGTGGTTTTATACACACACACACACAGAATTTTACATTGGAGGAGTAAGTCTGTAAGTAAATGATGTGGATAGGTGAACTGGTGGAAGATTTAACTTCTAAATCATCACTTGCTCAGTCTACGCTCAAGTATGATTTTGTTTGTTTATGCTTTTCTGTTGAAGAGTGTGGTAGATTTTATAGGTTCTTCTCAGGACCTTTGATGATTTGGACTTGGCCAACTGGGGGTTTATCTTGTAACATGAATATTCTTCTCAAAGCACAGAACTAGATACTAGTATTTAGTTATCTAGCTGTGTGTTATTATCATTGTCTTTTTGGTTGTTTTTGGGTATATTGAAATTGGGCCTGTCTCATCCACATTTCAATAGCATTTTATCTTGTGATATCTAAGTTTGAATGTCCAGTGGTCAAATCTTTAGGGCCTCCTTGTAAATTAGATTTAGTAATTTTTTTGTCTTTCTGTTAATTAGTGTAGCACTCTTCTTATTTCCCAAGATGTCCTTTAGACAAAATTTAATGAACAGGGTCACTGAAGTTAAATTTTTGCAGCCATTTCTTCACTGAAACAGCAAGTTGAAGGATTACAGGACCTAGACCAATCGGTAGAAATTTTGATTCGTTTACTCTGCGCTTTACCAGGATGGGGAGAAAAAAATGTTCAGGTTCAAAAATATTTTCTTTTGGAATTCAAAATGATTTATTTTATTGATTAGTAGTTGAAAATAGGCATTTCAAAAATAGGCACCAAAATGGGCCCTTAGTGTTTGTGATTTCCTTGTGCAGGTTCAACAGCAGGTTATTGAAGTTATCACTCATATAGCTTTGACTGCAAATAAGTTTCCAAAGAAGTGTGTAGTACTTTGCCTTTTGGGTGGGTATTGGCATTTAATTCTGCTTTTCCTCATAATAAACCCTGTTGTGAAATGAAATCTTTTTGTAATATGTTTACTTTATAAATGACTAGTTTTCTGATTTACTATCATATTTATTGCTGTTTTTTTTTTTGTAGGACTAAGTGAACGTGTAGCAGATATTAAGACACGTGCACATGCTATGAAATGCCTCAGTACTTTTTCTGAAGCAGTTGGTCCAGGATTCATTTTTGAAAGAGTAAGCATGGTTGCTCTTTATAGGCACATCTTCTAATCATTGGGCGTAAATGTTTTCCTTATGGTCTGGGAAGGACATGCTTAATATTTTTTCTCTTGAAAATTATGATATATTATGAGTTTATTTTGTGCTGTCAGTTCTAAATAGTTGTATTGGCTTTCCACATTTTAATGTCATTATTCTGTAGTATTGTCTGTGTATCAATATAGTGTTATTAATTATCTTGGAATATGTTGAAGTTGAATTTAGATTATCCATTGCTATTAACTGAAGATTACAAGGTGAAATTGCCTTAAATCTTTGTGACTTTGTGAAAGATGACAGGCAGAACAAACATATCATAGTGTATATGTATTTTCTTTAATGTTTTTAATCATTTAATTAATCTGGTAATAATAGGTGGTCGCATTTTTCATTGTATAATTTCATAATTCTTTATTAATGTCTAATATTATTTTTTTCTTCTCTTTTTATGAAATATGATCTAGTAAAAAATTAAGATAGCTGAGGAATAGTTTTTTGAATTTATTATAGCTGAGTAAAAGTTTTAAAACAAGCTTATATCTGTAGTGGTGTATCAATCAATTCCTGTTATTTAAATTAAGGCCTAGTTAGAAATCATATGAAATGCAGGAAGTACCTTTTTGGCTGAATATCAGTTTGCTTTTGCTTATCTTTAAATATTAATGAATAACGCTTGAAAAATTTTGATATTTTTATTGTAGCTTTACAAGATCATGAAGGAGCATAAGAATCCTAAGGTTCTCAGTGAGGGAATTTTGTGGATGGTTTCTGCAGTTGAGGATTTTGGTGTCTCACATATAAAGCTTAAGGTGTTTTATCTTAATTTACACACATTTTAGATACTTTAGTTTTGTGTGTTTTTGTTATCCAAATTTCTGGTTGAATTTTCTAATTAAATCCTATTTTGCAGGATTTAATTGATTTCCTTAAAGAAATTGGGCTGCAGTCAAGTGCAGCTGCTACTAGAAATGCATCAATTAAACTATTGGGTGTTCTGCACAGATTTGTTGGTCCAGGTGGCTTTGCGTTAACTTTCAAAATTTCATCTCTGTATCTCATTGTTTAAGGCTATAAGATTTTTTCTCCTGGCAGACATTAAAGGGTTTCTCACTGATGTAAAGCCTGCACTGCTCAGTGCACTTGATACAGAGTATGAGAAGAATCCATTTGAGGTATGTTATGTTTGGTGATCTAAGTTCCAGGCAGTACGGTGATTTCCTAACACTGTCATTTTATTTTATTTTTGCTACAGGGAGCATCTGCAGTTTGCAAGAGGACTGTCAGGGCATCAGACTCATCTTCATCTGTGGTTGCTGGTGGACTGGATAGCTTGCCTCGTGAAGACATTAGTGGAAAGATAACTCCAACTCTCCTGAAGAGCTTGGAAAGCCCTGATTGGAAGGTTTGTTGATATAAGCTAGCAAATCACTTTTAATTTTTTATTCTAAGGTTGCTTTCAGCTTTCAGTTATTGTGGAAGTATATTATTGTTCTGTTGCATCACATTTTGCTGTGCTTTTTTCTTGCTACAGGTTCGTATGGAGTCTGTTGATGCTGTAAATAAAATACTGGAAGAGGCTAATAAGCGCATTCAAGCAACTGGAACTGGTACTCCATTAGCTTTCTTTTTATGTGTTTTGTTTAGTTTTTAAAACTTTGTGCTCTCTCTCTCTCTCTCTCTCTCTTGCTACTCCTCCCTAATAACTTATTCCTTCCCATGGATAATATATACTTAATTCTTCAAGTTGATTATTTGGTTTGTTATAAAATTTGTCAGTCTTTGTAGTTTTGCCTGACTGTTGTATTACTAGGAGAGTTATTTGGGGCTCTTAGGGGAAGACTCTTTGATAGCAACAAAAACATAGTCATGGCTACCATGACAACAATTGGCAACGTTGCATCTGCAATGGGACAAGCTGTAGAGAAGTCAAGCAAGGTAAGAGAATTCTATTGTGGTTTTGTAATTTTATGTTCCAGTTGGTAATGTGCCTTTTTCTAGGTTGAACAATGAATTGGTTTGTTGCAGGGCATTCTGTCTGACATATTGAAATGTCTTGGAGACAATAAGAAACACATGAGAGAATGTGCCCTGAATACTTTAGACTCTTGGCTAGCTGCTGTTCATCTTGATAAAATGGTCTGTCCTGATCCTTTGCTCTGTTATTCTTTGTCTTGGTATCGTTGTCCTGAGTATGGTGTTATTGTAGGTTCCTTATATTGCGATTGCTTTGATGGATTCTAAACTTGGCGCGGAAGGGCGTAAAGATCTTTTTGATTGGCTATCTAGGCAACTTTCTGGGCTGAGTAGTTTTGCTGAAGCTGCCCAACTGCTGAAACCTGCCTCTTCTGCAATGACAGTACGATCTGGTTACTCAGCTTTCTGATTTTTCCTTATCTATATCATTTATCACATTAGATCTAATTCATAATATTCTTGAAATAAAATGTCTCCTGGCTTCTTAGGATAAATCCTCAGATGTTCGGAAGGCAGCTGAAGCTTGCATTAATGAGATATTGAGAGTTAGTGGACATGAAATGGTATGCGTTTGAGAACAATGCTGGTTTATTCCCTTAATATTTGTTTGATACCTAGATCTTGGAATTGTTTATTTATTCAGATTGAAAAGATAGTCAAAGACATTCATGGACCTGCACTGGCACTAGTTCTTGAGAAGTTGAAACCCTATGGAGCTTTTCAAGGTAGGTTCTTGGTAACATAACTCCATTCTTATTCTTCTTTGTTAATTGTGGTTGATGCTTATCATGGTAATTTAGTGATTTCTATGCTTACCTTTATCTCTTCCTTACCTCCACAATGTTTTTGTCTTTTTAGAGTCATTTGAGTCAGCTAGAGCAGTTTCAGTAGGTGCAACATCGAAATCAAAGGTTGGGAAATCAACTGTCAATGGTGTTTCAAAACATGGAAATAGAGCAGCATCTTCGGTATGTTGATTTTTCTTTGGTTGATTACTTAAAAATCTGTTCGGATTTCTGAATTTTTGTTTCTTGGTGTCAAAAGAGAGCTGTGGCAACAAAGGGTGCAAAGTCTGAATTGGTATCGGTTCAAGATATTGTGGTCCAGTCTCAAGCCTTGTTAAATATCAAGGATTCAAATAAGGTACTGTTGGCTGATGTTGGGCATATCGCTTAATATCTTCCAAAGATGTATTGTTGAAATGTCATGTGAATTTTCTTACGTGCAGGAAGATAGAGAGAGAATGGTGGTTCGAAGGTTTAAGTTTGAGGACCCACGAATTGAGCAGATTCAAGATCTTGAGGTGGGACTGTTTGTTGAGAAATAATCATATGTATAACCCAAGTTTTCTATAACTATTGAATTATAATATATGTGCCTGCAATTTGCAGAATGATATGTTGAAGTATTTCAGAGAGGATTTACATAGGAGACTCTTAAGTGCAGATTTTAAGAAGCAAGTTGATGGACTTGAAATGCTGCAGAAGGTGTGGTTCTTTTAAAGTTCTTGATAGCCTGCATGCTTTGAAGTATTGAATGTAAAAACCTTTACACACCACTTTTCCACTTTCCAGGCACTTCCATCCATTGCTAAGGAAGTTATAGAAGTTTTGGACATCCTTTTGAGGTGGTTTGTGTTGCAGTTCTGCAAATCAAACACAACATGCCTATTGAAGGTTCAATTTAATTTTTTTCTTTCATTGTTGGTTATGGTAAGGTCTAATGTTGGTCTTAACTTTATTCAATTCAATTGCTTAGGTGCTGGAATTTCTTCCGGAACTGCTTGAAACCTTGAAGGATGAGGGGTACTCTTTGACAGAGTCTGAAGTGGCATTGTTTCTTCCTTGCCTAGTAGAGAAGGTTTATATTAAGAACTATAATATTTGTTTTACCTGATGATATTATCATTGCAGTGAATCCTTCTAGTGTTTTAGTTGATTTTGGCAAATTTTTGGTTTTAGCATATGAACTAGGTTTAACTAGTTTACATTCTTAGTACTGCTACAGATGGACGAGTTAATCTTCGTTTCTTGTTAAAATGTTGCAGTTAGGGCATAACATTGAGAAAGTTCGAGAAAAAATGCGGGAGCTGACTAAACAATTTGTTGTCATATATTCTGCATCTAAATGTTTCCCTTATATATTGGAGGGATTGCGCTCTAAGAACAACCGAACTCGAATTGAATGTACTGATCTTGTTGGATTTATCATTGATCATCATGGTGCTGAGGTATTCTTACTGATTCCTTTTAGGGAAATTTTTCTGTGCAGTATTTTCCTTCCTTAATTATTTCTGATATTCTATGGACAGATTAGTGGGCAGCTAAAATCATTGCAAATTGTTGCAAGTTTGACGGCAGAACGAGATGGTGAAATTAGGAAAGCTGCATTAAATACGCTAGCTACTGGTTATAAGATTCTAGGTATGCCATATCCTGCAAAACTATTTGAAAATTTTTTATTAGGTCCCTGCACTTAATAGAACCCTAACGGAAATATGGTCAGGGACCCAATTAAAAATGATTTAAAAGTCAAGGGACCTTGTAAAACTTTTAAAGTATATGGAATTTATTTAATAGTTCCCAAAGAGTTCAGGGACGTATAAAGTAATGTAAATTTTTATTTTGTTGATTTGGGTGTTTCTGCTTTAGTATGACATAAATTGGAATAGTTGTTTGATATTCTTGTCTACGGAGGGATCAGCTTAACTTTTCAGTAGAGGGATTTATGTGCTAAATTTTGTTTTTCTTTTCATCATACCTCTTGGCCTCGCTGAGTAATTTTCCTTGTATAATCTTGCTATGCAGGCGAGGACATATGGAGATTTGTTGGGAAGCTAACAGATGCTCAGAAAAGCATGTTAGATGATAGATTTAAGTGGAAGGTCAGTACATTCATTACCCATTTTGTTTATCCTTTTTGATATACTGAACTCCTGATATGTTGGTGGGATAATTTGCTAGGTTCGGGAGATGGAAAAGAAGAAGGAAGGAAAGCCTGGTGAAGCGAGGGCCATTTTAAGGCGCTCTGTCAGGGAAAATGGGTGCGCCTTTTCATTCTTATTTATTTTAGGTTTTATTTTATGTTGTGCAGTTAATGCATTATAGTTTTATTTCCAATTTAAGCTATGTTTTCTTGATCTGGATCTTCATATATAAAATCCTATCTGATGTAACATATATAATTTTGGGGAAGCTGTATTATATATATGACTGTTGAGATTTAAGGATTTGGGTGAATTGTTCAGTGAAAAACACTGAACTGATATTGAATTTATATTGAAAGTGGTTCAAGTTCAAGAATATGTACATTATTGAGTGGCTTCATAGTGATCTCTGGAAGCAAAGAAATGATGAAACAGAAAATGGACCTGCCAGTTGACTAGGACATTTATATACACAAGTGCCTCAAGGATTGAAAAAATATTAGGAACACACTATATACTCTGGTCAACAATGAAAGAATTGTGATGAACTGAGGCAAAAGGGGTATTGGGCACACTCAGATGTGAAAAAGGCACTCAGCGTTCACCATAACTTAGATTTTTTATTGCGGCTAGAAAAAGGGAAAGATATCTACGTAAACAAAAATTAAATTAGGATAGGAATTATAATAATCAGCCTGAAATTATTAGAACATACAAATTGTTTAAGGATTAATTTGGTATAGGAAATTTTATTGCATTGGTAATGAAAATATAATTCAGGAAAATAAATTTTGAAAGAAACAATGTCAGTTAGGAGATGTTTAGATGAGTGAATTTTGAAAAATAAACATAAAAAGTAAGTTGTTATATTTATGGGACACTGTTTTGTTAGTAACCACTTGATGAAGTCGCTTTGAGTGATTAGTTGGGCAATTTCTTCTCACTAAATTCCTTCTCTTATTTTGGACAATTTCTTTTTGTAATGATCTTAATGGGACCCTGTTTTGGTGGAGGTTAAACCCTAAAATTCTTTTTGCTTACCAGGTCTGATGTTGCAGAGCAAAGTGGAGAACTGGCTAGATCTCTAGCAGGTCCAATATTAAGGTATGATAAAAGTTTTATCGAATTCTGTTCACTTTTCCCCTAATTAATTAAATGGAAAATTATCCCCCCAAATTACATGGCTCCTATCCTGTATTCTTTATCGTTTTGCTTGTTCATGTCAGGAAAAATTATGGTCAACCTGATAGTAACATTGAGAGACAGATGATGCCTCGTCCTGTAGCTGTTGCAAATGGCCCCACAGATTGGAATGAAGCTCTTGACATTATATCTTTTGGTTCTCCTGAGCAGGTGGATGGCATGGCTGATAGATTTTTTTAAAACACAAAAAAATCATTCGTGTCAGTTGTCGAAGCTAAATGTAGACTGATTTGTTGATAAATATAAATAGATGTCTATTGTTTCCCTATTCTCGTTCGGTTTTGGAAAATGGAGGTTGAATTGTGGTATTCAAAATATTTTGTGGTGCAGTCTGTTGATGGGATGAAAGTTGTTTGTCATGAGTTAGCTCAGGCTACTAATGATCCGGAAGGCAGTGCTATGGATGAACTTGTGAAAGATGCAGATAGACTAGTTTCCTGCCTTGCAAACAAGGTAAGAGTTTTCTCGGTTGCTTCTCTCATTTGGAGAAAGATCTTCAAGTGTTGACTTTCCTTTCATTATTTTAAATAGGTTGCAAGAACTTTTGACTTCAGTTTGACTGGGGCTTCATCTCGGTCTTGTAAATATGTGCTCAACACTCTCATGCAGGTAAATTTCTTTCCAGTATTTTTTTTGTTTTTTAGGTGGTGGTAGTGTGTCGGTGAGGTTTGTTCTTTTTTAATGTCTTTTATTAATTATTTGATCTTTACAGACTTTTCAGAATAAAAGATTAGCACATGCTGTAAAGGAGAGCACTCTTGACAGTCTCATTACTGAGCTTCTTCTGTGGCTCTTGGATGATAGGGTTCCTCATATGGATGATGGAAGCCAGTTATTGAAAGCATTGAATGTATTGATGCTTAAGATTCTGGTGAGGAACTCACTTTGTAAATAATTTTTTCTCTTTTTTTCCTCTTGCATGCTATGGTGTATTAATAATGATAATGTAAGTTTATGTGCCAAAAAACATGATGGACAAGTTATTTACTAACCAGCGATTGTGAATACAGGATAATGCTGATCGAACTTCATCTTTTGTTGTCCTAATCAATCTTTTACGCCCATTAGATCCATCAAGGTGGCCTTCACCAGCCTCAAATGAGTCATTTGCATCCAGAAATCAGAAGTTTTCCGATCTAGTTGTGAAATGCCTCATCAAGCTTACGAAGGTAACTATTTTAGCCAGCAGTAAAATCTTTAAAAAAATAAGCACAAAGATCAAATAAACTCTTTATTTAGGTTTTTTAAAAATTATTGGACTAGATATAATAGCCCCTAAGCCAGAGGAGGTTGTTTGATCATAGTTATTTCAGCTATGGGTCACTTAACTGCCTTTAAAAATTCGCCTTTAAAAATTCAATTGTTTATCTCCTTTAAGGAGCTACCACTTGATTATTGAGTTCTCTATTTACAAATCTTGAAACAAACATTAATGACCAAGACCTTGTGTTATGTAGAAAGACTCTCATGGAATCACTTTGGAATTGTGGTTAATTCTTTTATCCTTTCTGTTCTTTCTTCTGACTTTCCTTGTGTACTAAAGTTTAAAACTTGTAGTATCAAGCTTCGTAGCTGTTTCTACAACTCCTTTTTTTTTTTTTTTTGAGGCATATGATCTTAACATGTCATTAACTAGTTGAAAGAGTGAAGAAGACAGTGATGGTATGATGAAAAGGGGAATCTTTTTACCAAACATGGTGTTATTTTCAAAAACTTTCTTAATAAAACTAATCAAGCGCTCACTTAACACTACATCTAAGTGTTGAAGCAATGACTCTAACTCATTTGACAGTGTACTTGAACCATACAATATGTTACTTTTAGGTAATGATCTATTCCTATCACAGTATGTTTTAAAAAGTTTTATGTTGACTGCCAAAGGTCTAACGCGAACCCTCATTTTTTACCCAAACACCCAAGTTTGGGATTGATTATAAGGATTGTATGCAAAATTTAGTAGTTCTAGAGTTAAATAGAAATAGAAGGGGAGAGGGTTCCCATCTGTGAGGACAATTCGGAATTGATTGAGAGGTAGTTAAACATAGAACAGGGCCTAGGTCTCTCTCATAGTCATTTTGTGCTACCAAGCCCAACCTGATCTGTACCTGGTTGCGGACTAATGCAGACTGGGTTAAAATAACAATTTGAACCTTTAAAATTATAGCTCAAGCTTGACCTTTTGGTCTGCTTTATGGTGCTTTTTTTTTAACAAAGAAACCTATTTGAATATGTATTTAATATGAAAAATTACTCTAACAATATTTATCCAACAAATTTTGAAAAAAGATCATCAAATATTTTCATTCGACAATATTAAAATAAACAATCCTAGTAATTATAATTTTTAAAATAAATATTTTTAACTAGTATTGCAAGTATTTTTAACTAGTCTCTAATTATCATTATTTTTATTATCAAAATATAGAATCAAATTTTAATATAAAAAAATAATTTAAATTTTATAGGTGACAATTTCAAATTAAAATAATATATTTACTTGAAAAAAAGCAATGTGGGTTGCACCCTCTGTGAGCTAGCTTGCCCCAACTCGTATGAGTTTAGGCTTAAACGAGTCAAGCTAAAATTTCCCAAATTTATTTAGTTCTTCAATTGTAATGCCCAAATCTTCATTTTGTGTGGATATTTTTGGGCCAGCCTATCGGATAAGTTCATTTTGCTGACTCTAGTCTCCCAAGTACTGGGAAATGGGGAGTTTATGGCATCTGCACTGTCGATCACTTTATTCTCTCATTTCCTGATTTTTTATTCAATTCCTACAGATCTAAGAGAGAGATTTCTGTTTCTAAATACTGTTTTAATGATCAAGATTTCTACAGATCCAGCTTTATTAGGGCATTGATCAAGTTAAGCCTACTTAGCAGGAATTTTGGCTGCCTAGATGAACATGTATATTTTCATCCACATATTCCTTGAACTACTCAGCAAATTTTTAGACTGTGTACACATACTCATGCGACACCCCTTTCAATGAACTTAGGGTTAGAATCCTATCCTTGAAAAACAACTGTGTTCCTTCAAACTGCAGTTCAGCACATCCCTTTTCTGGAAGGGATCATGTTTTCCAGTCCAATCTTGTGTTTTCTGGTAGCCAGGTCACTTATCCAACCTTTCCTGTCTTCTCAGATACATTTCTATTTAGTCTTCTATTCATTCTTCACACTTCAATCCTCTGTTCCTTTTTTCCACTCCTGTACTGTTTATGTATTTTTCTATTTAACCTCCATCAATCATTCCATGTGGTGTAATGTTGTGATATATTAACCTCCTCCATCTATTATTTTAATTCTTAAGTTAGGTTTTATTTCTCAAGAATCATCATGAGTTTTGGCCTCAGTGAAATATTCCCTCTTGTATTACATTTATTATTTTCAACTCCAATCTGCTTTGAACCCTACCTTCCGTGTATTAATCATAATTCATGAATGTCTTGAATTTAGAGTTCAATTTTTTGAGCATTTGTGTTGTATAGATTATTTGATTTGTATTCCCTGTCTGTTATAGAGACTACTCCTCAATATGATGTTCACTGTAGAGATTGGCTACTGTTCTTTCAAATGCTAATAACCTTTCAACCTCAAATTAACCCAAAACAATCCCACTCACCATCCTATGTCAGGCCATTCACCTATAAAATGGGAATGAGATATGTTAGCCCATCATTCATATGTCCATCCATATATATCCATCTAATTCATCTAATCACAATAATATTTAATGGACTAGAAGTTTTAGTTATTGACAATTTTTTAACTGGGCAGAACGCATAATGGATGTCTATTGTTAGATATTCAATTATTAACAAATTGATTATTGACGAATCTATTAGACTTATATTGATCTATTTGATATTTAACTATGCATTGGTGATATGTAAAATTTGACTTGAATAAGTATAGAAGTGTAAATTTATTTTTCATGATCAAGAAGCAGAATTGAAATTGCTAAATTCTATCTGAACAGATTTATTCATCAAAATTTTGTTTGTGCTGCTGCAGGTTCTTCAGAGCACTATCTACGATGTTGACCTAGATCGCATACTACAAAGCATCCATTTATACCTGCAAGACTTAGGGATGGAGGAAATTAGGAGAAGGTATGTATAGCTGTTGTTGGATAGAGTCACTACTTTTTTTTTTTTGCTTATGAAAAAACTAAAATCACTTTTTTTATTTCTAATTTTTCATTTTTGTAGGGCTGGTGCTGATGACAAACCTTTAAGGATGGTAAAAACTGTTCTGCATGAACTTGTCAAGCTTCGTGGTGCAGCAATAAAGGGTCATCTTTCAATGGTTCCTATTGATGCAAAACCTCAACCCATCATCCTAGCCTACATTGAACTTAATCTTGAGGTATGTGCTACATAACATGTTAATTTATTTTATGTGGTTAGACTTGTTTCTACTGTATTTATTCTTTAGTTGTGATCTTCAGACTTTGGCTGCCGCAAGAATGTTGACTGCATCTGGACCTGCGGGACAAAACCATTGGGGCGATTCAGCAACCAATAATTCAGCCTCTGGCACACATTCTGCTGATGCCCAGTTGAAGGTATCACGATCCTTTATTTTTCAGTATTTTGGGTGTTATAAATTTACAGATATATGTTATTAATATCTCTAATTGATTTTCTGTTTTAACTTCGTTTTATTATGCCCTAATATCGTATTTCAACTTCAAAGCCATTCTTAAATCTTCATTTTTATCCTCAAATTAATTGCAGCAAGAGTTGGCTGCTATATTTAAGAAGATCGGGGAGAAGCAAACTTGCACAATTGGTTTATATGAACTATATCGGATTACCCAGTTGTACCCAAAGGTAATAATTGTGTATTTAAGTTTCATGTTAATTTTCAGAAAAGATGTAATGTAATGGTTAATAAACATCGTGCCTATATCCTTTTTGCTTATTTGATTGAGGTTCTTGTACTTCATATTAGGTTGACATATTTGCTCAGCTGCAAAATGCTAGTGAGGCATTTCGCACCTACATCAGAGAGGGCCTTGCGCAGGTTGAGTTAAATTACCTGTATCACAACATTTTCTTAAGTGTGCTTGCATTTTGTATCTATGTTTACATGATTGGTAGATTGAGCATTTGACAATTGATTTTAACATTTGGGCAGATGGAGAAGAATGCTGCTGCTGGAAGAACTCCTTCGAGTTTACCAATGCCTACTCCTCCACCAGCATCTTTAAATATATCTTCCCCTGATTTTGCACCTCTCTCACCTGTAAATGCAAATCCATTGAGTGATGCTAAATTAAATGTAAAACCTGAGCCGACTAATTTTAATTTACCCCCATCATACAATGAGGAGAATAGGACTGTGAATGCCATTACTTCTAGAGCATTAAATTCTGACTACACATTAGGTGACCAAAGGAATGATAGATTTATGACCGGAGGTATGGTAATCTTCTGTTTTTTTGCACCAAATTTTAATTTTTAGACAATATTTTTACAAGGATAAGTTACATATGATCTGTGCAGTAACCAGTGGAACATTGGATGCAATCAGAGAGAGGATGAAGAGCATGCAATTAGCAGCTGCTGCTGGGAGTACAGATTCTGGCGGTAGACCATTAACAAGTGCTAATGACAACTTGAATCATGGACTTGCTCCTAGTCAGATTCCTCTTGCATCAGAGCATGTTGGTACTGAGAACACTCTGCATGGTGGGGTACTCCCTATGGATGAGAAAGCATTGTCTGGGCTTCAAGCACGAATGGAAAGACTGAAAAGTGGATCCCTTGAACCTCTGTAACGATGAAACACCTTACTACTGTCTGATTTTGAAGACATCAATCTAATTGATGCAGTGGCATACAGCGCAATCACATGATTTTCAATACAGGTGGGTATAGATGAATGTGCAGAACAGTCGATAGAGCTATTATCCCTTTCACACTACGGAACTTTGACGTTGCTGAGTATTAGAGAATCTAGTTGCAGTCCAGTTAATGCCCATGCAATTCTTTCACCTCACGCTTTGTCCACTTGGCCTTTGTATATTGTAGTGGAGCTGTATTTTTGTAATAGGAATCATGTAGATGCGTCAATTTAATGCAATTTTACATACGTTTTAGTGCTGCTGAGCTTTGCCTGGTGCTGTCTATTTAGCTTGGTTCAGGAAATTTTGACAGTTATTTCATTTTAACTATGCAAATTATTATAGGACATCATGTTCATGTCCTTGGATTTGGTCTTCGAAATTCCCTCGAGTGTTTATCTTGCAGAAGAAAATTAAGTTTGACTTATTTTATTCTTGACCACGTAAGTATCTCTCCACAATCATCAATACACTTGCGGAGTTTTTATAATCATGTGGAACTGTTCATGGGATGGCATTTGATAATTTTAATTTGAGTGCTACTTTACCAACGTTATATATTATTCAATTGCGTTGAGTTCAGCATGTAGTTCTGTTCTGTCTTTAATTTACGATATATCTAATTTTACTAATCAATATATTTTCTCAATAATTTAAAACTCTACGAGCTGTTTTGTTTCAGAAATTATTTTTATTTTTAATTTGTTCTAAAAAAAATTGTATAGGAAACACTGAACTTTGTACAGATCTTCGAAAACAGAAGATAGAATGAAAATAAGATGACAGTTTTGTTATTAAATGTAAAAAATAATATTAAAGTAAAAAGCATTTTCAGAAACTAAACAAGTCCCTACTTTATTGAGAACCCATAAAATTTTAAAAAAATCAGACCTTTCAAAAAAATTACTTTTTTTAAAAATATATTCAAGTAAGCCCAGTAAGAGCTTGCATGATTATGTTTTTTATTTTTAATTTTTAAAAATTTATTTTAAAATAATTTTAAAAAAATATTTTAAGAATAAAATAAAAATAAAACTTACATTAACATGCAAATTTTATTTTTTTTACGTTTAAAAAACAGTTTTTAAAAATAAAAAACAAATAAGCTCTAACTGTCATGATTTATGGACGTCGTCGCAAACATGGTTAGGAAAATTGACCAAAAATTTTATGGACGTCTCAACTTTCATTACCTCTTTACAATTTTAAGAATATGCGAACAAAAGAACAAGACTCCATTCATGCAGGCATTAGAAAAAGAATATCCGATCAAGTACTACCATAACAGACTAGGTTCTCAGCAAATAATCAGCTGCTAACTTGCGTAGCTCTTCATATACTTAAAATCCAAGTAGATTTATATTTATATTTTACAATGTTTATTTTGATTACATGATACAGAGCAAATCGATTTTCTAGTCGCTCTCCTGGGATTCAACTGGAATTTAAATCTTCATAACTGTTCTCCGGTCTGCAGTCATATAAGTTCGTTTCCCATTAGTCTATAACCAGCCATGAGCTCATTGAGTTCCGTAAATAAATACATACCAACGTTTCATGGTCTCCCGTTATTTCTTCTATCAACTCCTGCAGTGGTTTATTAGCACTGTTGGGAACAAGTGCGGCAAATGCAGCTGGTCTTAATCCTGCATGAGCCAAACTCCAAACCACAGTCATAAATATTAAGAAAATCTTCATCTTTAACAGACCCTAAGGAAAAATGGGATCCTGTTTTTGTTACCAGTTTCAGGGAAAGAATCTATGAACATCATCATCTCCTCACCGCTTAAACCAGATAAGAAACATATTCGAGGAAGGGACTTAGCTATCTGCAGGGCACAAAATGCTGAACATGCAGAGATTTGAATATAATTCATAGTTTATGGAATGTCATATATGATTTAAATGAAATATCAATATGCATACCACCTTATTCCTCCAGTAAAGAGTACTGTGACTTCCTGAGGTATATCAGAAGCATCTTCATTAACTTATATGTTGTTGCAAGGTTTAATTTCTTATGCTTGAAAAATTAGAGGTAACAATCACTCTAGACAGGTGAGGATTCACTATAAATTTGATGTCTACTTAACAATTCATACAAAGAAATAATGAATTGTATGAAATGCCTAGCAGAAATCACTATGGAGAAGCTTGTTCTGAAAATTTTATTTCTGCTAATTGTTATCACTTTATTTATACAAATTCACGAGAAGATAGGGTGATCAGATGCTAGATAAAAATAATACATCATTAGCTGTTCCCAAAACTATACCTTGACCTCTTCCAAATTGTGCTGTGTTGTATGCACTGCCTCCCAAAGCGAACGTGTGACCATGTCTTCAGTACAATAGATGACCTGCAATGCAATACATTACATTCGGTATTTTCTTCAATCTATAACTACGGAAATTATAATTGTTATATTTCATTCAAATTTTAGTCTCAAATGGGTAAAATCTTGGAGGGCAAAAGCCTTGGCACGACTATAAGGTAGTACCCTTGTGAACTAGAGGTCACGAGTTCAAGTCCTGAAATCTACTTGTAGGGGTAAGTCTGCATACATCTACTCTTCCCAGACTCTAGTCGGAAGCCTCATGTGCTTGTTCTCTCCTAAATATAGATATTCACTTTCCTTATTTTTCTAATGTTGCATCCTTAATTGATTGTCCTAGGCAATTTACTCTATCAAATTCCTGATAACTATTTGATGATGATGTTTTCTAGGAGACATATAATCATGAAGCAATGGTCTGTCACTTTGCTGAGGACATAAGAGCAGCTTATTGCATCATCTACGCGAAAGAAGTACCACGTGGACTCATCAACCAGTTGTTGTAAACAATATTTGGCCATTTAAGTGGTTGTTTATTCTGAAAATCGTTAGACACAAAAAGTTTTGTCAAAAATTCATACCAATCCACAAAAGTTAATAATCTTGAATCTTGATAATATATCCCAATCTATTCCTTTTTTGGCTGAAAAAAATTCCTATGGCCCCAAAAAAAAAGTACACAGTACTAAAACAAGCATAGAAAGTTGTTTAGTATTGTCCAATCCATGAGAATATAAAGAAGCAGTTTAATCAGACCACTCCCTCTAATTTGATTCACAGTCTACTTTCATTCTGAAATGAAACATTCCCTATGTTGCTTACTCAGATGTAATCAAACTAACAGTTATTAGGACAAACACAAGCAAGGGTCATCGTGTTATGCAGCATATGTAAGAAGTTACCTTTTCATAAAAAAGGTCCTTGATTTATAAAAATTCAGTTCTTACAAGTTATTGATCCATAACACTATCCAAAAAAAAAACTTCTAAAAATTTCAATTTTTGTAGTAGTTATTATTTATCCATTTTGTAGATTAGTCGTGGACTGACATTTCTCATTATAAAAGAATGATATATTAGCCCCCTCACCCCAATCATAACTGAGAAATTTACTCCACTGATTCTTGGCTTTCAATAGAATATGGACATGAAAGAAAGACAAGAAATAAAATGTTACCTTCAGAAATTCACCATCTAACTCTTTTAAAAGCTGTTGAATCTGCTAAACATCAGGATGCATATTATGTTATTGAATGGCATATTTGAAAAGAATACAAGGCCTAAGCAATTGAATTCTAACATATCTTGGGTAAAACATCATATAACATGAATTAAGGTAAGATCACCTTCAAAACTTCATGTGCTTCAAAGCCCAACAACAATAAGGCCTGCAAAACATAAAAATAAAAACTTTTGTTTTTGACTACGCATGAAGTCAGTAAAATTATTGATGTTCTACAGCAGTGAGTTCTGAGCCAAGGTAAGATAGACTGAACGTTCACAAAAACACATCCAAATTAAATTTCAAAACTTATGAAAGGAAAGACAAAATATGACCCATTTGACACTAGAACAACTTTTGATTTCCAGGAAATGTCGTAGATATTTTGCAGCAGTATGGATGTTGAAAATTAATTTCTTATGGCAGGAATGTGTGAAGTTTAATTTGGATAAATTTCTCACTAAACACTTGTAAAAAAAATAAAAGAAAATAAGTAGTAAAATAAATCAAACTTTGCATATTAGCTTTTAGAGAAATTAGATGAAAATTTCTAAAAGAGTTGATGTTTTAATTTATAAGAGAAATTTGATTCATTTTACCTTTGTAATTCTTTTTTCCACAAATAATGAGAATTTCATCCAAAGTGAGAAGTTTACAATAAAGGATAGAAAACATGTTATTGAAAACTAACCATGACTTACAGGTGGACCATATCTCGGATCCTCGGCATTCAGAGGAACGAACTTCGAGTCTTCAATCAATTCAGAGGGAAGTCCTGAACTATGGGGAAAAAAAAACAATATTTAAATAAAATTGTAACACCCCTCAATTTAGCCACAGCTACATTACCCTCATTTTATTTTTTTTGCAAATCATAAGATTATTCTAAAAATTCTTTCTTTTTTTTTTTTAAAAAAAAATTACAATTTCCCTGTAAAGAAACACACAAATTTAACATCACTTAAGAGTAGGAACATTGACATGATGAACAGGTTTTGAAGAAAGGCACGATATCCCATTTGGGATATTTCAGAATGAAGAAGATGAAAGATTCAAAATTTGACCTTCAGAGGATGCTCTCAGAATAAAGTTGAAGTTGGGCTTAGAGTTGTAGGATAAACGAGACGACACAAAACATGAAGGAGACATTCGCGCGTGACAGTGCAGCCACCAATTCACTGTGAATCCAATGGCAGTGGCTGATGACATTATTTTCTCTGATTTTCTTCTACGAAGTAGATAGAGATAGGACACTTTCAGAGTCCACACACACATATACCCAATCCATTTAACAATATCGTTTGGTAAGAAAATCAAACTTGATAAAGTTGCATTAGTACGTTTTTATTCTCTCTTTTAATTATTTTATATTAAACCTTTATGATATTTTTTTAAACAACTTTTTTTGTGATTTTATTTTTTATTCAGCTTTTAAAATATTATACAAATTTTTATGACCTACAAATTTAATTAGCTTTTTTATTTGAAAAATTAAGAAAATATTTATAATTAAGTATTATGTACTAATTAATATATAATTACTAAATAGTGTTAATGCATTCTCGTCTGAAAAATTGACCCTATTAAAGTTTAATTTTAATATATTACATATTGTTTGGATTCGTGTACAAATGACTCAATCCATTGTAAGCTGATAGTAGCAATTTTTGAAGCGCTTTCATCTCGTATGGCCTTTCTATTTGTCTAAGCTAAATTTCGACGTTATTTGATGCTAGCAATACACTTTATACAACACATTTTTATTATAACAACAAAAATTGTTCACTTTAAGCTGATAAGACTTTTTTTTTTAAACCGATTTAAAATTGTGACTCAACCTGATTCGATTTAAAATTAATTTTTAACTTTTAATTTTTGCAGATATAGGTGGATCACGAAATATTGCTCATTTTTAACTTTATCAACATTTTTTATAAATTGTGTTGAAAACAATAATTATTGTATTTTTTAAAATAATTGTTATGTTGACAAATCAGCTTAATTATAATATATATTTAGTGGTGACGTGAATCACAATAATAATATGCACAAATTTAATTAATTTAATGAAAATTAAATTTTAGTTGAAGACCAGATATAATATAATTTTTTTTGTCCAACCCTAAATGTCAGTAGCAAGAAATAAAATGCAGCATAAGTTCTATATTTCATCAAATCTTTTAGTCTTTAAAATAACTAATATAATTTTGTATTTGTATTCCATGACTAAGAAAATTTTATTAATTTGCAATTTATTAAATGATATATTATTAATAATACTTTTAGTGTAATATACATATTTATGTGTTTAATAAAATATTAATACATCCTGTAATAAATTGAAAGTCAACAAAATAATATCACGTTTTAAGAAAATAAAGCAAAATAAAAATTTATTAGCTAAAAAATTTATTTTTATAATATTAAATATGTAACTTTTAAATATAATAAAAAAATAAATTTATATAAAAAACTATATTTTATAGAATTATCATATAACTTATAGTTATATTAAATAAATTTTTATGAAATAATTTTATTAATTTAATTTAAATTTAATTTCTAAATAATATTTATTATTATATATTTATTAAATATTTTTTAAAATAATTTATTTATTATTTTAGTCCTAATCTATTCCAAAACTATGTATATGTACGTGGGGATTAATGTAAATTGATTTCTTTAAGAGGGACAATAATGTAAAAGGGTATAAGTTACCGTTGAGACTCGTTGCGTTTATATTGGTAGTTTTTCTTCCCAAACCTTCTCTCAAACTCAAGTCACCGATTCAAAGGAAAAAAGAACAAGGCAAAAACAGCGTTCTGTTACCGGAAGTAATATTTGTAAGTTTATGTCTTTCAGCTTTTCAATTCAAGAGTTGCTTCGTAGTACTTGTTCGATCGCTCCTACGTAGAGTGAGAATTTGATTTCCTGGATGTTTTGTTCTTTGGTTATTCACTGTTTGGTTTATGAGAATTCTAGGAAACTACGATGAATTAATAGATATTGAATATGTGTGTAGGGTTTGTCTGTTTCTCCTCGAGTTTCGAATTGAAAAGGAAAGTTTTATTCTCTTTTTTTTTCTTTCAGTCAAGTTAGAAGAAGGAAAATGAGTAAGTTTTTGGATTTTGAAAGTTCTCGTTTCTTTTCGGCTGGAAAATTGGAATCTTCAAAATGGTGTTCTTCCTTTCTTGGAGTCGAATACGATTTTAGGGGTAAGAATGGGGACTTTGAAATCTTGGGTTTATTTTACGGGTAGAAAATTGAAATCTGGACTAAGGTTTCCCTTTCTTGGAGTTGAAGATGATTTTTGGTTTCATTCAATCGAGCAATTGCATGCTTCTTCTTCCCAAGAAATGAAAGGAGGAAGCTTCTAATTCTTTTAGGCCAATTGGTGCAGGGGAAGTATCTGTATTTAGTTTTAGGACACTGATGCGGAGTATTAGGGCTCTTTTTAAGCTTGGATTGAAATTGCTTTTCTATTTTGTCTAGCTAATAAGATGAATGAAGGAACTAGAGAAAAATTGACATCTTGAATTTTGGTATTTTGGTGCCACGTGATGATTTGAGGGTTTGTTGATTTTTTCTGAAAATAGATATGAAGACGTGACTAAACGTTAAAACAAAAGCTTTCTAAGATGGTTTAACTCTTCTACGATGTATGCAGGGTGCTCGCTTGAAAGTTGGGTTCATTAACACAAATGGCTGCACAAACCAGTCGCTTGTTTCAAGACCAAAACCGTAGTGCTAACAATGCTGGTATTGCTCTTTGTTCTTTTGCTTTTAACATGTTTGATTTACCATGCCCAGGCTGATTCTTATCGCTGGTGCAGGAGAAGAAACTTTTTCTGGGAAGGCAGATTTTGCAGGACAGCGGAAAGCTGGGGCTGGGGCAAGAAAACCCCTTGGAGATCTATCCAATGCAGGGAAGCCCGTAAATCAAGTACATGGAAAGAAAGTCCTTGATGGTTCGATAGACAGAGGAAAACCCTCTATTAGTCAATCATCAAAACCACTCAAGTCAAAAATTCTTGAGAATAACAAAAGAACTGCCAGGAAAGCTTCTGAGAAATCACTTACTGGTTGCAGGAAAGCACTTTCTGACATTTCAAACTCAGGGAAACCTCATGTTCCTGAGATAAAAAATAAAATCAGCCTGAAGTCAAGTTCCTTGACAGAGGAATCTCTTCATCCCAATGCAATAGCTGAAGAACGAATCTTGCACAATCATCAAGAATGTATCAAATCACAGTTTGAAACTGCACAAGTGCATCAGTTTTTCAAGACTGTTGGACTTGAGGATGGTAATTTAGCTTTTAACTTGGGCTGCTTTATATTGTGATTATAGTTTTTGCGGACTGAGAGTGCATTTCTTTTTGGATTGTACATTTTGGCTGGTACTTGGTTTACTTATTCTCTGATTTATAATTTGATCAGATTCGGATGATCACATGACAATTTCCTTTGAATTGCCTGCATTATGTAAACTGAAGGTTTGGTCGTAATTTTTCATGTTTCTTTTGGTCTGTTTCTCCCCATCTTGTTTTTCTAATTGTTTGTCCATCCTTTCAGTCTGAGAATGAATGCTTTGAATTGGAGGAGGTACCTGAGCGGTTGCCTGTAGTGCAGTCTCTGTCTGCTCAGACTGGTTCCCCAGCACACTGCAAGACTCCAAGCATACCAAGTTCCTGTTCAATATGGAATGACATTGCTGTCAATTTCAAGTTGATAGAGACACCAAAATTGTCTAAAAATTGATTCTCCTGCAACAATGTAAAGAACATGATGGATGGGAATTATTGTTGTGATTTTAGAGACGGCCTTAGGTTGGTAATTAGCTGTTATTTTTGATTGGGAAGAATGTTGAAAAAAGGCTTATTCTGTCCAAGACATTTCAATGGATATTTTCTTCATTCTTATGCGCATAAACTCTTTTCATATTTTCAGGGTGTTCGTCTTAAGAATTGAAATTGGTCCTTGTGATGTGTATATAGTGGAAATGTGACATATCTAGAAGATATGTTCCCAGGAAGCAAGGAAAGTGTTTGATAATAATAGTGACAAAAACTCTGGAGTCTTTGATTAGGAAGGCAAATTAGATAATAAAATATAATAAAATCTACTTTGCCCAGTAGCTTTGTCTAAATAAGTTTTTAAATACATTCATTGGAATGACAATAATAGTGATTACAAATAAAAGAAACATTCAGTTCCTCTATTTTACAACTAATCCTTCACAAAAGTCCAATTACATATTTTTTACCATTAATTATCACCAGCGTTATATTTTTAATATTTAAATAATATCATATATTCAAATTTAATCACTTAATTTTTTTTCTCATTTTTATTCAAGCAGTATAAATGACGAGGCACTTTCAAATGCTCCCGTTTGGAAGAACAAAGTGCTGAGTGGATCCAGATGGATTGAAACCTCATTTTCTCTCTGTTAATACGTATACAAAGTTCTTTACGAAATTGAAACTTTGGAACTCTTATCATATGCCAAACAACTCTACCCACTGCGCTATCTCGAGACATCAGAATAAGTTGAGGTCAGTGGGGAAAACACATTGGTCACTTAATTTTTTTTGTTCACTTTATTGCATTATACATATCTATATGGACTAATAGCAATAGAAGAGATTACATCTCAGCAACCAATTTTTCAGCATCAGCTCCAGATTTAGAAAGGGTTCCCTGAGTCCACTTTTTCAGCATTTCCAACGAAGCCTTTGGCTGGTCCATTGGAACCATGTGACCCGCATCATGTACCTGTGTTTTTATACACATGATATCAAACTGAATCAGCATTTATCAAGCAACAGGGAAATTTGGAAGGTAAATGGAGTATATCTATTTCTTGATAACATCAATTGACTACTTAGACGAGAGTTATTGACAGTTTTCACAGCACCGGAATGTTGTGCGTGGAGAGAGAGAGAGAGGGGGGGGGGGGGGGGGGGGCTGGGGGGAGAAGAAATACCTTAAGGAAACTTAAAGGTCCATAATTCTTCAACAATCCAGCTTCTGAGTCATCAACTGTGAAAGGAACTTCGGGTGAGGCTACAAATTCTTTCTGACCAGACCACTCCATGGCATGAACCCACCTTGAATTACCTACTCATTGAATTCATAGCACCAGGAAAAAGATCAACAATAAATTGCATAGAAAGGTCTAAAGTATGAAATATTTAAAGTAGAAACACATACCGAGCCAGTTGCAGATAAGATCATATTCCCCAGCGTACACAAGCAAACTGATTCCATCATCTAGAAGGGCAGGAATACCAACTTCAAGATTCCTCATCCAATCCACCAGCATAGCTTGATAAACTGTAGAACTACAAGACACAAAATCAATATCCCCAACCCCTAGTGCGTTCCGGACAGATTTATCGTTCAAGAACTTCTCCATGTTTGAGAAATCATAGCAAAGACTCCCGTCGCACTTCTTTCTAATGTCATAATACTGCAGTGTAAGCATATAATTACTGGTCAAAATGTTGAATATGCCCATGATCCTCAAGAGTTTGCAAAATTTCCATAAATGTCAACATGAATTTATTCTAAATGACAAGCAGGATGAAAGGCTTAAATTTTTCATTCAAATTATCCTCCTCTAACAAAGTATAAAAGAAGAGTTACAGAGTTGGTAATTCTGGGAAGCATAACAAAATGTAACAGGTATCAACAATTTGTTCAAGACAATCAAAATCCTCCTTCACTCTTCACTAGACAACAACAAACTTTTTAGATTGAGTGATTCATTAACATGGTATCAGAATTTCTATGAACAAGCCTGTATTTTGACCAATCTTCAAGCTCAAAGGGGTCCCACATAAGAGCTTCTGTCAGAGTTAACTATTATTCATTTTTTTGGCTTTAAGCAATCCATCAAGTCAACAACTATAAAGTACTACTAACATGTGAACCACTCAGAAGAGGAAGCAACTACATTACCCACATTGATATCGCCAGCATGTGACATGATAGAATTGAATATGGTATTACAGATAAAATAGGAAGCTGTGCATGCAATTTTTCCATCAGTACCTGAAATGATCAAAACAAATTTTTAGCAGAAAGGTAATAGAAGCTGCCCAATCTGAAAGCCCCAAACAATTGAGAGCATAGTTTTACTATGATAGTGAGGCAGTGATTCTTGGTTCTTAGATCTTGGATAAATGATCAGGATGATAAAATTACTTAAATGCCACATGATTACTGAAAGTTAAAAAAACAGGTCCTCCCACTATAATATTATTATATGCAAAATCATATAAGAACTTCATGTAGTTTTCAAATAATTCATAATATGAAAAAGCAAATGATCGTCAAGATAATTATATGCTTATAAAATAATATAATACCCATCAGTAAGTAATATATCGATTATGCATAAAGTTTAGATTTTGGACATAGTATACACAATTATCAAACATGAGCTTATATAGCTAATTTCTGTGAGTTTTGGTGGATACATAGGACTATAAACATTTGCTAAATACTAACTTGTGCCTCTTTGTATACTATATCATTGTATATTAATATCAAGTATTTTATCTAAGCATGTCATACAGTTATTACACTTTCAAAATGATTTAATTTTTAAAAATAATTTAAATTACCAAATTTGAATTGGGATTTGGAACTGAACTACGGGTTGAACTCAGAATTCATGCTTGACTTAGTTCAATTAATTTATAGCCCTAGCTTTCAACACATAAAATATAAAGAAACACAGCATTCACTGAAAGGAGAGCATGGAAAAAAAATCATATGTAAGTTACCACATAGTTTTATTGCCAATTCACAGGCAGGAACCATCACTTTGTTAATGCGATCATAATCGGCCTGCTTAATTATGCCCATGTCCAGTGCATAATCTGGGTAAGCTTTATACTGAATCCCAGGATCAGTAAGTCCATTGCCAATGGCAAATCCCTTTAAACCAATTCAAATAAGACAATCAAATCTTCTTACCTTTCAATGCAATCACAAAACTTAGAAAGTAAGAACAGCGCACTATGCAGCATAACAGACCTTCAGGTTTATATGAATTCCTTCTTTAGCTTCATTTCCCCTATGGACACGAGCTGCAAAAGCTGGAATATAATGTCCGGCATATGATTCACCCGTAATAAAAAAGTCATTTTCTGCGTACTCAGGGTGTTCAGCAAAGAAAGCCTGCGTGGTGAAGAGAAACATGCTAACTCAATATATTATTGGTGATACTTAGCCAGGTGTTCTTATCAAACTCAACAGTAACTAAGAATTGCTTGGTTTGGTTTTCCTCAAAAAGCAACCAAGAAATGTTAGAAAATGAAAAAGGTTGGAATTGCAGCTTCTGTTCCAGCAGTAATAAATAAAACTAAGGTAACAAATTATGTAAACACTTCAATAATGTTCTATAACTAATATTTAGAGCAAACACGAGTACCTGTAAAAAGTCATACAGGTCATTGCTCACGCCCTCTTCATCATGACGGATGTCACGCTTGTCGGTGCTGTAACTAAAGCCAGTTCCAGTTGGTTGATCAACATAAAGAAGGTTAGATACCTGAAAGGTTACCAAGCAATTTGTATACACGATAATCACAGGGAAAAGTACTGTTATAATATAAAAAGATCATCTGAAAGAGACAACAAATACCTTGTCCCAACCATAATCATTCCAAACAAGGGACATGTTGTCAGCAATTTTGAAAGGACCATTCTCATAAAACACAGCCAATTCACTGCTACAACCAGGCCCCCCAGTCAACCAAATCACAACAGGATCCTTCTTGCTGTTCCGTGATTCAAAGAAAAAGTAGAACATCCTGCACAGTTCAACCAAAAACAACAAACCATATTAAGCAATCTATAAGCACATAGAAAATTACTAAATTCAATCATTTTATTTATCCATTCACATATTTTCCCCCGCTTCATCCAAATAAGAGAAAACTATTTACATTTTAAAAACGTATATATCTTAACAAGAGATTAAACAAATATTAAAATAATAATAAACTATATTTTAAGTCAACATCAATGCAAGGTACAGTAAAAAAAAAGCAGAAAATCATAACAAACAAATCGGCATTAAAAAAAAAAAAAAAGAACCTTGCATTATGAGAATGCTGAATAGGATAATAGCCAGCACGATGAGCCAAGTCATCGATGGAGACCTCAGAGTCCGAAGCTGAAGGAAGTAAGTTAGGGAACCTGAGCGGTTTCTCGACGATTTTGTTGGCGTTAGAATTTGAATGGCAAACGATATTGACATCTTCGGGAGGGAAAAGGTTAAGGTCTCTGATGAGCTTCTTCGCCGGAAAATTTAACCGGAGATTGTCGGCGTCGGAAGAGAGAAGAAGCAGAGAGAGAATGAGAATAGGGCACAGCGTTGAGATGGAGAGAGAGTGCCCCATTTTCGTTCGCACAAAGAAAGGTAGAAAGAAGGGAAAGTGAATATATATAGTTTCGTTGCGTGGGATCGAAGTTTAAAGAACAATTTCACGTCCCATCAACACAACGTGGACTGTAGTTAGTTGTTCATACATATGCGTCTTTTACACTAATAGATGCCTAAAATGAACCATTAACTAACAAATAATGTTTTTTTATTTCATTTTCTCTTAATACACTCATTTCTTTTATCTTAGTTATAAAATATTATTAATATACTTTTATTAAAGATTATTTATTTGTTAATTAATGTCTTTAAAAATACTTGTTAATAAATCTCTTTCTTCTATTAACCTCATCCATATTTATAAGAGCCGTTAGAGGATAATATGATTCTGTTGAGACTTGAGATTTCCTTATAAAATTTAAGAACTAGGGCGTTTAATTTGAAAAAAAATGTTTTTATCCTTAGTAGGAAAAGAAAACTACTAATATAATTCTGATGACTTTTTTTAGAACAAAAAAACACCTCCTTATACTTACTTTATTTTTAATTTTAAATATTTATATAAAATAGTAAAAATAATACAATTTTTTTACATATAATTCAAAATTGAAGTGTGGAAATCACATAAAAATTGATAGTCAGAAGTAAAATTTTAAATCAATTAAAAGAAAATTACATATATATATATATATATATATATATATATATATATATATACACACACACATGTTTGGCTCAATATAAATTTTGTCCTTTTAAATGAAAAACAATGTAAAATAAAAAAGTAAAGGATTATCTATTATTAATTTAAAATTGATAATATTTATAAATTTAAATTAATAATGAATAGACTTACTTTTTCATTTTAAAGAAACTACATCTTGAAAAACAATAATAAAAATTCTTCGATCACACTGCAATTCCAAGATGCTAAGTTCCTCACTGCAAACAGACATTTGGAAACAGGGAAAAAACCATATAAGGCATAAGCAGAATTGGTGCAAAGTACAGAAGCTGGGTCTATAAGTTAAGTTCATTAATAGGATTTTTTTTAATATAGTTTTTAAAAATAATATATATCAAAATACGATTTTTTTTAAAAATTATAAAATATAAAAAATTACCCACGACAATTTAAAAAAATTAAAAGTCAAAATTCAATAAATAATGATTTTTGGAAAAGTAATAAAAAAATTAAAGTGTTTTTGGTCAAAAATAGTCATTAACTGTTTTTAAAATTTTTTCATAATTCTGTAATATTAAAAAAATTTATATTTTGATAATTTAATATTTTCATATAAAAAAAAGTCTCATTAATAAATATCATGTTTATACTGCCTCTTGGTAAACTCGTTTGATTAATAGTTATTTTATGAAGCTTTTGAAATCGAGAAAGACTTTAAAACAATTAAGAATGCATGTTCGTTACTTATACATTATTATTTTGATAAAATATTTATACTTATATTTTTATTTTTTATTTTTTTTACTATTGAATGGGACTGAAAGCTGAGATAAAACAAAACTACCTACAAATCTAAAGTTTTAAATTCCTAAAGAATCTAGACAAAAAAAAGGAACTAGGGAAGGAGAATATTTATCAGAGTATGAAGCTGTATCAACAGAATCTATACTTAATTTAGCCAGCATGTTCGCACTCTTATTCTCTTTTCTCATCGTATGTCTAAACCTGATAAAAGAGATGAGTTTCAAAATATTTCTAATAGCATCAATTAGATGGAAAGAAAAATGGTTACAATTTTCAAAATTTAACACTAACTATAGGACCTTTTTAGAGTTTAATTCAATTCAAATTACTTCAATATTTTTATGTATAACAAGCTGCAAACTAAGAAATAGTCCCCACAGTTTAGCTTCTAAGGGGGAACAAAAATTGAGACCTCTATAAAAATCAGCAACAATCTTTCCATAGCTATATCTAATTAAATCCTCACATCAAGCACATTTCAACGCATAAAATATCGCACTATCAACATTAAGTTTTAAATGACCTGGGAAAGGAGGGAACCATCTTTTCTGCCTTTGTTTGTCCAATAAAATAGCAGTCCTTTTTAACTTGTCCCTGAAACAATAGTTTAAAAACTCAAAATCATAGCAAATTTTATGATATAAGGACTCATAGGAAACTACAGAATTTTGAAATATTATATTATTTCTTTCTTTACAAATATGCTAGATTATTAAACCAAACAGCCTATTCCAACTGAAAAAATTATTTAGATTAAGATTAGATAGATTATTATAAAATCAATCAGTCAAGTCTAAGCTGAAAAATGAGGCTCAGTTATCTGGTAAGACAAAATAGTCCCACACTTTATTAGCATACCAACAATCTCTAAAAAAAACTTAGATTAGAGCAAATTATAAATAAATTACCACAAGAGACAAAATAAATATTAAAAATACTATAAAACTAATTTTAAATAAATGTTACTTGGTATTACTTAATTAGAGAAGTGACATGTGTCAATACCATATGAATGACTTATTATGAAGGGGCGTCACTCTTGAATATGGTGACACACGTTTTAATTCGCTAATTCTGGCCTTGATTTGAACTAAGATTTTGAAACATGAATATAAAAAACCTGTTTAAGGTCTCTGTCATTGGTTGCCTCAATTATAATGAAGAAGGCTGCAGAGAATCATATGTGAAATAGGATAGTCATTCCAAGTTCGCCATATCATTCACTTGTAAAAATTGAAACTTTCATTAACCACCAACATAGAAAACGCAAAGCAAAATTGAACTGTGTTTAATATAGTTAAAGTACTAGAACCCTTAAGTCGCTAATGGGCACAAAGGATGTGAAATTGTTTTTGAAAGTTACAAATGTTGCGACTTTGGTAAGGAGACACAAACACTTACAAAGTCTTGTTCCTTTTGTTATTGTTATTGCTCTAGTTCTACTTCCACGTTCAAGAAATTAAGGAAGTCATCCACAGAAAATTCATTGCATGAGACCTCATTTTGCACCCTTAATTCCTCTATGAAGATTCTGGGCTTTGTTTTATGCCCTTTTTTCCCTTCTAAATCTGATCTTGAATGTTGTGTTCACACTCATTTTTCTACAAACTGGGCACGTATCACTATATATATATATATATATATATGAGAGTGGCGCCCCTTTAGACCTTTACCACGAGCCACAGGGCACTTCTTCATCAAATGACACCTCTTAAATGAGAGTAACTCTTCAAGACTGTCACGTGTCACATTCTCTTTTAATGGCAATGTGAGTTATTCATTTTGTCCATTGTGGTATTTTATTTACAAACTGATTCAAAATTTTCAAATTCTTATCTATAATAGTTTAAAAGTCTCACATTAGTCCAACCTGATTTCTATTGCATTAAAATTTGTGCAATCTAATTTCCGTCACTTAAATAGTTAGTTAATCAAGCTTTTATCGTGTGATGCAAATTTCAATTTAAAATCCATGAATAAATTTAATTTAAATAAGCATCTCAATTTCGTCACTAATTTTAAGTCAATCATATTGTTTTCATTATATAAATGGTCTCAATTAAGTTGTGAATATGCAGTTGTATTAAAATCTTAAAAACAAACCCAACAATCTTCCTCAACTTAAACAGATTACTTCTAAAACAAAATTATGATTTAATCTAAAAGCTTAGTACTCCATCCAAGAAGTGGACTCGAAACTCAATTGATGATCACAAGATTAAGTGATGAGTTTGGTTCTTGATTGTTCAACTTTCCTAAAGAGGATTAGTTGCATTGATCATGGGTAGCATCCTTGACAGCTTGGAGACGGATTACTGTCCCTTTCTGTTTCGCTCCTCCATTTTCTTTCCAATGCCTTGGTGAGATTTGTCTTGTTTAACTTTTGTTTTCCATTACCCAACCAAATAAATAAATAAAGACACAATCAGACAGAAGTTATAGAACTGAGGCAGGTTTTCAATTTCAGAAATGTACAAGGAGTATTGATCAAAACGTCTATTTAATACATGAATATGAATTTGTATGTCTGCTATTGGATCAGCAAATACAAATAAATAAAATAGGTACCTGTATATATATTTTTTCAAACAATGAAATTTTGTATTAGATAAATGTTGGAAAATAATAACCATTAACCCTGAAGATTATTAGTACATATAAATGGATTTCATGCTAGGAGGTTAATGTGGAGAAGAGAACCTCGATAGTCTCCCTCTACCATCATGCGTAGTAAGTAGACACCTATAAGAGCAAGGGAGGTCATTGCATGTTAAAGGCTTTACACAGTTCTTGTTTCAGTTGCTGTTTAACTAAAACTTTCAACAATTTAGTCAAAGAAACCTTCATCATGATGCCAAATATCAACTAAGAAATCTACCATCTCCTGCATGAGCCACCAATCCATCGAAATTGCATCAGCAAATGGAAGAGTTATACAGAAAGCTTTGTATATTCTAATGAATAACAATGAAATGTTATCCTGCAATGCTTAAAAAGACAACAACGCTTAAGAGCATTATTCTGTGAGTGATTTTCCTCCATCTCTCCCATGCATGTACAGTGTACTAGAAAACAAATTCACCTGATACTTTTTCAAATATTTCTCTGCTCCATCTTTAAGAAATATATATTATGAGCTCGATATGAACACATACATTTTCATGCATTAGATAGATTATTTCAGGTAAGCATTTTGGAATCTTACAGGTAAGGGTATCGGCTCGGCAAAAGGTTCGTTAGTTGAGAGCAGCTCTTCATAAGATGTTGACCAGCTGAAATAAAAATGTAGTAAAATTATTAGAGTTGCCCTAAGATGCTATGCCAAACGAATGCATGTTAAAAGATTTGCTTATTCTTCGAAACTTTGTGAGTCATGAATATTGATTCTTCTAGAATTAGTAATTACTAGTTATTAAACACTAACAATGGGTAATGTATTAGTTGAATTCAATCCATTTTGAAGTTTTCAAACACTCTGGTAATTTAGTACCTATTTCATATGAGAAATAGATGTTTAAAACTTGTATCTAAGTGACAGTTTCTGTTAGTTTAGGAATTCAAGTAAATAAATTAGAAAAAATTAATATATGTGTAACTCACTTGACATATAAGACCAGAAAAAAGGATCATGGTTGGATGAGTTCTATGCCAGAAACAAAAGTAATTTTATTCACTGGCAAGGATTGTTTATCAGCTATGGAATAGAATTCAGCATTAAACTGGTATACACAAGATTACAAGCAAGAGAGCAATGATTTTCCCATGTCTTCAACAAGAATGTAGAAACCTTAGTTCTGCCCATAAGGCTGTAAATATCTCAGAGAAACTAGAAATATGTGTATGATAAAACCCCTTCTAAACTACTGATCACTTTTCTTGTTTTGCCCAACCCTTCTAAACCTTTCATCGTGACCATAATAACAATAGCAAACATGTGTATACCGCATATAAAGTTCTTCTTATGGAATACTATTTGTGCTCTTGTGAGTAATACAAATTATTTTGATGACAAAAATAATAATAAAATAAAATTGATCTTACTGTGAATGACCAAAAAAGGAGTTGGGTAGAGATATACCTAATAATCGGATCCTTAGTTGTTCTTGGTGGATGTTGAGCCTTATCACCAACCCACTTTCTTCTATCCTCATGCCAAGCTATTGCAGCTACAAACATATTCACCCATATCAGGTTTTAAACAACAGCTTAGAAAAATTACAAAATAAACAGAAAACAGAAAATTTATAATAAAGCTTAGAAAAACTAAAATATGAAAATGAAACAGAAAAATTATGAATAAAGGCATTAAGCTAATACTATTTCATTCTTTGCTTCTATAATTCTTTCTTAGTGAGCTACATATTGCACTAGGAAAATTCGTGGGGCCAGATTTCTTTTGTCATCGGATCTATGATAGACTTTAATACCACGTTGAATTTGGCCTTTAAACTTAACTTGACCTCAAAAGTTAGTTCATACAGTTAGGATTATTTTAGCCTCTGTAAGCTCTTATTTAGCTATATCTATAGTCGATGTGGGAATTCAACAATTACCATTACATGTCCAAAGTGCCAAAGAGTAATTCCTAAAGCTATTTCATTATGAATTAGCACAGTTAGGTCTTTTCTGAAGATTTTATTGATTATTTTCCACATCAATTGATCATTAGCAATTCCATCACAACACTTTGTTTGCTCTTTCATTACTACATCTGCCCTTCATCCATATCCATAACTGTAAATAAAACCTGAATGATAACATTAATGTAAATGTTAACTATTATTTTGTGAATGCTCAGGTATCAATTGTATAGCAAAGCTTGCATGTCAAGTGTTCCTCTGTTATTGTTATTGTCATACACTCATACTACCCTTAATAGGTTTTGATCCAAGACATCTGGAGTTAAGAAGTTATGATTTGTAATATTCTTCAGTGCTAAAGTCATTGATCAGTAAAATAAAACAAGTGATTGCATTTTTATCAGATGCAAGGAACAAAAAACGCCTAATTTGGGTTAATCACATGAATCCATATATTTAACTAGTTTCTATTTTCACTTCCCTGGACCAATTCCTTTCTGAAATTCCTCGAATTAAAGTTATTTCAGCAGATAAATAAAATAACTATAACCATCCATGTAAATAGCATGAATAAAATAACTACTAACAAGCTATATGGGATGTTCTAGAATAGTTTAATGCTTTTTAAGAGGTAAACTAAAGCAAAATAGATGAATAAATGCAATCAAAGGAAAAGGACTGGTTAAGTATTAGATTATGGAAATTACAATGGCAAGCTCACCATGATTAACATAAGTGGTACTTTGCTTCAAATTTTGCTTTCCATTGGAATGAGAACTTCTGTGGGCCTTTTCACTGGATCTTTTCACTTCATCTGCAGATTCAGAATGCTTCAAAGTTTGTTTCCCATTTGAACGGGAACTTTCAGCACAGACCTCCATCACATCCAAATTAAAGGACCATTCCCCCACAATAATTATACAATAAATACTAATAATTGTTTCCTTCTAAAGACTAGAAGTACCTCCAAGCTTTGCTACAGTAATTTCCACTTGAACGTCATGGAATTTGAAAAGAACCAATGTTCATATATTGCTGTTGCTGCATAATGAGGGAGCAGCTTCCAAAGGAAAAGTATCGGCAAAGTGTAATTTGTGTTTATTGTGGAACACTAGTAAAACTGGTACAAGGAAAAATTAAACAAGGTGAAGTACAAATTGAAAAAAAGGATGAAAAGTAAATTTCACAAATTATTCACACAAACACTCGTAAATATCTTCTTTCAAGGGTCATTTTCTTCATGCATTTCATTTTAAGACATTATATGATACGTTAATTAAACAATCATCTATACCATTACCAACACCCATAAAATATATCTACCTCCAAAGCTCATATTTCCTTTGCATTGATTGGTTCCACATTATAATCTTCCCTTTTATAAGAAAAACTAAATAAATGGATTAGTGGTGATAAAAGCTATGTGTGATATGTTAAAATATCACACGCACACACTCAAAAGCCGAGTCATGCACAAGCTAACACTGGGGCCAAAAAGATGGCACACAAAATATTTAACAAGCCAATTTGTTTAAGACTCCACCTTGTACCTACTTTGCGTTCCAGTTTTGGCCAGCAATTGAAATGATTAAATGACAGAGCGTGGGGTCTCACAAGTTCAAACTCCTGGCTAAAGCAAACATGTACTGACGACATTCATTTCTGGTTATTTAGATATGGGAACACCATTTCCAACAGTAAGAGTAACCTCAATTATAGTGAACCTAGCTCCTCCACCCCACCCCTGCATTATACTATAAAAACTTGATGCATGATTATCCAAATAGAATTCAACTTCAAATTGGAATAAAATGAGTCTATATACACAGAAATCCTCATTGTCAAAGCATTCAATTACACCTAGATCTAGTTAGTCGAGAGACCCATATCATCTTAAGCCCCATAAAATATTAGTCCTATGTAATACTCAATAAATGCAAATTTTATTCATTAATTCAATCTACTTCACTTCCAGATCTGAGATAAAACACAGTAGCTGAAAAACACGTGCTATTTCTAGATCTAAAATCTTCCTCACTAGAAGGGCCCAACATAGATTTAATAAAAGCAATAAAGGAAGAGGAATTTTAGACCAATAAAGGAAACCATCTTTGGGCTAATGCCCTACAGACCAATTTTCACATCATCACAGTATAATTAAGATAAAGACTTCTGATTTGGTTTCAAATGTATAATTAAGATAACACAGCTTGATCTAGAAAGCAATGAAATGAAACAAGCATGCACGCAAAGAACATAAAACACAAAGGAAATAACATGAGATTCCCAATAACTCCAAGTAAGAGACAAAACCCATCAACGTTTCCCCTCAATGAGTAATGCATTCGGCAAAACAAGCGCAAAAGCACAAACTGAATAGAGATCAGAAAAGCAGCAAATGAAACATGAAACAAAATCAAAACTTTGAGACTTTTCTGTGACGTCTTCATAAAAAAGAGAATTGAGCAATACCCTTATGGTTCTTTAAGCAAGGGTACGAGGTGGTGCCTGAGCAAAGAGCTTAATTGAAGGAGAAACATATGCAAAAAATCCCAAGGTAGGATTTTGGAAAATGGGTGAGTCATTTACAAGCATTCAGCTGCAACAATTATCAAACGTGTCTTTTTCTCACCTTCCTGCCTTTTTCATTTCTTCGGTTTTGCTTGAGGACATGTGTCTGTGGCGACTCGCCAGTTTTTTTTTTTTTTTTTAATATAATTGTCCCTGTTTTTCATTTTCTACGATTTGGATGAATCATAAAAGTTGTTGTTGACGTTACACAGTAGTTGTAACGTGTAATGCGAATATGACTACAATACCCGCCACCAACCAGTCACGAGAGCAAAGAAGATAAGGATAAAAAACATACTTGAGGGGCTTTTAGTCATTTATGGTCATAACGAGGCACCATTTCAGTATTACTCTCACAAGTTTAAGTACCCTTATCTGTCTAATAACAAGAAAATGAATCGAATTAGAATGTGCACAAATATACAGCACAAAAAATGTTATACATTATTATTTAATCATGAATTTTAGATTATTAATTTTTATAATAATTGATTTTAAAGATGCTTATTAATTGAGCAATAATGTAATTTATAATATTAATAATATATCAAAATTAAATTGAAAAAAGGTGTGTAGGGACGTGTGATTTTGACTGGGTAACTGCTTTGTATCGTGTGTGGCTAGGAACAGTTTAAAACTTGGAATTGGCTCGTTATTAGCTAGGGATATCCTGCTGACATGGCTTTGACGTGCCCAAAAGAGAGTTCGAGACGATGGTTGGTGAATGAAACCCTTTCATCTTATGGAGATTGCCTACCAACCAAAACTGACGAGCAAAGGCAATTATGGCCAAATGTAGGTGCAGATTTGGTTGGATTTGATATAAAAATTATTCATTAAAATTTTATCAGTTAATTTTGGTAATTTTTTTTTACTTGATTTAAACTAACTTCTGAATAGGTACTATAGTAAAAGAATTAAAATTATATGTATGATTGATTATTCAATTTTAACATCAAAAATAATAAATTTATTAAAAATTAATATAAAATTATTAATTTTAAAACATGATATAATATTAAAGAAAAATCAAAATAGTATAGAGTTATAAAAACACTCGTGTGATAAATGATCAAGTTTATTAAGTTTAGTTTTTTAACATTATTAATTCGTATTTTATTCAATTTTAATATTTTTATTCAAATTGACTCGTTTATTATAATAAACTTGTTAATTTTTAATTAATTTAAATTATATTAATTGAATTCATTCAACAAAATTCATAAATACCAACAAAATTAAGATAACTCACCAAAAAATTATTATCTAAATTTTATTTATATGTTTTGTATGGATTACATCAATAAATAATTATTATATTATTACTTATAAAATTAAATAATTTACAAAATTAAATGTATTTTCAACATAAAATAATAAGTAATTATTTGTTCATTGACGACCTTATAATATTTAGGATGCGAATCGCTCTAATTAACACGAGAACTGAATATTCTGTTTCATTTTTTTTAAGTGAAAATATAAAAAATAATAATTTTTTATGTAAAATTAGTTTGAGCAAAAATTTTTTGGCTTAAATTAAATTTTGTAAATTTGTTTAAACAAATTATTTTAACTTAAGTAAATTTTGTGTATTTAAGGAGATTGAGGCTCGTTGTGAAGAGAATAGAAAATTGAAGATAGATAAAGATAAGTAGAGAATTAGGTATGGAGCAAAGAGAGAAAAATATAAATAAGGTAGAGTGAGAATGAGAAGTAGAAGAGAGGAGTTGGGAGAGAGGCTAGAGAGCTGAATATGAGAGAAAATATATATTAAATATGAAAGTTAAAGAAAAAATATTAGGTAAAAAAAAAAATTAGAGAGAAAACACAAAATTTGTTCAAACAAAATAATTTGCTTAAACTAATTTTGTATAATTTTTTTTCACGCTCAATTTTCATATTAAATGAAGTGTATCTGCATCCCAATATAAACAAAATTACAATTGGAACCATGTCTCCACGTATGAAAATATTATTTTTTATAATTTTAAACAACTATTATATTTTTATATTTGATTTTTCTTATATTTTTTATCTCTCTTTCCTCTATCTATTTCACACCTACTTTAAGTGTCAAATTATCATTTTCGAAAATTCAAGTGCATCAATTAATACTTACATTTGAGGATACTAACACCAACGCGAAGTAAAAGCAAGGTGATAAGCCAATTATAGATGTTGTGTACGTTAATGAAAAAAAGATCATATAAAATTGACAAACATGATTACTTTCCATCCGAAAATTAATTGACAAATTATTATTTTCTTAGTAATAAAGATTTTTAAGATATTCTTTTATTAATCAATTTTTTTTTATTAACAATTACATAAAGTACATTAAAATTTTTAAAAATGATCTAACATTAATGGAGAAGATAATATAGTTTTAACAATACAGATTACTCCCCATCCAAAAATTATCGATTTTCTCCACAACTGTAATTTAAAAAAATAGAAAAAAGAAAGCAAAAATTCCGTTGCCGGGACTTGAACCCGGGTCTCTCGGGTGAGAGCCGAGTATCCTAACCAACTAGACTACAACGGAGAATTGATATTCTTTAGTGATTTTAATTATAGAACTTGTGACTCTTTATCACTTACTTGGTTTTCATTTTTACCATTCATCCACCTCTAACATTTTGAACACTGTTAAACAATAAAATTCACGGGTTAACAACCAATTTAAGAGTGAATATTAGTCTATGGCCCTTAACCTTTTACACACTGTTAGATAGTAAAATCTCACATTCAAAATCCTAATCCACACCAACAAAAATTACAGTTTGTAACCAGATACTGAAATGCTATAAAATTTTCAACCCTGCAACATCTTTACTATAGTACACCCTATGCATTATATTGCTAAACAAATATAATATCGCACCGCAGTACAAACTTCGGTACATTTGTAGGTCTTCTTTCTTAGATACCATAATCTAAAGAAACAAGAGAAGAGATACAAACTTATAAAAACTAACAGGACTTTTTGTACCAAAATATTATACCGAATTAAACTAACAACAACGTGACATATGCTAAACATAGCAACTTGTGTCAATATATGTTAATTCGGAAAAATATTTTTGGTACATGCATCACCTAGATTGAAAATATTTCCCTAGCTAAAGTGCATCATAACTTATTTCGGTTTCACACTTTTTCTGTCTTCATAACGAGGCAATGGCAGAAGTAGCTAGCTAATAGGACGCATAATTGTTTACAATCGTTTGTGTTTGAGCCACCATTGCAGCAGAAACCATTGTGTTCATTCCACACATACCATGCCCTCGGCAAAGCCTGTAATATCCATGTTCTCCCCAATTTTTGCCCCATGAATTCTTGATGATCCAGTATGGTTTGTTACCAAGCCTGAGAATGGAGAAGCCTTTTGCACCATATCCTACAAGTAACACACCGTGATTGAGCCATCTCTTGCCACAGATGAGAGGGCATGAGACACCACCAATGTAAGTTTGCATGAAAATCGCATTCAGGCCCACTGCATATTAGATTTCATGAACCCCCATGAATATTAATTTATCATACAAAGATCAATAGAACATTACTAGCTAAACGATGAGCTGCATGCTAGTGCAAATATTACATATAAATATTAATTTGGTTTTGTTTTATTAAGGTTACTTACTTGCTAGTGGACCATGGTTGACTAAATATGCAGCAATTTGATTCTCATCCACTGGGATATTGGTGAAATTTGTGATTCTAACTGCTATTTTCTCTGGATCAAACTTACATTCACCTCTCTGCCCACTGTAGGGGTATGAAGACTCTTCTTCCAATCCACCAGCCTCAATCAAATAATTATAGGCGTTTGTCATAAGACCTCCATTACAGCCATTGTCACAGGATCTACGTTCTGTTATGTCACACTTAGGGGGGAAAAATAGAACAGGAACTCAGGGAAAAACAATAATAGAAAGAGCGAAAATGATTTATTTAAAAAAAATTTCTGTAAAAGAATGAATGGGGATGCATAAAAGTTTGTGAAATTTATTTAAATTTTATGTGCATTTAATGAAGAAAGATTCAGGTCAATCGTAGAGCATAGCCGAATATTGATTAATGAAAATGACTCTAGCTGAATAATAACAATCCTTAAATACATAAGAGATATATACCTTGTTGTCACAGTCTACGAGCTGTTGCTCACTGAGACTGAGTAGCTTTCCGGTGGCAATAAAATTGGCTCCTTCTATAGATCCTGTAGTGCTGAAAGCCCAGCATGATCCACAACTACCCTGTACCAAAATTATCCACAGATATTGACGAATATTATGCATATGAATTTTTATTTTTTTTTAAATTATCAAATTTATTTGTATGACAATTAAACATATCCCATCTTTTCTAATACTTTGCAAAAATCCAATTATCCAAACCAAATCATGCTTAAGAAACCCAAACAATTTAAACTGAATTTTAAACTAAACTGCTCTAGTTGTCAACAAGTTAAAGTGGTTTGGTTAACTGATTTTAAAAAATCAGTTATGACCAAAGTAGATTTTGGTTAAAAACCAGCACGAAATTCAGTTTAAACAAATTAACGCCTATAAACGCAAACCTTTTAAAAGCCGATTAATAACACGAATTTAACTAGAAAACTCCCACATAAATGTTCATTAAAAAGCTTAAAACGAATTTAACTAAAATACCTGCATCTTAACTTCAGTAACAGCTCCTTTATCCCTCCAATCAAAATTCTCCGGCAGCCCATCCACCTCTAATACCGGCGCTTCATCACCGGCGCCGTTATTCCACGGGAGCTCGCCGTTCACTCCGGTGTATAACCGCTCAAACTCCTCCTCCGTGAGATCGGAGAACTGTGTGACGCCGTGGATGGCGGTGGGGTCCAGCGCCTGGTGCTCTGCGGCTCTGACCATGTTTTTGGCGAAAATCCCCAAACGGCGCAAATACTCTTCCCTGGTGGCGTATTTCTTCCCGTGATTTTGCATGAAAATGTTGAACTTTTTCTCCGTTCGAAGAAGGTCGTTGTCACGGAGCTTCAGCTTCCTAGCTATGTCCTGAATCGTGGTTTCGTGGTTCTCTAAGCTTGTTCCATGGAAAGCGCAAGATAGGATTAGAGCGCAGAGGAAGAACGAAACACGTGCAAAACACGTGAGGGCCAGGCCTGGTTTTGAGAACATCTTTGTGCTACCTAGCTACCTCTGTCTGCCGCCCATTTCACTCTTCTCCTCCATTTTAATGGGGATTTTCCAGACCATTTTAACCTTCATTGAGGTTCTGTAGCTCCTTTTCGTGGGTGTACGGCGGTCGTTGAAGAGGGTACGACCGTAAATTCATAATGCATGGGAACGTGGCAGCATGCGGCAGTGAAGCTGAACATGCAGCGTGACACGTGGGTGTATTAACAAAAATATATATAATGATTTTTTTAAAACAAATACAAAATAATTTCAATTCTCTTATTTTTATTTATGTATATATTTTAATTATTATATATAAATATTAATTTTTAAATAATTAATATATACAGTTTTATTTAATATTTATTTTATAAAATAATACAAATTTTACAAAATTATAAAGTCTAAATTAATAAATGACGTATTGTATTGGTATTTTCCTAAAAAATGTGTTATACTAATATTTATTTTATTATTAATAAAATAAATTTTAAAATATTAATAATACATATCTCAATATAATGTATTGAAAAAATTAAATTTATTATTACACTATAATATAAGATTAATATCTATTTAAAATAAGAATAAAAAATTTATAATTATTTGTTTATATTTTTTGTCGTGACATTTTAAATTAATTATAAAATAAAATAAATTATATTATATTTATCTGAAAAATTTATTAGTCTCCAATATATGTTTTATCACATATTTAACTTTGACATTTTATAGATCTATTGACATGATAATTTTTTTAAAATTGTACTCTAAATAAAATATGGTAAAATAAATTTAAAATTTGTAAATATATTTATGTTTAAATAATTTAATCATATATGAAGAGTAATATTTAATTTTTATGTTAAAATTACTTTTTTATTGATATTTAATCTAACAATAAAATTATATATATATATATATATATATATATATATATTTTATACTAGTATAAGAAAAAATTTTATATTCGATATAATTTTTTTATTTAACTTATATCTAACAGTAAAAAAATAATAAATAATAAATTATTAAATATAAGTTAAATAAAAAATTAAAATTATATATATAATTAAATTTAAGAATAAAAATGATATATAACAGTTAAAATAATGATACTTTGTGTTACAATTTGAATAGAATATCAAAATTATTCGTATTTTTTAAAAAGGAATTTTTTAAATTTATTTTGTACCTGTGAGTAATAATTTTACTGCCCATGATTCTCATGATTTATGGGTAGTTCAGTAATGGTGATTTTAACTTGATATTCGTAATAGATTTAATAAATGTTCAATCATAATCTCAAGCTTCTAACCAAGATTTAATTTTAAAGATTGATGCAATAATGTGAAGTTTTATTATATTTAGAATTGTCTGAGCGAGTCAACCTGTTTGATTTAGATTAATTCACTACAGATCAAGTTCGAAGGTAAGTTTAACCAAACCTGAAAGCAAGAAAAATGTCAACACAGCTTAATTCATTAATTTAGTTAATTCACAGGTTGGTTCGCCATATAAAAATATTAAAATGGAAAAACATAGCATAGGTTAAACCCATGAGTTTTTTTTTTTTCATTTTTACATTATGATAAAAAAAAATAATTAGGATTGTAGTGTAGATTTCTAAAGGTTAAACTGTAGTTCATCATAATTTTTTTTTAGAGTTTTGGCTTCACCTTCTCTTGTTTCTCTCTCGTCTGACTGAAGGATTATTGTTTCAGCCATGAGTGAAGGTTCTCCGTTTCCCCAACAACCCAAAGTTCAACATTCCTGCATCCACGTTCTCCCTAATTTCTGCTATGCCTGTTTTTCTCTTTCTTTTTTTTTACAAGTTTTTCTGCAACTTATTACGATTCGGAAAATGTAATGAGGAAATAGGATATTAACACTACTACCGAGTCGAGCAGGCCATTTCACGGTTCAACGTGAGAAAATAATTAGGGTTTAAAATCTTTTAAACTTAACTTTTATCTGTCATATTATACTAATAAATGATTATGTTAATGTTTTGAAATATTGATATATATCATTAATATATTAAATATTAATAAAATACATTATATTATTATTGTAAACTTTAAAAGTTTATGACAATAATTTGTTTTTTATTAAATAAATTTATTACCAATGATAATAATTTTAAAATTCAATATTTTTTATCTGTTGATAAGAACAATTTTTTTTAAATTATGAAAGGCACATTAATAACATTTTTAAAAACTGTATTTAATTTCTTAACCAATGACTTGTCATTTTTCTTAGTTCTTATTTTTAGTTAGTTTTATTTTCGTGAAAGAACTGAAATACACTTACACTTCTAATTTGATAAAAGATATATTATTTTATAGATAATTTTAATGAGTTTATAAAAAAATAAATTTAATTTTAATAAAATATTTATATTTAATATTATTACATATTATCTGAATAAAATTTAAATTTTGATAACTAAACAACGTTAGTAATAATTAAAATTTTATTTTAATAAATTTGAGTTTATAAAAAAAATTAACATTCTATGTTTTAAATATTATTGATTGAAAATGTACAAAAAATTAACAGAAAAATAATGAATTAAAAACGTTTAAAGTAAAATATTACTATGACAAATAGGGAAAAGGAAAGACCTTAGATACAAATTTATTCCCACGACGACAGAGAGGGAATATTGACTGGTCAGACTTTGAAAATCACAAATGCATGCAGACAAGACAGTGCATGACAACTGTCTAGTACAACAAAAACACAGTTGAAAATGAAATAAACCACTAGACACACTCCTCTAAACAATGACAACAATCAAACACTTATGACAAAATATGTGATAATATTCCCCTTATACTACTGCTCTATGTATTTGTAAAGTGCGGGCACCGCTCCGTCCAATCCATAGCTTTCTCTGTCTTCACACTTTTTGCTTAGATCCTACACAACGCATATACGTATATATTTTGGTTTGTCAGTTCATGCCTGATTATCCGTTAATAAAAGAAGGAAAAAGATCGTACGTGAATGGAGACTAACATATCAATTAAATAGTAAAACAACAACTTATAAGTGAAAATATTGATGTATTTTGTGTGAAAGATTACCATGAGGTGTGGTGGGACAGAAGAATCTAGTGGTAGGGAGGGGGAGGAGGAGATTTGTAGTAGTAATGTGGAGGAGGAGGAGAGTGAACTGGAGGAGGAGGTGAGTGGTAGGCATAAGGCTTCTTGTAAGGTGGTGGTGGAGGAGAGTGGTAAACTGGGTGAGGGTAAGGGGAAGGAGAAGGGTACTTGTGCACTGGTGGTGGTGGAGATGGGTATTTGTATGGCTTCTTTGGGGGTGGTGGTGGTGGGGAGTGGTACACTGGGTGGGGATAGGGGCGGGGGTGGGGGTGTGGGTGAGGGTGAGGGTGAGGGTGAGGGTGAGGGTGTGGGTACTTGTGCTCTGGGGGTGGGGGAGAGTGGTAGACTGGGTGAGGAGTGTAGTGAACTGGTGGGGGTGGAGAGTGGTATTTGTATGGCTTCTTGTAGGGCGGTGGTGGTGGTGATGGGTAGTGGTAAGGCTTCACCGGCGGCGGGGGAGACGAATAGCCGTAGTGGTTTGCTGATATTTCAGATGGGAAACTTAGAAAGATTATGGCCAATGCAAGAGCAACCGAAGCTGAGGCTACCAGAGACCCCATTTTCCCCTCCAAATTTTCTGTGGAGTTGGTTTTGGTTCTGCTCATATCAGAGCTAGGGAACCCCCTTTTATAGTTGGTTTCTTACAGAGTCTTGATATTTGTGTCAGTGAAATGCACGCAAGTTGGAGTATTCAAATGCACGCAAAACAAATTGAAGAGTTGTCGTAGTTGAAGTGATAATTGATTTTAGGGGTATTTTGATTGTTAGTGTATAAAAATTATTCTCAATAAAGAAGGATATTTTTCTTAATTCTACTAAATTTAGTTTTTATTTTATATTTTAGATCACTTTATATCTAAAAAGCGAATGCCAACTTATAATTTTAGAATAAAATAGGACATATATAAGAGAAGAGAGGGTAATATTATTATTATTCTTCTTGGAAACACGTTGATTTATTGGTATAGTATTGACTTTTAATTGGAAAAACGAGACACACAGCGCTTTGGAACGTGGATTTGTATTTGATGAGGCTGCAAGCGAAGCCACAAATGTTGACACCTTCATTACGCATAAAGAGAAGACAATAAGCTGATTTAATTATTTATTGCTTCTAAACATCTCTCTGCGCGTTTTTCGGTTTATGTCTTTGTAAAATTATTTAAGATAAGAAAATTTATCAATTATATTTTTATTTGAACAAAAATAGAATTGAACTGTCCAGTTTTTTTTTTTTTTTTTTTGCAAATTGAAACAGATTTAAATGTTTTAAGGTATATTGTTAATAGTAACTGTTCTTAAATACTTTTTCCATTGTTTCTAATTATTTATTCTTGTATATATTTTCTTTCAGATATCCAATTTAGAAATCTCGTGCCATTATCTAAAGCTGTATGTGATGTTTATACGGGATACAAAACAAATTTTCATCTCTATCTGCCAGATCTATCTGATCAATTAAATAAAAACTTGAATTAATATTATTATATACATGCATGAAAATTTGAGAACAGAAATGGAAAACGCTAAAACAAACAGACACTAAATATAGATTAACACATGCTGATATTATTAGGAAAAAAAATAATCTAAGAACTATGTAGATTTCTAGAAGAAATATTATTAAAAGAATTATTTGACGTACGCTTGACAGTATATATTTCAACAAAATTACTCCCTCACTTGTAAAATCTATAAAAGATACTTTAAGAAACAAAGAACGAATATTGAATAAATGGAATTCATTTAACATATGTTAAAAAAAAAAGACTCAACATTTAAACATCATTTGTCATACACATAAATACTGGAGTAATTTGTTAATAAATTATATAATTAACAATAAAAAAACTTTTATATAGATAATCTATTTATAGTTTATGAACTAAAATATGTGTATCTGTTTTGCAAAACAAGATCCAGATAGAAAAGTACATACAAAAAACATTGCAACAAATTATAAAGAGTTAAAACTAAGAAAATGTCTGAAATAGCTGCAAAAATTAAATTATTTGAAGAATTAATTGTGTGTAGAATCGATTATATATAAAATTTATTTTTATTTAGATATATTTGCTGAAAAGTAATTATTAAAAAAATTTATTTTATCTCAACAGCCTTCTAAAGAGAATATCTAATTTTTAGCTTTTAACTCAACAGCTTTTCTCTTTAAAAAATAACAATTTATAATTTTTTATATTTTCACCCAAACCTAATTTTAATTAGTATCAACAACTTTTTTTATAAATTTTTTTACCAAACATGCTCTAAATCAGTAGAGACAATTTAAAAGAGAGAGAATAACTCAAAATTAATATCGAGACAAGTTTCTTTTATTTTAACTAAAGTCAAAGTGTACCACTGTTATCTTTTTATGAACGTAATTAATTTAGATTTTATCAGTTAAGCCAAATTTTACGAGCAAAAGTTTTTTATTTTGACACTTTGAAGGAATTAATATAAAAACAGAACATCCGTCTTCTTCTACAATTAAAAAAAGGTTGGAGAAAAAGATATATCATTCTATAATTGACAGGGGTCGAAATTAAATCTTTAAGTCGACACAATTTAATTAATCGTATCAGTAATAAATAAACCGTCGTAATCATACATTAATATAACTAATGCATTAAGAAGAGTTAAATTAAGCAACTGATGTAAAACAAAATTTAAGTGTTTAGGAACTAAAAGCTATGAACAGTTATAGTTCTAAATGCGAAAAATAAACTTTTATGAAAAACAAAATATAATTGCCCACACCTGTTAAAAAGTAAGTGATTATTCTTAATTATTTCATTTTATTGGAATGCACGGATGTGAATGGTCTTATCTACGTCTTGATTTAAAGCCTAAACGTACCTAGGCATCAACTTGTGCTCTTAGTTGTCGCCTGCAGGTCTTGCCTCAATTTCTATGCAATAAACCTATCCTGATTTCACACAAAATAAATAGAATATTAAAAGTCAATTTAAAGAGTTTAAAATTTACCTAGATGTAAGATTTTTACATCGATTATTTTGAATAACATCATTAAAGTTTGTGATTTTGTTTAACTCTCATCTCTATCGAAAAAATTGTACAATATACACAATAAAAGATATCACATAAAAGGGGAAATGGGAAGGCATCAACTGAGAAAATGGTACACTCCCAGACCATATTCTAAAGTAGAAAAAACATTTAAAAATGGGAGTTGAACTTTCGTAGCCAGCTCAAAGCACGTCGACATTGACATTATTATATACTATATACAAATATAATGACACTGACCGGATGTTATATGAAAGAGATTAATATACATATTTTAAATAAGATTCTACAAATTTTAAAAACATAAATTTGACCTAATTTTTTTTTTAATGAGCCAACCAAAGTTTATTAAAATCTCGCCCATTTGATTGGTGACATCTTCTGTCATACAACAAAAAATCTTATTATATGCTCCATTTAGGAAGCACCGTTTCACGTGCCATTGTCAATATTTTGCCTATAACAGTAACTTACTGGAGTAGGTGATGACTAATACAATGAAGAAGGAAGCACATTCACACTCTAAGACAAAAATAAAGTGCTATTACAATTTAATAGGTTGAGCTATTGATGGTTCAAAAGCTTTAAGACCATTGAAATGTTGTCCTAAATCCCAATACAATGTGATCTCTATTTCTGTTTTCGCTCTCAATTTCTTGGGAAAGTTAAATTACAGGAAAGAGAGACCAGAGTGCAACTTGATCTCTTTTCACGAAAGTAATCGCAGAATATTGAACTGCGCGGTGAATTAAACAAGTAGTGGTGTTGTTCTAAATTTCTAATGAAACGAAAATATTTGTTTAACAGCTATTGGAAAAAAAAAATTCACCTTTTTCTTTTTAGTTTTTCAATATATATGCAGAAAATAAAAATATTATATATACAATATTTTTAACTTACATCGAAAGACACACAATAAAAAAATTAATAAATGCTAAATTTTTATTGAAAATTGTAACATTCAATCTTACTTGTCCATTGAATTTTATGATATGTTATAATTTTTAATATAAAAATTATGCTAAAAAAATTTATATTATATATTCTTAAACACCCGTTAAAAAATTGTTATATATAACGTTTCTTTCATTTTTATTTATAAGAATAATTATTACTCATATTTTTCAAAATATATAAAATAAATACTTATTTTTAAATGTATTAATTGTTAATATATTTTTATTTACTGTGAGATCTATTCACATACTTATTGTTATATATAAGCTGATAGATACATTTATTTAGTGTATTACTATTAACTTAATCATTTACTATTGTACATGTTTTTAATTTTACTATAAATTTATAACTATAATCATTTTTTATTATTTTTTATAATTTATATATTTATTATAAAAATCAGGGAGAGAATCATATATATGACATTTGTTTGAATTATTTAAATAACTACAATTATTAATAAAACTGTTCATCGTACATGTCAAGGAGTGACTCAAAATTCAGAGGAAAAAAAACGTCAAGAATTGGACTTGGTTTAATATTTTGATATCTAAGACTTGAAAATTTTTAAAAGTAAATTTTTTAGGCTTTATTTGAAATTTTAGAAGGTGAAAAAAAGAAAAGGTTTGGAGGGTTAGAGAGAAAAGAAAATAATTAATAAAAAAATTAAATTTAAAAATTTAAAAACATGCAATTATGAAAGTTATAATTTTGTATTTATAAGTTTTTTTAAAAAAATATCATTAAATATTTTTTTAAAAGTATTAGATAGTGCTTTACATTTCACAAACTTAATTTAATCTTCAAGCAATGGACATTTGATCTACCTATCTACCTATCTTAATTTAAAATCACGATTCACTTAACTCTCGTTTGGTTGTTGTTATAGTTTATTCTGGGTTAAGCCCTTTTTAATTTATTCACGAATCAGTGCATCTTTATCAAACCAGCCATGAACGTTCAAAAAAACTTATTGAAATTAACAAGTACAGCTTACTAAATTTAAGAAATTGCGTTTTCCAGTTTAAAAACGAAGTTTTTCTTTTCATATAAATCGTATTTAGCCTAAAATTTAGCATTTATCAGTGCTTCATATATTCCATCCTGCCGTGAAGACACAAGTTTTTACGGGTATTTATATCATTTTAAAATATAGTTAAGGATAATAATTTGCTGTATCTGGTAAATAATTGTATTAATTAATCAGTCAAACAATTTAGAATGCAATTGCTGAGTTTTCTAATGTATAAATTGGTTACGCATGTGCATGTGTCCAAATATCAAATTTAAAACTAATCTATTTCTCTGTATATTAATTATATAACGTGAAAATAGTTTATAACATTTATAATTTTTTTCAATTTATTTTAATAATTTTTTAGTATAATTTATTAAAATATATTTTTTAGTTTATTTTAATAAATTTTATAATTATTTTTATATCATAATTTTTCGTATAGTAAATAATCACTTAATTAAACTATTGATGAAAATATACCGATTATATATAGAGATAGATTATAGAAATAATATTTTTTTACTACGTTTTCGTAAATTTATTTTACACTTGTGTCAAACTTTCTCATTTCCCCATCAAATATCCCATTACTATTTTGCATGTTAACTCATTTACACAAATATAAAAGTAAAATGTAAAGCTTATTATTAATATAAGAGACTCATTATCCATACAATACATTATTCTAAATGGTCTTCAAATTGATTTTACTACATACCTAGCTTCCTCTTGTCTTAATTTAACAATAATTAATTCCTTTTACCAATGAGCATTCTATTGTAGAAGTGCAAAAGTTTTCTCTTTTCATGTTTTATTACAAAATAAAAGGCTCTTGTTTTATTGTACTTGTTTTTTAAAAATTGGTCTGTAAAATGATTTTTTTTGAGAAAAAATATTGTTAATTCTATTTATTTTTTTAGAGATGACAAATAAAAAAATATTTGGTGAATTTGTTTTCAGAACATTTCCGTAAGAAAGATCTTAGACAAAAATTTCCGTTTAAAATATTACTTGTGTCAAAAGGGTAGAGTTTGTAGCTTTTCGGGTAGCTGAGTGAAAAAAACAGGAATACAAATGTTATCCAGTGAGAAGACATACATACATATCAACTTTATTTAGTGATATCTTCTCCCTTCATTTTCTTTTCAAATTAAAAGGATTATTTTTATGCATAAATCCTATTATTTATTTATTTTATTTTTCTTCATTCCAACTTTAAAAAAACCTTCAATTTTCATGTTTCCCCTTCCATATTTTATTTTTCTCTATAAGTTTCACAAACCAAACACACGCTAAAAAAATTAGTCTGATACGGAAACAAACTCTGAAGAAAGTATATAGTAAACTTATTGACGGATATATATTGCAAGTATAGGCCGTATTTTTATTTACTTTTGGATAGTTATCGTTTTATTAAAATGATAAACTTGTTATGTTAATTACCTATGAGAATGTTAGGCTCGTGTTGATTATATGAAAATTTGACATATTGTATTTTAATATTTTAAATATTTGTAGTTACATAACTTAAAATATATACTTTGATCTCTCTTAATATAATAATATTATTATTACATAAATAATAAATATAACAGTCATTTTGTTGATTACGTAGTAATTTAATGAGGAGTTAAAAATATAAAAATTAAAAAGCTAATGGTAGAAACTCATAAACATACAAAAATTTTAAAAAAAAAAAAAACATACTTCAACTTTTATTTATTTTAGAATGCGAACATATACTTTTGAAAATTAGAATGCATGCAGGCATCTGCAAGTACATGGAGGGAGCAGTGCCTTACAACCGTTCATTACAATAAGAACACAAGAAGAATAAATAAAAAATGCAGTCCTCCAAACTATATTCAAACAATTTGACGAAATTTATGCGAAAATTTCCTCTTATTCTTCCGGCCATATTTCTCAAGTGCTCGACCCATCCGTGGCTTTTTATGTTATAAACTCAGCTTAGATCCTACAAAAACGCGTATATAGGTCTCAGTCCATGTCTCAACCCTTAACCAAAATCAAGAAAAATAATTTTTTTACTTGCAAAGCATATACAAGGAGATCAAAGAATGCTTCATAAGATGAATTTGGTTTCAAATTTAGAATGGAAGTAGATTAGAAGAGAAATTTTAAAATTGATTTTTTTAATAATAGGATGTATATACACAGTAATAGTATAAATAAAGGTAGAAAAGAAAATGAATGTAATTAAAAAGTTGTGAAAAAAATATAATGTCACGTAGGTTATGAAAGTTTACCATGAGGTGTAATGGGAAAGGAGAATCTAGTGGTAAGGTGGGGGTGGAGGAGATTTGTAGTAGTAATGTGGAGGAGGAGGAGAGTGGTAGGCATAAGGCTTCTTGTAAGGTGGTGGTGGAGGAGATTTGTAGTAGTAATGTGGAGGAGGAGGAGAGTGAACTGGAGGAGGAGGTGAGTGGTAGGCATAAGGCTTCTTGTAAGGTGGTGGTGGAGGAGAGTGGTAAACTGGGTGAGGGTAAGGGGAAGGAGAAGGGTACTTGTGCACTGGTGGTGGTGGAGATGGGTATTTGTATGGCTTCTTTGGGGGTGGTGGTGGTGGTGGGGAGTGGTACACTGGGTGGGGATAGGGGTGGGGGTGGGGGTGGGGGTGTGGGTGAGGGTGAGGGTGAGGGTGTGGGTATGGGTACTTGTGCTCTGGGGGTGGAGGAGAGTGGTAGACTGGGTGAGGAGTGTAGTGAACTGGTGGGGGTGGAGAGTGGTATTTGTATGGCTTCTTGTAGGGCGGTGGTGGTGGCGATGGGTAGTGGTAAGGCTTCACCGGCGGGGGGGGAGATGAATAGCCGTAGTGGTTTGCTGATATTTCAGATGGGAAACTTAGAAAGATTATGGCCAATACAAGAGCAACCGAAGCTGAGGCTACCAGAGACCCCATTTCCCCCACCAAGTTTTCTATGGAGTTGGTTTTGTTATGGTCTTAAGGGAGGCAGTGCAGCCACCCTTTTATAGTTGTTTCTTTACCATTTAACTTCAACCAGCCATGTCTTGATGAGTTTCCTTTTCACTTTGAGACTCACCTTCTTGGAAACATAGGTGATATTATATTATTAGGATATCTAGCTATTAATTAATTACTCTCTGGTATTGACTTTAAGCAGTGCTTCCAAAGGTATTCTGCAACGCGGATTTGGATGGAAAATTATTCTTTCTAGTCCATTTTTTAGGTGTGAATCGGGTACAATGAGGACAGATATAGAAAAAAAAATTATGATTGATGTTATAAAAAAAATAAGAATTGTATTTTCTATTTAATATACAAGCACGAAGTTAAGAAGAACTAGAATAAAGTAGTTAGGGCTGGAAATATGAACAAGCCTTTGCTTTTTCTTTTTTTTTTCAAATAAAGTTTATTATATAATTTAATTATTTTTAGTTTGCAGTTTATCTATCTATCTATCTATATATAAGTGCATATATAATTAATAAGACGTATTGGTGTTTTATTTTAATAAAATAGTAAAAAATTAATAAAATTATAATTATTTTAAAATATATTGTATTTTAAAATAATATACCAAGTATTTGAATTTTATATATAAAAATATTTGTACAAAAAAATTATGTAAAATAATATGAAAATTTTTATAATTGTATACATAAAAATTTACGAGAAATCTAAAAATTATATTAAAAATAAAAAAATGTTGTGATAACTTTTATGTGTAAAACTTAAAGCACAATTAAAAAAAAGTGGAAAATAATAAAATAATTATATGTATATTTTTATTTATAATACAGTGATTCATACAAATAAAAATGATCACTTAGATCCTCCATTTATAATTGCATGATATAAATCTGTTTATACATACAACAAACCCCATATAAAAATTACCCTTACCTTTCTAAATTGAATTATTTTTTATCATCTAATTATTTGTATATAGGTAAATAAATACATCAATATTGAAGACACATATTATAAGCTAGTAATAAGTAAAAGTCTTAAACAAATATAATTTATCATTACGAAAATATACAGATTCTATGATTAAAGTAAAAATAAGTCTCGAAGAACAACTAGCATTGGCATCTCAATGCTTTTGATACATTAGACAAATGTCATATTTATAGAAATATCTTAATTAATTTTAATAATTATTAAAAAAGTTTAAGCTTTTTTTAGATTCTAATAGATTTAAGGAAACACTAATTTAAAACAAAAATAAATTTTAAATAATTAAATTTTTAATAAAGAATATAATACAAATTTGAAAGTAAAATAAAGTTATAAAAAATATATCATTATTTTTTACTTTATAAAATAATAATGTTATTAAAATAATTTTACAATAATGAATTTTAATTTTTTTAACTACATTACTCATTTTATCTTATATTTTCTTATAATTTTTTTGTCTAACAAACATTGTTCTTCTAAAATTTAAAAAATAAAGAATTTCAAATATTAAAGTCAATGCGATTTAAATGTTCTCGTTACCGTGCAACATTGATCCATTAACATCGTGCCTATGAAAACGAACGAGATACGACGAGAAATCATAAATCAAAGAGTAATAGTACTCAATAACAAAAAAAAAAAAAAGAGTAATACTACTAATACAATAAATTTTTACATAAAAAAATATAATTTATGAAAGATTTGTAGAAAAAGAAGTGAAAAATAAAACAGACAATACCATAAAAAATTATTGAAGACATTGTAAATTTTTGTTATATATATATATATAATCAAATAAGGATATTTTATTTAAATAAATAAAAAATAAAAAATAAAAAATTTAAATAATTAAATTAAAATGTTAAAAGTTAAAATATAATTAAAATTTTTAAAAAATCCAATCGGCGACAAGGAATTAACCTTACCCAAAGAAGGACGGGGACACTCCCACAAGATCACAGTGCAACCTGATGAGAATAATTATAATTCATAATACAGAAAAAAAAAATGAAATTTATTATTAACAAAACTAAAAAGCAAAAGGAATTGCTCATAGTCTTCGTATGTATTGTACACTCGGTAAAGATAATAAAGTATTAATGAGCTTTTTGTTTTAGTTTTAAGAATTAATCTTATTTTATATAATAATTAAATAATTAAGTATTATTATTATTATATATATAATATCAATTGATTGAAAGTCTTAACCTAAGCATCAGCTTGGGCTCTTAGTTGTCGCCAACGATGGTCTCATTTCTATGATGAACGAGTTCGCATGTAACTTTGCCCACATTTAGCTAGGGAAATTAAATACAATCCTAGAAGTTATGTACAAAACAATTTAAACGGTATAAAATTGATCTAGTTTTTTTTTTTTACATTAATTATATTTAATTGTATATTTTTAACGCGTTAAAAGAGTTTGATTATTGCAATTGCAAAGAAGACCAGTATTTAATCATTTTTTCTATATTTTAAAACTTTTTAGAAAAATATGGCAACATATGATTAGAAATTTTATATTAATATGTGACTTTCTTATTATTTAGCATTTTTAATATTTAAAAAAAATCAAATTATTAATTATTTTTAAGCTTTAATTTATGTTGGAAAAATTATTATCAAATCTCAACCTCAATCACTTAAAAATTTTTATATGTTATTATTTAATCTCAAATCTCAACTAGTTTTACTCTGAAATTAATTTTAAAAAATTTGTAATATTTTATTTTTTTTATTCTTAAATTTAAGCTGTTTGTTTTTATAGTTATATATTTTGTTTATTTAGCATATTTGGACAATTTTAAATATTTTTACTTTTAATTTTTTCTAAAATTAAAAATATTCGTATAATACTTACTAACGAAATTATACTACTTCTATCTTAGGAACAAAACTGATTCCAGAAATATAAATAATTTAATTTTAGAATAAAATATATGCAAATATCGATGTCTTCCTTTTCTTATTAATTTGTTATCCTACCAACTGAGGAGTTAGTATTGTTATTGTATGTATCCATAATCTTGACTGGATACGTCCTGCAATTTTTTATATAGTACTAACGAGGGTTTTAAACCATACCATTTTTTAAAACTTTTTATTAAATTTTAAAAATTTATGCATAGTTAATTTAGATAAAATAAAAAAAATTCAAAATTGTAAAGACCATACATAGCTAATTTGAAAATTTTTGAATTCAAAGATTAAAAACATAACATGTATTATTATGATAAAAAATAATAGATTAAACCACTCAAGATGATGTAGCTAATTGAATATGTATGAGTTTGGTTCTGCTTTAAAAAAAAGACGAATGTAATTTTAGACGTTTTGAAGAGTAGTAAATGAATTAAGAATAGACATATTTGTCTCTTGAAATGTTAGAAAATGGCATACCAAAACCAGACACAGATCTAAAGGGGAAAATTATTTTAAAAATGGAATTGAGCTATCAAAGCCAGCTTAAAGCATGTCGGTTGATTTTAAAGAGAAAACTCAAAGCATGTCGGTTGATTTTAAAGAGAAAACTCAAAGCATGTCTGTATTGACCTTAGTATAATCATATATGGTATCACACCTACCACTGGCTCTTCGCATGTGAGACAAACATGGAAACTTTTCATGTTCACATGCCATTACCAATGTTCTTCCTATAACTTATACTGGAGTAGGTGATGACTAATCCAATGTAATCCCTCTGTTCGTTGAGGAAATGAAAAGGAAAATGCAACTTCATCTCTTTATCATGAACAGGTAGCGAGAATCTATAACAAAAATGAGGAGGAAAGAGTCAAAATCCACTTTTGTTTTCCACTGAATATATCCCTACGTATGTATATCAACGTGTCTTGTAATTCAAACATGTGTATAGTTAATTGTTATGTTTTTGTTAACCTCAGTCTTTAAGATTAAGTTTAACTATCTATAAATAGATAAATTTTATGAAAAATATGCATATTTATTACATTAAAATTATAAATACTTTTTTATTCAGTAAAGTTTTACTATTACTAATTGTTGAAATTTCTAATTTACAAAATGATACGGTAGTGAACATGTGCATATATGCTCAATAATTGATAGAGGTGTCTGCAAGATGGGTCAAAAGGCCAGGCATCTTGAAGCTTGAATATTGTCTTTTGCATCTTTGTGTGTAGACAAAGAAATTGATAATTGTTAAATAATTTTCGTACGATTGATAATTGATAATTGATAATTATTACAACTGTATCGTATCAAATTGTTGTCGAATCTTACTACTCATGAATAAGTATCTTGCATTAATTGGTTCTTACAACCTATGAGTTAGTACAAGATCTTATATAATTTTAGCAAGATATTAATTAAATCCTGAATTCAGTTCAAAATTAGGGGGAAATGGAGTTGCTGGGTGCGAATATGAACATTCAATTTGGTGAGTGTCAACTCTATAATACCCATTTAGATGAATTATTTACCTATCAATTCCTTTTTTCAGCTGTAATGTAGTTAAATATACAGTGCATGCATTTATCATTTGTTATATTACTGGATCTTTAAGCAACTTGGCTAATTCATGAGTATTATAGTGGAAACCAATTGCCACAAATTAAGCAACGGGGTTCAAGTGATTCTGTGGTTGAATCTCTTCCCTCTGAGTGCTGACATCAAATAATAGTGGTTAGTATTATATTTTATTTTCCCAAATCCTTGTTTGGCTCTTTCATCTTCCTTAACAACTCCATGGCTACAGCCACCCACTGTTCCCGGGTGAGGGAGTCTTCATTCGTTTAACAGAACATACAAAGAACAAAAAAAAAAATGCTTAATTATTTAGTTTAAAATGTATAATTGATCATGTACAAAATGTTCAATTAGGATGACTTTTTATCATTAAAAACTATGAGATGCTTAGTCCCTTGTTAATTAATTAATTTAGTGAAGTCTTGAATTGTTATAAAATTTTCAATAATTGATGATCCATTATATATGTTACATGTATGCACCGATCCACTCTTATATAGAGCATTTATTCTTGATAATGGAACAATTTCTGCATGTATATTATACGTTTACGTAATCAATGTGTCTTCTAAATTTGTAACATGTTTCCTTTAAATTTTCATAAAAAATAAAATAAAGTATTTATTTTTAACTAATTATTTAATCTATACAAAATTTATCTTTCTTATTTGGTCCAGCTTTTTAAATTGGTAATTTTAAAATTGAGTTTCTTAACATCATTGTTTAGGAGTGATTATAAGTAATTATAAATTAATTTTTTATTAAAAAATTAAATATACGCCAAAATTATGTTATTTTTAATAAATACCTCTTGTTTGTATATATTTATTATAAAAGTGTGATAATTAAAAAAAAACATTTCATCGACATAAAATATAATTAAATATTTACAGATCACCATTAGAACGGTTCTCGTTAACTCTTTTTTGGTATGTTTCATTCAATCAATAAACGTTTTTAGTTATATTAAATTTTCAATTAATAATCAATGTTTTAAATCAACAGAAGACTTAATGAATATTTATAAGTCGTTTTAAAAATAATCTTCATCAATTAAACTAATATTCTTCTAAATATTATTTGAACTATTCTTATACTTCACCTATATTTTACAATTATCATCCATGTAATGTACATACTACTTATTACAAGTATGTTGTGCATGATTATATTCCCCTAGCTTGTCTTTCATAACTCAACGGTGCAATTAAAAGGTTTGATGCATATTGCATAATTGAGAAAATTAAACCAAATATTTAAAAAACGATTTTCTTAACAACGCTGCTTATGATTGATTTTAAATAATTAACAAAATTTTTATTGAAAAAATAAATATTTGATCAAAATTACTTTTGTTTAATGAATACATTCTTTCTTGATATATTTATTATAAAAGTGGAATGTTTTTTTAAAATTACTGTTTAAAATTATCTGTACAGATTAGTGTTGACAAATTTTTTAAACATTGACAGTCAAATATGTTAAGGATGATTGTGTTTCCCAACTTGTCTTGTTTTTATTTATCAACCATGCAATAAAACTTGATACATATGTAAGGAACTAAATCCACACATATTCAACAACTGATTTGACTTTTTTTTTTTTTGGTTGGGCAAGTGTATCCATTAATATAATAAAATTACAGATATTTTAAAAACACCATCTCTACAAAGGTTATTCAATAGTTACTATTATGATTGTTGAACAACCATGATAGGTATGGTAAATCATAAAAAGAAAATAGTGCATGGGCAGAAGATAAGAAAGAAAAAGGATATTAAGATCAAAGATTTTGCAAAGAAAAGTTAAATTATGGATGAAGCTTAGAATATTTATAAATTCACTCACATCTTTTCAATAAATTTTTTATTCAAATTCTTTTGTGACTTATGTTACTACTAATTCCCATTTACTCATTCAATCCTTACTAATATCCAATAACTATATAAGATAATGAATTAACAAAAGCATTAAATATCCTACAAAAAGATAAATTTGTAGGTGTTACTAATTTACAACTAGCTTAGAAAAAGAAAAGATAAATCTTTGTTGTTCATAACATATCTCTATGATGATTACAAAAGCCCACATTCAAATGACTCCTCACTACATTTTTTATCCAATTAATTGGAAAACAATTTCAGTCTTCTTTTTTTGGGACATTAGGTTTTTTCTTACATTGCAAAACAAACAAAAAATGGACCTGACTTCATTTGGGCCTGACATGGGCCAACTTCCCCCCAGATGGGTCTAAAAATTGGACTGATCTTTTTGCCGTACCTCGTCTTCATACTCAATTCCCTTCTCCTCTGCACAGCTAGAAATTAGGGTTTCCTTTCGTTCACTCTTCTTTCGCGGTAAATGTTTTCTAAATGCCATGTTTGAATTTTGATTTCAATTTCAATTACATCTGTTTGATTCGTTGCATTCAACACAATACCAATTCTGTTTAATTTTTCGTATCTCTTCTCAAAGCTGCTTTGTAGCTACTGATTCTGGAAAATACTTTAGCTATTCAAATTATATAAAAATTATTGGTTCCTGTTTTCTTTTAATTTAATAACCGAAGATTGATGAGCTATGATAACATTTATTAGTTAATGGATATGTAATGGACTGATTCATATAGTGTTACTGTTTAGATTCCGATGCGTTTTGGATGTGAATTGTCTATGAAAGTTAGGGTCTTTTCAATTCGGTGTTGTTAGCGTATTCAAAGTGCTTCATTTTTCACTGTAATTAACTCTGCACAGAATAGTTCTGTTATTGCGTTTGGCAATCTTTAGTTGAAGCTAAAAAGGTGTACCTGTTGTGTTGCTGTACTATGCTGTAATTTTGTGCTGCATTACATTATAGTTGGGTTGATGTTACAGAGGGAAATAGTTCAGAGATATAATACAATGATTTGTTTTGATTGGAACATAATGTTTCGAAACTAGTAGCTGTTAATATTTGGCTGTAAAATTGGATTCATTTTAGCGGTGACTAAGTCTCTGTTGCTGCTATGATCTAACAATATCATATGAACGTTGGACTTGGTTTGAAATGTTTTGGCTTGGTAGATGAGGATGAGGCAAAATATATAATCCAACACTTGATCTGAGTTTATCACGAGTGATGGTAAGAAAAAAATTGCTGCTGAATCTACCTTTATATTTGGTTCAAATATTTTCATTTGTTGTGTATAATGTAAAATCTTGGTCCTCTCTTTTTTTATTTTTTCTTTAGAGTATATGTCTTGAACCTCGTTTTGTCCCAGTTTGTCACCCTGAACATTTGAGCAGATAAGTTACCCAGCTGATGCCTTTGTTTATAATGGTCTAACCATTGAATGTAAAATGTTTTTATGCTTTTGAATGTAAAATCGTCTCAGTAGTAGACTTTGCATGTTTGAATGGGGAATGGCAATGGTTAGAAAAGATGTAGTCATGCATGTTAATTTGCTTTCTAGTTTCATTTTCTGTTGTTTTGATATTATGTAATCTTGGTCTTTTCTTCTCATCTGGTGATGAAATTGGAAAAATGTTAGGACACCTTCCTACACAGATCTTTATGCTGATAATGAATTTTCTAGTTTCATTCTCTGCTGATGATAATGAATTTTTTATGCTGATGTTTATTCTACTTGGTCTAGGATACTTTATAAATCAAGTATGGAGTTCTCTTTGTAGAAATCGTCTTTGTGCTCCCCCCTCCCCCTAGTTTTAAACTATTTTTGAACTAGTTTATTTTAGGTGTTAATTGAATGGTAGCTTGAATTCTTACGTGGATTATGCTACTGGGGCTCTTGATACTATTTATGCCAATGCAAACAACTACTTAGTAAGCTCTATACTTTCTTAATGATTGACAGTAGAAGCTATGAAATGGGTGATGGATAAACCAGCATGTATAATAAGTTCAGGATTATCAGAAAAAGAAAGGGTCATATTTGGTTCTTACAGTCCTGATTAAACTGAATTAGATGCTGGGTAAAATAAAGAACTTTTGTTTAGCTCAGGCATATGCGAACAATCTGCTTTATTTTACCTTCTTTTAACATTTTAGATTTTATATATTTTAATATATATTATATATTATACATTAAATATCACGGTATGATAAGAGTGAAATGAAAAAAATGATTTCATTTTTGAACTGAATTGGAAAAAGAGTCCTTGACCTGGAGATTTCTTCAAGTATCTGAGAACATGATGTACAGCATCCAAACGGTACAATTTTTTGAGTATGATGCATATGGTATGAAGTTTTAATCAACGGTAATGCCTTTCATTCAAGGTTGTACCTAAATAAGGATATGTGCAGAAATTTCACCTGTGATTCATTGGATCTAGATAAAAATGGATTGGAGTTTCTACAACTAACGTGAACATCCCCCCCTAAAAAGGCGATACGTGTACCTCTTGCAAGGAGACAAGACGAAAAAACACGTACCTTAATAAAAGAAAAGGAAAAAAGCCTTAACAACATTTTTGTTTGACATTTTCACAAGGAAAATGATTTCTTTACGTTCCTTGAATGATAATAGAAAATGTGAAAAAAATATATATCAATTGAAATTAAATTTTATGGTATGAAAAAATTAGGTAGCTTTCTTAAAGTGACACTGGTTTGATACACCTTATATGGTGATTGAAACCGACGCGAATGACGCATTTCGAACACACAGATTTAGTGCACTGTTTCGGGATGCTACGTTGACAAACTATTAATAGGAAACAAAATTATGTGATTTAAATATAATAAGCCATTAATTGACTACTATTCACAACTTGTCATTCTTAGTGCACTGTCCTGGGATATATATACTAACAGGTCTATTTGATTGTCTTTCTTTGTTTTGATCGTCATGGTATTAAGTCTCTTTTGTTAGTTTTTAATAGCCGTGCATTTAATTCTTTATAAAATTATAAGCTTTATAGATGCTATAAAATTTTCCCATAAGCTTAAATGGACTTTTCTTGTCACATACGACGCTTTCCTTTTAATTCTCCATCATTTTGTAGGCTGGGAAATTTAAACACTTTAATAGTATGACTAGTGAGATATGGTCTTTAATTTTTACCTTTAAGTTAGGATATATGGGATTTTTTCTAAACATATACTTTATATATACACTCCATCTTATTTTTACCCAAACAAAAATCATATACTTCTTAATGTAACTTCACCTTGTTATGACCGTCTAATCATATCCTTAATTATTCGAACATAAGTAATATGTGTTTTTTTGTTTTTTTCTTTTCTTAATACATCTGTTGGTACCTTATTCTATGCCTTTTCTTTCCAAATCATTGAAAAGCATATTTGTCTTTTGAAAAAAATAATAATAACATCACTCAATCAGTTGCAGTAAGTATATTTATTCCACAATTAACCTTCAGTATGGTTCATGAACTTAATTTTCTTATTATTTGTGTACATATCCTTTATTGTTATAAATCGAAGTTACAGTGTTTTTACTCCACTTGTCTAAATTTTTTGTAGATATCACAATTTCGTCAAACAACTTTGTTAATCAATTTTCCTCTTTTCCTCCTAAACCATTTCATACTTCACTAGATATACTATCTTCAGTTCAATTTATAAAAGATAAATACTTTTCATCAAGATTAATAAAAAAAAAGTTATATGTTATAAATTTATCCTTTATTTTAGAAATATCTATAGTAATAATTGGTGTCTTATATATTAAACGTGAGTTTGCATTAATGTTAAAATATGATAAATACGGTAAAATTGGGCAAACTTAACTATTTTCTATGCTTGTAATGTGCGTTAGTTTAAATTTAATGTTGTACTCAACACACCCTAAATGAATGAATATTTTCACTTATAGCAATAAAGAGTGAGTATTGATAATATAAATTTTACAGTAAACAAAGATATAAAAAATTAGCAATTAATATATTTGAGAAATGAGTTTTTATTTTTTATATTTTAAGGTAAAATAATATTGATAGTAGTTTATTATAAATAAGATCAAACATAGTATTTACTACTCCAACTGCATTGTAACTATCCATCATCTCCAGAATCCTATGATAAAAAGTATAACTCTGGTCTTCCTTACTAGTGTTTAGTCTATAAAAATGCATTCTCGTTTATTAAATAGCTTTTGACAGTATTTTTTCTTTCATATTTTTCGTAATATTTAGATTAAGTTTTTCATCTTTCTTTCCTTACCTTTAGCAAGCATATAAAAATACTTTTTTCTCTGTCAGAGCCTAAGGGTTTGTAAGTCCCATTAAAAGCACTAGTTCTTGCTTTGTTCACAACCTTTTTGACCTTTTCCTTTGCTGCCTAATATATTATCAAATTTCATCACTTTTGAATAATGACTGTGCTTAAAACATTCCATTTTAACCCTAACTTTATCATATACACTTGTATTCCACTATCAAGATTATTCTCCTTTAGGTCCATTTCTTTCGATTTACCGACATTCTCTCTTACTACCTCCCTAATTACTTTTACCATCTTGTCTTATATATCATTAGCACTTGGGCTTCCCAGTACCGTTCCTTCAAAATCCTTTATTGAAAGCTCTTTTTACCCTTCAATTGTCATCGCTTGGTCCTTGCAACACTTAATCTTGGTTTTTTTTTTCTTCACTTAATTTTTAATTTCCATAACCAAGATTGTCTTAAGCAGTTACGCTTTCTCCAGCTATGATTTTGTAATCCATGCAAAGCTTTTTATCCGATTTCTATGTACAAAAGAAATCAATTTTGGGGAGTATGTCACCCATGTGATAGATGTTCCTCCTACTCCTAAAAACAAGTGTTTGCTATTGTAAAATTTAATATTGATGAAAGATTTAGGACAGATTTATCCTCTGCATTAACATTTCCTAGGCCATAATCCCCATGCACACCTTCGTATCCTCTAAGTGTTCTCTTCACATGATCCTTTAGTTCTCCTAATTTTTTTCTCTTAACAATGCTCCCTTGAGTACTTTCTGAATTCTCCTAAAGTCTTACCCTGCTCTCTTCTAAGTTCTAACCTTATCTGAGGTGCACAAGCACTAACTACATTAACAACCTCTCTTTACAATTTAAACAGAGACCTATGATTCTAATTTTATTTTATTCTTTTACATCCATCATTCATTTTTCCAATTCTTATTTAGAATTATACCCACTTGATATCTTGACATAACCTTGGTAGTGTACCAAAGATGAAAAAATCAACATATCTGACTTCTTTAATAAACGTCTCTTTAATTTTGATTTTTTTTTATTAGTTGATAGATTAGTTTGACTTCTTTGTTTTTGGAACATCAAATTAATATTACAAGTGTCTTTGAAGAAATTGACTCGTACATTTGCTCTGAATTTATGCTAATAAAAAAACAGTTTGACTATAATTCTTTTACGATCCTTTAAAATAATATTGACAATATCGACGAGATTAAACAAATTAGATGATTTTATTTCAAAAATGAAAACTAACTATCTTCTGCAAAAAAAAAAAAAAAAAAAAAAGAAGAAGAATTTGATGATTATATTGCAATGTAAATTATTTGATGCTAAAACTCTATTGTCGTTTTAACTTGATTATTTGATGCCTAAGCCAAATCCAATTTGTTACATTTTTCTATATTTTAAATTTTAACTAGTAATTTTTTATACTGCAGGATACCATTAAATTAAACTTTTTCTTACATAATTTTTTTAAATTTAATAAATTTTAAAAATATGTTGTAATTGTTATAATAAATATTATTGTATTAAATAAAATAAAAAAATTAAAAATAATAAAAACATAACGTAAAAAGATATAATAAAAATACTATTATTTAAGAAACATTATCGATTTATAAGTACCTTGTTCAAGAACTATTTCATACAAAATATATAATGGTTGATAAAGGCCGCATGCTTACATCATATCACGTGCAAACCGACAAACAAATACAGAAATTTGGTTTTCACGTTAGATTCTTTAATTCACGAAATATTACTATCAATACAACGCGGCAGAAAACTATTCATATCTACTTTGTATATATATATACACACACATTTGTGTGTTATAGCGTATTTAAAAATGGATTTTTCCCACAAGCATTAATTTATTTTTTTTGAAAGTTAACAAAAACTAAATAAATAAATTTGAAGAGAGCTTCCACGTACCTAAACTCAAGGAACCGGTTTGTGATTGAAATTTTCATATTATTCGTACGAAACATATTATTGAGACTCAAGAAACCAGTTTATGGGACTTCACCCAGTGGCAATTCTTAGACTCCTTAGCTATTGGTGTACGGAGAATCTGAAGGTTTGCAAAATTTTTAAATATATTAAAACATTTATATACTATCGTTTCAAATGTTAACGGAATAAAACACTGCCCACTATTATAAATATATCTTTCATGAATAGAGGGCTATATCACTGATTTTTTCAATAACCGATGAGTTTGGATAACCCACATGTAGAGTTTTAGCACGTTTGATATGATAACATGTGGAATGAGGATTAATTGGAATTGCGAAGCTTTTTCCTCAACTTTGAATGAATTATCCAAAAAGAGAAAAAAGAAAAATGAAGTGGTACACTATATAAAGACGAAATGAAAAGACTGGCTTTGATGGTCACGGACCGGTGATTCCCATATGAGGAAGGAAATGACATCGGGTGCGACAAAAGCGTCGCAATAGCTTTACCAATAATTACAATAACGAACATTGCAGAGACTACTGTTTCTGTTGGATGCTGAAACACTGTGTGTTCAGCCACCACACCCTCATTAACGCCATCAAAATCTTCCACCAAATGAATAATGACGTGAGACCTAACCCTAATACCAACCAACGACGGCACTCCCCTAAAGTGCATGCTAGCATGCAAATTAAGTAGTTTAGATAGAAAGAGAGCGAGAGAGAGAGTGTATGTGTGTGTGTGTGTGAAGATATCTATGAATTTCAAAATGGGTCAACATGGTCAGGAATATTTAAAAATGAAAGCCTAAAGGGTCATTGTTAAACTAAGGAATGTCAACAAAAGCACCTGAAAATGTGCAGGGACTCTCACAAGTTCTAGTGTCGGTAACAAGATCTTAATTAATAATTAAATATAGGTTGATGTAACCGCACATACATAGTGTGGGCCTTAATTCGTTAATTGCGTTTCATGTGGTCGGACTTAAATTGTATCAGAATAGATTGACGCTTAGATAAATAATATTTTATGGGTACTAAAATTCATAATTATTTTTTTAGATTTACTTTTGGTATATTTTTTAACATCATTTTAAAAACGTTTTCTTTATAAGTAATGAATTAGGTAGGGGATAAAAATCCATTGCTTTATTTTTATGCTTGTGTAGCTTTAGTTGGTATTATATTATATATCTTATAAAAAACAAGGATGAAATCGAACGGAAATCAGGCTTTGTCGCTTGCATTGGAATATAGCCAATATGTGAAGATTCTCAGCAAGAGTGAGCATCCTCGTTTGGTGAAGATTGTACACAACCTTGTCTGGTTTACCGTATGCTTTTTTACTGTCTTAAATTAAACTTTATCTCACGGCCTCATGAAATTCAATGAAACAGTAAATTTAATTATTAGATGTCTATCGCTGTCAAAGTGAGAATGAAAATGAGAATGGAAAGGGATGTGTTAAAGAAAAACAAAAGGATTGCAATTTTTGGAATTGAAACCCTAATTAATATACCAATTAGACTTCGTTTGAGGAAAAGATCATAAAATAAAAGGAAGAACAATCTTTTAAACAAGTTCATACATACGTAACAAGCATTTTGTTTTCTCTCCCCCTGATCTTGCGTTTCCTTATTGCAGCGTTGACCTTCCAAAATGTTGAGTTGACTGTGCTGACTTTAGGTCAGGATCCGAAGAACTCATAGTACCCATGACACGTTGTTGTTCCCTTTGTGAAAATCCACCGCTCATGTTTCTCACCACTCCTCCAACACCCAAAAAGTCTAAGGTCAACTTATCAGACCCTCCAAAGCTTACGTTAAGATTTTGTGGCAACTTATTGTGGGACTCCTCCACGTTGTGAAAAAGGTTGTTTTCGTTTCCAAACATGGACGTGTTTCCACCATTGGCAATAGAGTTCATCAACCCATGAAGACTGGTGGTATGATGTCCATTTTCAGATTTGGAACCATTGTTGTTAGAGGAACTACACACTCCTCTAAGTAAAGAAGAACCGTTTGGGGTTGTGGTTGAGCCCATTTGAGCAGCTTTTTGGAGCAATGCGGTGGCGGACATATGAGGGGATGACAAGTTTTCATGTTGCACTATTGAATTGGCTCCAAAGAGTGAAGAAAAACCAGAACCAACTTGATCACTAACTGCAGGGTTGTTATTAACATAGAGTGCTGTTGTTGTTCCTTGGTCACTACCACTTATGTTGTTGAATTGATCAGTGATTATAGTGCCAGTGCTGTTGCTATTTGGAAAGAAGCTGAGGTTGAAAAGATTGGAAGGAGCAGCTACTGATGAAGAATCGGAGTTATTGGTGTTACCTTGAAAATCTGGGAGTTGCATGAGGCCTTGTAGTTGCTTGCTTGAGAATGGTCCTTGATGTGATTGGTGTTCTTCAAATGCTTGATTTGTATTGTCAGTGATGAAGAAAGCTGAGGGAGGCATTGATTGTGGCGAGTGTCCAAATGAAGACTGATTTAGAGGTGGGATCAAGTGCTCAAACTTTGCTGCACCACCAACACTGCCAAGGCGCAAAATGTTGTTAGTGGCTGTTTGGTTCTGATTTTGCAGCTGGGAAAGTTGGGTACCCACTTGAGATAGGCCTAAACTCATGTGGTTTGCGCCATACAAATTAGTCCCCAAAGGGTTTAAGCCATTGGGGTGCCTTGCGCTCTCTTGTGCTAGCGCATCACAGAAGGCCCTATGAGTGATGAAACTGTCACGCCTGCATAAATATTGGAAGAAATAAATGTTAGATTAACTACATGTTACATATATAACCTAATCACAATTGTAGTTATAGAAATTGACATTGGGAAATAATAGAAAACCAAATTAATCAGGTTGAGTATCAAGTAAGACCTAAATTATTGGAAGTACGTGGTATTTAGAGTTACTGAGAGAATATGATCATAATCAAAATGTTCCTAATTAACCAGGTAAACAACCTAACTATGTGCTACCACATGGGCGCAAAATTCTAAAATAAAACCATATACTTATTTTTATGATGAGTATGGGTAACCTAACAACTGACCAACCAAATGAATCATATAGCCAACAAAATCCAAAGGGTAGACAAATGTAAAAAATTATAAATATAATGGGAAATATAATTTCTTTGAAATTGGAAAGTACTATTTTGAAATTAAGAAAACTAAAATAGAAGCAGAGGGCCCAGGGGATTATTATGCCACAATATGATACACACCAGAGATCCAAATCGAACTGCCAGTTTGAGGTCTCTCTTTGATCAATAAAAGGGAATTATTTGCAACTTTGATGAAAGTCAATAATCATATGGCCGAATATGGGGCCAGCTCAATAAATGCAAACTGCCTCAATTCTTGTCAATTTTCTACGATGAGAATTCATTTGAATACTACCGTACCATCAAAGAATTGCTAAATTATCAAAAAATCAGTGAGAAGGGTAAACTATAGAGTGGCCAATTAATGTCGAGAATTGGTTTCAGTAATTACGTGAAGAAATAGGGAGACAGTGGTGACAATTATGCACATAGGACCCATTGCAACAAAAATAACTGAATATATATTTGAACCGCGCCCTACTAATTGCCAACCCGAAAGAGAACAAAACCCAGCATCTCCAACATGTGAGAACAAACCCAGTATCACTATGCATGTTCCCTTCACATTGTTGCATAACTACACGTGAATGGGAATAAGGGTGGGGCACTGTTCCCTAGGACCAAAGTTGAACTTGCTTGTTTTTTCTTCGCAAAACATTTCAATTTTTGTACCCCATTTCAACAGTGTACTCACGTGCGAGCAGTCTCCTGCCCTACCTCCACTAACACCCAGACATAAACTACAGGAAAATGGAGAGATCTCTTGTTCACATTTAACTTTTGTTTCGAGTATATTCTTCTCTACATCGCTAGAACTCATTATATGATAGAATTAACTTATATAACCCATGTTTGGTGCAAATTTTTAATTCTCAAAGAAATAATCACTGTTATTTTAAAAGTTCATTCCTAAAGTTGATAAAAAAAAAAAGATATATATTTTTTAATAAGCTGAATTTCAAACATGCACTTAAATTCTTTTAATAAAAATGCTCCAAGTTTGAAAGATTCTATAGATTAGTGTAAAATAAACAAAACTAGATCAAAAGAAACCCTAATTTTTCATAAACTGGTTCGCATAATCAGTGAAGAGTACATAAAGTTGATCATGTGCAAGAGTAGCTAAGAGTAAATGGGTTGTTACCTAGAGAAGAGAGTGCCACAATCACATCTGTATTCTCTAGTGCCACAAGTCTTGGAATGTGCTTTCCAATCAGATTGAACAGCATATTTCTTTGAGCACTTTTCGCACTTCCACTTCTTCTCACCGTGCTTGCGAGAATAGTGTTTCTTGATCCCAGTGAGGTCTCCCAAAGCCCTTGAAGGATCATGATGGACGCAAGTGGGCTCGGGACACAAATAAACCTTTCTTTTTGGCTCTTTTGTAGTCTTCTGCTTTAGCTTCCAAGGCAGGTTGTGTCCTCTTCTGTGAAGCTGTAGATTTTGCTCCCTTTGGAACCCTTTATTGCACACTTCACATATAAACCTGTTTGTTGCCATTAGGGTCTTGGGAGATAGTGCTATCACCTCAGCATCTGGATCTTTTACACCATGAAAAATGACAAACAATAAATTATTAGAAAATTCTATGCTTCAATCACTTACTCAAATTGAATATGCACAAGGAACTGAAGAAGTATGCTTTTTTCTTTTTTTTTTTAACTTTTGAAACCACGTACGTATTTTAACAATAATAAGAAAAAATAGAAGTTAAAAAAACATTAAAAAAATTAAACTCGAAGCCTCATGCTTTTGAGAAACTTGGAGGAAAGCAATTCAACCATTTTAATTACTCTACAGTAAATTGACGAAATCGAGAGCTCTAACTCATATTCATGATTTAGGGTTTCCTTGTGTTTGTTATTGAGAAGATACCCACAAAAAAATGGCAAATTGTGCGCGTGTGTGCGTGTTAAGTAATCAAAATCAACTAAGCTACTTGCTTGGTGTTCCAGGTTGATTCCTCCGTTTCTTTTGAGGCACTGTGGTTGGAGCAATTGTGGAGTGTTGATGGTGTGTAATCTGACTTGAGTTTTCTTCTCTGATTCCCAAGAATGGAGTGGATGATGAAGCAGCCGCCATAATTGTTTTGCGAATCTGGAATTAATTGCTGAGCCAAAAGTAAAACCTATCAAATTAATCTTTGAATATATATCCTTCTGCTGAAAAAAGAAAAACTCAATTGCATGTTTCCTTGTCTCTTGGAAAGAATAAGAGAAAAAGAAAATGGAAACTACAGGGAAATGAAGGAAGAAGGAGCTGAAGGTTTTTTGTCTGTCAGAAAAAGAAAAAAGAAAAAGAAAAAAACTCACAGATTAAAACCCGAAAGACACCAAGAGGAAAGTATCTAAGGAGACAGAAGCAATCAGAAGACGAAGAGAAGAAAACAATTGATCACTCTGTGTGTATATACCTACTTATCTTGTGGCTATTGTTTTCATATGCATAAATTTTAGCTACTGCTGCTCCCTCATGTTATTTCTCAATCATTTGGTGTCATCTAGATGGATAAATAACAGTGCTTAACAATAACATAACATGCTATTGCTAGCATGTCCACCAAAAGGCATATATATATATACATATATATATATATCTTTGTTTTTCCTTCCCTATATAATATTATATAATATATATTTTGGTAGCTGAATTGTGATGGAAAATAACAGCGAGAGGTAATTTATGTCACTGTTATTACACTGCCATTGCAGAGGCTACTGTGTCCTTAGCAGACGATGGTTTGGGGCCACCGAACCCCATAGGCCTCACCTTCTCCTTATCTCTCCTCTTATTTCGTATCTTATTACCCACAACCAGACAACCTCTCTCGTCATTTCCGAGCCCACAACTTCATCTATTTTATTATTATTATTATTCTCTGCAGCACTTTTAGAAGTATTATTATAGTTTTCTTCTATATTTTATTTAATATAATATAATATTTATTATTAATAATTATAATGTTTAATCCCTTTAAATATATAAATTTCTTCAATTTTAAATTAATCATACCACATATTTTTAGTTATTTATTAATAAATTGCTTTAATTTAATGATCTTTTTGGTATTATTATATCTCACGTTACTTTCTTCACACTTTCTTTATAATATTTTTTAAGTTTAAATATTTTGTGTTCATTATATTTCACAAATTTTTATTTTATTCACGTTAAATCTTATTTTATATTTCTATAACTAAAATATTTTTATTTTTTTACTCACATAAATAAATATTTAACACATAATAACTTTTTAATTAATTATATCATTATTTAATAGTTACTAAGATTAAAAAATATTTATTGTTAAAAAATTAAATTTTATATAAAACTGAAAAAACAAAAATTAAAAGGTCGTCAAGAATAAAAATATATTTAAATATACCTTTTGTAAAATGTCAAATCATTCGACAATCAATGAAAAAACAAGCAAAAGAATCTCTTGCAACTACCATAAACATAAATGATAAAAAAAATATATAAATATATTATTTAAATTTTAAAAATTACAACTATACATTATTATGGATAATATATATATATAATTAAAAAATACGCCCCAAAATTAAATAAATATTTTTTTATTATTCCTTTTACAACCTCGTGCAAGGAGATGCGAATTTGTCACTTTAAATGATGATTACGATGCTTAGAAGTGAATTGGTTGATATTATTTTGTGAAAAAAAGACTTTTTAAAATAATTTTATTGTTTGAATCATTAAAATATATTATATATAATATTAAAAATAATTATTTTTATTTCCTATGCATCTATCCCAAGATATATCTTAAATATAACAAAGATACTTAAAAGAATTTTTTTTTAGTGGTCCAAAAATTATTATCGTTGTTAAAAATCAAATTTTAAGATATTTTAAGGTATTTGAACCTTAAACTAAGCAGAATCTAAAAATAATTTTAATTTTTAAAAAACTTACAGAAATAACAATTCAAAATGTAATTATTTTGTTTCCCATTTTTGCAATATTTCTTTTTTCTAAAAGCTTAAATAAATGAAAAATTAACTGAATATGCAAGTTTGGTTATAGATTTAATTTTGAAAATGATACTCCTTCTAATTTTTTTAAAAAATAAGGCCCTTTCAAATTAACTGTACAAATTAATAAAAAAATTAAAATTAGTTGTTTTTTTTTTAATTTTATAAGATTTTACCCTTAATTAATATCATTAAACCTAATCTCACCCTCAATATTTAACTTATTTGTTTTCATTCAAGATTTTATTAATTTTATTTATTAAGAACAAATATAATTTTTTTTAAAAAATTATCAACATCAGTACTTATGTATGTACTTAAGAAGACATTTCAACACGTTAAATGCTTATTTTTCTAGTTAAAAGTCTTATTTAACAAAAATAGCTTTGTTTAGTAGGGTAAGTGAAATAATTATTTGTGTTTTTTCAAATGTTACTCGTATTTCTTAAAAAAATACTTTTTTGCTACTTGTTAAAATAATATTTTCTTTTTTCTTATAATATTTTTAAAAAAATTATATTACCCCTTAAATTTGTAAAACTCTACTACTATATCTTTCATGTTTAACTTTTTTTTTTTGCTATTATGTTGAACTTTTTAAAATACTTCTGTTGTCAAATCTTAATAAAATATAATTAAATCATTTTGCTAATAAATTATAATCTCATCAATTAAAATTCCTATAAACAATTAAAATTTTCAACTTATATTTAATACATTGATTAAAAGATTCCCTAATTAATTATAATTAACAGCACCTTTATTTAATTGAAGAACAATTAATATACATGGACAGAAAATGTATTAGATTCTGCTTGCCTTTTTTGCTACACTTGTTCTGAGATTTTTGTTTTCTTTGGTAGTAAAAGTATTTTTGGTTTAGTTTTTACATCAGACAATATATAATGTTTCATTGCGACGTGATGCATGTTTGCTAAGGTTTACATTTTGATTTGAGTAAGAAAGTATTTTTTATTTATTTATAATTTTGAATATATTAAGAATAACTTTAATACAACTTACTCTACTTAATAATTCTTTATAAACATTAAATTTATCAATTTAACTATTGAAAAATATACATTCGTGTTAAATATATATATATATATATATATATATATATATATAAAGATTTAATAAATTACATGTGACTTTAAAATTAATATTTATTTATATTTAAAAATTATATTAAATATTAAAAAAATATTAATTATTTTTTATGTATATGACTTATAAGGATTGGATTAAGAAATTTAATGTTTAAAAAATTATTAAATAAAACAACTTTTGAAAAAATTATTTCTAAAGTAAATTAATCTCTCTTCAGCGAGTGTCTAATAACACTTGTGCCATTTGAATGGATTGCAAGGTTTTCTATCTATAGGTTGAAGAAAAATACTTTTCTATACGCTTTCGTATAATTAATTTGAAGAGAATTATTTGTTATTTTTTATAAAAAAAATTGATTTTAAATGTAATATTCAAAATTTTAAAAATAATGTTTTGTTTGTTAAAAATAATTTATATAATCTAAAAAATAAAATTAATTTAAAATATAATTTTAAATTATTATTTTTAAAAAGTAAATTTTTAATATTTTTGTAATATTAATTCTACATTCTCAAAAATTCAAAATAGTTACGTACGAAACTTATATGTTTTTCTTTAAACGTTGTTGGTATCACTTACTAATAAAATTTATATTTTATTTTAATAAAATATTTATAGTTAATGTTCTCATAAATTATCAAAATAAAATTTAATTTTGGTCAATAAACATAACCAAGAATACCTAGGGACTCAATATAAGTTTTTTCCAATAACTATTCATACTTTTGAACAAAATTTTTAGGTACAACACTACATTTTGATCACGTTCTTCGATTAATACTCGAATTTTACCTCAGTAATGTGTCGATATTTAATACTAACTTTTATCATGTAAATTATTAAAGTAAAACTCAAATTTTAGAAAGTAATACAAAATTACTTATAATATTACATCCAATTTTAATTTTATTTTGTAGACGCGTGAAACTTCTTGTTTTAATACCAAATATTTCTTAATAAAGAATTGAAGACTAATTCTCTACTCACCTAGATATCAATGAAGAAATTGTCTCTTTTTATAATTTTTTTATACACAATCATTTTTAGATGTTCAAAATAAAAGTATAAAAAATAAGTTTTACCTTAACATGAATGCAAAGTTATTTTGAATGGTATGATGGATAAAATATTTAATTTTTAAAATAACATTGATTAAGAATAAAATCCACGGACTTGCAAGATATCTTATCATGGCAAGAAAGAAAAAACATGTATATGGCTCGTCCAACAGGAATATCTAGGAAAAGATGAAGGAACGTGGAGCAACACATGATGTGAATATGTGAACTGATATTCGACCGAAACATGAAGGGTCACCAGTGGACCATATTCAGTGTGGCTTCCCTTTGGATAGAAGCTTAAAATTGAGACACATGGTGTGGGGTTATGTACCCAAACCAGGACCCTCCCTTAAGAGATAAAATAGATGAACAATAATAAGCCTCAAGGAGATTTGGCTTTGTCTCCTTTTCGAGTATTCAATATAGTTTTGTTTCCATTGCTTGCACTTAAAGGTATTCTTTTGTGCAAATCAGCTACAGACAAGTGAGACAAATTAATCAAAAAGGATAATCAATTTGAAGACGAAGAAATGTGAGAATCAGTTTTACCATATATTCATATACTAAAGAATGTTTTGAATGCACTATCTTGATGTTTTGAGTTCCTGTACTGCTTATGGATTTTAGGTTTTGGATCTAGATTTTCTGCAGCTGAGATTTCAACCTTTGATTTTATATTCAACGATTATTAGAGATTATAATATTTTATAGAAGGCAAAATTATATTAACAAAAAATAATCCCAATATTTTTTATTTGGTAAACAAAATATTTTTATAATACTATATGTTTTCCCTCCGTACAAGGGTACTTTATATGGTAGGACAACTGAACAAGTAATAAGAAATGCCAATAAATTAAGAATCCAAATTAATAGAAATGCTAGCAGGACTCCTTTTAATATACTTTGGACTCACCAAATTATATCTTATCTCTCATTTATTGAGTTTCATACGCAATATATAGTGCAAATTTTAATATAAGTGTGTTAAAAAGTATTTTATTAACATCTTTCCCTTATTTATTTTCCTATTAACAATTAGATTAAAGAGCCTTATCATTTCATAGTTTGTTGTTGACAAAGCATTAAGTAACGTTGGATAAACATTTTGTATGAGAAATCAGCATAGAAAGCATTCCTTTGTTGAATCTGGGTGTAATAAGAGTACCAAAAGATATAACAATAAATAAACTTGGGGATTAACACTGGTGATGACTTTGAAAACTTGGCTGCAGAGTTCCTACATTGTAAGATTGGTAGTTTCCCATTAAAGTATCTCGGGTTACAGTTAGGTGTTAACCCGAGAAAGCCTAGTGCATGGAAGGGTGTGTTAGAGGCTCTTAAAAAGCAGTTAGCGTCATAGAAGCATAGGTATTTATCGATTGGAGGTAGGGTGACTTTGATTAATGCCGTTCTTAATTCTATGCCATTGCACTCGTTATCCTTTTTTAAGGTGCCGAAGTCGGTAATAAAGGAAATTGTCACTATCCAACGGAATTTTTTATGGAAGGGTGTTAAGGATGGATCTAAAATCCCCTGGGTGAAATGGAAAACTGTATGTAGACCGCGGAAGAATGGTGGCTTGGGCATTAGGAATGTGCAGTGGTTTAATTGGGCGCTTCTTGGTAAATGGTTGTAGCGAGGTGTTAACTGTTCTAGTTCATTGTGGGTGCGGGTGTTGGAATCTAGATATGGAAGATTAGCTTCTTCTCTTCAGCGTTCATCAGTTCACAACAGATGTTCTTTGTGGTGGCGTGATTTGCTGGAGGTTATTCATCAAGCGAATTCATGGCTGGATGAGAAGTTTGATAGAAGTGTGGGTGCAGGTTTACACACTCTTTTTTGGAGAGATAAGTGGGTAGGAGGGGTGCGATTGTGTGAAGCATTTCCGCGATTATTTGAAGTGGCGAGAAATGCTGAATCACGTGTATTGGAGAATGGTTTTCATGATGGCACTAGATGGGTTTGGAATGTTAGTTGGCGAAGAGAACTCTTTCAACATGAGATGTCGAGCTTTAATCTTTTGTTAGAGCTTGTGGATGGAGTTTCTATTAAGTTACTACAAGAAGATAAATGGGTATGGAGGGCAGATTCTTCAGGTTGTTATTCAGTGCAATCTGCGTATTCATGGCTATTTGAACTTTTTGGTGGTCCTAATAGTGTAGATCAGTGTACGGCAGATGCTTTGCAAAGGCTATGGAGAGGGAAGGTCCCTCTTAAGTGTCTGGTTTTTTCTTGGCAATTGTTGTTAAATGCACTTCCTTGTAAAGGTTTATTGATTGACCGTGGTGTTCAAATTGATGATATAACTTATTGTTTCTGTCATGGTTTGGAGGAACTTCCAACTCATTTATTTTTAACGTGCTCAGTTTCATCTCAAATCTGGTACTTCACTGCGCGTTGGCTTGGATTCTCACTGGTTTTGCCTTCAGATTTATCGACTCACTTGCTTTCTTGGGTTGGTGTTGGCTGTAGTAAAAGAGAAGGAATATGCTTATTAATTATTTGGGTAAGTACAGTGTGGTCTTTGTGGTTGCATAGAAATAGAATTATATTTTCCAATGGTGTTTTGGATGAGTGGGAAGTCCTAGATTCTATTATTCTGAGATCCTGGAAATAGTTATCACTTGTTAGTAAGGGAGAAGCTATTATGTTAGCTGATTGGTATTTGAACCCACGAAATTGCATCTGTCTTAATTTTGCATAAGTATATTTTTGCTTTTTATTTCTCTGAGTTAGTAATTTTTTGTGTATATGGGTTTTGAGTTCCCCTTGAACTCTTTTTAATAAGATTTGTTTTGCCTATCAAAAAAAAAAAAAACAATAAATAAACTTTAATATTCAGATTCTAATCAGAGCCTCTTTAGCCACACTACTCCGGGAACAACTTGAGCTAAACAACAAGCTCTACATACTACCTCCCTAGCACCATAAAAGTTCTACAAATTTTAGATTTCATGATATTTATAAAATATAAATTTAACTGACCTTTTAGTTTTTATATATTTTTTAATGTGCTATATATTTTAGTCATTTTAATTAAAAAATAATTGATTTGAGATAATTAGAAGGATCTAATATCTCACAATAATACCTCAAGTTTGCTCTTATCCATTATTCAACTCGATATTTATTTTCATAACCTATGTCTTCATACTTAGCGCTTCATATATACATAAAATTTTTCACAGTTATGCTACATTGACGTATCATGGAGCCCTACTCTTGTACCTTAATTTTGCAATACCCATATCTAAGTACTACATAATTAGCAACATTTTATTTAATGAGATATGCAATTTATTCATATTATTATCTACCAGTATAAATATTGACGTACAAATTAGAGTGTTTTTACAAGTACACCATTCTCTTACCGCATCAATACGTAATATGTTGAGATAGCACTTTTCTGAATAGTGCATTTTTCATATTTGGATAACCACAACCTATGTTTGTGCACATAAGAACCAAACTTAAATTAATTATCTTTTTCCTACGTTGAAGCATACTCAAGCTAAAAGGGCAGGCAAGGGCTGGGTAAAGTAAGTATTACATTGCTTTATTAACTTGACCCACGTGATAATGGTGATTAGTTCGGCAAGTTTAGGTTTGAACATTTATTTTCATCCGTTTGTTTACACGGATCAGTGGATTTTTTAGGAATCCTATAGCAGTTATGAACACCAATCAATGCTTCAACTACGAAAGATTGCTAATAAGTAGAAGAAAAAAAATCTTAGCCAACAATTACATATTGCATCGAAGCTGTTTTAGATAGATGCAAATAAAACTCTTGACATAATATTCTTATAGCAAGTAAACTAAGTTACCTTTCTTTTCTTCTTTTTTGGATCAAAATTGTTTCCCTACCTGTGAACCCTATCAATCTCTTATATGTGATTTGGGTTAAGCTAAGATCCGGCGACTTTACCCAATACCTAGCTTCTTACCCCTATTTGAGCCACAATTATACAATCATAAATTAGTATTTCAATATTATTTTTGGTCGAAATAAAGTAAAACACTTATCATAGCATTTGATCCAATTAAACAACAAGTCCATTAGGTGTGAAATAGTCCAGGCCCACCTGAATTTGGCCATATAAGCATTAACCTCCTGAAAGAGGTTAAGGTCTTTGACTATTTTTTTTTTCCATAGAGAAAAATAAAATAACAACACGTTTGTTTTGAACCGTAAAAAATGAAAAAAACAATTATTTAGATTACAAGGATCTTTTATTTAAGACAATTTTGTCTGAGTGAGACAAGATTATTACACATGGTAAAACTCAATTTCTAAGTATTTAATACGGTCCCATTTATTAAAACATAAATTTGAAATCATGGTTTAAATTTTATTAATTAATCCACATGTTAAATAGTAAACAAATCACCTTATTTAATTAATTAGAACAAGTTTAATCAATTTGTTTAATTAATTAAACTTAATTGAAATTGAATTTCTCAATTTATCTATTCAAAGATATAGTTTTGGAAGCTTTGCCTTAACCCAGCAAAAGTATTGTTTGAAAAAACGTTAGTCTTCATAAAGTATATAATCTTTTTTGTTTAAACAGAATTTAATTATTTTTTCTAATCTAAATTTTCAAAAATAAAAAAATAAAAAAATAAAAAAATATTGCGAAAGAACATGTAATGCAAGAATATAGAAAAATTACTCCTTGTCTGGATGGTCATCCTTGTTTGAGTGGAACTATAGCCAAAAGTTAGCATAATTTTTGGAGCATTTAGAAGAGTTCTATGGTCAGACAAAAAATGAATTTTATAAAAAGAATTTTTTATGAATAATTTTTAATTTATTTTAATAAACTTTTCAATATAGCATAATTTATTAAAATAAATTCTTTTCAATTTATTCTAAAAGAATGATAGTAAATTTTATGGTATAAGTTTTCATATAAAAGAATTTATTAAATAAACATTACTTAATATTCTCAAATGCACTGTCTTTACCCCTTATTTTTTGTCAAATGTACTGTACCTTAATGAGTGTTGGATTTGATTTCTTTTACTTTCTGGCCTAACTAAAGTCGCTTCCTGATTCGACCTTGTTTTTTTTTTTTCCTAACCTTGCCCTTTGAATTTTTTTTCCCATTCCTTTGATTTATTTTATTTTTTTGACTAAGTCATTCCTTTGATTTTTTTTTTTGGTCAAAAGTCATTCCTTTGATTTAAGTTGCTTTGTCTGTTTTTGGCAGCGGGCTTTTGGGCCTTTTATCCACTTCGGTAGGCTCATAGCCTGCAATGAAATTTGGGCTTAACAGTAGCCTTCCTATTATTGTTTCCTTGTCCTTTTGCCTGTCATCAATAACGAAAAAAAATAGTTTCTTAGGAGTAGTTAGACACTTGAAACGAGTTTAAATTAAAATGATTTTATATTTAAAAAATTGGTATCGAGAAAAAAAAAACTTTTGATAAAGCTTAACATAAAAAGTTTCATCTTAATAATTATTTTTTCCTTTAAAATAAATAGAATATATATATATACACACACTTTTAGTTAAATGTGTTTTTTTGGAACAAATTTTAGTTATACGGTCTCTTTTTCAGATTTGTGAATTATTTTTCTTAGGAATTTTATGATTTTGAGATGCTATAAATATATTTGGTATGCCTGAAAACTTTTTTGCCTTCCCAAAATTTTTTATTTTAATTTATATTGTAGATATATTATGTTGAAAAATTCAGAAAGTATTTTTTTAACTCTTTTTGAAAACCATACTAAAGATAGATATATAAGATTCTTAAAAAAAATTATGCAAATATGAAAAAAAAACCATCCTCACGAGACATCTTCATAATTTTATTTTATCTTTTTTGCTATACATCTTCATAATTTTATGAAACAATAAATATTATTTTTTAAATAAAATATCATTTTTCACATTCAAAGTCAAATTTGGACCGCATAATTTTTTTATGAGATGAAAGTAGGTCAAATTGATTGAAAATTTTTATAAAATAAACTTTTTAAAGTTTAATATAACCTTTTTAATTAATGAATTAAATTTATGTTTTTTTAAATATTTAATTAGTTAAATACGTTAAATTTGAGTTTAAGAAAAAAAGTTATTAATTTTGATAGATTGATTAATTTAAAATTTATTAATTTTATAATAATATATAAATAATTTTTATATATTAAATATAATATATTTAATAATATTATATGAAATAAATAAAATGTTAAACTTGATAATGTTAAATACAAATTTTATAATTTTTGATAAATATTTATTTAAATAATTAGATAACCTATTTATAAAGAGATTTGATAACTTATCAAATGTCTTGATAAGAAGAATATTTAGTCCTTGTTTTATATAAAAAAATTATTAAGAATGTCAAACAAAATTTTATGTAAAATTTATAACAAATAATAAACTATACTTAAATTTTAAAACTATCAAACAAGATAAATCTACTACTTATACAAAGTTTAACTTTACTTTATCTGCTTTTGACCATAAGTCATATAAATTAAATTTAATAAATAATTAATGTAAATTTTTAATTTAATTAAATTACTTTGTAAACATTTATAATTTTATTAAACTCTAAATAAGTTTTTATAGTTTAAATTTTTTTAATGAAGTGCGTATATTTAAAAAAAATAACTCTTTAGTCATTAATAATAAATGGAACTCTATTAATTTTTTAACAGCTGTTTAAAAGAACATACATCATAAAGATCTATTTAATTAATTGACATCATAACAAAGCATGTTCTTATATTAAATCCTAGTTTTCAAATAAGTTATTACAGTTTAGTAAAAGTTAATATCCATGAACAAATGAGAACCCATTTTTAGAAAATTAACACGTATAAATTTTATTGAAAATTTTTAAATTATGAGATCTTATTTGAAAATCCAAAAAAAATTTAAGAACTTATAAAAATTTAAAATTTTTATATGAACAAATGTATATCTTGAAAATTATTCAATTATTTAATATAAAATAATAATATGTCCATAGTTTACAGAAATCTATAATATAATGTTAAACATATCATAAAGTCTCAACTTTTCATTAATCTCTAATTATTTTTAATTCATATTATCTCTTAATTTGAAGTATTTTTATTTTTATTCCAAGTCTTATATTCAATATTTTTTTAAAGAAAACCTTCAAGCAAATCCATATAAGGACACCGATAATTAGACATTGAGCTTTTATATATACAATTACGTTCTTTCTATTTACTCTCGTCAAACGCATTCTAATAAAAGTAAACATTTCGCTTATATGTTTCTTTTAATCATGAAATATTGAACTTGAAAAATGACACAAACATGTTATCAATACAAACTTTTGAAGTTATTTTTTCATGGTAGAAAAAAAATTAAATTGTTCGTAAAAAAAATCACGAAATAACATATCTCATAAATATTACACCAATGATTATCATCGTCTCCCAAACAATAATCATTACAATATTCCACAAGTTTGAAATCAATAAGACAAAGGTATAATTACTCAAAATCAATTCTACGTTGTTTAGGTAATAAAAAATCTCCAAGCAACTTTCACGTGGTTGGGTGTGTGGATTCATTTAATTAGTAAGTCGTTAAGCTAACATCAAACGGAGTATTGACTCTATTGAACCTCGTTGATGTCAAATATCATACTTGGCACAAGGCAATTTGAAAGGCATCTCCTTTTTCTCCATCAGCAGACTTTAGATTAACACATGATTCCATATTTCATGACGGCGTCATTAAATCATAATAAAACATTTTGAACATTAATCATCTCCTCTTGTGTAAGCTTATTGAGAAATTAATATTCCATGCCTCATTTGTTTCATCTCAAATTAAGCCTGAATATGATGCCAGGGGATTAAGTTTGTTGATCTAAATTTCATGTGACATATATTCGTTAGAGGACAAACTTGTAGAATATCTGTCCTATGATTTTAACCTAAAGAACATGTTACTGAACCATAAAAGGCAAATACAATATTATCTTCAAAGCGCTTGTTAACATCGTGATCCTTACAGCTAGTTCTTGATTTAACCATAGAAAGCATCCTCCATTTTCAAAACTTCATCAGCCCTCCTATAAATATACCCAATTTTGAAATTGGAAAATGCTTTATTTGAATTATTCTTAAATATATTGACAGAAGCATGTCTAACGATTAATATATATGTTATTGGGTTAGTATATAACCCTTTTCTCCGAATTGAAGTTGGTTCTTTTCCTACTTTTTGCTTATCATAAAAAATATTACTTTCCTCTTCAATTTTGTTTCTAGAATTTAAGAGCTATATTGGACTGGGCTTTCCTCATTGGATGAGATTAATTATTGAAAGCAGAAATTGCAGACGATAATTTAAATATTTATCATCTCTTAAATCGATACGACTTGATTGGAGTGGGAAAGAAATATTGGAACAGTATTAAAAAATGATTTGAGTGGAGTAAAATAACAAAATATTTTTAAAAATTAAAGATGCATTTATTTTTATTTTAAATTAAATAAATTGTAATGATAATTTATGTGCCCTTATTTATTCATTCCACGCACATTTTTTTTAAAGAATTAAATTCATAAAAAATAATTCTTTTCACTATCAAATTTCAAGCACATGAATATCTATAAGACCATGAGAGAACTCAAGAAACTTAAGGTAAGAACTGAAGTAACATTTGGTAGTTTCCATAACTCGTGAGATAATTCACCCAAATTGCAATATAACTGTAGCAGCATAACTTTCCTAATAACACATGCAGTTCATAAAATATACTTTCCTAAAATCACACTACTCACACCGAAAGTCACATAAGGTACCATCCAAACTCTATTACCTTCATTTTTTTTTTAAATTTAAAGTCATCAACCATTTTATTGGCGTTAAAAAAAATTAAAATGAAAAAAGACTCACATCTTGTTCTGGTACGAAATAGTCGTCAATCCTCCCATTCTCATACCATGCATTGCCTATCAAATCATCAACCTGGCAAGTTTGATCTCCAAAATGTTGAGGTATTTCGACACAAGCATATCCATTAAAATGACAATCCTCGTAAGGCATTAATAGGTCATTGATGTTAAAGTCATTCAAAAAACTTGCTAAGCAATGATCATGGTCATCTTGTGGTGGAGTGGATCCAAAAGGGTTCTGGTCATTCCAACTCGTTGTGATTAAATTCATCATTGGGTTGACTGAGTCATTGGCTGCATTGGTTGGCATCATAACCTTGGTGCACCTCATTGATTTTGGTTTAATCGTCATAGGGTGAGGGGATTTTGTTGGATCAATAATACCCAAGGAGTTTTTTGAACATCCAGGAGATTCAACTCTTAATTTGATAGGAATGTTGTTGCTATGATTGGGAACTTTGTTATGATTGTGCTTCTGTTCAACCTTCTTTCTCAAATAAGTATTCCAATAATTCTTAATCTCATTGTCCGTGCGTCCTGGTAATCGCCCCGCGATAAGAGACCATCTGTGATACAAAATAATAATAATAATAATAATAAATGGTTATTAACTATATATATATATATATATATATATATATATATATATTAATGTTTAAACTGCTTAAATTTGATAACATTGTTAAAATAATAATTTTCTTTCTTTGAAATAATTTTATAAAGTAAATTTGCATTTATTTTTCTAATATAATATCAGACTCAAATTAATTTAAATGTCACATAGTTTACTTAGAAATATTAATCATACACATTTTAAGCACTATATGTTTATTTTAAGGCATAAAGAGAGTATATTAAAATGTTCCACGTGTTCACTTTTAGCATACATAAAATGTTTTCTTTTTAACGTAATTCCATCTCCCTCGCAAAAAACAAGAAAAGGAATGAATCAAACCTATTCCCTAAGAGGTTATGTAGTCGGATAATGAGATCTTCTTCATCTGAAGAAATGTTTCCTCTCTTGATATCTGGCTTTAGATAATTCAACCATCGGAGTCTACAACTCTTCCCACATCGTTTCAAGCCTGCATTAATTACAAGAACACCAAACAAAATCATGAAATGAAAAAAAATGGAAAAAAGAATAAAAAATATTTCAAGGCATTTCAAATCGATAATATTCATTTGTGCTTTTAACAAAATAATTATCCATACCAGCTCTTTTAGAAAGCTCCCTCCATTTTCCTTCTCCGTGGAGTTGAACGTAGTTGATAAGTATTTTGTCTTCCTCAGCAGACCAAGCACCTCTGTTCACATCTTGATTCTCACAACTCCCCTTTCTTCCCATCTTCTCTCTTTCTCTTTCCCTATGCTTCGTTTCGTTCTTAACGTTTTTTCTACTCTATCCTTTTAATTAGATTTGCACGCGTATTTTTGGCTCCAATGCTCCCTTAAATACTTGCTCCGTTTTTTTTAAATTAATTCAATAAATCTAATTTATGTTCACGATCGTGATGACACTAATTTAAACATTTAAAGTAATAATATTTTATTAAAAACTATTTATTATATTAAAAATATTTTTATATTTTTAATAAAATAATTCCTTTTTTATAAGCATGATGTTAAGGTAACAGAGAGGCAAAGACATATACGTATATTGTAATAACGAACATTATTTACCATTTTGAATTCAATACCAAAAAGAACTTTTAGGCCAATCATTTATTCATCTCCATCGCTATCCCTGTACTACACTTAAGGAAATATATCATCAATATACAAATTTTCAAATATTTGTTTTGAATGTGGATATTTGTACATGTTTTTCACAATATTGATTTTATAAATTTATATAACAATTTTAATTGGAAAATATTTTTATTGGTATTTTGTTTTAAAAAATTATCAAAAACTTTCATTTTATTTTATAATCATGTGCCATATATATATATATATATATATCAGCCCCTCTGTATGAGAAGTTTCAATCTTACAAAATGTTTTTAGAATTTTAGTAAAGCAATATAATATTTTTGAACCCCACTTACCGTTGGATTCATAATTGCTTGGGTACCGTTTGATGTTCATTTTTAAAAAATAAAACTAACTATTAAATATATTTAAAAATAATGTTAAATTAATTTTAATGACAAACTTTAAAGTAAGGTTTAAAAACTGAATTACAGGAAAGTAATTCGAAAATATGAGGTGGTAGCCCATGTCATTTCAATCAAACGTAAAAGTAAAAACAGTAGCATGAAAATGATGACGAACAGATATCGAGTAAAGGGCAACGTGGTGGCTTAAAAACCAGCGTATCATGCTCAATTATCGTAACACACGGGTCCCTCCAATCTCATTTGTACGACAATAAACAGAAACATTGTATCTAACTACATTATATATATATATATATACACTCAAATTATTTATAAAATTGTAAAAACTGTTTTGGTTAATTTAATTTAATTTTTTTAGAAATTTTAATAAATTTTGATCAATAACTACAAATATATTTTAGACATTTAAAAGGCAAAAGAATCTACTCACTCTAAAAATAAGCCTTAATTATTTATTTCATATAATAAATTTTTATAAGTATTGGAATTAATTAATTTATTAAATTATATAGTATAATATATTATATAAATTACATACAAATTTGTTAGTCTTTGTAGTTATTTGTCTCAAATTTTATAAAAATTAAATATTATTAGGTATTTAATCTTATACTTAATATTTAATTATATTTTAAAAAGTATAATATATGTTAACTTAAAATTATTTGATGTAGTATCAAGTAATTTTTAAAATTTATAAATTTTTACATATTTAATTTACTTATTAAAAATTCTTAAATTAATAGTTAGATTAATGAATTTTATTGTTAAAGAAAACAAAATAACCAAAACTTAACAAGTAGATCTCTCCTCTATTTTCCTCCTAAGTAAATTTAATCAGTGAATAAAAAGTTACATGAATACAAATGTTATTTAATTAATAATTTGAAATTAATGAATAGACAGAAGTAAAATAAAAAAGAAAAAATTGTCATTTGCTTTTTAAAATTTTACGAGTGAAACTAATATATATATATATATATATATATATATATATATTATTTAAATTTTTTTATTCACATTAATATAAACTTAGAGCATGTATTACGAACCAATTATTTTGTGGGGGATAGGTAGATATAATTAATTTATACTGCTTGTCGACATATATATTAAGTGATTATTATAATAAGAAAAAGGTATATAATATTTATAAACTTATTTAAAAATTAAATATTTATTTAGTTTTTGAAATATTTGTAAATATTTATGATATGAAGTCCTTTAAATTTTAAAAAATATAAAAAAATTATTTTATAACTTAATAGAATAAAATTTTTCATATTCTTTGAGGGATTGTTTATACTAAAATTTACAATACACAAATTAATATCAAATGATTTTTTAGATGTAATTTTTTTAGAATTTCTGTATAAATAAATTATAATAATCAATTTTATTAATGTTATTATTCATATGTTTAAAACAATTATTAATATAAAAAATATTACATGGTTTATAAATTCGTATCAACTCTTCGGATCATATTAACCATACTCATAAGGTGCAAACACAATATACTTGTTAGTTGAAATATTTTACAACTTTAGTATAATATATAACCATACCTATTAATCTGACTAGTTAATCGATAATAAATATTATTTTTAGTGACAAACGGTTTAATATTGTTTAAAAAAAATAAATTTAAATTTTTATGTATTTAAAAAATCTTTAATGCATGTTAAACTTACTTACCATATATCTATATAAGCACCGTGTTAAATTTAGATTAAATTAAATAAAAAATTATACAATATAAACATAATTTATAATAATTTTTTTTTGTCTAAATCATATATATTTTTTATTCAACATAATTTTATTTGAGTCAAATAAATTATTATAAATAGTAATTTTTTTTAATATTTAACATAAATATATTTATTAAAATTCAAATTTAATATCATAAATTAAATTAAAATAATTCTGCAATAATTTATCTTACTCAGTAATCCAAATATTCGTATTAACAAAAATAAAATTGAATGAAAAGTTAAATAAGCTGCAAAAAAACAGCTCAAAAACTTTTTTTTATCTAATCGAGCTTTGACGCGGTGTTATTAAATTGAATAACTTATAATGCTAAATAGCTGAATTAAAAAAATAATACTTACAAAAATTATTAAATCATTACTTTGTATTCTTTATCACACATTATCTTTACTTATCAGAATGTTATTATGTATATTTTACTTTCTACAATTAAATTAATAAAAATGATTTTTTTCAATTAGTCTTTGTTAAAAAATTTAAAAAATCATTTTTTTTTCATAACACTTTCTTAAACTAGAGAAAGTGGGCGTCATAGATAAAAGTAACACGTCATATCGAGAACTCTTTTTTGACAATATTCAGAAAAAACAAAAAAAAAAAGTGGAAAAAATAAGAGGGAAAATCTTAGTGGTTCCGCTGAGGAGAGGGTCCCACCGTCCCATACCCAAACTACGAGAATATCATCATTTCCTGTCTTGTCACATTTTAGATACGTCTCTCGCAAATTTATTCAAGACAAAATCGATTCATGAGTCATGAGTCTTCTTCTTTTTTGCGTTTTACTTTATAAAATACTAAATAATAAAGGACTATAAACGTAATACTCTTAATTTTTTATTTTTTTAATGCTTGTTTAAAATTTAAATTTAGAAAAATAGTGTTACATAATTTAACTAACAAATCTAAGATCACAACACATGTTCGTGTATTGGTTTTACATATCATAAAATAGATTACATTTTTTAACAATTTAATATTATATTATCTTTCGTTGGTATAATTTTTAAATCAAAATTAATTTTTTAATATAAACACTTTAATATAATAATATATTAATAAATATTTCTCATTATAAAATATAAATATATATTATCAATACACAAATATTAATATAATATATATATATATTTTTTACTTTTTCAATGATTTTTCCTTATTAAATAAAAAATATATCAACAAATATTATCCTAATAATTGGTTGTCTTTTAGTTGTTAATAAATGACATTTTTTTATAATAATGTTTTATGAGATATTTGTTTTTATGATAAATACAGGTCACATAATTTTATAAGCATTTGTAATTTTGTTTTAATTAGTTTTATTTAAATTTATTTGTAAAATAAATTAAATTACATGTTTATAAATTTTTAAACTAAAATAACTAACACTAATTCACATTAAAATACATTATATTAATATTTAAAAACTAATAGCTGACATATAAATGTTTTATATAAAGAATTTTAGATGTCAATATAATATACTATACTATTAGTACAAATAAAGTCATTTTATTTATACTAATATTTTAATTTTTGTGTAAAAAATTCATATTATGATAGAAGTTAATTTATCAAGATATGACTAATAAATAATTTTCAGCTTCAAAAACTTGTATGAAGTAAATAAAAGAACTCAAATTTAATAATTAATGAATAAATTAAACTGGTCTATGTATAGTAAAATTCGACTCCTTTTCATCCTGAATTTCAAATTGCATGTTAGTGGATGTATACTGTAAATAGTTGGAGTAAAAAAGATACAATTTGGATGAAATGTCAGCTATCAAACATTCTGCCGAGTCCCCCACCTCTGCATGACTGCGTTCACGCCATGGATTTCGTGTCCCGAGTATGTGTAGCAAAGGTTCAAAAGCAAAATCCAATCATGTTCATGAAACAGCATCTTTTAACACCTTTATTAATGCGTGAGTTGCATGTTCAATCAATATCATTCCATTTTTCATGTCATTTTAATATTCTTTCTGTAGGAAATACATTGTCACTGATGTCATCCTCATCTCATCACAATCCGAAAGCAATTAGTTGGTAATTGCCAACACGTGATTTCAGAAAAGGGAATAATTAAAATCAAAGACAAGCAACGAAAAATGAGAATAAAGTCTCTGTTCCATACATAACCCTCGAAATAGTTATTCAACTATATTGCGATGTTACATTCATAGCATAATCAACGGTACGTACATTGCTAATACTACAAAATTTCTTCACAAAGTTCACTTTACACCAGTCACGCCAAAGTTAACATAATAACCAATGTTAAAATCTTTAAGGAAACTTGCTCAGCAGTTTTCTTGGTCATTGTTCTTGACCTAACCAAGGGCCCAGGCCCAAAACAGCAATGTAGGCTAAACACAAACTTGGATAACTAATTAAAATCAAGGTGCCAAGAACTGTCCAAAAAACAAAAAAATTGCAAAGGAGAACTCTTTCCAGAATCTTCCGTCATCTTCCGCCCTTGCACTTCATTAGCTCATATGAATAAATGTTTTGTAGAAAAACAAAGGAATAAATGTTTCTTCTCTTCAATACGAATGTACATACAGAAATGTAATGATAAATTTTATTTGTGACAAACCATTATATATCCTTGTTCATCTGGAAAGCTCTTTCACTTCCCCCATAAACACAAAATTTATGAAGCTCATAAGATTTTGTCTTTAACAGACCAAGCATCCTTGTTCATCATTTGTTTGTCACCCGTTTATTTATTATGTTTTGCGATAATGAAAATATAATTTAAGTTTGAATTTTATATTCTGTAAAAGCACACTGGTTGGTAGTCATGGAATACCTATAGTACATCATAAAAGACACATCAAGGAAAATATTTCGTATTAGCGATGCATTCTACACTAAAATCACTGCACGACTCTCCACAGAAATCGCTGAGAAAGTTAAGACTAAAATCAAGTGTCTTTTATCGTGAGCACTTTGATAGTTCAGCTGGGGTATGGCTAGGTTCGCGTGATGTACTACCCAGATTAGTTTCTTTCCAAAAAGATGAATGACAACTTTTCAGTTAAAATTAGGGTTTTGTTCTTTTGCCTTCCACTCAGTGTTTTCTTCTTTTGGTTCTGTACTTAATTAAACTCATCCACTCTGACTTGTGATTTGTATACGTGGTTATTATAGTTTTGATCATAAATATTTTCACAAATATATCTTTAATTCTATTTATGTTGTTATGTTCGGATAATTGTGTTTGAACATTTATATAGATGTATGTTCAGTTTTTTAATATTGTGATATCTCATTGTAATTAATATTCGTATTGATCGTGTACCAATACCATGCAACACAACCACTGATTGTCTCAACATGTTGTTGTTAGATATATCAACAAGTACTGAGCCTGAAAGACAGAGCGGTTGGTGAAAGAAAGTGCCAGTTTGAAAAAGAGTAACGACTGAATTCAAAATTTTGAGTGTGATATATAAACAATTTCCAGGTATCAAGTTGCACTTTCTTTAGTCAACATGGGGAGTGTTATAGTTAATGCGGAAAAAGGTGAAGTTATACAAAAGCTAGAACACGAGTTCTTGGGTGGAGAAAGAGCGAAAAGATCTTGAAATTGCAAACAGATATATACATTGGTGTGCGTAGAGAGAAGAAAAGATACGGAGATTGGTGAGTATGATGAGCACTTGTTAACGCAGAACACAAAACACCTTTCTTTAGTGTTTAAAGCCTTTGTCTAATAATAACGGCAGAGACAAATGGCTTTTCATATCAAAAGAAGATAGGATAAGATGACCATGAAGAGAGAAAATTTTCAGGTTTAATTTCACTTTTCATTCCTATATCTTAACTTAACTTACGTGTAATTTTATTTTTTTAGTTTTAATTGTTTATATTAAGTGTTTTTAATTTTTTAAATATTTAAATTAAAATATTTATTTTAAAATTTTATTTAATAATTAATAGAAATATAACTTTTTATTGATTTATATAAATAAATATATATAAAAAATATAAAATAAAATTTTTATTCTAAGGTAAATGAATTAATTTGAATATTTTAAAAATTAAAGAAATTAAATGTAAACAATCCAAAGAAAAAAAAAACAAACATAAAAAATGCAATGAAGTCAATTTTTTAATAAGAGATGACGAATACTCATGTATCAATAATTAAAATTAAAAATTGTCTAATGTATAATTATTTTAAATTATTGTGTAATTTGATGTTTTAATCTTAACTTTTATGACTAGATTTAACCGTTAAGATTCATTGCTTACGCTCTTATATTAAAAGCTTTTATTATTTGATATGTTATACATTATTTATATATTAAAATTTAAATAAATTATTAATTTTGTTCATTTCAATCTTCTAGACAAATTATTAAATTTTTATACCTGATTTTGAAAGTTTAAACTTAATCTTGTTGATGCTAATAAATTGATTAATTATTAATATGTATATAATTTTAGAGGGATAACATTTATTTATACTTTAAAATTATTATACATTAAAATATAATTAATGAATGAAGTTTTAAATTTTAAAAAATTATATATTTAATGAGAAGTGATCTAATTGAACAATCTGATTAATTAAATTTAATGTTTATAGAATAAAACTTACTCGCGTATGTATAGGGAGACGCACGCCTATTTCCAAAAAGGTTACATTATGAAATCTTTGCCAGTTCTATAATTCAATCATGAGAGTCTACACAACTGGGATGGAAGTAATTCATTTTCTAATACATTATCTTTAATATACTCTTTTTTTATTAAAATATATTAAAAACTAAAAAAGTACCCAAAAAATTAATTTAAAAGTGAAACTCACATAATTTTTATAGTTTTTAATAAATTTTAATTAATAATAAAAAAATATTACACAGAATATATTAAAAAAATACGTTGCTCGTTCCTTGTTATATAAAGCATCGTGCCATTTGAAATATAATGCACATATAAAAATGCAACAATAGAATTTTAATCTTGCTTTTACCCAAATTATTATACTCTTTGCATTCTATTTCTAAAAATAAATAAATACTTTTTCAAAATCACTTAATAAAAAAATTCGTTAAATAATAAGTGAAGATGATGTCAATTATTCATGGATAAAAAAATAAGAATCTTGTTAGTCAGTATTTTTAATATTAAAAAAATTAAAAATAATATTTTTTTTATTAAAAGTTATGTTGAACTGCAATAAAAATATAAAAAAAGTCATTTATTATATTTTATAGAAATTTTCTATCTCTAAATATTAATATAATTGTATTTATTATAATTTGAATTTAAGACTACATATTTAGGTAAAATATTTTTTTACTAGTTAATCTACATACTTAATAATTAAACATTATTATTACATCATAGAAGCATTTAAATTAAATTTTAACACAAAATCAAATGAATAAATAGAAGAATCATACAATTGTCAAGTCAAGCACAAATAAAAACTCACACCATAATCTGATAGTTTATTTTTTTTTAAAATCCAATCCCTAAGAAGAAACTGAGAACATGCCCAAGTCGGTGAATCAATATGGGAACAGAAACTTTTGTCTTCAGTCGAAGGATAAAAAACAAGGCCAATCAGCCCAGATGAACCAAGACCCACCCAATTCTCAGCTAAGACAAACCTAAACAATATTTATAAGTGTTAAAATGGAACACTACGTAAAGTTAAAAAAAAAACACTCCTTAAAGTGTACAGAAAAAAACTAACGGAGTATTTAATTTCAAAGAGAGGAAGGGAGGCAAAGAGAGAGAGGAAATATAAATCATTAAATATCTTATTTGAAAATAAAATTATTCTACTATTGCACTCTTATAATAACTAAATTAAATGTAAATATTTTTATAATTTATTTTATTTGTAGGTCTTAACTAATAAAATTTAAGGTAAAATCTATTTTAGTTGTAAATTTATCAAATTTTAATCTATTTCCATGAGAATAAATCGGTGAAAATAATGTTATATATATATATATATATATATATATATATTTGTGTGGAAAGAGAACATTTCTGAAAATGTAAAGTCTGAATACAACATTTGTTTAGCTGAACTCATAATAAAAAGTTGATACACATCTTAGATATGACTTCAACAAGACCAGGGGCAGCATGAAATATATATGATTAATTAGTGAGGATCGATAAGATTATATGTTGTAGCACATTTTTTTAATTCGTTATTAGTTCAAATTTATTAAAAATAAATACAAAAAATAGTTATTAAAATAGGGGGGGAATTTTTATTTTTAATTAATTTTAATTAATAATTAAAAATATATTAGAGAGTGTGATATTATATTTTTATAATTAAATATGCTTTTAAGTATTAGCTAAACTATATCTTTGTCAAAACGTGCCTTCTAGTTATAATTGGGGATCCTCACCTTTCCATTTTAATTACTCTATTCTGTCAAACTCATTTATTTTTACTTATGTCATATGGGTTTGTTAATGAATGTTTACCTCATTGTATATTCATATTCTTATGATATACACACAACAGTAGATGGATGTTTACAAAGAAAATGTACATTATTTCAAAATAGGGCACTCCTCCTATGAGTGTTCGACTTCAAAACCATTTTTTAAAAATAAGAATGCCAGTGAACAATATGGAATCAATATCAGATTCTGCGAGTGTTCTACTTCAAACATAACTAAGAAGTAACTAATATTTATAGGCAGCGAACTTTCTGAGTTCCAGATGCGCTTTTAATGTAGCTGCAAGTTTGTCAATAAAGTATAGGTACTAGGCAAATTACTCGCCGCACGAAAGGGGCATGGAAAGTTTCAGGTGCTCTGGAGAAAATCGCAACTATGAATTCATTTAATGAAGTTGCTAGTGGACATGGTTGTGCCACCATGCAGCGTTGATGGGTTTTGTTCATTTAAGCAAGACATGGAATTGGACTTTGTCGACTTTTGAGTCACCTAACAATAAAAAAGTCATTGGTAGAAAACAAAAAACAGAAGAAGTCCCTCGAATGGAAGGATTTGGCATTTTTTTCACAACTTAGGTAATTTTGAAATTACCTAACAAGTATTTAATTATCAAAGTAGTATAAGTTATATTTACATGTGAAGTCCAACTTACATAACTTTATATTTCTTCTATTTTTATTATGTACATACGTTTTTTATGTTTAAAAAGCATTAAAAAAAACCACATTATTATAAATAATTACAGTTTTTTAAATAATAAAAAAATCAAAAGCTTACCACTTTAATAGTGTAAATTTTAACAAAATTACGAAATTGCATAAATTGTACCCATAGAGTTGACTTAAGTTTTTTTTTTAATGTGCATAGTTTTGTAAGATTTATAAACTGCTATTTATTATACTGATTTACATTATTTTTATAAAAAATCTTTAAAAATGCACTAGTTAAGTAATTTTTACTGAGAACTATCCCAATTGTGTAAAAATTTTAAACTTATGTAAATGCTGATATTATATTTGAGGAAATTAGTTAGAAATAATAAAATAAGAAAGAATTTAATGAGAAAGATATATCATATTAAATTGTAAAATAATTATGAATTTTTAAGTAATTAAAATATTTAAATAGAAACGACAAAATAGATGAATCCGATCAATCGGTCCAATTAGAACAGCTAAAACATAGGATTTGGGGATATGAATGGGATAAGCATGCTGTTGTGAAAATTTTGTATCCAATATTTTTATGTAAATGTCATCATTCTACTGTGAGCTCTATGTTTTATGGCTTCATTGGGTTGTAGGTTCGAAAACAAGGGTCATGATAAATCCTAAATATGCCACCTTTTTTGTTTGGATAGTGTTTGGACTTTTCCCTCTGCTTTCACGTTGAAGGAAGCCGTTTTTATTTTATTTTTTAAAATTATTGGCTATTCGTAATTTTGAAGATGCAAAATTTTAAATCTACAACGTGAATGTCTGTGAACTGAAAGAAGGAAAACTGAGATTAATTTTTGAATTGTTTTACTTTAAAAATTTAATCATGTATTTTTGTAATTTCTTGATACGGTTTTTTAAAAATAAAGACAGTCTATTAAATGTTATCTTTTAATTATTTGAAAAGTAATAGAAGATAATATAATCGAATGCTTTTAAGATTTTTACAAAGGAGACATTAATTTAATACAATATATTGAATATTTTTAATTATTACTTTTGTAACACTACTTAGGAGGATACAATAATAAATATTTTATTATTTTTTATCATTCTTTTTGTAATAATTAAAAAATTATATATAAAACCTAAATTTAATTAAAAAAAAAATGGCTACATTCCCATTTTACATTAAAAACACAATTGACTAAACAATACGAATTGAGCTGTTATAATTGGTAATTATTGGTTTTCAATTTTAACTATTTCATATTATGCACACGGTGATTGATTAAACGACCAACTCATAATTTTTTCATGCGTACGTAATGACTTTCTTTAACCTTTGCCATAAAACTCTAAACAATAGTTAATTAGTTTTAAACTGAAAGACTAATATTTCACGGTAATGATGCTATGCTTCTTCACAAAATTCATTCTAGTCATACCAAAAGTCACATTATTTTTCATTGAGAAACTTCAACCATTCGATCCATGCCTGTTAGAGTTTCGGAAAGAGAGTTTTTATATTCTCTTACTTGTATACCTAATAATGTTCTTATTACTTTATAAAACAAGTTTTAAATAAAAAAGAACAGATACATATTATCTTAAAATCATAACATACATTTAATATTCTTTATTCAAAATCATTCTTTAAGAAAACAAGAAAAATCTTCCCCTTGATCTAGTGGAAACAAGTCGATTAGTTTCCAACTCTCATGGCATGCTTGGTCTATTGAATCATCAAGCCAGCAAGTAGCTTCATCTCCAAAGTGCTCGGGTATTTCAACACATGCATATCCATAATGGGAATCCTCGTATGATATCATTAGCTGGTCACAAATTTCAAATGGTTTGTGGAAACCTGAAGAGCAATTGTCATGATCATCTTCTGGGGTGCATGCAGAAGGGTTGTGGCTATCCCAACACGTTACACTGTTCATTGTGTTGACTGAATCATTGGCTGCATACTTTGACACCATAACCTTGGTAGGGATGGAGGACTTCGTAGTAGCAATGCCATGGGAAGAATTTTTTGTGCACTCTACAGGTTCAACTCTTAATTTGCTTGGGACTTTATTAGAATGAAGGTGTGGAGTTATGCTATGGTTGCACTTTTTCTTCTCTAACTTTTTTCTCAAACGAGCGTTCCAATAGTTCTTGATTTCATTGTCTGTTCGGCCTGGTAATCGCCCCGCAATGAGAGACCACCTGTGCCACATATATAAAACCCATTTCTATTTTGATGATAGAAAAAAAAAATCAGAATCAAGCAAATGCATAATCATAAAAATATGTATACCTATTGCCTAAGAGATTATGTAGTCGAATAATGAGATCTTCTTCATCAGAAGAAATGTTTCCTCTCTTGACATCTGGCTTTAGATAATTCAACCATCTGAGTCTGCTACTCTTCCCACTTCGTTTCAAGCCTACACTCACAAGGAACAAAAATGAAATGGAAAATGGAAAAAGGATAATGGTCTTGCTACAATAAGTGTATTTAAATTACTGGTTAGCAAATTTTTAGAATACATTAAAAATTACTAAAAAAGGTATATTAATAAGATTTTCTGAGAAATTTTTTAATTTAATTCCTCAATGAATGCAGGATTAACATTTGCCTAAACTAGTTATCAAGCGGTTTGAAACACACATATATGTTTAGGAACGAAATGAAAAACGTTATTACTTGTGGTTTTAGCTAGCGAAATAATTATGCATTGCATATAGCCACATATGTATGTACCAGCTCTTTTGGAAAGCTCTCTCCATTTTCCTTCTCCATGAACTTGAACGTAGTTGATAAGGATTTGGTCTTCCTCAGCAGACCAAGCACCTCTGTTCACAGCATCTTGATTCTCACAGCTGGTTTTTCTGGGCATTTTCTCTATTCCTCTATGCTTTGGGTTCTCAAAGTTGTTGTGAATCTATTCTGTTGTTGGATTCTCGCGTGGTTTTGTGGGTTAATGCTAGCTCCCTTAAATACTTGCTCATATCACTTGCTTTTATGTGAATAAATTTAGAACACTTATATTTTTACACACATATTTTTATTATATTTATTTTGTATCTTCTCGCTCTTTTATGTCAGGTTTGAATATTACAATAGGAAGTATCTGATTAATCTGAGTTAAATGTAGCAAATTAAAAAATAATAATGTTATATTTGACTTTTAAAATAATATGAAATATATTTATTCAAGAAATGACAATAAAAAAAAACGGAAATCATAAATTTCATTCTTGATATTCTCTTCTAAAATTTCCAAAATTATTTGATGTCAACTTATAATTGCAATTGATAAAAAATGAAATTATATCAATTAGAAGAGATGGCATTTCTTTCTTTCATCATCAACAGGGTAAAAACCCAAGAAAACGTGGAGTTCATATTTTTCACGTCAAATCAAATTAATTTTATTTATTGACTATTTTTACAATTGGTTATTGTTCTTACTTACCCTACCTTGACGTTAGTCTTTCTTGTTTGCATTATTCTTCAATAAATCCTCTTTCTGAAGATCGCCTCTTTCTAAGTATTTTGACAATAAAATGAAATTACCCATATTAGTTCCGATAACAGCGACATTTATTACTTTATTGAAATAAGAGGAAAAATTAAAATATAATAAAAAAATTAATATAATTTTTAAATTTTTTTTTCATTTGACATAAAAAATATTTAGCTAAAATTATATAATATTTTAAAATTATTTTTTTATTATTTAAATACATGAACTACAGTAATTTTAAAATGAAGAAGAGAGAATTGAACGAATCTATAGACTCTTTTTCTTTATTTTTTAAAACTCTCAAATGAAAAAAGGTATGCAAAAGTCTCACATTCTTTTCTAAAATTTAACTTCAATCAAAGAGAATATTTAAATATTTTAATTAATAATAAATATTTTATTATATAACAAATAAATAAATTTAAATAAAAAATTATAAAACATACAAATTATAAATTAAGATTAAATAAAAAATAAATGCTAAAAAGATCTTGTCTTAATAAGAAGAGAATGATTAAATCTTAAAATTCCATAATTTAAATAATTTTTAAATTGCTATCATTTAAAATAAAACTTAAATTTAATATATAGAGGTAGATTAAAAAATGTAATTGATTTGATAAAAAATTCATGTTAAATAAATAAATAAATAATTTAAAACTAATTTATTAATACATATAATTAAAAAAATACTAAAAACATACTCTGAGTTATTTGTTAAAAAAAAAACTGTAAAATCATGTAAATATTAGTATTAATTTAAAATTTCATATTAAATCATAATTTTATAATATTTTAAAAATGTATTCTTAAGACTTTTCTACTTGAAAATGCAGAACCAGCATTCTTTTCTTTATCTGTTTATTTACTGCATTTTATTTTTTTAATATACGAAATTAGTCTTAGGTCTACTCACAATCTTTTTTTAAAAGTTAATTCATAAAATATAATTATCTAAGTTTTATAAAGAAAATATTATGAAGTTTATTATATTTTCAAAATATTTTAACATTAGTCTTTAAAAGATATATATTTTTTAAAATTTAATGTTTTTAATTTGAATTTAATTTTAGTTTATTATCATTGTAAATTTTTATACTTTTAACTAACTAGAATATATTGTACATAAAAATTTTATATCAACTATTTTAAAAAATAGAAATTTTTGCTAATAGGACAATTTTTTTTATTGAATAGTTGTACAAAAAATTATATTATAAGTATATTGAAATTAATTTTTTTTATTTTTAATAATGATGTGATTACTTAAAAAATTATTACATAATTAATTATATTATATCATATAAATGAAAGGAACAAAAAATATTAAATTTTAAAAAAATTAAACACTTATTTCTAAAATAAAAAAAAATTACCAAAATAAAATATTAAAAAACATGTTTAAGCCAAAGAAGTTATCATCCATGGCTCTAGGTTTTCTTCAGCAGTCTTTCATTAGGTGTGGTGTCGCTTTAGGAAGGTTGTGACATGTAACTTGGTACTTAAAAAAATTTGAAATTTCATTTTGATATCACAAGTGATTAACCTCACCCCGTCCGAGGAAACACCCCATTGTTATCTCTCAACAACTCGAATTAAGCTTCAAAATAATAATAATTATAAAATAACATTAATTGATGTCTTAAAAGTACATGCTGCATATACAATTCATATGAAACTTAGTTTATTTTTTAATCTAAATTGAATTATGGTTTTTTGCTTTATGAAAATAATCATATTAACAAGTATATCATAGTGATAAATATTTACATCATGTATGAATAAAAGTCTTCTACATATTAAACTTGTTAGCATCTGCGTGGACAATGCACGAGTGATGCCCAAGACGCCACGTGTCCTTTAAAGTAAATTTCCTGTAATGATCGCTCTCTGTCCCTCCCAGAAATGCAATGCAATGCATGTGTCGCATACGATGAAGCAATTTAACAATAATGAACGGAAAAAGATTTCTAATATATTTTGTATTTTTTTATTTAGTGTTTAACCAATATATTCTAACACCTGGATTATTAGTCACCATTTCTTATTAATTTATATATTTTTATTATTTATTATAATAATTTTTTTATTAATAATTATAATATTTTAAATTTATAAAATTATTAAAATTTAAAACAAGTATATAATATATTTTTAATTAATTATTTAAAAGTTTTATTTCAATTTAATAAATTTTACAAACTATAAAAATAATGTAATTATTAATACTAAATATTTTATTATATTAACTAAAATTAAAATAAATTATAAAAACTAAATTTTAAAAAATAAAAAAATTATTTGACGTGATGAAAATTTTATTTCTATAAATTCTATTATTTGAGAATAATTCTAAAAATATCCTATTTCAAAAATTATACTTATAAATTATATATAAAATTTTATTTATTTTTATAATGACTATTGATAATTTTTATTAACAATAATATTTATATTTCAAAGTTTAACGAGTTATGAGTCGACCTGCTTAATTTGAATATCTTATAATTTAAAAGTTTTCTATATTTTGTATGATTTTTTTTATAGTATCTTATAAATTTTAGAACAATATTATTTCTTTTGCAAGTACATTCCGACAAACGAACGTCGCACAGAATAAAGGAAAAAACCATTTCTTAAGATATTTTTGTCAATAATTTTATAAATTATTTTTTAAAAATAATATATATATATATATATATATATATATAATTTTAGGATAAACGTAACTTCTTAATAACTTATAGCACTGTTAAACATTTTCCAATTTTTTTTGCAACTCTAGGCCTTATTAGCTTAGCTATTAACTACTTTTGAATACTTGACTTTGAACTTATAAAGTGAAATGAAGTTTTGGACATCCTTGATCCAATAATTTTAAGACTATAGTTTTTTTTTTTTATAATTTCAGAGTAAAATATATATACTAGTGCTGCCCAAAATTACCTAATTAATGGTAACATCAATTAAGGAGATTTTTGGTATGGGACCAATTCTTTCTAGGTTTCTCAGTAATTTTAAATTAAAAATTTTATAAGAAAATATTTCTAAGAAATTAATATTTTATAAAAAAATTTAACAATGCTTCTTAGCAAAATATTTTTTATAGGAGTGAGAATCTAAGTCCCATAAAAGTTGAAAAGTTTTTATCGTACCCATAACAAATATTTTAAGCATATTAAATATATTAATATTATTTTGAAAAATTACTATTTTCAAAAAACACGATTTATAAAAAAAAACATTATCTGAGAAATGGAAAATATTTAGTCTTACTCAAAGAAGAAAACATTCTTTAAATGGCTTCTTCATAACTGACACTCATTAAGAGGATGCGTTTTATTACAACTTACTACAATGTGACTTATTTTATGTCAATTAATAAAGGAATGCATTTTTAATTACAAAATAAAAGGAAGTACGTTGTAATTTGAATTTCACGAGAAGATGTAATTTACCACCAAAAGATGAGCAATGAAAATGATGGAAAAATGTGGAAGATAAAGAAAAAAATTAATGATGGCTGTGAAGAAAATTTTGTGATCAATTTTCCACTGTAGTTTTGAAAACATGCCAATTGCAATATTTTCTGAACTTCATGTTCAAATGCACTAGCTTCCTACTCCTATAATTAAGATAATAATAATAAAAGTTTATTAACCTCAACTCTTAAAATTCAGTTTAAATATCTATAAATAAAAAAAAATTATAAAAAAATATATAATTATTATATTAAAATTATAAAAATATAATTAATATTTTTTTAATAAAATTTTACTATTATTAATTACTTATCTTTATGATTTGAGTCCTTAAAGTTAACAAAAATTTATAATAAATTCAACTACTCATTAACGTCTTGTTCTTTATGTATGTGCAAGAGAAGAGAGGTTTCTGTCTTGGTTCTCATTATATCAAGTACGAATGGACATCTCCAAGTGCACCACCAATGCAACCTTGCCATTAATTTGCATTATGCTCATCTCTCCTTTCACCACTTTTCATTTGTTCATAACTTTTTGGCTTACGTCATGCTTACTTCTAGAACCAGTACTTGTTTAGGGATCCTAAATTGTTTTATTATTTAACCAATTTTATTTAATAAAAGAAGACTTAATTGCCGATATTTTATTTTTATTTTTTTATATACACGATCTTAAAAATATAATGTATGTAATATAAAAAAGACATTGAAAAATATCACCTACTAACATTTTCTTAAATCGATCTAACGTGTGAGTAGCTTTTATGTAAATAATAGTGAAATGCATTCATGGTGCTCCACCGTGGCTTTTCCCCCCCCACATTTTAAATTTTTAACCAAGTTATTACTTAGTTTGTTTGTTGCTCTTTTGGTTTCAACTTGTTTGAGGAGACTAGTTAGCATAATTAAGCGTAGGCTATTCAATAAACTAGGTTTAGTAGCTTAAATCATCCATCTACATTTGCAAGTGTGAAAACAGGTGGGGAAGATTGTGAGGGGTTATCGCCTATCTTACGTTAAGCATAAGTTAGGTCGGGTTATTTAGTCTTAGAGAAGTTAAGTCAATGTCTTTTTAAAATTATATTTAGTTATGAAAATTAATCTTTCAGATTAGCGTAATTTTTTTTTTCAAATTTAATATCTTGGCTTATTTAAATAATATATTTTATTATTCTTAAATATTAATAATAGAATAAGTTTCGAATTTAATATTTTGAGATTAAAATTTATTAACTTAATTAAATATAAGTTTAGATTTCTTAACATATTTTAAAAAATATTTTTTCGTTATGTAAAAGATAAAACTTTATTACACTTTTAAGTTAGGTTAAGCTTTAAAAAAAAGTCAACTTTAAGTCTTAAAAAAAGCCTACAAAAGAAAAGTGACTCAATGTAGAATTTTTTTTTTAAAAAAAAAAAGAAGAAATTTTGTTATATTTTTTCAATACTCATTTGTTTTTCAAACATTATCAATTTCTCTTTAATCATCAATAGTGGTAACAAATTTTACATTAAAGGTTTCCTAGTGATAATATGGCCGTTCACAAATTTTGCACTAGATTTAGGAATATCAGCTTTTAGCGTTGTTTTCAAAAGGACTATTTAAACAATTAAAAATAAAAAATATTTCCTATATAAAAATTATAAAAATTTACTTTTAGGTGTTTAAAATTAATTTTAAGGTCATGGATTTTAATAAAATTATTAGTTTTATAAAATTGTGTTGGCTTTTCTTGCGCGCGGAGAGAGAGAGGTTATGCTTGGAAGCATATGTTCTGCATATCTGGCAATATAAGAAGTTCCTTTCGATGAATTTCGTTAAAAGATTGCACTGTGGGCAATTGAATTTTATACAGGTGAAGTTCTGAAAAATATATATGTAATATTCTTCTACTAATCGAACTGAATGATTTCCCAGAAGTGTGAATCTTTTTGTGCAAAGACCCTATATACGTGACATCAACAATTCTGAAGTAAGAACTAGTGAGATGGGAAGCTAGGAAGTGTCAGCTATTCCTACAGTTTTTGGTGTGATCATGCACACTTGCCAAACTCAATTTGAAGTAGACTTATATGTAGAGACATCATTCAATAGTCTTTGCAGGTATTGCATTCTTATAGTTTGGTGACAAAATTCGAATCATCATTAATTTTTCAGTGCATCTAATCAGTTGAGCATATTACAAGTGTGTGGACGAAAACTCAACCAGAAAGCTTCAACAGTTCCCTATTGGCTACTTGGTAGAAGGCCATGTAATGAGGATGAAACAGATGATAGGCTAAGCCGTTTTCTGTTTCTTATTTTTTTTTTTTCAAATTTCAATTGACATAAGAAAAAGTTGATATCAATTTTTTATCAATAAAAATATATTTTATTAATATAGAGTATGAGAAGTTCTTCAACTTTTAAAACAATACATATTTATCACTTTAAATGTTATATGGAATTAATATACTACCGAGAAAAAGGAAAAGAATGTCGAATTTTTAAGGTGAGCCAAGATGTAACCTTTTGGATACTCTAACCTTTATAACATCTAACCAAGACCCAGATCGAACCTTTTTTTTTATTTCAAAGTGTTCTCAAACTTTTGTTTTCGACTACTTTTGTTGCAGTCTTTAGGGGAACTTATGTTTCTTCTGCAGGAGGACCATGTATTTGCTGCAGTTTTGGGCCCTCCCGTGTTTAATCACACGTGTTAATGTAATCAACTTATAAATACTTGAGGTAGCTATCTAGGACAAAATAATTTGTTGTTATGTTTAATTTGATGAATAAATAGTGGTAAAAATTTTGTTTCAATAAGCTGGGAAAAGGAATACTCAGGAGTGATTGATTCGTATTTGAATGTTAACTGTAGTTTATTGACACACATATTGTATTAGTTTTGGTGAGACTGTTGTAGTTTAAATTTCTTTAAATGAATTTTTTTTAAGTAAATTTAATAAAAAGTAATTTTTATTTAAATTAAAAAATTTACTTAAATTAAAATTGTAAAATATTTTAGAATTTTAATTTTTTTAAACTATAACAAATTTAAATAACTTTTATTTTTTATTAATGACTATTTAATTATTAAAGACTTTTGTATATATCATTTCATGCAATATTTCAAATGTATTGTTTAGTGTACTAAACATTAGTGAGTGTAATCATTTGAAATTGAGTTAAGTTGTTGAGAATGATGATAAAAATGATAAAGATGATGATTTTGATAAATTAGTTAAAAAATATTTATAGTATTATATAATCTGAGATTCTTAGATTTTTATGGTATAATAATTTATAATTGATTATTTTTTTTGAAAAAAATACAATGAAACCAAGAGTATCGAGAAACTTTTAATTAACATACTGTTGTTCTTCACTTTTTTAAAGAGGTCCTTTAAAAATGAAATTATTTGTACATATATGACTACTAATAAATGACAAAATAATTTTATACAAAGATTTCTTTAATTCACTGAAGTTTAAAAATGAATAAGCTCGAAGGTCTAAAATATTTTACAACTTTAGTTTAAGCAAAAGTTATTTTTAATTAAATTTATTTAAGAAATTTTTTTCTTGTAACAAATTTAAACTACAAGCTGTAATTCTAGTCAAAATTGTATTCCTTAACACGCAAAAGTATGTTATCCAAAATACCTAACACTTCATGAAGAAATACAGTTGAATGACTTGATCATAATGCAAGAATTAACCCCCAAAATGAATATACTCAACAATTTCTCTTTTTGGGACTTTAGACATGCATGTCATATTATATCATTGGTATATAAATATAGACAATATGCTTCTTTTTTTTCCTTCAATTTTATTTTTCTGTCGTAGAATAGAGTGAGATCTGAATTGATTATGGGTAAGGAAAATTAACAGGGAATAATCTTTCGGTTAACCTGGCAGTGATCATACTTTCTTGATGACCTATCAAAATCCAACCTTCTTAAGATCTACAATTTAATCTACTAAGAATGATAATAAATATGGAATACTAGCGTTATACCTTTTTCACATACTTAGCACGAGTTCACTTTACGAAATTTAACCAATAATAATGAAGACTGCTCTTTAAAGATAATAAACAAAATCATATTACTAGTATTTCTCATAAAAATATACAAAAAGTTATAATTAATCTGCGTTAATAGTTGGCATAAAATTAATCTTTTAAAATAATTTTGAATATGTAGTTCTGCAATGTTTTCAGTACATAAATAGACTGTCACAAGCTTTACAAAAATATTATTTAAAAACAAATAAAATATATATGTTAAGTATTCAGATTATTTTTATCAATATTTAATAAAAATTAAATTATTAATATAGATATTATAGTAATATTTGATGAGTCAATAATATATATTATATAATTTTCTATAATAACAACCTAATTGTACGTTACTATAATATCATGCTCTTAATATTAATTTGTAAGATGTTCGTATTAACAGTTTAATTGTTTGTTAAACAAAAGCTACATCAATGAAGATTAAATTAACACTAATTTATTATTATGTGAAATTTTTTTATGGACTTAGATCTATTCATAATATATATAATTTTAATCAAATTTAATTAATAAATTCTGTAATTAATTATTATAAATCTTTATTTAACAAAATTTGTAAGTTTTTCTAACATAATCATATCATTTTAATTGACAATAAAAAATATACTCATCTTTGTAATTGAAGAACCAAATTACCGGTTTATGCATTTGAAGGCTAAAAAAGACGTGTTTACTAGTATAACCCATGCATTACACTAGAGAAATAGTTACTTTGACCATGATATATATTTTATTCACTAGACCTTAATTTATAATTTTCCAAGATTGAGCAACTTACGTGTACATTCACATACTATATATTTGACATGACAAATTTTTCACCTATACAAACATCCTCTATACGCTGGTGTCCAGTAATCTGGTCCACTGCTCTCTCTGTAAACTAGAGGAGTACATGAAGTAGGAACCAAACAAAGACCTCTACTCCGAAGGTCTAGCTTTGTGTCCTCCTTGTCTTTTCTATCCAAGCTTCCCCATGGTTCCTTCAATCCCATGAAACCAACGTCAATAGGGTTAATTATTGCCAAGAGTGAAAATCTATGACTTTTAAAAGAGACGGAGAATTTTCTTACCTTGTGAGCATTAGTCTTCAAGTAAGGGTTGCTCAGTAGCTGCAAAATATTCATGAATTAATGTAACTGTAAACTCAGCTAAAGGAGTGCGTAGCGCAGCTGCTATTAGGTTATAGGAAATTTAAGTCTTTATCGTACTAATTAATTAGTCATAGTCAAGAAGGATAATTGTATTAGTTAGTTATGGTTAAAATATTTTGGGGGGTTTAAACTGCATCTTTCTTCCACGTTGTTGTATGTTGGAGATATCCAGTGATTAAGCATTAATTTCTAATAAGGTTATCTTTAATTTATTTTATGTTTCATAGTGCATGATGCTCATGAGATTGAGGAAAATGTGCAATGGTTCAATGTACGTAACATACTTTTATTCTTTTAAGACGGAATTTATCCAAGACGTCTGCTTTCGTTGGCATTATAAAAGATATGAAGAAATTAAGAAACATGAACAATAATTGTATATTATATAGTTAAATAATGCAATGAAAGGAAACTTTTCCATAATGGTACCCACCTGGACTTGTTCTTGAAGAAACTTTATGTATCCTATTGCTTCAAACAGCACAGATGCTGTATCCGTCTGAAATTCAAGAGAGAAATTGATTATTATGAAGTAGGTAGTGAGAAAAGTAGAGCACTTATTCAGGGTATATATATAAAGAAGAGGAAAAGAAAAAGGGGCCTGTTAGTGCAATGTGTAGTAACCTTTCCAAATGGAGACACAATTTGTTGAAGGGCTGTGATCTTGTCCCCTAGCTTGACTTTGGGGGCCTGCACCTTTTAAACAAAAAATAGAAGTTTCTTAACAGTGCACAAAAGTAGGTTTCCCACTTTCTGCTTTTCTTTATATTCATGTTAATGTATGGTATTTTATATATATATGTACCTTTGAAGAAGCTGTTGATGCATCTTGCTTAGGCTTTTTCAAGATGGCTTCAGAAGATTCTTCAGATCTTTTCTTCTTTACTTCACGTGTTGTCCCCTCTCCTCTTCCATTAATAGTTCTTATCTGCATCATTTCATATGATACATATTTCATAAACAAAATTATGCAAAAGCTTTGTGATAAGCCATAATAATTGGTTTATAACCTCACCTGTGACGGTGTCTGAAGACCCTGCTTCTTTGATTCAGTTAAGTTTAAGTACTTCATTCTAGGCTTCTGTGCATGGATTCCAATAACTGGCCTTCCTAGTCGACTATTGAAGGATATGACATCTGAGAAATTTCTTGTGCATGAAGAAAGATTGGGCAACCCATGGTAGAATTTGCTACTCTCTCCTACTGAAGGACTATTAAATCCATTTTGATATCCATTTGTATTTAATGATTTTCCAAATACTGCTCCTGGCACTTCACTTGCATGATACTCTTGCTTGACCTTCATGTCATGATCATAGCAAGGAAGCATTCCAGAATTTCTACTTGCTCCTCCAAGAGAACATGATGTGGAGTCTCCAAAAGGCTGCTTGAAGTGATCAGATTGTGGGAAGTGATCCATGGAAGAACTCATAGACATGTTGTTTGTTTGTGGATCAAAGTGGCCACTAACTTCTGGGTCTGGTGGGGCAATAGACCAAGTGCTTACAAGATTAGATAACTTGGTCAACCTTTCATTATTCTCAATCATCGCCTCGCTAAACCCATTTAAATTCTTCTCAAAGCTATTGAATGAAGCTGAACCACTATATTCCCAACTGGTGTCAAGTTTCTTCAAGTAGTCACAGGCTGGTTGAAACATAGTGTTTGTAATGTTTTTTGATGATAGTGCATCCAGAAAGTTCTCTCCAATTTCTTGGCTGTTGTGCAACTCGCCATTTGATCCAACACCTCTATAAATTATTTGTTTAAAAAAATTAGTTGTAATTAAACTAAATGAAAAACATATCAAATCAATATTAATATTTCGTGCACAAATTACGAAAAACTATTTCATATATATATATATATATACACACACACACAAGATTTCAAAGATAATAAAACAGATATATTACAGTTATATAAGTTGTATACCTTATAGCTAGTGTCCAAGAGGGGTTTTATTGGTGTGAGCGAAAAGAAGAAAAACAAAGAAAATTAAGATCATAGCTTTATAGTATGAACACACAGACGATTTGTTGACTGGAGTAGCGCACATAACAGCTGTTAGATAGTGGAAAGCAAAAGTCTAGAAGATTATTATGAAAATCAAACATATACAAGTACCTTAACCCCTTCATAATTAGGACTTACATATACATATTATCCATGCCTACCGCTGTCGATTATAAAGCCATAAACATCGAATTATATTTATTTTTATAAGTACTCTAAATACTCTCATTCATATTACCTATATTTATTATTCCATTTATTAACTTATTGTAAAATCATTACTAACATACAAACTTACGATAGAACATGACTCCAAAGTTGATTATCTGAAGCATGTTCTCCCATCAACTCGTTGGAGGAAGGTGCAGGTGGATCAACGAGTCTACGAGAGGATTCAACAGTGAGGCTTGAATGGTTGGAAGCATTAGTGAAAGATGTGGAAACAGATATATCCTCCTCACCAGAAGAGGAAGAATTAGGGTTTGGTTGGTTGTTCCATGCGTTATTAGTATCGTTCCAGGAAGAAAGAGAATTTGCCTGGAGATACCACCAGTTTAGAGGGGCAATAGTGGTCGCAAGTGTGTTCCCAGCACTTTCTTCAGTCATTTCTCTCTCTAATATCTCTCAAAATTTTCCTTCTTACTCTCCCTTTTATTGGTGGAATGTAATGGAGCTTGCTAGGGTTGGATATATAACTCTCTTTGTTTCTTTGTTGTTGTGGTGGGGATTGCTCCATTTTCAGTGACGTATAAGTTTGTAGGTTATATCAATTATAGGGGAGACAATAAAATATGCAACCTGAGTTTTTCCACTAACGTTCGTGGGCAATTATTATATAAGGGGATGGGCCAGCACGAGTTTGGCTTAATGTTGGTAAGCATGGTATTTGGGGCTGCTAGTTTTATCATCAATATATAAAGCTTGGTTACACATTAATTTTGTTTTGTATTACTTTCATGTTAGATAATGAAAATTATACATCATCTCTCTCTCTCTCTCTCTCTCTCTATATATATATATATATATATATATAAAGTATAAAATAGTAGAAAATATATTGATTCACAAAAAATAACAACTCTTAATATTATTGGTCACAATATATCTAGCTTGCACTTCCTTTCCTGTCTTTCGTGATGAGTATTACCGCTCATTCCATGGGAACAAATGGTTTTCTTTAAATACAGTAAAAATTTAATAGAAATTAAACTTGAATTTTCTAATTTGTTAAATAAATGATATAATCGTTTAGAAAAGTGAAATATAAATTTTTTATTGAATAAGAACTCACTATAATTAGTTGTAAGATCTATTCATTAAATTTAATCAAAATCATATATTTTTCTTTTTAATATTTTTATATCATATTATTTAATAACATGAAAAGATCCAACTTTATATAAATTAACGTTGGGTCTATAAATAAGAGCAGAAAGTGTAATTTCGCATACAATTATTCATGCTTATGTTATGTTTATAATTACTTTTTTATCAAAAAAAAAAAAAGAAGATGGGATCTACCAGTTCTAAAGAACTACATGTAATCCCCATCCTTGGCATAGTATAGTTTATAAATATGGGTGTGGGGTAGAAATTGGGCAGATCTAATGAAGTTCTTTTGCGACGATTTTGACCCAGTTTGGTTTGAGAGTGGAGATAAGTTATGGTTCATGAGAAGAACTTAATTTTAAAATCCTTTTGTTCAGAAAAGGTAAGAAAGTAATTTTTTAAAAAGTTTATAAGTACTTATGGAAAAATAATTAGATCAAGAAAACTTTTGAAAAAGTTAAGTGTGTATAGCAATAGGTTTGGTTTAATTTGTTTTTTATAGATATTTATTAAGAGATTTATTTAAAACTTTTTTTTTGAGAAATGTAAGTAAATAAGCTTATACAAGAAAAAAAAAATATTGAAGCCAGATTTTTTAAGTCTAATTAATGGATTTGACTCCTGTAAAGTGAGAAAATAAGAATATATTTACTGCATAATTTTAAGTCAATTATATCTACATATTTCAATGAACAGTGAATATAATCTTCCTTTCTCACTTTGCATTTTTCCTTAGTTTAGAGGAGCTAAATCCCTAATTAAAAGTTGAAAAATGACGTGTTACTACTACTTACTAGTTATAACCATTAATCATTGACATCCCATGCTCTGTTTTTGGACTCGTTGAATATATTTTTCATGTCCATTTGACTAAATTGAGCTTGTAGAACCCACCAGTAGCAATGTAGGTGCTGTGTGTGAGGAAGGATCAATTTTCCAAACACAAACCTTATATGTCTGTTTTTGGGGTCAAATGGACTTTGCTCACCACTCAAAAGTGCCCTGGGCCTTCATTTGTTTTTCCTGGTTGCAGGCACTCAAACTGTTATATAAACAGGCATAGAAAGAGTTGACTAAAAAATAGGTAAATAAAGAGCAATAATTTTCATTTGACACACTATAAAATAATCATTTATTAATACCTTTTTATTCAATTAACATGTAAATTTTCATTAATAAATTTTCATTTGACACACTAAAACAATCATTTATTCAAATTCAACCAATTTTTGTGGCATGTTGGTATGGTGGTAGATTTTTATTTATTTATTTTAAATATTTTTTTTTAAACATATCTAATTGAAATAGAATTGAGTTATTTTTTAATTGATTAACTTTAAAACACTTCCAGTTTAGTTTTAAAAAAAATAATTTCTTTTAATATTTAACTATAACTTTACACCATTTAATTTTTACTTGTTTCAAAAGATACATATACTATTACTGTTATTGTAGTTACAACTTTTAGTACTATCACTGTGATACTTGCCACTATACCCACCATTATTTCTCATCAAATATTATCATTATAATTATTGTTATTGTTATTAGTGTAATTATCACAATCAACTAACACCATTATTACATTATTATTACTTTGGTGTTGTGTTATTTATTTTTGTGATTATCAATTATAAACTCTAATCAATACAAAAAGAACCAAACTTTAAAAAGTTTTAATGATTTGAATTTATAATTTAAAATTAAAATTCACAAAAAAATAAAAACTAAAAAACACCAATACTAACCTCCAAAGCCATAATCAAAATTTCTCACATCTTTTGACATAACAAGACAAAGAACTAAGCTCAATTCAAACCAACCCAACTCTGTCTCGAGGTTCAGGCCCATAAAAAGTTAGCAAAGGCAAGAAATCTGAAGCCAATTTCTAGTCCCCATTCTTACCAAAAATGAGTCTTTAGAGCAGAGGCACAATTCCATTTTTTTAATCTCATACCATTATAATTTTAAGCAACTATTCAACGAAACCTACCTCTTTTTTCCTTCCATGTTTGACATCATAGCCTCATAGGAAAGCTAGCAAATGTGATGTAAACTCCGACCATAAACTAGAAACATCGTTCTTCAATATGCTTATATTATAATTAAACACTTTGGGTGAGTACCACCCTTTGCACTTACCTTAATTTCAACCACTAGTTTTGGGGAAAAGTTTAACTAAAAAGTCTAGTAACAATTGATATGGTAATAAAGCTAACATCACATATTCCAGTTACAAACTTACAATCCCGTGTTGCAGCCACAGTTCTTGATTAGAGCGCAATGCACATTCCTGTGGGTGCAACTAACATAAATATTTTAATCTGCTTAATTAATTGTGGAAGGTATACCATATTCCTTTTATCTTCACGCATTTGGAAAGATTTTAATAATTAAATAATATTTTCAAATTATTTTTAATTTCTAAAATTATGATAATTTTTAATTAGTATATTTAAATTTGAATTATAAGTATAAAAATTATATGCTGCTAATCCTTATAATTGGTAACAGATAAAAATACACTGTTTTCATTAAATACAGAAACTTAAATAGCTATTTGACCTAATTAAATACTTGTTAGATCCAGTCTTAATATAAATATATAAGCACATAAGCTTTATCCCCTGAAGTCAATTCAAGTAATTAAACTCTTGCAAGGTATACATACTTGTAAGACATATTATAAGCTTTCCTTAACAAATGGATGTGTGTGTACAACCACACACGTACATAAGCTGTGTTATTTTTATAGGATTCAATTTTATCAACTGCAGAGTAATTGACCAAAAACCTTATAGCCAAAAATCAAGGAACTAATCAAATAATGAAGAAGATGTACCAAATAATCATTACTTAGTTTTGTACATATTGTGGTTAATTTCAAAAGAGTTTGACCTAGCCAATGTACTCTTTGAAATTGTAGGGGGTTTTAAATGGATAGAATCCTTGAATCCTAAAATTGATTTAAAAAGAACTCATGAATTTGAAACTTAATTGGTCTTTGACTCCGAAATAGAATTTCTTGCTCCACCATCAGAAAGTTAGATAGGTAAGAAATGCGCGTGTGCAACATGAGTTAAACAATATATATAGAGCTTCGTAATACATGAAACGTTTTATTTTTTGTTAACCTACCACCCCACATCCATGAAAGTACGTAAGAATAAAAGAAATGTGGTAGGCTGGTGAAAGTTACAATTTTATTTTCTCCTTAAAAAACATAAATTCAAGTGTTTTCTTTATCTGTGAATTGAAGACCATTGGCTCAACCAGAAAGTAACCTTTTAGTTCCTGCACTAGCCACACCACTACAAAGAGATGTTCCTGAGCCACATAATCCATTCACTTTACAATGAAATTAATTAATTAAGATAGAAAGCAAGCCATAATAACCAAATAATTAATCAGTATACTTTAATAGCTGTATTTTTATTTTGAAAGATATAAAAGTTGGATAGGAGACCATATATATATATACGTTAAGTTGATAGGTTAGGTGGCTTTATTTTAATATCATGTCCATTTGTCATACTGTTCAATTAGAACAACTGATAACCATGAGAGGGATAGCTAATAGTTTAATAGTTTGGTCTAATGATTTTTAACTTGTAGCTTAAGAAATGTAATTCGCTTGTGCCACGGGGAAGAAAGCTGCGAATTCCATGACAGGGACGAAAGGGGTTGCAAATTTCCTTGTGGAAGATGTGTCTGATACAATAGGTGTATTAGATTGAAAACTATCATGGTATATATTAATTATTTAAACTAATGATATTATAAAATGACATTTATTAAGAAAAACATCTATGTTATTGTTATGATTGTGTCTTTATTTAATAAAAATTAAATTATTAATATAAATATTATATATTTCTAATATGCCAAATATTGATGATTCATGGTCACAGGTATATGTGAAATTTATGATTATTTGAAACCATATGAAAACAAATATATATATATATATATATATATATATATATATATATATAATTTTGTGCTAATTACACAGGTTTTTCCGTTCTTAGAGTTTATTTCTAGTTTTTATAATTTTTATTTTTATTTTCATTTTCTTTCTACTCTAGCTTGACTAATTCCTTTTCCAATAGATTCGTGAGATCAAATATGCTCCCGGTTTCCAAATCAATTTTAAAAATATCTCAGCTAAGTGTGACTATTTTAAAAAAATATTCTATTCTTATATTTTATTTTAATAATATTTTAATGTATTTTTCTTTATCTATGTTTAATTCTTATATCACTCATTTTATCTCATACTTTCTTTTCTTCTCTTTTAATCTTTCCGAATTTTAAAATTATAAATAAGAAAAAAAAATTAAAAGGTAGCGGCCACAGTTAAACATGGTTAAAGGAAATAAACAATAAAACAAGGGTAGCTAAATAAAAACCTACGTCTTTCTTACCATCGGCTATAATCATGGCGGTTTAACATTTTTTTTAGGTGCCTAATTGAAAAAAAAAATTATAAAGTTTAATTAAATATTTAATTCCTACAAAAATTGTATTGATTGAATTTAGTTTTTATGAAAATTAATTTTTATCGTCGACAAAGTTTTGTTAAGTAATTAAATAATTAAAAAAAAGTATAATTCATCACTGTTATGTAGTATTTTTGAACATTTAACACGTATTAACTGGAAAAATAAGATATTTAGCTTAAAAGATAGAATGAGTTGGAGCATGTAACTCTAAGTCATGCAAGTAAAAATAAGTTATTTTATCTTTTCATCCAAGAATTTTCTCCTTAACTTTTCAATTCTATGCATAACACAATAGCAACTTTATTTGGACATATGCATTATATTCTTATAAATTTTTTCAACCACACATTCAAAGAAGTTACACAAGTCCTTCAACTTAAAATTCCATCCAATATAACAATTTTTTTAAATTATAATTAAATAACTCTATTTTTTTTGAATTTTTTTACCATTATTTTTTATTTAAAACTTTTGTCCTTCTGCTGCCTACTTAGAAGAATACAAAATGAAATTCAAACAAAATCGAGACACAATAACTTCTAAATTACGGTTTTTAAATGTCACATGCTCAAATTACTTTAATAGTAAGAGTTATGAATTGATCTAGAAATTTTTAATATTTTTATTTTTATTTAACATCAAATAATATCACACGATAATAATGAGTAATCCACCTATCATTTAATAAAACTTATTTAATGACTATAAAAATCAATTTTTAATAGAATAAAAAAGTTTAAAATTATATATTTTAACAAATTTTTATCAATTAAAATAGCAGACTAAATTCTTAATTAAACTAAATTTATAATTACTAAAGATATATCATATTTTCTTCTTTCACATAAATACCAAAGCTAATCGTCATTCTTATAAATAATAACAAAATATAAGAAAGATAATTAAGAATATTTAAATCAAAATATAATAAAATAATATTAAGTTTAATATGATTACCCTTTTATAATCAAACTTGTTATTGATCTATAATATGAAAAAGTATATAATTAAATCAGATCAAAATTTTCACAACGCCAATTCAGATCAATTTTTTTTAGCAGTGCACTTTGATTATGATTTTTCCGAATATCAAGGCATGGAATGTTGGAAGTTGACCTCAATGAAAGTGTCGTACTAAGATTGTCAAAATGAGGGCCTACCACGCTTCTTTATAATTTCAATTTCGACTTCCATTCATTCCATAAATCAAGCTTTCAAATATTTTTCGATTATTATGTAAGAATCTAAGATAAAAAGAACACACTGACGTTAGATTTCCTCCCCCGCCCCCCCCCCTAATTAAACAAAGCTAGAAGTTTTGTTTTTGCTTTTGCTTTTCTTCTAAGTATACGCTAGATAAAAGTAAAAAATTATATATATATACACACACATATGAGGACACAACATATTTAATTTAAAGATAATTTAAAATGTAAATTTTAACTGATAAATTTAATTACTCATGGGCTAAGCTGGAATTGCGAGTCAACTCTATCACTCACAGGCATCGAATTAATCTGAAGATGCCGTATCTTCCCTCCCTCAGTTACCTGTTTAAGTGTATACCATTCCCATCTTTCCTCATCAATAAACATTTTATCATCAAAGTACAATAAAAAAGAGCGAACTTATAATTTTGCAACTCTCTAAGATACAAAAATTAATACCTGAGCAAGAGTTAACATTCTTGAAATTACTATTCCTTCTAAACTGTTGAAAAGTTTACGCTTAGAATTAGTACCTATTTACTGTCATCATGATAGCTAAGCATCCTTTTTTAAGCTCAATTCTTTTGAGATCAAATTTTTTTCCCTTAAAGATTGTAACCTAAGGCAGCATGAATAATATGTAAAAGGTACGAAGCATGCATCTTTGTGTCTACAAGCTACATATTTTTTATCTATTTAAACTTTTAATAGAGCTAACTTTAGATTAAAAAAAAAAGTGACAGTTAATCACAAGTACAAAAATGTATATTATGAAGGCTAGTTTGATTTCGTTTTCCTCAAATTTCTTCTCCCCTTGGGTCAGGGGTGTATGATTCCACGAACAGCGGGGTGTATTTCTCAACAGCCCATCGAGTAGCATTATGCCAAGTACTCAGAATCTTAGTCATATATCTAGATCATCATCATCATTAGGTACGACAAATTTCACAAACAATGACCTTCCTGTATAAAGAACAAATTAGGTGTGAATATAAACAAAACCCTTCGATACGAGTGGCTTGAACCAAATTAGATAAGGGTATCCAATAAACGGAGTAATAATGGCCAGTTTTGTCCTACCTTGACATGCTTTAAACACTGTAATCTTCCTTTTAAGAAACGAATTTCAATTACTAAACCGCCTTTACACATGTGAGTAGAGAGCACGAGTCCTCTACTTTTCAATTAAAAACATATTTTGGATGGGACAAGTTTGGATGTGGCCATTGCACGCGACCCTTTGAAGTAATTATAAAAAATATGGCAAGACTTTTTGGAGATTGAAAAATCCAAACCAAAAAGAATTGTTAAACTAGAATAATTTGTGGTCTAGTGGTGCTTGCTTGTCTACATTGTATATTCACAACTTATAATAAAAGCATGTTGACCTATTTTCTCTTTGTGGAGGAGTTATCCCGCATTGTTATTGAGCTTTTCATTTGCTTTTTTCTATTGTGATGTGTTTTCTACTTTCATGTGGGATTCCTCACACTTTTGTTCCAAGTCCAAATTCCACTAGGAGTTGGGTGTTGGTGGAGGATGGCCTATAAAAATAATAATAATAAATCTTAGCTACTCCCATTTAAAGAGCGATTAAAATCTCATTGGGCTGCCCCTGATGTACTCTTAACGTTCTTGATGTCGATGTTTTCTGGAGAAGAAAACTAGCATTAATGTTTAGCTTAAAGTTATATGCACATATATACATATATTATTCACAGAGAAGTTAAAGTTGTTAAGCTTTTTATGCTGAGTGGGTTACAAGAAAAATATGCCGAAACGAATTTCTTCTCTTTCTCTTTCTCTTATCCTAATATTCTTTATAGTGTGGAACATTACAATTGGAGAACTTGTTCCCAAAGTCTTAGTTAGCACTGAAAAGTGATTGAACCGTAAATAAACATTTTAACTTATTTTTTTGTATGTCTAAGTTAATAAAAGTTTATTTTAAATAAAATATAAAGAAACTACTCCTTTATGTGAAAATTAATGAATCTAAAAGAAAATATTAATCAGTATCAACACTAATTAAGGTATAAAAAGTTATTTAAAACTGTAATAATACAGTTCTCTATACAGATTTTTTGTGAAAAGTTTAGTCATGTATATACAGCTAACAAATTTTTTATGCAGATTTTCGTTACCGATAATCTTATTTTTCTGGCAAAATAAATACCAAATCATATTAGAATTCCGAAGCAGGACATGATAATCCCTGTACTACCTGCTCCTGTTGGATTAACTTTGTTATGTCTGTAAAAGTGAATAAATTATTAGAAGGAAAAAACGTGACGACATTCAACAATATTTCTCTCTACCATTTCGTGTGGCGAATGCCTTTTCATCGTTCCAAGCAGTATACATCACATATATCACTTTACTAACTGCTAACTGGAATCCGTTTAGACAACATATTATATGGTCATTGATAATGCACATTCACATCTTCCTTGTTCAGAAATTTTGCATATATATATATATATAAAAGTAAAATTTTCTTAGGCTAATGTAAGTTTAAAAATTCTTATTCTTAATTTGAATCTTTCATTTAATTTACATCTAACGAGTTATAATTTATTACTTTACTAATTACAAGATATAAATTAAATGAAAAGTTCAAATTGAGTGTAAAAGTTTTTAAACTTATACTAGTACAGGAAGATCTTTTCTCACATATATATATATATATATATATATATATATATATATATATATATATATATGATTTCAAGAGACATTTTATATTTTTTTTTCTTTTTTCATCATATTATCTGTAGCATTTTTTTTTTCATTTTATGTATTTTTTTATATTTTCATTATATTTATGAGTATCTATTTGAAGTGTGTACAAAATTTTATCCTTTTAAATTAAAATACTTTAATAATATACTCTTTTAAATAATTTTTTTGTTGTTAATTTATTTTCAAAACAGTTAGAACACTTATTTTATAAAAAATTTTTTTTTAAATAATCAATTAAGAAAAGTGTAAAGAGTGTAGCATATTCCTAACGCTCTATTTTAAACTATATATACAAACCAGGAAATATGCATATCAAGAATGGCAGATTACCTTTAAGCATTAAAGGAGGTTTTGACATGTCAAAACCCTTCATATATATTTAGCTTGTTTTCATCCCCATAAAGAAAATCAGCAGGGTTTTGACATGTACTGCATACCTTAACACGTTTTTTTTTAAGATATCTCTTTGTGCAAATTACGACGAATTTCTTCCATTAAAGTCAAACGAATTAGGAACTGTGTGTTTCTTAAGTGCTATCGTTCCATCACTGAGCTTAGCCTCCACTATACTATGAACAGACTTAAAGTACATCGATTCACCTGCCCTCAACAATTGTTCATTATCCAAGCCAGATGTCAATCCAGTGGTTTTGTGGATAAAGTTGGTATCAAGATCAGATAGTTAACCACATCTGATTAATATATACGTATTTCTTTTATCAATTTAGTCGAGTCTTGTAATCACGTTATAAGTTAACAGATAATTGAATTCTTTAAAAATGTTTATTAATGCCGATTCTATTGTGTGTATGATCATGTTTTAATAGTTCTATGTTTAAAAATATAATAACTTTTGATTGTGGGCGAATATAGTAATACTGTGAGTACACACCAAAAATAGTCACAATGCTACCGTCCTATGTATCATTTTGACGACACGTACGTTTGCTATTTAAGTATGTCCATACACTTATTATGACACCTAAATCTCACTTTGCCAATTTACATTAGTTATTGTAGCAGTATTTTTTTTTTAATCATTATTCTAATAAGAAGTACTAATGGCACATTAACCAATAAATGAATAGCATTAAAATTTAAAATTTAAAGAATTGACTGATAAATTTAATCATTTGAAAAAACTACATAAATTAACAATAATTGTAGATACTAAGTTATGGTTCCACTAAAAAATAAATTAGCCATAAAAGTTTAAGTGGAATCATTAATGTGTACAAATAATACACAAATTCAAGCCATTTAAGTTGACACTCATTTAGTGGTTTAATCCATGAATTCAAATAATAATATATGTACATGAATTTTACCTAGTAGACCAATGACGTTCGTTGCAATAATAAACGCGCAAAGATTGGTGATATAAGATCTCACATTTCTTTTCTGCTGTATTAAATTGTGCAAGTCTTCATATATGATTATCTAGCATTTCCCTTAGATTTGAAACCCATATGACCTACAAATAATAATTTAGGTATATATTCTACGCAAATCTTAAGTATTTGTGGTATTGTGTTTTAGTTAAAATTTAAAATTTAAAGTTTTCCTTAACAACTTACATTCTAAAACTCAATATTAAAAGTCAACAACACTTATTAAAGTAGAATTATAATTTTAATTAAAGAGTAATATTATAAATATTTAAAGTATATTATCTAAATCTTGTTCTAAAAAATATATAGTAGAAAAGATTTGCATTCCACTCTAAAGAATGAGAACTCAAATTTATATATAAGGATTAATTAACAAGAATCCCGTGAATTGAACTGATATTTTTAAATTAAACAAAAATTTAAAAATATTTAAAATTTAAAGATAAATATGTGTAATAAATAAATAAATAAATTATGAAGCTTAGTTTTAAAGAGAAAAGACTGGATTTATTTTTTGTAAATATTTTTAAAGTATAAATGGTTAAAATTTGATAAAAGATATCAATGAAAAAAATTCAAAATAACAAATTTCCACAAAAGTAAAAACAAATGTTAAATAATAATAATCTATACCTCAAAAGAAAAAGATAAGAAAATGCAAGAATAAAAAATTAAATTTATGATATGATACAAGAATCATAAGGTGAGAAGTTAAGCATACATGTAACAAAGACCCACAGCATCATCATCATTAGTTCTTTCGTTTTTGGTCAACGTAAGTTTGAGAAGGTGAAGTGATTTTTTTTTGTTATAATTTGTGTCAAAAACAGGGTGCAAAGAAAAGGCCCAGAAAGAGAAAAGGGCCAATTTATCCTTAAATACCCAAGGTGAGTTACTTTCTTAATGGCCCAAACACACGTGTTCGCTCGTTGATAAATAACACGTCCTCTTTAATCCTCTAATTTCATTAAAAAAACATGAAATTAGTAATCCCCCTAGACACACTGTAGAACATTTTATATAATTTTTTAATTTCAAAATACAAGTTCTACCATTAAAATTGGTGTTAAACATAATTAGCATAGCCTGAAGTTCCCCCCGTGGCACCACCTTGTGCAAATGAATTTACAAGAACAAATACGACACATGTAAGTATCCTCAGAATCATTTCACTACAAGAATTTTCTCCAATCATTGATCTTCAATATTCATAAGTTCGGTTTGGTTTTGTCATGTTGGCTAACACAAACCAAAGTTGGCAACCTTTCATTTTCTTAGACATGATCCTACCAGAATATGAAATGTTACGTGCGTGGCAAATTTCTTAGAATCTCAGAAAGAGAGGATAATTTGCGTTATCATAAAAAAAGAGTCAATCAACCATAAATGGTTACGGCTTTTATAATCAAATGGAAATGTGGGTATCAATTGTTAAAAAGGTTACAGAATCTCCCCACCAAATTATGGAAACACGAGATAAATGAACTGCCAATATAGAGTAATGCCAATATAAAAATGAAAAATGTGATATTACCAAACCTTACAAGCAAAATGCAAAACCCTGCCTACACAACCTTCCCCTTCCTCCCTCCAAAGAAAAAAGAAAACGAAAAACAAACAAATAATGGCAGGAGGTAAGAAAAGTAGATTGCATAATCCCTGTGTCAACAACTAAAAATGCAATAGCAAAACAACATCAAGGCTCAGACACTTGATAGGATGCACCCCAGGTGAGAAATTCTAAAGGTTCATCCCTGTACAAAAATATTTGACCAGTGTACCAAAACAGGATATTGGCAAAGTATCGCAGCTCATTATGCTCTTGGTCTAGCAGAGTGCCTTTAGATATTGTGTTTAAGAGTCACGTCAAGTATCCCAATAGATATTTTAGGCTTGTAATGTTCATCTGTATCCACTTCTTCAATTTCCTGGCACAGGGTACAAAAGATTCAATAACAACCTTAATCATGAAACTTCATTGGTGATTGTTGCAAATTTTGCAAGTATTAAAAACCATAATTTCTCAGATATAAGATACGTGTAATATAACTGATATTCAAACAGCTTAATGCATTTTCATTCCAAACACAACACAGACGTCAAGATTTTACAGTACCTACCTTCTATAACCACTACTGTCTTTACTACTTAGTTTTAAAAATTCATTATATGTACATGCAAAGTGATAATTCTAAAATATTGGTTTTGAACAACACATTTAACTTTGATTTATTGTTTGAAATCAATTTTAGAAAATGTAGAAAACCTAGTCAACTAAAGGGGAAAAGGAATAAGGAAAAATGAAAAGGATAAAATAAGCAACAAAAGGAAAGAAAAGCATATTTCCACACACAATATAGCAAATATAATGAGAGGAAAGTAACTTCAATCACCTGAACAACATCCTCTCCCCTGATGACTTGCCCAAACACAATAAGCTTCTCATTTAGATCTGGTATTGGTGCAGTTGTAATGAAAAGATCAAATCCTTTGTTGACGTGTTTTCCCTTGGAAGTTCCAAGCATGAATGCTTCATGTTTCATGCTAGTTAATCATGACAACATATACTAATTAGAAAATTATACAACTAACTGGTAGATTATCACTACAATTGTCTATGGATATTCATCAGAAGCTTAGATTGCAAGACAAGAAGAATAATAAAACCTTGTATGGTGTTTTCCTCTCAAGTTCCAATCTTCAGTAGCTGTTGTTCCTTGGTTATCCCCTGCCTGAATCACATAGTGCTTAATTACTCGGTGAAAAAGCATCCCTTTGAAGTGCCCTTTTTGACTGCAAAACATTTGTAGTTTATGTTGGAGGCATAGGCAGGTAGATTCAGACCAATTTCATGTAACAAACAACTTATAATCAACACACTATGAACACAAACAGATAGCAAAAGAAGTTGGACAAATATCAGTCCACCCATGGAGTTGTATTTGACGGAATAATTATCATACATATCATCATGCAAGGGCTAGCCCCACAAACAGCAGTAATACTCAACTTAATTTTCACAACTGTCACAATCTTATGGCTTTAAAAATCTATATATTCCATGAAAAGCAAGTCTACTTGCATGAAGCTGAACGTGCATAAACATTTAATTAACTAAACTACTAAAGTAACTTGTCCATATAAAATATACAAATTTTATAGAACATGTTAAACAGTTCCTATTGTTGAAACTTTACCAAATTGACAGAGAGGATTCTGAAGACCTGTGAATTGTGAATTTGTGCTGCCCAAGACTGACTGACCTAGTACTCTTATTTACACTAATAATTGGTGCTACACATACTCTACATATATATATGATTGGACTTTCACTGATAAACAATGTTGTCTACCGAGAAACTAATGCTGAAACATAGTACAGCATGCTTCAATCGACCAAAACCAGAAAATGATGTATGGTGATATTATAGAGAAAACTTTAAATCTTAAATGATGATTTCAGAATCAGTTGAGATTGAAAATTTGTAAAATTTAAATTATAAAGTGGGCTAAATGAGGACCAAATTATATTTTATCTAAAATTATCAGACACGCATTATGCAATCAGAATATATTACCGAATTGTACAAAAACAGGCTTTATACCAATTCATTCAATTTCATGTTGTTAAAGATCATAGACAGAAGGTAAAAAGCAGTGTAAACAACTTGAAATACTTCAATCACCCAACAAAGATCAAATTTCCTCTTAATGTCTATCATGTAATATCAATACTCAAACTTAACAATTTCCTCTATTACAACCACAAACCAACCAAAAACAATAACAGACAAAAGGAGTTTGCAAAAATCAAACCCGAAACCATTCAGTAGCCTCCAAATTATAACTTTGTGGGAAAACTAAGCACTCACCATAAGTCAATGAATTCATCAACAACTTCAGGAGCTATTTCCTTGTGCAGTTCTATTATTATAGAACCTTTAGAGGTATTTAAAACCTATAATAATGAAGAAAAAAGAAACCATCTTATAAGATAAAAAATTTTCAATCAACAAGACTTCTAAACTTCATTGAAATTCAGGACTTCTTTGGTTTGAGAACATATTTTTTGTTTTCACAAATAATTACAAAAATGCTAACTTGTTATCCCTGTTTTTTTGTATAAATGAAAACAGGAAATAAAGTGAAAACAATGTGACAATTTTGTAATTATTTGTAAAAACAGAAGATAAAAATAGAAAATATTTTCTCAAGCCAAACAAATTCTTAACTTGGCTAGAAAATGTTAAAAAACAAGAAATTACTGCAGTCCAAAAAAATGAAACTTACGGCATATCCAGGTAGCTCTGTTTTCTTGGGGTCCGCAAAAGTATTTTCACCCTAACAAAAAAATAATTGACTAAGAATAATTCTATTCATAGCTGAAAAAACAATTGACTTGGTCCCTATCTCAATTGGTAAACTCGAACACAATTTGGACCCTTCATATAAAATGAAGCAAACACTTGACGGAGGTACAAGATGACGAGTAAATATAAAAGGAGTGAAGAGTTATGAAAAGCATTTAGGATGAATTAAAGGATGTACCTCAGAGACTGACAAGTGATTTTCCGATTGCAAACTTGACCTGAATGCATGTAAGAAATGAGTTGTTAGGTAAGAGACAATGTTCTTCTGAAGTTCCTAGTCTATATGAGAAACTAGAACACATCATGTTCCCCATCAAAACTCAACATTTATTATAATGACCTTACCAGAAGTCATATTACTTATGTTTGTTCCATGTAAACTCATCTTGCTAAAATGAAAATAAATTTAAAATGTTCAATGGAAGAGCTATAATAAATGTTCAATAAACAATCTTTGCCAGCGATAGGGAAAAGATTAAAGTGACATCAGAATGACGCTAAAAGTTCAATTGACGCAACACATAATGTAGCAACACACTCTTTCTAATACACTTGTTCCTATTAAGTAAAATTCACATGGCAGTCCCACTAATTAATAAATGAAACACATAAAATAGGGGGTAGGACCCTCGTCATTTAGCAAGACCACATGAATTCCACCAAGTAGTGGGTGTGTTGAAAAGGTTGTGTAGAAGTGCGTCTTGTTGCTAGCATTTCTCTCGCCACAAAATATGAGGAGAGCTCAATCAAGATCAATAAAACATAAAATAAACCCCCTAGAAACAAAGTGAAAGTTTCTGACATTCCTCTATCTGGAAGCAATTGAATCCAAAATATCATCACTCACATTCATGCACTACTAGTTTAGATGAAGCTTGAGCTCAATTTTGCCAAGAATAAATTTTTAAGACCTTTTTATCATTTTTTTCTAGGAAAATTAAAATATATCGCATATCATTCTCAAACCAAGAGCCGTTCAAAGCCAGAATAGAAAATTTTTCACTAACCTGTTGGACCAATGCCTGTATGTAGCAAACAGGAATAATGAAATCAAGACAACGATCAAAGCGTAAAACAAAACAGTGGTGGCGCTTAAGCGAGAAGGTCCCTTCTTCCTTTTGCTTTGCTGTAACAGAGCCTGAGGTTTGATCCTCGCCATTTAGCCTAATCTTCAGTTTCAATGGCATCATCAATTTCCAGTTAATAAAACGAAATAAAAGGTTCGGTGTGAAAAAAAAAAACTATTCAACCAAAAGAAAATTATTATGACTATAATGACAAACACAAGATAAAAACACTAAATTCATTCAATAGCAATATCATCCAAATCTTATCGTTAACCTAAACAAATCAAACACCAACAAAACCCCAAGGCACAAAGTTTGAAATTTCCAACATGTCCAAAAATCTTGAAACTTATGCTCAATCTATAGCAAGAATTTCCTCTCAAAGAAAATCAACATCAAGAAAACCCCATAATCAAATACAAGTTAAGATCCAACAATCTGGAGACAGTTGCCCCCACTACGATTTGGGCAAAAACATAAACTTTATTCCAGACCAAGAAAAAATAAAGAAATTAAACAATACCCATTAATTATGGGAAACCAAATATGGCATAAACCTTCACCCACCAAATTTGAACTTTTTAATTTTTTCGTAGAAAGAAAAAAGAGAAAGAACCTGCGAGGGGAGGTGGCTGAAGCAGAGGGTCAAGCACGGAGCGGATCGAAGAGAAGTGAAAAATACGATGTTGGATTTAGAAAAGAACATCAACGTGTGTGTTCTTCGTTTCAACGATGATAGGAGAAAATTAGGTACAAGATTCCGACCAGTGTTTTCCAAACTTGCCGTTTTGCCGTGTAATTTATTTATTCAACTTAGAAAGGAGAATCCACGGCCAATCAAAATAAATATATATAATTATGAAAGGATTCAATTTTTATACGGAAAAGATGAAATTTCTTTATCGCGTTCAATCAAGTACCGTTGCCGTTGGGTCAATAAACAAAAGTTAATTATCACGCTGTTCCAATTGTACTCCGTGCATAAAACTTTGTGACTGGGTTAAAAACATGGATTAAAAAAATTATTATAAATTATAGTAAAACTATATTAATAATAATTTTATTTATTAAGTGATATTGATTATATGAATTTCAAGATGTTATGCAGCTTGATAAAAAAAATTAATTTCTTAAAAATATTATTTATTATGAGATTTTTTTAATAATTCTATTGAGGGTATATTAACAATAGTCTTTAATAGTAATTAGCATTTACCTAAAACTTTAATGTTAAAAGAAGACTTCGAGTTCAAATTTATATTTATTAATCTCAAATAGATAAGTAAGATTTGAACTTATAATTTATTAAATGTGAAACTAATTTTTCCCCCTGTCAACTTCTCAGAGTTCACTATTTTAATGGTGTAGCAATACACGCTTAAGTAATGGAGTGAGAAAATTTTCACTGATTGTTTAACAAAATTAAAATCAACTTACAAGAATTTAATTTTGTAAAAAAAAAATAACAAATCATGATTTGAATATTCATTGAGAGAAACACTTACATCCAGTGCTCTATCTTATCTCAAACATAATCGCCTCTTAATATAGATACAAAAAGACATAAAAAAAATAGATTTTGTTTATTTAAAATTCAGAAATAATTGAGTTATTATTTTTAATTTTCTAAAATATATTAAAATAAATACATTTTTGAAACTAAACTAATAAACCTATTTAAAAACGTTTAATTTTTTTTCAATTTTAAATAAACACATCTTAAGTTTGATTTTAATTTTAATAAACTAGTTATGAAAACTTGTGTTCCATTAGTAGAGTATTATCTGTGAAAAAAAGTTGTTGTTGGTATTTCTAAACTGTATTATAATAACATTTTTAAAGGTTGTAATTTATAAAAAAAATAAAAAAAAAGTATAACTATTATATTTTAAATTTATTTTTAACCGAAAAAGTATTTATTCTTTAAAAATACATTGAGACCTTTCACTCACTGTGAAAAATTCACCCGTCACCTTTGCATCCTTTATTAGGAGTTTGGGCCATGTCCTAGTGTGACCGATCATCTTGTTAGATTAACTGCTGATCATCTAAGTTAATACTTTACCTATTTGCTAATTAGATGTTGGTCTTCTTTTTGCTCATCAACCTATGGATTATCAGTAATCATTCTTCAACATTGTATGCATATTCATGATGATGATTTAGCTAGTTTTGATCCAATTCAATAAAGAAGAATGGAACGTAATTTGACACAATGGTGTCATTCTTTTTATTCTTTCATGGAATATAATAATTATGAAACTAATCATGAATGTGATGGTGATGCTTGGATCAACATTTATTCTCATTTTTTGAAGTGGCATCTCCATTTAGCTTGGATTTGAAGAAACTATAACGTTACTAGCTTAGGTTTGAAGAAACAATAATATTACTTGGATATAATTATCGCATAACTCTCAACATTATTATCTATTTCTATCTCTCCCTCTCTCGTTTTTATTCGTCTGCATCATTGGTGCATGATTTTCTACCCATAAACATATAATGTTTATCTCTCTTTTATTATGTATGATATTACTCCTTGTTGGATGTATTATCTTCTCCTGATTGTTAAATATTTTTTTTTATTTTATTTTATAGCTAAAAAAGCTGATAAAATTACCTGTAAGTAAAAATATTAAGCAGCATAACCAAGCTTGGGCCCAGGCCTCAGATTCACAATTTAATCGTATATAACAACATATTATGGGTTTTAATTAAGGTACTTTCTCGCATTACAATTTTTTAATCGTGTTTTGTGATGAATATTGTTATATTTATCACTATATGTTTATTTTTTTCTTAAATCACAAGTCCTCTACTATGGATCATTATGTGTATTTTAATGAAACCTCCCCTAATTATTTTTCTCTTTTGACCAAGATTAAAGAATTCTATCGTAACTTCATATAGAATAGTCATAAAAAGAAATTAAACATTTATATATAGAAGCAAATGAATTATACATGCAATTAGTTTTTTAAATTTATTAAATAACTAATTATGTGGGTAATTATATTTCAAATCAATTATGACATAGAATCTATCTACGTAAGCAATTTTAAAATTTTTCTCAAAATTTAAAAAAAAATTAAGATTATGAGAATGAAGACAAAAATATTTTTATATTCGGATATCATAAATAAAATTTAGCTTTAAGATTATAAAAGCTATTTAAATTGCAAAAAAGTACCAAATTATTGAGAAAGTTTTGGCGTATCAAAATCAAGCTATGATCAAAATGTTAAAAATAAACAAGCTTTTCAAATAAGATTTTTTTATAATTGTAATATTAATAATTCTTAATGTAATCAGCCCATTTTTAATATAAAAAAAATATACCATATCATAAATTTAAGAAACGTTGTCCTTTAAACGATTAATCTCTCAATTCTCTAATTGTAGTACTACTGCATAATCTGCATTGACAAAACTTCATTATAACCAAATTCTTTGGTCAAATTAATCATTGAGAAAGTTATGTACCTCTAATTTTCCCCCAAGTTCTCCACTTGTAGATAAATTTCAAAAGCTTATAGCTTACCCACCATTTAGATAACTCTCATTAGAAAAATGGAATAGTATCAATCTCTTCTGTCACTCTATTTTAGTAATAAAGATAGGGAAGAACACCACTAGTAGTATTTGGTATTTTTCTTTTGGAAAAGATAATTGGATCAAAGTTCAACACTTCAACTCTATTCAACTGCCTAAGCTGACAAGTATTAACAAAATGTGGTCCTTGCCACGACAGAACAGAGATAACGAAAGAATAAAAAAAAATTGCTCAAGATTAAAAGAAAAAAACAGAGAGACCTTGTAAAAGGTATGAAAAGAAAGAAAGAAAAAAGTGAAAAATAAAAAACTCTCTCATTAATGAAAGGAGAAAATTCATGGGGAACAGGAAACCCTTCACTCATGAATGGTAGAAGCCCTCAGAGGAGAGACCGTGTGAAAGTGTTCGTTTTGATATACATTTTGATGGTCCTACGTGGGATTGTTTTGCATGATCAGCGTTGTTTATGTATACACAATTGGACAAAAGACAATAAACAACCAAACAGCAATTATGATGATCATAGTATAATAAATTTAATTTCAAAAAGTATAAACTATATTAGTCCAAAAACAAATTTTTTCTGAAATAATTAATAAATCAATTTTTTAAATTAATTTTTTGAATATATTTAATTCTATTTTTAAAAAATTAAGTTTCAAGTCATTTATAATTATTTTTAAGTTAATTTATGAAAATAGTAAAAATTTTTGGAAGTGCGAATGAAAATAATGCATTCTGACCGAATTCAAGCCCAAACGTGCACCTGACTATTAGCCGGCCCAAGCAGACTAGCCCGTGGTTACAAAACTCTCGATATATAATGGCCCAAACCTTCGGATTTCATTATTTTTATGTTATATTTATGTGTTGACCCAAAAAATAATACAAGATATGTGTGTGTATATATTAAATGATATCAGATTTTAAATTTAGTAAAATAATAAATTTAACAATATTTTATATAAAACTAAAATCAAAGTATTGAATTTTAAATTTTTATAAAATAAATTAGATGTATAAAATTTCACACAATCTTAAAACAATTTATGCTACACCATCCCGCTATTTTAAAAATGTATGATAGGTCATTAAAAATATAAATAAATAATTACTATTATATTATATATCTATAAATATTTAAATCATAATATATATATATATGAATTAATAAAATTTACTTTTAATAATAAAAGTTATTAAAAGTGTTATTACACTAAAATAGATACTGGGCGTCATTTAGGGTGCATTTGGGAATATGACTTCATTAAATTTGGCCATATAAATTATTTAAAATAAATTAAAAAATGTTTTAATAAGATATATTAAGTAACTTCTTATAATAAGTTTAAAAAAAATAATGAAAAGTATAACGTATTTCAATAAATTCTCCACAATGTTTTCTCAGACGTTCAATCAATCCTTTTACACGTACATATCAGTAAGGGTTGCGCCATTTTGAGCAAAAAGATTGATTTTTCCAACTCATTGTGTGCTGCACAAAAAAAATGAAAAAATAAAAATAAAATCTAATAGTAATTATCATCATTGAATCATCCATTCTAAAAATTGGCTTAATTAGGCATAATGGTAGGCAAGATACTCTAAAAATATTAAAATTTAAACATTAGAATAAACATTTGCTGGAAAAGCTCATTTTCAACAGTAACCATTTGTGAAATCCATCTTCACGAACAATGTCATGTTTAGTAAGAGAAACACAATTATTATCATAAGACTTATCATTATTTAAGTTTCATTAATTTTATTTTTATGCCCTCTACTCTGATAACATGATGCTTACTAACATGAGAAAATAGCAATATTTAAGTTCCATTGTAATGTTCCATTATTTATGCAAAGAGATAAAAAAAAAAGATGAGATGAGAAAGCAGTTGGGGTTTGATTTGTGGAGACAAGGGAGGAGCTTAGGTAAGAAAAGAAGAGAAAGGGCCTAAACTTGGTTATTAATGGGACAGAGGAAAATGAGGGAAGGTAATGCGTCGGTGATAAAGAGGATTGGTGAGTTAAAGATGGCTGGAAAGGCAGTCTGTAGACTGTACTAGGCAGGAAGAGAGAGATGGGACGAAAAGGGGCATTTTGGGAAGTGCAGGGTATCATTGAGGAGAGTCTATCATGGTTTTGGCGTATATGAGAAGAGAAGGGTACACAAGGCAAAGAGGTGGGGTTGGTGTCCTATGTGGTCAAAAGAAATTGACTCAGACCCTTTGACTGTCCCTTGTGAGTGAGAATGGATGAGCACTCTCTGCCCTCTGCCACACTTGTCAGCAACTCCTTTCCCCTCCGTGGTACCCCAAAAACCATCTTCCATTCCCAAAATACCCCTTTCCCTTCTTTCCCAATTATCTCTCAACACCAACCTAACTTCCCACTATCATGTCTATTTTTATTTTTTCATACACAAATTGAACAAGGATTAACGATCTAATCTATGTTACAAGAGAAACAAACAAATGTAATTAGACAATAGACATAAATTAAATTATATATACATAACAATCACCAGATCAATTGTGTCCCAATAAACAATCAATGTTAGGCTTGGTTTCTCCATCAATGAATGGAACATATATCATGGATCGATCATAAATCAGCTTACAAATATCATGTGGAATCAATTGGTGAAACTGACTCAAAAATACTAGACAGGCAACAATTGAATTTCAAGAGATGGGGGTGAAAGAATGGCCAATAAATGTTATATGATTTTCTGAATCACATAATTAAATTAACTAGCTAGCTAGGATCAGAAGCGCATATTATTATATCATGATGCATATTAATTATCTCTGGCCATGGCGTTCAGGATTAATGAGTGACTGAATGGCACCGGAAAGATTCGTCACGGCCGCGACCAGGGTGGCGATGCCTTGCCGGTGAACCTCGTTCCGAGCTTCCTCCATCTGAAGTCGCCTTTGTTCCAGCTCGATCAATTCACGGTGCCGCTTCTCCTTCTTCTCCTCGCAATTCCTAAGAGCTCGTGCCAACACTGATGCACTACGCATTATGCTCGAACCAAGATTCTTAACTTTCCTACGTTTTGATTCTGACCCATCATCATCCTCACTATGCTCCGTGCCTGATGATTCCGACCTCTCTACAATCACACAAGTTCCACAACAGAATCACGAATTAAAATCCGTAACATCATTACAAGGTTCATTATTAGAGCATGTGCATATATTGCATGAAATGATTATATATATATATATATATATATATATATATATATATATATATATTATACACACACATAAAGGAACAACATATATATAAACTGGGCTTAAGAAATAATTTACTATAGTTGATAAATAAATAAATTAAGTGGTTTCCCCCAACAAAGTTTAATATATGTAGGTGGAATTAACGAGTTTTTAATTTGCATGAGTTTGGTTATGGGATGGGATTGGTCAATGTGGTACGTGGAAAACTAAGAAACAAATAATTTAAATTGGTAGAAGATTTGATGTTTAGTTATGATTAAGGATTAAGGATTATGTTAATGATTACACCCAGAGGGATTAAGGAAACTTAGAATCTATTTTCTTGGGCAGCCCACAAAATCCATGACAATCATGAGGTGGTACCCTTTCACACACCGGTCTGCATGATTGTACTGTAGAGCCCTTTATTTTTGGCTCAGAGTGTTATTTTAATTAAAAGAAAATTGAAGAACAGAACATTTTCCCCCGAGTTTTTTAATGGGAAGCAGAATCTTTGTGCAGTGGAGCAACGTGGTGTAAGATGCCACCAATAGTACTCAACTCTCCTCGCGCACCGTGTGATGCAGTCCACAGATTCATCGAACGGTCAGATACCGCTCACAGCTTTGAGCTGTATTTTAAATAGCATGCAACTGATTGTACCCTATGAAAAAATAGATGGAATATGGGTCCCATTAAGTGTGGCAGGGTTTACAGACCCTGCAAGTTTGACCGATAACCCACACACAACACAACATCCAAAATTTGTTAAAAATAAAAATAATAATAATAAAAAAAGTGTTGTGAGAGTTGAGAGAGAGTGAGCTGTGTAGCACATTGATTAGTGATTACCTGAACCCGCCGGCGTGGTGGAACTAACCGGAGCTTGCGGCGGAGGAAGAGGTTGTTGTTGCTGTTGTGGGGGTAGTGGTGGCGGTGGAGGAGGAGGTGGTGGTAAAGGTAGTGCTGTTTGAAGAGGTGAAGAAGTAACTAATGGAAGCGCAGGTTGTCTTTGAGTTTGTTTCCTCTGAAGCACTTCGGTTATGGCTTGATAAACCTCAAAGACCATGTTGGAAGGGAGGTTTTGCTCTTTGCGTTGTTGTTTGTTGAGGGACCAATAAGAAGGGAAATCTTTGTTGTTAGATTGTTGTGATTTGGAGTCATAATCACGAACCTTTTTGTAATCACGGAGCAAGTTGTCCCATTTGTCGTTGCATTGGTTCTGGCTTCTCAAACAACCATGGTTCCAGCAATAGTTCTCAACCCACTTCCATCTAAGCTCGCCACTGGTTCTGGTGGTGGTGGTGTTGGTGGGGTCATGTGGGGTTGATGAGGTTCTCATCCTACGCTCATCGTCTAGTTTCTTTGCAGTGATGAGGATGAGGGTCTCTTGGATGGTCCAGTTACCCTTTCGGTATTCTCTAACTAAGGAGGAGGAGGAGGAGGAGGGTCCGGCGGTGGTGCCACTTTGGATGAGTGGTGCATGGTGGTGTTGACGGTGTGGGTCTGGTAAGAGTGGTGGTGGTGCCAATGGGGTCGTCGAAGGTTCAGACATTGTTTTGATTTCGCATCAGATTGGCCAAAAAAATGAATGAGTAGTGACTTTGTGTGTCTTAATTTCTATGCCTATGCTCTTGTGATGCTGTTTGTTATTGAAGTCCCTCTTAACAAGTTAGAAAAAGAGTGAGAAGGGAGAATGGGATTTGGACAATGGTTCTTTTTTTTTTTATGAAAAATGCTTTCAACGTCTTAATTTTAACATTTTTAAGTGTTTTTTTTTGTGTGCGTTATAAGGGATAGTTTTAGGACATGTATTTACATAAAAACTATTAGATGTTAAATTTTAATGCTTTGAATGATTAAGATCTTAATACTATCACTTTACAATTTATTACTATTATCATAAAATACATGTTAACTTTTCTTTATGACTAAAAAAATATTTAATATCTTTTAAATTATATAGAATCATCATTAAAAAGAAAATACTAAATGTAAAAAATTGAAAACGAAAAGTAAAAAAAAAAACAAAAACTAGAAAATTAGAAAATAAAAAAGTAGAAGCTGTTATTATTACGGGGTTGCTCATGTGTGAATGGAGGATTGTATGGAGAAAGGAGTAGGTGAATGATTTACAGCATTGGTTATGAAATGGTGCCACGTGCGGAGTGTGGTGAAGAGGAGCTTGGGTGCACGTGGCTGGATTGGAGGAGGAGTCTTTTGTGCAGTAAAGGAGGATTTGGAGAGTGCTTGGCTTTTGGAGGCAGAGGAAATGGAAATGATGATAGTGAAGGCATGAACCCATGATAATTCAAATACGATATTAAGAAAACAAATTATGGTCATGCAATTTTTGTACTTACCATACACTACATAAAGGGAGTTCACGAGGACTTGCACGTAAATGACAAAAGTTGACTAATACATGAAAATTTATATATAGAATAAAATAAATAACTTTTATAGCAAAATAAATAAATAACTTTAAATTCTTTTTTTTTTAAATTCAAAAAATATATATTATTTCATAATACTTAACTCACTCCTGTGTGGAACAACTTGTAATTTTACATAATTTTAATGTAACTTATACATGAGTATTTAACGAGTTTATTATCAGTAGATCGTGATCAGACAAAATATCTTTTTGTATTAGTATTCATGAACCTTATCTTTACATAATTTGTGTTTTAAAATTTAAATAGCACTAATAGATTTTGAAAAATCATATAAAATTGATATAATTTACATAAATAAAACTTAAATATAAAAGGTTATGTGCCTTTACTATTTAAGATTAAAAAACCCAAAAAATTCAATTTAGATAAGCATATTTCTATGCTAACTCAAGCATGTTTTATACTTTAAGTAGCAACACTTTTAAATAATTTATCTCTTGTTTTTATATGAGCATGCCTTTACTCTAAGTCATATAATCTTTGGGCAACATATGTTCTGTTTTCAAATGAATACACTCATTAAAAAAAATTAATATATCTTGAGATTTTACAAAAAGAATACATATATAAAGTTTTTATTTATTTTATTTTAAATATAAATAATTCCCTGATATGACTTCATTTTTAATTTTTGAGAACTTAATTTAACAACATAAATTTTAAAGTACATTCTTGTTAAAAAAAAAAAAACTAATACAACTATGATTTAAATCTCTCAAGATCTAATTTATTTATCAACAATTTAGAAGGATTAATAGTCAGACGTATATTTGAAGAAGTAAATTGTAGATTTTTTTTGCAAAATTAATATATTTTTCTCAACAAAATAAAGTATTGTTATTAAAGAAGAGTTTACTAGTACTCATACAATACTTCTCTAAAACTGACAATTGTAAATATTTTAGATATTTTCATCATATTTTCCATTGTATAATCTTTCCGTAATTGGCTGTGTGTTAATTTATTGCATTGTCAAATTTGTATCTATCAATTTAAATAATATTGTTCCTATCGATTTAAATAAATTTACTGGATAAGTCACAGTATCAAATGGGTAAAATTTAATAACTACTGAATAATAAAAAAGTCATGATACACCCGAAAAATAGGATATAATAAAAAAAATGTCATGTTACTCCGTTATGACCAAATTGAAAAATAAAAGCTTAAACCTAGACACATGTTTCATAGGAATTAAAAATAACTTTGTAAAAACAAGTTATGCATTAAATTATTACATGCCCATAGGCCAAAGATGACTTCTTACTTAAAAAAAAAAAGTTAGATAGTATCCTTTTCAAATTAAAAATATTAATTCACAACGTAATAGAATTAATTTTCCCAATGTAAATTCAAAACATAAAATAATAGAGTTCCACTTGAACAAATTTCTGTTAAATCATATTCTTACTTTTTGCTTTAATCATTTCATCACCTACACTTAAATTGAATTTAAATTCAAAGCAAACTAGTTAAAATAAATTTGCTTTTAAGAGATTTCAATATATTTGTTTAAACTTTTAAAAAAATTTAAAATATATTTTTAAAAGCTTTTTAAACAAATTCAAAAAACTATAACTATCTTTTAATTTTTTTATAATTATAAATAAATAAAATAATTTAACATTTTATAAGATCTCTAAAGAATTAATAACTCGAACTTAAACAAATTAACTTTATATTCAATTAATACTGTGGCAACAATTCAAATGTAATTTGTTTAAGTTACATAACGGTAGGCTTTGAACCCACCAAAAACCTCGCATTCAAAGTCGTAGTCTTCAAGATTAGATAAGGTCAAATAAGCAACGACAGTGCATTCACTTTGGATGAAGCTGTCATACTCATTATTGTGTTATGATGCGAGAGAATTACAACTTCGGGTGAGAAGTGAGAACAATCTCTTACACTGTCATACACTCATAGTATCATATTATTCCTTCAATTAAATTGTATTAAAGATGATAATAAAGTAATATAATATCTGTTCTTATATTTACATTTTAAAAAATATCCATAATATTCCCATACTTGTTAATAATAACTTTAACCCACCTTCATACCTTCTGAATACTTAAAATATGATTTTTTTATTCTAATTGTGTTTATAATTAGTACAAATAAATAAACATGAATGCCTATACTCTCTCACACACACACTTACTCCCACACAATTAATTATATCCAAAGAATTTTATTGATCTATCGTTTGAACATTTTAATCATAAAATAAAAATATATTTTATTTCATTCATATTAAAAGAGAAAAAATAATTTTATTATATTTCATAAATAAAAGATTAAATAAATGATTGAACTATTATTTGAATAATCACAAAATATATTTTTTTCAATCACATTAAAAAGAAAAATTAAAACCATTTTAAGAAATACATTAAACTATTTAAACAATATAACCTTTAAAATTTTTATATTTTTCACTTCATTCCCTTATCAGTTCAGGGTCAGCTTATATTTTTTACTCTCGTGTGTATTTCTTTTTAATCCTAGGATATATGCTATTTGATTATTCAATTATATCAAATATTAATTTTTGGAACACAAGAACATATAAAAACCAAATTTCCCTTTTTCTATGCTGGCGACAAATTAATTAATTTATTTTCTTTAATGGTCAGAGATCTTTTATACTCAATCAATTCTTTGCATATATTTTCCGTCTTCGGACTCCAGACATAGCCCTTTCTTCTTTATTCTGTTTCCTGCCATTAACCTTATTTGTTCCTATCCATTTACTTTTTCTGTTTTTTGTTTTTGTGTTTAATAGATACTTTGAATGGGAAAGCATATACCGCAGAACTGCTACATGCACTTTCACGTTATTATTAAAGCTAAAATTGTGCACCAAAAATAAACAGACAAAATAACATTTTGTAATATATATATATATATATATATATATATATATATATATTATATCTCGTTATATATTCTTCCCTTTCATGCAAAAATATTTCGATCACCTTGATTTTCTAAATGTAGACAATTTCTCCCCTAGAGCAGCAAAAGGAAAAGAGAGAGAGGAAGTAAGGAACAAAATCCAGTGAATATCAATTGCAGCCATTCATATACACAATGAGGTGACTGTTCATATGTAACAAACAACCCAAATGCATTACGAGAAGATTTAAAAAAACAAAACAAAACAGTTCCAACAAGGAAATTAAGCAGAACAGAATTGAAAACAAGGAACAGGTGCAATAGTTAAGGATCATTAGACACGAGTGCCACTAACAGGAACACCTGCACCCTTGTGCATAGGATCTCCCGTAGTCCCTCCCACACCATAGTCAGTGTCACGGTACCCGGGACCATATCTGCTACTGTATAGCCCTGCATGGATCAGCAACAGGTACAACAACTGTGTGAAGGTAAGTATGATTATGAAGGCCTCCACTACCTTCAATCTCCACCCTCTGTGCCCTCCTATGTTTATCTGCTTACAAGCCAACCTGTTCAAAATAAATATAATTAGACCAAAGTATTGTATAATATGTAGTATTATTTACCATTAAAACAAAAAGTCTTAAGCCATGGTAAAATTAATACCCAAAGGCTAGAGCAGTAACAGCCCAAGCAATGATTGATGTGGCTCCTGCAGATGCTAAACTGTCACTCCTCCACGTCCTCATGTGATTGCCACCAAGAAATTTCGACACAATGCCTAGTACAGCTGCTAGTATGGCAAAGATCAAGAAAAACATGGTTGCACCATTTCCTCCAAAACCTGAATAGCAACATAAAAAAGCATATAATTTTATAAGATAGAAAAAGTGAGTTACATTTTGTCACATGAACGATGAATCGAATGTGAGATTGTAGAGAAAAAAGACGAGGGAGGAAGTGTAAGTTTACTTGGGTGATAGGTTTGGCCATTGATAAACCTGTTGAGGCACCAACTAGCAAAGCCTAGAACAATAAAATACATGACCAAGTTAAGAAACAAAAGAGGTGCTGCTACGTTCCTTCCCACCATGGCCATTCTTGAGAGTAGCTAGTGATTTCTCTGAGATAAAAAGTAGAGAGTATATTGCTTTCACGGATTTCAACTTCACCCAATCTTAGCTAGTTCTTTCTGCTCGTGAGGCTGTAGAGGGTGGCATTGTGAAGCCATAAATATAGAGACTGCATCGGTGCCTTCAAGACACGTGTCAACCAGCAAGGTTTTGCATGTGTGCTTTCGTGTACAGCTGGTAGGACACTTGTCGTCTTTTGTCACTATCTTCTCCGCAAATCTCTTTCTTCCTCTCTCTCTCTCTCTCTTCAAATTAGATTAATCTCGAATTTTAATAAAACGGTGCATTACAAAGAAATAAAAATAAATCAATGTATATATAGTTTGGAATAATCGAAATTCATAGGATTAAGCTGTTAAAATTTAATAAGTTTTACATGCATGTAGTTGAAATTCGATTGTTGTGCTATAAATATTATAGTACATATATATATGTATGTAGATCACTTTAAAGCTTACACTCATTAAAAAAGAATATTATTTTCATATATTCATTGCATTTTTGACTGTATATATTCATTAATGTAACATCTAAAAACACTTTAATCAAGCACTAAAAACTGAAATGTCGGCATTTAGAGTTATTGTAAGATTGTATATTAATGTATTTATTTAACAGGGTGGTCTTGATCTATAGCAGGGTAGACATCGATTGGTTGAACACCTGTGCTGAGGGGCTTCGTTCCAGAAGAAATCATTCTTATCCTATCCAATTGGACAAATATGATGAGAATTCGGAGTGTTATTATATGCTTCGAAGTGACCCACTGAAAGATTCCGCATTGAGGTTATATATATATATATATAATGTTTGCATAGTTTAGAGATATTGAATGAGATTAAATTCTACATCATCAATATTATTATAAATTAAATTACGTTGTAATATCTATATAACCACTTCATAAATAGATAACTTAATATTTTAGTACACACACATATATATATATATATATATATATATATATATATATATATATATATTTTGTCTTGCTAAACTAGTTGGATAATTCTACTTCTTTTAGATATACACCGCCCAGGAATACTCCAAAAAGAAAAGGCCTGGTAGGAGTCGATTATATATAACTGGCAGAGTCAGGGAGAGCACAAGATTCAAATGTAGAGAGAGAGAGAGAGAGTTTTCCTTCAAGCTTGTTCTTGATTTCCTTTTACATTTTTGGTGAGAACTTGTTCTTGGATTGGGAAGCTCATCAACTTGGGCTGGTTCGCTCGAGATCAGTTAAGTGAGGGTAAGTTCAACTAACAAATACTAGGCCCAATTTGTTATGTGTACTTTGCTGGTTATTACAGTTATTCCTTTGATTTGTATTTTATTTATTTATTTAAATAAATTAGATTTAACAAATTAAATATAAATTGTTGATATCTAAATAACACTTGTAATAACTAAGCCACACCAATGGGAAAGGATGATTGTGGCACAATTGGGATTCAGATTCTTTACGGCGGTGTAGTACTCTCTGTATCGAAGATCTCAACCATTAATTTTATATCTAACGGTTATAAAAAATTACAATATTGTATAGTCAATCAGTTTTATGTTTTATCGTACACTTATTTTTATTTTTTCTGAAGAAGCAGGAGGGTCGTAGAGGATCCGAAATCGACACGACACGATTTAGGGTTATTTATATAATTAATGTGCTTGTGTTCAATTTTGCTGTAATCAAATGAGGAAATGAGAGATTATAAATAAATTGTTCATAAATGTTATTTGTTCTTTCATTTTTTTCTATTGATATCTATAAAAGTATAATATTATGCTACTTTAATTTTTGTTATTTCTTCTTTGATTAAATCAAATAAAAGAAGATATTCTTTTCTTCCCATCCTTTTCTGCATGCTTAAATATATTTTAAATTCTAATATTTTATTGTATTTTTTATTTTATTCTCTTTGAATAACCTTTTTTTTTTGTTTTAATCTCATATTTTCATCAATTTTTATTTTTAAATTTAGACAATAATTTTTTAAAATAAGAGATGAAAATATTTGTTTTATTATATTATCACGCGTAGAGCAAGCTGATCTATAGAAGGAGGCCAAGATACTTTGGCTACAAAAGAAAATAAGGTACAAGTATTATTGTATCCAACATTGGTATGGCTTTTTATTGAATCAAACCACACTTTCCTCCAGCAAATAAGACTACTGTGCCTAGTGCTTTGCAGATTGTTTGCCTGCCTTTCCCTACACACAACCAAAGATTCAAAAGCTTCATTTAGTTAATTTAAGCACATAACAAGAGTCATCATTCCACCATGTGTAACGCTCATGCAACATTTAATGTGTCACTGTTACCAAAAAGAAGATATATACCTTTTTCTTAGATTCCGAGGGCTTCTGTGGAGCTTTCTTTGGAGTTGATTTGGAAGTTGGACCTTTGGATGCACCATCACTAGCTTTAGGAACAGCTTCTTTTTAGCCTGCCCAAAAAGTTGGGTGCCATTGGGTTTGTCAGCCTTCAGGGATGCCATCTATGTTGCTAAAAAATATATCTAAATTGAAAGAGCTTTTATATATAAATTGTTGTGTGGTTTTTGCCTATGCAAGCTCTCAAACACAATGTCTTTTATAAGAGTCTAAACTCACTGGACCATAGTAGCAATGTGAAGAGAACTCGAATCCCAATTTACAGTTAATGATGGTGAATTAATGGTGGAGAGTAAATTGGAATGGAATAAATGGTTTGGAGATAGTTCATCCCATGAAACAGTGCTTTAGAATCAGATACGTACGTCTGTTCAGTAAATTTTTCTAACATTATCTTTGATGAACCTTTCAGAAGCAGGTATATCTGAGGATAAATTAAACTAGGCACTAACAACTTACCTAATGAATTTGCTATTAATTAGTTTTTGTTTTGAGAACGTGATATGCTTTATTTCAGTTTATTTTGAATTATTTGTACGTAAGTTTCATTTTTTTTACCACAAATATTTGACGAGTAAAATGTTTTTGAATTCAGTGAAAAAAAAGTAAAGAAAAATTAACAAATAAAATGGTAGCAATTTCTTTAATTAAATTGTTGTAATATAAATTGTCACTTGAGTGGGTGTTCGTATAGTGCATTATTTATATGAATTTTCCCATCGGCAGTAAAACAAATGTTCATATTTTATGCTACAATTCAACCGTTGTTATTTGTTAGTATTATGATTTTGTAAGTTATTAATTTGAAAAATAAATACTTTAAGAATATTAGGACTTTATATATTGCTTTTTTAAAAAGATCAATTTCATATATTCTATAAATTTGGTACACTAGCATTTTGGATAGTTGAGCTTATTATCTTTCACATACTATCAAAATACCTTACCTCTAGTTCACTTTTAGTAAGATATATTTCATGTTTGAGAAATACGAATTTGTACATAAGAACACACCTGCGTATGTAAATGAAATGAAATAATTTTATAGTAAATATCATGTGAAGGGTGCGTAATAAATATCTCATTTGATTTAGACTTTCGTGGCAGTTAGATTTTTTTTTTTCCCATTGTTAGAACTTTTATTGATCAAAATTTGTATCAATTTAATTTTTTTATTAGGAAGACTTAATCTTTAATCAAATTAAATTTTGAATTGGGAAATAGTCCAATATTGATTGCAAAATAATATTTATGTACCACTAAATTTAAAACTAGCACATTATTAAGAGAAGTAATATAAGATTTTTGTCCATATATTAATTGAGTGCCATCAACATTTTGATAGCAACCAAGTGCATTATTGATATGTTAAAATTATTAGGTATGAAAAAGAAGTCTTACATTTGAACGATAATAGGTTAAGTAACATATGATGATAATGATTTATATATTTGATGCAATAATGTTTTAGGTTAAAATTTAAGTTTATTTGTGTGGTTTACAACAATATATATACGGTAAGGGTAACGATATTCTCGCACTAATATAAGTTTAATAATATTTTTGTTTTAATGTAAAGTTAAAAACTTTTAAATTTAATTTAAAATTTTTATTTAATTTACATCTAACGATCAATGAAATAAAAAATTATAATATATTAAATTAAATAAAAAATTCAGATTGAGTATATAAATTTTTAAACTTATACTAGTGTAAAAATATTTTGTCTCATTATATATATATATATATTATTTTGTTAAAAATATATTTTTAAATATTTTTAAAATTAATTATTTTAAATTTATTTGACTAGTTTAAAAGAACAAACTAAATTAAACTTGTTTAGAACATGAAATTATTTTAGTAGCTTATTCTATTTTTTTAGAACTTTTAAAAATGCCAGTTCATGACAAATGTTTATTTTTTTATTTTTATTATTTTATTATAATTTATCAATTTTCCTTATTTGAAATAAATTTAAATGTAAAAAATGAGAACGATTTAAAAATATATATAGTTATTAAATTTTAAATTAGGACTAATAAAATAAATAATTTTTTATGTTTATTAATTAGTTTCAACATCTAATTTTATCAAATATTTTTTAATTCAATTAACTAATTTATAAACTTTTAAGTTTTATCATTTTGGGACGATTTTCAAAATTTTAATTAATTTATCTATTAATTTTGTATATCTTAAATAACATTGATTTTTTTTTCTCTTCCATATCCATTTATTATTATTTTAATTGTGTAATAATTTTATTATATGATTTCTACGATTTTTTATTTATTAAAAATTGACTACATGCATTATTTATTTGAAATAAAGTTAAAATAAAACATTTCACTAAAATCTCAATACGCCATTTAAATTTAATATCTTTTTATTAATACGACATTTAATTTCAAATGAAAGGACATTGTTTTTGGCTTGTTGTGCCAGTAGCAGGACACAATTTATTTGAGGAATCGTGATTATCTCACATTATTGTATTTTTATACTTATCCTATTTAAATAATTATTTTATGTGGCGTGGTTTCTTTCTTTTCTTTCAAGTGATTTAAAATTTTATAGAAAAAATATGTAAAAAGAGTGTATGAAACGTGAGGAAAGACAATAGTTTGTTCACAAGTCTCGACGCACCTGGCTGTCTATGAGGGCAGGAGTCAATTTAGACAACTAAAGGAAGGATCCAAAATAAATGTATTTTAATAATTAAAAAAGGTATTAAGCTTACTTTTGTCAATATAACTTCTATTTAATAAAAATTTCTTAGTATAAACATCATAAATAATAATAATAATAATAAAATATATTATTTACATAATATAGATGTTAACAGTATATTAATTTCTTTAATTAATGTAATTATGTATTACTGCGGTATCATATTTTTGGCATGAACTTATAATATTTATATTAAAACTTTAGTTTCTGCATATATTTTAAAAGAATCCCACCTCCCTCCAGTGAATCCGCCCCTGACTAGAACGTGTTAAAAAGGTACTATCAGATGAAAATAAGTATCTTTATTTATTAGGATGAAGATACAGAACAAAGTGGTACATTAGAGACAATAGTACGACTAATAAGCTTGGTGGAAGTGCATCACATAACTGTAACCTTATGGACTATTCATATAATCCCAACAACTATTCTCTTTAGTCATCTAAATTTCAGACACATCTTCGGCTTATTTATTGCTGCTAGCCTGAAAAAACATCAAAACATTATTTGAAGTCAGCTAAGGAAAAAAACTCATGCATGTATGTCTCCTGTGGTGTAACACAAGTACAGTTTTTTGTACTGCAAATAAAGAGAAGTAGACATGTGTTATTAAAATTTATTATTAATATATATTTATTGTGATTTCTAATGCATACAATGTAATTTTTAATAATTTTTTAAGATTCTGGTTAGCAAGACATTTTTTGTGCATAGCTCAATTACCACTTCCCCAAGGTCTGAACCCTGAAATATATAGCAATGAACTTAAAAATAATTTGTTTGATTATGTGCATAAATATATATATATATCTACGTACCTTCTTCTTAGGTTGAGACTTCTGTTCAGTTTTCTTTGGGGCAGGCTTGGAGGATTGAGCTTTGGGAGTGGTTGAACTAGTTTTAGCAGCAGGTTCTTTCTTGACCTGTCCTGTAGATGGTTGGGAGCAACAAGATTTCTCAACAGGTTTCTCAGCTTTGAGTGATGCCATATTTTACAATACTCCTCTAAGACTTCACCTAGCTCAGCCTCAGGTTATAACACTACAAGATACATCAATTTATAGTTGAAATTGAGCATAATGCTATGTGACATCAAATTGCTAGTAACCTTCTTTAGGGAATGGAATAAAACTGAACTGGCCACTTGTGGAGGGATGTTGGAGAATGTGATGCTTTACCTTAGGCATATTTTTGTAGATATTATTTTATTCATATTCTACAATTTGGTTAAATTATACTGTTGAGGCCTGCATGATCCATATGCTATTAATCTGAATGCTTTCTTGAAGACTCGTATCTTTTTCTTCTAACAACTTGACCTTTCTCTTTTTCTTTGGTTGATAACAGTGATAGACCTTTTCAACTTATATGTTATAGATATTGGGTTCTTTCCCTTGTTACAAAAGTAAAGGCAATGGCAAAAGAAAAAAAAAAGTGCTAAGTGCGTCTGATTTCTAAAATATAAAAGATTGGATATCATAAAATTACTTGGTCTGTATTTAATTTTAAAAATAGTTATGGGACAGAATAAAATAAAAAGGAGTATAAAGCCAAAGTCTTCAAATTTGTTACTCAATCAACAAGGGAATAGCTCTCTATCCTATGCACAATACTGTCCTAAAATAAAAAATAACCAACAATTTCTCTCCCAATAATCCTCTTTTCCAAGCATTCCCTGACTCAACTTTCCTTCTCCTTGTCTTCTTCCCTTTTCCTCTTTAAAATTTGCTTGTGCCGAGTATTGACACACAAAAGGTTGTGTTGTAATTAATCTATTTGTACTCATGTTTTAGTTATACTTTGGATTAAATACACCTTATATGTAGGTGAGTATTATACGTTCATGTATGGGTGCTTATGTTAGTGATAAAACATTTCTTCTGAATCAAATCAAAATTCTAAACTATGAATCCCTTTCGGGAGACGAGATTACCATATAACTTGTGATTAGGGAGGACTGAAATTGGATGGATCGTTGACTTATTATATGGTATAAATAAAAAAAATTATATGAGAATGTACATAGTAGATTAACTTTTTAGGATGAAGGGTTTCTTGACGTGGACAGAGGCATAACAGAACATTTTTTTTATTATTTGCAAAAATAAATTGACAAATATATTCGGAGTTTAAGAACAATTAAACCCTCCAGCAGTCACTAAGTGAATACTGATACTACTATTTAACCACCTTTTAAACATCATTGATCAATTGAGAAACTTACTGTATCAAAACTGATAATATTATTACCGATGATTCACTTTTTATTTTCCCTATTCAAAATTAATTTCCCTGCCCGTGTATTATTATTTTGGTTCATCAAACCAGTCCCACAGAATCGTCATAATTAAGGAGTTTGCCCCAAATTAAATCAATAAGGACAGGATATGATTGAATGAATCCATTAAAGTGCAGAAATAATAAAATTATAAAAAAAAAAATGATAGTGTGCTGGTCTGATAGAGACAAGACAAAATACAAAATGCCAAGGGAATACGCATTTACTTGTTATTATGTTCCAAGTTGCAACAATTGGCTCCATGAACATCCAAAATCACCTTTTGATGGCAGCAATAAACCATGCCCTCTTAAAAATGGCTTAAACACTAGATGGTGTCCAACTGGTACGGCTGATTTTTCTCCATAAAAAAATTGGACTATATTCTACAAATTTTGATTGCTTCATATCACATCAATTAATCACAAGGATTTAAGATTTTCTTCTCCTTACAAGTTGAATCGAATTACCACTTTAACTGAGGTGGTGATTCAAACAACCAAACTTGGAAAATTAATAACTTGTTCTCTCTAATGTGTTAAATCTTTAGTCAGTGAGGTTGCCCCATCCTCAAAGCTAGATATGCCACAACTCTGTATCCAATCAACATTACAGTCAATGCAGCCACATCTCCCCACATATTATTATCAAGCCCAAGACACTTTATGGCAGGAAAATCTCTTATCCTACAATGCAACCCTGATCCACACTCATACACCTCATTTACTGAAAACTGGACTCCTACTAGTAGCTTATAGCAGTAGTGACTAAAAGAAATGTACTTTAACCAAGCTATAAAGGAGGGAATTTGCTGAATGTAGTAACCACCAGCTAACAGAAACACCAGCATGGTCACTGATGCTAGAGTTGTGGCCTGCTTCACATCCATGAGAATTGCACCAAGTGCTAGGCCTATGCCTTGTGAGACTAGAACATTAAAAAGCATGATCAAGAGGGTCAACAAAAATGTAACCAATGAAGGCTTAAGACCACCCATCCAGTATGTGATAGTTACAAAGATAGTAGGAAGCACAAGCTCCATTGGTAAGTCTCCAACCATCCTAGCAACATAGTATGAGGAGAGATGGTACATGCCTGATGATCTTTCTTTTATTAGCATTGGCCTCTCCAAAGGGAACGCAAAGATGGCATTGAAGAGAGGGAAGAATCCCCAGAAGATGGAGAAGAAGAAAAGGAGTCCTACCTGTTACAATACAAGGGTTATATTGTTATAAGTAGTACTACTACTACAGGATAAATTTACGGCTTTCTAGTGACTATTTAGCACAAATTAACTAGGAATTGATAATAAAACCCAAGCAAAAATGCTAGTACTTGATATTTTGCACTGCTCAACTTATCTCCCTCCTTTGTATCCAAAATTTTCATACAAGAAAAACAGAACATAGGTTCATAAATACCTGATCTTGTACATGTGAAGGATCAGAATGCCACCAAAGGAGTCCGGAGAGAATGGAAACAGACAAGACTTGGAAAATCCTTAAGCCAGAGAAAGATTCATGCCTCCTCTCTTGTAAACCCCTCTTAAGAAGTACCTTGAATTGCTCCCACCAGTTAGTGGTCCATCGGTTATCAGAACCTGCCAGGCATAAATAATGATCATTAAGCCAGTGTTATACATCACTTACTCTGTTCAACATCAAGAGAGCAATAAAATTCCACTTACGTCTAGGTGTTCCTGATGCAAGAGTCACCGGGTCATTGTGACTTTGCTGAATCTCTTCTTTAAGAGCAGGATATAAGTTCTTCTTAAAGGATGAAATTAGGGACTGTTTGACTGAAGCTTGATCCTCATGATGATCTATATGATCATCATGTTTGACATCAGCAACTATGCCTGCCAAACCACATAATCTAAAAAATTAGATAGCTCACCAGCATGTCTCTAAAGAAATTCAATGCGAATCCACCAATTTTTTGGGCCTACACGACTAAAGGACAATCATCAACCATGCTTAAAGATGCATCCACCATACCTATTTTTTGTGGTTTAAATAACTCGTTTCAATTCTAGGGAATTCAGTTTAATATCTCATCTAATTTTGAAATTAAAGTAGAATGGACTTCTAAAGCAGTTCTAATTAATACCAAAATCACACATATCTTTCACAAAACTTTATCTGGTCACCTCTCCATGAGAATTGAACCATTTCAAACCCCCTTTAACATTTATTACATAAAGTTTTTCTCGTGTTGTTGATCCATGTCTCCACAAAACAAAACTCACATGCCCAAGAGGGATTAGTATCTTTCGCTCTAGTGTCTCATCAATTTTGCTGCATCTAGTGACCCATTATTAGCTGTTGCCGCCTTGAGAACAAGGGTCATGGAATCAAAGAAAAACCTCAAATCTTTTTGCCCCTCCATTATTCAAAATTTGAAAATGAACCCTTACCTAACAATCAACGACAAGTGTAAATAACTCAAGGGACAATTTTGTTTTGTGAAGTTGACATGCACAAAATCCGGAACTTTCCTTTCTCATTATAGCAACACAAATACTAACTATTGGTTTCAAGATATAAATGCATGTCACAAATAATTACATTATTTACAAAATTTGTCTAAAAACAATTTTTTTTGGCAAACTAAATTAATTAAAGGAATCATTGAAATTTGGTCAAACCGCTTACCATTAGCAAGATCAAGTAGGAAATCAGCCGGGTTCATGAAATTGAAAGCTGGCACATATCCAACGGATCCGAGATAGTCCATGACCCGACCCGAATGCCCACTATAAATCGGGTACCCGTCGGATAACACAACCACCTTATCAAACATCCTATACAACCGACTTGAAGGCTGGTGAATGGTGGTGACGACGGTCCGGCCGGCCCGAGCGAGGCCGCGGAGCACTGACACGATGAGTTGGGCCGTGGTTGAGTCCAAACCCGACGTGGGCTCATCCACAAACAACAAACTCGGGTTAATCAACATCTCTTGCCCGATACTGACCCGTTTTCTTTCCCCACCCGAAATGCCTCTGAACAAAGCCATGCACCCTCCAACGGGGCTATTACGACACCGTGTTAACCCAAGCTCCATGATCACCATCTCTGCATGCTCCTTTTTCTCTTCTTTGCTTAAACTCTTTGGAAGTCTCAACAAAGCTGCGTAGGTAAGAGTTTCAAGAACCGTGAGGTGAGGGTACAGAACGTCGTCTTGTGACACGAACCCGATTCTTCGCTTCATGAAGGTCGGGTCTGAATGCCCATTGTATGTTATTGTGCCGGAGACTTTTCCGGCGAGTCTTCCGGCTAGGGCGGTTAGTAGGGTGGTCTTGCCGCTCCCTGAGGGGCCCAGCATTGCTGTTAGCTCGCCGGGGTTCGCCGTTCCGGTCACGCCGGTGAGTACTTTTCGTGTCAGCTTCGCTTCTTTCCGCAAAACACAACCCTTCTTTTGGCTTTGGAAGGTTATGCTGTAAGATACGTCTTCAAACTATCCCACACAAGATACACACAAAAATTAAATAAAATTAAATTATTTGTTTGGATTTATGCATGATTAGTAGCTCCATTTTCATTTCATATTACTATCATCGTGTTATATTTTCTTTTCTGTTTTTACTTATTTGTACATAAAACAATAAAGTAAATAGCATTTTATTATTTTCATGCATGTTTCATTATACAAAACTATAATAAGGTGACGGATATGTAACTTTTTGTATACCAATACACTTATTGCATTTTTAAAAAAAAGATTTTCTAGCAAAAATAAATGTTTATAACTTCTTATTTTTTTTTAAAATATACTCTTTAAAAATAAACTATACTGAACATTAGTTATATAATTGTGAAAAAGAGAGAGAAGAATGGTATAATACCTTGAGGGTAACAGGACGCAAGGATTGGTGAAGAATGGAAAATCTTGGTGCGGTTGTTGGCTGAGGGTGATGCTGTGCAGGAATATTAATGCCATCATCATCCAAATTACTGGGTTTGATTTTGTTAGTGGTGGAACCCTCCGGTTCGAGGGTGTTCTCGGGGCGGGTTGAGATGGCTGGAATGTTTGGTGCAATAGTGGTTTCTTGCTCAGGGGGCATCATCGCAGAGATTGAAGATCAACTCAGATTATGTATTCTTATGAGAAGAGTTCTTAACAAAACTGAACGTACTATGATGTGTGTATGAAGAAGAAGTACTAGACGAAGGAGCTATACTATAGAGCCCAAAAATGAAACAAGGGATACAGATGAAGATGAAAGAGGAGAAGAAAGAAGAGGTAGCTGGTCACATGAGAGAACAGGTGTAAGGTGAGTTAATAAAGTGAAGAGAGGAAGGCACGAGAAGCACACAAGGATGTGATTGAACGATAACACAATATATAGTCTTAGGAAGAGAGACCATCCATCATCTGCTGCCACTGTTTTGGTGTTGCTGTCACTACTATTTGTTTGTTTGTTTGGTGTTGAATGATGTTATTTTAAGCTATGCTCAAGTAAGATAATGAGAATAATACCAAATAAGAATGGGTTTGGGCTATTTTTTATTTCTTTTTTAGTTTTTCCATTACATTGGGAAATGTATTGTTGATGGGTGGATGGGTGGATATAACGGTATTGCATTGAACAGAGCCACGTGTGTGGAGGACATTTCTTTGATTCCTTATCTTTTCTGTGAAAAAAGTAATGGAGATTTTTAAAGTTTGGGGAGAAAAAGGTTTGTAATAATACTAATAATCAAAACAGCTTGGGACCCACTATCTGATTTAATAATATCCACTTGTCCTCAAAGTTTGAGAATGCATAATGCCTTTTCTTTTCTCTCCGGTCTATTATTGTATTAGTTTTTTTACTATGGTAAAATATAAAACTATCATCGGTCAAGACATGTGCTATTCACACCCCTAAAGAAAAAGTCAAGACATGTTCTGCTATAGTTTTGTGATTCTTTTTTGTTTTGGGTTTTACTCTTACATGTAATAGGTGCCCTAGCAATTGATACTATAATAATGATTAAGCATTTGATTTCTTTAGAGATTTTTTAATTAAAAACATATATTAAGAATTATAATAAATTAAAAAAATACATAAAAGATATATATAGACATTGACACTTTAGAAGTTGAAAAAGTAAATTTCATAAAAGCTTAAAAAAAATAATAAAATTATAAATTCTTGGCTTTAATTTTAAATAAATAAATTATTAGGAGACTACAATTCCTGAGTAAATTAAAATAAATAAATAAAAACTAATCAAGCAGTGATCTGAATATCAAACTATCTTTATTTGCTCATTTTGTAACCAAAGTTAGGTAGTGAGCATGTACTTTATTTTGGATAGAGTTACCCCAAAATCTGAATTAAAAAGTAAAAAAAGTGAAAACCTTGACATATACATCTGCTTGAGAATAAAGGTGGTGCAGAACTAGAAATACATCATCCGTGATATATACTGTGAAACACAAATTGAGATAAACAAAACTAATATATATATATATATATATATATATATATATATTCATTATTGTGTGTATTTAATATTTTAAAGTGATAAAATGTCGCAAATTAAATGTAAGAACAGCATATATATATATATATATATATATATATATATATATATATTAACAGATAAAACTTGAAATGATCTTCTCTCTTCTACTTCCAGTTCTTTACTTTTATCTTTATTTTAACTGTTAACCAAACAAAGTGCTACCACTAAATAAAATATCTTCAATTATATGCACCGCTCGAAAGAGAAAAAAAGAATGTAATATGGGAGGCTAGCTTTACTGTAGAAGATATCGGGTAGGGCACCAAACCTGTTAATTTTTCAAAGAAAACACATGAGAAATCTTAATATAGGTAGGGGAATCACCAAAAAAAAAAAAAAAAAAACACCTTGTAGCTCGTTTGCCTTGGACTCTCTTTATAAATATAGGGTATCTGTTTTTAGGGTGTGCTGGAGAAAAAAAGTAGAAGAAAGCATGGTTCCCCTCAATGACTTTCTAGGTGTCAAGTACCGATTCCTTCCCATAAAAGGCATTGGTTACAGTATAGAGTCACAATCACTGAAAGGAGCTTCCTTCGTAAAAACTTTGTTCTTTTAATTATCGGGCTGCGCTAGGTGCCCTTTTTTTTATTATTCAATTTATATATGTAGAACTTAAAACTTGAAAGTGGTTGTTAAATTAATTATTGTTAAAAAAATTGGCTTAAAATATAGTTTGTTATCTTCTTTAAGTTAGAAATATTCAGATCATGAGTAATTGCTATTTTGAATATGGTTTTAATTAACCATCATCTTCAATCGGAAAAATTAGTTTGGCAATTGTATTTGTGTGAAGGTCTGGCTATAGATAAAAAGGAATGGTAAAATTAATCTGTAAAATATGATATTAATTAAGATTAGGACTTCAAATAGTTGAATTGATCGAGGGAGGAAGCTATGAAGGACGAATAATATATTCAGAACACATGAAGATATTCTCATTATTTGCTATGTTCCACCTGACCTGTTGGTGTCCGATCAATAGAAGTTAAACTTAAGAAGATTTGAAATGAGATATAATATTCTAAAACTCTTTCGAATCAAAAAATTAAAATTATATCTTGACGTTACGTGTCGACGTTTTGATGAAGGATTAATAAACGCTGCCTACAAGTAAGAGACAAAGACAGAAGACAGTTTACCTTAAATAAACAATAAACAATACTTTTTAATTAGGTGCATGCTTTTCCTAATTGAGATGACAATTTATCAGAATGTAACTTCTTTTTCTTTGAAATGTTTTTTTTCGTGGAAATTTAGAATTACTCTTTTTTAATTTTTTTTAATGGTCACTTGCATTTTGTCACTTTAATTTTATTTGAATTACAGTGTTCTCTTATTGTTCAAATAGACCTTCTAACCTAAATCTGAGGTAACTTAATGGTGGAAAATAGCACCTCTCATTTTGGTGGTTAGACCAAAGTTAAGCCAATCATTCATGCACTACACATCGATTAAAATTTTAATTACTATGTTATATTTATACAAAATGAAAAAAAAAATTGAGATTTACTTTAATTTGTCGCATTCAATCTTTTGTTTCCCCATAAATTGCTTCTTATGTGAAATTTTTTTATTCTTCAATTACTTTTTTTATTTATCACTTTAAGATTTTGACAGAAAATTTAGAAATAAATTTAATAATTTTTAAAAAAATATCATTATTTATTTATTTTAAGTTAAGAGTATAAATGGAAAATAAGAATCAATACTAGCTTAAATTTTTAAAATGAAAAATATTTATTTTAAATGACAAGCAAAAAGAAATGAAAGAACTAATCAACCACAATGAAATGCGTACATAAGTAGTAGAGTAGCATGTGGTATATAAGGGAATGAATCCGTATTCTGAATCCGTATTCCTAATATCATCATTTTTTTTTTTTTTTGTGTATGCTTAAGTTTTATCTTTTCATACAATAGCATTTAGCTATGGCCTGGCTTTTCGAAAACGCAATATTACCCAAGATTTAGAGTCAAAGTGTTTATTACCCCACTAAAGATTCTCTAACTACTGACTTTTCTCCTTTAAAATATGTTAAATAATATTGAAATTGTACGTATATCCATTTTGCTTTTTCATCTTTTTGTAGTAGGGCACACTTTGTTGTGTTATTCCTTTTTATAATAATTAAGCACTAGTGGCTATGTGCCAAGTGTTCGAGCATTGGTCTAGTGTCGGACTCTTTCAACAATTTCCAACAAGAAAAAGAATAAAATGACGCTAACTTTGGAACCTTGGTTGACAATTTGACAACGTTTCGTTTAAATCTTCCATCCTCTTTCGAAAATGCATATTATTTTTTTATGAAAATAAAGCTAAGGGAGAGAGGGAAGGGAAAGCTATTCCATTTTAAAGTTGTGACATGATACAACACTTAATGATATTTTAGAGTATTTACTAATCTCACAAAAGATTAAGGAAATAATTTCTCTTGCTGCAGATCAATCCAACAATTGTTTTAATTAACTGACAAAAAATATTTTATTTAATCGGTAACAGGAATTTTATTATAAAATATAAGGGCTGTTCCAATCTTTAAACATTATATATAGATTCAAAATATTTAACTTTTATATACTAATAAAAATTAAAAATTTGATCAGGAACCAATCAATCCGTGTGAACTGATTATGATTTACACAATTGAATCAATTTTTTAAAGAAATTTTTTCTATAACAAGATAATATATATTTTGTGTGCGTAGGATTAGTGCTTATTTTGTTTGAGAGGATAGTAAAAGCTAAAGTGTTTTTATTTTTAAGGCTTTGTTTGTTATTCTATTGAAAACTTTGTTTTCCTAACGTTTTTTTTTTTTTTTAACTTTAAGAGAACTTACATCGTAACGTGTATAACTCTATCTATTTCATCTAATAAACGAACAGATACTAAGTAACTAAAGCAATAGAACAAAGAAACAGGGAATGATAGAATGAATAGAAAGGAAAAGAGACAGTGATGTGCTCAAAGGAATTTAAAAGTTAAAAAGTAAAGAGCTTAGCAAAAACCAATAAAATTAAAGTTAAAAAAAATTGACGTGATTGTGATGACTCCAGTTTTCAGAGATGGTACCTCATATTTAATATATTATGAATAAGTAAATAATTGTATATATAAAACTCAAGGATCTCAAAATCATAAACTTTGATAATGTGTGTATTTAAAAGAATTTGTAAATGATTTGGGAAAATATTTTTATGATTTAAAAAAGTAGTATAATTTATTATAATAAAGTTTTTAAAGCTCATTTTGATAAATTTTATGAAAATTTATAACATATATAAATCTGCATATAAAAAGAACTTAATTATTAAAAAATACTTCATTAAATAATAAATCTAAACACACCTAATTTATTAAATGAGAAAAAATATATAAAAACAAAATTTAAATCTTCATTTACCTCTTTAGCACACGTTTTTTGTTGTCAAAATTATTCATTACATTCTTTTCTTTTTCAATTGTCACAATAATTAATTCAATGACTGACCGCAAGATGGTGGCCGAATAAAAAGTTGACTAGAGAGAATTCAAGTTATATAAAAAAGAAGAAGATTTCAACCACTAAATTATCATAATGGATTAAAATTAAAATATAACAAATTATAATATACATACATATACATATATATATATATATATATATACTTTAAAAAATTACATAAGTTTTGAAATTAATTATTTATATAATTTTAATTAACTTATGATATTAATAATTTATATATAATTTTTTTTATATTTTTTTTTAATTTTCATTTAAAAATAACCTTATTATTAGATACATTCTCTAAATAAAATGTTGTGTTGGAATTAATTTGGGCTCTTTGTGGATTAGTTTCTTTTTTCTTTTTTTTCTTTTTTTTAGTTTTTAGCCTTGTTTATTAAAAAAAAATAAAATGTTATATGCCCTAGCAATTGACTAACAAGTTAATTGACATGTGAACATTTTTTTTTTTGACGGAGAGATGTTAACTTGTTTTGCTTTTTTTTTTTTAATGATAGTTTATTCTAATTTTTTAAACACTATTTTTTCTTTAAAGAAGTTAGGTCTAATAAAATTTAAAAAAGTGACTTTCGTAATGAACATAAACTTTTACTTCTAAAGAGGATAGAAGTCAAAAAAAGTTAAGCAAAATTCTACCTATATATTTTTTAACTTGATTCGGATATTACATATGCACAAAGCACATTCATATGATATCATTTATCCTTTCCCATAATTTTTTATAGCCTTTTAACATTCATTGACAACATCAACAAATTAATAAGGCATGAAAAGTAAAAGTACAAGTTTTGAAAAAGAAAGGGACAAGAAATACAAACAAACAACAAAACTGCTTCTTTGCAAAGGTATCCAACGAGGGGTCACAATAACTAATGGACCTTGACTCATCCATATATGAATGGTAATAGCTAGCTAGCCATTAGTGCACGCAGAAAATAATTACGTGTGTTCATGATAACTGGTCACCATTTTGCCGTGCCAACTTCAAAAAATGGAATTCTAGAGAGATAGTATATACCTTCGTGTATTCTATACAAAGAAGGGAAAAGGGTGATACGACTAAGGGTTTATCTAATTAGAAACCACTTTAATTTCATTATGCTGAAAGTTTTTCATATTTATCATGGAAACCGCTGAAACGCAACAAGCTTTGACAGGCGTGTACGAAATTGTTAACCATTTAGCCATACATGTGGGAGCAGTACCCCACGGAATGTCAACTATATGCATTATAAGGGACTTTAACAAACCAAGCTAGCAACGTTAATTTGGTCCTTTATAATTGATATGAACCCCTGGATTATTGATCCTTATTAGACCAAAATTTCCCTTAAGAAATGTCGAACACATGCATCGTATGTTAATCTTATAATATCACTTATTTGAGGATAGAAACGCTAAATAATTGATGGTATGAAGTCCAAGATTTACTCTGATCTCTTAACAAGAACTCGTGTGCTAATTATCTGGTTGCCTTTAGTTTTCACGTACTCTTTTAAGAAAATTCCACATTTATATACATAGACACAGACCAGTGTGTGTTGAACAATCAAAAAACGAGGTGCGATATGGGCATATGGCTAGTCTTAATCTTCTTATTTTTAACGCCATTTCGATGAAAGCAATATAGTACATACTGCGGGAGAACTTCAACAAGAAATTTTTGTTGCACATTGTTTTCTTGATGCCATAAAAAATAAAAATGAGATTTTGAGAATAGAGGTCCAATTATCAGCACCACAATGGGAGTTGCATGAACAATGAACCCCCCCCCCCCTATCTGTCTACCTCACTTATATTCTTGTTTATATTTTATTTTTTTAATATTGTAACTATAACAGTACATATTTAATAATTCAGTAAGATAATATTATTCTCGATAAGCACTAGAAAATATAATCGATTTTAAAACCGAGATAAGTGGTAGATAGATATATACATTACTAGATTACAATTTTTTTTTTGTCAATTTCTAACGATATAACATTAAATTAACTGTCATTAGTGTGTGTGTCTATATATATATATATATATATTGATTACCAATTTTTATATTTTAAATATTAAACCAACAATACTATTATACTAATAAATGATTTTATTAGTATAAGATATTAAAATATATTATCAATACCCAAACTCTATTATACTATATTATTTCTTAGTATAATAGACTTTCAAAGTTTTTTCAAAAATTTACTTTTTGTAAAATTAAATTAATTATACTAACAAAAATTATTTTAACATTTAAAAAAAAATACCTGTTAATAGATAACAATTTTTTGTTAGTGATACAAATGTCAGTTAAGGCAAGAATTTGAGCTAAATGTTCCTAAAAAATAATTTTAACCTTTAGAAATGTTTTTTTTTTCATGTGTGAACTTTTTTCATTAACAAAAAAATTACAGTGGGGAGCTTGAGGTATAAACGCTCGACTGTCTAAAAATAGCACATAAGTTCTTCTGAATTCGCATATGTATGATCTAAAATTTTCAATCTACTCAAGCGTTAGTACCCAACTCTTTATGTGGGCATCATCAATTCTCTAGTACAACATTTACAGAGGGACATACCTATCCCCACAAAACAATACCCTTTTCAAAGAACAATATACCATGTTACGCAAAGTGAACTCACGTGTGGAAACCCTTAAATATGCACTAGTGACAGGAGAGTTAGAATTGGGACCTAGCTCGGTGCAACTTTGCAACTCTTGCATTAATTTGACAAGTAGGACAAAATGCATTACTCGGTGCCAGGGCAAGCTTAGGTGTAAAATGAGTGATTCTTCAAGGCAACCTAGAACGTTTATCTTATAATTCAAGGGTTTCATCAATAATGGACCAGAATATCCAGTAAAGGGAATCAGATCTTCATCTACCTGATTAAACTTTTGAGTTTTTTATTTATCTTAATAAGTCACAAGCAATGCTTTTTCCTTGCTATAGCACAAAAGGAGTTGTGATAAGGGCACAAAGGACCCGGATAGAGTAGTGTAAACGAAGGCCCCAATAGTTGAGGGACACATAAAAAGACACAAGCAAGCTTGCCACCCTCTACTTTCTCCATCAAAATCCTGGTTCCACTGGAAACCTCATTAAATGGTGCAAATCTAAATGGTAAAACTTTGCGACTTATCAGTTGCTGTTATACTAAAGTGAAGCATCCACTAATTGTGTCATGTTCAGCTTGTTTTAGCTTTTGAAATTGCAATATTTTAGTGTAGATTGGCCAATGTATGAATTGTTGTAGTGAGCTTCACCCAATGTGTCACTCTCACAAGTGGCTCCGCATGCTAGAGGCCAAAATAGCTGGTCGATTATCCCTTTTCGTTTTCAATCCTATTCTTCTTGTGTCCTTGATTGCACCATAAGGCCAATTAAAATCAATCACTGCCTTTTAGCCGTTTAATTTTGCTAGCTCAAATGTCTTTTCTCTTAATCATATCCGACTGACCAAGCTAAGAGGCTGCAGAATATATGGACTTTCAGTGAACATAGAAAACCAATGCCTCGCTTAGGACATGTTTGGTTTCATGAAACATTTCTTATTTTTATTTTTTATTTTTATTTTTGGAAATAGTTTTCATTTTTTAATTTTTAAGATTTAAAAAATATGTTTAATTTAATTTTTTATTTTTAAAAATAGAAAACATTGAAAATATGTTTAGTTCAACTATTTTTTATAATGAATATTTATTTTTTATATAAACTTTAAAATTTACCATTAATATTTTATTAATAAACAATTTTTATAATAATTTTTTTTACAATATATATTCTTACTAATGTTAATTTTATTGTAAAGTAATTTAAATAATATCACTATTGCATCTTGAGACTCAAAAATAATAAAAACATAGTATAAATATAACTATAATTTAAATTTTATCTATTTCATAGATTTTGTTAATATAAATTTATTAATTTTATATATATTCATTAATTTTAATAAAAATAGATTTTAAAAAATTAAAAAGTATATATTCTTCTCATTTTTGTCTTATTTAATTATGAATATTTTAATAATATGTATATGTACTCTTACATTTCAAAAATTATTCTTAAAATATAATTTTTTTAGATAGGAATTATAAGTGTAATAAAAAAGAAGAAAAACAAGTATAAATATCAATTTTTTAAATTTACTTATTAATTTGTATAAAAATAGTATAATATATAAAGAATATACTCCAGTCAACTCATTATTTATATTTTCTCAAATTGTTATTTTAAATACAAACTCCTATAATTATTTTTTTAACTCGTTCTTAAAATAATGTCATTAAAAGTTTTTGTATTTTAAATTGTTGATTTCATGACTTCTCTCTTTTCACTTTTTTCTCTTATCTTGTGTCAATAACTATATATCAATCAAACATATAAAAATAAAAATTATCATTAATTGATTTTAAAACAAATGTGTCAAATGAATAAATAATCTATAAGCAAAATAATAATTTATTATTAAGACAACATGTTTAATAAATGTCAAATTATAGTAAATTTCGACATGATTTAAGATACTTAAAACTCTAAGTGAATTTTAACAATTATTTTGACTTAAGAGATAGAGATGATTTTCTTAGATCTTTTTTGTTAATTTTCCTATTTTATAGAAATCTAAGGAAAAAAGCAGGCAAAAAAAAAAAAAAAAGTTCACTTAAGAAAGTAGATCTATCCTATTTTTGCTTAAACAAGAATCCTTCACTTAGACGAGAATGTGAGAAATAGAAATTAATTACTATTTAATTTTTGTTCAAGTAAAAATTACTTGAGTAAAAATCTATTTTCAGCTTAAGTCATAAATTTTTACTTGAACAAAAATTCATCAAGTCACTCCTTAAAGAAAAAAAGAAACAAAAGAAAAGGGTAGCAAAGGGCAAGAAAATAGAGTTAAAAAGAGAAAAGTATGCTATAAAAACATTGAGATATCAATTTTTATCTTCTTTTTTTTTGTTATAATGGCTATCATAGATAGCTAAACTTCCTTTGAGATTAAATATAATCTTCAACTCCGATATATTTTGATGATTTATATATAATTTTTCATTTCTATAGATGTTGATGGTTTCATTCTATTTTTAATGTTTGATTCTATTTTAATTGATAGTATCTTGATTTAGAATTCAATAAATAGTTGAAAAGCAATCTTTAATTTCAGAATGATTTACTTGGTGCATTGTGATACTACAAATACATCTTAATATATTGATTGTTTTTTTATACTTATTTTTAATGCTGAAGGATTTATTAAATAATCAAGAAATTATTATTCAATAAATATTTTTAAAAACTTATATGCGAGGAATCATTATAAGAAAAAATATGTATTACATCTACTTCTATGAAAAATATTTCTCTATATTAAATTATTAGAATAAAAAAGAGAATAAATAATAAAATTCAATCCTAATTTTTAATCTTTATATTTTAACATTTCTATTGTCGTATTTTGTTCATGCAAATTCTGTAAAAGTTTATAAACTAAACTCATGAATATATGTGTAATTTTTAATATCTTTTATTAAGTGTTAAATTAAGATAATAAAAATTATAATAATATTTATTAATTTATTTAAAATAAGACAACTTAACTCATCACTAATTATCCAATCAATTAATATGTTTGTCAATAAAATTCAACAATATTTCAGCTTTATTTTGAAGTGAGTCTTAACAATATTGAAAGCAAATTTTTTTATTTCCTTTAATTTTTATTAACTAATATATTTTATATATTAACCGATTAGCACAATTACTATTTCCACCAAACACGATAAGCAGAACGAATTTAGCAAAACATAAAGCCAAATGTATCTTTAAAATATTAGTTAAAAATAGAAAAAAATATTTGCTAATTCTTTAAACAGTATTATCGAAGCAGTGGTTAGCATGATGTATAAATAAAATACTAATAAAAATGAAAATATCCAAACAGTGGAATCCAGAAAAAGTTGATTTGACGCGGTGGTCAAAGATAGTCTAAGGGAAGAAGATAGTTATCAATTATAAAATGTTATTAGTTCTATCATTTGACGAATATTTAAAAAGTAAACGAAAGAATGGTACATAGGTTCATCTCCTCTTCAGTAACCAGCAAGAGGAAATGAGAACAAAACATTATGCTTTGATACACTTCGATTGGTCATTTCAACAAATAGTTTATTCCCTCATTCGGTATCCTCTTTGAGGGTCCAAACTCATCCACTTGGACACCCATTGTCCGTTCCTCGTAAGTGAGGTCCTAATTTGAATGCTCCCTTTCAAATAAAATGGATATGTATTGATCTCATTTTTCATAATTTAACATTCAAATCTATAATAATATGAATATATTCACCAAAAAGTTAAAATATGAATAATATGAATGTATCTTGCCTAAGCTACATTGTTTTTATTTAAATGTAACTAATCAGAAAGCAATTTATATGATATATGCTTGCATGGTTGAGAATCTACTAACACTAAAAAATGGAATAAAAACACAGAGTATTATTGACTGTTCATAAGAATAAAGCACCCATTACACGTTACAATTCATATTCAAGGCATCCTAGCAACCTATTCCCTAAATATAAACTAAACACGCACGGGGCATAGAGAACGACCCTTTAAACTCTTAATTTATCAGAAATGTTAAATGTTACTAAACCATTTCTTAATTTTAGTACAAATGGGCAGTTTTTGTTTCTAAAATGTGCTTTTTCATTTTTCTCCTACCGTGATTTACACTTCCATGTTATTTTATCGTTGCCTATTTTATTTGTGTATGCTCGTATGACTTGTGAAATAGTCTTAGTCCATTGCTAAAGATAAGCACCGTATGAGAACTTTACTTTTGATATATATATATATATATATATATATATAAGGATATTGCAAAATTTTCAAATTCATTGAAGAAAGGAAGGTCCCTCGACTCACTTGTGAAAAGAAAATATTTAATTGCATTGTTAGTTCTTTTTTAGAATTATATGTGACATTATTTTCTTATTTTTAAAATTTAATTGTTTTTATTTTTAAAACTATACAAAATTGGTCTTTTATTGATTTTTTAACTTAAAACTCCCAAATTACTGTTTTTTAATAAACATTTGAGAATCACAAATGAAATAATTTTAAAAGTTTAGAAGTAAAAAATTTATAGCAACTTGATAAAACTTGATTTCTTAGTTGATAAAAAAATTTTATCATAAGAAAATTTAATTGATTGAAATTGTAAATATTTTGAATAAAAAATGAAAACTTGAGAAACTAAATTACTAAATTGTATAAGTAGGAAGAATTAATTAATTAAAAATGAAAACCTTACACATAATTTAAATTAAAGAATAAAAAAATATGGAAAAAAACTATTTTATCAATTCTTATCGTGTAGTCAAATCATAAACCTTTGTTTCACTCTAGATATGTCCATGTGTACGGGTGATATATTTTTTTTATTTGATTTTTGGTTGGACTGTCCAACTAGTATCGTTATTAGTGATGGCCATCTTTCAAGACTTTAACCATCTTGATTGTGTTAAGAAGTGAAAAAGAAAAAAGACAAAAAGAAGTGGGAGAAAAAGGAAAACTAATAAAAAATTGATAGATTTTTTAATTATTTAAAATAAAATAAAAAATTATTTATTTTGATTTAATTACATTTTTTATTTAAAATACCATGTCTATTCAATTTCATTCTAATTTTTAATTGCACAATTTTAATTCTTTTATTTTTTTAATTTAGCAATTATTAATTTTAACAAGAATTGTACGTTTTTATTTTTCTTCTTACACTTTTGATTCTTCAATTACGGTATTTTTTCAAATTTTAGTCATTTTATTTTTTTAATTTCCCAAATTTAGCCACTTAATTTTTTGTATTTTTCTTCTTCCTCTCCTTTTAATTGAACTTTGTTAGTGTAGACATTACCGCCGTTATATCTCTTCTACTTTTACCTCTCCAAACTTCCTTCTAGACTCTTTTTTCATTGTTCTATTTTTTTTCTTCACAATTGTCTTCATTATCTTTTACGTTGGCTTCACCCACCCTTTTCCTTCTCTTTCTCAAATATGTAAACTTTGAGTATAAATATGATCAATTTTTTTTTAGGGGGTGAATCTGCTTGTATAAGCTTGTAATGGAAATTTGGCTTACTTTGAGAGCAGGAAAAAGTATTAATGGATTCTTTCATTGGGCATTGATGAAGTTTCCACTAGTCTATGGTGATGTAATAGATGAACACTGCTTTCATTGGTGCCTCTGTATTGGAATCTATAACACTCTCATTTTCATTATTTTATTGAGTTTTTTAGATTAAGCATTGTAAAGCATTTTCGCTCAGACGAGATGAGTCTCATCTAGGGAAGAAGGAATAATGTCATTCTAATTATCCTCTCGCTTAGGCGAGATATCCCTTGCTCAAGTAAAAAGGCACAGAGAAAGATAAGAGCTCTTTAGACTGTTTTTCGCTCAAACGAGAAGACATCTCACTCAAGTAAGATTATTAGAAAACATGTATAATTCTTCTGTCAAGTGTTTTCGCCTAAGCAAGAAATGTCTCATTCAGACAAGAATGGATGTTGCTCAAGTGAGAGTCTGCTTGCTCAAGCAAGAAGTAGCAAACTGAAAAGGGTATTTAAGAAAATTTATGTTTTAAAAGTTGCATTGCAATTCAATGAACTTTTTCTCACTTTTCTCTCTGAACTCTCTTCCTTTTCTCAGAAAAAACCTCTTCAAACTTTGAACTTCTCTTAAATTCAAGCTTGGACATTTGTTTAGATTGACTCCAAGTAAGTTTATCGAAGCTTAGTTCTTCAATCTTTCTTCTACTTTCTCTATTTTCTCATTTCTAAAAAAAGTGTTCTATTCTGTAATATTTACGAAGAGCTTAGTCTTTTAGACAATATCTATCACAAATCTCTAAAAAGATTGAAGAGTGTTATTGAGGTAAAGAGAACTCTATCCCATCATTAGAACATAGTATACATTTGTGCTCATGAAAGTATGAGGTGTATTTCTTCATCTTATGAATATATGCTTAAATGAGATTTTGGTTGTTTGTGTAAGATTGATGAAGAGTGTTTGATTATTCTTGAATGATAAAAATCCGGATGTGTATGATTTTAAGCATGATTTATTTAAATAAATGATAAGAAAGAGATGGAAGAAAGTATATTACTAGTAAATATGATGGAAGGGAATTAGTGTGAATGATACAGAGATACACTGGAGTATAAGAGATGGAGTCAATTTTGGAAGTATGAGGGAAATGTAGGATGGTAACGACATTCGTGTGTGTACATAATCTATTGAGAGCAAATGCGTCATATGGCCTCACACTCATTTTTTTTACTAACACTTTTAACTATACTTTGCTAAAAGGCCCGTTATTTTGTATGTTATATCTGTGTGCATAGACTAACTGACAACTATTCACCTATATATGTGTAAGACCTTATGAAATGTTAGAAGTGTCGATTAACTGTGATCACAATGTACAAGGAAGTGCATATTTGACAGAAAAATTTGTTAATTATATGACTGAATATGTATATATTTATGGCTATTGCTAACATTTTTATTATTGTGTTCAATGTTGTGATATTTTAATTAATTATATTTTAGTGGTGATGAGAGAACTCATCCTTATTAATGTTTTCATGAAACATGAATGACTAACTCTCAGAGACTTATTAGATTATTTAAGTGACTTGTAAGTAATAGATTAAACTATGTATTTAGAAAATGACAATGAATCTGCCATTGTAAATTTGTAATAAATAGTGAGGATGGATCTATAATTGTTTTTACCTTAGAAATGATAATGGGGTATAATATTCTTTTTGATTACCTTGTTAATAATAAGATATGTCATACCTTCAACTTGTATATATATATATACACATGATGTTGTGAACTATGTGTATACTTTTCACAATCACGATCAGATAGAAAAACGAGTTACATTCACTCGAGAGTAAGTAATTGGCATAGGGGTCGTTATCAATGCTAGAAATCATTACGACAAGGACCTAACATTGGAAGGGCTAGCAGAGATAGGAGGTTGGTTTGAGGATGATGATTAGGATCAACATTTTGGTGTGGATATAGACTGCTCATTAAGACTTAGGTTATTTTTTATAATGTAATTATGTAAATTAAGTTTTAATGCATTTTTTTAGTGATTTATAAATATTAAACTTTTGTATATAACTGAAATTAAATGCATATATTTTCTACTATTGAAGTGTAATTTTATTTAGTAAAATATAATGCAGTAATAATTAATAACATCTTTCCATCTTAAATGTCATTGCACTTTCTTAAATTAAAAATAGAATAAAAGTTTTAAATTTTGCATAAATTTTTATACTATAATTATAAGAAATTCGTTCTATTTCTTCTTACTTCGCTATAAATTATTATATTTATAGAAAGAGAAATTAAGAACGTAACAAAATTCATCCCTCTCACATGATCATCTTTGCTTATAGGATACAAAGATAAAGATAAGGCAAATTAGCCAAAAATTAAAAAAAGAAGACAAAGTCACTTCATGACGGAGCTAAAAAGGTGTAAGAAAAAACCTAATGTTTGAAGGATAAAAAATGTAAGAAAAAAAAGACCCAACAATTTCTACTAAAAATTGGATTACAACTCAAGATTTGTTAAGTTAAAAAAATAATGAGACTCAAATTGCCATCAAAAGTGAAACCACTAAAATCAAGCAACTCCGATAAGTGAAAGTGTAATTTAGTCGGCATGCATGTGATATAATAAATTAAAGGTAAGGATATTTTGGTTATTATCACGAAATCTTCTCATTCTTTAACCTCTCTCTCTTTGAATGGAAGAGCAAAATTACGGTGGGTCTGTTGTCATTTTTTAATTCTCTTTATCTCACCACATATCGAAGAGTAGAGTCCATTTGATTCTTAAAAGTATAACACAAAATTAAAAATTGATTATTATCGATATATAATGTATTACACATAGATGTTCACGTATGCTTCATATTTTGCACAAGCCAGTCAAAATCAAAGTCCTTAATTTGTTACGTTCCCATGTTCAACTTCGTTCATGTTTGAAGAATTTTACATGTGGAAGAGTTGCGTACGAACACGTCTAATTCAAATTATAGCTTTGGTGATATTTGATATGGACCACCCAACTTCGCACCTCACACACTGTTGTACGAATTCACAATAGTAGGAACACTTGTTTTTCAACCACAGACTAATTTAATCTATTACACTACATTTTGTGGGTTGACCAATATTTGTCACCTTCATTTTTATAATGGTAAAATTGAAGGGTCGGCCATAACCCACCAGCTAGCTAGATACCAAGTCGAAATGATAACCACATTATTATTCTACATTGCCTGCATCTAAAATTTTCAATCAAACTCATATAATATTGTGCACCCAAATTTTTATAGTTAATTATATATTCCATGTATAAACAAATACTGTGAAAAGCATCTTAGTTGACTATGTTGAAAGCTTAATTATTAGCTTTTTGTTGACTTCTTTTAGTTAATCAAGAATTTTGAAGGTAGCTAATCATGATTTTGTTTCCAAAATGAATGAGATAAAGCACAAAAGCAGCATGATCATTAGCAATAAAAATAATGTACTCCAGCAATGAGTGATTTAGCCAAGTGTGTGGACAAATCAATCCAATTGCTTACGGAAGAGTCCTGTTATTCACTTTTTTTTTCCGGCCCCCACATTCACTGGTGCGAGATATGATTAATTAGGGTTCATGCTTGTGGCCCATCTTAAGTATATTTAAAATGACACATATAAATATGTTAACAGTTAATGAATCTATAACACTTCATAGATGTACCATCCATAGAATTCCTTCCACTTCAATGAATTTCTTTTTCATGGTATAATTAAATATTAATGACTTTTTCGACAAAGGAAATGGGGAGGTTTGTAGTTAATTTGCGCATGGTAATTCTAAGCTTAAATGATAATAATAAAATATAAACTCAAATATTAGTTCAAATAATGTACGAAAATAATATAATATATAAGTGAGATAAGATTATTTGTCAAATACTTCTACTTTAGTCCAAGAAGTTAGTTTAATAAGTTATAAATTAGGTAAAATAATTTACTGCTAACGCAATATTAAAGACCCTAACGATATGCTTTCACTTGATTTTTCTAACTATAGTATTTATAATCTCAACCATTTAAAAATGCAATCAATCAAGAATGGAAAGATTTCCTGGATCAACTAATATTCAATTCTTTAGCGTACCAGTCATCTTTGATTCTTAAAGTTCAATTTAATTTTTTTAAAATTAAAATTTTATGGAGTCTCACTATAAATTCCATACAGCCTCTAACTTTATTTTAGATAATTAAAGACTACGATATTTATCGCAAAATCTTAGGTCATGTATAAAATTTTCAGTTTAATCAATTTATGGTGGTCCATTCATAAAATTATTAAGAATAATGATAAACACGCAATTAAATAATCAACATGAATCCAAATCCATCATCATCCAAATAAGTAATAAAGTAATCTTCATTAAAAACATTCGAATTTAAGTCATGTATAAAATATGTGAATTTAATACACACACGAGAACTTCTGATGAGAGTATACATAGGTATCTTCTAGTAGTTAAAAGTTGTGAAAAGCTGTGATATTACAACTTTAGAATTCAATTAATTAATACTACTTCAGACAAAACTGAAACGTGAATTTCACCTAATAAACATTTAAAAACACACAAATTATGAATTAGTTAATTAAGTGAATATCAGTTATTTTTCTTTTCTAACATTATGCTGAATACATCGTACTTGTTTATCCTAGGCAGGCCTTTATATGGTTTACTGTTTATCAAATCAGCATAGTAGGCAAATAGTTACTTATTTGGGTATCTTCTAGGTGTGTGACTTTATTTATAAAAATGCCAATACTTTTTTTAGAAGAAAAATAAGGGAGAGACATGGGACAAAGGACTGAACTTAAAATATCATCATAATGTCTCTGAAGTGATATCTCTCTTTTATGATTTTTTGGACAAACTCTGAACCCATGACACTAAATGTTTGTCCCATTAAAGTTAATGGAAAATTTCCAAACCATGAAAGTGGACTGATACAAAATACTCTTGTCCAGATACACCATTATTGTCATTTAATTTTCAGCAACTTGCATTTGGATAGTACTTCAAAAATTCACTATAGCATGGCCCTCTTGAGTCGTGAACATGAAGAATGGACGATTTTTCTTAGGCTGTAGATTACCATAATCTTCTCCACAAAGCAATATTATGAAAGTCTATAAACCTTACCCTCTTGTACTTGGAAGACTAGGAGAAATTCTGGTCTAAAAACTCAATTGGTCAAAGCTTAAGTGGCTAAAATAGTTGTAATTTGAGAAGCAACTAATGTTGCTCTCTGATGTGTTGAGTAGGGTATCTAAATTGAACACTTTAGTGGGTTTGGTCATCATGAGATTGTATTAGTCATTTGCACCAATTTTATGCAATGAGGAGACAAGTATTCATTAAAACTCCACCTTTTTCCACGCATTCTTGGACTCTTCTATTCACACACTCCTCTATTCTTGCACTGGCACTTTCAAGTGGTGATGGAAAGCAGACAAATAAGCCTTTCCATAAAGTGGAACTCTCATAAACTCTAGGCAAGTTTGTCCATTTTGGGTTGCATTATTAAGCGTATAGAGAAATGGAAGCTGGGTACTCAAAACTGAGGCACTGTAGTATTGCATCAAAGTGTGGGCATGCCAAAGTGGACCCATAGCAATCCTGTCATATGTCTTAAACTGCTAGTTTTAGATTTCTTGAATTTTCTGAACTACATTGATACTTGCAAATATCTTATCTCCACAAACTCCTAAAAAATTTCCCTTTCAGTCATGTTGGATGATAATAGATTAGTTCCATCATACCCTTTTTTTAATGGTTTAAATGAGTTTAACTTAAAGCATGTGAGAATTTTGTGATGATAATATCTAAATGTATAATTATTATTTGTTTAAAAGAAACTGACCCCAATAGGTGTCAACTCATTCAGTGTTGAAGGCTTTGACAGCAGGGGCTCACAATGCAGTGTTTTCTTGATTATGCTAATGAGTGGACTACGTTGCCTTAAATTAAATGATTAAATGATTTCCTGTATAAGAAATTATTCCAAACTGTTAATGAACAGATTCAACATATTCTATTCCAATTTTGAAAAAGACCTTTTAAAAACTCTTTTAGATTATGCTTTGTTCCATCTGAGCAATGTGGCACCTAGCTTTAATATATTTGAATTAGGGCGATTGGCACCTGAAAAATAAATTATAGTTTTTAACAGTGCATTTCACCCAAATTCTTTAAAAGGTAATGGAAGCCAGAATCCCAACTAAAAAAAAAAGCAAATAAAGAAAAATGAGGTAAGTAGTTTTTTTAAAAAGAGTCCCAGTACAATGCTGGGTATTAGTCACTGTTAAATTGCACTAGTTAGTACTGAAGATTCAAAATAGGTTGGACACCACTATGACAAAGAAAGAGATTATGTGGTTGCTTGGAGCAAGTTTCAATTATAGCATTTCCTTGCAGTCACCTTGATTGAACCTCACTCACTGCCTTGAATGCTGGCACGGTATCTCCTTTAAACAACATATGGCATCTTATGGTTTCTGTGAAAGGCGGATACTGAAATGAAAAAAGTTATAGATAGGCATGTAAAATTGGTAATAAGATTCCATTGCTGTGGGGGACAATAATTTCTTATTCAATAAGAGTTAATGAAGTGAAAAAATAAAAAAAGCGAATGCAGTGAGTTGTAGCCAACAAGGCTACCCCGTGTCTTCTTATTACCACCCTATTTAAAGTAACATTTTATAACCATACATAGCTGGCTGTGAAATCAATTGAGTTGATCCTTTAAAATGCAAGAGCAGCTTCTTTTTTATCTCACATATTAAACCATATAGTGGAGACAATGGGCCACAATCTGTTTTTTTTGTAGATGAGCTAAGAACTTAAAGCCTAAGATCATAGATTGTCATCATTTTGAGATGACATGACCCATCACCATCAAGTTTGTGACGATGATATTGCACTAACATATGAAGTACGGCAATTGGAGTTGAATGAGTATCCGTTGGGCCTAGCAGAGTTTCCAACTTGAACCAAATCAGATGGAGGCCACACATACCCAAAGGATAGTGTGGGACTTGAGGACTAAGAATCAATTTCCATCTTCCAAATCACTTCCTTCCTATGGCCCAGTTAACCCTTAGGCATGATGATATAAGAGATGTTATTTCAACGATCAACTTGGTGCAGTTGGATCCCAAACTTTCCATGTCTTTTTCAAAAACTCTCTGAAAACATGATAACACAAGCAAAAGAAAAAGAAAATTGCAGGATTTTGACGTATGGGTGAACAATTTTTTGGGTAATCAACACACATTTTAATAACTGAGACTCAAGATATTTTCTATAATTGTAAATATATGTCAAAGCAATTCCTATATAAAAAACAAACTCAATTTTGAAATTAATTTAGTTGAACACTTGGAAGGTTTTGCCTCCTAAGTGAGTTCATTTTTTATTTAAATTAGTTGGGATGTAAAATGATTTATTGATTATGAGTGAAACTTTTTTATGATCCAAATGAGTTATTAAGCTAATCAAACAAACTCGATTCGTGTTTGAACCTTCGAAGACTAAATTTTTGGCCTTTGACACTAATGTCCAAGAAAATTTTGCGAGACTCATGTCACTAGGCACCAAAACAAAAACAGGTGAAACGTGTTAGACGCATTAGCTGACGTGTATCCCACGTTCTCTTTGCTTTCAAAATTTATCCTTAGAAGATCCAAATCCATACAATGCTAAATTCAAGTACCCCACCTAACTTTCAATGTAGAATGCCACATGTACAACTGTATAAACTGTGTACAGTTATAGTGTTAAACCAAAGTAAAGAAGAAAGTTATAACCCTTTTCCCACTGCTACTAGTCAATTAACATATCCAATTAGGGAGTAAGGGATCAATTTGTTCAGAAGATTTGACCATGGGAAACACATTAATGTGGCAAATAAAAAAGGATTAGCTCTCACGTTGTTGATCAATGTTAAAAAGATTTTACAATCTGAAAATTTTGAATTAAATCATCACGGAAAGCAAATTAGGAATAATCACTTGAGAGTTGAACCTTAATTATTAAAGGGTGTTGCCACACTTTCTATTTGATTGTCGACCCAAATTAAGCAAGGAGTTCAGAAATGTCATCCTGTAAGTAGGAACCAAAATGCAGGAAAACCTAATTTTACATCAGTCTTTATTAAAATACATCTTATTTTCTGAGAACAAAACAAACCATTCACCATTATGGTTTATGTTGTTTAATTTCAAAGCCAACTTAATATAAAACAAGGATGAACATATGTGAAAAGGCTTGCATATTATAGTCCTTGAGAAGCAAGATCAACCTGTATTCTTCATACCAGCAGCAATCCCATTTATGGTGATAAGCAAAGCATCTCTGATTTTATGGTTGTCATCATCACGTCTTAATCTCTTGAGTATCTCCACCTGCAACATGTTCAAGGGATTGAGAAAGGGAAGTCTATTCTCAATAAGCCTTCTCAAGCTCCTATTATTCTGCTGAAGTTTCTCATGCCCACTAATCACCAGGACAAACTTTTCAGCTGTCATGAGCTCATTTCTTAGTTCACGACCGAGCTCTTGCCTATTCTGTGACACAAGGACTTCATCATAGTGCTTGGCTATAGGAATGTCTGCTTTCCCCAAAACCATTTCAATAAGGTCTATAGTACTTTGGAAAAAAGGCCACTCTTTGTACATTGCTTTTAGCTCTTCAGTATGACCCTTTTCACAAGCTCCTTTTAAACCTGCTCCAACTCCAAGCCAAGCTGGAAGAACAAACCTTGTTTGAGTCCATGCAAATAACCAAGGAATTGCACGAAGGTGTCCAATTCCCCTTGAGCTCTTCCTTCTTGCAGGCCGGCTACCTATGTTAAGGAAGCCAAGTTCTGCCTCTGGTGTGGCTTCATGGAAGTAGGAAAGAAATTCTGGATTTTCATACACCACATTGCGGTAACAGTGGCAACTGATGTTTGAAATTTCTTCCATGAGATTACGCCATTTTTCTTCGCGGGGTGAGAGAGGTGGACGAAGGGTTGCAAGTAGCACTGCTGTTGTGTATATTTCAAGTTGTCTAACAGCTACCTGTGGCAATCCAAACTTGGCCTCCACCATCTCTCCCTGCTCAGTAGACCGAAGTGTTCCCTGCAATGTACCATGAAAAAATAAATTTGTGCTTTCAAATGAACCATCACAAGGCAGCACATCAGAGGTGGAACTTAGCACATGGTTGGGAAGAGCTTTTTTTCCCAGAAATAATCCTTTTTGTTTTTCAAAAGATCTCTCATGAAGTTAAAAATAATATTTCTCCAAAATAAGTTAACTATACACATCTAAAATCCAATTCTTAGTTGATCATACAACTTGCCTTTTAAGTAAATAATAAATTCCATATGCTTTACCAGCCCAAAAGTTGTTAAGATTATGTAATGTTCTTCAAAATTCAACATAGACAATTTAAAGGCAAAACATCGTCAACTAAAGAAACCAAACATTCATGAAGAGTTTCTACATCAACCATTTTTCCACCAACAGTCCTAAAGTCAGGATGTTATAAAATTTCCTAATGATCACGAGGAATTAAGTACCTGAGTCAATCAACACCACAACTCCTCTAGTGTGAGAAAAAAATTTATAACAATCATTGCTTCATACTACTTTTCAAACAGAAAACTTTTTACAATAATAATAAAATACAGAGAAAAATATTTTACTCATAATTGTAAAAGGAAAATGCATAACCTACCATCACAGACCCAGGGGGTTGGGACTGAATAGCCAGATATGTTGGGCCACCACCACGACCAATACTACCTCCACGGCCATGGAATAGTGTAACCTTTATACCATAATCATTGCAAGCAGCTACAACATCTTCCTGAGCTTTGTAAAGTTCCCAAGCAGCAGTAAAGCGGCCAGCATCTTTACCAGAATCAGAATATCCAACCATAACCTGCATATACAAATTTATAACACTATCAAATGAATTAAACATAATATAAACCATAGCAAAAACAAATGAATCCCTCATTAAGAAGGTACCTCTTGATGTCCATCATGGTTCTTAATGATGTGTTCATGGTACCAGTCTATTGACAAAAGTTTTCGGATAACTGAACCAGCTCCTCTCAGGTCTTTCACAGTTTCAAACAGCGGGACCACCCGCAACCTATTGTAAAACATGTCAGTAAAATTCAAACATTCCAACTAAAAGGGATATTTTTTGACAAATTATCCAGAAAATTACCACAAACTCATCATATAGCATCATAATAATTTTTTTCACCCAACTCTTAATTTTTTCCAAGTAAAATTACAATGCATTAATGCTGGGTTCTTCCCGTTCTATTTTATATGATCAGAGGCTAATCCTGCAATTTCATGCCCACTACTCAATTTCCAAACGTTTTGACCAGAAAACTAAGCCTAAGCAACTTGGATACGGCGTCGGCAAGTGCACAAGTATAAACAAAATATACATGTTTGTATAGATAGCTAACATTTAATAAGTAATATACATGGTAAAACATTTATTTCAAGTTTTTATTTAAGAAATATTATTCACATAAAGATATAATTGACAAACAGAATTTTTCATCTCATGTACCATTTTGATCAGACCAATATAAAGATAAATAAGTTCCACCTAAGGTTTCATACTTACGTTCCTCCAGAACATGCTTTTCCCAACTCCCCAGTAGCAGCAAGCCGTGCATCCTTCTGTAAAAGCTCTACTGCAAGGACATCACTTGCCTGACAATCAAGCATAAAACCCACTATTTTCAGTGCAAATACCAATTTCAATTCTTTTAATTTTCACCACAATACTATGCCCTTCACAGCTGTAGAGCTGAAATGCCGAACACATATTGGATAAAAAGGAACAACTTGATGATTATTAAAGCACATATTTTTAGTACCAGAAAAGCCAGATGAGACTGAATCTACAGTTGATATTTTGCAAAAATGGTATGCATAATTTGTAAGAGACATAGCAATTAATCATACATTTGAGGCCATAGAGATCACATAAGCTCCAAGTGAATCACTCCCCAGTTCAGCAGCAATTTCGAATGTATCCAAGACTTCTTTAACATCAGAAGGAACCTAAAAGAAGAAATAAAGATACCTATAAGAAATAGCCAGGAATAGAAAATGAATTAAATTATCACAAATAATAGTACAATTCTTGGTTACTTTAGATAAAGAAGAATATAAAAAGTTAGTTGACATGATCTGGCGATCACCAGTTACAATATCATGAACGGGAGTTGAGATGGGAATGAAAGGCAAAAGCAACAAGAGAAAAATAAAAAATTAAAAAAGCAAAAGAAATTTTTTTCTTTGGAATTGATTAGTGCTCAAGCTAAAAAATCAACTCTCATATCTTGGTTGCATTTTCAGAAACAACCCTAGATTTTGGCTTTTGATTATATCTGGGACATAGAAATTAGATATGTGCCGTAATTAGAATATGAAAAATATACATTTACTTAATGCACAAATTAAAAGGGATTGGAATGAGCATGTAGCAGATCAAGGTTTTCTATTTTGAGTAAACACCATTTTGGTCATCCAAAGATACAAGTGTCATTAGTTTGATTCTTTGATAGTAAGTACATCTAAATGGTCTTCAAGTCTCAATTTTTTCATCAAATAAGTCCTTCAACTTGATGCCAAAATTTGAAAGTGATGAAATATTTTGGTGTATTGTCACTGAAGGACAAAATTGGAAACACTCGTATCTTTTGATGACCAATATTTGTGTTTACTCTTTTTTATCTTTTCATGAGTGCAACTGGAAATTCAATACTGAATTTCTCAAAATGTGTCAATAACTGTAATTTGCTCAAGAGACCGAATTCAGAGTCTTGAGGTGGGAATATTCCACTTTTCACCTAAAAAGATGACAGTGGTAGTTACAGAACTAGTCAACATTCAATCAATCATATTGAGAAGTGAAAAGAAAATAGCTTTAATTTTTTACACATCAAATATGATATCAACTTCTTTCCTTTTCTAAAATACAAAGAGAAGATTTCCTATCCCACAAAACACACAGTTTGTTAAACAGGTGCATAGTTTACTAAAAACTCTAACCATCTCACCTCTATACTAACAGGAACTAGCGGCCTCTTCCCTTTCAGTTCTCTTGTTAAGAAGTCCAATTTCTTTTCCTCATCCCATTCACTGTAAGTACCCATATCCAAATACTCTGTTATTGCATCAAGTGCTTCTGCATGTCTCCCAGATTCCTGTTACAATAATAGCCTCAGGTCACAACTGATTATCCAAGTAATAATGAACATAAAATTTAAATCATACCTGACGCAAGTCAAGCTTCATTAACACCATTCCAAAGGTAGCAACTCTACGAATCAGATCAGCAAGTCGACCATCAGCTAGCACCCCAGATCCACATGATTGCTGAAGAAATGGAGAGTTACACACCAATTTTGGACAATGCTTCAGGGAAAAGAAGGAAGAAGAGAGAATACCAAAGATTCATAACAGAGGAGGAGAGGTTCCAAAAGCTGATCAGTTGTTTCATAGTAATCCAAAGGATCATAGTCACATGCAACATCCTCAAGAAGAAGTTCCAACCGTCTACGACTTCTCTCAAGCTGAACATATGGCACAAAAGATGCATGCAGTCATAAGATTGACAATTCAAAACTACTAAAAAGAAAATTTGTCAACCTAATTTATTTAGACATTGTCAACATGTCCTCAGGTACAGCATAGTTAGAATAATTATGCAATCTGTTATTTCATTTTTAAACTAGTGTCCACTGGAATAAATTTGAAGCAACACCTTATCCTTAACATTCCCCAGGACAATTCTATAAGGAGCAATTCCAGCAAGTTGAGGAAGCTTTGGCTCCAAAAGTTTCTGAAAACTGGACCTTCCTGTCTGGGACTCTGCAAACGATTTCTTTTGAGCAGGTAGTTGATTAGAGTTGAGAGGTGAGGATGAAATTGCAGCTGAAGAAGCACTGGAATTTGATGAACTTGTTACTGATAATTGAATATTGGGACTGTCAATTTTGGATGTAGTTGAACTTAAAGAAACACCACCATCCTATCAATGAAAAAATATATTATCGAATATGCTATGGCAAATCAAGAAATATCTGAATCACAGAATTGATCTACCTTGTGATTGGGTTGCAGGTAATCAGGTCCTGGAATGTCTAGTCTGGGATGCAGAGATTCACCATTTTCTACATGAATGAATATGTGCAATTAGGATATGAAAATATTTATGGTTTGTGGTAACAAAAATATGAATATTCAGGATATACTAGATATGATATGCTCAAAGAACTAGACAGAAATTATGAACACTATTATGTGTACCAGCAAAAGAAGGTAGATGAGCTCTAGCTGGAAGTTGTGTTGGAAGTGAGTGACTTCTATTCACAGATTGATTCCAATTCTCCCGGCGATTCTCATAGTTAGCTTCTGTGGTGGAAGAAGTGACCATCAAATCTTTGATGCAGATTATAATAGTATCAAACAGGAAGTTGATGTTAATCTATCATTACGGATAATAGGCAGATGCAGAAAACACTCCCACAAAAACATCCACAGAGGTCTCAAGTATTTACCACTCACCCAAGAATTGAAGTCAATCTTATGTCATTAAATTAGTCATTGATTTGACAATGAATTAGATGTTAATGTGCCCCTGTCCATTCTTAAGTACAAAATTTTGTGCTAATATTTTAGAAGAAAGAAGCAAAAAAAATGTAGGCTTTAAAGAGAATAATTAAGGATCTTTCTTATGAAATCTAACAAATCAAATTAAAAAGATTGAACTAGATTGATTTTATAGTATTCAAATCTGCATGTGTATAAGCAATCTGTGTTACTTTTGATGAACAATGTTTGGAAGGATCTCACCCAAAATAATATTCAATTGACAAACCTTCTAGAATTCTATGTGCCAATCTTGACAACGTATCACTGCACTGGTTCATGGATAGCTCAAATCTGAGGCTATCCACTTCCCGAATGTATAGGTCAATTGCCATCCATCTAGATAGAAGTGAAACATCTTTTGTGACCTGTGGAAGAAAAGGAAAAGCTATTAAAGAGGAACTACTAAATCTGTCAAGATTTACAGGATCAAAGCAAAATCATTAAGATAAATGTTCTCCACCAAGAAAATCCAAACCAAGGTTGGACAAACATTCTAGTGATTTGATGATATTGTTTAAATCACAGACAATAGATTTCAATGATTGAACCAGTAAAGAAGATCCCACCACCACACCAAAAGAAATTATAGAAAGAATGATTTAAAGAATTACTTAACATAATAATAGGCAGCTTTTTTTTTTCCCTCTACATTTTTTCATTTCAACAAACTTTAAAATTTCCCCTTACGAAATACACATGACATGTTTAAACTTTCAATTAATAAAATTTTATAACAGAAGAATACAGTTGCACTACTAAGTAAGTTCTTACTCCTTGAAAAGACTCCTCCACTTATTTGAAAAAAGCAAAATCACATAGTAAAGGAAAAGCATCATGTACTTGAACGGATGTTTAAAAAGTTCACCTTTGCTGTCACATTTGGGTTTCCATCTCTATCACCTCCCATCCAAGATCCAAACTTTATTGGAGTACATGTCAATGGAAGTGGTTTTCCTGTGTGCTGCAAGGGAGGATAGATAGTATTGCAAATCTTACGAAGAATCTAAAGCCAATTGACCATAAATTACAGATGGTATACCTTCTTTAATGCATTGCTAACTCGTCGTAAATAATGGGGAACAGCTTTCCAGAGTGACTGCTCCACAATATTCAAACCTGGGGGAATTTATACAACAGGCAGTTCTTATGAGCCCAAATATTTTTATTTTCTTTTGCTGTGAACCAAAGTATGCAAGAGCTGACATATATAATAGTGAAACTTACCAGCTCTAGCTTCATCAACTGGAGTGGGTTTTTGGCGCCTAAGCTCATCTGTCTGCCATATTGAAGTTATCTCTCTCACCTACAAAATCAATTGTGATCTATGAGAATACAAGAAATACTTCCAGAAAAAGGAATTACACAACCCATTTCAATGTTAAAGGAGATCATCTCCCATTTTCACAGTACAGAGGCTTTCTAGAGTGAAAATACAGTTCAGTAAAATTACCAGATCTTCAATCACCATTTCTCGATCTTCAAGGCTAAGATCAGGTCGATCATTGTAATCCAAAAGATGCTAAATGGAGGAGGGGAAAAGTAGTTAGAGACAAATGCTTATATGATATTTGAGATGGAAATCAAGCTTTTGGAAATTTCTATGGCCAAACAAGGTCAACAAACTCACAGCAATTCTAATGTGTTTGTATTGTAAGGTACGGCGATTAATCTGTGTGGGATGAGCGGTAAGAACAATTTCAACTTCCTGTGGCAACATAAATAAAATTGAATTTGAAAAAGGAAAAGGAAACTTGATAGAAAAAATGGCAATATAAAGTATAAACATCAGATTTCAAAATAATAATAAAGAACTATCTAGAAAGAAAATAATTGAAGATTCAAAATTTCTAATTTTTCCCAGCAGAGTGCTTTCTACAATTTCCAAAATTCCAAGGAAGCATTATGGTGATCAATTCATGGAAGATTACTTTCATCTATGCAGATAGAATGTACAAGAACAAAATAAACCTGCTTGCAGACTGTGTTATAAAGTTCATCTGGGGAGACTCCACCCTGCGCCAGCTGGTTAAATATATCGTCGCAAGATTTTGCAGTTTGTGCCATATTCCCTCCTTTACGAACCCTGCAAAAACATAATTTCTGAAAAAAATTACTACTAGAACTCGTAGTATTACAATAAAATTAGTTCTTTTGATTTTCATTCACAATTCTAGACTAACAATCAAAGAAACACGCAAGACTACTTATCAAGAAATAAAAGTAAAAGACAAGTTCGTGACTCAATTACCTGTGATGAGTTTCAGCTATACCCATCAACGTAAGATAATGGCTGAAGGCACGAGCAAGGGTCAAAGCTTCTTCCAGTGTCATCTTTGATAACTCTGAAGCCAACTGTTTCTCAAGCAGCTCTGCCATGTTCACAATACCCGCTTGCCTCATATTACAACCACTCTGCAAAAGAGGAGAAACCTCAATTTTGTCACCCAATTTTCACGTCCAAGAAATCCAAAGAACTCACACACATCACATGCGACATGCATCATCACGATTAATTACAAATAAAACCTCCCACATCGGTTAAGTCATTCCATACCATGCACCATGAAACATCACTAAATGATACCCACTTTCAATCACAGAATTCCCATAAAAGAGAAATAAAAAAAGAAAAAAACGGCAAAACCCGATGAAAGTAAAAGCACAAGAAATCACACAGGATTAGTAAATAGTGAAAGAAGAAGCAAAACAAGGAAACCCCATTAGTAAAAGAGAAGACGGGTACGACGCAAAGAAGAAAAAGATTGTTTCTTTGGTTTGACCTGAGCAAGAACTCGAATCCTGTCGAGTTTTTCAACCAAGTTGGTGCCAACCTCACGCTGGAGAATGTCATTGAGAAGATTACCAAGCAACTTACAATCATCATCGAAGCTCTGGAAGGAGATTTCCTCGGCAATATCATCAGTGGTGTCTGTCATTGTGAACTGTGATTGAGAAGAAGAAGAAGAAAGATAGAAATTTAGAGGGGAGAGAGTGTGTGTAATTGGGTGGAAGAGAAGAGTTAGTGTGTGTAATTGGGTGGAAGAGAAGAGTTAATGTGTGTTGTGGGGTCAAAGATGTTGCAAGAAAACAATTAACATGTGGCAGCCAGCAACGGCGGGAAGGAAGCGGTAGTTTGTGAATTGTGATTGGAAAGTGTTATATTACAAAAGAAAACAACATTGTAAGTTGTAACTGTCTTTGTCTCTCTCGCTACTCATGTGATTCTCTCTTTCTACCTCTACTCAACACTCTCCTCTTTTTCTCTTTCCACTAAACCGTCCTATTCATCACCGCCATTGCATCATCTCCCTTTTCAACTCACTTTGTTTTTATGTGCTTTTTATTTTAGTTCCCGTCAGGTATCTGCTCACTCACCTTCTTAATTATATAAAAAATGTTAAACTAAAAATAAAATTCATGAGACTTTATAATTTTAAACAATTCAAAGTATGTTAATTGCATTGAATTTTTTTACTTGTTTTGCTTCACTTTCTTTTTATACAATTTTTTTAATAAATTTAATGTTAATTATTTTTTTTATTCTCCTTCGCGGTAATATCAAAAAGAGAAATACATTATTTAATTTCTTTCTTTGGTTTTTATTTATTTCCCTTTTTTTTTATAGAAACAAACGATGCATATCTGTAAATAATGTGAATATCTGTTTGAAATTTTAATTGTGTTGTTTTTTATATATAGAATTGCGTGTTTCTTTTCATATTTTTTTAATAAAGAAATACACGTTATGAAGAGAAAAAAAATATCTGCCCTTTTAAATGATGCTTCACTGTTACTTCTTTTAGTATTAATATGTCAGAGTCAGTTTTAGTCAAAACAATTAGAAGAAGACTACGTTAAAAATACATCATTTATAACACATTTAAGATGACAAACAGTAATATGGAATATAATAAGAATATTATTTATAAAGTTTAAGTTTTTATATAAAGTAAATTTTAAATATAATATCCTAGTAAATTTAATTTGAACGTTGGACCCTTCACAAGTATTTAATTCCAAAATTTTCAAATTTAATATACAATACTAGCATTTATTTATGAAAACTGCAAGTTCAGAAAAAAAAAAGTGCTGACAAGGCCCTTTTAATAAATGATATAAATATTTATTAATGATTTATTATAAAGTTACTTTTTTTAAGTAGTTTTAAAATGAATAAGTAATTAATATTAGAGAAAAGCATATTTTATTTTTCATATAATTAGTCATGTGAAATTTAAATCTTGATATTTAAAAATGTGTAAAAAAAATTATGTTATTTAGTCTTTTATTATTTTTACAAATATAGCTCCAAATCATACTTGCAAGTAAGGATGGAAACAGGTTAGACTATCTGACAGAGGCCTGCAGCTTGCTTGATTTAGGTTTGTCTTGTCCTGACCTTTTTAATAAACAAATAACACTTAAACTTTTTTTAAGGTCTATTTAAGTAAACAAATCAGACTTGAACTGTTTTCAAAGTCTGTTAAGTCTGACAGAGTAACCTATATATATAATTTAAAAATACAGCTGTCAAAATATGTTTAAATAATAAATTTATTTAATAATATATTTTTAATTTTGTTATATTAAATTAATATATTATGTTATAATTCTTTTTATTTATAATTATAATAAATAAAAATTATATTTTATTAAAAATTAAAAATATTTATACACGATTACACTTTTTAAATAACAAATTAATTTAATAATAAATTATCATATTTGTTACATTTAAATACGTTAAAAAGTAGTTAAATTTTTGAACAGGAACAAAATACAATCAAAACTAAACGAAATAAAATTAAAAAATAAAATAATATTATTATATTAATATATTATGTTTAATTATTTTTCTTTATAATAAATAAAAAATTTTAAATATGAATTATATTTTATTCGAAACTAAAATTATATAAAATAAAATAAAAATTTTCATATACAATATATATATATATATATATATATATAATAAGATCATATAGTAAGTAATATAAATAATATAATTTTAAATAAATTATATATAATAATATATATTTTTTGTAACTTAATATGTATTTTATTTTTATTAGTATAAATTTTTTGCGTAAAATACTTATAAAAAATTTTTACATACCAGATACACAACACACTGCAACATAACTAAATATAAATATGTCAAATTTTAAATAATTATTTTTTACGAATTTGACATAGATATAACTAAATTTTTTCTTAAAAAATATAGTTGTTAATATACATTCAAAATTCAATAATTAATAAATATTTACAAAAAAGATATAAATAAAAAATTAAATTATTAATTAATTTATCAATTTATAATATATATATATATATATATATATATATTGTATCAGTAATATTTTCTATATTATATTAATGTTATAGTGTAGTTAATTTTACATATATTTGTTAATTTAAAATAAAATTAAATATTTTGTAATTATTTTTTTAATTTGCTAGTTATTATTATTGTCATTATATATATATAATTTTATTACATATTTTTTATTAAGATAAAAATTTAGAAATATAAGTTATTTTAATTTAAATATAAATTTTATTAATTTTTGCTACACTCATATGTTATTTTTTTGCATCCTTAAATTTTATAATATAAATATTTTTTATCTATAATTTTTACAATAACTGTTTATTTACTTTTTTAAATATAATAATTTTCTTTTACCTGATTCAACAAATTTTGTAAGTATTATTTTTTGTTATCAATTTTATGTATTTACTGTTATTTTATTTATTAAATATAAGATATCTTTACACAAAAAAAATATAATTATCATTAAAAATAATTAAAAATTTTAATACTTTAACTATAGTTATTAACATACATTTGAAATTCAATAATTCGTAAATATTTACATAAATAAAAATTAAATTATTAGATAATTTTATCAATTTATATTTTATATTGTAAGTATATATTTTAATTTATTGTATCAATAATATTTTTTTATATTCTATTAATGTTACCATGTTGTTAATTTTACATGTAGTTGTTAATTTAAAATAATAAATTAATGAAATAAAAAAATTAAATATTTTATAATTATTATTTTTTTAATTTAATAGTTATTATTATTGTCATTATATATATATATATATATATATATATATACATTACATTGAATTTAAATTTATTTATTTATTAAAATATAATAATTTTCTTTTGGTTAATTCAACAAATTATGTGCATGTTATTTTTTATGATCAGTTTTATGTGTTTATTGTAACTTTATTTATTAAATATAAGATGTCTTTAAACAAATAAAATATGATCTAAAAAAAACTAAAATCTTTAATAATTTAATAATTTTTAAAAATAAATTAAAAAATATAAATAAAAATTTATTTAATATGAAATATTTATAATTAGTGCTCAAATAATATATTAAAAATTATTAAAATTATTTAATAATTATTAATAATACAAATGAAAAATAAAAAAATATGTAAACTAATTTGATAATAAAATATTTATATTTTCATTAATATTAAGATTTTTTTTTTTTTGTTAACAGGATTCAGACTAGGTCACTGAAAATAAAGTCTTTAACAGGTAACAAACCAGACTCAAGCCTAATAATTATGTTACAGGTCAGGTCTGTTTAAAGTAAAGTCTGATTTGACCTAACTTGTTTCCATCCCTACTTGCAAAAGTAGAAAAAAAAATTAAAAAAAAATAAAAATATATATATATATATATATATATATTAATTGCATTAAATTTTGTTACTTGTTTTGCATCATTTTTTCTTTATACAAATTTTTTAATAAAATTAATGTTAATTATATTTTTATTCTCCTTCGCGATAAAATTAAAGATAGAAATACATTGTTTTTTTTTCTTTGATTTTTTTTTCTCTCCCAATCTTCTTTATTGAAGCAAACGAGGCATAAATGTAAATATCTGTTTGAAATTTTAATTGTGTTGTTTTTTTTATATAGAATTACGTGTTTTTTTCATATTTTTTAAATAAAGAAATATACGTTATGAAGAAAAAAAATCTTCCCTTTTAAATGGTTCTTAACTTTTTCTTCTTTTATTATTAATACGTCAGACAGTCAGTTTTAGTCAAAAGAATTAAATTAAGACTCTACGCAAAAAATGCATCATTTATAACACATATTTAAGATGGCAAACAGTAGTATGGAATATAACAGGAATATTCTTTATAAAGTTTGATTTTTTATATAAAGTAGATTTTAAATATAATATCAAAATAAATTTAATTTAAACGTTGGACCCTTCATAAATATTTAACTCCAAAAATTTTCAATTTTAATACACACAATAATAGCAGTTACTTATAAAATTGCAAGTGCAAAAAAAAGTGCTCAAAAAAGGCTCTTTTAAAAAGAGAGATAAATATTTACTAATGGTTCATTATGAAGTTACTTTTTCTCAGTGATTTTAAAATAAAAAAATAACTCCAAAAAATGCTTATAAGAGAATAAATTAGTGATTTGGAGTACTTTTGTCTAAAAAAATAGAAAAATTAGACAATTAAATAATAGAATAATTTTTTTATACACTTTCAAAAGGGTATAGTATTGCATTATATATTTTTTAAAGTTAAAATTTAAATTTTCCATAATTAAACATGCAAAGAAATAAAATAAATTTTTTCTAAATATTATTTTAAAATAAATAACACCAAAAATCGAAAAGTTGTTGGACCCATGCTTATTTATTTATTTTTAAATATTATGCTACGTTTTTTAACTTTAGATGTAGCACCCACTTTCAAAAGCTGGTTAAGTGAAGTTAATGGACATACGTTGTGTGTGAAAAGCATTTTTATTAGTTCATTTGGATGTTTGAGTTACATATTTAGATTGAGATCATATAATTAATCATTTTAGATTTTTTTTAGTTCATGAGTATACTAAATTACCAATCTATATTATATTGTTTTGATAGATATTGCATTTGATGAATTCAATATCATTTTTTTTATTAAGTTATATATTATGTTCTAGTTGAGAATTATTGTCTTTCTTGTTTAAAAATAAATACAAATAAGATTGCCATTAATAGTTTATGAATGAAAGTAATAAAATATTATGTATTTTTATCAAAACAATTACTCTAAACAAGGATATATGCTTAAAAATAAATAAATGACTTACATTAATAATTACTTTAAGTAATACGAGCGGTGACTTGGCATAAATACTAATGTAAGTAAAATTTGATAATTATTTTTTATAATTGCTAACAAGGATTAAATTTAAAAAGAAAAAAGAAAGAAAACTTTCATTAATGGGTAGTCTTGAAATTGCTAAATTATGTACCTCATTTATTAATAATTATATAATAGTTTGAAGAATTTTTTATTAAAAATTAAAAAAAAATATGAAAGAAATTTGTTGAATTATTAAAAGCTAAGTAGAAAAGGTGGGAGTTTGAGAGTGATCTTCAATGGTATAGAGTTACATGACTCTCTTTAAACCTTACTTTATAAAAGTTTCACTCACATGTATCTGATGATGATGATGATATATGACGTGCCTTTTATTTGTCAATTTCTCTGTTCATTTTGAAGTGTACGAGTTAATAAAATTTCAATCACGTAATTATTAGAGTCACGTAGCAATATAGATCACGCATCATGGATTGCTACTGTGAGAACTAAAACTTTCTTATTAATTAATTCACTTTTAGTAGTAATCTCATTATAGAGTTATAGTATAGATAATGACATAAGTGTGAGAAATATTATAACCAAAATTGAACAGATTAATTCTTTTTTTTTTTAAATTTACGCTCTTATAGGTAATTAGATTTAAATTTTTTAAGTAAACAGATTTTAAGAATTCTGAGTGAAATAAAATTGGTAAAATAAATAAAAATTACTTAACTTATTTTTTTAAAAAAAATTTATACTAATTTATTGTCCAATATATTATATATTACCAAAAATGTATATTTAATTATGACCAATTTAATTCCGATTCAAGTACTGTTGAATTATTAAATCGTAAATCAATACATTCCTCAGTCCATTTTTTCCAAATATTGCATAAAAGATCTTAATTAGTTGGAAAAAAAAAATACAAATACACATAATTTAAATTGAAAATAAAAAACACAATTAAGTGTTTTTTACAGAGCTTTAATTTTTATCACAGCTTATTTGTGACTTTTAGTTGGCTTTAGTTTTCCTTTAATGCTGAGATTTTACTACACTTTGTATGCGCTATTCCAATCAATTGCCTTTAGGAATTAATTTATTTCAAGAAAACGACAATTATTTTTCCCACACAATATCTCTCAATGGATTCAATTTAGTTTAGAATATAATTTAACTCAATTTAAATCGATTTAGATTTTTTTGTTGAAGTGTAATCGAAAAATGAATTTTCCTAGTTTACAAGTTTTTTTTTTTAAAAAAACTAAAAAGTAGCATTAATTTTATCATTTTTTTAACTTTCCTTGTTTTCAATTCTATTTTTTTATTTATACCACACACACACACACACACACACACACACACACACACACACACACACACATATATATATATATATATATATATATATATATATTATTTTTATACAATTCTTTAAAAATTATTGTCAAAGACAAAACTCATGTTTTAAATATTTACACAATTATATATTCAAAATTTAAATTTAAGAATACTAATTAAATTATAACAACATAACGTAAGTTAATATTCATACAAGTTAGTTTCTCTTGGTTTAGTTTTAAGCATTCCTATTTGTGTGTAACATTGATAAAGTATTAATGTTTTTATTCTCTATTAAGGTATTTTTCATCATACAGCAAAAGACTGTTCTATGCAATCTTTGCATCTTCCAGTGATTAACAACAAGAAACAATTTCTTGGTGTGATTAGCTTTGATCACTCGTTTAAGAGCATCTACATTATGATAAGATGATTCCTTTTTTTGGGTTAAGATGATTAAGATAAGAGTCTAAAGCATGTCTGAGCCCATCTTTGAGTCCAAGTCCATACAAACATCCAAAGCCAACTTTGCGAGCCCACTAACCCACAATTCCAAGATTTCATGTGGTTTTACCTCGGTAGAATAATCCATGCAATTTTAACCATTTACCTTTAGGTGTCATGTGACCTTTACCAATAACATTCAAGAATGCAACAAAATTAGCTGCTTTAATTGACAAAATCTAAGTACTTATGAAAATTTTATGATTTTTATCTATGCTGATGAGCCAGATAATTGGGTTGCAAAAGGAGCCCCAAAATGATTTCCTGAGGAAAATAGATCAAAATGAATTTTGGATTAAAATACACTGCCAAATGAAAAACAAATTTCAGAGGCAATACTTCTGACTAGTGAAGTTATATATGCTGGTTAAAATTTACTAGCATTCAAACATCAAATTAAAATTCACCAAAATCTTTTAGTATATTACACAATCAATTAGAAATTGAAACTTTTCAGTACTTAAAATTTGAATCTATATTTGCAGACTTTTTTTTTTTTCTTCAAATCGATGATACCTTATATGAAATTGTCGTTGCTAGTGCAGTTGAACAATTGAGGCCGCAAGATTTCATTGAACTTGTCGCAGGTGAAGTTGTTCAGGTTTAAGTAATTTGTTATTGATTATGAAAACCACTAAATGAACTGTAAAGCATAGCCTTCACCAGGAGATGTGACTTCACTTGCATGTGAGCACAGTAAATCAATTAAATAGGTTTTTCTTTTATTATACTACATAATTTCAACTTTTAGTCACAAAATTTTAAAAACGACATTGATAGGGATGGAGATATTAATAGTCACAGATAAAATTCAAGCTAACTGGATGAAATGAAATAGAGCAAAGAGCTAGATATCAAATTCAGTGAAAAAAAATTATAGAAAAACTGTAGCAATAATGCAATATGCATGCTTTGTGATAATAGTTGTTGTAGGGATTGGATATTAATAATTAATCCATTTTACAGGAAGTTGGATCAGGAACTAATGAAGAGAATGTTACTTGTGACTTGTGATTGGCAGAAACTCTTCTATATATGAATATTATTTGATTATGTTAAGAGAAAATGTTAGGGAACCTAATGCAACAGATACATCAAATGAATTGTTGTCCGATTGAAAATGGTAAAAAAAAAAAAAAGCATAAAAATTATTAAGAATTGATTTTTGAGTATAGTCCAAGAACATCATTATTTAACTTTATGTACTAGACCTCACCAACTTGATAAAGTGTCAAACTTTATTTTTAACAAGCAAGTGTTGAAAGTTGTGACTTTTTATGAAAAGAAAGAGTATCATATCATTTTCATTATAAACTTAAAACGTTTATGCAATAATCACTATAAATCATTGATATATTTTCTTATTTCTATCATCTCAGGGCATGTATTCTACCAACATTGAAGTTCTTGAGATTTGGATTCCGTGAAAACTGAAAATTGTTCACCATTCTACAGAACAGAAAACATGGTCATTGGCTCTTGCAAAGAGAAATTTACTTTATTTTTTATCATACACAAAATAGGTTAGGCAAGAAAGCCTAATCTGAAACTCTCGGGTTAGATTACACTTAAGGAAAGTCCTACCAAAATAATGGCTTTAATAGAATTAGAACACACATGCATCTAATAAGTTCTACTTGCCGGAATACCTTGATTCAAAATTTGTGTTTATACATAGGAATTTTAGGCTTTCTTTTGTTTTCCTGAATTAAAAGTGCATTTATCCAGATAAGTTTGAATTAAACTGTTCTATTTTGATTCTATAATTGAAAAGAAATAAATATATATTTCTTTAACTCAATTCAAAGTTAAATTCAACTTTGAGTATGATTGAAAGTTATAGTTTCGTGTATCTCTCAACTCAGAATAGTAATTGATGTTGTCAAAATATTATCATGTTCATTAAAATGATACAGTTACTTTGATACATGTCTAATCTCTTTAATTGAATACATTTACTGTCTTTTCAAATCCAACAAAAAAGTTTTTAAAAAAATATTCAATTTCCATTCCCCAAACAAGTCAAGTTGGAGTGAAAAAAGAAATTGAGACCACGTCTCTTGCTATATAATATACCAATACATCAAACTCTCATTAGGTATTTTGCATGATCTCTGTCAGCTAATATATCCACGCAATTCATTGGCAATTTGACTAAGAGCCACATCACCTGTATATCAATGCAATACCCTTTATTTGCTCATGATTAAGGTGAAAATTTTGTTATTTGGATAACCTATCATAAGGTGCCATGCTATCAATCACTAATTCCTGATGATCCAGGTATGCTTCCTTTGCAGAAGCTGGTAACAAACAACAATAAGTTTTGAGGTTTGTCCAAATGGCCTTATACAATAAAGTTAATTAAATAACATCATCACAAAGGGGATTGGTGAAAGGAGTGGTACAAAGTCATTGGTCAAGGCAACTCTTAGTTGGATTCCTTCAAGTTCTTCCCAAAGAGTTAGATCAGTAATAGGAATTCTTTTAAAATAATTAACAGCTACCTAACCTTTCAAAATGTCACAAACTATTGGAAATTGTTTTGTAGATATTATTTGGGAGTATAGATATTCAGAGAGAGATAAGGTGAGAAGAAAGAAAAATAATAGATGTGGTGGGTATTTAATGTGATAAGAAATATATATATATATATATATGAGGGGTGTGAAATGGATAGTGACATTATTGGACTATCTATAAGTCAGAACTTTAAACTACTATAACCTCATAAAAACTAAATCATTTTGTAATGTTGAAGTTAAAAAATAAAAATTAACCTTGTGCCTAGTAGTTTGATATTACGAGATAGTTGACTTCTAACATGGTGTTAAAGCTTTTTCAACCAAGTGAACAGTTGGATCTTTAATTGCTAATCCCATATTCCAATTCTACTTAGTTACTTTTGAATTTAAGTATTTCATTACAAAATGATCAAGGCCAAAAATTCACACGAAAATAGTGATAAAGGGAACCTGTTTCCGAAATTCTAGCTATTTGGTATAATGGTATGCACCAAGCCTCCTAAGATACCGTACAAAAAGGTCTTGAGAGTATCTTTTTGTTGAAAACGTGCAACATTTATTATATTGTCAAGCATTGACGGGTGATACATTTTTTTACTATGTGCATGCTGCATATGCACTTAAAGTCAGCATAAACTTTGCAAACATATCTTCAAACTAAAGATTTGCTTACCATTGTGCTAAATCTAATTAAATCAGGGCATAGTTGCCAGAAAACACATAATCCTCTTTTAATTTTTTTAAAAATTTAATTTACCTTAAGGGCCCGTTTGGCAAACGGATGAAAAAGGCGAAAATGAAGAAGTTCCACCCAACATCTTTTTCATCAGTTCATTGTTTTGTGAACTTTCCATATATCTTGTTCCTATTGTGATTGGGTAATTGGGTTAAGGAGAAGCTTTTTAATGTAAGAAGATTATGGAAGAACATATCACTTCTTTGAAATCCTTACTGTTTTAGAAGTTTCAGAGGCCGAATTCCAGGCACTATTTAATTCAATTTATTCCAATTCAATAAATGCACCTAAGGGTCCTAACCTAAATTCCCCTTAGCATATGGTCAAGGTGACAAATATCTCAATAGCTGACAAAGTTGAAATTCAATTGGATTTTAGGAAAAACTCTAGCACGCATTAATTTATCACTCGGTTTGAAGCAGCCCTTGAGATTATGAACTTTATTCTACTAATTCCCTTGCTTTGAGGGATTTATAGACATTGAAATTCATGCACAATTCCAACCATACTTGGCTGTAATGAATGAATATACAAGATGCAGCCCTAGAAGAAATTGGACTTTACCTAATATGGACCCAACATCAAGATCTCTTCCATAGCCATAGCTTGTCTCATTGGACTAATTCTATGGGTGTCAATAGGTACGTGCCAAATTTCTTCAATAAGACATCAAAAAAGCATAGGCAATTTAAAGCAAGAAACAGAGTTTGGAAGAAAACAAAGTTTTCATTAAGTGAAAGTTTTCCTAGTGAGTGGGCCAAGCCACACACACTCCTTAGGCCTAAGTTTTCCAAAGGGCAACTTCGAAGACTTTGTAAAAATTGAGCGTTCTATTATTGCCCTTTGTCCTACAGTTCTAGGAAAAGATCCAAAAGCTGGCTTTTTTATTTATGAACACCAACCTTAAGTCAATGTTACACGTAGACACAAAGAAAAGGAACAAGTGGAGGGTATGTTCAACATTAATGAAAATCTGACAAGTGCTGATGTTTCTGATTTGCTAGTTGCAGACACACATGAAAATAAACAAACTGAGATTTAAATGAAACCATTTGGTTTGATTGATCATCATCACAGAGCAAAAATCAATAGGACAAAATGAACATATAATAAGTAAATACAATAACAAAAGGCTCTCATACTAAACAATGAGTAAATTTATTACTATATGCCAAGTACCAACATTTTTTATATACATTAAAATTTAGAATCAAAGAGCCAAACCTTGCATCTCTCTTATCAATTCAAAACCAAAAATTGGAGAAACTCATGCAAAAAACGACATATTATTTAAACTCAATTATGAGGTGTGGAATCCACCACTGAGTTGTGCCTGTTTGAAGGGCCTGAAGGTGGTATTGGCATCCCTTTAGGGAAGAAGTTGAAAACAAGGCCTTTGTATGGAAATCGCGGTTGTTGCTTTCCCCGGAGAAGTTCTGAGCTTCCTTTGAGCCTCATAGTTGCCTCTGTCCTTATTGCAGTGCAAGAACCAACAAGAAGCAAGTAAACAACGAGAAGAGCTAGAGAAAAGGATTTGCATGAAAGATGAAAGTATTTAGAGTAATGAGAATTGGCCATGGAAGGAATAAGGGGTGTTTTGGTTCCTTAGGATTTTAGATTAGATTGATTGTTATGAAGGAAGAGGGGTTTAAGGAAGATGTTGTGTTGTTTGTGAAGAAATTTTCACCGTGAATGAACGAAAGAAATGGTTTTATATGTGGTGTTTTGCATGGGGAACAATGAAAAATTGTAGGCTATTGGATTTGTGATGAAGGGTAGGAAATATGAACAAGAAAAGTGAGGTGCACGCAATAGAGACTACTGAATTTTGGATGTCAACGTTTGTTAAAAAATATTGAATATTTTGGTACAAGTATTTGGTGCCGGCTATGCTTGGACTTGGGACACCAAATTTATTACTTAAGTGTATGAAAATGTCTTATTTCAAGGTCAATAAGAACGATTTCCCAAGAAAACATACCAAAGCGTGTGATTGTGAAAAATTGAAAACATGAGCACATGTTTGAAATCCCAGCAATTCAACAAAGATGGTCACCGTCACTATAAGTGGAATGACTGTTCTCATTTTGCTTTCAAGTTAACCAAGTTTAGGCAAATTTTTTGTGCCTAAAATCAAAATTAGAACTGAACATGGCATGTATGTCAGATAGGCAACCCATATTTTCTTTCTTCATTCTTTCTAATTTCAACAAGGAATCTTAAATTTTGTTCCACGCGCATGATTTTTATATTTAAGCAGGCACTACAAGCATAGCATTGTAGTAGAAAATGGGGTGTGATTAAATTGTTGTAACTATGTAATTAGAGGGACTATGATTTAATTCATTAGCATGACACAATTGAAGAGAAAGAACCAAGATTGTTGTGGCGCGTCTACCTCAATGGTTGCCAAGGCTTCCATTTTTGGAAACAAGGAAGAGAGGCTTTTCATAGGTGAATAGCATTAATTATTGGCATTTTTGTTGAGAAGCCACTTCACCATCCTTGAGTTGCTAGCTGTCGTTAATTGACGATTATTTTATGGTACTTATGACATCATTATTTGTGTTTTTATTTGGAAAATTAAAATATGCCCCTCAATTTTTTCCATAGAAATCAATTATTTTGGTGGGTATCTTTTGCGTGCAATGATTTTGTAAGAAAACAAGCATTTTGAGGGGTCCACTTATTCTTGTACACCATTCATCTCATCCACACTATACTTAAGTTAATTCACTTTTTTTCATAGCCATATACTAAGTCAAGCCATATTTAAATGAGTAATGACACATATATAACAATATTTTTTTTTTTGTATGTTATTTTTTTTTACTTTTCTCTCTTCACTTTGTATTTTTCTTTTAAATTTTAAAACTTTTATATGTTTTTTTTTAAGAATATCGTTACTCTATTTAAATTATTCAATGGTTCTTAATAGCCATACAACTCCAACATCTAACATACTCTACATAGCTTCATTTTTCGAATTGTTTATTGATATAACAATAATATTTGAATAACGTTGCGATTCAGAGTTAATTACATTTTTACAAGTCGTCTATTAAATAAAAAAGATCATTTATTTTATTAAAAAAATAATAAATTTTTTAATTTTTTAAATATCAGTTTTAACACTAAATGTACTCCTTCTAATCTTTCTCCTAAAACTCTTTCAACTAAACTACACGGATTAAGAAAAATTATTCAAAGTAGTTGATATATTAATTTCTAAAAAATTAATTATAACATTGTAAATTTGTTAAGCATTATATTTATTAAGAAGTTGTAAAGATTTAATAATAAAAAGTAAATATGTAAAAATATTAATAAATATAAAAAAAAATTGTAAAGGTACCAATTAAAAAATTAAAAATTCTTATAAAAAAGATAGGAAGAAGTAAAAGTATAGATTAAAATATGTATTTAATTACCATTATCAATACAGCATATAACTATGTGATTTGTAACATAATTAAATGTATTGTAATAAAACATCAAATTAGTACAATAGAAGGAGTCAACGTCCACAAATAACTGATTTAAGATACACGTGGCAGTTGTACAGTGGGTTTTGGTCCCCATTTGTAGAGAAAAATAAAGGTTTATTCGTAAATGTCAAATGTCAACGTAGCATGCATGATATTGAATTATGAATTGTTAGCAGGACACTTTAATATATATTTTTTAATAAATTTTAATTATGGATTAAAAATCATTAAAATAATTTAAATTTTATTTTTAATTTTTTATTTTTAAATTAATACTTTTTATATTTTTATATATTTTTAATAAACTTTAATTACATAATTAAGAATGCGTATAAGAAGGGTTAAAGAATGAATTAAGAAAAGGGCAAAATTGACATCACAGACAGGGTGAGACCGACAATAAGGGCAGGTAAACGTAAAGGATGGCCAAAACTGCGGGTTGTGGAAGGTCTTTGAAATTTGGGGTACCCATTTGGCGAGTTAATAAGATGTTAACTTTAATTTGGCTATAGTTTCGATTAATTAACAACAATTTAATATGTGATAAACTTTAACATTTTTATTAACTGAAAATATATAATTATATGTCGCATACGATGATTGGTTAAAATTATAAATATTTAGTGATCTCACATTATTCAAAAAGTTTTTCACACCGACAGAAACAACGTGTGACGTTACTAGACTTGACTTTGAGGACGATCAAAGAAAGGAATTGAGGCTAATTCTTCATTAGAACAGAACTTCAAAAAAGTCGTTATTATTATTGTGGTCAAAGTTTTAATTAAAAATAATGATCATACAATTTTTTTAATTAAACAAAGTATTCTTAATAGAGACTAATATGAATAACACATACAAAATAACAATAAAAATATCTAAGTCGTAAGGTAACTTTTCGTTACATACATTCTTTTATTTGTATAATAATCAATGCAAAGTATTAATAATTTCATTATGTTATTCATTATTTGACATGCATAGGTAATAGATAGGATGCCAAATTTACTATAATAACTTTTTGTTAGATTTTTAATTTTTTTTTATAGATTACCATATTTGTTAACTATTTCTTTAAATTGCATAATCACTATGAAAGACAGTAATAAAATGTTATCATGATAGATATTATTTATCTTAACCGTCAGACAATATAGAGTAATAGAGTATTTCCTCTCTTGCCTCACGTACTTTATTATATTGAAATCAATAAATTTGATTTTCTCTCTTTAAATTCGTGCCTTTTACAATTTCTAGTAAATTTATTCATAAGAATATATTATAACTTACATTGTTGTATGTTTTTATTTAAAACAACTATTATGTAAATTTATCACTTTTCTATATTCGTCTGTTTTTATAATTAGACTAAGTTTAAAGAAGAAAAAAAGTTAATAGAAAAAAAAAAGAAGAAAAAAATTCTAAATCAATTACGGTTTGATAAGTGTTTTTTTTTTTTTTTACAACTCAAATTATATTAACCTCAGATTTAATTTAGATTGATTTGTGACTGAGACAAGGAATATTAATTTTTAAAATTAAATTATTCCTAAAATAATAAGAATCAAATAAAAATATTATTAAAAGAGGAGATTTGTGATTTTTTTAAATTTTTTACTATATTTATATATATATACACTAAAATATGATTTTTAAATTTAAAAATATAAAATTCAAAAAGTTATAAAGATGAAATAACTATAAACTATAAAGTACCAAAAACCGTTAATAGCAATTTTTATAAAAAGTCGAAACTTGATGTGTTAAAAAAAAACGCATAAATTCAATGAGAAAAAAAAAACTACTCAAAATTAATTTCTGGATTTTTTTATTTAAAAAAATTGTTCAAACATCTTTTCAAATAAAAAAAAAATCACATGTAAGATTGATGTATTGTTATTATTTCTGTTTATTGGAAATTATTGATACTAATTTATAACTCTACCTAAATTATATTAATTCATTATTTGATGTATTATATAAAATTAAGAGTACATTTAATTATTACTAGTTTGATATCAATTCAACTACAGTATTTAAATTAATAAAATATAAATCATTTTCTTTAAAAATATTGTGTAATTACATAAGAAATAAGTAATTAATTCATAAAAAATTAATAAAAATAATTACATACAATAAATATTAATATTATTCTAAAAATTTCCTTAATTTTAAATAACCGAGCGACTTACACAGGAAACAGGTGAATGTTTAATTGTCATAACTTTATAATAAATTAAATATATAAAAAAATTAGTTGTTATTTCTTATAAATAAGATTAGAGGTAATATTTTACAACCACCATTGTTTGTACGGTTTCCTCTCGTGTGTTTTCATTCTTAATAATCTTTTTAGATGATATATAATTTTAAAGAAAATTATTATTTACATAAATTATTATAATAAAATAACATTTTTTTTACTAAAATACGTTTATTAGAAGAGCTTGAATATAATGATGAATTTATTTAAGTATTAAGTGAACTACTAATAATTGTAGATCGTATTTAAAAATAAATTATTTTTCCAAAATAATAAATATATCAAGACAAACTAAAATATTAAAAGAGACAGATAAAATGGAGGGAGTAATTTTGAATAATTATGTTTTGTAATGAATAAAAAAAGCCACGCCTCATATAACTGCACACATATGACGTTTGTCATTATTTTGCAATTTTTATAATTTATATTTAATAGTAAAATACATATTTTGATAATTAAGGTTGTATAAATTATTATGTATAATTTTTTATGTATATTTAAACAAATTAACAAATTAATAACATGACAATCTATTTTATTTGTGTAACTTTAAATACAATGGTAAATAATATATTTAAAATTTTTATTAAAAATTATAAATTTAATATAGTTTAATGGATTGACACTATTAAATATTATAATTTTTAACAAAAAAATATTTGATATAACTTCTTATATATTACAATTAAATTAATCAATAACATCATACTTACATTTTTTTTAATTTTTTTTCAATACTTACATTTTATCCTTAATTTAAGAAACCTTTGGTCTTCTCCATCGAAGATGCACATCAACCTATAAGTTTTGAGGTCCATGGGCCCAGAAAACTTTTGATGTAGCCAGAAACTTTTCTCTTTCGACCAAAACAAAAACGATAACTTTTTCTTTTTTCCACTTTCGTGTGCAATCCAAATAACATAAAATTTCTTTTCTCACCCATCTACCACCTCTTATTCTCTCGTCAATTATTTTAAATTTAGTAAAATTTAATTTTAACAAAATAAATTTAAGATTATTATATTTAGTTATAAAATATATTTAAATTAATTTATATTGTGTATTATATAAAAATATAAATTTATTAAAAAAAATAGAGAAATAATTTTATAATTTTTCAACAATTTAATCTAACTGTTCTTAAAATGTTGAAGATAAGAAGGGGATAAGCATGCAGTACAGTTTCCTTTCTGCCTAAATTTGAAGACTCTTCTTTTGGTCTAAGAAGACCTTGGCAGCTGTAGGTCATGTTGATGTCGTAAATACCAGTACTAAGAAAATTGTATAAGTTGGGTGTACTTACAAAGTCTTGTTGAACTTATTTTAGTTAATATTTTTTTATAGATATTAAAATTGAAAATTTTAATAATTAAATTAACGGTTTCTCTTCTAATAAGATTAAGACCATAAATTATATATATGTTAAAAACTATTTAATATTTATTTATAAAATTTATCTTATTTTTTAGTAAAAAGAATATAAGTAATTATCAAACAAATTTAAATTTAAGTACAGGTTCACAACAAATTTACAAATATAAGTGCTAAGATATCCCTATCTATATTTGCATATATAGTATATTTATTAACTTTACAATTAGAATTTGAATGATTTATAAATAAGTTTTTAATTAGGTTAAATAATATTTTATTTTCAATTTTATAATTAAGAATTAAATCATTTTTAAATATATTAATTAAGTTACACGTTATACTTTTTATTAAAATAAATAATCATTATTGTTAGTATTATAATAACATTTTTTATTTTAACAATTTATTAAAAAATGCATTGATAAATTATATTAACTAAAATGAAAAAGTAATGAGTTTGAATATAAATATATTATATAGTATAAGTATTAAAGTTATTTTATATATACAAGCATGAGCTTGAATATGCATATTAAAAAAAAACGTAAGTTTAAGAAAGAATATTTCAGTATCCTAGTTACAGCATTATGTTGGGGTAAGGCTCATCACACTCAACGTTGATTTTTTTATAATATTCATTAATATTAAAAGATCATGCTATGAATTTAAAATTCAAGATATATTAGACAAGTTTAAATATTATCATGTGAGATTTATCAAATTTTATTTTATTTTAAAAATTTCTTTTATAATCTTTAATCATGGTGATACTAGTCATTGACATGCAAATATTATAATTAACGAAAGTGGACAGTAAATTATGGTATTTGCTAATAAAGTTGCGTAAAACAGTTGTACCTTGACTAATAATTGTCACTTTAGACCTAATGGTAAACACTCAATCTAATCATGACATTAAAACCAGTGTATGATAGTTACCATTTTTCATATGCTGCTAATTACTGCTTGTAAAACTTACATTTGAGTTCTTAAATCCATGACAAGTATCAAAGGAGTCTTGTCAAGTAAATGGGATTGCTTCTCTACAAATCAACAAACTATAATTCTAGGTGTGAGATTTTATATTATTTGTCACAATCTAAGTGCGAGATTGATACTATATAATCATTAACTTATTATAGTCATAGATACATCAATACAGCATGGAATTGCGCATTAATGAGTAGTTTGTGAAACTACACTGACTTAGGTGTGAGCAACAGCAACGTCACTCCCATGCATGCGTTTCATCAATATAGACAAACTATTTTTTATCAGAGATTTCAACTTTGACATTTTGATAAGAATTTATTTGTTAAAAAACTAAATTGATAAGGAATGTGCTTTTCATCAAACAATTTCTCTTGTTTATCTTTTCATCAAGAACTTGCTCCACTTTTAAAGGGCATTTAACTATCAAATATTGCTCTCCCTTACGTAGAAAGAGAAGGAAAATAATTTAAGAGGTTAATTTTTTCAATCATAATCGACAATTTTTTCTATTTGAATACTGGGGACCCAAATCCATAATATTTCTCTTTTTGGTCAATCGAATTCATAATATTCTGGTCTTCGAAAATAGAAAGGCAGCCCAATTGTAGCCCATGCAGACAACCTCTACTATAACTTGACTTCTGAGTTTTTTATATGTACAATCTTCTAATCAGATGTTCTTATTTCATTATTATAACTGCTTAATTAGAATAAAACAAAGTATAATAACAATATTTTAACTTAATTATGTGTCAAAAAAATATATTTTGTTTTGCAGAAAATATATTTTTAAATTCTAAAACAAAAAGAAGCTGCTTTGATTTATAGTTTCAAAAGGACATGGAAAATATAGTTAGTTAGACAAAGCCTTAAAAAAAACAAAAAGAAAATCAAGAAACTTGGAACCATTGGGTACTTAACTATGAACTGTCACCAAACAAGCATCCATGAAGAGATACGAAATAGTATAATGGAAGGTAAAAATATAAAATAATAATGACTTTTGATGAGTGGAACAGCAGATTGACTTTTTACAGTATAATAAATCTAATGGGTCGCATTCATGTAGAAATTCTTGGGATTTTCTTGTCTTGTGTTGTAGCAATGTTAGGTAAATAGGTATCAAAAGGGCATGTGCTGGGTCCCCTATGTTGAGCCATGCTCAAAGTTGAATAGTCACCACTTCTTCACCCATATTAATTGCCACCATTCTCTGAGTTTCTCATCTTGCAACTCTGTCTGTAACCATCAGCGCCTGTTTTCTCCCATCAAAACACCAAACTGAAAGCATTGCATTTATATTACATGCACGCTTGCAGAATGATCAATGTAATGCAAAACCAGTTTTGTTGAAAATGACACTTTGGTTAGAGTTCCTTAGACATGGATTTCAATCCTTACAAGATCAAGTTAGGCATAATAGTCTATTGAAAAAAATTCTTTTTAAATCTTAATAAAATTAGAGTTTAATTTTTAATCTTTAGTTAAATGTAAGCATAATACTCTAGCTTCAACAAAATTGATTCAAGTAGAAAATATCTGTAGTCTAAATAAAAAGGTAATTGTTATACAAATTAATAATTTTTAATGTTAAATGAATATTTGATTGAATGATAAATTTTAATTAAATCCATAAAATAAAGAATAAATTACAATTTATTATATCTAATTTCCCAGAAAAGATAAGGCAGTAACCATGGTGAAACAAGAAGAACAAATGGTGACATTGAAACCCAAGTTTCCTTGTGGGGAACACAATCTGGGGAACGCCAACAAGGAGAGATGGGGGGCACATTCAATTTTCCTCTCTTACTGACATTTGTACATTGTTCAATGCCCTAAGAACAATTTAGAAAACCAACTTTGAACAAGAGAGCCCAGATTTGCCAGAGCTTTGAAATGGACCCAACCCCATAATAATAGCTCTCTTTAAACATGAGGTCCATTAAAAGCTGTGTACGTCCATTTGCACCACTCTGCCCACATTACATACATAGTTAGACACACACACCCTACAGCTACAGCCCTATTAGCCTATTAGCCTAACCTTCTGTAATCCTCCACAGTTCATTTTCAAACTATTAAAGTCATAACTGCCATGCATTGGAAATCAAAAAGTGGAAATGCCAAACCGCCCCTCCAAATTCTCTGTTTGCTCTCTGCCAATTCATGTTTTCATGTTAAATTTAATGTAACAATGTTATACTATTAAAATTTTGTGTCTATGTATATTCATGGACATTAAATAAGTGAGGTCATTTAATATTTTATTAAGAGAAAGGTAAGCATAAAACTATTCACAGAAATTTGAACTGTAAAATAGAACTACTATCCATAAATTTCAACTGGCCTTAAAACCCGGCAAGGGAAAGAAAAATTAACATTGCAAATGATTCTTCTTGTCTGGGTGCAGTTGAAAGGTAAGATTGCCCTTCTATGGTACTAGAAGACACCAATCATCAGCTGAAGGCTATCCCATTTTTCGCTATTATTATTATAATTTATTTATTATGCAGCTAAATTGTTTAGCATGCAAAGATTATTTCAAACTAGGAATAATATTGAGGACTAGACAACAAAACAATCCACAGTTCAAGTGGTTTCTTATTATTGAGTAGTACTACTTATACAGCTTAGAGTCCCCATTATGCATTATATTTTCCACCAGTGGTACAATTGTACAGAATTGTCTGTGAAAAGTTGTGCAATTAGCTTTAGCATTATTCTCTTATATTCCATTGTAGAGGGACCCTCATGGTTTCTTGTTAACCATGGCAAGGCCACTATTTGGCTGCCAAAAATTGAGAATAAAAATCATGCAACCTCAAACACAAAAACTTTTGCCGGTCCTGCTGCAAGGACAAAAGGAAACTAGGAAGTGCAAATAATATTACACACATAATAAAGAAACAAATTAAATGAGGTGCAGTGTCCAAGTTAAAGTAACTAACTTCTTGGCCAATTAGCATGCTGACAAGACTATTGAGATTATGTTAGAACAAAATACAAAAAAAACAACATACAAGTTGCTGTGACACCTAAAAGGTTAAAGCACAAATTGGAACTCTCCTTGATTAAAGAGCTATATAAGAATTAAAAATAGACCCGTAATCAATATTTCATCCAGAAAAGTCCACCAGAGGCCATTAATAGGACAGCTAGAAAATCCCGTAGAGGCTATGAAATGGGAAGTATCATTCCTATCCTCATTGATCAGCTCAGTTTTTGTATTAGGTTCTAACAAAGTGACCTCTTTCTGGCATGGTTTTACTCCATATGGAACACTGCTGGTTGATATTACTCTAACTGAGTAGCAAAGGTTGGGGTTGTTCCATGCCCCAAAACGCCTTCCCATCTTGCCAAAAAACTCTTTGGAGAATTTAAGCACTCCTGTGAGATTGTTTCCACTTAGGTAAAGTGCATTGAGACAAGGAAGAGTTTCCAGCTTCGGTGGCAGGTTGCCAGTGAGGTTGTTATCACTAAGTCCCAAAAATCTCAACCTCTTTAATTCTGAAATAGACTCAGGAATTTCCCCTGTCAAGCCCATGCTAGAGAGTTCCAAAATGACCAAGTTCTTAAGGTTTTCCCACTTTAGGGCCCTGATGTCTCCTCCTAATGGATTGTTAGACAAAACCATTTCCTCTAAGGAATGCATCTCTTGAAAAGACAAGGTCAACCCACCAGTGAATCGGTTATTTCTTAGGTCCATTAGGGTCAGGTTCTTAAGATTTGCAAATTCATTTGGAAGATTTCCTTCAAGGTTGTTGTGGCTTACATCCAGCTTCAATGCTGAGATTAAGCTTCCAAGTGTCAAAGGCAAAGTCCCAGATAATGAATTTCTACTTAAATCAAAGATTAACAACTCATTTAGCCCACCAAAAACATCTGGAATCCTCCCAGTAAAATAGTTTCCAGCAAGAACAAGCTTCTTCAACTTGGTGAGATTGCCAAGTTCTGGTGGTATTTCACCAGTTACACCATTTTCTAATAGTACTAGTGATTGGAGGTTCTTGAGGACACCAAAACTTGAGGGCATGTTTCCAATGAGACCCGGGTTTGATCTGAACTCCAGTGATTCTAAACTGTCAACCAGGTTCTCCCAGTTTCCAGCGGGGATGGTGATTGGAAATCTATTTTCTGATTGAAAACAATTGAAGAAGGATAGAGACTTTAGGTGCTTGAGCTCAAATAACTGTGGTCTAAATTCCAAATTTTGAGCACAACTCAGAGAATTGTCTTGGATGGGTCCAATGTTCAAGACAGTAACATACCAAAATCCATCAAAAAGATCACAAGAGACCCCCTGCAGTTGAAAACAGAATTAAACAAATAATTGATCACGATGTTCTAGAAAATTCTTAAATTTAGTATTGAATTACAAAGAGCTCTAATTTCATTTATAAAATTGAGTCCAAAGCCTCATTATGAATCTAATAATAATGAGCGAAAATCTTGTAGAGTAAAAAAATAATAGTGATTGTGTTCAAAGTTTCGCTGATGATTGTAAAAAAGATTTTGCAGGTCATTAACCAAAGGGAAACTACATCCTAGAAACTATACTATTCCTTCTGACACTCATGAAGAAATAATGGCCTTACAAAGCTTTGACCATAAACAAATTTGAACTGTTCAAGTCTAATCTCTAGCACAGTATAAAGGTCGTTGCTTAGACAATTTACACGTATGATGGTACAGCAAGGTATCTAGTAAAAGGTACCTGAATAGGAGTCCAACCACAAGGATCTGGATAGAGATCTGAGCCATTCCATGAATTACCAACAAAGCCTTGAATGGTAGAGTATAGAGCTTCTTGCTCTGCTATCTCCATTGGAGCTATATCAAGGTCTAGTTGTCCATAGCATCTTGCACTCAGAGAGAGGATGAACAAGACAAATATGGCATGACTAATAGCCTTGATGCTCTTCATGATGTTGTTGAGTCAAATATGAATATAAGGCACGAGAAATTCAGGATAGATGAAGCAAAATTAATAAAAGCAAACGACCACAAGTAGGAGGTGCTTGGCTTGAACTCAAGTGCATCTTATGGTTGGTGTCTTACATGTGTTTTTTCTCTTTTTAGGAAAAAAAGAAGACGACAATCTTCAACTAAATTATAGCAAAAGGTGCAGATAAAGAAGAAGGGTGAAGTTCAAACAGATGATTTAATCACTCAACAATGAAGTGGATATCAAGATAGATACCCCAACATGGGCCCTTACAGAAAATTACTGGTGTTTTGGAAGAACACAGATTGTAGTATCAAGAAAGAAAGAAACAAGATCCTGAATGTATGCTCAAACTTAGTTGGATAATGGGAATGGAGGAAAGACAAAAGCTGAGCAAGAAACCTGACCTCTTTCTTCCTTGTGTTTATGGAAAAACTAAGGAAGTATATATAAGAAAGAACACAATATCTTAGCACAGTTCTCGAAGCTCAAAGTCATAATAACATTGGCTTTAATATGATCAGAGCAGAAGCAACTGTGAGGCCTATAAAATGAAAGCCAAAAAACACTCTTTCCTTTTTATGCAGCTATGCTATGCAATTTGCACACCCTATGTCATTGTCTTATTGAATATTTATTATTATTATTATCATTATCATTATCATTATCATTATATTATTAGATGATAATTGTGGAAATTATGCAAGAGTTCTAGTCCCAGCTTTCATAGGCTATTAAAAGTGTTATTGGTAGTTGAAGGAAATAAAGGATGCAGATAAAGGGGGTTAAAGTTGAGGGATTAGTTAAAAGGCTTGAAGGAGGGTTGAGTATGCATAATAGGGGACCATTGTCCATGCAAAAGGAAGAGCTGCATGTAAAAGCATGCAAGACAAATAAGGTTTTTATCCGTTATTGCCTCGTTGTTTTGTGTTTTTAGCTTGTGGGTATTTCACAACCCCATTCAAACTAAAAGGACAAGATATCACAGTGGCTTTGAAGGTGCAGTTAATCACATTGCTACATAACAGTTAGCTCCAGAATTGGACCATACCTGTACCCCCCCCAACCCCGTTCGGTCTATTTTTTCTCCTCAAAATTTGTAGCCACCGTATCAAGTCCATGTCTGTTTTCAATTTAAGTCTTTGAAAGTATGGTTTGGATTAACTAAAGTTGCCACTTTGATTTGCTATAAAATTTTATTTTCTAAACTTATGTAGGTTAAATGGTTTATATAAAAATAACTTCTGTTATCCCCTCGAGTCAGCTTAGTTAAGTTACAACAAAACATAAATTATAAGGTTATGGACTCAGTCTCCATATTGCATCTTATTCCTTTCTTGTAATATTATCCTTATCTTTTCTCTCATTTATTTTATTAAGGTCTACTATGACTCTCTGAGTCTCTTTTTAGGAAAAAAAGAAAAGGTATTACTATGAATTCAAGTCTCATATAATATATGTAATTATTAAACTAAATATACATATCTCATTCATATTTGTTCGGTTGACTTGGTAAAAGGGAATGGCTTGAATGATGGAATCAAATTTTAACTTTCTATGGAATTTATTTTCTGTAAATTGACCCCATTTGGCTTCCATTTTTGTCAGGATTAGCTACATTCAACCAGCTTAAAATGATGTCATTTTGTCAAGCTCAGTCTGAACAAATAATTGAAGTTGTAATACGCCAAATCAACCCATTCCCACATACTTAATATATCATCTCATTTTTTATTTTTCTAATTAATATCTCCGTGTTCAATTTTTCTCACGACTCTTATATGACATGAAATATATATATATATATATATATATATATATATATATATATATATATTTGTCGGGTATTGCTTTAGACATAGTTCATTCACATCGGAACACTTAGTAATTTGTCATCGATTTACTAAAATATAATTCTTTATAAATATTTGGATTATGTGAAGCTAACTTTCGGAATTGTAATATGAACAAAAAAGGGAAAATAAAAATACTAGTACATTAGGATAAGGTCTTTCTAAAATAATTTTTTTAAAGTTAAAATATATTTATTTTTTCTTTATTGGATCGCGTGGGACCCAATAAAAACTTTGGAGTAAAATATACTGCTAAAAAAAATTAAGTGCAAACAATGCTAAATCAAAAAAGACAATCTCTTTGATGGAACTTTTTCAATGAATTCATTGCTTGCAATTTAAGAAATTAAAGTTTTAACGTATATCAGTATCGTGTACATTGCCACGGAATTCTTAGTTGTCACAATAACTATCATGAACTGTCCATCCGTTTAAAAGCTGTAAATTAATGCAGCAATTCTAATATATTTTCTCTTTTGACAAGAATTGCTCAAAATAACTTTTTTTCTTCAGCTCGTGATAAAAAAAATGAAAAATATATACAATGTAACTATGTAACCCTTTATTATTTTTCGAAAGTTTTAGACCTTTTTCGAGTTTTATGAATTGAATAAAAACATGTTTAAGAAAATAATGATTGTTGACAAAGAAAAGTTAATGACAGAGATTTTAAAAAATATATACAATGACAAAATAGTTTTTTAGGGACTTCCTTTTTATTTTCTATAAATTTTACCCAATCTGACCATCCTCCCTTAAGTTCCTTTGTTTTTTTTCCCATTATTTTAGTTGACATGAAGTGATTTTTGTACGTAAATTGGGCACATGTAATTTGCATAGATAGCATTACAAAATGTACTAAAGTTCTATACATACAGAAAAGAAGCCACAGTAAACATGGTTTTGGAACAAAGTAACCATTGGTCCATAAAAATTAACTACCTAGTCACCCATCTCTGTGAAAATGAAATTTAATGAGAACGGGAAAGATGATAATAACTAGGGGAACTGAAGCACATGTAAGTAGCAGTTATTGAGGAAAAAGAGGAGAAGATCCAAGAGAAAAAGGGGTATAGTAGATTTAAGAGGAAGGACCACACTAAATTAGGGGATGGGAAAGATAATGAAATAATAAAAGGCTAAGGATGTGTAGCCAAAGGTAACACCTTATATTGATGAACTAATATAGCTTTCGATAAGTCTTTTTCTGTCCCACTTTCTTCCCTACAAGCTGCCCTTGTCTACCACTGGTATATCTCTAAGGATGAGCTATACTTAGGATCACACACTCCTTTTCCTACTTATGCCCCTCCAAATATTAAGAAAATCAAATGTTGTTAATTTGATTAAATGCACATTAACATATTCTCTTTTCATAGTTTTAATTATTAATTAACATTTATTAAAAATTTACAAAAATATGACAGAAAACATTAAATTGGGCAAGTTAAAATTTTGATTAAACAATTTAAAATTATCAATTTGTTTTTTATCATGATTTTTAATGTATTTTAAAGCAAAAATTAATTAAAATTATTTATTAATTAAAAATTTTAAAACATTGTCGAATTGCTTAGCAGGATCTATAAAAAAAAAAGAAAAAAAAAGTCTTATCAATTAGTGTCTTAACGAAATTATTTAAAGAATCAACTCACCTTTATATTACAATTATTAAATAAGAATATTTTTAAGAGTTACTCATATTTTCATTAAATCACTTTTTTATTCAATGTTTAATTTTATTTGTCTTATTTATCCTCAACTTCACCCATAAAAGTTGCATATTTAATCAAGTACTAATTATTAACATAAACGTGTTTCAGTTCACAAAGATTTAGCTTTATTGAAACCACGCTCCCAAGCAAGAACTAGGCAAGTTTCTTAGTCCAAATCTGCTTTAATAATCATTATATTAAACTTGAATGCTAACCCACTCCTTTCAAATTGCATGTGTGTGTTTCCTGATCCCTATTGACTAACTATGATACATTTCTTTGCTCGCATTTAAACTTCTTTAATTGATGCAAAATAAATCTTAAACTCTGAGATAAGAAAATTGAACTTTGCATTAAATGCATTCTGAAAAAGTTGAGTGTTAACACATTTAAACTACTTCAACATTGATAACATGTTTCATATCTTTATTGAGTGGGTTTTCAAATCCACTCTATCATGATCTGAACATGTGTGAGGTACGGCTAATAGTAATTTTATAGTTAGGTAGATATCTTGTCTTTTTATTTTACTTTTTATTACTTACTTTTGAAAGAAAATTTTATTTTATTTATTTGACTATTTAAACCTTAAAATATTATTAATTATTTTATAAAATTGACAATAGTTTTAAATTAAATAAATTTATTAATTATATCATTAAGTATATTTATTATTTTCTGAAGTGATCACAAATAAAAATAAATAAAGAGAATATCGTATAAATATAAGACTTGGCATTATAAAATACATGAATGATTGAATTTGAAATACTATAATTTATGTATTCTTCTTATAAGACTTTTTTAGCTAAATTATACAGATGAATAAAAGTAGTTTGAGTTTATTAAAAAGCACTGAATATGTTAATTTTTCCTGTATTGATATCATTGAATTTGATTTTACTGTTGATATTTTATTCTTTTCCTTGTTAGATTTTATTTCTATTTTCACTAATTTTATATAATAAAGATAAATTAAAATTATTTTATTAAAATTAAAAAAAATATTTTATAATAAAACCTACAAATTAAAATTTAATCTCCAACGTCTTTTGAAGCCACATGTCTTTTCTTTCTAATAAGATATATATAATTTTGTTATGAAAAATGTTTGTTATTCAAATATTATTTATAAAATTAATTCAGTAGTTGATAAAATAACTCATTTAATACTTTTATTTAAAGATTTTTTTTTTTTGTCTACAAATAATTCTTCAAATTTTGTAAACTTTTAATTCTAAATAGTTTACATATTCTGTAATTCTTTTATAAAAAATTTTGAAACATCTTTCATTTTTTTTAGTTTTAGAAAATATTTATATATATATAATATAAGTTTTTAAATTAATTATATACAGTGTCATATATAATGTTAAAAATTATATGTTTAAATAAAATAATTATGTCTTTTTTGCTTGGACGTTCCCTTCTTTTCTTTAGTTGCTGATCAAACTTAATTAGCTGAACAATGTTAATTAAGTCCCTTATATCATAATAGTTCTTTGTAAAATGTATAATTAACTGAACAATGTATAATTTCAGTGTTAATTTTATGGTAACTGCAGTTGATGCATATGACCTTAATAGTCTTTTAAGGAATAATCAGGTTGAGTGAGTTGTTGCCGTGGTTGAAAAAGGTCCAAAGTTCTTCGAAATCTTCAGTTGAGGGTGTTATTAGTCTTTGAAGTTTACCTTAGATGCTTTTGATATAAAAAATTTATTGGATTATCATACTAGTTAATTGATTTTTACAATCATTAGATATTTTAATCTACTTATTGAGTAAAGGATCACTCGTTTCCCAAGAATCATACTCTGCATTAGAATAGGCAACAAATAAATACAAAAAAAATTAAAAATCAGATACCCAGAAAATAAAAACAAAATTTATATTTTCCATAAATATAATTGTGTTAAATGCTTAAAAAAATTATCATCTATTGTATTTTACTTGACTTAAATAAAATTATTTTATATATAAAAAAAAATAGTTCCCATCTTCCTATGCCTCATAAGATTGCCAAGGCCAGAGTTATCAACTTATCACTCATTTTGAAGCTATTGGGTTAATGCATGGCACATAACATGGCGGAGACATTGAATCATTGGACTCCAAGGCCCTTATGAAATGGCAATTTTAAGGCCCAAGCCATATGATCAGCTCTATCCAACTATAAATAACCCAAGTTTGAAAATACATAATCTTGGAAAGATAAAAGCAATTGGTGCAAGTAAAGAAAAATGTAACACAATGACACTAAATTGTAGATATATGTAGCAAGCATACATGGGGTCAATTCTTAATATAAACTTGGATTTTGGAATTTGTATTCATTTATGTAAATTTTGTTTATTAATTTAAAAATAAAAACTTTTCTCCCTTTATATTTTCGTCCAAAACTTTACTTCTTAACATACTTTAAACGTGCTAACTGTTCTCGATTAATCTCCTAGGTTAAAGATAGCTCCTACCTTAGTTGATCAAACTTTTAAACTCCACTCTTTCTTTTCAATCAACAGGACGCTCATGTTTGTATTAATTAGCAATGAAAAGAAATAAAAGGAACCAAAGAGTTCATCTTTCCTCCACAAAAGTTGCAACTATGAACCATTTTTATAAAAATATTAAAAAATTTTATTAAAAAAATCATTTATCACGCTTTTATAACTTAATATAATAAATACATTTTTTTTTCAATAAAAACTTACCACTTTTCAATCTTTCTTAAGGTTAAAGGTAATACAATCCATCATTTTATGATGGTAACCAAAAAGGTCACTTAGTTTGTCACTTTAATTGTTCTTGTTTTTTTATCGCCATTTAGTCTACAGTTATAATACATGTTTAGCTTTCCATCATGACACCATGACATTATGATCATGATAAGTGATTCTTAATTAATGAGATTGCATCGCCCAAGTTTAGATAAAATAACTTGAAATCAAAGGTTGGAATCAAGGATCCAATGTCAACCTAGTTTACAAAAACATGAACTAACAGAAATAGATGTTCTTATCCTTAAAACTTATCATTTTATCTCTGCTTCAATCTTCCAGATTGAGTTGCATGTTTAGAGTAAATTCTGATTTCAATTTTACTTTTCCCAAAAAGCGTTTTAGTGAAAGCTTGTTAGTGTAATAACCATTTAAAAAAATATTGATTAACATGCATAGTAGGCAACCACCATGTACACTACAGCATAAAAGGAGGCAAAATCCAATGTTTAAAGACACATTGAGTTAGCTTTGATCTCTACATGCATAATGTAAAACAAAAATAACTACTAAGCATTTGGAAATTAAATCCTGTAACAATCATTTCAAAGCTATGAAACGTAGCAATTTTTCTCAATCTTGAATCTCTCTTCTTCCTACCCTACACCGTTTCAATTAATCAGTTTTATTAATAGTTGTCGATTAAAGCCATGTCAACAATAATCAATTTTATATAAAGAATACTGCCTTACTATTACAGTATTACAATTTACAAATTATAACTTGGTTAAGCAGCCACGGTTAACAGCTACTTGTGTTGCCTATGTGCTGCTCTAGCATGTTCTCCCGAATTGTCAATACCACAAAATCAGAGAAACTGAAAATTGCTGACACTATTGTAAATATTGCTTCCTAATATCATCAATAAGCTACTCATGCTGGCTGGCATATTTCTGCGTCAGCTACTCAGGGTTTGAACTAGGATTGTTAAAATGGGTTGAACCATTTGTGGCTTTAAGAGATTTTCAGATTGGGACAGGTCAATTTAACTGTAGGCTAGAAATTAACTAGCTCAACCCAACTCTTTGTAGGTTATAGCCAATTAGACCAGCCTATTGCTTATTTAAAAAAAAAAAAACATTTTATTTATCTTAGATTTTTATAGACTAAAAAGAAAACATGATCAATAATGGACAAATACTCAGATTTTGGTTCATTTTTTAATTTTGTTAAACTCACCTATCTAGTCCAATTTAATAAGTAAGTTTAAGTTAAATTAATAAATTAAATAATTTTTTAAAATTGCGTTAGGGGACATAGTTTTCTTGGTCAATTGAATTGGACTAGGTTGAGTTGAGTCAAAATTAAATTTGGTTCAATAATTTTAAATTTAATTTAAATTTTTGAGGAGTGCAGAGGGAGTACAGTGAACTTAATCATTCATTTAATTTGACCTATTTTGATATTCTTAATCTTAGTCCATACTTAATTACACATTAGTTTAAATAATAATTGCTTAAAAATAATTGAATCTATATATATATATATATATATATATATAAAGTCAAACCACATACATCCTTAATTCCCTTACTCATTTGACCACATATCTTGTTAGATTTTACTTAAACTACCAATTTGGTCACGTTAAGAATGGTTTTTGTAATAATAAAAAAATATTTTAATATAATAGTTATGGAAAAATGATTTTTTTAATAACTTGTAATATTTTTTGAGATTATACTATACATAGCATTTCAAAGTTTCTAACTTTTCAACTAGTATTGCAAAGAGAAGACAAATAAAATAATAAAAGGGTAGTTGTCACAAAATGTATTTTAAAAATTATTTAAATTTGAGTAAATAGATAAAAGTATTAACATCTTAAATTAACAGATAAAACTTGAATTAATTGTATAAATATATAATATATTTAAACATAATTATTTTTAGGATTGTCAAAATGTTACGATTAAAGTGACCTTGAAAAACATAAAATATTAAAAAAAATATAACTACTAAATTAAACTTACTTTTAATTTAAAAAATATATTTTAAATGACATAAAAGTTATTAAATTAGAGTATTATTTAAAAATTAATAGAATTAATGAGTTGATATAATTAAATTGAGTTTAATTTTGATGTATTGTAAGTATTAGCAATTTTAATTAATTAAAATATATAATAAATATAAATTTTATGTTAATTAACAAAAAAATTAACAATTTTTTGTATTATGATATTTTATGATTGAGTAATAGCATAAATAACAAATTAATTGACTTTTTTTTTACATGTTAAAAGTATAATTTATATAACAAAGTACTCCCTCTATTTATAATAATTTTAAAATATATAATTATCAAAATTTATAATAAATATTTTGAAATAAATTAAAATATAAAATATATAATTATTAAATTTTAAACTGTAGCCTAATACTTACAAATATTATAGACTGTTATTTTATATTTAATTTAATTGGTTAATTCATTATATTTTATTTTGTAGTATAAATAATTTTATTAAATTTAAAATGAATCATATAATGTATCCTTATTTTTTTATTTAAAATATAAATTTAATTTAATAATACGTGTTTAATATAATAAAACTCATTAATGTGTGTATTAAAAATTATGTCGAAATACATTAAAAATAGAAAAATGAATTTTTTTTAATATAACATTAGTTAACATTTTATTTATATTTATACAGTCTATAATAATAACAATAATAATAATAATATATTGTTATTATTATAGATATTTAATTGTTTCCGTTGGTCACTCCCTCAAGTCACTCAATTTGACTCATTTATCTTTCTCTCACTCACTCGCATCACATTCACACCAACAACTGATTGAACCCTAAACACAAACAGAGACACACACACACACACACACACAAACAGTGTATGATATCGATTGTTCTCAGGTTATGGCTTCCGACAGCGCTTCAAGGTCGAGTTCTGCGGCTGATTCCTACATTGGGTGTTTGATCAGTTTAACCTCAAAGAGTGAGATCAGATACGAAGGCATTCTCTACAACATCAACACCGACGAGTCCAGTATTGGCCTCAGAAACGGTAATCTCTTACTCTCTCTATCAGATCTTTTAAACCCAACATCAAAATTTCATCTTTTTCTATACTGTTAGGGTTGCTTATATGTGGCTTCAACTTAATTGTGTTTTTGGTAGTTTGCAAGTTTTGTGATGCACTTGTCTGGCTTGTAGGTTTTTGGGTTGTGGTTCTTTCGTTGTTGAATGTGATTTTTGCTGGCAGATGGATGGAATTATTTTGATTATGAGTTTGTGATTTGCTAACTCTTTCCCTGTTTGGTTTTTTGGTGCTTGCTTGAATGACTATCTGATGCTGGGTGGGGAATTGAGCTTTGACCTTTGGGTAAGAAAAGAATTGTTTTGGGGTATCCTGTTGCCGGATTTTTTTCGATAACTTCGGAGTTTCATCTTTTCATCTTTTAGCATATATGCGGCCTTGAATGCAAATTTGAATATGATATCATGTTATGTGCGGACCACGCAGAAAGCTTTTTAATAATCTGTCTGGATTTTAGGTTTCTGAAGTGTGATTTTTCATTGTTGGTCTTTGTCACCTGTTGTCATTGGTGATTAGGGTTTTGATTTCTGAGTTTGTTGTTTGCTCTCTCCTTTTGTGCTCTCGCTATGTGAGTGATTCCTTATGTGACTCTTTGGAGGGTGAGCCTTGGCATGACATAAAGGTTGCAGTTTTGTTATCTAGCATTCGTGGGTTTAATCTCTAAAGTTCCATTCATGGGGGTATGGAAGTGTAAATATGACCATTCTGACAACTGTGGGGCCCTTGCGGTCGAGACATCCTGTCCTATCAGTTTTTTTGTCGCATCCCCATTGTCTAAGAGAATTGTTGCAATCATCTGAAAGTTTAATCTAACTGTTCTTTTGGATGAAGTGAACATAATGGTGGAATGTAAATGATCGGGTAACCATTAAAGAATGAAAACTATGCAGATTTTTTTCCTCTATTGGATTATTATTAACCATCAAGAAAGAATAATCATTGTCAATCCTAGTTTTTTAAAAGTGTGATACATATAATGTGGAACACAAAGGAAAAGCGATTTTGTAGTATTTTTACTAAAAGGGTGGCCCATGGCGCCTAGTGCACAAGTCTCCCACCATTGTGGGGGTTAAGGAAGCATTAGATGTATGCAGCCTTTATCCATGAAATGAGAGGCTGTTGTTGCGATAGAACATGTGAGTACCAGGTCTCAAGTAGGGTTGTTCATAACTGAACCAAACTGATCTAAACCTAGCAAACCAAATCCGTTTATTTGCTTTTCTTTTCATTAAATTCAATGAGTTCAGTTTTGTTTTCATTTATGAAACTGAAACCTAACTGAACTCATTTTATATTAATATATTTTAATTTGATCTTTCTATAGAAATATTTAGGCCATTTTTTTGTTTATATCTATTTGATATTGTTTCTATTAAAAATTATGTATATTGTTTGGGTGGGTCAAACTGCTGTCCAATGACTATTAGCTTCCAAATTTGCAAGGGGATTGAGATTTTTTCCTCATGATATGGATTGTTTCAGCTTTATTCTATTAACTTGTTTGCATTATTCTTGCTGCCAAACAACTTTGTATGTTGCTGTTTACTATCACTAGCTGGCCTAGTGGAGTGATGCTTGTGTTTTTTTGTTTCTGGGGCAGTGCGATCTTTTGGAACTGAAGGAAGGAAAAAGGATGGTCCACAAATTCCTCCAGGTGACAAGGTGTATGAATATATACTGTTCCGTGGGACTGACATCAAGGTATCACAAATGGAACATATACAAACACTTTTTTGAAAATAGCTAAAGTTTGCTTTGGAATGATGTGTAATTTCTATAGTATTCTTCCTTTTTTGTGACTACTCAGTCCTGAAATATTGCAATAATGAGTCATTTATGCATATTTTCTGGCATTCATCTCTTCCCCGTTTTATGGAAGGCCTGTTTATAGTATTTACTTCAAATCATGTCTGATATCATTAGATATGGAGGCAGGAAGAAAGAAGCTGATCCAGAATATCATTTACTCCTTTATAAGGATATTATTATTACACTACACTTGCTGTATTTAAATGTTACTGTTTGAGGGCTTTGGGTGATTACATGCTGTTCATATTGATCAGATCAGCTGAAACATATTTTAAAATTCTTTCTGCAGGATTTACAGGTTAAATCTTCTCCACCTGTCCAGCCCATTCCACCAATTAACACTGACCCAGCTATCATTCAGGTTGAAGAGCAACTTTTTGAGTGCATAATGTATCAAATTACATTAATCAGATCCTAATATGTGTTTGCCTTGCAGTCTCAGTATCCTCGCCCTGTCACTACATCTGCAAGTTTACCAGCTGTAAGTGGGTCTTTGACTGATCTTAGTTCTCATGCCCCTCAGCTTGGACATCCTGGGTCTAATTTTCAAGGCCCTGTGCCTTTATATCAACCTGGAGGGAACATGGGATCTTGGGGAGCTTCTTCACCTGCCCCAAATGCAAATGGTGCTGGTCTTGCTATGCCAATGTATTGGCAAGGATATTATGGTGCTCCAAATGGGCTTCCTCATTTGCACCAGCAATCTTTGCTGCGACCACCACCTGGCTTATCAATGCCTTCATCTATGCAGCAGCCAATGCAGTTTCCCAATTTTAGTCCCTCTTTACCAACTGGACCTTCAAATTTGCCAGAGTTCCCATCAGCTTTACTTCCTGTGGTTACTAGTTCTGCTAGTCTAACGTCAACTTCTATGCCCCCATCAAATCTTTCATCAACTTTACCTCCAGCACCTTCTGCCACACTAGCTCCTGAAACTTTGCAAGTATCAGTTCCAAACATGGCATCAACTGGTTCACTTCCGGTAGTCACACTAGATACTAATTTACCATCACTAACTCCTTATACCACTAGTGGGTCAGATATCAGTGCTGTAGCGCCTCTGGTCAACAAACCTAATGTAATTTCAGGTTCAAGCTTGCCATTCCAAACACTATCGCAGATGACTCCTGCAATTGTTGGATCTTCTAATGCTATCCGTGCAGAAACACCAGTCCTTTCTCTGATAACCCCAGGTCAATTATTGCAATCTGGACCCACTGTAGTATCTACATCTCAGCCTTCACAAACACCTCATAAGGATGTTGAAGTGGTTCAGGTATCATCAACATCACCTCCAGAACCATCTGTGCCGGTTTCTTCAGAAACTCAGCCACCAATATTGCCATTGCCAGTAACTTCACGGCCTAGCTACAAGGTAATCTTCCTTTGCTCTCTCTCACCCCCACCCAATACATACATGTACACAAGCAGTGGTTTTGGTTTTACATGTGCTTGTATGTTTGTATATAATTAGTTCATTGGAGAGTGGAATGTGTAAATAGAGTGGATTATATTCTCAAAATCTTTCATCATCGTCTATTAGAAATTTGGAATACCACAGGCTGGTGCTGCTGAACATCCTATAAGCTAAACCTTGATAAATCAAGAATTTTTGGGAAGATGTGCTGAGTTTTAGATAACCTTCATGTTCATGTTTTTTCCACTGCATCACTGACTCACTGTCTGTTCTTTTGAAGAGGTTTAAAAATAGGATTTGGCCTGATTGATCTATAATTTAATTGGTGAATTGCCATACATGAATTATGAAGATTGATGAGATATTGAGCCTTCTTTCAAATATTCAATTTGTTTTTGTTCTTATGTATATCAAACAAGTTTAGCTATTCATGCATAGACCACAAGTATTGTATATCTTGTCATATTAACTTGTTTTTTTATTGTCTTTTTGTTTTGATTGAGGATTTCTTGACATTTGGTTGCTTTTTTTTCCAGCCTGGGGGAGCTTCTGTCCAAACTCATCTTGGCTACGGTTATAGGGGACGTGGAAGAGGAAGAGGACCTGGGGTATGCTCTGTTTTCCATTTCATTTATAAGAAGCAAGGAAATTTTAGCCCCTTATACATACAGAACCTGAGAACTTTAGAATATTTTGGAATTTTTAAATTAAAGTGAGGAGTATTTTTGTTGGGTAGGGTTGTTATAGAATATCTAAAAGTTATATGCTCTCTCTCTTACCAATATGTCAAAAGAATACTTGAATGATTTCTTGTTTTGAATTATTTCTTCTTTTTTAATGGTATTGAAAGTTGAACAATTAATGCTTTGCAGGGTTTCCGTCCAGTTGAAAAATTCACTGAAGACTTTGACTTCACGGCTATGAATGAGAAGTTCAAAAAGGATGAAGTATGGGGTCATCTAGGTAAAAGCAATAAGTCTCATTCAAAAGAGAAAGAGGTGGAAGAAAATGTCAGTGATGAAGATGACAATCAAGATGAAGACAATGGTCATGTATCAAAATCGGAGTTGAAGGTAATGTTTCTACCTTGTGTGTTACTCGATGCATTCACAATGTTTGATTTCTTATGTCACAATGTATGACTGGTTTTCATGGTCTCCACAGCCTGTTTATAACAAGGATGATTTTTTCGACTCTCTCTCTTGCAACGCACTTGATCATGATTCACAACATGGAAGGATTAGATATTCTGAGCAAATTAAGATCGATACTGAGGTAATCTCCATCTAGGCTTGACCTCATTTTTGTGGACAATATTGTTCAATTAATTTGGTTGATTTGGGGTGCAGACTTTTGGTGATTTTACAAGGCACCGAGGTGGGTGGGGTGGCCGTGGTCCATGGCGTGGTGGACGTTCTCGAGGTGGCTATTATGGAAGGGGGGGATATGCCTATGGGGGAAGGGGAGGAAGGGGATGAGACATGCCCAACCGTACTTGGACGGCGGCGGTGGCAGTTAGTGTTTGGTTAAAGTCGAGGTCGTGGGGGATCAAACCAAGCTAGCAGTGTTTGGTTAAAGTCGTGGTGGTGGGGAAACAAAAGCCAAGCCACCCACCCACTAAAGCAGCGTTTCTTGAGGCTATGCCTCAATATTGTGTTTTTATCTATTTCTATTTGGCCATAGAATAAGTAGGACAGTTTTTCTTGTCATATTGCTGCCTAAAGAACCTGGTCTGGTGGCTAGATTTTATTTTAGTTGATAATATGAGGAAGGCAGAAGTTTAGACTAGTTTCTTGTTATATATTGTTTATGTATGTAACCTAGCTGCAAGTGGTCCATTTTAGTGTCGGGTTAATACTATTTTGGCGTTGTACATGCAAGTTACAGTTTTTGTTATGCAAGTTGGTCCTATCTATATATGAGCTACAGCTGGAGGAATTAAACCATGCAGTTACAGCACTAAAATCATATTATATTAGCGAGCACAGCTACAGCTGGAGGGCTTTTCAATTAAACCATCGGTTCCATACATATTCTGATCGGATAGTTGACTAATAAATTTTAACAGTAGTCTTGAAATAGTTTTCCCCATGATTGATTCGAAGGCAGCACACAACGGATTTGGATCTGGTCCATTCAGTTTTATTTTTGTTTAAGTGAAAATATAAAAAATGACAAAATTGTTTTATACAAAATTAGTTTAAGCAAATTATGTTAGCTTAAGCGAATTTTGTACAGGAAGAAGAGAGGATTAAAGGATAAATGGATGATAAGAAGAGCGGTGGTATAGGTTAGTGATAGAGGGAGAGACTGGTGGAGAGTTGAAAATGAAGTAAAGAAAAAGATATAAGTATGAGGTAAGGTGAGAATGAAAAGAATAAGAGAAGCGATGGGTATGGGGTGAAGAGAAGAGGGGGTTAATATAAGAGAAGAAAGAAGGTTGAATATGGAGATTGAGGAGAGAATATTGGATATGAAGAGAAGAATAAAAGATTAAGAAAAAAGATGCAAAATTTGTTTAAGCTAACATAATTCGTTGGAATTAATTTTGCATAAATTTTTTTTGTTATTTTCTGCATTTTTGTTTAAACAACTCGCTTAAGTAAAAATGAAACTGGATGTTCAGTTTTCGTGTTAACTGGACTGGATCCGTATATACACAATTAATTATTACAATTGCAACCAGTCTAAAGTATTACTTTACAAGTTTTAATAAATCTTAGTAGTTAAATGTATAAATCATAATTATAAATAAAAATGCTTATTAAAAAAGCAATTAATAAGACTTATATTTAATAGAAATAATATTGGTCATTTTATCCTTAAAATCATTAAGAGTGGAACTATTATTTCGTTATTTAGCTCAAATTTGCAGATACATGAGTTTTCTTGAAGTAAAAAAAGAAAAGTATTTATCTCGCAATCCTTTTAGCCTTTTCTTTTAATAAATGGACACAAATTAAGAAAGATCCCAATCTGGTTTTATTATGTACCCCGTACCATTTGATCACCTATCAAGATAAATAAGAACCAGATAAAAGTAAAAAAACCTGATGTGTGATGTGTAGCAAAGGGTAAACATTTGTAAACTCCTCCTATGTGCCAATAGCTTGATATACTCGAGTCCAGTGAGTAAATGGGTAAAAAAGCATTGAACTTCAAGCTTTACTTAATGACATATATAATCTACATCAACTTTGGCATTATTTCATTTTTTGAGGAAACACTGCCGTTGAGCTGGACCCTCTTTGCCCTGAAAACTTCTATACCCCCACAAATCAGACAAATTGCAACCCCTTGATCAAACTAAATATATTGTGGGTCCCCTCCACTAGCAAGAATCAGCACCGTTTCTATTTCGATATTATTCTGTCAAATACTACCTTTTACTTTTAATTTTTGGAAGCCTAATAATGCACTTAGAAAAAGGTTCCTGATTTATGTTATTTACAATTGTTGATGAGACTGTCTGTGAGTGTGATTAAGGCAATTAAGGGTTCTATGAATGATAAAATGTCAGTAAAAACAATATTATTCTTGTAAAGTACTGTAAATTAAGGCCTCTAATCTATATTTTAGAATATTGATATGTTAATTTTTAAAACAATTTTATTAAATGGGTCAAAAGAATGGAAAAGTCAGTGATAAGAGTAGTGGCAGTTCGGTGTGTTGCTTAGTTGTATTCTTGGTGGTTGAACGCTTGTTGGATGGAATTAAATGTAGAGTTTAATATTTAAATATTAAAGTCAATATTTTAAAGAATAAAGCTAGAGAGATTATTAAAGTTCATGCATATGAGGAGTCTCATTGCATTTATTTATTTTTCACTATAACATATACTCGACTTAATTGTAGCGTGGTGGAGAAAAAACTAGTTGGAAATGATAAAAAGATTGGTTCTTTATAAAAATAAAAGAAGAAGCAAGAAAAAGAAAAGCAATGTACACGTGGATAAATAAGCCCATTGTTAAATTAAGAGGAGCAATGGACAACGGGCAAAAACGGCCACATCAAATGAAAACAAAGGAGACAAAGACAAACCAATTCCTCTTCTTTTGCTTTTTTTTTTTTCCACATCCCACACGTACTAGGATTAACCAAAGAATCGGCTTAACCTTAAAACAAGGAAGGAAGGAACAAAAATCATTGGAGAAACTTGTCTTTGTTCTAGTTTTAATGTGGGAAATTCCTTTTCAGTCAATCTTGTTCCTCTGCTTGGGTTTAAGACTGGCTTCAAAATATTCTTGTGACCAGATCTTGGTTACATACTAGACCCACCCATTTGTGAATTTTGTCAAGAAAGTTCTTTGGGCCAAGTTTGTTCACTAGTTAGTTATTGGTAGTGGCTGCTAAGTTAGTTTCAAATTTGTGCAAGGAATTCTACTTGTTATGGTTAACTTTTTTGTGACTGAGCAGATTTGGTTTCTCTCTGAAAGGTGAAACTTTGGAAATTCCATGGACTCTGCATGTCAATGAAGTTTCCAAATCTTGGTTTTGCATAGCTCTTGTACCTGGATTTCTCTTTGGAATCTTCTGTTCTGCCCCAGTTGTGGATTCTGGGTCACTGGTTTCACTTTCAAAGTTCAAATGGAGGTCGGGGGAAATGGGTGAAGGGTGGTTCAAGAAATGGGTATAGTTTGGACATTGATGTCTCCTATAGCCTCATGATAGTCAGGTTAGGAATTCTAGTAGCTGCTTCCATTGCAGCCTATACAGTTAAGCAGCTGAATGTGAATAGCTCAATATCAGGTATTAGTTCTTTCTTGATAAATATATGTCGTTTCACTTCTCAATATGCAAAAAGTTTTCTACTTGCTTCATGTTGATGACTAATCCTGTTGAACAACTTGACCCTTTATGTTAATCTTAACTCTCATTGTGGCTTAGAAGATGGTGAAGCTAGGTTTAGAAAACATCAAGATGAGAATAAAGAACAGGAGCAGGTCCCTTGTTCTACTAATGGTCTCAATGAGAAGATTGTGAGTATATTAAAGCTGAAGTTATTATATTTTATTTTATTTCATGGTTATGATGATTTCTTTCGCATACTTGTTTGTGTTTTCTCTTCATGTGAATAGGAAAAGTGGGAACATTTATTTATCTTTGTAACATGATTTGACACTGTTGCAGAGGGAAGAGGAAGAGCAAGAAGAGGAGGTGAAGTTAATTAGCAGCATAATCAATCGAACTAATGATTTTGAAGATGATATTCCACCTGAACTTGAAAGCCTTCTATCTGGAGAGATTGAGATTTCTCCAGTTGCTGACAAGACTGATGAGGCCAAGAAAGACAGTGTTTATGAAATTGAAATGGAAAACAATGCTAGGGAAATGGAACGGTTGCGGAATGTAGTGACAGAGTTGGAGGAGAGGGAATTGAAACTTGAAGGCGAATTGCTTGAGTACTATGGTTTGAAGGAGCAGGAATCAGACATTCTGGAGTTGCACAGGCAGTTGAAAGTTAAGGATGTGGAAATAGATATGCTCAATATGACCATTAATTCCTTGCAGGAAGAGAGGAAGAAGTTTCAAGAAGAGCTTGCACATGCAGCTACAGCCAAGAGAGAACTTGATGTTGCCAAAAGCAAGATCAAGGAATTGAAAAGGCAGATACAGCTTGAGGCTAACCAGGCAAAAGCCCAGTTGTTGTTGCTTAAACAAAAAGTTGCTGGTTTACTAGCAAAAGAAGAAGAGGCTGTCAAGAGAGATGCTGAAATTGAGAAGAAATTCAAAGCTGTGAATGACTTGGAGGTTGAAGTTGTGGAGCTTAAGAGAAAAAACAAAGAACTTCAACATGAGAAGCGAGAACTAACTGTTAAACGCAATGCAGCTGAATCTAGGATCATGGAACTCTCTAATGTGACAGAGGTCAGAGTCCTAAAGTAGAAATATTTTCCTTTGATGAAATGAACATATTCACATTTAAGAATTGTTCATTGTTGAACCAGCGCAGTCTTTGAAATTTTCAATTACCTAAAATGAATTTTAAAAGAATAATTTAACGTCTCTTAGTCATCCTTGCTGAACTTGTCAGTCATTTGAATATTACCATATCAGTAATTAAGAAATGATAGTTAAATTCCAATGGTGAATTAGACATTAAACCTAAATGGTGTTTATATAAACATAAAACAAACTGAATCTAAATGGTTTTTCTTTCTTTTTAATTATTACCCATCTCTTCTTTCTGCAGTTTTTTGGACCGTGTTGATCTATGGTATGTATACTGGTTAATGAGGACCTAACAAATTATAACTAAATTTTTTTCAAGATCTGCACAAATATTAATTATTCGATCAATTGGAAGATTAATTGAAAGAAAATGTCAAAAAGGGTTGTATACATCTTTCATGATAGTAATAAATTTATTTGATTTATATCTTTTACATGTAATGAATATAATTTAATTTTGAGATGCTTTTACTTGAACTGCAGAATGAAATGGTTGTTAAGGCAAAAGAGGAGGTCAGTTGCTTGAGGCATGTGAACGAAGACCTGATAAAGCAAGTGGAAGGACTCCAGATGAATAGGTTCAGTGAAGTTGAAGAGCTTGTATACCTTCGTTGGGTCAATGCATGCTTAAGATATGAACTCAGGAATTACCAGGTACCTCAAGGAAAATTATCAGCCTGTGATCTAAACACAAGTCTCAGCCCAAAATCACAGGAGAAGGCTAAGCAGCTTTTGTTAGAATATGCTGGTTCAGAGTGTGGGGAAGGTGACACAGAACCTGATAGCAGCTTCTCTCATCCCTCTTCACCAGGCAGTGAAGAGTTTGACAATGCTTCTATTGATAGCTCTACTAGTAAACACAGTAGTCTTGGCAAGAAAGTTAGCTTGATCCAAAAGTTGAAGAAATGGGGTAAAAGCAAAGACGATTCTAATGCTTTTTCAACACCAGCCAGATTTCTTTCAGGCGACTCCCCTAGCAGGATGAGTACGAGAAATAGAACTAAGGGTCCATTGGAATCCTTGATGCTAAGGAATGCTGCTGATACTGTAGCCATCACTACACTTGGACAGAAAGATCAGGAACCTACTGGTTCTCTTGAAACTCTTGCTCTTCCTAACATAAGAAGAGTTTCATCCAGTGACTCCTTAAATTCTGTTGCAACTTCATTCCAATTGATGTCTAAGACAGTTGTTGGGTCTCTGGATGAAAAATATCCTGCATATAACGACCGCCATATATTGGCCTTAGCAAGGGAGAAACATATTAAGGAAAAGGCTGAGAAAGCAAGAACACAGAAGTTTGGGGACAATTCAAATTTGAATGTGACCAAGGCTGAAAGAGAGAGGCCAATATCTTTGCCACCAAAACTTACTCAAATAAATGAGAGGGCATATGTTTCTGGTAGTCCAAATGATTATTCTGACAATGCTAAGAGTGTCAATAATCAAATCATTAGCAAGATGAAGCTTGCCCCCATAGAGAAAAGGCCTCCTAGGGTGCCCCAGCCACCTCCTAAACCATCTGATGATGCTCATATTAGTACAGATTCAAACCCTTCTAATGGAGTACCTTATGCTCCATTTGTGCCTTCACCTCCAGCACCACCAGGTGCACCACCTCCACCTCCACCTCCACAAGGAAGTCTATCAAGAGGAGCATTAGCTGGTGACAAAGTTCACCGCGCTCCGGATTTAGTTGAATTTTATCAAACATTAATGAAACGGGAGGCAAAGAAAGACACTTTATCATTAACTTTTTCAACAACTAATGCTTCTGATGCCAGGAGCAACATGATTGGGGAAATTGAGAATAGATCATCATTCCTCTTAGCTGTGCGTTAAAATTTTCCCCCACTTTGTTTTTTCTTTTTTCTCATTCTGGCATTTCAGTCATGACAAATTTTAGATTTTTTTTTTAATGGATCCAGGTGAAAGCTGATGTAGAAACACAGGGTGATTTTGTAACATCCTTGGCAAGTGAAGTTCGAGCAGCTTCCTTCTCTAAGATTGAAGATCTAGTGGCCTTTGTGAACTGGCTAGATGAAGAACTTTCCTTCTTGGTAAATCTTTTTAAGTGTCATTGCTCCTCCATCATTGAAAAACAAGCTTCTAAAACCAAATTCATGCAAATTGTAGATCTTGTGAATTGTGATAAGGCATGGAAGTAGATCCTTTGTGCTGTTTTTCCCAATAAATTTGCATTCCAATTTATTCAAAATTAGGTCATTCAATTTTGACCTCACTTTCTTAGTTATATATATGTATACAGACACATACATACATACCTTTGCAACTCTGTATCCAATGACTTCTGCACTTTATGTAAGGTTGATGAACGAGCTGTTCTCAAGCACTTTGATTGGCCTGAAGGAAAAGCAGATGCACTGAGGGAGGCAGCTTTTGAATATCAAGATTTGATGAAATTGGAGAAGCAAGTCTCCACCTTCACTGATGATCCCAAACTCCCATGTGAAGCCGCTTTGCAGAAAATGTACTCATTGCTTGAAAAGTAAGCATCCTTTTTTGGTTTTAGTTTAATGTATCCCCAGCACTAGATTAGTATATCAATACTTGGTGGATATTTTCTCGAGAACTCAATGTAGAATGAATTTTACTCATAACTGAATATAAATTATTTTCTGACATCTACTTTAATGCTGTAGATTCATACTCTGCAAGTCACAGATAGAACTTGACATATACTTGTTTAGTTTGATGTTTCTTGGTGTGTTTCTTGCTATTCTCTACAGTTATAGCATGAGATTTATTTATCAACTCATCTCTTCCATATTTTTCTGTTTTTATTTCCAGAATGGAACAAAGTGTATATGCACTCTTACGGACTAGAGATATGGCTATTTCACGGTATAAAGAGTTTGGAATACCAGTAAATTGGATTTTAGATTCTGGGGTCGTGGGCAAGGTGTGCTTCTAAACTTCCAGAAACAATTTATGTTCTAGTTCACACAAAGGACTTGTTCATTCAAGTTGTTTTCTTTCTATACCTGTTGAACTTGCAAGTTTTCATATTTGGCTACAATTACCAGTAATATATTCCAATTATTTGGACTAGTTGATCCCCCAGGCCCCACTTTCCTACAATGATTTAAATCATTCTTTTAAAAAGCATAAGCTTTCTCAGTATGATATTTTGCTCCACCTGTGTTTTTTCTTTGTACTTTACCTTTTATCTGCCCTAAATTTATGCACTTTTCTCCAGAACACCTCAAAAAAGCCTATATTTGATATTTCCATTGAAAATAAAATTATGCACAATAGCAGCCAATTTAATAATATTAATTAGTTGTTCTTGTTCATATACTGTAATAGACATGCATACATTGAAAGTAAAGGGATTGGATGGAGATGGATAAGTAGGGAGAAAAGAAAGAATTTAGTAAACTGATAGAACTCTGAGCAAATGTTATGTTTTTATGATATAAAAGATTATGGATTACTTTCATTGATACTAATATTCCTAGTCAAGTGCAAGTGTATTTCATTAAGCGCAATTCAAACCCAATAACTCTTTCCTTCATACTATCAGCTAGTTACAAGTAATTATATTACAAGCAAACAAAAAAAATTAATGAAAGTATAATATTTTCCATTCCTCAAACCAGACTTTTAAAAACAAGGGTGATACAGCTACTACAAACTAGTCCATTACAAAAATTCTACTGACTTTATTAAATAAAAGCCTTCATTTTTCATGTTAGCTGATAATTTGATACTAGATACTGGTTTGTATTAAATTTTTGGAACCTTTTAAAAACCGTTATATTAAGGTCGCATATAGGTGGATCCACTATCCTTTTCAAGAGATTTCCAATTCAAAATAAAACAAGAGCATGCCTTGGATTGATGTTATGACTGATGCCTGCTTCTGTTTGATGCTATAAAAAACGGTCACTTAGTATTTACTACTGGTAACTCTCCCATTGCAGATCAAGCTTTCTTCTGTGCAGCTGGCGAAGAAGTATATGAAACATGTTGCATCTGAACTTGATATATTATGTGGACCTGAGAAGGAACCGGCAAGAGAGTTTTTGATTCTGCAAGGTGTGCGTTTTGCTTTTCGTGTTCATCAGGTAATTCTAAGGCTCTTGGTTTACTTGCTTGTGTTGATGATGCATAATATCATTCCTGCATTCTTTATAAATGCAAAATGATTTTGCATAGACAAACTGGGCTAGCTAAGGTGTAACAAAGTATTCTAATCTGGTTCCAACTCCTTTCTGTTGCTGAGAAAAGCTATTTATCTTTAAAACCTGACAAAATTTCTTGCTCTTTTAACATTTAATGTGCTTTGTTGTTTTATTTAAATTACATTTTTAATGCTATAGCTAACCTGAGAATTTTTTCTTGGACTTGTCTTGGCTGAAAACACTGTAATGTGAATAATTTCAAACAAAAGAATTGTAAATTAAATAGTGGCATGGAACTCTTTTCAGTTTGCAGGAGGCTTTGATAAAGAGAGCATGAAGGCTTTTGAAGAACTAAGGAGCCACATTCATTCTCAAGCAGGTGAAGATAATACACCTGAAACGTAGATGATCATCAAAAGAATTTTTTTCTTCTTTCTAATTTTTTTACACTAGTAGTTGCTTCTAACATATGTTACCTTTCTCAGCTGAATGTGTCATTCTTCTGGTTCAATTTTCATTGAATGTACATATGCTTACTGAATGTAACACATAATTAAAAAATAATCATACTTGTTCGGTTTTCGCTAGAGCTAGAAATGAGATTCAATTCAACTGAAATATTTTGCTCATAAGTCAACAGTTAGTGCCAACCCTGCATATGCATTTAAACAGATAACAAAGCACAAATGAATATTACCTAAATTGGCATAAACAGATAACTAAATGTAAATTATGTTAAAAAAGAAGTTATTAGCATTTCTGGAATTTCCTTTTGGTTTGGACACCCAAACTCAAACACCATTTGTGATTTTCACTTCTTTAGTTCAACTTTCCCTTCCTCGTCTTTCTCATTGGTAACATTCACACAGACCCTAGCCACCATTGTTTTCTGTTCTCCAAAACCTTTATTTTGTTGGATACATGAAAGTGTGATCTTCAACTTACATTTGCCATCAAATACCATTTCTTGTTTCCATCTCAGTCACGCGCGGCTCAATTGAACAATCGTTGTATGTTTAATTTCAAGTTCTATTTTCTCATGAAAATGTTAGTTATTAGCGTTACTTATCACTCCATCTATCTCATATTGGATGTAACTTGAATATTTTTTATGCCTTAAATTATTTATCAATTCAGAATATTAAGAAAACATTATTTTTTAATAGTACCTTTATTTATTTGAGATACTTTTTTTATAAAATGACTAAAATTAGTTATCACTAAACTAATGTAAGAATTTTATTAGGGTTAATTTAGTAAAATTAAATTATTTTACTGTATTAATTGGTAAAGCTAATCATTGTATTGAAATGTGTACACGAGAGAGTATTTATCAAATTTTTAATAGACTAATTCTTAGATGTGGAGTTGTTACATGAATCAATTTTAACTAATTTAGCTTTAACTCATTATATGAAAAATTTAGAGTTAAAAAACTTGTAGGGTTAAGTGAGCTTTGGTTAACCTTTAAACAAACTTTATTTATTTATTTATTTATTTTAGCTCACTTTTTGATAAAATGATCCTTTACTATCTTACAGAATAATTCATTTAAAATATTTATTTTATATAACATATTTTCTATTATAAACTGATAAACAAATAAATTACTTAAAATAAATAAATTAATTAAATTTATAAATTAAATATTTTCAACAAATTATTTTTATTAAATAAAATATAATAATTTATTATCAAATTAAGTTATATATTTTTTATTTTTACTTGTATTATTGATATTTATTAAATTATAAAAAATTTCATTTATATAAGCTTATGAATATTTTTTTTCAGCATATTATTTTATAATGTTATTCAAATATTAACCATAAAAAATCTTATGTTACAATATTTTTATATTATTATTTTTAAATTTATTTTTATAAAATTATAAAAATATTAAAAACTTTTTTCTTTTTAAATCATATTTAGTTTGTGTAGTAACATCACATGTTCAATAAATATGTTAACTTTTGACACCTTATTTCCTAGCTAATCAATCACAAACATTCACATTATAATGTACCAAAGAAACTTACTTTACATTGTATTCATAAATAAAATAATAATAATAATAATAATAATAATAATAATAATTATTATTATTATTATTATTATTATTATTATTATGTGCACGTGTAAAAAATTAAAAATTATAATTTTATACATTTTTTTACTAAAAACAAGGATATAATAATTATTAATTATTCTCTAAAAAAATATGAACTAACTCACATTTAATCTTGATCTAACCCACATTTTTATTATATATTAAGATTTAGAAATAAAATTATTAATAAAAGAGTTTACAAGAAATAAAATTGTATAATGAATTAAGTAAAATTATAACTCATATTAACAGCTCTACTTAAATATCATTATTAAAATGTATTAAATATAAAAAGAAAAAAAATTATCTATTGTTTTTTAAGTATTATTTACATTGTTTATCAATTAAAATTAAAGGTTTATTTTAATAAAATATTTATATTTAATGTTATAAATTATTGAAGTAAAACTTCAATTTTAATTGTAGAATAATTCTAAAAACACTTATGCTATTTTACTTAAGTTTTGTCTTATAAGAAAAATGATTATTTCAGCATAGCATGTAAGCTTATTGAATTAAAGTTATTTAGTGAATTTAGCTACAGAATTAGTTAAAATATATTAAATAACTAAAGTTATCTTGTGTAAGTGAAAATTAATTAAAATTTAATAATAAAAATATTAATAATTAAATTTTAAATATTAAAAATTATTTAAATTATTTTTTTATAAATTAACATTTAAATATTACAAGTTCCAATAAAACTTATTTAATGGAGATTGCATACCCTGTAACTTATTCATTAGATAATATATAAATTATTTTATCATCAACTAATGCATACTTATAAATTAGATAATAATAATTACTAAATACATAAATTAATTAGTAAATATTATTCGAACTTATCATGTGTGTGTGTATTATTGAAGATAAATATTAGTAAAGTGTTGAATTAATTGTGCGTTGAATCGGTTTCAAGTTTCAACGTAAACATGAAATAAAATAGAATAAAAAATTCCCTAATCTTCGTTTGAAGATGAAATTAATGAATATAGTTTTTGCTAAAAAGGAATTTCTTCTCGTAATAACATTTCTTTACAATTTTTTTAAAACCAACACATTCGGGTAAATTATTGTTTCATTTAAATATTTAAAATATTACCAACATTCTATCTTATTTTTTCTTCTAGTTTATTGTATCTCATTTGATTTAATAGAAAAAAGAAAATTTAATAGACAAAAACAAAATTAAAAAAAAGCTATTAATGCATCAATTTTCTAATGAATAAACTATAATATTTTAAAACTGACATTTAATTTTTAAAAGGGATTTTTTAAATTTATATTATTTTTAAACTTTATCTCTTTATTATTTTCTCTTTCTAAAATTTAACTTGCATTTTTGATACAGTAATTAACGTGCCACACTTTTCCTTTGACCTTTACCGTTTTGCATAAGAATTAAGAAAAAATATTTTAATAATATATTCTCTAACAGTCTGTTTTTAATATATTATTTATAAACTAAAATTTATTAAAAATTATAAAATTATACAAATTACTCTCTAATTTAACAAGTTTGACACGTAATTTTATATTTTTAATAAAATGTAATCAATAATAAATAATTCGAGAGTGTAATAAAAAGTATATTATTAACTCTTTTCCAAAAATAATTAATATTTTAAATTTTATAAAAATATTACTTAACTTCCTATTAGATCCATTTTTGTTAATTAATATATTTTTTATTGTTTTCTATCAAATAAGCATTAATTATTCAAAGTTAATTTGTAAATAAAACATTAATTATCCATTAATATTATAAAATGATAGTAAAAAAAACAAAATAATATTATTAAAGTGTAGGAGATATTACATATTTAAAGAGTTACATAATATATTTATGTGCAATTTTATACTTTTTCTGCATACTCACAATTTATAGTTTACATCTTAATCAAACCATTTGACTTGATTCAAGGGTCCACAATTTATAATTTACATAGGTTAGAGGTGAGTCTGGTGAGGCATTAATAGTACTCTTTCAATTTATTTATTTTTTTTAAATTTGAATAACCATTTGACTAAGTGAAGATTTTCTTTCTGAAAAGTGAAAACGTCCATTTTTGTGACAGTGTAAATAGAATCTGATGAGACAGTCAATGGAACGGTAGGATTGACCAATGGTATGACGTGTAAACATGTATCATTTCCTTGATGGGTATAAAAATTTCACACTAGGACTTTCTTACATTAATTCTTTATTTTACCTGAGAAAAAAATAGATAGAATAAAAAAATTGAATAGAAAGCAAGTAAAGAGAAAATAAGGATATTTTAAAGTTATTTAATATTAAAAAATGGAAGAAAAAGGAAAATTGTTGAACAAATTAGTGGAATTGACAAAAACACAGTTTTTTCTCAATTTCCAGCAAAATGGTTGAGATTAAGGAAGTTGTGGATCTCATGCATATTCCAAACAAAGCCAAATAGAGAAATCACTTGAAGAGTATTATACATAAAACAGAGCCTTTTTTATTTATATTAAAACAACTCTAAATTATGATTCAGAACAAAAGATGGTAGTCCACTTGTGCTAGAGAATTTTAGTGAAACACTTGAACTACATTTCAATTTCTTCTCCTCTTTTTTGGACAAAAGTTGACCAAAGGAAAAAACTAGATCTTGGTGACCTTGGTGGCTCCAGAAGCTGATTCCCTTTACCATCATAAAAAATAACACCTGGGAATTGGAGTGGTTGGCACTTCTCACCCATCAATATGGTCTTCTTCCACAAACATTTGTCATCCTCTTTCTTCTTTGTTTTCATGCTTTGAATTACCTTGCTGATTTTCCTTATGATTTTGTTTGAGGTTGGTGACAACTCCTCTCTTTGCTGCTTTGGTTTGATGCACATATATGGGATGGTAGCTTTGCTGATTTTCTTTATAATCCTTTTTGGGGTGTGAAGTGACAAATTGGGAACATTTGTGTTTTGATTAGAGGCAGCTTGGCTATGTTCCGACACACTGCCATCATATTCATGCTTTGCACAAACTGGTACGATGCAAGTGACATGGATGAAAATTGCTTTGGATGTGCCCAAATGGTTGCTGAAACAACTTAGACCATTCATCTGTTTCAGATGAAATCCAAAAGCTTTTAGAAATCAGTAAAATGGGAGTGATGTTGTGAACTGAACAGTATTTATATACACAAGTTGGGTTTATATGGTAGTGGTTGGAGACTATGTGACAGTTGTTAGTGGAAAAAGGAAAGTTAATATAGTTTTACTTTCTCATGTTAGACAAATTTTTACATTTAAAATTATTAAACAGTGTCAAAAAATGATTAAATATATATTTTTAAAATAAAATATATTTATGTCAAAATTTTATGACTATCTCTTTCATAATAAATGTCATTTTGAATCAAGATAATAATGAAACACAGTTTGAATATGACTAGCATATAGATTAAAAAATAATAAAAATAAACAATGTTTATTAAAGTTTTTTTTTTTTTTATAAGTACATTTGTATATATTTCTTAATTAAGTATTTATTTAATAATTTTTTTATATTATAATTTAAGAAGTCTTTAGATATATAATTTGTTTAAATTTTTATTCAATTATATAAATTATTTTTAAATGATAATTTCTACGATACATTTAACAATAAAATTTATTAAAATAAATTAAAATAATTTATTTTGAAAAAATATATAAAAATTTTATTAAATAAATTAAAAATAACTTATGCAAAATAAAATATTTTTTTTATAAATTTTTTATATTTTTAATTAGGCCTTCATATAAATTAACGTTAAAATTTATTGAGACAAATTAAAAGTAACTTATTTTAATAAATCATACTAAAATTTTATTAAAATAAATTACATTTTTTATAAAATCATAAAATATTCATGAATTCCTCTTCTATAATAAATTACCTTAAATAATCATTAATGTTATATTTTGTTTGAAATAATTAATAACATCATTAATTGCATGAAATGAGGAGGAGATATTATATATATATATATATTATGAGAGGGATTAAAGAATAAATAATAAGATGAGGGTCTGGAAATGTAACTGTAGATAGAGGAAAAAAAAGGTTAGTCAAATAACAAAAGTGATAATATATAATAAAATTAATTGTTTGAAATGTCTTAAAATAAAATAATATTTTTAGAAAAATTAAATGTAAAATGATTTAAGAATAAAATAGTTAAGTTAGAAGAGAAAACAATATTAAATTATTTGTGTTGACATGGAAATAAAATTCAAGTATGAATTAACTAATATAGAAACATCTTGACTCTTTATTCGAAGTCAACAGTACATAAAAACATTCTTCAAAATTTTTGAAATAATGAGACAAAATATCCATGGAACACACCACAGTGGAAAGGAAAATAAATTAAACATCAAACAAACAAACAAATGATTAAAATTTACGTGTGGATGTAATCTAAGAGTGAATAATAGAGTAAACTTAAGTTTGAAAGTTTTATTTAATTTTAAAAAATTAACAATTTATATTTATAATTCTTATATACATATATATATATATATATATCACTAATATATTAATATAGAATTTTATTATTTAACATTTTTCTTTAAATTTAATTAAATTTAACCCAATAATAATTTTTATTCAACTTTTAACATAAGTTTTTATTTTAAGTTAAAAAATATAATGTTAAATAATTAATTTTTGAATTCAACATAAAGATCTGTTCTTTATTATTTTATGCATTCACCAGACTAACTCCTTCAAGAGTAATAATTTTAGAAGTTTGGATTGCATTACTTGAAGCATCTGACAAACTAAAAATCTATCTAACGTACCTTGGAATAGTTTATTCCAAACCCAGGGTATAATATTATTAATATTTGTTTGGAGTTGAATTTTGAAAAAAAAATAAAAAGAAAGAAAGAGGTGAAAATTAATATAATTATTATTATTTGAAAGCTTTTCGACAAAAGGAAAGAATTTATAATTTTTTAAAAATCTAAGTATTCTAAACTAATTTTTTTATATTAACTCTTTTTTTTTTTTAAGTTCTTTCCTTCACTTTTATTCCAAATTTTCATTCACGTTTGCATGTTACTCGACATGGATAAATAAGCAATATATATTAGTTACAAAGAATTTTTTTGTATATTGTTGGTAAATCAAGCAAAAGAATCGATCAACTTATGGCTCCAGCTTCTTAGTTTTAGTCTAATGGTTAAATATTCATAAAATTAATAAAGAAATAATTTTGAAGAAAATGAGAATTTGGCTCCAGTCTTTAAATATAAATATTTTATAAAAACATATAAATGTATAATACCCATTATTATTTTAAACATTTATTACATAATTATTAATTTATAATTTATAAATAAAAATATAATGTATATTAACAAACTCCTCTTTGTATCACAGACAAACGTCAGACATATCTAGTAATTTTTTTAAAAAGAGGAGTGTAGTAGTAATATTTTTTAATTTTTAATTATTTATTAATTAGATTTTTCTTTCAAAGTGGCATTTTGTGAAGCTTGCTCAGTGGCTTAAGACATTGCATGCTTGTCATAACATACAAAGCAAATTACACTTGATTTATTTTACAATGTAATAATTTGAACCGTCTTTGTTAACATACACATTTCTCCTTAATTTTTATGTTGTTATAATTTTGTTTAATGTTAGGGACGCATGATTGTAAATCCAAAAATTATTAAGAAATTAAAGCAACAATTTACATTTTTTTTAAAAATTCTAATAACTCACGTCTATAATTTGTTTATTATTAACAAAAATGTATTAAAAATGATTAGAATCACATTCTATTTTAATAAACCTTATTTATGATATGATAAGTTGTTTAAAATGGAAAATAATTTAAAAATCCATTAAATAATATATTACCAAGAGTCCTTCATTCTTTAAGATTTAATAGGCCTTGAGTATTGAAACTTTTTTAGAATGAAGCAAATTATTTTTTATGTGCATGTAACTAAATATTATTTGATTTTATTAATATTAACCATTGATTAAGACTGATTTTAAATATTAAAAAGTAATAACTTTTTATTAAATTATATTTATTTCTATATTATTTTATAGAATTATTTTTTAATAATCATTTGCCGATTTTAAATGTTTAAAATTAATTCTAAACATTTATGTTAATATCTTTTTAATTAATTATCAAAGATTAAAATTAACAAAGTGTTAATATTTGATAATAAATTTGAACCATTGACCCCATTTCTTGTGTTTACAAATTTGACTTTGTCTCAAACTCTTATAAACTTTTAAACAAATTTTCTTTTAAATAACTTGAAATTTTGTGTTGAGATATAAAATCTAAGTTAGTAACACGTTGTAGTGTATATAAATTAGATAATCTTATTTTAAAATTGTCTAAGAAATTTTAAGAGAAAGACTTTCAAAATTATAACTCAAATATATATTAGACAAACCAATATTTAAAATTTTTAAATGATATTAGAGCCAATATCAAAAAATCAAAATAAATAAAAATAAAAAGATAAAAAGGATGAATGATTAGACCCCTAACTTTAAAAGAAATTCAAGATAAAAAAAAGAAGAGAAGAAGTTCAAACTCAAATAGAAAAGAAAAATTTAGAAGTCCATAAAAAAACTTGAAGTTACAAGTTTAGATTAGAAAAAACAAAACAAACAAATAATTAAAAAAATGTAAGTTTATGTTAAAGATATAAATTTTTATATTGGTGGATTAGTAATATATTAAAGGTATATAAGTAAGAGAGATTTTATTTTAAAATATTCAAAAATATTTTAGATAAAAAAATCTATCAAATTTATAGTTGAAACATTCTTCTTCACGGTTAAATCAGACAGATATTAAAATCATAACACTTTGTTAGGTCTGTAAAGTTATTCTTTTAAAATAGACGTATTAAGTATTTTAAGGATTTAAAAAAATTGTAAATCTATGTTAAGATAGAAATTTTCATATTAATAATTTAATAATATATTAAAGAGTATAAAATAAAGGGTCTTATTCTAAAAAAATTCTTCAAGCATTTTAAATAAAATATCTTTCAAACTTATATCAAATAATCTCCCTCACTTTTAAATTGGACTCATATTAAAATTATAATAGTTTGTTATGTTCTATAAAGTTATTCTTTTGAAATAGACAAATATTAAGCGTTTTAAGGATTAAAATATTTAAAGTAAAAATTTTAGTAATATATTTATATTACTATTTTAACCTACTTTAATATAATTCTTAATAAAAGGTTTGTATTATTATATCTTTAATCATTAAAGAAACTTTTAACAAATTTAACTATGCAAGCTAAGACTCCTTAGTCCTTACAATTAGCTCGTAGCTTCAAATGACCAACCTGATTCTTCCACCGTAATGGAATTCCATTATTCTTAATGTTGTAAGTTCATTAGACGGTAATTATCAAGACAAAATGCATTATTTTTATCAAAATTTTGTCTAACTTCTCTCCAAAGAGAAAAAATAACTATTGATTTTTATATTGAATAGCAATGATTGGTCAATAAAAAATTATATTAAACAAATTGACATGTAATATATTTTTTATTTTTTATTTTTTGCTGTTAAAATGCTGAAAGGAGATTTGACTGCAAAGGATCGAATTCGAATAAACAGATGCAAAACTTACAATATACTTTTGGACAACAGGAAAGACAAGGATGTGAAGCTAAGTGCCAATCATCATATTTGGTTACAATAATAAGCAGAGATTAACTGTGAACATTTCTTCGCATGAGATTAATTTGTACAAGCAAGCTTTCATTAATCGAACCCCCCATCATCATCTCTTTAGGTTCTAAAATGAGTTTCGAAGTAAGCATCGAATCTATGCCAATAATCATTAACAAATTAATGATTTTTCATATTTAAATTTTGCAATTGAATATGACATCATAGTAATAAAAATTAAACATGTTAATAAACTTAGCACTAGAGGGTGGATTTCGTAATATATCAGAATCTCGTACGATTGGAGCATGGTGGGACTTACAAGTTTAGGTAACCTTTTTCATTAGGTGACCTTTCATTTGCATGCACCACATTCTCTTTCACCACATTCTCTTTCTCTGTCTGGGTAGTTATTATGTACGAATTGCAATCAAACATTTTGCCTCCATCAATTGCAACAGCTATATATTTGGTTGCAATGGCTTTGGATCCATTGCAAGTGTTCATGTCTCTAAACTAAAAGTACAGCATTATATTATATTTTACCCAAAAAACATTGGGTATATTTTGACAACGACGTAGCTGATTAAAAAGTAAATGAAAACAATTATGCTCTATGCGAATTGGGACAGTCGGCAAACCCTTTTTATTTGTACAATTTAAAAGCCTTAGAGAAAAGACACCACTAGTTTTCTTTTCCTTAAAGCCTTTTAGAAGTAACTGGTGGTTGGCCATGTACATTAACATAAAATGTGTATATCCTACGCTATTATATATTTTTCGATTAATATTTCATTTGAGATCACATTCACATGGATATATCAGATAGATTAAGCCTTTGTCTATCTTTTTGGATACATAATAGTATAATTGTTAATTGTTTTCTTGTCAACGCAATTCAGTAATTGTCAGCCTAAATAGTAGCTTGCGATGATTTTACACATGAAAACCAGCATCATGGCCTCTATATTTATATGTTTATTCTATATATGTAACGTCAATGTACAATCTTGAAAAATGGTCATTTATTTCTTTTACAATTTGAAAATAAAAAAAACGTTGATTTAAGTTATGATAAAAATATGAATGTTGCTTTTTAAATTCAATAAAGACAGCGGTTATTATTTTTCACAATTAATGAAAATTATTTTGACAAATTGAGTCTAATTTTATGGACACCCGAAGCTAGTTTGGACGGTGAAGTGAGGAGAAGATTTGAATAACAAGTTCGACCTCACGTAACTTGAAATGAAAAACTCTTATTCATGGAATCACTATATTCCATGCTTTATTCGCTTTTAATCAATAAAAATAAAGCCAATAGAGGAATTATCTTTGCATGCTAATTATTTAAGACTTTCTTTTCAAATGGGGAGTTGGAAAATGGGATAGAATAATGTAAGCCAGTGTGCTATATTTCTGCTAATATCATATAGATAGTTCTTCTCCTCCAACCCCTTTTTAGTTTCTCTAAACTTTGAGATCATAAATTTTGTGATGAAAAAATTGTTAGCAATATAGTTTTTAACATATATTTTTAATATTAACTAAAATATATTAAAATTTTAAAAATATGATAAAAAATATTAATTTTGGACTAAAAAGAATGAAACTAACATAATTCTTAATAAATTTTAACTAATAATTAAAAATAAATTTAAAAAATATGTATTAAAGAGTATGATAATAATATTTCTTATCTTGAAATAATCTGCAAGTCTTTCCTTTTTTAATGAGTATGATTTCATATTTAGAAAAATAGATTAATACCTCAATATTTCTCTAAACAAACGTCAAATCAAAAACATAAATTGTATATATTTTATCAAAAGCGTGATTCACACGTTCAGAATTTGCTGCATTATGTACATCAAGTATCACTGCCTTTTCTTGTCCCTTATCATAATGAATTACTTGCATCAATATCCGATTGCACCACTTCAAAAAGAAAATGAAAAGGAAATCTTCTTCTCGTTCTGCCAAATCTAATCCTAATTATGCCTCTTTATATTTATTATATTAATTAGTTAACGAGCTGGTATATATAATTTCTCTAATTTATCTTGATTTTAATTTCGATATCTATATCTGAAAAGTTTTACCTTTTGTCCTTATAATTTTATAATTTTTTTTATTCTTATAATTTTATTTTATTTTAATTTTAGTCCTTATAATTTTCTTTTATTTAATTTTGGTCAATTCAATATATTAATTATCTGTCCAAATAATTACACCTTGCAGAACAAGTGCTTTAGCGCAATGTCGGTAGTGGAGATTAAAATATTTTTAAAAAATTATATAGACTAAAAAATATTTTTTAAATATAAAAATCGAACTAATATTAATGTTTGGAAATTAAAAATGTACTTAATTATTGGTTAAAAAAATGACACGTTGTCACATTAATGTATAAATAGTTTTAAAACGAACAATTCTATAATTTTTAATTTTTTAACAATATAACTACTTTTATATTAGTTGAAAACTGATGCTTTCTTACTCTTGCTCAATTGATAACTTCTAACTTTTTCAAAATCAATTCTTATTATTTAAGATAAGTAAAAATATTTAACTTCTATTTTGTAAGAATTGATATTTGAGCGTTAGATTTAAGAATTATATTTATATTTTCAAAGTAATTTTACATTCTACCAATTAGAGTCTCTTCATTGCAGTTACGCGTCTAAAAGAAGGGACAATCTAATTATATAAAATTTGTAAGATAAACCAAGTGGCTAAAAATATAATAGAAAAAAAATGATTTTATCATGTAACTTAAGTTTTTTATTAATTTTTTTGAAATATTATTCTATAATATGAAATAATTTTAATTTTTTAAAATAAATATATTAAAATCTAAAAGCGCTGACTGAGTGGATTCTTTTTAGAGTTTAATTTTTGAGGTTTTATTATTATAGATATTTTATACTATCAACTAATTAAAAAATACTGTAACTATAATTTTTGAATTAATTATTATAAATATTATAAACTTTATTGACATGATAATTTATAATTAGATGTTAGTATATTTTTTTACGTAGTTATTGTATTTAAATTAATTTTTTATTGTTGGAATCATGCAAAACATTTCGGCACTGATCATTCGTTTGATTTCCGAGACTTCGTAACTATAGTACATGCATGTATCCCTTTCTCTAAACTAAAATATCCCCTCTAATTAACTCCGAGTTCTTGCAGAGAGTTGCCAGCAGTTAGCAGACATGACCCTAGTAAGCAAAAATGAGTGTTTTAATCATTTTTTTTTTTTTGAAGAAGTCATTATACTTTTATCAGCTTTTTAAGAGAATAATCATTGAAAATAAATAATATTTATTTAAAAGAAAACGTTGCTAAATATATGTGCTGAGACACAACCTCTAAATTCTTGTGAAAATGATGATGGAGCATAGATCTTGGTATCATTATCTCATAGTCACACCTTCATTTAAAGAGACCAAAGAAATTGCTTGCCTCAGTAACAACACACACGTATAAAGTAATGTTAAGTGCTAAATGCGGACCCCAACCCATCATTTGTTATGCCCCTTGTTGCCTTTGAAATGAGTAAAATATACTTCTAGTATATGTAAATTAAATATGATTAAATAAAATAAAATTAATTCTTTTTAAAAATATGAACTTTTAATTTTATAAATATAAATCTTTTAAAAATTAATAGTTATTACTTATCGATAATATGAAATTTATTTAGGTTACACTATTTATCTTCGTAAATGTATACCATGTTATCTTAAAATAATAATAGAGCTCGTTTTTAAAAGTTTTAAACTTATAAAGATCATAATTAACAAAATAGATTAAAAATTAAAAATTAAAAATTAATTTAATTATATTTATAATAATTAAAAATATATTTAAAATTTAAAATTTAAAATTTAAAATATTGTAATGACTAGCTAGTGTGTAGTTCATAATTATTAACAGAAGAATTAATATGAATCCTACAAATCCATGAAGGTTATTCGGGTGTTTATGTTATAGGAAACCAATTATTGACGGTTCCAATTATTATTTATCCACGTTATTCTATATATATACATGCACTACTTCTTATTATTAGTATTGTTATTATCTGCCCATAATATTGGTCAGCCGTGTACGTTTCAAAAGGAAACTAATACACATTTTTGTTAAATTAATTATTTTCTGAACTCCACGACGTACGTTTGTAAATTCATGTATGCTTATTTCATATCAATGATTCAATATCTATTAGTCCAAATAATTAAAAAAACCTATTTCTTTATTTATTATTATTTTTAATATTTAAGTTCGGGTATCGTAAGCACAAAAAATGTTAGAAAGTCACCCTTAAATGAGCTCATTTGGGTCGATTCATCTTAGACATAGTGCGTTGACCGCTCCAAAAAAAGTCATAGTGCAATTTTAAAATACCAGTAGTTTAATGCAAAAAGAAGGTGGTGTCATGCTCGAATAAAAATAAAAAAAGTTTATAACCTATATATGAATCATAAGTACTAGGGATTGTGTTAGTTGGATCTATTGTATTTAGCTCTATGCGAATTTGGCACTTCAATTTTATTTTACAATTATGATATCCATACTGATGTCGTTTGTGATATATTTTCTCGTCGATCAGTAATCATAGGTTTATTGATTTTATTTTATTTTTTAGTTTATCCAAATTAGTTTACAAATCAATAAAAATCCAAGTCAAATTAAGGTTAAATACATATCACTAATAGATATATTTGTCCACCATCGATAATCAGTGGAACAATATAAATATTCAAAGTAAACGAATACGAAAAGTCGGAATGAAAATGCAGAGTTTTCAGCATTTCATTTAACAGCAAAATAAATATATGGTTGGTTTTTATTTCCGGGTATCTTCATAATGGTCTCCATAAGGGGGTAATAAGGAAAATAAATTAAGAATAAACAGTCTAGGAGTTATATATTCATAATCTAACTACAAATTGCTATAAAGTTTGAAAGAATACAATCTGGGTTGGGTAAATGATGAACACTTTGGGAAGAAAAAAAATAGCCAAACGAATGCAAAAGTATGATGGTGGCTTCCTACTATAGATATGAATATGCATAAGGTGCTTGTCGATAACTTAATAAAAAAGTTAAGTGGCAATATATTTTCTTGTAATTGGCAATTACTTTTTCCGTTTAATTGTTTTTTAGAGGGAGAGAAAGTGATTAAATATAAAGATTTGATTGAATTAATTCAAGGTGTGAGAAAAACCTTCACTTCCCATTTTCAACCACCAGGGCTATGATCACGTGCAGTGGCAAGGTGCATTTATTAATCTTCACTCTTCAGAGAGAAATTATGCTTTGATGCTAACCAAACGCGTCATATTATATATCATTATTATGGCCCCAACTAAAATCTCTCCAATGTGTGCCGTGCCGTCTCAGCTACTCATGTTTTTCTTTAAGAAAGATCATTAGCCTACATATCAAAATGATTTATTTATTTATTTCAATTCCTTTTAAACTTTCAATCCATGAATCTTTACGTTGACGAAATTAGCAAATCATGGTAATCACCAAGAAAAACCCCGAAAACTAGAAGATGAATAGTACTCACTTTGTGTAAATCAAACAAATGGACTTAATGTACATGTACAATCTCAAGCTGGCAAAATCATATAATATATTATACACAATAAGATGGTCAATTCTGATTCTGGTTTCAATATCAAAAAGCAGGCCAAGAAAGAGGGGGAAAAAAAGGAGAAAGAAAGTTAATTATCAAAACAAAAAAAATATTTAGCAGCATCAATAGGGTTATCATTATATATCAAACCTCAACTACTAACCATTTCCTTTTGTGGTCTCATTTCAAACCCTTTATGGTTACCATCAATGGTGTAATGGGTTTGGACCAGTTGGCACACGACGCTTCTCAACCCCATAACGTGGATCAATCTCAGTGTCTGGAGGATCATGCTGCACTGAAACACCCGGTGGAGGGTGTTTATAATGCTGATGATGATGCTTAAAGAAAGGAGTGAAGTCAAATTTGCTAGCTAGAACTTTCCTGCTCATAAAAGGGTGATGAGAGGGTATTGAGTGACCAGGTTGTGTGATGTGTTTCTTGTTGATCTTGGACTTGAGATTGTAATACTCATGAAAGAGTAAGAATAGAAGGGAGAGGCATAGAAGAATGTGAACTAGTTGAGAGATTTTGAAGGCCATGATGGAAGAGAAGGAGATGGCAAAGGGTGAGAAGGGGAAGCATGGAGCAGGAACAATGTGGAGGAAAGTCTTAAGATAGAGGGGAATTTAGAAGATGGAGTTTTGACAAGTTGGATTTGGTGGATCAGGGTTTAAGATGGGAAATGCTAAGGGGAGTGTTGAAATGTGTGTGAATTGGCCTTTTCATGGAACCTGATAGTTTGGAGTACCTTTTTTATGGTTTATTTTCAATGAGAGTGAGGGTCTGAGGGATATGGGATTGAGAAGTAGACACTTTCCCCAATGAAAGTTCCTTAGAAATAAAGGAATAAAAAAACTTTTAGGATCATAATGACAATTGTCAAAGCTGGAATTATGTATGATTATACCTATTATTATTCTCTTGAATATCTTAGATGCATTGGAAAAATGAATATAAGATCACTTTCTCTCTTAGTTTCTCCTGTTAAGTGTAGGGGAAAAAAGAAAAAGTTAAATTAAAATAATAGAGATGATTGGGTGCAAGGAAAGATCCGCGCTGGTTTTGAGTGTATTGCAACTTAATAAAAGGGTGGGGAATGTGCAATCCATATTTTCTATCGGCAAAGCAATCTAAGAACTATTTGACAAAGGTAGGAGAGAATGCAATCTTAACTGTTACCAAAAGGTGAAAGGACAAAGTAAGAAAGTGTCATTTGCCGCTTCCATATATTTATTATCAATTATCGTATAATAATTTTTTTAAACATTTTTATCATTATTTTAATTAATAAAAAATATTTAAAAAATATATTAAACGGGATTGACAAAAATATTTCAAGTGATAACAGACTCGCCCATAATATAATATCTAAGAAAATATACATAAAAAAAAAGTGGATTTTGGAAGAGAGACTATAACTATTTTTTTAAATTTCTTTTGTTCTTGTATTTATTATATTTATTCTATATTTTTCTCTTTATTTTATTTTCCTTCTTACATTCTGGATATTAATGCAGAGGATTTCCTTATTAAGGAGAAGGAATTAAGCACTCAAAGTAGAAAACCACTATACCGATTACCCTTATTTAATAACCCAATAAGTATAATTTTTTATTGAAAATGATTTTTAACATGAATTTGTAGTAGTTGAAAGGTAAGTTGAACCTCTAATTATGATAGAAAAGGGGGAGAAGCAAGAAGAATTTAATTTTGCTGGTACTTTTAATTTAGTTAGTTTATATCACAAACTCTTGGGGTAAGTTTGTATGCAGAGTATTCATTGTTTCACTCAAGTGCTTTTTGAGTAATCTTAAAGATTTACTTCCATATCAGTGTGTTGTATTTAGAGGAATTGATTCTCGTACTGAAATTCACTAATTGAAGCTACTTACTAAACCAAATATGTACATACCGTCATTTCAAAGGGTTACATATTTAAATCCAAGTATTAAGTGTCTCCTTGGATTATATTAATAATTGATTGTATTTATAATTAATTATTATTATAATTAGTTCAAATATTTTTTTATTTAGTTATGTTAAGTAAAAAAGTATTTTGAATTCAATTTGTTTCATAAATTAACTAAAATATTTTTTTTACAATAAAATTACAAAAAAATATTGAAATTACTTATTATTGTTGATTTTATATTTTTGTTAAAGAAAACTATTTTCGTGTAGTAATTGGTTATCTCTTAAACGATAAAACAAAAATAAAATAGAAAAAGTAATTGTAAAAGTGTATTTACAATGTGTTAAAAAAATGCACTGTTAATATTTTTTAAAAAGTTCCTAGTAATCAATATTTTAGTGTATTGGTTTAAAAATTAATAAATAATTTTGTATTAAAAATTAAAATGTTCATATGTTGATACTGTAAAGTATTATGCATTTTTGATAAAAGTGTATCTTTTATTTTTAATGAGTAATTTTAGAACACTAGTTAGTATTTTAATCTTTCTCATGTTACTAATAAATTAGCGACAAGGTAAATGACAGTAATGTATTTTTAAATATACATTTTTTATGATTCGTTGAATTTTTAAAAGGTTAAAATAACTTTAAAAGGTAAATAATTTTAATTCATAAAGGAAATACTTTGATTATTTTGAAAAATTATTTAATTATACAAAAATATTAAATAGTATTTTTTTTTTTTTTACAAATTTTTATATGCAAAAATTGCATATACAATAAACACTAATAATTTCCATCAATGACCTTACTTGTTTTTTAATTTAATATCTTTTAATAACCTATTAACACGTAAACTCATGCGACTTTTGTCACAAGAACTGTATAGCATTGCTCGTAAAGAAAATTTAATAAAAATGCTTTTTAGTAAGAAGGAAAATTTGTATTGCATCATTACTAAATTTGATTAGTAATTAATTTTTTAATAATATTTTATTTTCCTTCCATTTACACAGACGCTTGTTTTAATTGATATTTTTTTTATTTTTTAAGACTTTCGTGCTGAAAGACTTTGGACTATTTAACAATGCTCAAAAATTAATATAGTGTGCAATCACTTACATTAGTTGAATTATCATCTAACATCTATTATTATTATTATTTTCGATTGTTCCCATTTTTTTATATTTTCTTTGTTTTTTTATTTTTTTTCCAATTATTTCATTGCTTTATTATTATTATTATTATTATTATTATTATTATTATTATTTGTCTAAGGGAAAGAGATAAATAGAAGTGTGATTTTTTGGTGCTGTAAAGTTATTTATTTATTTATTTGATGAACAATCCATTGCAAGTTGATAACGCAACAACATGATTGGAAAAGTCCAACCTTTATGTGGTGTCCACGGTTGGACTGTGTAGTGTTTGGGCTCATTAGTTTATGGGATCAACTATTTTTGGGCCTTACAGACTGAGTCTAATAACCCGATCCGCAAGGCAGATCCAATTAAACCCCCTCAACCCGGTTTTCTCTTTTCATTAGGATCAAACCAATTTTCCGAACCAGGGAGAGAGAGATCTTCGTCGAACAACTTCACGATTCACCAACTGTGCAGGAAAAAATCATTTTCAAGTTTCGAAGAACGATAAATTAAATGGTGCGAATTCTACTTTACCTTTTTATTTTCCCATTTTGTTGTATGATTTTGATTATGATTAGGGTTTCGGTTTATGTTTCTTTGCCGTGAATATTCTGTGCTTCTGTTTGTTGTGTTGCATAGCGATCGTAACCGTAGAATTTTTGTTCTGTGGGGTTTGATTTTAGAGTGAAGCGCTATTTTAGTCTTCTAAAGATAATTGTTATCAATTCAGTCCCTAAAACTTGAAACATATTGCATCTTTCAATTCAGGAGTCTACAAATTTGCGTTCAATAGAACTAGAACTATATTTTTTCTCATATTTACTCTTTAATGGTTTGTTTTCCTTTTGCGCAATTGCTTTGAATTCTGAACTTCATGTTTGGTGCATGTATTTTAGCTGGGTACTTATGGATTTGTACGCTATAGTTTTATTATTATTATTTTTTATTCTAAAAGAAAAAAGTTTTGAAACTTGTATGTTATTTGGTATTTGTTAGTTGGTTTTCCAACGCACTGAACTTGCACTGTTTGCATTTCTGCAGTCTTCCCTTGCAGCTGCTAGAGCAGACAATTTTTACTATCCCCCAGAATGGGACCCAAGTCAGGTATGTTTTCTTACATGCAATCAGTTCTAATATTTTTTTTTTTCTATCATAGGTCTTACACTGTTTTTTTTTTTTTTTCCTGTCAGGGTTCTCTAAACAAGTTTCACGGCCAGCATGCCTTGAGAGAGAGAGCAAGGAAGATAGATCAGGGTATCTTGATTATAAGGTAATGATTCACTTTCACAGCAGGCCATTAAATCATTTTAGTCGTAATTTATCTTGAATGATGGATCTCCTACAGCAAGTTCTTTATTCTAGGACCTCTATAATAGGGAAGATGAAACAATGAGAATGATGACCTTTTAAAGTTATTGATGTCCATTTTGTACCTAGAAGAGTCATAAGCTAGTTCCAGTGTATAATATCTGAAAGACTAGTTTGTTGATATGTATTATGATTGATGACTATATTCAAATGACCCCATATGATTGAACTGTCCATAATTTATTTGATACATGTGCTGGGACATGGTCTTACTTGAAGTTGTGAATTTGGTTTGTTTCTTTGAATGTGTGCTTTAAATAAGCTTATGTATATCTACGCTTGTAAAATTACTCTTCATTTGCCTCCTCTTTCCATTGTGGCTTATATTGTATAGCTTAGGATACAATATTTATTTTTATTTTAACTTTTAATTGCTTGTTATCAAATGGACATGCTTTCAGGTTTGAGATGCCTTTTAATATATGGTGTGGAGGATGTAATTCTATGATTGCAAAGGGTGTTCGATTCAATGCAGAGAAAAAACAAGTTGGGAATTACTACTCCACAAAGGTATGTTGAAGTTGCTGCAAAACCATCTAATGTTTATGACAGTTACTGTAGCCAAGATTGTTGTATTAATTTTCCATTAATTGTTTGGAAACAAGCAAGAATTGTTGCACTTGATCACTCATGCAACCACTTTTTTCACGATATATATAGAAATTAATTCTGATTCAGTGACTGCAGAGTTTTACACTATCATCAACCTTATGGTGCCACATATTTTAAAACTTTTTGATATGGTATCTTCGTTAGTGATACTCTATACAACTATACTCTGAAAATGGTGTCCATGTCCTATACCAGTACCATCATACTTTCAAGTGTTTATGTGCTATAATATCTTTGAACTAATATAAATAAAACGGCTCAATCTAGCTTCAGTAGTATATATACTAATTAACAATTTTATCTCTGGATTCCTTCAGATATGGAGCTTTACCATGAAGGCTGCATGCTGTAAACATGAGATCATCATCCAGACTGATCCAAAGAACTGTGAGTATGTGATCATCAGTGGTGCTCAGAAAAAAACAGAGGATTTTGATGTTGAGGATGCAGAAACTTTTGAATTACCAGCTGATGAAGGTATGCATTTAGGAAGTAATTCGTTTGTTAGCATTTCCTCCTTTATTAATTAGGAGCACATTTGCTCCAGATAGCTTGGAACATGAAATTGCATCGTGCAATTTTGTTATTAAAGCAGGGAGAGCAAGCCATTAAACCATTGGGTCCTTTAGGTGTTTTCTGTGAACTTGGCGGTTGTGTTTGTTTTAAGGTTTGTGAAATTATTCCTGGGAAAATTAACTCAGGAATGTGGCATTTCCATGTTAAGCACAAGTTTTAAAAAGCATTTCTGGGCATTATTGATTTCCAGGAAGGAGACATTACTTCTTTTTTTTCCCCACAATTTTATTCCCATGGGTGAGGTGTGGGTATGTTGCCTTCCCATGAGAAAATTGGAAGTTACCATATAAGTATATAACCCAATTAATAAATTCCTTTCCCCCTCCCACCTTTTCCTCTCAATATCATTTAAATTTTGAAAAATATTCCATGAAATATTAAATTCTAACCAAACATGTTTATGAATTTACCCAGTAATGACATACCTGGTTAGAGTATTCGTAGGAATGTCATTTATGGGAATGTAATATACCTCAAAGAACAGCCCTCTTGGCAAATTGCCCTTTTAACAAGTTCAACGCTGTACCTTTATCAGCATTACAGCTGTCATTAACATGTAGCAACTGATCCCCTAATCCCAATACTAGCTAACCTGCTTCATATTATAATTTCTGCATTACAGAGAGAGGGAAGCTTGCTGATCCATTTTACCGCCTTGAACACCAGGAGGAAGATTTGAAGAAAAAGAAGGAAGCTGAACCAGTAATTGTCCGTCTCCAGCGACTATCTGATGCCAGACATTCAGATGACTATGCCCTAAATAAGAGCCTCAGGGCCCAACTTAGAGTATGTTACTTAGCTCATGAAATTTGCTCTGGTTTTATCATTCATTTGTTTCTCCATTTTTTCCCCTTTTAATAGCTTTTTTTTTCCCTTCATTTTTTACTTGATATTTTCATCTTGGCACAACAAAGAATAATTCTTTTCCATTTTCTCAGAATCAAAAGAAGAGAGTTGCTGAAGAAGAAACTGCTTCCAGGAAAAGAGGCCTTGGCATTCGACTGCTTCCAGCTTCAGAACAAGATGCTGCAACTGCTGCAAATGTGAAGTTTTCAACTAAGTTTGAGAAAAATAGGAAGGACAAGCGGGCAATGATCAATGCTGGTTCCATCTTCCCAGGGTTATCTGCCTCATCCATGTCTGATAAGAGAAGGCTGGAACTAGAGTCTAAACGAAGAAAAATTTCTGCAGGCGGAGCATCTAGGCTACTGGTTGGGGGATTCAAACCATCATCATTGTCACAGGGTGCTGTTTTGTCAAGCAGGCAAAAAGGAGCTTCAATGAATGTAAGACGTTAGAAGCAGAAAAATGTCAGCGGTGTTGTTCACTCACCAGTGATTTTGAATACATTCCCAAAGTTGGTGCTGGAGCTTGTTAATAGAAATTGCTTAATAAGCTTTAAGATGGAAGCATAGCGTTTTATTATGATTATGCATTGTATAGTGTCTTTTAGAATGTGTGAAGGAAGTAAACTTTCTGGTCCCACGAGTTGAATTTTAGTTTATTTCTTTGTAAGAATGGGTGTAAAAATTAAAGACAAGGAAAAGCCTCCTTTCTTTCTCAATGACTGACTGTGCCATCAAGATACCCCCAACAACCTTGATTTTTTTATACTTTATATTTCCTACAATTAATCTTTAATCTTTCCTTTGTTTCATTTTTTCTTCATTTATACTTATCACTTATGTCCCATCTTATTTATTTTATTTTTCTTCTTCTCTATCCGCTAATGTGAGTTCTATATATACCCATATGGGTGTGCAAATGTTATTTTCCTTGCACAAATATTCTTAATTCTATTCGGAATGAACAGTAACCGAGCAAACAGTAACACCGGATTCAGGATATTCTGTTTTGCTGGCAATGAAAACTTAAATCGCACATTGATACTTGGACGAGCTGTAACTCCTGTTGAAACTAATTTTATTTATCCCTCCTGCAATAGCAATTGAGACATGATGGCACTAATGATGGCAACATTATTAGAATGGAAATGTTAGAGAGAAGATGAAGAAGTTATTTGGTTTTCCAACTAGAAAGGCTTCGGGAAAACAGAAACCCAACTTAAAAGCCCACAGCTAAGAAGTTGCTTGGTTCTGAACTGTAATGGTAAGATACTGCAATACAAATCATCTGAGTACTTTACAGAGCCCAAGCTTCATCTTGATCCCACCCCCAACTTTTCTATGCATAATGTTAGATTGAAAGGAAAGAAAGAAATGAGAAAGTGAAAAAAAAAGGTTTTTTTTGTAAATAATGTATTTAGTTAATATATTTAAAAGGGAAGAAAGGATGTCAAAACTATTTTTTTTTTTCATTTTTTCTTGCTCTCCAGTATTCGGAGAATTTAAAAGGGAAAAATACTTAAAGATTTTAGACCATATTGATTAAATTATTTAAACTTATATATTTGACTTTAAAGACTTTATTTATTTGTTGTAAAATATTACAATGAATTGCTTTATTTTCCCTCACTTATTTTGAATCAAATTAGGCATTATTTCACTTTTTTTCTCTCCTCTTTTAAATCAAACAAAAGGCAGCATTTGCTATATCACTGAAATAGGATGAAATATTATGTTTTGTTCTTAATTCACAACTGAAGTTGTATTTTTAAGCTGTATCACACATAATATATATATATATATATATATATATATATTATATTTCATTCTAACACATCTATCAAATGGCAAATGTTATCGAAGGGTATTGTTAGAAGTGCCCTAATGACACTTGTTTGATGTAATAAAAAGATATTTTGATGAAAAATACAGTACTCAGTATATTAGAAACTTTTTAATAAATACCTAAGATAACTCGTTAACATTTGTATTTCCTTAATCATGTTACAGCTATGTTTAGAATAAAATGAAATGGAAGGGCATGATATTTCTAGAACAAAAAGCGTTGATTTTCTTTTTATGTATTGCGGATGACAGCGAAAGAAAAAAGTTAATTTGTTAAATATTAAGATTGAGTTAGTGGTGTGGTGTTTGAGTAGTTGGCATGAGGCATCTGTTCAAATTTTGTTGTCAGTGATGTAACAAAAATAAAGAACTAATTACAACTTTTTTTTTAATTTTTTAAAATTATTAACTTTAATCATTGTTATTATTATTATCACAACTATTAAAAGTGTTTGACTTTGTAGATAATAATCATAGTCAAACTCTTACCATTATAACTGAAATATAATTACAAGAAGGTGTAAAACTATTGTTTTAACCTTGAAATTAAATCAATTTGAATCTTTTAAATGATGGGGTATGAAGTCAGCACATGCTAATGAATCTGTGCAAGGAGGAGGAAAACATGTATATGATGCACTAGAAAACGGACCAAAAACAAGCTCTTATCCAAAATAATTTGGGAGAAGCCCTCGCGGATGGATATTCACAGTGTGTTCAAATTGCTGCTATGAAAATAAAAAGTGGGAACTAGACCTGACAATTTAAGCACTAATGCACATTTAAGGAGTCACCCACTTTAAAAATGCTTTAGCTATAGGTAGTTAGGGTGTTCAATTCTAGACTGAAACGTGCATAACTTAACCTCTCTGTTAAATTAATAGTTATCACAGAACAATCATAATGACAAACATAATGGATATAAGACTTTGTCTATATCATGTAATTTTGATTCGCAGCTGTATCTAAAACGAGAAATATTTTGCTCAATCTTTGCAAGATATGGGATATTCCCGAGGGAAAAGATTCAATACACCTTGCTAGATCTTCTTTATATTGCTTTCCATTCATATTATGTACAAACTTATGAAAACTTTGTAGTGACCTCCGCTCTGAAATGATTGCAGCTACTGCGATATTATTCTATTAGAATAATAATCTTTTAGTGAGTTCATACTTAATTATTAAGCAGTAACAAGATATACTTATACAGAGACTTTCAAGTTTCATGTTTGAATTGACTCATTGCTCTGATTCTAAGAGAGAGACCAAAATGGAAACAACTTTCGGGGTTTTTTCATTCATCAAAGTGGCTTAATGGAAGTGAAGATGTGCTTGTATATGAACGATGGAAACTAACATATGGAGAACAAACGTAAGATAACGTTGGTATATGTACGTTAAATTCACTCAAACATATATCCATTTTAAGGTTATAACTTATCGCCTTTACCTTAAAACGTGATTTTGTAAACTTTTTAAATATGCACTACAACTTTCAAGTGTGAGTGAAAACTATTTGATTGTATAATAGCTTCTGGGTCTTGTGACAGACATATATCATGTTATATACTGCTAGGATCTATGTTATGTTGATTGCATACTATATAAGTGTGTGTGTGTGTGTGAGCATTGTTTTATTGGGACCACGTGTATCATAAATGGAATCCTCGGTAGCTATACATTGCAACTGGACGAAACTGAACGTCCAATGATAACTCCGAATATTTTACTTTCCTGTTTCATGATAAGCAATGGTCAATATTATATTTTCATTTTGTAAACTAGAAACAGTGCAAGATCTATCATCTAGCTAGATAGGGTTGGTTGGTTTAATTAACTTGTGTGTTTAGGATAATAATGGCCAATTATTTATAAATAATGAATTAACTTAGAGATTAAGTTTTATTTCAAAGAATTTTAATTTCATGAAGAATTCATTTATTGCTTGTTCAAAGTTTTCCAGCAAGAAGAAACCTAAAAACATAATGTTGGTAAATTTCTACTTGCGTAAACCAGTTTAAAATGAGTTCAAGTATGGTACAATTCTGATCCTTACCATTATATATAGTTGTAAAAAGCAACAGAACTCATTTTCGTCTAGAACTATAGCTCATGACTTAGCTTAATGCTATGTTGACTTGAAACTTCATTATTGATCACAGTTGAAATAAATCATCTTGAATACGGAAAATCCAAAGTCTGCTTCTAAGAAAATGAAACTAATGCAAACCTAATTATAGTTTTCATGAATCACTATGCTTAAGAATACAAAGAAGTCGAATTAAAATGAGTACGTAACTTGTAAAGGAATGTTGCTCAAATTTTATTTGTTTGTTTAAATAAGTTAAATTTGTTTTTTTTAGCTCCGTTATAGTTTTATTATTTTTTATTTAACAAATATATTCTTAAATTATTTTTTAATTTTATTAATGAAATTTTGTGTTGAGTCCATAGCTACATGAAATAAATCCTTTTTATTGATTAATTATTTAATTAAAAAATTATGTTAAAATGCGATAAAAGTACAAAGAGAGTAATGCTAAAAAATGTTCTACTTAGTCCCTTTGAACCGTCTTATTATGAATGATAGACTTAGCTCAATTTTTGTAAATTTTCACAGTTTTTACTCACTAAGTTTGATCAAATTAAACTAAAAATATTTATATACAATTCAAACTCAAAATTAAAAGTTTAATTCCTAGATTTTACAGGACACATTAAAGTCGATTAAGTTGAGAGAACTATTTTATTGGCTAAAAAAGAACAAAAGAATATCTATAAATAATAAAAATATAATGATATTTAGAAAATATAATTAAGTCTTTTTATTTAAATTTAAATCGCATTTTTTTATCACTTTCTATAAAGTACTTATTCATAAACTTTTAATATTAAGTCTATAAACTTTTAACTCTAACTGGTTTATATAATCGAGTTCAAAGTTAAATATAAATTTATTTGTTTATTGCCATATAAACAAATTTAATCACACATTTTATAATCAAAATTAAATAATTTATAAATATTTCAATTCATTTATACCCTAAGCACGACATTTCAAACTGAAGGTTCAAGGCAACAAACTGGAATTGACATGCACTAAACTATGAGTATGAACACATGCCTCTAGGTAAATAAGTATGACTCAAAAAGCTCCACTTTGGCAAATCATTACCATTTTACTTAATTATTTCTTTCATCATCAATTTTAAAATAGTACTAAGTGTCACAAAAGCTAAGAAAGAAATCGAGTAGAATTAGTACAATGGATTATATTTTTAGAATAAAAAAAAATCACAATAATCCGATGTCAGTTTGCTGATTTAAAAAAATACAATGTATTCAATATCCTCCTTAATGATAAAAACACCCGATGTTAAGTTTGTTTCTGTAAGTCTAATATCAACTTACCTTAATTTTTACAGAATCTTTACATACCCTCTTTAAAAAATTAGACACACATTTTCCTTTTACCAACGTAAATGAGCAGTGTGAAATTTATTTTAAATAATAATAAATAGAAAATGCAATAGAATGTAATAAAAAAAAATTAAAAAAATTGATTTAAGCTTATAATATTGGTGCAAACCATTTTGTTTTATTTTGGCAGTTTAACTGTGTCTTAGGTATATCTCAAGGGGTAGCTTTTGTCCTTCTCGTTTTCCTTTCGCGCGTGGTTGGTGGCTGATAACATTTAAAGAACAATCGTATTTATATAAATTTTGTGTACAAAAATTATAAAATAAAAGGTTAATATTATAAAAAAGATTAGATAAATTAATCATCCAAATATACATTATACTCGTATTTGAACTAGCTGTTGAAATTCCACAACATAGCAACATTGGCTTATAAGGCTACGTATCTAACCTTAATATGAAACACAAAGAAGACATAACGGGATTTGATTTATATATGTCAAGCTTCGCGTCAACGATATATTCCATAAATAGCTCAATTCTCTTACGGAAGTGCCTCCATCATTTTCCAATTACTTTTTGGATCATCTTTCTTACAACTTGTTTGGTGATGTTAAATATACCCACTACAGTTTATATACACCACCCAAAAAGCATAATATATGATATAATTTATGTATATTTATAATGATAACTTAACTTTTATTAAATAAAAATATATCATTAGAATATTAGTTTAGTAATTAATTATTTTTTTTAGTATATGACTTTTTTCGGTGAAACAAACAAAAAATTACAACTAAATAGCACTGCTCAAGCTTGCCACATGCTTATGAATCATACAATATGTTTGTGAAAAGGAAGAAAAGAAAAGAATTTTTTCCACAAATAACTTAAGAGTATTGATTAAGAATTAAAGAAAAATATTTTTGATTAATTCTTTAATCAATAATGTAAGAATACTAGTTTACATGTTTTATAATAAAGAGTGATAGTAATTAAAGCTGGCTAGTTTTAACATCATTACCTGTTTTGTGTTCAACGAAGGTGGTTTACGCTGAATTCAATGATCTCGTGTGAGATTAAGAATGTACTTGATCAAAATAAATAAACATGATAAAACCAATTAGAGCATGCCATCATCATAAATACATGCATATCTCTTTTCTTTAAGTAATACATGCGTATCTCAATGCTTACTGATTTGTGCTATTTATCTTTTATTCTTTAAGCTATTTTAATTGTTATCAGACACCTCTAATCATTTCGCAAGTTCGAAATAAAAAGAATAAACAAATAAATATATATATTCACATATAAGGCAAGCCATCATCATGTGTGCATGTCAAATTGTATATTTACTCACTCTGTGTTTTTTTTTCATTTTTTGTAATTGTAATCGAACAACCCTAATCATCATTTGGTAAGGCAAGGATTTTCACGTAACGAGAAATCAAAGTAATCTATATTCTATACTGCCCCTCAGAACGATACACACTGATTGAAAGTTGAAAGTAGTGCTCGTTGCTCAAGTACCAACTAAGTGTTATTTAATTTTGAAGGTAAATTTTTTTTAAATATATGAAAAATATTTTATTAACGTGTGTTTAAAATTAAAAAATATTAAATTTATGTTAAAAATTATAACATTCAATGTTATTAATGCATTAAATTTTGTAAAATTTTATTATTTTAAATAAAAATTTATTGTACACAATTTTTTATTGAGTATCATCGACTACACATTAAGAAAATCATAAAAATTATATCACAGTAGAATTAGTTGTCCAGATAATATTTTCTATCTCGATACATAATCTACCTTTCTAATACTTATAATTTTGGTGATTAATCAATAAGAACCATATATATGTATGTGCAGCAACCACTTTCATATATATATATATATATATATATATATATATATATATATGTGTGTGTGTTTCTTCTTCTGAATCTATTTTCTCGGGAAGAAATTTCATACAAATGCATGAATGTTGTGTTTATAGCAAGGCAAGCCATGGAAGAATATTCAATGATCACTCATTAATGAAAAGCCAAAGTCTCTTTGAGTTGGTTGTGAATGCTGGAGAGCAGAATAAGTAAAGAAGGCAAAGGCACTAAGATTGAAAGAGCACACGTCATGACAGGGTGGGGCTGATGTCATCATAACTCCACTCAAAGGGACTTCTCGTGGGTTATGGTATTGGTAGTGGTGGTGCAGCTATCATCAAATGTTTGAATAGGCCTCTTCTAAAATTTAATTCTTAACACTACATAGAAAACTATATTGAAGAATAAAAAATATGTAACACATTAAAGGTATATTATATATAAAAAGATAGAACATGAAAAGCTAAGAAGAATGGGACCGAAGCAGACATGCGTGTGACCACAAACAAAAGTGTCCTAGAAAACAAGTACCCTTTCTCTCTAAGCTTCCATGCCCTACAAGAACAATATTATATAATTAAGTGAAATAAAAAGCTTAAAAAGGAGGGTTTCATGCTGAAGCATGTTAATAGTAACATTGCAGAAAGAAAAGAAAACAGTGCCTGGTGACTGACCTTATTTAGAAAAAGATAACCCCTCTTTCCCTAAAGAAATAGTGAAAGGATGGGTGAGAGGAGACATAGTAATGTGGTTATGTGTACTTGCAATTAAAATGTTAGATTTCATCTTCCTTACGTTACTTATGCAGTAATGTTGTTGAACCCATAGGTGAATTATGTGCTTAAAAAAAGTTGAGAAGGACAGAGTATGCCCAAATGTTTACCTGCTATAATTTCTTTTATGAAAAATGAGCAAAACCCACACCCTTTAACTAAGGACTTACGAAAATAAGTTAATCAATATTTCAATTTAAATATAACTATAAAGTCCCAATACCTAATTAGTGCTCGAAGGATAAAGTAATTTTAAGGAATTTATAATTTTTAAATAGGAGAGCTTTTAATAGAAAATATGAATAGATGATTGAAAACATATGGGTAAGTAGAATATTAATATGACGCGAAGATAAATTTGATAATTAATTTTTTAAAATGTTGAAAATAAGCTATCACCCCTCTCAATATTTTTTACTAACTCGCTCGGATTTATAAAAAGTTATGATACATTCTAATATCATTTTTTATTAAGGACAAATCTGTGCAATGTAAAAATTTAAAACAAAGACAAATTACCGTCATTTCAAGAATTTATATTGAATTAGGTATAGACTTGCATGTGATTTGTACACCTTAATATATATATATATATATATATATATATATCTTATTAAATACTTAACATTTTTTTTATTTTTAACTTTTTAATTAACATGTGCTTATAAGCATATTAAAAAAACTCAACTAAATAATAATAGTAAGAGATATGAAGAGTAAAAAAAAAAAAAAAAAAACAATGGAGACAATGTACTTTTATTTTATAATGAATTTATAGTTGAGTGAAATTTAAAATAAGCATTATTTGAAATTTTGAATTCTTAATTATCATAGTTTTTTTAAATTATGCGTAAATAATATTTCTCTGTCAATAATTAGTTACCGCCTTATGAAATCCATTTAGTAACCTATTTTATTTTATCCAATATACGTCTTAACTTTAACAATAATGAATTATTAAGCCATCGATTAGATGATTACTAACTAATTAATTACAAATATTAAAAAGATAAAACTTTTCAAATGTTTTTAATCAATAAAAATGAAGCATATATGATTTTATTGAACTTTCTTAATATATATAAATTTAAAGACGTAAATAAGCGCTTTTATTGTCTATTCGTGTTAATCACTCAAAATAATCGATTAAAGATATTAAAAGGATGGAAACTAAGATTAATTTACAAGAAGAAGACTTAAAAAAAATTAATTGAGTAAATATAGTATTAAAGTAAAATGATCAAATAATTGAGACGTTAATATTATAATTTGTTTTAGTTTTTATATACTATAAATTCATATTTATTATTAATAGCAACTTAAATTAAAACTCAAGTCTTATCAATGGCATGAGTAGAATTGACTTTTAAATAATTAGAACATGTTTAATTTAAATGAAATACTACACTTGGTCAACAAATGGGCACTCTGTTGTTTTAATACAAATTAGAATAGTCACCCGTGTATTGCACGATGAAAAAGGCACCAATTCATATTCAAAATTATTTATCTTTTAAAAAAAATATCATTATAATTTGACATGTAACAATACTTTGAATATATTTATTAAATTTATATCTTATTTTTAAACATTTTTAATATTCTTTTTTTACAGAAACTTTATTTATAATAGAAGACAAAAAATGACATTTTTGATTAATTTTTGAAGTCCTGCTCAAAAGCTCCCAATATATCATTTGATTGATCTAGAAAGAAGTCGCGTTGACCAAAAAAAAAGAAAAGAAAAGAAAGAGGTTTCTCCACAGTTTTGTAATTTAATTTAGATTTGAATTCTTCTATGCTGTTGACTAGTATCACAGAGGTGCAGTTTGAATAAATTTTGGTAGAAGTATTAATAAAAGAAAAAAATTAAATAAATGCTTTTTATAATTTCAATCAATTTATATAATTTTCTAATTTTCTAATTAATTTTTCACAATATAAACTGTATAGATTAATTTCAATTTATATAGAAAAAAATATTTATTCTATCTTATTATTTTATTATAAGTATTTCTATAAAAATTAATCCAAACTAAGTTATAATTATGTTTAGAATAAAGATAATTTTTTTATTAACTTTAATTAATAAATTTTATAACTAATTAAAGTGGTTTCTCATCTAATAAAAACTTATTTTTTTTAAAGAAAATAATGTCATATTATTCATCAAGAAATACAAATAATTATGCAAAATAAATAAAAATAATTTATGAATTTTGTTAATTTGAACCTTTAAAATTGAATTTAAGTAATTAAAAATAATAATTTTATTAAAAATAATAAATTATAACAGCAAAGCCATAAAACTATAATAAATTTTTAATAAAAAATTATTATTTTTAAATACTCAAACTCAATTTTAAATATTAAAGTTAACAACTTTTCATAATTCAAACATATAAAAAAAAATCTGAGTTACTGGAATATACAATTCACAATATATATATTAAAATTTAAAAAAGTATAGAATTTTGCTCTGTCATTATCTCCGGACACTGAACAATTATAATGTTGAATAGGGAAATGGAATGTGTATAGGCTTTAATGATTTTAGTTTTACTTTAGATGGCAAAACTGCTTATGGAACTGTGCATTTATCTTGCAGGCTTTGCCAGTGAAGGATCTAAGACTTGCCTTTTAAGCCATGGCTACTAAATTCCCCTCTTTGTTTTTCACTATGCACCATTCACAAAAAGAGACAAACAATAACCACTTCAATATCTTTTCCACCAACCAGCCACCACCAACCACGGCTTATGCTGCAAACCACTTTCAATCCTCAGAGATACACCCACCCAACATGTACAAAGTCATACACTTCAATTTACAATAAGGTAAATATTAAATTTTATTTTTCTTTAAAAATCAACACATTATTTGATAAATTAATTACTAACTAAATTCATTTTATATTAATTTAATTAAACTAATAATGCATAATTATTTAATTTAATCTATATTCTTGACTCTAAGTAGTTTTATTCGATTCGAATTGTGTCTAATAAAATAAAAAGAATGAAAATAACAGTGTGATGTTATTGTTTTGGAAAAAGAAAAGATAGACTTTGATAGACTGTGCCACTTGTCAAAAGTAAATGGAGACATCTATCATTCCCTTGTGTTTGTGTGGCCTTTTCAAGTTCTAACATTCTGGTGGACAATATCTTACCAACCCATTCCAAAGTGACATATTTTTAGCCATTTTTCTACACAAATTTTTAGATCATTTTTTACTTTGGCTAAGAAAGAAAATAGTTTTTGTCTTAAAACCATGTTCTTGGCTGCCCTTGTATTTACTCCGAGGTGTGAGAGTTAGGTTTTTCTTTTCTTTTCTGAAGGAAAAATTTACAATTACATACAGGGATCGTGGAAATGATTTTGTACTCTGTTCATTCAAATTGAGAAAATTAAGGGGCCGATAGAGGAAAATAAAATCACGTGATGATTAATTATACGAGTGATTAATTTCATCTTAGTTGATTTCCAATATGATGAGTTGCTAATAATAATGCAAAAAGTCGCAATGATCTGAACTTTAGTTTAGATTAAACTTTAAGCTTCGGCTATCCTTGGAAGTTTGGCACATAGTAACATGCCACGTAAAAATGAAGGCATTGGATGATATTGATCCACTATGATGTATCATATCTCTCTAAACATTTCAATTAGCATTAGCCATGGACAGAGATAAAGATCACACACATGAAGATGAGATATGCTTATGCTTATGATTACGAATGTAGATGATATATGGTTGCTGATACTTATGAGTTATAGCTGAAAGGAAGACACGTTGAAGAGGGTGGAGAGAGAGAAGATTCAGTGGAGAGAGGAGGAGTGTGTTCCAAGACACAATGATTACATGGTCTTGGGGAAGCAGAAAGGGTGGCGTGGACATAGCAAGAGTATAGAAGAACGTGGGGGGCTTGACCGAGGTACGAAGGAAAAGGAAACACCTAAAGGCCATTGGGCTAAAAATGCTCCAAAAGAAATAATAAAATAACAACATTTTTTAACTCTCTTTTTTTGTAACTCTTGTCAGTGTTATTTATTTATTAAAAATATTATTTTATTTTAATAAAATTTTATTATTAAATATTATTGTGTACTGTTAAAATAATATTTAAATTTAACATCTATAAAATTATCTACAATACTAATTAATTAACAAAAATTTTAGCCTGTATATAAAGATATGTAATAAATAATACTTTTTAATTAAAATTATTATATTTAATATTTTTATTATATCTCTTTATTTATAGTTTTAAAAAATTAATTGCTAATTAAACATGATAATAATAAAACTAAATAACTTTATTATTAATCTTTATACTCATATTTAAAATAAAAACTTATATCTAAATTTATATCAGTCTATGCAACAATTTTAAATTTTAAATTTTTATTTATTGTCATTTATATTTCTATGTATAGATCTATTATTATTTTAATTAACTTAAATATGATAATGTATTATGTATTTATTTAACAAAAATAAAATATAAACATTATTATAATTTTAATGTTAGCAATAACAAAATCATTGATTAAAAAGATACATACATAACCTAATTAAAAAATGTATTTAAAGATAATCAAATTTTTAATTATAAGATATAACAAATATATTATTTCTACATAAATAGAATTGAGAAATATAATATTTATGTCTATAAAATTTATAAACAATTACTCATTCAGGTCAAGCTCCATTTAATTGATAAATATTTCATTTATTGCAAAAAATTATTATTATAAAACTATAATTTTTAATTATATTATAGTTTGCGTTTATGTAATAGTATATATATATATATATATATATATATATTATACTTTGAATATATTTCAATTAAATTTTTAATAAAATATTAAATAAATAAATGACATATTCCACAGAATATATTTGAGTCTGACATAAGAAAGAAAGCAAAGCGTCGGCTAAGCATTGAATCGTGATGATACTCTCAGTCTCTTTTGTCTTTGGTCGGTCCACAATCTGTGTTGTGTGTCTTCTCACTCTGGTTTCGTTGTGTTTCCCGTCTCTTTCTCCATTTCTCTCTCACTCGTAGCTTATGCAAGTTCATATATAAACAAATAAACTCTATGGTTTTTCTATTCAATATCAATATGCGTGCATAAAATATAATAGTTTACAAATTTAATTAGAATGTATTAGCAATCCAAACATATTTTTATACTATCAGTAGATTAAAAGTTGTACTTATAATTTGTAGATAAGTATTATAATAGTCAAACTTCTTTAACAATTTAAAAATAAAGCACAGAATGAATTGATAATATAATATAGTCGAATCTAAATAAAAAGCATATAGCAGTGCATGGATAATTAAGAAAAGATCGAAAGAGAATGAAAGTTATAAATTATAATAGGTAGATGTATAAACAGAAAATGGTGAATGGCGTAAGAAGAAAGGAAAGTGGAGTAGCAGCACTCAAACAGGGACAGCGTATGTTATGTTAGAGGGTGATGGTGGGCAGAAGGGTGCAGAGAGAAGATTAGGAAGAAAAAAACAAAGAAACCAAAAGGAGACCAACAAAGCACAAAGGAAAAGGAAAGTTTTGTTGAAGGTAAAAGGATCATTACATTGCCCCGCACAAAGGTTTGTGGCAGAAAAACACTACTAAGTGAAAGAGATTTGACAATAAGGCAGAGAGAGAAAGCGAAATCCAAAGCCTTGGACTTTTCTTTCACCGCCCACCACCACACACAACACAAACAAACAAAGTAACTCATTCATTCCTACCATCATCGAACTACAAAGCACATTTAAACACCATATCTAATCAGTCATCACACATCAAACAAAGGGAAGGTATGTATCCTACTTCATTTTTATTATTATTATTTTCACCTCTTTATATAATTATATATATTTCATTTTTACATTTATTTAATGCTCTTGTTTATTTATTATCTCTTCTTTATTATACTATTCATTACATTTATTATTCTCATTATTAATACAAACCTTTATAATTAATTTAAATTATTTAAAAGTAGTATAATTTTATTAAAAAAAAGATAATTTGATATTTTTCTTTGTATATTACAAGGTATATACAAAGAGTGTGAAAGAAAAAAAAAACATTTTTCATCCCAATTGTCCCTTCTTGAAATACCCTTTTCATTTTTATTCCTTGTGGAGTGTAAAGAAAACTTCTCCGAACTCTTTATTCTTTCAACCCTCCTTTTTCTCAGTCATATCAGACAAAAAAAAAAAAAAAGATAGAGGATACAAAACTAAACCCACCTCAGCTTCTGACATTTGAATCTCAAAATTTCTTTCTTTAATTATTTATTCTTTTTTCATTCCAACAAAATATTCTTATATAAAGCCTTGGAGTTTGTATTATTCTTCAATAACTAGAGTTCATATAAAACAGGAGCTACAGGCCCTAGGGAGATGATACAGGAAGATCAATTAGGACAGTGTTCTTCTTCTCAAGCGATCAATAACTTCCATCAGAGCTATCAAGAGCAGTTTCTCCTTCAGCAACAGATGCAGCAACAAAACAGTGATATCTTTGGTGGAGGAAGAGGAGGATTGAACATGTTCCCCGGTGAAGTTTCTCCAATCTTGGAACCATGGTCTATGCCTCCGGTTCACCCCTTCAACCCGGTGAGAGAGCACGACCCTTTTCTTGTTCCTCCACAACCTTCACCCTATGCAAGTTTGTTCAACAGAAGGGCTCCTTCTCTTCAGTTTGCATATGATGGTTCATCTTCTCATGACCATCTTAGGATCATATCAGATAACCTTGGTGTTGGGCAGGTGGTTCCACCCGGTTCAGCACCCTTTGGACTCCAAGCCGAGTTGGGCAAGATGACAGCTCAAGAAATCATGGAGGCTAAGGCTCTTGCGGCTTCCAAGAGTCACAGTGAAGCTGAAAGGAGACGCAGAGAGAGAATCAATAACCACCTTGCCAAACTCCGCAGCTTGTTGCCTAGCACAACCAAAGTAAGTATTATTAATTAATTAAATCTTGAAATTAGTTAAATTCTTCCCACAATCCACGTATTCAAATTAAGATGTATACGCTATATGTTATAATTATAAATTATGTATTAGTAACTAGTGTTTATAATTAATCTTGTCAGCCTCATGAAAAATGCAAAACTGGAATAAAAGATCAATCTCATATACATATTATTATCACGCGCCCCTATAATATGATCTTATTTGTATAAACAATAGTGCAAGAGTTGTGTTATGGGGCGTTCTTTCTTTGTGGACTTTTCAATTCAAGAACTATTTGTAAATCTTTCCAATATTCTATCTGTTACTTTGGTCTGATAGGAATAACAACCCAAATCAAAATCTAATAACCTTTTAGAAAATGAGGTGCAAAGGGAACTCGTTGTTTGCCTGCTTTTTTTTTTACCACCCTTTTTGGCTTTGTTAGTTCTTGTTTCATTTACACATTGTTATATTCTTCTTCTTTTTCTTTTTGCCTTAATTCTTCACGTTAATAACTTTAATTATGCACATGTATTCTTTCGGAGTGCTCTTTGAGTGGTAGTTCCGAGGAACAGCTAGAAAAAGTATACTAGTAATAAAAGATGACATGAGAGAAAAAGTGTATTAGCGTTAATGTCGCTTGGTTGGCATGATAAAGAGGAACCAAGTAGCAGTTGAAAAGCTTCGCATGGAAAATTCTTGCCGGATAATGTTGATCAGTCAAACTCAGTTTGAGAATGAAAAGAAATAAAGCCAGAGACAAACTAGCACCCTTGTCAGTCACACACAAACACACACACACACACACTAGTCTATTTACCCATCTCATCTCATCTATAATATGCTGCATGACACTTCCACCATTCAAAGACACCCACTACTTCCATTTCACAATCATCATATGCTATTACCTACCAACCTCATATAACAACTACAAAGCCCCACCATTTCTTTTCACACCATAATATATTGTACAATTTCAGTGCCTTAATTTATCATACTATAATTAAATATGATATGATATTAGTAATTTATTTCTTTTTATTACTTCTTTTGTGTAGACAGATAAAGCATCATTGCTAGCAGAAGTGATTCAACACGTGAAGGAACTGAAGCGTCAAACATCGTTGATAGCAGAAACGAGTCCAGTTCCTACCGAGGCCGATGAGTTAACAGTGGATGCAGCTGATGAAGATGGCAAGTTTGTGATCAAAGCCTCGCTTTGTTGTGATGATAGGTCAGATCTGTTGCCTGAACTCATCAAGACTTTGAAAGCGTTGAGGTTAAGAACCCTCAAAGCTGAGATCACAACGCTTGGTGGGCGTGTCAAGAACGTGTTGTTCATCACTGGGGAAGAAGACTATTCCAGTAGTAGCAGTGAGGAGCATGGCCACCAACAACAGTATTGCATTAGCTCCATACAAGAAGCACTTAAGGCAGTGATGGAGAAGAGCCTTGGGGATGAGTCTGCCTCTGCAAGTATTAAGAGACAAAGGACCAATATAATATCAATATCCTAGAACCAAGGTCTTTATAAGTTTTATTTAACTGAAGGCCTATAGTTCTTATTATCGTACTTAGTTGTTATATATTATATATTTTGATTAATCTATTTTTGGGGGGTGTGGTTTGTTTTGTTTTGTTTCTATTATTACTAAATGGGTGTGCTGGAAAATATAATTACTATGTATCATCTCCATCAACATCATCATCATTAAGCAAATGTAATGATAGTGTGGTGGTTTTTTTTTTTTAATGTGCTTTGTTGCTTGACACAGCTTGAGTTGAGTCCAGTGAGACGAAGAAAGGAGGGTAGGGAGTAAAGCAGGGAAGAATCTTTTTCGTGTGAAGAGAAAACCTTATATCAAATCCTAACATGGAAAACAACATATTCGTTGCCATGAGAATTGAATCCACATATGTAGTAGCTGTTAATTATTGTTAGGGGCTCTTGTTTGGTCTTGAAGTTTTCGTGCACCTTAGGTGCATCACATTATAATAGTCACCAAGGTAAGGTAAAGTAAACAGGCATGTGCTACGTCCCCGTATAAGACCATGTCTATAGACTAAAATCACCTTAGTCCAACAATGCTTTCCGTGGTAAACCATGCACTTCAGTACATAAAAAATCTTAGATAGTATTAGAACAATGTAATAAACAACGAGACTGCTTAATTATTTCTTCATAGTTGCTAGCTAGAGGTTAGAAGTGATGGAATATATATTGATCAATTCCATGCGAAATTTTTTTGAATCCGTACAAGTTATTTTTGGGATAATTTTTTTTTTCCTTGGTTCTTTTTATGGTGACTGCATGTCTGAAAATTAATTCTTAGGTGGAAAGTTTCTTACCATAAGAATTCAAACTAAATAACACTTAGCATGTGTAAAGTTATTGAGTACCTATATATGATTATATAAAGATCATATCTTAAGATTTTCTTTACTAGACATTGACTTAAATTACAAATAACGATTATGAATATCAGATATGTGATATATGTAGCATATTTTTTATTTACAAAGATTGAACCTACGTTATTATTTCAAAACTTTATTAGTACTTAGTTTTTTCTATGTTGAAAAATATAAATAACTTAGTTTTTGTGGGAAAAGAGCAATTTTAAAAAAAAAAATCAAAATATAGATAGTAATAATATAAAATAATTTTAAAAATAATTAAAGTTGAGATTTGATATTTTAAAACCTGAATATATATTAAAGGAAAATATAAAATCAACCAATAATTTAAGAACTTTTAAAATAAGAATATTAATGCTAAAAGTCCTGGATCACAAAGAAAAATATAATAAAAATGATTTTATAACTAAAAGTAAAATTTAAATTTATAATGTAAGAATTAATTTAATCCATCATTCATTATTGGATCAATAAAAATTTTCACATTTGATTATTGTAAATAACATATTATATATGATGAATAAAATAGATGATGTGATATAGATAAAAAAAAAATTAAAACATATTTATAAAAATTTATTATGTGTATCATACTCTTAGTTAAAAAAGTAAATAAAAAATTTATTCAATATAAACCTCAAGAAAAATAATATCTATTTATACTTATATAAATCGACACATATTGTTGTGTTAAAGAGGTTTGATCCAACTTATACACTTAATCACTTATCGATTTTCTTTTAATTTGGTTAACTTTAGACAAATCTTAGTATTTTTATAACAATTTTGAGTGAAGGCTTAACTCTTGGAAAGATTTACTTTTGTAAAATTATGGAATTATTTATTAAAATAATAATAATTAAGATGCAAACAATTATATAACTTTATTAATTATGTTTAATTTTTCATTTTTACTCTTTAAATAAATTAGCCCCTTATTTTTATAGTAACTAAACCGTTCAAGTAATGAATATAATAATAACTAAAATTAATAATAAAATAAATATTTAAATATATTTTGTCTCACAAATTAATAAATTTTTGTTTTAATCTCTCCAAATGATTTTTTATTTTAATTCTTATTTTTTTATTATTTTTATTTTTATTCTTTAAAACTACTGTAGTCAAATCAAAAAGTAATATGTGACAGTATCTCAACGTATCATATTAATATCAAGACCTAAAAACAAAAATTTATAAAAAAAAAAATAAAGACTAAAATTTTTGTTTAAAGAGACAAATAAAAAATTTATTAAAATATGAGGATAAAAATGTATATAAGCTTAATTAAAATAAATTTAAATTTATTTCGTACAATAAAATAAGCCGTGAGTTTAAATACATTGGAATGATCAGGTATATAGGAAGCGTTCTAATATTTTCTATCTTTGGCAATTTTTTTGCTCTTTAGAAATGGGAGTAAGTCAAGTTGATCATTAAAAATTTATAACCTAACTGGATTTTTTTAGACAGATTTGATCAATTATCGAATAGGATAAGTTGAGATATTTTAAAAGTTTACTTAATTAAAAAATTCATGTTAATTTTCAATGATTTAAAAGTTTTAAATTAATAAATTAACTTATGTAATTTGTTGTTATATTACATTAATTATTAAAAGAATTAATATTAAAGTAAATGCAATATTCATGTCTATGTCTTGTCTCAGGTCATTTGTTTCCATTTCCTCTTTCTACCAAACCAGATGTTGCGACGCAAACACGGAAAAGAAGCACACCATTATTCAAGTGAAAATTTTTGCTATACACCACCTTTATCTATATTATGAGAACATTGACTAAACCCAGAGGCTTTTAATCAAATTATTACCAATAAACTATTTCATGTAAAAACAAAAATCAAAATTAGTTGAACATATAAATTTTCATGTAAAAACTCTTTCATCTATGGAGTATGATCTATAATGCAATGAGGTCATCCCCCACTGCTGTGCTTAAAGAGCATTGAATATATTTTTATAACATTAAATGCATGTTATTAAAGTAATCTAATTATTTAAAAATAATTATGAAATGATTATATATTTTAAATACAGTGAACATTTTTAAAATTAATTTTTCTTAATGGTTTTTTTAATAATTTGGCTTTTATCTTTAAAAGGTCAAGTTGTTACTTATCAGAATGTTCCTTCTAAAATACTATTTCTATAATATAATTTTTCAATTTATAGTAATAGATCGATCATTCAAAAATTTATTTGTTACTTATTTGAATACGAGAGACAGATTATTGAAGCATATATTTTTTATAATTTAATATATGTACCCAAATAATAAAGTTATTAATTAGAACAATTTTTCATGAAACACCATAAATAACAGCGTGTGTTGTTTTATTTATTTTTTCTTTTAACTTCTGATATAATATGAAACAAAAAATGGGGGTTATAATCAAGATTTCTAGTATGAGTCATGGTTTTGTGTATGGAAATTGATAACCTGATTATTACATATTGGGCTTTAGGCCCACGTAAATTATTCATCTTTCTCGTAAAGAAATATCACACAATCAAAGTCGCAGGTCGCAGAAATTAGCAAAAGGAAAAAACATTAACTTTTGGCCCATGCAGGTCTCGAACCTGCGACCTTGGCGTTATTAGCACCACGCTCTAACCAACTGAGCTAATAGGCCGATGTTACATAAATCCCGTTTGTACATTAAAACAATGGGCAAAAGACCTTTCCACTTTCGACTCAATGTCGAATATTAATTGTTGATATTGGGTCTTGGCATTTGCTGCTCTTCATTTTTCTATTACAAGATAATTCAAATGATCATCAAGTTTTATCTTTTAATTAAAAATCAACCTATACTCTCCAATCCGAATCCAAAAATTTTACATGTGTGAGCATAAAAAAATATTGTTGACCAGTATTTTAAAATATTAATTAAAGAATCAATAAATGATAAATTAAAAAAATATAACTTCTATCTCTTTCAAAAAAAAATATTTTTTAGGTAATACTTTTAATATTTTCTTTCATTAAAAATTTGATATCAAAATTTAATTAAAAGTGGGGAAATTTTTGGCATCTTTTTTCTTCACTAAAAAATTAAGAGACTATAAATTTCATACCAACTCATAAACTAGGAACAAAAAATACTACCTAGACGAGTATAGTGAAATATGCTATAATTAAAATTTGAAAGAAACTAAATTACCTTGTGCTAATAATAATCGTATAAATAAAAATATGGTTAAAATATACAAAGTAAATAAATAAAAGTCAATCAAATACATTTTTATTTAGGCTTGTAAGGATGAATTTATAACTAAGTGAGAAATTAGTTCTTAATGGCTATTATTTTTTTTTCTTTTTCAGATCTATATCTATGATAAGGTAACAATGTTATAATAAACAAATTATTATTATTTATTTGAAAGTGAAAAAAATAATATTTTTATAAATATAAAAGGTTAAGATGTAAGTTTTGATTTATAACATTTTGGATATCCTAATAAAAGATAAAGTATTGGTAGATTTTTTTCAGATGGGAAAATCTAGGGTAAGTCAGCAAGCCACTTTTTCTTTTTCTTTTTATGGGGAAAGGAATTGGAAATTGGGGGAAATTAATTTAAATATAAGATTTAAAAATATTATATTTTGGAAAAAAAAACTATGGAATTTAAAAACTGCATCAACAATTTTTAAATTTCAAAGAATTAACTAATTTTATTAAAAAATGTTAATGCGTATTTTTTAATTTGATAACATTTTCTAAAATATCATACTCTAATATATATTATTTTAAAACACTATAAAAAGAGTCGAAATTGGGAGAGGGCAGTGTAAAAAATTTATAAACAAGATTTAAACCCAATTTTTATCATTGAACTATAACTGCAAACCCAACTCTAAAATGCATAAATGAAGATTTTTTTGGGTCAAAACATATACGAAGTTATCATCATGGCCGAAAATATATGGACCATGGGCCCAAAAACATTGCAATAAACCCTAAAACAAAAGGCCCTAAATAAAAACTTGGCAACAACGGCCTAAAAAGTATATTTTTCTTGCCAAAAATATATTCTATTATCATAAAATTATAATATTTTTTATCTAATAATAATAATAATAATAGAATACGAACTCGTACACACACACACATTAAAATTTTATTCTCAAAAATAAATCAGAAAAGAATTAATGATCGGAATTTTTTATTTCAATAATAAATTTTCCTCCTCACTTAATACGGATAATAACACTATTTACTAACGTGTCGTAAAATCATAATTCAGAAAGATGACGATATAAAAGTGACACAATAGAGTTGATGATGAAGTTTATCCTCTTATACCAATTGCTATTGCTAACTATGGTGGATTGTGACCTTCTTTGACCTCTTTTTTAATGGTCATGAACCTTCCTTTTGCGTCTTCTTTCCACCAACCAATATCATCGTTGACATGTTTTTTAAATTAATTATATTTACAATGTAATTTAATTGAGAATTATACATTAATGATTATTATTAAATTATGCAATAATTAATAGAAAAATAATATTTATGACATATTTAAATTAATTAAAAAAGTGTAAGAATTTTTATATCAACAATTCACACAAATTATATTATATTTTTAATTAAAATTATCTTTTTTGTTGTTTTAAAAAAATTTAATATTGTTATAAATTATTAATTATTTTAATTTTAAAATAGCACAACAAATGTCTCAAAATATCACTTAAATTTTGTACTTCTAAAATCCTATTTCAATCAAACTTGGTTACGGAGGAAGAACGTAACTTACTGTTGTCTTGTCTGTTTTTTTTTTTTTAGGATTTGTACTTTTTCGACAAATTAAAAATATAAAAAAATTAACTGAAATCCTAATGCAATAAAACTTGTCAATAATGTTAAAGTTTAACGTGTTTAAAAATATCGTGTAAAAAAACATATATAAAACATTTTTATCGTGACTCTTATATGCTTACAGTAATTTCTATTTAAGTAATTTTTTAGTAAAATAATTTTACTATTAATGTAATCATAAAAATAAAAATATTATTAAGATGTATCACATTAATTATGAATAAAGTTAAAATATTCCTCTTCTTATAAACTAATTATTTTGTAAAGTCAAATCAAGTTTAAAATGTAAATGAAATATAACTCATATATCTTACTTCTACAATTAATTATTTTCACTAAAAAGAAAACTCGTTATCTGCTCTATTCTTTTGTTATTGTTCAATTCAAAAGTCGCTGGATTCTGTGTCACAGCACCTAAGTTTGTGTTATTTAAGTTATTTGACCAATAAATCGTATTTTACGATTTACCCAATGGACTATAATTTTTTTTTAAATAAGTTAATTTTTATAATCAAAGATAAATAATGAAAAGCTATACTTTTTTATTAAAAAATAAAGTTTCTATTATCTTAAAAATATACAAATATAATAAATATTATAATTTTAATAAAATTAAACTATTTATGTGTTTCATCAATAAATATGTAATACATCACATCAAATCAACTGCAACCATGAAACTTGAGAATCAAATCGTGAAGGTTGTCAAATTGTCATAAAGAAAAATAATTTATGATATTAATACGATTATTAGATGCTTTAATCGTTGCTTTGTCAAACTGTCGTGTCTTGGGAACTAATCAATTGCCGCTGGCAATTGATATGTGTTTTTACGTTTTAAAAATTTATAAGTGAATATTTAAACCTTTAAATATTTTTAGTTGAGTTGTTTATTGCATTTTTCAGAGTTACGTTCAGTATAAAAATACAATTAACAAATAATTACTTAAAGACTTATTAAATATTCAAACTTGTAATTTAATCTCTGCTTTTTTCAAATAATAAATTATTATACTTAATAAAACCTTGACAGAATCCTGACCACAAGGCTAAATTAAAAATGATTAAACATTTTTATAATTCAATTATAAAATTTTAAAATATGCAAAATATTTTTAAAAATTATAAATGATTAATGAACTTATAAGATTAATTTAATAAAAGTTGTAGAGTGAATTTGGACAAGTTTCGTATTGGGGTCCACACATTTATAAAACTATGTTGACGTAGTGTACATGTCTAATGGGGACCATCGTAAGCAATCATCTCACCGAAAGATACCCAGATATTAAATTAAACCTACATTCTGAATTTTATTTTTCCATTCGATTACTTTTTTTTAACAATTATGATTTGCATTTTAATTCTTTGTTGTCTTTCTTTTATTATTTTTTTACTATATTAGATTAGTTCTTAATTTTTTTTCATCTCTTTTCATCACACACATATTATCTCAAAATAATTTTATTAAAATATTTTAAACATTTTTTAGGAATTTAATATTCAAAAAATAATTTAAAACTATGTCTAAATAAATCATAAAAAGAGTAATTCAATAGAGTTTTGGCTTAATTTTTTAAATTATAAATTTATTACTTTATTATTTTTTAAAATTTGTATAAAAATAATAAAAGTAATAATTTTTAATATTTTTATAAAATGTTTAAAAAATAAAGATGTTGATTTTGTAATTAAAATAAAAAATAAATTAATTCTGAAAGGAAATAATCTTTAAAATTTTCAAAAAGATAACAAGATTTAGTTATACTTGTAATTATTTTTTTAAATTATTTCAAGTATACCAGACACAATTATAATACTTTTAAAAATTATGATTTTTATAAAATCTAATTTATAGTAAACATGGTTAGTAGAAAATATATAATTATTAAAATTTAAAATTCTACGTAGCAAATATTCCCTTTGAAATAAACTCTGTTGAAACTGCTTTTTTAACTAATATACAAACCGTGTTTGTAGTTCATGAAAGTAAATAAAGAGAGGGTTTTTTTTATATATATACAAAAAATTAAAAAATTACAATAAATATGATGTTTTGAAAAAATTACAAATAACGTTTTTATAAAATTGTTACGGAAGACTTTTTATTTTAAAATTTTTCATTATTTTTTCAAAAATCTGCTGACAGTGATTTTTTATTATTTTTTTTATGAAAATTCATCGTTAACAATTTTTAGAACTTAATAACTTTTCAGTGTTCTATTGTATCTACACACCAAACATCGTTAGTGATAATTTTTTATTTTCATATTTTTATACTACACAAATCGTTCTGAAATTTAAAAGTAAAAGTAATAATTAATATATTCAAAGTACTAGCTAAAAATTGAAATAAAAAGCATCAAAATATATATATATATATATATATATATATATATATATATTTGATATACACCAATATAAAATTACAATGTTTTTCAATACTTTTAAACATAATTTTTATTGAATAAAAAAATTAATTTTGATACACTTGGTAGAGTTACACTATCAATAAATCAAATAACCGTGAATATGATTATTATATTATCTATTAAACAAAATATAAATTATTGTTGACATGATAATCTGCGATTGAGTAAGTTATTTAAATTAAATTTATTAATATATTTATTAAAATATATGTAATATTTTTAAAATATTAGTTAATGAGTGACAAGATAAATTTTCTACCGTCCTATTTAGACCTTGGAAATATATATACATATTGTGAACTAATGTAAGGATAGTAAAGTGGGATTGATCTAATATGGTAATCCACTTTTTATTGAGCTTTTGATGAGTCGAATTGAGCTAAATCCTTTTATCATCCCTAAACCGTTCATGAAAATGTTCCATTATGGCCATACTATAATATTATAATTTGTGTAGTTATTAGATATTAGACGTTGAACAACTGTGCGAATAAATAAAGCAACCTATTTTATTTTTTGGGGCCATGCCCAACCTCTTAAACTATTCTTCATACCAACTTATACAATTCCACATCCATGACTTTGGAGATGAAAACATGAATCTTAAATCAAAGTTCATTAATCCACCCCCTAAAAAAACAATATATATTTATTTTACTTATAAATATACATACTAAGCTTTACTTACAATGTTTATTCTCTAATTATAGATCAGCAGTAAATATCTTCAAGAAAATCCAGCATTATAAAATACTATGATTTAAAAAAAAATACACTGAATTTGCTAAAAGTATTTGATAAATGGGTAGATAGGCAAGACATTGACCCCCTCATGCTTTTTCGCTTGAAACCAAACTTATCCCTTCATTTTACGATTCCATGTTTCAAACTAATTCACTTCTTTTTTTTTATCCGAAGTAGTTAAACAAGATCAACTCTAGCCCCAATTTTGGACTAAATTTTCACTTTAATTTTTGAAACGTGCAATGTTATAATTCATTTTATATTTAAAATATGTTGAAATTAAGTTAAAAAATAATAATTAGTTACCTTAAGTAATACATAAAAGTTAATTTTAAACGCAAAATGATATTATTTTATTTTTTTTAAAATAATTTATCTTTTGTGTGATAATTGTTTTGTTTATGAATCTTAATGTTTCTTAATTTTAATAACTGATATTTAAAATATTAATTTTGAAAGATTGTTCTAAGTGAATGTTTATTCTCAAAATTAAATTGCTAAAACAGTTCGATTGCTCAAAATAACCGGCAATTAGCCCAACCAATAGGATCGTGTCAGTTTTGAAAAAACCGATTTTGCGAATGTGAACTCAACTGAGTCAACCAGGGGCATATTTTAGGCTAAATTATTATTTTAATAAACAAAGACAAATTTAATTAAAGTTACATGAACTGAATTGCTGGGTAAAAAATAACGGAAATTATTGCTTGGTCAAAATAATCGAAATTATTAAAAAAGCAAATAAAAAAATTTCTTAATTATTTATGCTGTATTTATCATTATTGTTTCAATACAAGATTTAAACAATGCTGCAGGAAAAAAAAGAATTCAATACTTTTTTTAAAGAAAGGCTGGGGGTTTAAATTACGTGGCTTTTCTTGTTTGGTGAGTCAATTACTGTTTCAAAATGTCAACTGTTACTTTTTTGTTTAATAAATAGTTTTTATTAATTGGTTAAACTAATGGCAATGATATTTTAAAAAAATACATAAAGTAAGCAAAAAAAAATAATACATAAAGAATAATAATAAACACTTTCTTTCCTTTTTTATAAAAAAAAGAAATAGATATCATTTAGTACTAGGTAATGGTATTCATTCATCTTTATTAGATTCTGGGTTGGCCGCCTGCTTTTCTTTCGTTAGAACATGATGGGTATTTTCGTCCATCAAAATTATTCTCTCACATTGAACATAAAGATATTAAGATATATAACAATAAAGAATAAATAAATCAGATAATAAATATTGCTTTAGCGTAGAAGAGAAGGCAGAGACTAGAGAGAGAGTAAAAAATTTTTAAAAAAAAGGCAAAGATTTATGCGAATGTAACGCATAGGGTGAGGTTGTTCCAAAGTCACTCTCTTTGCAACCTCCGAGGAATTTTGATATCATCTTCTGCGATATTTTGTCATCAATTTTTGAAATCTCTTGTTAGACAGATACGGGAGCTTCTGTTTGTGTCAGCAAGTTCTTCTCTTTTGTCCATTTCGATTCTCTCTGTTTGTGGGAAAATGCTGGTTCGGAGGAGGGTGATGAGTTGGAGAAGGGTGGCCAAGTCCCTCCAAGCTCTGCTTGCTCATGCCTTTCTCTTCTCCTTTACTCTTCTTCTTGCTCTCAAGCTTGACCGTTTCATTCATTATGCATGGTGGTTAGTTTCTCTCTCTCTCTCTTTGTTGATTTTCACATTCGTTTTGATTACTCAATTCAGTAAAAGTTGAAAACAATCAAAGGGGCAGGACAAAATTCTATCTTTTTATGATTTTTCTTTTGCATGGCCATATCTAGCTTCATGCTTAAGTTATGAGTTGCTGACTTCTTGTGTGGTGGACAAGGTTCGGTGCTAATTTGTTTCCCCCCATTTGATTTTTAATGCACGCAGATGATCCTTTATTTGGGTTTTTTTTTTTTTTTTTTTTTGTAATTTTGGGAAATAAAAATGACATTCATTGAGGTGAACATGGCTAGATTTCTTTTTTTCCTTCTTTCTAGAAAAGCAATTTGCTTACCATGTATGCTATTGCTCTTTTATTTCTTTGGAAATTGGATGGGATACCATCCAGTTTGAGTTTTTGGTTTCTGCTTTCCCTTTGGGGAACTTATTTTATTTTTTAATGTTTTTTTGTGGATTCCTATATGCTTTAATGTTATCTCCCCAAGGAAAGTGAAGAGAGAATCTTTTTGTTTCATCGGGGAATGAAACTTTAATACATTTACTGAAATTGCGAATATAATATATATCACGATAAGGTTTGGAATGGGTTAATTTTGTATGTTCCAAAAGAATGTTTTCTACTGCAATGCATATCATGATAAGGCTTTCAAACCATATTAGTAATATATTAAAAGTAGGAGAAATCTTCTTTATTGCCTCTCTAATTAATCACAACTCTAGTGGGTACTGTTCTCAACCAAGTTGTACCGCTGATAATAATAATTAAAGGATTCAAAGTTTTCAATGGTTCTGAACATCAAATGATTGGTCTTATGCATGCGTGGGCTTATGATTGTACATGAACCTATAGGATTCAATTCACAGAAAATCTAACTCATAGCAATAAGATTATGTCATTTCTGTTTTCATTCTATACTCTGCATTGTCAAGTTTGTTACACTAAGGAATATGTATGGGTGTGTCATTTTCATGTTGATACCCTCTTTATTTATATTATGCTGAACATTGAATAGGACAAAGAATTTGATCATTCGGAGTAAATCATGGGCTAGTCGTTCAAATCAAATCATGCCTTAAAATATTACAAAGAAATAGATTAAGCTAGAACATATTCTTCCCATTGTAGTTACATTGTAACGTGTCCTTTTGGCAGGGTTGTATTTTTTCCTCTGTGGCTTTTTCATGCTGTGGTAGCACGGGGCAGGTTTTCCTTGCCGGCTCCTTCAATGCCTCATGATCGCCGAGTAAGTTATGCTTCTTGGAAGATATCCTTCCTATTTTTTGAATTAGAAAATTCTCCTGCACATTTTTGTTACTGAAGTAAAAACAAATTGTTATGGGCAGTGGGCTCCTTGTCATTCAGTCGTAGCTACACCATTACTTGTTGCATTTGAGCTACTTCTTTGTATACATCTGGGCAGCAGTTATGGTAGGCAACATTTTCTTGGGGCACAACCATCACGTGAATGCTATTGAACACTGTATCTTCACATCAAGATAAAATGTGGTACTTTTACAAGATTTCTAGTGTAAGATATCAGTTTATATAATCCATTGAATTGATGCAGCGATGAATTTAAAGATTGTCTTCGTACCCCTGATAGTTCTTGAAGTGGTGATTTTGATTGATAATGTCAGGTATTTATGTTGTTCCATTTATAAGCTTACTGAAGTCTATATTTGATTGGTTTAAGAGGAGTTTGCAGGGTGTGTCTATTGTCATTCTTAGTTGTCTATTGCCACTCTTATTTAAGTGACTTCTGTTTAAAATACCTTTTTCTTCTTTCTTAATCAAATTAATAATAAAGGTATTTTATATAAAAGATAAGATGGCAATAGACACACGAGAGTGGTAATAGACACGTCTGAGTTTTCACTTATATTTCAACTCATTTGTAGCCACCCATCTTCTGTAATATCAGCCAAAACTGTTCAAAAAAATGGCAACAGAATCATGTCAAATATTCTATGATATCAAATGATTTATAAAGTAACTTGTTTTTTTTTGGCTCTGCTTTCAATGAATCATTTTGATAGTTGAGAAATTTCATGCCTTTAAAATCTTGTAATAGCTGAATTTTGTGCCTAGTCATGCTTAAGCTCAATTTCAATCATTTATACAAGTTGCAATGCTATTTTATGCTATTCTAACAGATGGATGCTTTGTTGACAAAAATGTCTTTTCATAGGATGTGTAGGGCTTTGATGCCTGGAGATGATGAAAATTTGACTGATGAAGCAGTATGGGAAACTCTTCCTGTAAGATATTATTCATTAGTTGATTAATTAATTAATCAGGGATGCGATGTGTAATAAAAGAAATTAAGGTTCCTCAATGAAACTACCAAAATAGGCACCTGTACTAGCATTTTCCTGGCAATCTAAAATACTCAGCTTTGATCGTTTTTAAGTAAGATTTATTCAAATCCTTAGTGAATTTTATTGTAAGAGGAATGTGAAATGGTAATAAGATTGTGATTATATCCATAACTTAAAAAGCCTTTTGATATGTATGGTAATGTGGTTGTAGATTTTACTGAATCTTGGTTGTGATTATATCTATAATTTGCTGTATGGTTTGTAAAAAAGAAAAAATTGAAGCACTTTAAATTTTTTAAAAACTTCAAGTTTCCTTTTCTTTATTATTTTGTTCATGTTTCGCACTGGGTTGACAATTATTCCTTTTATATATCAAGTGTGACTTCCTTTTGGACATTCATTTTTGTTGTCTGATTCAAATTCAACTTGAATAATGTTTCACATTTCATTCTTATAAATAGTCGTATGTGTTATGATTTAGAAACATGCTGATAGAAACCAGTATCTTATGAGAAAGAATACGGGAATTCTTCCCTGATTACAGCACTGCAGAAACTGAGTATCTTATTAGAAAGAAAAAAGGAATTCTCACCTGAATATAGATACAACTCTATAGAAATTCAAGGATCTGCACCTCCCAATGCCAGAAGGTCCTAATTTTCTCTCACAAATGACAAGATGCCTCTCTCCCTCAGAGGCAACATGCCTTATTTTCTAATTATGTCAGCCCCCAACAACCAACACCCACCCCCTTAGTAAACTATTTATTCCACTAACTAACTGGGTTATACTTATCTAACATATGCTACGGCTCATGTTTTCTATGTGGTGCTTGCATGGCTTATTGGCACTTGTACAATGTACGGGCACATTCTACCATAAGGTCTCTTTATATTTTAATCTTAGAGGAAGTTAGTCTTGGAAACACTTGAACTCTACATATTTGTTGTTAGTGTGTCTTTATATTTCAACATAGGAGTAGGCCAGAACACAAGTCATACAACTAATTATCAAATTCATATCCACCTTGGGCACCAACACTAGTTATATTTTGCCCTTTTATGCCTTACCTAAGTTGATAGTGCTGATCTGTTCGCAATGTGTATGACATTGATAGTTTTGTTGCATTGAGGTGATCATTTAATATTTGTATACTTGCTCTGCATCAATGCCTTTTTTACTTGCCTTAATAATTGACATTACCCTATCCAAGACTTGTCTACTACAAAGGGAACTTTTTGAGTGTTTTACTTAGTAGATTATGTGATCTTTCTTTTGTTTTTATTTTCCCAAAAGCTCAAAACTAAATTGTATAATTCTGTTTTCTAGCACTTCTGGATTTCAATATCCATGGTCTTCTTTATCGCTGCCACAGTGTTCACCCTACTAAAGATATGTGGTAAGTTTAAGTTTCTCTTGAAAACAATTGTTGATCATGTAATGAGCTTCTATTCTGTCTAATTCATTGTTAACTTGGAGCTGCTTCTTGCTATTGAAATATAACTTTATCTCGCCCATAATTTCTTGATCTCTCTCTATATCAATGTTTTTTGTGATGGTTAATTTTCCACAACATTTTACCATGATTTATGAAACTGATTCCTTTAAATATACAGATATTAGCTGTCTGCAATACACTATTCTCTAGCATTGACTTTTATTTATTTAATGAAGAATTTAGGAAAGTTTTAATTTTATTTTGGAACTAAGGTGTTCATACATTAAGTTTGCTACTTACAGATTTAATTCCCCATTTGGTTGGACTTCATCTTTTGTTTGTTAACTTGAGTTTTTTTTTTTTTTTTTTTTTTTTTTGAGGGGGAAGGAGTGAGAGTGGGAGTGGGGTTTTAAATAATCACTTTTGTCAAATAGTTATAGCTCCTTCCTTCCTTTTACATTGTGCTAAGAGTTATCATAATTTTTTTTATTAATACATAAACTAGATAAAGTTTTATATTCTCCCATGTTGATACCAATCACTCAGCTTAGCCTACTAATAATAATTGCAAAAAAGACAGAAAAGTTTATGCCAGATATTGAAGCTGTACATATCTTGACTTTTTTAATCTGAATTCCTTGTTTGGCTGATGAAAAACAAAGTTAAAGTGTCAAATAAAACTACTTAAGGTCTGACAAGGAATTTTGATCACTATATCATATCTATTGTGGATTTACAATGTATTTCCATATGTGCGTTCTAACATATTGCTTAGAAATGTTTATTATTGGTTATTCAGAATTTCAGACTTGGGGAAATGGTATGTTTGGTTATTTCATGTAAATTATGCAGGGATGGGATGTCATAAATAATTCTTAAAGAATTTTTCTAATTAAGCTAAGTCTTAATTAAAATCTGTGTAAACAAAGGCCTGGAGACAGAAACTGGCAAACAGTAAGGTTTATTGACACAATGGCACTGATGTCAGCATTGATGTTTGTAGTTTGTATGATATTGAAGAGTAGAAAGAATAAGTATCTGGAAGAGGTTCCTCTCCATAAAATAATTCAATAATTTCAAAGATACTCATAAATACAACATACTGGAGTAAAAGCATATATTCAAACATTTTTTATTTGCAGAATTGAAAAGAATAAGCATTTATTTCCCTATGTGTTTCTATCACATTGGCATACATTTAGAATATTTAGGGCAGGCTGTATTTTCTTTTTTCAACTATGCCCCCCAACAATGAGGATCAATCAAGATGACTTAGAAATATCCAAAAACAAGGTTGTTAAATATCCATGTAACTGAATATTTGTTGTTTATGTATGATTTGGTCATGATATGTTTTCATGCTGTTTAGTGTTTCTTTGATTACATTCTTTTCAAAATTCCCCATTTGACTGTAATTGATACTCCTTAAAACTTTTCGTTACTTTCTTTCAATTTCTTGCAGGTGATGTTGCTGCTCTAGGATGGTGGGACTTATTTATTAATTACGGGTACAATCATCATATTGCGGTAGACTAGTATGTATTTGGCATTAGTCTTGTCCCATTTTATTCGTAAAATTCCTTGTATTCTTTTGCAGAATTGCACAGTGCTTTGCGTTTCTTGTTTGTACAAAGTGGCACAATCCAGCAATTCATGGAGGTTGTCAGATTGCAGAACCATGTTCATCGTCAAATACCATAAGATACCTGGACTGGAGTAGAGCAGGCTTAGTTATTACCACCAATGAAGATGGGCGGCAAAATGGATTCTGCAATCTGCAGGACATTTGTGGGCATATTATGAAAATTCCATTCATTGGTTTCCAAATACTTATTTTTATGCATTTAGAGGTATGATAGATACGAACAAAAACCCTGTCATTATGTTCTTCAAATTTGTTGGTACTTTGTTTGATTTTCTTTCCTCTTTCTTTTTTTATTTATATTTTTAGGGAACACCATCCAGCGCAAAATATATGCCAAATTGGGTCATTTTTTCACCCCTCTTTCTGTTGCAAGGAGTCGGGGTTTTGTTTGCAACATATAGATTAATAGAGAGGATAGTTCTTTTACTCTACACTGGAGATATTCCTAGAAGATACTCAGCTGTAGCATCAAGATCCCGTGAATGCTTTGGCTTCTTTCGTCGTGGATCAAGGTGTCAGTTTATATATGATTAGAAAAAGAATTTATCTTTGATAGATTCTCTATGGCTCTTATAAAACTTTCAAAGTTGGTGAACTAACATGGAGACTTTGCCATTACCTGCATTTCTTTCTTAACAGGTTACTTGGTTGGTGGTCAATAGATGAAGGGAGTAAAGAGGAAGAAGCTAGACTTTTTTGTGCTGGGAATTCTGGGTCAGTTACTACATTAAGCCTTTCATAGTTATCAACCATGCACTTTAGTGCTATAGCAGTGCGGAGTGGCCATGACCGACTACAAAGTTTGAATAGTAGTGCTTTTTATAGACCGTAATGATGCTAAAGTGAAACTTAAAAAAAAAAGAAACATTTTTACCCTCAAAATAGCATTGTTTTGGGGGGACTTTTTTAGGGTCAATGACTCTGCTGATTTTCCCCTCCTCCCTTTCAGAATTTGAAAAACCCCCAATTGGATGTAGAGCCCTATGATTCTATCTACCATGCAACTCCCACATTGCTACTAGCAACATCATTTTGTTTGTTTCCTTGATTTTTATTGTTATTTACTTGTATGTGTTACTTATTTGTATGGCTCATTATTGTTTATTATGAATATGTCATGAATTTTGAGTTTATTTTTTATTTTATTTTTGAGCATTCATATGTATACAGTATATATTATTTAATTTGTATATAAAAATTTTGAATAGTGGTGCACTGTCCTGCAATACTGTTTTCGGGGTCATCCACTATCCAAGAAATGACATTTCTTCATTATCATAAGCCATTCTTTCTCATGCTCAAGAGCTTTTAATCCCAGGAACCTTGTTAGCCCTCACAATTTCACATAGGACATATCCTTCTCTTGGAAGTCTCAAATAGTGTATTGTAATGATTATTTTTTCTTAAATTAGCAAAGCTTTCTCTATGTTCTGTTTAAATACTTAAATAGAATTGAGATCTTGTTCAATTCTGATTTTTCAGTGATGGTTATAACTGTCATGTTGACAATTGGACTGTGCTTGCATTAAGATGAGATCTGTTCTTTCTCTTATTTATGCTCTCAAGTGGTTTTTACTACCTTAATTATTTGCCACTTATGTGATAGCTATTTTGAACAGTATATATAATAATGTCAATCAAGTTTATTTCTGATGATATGTGATTCGATTTACTATTTAGGTACAATACTTTCACCCCGGATACAGTGAAAAAAATGCCTAGAACAGATCTGGTTGAGGAGGTGAAGACGTTTCCTTGTATCAAAATATGTAGCTACCACATTTTTTTTTATGATATGGTTTTCTTATTTTAGGATAACTCAGTTGAACCGATTGCATAAGAAGGTTTAATCTTAGTCCTACACTTCAATAGTCACAGTTCTTTCATAACTCACAGATTTGGAGACTACAAGCTGCGCTGGGTGAACAAACAGAAGTTACAAAATTTAGCCAAGAGGAGTATGAAAGACTTCAAAATGTAGCATTCTCAACCTTGATTGATTATTTTTGGCATTATGTATGTGTGAATCACCATGCATTGGTCGTTTAAGTAGTTAGTTAGTTGTACAATATCAACTTTTTATGAAGCATTATTATTTTTAGTTTCATTGGTCAATGGGGTCCGACTTGGTGAGTGCTTTTTTTTTTTTGGCGAGGGGGGGGGGGGTAGGGCTCATATATTTTGCCTTAATTTTTTTTTTCACAGAATTTAGTTTGAAACTCATTTAAACTGAGCTGATTGAAAGTTAATTAAAATTGCATACCTGCCTTAAATTATTTGTATTATTATTATTATTAATTATTATTTTTTGTCGAACAAACATGTGATTGATTGAAATGACCCTTATGCTTTAATTCCATGATTTATTTATCCGGGCAGTCCTCCTTAACATCAACAGTATTGTTTTATTTTATTGAAAATTTTAATTTTTACTGAATTTTGGGCTAACCTTTGTCCCTTCTCAACTTTTGGTTTATTGGCTACTTTTACGACATGGTAGAAGTAAATCATAGTAAGGCTACAATTGTTTCAATAAGAAGTTTGCATTATATGACCCCTTACCAATGCAGGAAAAAATGTTTCACATTTGTTCCTTAAACACCCACAATGTTCTTAAATATGTAATTAGAAGTAGTTTACGTGATCATGTACAAACATTCTTGTTTTAGTCATTTTTGTTCATTGTTGATGCATGAATGATTATCGACCATATCAGGATCTAACACTCTTCAAATTGAAAATGACAAATCTGTCAGGAGAAGATCTTATGTAGAGTTTGCTTCGAAGAGCAGATTAATGTGGTCCTACTTCCCTGCAGGCATCACATTCTTTGCAGGTAATTATAACTCTTCTACTACTCAAAGCCCAAAAAAGGAAATTCTTCTGTAAAGAATCCATTTTTATTTAGTAAATTGCATTCCTATGTTATTATTAATATGTAACACAAAATCTTATATGGAATTTATGTTCGAGATATTGATTGCTTCCCTCTTATATGGACAACAGCACTTGCTGCGAAAAATGCAAGAGGTGTCCTGTGTGCCGCGGCCCCATCAAAGAACGGATGCCTGTGTATGATGTGTAGATTGAGTACAATGAAGATGTATAGATATCTTACTGACCATCCAGCTTGTGGTTTTAGATGAGGCAAGCACTGAGGGTTATCAATTTCTCTGTTCATACATATCATGAAGTTGTATATAATTTTTTAAGCATTCAATAATAGGTATTGCAAGTTTACCCCCTCCCCCGTCTTTCTCTCAGTGCATTCTTGCAATTGTGAAGGGATTGCCAATGTAGATGCATTGCCTATGATGCTATCTACACCAAAAATGCAAGATGATTGTTGAACTCTTTGAACTTATATCATGCCAGGATTGATTATTTAGGGATTCGATTAGAGATCTATATTTTACAATAACAAGTAGAAAGTGGTCAAACAGAATGTAATTAAACCCGAATATATGCCCAACATAAGCTATTCTTGGCCACTACTGATTTAACAGAATTATTTTGGATGCATACACATCTATTATACTCGTAGACTACAATGTGGTCTGTAAAAAAGAGACAATAATGTGACACATAGATTTTCTTTGTTTTTATTTGTAGTCACTATTGAATATTAAAGTACTAATTCGACAACTCTTTTTTGTTTCTAATCCTAGTATTTGACTCACCGATAGCATATAGTAAAGCCAAATCCGATATTATTCTTTATAGCTTCAACAGCGACATTTATGACCATCATAGATTCATATTTCATAGTGTATTATCCATAGCTGCACAAATCCCGCTACTTGTGGGGGCCACATTTGCATAGATTCTTTGTAATCTTTGTAGATTTTGTGAAATTACATAGCCTACAGGCGCCCTCTATAAATTTTAAAATTTTTTGTTTTATTACAAATTAATGTTTTATTTCATTTTGTCAAAAACTGATAAAATAATGGAAATTTTCCGAGGTGATCTCTAGTCCAGTGTCTCAAGACACAGTGAATAGGAAGTCTTAAAGGTGTTACATTGTTACACAAAGATTTAATACCAAAACAAAATAGCTTTATTGCACCTCAACATTTTTAAGGAAAGTAGTAAAATATTTTAGGTGAAACAGTTTACGTAATAACATCATAGTAAAGGTCTATATCTAATGACTTGAGCATTTCTACCACTCCAAAGTCTAGTATTTATCAACTACGAAAGTGGAATATTTTTGAGGTGACTCTTTTCAACATGAAGCTGTGATTGACACTGCTTCTACTACAGACTCTATGCCGTTAATTTGATTTTCCCATTTATGAATATTGTCCTTGATCATGAGTACGAAGTCCTCGAAGCAATCCTCTAAGCACCTGAACGGTTCATCTGGGTAGAGAGCGCTAATCTCAACATCATGAAGTCCATCTAGTTTGATGTTTACTTGGCAACCTTTTAAACAATTTTCTGCATTTCCACACATCAAAAGTAATAATAGTCATGCAATGAAGAATCATTTTATAAGTAACCCCACTTTAGTTCATGATATTATAATTTTCATCACTTTAAAAAAATGTTTGTTTTCTTAATATATTTTATACTAACATCAAAGACTAACTTCAGACTGAAATGGGAATTTATTTGGTCGTTAATTATGACACAAATCACAAAACTTGCTCAGAAATAAAAGGGAAGGAAATGAACCTGCAGCAAGTGCTAGAAGATCATCTTCTGAGATGGTGACTCTGGGAATTGTACGACCAATTTTGTTTTCCCATAAATAAGCAAGCTCGTTGATGCTATAACAATTATTCGATGGTCGAAAATGAACATTTTTGTTGACAGTTCTGACATCATCAACAACCTTCATAGTGAACTTTCCAATATCAATGCCATCAACAAAATAAGCTGCAGAAGGTACAAAATTTCACAAATGGGATAATGTGTGAAAGGAAGAGTGGTAGCTTAATATTTAGTCATACCTTTGACATTGCCATTAACATATATCTCTAACTGATAAATGAGTGGAGGAAGCTGTGATGGATGACAATTGTCATAGTAAGGCCAAGAAGCAATGGAATTGCAACATATATTGGTGAATGGGACCCCACATTCCTCAATCATACGCCTAATCAAACGCTTATTTTTGTACATTGTTAGACCTGGCTCCACAGGATCTGCCCTGTCCACATCGTGCTCAAACTCCGAAGGCAAAAATCTCTGTCACATTACATTATTATAACACTTCAGTAATTATTTTTTTAATGACAGTCATATACAAAACTTTAATCTTAATTGGTGAATAATAAAATAAACATCTATAAACTGTTTATTTGAGCAAAAACATTAATAACATGACAAAGCTGTCTTTCGTAGTCAAACTATAAACTGTTCTTTTGGTAAGTTTCAGCTACACAAAAATTTCGGGAGGATTTTATATTAATAAATAATAATAAAAAGTGATACCGCATGAACAGTTTTTATGATAATAATAGTAATAGTAATTAAACTTTAAACCGTTTAAGAATGGGCGAATGGCTAATACACTTATCATTCGTTTTAGCGTTACAATGTAAAAAAGAAAAGCAATTACCTACAAAATGTAACGCTCTTGATTTATTTTTTATTTGTGTGTCATTCCACTAATTACAGTAGGATTTTCGGTATTAGTTTTTCTGAAAATATCATAACAAAATGAGGAATTGGCTATTTAATAAATTAAAAAAGAAAGAGTAAAATTGTACCTTAATAGTATTAACAGTTTTAATGGCTTCCACCAATGAAAGCTGATCCAGCAAGCTCTCACCCCCGACAGTAGAAATGACGATGTCTATTTCATACTCTCTCAAAATCTTTTCTATTAAGTTCTTGTTATTTATCACACCCTGTCGTAAATAAAATACATAATGAGAATGAATTTTCTTGTGTAAATTTTTCATACGACAAATTTGTGTAAAAAGATAAATATAAATGCATTAAATAGAGTCTTGCGATTTAGAATCCATTTATTTAAGAATAATGCTATTTTGAACAATTGATTTTCATAACATGTTTTACATAGATAACATATATAAGAAGAGAAATGTGAGAAAAACATGAGTGACGTGAGAGAAAAAAAAAAGAATTATAAAAGGTGTTATGAGAAAATATCATTAGAATAGTATTACTCTTTATTTAATGTCTTTATTTCTATCTTAATCATATAAAATATTCTTTGAAGAATGTCCTAGCTAAAAACAAAGATAAAGAAAAAAGTTGTGTTGATGCCCCGGTCAATAGGTCCATGATACACACAAAACGTGACAACATAATTACATTTCCTTTAAATAATTTAAAGTTTTAAATTTGCACAAGTAAAAAAATTGAATTTATATACATGCATCATCACGAATGGTATCTATCATTATCTCAACTCTTCGACATATAACAGAACCTAATAACAAAGAGTCACGTTACCATAAATATTATGCACCCAAAAGGAAATTTTTTGGACACCCACAAAAGTAAATGCTAATTTAGGGCACTAATTAATATTATTTATGAAATTTTTAACTAGTGTATTTGAATATCAAAAGTGAAACATATTATGACTTACATGAATGGTTATAGCACCTTTCTCTTGGAAAGTTTTAATAATGGCAGCTTTGGAAGGAGTGAAAGTTTGAGGGCGAAGAAGCAAATAGGTGGGGTGGGGTGTGGCAAGGCATGCCTCAGCCACAAACTTGCCTATGAAACCAGTTGCTCCAATGATTAGGACACGGCCATCAGTAGCGGTGGGAATGGCTAGTGATGCTGCCATGGTTAATTTTGCACTTGTTTAATTTCAGTTATACTTGAATTGAAGCCACTTATAGGAGGAGTTATGACAATTATAAGTGTGCGTTAGATTTATAGCTAGAAAAGGAACAGTTGTGGGTTGAGTTAAAAATATTTTTCAACAAATCTTCAACGTTTGACTCTTTACCGCTTACTAATGAGTTAAATGAACAAGGTTTCAATTTCATGATGCCAATTTTCATTTTTGAAGCTTAGGTACCACTGTTTCAGATAAGATTTATACAGTATGTATATACCTTTGCGAATGCAACTTCGTCCTATACGAAATATTTTCTTATACTTTAAATACTCTTGTACTTAATTTGAATTTTTTATTTTTTTATCTAACGGCTGATAAATTAATAAATTATAATTTATTAAATGTATATATATTAGGATTTGTATTTTATATATATATATATATATTGACTGATAGCTAGTTGCATCTTTCGTCCACAATGACACGAGAAACGGGAAAAAAAATGCATGATTAATTATTTTATAATCAACTGCTCATATTTTGTCTATGTTCAGGGTTGTTTGATGGCCAACATAAGATCACGATGGATATGATAAGATGGTAAGACAAGAGTATGATATAATAAAAATATGCAAATATGATAAAAAGAAGAATATAATATAAATGTATAGAAAATGATAAAATTATCTTATTTTTATATTCATTAAATTAAAATTTAATTTTTTTACTTTTTATAATTTATTTGTTTTTAATTACAGAAAATATAAATAATTTAAACTATTTTTTAATTTTAAAAATATATAAAAAAAAAGAAAGAGGAAGAAGAGAAAAATATTAGAATAAAAATATTATTTTAAGAAAGACAAGTGTTATTATTTTTTTATTCTTCCAACCTAGCTATATTTTAAAAATAATAATCATAAATAAAAAGATAGATTAATCTTATAATTATAGCTCAATAAACAATTGATTAAGAATAAATATAATAATTATTCTATCTTATTCACCTCTATTATGAATTTATAATCATCAAACTAGTCTTAAAATAAAAATCTTGCTTTTGCAATTTTTACTCCTTTTTTTTCATAATCTTACCGGAGGACCAGATTACAAATCACTGAAGTCTGGTATTATCAGGTTTTTTTTGTATGTCGACTTTCTTTTCTTTTCCTTTATTTTTCAGATTTGTTTCATTTTATCACTTTTCGTTTCATTCTCAATGTCAAAATAGTTTCAAAGACTTTAAAATAATAAAATTAAATTAAATATTTAGCGTCTTTACTTTAAATAATATATAAGTTTTGTTTTTTATTTTATTTTTTTAGGCTATGTTCATATACTTTTCGAAATTTTAAAAATAGTCTTTTAAATTTATCATAAATTTCACAAACATTTAAATAAAAGTAATAATTTGAGACTTTTAAATAATATAAAATTAATGAAAGGGATAGATTTACTTAATTTTAAAAGAAAACAAATATACTTATTTAAAAAGTTTAAAAATAAATTATGTACATTTAAGTTAATAGATAGGATAATAAAATTAAATAATAATATGACGTAAAAGAGAGAAAACCAAAGGTTAAAAACTGAACCTGGTCACGTCACCCTATTGCGCAGCTGATCTTTGACAGTGAGATAATCGCACAAAAATCGATGCTTTGACCACTTGAATTGTACGTCCACTTATTTAAGCTTTTATTAATGAAAATTTCCTATTAAAATAAATATATTTTAAAATTTATGATAAATCTATAATTTTTTAAGAAGCAATATCAATTTTTAATATATTTTATACTTGAAAATAATAAATTATAAGTTTATATAATAAATTATAAAAAACTAAACAAGTAGTTCCCTATACGTAAGCTTTTAATTTAGATTTAGATTAATTTCAAATTAACAAAATAAATTATCGAAATCTTTAAAGAAAATGAAAAAAAATTATAAAGTAGATAAATCGTTAGATATTCAAATTTTATGCCTTTAAATAAATAAATAAACATTATTTATATTAAAAAAGTATAGTAAAAATATTTTAATATAAATTTATTTATTTATTTATATATTTAAACGTATAAAAGTTTATTTGTCTACACCTTTTTCTTATTTCAACTAATTATTCAGATAAATTTCTAAAAAATGTTTAAATATAACAAAATGTATCCGCTCAATATTCAAACTTGCATTCCATTGGATGCAAGTCTAAAGTATCAAGTTCAAGGACATAAATTCTCTTTCATTTTAGCATAAAATAGATAATTTATCAAATAAAATTTTGTATTTTTATTTGTATAATTTTTTTATTTAAGTAAAAATGTAAAATTATCTGACTAGACGTCTAGTTCACAAAAAAAATTTGAGTCCTAAGTTCAAGCTATGTTTCTGTTGGATTTGTCGCAACTGAAGAATCGCAACGGTACGGCAAAAAACGTTTTCAAAATAGAGTTGTTACCAAAGTACCAAAGTTTATTTTAAGAAAATTTTGAAAAATTTTCTTAAAATAATATAATCTTTGAAATTAAAAATGAGTTCGAGAGTCGTTTACGTATGGGAAAGGTGTTAGCACCCTAACGTCCGTTTAGAGTGGTTACTTAAAATTAATTGTGCAAATTTATTTAAATTCTGAAAAATATTTATTTAATCCCTAAACATTAATTATTTTTATTTTAGAAGAAAAAATATTATTTATTGAGATATTGTTTGGGTTATTTTAAAAATTATTTTGACTTGACGGGTATGGTTCCTGCTCCTACACATCTCCGAATGCAATAGAGAACTCAAAGTCACGTAATTCTATCTAAAAAATTATGAGGTTGTTTAGTAAAGAAAATTCGTTTTGAGATTAAAATAATTTTCATAAAATCCTAATATTTAGGATACAAGATAATGCAATTATATATGTACCCTACGAGAAACAATATAAAAAGTGAAGGAAGATCACAAAACTATATTATAAATCATTAAAAAAATATTTTATTCGCAAATGAAGTATTTTGAATTTTAATTTTGATTATAATTAACGTTGAAAGAGCATTTAAGATAACATAAGTTGCACATAAATCTTTTATAATTTATTAAATAATTGAAGGTAATGTAAATTACACATTGATGTTGTAAAAAAATTGTATAAAAAAAGAAATGTTTAACTATTCAATTTATAAAAATAGAAGTATGACTTAAGAAATTTTAAAACATGAAATTAATCCTATTTGATGGATGGAGTAAATATATTTGAATTGTTAAAAAAATAAAATTATTTAATAAAAAGATTTAAACTTAGTTGGATAAATTTATGTTGTATAAAACTAAGATAACGTTGATACACATAAGTTTTAACAATTCACAATGCGTAAAGGTAGAGTCGCTACATATTAGCATTATAAATTATTGTATTAATAAAATAAAAATTATATTTAAATTGATTGATTAGCAAAATAGCAATTATAAGGAATACATTTAATTGATTATTAAGATGATTAAATTTTAGTAGCATATGATAAATTAATATTGCTCGAAGCCTCGGTAACAACGTAAGTACACATAGACTTTATTAATTTATAACATACGAACAGTAGAAAAGTACGCACTAATGTTCTAAATTAATATAAACCTGTATTACTATTTACTTATTAAATTGAGAACATTAATTATTTATCACCAAATATTATACAATACAATGAATAATAATAATGCCAAATAAAAAGATTAAAATGCAAAAATGATAAATAGTAAAATAAATAAATAAAGTAATACATATATATATATATATTAAGTCAATTATAATCATTATTTATTATTATTCTAGTTAAGATTACTTTAAAAAAATCAACAGATGAGTTAAACAGTAAAATATTGCATTTGATATAAGATGGATGAATATGAGCAAAATGAAATGTGATTTTGAAATTTGGGGCATTGTGCATTGCGGTGGTGTTAGATGAACAAAGGGAAAAGCCGCAACTTCCTGTTGCCGGTTCATTTATTTTTTTTTATTTTTTTTGGGGGAATAGTTCTATTCCGGCTAGCACTAGTTGAAGTTATATTACTGTTCTATAAATTTGGTTATGTTTTTTTTATGTTTTCTAAGTAAACCTGTTGGTAGGAAAGACTAAACAACTGCTACTATTATTTAAAGTGCAAATGTTTCATCAAAAAAAAAAAAGGTGACGTATAATATAAAAACATTTGATGTGATTTGATATCAAGATTGCAAGGGCGCATGGGCTATTGTATGCGTAGGTGAGGTGAAATGATGCTGACATCGAGCTTCATGCTTGCTTTACCTTTTTTCATTTTTTTTACTTATATAAATTTTTATAGTAAATAAACGAATAAAGTAAAGAAACAACAGCTAGTAAGTGTATAACTACATCAAATATCTCTTTTTACTTCGCTTTTTGCATCCACACACACAGAACAATTAAACTTTGCAGCGACAGATAGATGAGTCTTATGCTAAGAGGAGAAGGCAAACCTGGTCCAGGAGATAGCAAAATAACAGAAATGATGTTTCTCTTCTTCTTTTATTTCTTCTTCTATTTTTGTTTATTTTCTTTTACTCTCTTCTCATCTCCTCTCTCTCTCCCTCCCAAAAGCTCTCCTTTGAAAAATCTTTCACAGAAACTTGTTGCCTCTCCTTTGAAAATGTTTGAAAATTTTATCTTCTTGCTAAAATTTTTTTTGACTTTCTTTCTCTAAAAAAATCTCCCAACCGCATCTTTTTCTTCAGATTTTATATTAGGTTCATTTAAAATTTTTACAAAATGCCAAAATCTTGAATTTTTTCCTTTTTAATGCTCAAAATTAATTTTTGATTTTGGGTTATAAATCTGTGTAATTCAGGCTACTATTTTCAGAAAGCAAAATCGTTTTTTTTTTTCAAAAAATTTTCATTTTGCTATAAAACAATTTTTTTTATTTTTTTATTTTGTATTTATTTTGAAAGTAATTTCTTGGAGGCAAAAATTGATATTCACTGGTATTTACATGCTTAATATAATATACATCGTTAACTTTTATTAATGAAAACATATTTTAATACATTTTAAACATTTAATATTATATTATATTAAAATGAAACAAATAGTTGTGCCTGCTCATTAATTTATAGAGTTTATTTTAAATATTTAAAGAAATTAATTTAAATATATAATTTTATTAAAAATATTTTTTATAGAATATTTTTTGTTTTTAATAAAATATTACTAATTTACGTCCTTAAAATGAGTGCTCAAAACATATATTAACAAAATTAATTAATTTATTGTTTGATGTAAAATTAAGATTATATATTTATTTATTATTATTTTAATCTTAATTAAGCTAAGTTGAGCTAATAAATTGTATATCTATGTATTTTTCAAGTCAGGGTATAATTAGTTAGAATCAATTTATCACATTATGTATATGTTGTGAGTAAATGAATTTAGACACATAATTAATTATATTTAAAAAAATTTAAATTGAATAAAGTAACTTATTAAAGTTTTAAAAATGTTTAATTTTGAAAATATTCATAATAAGTGCAGATAATAGAATTCAATTTGTGACCTGGGACCTGGCCGAACAAACGTGGCATTTGGCATTTGGCATTTGTTCCCATGTATTATTATTATTATTATAGGTATTTTTATTATAAATAATTTTGTTTGAATCAATAAAATTATTATAAACGATAATTTTTTTAAAGAATATTTAATAAAATTATATTTATTAAAATTCAAATTCAGAAATAGATTAAATTAAAATATAATTATATTTATTATTGATCTCAGGTGCTTTTAGATTGGACTGAGCTTGCATTGGGCCGAAGACACCGTCGGCTATTAACACTCACTAAATATGATAGTTATCTTTTGTATCTCTCTTTCTCTTTTTAATGACATCGTGTTATTTGAAAAAACACTATTAATCATAATTCTTTGAATTGAGTTTAAAGTCTTAAAATTAAAATCTGTATTAAAAATAATATATTTATTACTTTAAATTTATAAAATTATGATATATTTTTTGATAAAGATTTATTACTTTTTAAATGCTTAAATTTAATCTAAAGGACTAAGGTTAATATTTTTTTCAAAAATTTATTGTTCAGATGCAAAAGTTAAATAATTTTGTTCCTCAACGTGTCCACAAGCTAGGGATGATTATAAAAAACTATCACAAGAAAGAGTTTAGGAGAGGGAGATGATTCATCTTAAATAGTGTTAAAGAAGAAAGTCAACTGAATATTAGGTATCACACTCAAAAATTGACATTAAAGTTTGTACCAATGGAGATACAAAGAGTTCATGCTGATTTGAGTTTAGATAAAGTTTTTACAAATTATATGGCTCATGGAATTATGCTAGCTCATGAAGGTATGGCTTTTTAAATATATGTAAAATATAAAAACATACATTTAAAAAAAAAATTATTGATCATAAAAATATTTATAAATGTATAATTATTGCTAATTATTAACAACATATTTAGTTTTTTAAAAATTAAACTGAAGGTTTATGTAATTTTTGTAGATTTGTTTTTGTTTTATTTTCTGAGTATTATTTGAATGGTTGGAAGTTTCAAAGAATGAGAGGGAAAGAGAATGAAGGCATAAAGCGAGACGTTTTTGAAATCTCCCTGACAGACACTTGAATTGCATCATCACCAACATCTTTCATATGGCTGGGTAAGTGTGTATCTCCCCTGCTTCAGTTTCAAACTATATTCAAGCATCATCAAGATTCAAGAACAACTTTAACTTGTTTCAAATGGTGTTGCTACTTTCATGAGAAAAGTCAAACCTTTTTTTGGGTTTTAATTGACTTTTTCTGACTTCGCATCGTCTCGTCTTTGTTCATTGTTTTATTTTTGAGAGAACTGCACGGAAGATCACCACCGTAAGCAATTGAAAGTTGAGATTTTTGTTCCAATATTCTTCACCTTTTTTTTTATAGTGAAATGCACCTTAAGAATAAATTGCTTTATTTGATATCCAATCATGGTAATTATTCTTTTTAACTTCAAGTTTAATTTGGATTTTTTTCTCTCTATAGTTTTATTATTTTGTGTTTTCTTTAAAATATAACTGAAATAATAGTCTGCTCCTTAATGTCACATAAGGTGATATTAACTAATTTCATCACATATAAATACTTCTTTTTGTAGTCGTAGCTGTTTGTATTTTGTAATGTATCATTTTCCTTTTCTTCTCACGGTTGATGTAATGTAACAGTAATACACCTTGAAAATCATCAAATTTTTTTTACGAAGAAGATATAGGAAAAAGAGGATATCAGAATTGTGCAGCATACAATCAATATAAATATACTAATTGTCAATGTATATTCTTTTTAGTCATTTTAGATCCCATAGCATCAATGGTATCATTGGATTGCAAGAGGGTATTTAAGCACTTACCATGGTTTTTACTTGGTAATATACCAGTAAACTTCCTGGAAAAGAAACTGTCATTTAAAGACCAAACAGGACCATATTTCATGGGCAGTTTCTTGCTGTTTTAATTTCCTGATCTTTGTCCATGGAGTTTGACACAAGACGCCATCTAGGGGACTGCAGTCATTATCCAAGTACACGGATCTCAAGAACACATTCGTGATCTCAAATGCTTGTCACTTGAGTGTCTGCATTTCTTCATTTTAACTGTGTTACTTGCCATATATCTGGAGTCACATAAATGTCCTAAGAGAGTATTGGCATTATTGAAGTTAAAAGTTGAAATTCATAATGAAATTAAGTTTGAAACTTCATCCTTTTGTCCCCAAGAATTGTGTTTTTTGTTATAGATGAACACTTGAAAAAATTCTGTTGCTAGGTAGCAGAAGAGTGGCCTGGACTACCTAAAGGCGTAAAGTTTGATCCATCTGATCAAGAAATAATATGGCACTTACTTGCAAAAGTTGGTGCAGGACATTCAAAACCTCACCCTTTCATTGATGAATTTATTACTACTCTTGAAGTGGATGATGGGATTTGTTATACTCATCCTCAATATTTACCAGGCGGATAGCATGACTTTTATTCAAAATTTAATCCTGGATTATTTTTTCAATCAATATAAATAGCTATATGATTAAAAATATTTAGGTGTCAAGCAAGATGGAAGGGCTTCCCACTTTTTCCACGGAACAATCAAGGCTTATAATACTGGCAGTCGAAAGCATCGAAAAATATATGATCAGGGTTTTGGTGATGTCCCCTGGCATAGGACGGACAGGACTAAACCTGTCAGCTTGAATGGAGTTCAAAAGGGTTGTAAAAAGATTATCGTCCTGTATGTAAGCCTGGTGAGTGGAGGAAAATCTGAGAAAACTAATTGGGTTATGTATCAATATCATCTAGGAACAGGAGAGGATGAAAAGTATGGAGTATGTATAGTCCTAGGACAAGAATTTTGTCATATTCCTCAGGTAAAACCTTCATTTGTATTTTTCTTAGCAAGTCTCTCTTTCCATTTATCATCTGCCACGAACATTTTTTTCTTGTGTCTTCTGCATTGTTTTAGGAAGAGAATGTAACCCTTCTTTTGCATTAGAACACCCCCCCCCCACACACACACACACACACACTTTTTTTCACTCTTTTAAGCATTTAATCTTTGACATGTCTTTTGCCAAGATGTCAAAGCCAAAATGCAGCTTGGCATTAATCTTATATAAAAGGTCCAGTTGTGATTCTCTCTCTGTGGCACCAAACATCTAATTTGTTCCCGTTAATGAATTAGACTAATATGATTGAAGGATGTGCTATGGTCTGGCATTTTCTTCAGAGTAGATATTTATTTGATGTAGTTCTTCTCCCAACAAATTCTTGCTTAGTTGTTCCACTGCTATGAAAAAATTTCATACACTTTTTATTGTTATTGGTTATTCATACTGACATGTTACTTGCTTGCTTAGCTAAGGTTCTTGATGTAATATTGTTTTAAGATAAATTCTGAATGACAATGATTTGAAAGTCTTATGAAACTAATTTTGATAGTTTCTACTTGTGAGAAATATATATATAAAAAAGAATAGCAACTATAGAAGTTGATAATTTTTGTTCTTCTCTTTTTGTCTTCTGCCCCATATTCTACCAAAGCATCCTCAGATGGATTGTCTAGCTGACATTCAGGCTGATTATGAAGATCTTGTAAAAGATGATCTATCGATTGTAGAAACTCAAAAGAATGAAGGGATAGACAACGTAGAAAATAATACTGATGAATACTTAAAATGGTGGGATAGTGGGTCACAGAATCTGTTGAGTTCACAACTTGTTGAAGCATTGTCTGTGTGATGATCTCCTTCAAAGTCAGTCTCCCAACAGGGATGAGGAAAATGGACATGACGAACGACCCAGTCTTTCTGTTTACGCCCACCTAGGACCCGAGCATCTCAAGAAAGATATTGAAGAGTGCCAAAATTTTGTCCTTGACACTGCAAATGTAGAGCCCAAGACACCATCTTCAGAGTTTCAACTAAGTCAGCTGATATTCCCATGTTCTCAATGATTTGGCATTACATTGAATTCATTTTTATTTTGTCACGGCCACTTAATTTTCTTGATTGGCAATGCACTTATTGTTTTTGTAGGAATTCAGTTCACAGGACAGCTTTATTTCCTGAGGTGGCAGCAAAGCAATCAACTAAAATGGTTCTTCACCTCAGATGGAAATTAAAGATTTTTGCAACATTTTTTGCTATTTGCATTTTAAGATCAGGGGTAAATTGAACCGTTACTCCTTTTGCTTGACTACTTTGGCTGTAATGGAAGGCTGTGAAGTTATGGTTTGATACCTTGACCAAACATGCTGTAATCAATGCTTCCTCTTGTTGTGGTGAAATTACAGTATGTTCCTTCCAGGTTCTCAGATCTTGGATGTGGACCTGACTTGCCCATATGTAGACAGACACACGTTTCTTAGTTCTCACTCTGAAAATAACAGATACATAAGTTTGTTACTTTTCTTACAACTTTTGAGGTATAATATCCCTATAGTCAAATGCGTTGTCTACCATAAACTCTGTTAAAATCATGTGTTATGTGGTGTCAGATTCTTGAACGTTAAGAGTGTTACAGTCTTACAAGTCATGCAACTTGGCTTGGCTTGTTAGAGCTACCCACGAACTAGCTTTCTTTTTCACGGGTAGCATTACTGCCTATTGGGAATGGAGGGTGCCCCGCAAGAGCATAGGTTGAAACCTTCTTAATCATTCTTTACAAACTGGCCAAGGCTTTGTATGAAGCGACAAAAGTGTCTTAAGACTAATGCTGGCTTTGCTGTTTTGACAAGATAAACTGAGGCTTGAACAACCTGGCTAATCTTCAAGTTGTTTTGACTTTGACCCAAGAAAAATAAAAATAAAAGGAATACTACTTTGGTTAGAGGAATGTGGATCAGAGCAAAATATGTGCCTCTGATGCCATGCTACTTGGGCTTGTTTGTTCTCTGATCCACAATATTATCCTAAACGCTTACATGGTGATGGATTTACATTTACTTTAACTATATTGGTTATAATTTAAATAACATATTTTTAAACACACACCTTATGTCTTTCCTTTGTCTTAACCTACCTCCTAATACAATTATAAAATCTAGAAACATTTGAAAATCCTTTTTTTAAGCTTTGGATTCCTTCATCTTAGTTTGTAACGTGTCATTCTAAAAGAGAGACAGCCACTATAATGGGTCATTGTATCAAGAAAATAGTGGGTCTTCTAAGATGAGACAACCCAAATCACAATGAATAATGTCCCTCACTCTAGATCAATCTTTCATGAGACAGCAGAAACTGACCATGGTCTCTTCATAATGTTCAGAAGTATCTGGCTATTTAGACCAAAGACAATGCTGGCTTTGCTGTTCTCCACAGACAAATGGGGGCCTGAACAACCTGCGTAATCTGGCTTTGACAATGACGAGCTGCAAAATTCAACTTGATTTGGCTCATGTGGCTAGTTCATTGGGAAAGACATCAGTCAATGCAATCATATTACCTGCTTTTGAGTGCGTGGAGCAAAATCCATTATTTTTCACATGTTGCACTACAGCTCTAACGTCTGAATTATATGTTTTGGTAGAATGGGTTAGTGTTTTTTTATGACTCGCAACATTGCATCATATATGTTGGCTATGACCTATGAAACTATAAAACTTGATTTTGATATGAACATTAAGCTGGTTTTTGCTATAGGTCCCAAACTTTCGGAAAAAAAATATCTTGAGCAATATTTTATATTAAAGGGGAAATAAATCTATTACCCAAGATTGTAATAACCTTCCTTTAACAAATCATTGTTATTATTCATCGATATGTTAATTGTTGGTGTCAGGCAGTAGTTGCACGGAATGTCATTAGTTAGGTGTCTGACTCATCAACACCCTGCAAAATTGTTGGTGTCTTGTTTAACAAAATATAACCCAACTTATGTTGAATAATTAACAGTGAACGCACAGTATTCTATACTCGCAAAAACATGTAACACTTTCTGCCATGCATTTTCTTCTTCCGACCTCTCCCTCCCCACTTTCAGGGCAAGTAAAATTTCTACATAAAATTTAAAAATCATTAAAAAATAGTTTAAATATATTTTAAAATTCTACATTTTTTGTGAAATTTTAGTTTCAGTACCTTCATTTTTATGCTTTAATTTTCTTTTTAAAAAATCAATATTTCTATTCTCTAGTGACTGTGATATATAAAGTCGATAAATGAAACTGTGTGTGTGTGTGTGTATATATATATGTGGAATTTATTAAACTGTGTGGAAGATTCATTCACTTTGAAATAGGATTATGGTAATTATGAAAGGATAAGAGGAAAAGGGAAAGAATAGAAAAAGAGGAGAAGGGGATGTATCAAAAATGGAAAAGAAACAAAGAGGGGACAATGCTGTGACTGAAAGAGAATCTAAGGTCAGTGGTGGGGTTTAGGATAAGGGAGGCGCACGTGGGTGCCGTAAGGCTCCATTTTCATCCAACCAAACACCCCACCATTCTCTATTGTTAATTTTTATCTTTACTCATCATGTAGTTTAATTTAATATATAATATAATGATACACTATTTTTTAATAATGTAAATTTTTATACTTATTTTTTTTATGTGCAATATTCGAATGGATAGTTCATAATCAATATTATGTTTGACCGTCAGATCCAGTAGGAGAAAAAGGAAGGAAAAAAGATTGAAAAAAAAGGGGGGTAGATTTTCAAGTTTTTAATTAAGAAAATAAAATTTTAAACTAATTTTTTCTTAATTGGTTAAATAATTTAAAAAATGAACAAATAATACTTTATTTTAAAAATTTTATCCTTGTAAATAATAAAATATTACTATTATCTCATTTTACACGAACAACAATATTCATTTATCTATAACTAATGACTCTAAACATTATTTATCTGTGGTTAATATTCATTCTTAAATTATTTACTAACTTCCATAATGTAAATATTATACATTTAATCAAATTGAAAACACTCACATGATATGTGCTATGACTCTTCCAAATTCAAATCATGCTTTTAAAAATTTAGTTTCATTTTTTAAAATTTTAAGAAATTTAAGAATGTTAATGATTTGGCATTTTCATCCATGAAAAAAAATTTCAACATATAATATATGAGAAACAGTTGAAAAAGAATAAAGCGTGGAAAATTGAAAAACAAATGTTAGCACCAAAGTTTTTTTAATAAATAAATTTTAGTGATTTTCATTATTTAGATTAAATTAATTCGTTAGTATTTTTTTCATTTTTAATTTAGTTCTCATAATTTAAAAACCTCTATTTAAGTCTTTATAATTTTATAATATGATAACTTGTTACAAATTTTTATGTTGTACGAGGATAATGATTTTTCTAAAAAATAAATAAATGCTACTATTTTTTTTTACATATATTTACCTTAAATTAGGCTAATCTTATGGAAGTGACCCATATGACAATTAAAATTAGAATTCGACGATTCAGAAGTCCCCGTAATAAAGAGATTTCGAACATTCAGGATTAAAAAATAATAACAATAAAAAGGATAATTTATTGTATCCGAATATAATTAATCTTGCACGACAAAGCATATTTAATATATATAAATTCCAAATAAATGATAGTTAAAAATTTATTTTTGTTTAAATTTAATCATTAAGACTTTTAAAATCACATATTTTAAATTTCTAAAAAAATAACTATTTTTTATTAAATATAATAACTAAAGATTAAATAAAACTAAAAAATAAAATAAGTCCATCAAGTCACGTGTGCATCCATTCATGTTTCAATTTCACAAATGTTACCCCAAGTGTACACGTGTTCGACAATGCCTCCATCCCTATCGTTTTGATTAAGTAAAATAATTGACAATATGTAGTTTTAAAATATTTTTCGTTTTTAATATAGCTTTAAATTCAATCATAGTACAACTTACTCTTTACATTTATAGAATTTGTATCTGTCTCAATCCTTTTAGTAACACAATTTTCAAATTTACAGAATTTATGTGAATTTATATTACGAAACAAATATAACAATTCAGCATATTTATTTATTCATTTATTTTTGTGTCGACAATCGCTTATTTTTACACTAGGGTTTTTTAGTCCACATTATATTTTTGGTCAGTATTGATCATCCTTAAAGATAAAAATAATTAGGGACATTGGTAACAGATGTAGGCCCATTCAAGTGGATACGTGGCGCATGTAAAAGTGGGCTATAACCCAATAATTCAGTGAGGCCCACACTTACACCCAGATTTTACCATAAACTCATGCTATTTCTTACTTGGTTCACCTTAAAGTGCGGTTATGGTGTTTTAAACACTTCTTCTTTCTTGTCACCAAAAGAAAGAATAAGAAAAAAACACTTCTTTTTCTTTTAATATTTTCCTTCTAGACTTCAAAAAACACCTTTTTTTTCTTGAGACCGGAAAAAGAAACACTTGGTTTGTTTTTTTAATACTTTGATTTGAAATTAGACTAAGTTGAATTGAAAATAATAGTAATCTCCATTAGAATAATTTAAGTTTCTAATGTTGTTAGGTAAAAGACAAGAGGATCCAATCACCCACTCCCATTTTCTTCAAGATCGGAAAACAAGACGATCCATGCACAGTTGCACACCAACCAAAGGTCTTTGTCTTACTTAATGTGTTGAACTCGATTTATATTTTTATTTTTATTCATTCCATTACCATTTAAAATTTAAAGACACTTTTTTATTGTGCTATCATTATAACAAATAATACAAAACTAATTAACAACAAGTCAATAATTGTCATTTTAAAAAAAGAGTCTTTTGAGCTTTCATTTATTATTAATATTACGCGTATGCACAGGCTTAAAATATGATGTTTAACATCTTGCATTAATTTTAATTTTAAAACAAATTACGATAAATTAAATTAATAGCATATAAGTGTTACGGCTTCTTTCCAATTTTTGCAGTAAAACATGGTACTATTTTTTTTTTTTGCACTGGAAAAACTTCTCGAATGTATATAAAGAATCATATATGCCTGAAAATGTTAATGAATATGTGTTTGTTAACTTTAAAAAGAAAAAAAGAGTAAAAAGGGAACTTTTAATCACGCTTTGAGTTCGAGCTGCAAACACTTTCTAGATAGTACCCTTTTGGGTGAAAGGAAAAAAAGGTAAGAGTCCATGAACCATGTAAAATGTTACAACTGTGCTAACACAGTTCCAATTTTAGAGTCATCAACAAAATCTTCACTTCAAATGATTAATGGGCCTACATCATGCGTCTAATTATTAATGCCACTTGCTATCTGTTAACTTAATCTTTTTACGCGGGGAGTTAAAAATGTATTTCTTTCAAAATATATTTTAAATTTATTAAAAATTATAAAAATATGAAAAAATGAAAAATTATATAATTTTTAATAATACCATTTTCTTATACAAAACTTATTTCCCCTCAAGTTCTTTTCTATTATTTTTTAATTTGAATTCACTTATTGTAGCTCGCCAGGGTAATCTTAACCAAAATTTTTCTCATGTTGTGTCCACTTTTTTCTCCTTAAAGTGAAAGGTTCATGCGAAAGAGATAAGCAGATAATGTAGATCTTTATTTTATTTTTTATATTTTGTTAAATTATTTGTTGAAAGGAAACTTGTGTCTAGACTAGTTTTAACGAATTAGATCTTAGCTACTCACCATGTCAGAAGATTCTTTCCCCGTTTCCATTTCTGTGGAAGGAATGTGACAGCACCATAAGAATATAGCAAATTAAAGCTCCCTCTAACGAAATTCATACTAAAACTTGAAGACCACTTAAGATGGGATCTTCTGAGTCATATATATTCTGAATCAGACCTACTCATCAAACTTAACATCAGAGTATGCGCATATAAGATCAAAATACTTTATCTACGCTTGGATATATATCTTGTCTCAGATTCTGAATGTACACAAGCTATCAATAAAGTAACTTATTTATATGCTTTTATTTTTCCAAAAAAATATGTATTTTCTCCATGAATCTGGCAGTTATTATTGTAAGTGTATATATATATATATAGAGAGAGAGAGAGAGAGAGAGAGAGAACAATATAAGAAGCATTTCAATTGCTTTGTAGGACATGGGCCTGATGACTGTTTATTGTCAATCAGTGCAGCAAAGAACGAAATGAAAGGAGAAATCAAAAGGAAGCCATAAGAACATAATAAAATGAACAGTAAAATGAACTAAAAATATATAATATAATTGAAAATGTTATAAATAATTCACTGTTATTTCTGATGTACATAAAGCCCAGCCATATATGTGCACATATAGGCTAGCAACCCATACAAAAAATTGTTACTCTCCCCATAATATGCATCCGTTAGCTATTTACACTCCACCATGAATCAAAGAAAGAAACAAGAAGGAAAATAAAAAAAGAAGAAATAGAACCATTCTTGTTCTATTGGCATATAAGAAAGCAAGCATGGACTCGGAAGGCCTCAACTTCTAGTCATGCCAACAAAGAAGCATGACCACACACCTTCTTATGATGTAAAGCCTAGCCCTTTGCTCCCTAATCACTCCTCCAAGCCCTCTACTTGATACCCTTCTCTTTGAGCCTCCAATAGTAGGACTACCCATCTTCATTTCTAGAGTAAACAAGCTTTCTTTGTTGGAACTCTTAGAAATGAAAATGGGATTTTTTTTCTTGTGTGTTTTTTAACCCTTTGTTGAGCTTAAGCTAAAGGCTGTGAGGTAGTGTTGTGTGTGACTTGGTTTAAGATAGGTGAGAGATGGGGTTCTTATAGAAGTTGGAGGAAGTGGTCCAATATTACATTGGTCTAGTAAAGAGGCACCGATGGGGCATGAAAGGGCGTGAAGTGCCTCCAAACCCACCAGACAAACAGCAATTGGACCCCACCTTACCTTATAGGAATCCTTACCCCATTAAACGGGAATTGATAAAAACAAGCCAAGCAATTCAGCGGAACCTCTCTTTCTTGCATTGCTATGTCACACTCTATAATCCTATGTGTAGGCACCACCCACCAACATAATGGGTCTCCCATCTCAACTATGTGGTAGCATTTTTTTTATAAGTTTATATATAAGCTGCCCTTATTTTGTGCATGATAGATGAGTTTCTGGTTGCCCATGAGGACAAAACTCGAAAAGCCTTCTCTTTTCTTATGATACCTTTTTTATTTTGTTGTTTCTCTCTATCTTTCGTTTGATCCACATAATCAGGGAAATGACTGATGGATTGGTGGGGGGTTGGGTTTGTTGAATCCTACATAAGAATTCGTAACAACAACCATTAGAAAGGTTTTTGATCATAATGGACTAGCTTATTACTACCTTGACTTGATATAGAAAAGGTGCACATAATTAGGGCCCCAGCTATCAACATCAGAATTTGCATTCCCACGGGTTATATCGCGCTTATCTAATGCTAAACCGGTTGGGTATTAGTTTAAACTTTTGCTTACACAAAAAAATTAGATATTTAAGTTTTGTTTATTTATTTAAACAAATAAAATTTATCACTTGAATGTTTTGTTATATATATATATATAAATAAGAGAAAGATATTTTTACATCAATATAAATCTAAAAACTCTTATATCTAATTTAAATTTTTTATTTAACTTAAATCTAACAGTCAGTAAAGTAATAAATTATAACCTATTAAATTTAAGTTAAATAAAAGGTTTAGATTGAATGTAAAATTTTTTATATTTATATTAGAATAAAAAAATCTTATCTCATATATATATATATATATAATATCCTTAAAATATGAAATAAAATAAAAAGAGCAAGAAAATAAACAATATCTAAAGTTGATCTTTTTCATTATCATGTATACACATAGATTATTCATGAGTCTTTATCGTTAAATTGATGATGTTTGAGTATAACTCATTCCTATGATTGAGTCATGATTAAAATCAAACTTATGTAATTTATTAACAACTCAATTCATTTATCCTTTTAATACTATACAGTTTAGAAATTATCGCAAGTCTCACTCACCAACAGAAATTAGTGAACATTATCCCATTATAATGAAAACTTCAATTTCATTGGCTTGAGGAGAAGTAAGGTTTAATAAATTATAATATTACAGATGAAAGACAGGTTTCGATACATGATTTGAAACTCGCTTAAGACCAAAATCTAAAATTTCCAAGTAAGATGATTCAAAGATTTGGCCTCTCTTTTGATTACATATGTACACTATTTTAATTATTTGGCCTCACTGAATTATTAGATAGGAGATTTTTCTGAGATCAGTTTAAAATCTATAGGCAAAAGCTGCATAATGGATATTCAAGCCCACTGAATATTAGAATATATTACAGGGTTCTGACAGCTTTGGAGGAGACAAATAGAATATAGAAGCAGTAATGAGATATTTGCATGAGCTAAGGCAAAAATACAAGATTCTTACACATGGTGATAGGCTAGAATTTTCCGTCCCTTCACACTTTGTTTTGTTTCTCCTCACAGAAAAACCAAAATATTATTGGAAACAAGATAAAAAAATCCAAATAAAATACTGGTTAGTATCTCTTGTCCTAGAACTTCTATAAAATAAGCTAAAGTGGCTTTTGCATAAGCCTGACAGTATCTTGCAAATATAATGAATCAAAAGGGGGAAAGTTATTTTTTCTTATGCAACATCATAGATGCCTAAGAAAAGTAGCCAAGGACGTAAGTTTCAAGCTTTTGACTATAATTCCATAAGAAGGGACACCATTTTATTTAAGAGTGAGAAAATCCTACGATTAGAAGATTAATTAATTTATGGACTTTATTAACGTGTGTTAACCTTAATTTAATCATTGATCACAAATGATCATCCACTTGCTCTACCTCGTGCTCTTCCTCAAGTCACTTAGGATGCCAACCTTTTTCCAACGGCATGTTCTAATAATAATAATCTTATTAATCTCTTTTCTTCACTTCAGTTTTCATGCAATTTTAAGCACTTAAATATTGAATTACGCGCTTGTCAGCATTTGTTGCTTCTACCAAGCTTCTTCTTGTACAAAATTAGGCTTCGTCGGGTGAGAGTATGTGTTTAGATTAATCTGTCCAATTTCGTATCTTTCATTCTAAATAAACACTATATATCTAAATTCAACTAAGCTATCGATAAATTTAATTGTTTAACTTATCTTTCCTTATTTAGCATTTTATAGAACATTTTATTTTATGTTTCGTCGTCTCTCGCGTTTTGAGAAATAAGTACAGAATTTACGTATAATGTTCTCCCTTGATAAACTCCCATGTTACTCCTGCATTTTGCATAATGTTTCAAATTAGTCTTTAAATTTTAGAATAAATTGTTCTTCCTTCTCTCCATCTTGTTGATTTGACACAAAATTCCCCTTTATCTTAAAATCTGCACAAATATCCCTAAACACTTACAAAATGTGTGTACGATCCCGTCTCAAACTTGAAGATCTTCATATCATTTTACAAATGTCCCATGTCTAAGGGAATATTTTCAAGTAGAAACAAACAGTGAGTTTGGTGAAGTATAAGTGACAAGGGGACTCATTTATCCTCGATTTTATAAGGACGAGGCAATTTTTTCTTGTGTATTTTTACTTTGACACGTAATGAACTCAAGAAATTTTCTATGCACAAGATTAGTAAAATTCAAATAAGATCACTTTGCTTAAATGTCATAAGAAGAGCAATCGAAAACCAAATTGTGGTATTTTAATTTAATTGCAACTATGAGCATTTAAGCAACCTTACCTGCATATTGAATAATGACATTTTTCAGATAACTTCAGCTTTTAAGAGAACTGATTATTTGAAAACAGTAGATGTGCCTATTGGATTTGGACCCTCACATAAAAATACAAAACTTTCAAATCCTATTTAATTATTGTATTCACTTGAACCATCGGTTCACTATGTGAAAGCGTGAAACAAAGTGAAACTGTGAAAACTTAATAATGTCAGAAATGCTTGGTGACCAAAGTGAAAGTGGTCCAACCATGCTATATATGAAATTAAAAAGAAAAAAACTGGTCGGTTGTACTGAACAAGGAGGTCAGAGTCACACGTGAAGTTCTCGTGATTCACAATACCATTGCCTGCGGTATAATCAACATACACAGTAATTTAATTTTTATATGTACTTTCAGCCTTTGAGGCTTGGAGCTACAAACCCATTTCCATCCCTCTTCCTTATGCTTGTTTCTTAAGGAACAAACTCACCACATGTTCCTTCCTTCACTCTCTTCCCAAATACCCTTTTGTGTTGATTTTATTAGGCAGTTTTGGCTGTCCTCTCTTACCACTTAGCACCATATAACAAATGGGAATGCAATTTTCTTGATAGAAAACTTGTTTCTATGTGCAATACCACACAGCGTGGCTTACTAGTTAAGTAATAAATACAGCTTTGCTTGTGTACGGACATAATACTAGCGCGTTAAGTATATGTTGCCAAGTGCTAATTTACTGCCTACACAGCATGGTTCATAGCTGTTGTGTAACAATGACATGTTACTCTGTTACCAATTGCTCTAACAATGTATATGCAACTTTAGAACTCAAAGCACAGATAATTCATGAGAATTCTTGCAAACATAATGAGATTGACAGTCACAAGTTTTTTTTTTTTTTCGGAAATTAAGGGTGCATTTAAAAATTCAGCTTAATTAAGTATTTGTTTCATACGAAGAATTATATTATAAATTTGATTACAAAATAAGTTTGAAAAAAATTATAAGAATACAAGAATAACAGTTGGCAATAAATTGTTATTCCTCAGTCATGATAAAAAAAAAAGTAGTCAACTTTTGCAGATCCAGAGTAGGATCCAATCTTCGAGTAAAACGGTAACCCATAGAAAATCTCTAGTAGTTACCATCTTCACTCAATCAAGTCCTAATTAAATAAGATATATATAAAAGATTAAAGTGAGAAGTTACAAGGTCTTTTCATGCTCTCTAAAGTCTAAGGGCAACAATGAGTTTTCTTTCATGATGGGATAACAGCTGGCCAAAAAAAAAAGGTGTCATTCTAAGATGATATTATGTTAGTATCACGATTTCCGTCGTTCAACACCTTGTCAAAATATCTTCATAAAGCAGGTATACACGTGCGGTCCAAAGATTCCAGTAACATCTCCATCGGACTCGGTTTATTTTTTTCTTTTCATACTGAAGTGTTCTATCTCATCAAGATAATTAGTTCTCACGTGTACCATAATTATTTACAATCTTCATTCCTCAGTGGGATCCATCTGCTCCACTACAGGCTTTTTCTGCTTTGATTGAAGAGCACATCCACATTCTCATTCAAGGTTTTTATTATTTCTTTATGAAGTTTTAGCATTTCTCTATGCACTCTTGTTCTTGGGCTCAAATTTCTACAAAAATTTTAAAAAAATAACTTATCACCTTGACGATAAATGCTGAAGAAAAAGCTATTTCAGAGTTCAGAATAGAGCTCAGACAATAATCTCAGTTCATTAATCCACCAATCTTTTTGTATTCCTGAGTTTGTCATTACGTATTTGCCTAATAACTCACACGACACCTTTCTCATAGTTCTGCTGAATTGTACGTAAGACCTGCAGTTTTAGCTTTTACATGAATGATTATATTAAATATTAAAAGGACCACAAGTAGACCCTACAATTTTTTCTCATACATTTGTACCACAGTACATAATAGACCTATAAGAAAATGGCATAATTATAAACACTTGGAAACTCCGCCTTGATCAATCAGTGTAAATATTTTCACTACAGAGTGTTGGTGAAAACCAAGTAACTCAAGTTAATTGAAGCTAGTTTAGTTCCTGTATATAATTAATTAAATGATGGAATCATTGCAGCTAGCAGTTAAGAATGTGTGAGCTCAAGATAGCCAAGAAATATATTGACAAGTTTTAAGGGTAAAGCTTGTATATGCAATATTTTTGCTGAGATAGCACAAATATGTAAGAAGGATTATAATATTACTAGCACCAAAGATATTGAACCTGTCAGGGAAATTCATCTGTTTATGACAGGAAAACCATTATCAACAGAAAAAGTTAACATCATTGGTATGAATGAGAAAGGGAGCTATTTCTATGTCGTTTGTACTTAAACATACAAACTAAATCATTATTCCCTGAACCCTAAAACCCATAGAAAGAAAGCTCTATTCAGAATTTCTGAATCAGACACAGAAGAATGCACAAAACGCAAAATCGCCGTTGCCGGGGATCGAACCCGGGTCACCCGCGTGACAGGCGGGAATACTCACCACTATACTACAACGACTTTGTTGAAATTAATCTCAAAAATATTGTTTATATAGTATATAAAAAGAGAAGTCTGGACTATAAAAATTATTAAATAAATAAAAATGAAAATGAAAATTCATATTTAAGCATGTTGCTCCTCGTTCATAACACTTCCTTTTGGAGAAGTATGGGGATTTAGGGAAGTTAACAATATGTTTTATATGGAAAATAAATAAATATTTTATTTTTAAAAAACGCTGAATTTTAATTTTGTATCAAGGACAGGTTATGGGAAATCAAGAAAACTAGTGAAGATTTTTCCCCACATTCTTTTAATTCAATTTTATTTATATTTTCTAAAAAACCAAGTACACCTTAATTCAGGCATATATAAAAATGAACAAATAACCCAAAAAAATTAAATAATAAATTTTAAAACAAAATTATATTTGTAATAAAATATGTTATTCCAATTTTATAACCGAATTATTTGTATAATTTAAATCATCGACTCAATATATTAATGATAAGAAATGAAAGTGAAATCCTAAATGTATAGCATGTGTATATTGCAATTTTGACTACAAAAAAAGGAAGAAACGTGAAGTGAGTAGTTTTATGAATAAGGATTTGATCTTTAGCATATGGTTTTCTTGATTGCCATGCTTTTTTTCTGGGTCAACCTCAATTTTGTGATTCCTCGTTGTCATGCTCTGAATTTTTATTTACTTTGGGCTTTGAAGCATGTATCTGTGCCCAAGAGTCCAAGATGACAGACAGTGATCCAGTTTACAATGTTACAACCTCGCAACTCAATTAGGCTTAGGGTTCAAGTTTAACTCGTGCTAAGAGATTAAAAAACATTGATAAATAAGAATATTTTCACGTTGTTGTATGGACCCAATTTTTGTTAAATATTATATATATAAAAAATCATATTACAGTGATATGTTTTCATTTTTATTCGTTTTAATCTTTTAAAATTTTTGGGCTAATACTTTTCTCATCATTATGTTATTTAATATTATAAATTGTGCCTCAAATTAATGTATTCTTAGTTAGAGTTTTTTCTTTTACATTCTTTCCTTCTTGGTAGCACTCAAGTATCTTGTTCTTACTATGTAAGTCCTAAAACACTATAAATGCCTCTCAACAATAGTGTTCCGAATTAGGTGATGCAAACTTTATTCAGATATAAATGAAGGTAAATGTTTCTATAGTATGTGAAAGTGCAACTTTATGGCGCTTGTATGACTTATTTGTTAATTAGAGTCGTTTGATAATGATGGAGTCTTAAGTTAAGGGCCTTTTTGAGTGTGGAGTTTAGTTTTTTAAAAAATGAGGATGAAAGTTGGTGATTTAACAAAGTCTGACAATCAATTTATGTATTGTGTGATGATTGAAATAAGATCTGCTATATGAAATTTGACGAGGAGAGTAGTCATGTGACAAACACTACCAAGAATGGAAAACATGATGGTTTAAGGTTGTAGAAGGGATTAAGTACCGACACAGATAGAAAAGGTAGAAAAGAAACAGAAAACATAAAAAAAAGAAACCTTAGTCAAAATGTCAACGTCTTGGGAATCAATTAATAGTGTTAAACGTACACTTCAAGTTAGAAGAGATGAGTATCAATGCGAAAAACAATAAAACAAGAAACTACATTAAAAGATTAAAAACGAAAATAGAGTTAATGAAATAAATCAACACTTAAATTAAACTTATAATGTAAAAATATTAATTTTACGCGCTACTATACCAAATTGGGTTTCAATAAAAATCTTAATAATAACAATGTTTTCAACAGACTACCGTTATTAAATAGTAGAAACATAAATTAAATTCATGACTGATAGCATAACATGATTTATCTCAAGGTGTTTGAATATGGTGCGAATTTTAACGTTTTTCTGCAAGTGGTTTGTACACTTTAATTCTTAAAATATGTAGAGAAGTTTTTTGTAGAAAAAAAAACAATATAAAACATAAATAACTTTTTTATACATTAAAAATATATATTTTTTAATTTTAGAGAAGATAAATTAGGGAACTTCTCAGAAATTCTAAAAAATAGAAAAATACAAGTTATTTTTAACTTAATCTAAAAAATTTATAATCTTTTATATTTATTTTTATAAGAACTTTAAAAAAAATTACTCAAACTAGACCTTAATTAATAGATTAATATGTATCAATTAGTAAAACATGTTCTAAGCATTTACTACCTCTCAAATGTAATAATCAGTACGAAGGATAGACTTTTAAAATTGAACTGGAAAATGATTCATCGCGTTGAGCACAAATTTACGTTAATCACATGTCCTCGTCGTCAAATGAAAGCAACGAATGTTAGAGATATTCGGTTTTAACTTTTATTAAATTAAGATGTTTGCTTCAATTTTATTTTCGCATTAAATAAAAAACTTTTTTTTTCATGTATGTAAATCTCCCCAATCTTTCTATTATTAAGAAAGTAAGACTCTTTATAAGACGTGTCTGTCTATTTTCATTTTTTTTATTTTTGCTGTGCATTTGTATGGGTGTATTTATTTAAAATAACAAATGCACATTTTTATTTAATATTTATTTTATAAAATAATAAAAATAATAAAAAATATATTTTAAAAAAATTTAGGACGTATAAAAAGTGATTTATATAGAAATATTTGTTTTATTAAAATTAAAAAAACTTTTTAATGGGTAAAATGCAACACCTACCCTTCCCTAAATATTATGATGTATTGCAATGTTGGTGGGTTGACTAGCAACAGCATGGGGTGAGTGGGTACCACGTCTTTTGCAACACAAATTCAGAATCCCCGTTTCACCCAATTTCAGTCTCTGACTCAGATATAACAAAAATTCAGAACCCAACGTTTCCCAACTTTAGAATAACACTTTTCATTTCTTTTCTTATGTGACCCAACAGTTTTCGTTCTACCAAGGGTGAGCATTGCAGCACTTACCTTCACGTTCACATTTGTATTTATAAAATTTCATAAATAAACATTTATACCTCAACCTAAACTTATTCGATGACTAAAAACATTATTAATGTAAATGACTTTTATGAAAAATTATTAATCTAAGAATTTAAATCAATAGTTTGTATTATTTTTATGTGACATTGATTAATTTCCGGTTCTTGATAAATTGATTCTCAACGACAAACCAAGCAGAGCCGGGCCTACATATTAAATTATAAAAAAAATACTAAGTATGATATATTAGATACTTTAAATTATTATAAAAGTATATATTCAATGTTTTTATATTTTTAAAATAATAAATATAAGAAGTTATATTTTAAATTCTTAACATGTTGGTTTTAGTACACGTTAAAAAAACTGTAAAAATAATTTAGGAATGCATCTTTTGATTCCATGTGATATAAAATATGAAACTCCCCTTGGATGCTTGCCATTCCTTGTTAGAGTGCTCCCACACCTGAGGACTTATTTTTGGGTGTCCCACAATTAGAAAATTTATTGTCAGTCCACAACATCCTCTAACTACTATTTTCTGTATGTTTGTTGTCATAAACGATCATATATATATATATATATATATATATATTTAAATTTATTTTACATAATATTATATGAGCAATATAAACAGATAAAAAAAAAAAGAAAAGAAAATCGCCGATATAAAGCATGATTAACGAGATACATATGATAAGTTGAGTAGTTTTTCCTTTTTAATTTTACCACCAATTGTAACTATTACTTTCTTATTTTATATTTATTTTAGAAGAGATAAATCCAACTTAAAGATGTTATCTATTTAATTGTGATTTTCCCTAATATGCAGTTGGTCTTTATCTAGTAACAACCCAAGCAGGGTACTTAGTTGTTAGTTATTGCCTGTCCCTCTCCAATCCAATCAATATTTTATTGCTTTAGTGGTTAATAAATAGGAGTAGAGTTTACAAAAGAAGGTAGAGGAAAAAGTGAAGCATATTCCACAGTAACCATACTTGATGACTTTCTAGGTAAAAGAGAAGGTTGGGCACATTAATAGATTACTAATTCCCTGACTTTCTACTAAATTATGGGGCAAAAGAGATAATTTACGGAGGACAAAACACCCAAATCCTGGGAGGACGAATTTAAACCTAAAAAACTTGTTTATGGATTAGTAGACATGTACAACTATGAATTTTTAATAATATTTGATTCAGAATTATTTAAAAAATGTTTGAAAGAGAGTGGTTAATAAGATTTGATTTGGAATGGGAATGCATACCTGCTATGGTTGAATTGAAGGTGGTTCTGCCGCTAATCTCGGCTGTTTCCCTCCTTTTCTTGTCTTTAAGATTGATTAATATGTCGTCACAAACCACACTGGGACTCTCACTCCAAGAAACACCATGAATCTACCCCACTCCTTCTTCCTCGTTTTCTTCGTCTTCAACAGCATCACAATCACCACATCAACAACTCCACCATACCCCTACGGTAAGAACTTCGCCTCCAAACTAACAGTAACAGTAACACTTGCGATTAACACAATCACACTCCACAGGTTTCTCCAACCACATCAACTGCGGCACCTCCACCAACTCCACAGACCCCTTCAACACCACATGGCTCTCCGACCGCTTCTTCACAGCCGGCACCTCCGCCATCGTATCCGAACCCCTCCGCTTCCGTCTCCCCTCTGAAAAAACTCTCCGCTTCTTCCCGCCATCTTCCTTCGGCAAGAAAAACTGCTACTCCTTCCCCTCTCTCCCCTCCGGCCGCTACCTCCTCCGCACATTCACCGTCTACGACAATTACGACGCCAAGTCACGCCCTCCTTCCTTCGACGTCGCCCTCTCCGCCACCGTACTCTTCAGTTGGCGTTCCCCCTGGCCCGAGTCCACCGCCCGCGACGGCGCTTACTCCGATCTCTTCGCATTTGTTCTTAATACCTCCTCCACCACCACCACCGCCACCACCGATCTCTGCTTCTACGGCTTCGCCACCGACGCCCCTATCGTCTCCTCCGTCGAGCTCGTCCAAGTCGATCCCGCCTCCTACGACTCCTCCACCACTGGCCACAAACTCGCCCTCGTCAACTACGGCCGGCTTTCCTGCGGCTCTGACTACCACTGGGGCCCCGGCGTCACCAACGACACCGACCGCTTCGGCCGCTCCTGGCAGCCCGACGCCCCCTTCCGAAACCTACCGGAGGACTCCAACATTGTCCACGTCCTGTCAACGGAGAACTCCATCGCCGGCGCCAACGAAGAGCCTAATTACTTTCCGATGAAGGTGTACCAGTCGTCGGTTACGACGGAGGGCGCGTTGGGGTACGAATTGGAAGTGGACGCGAAGATGGACTATACGGTGTGGTTGCACTTTGCGGAGATTGATTCGACCGTGAAGAGAGCGGGGGAGAGAGTCTTCGACGTGTTGATCAACGGCAACAACGTTACCAGAGTTGATATATTCAAGGAAGTGGGTGGTTTCGCCGCGTTTACTTTGCATTACACCGTCAAGAACCTTAGCACCAACGTGTTGAGCCTCAAGCTCGTTCCTGTTGTTGGTGCCCCTCTCATTAGTGCCATTGAGAATTACGCATTGGTTCCCAATGATCCTTCCACTCACCCTCTCCAAGGTCTTAATCTCTATCCCTAAACATAATGCTATGAAGTTGTGAATTGTAACAGTGTATGTTACTTATGTTGAGTGTTTGTAGTGAGTGCTATGAAGGCGTTGAAGGAGTCGCTTCGTGTTCCTAGTAGAATGGGTTGGAATGGTGATCCTTGTGCTCCTACTACTTGGGATGCTTGGGAGGGTGTTACCTGCCGCATGAGTAACGATAAAACTTCTCTTGTCATTAGTGAAATGTAACTTTTCCCTCCACAGCTACATATTTTACTATACTATACTCTTCTCATAATGTGCTGTGTGCAATAACCGGTTTTGCTTTGTGTTTTGTTTCAGAGATCTTGGCAGTCAGGGATTGAAAGGGTACATAAGTGACCAAATTAGTTTTTTGTCCGACTTGGTTCGCCTGTAAGTATCAGCTGTCAAATGCTGTTGAGGTTCGCATTGTACTAACATCCATCCTTGTCTTTTCTATTTTGAACATTATGTCCATCCGTTTTCCTAATGATCAGCTTTGGTTCTGTACTTCCAACCCAACTTTTCTTTCATTTTGGTGCCCGCACAGTATTTTTGTTCTGATCTGTTAAATCATGTAGATAGAAACATCATGAACTGTAGCACCTGCTCTGCATTCTGTAGCATGTGGCATGTGTTTTCCTAGATTAACTGTTCTCTCAAGTTCAAATTGGTTTTGTTTATCTTTACTTTTACAGGAATTTGAGTTCTAATTCCTTGGAGGGTGAAATACCGCCAGGACTTGGTCAAGAATCCCTGGTACAAGTGTAAGATCAGATATTATCTCTGTTAGTTACCGTTACTCGCAGAGCTGTTATTACTTTTTACATGTTATTGTAATGTTTTACAGAACTCAGCTGCATGAAGTTTTTATTTTATTATATTTGATCAACTGTTTCCTACATTTTTACCCATTAAAGGGTAATACAGTGAATACGGGTATATATCTAGTGTTTATGTATTTTTCTTGCACAGTTTTTTGTATCTTCCATATGAAAAATAATATAACTAAACCTTGAAGTGTGGCTCAATTTGTAAACTACTGAACTCCATCTGCAGACCGGAAGCATTTTGTTATTACCAAACATAAAATGTAAGTTATTTATTTGAAAATTGAAATTCTAATAATTTATTTACAATGTTTTCTGTAGGGATTTATCCAACAATCAGTTAATGGGATCCATACCAGATAGTCTAGCATCTTCGAATTTGAAACTTGTGTAAGTATCCAGTGCATTGATTAATGTGTCTGTCTTTATTTACAAAGAACCTATTCTATTATCCTGGTTTTTCCTTTTGCGGTTTTGCAAGATGTATTGTCCGTCCCCTAATTTTAGCAATTATTTTCTCTCCAGTTAAATATCATTTTCTGTCTAAAATGGGGATGTGCTTTTATGTAAAATACGTCATTATTGTTATGTGAAGTTTTGTAATTTGATTTCAAATCTTCTTTACTGATCATTCTGGTTTCTTAGTGCTCATTTTGACAGCCTTATTATTTCCCTTGATGTTAGGATTGAAGACAATAGATAACTACTGACCTCTGTTGTAGTGTTAAATAGATCTCCCTTTACTTCTCTTGACAATTTATGCTACGTAACTTTAATTTGTTTTTCTAACCCATTTATTCATTTTAGGCTATTGAATGGTAACTTATTGGAAGGACGAGTGCCAGAGCAACTTTATTCGGTTGGTGTGCACGGTGGAGTAATTGAGTATGACACTTCAATCTGCTAGCTCTACTCTATATTGTTCTGCATAATGTCGTGTTCAGATTGAAATCTTGAATTACTTGGCTTGAATGTATGATTCTCCCTATTCAGTTTATTGTTGTCTGTGTCTGTCCATTTTTCCTCCTCTTTCTGTCACTTTGGCGGGAGAGTGTGTGCCTAAAACTGCCACACTCGGCCCATCATGGCTAATCACCTGTTCTCTAATTTCTGTCTGCATAATTTTCGTGTCTAGCTTAATAATTCTGGAAAGCGGAAGTAAATTTGATTTACCAAGTCTTCTCCACCATGACTTGCCCTCAATCTCTTAAAAGGAATAACTAAATTAAGTCACCCACGGTAGTTTTACTTGTTCTGCTGCACTTATTTGTTTTGCTGGAATACAAGCAAAACTGTCAGTTTTGCATGGATGTTCCGGCCAAGATTTTGTCTGTCTGAGTAATTAAACAACAGTTGTTGTTATCTAACCTGCTTGAGTTGCAAAATATGCAAAAGGAAATTTATGCTTGTATTTATTATAAGTCTAGTTATCTTGTAATTGTATTATCCAACGAGAAATAATCTCTTTTCTGTATTCAATTCGATTTGTTTTCATTCAGTCTGTCTGGCAACAAGGGGTTGTGTGGTGTACCATCTCTACCTTCATGTCCTATGTTTTGGGAGCATGGCAGATTATCGACTCGGGGTAAAATTGCAATAGGCATGTCATGTCTTTTTGTTTTCTTTGTGGCACTGCTGGTGGCATATATCTACATCAGGAAGAAAAGGAACGGTTATGACTTTGGTCTGCCTCATGAACTAATGGGTAAGTATGATTTCAATGCGATTCTGTGTTTGTCAATAATTTTTATATATAAAACTCATGCTAATGAGTATTGTGTTAATGTTCTGGGGCTAAACGTGATGTTGCTTTATTTGCTTTATCGGTGTAGTAGCGTGCTCTTTTCTGTTTCTCCTGAACTTCATACAAAATTACAAATATACTTTAATAACTGGTTTTGTGCCGTATTTACATTTGTTTTTCTTCTAATGGTTAAAATTTCCATAATTTCTAACTTCCCATCATGAGCATTGAAGAAATCCTTCATAAATCTGATATCATTAATCCTGATATATGTATCATTCTAGTCTTCATTTGTTCTATTATTTGCTGAAGGTGGCAAAATAACTCGATTGTGCAGGCGCAAGCTTAATAGGAATTTGTAAACTAGAGTAAAAATTGGAATCATGTACCATATCTTTATCTAATCATTATTTTGTTCTATGAATAACTACCATTTTACAGCTCAAACTGGGGTTGGGACGTTGGGTCAAATGAAGCGGGAGCCATTTAATTTAAAGACTATCAACCCTTTTTACAGTGGCCTTGTAAATAGTTCCTGCCATAATTTTTGGTTTTGTCTTTCGTGGAAATTGATCTCTCTCGTGTTGAATTTCCTATCTAGCATTGAACGTTAACTTTGAGCCGCATAAATTCGACCTAATAAATGGGATATTTGGTTTTATATGAAATTTTTAATTTTATTTATATGAAAGGCTGTGGATGTTTAAATCCGTGCTTAATGTCGACTATTTTATGGCTTCTTTTGCAGCATTAGCTGCCAAGAGAAACCGCTATCAGAGGCAGAAATCGTTGATGCTTCTTGAGCTGGAGAGTCAACACGCCAAGGGATTGCCTTCACCTTTTACTCCACAATAACTTTTTTAATGGAAATAGAAGATTGATTTTCATAGGATTCGGCTAAACATACACCATCATTGCTTAGAGAAAGTGATTGAACGTACAAGATTGCAGCATCCCAGTTCGGCCATGAGGCAAGGTCGCTTAAGAAAGATAAAAAATTGGCTTATGGGGTCTCTGCTTTTCTCTTACAACTTATTTGTCACGTCGAGGATCCTGCAGGCTACCTTTTGCGATGCACTGTAATTGTTTCCTGAAACCTCATAAAAAGGAATATCCCCGGTTATATCACTACACTAGCCACCTGTACCTTTTGACGAATACCTGATAGGAATAACCCATCAACGTATGCAACAATTTAGTGTAAGTTTTTCATGTTACATCAATTCTGCTTGATTCATAACCCTGTAGACTGATTTATATAGCTAAACATCAGTGAGTTTTAGTGTACAATGTACTGTCGAAGCTTTTTCATACATGTATCAAGTAAAGCATAATAGAGAAAATTACGTACATTTTCGTCACATAAATACTTTTAGAATTGCTTGCAATTCCTCTTTTAATCTGCATCATTTCTCGGTCCACAGTCCTGTAAAGATCTAATAAGGACACCTTTTATAGAATTTTTCCCTTTCACTGTCAGGGGCTTAAGTGTCTAAGGGCCCGATTGGTGAGAGGACAGAATCGAAAAATTAAATAACAAAGTTTTTTATTAGTGTAAGTTAAAAAATTCTTCCACTTAGTTTAAGCTTTTTATATATATATATACCTTACAAGTAAAATAACTATGCTATTTGTCAGTGACTAGTGATTGCTTGTCTTTAATATTAGACATTGTTCTAATGTTCATAAATCATTTTGACTATTCTGTAAGCTTCTGATGAGTATTCAGTATTGTCATGGTAGTTGGAAAGCATGCAAGTTGAATGGTGTTATCTTGACCTATATGAAGAGAAACCGCATATCAGTAAAAACGTAAGCTAGAGTTCAAAGGTTGCGTCGTAAATCATACTCTAGCTATTGTTTCTCAACGGTAGTGCGTCAAGAATAACTATATTTGCAGCTACCATGGAGACATTAAGATTTTGTTTGAGTTAGATTTTAGAGAAAAAAAAAAAAAGGAAACGAGAAGACAAGGGTTTAGACCTTCCAAAACCTTCCTAACCATATATTTTTAAATTCTCTCAAATTAGAATGTTTTGTATTAAAACTCTCTTCTCTTCTTTTTCTTTCTTTTCTTTACCTTTCAAACATTTTCTTTTCCTCTTCTTTTAAACTCTGCGTAAACAACATTTTAAAGGGTATATTATCTTATATTCAGCGGGTAATATTAGGTTCTTGATCACAACCCGAATTAGCCATAAAATCAACACCCTTATTCGCTTTCTGTAAATGTGAATAGTTTTAATTTTCACTTTCAGATATAGCAACAATCGAATCTTTTTTTCCTTTAATCAAAGAGCAACCGTTAGCAAAACTCTTGTATTTTAGTTTTTTGCTCTTGTATTTATGGTTAGGTTTCTGTATGGATAAGACAAAATTCATTTTCGTGACATCTAAGTTTTGAAAGAGGTTAGTTTATAACCGTTGCTAAGAATACTTTGATACACACTAAAAATTGTCCGGAGATATACATGAAGCATTTCTTGTGTTATACCTATGAATAATTTACAGATTAGTAATATTATTAAAAATTTAATTTTTTTACTGAATTTAAAGGTGTCGCATAATTTATATATTAAATCTCATTTAGTGGAACAAAACTGAGTTATTATTATTATTAGGGAATAACAACACATTATCGTGTTAATGGAATCTTTCATTATTATAAAGTCAATTTAATGGTTAAAATTATAACAATTTTTTTCCCTTCCACAGAAAACAACTTGTGATTTTGACAGACTCTTTTTTTGTTCCTTTCCACCTGCAAACCTATTCCCACGTAATTTCTTTCGGAGCCAAATATATTGACTTTTCGTCCCAACAAAGCTTTTCACTTTAAATCTTAATTTCTCTCTTTGCCTACTTTAAATCTTCCTGATTGGCCGCTGCTTCTCCACTGTTCCAATAATTGAGCAATAAGAAAGGTTGGTACATTGTTTGCTCATGTTGCAGTAAAAGTGCTTCTCCAACGCCTAATTACTGACGCATCGGGTTCATAGGGTAACTCATTCTAACTGAGATTGTTAAATCAGTTAATGTCAGCATAATGGTATAACTTTCAAAATTCGGACTAATTCATGTCTATATAAGAGAGAAGGAGTAACTTGCTTGCTAAAATGCTCACTAACTTAATTTTAAAATGTTTACAAATTTCAACTTTACAAAAAGATAAAAATTGTTATCAGAGCATCCCTATTTCTTACCAAAATCAAATAATTTATTAAGTTTGTGTTAAAAATTAACTAACATTAAAAAATATAATTTATAATATTAAAATAAACGTGAATTCATTTTCAATGGAACAAAATATAGTATAGTATTAATATATACGCACTTTGAAAAAGAATTAAAAAGCAGAAACCGACACGCTATAAGAGTTAAACGTATATTTGAAGTAGTTTCTTTTGTCCATACTGATGAAGCAGTTGAACTTTGACTTTTCTCATGCCTTGTCACCAAAACGACAAAGCGAAATACCTTGAGTTTATAATGAGGACGTCGTTTGCACTCTTCAAGTTCTGTTTTGGTCGACGATGAGGAAGAGAAAGTGATATATTTAAGAGAGGAAAATAATGGACTAAGAAAAAATAGAAATTATTGGACAAACATATTGATTATTGGGGGCTACGATAATTATGTTTTAATTAGCCTAATTAATATCTTCAACTAAACCAATGCCTCAATGATATGTTGGTCAACTTTCGTTGGCTTTGCATATATAATATTGAGCCCAATGCTTTGCTTAGTAGTTATGCCATGCAAATTGATCATGTAAATTGCATTAAATTCAAGGACAAAATTAATAAAGACCGATTTTTTTTATGTTACTTTTTAGTTAAAATTTAAATTTTATTCCGATAATATTAAATTTTTATATTTTACTGAAATATATTTTTAATTAAAAATAAATTTTTTTAAAAAAAAAACTATACTTAAAATTTAACTAATTTTATTTTTAAAAAACTCTTTTGACAGTAATAATAGTTATAATTCTGTGAATAATATTCCACAAGTCATGTATTATTTAGAAAAATCTAATATTTTATTATAATAGAATAATTTAATTTCTTTAATTTATTAATACTTTAATATATTAAATGAAGATCTTGACAGTTAACCACTTCAAATTAAAACATCAACATTTTTTATGGTTTACCTGATCATTTTAAATATTCACATAAAATAACATGTTAGATACTAAAAGCAATGCTCAATTATTTCCCAGTTATTGTATCCAAGATCTTTTTAAAAAAATTTCTTGTCCGAAAAACATTAATTATGATCGTCAACACTAAAGGTTTGATTTGAAAAATGAAAAATATTATATTTTTTATTTTTAATTATAAAAGTGTCACATTTTTTTGGTTTGTTTTTATATAAATATGCTTTAAAAAATAAAGTAATGTTTTTATAATTAAAAATACAAAGCAATTTCACTCTAAATGTACTTTTGAAATCGCTCAGCACTGGCATGTCCACACAGTATGAGTTAAACAATTTTTTTTTAATTATAGTATTTTTGGATTCTCTTTTAAATAGTAAGAGATTCAAATTTATTTTAATATTATTAGTTATAACTTTTGTATTGAATTTACATTTATAAATTTTTGAATGTAATTTTAAACACACACACTTAATTAAACACATCTAGTGAATCATCCCAAAATCTATTATCTATTAATCCTTCATCTACGCATGTCCTTCTTGGAAAAATATAAGGTCTGGTGGGTCAAATTTGGCAGTATGTATACATGTTGGTTACAGCATCCCACAGTGTATAACTTTGCACCTTAAAACGATGAAGTAAAACGACATTTCGAAGTTACTATTTACATAGAAGAATTTGAACTACGTGTTCGTCGACTTTGACCAGACCAAGATGATGAACAGCCACAAACGCAAACGTGGAAATTGACTTTAACAAACGTACAATATATGGATACATGACTTTTAAGACGCAACACGTTATATAAGACTTTATTTATATTATTCTGCCTGAAACATTTTCTCTTCCAGCCATGCATGCTTTGACTATGAGAAGACGGACTTCAAACTCAGCAAATGTAGTTCTTAGTTATTATATAATATAAGATATACGTAATTAAAATGCATCGAGTGTTTGTTTATATTGGTTTCAACATACATTTAACCCCACTTATCAACCTAATCTTTTAATTAGGAGATTAATGCCAACAAATTCCGAAGCTATAGACAGTACTTAATGTCTATTGTTACGCTTTTAAAAAAAGTATATCATATTATTAATTTTTATAATTCAGTGAAAAAAAGATACATAAAATATTAAAAGAAAAAGAAAAAATAATATTTATAAAATATAATAAAATCCTTTACTACACCTATGCTATATTTATGTTAATTATTTTATAAAAAAAAGGGGATGAAAGATATTTGAGTAAATAAATACCTATAAAGATTAATTATGAGAAATTAAAATCTTATAAACTAAAATACACTATGGATTTATTAAAAAATAATTAACATCATAGTACTTTTTTTTTTATTTTCAGCTAAATTTGAGTTTGTCCATAATTGTGCAGCAATCAGATTTTATGCCGCATATAACTGGAAGTAATATAATGGACAACTAACCTGATTCCCTTGGTTGACCTCTATATCTTGGGTCACCTAAAAAGGGATCCTTCTTTCCTACTTGTTACTGAAAAAAAATGCTCCATACAAATTTTCTGGAGAATTCTATCAGTGGTGTAATGAATTTATCATCTATAGTTCATGAATACTTAAGTAATATTAATATTTATTTTATATTTTAATTTTTTATTACATAATATCATCTATATTTAATATTTTTATTATTTTCTCTTGCGGAATATAGACATCTCCATGGATGTCTATCAAATATTTAGTTTAATTTACAGTATACTTTGGCAACTTGAACAGTGAAATGTCAGAGACGTCGACGCTTGAGTGAAAAACAAATAACGAAGGTGGCCAACAATTTCCGCTTGTCCATATTTTGTTTGACTTTGACTCAACACGATTAATTGTGGCCGTAATTAATTCCATTGTTTGGCAACCTTAAAAAATATTATCTACAATTATTTATATTAAAAAGCATCTTTAAAAACTAAACAGAATAACCTTTAGTTGTCTACTTTAATTGTTGATAAAACATTTTTCTTATTTTCTGGGCAACATGAATTCATAATTGAATAATATACTATCAATGTATTTTAATTCTTGCATGATTATTTTAGGTGTTTTATTTATTTGGATTGAGCTTTTATATTTAAAATAACATTTAACAAAATATGAATTAGAAAATTGGATTTGAATTTCAAATATTGAAATTTTTTTATCCATAAGAATCTAAAGTCCACAATTAAAAAGTGTAAACAGAACTATATGTCTCCGATCTGCAGTCAAATTGCCTGTGACAATTTAGACCAAAATACATTTGCTCACAATTGGCTGGTCAAAATGGAACCAGCCAGTCTAAATCAATGGTTCTACTTAATTACACAATAATAGTAATAATTGACACAGTAGAAGTAGTGAACATAATAGTTCTGTGACCTGGTAGGTTAAGTAAATTTACAGATCAATTTTACCTACATGCTATATAAAAAGTTTAAGATTTACTGAAACTTGAGAGTCTGTAGTATAAACAAAAAGCTATTTTGAAATTAAATCTTCAGCAAGTTCTCTTTATTAAGTTCGGTGTACAAGAAAAATTTTGTTGAGAAAACTAATTCTATTATGTTATAGATATATCTACCTCAAAAAAAATATTTCTAATAAAAATTATTAATATTTTAGATAAAAATATATATTAATTATATAATAAATATTAAAAATTAATTGAATAAAAGGAAAATTTTAAGTATTTTTAATATTTTTATATTTTTCTATTAAAACTAAAATTTTATATCATTAAAACATGAATATTTAATGTTATTGCAAATTATTGAAGTAAAATTTAAAATTTGACTGAGAAACAACATAAAAAAAAATACCTAATGAACTTTACCTAAATCTTATCTTCAACATAATTTATAAAAAAATTATCTTTAATTTTTATTTCAAAAAATAATTAAATTTAACAATATCCTATGTGAGACTCGTCAGTCAATATAACTAGTGAATTTTCTTATACACGATGTTATTGAATTAAAATAAAATTTTAAAAATAAATATATTAGGTGAAAAATCATATGATATAACTAAAAATAATATTTTTTTAAAATTAATCTCATTTAAAATGATTTTTATAAATATTTTTATTTAAAAAAAAGACTGATAATTATGCAGAAATAGATTTTAAAAAATATAACTCAACAATCTAAATTAAAGTAAATAAAGAAAACCAATGTGTTAAAAAACTCATCCTAACTCACTTTTAAAATCTATCTCACGATAAGAAGATTATCTTAATTCTTATAAGGAGTATTTTGACTCTATTCTTAATCAATGTGGAACATTTTAACACACCTCTCTTACACTCAGGATTAAACATTTGATGTGTAAAATTTGCAACACTGAACATCTGCATGGGTAAACCCAACAAAACTGAACATCTATCTAGGACAGTTCAACATTTAAATTGAATAAGTTCTAATACTATGATAAGAAACTTAAGTCTAACTTACTCTTAAAAGTTAACTTATAAAAGGAGGACTACCCTAACCCCTAACTTTTATAAGAAATATTTTACCTCTATTCTTAACTATCGTATTACATCTTAACACAAAGTTTTTATATAATACGGTTGAGATAGCAATTGAGAGCAAAACTACTGACGTTCAATTAATTTGGATGTTTTGTATTAATTGAATGTTTTGTATTATTTGATGAATGTAGGCTGCATATAGTTGGTAGTAACTAGTAATCATCCACCATGCATGGATTATCCTTAAAATCTTCTTGGATGCTATAATTGAAAAGTTTTTGTGAGATTCTCATGTTGTTAGAGGGTCCACAAAGACTGAACAAAACCAAAGCCAGTAAACCACTGAAGTGGAACTCATCAAAAACAACTGGCACACTGTCTTCAGCTCTCAGGTTTTTATCAACTTGCTTCTGTGGTCCCTCCCATAGCCAAGGACTCTTCCGTACGTGTATGCGCAATAATATGCATGTTTGTTCTATATGGCAACACTCAGTTCATTTTTATATAATTATTAGTGTTTTGCTATGATTAGCTATATTACGAAAATTAATATTATTATGTAAAGCGGACAAATCATATAAAAATATATTACATAGAAATAACATTTACTGTTCCATTGTATTTCTAAATCCATTCCAAAAAGATTCGTGTTAAATCTGATTAAGTAGTTTTCTTCTATTTTTATGTATAAAGTAGTAGCTATTAATACTTGTTTTACACCCTCCAAACTAGAAATCATATTAGACTTTAATTAGTTTGATCGAGACAAAGCTCTTTTCACTATTTTTCTTTTTCATTTATAAGTATTTAACAATATAAAATGTAAATAAATATATACATTTCAATAAAAATAATAATGATGATTATAGTCTTGTGAATGAAAAAGGAAAAAAAATCTATATACTGCTTGACTTTGTCTGATTGAAAAAAAAAAAACCAAAATGGTAGGAATAATAATGCAATGTACATCCATATAAAATTATAAGGTAACAACTACCGAGCATGACAACAAATGTCCCAATGATCTGTTTCACAGAATCCAAGTCGTTCTAAGAAGTATTATTGCCAACTTTCTGGATAATTTAGAATCTTAGATTTCGTTGGACAAACAAGATAAATGGATCATCAATATTATCGTGAGCAAAAAGAGGAATGTGCAATGGATGAGCTTTTTCTTTTTTTATTTTTCATTTTAGTTAAAATTGATGGTAAAATACTAAGGTGAACCTGGCCAATAAGACATACTCGAACTGGGGATGTGAAGTTATGTGGGGACTCACGGATGGGCAAGAAGTTGTTTTTGGTTGAGAGCTTGTTATAATAAATGAATGGCAAATAGAATGTATTTTTATTATAATCAACAAAACATAATAACAAAATCAACAACAACGATGGTGCTTAACAAAAAACTAGTAATTTTTATGTCTATCCATAGTTCTCGGATGAACAAAATAAAAATAAAAAATAAAAAAAAGCCCTCTCTTTTTCCTGTTTGGTAATTTGTAATTTGAGTAGATCACTGTCTCATGAAAAGCGATAACGAATAATAGAGTAAAATTTGATGAAGCAAACAAAAGGATAAGAGACGATGGTGAGAGGGTGTGTTGTAGGAAGTAGCAGGAAATGAAGAAGAGGGGGGATGAACTTGAGTAGATGAAGGTCCACCCACACCCTCATGTGAACCCCATCAAGTTGGTAATACGACCTTCACTGAATCAAGGTTCCCCCCCTCACGTGGGTCCTACGTCACATACACAGCCCACAACTTAGAATCATGTTAGTCATGGATTCCATTTTTAGGGCAGATAAAGTGAATATATATCAATGTTAACTTTACATTCTGTGTTTTTTTTTAAATCTTTTAAACATGAACTAAATAGGATATAGTTTGTTAATATTTATTTTTTATTCTTTTAATTATTGTCATCGTCATTCGTCATGTTCATTTTTTATGTATTTTTATTTTATTGAAAAATTATATGTAAAGAAAATTTATTTAATCTATGTTTAAAAATTAAAAATATAAAATAAAAAACAAATTAAGATAACTTAAATGCAATATTAGCGAGTAAATTTCTAAATATTTTAAAATTTATAATAAAAATATAGATTCATGAAAATAATATATAATTTTTATTGATGATAAATTTTGTATTGTATTAAAAATAAATTAAAGAGATACTTTTTAAAATTTATTTAAAATAAAATATATATTAAACAAAGAAAAATTATGCTACTAATAAAGAAAAAATAGCACCCAATTTTATAGTACAAGAGTAGATAAATACATGTCACTTTGGTTTTTTAACTTACTATTACATCTTATTTAAATTATACTTTTACATTTAAATTAAAATATAACTTAATATAAATAATATCACATATTATATTATTTTAAAAATGTTTAAATAAAGAATAACTTTTACTCGAATATAGATGAAACTCTTGTAGAAAGTGACTCTAGCCGGGTTCAAATAGAACTGTCACTTTGCATTCAATAATATTAAATTTGAGTGGATTAACATCATGTCAAGTATAATTTGGTCCCATAAATTACTAGTCCATGTTTATCGCATGCGGCATATTGAAACTAACTGCTGGTACGTCTTTATTTACTGACATAACTAGAGTTCAAAATCACAGTTAAATTAATTTGTTTATACTAAAAGATTTTATCATTATTTAAAATAAATAAAATATTAAAAAATGTAAAATTATAATAATAGCTTAGATTGTAATGAAATAATGAATATGAAATTGAAAAGTGACCCACAGCTTGTGATCTTATCCTTTGTATGTTGTCACACAGAGACACCCAATGAATCTTCCTCCATCTCAAACTGAGTTGACCCACCCATACCTACATCATCCCCACACACACACACACAATAAATGAAAGAAAAACTAATTATAGTAATTACCGATGATGCCCAAACCTCATGACATTTCATTTTCCATTAAAGCATAATAAACAAAGACAGGTTCCTCCTATATATATCCACCCTCAAAACAACCCATACATATTCTCAACTTTCTCTTCACACTTCTCATACTTCATAATATACACTACCTCAAATATTCATACCACTTTCTTCACAAAAACCAAAGTTTGTTAACAGTTATATAAAAAAAAAATGGATGGAGGCAGCTCCACAGACGATACCACCACAAGCAGTGACTCTCTTTCCGCATGCCTAATTCCGGCGAAGCAATCTCCGCCGTCGACCAACACTCCCAGCCGCGTTGACCTCGACGGTTGCGGAGGCTCCGGCGAGGCTGACTCCCGGAAACTTCCGTCGTCGAAATATAAAGGCGTGGTGCCACAACCGAACGGCCGTTGGGGCGCTCAGATTTACGAGAAGCACCAGCGCGTGTGGCTCGGAACCTTCAACAAGGAAGACGAAGCCGCCAGAGCCTACGACATCGCGGCGCAGAGATTCCGCGGTAAAGACGCCGTCACGAATTTCAAGCCCATCGCCGGCGCCGGCGAAATTTCCGACGACGCCGAAGCGCAGTTCCTCAACTCGCATTCCAAATCCGAGATCGTGGACATGCTTCGCAAGCACACGTACGACGACGAGCTCCAGCAGAGCAAGCGCGGCACGAGCCACCGCGGGGGCGAGATCGGCAAGTCCACATCGCGTGGCATGTGCGACGCGAGGGCGCGTGAGCAGCTGTTCGAAAAAACGGTTACGCCGAGTGACGTGGGGAAGTTGAATCGGTTGGTGATACCGAAGCAGCACGCAGAGAAACACTTTCCGTTGGGCAGTATCGCCGGCGAAAGAATATCGCCGTGCGTGGCGGCGACCAAGGGCGTCCTCTTGAATTTCGAGGACGTTGGAGGGAAAGTGTGGCGGTTTCGTTACTCTTATTGGAACAGTAGCCAAAGCTATGTGTTGACCAAAGGGTGGAGCCGGTTCGTGAAGGAGAAGAATCTGAGAGCCGGTGATGCGGTTCGGTTTTACAGGTCGACCGGACCGGAGAGACAGCTTTATATAGACTGCAAGGGAAGGAGTGTGAATGATGTCGATGCTAACAGGGGTGGTTTGTTTATTCCGGTTGGACCGGTAGTTGAGCCGGTTCAGATGGTTCGGCTTTTTGGGGTTAACCTTTTGAAACTACCCGGTTCGGATGTTGTTAGGGTTGGTTGCAATGGGAAGAGGAAAGAGATGGAACTGTTTGCCTTAGAGTGTAGCAAGAAGTTTAAGATTGTTGGAGCTTTGTAACATTACCTTTCTCTCTTTCTCTTTTGTAAGTTCTAGAATTTTTGTGAGGGATGAAATCATGAGAGAAAATATGTATATTTTTAGACTAAAGGAGAGTAAGATTAGAGCCAACACAATTTGTACAAGCAAAAACAAAACAATGAAGAAGGATTAATGTTTATAATCTTTATCCCTCTGTCAACTCTAATTATGCAATTTGATAGAACTTTATTAAATTGATCTCACCATAAACTGTTTTATGTATTATCAATACTTATTTTTATTTTAAATTTGGCTGCTTAGTCCCATAATATTTTTAATCAATGATTATTTAATTAAATAATTGTACTTATTCTATTTTTCACTTTTTTTTATCATAGCGGGTAATTTTTTTATATTAAATATTTTATTAAATATTTAAATTTGAATTTTTACAATTTTTTATTTTTAAAATTTTTATTTAGTGAAATAACTTATTTATTATAAATAATATAATATTTACTCATTTTATTTAATGAAAATAGTTTTAGAGATTAATTTTTTATAAAATAAATATTAACAATACATTTTTTGTTATTGATAAGATTTTTTTTAAAATTATTAATTTATTAATGAAACTCATAATTTTATTATTTTTAACAAATTTTAACTAATAACAAAAATTTATTAAAAAATATCTGGTTAATATTTATTTTTTATCATACACAAATAGTTTTGAATATTAAACATTTATTTTTAATTAATATAAATTTTTAAATTTATTTTTTTAATTTAAAAATTTTCTCTTTATTTTATTTTATTTAATTGAATAAAATATTTAATATTAAGAATAATATTAAATTTTTTTAAAATTCATAAAATTTCTTAAATTAAATATATTTATATAATATATTTTTATTTTTATTTAGCAATGCACATAAAGTAATATATATATATATATATATATATATATATATATATTAGTTTAAATTGTAATTATTCATATGTTAAACCGTAAATACGTTATGTTTATTTTGTAATTTGCTTATGTATATTTAGAACTTGTTTACATAATTAAAATTTGTCACTTATCACAAAACTTACACTATAAAATTATAATATATATATATTACCTCTCTTATATGTTTAGTCTTAAATAAAGAATTTAATCAATTAAGTAATAAAAGATTTTTTAAAACATTTTAAAATATATGGAGCTCACATTGACTACTTCAAGGTAAAGTGGTATATAACTAAGTTTTTAATTTTATCCAGCTATTATATGTCTCCTAATTATATAATTTTTGCAGTGTAGGGGCATGGCTTTCCAAATTAAAGCATTTACCTTAAAGCTTATTAGGAATGAGAAAGGTACAATAGAAATTCATAAAAAATAATAATTTAGGGGGTCCATGGGAATGTGAACAAGTTGATAACCAGACATTTGCCCAATAAAGAATGAAACTAAGAAAAAGCTTCTTCTAACATTCTTCCAATTATGGACTTGCCTGTACCCTGTTTTTGGAATGCTCATATTTTGTTAAAATTGTTTTTTAATTGAAAATTGTTAACACCAGGGATGAGGATAAAGAATAAATTAATTATCATAAATATTTATTATTTTGAGAAAATAATAAATTTATATTTTAATAAAAAATTATTATTTTCAATACTTAAAAAAATAAGTTAACAACTATTTTAATCTTGCTAAGAATTTTATTAACTAATTAAAAAAAATTTATAAATTTTTTTAATTAATTAATAAGAAATTTAAATTTTTAATCAGTATTCTAAAAATATTTACTAAGAACTTTTTTTGTTAAATAAAATATTTAAAATTAAATAAATTTTATATAAAATGCATAATAATTTTTTTTGTCAAAATTTAAATTTTTTAAAAGTTAATTTTAATATTTTTTCTAAATTAAAGTTGATTAATCTCACCTTTGAATTGCAATAAATTCTTCGTTTTGGCCTTATAGAGGTGTACGTGACCCCTTTTTTCATCAATATCGTCAGGTCTAAATTAATTTTAATGAGTTTCAAATTCAAAAATTAAATTTAATGTATTTTAAGAATAAATCTAAGTGATTTTTTGTCATTCTAACTTGATCTTTTCTTGTACGATAAACAGGAGTTCTAATCTCTAATCTATATTATCTTATTCATTAAGATAATTTTATTCCAAGCCGCCTTGTGAGTCCTCTAAACAACTTGCATATCATACAAAACAAAAAATCATCAAATGGTTGGAAAAAAAAATTTATTTATTATTATTTAGTCAAGCAAAAATAGGAAAAGAATAGTAAGAAAAAACTATTTTTTATTTAAATTTTAAAATTTTCTTTTTACAAGTTTTTCTTGCTCTCTCGTCTAAATAAAATAAAGGAAATCCTTTTGAAAGAGAAATGTTAATAAAAATTCTGCGAGTTAATGGTTTTGTAGACATAATACTATTAATTATCTTTAATTTCAATGGTTTATATTCTTCTAACCATTTCAAAAATTGGAAGCTAGCTAATTCAGCTGTTTACAATATTGTAGTTTATATATAAAGTAAAATTCATAAAGTTATCCATAGCTAAACTGAGTTTTGTTAGTGATAAAAAAATGTTTAACGAGGGCAAGTGATTACATTTTTTTATTTTTTTTTGTTAAGATACGCAGCAAATTTCAATAATAGTTTACAATTATAGTAATACAGTAGAAACTCTTTAAATTAATAATGTCAGGACCAGAGAAATTTATTAATTTAGAGAGTTATTAATTTATCGATAAATTAATAATTATTAATTTAAAGAGTTTTTAAGTAATTATACTATACATACCAAATAAAAAGGCAAATTAATCTATACCTCTTAGAATTACGTTGCAGCGAACCTTGGAACTCAACGTACAATAAATTAGTAACTACACTACATATGCATTGATAATCAATAATGACTTTTGAAGTACAGTAAATGTAAACAAGAGAAACAAATGTGTTCAATATATTCTTAAGCAAGTTTGACATATATAAATTACATGAATGTGTTAGAGTATTCAAACCATATCTCACAAGATGGCTTCTCATCTAAAAGGTGTTGCAAAATCAACTATGTCAGATCAAATACGTAAGGAGTTGTGTGAGTATAAGAGAGATAATCCTGCAAGCACACAAAAAGACTTGCAGAGATGGCTTAAGGGAAAATTTCAGTTGAAAGTTAGTCAAGGAACAATATCAAACACACTTAAGCGGTCATATGACTATCTCTCTGCTAAAATAGAAAAGAAAAGAGCAGAGATCAAAAGACACAAATCAGCAAAATATCCTGACATGGAGAAGGTTGTTTATGAGTGATTTCTCCAGCATCAAGAACGTGTGAATATCACAGGAGAATTAATTTTGCAGAAGGCAAGAGATACAATGAAATTCGTGTACCCTCATGATGATTCAGATTTTAACTTCTCTATAGGATGGCTTGGGAAATTCAAGTACCGACATGGCATAAAGTCATTTCGTCGTTTTGGCGAGAGTGGGTTTGTTGATATACAAGACATGGAGCAGAAATTGGTATCGATTCGGGAGAAAATTGATCAGTTTCCTATGAAAGATGTTTTCAATATGGATGAAACTGGGTTGTTTTATAGGCTACAAGCTGATCATTCACTGGCAACAAAACAACTTGAAGGAAGAAAACAAGATAAAGAAAGACCGACGGTAGTTATTTGTTGCAATGAAGATGACTCTGAAAAAATCTCTCTATGGATTATTGGAAAATATGCAAAGCCTCGTTGCTTCAAGAATGTCAACATGAATAGCTTGAATTGTCAGTATCGAGCTAACAAGAAAGCATGGATGACTAGTGTGCTTTTTGATGAATATGTTCGTTCATTTGACCAAATGATGCAGGGTAGAAGAGTTCTACTTGTGGTGGATAATTGTCTAGCACATTCAAGAAATATTGAAGGGCTAAGAAATGTTGAGTTGTTCTTCTTGCCACCCAACATGACATCAAAGATTCAACCTTGCGATGTTGGGATAATAAGAGCTTTCAAGATGCATTACCGTAGAATGTTTTACTGCAAAATATTGGAAGGTTATGAGGTGGGACAATCTGATCCAGGGAAGATAAATGTCCTTGATGCTATTAATTTGGCAATCCCAGCTTGGACGATAGATGTTCGAAAAGAAACTATAGAGAATTGCTTCTGACACTGTAAAATTCGTTCAGATAGTGACGTTGCAAGAAATTTAGATGAATCCACTTTTGATGAAGAAACTCAAGACCTCGAGACTATGATCAATCAATGTGGCTATCGTAATAAGATGGATATCGACAATCTAATGAACTACCCATGTGAAAATGAAGCATGTTCGGAGGTTCAGAGTTTAAAAGATATTGTGGGTACTATCATTGAGAACAATGCAGAGGATGACAACGAAGATGATACAATGTCTTTGGAGCCTGTTATGCGAAAGGAAGCACTTATGGCGTCGAACACTCTTCACAACTTTATGATACAATACAAAAATACAATACCTGAGCTATTGGATGCAATAAGAAAAGTTAGAGATGAGTTCCAAATAGACTTAAACTTTAAAGGAAAACAGACAACTATTGAATCATATTTCAATAGAGTGTAATATATTTTTTTCAGTTTCTATGAATTATTAATTTATGATTTTTTTGGGACCGAAAATTATAAAGGGATCTCCCGAAAAATTATTATCTTATTATTTTATCGAATTTTTTAATTTTTTATATTGGCCCAAGTCGGGATCGGATAAATTTATTATTTTAGAGAGTTTATTAATTTATCGAGTATTAATTTAAAGAGTTTCTACTGTAAATGTCTTACTGATAAAGATTTACTTAATTTAAGTTTAAAACTTATTAATTAATTTTGAATAATTTCATAAAAGTATTTTGTTAATGTCAGTTCTATTAGAAAGAGAAATATTTATTGTATTTTTATAATTTTAGTATAATAATTATGTACTTTTTTTATAAAAAAAATTATATTTGTTGATATTTAAATTCAACTTTAAATTAAAGTTAACAAAACTCTTTCATAAAATTATCTTTATTTAGTGCAATCCTGCAAACATTGGGTACAAGATACGTAAAGTAAAAATGGACCAAACAAGAACGTGTAGAAGTAAAATAGACCATCTTTAACAAATCCAAAAAAGAGAAGATTGAAGAGTTAGTCGAGGTTAGTGATTTATATGATATACCTCATGATTTTTACTGTTATTATTTTTACTTGTTAAAGGCACATACTGCTAAAGTTTCTCAATAAATCTTATAATCAAGTCATGTAGGAGTAACTACGATGTTAGTTAAAATTATTTGTGCAAATTAACTAAGTCGAATTTAATTTAAAGAGTGTTTAAGTGTTATTTTATTCAAAAGTATGAAGACTTCTGCCACCGATCATATACTAATTTTTCTTAAGAAAACTGAGATTTCAAAATCCACAGATAGTTTGCATTGTATGATCATTAAAGAGGGAGAAATAAAAAACAATTCACATAAACTGCTTAAAACCCCCCAATTCGTCAATTTTCATATGAAAAATCATTACAAGTGAAATATCTCTTTTATAAACCTACCACCATCATTTTTTTACTTTCATACATTATTTTTACAATTGACTTGCTAGATATATTATTCGTTAAATAAAATTTTAGGATAAAAGGATGATATCCTAATTAAAAATAAAAAAAAATGTTCTTTTAATTTTATTTTCAGAACACTTCAGAAAAATCATATTTATTTTGATCCAATAATTAAAAAAAACTGAAGTTCAAATTTGTCATTTATCAAATATTTTTATATAGATAAAATAGAACATGATCAGCAGAAGGAAATTAATGTTATCAATTTAATATAGTCTTGAAAATTGTTGCACTCCCTACAATTGATATCCAAATCAAAGAAAAATCAAATGTACACCACCAAATACTAATTAACTAATATAATTAATACGACACCTTAAATTGATAAAAAAAATAAACACAATTTAGGTAGCTTTGGAAAGTTTAATGACAGTGACATTTAAATTAGTGATGTCACATAGGTAATATATGATGGCAACTGGTGGCAGTGTCATGCCAATGACTATTATCATGCCGGTGGGAAGGTTGCAGCCATGGTGGTGGTAATGAATGTAGAAGTCGCAAGTTTTGTCATTTTTAAAAGACAAACAGTGCCGACAAGCCTTACTTAAGGTGACTGTTTTTGTTTTTTAGACCACTCTCTCCCCCCATGATGCACACTTTTTTCTAACATCAAATGTTACAATAATAACAATAAAAGTCAAATAACCTAATTTTAATATTATATTTTTTATTAATACAACGGATCAAACTCATTATCGAATGTAAATCAACTGATAGAAACAATTTCAACTTAACAGTTCAAACTCATAATTTGAAAGGATTTTTTCAAATTTAAAAAACTAATTATCAAATAAAGATATATTTTTAAAAAATATTAACTATTTATAAGAAAAATAATTTATTTATAATTTTTATAAATTTCGCTGAGTTTAACTATAAACTGGTCCTAATCAAGCTTTTCCCTGGAACCATCAAATTAAAACAAACAAAATGTGTTTTTCTTCTTCCAAATGTTTCATTAAAGGAACGAAGAACATTATACTGCTTGCGAGGTAGTCATAATCCGCAGGCTTTTGTCCCATTTTTCTCATGTGAAAGTGGAATTGACTTTAACGTCTGAGTATTAATGCTTGGGGCGACTTTTGTTACCCACGTGAGGTCCCATGTAGTCTGCGTGGAATAGCCTAATATGACTTCATGTGTTTTTCCAAATAACCTCCCAATATTTGTTGAATGTTTCAATCTTCAACAGCTAGTTATGTTCTGACGTTTTGAACTGACATGTAAATTTAATTCCGATTAGCATTCAAGTTTCATCCACTCAATTATTATATTCACATTTTTATCTAATTATGCATTGTAAATTCATTAAATCAGACTTTACATCATACTAATTGTATTTAACAAGTGGAACCATTCGAGCGATGTTTAGTACAAGTAACAGTTTAGGTTATGTCTAGTACATAAAATTTAGAAAGTCAGTGTACTGGAGGAATTTTTTTATTAAATGTAGATTGATAATTTTTCTTGTGATTGCGTATACTGAAAATGATAATATATTATATTTTTTTTATATTGTAGTATTTTTATGAGATTTTGGTATATATTAAAATAATTTAATGTTAATTTATGTTTATTTAAAAATTTACATGAAATGTTGTTGAGTATGTGTAGAATTTAATGTAGAAAAAATAAATGAAAGAGAGTTATAATTGTGTGGTTTACAATAGTATAAATAATATGATTTTAATAAAATAATATTATCTTCAATAATAGTATATTAAATGCTAATGAAATATTTGATTTTACTAAATATTATTCTTGAAGGTGGTTTATAGTAAAATTTTTAAAAAAATTATATATGAATTGAATTAATAATTTCTTAACATATATTATTAGTTTCTTTTAGACTTATAACAAGTTGGAGTATTCCTTATACTCTAAATTTGTCTTAATAAAATATGTTGATGCTTAACCAATAAAATTTAGAAAAATTCATGCATAAGAATTATTTATAATTCATTTTATCATTTTTTAATTTATTTTAATAAATTTTATAATCAAAGTTATGTAAGAAATTTATAAATAATAAAAACATGTTAAAACAAATACTTAAAAAAATTGTTTATTTAAACAAATATTTAATTTCGTTATATTAACATCCTATTTCAATTGCTATGTATTTCTCGTATAGTATTTGTGAAATGATGCTTAAACACAAAAAAGTATATATATAATTCTAATAATGACAATTGATTTGAAAATTTCAAAACGAAAGGCTTTTGAGAAATCAACTTGGGAGATAGGACGTTTCAAAAGAATTGACATACTCAAGGGTAGTTGCTTCGTTTACCTGGCACCGAATATAATAGGATAAACTATAAAGTTAAATAAAATATAATAGAAATAATTAACATAAAATATATTTTTATTTTATATCTAAATAATATGTATAAAAAATATTAAATTAATATATTATATTATCATATTTTCTTTATTTTTAATTCAGTATTATTATATTACGCAGATTCAATAAATATAAGAAATAAGATAGAATAAAAAAATATATTCTTGTATCTTATAGGTCCCTAGCTAATCCTTATGTAAATATATGGAATAAATATCTTTTTCAGAAGGGTTACTTTAGTTTCTCATTTTTATAATTTTTATTTTTTTTAACTTTATACATTAATGTATATTTTAGTCTTTTATTTTTATATACATAAAATGATAATAAAAAAATATAACAAAAATTATTTTTTTTATAAAATTGAGAATTAAAGTAAAACTTTTATAATATTGAAGACTAAAACAACTGTCGCTTACATATTTTGAATCTTGCTTATAAATACTTTAAGAGAATTGATTAAAAAATAAAAAATTTATTAAACATTAAAGTGAAAATCCAATTGAAAACAATAATGAATATATTTTTAATAACATCTTTAATTACTAATTTTTGCATTTTTTTTTCTTAACTAGCACCTTTAATTAGCATTTTTCACAAATTTTTACTCTAAATATATAAGTGGAATTCACTCTAAGAAACGAGGGTTAATATCAAGTATATCATACACTCGGGCTTTTTAATAGTGTGTTTAAAAATCTTTAATAATCACGTTAAACTGTAATTTAACGAGAAACTACAATTTATAATATTAAAATAAATTTATGTTAAAAGTGAATATAACATCAATCCAAATATCCCGTTATGTATATTTTTCATTTTCATATGAGAAAAGCCAACACGTTTGCATGAAGAAATTTCTACATGTTGTTTTGATTTGTAAACGAACCGGGTCAGCTGGATCCATTATTGTGATTATTTGACCCATAAAGCTCTCAATTAATTGAAGTTACAGGTTTACATCTTGAAATAGTTGCAATAAATGTGATTACGCTCTTCAAAAAAATTAAAACCGATTGCAATTTGATCGCACATCGCTATAAACTATTATGTATGTTTATCACAATTCTACAGCACCTGCTCCCTTACAGTTATAGTTCTTATTAATTGGTAACTTTCATTTTTATTTTTAATTTTGAAAAAAAATTATTAGAAAATAAAACTGACCAACACTGAAAGATATTTGGATATAAAAAATGAAAATGTACTTCAGAAAGATGGAAAAATCTTCCCATGAATTCCTGTAGCGTTTAAACTTGCTCTTTCGTTTTTCTCTTGTCAAAGTAAAACGTTTGGGCTTGAAGAAATTGGGCCTTGTCAAACAGGAAATAAGTGCGGTAATATACTTTGGGCCTCTCGGCCTTTAATAAATTTATCCTCATTCCTCCTTCCCCCAAAGCCCAGTTGGATCTTTGTCTGAACCTAAACGAAAAAAGCTTGTTGCGTAAAAAATATCATTAATTATAAGCTAAAGAAGAAAGCTAGTAACACGTTCTCTTTAATACATTTTAATTATTAATTAAATTTTATTAAAAATTATAAGTATATAAAAAATATTAATTTAAAAATAAAAAAATTAAGACTGATATAAGTACAATAGTGTATTAATTAAATTCTATTTTACCTCTCGATCTCACCACTTCTACCTATAAGTACAATAGTGTATTATCTATATTTTCTTCCTCTATTTAAATAAGGAGAACATCCCTGTTGCTTCTCTCTCTACACGTACCCTTTCCTCCTAGAGCCAAATCCAAATCCAATATAAAAATAAAATGAAGGGTGAGATTAGTGATTGACGAGAATAAATGCAAAATGTTGCTTTATATTTTTCTCTAAATTATGTGTACTTTTTATACGAGATAATTTTATTTAATTCAGATAAAATTGTAATATGCGATTCAAAATGTTACTTTTTTAGTTTCTCATAGGAATATAATTAGAACGTTGAATAGCGTAGGAATGACAACAAGCCACTGACTTGATCCAACCATTTGATAACAAAAGTAATTGAAAGAATATATATATAAACAAATAAATTGATTATAGCTAGGTGTTCTCCTTTTTAAAAAACCAATAAAATATTGAAGTATACATATAAACACTCGCAGAACAGCATTTCCCTTTCAAAAGGGTGATGTAAGAAAGCTTTAGTAATTTATATACTTTTTTCGTTCATTGCAGGGTGCTTTTTCGTATTGATTAATGTGTAAATTAAATTCATAAAAACCTTACATATTATCAATTTCAATATAAAATATTTGCCTGGGAAAATAATTCATTTGAGGTGTAGGTTCGGGACGAGACAGATTCACCAAGCTAACGCCTAACACCATTTGTGTGAAATGATATGGGATGGATTTTTTTACCAATTCAAAAGAAAGATAAAGTATCTTTCGATGCAGTTTTTTTTCCTCTTTCACTTTCTTTTTCTTCAAAAGTTATCAAAAGCATTCAGAAATATAAGGATAAAATACTACACTTAAGTTTTTACCTTAAAATTAATATGTTGAATCGTTTTCTTAATTTTAAATAGTATTCATGCAGCGTTCAATTAAAGTTGAATTTTTTGTATAAAAATAATGTAAACAAAATGACATATAAATAGCAGTATTATTTGATGGAAGCTCAAGGCCCTGAAAAAAAAAAAAAAAAAAGGCACTGTTTCAATTCACGATGCATGGTTACTTATTCAATTATCTTGTCTAGGTACGCATTAGCAATCTTTCCACAAGGTTCATTTCAATATGCTTTTCATCTTATCAAAAAAAGAAGAAAGAGGGAAAGAAAAAGAAAAACAACTAGATTTCAACGTAAAAGGCACAAGAAAGCCTCGAACAAAGAACAATGCTGAGAAGGGCCATGCACATGCCCTAACCATAAAATATCTTGGATGAATGCTTGATTTGATGATGATGATGATGATAGTTATCGTTGTTATTGTCTTGGTGGATCTTTAATCAATCAAAACCGGAGTCGTGTCATATGCCTGTGGTTAGATACAAATGAGTGCTTTAAAGAGGAAAAAGACAGTTGTTAGAAGAAAAAATAAATTCACGCTGTCTTTTTTAAAAAAGAATGTCCTACCGTTTAACATTTTCCTTGTATTATAATTATTATGATTAGAAAGGTTATTTTTATATCATTTTAGGGGATACTTTTTAGGTATTTTTATATTTAAAATATTTTTTAATATATGTGGATATAAAATAAATAAATAAAACTTATTTGTAAATAACATCACATACAATATCATTTTTTAATAATTTAAATAACATAATTACTATGGTTTGAGATATGTACCATTGTTATCTCTCTAATATTTTAAGTTAATTATTTCTCTTTATTTTTAAATTTGCACAACTTTAGTCCTTTTGTTTCAACTTTTTTTTTTACCTTAAACACTCAAATTTAGTCCTACAATCAAAGTATATATATATATATAAAATCTTCTATCTTTCCCTAATATCAGATATTAAAAATATCTTTAAATTTTGCAAATATTTATTAATTTATCATTTTTAAATATTTAATATCATTTTATACAATAAATTTATCATAACTTTTTAAATATTTAGATAAAAAATATTTTGACAATTTCTAGTAAAACAAAGTTAATAAAGAACTCGAAATTAACATAATTTTAAAAATAAAATTGTTAATTAACAAAAAAATCTAAAACTACGCATAAATTAAATTAAAAACATAATTAAGCTTAAATAATGGATACGGTGAATTTCTTTTTTCGAAGCCCTAGTATACTAGGGGGTGTTTATTAAAAGAGTGAGGTAATAATTGTGAAAAGAGAGGTTCTGAAAATGTTTGGTAGTATGTGTGTAGTAGTTGGTCTGAAAAGGCAAAAGAAAGGTCTTTGGGTGAAACCCCAAAAACAGCAGCACCGTATCGTATCAGTGGTCCATCGTTACACACACTGACACTACCACTTCATCAAAGCGTTACACTGCAACTCCTACTCCTTCCTCACTCTTTTTCCTCATACTATTTCACATTATCACTCTCTCTGCACAAGCAAATGCAGAGTCAAGAACAGTAGAATCTGTGACTGCTCTTGTCTGCATATCCCTTCTCTCATCTTATTACTCTCCATGTTTGTTAATTACGTTACACACGCTCTCTCTCTCAATATCTATCACAGCAAAAGCAGCATCTAAAGAAAACGTCCTTTAATCTGATAAGACTGCCACTTCTAACCTTTAATGCAAGGACCCCTACCTTTCATTTCACTGTTTGTCTCGCACTCTATTTCTTTCACAGAAGACAAAGGTTCTTTCGCTAATGGATCAATACAAATCTTAGTTACATTGTGTTATTTGAAAAAGTAACAGCAACTACTTCACTGTTATCATCTCCACCGTCTTCTTCTTCTTCCTCCACGTAGTCTTCATGACCTCTTTCTCTATCACAAATCAAGGACTCCAAGGTGTGTGGAGCGTGGCCACTGCCGAAAGCACGGACATGATCTTTAAGGGACCTCTTGTGCTTGAAATCAGAACCACAGACACAGAACCAAAGCTTCCCACAATTCTTCTCGTGTGTCCTCCAATCTCCTCTCACTGCAAATGGCTTAAGACACTTTCTGCACTCGAATGACTTCCCTCCGTGCTTCCTCTTGTAGTGTGTCTGAAGGGTCCTGAAATCCTTCAGCGGTCTTGCCCTTGGATAGTTTATGTTGTTCTTGCAACCCTCTGCACAGCAATAGCAAGGAAGCCCCAGCACCGAAGAAGCTGGCTTTGACCCTCTCAATGACTCAGGTCCTTTCCTGTACTGCGATCCATGTCCCCACATGTGCATCTACGTAAATAATGTGTTAGAAGAAGCTCTTTCATGAAAGAAAAATAAAGTGCAACAAAATCTTACTGTCGTAATATTTGGTGAACATGCTAAGTCGGGACCAAACAGAATATATAATAGGTTCCATTGGATGTTTGATACGTTTTAAAAATAAACAAAAGACAAGATATCGGTATATATCAAGCATTTTTCATGCTATCATATTCGAGCATGGTCAAATGTTATATATATACATAAGCATTCGAAATAATATATTTATTGTAAATGCTTAAGAATTGACATGTACTAGCTAGGTAGTTTGGTTTGAGGTGTTACTAACTAACCTGCATGTTATTGAAACGGTTGAAGGTTTTGTTACAGACTGTGCAAGAAAACTGGGTGGGTCCAATAAGGATTTGTTGAGGAGTAGGGATCCAATATTGAGGCTGAATATTGGGAATGGAAGAAGGTGTGGTAGCAGTGGTGGGAAGGCCAATGTGAAGAGCAACGGTTACAGCACTATGGGCATGAGAGGTAGGGTTTACTATGTGGTGATCATGATCCGAGTGGTTTGGGTCTGGGTTTGGGTGTTTGGATTTGGGTTGGCCAGGAGGGGCAAGGGAGAGGGAGATGGAATCTGGGTGATCAACTTCACCAGCTTCTAAGCAGCCACTCTCACTGCCGCAAGAGGATACGCAGGAGAAAGAGATTGTTTTCTGCATGGTGATGGGGTTGACGAGATCGATAGTGTAGATATTGTTACAAGGTCTGGGAGTGAGAGAGAAGTGACGGAGAGAGGGAGGGCTTCTCAGTTTAGGTTTGAGAATTTCTAAGTAGGGCTGGGGACCAGAAAGCCCATAAATAAACACAAACTTTGTCTGTGTCTTTTACGTTGGAAAATAAAAGTTTTAAATATATATGGGTTAAGAAAAAACTATAATTATTAATTAATGTTTTAATTTTTTATCAAAATTAATTTTAAAATAAATAGCAGTTTTGTATGTGTATGCATGTGTATATGTGTGTATTTTTTCATATAGGAGTAGTTTTGCATAGGAAAATGAATAACATTTTTTGTAAGATAATTTTGTTTAATAATTTTATTTTTATTTTCTTTTGCCATATTGTTTTTTTTTTTCTGTTGTTGATGTAAAGATTATTGTAAAGAAATGTAGGTAAAAAAAGGTATAATTCTCTGTTTTGTGTATTTTTTTTCTATTTTATTTAATCCAAATCCAATCTAAGTCGCACACCCAGACGAAGTTTATTTTTAAAAATTTTACATATATAATAATTCAAATTCAAAATTTTGTTTCAATGATGTCAAAAAATTTATTACTCAGATCAAATTGTGTTAGTTCTGTGTATTGGTTTTATTTTGGTATGCTTTGTATGAGAGAGCGAGAGAGAAGGAAAATATAGAGCGATGAGGATTGAGGAAGCATGGATGATGTGTGTGGGTGCGCGTAGAATGAAAGAAATTATAAAGATACTGATAGGGTGGAAACGGAGGAGAGAGATGAGAAAGCATAGAACAGAGAGTAGAAATAGTGATTTTGGTACAAGTTTTTTCGGCACGACTTATGTAAATGTAAGTTATTTTTCTTACACGTTATCAGTTAGCATCTATCACGTCACTTCTCTTCAAAACTAATTAACTGTTCATAATAAAAAATATTTTGTTATGCACGCAAGAGAGTTGACATACACGTGCCTAACAATAATCTACCCAATACAAGAAAAGAAAAATGTAAATAAGAAGTCAAAAGAATATATATGGTAAAGAACGTGGCTCATTTTTTGGATCATCATTTACTCTTTTTTATCAATTAAATGAGTTCTATTGTTTAAATATATATAAAAAATATTATTGTATGTGAGATAGTATATAATTATTTTTTAATATGCCTCTCAAATATCTTTTGAAATTAAACAAAATAACTTTTGATTGTCATTAAACCAATATACTTGACTTATTAAATGGTTATTTGTTTTATAGTTAAAACACTTTAAAATTAATTTTTAAAAGAGACAGCCTAGCAACAGATTTTTATTAACACACTTTTAAGTTATTGAAAAATATCATATTCTTTCTTATTCTTTAACATTTATTATTATCTAATAAATTTTAGTAAATAATTAGGAGTGTATTAAAAAAATATGTTGTTAATTCTTTTAAAATGCAGATAAATCGTTAAAATTAAAAATTGTCCAAAGGCATGTTATTATTATTTGTTATAATTTGTTTGGTAAGGGATATAATGTCTCGTTTTAAAAAAAGTCTCAGATAAGAAAGAATATATAAAAAAATTTAAATTTACTTGAGTTTAAAAAAAGATGAGTGGAGATTGAACGCAATGAATTCTGAACCTTAACGAATGAGGCATGTGATGTTGGCTTTATGGTTTTACCCTTCTTCCCCCATTTGCTTTGTGTGTCTGGCAATGCACAGAGACCGAAAAGTGAGAGTGAGTGTGCGATGGTACAGTCTCTTTCGATTTCAGACAGACAGAAAACGCACAAAACTATAAGTGGCAGTGCGTGGTAATATGAACAGAGTAAGTAGACATGGAGAACTGTACAAGTAGAGTTGTGTGTCCCTCTCTCTCACTTTGTTATTACCGAAGGGATTGTGTTTGTGTTTGTGTTTGTGTTTGTGATAGCGATGCAAAAGTACTGCATGCTTTCTATTCTGATCCAACTCAACTCATTCAACTTTAACTGTTTCAATTCCTACACACACAAAGAAATCTCCACTGCATGTGTATAGGTTTTGTCATTTGTGTATGCACAATTTCTCTGTAACAATCTTTATCACCAAGTCGCAACATAACATGTATCATCTAATTAACCAATTAATTGTCAGTTATATCGCATAACTAACGTTTTTGTGTATTATATATATAATAGCTTTCCAGTCAGAAACATAAAATAAATATAAGCATACATTATATGAAGATATGTTGAATAAATCAATAATTATATTCATGACTCTTGGCTGTGATGCCTGTGGTATGTGTACGTGCCATCATTAACAAATATATATATATATCATTTACTAACAAACAACAAATATAAAGTGTTAAAATAACATTTATTGATATGGTCTTTGTCCAATAAAAAAGTGTTAGTATAAAATTTAAATATTTATACTGACAATGTAATATATTATACCAAAAAATATTTTTATTAGTAAAAATATTAATATATAATACTAATACATCGAATGTTAGTATAAATTTTATATTAACATTTTACTTTTATTTAAATGAAAATCGCATCTACAAAAATTATCTTAATACTTATTTTTTAATTAATAAATGATAATTTCTTTGTAATAAGTGCCGGATGCGTAATAATGATTACTTATTAAATTATGTAGGATGAACTAGGTCTAATGTTGAAATAAAAGTAATCGAAAGGGCTGAGTAAATAAATTATCTCATATAAAAAAATAAAACTTGATAAATCTATTAAAATAATAATAAAAACGATGTATATTTATTTAACTAAAATTTAAAGGTATAAAAATATGAACAAGCATGAACTATAAATGGTGAAATTGGGGATGTGAGGCGAAAAGTGAGAAATATTGAAGGATTGTTGAGTTGCGAACGCAGTTCATAACTTGAAGCAGCACGTGAACAGGGTGTGATACCTTTCACCGCGGAGAAAATAGAAAGGGGACAGCATTAATGGGGCGAAGTAAAAGGATGGTAGGGCATGTGTCTTTGATTGAAATTTTTGATTGACTGCTCCACCCATCCCATCAATGCCCAATTTCATCCACCAATCCAATTCAAATGGGTGCCAAAATATCAGCCATATGTTCCACTTTTAGTCCATCCACGCCCACTTTATATACAATTTCTATTTTTAACGTATAATCAATTACAGTAGCAAAATTGTATATGTATATTAAATTTAGCTGCTTAGAGAGGAAAATTTCTTTGACACTCTATTTCTTTCTCACTTATTAGCCTCTAAATTTCTAATGGTGGAATATAGTATTGACTGTTAAGTTATATCCACTAAAGATGTTCTAAGCAAGTTTCAGTATACCTATTGCCATGAGATTTCTTGTAGGCTGCATAGATTATTGACTTTTGTTCTGCTCTCTCCCGAACTTGTTTGTTTGATGGGAAGAAGAAAGTGGACGTGGACAACAAAGTTTACCAACACCTGTCTATCAACACAAGGGATTTGATACATCAGTTATCACTGCTCTGCTTCTTATTATGTGCCTGCAAAAATTTCACTCACAAATGGCACGTAGTCAATTGCCGATTTAGTTTATTTCATGGGAAAAAATATTTCTCAATGTAACATAAAAAAATACAATTTAGGTTATAAAATATTTTTTAATGATTTGAGATATGGGACGAAGACCGCTATCATTCCACTAAAGAGAGTGTTGGATGGAAAGATAGTCCTATGGATAGGTAGGGAAAAAAAAAACTATAAACAACGCCGTTAAAAAATAATAACATTTAGTCGATGTAACATATAATATTTAAATTATAAAATATTTGATTGCTGTTGTAACATTTATCCATACTATGTTGCAGTAATTTAAGAATCGTTGATAAAAGCTTACACATCTGGAATATGATTGAATTAAGAATTTTGATAAATAGTGTGAGATCGTTTTGCATGAAATTACGTGACATTTATAAATGAAAAATAGAAAGCAAGGGGGCATTTAAAAAAAAAAAAAAACGAGAATCAGAAAGGCGACTAGGCGAGTAAATAAATAAAAAGTGTACCGTCTGCATAATTTTTTGAATTTATTTTTCATACTGTTTAGTTTTATGACTTTATCATTAAATTAATATGTTTGTATTAGTTTATCTTGAAATTTTAAAAATAAAAAATATTTGTCTTAATTTAAGAAAAAAAATTTGTTGAGTTGAACTTTGACATAAGCTTGGAAAAAGATTTCAAACGGAAAGAATGAAGGAAAAGAGAATTTTATAAGCATTACAAGATTTGAGCCAAAGCTCTCATGTTGCATGTCTTATAACTTGGGAGATAATAAGTGTGTAAAACACCTATTATGTTAGCATTTAATTAAGTATGTAACTTAATTAATTACATGTTTTACTTGTCAATTAATTAATGTTTTTAATACATGTTTAAGGGTATTTATTTTAGCATTGCATAAAGCCCCGTGAGTTTGTTTGAGGGTTAAAATTTTATTTTAAATAAATATATTTTAATTTAATAAATTGTCAAAGTTAAAGATCTAAATAATATATTAATATAAATATAATTCATATTTACTTTTTATTATAAATAATATACTATTCTATTGTGTTAAAATTAACAAAATTATCTTCTATTATTTAATTACAAAATTTCCCAAAAGTATTTATGGCTGGTGTAGAGTTATTGTTTCCCCAACTCATGATAATCCTCTCGTCAGACTCGGATGACAGATGTTTTTTGAGTAAAAGAAATATTTGATATTATGATTATGTCAGAATACGTGAATAACTTAAAATACTTAAAAAAGCATTGTAACTCTAACGTAATAAGGGCATTATTTAAAAAAAAAAACATATGTTATTATAATGTTTTACAATGTTAATATTTTTTTTTATTAAATAATGGCTACTTATATTAGTGAAGATAAATTTAATGTTTAAGAATTAGTGCATGGCATTTCTGTTCAAAAGTAATAATATAAATATTTCATATTCCTGACCAAAATTTCAACTACTTTGATGTCACATATCCTATTAAGTTCATCACGTGCGTACAATTTATTACAATACCATGGTTATTTATTTAATTTGATTTGATTTTTAAAATTTTTATTTTGTATTAGTATTCTATTTTTAATTTTAATTTAGCCTTATTTACTAATTATGAAGACAAAAAATCATATTATCAAGTAAGATTTAATTAAAAAACTAAAATAAATTAAAAACATAAAAAAAGTAAAATATTAATTTTTCCTATTCGTACGAGCAAAGAGTATTCATCAATACATGGTAAATGGATGTGATTTTCTAATCAAATCTCAACAGCTTCCATTCATGTTTTTGTGAGAAATTAATTTAAATATTGGATTTGAGAATATTATATATCAAAATATGAAATTTTAAAAAATTATAAAATATGATATTATAAATTATTATTTGTAATTTTTAATAAAATAAGCTAATTTCAAAATTCAAACAAATTAGCTAATTTTATTTAAAAAATTAATTTATAATTTTTAAAAAAATTCAATGAAAATATTTAAATTTTTATATTGCATATTTTAATATATATTATTTTAAAATATCATAAAAAGGCCTGCTTTGTACCATTTATCATTTATTTCCTTAAATACTTACAACATTTAGCAGCGTAAAATTGTAAAGATATTTACTCTTTTACCGAGTCATTATTCAAATTGACTCGAGATTCTTCATGGTACATCACAAACGGGAATGTCTGAAACAAAAGTGCCCCCTATTCACATGAAAGAAATAATCATTGCGCTGCACTAAACTATAGAAGCACGGATACAACAAGCATATTTGAATTAATTTTTTAAAGAAAATAATTATTTATTTTAAAAGCTATTTCACAAAACTATAAAAAATAAATAAATAAATCAAGCATAGGCTAAGATAAAAAGTTATAAAATTAAGTTATTATTCCTCAAGTTTTGTTGAAACAAGATGGAGTAGACAACTTGCCTTATCTAGGAACTGTCCTTCCAAAACCTGGGGTAGGAAATAACACTTTCCGAGACATGTCAATAACTTAAGATGGAACATACTTAGGAATTAAGTGAAGACCTTGAAATCGATGCATACTTGGACCTTATTGGATACCTTTTAAATGGAATTTGGAACACTCATTGAGACAAAAATTTTAAAACAGGAATTTATTATGGTGAAGGAAAAGGAGTTTGGAATTGGCAAAGAAAGGAAAGAGAGAATGCACAGAGGCTTTGGATTCGATGATCCAACACATGGATTGAATGAGATGGGACCAAAAGGAGTACTGTAGCTCGTGCATGAGTTTGCCTTGTGAATTCGGTAGACGTGGGACTTTAATGTGGGAAAGACACAGATAAGTTTGCCATTTTGTTGTTTTTGTACGAGAAAGGAAATTAACTTGGACAAACCCAACAGTGCTATCTCACACTTTCACTCAACTCACCATTGTTATGTCACTGCCTCTTTCCCAGTTCACGTTGCCCCTCTGCAGCTATTTTTCACTCAGTGTTCTTCTATTTTTCTCTCCCTCCATTGATTCAGTCACAGCCTTTTGCTCTTGTTTTCATATAATTTCAATCCAGTTTATATTAGAATATATTATTATTTTTTATATATCCATTTTTTAAAAATTTCTAGACTTTATCCCTTTTGATCAAAAGATTTCTTTTCCTTAAGAGCATCGATGATCAGTGACAGATGGATAAGATTTAATTAAGTTTGAGTTATAGTATAATATACGAGTGAATACGTGAATCAACTTGTAGTAAGTTTCACTCTTAATAAATATAATTATGTTAATTACTAAAAAATAAGCTTTATTGTTAATAATGATTTTAAATAAGATAGTTTTTGGGCGACTCTAAATTTTTTATGTTTTTCTTTATATTTATATTATTAAATCGTTTAGGTATGATGTGAAAATTTCTCTAAACGTATTATTTTATTAGCTAAATTTGATTTTATTATTTGAATTTAGCTTTTAATAAATAGTAATTTAAATATTTTTTCTCTCACTGTCTTTTATACTTCTTCCATACTAAATAACTTTAAAATTTATTTCAGTTAGCCTTAGAGGAATCCATATATATTTTTAGATATCTGATAGATTATGAAACATTAAAAAGATGTTTGAAAAAAACTCTTCAAAACTATGTTTAAAAAGTAAGTTAAATGATACATGAATTTAAAAAATATAGAGTTAAGACTTAAAATTACAATAATAACACAATATTTTCTTCAAATACATAAGCAAAGATTATAATATAGTTTCGAAAAATAACGAGTAATCGATAATATGAGCACCTCAATATCTGTCCCACTCTGTTAACGAGCGAGTGAAAAAACCATTTATTTTACCTGAAAACCAAATTCATTAGGAAACCAGAGCGAATTTCATCTGCAAACAGTGAAAGTACAAGTAATTTTATTATTAATTTTTTTAAATAAGATGACATATATAATACATTTTTATTAAAAAATATAAAATTTAATGTAATTATATGTATTTATACTATTAAATTCCATCATTTTTAATAAAAATTTTTAAATATAAATTCTTATCGAGTAATATTGCAAAAGTTTAAAAGGAAATTGTTTTACCATTGCTGTACGTACTTGGCAGTTGGCAACACATTGGTTCTTTCTAAAGAATGAGTGGTAATAAAGGCTATGTTAATTATTAAAATATTTAATTGTACTCAAGTTTTACGACTAATTTTTGTTTTTATATTTCAATTTGGTTCTAAACGAACACGTTGGATCTAAGTCAAACTTTTCTGTCAGTATAATCGACGCCGTCAATGAAAAAATAATATTAAAATATTTTGATAACATTAAGGACAAAAATAAATAAATGAAAGGAGGCTGGAGACTAAACTAAAAATTTTAAAATATTTTATTAACCTTACTATTTATTATATATATATTTAATATAAATTTAATAATAATAATTATTTAACATGCAAGAAAATATTATATATCCTCCTAATTTAATTAATGAGAGGGAGGTTTTATACTATATTTAAAAAAAATTAAAAACTCTTTTAAAAATGGAAAACAAACATACCCATAGTTTTTCGCATGTAACATCATTTGCACCCAGCTTTGTTTATACCAAGTTTCTCTACCTTATCACTAAATTCTCAAGAACGGACATTGTTTCAGTGATTTCAGCCTTGCAAAATGGGCTTTATTTCCTTGGGCTCGTGGCACTTGTGGGTCTCGTATTCATATTTTCACTACTATATCACTAAAATATGTGGGCTCCAATTAGCCCACTTTATATTCCAAGTGAAAATAACCAAAATAAATATTCTAAGTGAGATGCATTCTGATTAATGTCGGCCTCCACCTGGTTGTCAAGCTTTTAATTGATTAAAATACCTTCCAAACTGATCAATTTTAAAAAATATTTAATCATTAGTAGGTGATATTTTCGATAATTATCAAGAAATAAAGGAAACAAACAAGATGACTGTGGATCAGAACAAACAATCCAAAAAATAGAGCTAATTTTTTCACATATCAATTTTATTTCTACCTTTCATAACACAATGCATCTTTTCATTTTTTTCTCTCTTTTTCCTTTCTTATCTTTCCCTTCCCCTTCAAGATGCACACACCCTTCTTGCTTGTGGAGTCTAATTTTGGACAACTTGATTATGAATATGAGAAATCAAGATTATTTTCATGGCTGTACTTTAAAGGCAACGACGGTCAAGATTGTCACACTGCACATATTACCAAGGCTGACCTATTTATAGTACGAACCCACAATGGGCAATGGAAGAGCTAGCCTTTTTAAGCCCATAGATAGCATAAGTAGGCCTTATTGGTTGGTTTGTCAGATATTCATTAAAAATTTGTTCTTATTGGATGAGCTTAAAATACATCCATTACAAATTAATATTTTTTGACATAAAAAATAATAATAGTTTACAAACAAAAATGCCTAAAGATTAATAATGAGAAAAAAAGTTTGATTAAAAAGAATAATGCAAGAGAGTATTACTAATTTTTTTTTCAAAGAAAAATGGGAACAACAAAATTGAATTCTCCACAAAAATTATTAGTTGAAAGTTTAAGACTATATATATAATATAACAATGCATAAATAATATTGAGATTGTAAATTATCATATTATTTTTATTCTTATCACTCATTCGCCTTAGTTGTGAAAATTTTTTAAGTACATATCTATTGTATTTTAATTAGTTGGGATTCCAGAACCATATAATAATTTTTTCTTAGCTACAAAAGAAAAGTGAAAACCTAAATAAGACTCGAACTTCCACAGCTAATGGCAATTGTCCAAGCACAGGTTCAATATGGTAACCGTAACCAAAATAGGTGCCTACTTATTAAGACAGAAGGGTTGATAATGTTGTTACAGCAATGTAGCAAAGAATAATCAATATACTACACAAATGTCAATGCAAAATAGGATAAGCACTCAATGCAGTCAAAAAGAGTGTTGTTGGTACAGTTTAAATTAAAGTCTTGATACTTTGCGATTTGTATAAATAATATATTATTCAGAACACAAACCATTGGTACTCTATATTTGACTCTGCACTTTGAGTTTAGTCCCAATGTTCCAACCATCACTCAACAATGGTAAGCAGCGAGTTACATGTTTAAAAATAGGTTTTTCTCTCTTAATTTTACTCACGCATTATAGTAAAAAACTCAACCCACTCTCAAAAACTAACTGGAAAAAGGAAGACTACCTAAGCCTCACGGGGAGCATTCTAACTCTATTCATAATTAATGTAAAACGTGTGTCGACCATCCCCTAATATTTAGCAACATAACAGCATCAAACTCCCACTGACCTAGCACTTTGTAAGGCATAATTAAAGCCTTAGTGGGATTATTAGCGCAGAGTAGGTTTGAGATTCGACCAAATTATCAAAAAAATTATGTATATTTGGCTAAGCATCCCAGTATTCGGATTCGGACAAACACAATCATAACAAGTGAAGCCCTATAAAAATCATAAGCTTGGAGTGATCATAAAAGTTCTTCATATATAGTTAGGGTGCGTTACAAAACTCGAGAAGGAGGATGATGTAGGAATGTGCGAACTAGGTGTAGGTGATGGTGATAGGAAGATGACAAAATAAAATAATAAGAGTCTTAATACGATAGAAGAGGATGCAACCTACAAAGAACTCAAGGAAGGAGCGCTGGGCTTAAAACTGAATGTACTTATATTTTTATATGCAATATAATGTGTCTTCCACTATAACTGTCACACAGTATTTATTTATTTTTTCTAAATTTTAACTTTTGTCGAATTCTTTAAAATTATTATTTTATAAATTTTAATTATATTTAAATATAATTTATTTATTTAATGTAAGCCCTTTTATTGTCTAATTTAACTTAAATATTTAGTTAAAAATTAACTTTATAATAAAGTAAAACAAACCTTTATAATATTCAATAAATAAATTAATAAGCAGACTTATGTATAGGTGGACGAACCTAAATTTATATATAACTTAACAAATTTAAACTTTTATATAGAATAAAAAATATATGACATTAAAAAACTATAATAAAAATGTAATATAATAATAATACTAAATATATATTATCATCATTATTGTTATAAAACGGATTGAACTGGTAAACTTAAAAAAAAATGAATAATATAAAAATTGATATTTTAAAATTAAAATAAACCTTAACTTGACTTACTTAATAAACAGGTCTAACTTATCCTAAACTTATAATAGGCTAAGTCATAGGTTTAGAATAAATAATTTATCTTATTTTCATCCTCTTTGTGCGTAAAGATTATATATTTTACCAAGAAATGAATTTAGATTGAATAATTAAGCAAGAAAAAGGAAAAATAAATAAAAAAGTATTGAAATTTAAAAGTTAAAAAGAAAATTATTTAGAAATATTAAAAACACACTCTTCTAAAGCACGAGGCCAGACTAGGAAGGCAGCATGTCCTCTTCCTTGCTCTGGCAACAGCAAGGCATCAGGCTTTATTTTCTGAACTGTAAATGCATTATTCTTTTTTGATACATTGAACCCTTATCTGATCATTGTTCCCTTGCAAAAGGATGTTGTATGTGCGCAATACTAAGTAGGTTGTCAGTTATTGTATTTGAAGTTTAAGAATTGAACTTTTTTCGTACAAAATGAATAGGTTACGTGTGAAGACAACATTCTTTTGTTTGACATTGTTTATATAGGAACGTGTTTAGTTTTGTTGTTACAAAACTGAAATTTTAATATTCGTTTATTTGTATACCGAACTCTCCGAAACCATTTCCGACTTTGATTACGAGGGAATGTGTATCATTATATATTCGCCATAACTATACTAAAAAAAAGTAGACCAGTTTGAAAAATTGAGAGTACTTTACAAATTAAGTGGCATTTATCGGTTATATTTATCCCATGCATTAATTCGAATGATCGGTCTTTAATTTTGTTGCTCAGTTGCCATTACAAATAAATTCTTCAACATTTAACCATTTAGACAAAGACCCAAGAGCTTAGTTAAGATTCCAAAACATGGTAAAGTTGGGTAAAGGGAATGCCCAATGTGGTGGACCTTGTTTGGATCCATGAATGCCACAAAGGGTACATATAGTCAGTGGGTGAGTGTAGAGATCTTTCCAGACAGCACTTCGGTCATCAAAGTGGGGCATTTCCGACTTCCTCAAGAAAAAACCAATTCCATCATAACTTATACATACTACTCCCCTAAGTCTATCAATAGGCCTTTGATGTAAACTTGTTGCTTGTTAGAACATTTTTCATCATTGTATAAGCAATATGATTCTTTTTTTCTACTCTTATCCATTTTCTCTCCTTCCTAGTTTATGTGTCTTCTTCTTTTGAGTTATATTCAATAAAACTAGCTAAAGCTTAAAACTTATAATTGATAAGCTAGCTGAAAGATTATATAGTTTATAACTTAAAATTATAACTTTACACGTTATTTAATAAAATTAGTTAAAATGTATTAAATAACTGAAAATACATAATATTATAAATACTACTTCACATGAGTCCCAAAATGGTTCCCTTTTCACATGCCTTATCGACTTCTCTGTTCATCAAAATATTATTAAAATAAAACCAACACAACACAAAGCAACGAGTTGTTACCCTCAATTTCTAATCTAATCGATTGTGTACATAAAATAGCACCAATTGGCCAAGTAGAGCTAGCCAGTGTTGATTCTAGACTCATTCAGGTTAAGCCTTCGTCCTCTACTAGTTATCAATGTCGTTCAAAATGATGCTAACAAAGTAAGGCTGAGTTTGAAAAAGAACCCGGCTTGCTCAATCCTCAACAATTCAAGATGAGAATTGACATTGTGAATCAGTGCGAAGGGAAGGGGTTCAGACAATGCAGACAGAAAAATGAGGACCAAAGAAATACGTGAAGACAAAATGATTTGAACAATGGTGCTAAAACTAATATATTAATCAATAAGAAACTAATGTATATATAAAAATTACACTAAGAATAGTTTGGCAGAGAGAGAGAGAGGGAGAGAATATCCACAGGAATAGTAATATGAAAGACTGATTAGGCTAATGTCAAGTCATTGCGATGATTCCTAATATTTTTAAGAAGAATATGGTGAGGATTAAAAGTCACGCACAGCTTACAGCTGGTATGGTAGAGAAGCATGAAAAACGCAAAATTGAGGTTTGGCCATTAGAGGTTACGAAAGGCCAAGACATGTCCTATCCTGTAAACACCCGCACCCATTTATATTACGCCGCGTAAGACACGCGTTTTCTCATTGGATAATAATAAGCAAGTGTACACTCCAATCATATTTGGGTTCGATGATTCAAATCAAAATTATATTTAAAACAAAAACAAATTTATATTTATATTTTAATTAAATTTTTAAGAGTGATAAACTGTTTCGTAATTTCTTAAGATTATTTTTCACATTTTCTTATATTTTCCTTTTTTTCCTTATTTGATATAGATTATTAGGAATTTAGCATAGGAATCCGTACTTTATATTTTTAAATTATAAATCTCGAGATAAAATTAATTAACGTCTAGTGTCATATTTTGGAAATTGCATCTTCAATTTATTATTATTACTTAAATCACTGTAATAATTAAATATATATATATATATAATTTTAGATTATTCAAACATTTATAAATATATAATCTATTAATTAATATTTTAATCTACATTTTGTAAAATTAATATATTTTATGATAATTTTAATACAGTAAATATAATATTTAATAAATACTTTTCGTTACATATTTTTACAAATAATTTAATAATTTGTATTGTGTATAATTAAAAGCATGGCAGTAAAACCGTATATTAAAATAGGAAGGTTGACTGAAAAAGGATAGGGGAGAAGGGTTCTTGATCTTATCCGATGAATTAAAACAAGAATGGTGACTGGGGAATGGATAGAAAAGGGGGTGACGCAATTGCTAGCGCAACATGAAAATGCGAATAAAACACCCAAAAGGTCAGCACTCTATTTATGTAAAATTTTAAAATCAATGTCTGTGATTTATTAGTGATAAAATCTTTATATAAAAAATTAAAAAGAAATTAAAAAAATTTACATCATTTTTTATTTTTTATTTTTCTTTATACACTAAACATTGGTTTTCTTTCTTTTCCAAAATTAAAAAAAATTATCCCTAACTTTTTTTAATATTTTTTAAAAATTTATTATTAAAATAATATTATTTTAAATAAATTTTTTGTCTTAAGCATTTTTTTATCATGTCACACCTTAGTTTTGCATTTAGGCAAAATTTTTTAAGATTTTAAACAATTTAATTTATGCAGCAGGTGATTAATTTTTTTAAAAAATATTTTTCTGACATGACTTTTCATTTTCTGATGCTAGTAATTATCAACTTAAAGAAAGTAAGGATATTTATATAAGAATTTATAAATAATTTTTTTTACAAAATAAATAAGCCATTGAAAACAGCAAAACAAATTAATTAAAAAAACAATATAAAATGAATCAAAGATTCTTGTTTTGTATGCGACGCCCCGCCCCCATATTTTCCCGAGTCGTTCGCTTAACTGTCTCTTTTTCTCGCCCTGTCTCTTTCTTTCTTCCCTCCTTGTTGGGAATTTTTTTTTTTCAATTGTTTCTATTTCTTGGTTTACAAGTTTATTTAATTATTCCAAATTTTGATTCTGCTTAGATCCCATATTCTTCAATGAGAAGCTCTTTCTCTCTCTTCAGACCTCTCTGCTGCTTCCACAGAACGCCATTTCCTTATATATTCCTTCTCCCTCTTCATCTTCTTCATCACCTTCTTCTTCTTAACGCCACCACCTTCAAAATGCAGCGCCTTAAGATGGGGTTCCCTCACTACATCCAAGCATTGGAAGAAGAACGCCGCAAGATTCAGGTGTTTCCTAAAGAGCTTCCTCTTTCCTTGGAACTAGTCACACAAGGTAATTAACCAACCAACCAAACAAACAAACACTACCCTTTTGTTTTTTTGGCATGAGGATCCTAAAGTTTTCTCCTTTCCTTTGTTGCAAGATTTTCTGAGACCCGGATGTGGTTTTTTTTTTTTTTTCTGGGTTTTCTTTGTTTTTGTGCAGCCATTGAAGCTTGCAAACAGCAATTGTCTGGCACCACAACTGAGTATAATTTGAATGGACAATCGGAGTGTTCAGAGCAGACAACATCAACGGAAGGTCCTGTTTTGGAGGAGTTCATTCCAATTAAGAAAAGGGCATCTTCCCCTTATTGTGATGAAGATGATGAGGATGAACAGCATTCTCACAAGCAAAATGTTTCAAAGGATAATAAGAACAATGATAAGACGAAATCAGATTGGCTTAGATCTGTTCAGTTGTGGAATCCAGATCCCCCCGCTGAGGAGGTAAGAAAAATCGAGCTTAATTATCATTTTACCATTGCTTTAGTGAGTCTTGTGCTTTGTATTGGAGTGATGAATTGAATTACTTTTTGGTACAATTTCGTGTGAAAATTTGTTCAGGATGTGACCGAGAAAGTGCCTGTGATGGATTTGAAGAGAAGTGGAAATAGTGGTGGTGCTTTCCTGCCATTCCACAAAGAAGAAAGAGCTATCAAGACAAGTGAATCATTGAGTGAAGCACCCTCTTCTGCCCGAGTACCCGCGGCGAGTTCTAAGACGATTACAGTCACCGGGGAGAATGCTGGAAGCAGTAAAAGAGAGGAGAGAGAGGGACGGAGAAAGCAGCGCCGGTGCTGGTCACAGGACTTGCATAAGCGCTTCTTGCACGCCCTTCAGCAGCTTGGGGGTGCAGATTGTGAGTATCTTAATCTATAGTATGTTATGATTTTATGTGTTTAGGATGTTGTTATAGAACTGCATATTGATATTTTGGTGGCTTCTGCAGCTGCCACACCAAAGCAAATCAGAGAGCTAATGAATGTTGAGGGCCTCACAAATGATGAAGTCAAAAGCCATTTACAGGTATGTTAGTGTTAGATATATGGGATAAATATATCCCAATTCCCAAATGTTTGGTTATCAAATTTGGCTTAAGCTAGTAAAATCATAATCGGGGGTCTTCGGATTTGCTATTGAAGTTTCTATTGTTTAGTCTCTCCAATTCTTTCCATGATATGGAATATTTAAACTGTTTTTTCTTGTTTTATAAAACCCTCCCCTCCAGTTTTAAGGGATTCCAAACAAAATGGTGATAATGTTTTTGTTCAGAAGTTACACTAAATTAACATTCTTGAGTTCCAACTGTTCCATATTCTCAATCATAGTCTAAAGTTTTCTTTTTGGGTTTTGGACAGAAATACCGTTTGCACACTAGGAGGCCAAGTACCATAGTTCACGACAGTGCCAATCCACACACGGCACCTTTTGTCCTTGTAGGGAACATTTTTGTTCAATCATCAGAATATGCAGCTGTAGCTACCTCAACAGCATCAAGGGAAGTGACCACAGTTGCAGCACCTGCAGGTATTTATGCACCTGTGGCCACACATCCTCCGGCTGTTAAACATCCACCAACTGATTCAATTAAGAAGCCACACTTTAAGAAAGTGGAGCTGTTTGAGCATTCAAATTCAGAAGAAAGGGGCAATCACAGTGAAGGGGCTGTGCATTCAAATTCCCCTGCCTCATCATCCTCCACCCATACCCCTACTACTTCTCCTGGCTATTGAGTTTGAACATGTTTAAGTTTTGTAACCAAATTCCTGTACAAAGCCCTTTGATGTTTTCTTCTGACCTTTTTGTACTAAATGTTTTTTACTCCTGTTGTCTGGGATTTAAATTATAGAGGTAAAATACACAGAAAGTGACAGTTTTGATGTTAAATAAGTCACACCCTTTTAGTTATAGCTGGCCACCATGTTATCTCCTTGTCACAGAAATTGAACTGAAATTTTCAATTTTTTAAATTTGCAAGCATGTTCAATGTTTCAATAGGTACAGCCTATCAAGATTGTGACAACTTTTGATTTCAAACTATTCTTGGGATTTTACTTATCTGACTCAGTCATAATACTCATTACTCAATGAACAAACTTATAACCACACCATTGTGTTTGTTGTAATTTGGTGGTGTGTTAAACTGAGTGTCCACCTACACTCTCTTGGATGTACAAGTTGGAGTTCCCTTGAGTTAACGAGATTATAGTAGTAGCTAGGAAGGTGATTCTGAAGGAGGATCTAAGAATATCCAATAGAATATGCAAAGAATAGTTGAACCCAACAACCTACAAAGGACAAAGTAAGATGCAGACAAATGTCAGTTGTGAAAATGCCAACTAAGGCTACTGTGAATTAAAATATTGCTGACGACCTTCCTTAGTCTCAAAAACTCTTGCAACTGTGAAACTAATTGGGATATGACCAAATGGCAATTCTGGATTATTAGAGACTGCAGCAAAAGATATGTTTTGCTGGTTGGTCCTTTTTAATTTCTTTTCTCCTTGCAAGTTGTAAAAGAGATGCCAAAGAAAAGGCATCGAAAATCTGCACACGTGTTCAAGTCATTTGCACTGATGGATTCTTCGTTGGAATCTTCTACATTGATCATCGAACTACTTTTTTCGTCTTTTCTTGGACACTCACCCAAAGAAAGTATGGTAAAGTCATAAAACCAATTGGATGGAAGAGTTAGTATAAAAAGTTAATGAAGAGAGTATATATATAACTATTCGCGTTCCTTCATCCAAAAGCTTAAAATGTTAAATAAATACACATACATAATTTTATATTAATTGCATTTCTAACATGCTGCTTATAATTGAAATTAATCACAAGATATTTAGAGTATGTTTGTTTCTCCTTTTAAAAAGAATTTTCTGTTTTTAAAAATAAAATACAGTATAAATTTGTATTATATTTTATTTTTAAAAAAGAAAACAAACATGCTCTTATTATCTCTGATCCAATTTTTATTTTATTTTACCCTAATAAATATAATTTATTGTGAACTTAAAAATTAAATTATTAATTAGCAAACTATGTATATATATAAAAAAAAATGCAAGCATGCAATGCAATTCCACTTAGATTAAGGTATTACAAATTGTTTTAAGATTTAGAATTGTAACTTGAGTCACAACAAATCTCTTTTAAGATTTACTTGTCTAAAGTGACTGACATCCTCTTAGGAAACGTTTGTTTTGTTGAATATGAACTAATAAAAGTTGCGTTTGGTGCATTGTATGAGGAGACTTCACAGTGTAAGTAAATAGTATCGTGTCTTACATTATTAGGTACACTAAACAAGACCAAAGTTTTTATAAGAATTAGCCGGTAAACTACTTCTATTTGAAAGAAAAGTGAGATCTCCATTGATGATCGTTAGAAAATAGAATCTATTACAAGATTACTTGCCCCCTAATAGTCAATACTGTTTTTTTACCCTCCTTTCTTTTCTCATTTTCAATCTCAACACCCTTTGTAATGCCTCTGCAATCACCCAAACTACATTACTTTATGCAAAATGACCTTAAAAGCATAAGAAATGAACATGCACTAACACAAGAAACACAAAAATGGTCAAAGCTTTCAATCACCCTACCTTTCTAATTATATTGCGAGTTAGGTGTAGATACTCAATAATATTCCCTCCGATCACATGGATAATTAAAGTTAATTTGCAGTATATATTTCAAAGTGAGATTATCCCAAAGCATGATCTTACGGATTCCCTATTATTCAACCTTCTACATGACAAATGTGGATCGCTTCGTCACCCAATTTGTCTTCCCATTTTTATACAATACATGTAGGTTAAACCTCTTTACACATTATCTTTTTTCATAGTAGTAATGGAATTCAACTCTTGCTAGAGGTTGTGTCAAAGTTCAAACATGAAGGTTTGTTGGAGTTAATAGTGTTTTGAACGCAGAAAAATTAATATTTTGACTAAAAAAAGTAGCGTAAGTAGGTCGAGGCAATTTTAAGATTCCATCAAGTGTCGTTTTTAAAAGGATTTTCCATGGCCCTTTTGGTTTCGATGGGTTTCTTAGTTGCTGAATTTAACTCTGGCAAAATTATTTACCTGCTTAAAAGGCTGTTAGTGTATTCAAATATGAGTTCGTAATAAGTTCTTAAACCTTGGAGAAGAGAATTATTGGGAGGACTTTCTAGTCGTGGTAATGTTTAATTAAGAAATAATCTCGAGACAATGCCTAAATAAATATCTTAATTAAAGAAGAAAAATTGCAATTAAATTTTCTAAAGTCTAATTCTTAACTTTTCTATATATATGCTGCACTCCAGTACTTGATGTTGTTATTATTTGCATGGCGGCGATCTGCGATCGATGATTATAATAAAAAAAATTGGAAACATTGAGAATTAAATATTCATGTACCAACTAGATTCAATTATATATTACTATTAGTTATGCACTTGCCCTGAGTAGTAAGCAAGTATCATATGCCCATCAAACAAATTAAAACATAGTACAAAAGCTGCAGTTGGAGCCTTCAGTCTATAGTTTATTGCTTGCACGTATTTATATAGCTCCTTCTACGTATCCAAGGAAGAAAAAAACAATTCATATTTGAGTATTGTCATTAAAGTCACCCATAGGAAATATATGGTCCCCATCAGGAATATTCCAAAGGAGAGGAATATTATTTTAAATCTCATGGGGTTATCTAATGAATGCGTTAGTATATTCTCATTTGTTTAGATTATCTTTTAGGTAACAATAATTCTATTCTAACACCCAAAATGGGTGTCTAGACACCCAATACATTTGGGCATTCAAATATTTTTTAATTATTTTATATTATCTTTTATTGAATTAGTATTATTTAAACAATTTTATATATATAATCATTTTTTAAAAAAAATATTTTAACACCCAAATATATTGGGTGTGTAGTGTAGACACCCACAAATTTAACTTAATATGTATTAGATTATATATACCTAAGAGTGGTATGAATTTGGTGTGTATAATAGTGATACCTACCTAGCTAATAGCTAGCTAGCAGGCATATATGCGTAGCATATATGGTGGTGCATAAATTTAAGCAAGGAAGTGGATATTCCTAATTTAAATTCCATATAATACATGTATTCTATATTAATTTTTATGGTGATCTCAAGCATAATGAATTATATCCCAATAAAATAAATCCTTGCAACCTAATATATTAATGATTTTAACTTTATATTAGGTGCATGTGGTGGGGCATAAATGTAAGTAAGGAATTGGATATTCTGAATTTAAATTTTATGTAATGCATGCATTAAATATTAATTTTTAAGATAAAATTTAAATGCAATAGTATATGTATTTTATATATTTTTTTAATTGAAAAATTATTATAATAATCTATGTAATAAAAATTAATCTTAAAAATTAACATTAAAATAAATTTTTTAATTTTAATTAAAACATAGCATTAAAAATACTTACAATATTAAATTTAAATTTTGTCATAATCTTTACGATGATCTCAAAGTTGTAATAGTTGTGATGAGTTATATTCCAATAAGTTAATCCTTGTTACTTATTTTAACATTATAGTGAAATGAAAACAGTGAGAATGGAAAAATGGTACGATAAATATTATTAAACAAACAGAAAATTGCATTTTTTAAAATAAAAGTCCAGTGATCTCAGAGGATTTGTGGTGTTGGCACGGTAGCTTTTTTCTTACTCCAAATAAAACGGCAGGTGAACAGATGTGTGTTAATTAATATTAATTAATTAAAGTGTTGGATTATCACAATTCTGTCAGGGTTTGTCTCAAGATATACATATTGAGATCATGTTATGTATGAGCTCTCAATCATTTCAAGTGGGGTGAAGCCGTGAAGGGTTTATTTTTTGATAATTGATGGAACCACGTGCTTACTAAAGAAATACTAATCGTGTTTGATAAGTCCATTGTGTTATAATTTAATTAATTTATACGTAGATTGTATGACTTGGATCATTAATTAGAACATGGACTTGGACCAAAGGAAATTTCTTCTTCGGGCAATGATACAGTTGGAAGAGTCAAGCTAAATCTGTCCCTTGGGTGGATGTAAGGTCAAGTGACCCTTAAAACAACGTTCGCATATATATAGAGGATATGGTGCATATAGTAAAGTTCTTACTTGAGTTTTTTTTTTATGGATTCTTTCTGAATATTAAGTTTCCCTTGATGATTATGATAAGGAATATTCTTGTAACCTTAACATAAAATCGAAGGCAAACGAAAACTTTTCTGGGTTTCTCAAGTTGAAAGACACGTAGATTCTACGTTTTACCGTGAATTTTACAAGAATAATGCATTCTTTGTCTTTTTATCAACTTTAATTTTCTTTGCTTCTTAGCCATTAAAGTTGCGTTTTCCCTAATCACTATATATTTAAAAGCACATTTCATACTTTTTTTATTTACAGGGATTCCATATCGAAAAGCTAAAATCCTAACCCTATATATTCACATTTTATGTTCATCCATAATCTAGTTAATTATATCAGTATCGAATCATCCAATGAATGATAAGTCCCACATACATTTCCAACAAATGACTCCAATAGCTAAGACCTAATATATACATACATTTACTTTATTTATTGAAACCCCTGTCCAAATTTTTAAATTAGATTATTCCTTATAGATAAAGTGAATTCTAATTCGTATTCATTATTATAACAAAGTATAACGATTAATTTTTTTAATGTATGTTTTAAAAAATACAATAAAAAATTATATATAGTAATTTTTATTGAAAATCACAAGATATTACAATATTTAATGAATTAATAACATTAAATGCTATAATTTTTAATAAAATATTATTCATTTTTTATTGTGTACTTATAAATTATAAATCGTGCTATAAACAGAGAATAAATATTGTAAGAAATTGTATGCTCCTATCGAATTGAACAACTGTTTACAGCGACAACTAAAAAATTTATATATATTTGAAGGATTCTTTCGTATATTAATTGTATTGGGTTTAAATTATTGAATCATCAAACTTGAACTTTAGAGTAGTCTTTGGAATATGCTGTATGTTATTTTTCAATAAGTGAACACGTTAGTGGGAAGCATCTAGTATACGAAAGTTTGTATTTGTTTTAGTGGCCAATAATTTTGCCTAATTAATGAACATCCTCCAGGTACTCAGAGGCTATTTTAACGTGAAAAGGCTTCATGAAATTAATCTAGAAGTGATCTTTCATATCATGAGTTTTTTGTCCTAAAATACAAAACTAGTTATTATTGGCTTTTGCTTTTATAAATTAATTTAATGTAATTTTGGTTTTAGTTAATGTCACACTTCAATATCTCGATTTGACTCGATATCTTAAAATATTTTAAATTTTATAAATAATTTGAAAATTAATGACAAATAATGCATTTATTAATTTAATTTGATATATTTTATTAGGTTACATGCTAATATATTTATGTTTATATAATTTATTTAAAAATATATATCATAAAACATTCTTTAATTATAGTTTCTTACCTTCATAATGTAATATCTAAATTTATATATATTATCAATATCTAAGTCAACCAGAGATTTCTCATCATTAATTACAAACAATCAAGTCAGTTGGCATCTAGTAAATCAGAATTACTCGATCGTTAATTACTACATAATCAAGTCACTTGACATTAAGTTCATTTCAACCTATTTCATCTATATTACTATTATTTCATGAAAAAAAATTTTAATTATGAGTTTTGTTAAACTTTACAACTGTATTAAGGTCAGAATATGGATTTGGTTGAACGGGAAAGCTGAACATACATTCACACATCTTTTTCGGAATGGTGCTTAAATCCATTGGTCTCTTTGCAAATGTTCAAATATTAATGCAGATAATCACTTCTAGATAGCAACAGGGGTCACGAAGTAACGTTTGGTCGTCCAGCTCAAAGAATACATTGAATTCATGCAGATATCAGCCTAGTCTTTAGGTAGTGTGCGTCTATGTCAAGTTCAGAAAAAAAAAAGGTTAAATTCTTTAGGACAGGATTTTAGGGTGGTTCATTTTCTGCACAATTCGTCTTTCGATGGAAATTAAAAGGTTGATTGTACTATCCATTTTGTTAACTTAATTATGTAAATGCACAAGTACGTGCCCCCCTTTAAATTAATGAGAGCTTAAGCTGACTCAATTATCTTCAACATCTATCATTAATCTGATTGGTGAAATAATCACTTGATATAAGAACGATGTTACAAATGCTTTTAAGATATTGGTTAAAAATTAATAAATAGTTTCTTTTTTGAAATTGTGTTCAAATGTATTAAAAGAACATAGGAGTAGGTAAATTTTTATATATTTTTTTTAACAAAATATTTTTATTTTTAATTTCTTATTCAGCGTCTTAAAATAGAGAAAATAAAGCATAAACAGGAGCCTCCCATCAATGAATGTAAATTGAAGAAGTTCAAGTTTCACTGTCATGGTTGACGGGGACATAGCAATTGATAGGGTTAAAGCCTATAGTAATGCAGAATGACGTAAAAATATTGAAAAAGGAAGTAAAGTATAAATGAAAAGTATTATATTTTGTTTGATTAATTTTGAAGGCAAGATCCATTCCCTCTTTACACAACACAACCCCCAAATGGCTATCATGTTAATTGTTCAGTTTGAAAGAGTAGTTGAGAACTACCCCCTCTCAAGAACACCTGTATTTCGATATCAAGAATGAATCTTGTGCTAAATCTTCAAAATGAAAGAATCCACTACTCATGGAAGAGTTCAATTTCCAAACTAATAAATTTTGAAAATTTTTATACCCTCAAGATCAGTACTTTGTTCATCGAAAAAATAATTCCTATACTTACCCTACGTGCCTCACATACTTAACAATTCTATAATCCATGTGGAAAATAACAAATATTATATATTATCTATTTCACTCATTCATTTACAATTTTTTAATATTTTCCCTCCTACCAAAACAGCCTTTAAACAACTCAATCTTGTTCATTATTGTAACTTATTTTTAAATGTTAAAAGTGTAACTGATACTCTCCTTGTAGATTATTGAGAGTTGATAAACTCATGCTTGATTGAAAATTTCAACTAATATCCCCTTTATTGTAAGTTTAAATATCCTCAAAACCAAAAAAATTTATAGATCGTAAATAAATAAATAAAAGTGAGAAATTAAATATGCTCCAAGGAAGTTAATGTATGCCTGTACAAAAAATCGTATAAAAGATCACTCAATCCATATTTTTAATCTTTGCCAGTTGTTAAATCTTTCATCTATTCTTTTTTCTTTTTTTTTGTCAACAACACCTTTCATCTTAAATCATCTTTCTCTGGTAATTTTTTTTTCTTTTAGTTTTTTGCATCTAACTTTAGTTGGGCCTTTTCTGAGGAAAACATCTAGTGTACTGTAAGTAGCCCATTATTGTTTACAGCCATCCCCTTTTTTCCAGGGAGCATGTGTGGAGGTGGAGATAGTATTGTTTAGGCCTTTGGGTCGCAAAAGAACAGGGCTCAAATTACTTTACAGAACCTATTTTTACGTTTTTGGTCCATAACATGGCCTACTTCTCCTAAGCAAGTTACCGATTTTGTGGGCCTTAGTATGTTTAATTAAAAAGGTGTCTCTCCTCCTAGATGGGCTTCCATTCGGTCCAACTTCAAAGCCACAACACAAGCAAAACAAAATGACATAGTAGAGTTTGGGCTATTGACAAAAAACAAAAATATTGGTGTTTAGGAATTTGAAATTAGGTTTGAATGGATCACATTTCAATCATAGGTTAGGGTTCTTACGGATAATATTTGATTAATAAATATTGATGACACTTTTACGATTCGATTAGCCAAAAGGAAAAGAGCATCTATGCCTTAGATTAAAGGAAAAGTTTATGAAATTAATTAAAGGAAAAGATCATATATTAATCATTTTATGAATCCGCTCCTGTTGCTTCACCCGTTAAAGAAATTTGATTTGACATTTATATTTTCCACGTGTTTCCGTTTAATTCTCTCGTTCAACTAATTAGTGATTTTTTATTGTACGAATATTACTAATTAAATTAATTTTTTATACGATTATTTTAAAATTTAATATATTCAAAAAGAAAAACATGGTAATTATTAATAATCAGGATTATATTATATAAAATAAAATGTTACTTTTAAAGTGAAAATAAATTAATAAATAAATTTTTATTTTTTTAAAATATTAACATAATAAAAAGAGAAAAATTTGTAAAACTATTTTTGTTTGACTAATTTTTTAAAAACATTCTCATTTAAAAATTCATATTCACAAGATTATATAAGCTAGTAAATATATGCCTAGATAAATTATTCTTTTTATAAATCATTACTTAGAAAAAAATAATAAATAATTTTTTCAGAAAAAAATAGATTTAACTAAACACAGACTAAGTCCTCTTTTTAAGAAACAATCCCCGATAAAGAGTAAGGCCAATAAAAATATAGACATAGACATTTTTTTTTTATTTTGATAAAAAGATTAAGTAAGAAAATAAAGAAAAATATTAAAAATATTTTATTTTCTTATACAAAATAGAGAGATTTTAGATAGAAAAAAATATGTGACTTTTCTTATTAATCGCTAGATAATGTTAATTACTTTGCAGCAATTCTAATTTATTAATTCCTGAAATCATTAAGAGCATATATAATTGTACGGCTTCAAAATATTGTAATACTAATACAATGCCACAGTTCTTTCATAATATATCAAAATCCTCTCTGTCTTGTCTGAGAACAAAACAACCGTTTCTTTAGTTAGGCCTTAGGTTGTAAGATTGAGACGAGTGGAATTGAACAAAAGCATCCAAAATAGAATAACAATATTTTAAAGCTCTTTTCTCCGAACGAATTTATTCTTTTTATTTTAAAATGGACATTTTTAAAAAAGAAAAGAAACATATGTCCCTTTTTTAAAAAAATAAAATTTATTCGGGTTAAGATTGAAAGATATAATAATCAATTAAACTTAATTAACGACAATGAAATATGAACCACCGTATGTTTTTTAATAAATTAAATCAAATACTATTACTTAATTGATATTAATCTTTTTTTCTACCAAAGGAAAACTTAATTTAGCTCTATATAACCTTCTAAAAATTGATCAATTCCTTATAATCTTTTTCTTTATAAACTTCTGAAATTCAACTTACCTCTCAAAATTAACCGCATTTTCTCACTTCTTGGTTGAAGGATGTGCACGTAGATACACGAAAATCATTAGGATATATTAATTAAAAAAATTTTAAATATGATATTTAAACCAAATATGTGCCATAAAAATATATAGAACGGAAATATCTAATTTTTAAAATTTTAAGAATTGTTTACATTGATATATTTTGCTACAGTTTACATTGATATATTATTATTTTAATAGTGATTTGTAAATATTTCATTATTTATTAAAAATTTAAATAATGATTAAATTAATAAAAATAAAAAATCTATTAATTAAGTAAATTTTTTTAAAAATTATTATTTTATTCGTTATAAACGTTCAAAAAAATTGTAACAAAATAGAAAAGACAAATAGTTACATAAAAAGAAATAATAGATATACTCTTTTAAGAAATAAGAAAGATTCAATACATTTTATAAGAGTGAATAAAATTAGTTTCTAGACTCCTACGACAAAATTATCAAATAATAATTAACATTAATACATATATGAATAGGTCAGTATATCACATCTTCATCAGTTTCTTAATCACTCAACTTTAACGTAATCTTAACATGACTACTTTTATTTAGTTAAATTTCTTAACTAAATTCAACTTATAATTATAATTTTACCCTCTAATTCTTTGCATAACCTAAATATAAAAAATATAATTCTGAATCAATTTAAATTATGAAATATTTAATTTTGAAAAATTAAAATTACAGTTATAATTATAAATTACAATTCTAACTTCTTATTTGATAGCATGTAATTATTAACCTACCTAAAACTAATATATGCTGATATGACTAATAAGAAATTTGACTTCCTTTTTATTCATGTCTTCTGAACTAGAAAACAATCCGTGACAAAATTTTGTGACTCTCTATTCAAGTAAGATTAATGGGGATTTAAATCGAATTTTGAGACAAAAAAGAAAGCAAACTCCTGATGAGTTGCTTAAGTCTTGGCTTACTTATTAGTATTGTGTGGTTGAGTGTTGAGTCAACGAAGCATGCTTTCTAGTGGTACGTGCTGTACTCTTGCAGTATTTTTGTTCCATATATCAGCTATTTGGGGTGCACTTATATATATATATTCCACTATCTTTAACAACATTAATTGCATGCCATGAAGTTCAATCACTAACCCTAAATTTAGTGGCTTATTTACAAGAATTAAAAAAGGCCGTGGTTAGTAAATGTAATGATTAAAGGTTATATGCCTTTCTCTCGCCATCAAAACGTTCTCATTATTCCAAATATAAAATAAGTTTTTCATATGTACCATTGGCTTCAAGATTTGATCATTTTCACATTACACATTAATATAAGCGATCTTCTTAATTCTGATTCTTTGGCCGGTTGTCCAATTCACTTAACCCAGTTTAAAAAAGTGGGAACTTTCTATGGTGCCCCCTTAACGCCACCATGAAATGATCAAATGAAGTGATGTTCCATCAACAAAATGATTCTGAGTTATCTTTCATTAAGACAGCCACAAAGAAAAACATTACTCTATACCCTACACGTTACTTACATTGTAACTGGGCAGGATTTGAGGTATAGTTAAATATAATCAGAATCACATAGTGATAAAAAATTAATTCCTCAGATAATCTTCTTTTCACGTTTGAGTTTAGTGGGTTTACCTCATCTTGCCACTTATCTTGGAAGACTTGCTGTGTCTCCCAAACTTTTTCTTTGAATTCAGACACCTTCTCTTGTTTTGATCTGATTAAAAGTCACAGGTTCCAATAAGTAACAAAAATAAATTCACAGGTGGCAAGAAAACTACTAATTGGTAGGGTGTAGATGTTAATGAATGAGTTCATGATTACACCAAATTTTGTTACACATCAACCGCCACATATATATAGTTGATATGCTTCATCACTTCAACTCCAAAATCCTAGGAGTCCTCTTTCTCTACATTGCTTTGTGAAGATAGCTACAATGGTCTCAACTCCTTCTCCACCTTCTAAGGTATATTACATTCCAGTGTATCTTTATAACTATAATTCCTCTTGCACTAGTTCTCTTACTGTTTTTGCATCTTCTACAGTTGCAAGAAGTTCAATCAGAAGAAAAATGGGTGGAAAATGGCCCCTCTCGCAGGGCCAAATGGTGGTACTCAACTTTCCACACAGTGACAGCCATGATAGGTGCAGGTGTTCTCAGCCTGCCCAATGCCATGGCATATCTAGGATGGTAAATTAGAAGACACTATTACACTAAGACAAGTAGCTTAAACCCACCACAAAATTTGGCAACTTGACAAATTTGTAGCTGAAAGTTAATTACTTTTGCTCTTCTTTGCAGGGGTCCAGGGATCTTGATGTTGTTGTTATCTTGGTGTTTGACCTTAAATACAATGTGGCAAATGATTCAGCTACATGAGTGTGTTCCAGGAACTCGTTTTGATCGCTATCTTGACCTTGGTCGACATGCTTTTGGACCAAAACTTGGACCATGGATTGTGCTGCCCCAGCAACTAATTGTGCAGGTTGGGTGTGACATTGTTTACATGGTTACTGGGGGGAAGTGCCTGAAGAAGTTCATGGAAATAGCATGCACCGATTGCACGCAACTCAGGCAGTCTTACTGGATTCTGATTTTTGGCGCCATCCATTTCCTCTTGTCTCAGCTTCCCAATTTCAATTCTGTTGCTGGGGTTTCTTTAGCTGCAGCAGTGATGTCATTAAGGTGCATGTCTAGTCTTTTCTTGAATACTATCTTTTCAACTTGATTATTTGTCTATCCTGAATGCATGCGGAGCTAGCTTGACATTTTATATCCATGCAAGAAGGTCCCAGGAAAAAATATGATTTGGATTCTTGCCAAAAGAAAATATGTACCCATGTGATAGATATTAAAGATCTAGAACAACTCAGACAATGATAGAAAGGATAAATATAGGTAAAAGAAATAATTATCTTCACCCTCTGGGTAAGTTTGGAAAGTGTTTACTTTTAAAATGAGATAAACCAAGATTAAAGGCAGCATTCAAAACCCAGGGTAATAATTGGTAAACTCAGCTTTTGATAGATAATATCATACTTTTGGAAAGGATCCTTGCTTGAACTTAGGATGAATCAATTACAAGGGGAATTTTGTACATGATGATATTTTTTCATTTCTTCTTTTTGTTTAATCTTGTTGGTCCCAGTTAAGATGGAATTCATACAGCCAACAAGGCCATATGACTCCGTTGACCAGGATCTTGATATTATATATAGTTTAAAATTATACTACTTTGATGGGGCTAAGCAATGAGCTACGAGCATTTGTTCTTTGAATTCTTTCCTTACTATTTTGGTATAGTTTTAATGAAATGCAATGATAGTAAGTACCAGAAAACTTAATAATACCATACCTTACTTTCATGTGGTTCTGATTGCAGCTATTCAACTGTAGCATGGGTGGCTTGCTTGGCTAGAGGTCGAATTGACAATGTTAGCTATGCTTACAAGAAAACCAGCAACACTGACTTCATGTTCAGGGTCTTCAATGCACTTGGTCAAATCTCATTTGCATTTGCTGGCCATGCAGTGGTTCTTGAAATTCAGGCTACAATTCCATCAACCCCTGAGAAACCCTCAAAGATACCAATGTGGAATGGTGCTATTGGTTCCTATTTCATCAATGCAATATGCTATTTCCCAGTTGCACTTGTAGGATACTGGGCTTTTGGGCAAGCTGTTGATGATAATGTGCTTATGGCACTTGAAAGGCCTGCATGGCTTATTGCCTCTGCTAACTTGATGGTGTTCATCCATGTTGTTGGTAGCTACCAGGTATGAGTGCAAAACCAAGAGTTTCTACTCCAAATTAAGCTATTCATTCATGTTTTGGAACTGATTGGTTGGGAAAATACGAATGGTAGGTTTATGCTATGCCTGTTTTTGACCTGATTGAGAGGATGATGATTAGAAGATTGAACTTTCCTCCAGGATTAGCACTCAGACTTGTTGCTCGATCTGCTTATGTTGGTGAGATGTCAAAACTCAACACTAGTCCATGCTGATATTTTTGTTTTATTTTGTTAACTTTACTCTTTAGGACTTTATTTTAACCATATAAATATAATAATTTTTATAAAAAAATTTAAAGATATAGAGTATAATAAATACTTTATTTTTTAATAAAATATTATTACTGGTTACATATTGCAGCTAAATCAAACCTGGAATTAATATTTTTCTTTTTTTCTTTAGTTGTAAAGAGTCTAAGGAGCAGAATAATTATTCTTTCCATATTAAGTCTTGATGTGACCTCAGCTTGTTAAAAATGTTTCAGCTTTTACACTATTCATTGGGGTCACTTTCCCTTTCTTTGGCGATCTTCTTGGGTTCTTCGGTGGATTTGGTTTTGCTCCCACAGCATATTTTGTAAGACTCTCTTGCCCTCTCAGTTTCCCCATGCTCTTATTAAATTGTTATATTTACAAGAAATAATCGAAAACCAGAAGGTCAATAATCTGGCACATTAATTGTTGCAGCTTCCCAGTATAATGTGGCTGATAATCAAGAAGCCAAAGAGATTCAGCACCAACTGGTTCATCAATTGGGTAATGATTAAAAATTCACGATAGAACCTTTTCCTTTGAAAGGAATAAAATAAAACAGTCTAAAATAGAATGAAAAATTCAGAGGATACTTGAGTTTTTTCTTGTATGCGTTGACCCCCATTTTATGTGTCTTTCAGGTTGCAATATGCACAGGAGTGTGCATTATGCTGGCATCCACTATTGGTGGCTTAAGGAATATTGTTGCTGATGCATCCAGTTACAGTTTCTACACCTAAACTATATGATGTTATTGAAATAAAATGGCAAATATAATTAATCCAGTGAATAAAGCTGGATTAGACAATCCAATTAATTACACTTTTGTCTCTTCGATCCTCAGCGGCCTTTTTCTATGTTCTTCTCATAGATTCTTTTTGGGGTAGATCTCTCAAATTTTCTGGTCTTCTGAGAATAGAGATTATTATTAAATAACTTGGTATAAGACATTTTGATTATATTATGTGTCAGTTCTGTTACTAATGGTTTTATGTAACCTGGAATGTCCAGTTGATTCTCGCAAGCTGACGAATATCTTAGATAATGTATCGCTTATTTTCATTTGCAAAAATGCAAGGCTGCTAGATGGAAAAAAGACAATTTGCTAATGAAGTAAAACAAGCTTTTCTTTTTTCAATCACTACATCTTACAAGAGATCGTCAATATTTTTTGCACTCAATGGACATAATTTAGATAAAAAATTGAGTTAAATTAATTTTATAAAATAATATAATAATAGATAGAAATGTTTTAAAAAATGAAAGAAATAATTAATTTTGGCAAAAAAAGATTAAACTGATTTGTGTAATTAAAAAAATTAGTTAAACGATTAAGTCTGTCTGATGATTGTTTGAACTAGTATTATTTAAAAAACATGTAATAATATTAGTAAAAACAAAAAAACAAATTGACTAGTGTAATTAAGAAATTAGTAAATCAATTAAGTTAAGTCACTAGTGACAAATAATTGTTTGAAATAATAATTTTTAAAAAGAATATAATTTAAATGTATTGTTATTCAATTATAAATTGTTATATTAGTAAAAATAATTAATTTATATAACAATTAATACAAGTATTATATCTACCATGTATTTTAATTACTTGATAATGTACAAGTTTTTATATGATCAATACACTAAAATTAAACTCTTTAAAAAATATTTTTTTATTTTAAAAAATTAAAACTATATATGAAATTTGTACTTACACTGATATTATCTATTATTAAAAAAAATATCTTGTAAGACTTATAATACGATTATTTCATATTAATTTAAAAATTTAGTAGATTTAATTTAGACATTTTTAATTATGATAATGTATCGCTTAATATATTATATAATATTAAAAATATCTATTAATTATTATTTTTTAATCATGGTGAAACTTGTGTCTTTTGGTTTCATAAGTAGTTTCATTTTTAAAAAATCAATAATTAGAATCTATAATTAATTTTAATGTTTAATTATTTGTGTATTTTTTGTAAATCTCATGCTATAATCCAACAGGAAAAAAATTAAATTATTGTATAATAGTGTTTTAGGTATATAAATTATTTAATTTCACAATATAAGTAAATATTTAATTTTGATATACTTTTTAATCTATCTAAATTATTAGTCTCAGAGTTAATTAGTTTTCCAAAAAGTAAAAAAAATAAGTTACCGTTGCCGTTAAGACCGACTTGATGACCGCCTCTTGGCGTATTATAAATAAGCCAAAGTTTGTCTCAATCTTGCACAGAAAATTAGTGAAAGGTGCAGACCATAATCAAAGATTTTGGACAAATCTTACTTTCTTTCTTTCTTTTTATTTGGTTTTCTTTGCATTTATCTTCTTTCACTTTTTTTCTTTTTGCTGTTCAAGATTTCAACTCTGAGAATTCATGTATGGCAAGGACGCGCCCTAAATAGCTTTGTTTGTGACAAACAGCAGCCTAGTTATACCACTTTAGAGGCTTGTAGATAACTCTTTCCGTTTTAAAAAATGGTTTCTAAGCAATTTGATAGTATTAAAGGTGATTGTTCCATTAATTTCAATTTGATAGTAATGTTAATAGGCTTAACCAATGGTACTTGGTAACTATCAAGTTCTTTTATCCACAGGAATCAATGCTTTGATCGCAGTAACTGACTGGTACCATTCTACTCTGAAATCAAGTTAAATAATGAAGCGAAAAAGACTTAAAGATTCACGGTTCGTAACAGTTTTGTAATTCGATGCGGAGACAAATACGCCTAAATCAAGATTTGAACTGTTACGGGATATTTTGTAAATAAATCATACTTGTGTAATAAAAGTGAATAAAGCAATAAGAGAGGATCTCATGGATAATTAGTCAAAGGGTAGTTAGAATAGTAGACTTTTTGAATTGGGAAGCTGTTAGACAGGACCCTCTTAGATTTGGAGATTTGAATTCTTGTAAAAAAACACTCTTGTATCTCTATTTTTTTCCTAATAAAGTTCGGATGTCATTCCTTTAGTGGTTTCCCTATTCTATCTCTGTAATTCTTCGATCTCTATCCTAGAGTTACCATAACAAGTGGTATCAGATTGCTGCATTGAAGCTGCCATCTCCATGAATCTTGCATCAATATTGGAACTGATACCACTTGGAAGGTACCAATCTGATATTGGTCTTAGGAGTGGAGTGGCTAGTTTCCTTGGGTGATATTGTATGGAATTTTAATAAGCTACAAATGGAGTTCTATGTTAAGGGAAAGAGACAAGTATTGAGAGGAGCCTCTTCTGAATTGAAAGTAGTTAAGAAGCAACAACTGGGGAAGGCTATGGCAACTGGTGTTCATTTGTCATTTTTACAAGTGTGTGATGGCCAAAATGGTCTTCTGAATTCCCTTAATACTCAGGCTGCTGAGGCCGAAGTCCCTCATGCGGTTGCCAAGTTATTGCATGAGTTCTCTAATTTATTTCAGGAACCTAGTGAGTTACCTCATAGCAGACCTGGGCATGACCATCAGATTCCTCTAATTCCAAGAGTTGGCCCAATCAGTAAGAGACCCTACAGGTATGCTAAACAGCAAAAAGATGAGATTGATAAATTGGTTTAGGAATACTTGGCAGTTGGTATAATTCAGAACAGTAGTAGGAAAGAAGGATGGGTCATGGAGGTTACGTGTGTATTACAGGGATCTTAACAAACATACAGTTAAGAATAAGTTCCCAATTTCCTTAGTACATGATCTATTGGGTGAATTGGCTGGTTCTAGCATTTTTTCAAAAATTAATTTAAGGTCAAGATATAATCAGGTGAGAATGCATCCTGATGATGTGTATAAGACTGCTTTTAAGACACAGGTTGGGCATTTTGAGTACTTAGTAATGCCTTTTAGCCTCACTAATGCCCCTGTAACATTTCAAGGGCTTATGAACTCAATTTTTAAGGAGTTTTTGAGGAAGTTCCTGCTTGTGTTCTTTGACGACATTTTAATCTATAGTTGTTCTTTGGAAGACCACTTGCTACATTTACAGCTGGTTTTGGAAACTATGAGGGAGAATTCATTGTTTGCTAAGAGGAGTAAGTGCTATTTTGGGGTTTCTAGGGTGGAGTACCTTGGTCACTTCATTTCTAAGGAGGGGGTATCAATTGATCCAACTAAGGTGCTAGCGATAGAGCAGTGGCCATTACCTCAGAATGTGAAACAGCATAGGGAATTCCTAGGCTTAACTGGATACTGTAGACAATTTGTCAAAGGGTATGGTGGAATTGCTAAATCCTTAACTAATATGCTTAAAAAGGACATCTTTCTTTGGTCTGATGCTGCAAAACTGGCTTTTCAACAATTAAAGAAGCAGCTTACTGAGGCTTCAATTTTGGCTTTACCTGACTTTTCTAAACTATTTGTAGTGGAGGTGGATGCTTTAGGTTTGGGAATTGGAGCTGTCTTGATACAAGACTACCATCCTATAGCTTATATAAGTAAACATTTGAATCAACAACAACAGTCTTATTCTACTTATGAAAAAGAGCTACTAGCTGTGGTCATGGTTGTCCAAAAATGGAGACATTATTTGCTGAATACTCACTTTTTAATCAGAACTGGTCATAGAAGCTTGAAGTTCATTTTGGATAAAAAATGGACTACTGCATTTCAACAAAAATGATTGGTGAAATTGATGGAGTTTGATTTCTCAATTGAATATAAGTAAGGACATGATAACATAGCTGCTGATGCTTTGTCTCGAGTTGAACCTGCTGCTTGTCAAGCTCTAGCTATTCATCAGGTGGTTTCTGTATAGGTGCTCAAAATTAAAGCCTCTTGGAATTCAGATCCTGTAGTTCAGAAATTGATTTCTGAATTATAAGATGCCTTTGTGTCTCACAGACATTACTCTTGGAAGGATGGCGAGTTAAGGAGAGAAAGGGGAGGCTAGTGGTGGGTAAAGATGATGCTTTAAGACAAGATATTCTTCTGCATTTCCATGCTTCTGCAGCAGCTGGTCACTCAGGCAGAAATGCAACCTTACGAAGACTTAAATCTATGGTATATTGGAAAGGGATGAACAAGGATGTTAGGAGCCTTGCTCAGAAATGCAGTATATGTCAAAAGTACAAATATGAGACTGTTTCCCCTGAGTTACTACAGCCATTGCCTATTCCTGATCTGGTTTGGCAGCACATCACCGTGGATTTTGTGGAGGGCTTGCCCAATTCCTTTGGTAAGCAGGTGATCTTTGTGGTGGTAGATAGGTTGAGCAAGGTAGCTCACTTTATGGCTCTTTCTCACCCTTATTTTGCTACTGATGTTGCTCAATCATTCCTTGATCATGTCTTCAAGTTGCATGGTTTTGCAGACTCTATCACCAGTGATAGAGATTCTATTTTTCTCAATTAGTTTTGGTAGGATTTTATGGCTTTTCAGGGTGTTCAGGTACAGCTCTCCACAACTTACCACCCACAGACGAATGGCCAAATAGAGATTATTAATAGGTGTTTGAAACCTATTTGAGGTGTATGTGTGCAAACTCTCCTTCTCATTGGTCTAAGGGGTTGCCCTTAGTTGAATGGTGGTATAACACCACCTTCCACAGTTCCATTCGAGCTACTCCTTATGAGGTGGTGTATAGCTAGCCCCCACTTGTGAATCTACCTTACTTAGCAGGAGCTTTTAAAATTGAGTTGGTGGATAGGAGCCTTTTGAGAAGGGAGGAGATGATGAAACTCATCAAGTTTCACATGAAGAGAGCCGAGGATAGAAGGAAACAGTTGGCAAGTTGGCAGATAAACATAGATTAGAGGCAGTTCAACATTGGTGATATGGTCTATGTCAAATTGCATCCTTATAGACAAATCTCTATAGCTGCCAGAAGCAATGTGAAGCTGTCCCCCAAGCTCTATGGCCCATTTCAGGTGTTGGAGCAGATTGGTGTAGTGGCCTAGAAGATCAAGCTTCCTTCTGGTTCAAGCATACACGATGTGTTCCATGTATCTTAGTTGAAGAAGCGTGTGGGTGATGCAGTAACTTCTGCAAGTCTTCCAAGGTCAATAAAAGGAGATCCTTTAATCAAGGAGCTTGAAGCCATTTTGGATCACATGACAGTCAGGAGAAGGGGTCGAGTTGTTACCAAGGTGCTAGTAAAGTGGAAGCATAGCTTGCCAGAAGATGCAACTTGGGAATTCTTCTATGATTTGAAACAGAAGTACCTCACTTCCAACTTCGAGGACAAGTCTGAAGCTAAAGGTGGGGAATTGTTACGGGATATTTTGTAAATAAATTATACTTGTGTAATAAAAGTGAATAAAGCAATAAGAGAGAATCTCATTGGTATTTAGTCAAAGGATAGTTAAAATAGCAGACTTTCTGAATTGGGAAACTGTTGGACAATTATGCGGATAATCAATCATAAATAGAGGTTGACCCTCTTAGATTCGGAGATTAGAATTCTTGTAAAAAAACTCTTATATCTCCATTTTTCTTCTAATAAAGTTCGAATGTCATTCCTTTAGTGGCTTCCCTATTCTATCTCTGTAATTCTTCGATCTCTATCCTAGAGTTACCATAACAAGCCAAGATTCAAAGGTTTTAACGCTAAGAACCTACTACAACCTTGCATTTATCTTCTTTTACTTTTTCCTTGTTTGCTATCCAAGATTTTAATAGTTGAGAATCCAAGAGTCTATGATGAGGTTCTATCTTTTTCTTTTCTTTTCTTTTTTTTACCGTCATTCCTCTACAGAAATTTTCTCTTTTTTTTTTATGTTTATTAACATTTCTTTCCCTATTTTTATTGCACAATATCGTTTATTATACAGTGCTTCTTGAGAATCCAGAATCTCTTACTTTTAATTTTGTATAAATAAAAATGAAATGATTTAAAGAGTAATCCTCTAACCCTTTTCCATCTTGCTAATAATTACTTTTAAGGAATTTATTTGTTTGAAAATAGAATGTTTTATTCTTTTATGCAAAATATATAAATAAATAAAATGATATTTTAAATTATGTAAAGTCAAGTTTTTTTTTTTTTTAAATTTAGATTGATTCTGTTCTTGTTCTGTTCCTTTAAAAATAAATTACAAAGACACATTTGTTACTGAATTCTATGGCTATTGTCCATTATCATTTATCACCCATTCAAACATAAATTTAAAAACAAAATTAAAATATTATAAAATTATTATTGACATATCATATTTACATTTTTAAATTTGATCATTAAACAACAAATACGTGATCAACTGATAAAAGTTAATTTAATTTAATTTATAATTTCAAGTTTAAACTACAATAAATATAATTATATTAAATACTCAAAATATTATTACGACTGATACTTGTTTTTCAAAAATGATCTGAAACTAAACTTTTTTATGAGATTTTCTTATTTTAAAAAAAAACTGAACCTTAAATTTTAACAGGATATTCACGTAACATAACAAAGCTTGGAAGGATTCACATGGTGAGTGTGTGAGAGTTTTGGAAAAATGGCATCGATAACGGGACCGCAGATTCTACTGCAGTCTTGTTCTCCCTCACTCAAACTGAGATTGAAATCACCCTTTCTTCTCTTCCGAAATCCATTAACACGTCGGGCCTTGTGCTACTGCTCCATCAATTCCACTTCTCACGATTCCATTTCCATTGTGCCTGAACTTCTTCAATATCTCAACGAATCATGGACTCAATTCCACGCCACAGGTATTCTTCTTATCTCACTTTTCACTATTCCCAATTTCTCTCCTTAACCCTTTCATTTCTGTGCAGCCGAAGCTAAACGACAATTACTCGCTGCCGGTTTTCACCTTCTCAACGAGAACCAACAGTGGGACCTCAAGCCCGGTGGACGCTACTTCTTCACCCGAAACATGTCTTCTTTGGTTGCTTTCGCAATTGGAGAAAAGTGAGTTCGCGTTCTCTGTCTTTTGCTTCTTTTCTTTTTTTTTTCCATTGCGTTTCGCTGTTTTGTTCAATTCGTTTTGTTTTGCAAGGTACAATGTCGGTGACGGTTTCCACGTGATAGCGGCGCACACGGACAGCCCCTGCCTGAAATTGAAGCCGAAATCGGCGTCTTCGAAAAGCGATTATTTGATGGTGAATGTGCAGACTTATGGAGCTGGCTTATGGCACACTTGGTTTGATAGGGATTTGAGTGTTGCGGGGAGGGTCATTCTAAGAAGTGGCGATAATTCTTATGTCCATAAGCTTGTTAAAGTCAATAGACCTATTTTGCGCATACCCACACTCGCCATTCATCTTAACCGGTATAATTTTAACTTTAGGCCATTCATCACGTTGTGCGATTGTCAATTAGGTGGCGTTTGGTGGACATGTTAGAATGGAATGAGAGATAACAATGGATTTTATTATATTCTACGTTTGACCTATTTTGAAAGAGCATATTTTACCGCAAATGTGTACAGTTTGACCATGATGATATCTGTGGGTAATATTCATCTAACCAGGCATTATGGTTATTTGGCTCCTGTTTGAACATATATTATAGCCACTAGCAAACATTTTTATCGTTGAGTGAAATGATCTTTATTCTGGATTGTGTTGAGCAACATTACTTGCATGTACTTTTACCAAATTTGAGCTGATAAGTTGATATTCCAATTTCAAATTCAAATATGTAGGAACTGAAGATTATGGTTAACTTGATTATTTGTATTGAGTTGGATACTAGTATTGTTGTCCAGATTGATTTCATTGTGCTTTATAAACTTCAAGCTCTTGAATCTTTGTAGGCTAACTATCAAAACAGTGTTACTGGTACTTGGAGAATTTATCTTGTTTTCCTGTATTCTGTTCTGTTCTGCCAATATTCTGTTCTGCCACAGAAACGTGCAAGCTAGCAGCAGATTTTATCACCCTCTCTTATTTGTTTTGTTGTTTAGCACAGTGAACCAGGATGGTTTTAAACCAAATCTAGAGACTCATCTTCTTCCCTTACTATCCATGAAATTTGAGGATATTTCTTTGGAATCAAAAGAGAAGAGTACTGCATTGTCATCTAAAGCTCATCATCATCCGCTGCTTATGCAGGTAGCTATTGTTTTTGCTTACTTCAAGTTGAATGTGAAATACTGTTTAAAGGGTTTGAACAAACTGCCAGGTTCATGGATTCAAACTAGTTGCAATCCATTTGATTATTATTTACTCTAACTCTCTGAGGAAAGTAAACCATGCATGTCTATTGATTTCAAACATTTTTTCTAAAATGAACAGAAAGAAATACACAATTATTCGTATCTTGTTTGCTTCCAATTCTTTCTAGTATAGACTCTAGAGTGAGTAGAAGAAAAATGATTAAAATCAATTCACACTGTTATGTAAGTTAGAGAAACATCATCCAAGATCTGGCATGGCAATGTTAGGGAACTCCTAAAATATTACCTGCCTAGAACAACCAGTTATAGGAGGAAAAATCATTTGATACTGACTTTTCTGGTCTCAAGCACAGTTAGGAATCCAATTTGATAGCACATTATTGAGTTGATGTTGACTATGATATCATAAGAAACATTAATACCTTTCAGATTATCATTCTTGTACTAGTGCTTTCTTATAAAACTTAAATTATATATATTCTTTTATTCGCTAGTCCATTACAAAGAAATATGACAACGAATCGGTTGCATTAGATATTTGGTATGCAAGTGCATGGCAATATGTCGGAAGATAGGGAATGAAGGTTTTCTGTCAGAGAAAGGTATGATTGTGTTAAGGATAAGATGATGACTATCAACCTATATTGTTTATTTCTTTCATATCTTAAGTAAAAACAAAATTGAGAAGGAATTAAATGAATTAATCAGAGTAGTAGACATCAATAACCACCAAGTCTTATCCTATTAGGTGAGGTTGACAATTAGAATAGCCAACAAATTGAAAAAAAAAGAAGAAGCAACAAGCAACATGTGAAAACAATGACAGAATAGGTGCTAGTGATTTTGGCTAGATCCAATGATGTAACATGAATTCACGTTTGCATCGCATCATGCCACACATTTTGTATTTCATAGCCTGAGTTTACTAGCTTGGATTTTAGAAAAGCTGCCATGTCAAACTAGATTAATCTCTAGGTGTTTTAGCAATTGATGTTGGTAAAGTGTAATACTGTTATGCTGAGAATGGAATTCTGTAATAGTTTATCCATCATAATTTTAAATTATCTGTGATTTTAAGTGTAAAGTGTAAAGTGCTTATCTTTTGCTTACTACTTCTTCCGGTCTTTTTTATAAGAAACAAAAGACTAAATCACTATGACCAAAGAAAGTAATTAAGTATGTTATGTTTTTCATAAATATAAATTTTATTTTAAAAATACTTATGATATTAAATGATGTAGTTAGTAATTTGTATATTTAATGATACTAATAAAAAAATATATAAAAAAAATTTAACAATTAATGCATCTTAAATCTATCATTTGTTTCTTATAATAAGGACAGAAAAAATGTTTCATTTTGTTTCTTATAAAAAAGACCGGAAGGAGTATTATTTATTATAGCCATTGACTTTAATTCTCAGATACTTTCAGATGAGTTAAACTGCGATGTTGATGACATAGTGAGTATTGAACTGAATGTTTGTGATACTCAACCCAGCTGCCTTGGAGGTGGAAACAATGAGTTTATATTTTCTGGAAGATTAGATAATCTAGCTTCAAGTTATTGCGCATTACGGGCACTTATTGACTCATGTGAGTGTCTCGGTGACTTAGCAAATGAACATGCTATTCGGATGGTTGCTTTATTTGACAATGAAGAGGTATGCTTTATGTTTTATAGACCCTGGATTTTATTCCACTTTTGCTTGCCATTATAGAATTAATATTAATTGTTCCATTCAAAAGGGATTGAGACGTCGTATAAATTGTTGCATGCAAGATCCCTTTTTTAATAATAAATACTGTTAAACTCAAAATTAGGTGGAATGTGTTTCATGATTGTTTGGGGGTAAAGGACTTTATTTTAATAATCTATAAACTACGAAGACTAGATGTGAACAATTAAAATTAAGGGAAGTAAACTTGCACATATATTGAAGTATGGAGACTAAATATGCAATCAAGCCCCTTATTGTAGTATTGCACATATATTATTACAATGCATTTTTTTTATTGTAGTATGACTGTATGATGACATCTCATTGTTGATTTCTCAATGCTATGCCTAACTGCTTCTATTTAGGTGGGTTCAGGTTCGGTTCAAGGAGCTGGTGCACCCACCATGTTTCAGGCCATGAGACGTATAGTTGGTGACTTAGCAAATAACTATGTTAGTGAAGGTTCTTTTGAGCTCACTATTCGCCAATCATTTCTTGGTATATCATCTACCTATCACCCTTCTAAAGTAAATTTGTGGCAAATGCATAACAAACAAGGGTTGTCAGCTGGAATAGTTAACTACAGTGACCTCTAGAAAGGCTTAGCTAAAAAATTATGAATTTTGGCAGGAAAATTCAGAATTTGTAAATTGATGTAAAATAAGAATGTTGTGGTGTAGGGTTTAAGATAGAGACTGAAATTGGAAAAAGAGGTCTCATGAGTTGTTTCAGCTGCAGTGACCAATTTTTGCTATATTTACATTTTTAAGCTATATGACTCTTGAAATAATCTTAGCATTTATTTTCTTATTGTTTATGGGCAAGTGGTGCCATATCTTTTGGTTCCTAGATCTATTAGAATGACAATTTGAATTTTTGGTAAAGACCAAATTTAAAATAAATAAAAAGAGGGAAAAGAAACTGATGGACAATTTTGTTTCAGGATTTTATGAAAATGTGTAGTTGATTTTGTCCTGCTACATGGAATACTTGTCATTTTTTATGTTAAATGTGGTAATAATATAAATATAATAGTATATTAAGGATAAAAGAGTACATTTGATGGAAACTAGTAATTAGCAATAGTAAATTTGATGTCCTTTATTCATTGTTTAGCATAATATTCTGAAAGGGACTAATGTGAACTGACATCCAAGTTGATCAGAAAAGTTTCCATTGTCTAACATTAGATTTCCTGGCCCAAGGAAGAAACTACCCATCAAGAAAGTCAATTTAAGAAGATGGGGTGTGTATTCATGCTGGAAATTCCAGTTAGAAGTTAGGAGCAGTTTAGTATTAATAATTAATAATATATATGTGGTAATTACTGTCATGTTGGCAGTTTTAGGAGCAGTTATGGAGGAGTCAGATACTGTGATAGCAATGACTGGTGTACTGTGTGTTTTGTGTGATTTAGTAATAATATTCACTATCCTGCAATTGGGGTTCTATCAGGGACCACTAAAGTATCTTTCGGATTCTATCCCTAATAGTTTCTGCAGATATGGCCCATGGAGTTCATCCAAATTTTGTGGATAAGCATGAGGAATTCCACCGACCAGAGCTGCAGAAAGGACTCGTTATTAAGCACAATGCAAATCAGCGCTATGCTACCAGTGGAATCACATCTTTTCTTTTTAAAGAAGTTGGAAGAATTCATAACCTTCCAACTCAGGTAATTTTGTCTTTATGGTTTCATTTGTTTATACTTTATACACATTATACTTTCTAATGTAAAAAATTTATCATAAAGGTATGGAGATTTTGTCCTTAACGCAGAAGACTATTGGAATTATTCAAATCATATTCTGTACCAATTCATTCTTTGCTGACTGTATCATTCTATCCTCTCTATACAATATTATTTCTCATGAAAACCCTTTCAGAAGAAAGCGGATGGATAAAAACTACAAATAAAAAAAATTAGTGATGCCTGGTAGGGGAATATATGCTTCTCTTCTCATTTCCTTTGTCTTTAACTTCATAATATGAACAAATTTGTATGTTTGTATCAACTCCTGATCTTGTAAAAGTATTTTAGCTTGAGTTTCTACGTGCACCTTTAGTTTAGCCTGAGATCATCATCCATTTATTAATTAGCTTATCAGTTTCCAGCAGTTGTTTTATACATCATATGATAATGTTGATCACACAGACCATTGGAGGTAACTTATTAATGTTAGTATGCTTTTTGAGTGGTGCCTATAGATAGCAAAACTTGCATGAATTATTGAAAATGAAAGTGTATAGATAAGAGAGTATGTCTTCATTTCTCTGTTCTGTTTATTGTTTTATCCCATAATTGAGGCATCTCTAAGTTAAATCCTATATACTCTAACTGTAGGAATTTGTGGTTAGAAATGACATGGGATGTGGATCAACCATTGGTCCAATACTTGCTTCTGGGGTTGGCATCCGAACTGTTGACTGTGGAATTGCTCAACTTTCAATGCACAGGTATCAAATGATTTTTGCATTAATGCTTTTTTGGGGAGAAAAAAAGCAAACCTGATATTTAATCAAAGCCTTTGTGAAACCATGCCATATCCATATACTGAACCTGGATACTAAAAGATTATAACCATGTCTGACAGTTGGTTCAAATGCATATTGTATGTGAAATGACCAAAGATGAAAGTCAACAAACCTGATTCCTTAGTATTTTGGAACTGAGGAAACAAAAATCAATTTGTAATATTTAATTATTTATATTTAACTTTCTCTTAATCAGGAATCAGCTTTTGGTACACAACCTATGTCTTTCTCTCACTAAGCATATTAGCTGTTATCCCGGTCAATTTCTTCTGTCTTATCACGAATTTCTTTCATTTACAAATAAATAATAGAAAAAGTCACGATGTAAAACAAGCAAATGTTCTTATTTCTTGTTCCATTTATTTCTGATCCACTCCAAGGATCTAATATGGGTTATGTGAATATTCTTATACTTGGATTGCAGTATAAGGGAAATATGTGGGAAGGAAGATATAGACACTGCTTACAAGCATTTTAAAACTTTCTATCAAAGTTTTTCAAGCATAGACAAGATGCTGACAATCGATATTTGAGCTTTGCTGCCGAGCCTGTTTTTGGTAGAGTCACATTTGCTGAGGGAGTAGTGATCTAGATCATGAAATCAGAACAAATGTTCTAAGATAGCTTTCGATTCTCTGCTTCAATCTGAGAACGAAACTTGATTCTCCTTATTGAACACATGAAAGGATTTTTTTTTTGCAAATATTGCTGTGTTCAGCTTCTTTCTTTTTGCCCAAAGGGTACTAAATATATTAAATTAAAATATCAAAATTTTCTAGTCAGCGGCTCTCAGAATGTATGGATTACATGGGAAGATTAGCACCATCCGAATGCTTATTCTCACATTTAAGAGTAAATGCTCAAATTAATCTATCATGAGCGTCGAATAATTTGGTTGAGATTTTTAAAATGAGCTTGTTAATCCTTGAGACTTTGTTGGATACTTTTTAGTCCAACTATCAATTTATGTTATAATGATGTTAACAAGTGACATCTGAGATGCCATGTTGTTTCACATAATATCGGGGACGAATCTGATCAATTTACATATTTGTTGTTATATTTTTTCTCTTGTCCACTGATGTTGCTACCATTACTCAAAATTTCCTTTCCTTCCCAATCACGAACTGAGGGACCAACTTCTTTGTTATTGTCTCTTACTTCATCTATTACTTTTTTTTTTAAAACCTTTTTCTACTCAGTTAACATTATTTCGAATCAGGATTCTCTCTTGTGACTAGACAGTCTAGTTAGTGTATTTTACACTTTTGCTTAAGTCAAAACATAAAATTTTGTTGGACTGAACCGTCTAATTCGCACCAAAATGGAAGAGAATCTTGATCCTATTATTTTTCCTTCATTAGAGTCTTTACTTCTATAAGTTCTATTCTTAGATTTTTCATATGTCAAGTTAGTGTAAACTTAAATAATCTCCTTTGTTACCATAATATTTTTAGTAATAGTGATAGAAAATTTTATGACAGCAACAGTGATAATAATAAAATTAAAGTTGTAGAAAAAATTAGAAATGTGCAAGTTTAAGAGAGGAAAGTAGAGTGAAATTCGTGGAAGAAGAAAACAGAATTTTAGATAATAATAGCAACTACAGTAGAAGAGACAAAGAATGCAATGACGATAACATGTCAATCAAATTAGTTTTTAAAATTGTAAAAATAATATTATTTTGACATTTTAAATATCGTTTAACAAAGTTTAAAACTAATAGACTCATTTTAAGATTTTAGAATCCAATTAAGTATTAATTTAAGAGTTAACATTTAATGGTAATTATTAGCTGATCCGGCGGTTCTAAGATGGATTAGAACTTGAAATAAATATTCAAGTTGAGTGCTTAAAATGCCATTTTCCCCTAATCTTTAAATCATGTTTTTTTGGCTTGGAGCCTTGTGGGTGGGTTTTCCTCTATGAAATTTATAACTTCTAATGATTGCTCCAAGCGATGCACCAGAGACAAATGTGTGGGTTATCAGTATTAAGTTGAATTAAGCATATATTTAGTCCTCAGGAGTAATTCTTTTAGCAAAATTCTCTCCATAAGAAATACAATGAATGGATGCTTGGTAATGAGTGGACAGAGAAGGCACGCATGAAAAAAGTTGTTAAATATCTATATCTAAAAGGAAAATATCACATTGTGAAAAAAAAAAAAAAAAAGTTGATCATAAACTAAGAAAAGTATACCATTAAGTATATAGATCAGCTGATCAAGAGCTGTTTTAACTAAATTAGTCATTTTGAGTTAGTTTTTAAAGGCATGCATACCTTTCATAGTTCCTGTCATAATCAGGATCATTCTGGTCAACTTCACGATCCTGGAATATAACTTCCCCATTACTTTGCCTGAATCTACTAATTGGCTCCTTCTCCACCAGATGCTGATTAGGATCACGAATGAACTTTTCAACATCCGTAAAACTGTAAATTAAATTAGAAAATTCACACAACATATCTCTCTACGAATATAAAGTCTCACTAGATATTAAACAATTAAAATACAAAAAATGCATTCATAAGTAAACAACAACTTCACTAGAATAGTAGCAAGCAAATTTACAGCCCTTAATGTCATTGCAAGCCGTTCATCAGAGAAACCTCACCAGTTTCAGCTACGATTCAGTTACGATTGAGAAATTGCAATTTCCGAATTGGGGGCAAAGTGATGATGGGTTTTAGGACAACGGATGGAAATTCGACCAAGTATTTTCCGCGTCTTACTATTATCTAACATCCGTTTGCCTTAGACTTGCGAAAATTTAAAAACAAATATGAAAGAATAATCTAAAAGATACAATTGAATCACTTTTAAAATTATGAATATATTTTAGTATTAAACGTCTTTAATCTATAAATTTGCATTAAATTTTAATTTGTTTCTCTAAAAATGTAATTTTATTTTATTTTATTTTTATAAAAGGTTAGCAATTGTATCCTTGATAATTACATAGTTAACAAGTCAATTTCTATAGAGATACGACGGAGACTAAAAATATTGAATTTTAAAAATTCATGAACTAAAAATAAAAAAAAAACTAAAATTTTAATAAAATATAAAATCATACTTAAACCTATATTTAATACCACATCCAAAATATTTTTTTTGTCAACAGTAAACTGTTTTATTTGGATTTCACGAAACAACAGCTAAACATACTTGTTAAAGAGCACGTTTATCAAATAAAAAAAGAAAGCTTACACAAATAACATTTGCAAAACTTAAAAAATCGAAAACAAACTTACTATATTTTAATTACTAACTCTGGAGAAAAAGTCATTTCAAATTGATTATAAATGTAATCAATAATTATTTTAGTTAATTATATGAAATAAATTTCATATTTAAATATTGTAAGTAAAAGGTTACTTTAAAAAGTTATGTCATTCACATCATCTTAAAATTAATGTTACCGTAAAAAATGAGATTACTTATAACTTTGCATTTAAAACATTCAATTTTAGGAATAAAATAAAAAATGGAAGTTAACTAAAATAAATAAACTTTTAATCACAAACTCAAAAATTATACTTATCATAAAACGATATTTTCTTTGCCAAAATTATAATAAAAAATATAATTTAAATTAGCAAAACACTTGAACAGTAATGCAACCTCGTTTTCATCAATTATAATCTTAAAAATAATCCCTTGAATGCATTCTAACAGTTAAAATCTCCACTATTCTAAAAATTAATGGAATAAAATTTGATAAATGGTTGAGATTCATAGGTGTAGCAGTGAGATACAAGAGATACAAAGTTTTTTGTAATTTTTTTTTACTCCCTTGGTTAAAATTTGTTGCTCGACGAGGAGATAGGGAAAGCAGATTCCCATATGCATCCCCTATTCTGGTTCCTCTTCCCTTATCCTCTACCCCGCCAATATTGGGCCCTTGTAGTTGTCTTATTGTATGGAACACTATACAAAAAGACATAGAGGGGTAATAAATGAAAGAAAATAATCCACACGAAAAGACCCCTCTAAAATTTGATAATATATATGTAGATAATAAGGAAATGCATAAAAAGTAATGTTAGAACTGAGTCAAATATACAATTTCATATCCATAGTTATGTATTATACTATGATACATGAGGTAAAGTATAGCGATAGCAACTAGTGACTAGAGCTTGGAAAATTCCAGTTTCATCACACAGCATGAAAAGTTGCTGCAACCTGTAGGCAGATGACGGACTGAGCTCTTTAACTAAACCCCTAAAGCTATTGAGGGAGCTGTAGCCAAAACAAGAAAAACACAATATTGATTAACATTCATTCGATAAAAGGTGGCTTTACCAATGCTCCATTAGCATTACATATGCTAAGCTTGAGAAGCATTAAAGTAATAATTGTTTCACACTATAATTTACATGAAAAGCGTAAGGCTTATGATTCCATTATATGCGTTCACCCAATTTTAAGAAATGAAATTGATGAACTTCTCGCATAAATAGGAAACAATTACTCAGTCAAGCCGCATGACAGGTTAAGTAAAGCATACCTTCATCCAAGTCAAACACAAACTTCTTCAGCTCTGATTCCTCTGAAGAGGTCCTCAATTCACTCATTTTCATCAACAGTATATATGCTTTAAAAGCTCCTCACAAAAATAAAAGTGTCTACAAGGGACACAGCCATGGACTCATGGAAGATGCAATAAGCATCCTTGCAAAACCGAGATTGGAGGGATAGATCAATGTTGGTTAGTTTATCTATCAAAACCAAATCCACACCATCCAAACTCGGCCTATATGCCTGCACTCCAGTCAGCTAAAAGAAGTTTGGAGCCACAGCAGCTCATCATCATATATCATATACCTCCGGCTGATTGGGTGCAGGCATGGCCCATGCCCCTCACCGGGGCCGGGCCAATCCAAAACTTGCATCAGGTGGTGGCTGATGAGACTGCAGAATCAAGTACATAAAAGAGTACAATTAGATTCAATAGAAAGTGAAAAACTAAAGAATAATATATTTCACAAGCATTGGATACCCAAAATGAAGCAAAAAATTGACAAAACTCTATTGTAATAAGACACTTGTAAGATAATAATGCATCATTATCTTAGAAATAAATAAATAAATAAAATCTTTGAAAATATGGTATCACAACATGGCCAGTGTAGATAGAACTGATACGTTGAATTTACAACACATAGGGAAAATGTGCCACCCTCAAGTGCAAAAGGGGTGCTCAATATATCAGTCAAATCACACCAACCTCCAAGACTATACATAGATTAAAAAAAAAAAAATTCAAGTGTAATCTAAGAAAAAGTAAAACAAAAGAATTTTTAAATAGAATGATAATACATATATCTATCCCTGCAGTATCTGGAAAAATTGAAACAAGTCCTTACAGTTTAAATTTGTTTCAAGTTTTCTCAACGTTTCTAATGATTTGCCTTTCCACCATTTTTTATGTTTATGAATTTATTTGTTTAATTTTAGCAACCTCAAAATTTCCATTCATTAACAACCTATTATATCGTGACTTTGGTTGAACTTATCTTTGACAAGACTCAGCTTCAAAAGTTAAACTGCCGAGTGTGATGGAAATTAAATTAGTTAGTATTGAAGGTTTAGTAATCATAAGCTTGATATGTTGCTAATTTCATTACTTTAGTTTCATGTCATGGTTGATATCTTCATGTATATGTATATGGAGTATATGAAAATTGCACCAGAATGGTCTTTTATGCAAAACACAAGAGTGTACTCAGCAGTTTGCTCTTATTTAAAAAGGTTCAATTTGATCTTGTATCATTATTAAATAAAGCTTCAAATTTACTTTAACTAATCAAATGTACATTACTTGAATTAGCAGACAAGGAAAGGTAACTGCTTCACGGTTTTAGAGATACCCCTCTATTCTATTAGACAGCTGATTATGTGTTTATATAACTGCTATCAATTGACAAATTCCTTTTATGGTTTTGTACAACATCAAAGTTTATGTAACTAGAGCGTTACATACTGCTTTAGAATTGCTTCCTCTAGTTCATATAAGTAGTACAAAACATTCAGCAAGACATTAAGCCACTGACATAAAAGCAAAGGACCATCTTGAAAGTTTTAACATTGTATATGACTTGACCACTCATAAATTGGAGATTTTGATGGCTGTTTATACCTGTGCAAAGGGTTGGTGAACATGTTCATGGTGGATAAAAGGCATTCCAGGGCGCTGACAAGGATATTGAGACGAATGCAGATACATGGTTGACGAGGAGGGTGCACCAACTTGACTAGGATTAAATGGTGACATCATGGTCTCTGGATGTCCATATCCAATTCCAGCAGGTGTTGATTGTGCAGCCCATGGCCCAGGTATATGCTGTGGAAGAGGTCGCGGTTGGTGTTCAGTAGAAAGCTGGGGTCTATGAGCAGATCCAAGCTGTGGAAACTCAGTATTGTAATTCAATACTGCTGTATACATTGGCTGCACTGTGTATGATCCTCCATTGAATCCAAACCCAGGATCAAATCTTTGCATATACCTGCTATGAAGTTACAAATAAATTATTAGGTTAATCCACATCTCTCAGCTATTATACTTATTACTTTTGCTATCAGAAAGAATATGGTAAAATATGACACAACTACAATTTTAATCGATATATATGACAGACAAACACATAAAATCAGAATTCACTGTGATCCACGGTCCCAACATCAAAACAGTCGTAGCTGTCCTTAACCCAAACACTTAGATGCTTAAATATCAACCATGCATGCAGGATTGAAATGAATATATTATGCAAGAAGAAATTCAGACACTGGCCACCATTCAGAATTTATTAATACATGCAGGTCAATAGGTTAGTCACTTTGAAGTGTTTTCGGACTTTTCTAGCATATGTACTTGGAATAACGATTACTTCCCCTTCAGAGTATATTACAATCCCTTTCACTTATCTAGAAAAAAAAATTATGGTACAAAACGCTCAAAAAAACCACAAAAACAAAATCTAGACTTATAGCATTTTAGATATCTCTAAGAGTCTAAGTTCACAGCAGCATTAAATATAACAGACAATCACATGGTACACGGAGCAAGACCCAATAATAATGGAGAAAGAAAATTGAAAATTCAAATGTGATACTTCTAAACATAAAATAACATAGACATTATAAGTTCCATGGGACTTCAGCCAATCTGCAGAAAAGTCAACTGATAGTCACATATGTTATATAACAGACACAAACATATTTTCCCAGAATATAATCACTCACCACTACTACTTCACAATTATGCAGAAATATTTCACATTGATCCTACAATAATTTAATAGACTTAACTATGTTTTAGGTTCCTATAAATGTTATTTTTTAAATTGGTCCTTAAAAAAATTATTAGTATTTAGTCTCTAAAATTATAAAGGGGTCAAAATTTAGTCCATGTCATTCACAAGTTGTTACTATTTAATTCCTGAAAGAGACTAATTTTTTACCACTGCTAGACTATATCCAGTAAATGTGCACGGAATACTAACATCTATGCTAAATGCAGGTTCAAATGCCTTGAACAATTAAAATCAGGAATGAGAAGTGATGCTGTTGGAATTTGAGAGCAGTTTTATTCAGAAGCAAACACGAATGTTGAAGAAGAAAATATTCACCGCACTATAGTGGCAGGTTATCTCATAGGAGAGAGAGAGAGAGAGAGAGAGAGAGAAAGAGAGAGAATAGATTAACACCAGATATTCTGTCTACATTACATAGCTAAAGCAAAAATGAACATGAGATATTAATAGAGTATATAAAATTCTAATCAAGGTAACAATGACATTGTCAAGTTATTCATGCCTGCAAACTCAAACAGTTTATTTTGAGAAAGAGAAACAAGACAACAAAGTCACAAATTTTAGCAGACAAGTGCTTGACGAAATAACATTGTAAAGGAACATGTACCTATCATAGCTCCTGTCATAATCAGGATCCTTGCGGTCAACCTCACGGTCACGGAATATGGCCACCCTATTACTTTGCCGGTTCCTACCAACTGGCTCCTTCTCTGTCCTACTTCTAGCCCTACTGGTATTTGTTGAAGGCTCAATCAACCCCCTACTGGTATTTGTCGAAGGCTCAATCAGCCCCCTACTGGAACTGACATCAGATACAGAAGTAGATTTATCTTCCACCCTAGAAACGCCCAATGAACCATGCAATGAATTATCCAGCTGCCTTGACTCACATTCTGGCTTCCCACCTACAGTAACACCATTGTTGCTTGAACTAAAAATCCTAGCTCGAGCCCTATTATATTCTTCTTTTCTCTCTTCCACACTCTTTGAGTTACTATTCTTCACTGAGTTTGAATTTGCATTGCTAAGAACCTGGTTCCGCTTCTGCGGCCTTTGTTTGATTGCAACCTTCATGACAGCATTGTTTTCCGATGATAACTTTACTGGAATGTCTGCAAGGCGAATAACTGGAAGCTTACATTCAGAGGTTTTGCGAACAATAATTCTTGAGCCAGACCCATCTGGCAAACTATTATCCAGTAAAACCATTGACGGCAATGAGTAGTGCTGAGCCACTCGGTGTGCAGCCAGCCTTAAATAGGATGTAGGAAGCTGCTTAAATTCAAGCTGCTGTTGATTAGGATCGCGGATGAAATTCTCAACATCTTGCTCCATTCTCAAAACTGAATAAATTAAATTAGAAATCAATCAATTAAAAAATACCATTCTATGAATGTAAACCTTCATTGGATCTAAACAAATAAAGTACAAATAATGCATTCATAAGTGCATAACAAATTCAATACAAAAAGTAGCAGAAAATATACAAACTAGCAGCTTGGTTGATTTTTCATATGAAATGAGGGAGGGAGAGGGGGGGTGGATGTATTTCATCACAATCATAGCAGTTGATTTTTCAATAAATGATTATAAGTATGACCCCTTACTTTTCTCTCTAAAGTGAATCTCTCACTTGAGAAGCACCAAATCCTTTCATATTATAGCTAAACTAGAAAGTAGAGAGAGTACACTATTTTCTCTAATCAAACCACGAGAAAATTATGAGTAATCGAACCTAAATCAACACCTTTATTAGAATTTAGGAGTCTGCATACACATAGCACAGAAACAGAAAACGTCCAAGACATTCGGAGCCTATGATAATTTAGCAATTTCTCTCAGACTTGCAATAAAAACATAAAGATGACACGAACAGGAGCTTCCTTTGATTAATTGATGCAGAGACAGATAAACCTACTTGAAAGGCGTTCGCGAGGGTTCTGAATCGCTTCGCGAAGGAACTGATCAACCTGGTTGATGACGTCATCGGATAACTTGTCGCCACCGGAGGGAGGAAGAGGAGGTGGTGGCGGCGGCGGCGGACAATCGTCAGCGCGCCCGTGAGGCATGGAATCTTTGTTGGAGGAGAGGATGAGGTTCAAGCGGTTCATGGACTCGTCCAAATCGGCGACCTCCCATGACTCCGGGGCTCCCAGATCCTCTGCAGAGCCCTCCATGGAAAAACTGCAAAGAGAAGAAAGGGATTCTTGAGGGTTAAAGAATCGAACCTGGTTCTGAAACCGTGGAGTTTAGCGTGTCGAATTTCATCAGAAGCTTCGGCTTTAGGGTTAGGGTTAGGAATTGGAATTTTGGAATTGGGGGCAAAGTGATTGAGAAGGTGCGAATGCGAAGCAAGATAGGGTTTGACGACGACGATGGAGGTTGCTTACACCGTCTCCCACGTGTCCCCCGCTTCTAATAGTGGGCTAAAATTTTTATCTTTTTTTTTATATACCTTTTTATTTTAACTTATACAAACTTCTCCTTATAAAAGAAAATTTCTCAAATTTTTCTTCAATTAGTTTATATTTATATTTTTCTAATGAGGCAGTTAGGTTTTTTTTTTTTATCAAAATGTTTATGTCTTTAGTTAAAATATTAATATCTGAAAATTTAATTAAGCGTCAAAGATTAATAAAAATTATCAAAATTAGTATTATGTTCTCTTAAATTTATTTTCAAATTCAATTAGATAAAAAAATTTATTAATCATTTAACTTGTATTTTTGTATTACATTTATCCTTGTGTCAACTTTATCAATGTTGTGTGTAAGTTTGCAATTGTAGTTTACCAATAAACAGTAGTTAGGCTTGCAATGGTTAGTAGAGTGTGAATCAAGTAAAGCATCTAGTCGAAAATTGGGCATTAAGAAATACTTTCAACAACCCTTAATTTTAAAAAGTTTATTTTCAGTAATTATTGAAATTAATGGTTTTTTGTTCATTACGTGTGCATTTTTTTAAAAGTAAACATTTAAAAACATATTACATGATTATTTTAATGTAATAAAATTTTAAAAAGTAGGTATTTTAAATTAAGACTAAATAAAATTTTGTTTAATACAAAAGATGTTATGTCACTTAAAAAAAAAAAAACTAACTCATGTTTTTTTATTACAAATGTGGAAATTTTACCGCTATGAAGATTTATATTTTGTATACAAAAGTTAGTTAGTTAAGAGGTTTCTCTCGATACTAGATTGTGGTTAACGTTTTTTTTTTTTTTTCAATTTTACCGACTAAAACAAGATATGCAATTGACAATTCAACACAAATTAATTGAATTTCTGAGTGCAGTTTATTCCTTGGTGAAAACAATTTTAAGACACAATTGCCTATAAAAATAAGCGTTTCTTTTCAATATCCGAAAACAATAAAATAACTAGTGTAGTAATATTAAAATTGCTCAATTTTTTTTATTTTATTTTTCAGAAAAGATATTTTTTGCTTGTGACATGATTTGAAAAAAAATTGCGATAAAGAATAGACAAAGAGATAAAAAAAAATTGTCAAAAGATGAAAAAAAAATATAGTTAAGGACACCAAAAAGAATGACTACGGGGACATGGAGCCCAAATTTCCTGCAAGTTAGTGTTCACGGCATAACAATGGCCCTGGGCTCAATGTGAGCAAGACTATTAGTTAGGCCCAAGTGTCATTATACACCCAAGAGGCACGTGGAGCTCACGTGAACCTAATAGCAATTTATCCGAAAGAAAAAAAAAACTAACAGTTTTCAACTAAAAAAAGAGCAAACTTAAAAGAAATTATTTGCTTTCTGTTTTTAAAAATATTTTTCTCTTTTTTTAAATAAAATAAAATTTATTTATTAAAATGAGTTCTTAAAAAACTTTAAAAAATATTTGTTGTTTTCAATTTTTAAAATTAAAATTAATAGTAGTTTTAAGTGTTTTGTTTTTTTTTATCTTAAAAAAAATCTAAAAAATAAACTAACAAACAAGTTAAATTCATGTTTTGGAGCCTAAAATATTACTACTGTAATATGCAGAAAGAAAATAAGTTGAATTCAGATATGATTTACGTCATGCTTCTTAAAAATGGAAGGGTGAGCTGATTCATGCGGTATGGCATGATAAAGTGATGATGGGAGTGACATGCATTGATTTTGACTTTTATCAACACTGTATAACGGCATGTTTCTTCTTGTTTTCGTAATGGACTAAATTATTTACTTCAATTTTTATGTACTGTAAATCTAAAACTTTTATATTATTAATTATGATAACAAAATTAATATTCTTATTGATATTATAATTCTGGATTAAAGAATCTATAATTCAATCCTTCGTTACTGTGAATTTGATTTCTGCTGACATATCGACGATTCAGTCAAATCAATCAAGAATAAAAAATAAATGCGAACAGAACACATTAATTTGCACATTGCCACTTGGTCAGACTGAACATCACCGTCACACTCAACAGCCATTATCATGTTTTAGAAAAAAAAATCATTTCTTTTGAAAAATCATTGAAATAGGAAAAAAAAATTATGATGAGTCGATCTCAGGCTTAATGACCTTAATAATTTTTTTTAATTATTTATTACTAAAAAAATAAAAAATGTATTAAAAAATAGTGTATAAAACTTGTAACATAAATTCTATTTTTCATATTAATTATGATTAAAATATGTAAATAGATATATTTATTTATAATTAAAAAATAAATTTAGATAATTACAAAAAATAGTTATATTCAAAATTGAAAGTATTAAAATTGACAGCACTAATATATATTAAAATTGTTGTACTAAATATTTTAGTTTATAAATAATTGCAATAAAAAATATAATTAATATTAGTTAATTATGATGAAATATTATTTACATAATTATTTATATAATTTGATTTATAGAGTGATACTAATAATGTGAGGTAAGATTATTTTTTTAAAAAATTAAAATTTTAAAGAAATAAGAAAATTGGTTATCTAATATAAATTTTTAGAGAGATATAAATTAGTTGAGATAGATTATTTATAATTATATAATTTAATTTAGAAAAAAAAAATTTGAATGTGGAATATAAATTTTAGAGTGATTGTAATTAGTTTAGGTTAATTATTGATAATTATATAATTTAATAAATGATGATCAATAAATAATTTAAAACAAACAACTTGTTAATTAGTGTTGTTAATGTATGATATAAGATCTATAATGGAAAGTACTACAAAATTTTTAATGTTTATAGTTTTTAATTAATATACTAATTTATTTTGATGTATTAAGTTAAAAAAAAAAACTTGTTAAATTTAGAAAAAAATCCATAAAATATTCAAATTAAGTAATGAACAAATAACTAATTTATTTAGTAAAATTTTTTAAAATTAGTTATGAATAATTGTATTTGATTTTATTTGTATTAGAATGATTAAAATGATATAAATAAATTTTTTATTTGAATTCTGTGATGAAGTAAGAACATATTGTGGTATTATACTTGATGCATGTTATGTTATATTTTATATTTGGACCAGATGATCCTTCAGTATTACGCTTACAGAATATTCATGTGCCTGAACATATTTGGAATAGTCGGGATCATCCTATTTTGAAGGTTAGGAAGAGTCAATTTATTTCAGCTGATTTGGATGGTGTTCCAGAAGAGATCCTTCCACATTTAGAGCTTGCAGGATTTACTGCGATTGCTCACTTATGTCAGTTCCCATTAGACCTACTGTTGATCACTGCATTAGTAGAGAGATAGAGGCCAGAGACACACACTTTTCACTTGCCTCCAGGCGAGTATATAATCACTTTGCATGATATATATGTGTTGTTAGGTTTATGGATTGACGAAAGACCTGCAATAGTACCTATTGAAGGTAATTATGCTGATATTGTTAAGGAGACCCTAGGGATTAGACCATCACGTGCAGATTTTGTTGGTATCTTCTTGAAGACGAGTTGGCTAGACCAATATTTTACCCATGTGGCAATGCATGCACAGAATCCTTTATAGATCACCCAATTTGCTAGGACTTATATGTTGCGATTGATTGGGGGGTTTTATGTTGAGTGATCACTCCAGCAGTAGAGTCTTAGTGATGCACTTACCTTTACTTCAGGATTTTGCTGTCACTGGTGAATACAGTTGGAGTCTGCAGTATTGGGTTTTTTGTATAGAGAGTTATGTATGACCACCAACATTGATTAGTATGACCACTAGTTCTTGCTATATCATATCGCCTCACTTGATGCGAAGATGCTTCCTCTTGATTTTTCTGCATTTTTAGCATTAGTTTTGAACAAAATCTCTTACCATGGTTCAAGTCATTCATTGCGTCCTCTCCACGCTTCACAAAATATTCAACCATTCGTCCACAAGTGCATTTGACCAAAGCAGTTATAGGTAAGTTTCTTGCTCCCTTCAATACCTTGTTAATAGCCTCTGACAAATTTGTGGTCATATGTCCATAACGGCGTCCATCGACGTCATGACTCAAAGCTCACTTTTCCTTTAATATGTTGTCGATCCACCTCTGTATTTCTGGTGACTCAGTGCGGAATCTTCTCAACTTCTCTTCAAATACAAGCTTCGAAGGTATATATGCTGCAATGTACAAATACTACATGACTTCACAATTCAAATAAATATAAAGTAAGAGGAAGCTAAATATGAATTAAATCATGTTACCAAATTTTATCAGTTGTTTTTTCAATTCAATGTTCTTGAATCTATGGTTGAAATTGCTTGCAATATGACGAATGCAGTAAATATGGTATGCATTAGGAGATTGTCATCCAATATGTGAGTTTGAAGCAACACTTTTGATGCTTTGATGCCTATCAGATATTAAACATATTTCTATCTTGCTTGTTACGTTGACACAAATCATTGCCAAAAACTATTCTCATGTTGACAGAGTCTCCCATTCAACAATGGCAAATGTAAGTGGTAGGACACAATTATTCCCATCTTGTATTGTTGCAATCAACAATGTGTGACAATACTTACCATATAAAAATGTTCTATCTATTTGAACAATAGGTTTGCAAAAGTTGAATGCTTCCTTACATTGATGAAAACACCAAAACAATCGCTCAAATACTCTAAATATGTTGTCCTCCTGATGTCTAACAACAAATGGCTTCGTTTCAATCTTATAAATAGAAGCTGGAGCATGAAATTGCATGTACTCTAACCATCTTGACAATATAACATATGATTCATCCTAGTCACCAAATATTTTTACAATCGCCTTTTGTTTCGCCTTCCAAACTTTTTTGTATGAAATTTTATATTCAAATTGAGTTGTCATCCTTTCTTGAATTAGACTTATAAGCAATTATGGTTCAAGATTAACCATACCTACACAAAACAAAAACAAAAATTGAACTAAGTATCTTTATAGAGAAAAGAAATCACGAAATAAGATATTATTCAAAACTTACCAATTATGCATGAAGAAATCAAATCCGAATCTAGTTTGGTATGGTTTTGAGATATTGTAGGGTTAAAACATGTATGCTTACCCCCACACCTTTTTATTTTCCACTTTATTGAATTCTTAAACAATGATGATCTTATTCTTCATGGACAACCATTGTTATGGTTTAAACACCTCACATGCAACTTTGTTAGTTTTGACTCAACAACAAAATAATTCTAATGTATTCTCATTATATGTTGTTTTAAGGCATTTTTAACTTCATCTTTTGAGTCAAATAACAAACCCACATGTAACGGATCTTCAATAACCCATCAATTATCTTCAATAATTTCTTTTGCTTCAATTTCTTGGTCTGAGTGGTCCCAATTAATAGATTTGTAGTGTGGGCTTACATTCCAAAAAGGTATTTCACCTACAACTACATTTAAACATACAATATTCATTATTAAAATAAAATAAACAATTTAATCAATATACTTTTTAAATGTTACCTCCAATATTTTCTTGTTGTAAATTTAAGTTTGAATCAAAATCACCATCGATGTCTATATCTGACAAGCTGTCTAACGGAATATGTCCTTCATCAATATCATTTGTCTTATCATCACTATTGACTTCATCATCTTCATTTTCATAATTGCATAGATCTTCACATCCTTCAAAATACAAACACTTATTCAATGTGTTGTCACTAAAAAAAATTTAAAAATAAATTATAATAATATAATTTATACCTTCTGTAACATTTATATTGACCATTTCCATAGAGTTAGGCAGTGACATTAATAAGCTTAAGTTCAACATATTCGACCCACCTCTTGAACTCTCACCAAATGCAATATCCACATATAATTTAATAAGACTTGTAATACTTTGTTGTTGATACGTACTAATCATACAATCAATGTCTTCATCATCACATATATCCAATGCATTGTATTGTTTAGCGCTTCAATCAATCATAAAACGAGAAATTATTCTAGATATGACATGATTATTACTAAGATTCAACTTGTTATGAATCTTTTTTTTAAAATTCATATAACTTATCCCTCTTCTTATCTTTATCATTTTTTTGTTACCTTCAAATATCACACCTTCGTTTCCAACAACAATTTTTTCATTCCAATATACAATAATAATAATCTCATTCATCCTGCATTTATAAAAAAAAGCATATCAATAATTATTTACAATTATATTTATTAATATAAATAATATAAATAAATTATTTGTAACACACAAACGTATTATTATTTTTCACATCATTTTATATTATAAAAATATTATATTTTTAATACATATTCCACATATATATAATAAAATATTCACAACAAATATAACATTATTTTTTTAATTAAATAATTTTATATTAAATATCTACTAAACTTTTATATTTTTTTATTAAAATTATCTAAAATGTTAATTTTTAATTTCAATATACACAAAAATATATTTATTAAATATTCATAAATTTTAACTATTTCTATTTATAATAATTAAAACTTTTTAATAACAAAAATATTAGAAAAAGTTTCAAAATTTACTAACCTTCCAATCTTCAGTTCAAACGTTCGTTTATGAGTCCCTTTCAATTTCACTTTCACGGTGATTTAGATTTGGACATTTCAAACATTATATAGGAAAATTTGCCTGGATAAAAGGTTGTAGTGTAAAGGGAGAGACCAATGGGTAAAAGGACGTTCGTATGAAATATAGGCAAAATTACATGTTTTTCGTCTCAAATGCAGGCGAAATGAGTGCCCTTTTCGTCTCATTTGTGGGTGAAATAATTAGATTCAAATATGTATTCAGATCCTATGCTTTCGTCTTGAATTGAGACGAATTACTAGTATTTTGACACCTGTCGATTGTTTCGCCTCTCATATATACGAATTAAGTGACAGATGTCAACATGTAGAGTATTTCATCACTCTTTTAGACGAAATGATTAAATTTAAAATAAAAAAATTAATTTTGTCTGATTGATATACGAAATACATGCTGACGTGACAAAAAAAAACCTAAACAGAAAATAAGTTTTAATTTTATTTTATTTTGATAATTATTTTGTAAAAAAGTTTTATTTTAATCATTAAGCCGTAGATCTTCTTTTCATATGTGAGATTATATATTATGCCACTTTAATATTTAATTTTTTTTTTGTTATGAAACGTCATTTTTATGTTACTCTTTTATTATCAATTTACATAAAAACAAAATAAAATAATATTTGCCAAATAAAATTAAAGTCAAGGTTATAAAATCACTGACACTTATTTTAAATATTGAAATGAGAGTTTATTTTTAGAGTAATAACTTTTTAACAAGTATTAAAAAATATGTTATCACATAAAAGTTACATAATTTAGATTTAGTTTTTATAAAATATTTTGTTAAATATAATTTTTATTTTTTATAAATCATTATTTTTAATTTTTTAGTAAATATAATATGTTAAAATACTGTTAAATATTAGCTTTTGATTATACTATGTTAGTTAAAATGACTAAAAATAGATAATTTAAACAATATAAACTATATTATAATAATATTTTATAGATATTAATTTTTAATTGTACAACTTTTATAAAAAATTAAAAAATTAAATAAATAAAAATAAATAATTCTTTTAACATATATCTAAGGACACATAATAATAATATATACATTTTTTTTATCTCTTATTAGTTGTCACTTTATACTCATGCACTGACTAATTATTTCATAAAAAAGATTGTTTTCACTAAAACAGTTATAATATAATAGTTGGTAAAAACTATTCTTATTTATTTATTTATTTTTATTGTTTTAAAGTAATAAATAATTTAAAACAAAATAAAAAAATATATCAAATAATAACTAATGTACACATTATATCAATAAATTTGTATCATGGTATTAAAAGTTATAATATTTAAAGCAAAAAAAAAAGGTTATAATATTTAACAAAAAAATAGTTTTTATTAATTTCTTATCGTTCATCAATAGACATATGTTGAAAAAATAACTTAAAAAATATAATTATTATTAAAAAATTATAACATTCACCTTTATTAATACAATAAATTTTCTGATATCTAGGACATGTTAGAAAAATAGATATAATAACTGCTTAATACAAATAAATATTGTACTTGCATCAATACATGCACCATTTTAATTGTATAATTAATTTTTTCCATTATATGTATGTTCTTACATTTTAATTCTCTGGATTATACAAATGTAAAATATGTAAGATTGAAAAAGTTCAACAATCACTTTTCTAAAATACAGATTAGAATTTGTCAATTTCTTAAAATTTAAATTTAATTAAAATATATTGATTGGGTACGTGTTTTCATTTAATCATATATTATTATATCAATAAAGATAATTATTTTTTATAATAATTAATAAAAAATCATATCTATGATATATTATACTTAGTTGTCAATGTAACAATGTTCACGTTGACAATGCACTAAAATTCAACTCTTTATCATTTGTTCTTTGTATTAAGTCATTTTCCTTAGGAAAAAAAGAAGAAGAAAAATCTAAACTTTTTACCTAGACTTTTCTTTAAATGTTTAAATAAATCCTCCTTCTTAATGTTTATATATATATATATATATATATATATATATAATTCTATTTTACTAACTTAATTTTTAAATTTTTAAAAGACTAAAAAGTGATTCGTATGTAAAAATTATGATGTTTTATCTATCATATCAATAAAGATAAATATGTTAGTAAAAAATTATTTTTTTATTTTTACTTTTCTCCATCTAAATAATAAAGAGAAAAATAATATTTTTTCTTTCAATTTTATTTTATATTTTTTTATGCCTAAGCTAAATATTCAAGTTATTATCGTTGACCATCAAGTACATAAATTAATTGATAAAGACAATTTAAACTCTTAATTTAATAAATAATTTCAAATTTGATTATTACATATATAACTTCAATAGAACTAAATCTGGAGTTTTATTGCCCAAATGATGTTAGCAGATGTAAATCCAAATAAGGGATGTTAAACCAAAAAGAAAAAAGTAAACTTATTAACACTGTTAACACAGTATCGTCTAATAATTGTGAGTTTAATTCATGCGATCAATTGTATTACCAATGTTATTTAATTAATTTGAAATAAAAAATAATTGGAAGAAAATTAAAACTTTAAAAGAGTTAAAATTATATTATTAATTTTTAAAATGTTTATTATTATTATTATTATTATTATTATTTAATTTTTATATAAAATAATTTTATTATTAGTACTGAAACTATAAGAGAGAAAAAAATAAAAATTCCCGACAGAAAAATTCAGTGAGGAGTGAGGCAATGATGAGTAGAGCACGTGCAGAACCACTTCGCTGTAAATTGTAATTGCTCTCAAATAGTTACACTCTCACAACACAGCCACTTTTCTTACGTGTGGTGTCCCAGGAACAAAGTACAATGTACAATGTACAATGTGTAAGGTTAGCTGCAAGAAGTTGGATTCATAAATTACCAACCAATCAATGATAATACTCATTTAATATCTCTAAATCTCTTTTCTATGTCACGTCTATTATTTATTACATTATCAACTTTTTCTTTATTTTTATATCTCTTTAGTGGAAAGGTGTGTACTAAGTATTTTTCTTGATGCAAATGTGCACAAACATGTCATGGTGGAGTGGTCTCAGAGAGCTAAAGCCTTTGCTTCACTTGCTGCTGCCACTTAGCATCCATTGGGTTGCTGAGGAGATGACAGTTTCAGTTCTTGTTGATGTCACAACCTCTGCTTTATGCCCTGGGGAATCAACTTGCTCCAAAGCCATTTACATCAATGGACTTCAACAAACGGTATGAGTATAATGCCCGTTCATGAGTCATGATCCTTTCCTCTTTCTGTTTCTATGCGTAACTTGCTCTTCTGGGTTGGTTAGAAGATGAAAGAAAAAGAGTTTTGATCAGTGGAATTCAGAGATGATGACTGTCGTACTGCGTGATTATACTATTCAAGAAAATTGTTGTTGCATTAAAGTTTGCAAGGATTGTCTTGGAGACATGTTACTGAGTAGCAACTTTCTTGTTTGTTTGATAAAGCATTGCAGTATTTTATTCTAAGTTAGTGGGAAACGTATGGCAAAATTGTGACCAATCATTGCTTTGTCATGGTCTTAGAGGCAAGATCTGATTGATGTTATGGAATATGCAGAAAGGCAAATAGAGAGAATTTTTTTAACACCCCACAAGGCCATAACCCTATATTTATTTACATATTTCTGCAAACTGTGACATCTTATTCACACATTGATTATACATGGAAGATTCCCCATACTTGTAATTATTCTCCATATTTCCTCCATTTATTCTTTTGCTTCACTATTAATTTGGTGCATGTTGATGTGGGTGACCTTTAATTTACTTACACGTCTTAATTTCTTTTGCATATAATATGATGAAGAGTTTTGTCTTTTATTTTTATCAGTTGAAATTTAGAATAAATAATTATAATTTTTTTTGCAGATTGCTGGAATTTTCAAGATGGTGGTACTTCCACTACTGGGTCAGCTTTCAGATGAGCATGGCCGTAAACCCTTGCTCCTTATTACCATGTCCACGACTATAATTTCTTTTGGTATGCTCATTGACATCAAATTCATTAAGATGTGTGAAAATTTCCCACCTCAATATCTCATTGACTAAAATCACAAGAAAACTTAATTTCATTGTTAATGCTCCTTGTGTTCTGCTGGGCTTTCACTTTGCTTTTGTAGTTTGTAGATAAAATTGATACCAAATTGAACTAAAGATGAGATCATTCGATATTCTTTGCTGAAATTTGGTCTGTACAAGTCATGAAATGATGATATAAGTACAATTTCATCTGCCCAAATTAAAAGGACGAACATAAAAGTATGCGAACTTACCATTTTGCTCAATCTAATATGTTGGTGATGCTAAGTTGTCCATAACAATATTGATTATATCAAATTAGATTCCCCCTTTTGAACATCTACCAATGCTACTTGTAACAATAGTAATGAACAGAAAATTAAATTGAAAGGAAAAGCGTCGCCAGTTTGACCCTTATAATTAATCTCACTGAATGAATTTAATGATCCTGAAAATCAGGAATTTGAAATGAAAATGCAACTAGTTAGAAACTTGGGATAACTTCTGCCAATTCCTTGACAGTTTATTTACAAATGGATTTTGATTTTCTCTTTTCACCGTTGCACTGGATTCTTGTTGCAGCTTTACTTGCCTGGCATCAATCAGAGGAATTTGTTTATGCCTACTATGTGCTTCGCACAATTTCATATATAATCAGTCAAGGGAGTATTTTCTGCATCTCTGTTGCTTATGTGGTGAGATTTTTTCTTAACTAAATATAATCATAAGATGGTAAAGAATTTTATAAACACTTTTATACTTCTCCTGTCAGGCAGATGTTGTCAATGAAAGCAAAAGAGCAATAGTATTTAGTTGGATGACTGGTCTCCTTTCTGCTTCACATGTTCTGGGGGATGTGCTGGCTCGATTTCTTCCTGAAAATTACATTTTTGTGGTAGGTTTGTGTAGTGAGTTCCCTATTAATATTCAGATCATATCACAAATTTTCATGCTCCCCTTTGCTAGTAATGAGTCTTATTTACAGTTCATTGATTTCAGGTTTCAATAGCACTGTTGATCTTTTGTCTCGTTTATATGAAATTCTTCCTTGTTGAAACGGTGGTACAAGCTCCAAGAAAGAATCGAGAGTCAGGTTGCTGGGCTAAAATTGTTGATGTTCTCCAACAAAGATATAAATCTATGAAGAGAGCTGCAGAAGGAGTAATTTTCAGGTTTCTTATTATTTTTAGATGTTTAAGCATTATGTTATTATCATTACATTTAATTATCTGTATAGTTATTTTCTGAAAATTTTCTTCTGTGAAATATAATGTATGCATGAATCTAAATACTATGATATTTCATTTTTCAGTCCTACTTTAAGAGGCATGGCTCTTGTCTCCTTCTTCTATGAGCTGGGAATGTCAGGCATAAGCAGTGTTTTGCTGGTATGTTTTCAATTGATTGAAATGAAACCCCCCCCCACACACACAGACTTTTTGCCTTGCTATTTTATTTATTATTTGAAGGCCATATACTTAGTGCTCTGATTATATTGATAGTGTTGAAGATTCTAGCTTAAATATTTTTGGATAGTTGGTTCTTCGACCCCAGAAAAAGAAAAATTGGAGTACTTTTTACCAAGTTGCTAAGAGAGTGATACATGCTAATGCTGCATTTTTTAATTTAAATTATAATTTCAGCATTAGGATTGAATGTGCCTGTGATTTGTGCGTTTCAAGACCAAAAGCTTTTATGTGAGAGGGCTTGTTCCAGATTAAACAAAAACCGTTGTTTGAATTTTTCCTAATAACTTACGCTTTCGAGACCTAGTCAATTCCTTGATCACATATTGAAAACATATCTAAGATTAAAACGACGCATGCTATTATTTCTATTACTCCTTATTTGTAGGGTTTGTACTTAAATTAACAATTTTTTTTTTCTGATCCCATAACTTGACATTCTCACAATTTTTGTGCAGTACTATTTGAAAGCTGTTTTTGGTTTTAACAAAAATCAGTTCTCAGAACTTCTGATGATGGTGGGAATTGGTTCAATCTTTTCTCAGGTATAATATTTCCCAAATGATATTTCTTCCTTATTCCTCCATACTAAAATTGAAAAATACTTGCATTTTTATATAACTTGTACAAAAAGAGCAAGTCGATTTCATGATTATTCTCTCCCAGGAAAAGAGTGCATAACACAGTTTTTTTACAATTAATCTAACCATTTGAAGTTTCATTGTACTAACAACTTGCATTTGTGACTGTGAGACAGCTAGCCAAAGCTTTAAGGTTTTAGAATGCATTATTAAGGAAGGTTTGTTTAGGGAATTCGGACTAGTGTATGTAAATACTATTCTATAATATTCTGAACCCGCATCTTATTACTTAATGCACGCATGAAATTTGCCAAGTTCATGTCATCACTGCCTCCCCAAGAATTCACAGCTTTTGTATCTTTTGATTGTCAACTAATTACAGTTTGATTTTATATCTCTATTGAACTCAAGGCTGTTCCTTAAGCGCTCTAATCATCTTGGTCACTTTTGTCTTTGTTCTTTCTGAGCCGTTTCCTTTTATTTATGTAGCATTAGCTTGCGTTCTCATTCTCATTTTATCCTTTCACATTAAACTCCAAAGCCTGTAAAATTTTATTTGTGTAATATTCCACTGAAAATTTTCCAACTTGTTGATATTCTATCAGGCTTCTATGAATGTTGGATAAGTTGATTATGCGTAAGTTTCTATTTTCTTAAGTTTACCCTCGGTTGGCTTCCAGATGTTGTTGCTTCCAATTCTTAATCCATTGGTTGGAGAGAAAGTTATACTCTGCTCTGCCTTGCTTGCATCAATAGCATATGTAAGTTATCTTGTATTCTCCTGCTTTTCCAGCTTCCTGAAAGCAAACTTGCTGATACCATTGTGCTATTCATGTTTCTTTATTTGGTAGGCTTGGCTCTATGGATTAGCATGGGCACCTTGGGTACGTCAACTAGATAACTTTGCAAAAGTAGTTTGATTTAACTGTTATTAACTTCTTGTACTTCAGCTTTATAACCTGTATCCACAGTAAGTTTTTCACATAACTTGAATAAAAAATTATAACTAGAGTGTGTATTTTCTTTACCTTAACTTGTTTTATGTGTTTGTTGCAAATTGCAATGTCATTGAATAAATTTACAGTACACACGTCTTGCAGAATTCCTTGTTATTAATTGAATTTAAACCACCAATGCAGGTACCATACTTAAGTGCCTCTTTTGGCACCATCTATATCCTTGTGAAGCCTTCGGTAAGTAGTAGATCAATTTTCCTCACGTGATAAAATGATTACCCACTTCTATAGTTAGTGTCAATTTTATGGTCCTGATATTAATTTCTTGTCGTGCAGACTTATGCTATTATTTCAAATGCATCAAGCTCAGCCAATCAGGTTTGCTCTCCTTTTTTAATGCATCCGAGGAGTATTTAAAAATTCATCAAAACTTTGCAATAAAAAACAGAGTTAAAGATGTAACAAACAGTAGTATCTCCCGCCTACAAACAACTAGTAAAGAATTTTCTCGATAATATGTCATCTCCTGTACAAATCTCTATTAACATCTTTCTTGGAATCACCTTTAACACATTTCGCATGATCTTCCCTCTTATAATTTTATGCTTTAACTTCACTGCAGGGAAAAACACAAACTTTTATTGCTGGGACACAATCTATATCTGATTTGCTATCACCTATTGCAATGAGTCCATTAACTTGTGAGGAAAATATTATCTTGGCTATATGCTTATTATGACCATTTGGCAAATCTCAACGCTCACAATATAACTTTTGTTTCAGCATGGTTTTTATCTACCAATGCTCCATTTGAATGCAAAGGTTTTAGCATTATATGTGCATCTATAAGCATGGTAAGTCTTCCTTCTTCTCTCTTCTATTCTACACTCCTTCGGTGGCTGTTTCTCTACACTAACTTTGAGATCTTTCAAATCTGTCAGATAATTTCTTTTTGTTTTGCTTGCGCGCTAAAGCCTGATACTGGTTCGAGTAATGACATTGAGGGCAACCCAGAAACACCGCTTCTGAGTGATAACTGATTTTATCAAATGTACACAAGCTTGGCCAATTATGGAGATATAAGGCATCCATTTCCTCAATAATTTATGCTCCAAATTCCCATCCCTCTCACTATTTTTACTAGAATTGGCTATGCATGGGAGAATGTAAGATAAAATATAGGGTCCAAAATAAAAGGAGAAAACTTATAAATAAATAATGTTATTATATATTAAATTACTGAAATAAAGATATTTTTTAGTTTCTTTTTAAAAGAAGAACTTCAATAAAAATATAATTTTTTTTAATATTATTTTCTCTATTCTCACGTACCACTACCTCTCAGCCACTGCAAAGCACAAAACCACCACGCCAGATCTTAACTGTTTGCCTATGGCATCTACATAAATTAATGGGTAATGGAAATTAAATAAAAATAAATGATGATAGAAAATAAAAATTAAGGAGGGGAAAAAGGAAATAAATCATACTATCCATTGTAAATTTTCTTATCGGCATTGCAAGAATTAAAGAAAAATAACTTCTCAATGTTATTTTTTTCCAAGCTTTATATAAACATTAAAATAAAATTTCCAATGTTATTGTCAGAGAATATTTTTCAAAGAATGAAAAATTAATAAATATTCACACTATGATATGTAATTATTTATTGTTTATTATAATATAAAATTAGTAAAACTAATAAAAAATAGGTTTTCATGATTTAATGCATAAAATTTTTAAATAAAAAATAAAATAAGATGACATTTTTATAACTATTTATAAAAAAAATAGAAACAAAATGATAAGGTGGAGATATTTCTCGTACTGGGCTAGCCATGGGTTTTGTTTGAGAAGCCCATGCTATAGGCCCCATTTACAAGTTCAGCAGCTTCATGAATGATTCATATCCTTGTTAGCAGTGTGCGTTGCCACAGAGAAAGAATCAAAGACAAGACACTGGGCTTTCTTTCAATTTCACATGAAACCGTAGGATAGCATTCTGAGTTGTGACACAAACATGGAACTTCTGTCAGTGTCTGCCACATTCACCAAATGTCGAAACTTTTCCTTTCTCAAACCAAAGAGAACCCAAATTCAACAACTTCCAATAAACATAAAATTTCACAACAAAAGGAATCATTTCGACCTTTCTTCTTCTTCTTCCATTTCATGTAATTGCTCCTTTACTGGAGTGGCAGCAACAACATACCCTTCCACCACACAAAACCGCCATTGGATGGTGCTCATGGAAAAGCCTCCTCATGAGGTCAATTCCAAGCCACAGGTCATTGATTATTACGTTAACACTCTACAGACGGTTCTTGGCAGGTACTTACTTGTTTTATGGGTTTTGTCCCAATTTCGTACTCCCTCTTGTTTAGCTCAAAAATGCTTTAAATTTGGTTTGAACAGTGAGAAAGAAGCTCAGATGTGTATATATGATGCTTCATGGGATACCCATTTCGGTTTTTGTTGTGATATTGATGAAGAAATTTCTTCCCAGCTGGCTAGTAAGTTGTTATTTTTCTTATTGTCTAATTAACCCATTTCCTTGATGATGTGATAGTCTTAGGAGTGAGGATAATTTGTTCACAATTTCACTTGTTCTTCTGTCCAGTTTATTATATAGTGTCTGTTGAAATAGACATTTGAAGTTTAGTCTTGTGGAAACGGTATTGCCATTGGTGTTGTCTTTTTGAATGAATTTTGATTGTTATGCATATATGTTGCTAGGTTTGCCTGGGGTCTTATCGGTTATGCCTGATGATTTCAACTCTTTGAAAAAGGACTATAGTTTGTCAAGTGGCCAGGCAAGTCCCCTGTCTAGATTACAAACTAGAACCAATATGTTGTTTCCTGCTAGAAATTCAAGGCATTGGCTAGTAAGAATGGATAAACCCGGAGTTGAGGTTGTTACCAAGGCTCAGATTGTTGATTATTATGCTCAGATTTTGACCAAGGTCCTGGGAAAGTAAGGACAGTAATTTCTACTTATTTTGCTTTCATTACCGGATCTCACCTTTCTCTGGAAATATATGAATATAATGTCTGCAGTGAGAAGGATGCACAAATGTGCATATATCATGTTTCCTGGAAAACCAACTTCGGCTTTTGCTGTGAACTTGATGAGGATTGTGCACAGGAGCTAGCTGGTTAGCCTTGTATATTCTTAACCCAAATGTCAAATTTATAAATTATCCCATCAAATGAAACTCTTGTTATGGTGCAGGTGTGCCGGGTGTCTTATCAGTTCAACCAGATAACGATTCTGAGTCTGAAAATAAGGATTATGAAGGTTTGCCATTTCATAGATTCCCCCACAAATTTTTCCCTTTGCGAACTTTTTCCTAATATTATAATTTTACCTCAGGAAAAGTCCTTAAGAGTTTTGTGCTATTATGGTCCTTGTATCTAACTTGTTTCATGCAGTTTTAGGTAAAACTGAGTTAAAATAGGTGTAAAACTCAAATTTTGGTTCTAATTGTTAAATTTAATTCCTTTCAACAATGATCTGATTTCCACTGAGGTTCAATTATGCCTGTTCCTGGTTTTCCTACTCTCTGGTGTTGATCATATGGCAATTCTCTGATATTCTACTAACTATATATCTTCAGGTAGTAACTTAGAAAATAGTTTGAATGTGCCCAACTCTTCCGAAGCAAGTCAGGAAGCTTCCTTGAAAACAAAGAAACTTTTTGTAACAGGTATGCTCATGACATTTATTCTAGGTATAAAGCCATGCTTTATCCTTTGTTCATCTAGCTGTTCATATATGATGGTTATTCACGGAAAAATTATATGTGGATTACTTTGTCAAGAGCAAGTAATTTAGCTGGTATCTTCCTTTACAAAATACTAAACATGGTGCAGGAAAAAGTAGTAAAATAAAATCCATTTTTTAAAAATATTTTATGAAGAAATGAATCATTTTCTTAGGAAATTATTGATTGCTCTGAAGGTATTTGTTCCTATATTTTATGATCAGTTTAATTCTCCAACCTAATTTTTACTTTGCGTTTGTGGGAGCTTAAATTATTGCTCAGGGAGAGCAGTTTTTGTTCTTGCAAGAAATGATACTATTTGGCAATTGTTTGTCTCTTGAACAGGGCTATCATTTTATACATCTGAGAAAACCTTACGTGCAGCATTTGAAGGCTTTGGTGAGCTTGTTGAAGGTAGCCTTATCTTCGTATATTTCTTTGCTCATCAATATTCAGTGTTTCAAGACTGAAATTTTTTTTCCCCAGCTTTTACTGACAAATGGTTATGTTTGGCAGTTAAAGTTATTATGGACAAAATTTCAAAAAGGTCCAAGGGTTATGCATTTATTGAATACACCACAGAGGAGGCTGCAAGTGCAGCGCTCAAAGAGATGAATGGCAAGGTAGATTCATCTTTCATACTTGCTTGACAAGTTTAGTTTTGCTTTGCATTAGTTCTGCTTCGGGACTGTCATGGAGAAGGAAAAATAACATGAGTTTAATAATTTATAAATGGAGGAGGCTATGCAGTCTTTGATGATTTTGTTCTGCATGCAGATTATCAATGGCTGGATGATAGTTGTTGATGTTGCCAAGCCTAACCGAACAAGATACAACAGGGATGGTACCAGACCATCAGCTTGACAAGCGAGAAAAAGTCTGTACTGTTACCAGCTCTGCGGTATAAATTCAGTTTCCTTGAAAAGCTTGTGTTTGTCAACGTTCATGATTTCAAGGCATGATACCGTAAACTAGAGTCGTGTTCACATTGAAATATCTACAAAATATCAGAATATCATTTAAATATTATAGGATCAATTAGTCCTTCAATCATAGGAGCTGTTTCCTAATTTTCTGTTTGTTTTCTGATCAATTTCCTTACTTGATCTAATTATTTTTATATATAGATGTTAGTTATTTATATTTAACTTCATATCAAAAGACTCCAATTTCATATAACTCTGTCTGAACCTCTTTTCTCTCTTATCCTTATCTAAGGCCTATAATTTCGACAGTTCATCTGGTGCAGAGTCTGCACAATTCAAATGAAGAATGACTTGATCTATATATTGACCTGAATTATAGAACTTGCTGATACATCCCTGATCATATTCATGTTTTATATCTGTTTACACATTGCACTGACACACGTTCTACCCCCCCCCCCTCCCCCCCAACCACCCTCTTTTTTTTTTTTTTTTCATTTTCCTGTCACTTATCAAATGGAGCTCTCTTGACTGTGGAATACTTGTCTTTTCTTTCAGACTCCCTACACCCTCCACAGTCAACAACTGCATAAAATGTGCCTTTTCATGGCTGCGGATATAGCACATCTTTATTTCATTTGTCACAGTGCATTCTGTTTTACTTGCTCACTCATGCCAATGCTGTTAACTTTGCAACTTTTCATACTTCCAGACACGGGAGTTAAATGCAATGCATACTTCATTCAAGCAAGGGTAGGGGGGAGATGTTATGGGTGGTGAGTGGCATGTATAACATCCCTGAATAAGTTACTTCTCTATTACTTAATGGTATAGACCCTTCCCCTTTGCTTCCTCTGATTCCAGACTTGTCTTCAGCATGCTTGCAGGTATCTAACAACGCAATCATATTCTCCACATGTTTTAGGCAGTTATGAATACACTTGCTTCTGTGAGTGAAAATATAAACCTGTGTGTTGGCCAGGATTCCTACTGATTGTTTTGAGACTAAGCATGCTGCAGTTGACTAGCTATATTGTTGCCTCTACAGGCATGTGGCTTCTAGTTAAGGAACTGAAGATAGGTGAGGTTTTGGTTCTTATTAGGCCCTTGGACATTAAGAAGTCCAGTTGATTGAGATGGGTGTTCAAAGAAAATGGCATTTGAATTTGTAACATGATATATTCCAGGAATGAATCTTTAGCTAACATTTGGCGAATAGGATTAAATTTCCATATCCTCTTCTATATTAACATTAGTTCTTACATGAAAACAAATGATTGAGACATTTTTTTGGAATAATTGAGATGGGTCTGTTTCGTTGAAAGAAATGTTTGTGGACGGAAATTTTGGAAGGAAAGCCTTTTTTTTTTTTTTAATTTATTTCAAGCACCAAGCGGAGGGAAACATTTTTTTTATTTGTTCATCATATTCATCCGATTTTTGGCAACGTTCATCATATTCATCAAGCCGAAGTGTTTGGTCTTAGTTAGATTATCCATGGAATTTCTTTTGGTCAAATCCATTTTTGAATGGTGTTAAAAACTTCAGAGAAAGCTTTGGGCCTTTGGCAATTATATGCTACGTACGTTAAGAATGTAAGCTTCATCCCCACAACTATAATCAATACCAACGCAAAACTAGTTATAATAGTGTTTTCAGTTATTGTTGTCTTTTAAATTCTTCAAATATTAATCATTTGCTATTTTACTGAACTTGTTTGTTAAATGAAACGTCACTTAGGAGTGTGGTTGTTAAACTCTCGTTTTAACTAGTAAATTCGTATGGGTTTATGAATTTAGACAAGGAAATCGTATACAAAATTTGTTTTTGGTTAAACTCAGGTGAATTCAAGTAAGCTCGTGAGTTTACAACCAATTTTATGAGCTTTACAAGTAAAATTACATTTTCTTTTTAACCAAAATACCACCATTCGGAATGAGAGCATCACTTTTCTTCTCTTTCGGTAAGTTGTGAAACATCAGATCTATAATTATGACACCAAAATTACCTTATCATTGTATGATTTGACTATTTGAGTGCGATTTTAACTATTTTTTTATTGAAATTTATTTCATTATTATGAACTTTTAAATATTGTTTTTTACATGAGGAGTTTATAGACATTCCACAGTTTACGTTTGACTCTCAGAGTTAACAACTTGATTAGGAGGTTATTTACATTAAATTTTCATTTTAGAATATGTTGAAAGATGTCTTGGTGTTCTCTATTTGTGCTTTATAATGTCTCAATTTTTGGGTCTTAAAATCCTTTGGGGTTCCAATTGGCATAACATCGCCTTATGGTACGCAGTTTTATCCTTGCGTCATCCTCATCTAATTATCAAGCAAATGATCAATCGTTAACTCATTGCCTGGTTAAAAAACTGCGAATTTTTTTTCACTTCAATCAACATTCCAATTTCCAAATCCTTATGTGTGCCTAAGAACTTTGCACCAATGTAGAGAAACCGTGTCAATGTCACAGGACTTCTACAATGGATTCTACTGCCTGCATATTACATTTTTCTCGAGTTATTTTTACTGTCTATTGATTCACATCTCATGTCCCTAAAACAAGAATTTAATAGTTCGCAAATATAAAAAAGCTTATTTCATAAGGTATCGCATCATCCAAGACAGAAGTACCGAAAACATTTGATAGAGGTTGTAACTTGACTCCTTAACAGTGGATTATTAGCTAGAGTTAACACACTTTTGGAATAAGTGCATTTAATTGCATGTTTGAATCTATGAAATTACGTTTAAACACAGGTGAAAACTATATCTTGTAGCGTTTAAATAAATCTATGTCTAGTGGATTTTACGTGAATCTAAATGCTAATGCAAATGCACAGTTAATTTCATGCATATAGGTCATTTTCAAACAGTGGTGTGAATTATTTGCAACACAAGAAGGGCTAACAATATCCCTTGGTGGAATTGCCATATATTGTCTTCTATGATCATTATTATTTTTAATTTGAAGGGGTTGAATATTAAACTTATTATGATGGAACTACAGCTGGGTTGAATATATTAGATTCTGCCTCGTGCATCGCATTGTCTGACGTGTATATGGATCGTATTATTTTAAGAATTTAATTTAAATACAATGTTACGCTATTATTCAATCACAAATTATTATACACAAAAAAAATTAATTGCTGTAATATTTTAATTGGTTGATAATATAAAAATATTTACACACACCATATTAAAATTAAATTATTATTTTAACTACTAAAATTTGACCATGATAATATCATTATTTTTATTTTTCAGTTAGTTTTTATTTGTTTTTTTTGTATACACTAATCTTAAACGTGTATCATATGTTTAGAAAATACCTAAGATGACTTTGTCATTTGACAACCTTTGTTCCAGTACACTTTTTCTGTTTTTCTCAGCAAGATAATGACAGCCATCCTTGTCTTTTAGATTTTGAAGCAGTTATTCGCCGTGGAAAATCCACATGTCCAGTGTTGTTTTTCTTGTTCATTTACGGCTACTTTTCTTTAAAACTTGAAGATGGAATGAATTTAACCATAAAAAAACTCTTGACCTACTCTTGATACATTTAACCGTTTTATTTTAAAAGAAGGCCCAATTATAGTCGACAAACAAGATATTTACGCTCTAATGGCATCACAAATATCAAGACCAAAGAAAACAAAAATAATGACTTCACAAATATCATGAATGATTGTCTCATACTCCAGGATGAGGTATGAGCCGTTTGCGGAGAAGAAAGAAAAACTAAAAAGAGATAAAAAGAAAGAGATGTAATGAGTCGTGTCAAACGAAAAAGAAATAAAAACAACAGATGTAAAAAGTTGTGAAATAAAAAGGATCGTGAGAAAATCAGAATTACCAAAACAGCTGCATCTAAAGGAAACCTACTTTATTTCTTCATTCCTCAACTTGCCTTTAAAATTTAAAACTATATATTATTTTCTCAAAAGGTAAATAAAATATTATAATAGTTAATTTTCTTGACGTTGACTTATGTTTGATGTTTGAATTGTTGCTGAGAACTAAGGTACAAAGACCTATAGTTTTGTTGAAGATTTGGGTTTGGTTAAAAATTAAATAAATATAAAGAAAGTGTTTACGGTGAAAAATGACAGTTTATAAATAAATAATCCAAAGATCAATCTGAGAACTAGATTAGGTCCTCTTTAGTTTCTTTAAGTATGTTGTTAACGTAACAGTGAAATAGACGCATAAATTAAGCAATTTAGCACGAATAGTGAATATGAAATGCGTAAAACTGAATCACAACGTAGAGGTTCGTTACAAGAAAAGTATGAAATAAGAAACGAATTGCAGAAACAAGAACAAAAGCAAACAAACAAACAAAGAAACTTGAATTGAAATACAGAATGTAAAGGTACGAAAATGTAAATATGTTGGAATGTAAACGTACAACTCCTCATAACGGCGAACAGTGGCCACCGTGGGTCTCCTTGTAGCTGGTGTCTGGCACGGTACATGGTTTCAACGTTTCAGAGAATTTAGGTGCGGTGTCAGGGTGCAAAAAGTCGTCCTCTGTAAAATGGCGCTTTGGAGTATTTATAGACATGAAAACCACCACTATTCTTCTCCTTTTGCGGGTACTTCTTAGTAACTTCCTTCAACTGTTGATGCCCATTATCCACGATTGCTTGTGATCATATTGTTGATTGGGGCTTCTTTCGTAATCGCTATCGCCCACGATCTCCTTTGCGTAGCGGTGAATGTTGATAACTACTGGTAACCGCTTTTAGATTTTGCAATGACTTGACCTATCAAGATTCTTGTTTTTCTATCTTTCGAGTATTTCTGGGAGAAACCTAAGTGACTCATTTAGTATTATGGCTTTAGAATAATTTCTTCTTGACTTCTCTTTTCGAGCAATTCTGGAGTTTTGAGAGCTTGTCTTGGTCTTGTGGACTTAGAATATTTTCTTTGCTCATTTTTGTTTCTCGAGCAATTTTTGGAGTTTTGAGAGCTTGTCTTGGTCTTGTGGACTTAGAATATTTTCTTTGCTCATTTCTGTTTTTCGAACAATTCTGGAAGGACTGGAGCTCAGCCAGGTTTGTGGTCTTAGAATATTTTCTGACCACTTCCTTTTTTTGAGCAATTTTGGAGGAAATCTGGAGCTTAACCAGGTTTGTGAACTTAGAATATTTTCTGACCACTTCCTGTTTTTCAAGCAGTTTTGGGTGTCAGGGACTTAGAAACTCCTCAAAACTCCTCGAAAAGCCATCAGTTTTTGTGGACTTAAAATATTTTCTTGCCAGTTCTATTTTTCGAGTAGTTCTGGGTGTTAGTGACTTGAAAACTCCTCAAAATTTCTCGAAAAAACCTTCAGTTTTGTGGACTTAAAATATTTTTTATCTTTCAAGCAGTTTAGAGGAAAAATCAACAATGTGACAAAAATATCCTAAAATAGCTCGAAATGTGTCCCTTTTAATTAAAACTAAAGGTCTTAGATAATCTTCAAATATTCTCTTATGTTCAGGCCTATTTTTGGCTCCTTCTTGACCCTCAAAATTTTGTCAAAATGTAATTTCCTTTAAGATGATTTTTAACTTAGAAAATTTTTCTTATCCTAAACAGAAAGACACTCTTGTCCAATTTTTTTTGCCCCTTAAATCGGTATTTGACATTGTTTAAAAATTTGGTTTTGGTTTAAAGATTGCGGTTAGTGAATCAATGTTGGCAAGCCATGACCATCCAAATTGAAAGTGTTACTAATCATATTGGCTGCAAGCTTGCAAATATTTTAGGCAACATTCCTAACTCCGGGAATTATATAGTAACATTGACCAATGTACATATACTACCCAACATAGACCACTTAACTGAAAGGCAGACAAGCAACTTTAGTATTTTTGTTGGGACTTACTGTTTCAATTTTTGATATCATAAGCGACTAGCAAGAAATGATTGACATTCTTTCAGCTAATTTTGCTCACAGAACCTTAACTTGGAATGGAGCTTTAATGGAAGACGAGTTATGCTTTGGGTTAAACCAGTGCAATCACCGATGAAAAATAAAACCTCAATGTCCTCGTAATTAAGCAATCTACACAAATAATAACTCATAAATTCATAACTCACTCTAAATTTTTTTTTAATATATAAACTTTATACCATGTATAAAATTTAGGGTAAGTTAAATGGGTGATTCTAACGTCTTCTTTATCTTTTTATTAAGCAAATTTTTTTGACCATTCTTTACCATAAATTTCATGTGTTTTTAACTATGAAAATTGAAAGTTGTTGTAGATGATAGTGGATTAATGAAGGTAAATTCTAATATCTTCCATTCTTTTGTAATAAGTAAGATATATATATATATTTTTTTAAAAAGAGTTGAAATATTGTGAATTGTCGATGAAAATTTAACGGTAAAAACTGAAAGAGAAGTAATCGATGATATAAGTAATATGTTTGAAAGGATATATTAGTAAATTCAATATTGTAGTCATTATGAAACTTTCTTGATCTTCAACATGGTGAAAATTCTCATATTCTCTATATACATGTTCCTACGGCTCAAATAAGTATTCTTGTTTATATTGCTACGACTATAAACACTTTCTTATTCTCATTAATAAAACATCCTCTTTTTCTTCGCTCTTCCAGAACTGGTATAGAAATAAGTGTTTTTTTTTTATGTTGTTTACCTTAGTTACTGAGGAGATTTTGAGAAAAACCTATGTGGAGCACTTTTTGGGTGTGTGATGCTCATTTAACTTCTATATTCATCTCATTTCTGATTTACTTGGGTGCACTGCATTTTTATAAGCTCCATGGACTGGCAGGTGAACAGAGTAGCAAATTTGGACAATGTAGGTACAACATTTTACAGAAAAATATTAAAAACAAAAACAAAAAAAGACAATGTTCATCAATGGTAAAATAGTTTCTTCACTTCTATCTTTCTTCTGCAAAGATGGAGACATTTATGATGTACAAATACAATAAAATGTGATATAAACTAAGGTATCAAAAATGGTAATGCATACAAATCCACACTTTCATCATTTAACAATGCTTATAGGATAGACCCAATATCTTTTACAGCAGTTAGACAACATAGCCGATATAGAAGTAACTACTACATAAAAAAATAATAATTTCTACATCAGTTCTTTCCACGAAACTAATGTAGAAAGTTATTTTTTTAAAAATACATTTTGTATCATTTTTTTGAGAGAACCAATGTAGAAGTAGTTACGTAAAAAAAATAACTTTATGAGAGAATTAAAGTAGAAAGTTGTGTGTTTTTTTTAAAAATATTTTCTACATCTAATTTATGAGAGAACCAATGTAGAAAATTGCATTTAAAAAAAAAATATATTTTGTATGTTTTCTCTATTTTTGCTTTTTTTTAACCACGTTTCATCTTTTTCTTAGTTTTGTCAGAGGTCTTTCCCATTCCTATGAGATTTTTTCAGCCATATCTCAGCCTATTTTTTGTTATGCAAATTGAAACCCAATTTTGATTGATAGGGCAATGCATGCAATTCAGAGGAAATTGTGGAGGAAGCCACAGAAAAAAACAAGAAAAGACTACTGAGTTCTGATGAGGAAATATCATATTTTCATCTCTAAGCAATTCCATTTTCATAAACACATGTTTGTATATTTAAATTTTAAGGATAATAAATTAGACTTAATTACATACAATTCAAAATTATATAATGCATCGATATTAGAATTCTGTGTTTTGGACTTTATACACTTATATGTTGATATTTGCAGATTGGTTTATCCAAAAAAATTTAAAAATTTTACACATGTTTTACGTTATGTAGATTGATTTATGCAAAATCTAAAATGTCAGTTTTACGTTATTACCCCTCTTCATTTGCCTCGCTCATAACTTTTCTCAACATTTGTTAACTTTTTTAATATCTAATCTTAGCTATCCATTTTAAAACTACTTCCATCAGTGACTCATACTTAAATATGAATCACTTATGCAAAAGTAATGCTTTTAGACCAACACGCTTATTACAGAAGAAGGAAGAATATTAGAATTCACCATTAATAAAGGGTAAGAAGGTAAATATACTCTTCCACTTTTTTCTTCTCTCTTAGGTGTTCACTCTGTGTGCGTGGCTTTGTTCATGAATAATGCCTAATACATGCGTTATGGCCATGAGAGTGGTTATGTCCATCGTGAGCAACATATGCATGCATCCTAGTGCATTCCACCGGTTTCTTCTTCCTCTTCGATCATTCCACTCCATAACACCGGACTTCGATGACCCGATTGAGATTGTTTCCTGATTCAGCCCCTGGCTTCGTTACACTTCCCCTCGGTCGAGGATCTTCCCTCTTACTTCACATGAGTTTCTCATTGTGGACTAATTTCAATGGTAACGTTATAGGCTTATAACATAATGGTAACTCGAGCTTTGCAAGAGGAGTGAAGATTGCTATATATGTTTTCTTGCTGGAATAGGATGCACATTTCCTGAAAGCATTTCTCAAATGCAAGAGGGTTGACAGTTGATCGATTCATATGTCTCTCTGGTTCTTAAGGCGTAATCAGCTTCCTTCCTCAATGCGGAATAGAGCAAGCCAAGCCAATGGATTAATCCTCACTATTAGGACCGGAGTCGCTTGCGCTAATACTGTCCCGACGAAATCAAGGAGAATAGTGAAGAGGTTCTTCGATGAGTGAAATCGCAGCATTTACTTTTTTATCCTTCACTGTATCATAGTCATTCCTAGCCATTGGATTAAAAATACATAAAATCAACGGTAGGAAAAATTCCTTTATTTTGCTTAATGAAAAGATAGAGGGACGCTAAAATCACCCAAGTTAAATATAGAGTGAAACATTAATTGTTATCTTTTATCGAAGATAATTTGTTCGAGTTAAGTAAGATCATTGTATATAATAATTTTTTAAATATTTAATATAACTGCATTGAATGAGATTTAAATTTAAGATTACATATTAAATTAGAACAATTTATACTTATTGATCTATATGTTGAATGATATTCACTCACTATTTCAAAATGTCTTACAAAAATTTATTCATATATATTAAATTAACTTATAATATATCAACTTAGCCTATAAAATTTATTATAAATTAAATATAATAAAATGACACGTTCAATAATTTTTATTAAAAATAAATTTTATCAATTCAAACGTTTAATTTAAAGCTCTTAAAAACAATATTAAGTATATAAAATTTTACACAATTTAAATATTAATTAATATTTTATTTTATTTTCTATATTTTAATATTAAAATGTTATTCAAAATATAAATAATCTAATAGATTATATGTTTATTAGTGTCTAAATTATATAAAATTTTATATATAAGAGGTTGATAATATTATTATAAGAATCAATATTTAAATTAATAAGATTTATGTTTAATAAAAGAAATATTAGAGATGTATTTTACTCAACTCAATATTTGGTATCAATTTGATCTTGATTCTTGACAGACGTGTATACATTTGTTTGTTGGGTTGAATTGGCACCAAGCAAGATATCCAACATGAAGAATGGGTTTATCCTTAATGCAGGAGAGAATGCGGCCATATATAGGTTCTCCTTTCACATATGAACATGCACGAGACCAAGTCAATGGCCATGCAAATTCATCACTACTCTACAAAATGAAGTTCACATTCCATTTTCATGTTGATAGAAGCAACATCTTTGCAAGAAATGGCGGGGACGCGGTAAGAGGGTACATTTCTGAGGAATGAGTCTTTATGTTGATTGTTAAATTGGTTCTTCAAGTCCTTGTGACAAGACCCGGTATTCTTCATATGTTCATTGAAGTGCATCTTTAACCCTTAAGCACACTTCCACATAGCAGCTAAATGCTCCTTTTTAGTACCATTTTGGGTCTTGACCAAACAACTTGGGTTAGTATTGGTATCTTCATCCTAATTGGTCAACAATTGATATTCACCAAAAGTCAAATGCTAAGTTTTTCCTCTTTAATTTCGAAATGTCAATATTATTTTAATGGCTTTCTTTTCAAACCGTTGAAAAACCCATTTAGCTCTTGTCATACGATATAATTCTACCAAGCGGAATAGGGATAATTTGTGACAACCGCTACATGCTAAGTAACCTTCAATTAATGTTCATACCAAAAGGCTAATCTGAATTGGTCTGGGTTTTGAATCAATTAATATTCATACCAAATTTATTATCAATTTTTTCTCTCTAGAGAAAAATCAAAGTTGACTTAATTTACAGTTTTTTTCAATTATAGGAATTCACTTTAGTAATTCATTGTCAAGGTATTCTAAACACGCATGAAGTTTAATTTCTAAATCAAATTAACTCAATCAAATCAACTCTTTATTTTCAACAATTCTATTGATAGCTTTGCTTTTTCAAACAGTGGAAGAAAAAAACCCATCTCCGCTGTCACATCATAACCACTCCACCAAGGAAAGTGAATCGTGGATTTGTTATTGCTGTACGAGTGACTCATACACTCAACATCACTTTTTACACTAGCCAGTTTGTTCATTATCCAGTTATTATTAAATTAAAATATTTTTAATTTTAAATTAATGCTAAATAAATATTTTAATTATTAATAGTAAATATTTTATTGTGTTAAATAAGATTAAACTAGAGAGAGAAAATTTTAAAATTAAAATATCAATTATAAGAAATTTAAAATATAAAATAAATGAAAAATAGAAAAAAGTAACACTTATTTTTTTTTGTTTAATATAAATGTTAAAAGTACTATTATTAAAAAATTATAACTCAAAGGTAAATTAATATATTAAGTTAAATCATTTTGGGTTTTGAATTGGCTCAATGTCTCTTTCCTTGCAAAGTTTAGGGGAGCCCCAAGTGTGTGTGTGTGTATCCATTAATCTCGTTTACAATTTTTTCCTCTACATGGAACGAAGTTCTTTGAATCTGCCATTTACTTGACTTGGACTTTTGATAACAATATGCATTATTTTATTTTATCTTGTTGGTGAAGACATGTATATAAGAAGAGTACCCAAGTAATCCCATGCAACAAGACGACCTCAATTTCCCTTCTCATTAATTTGTACCAATTCACTACAATATCAAAGATGGACTTCACAATTTGTACATTGTTCCTTCTGTTGGCATGTGTCACCATTGGTTCATTCCTTGCAAGAACAACCACAAAACCAAACCACAAACTTCCACCAGGCCCTTCACGCCTTCCCATCATAGGAAACCTCCTTGAACTTGGGCAAAAGCCACACCAATCTTTGGCCAAGCTTGCAAAGATTCATGGTTCTATGATGAGCCTCAAGCTAGGTAGAGTAACCACTATAGTAATTTCTTCTGCTGAGATGGCCAAAGAAGTGCTCCTAACACATGACCAATCCTTGTCAAACCGTCCCATTCCTCAATCAGTGTCAGTTCTCAACCATGAACACTATAGCCTTGCCTTCTTACCCGTTTCACCATTGTGGCGAGAGTTGAGAAAAATATGCAATGGCCAACTATTTGCACACAAGACCCTTGATGAAAGCCAAGAAGTTAGACGCAAAAAAGTGCAACAACTCCTCAATGATGTGTACAAAAGTAGCCAAGTTGGTGAAGCAGTGGATATTGGAAGAGAAGCATTCAAGACCACCATAAATTTGTTATCAAACACCATTTTCTCTGAGGACTTGGTTTTGTCTAAAGGGAAAGTGGGAGAGTTCAAGGACTTGGTGACCAATATCACAAAACTTGTTGGATCACCAAACATAGCAGATTTTTTCCCTGTGCTGAAGATGGTTGATCCGCAGGGTGTGAAAAGACAACAAGCTAAGAATGTTGCCAAGGTGTTGGACATCTTCGACTGCTTGATTAGGCAACGGTTGAAGTTGAGGGAAAGCACAGGTTCTGACACGCACAATGACATGTTGGAAGCCTTGCTCAACATTTCTAAGGACAACAAGATGATTGACAAAACAATGATTGAACATTTGGCACATGTATGTATATTAATTTCTTTCTTTTTCTTTCTAAGGATTAGCGTGGATTTAAAGCTTAATTTAATATTCAATTAAATTTTTTTTACATGAGTGCTTGAACTATAAATTTGATAATGAAATTTGATGGAATAAATTTTATAAAAAACTTATTTTAATGTAATAAGTTAAAAAGAATTTTTATGAGAATAATTTTTTTTAATTTTTTAAATACATGTTAAAATTATTGCACACTAAATCAATCTTTCTTAAAGATTTACAATGTTAATTTTTTCTATTAGATTAATACCTTCAAAGTTTGAAGTGTCACTGTATCACAAACATGTAAGTAGTGATACATTTTTTCAGAAACTATTGATGTCAAAATATTTCTGAAGAACTAAATTAATGAAATTTTTTTTACAAAGTAACACGAGGACAATTTAAATTTTGAAGAAATCATCTAGCAATCAAAGTGTTTGAAGAACTAAAGTCATAATTAATGTTTTTGTCTTTTTTGTAATTACCACTCCTATGTAACTCACTCACCGTGAAATTATGAATTATAGGATCTGTTTGTTGCGGGAACAGATACAACAACTTCAACTCTTGAATGGGCAATGACTGAGTTAGTACTCAACCCAGAGATCATGTCAAAGGCAAAAAAAGAGTTGGAAGAAGAAATAGGCAAAGGTAAGCCTGTAGAAGAATCAGATATTGCTAAACTCCCTTACTTGCAAGCAATCATAAAAGAGACCTTGCGCTTGCACCCTCCAGTTCCTTTCTTACTTCCTCGAAAGGCAGAAAGAGATGTAGACATATGTGGCTTCACCATCCCAAAGGATGCACAAGTGCTAGTTAATGTGTGGACTATTGGTAGGGATCCAACCTTATGGGTGAATCCAACTTTGTTCTCTCCAGAGAGGTTTTTGGGCTCAGATATTGATATCAAAGGTCGAAACTTTGAGCTTGCACCATTTGGTGCTGGAAGGCGCATATGCCCTGGCATGATGTTGGCTATTAGAATGTTGCTTTTGATATTGGGTTCACTAATCAATTCCTTTGATTGGAAACTTGAAGATGGCATTAAACCACAAGATGTTGACATGGGCGAAAAATTTGGAATTACCTTACAAAAGGCTCAACCACTTCGAGTTGTTCCAGTTGACATATAAACACCTAATTAATTACACTGAAAAAGGTTGCACCATTCAGCAAAAAGAGTCTAAAGTAAGAGAAAAAAAGACAAAAGCCACCTAACCCATGTCTTTCTTTCCTCTTTTTGTGTTGGACGGTGTAGCTACAAGAACAATCTCAAGTAATGGTAGACTATATATATATTATGTCAATTGTTAATTTGGTGCCCACTTTCGTGTGAATAGTTATAGTGTGTGTGTATGTTTTTTTTTATTTTTTTTTATCATTGTTATTACTTTAAATAATTAAGTGGGGTTGAGAATAAATGTATTCACGTAGATGAAAGCAAGCAAACTTTAATTCTTCTTAAGATGTTTATATATCAATTTTAAATTGATTTAATTTGGTTTGATTATGGATTGTTATGTCCTAACTCCCGACAGTTGTTGATCGATAAAAATATTGAACAAACTGATCTAATATCTATGTATTGCACAAGTTTTTTTAATTAATTTTAATATATTATTGAAAATTATATTAATACTATAATGTAGTTAAGTTTACACCGTTATGTGTATATATTTTTTAAGCTGGATATATATTTTAATTTATAGTATAGTTAATATATTATTTCATTTTATATTAATATTAGATAGATAGATAATATTAAATATCAGTTTTTTTTACTAACGCTCCTTTGTATATTTAAAATATTTATATTATTTGAATAATTTAAGTGTTAAAAAAATTAAAATAAATTTGATTAAATATTTTGGTCTTTATAATTCTTTGTCTAAACGGATAAGTAAGAATAAAAATAATAATATATAAAATTATGAAGGAACAAATTAAATATTTTTCATATATTTTTAACAAATATTAATAATAGTTGGTCAACCCATTGCAGGTAGTGAACTTTATTGAGTCAAATAAAAAATTAAATTAAATTAAATTTAATTTAATTTAAATTTGCAAAAACAGAGCTCAAAACAAGTAAAGTTTGATTGTTTTGTGAATTTTATAAGCTAAGTCTAAATTAGATCAAACTAAAAAGGCCCAAATATAGTTAAGCTCACAATTTAAAGTTTAAACTACATTTTATTGAGTACATTTAAACTTGATCCGATTGAACAAACTTATTTTATTAATTTTATGTTTAATCAAATAAAATATTTTGTAATAATCGATTGAACCAATCGAATGAAACTTTAATTTCTTAATCATTTTAAATCAATATTTTTTAAAAATATAAAAAAAGACTAAGTCGGTGGGATTATCGTCTAAGTACCATCCCGCGGTGCGCTAAAATATTTCTCATTTCACAAGTGAGAGAGGACGTTGGCGTTTAAGCCTTGGTTCCTATTTTTAGGTCTGATTCCAATCTTCAAAATAAAGAATAGAATTCCATAGCCCTAAGAGTTTAGACCAATTCAAATGCCTCTATCTTCTACGAATTTAATTTGATGGTCGTAAGGTTTTTGAATCTTTTATTACTTTACTGTAAAGATTCTTGCACGAAGTTTTGTTTATCACAAGTTATGGTTGATTTTATTCTTGAGCAGATAAACTGAGTAAAGAAGCAAAACATAAGTCATGAGTAAGGCTGATATAGATGTGAAACTGGACAGTTTTAATCCAAAATTTCTTCCGTTTCTAGATATTTTAAGCACCAGTTCCGGAAATCTTGGTATGAAAGTATGTAAGAAGATGACAAATTCTTGAAAGAATTGAAGCTTATACTCACTTCAGGTTTGCTTTTATAATAGTATGAATCTTGCCTTAGTTTCTTGATTTTATTGTTTTTCTTTTTCTCTCTTTTTCCTGCTTTACCTTTACAAGAATGATTCTGCATGGAGATTTTGATCTTATCGTCGATTTGTTATTGTGTCGATAAATTGGTAAAAGAGAAAGTAATAGAGGATGATGTGAAACTTCGAAAGAGTAATTTCTCCTCAACTTAATGTGTCTTTACAGTAACTGAAAATCGACAATCAGTAAGTTTAGAAACTCTTGATATCAGCAAGCATAGATAAAGATGGTGAAAGAAGCTAAACGAAGTTTGATTGACTATATTATATCTGTATTGTTCCAATTCGTAATTAACTTGAATCCATATTATATACGTCATAGTGAACTAAAGGAAAGTCAAATTTGAGGTAGAAGGAAGCTAGATGTTTTGCAGCAATGGACAGAACACTATACCAAAGGGTGAAGTTACTGATATATTTTATGTAGAATTCAAAATCTAGTATGCCTTAAACATAGAATGTGATGAGAAATTATGTTCGGTCTTTTTGACATTTCTAATTGCATATAAGATTTTAGTGTGTGCTTTCTACCATGGATTTGGATAATTTGGTCCATCATGGTCCTATGAAGCATAAAAAAGACGGTGGAAAATGATACTGTTGTGTGTCTTGGTGAGATGGAATCTATTTTGAGTTATTATGAGCATGGTTGCTGTATACGACAGGATAAGATTAAGGTGCTGCTCTAGAGTTGTGGCGAATGAGAGGGACATCTCCATGGACTCATTCTATTGTGGGGGGTTTTTAGGGATGCGCTTGATTGGTGAATGCAGGTCAATTACAACATAGTTATAAATCTTTAAGCATTGGTCTGATATTATTATGTAGTTGTTGTATCAGTTATTGCTAATCATGCACTTGCTACTTCAGTGAATACATTTTTGCTACGTATTCTTCAAATTTATGTTTCTTTAGTCTACAAAGTTACATGTTTTGGTACACATGAATGTTTTGATTTGATCTCTCATTAAAGACTTTATTAATAAAATTCTTGAACACACACACTTTTAATCAAAATGAAAAGGATGTCTCAGTTTTCAACTTTATCAGCAAAGGCATAAGCGTCGGTGTAGGCATCGCTCACTTTGTCAAAATGCTATAGTAAGTTACTGTAGCAACATTGAAAAAAAATAACAAATCACTGTAGCAAATTTTACTTATAAAAGGCAATGAAGCAACGGAGGTTGATATACGATCATTCATGGATCAATTAACACTGAGAGAAAATTGAAAGTGTTATTTTGTAGTTCTTATTCTATTTTGAGAGAGTATTTATTAAGAGAAAAATAGAGAGATTTATTACTCTTTGTCCTCATAATTTTAGAGGACTTCTTGTACTCTCCCTTTTACATAGTGGAATTATTTTGCTCGTCGTCGTCCGTGGGTTTTTCTCTCTGATTTGGAGTTTTTCCCATGTTAAAATCTTGTCTCCATTATTCTCTTACTTCTCTTTATTTTCAATTAAATTCGATCCAGTCTTCTGCATTGCGTTGATACCATAACAAGTGGTATCAGAGCAGTTATTTAATTGGAAATATTAAAAATGTATACCGTTACAAAATTTGACATTGAGAAGTTTGATGGTAAGATTAGTTTTTCTATTTAGAAAGTTCAAATGAGAGTCATTCTTACTCAACAGATTAAAGAAAGCTTTAGATGGAAAGTTAAAAAAAATTGACTTCCATGACCGATGAACAATGGGACGAGTTGGATGAAAAGACATTTTTAGTAATCCAACTTTGCTTATCCAATGAGGTTCTACGTGAGGTGGCCGACATAACCACCTCCGCGAAATTGTTGTTAAAGTTGAAAACTTTGTATATGACTAAAAGCCTCGCCAACAAGCTTCGTCTCAAGGAGCGATTATATAGTTCTGTATGATAGAAGGTACTCACATTCAATCTCATCTTGATGAGTTTAATTCTATTATTATGGATCTACAAAATATCGATATTAAAATCGATGATGAAAATAAAGCTGTTTTGTTGATTGTCTCTTTACCTTCTACCTACAAACACTTCAAAGAAATTATGTTGTATGGTAATAATGACACCTTATCCTTTGAAGATGTTAAATCTAATTTATTGTCTAAAGAAAAATTTGATCTTGAAATTCATTCTGAGGACAAGGGTGAAGGTCTATGTGTTAGAGGTAGAACTCCAGTAAAAGAGAGTACTAGTCACAAAAAGAGTAGATCTAAATCTAGGAAATGACAATCCAACACTATCTGTCGTTATTGCAAAAAATATAGGCATGACATTTCTTATTGTTTTATCTTAAAGAAAAAAAGAAGAAAATAAACAAAAAAAAGGAAAAAGGTAAATAACATTTTGAAGCTGCTAATATTGAGACTAATTATAATGGAGATGTTATGTCATCTGTTGTCTCTTCTGACAAAAGAAGCAAAAATAAGTGACTTCATGACTTTGCATGCACATACCACATGTGTGCTTATAGGGATTTATTTACCACTTTTGAACCAGTTAATGGTGGTATTGTCTTGATGGCTAATGATACCCAATGCAAAGTTGAAGGAATAGGTACTATTCAGATCAAGGCTCATGATGGTGTTGTCAGGACTTTGACTAATATTTGCTTTATTCCTAAATTAAAGCAGAATCTCATCTCTCTTGGTACCCTTGAATCTCTTGGGTTCAAGTATTCATCTGAAGGTGAAGTCCTAAAGGTATCAAAAGGTTCTCTCATTTTGTTGAAAGGTAACTGAGTTGGTACTTTATATTTCTTGCAAGGTTCTATTGTGACAGGTTCAGCAACTGTATCTTCTTCTATGCTTGATAATGATGCCACCAAATTATGGCACATGCGCCTGGGCCATATGAGTGAGAAAGGCATGCATCTTTTGAGCAAGCAAGGTCTTCTTGGTAATCAACGTATCTGTAAGTTAGAGTTTTGTAAACATTGTGTCTTTGGAAAACAGAAAAAAGTATGTTTCTCTATTGCAACTCATCGTACAAAGGGTATTCTTGATTATATTCATTCTGACCTCTGGTGGCCTTCTAAAGTTCCCTCTTATGGAGGACGCCGTTATATGATGACTATTATTGATGATTTTTCTTACAAAGCTTGGGTTTATTTTCTCAGGTATAAAAATGAGACTTTGCCCACTTTTAAGAAGTGGAAAACTCTTGTTGAAACCCGGACAGGGAGAAAAGTCAAAAAGCTCAGAACGGATAATGGATTGAAGTTCTGTGACGGTGACTTTATCGAGTTCTGCGCAAATCATGGAATTGCTAGACATAAAACTATTCCAAGAACACCCTAGCAAAATGGTGTATGCTCTCAAATGCTGGGTTATGGCATCGACGTGAATTTTGGACTGAAGCAGTATCAACTGCTTGTTACTTGGTTAATCGTTCTCCATACTTGTCACTTAATTTCAAAATTTCAGAAGAAATTTGGTCAGGTAATCCTATTGATTATTCCAATTTGAGAATCTTTGGATGTCCTGCTTATGCACATGTCAATGATGGCAAATTAGCTCCAAGAGCTGTTAAGTGCATATTTCTTGGTTATGCATCTGAATCTAAAAGATATCGTTTATGGAATCCTAAGTCACAAAAATTAATTTTCAGTAGAGATGTAACTTTTAACGAGGATGTTTTATTATCTTCTGGAAAACAATCTTCTGTTATTTCTTCTACTAGTACTAATAATCTACAGGGTACTAGCGAGAAGGTGAAGTTGGAGTTGAAATCTACAACTCCTAATGTTGATGTTCCATCTTCTTCTATCAATGAATCTAGCACTGATATATGTGGTGACGATGATGTTGATGAGATTACCACTTCTCTAATTCAGCCGCAGGAAGAGGAGTATTCCATTGCCCAAGACAGACCAAGAAGGACAATTACTAAGCTAGCTAGATATGAAAATTATGCTTGTGATGATAATTTAATTGCATATGCATTATCTGTTGCATAAGAAATAAATGATGATATTGAACCAACCAGCTATACTGAGACTGTTTCTTGTGCTGATTCTTCAAAATGGCTAATGGGTATGAATGAAGAAATTGAAAGTCTTCATATAAATGGTACTTGGAGTTTAACAGAGCTTCCCAAAGGCAAAAGATCTTTGATATGCAAATGGGTCTATAAGAAGAAAGACGACATTCCCAGGGTTGAAGATCCTAGATGCAAGACACGATTAGTTGTTAAAGGCTTCAGCCAAAAGGAAGGTATTGACTTTAATGAGATTTTCTCACTTGTTATTCGTCATACCTCCATACTATTTTGCTTGCTTTTGTTGCTTTATTTGACTTGGAATTGGAGCAACTTGATGTTAAGACAACTTTTCTACATGGAGAGTTGGAAGAAGAAATTTATATGAAGCAATCTAAGAGATTTATTATTCCTGGTAAGGAGCATCTTGTTTGCCGATTAAAGAAATCTTTATATGGACTCAAACAAGCACCGAGACAATGATACAAAAGGTTTGATTCTTTTATGATTGAGTAAGGTTATTGCAGAAGTTAATATGACAACTGTATTTATTTTTAAATACTTCCTGATGGATCTTACATATACTTGTTACTATATGTTGATTGCATCACGTGACAAGTCTCTAATCAGAAAATTGAAAACTCAACTCAGTAATGAGTTTGAGATGAAAGAATTGGGTGCAGCTAAGAAGATTCTTGGTATGGAGATTTGCAGGGATCGTCAAGCTGGTAAATTGTTCCTATCTCAACAAAAATACGTTGAGAAAGTGCTTAACAAGTTTAATATGTCTAATTGCAAACCTGTTTCTACTCCACTTGCTGCACATTTCAAGTTATCATCTGATCTTTGTCCTAAGACAAAGGAAGACATTGAGGGTATGTCACGCGTTCCTTATGCTAGTGTTGTTGGCAGTCTTATGTATGCTATGGTATACACTAGACCTGATTTAGCATATGTCATTAGTATAGTGAGTCGGTATATGCATAATCCTGGAAATGATCATTGGAGTGCTGTAAAATAGATTTTTCGGTATCTAAAAGGTACTTCTAATATTGGCTTGATATTTGATAGAAATCATGCAACAACTGAAGTTACAAGTTTTGTTGATTCGGATACTGGTGACGATCTTGACAAAAGAAGATTTCTTTCTAGTTACATATTTACTCTTTGTAATTGTGCTATTAGTTGGAAAGCTCAGCTTCAGTCACTTCCATTATTATCTACGACTGAAGCTGAATATGTTGCAGCAAAAGAATGTGTGAAAGAGGCTCTTTGACTTAAAGGTCTAATCAATGAACTTGGTCTTACACAGGATGTTTTTACTGTGTTTTGTGATAGTTAGAGTGCTATTTACTTGACCAAGAATAACCGCTACGATAACAGGACAAAACATATTGATGTGAAACATCATTTTATCCGAGAAATTGTTGCTAAGGGTGAAGTCGTGGTTCAGAAGATCCATACATATGAGAATCCAGCTGATATGCTTACTAAGCCTCTTCCAAAGGCCAAGTTCCAGCATTGCTTGGACTTGGTTGGTCTCTACAGCACTTGAACGCCCTTCGGGAGTTTAAACGGCGTCGAGCAATTTATTAAAACTGATTCAAGGTGGAGATTGTTACTCAAAATGAAAAAGGACGTCTCAATTTTCAACTTTGTCAGCAAAGGCATAGACGTCGGTGTAGGCATCGTTCACTCTGTCAAAATGCTACAGTAAGTTACTGTAGCAACATTAAAAAAAAATAACAAATCATTGTAGCAAATTTTGCCTATAAAAGGCAATGAAGCAACGGAGGTTGATATACGATCATTCACGGATCAATTAACACTGAGAGAAAATTAAAAGTGTTATTTTGTAGTTCTTATTCCATTTTGAGAGAGTATTTATTGAGAGAAAAATAGAGAGATTTATTACTCTTTGTCCTCATAATTTTAGAAGACTTCTTGTACTCTTCTTTTTACATAGTGAAATTATTTTGCTTGTCGTCGCCTGTGGATTTTTTTTTTTTTCTGATTTGGAGTTTTTCCACGTTAAAATTTTGTCTCTATTATTCTCTTTATTTCCAATTAAATTTGATCCAGCCTTCTGCATTGCGTTGATACCATAACACACACATAAATATTTTAAACTGTTTAATGGCTTATGACCAAAACATATGGATTGTACAGGAAATTGATTGCTTGCATAGGGCGCAACTTAACAATGCATTGTGGGTAATGTTTGGATTAATGATGATAGTCTTCAAGGTAACCGGCCAAGAGCTGTGCTGCTTTATTATAACTGAAGTTCTCAGAATTAGCTGGCTATCATCGGCTATATATTTGTGTCAAATTTACCACTTGCTTTAATGGTGTTGGCAAGAATAGTTGGACCGTACTGGATTAGTTGTCGTTCTAAAAGGTTGGTGTAAAACAATATAACTTATGTCATTGAAATGGAAAATTTTAAACATATATATGATTGTTTTATTTTTTATTAATGGGAACATATATGATCTTTGTGCATGACTTAATTGGTGGATTTTTATGCTGTAATGATGAATCTAAAAAAAATATTATTCTCTATAATATTAAATTATCATATTTTTTACTTTTTCTTTAGGTGAAAATTTATTTATTTTTTCCTTTTTTTTCTGTAATGAAGTATGTAGAAATAAATTAACAATGTTTGATATTCAAGCATATTTGTTTAATAGCAAACATGTAGGCAATATTTTTATATTTGGTTGTATTTAATTGTCATCTGCAGTGGAGGTGCTACCAATGATATGGAAAATTTCTTAGACATTCTCTATATTAATATAGTTATAAGTATGATTATTTAATTGAGGAAAATGCAAAATTAGAAAATTATTTTTGTTTTGTGTTTCTGAAAGAAAAGGACTTGATTGGAATGACACTAGAATTTCTCCCATTGGATGCAGAACCTCATCGTAGAAAAAAAATCTGTAGCACAAGGTTCTGTGCTTTTCTGTTTTGAAAAAAATGGGTCAGTGTCTTGGCTTAAGACGATGTGTTCCTTTTTCTTTCAACAGCTTCATTGGTCAGGTATGATTGCAAAGACCATATAGCATACTATAATAATTTTCAGGCATTCTTATGAAATTATTTGAACGACTATATTACAGTTTTAAAAAATTCAGTTTACCTGTGATAGGCAGTGGGATTGGAGAGGGCAATCATGGTCTCAGTTTGGAGAAGTCCATGTTAGAATGCACCCTGTTGAATGTACAACACTGCTTAAAATGCAAAGCTCAAAGATCAAGCTGAAAGAAGTTGAGAAACTCTGGAAAGGTATTAGAAATTGATACAAATTTCTAGAATAGTCTAGAAAAAATACTAAGAACAATCTAGGAAAAACTAATTGTATCTTCTAGTATGTAGATGCTTCTAGAGAAAGTTCTAGAATATTGTAAATCTTCAAGTTTCTAGATAACTCAAGTATATTGAACCAAATGGTGGATGATGCCTATAAATAGGCATGCTACCTCATTGTAAAAGATATGAAGAAGAAGTAATCAAGACATCAATTCTCCATCTCTTGAGTCTCTTACTAAAACTTCTTCAACTACTATTTTCAACTATTCCTACTAACACATTTCAACTATCTTACTCATCTCACCCACACTAAAAATTATCAGTAGCATCAGAGCTACGTTTGGTCATCTACTGGGCGTAAAAATATTACCATACTATTTCAAAATTAAAATAAACTACTTCCAAAAATTTCCTAACCCATGACTAGCACTACTCAACCATCATCTCTTCCCGTCCCCATTTTCAATGGTGAAAATTATGATTTTTGGAGCACAAAAATGAAAACATATTTCATTTTCCAAAATTTGTGGGATGTTGTGGAAGAAGAATTCACTATTCCCTCAGATATATCATCCTTTACTGCAGCTCAAAGAAAAGAATTGAAGGAGAATAAACAAAAAGATTCAAAGGCCTTGTTTACTCTACAACAAGCTGTGACTGATGCAAATTTTTCAAGAATAATGGGTGCTACAACAGCCAAAGAAGCATGAAGTACGCTGCAGGAAGAGTTTGAAGGAAGCGAAAAGGTACGCGTTATAAAACTCCAAACTCTACGACGAGAATTTGAATTATTAAAAATGAAAGAGTTTGAGACCGTCAAGGATTACTATTCCAAAATAAAAGAAATGGTTAATCAAATGAGAGCTTACGGAGAAAATATTCTTGACAAAAAAGTTGTTGAGAAATTACTTATTACAATTCCCCGTAAGTATGATCCAATTGTCACCACTATTGAGCAAACAAAGGACCTATCTACTCTATCAGTGACAGAGTTAGTAGGGTCCCTTGAAGCTTATGAGCAAAGGTTGAAAAGACATGATGAGGACTCAATAGAAAATGTCTTTCAATCAAAGCTCAAATTACGGTCTCAGAATAAAGGGAATGAATCAAGAAAGAATATTGGAGAAACTTATAGAAACAAAGAGAATTCTAGAAATTTCTCTAAAAACAATCAAGATAAATACCCTCTATGTGGTATTTGTAAGAGGACAAATCATGCTGAAGAAGAATGTCAGTATAGTGGAAAACCACAATGTCGACACTGCAAGAAATTTGGACATGTGGAAAAGTATTGTCGCAACAAAAACAAGTATCAAGCAAATTTTGCTGAAGAGGATGATCGAGAACCACATCTTTTTTATGCTACCCAAGATCCTAGTACTGAAACAAGCAGAAATTGGTACTTGGATAGCGGTTGCAGCAATCACATGGCCAAAGATATAAACATCTTCAAGGATATCGACGAATCCATCAAAGTGAAAGTTCGAATAGGAAACGGTACTATCGCCGAGTCAAAAGGCAAAGGCACTGTTATGGTGGAGACAAAGAAAGGTACGAAACTTATTACTGATGTCTTACTAGTCCCCAACCTCAAGGAAAATCTCTTGAGTATTGGCCAAATGATGGAGAAAGGTTATTCTCTTCACTTCAAAGGGGACACATGTAAGATATATGACAACAAAAAGCAAGAGATTGGCCAAGTAAAGATGGAGAAAAGAAATCAAAGTTTTCCAATAAGCTTTCAACAAGGCGCTAATATTGCCATGAAAGCAGAAGTTGATACTTCACGACTTTGGCATCGAAGATTTGGCCACTTCAATACTCATGCCTTAAAACTACTACATCAAAAGAATATGATGAAGGATCTTCCATATCTTGAAGAAAATAATGAAGCTTGTGAAGGATGTCTCCTTGGCAAGCAACATCGATTGCCATTTTCTACTGGAAAAGCTTGGAGAGCAAAAGACTTATTGGAACTTATTCATACAGATATTTGCGGACCAATGCAGACACTATCACTACATGATAACAGGTATTTTATCCTTTTTATCGATGATTTTTCTATAATGACTTGGGTCTACTTCATCAAAGCAAAGTCAGAAGTCTTTGGAATTTTTAAGAAGTTTAAGGCCCTTGTCAAGAAGCAAAGTGGTAAACAGATAAAAGTATTAAGAAGTGATCGTGGCAAAGAGTATACATCTCAAGAGTTTGATAAATTCTGTGAGGATGAAGGCATTCAACGACAACTTACTGTCGCATATACTCCACAACAAAATGGAGTAACTGAGAGGAAAAATCGTACGGTAATGGAGATGGCTAGATCCATGCTGAAGGAGAAAGAATTGCCAAATACTTTCTGGGCTGAAGCAGTTTATACTGCTGTCTACATACTTAACAGATGTCCAACTAAGGTTGTCCAAGATAAAACTCCAATTGAAGCTTGGAGTGGACAAAAATCATCAGCAAAACATCTAAGGGTTTTCGGATCAATTTGCTACATACACATTCCAGAAGAGAAGAGACACAAACTATAAGACAAAACCGTACGAGGTATCTTCTTGGGATATAACACATAGTGAAAAGGATATCGACTCTACAACTTGCAAACCAAGAAGCTCACCATTAGTCGAGATGTTGAAGTTGATGAAAATGCTGCTTGGAATTGGAAAGATGAAAATGTTTAGAAAAATGTTTCCATACCAATGCAGCAACCTCAAGAAATTGAAGAAGTCTCAGGTGAGAATTTTTCACCTCCACAACAACAACATTCCTCACCAGAGTCTACTCCAAGACGAGTTAGATCTTTGGTAGATATATACGAGACCTGTAACCTGGCCATAACTGAATCTGAGAGCTTTGAAGCAGCGTCAAAACAAGAAGTATGGGTCAAGGCAATGGAAGAAGAGATAAAAATGATTGAGAAAAATAATACATGGGAGCTAGTAGATTGCCCCACAGATAAAGATATCATTGGGGTAAAATGGGTCTATAAGACCAAGCTTAATCTAGATGGCACCATACAAAAGTACAAGGCAAGGCTGGTAGCTAAAGGATACTCACAACAACTTGGAGTTGATTACAATGAGACATTTGCTCCAGTTGCTCGCCTGGATACTATAAGAACTCTGATTGCTCTTGCTGCACAAAAAGGATGGAACATTTATCAACTCGATGTAAAATCTGCCTTTCTCAATGGCATTCTTCAAGAAGAGATTTATGTGGAGCAACCGCAAGGTTTCGTCAGCAAAGATAATGAAGGCAAAGTACTAAGACTAAAAAACGCTCTATATGGATTGAAGCAAGCTCCACGAGCATGGTACAGCAAAATTGATCAATACTTTGCAGACCAAGGATTCAGGAGGAGCAAAAGTGAAGCAACTTTATACACCAAGATCCAAGGTCAGTATGATATACTCATTGTCTCCTTGTATGTAGATGATCTTATCCGCACAGGAAACAATGTGGAGATGATAGCTAAGTTCAAAGAAGATATGATGAAGACCTTCGAAATGACCGACCTTGGCTTAATGAACTACTTCCTCGGAATAGAGGTAAAACAAAAGAAAGAAGGAATATTTATCTCACAGAAGAAATATGTTGAAGCACTACTCAAGAAATTTAAGATGAATGGATGTAAGACGGTCAGCACTCCATTGGTGACAAATGAGAAATTGAAGAAAAATGATGGTGCACCGGAAGCTGACGCATCACGTTACAGAAGTTTGATTGGAAGCTTACTATATCTCACAGTCACACGACCAGACATAACGTATGTTGTAAGTCTTCTTTCAAGATTCATGCAAAGTCCAAGCCAAATTCATTTTGGAACAGCAAAAAGAATCCTAAGATATCTACAAGGCACAAAAGAGTATGGTATATGGTACCAAACTATGAGCAACTCAAAGCTACTTGGCTACACCGACAGTGACTGGGCAGGATCGATCGACGACATGAAAAGCACATCTGGTTATGCCTTTTCACTAGGATCAGGAACAATCTTATGGGCTTCAAAGAAGCAAGCAACAGTTGCTCAATCAACAGCAGAAGCAGAATATGTAGCAGCTGCTGAGACTACAAGTCAAGCAATATGGTTACGAAGAATACTTGAAGAAATGAGAGAAAAACAAAATGAGCCTACTACAATCTACTGTGACAACAAATCAGCTATAGCAATGACAAAGAATACAATGCATCATAGTAGAACAAAACACATAGCAATCAAATATCACTTTATCAGGGAAGCAGAAGGAACTAAAGAAATCAAGTTCGAGTATTGCACAACTGAAGATCAAGTTGCAGACATTTTTACTAAAGCACTACCAAGACCAAAATTTGAACAGCTACGCACGAAGCTTGGAGTTACAGAAATTTGCATCAAGGAGGAGTATTAGAAATTGATACAAATTTCTAGAATAGTCTAGAAAAAATACTAAGAACAATCTAGGAAAAACTAATTGTATCTTCTAGTATGTAGATGCTTCTAGAGAAAGTTCTAGAATATTGTAAATCTTCAAGTTTCTAGATAACTCAAGTATATTGAACCAAATGGTGGATGATGCCTATAAATAGGCATGCTACCTCATTGTAAAAGATATGAAGAAGAAGTAATCAAGACATCAATTTTCCATCTCTTGAGTCTCTTACTAAAACTTCTTCAACTACTATTTTTAACTATTCCTACTAACACATTTCAACTATCTTACTCATCTCACCCACACTAAAAACTATCAAAAGGATTGGAATCAAACTTTTCTTCAACTAAGGCTTTGTCAATGATTGAGCATGTCAATAAGGATTTTTGGTCCTAGTATTATCAGAAGGACAGTGTGAGCTGAAATAACTACAAGGATACGTGAGAAATAAACTTGAGTGTTTAATTTTTCTCTTTTTTCAAAGTATGTTGTTTTAGTCTTTGTATCATTGTGATCTAAATTGCCATGAACCAAGAATTACCATTGCTGTTATTCAGTTATCTATTGTACAGGCTGCAGTATACATTTTGGGAGTTACGGACAGCCGCCTAACCAAGATTGTTTGGTCCTCTCCTGTAGTGATAGGTTTCCCTTGCATAATATGCTAACTTGACAAAAGAAAATAAAATGACTTGCTTTATCCATAGTTTTACTTGTATGCTATGCAGAATGCTGAATGCTGAATGAATGAATGAACCATGTGGATGACATTATGTTGATTTTTTTTTTGTTCCTTGGGAAACAACTACGTAACCTTTTGATCTGGATTTTGACATCAAAATTCAAGTTGATAGGAGGTACATCAGTATTGAAAGGTTTAATTCTTGAACAAATACATACTTGGATACACAACATGATTCATCGTTTCTTAATGAGGTAACTGGAGGTACATGATGCTCCAGGTTTACACTTGTGATTTTAAGGTTAAGCATAATAATTTTTTAAATAAGTTTAAGGGGGCTTTAGTAACAAGAGATTTAAGTTGTTAGATGAATAAAAACCCTTGCATTTGTAATTGGTTTGTTCCAACTATATGCCCCTGCCATGTGTCAGTCAACTCTTTATTTTGCCAATGTGGTATAAAGAAATGTTTGTAAGGTTTTAAATTTCTCTTTGCTTTAGCAAATTAGTTCTCCTGATATCAAATCAGGAATTTGGTTCTCGAGAATGATAATGAGGAGCAGAGGAAACTCAACTCTTAGAGTATGTTGGTTTCCATTTTTAAAAATGGAAACAAACTTGCTCTTAATTTTCCTTTTTGAACCTTGTTTAGCTACTGTTGGATGGTACCCAATAGCTGTCATAGGTTTGGATATAACTTGTAATTCTTTTGCTAATGTAGATGCTTTGCTTGTGCACCATTGAATTATGATGCCATTATGTCTATCTTAACAATTTATATGCATAAGATGTCGCGCCATACATTGTTATAAATAAAGGATGGATATATGCCAATTATTCTGTTTCTGGCCATCAAGACTCTTTCTTTTGTATCGTTTCCGGAACTGGCCATGAGACTGTACAGGCAATGTATTGAGCTATGCTTCCATTTCCCTCATGCTTGATTTGTCTTACTCTTTTTGGTATTTCTTTATCATCTAAATACATCCTTACTTATTTTATCTATCTGTTTCTTCAACCACACTTTATTATTGTTTGGATCACGTATGCAGATGAAACAATTAACCAAAAAGTAACGATGTGCTTAGACGATAAAAAGAAATAGTAAAAAAAAAATGTTGGGAGGTCGTTGGGAGAAAGTTTAGGTTAGCAAAAGTTGAAGGAATTAACAAAGACTATATATATATATATAGACTTTATGTTCAAAAATTCTGACCTGCAAATAAAATGTTGTTGTATCAACAAATTTTATAATTAAGGATAGAACTTAAATAAGACTATCATGTATTTCCAGTCATCGAATGTGGAATATCAAGCCTTGCTACTGCCATTTGTGAACAACAAAGGTTGTCTTTCCAACTCTTTAGTCTTCAAATACAATTTTCTCACCAAGTCGTAATCGAAGTGCACGACACGATGCAACTAATATGCTGTTCCAGCAGCAGACCAATCTCAATAAAGATTGCCATGTTATTTGGGAGGAAACTTAATCAGGCCTTAAGCAACTCCTGTTGCCACCTCAATATTTTATTATTTCACTCTCTGGCTTGTGGTTGGGGGAGACTGCGTCTAACCAGCACACGAGAACATGAACTTCATGCACGTGAACCAGAAAAATGGTTAATTGTTAGAAAACGCTGAAGGTATGTTTGTGAGTTGGATTGTAAGGTATATATCTTATAGATTTGTTCATTGTCAATTGTTATTATTATATAGTGATGACTTGGATATTATTTATTTGTTTTTTATATTGAAAGAGAAGTTGTAAAATCTTATAGTATAGCATTAAGCTTAAATTATTTTTTTCTACTTTAATTACAATTTTAACATTATGATTAAAAGAACATATTCAATAATAAGAAAACGACTTTTATGGTTATCTATATCTATATATTTATAAGTTTTAACTTTTAAAGATGAAGTACTTTCTTAATTTTCTTTCATGTAATGTCATAAGAGAATATGATATAATAATTCATCTTTTTATTTTCTTATTTTTATCATAATCATACAAATTGTTAACCTTAACGTATTGAGTTAAAAATGATGGATAGGATAATATTCTTTTTTCTTTTCACACTTTTTAGGATTTTATAAAAAATAATTATTTATAAAATATTTTTACAAGAAATATTATATTCACATTATTTTTAATAAAAATATTTTTTTCATAAATATTTTATGATTATATATTTTTTAAAACATATTTGACTAATTTTATGAAATATTTTTTGTTTTAATTGCTTTTTTTTTATTAAATAATACATTTTAACTGTAATAAAATTTTTTTATGAAAATATTATAATTTAATGTGAGTATTTTAATATTATTTATACACAAATAGTTTTGAATTTTTACATATTTTAATATTTATATAAATTTTTATCAAAAAGTTATAAGATTAGAGTAAACAATAATTTTTACCCTTTCTTTATAGTTTATATTTTATTTTATTATTATTTTTTATTCAAATATTGGATAGGATGACTTTATTAGTTTAATATGCATTAAACTTAGGATAGAATAAGAGTTTTGAAACATTAATATGCATTATTCTATATTTATTAAATTTTTGTGTCTTATTATTTACATTCACTCACTCTCTTTTTTAATATGAAATCTTATCTCGTTAACTTAATCATATTTATTATGGTAAAATATTTATTATTATTTTTTAATATGAAATCTTATCTCTTTAGCTTAGTCATATTTAATATGGTAAAATATTTATTATTATAACAAAATAATAACTCTTTTTAAACTTATAAAATATATATTAGATTTTAAAAAGGCATGCAATGTATTTGTTATTTTTATTCAAAAACTGTTTAATTTAATAAAATTTATGTAAAGTACAAAAAACTCATTAATATTGTAAATTTATTTTTTTAAATATTGTGTGATGATTAAGATAAGAGTTTTTCATATGTTAGATACATGGTAGATTAGAACAATGTTAACTAGTTATATTAAAAAAACACCGTTAACCAATTCCAAATTTATTTATTTAATTTGTTCAAGACTAAATTTTAATAATTAAAAAAAAAATCTAAGCGAGACAACTTGTTCTGGAATGGAAATTTTATTTAACCTTGATTATTAATATAAAATACGATATTTTACACGTGAATGCTAGCAAATCATAGGAAGAAGGGAAAAAAATGCCAAAGTTGTAATATCTCTTTTGGCAAGTGTTTGATCGCAATTAACGAAATCGTGATATGGTTAGAGTGATTAGAGAGGCTAAAAAGGACAAAATTTACATGTTTTAGAAGTGGTTTTGGTGCAATTTATGAATAAAATTTAATAAAATATTTATATTTAATATTATCACAGATTATTAACATAAAAGTCAAATTTTGATTAGTAAACAACAGGAAAAGTGTATACTTAAAAAATTCAATCGCATCCTCAAGTTAACTCATAATTAATGAACTTTTTCCATTGTGCTAGGTGTCATAAAATACTAGATGCATACATCATGAAATGTATATAAATAGGTGTCAACTATAGCGTGAATTGTGTCACCTTTGTAGAATATTTATATTTATATTTACCCTTCCCCTGTCAGCCAAAACACAGAAGGTTGTAATCTTCATCGATCATCTAGTGATCAACAATGGTGAAGCAATCTCCATCCATAGTCACTCTTGTCTTTTTCGTTCTCCTCCTTTTCATTTTAACTGGTAAGTATTTGATTCATGAGCTAAAATCACAATCAAATTGAATTCCTCTGATTCCTCCTTGATTGATTGGTTATTACTGTTATGTCAATGTTGCAGAAGTAGAAGGGGCTAAAAAGTCATATGGGGTATACAACACCAACCCCGTAAAGTTGTTTGTTTTTGGGGACTCGTATGTTGATACAGGGAATTTTGCGAACTCAGGATCATATAAGCCTCCGAGTGGAATCACTTTTCCTGGATCACCCGCAGGCAGGTTCTCCGATGGTCGCGTCCTCACTGATTACGTTGGTAAATCCCTTTTCATTTTCTCTATATGCAACATTCTATATAGTTGGTCAAGTAAGAGACTAAAAATAACCTAACCAAGACATCATAGATTCAACTTAAAATAAATAGTGGTCTCTACTTTACTTGCTAACAAGATGTATTTTGATTAAAGGCATCATTGAATGAACTTAAAATAGCCTAACTTTTTTCTCGGTTTACTTTAAGAGCTAAAAAACAAAAATGATAAATTCAACTTAACTCATGGGTTAATGAGTCGAAGTTGACCTATACCTTTATAGAAATAATAATCACTACTTTTTTAAATTTTATTATGAAAATAAATATTTATTTTCATATCATTATTTTTTTATATTTTTATTTATTATGATATAATTTGACCATTTATTATTATAGATATTTTTAAAATGTATTATAAATTTATAGAGTATAATTCCATTTTATTAATTTTCAATTGTTTCTATAATAAAGGAGTGTTTACAAAACAATACAAAAAAAAAAAATCTTCATCATGCTTTTTATAGTTGATCATTTTTTAAAAAAGTCAAGGTAATTTTTAAAATTTAGTAATTTAATAATTGGTATAATATACATGAATTTTATTTTAAAATAAATATACATATAACATTATAATTAAATAGCATTATTAAATTAGTCTTTTAACCAATTTCAAAATTTACTAATCATATAAAATATATTAGTTTAGTAGCTTGTGTTACATATATATATATATATATATATATAATTTTAAAATAAATATATATAATTTAACAATTTTAGAACAAAATATATTTTGATAAATAATTATATATATATATATAATAATAATAAAATTTTAAACTATTTTTTTTAAAAAATATCTTGACTAACTTTATAAGTATAAATAATGAGCATCAAAATGATAAATATTTAATAAAATTAAATAATTTTAAAATAACTATAATTTTAAGATAAAATATTTAAAATTATATTTTAAATTAATTTAAAAAAATTAATACATACATATATATATATATATATATATATATAAAGATAAGAATTTACAAAAAATCTATAATTTATGTAAGATAATAAGAAAAATTAAAAATTTTAATTTTCAAATTTTAAAATAAAATAAACAAATAAACATGCGGATAAAAAGAAACATTATTAAAGTAAAAGAGAGAGTATAATATAATTTATACATTATTCTTAATTTATTTTAAATTTAAAACATATCTCCACTGATTTCTAAAATTTTATCTTCGTGACCAAAGGATAAGGTCGAGTAATAATTTATTACCCTTTATTTTCTTGAATAAACAAATTTTTTATGTGTGACCTAAAGTGTAGAATAATTTAATATATTTAGTATTTTTCTGAATATTATAAAAATTTAATATATTAGTAACATTAAATAGTAAAATCATAAATAAAATTTTATAATTTATTAATTTCTTATCATATATCTTTGAATATATATTAAAAATATTGATATTTTAAATATCAATTGAATATTTAAAAACTCAAAAATTGAAAAAAATAATGAAACAATTATATTTTTCTTAATATAATTTTTAAATATTTTCTAAATTTATAAAAAATAAATATTATATTATCAAATAAATAACATTTTCTAAAAATATTCCAATATTAAATTATAAATAATATTATTTATTAAAATTTTACTTTATATAAAAGGTAAGATTATTTTTACTATTATTTTGAAAGTTCTTATTAAATAATTTAATTTAAGAATAAAATGATTATGTAATTTATTTTGTGTATAATATTTTTTAAAATATAGTTAAATATTAAAATTTAGATAATATACCTATAAACATTTAAATTATATAAAATTTAATGTGTGTAATTGTAAAAATAATGTGAAAATAATATAATAATTAGATCAATTAATTTTATATTTTGTAAAAAATATTAAATAATATAAATATTTAAATTTAATACTTAGTTTCAACTTATATTTTTTCTTTTTTTTTATGAGTGCTCATCATCTTTAATTTTCACACATGGAAGTCGCAACAACATATGTACCACAGCACTTTTTGTGTAGCAGTACTTAGTATCTAATTATTTCCATTAGTCATGACAATCATTGAATACATAATAACGCTAATAAATAGCAATATATCATTTAACATATTTTTTATTATTAAATAAAATTTATTGATAACTATAAAAATCATGTGAGTCACACTTTTTATAATTTATAAATTAATATTTATTTCTTCGTAATTTATAGGCATATATAATGAGTTTAATTTTAATATACTATTTGTATAAAGACCTTTATAATATCAATCAATTAGAATACATGAAAAATATAAGACTCGGTTTTAGTGAGTTTTTAGAAAAGTTGTTATAAAAAAATAAATATAAAAAATTAAAAAATTATTTTTTAAATTTTAAAGAAGTTAAATAAAAAAATAAAAATTGTTTTTAACTTATAAAAAATTATTCATTTTTATACTAATTTTTTTCTTTTATGAAATTTCTCTAAGAGTTTTCTAAACTTAAGTTTTATATTAATTATTACAAAATTCAAAGATTTTGACTTATATGAGAGCTTATAATTAAATGATAGTGTAAAAACTTATTACATTGGGGGTGTATTTAAATATAATTTATTAACTTTACTTAAACCCTGATTTAATTATTGAAAATATGCTCTTATTAAATTTTTTAATCAAAGCTTAAATTTTAATGTTTTAATCCTTATATCTATTTAGTTCATATTTTTTTATTATTTTAAAACAATAAATTTTAAAATGTGACAACGAAGTTGGTAATTTTTTTTAAATAGCATATATATATATATATATATATATATATATATATGTATGTATGTATGTATTAAAAAGACATTTATTTGCATTATTTATTTTTAAATAATTAATATTTAAAATAAGATTGTGTTATAAAATTATGTACTTTAACATTAAATATTGAATGATATTGTTGTTTAAACCATTATGTTTCTTGAAAAAAGTTTGTTTTCATAACTTTCTTTTACTTTTTAACCAGAAAAGAAGTGCTGAGTTTAGTATAGCATCAATATTTTCTATTAAATATTATGTTTTGCATTTTTTCTTTTTTTTAATGTCCCGATTCTGTCTTTTTAAATTGTATTGATTTGATTGTGTGAGCCATTGGACTTGCCCATTAATGGTTTTCATTACCTTTCGAGGGTGGTGGAGAGGTTTCCGGAAGAACCCAATTTGTTAAATGAATGTGGAAAATAAAACCTGCCCTTCCTTCTGAGATTAAATTCCATCCCCAAAATCCTATCTATGTCGGGATTCGATAATTTGTCTTATTGCTCGTTGTGTTGGCGTTTGTTTTTTCGCTTGATGCTTGTGGCTCGCCATCACTAGAGACTTGCTTGAAAGGGTAACCACTAGAGTGATGAAATTGAATTTATATTGTTGTCGAGACTTGCATGACTATGTGAGAATTTTTCCCTTGAATTCTGGTTAGAGAGCTTGTGAGGGTTGGTAAGGCGAAAGGTACGTGACAACAAATACTTGGAATCTATTTATCAAGTTATCTTGGTATTCAGAATGATCTCAATCATCATGAGCTATCATCATATCGATGACTGAGTCACCCAAACCTTTATTCCCTTCATGATATCATGGCTGCAAGTGATAATTCAACAACGAACCACCTCTTTTCGCCTCAAGCCCTAATCCCCTTCAACCTCTCTAAATTCACCATCAATGTCGTCCCTTGTGTCTTCTTCCACTGCTTCATTACCCCAGTGAGCACTGTTGCCAACATCATCACCCACAACCTCCTCGTCTAAACCTACCTTCGATTGTCTCAAGCTCGATCCCACCCTCAAGAGTTACAAGCAGTTCTTCAACGTTGCCCCCACGAACCCTTCTCTCTCCACGTATAGCTTTCTCATCAAGAGCATGGTCAACAACAAGCTCAACAACACCATATATATCAAGGTCAAAACTAAGTGGTTAAATTCAAGCTCTTATTCTATCTCCTTATGGCATTGAATCAACAATGATTCCTACTTTGCCCACACATCTCCCTTTGATGCCCAATCTCTAAATCTTGTCTCAGACTGCCAAAATACCAAATGAATAATAATACATGAAAATTAACCTTTACAATATAATTAAATGTGTATACATTATTAGTATTAGTTGTGTTAATTTTGTGCTGTGTTTAATTTTATTTATATATATATTTGCTTATTTTGACGAATGTCGTATTACATGCAGCTTCCTTTTTGAAAATTGAATCCCCTACACCATATAGGTTGAGAAATTCCTCTAATGTACAGTATGGTATAAACTTTGCTTATGGAGGGACTGGTATTTCCAAAACTTTGGTTGATGGACCAAACGTAACGGTCCAAATCGATGAATTTGAGAAGCTAATCGAACAAAAAGTCTATACCATTTCCGACCTTGAATCCTCAATCGCTCTAGTGAACGCTGGTGGCAACGATTATACACATGCACTAACAAATGGAAGCGTTTTCGTGAGTGGTTAAGTTAATTATGTTTATGTCTTCCGCACAAAATTTGCTGTTCCTGTCCTCTCATTTACTCTGTGATTCCTGCTAAACTAGCACTAGACAACTTCAATCATTCCTATTTAATTGGAAATTTATTTATTTTTTTACTTTTTTAAATAACCACAAAATATTGTATTATGTGTACTATTATTTTACAAGATTTATATTAAAACAATACTTTTTTATCATTTTTCATACGATATTTTTTAAAATAAGAAAAACAATTACTTTTTCTCAAATAAAATAAATCCTCTTTTTCAAATGTAGCTGTCCTTATATATTGCCAATAATACAATAATACAAATGTCATTTTTTTTTCTTTGTGCAGGATTTACCAGATTTCACTGAATCCCTTGTCAAGCAATTATGCCAAGATCTTAAACGCATCCACAACTTGGGCATAAATAAAATAGCGGTTGGGTTATTGCAGCCTATTGGGTGTTTGCCGGCGTTGAATTTGATATCTTTACGCACAACATGTGTTGAGTTTCTCAACTCGATCTCCAGAACTCACAACAAAATTCTGCTCCAAAATGTACAAGAAATAAACAAGGAATCAGGAAAATCAGTTGTCATACCAGTAGACCTCTACACCTCCTTCGTCTCCGCAATTGAATCGATGCAAAAAAGAGGTGCAGGTTAGTTCTCATTGAGCTTTGACGAATCATTATACTATGGCTAAAATTGTGGAAGAGGAAGCATAAATATATATTTTTTAATTTCCAAGGGACTTTTATATAAACTATGCCAGTTAGAGATGTGCAAACAAGATACTGAATTACATTTTTTTTTGCCTACACATTCTAAATTATTCACCAGAGTTCATGTAGGATATATTAATTGATCATGATTAGATTCACATCTTAGTAAGACTCACGTGGATTTTACTCGATGAAAAAATGTCACAACAATGATAAAATATCAACAGTGACGAGTTTCAACTATATATGCATATGGACATTTGTTATTTTGAACTCCAGCTTGTCTGATTATATGTTTTACTGTCACGCGAGTACATTATATAGTCATCAATAGTTGATTCTGCACTACGAATTACCTTCTTTTTCTTATGAAAAACAGAATAATAGAAAATGGCAATAATGGAAAGTATTACTAAAGATAGTGTCATTTGTTTAAGACTGAATCATAGATTGCATTATTATAGGAAACTTGATGATGACTTCCTCTTTTTTACTCCATTATGTAGGAAACTCGACATGGATGAATCCATTGCAACCATGTTGTGAAGGAGTGGGTTTGGGAGATTCTTGCGGAAAGGTAGATGACAAAGGAGAGAAGAAGTATCGCCTATGCGATAACCCAGATATTTCATTCTTTTGGGACACAGTTCATCCTTCTCAGAACGGTTGGCATGCCGTGTTCATGATATTGAAATCTTCTCTCAGTCAACTATAGAGGATTTTCTTTTTATCATTATAAACTTGATATATTATAGCAAATGCTTAGGTTCATAAGACCTTAAACATTTACAAAATGTTCCAATTATATATCGAGTGGAAAATCTCACGCAAAGTCAATTTGTGTTGAGCTCCAATTAATTACTAAGGCTTTCCCGTTCTTCCTCTGAATTACTAAAATAGACGTAGAACTTCTCGTAGTATATTGAAGGAATTCAATTATATATCTACTCACTGTACTAGACTTTATTAACATACGTAATTATTATAGTAAATCATATAATTATATATATTTGTTTTTAAAAATTATTTGCTATATATATATATACAATAAAAATATGATAAAAATGCATAAACTTCTCATTTTAAAAATAATACTATCATAAAAACTATTGATTAAAAATTATTTAATATTTTATTCATATATATATATATAAATTAAATTAACGTAATATATATTTAAGATAGATTCAAAATTATTTAATATCTTATTTAATAAAATAAATGGGTACATATAAAGTTAAAATGTAAAGAGAATTTTTTGTGTGACAAATGTATTTTTTAAAAATGTAATTAAAATATCTTAAAATATGAAAAAATTTATATTATCATTTAATGTGTTTTAGCCAATTAAAAGTTGTGTATAATTTAAAATGAACAAAATGGTAAGTATTATTTTTTTACATTATTTTTTTAGTTTAAAAATATATTTAATATTTTTATAAATTGTTAATAGAAAATTTTAATTTTAATTAAAAAAAGGCTAAAAATTATATTTAAGAGACTGGAACTAAGTTTTGTCCCTTCAAAATGTGAGATGAATTCATCGGAAAGTGTGTACCCCGTTTTGTGCCGACACACTGTTACTATCTTAAAAGTCGATGAATGCTTTTCTTCCTTTAAGAGAATGGTAACTGCAATTATCTCATCTCTTTCGAGAAGCCAACCCAGCTGCCACCGACTACCATTAGAGAAAGCGTCGCTTAAGCGATGCAAGAAAGGGTTTGAACTCTCGGAAGCGCACACGAGTAAGTCAAAAGATACTTTTAACTGAAATTCGCTTAAGCTCTCTCAAGTAAAAAAGAAAAATTTAAAGCAAAAATAGATCAAAGAACACATGTTTCAGACAATGTAATTAGTTTGAGTAAATTTTAAATGGCTTAAACGAATTTTGATAGAGCTTGAACTAGCTTTTTACAAATCCAGCGAAACTAATTTAGCTTAAGCGAGTTTTATCCGCTTAAGCGAATGTATCAGAAAATGCATTGACCTGTAGAATAGCTTAAGCAAAGATTTGTAACTTAAGCAAAAATAGACTAGAGAGGCATGCTTTTCAGTCACCTATTTTGTTTAAGCTATTCTTGCCTCGTTCAAGCCAAGACCAACAAATTTAATTATTGTCAAGCGAATTTAAAACAGAGAGCACATGTTTTAGGCAGTGTGATTAGCTTGAGTGAATTTTAAATGGCTTAAGCGAATTTTGGTGGAGCTTGAGCTAGCGTTTTACAAATCCAACGAAACTTAATTAGCTTAAGCTAGTTTTATCTGCTTAAGCGAATTTTTAGAAAATGCATTAACCTGTACAACTTAATATAATCGCTTAAGCAAAGATTTGTAGCTTAAGCGAAATATATACGTGCTTGGACCATGTTCAAAAGAAATCAAGCCAGAATAGATTTCACTTAAGCAAAATTTGGTAGCTTAAGCGAAAGGTACAGAAAATCTGTAACATCCCCAATTCCGATTTACTCAACATGGATTGTTTGTTGTTATTTAGTGACTCTTTGCTTCATTTTTTTTTTACTCTGACTTAGTTCTTGTTACAAATTAAGATGTTTTCTGAGATTGGTTGATTTTTAGCTCATTTTTTTTTTAGTGTTGATTGTCCAATTGACTTATGTTCCTTGCTTACAGAAATTTTTATGTGCGATGATGTAATGATGATTGATACACTTTATATGTATGTATGAATAATTTTGTTTCATGGTCATGTAGTGGAATATTTTATAAACCTTAGGATAGCAAGACAAACTCTGGGACAAAATTTCCTTCTGATTAGAATAAGTGGACCCCGTTTTTATTATTATTGTTATTATTATTAGTGTTGCTATTATTATCCTCCTAATCCATTTTACTTGTTTATATTGTATTACTGTTTTTTAGGGTTTAGGGTTTATTTGAGAGAGGAGTTACTCGTGTGACTTTTTGTCTGCCCTAGCCGTTATTAATGACTCTCTCTCTCTACCATTAAATACTCACTTAACCCTAGTCACATTATACCCAAGCCTTTTTGTTTTCTCCTAACCATGTGCACTAAATCAACCATTTATTGTGAAATCACTCATCTTCACATTATGTTCACATGAAGCAAAAGGAACCCAAGAGACACCTTGCCTATTTAAGCCTTTCCCTCTTAAATATGGTAACCGAATTTTCATTTAATACCTGGGGGAGAGAGAGAGAATCAGCCTTAATGGCATAGATTTAAACCCTTCATAATAGTACTTAATGTAATTTTTCATTTTCCTAGTTACCCTAATTATGAGCAGCCATCCCACCATAATTCACCACAATTCATGTGGGAATTATTTGAACTTTCCCTTAAATGTGTAGCCAAAAACTTCATTAATGTTTGGAGAGAGAGAAAGACTAGCCTTAATCAAAATTTGAAGCTTTTGTTCATTGTCTTTAAACACACGTTCTTCATATTCCCAAGCAACCATCATAACTAGTCGTTTTCCCATAATCATGCATTTAAAATCGTGGTCATTCATTGAGAAATTCCCTAATAAATGTGCCTTGATCACACTTAATCGAGGAACCTCTCAACTACCTATTTAAACCGCCACTCAGCTCATTTAAATTGCCTCCCACCTGCATTTAAATCTCCATGGGAATATGGAGGGATTTGCACTTATTCCCTCCCTAAATAAATTCAAAAATTGTCGACCTACCTTAATTACTCACCCTAATCAAGGCCAACCCGCCATTCAGGAATTACCCCTTAATAATGATTAATTCTGAAAACGTGTTTATAGCATTAACCTTTGCCTTTTTCCACTTCCTCAAAACTCGTTGCATTTATTGCTCATTATGGAGGCGTTTTGCATGCACAAGGCTCCAAGGAGGCGTGACCTTTCAGAGGGGTAAACCAAGAGTCACATCCTTTCAAATGCATTAGACTTGGAGGGAGAAGATGCAAACCTTTGACTCTTTTCTCATTCTCATTCCAAGCAAGGTAAGGGAAGTTCTTGTTTGTGCTTAACTGTGTGTGGCTGTTTGTTTAAATAATGAACATTGCATGTGCCCTCTTTTCTCGCCCTCACCTCAAACTTTCACCAAAACTTGCATGTAAAAGATCTTCTCTCATCTCGTGATGATTCTGTTTGAATGATGTTGTAAAAATCATGTTTTGTGGCCTACATGAACGCGATCATGGTTGAGGTACTTTTGCATGTCAATGATGGTTTGGTATTTTCATAGTTCTTAACCATTCTTATTTTTCGGTTGGGTACAGAGGATGATTTTTAAAATAACATGTTGCTCTTTATCATTTTTATGATGTTCTTTATCTCTTTTCCAATCCATATTTTCCTGTATCTCATTGCATGTGGTTTTCCTTATGAAATTTACATATTTTCTCTCTGTCTACACCTATCTTGACGAAAACCATAGGAAGAACCTAATTCCTTCTCTTGTTTCCACTTGGTCGAGAGCAAATAAACCACTTTTGTAAAACTTAAGATTTTATCACTAACTCTAAATCAAACATGCATGGAGTTGAAACCGCGGCTGCCCTGTGTGAAAATTCTAATATTATTCACTTAAAACATGTATTTTTCCTTCTAATATTTTCTGAAAAGTTATTATAGTTATTTTCATTTTTCCCTCTCTCTTTTTTCTCCTTTCGTGTTTGTTTTTTTGAAACAGTATGTGTATATGCATGATTGTTTCTATTTTTGAACATGTTCTAAAAATCCATTTAGAGAAAAGGATAAAAAAAATAGTAACATTTCCATTCCATTATGGTTGATATTATTGCTTTATGGTGGTTAATCATCTGGTTCTGATTATTATGATTTGCTTGTTGTGTTCACTTTGAACTGAGAAAATGATTGCCAAGTATAATGTTTTCTCTGCTACTTAAGTGTGTCATTCGAGAATGACAACATTGAAAATTGAGAAATTTTAAGTGTGTATATAGTAGTTGTTTGAGTTATTCTTATCCATGGAGGTGAAAGGGGGAGTCAAGGTCACAGTTTGGCACAGCTGAGAAATGTGGAGTGTTCAGGTTCAAGAGAAAGACCTTGGGGGTAGTGAAAGGGGTTGCTCCAATGGCGAGTAATAGCTCACCGTGGTTGGGACACGTCGCCAGCAAGCCTTCACTAATCCTGATGAAAGCAAGCATTGTTGAGGATCATGGTAGAACTCATTCTTGAGGAATAAAGATGAATTGGAGGGAAAAATATTCTTGTGTATATGTGTACTTGGTGTCCTTGTAGGGAATAAGGGTCTCTGATCACCTTGACTGTAGGAAATGCTGGGAACTTGAGAAAGTAATGATTGCATGAGCAGCATACATTTCATTTATGATTTTGTTTGACTTTATTGTTTGTGTCGAAATTGACTGTGTGAAATTGGATGTGGATTCCAAAAATAAGTGTTTCTTTAAATTCTAATTCTTTTATTCCTTTTCATTCTTTTTGCTTGATTCGATGATTAGTAAATTTTTTTATGTTGAACTCACCCTTTCTGTTGTATTTCTTTTGTGTTGTATTCTCTTGTGTGTTTGCATGACTGTATGGCAGATGGATCCACAACGGGCGATGATTTAGTGAACAGACTCCAGAGAGAGAGGTATGGACTTATGATCCAGCGACGCACCGTCTTGTGTACAAGGGAATGATCACTCTGAACTTGGAACCCATCGCTAAAGAAAGCTGAAAACCCTACTAGAACGACTACCTTCTCGCCGACATTCAAAATTAAATAAAAAATAATAAAACAAGTTATATGATTCTTTCATATAAATTTAATGTTTTATTCAACTTTTATTTTTAATATATATATTCAACTTAAAGTAAAGCTAACTTAGTGAAACTACTATTATGCATTAACTTCCAATGAACTGACAACAATTTGGAGGACAAGTTTATTATATCTTTCTTGTCAAGTTTGGATGATTCTAAAGTTCTCTCATTTGTTGCAAAAAGTAAAAGTATTAAAATATTATAAACCGTAGATAAAAATGTAATGGTCCAAAATAAGATATATATTCGACTCATATCATTTAACATGACTAATGTAAATTTTTCTCATGATAAAAATATGTCAAAAGGAGTGTAGTAGAGATTGAGAAAATATATATGCATACGAGAATTTGCTATTTTGAACTTCAACTTGTCTAGTTATATTTTGTTACTGTCAAGTAAGTGCATTATATAGTTGATTTTGACCAAGCAATTACATTCTTTTTCTAATAAAAAAAAACAAAATATTACAGAAAATCAATTGATGATGACTTTCTTACTTTTTTACTTTTTGTCCATTATACAGAAAATTCAACACTGTTGAATCCGTTGCAACCAAGTTGTAAGGAAGTGAGTTTGGAATATTCTTGTGGAAGTGTGGATGAAAATGGAGCAAAGAAATGTGGTTTATGTGAGAACCCAGAACTGTCGTTCTCTTGGGACACGGCTCACCCTTTTCAAAATCGTTCGCATGCACTAAAAAACTTTTGATCGTCGTGGTTGTATTATTCTTCATAAAACCTTAAATATTTACAATATGTTTGAGTTCTATAGTGAGTGGAAGATCATAGAAAAATTCCATTTGTTTTGAAATCTAATTTAGAAATACGTTGTGACTATTTAGATGTGAATAAAGCTGATGCTTTTACGTTCTTTCTCAGAGTTACTAAATTCCATCAAATATGTATTAGGAGAGCTTCTTTTTTCTTTTTTTCAGAAAGAGAGAAAAGTTAAGTGTAGGATCCACGAATATCATAACCCAAAGTTTATAGCCATATAAATAATTTATAAAATTAAAATATTTATTTAACAAATTAACTTTATAAATGACTGATTTATCTTAAATGACTTAAAGAACATATAATATTATATAATTATAATTAATTATATAAAAAGTTAATTTATATATATATATATATTTAAATATAAAATATTTTAAGTTACATATATTTTTAATATAAAATACATTTATACATAAGAGCTAGAAGAATAAAAAAAATTATAAAAGTAGAATAAAAGATTATAATATTAACTTATATACGTCAGATTTTAATTGTATAATAAATAAGTTATTTTAGAAAAATAAAAGATAAAAATATAATAAAAACATTGATAAAAATACTTATAAAAATTTGCTTTTAAAATTTATAATTTTTTTATTTTATATTTACTAAAAAGTTCTGCAAGCTTATTCATTAAGTCAATAAATTATAAATTTGTCAATAAGTTATAAGCTATTCTTATTAATTATAATTATAATCATAATTTCTTTATTAAAAATCTGATAGGCGAACTAGTCAATTTTAATTTTTTATTTTAAAAATAATTAATTATAAATTATGTGAAAAAATAATATTAAAATATATAACTAAATTTTTATAAGATAAAATAAACTCTCTTTGCCCTTAAATATCTTAATAGCCGAAATTACATCATTATAACCTTTTATTAAAAAAACTCAAAGTAAAAAAAGGTAAAAATGTTGCTCTCTCTCGCTTGTTCTCTCTCCATGCTAAGATTTTATATATTAGATTAGATATTTGCCCAACAATCTTATCAGGCAACGAGCAAGGTGAGATTCCTCTCTTGTAAGTGACTTCCTCTTCTTCCATTACTTATTATTATTATTATTATTATTATTATTATTATGATTGGCTTGAATATGATGTAAATTCTTATATTTTGTGAAGTGTTAATTTTATTTTTGTAAAAAATTAATTCTACTCTAATTTTTAAAAATTTAACACTTTTTATATCTAATGACTAAGTAAAAAGTTATTCTGCCAAAAAAAATTTTGTATTACATGTCAGTTTTTTTAATCTTACGTCAATAAAAGAGACAAAAAAGCTGAATTTAAAAAAAATTAAGAAATAGAAACTAAAATTAAAAATTTAAGAAGTAAAGTAAATTTAAGCCAAAAAGATTTTTATGGAAGCTTTTTTTATGTAGATTTTTTTGTTTGACCTGACCCTTTTTTATTTTAGATCTTTCAATTTTTTTTTATTTTTGCTTTATATTTTTTTAGTAAAATTAGGTTTTTTTTCATCTACCTTTACGATAAGTTTTAATTTTGTTATTTAACTATTTTTTATTTTATTTTGATCTTCTAAATTTTAAAAACACTTTAAATAGGTTATTTGTCATATGTTAAATTTTTTTACATAAATACTATTCATTTTTTCTAATTTCTTTCTCCTCACATCTTCTTCTTCCTCCCCCTTTTTATTTATCTTCCCCTTCTATTTATTTTTTTTCTTTTTCATCTCTCTACTAAGATATTTTTTTAAAAAAAGACAATAATACCTAGTTAACATTTGGGTTAGGAAACTAAAAAGCTTGGATTGCACATATGTTAACATTGCTGCTTATAAATGTTTCAACCAATAATTATATGGGCTCCTCCTACCTTTGCTTTTGGAATTTTTTACTATGCACCACTATCTTTTAAAAAAAAATTCTCACACAATAGAAGGACGAATAAAAGAAGAAGAAAAAGAATAAAAAAGAAAAATAAGGAAGAAATGAGAGCATAAAGAATTACAGATTTAAGAAAAAGAATAAACAAGTAGAAAAAGATTAAAAGAAATTAAGAAAATTAACATTTATTATAATAAATGACTTATTTAAAATGTTTTTAAAAATTAAACGACTAAAATAAATTAAATAATAATTGACGGATGAAATCAAAAAATATCTAAAACCTGTAAGATAAAAATATTAACTTTTTCTTTTAAACTAAGATATAATACCATATTAAAAGTTTGAAAATAAATCTGATTTGTAAGTGTGAGAAAAAATTATAAACGATAAGTTTGAGTAAATTGTTTATCTGAAAATACCTTAACAATTTAGACTCATAATTTTCTTTCATTATGCTTTATAATTTGTTATTAACTTACCCATCTTGGACCATCATCAAACATTTCTAATTAATTGGTATATGTTAGTAGTAACGGTGCACCGGGGTCAAGTTATAAGGATGATCAAGTCATCTAAGCAAATTAGAGAAGATTGGTTTAGACTAGAAAAGATATGAATATCTCATTGAATTAGGTGAGATTGCATATCATGAAAGTCAATGACAGCACTACCCTCTCTTGTACGAGTCATTAACAATACATGATGAAATCAGTTGGATCTTCCCATTAAATGGCCAATGACATTCCATTGACACAAATGTAGAGTTGTGGGCATAAGTAAATTGACTAGATGGGCCTTGCTCCTTTTCGCACCAAAAATAGAGTTGGCATAACCTGATTAATTAATTGGAGTTAGTCCATTGTAAATTTCTATATATACTTACCCCTAATCTAAATCTAACAGGTGCAACTCTAGTGTTACATTACATTTTGGTAAGCCAACACACCGAAGGGTATAATCAATGGTGAAGCAAACTCCATCTGCAATGATCACTCTGCTTCTTCTCCTCTTCATTTTAACAGGTACACATTCTCAGCTAACATAACATCAAACTATTTGGCTTTTATTTTCATTTTATTGGTTGGTGTGTTGGTGATATAGTTATGTAAATGTTGCAGAAGTAGTGAAAGGGGCTGAGAAGTCACATGGAATGAAACTGTTTGTTTTTGGAGACTCCTACGTTGACACAGGAAACTTTTTGAAATCACCATCATATAAGCTTCCTAGTGGAATCACTTTTCCTGGTAATCCTGCTGGAAGGTTCTCTGATGGTCATGTCCTCACCGATTACGTTGGTATACCTTTCCTCTCTCTCCCTCTATATATATACAATATATACTTCCAATTTCGGACCAAAGGATTAAGTACTTCTAATTTCTGCTTTAATTGCTGATTCTACACCATATTGTGTGTACTTAATTACTAACACGCCTTAACGTTAAAGTAATATTTGTTAGTATAATTTTTCTAACAATGATCAAAATATTAGTATAAATTTATAAGTTTTATACTAACATTATAATATAGTATACTAACTAAAAACTTCTGCAAATATAAAAAATTGGCATATACTACAATATATTAAATTATACTGATATTGTTGTACATGCAGCTTCCTATCTGAAAATTAGATCCCCGACACCATATATATTAAGAAATTCCTCAGACCTACAATATGGTATGAACTTTGCTCATGGAGGGACTGGTATTTTCGATACTTTTGTTGATGGACCAAACATGACTGTCCAAATCGACGATTTTGAAAAGCTAATTGAACAAAATGTCTATACCAAACACGACCTAGAATCCTCAGTTGCTCTTGTGAACGCTGCGGGTAACGACTATGCTACTTTTCTACAACGAAATCACGGGAGCCTTCAGGTGAGTGGTTAAGCTAATTGTTTATGTCTACATGCATCTTTTGGTATAGTTTGTTGATCCAATTCTCTACTACTGTTCTTTTATTCCGACTAAATTAGAAATATCTAGAAGATTTAATTTATGTTAATTTCTCATAGTCCTTCCTGTTTGTGTAACATATCCACTGGTTCTTAATGATGCATGCACGTAGGCTAACCCCAATCGTTTATTTAAATATATATTTTTAAAAAAAATATGTTCTTTTTTATTTCAATAAAAAAAATCTCATGTTTTGAAGGTTTACACTATGCTATTATATTAACATTTAATATAGTGATACTATATATTAATATTTTTATTAATGAAATTATTTGTTAATATAATATATTATATTATTAATATAAACTCACCATGTTTATATTAATAATTTATATATTTTTTATAGTATTCTAACAAAGATTAATCCATATGATAATTATATGCAGTAAAACAGTATTATATCTTTCGTGCGTTTTTCTACGCGTGGCAGGGTATAAATGTCCTCACTGCATCCCTCATTAAGCAAATGTCTTTAAACCTTAGACGCATCCACAGCTTGGGAGTAAACAAAATAGCAGTTGGGTTATTAGAGCCTATAGGTTGTATGCCCGTGTTAACTGCGGCATCTTCGTATGAGAAATGCATTGAGCCTTTAAACTTGGTCTCCCAAAATCACACCCAAACTTTGCTTCAAACTGTGCACCAACTTAACAAGGAAATGGGAAAATCTGTTTTTCTGACACTAGACCTATACAACTCTTTCCTCTCCATAATTGCAACATTGCAAAAAAAGCGTGCTGGTAAGTTTTCCTTGTGCTTTCACCAAAGATCACTATACTTTCCTGCATTGTTTTTTTTTAAAAGGTTTTCCATGTTCCAATTAAACTGTTCCAATAAAATATTTTCAGAAAATCCAACGCTGATGAATCCGTTGCAACCATGTTGTGAGGGAGTGAGCTTAGAACATTCATGCGGAAGTGTCGACGAGAAAGGAACAAAGAAATATTCTTTATGTGAAAAACCGGAGCTTTCTTTCTTTTGGGAGACAGTGCATCTTTCTCAAAATGGTTGGCATGCGATATACTTGATTTTGCAATCTTCTCTTGCCAAACTTAAAGAGGAAAATTTCTGATCCTTATGGAATTATATTATCTTAGCATATATTTACTGCTTCGTAAAGCCTTAATTACGATGTTATGGTTGAATTATTGAGTTGAACATATCATACCAGAAATCAATATGTGTAAAACCTCATGTGATGTTTTCCCATCCAGCTTCTATTGCAATGGTAATTATGGACCTGATATTAACTAATAATCCTGTATTGTCAAGCGTAAACTATATATAACATTCGTACGTTTGAGTCTATTCGAAAATTTCAAATTAAACCAATTAAATTAATTTGGTTTTTACATGTTTATTAGGTCCGATCAAAAATGAATAATTAAAGCCGGAACATTATTAATTCAGTTCTTAAGTTTATGTTTTCTGAAACTGAATCAACAAAGTCAATTTGATCTGTATTTTATTTTATTGAAACATTTTCTCTTCATCATGTTTTTATATTTATGGTTATGAGATTTGGGTTTTAAATATGATTTCTCTCTGTGACCCTTTTTATCTTTTCGTGACGAGCTCGTGTATATTTTTCATATTTTTAGTCAAGTTTATTATATTATTATGAATTATATTATAAGTTGTCAACTCAATAATCTAAATTGAACTATATATAACTCGTTTTTTTTTTTATTAAATTGGTTTCAAATTTATCGATAATTTTTTTCAAAACTAAACTAATTAATTTAAATTTTATATCTTCTGATCCTCAATCAAATTGATTCATATACGACCCAAAATCTGAATGAAAAGGGGCCATGACACTTTAAAAAATCATAAAAGAAATGAAGAGCACGTTTAATTTTTATTTTAAAAATAATTTTCTATCTTTAAAAATAAAATATAATACAAATTTATATTGTATTTTAAAAAACAGAAAATAAAAATCATACATTACGTGACCAATCACCGTACGTATGATATAATTCCCCAAAATTACCCCCAAAACCAATAGACACCAGCAAAGCTTATTACTGGAAAAGCTAATACTTGAAGATGTCATTGTCATCGGCAAAATTTAATGCTATGCTCTTCGGCCTTTTTTTAATCAAAATAAAATATTTTAAAATATATTTATTTAAATAATATTATTTAATAATTAATTATCAAAATAGATAAATTCAACTGTATAAAAAATTGTTAAATAAAAGTAACAGGCTCTACCAGGGGCACCCTAAGGCCATGTAGGTAAGGCAAGAGCTTTAGTCTCTCCAAAATATTTTTTTTAGTTTTAATATATTTTTAAAAATTAAATTTAAAAATAATTTTTAATTTAAATATTTAATTTAATTATTAAATTTTTATTAATATTATAAATAATATTTAATTAATCGTAATTCTCAACTAATAATAATGAATTATTTTATTAATAAAAAAAGTCTCATTTTTTAAAGCTGCATGTATGTTGCATTTTGAGTGTTTGGCACTTTTAAGTATTATAATTTAATATTTTTATTTTATTTTTAACTAAAATTTGATTTATAGTTTTTATTTATGATAAAATTTAAATTTAAAATTCATATTTTAATTTTTTATGCATTAATTAAATCTTAAATTCAAATTTTAAATTTTAGTTTCTTTCTATTTTGACTGAAGTTTAAATTCAAAATTTGAATTGTATAATTTCAAATTTTAGACAAAATTCAAGCAAATTAAAATTTTAATTAATGTGATAAAAAATTTAATTTTAAAGTTTAGTTAAAGTGAAAGAAAATTTTAAATTTGAATAAATATAAAAATAAAAATTCAAATTTAAATTAAGGTAGAAAATACATGAAACAAAGAGAATATAACATGTGTCATAACACTATATTATGAATGACATTAGCCACACATATAGACTGTGACGGATGTCTAATGTGTTTTGCCGTTATTTTTATTTAACACTTCTTAAATACAGATGATTCACTTATTTTAATGATTAATTTTTAAATAATTTTATTAAAATAAATATTGTTAAAAATTATATTAAACAAGATAAGAGATTAATTGTCTATTATTTTATTCTATTTTTATTATATTCTATATATTTATTAAACGGACTCTTAGATCTATTTTTTTAAAATAAAATTGAACAAGTTAAAATAATATTGTTTTAGTAATTTTAATTAAAATAGTTTTCACCGCTAATCACTACTTAAAAAATTATTTGTATAAAAATGAGAATGGAATTTTGACGAATTTGAATGCAAAAATCTAGTAAAGTCAGTTTTGAACAAATTAGAAACAAGAAGGTAGGCTACATAAAGAAAGGGATACGTAATCGCATACGATAAGGTTCTGTTGTCAACTAGGGACGGCCCGTTCTACCATGACCCCGTCAATTGGGTTCAATCCTTCTCATTTTCTCTTTTGGTTGAACGGCTTGAAATTTTAAAAACAAAATAACATAAATTAAATAAAAATATTATATATATATATATATATAATTAAATTATAATGTACGGGTTAAATTAATTATCAGACTTAACAAATTCTTAATTAAATTTTTATGATTTTTTAAAATTGAAAAAATATTCTATATTTTTTATTAGAATAATTATAAAATTAATATTATATTAAACATGTATCGTAAATAGTAAAAATTAATAGTCTATCTTAATATTATTAACTTTTATGATATTTAAACTATGTAATGCTATTTAAATGTATAAAATTCCTTTCAAATTTATGGGTGAAGAAGCGCACCAATTTTAACCCGTTTTACAATTCTAATGGTCAACCTAACCTCAGCAGACCAACGTTGTTGTTTCTCTCACCTCACCAGCCCCCAAAACTGTCGCTGCCTCTGTTTTTTGCTTATAAATTAAGCAACTCTCTCAAACCCATTCTCCATCTTATCAATTTTCATCTTCTTTTTCTTTCTCTTCCGTCTTCCCTTAACCATGTCTCAGGTCAGCACCTTTTCTTTCCTGGCTCTTATTTCCGCTGACTTTCGCTTTTGCAATTATTTCCCCTCTTTTCTCTGATTCGTCGTTCCTGGCGTTTGAGGTGTCTGCAATTATTGTTATTGTTTTATGAAATTATTATGATTCCAGGAATTTTTTATTTTTAAAAATTAGGAATTCCGGTGCAACGACTTAATTGGGAGAAAATTTTTGCATATGCATTTGGTTTTCATCTACCATCGGTTCTCTTGTTTCTCTATAAGCCATTTTGAGTAGTCCAGCTCCATGGTTTCTTGTAACACATCTATATCTATCTTTTACTCTGACAATTGAGGGATATGATTGCTTCTTATGCTCTGGAGTTTTTGAATTTGAATATTATCTGTTAGTGTTGGTAAAAGTTCAAATCTTATACTAAGGCTGATCGGTCCTTTTTTGTTTGCTAAGAATGTTTAGATTATGGCCTGATATATTCTTCTTTTACGAGGTAATTAGAATCTGTCTGGATGATCTAAGGAAGTTGTTGCATGCCCTTGTGTTCAAAGTTTTGTTTTTCATTTAAAGCTTGTAGGCATTGCTTTCAATTTGTATTTGCAGCCTTTATATATGAATCAACATTGGCTACTTTCTTTTGTTTATCTTGACTTGTATATTTTTTGCATTCTAATTATGTTAGCACACGTTTCTTGAATTCAATATATGAATGTGTTTATTTTACATGTGGGTATTGGGGATTAAGAATTAAGATGATTATTTATTCTTTTCACTCTCCCTCTCTCTTTATCTGACAAATTTCTCATTATGATTGTAGACTGTTGTCCTCAAAGTTGGAATGTCCTGTGAAGGCTGTGTTGGAGCAGTGAAGAGAGTTCTGGGAAAGTTGGATGGTATGTTAAATCCCTTGGATTGAAGTTGCCATTATTGCATTTAACATCATTTTAATTAATTATTAGTCCAATATTGACATGAAAATGGTATTGAAATGAAAATGGTTATCTTACACTAGCTACTTTAGTTTGTAGTTCTATGCCTTTTGTCAATTTTTATCAAATGAAGATATGTTGTATGTGTGACATCCAGGTTGTCATAAGTTTGTCGTTTCGAATATGTGTCAGCTGTTTCTTAGTTTCTTTGATTCTGAAGCCTCCTTCCCTTTCTTATCGGTTTTAAAACTGTGCGTTCTGTGACATATGCCTTTGCCTGACTTTAAGTTAGTAGAACATTCTGAGGTCATTGGTAATGTTAAATAGCTCAAAGCTCTTGTGAATACTCTTCTCTCTGTACTTAATGTCTCCTATTGGATGCTTCATGTTTGTGATTAATTCTTGGAAATCATTAATAATATCCTGCACAGGTTCTTAATTACTTTCTGTTAATTCTGGTTACTAGAATGTAACTGAATTTGATTTAGTTTCTTCATAGAGCTGTTTACAGCCTTCGTTAGGTGATCTCTTTTCATAATTCATTCTATTTTTTAATTCAGAAAATTCTGGTTTGATATTTTAACCCCATTTTCTCCACTTCCTGTGCACCTGTCATGGGTGTTGAACTTAGAAGTTATTTTCTTGAAACTCTGTCCATATTAGATGCATTTGGTGTATATGCTATGTTTCTTATCTTTAATTCAAGTGTCATATCTAAGGATCCTTTCGTTCATTTCTTAAATATGGATAAATATGTCAAAAAGAAAAGGAAGGGCATGTATATAAATATGCTAAATTAACACCTTCTCTGGCATATAATCTGACCTTTACAAGTTTTGTTCTGAAATCTTCCCTTTCAATCATGATTACTAGTCTGCCACCAACTAGGTTGGAAGCTTCTCTTTCCTTTACATGTTGATTTTTTCTTTTCCATGTCCTTTGTCAGAGTGTTGTTAATCAAAGCATTTGTGTTTCTTGTATCAACAAAAAATTTCCACTTCCCCTTCTTCACCTATATATTTTGATTTTGGTGCCTGCTTGTTTCTTGTTTATGTATATTTTCGCTTACTGGATGGAAAATTGGCTACAATCAATTATATCTATAAGAAAATAATGGAAAGTTTCAAAAATTATTTGTTTCTATGATTTTTGTTCCCTGGGTAAAAGAATATGATAGAATTAAACACACGAAGGTGGAATCGTAGCATGGATTGAAGTCATTGCTTTGATAGTAAACCAGTCAAAGTTCCTCTTCCAATGTTGGATACTAATAAGTAGTGCTCTTATTTACAGGTGTGGAATCATATGACATTGATTTAAAGGAACAGAAGGTGGTAGTGAAGGGAAATGTCCAGCCAGACACAGTTCTGCAGACTGTCTCTAAGACTGGCAAGAAGACTAGCTTCTGGGAAACTGAAGCACCTTCTGAAACCAAAGCTTAACTGTTGCTGAAAACAGTTAACTCTATCCTATGTGGGATAATTAGCTCTGTGAATCAAAAACTATTTGTTGGACTGGCAAAAACAACATCTTGCCTGATGTATTTTATTATGCCAAAACAAAGTCTGTCGTATATTACTGTTTTTATTTACTGTGATGCTTTATTATTTAATGTGCTTTGTGGAGAATTTGACTTCTTTTGGCTCTCTTTATACTGATTTTCTTTGCTCTATCAATCAATTCAACCTGCGAATATCTCTAACCACAACAGACAAAGTATGATTTATTGAGGAAGTACAAGCAATTGAAAAAGAAATCTGAAAAACATGAAGAAATTATACTTAATTTTGATGGAATGGATTTATCTATATCAATACAACTGACAAGTACTTTCTACCATGTCCGTCAGCAAACCATATACCTTGAATCCTTTCCTTAAACCCAACTGGCTGATAAGGTGCTGCTAGATGATGATCATGTTGTAGCGTATGCCCCAGGAATAGTTTATGCATTCAGTTCCAAGTGCATTATTGAACCAGTCTCAAATCCTCCAATATATGTATTCCACTAGAAAGAGTTCCATTATTAACATATTATACTGTAATTATCAATTCTGTCCATTTCATTGTCTTTTTGCTCTGTCCACTTATATAGAAATTTTTTATTTTTCTATAGAATTATTTAATTAATTGATTGACAACAAATATATAAATAAATAAAATAAATGATATTTAATTTTAATATTATATTAATATAATATTATGTGTTCAAGTTGTTTAATATAAATTAATTAGTTGTCCAGTTAATTTTTCAAATAACTTCAATTTCTTAAATTGTTTATATAAATATGAACTTTAATTTGAGTTATTTTACACCAACAGTTGTAATAACGTGTTAAAAAGAACAGAAATGTCTGAGAAAATTACGTCATATAAAATTTCCATTACTATAGTAAAATTTTTGCAAGTTTTATGTACGTAACTTCCATTTTTAGCTCAAATTGTTGGGTACATCCATTTTGTATAAAACTTCCTTGTGAAGATCAAAGGATTATGTCACACCTTCTTGGGTCTATTCAGATAATATGGATATACCATAGCCCAAATTCTTGGCGTTCTTGGCGTTCTTGGCGATGGAGAAATCGATGTCGTATTGTACTTGTGCTGATTGTAATGTATCTATCTTTAGTGTACCCTCGTATTGTTCAGTGTGAATGTGATCCTTTTGTTTTGGATCGCTGTTTTCTTTGGGCTCTTTGTTTTGTCTCGCTTCATGGTGTATATCCGTAGGCCGAAAACAAATCCTCAATCTTTGTTGACAAAAAAAAGTCCTCAAAATTCAAATATTTGTTAGTTAAAAAAAGAAAAAAGATAACTACTGAGTGATAAAACCCTTCTATCTCTAATTTTGATTTTTTTTTTACTAGCAGTGATGTGATTTTAAAAAAATATTAACTCAACGATAAATATTTTTGGTCTAAAACTATCAGTATTCAAATAATACATTAGACATTCGACATTCGACTAATTCAGGTCATGCAATACTCTACCTAACTCATTATTTATCAATAATTGTACAAATATATATATATATATATATATCTTTTGTATTTTTATTTTTCCAACATTGACTCATTGTATAGGTTCTTTTTGTTAGGAATGAAGTCCCACATCGGTGGGAACTTCAAGTGGGGGCCCCTCCTTTACTTATATAAAGGGTAAGGGTCCATCAAATTAAAATCATCCCAAAATTTCTTCTCTCCCTCTCTCGTATCACACTAATCATATATATTTAGTAGTGGTGGTTCTTTATTTTGAGGGATAAATTTTAATAGAGAAGAATAGTATAATTTTTATTCTGTGATAATTTTCTGTTGCTTTTATTATCTCTAATCCGATCTTTCACATCAAAAAAGAGTTGTTACCGGAAAAGTTTGGTAGTGTGAAACTGCTATCTGAGAAAGGGTTCTGATTAGGAAAGATTTGGTATTTAAGAGTGTCTATAGTGACCCACATCTCTTTCCTGAGAATTTTTTGGTGTGTTAGTTCATGGTCTACCTGTGTTATTCCAGTACCTGTGTTATTCCAGTAGACAATACTATTCATAGTGAGAAGTACATAAGTCGGTATAATAAAGAGAGAAAATATGACAGCAAAATATGAGATAAAGAAATTTAATGGGAGTAATTTCTCCCTGTGGAAATTGAAGATAAGAGCAATTTTGAGAAAAGACAATTGTCTTGATGCAATTGAAGGCAGACCTGCAGATATTTCAGAAGAAAAATAGAGAGAAATGGATAACAATGTTGTTGCCAATTTGCACTTGGCATTAGCAGATTCAGTGTTATCTAGTGTTGCAGAGAAGAAGACTGCAAAGGAGATTTGGGACACACTGATCAAATTGTACGAGATCAAGTCACTTCACACCGAAATATTCTTAAAAAGGAAACTCTACACTCTTTGAATGAGTGAGTCCACACCTGTGACAGACCACATCAACAATCTGAATACGCTGTTTGCTCAACTTACAGCTTCAGATTTCAACATTGTAGAAAATGAACGTGCAGAACTTCTACTCCAGAGCTTGCCAGATTCATATGATCAACTCATCATCAATATTACAAACAACAACATCATTGGTCGTCTATCCTTTGATGATGTTGTTGGAGCAGTTCTTGAAGAAGAATCCAGGAGAAAGAATAAGGAAGATAGACTGGAAAATTCTAAACAGGCAGAAGCATTGACGATGATGAGAGGAAGATCAATGGAACGTGGTTCCAGTGGGAGCCAGAATCATGGTAGATCAAAATCTCAGAGAAGGAAGAACCTCAAATGCTACAACTGTGGCAAGAGAGGGCACGTGAAGAAAGATTATTGGAATAAGAAGAGTGGAGGAGGGAAGAATATTGAAGCATCAACCTCACAAGGTTGTGTTGTTAGTACCTCAGATGATGGTGAAATTCTATACAGTGAAGTAGTAAATTCTAGAGGCGGAAGACAACTCCATGAATGTTGGATATTGGATTCAGGTGCAACTTGGCACATGACTCCATGCCGAGATTGGTTTTCTACTTATGAACCTATCTCAGGAGGATCTGTATTCATGGGAAATGATCATGCCCTAGAAATTGTTGGAATTGGTACTGTCAAATTGAAAATATATGATGGTACCATTCGAACAATTCAAGGGGTACGACATGTGAAGGGTTTGAAAAAGAATCTATTGTCCATTGGGCAATTGGATGACCTCAAGTGCAAGATCCACATTGAAGGTGGGATCATGAAGGTAGTTAAAGGCAATTTGGTAGTGATGAAAGCAGAAAAGATCACAACCAATTTATACATGCTTTTGGGAGATACGTTGCAAGAAGTAGATGCATCAGTTGCAACAAGTCAAGAAGATAAAACACTGATGTGGCATCATAGACTCGGTCATATGTCAGAATGAGGTCTGAAAATTCTTGCGGAACGTAATCTCTTACCAGGGCTCAAAACGGTAACCTTACCATTTTGTGAACACTGTGTGACAAGTAAGCAGCATGGATTGAAGTTTGCCAAAGTGACTACAAGAAGCAAACACATACTAGACTTGATTCATTCTGATGTATGGGAATCACCGGAAGTATCTATTGGAGGAGCAAAATATTTTGTATCATTTATTGATGATTACTCCAGGAGATTGTGGGTGTACCCAATCAAGAAGAAGTCAGATGTGTTTCCAGTATTCAAGGAGTTCAAAGCACTAGTAGAACTTGAAACTGGGAAAAGAATTAAGTGCTTAAGGACAGACAATGGAGGAGAATATGTAGATGGTGATTTTCTGGCATTTTGCAAGCAAGAGGGTATTTCAAGGCAATTCACAGTGCCTTATACACTTCAGCAGAATGGTGTAGCAGAGCGGATGAACAGAACTCTTCTAGAAAGAACAAGAGCTATGCTAAGAACAGCAGGAGTGGCTAAATCTTTCTGGGCAGAAGCAGTGAAAACTGCCTGTTATGTAATAAACCGATCACCATCAACAACAATTGGTTTGAAGACACCAATGGAGATATGGAATGGAAAGCCACCTAATTATTCTTCATTACATGTGTTTGGATGTCCTGTGTACGTGATGTACAATTCCCAAGAAAGAACAAAACTGGATCCAAAATCCAGGAAATGTATATTCTTGGGTTATGCTGACAATGTTAAGGGGTATCGCTTGTGGGATCCCACTGCCCGCAAGGTTGTTGTTAGCAGAGATGTAGTCTTTGCAGAAAATGAACTGCAAAAGGAGCAGAAAGATGACAGTACTACCAAAGATACTACTTCAGTAGTGATAGAAAGGAAAGTTAAAGAAGATGACAACTCTGAAGCAGAACAAGAGCACGGAGAACAAGAATCAAATGATGCCAATGATGGAGAAACTCAACAAACAAGACGTGAGATAAGGAGACCATCTTGGCACTCAGACTATGTTATGACAAGTCATGATGCATATTGCCTTTTAACAGAAGAAGGAGAACCATCAACCTTTCATGAGGCTTTGAGGAGTTCAGATGCTTCTTTATGGATGACAGCAATGCAAGAAGAAATTGAGGCCTTACATAGAAACAATACATGGGAACTTGTTGAGCTTCCAAAAGGTCGAAAAGCTATTGGTTGTAAATGGGTTTACAAAATCAAACGAGATGGCAATGATCAAGTGGAGCGGTATCGTGCCAAATTGGTGGTTAAAGGATATGCTCAGAAAGAAGGCATTGATTTCAATGAGATATTCTCGCCAGTTGTCCGATTAACCACAATCAGAATTGTTCTGGCAATGTGTGCTGCACATGATTTACATCTTGAGCAACTTGATGTAGAGACTGCTTTTCTCCATAGAGAACTTGAAGAAGAAATTTATATGCTCCAACCAGAAGGCTTTAAAGAACAAGATAAAGAAAACTTGGTTTGCAGATTAACCAAATCTCTGTACGGTTTAAAACAGGCGCCGAGATGTTGGTACAAGAGATTTGATTCCTTCATTATTAGCCTTGGTTACAACAGACTAAAGTCAGACCATTGTACGTACTACAATAAGTTTGATGAAAATGATTTTATCATTTTGTTGTTGTATGTGGATGACATGTTGGTGGTAGGCCCTAACAAAGATCGGATCCAAGAATTAAAGGCACAATTGGCTAGGGAGTTTGATATGAAGGATTTGAGATCAGCAAACAAGATTTTAGGGATGCAAATTCACCGAGACAGAAAAGACAGGAAGATTTGGCTTTCTCAGAAGAATTATTTACTGAAAGTCTTGCGACGCTTCAACATGCAAGATTGTAAGCCAATTTCTACCCCACTTCCTATAAATTGTAAATTATCCTCAAGTATGAGTCCCAGCGATGAAGCAGAGAGGAAGGAAATGTCGCGAGTGTCGTATGCATCAGCGGTGAGAAGCCTTATGTATGCCATGATTTGTATTAGACCAGACATTGCACAAGCAGTGGGAGCAGTCAGTAGGTTTATGGCAGATCTTGGTAGAGAGCATTGGAATGTTGTAAAGAGGATCCTTAGATACATTAAAGGAACCTCTGATGTTGCATTATATTTTGAAGGATCAGAATTTATTGTCAAAGGCTATGTTGATTCAGATTTTGCAGAAGATCTAGATAAAAGGAAATCTACTACTGGCTATGTGTTTACACTTGCTAGTGGAGCAGTAAGCTGGTTGTCTAAATTACAGACTGTTGTGGCTCTGTCTACTACAGAAGCTGAATACATGGCAGCTACCGAGGCATGTAAGGAAGCAATCTGGATTCAAAGGCTATTGGAGGAACTTGGACACAAGCAGCAGAATACTACTGTGTATTGTGACAGTCAGAGTGCTTTGCATATTGCAAAGAATCCAGTTTTTCATTCTAGAACAAAGCACATAGGTATACAATACCACTTTGTCCGTGAAGTAGTAGAAGAAGAAAGAGTGGATATGCAGAAGATCCATACTAAAGAAAATATAGCAGATATAATGACAAAGCCAGTCAATAGTGACAAGTTTACATGGTGTCGGTCCTTGTATGGCCTATTAGAAATATAAGCAACATGTAATGTATTAGGAATGTGTGTGAAGATATGATTAACTTAATCATAATCTTCAAGTGGGAGAATTGTTAGGAATGAAGTCCCACATCGGTGGGAACTTCAAATGGGGGCCCCTCCTTTACTTATATAAAGGGTAAGGGTCCATCAAATTAAAATCATCCCAAAATTTCTTCTCTCCCTCTCTCATATCACACTAATCATATATATTTAGTAGTATAATTTTCTGTGATATAAAAGCAACAGAAAAATATCACAGAATAAAAATTATACTATTCTTCTCTTTTAGCTCTTATTTTTTTCTCATCTTTTATTTTAGTTGTGTGTTATTATATCGTTACTCTGGTCCCAACACTTTTAATTATTATTCTTGCCAGAGTTGATATTGTTGATAATTGCAAACACCAAGCGCAGTGAATCTAAACCAAATCGAGAACACCGGGAGCAAAAACTTGTTTTACACACCAAAAACCCACATGCAAATAGCAACTGAAAGTGTTGGTCCACCAACCAAACACAATATCTGTTGAGAAAAAATAATTGTTGTGAACAAGCGAAACAGGGGGAACTGAAAGAATTGACGTATAGTATTAGATTTTAATCCTTTAACGTTTCATTTGATATGAAATAGAAAATTATAAAAGTAAATTTAACAAACCAAAAATACACGATGGCAAGTTTTATCACAATTATGGTCGCGTCTTTTTCATTTGTAACATGAGGGGGAAAAAATCGTGTCTGGATCCAAATTTCTATATTTTTCTTTTCCTTCCTGTAATATAAGAAAATCCGGTGTCCAATGAATACTCTGAAGTGCTCTAAAAATTAAAAATAAATTTGTTAATTACACCAATTTCAGTGGTGCATATATCATATGCACCTAACATCTGCATCTTTGCCTTTGTGATAGGAAAGATTTATCTGACACAACTTAAATTAATTACATAAAATCAACACACATGCCCTTTGAAATTTTAGCATTCCCTTGGTGATCTTTCAATTGGACTCAACGACGTTACCGTGACCTTCCCCGGAAATTACCTCCGGTGCCAAGTACTCGTGGGTCCCAACAAACGACATGGATCGAATTTCTATTGGCTCGGCTATGATCTCGAGGGACCCACAACGTGATGACCTCTTTTTACGGCTGCGTTTGGGGATGAAGCATGGGACAGATGGCACGATGCAATTGGGCAACATGCATGATGACATGGCGGGTGCACATTGGTTTTTGGAATGTTCGTTGGAACAAGTGTTGGTGGGTGGATCTTGATCAAAGACAATCTGGGCCGTTGATGACGTGTCATCGCCTTTTAGTGAGAGATCAAAATCTGTGAGCATTATATGACCGTCCGATCTTATGAGCACGTTTTCAGGCTTCAAATCGCGGTATATTATCCCCATCATGTGTAGGTATTCCAAGGCAACCACCACCTCAGATGCATAGAACCTGTAACCGCAGACACCAATATTACTCCATAATAAAGCAATAGATCTGTAGTCACATTTTCAGCTAGGCCCTTCAAGTCAACCATATGGTAGAATTATTATTATCGCCATCATATTATTTTTTTTGGTACATATATCAGCATCATAATTTTATTACCATCAAATATTTCTCCAATAATTAAGCTATGTAGGGTCCACATTTGAATAATCATCGCCAATATTTTAAATTTTTGACCAAGGAAAACGTCATAAAGATTTAAATAAAAAAACAGGAAAGTCCTTAAATATGGACAAGATTGCAACCGATGTATTGGTTTAGCTTCGAAATTTCCATCGTACATGGCAATCCCTATTAAGAGCCCGTAAGTTGCATTTCGATATATTTACTTATGGAATAGTTTGTTTTCTTCTGCATGTATCTTTCAAAAAGAAATATTATTTAAAATACGATCAATTATTAAATAATGAGGATTTAAACTGTGATTTTTCATTTCATGGAGAGTAGAGTTTTCTATTACACAGAACCTCTGTTGAGTATATATATATATATATACACAATAGTTTACCATCGCAATACGAATTTTGACAATGTCAAAACGGCTCTTAATTAAAAGAAAAATAGTGAAATAAAGCTCTAAGAATTCGGAAAAGACAAGATAGAAATGTTTAGGGGCTTATTATTATTTTGGCATTTTGATAATTGTTACTGGTTAAGTGGGGTGGTGTTAAATTATTATTTGGTGCACGACGGACACACCAAAAGCCTTTGTGGGCTCACAATCAAAGGCATCAGAGGAGACATGAATTGAATCAGATGCCCCACTGGCAATGAAATTATGAACAGCCCGAAGCCAACTCAACTCAAAGCCATGGACCCAACCCAACTTTCCCATCAACAATCTACGTCCTCAAGTGAGAGAAGCCAAATAAACATGCATATCTCTCTCTCTCTCTCTCTCTCTCTCAAGAATATTAATCATTCTCCTTTTGGTTACATTAGGGGTGATCTATGATAGGGAACGCGATTAGAGGATAAAACCTTAAACACATGCATAACACTTAAAATGTCAATTGACCTCCAAATCCCCCTAAATGACATATCAGATAGTAATGGTTAGGTACTAAGTTTGTTTCTATTTTATAACCTTAATTTTAAAAAAATGATAATATAAATATTACAAATCTATGTTAATATTATAATATATCATATTCAATTTTAACATAAAGTTGTAACATTTTTTTTATTAAAACCATCTCTAATTAATAATTAAAAACTAAATTCTTCAAGATGAAAACATTAATAAGATGAATTTTTTTTTCTTTTAATAAAATCATTTTATACACGACCAAAAATAAAACTCTATACGATAAGAGTAATATTAAGAAAGAAATTACCTATTATTTTTTCATTAATACATGATTATTTTTATAGCAATAATTATTCAACATGCATATGCATTCATCATCCTGAATATCATGCGTTCTCTCTCAAACAGCAACCACTGGTGCTTACAATACCAGAATCAGACTTGCATTTTAACCGGAGTGTAACAAAGCTAACATGCACATTAAAACCAACAAGAGCTAAACTAGTTCGACGATAATTAAAGAGAAAGGAAAAGAAGAAGAAATGACGTCGCACATACGTACCTAACTGCGGCCTCGTGGAACCGTTTTTCGGGCTGGCGCTGGCGGAGGACGTGGAGGTCGCTGCCGGGGCAAAACTCGGTAAGTAGGCAAGACCACCGTGGAGAATCAAAAGATGCATAAAGCGTTGGCAAGAAAGGATGATCGAGCACGTGCAGTATCTCCCTCTCAACCCTGGCCCTCGTGTCTTTGTTCCTAGCCACGAGCTCCTTCTTGTCCATCACCTTCGCTGCGAAGAGTAACCCGTTAGAACCCTTCAATTCCACCAGATACACACTTCCTATGTCGCCGCTTCCCAAGCACTGCACGAACCGGAGGTCTCCGAGTCCCAGGGTGGCGCCGCCGCGCTGTATGGCGTCCCAGCATGGGTCGACGGAGGAGGGTGCGTGTGACTTGGTGGAGAACGTCCATTCTGTGGCGGTGGTGGTCACGGTGGTGGATTTGTCGGAATCTTCCTCGGCGGAGGAGTGCATTGCGGTGTTGTGTGTTCCCAATTATAATTAAGCTTTTGTTGAGTCTGAGTGTGAGAGAGAAAGGTGGTAATAGAGAGAGAGAGAGAGTTTTGAAAAGGGAAAGAGAGAGTGATGTGGGGGCATAATTGGGCCGGCTCTTTTAGGATGGCCCATGTGAATGCTTTCGCTCTAAATAGTGCACTGGGTGAAGGGGCCCATATATGCTTACAATTTTTTTATTTTTTATATGTTTTTGTCTTTTTTATATTATTTCTCGTTGCGTGACATATGAACATTTCTTGTAGTCCACAAAGTTATTGTAAGATGTTTTACTTACGCCAACATTCTCCCGGGATTCAACGTTAATTCGCTGCAAGAAAATAAAAACTCATTCTAAATTAAAAATTGTTGATATATATTGTATTAGATAGGAAAGTGCTCGGTCTTACATATAGAAAAAGAAAATCAATTACCTATTCGGTCCAGTTTGGCCGAATACCTTATTATTAGGATTAAAAGGTAATTAACTCAATTAAAGGTAATAATCAAAGTATTATTTACTTTAAGTAAAGGGCAAAAATCAAAGTTATCTCAGCAGCTCTCTGGTCCACAACAATGCATATAAAAGGAAAGTAGGAAGTATAAGTAAAAGGTTGAGTTTTCATTATTAAATATAATTTATTGCTCAAAACCGAATCCTGACTTCAGCATCGGAGTGCTTTTTGCAGGTATCCTTCCCACGTCAACGACAGTCAGAAGGACGTCACCATTTCATAGTAGATACTTGAAGATTAGTGTTTCTCTAGCAAGAACATTTTGGCGCCTACCGTGGGGCCCGATTGCCTTGCTTTTTTTTATCAATATGGTACTAACAAGAAGCCAACAGGACGAACATGTTCAGTAGGGAGAACTTCTCGGCAATAGCAAGAAGATATTACACCTACCCAACCAACACCTGAGGTTCTGGTGGAAGAAGGAACTGATGAAGGACTTTTAACGGTGTTAATGCAGCTCAAAACAGAAATGATGAAGATGAAAAAGGAAAGGGAAAAAGATGCCCTGGAGCTCTTGGTCTTGAGAAGGGAAAATGCTCACTTAAGAGAAGAAATAAGAACACACATCCCTTCCCAAACTACACCTTTCGCCCAGGATCAGGGGGAGTCATTGGCGTTACAAGAGAAACCGAGATTAATTCAGCAATCTGAAACTAAGAATGACCGAGATGATGTAGTGAACCGAAGCCTGTTTGTTCACCATATCTTGGATGCTAAACTACCGAACAACTGGAGAGGCTTAACAATAGAAAAATATGATGGCATAACTGATCCCGGGGAACATCTAAATGTTTTCACAACTTAGGTCGGCTTGTACACAGAAAATGACTCCTTGTGGTGCAGGATTTTTTCCACTTCACTAAGAGGACCAACTCTCATTTGGTTTACCCGACTCCCTCCCTCATCTATTGACTCCTTCACAACCCTCACAAGACGGTTCAATCTGCAGTTCGCCAGAAGCTGACCTCACCCCTTGACATCCCTGGCGCCTGTCAACATTCGTCAGGAAAAAGGAGAATTACTTCGAGCGTTCATAGAACGATTCGGTAAAGTGACACTTTCCATCCATAATCTAGAACTTGCCGTGGCCATGCACCACCTTACAACGGCTCTTAAGCCTGGGCCTTTCGTTAACATGATTTGCAAAAAATCGCTAGCTGATTTGGATGAATTGAGAAGTCGGGCATCAAAGTATATGCAGATGGAGGAATTAGCCAAGTACTGAAATCAAATTCGAATGGACCTGAGCAAAAAAGAAACTTTCAGATCTTGGCAAGAAAATAAAGGAATGCGCCCGAGAGGCCTCCCAGGGGGCCTAAATACCGCTCTTATACCACACTCAACACTAACAGGTCCATGGTACTTGATCAAGCCTTAGCAACAAAAATCTTGAGTATGCCCAAATGTGCTAACACCCTCCTCGGGCAGATAAGAACAAATCTTGTCGATATCATCGCAATAGGGGTCATACAACAGAGGAATGCACGGTCCTAAAAGATAAAATTGAAGATTTGATAAAGGAAGGACATCTTCAAGGATTTGTACAAACGAATCCTACTAGTCGTATTGAGAGAGGTAGGGACCGATACCCACAATCCTCAAGAAGGTACAAAGATAAGCAGCTTGAGAGACAGCGGAGATGGTCAAGAGAGCCTCATGTAAAAAGATATAATAAACGAGAAAAATAACCGAAGAGGGTGATCAACACCATAGCCGGTGGGTTTGCTGGTGGAGGACCCACCCATTCGACTAGAAAAAGACATCTTAGACAGGTTCGCTCTGTTAACAACGTTTCATTGGGCAGCAGAATTCGAATTTCGCCCATTACGTTCACAAACGATGACTTTCAAGGAGTGGATTCGGTACAAGTTGATCCGATGGTTATCAGTGTTGACATTCTCAATTGTACTATCAGAAAAACACTCATTGACTAAGGAAGTTCGACTGATATCCTCTACTGGAGTACATTCAAACAATTGGGCATACCAGAAGAGGAGCTTTGAGAATACCACGAACCACTGGTCGGTTTTTCTAGGGAGCGGGTAGAAACCCGTGGATGTATTGATCTCTACACTTCATTCGGGTCAAAACACGAGAAAAAGCATATCAAAGTCACTTACCTAATAGTACACGCGAATACCTCGTACAATATACTACTTGGCAGACCATCCCTTAACAAGTTGAAGGCCATAATGTCTACTTCGCACTTGGCCATGAAGTTTCTGTCCAAAAGAAGTTGAATCATTACAGTACATGCTGACCAGAAGATGACCAGGGAATGCTATTTTGCAAACTTACGTCTTAAGCCTTTCCATGGAAGTAGCTGAGATGTCAACATTGTATCCCCTCGATTTGGAGAAGAATTGGATGTTGAACTCGATCCTAGAGTAGATGAGGGATGTTGGGTTGAGCCTAATGAAAACAAGCAACCTTTTCAACTTGGGCCAAAGGCTGAACAAGTCACTTATCTGGGGGTAGGTCTATCTGTACAAGAGAGGCAAGATCTTCACAAAATTATGCAGCATAACTCTGATTTATTTGCTTGGTCGGCTTCAGACATGCCAGGCATTGACCCGGCATTTCTTTGTCTTCACCTATCAATTTATAAGAGGGCCAAATCGATAGGTCAGAAAAAGAGGAAGATTGGAGGTGATAAGAGAGGAAACTGACAAACTGCTACAAGCCGAATTTATCCGAGAAGTCAAATATTCCACTTGGTTGGCTAATGTGGTCATGCTGAAAAAAGCAAATGGTAAATGGTGAATGTGCACGAACTTCACGGATCTCAACAAGGCATGCCCAAAAGATGCATATCCTCTACCAAATATTGATACCCTGGTGGACAGGACAACCGACCACAGGATACTCAGTGTTTTGGATGCTTATTCTGGGTACAATCAAATCCGGATGTATCCCCCGGATGAACAGAAAACGACATTCATCACGGACTCAGCAAATTTTTGCTATCGAGTAATGTCATTCGGCTTGAAGAATGCAGGGGCGACGTATCAGAGGCTAATGAATAAAATTTTTGAAAAACAAGTTGGGAAATGCATGGAGGTGTATGTAGATGACATGGTGGTAAAATCTACTGCTTTGGAGCATCATCTCGCTCATTTAACCGAGGTGTTCGGGGAAGCCAGACAACATGGGATGCGGTTTAACCCAGAGAAGTGTACATTCGGGGTAGCTGGTGGCAAGTTCTTGGGGTTTATATTATCAGAAAGGGGGATCCAGGAAAACCCTGACAAATGCCAAGCCATCATCAAAATGACTAGTCCTCGGAATGTCAAGCAGGTTCAAAAACTCACTGGTCGTATTGTCGCCCTGGCTAGATTTTTGCCTATCATGGCAGAGATGTCTCGGCCTTTCATTGATTTACTTAAAAAATCCCAGAAATTTGCTTGGAATAACGAGTGTGAAACCGCCTTCATACAATATAAAAATATATTAATAGTATTGCCCGTATTGACAAAGCCGAAGCCTGAAATGGAGATGATTATTTATTTGGCTGTGTCAGAAAATGTCATCAGCTCGGTCTTATTACAAGAAATATCTGAACCAGTCCCTATTTACTTCATTAGCCAAACACTCTAAGGCCCCGAATCACGCTATCAGTCAATGGAAAAAGTGGTGCTAGCCCTAGTCCATACAACTCGTCAATTAAGACATTACTTTCAAAGCCATCGGGTGGTGGTGCGTACAGATTGCCCAATGGCCAAAGTTTTGAGAAAACCAGAATTGGCTGATCGGTTAATAGCCTAAACAATCGGTTATCTTAATTCGATATTTATTTTGAAAACTGACGCCCTCTTAAAGCTCAAGTGCTAGCAGACTTCATCAACGAGTTCACTACCCAGAAACACAGCTTGGATATGTGAAACCTGCATGTTGATGGATCATCAAACCAACTGAGTAGTGGAGCAGGAATTATACTTGAAGGGCCGAACACTGTAACTATTGAACAATCTATTCGGTTTGGATTCAAAGCATCCAACAATCAAGTCGAGTATGAAGCTCTACTAGCCGGTCTCATATTAGCAAAAGAAATTGGAGTAAAATGCATCACTTGCTGGAGTAATTCAAAGATAGTGGCCAAATAGGTCAATGGAACATATCAGGTGAAGGATTCAGTTATGCTCTAATATTATCAAGAATTCAAAAACATAAAGGATGAATTTCACGAGGTACATGCTCGACATACATCGAAGACTATGAACGAGCAGGCCGATAGGCTTGCTAGGCTTACTAATCAAAAGAAACTTGGACAATTACAAAGCGTGATTCATTAGGAAATCTCTCAACCTAGCATTGTCAAAAAAGAGTGCATGGACGTAGGAAATATGCCTCAAAATTAGATGACTTCAATCATTCAATACCTCGTCAACAGCAGTTTACCAACAGATCCAGCTTCGGCTAAAAAAATAAGAATGCATGCAGTTAAGTACCTCCTTCTCGGCAAAGAGTTATACAGGAGAGGAATTTCAACACCTCTGCTTAAATGTCTTGATGAAGATCAAGCTAGCTATGTCATGAGAAAAATTTATGAAGCTATCTGTGGTACCCATTCGGGTGGACGAACCATGGTGGCTAAGATACTTAGAGTCGGATACTTTTGGCCGACACTCACCCAAGATTGCCAAATATTTGTAAAGAGGTGCATCCCCTGTTAACAACACAATCCTCATTTTACACTAACATGCCGACACCCTTCATCCTATCAGTTCTCCTTGGCCATTTGCCATTTGGGGAATGGACCTTCTCAGCCCTTTTTCCTTGGCAAAAGGGCAGTGTAAATTCTTAATAGTCGCCGTAAATTACTTCACCAGGTGGATTGAAGCTGAACCACTCGCCACCATCACGACTAATAATGTTCAAAAGTTCACGTGGAAAAACATTGTTACACGATTCAGTTTTTCTCATGCTATAATTACAGATAATGGGCTGCAGTTCACAGATTGTCGGTTTAATGAATTTTTGGAAGGGCTCCACATCAAACATAGGGTCACATTTGTTGAACATCTCTAGACTAATGGTCAAGCTGAGGCTGCCAATAAAGTTATCTTACACGCATTTAAAAGAAGGTTGGGCTCAGCCAAAGGAGAATGGGCAGAGAAACTACCTAAGATCTTATGAACTTATCAATGTACGCTGCAAACCACCATAAAAGAAACCCCTTTTCGGCTAACCTATGGTACTGATGCCATGGTACCAGTTGAGATTAGAGAACCATCATTTCGAAGGGAGAACTTTGACAAATCGGCCAATGACGAATCCCTAGCTGTCAACCTGGACTTGCTAGATGAAGTACGCGGCCAAGCAGCAATAATGATCGAAGCTAGCAAAAGAATAATGGCTAGGAAGTTCAACTCCAAAATCAACCCAAGACAATTTTATGTGGATGACTTGGTATGGCGAGTAACCGGAGAAGCACGTCGAGACCGACGAGAAGGGAAATTAGCAGCCAACTGGGAAGGTCCCTTTTGGATAGCAGCAAGACTAGATAATGAAGCATACAAGTTGGAGACATTAGAAGGAAAGATTATACCGAGAACTTGGAACGCCACGCACTTGAAACATTATTTTAGTTAAACACTTGTAACATGAAATCGGTGCACTCTTTTCCTGGCCCAGGTTTTGTCCTCTTAAAAAAAAGTGAAAAGAAGTTTTCCTGGGAAGGTTTTTAACGAGACACCTTATCAACGAAATACTTCTTCTCAGCTATTCGGTTTTTATGTGTCAATAAAATCTCTCCAGCACTTGATTAAAACTGAATCAATTAATTCCCTCCCGAGTACCCCTACTCGGCCAAAGATGAATCATTATTAAAATTTCCTCCCAAGTATTTCTACTTGGTTAAGGTTAAATTAATTAATTCCCTCCCGAGTACCCCCACTCGGCCAAAGATGAATCATTATTAAAATTTCCTCCCAAGTATTTCTACTTGGCTAAGGTTGAATTAATTAATTCCCTCCCGAGTACCCCCACTCGGCCAAGGATAAATCATTATTAAAATTTCCTCCCAAGTACTCCTACTTGGCTAAGGTTGAATTAATTAATTCCCTCCCGAGTACCCTCACTCGACCAAGGATGAATCAATATTAAAATTTCCTCACAAGTATTTCTACTTAGCTAAGGTTGAATTAATTAATTTCCTCCCGAGTACCCCCACTCGACCAAGGATGAATCATTATTAAAATTCCCTCCCGAGTACCCCCATTCGGCCAAGGATGAATCATTATTAAAATTTTCTCCCAAATACTTCTATTTAGCTAAGGTTGAATTAATTAATTCCCTCTCGAGTACCCTACTCTGCCAAAGATGAATCATTATTAAAATTCCCTCCCAAGTACTCCTACTTGGCAAAGGTTGAATTAATTAATTCCCTCCCGAGTACCCCTACTCGGCCAAGGATGAATCATTATTAAAATTCTCTCCCAAGTACTTCTACTTGGCTAAGGATAAATTAATTAATTCCCTCCCGAGTACCCCTACTCGGCCAAGGATGAATCATTATTAAAATTTCCTCCCAAGTACTCCTACTTGGCAAAGGTTGAATTAATTAATTCCTTCCCGAGTATCCATACTCGGCCAAGAATGAATCATTATCAAAATTTCCTCCCAAGTACTTCTACTTAGCTAACGATGAATTAATTAATTCTCTCCCGAAGTACCTCTACTCAGCCAATAATGAGAAACAAGTATTCAGTGTTGAAGAAATTTCATTTATTGGTTATAACCTTTCGGTTTGGTTATTTTTTATATAGTACTCAGAATATAACAAGAAAAGAACTGAACTTGTATTCATATTTCGAAGGATTACAAAATTTGGGCACTATCAGCCCATGAATACAAAGAAAATCAAAAACTTATTTCTAATTTTCCTCCTCTCTGGCATCAGGACCGAGGGCGTCAGGACTGGGGGCCTCGGGACCGAGAGCACTATTATTAACTTCTATTCGGCAGGGGACTTCGGTGTCAGGCTCTACATCATCATCCACTTCATTATATGGTAAAAACCTGCCACCGAAAAAGTCTTTGGTAAAATCAAAACGGAAGTCGGCCGGCACTTGGCAGAAACCATAGCATTGGCGAACGGCATGGTTAAAGCCTGACTCGTGTTCAATAGCTACTTGGACCGAACACTTGTCAGAAAAGGCCTTCAGCTCCGCATCAGCCTTTTGCCTCTTAAGAGCCACTGCCTCTTCCTTTTCAACAAATTTGTCCCTTAGAGCCTCCTCCATTCCCAAAAACTTCACCCTCAGAGCCTCCATTTCTTCCTCCTTAGCCCTTAAGGCTTGCTCGGTAGCCTGGAGTCGATTCTCCACTATATGATAGTGTTCCTTGTATTGAACAACCTCAGCCTCCAAAGCTTTATTGGTCTCAGCAAGATTCAGGCGAATCTCTTCATTATCCATTAAAGCTTACTGAGAGGTGGAGTACTCGTTTTGCACCCTCCTCATCTCAAGTGTGGGCTCCAGTGCTAGTCTTCGGAGCATCATCATGGATCAGATTTGAAACTTCGCGTAGCATTGCCACAGAGACTCGAGGTCCAGGTTGCTGACCGCTTCCTTTCCTGCATCCAAAAGCAAGTCAGGTGCAACCACTCGTCCAACATGTACCCTTGGGACGAAGAAGGTGTCGGATAAGAAAGCTGGGGGAATAGCAGAGTTTGAAGAGCTGTTAGCCCCAGCCATCAAGTCACCTCGGGCTTGACTTCCTGCCCTCTCTAAACCACTCGGTCTACTCGAATGGGAATGCTTGCTCTTTTTCCCCCTCTCGCCCTCTTTTTCTTTGCCTTTTTCCTTTTCTTTCCCCTTTTCTCTATGCCTCTTGGGCTGATTCTTTGCAATGACAAGGTCTCAGGGAGGAGGATGAGGCCCGATTACCTCTGGCATATGGTCGATTTGAGGGTTTCAGTACTCCTCAATAGGTGTGTTTTCAAGGGTCCTGGTCTTCAAGGTTTGACGATATGTTGGTACGTTAACACTACGTTGAGTCATCAGACCTACAATTAAAACAAATAGTCAAATCAATACAACTTAATTCAAAAACCTAAACCATAGGGACAGAACATACCATCCATGTCCAGGTAAGGACGAGGAGATTTTAAGACTAAGAGTATGTGTCGGGCAGGAAGCTCTTGGGGAAGAGACTTCAAGTAATTCAAAACCGATAACTCTCTAGCGACAATAGGTCCTCCGGAATCCAGTCGTACCGGCAAGGCACTTAGGTCCAGTGGAAGGGGAAGAGGGGATTATTTTCACTATCAAAGAAAAAATTTCTACCTACAGGGTGGACAGTTACTTTAAAGTAGTCAGTCTTAAAACTCTTAAAAGAAGAAACGTAAGGCTTGAATAGTGGCAAGTCCGGTTGCCTTATTAAAAATACCCACCTTGCTAAATTTGAAGGACGAGTATGGAAGAAATGAATAAATAAACCTACATTGGGTTCTATGTAATGAAATTTACATAAGATTCTAAAATCTTGGATAGCAGTCTACCCATTCGAATGGAGTTGTGTCGGCGCTACATTTAAAACCCTTAATACTCTCATTTGGAAGTCGTCTAAAGGAAGCTTTATACCTAATTCTCTAAACATATACTCATACACAAAGAAGGTATCAGCCATCCCGACACCTCCTAAAAAAACAAAATCTGGGTTCCCAGTTTCCTCTCCTAGACAGGGATTTATGGATATTGGGTAGGGATTGGAAAGTTCCCATAATGAAATGTCAATATGGTCAACAAAGGATTGAAGACTCTTATTTTTTCTAAATCGAGAGAAGTAGGCGGCTACTTCACCGTGTACCCACTCGTATCCAGGAGGTACACAAGGAGGGAATATTGGTCTTTCCCTAGGGGACTTATGCTCAGTAGGGGCTCAGAAGAATCAGAATCAATGGACTCAGACAATTCGGCTCCGTCATTGCATTCTCTAATCTCTACTTCTTCATTTACCACACTCGGTCTTGAAGAAATTTCTACCCCTCTTCGGTTTTGTCAGCATTCTGACCATCGACACTAGTCGGCCTAGATGAGTCCGACAACGAGTCCTCTCATTCCATGGATTCGGCCATGATAAAATAATGAAGGGAAAAAGAAAACTAAACGTACCTCATAGGTAGTCGGTTCGGAAGAAAGAGAGAAAATTTGAATACCCTTCAGTTTGGAGCAACAGTATATACTTCTCAACTTAGAGAAAAAATAGAGAACAAAAGACCTGGACCACCATGTACTTATAGGGTTTAGGGTCCTCGGACATGTGAAGGGTCGCACCCCTTCCAGACCGATAGATCTCTTCCAGATCAAACGGTTGATATCGAACACCCTTTCTTTCGTATGCACACATCAAGGAAACCCTAAAAACCTGAAGTTCTAGAATGATCTTTTTTCTTTATTTATTATTTATTTTTATGATTTTTTTCTTCTTCGGTCTATGTCGCTTTTTTGAAAAACTGAATACTCCGTTGATATGCACTCCAGCCCACCAAATAAGATTTCATATACCTTAACCGAATACCCTATTCGGCCTGCTTATATTCCTAAGACCGAATAAACCCCTCGGTATTCCTGCCCTCCCTACAAACCGAGTACCCCCCTCCCCTCGTCTATATGTGCCTGATACTTATATATTTTTAAGCCCTCACCTCGTACCTCTTTGAGCTTGGGGGCTAGTGTACTGGATAGGGAACTACTCGGTCCTACATATAGGAAAAGGAAACTGAATACCTATTCGGCCTAATTTGGCCGAATACCTTGTTGTTAGGATTAAAAGGTAATTAACCCAATTAAAGGTAATAATCAGAGCATTATCTACTTTAAGTAAAGGGCCAAAATCAAGGCTAACTCAGTAGGCCCTCTGGCCCATAACAATGCCTATAAAAGGAAGGTAGGAAGTACAGGTAAAGGGTTGACTTTTTATTATTAAATAGCATTTATTACTCAAAACCGAATCCTGACTTCAGCATCAGAGTGCCTTTTGCAAGTATCTTTCCTACGTCAGCGACAGTCAGAAAGACGTCACCGTTTCAGAGCAGATACTTGAAGACTAGTGTTTTTCTAGCAAGAACACATGTGAATGGAGATTTCAAAGGGGAAAAAAGGAACAGTTGGTGAATATGACCGCTGACTTAATATTCAGATTCTTTGTTTGAAGTAATTTAGAGAAATGCACTTTTAGAAAAATAATTTATTTTGTCACTAATAATAAGCAAACAATCCTAACAACTTTTCAAAATTAATCATTTAAGGAAAACGCTATTCACTTGTTTTTATTAAGTTCTTAAGATTTAGTAAAGTTTAATGAAATTTAGTGATGAGTTATTTGGAGCACCGACAAGGAAGACTGCACAATTATGATATTTTTGGTTTAAGCTGAGCAATGTTTTATTTTGGGGGTCAATAGCTGAGGAAGTTCAATAATATGAGTTTCAACAACACGTTTTGGACCAGAGTTTGGCCCAAGTGCAAAATAATTGTTCCTTTTGGACAAACTGTCTTGCAGTATCGAGGGTGGATCTGATTAGGCAACTATGTCGGGTTTTGTTTTGTCTCAGCTATTGGACTTTCCTATATTGCCTCTGCCTAGTTGGGCTTTTGGGCCTTTTTGTTTGACAATCTTTCGATCAAAAAGGTATTCAAGTCTGAACCCAAAAATAAAAATATATTTTTCGATTCGGACTTCCAAACTCAAAAATTATATGTACATTATGTCCATATAATTATATATAAAATATTTATATTTAAAAATAAATAAATTTACATAATTTTAATGCCTTTATGTTAATTTGAGAGTGTTTAAAACTTTCACCCGAAAAATTTAGAACCTCTTCTTTCTGAGAAAATGTTTTTATTTGTTTTTTTACTTTTAGTTATAAAAACTCTTATTTTATTTTTCTGTTTAAGATATATTTTTATTGCTTTTATCGGTTGCTATACACAATCTTAATCTTAAAAATAAAAAATGATATGATATTTTTATGATTAAAATTTAAAATGAGGAATAAAAATATAATATTTTCTGAGTCCCTTGACTTGTCAATAATTTTTTTGCTCGCGAGAAGAAGATAATTTTCCTTCAACAAATTCTATATGGCCCTTGAATTTGATCGAACACCAATTACTTGCATTTGAGTCTAAAAGCACGTCATACGGGCTTGCAATAGTGTTTTTTTTTTTTTCTAAATTTTAATTCATCTAATGATTTAAAACTTAATTATATACTTTTCCATCTTCAAATGAATATCATAGAGCTTTATGTATAACTGCACTATCATAAATCACATCATGATTTTTTTTTCTTTTAAAAAAAATTAAATTTAATATTTTTATTGTCAAATGAATTTATTTTAAAACTAGTGAAATAATTTATAACATTAGCTGTATGATTTATTAACCTTAAATACTGTATATATCATAAAGAACTTGTGTATAATTATATTATCTTAAGTACTGTAGGTAATGCAAATTATTTTTAAAAAAATAAAATGATGAAATAAAATAAGACAATTTCTAAATAAAATTTTCACAATTTTATTGTAATTTTTTTCATTTTTATGATTTTGAAAAAGTTAAAAAACTTATTACAATTTTCCATAATTATCTTAAAATATTTATAATAAATAAATTATGGTAACAATGTATGTGTCTATTGCCGTTTCTAAATTCATATTTTTTTCTCAAAAAAAATAATTTTCCCCGTAAAGTATTATTTAAAAAAAATTAGTGAGGACTCTATCTTTTTTTGTTATTATCCTTTGAAATTTTTTTGACCATTCTATCATAATCTGGATTGCAACTCACTAAATTAATTTTCAATTATTTTTTTACCTCAATCCTTAAAATTAAAGTTAAGCAATTATAAGTGGTAAAATTTTATCAAAACTAAATATAATTTTATATATAACATAACAAATCTTATATTTTTTTAATAAAAAAAAAGGAATTTTTTGAATGTTTAAAATCAGCTCTAACCTCTAATAACTAAAATTAATGAAATCATATTATATTTGTTGCTTTTTGTAAAATACACGGCAACGTAAATAATTAAGTACCGGTTTACACACAAGTTAAAAAATCTACAAATATAAATTTAATATAATTATAATTAATATCGTTAAAATAAACATGAATTCATAATTATGTAAATGTAAAATTAAAAATACTAAAAAAATTGTCTTATTCGTAGGAAGCTTGATGAGCATCCCCATTCCCCACCCAATTGGAACCCTTTGCGTAGTTCAAATGGACACCACCAATGGCTGAAGCCCATTATTCAAACATAAATGCAAGCAACCCTCAAATCTCACTGCAAACAAAGGCTATAAAAGACCCCAACATTTCTGAACTTGTAATTTCTAACCCCAATCAAACCCTATTTTGCCTCAAATAAATTCTTCAGTCCCACTCCCTTCCAGTTTTATCAATTCCTATTAGTCACCATCATGACTCTGAGTTCACCAATTAATGCATCACTATATGATCTATCAAGAAATTTTTCATGCTAACATACCACTCTATTTTTTACCAACAATAATATGACATGTATCTATACATTTAATAAAGCGTGAGTGGTTGAGACTTTGTGGTTTTAGACTACTTAAATGTTTCTTTTAATTTCACTGCTATATTTCATTTCTTAGGATTATAATTTTAACAAAATATTTATTTATTTTCATGAGCCTCAGGCCTTCAAGTACACTGTCGGCAGCTGAATGCACTTTTATGTTTTAACCGAAGCTTAACCAGTGCTGATAATTTAATGCATTAGATATGTTTTTTCTATTATTTTATAAAATCATTAAATAAAAAATAACGTATTTAAGGAAATTAAATTGAAATTTCTGAAATATTTTCTTAATTATTTAATAGAAAGTACAGATACTTTCCCGGGCCCATGTTGTCAATACTGTGGGCCTGGAGCCCATGTTGTCAATACAGTGTTGGAAGACAGTGGCATCACTTTCAATGGCCAGGGTTCTTAAGAGGGTCACATTCCACGTAAAGACACAGCTAATTTGAAGGCAATGCTGGACCAAAAACGAAGAAATTTGAAGGCAAGTCCACACCTGTTATACGTAAACTATTGGGTTTCTGGTTTCAGCATATTATTTTGTGATATATAGTAAAGTTTATTGTTTTTTATTAATTAATAACATAATCAGATGTATTATGATAATTGATTGAAATTGTTGACACTTAGCGGTTAAGGATTATCCAATAATATTTGTATTACAGATGAAGTTGGAAAGCACGGGGACCTTAGCTTCATGTATACTCTGAGTGAGTTGGGCAATGAAGTACGTGCAGGAAGCTTACCAGTTACTTGATTTTAGATGATGTTAAAGGCATGGCCTTGAACTCGATTATCCATAGACGAGTAGTTACAATCTGCTGTACCTTTCAAAATATTCGAAACACATTTATTGAAGGCCATTGGCTTGGTAAGGAAATTTCCACCAGAGTGTCTGTTGCTTGCTTCTCTTGTCCAAAACTAAGAAACAACGGTTCAAGGGTAGTATTATTTCTACTGTAATATTTAGGTAGAAAATATAATTTCTAAAGCTTTGTTTGATAGTTTTGAGGGAAGAAAAAAGATAAATATTTACATGATTATTATTTTTACTCTTTAAATATTTATTTTCCTTTTTTTTTCAAAATTGTAAACAAAATTTAAAGCGTTTTTCATCTTTTCTGAAAATGTGAGAGTATGGTGAAATATTTTTAGTGAATAAATTACATTGTTCTTTGTTGATTACACACTTCTTAAAATGTCCAGTGTGATATTTGATATTTTAACATTTTGTTCAATTCCAAGGAGTATTAATATAATTTGCCTAAAATACTAAATATTAAGATCATTTTATTAATATAATATTTTTAATAAAAATTTAATTATTTTTATATTATAATATTTTATTATAAATTTGTAATGCTTATACTAATAATTCAGTTTTATTAAATAAAATTTATATTAATAAAAGATCAACTCAACATTAAACTGTCAGTGTGTAACATTTTTGTAATAAAAACGTTTGTTTGTTATTTTATGTTCAATATTTAATTACATGTTTAAGGAACATAATAACATTTTAATAATAAAAAAAAACTATTATAGCGTAGAAACATGCATGATAAGTTGTGAAAATTAAATAAATATCTATTTTAGTCCTTAAAATTATAAATATGGATAAATTTGATTTTTATTTTTATACAAATTTTATTCTATTCTTTAATATTAAAAAATACTTATTTACTTTCTTTTTATTATCATTTTATATTAAAAATATTAAAATAAATATTACTTTGTAAAATAATAAATTAAAATAATATTTTTATAAAATTTAAAACTAAAATAATTGATTTTACGGTTTATATAAATGAAGTATTTATTTTTTAAAAATTGAAAGATATGACACTATTTAATGTAATATTAAGATCAGTTTAGACTAATTTTTTTTAAAAAATATCTAATGAAAAATATCTCGATAATTATTTTTTACAACCAACTAATTCTAAATAAATACGTTAACAGCATTTAAAATGTTAGCATACGTCATCTTGAATATAATAATTATAACACACTTCGATTTATGCAGTTATTGTAATATTTTTATTTTTCATATTGGTCTAAAAATTTTAAAGAGATAATAAAAACTATAATTTTAAAATCAGTTTGAATCAGTTGGTTTGGTGGGTTAAAAAAATAATTGTGTAAATGACCGAACAATTCAAGAAACTAATTGAATAAAAAAAATTTAAAATCAGTTAAAACTAGTGTTGTTAATCTCAAGTCAGGTTTAAGTACCTAAGTAATTTGTTATTAAAAAATATTGATTATACTAAATATATAGAAATACAATAAATATTTTAAAAAACTGTTATTAGTTATTTTAATTTAATCTTAAATTTAAGGTTAATATTTTTTTTAAAGGTCCGTTTGAATCAATTTTTTTAAAATGATATTTTGTGTTTTCAATTTTTGTATTTCCATATGTTTTTTCAATTAAATAAAGGCATGCATTAAATCTACTTATAAATTGCTATTCATTAAATATTTGTTATGAACTTAGTCATTTATGTGACATATAATTCAATTTTTCATATTCATTTAATCTTTTTCTTGAGTTATATTTTTATGTTTATATTATTTAATATTTAGCATGTTATGTGATTATATATATATATATACACACACATAATTATTATTATCAATTAAATTCTAATCCAATTAATTTTAAAATAATAAACCAATATTTTTATCTACTTAATTATCAGTCTAAATTTAAAAATATCAAATATTAACTGTATTTTTTATTCTTTAAAATGTGCCTTATTTGCGATTGTAGTTTTCAGAATATCTTTTAAGCTAATTGAGTTTTTTTTAGTGTGTAATTTTAATCGCTAATGATTTGTATTTTTATCTAAAATTTTCAATGTTTTAATTTAATATTCAATGTTTAAAAATGATTTTTGTAATGAAATTGAAACATAAAATATTCTAATAATTTTTAAGTAAAAACTCATTGAATATTTGATATTTTGAAAAAAAAATATATAAGATATGATATTAGAATTTGAAGAATATTTTTAAATTTTGGCTGAAATTTAATATCTTGATTAATTAATTTTGAATAAATGACAATTTAATCAATTTAATTTATAAAATTTAAAGAAAAAAGAATTTAGCAATTATAATTGAAAAAATAATAAAAAATAAACTCAAAAATAAATAAAATTTATAAACTTTTAAAAAATCACCATTAACTTAAATTAGAGAGAATAAATAAAGATAAAAATTAAATTTTCAGACAAACAAGAATTAGACATGTTGCGCTGAGATTTTTAGTTTTTCTTGCACGTCTTCTCTTTTATGTCATAGCAATGAGGTGTAAGCTCAAACTTTCAACGTGTCAATCCCTCGTTGGTTGCCTTTTTATTTTTTCAAATTGAGAAAAATAATAAACTAGATTTTCAAACGAAAAGGACAAATTTCATTTGATTTGTAACCATATCTTGTGTAAAATTTAAGTGCAGTAATGTATATGCTTTTGATATTATTTATTAATTAAAATTAAAACATATTTATTAAAAATAAGTATTTAATGTTGTTATAAATTATTAAAATATAACTCTAATTTTAATTTTAAAAAAACTGTATTTGAGTTGTTTATTTTTTTATATTATACAAGTATTACTAAATTAAATATTTTTAAAATAATAACTTAAAATACATTATACATCTATGTTTAAATTGAATAATTTAATAAAAAAAATTTAACGCTCCTTTGTTTAATAATTCAAACAATTCGAGATAGTCAACCGTGATAATCGATTCCTCACGGACATAGTCTGTGGTTGTAACACCATGCTACTTCATCATTCACTGCATGACAAACCTACTACATAAATAACTGGGAGCTGGCCTCAGCCGCCAAATTAATGCATGTAATTAACAGCCCATGTTGATTTCGGTTTTGATGTATTGAAGCCAAGTTTTGTGAATAAAAAAATATTAAGAATTTTTTTAATATCAATATAAAAATATAGAGCATGATATTTTTATATCGATATAAGTTTAAAAAACTATTAGAGTCAATCAAAATCTTTTATTTAATTTAAATTTAAGGGTTATAATTTATTATTTTACTTATTATTAGATTTAAGTTAAATAAAATATTTAGATTGAATGTATAAGAGTTTTTAAATTTACACCAGTGTAAGAAGATTCTTCTTCATATATATATATATATATATATTCAAACAAATTATATTTATTTTTAATTATCTACCTTATAAAAAATGAATTGATTAAAATTTATGATAAGTCTGAAAGTAAATAAAATTAAATTGATAAATAATTTCATATTTTTTAAATAAAATAAATATATAATTATAAATATGTTTATTTTTTTAGGAAACTCAAACTATATCCTTTGTTTATATTACATAATCCACCAGGTTAAAATAATTTAAAATATACATAAGTTGTATTATTTTAGTGCGATTTATAATCTAAAATGAGACTGTGTTCATGTATAAGTCATACATGTATGACACAAGATGAGATGGATGCATACATAGTATCATTATCATCCATTTATCAATAGCCTTCCAAAGTTGAATAAAATATATGTGTGTAATCCATTATATTTTTAGACTTCTTATTTTTACATTTTATAATGATAAATAATACAAATACTTCAATTGTATTCGTTATTAAACTTCACACATCTATCCTAGTATTTTATATATTTTGACTCATAAGCTTTATACTCAACTGATTTTTTAATATTTTAGCTTTCTTGATTGCATATAAAAAACAATTTTCTTGTTTTAAGAGTTCAACTCAGTTTACTTAAGTATCAACGTTACTTGAATTTATTGCATATTTAAATTCAATGTTGAATAGTAACTAGGTTATCATTGAGATTGTGATACATACGATAACATAAAATATTGTGTTTGAGTAATATCCTTATCAAATCCTTCATTACTTTCATTTGTTGCAGGCCATCAAATTATTCTTCTTCTATATCTTCTTCATGCTCAATCAAAATTGAACAATCAAAACTAGCAATAGGCTAACCATTGGATAATTTAGTAAGTTGTGCAAAACTTTGACTAGGCACACTATCATTAACATTTCTTCTTTATTGTTCAAAATTATTTATGTGAACTTGATCAATTAGGAAGCAAGACGCCCAACAACTAAATCTTGAAAATTAGAATCTTTACAGCTAGATTGACTATCTTGCGAATTCACAAATACTTCTATTATGTGAATCTTTAAAAATTAGACAAAATTAAATATCACACTCACATCGTTATCAATACAAATTGAAAAATTTATAAACTTAATCATGCCTTATCCAATGCAATGGGCAACTTATACAATATCTCCATTATATGTCTATTATTTTCATGCTCTAACGATTGCAATATATTATTTTACAACCATAAATATTGATGATCCACGTACAACTATAAAGATCAGTCAAACACTACTACTAATTTCTTTTATGATATTTGTAACTCAGTCATTATAGTAAACTGATATATAAAAGCTTTCAGCCATATTTTTACTAAAATTATAACTATTTGCAAAGATGAACGTTGTGCAACAAAAAAATTTCTCTCCTTGCTTCTTTATATAATGAACGTCCTAACTTAAGTTGCACAACTTAGAAAGATTTATATAAAATTTATTGTTGAGCATGAAACATGCTAACACTAAGTTGTACTAAACAGCTACATGCATTACTGTACAATTTTGATTCAATTTTTTTAATTTTTCTATAAAAGAAAGCATATTTAAGATTAAATGTTTTTTATTTATAGAATTAATTTCTAGTTCCATTCAATAATACGTTTGAAGTTTAAGTTAGGTTGATATTAAATTGTAAACAAATCAAATTTATAGAATCACTTTGTAATCTTTTGTAAGTTAAATATTTTAGATTTAATGAGTTACGTGTGAATTTAGAACTTCATAATGCTTTTATTTTTTTAACACGTATCTAATTAAAAATATAACTAAATATAAAAGTTTAATAATTTAAAATAAGAATATTTAATACAGTTGAATTTAATGAGGATTTGAATTTGAGATTATAATTTAAATTACAACCATCTTTCATTAATTGATTAATGTATTTAGTAGTATATTTATGTAAAAATAAATGAAAAACTTTTACTCGTTAAATAATTATTTTACCAAGTTGCAAATAAATTAAAATGCATGTATTTAAAAAACATATATTCAAAAATTAAAATAGATAAACATTTTTAGATAAGAATATATAATTAATTGAGCAATTTTTAATCAATATTTCAAGAGATTCATTAATCAACGAGAAGCTGACTCAAATTTATATCTGAATAGCGCAGAGCATATCTGTGGAAAAATTTGAAAGGTGCTGCTCATGGAAAATGATAAATTAAATAAGAAAAGTGAGCAAAACTAGACACGTATTGCAGTGTTATTAATGCAGAGGGCTAAGTTTGATGAAAAGGTTAATTCAAAATAGATTTTGGAACTGTTTTAACACAAAGTCTGCACACTCATCCGTAAACAATCAATGCATGGACAACAACACAGTTTCATTCTGTTTCTTGGCCAGACAACTACACTTGTCTTAATTTTTCGTTCAAATGCTTTTTAATAATATACCACTTTTTATAATATGTATTTTATAAAATAATAAAATATAGAAAAAGATAAGAAAGTTATTTTTCATTTGTTGGTGTCAGGTTCCATAATTTTGACTATGAATGATTGAACACAGCATTATATACAGTAGTAGTAATTTAATTTGATACAATTTCGGCAAAAAAGTATATTTATTATAATCGAATTACATATTATTTTATTTTTAAAAATATCAATATTTCACGACAATGTAAAAAGCATAATAAAAAAGCTCTTGTTATAAGAGGTGCGATTAAAAATACTTTAGTTACCTATTTCCTATTTATACGTACATATATGTAATTGGTCATATATATACCTGCAAATTTGAGGTTATTATAAGTGCTTCCCTTAAGGAAACCTCTCGTCGCCATTTTAAGTCCTTGCCCTTAATGCAATGTATAATATAATTTATTTTAACATATACATCAAGTTTAGTAAATTCATTTTCTTCAATCTATAAGAAATACCCTCGTTCCTTGTCAATTTATAGTAATTTGGGAATTGATGTTATCAATTGCTCGAAGATTTATATTGTCTCCTCCAACAAATTCATCCATGATCTATTTCATGCAAACTCACGGTTTATATAATACTCAATTTAATTGTAATTTGTAAAAGTAACACTTTCAAAGATTTGCCAGGATACTCATAAATCAAAATATTTAAAGTAAATGATTAAAAAATTTAAAATTTTTAAAACTAAATAAATTAAAAGTTGAGAAAATTGAATTTTTATTAAATTAAATTATATTTTAAATATAATTTATAAGATTTTTTTTATATAAAATCACCATAAGACTCGTATTCGTACGAGCAAATATTTATAAAATTATTTTACCAATTAGTTGTTTATATAATCTTATTATCTAATTGTGATATTATTATAATATTTTATAAATTTATTAATTATACGTGAATTTAAGGAAGATTAAATATATACTAATCAATATAAATATTTAATATTAAATCTTATCATACAAATAATTAAGATAAAATTTTAAAATAAATACACAGTAATTTTTAATAAAAATTTTAAAACACTGGTTAATAAAATTTTAATTAAAAATAACTATTAAAAAAGAAAAATTATACTTCACCTATTTGTTTTTCCGAGTATATGCATGTGGTTGTATGCATTGATGGCGTCACTTGGTGCCACAGGATATTAATAATGTTTTATTTAATTACACAAAACAATATTTTTAAAAATAAAATTAATATTTTTTCAATTAAAATTCTGTTTTATTTTATTTTCTTTCTTCTTTCCCTTTGTTTGGAACAAAGGGCCAGGAAGATTGAAATATCTGATTGTGTAGACACTTCCATCTCCAGTAGTTGCATTTTGATGTGAGGCGTTAATTAACTTTAATTTTTATAACGAAATAATAAGAAAACATTATTAAAATGGTGGTCGTTTCAGCATTAAAAAGGAGTGGTTGTTTGATACTTTGATTACTTCAGGTATTACGTTTCCCCTCCGTAACCATGTGTGCAATGGAAATATGGAATCGCCATTTGTTCCATTTCAGTTAAGAAATTTTATTTCGGCTTTATTCGTGTAATTTTAGAATTTTTATACATAATATTTTTAAATTATTAATTTCAATTATCTAAAAATAAAATTCTAAAATTAGAGATTTTTACTGTAATTTTTAAATATATTTTTAGTTAAAATTATTTTTCTTAAAATAGTAAAGTTAGTCGTGTATAAGATTTGTGAACCACTTGTTGTATTTTTTTGTATGGACAAGCTAACGAAGTTTCGCTGAAAATCTTCCAACAAAATTACTAAAAACCGTTCTGTACCCAGTCTTTCTTGGAGTTGGGGTGGGTGGGGCAAGCTTGGAGTTTATCGAGCTATTTTTATACGATAATTTTAAAAGAATTATTACATAATTTTATATTAATGATTAATATTCAAAATTATATATTTGTTAAAAATATCACACACACACACACACATATATATATATATATATATATATATATATATTTATTTATTTATTTTTTATTTTTTTTTATTTTTTTTTATTTTAAAAAAAAACGTAGTTACTATGTTTTAATGTTAACTATTATTTATATACTTCTTTACTTACTTAATACATCACTTTATAATCTATGTTTGTCAATTATTATCTTCTGTTTTGTATAAATTTTATTAGTTGTAAAGGAAAATATTATTTGACTTAAATATATTTTATTTTTATACTTTTGCGAGTTTTCTTTTATTTTAGTACATTTTTTTTTTATATTTTGGTTCCTTTTATTGATGTGATTTACATGTTAATATTTTGTGGAGTCACTTTGATAAAATAAAATAAAATATTACAAAATATAGTAATTAAAATAAAAAAATTAGCAAAATTATAAAAAATAATTAATATTTAAGTCTATTAAATTTTTATTCAATTATTAAAATCTAAAGCGTACATTTTTAAAAGTAAAAGAATAGACTAATAGACTTGAGGGTTTCAGATATATATTTATTTTAAAAAAGTTAAAAATAAAAAAATAAAATGAATCATACAATAATATAATTGGTTTGATCTATGCTTGAGCGAATGGAACCAATTGTATCGATCAACTGATCTGTCCCAACAGTTGTTTTGAACTTATCACGATGACCCATCCCAATGAGAACTCATCACAACCTTTCAAACTTCCACACATAAAATCATTTGGGATAATACTCTGAAAATTTCCAGTCATTTCCTAGACAACAGTTTTCACTTTCACTCATAGTAGGTCATAGGCATGGAGGAAGGTTTGGATGGAGAAGTATCAAGGTCGCTGAGCAGCTTGAGGATGAGCATTGGATCTTGGAGCAGGAGGAGTTGGGTATCAGCAAGTGTTCCTGAACTATGGAGTGGACATGGTGGTGATGTTTTTGAGAGGAGTAAGAAAGAAGTTGATGAAGAAGAGCTCAAGTGGGCAGCTATACAGAGGCTTCCAACATTTGAGAGGCTAAGGAAAAGCATAGTCAAAAGAGTCTTAGAAGAGAGTGGAAGGTTCAACTATGAGGAGGTTGATTTATCCAAGCTTGACATGCAGGAGAAGAAGAAACTCCTTGATGGTATATTAAGGACTGTTGAAGATGACAATGAGAGGTTTCTCCATAAGATGAGGGAGAGAATTAATAGGTTATTGCCTTTCTCGTACAATTTTATTTTAAACATTTAATCAGTGTCAACACTAGTTTAATTTAACACCTTTTGTTTCTCTCTATCTCTATGTTTTCATCATATTTATTGCTTCTCTATCTTCTATTATTTTATCTCACTAGATGTAAACACCTCAACTATTTTCCTTTCTCTGATTTTGTGTTCATGTCACCACCAGAAAAATAATTATTTATTTTGTTGGGTTTGATTTGAGTAATGGACATGACACTTAGTTTTTTATGTTTGGACTAAACAAATCATATTTTAATTGTATTTGACTGTATTTTGGATTATACATGTTGTGTGATCTGATTATCCTTTGTGTATTAGGGTGGCCATAGAGATTCCAAAGGTTGAAGTCCGGTTTGAACATTTGTTTGTGGAAGGGGATGCATTTAATGGAACCAGAGCACTGCCAACATTAGTGAATTCCACCATGAATGCCATGGAGGTATTGCTGTTGTGATTAAATATGTTACCTTCCTCATTTCTATATTTTTGGTTTCAATACAAAGCTTGCCGACCCAGCTTTTATGCACACAGATATATATATATATATATATATATATATATATATATATATATATATATATATAAAGGAAAATCCAAGGAAATAGAAATAAAAATACAATTTCGATTTCTAAACATTCAAGCAGTGTCTATACGTTTTGTATTTTTCATTTTTTTTCTCTTTTTTTTTGTCTTATTATATTGCTTATTATTTCTATTGCTTTTTTTTTTTCATTCTCTTTCTGGGTATAGACACTTTTATGGATGCTTAAAAAATATTAATTAAAATAATAATTTTACTTAAAATGAAAACATTAATTATACCAGAAAGATAATAAATTAAATATTTTTAAATACTTGAAATTAATCCTAAAAATTTATGTGAAGAATTTTAAATTTTTAATATAAAAAACAATTCAGTACTTGTGGTCCATAATACATTAAAAATTATACTAAAAGTTATAATCTTTTACAAAACATTTTTTTAGAATTTCTTTTTTGAATCTTATTAATCCATAGTTCCAAAAAAGAAAGATTTAGGAAAAATTCATCCACTAATTAATAAATAGTTGGTTTAATGAAGTCAAACTCTGATAAAAAAAAATAGTAAAACATTTTTTTTAAGAAATATGTTTGTTATGTCTAAAATATTATTTAATATTTGCTTAAGGTAAAACAAATATTCCTTAACTAATACATTTGTTTGGAGGATCTTAAATAAAATGTGCAGTTTAACTTTTTTTTTTTCCTTTTAAATTAATGATACATTTTTTTTTCAGTTTGAGGACTTTTTCTCCTCCCTTGTATGAAAGCTTGTTTCCTTTATTTGCTATCCTCACGAGCTTATAGGAAAAAAAAAGTCTTGCTATCCTCACTTCTTAGAATTAATTTTAAACATCTAAAAAAAACAAATTTTCACTAAAAAAATATTATATCTACTAATTTTTTAATATTTTTGATGTAGTAAATTATAGATATTTTATAAAATTATATTTTTAATTTATTATCCTTAATTCTAAAAGATAATGTTAATATTTTTCTAATAAAATAAAAAAATTTTAGTTGTACATATGATAAATATTTTTTTAAAATTTTTAAATTAAAAATATTATTTGTACACTTCTTTCTATTTTTCTTCTTTTTATATACTCTCTTTTAGAAAATGGAATAATATCTTTCAATTTTTTGAGTGTGCAAAAGTAGAGATGTAAAAAATTACGACATGAACAACACTGTTTATTTCTTATTTGCTTGAAATCGTAAAAAACATTTTTAATTTTATGACATGTGTTGAATGAAACATATTTAAATTTTTTATATAATAAATTTAATTAAAGTTATTAAATTTAATATATTAATAACATTAAATGTTATAATTTTTAATAAAAATATTATTGATTAATTTATTATTTTATACTCTGAACACGTTTAAAAAATTAAAGTTATTTTCATTCATAATCCAAAAGGTATATATTTTTTAAAACTAACGAGAATGAATCTTGAGTATTGTTGAAGTATTTTAAATTTAGATAAATATAAATATAAATATAAACTAAAATTATTCAAATTATAAAAAATATGTATAAGTAATTAAAATAAATTTAAAATTTAGAAAATTAAATTAAATTAAAATGATACATATGTTTTACTTAAAAATATTTTACTTAAAAATACACTATAAAATTTAACTTTTCTCAAAAGACTATGTTTTAATTTAATATGTAGAGATAACTTTATTTTAGATACTTTTTGAAGATAAATGTAATTATACAACATTTTTTATAATTAAGATAAGAAAGAAATGAAGATAAATAATGTCATTGAGATTAATTAAAAAATATATTATAAGAATAAATGATGGGACCTCCAGTGAGATTGTTAGGCTTGGTGAATGTGTTATAACACCATCACAACTTCTCGAAACATCACTTGTATCTTTGAACTGTTAGGGTCCTGGGACCTATGTTTGTCCATGCTCTTAGTTTGGGTAGGCTTGTAGCTGTAGGTAAAAAGTGCTACACTGGCAGTTAATTTAAGGATAAATGTTTTTTTCATATATATCTAGAGGGACATTTTTTTGTGTTTTCTTTAATTTTAGAATTTTTAAAATGCATATATAAAAATAAAACAATATTTTTATTGTGCTATAAATATATAATTATATATAATATTAATTTTTAAATATTTAAATAATCAACCTCTATATTACCACAAGAGTTGAGTACTCTAGGTTGAAAAAGGTGAAACATTTAGTAAAATTATTATTTAGTATAGTTTGTCACACATACTTTTTAATAATAAAATTATGAAAAAATAATGTGTAAATTATACTCTTTTTTGTATAATAATTTACATTTTTTTATAAATATCTTTGTTTATATAAAAGTTATAATATTTATCTTTTATTTATATTATTTTAAAATACATTATATTTTAAAATTATTATAATTTTATTAATTTTTTATATTTTGATATATATTATTTGTAGTTATAAAATTAAATTAAAATAAGTTTTAAAAATTGATATTTTAAATAATTATATATATATGTTATATATTTTATTTTACAGAATACTAACTAATAATAATGTTAATTTAATGATTTGTTGACAGTTTGGATGAAAATAGTAGGGCCGAAAGCGAAAAAGGCATAAAATATAGTTTTTTTTATGTGTGTTAAAAATTTATAATAAAAAATTAATAATATATATAATTATAATTATAATTTTTATTTTTAATAAAAAATATTATATGTATATATTATATTTTTAAATACACAAAAAAATTAATATAAAAAATAATCATTGATTCAGGGAATGAAGTTCTTTTTGTTGCGGCTAGCTTCCTATTACATATGGTACATAATCACCTATATAGGTAGGGTTTTTTTTGTTTTCATGAAAAGAAACCCTGTAATTTTTAAATTTTAATTTCTAACTTTTGTGAATATTTAATAAGTGCAATGACTAATATTGAAAACAAAAACTCTTTATTCATTATTTTCGATTAAGACTTAACTCTAGTTTGAGTAAGTTTATAGATAAATTTTTATGGGAGAAGAAAATCAATACAAACAAAAATAACGAATTTCAATTACTAATAAATTTAAAATAATAATTTTCTTTTGTGTATTACATGAGTACAATTTATAAGCAAAACTAAAAAATACATACAAGAGATAAAAATATAACAGGAAAATAACATATTTTAAGAAAAAATAAAGTACAATACAAATATATTTACTGTCATAAGAATTTAAATTTATCGGATAGGAATAATAAAAATTAGTATTTTTAAAAATGAAGAAATAATTGTGAATGTAAATTGTTTTAATTGAAATATGCTATTTTATATATATATAGAAAATGATATACTTAATATAACAAAAATCAAGCGAGGCGAACAAATGAGTATTCTCATATATTTATGATATAACGATGACAATTTGTTACAAATAAATGAATGTAATCTACGAAGATTAACTTTTGACATTTTGCTTAATTTTTATGATTTTCTAATGAGCTTTGTTATATTTTTTTAAAATTATAAAATAAATATTAAATAAAAACATTTATGTATTATTATTATGTTAGAAATATAAAATATATTAAATACTTTTTTTTTTGGGTAATTAATCCTGTACTCCTTATTTAGGGTGTCATATCTGATCAAATCTATTACATGCAAGAAGTTGGAGACGAAATAATGAAACAGTGGTTAGTTTAAGTCTTAGTTTAATGTCATACTAGGAAAGGAATTGTGACGCAATTATCTTCAACGTTTGGAGTTAGTTAGTTTTATTTTTTTTATTTTCTGTTTTTATCTTTAATCATAAAATTATTATCTTGTTTTTATTCCATTTTTTGTTTTTTTTTTAAATTGTACCAAAAACAGTACAAAGCAAAAAAAATAATGTTATTTTTACTGTTTCTTGATCAAATGCTTAGAAAATAAAGTAAAATAAAAATAAGGAAATAATTTTATAATTAAAAGTAAAAATAAAATATTTTCTAAAACTAAATAGCTCGTTGCATTTATTCTTGGAAGTGCCACACTAATGACAATTTCTTGATATTGCTTTGTTGCAAGTAGAGAGTTCTTGGATCAGTCAATCTTCTCCCCTCAAAGAAAAGTGTTGTCAAGATCCTCCAAGATGTTAGTGGCATTGTCAGGCCAGCAAGGTAGCTGATGGAGTCCTTTTTGTTAAATTCATGCTACATTGTGCATTTTCCTAACTTAAAAAAAAACAGTGACTATGAATTGGGCATCTGCCCTTAAGATTGAATGGTGAAGGGACTTAATCTTGAAACTTATAATCCAAAAAAAGTGGGTTATATGAATGGATTAACCACAAATTATTGGGTGATCCGAGATTATATAGTGTCCTACATTCATATTAAAATTATATACATGTTATTACGTGACCTGCACCATATCCGGAGCCACAGAAAAAATTTTCATGCTTTCAGAGTTCAATTACAAAGTTTTAGTTCCCCATGGTTGAACTCTCCACAAAGTAATTTTCTTGTTGGAAAATGTATTCTTTTATGTTTCTAATGTGAGAATTGCTTTTTCACAAATTTATCAAGGTATTATTTAATGTATATTGCTAACTTTTATTTTTCCTTCTGTCTATTTTATCTTTCTCAAAACACTCTCCAGATTGACCTTGCTTTTGGGGCCTCCAAGATCAGGAAAAACTACACTGCTACAGGCTCTTGCTGGCAAACTGGACAGGGATTTAAGGGTTGGCCATCCTCATGCTCCATTTTAACAAAGGATGCAGTGATTTTTTCCAATCATCTTTTCATTTCATTGTTAATGGATTTGAATGACACTAGAGCATTTTCTTTGAACCTTGTAATCCAAAAACAGTTTAGAGGAACTAAAAGGAAAAGCTTTCTAAAATGTAGTGAATAAAAATATATTTAATACAAAACAAATGTTTTCCACCATTTTGGGGTATAAGTCATTATCAGTATTGGTTACGTGGAGAATAGTGATTAGTAAGTAATGTTTCATATGTAAAAGAATTTAAGAGACGACACAGTTTAGTGTCTGCATATTCTACTTCTGTCAAGTACTTCTGCTTTATCTTTTCCACTCATTTCAATCACGATTATGTTAAGCAATATAGTGATTATAGATTTTACCTCTCACCTAAGAATGATTGACAAGAAGTCCAGTAAAACAAACGATATAAAATCCAAGTTTCGAATTTTGATTATGCATCTTGAATATTTACATCAACAGGTATCAGGAAGAATCACTTACTGTGGTCATGAGTTATCAGAGTTTGTTCCTCAAAGAACATGTGCTTATATTAGTCAACATAATCTTCATCATGGAGAGATGACAGTGAGAGAGACACTGGACTTTTCTGGACGCTGCTTAGGAGTTGGAACAAGGCATGATCTGCTAGTGGAATTGACAAGGCGAGAAAAGCAAGCAGGAATCAAACCAGATCCAGAGATAGATGCTTTCATGAAAGCCACAGCAATGGAAGGTCAAGAAACAAGTCTTATTACAGATTATGTTCTTAAGGTTTGATGCCATGCCTCTATTTCTATTTGATCACTGTCCTTTTAGATTCTATACCCGGATTTTTGCTGTCTGACATATCAAAGAAAATGGACTCAGATTCTTGGATTGGAAATATGTGCTGATACTTTGGTAGGAGATGAGATGAGAAGGGGAATATCTGGTGGAGAGAAAAAGCGGTTAACAACTGGTATGAAAATAGTTAGCAAGAAAATTTTAAGGTTAAATATATTTTTTATCCTCAAAATCTTTCAAATTTTTATTGTAGTTTCTAAAAAAGCATATTTTTTGTTTTATTTGTTACATTTTAAAAATTTAGTTTTAGTCCCTAATCACTGTTAAACATGATGTAATTAACTCAAATATTATCACGTATTAATTTTCGTGTTACATGTTACTTTTTTATGAAGTCAGGTCCATGAGAGGGATTAGAACTAACAATTTGAAAAAATGTAAGAACTAAAACAATTTTTTTTTTTGTCGAATCAAAAATAAAAATTTAGTAGATTTTGAGAAACCAAAAATATATTTACGCCAATTTTTTATCTTACTAAAGTGAAAAGTTTATTCTGTTTCAATTGCTTTCCATTTCAAAGTCTCCTGTTCAATTCGCAATCAGTGGCTTTCACATAATGGATGCAGGTGAGATGTTGGTAGGACCTGCAAAAGTATTCTTAATGGATGAGATTTCAACTGGTTTGGATAGTTCCACCACATTTCAGATTGTTAAGTTCTTGAGGCAGCTAGTGCATATCATGGATGTTACAATGATAATCTCTCTTTTACAACCTGCACCAGAAACATTTAACCTTTTTGATGACATAATCTTACTTTCAGAAGGTCACATTGTCTACCAAGGTCCAAGGGAGAATGCCCTCAATTTTTTTGAGAGTGTTGGCTTCAGATGCCCTGAAAGGAAAGGAGTTGCAGATTTCTTACAAGAGGTTACTTCCAGAAAGGACCAAGAACAGTACTGGTTCTCAAGGAACAAACCTTACCGTTATATCAGTGTGCCTGAGTTTGTAGCTCACTTCAACAATTCTGGCATTGGCCAGCAACTTTCCCAAGAGCTTCAGGTTCCCTATGATCGCACTAAAACTCATCCTGCTGCATTGGTTAAAGATAAATATGGGATCTCAAAACTAGAACTCTTTAAGTCATGCTTTGCAAGAGAGTGGCTACTGTTGAAGCGCAGTGCTTTTATATATATCTTTAAGACTACTCAGATTATGATAATGTCTTTGATTGCTATGACAGTGTTTCTTAGATCAGAAATGGGAAGTGGCCAACTTAGTGATGGGAGAAAATATTATGGTGCACTATTCTTCAGTCTCAATAATATAATGTTCAATGGAATGGCTGAGCTTGCGTTGACTATTTTTAGACTTCCTGTTTTCTTCAAGCAGAGAGATTTGTTATTTTATCCAGCATGGGCTTTTGCACTGCCCATATGGATCTTTCGAATCCCTCTCTCTTTTGTGGAGTCGGGATTATGGGTTGTCCTTACTTATTACACTATAGGCTTTGCTCCAGCTGCAAGTAGGTATGAAAATACACTAATTTGTCAATTTATCTAAAGGGATCAATCATTCCAAAGGTGTTACCTATTATAAACTGTTTTTATTCCTTAAGTGAAAATTAGGATGTGTTCATCCTTGCATGTTTATGGTTAGTTATCTATGTGTGCGTATTTTATGAACAGCTAAGCTGTCATCTATCTATGATTATTAACCCCTCGACGTTTCCTGGTACTATTAGGTGCATATTTAGGAATACTTTTTATTAACAGTTTTATATTTAGGGAGCAAATTTTTGGAAGTTTAATTAATTGATCCACTTCTATAGTTCCATTTATTTTATTGAATTGCAAGTAGCAAGCAATTAACTGTATTCAATAAGGAATTTAAGCTATTATTGCAGATTTTTTCGCCAGTTACTAGCATTCTTCTGCGTTCATCAAATGGGTTTATCTCTGTTCCGATTCATTGCTGTTCTTGGAAGAACACTAGTTGTGGCTAATACACTAGCTACATTCGTAATACTAATTATTTTTGTACTTGGTGGGTTCATTATTGCCAGAGGTGAGCCTCAATTATTTTTTTTGCCCCCTCTATTTCGTTGGTAAAATGAAAAGCATGGTTTCATTAAGTAACTGGGTCAAGAAGAATGGTTCGTGCAAATTCACAATCTCCTTTACAGATAACATTGAACCTTGGATGATATGGGGCTATTATGCTTCTCCTTTGATGTATGGTCAGAATGCCGTTGTCATCAATGAATTCCTTGACAAGAGATGGAGTGCTGTAAGATCTTTAACATCTGAAAAGTATTCTTTATTTCATTTTCTTGCCAAACTGCATGCATTTATTGTTTGCGCAGCCCAATATGGACCCAAGAGTTCCTGAGCCCACAGTTGGAAAGGCTCTTCTCAGGGCTAGAAGCATGTTTACAGAAGATTATTGGTACTGGATTTGTATTGGTGCTCTCCTAGGATTTTCTCTGCTTTTCAACACTTGTTTTATTGTTGCACTGTCATTTCTGAATCGTAAGTTCCCACATTGCTTGTTTGTTTTACTGCCATAAAACTGTCTCTGACGATGTTTTAAATTGCAGCATTTGGAGATTCTAAACCTATAATTCTAGAGGAGGAAAACGAGAAGAAGGGAACTACAGAAGAGAGTTCTGCTTCAACTGATAAATCATTTGAAAGTACTAAATCTTACCTTTTTCTTTCTTATCAATATATCTACGCAAAGCATGTAACATACAAACATGTCAACTTACTTGGTTTCATCACGTTCATCAGAATGTGTACTTTGTCCTACATGGTTTGTAAAGAATTATCTGTTGGAGCTCTCTAAGATTTTGTCATGTTTTCAACTTATATTTCTTGCTTAAATGTTGAAACTTACACCAAATGTCATATTTCCTTTTCAATTACAAACTAAAATGGTTAAATGCAGACATTGAAATGGCAGAAAAAAACACCCCAGGGAGTTCAATTTCTAAAGCAGACACTGGAGCAACCAAGAAGGGAATGGTGTTACCCTTTAGGCCTCTATCACTTGCTTTTGATCACGTGAATTACTACGTCAATATGCCAACTGTAAATTCTTTACACTCTAGTCTCATTTTTATCATCTCCTATTATAATTCACTTCATCAATTTTTTCACTGCTCTTTTCCTACCGGTGACATATATGGCTTTTAATTAACTACGTTTACATTTGTAGTAATTCTCTGATGTCTTTATGATGTTATAACAGTGTTTTCATGTCAGGAAATGAAAAAACAAGGATTTGAAGACAGTCGCCTTCAACTACTAAGAGACTGCAGTGGTGCTTTCAGGCCTGGAGTACTAACAGCACTAGTAGGTGTAACTGGTGCTGGAAAAACGACATTAATGGATGTTCTTGCTGGAAGAAAGACCGGTGGCTATGTTGAAGGAAGCATCAGCATATCTGGTTACCCAAAGAACCAAGCAACTTTTGCTCGGATTACTGGATATTGTGAACAAAATGATATCCATTCTCCAAATATCACTGTCTATGAATCTGTTGTGTTTTCTTCTTGGCTGCGTCTTGGTAAAGAGGTCAAGAGAGAAACACGGAAGGTGTGCTTTATTCTTGTCAACTTTCATATAGAGCTCCAATTCCCTTCCCCCCCCCCCCCCCCCCCCATTTTCCTTTCTCGTGAATTTTTTTCTTTTCTATTTATATTAAAACACTGTATCTGTCAATCTCGATAATCAGATATGTGAAAGTGACCTTTGTTTTTCATGGACAATTCATTCTTTAAGAGGATAGATAGAGTCAAAACCATGGGTCCATGTTCAGCCGTTAGATCATGTGTTCTATTCCGGGAAAAAAAACTTACAAAAAATTTATAGAAATCTATGGATAAATAAGATTCAGAGAATTCTTTTTTAAACTAAATTCCCAGAGCTTCATGAGATCGCTAGATCAAGTTCACAGTTGTAAGACATTTATATGTTTTTGGCACACTGGAAAGTTTTTCCATCAGTCCATTGTGCCGAAGTCCATCACCCAAATCCTACCTCACCCTTCCAACAACCTGAGCTTAGTCCTGATGTCTCGAAGAAATCACTGAATAGAAAGCCATTCACTTTTGGAAATTGGAACAAACACTAAGCTTAGTCCTGGTGCCTCAAAGAAACCATTGAATGGAAAGCCAAAAACAACCACTTGAGTAGATATTTTAGTTGCTTAGAGGTAAATGGATGTTATTCTGCCAAGAGTTGTCCTTTGATTTAAATGTAATCTGTTAGAAGCTGGTTCTGATCTTATATTTTTATCTGAAAATGAAAGAGATTATATAATGTTCATTAAGGGTAGAACCACATAAAACTGTGTGACAGGTTTAAGAACGCATGCTAAATAACACCATTTTATTGATCTCTCTATTCCTGCAGCACGCTAACACAATAAACTACGCATCTAAATCATCTCCACCTTCCATCAATGTAACTTGTAACTGTTATGAACAGAATTATTCTTCAACACTCTCTTATTACAGATGTTTGTTGAGGAAGTAATGAACCTTGTTGAGCTACATCCAGTGAGAAATTTTCTAGTAGGCCTTCCTGGCATAGATGGTTTATCAACTGAACAAAGAAAGCGACTCACCATTGCAGTAGAATTGGTTGCCAATCCTTCTATCATCTTTATGGATGAGCCGACCTCAGGCCTTGATGCTAGAGCTGCAGCAATTGTTATGCGTACTGTCAGAAATACGGCAGATACAGGGAGAACTATTGTCTGCACAATTCATCAACCTAGCATTGACATATTTGAAGCTTTTGATGAGGTATGATTTCCCAAGATTTGGAAGAGGATGAAACTTTTATTTTTATGAGAATGATGAACTCACAATGCTCTCTTAACTTCATCTTTCCTTTAGCTTCTTTTGATGAAGAGAGGAGGACAAATCATATATAGTGGCCCCCTTGGTCAACAATCTCAGAAGCTTATAGAGTACTTTGAGGTGAGTATGACTTCTGCGATGCAAAATGAAAAAATTCTCAAATTTAGTAATCTTGTAAACTACTTGCAGGCTATTCCAGGAGTTCCAAGAATCAAACATGGATACAATCCTGCCACATGGATTTTGGAGATTAGTTCTCCTGCAGTCGAGTCTCGGCTTAAGGTAGACTTTGCAGAATTGTACAATAAGTCAGAATTGTACCAGTTAAGTATCACTTGAAGTTGCACTCCTAGAGTACTGTCATTGTTCCTATTTTTCAATGTGAAATAGACATGGTCTTCTCTTTTCATTTTTGATATCAACTCTTATCAGGAGGAATCAAGAGCTTATAAAAGAGCTAAGCATGCCATTAGAGGGAACAAAGGACATTAATTTCCCTACTAAATATTCGCTGTCCTTTATTACTCAATGTAAAGCTTGCCTATGGAAACAGCATTTGTCCTACTGGAGGAACCCACAGTATAATGCTGTCCGTTACTTCATGTCAATATTTGTAGGTGTTATTTTTGGACTCATTTTCTGGAAAAAAGGAGATAAAACGTAAGTCCACATTTTCTCCTTTTAAGTGTTGTACTTGCAGAAAAAGTTATTCGTGAACTTTTGTTAGGATAACACATGAATCAAGTAAGACCAAGAGTACCATAGGTTGGACAGTAATTGAAAAACTTAAAGTTTTGTTCATATTGGATGATACTCCACATTGAAACTTTAGAATTCAGGAGAAAATACGTTGAGTTGGAATATTTGTAGGAATAATCAGTCTTGTCAATAGTCTGTGACTCAATAGTTATCATAAAATTGCACAACTTCACAAGCACCGACAAGAACTCTTGTTGATCGTTCTCTCTCTCGTGTTGATAAAGGCATCAAAAAAGCATTTACCAAAATCCTAAAAATGAAAAGATAAAGGTTATTTTCACGATCATGAAAGGTGACTTAGGTGAGGACATTATTTTTGTCTGTAGAGATAAGGAGCAAGATCTTATGAATCTAATGGGAGCTACTTTTTCTGCTATTTTCTTTCTTGGAGCCACCAACACTGCCTCTGTTCAACCTGTAATTGCAATAGAAAGAACGGTCTTCTACCGTGAAAGAGCAGCTGGAATGTACTCAGCTCTTCCTTATGCAATTGCTCAGGTAAATGCAGCTATCCTTTCAATGAAAGCAAGGCAAAAATAATTGAAAATCTTAGTGCATGTTTGGTTTAATTTATTTTGGAAAAGTATTCACTCTTTTTTCTTTCATTTTTCTGAAAGCTTTTGAAAAATAAGCGATTATTTGTCTAAATTAATCTGTTATCATCAAACATGGGCTAATTCCCAATGACTGAGCAAATTTATGGTATCTATAAGCATTGCCTTGCAGGTAGCAATAGAATGTATTTATGTTGCAATCCAGTCATTGACCTTTACCCTTATCCTTTACTCAATGATGGGGTTCCCTTGGCAAGCTGACAAGTTCCTCTGGTTCTACTACTTCATGTTCATGTCATTTGTCACCTTCACACTTTATGGCATGATGACTATGGCTCTGACACCAAACCCACAAATTGCTGCAATTATTATGTCCTTCTTTCTAGTTTTCTGGAATATATTCTCGGGCTTCATTATCCCAAAATCGGTAAGTATAGCAAAGCAAAATCAAATATATTTGTAGTCAGGGAGTAACAAAACAAATTCTAAATTGGCCTCCATTAAATATAGTTCACACACATAACACATCAAATGTACATATTGAAATCTTTTTGAAATCCATTCTAAAAGTCAAATTGGATAAGCTTTTGAGCAAAAATATGTATAGGTAGGAGAAGAAAATAAAATAAATAATCAAATAACATAATCAAACTTCTCACATGGATTAAAATTAATTTATGCTCCTCAACTTATGATAAAGTTAAGTGATAGAGAAATGTATAAGATGATTTTAACTAGAAGAAGTTTAATTTTGTTTACCTCTTTAATTTTTTTATAATAAAGAATCTTCTTAAAGAAAATGGTATTATAGTTCTTAATATTTGATTTATCATTTTCCTTTATCATAATATATTGGTCATGTACACTTTAAACCGGAAATAGCTTATTCCACAGTTATAAAACAAAATGATTTTTTTTTTCAATTTCAAATTGTCAGCCAAATTAAGAACTATAACAGAAATTGGATAATCACAGCATAGGATTCTTCCACGATTGTTTGACAGGGAGTCAGTCACCCTAGAATCCTTCAAGTAATACAATTTTTTTAAATTCTCACCCCTTTTTGGACCATTGTGTGCAGTGTCATATCTGCACAGACCCATTTACAATCTTAAAGTTACTCACACAAACCCATTGTGTGTTCAGCACTTTTCTTAACACAATCAAGTGCTGATAGAGGAAGAGCACGGGATGCACTTCTTTGAACTTTGATGTTCGTGTGTTCTAGGACTCTCGTTTCTATGTTAAATAAAGTACAAACATTTGTATTCATCTTTGAAATTATTATCATTAGTTATTTTAGTCTCTAAAACTTAGAAAAATAAACTTTAGTTCCTTTAATTAACAATTGTTAATCCTTTTAGTCTCTAATGTCATAATCTGTCAATTTGATCTTTAATTTCGACAACTCGGTTATTTTAATCCTAAACTTTAGTGCATATCAATCAATTTAGTCCAATTTAGTCCCTAACTTGACGGACCGAATTAACTTAAGGAGGGATGGTTGTCAAATTCAGGAACTATATTAGCGATAGCTGTCAAAATCAAGGATTAATTACCTGATTTAAAATTGTTATGGACGAAATTGACCATTGATGCCAAAGTTAGGACTAAATTAATTGACAATTGTCAAAGTCAAGGACAATTATATTGTCTAGTGGTGTTAATTTGAGGGATAAATTATTATTTTATTCATGCTAATTGCTAAAACATAAGTGCTTCTTTAACAGCTCAAACAAAGTAAAACCATTAACTGCTTTTCACTTTTGCAGCAAATTCCTATATGGTGGAGGTGGTATTACTGGGCGTGTCCAACTGCTTGGACTATGTATGGCCTTCTGACATCCCAGGTGGGTGACAAAGATACTCCAGTTGAGGTACCTGGATCTGGATCAATGTCAGTAAAAGCATACCTTGAGAAACAGATGGGCTATGAATATGGCTTCCTAGGAGTTGTTGCTGTGGCTCATGTTGCTTTTGTTGCACTGTTTCTTTTTGTTTTTGCATACGGTATCAAGATCTTTAATTTCCAGAAAAGATAATTACCAAAGATAAAAAAAATGGAAAGAACAGACACAGCTAAAAAAAGAGGAAGGATATTTAAAAGTTTCTGTATCATTAATTGTTCCAATAAGTAGCATTATGGTTTCCAATGCTGTGAGGAATTTCCACTTGTAGCTAGTTATTGGTTATTGTTCAACATCTTCGGTTTGGAATTAACATATCCTTCCATATTATACAATTTGAAATGATACATGATAATGACAGTTAAGAAGTTTAGTGTGGGAATGGACCATTTTCCAAAGAAGGTAAACTGTGTTTTTCCTAATCAGGAAAAGTATTTAATTTGGGAAGAAGAAAATAATTGGTTATTTTGTCCTTCACAAGTATAAATGGGAATACAGCAAACAACTTAGTAACAGGACATGACGTAGCAGTTTAAATGGAATAAATTAGTATATTTTCATATGTTACCTTCTGTTTTTATTGAAGATCGTCCGCGAATATTGTATGCCAAAAAAGAAAGGGGTATCAAAATAACATCCTTCAAATGTAAGATATTTTATAAAATTGAGTAAATATGATCATTACTTATTAATGCCAAAAAAAAAAAACCTACAATTTTTATATGTAAGTCTTTAAAAATAAGTTAACTTTTCCATCAATACGTGCATTAAGAATGTAATTATGAATATGCAATCATATAGACATAAAGAACAAATTATTACTGAGTCTACATAAACAAGGAACAAGACCTGTCGAACCTCCTAGGAGTCATGTATTAAGCTGTTCTCTTCAGTAGAGCCCCCTACACTTCTTCTGAAAAGGCTGCGGGATTTTAGTCAGCTCTGCCAAATGAATTTGTTGTGGTAACTGCAGAAAATCCTTTCACTGGAAACAACGCAAAAATTTGTACAATATAACAAACACGTCCTTGCAGGTAGAAATAGAGGTGGTTTTTGTTGCAATTTAAACTATGATCCCATTAGTAGAAGAGTTAAATAAAATAAGAATTGTTGGCATGATGACAACAGACAAGTTTCCTGATCTCTCATGTCCCATTGCTTAACTCAACTAGACTTACAGGTTCTATACATCTTCCTTTATGACAAACAGGCTATTTTAGGTAATGTATGGTTGTCATTGTGGATTGGGCAGAAGGCTTTAATACAAGATGCCAGGTTGGGCCGAGTATTTTACAAAAAAAATTTAATCCCATTATTTAGATTTTAGACACATTAATCTTTAGAATTAGAAACAATTTGAACCATTCCAAACCCATGGCCGATGTTTAGAATTAGAAACACATCGAACACAATTTTATGGACATTGATTTCCTTTTATCATTATCCATTTGGTTAGTGCAAGATTGAACTCTCTGTCTTTTGCTTTCGTTCATAACATAACTAAATGCATTAATAATGGATTAAACTGAAGTTAGTTAAGAACTTGAACATAAACAAGTTCCTTGTTATCAACGGTTGAGTACACAAGTAATAAGGAAACTCAAATTAAACACTTCAATGGTATATGCAACGTAAGTTTGAGTCTGCATGAACATGCTGCTGGAAGAGACAATTTTAGTTCTGAGTAGAATTTATCCCAAAGATTATGGAGATACATTAACAATACTGATAATGGTTGTAAGTAGGATAATTTGGAAGCCTATATTGTGTTGAGCACGTGTAGGGAATCTTGAATGATGGATTTGCTTCAAAATTTAGATTACCTAGTGAATTCTATTGATCTGGCTCTCGGTATATTTCAAAATACAAATTTATATATTAAAATTGCCTATGTTTGCTTTGATTCAAATATAACAACCAATCCAAACCAGATAAAAGGTAAAATTTGTGTAACACAGCTGATAGATATCATAAAACTGTCAAATCTCTATGACATCAACGAAGTAATAGTGTTAAAAGCTTATTTTGTTTATATGCAGCTGAGTGGCATCCTTTTATAAGAGTAACTGAGAGCGCTAAAAACCAAAATTTAGTGCAAGTTAAACCCATTGGAAATCCGAACTCAAATTACAAAATTTTACAAATTTTTTTCTCTCCTATATTTAATGTCTATTCATGATTAGTCAGTAATAAAGTTATTATAATAAACTGATTTAAATATAATACAAATTTAGAAATGTCGAACAGAACCTACATTTTACAAATACATAAAATACATTTTATGTAAATTCCAAATAACTGATGGCTTTAGACAGTAGTCTTGCCCTCACCCTAAGAGTATGATAAAATATTATTTTTAGAACATCGGTGACATTCATCCTGAACTACCATTTAACAAAAGGCTACATTGCTCCTCACAGTCACAGAAGCTCAAGATTCTGCATCAGCCTTCAGTCAAATTCAGTTAAAACATTCAGAAACTGAAAACATATCTCTTACAAAGGACGTTTTAATGAAATTCCAGTTCCTGACTCATATACATATGAACTATTAATAAAAACATAGGGACAAACAGATTATCCAATTAGAACACTCAATTCTTGGCGTCAAGGAGTCCATGAAATTCCTCAAAGGACTTCAACCATAATTGTAACTATCGCCTCTCGTCAGTTTTAACAGGAGCATTGTCCAGGTCGTCAATCTCCTTCCTACTCTTTACCATACTCCATTTCTTACTATTGAAATCTAGTTTGTCAAAGTCCTCTGCAATTCCCACGTAACCACAGAGAATATTCTCCACTTTGTCTCCTTGATCTGTCTCTCTGATATTACAGCTTTTGATACTTTCAGATTTTAATCTCTCATATTCAGCTCTACCACGATTATTATCAGAGAGATATTTATGAAGCCTCTCTGCATCTCCCAGCCCAACAAACGTGCCCAGGAATTTCACCAATATAATACTTTGGTCTGCAGGCTTCCCTAGGCATAATTTAATTCTTCCTCTCACAAAACCTTTGCCTGCAAGTTTAAAATAAATAAAAAATTGCCAAATGTGCAGTTTTCACAAGGCAACAATTAATGAGCAAATTCCAAGGAGAAAAGTTTCATACTAACATCCATTTTGCTAAAAATGCATATTCAAATGGATTATTTATGCATATAATCAAACTAAAACATAAAGCTAAGTAATATTTGGTTCATCATAAATTGTGTTGTTTAAATAATTATAATTGCGTAGAATGTCACAACATCCAAACACAAACTCACCTCTTAGAAATGCCTCAATTGTTTCCATACTCACAACCTTCCAGTTTTGTGGATTGTCATCAGACATCGATATGTTATGGATGATAACAATAGGAGGCCAAAGAATCAAATCCTCCTTTTGAGCCAGAGCTTCTGCATGTGGCAAGACCTGGGGAACCCAAGTTACTGTATCTTGAGGAACAACAGTATCCCATCCCATCAGAACACAAATAGCTTTGTGAAGACCCAAGTGCTTTGCTCTCAGCCCAGCCTTATGGGACATATAAGCATGAGTTACTAGGCGTTGTGTGTCCATGAATTCTTTTGAGGAGCTGTTACCATAAAGATAAACAGGACAAATAAACATGTTATGAGTTATACAACATTACTTATACTTATCTTAAAAAATAAAACTTACTGATAACTTGTACATTATAAAATTTTCTCAAGCATAAAAAGTACATGAGAAATTCAGAAAGATAAACTATTTTCATTTCAATGTAACTCACAAAGTTCAAGTCAACCTAGGAAAAGATGCCAAACATTATATAAAAAGAAAAAAATCATGGCAATAGTCAAGATAAACAAAATATTATACTCAAAAGACAGAAATAACCTCAATGGCAATCGTCGAAATAAATAAAATATTATAGTCTCAAAAATAACCTCAATATAATCCTTGTAAATGCATCAATGAATATGGCAGGATATACAAGACCCTTTGATTATCATAGTAATAACAGACACATGATAACTTGCATGTCATCAACTTCCTGAGAGTACCTAAGATAAGGAACTTGGTTTTTTCACTCATAAATTCCCTAAAAATATGATGAAAAACCAACAGTAATTAATTTACTAGGACTTAATAGATTAATGCTTAGAAGAAAAATCATTAAAACCTCATTATATACACCTAAAATTATATTAGTCCTAATCATGACACAAGTATATCTCTGAGAAATCCATCCTCTTCCTCTAAAAATCTAAAACCCAAAAATCACAGCCACAGTTGTACCAGGAAAATCAATTTTCACACCCAGCAGTCCTTAAAGGTTCTAGCAAATTTAACCTACAAACATTCTCCTACCATGACGATGTACTGACATATCAGAGCCATAATTTTTGTGGTTGTCAATCCAAAGACAATAATTCAGGATCATTTACCCTTTGAACATCATTTATCTTTCTTCCCTTTCTTCCCTAAATATAATTAATCTGCAATTCCATGGGTATCTAAAGGCTAAAATAATTACTTAACAAATTATTTACATTTTAATTGAAAATGCAATTAGATGCCAGCTGTAGAAAAAAATTTAACCGAACTTCAAGACCATGCAACAGAACAGTGAATTTAAGTCTAAGTTTCACCATCATTCACAAGAAAAGACACCAGTTCAGCTGGTTTTCTGACTCATGTTCATCCGCACAGCATTTTACCATATGTTTGACCCTATTGGCAAGGGGGGTTGGAGCTATCAAACTGTCCACACATCTGCCTTATTAAAGTATAACAATTACACATACCAACATGCATACTTCCAAAGTTTGAGAACCTAAAAGGTGATCCCAGGAATAATAGCACGTACTTGACTCCACCTGTAAGTTAAATACTAGGGGAATTTCTTATTCAATATGTGAACAGAAGTGCTCCGTCTAATAAAAGAGCATCACAGAAAAGAAAACAGACCTTCTGCCACATACGATGCAGTACAAACTACCCGCTTTTCCTTGGTCCTGATACCTTCTTTGCACAAATAAGTTCAGATTCAACTTCTTGGAGTACATTAAGAAATTCTCATGTACCATTTGATTAAACTCCTCAGAGCCCTCAGTTGGCTCAGATTCTGCAGCATTTATCAAATCTTCAGATGATTCATCATTAGTTGTATGGTTATCCTCATCATATCCATACTTTTTCCAAACTTTATGTTGTTTTTGAATTGCATTTCTCTTAGAAAAATGCTGGGGTTTGTACCAATTTGAAGAACTGGACTTTGAATGATGCTTTATATTTTGATTGGAATACTTCTGAAATCGAAATGAATTTCTTTGTACATGTCCCATAGAATCTTGAGGTAAATTCCACTCATCAGATGGAAAATCTTCTTCATTCTCTAATTCATCATATTCTTTCTTATACTTCCTGTATATCTTATGGTTGAATCCAACATTACCAGATGAATACAACATATCCATATCTCCAACATCTACCCACTCTTCAGTTTCATATACATCTTGAAACTCTTCAGTTGCATTCCATTTACTTGGTTTTACTGTTCTCAAATCATGCATATCTATTTCATCATTGGCATTGCATTTCCTCTTCATAAGTCTATCTGAATGGTCATGAATGCCAATATCTTGTCTCATTTCTTGCACTCTGACAGCTTGTCTATAAGTTTCTGAATTATGTTTAGACAAAGGTGAATTTTGAAACCTTTCTTGCTGGAGCCCTGGATCACTATCTCTTCGAGATTCATATTCTGTTCTTAAAATTGATAATCGATCAGCCTCAGGTGCACCCATATATACTTCATAATCTTGTGGCATTCTCTTCCCAATTTCAAGATGATTATATCCAGATTGCAAATAGGCCTCACCTTGCATTGATGCAATTGATGTTCTTCTAACATCATGATAATCAAAGTACTTTGGCTTCTGTAATGCAGGGTGATCATGTATATTACCCCTTCTTTGATTTCCATAAGATTCTTCCCTATTACCAGTTCTATCAAAATCTGGATTTGAGATATAAGGTCTGGAAGATTCACTAGTATCATATTCCATTACAGCTTGCTCATAGTCCAATCGACCATGAGGAGCTATCCTTCTACGTAAATCATCATATTGATACAAACGCTCATCCTGTGCTGCTCTTACCTGCAATTTAGAATTAAGATAATCTACATGCTCAGACCTGGGAGGACTAACCTCACATCGCTGGTGACACATCATATTCCTATGTCCAATTTGAGGACCTCTAGCAGTGTCTACATGTGTCCTTTGCCCATGGCCACTAAACCCTAGAGGTTCTGCAAGTTTTCGACTGCTCCTTGATAGATCATAAGATGTAGTAGGTAAACACATGCCATCGTCATGTGAGCATAGAAAATCACTCCTCCGCATTTCTATGGAGGAGCTTCCATAATCCCTCATGTGAGAAGTGCCTGCAAAATCCCTTGCATAAGAGGGAGATACAGGAGCATAAGAAACATCCCTTGCATGAAGAATAGTTTTTTCTGTCCCGCTGTGGGATTCTGTGATGGGTATCTTATCCATAGGTGGAGTGTCCCTGTGCTGTAGTCTCTCATGCTCAAATCTCCCCATGGGCACAGCCCTGGACATTGGAGGCAAGTGCCCGCCAGCTTCTTCATATCTTGTTGTTACACTTACACCCATATCTGGAATTGACCTATATCTATATGAACCTCCCGTTTCATTTTCACGTATCACAAACTTCTGATCCACTACACCCTTCCCACCACCCAATCTGCTGTCAATCAATTCCTTCTCTCTATTAAGATAAGCTCGCTTTGCATCCAAGTTTTCATTATCCACACTGTAATCCATGGTTTTTGACAACTCATATCTAGCTCTCAAGCCCATAGGTGGTGGGGGTGAACAACTTCTATGGTCAACCCCATCATCAAAATGTGATCTTTTCCTCACTTGTTCAGCAGGAGGTGACCTTGACCGAGCCCTACCACTCCTTCGACCACCCAAATGCCAATCATAATCCCTCCCTTCAAACCCTTCAGAACCTCCTCCTTTGTTCCCACCACCAACCCTTCTCACCCCATCCACTTTCAAAGGGCTCTGCTGCACCGGAGACCGATCCAACACGTCTCGACGATTCCTCCTAAACGGGTCGGAACCCGCTTCACCTCGGTGCGGGGCACGCAACTTCGAAGATGGAGACAGTGCAGCATGCTCCTCTTCGCGCCGTCTATATTGCATAGTTAATTGAATAAACAAAGCAAACCCTAAATGCCCTTTTGGTGGAATTAAGGTAATTCCAAAAGGGATCTAAGAAACCCTACCGACCACCAAAACCCTAACCCTAAAATGATATTGATAGGGGATTGCAGATAGAGATCAAGCGAAAAATATAAGGTGCAATTAATGAATAAGATAGAGATTTATTGTCGTTGTGATGGTCAAACTCACACCTTTTGGGGGAAAGAGCGAAGTTGCATCGATAGAGAGAAACGATGAGTCATGATAAGAGATTTTGTGTGCGATTTAGGAGTTTCAATTTGCAATAAAAAAAAGGGGGGGGAAATTGAGGATTAGAATTGGAAAGTAAATGGCTTCCTGAGTTAAGAAGCAGTGAAACTGAAACTGAAAGATTGATATTATGGATTCATGGTCTTCTGGATTATGCTAGTTATAGTCAAAATGCCAAATTTTATATAGTATTTGAGGCTTCACATATTTAATTAATAAATGCTGAGAAATTATTGAACACCGATTGACTCCACTTATCGCACCGAACCTCTTTAGTTTTATTTTTTCTTAAACAAAGCCAAAATGAATCTAGATTTAAGTTATTTTTGTCTAATTTACTTATACAAATTACAATTTTTTAAAAAAAAATTTGAATGTTCAGTTTTGTGCAAACTGAAAAAAATTTAAATTCAAAATTATTAGATACATTCAATTCAATGTATAACAAAGTTGCAGGTGAACTTGCATCATATATAGTAATACAGTATACTTGCAAAATTAACTGATTAGTTATGATGATGAAGTAATTTTTTTTACAAGATTAGTTTATAAGAAAATGTTAGTATTAAAATATTAAAGATTTATTTTAAGTAATTTTTAAAATAAGAAAAAGTAATAATTTGATCTTTTAATTTTAATTTTTTTTTATTTTAAATTTGTTCTCTAATATTTTTCAATTTATTCTTTTAACTTGTATCTTAAGTTAATCTTTTCATTATATCACAATCAAATCTGATTGTAATCTTGTTGATGATTTTAGAAATTAATTAAAAAAATTCTTTAAATGCTGTATAATCAATATAACAAAAAATTTAATAATTCTATTGATTACAATAAGATATTAAAGTGCAGAAATTAATAATTTTTTTAATCAAATCTAACTTTTCAATACTTTTTTTATAATTACTGATATTAATCAAAGAATTTTTTTTAGATATTAAGTTGTGATTAATATAATATTTTCTCTTATTTCATTTTATTGAATAAAATAAGAGATTGAATTGGTCATTCTTCAATACTCATTCTACTTCAATTATGTAATATTTATATTTTGAGAATGATTGATCAATTTTTTTTAAAATTTTATTCCTTTTTAATGTTAATTTTAAAATTTTATCACATTTCATGACTTTTAAACAAATTAAGATAGCCTTAATAAAAAATGCAGCTTATGACAATATATATATTTTTTTAATGAAAATCCACTGTGTTATGACAAAAGAACTAATTTAAGATAACAAAAATTAGTTTAAGACAAAATAAAAGTTGGAGAACTAAATTTAATAAAAAAAATAAACAAAAAAATTAAAACTAAAAAAATAATTAATCACTGTCTATAAAATATATTTAATATTATTTTAAATAAAATTTATTATTTTTAAATTTTGTAAACAAAAACCTTTAATTATATGACAAAATACTAAATTTAAACTGGTGGCCATAAAAAAAAGTTTAAATAGTTGATTTTATGCTTAAGTAGAGCTTTTTAGTTTTATAATTAAGTCTTCCAATTTTTAATAAAAAAAGTATTTTAATAAAATATGTAGTTCAAATTAATTTCTGTATATACTAATTATATTTAATGATTTAAAATAATTTTGTTTTACTTAATTTAAAATTAAAGATATGTTTATATTGAATTAAAATATAATTTGACAAAAAAAATGCTAGCATTAAGTGCAATTTTAGGGTACTCCATTTAGGCTAAATTTTTAACTTGTTTTATAATTTTATTCTTATGTCGATTGATCTCACCTTACATCATAAGAGGATGATAAAAAATTTTACTAATAAATATATTTATAATATAAAAATAATAATTTTTTTCTATTATTATTTTATTAGTGACTTATACATTGAAGTGTATTTATTAAATATATTTCTTAATTTATCATTAAGTTCAAATAATAACATTTGTTTAACTATTTAAATTTATTACTATTAAATTCATTGTTAAGATTTTGTCAAGCGTACCAAACTTTCATTTTACTAAAAAACAAGTGTTGTCATATTCACAAAAATTAGTAGATATCTTTGTATTTTCTATTATCCTACTTAAAAACTTTAATAAAAAAATATTAATGTTTGCACAAATTATTCATGGATGAGAAATTCAAAAAATCAAGAATTAAAATTTACTAAGATATAAAAATATAAAGGTTTGAGCTAAGATTGAATTTCATCATTCATCCTTTTTTATATTTTAATGAATAAATATTTAGAAATTATTCTATAGACGTAGATGTACTTTCTAAATATTTAATGAATAATAATTCTTCAAATATTTAATGAATCCTCTAATATTAAAAATAAAAGTTAAAAAACAATCGATATATTAAAATTTATCTCTAACATTATAATATATTGAGTGTGTTTCATTCAATCCAATTATAAGATTTGCTTTCAAACTTAACCTTATATCCTAAATCAAAATACTATTAGCTAAAATAAAACCAAGCATTAAGAACAAAATAAAATAACCAACACATGTAGAAATGGATAATTATATATTAATCATCAAAATATTTTAAAGTAAAAAATTACATTCAATCTCAAAAAGATACAGTAGTACATGACATATATTACAATTAGAGAAAGAAAGTAAAAAAGAATAAAGAAATGTTTTCCATTATAATTACATTTAATCCCTTGCTTTCTAATTCTTTGTTCTTTAAAAGTGGAGTAAATAAATTCTTGTTCAAACTAATAAGTCGTGTTCAAGTTAGAAAAGTATTATCGCTCAAACTCAAATGAGAGACTTTCGCTTGAGCAAAAATTAAGCAGAAACTCAAGTTTGCCTTACAAATTTTCACTTAAGCGAGAAGTAAGAGATTCTCACTTGAGCAAAAATAAATCAAAATAAATCTTGTAGTCTCTTTTACTTTTCATTTTCATTGAACTCCTATAAATCAAAAATTTTAATAAAAGAGAATGATGAGAAATTTTTATCACAATCTCTACCAAATAAATTATTTAAATTTAAATTCTTATAAATTAAAAGGAAATTACAATCTAAATTTAATTTAGTTAAACAAATAAGTGCTCAAATTCATATAACACTAAAACTTAGCATTTATCACTCATCTTTGTATATTATATTAAGATGTAAAAATTTAAAGTCTTAAATCATAACCTTTAATCTTTTGTTTTTGTTTTTATGAAAACTTTACCTCTTTCAGTCCATTATAAAACAAAACTAATTAAGTATGAATAAAGTTTTACATTTGATTATAATTATTATAAATGCATGAAACTTATATCCTAGATCCTTTATGAACTTGTTTAGACTAGTGTTAAAAATTAATTCTTACAATTTTTAATAAAATTATATAGTTAGATTAATTTATGCACAAATTTTAACTATATTTAACAATTTAAAATAAATTTTGCTGTGTTAAACCAAACAAATACTATTACAATTAGTATTTTATTCTCATGCACAAGCTATTATCATTTTTAATATTTATACCTCAGACCTCATGTAAACATTGAAAATCAATATATGAAACGACGATTTCATAAATAAATAAGTATATTATTTATTGAAAATTAAAAATATTAAATCATAAAAAATAATATTTCTTTCAAATAAGCTGTATTAATTGTGATTCAAAGATATCTTTTATATGGATAAAAAATAGTTATAAACACAATACTGACACCTAAGTTTGTTATATCTTTAATTTGTATAAGAAAATTTCATATATAAATTGGATATTTCTCTTCTTTTACATATAGTTTCATTTCTATATATAATGCGAGTCAAATATAGCCGTGATCTGAAAGTCAACGTTGTGCGGCAACACCTCCGCAGATAAATGAAACAAGGAATACAAGGGAGAAGGGGCTATTAGTCACCATGTAGAGAAAGCATGCATGGCTAGCATGGCAATTGAGATAAGCTTTTTATTATATTATATTAATAAAATTTTCATTCTAAAACATAGATATTGAGGAAAGAAACAAGCATATTATATGCAATTTAAATTCTAACAGAACATCCATTTCCCATGTTTTAACTAGTAATCCATCAACTACAGCTTCATTAAACAAATACAAGTAAAACCTTCCCAACTATTCAAGGAGAAATGGTATCTGAGCACCAAGTTCTTTTTATGTCCAGTTTTGAACATTAAAGCTATATTTTTTCTTTTCTTTTGACATTGACAGTAGATTAGAAATTACTTTAGGTATAACTTTAAAAATAATTATTACAAAAGTTAATAATTTTTAAGTATTTGATAGTGCATGCTTGAATAACAATTTATATATAAAAAATTTACTCTGAGAATGTATTCTAATTAAATTCGTTTCAAAGCTGTTTACATAGTGCTGTATAGCTACATCATTCTTTTATTATTGGCAATTGTGTTCATTCAATGTTTATCAGAAAAGTTACAAGTGGGGCTAAGCATTATTCAGCCATAGAATGTTAATAATTGTATTAATTTCTGGGGTTAGCTTTACTTAACCAAGATGATAATTGATTCACAAGAGTTATGTATTACATAGGTTTACCAAAAATATATCTTATGCATGAAGGAATGTAAGTTGGCACCCAAAACACGTATATTGCTTCCCTATTCAGTCTCCACTCAGCCTCGCCCATTATCTGACTTTGAATATAAGATTGCAACTTTGCATGTGCCTTTTGAGAAAAGCAAAGGTTCTAAATTATCCATTGGCAAACAACACAAAACTTCATCATAATCCATCATCAAGTAGGTGTTCATTGTGGAAGCAATACAAGATTAGTTTCAACTTCACTGCTAAAACTTGAGTGCTACTGATCAGTGGCACTCTTAAGGTATCCCCATGATATTCCTCAAATGCATTCAATATTTCTATTAAAGAAACAAACTTCTCATAAAGGCAAGGAGCTCCTGGGAGTATCTTTACTGCATTTAGAAGTCAAGAGAAAACTAGTTGTTGAGATGAAAAGGAAGAATATTGAAGTGAAAGCAAAACAAGCCTTTAGTTGAAATAAACACAACACAATAGTTGGAGTAAGTTCTGTGGAAGCATATGGGCCTAGTCTGTAGCAATAGAGAGGAAATGCAGAAAATGAAGAACCTTGGGAGTATTGGAAGCAGTGGGAGGCTATCAACAGAAGAGTGTGAAGATGAGGAAGTTTCAAAATTGGCCATTTCAACATTTCAATCTAAGGAAGAAGAGATTGAGAGGAAAAAGATGGAGGTGAGAGAGAAGGTTGAACTTCAACTTGGTCGTGCTGAAGAAGAGACAAGGCGCTTGGCACACATTTGGGAAGTAAGTTTGATGACAAGGAGAACTTTCGTGATCATCATTTACTTTTCAATGTTATAAGGTAAAATCTGGTGACAGTTCAAGGGTAAGATGAAGTGAAGGCAAGGGACACCAAACTGACTTGGTGTAACTTGTGAGCTAAAACTCTTGAACATGATCATCATTTTGTTAGAGCTTGGTCTTATTTTAGGACACTGATTAATAAATTAAAAATAATTTTTTATGAAAAAATGTTATGAATATACTTTCATAAATATCTAATGCATCCTGAATGTGATTTCTAATAAAAAATTATATATTGACTCATTAAGTAGTGTCTAACTCTTTGGAAACTTACTAGCAAGACTCTTATTACCATGTTAAAAGAAGACAACTTCAGTTCTTGAAGTTAAATTCTAACATCATTTATGCTAACCCTTAATGTCATGCGTTGTTTTTGTCATATACATTAATCTGCTAGGAGCTTGAAGTGCTGGATGATCCTATGCGGAAGGAAGTTGCAATGGTACGCAAGAAGATTGACTTGGCTAACAGAGATTTAAAGCCACTGGGACTGAACTACCAGAAAAAGGTATGATACTTGTGTTCATTAGAGGCTACATAACAAAGATTCTAATGTAAACTCCAAAATACTTTGAGAACACAATAATGGTAGAAAAAGTGTATATATATATTACAAAACAAGAGTAAAAACTAAAATTGAAATTTACTGATAGGAAAAGGAGTATAAAGAAGCCTTGGAAGCTTTCAATGAAAAGAACAAAGAGAAGGCTCACCTGGTAGCCACACTAATTGAGGTACGGTACTTAATAGTTCGATTTCCAAGTCTTCACGCTTCAAAGTCGTGTTAATGTTTTTAACTGTCTTGGTAACAATGTATCTCTTTTCATATTTGCAATTTTATTAATAGTTGCTGACTGAGAGTGAAAGACTGAGGATGAAGAAATTGGAGGAGCTATGCAAGACCATAGAATCTATGTCACTGAAACCATGACCTGTGTGTGTATTTATTATATTCACTAGCTTTGTTTATTCAATTTTCAGCGGCTTGTATTCAAATGTACTTACATGTTATTCAAAATGCCTTGTTGACGGACCCGTGAAAATAAAAGGAAAAAAAAAAAAACAAATTCACATTGGATTAATTGAAAGGAGAGAGGCAATGAGCAGCCACAGACATTGCTAGTGTCTTATATAAATTATTCATCAAAACTTATTAAGTAATGCCAATGAATCGACAAACGTTAGAAAAAGTATGATTGGTCCTTTAACAGGACCTTAATTCTATGGCATCAACAACATTTTAGAGTAAATAGTTAAACTAGTCTTTTAAAAATTTATAATCTGTCATGTTAGTTCATAAATGATGAAAATTTGTCAAGATACTTAAATAAGCATTTATTGGTTAAGTTAGTTCCTAAATATATAATTCATGGGTCAAATCAATTCTCTCAATCCATAATGTCAAGTACTCAAGACTAATTTGATTGAAAAATAGTACATATTCAAGAACCACAAACGTAACTTTCATTAGTCAAGAACTTAATATAACCTATACATTTTGCAGGGACTAAATTGACTATTTAGTTGCAATTTCATCATATTATGCTGAAGATCTACCTAATAGCCGAGCAAGTAAATACATATTTTAGTTAATAGAGAATCTAGTTAGCTAGAACATCAACATTCATATAAATTGTTCTTTAGTTTGTTTGTTTGTTATTTTTTCTTTTTTGTTCGAAAACCTACTTTTAATTTCTTAGAAGGTTTTTATAGACCCATGGATCATACCATGGGCGATGATGATAATATCATGCCTCCTAAAATCTATTTTCTCCAATCTCCCGTGTTCGATTTTCTGAAGCCGTAACTAAATCTCAAGCCCTTGAAATGATCACGAGGATTGCCAAAGAATAAATCGAGGGGCAGTAATAAATAATCTACATTTAACTTTTTTAAAACCATTTAATTACAAATACACCCCAATAATTTGTTGTCATTCAAATGTCCAAGTACTTCTAGTAACAAGTTCCTCATTCAAGCACAGAAAAATTCTTAAATAGATACACAAATTATTATTTGACGTGTGTAAAATTGGATATGTCATGTCAGACATACTCATACCCTTCAAAATAATTGCCTTTATACATGTCAAATCATTTTTGGAATGTTTATAGAAGACTGCACATAACATTTTGAACATTCCAAAACATAATTTTTAACAGGAGGGAGAGAAAGCATTGGGAAAAAGAGGAAAAAACAATTAATTTTGTACATCCAACATTATACAGTCGATATGATTGAACATCTTTGTCGACGTATGACTATGATGTTGAAAATAGAAAAACTACATTTTAGGATATTAACAAGGTCGATGCTCTTAAAAATTGTAACTTATACCAAAACCTTACAGTGAATCATGCATACATATCTGGGAACCATGCTTTGCATTTCATATAAGTTAGATAATATTCACTATGGATTTCTTTTGCTCCTTGTCTCTAGGGTAAAAAAGTCATTTTCATCGAACAAATATTCATATAGGTAGGCGCTTGTACTCGACCAGAAGTTTTGGAATATCATCCATGCGCAACTGCAATAGTTTTAACACCAATTAGAAAATGATAAAAAGGGTATTGCAATTAAACATAAAAAGGAAATGAGAGACACATGATATATATAAAGGGAGACAAGGATAACTTTCATATTCCATTGAACTTATATGATAAAATGAGGAGGCCACTTTCATATTCTCAAGCTAAAGCGGAAGCAATGGCAATTCCATCACCAGATTAACTAATCCTGCATAACAGGAGTGTATCATTTGAAAACTATTTAACTAATTAGCATGGACAGTACATCTCAAAAAGTCAAATGATAAAACAAGGCACAGAGTGATAACATCTAAACATAAATAGGTGTTCAAGGTCAAATGTATGTACGTTGTATGCCATGTAGCATCAGAGCTGCAGTATTTGAACTGTATGCCTGTTACCCATATCAGCAACAAAACTAGTACCTGTGCTCTGGAATTGCTGGATAGATAGTTTACATCTTTTATAACTTACATGATGTTTTCGTTTGGGCACACATCTGTTTTCTTGAATTGCTTATGTATAGGAATGACAAGTTCTCAAAGTACTAACTGGTTAGATACACAAGTCGCTTCTTTACTTACAGCTAACAAGCCCTTCCTCCATCTATGGACCATGCATGCGTTGCACTTTCCCTAACTAAGGAAAAGGTGCACCTTCAACTACATAAAAATTGGGACAAGAAACAATCACATAAGTTCCGAGAGTGATTTCCCAATATGGACTGCTCCATACCCTGCATTTTAATTCTATTTATTGCCGATATTTGCATCTGTGTAATAGATAAAATGCATTTTGGTTTCAACTCTTAAACGTACAAGACAATCTAATTTCAATATTTTCAATTATGCTCCCTCTGTTTTAGTGACCCCCACCACCAGTTAGCCACTATCCATCTACATGGACAGCTGAGACTTTGCCACATACTAAATTCTGGGTGTAATGGATTTTAGCGGAAAAGAATACTGTCTTGCATATCTCACTAAAAGTAATCTAAGTGTAACTAGAATGATTTTAAACAGTAATTAGCCGGTTGTGAAGAATGTCATCAATTACTGATTTAAACCATATTTAAATTAATTGTCTGCAACAATGTATATCAACAATGTATACATTAAATATTTTAAACAGTAACTAATGTACAAGTTTCATTTTTCACCAAGAAGTAGCAATGGCCACAGTTTTGACTTTTGGCAATATTTTCATAGGTACTAAGAATATTACAGATGCAATACAATGCAATTAATTCATCCTTTTAAAAATGAAAAAGCATAGAAAAGGCGAAACAAAAGGCAGAGGTACAAGTGGATAAACATTTAACCACAAAAGTATACCTGAGTAGCATTTTTGACATGGTAAAATTGACGCACTTGTTCACCAAATCCAGGTTGCTGGTCAGATGCACTCCTTTCTCTAATGAAGTTAGTAAAACAAGCAGTATAAGCAAACTATTCATCGGTCATGATCAAAAAGCAAGAAAATACCCATAAACTGAAAAAAAAAAAACATGAAGCTTCTTCTGTCTAATAGAGTTTCCTTTTCTATCAAAGAAACTCTTTGTCCTCTCTCTCTTTCAAATCCTTACAGAAAAATACTATCTTCTATAATTTATTGATGTTTAAAACCTTCTGCTTGGATCTCCAAGTTCCACTCTCCAACAATTTGCTCCATCAAGCTAACAAAGATTGCCAAATGCCAATGGATCTATAAATTTTAGAAATGATACCCAGCAACATTGATGCAAACATATCAGGTAGCAGATTAGACCAGTAGGAAGGTGACCTTAGAATGTGTGTGATCAATCTAAATTCATATTTGTATTGAAAAGAAAAACAGGAGGCTCATCAAGTTTAGCAATTGTGAACAAACTTTAAAAATGTAGGAAAAATTGTATAAAAATATAGTTCTTACAGATAGTGCCGATGAATAAGACGTTGGTAATCCCGAAGCAATGGTCCCAGCTCTTTGAGTTTAATTGTATTTGATTCAGACTTTTTCCAATGCTCACGAAGCGCTTCAATTGCCTTCTTATTAGAAAATGAAATACTATTTCAATTAAAATTAATTGATATGGATGTTTAGAAGAGTTTTATGCAAGTATAGGAATCTCACCAGTGAATTTGTAGAAACTTTTTCATCTGCTAATCTTGATGCTAATTCAAGAAGCTCTTTGTCTTCCAACTCATTTACAATTTGAATCCTAGAATTGGAGGCTGAAACTGATATTTGCAATCTCCTTTGCAATTCAGAGAAAGAAAACCTATCTGTTTGACTTTCCTACGAAGGTGCCAAGCAGCAAATTAATCTAAGACATAAAGATAAATCTCTTAAATGAGGGAATAATGGGTACTTTACTTAGAATTAACAAACAAAATCCAATATTGTCAAGGAAGCATCTCTTAGGATCCAATTGCAAGGGATGGGACTTGAGTCCCACATTGGAAATATGGGATTTTAATGTGGGGTTAATAAGGCATCGGACTCTCCAACTACAGCAGTTAGCTTTGGTGGTGTGATTCTCCCAAAGTTCTTATTAATTGGTATCAATTTCTTCCACAATGTCTCCAAGCTGCAAACAAGTGGTGCAGGTGGTGACACTAACATTGTGTGTTTGCTTGAGACTAGTCAAAGAGGCTAGTACACAGCCAACTCGCATGAGCTCCAGGGCTGCAAAGCACATTAAAAATATGAAGTGTCGCGTCTGAAGAATCCAAATGAAGCAAACAGAGAGGTTGATCCCATCTCAATTGCTGAAATACACGATCAAGATGGTAGAAAGATGCAAATAGCACGCTGCCATAAGTTTTCTAGGAATTAGTAACCATAATGTTCATTCCTAGTCTTTTGATGATGTTTACAACTTTTGGGATCTTCGTGTTTCTACACTTTTTCCAACAATTTTTGAAATCTTCAGCATCATGCATCCAAGAACGAGGAGAGGAGAGTCACACTGAGTCATCAAATGTGCGACCTTGACTTGCAAGGCAATCCTCTTTAGCAACCAAGTTGTGAACCTGGTTTAGTTCCATGATTTCTGCTTCAGCAGGAATAGTTCCTTCAAGACGAGCCTGTAATGCTGACAATCACACACTTTTAAACCTAATCTTTTCAAAGGAAGCCAGTGAATCTGAAAGTATGTCCCTATGTGCCCCCAACCAATCTAGAGCACTGTATTCATTCAAGCTATGAAGGAATACAGCAAACCTCATACAGGCTGTTTGACAGAAAAGAGTGGGGAGCGAATTTAGGAGCAGCAAGTCAAAGTAGCAGGAGATGAAGAAGGTATTGATCAAGCTGCAGTCTTCATCTGACAATCCCAACGATGCAGAAAAGAATGAGTGGCTTATTACCTATGGTCACTTTGGAAGGAGAGGGGAAAATGGTCTTCTTTCAAAGTGGGGAACAGATTCCTCCATAAACACTGAGAATCTTTACCACAGATGTCACTCACAATCTCCAAAAGGTATACACGCAGAGGCACAGAAGATGAAGAACCAGTTGTAATTGCGAGAAAATTTCGTGCAATCCTGTAATTCCTGCTAGGTGAGAGATGACCAATGCTTCCGAGAGACAGGATGGTCATCACGAGGTAAAGACTCCCTATGGCTGGGATCATGAATTAGGGAGTCCCAAAAAAAGTGGAAGTCTTGTAAAAAGAAGTGAAACTATAGTGATTCTCATAAAGGCAAATGAGTTTTATTACCTTTTAAAAAGAGGCACCAGTCAGATGTAGTACACCTATGGCAAGAGGGAAGAGCAATCTTAAGGGAGTCGTAGGGAGTAAGAATTGTAGAATCAAGCACTAGCATGTTAGAAAATCAAAGTATCAAGTTTTAAGGATCCAAATGAAGCAAATAGGGGGGTTGATCCCATCCCAATTGCTAGCATACAAAATCAATTTGGTAGAGATGGAAATAGCATACTGCCACGAGTGTTGTAGGGTTCAAAAAGGTGGTCTTGTGACCCAACTCTGATTAGCATTTTTGCTAGGAACAAACCTAGGAGCAGGAAGAATGTCCCACATCCAAAATGAAATGGGGTGCAGGAGTGTTTTGCCGCAAGAGTCTACGGGAATCATAGAGGCACTACTTGATGCAGAGAGTTCCAAAGATTATGAATCATAACCGAATGCAAGAGAAAAGAAAGTCTTCAAGAGAATGGAGAATGAAGGTTGGTGGAAACAAATATTTGTAATGATAATTAAAAGGGCGAAGATTGAAGGGTGGTGGCATATTGCAAATTAGGAAAACTTAAATATTTAAATATATGGAGTAAAGGAAGGAGTTATGAGAAGATATGAAGGGAGTTATGAACCAACACAAGAAACTTTGATAGATTTTGCACCAAAACAAAGAAAACATAAACTTTGGTGAGGGATTGGAAAAGGTGGTCTAATTGATTGACAATCTAGGGACCAAACTCAATCGCAACTACTTCGATAATTCCTAGGGACACTACATGCTAGTGCCATTGGGCTACAAGATAGGCTGTCAATAGCATGAGCTAATGCCACTATCACAGTGTCACATCACGTCCAATGTTATCAATGGCGGATGGCAGCTCATGACGAAAATCCAAAAAACTGCCATAAAGTTATTGTAGCCGCCATGGTAAGTTATGGTAGATATAATAAAATACATAAAAAAATACTATATGTCACAGAAAATAATTAACTCAAAATATATATAACATAACTTACAATTCAAAATATAATTCAATACAAAATATGCAATTATCAAATGTCAAATTAACAATAAAAATAAAGATTATCAGAGAATCATGTTAAGAGTAGCTAAAATAAATAGAATTTTTTTTTTTAGGAAAATCAGACAAAAAATAGAGATGTGGGAGAGATAGAAATTGAAAGATGGAAAGGATAAAAATTAAATGAGGGAAATAAAGAAAAAATTGAGTGGAAAAATGAAAAAGATGAAGGTGCAGTCGCCAGAAATGAAGGTTGGAGTCACTGGAAATGGTGCAGTCGCCGGAGATGCAAGTGCAGTCGCTGGAAATGGAGACTGAACTGCACCCAAACAAAAACCCAAGGAGCCCAAGACAAAAAGAGATCTCAGCAGAGAGAGATCTCAGAGAAAGCAAAGAGAGAGATGTCGCAGAGAGAGTGAAATCTTGATGGAGGGCAGAGAGAAAAGAGATGAGCAGAGAGGAGAGTGAGATCGCAAAGAGAGGGAAAGTGAGATCGTAAGGAGAAGAGAGGGAAAAACCTGGATTTAGAGTTGGGTTATAAACCGGATTGGGTTGGGTAGGGTCTGGCCCAAAATTGCAGAAAAACCTTATTTTCAAAAAAAAAATTGTCATTTCCACCGTTTTTGCCATGGCCGGCTGTTACCACCATGCTCGTAACAGCCGCCATGAATTTCTGCCATGCCACGCTATCGTAACAGCTTCCTTCATTTCCGCCACACCATGGCACCGCCATAACCGACACTTAACAACACTGATCACGTCACAGTAGCTAACTGCTACTTTCACTTCTTATTGTCAATTATGAATATGGCATGAATTTTAGAGTTTTTTAAATTTTAAAGCAGTTGGTATAAATTATGTATCTGTATTATCAATAATTTCAGAATACCAGCTGTCCAGCTATATGTTATACCACTATAGCACTTTTAGGGTCAGCTGTTACACCCCGGTATTCGAGATTGATAACTATGGCTACAAGGAAATTGGCAAAAACAATAACTTGAAAAATAATAAAAAGGTGAACAATGCAGTTGAGGCAAGTGGTTTAATGCCTTTGAGGCAAAGAGGACCATAAAGCACACAAGTTACCATTAAAAACCTTAACATTAGAAAAAGAAGGGGAAAAAATATTACCATTTTGAATTAATTTTTCATTATGGAATTAACTACTCATGCATAACACGGTAAAATAAAAATTAAAGCCCCAAAGTGATAAAAATGATATGGGATGGGTGTTATCATTTTCCAACATCATAATGCAAGAGATGGTGCTACCAAACCAAGTTTAGCAAATACCTTGAATTGAGATTGAAAATCATCATTAAGTGAAGCATCCTTACTTTCAGGAATACTTCTAGGGGGAGATGTAGTTAATCTATTTGCAATTGGGTCCCCTGTGAATCATGTGAAAGAAGTGAGAGGAATTTAGGATGCCTTGTAGAGCCTCTACGAATTATCCAGTTCTTTTAACAAATTTCATTTCATATGACCTTGAAATGTTTAAAAAAGTATTTCTTGAAAGGATAACTTTTAATTGAGTATTTAAATTACAGTAGGTAAAAGAAAAATTAGAAAGTTCAAAGAGTAGAATATTCCTTTGGGTCAATTCAATTCAATTCAAAGGCTAACTCCCAAAAAGTATACTCATACAGAAGATACAACAAATCATAAATGTGCACATACATACACACAGAACAACATATTTCATGCAACAACTCATTACTGTTTGACACAGAATCTTTTCAAAGAAGTCTTTGCCAAACCAAAAACAGTTAATTACCCTTACTTGCATAGATTATAATAAGTGAAATACCATAATAGAAAAAAAAGAATTGAACAACAGGAACCAAAAGCTCTGTAGACCTTGAAAGAACAATGCATACCTTGAGGGACTAACCACCATGGATCACCATAAGTTGATTTCCCATCAAAACCACCAATTAGTAGATACCGTGAACCAATAACTGTCAAAGAGTGGTATGCTCTAGCAGGAGGGGGTTCATTGCCTATTGCAAGCCGCTTCCACTGTGCTGAAACTACGTACAACATAAGAACAAAAATTAACACAACTCAACAAAAAGTAATTGAACTTGGTATTGGCCACTTTTCTAAGAAAAACTTTCATTTTGTGGACAACTTTATCGTAATTTAAAGTAAAAAGAAAGGTTTCATATACAATTTGTCTCAAAAATCATGCATCTTAATATCAAACTTTACAGACCAGACACATCAGCAACAGTTAATGCAGCATGTAACATACACTAAATTTCATTCAAGGACACAAATGTGCATTATTAGCTTATTTGCTTCTTTCTAAATAAACTAATCCAAGCTCAAAATGAAAATTAGAGTATCATTAAGCAATAAAGGATAAGTTTGTGACTCCCCAACTTATGAAGATAAGTCAAGCTCAAGGTCACATCATAAGGAAAAATGTAATTCTTTTCTCTCCCCTATAGTGCATTTCTGTAAAATTTATATTAGATGTTTTGTTAATTATAGAACAAACAAAAAACATAAAAATAAGAAGAAAAAGAAGCTCTTACAATTAAGGGATGCTAAATTACTGAAATGAAAGCCAGATACTTGTTATTCTATAAATTTTAATTTTATTGTTTACAAAACAATCATCAAAATTGTATAAATAAATTAAAAACATTGAAACTACAACTAATAAACCGACCTTAGAAGTAACAGGTTAACTTCAAAGAAAACAAAGACTTCTTATCAGAATCTCTGAATTTCCATCTACAGAAGAAAGAAAATAGCAAAAGTCTCGCTTCATACAACTAACATACATCATCCAGTTTTCTCGCTAAAAACATTTAGCAAAATCCCAGACTAATCTATGTTAACCAAAAATCATTAACAAGTCAGCTTTAAATAAAATAGATTAACAGAGACACAACAGTTATAATGGTTCTTTATATAACAATTGTGATAGATATACTGATCGGAATAGTGGAAGTCCTCACCTCTGTCTAATATAATGCAATCATTATAGTAGATATCATAACGACTCAACCATCCACCAGTCCCATGCCCTCCAAACATCAACAACTGCAAAATCCACTCCAGAAATAAATAAATTACAGGATATCAGGGTAAAGCCGTAAATTTACACAATCATGAGGAATGATTAGGAAGTAGTGAATCCCTGGGGGGAAAGGGGAAGCACCACAGCATCAGGATTTATTTGATGACAGCAACCATAGTATTAATATTATTTGATCTTATAATTCTGAGTTGATAAATTTAAACTTTTTTAACCAGTAAAACTTCATTAAAAGGGAACAACAGATATCTCTTGAACTGAAGCATACACATATGAATCTAAGAAAGCAATAAGACAATGAAGGGGAGAATTTAACCGAGGAAACTTGTAAAAGAGAAGCAAAAGATAACCAACCCTCTAATATCACATAAAGGCAACCCTATATCTCATGGAAATACACAAGTTCCTACAGCTCTTTAATCTTAAAAGTAATCTGCACCCATAATTAACATGTATGTTGGTCACCAGGGCTACTGAGCTATCAAAGCTCCTTTACAGTGAATATTGTTTCTTAAACTATCAACATAGAGAGCACTGGGAGGCAGTCACACTCAGTTTAACCATAAGTATTAGTTCAGACAATTCTAAACTCATTGCACTAGACAGGTACTCCTAAGTCTCCTCTATCTTCATCAAATATCCCCAGTTATATTTTACTCATTTCATAAGGAAACTGTTAGCCTTCAATCTCAATAATCAATATGTAGTTTGGTCATGTTTGAAGAAGACTAATAGATAATTAAATGAGAAAAAAGGATCCTATAGAAAATAATTTGATTAAAAGGGGTAGAGTAAGACCAAAGAAAACTATAAGGAGAAATCATAATGAAAGACCTACCCTAATGGTTCTATTGAGAATATGGTTTTTGATAGCCTAATGGGATCAATTGACCCATGACCCCTTTGGGGGGGGATAAGGATTAATCTTTCTTATTGTTAATGGCAAGAAACCCTCAACTAACCTCACGAGTCACAAGTGGACAAATGATCCCTCTTATTCACCATCCTACATATTGTCAATCTTATATCAACACATGCTTAGATGCACGAAATAGTCAATCTTTTCAACACCAAACCTACCACAAAAAAGAATAAGGACAATGATGCACATCAACATAGATCATTCTATTACAGGATAGGGTAGGAACAGTATAAAAATTCATATTTGACAGTAAAAGGCCAAAAGCAATTTACAAAAATAGCAAAACTAGAAAAAGAAGGATTTTGTGAATGAGATTACATAATGTCCTCCAGATGTAACTGTATGGCCACAACGGGGAGAAGGTGCTTGACCTGGAAGCTTTAATTGAGTCCACCCTGGTGCTTCATTCTCTTTCCTCCACAATACATACAAACTATAAGTACATAACCCAACTGAATAAGAAGCTAACAAAAAATTGTATTAAAGAGAAGAGAAAGAAAGTATGACTACACAAGTAATAGACACTGAAATTAAACCAACAATAGAATGTCAGGTGGTCTTTCTACCAATGTTCCAATATATATATTGGAAGAGATTGGCAAGTCAGACTGTCAAGTTAGGGACACACCAATGGATTCAAATGCCAAGCTCTTATCTGTAGTAAGGGAGCCATTACCAAATGCAAAACGGATTGAAGACTTGTTAGAAAACTAACTATCAAATGTCAAGCTTTGGTACTGTTAAGCATGCACCAGGCCACGGACTGCCACATGAAGATTGAAGGTAGAGAACATGTTTCAGTAATTTTCTTTACAAAAGCAAATTAGGCTGGAACTAGACATTCTACTTCAAGATATTATATTCTTATCGGAGACAGTTTGATATCTTGGAAAAGAAAGAAGTGAGAAGTCGCCAAGTCAAGGGCAAAAGCAAAATATTGATTCAAACTAGTGTAAAAAGTTTCTTGCTGACAATGGAATATGGATCAAATTTAAACTTGACTGAATTCAACAAAACTCATAAGAAAGGAAGATTTAGGACCAGACACAAAGCAATGGAATAAGACATGACAATAAAAACTTGCAACCTGCAACTATACAAACAACAGCATACATAATGGACATATAAAGATGGTAAAAAATACATACCTTCTTCAATGAGGCCCTTCAAGGCCCATAAATCACCCATAATTGGTCCGCCTCCTCCTGTTAAAGTCAGGCTATAGCACAATTAACTTTTTGAGATTGACACTATAGCAATTAATACATATGCCCCCTCCATTAATTCACAACAGTTATTTATTTAAATATAAGATAGAGAAATCAAAGTCCAGGAGAATAGTTGCAGATTCAGAACTTAAATGTCACATAACATGTGTATTAGTAAAAGAGGAACGAACCCTAGAATAAGCTTTGGTGTTTTAGATGGGTTTATGATAGTTAGCATTGCTAAGGCAACAGCAGTGTATCTTTGAATCTATATAAAAAAAATCCAACACTTCAAAGTTAAATTTTATTAGTTTCATTACAGAAATTGTGTATCTTAAATATAACTTCAGGGCCATTAGCCCATCATGCAAATCTGAAATTTCATCAATCTAGCCCCCAAATTCAAACCAAGAAAGAAGTGAAATCTTGCTACCAAATTAATATATTAAAATTACTTGCTCCAAAATTGTAACTAAAATAATAATAAAGGTGATGAAATGCACCGAATTTCCAGATTGATCAATATTTGAGAGATTAAAGCATGTTCATTAAAGTTTGCAAAATATAAATAGAAACAACAATGAGGAACAAAATAAAGAAGTAATTACATGATAAAATACTCTTTTCACAAACATGGAAAATTCCTAATAACAACTGAGTGTATAATTCTTATTTCTATAAAAGGACTAAATAAACTCAGAAAAAAATCAACATTCAAGCAAAATAATTCTTAAAAGAGGAGAACTATGTCACTTCACCTCTTCCACCATAAACAAGCAACCGTTTTTCGACCATTGTGGCAGTATGCCCACATCTAGGGTGAGGCAATGTGCCAGCAACTGAGAGCTCCATCCACTCGAGTGATACTATGCGAGGAAAAAGATGATATTATAACTTCTTTCAACTGCATTAAAGGCAATTACATTGTAGGAGATAAAATTTAGTCTCCAAGGAAAATACTTGTATCCAATACATAAACATCAGATAGCCACTTTTTTCCATCCCATCCACCATACCTGCATCACATTGAATCCACCTTATTACATGCTCTAAATTAATCATATTCCAGCTAATTGGCACAAAAAGTCAAATCAAGTGCTATAGGTCTCACATGACAATTTTCCGGTTTCCAACTGCCGAAGCTGCAGCAAAATCTCGCGGGGAAGGCAAGTCACCAAAACTAGTAAGCTCAGACCACTGCCATATATCTGGAACAACATCATTCATTCCAAGTAGCAACATGTCAAATCTCAGCTCCACAGCATGAAAGTTATCACATAATACAAACTCGACAAATACTACACAAAATGCCAAACATACCAGTATCCAAAACCCAAAAGTCCCCCAACCTGTAAAATTCAGACACCATAATGAAAAACAAATACAAGAGAAATTTATATATTATATAAAAAAAAATGATGCAACACAAACCTCTGACCCCCAGAACGGCCCCCAAAAATAAACATGTGACAATCAATTGCAACAGCAACATGGAAAGCCCGAGGGCTGGGACCCACATGCCCATCTGAACCACTTCCTGTGCACTCAGGCTGATGCCATAGCTTGGCCTCTGAAAAAATGTTAAATGAATAAAAGATCCAATTTTGATGAAAAACAATGAATAAAAATGAAAAAGAAAAAGGGGTACCATTACCAGTATCATAAACAGCTATGTCGCTGAGAAACTTCTTATCGACTAAGCCACCGAACACGACAACCTTGGATTTCCCGATATTAACAGCGGAATGACCACTGAATCACACGAATGAACCGAGTTTAAGATAAACAAGTAAACAACTAAGGGAATACAAAAGGTAGCGTATATTACCTGCGAGGTTGGGGTGGAGTCCCGGCGAAATCAGACGATATAGCTCGAACCCAGTAATGCATTTTTGTTTTGCTTTGCCTGAAGTGCTTCAGTTTAAATCAAAGGTTTTTGATGCAACAATACACTATCAACCTAGTAGGAATCAAGAACAAGTGTATATTTTTGCCAAATCAAATCTAGAACTTGACTCCGGCTAAGTAAAAAATCAAGATCATGTCGGGATAAAATTATTTTTTAAACGTTAAGAGAAGTTAAATTAATGCGTTAGCCTTCGTAATTTCTTTAAGTTTTTAATTGGAATCTCATAATTTAAAAAAAAATATTAATTTTTATATTTAAAATATTTTAGTTAAATTTTAAATATTTAATATTATTATATATATGATTTTTATATAGGTTAGTATTTTTTTATAATTAACAATAATAAGTATTTTTTTCAAACTCTTAAATTATATTATCCTTAAGTAATATTATTAATATTGAATTCATTGATTGAAATAAGCTTAAAATAACTTTTTCTCTAATGCTATTGATTAATTATAATAAAAAATTATATAAAAAGTTTATATAAAAATTGAATTCGTGATGAAATAGGCTTTTTTGCCTTTTTAGGGTTAATTTAAAAAAAATTTATGTAAATAAGGTTTCATGGAAACAAATTCCTGGTCTGGGGTTGCGAGTCATGTGGCAAGAGAATCGTCTCTGTTCTAGACGACACAGGTGCTGACGTGTCGAAATATGAGAGTGTCGTCTCCTAATGGGACGACACTCACCAGATCGCGCCACGTGTCATGGGAGGAACTAGTGTCGTCTTATTTGAACGATTTTAGTAGTGCTCACTGCAGAGCCGATTTTACTGCGACCAGTAGATAAAAATTTTGATACATTCTTTTATCCAAGATAGAAACCCTATAAATATGACCATGGAGCTCGGGAAAAAATTGCATTGGCTTGGGAAGAGATAGGAAGTGTGTAGCAGGGATAGAAATCACAATCATAGCTCAATCAGGTTAGTTTTTAAGCATTACAAATATATAATTTATTTTTAATGGTTATTAAGAATTTTTACTTTGCATAATAATATTTAAAATATTTATTTAATGGCTATTAAGTGTTAAAGTTGTAATTTAATTTTTTTGTGTTATTTAAAAATTAAATATGTAAATATTTGTAATTAAAAATGAACTTATAAATATAATTTATTATATTATAAATTAATTTTGAAAGTTTCGCTTATTTTTAATGCAGGATGAATGAAATTGTTGTTATATTATATTCAAATGGTAGAATATATGAAGGAAATGAGGGTATAATTTTTGAAAGGGAGAAAAAGATGATTAAGATAGAACGTGGGATCACATTTGAGATGTTTAAAAGGAAGATCCAGACAAAACTGAAACTGTCTAGTTGTCACGTAATTTCTAGATTAATTGCACGAATTTTAGTTGGAATAAATGGTCGATATCATACAGCTCTAGATGTATGTGACGATGAAGATATAGATTGCATGATAAGTGCTTGTCAACAACAACATCATAGGAATGTAGTTGAGATACATGTGGATGTTGCGGTTGGTGAAACATCTTCTGTTGTGGCACGTCCGTTAAAAGTGAATTTATCACTCTCACATATTCATGGAAGTGATGATGATGATTATGCCACAAGAGAAGGTAATATGAATTTATTTAATTTAAATTTTTAAAATTGATGCTGCAATATTAATTAATAATATAAGTTTACAATGTACAATTTACAGATGAAGATGATGAAGATGATGAATATGAAGATGAAGAAGATATTTCATTAAATAATTTGTCAGATACTGAGACAGATGATGATTGTGATTCAATGATCAATATAGAAGGTATTGTAAGAGTTAGTTCAACACAACAACAACAACAAGGAGGTATGATTTTAGATAGTGATGCCAATTATATATTTTCATTACTTATATTTGTAGTAATGTATAAATTGTTAATTACGGTATAAGTCTGACGAATGAATTGTTGTAATACAGAAGCAACATTGCCCTTTTGGAATATAAGTCCACATTACAGTTATATTAATTGGGAACACCCTGATCAAGAATTAGATTTTGTTGGTATGAATGACGCGCAATCATGGAAGGAAGGAGATGCATTATATGTTGGACAACTATTTGACACTAAAGAAGATGTAAGAATGGCTGTAAAACATTACGCCATGAGGAAACATCAAACTTTTTTTGTGGTGGAGTCAAAAGCAACAACATATGTTGTGAAGTGTGTCAATCACAATAGTGGATGTCCTTGGAGAGTTCGAGCATCCTTGCCAAAAAATGCAGACAAGTGGAAAATTATAAAGTGGGGTGGTGCCCATACATGCGTAAATGTTTCAATCTCTCAAGACCACCAAAAGTTGGATTCCAAATTTATTTGCTCATGCATTCTTGGTATGTCTAATCTTGTATTAAATTTTATTATTTTGAAATAGGAAAAACTAACTAATTTTCACCCTATTACATCCCAACAAATTTAAAAACTCTGTCATTATATGCGATGTAGGTATGGTGAAAGAAGAACCATCAGTCCCAATTTCGTTAATTCAAGAGAGAATTAGTGGTCAATTTGGATATTCAATTTCGTACAAGAAGGCATGGAAAGCAAAACAAAAAGCAATAGTTACTGTCTTTGGTGATTGGGACGAATCTTATGTTGCATTGCCAAGATGGCTAGAGTACATGCAATTACATGCTCCTGGATCTGTATACAAAATTGAAACAAATGATTGTGTTGAAGGTCACACCGTGGATAATAGATATCGAGTTTTTCATCGATTGTATTGGTCGTTCAAGCAATGTCATGAAGCTTTCAACTTTTGTAAGCCTATAATACAGGTAGATGGAACATTTTTGTACGGTAAGTACCGACAAACTTTGCTAATTGCTACGACTCAAGATGGTAACAATTGTGTGCTTCCCATTGCATTTGCCATTGTCGAAGGAGAAACGTTATCTGCATGGGAATGGTTTTTAGCCATGATTCGTATACATGTGACAAATAAGGCAGGGCTATGTTTGATCTCAGATCGACATCAAAGTATAAAAGGTGCAGTCTCTAACCCACATCTAGGTTGGCAACCTCCAAATACTTATCATGTTTATTGCATTCGTCACATTGCCAGCAATTTCAATCGACAATTCAAAAATACCATGTTGAAGAAAAAACTAATTCAATTAGGTACATATTCTGCCCATTTGATTCATTTAAGTTTTAATAGATTTTGAATTTTTAACCTGTACATTATACCTTTTTCTGTTAAACGCAGGATATACACCATCAAAACAGATTTTTGAATCTAAACTTAATACGTTTCGATCACAATCACCTGAAATTCAGACTTGGATAGATAATATATCAAAGGAAAAGTGGAGCTTGGCTTATGATGATGAAGGACGTCGTTATGGACACATGACTACTAATTTGTCTGAGTCTGTAAATAAAGTTTTGAAAGGGGCAAGAAACCTTCCTATTACTGCCTTGGTCAAAGCTACGTATGCCCGATTGGTAGAATATTTTGTGAAGCGTGGTGAAACTGCAATGCATGAGGTTAACAATGGAGGAAGATACTATCAGAAATTAATGGAAGCTATAGAAAAAAATCAACAAGAAGCATCTTCACATCAAGTTCGGCGGTATGACATACAAAGAACAAGGTTTGAGGTTGAGGAAGCTTTTAATCCAGTGACACAAAGGGGTGGTCATAAGTGGACAGTCATATTATCAACACGTTATTGTGAATGCGGGAAATTTAAGGCTCTCCGATATCCATGCTCATATGTCATAGCTGTTTGTGCTCATATAAGTATAGACTTTTGGCAATTTGTGGATCCTGTTTATACTTTACATAATGTTGTGAATGCATATTCATCTCAGTGGTGGCCTCTTGGAAATGAAAATAATATTTTACAAAATACTGAGTGGAAGTTAGTGCCAGATGTAGAAAGAGTACGAGGTAAAGGAAGACCAAAGGCTACTAGAATTAGGAATGAAATGGATTGGGTCGAGTCACAACCACGACAAAGATGTAGGTTGTGTAGACAGCCTGGTCATAATCAACGTCAATATCCTCAACAGAATGATCGTAATCATCACCATGTGTAAGAAATTGTTGCATTTCACTTCAAATTGTTGTTGTTAATGTTATTAAAGTGTACTGTGATATTATGTTGTTAATGTGACCATCTGTATTAACGTATATTTTTATTAATGTCAATGAGAGTGTAACGCATATTTCCTTATTAATGTGATTAACAACACTGTTTTAGGTAATAAGTCAAGTAATATAGTATAGTAATATATCATGTGGTAGAATATTAATAAAAAGTGCAACATACTCATAAGATGGTAAATACATAAATAACAAGACATCAATCTGAATCCAAGGATTGGTCCGCATGCCCTGCCTCATGAGGTGTGAGTATGCACTGTCGACGACGATCTCGTGCTTCACGATGAGGGTTCCGACGCACTTCTTGGACCTCCGCATCAGCAACAATTATAAAATCTGCATTAAGATCAATGCCATGCTCCTCACGTGGTTGGACTGATGATGTTTCCCACCCCTGGTCACTCTGATGAGAGTGTACAGCTGGTGCATCAGGCGTAAAGAATGATGGCTCATATGGAGGAGGTGTCATGTAGAGACTACCGTCGGGGACATAGTATTGACCACTGCTAAATGGTGATACAGTAGGCTGTGAAGTGTACTGTGATGCGTGAAAATAGGATGTCTGAGTAGCCTGGGAAGGGTTGAAGGGAAACTGTGGTGGGACATAATATATGCCATCTCTGCGTTCTGGCAAAGGGGGAAGTGACCACTCTGTCGCCTACAATTTGTCCCACGAGAAACATTTAAGCACACAAGACATACTCATAAGATGGTAAAAAGAAATATAATAGTGTATTACCTTAACTTCTATTCGACGACGCTGTAAACCTTTTCCTTCCTTACGGTTTGCAGGTTGACCAATGTCAATGTCTGGATCAGCTGGATTTCCACTCTGAATAGGAGGGTCAAACGAAGAAGCAGGCTCTAAGATGCGTTCCTGCTCATTCTGTAGTGAGAGCATGGTCTCACACAAGTCGTTCATCTCCTCAAATGAAAATGAGTCTTTACCATCATTACACAAGTAATATGCTCTTTCATGAGCATCTCCCTGCAATAAGACAATATAAATCTTGATCAAATGTGAAATCAAATTTTATTCAAATAGTGTGCAATTCTGTTAATATTACTTACAAGTAATACAAATACAGCTGCATCCCTGGTCATCCATCGTCTGGTGTGAGTAATGTACCACCGCATATAGTCAGAGTTAGAACTTAACAACCCGATTTGAGGATCATTAGTCATTACCCAGGCTTCTCGCATGTCCCATAGCTCCACTATGCCTCTGAACTTGGTTGACCAATTCTCACCAGTCTTTCCTCTCAAAGTAATGTCGTGTAGCTGGTCAGGTTGGTATGGAGCACGAGGAATATGTTGAACCATTCCAAATTGCCGCATTACACGGTCAGGTTGGTGCCACTCACAAATTTGAAAACATATAAGTGGCACAACTGACCTCCAAATATTCGCTCCTTCAATGCAGATGGCAGGCAAAGAATTCATCAACTCCATACTATACGGTTGCCATACAAAATGCATTTTCAAAGTCCCTCAAATGAATAACAAAGTTGTAAATATTAATAAGTCAAGTAAAATGTTTTGTTCCACGTATATTAACAAAATACCTCATCACGTTTCATATGATCAAACTTATATCTGTAGTAAGCGAGATCTCTTTTCCCCCTCCCATAACTTCGACTCACTAACCACCTGCAAGACATACATATAAATCAGAATCAGCGTTACAGAGTTTGAACTGTATACATATATGACAAAATACAATCATTCAGAACATACCGTGCACCGTAAGGAAGCTCTAGTCGTGTGTGGACAGGATTATTAGTCTGTAAAAATGGAAACCTATCCCATGCCCACATCATAAGTAATGGGGTTAATCCTCCAATAGCAGAACGCTCAATATTGGTCGACATGCATAATTCTCAGTATAGGAATGCCAATGCTGCAGCTCCCCAACTATACTGTGCTGTGATAGTAAAATCCTCTAGCAATGGAAGGTACCTAACTGGGACTCTGCTAGAGGAATGATTAGCCAACATGAACCCACCTATCAGCCTCAGAATATAAGTTCTAGCAAAGCGAGTAAGCTGAAGTTCATTATGATTATGCATTGCAACATGTGTAAAGTGTTGGTCCAACCAACTCAACTTCAAACTACTCCCCATAAATGCATCAGCAGGTGGTCTAATACCAAGCAAATCTTCCACAATTTGTGTCTTATCACCTCCTACAGCTGCAATCACTGCCTTTCCATCTATACGAAGTCCTGTCTGAATAGCAATGTCCTGAAGAGTTATAGTACACTCTCCAGGAGGCATGTGGAAGGTATGTGTCTCTAGCCTCCATCTTTCAACCAAGGCTGTAATAAGATGTCGATCAATAGGAAAGCATGCCAACTGAGCTACTCCAGCAAATCTAGCTAAGGTTAGATGAGGAAGTATCTCCACTAGAACCCCTTCCAAGCCAGCCGGTATGAAGTGACTCCTTCTCACCTTTAAAACTGGGTGCTCACGTCCATCCCAAATATGCTCTGATACGTGAACAGACTGATACTTTAATAATGAACCATCCTCCGGGCCAGGATTTAAAACTCTACTTTGCGATGAAGATGATGCCATCTGAAATAAAATTTGTCAACTTCAACTGAAATTATGTACATTAAAATGAATAGATTAAATAAACATAAACGTATAAGTTTATCATCTTATTTTTCATTACTACCTAATTTTTATTACAATTATTTAGCTATAACAATAACAAAATTTCAAATTAACATAAAAAAATCTTTCATTTAATTATTATATTAAATAAATTTTAACAATTTAAAAACTTTTAAATATTAATTTATAATTATAATAAATAGCTATAAATGTAATTACATGTACTCAATTAATTCTGATTAACAATGTTTTATTTACTCTAAATTTAAAAAACTAATTATTATTCTTACTACATCTAATATTTTTTTGTCACAAATTATTTATTATATCTTAATTTATCATCAAAACATAAAAATTTATTATTTCTTTAGGGTCATATAAAATTTTGCCCATTCTACTGCATTTCATATACTTTTTTCTCATTATTATGTTTTTTATTTCTTTTTTTTGAACTGTATATCTTAATATCAAATTTTCTTTCCTCTTCATTTAACAATTAATTACTATAACAATTTATCTTAATATCTTATAATTAAAATATATTATTGACTTACTAAAATTAAATTTAATACATTCTTTAACTAACAAATTATAAATATTTAATATTATATTATACAATTTTTAATACCATTTATTTAAAATTTTAAATCATAAACTTTCAAGTAGATATGTAATGTTTTAAATATATTTGATGATATATTTATTATATTATTTATTGCTATTTTTTAATAAACTTATTTTTTAATATATATTTATAATATAACTGTATATGTTATTTTTATCAATAGTTTTAATAAAATATTGTGTTTACACATATTCAAAAACTAAATATTATTTTTTTACTACTAACATTATTTTTTGTGTCAACAAATTTTTTTATATAGCAATCTACCATGTAAAGAACAAAATTCTTAATTAATTTCTCTTACATTTATTATTTAATATTTTTACTGCATGTGAATATATATTTTTTCATTATCATGTTTTTTATTTTTTTTAACTATATTTATTTATACATATTTTTCTTTCCTCTTAATTTATCTATTTATTACAATCAAAAGTTTTCTTGTTATTTAATAATTAAACACATATTATGGATTACTATAATTTATATTTAATACATTTTTAAACAACTAATTATAAAACAATAACAATTATATTATTCAATTTTTCATAGCACTATCTAAAATTTTAGCTAACAAAATACAAAAATTAGTTTTTTAAATATTTTAAAACAAAAAAATATTTGTGCACCTGTGTTAGACTGAACACAATATATATTTTCTTCTTCAGCAACTCCACTGACCGCCACCGACCGCCACTCACTCACCCAGAAAATGCCCTGCACCATAATCTCAAAGTAAAATGCAACCAATCTCATATTTAAAAACTAAACTATATTTGATTTATTATTTCCTTTACCTTCTACTAATTTTTTTTTCCAATTTCTAAAAGCTCAGACCCAAAAATGTAGGCAATGCTATGATTTTTTTCCCAGGACCCTTTCTCCCTTTCTGCAACTGAAACGAAACGACGGAGAAGAAGAAGGAGGAGGAAGAAGGAGTTGCGCCCAAACGGTCAAACTGCACCGTCACGTGGGCCAATCACAATTGTGTCGTCCCTGACGCAGGCGACACTAAAGTCGCCTCTGGAGCAGCCGACATTGAAGACGGCTCTGTACCAGCCGACACTGAAGACGGCTCTGGAGTAGCCGACACTGAAGTCGCCTATCGACCAGCCGACACTCTTACGATTTACACACGTGTCTCCTTTTCTTCCTCATCCGTTGATTATTTTTGAATCATTTTAACTTTTCTTTTTCATTTAATTAGTGTCGTCCAGAAGAGGGACGACTCTCTTGCCACGTAGATTTCCCAGCCCCAGACCGGGAATTTGTTCTCATGAAACCATATTTAGATAATTTTTTTGAAATTAACGCTAAAAGGGCAAAAAAGCCGATGAAATAAGTTATACTTTTGCAAAAGTAATTATTAAGAGTATTGAAAATTTTTATAGGTAATTTAAATTTATTGTTTTGGTATTTTTTATTTATCAAAATTTTAAAATCGCGTATCTATTTATATATATATATATATATATGAACATAAATATAATTTTAAAAAAATTATTAATTTGATATTAAATCTATCACCTAATAATAATACATTCAAAAATTTAAAGTATATATTTATAAAAATTTTAATAAGTTAAATTTTTCATATAATTATTATATAATAACGATATAATAATTATTATTATAGATTTAATTGAAAATTTTTAAATTATGATAATTTAATTTAAAACATAAAAAAATTAAGAACTAATAAATCAACTTTTTTATGTTAATAATTTTTCAGCATAATATTACATTAACAGTGTTTTTAAATTTTATTAATTTTAAAGAATAGCGCATTTGGTGTATTTGATGGGTGATCCATACAAAGTTATTATAAAATAAATTATGAGAAAAATAATTTAACTAATAAAATATTCTAATAACAACAACATATATTAAAATTTGTAAGAAATTTTATTTGATTGATTAAATATTTTTATTATCTAATTGTGATTTTATAAATATAATATTTAAATATTGATAAAAAGAAAGGAAATTCAAACAATGAATTAAGAGAAATATTAATTTGACACGTGTTATAAAATTAGAAAGACAGGACTTATGTTAAAAAGAAACATATACATTAAAATTAAATATCGAAATTTATAATATAAAAATGAAAAAAAAGATGATTCCCACCTCAAATAATTAATTAAGAACGAAATATTAACTTGACACATGTTATAAAATTAGAAAGACAGGTAGTTAGGTTAGAAAAACATTTATACTAAAAAAAAAACATATAAATTTATAACATAAAAACGGAAAAGAAAATGGTTTGAGTAAAAAATTGTATTAAAACTAGTATGTGTATATATGTATATATTTATTTATTTAAGTTTACTTTCATAGCTTTTGAAATAAAAGTTGTAATTTTATATCTTTCTTTTTATATTAAATCTTTTATTTTGAATTTCTTTTATAAATTATAATAATATTCTTCAAATGATAATAAAATAACATCATTTCAGGTGTTAATTATTTAGATTGTTGGGATGTATACATCATTATATTTTTAATAAATTTGTTAGTAAAAAAATATTAAGAATAAACATAGAAAAAATATTAAATAAAAAATTTGAGACAATTTAAATGTATTCATCAAAATATAAAATTCAATCATTAAATTCAAAGTTCAAATAAATACATATTTTTAATTAAACTCACATTAAAAGTAAATTTAGTGAAAATTAATTTGCTTGAACAGAGCTGTTTACTTAACTAATTTACTTTTCTTCTTGTTCTCTATATGCAACATTATTTTAAGTTCTTTATCTTTTATTCTTTCATTATTTTGAATCATTTGTGCTCTTTTTGTAGGCTTTCTTTGAAATAATAACAACTAGTAAATTTTTAGTATACTCGAAGTTTACTTATATAGTATACAAGAGTAATTAAATTAAAAAAAACTTTTAAAAATATATTGATGATTATTTCTATTTTGTTTAAATTTAAAATTAGTAAATATTATAATAATTAATATAAATATTATGCTATTTTAAATAAAATTAAAAAATATTAAAATTTTAAATTACTATTAAATTAAAAATACACCATCAATCGTGAACGTAATTGCGAAGTTTAGAAGTATAAAAACTCACGTAAAATTTTGTTAAATAATTAACGAAGCTGCATTAATTTAAGCAACAATAAACACACAAACGTACAGATACAAACACAGTTAAAAAAATTAGAAATAACAGTAAAAGAAGAAAAGGAAAAAAGATGTCGGGGGAATTAATCGGAGAATGTGGGGCCGTTTTGGGGCAATGGTGGCCGAAAGAACCTTCCTTCGCACTATCCTTCTCTTTACCTCTTCTTCCTCACTCACACCACAAAACCACCCTTCTTACTCTCAATTGCAATTTTCTTCGTCACCATGCACGATCCACAAGATCTGAGGTTTTTTTCACTTACTCTTTTTTTAATTTTCCGTTAATTTTGTCGTTCCACTTTCCTATTCTGCCTTTTTCGGTTGTGAATGATATTATTTCATATTTTAAGTTCTCCGATTGTTAATTCTACGGTTTTCAAGGAGGAAACTCCTTGTTAGGGGCAAACTTGGAAACCCCTTGTTTCTTCATGTTTCTACCTAAATCTGGCCCTAAAACCCAATTATACATACATAGATACTGAAACCCAATTTTATATATGTGTGTGTATATATAAAATTTATTTACAATTCAGCACGTTTTTAACTTACGAGAAACATACTGAAACTGTTTTTTTTTTCCTTGAAAATTATACATAATTATTATAATATTTTTAAACACATGTTATCATTTTAGAAATGCTTTTTCTTTGAAAAGCTTACATAAACGGGGCTTGAAATTGTTTGAAAATATTAAGATCAGTGATTTAAATTTATTGTAAACTAAGTGGGTGAGAAAGAGAAAGAAAACGTAAGAAAGTGGAGAGCAGAGAGAGAGAGAGAGTGTCCAATCTTGTAGTAGAGGTTTTCTGATTCAAAAACAAGCTCATGTCTCTTAATGAAGAGAATGCTGACCTAGTCACAGAGTCTGTTATAAGTTAAAACAGAATCTAACAGCTCTCTAGCAATTGTCAATATAATAGAATTAGCTATAATTAGGCATGTGACAAAATCCACATAACTAGCAGGGACCCAACAGAATAAGCAAGCTGCTCACGTACTGTTAATGCAACTGGTTCAAACATGAATTGATTTTATCATAAACCTGTGCAATTCATTATGCTGAAAAAATGCTTAAAAGTGTTCATATTCATTTGAACTCTGTTCCTAATGTTTGGTTATGAGCAATTTGACCACAAATCTAGTAGGAAACAGTTACTAATTCATGCTTTAATTTGATACATATATTAAGCTGTCTTCTGATTGAACAACACATGCACATATACATCACCCACTAATTCAATGTCAGTTCAACTACAGATGAATCAACAAACTGTAAACTAGTACCTTCATTTGTACAAATAACAAGATCAGCTTTAAAAACAAATGATTAAGGTCACTCTGCTAATAATTATTTACTTTTCTACTGCTCTTGCATCCCTAGCCCAGGAAGAGAGGTGGGAGAGTCCTTTGGCTTTAGTACCACATTGAGCCTTCTTATTTGCTCAATGTGAGGCATAACATATTTTAGGGCATTTTATTATTTTCGTGAGGAAGAGATACCAAAAATTAATTAGCATTTTCTTGGGGAGGGGGGCTGGGAAGGGAATTTTTCTTAAAATATGTATGAACTTCTCTATTTCCATTTTGTTATTGGAGTTGCTGTGTAGGTCTTTCCTCCATCAAAATTTTGTCAATGTAAATTAAGTGATAGTTATTTACAATTTTTCCATTACCAAGTTAGCATTAGTATAATATTTGTTCCATTTTTCTTCCCTTACAATATCTTCTGAGGTATATTAATTAGATGTGTGTATCACTTAGGATTACTTCCAGCATGGAGGATTCTACTGCAATGACTATTGAATTCTTGCGGGCAAGGTTGCTTTCTGAAAGGTCCATCTCAAGAAGTGCTCGACAGAGAGCTGATGAACTGGCTACCAAGGCATGTTATGTTTAGGTTTGCTAGATTTTGGAATCCCACTTGCTTGATCTTTCTTAATGTCCTCTTTATAACTCCCTAAATTTTCTCTCAAATATATCAATCAGGTTGTGGAATTGGAGGAACAGCTTAGGACAGTGACTCTTCAGAGGAAGATGGCTGAGAAGGCCACTGCTGATGTTCTTGCCATTTTGGAGAATCAAGGGATAACTGATGTATCTGAAGAATTTGATTCAGGCTCAGACCTTGACAATCCTTGTGATTCTGGTGTGAGTAATGAGTCTGTGAAAGAGGTTGAGGGACCTATGAGCTCAAAAGGAAGAAGACATGGGTCAGAAGAAATGTCTGGTTTCAATCTAGATTCTTCGCCAGTATCCAGTAAAAGTTTGTCTTGGAAAGGACGTCATGATTCTTCCCGCTCCCTTGAAAAGTACAAGACTTCTAATTTGAGAAAGCAAAGCAGTTTTTCATCCATTAATTCTTCTCCAAAGCATCGCTTAGGAAAGTCTTGTCGCAAGATAAGACATAGACATACCAGGTAAGTCTATAACCTCTTTTACTCTAGTAAAATTTGTTTATTTTTATCCTCATTTAAATTACCAGGTTCCACTGATAACAGTGTTCTTATTTTCCTTCTTCTTCTTCTTCTTCTTCTTCTCTCTATGCAAGATATGCTAACAATATATCTGCTGTTTTCTAATTTGACCTTGGTTCCAACTCTTAGGCTTAGGGTCTCTTGAGGAACTAGGTTGTCCCTTTTGTTTGGAATAAAATCTGATGATAAAAAAACTGTCTTATTTTCTCAAACATAAGGTAAATTCCATGTTGTTTGGCCCATAACTATTTTAGAGTTTGACATTTCTTTTGATAAGTTCTTCATGCCTCATTTTCTTTTTACATCTTTTGAGGAAGTGAGTCTATCAGAAAATCATTAATGATTGATGAAAAGTAAGAAGCTGGACTCTAATGAATTAATTTTTTATGCTTCAGAATGGATTGTTCTAGAATATTACCGTTTATAGTGTGGTCTTATCTGGTCCAACTCCATGATATGCATATCCCCTGAATGTAATTTACATTTATCTTTCTCTTTTTAACACTTTTCTTCCTGAATGCTTGTGAACTTGATACATAAGTTGTGTTTTCCCAGGTCAGTAGTGGAGGAGTCTAGAGATAAGTCTGTTGAAGTTAACTGCCAAGAAAATGAACTTGTATCCTCTTCTGAAGGATTTCCAAATATCTCAGATGGTGGGTCTAACATCCCAAGAATAGAATCTAAAATTCAGGAAGAAGATGAATCAGAGGCTAGCATACTCAACGAAAATCGTCATGTAGATGGAAGAGAGAAGGACATGGAAAAGGCACTTCAACACCAAGCCCAACTTATTGATCAATATGAAGCAATGGAGAAGGTTCAAAGAGAATGGGAAGAGAAATTTAGAGAGAATAACATCACAACGCCAGTATGCCCAGACTTATCATATTCTAATTGGTTTTTCTTGAAACTTGTTAATGTTTGGTTGTTGCATGTATGAAATTGGCAGGGAGGTTAAAATGTGATTCTAGGCTACTATAGTTTGATTTTAATTTTTTAAAAACTGCTTCTTTCATTAGATGCAGAAGGCAAGAATTCCCTTACGATCTTAAATGTTACTGTTTCAGATTAGCAGGAGGTTTGCAATATTATGTTCTGTTGCAACCTTGTCTTTTCTGCACAACAATGGTATTGGAGGCAAAGGTCTGTAAAATTAAGGAGTTAATTGAGCACATAAGAAAGCAACCATATCCTGATTCTGTAGTTAAGAAGCTCTGATTAGTTTTAGGAAAAAGACATCTGTGTTTCATACTGCTTTGAGGGTACTATACTACTATTGTGGGGGTGGTAGGTGACAGTAGGTAGAGACATGATGAAATTTAAGAGGTAAGATTGTTTGTTGCCTACTCATTCTTTTGTCACTGGAAGTGGGTACGCACAAAGATTCAGAAGGTGACTGTGATGTAGATCCCCTAAACCTAGCAGAAAGCACTATATGAATGACAGTGCTGAGAGAGCATAAAAACAACTACTTATATCATTAAATATTGGATATCAAATATAAAACTTTTTCGGCATGCACATGCATAGGTAGGGGAGGAAGCACGGAGAAAGAGAGAGAATACATTAATTTTAGTTTATCATCAAAGCTGTAAATTATTGACATAAGATGATTCATACATGGCCTGAGTCTATAATTTTTAAAAGATTTATTTTAAACTTAAAAAGAAAAGTTATAAAAATATTGTTAAGACTGAATTAGAACATAGAGTTTAAATTATAAAAAATTAAATGATCTTTTCTTTTTCCTTTTTTTACTTAATTTGTTTACAAATTTTACATATATGTACATTATGTTAAATCAGAAGTGTACAAAAACCTGCAATTAAAAAAATCAACTAATAACTGTTTCACTTCATAAGATTGATAACCATATATGTATTCATTCTTTTTGTATCTAAAAAAATTTTGGAAAATATTTTGAGGATAATTTTTATATCAAATTAAAATAAAATATGAATATTTCAAATAACTTGTATAGATCAATAACTAACTTCTACCAGCTAACTGCATGATGAAGTTAGAACTAATTTGCAGTTGTGCAATATACCAAGGAATGACCATTCAAAATTACATATTGTCATGCGATAAAATGGCTTCAAAATACCAAGGAGTGATGATGAACTATAGACTTCGCTTAGTCAAACAGTGGTTTTGATACCATGTCCAAGGCCTACTCTTAGAAGTTTAAGCTGAAGACTCAAGATTACTTTTTTATGTCTTACTATTACCAATGCTTCTGTAGTTGTTGCTGTCATTTAAAGTAAGTCAAGCAACTTAATTGAGCAGCAAATTAGGGAAATTGTTTTTTATCCAAAGATTAAAGTTAGCTCACATGCAAGAAGTTTGTAAGATCTTTGTTTTTCAAAAGGGAAGTAGAGAATAAATTGAATGAAACACCGCATTAAGTTCAGTTTGAGCCAAAATACACGAGGTAGATTATTTTTGTCTACTATTTGTCAGCCTTTTATCTATTCTTCCACTGAGATGAACAAGTAAGTAATAATAGCATTCTCCTGATTGTTCTTTTAATGTAGCTCCGGTTATTTTTCAATCAGCTTTGTACATCAAATGATTTTATGATTCAAAGTAGGTTCTCTGCTGCTTTTATATTCCATGTAAAATCACCTTAAGTCTCTATAACTTAGTTTTGGGTCTTAACTTTCCAGGATTCATGTGATCCGGAGAATCACTCAGATATGACAGAGGATAAAGATGAAAGTAAGGTTCAGATTCCATGCACTCCTAAGTTAGTTGCGTCAAATGCTCAAGAGGATAAAGGAGAATCAATAGGTGTTTGCTTATCTAAAGAAAAGTTTGAAGCCGGGGCCAGAGATATTGTGCCAAAATCATTTGATGATAGAGGTTACAATAACCAGAAGGGCACAACTTTTAGCACTTCTGATTTGCTTGGTCAAGAAAATTCTCATTTCCCACTGGAGGGAAACCAAAACGAGAGCTCAGTTAACTGCCACTGTCAGTATTCAAATATGAACCATCAAGATTCACATAGGCATGGTTACCCTGATTGCAAGCCAGCTTATTCCTTTCCCACTGATGTTCATGGTGGTCCGCACCAAAATGATGCTTCAAGAAACAAAAATGATCTTTACGCATTAGTTACTCGTGAACAATCTCACCAGTTCAATGGTGTACTTGAATCACTTAAACAAGCTAGGATATCTCTACAACAGGAGCTCAATAGGTTGCCACTAGTTGAGGGTGGGTACACTGGTAAAGCCATTACATCATCATCAGCTCCTGTTAATAAAAGGGAGGATAGATTTGAAATTCCTGTTGGGTGTTCTGGTCTCTTCAGACTTCCAACAGATTTTTCTAACGAAGCAACTGCTAGATTCAATGTTCATGATTCAACTTCTGGATTTAGTTCAAACTTTTATCTTAATAGAGGCATATCTACAACTTCTGATGGTCATTCTTTCACCAATCCTTACTCTGGCACAACATTGAGCTTGTCTGCCGATGATCAATCTCGTGGCATCCGCTACTTGGAAAATGGGTCAAGATTTGATTCTAAAACATCCCCTTTTGATCCTTTCTCAAATGGAGGTCCTCTATCTTCTGGTAAATACATGTATCCCACGTTTCCCATCAATCCATCCTATCAAAATGCAGCACCACAGATGCCATTTGGTGATGAACTTTCAAGACCCTATTCAAGTAGCACAGTCGGGCTTCCTCTTCCTTATCGTTTCTCATTCAGTGGTGATCACTTGAGATGAAAGTGTATATAATCCCATTAGGTTGCTAGCTGCTTCTTTAATGGTGTTAAAGTGATGCTTTTTATTTGTCTTGTACCTTGAAGGTGATTATCTGTATTCTCTCTTGTTGTGTTGGGAGGAGATTTATTTATGGGTAAAATACACTATAAATTCTTCTATTTCTTGGTCATCGAGGTTTTGTCTTCATGTCGTGGATTTTATCATCATGCGAAACTTTGAGAATGATAATGTGAAACATGCTATTTAATAAATATTATTTTAGTCAATGTATTTATCTAGCTTTGAACTCCTAATCAACCCGTTCCGACTAGGCGGATGTTTAGAATTGCCCCTTGAACGTGTTAGAGTTGGTGACGGCGTGGAGGTTGTAGCTAGACTTATAGCCTAGTCTATATTGGACGTAGGGTATCCTTATTTAAATTTAAGAATTTTTAAAATTTTATTTAATTAAAAAAGGTTGAATTTCAGGTTATTCAAAAGGTCATTTAAGTTTAATAAGTTGATTTATTTAAACAAATATAAATAATAACAATAATAATAATATAAAATTATATTTTTTTATTTAAAAGTTTAAATTCACTTATTTATATGAATTTAGGTTTACTAACTTCTCTAAAGGTAAGTTTCTTTGATTTATTTAAAATATTTTACTACAAATTTTTTAATAAATTTACCAGTCATGCTTTTAAAAATGCTAAACTAAACCTTCAAAAATAACTCATTAAATAAATAAATAAACTAAATCAAACATTAAATTAAAAAATAAATCAGATTAAGATTTTACAAACACAATCTCAACTCAACTTATTTCTACCTATACTAAGGCTTACGAAGACATTACCAGTGAATATTTAATGTCTTTTATTAAATATTTTAATTACAAAAGTATTGAAAAATAGTTTGTAATATAAATGTTTTATTTTTAATAAATACATTTTTCCTTATTCTTCTTACCTATTGAAGGAAAAAAGTAAGAAAGTTTTTTTTTTATATTTTCTAGACATTAATTATATTTGTTTAATAGATTTTTTTTATAAAATATTAATAAAAAATATATTATATAATGATATAACAGTACTCACTCGTGAATGGCATCTGTTCAGATTTGACAATGGAGTATCTAAATCCTGCTGTTTTAATATAATTTTACATCCCAACATTATGAATATGTTTTAAAGAATTTTCAATTATTAAATTCAAACTTGATTGTCACTTGATCATCATTATCATATTGAATTAATAAAATCAATCTTCATCTTCAAAAATATGATTCTTAAATTAACCATTATCCTCAAAGCTAAAACTAAAAGGATCACACCACAATGAAATAAAAACCACATTCTTCTCTGTTCTATGACTATATCCTGACAGCAACTTGACTTAGATCTCAAAAATATTGATTATCACCACCATTACCCTTAGATCTCTCCAATCTTTTCATCAATCCAATCACGGTGTTTGTCACTCTGACTGCCACATACCCACCCACCATGCCTTCTAGGGTTTTCATTCTCCCTGTCATTGGGACAATACAACAGTTCAAATCCTCACTCTGTCACACCATTCTCTGATTCACACTCCACACCATACCCACCAAAAAAAGCATGGATCTTGGGTGCCACCGTGTCAAACCCACTTCAGTTTCTCAGTCTCGTGAACTCTGTTCTCTGAAAACGGTGGAGGGTGGTGTTGGTGGTGTCTGTTGAGTGTTCAATTGGGGATTCCTTGATTCTTCTTCTGGAATCTGAAATTGCAGGGTGCGTTTATCAATTTTTGGGAAATTTTTACAAAATGATTTCTTCAGGAATTAACTTGGTGATGACTGTGATTGGGTTTGCGGTGAGCACCATGTTCATTGTTTTCGTCTGCACCAGGCTCATCTGCGCTCGAATTCACTTGAATGCTTCAAGGAGATCCTTTCCCATAATTGCTTCCAGATCCAATCTCAGCATGGTGAACATTTTTTAAGTTTTCAAGTTAATTTTAAAACTTTTGATTTTTTATTGGGGTTTATAATTGGGTTGTTGATATGTAAATTCCAGTGCAAACTTTGTGTTGCTTTCCCATTGAATTTCTTTTTCTTTTTGCATTGGATTTATCAATTAGACATTTTTCCTGTGTGTTTAGATGGAGCGAGGTTGCCATGGTCTTGAACGCATAGCTGTAGCTAAATTTCCAACAAAGAAGTACAGTGACAAGTTTTTTGCTGCTGCAGAAAATTCTCAGTATGTTCATATCTCTGTTTCTGATTTAATTAAATAGAAGTTTTTTATATATATAATTTCCACTTGATTGGTGAAGAGTAGTACTAAGTAGTAAAATTTCTCCTGTTAATTAATGTATAATACTCTCATGGCAAAAAATAAAAATGCAGTTTCTTCCTAATTCAGTTAAGTTAAAAGGAATTGCACGGACAGGGATTTGTAATGAAGATGTGAACCCCAGATATTGCTGGAAAACGTGGATATTGGATGACATTTAAGCTTAAGAAGATTAAGCACCTTATAAGGGGTTATGCCCATTTGTTTTGTGGGTTCGGATGACATGTCTGTTCCCATGTTTGTTAATTTTGAAATGTGTGCGTCTCTCTTCGTTTTTCATTATCTTTTTAAGATATTGTACATATCTTAAGAAATTATTAATAGTACCAAATACTATCACAAGGTGATCTTTTTTTACTAAAATACCCTTATTAAAAGAGTTAGGTGTAATTGTGAATTAATTATTTTGCTGAGATATCAACTAGTATGGCATATTTTGAAGTAAAAAAAAATCTTTATTGATTTTTTCAAGTGACTTTTATTCTGAAAGAAATCCAAATTCCTAAAATGAAAGATAATTTGAAGTGAAGTTTATTTGATATGTGTTCCAGTGGCTTAGAACTAATTCTTGTTAGTTTGTCTGGTTACGTTGTGCTATCATCGCCTATTTTGTTGATTTCTGGCCCTGAAGCTTGTATTTTAGTGTAATTTCTCTCGTCTGTGTGTGCGCATGGGAATGTATCCGCTCATGTCAAATTTTAACATGACATGATCATGTTCAAACATTGTGTGTATTTTTTCTTGGTAGACAATAAATAGGTGGGAGTATCTAATATTTATTAGGAGAGAGAGGCACAAATTTCAATGGATAAAACTTAAGTGCAATACCATAAGCACTACTATTGCTGCTCTACCATTAAATTATAATTTTATTTGATGACTGACCTATTGAAAATCAACGTGAGTTATTGAGATGAAACTTCAATTTAATTGAAGAACAATATTAACAATAACATGTTATATCTTCTAAGTTCATATTGAACAAATCTCTTTGAATGTTTTGTAAATACAAATATCCCCTTCATTGTAATCTTCAATACATTATGACAAGGACTTAAGGAGGGAAATATATGCATATAACAAAGGCAAACCTTGTTGGAGGTCAGTGCAATTTATTCAAGTCCATAAATATTGTCTGTCTCACTGCTCCTAAATTAATGAAAGAAGCATTGTCCCAACCGTGTTCTTCATATTGGATATCGGAATACAGGTGGGGAAGTGGTTGAGCCCCTTTGTTTCATGTAAATCTTGTAGAATGCATTAGGTTTTGGAGTTTTCTCACCATTATTTTGGTTCATGATTTTGAACATTCAATTTTATTGAATTTGCAGATGCACAGTCTGCCTTTCAGAGTACCAAGGGGAAGATACACTGCGAATCCTCCCTTATTGTGGACACTCCTTCCATGTGATCTGCATAGACTTATGGCTGCAGCAGAATTCCACTTGTCCTGTTTGTCGAATATCACTGCGTGAATTTCCTGAGGGAAAGCGATTGATGCAACCCTTGTTCAGCTCTTCTTTGCAACCTCATTATGGCATTGAATCCTTTGACACTCATCATTATCACTGCATGATGGCTGACACCGGATTGTCGTCAAGAGCCCCTGATAACCATGGTGTGAATCCTACAGACGAGGATCATTTTCCATCCGAGGGTGGTGGAGCAGTTGATATGGACAATGTCACCCGTTTAAGTCAGGGTGATTTCATTAAAGATGAAAGGAAGAAGCATGTTGAGAGCCCATCAAATTTCCAGATTTGATCTGCTTCATGGAAGTTGAAGCTTCAATTTGATACTTTCAAGTCACATATTGATTGAAGTTAATGTTCTAAAATTGGAGTGAAATGCAATAGCATCCTGAAGGATGGTTAACATCTTTTCTTTTATTTTACTGTATATATAGCAGAAAGCTCCCTCAACTCCTTTATTCTCTTCCTCTTTCTTTCTTTCTTTCTTGATCCTCAATACTAGCTAGTATTTGATACTCCCTCCTTCTCTCTCTCTTTCCTTCCGAATTGTAGTAGTTGCAAGACAAGAATTAGTTGAAGATCAAGTAGAGATACAGCTGTGTCTTTCCCTCTGCACACCTTTGTATTAATGCAATTCATACAGTGCAATCAATGTGTCTTGTCTTTTTGTAACATTGAGTTATTCTAGCAAGGATCGGTTGGAGATTATTTTCCTTTATTTTTTAAGGAAGATGCAACAATAATGGTTCTCAATTTCCTGTGAAAAAATATGATAGTTATCTATTTGGGATTGGGACAAGGTAAGGCAGAGTATAAATGATTTTAAACAGAGGAATTAGAACCTTTTTGTTTTCATAATTTCTTCAGTCATTTTCTCTCTTAATAGGTAGAACGTGATCCTTTTTTTAACCATTCTTTGTTTCATTTCTCTCTCTTGTTCAATTAACATTAAAAGTTTATGTTACTGTCATTCGAATGGGGAGTGCAAGAGAGTAATGTGAAACTTACATGAATCGCTCAAAGATATGATTAACAACCAAAGGTATGTTAATTCAAGAAACAAGGAGTTAAGTTTCTATAAAGTGAGAATTTTGAAAAATTAATTATTGGATTTTATTATAAATTATTAAAATTAAAATATTAAAGTTGTGTGATAATTCAAAATTTTATATAATTTTGTTAACTGATCATATAACTTTAAAAAAAAAATTCCTGATTATATATACTTGTAAGGTTTAAATTTATTATTTTTGAATAAAAAAAAAGACTTTCTCATTAGCTGTATCTCCTATGTATATATAGTAAGATTACTTTTTTAATGAGAAGTGAAAGAAATAAATTTTAACTATGAAACTGTATATGGATAATCAAAATTTAAATTTTTTTAATAGTTTTGATCATTTTAAAATGCCATATGAATTAATAGTTAATCCTAAGGAGTTGATTGAGTGGAGAAAAACAATATCTCACATATGATAATTCATGGTTTAATGATGAATATTTATTTCTTTCACTCTTACTTAAAAATTTGTTATTCAATTTGATATATCTCAGGTGTATTTTTTTAATTTGTTATAAATTTAATTATTTGAATGAAAAATAATTATTTGAGAGCTTTAGGTAACGCTTAAAAAAAATGATTGTAACAACTAAAAATTTACAAAATTAAATTTGGATAAAAGTATATAGAATACTGTGAATTTTATTAAAAAAATAGAATGCTAAATATTAATGTAAAACCAAACAAATGAAAACAAAATGCTAATAATTTTATAATTTTCTTCTTAAAGAAAAATGTTAAATGATTTTTAAAATTAATATTGAATATGTAGTTTCTAAACATGTCTAGTCATTTTCTGAAAGTTGTATGCCCTTTTTCTAACCAGGACATATCCTGCACTAATTTAATAATAATAAAATTAAAGCAGGCATGGAAAATGACTGAAATAATTCTTTGATGAAAAATATTGGGTTCATTAAAAATAACAAATTGTGTTCTGTACAAATTTATTTTTGATATTCAAAACTTTGTTTTTGTTACCAAAAAACACTTCTGATTTTGATTGCCTTTATTCTTGTAGTTCTTCCAAATGTTCATTCCGCAGTCTTTGATTAGTATCCAGGAATTATTACTCTCTCACTGACACTCTTTTGCGATATTTTAAATTATTTGTGATTAAATTTTAATTTTTTTTTGGAATTGATCTATGTAATCTATTTTATTTTTATCTTATTTTTTCTTTTTTTTTAATCAATTCTAAAAGACACACAACTCAAATATTCAACACAAACTTACTTGAGTTTACTTAAATTGACTTTTCTCCAGTTAGTCTGATTTGAATTTGTCCAAAAATATCTAATTAGAAGCAAGCTAACCCAAAGAATTTTAATATTTTAAACCTCAAGTGCATTTCTCCTAAACCCTAATCGGATTAATTTTAATTAACCCTTCTAGTTAAAAAGTATAAATGAGTAAGTAAATGCCTCCAAAGTTAGGAGATTTTGGTCCACATGCCCATGGAAGAACTTTGTTCACTATTGGGAGCCTTAATTGACCGAAAATGGATAATAAGTGACGTAGGGGAAATTGTTGTGCCATCACTTCAAACAACCAGAAAAGTAGAAGTCAAGAAATCTTTATTGTATAGAAGTTCATAGCCTAAACTTCATAACAAATCACTATTAGACATTTATTATATGCAATGAGACTATAATGTCTCCTTCATTTAACCAAGTAGGTTATGAATAAAGATGGAAACTGATAAGGTTTGGATTGGATATTATAATATTCATTTTTATATTTGTGTTAATAATACTTTTGATTCGTATATTTATATTTGTTAAGTATTTAAATCTTTGTATTTATTTTTTTATTTGTAATTTGTTAATTAAATACAATATTTTTTAACTTTTTGTGAAGTAGTAAAGTATAAATATTATTATATAATAAAAATTGTATTAAAATAATACATCAATTAAGATATAAAATTATAAATAAATAATGCATTTATTATAATGAAAATATAAAAATATAATTAATATTTTTCTCAATCAAATCTTATTATTATTAACTGATCAAATTCAATCCTAAACAGTAAATACTGAAGTTAACAATTTTTTATACATAATGGTGATTTTTTTCATACATTGCATACGTTTAATTAAATTAATATAAAATATTTGAATAAATAAATAAAAATATAGTATATAATTATTTTAAATTTTAAAAAGAGTAAACATCATAATTATTAATAATGAATATTTATTAAATTAAATAAAAATAAATAAAGAGATACGGTTTAAAATAAAAATAAACTATAAAAAACTAAAATATAAAATTAATAATCAATTAAAAATATGTTTAGTGCAGATATATCAAAAGAAAGAAAATTACTTACTAAAAGTGTTGGCATTTAAAGAAAAAAATTATCATTTAAGAATTTGTACTTATAAATTATTGAATAACTATTTTAAAATAATTATTATAATTATTAATAATAAATATATAATTTTAAATAATTAACGATGATGTAAAAAATAATTGAACGTGAGAAAAAAAACTCCTAAACTACTTAGATTTTAAAAAAATTATTATTTTAAAATTTATTCTCATGAATTATATATAAAAATTAACTAATATAAATAAGTGGATATAAATACTATAACACGTAAAAAAAAAAGAAGATATATAACCCACAACTATCTCTAATCATGCATGACATGTGAAATATGAAGATGTGAATTGAATTAATTTCTTGCAATATCTTTTGTATGGCTTTCCAATTCTCTTACTATTTATTTGTCCTTTTTTGTAATAATGAAGTTCTTATAAACACTTATATTTGTTTGTATTCATTGCATCTTTGCAAAGCATTCAATTCTGAGAGAAAGTTTTCATATTTCCCTTCAACACAACTATGCCTAAGCATCTCAGAAGTCTTCACTACTCACATGCCACACTCCTTTTTCCCCTTCATTCAAGGAGTTAATTAAGAAGAGAGGTTTTGTTAAAAAAAAAAATTATTTCAAATAAATAAATTTAAATTTCAAAATAAAAGATATAAAATAATATATTAACATAAATTTTATCTACTAATTTTTTTATAAATAATGCATAATTTTTTTAATTTAAAAAATGTTTACATTTACTATTTTTTGTCATAACTCCTTCCACTTTTGGCATGGAATGTATGAGCTTCTTTATATGTGTGGCCACCGCGAGAGTTTTGATCCCGTACGTTCTCACGGAGTTTGTGCTTGTTTCTTTTATCATTAAAAAATTTTATTTTTATATTCTTTGATAAAAGAATATATATTTCCAGAAAGTATTAAGTAAAGTATTTGCTCTGTTTTTCTTTAATATTTAAGATTTTGTATATGAATTAAAATATTATTAAGGATAAAGTTATAAATAAAAGATTCAATAATTTTATAAATAAAATAAAATTACTAAAGTATCAAAATATCAAAGAATGTTTTTTATTAATTATACTCTTAAATTAAAATAAAACAATGATTAATTAATAACAAGGTTATACCTCAAGAAGTAACTGTCTTGAACTCAAAATACTCAGTATTTTTAAAGACAAATATCAATGAATTCTAATATTTTCCCTTCTTTTATAATAAGTAAAGGATATGTGTCTTTTTAAAAAGCGTTGAAGCATTATGAACCATTGATAAAAATTTAATGGTAAAAAATGAAAGAGAAGTAACTCGTGATACAAGTAATATGTTTGAAAGAATATATTAGTAAATTCAATATTATGGTCATTGTGAGACCTTCGTAATCTTCAACAAGGTAAAATTTTCCGTATTCTCTATATACATGTTCCTCTGGTTCAGGTGAGTATTTTTGTTTATATTGTTACAGCTATAAACACTTTCTTATTCTCATTAACAAAACATCTTATTTTTCTTTGCTCTTTCAAAATTGGTATAAAAATGAGTGCTTTTTTAACGTTGTTTACCTTAGTTACTCGGAAGTTTTGGGGAAGACCTACATGGGGCACCATTTTGGTGTAGGATGCTCATTTAACCTCTGTATTCATCTCATTTTTTATGTGCCTAGGTGCACTACATTTTCAAAAGCTCCATGGATTGAGCAAGTGAGCAAAGTAGCAGGTTTCGACAATATAGGTACAATAGTTTACAGAAAAAAAAATACTAAAAACAAAAAAAGACAATATTTATCAATGGTAGAATAGTTTATGCACTACTACCTTTCTTCTACGAAGATGGAGCCATTTATGGTGTACAAATGCAATAAAATGTGATATGAACTAAGGTGTCAAAAATGGTAATGCATGCAAATCCATGCTTTCACATTTAACAACACCCATAGGACAGATCCGTTGTCGTGTATTGCATTCTTTTAATATTATACATAAAGATTTTCACATTGGTTATAGAATTGAATTGATATACAAGTTATCCAAATTTATGTTGAAAATGAGGTTGGGGTTTTTTACAGCAATTGGACAATAGAACCGATGTAGAAGTAATTATTACGTAAAAAAAATAATTTTCTACACCAGTTCTCTTCACATAACCAATGTAGAAAGTTTTTTTTTTTAAATATTTTATACATCATTTTTATGAGAGAACTGATGTAAAAGTAGTTATGTACAAAAAAATATTTTACATTAGTTCTTTCTAGAAAATCAACGTAGAAAGTTGCAATTTTTAAAATACATATATTTTGTATGTCTTCTCCATTTTTTCTTTTTTTTCAACCACGTTTCATCTTCTTCTTGGCTTTGTTGGAGGTCTTTTCCTTCTCTATGAGATTTTTCCAACCATATCTCAGTTTGTTTTTTGCTATACAGATTGAAACCCAGTTTTGATTGATAAGGTGGTGCATGTGATTAAGAGAAAATTGTGGAGGAAGTCATGGAGGAAAACAAGAAAAGACCACATACTGAGTTACAATGAAGAAAGACCACATTTTCATCTATAGTAATTCTATTTTCAGAAACACGTGTTTGTATAGTTAAATTTTAAGAATAATAAATTAGACTTAATTACATACAATTTTAAAATTATACAATGCATCGATATTAGAATTCTATGATTTGTGCTTTATACACTTATGTGTTGGTCTCTGCAGATTGGTTTATGCAAAAAATTTAAAAATTTTACGCATGTTTTACGTTATGCAGATTGATTTATGTAGAATCCAAAATATCAGTTTTACATTATTATCCCTCTTAGGTGCCTCACTCATAACTCCTCTGCATTTATTAAATTTTTTAACCTTTAATCTTAGCTATTTAATCTGTTTCAAGCAATGGCTCAAACTAAAATATAAATCACTTATGCAAAAGTAATATTTTTAAACTAACACACTTATTATAAAAGAATAAAGAATATCAGAATTTCCCACAAATATTACATAATATGTTCATTGTTACGTTAAAATTAACTGCAGAGTCAAAAACACAATAAATAAGTTTATGAAATTCTAATGCCAATCTAAACTTCCTGTCACTCGATTCTTCAGCTAAGTTAATTGATTGATATCATTAGCAAAAGCAACATAACCACATCGATCTTTTAGATAAGTCAAAATTGCAAGTAAAAGTTTAAAATTTTAAGACATTAAAGAACAGTGGTTGGGAAGTAGCACAAGGTTAAGGTTTTGTGGTGATTTTGGTGACAGTACAAGTTAAGGTTGACAGAGGAATCTCTGAAAGTTGGGTGTTGGAAGCTGAGGTCCTCTCTGGTGAAGTGAGTTAAGATGGAAAGCAAGTACAGAGGTAACTTGGACGGGACAAGGAGGTGTCTGGACCACTTGTGCTTGGAGAGACTACTTCTTTAAAGCATTCTGTCCCCTCAACTCCAAAAAGGAGAGCATTTTGTCTCAGGTTATCTTTATGAAACACTACAAAAATCTTTTATTTTTATCATGAGTTATCAAATTAGGGATGATCATTTTCAGTGATGTGAAAATAAATGAATGAATGTAATACTGAATTTTTTACACAATTAATATATTTTAATTAAATTTTATAACAAGAAATTGTATTGCTCATATAATTATAAATAAATTTAAAATAAAAAATACAAAAGTCTCAATCAGAGTTGACACAGTTATGTAAGATTATATTACTTTAATGTCTGAAATCAATTTATTTAATATGAAATTTTGGGTATATAAAATTCTTCTGAACCACTAAAAATCATGAATCATGAGCAAAATTTTTTAACCTTGAACTAAAAAAATCATAAATTCAAAATATCATCCACTCTATGCTGAATATGAAAGGTTATGTAAGTTCATTTTTTTATATCTATATAAATTTTTGTATCTATATATAATAATATATTTTTAATAAGTGTTTAAGTGCACATAAAAAAAATCATATATATAACAAATTTTAAAGATTATAAAGTATTACGTAATTTAATATATTGATAATATTAAATATTTTTTAATAAAAATTTATTGAATAAGTAAATTTTGTAAAATTGAAAATTAAAATATGTGATGTGAAGGAGAGAGATAGAGAGAGAAGCAATTATTTGAAATACTGCTGTCATTGTGTGCGATATTGTGGGTACACACAGTTTCGTACATCACGTTTTCTGCAAAACTTTTAACCTGCAAGTTACTTGTCCTCTTCAACTACTTCATGCTATCAGAGCCTTAGTAGTTACAGTTACCTCAAAATTCTTGTATCTTGGCTACAACTTTTCACTTCATCTAGCAAAGACCACTTATGCATAATTTGCCTTCTAAAAGCCAAAAAGAAAAAAAGAAAAAAGAAACTGAGAAAAGCATTCACTTCATTCACAGGAAAAGTTATGTATACAATTAGACGTGGATTGCTCCAAAAAGGACTTTCATACATAACTAAGACAACTTGTAAAAATCCAATAGAGATCCATTTTATGACAACTCCAGAACAAATTTCTCCAACAAACAAGACCAATTAAGATATATAATGATGAGATGAAACTTGCAGTTGTATGGTAATTAACCACAAACATGATGATGTATATATAGTTATAATATTATATAAATGATTTGAAAAAACCAAAAGCAGCAAAAATTTACAACTGCAGTGTTTCTCCTCTTGGCTTGATGACTGCTCTTAGAGATTCCTTCATGACCACAGTGAATTCCAACTTGCCAGTGAAATCCAAGTTCTTCCCTGGTGGGTATGCACTCCACTCAAATTCCTGCACCATCCTAGCCATCATGAGATGAATATGCACCGTGGCCATAGCCAACCCAGGACATATCCTTCTTCCCACCCCGAAAGGCATCATTTTGACTCCTGTGACTCCAGTTATGTCAGCTTCCTCACCCCCGGAAATGAACCTTTCAGGGTCAAATTTCTCCGGGTTGGACCAATATCTGGGGTCCTCAGCAATTGCTGGAGTGTAGACCTCAACATTTGCGTCAACGGGTATGTCATAGCCTCCCAAAGTGGTAGGCTCAGTGACAGCATGTGTGAGCACAAAGTGTGTTGGAGGGTGCTTCCTTAGAAGTTCCTTCACCACAGCATGAAGATAAGGCATTTTCTCAACGTCCTTTTCATCGACCTTCTTGTCTCCCACCGCCCTCTTAATTTCTTCAAACAACTTTGTTTGAATTTGAGGGTTAGCTATGAGCTGTGCAATGCCCCACTCAACTGCAGTTGCTGTTGTGTCTGTGCCTCCATTAAGGAACTCCGAGCATAGTGAGACCAATTCAGCGTCAGAGGGTGCTGATTTTTTCCCTTCAACTTTAAGATCAAAGAGTGTGTCAAGGTAGGAAAATGTTGTGGCTGTGTGGTCTGATCCCGGGTTTTGGATTGCTCTCCTTCTTTGCTCAATGATAGGGACTAAGAACTCAACCTGTTCCTTGCGAACGTCCAAGGCTCTCTTTCTTTGCTTTGAGAAAAATGGACTTAGAATTGGAAGATAGTCGTCAATTCTTGGATCCAATGTGATGAGAACAGTCTTCATAACCTGATCTATTCGCTCCACTGTTTCCTCATCCATCTCAAGCCCAAAACACATAGCCACAAGTATGCAAAACACAGCAAACCTTGCATCTTTGAGAACCCAAACAACCCCATTATTCTTCTCAGCTTCAACCCTGAGCCTGTTGATGAGCTTGTCCATTGCGTTGTCTCTAACACTGCGAAACTCCTTGAGCCTGGTTGAACTCAGCATGTTCTGCACCATGTTCCTCCTCAGTGACTTCCAAACTGGGCCATACAATGCTGCATTCACAGTGAACTTGTTGGCACTGAAGATGGTTCTTGTGGGATTCTCCGGAGGCCTTGTAGCATAGGTTGCCCCCTTTTGGATCATAGCCTCATGCACTAGCTTTGCATCAGTGAGGATGATCATTGTCCGTGTACCCATCTTGAGAGTGAAGATTGAGCCATATTTTAACCTCATCTCATTCACATACTCAAAGAAAGGCTTCCCAGAACGTGCAACTTGGAAGAGGTTCCCAACAATAGGCCATCCGGGGGGTCCTGGTGGAAGGTTGAGCTTTTTGGATTTAGTTTTCTGGGTAAGGAAGAAAATTAGGCCGGATACAAAGAAAGCTAAGGCAGTGAAGATGAGATGATAGTAAGAGGAAAAAGTTGTCATTTTGAGAGATATTGAAGAGAGAAGAAATGGAAGAGTTGATTAAGTGAAGTGGAGGGACACAGGGGGTATAAGAATGGAAGGGAGCGTGAAATTGTAGGTGGGTTTAATTAAAGCACTTTGAAGTGAACAGAGAAGGTAGGTGTGAGGTGTATAAGTACTTTTGGTTACTGCAACAATGGTTAGGAAATTGTGTTGAGGGTAGGTTGAGCTAGCTAGCTAGTAAGTTAAATAAAGTGTGTGTGACATAAGGCTCTGATGCTGACCGCTAGTTAATGGACTCAACCACTTTAGTTGAAGAACTTTGACATGCCATCATTTTAAGGAGGTGATGGGATATTTATGACTAAACACAAGAAAACAAATGGTGCGGCTCACAGTTATGAGATTAAAATCATTAAATGCATTACTGACCACAGTAATTGCCATGCACTCAACATGCAACCAAATTAAAATTAAGGTCAACGCCACATTCTTGCTTCGCCATCAAAAGTTACTTGGGAGTTGGGGACCATCGTCAACCTCTAACTTTTACCCAAACATCCTCTTACCAAAGATGAGGAATAAAGCTATTCAAACGTTTGATTTGTGTGTTTATATCCAATATTATATTATAATTTTATAAAATTTTTAAATAATAAATATATACTAATTTTTTATAAATTTTGTTGATTTCAACTCTTAAGATTAAAAATAAACAGTTAATAATAATAAAATTTTATTAAAAAGTGGAGTATTTATTATATTTTTATAATTTTAATATAATATTTTTCTTTATAAATTTTTTTTATTTGTGTATATTTAAACTCAGTTATTAAAATTGAAATTAATAAAATATTTTTTTATTTGATGCATACTTAATAATAATTATAAAGAAGTAGGAATATTTTAAGGAAAATATATAAACAAATGACAAAACTCTAGTTTGAAACTTTCAAACAGAAAACTAAACATGTTCTTTATCGTTTCACTTAAAAGAACTGGTATGGCAATTTTAAAACCCATTTAATTAATATCACTCTTTGCGTCTTTATTTTGTTACTTCTTACAAATATTTTTACACTTTAATAGTTTTATTTTATTTTTTCATTCTACCAAATAATGAATGATTAATATTTGTTTGATTGATGGTGATAAATAAGTAAAATAATTGATGAAAAAGCAAGTCTATATAAATTAATGTATTATTTGGTAGTTAGATTACTTATAATTTATTGTATAATTGGTATTTATAAATCAAGTTAAATTATTTGTTAATTTTATTCACTGAAATTTGAATTCAAAAATATTTTTGTTAAGCTGAAAACCTATTGATATACATGTTGTTTGATAGTGTTTTCTTGTTCTAAAAGATAATTATAGTTGTTATTTTTTTTAAAGTTAAAAACAAATTATTTTAACCAAATTTTTTATAATTTTAATAAAAGAATTAGTTTTTTTTAAAAGAAAAAGAATGCATTTTCCTCAAACTGTGAATCAAAATTACACTGTTATGCTAGATAAAGATTTCATTAAAGTGTATTTTAAGAGTGTGCTTAGAAATTAAAAGAACAAAAAAAGATAAAAAGGGAAGAAATCAACTGAAAGAGAAGGACAGGAAAATCAATGAAATTATTAAACAAAATGAATTTACGATCTTGCTTTTACTTTTAACAAATTGTAATTAACAATTAAATCATAGGGTCTTGAAAGAGAAAGAATGAAAATAGCTTGTCACCAAAGTCGAATCAAACAATTATAGTGGTAAAGTCAAACTCGCACGTATGAAGAGCACAAAAATGTTTGAATTAAAAAAATTACCATAAATATATATATTTTAAAAATATTTAACATAATTACACTTAACGTAATACATAATATAACTATTATTTGCAACAAGATGTTATGATTGTTGTGGCTAATTACTTAGAAATTACCTTAAAACTCTTGTAATGTGCCAAATTTGTCGGTGGGCACTGCATGAACCCCCTCACAATTAAAGTTGCAAAGGTCCAAACGCAGTTTTAGGCCCAAACGACAACTTCGAAACCAAGAGAAAGTGATACTGTGCGGCGCCACTGGACGACGATTACTCTTCCCTTTTTCAAGCTTCAATTTGGAACTTAAACAGAAAGGCAATTACGTAAGTGTAATTGTAAAAATGTTATCATATTTTTTATTTTATTAAATTTATAAAAAATATTAGAATACACGTTAAAGAAATGCATTTCCTTATTTATAAAAAGAATGCAATTATGACAAGTTAATTAGCGATCTAACATGAACTGAAACATTTTGTTTTTTAATTAATGAGGTCGTCATATCATGTTTTTTTAGTCCAATGCAAACGTTTTGATTTTGGTAGCATAATTGGAGTTTTTTTTCTATATGTTTTAAAAATACCAATTAAAAATACTCTTACAGTGTAATTAAAGATTATACATTTTTACAAGTAAAACTTATGTCATCTGCAGTAATATCTATAAAAAAATTGTTAAAAATTAAATTTATTAGAAGACAAATTTAAATTAAATTTTTCATAGAAAAAATAAATTTAAGTTGAACTCTTCACCATCGTAAAAAAAATAAATTAAAGTCAATCTTTTCATACAAATTCAAGTTAAACTCTTCATTATTATAAAAGAAGATAAATCTAGTTATTTGCTTAATTATTAAAAAAAGCCCCCCTCCAAAATTCTATAAAAAGATGATGTTGTGGAACGTAGAATTTTATGTTAAAATTGTTCATTACTTAAATTTTGTTGTAAGAGGTTTATGTTGAGAAAAATTCTAATAAATTTTTTTATAGTTGTTCAAGTGTGCAACTGACTATTAATAAAGCTAATTTTTTTTAATGTATTAATCTTTTTATAAAAAAAATATTTTTTTGAGTATTAATATTTTTCTTTTTAACCATATTTTAATTAGGCAATTTATTTTTCATTAAGAATAGAATGCCAGCATCATTGTTCACCATTTAACTTTAACAAAATCATCTTTTATTTTTAGTGCTGATCTTAAGTTTTCTTTTATTGAAGTGTTGGGCTTAAGTTGAGCGAGCTCTTCGTGCGGGATGGGTTGCTCATGATCCAAAGACAAATCTCAACAAAAATGAGATCAACTCACTTAACTATACATATATATATCAAAGTAATGGAGTACCCTATATACCCCTCTCAATTTTTTTTAATACATCACTCCTCTGAATACTTTATGATAAAGGAATACATATATACTTTTAATGCCTTGAAAACAGAAAAAAAAAATCAAAACATTATTTATCTATTAACAGTAGCATTTTTAAATAAATGACTACTCTTATGCATTTTAAAGACCTAATACACAATATGGGAGAGAGAGAGAGACTATACGAGCCTAATTGATAACTCGACAGAACTATAACTATACTAATTACGTTATGTTTTTACCTGAAAGATAACCAATTAGGGTTCACAAGAATGGTCACATATTTTTCCCCATAAAAGATATTTCTAATTGAGTTTCATCGAGTTAAGTGCATTGGCATAAAATTAGCTGACTTCTGCCTTTCTCTGCCAGAAGTATAAAGTTCTTCCACATGTACGCTTCTTTTCTTCATTTTCCTTTTCACCTTTCATGGCTCTTAAATAAACTTCACCAAATCTACTTTTTTTTAACTTAGATATACTTTGTTTGTATGATTATCACTTGTTAGTGACAAATAATATAATCAGGCCCTGACCACAATAATAATAAAATAAAATAAAATAATCTCTCTTTTTTGCAGTTGTAGTCAAAATGTACAGTGTTTTTACTTCACCAGACTTGTTTCATCTCTCCTTTGCTATATATATTATATATCATTAATACAAGAGTACAGAAAAAAAAATTTGATAAAATCCAATTTGAAAAACCCAACCCTTGTTTGCCAATGTATAAATAAATATTTCACAAAAAACATTGTATAAATGAACTAAGTATCCATTCTTATCAAATGTAAAACTTCAATATTTTTGCTTATTAATAACCTTTTTCATAAGGTGTGTGATTAATTAAATTAGTTATTAATTTAAAAGTTATTATAAATTAACTTTATAAATTTTATATAAAAATAAAATAAATAACTACTTCACTTTATTACTTTATTTAAACGTATAATATTTTATTTAAAATATAAAATTTTGGATAATATTCTTATAAATGTTCAAAACAAGTAAAAATTATATACACAATCATTGTAAAAAAAATATAAAATTATTTATTAGTTGGATTAGTCAACATTAGACTCTATAAAAAAATTATTAAATGATATAATTATTTAAGTTTAACTCCTAATTTCATTTGTATGAATTTTATAAAAAAAATTGATTCATGATAAAATGTTATTTATAAGAACCACATAATATTTTGCTCCTGGACCACATCTTTCTTGTTCAGGGATACGTCTTCATAATTATCATGTTTATTTCATTTTCGTGCTGCCTTATTTACATCTGAAGTTATTAATTTCCTAGCTGCACAGATAAATTAATAGTCATTTCCTGCAAGGAAAAAAAATGGCAGAGAGAGAGAGCAGGAAAGATGAAAAGCTTTAAAAGAAAAAAATAATGAAACACAAAGACATGAATATTTATGAAAAGGTGAACATTTAAATGAGAACACCTTAATTTAATTGCTGTTTTGTGCTATGGGGTGTATTTTTTAAACGTATATGTTTAAAAAAATATTATACAATATCATTTATAGTTTTCATTTTTAACAATTTATTAAACAGCAAAACTGTATATGAAATGATAATCCAAATGCAAATGGTCAATTTTCCTGTAACCAATTATTTTATTTCTTTTTCTTTCTCTCTCCCATCTTTAATTTTCTTTTCTCCTCTTCTTAGAAGTCTAAAATCCTTCTCCAGATAAACGATGAGCTTTATCAAAAACTTAAAACTGCAATTTAAACCAGCTGCCGCACGAATACACAGGATATTATTGTACTATTTTACAAACTGAAACAGTTAAACATATATCGATAATTAATAAACAAAACATCAGAATTTGCGAAGCTCATAATTAATAACTGAACTCTAGCATTTGATGCATGGACATAACTAAAATGAAACAACAATTAAATGTCAATGCTTACACTGAAGCACGAGTCCTCATACGTTATATTAAGATATATATAGTCAAACACTTGGCCTAGACCTATATACCTTGTGATATTCAAATGAGCCAAACTTGCTACTTCCTAGTTATTGATAACCCTTTTCACGCCCTAGCTGGTTTCTCCCACAAGTTTCCTTTTCACGCTAGCTCAGAACTCTAAAGTAAGTGTCATATACACTTAACCTCTCTGATGCCTGCGTTAAAATTACTTGAATGTGTCAAAGATCATCATCATCCGTCAGCTTAAGTCCCAAACACCAAGGCCTTGTTTTGGCACTATCATACTCCACTGTCCTTCTAAGAGACATGCTGATCTCATCCCATATTTGCTTGCACTCACTTGCACTCCTATCAAACCCCAAACAAGCCAGTTTTGCTGCTATTTCTTCCCAAAGGCCATTTTCTAAGTACCCATTTTCTCTGAGTCGTTGTTCAAAACCAGTCCTTAGCTGTATCAGATTTGAAATCTCCATTTCGGTCCATCGACTACTTCTATGATCAACACCCTCACTGGGATATTCATTGGCATCAATAGTTCCCTGGCTCTTGTTCTTATTTGGTGGTTCTTCTTCAACCATAGCTTCATACAATGGCAATGTTTCAAGCTCTATCCCAATATGTTTCCTCACAACCTCAATCAATGCAGCATCCCTTGCTTCAACCCATGCTTTTTCTTTAGCCCACAGTTCATGCACTTGTTGGTCAAATCTCATTGACTCTTTTCTCTTCCTTTCTTCCTCTTTAGATGCCATCTCTTGCTCTCTTTGCTCCACAACCCTCAACATTCTCTCCATCCAAGCATCTTGAGTCTTTATGATCTTCCTCATGTGGGAATCCACTATCTCCTCCACTTTAGCCCTCCAGCTTTTTCTTACCCTCCTATGACCACTTTGTTTCTGGTCTAAGTCTAACCCTTTCTGCTTCTCCCTTGATTGCTTCATCATGTAAGCAACAGCTGAAAGATCCTCATCATTGTTTTCAGATGAGGATGTTTCAAATTCGGATGAGTTTGAGATGCTGAGGCTCTCTGAGCACTTTATGTTATTATTAGAGACGTCACCGTTGTGATCTTGGTTAATTGTCAAGCTTGGTATTTGAATGTTAGCAGTGTTTCCACCAGCTCGGTGAGTTTTATCTGGAGTCGAGGCATCATTATTATTTGCTTCTCCACATATTGCTTCAAGTTGCCTGAAGAATCTGTAGTGCTTCCCATCTTGTCTACTAGCTTTTCCTTCCTTGGTCTTCTTGTAATACTTGTACAAATTCTCAAATTTCTCTTTGCATTTCTTTCCGCTTCTTTGGTACCCAAATTCCTCAGCCATTATCCTAAACACGTAGATCACACAGCTATATATTTTAATGCTTATGTATAAAACGTGAAGGATGAGAAGATTAATTGGCACATCGATCACAACCCCCCCCCCCCCCCCACATTATTTCCTCTTTCTTTTTTGTTTCGACCCTCTTGTTTTTGGATTAAATTTGGGGTAAAACCGTAAAAGAATAGGACAATAATATCTCCTCATAGTTGAAACCTTGGGGAGTTAAAAATCGTAATAACTAATGAAACATAACCACGAGTCTTTTTTTTTTTAATCATGCATGTGATGGAATTAATGCTCGTATAATTATATATAAATCCAAGGTTTCTTCATTAACCATTCATATTTAATGCCAGAGGATTAAAATAATGAAAACATTCTCTCTTGGTAAAAGTTGTCAGAAACATCAATTATCTCTGAGTTTGAATTAACAAAATAAATTCCAATTCATAGCCCTAGCTAGCTCAGCAAAACATCTAGGTTAATAGGACTGCAAAACAAAGGCAGGCTTTCTGGGAGAGAACTCCTTGCACCCATAATGATTTACTCACAGAAAAACCAGCGCAAAGTATTCACATTGAGTCAGTGAAATTTCTTGGACAAAACTAGAAATAGATAATAAAAAGCACATGGATCTCCCAGTTATCTGCAAGTAATGGCCTGTCATTTTCAAGCACAAAGAGAGAATTAGACCCCCCCCCCCCCTTCCCACCCACCCACCCACCCACACACAAAAAATCAAAATCAAAATCAGCAAGACAAAAAGAAAGACAGGAAGAACAACAACCATATATGTTTCTTTCTTCATTCCTCACTATAGTCACCACCATAACATTTTCCCTACTCATTCACTGGGGAAACAAACACAAAAGCAAAGGTGGGTTTTTTAAGTTTACTACATCAATATATGTGTTAAGAGTATTTTATATATATAAATACCTAGAAATTTCATTCCACAAGGGTGCTTTCTGATTGTTCTCTCTGAACTTGGAATCAAGACGAGATCTGATCTCAAGAAGTGAAAGGGTCTCTTGTCTGGGCCACCTATTGTTCCCGGAATCAAACCCAAGCCACCCTTTCTCTGCACTCTCTATGCTGCAGAATGGAGTAGTAGTAGCATGATCGGAGACAGTGGCAGCAGCAACAGCAGTAGTAGAAGTCGTGGCGTTTACATTAGAAGAGGAATAGTCATGGTGTGTGAAGTGAGTGAAGGAGCGAGGGTAGAAAGCGTTGGCATCCATGATCGGGTCATAGGTATTGGGCGGAGTAGTAGAAGCAGCAACAGCACTTAGAGCATGGTGGACACACAGTGGTTCAAGTAGATGTGTGTTGGTGGTGCTCAAATGGGTTCTCGCTGATATAAGTCGCCGGAGATCCTCCTGTAACCCATATGGGTCACCCATCTGAACTTCAGACAGTGAGAGAGAAAAGAAAGTGTACACCAGACAGAGGATGAGAGAAGAGTCTCGCGACTACTACTTGATTCTGTCAATGAAATCAGATTTTTTTTTTAATTTTTTTTTTCATGTGATAAATTTGATGGCACACACATTAATTCTTGTAAATATAAAATGAAAATATTCTTTGTATGTTTAAAGTAGGATATTATTTTTAGTATATTTTATTTTGAAATTTTTTTAGAAACATGTATAAAAAATAAAAGTAATTATATAGGACAATACTTTTTAGATGTTCAAGTAATATTAAACTTCTAGTTCAATGAACTAGGTTATTATTTTTAAAGATTCATTTAAGAATTCTTTTAGTCTAACTGATACTATTTATTAATTAAATATAACTTTTTATTAAAATAGATTTTTAATTTAATGGATGATTAAGATGTGTGATTGGCTTTTGCATATTAAAAACTATCAAACTAATCATAAAATTTTTCAAAATTATTCTATTTTTTGTAATTCATATACATATAATTTGATCATATTAGTCGACTTTCCTTTCTCACCTTTTTGAATTGTAGAAAAAATCATGAAACACATGTATAGGAATAGAATTTTTCATATTGTCAAAGATGAAATTAGATATTGATTCTTTTGTTTACTTGTTATTATTATTACTTTTGGGGGAGGGGGACAGGATCCGAGTCTACCGCGACTCTTAAAAGTTAGACTCACTCTAGCTCAGAGTATCAGAGAGAGAGAGAGAGAGAGAGAGAAGGGCAAAGGAAGTGATTAAGTAGCATGGATTGAAGTACTTTGTTGAATGGTTGGTAAAGCATAAATTATAAGTTCTCCTTACACTATCTTCTTCCATACCTACGAGATATAAAAGTACTACCATGAAATGGTGTAGCTTATTCTGTTCCTTCTTAATATTTTAAACATTATATATAAGTTATGTAGAGAGACAAAAAATATTGTTGTTAAATTCTCTTAAGAAAAAGTGATTGAGCAGAATGCCTGTAATGCTATACCCTGCCAGTTAGAGAGAGACAAATGGCAAAGCATCACGCCATTAAATTCTATGCCTGCACTGGTTAAAGTGACGGATGTACAGCTCTTGAGACTCATTCTTCCTGGTAAAACCTTTTGAGTGGGTAATAATACTTTTTTTATTACTTTGCTTACTATTTAGTTACAAAGAGGTAGAGGGTGGCTTAATTTAACTTAAACCAATTCTCTATCTTAATCATAGCTTTTAAGTAAACATCCTCACATGCATTTGTGTTAGATATAACGTGTTTATTGCTTTAAACAGTATATCTTTATTATATTTGTTAATAAATGTCTAGTGTCGTGTATACCAAAAATATAAATTTATAGGACTTGAACTCATGCTATATGTATACTACAACCAAGGGAGAATCTACTTATAGTTGAGCTAAAAACTCAATTAGTGGGGAGAATTCCAAGTATATGCCTTCTTCTACGATTGCACCTTTTATGGATGGGGCCATATATGAATAGTGATGGTGGCTGTTGGGTAACGTGAGCAAGTACAAGGTTCAGCTTCTTGCTTAGTGATCATATATACACTCTTTTAATTAATATCCGTTTTTTAAAAAATATTTACCAATTTAGAAATAAATTATGTTTTATTTTATTTAACATTTTAAATAAATCTGTTGGCTTCTTTTATTTTGTTCTATCTTTGCACCTAGTTTAAATAAGATGAGAAAAATAACTAATGCGACAATATTTTGAATACCATATACTGAATAACATTTAGTTTAACGACGTTAAATTTTCACTCGATTGAGACTAATTATTTAATAATTTTCGTAGTCTAAAATTAAACGATAAATATTTTAAAAAACAAGTATATAGTGTTTCCCACTAAATTATTGTTTGTTACTATTATTTTAAAATATCTCTTATTTGAGAATTTTTTTTTATAGATTAATAAATGATGAAATATTTAAAATTATAAAAGTATAGGCTAATTGAGTTATATTCTTAATTTTTTATATATTTTTATTTAGTCTAATTTTTCATTAAATATTTTTTTTCTTATAAAATGATTCATTTGTTAATCTTTTTATTTCTTTTATGATCAATGCCATTTTTTCACTTATATAAAAAGTCAAATTGAGATTCAACAAAATTATATAAAAATATTAAAATTTATATTATTTAAAATATCTCTTTGATAGAATATTATGATTTAGATTTTAAATTAAATTTATTTTTAAAATAATTAAATTTATTTATTAATGTTTGAAATAATAATATGACTTAATGTGAAAAAAGTAGATAAAAATAATAATAATCACGAAAATTTTCACAATATACTTAATTAAGTTAGAATCAAAATTATAATCTATTTTAACTTATTAAATTATAGCTTTATTGTACTATTAATACTTTCTCTCATTTATATATGTAAAAACACTGGAAACAATAATAAAAGAGAAAAACAGTGCATGGTTACGTAAAAAATAAATTATTTAGATAAAAAATTATTTATTGAAATGAATCCTCGATAAAGCTATATATTGCTATTTAAGGCCTAGGATTCTCAATCAGTTTCCAGAGTCCACTTATCAAATTTATCACAACTTTACAAAACGAAAGCCGACATTAATTAGAGCTGTTCTTGAGGAGCATAATGAGTCTCCCTCTTTAATGGCGGAAAAAGCATGCTTATTGTGAAAAATAAAATATTTAATTGTAGTAGTAATTATTAATTTTAACCATAGATATCAAACATAATAATTTGAGTATAATATTCCCAGAAAACAAAAGTCTTCTCTGTTTAATTTTAATATTTACTATAATGTCCAAATATAAAGATTATTGATCAATATGAGAGATTAAACACAAATAAGATCATGGTAGCCCCATTTTGTTTGATAGGTTAAAAAACTAATTCACACAGTTTTTAAAAATTGTAAATATTTTCAATAGTAATAATAAATATATTGTTATGGTAAATAAAATTAAATCAGAGAAATAATGATTTTAAAAATAAGAAGAAAAATACACAAAAATTTGTTTAAATCATGTGTGTGTATGTCATATAAAATAATTAAAATTGATTAAGATTACTAGAATATTAAAAATCAATTTATTTAATGAAAATATTTACAAATAAACAATACTAGTTGAAATAAATTGAAATTATTAATAAAAAAAGTAAAATATTAATGTAGAAACAAGTTGCATAACTTAAGAAAAATGAAAATAATGTGTGAATTAATCTAACGCCTTTTTCTCAACTGAATTTACACAATTATTATTCAGTTTATTAACTGCTGAAAGGTGTGAGATTTTTTCTATATGAATCAAATTTACTACCTTTGCAACTTAAATTGGAATGCAAATCTAACATGATTGAAAATGTTCTTGCCTTTGCTTCTAGGTTTCTACCATGGGACCTAGCTGCGCCAGAAAGCTTTCCATATCAAACGATTAAGGCGGTGGAGTGGGGATGGTTCTTCTTTTCCTCATCATTGACCACAGAGAGATTCCATCAAGAAAGAAATTACGTGTAATTTTTTTTATTTTTTTCATGTTATTTTTTACTTAAAATTTTTATTTTAGTTTTCTAACTCATAAAATCAAAACTAGTGTTTAAGGTTGGCATGAAATTGTTAAAATAAAATGTCAGTTTTAATTTAAAATAGCTTTCATGAAACTGTACTTAAATTTTGTTCAGTAAATTTAGTAAAATATGTGAAGATGGGAAACAGTAGTATCTTGAATTGAATTGGAGCAAAAACAAATAACTTTTTGATAAATTGTTTAAGATAAATGTTAATAAGTGATGTTGGTTAAAAAAATTAAGAAAAAATAAGCTATTTTGAAAAACACTATTAATGTATTTTTCTGTAATTTGTAAAAAAAAAAAAAAGAATGGGTTTGGTGGCACTGTTACAAGAATAATCTTTTGTGACGATTTTATATTTGATTCGTACTAAAATTATAAATTAAATAGATCGTGTCGTCTATTTTTAATTTGAATAAGATTTACACTTTAAAATATGATAAATTATCACATCATATGGCTATCAAATAAAGAAATACTAAAAATATAATAAAATAAAAAGTATCATATTGCGTTATTTTATTCTAACTATCAGAACAGATCATTAAATCTTTGAACAGTACCTAGATACTAATTGATAAAACTCATTGTTTAATTATGTATTTAATCAATAACGTTTTTCTAGCTATACGGGTGTCTCAAAATTTATTAAAACAATTAAAAATAATAATAATTATTATTATTATTATTTTATTGATTTAAATAAAATATCTAAACTCTTTCAAATATTCCTAAGACCCCAATTTTCATTCAAACTCCTTTTCCAAAGTATAAAATAAAAAAGTTAAACGTATTTATAGTTTAGCTTGTTTTGAACGATTGTTTATATATATATATAGATAATTTTGACAAAATCAGTATTATTTAGAAAAACGCTAAGACCTATATAATCAAGTTAACACATTATATTAATATTTGATGTATTGATAATACACATTAACATTTGTATTTAAACCTATGACATTGTCCGAAAATATTAATTGATGATTGAACAATAAAAAGGTTTAATTGTTTGGTATAAAGACAAATGTATTATGGAAGTAGTACGGGAGATGGGGGGGCCGGAATCGGGAATCCAGGCTGCTGGAGGCATTTACATGGAATAGACCACGTACCTAATTTTTTTGACTTGTGCTTCCCCTCTTACATCACTCTACGCTCACACTTCGATGCACATTATTATAATCTATGTTTCCCAGTTATTGTTGTCAGTGTTCTATACACCCTCCCAAATATTATTATAATCATGCATTTTTCTATCAATGTTCTTTAGTCATTCATGTTAATTTAGAGAACACAGATTAAGGAAATTGTAGTATTTCTTGCTCATGCACTGTATAGATTGATTATGAACAGAAAATAAAAGAAAAAAGAAAGGAAAATAAAAAATATTATTATACTTTGTTGATATTATTTGATTTGAAAGGAAATGAAAAATCTAACCTTTTCAATAACATATCTGCCGTTAATATGAGAAAAAAGTAGCTCCTCAGGGTTCATTTTTTAATTTTGTCATTTTTCTATTCTTAAACTTATATTTATGTGTGTATTTTTTAAAATCTTTTAGTTTTAAATAATTTTTAACATAAATATTTAATGTTATTGTAAATTATTTAAGTAAAAATTTAATTTTAATTAAAAATAAAAAATTATCTAATGAACTGCAACTAAAGTTTGTTCTACTTTTTATTAGTTATGCATTATTATGCAATATTGTCTCTAATTACTTTTATAAGACACGCTTAATCTAAAATTTGAAAAATACGGTGCTTGATCATAACAAGGTGTAGTATAATAGTATTAATGAATAATACATTTGACTTTTAAAATAAAATAAATAAATATACTAATTTTTATAATAGCAACCTTTCGTCGACATGGTTATTGCCTCAAAAGAGGCTTAACATGATACAATGTATCATTATTAACTACAGCACTAATTAATTAATGCGTCAATAGGAATTTGCATCACAACGACCCAAAAAGTAGAATTTACATTACCTCTGTTATTGGTTGAAAGAGAAAAATAATTGAAAATAAGGAATAAATTTGGAATGATATAAATAATACAAGTGCAGTGAGCAGTGGCATTTAAGGGGGGTGGAGGGAAAGAGTGTCACAAGTGATTGCTTCCCAGAGACGTAGGTGACCCAGTGGACAGTGGTTGCAGTGTTTGTAGGGCACGTTCCCATTCCTCTTGCTGCCATGCACATTGACGTAGCCGCGATATAAGCAGAGAGAGAATCATGGAACGCAATTTGACAAAACCCACATCTCACTCATCATCTCCATCACGTCACCTCCAATACTCATGTCACATCACCACATTAACATTCTCCTCTCTTCAAAATCAATATTATCAAACCAGTCAAGCCACTTTTTTATATATTTTATTTAATTTAAGTCATTTTTATAGGTAATATATGTACTATTAAAACTATGCATAGTTCCAGAAAATTAAAGCAAATGTTAGGCTGTATCCTTGCAGTATTAAAAAAGAAAAAAAAAATGAGTGCCCTGGAATGGACAATAACTTGCATTCTTTTTTTTCTTTTATGGATGCTAAGCGTTTTTTATTTCAGAGCAATAGCTTATCATCAGCAGTTTGATTTAATTTAAAAAATTATGAAAATAATTCATCTAGGTCACTTTATTTTATTAGTTTTTTTTTTTTGTTATTACACGGGTATTATTAAGTTAAAACAAATAATTATATTATATTAAATAATTATTTGTATATATATATATATATTAACATTTAAAGGATAATCTTACTTTCTATTTTAATTATTTTTTATTTCTTTTAAAAATTATATCCCCATTTTCTTCATACATTTTATCATTCTAATATAAAATAATTACAATTTCATTTATCTTGCATGTCAAAAATTTAATTATAATATAATTAATAAAAATGAATTATTCAATTTAAAACAAACAAAAAATATTAAACAAATTAATTTAAAACACATCTATAATCACATATTAAATATTATACTTATAGTTAATAAATTTTATTTATAATACAAAAAATTTCATTTATTTTGACAACTAATAATCACATAAGATAAAAATTATTTTTGCTCTAAATACAACTATTATTTACATTATAGTTTATTTTATTTTAATTATAATAACATTATAATTACAAATAATTTTTTTATTTTAAAATATTATTAATTTATATTGTAATAATATTTTAACTTTAATTACAAAATTTCAAAGACAAAATTTTTAATCTGAATACTTATCTGAAGATTTGCTTATAAATAACCTTCTAATATTTATGTAGAGTGTCAAAATTTTGCTAATATAAATACATTTTATATTGGATAACAACTGCATAGTAAAAAGAAAATACGTCACATGCACCGTAAGACAAGTGTTTTTTTCACTAATCGACACATAAGTATCAGAAGTTTTCTGTGTCAATCTTTTTTATTATATTATCGACACGGTTACTAGAAGAACAATGTCTTTGTTCATCAATCTGACACTTTATTTTTAATTTAAAAATTGTATATATATTGTCATTTACAAAATTGACATTAACAATAAAAATAAATAAAAGTATCGACAATGCGTATTACAACACTTCTTTACACATGTCATTCTTACCATAGACCTTAAATTGAGATTTTATTTCTCAATTTACCTTTTTTTGCACATAAAAGCCTATAATTACGTGATTTAAATTTATAGATCGTATAATTTTAAAATAAGATTTTTTTTATGTGTATCTCCAATTATAACAATTTTCAATTATTTACTAATTAGTGTCTATAAAAATAAATAAAATAAAATATAAAACTATTAAGCACTAGACCAATTAGGACAAAGTTATTTTTTAATTTAATATAATATGTGGTCAATTTTTTTTTATAGACAGATAAATATTATTAAAACGAGTATAAGGGATACTTAAAACCTTTACATAAAGAAAAAAAGCAAACTAATATTTTTAAAAATACAAAAAAATATAAAGAAGCATAAACATTGTTATCATATACTTTTAAATAAGCAGAGACGTGGGTTTAGATATTAATTAGCAAGAGTAATCAAATCTCCCTTATTACATAGTGACAATTACTTCCAAGATCTCAAAATAATAGAATATAACAATTCATTTTCATCCAATACACTAGTAAAAATTAAAAAAACATGATATTATTCCTATATAATCATAAAGACTACACAACACTAACCTAAATAATAAGCAGATTATGACGTTCACTGTTGCTACTACCAGCATCAATCCAAACCAAAAGATGAGAAGAAATATTTGACGGCAAAACTACTAAAAATTCAAGCTAGTGAACAGTAAAATATCAGATCTTATATAAAACTGGACACAATAAAAACAAATGACTTAAAATTTCTTCCAAATTAGAACAGAAATAGCAGGAAGTATCAGCTATATGGACATCACGACTAACTAGCAACCTTTTACATAAGAGTGCAGTTAACAACAATTGTGGAAAAAATAATACACTTGAGAGAAATTTTACTTTCTATAGCTTTCTCAGAGTGTCCATCATAACAAGTGCAACATTATTTGGACAGTTCATTTGTTTAGATAACAATAAATAAGTAGACTAAATTGAATAGCACCTTAAAGAATCAGCTCTCCAAACTTATTTATTCTCTTCCAAACCACTCACATAACACCGTTCATAAGCTCTAACATGAGATATCAGTAGGGTGCTCATATTGAAATAAACTTCTCCTCCAACTCACTTTTCATACCCACCTAGTTTTATTATGGAAATCATTTTTGAGAACCTTGAAATCCATGTTTTCCACAACATGTGGTCAATTTAGATATTAATAAAATATATTTTCTTTATTTATTTCATTCAATGTCATAGTGTCAACTATTTATACACGATTTTGTGTTATCAAGAGGATACGGATGCATTAAAGATGTTACTCGCATTAAATGGGTTCATAAATAAAATATTGAAAACAAAATCTCTAAAAGATTAACTCAAGTCTCTTTTATAAATAAAGAACTCTGACAAATTCCTAAAAATATGTTTAAACAACACAAGAATCTTAAATAGCATAATCGTTCTAAACTAACAAGATTAATTTACCGTGCATCCCAAAATCTGCTCTGCTAAATAAAAAGGAAAAAAATAATTATAAGGTTTTGTATTTGTTTTTTCATATTGTCCTTGATATGCCTAGAGTATGTCGAGGGAGCCTTGAACCTTTCAATTTCATTGTTTGCGTCAAAATAATTTATTTTGTGTACTTTTTATTTTATTATATTTGAAAATAATTTTTTCTCAACTATTTTCCCTAAAACTGATCAAATCGTTGTCCCTAACTAAACGGGGATTGATTTCATGAACGGTTGAAATAAATAGAGCTAGAAAGCTTAATTTATTCTTACTACTCAGTTTTCTTAATATATATTTTTTTATTTTTAAGGTCAAGTTACTTCATATTAATAATAAAAATCACTGTAATTATTTTACATTTTGATCTTATAACATGATATTAAAAACCATTTATAAAAACATACGGGAGTTATTTTTATTTTCATTCTCCCCCCAAAAAATGTAATTTAATGCTTTAAAGATACTAGTTAATCTTTTTTTAACAAAAATATGTAAATATAACTAACTTTTGATGTTTATTATACTTTTTAATAAAAAAAAAGCATTTATTAATTCTTTTAACTCTGATTCTTAAAATATTGATTATCAAGACTTTATCCATATAGATTTTTCTAACCATATTTCTTAAAACATCAATTTGTGAATTATTTTTTTGAAACCATGTTAAGTTATATTTAAAACTACATAGAGATGTATGTTAATATTATTTTATAACAATTTTTTTTTTAGTTTTTTGAACAATGTCTTAGAAATACCAGATTTGTCTTTTGTATGTATACATGAATGCTTAGAGTTTATGGCATGCATGATTAAAAGGGTTGAGGATTTCACAAAAGAAATTGAAAAGTGTCCTTTTGTGGTTTGTGATGGGAAAGGTGTGTTTGTCCTTGCCTAAATAGGAAAGGTGATGATAAAAAGGCCAGCTGGACAACATGGTTTGCTTATAGCAAATGTACGGATACTTAGAGAATGGTGGGACCATGATGGGGAAATGGAGGACTAGGATGGGATCGCTAATCATTCTGTAAGATAAACAAAGTTTTGTGGCCTCTTTCTATGTTCATCATTGGATAATCTCCTACTGGGAATTTCCACACACACTAGTTTCTTCTTCTCTTTCATTATTCCTCTCCCTTTTTTTTTGTTCCAATTAATGTCAAATAAATTAGGCCAAATATTTTCATACCCATCTTGTTAAAGGTTATTATTGTTACAAAAACTTCTCCTTGATAAACCTATCTGTTATTTTACTGCCAGTGTCAACTAAGTGATTTAGGTGATTATGAATTAGATTGTGATTAGGCATTTAAAAAACATATAAATAATCAATTCTCAATTCACGAAAATATATTAAAACACAATAATTCATTGATGGTTATTTGATTGAAACCATATAATTTATCTATTAATTGTTTTTTATTGATGAATATTTAATCTATCTGTTTAAAATATGTTATGATTTAAATATTTATTTTCAACAATTACAGTACTATCTTAGACAACTCTACTATGTATTGATAGTTGTATCCAAACTTTGTTAGTAACTTAATTCTTCTGTTTTTGTGGCCATATATATAAAATGCCAAACCATTTACACGACACGCCTTGATTTTAACGATGATCAGCAAGGACAAGGTTTTCTACTAGCTGTCCGTCACTGAAAAATGACAATTAAGAAGTTATACAAATTTAATGAGACAGTAAATCTTATTTATAAAAATTTAAAATGTATTTAATTTTGTTTTTGTTATTAGCAAAATCGTGATCTTCAAAAGAATTTTGATGATTATCCATGGAACCCTTGTAGGACTCAACTCCTTTTTAAAATCCTAAAAGTAGATAAATTTTACATTACAAAGCAATAAAAAAATTATTATCATGATATAATAAAGCTTCTAGAAATTTTATTTTATTTAATATTGATTGACTATTTTAAGTAGCGGAGAGAACACGTTAAGAATATTTGTAAGCAAGGTATAACATCAATTAATTATTGGTTTTGTAGCACATTGTTTTAGTATGTGCATTGGGTTAAATTGGTTTACTCTTAACATAACACTGAAATGAAAAAGTAAATAAAATTTTTTCCTTCAAACTTCAGAATTCTAAACCCTTAATTATATATCTGTGATACAAAAAGCTAAAATCTTAGACTATGAATTGTGGGCTTCTATTCTAACTATTTAGTTTTAATTAATTTTTAACCATTAGGTGTCAAATTAATGGCTTGGATTTTGAATAATATAGAGAATCAAAATTTGAAATACTTTACTTAAAATTTAGGCTCAATTTTAGCGAAACACAATAGTCTAAAACTAATTATCGTTTAATCTTGTTTGATAGATAGAAAAATATATAAATATGCTATGCTGAAATTAAATTATAACGAAATGTGATAAGAATAGTATACAACAGAAAAAGATATAATTTTAGTAATATTTTATATTTAATGGATGATTAATAATAAATTAAATGCATTATAATATTATATCTATATTTTCTTTTTTTATTAGTCGTATTATTGGTAACTTATAGTTCTTCATATTCAAAATGATAGTTTTTTTTGTTCAGCATGTGATTTATTTATTTTTCTTAATTTATTTTGAACTCTAAAAAATATATATTAAAAAAAACTGAAATATGGATATAATGGAGAAAGAGAAATCAGACAATATTAACTAGTGTAAAAGAATGTTAAATTAAGTTTGATGAAATTTTGGCATTTATCTTTAAAATTCAATTTTCCTTTTTTTTTTTCTCAAATTGAAATGTGTGATAAAAAATTTAACACAAAATTACAATGGTAGCTGTTGTTATTTTATAATTTATTTATTATTTATCTTAGACAATATTATTTTCTTTTTTGGTTATTCTTAACTTATCAAATTTTATGTTGTATATAAAATTTATAATTTGAAAAGTTAAATATTAGTGAAATTATTATTTTTTATTCATTTATAATTTATTACGTGTACTTTTAAGAAAATCGGTTGAAAATGATATGTAAATTACAAATTTTTTAAATATTTAATTTTTTATTTGTATTTTTGTTAATTTTATTTTAAATTTTTTTATTTTTAAATATTTATTTTTATATTTATAAAAATTAGTTTAACTTTTTTATTTTGTTAATTTTTTGTAATTTATTTTTAATAGTTATATATTTGAAATTTATGATTATTAATGTATAATAATTCTGAATATTTAATTAAATTTTTTTAACATTATACAATAAAGTATTATTTTAAAATAAAATATATTTTAAAATTATTTAATTTTACAAAATTTTTATTATTTTGATTTCATAAGTGTAAAATTAAGTTAAAATATTTTAAAAATTTTATTAATTAAAAATTTATTATATATAATAATTTAAAATATATATATAAATTTTTTGTTTTAATTTTAAATTATATGTATATTTAATTTAAAAATAAGCAAAGTAGTTAATATTTAAAATAAAACACTTTTACATTTCTCGTACTATTAAAGTAGTTTATTAAATGATCTTAATTGATATTTTACATATTTTAAAAACACATAAAAATATAATATTTAAAATTATGAATGAATTCTCAAAGTGTGTTTTATATTTGTGCATGTGAGATATTTATTATAACACACTATTAATTATTAACATGTTAACCGGTATAATACATAAGGAGACAATTTTAAGTTTTCATTTCAATAAAATCCAAAGTGCTTCTTTGTTTTCATACTGTTGAACCATAATCAAAATTTTTTAAATCAATAGTTAAAAAATAAAGATGCATTATTTCTAAAGTACACTGAAAAGCATTTATTGTTTTTTAGTTCAGTTACAATCAAATTTAATCTTCTATTGACAATAAAGAGAATAGAGCATAAATATATATGTAATTTAAATATTTAAAATATTAATAATAATAATATTGTCTGCTGAACTTCCCTTGAATCATTGCGATTTATTTTTACTTTTACGACAAGGTTTTTATGAAATAAAGGCAAATTTATTGTATCTGAGACCGCATAGCGCAGTGGATTAGCGCGTTTGACTTCGGATCAAAAGGTCGTGGGTTTGACTCCCACTGTGGTCGTCTGTTTTTATCAGAAAAGCAAGGTAAGATAAGCCAAAGCATAGCTAATAAATCTTTTTCCCTTATTTATTTTAAAAGCTCAATAAACCAACAAAAGTTAATTGATTTTTCTTCAACAAATAATGTCATACACTTATTTTCATAACAGAAATAATAATACAAAAATATTTTTTAATATGTACAAATTATGCACAAATATTTTTTTAATAAAAATTATAAAATTTAATATAATTAAATATATTAATACTACTATATATTATAATTGTTATTAAAAATTTACTATATGTCTTCTTACTGAGATGAAAGGCAAAGCAAGCGTTAGCTAATAAATCATTTCTCCTTATTTATTTTAAAAGCTCAATAAACCAACAAAAATTAATTATTTTTTTAACAAATAATACCATACACTTATTTTCATAACAGAAATAATAATACAAAAATATTTTTTAATTTGTACAATGTACAAATATTTTTAATAAAAATTATAAAATTTAATATAATTAAACAAGTAAATATTACTTAAATGAATGTTCTATTAGTTATTAGTTAAGTCAACTTAATTTATTTTAAAATATTTTTAATAGTCAATATATTACATTTTATTATTAGAGATAATTATATTCGAATGAAATATAAGCACTAAAAGTAACAAAATTACTCATCTCATATTTAATACATTATCTATTGTTAAAATTTTAAAGTATTTAACTATATGTATGTGTTTTAAAATCAATAATAACGTTTCATGTTATATAAACTTTGTTCTTCAGTTAGTTAAATAATTTTATTAATAATACATATTTACTTTTTAAAATATAAATATTGAATTAGTTAGTTAGAACAACGTAAAATATAATTTTAATTTTTTAAAACATTAATATTTTACTAAAAATAAATTTAAAATACAAAAGTATTTTAACCTTAGTCTCTGAGGTGAGAGCCGAGTATCCTAACCAACTTAGACTACAACAGATGAGGTGAGAGTCAACTATCCTAACTAACTTAGACTACAACAGAAAGATAAATATAATTTTAATTTATTTTTAAAATATATTAAATTTAATTTTTAATTATTTTTATCAAATTTAATTTTATACCAAATTAAATTATTGTGATAAAATGGAATATAAATAATTATAATAACGTTATACCTTTTTTTTTTATTTCTTGTTGTCATATGCTATTTTTTTTAATTAGAATAGTGTTTTTATGATGCATAAAGAACTTATAAGATTTAAAATAAATGAAACTTAATTATTCAACATCTGAATTTATTGATAAAAATTATTTTAGTTTAATTTACGATGTCAAGTTTAAATTTTAACGAGTATAACTGTATTAAATAATATATGTAATTTTGAATTTGATCAAAATTTCATTAAATGTTTAAGTGTATGAAAATTTTAAATTATATCAAAGAAGAAAGGGTCAGATTTACATAAAATTAAAAATAAGAGAACACAATTGATTTTAAAAAAATAAAATTTCGCATGAATTAAACTAGAAAAAAGAGTAAGAATATAAAATTGAGTATTTGTTACTTAACATGATAATACAATTTGTTACCCTTAGTCCCTTTTATCACATCTGATTTTGCCATTATTTGAGAGATCTAAATTCATTTAAAATTTATTTTTATAATTTTTTAATGTCTTAAATTATCAAATATTTTTAAAATTGTATGTTAAGATTTTAAATACCTAAATTTAAGTTTTAATATTTTTTAATTTTAAAAAATTCAGCAAAAATATTAGTTATTTAAATTTAAGATTTATTTTCCAAAATATAATTTATTTATGTTTTTATTTAACCAAACAATATCCTTACAATAATTGCCAGTTTAATTAGAACTATCAAGGAATTGGTCAAAAACATTTGAAGGGCAAAGCCCAACAATGTTCTTCCTGGGCCGTAGGCAACAATTGAAGGTCAAGGCCCCAACTACGTTGTTCCTGGGCTCACTTAATTCATCAGAATGGGGACCAAAAAGAAGAAAACTTACATCAGAAATTTCCATATAAATACTCTGGCAAATGTTCTTTTCATGTTTATTGTCTACCTTGTGCCCCAAATGCTCTACCTCAAACCTTGGCAGTTGAATTTCAGTGTCAATTGCGTTGGTGATGGGCGATTCTGGTGTTCAGGAAGAAGAAAGGTATGTTACTGTTACTATTGAACTTCTCAAACAAGAACCTGAAAATGGTGATTCCCCTCCCATCCCTCTGACAATACCACTAATAGATGATCTTCCCACAGAACCTCCTATTTCGTTCGCAAAACCCCAAAGCTCTTCGAACTCTACAAGGATCAAAAGGGGGTGTTATGGTGCGGTATGACCCAGAAAGCTGAAGACTTGATGGAAGAACAACAAAGGGTCATCGAGGAAGAGCATGCTGATAAAGCTGCAGAAGATGTTACCAGGTTTATCATGATGTCGGTGGAAAAACGGCTACCTTTGGAATAGATTGCTCATTTCAGAAGAGCTTTTGGGTTGCCATTGGATTTTAGAACCCGTTGGGTTTTCAATTATCCTCAGTATTTTAGGGTGGTGAAGTCTTTTGATGGACTTGAGTTTTTGGAGCTTGTGTCTTGGAACACTGATTGGGCTATAACTGAACTAGAGAAGAAGGTGGTGAATGGAATAACTGAAAATGCCACTTTGCATACCCAGGTATGCTTTCACTGCCATTTCCTTTGAAATTCCCTTCAAATTTCAAGAGTGTATCTTAATTATGGAGAAAAGATTAGGATATGCTTGGAAGAGGATTTTTGGAGAAGAAAGGAGGGGAAGGCATGGCTTTAAATTTTAAATTAAAAGAATTATATATGATGGTTCTGAGCTCATTCAGAAATGCCCTTTGGTTCTCTGGAAGGAAAAAGTTCTCTGTCTTGTGGGTTATAGAGGAAGGAAGAAGAAGTTTGAGACATATAGTGACATGTCTGATGGGGAGGGTCATGATGGTTTGCTCCAGAGTGATTCTGAAGTGGTGAACTTGCATGTACAGATTGAGCTACAGCCTACAGGACACCTTGATTATGAGGATTCATTACTCGGGGATGATTCTGAGATGGATATTGGAGAGATTACCTGAATATTTTCCAAATTTACCACATATATTATATAATTGTTTCAATTTAAACTTCAATGTTCTAGGGAACATGCAATTGTATACCTTGATGAGTTAATATAAATTGAATTTTGAGGATGGCTTGCTGCTTTATTCGGTATGTAAATTCCAAATAGCTTGTATGTTGTTGAAATTTTGGAAACCTGTGACATTCTGCTGTTTTCCGAAAAGGATTGTACTTGCGGCTGTGTGATAGGAGGGAAAAATTATGTAGAGACTTGGCCATACGAAAAGCAAGACAGCATGGTTATTACAAACTATGTACTTGAGTATTGTCATGACAATTGAGTATGTTTGCCAGCTTGTTGAGGGCAGCAGCCATCACTTGATTGTTTCTCCTAGCCGTAGCTTACCCCCTGAAATTTTATAACTGACATTCAACCATGCTCATTGGTTCTATATAAACCCACAGTATCATAGCAATTTGCAAGTTAAATGCACAACACACAAGGAAATCACTCCTTAATAACCTCTTGAGGGAGTTTGCAGTTTTTTCAACTGTTTCTCTTAGTTGATGGTTCTCATAATAGTTCTCAGATCTTGCTCTGCGCTCTTTCACCTGTGTCATGCCACTTTACTTATTGGAGGTGCTTCCCTCTTTATCCACCATCCTTGGTAAGGCCAGGTCTGGTGGATTGAAATTCCTTTAAATCCCTAGGTATATTTTAAAGGAAGAGTATGTCAAGAACTCACTAATATATAAAACTTAAGCTGTTGGATGAAAACACATGAATGATATTATATCTGATGGACAGTCAGTAGCTTGCCAATGAATCTAGGGCTTCTGTTTTTGTCCAAAATTTATCCTACCAGTATTGAGCTCAATCCTGATCCTGACAAAAGGGCTAGATATGAACTTTTTGAGCTACAAACCCACTGACTAATGATGTTTGCATGTAACTGACAGTAATTGTTAAGAGGAGTCATTTTTGTTTGACTGTTGTTATAAATATGGTTTTATTGTTTATGCTGGTCTGAAATCTGTTTCATATCCTGTGACATTTATTAGTCACCCTTCATAGTATAGAGAAGTAATTTGTTATTTGGGAAATTATAGAAAGATATTTCATATTTATTTCTATTTTCTAGAGTAAATGAAACATTCTTCAGTATGAAAAATACTGGAAACTGGATGTTTTGTTATGTGCTTTGTTTAGTTTACTGAAGCCAGCAAGACTCGTATCCTTATTTTTGTTATTTGGTGATATTAATTTTTTGTGATGTAAAGGCTTTGGGATCAACTAGTGAGTATTCTTTTGTTACTATGATAGCTATAGGCTAGCAATGGAATCTACTTTGCTGTGAAGTGGGCAAACAAAATCTGCTTCTGTTGACAAAGTGGTGTATATTTTAACAGAAACTAATCATATAAATGTGCTCTGTATTGCAATATTATGGTTCATAACAACGATCATTACCTTTTTATCCTTACATTCTCTCTCCCTCTCTATCCGTTGTTTCTTTTCTTATGATCTTTCTATTTCCCGATAAGTCCTTAATTTTTTTATAAATTTTAATTTTTCAAAAATAATTGTTTAAACCAATTAAATGATTTTCTCTTTTGGACAACTATTTTCTTCATTTGTTTGAATTTATGGATTAATGAAAAATCTTAGCTTTTTAGATAAGGGAAAATTTTGTCTGTTGAAAACTTTTGTTCTACAATGTTGCTTCAATAGTAATGAACTAGGAGTATTAAATCCTAAGCTGCTTGGACTTGGTCCTTAGGTGCTGGTTTTATTCTTGTATCTGACATGTATGCCCAATTTTTCACTTGGAGATTCAATGCCATGCATGCTTGTTTTCAGTATCATTGGCATCTTAAAAAAGTAAAGCTATGATTCAGGGAAAAGACTAATTAAAGGTTCAAATTATCCTTTTTAGAATTTAATAAATCCAAACAATAGGAGTTTAGGTAATAGAGTAAAGTTAGTACTTAGTGGTGCCCTGGCAAGGGGTTTTCTTAGTGCTGATATTGTGTGTGTATATATAAGTGAGAAAAGGAGTGCTATGTCAAATACCTAATTTATGAGAGAAAAAATAGAATGTATTGTATAACTCTATAATGAAGACTCTCTTCTTTGGTATGAATATGTATATAATAACAATCTTAATCTTGATTTCCATGTGATTCAGTTTTTTATGAATATGACCATGGATGAACTTGATGCACCAACAGCAAAGTTTTGGAAATATAAAATTAAAATTTGCTGGACAATGATAAGTTTCTTCAGTCTTAATGTTTTAAACTTTTTACAATATTTCAATTAAAGAAAAATGCATGAAGAATACAATATACAATTAGAATTTCCCTTATCACTTTTGTTTATGATTATCTGTGCTTGAACTCTCTTAGGATAATCTAAAATAATGATCTTACACCAGATAATCGCTCTGTATTATTCAGATCTTGACACTAACATAGTTATTTGTGGAAGGATTATCATAGATCCCTTAATTGGCTTGCACATTATGCTATCAAGTTTTTTTTTTTTTTTTTTTTGGGGGGGGGGGGGGGGGGGAGGGGAAACTTGTAGTTTTGAGGGGATTGTTATCTGGTATTTTATATTAAATTGTTTTGTGAAGTTAGGTTAATCAAATATGCTGTATTTTGGTAGGCTCATATGCTCATGGCTGCTAATTGAGGCATTGCTCTTGTGCCACCTTTACTTCTAAATTGAAATTTAGGGAGGGCTTGAAAGAGCATATACAGATATGTAAATAATTTATGATTCTTATAAGCATTTTTCAGTTTAGTTTAATAAACTTTTCATAGTTTATCAATTTTTTTTTGTAATAAATTTCATGATTAAACTTAGGTCATAGTTTTTCATGTGATAAGAGTTTATTAAATAGGTACTTAATTAAACTGCTTGCCCAAATGCACCCTTAATATGGCTTTGAAATCAAACCAAAATGTGCTTTTTTTGGATGTCGGTCAGTTTGTGATTTGCATCCATTTTAACTTGCAACTTACCTAATAGCAGTAAGCCAATAATCTTGTAAGCATTTCGTATCCCTGCAATAACAATGTAATGTCTAGGGTTAACTTGGTTCCCCTTGATCGAAAAAGTGAGTCAAATCAATCCACTTCATGTTATTGGTGATCTACAAAAAATGTCAATTGGTTAGTGGATTGAGTTGGGTTGATTTAAATTTAAAAAATGAATACAAACTCAAACAACTAAAAAAGAAAAATAAAAAAAATTAATAAAAATAGAAAATATACCATAAAAATTCCCCATTACTAGCTGCTAGTTGTTTATGTGTATGTATAACTTGTATGCCAACTTAGGACACCACAAGTTTATTATTTGTAACTTGGGGTGTTTGTGAGTTGATTTCTTCTACAACCTATGATGCACAAATATGATATGTATTTGATATAAATTATTCTTAAAATTATAGGGTATAAGATACATGTAGGATACATATTCAGATTTGTATAAAAAATATAAAGACACTAAAAATCATAGTAGTATCACAATGGAGCAGCATGGTGCTGCTATAGAGACCTAATAGCTTTGTGGTTCAAAAGTGTGCCAGTTGCGCCGCAAATCGTGGCAAAAAATGGTGGAAATCGCAGATGTTATTCTATTCTTGTTGAAATTCCAAACTTGCCCTCTATTTCTGAATGTTAGGTGACTTTTAAGAGTGACAATCTTAGGATTTTGCCCCCTTTTTATTTTTTTATATATTCTCCCTTCCTCTTTTGTAGCCCTAAGCTTCTCATTTCCATCTCTCAGCTCTCTATTATTTTTCCTCTTATTTCATCTTTGTTCTCTATGATTCCACTGCTTCTAGTGGCCTGCATCTTTGGTGAGGCTTTTGACGCAACAAAGACGTTTTCTGTTCATTTTCTTCACCTCTAATTAAGCTTCCAACGTGACCCAAATTGTTTTCAGTCATCTTTTTCAAATTCAGCGAAACTTCTATTGTCACCCAGATATTTTCCTGTCATCTTCTATATCTCCGAAACTTTTCGGCGAACATGCATATTTTCCGGTGATTGGACATTTTTTTTTTCTATTTGATTTCCTTTTCTATTTTGATTCTCCTACTTTGTTGTTTCAAATTTCAAAGCTTAAAGTAGAAGTAATGACTGTTTCTACACCCTTCGCTGTTTGTTATTTATTTTCTTTTCTGATTTGAGTTTTCCTTTTTTATTTTGTTCCAAATTTGTGTATTAATTATATATTTTTCAGCATGTATATGTGTGTATTAAAATTCAGAATAGCGTTCATCCCGCTACCGCTATCCCCACTATAGAGTTTTTGAGATTGACTGTTCCGTGCTGCTATTCGGGATTGACTACTATGCATTAAATATATGATTACAATTTTTCAAATTTAAATTAAGAACATACTTATTCAACATTACTAGAAGCAACACAATTATAAATCAATGTCATCATTAATTATTGTCTGATGCCTACAAATAGGAACAATATTGATCTCATTCCTTCCTTGGGCATCATCCATTAAGTGGATAGCTTCCATTTCTAGTTCATCAAGAAACCAGGTTTCATGTTTCTATCTTTTACATGCTCATATGTCTCATATTTGATTGTATTAGATTTTTGTAACTTTTTTTAAAGGCTTGGGTACTTGGTAAATATGTATAGGTGAAGTATATGAGAGTATGGGTGTTTGATATATATCCGATATGAATACTCGAAGCAAACATAAGTATTGATGCTTCATAGTTTACATCGTATCTACCATGAGCCAGGTTGACTCACAGATTGTATCCCATTTTGATAGCAATAAAGTCTCCTCTAAGTCTATTAGGAGATTATATATTTGGATGATATGAAGAACAACATTACATGTTCTTGAACAAGAAAATAGTTTTCCTTCTCTAGATTCTCACTAAAAGATTATTCTCTCTCTCTCTCTCTCTCTCTCTCTCTCTCTCAATCTCCCCCTCCATGTTCAACAGTTAGATATGCCAATTAATAATAGCTGCAATATAATCAGATGGAATTTTCTGTATTGTTGCTCTTGTATTGCAAATTATGTTTCTTTTGCTGTATTGAATCTTTGAATGGACCTATCTATTGGAAATTTCCATGTAAAAACAATTCTTTCTGTTTTGAATGACAACTGGGGTATTTATCTATCATTATTATTTTTGTTAAAAATTGTGATAGAATTATTGTTTGATGGACCAGGTTTTGTACTTGTAAGACAGCCATTGGTTGTCTTGAATTTGTTCATAATTAAGATGAGCTGGGTTTCTCAATAGCTAGATACTCCTCAAATTATAATTGGATTGTATAGATGATTATTGCCTTTGTCCGAAGTGATTGCAGTCCTCTCATAGTGACTATCTCTCTTGAGTGGTTAACCGGTTAATTGAATATGATGTACCATTTTTATTCCGCTGCTTGTGATATTTCCTGTCAAATACATGTGCAGTGTATGGAAATAATCCAAAGTCAAAGTTACTTGACATGCAGTAATAAACTTATGTGATTGATTGGTGCATTTTCTGTTTATTATCAATGAATTCTTCGATTGATAATAATGCAATAATTACAATTGATTTTGATTAATGTCAGCATGATTTTAACAAGTGGCTGTTTCATGCCTGAACATAGATGATTTACTGGTCAATCTCACTATTTATGGAATTTCATTTCCTAAGCTGAAAACTTGGATACTTTATGACATGCTGTGTATTTGTTTCATGTTAGAGAAAGAATAGTTGAAGGTGCAAAGGCATGCATTGATGATCCCCTGCCATGCAGGCGGCAATCCCCTCTGGTCTTAGGAAAGTTGGATCTTCAAGACTAGCTTTTTCTGGTAAATATCTTGATTCTTGAACAGGTCCCATTATCATATTTTTCTTTTTTCTTTCTTTGCTAACCTATTTGCGGTAAAATGCAGTCTGGCTTGGAGAGGACGGGGTGCACGGCTCTGTTGATCAAATCCCCTGACACAAACAAATCCTGAAATGAAACAAGAAATTGTTAACAAGAATGACAAGATTGAACACTGATACTCTGTAGCTGCATATGGGAATTAATCACTGATTGGAGAAGGTATTTGCATGTTTCTTGAATTGTTTGAGTATAGGTGATGGTTTAAATATGGCATTAAAAATGTAATGACAGTTGCTTATAACTGTCATTTGTATGCATTACTCACTTGCAGTTCTCAACAATATAGGTTTGGTAATTTTAGATTTTGGTACACCATGTATTTCCTTCTTATCAGTTGGAAGGATTTGTTCTTTCCTCTGTTATCAGTATGTCTAGCAGGACAAAAGAAGAAATAAAGCAAACATTTTAAAGTAGTCTGCCTACCTCTCCAAAAGCAGTACTGAATTTCTTGGGTTGAGAGGCCTAGTAGAAATAAATATTTATGGTGAGTACAATTCTATTATGTGATAAACTGGTTTAGAATAAACATGTAGTAGATGAGCATATAGAGTTTTTCTACCTCTGAAAATTGATGATACAGAGGTCCCAAAGTATACTGTCCTCCTTGGCAAATTCCATATCCATGACCTAGGGATATCAATGGGTTGAATGCTGGATGCATGATCCGCAAATAACTTCATGATAATAAGTTGTTTATGAATCTTGTTAGTGAATAATGAAATTTAAAATAAGGGTAGACTTGCTAAAGTTATCAAATATTAACAAAGCCTTTATTACACATACCTCATTAACTTGAAAGTAAGTCCCATTCAGTGGAAAGCTTCCCCTAGTTGCTGTCCTACAAGGTATCTACATATGGGAAAATATTTGTTTAAGTTAAAGAAAATGAAAGTCAAGAAAATAGTGACTTTAATCCTTCTGTATCCACAAATAATCTTTACCAGAAGTGTTCCTCTCACTGTTTGTGAATTAGCTTCTCTAATGCTGTTGCATGAAAAGCATGTCTTGTCATGGCACAGGTTGGTCGAGTCTTGGGAGTCACACTTTCTTTCTGGTGGTTCTATGGAATTTGCAGTCTCACCTAATGTTCAATGTCATAATTCATAAATATAGATGAGTGACTGTGTTGTTCTTTGACTTTAACCTATCTTAGAAATGATTATAATCTTGCATGTGCTTCACTTTTACTTTCCAATCTGTCTATTGAGCATGGATATAAGTAAAAAGGTAGCTTTTGCAGACTGTTGTCTTTTGCTAACCTGGTGTCCATATTGCAAGAAGATATGGGCTTGGGTCATCAGGTTCCCGTTTATCCATCTGTAAAATTTATTAAGTAGACCAAGATAAGAAAAAATTCTGTAAGCTGATAACTGCATGTTGCAGTATAAAGAAAAGAATCACCGACCTTTTCCAAGAGAGGGTGTGAATCTGGAAGTTCATATCTGCATCAATCAGGGAGGTGTTAGAAAGCATGATTTAGATTTCCATTCAAAAACTGACCTGCCACCTAATCTAGAAACTAGAGAGTCAAGTAATTCACTCCAAGTATGCTAGTTATGACAACTACTGTAGTGAGGCCAAGTAAAAAAACCTCCCAGAAATACTTTTGCTAGGTCTTGAAAATAAAGAGGTGTCACACATCTTATCATTTGGACTTGTATTTGTGAATATATAGCCAAAAGCTTTGCATTGTCAACATACTTAAACTACGTAGAAATCTGACAAAATTATCTTTATAAAGGTGCAGATCTAATTTTATCAAGGAACTGTAAGTGCTTGTGGGTGATTAGCTGCTGTATAGTCTTTACAGCTAATTGTACTGCAAAATAATTTTTTAAGCACACTAAATAGGTTTCTCAGCTTGAAGAGAGCATGACTGTTTTTTGTTAGATGTGTTTTTCTGTCAAGATTTATGTTGCTACAAGCAATACTAGAATCTACTTACACGTGGTGTTCTGTTCTTAGCCGACTCACATTCTTCAGTTTTGGTGTAGGGATAGAAGCAGACTGTGGAGTCAAGGCAACAAGTGCCTTAGACACATCACCTTCATGATGCTCCTTGTATTCTTGCAAGCAGTTCTGTACATTCATTGCAAACTCTCTGATATTGAGGTTGATAGTAGGAATTTCATCAGGATCCTCCCTAAAGAAGTCCTCAATGTCACTGTCTAATTCCTCTGTCCACTCTTGTTCAGGTGTTGCTGGTTCTTCAATGATTGGTTCGCACTGTCCACTTTCAGGACTTACTTCTCTGATCAAGTTGTTCTCGGGGAGAGGTAGGATCACAGGGTTCTTATTGACATAACAGTTTCTCTCTGCTGCAATGGGAACATGCATACTCACAATGCGTTTCTCTTCTGGTCCAGGCAAGGCAAGCCGTGCACTGTACTGAAAGGGTTAGTTGGCTTATAAAATGAAATAGGTATCTGATGCACTATATGCTAATGATGCAGTTGAAACGAACACTTCATTTTTGCTTGTTTATCTGGTTGTTTTCAACAATAGCTTGTTGTTAGCCTTATATTTCTTCTTGAACTTATGATTTTAGAGGCTTCAAAATTTGACTGTGGCATATAGGATCTACTTTGGACTTGTCGAGATGGGTGATGTTAAGATTTTGGAAATGTCATCTGTCATGCTGCTGAAACAATTTATTTGACATTGTGGCCTTTTGCTTTTTGATAATAAGTTGATATCATTCGTTGGTCAATAGTCCAGAACAAAAGTTACCCTGTAAAGGAATAAAACCATTGTGGATGTGCAAAATTTTCTAAACTGACTGCACCAATAACCATAGTGTAGTACTGGAATCATGAGCAACAGGATGGGGATCCTAAGTTTAAAGTAAGAGGAAACTGAAAACAACATTGCAAAGAAAAATTTGATAGAGGAACTCAGAATGTACATTAAAGCACAAGGGGCCAAAGGATGAATTGAGCCTTGACTTTGAATGATGGAGATGATGAGGGGTTTAAATAAGTGCATACGAACTCTAAAATATTTGGTGGTTGATTTGCATGAAAACTGATGAAACAACTAATTTGACTGCTAATTTTGCTTTAAGACCCACAATCAGACCTGATAACTTATTTAATATCTGGATCTTATTTTTTGTAATGCTAGAATATAAATAAAAACTGTCTGTCCTTGTTTTGAAGTTTCTTTGATATTTTATTCTTTCATCTAAATGATGTGGTTATAATATTTTAGTTTTTACATGTTTGGCTGTGTTCCTTTGAATTGGCTTTGGATTTCAAATCTCAAAGAAGATGTAATTTTGTACACATTTGTGAATTGATTTTCGTATCTCAAGAATTTTAATAGTTTAATATATAGCTTTACATGCATTTTGCATTACATCGATGGAAGCAGGTAACACAAACTGACATATTTAGTAACTAACCTTGCAAACGCACTTGCAAAATGTCTGCATTCTGCTCTCATTGGGCACGCATTGCAATTTGGTTTTTTCTTGGTGCAGAAAACCTACATATTTTGAGCATGAATTAATCTTAACCTCCTTTCTGATGCTTGTGAAGCAAAAATAGTTTTAAAATTGTGTCCGTTCCCTGAATGTTATCACAAATGTGAAAAAAATATTATGTATACCTTCCCAAACGTAATCATTTGGTAGTGTAGCTCATACCTGCATTCCATTTATATATCTGTTAGAGATTTAAGCATAACATAATAAAGCAGCTATTTCTAATGCACAGTGTTGTGGAGTTATGGTTTTACAAGGTTCTTTGATCAAGTTTGCACAATCTTGGCCAGAGATACTTCTGAATTGATTCCAGCACTGGATACCTACATGGCACAGCAGTTGGCAGCTTTTATCTATGATACATTTAAATCTTTGCTGTTTGGCATTAGATACTTACAGTTCGAGGAGGTGTAACTGAAGTGTTTCTGGAAGTGGTTGGAGAGGGACCCATCCAAGTCTAACAGCTATCCTTCCAACATTGGTGTCAACCTTCAAGGCATGATTCATGGCAACATGTTATTGCAAAGCTTTTTATGGATTTGGATTGGCTAGTAAGCAGTGAATGGGTTTTGAATAAGCCTTACTGGGAAAGCAATATGATGAAGTGTCAGAAGTCGTACACATTCCACACTTTTTAACCCCAGTCCTCGTATGCTTAGAAGGTAGTCCCTGCATTTGATGTTAAAGCATATAGATAGGACATGGTTAATTTGCATTATAAGCTGTTATTTGCAGCCAGTGTCTGCTACTGCTACATGGGGGCTTTCTTAGGATATGAATGGTGATATAAGAAATAAAATGGCTTACTTTGCTTTATCTGGGGGAACATGTCTTAACCATTCAAGATCAATGCGTCCATGTTCTGTAACCAATCTGTTCAGGAATTCCTGAAATATAATAGAAGTACTTGTCTAATAATATTTTGGCCAAAAATCAGTGTTCAATATAAACTTGCTTTGTTGAATATACCTTGATTCGTTCTGCTAGCATGTTGTTCATCCCTCGTTCTTTAATAGCTTCAGATATCTCTTTAACAGAGGCACATCTTACTGCCTCGTAGTCCAGTGAATCCATTGTATCTTTGCTTCTGTCTATCTCTGTCCCATTTGCCTGTACATCCTTTCTTAGTTTGTCCCAGTCTTCTGCAGGCTTTTTCTGTGTCTCAGGTTTCACTTTCCTTTCTTTTAAAACCTTGATTTTTCTCTTTTTCTTCTGTGGCTCTGATTTAGCCCTACCATTGTCTGAGCATCCTTGCCTTCTTGCAGCAGATATCATTTTTTCACTGTCAAGTCCACCTTCTGCATGTTCAGAAATAGTGCAGCGATCATTCACTACAACATCTTGCCCTCTGCCCAATATGTGAGAAGTGTTTAGTGACTTCGTATATGGCCCACTTTCTGATTCTATGGTTTCCTGACCTACAAGATGATGGTTCGATGAAGGTTGCTTATGATTTGTCTGAGGTCTTGATTGAGAAGTATCTTCTGGAAGGCCTAAATGCCTGCACAATGGTCCATAAGGGCTAATTGTCGGTAATTCTGGAGACCCTAGAGTTCCATTTCCAAACTGCATCTCTTTATAGTTATCTGCACTATCTCCTACTTCCCTAATGCCAAATCTCCCACAATCGTTGTCCTGGAATTTACTGTATGCAGAAACAGTTTCAGTCCTTGAAGACTCCCCACAATTCAATTGAAAAGTCTGCAGCCCCTGTGTGTCTGGGTGATGTAACTCATAATCAGTTGCAGGAAATACCGGTGGTTGCTTTTGTGGATAAATAAAGTTGCTGGGATGACTGAATGCTGAGTGAATATTGTTTCTGCCTACTCCACAATTTTTTTTCATGTGTTCAGTTTGATGCAGCTTTTCATCTTTGGTTCTCTCCTCAAACAGTGACACCCCATTTACACTGTTATAAAATTCCTGGAACATAGCGGTCCTTCCTACCTGTAAAGAAGTTGTTGAAGTTAAAAGCTGAGTCAGTCTTGGTTCACACCTACTGTCAAGTCCTTCTGATTCTGAGTTGGATCCTGAAGAGCATCTAATTCTGGCATCTTGAGTGATTGAGGAATCAAGTGAATCTTGCGATGATAAAAATTCTTCCTCTGAGCTCTGATTATTTAGCTTTATTAGGTTTTGTCTTGTCCTTGGGGTTTCACTCTCTCTCCAAAGCTCTCTTGTATGATGGGATGTCTCAAAGCCAAGATGATAGGTTGGCTGATTTAATGTCCCTCTTCCAATTGATGTTATTGTATCAGCTGGATTTAATATCCAGAGTTCTGCTTCTTCAAGCAATGCATCTATGGCAACAATATCATATGATGTGTTGCTGCTTTTTGACTTGAGAGGAAACCTTGCTGTCAGGGACATAAAGGCAGAGCTGCAAAGAAAGAAAAGAAGCATAATTTTTTGGCAAGGTTGCATATCATCTTGCACTAGTATTTGATATTTTGGTGAAGCTTCCCAAGTAAAGAAAACACCTATCACTGATATTTAGCTTACCTTGAAAGATGGTCTGAAACATTCTGAGTGAGGAAAACACCTATCACTGAGTCAACAACAGATCCTTTCCATTTTGAAAAACGTCTATCTCCTGCAGAGGTGTATTTCATCTTATAAATATATGTTGACAGGTGAATAATTTTGCAATAAAGTGAACATTTTTTATAAATTGTTATCCTCTGTTTTTGCTATTAATAAATATGCTGAAGAGCTGTTGGTGAAAATATCTGATTTTGTTGTCCATTCATGTTTGTGTGCCTTGACATGTTTCTTTTCTTTTATGTTTTAAACTATTTTTTAAGAAAGAATGCTGTTAGGATATTATGGTTATTAGTCTTGATATAAGTGGCTTGAGCCAGTAGTACTAGTGCTCGACCTAATTATTATGTGACAGCAGGATTAATTTAGTGTAAGGTATGACTTTCATCTTATCATACATTCAATAAGCTATCATTTACCATCTCTCTCTCTTCCTAGCCTGAATTAGTTCTAACACTTACAAATATATCTAGGAACATTCTAATGAGAAGTTTAATGTCAATTATTATAACTTGCGAAGAAACAGAAATGGTTGTAGACATTACAGAAAGTAAAGAATGTCTCTTGAGCTCATGTAGTGTTAGCACGTTTTCGGATTCTTGGTACTTGATGTTTGGGTATGATGTATCATACCTTGAATAAGATGCATCCGTGCAATGAAGGAATCAACTCGTCCATGAAAAACATTTCTTTCTTCTTCCCACCACTTCTCCTTTTCCTTGTCAATTCCTTCAATGCCTTCACTTCCTTCCTTGCCCATCAACAGTTTCCAGATTCTCTCTGTTTCTGAGTCAAGATCCACTTTAGGCCTTGGTTTTTGTCTTTTTGTTAATTCAAATTGCTGGTAGGGTACAATTGAACCATCTCCGTTATATGGGACAAGTGCCTTTTGTGCTTCAATGTCTGATAAGTTGCTCTTCCCAAGGTTGAGACCATTCAGTTGACAAATTATCTCATCTATCAGAGTGGAGCATATCTGGTGCGGTTCTCCTGAAAATTAAGAAACAGATCATTGTCATTATATGTATACTGAAAAGACCATTCCTTTACAAAGCATGCATAACTTGGGATAGCAAAGCATTCACCAGTGCTGGCTCCATTGTTTTGCTGCTCTACAAATCTTTTCCTTTCAATACAGATGTTTGGCATTCCTTCATTAGACTCTGATTGAAATCCATTTTTTTCTTTAATTCTTGCTTTCTGTGATTTCCCTTTAGACATTATTTGACCGGAGGACCTTCCACAGATGTTTATATTGACTTTCTTTTGAGTATTTTTATTCTTCTGCTTTTTATTGCCATCTGCATGTAAACTCTCTTGACACAAGGAAATATCATGTGGATTTCTGGCTGAGTCATGTTGGTTCTTAATGCTGTTATAATATGTTCTCTTGGAACCCTTTCCTTCAATGGAATCAGATACAATGTTAGTCTGCAATTGAAGGGTATTCTGACAAATCAGTTCTCCGGTGTTCTGAGAGTTTCCAAAACATATTTGTGATTGAAATAGGCTGTAGTCTAATTCCTTAGCATGAAATTGGTGCATACATCCATTATTTCCTTCCTGGCACATATCAGAATTTCCCTGTGCTAGACTTTCTTCAGTGTGTGGAAATTTTTCTATCTGCTGTTCTTCTGTAGTTGCTGACAAGACTGTGCCTAATTTCCCTTCTGATGGGAAATAATTAGTTTTCTTTTCATGCAATAGAAGTGTATTATCATCAATGTTTCGGCATTGTTGGTTTCGTACTGTAAGTTGATCATTCTGGCTGATCAGCAAAGCTGATTTTGTACCATTTGTTATGGTTGGTCCCCCAAGCATGTCTGTGGCCTTGTGATCTGAAGTGATACTGAAAGCTTTCTCATTTCTATTGTGGATCTCCTGCTGACAAACTATTCTGCTCTGGCTTTGGCATCTGCTATTTTCAGAGTCAAAATTTAGAGCTCTCCTGCAGGATTTTTTAGTGGCAACTGTAGAATCAGCAGTTTTATCTATAGCATCAATCTGCGGTGTTGCTGCAATGTTTGGGACATTCTTCCTCTTTCTGTGCAGATTCTCCTTGATCTGTGTCTTCTGAGTTCCATGCCTTGGATTTCTTTTGGGCTTGGCCTCTACAATTACTTTTGGCCTATGCTTTCTTCGTTTGGGTGCTTTCTGCTCAGGTGTTTTGTTCAGGTCAAATCCCAGGTCACTTTCCTTGCCACATATATTGCTGTCAGAACTCTTTTGATCCCCATATGTTGCAGAAATTGCTGCAGATGATGAATCTACTATTTGTTGTAGAAGCCCATCACAATATTCCTGAATTTCATTCTGTGTGGATGAAACCAAGTCTTTTTGTTTGTTTTTCTCCTGACTTGTGCTTTCAGCTATTGTGTAATCTGGTATTGAACAAAACTGGTCGTTCATGAACTCGAGCTGATCCATTGTTGGTATTGATTGGAGGGAATTGCTGAAACTAGTGGTGGCATCAGCTTCAGCTAGTGGTGCATAATTCATATTATAATTGGGGTAAGAATCACCTGTAAAACCAGTTTTAGTCACTAACCCATTAATTGCTGAGATCATAATGGATGCAAAAAGGTATTGTTTAAACTGCCAAAAGAAATGGAGTTGTGTTTGTAACACCACAATTTTTATCATAGTTTCTCTTTGCTGCTTACTGTGTAATTTGGTGAGGGATATCAATTGCAGGTAAAAGAGAGATAAAATAAGTTTTGAAGAAACTATTGTCTACATTCATTTTCAATGTTTATAAAGTCATGTTTTGTGAAAGAATAATCACTTTTATATCAGTGTTATGAAAATTAACGTCTTTTGGGTTACTGATACATGGAATTTGCCCTTGAATTTTTAATGTAATCTTTGAATATAAAATTACTTAATGCAAATTAACTGTTATGGACCCTGGAGATTCAGTTTATTATCTATTTATTAATTTGGCAAAAATATAACCTGTCAGTTTGTGTGGCTACATGTGATATGCAATTGAATAGTATATTTCTAATTCAGTTGTCTAAATTCGTTGTGTTTCAGTCGGCTAGAATATCATTAGAAAGCCATTGTAAGCACTAAAATTTCTGAGTTTCATTTGCAGAAGAAAGTTACCATAGGGTATCTCAGAGTAGAAGTCATCCAGTTGGTATGGGACTGAACAGTGAATGTCATTGTTGAGCAAGCTGTTCAAGTTGCTGCCACCAAATTCAGAATTCCTATTTGGAATCAGAAATCTATTTGCTTCTTTGAGCAGAGTGTCTGAAGCAGAACTGACATTGCATCTTTGTACACCTACATAGGAATTACTCACATCACTGCTAGCCTGAGGGTAAAATTTTGGTACCAGTGAATTTCTTGCTGCCATGTTGTTCGCATCCAAATTCCTGTTAGGGGAAACTATTTTAGTTGCATTGTTCTTGAGGAGCTGTTCCAAGGTATTACTGTTTGATCCACTGCTCTCATAGTGCCACGCCTGGGTGTAAGAGCCTGCAATGTGATTGAGAGCATTGGTCCTATTAGCTGAGTTGCCATCAAAATTTTTGTTTTCTCTAGTTCGACCTGCTTCTCCTATCAGGTGGAGATTCTGATCTGCTCCATGGTAATGCAGCAGCTGCTCTTTCTTGTACTCGCTTCCAGGTACCCCTAGTTCTTGATAATTTGATCTTACTAGAGTCAGCTTCTCTGGGGTGATGGGTACCCATGTATTGTTCATTTCAAATTGTCTATCATCTTCACCCAAAAGTTGTTCTCCAAAGTTCATCATTGAAATTCTGAAAGTTTAAAACGGTATTACTGAGGACATTATGATATGAGGAAATGGAGAGTATATTAATATGATCATGTGTTACAAAACACCAAATCAATGCGCCTATTTATACAATATTCCAGCTCAAGTACAAGTGTACTAACTAGTACGGGCTAATAAGGGCCACTCAAACAATAAGGCCTCTTAATTACATTGGTATTATATTATATACATTGTTGGGGTGAAAAGGCCAGGAAACGATCAACACGCACAAATGGAATGTCCAAGAAAATATAGCAATCATGGGCAATATTCAATAATAGAGACTAGTTATTTACTAATTCCACGTATATTAAATTTTTATTATTAATTTTCCTAAATAATATCGACGATAGCTAAATGAAATTAATTATTTTAGATTTGATTGCTTTTTATTTTCTGAGAACAATCTTTTCATTTGATTATTTAATAAAAAGTATTACCATACTAGGAATGTATGAGATAAAATGAATTGATTTCCTCTTATGTAAAGGTCAAAATCGTTGTATGCTCTCTATGTCTTGTTAGGAGATGTTCATAAATTATATATATAAAAAAATTCAATTCAAAAGTCTTGTTAGTCGATTCAAAAAGCATATTTTCAATAGTTATATTAAATAAATAGGTATTGATTTTATTTTTTTAACATAATCTTTTATTAAATTTTTTAAAATTTATTTTTTAATTTAGTCTTATTTTTGGAATGTTACTCTATAAAAACGATTGTGAACCTAAAACCGAGTGAGGGTTCGAATCTATAGTTTATATGATGTAAATTCTTGTTTTGTTTCATTTGACAATTTAGTCTTATTTAATATAATAATGTATTTATTATTAATATTTAAATATTTTTCTTTTAATTTATAGACTTTATATTTAAAAATATTTATATAGTATATTTGGACATTTTATTTTAATTTAATAATAAATGTGCAATGTATGAATAACATAAAATTGAACTAACAAAAATTAGAAAAAAATAAAAGAATGGTTAATTACAATATAATACTTTTTAAATTTAGTTTATAAAAAAAATAATTTTTTTATAGGAAAAAATTAATAAAAATAAAAATAAATACTTAATATATGAGAAGTTACATAATTTATATTTTATCTCTTTATATGTTTGGTCATGTGTAATTTAGATTTGCGAGTAATACGTCATCTACTTTTGAAAGTGTACAAAAAAATTTCTTTTGTTACTCAACCGTCTAATTTTTTTCATTTTTTAGATAAAATACTATAAAAAATGAGAATATTTTTGTCCAAGAAAACAGAAAGATTGGATGGCTAAATAACAGAAGAATTTTCTTATATATTTTCAAAAGTACATAACATTACATTGCACATTTTCAAAAGTCAAATCTAAATTACATATGATTAAACATACAAGTAGATAAATATACTTTTTCCTAAAAATAAAAATATTTTTTAAAAAATCTCATGTTCATAAAAAAAACATTATTTGCATTTTGATTTCAAAGATTCATTTAATTATCATAACTTTTTAATATGTTTTTATTATTATTTTTATTTATTAAAAAAATTGCTATGTATGCTTGTTTACAAGTGTAACCTTTTTTCAAACAATTAAGCGGAAAAAGCAACTCTGAACATACTTTCTGTAACGTTATTGTCAATATAGGAATGGAATTTCAATAGCAATTAGCATAGATAAAATTTCTGCATAGATCACATCAAACTCGTCACTGCTATTAGCTGCATCAGAATGACGTTTATAGCTATATTACTTACTTGAAAAATGAATGTAACCCTAACAGAATCCCATCATATGTCAAACATTGCGATGGAATTACTATAACCAAAAGAAAACATAGACATTTACATTAAAACTTGTAGGTGATATTAGAAATGAAACATTGCACGTAGAATCAAGAATTGAGGAAGACCAATACATATAAGGGAAGGATAAACAAGAAGGTAAGCCATTTTGGGTTCCACATTATGTATGTGATCAACAAGCAATGCCATTAACACCAAACAGCCTCCAACCAACTCAAGAAACACCATATTTCAGTACAAGATGTATAAGAACTTTTCAAGCATAAATAAATTTTGTCAGGTATTGTTTATCATGTTACCTGTTCATGTACAATATCTAACTGCAAACAAGGTTATTTGTGTTATTCCCAATTATATGCTGAACATACTTTCCACTCAAAATATGTCAAATATTCAATCAAACAAAGGATCAACATTCACATTGACAGTGTATTCAACTCATGAGAATCCACAAAAAAACAATTCAATAGAGGATCTCACCTGCTATGTTGTTGCTCACCCATCTGAAGAAATTTCAAAGCTTTATGATCTTGATGGACTAGGCCAAAGCTACAAGTTCTACAGCTTCTTCAGAAGTAATCTAGATTTTGCCCTGAATCATACGAATCCCGATGAATTCATGTAATTCTTAGTTTTAACTCATTGTCTGATCTCAACCTGTCACAACCCTTCCAACACATTCCTCAGCATAGCCACTGTTACACGATAACATAGCAACATATTAAACCATAAAAATAAAAACTCCCCTTAGGCACATATTATTCAATGCCTGCTTTAAATGTTGAAATGAATGACATGAACATGGAAATGGTGAATAACAATGGTTAACTAAAAGTAAAAGCACATGTGTCCAGCACACAATACCAAAAGAAGATTTTTATTGGTAGTTGTGAATCTGACTATATTGACTGATTAAAATCCGACATAAATATATGGGATTTTGTCACAATAAACGATATAAAACAGAATCTTCAGAATCTGTGAAATGAAGGATACACGAAAAAACTTGTCTTGATTTTGTTCATTGTATGCTAATTATGTAGAACATTAATACGAAATAGCAAAAATGGTATTAAAAAAAATGTTCTTTTGAAGCTCAGCTCACCTATCTGCCTTAAGGGTACATAGCCGCACTGAGCGCCTCACAAAACTTAAGGTATAGTCATTACCGGAATGGAAACAGAGTGAGTCTGAGAGAGAGAGAGAGAGAGAAGAGGGAGAAAGATAAAACGATAGATTATAAGAGTTTTAAATAATATTAAAAAAAGTACATGTTAGTTTGGGACACCCTTTGTGTAAAAGAATCTAAACTGAGCACTCACACCATGCGTTCATGGTTTTATCTTTTGCTTCTCCAATGACTTGTTTCTGTTTTTATTCTCTTACCCATTAATGACTTTACGAAACAGAGAATCGAGCTGTCTCTACCCTTTCAGACCTTATTTTATAACATTTACTATGCTGATTTCATGTAAATTTGAGTTATTACAGTATTAATTGTTTTGGTCACTGGTTACAAAACTTTATATTGGATGTTACTACTCTCGCAATACAGTATTTGGTGAACATATATGAGTACAATTTGTAATTTTCGTGTAACATTGTTCAAAGTTTCATGCCAGGAACTATCTATCTAGTTGTAGAATTTATATTCTTAGTGTTATTTTCAATTTTTTTTTACATTAATTAATAGTACCTTCAATTTTGGTTTTTTTTCTTATTTAATTTTGTACTTCTATTTTTAGTCGAGGAGAATATGACATGTACACGAGAAGGTGAGGGTCGATTTGAAAAAAAAAAAGTTCTAATCAATTAAAATTGTTTGTTAGTTTAATTTTTTTAATTTATCTTTAAGGGATGTTGATTCTCTCTTATTGTAGCGGGAATCAATGTTAGATTCATTTTTTCTTAAATAAAATAAATTTAATAAAAAATACAAAAATGATAAAAAAGTATATGCAAAATTTATTTAAATAAATTCTAAATTTGTAAATTTTATACTTTCTTTCTCATTCTTGTACTTTTTCTCTTCCTACATACTCAACACTCCTTCAATCTTTATGTCCAATTTCTTCTTCTCTTTTTTCCATACTCAACTTATCTCTTCTTTTCTAACTCCCTCTTTTACTCACTCATTTAAATGAGTTTTGTGTATTTTTTTTATTTTTACTTAAATGAGCTCATTTTTGTTTAAACAAAAATAAAATTAAACCTTTAATTTTCGTTATAATAGAAGATGGTTCAGATCAAATTTTAAGTTCATTTCTATTTACATCTTTAACCTAGTTATTTGAAAAATTAATTTTAAAGACTTTTTAAAAATTAAATTTGTTATTTATAAATTATTTTTTACAATTAAATTTTTGAAATATGAAAAGATATTTTTTGAAAAAAAAATTGAAAGTGATTTGTAAATCATTTTCTAGATTAATATTTTAGAAATATAGAAAATGTTCAAGGGATGAGAATTAAAAAAAGAAAAAGAAAGAGGAGTGTGAAAAGACATTCTCTAATTTTAATTGGCCAACCCAAATTGAATTTGGTCTAGGGAAGTGATTGGATTGTAATCTTTTGAAAAAATTGAAAATAAATAAGAAAAATAAAAAAAAAAGTACAAGTCTTGTATATAAAAGATTGGTTGACACCAAAGAGAGTAGAAGTTGACTCATAAATTTTAGACAACACTAACAAGACATGCAACAAATGCAGGCAACATAGGGCAAAGTATAGATGCTAAATCGAACAAATAGAACATGAAAATGAGAAGACATCAACACATACCTTGGTTTGAATTGAAAGTTCATAGAGATGGCAAGAGCTACGAGTACAACGGCAATGAGATCTATTGAACAACAACTCTCAGTATAGCCAATTCATAGGCAAATCACGAGGGCAACAAAAATTCGACTGAAGAAGATGAGTTATTGTATGGAAAATCAATGAAGAATGCAAATGAATCCTTCAATTTGTGAATATATACACATATTAGTTTGGATCGGGTTTATTAGTTTTTTCAATGTTTTAACCCGAGACTTGACCCGGCTGAAATTAAGGTTTAACCTTTCTTATTAAAATTAAACCATTAACCTAATTTAAGGTTTGTCCTTTAGATTGAGTTAATTGAGATTGTAAACTCTTTTTTAGCTTAGGATTATTATTGTCTAAAAATTACATTTGGATAAGATCACAGCGAGTGGTAAATTTTTAATATAATTTAAAAATTAAAATGAATTCACTTATACATATATAATTTAATTAATGGTTTTAAATTTATGTATTTATTACTTTGTAGTTGTTTTACGAATAAATAACTTTCTATTTAATAGAAACTATAAATTTAATAAATATTAAATGTATATTAATTTTTTTAATATTTTTCCTTTATAATATCAGCAATAGTTAAATGAAATTAATTATTTTATATTTGATTCCTTTTTTTATGACAACAATATTTTCATTTAATTATTTAATAATAATCATTACCGCAATATTTATCAGATAAAGTGAATTGATTTTCTCTTATGTAAGGGTCAAAATCATTTTCTCCTCTATGCTGCCTTGATAGGGGTGTTCATAAATTACAAAAAAATGAATTCAAATATCTGCCTCTATATATAATTTTGAGTCATAATTTTTAAACTAGAGTATTTTTAGATGTTAATTTTATTTTCATTTTTTAATTCAACCTTCTATTTATTTAGATTTTGAAAATTGAAAATTTTATCTCTTTAATTAAATTTTATTTAGTGTAATAATATATTTATTATTAATATTTAAAATATTAATTTTAAATTTCATTTAAAAATTTATTTTAAGTAATAATAAATGTACAATCTATGAGAAGCATACTAATTGAAGTTGAACTAATTAAATACTGAAAGATGAACTAACCATAAATTAGAAGAAAAAAAGCACAATTTAAAAAAAAATTGGATCAAATTTTTATTTAATTTTAAAAGCTAATTTAATCCAATCCAAATCAAACATGTACGTATATTTAAATATTATTTTTATATATTTTTAACTTCTAATACATTCATTAATGTCACAAAGATACTAATTTAAATATTATTTTTATATATTTTTTAACTTGTAATACTTTAATTAATGTCGCAAAGATACTAATTAATAACCTCCGAGCAAGTTTAAATACATGAAAATACCTGTGGCTTTTTTTTAAAAAAAATAGTAATTAATATTACCTTTGATTATTAAAAATAAAGAAAATAGTATACATCCTCTCTTGCATGAGTTGGTTTTGTAATCATTGAGGCCTGACATGAGTTACTTTACTTGCGTAAATGTTTGCATAAACTATGCATTATTTTGAGGATATTTTGGGGACAGTTATGCCTAAATCAACAAACCAAATGGAATCCCATGAAAGTCGTGTCTTCAAATAACCACAAGTCCTAATGTGAAAAGTATGATTAATTAAAATCTTTAATATATTGTCTTTTAAGTAAAAATACATCAAAGGGAATAAACAAAAACACTTAATTTTGACTTTTTATATAATGACATGTGGCAAAAAATTTAGTTTATCTAAAAAATAGTTTTTATTTGATATAATGTATGAAAACTTAAAGTTGAAATAAAATTTAAATTGCATTTATAAATAATATTTAAAAATGATATAAAATTAACAAAATAAAATTAAAAGTGTAATATATGAGAACTCATGTGATTTAATAAGAATAAAAAATAGAATTAATTTTTAAAACATATTCTGTTAAAAAAAAAGGAACTCAAACTTATAATAAAGAAATTAACAAAAAAATATTCTTGCCATACTTTTTAATTTTTTCTTAATTTTACAAAAAAAAATACTTACAAATTTTTTAATTTAATATGTGGTCTTAAATTTGAATCAATAAAAAAAATACTGTCATTCATAATAATTTTAATCAAGTTAAACAAGATTGTATCTAGTGAAAATTATGTTGTTTTAAACAAAAAAAGGAAAAGAAACACATGTAAATTATTTTTGTTTTAAAAATTCATTTAATTATCGTAACCTTTTAGCATGTTCTGATTATTGTTTTTCGGAAAAACTTAAACCAATACATTCTTTACTTTAACGATTAAAATTATGTTTTTGAATTTGACTAAACATGTTTTTTTCTTTTACTCTGAAGAATAATGTAATAACATTATAAAACAGTTTTCTTTTAAAGAAAAATCTAAATAAAAATAAAACTCTGAGGACGTATTCCCGCAAAAGTAATATAATGCAATTTTTTTTAAAATTATTAATAATAAAAAGTATTCGTACGATATTTTAAAGTTATTTTTAATGCAATTTTTATTTATTAAAAAATACTATTGTGATGATAATTAAAAAATAAATAAATCAATGTAACAACGATGATCTTATTTTTCTTATGCAATTATTTATGTTACCATGCCTCTTGACGACCGTTTCTAGATCTTTATTTTCTTTTAATTTTTAAGTTTTTTAGAGTTTAACTTTAAAAATATTAAAGTAAAATTTAGAAATTTAAAGGGCTTGTAAAACTTACCAGAACATGTTGAATGTACGATAGATTTTATCAAAATTTAAATTTAGTCATAATATTAATATTATTTTTAATTAAAATTTAGTTTAATAATATATGTAGATTTTTAATATTAGTGTATTAACTTTTAATTTTAACTTTATTATTTAAATTATTGAGTTACAAATTTAATTGTAAGGAGAGAGTAACATTATTAGTGTAATTTTGGACCTAAATTTATAAGTACAGAAACCATGTGAATAGTAGTACTATCAATACATTCTTGATATGTTACATGATAATTTTGAAATAATAATAATAAATAATGTGTTTAAAGAGTAAAAATTGAGGTGAAAAAGCAACTTCCTAAATTGAGTCACATAAATTCAAACCAGCCCTATAAAATACTAAATTGTACTCTTTTAAACAAAGATTAAGTAAGATGTAATCCATATCTAAGAAAATATTGTTCTTAGCATTCTAAAAAACTTGCAAGGAGCATGCAGAAGAACTAATAGCTTAATTACACTGGAGGAGAATTCATAGTGGACTATTGGTCAATAAAATAAAGGATTAAATATTAAAATTTATAAATTTAGAGACTAAAATAATTAATGCTTATATTTAAGAAACTAAAACAGAGTTTCTTTTGTTTTCACCTGTTAAATTTGTTATATCAACCATATAGCATTTGGTAAAAATCTTCCTCCATGTCTTAGAATTTCTGTTGCAATAACATTAAAATAAATAAATGGAACAAAAATATTATTTCTAAATTTTTGTTAATTTACTAGAAAATTAATATAATTTATGATAAAAATATTTTAATTTTATTAATTTACTCAAAAAATGATTTATGCAATAAAGGGCAAAGGAAAGAAGGAACCGCAGGGATTGGAAGGATGCAATGGCAAATGGATGTGTCACCTTTGGTGCCTTTATTCCTTCCGTGTGCTCACCCAAAAGTCTGTTTCTTTTTTCCCTTTCACAACTTGGAAAATGCTTTTTGTGTTTTGATGCGTATAGATGAAGCGTGCAGTTAGATTCTACGTTTAATGCTAACTCTTAAGATTGATTATACGAATATAAAAAGTATTCAAATTTTCCGAGTTTAATGGAACTTTTTTTTTATTTTAAAAATATAAATTGTTATTATTTAAAAAATATAGAAAAACATTTAGTAATTCTTTAACTAATATTTTTAAAATACTTATTAACAAAATTCTTATTATTATTATTTCAATTTTATTAATTTTTTTGGTAAATAAAAAAAAGAAAAACATAAAAATAAATTATAAAATATGTAAATTATCTAAAACTAAAAGTTTAAGAATTATATCAGAAGAATTTCAATTTTATTAATTTTAGTCTTAAAAGTGATGTTAAATATTTAAAATAATAATTTTTTTTTATACTTTTATATGCTCAATATAATTTTTAAATAAAGCCTTTTGTTACCGCCAGTTGCTTGGTTTTAGTTCTAAAGGCTAGGGGTCTATATATATTGTTTGTTCTACTTCTTATTATTATTATTATTGTTGTTGTAAAAAACATTTTAAATTTTCATTTATTTTTTTACTATTAAAATAAATTTTATTTTTAAAAATTTATTTCATTCTAGTTTTGTCATGTATTCTTAAAACTGTTAATATTAACTATAACCTACATCTTATCCCAAATAACTAACTACATGGTTTTATCTCTTTTCAAACATTGCATGTAATTGAATTACTTTAATTTTAAACATTAATATATATATATATATATATATATATATATATATATTATAAAAGATGATAACCTAGATTTTGATAAAAGATGACTTAACAAATTTAATTTATTTTTTTATCAGATTTAAAAATATTTATTAAACATATGATACTTCTAAAATAATTTTATAAAAATAAATAAATAAAAAATATTAAAATATGACAAATTTTATGATTAAATACAAATAAAATTATAAAAAATATGATAAGAAATTATTTATAAAATTATATAAATAAAAAATAGTACTATAATTTAATAATTATTAATAATACAGATAAAAATGAGATAAATATATAACTTAGTTTTATAATAAATTATTATATTGTATTTAATAATAATAATTCATTCCAAATATTTAATATTATAAAAATTTAATTATTTTTTATCTATTTGAAATAATTTTTATTTATCTATAAATTTATAGTAAAAAATGTTATATAAAATAAATATTTTTAATAAATTATAATAATTTTTTTAAAGATAGTTTATAGGTTACTTTCAGCCCACTTAATTTAATGGTTTTTTTTTAACTCTATAGACTTTTTAGATGATGAACTTTTTGATCTTATATATTTTAGTGCTAATCCACATTTCTACATGAATTAAAGTTAAATTAGTTAAAACTAGCTCATTTAATACTTTTCTGGTGACAAAACATCGGGTTGAGGCGAAGGAACGAGTAGTTCACTGAATGAATTATGTGTGAGCTTAATCTAAGAAAAAAATTGCCAATATATTTTGCACAGATTAGAAATATGTAAATAAATACTAGTTTTATAGAGAGTTTTAGGAATTGAAGAAAAGGGAAAGAGTCTAATTAATACGTCTTATATATTATAAAATAGTAAAATTCATGAATCACTTGCCAGTGTCCTTCACAAATTCCAAATCATTATTTATCAAATTATTATTATTATATATTTTTAATCCATAATAATCGTGTTATACTGAAATTTAAATATCAGGGAAAAAAACAAAAATTGTGTAGAGATGTTACTTAAATTGCTATAACTTAAAACTACAATCCTAGAAATTATTAAATTCACTTGAATATTCTCAAAACGAATGGAAAAGGAACTTGTGTAATAAGGTCTTAAATCACATATGATTAAAGGAAGTGAGTTTTGCGCTGTACTAACGGTTTATTTCCATGCATCTTTGGTCACAAGTTCTCTAACATATCATAGTGACCGTATCCATGAAACAGCACATTGATGGAATTTTCTTCGCCGTTTCTATATTCTTCGCCATATTTTGCTATGTTTACCAAATCAACTGAGCTTGGGTCTCTCATGAAAACAGATATTGGCGTCCTAACAAGTTATGAAAAACATGTTAGATACAAGATAAAGAAGAATCAGAACAGCGGAAAATGTAAAAAAAAAAATTATCTCTGGGTTAAGTTATTGCATCATAGAATATCCCTAAACTTTTCTAGTTCTAGAAACTTGTTAATTTATAGTTTATTATGTGATGGATGGATTCACATGTTTTACATCCATTAATTTTACTGTTTCTGTTACCGTATAAAGTGTATGAGAATTTGGGATTAATTTTTGTTTAATTTATTTGCTACAGCGTTATGTCCATCGTTCTATATCATTGATGTATCAATTTAAACTTACCAACGATAGATGGTAATTGAAATTTAAGTAAACAGCTTCTAGTCAATAAAATATACATCAAGACACATGTTTAAATTCAATTATAAAATAATATATACGAGTAAGACACATTTATAAAACTCACCTCAAGACATGCGAAGCCATTAACAGCTCTGGTTCTCCGCCCCATACATAAGGCTGTTGAATTCTCTTCACGTATGCATCAAAATCTCCTTCTATAAACCTGCAGATAAATAAGACAAAATAAATAACAAAAGCACATGCCAAGAGAGTGATATTTATCTTGCAAATCTAACCATTCTGTTTCCTCTCGCCGTTTTAGCAACTCATCCACCACCTAAATTGGGAACACAAAAAACGTTAAGAAATTGGAAAAGAACAAAAAACTTATTATCTATCTAAACACTGATCTTACTCGAGCTCTTAATTCATCAGCCAAGTCCCTCTGCTCATTCTCATTAGGTGCTTTTTCTCCATTTCTCAAGCAAGCACTATGAGCTATTGCTCTAAACAAACACCGACCATCAGCAGGCACCCCTGTACCAGATAACTTACAAACAAATCAATATATTAACTTTCACACAATCTCACTCAAACTTTTGGTCTCGGTGCTAAACAAAATCATCAATGCAATTTTTAACATAAAAGATATTAAAAAGGAAAACAACTAAATACTGAAAACATAAAAAAAATAAAATCGATTCAATTAAAACTCTTCAATGTTGTCAATAACAAAAACAAATTTAAACAAAAATGAATACTCTGTAATTTGAAAAACTTAAAACAGTTCAATTGAAACATAAATCCAATTTCATTGTTCATAAATTAGTTAAAAAGTGTCTCAACTCAGATTAAGACTAAAAGCAGTCACACGACAAATCCATCTTCTTTTACAGAATGTAAAATGCTGATCCACTTAAACAATCTTACAATCTAACAAACATAATATTAAAAATAAAGGAAAAAAAAAAGAGCAAACGAAATATAACTAACCAGTTACTCTGTAATCAGCAAAAACCTCATCCTTCTCTTCTTTATCCACCAATTCCTCTCTCCTGCAAATCTCGTCGGAGACCACTGCAGCAGCTCCGGGCGCCGCTTCGGAATCGACATCGACACAAACCGGAGGTGCGAGGCACGCACACACGCCGAAGAGAAGCCAAGCCGAGTCAGGACGGTGGAGCCACCTCGCCGGTCGGGCGTCCCAAGCCACGTTCCACGATCCCTCTCCCTTCAACTCATGCACTGTAACCACTCCGCGCCGGAATCCGTCACCACGGCGTGGCATGATGGCGTGCCATATTGAGGCGGCGCCGCCACCGGAGCCGAAGAGTTTACAGTCGCTGGAATGACGGCGACGGATGAAACCGTCGAAACGTGGCGGCGGCGGCGAGACAGAAAGAGAGAACGAGGTGTGAGCCAGACGAGCCGGCGACGCGTGAACGAGAGAGAAGATCCACGGTTTTGGGCGAGTGGCGCAGAGAACTCCAAGCATGGGGGAAGGCTATCGTGCGCTGTGTTTGATTGTTGCACTATCTTACGCATCGGCATCCGCATCCATACCCGTTTGCATTTGCATGTGTGAGTGGCAGAGCATAGCTTTTTGGAGAATTCCAACAACCCACACGGCCTCTCCAAAGCAATATTACAATCACACGCGCGTGGCTAACATGCTCTCCCACTCGCCTCTTCTTTATATACCCGTGTTCCTATCTGCAATTTCTTTTTCTTTTTTATTTTTTTATTAAAAGGAATATTCCTCAGTGCCCTGGAATTTCTAAAATAGGTTCAACCGTTCGTATTCCACGTGGTAACACCTCATTGCTTCGTAATAATACTTTATTTTTTTTAATGCTATGACTTAAATCCGTGATATTGTATCTATTCAATTAAATCAGTTGTTAATTTAATCACATTTTTAACATTTTTTCCTAATCGAACAGTCCCAGTATTATGGGTTTGTTCAGTTATTGCCCTGACCAGCAACTCTTACAATTCAATATTTGTTGTGTGCATAAAAATATATCATTTAAAAGGTTAATGTTACTTACTTCATAGAAGACTATTCTGGGAATTTTATAGACATGTTTGATTGATTTTGAAAACAAAAACAATTTCTTTTAAGGTTTTGTAAATAAATTAATTAAAAATTATTATTTTTAGCATTGATTAAACTGATTCACTGTGCTAATTTATATGCTTTTAACAATGTTATAAGTACCAACTCGAGATTTTTCTACCAAGTGCTATTTTTACTAGTGAATCGAATGTTCGTAGTGGTAGGAAATTTTGATAGAATAAAAGTTAGACATAGTTTTTTTATAATTTTTAATTAAATTTTGAGCTCCATTTTAATAACTTACAGAAACAATAAATATATATATTTTATTAAGATAATTTTTAATTTTATTTAAAAATAAAAAAATATTCATAAAATTGTAGCTAACTTCTGTCGATTATAATAAATTAATTAAAGCTTGAGATTGATTGATAGAAATCAAGACATTTTAGTATTTTCAGTGCTAGTATGATTTATAAGTCTAATCATGAATTATCATGTCACTACAAATTGTTCATTTTTGTAGTAGTTAGTTTAAAAATTTTACCTATTATAAAATTTAATTAGTTGATTGTATAAAAAAAAATTCTGATAATGTATTAAAATTAAACTCATATTTTAATAAAAAAAATTACAGTTAAAACATTTTATACCATGTGGTCGTGTTTTTTTATTTTATTTTTACTCTATATATTTAATAAAATTAAGTAGTTTTAGTGCTTTTGTCAAAGACTAAAAGCACATTTTTAAAATATTTTTTATGCATTAAAAATTAATAAAAATTTTTAAGAATTAAAATAAATACGTCATATCGTCTGGGATAAAAATTACATCTAAGTCTATTAATTAAATATCATAATTTTCAAATAAAAAAACCATTAAATGTTCTCAATTAAATATTAAGTATCCAACATTTTAATTATGTGTATGTATATATAAAATGATATAAGCTAAACAACGCAATGATTTATAATCTATACTTACGCTTAAGTGTAAGTTATTATTTTCCTAAAATCATACAAAAAGTGGTCAAATAGAAAGTATGATATACAACATTTATCTTATTTACGAAAATTAAAGACGCATAAAGAGGTGATTAATTGAAAGAGATGAAATCATATAAATTTGGTAAATGGTAACTAAGTGTATAGTATCAAAATCATTAAAATGTGATCATGTCATAAGGCCTAAAACGAGAAATTTCAATTCAAAACTTTAATTTGAATGTTCAATCAATATAAATATAAATTTTTTATACTGCTAAATAATTAAAAATAAAAGAATCAGTTGCATAATAATTAATGATTGAATGAGAATATAAAATACCTTCACTAATTACTTCAATTGTAAAGGCATAATGACTAGAGTCCACAAATGGTCTGAAATTTGATGGTCCCATTTTAGTTTTATGCTATTTTCCTTTCAAAAAGCTAAAAAAAAGAGTTGTTCAAAACATTCCACGTGGTTGTTTGGTGGAACAAAGATATACGTACAAGTCATTGATGAAGAATGAAGTGAAGCATAGCAATAAAACATTGCTGTCCTTTTTTGCTTTAACAATCTATTTCTTTTTATTGTCAATATTCAGCTAAGAGAGAAAAGCATATTAATATTTATCATAATAACGTGCTGCTAATCATAGGAAAGGGTATTAAAAAAATGATATAAGACAAAAAGTCTAAAACAAAAGGTCTTCAATAAATTATGCGTATATGTTTTTCATGAATTTAATTGGAATAAGGACAAGCATGATGAGGAAACTGAAGTGTAGTTTTTATTAACTATTTTCTTAGAATTTGTTTTGAATCGATGTTGTTTGTTTGGAATTATTTGGTCCTTTTTGTTTTTATATATGAGTAATATAGCATTGAAAAGTGTAGCCACGTTACAGTGTTGCTTGCACGACTCTAGCACCAGCCACCTCGTGCCCTAGAGGGACAAGAACATGTCATCACCAAATGTAACAAAATGGCACGCTCATTTAGAAAACCCTCAATTTAATAAATTTTTTATTCTTTAATTAGTGCCTAAGAATAATTAACATTGGTCTTAAGTACTAAGTTAAACTCTAACTCTAATTAAAAAAAAAACTAACAGTAACTTAAAATGTTGCACCTGAATTTTATCCTTCCTTAACCAGTGTCTTTAAGAGAAGCGATTAACATTTGCCAAATGTAATCAGTAACTTAAAGAAATGGTTAATAGTATTTGTCATTTAATTAATGGATTCATAGTGACATAAACGCTTATACGTTTTGCGTTAGGCGAATATTTTGAGAAATAGAACGAAGGAAATCACCCTTTTCCACGGACAAGTCCATGATTTCTTCCTCAAATTGAATCTATTCATCCTGATTCTCGCCGGGCTCGTGGAAAACGAAAAATAAAATAAGAAAACTAAAATGAGAAAACTATCACTACTCACATGTAAGTGTATTATACAAACCTATATCAAAATTATGAGAGAAATTTTCTTCTCGTAAGTCATGAGCAAAATTGTGAGACATGGTGCATTTCTTTGTCGTGAGACAAAACTAAATTGAAGTCACTCATAATCCATAACATGCTAGTAGTTTCCAATAGATGCAATGATGTGAACTAAATGTAAGTTATTAGTGTGTATTGAGTTTTACACATTGAAATTTGCAAAACAAAATCATACACAAATTATGTTTAAGGCCGAAGCTAGAGAAAGTGTAATTTTTTTAATGCAAAATAATTTATTTTACTCGTTTAAAATTCATTCAGTTTATCATTTGTCATAATATTTTAGTCTAGTTTAACATTTCAACCCTTCTTATTTGCAAAAGGAAAAATGCTCTTCCTATGATTTATTTCAAATAGAAAGAAGATTAATAACATTATTATCAAAAAGTACATCATAATAGCCTAGAAATTATCATTGTATGATTTTATTACACATTTAGCAGTTATATTTGAAAGAATAAAATTATAAAAAAATTGACACATTTTAAAGTTAATTTATTCAGATAAATACTTTTAAGAATCGAAGTAAAACAATCTGCTCATTCTTACGCATAAATATACAATAACAAGTCTTATTTCAGGTTATATAAATCACACGTCATTGAACTTAGTGAAAAACTAAACTATTTTTTTTAACACATGACACGAATAAACCTTGTCTACAGGAAATAAATGTTAAAAAATAACTTTTAAGGACCAAATTATCTAGTTACATGACACTATATGTATATGATTCTTATACCATATCAGTAAATACATCACCCTATTAACAACCATGAACAAAAGAACAAAATTATAAATAAGTTAACATTTTAAAATGATAAAATATTTCGACAATACTTTCAAAACCAAAGATAATCAACATTAATTTAATAGACCAAATTGTATACTTACAGATACGTAAGACTTCTTTTTGTAAAGAAATTTCTATATCACCATATGTTAGTGATTTACATGGCGAAAGAAAGAAAAAAACTTAACCCATATATTGAATTGATGCCAAACTGTATTTGGCGTTAGGTACATTTACCAAAATGAATAGAACAGGAATATAATGACAAACTACAGATATATGAATTCAGTTCATTGAATGAGTATTTGAAATACAGAGTTACATTGTAATGAGAACCTTAAAAAATATCTAACAAAAGATAATTTGATTGAATTTATGCAACCACTATAGACATTGACCAAAAATTAGAACCACGCAATACAGTAGCCACAAATTATAGCAGCTCTCAACTCTGACATTAGCAAGATCCCATTTCAGCTTCCTTGACCCAAATGACACGCGATCTTAAATCTACCATCAACACTACTCGCTCGTCAATCTGTTGTCAAGTTCCCTCATGCTTAAAAGTTGGGCATTTACATTCAAAACCGTTTCCAAGCCAAATGATAAAATGATAGTTAACCACGCCAGTCAACTTTAAGAATCCTCATCCCTATATTTCTTTGACCCATTTGCTCCAGATGTTTAGAATACTCGGAGCTGATTGTAATGTTGCTCTATCTAGAGTGGTTTCATGTATGAAAGGTGGAGGGTTGGGAAGGTTTCATGAGATATCACACTTTATGGTAACGAGACTTTTCAAGAGCAACTGGGATCTCTTTGAATCATTGAGCCATCATGAATCTGATCTTGGAGCTGTAAAAGATGAAAGAAGACCAGCTGCATGAGCAGGTAAAATATCTCCAAACGAGGACATAGCAGCTGCAGATCTATCCTTAAAAATGCCAACTTGCCCGTCAGATAATATGGATCCAAGTTTAAAAGTACTCTCCCCAAACCTGCTTCCAACCTTGAAGAAATATAAGAAATAGTATCAATACCTACAAATCTATGCGATCAAACAATATATTCTAAATCAGATTTTAGATATATAAGAATAGAGAAGTAACAGTATACAAATGCAATTAAGACTTCATATAGATCGGTCAATCATATCAAAGGTGACTTTACTCCCAAATTTTGCGTATAGGCGGCTAATGTTGTAAACGGCGTATACTGAAATCTACTGGCCAAGCAATATGGTATTATATGCTCAACCACAGAGCATGACGATAACTCATTAACCAAATTCGGCAACAATTATAAAGAATTTTCTCAATTAATCAGGGAACCAATTATAATTCAATGGATAACCTTTTCCAGGCTAGAGCAACACATGATACAAGTACTAGGTGTAGGAGATGAAGTTCTATGCGGTTTAAGAAATTGAAATGATTCAGAATTACTTCAGTCAAATACTACAGTAGAATAATCCAAATAAAATTACTAAGGAATTCTTTAGATTTTGAATGATACAGTACTCTGTACTCCTAATAATCACTTGGCATATGGATTGGAATTGCATTAAATAGTTGCTCAACTGTCCACAGTGTATAAAGAAAGACAACTTGTCTATAGAAAGGAAAAATACATTTGTATGGCTGCATAAATAAGAGTTCCCTGCAGCCATGAATGTGTATGACACGCAAATGTGAGACGTGGAGTTCAACATCACATAATTTCTTGATAAAAAAATATGATGAATTAAACTGCAATACAGCAATAGATAGAACCAAAAGCTTACTTGCATAAAAGACTTCAGTAATGGTGCTGCCACCCCAAGACTTGAACTATCATCCAAATTTATCTTCTGAGAAAGCTCTCCATTTGTAAGAGAATTCCATGAACTTCTTGAAGAAATTTCATTTGTTGATGGGGTAAATGCCTTCTTTGTCCCTCTAGAGGACAATGCTGGAGCACTGGATTTACCAAGACATTAGTTTGTGAATATGAAATGACATTTTAGAATATTATTCAATAGCTTAATTAATAGGTTTCTTAGCAAAACTACCATAAAAATTAGTCATTGGATGAACTATCAGATTTAAACTAATTTATATTAAATAAATAGTAAGACGGTAAAACAGACAAGCAAAGAACTATGCATTATAAAATGACACAATATAAATAAAACACAAGATCAGACTAACCTGATGGGGAGGTATTTAAACCGGGGAACTGTAGAACACCTCAGAATATTAGATTCTGAATTAGTAGGCAGTTTCTGAACAGTATCGGTGTATATACGGTTAAGTTGCACAAAGAAACCAAAGAGGACTGCATGGCGTAGGTACGTCTGTCTCTCATTCTCCCAGAGATATGGTTCGTACCTTTAACAAATTAAGTAAGATAAGAAATCATTACCAGATCAAGGGAAAGAAGGAAAACTTGAGATGACTCTGAATTACTAGAAAAGCAAATTAATACCTACAGCCAATTCAACCCCGCACAATAAATGCACACTACAAATTCTCTCTAACCATGATTTTCACAAAAAAATATATTACAATGTTTCAACCTCCCAGATTGCAAAATTATGGGGCCTAACTATGTCATCTGGATTTGCTCCTGCATGAGCATGGATTTCTTTGAGTTACAGTATATTTAAAATTCATGAATCATGATCAAGTCTTGGCCCTTGAGCCATCAATTCTTTGAGTAATCCATTTCACTGATACTCTTCGAAAATTTTTGCATTTCAGAGGGCAGTTTTCTATTTTTTCTACTTCTATTATTTTCTAGATTTATTTTAGCTATTTCCTTGCATGTGTAATCATTGTATAACCCAAATGTTCATGTATTGCACATCTTATGTTCCTTCTAACATGGTATTAGGTCTAAATCAAAAAGAAAGAACTTGAACAGAAGAATGAGAAACTTACGTAAGCCAGTCTATGGGATCTAGTTTCTGAGAAAGTCGATTTAGCAATTGATTTGAACGTTCTCTAATGGCTGATGTCGTCAAACTTGGGTCCTGCTTCCTTCTGATGGGTAGCTTTGGTTTCGGGTTATTAGATGATTCCCCAACCACATTTGAATCACCACCAGAAAGAACATCAGTAGCAAATTTGACATCTAACAAAACTTGCAAGACACCTTTTTCTGACACTTGTCGGGAACCACCCTCTTCAGTGGAAAGGAAGTCCTCAAAGATTCCAATTACCTGTAGATGTAAGCAGTGAACAACATAGCAAGAGTCATTGAAACAAAAATACATAATAACTTGACAAGCCACCACCTAGAAAATTGTTCCAAAACATTGAACAATTCAGGATGGAATGGCAACATGGTTAAATGACACTTCATTGACCATTGATTAACATGTCTTCACAGTGAGCAGTAACACCTAGATTTGAGCAATATTTTCCTGGTACTTACGTTTATGGTGAAATAAAAACTGCAAGCCAGTGCTAGTGTAAGTGTGTTCTATTTGCCCAGGGATTTCAACCTAACAAATTTAATGGGATAAGCTGCGGCCTTAGCTCCAGTTTCAACACCTTTCTCAAACTGTTTTCTTCAATAAAAATGGAAAGGGGTGGAAAGCTATTATTAACCAGCCTTTATTATTATTTACTCATGTTTGTCTCAGAGATATGCATGTATTTATTTTGTACTTTTGATTTTAAAAGTAGAGACCTTTCATTTAATTGTAATAAATTCCATAAAAACAAAAGGAAATGTTAATGAATAATAAAGAGATAGAAATTAGTAATTTGATGATATATCTATAAGCAAAATTTAGTTTTGACCAGATGCTTCAGAAGAAATTACTAGTTTAATGATAATTTTATACTTTTCCATGTTTTTCTTCAAGATCAGGTTTTGGGAACATTTGATTTACAACAAATATAAGAAACCATGCATTGCAAAGGCCACACTATTGTTTAGTCATCTGTAGCACTAGCAACATTGTAAAAGAATATAATGCTAGCCGTCAACATTATGCTAATACGAAAAAAAGGTTAGGCTTTTGCATGCCCATGGTTCTATTCACTCTCATTTTAATTCAAAACATACAAAGAAATTTAGAGGGTTGTAGATTTCAGGAACTTCCATATCCCATCTGAGCGTCAAAATGCACCAGTAAATCAAAAGGATTTAGCATATCAAATGGTGCTCAAACAGCCTCATTGAAAGTGAATCTTTTTATTTTTCAATTCTCTTTTGGCTACTCACCAATAATCATTCAGGACTTAATTATAACCATTTAATAAGGACAATAACTTTTGGTTATTCTTAACTTTGAATCCAATATAAAAAAGACACCCAGATAAGATATTGATTTATTGTCACAATACCTCAAAACCACCAAAGGCAAAAAGACATTATGCAGCACAAGGAAAGCTTGCAGAGGGATTAGACAACCTTGCTGAATTCTTAGTTCACTTCTCATTGTTTTCTGTCTTATGTTTTATATGATTTTTAGGATATATTATCCTCACTGTCATTTTCTCTTCTTATTTTCAATGAAATCTCATTTTCTATAAATAAACAAAAGGAAAGAGAGGAAATAAATTTAGAGAGGCAGAATCACTTTGGTGGACATGAACTTCAAATAGATTAACACACAGAAATATCTACCTTTTCCAATAATCTTGATGCAAGTTTATGCAAAATCTTCTTGTCAAGTACGTGACCTCCAACTCTATGAACTTCTTCACAAGCTCTAAATAGAAACGAGATGATATACAGAGAAGGCATAGATGGAAGAGATATTTTCATTTCCGATTGGTTCTCATTCGATTGATCTTGCTTGACTACAATATCCTCCCAGCCCTGTTTAGGAAACCAAATAATGAGCAACCTTCAAGATTAAAACGATAACTTGGTCGGCATATCACAATACAAGGTCCCACCAAAAAAAATGACAACATTACCCAATGACAACACTTGAAATTGATGATACTTTACTATCCTTTCAAAAAAGCAAACAAAAGTTAAGCTGGTTCTATATTGAAAGGCCACAAGTTTTCATTTGACATATCATCATTAGTTGGTTGCAAAGCAAAATATCATAGTAAACAAGTACTTCTTTAACACATTTTCAATTCATTTCAATCCTCTCAGTCTCAAATAGACAAACTTCAGTAAATTGCTAACTAAATACTCAAATAAAATAAATCTAAGAAGATATATATCACTGCATTCTATGCATTGCATCAGTGATTCCTTCCATTAAGTAACACCACTAAAGGAATGAAAGTTTGGAAGGAAGGAGAATTTGTCAAACTAAATGCTTCCAATTCATTCAAAATAAGGTGAAAAAATCTCACCATTATAGATTTGTCAACCCATTTCTGGGAGGATTAAGTTAGTGATCGTGGAAAACATAAGAAACAACTAATTATCAAGAATACAGATCTTGAAGTAAACTAATTGAAGACATCATCATATAAATCAGGCAATAATTCACAACTAATTTCAAACAAAATTGACAACAGTGGCCTGAACTATTTGGACTTTAGGCTCTTTCAATTCCTTGTTATCATCCTCAAAGATGATAATAACAAATAGGGTTTAGGCTTGCTTAGTTCTGGTGAGGAATCTCAATAAAGAAATATTAAAATAGGGCAATGTTCTAACATATAGCTTTTCTGGCAAGACTTTTGCATGATTTGCTTAACAAGATAGCAAATTCATGGATTATGGTATAGTGTTTCCTCCAGGATGTAAACTCCAATCATTCAATAAAGATTGCTACAAGTTGTTTGGGTTGTGTTTCTTGATATGTCATTAAAATTTTGGATCCTTAAAAGTTTCCAAATTTTCACAAGATCCATAGTATAATCACAATTCCGTTTCATAGAGTTCAGACTACAATCACATGATATGCAGTGCTATAAATGTTCAAGCAGGAATCAGGGACAAGTTTTGACCCAAACCCAATGTTGGTTAAGTGGTTTTCCATTCTGCTGATATTAAAATAGGCTGAAGAGCTTAAATTTATTGATTTCCAGTATTTTTGGTTTTCATTTACTCTTTATTCATAAGGAATTTCTTATCCTCCTTCTCATGCTTTCCTTCTTTATTTCTTATCATCTAACAAACTTTTATTAATAGAGATCTTCAAAAGGAACAAACTACAAGTACTCTTGTAAGACATATAAAGGTTCTCCAAAAATTAAAGGCTCGCAAGTGGAAGATTAACAAATTATGACGAATGAGTTTAAGCTATCTCATGTCATGGTAAAGCAAAGAGAACAAACCAGAGGGGGCAAGGAGGTAAATAACACTTACCCTCCAGGGTGTGCTCAAAGATAAAGCATCATCTTGTTTAAGATCCCAAGAGACAATGGCAGAAAGTTCATCGGACAGCCATAATATCCACAAGTTGTAAGCTCTAATGCAAAGATCCCCTATAGTCTTATTCAGTTCTTCCAATTCATGACTTGCACCTTCTCTTGCTCCAAGCAAAGCAGCAATAGCAGATGAATTTTGTCTTTTAGAGGCAAGGCTTGTTTGTCTTCCTGGACTATCACAGACAGCAGAATCAGTTCCAAATCGAGATTGTTTCACCATAGTTGGTAATTTCCCTACTGCAGATGCATTCCCATTGGCCCAAAATCTGGGAGAACCAAGTATCAAAGGTATATGTTTAGAATGGTTTTGGAATGCAAACAATAATCGTCCAATGAAAAGAGATTTTTCAACTGTAACAGTTGTTGGCACTGCCTTGTCGCCATTTTCCATGGAGGCATTTAAACTATCAAGCTCTTTTTTCAGTGTCATCAATATAGAAGACACACTTTCATAACATTTACTTTGCAAATATGGTGCCAGATCCTTCAATCTTCTAGAAGCCTTTGGAGATTCTAAGAAACTTAAAAGATCCTCGAGGATGCTCTGACAAGAAACATCAACTGCATCCCTGATTTGGCTTACTTCAGGACCAAAATAGGCATTAAGACAAGACTGAAATTCACTCTCCTCAGGCTGGGCTTTAAACCCAGAAACAACTCCAGTTTTTTTGGCATTGGAGTCTAGAAACCAAACACCACCAGCTGTAGAAGGTCTGTTCAAGTACCCCTGAACATCATTGTCCTTGGTAAATGAGTCAACTACAGCAGAAATTGAGCTCATCACATTAACAGAGCCAGTTAGCTCCCTAAATCTCAAGTCAATAATTTCTTTCATCCTGCCAAGAAAAGCATCCTCAAATATCTCGTCCCAAAGATCTGAATCGTCTTCCAAAACGAGTTCCCGAATCCTACTCCAAGGTAACTCAATCTCAGACCCAAAAACACTCTTGAGCCATTCTAGACTCCCCTGTAGAACTTGTTTGCTTTCCATTGTCTCCCTTATTGATTTCTCAGCAGAAGCAAGATCCTGGCCACTACCAATGGCATCAATCAAATTTCTTCCACTTATCTTGTTTACACATTCCCTCAGCCAAGTAAAACAAGTATCCGCAATGTAACGCTTATCAAGCATTACCATGATCGATTCCAGTTTATCTCTGAATGACTTCCAAAGCCTAACTTCCTCGTCAGGATTGGGAATCCCACCAAATAATTGCGATGCAGGAGGAGATCCCAGAATGACTTTGTAAAAAAGGGGCATATCATTCAACACTTGCAAAAACAACTCACCCACCTGACCCACACTGACCTGAATTATACCCAACACATCACACAATACCGAAACCACCAAGGAGGAAGCATCTCCAGCACCAGCATTACCCAACATGTGCGATATCCACGATTTCCTCGATTCCAGAAACAAGCTCAACACCTGTTTTTCATCAACAAATCAGTTTATACCCATCAAATGACGAATTAAGCAACTGCCCACATCTCAAATCACTCAAATCTGCTAACCGCAAGCAATGACACACCCTCTTACACCCCATTTCCAACCCAATTCTCAATCCACACTCACCAAATACTCCACACCAATCAATCTAAGAACCAGGCACCTAAACACATCTCAAATCACACAAATCCACAAACTGAAAACAATCACAACAGTCAATAACCCAAAATTCCGACCGAAAAAAACAAAATACCTGCTTGGGCTGGAGCTCGTCAATTACAGCGACGGCAGCCAACGCATCGGCATAAGCAGCAATGGCAAGGCCGCGATCGAGCATGCGATCACGGCTGCGCTGGGAGATCTGCGCCCTGAAGCTCTCAACGATCTGCCACTGGTGCTGAAGAAGCGGAAAATTGGCCAAGATCTTGTTCTTCTGGTCATCGGAATCGAGGAACAAGCGGTGGTGCACGTGCTTGGCACGCACGTAGCGCGACGCTGCCTCAAGGAACATGCCTTCGTCGAGGCAGCCCCAAATGTTTTCGGGCGTGTCGACGAGGTACTTGACGCGGCACGCAACGCCGTAGGTCCAGGCTCGGGACTGGGAATGGAGCTTGGTTTGGGAATGGGATTGAGAGAGGGAGAGGGAGCGGATGCGGCCGTTCACGGCAGAAATGTTGGCAGATATGGCGGTGCAGGAGGCCTTCATGTGGACGATGGAGTCGGCCGAGTCGATCAGGTCGCGGTAGCGGTTGCCGACCAGCTGCCGGAGCTCCTCCTTCTTGTCCTCGATCTGCTTCCGCATGGCGGCCTCGGTTTTTCGGATCTCTGCGATGGGCTTGGAGCGGAAGAGGGACTCGGCGTCGCGATGGCCAAGGGTGGAGATGCGGTGGTCGTCAGCGTGAGACGCCGCCGCCGCGGGGGAGGACACCCTCATGGTTGTGGCAGTGGGGTTTTGGGGTTTAGTGGTTTGGCATTGATGTTTTCCGGCGACGATTGTGGCGGACGAGGGTCGAGGAAGAAGGAGAGTGGAAAATAAGAGAAGGGTCACTTGGAAAGAAAATGGAGAGGATCGAGGCAAGTTTCGTAAAGGATAATTTTGTCTGACGATGATGTAAACGGCGTCGTATTCCTCGGGAAAAGATAAATTATTTTTTTTAAGATGTTAATTTCAGTTAATTAATTTTAAACAACTAAAAATGATAATGTTTTACTTAAAAATATATATTTCAAAATAAAATCGTTATTTTTAAATATTAAAATTCAATAAATTTTAATACATGATGAAATAATTAGATTGATTATGGATCATAAATTTATTTTATTGTTGATGTTAAAATAAGTTAAATAATGTGTTTTAAAAAAAATTGAAATAATTAACAAAAGATAAATCAAGTAAATATTTAAATACGTATTTGGTAAAATTTATTTTTATAAAAATCTTTAAAACTATATAACCATAGTTACTCATATTATATTATGTATTATATTTTTGTAATACATAATTTTTTTTTTTCTAGTTAACACATTCTCGTAGTATATAGTTTAATATATACATTTATTATAAAACTAATGTGGACATCACCACTTAAGTTCAAGCTCAACTATCACATGGAATTCAAGATCTATTACAAGGCTTAAGAAGACTCATGATAAGAGCTAGATCAAGGAAGGCTCCAAAAACTCTACAACACATGCTCATCACCATGCTAAAAGCTCAACCCCAATATAAGGCTAACACTTATTCTAAAATGTACACATGCATAGCCAACTTATAATGAAAGAAGAGTTCAAAGCTTTAAGTAGAGATTGAAAGACTTTTTATTTGTTTTGGAACTTTGTGTAAAAAATATGTAATTATACATTATTGTTTACATCAAGACTTGAATCATGCACTTGACGTTAAGATATGTCCACTTAACCACTGAGACATATACATCATGTTTGTAGTAAGGGAGTTTTTATTTTTAATATGTCAAGTTTATGTGAACAAACTCTTAAACTGAATTGTATTAAAACTTTTGGAAATTATTTGGAGAAATAACAAATACTTGATTGAAATCATATTATAGTAAATATTATGTTCTGCTAGAGTTTTTCCTTATAATCTATGATCTTAATAAGAATTCATCAATTTTTGTAGCGATCTTGTTGGCTTTATCAAACATCTTTATTTGTGGTGTCATCTGTATCATATTTTTTTCTTTTATTTTTTTTACAATATATGAATTTCGGTTTTCTCCAATTCTAAATTTTAGGGTTCATAGCATTTTTTTCCAAACAAATCCTAATCTGCACCCAGAATAACTTTTATTCATATCTCATGATTTACAATTCCAAAATAAGTAATTTTTGAGTTAAAATTTTAGTTCAAAACGTGAACTTTCATGTCATTTTTAAAACACTCAATTATAAAATTTGTAACTTAAGTTACGTCACAGTTCTAGTTAGGTCCAAAATTCAAAAAGCTTAGGATAAATCTCATCAAAAACTTTGGACCACTTTTATAAAAGAATTATTTATCATGCTTTACTAGGTGTGATTTTATTATATAAAAATATTTATTTTTTATCAACATTTGATAAAAATTAGGATGAACACAATTTCTTTAAAAGACCATTTATCCTTTGACTTATTTTGCAAAATAAATATGCTTTTATCTTTCAAGGCATTATTTGATAATAAAATAAAAATTTTGATTTTCTATTCTCATCTTTCTGTTGACATTGTCATGACTTAGTTTGCTCTCACAATAGAAAATAATGACTTATGAGAGTTTTTTTTTTAAGGCTTCATGAGATGATAAATTGTGAACATGCAAAAGAAATGAATTTTAAAATCAACACTTTCATAATTAATAAAAGAGTTAATCATATTCATCATGTAATTTATATCATAAGGGAAATTCATAATATTTTATCTAAAACTAATTAACAAGTGAATCTCACTTGTATCTTTTGAAAATAATAAAAATATTGAATTTGTAGCTACATAAATGGATAACAATAGGAGTAAAAAAAAAAAACTATGTAAATCTCTTTTATATTTTACTTTTGGACTTCTAGCTTCCTAGATTGTTATTTAAAAACTAAAAAAATAAATTAAATTATTAAAATATATTAAACACACTTTTAAAAATAAAATTTTATAAATAATAAAAAAATTGTATAAATAACAAACAAAATGGTTTATTTTTTGGTAAAGAAGAGGAGTTAAATTCCGTGATCCATTGGGGGTTGGACTTGGGCCCACTTAAATTCCGCGAAGTAAAGGCCCATTTGAAACGGGGAGTTTCGTGCCAGTGGTGTCACTCTTGCCTGAACTGGCTAATCTAGCCTTCCCTTCTCCGAGGAGAGCACAAGAGTCGCCGGAGACGACCCCACCACTGCGACACCGTCGTCCAACCCCTTCTTTCTACCAATAATTATACTTATCAGTGAGTATACGTATAAGCTTCCGATAAATTTCTTCTGCATTTTATCCATAAAGTTATCTCACCGTTTCTTCAGTATTTTGCATTTTCATCATGTCAATATGTATCGTGCTTATACCTTTATCTATCTATCTATCTACACACACACACACAAAAACAAAATTCTATGTATTTTCTGGTTACTTTAAATTATTCATAGTCATGTCTTGCTGACTGGCAAGGTGTAAGTTTTGTTTTGGATTTTTAGGAAATGGGATCGTGTTTAATGAGCCAAAAGCACAAACGATATGGAACACGTGTTACTTATTGTAAAAATTTGAGTTGCCTTTGCTTTCTTTGTCTTCGGTATTACATTGCAAGGATTATTAGTTTGTTATGGGGTATGGGTTGAAAATGACATATAGGTGTCTGAACTATCTAAATTTTAAATTTTAAATTTGATATTTATGGATAGAATGTGAAGTTCACAACGATGGTAAACCAAAGGGTTGAACAACATATTACGGAAGGGCAAAGGAAAAAGAAGAGGAAGAAGGAAGGTTTGATTCCTCGTCCTGCATGCTCATGGGTGTATTTTAGGTGATTTGTTTTGATTTCTTAACAGTGAAATTTCATTTGTTTTGTGTGTGTTTGTTTTCTGTTCTGATTTTGTGAACTACTTACTAAGTCTTAAATCAATTTTTGCAGTAAGGAGTTTATCAAAGAGTATATTGCTTCCCATCCTGAGTCATCGGGTCTTAAAGCTGTGAGCATCTTTATTGACTTTTGAAACTGCTAGGTTTGTAGTACATTTGTAGGTGAAAAACTATTTATGACAATAATTGAAGTAGCAATTATTCTCGCTGCAGGCAACAAAGGCTGCCTCAGATGTGTGGAAGTCGATGAGTCTTGAAGAGAAGGAAAAGTATTCTAAGCATGCACGTGAAGCGTGGGATGGCTACTTGAGTTCAGGTGCTGCCCCTGTCCCCAAACCAAAGAAACAGGTAATTCCAAGCACTTGAGTGATGGTTGATTTGTTTATTCATTTTAATAGTTAAATGAATCTTGAAGTTGAAGATAAAATAATGCAGACTAAACTAGTAACAAGATGCTCTCCCGGTCGCTTATTCAATGTGTTACAGTGCCTCACACCTGAACAGAAGGAGGCAGTTAAGTGTATGGGCTTTGGCAGCCTCCTCGGCCTTAGATGCCAAACGCTTCGGCGCAGTTTGTGTCTTTGGTTATTGGAGAGGTTTGACACTACTAATTGCAGCTTGGAGATCTGTAATGAGCACATGATGTTAACTCCGAAAGATGTAGAGATAGTGATGGGATTATCTGCCAATGGGAAAGAAGTGGTGAACTCTGGTCCAGAAGACTTGATTTTAGATTTACGTAACAGTTATAATGCAACAAATCATGGAATTTCAGTGCGACTTTTAGAGGAGCGGTTGGCAACTGCTGAGGCTGGAGATGATTTTAAGAGGTCATTTATTCTTTATGTGCTGGGAACGCTTCTGTCCCCAACAGCTAGGCTGGATGTTAGCCCATCATTCCTCCACTTTTTGACAAATATGGATCTTGTCCATCAGTATAACTGGGGTAAATTCTTGCTTGATAGGCTGGTTCGAGAGATATCACGCTTCCATCAAGGGAAGCAAAGAGCTGTTGGTGGTTGTCTCTTATTTCTGCAGGTAACATTGTTTTCCCTGCAACTTCCATTTAGCTTATTAATGTTTTTTTACCTGACTCCTATTTCTTTTTCAGCTTTTCTACTATGAGAGCATATCTCTTGAAGGGGCTTCTGCTCTAGTTCCATATAGTGTTCCATATCTGTTTTCTTGGGGGGAGGAGGAGATTGCTGAGAGAGAAAAACGAGAAAAGGAACTTGGCGGTTATGGTTTTGGCGAGGTAGATAATGATGTACAATTTATTTTATTACAACACTATGTTATTTTCCTATTTTTAGGTCAACAGAATATATGTTTTAATGGTAGAAATTAGAAAACCCTTCAAGGAGATGAAAATGACTTACCTTAAGGCATCTACTGACCATTTGTTTAATGAGATGTTTTAATTGTCAAACTAAAACCATTTGTTTAATGACTTAACTTCAGAACCATACTATTTAGATGTTTTTTTTGTTAAACTAGTGGATCCTAAGTTTGTGCAGATATTAAGGTATGTTTTTACTTTGCAGCCATCAAGCAAGAAGAAATGCCATAGTATGAATTTCCCAGATTATAGAAATCATCCAGCTGGCCCATCAGTTAGCACAGAAAGCACTAGGATTGGGCATGGTTCCCTTCTTGAACCAGAATCAAATGAGGTGATAATGCCATTGTCATTCTTTATTATTATCCTCTTTTTATGTCCACAAGTGCATGTCAAAAGGCCCTGTTTTATACCCTCTTATTTTTATAATTATGAACCCAAAATTTTTACTTTCTTTTATGAAGGAAGAAGACCAATGAATAATTTTCTTTCCAACTTTGCAATAGTTGCAAGTGGAGTAAGTCAGTTTTAAAAGTTTGAGTTTGATTGAAATAAAAATCTGAGGAACCATGATGTGTTTTCTTTAATTTGGAATGACTATAGATTTTGGTGGAACTGTTTTTCTCTTAAACATTTTGGTGGATAATATGAAAGAACTTATTAACGTGACCCTTGCTCTTACACATTATCAAGCAACTGGTCTAGTCTCTTTGTTTGGCAATGTTGGGTTTTGAACTAGTGATATTGTGTTGTGCCATAAGACCACATGTTGCTAGCCAGTTGATGAATGGATTGTTTTAAGGCTGTCCATTGGCATTTTAGCTGATGCAACCAATTTACCCGTTGTGGTCTACACATTCAATATGCTTTATTTCATAAAGATTTTAAAATATTTAGAAAAAAGATACCTGGAACCAAGGAAGAAGTGTAACAATTGATTCACAAATTATAACCGTTGCATTGAAAGCTGTTTATTATATTCACTTTTCTCTTACTGTACCCTTCTGGGGGTTCCTTATGGGCACTGTTTTTTTAAAGTCAGGATAACAGCATGCTTATTGCCTTGTACTGTGTTTAAACGAATTCATAAGAGTGATAGATCACGATGAGACTTATAAAAAATGGTTTTCTCATTGCATTAATTATTAGGCTTGAGATATTCATTTTGTTCTCCATTTTTCTTTGTTGATTTTTGGTTGAGCTTCTCCTTATATTAACACATTAGGAATTTTATTTCTTTTAGTAGATTGTTGATGTATATTTTTGTTAAACACATTTGATATTCATTATGAAAATCCTAAAGCAGCACTTGTTAATAATCTGAGTGCAGAGAAAAGTAATCAGTGAGAAAGTATTGAGTGGCTTGAATTTTATAGCTTTTTCTAAACATTATCTTTTCCTAACTGTCATAGCTGGTCAAATTTCTTTCTAAATGTATGGTGGGGTTCACAAGGAACTATTAGTGGAAGTTCTATTTCTACACTCTTCTCCAAGACCTGTATTTGTGTTGTTTTGTGCATGCGCATTCAGGTGTGCAGGCATCCTGGCATGGATGCATTTAAACGAGTGCACATGGATTTTTTTTATTATGACATATGCAGCTTGAGAATGTTTACCCTCTCAAAAACTAAATTGTTTCTACAGGAAGGCATCCTTGGTCTTCCCAGGACCAGAACTGTATTGAGTGGAGATGCGGATTTAGTAGTTGAATCAATCAAATCACCTTGCCAAAACAGAGAATATGGCTGCAATGAAACTCTGGATTACATGACCAGTAATGACCATGAAGTGACATGCATCTATTCTCCATGTACTTGCCCACTTCAAGGCTGCAACTATGTTGGGTCGTTTGAACAGTTGGCATTGCATTTCAGCAGTAAACACTGGGATTCTGGGAGACGATTCAAATATAATTATCCATTATCTATCTATTTACAAATGAACGAACAATTCCTTGTTCTCCAGGCAGAAGAAGATGGGGTTCTCTTTCTCCTCAACAAGGGCACAGAGATTAATGGGAATATAGTGATGATAACCTGTATTGGTCCAAGCTCATTAAAAGAGAGGTTTACTTATGAGATTGTTTCATGTAGGGGAAGAAGTTCTCTTAGATTAAAGTCTGTAGCTGAGAGTTTTCCTGCTCGAATGGAGGATTTTCCCCCAGTAGATTTTCTTTTAATTCCTTTCCATTTTCTTGCTTCTTCAGGGAAGCTCAATATCGATATTTGTATATGGAATTCTACTGATCATGATGTAGATTGCTCTTGATTTGTGACCTAAATTGTAGACAAATTATTTAGGAAGTGAGAATGATGTCAATTGGCATTTGCTTATAAGATTTTTCGGCTATTTCTTTAGAATGAACTCTTGATCAACTGAATGCTGCTTAGAGCAGGATGGTAATCTCTATCAGAAGTCCTAGAAAGTTGTTTAAATTCAACCTTTGAAATGATAAGTTAGGTGCTGCTGGAGAGGCTGGAATTTCTGTATGTACATATTTTTCTACACTTCAGATTTTATTGTAATTATTTTAATAATATAAACTATTGCAAATTCTAATTTCTTATTAACAAATCAAGACTCCTAGACCTATTTGATTTTTTCCATTTTCACATCTTTTAATAAATAGTGGCGTTTGAATGAATAAAGCCGTACCTGAGAGAGAAGATATGCTTATTGGGACCTTGCCTTAGAAAAAGAATTTTCAAGGACAGGAGACTTTGGATTGTGGCTTGGAACTTGGAAGTCCGAAGTTATGTTTGTAACAATAAGCTCAGCAGGGAGCAAACTGGACTTAATAGTTCCAATTTTCAGTTTAGAGAAAAGGAGGAGGGAAGCAGAAGTTGTGTCAACTTGCTTCTATATTCCAAATTTCCAATTTATTGATTATCCTTTCCAAGGCATTTCAAGTAATAAACAAATCTCCGTTTTTTCATTTATCTGTCTTCCTTGTCTATTTCCATTTAAAAACAATTGAAAGTATGACAAATACTTGTTATAAAAATAATGTATGCTACTAAAACAAATTGAATGGCAGCTACCGGCAGAAGAAACTGCGTTTTGTTCCTTCTTGTAGTGAATGGGATGCCGAATGATACTCAATAATTCTGATGGAGGAGTTCCTCTAAGAATTAGGAACAAAGGTGCCAATATAGCCAACCCCAACCACAAAGAAGGCAAAAGATTGCAGGAAAAGATATATGAAGTAGTGGTTCCTCCCATGGGTAAGATCATACCATCCACAGAAAAAGAGGTAGGCTCCCACTCCAAGTTCTAGGAAATAAAGCCTGTTAATCAATAGTCATCAACAAATAAGTACTGAAGGTGAAATAGTGATTTCTAGTTATAAAAACCATAATTTAAGTTTGCATGCAGAGTGATTGCTATCATGCAACTGCATACACCTGTTCCGAATTTGAGGGAATCAACTCAACTCATGTCTATATTGTTTATTCTATGGGGCAACAGATGATAACAAGCTAATAAAACTGAAGCATTCTCCTTATATAGGTATACCTTTCACCAATCCTGATACGAGGCTTCTTAGCTGCTTTGCCAACTGATTTTGTTTTAAGAGCATCTCCCAATTTCTCAGTAACTACCCATTCATTGACTCTTCCTGCCTCAAGCAAACCTGTAAGTGTTGCCTTGGTCCTATGCATTGACATGACATTTTCAAAAAGTATCCAGAATATCAATAAGTGGATTGACCTGCAAAAGGTGTGTATATGATAAGTTACTTGCAAATGAACGCAAGAACACGTTGTCTGCGTAATTTAGACACCTTAAAATGCTTACCTTGGAGTTCCAACAGCATTAAGGAGGGTAATGATAGAAGGTATATAGACAGCACCCCACTTGGGAACTTCTACTTCTGGAACTAAAACAGTTGCTGGCATCACGATACAGTAGAATACAAATGTGACCACATGGGCTACGATCTTTCGTACAAAGAAAAAACTATAAATCACATAAAACTTCTTCCACATGGAGACTTTCTGTATGATATGGTAGAAAAGGAATTAGAAGAGAAGATGCATAATTATTAAAACAAACTATAGTATAGATTAAAAAATAATTACAAGGAAACTGATACCTTGTTTCTTAAGATTTCCATTGCCATTTTCCTGAAAAGATTAGCTGGGCCACATGACCACCGGTGCTGCTGATAACGGTAGGCTTTGAAGGTACTTGGCAATTCATTTTTCACCTAAATTATTTAGATAAATTGTTATACAAAATAAAAAATTCCGTACAGGAGAAAAGACTCGACAGAAACTTGATGTACAACTGAAAGAACAGTTTGTAAAATGTTTTCTGAATAACCCATTGCAGAAATTATATATGTTGCAGTCCATAAAATTTTTAAAATCCACTTAAACAAGGCTTCTAAATTCATGTTCTATTATTCATCTCAAATAAGGGAAGGGAAACTAAATTCACCATCAGCTGACATAATAAGGTTTTAAACCCCTAGATCCAGTTAGTAATAGATTGGCCAACTATAATTTGTTAATACAATTCTATCAGTCATGCAATTAAATGAAGTGTGATTCAATGATACCTTGAGGTCACTAAGGTAGACAAATTTCCAGCCTCTGAGACCAGCTCGGACAGCCAAATCCATATCTTCAACTGTTGTGCGATCCTTCCATCCACCAGCTTCATTTAATGCTGAAATTCTCCAAACACCAGCTGTGCCTGCACCATATCATCTACATTCACATGACACCCAAAGAAATATTTCTCTGCAGTTTACGTTTCTTTGAAACTGTGATCAGTGTTAGGGAAATGATTTACCATTGAAACCAAAGAAAGCATAGGTTGAGGACCCAACTTCCTGCTCCACAAGGAAATGATAGTCCAATGACATCTCTTGCATTCTTGTCATTAAGCATTCATCAGCATTTACTGCAATACACAAGGAGTATAATTGTCACACTCCAAAGGCATCTATATTCTACGTTGGATCCTCGATTTAGATATTCGAGGATATGGATTGGTCATGTTAGAGAGAGAAATACATCAGAGAAGGAGTACCATAGTTGGTTGTAGAGATCTATTAGCTATATTTTTATCTCTTGTGTCTTTTTTTCTCTGACATGACCATATCATGTCATTTAATAACAAGTCCTTGGATCTCTAAGTTGATTCTATTTTCAGTCCATTGGTTTGGCTTGACCATGAAGCTTTGGTGCTAAAAGAATTTTCTTTCCATGTTCAGTTGTAACTAAGCGTATTTTTTTAACTGAAAAATATATTTTGATACCAGATCCATTATTAAAGAACACACAGTTTTGCTTTTATTTCCTACCTAAAGAAAGCTTGCACAAAGGAGCTTCATGAATATTTAACTTTAATGAACAAAAAATTACCAAATTTCCATCGAGCTTGGACAAGTGAAACTTCTGGGTTGTGAGCCAGGAATGGGATGGTGCGCCAAAGGAAGTTAGGCTCAGGTTGGAAATCAGCATCAAAGATGGCCACATAGTCACATAGATTGACATAACTGTGCTTCATGCCTTCTTTGAGAGCCCCAGCTTTGTATCCATTTCTGTTCTCTCTGATCTCATACTTTATGTTTATGCCTTTGCTGGCCCATCTCTGGCATTCCACCTCCACCATATTCTGTGGTGTTTTGGTCAAAAAAGAAACAAAGCATAAAAGGTTACGTAAGCATTAACTAGATTCATATCAGAGAACAAGAACTGTCTAAATGAATTGTGTCATTTTTTACAAGGATTTTAGTCACCATTTTTCTTTACTATCTTAATGTTCTGAATGAATTGTGACAGAAAGTGCTGTGGTTTTTAAATGTTATTTTGTGAAGGAAACCTTTCCATGCAAGTTGACCTAGATTATGACTAATGAGAAAAATTATATTTTATGTAGCCCCTAGAGAGTACAAAAGAGCTAAGAGTGGGTTTCTGTTGACTAAGGGAGAAAGAAATAGGAATTTGTAACATTGTTTAATTATTGCAAGATAAAGGAACAAAAAGTCATATTTCTAGGGATGATCTCAACCTTAATGATTGGGTCTGTGGAATCATCAAGAACTTGAATAATAATTCTATCAGATGGCCATGATAGCCCACAGGCAGCTCCAATTGATAATTGATACACCTGCAAGCAATGGAACAGTACCCACAAAAAACCTCAACATCAGAAAAAAGAAAAACAATATTTTTAAAGAAACAATCCATGTCATAAAAGTTTTTTATTTTTTAAAGAGGTTTGTTAAATAGTATAACTTTCCACTAATACCTCTTTCTCATTGTACATTGGAATTTGCACCAAGACCATTGGGTATGCAGAGTTTCCTAGCTCAAGGTCATCCCTGAGTGGCTCCCATTTGTATTGCTTCTCTGGCTTTCGCCTAAAAAACTTCAAAATGACTAAGACTATACCCATATAAACTCTCTCCACAAATAACATAACTGACATGGCTAGGCACAAAACCACTAACAATTTCAGCAATGGAACCATCAAGGGTGCCCTGGCTTGCTGCCAAATCAAACCCATTTGGTTTGCACTGCCATAATGCATGCTTTCAAACGTAGTTGCTGATGAAAGCCGATCCATTTGGGGGCTTACTTAGTTTCCTTTGGAGAGACAAAGTGCACTAATAGAGCAGTGACTATATAAAAAAGAATGTGATATGATATCACTATTTGTGCTTGGTTTTTGAAGCAGGTCTTGGAGGCTTGTTGGCTTTGCGAAAAGAACACGGATTGTTTTTAGTTTTCACTTTTGGTCACTCACTGATTGTTGCTTAGGAGTTACGACAAGGCAATATGAAAGAGCTAGAGTCAGTGGATACTATTATAGTACTGTGCTAACAATGCATTCCCACTGAACTAACTAGTTCAACTCCATGTGCCAGATTTAGCCACAGCCAATGGCACCAAATGGAGCAAACGTATATTGCAATGCTTTTCAAGTTCTCTCTCTCTATGGTCTCTCTCTCGTTTATTAACAGTGAGAAAGAGAGAGAGAATTTAGAGAAGGATAGAAAGAATAGAACAACGTGTGGAGTATTTATATATAAGAAATTGCAAAGTTTGTATCAAAGGCAAATTTGAAAAATTTGCAAAGCAATTATGATAAGATGAATTATGGACAACTGGCTCGAAAGTTGAAACCACAAGAGTGTCACAATCTGGTAGCGTTAATGAGTAGGCTTGTGGCTAACATAACATTAAAATAGAGCAGTGGTTTCCACAAAGTGAGTCATTATTATGTCAAATCAGGGAAGTTTGGGATTTTGTTTAAAGAGATGTTTTAGTGCATAAAGACGTAGGGAACCTCGTTTTAGTCATTTAAATTGTTTTGGGTGTATGAATATGAACATACATTTAATAAAGTTTTAAGTTAAAGTAGATTCAGGTTTAAGTAAATTTTTAGAAGTCTTTATAAGAACATTGTTTCAGTTAAGATAATTATTGTAGGAGAACTCGAACTTAAACAAATTTTTAGAAATGTCTTTGTAAAATATTATTTGAGTCGAGTGTAACTATTATAAATAGATTAAATATTTATTTGAAATATATTTTTAGAAAATTTTTCATTAAAATGTTATTTAAGTCAAGACCCCTGTAGCTAAATTACACATTCACTTAAACTCTAATTTAAGATCATGTATTAAACTGAAATAATCTCTTATTAATCCTAGTACTTGGTGGTTAAAAAAAGTTAATTAAAGTTAACTAAATGATTACAATAGATAAAAGAGTTATTTAACTCGCTCTAAGCTATCTTGGTTGGATGCTTGTAGCAGGAAACTTGAACTTTCAGATTTGATGTGGCAGATTATGAGAAACTATTGCCAAGTTGGACAAAGAACAGCCAACAAAAATAAGCGTACTTGGCAGTTGACATATCGATGATTTTATAGGTCTTAAGTTCTAGTCACCTTAATTTTAAATCGAGAATTTTGATGCACAAAAAGTATACTTGACAATTGACATATATAATATTGGTGCTTTATAAGCATAAAAATCAAATTATATGATTATTTATAATTAATATCATCAAATTTTTTCAAATAAATTTAATGGAAGTTGAAGAATTATTACGATGACAATAATTGATATTGAATGATCACTTAAATATCTATATATATATATATATATATATATATGTAATTAAATGGATTTCTTGTGGTTTTTATTTTTCATTTACTTTTTAATATCATTAATTTTTCATTTGATCCCCTAAAATGAGAGATTAAATAAAATAAAAAATATTTGAAAGGATCAAATAACAGAATAAACGAAGGAGATCATTTAATAATAAAAAAATTATTTAATTAAACAATATCTTAATTTAAATTAAGAATTTATAGACATTACCATTTATACTTTACACACATACTTATTTTAATTAAAAGAATCAAGGAGCAAAATCTTCATATACTAAACAGTTGGCATATCAATTTTTTTTTAATGATCTTAAGGTCTACTCACCTTAATTGTGTAACGAGAATCTTGATGATCAAATACACTTGACTGTTACTACTAGTGAATTTGTATACTGTAGATACATTATTAAATTAAAATAATTTTTTAAATACAAATTATAAATTATTGTATAACGTATTTTAAGTTTAATAACATTTTAATATTATAAAAATATTAAAAATTTAAATTAAGATTAAAAATTTAAAAAGTTAAAATGTTCAATTAAAAAAATGACACGACACAAGGAAGAAAACAATTATTTTCTAAAAGTATCTTTAAGATAATTTTTAAAATACTATTTTTAAGAATAAAAACTTTTATTTTACATATAAAAATAAATTGATGTTTTATTTATAAGTATAAAAATTAAATCGTTGTTAAAAAAATAGATTATTCATTATAATTAATATAATCATTTTTTCCAAATAAATTTAATAGAACTTAAACTACGACTAATACTCTAATATCGTTACTATTATAAATATTTATTGATACGGAGTGGCCAAATCCACAAATAAGATATCAATTACTAATGCTACTGTATACAAAGTTTGCCTCTATCATGTCATTATGTAAGCTATTAGCCTATATTATAATTAGAAAAAGAAAATTATGTAGTTAATATAGTATATATTATTTATAATAATATATATAATATAAACAAGAGCTAGGATTTATTAACAAGTTAAATTTATACTAAATTTTAATCGTATAAATTAAATAATCTAACGATTAAAATTTCTGTAAATAATAAAATATAATATATATATATATATATATATATTTATTTATTTATTTATTTATGTAACTGATGACGAGCACCCTCGGAAACAGGTTTCAAGTTGTGATGATTAATTATGTATTCTTTTAAAAAGCTGTAAGTTTGGTTAGAATACATTATATATATATATTGGCTTCACAAAGAGGACGCAACACGTAAAGCAAAAGCATTCCAACATTTCCATAAGCATCCAATAAACCATGCAATCATCCTCATTCCATTGTAGAACTGCAAAAGCTATATCCTTATTAATAAACGCCAACTTTAAAGAATCAATGGTCTCAATCAACACATTAGAGTTTCTTTATCATCCATAAACCATGCAATTACGATCATCATTCAAAAGCTTGATCTTCCCTTATAATGGTTTTCAAATTTTTTGACTAGATTTCTTTTTTAAAAAATCAAATATCCTCTACGTGCTCAAGGGAGAAAAATAGGGTCATATATGGATCCCCTACAATTTTCAAGATGCTTTTAGTTATTAATGTAATGGCCAACTTTTATTAAATTATATTTATAATTTTTATTTCATCATAAATTAAACAAATTTTAGCATGTACATTTTATCTAGTTGCTTTAGCATATGCTAAAAAATTTGTAAGCACGAATCAAGCTTAAAAATTATAATTAATAATATTGAAGTAAATATAAATTTATGATTATTTAAATATACACTGCAAAAAAAAAAAAATCCTCAAATGCCTAATAACTTTTGTTAGTACATTCTTTATCTAACAAAATATAAATTACTATCGTAAGCTTAAAAAATTTATACATATAATAATATATATTATACCAATAAGTAATTTTATAAATAAAAAAAATATTATATATTATCAAAATATTATATGTTAGTATAATATATTATTTGTCAATATAAAACTTTAAAATCTATATGAATAATTTATTTTTTATTAAATAAAATTATATCAATAGAAAAACTATCTTAACACTTAATTAACCATCTTTGTTTGTAAGTAAATAATTTTTTTAGTGATAGTGTTATGTACTGCAGAAGATTCGCATCCAATAATAATAATAATAAAAACAAAAGCCATGTAATCTCTTAGTTTGTTTTCAAAGTGCCTTTATCCCCAAGTGCATGGTATTTCTGCAACTCAAGAGAATCTTGCATGGACTGAAGAAGTAAAAGGGAAATTGGATTATTTTAGAAGTAGAAAACTCAACATTATAAGCCCAATTTGATCTTAACTATGGGAATCCACCTTACTTTAATTTACTAGTTCTTTCATTATTGCATGGCTTCCACCTAATTATTCATCATTATTGGAGACTTTCCATGTATTCCACGAGGTGCTATTTGCAGGGATAAATCTAAGATCAGATGATAATTAACAATGTACTAAATAGGGATAGGAACTGGACTCGGTCCTACATATAAAAAAAAAGAAACTGAGTACTTATTCAGTTCAATTTGGTCGAAAATCTCTTGTTAAAATTTAAAGGTAATTAATTTAATTAAAGGTAATAATTAAAGCATTATCTACTTTAAGTAAAAAGTTAAAATTAAAGATAAAACATATAAAAAAAAGGTAAGGAATACAGATAAGTGGTTGACTTTTTATTATTAAATAGTATTTATTACTCAGAACCAAATTCTAACTTCAGCATCGGAATGCTTTTTGCAGGTATCTTCCTCACGTCAGCAATAGTCAGAGGGACGTCATCATTTCATGGCAGAAACTAAAAGATTAGTGTTTCCCTAACAGGAACAAATAATTTTATAGATCATACCTTTATAAAAATGCATTCCTCATTCTAAATTCTTTTTTTTTTTCCTTCGAGAAATCTAGCCTAACCCAAGTTTGATTGGCATAAACAACGTTAAGAAAAATATTGGTTTACAGTAGAACTAAAGACTATATATATATATATGAATTGTAATATTATATATTAAAAGTAATAGTATAATATCATTTTACGTACTACCCACTATTTTCCGTTAGAAATGTTAAAAGATATTTGTTTAAAATATTTCTATCATCCAATGAAATTTTATATTAATCTCATTTATAAATAATAAATTAAATTATTCCATGAACGTCCTATAAAATTTTACTCAATGGTATAAGGTGAACGGAATAATTAAAATAGAAACAAGGTGAGAGTATTTTTCTCTTGAACAAAGAGAATATTTAAAATTTTAGTTTTTTGGTCAACAAAATTTATTTATTTAAAAAAAAAATTGTTTCTATTATTTTTTTTTGTTAAAAATTGTAAAAATATATAACATCTTATTTTTTTATTTTTTCAAATAAACTACTAATCCTGTTATATAACCGAGTATATATAATACTTGTTCATTTTAGAGATAGAATTTACCTGTAAAAAATAACCAAAAAAAGTATCAAAATAACAAAAATATTTATCAATTACAAAAGTTGCCCAAACAAAATTTTAAAAAGATAATAAAACCATTAAATAAAAAATATATAAAATATTTGTAAACATAAAATTATTTAATGATTTTCATCATCCAAAGAGTATTTTAAATTATTCATAAAAAATAACACTATGAAAGATATTTTTAAAAAAACTAACAAAGTTTACTTATATTGATTAGAAAAAAAAAAAAAAGTTTACTTATATTGTGAAAAGAAAGGACGGTTATTTATTAAGGAGTTTGGGCCCTGTTGCGTTGGACCAGTTCAATAAAAAATCGTAGGATGGATATCACACAGCACATGTTAATCCTTTCAGTTCATTTTTATAAATTTGATTTCTCCTTTTTTTTTTTTTTTTTTTTTTCAGGAAATTCATTATTATTGCCTTTTCCCTCCCTCCCTCCCTCTCTCCTCTTCTCTGTTTCTCAACTATATTTGATACCAAATCCTTTATTAAGGAACACACAGTTTTTGTTTTTATTTCCTACCCAAAGAAAGCATGCACAAAGGAGCTTCATGAATATTTAGCTTCGTGAATAATAATAATAATAATAAAGGTAAAAATTTTAATATAATATTTTTATATTATTTTAAAAATTATTTAAACATTTTAATAAACTTTAAAAAAAAAGCAGGAAAACTCACTTTATGTTTCCTTTTTCTTGCTTTTTGACCCAAATTATTGCACAAGTTTTCTTTCCTTATATTTTCTTAGCATCCAAACAAAGCATAAAACTTTATTCCATAATTTTAAATTAGGATGGTATGTTTGATCCCGATGACCTTAAATGCAACTCAATATGAATAATGTGAAATTTGGTTTGTATGCTTAAGCTTCCATAGCCTTAAATGCAACTGCATGCATTATGAATGCTTTATTCATAATATAAAATTGGGATAGTATTCATTATGCCTTGATGACCCTAAATACAATAAGAATATGCCCCTTCGTTATTTTTTGCTTATGAGTTTAATGAATGAAAACTTTAATGTCGTGAATATATTTTTATTTAGAGAGTAGGTTGTATATACAACTTCAACTTAATTGGAAATAGAAAGGTAAATGTGATCACCCTGAAATGATAATTGCTTTAGTGGGGATAAATTGATTTTTTTTTTCTCCCTCCCTTTAAATAGAAAATAATCTTGTACATTATCAAAGGTGTCATTCATGATTTTGCCATTATTCCTGTTAGCAATTGTGTTTGTGTAGTTCTGTTTGTCATTAGATTTTTATTTTTATTTTATCATTTGAACTTTATTTTAACTCTTGATGTTTTGTTATTCATTTTCAGGAACTTGGTGATATTCTTAATTACTCTTCTGAATGAAGCTGGATATATTTTGTAATGATTAAAGTTGTATGAGACCTTAAAATGCAAGTAAAGGTTTAGTGAGCCCAAAATTATCATCTAGTGTTCAACAATTTACCATTATGTTGGTGATGTAAGTTGGTGAAGTTGTAGCTTTTTAATTCAGACTATAGATATAATAGATAGAATACATATAGGTCTAGAATGCTACATGTGATTTATTCCTTCTTTGGGAAACATTTACACTTAATCTATGTCATCTGTAGGTCATTAATCAAACTAAAATGTTCATCTACAAGAGCAAATGTTTTGTTTTGCTGCAACTACGTTGTGGGGTAAGTCTGCAATCATTTTGATCCTGGTTTTAGACATTATGGCTTATATTCTGATTTTATGTAAGTTTATGCTTACTATCCTACTTCATCTAGTTATAGGGAGTTATGGAGACGATTGTGATAAGTTATGCTGGGTATCTTCCTTTTGTGGTTTTAAATTCTGATTTTAAAATATATTTTTTTAATAACTATAAAAATAACACCTTTTATTTTGTTTATTATCTGTCCTCAAGATATTTGTGTAAAAATTTAAAGTATTAAGGTTACTTGTGCGGTTGAAATATTAGTTCGTTATTTCTATTAACTTATGATTTCTTACACGTACACATGATAAAATCTTCAGGGAATTTAGAAGCCAAGTCAAAGTTTATAATAAATAGAGAAGAGCTCTTGCTATTCAGGACTAACAAGTACAAATATCTTATCGTACAAAAAATGAGTCACATAAGGATCTGAGACAACTCATGTAGTCAAAGTCAATAAATAATTTTTGAATATACTCCAAAAAAAACACGCGAAAATGCATAAGCCAACTCAACTCAAGTCATGAAATACAAATAAATCACAAAATATACACATAAATTATACTTTTGTCCCTCTTAATAGTTTATTCTCAAATTTAATTACGCCCATCTTTATTGCCATGTCTTTCATAATTCCTACCATCTTTCCATCTCTCTCTCTCTCTCTCTGTTTGTCCAATTCTAAACAGCCCAAAAACTCAATATGTGAGAAGTGTCATGTGTGTGTGTAAATTAGTTCAAAAATTTCAACGATTGATTATTATAATAAGTAATAATATAAAATAAGATTTTTGTTTCGACCCATTAGATAAAAAATAACTTGTAGTATTTAGATTGTATAGAACAGTTACTTTTTTCACATAATCAAACAAAAATAATCACAACCACCTAATTTTCTCCTTCTTGTAAACAAAATTGTCAGCACACCCAACTCAAACCACTCAATTTTGTTTTTTGGTTACCATTCCACACATCTTTGTCCAGAGGCATTAGTCAACAGCTTACCATGACAAGCTTACTACCTCCACAGAAGCACTTTTTTGCTTTGTTTATCTGCATAAGCACTTTTGTTCTTTGTGGACCGTTACATTTCCGGGGAACCTTCTATTCCTTTTTCATTTTTCACAAAAATTGACAAACCCAGATAAGTATGTACCTAGTTAGAGCAACATAGTTAGTACCGAAAAATGTCAAGAAACATGATGTCTCTTATCAGGTTAACTAATATTCGTCAGGAAAGTGTAAGCCTTTCTGTAATTTCATTCGGCAGAAGCTTCTGGCAAGAGAACATTCTATTATTTTCTGCCAAATTGTGTTGCTCCTTTCAATTTTAAAATTAGAGAAAACTATATAGAGCATCCTACTTTAGTTGGTGGCGTGAAAAGAATTGAAATGTAAAAGAAAAAGGAACATTTAAAAGGGAAGTTTATACTATTGCTAGACAAGAGAAAATTCGAATATAGTTTGGTTAAAAGTATGAAGGAAACTATCAGGGGCCTGGAAGAAAAATTAATTAATGCATGTGTTAGTAATTGGTTAGCATAATGCATTAGGGTTATTTTAGTGGATATGATAAAATATGAAAGTTTGATGATAACATAATATTATAAAAAAACTGATAACTCTTATTTTATTTTACATTTAATGCATATCAAAATAACAAGTTAAATATATTATATTATTTTATCTTTTTTATTTTTACTTTAGCTTCCTAAATAAAATAAAATTTAAACAAAAAATAATAAAACAATATATCTAATTTGATTCAACAAACATTAAAAAAAATACAGAATAAAAAGGAAAAAAAAAAAAACTTTCCTATCCATGAAACAAATCCTTTTAATCAGTAAGATAACTCAACAAATATACATATATATATGAACATAACTTTTGAATTATTATTAAACACCAATTGTCCTCTAGCATTGGAAGAAGACTTCTTCTTCCTTCCGAACTATGTCAGCAGTTAGACCTCTGTATTGTATATTGTTTTCTAATCTTACGCAAGCCTCTAATTAAGATAATTAATTATAGTTTTAGTCTAATTAAGTATCATACTGCAATAAAAAAAAATCTTAAAATAGTTTTGGTGAGAAGGAGGATCACTCTAGTTCGTTTTTATAAAGTCAAAGTATAGTGTCTAATAACTAGTGCTACGACTTTTCAAACTCGTTCATTATTGGTTTTCTTTTTCCTTTTTCCTTTTCAATACCGTTCATGGGAGAAAATTAGGCGTGCCTGCATGGGTATGATGAAATTCTGCATTATATTAGTTTTATTTTCAAAGGTTTAATTCGAAACGATTTAGGATATTATATGAATATGATATGCTTTTTAGTTAAAGATCTAACAAAGAATGTTCTGTGTAGACTCATAGCCGACATAGAAGAAACTTCAACATAATAATAGACTTAAGAGTTCATTAATATTAGCCTCTTCGCTTTGGCCGGTGGCTTTTCTTTTTCTTGTATCAATTAAGGGGAGGAAAAGAAAAGGCTAGAGCTTCTTTTGATGTTTGAACTTTAACTTTTAAAAAATCAAACTACATCCATTATTCTAATATATTCAGAATAAAAAGAATTAGTTCATTTTATAATTAAGGAAGGTTAGTAACAAATTATTTTTAATATATTTTTTTATTATCAGTGAAATTTATATAAGGTTGACTAAATGATGTAAGTCCTACTTTTGATTTAATATTATAATTTTTTATTAAGCAAATCTTAAACAATGTTATCTAAAATCACGTATATGCTACGCATTTCTCATCTGCAAACATTTATTTATTTATTTAGACTTAGATATCTATGAATAAAAATACCAGGGGTCCTTAGATGAATGATATTTGTTGATTTATTATGAAGCTCAGTCATGTACTATTACTACAAGCTCAACCTGAGTTGCCAAGCTTAGGAATCAATCGCCAGGTTCATTTATCAAATAGAGATAGCTGAAATGTTTTTGTTTTTAAAGTCAAACAGCTGTAAGGAATTTTATAGATATTATAACCTATTTGAATGAGTTTGTTTTTACTAGATTCAGAGGGAAGGATTGTTTGATTGAGTATTTTAAAATAGAAAAATAAAATAATTTTAATTAAAAACAATAGTTATGTGATCTTTTTAAAAATAAAATGCCAAAAAATTATTTTATTTGTTTTAAATTAAAAATAACAGTTTATAAATTTTAGAAATAAGTATGATGCAAAACCCTCTTTAAAAAAAAACTAAACAAAAGACTCTAAGTCAAATCAGAATTTGTCATATCCTCTCAACAATTTTCTTATTACTTTATAAAGTAAATCTTAAATAAAAAGTTTATACATATCTTTATTTAGTAATTAAAACAATATATAAAAATAAAAAAAACATTAATTATTAGTAAAATTCACGTAAAAATGATTGCTTTTAACTTTAACCATGAAACAAAATGAAATTGTCAGAAAAATGTGTTGCATCCTGGGGATTCCCACATGTGTGAAATCTAAGTATGTGGACAGGCTGTATCTGGTCAACTTTTCTTACAAAAATACATAGAATTTGGCATCTGATAATATAATACAGCTGATTAAATTGACTTCAATGTTGATGTTGGATGAGCCACCTTAATGTTTTAAGTCACCATAGCCCACCTCACAGTGGCATAAAACTTTAGGATTTCGTAATAAACTAATCATGAAGCAAGTTGTTACCCATGTGTGTCACTGTCGTATATACCATTCAAAATTATCAGTCCAAGACAGTTTCCAACGCACAGTAGTTATGCTTCTTTGACCACCATGATTCAATCATGTTTCTGAACTAAACTAATTTAAGTCTTTTTCAGCATTCATGTCAACTTGCGTCTCTTCTTATAAGATACAGTACATTATTGTTATCATTATTAGCTCAAGGTACGTATGTGAATTTATATTATTGGCCGCAGAAAAAGAACAATTAATTCGTATCACAGAGAGAAGAAAAACTGGCAACAAAGATGGGAACTGTTGTTCACAACTCCTCGGAAGTGTATACAAGTGACAGTGAAAAGGGCTTTGCCATCAACCACTCTACTCCACCAGAGGTAGATGCAGGGGCAAAGTTTGTTCTTGTATCAAAAGGTGAGGGTGTTTTTCCTTGTTGAATTGATCTATGTTACTTTATTCCATGGTGGTTTGTGATGAACCAAAAGAAAAGCTTTGTGGGGGGCTATGATGAAGAGTTTTTTTACTTTTTCATGAAGATAAGAAAAGGGTATTGATCAATTGTTCGCTGTGTGGTGATGTATGTAGGATCATGGTTGCACTGCGGGTATCATTTGACTACATCTATTGTGGCTCCTGCGCTTCTTACTCTTCCTTTCTCCTTCACTTTGTTGGGTTGGATTGGAGGATTGCTTTGGTTGACCCTTGCAGGCCTTACCACATTCTATTCATACAACCTTTTATCTGTGGTCTTAGAGCATCATGCACATCTTGGGCGTCGCCAGCTTCGATTTAGGGACATGGCTAGAGATATTATAGGTGAATATCCAGCTTCCTTGGTTTTTGTTGTGAATTTAAAGAACAATAGTCCCAATTTTCACAGAATTATCATCTTTTTGGCACAACATAATCATATTCTATCTTTTCATTGTTCAAATTTTTATCTGAATTTCCTTCTTTTTTAATATTTTTTCCCCATTTTATGAAATGAAATGTAAAACTTTCATTTTCAATTCAAAACATAATGATAAGGCTTTAAAAGCTGAAACTGTTGCTGTTGCCAAATTGCTTTTCTTTTCTTTGCCAAAAGAAAAGCTTTTATTTCTTACAACAGCTATGGACAGCTTGGTATATTTACTTCAGGCTCTTTATTATATATTCGAAAACATTAGAAATTAGAGAGAAACTATGCTGCATATAAACAATAGCTAGCACTAGCAGTCACCTACAAAAAAAAAATTTAACTGCTAGTGTTATCCACTAATTTAGTTGGTATTGAACTCCTTTTCTGATTTTTCTTTTCCACTGTGATTTCCTTTAATTGGAGGATGTGTGTGCCTTTAATGGGTTGGGGCATTCATAATTGATATTATTGCTAATTGCAAATGTTGTGGCAGGACCTGGATGGGCCAAATACTATGTAGGCCCGCTTCAATTTGTCATATGCTTTGGCACAGTGATCGGTGGTCCTTTAGTGGGAGGAAAGAGCCTCAAGGTAATTACAATTACAAGTGTCATTTTGCCAATTACAACTTTTGAAAATTTCCATCCTCATTACAATTGTGTGTTTTATTGAGAAGCTACATTTTCTTCTTCTTTGCAGTTCATTTACATACTCTACAACCCAGAAGGAACAATGAAGCTTTATCAATTCATTATTATATGTGGAGTCATAACACTGATTTTGGCTCAACTTCCATCATTTCACTCCTTGAGGCACATTAATCTGATTTCTCTGATTCTTTGTGTGTTGTATGCCACATGCATCACGGTCGGTTCTATATACATTGGTAAGGAAAGGAAAGCACAATGGCATTATTGGCAACTCAACCTAAGCAGAAACTTGAAATCAAGTTGACGTTTCTCTTGTATATACCACAGGTCACTCGAAAAATGCACCACCTAGACACTATTCTGTAAGAGGTTCTGAAGTAGACAAACTCTTTGGTGTCTTCAATGGTATTTCAATAATTGCTACCACATATGCCAGTGGAATCATTCCAGAAATACAGGTTTGTTGACCATCTTGTTATTCATTTTTAGAAAACCCATGTTGGATATGCAATCAAGTTTAAGATGTTTTTGGATACACGACTTATTTAAGTGCTTATTTAAGCTTTTTTCAAACAATACTTAATGCCATAAATTTAGTGATAAAACTAATTAGTATAAGATGAAAACAACTAATTTTGGTAAGTTAAACCAAGAAGCTTATTGAAATAAACTTAAAACAACTTACAAGAGTTATAACCTTGTTTAGAAGCTCTTCCAAACAGACCTTTAATAAGGAAACATAGTTAAGAGCCTTGTTTAGCTAAATGCAGATGCGAAGTCACTAAATAGAATTCTTTTGCAATTTGCAGGCAACTTTGGCACCTCCTGTGAAGGGCAAAATGTTGAAAGGACTATGTGTCTGTTATTCTGTTATAGCCACTACCTATTTTAATGTGGCCATATCCGGTTATTGGGCATTTGGTAATGAAGCCAATCCTACAATTCTTGCTAACTTCTTCCGTGGGACAAAGCCTTTGCTACCCAAATGGTTTTTCTTGATGACTAATATATTCATCCTTCTGCAAGTGATGGGAATGACTGCGGTAAGAACACCTGAATGGTATATATTTGTGAATTTTGCAGTTGACATCTCATTTTCGTGATGAATAACCATAGATATTGGTTATATCACAGGTTTATCTGCAACCAACTAATGAGTTATTTGAAACAACTTTTGGAGACCCAAAAATGGGACAATTTTCCATCCGAAATGTTGTGCCAAGGGTGCTACTTCGGTCACTATCAGTGGCAGCAGCCACAGTTTTAGCAGCGATGTTGCCATTCTTTGCAGATATAATGTCTTTGTTCGGGGCATTTGGATGCATTCCTCTTGATTTCATTTTGCCTATGGTTCTTTATAATATGACTTTCAAGCCCTCAAAACACAGCATAATGTTTTGGGTGAACTCATTGATTACAGTAGCATCCTCAATTTTGGTTGTAATAGGAGGAATAGCATCGATTAGACAAATAGTTCATGATGCCAAAACATATAATTTGTTTGCAGATATGTAAAAATTATAGCAATACATACAGACACCAATTTTAGGTGTCATTACAATTCTGTTAGTCATCTAAATTCAAGCCATTCTTTCAATCATTCAGATATCTGACACATTATCTCGTTAGACATTATGTTTTAACAGCTAGTTGATTCTGTACTTATCCAGGTAACTACAAAGGTTTTAGTTCTTTGTCAAGACCCAACTAAACGACAATGTATTGATCAAAATATTAATCAAAGTAGTCAGTTAAAGAATGGGCATTGTACGTTTGAAACAGATAAAGTGAAAAAAAAAATACTAGAGTTAAATGAATATTGTTTAGTTAGGGAAGTTGCAAAGAAAAATTAAGAAGAATTCAAAGAGGAAAACGAATGCAAGAATGGTGCAGGAGATTTTTTATTTTTTTTAGAACAAACAGAAGGAGATTACTTCAAGGATGAGGTATCACATTAGTTAAAATCTTTAAATGGTAAGATAATGTTGAGGAAATAGTCTACATGATAACGATGTATAACACCCTATAAATTTAATATATTATAGATTAATTAATTAATAGTGTAAATTTTTTTCAATATTAATAAACAAAAACTAAATCTTAAAATAATTAATAAATGATAGAGTTAATTTGTTTTTTTTTTGCACGATCATAAAAGTTGTCGGATAATTAGAAGGTAAATTTTACAATATTTAAAAAAAAAAAAGAGTATTCTATGCTCTTATATATGTAGAACAATCATAATTATTGATTTTAACAGTAGAGTTAGTAGTATATTTGAAAAAATATAAATATCTTTTAATATCTTAATATAATCTAGAAACAATATTTAATAAGAACACTATAATAAGCACCTAATTAAAAACAGTAAAAAGAGGACAAAAAAATTCTCAAAGCTGATTACTAAATTACCACACTTTTTATCATCTCTCTTTCACAAACATTTTATTTGGTGGTATAAGAAAAGTTGTGACTAAAAAAACTATAATTTTGAATGCAATTTTATATAAAGCAATAAAAGAGTGGATGAAAAAGAAAACATTCATATGGACTCATTATTCTTTATTTTGAACCTCCTGCTCTTTGACATTTCTCTTTTCTATCCTCATTTTGTACCCATTATTCTTTCCATTAAAATGCAAAATATTGTTTATAAACTTTATACAATATTGTTTTTCTTAATTTCTGCATATTTTTCTCAAGTTAAATAAGTTAAAATTTTATTTATTGTTTTATCAACTATCATTGTTATTTTTAAATATTAACCTGAACAATTTAATCTAGCAGAACAAATTCATTCCAGAGGCAAACAAAGTGAAAGGGTACATCCATGTTCAAAACTCTTCCAGAGTGGTGGTTGTGGAAAGTCCTACCATAACCCATAACCCAAAACCCATAACCCATAACCCATTACCGAAACCCACTCTCTTCCATATAAGTATGTATTTGGGATTTGATGCGCTCACATAATTCAAATCCCTCACTTTCATTTCACTTCATATGCATCGGTAAATTCACCGCTCTAAGAACAGAACAGAATGAACAAAACCACCGAAATTGTGGCCATTGAAGAAACACCACAATCACCCAAACAACCCACACCAAACCCCCTTCTCTCTTTCTTCTCCAACCTCAACTTTCATTTTGAACTTCCTTTCTTCCCACCTAAACCAAAATCACAACTTGAAGAACCCCCAAAACAGGCCCAGGTGAGTCCCAGCTCCAAGCCCAACGTTGTACGCTTTCCCAAAACCCAGGTTGTGGTTCCTCCATCTCTCGAGGCCGAGCCTGATGCTGATCAATCCTCCACAAAGACTTCCAATCCTATCATTCTCTGGCAGGTATTCCTCTCTCTCTCAGATTAGGGTTTTTGGGTCTCTTCGAACTTTATAATTGAGGAATTTATGTTATGCCTCTGTTTTGTAAGCAAGGGAAAAGAGTAAGTAGTGAAATCACTCTCTGGGTGAATATTTTTGCGATGCGAAGTTTACATTCATTCTGATATAAAAGTAGCATGTGTATGGTTTGTGTAGTTACTACTACTAGTTCATCATGGTGATGCGATAAATAAGAGGTAATTTGGTTTGGTTTAAAATTCCTGATAGATGTGCAGCATGTGTCACATGAGAGAGAAATCAGATTAAGACCTCTCCCTCTCATCTTCAGTTTTATTAATTGGACACCTTTTATGGTGTTATGGTTTAGTTTCAAAGAAAAGTCCCTACAAATGATTACATGGATGCTTCTCCTTTCTCCACCTCTAACTAGAGTCGTTCAAGTCCCCATTAACCTTCTTTCTGATATCTTGCCATATAGTTAGCTCTTCGTTTTTCTCGTTTTCCTATACTATCCTTGTACTTCTCTTTCCTAAAGTATGCTGGAATATTGCATCTTGACCTTAATATGTCTTTTGACGTGAGGGTAACGAATTTGTATTCAATCCAATGCCCTTTTTGGTTTCATTACAATGCTCAGCTGATGAATTTTTTAAGTTTTAACCCCTTAGGACTGATAATAACAAAACTAAAAGTGGCAAGTTTTTATCGGAAAAAAATGTATTTAAATGTTGTCTTTTTTCAATAAAAATCTGCTACATTTAAATGCTTTAAATCAGTCATGAGGACTTAAGGTTAATAAAACCGTTTTTTTAAAGAAACGAAACTGCATTTGAAGTTTGTTGTGTGTGTAGATTTGTACAAGTATGAGCTCCAAAGAAAGAGCTAATTGTGAAACAGGTTACTTAGCCTTGTTATACATGGTGATAAACTCTGTTTGCATATTCTGACAAGGTTACTTTATCTGATTCCAGGTTTATGTATTAGGAGGGATCATTATTTCAAGATGGATTTGGGCAAGGTGGAATGAGAGGAAGGGTGGAGGGAGGCCCCCCAATGATGAGAGCGCTGAAGGAAGAAGGCCTTCTGATGATGGCCGTCGATCCTCAGACAATGAATAGAAATTTTCATTAGCTGTGTATACGGTGCTATCTCCATATTCACAGATTCTCTGTATCAATGGATACTTGTTTCGTTTGCTAAAGCCATATAAGATGCTTTTTGTTATATACCAATAGTTGCTGTGTTGGTATATATTATCTTTCTTTACGATCAAGTGATGCCATCGATTTTTTTTCTCATTTCTGTTCTCAAATCCTCCGCCGGCATAGGTCAATATTAGCTGATTAACCTCAAAATAAACTTTCTATGCATTTCTTGAATGTGATTAGTTCGTAACTAGCCCTTAATTTGGCCTTTTTTACTCGGCTGGTGTGGTGAATTTCATATATTTTGACAGGGAAGGCCAGCAAGTAACACAATTTTTTTTTTAAATACATCCTTAAAAAATATATTAAATTATAAGTGAAAAAAGTCGAACTTAAATAATTTTTTGTAGTTTTTAATAGATTTTAACTTTCATGTTGAAATAGGATTGATCGATGATGATAGCAGAAGCGGTTTATTATTTTTCTACTTGAAATAAACAACATATTTAGGTTGGTATAATCTTTATTTTTTCATTTTAATGTAATAATTTTTTTTTTCTCTCAGCTCTTCCGTTTCTATCATGTGTCACGTTTTCTATCAATGGCCATTAGCCCCCCTTCACTTCTCCATCATTCAACAGCAAAATTGCCTGTTCATCCCCATGCAAATACGTGAAGGAAGAAGGACAGCTTACAAAATTTAGGTGCTTAGAAACCTAACTTTTTCGGCAGGAATTATACCGACTTCATTCTTCAGCTTGCAAACAAAGAAAAGGACTGAAGTATAAGAGGAATTGATGAGAGATGTTTCAGTATCATGTGATTTTGTAAACCAAAAACACATGGGATATGCTTAGGGACAAAGATAATTAATTATTTTATCACCAACTTATTAGGTGTGTGTTTGATCGAATAATTGTGAGTTTAATTTTGGTTGTTCTTTTTTTTTTTCTACAAAAACTAAATTAATTAAAATTGAGGTTGTGGCAAAGTTATTCATGTTAGAAAATGTTTTATATTAAAAATAAATTTATAGTCCAATTTATTGTGAAATTCTTACGATGTTAAAAAAGGTTATTTTTGTACCTCTACCATAACCTGCTCATATACCGATCTTAATTTTAGCTTTATCCAGTCAAGCATATTTTACTTGTTTATAAATCCTGTTTCTATAGATCCTGTCTCGCCAATAACACTTATTGACTCACTACATGCTTATGTTATTCCTCATTAAAGTTGAATAACTTGACTTTTGTAATTTTGAGGTCATAACTAGTATTCAAAAGTTTAATTCCACATTGTTCTTGTGACCATTGTTACACTTGAACATAGTTTTAGGATAATTAATTAGCTGGGTACATATGATGTTTTATCCCTAATCACAACTTATTAGCAATTCTTAAGCATCAATTTGGTTTAAAATTCGATTTAGTTTCCAAAAAGCTTTTTGGTTTAGCCAAAGCCCTGTGAACAATGTTAGTGAAGAAAAAACAGTTTATGAGAAGATTTAAAACATTATAAGGCAGATTATTATATTCAAGAACGTTGTTGATAAGGCTCTGTATAAAATCACGTTAACAAAATAGATAAAAGAAAGACAGTTTGTTGTTGCTATTCATCTTTTGGTTGGTAGTTGCGTAAACGAGAGTTACCCCTTCGTTTTGGATCGCTGTTAGAGCACTCTGCAATAAGAAAGAATCAATCCCTAACTGCACGTTTGATGACGGAAATCGTTACAACCTCCGTCATAACGTCGTCTCCGATTCCTCCGTCACAAACCCTAACCCCTTTTTCTCTCTCTATCTTATAATGGCCACCGAAGACTACTCGCTCCTCGACTCTCCCTCTCACGCGCAGCCCCACATCCACGCGCCCACGCGCCACCACTTCGCTTCCTCCTCCTCCTCCAGTCCCAGCACTCTCCCCGCCGCCGAATCTGCCGCCGCTGACTACTACCCTCACACCTCCTTCTCCGACGCCGCCGAGGACTCCTCCGGTCCCTCCAAATCCGGCTCCGCCGTCCACACCCCCAACTCCAAGCGCGTCTCCGCCGCCGGCAGCCCCTACTTCTACAACAAGAAGCTGAAATCCTCCGCCAATCCCGATCCGGCGACCGACGCGGCTTTCCGCGGAGGCGGTGGCGGCGACTATCGGAAGGACCGAGAAGAGTGGAGCGACACGGCGATCGCATGTCTCTTGGAAGCGTACACGGAGAAGTTCAACCAGCTGAACCGCGGGAACCTCCGCGGCCGCGACTGGGAGGAGGTGGCGAAGGCGGTGGGCGAAAGGTGCGGCGGAGGAGGAGGAGAGGGAAATCATCACAAGTCGTACAAGAGTGTGGAACAGTGCAAGAACAAGATTGATAATTTGAAGAAGAGGTATAAGGTTGAGCTTCAGAGAATTGGGAGTGGTGGCAGTGGCATAGCCACTAGTCTTTGGCATTGGTTTAAGAAGGTTGAAATTATTGTTGGAAACTGTGTGACTGTGAAAAATGTGTCTGATGATGACAAGGAGGGTGGTTGCGGTGGTGGTGCTGGTAGTGGTAGCGGTGGTGCTAGTTCTTCTATATCTAGGCAAACCAAGATCAGGTATTATTAGTTTTTTATTAAATCACCTTTTTGTTATGTTAGTTGTTGGACTTGGTTATGCATATGTATTTTTGTGCTGTTGATGAAATCACCATGATTTTGGCTTTTGATGGCCGAGTGTGAGGGTTGGTTGAAGTGGGAAGATCAAATTATGTTGAGTTGGAATGTTTTGTATTTTATTTTTTGCTAATAATTATTTTTCAGTAGATGTTGTCGTTTGATGTGTGTAGCAAACTCTGCCTGCCTGCTGAGACAAGGTTTGATTGCCGTTGTGAACTTGTGATAGTTCAATTTTTTGTTCAAGACATGCATTTTAGTTGTTGATAGCTGGTTGGTGTGTTCATAGCATGTTGTGGTGTAAGAGATATTGAGATGGTTGTCTGACATTAGTGATATATCTGTTTGCAGGTATGCACCTAGCATTTCCGCCATGGCAAACAACCTCAAAACAAAACCAGCCTCAAATCTAAAATGGCGTAGAGTTTTGTTTAAAATTAGCGGCTCTGCATTGGCTGGAAACTGCCAGAATATTGACCCCGAGGTGCCTTTTTTGTTCTTGGTCCTGTTAAAAATTCGTTGGATTTTGGTTTTTAAGGATATTTGAATGAATAGATTGTGCTTCCTACTCTTAGAGACTTAACTGGAAACTGCAATTCAACTGCTTCCTTCCATCATTAGGTGGCAATGCAGATTGCTAGGGAAGTGGCAACAGCTTGCTGCCTTGGGGTGGAGGTATCCTTTGACTTCTTTAGTGGTTTGCAATGGAGGTTACTTTTTGTTAACATTGCTTAAAGCTCAATTCACAGGTGGCCATTGTTGTTGGTGGTCGTAACTTCTTTTGTGGAGATGCATGGGTGTCTGCTACCGGGTTGGATAGACCTACGGCATACCAAGTAGGGTAAGCGGTTTTAGTGCTTTGGTGGCATAACACGTGTAGTCTTTGATTGATTATTATTGAAATTATTTATACTAATTTTCCAGGTCTTTTCTTTTAATATTGCATTTTGTAAGGGTCTGTATGTATCGGGTGTGAGATGAGATTGAAAAAAAATGCAATGGGAGTTTGGTTAAAAGTAAGGCAATGCTTTGAATATCAAGTATATTGTTAATAAATATAACTTTGCAGTGCAACTAGCTTTCCTCATTTGTTTTCCTAGAATCATATTTGCTAAATTGACTGTAGATCAATAATAGTAGTCCCTCTCCCTTTCTTTGGTTGTTGATTGCATATTGACTATGTTATTGTCTGTAAAAAGTATGATGGCAACGGTTATGAATTCTATTTTGCTTCAATCTGCTTTGGAGAAGCTGGGTGTTCAGGCACGTGTTCAGAGTGCATTCTCAATCCCAGAGGTCGCTGAACCGTATAACAGGCAGCGTGCCATTAGACATCTTGAGAAAGGAAGGGTTGTCATATTTGGTGGTGTTGGTGCTGGCACTGGAAATCCACTTTTTACCACCGATACAGCTGCAGCTCTCAGAGCTTCTGAGCGTATGACCTTAACCTTTATAGTTTTCTTTTTGGGTCAACATCTATTTGGTTTTGTTGTTTTTATGTCAGTTCCAATCATGTGTTCTTCTATAATATTATATAGCCTTGCCCACCTCTCTACAAAATGCTTGATTCTTGATGCTTGACTTGGAATGAATTTTGATGTCTCATCCATTTTTTTCCCAGTTAATGCCGATGCAGTTCTGAAAGGTACTAATGTGAATGGTGTCTTTGACTGCCAATCCCGTAATGATAATGTAACCCTTGATCACATATCCTTTAGAGAAATTGTTTCTAGGGGCATCACCTCCATGGATATGACGGCACTAGCATATTGTGAGGAGAATGGAATACCTGGTTGGTATTTTCTCACCTTCATCTATTAAACCTTTTCTTTTTTCTAAGCTATTCGTTCTCTCCAGTTGTGGTCTTCAACATGCTTGAGCCGGTGAATGTTTCGAGAGCATTATGTGGAGATAAAGTTGGCACTTTGATCGATCAAACGGGAAGAGTGGAGCATCAGCTTCCTAGTTAATCATGTATATTTTGTTTTTAATCGAGGCGTTGCCTGCCAGCATAGCACACAATACCAATTCATTACATTGAGGGAAGACATGTAACTTAACTACTGAAATTTTGTACTTTTAACAAATGTTAATAGAATAATATTATTTGGATGAAGGTCTCTTGTCCGAATATATTGATTATCGGTTTATATTAAAAGCTGATAAAATTATAGAACCTACCGGTTTTCCAATCATTATTATTCGTTTAAACACGAGGCAACCTGTCTTAGAACCTTCCCTACTAACAATTTGGCACATTTCGATTCATCATCCAATTCCAGTTATGTTTGAATCAATTCATCTGATTGTCAGTCATGTTTGCACGTTGAATTATTTTGGAGAATAAGATCTTGTAATGCCATCTGCCCTGAACCAACCATCTTTTCCAACGAACTGCCGCTTAAAGAAATACCAAAAAATACCTTAAATTCAGCACCTTCCACTAATTGTGAACAGGAGGAATTGACTAAGTAATGCAGGTGTACGGCAATAAATTAACTTTTGCTATACATTGTTCCCTCGGGAAATGTTAAAAGAGAAACTTTATCTGTACAAAATTGACCTTATTCAACAATTACAACGTAATCTGCGACGATAATTGTCCCCAAATTTACAATTATACAGATGCATAAAATAATGTGAACAACGTGATACGCATCAACCCAACATCATTGTACTGAAAGATTGGGTCTGCACCAAGACGGTCTCTAGCCAGCCAACTCTTATAGTCTGTACAACTCCGGAGACCCAATGTAAATGGCAGGGTCCACCATTTCACCCCATTTTTCATCGCGTGGAGTGTTAAAAAAATTAAAAATTATTCTCTTCGCATAAAGAAACCAAAATTCGTTGTGACTGTTCACTGTCGAGTCTTTTGGGAACTAAATTCCCTGTTCAGTCAGACTTGAAATAACTGTCATCAATTGACAGTTGGTCGAATGCATCAAAATTTGCCTTCAAACCAACATACTGGCTACCTAGTTGAGCACAGCCACCATTTGGCCACCTGCAGCCTCCATCGGCAGAGCGAAATGGGCAGAGTGTTTCACATACTCGGCCAATGGCATTGTTTCCACCATCATCATCTACTGTAACCGGAACCGAAACATACATAGCCTTTTTGTCATCGCGTACAGTACTATTTGATTCATTCTTATAGCAACAATACAGTAAGTCTGGGTTGCTTTCAATGTCAACAGTACATTCACCACTACCAGAGAAGTGAACCTTGCACCCCATTGACTGAATTGCACGCTTTATGGCCGTATTTTCTTTGCTTATATTCTTGGCCATGTTCGTAGCTGAGCTGTTTAGTTGCTTCTCACGTCGTAATTCAGCACCTAGCGATTCCATGGCATTTGTCATTTCCTTAGCTTTCCTTTCAGCCATTTCTTTAGCCTGTCACCATCACACAAAGCACTAATAACATTACAAGGTAAAACCAAACAGATCAACAGTTCAATTCACTTCACAATGGAAATAAATAGCGAACTATTCTGATAATTGATATGCTTAAAGGAAAAAAAAAGTACAAGGTGGCCCCCAAAATTAAGGACCTATTCCAACCTACTAATATGGAGTGCTAAAGTGAGTAACACAGATGGATAAAGGCAATGGCTTATAAAAGGGACACAGTCGTAATCAGAAAATACAGGAAAATAGCTACCTTCTGCATCTCAGAGTATTTCATAACTATCTTCCTGCATTGTGCTTCAATCTCCCCAGTTTGTGCTTCTTCTGGGCAGGCCCAACGAAGGTGGAATTGGGGCCATAAAGTTGGGGCTAATGCTGCTGCTGGGGGTAGAAGCGCACTATTGTGCTTCAGTGGATCATAAAAGGGATTGTAATGAACATGGGAACCTCCTTCTGATGTCCTCAAATCAGCCAAGTATACCCACAGACACCCACAAGCTTCGAAAACATTGCATTGCTGCCTCTCCTTCTCACTAAAAAAAAATGCCATCAAAACAAATACAACAACCAGCAGCAATACCTTGGGTCCAATGCTTTATTTCACATTTCCCATTACTTCATCCTCATACATTTACCATTTAATCCACACTCTCACAGCTGTGGTCTTTTTAAATGTCTAAATACATAGAGACGGAAAATTTTTCCTCAGACTGAACATCTATAATAATGACAAATATTTCAGGTTCTAAACTGACATCAAACCAGTAATGACTAATAATCTGTAGGTTCTAAACTATGTAGTAGCACTACAGTGCTACTAAATGGGCCACATAACTCTGTAGGGTTGAGTACCCATGGGTTATATAGCACTATACATCATTTTTATGATATATTGGATGTTATTTTTCATCGTCTCTGAATGTTATGATCCAATACAACTTTTGATTCATTATTCAAAAATTAACTCAACAATTCTCGATTTGATAGCTTTACTTTGGTGTGTTTCACTACTTTCAATTTGATAGGACATGTTAGGAAAATGCATGTCATTGACCACATCATTCTGCAGTGTGCAGAGAAGACAAGTTACTAACAAAAAGAAATACCTGTTACATAGGAAGTTTCCAAAACGACAAGAAAGCATGCAATCTAGGACGTCCACAAGGAAAGCCTGAAAAAACAGTTTTTAGCAGGAAAGAAACTAAAAATAAAACCATGCAACAAAACAAATACAGAAATATTAAAGTATACATACCCCAGAAAACTCGAAAGCAAAAGGATACATCCGCAACAATTGTGAAACACAGTCTACCCACTGAAAACATATACCAGACAGTGAGATCACAATAAACACAAACACTGAACATAAGTGTTGTAGATGTATAATGGGAGAAAGTCAAATGAAATTAAATGAGGAACAAAAAGATCCAAATTGATAATCAAGATTGATATATTCTTGTGCATTCACCTTCTCATGATAGAAGTCTCACCAAAAATTTATTAAAGGGCATCATTTCACAATGTCAGTATTTATCTCTTTAAAAAATCCCAAAAGAAAATGAATTATAGCTTTCAAGAAAAAGGTATATTCACCTTCTCAAAAGAGTTTGCTAAGTTTTGCAATTTTTCCTATGATAATGATCAAAAAGCCTCAAAACTATATAGAGGCATTACTTTTTAATATTTTATGTTATATTTTAAGCTGAATTTTTTTAATGCTAAAAATTGAACATCCTTTTATAATACCAATGTTCTTGAAATGTCAATGTCCATGTCCATCCATATGAGAGTCAGCTCAAATGTCCAAGCCAACAGAACATATGTTAGAGACAAGTTTCCCAAAGGCTTGAAAGTTTACAAGCAGCAAAACTATAGGAGAGGAATTAGGAAATAAGTTGTTATGTTCTGTTTTGAGTAGTTTAGGATTTATCTTATTTCCTTTTGTTATTGTTGTCTGTTACCTTTTGTTATTGTTTTCTGTTACCTTTTGTTATTTTCTGTTACAGTAGCTAGGAGCATGATTTTAGGAAACATGACAGCTTAAATAAGGGGATTACAGAGGGGAATGGGCATCGGGAAAATTATTTCAGATTAGGGTGTTGAGCCACTTGAGAGCTCACTTTCCATTGCTGTAATTTCTGCTCAACTGAGCCAATTCAATACATAATTTAAATTTCAGAATCCTTACCTTATCAACATAAGTTTATAATTAGACACCTAGTGAAGAGTCATTGACGCATGTTGTATGGGTGTTAGCATGGTTGTTAAAATTGCAATTTTGATCATTGGATCATCCAGTCCTGAGTTTTGTGCTTTGTTCTTTGTTTATTTACAGGTGGGATCAGAGAATGGTACAATTGCTCTAGGATCACAGGGGTATATTGCAAAAGTGTGGAATTGGAGAGCCAGATCAAGCTGCAGGCATGTGAAATCATGGATTGGGTTCCATGACCTAGAGGCAGAAAACCCAATTTTTGTGAGCTTTTTGGTCCTATATCACTCTTCTCTCTTTAAGCAACATCATCAATGCTGCATCTCCCTTTGTTTCAGCTTCAGTTGTTCCCTTTATGCAACAGACACCATGCAAGTTTCTATTTGTTCACTTACTATTTTTGCTGCTTTTCTTTTTCTGGTGTCTCTGTTGGTTTTGCTGGTATGCTTGATGGATGTTTGTTGGTTTATATAAAATCATGTGACATTTAAAATCGATCATGTGACATAATGTGTTAAAATCCTGCAATGTATGAGTTTCCCCCCTCCTTCCTTTCCTAGGTTTGATTCTGAAGTTTGACAACATTGGATGACCAGGTTTCAATTTCAGAATCGTGTCCAACACCAACACCTCAAGAAAGAGTAGTGTTTGTGCTTCATAACTAACAATAGCATCACCAAATTTATAGTGACATCAAACCTTCGAAGGATTAGTCCAAGGCAGAGTCTACTGAAGCCTGAATTTGAAGGTGATGATTCTAATGAAGGAGATGATTTTAGAGAAGATATAATATAACCCAGTTGATTAATTATAGATTACTTGTCAATTAAATGATGTCTAGGGGTTATTCACAGAACTATAACTACTACAAAAGTAGCCTTTTCCCACTAGGAGAGGTCAACTACATGCATCAACCAACATCATAACATCCTATTGTATTTGTAAATCATGTTTATAAACATATCATTTAAATCTAGATCTTAATTAAGGAACAAACCTGCAAAAAAATGGGAGAGCAATTGTTTGAGTTATGAGTGTGAGATGTAGCTGGAGGTTGAGATGAGAATGCTCCTGATGACTGCCGCAGAGGTGATGGTGGGAAACTGCCAGTTGAAGACTGCCTAGATAACTCAAAAGGCATGTTGGTAGTTCCAGAGACAGATGGCATTCCCACACGATCAGAAAATGGATGACCAAATGCAAGCCAATCTTTTTCGATGAGTGCCTGCAAATGGAATAAAAATGTGAAGCACAATTAAATAACAAGTACATCGATTCATTTTCAACATGCGATCAAAACAGATAAATGGTTTGATTAGATTAGTGTGGAATGAATTTACCTGTGATATCAAACAGCAAAAGGAAAGTTGCTCATTTTCTTATAGTAGCATTGAAATAGAATTAGTTGAGTAATGTCCTTACCTGAAACCCCGTGAATGTCCGGTAATATGGATCAAGCAACAAATTAGCAAGTGAAACCAACTGGCTTGTCCTATCCCATCCATCACTACCAAAATACGAAGAAAAAAAGGTAATGTGTTAGATACCAAATAAACTTGAATATCATACAAGGGAAAATACAGTAAATTTTCAATTAAGAATTCTTAGTTTTAGAACAGTGAGGAAGACATGATTATAGCACCTGCAGTGTACAAGCACAGAAGCCTTTTCCATAGCAACACGAGCAGCAATCCAGGCTGCACCAGCCAACACACTTTGAACATGCAGTAACCATCCACTGTCCCCAAGAGTTGATACTGAAGCAGACATACTACTTAAATTGCCACCACCCCATGTTGACCCACCATGTCTCTAAATAGAACTCATAGAAACAGTCTTAATACAACTCCCATAAAGTTAGAAAAACAGACTGCCAATTGATACCATACAAAGTTACTCAAGCCAAAACAGTTCCGTAAAACATAATTAAAAATGCTATAACTCAAATCCTAGCTAAATTGAACATTATTTATGCATCATTGTTGGCAACAAATTACAAACAAGCACAAAGCAGTATGTCATGAGCATCTTGTGTATCTAAGTCCTTTTAACAATTAACCATGCTGGATGATTTGTGGAGGAATAATAGAAGCACTTTTATGCATACACCATGGTCCACATTCAACTTTTAAAAAAACCAACCAAAACATTCAATACTATAATTATCAGAACAGAATTTACCAACAGCTCCAAATCATGCCATTTTAATTCCCTACTCAATACATCCAAGACATAAATTGCTAAAACTTTAATAATCACAGACTAACCAAAAAAGATGACATTCCATCTGATGACGCTTTTCCATGAGTGTCCATGTATTCTCGGAGCCGAGCAAAGCTCTCTCTCATTGCATGGATGTTGTCTATCCCCAAAAAAACTATCTGAATCAGAATTTAGATGCTTAGAAAATACAGCCAAATTTATAACTGGAAAAACAAAGAAAATAAAAATGGACAGATCAAGCATATATAGCAGACCTCAGATTGAAAATAGTTTGATGACGATTCAGAACCACCTCCCATGGCTCCATTAGCTAATGCATTTTTCCTTGGCCGCGCATCAGCAATATATAGCTTTCTAGAACATAAATACAATTTTGAAAAAGGTTTTCAGAAAATGCAGAGAGGAAAAGTATCTAGGGATTGTGCCAAGTACACAGTCAATTAAATATTTAAATGGGGGTAATTATTTATGCAAAATACAAGTTAGCTTTCACCAAACAACTTAAGCTTTTAGGGGAGTTAAAACTCATTCTAGGGATTGCAATTTTTGTCATCATTAGGGAATCCTCACAGGGACTTCTCCACACAAGGCCACAAGTTCAGAGACTTAAATGTGTTATCTAACTTTATATAATTTGAAAAGTTTTAATAGTGTATTATCATTTATTTTGCAATGCAGAAATCCCCAAGTGAGAATCAGGGATGAGGACAGGAGAACAATGAGCTGGCAGGAACACAGAGGTACTCCCCACCCTAGGTGGGTGTTGTCCTAATCCTTGGTGTGATATCAAAGCCTCTATGAACAATATTCACCACCCATTCTTCTTAATTAAGTCATAATTCAGCACAGGGTAACAATTTAAGCCCAAATGGCTATTGCGGTAGGGAGCATGTCAGGGATATACAAACCAATTCTGAGACTTCTCAAAACAGCTCAGTTCTTAGGGAGGTTGTCCTTGACAATATTGATTGATATTTTATGTGGATGTAGAATTCATGTTGAAATTCACTAACAAAGTAACTAAATTGCAGAAGCCTATGCTTTTGCTTCATGTAACAACAATGAGCAAGAGCAACATAAATTCACAATGCAAGAATATAACAGAACAAACAAATCTTACCTCCTTGAGCCATCATCTAGTTTGCTGCAAAGTGCAGCAACAAGTTTTTCATCCATGTTGCTGCAGGAAAATACATGAAAGCTTGTCACTGTTTTGTGTATTTCATTTCTTATAAAAGAAAATTAATTGAAGAAATCACCCTAGTGATTAAGGACCAGGAAAAAACACAAAAACAAAGGAAAACATGTTCAACCCCACCCAAAAAGAGAAGACATCACTATTCCATAATAAACAAGACAGAAAAATTCGGTAACTGATTGGCCTTACAATTCCTTCCTTCTAGCAAATGAAATAATTACTGTTTGTACACAGTGTAAAGAGGCGTGGTTTAAAACTTCCAACATCAGTTAACAATATATCCTATACTGGCCTTACATCTATCCAAAACAAATACTGTGATTCTTTTGCCTTCAAGAGGGAAAATTTGATGAAATAGTTTGCATTACCTCCTCATATTCATCATGAGACCAACTAAGGGTTGGGAAGATCGAGCAACAACAGCTCCATTAACTATATTCATCAATTCCAATAAGTTAGAAGGTCATCCTCATATTACAATAAATGCAGAAGAATAAAAAGGAAAGGAGGAAAAACATAGAACTGTGCCAACTATGCCGAGAAATTAAACCAATACTTCGTACATACCAGGATGACACCACGAAACTACAGGTAGTCGACATCTTGCACGGAAGCTGCAAGCCTGGAGCACTTCATCATCACTGCTAGCATTAGGACAATACAAAGTTATTTAATGAAAGGTTCAGTCAGTGGATTCAACCTTATCAATATAGACATATGTCACATAACTATGGCAAAGGTAGAAAGTTTGGCCCTTGATATAGTATACCTAATGACCTTTGGAACAACCAAAGCAAATGGATACGTCTGGCACATTGTATAATTGGAATTTACGCTACTTATTCTCCATAGGTCATTTGACAAGGTGAAGGACCCACTTTCAATCATATTGATTGATGCACGATAAGAACCTATGCAAAGCAGTCGAAAATACTCATCCAATAAGCGCACCAGTGGAGTAGTGTTCTTAAACCTAGAAGGTCCTGACCCAAAAGCATAAAGATCCCATAATCTCACTGGCTTTGTACACCTCTGTAGTGCATCAAATACCACACGTCTCTGTAAGATTTTAATAACCAACATTAGATCCTAAACATGCAAGAAGAAAATAAAAGCAATTGCTTAAATGTTCACTACAACATTCTCACTGGTTTACAACACTTTAAAAGTGCAGCTTACCCAACAACTTCAAATATCACGAAATGATAAACAAATCAACAAGAGTTGCAACTAATGAAAAAGAATATAATTAAATTCCATATTTTCTATTAAATTTCTTTTTATTTTCTGCCAATGAGACTTGACTCAATTGGGAGGATCAACATTCAAGCTGCACTGATAAAAAGGTCTTGGGTCTGATTTTTTATGATCCTTCACCAGTAGGCATCCCCAAATTGTGGTGCACTCTACCTTGGTTGTGAAACAACTTATTCACCTTTTTAATTTTTGCATAAAAAAAAATCTTTTCAATAAAAAAATAGTAGAATCCCAAATACAATCAATAAGATATGGAATTATAATGTACAAAAGTGCCACAATCCAGAATGAATACATTAATAAATTAGTAGGAGATACCTAGCAGAGAACTAAGAAAATAAAAGTTAAAACGGATCTCCATGTTTGGGGATTATCCAAAAGAACAACTGAATAGAAACATGGGTTTGTGACTCATTCAATCCATGTATGACGAAATAATACACATGTCCCAGACTTATTTTGAGCTCCACACCACATAGGATACTTATGGCATGTGATGATTCATGTGAATTTGTGAGCTGTTTCCTTTTTGACAAAGAATGAATGAAAGTGGGGAACCAAATTGATAAATTAGGGGTTTTCACAAAAAGCCTTTCAGTTGAGAAATGTCTGTCAATGACATGCTAATCATTTTATAAAGATGGACTCAAAATTATTAAATCTCCCCGTGACATTGTCATAATGCAATTACCTGTTTTGTACGTGGTCTAAAACCAAAGACTATAATTCTCATATCCTTTCCTGCATACAAGAGTAAAGGTAAATATTTTCTTTAATAAAAAATTATTAAGATTCAACACATAAAAATACAACAAATTTGGAGGATTTCCATATACAGTTAAACAGTTGTAGTATTTAATGATATTAAACCTCCAATCAGTTACCAGATTTTTCTTCCCTTTTATTAACTTATCAGCATTATCCCCAAATTTTGCACAGTGATCTCATCATTAATTAAATGTTTATAAGAAAAATAGCAATAAAGAGGAGCTTATGCATACCAATCACCTGGAGCAGTCTTTGCGTTGGTGTCTTGTCTAGATGACGAGTGTTTGACTGAACCTTTACAACCTAGATTTAAAAAGAGAGCAATGCATGCGGTTCAAATCTGAACAATCACCACAAAAGTAGGAACCAGAATCAAGATGCATAAATACACTTACAGGTTGATATTGCACCGAATAAATATAGTTCAAAATTATCACTACATTAATAGATATAAGAGAGTTTAGATATTCATTCTTGTGGCTGAGCTGATATGATCATATGAACCAGTAGCACAAGTCCATCTCATTGGCAAGTCAAAATCAACAAAAAAATTGAGAACCATTCAAAATAATTTTTTCAGAGAAACCAATCAAAATATGTAGTTCCTATTTTCTCTTCATGAATCAATCTTGGTTCATATTTTATAAGTATTCCAGTGTTACATTGGTGGTAACCACAAGAACTAGTAATGATTTGTAGACTTTAAATGTTCTACAACCAATGAGTGAATTAGAAACCTAAAATAATATATGCACGCATGTACATGCACATTCGTGTGTGAAAAAGCAAAGAGATAGACGAGATTAAAACAGAGGCTGACCAAACTCACACAAGAGGGATATGCATGATCACTACAAAATCATTGATTGAATTTATTTTACAAATATCTGATTGTAGTATGTCAAAATTATTTGTCAACAAATACACAAGTATGGCAACAAGAGTAGGTTTAGAACAGTCAATATAACCAAAGTAAATAACAAATAATAATTACACAGAAGAAAATAGTTTGTAGAAAAATTTGCAGAGACTTACTGTCTTGTTAAACTTCTCAATGGTTGCTAATGGTATTGTTCCAAGGGCAATAACTTTTCTAGTTCCCTCGCTCTGAAAAATGCAATGAAGGAAATCAGAGAATAAAACGAATATGCATTATTTAGACATGCAAGGGAAGGTAACAAATTTCCCACATAAATAGAAGTTAGACACATAAAAATGCACATAAATCAACAACAGAGCTTAGGAGTTAATTATCATGACAATAAGATGAAGGTGAGGCAATTAATTTCCAGTAAGCCTATATACTAACAGAAATAAACAAACAGTTTGGCACAGGAGAAATGGAGAACACAGTTCTGTATACTAATAATATAATATTGGTTTTGTACCGTTAGAGAAGCCAATCTTCAGTATATTAATCAATTCTTAGATTTTGCAAACTATAAGTGACATACAAGACGAGAGAAACACCAAAGCTACCAGATTTTAAATGGTTAATCAAGTGATACCTTACCACCATGAGATACCAACATACAAATCAAAATAAACACTTAGCCATTCAATCACCTCAAGCTCTCTTTTTTTATATTCCTCTGTCCCCATGCAACACACCATTTAATTTTAAATATGACTATTTTTTAAATTTTAATGGAAGTTCCTTAGTTTTACAAGCCTTTAACATCACACAATACTCCAAAAGCCCAGGTGACACTTTAAACCATTATTTGTTCCTTTTCTCTTCTTGTATGCTGCTCATAGTGTGATTTCTTAAGTGAGATACAGCACTCTGAGGAAAGTGGACATTGACCTCTGCTTGAACCTTCTCAAATTTTAAAATGATTTTTCTCACTGGATTTGGAATATTTTAAAGCCATATGAACCTATGGCAGAAGCAAAAATTTTAAATACTAAATATTGGCTTTTGAGCATGATTATGAAGAACCATTGCATAGGCATGTAATGTTGATTATTGTGAAATATTTGACATATCAAAGTTTGAAATTAATTGAGTGAATTTTCTCAAGTTACAGAATGTTCTCCTTTAAATAAATTTTCAAAATATCACATTTTATTTTTTATCATTTGACAATTATCTCCATATGATTGTTACTGTATTATTTTTATTTTTTTAAAATTTTTTGAAGAGGTGAAAGACCTTGTTAAAACTATATCTAACACTAATGAATATTAAAATTGGTGAAGTTAGGACTGGATTAGGCCTAGCGAGGTAGCAAGGTATTTGCTGACTGCATGTGCATTGGCTATGATTTCAAGCTTGATGGGTAGGAAGAGTACCTACTGTATAGGTATTTGTAGCTTGATGGGTTTTAGGGAAAATAGGACATTTTGCTGAGGTGAATTTTAAATGATGACAGCAAAAGATATTCAGTTCGAGTAATGTGGAAATTAAAGAACCACATCTCTTTTCTAATTATTTAGACTTAATCAAGTGTTTCCAGAACTTCATCACCAGTCAAGCCCAAATCACAATTAAAAAATTCTCCATATAGTTGCATTCCATGATTTTTCTACCAAAAACCTTAATTATCACACCAATATACATTTACATTGTCTTTCCTACGGGCATTCAGACACTTTTCTAGGTTGTGGACATTTCCAAATGACAAATTTAAGATTGCTCCTACATCAGAGTACCTTGTAAATAATAATAATTTAGAAGTGGTGCAGGAAATTTTACATAAATGAACTTACCAGAAAAAGAAGACGAAAATTTGTTACCATCAGCATGCCTGCATCATCAGTATTAACAAGAACAACACCATGTCCCTGAAAGTAAACACCATAAACCTTCTTAATTTCTTACAATAGATTCAAACAGGAGAAACATGAATTCAAACATTAAGATTTGTTTTAGTAGTAAAAGTTAGCAAAAGGTTCACACTTGAGAGAAATTTCTTGGAGCATTTGCTTTCCTAGGTATATTTCATTCTTGTTCATACAAGACAGGATATCTCTAGAAATTATCAAAATATTTTAGTCAAGAAAGTATTTGTTTCACATATTTTGTTTTGGTTCTCTTGTTTCAAAACTACAGAAAGTCAAGAAAGTAACAATTATTTTATCCAAAAAAATACCCTTATCTATTGGTATCTCACCTAATCAATTCACAACACTCTAACTCTTTTATTAAGGATATTTTATTCGAAGTAGACTATTTCATAACAGTATCGATGCAATTAATAATTTCATAAGATATGTGTATTAGTATTAACTTAAATGAGAAATATTTTGAAATGGACGGGAGGAAGTAATATAGAAGAGCTAACATAGAGCTTTCATCAGGCCAATTCATAAATGAGGAAAATATTGCCTCTTTAATTGTCTAATTGCACTAAATATATGAACAGTGTCAAATGAATTAATAAACATATATTGAAGGAATCTTGGCAGCATATCTTATTTTCCCAAGTTTTGGAAACCATTTATATATTTAGGTATATTATTCAAAATTCAATACTCTAGTTCAGCGTTTGATATGTCATAACCAGAGCAAAGATCTTGAATTCTTGAGGTTGCAGCAATAGATAGCATGGAGCATAGAATAGTGCACCACACTTAAGACGGGAAGTCCTATCCACCAGTTCTCACCCCTGCCTGGGAACTATCCTCCTCCTTGTTTGGTTCCATAGGGAAGGGAACCCCGCCAAGGCTTCATGACTGTGTGAAGGGCCCCTGTAGCAGGAAGGTCTAAAGTGTCCTGAGGCATCCCTTTAGCTGGAGTAGAAAGTGATATCACCATTTGACCCATCACTGTCAATCCCACCTATCACCTCCCGGTCCACTGACACACTCAATCGTCAGTAATTGACAATTAAGCAGCACAGCCTGATGCAGCACATCGTTAGCTACAGCATCCTTAAATGTTTGGTAGAAGATTTCCTGGAAGACAAGAGGGCCACCCAAATAGCTAAGGAAAAGGGGATATGCATCAAAAGAGAAAGGAATATCATAGGAACCTATGAGTGAGAGACATTCTTAAAACCTTAATCTCATTGAAGGAAGTTTCAGTATCCTAGTCATTTGCCCCACATCCCTGTTACCCTATCATCTAAAAGGCAGTGGGAAATCAAGGACGATAAGTCCCATACACTTCCAAGGCAACAACATGTCCACTTGAGCCCTTTGTGGCCGTCTTCTATCTTGCTTTCAATAGGTGCTACATTTGTTCTCTACCAGCCACCAGCAGCCAAGTCCCATTTAATATACCCCTCAAAGAGCACAGGAACCCACTTTCAGACAATCCCATAACCAAATTTCTTAAAAACAAGTTTCCATGTAAACAGGAAACTGGAATGGACATTTAACAAACATTAACACACTCAAAACAGATGTATGACACAACCTAGCAAATCAATGGACTATCATATTGTTAACTGTATGAATGTAAAGATTCAGAGCGAATTAGTAGCTGCAAGACAGAATCTTCATATGGATACTCAATTGGCAAATTATTTACAGGTCACACATGTCAAACTCAGAATGCAGAGATTAGACAATGCATTATGCACCAAACCCTATAAGTATTTCTGGCAAATCCCGAGTCACCCTTACCATTATTTGCCCTATCCTCACACCCCTCACACTTTCGCAGATTCAGCACACATAATCAAAACCAGACTAATTAATTCGGAAAGAAAAGGTTACAACAACTGCTCCACAAATCGCAGAACAAATCACAAAAGAAAAGGGACAAACGGGGAATTTTGAAGAGTCTTGAAAAGGAATTAAAAAAATAATCGAAGGCTCGGTTGCGTACTTCGGCTACAACTTGCTCCGCCTCGAGCAAGAAATCAAGATTCGCATGCGAGACGAAACGCGAAATTGGCTGAAAACAAATTAGAACTAGAAAATTAACAAGACGAGAAAAATGAAGAAAGTTAAAAAGATTGAATTAAAAATGAGGAAGGTTAATTATAAGAAAAGAAGAAGAAGAAGAAGGAAACCTCAATCTTGGTCCATTCGAGGGCGTCCCAACTACCAGTCCCCTCCATCTTGGAGGACTCGGAAGCGTCCCTCAACGACGTCGTTCGAGTGGCGCGGTGTTTGGGCACGTCCATGCCAGCGAGTGAGAGGAGAGAGAGAGAGGGATTGCGTTGCGTTGTGTGGTGTCGTGTGTTGAATGGAAGACTTAACAAACAAACGACGATGCGGGGTGGTGCGGTGTGGTGAGTGCTGTGCTCCCGCGTCCCACATAAGCAAAGAAGCAAAGGAAGGGATGTTAATAAGTTGTGCCAAACTTTTACTACTTATACCACCCCATCACTGCTCCAAGCCAATCCGTCATTATCCCATTCTTATCATTAAATTATCATTGTCTCTACTAACCACATTTTTTTTATATATTCTTTTAAAAATATTCAAAAATATGTTTTAAGCTTATTTATAATATTTATTTTTGTTAGAATAAAATTAAATAATTTTTCTTTAAAAAATATCCAAAAATGTGTATGCTAGTTATATAAGGTAAAGAAAGTGCTTAATTTAATTTCAAAATAAATCTTCTTTGAGCAATAGTCCTTTATATAACTTATAGGTCTAATGAAGTATTAAGAATGTATTTTGATAAATAATTAAGAATTTACTTAATAAACTTTTATATATTTTTTTATGTTAAATATGAGTTTTTTAAGCGATAGTGTTTTTAGGAATAATTATTCTTTTTTTATGTCGTATAACTTCTCACGTATTAAACTTTTTTTTTATTTAAGATAAATTAAAATTTATATATTTCATAATTTATTTATAAATTTTTAAATATTATATTTTTAATTTAATCATATCTAATAAAATAAAATAATTGGTACCAATAATAAAATTATTGTCTAAAATTTATTATTTTTTAGATTTAACAATGGTTATATAATATATTTAAATTTTATTTTAATCTAATATACATGTATATGGTAAAAAAAAAAAAAAAACCTATTGGTTATATAAATGCCTATCCTCATAAATTTAATCATCAAACTTATTAAAATCAATTTAAAATATCAACTTGATAAGTTATATTAAAAATTTATTAAATTAAACTAAAAATGGTCTATAAAAAATTATTTTTTTTTATAAAATCTGCCTAAAACTCTTATAAATAATTTGTTTCATAACTTGTCTTTCAGTACATCTAATTCTAAAAATAAATTAGATTGGTAAACCAGTTTAGGTTTATAAAATGACAGCACTATCAACTTGATAGCCATTCACTTCAATATTTTAAACTAATAGGAAAACGAATGAACATCAGCATGGACTAAGAGATAAATATTAAATTAGCCATAAAAAATAGAAAATTAAAAATACAAAAGAAGCAAGGGAGTGAGACTGATATGCGAGAGATCAAGATAATTAGAACATGACATACTTAAAAAAGTTTTACGATAGTTATGAAAACTAAAAAGTTGTAGTTAAAGAAAATATCATAAAAACATCACTATATTTTTACTCTATGTCCAACTTTCTACCAGCATTATTTTCACAAACAACTATAAAAGTATTTTTCATAGTTTTTTTCAGTACAACTTTTTTAAAATAAAAAAGAAAATATGACAATGTCATATTTTCAAAAATAAATAAATAAATAAATATATATATATATATATATAAACAGAATATTTTAACCAAACGTATCTAGCATTTTGAAATTGGCATGTCATCCCACCATTCAAAAGATTTCAATATAGAAAGATCCAGTTTGATAAAACTATACAATTTAATATATATTATGCTCATAAATATCCGCCCTCTAAACAGCATGTAGGAACCCATAGGACAACTTATCAGAGATGAGACCAGCGATCCAAGTTAAATCAGCTAGGATCTCCTCAAAGAAAAATAATACTAAATATTTAAAATGAACATTTCTCGCCAAGATTGCATTCTAACTCTAATATTGCACAACAGTGTATGTGACCATTTCTCTCATACTCCATCTAGCCCCTAATTCACATTCATCGAAACTCAAGCTAGAAAGTTGGTGTCCCTGAAATCCTTCATACCAATCAAAATGGTCAGGGACTGCACTTCAAGTGAAAACTGCCATGAGCATCATGAAGATTGCTTATCCATTCAGTTGAGGGTATCTACTATCTGCTTATCCATTCAGTTGAGGGTATCTACTATCTACCCCATTATTGCTACAATCAACCAGAGCTTTTGTATTGAGGTCCCTAACATATCTCCATACATAATTCAGACCCACAAGAAGCTCAGTGATTATTGCTTCTGTTTTTTCTTGATTTGCAAAGTAAAGGGTTTGTACCAGCAACACGTTTGTCCGGGAAACAAAGCTATGCTGCTCATAACTTCTCTCAGATTGCCATCTTAGCATGTTATGAGCAAGTGGGGCTAACCATTCTAATATACCCCTCATTGCTTCGGTCCATTCCTCTGCTAGACTTGTGTCAAAGATGGCTTTAGCCATGGCCTTGGAATATGGCTTTAGCTTGGCCCTAAGAGTAGTTCTTACACGTCTAGGTAACATGTTGTAAAGATCCTCTCTCGCATCAAGACCAATCAGGTATGGAGAAGCTGCAAGCTTCTCTATCACAATGATGACATTTGCATAATGCAGGGCTAAAGAAGCAGCACCAAGGGATTCAGATGGAGGCTTTAACCTGAATAGAGTACCAAAAGTTGATCGAGGACAATGAACTTCTTTTCCAGGAGCAAGAAGGTTTGCATTAGCATCATTGTGATTCTGAGTTGCTAAATGAACATCATTTAGGCTTGAGTGGCAGTCAATGACAGAGGAACTGTCCACAGCCATACATCCTTTGAAAGGTCCTACTTGAGTCAGTCGATTGTGTCTTCCATTAATTTCCCTCCCATTTATGCCATTTATGGCAGATGAGTGGCCATGAAACTTCCAAATCTTGCTGCTTTTATTTGTTCCATTATCTTGGACTGGCTTTTTGGAATTCCTTCCAAGAGGACCTGAGAAAATTTTGATACTTCTATACTTTCCTGAAATTGGGCCTGACTTGACGGATGAGTCACCACCACCTGAACGAAAATTGCCAGTTTTATTTGTTCTAACATTTGGAACAGATGTAGCAGTAAAAGCACCAAGGGGTCCTGAAGCAAATCTACTAACATTATTCCTGGAGGGGTGGACTGAAGGTTGCAAAACTTCAGAAACTGATTGACTGCCATGAATGTGATTGGAATTCAAAGCACTTCGATTCTTGATTTTACCAACATCTATAATCTCTTGAATTCCGAATACATTGTTGATCCTACTGAATATTGTAAACAAAGCCCTTGCTAAAAAGTGTACAGTATAATCATATGTCCTGTTCCACAGAGAATTAGCCTTGAAGTTTTTTACCTCCAGCCTTTTCCATGCAACCTTCTTCTGATAGTCAATTAAATTTGGCCCGTCAGACTCAGTGTAAGCCTTCATTCTTCTAACAGTTTGCTCAAGATCAGACAGCAATTCCATCTCTTGATACAAAGTTGCATTAGTTGCTATAAACTTTTCCATCCTTTTTACCTTTTTCTCCATTTTCCTGGAGGTGAATCCCCACCCATAAGGATCAACACCAAAAGTGATAAAATCGTCAAAGGTATTCTCAAAACCCTGCAAACTTGGATCACTGCATTTCTTCCCAAGTCTAGCCACAGATTCAGCCACATGTGCCATGTTCTCAAGCATCTCTAGACTGATTAAGCGTACAATGAAATTCTCATCATCTGAAACAAGCTTTCTTATACTAACTGAATTTGTTATCTCTTCTCTCAACTTAGCAACCTGTTTATCACTCAAAGACTGCCACAAATTAACAAGCTTGGACATCAAGCTAGCAACTTCAAATGCTAATACCCCAATCACCGCCTTCTCAGAATTACTATCATCCTTCCGTGAAGTCTTCCATAGAGTTCGAAACCATGATTCAGCAACCATTGCTTACCTAAGAATGGTAAAAAAAATGCTCTTTAAGACAAGTCCTTGGTCATAGCTCTGTAATACTCAGCAAATAGCACACAAAATAAGATTGTCAAATCAAAATAGCCTTTATGTATCCAGATGCCAAATAAATTTCAACCAGTCTCAATATTTTATGATGCTCAGTGAAAAATGTCATCTCAAAAGCTTAATATTAAGGAAGCTATTTTACACTGTATTTTTAATATCATTTATTGTTAGTTGAAAAAAATACAGCAAAAGCAAGCTACAAAACGTTTGAAATGGATACCTAACTAAGATTGAAAGGGTGATATATACCAAAAGCAATTATATTGTAGCTTAAATGAAATGGTCATATAATTCTCTGTAAGTTCTTAATTTTGACTTCAAATTGTAGTTAAAAATGTTCAACCTAAACTGGGACTAGTCATAATTTTGTATAGTTACCAAAGTAACCCACACCGATAGACCAAAGAGAAAAAAAAATAGAGAATGCATGACTTTTTATACAGAAGAAAGGAAAAGAGGAAATAGTCCCCAACAAAAACTAAAAACAAAAGATTCTTTCCATTGCACCGAAATTTTTTTCAGTCCTGGAGTATGTACTTTCTTTCCTTTACAGCAAGATACTGGACATGTATGGTTATTTTTCTCAAATTGAATTTTTCTGTAAATAAAAATAGTAAAAACTGCTAAATAAAGAAAGATAACTGTAGGGAATAGATACTACTATTTGATTCCAGGTAAATATTGATGCAGCGTTTTATATATATATATATATATATATATATATATATATATATATATATATATATATATATATATAATCAACAAAATCTGAAGATTCTACTGTTTCTTTACCCCCTCCCCTCCTTTTCTCTGTTTACTCGGTCATAAACAGGAACTAACTAAAAAATCACAAGTTGAAAGGAATATCCTTTTGGGAGGGTAAATGGGTTTCACACCAATTCTCACTGCAATAACAAAGGAAGAATGACACAACCCCAAAAGAGTAATAGAAAAGCCTCATAATTATAGTATACACATGAAATCAGTAAAACCCTTATTGACCATTAAAAATAGATTAAAAAAACAACAAGAAGACGTTCACTTTGCAACTTTTGAAGCATGTAATTAAACTTACATCAATCACTTCACAAACTTGTTGGCTCACATGGATGAAGAAGAAATTCATTAGCCATAACACAAATCCTTAACGATTAGTGGTTGCATCAAGAACAAATCAAACACGGAAAGGAGAAGAAACAGCACAAAACAGAATGGAAGCACAAGTGGGGGACCCAGAAACTCACCGATCACAAAAACAAGGACTTGACCAAGAATCCGTCAGCTGAGAGCAAACAGTGGAAAATGGGAACAGTGAGAAAGAGGAGAGAGAGAGAGAAAGAAGTAAATGGAAGTTGTGCAGTGATAGGAAATGAAGGAGAAATTGCAGAGAAAGCGAGTTTATGAAATTAAAGGCATGTCATATTTTCTTGCTTACTTTTTTAATTGCCCCATTCACACGCTCCTACAATTATTTTTAAAAATTAATATAGTTTTAATAGTATTTTTTTATTTTTTACTGATATATAAACTTTTGTCTACTTCTTTTACTAAAAATCTAATAAATACTTTACGACATTAGTTAAAAAATATAAAATAATATCTATCTCATAAATTTTTAATGTATATTAATATAATTTTTAAATTATTGTTTATTCATTCTTTAAATAATATCTTACAAAAAATGGTTCAGAAGACCTTTTTTATTTTTAGATGATGATGTCCTGAACTTCATGAATTTCAGTTTGTGTGCAAGTTTGCTCTTATTTAGAATTTTAAAAAGTAATAAAATATTGGTGTACTATTTAATGTGAAATTAAATTCAGTATTAAACACGAAATATTGTAAGTCGCGAAGAAAAACTGTGAATTTATCATTCAAAATATTAAATGGAATGATAAGGATTTTGGCTGGTGTGATTAATGCTTATTCAACCAAATTATTATAATTTTATTTAATAAATATTTTCAAGCATTACAGATTCAGTGATGAAATTTTTGCTCGTCAGTTAATAATAGAATACCAAGATTCGTAAATTTGTAGAGAACAATTTTAATTTCTCTATTTTTTATTATTCTCTCATTTTAAATAAAATAGTATTGAATATTTTTTATTTTAAATTAGTAAATATTTTTATTGTTTAATTATTTTTTTACAAAATATGAAAATTATAATAATAATAATAGAAAATATAGCATTGCTTTTCTGTACAAGCTGAAAGAAACCCAAAAAGGAATAAAATAATTTGACGAATTGCATGTGTAGAGAAATTATAATAAGTCTGTCAATGGATATATTAAAGATGACCCTTTTCATTTCAATTTTATATACATTTCTATATTCATCCATCTTTAAGAAAAATGTCTTACTCAATGATATCATTAAAATTCTTATAGATATATTACATGTTATCGTTTTTTCAACATAATATTATTTAAAAATAAAACAACCTTCCCCCTCACCCCTGTAACTATTATATGAAAAATACATGAATTTTATTATTAAATATATTACATTTATGTTTATGTAAATTTATTTTATTTGCTGCCAAAATTATTTAAAACAAATGTAGTATGAGTCACTTTGATATCTTTTGTGTACAAAAGATATTTATTTATTGAAAATAACAATTTTATAAAACTGTTTTTAAAAAAATAAAATAAAATAAATTTTATTTGATAATTTAGTTTTTAAAACTAATTTTAGTTATACTTTATTGATTTAAAAAAATAGAAAAAAAAAACAAAAACACCTAAATAGCAATTCTGTTTTTCAGTTTTAAAAACTGAAAATAAAAATTAATTTTTAAAACTTACATTAACAAAGCAAGTTTTTCTATTTTTTTAATTTAAAAAATAAAAATTATATTTAAAAAGAAAAAACAAATAAGTTCTATATCACTTCTTTTTTAAGCAGCCATAACTATAAATAAAACGCTAAATAACATTTTAAAACATCAAATCATCTGTCATGTGAAAGTTTATTTTGTTGCCATTTGGATTTGATGACAAATTACAAGCACAAATAAAAGCTTATAACATTCACAAACAAATACTCCACATGACATCTTGTAATAATGTTTATAACTGTAAATAAAAATTAAAAAATATAAAATTTTGTAATTTTGTTTCCTGAAAAAAATTATTTTTTTAGAATTTTAAAAATTATTTTAAATTAAATTAAAATAACGTGGATCATAAAGTATTTTTTACAATCTTTTAATGAAGCTATAATTGTATTTTAGATAAAAGTTTTAATTTGGTTTTCTAATAACAAGAGTGTCACATTAAATAGGCCATTCAATAGTTTGGGCTGCTAATTTTTTATTCCAAAGATTTTAAACTATTACTGTATTAGTTTTTCAAAAATTTTATACTAAATTAATATTTTAATCATTACTTAAGTCCCTCAGAATATTAGTTTAATAAAATTATACATATTTTTTTATATTTAATTTATGATTAATTTAAACACTTTCTTTGACCAATTTTAGTAACGCAAGTCCTAATTATCAATTTAAAGTGTTTTTAAAAACTATTTTAAATAATTATTTTTTTAAAAATTCATCATTTTCATGTGATTTATTTTATATTATATATATTTTTAATTTAACCTAATTTAATCTCTTTTAATATAATTAAATAATTATTATCAATCATTAATATTTATATTATATTTTAAATCCATTAAACTCAAGAACAATTAAATAATATATCTTTAACTTTTATTTAAATAATATTCATATAATACACGACTCACTAGTTAAAATTAATTTCTCACATTTAAATTGAGTTTAAATCACACAGTTTAGTACTTAAATATGCATTCAAAGATGATTCTGTTGAATAAAACATTACCATTGACCAAATTTTGCCTTCATCATTTATTTAACAAGAAGAAAAATATAAGGGTGCATAAAATATTTAAATGCCATATGAAAAAAGTTGTTATTTATGACAATTTCGACGGAGAAAGTCTTAAAAGTAAAAAGAAAAAATTCAGATACAATTTTACCAATATAGCCCCTATGCTCCATTGAAAGAATGAGCTTTATTTATTATCAGTTACAAAATTATTACTATCCAATCAATCACAACTCGCTAGAAAAATTTTACTTCTCATTTAAAAAATTATCGACTTCTTATATATTTGTTAATCAGTTTTTTACAAGGTCAAATTTTAAATTACCTGCTTTATTTTTATGTTATACTTGGATAAAAAAACAGATATAAAATTAAAAAAGTTACAAACTAGTAAAGAAAATAAAATAGTATTCATATCGATTAAAAAATTAAATAAAAAAAGTGAAATTATAGTAATAATTTAAAATATTAAATTAATGAAAAAAAAACTTTATATATAATATTTTTTCAGAGACCAAATGTTAAGTTCCACTTTTTCCCTGGTCGATTAAACACTCAACAAACAAAGCCTAAAACTTGATGCAAATTATTGTAAAATTTTAATTTTATTTGATTATCTACTGTTAACACCATTCTATTGTTTCTCTTTGTGAAAATTGAAAGAGGTAGTAAAAAATGAAGAGAAGGTTGAAGTTATTGGTTAAGGAAGCAAATGGACCAGTTTTTACGTGTCAAAGCTTTGATTAGGGAGAAAGAAAAGAAGAACTGAGAACTTAATAATTTGAAGTGATATAATTTTAGGTTTCCTTATTGATTAATGTTTGATCTTTATCATTTTTAATTCAAATGTCGATTATCATAATTAATAATTAAAATAAGCAGTGTAATATAAAAATAATATTAAAAAGTATAATAATAAAATAAACATTTATACTTTTTAGTTACATCTTATTGTGTTATTCATGGATATTGAGGGTAAGAAATAATAAATTTGAAATTCATAAGTTAATTTAAGCTATGTTTGAAAAAATGTTATAAGTTAATGGAATAAATTTGTTTATTAAACATCTTTATTTTAATTTAAAAACTTATAAAGATATGATAAGTACTTATTTGTCAGTTTTTTAATTAGTTTTTTTTAACACGCTTTAGTGATAGTTGTCATTACTCATAAACTAACAAACAAATTCACAATACTGGCTAATTTACAAATAATCAACAAAAAAGTATGATTATTATGTAATGAAAATAAATAAAGATCATTAAGTATCCCTTAAACATAATAATTAAATCTAACAAAATCTGAAATAAGTACACGCAAAATTTCCTTCAACTTAAAGGCTAAAAAAAAGATAAACGACAGCTTTTATTAGGGAACGTCTCATGTGACTGATCAGTTTGGGCAACCTTTCTTTTTAAGAGTTTTTTTATTTTTATTTTTTAAATGTTGGGCTCGGAATCAATGTGGACAAGTTGACTCGGTCTTGTTAAGGTATAAAAGACATGTTGAATTTGAATATTTATATTTTTAATAACTTTTTATAGAATATAAAATTATTAATTGTTAAAAAATTAATTAATTTAATTATTAATTACCTTATATTATTTTCATGATCCTATATATTAAATTTTATATAATTTAGATATTTATAAATTTATTATCCAAAATTTTATATTTATTTATATTAAAAAATACAGTATTAATTAAAAATAAAATAATGTGAATAAGTATCTATATTAATTTTATATAAAATAAATATTTAATTAAATTATGTATTTAATATATTCAAAATAAATTTTGCATATTTAACTTGTAATTTTTATGATGAGAATGCTTGATTACCATATTTTATTTAAGGGAAATTTCATCTTGTTGAAAATCATATGAGACGACGAGATTGTTAATTATTATACGTTTGTTTGGCGTTGTTAGAATTTTTTTTCCCCTAAAAAAATTGAATTAGTCAAAGAGAAGTCAATACAAAACTCACTGAGCTTTGTTATACCTTTCTAATAACCTTTCTTTGGCTTTATAAAGTAAATATTAAATAAAATATTTATTTATTATTATATTGAAAATATAAATACATTAAATACTTTTTTCATTTCATAATTAAGAAGATTTGTAGGAACAAAGACAAGGAGAATTTAAAATTATTTAATTCAATTATAATAGTAATTTGTCCCTTTTTTTTACATTTTGATGCAGGCATTTTTATGCCCAAATATAGAAAGCTGAAAGTCCTTATCTTAGTTAACGTGTCCCTATTATATGTCGTGTTATATAATTCTATTATAATTTTTATGTAACAAAAAGTTTAGCGGATAAAAAATTACCTCATTTGAACAGGAAATCAGATCTAAACTCTATACGCAAAATAATTCTATTGCATTTAACATTTTATGGTTTTGCTTTGACATTAGTTGTTGGTTTAAAATTACGGTGTGTTCACAGTTCAATCACTTTAGAGAAAAATATCATATGATTCAAAATTATTTAATGTATACAATTCTGGTCAATATTCTGGCCACGTGACTAAGTTTTATTACTTTTTAAAAAAAAAATTATTCGCAATAAAAAATAAATACACACTTTTCATCAAATCACGAATTAAAATGAAAAATTTTCAACATTGATGACTAATATTTGATTATATAAATGAGATTTACTGTAAAATTTATTTCAATTTTTAGTGGGGTCAAATCCAACAAAAGTAAGACAGAATAGAAAAAAACAAAGAAACCTTAACAATTGTGGCGTTGAAGAACAACAGGTACTAACTAACCCAGTAACATTGGCTACCAGTTTTTGAAAGCAGCCGTTGTTTAGTGGAATGAGTCGAATATTGTGTGTTGGTTGCCATACTTGTTTGAGACTACAGAACAAACCAGGGTGCTATGTCGCCACCAGTAATACACATCACACAGACACACAATTCAACATCCTTTTCCGTTGTTTTTGATATTTATGTTGTTTTACTTAGCTTCCAAATTCCACGTGATTACTTCAATTCCATGAGACACGTGTTGCATTGTGATAAGCCACGCTGTCTTTCCTTGCACAGTCGCCACTGGTGCTTAAATCATTCGCTTTGAAACACACATCATGACGCAGAAACTTTCTATTTATATTCACTCTCTAACTTCCATTCTTCAATTCAATTGCATTTGACCCTACAACGCTGTCATATATTTGTTGTCTCTTTCTTTCTTTTTTTCTCGCTTCCTTTGATCGGTTCAGTCATCAGTGAGAGAAAATGCAGTCTACTCCTTTGCTTCTCGAGGAACCCATTAGGATGGCATCCATCCTTGAACCATCCAAGCCTGTCAGCATTTTCTTCTCTTTCTCTCCTTTTTTCATTTTTATTTCGTAGTGTGATGGGTTTGCTCTGCTAATTTTGTCTTGTTGTGACTTGTAAGTATTGTGATAATGAAAAAGCAATCTACTTTTGGTGACCCGTTTGTGGTGTTGTTATTTAGAGTGACTGTGTGGTATTGGTGGTGATGCATTTGATGGCTGAATGCTGTGGAACTTGGTAGATCAAGTTGAGAAATGGTTGGGATTGATGAAATGAGAGACTGACTCTTTCTTTTAATTTTAAGCACTGTGATTCTGAAAAACTAATCAAATTTTGGTGATCCAATTGTTGCATTCTAATTTGGAATTGATGTGTGTGAGTATTGGTGCTGCTGCTTTTGATTGCTAAGGAGTTTAGTAGATCGAGTTGTAAGATGATTATCCCAGATGAAGTGAAAGGGTCTATGGGGGGCATGCAATTTCTTAGAGAATTTCAATTTGGATTTTGATTGAAGTGTTTTAAATGCATTCTGCAGACTTTCTTTCCAGCTATGACAAAAATTGTTGGCACCCTTGGTCCAAAGTCACGATCAGTTGATGTAATTTCCCGTTGTCTCGATGCAGGAATGTCTGGTATTCTCCCTTACCACCTTTGATGGTTCTGATCTTAGTTTAAAAATTGATTATAATTTTTTCTTCCATATATATCCACTGTTTCTCTTATTTCTACACTCAGTACTATCTCAAAATTAGAATAGCTCAGTCAATTAGAATAAACTGTGTTTGAAGAATTTGGAAGGCCTAGTATTTTCCGAAAAAGGGAAAGAATAAACAAAATACAAATAACCTATTTGTCTTTCTAGCTTGTCAAACAGTCACTTTTTTTATAAAAAAAAATCACTTTGGGAAAATAGATATCACAAATTAACTGAATAATTGTGTTTTGTTGTTCTTTCATTATAGTTTGGAATGGCCCTTTCATGTCTATAGTCAGCTTCTGAATCATAATCTGTTCTGTTATCTCCTTTTCTTCACATGTGCTAGTGGCAAGGTTTGACTTCTCATGGGGAGATCCAGAATACCACCAAGAGACATTGGAAAATTTAAGGGCTGCTATCAAAAGTACCAAGAAACTCTGTGCGGTAATCTTGTCATATGTTTTCTGTTTGTTTATTTATCTTACATACATGAATATGAGGACTTGTGACAGATTCTTAAGTAATTATTGTTTTAATACGTTAGCTTCTGTCCCCATATGTGCAAAGACTTCTAAAAGGTAATTAATGTAAAAAATATACGTGCATTTTTGTTCAATTCCAGGTTATGCTAGATACCGTGGGTCCAGAAGTACAAGTTGAGAATAAGACTGATCACCCAATTACTCTTGAAGCAGACACATTAGTTGTCTTAACTCCCGATCAAAACAAAGAAGCTACTTCAAATCTCTTACCGGTAAATTTTAGCGGGCTATCAAAGGTCAGTATACCTTTTCCTTTTATTTAAGTATGTTGGGTTTTGCCTATTTTGTGTATAGTCACTACATGCATGTTATCTATCTTCTTGCACTTTTGAAATTGTTTTTGTCAATGGTTTTCTTGTTGCATCTTTGTGTTTTAAAAATTCTGTGATTCCTAAATGTGATATGTTGAATTACTGGCTTGGTATGATCAATTCTGGGTAGCCCTTATTTATTTTATCTTCATTTTAGTCCACATTCAATATCTACCATAATTGATGATTTTCTATGCCATAACCACTCATGTTCTTGCATTTCTTGACAGCTGGTACTTTTATTCTATATTACATATAGTTTTTATTAACTTGAAAAAAATATATAATTGAGTACAAAGAGAAGTGTTATGAAAAACTTTATAAAAAAAAAAAAAGTTCATGTAATATATATTTGAGCTATACAAAACATGTACGATAACTTTGTGTATGAGAACTTCTGAAAGCAAATCTAAGGACTTCCCAATAGGGATATACTCTGTTTTGAGCTCTTACTTATTTAATCTAATCTTAGATATATTTATTAATAACATATAAAAGATTATTCTTGAGTTCTCTTTGTAGATGACATAATGTTGGTTGAGGATTCAAAAGAAGAGATTAATGCTAAACTTGAGTTATGAAAAGAGACTTTAAGATCTAAAAGTTTTCGCTTGAGTAGAAGTATTATATATATATACATTGCAAGTTTAACAAAAAACAAAATGAAAATCTTGCTTTGGAAGTTAAAGTTAGAGATGATATTATATAACAAGTTTTTAAGCTTATGTGCTTTAATCATAGAATACAAACTGGGTAATTAAAGTAAAGAAAAATATTAGGAATTATTTGTAACCCTAGAGTATCTATTAAATTGAAAGAAAAGTTTTATTGTACTGTAATACGACTGTGTATATTGAGCCTTAAAGAAACAAAGTAAGAAGAAAGTGAAAGCAATGAAAATAAAAATGTTAAGGTGAATGAGTGGTCCCACAAAAAGATTACAAAAACTGTCTAAGGTAGTTTAGTCATGTGCAAAAAAGATCTTTAGAAGTATCAATGAGAAAAGTAGATTACATGACTTTTAGTTCAGTAAAAAAAAGTTGAAGGAGACGCAAAAGAATCTTCAATGAAGTTATTAAAAATGACATGTTGATTAATTAGATTTCTGAAAATTGAGTTTTTGACTAAGCTCAATGACGTCATATGATCCATGTAATTGACCTCATCTAATGGAATAAGACTTGATCATTGTTGTATTGATTGGTAAAGACTGCCCCATTGCAGCATTTGATACACAGAAGCTTATTGTTTCTTATATTGTTTTAATTTTCAGTCATCAGTTGTATTGCAACCAGCTATTACAAAATGTCCAAAAGGAGAATGGGTCAATGGTTGTTTTTTCCATTCTATGTAGACGAAAATTATTCAACATGTTATTAAATGTTCATCTGAACACTATTTGTCAGAGAAAGCTAGAGGACATTTGATATCTTTGCTTACCGAAATTTAATACCTTTTGGCATGATGGCATCTTTGGAATCCATAGTATATTTATAGCAGACATGTATTGCATTCTTAAGGGTAGGAGAAAAAGATAATGATCTTGGCCTAGACGTGCATGACCGAATTTTGCTGAGAAAAATGATATAGAAATATCACATGATCAAGATCAAGAGTTCAACATGACTTTGCTGCTGTAGGAAAAGGAAAAAGATACTACGAGGGAAAAGTATACCCTATAGTGGTTCAACTTTCCTCTGTAATATGTTATAGTTTCTAAATATCTATAAGGGCTTGTGAGATGAGTTCAGAATTTTGCACATAGTGACCTTTTCTTTGAATTTTCTTACACACCACTTAGTTTCTGCACCGGTATGTTGATTCTGCCCAGATAATTATTCATTCAATATTTCTGTTGGCATCAATAAGCAACGTGCCAAAAAAATGTTATATTGCTTTTATAATATGTCAATCAAAATTTTCCATATGATAGTAATCAAGGGATTCTCATTAATCAATAGCTCTAACCTGTTTGTTTGAGATGGTGAGGAAAACTTTTATAGGTCAAAAGAGTTTATATTTCCCTTAGTTATGATCCTATCTCTGCCTTTTGTTCTAAGTGGGTTCTACAGGTTTGATATAGGAGTTTGTGGACTTTGTCTTTACCTTTCATATTTCTCATACTGTACTTTGATTATGTGTATAATATGGTGTCGCCTTAACTAATATGTCCATAATTATGCAGGCTGTGAAGAAGGGTGATACTATTTTTATTGGAAAATACCTGTTTACAGGAAGTGAAACAACTTCTGTATGGTTGGAGGTAACATAATCTTGGATTGACTACTACAGTCTTAATTGTACAAATATTCTATTCTGATTACGTAGATTATCTTAATAATTTTTTTACTATGCTATTGGAATACCTTTATATTTACCTCCTTAGGGTATGTAGCTCAGTTATAGGATAGCTATTCATGTATGCTACTTACAGAAGTTTGATGGTCAGAGATGCTCACTGAAAGGAGTTACCCTTAACTCTTCAGTATATGTCAGAATTGCAGGTGTAGTATTAGAGAAGAACGAAAAGAGAGAAAGACAACTAGCAGTAGACTACTATATGTCACAATTATGAGTCAGCTGTATACTTCTTGTATGATTATTGTGATGTAATCATGTAATACAATTCTTTAACTTGACACTTCTATTTATACTAATAATTAGTTCAAGTACCAGTACTACCAGTACTACCAGTACTACTAGTCCAAGTCCAAGCCCAGGGACAATATCTTAATTTGTTCTTCATCAAAATTATATATAAAGGATATTTAATTTTGATTCCAGTGTTGATGATATAACATTTCTAGTAGGCATTGTCTTATATTTGTTTCCATTTCCCTCTTTTCCTGGTTAACCTTCTTTTTCATTCTTCTCTCTTTATCTATTGTTCTATTAGTCTATGTATATATTAGTGCTGTTTAATGGAAAGTTTCTTCTGCATCAAATCATAGACTTGCCACAAACATGTTGCTTATTTACAGTTAGCTTTCTTGGAAGCACTGTATGAAACAGAGTGCAGAAAGTAGAATATTGCTGATACTCAAAGTCAGAATTATTCTGTTTTATTACTGTCCTTCAATAAGTTTTAGTTTCCCCATGCAGGTCAGTAAGGTGGATGGTGATGATGTCACTTGTCTTGTAAAAAACACTGCTACACTTTCTGGATCATTGTATACTTTACATGTCTCCCAGATTCGTATTGATCTTCCAACTCTTACTGAAAAGGATAAGGAGGTAACTACTAGAATTTTCAGTGAAGACTGACATGGTTGAGTTTCCAATATACTTATTTGTTTGAGAAAGAATATTTCAATTTTTATCTATATTCATGGGGTGATTTGAATTATATTTTGTTGTTGAAATTATAGCTAGATTTAATCAATGGTTGAAACTTCTTAAATTTTGTTGTGCAATGGCTTATCTTTCTTTAGTCTGTCAATCTGGAAAATGAATCATTTATTTGGAAATCCAAAAGATTAGATGTTCGTGTATACATAGTAGATATGGTAAATTATTTTATCTGCGTCAATAAGAAACATTATAACTGGATTGCATTGCCTCTTTTACTGTCATGAATGGCAAATACCTTTATGTTATTAACTTGTAATTTTGAAAATCTAGATGTTCCTCTTGACATTTTACTCACTAACTCAGGCAATAAGCACATGGGGTGTTCGAAACAATATAGACTTCCTTGCATTATATACCCGGCACGTTGAAGATATTCGCCATGTAAGGAATATTCTTGATAAGTTTAATCTTATCTCTAAATTGTAATTTTTTTTATCATATATTAATGATTTTCATTCTTTCTGATTTCATGTCTAACTTTTGAATTTGCTTAGTTTTCATAACACTTGTGCTTAAGTGAATAATTTTCTTTTTAGTTTTCCATAGAATTAAAAAAAATACTTGCATTTTTCATTTTGCAGGCACGCGAATTTCTCTCTAAATTTGGTGACCTCAAGCAGACAAATATTTTTGCTAAGATTGAAAATGTAGAGGCAAGTAGTTTGATGATCCTTCCAGCAGTGAACTTTACTTCTATAACAGAAAATTGCAGTAGTTCAAGATCCTTTGATGAGTGTGCTTAATTATGATTCTAAAATGCACCTTTCTACTGTAAAATTCTTAATAGGGACTGAAACATTTTGATGAGATACTGAGAGAAGCAGATGGTGTCATCGTCTCTCGTGGAAATTTAGGGATAGATCTCCCACCTGAGAAGGTCAGCCTATACTTCTGGACAGAAATGTTATATATAATATACTTAAAGTGATAGAATAATTGTATGGATTTGACAGGTGTTTTTATTCCAAAAAGCTGCTATTTACAAGTGTAACATGGCTGGAAAGCCAGTTGTTGTCACACGTGTAGTGGACTCTATGACTGATAATCTAAGACCTACTCGTGCTGAAGCGACTGATGTAGCCAATGCTGTGTTGGATGGTAATTTTTTTCCTGATCTAATTCCTTTTTGGTATTTTAGTGAATCCTGTTTGATTTATTGTGATTATGATTGCATTACAGTGCGTCTAAACTTGCATTTAATACATAACATGTTCCTGTTATTTATTAGTACTCCTTTAGTTTATTATATTGATCACATTATGCATAATCCTTTCACCGTTTATGTCTAAATTTGTTTTATTCTTTCTTTTGGATCAGGCAGTGATGCAATTCTCCTTGGGGCAGAGACCCTGAGGGGATTATATCCTGTAGAGACCATTTCAACAGTTGGAAGAATCTGTGCTGAGGTAAGTTTGCGCTTTACCTATTAACAGCATTCCTACAACTCTTCTGTTATCTTGTAAAAAGACGTTCAATTTTTTCATTATAAACATTTCCCATTGTCAATTCCTTTCTCTTGCTCTGTTGCTTTTTAATTGATTCTTGTTACTTGGAAAGTTTCCTTCCGTATACTTTGATAATATATGGCAGTGCATAGCAGCTCTCACAAAATTACTTCCACAGCCTAATATTCATTGTTTTTTAGCTGCCCAAATGGTCTTTATAAGGTTTGCTTTGTCCCACTCACACGTATACATTCATTTCCTTGGTAACTTGTTTTCTGCTTCTTGTTATAATAGTAAGCAATTGCTGGTATCCATAAAATGATTTAATATGTTTTCAAATTTGTTAAGATATGCTTTTGCTATAGAATTATCTCACTACCATATTTTGTCATCAGAAATGATTTGTTTTGGCTATTCTTAATTTTGTAATTACATACTATCCTTTGGTCTTTAAAAATCTTAGCAGACAAATTTGAATCAGTCTTCATTTTTCTTTCTTGCTTTTCCCTTGTCTTGCTGATGACAATATATGAAACGGCTTGCTATTTTCCATTAAGAGTCAAGAATCTCCCCATATTCTTCTTCAACACCTTAAAGTAAACGGAAACTAATCAGATGCTGTGTGCAGGCAGAGAAGGTTCATAATCAAGATTTGTATTTTAAAAAGGCTGTCAAATATGTTGGAGAGCCAATGAGCCACTTGGAATCAATTGCTTCCTCCGCGGTACATTTCTTGGTTGCACTACTCAAGCTTTTTGATTGTTTTTATCATTCCTTTTCCACGATTCTTCTATTCACTTGCTCAAAGGATTATTTACTTACTGATTGATGTGCATATTGGAAGTAAATTTTCTTATGCTGTAACATACAGGTTCGAGCAGCCATCAAGGTTAGGGCCTCTGTTATTATTTGCTTCACTTCATCTGGAAGAGCTGCAAGGTTTCATTTTATCTCCTTCTGTGACTCCCCTTATTACAAAAGCTTTTCATTTTTGGGTTATTGATGCAAGATTTCACATTTGTTAATTTCTTTCCTTCAGTAATATAGTTCCATGTTTGATTTAAGTTATTGGCACTCAGTTATGTTCTATGCTGTTGCAATTTGATATCTTGTTGACATATTATGCATTATCTGTTAATTCTGTATTGGTGTAGGTTGATTGCTAAGTACAGACCAACCATGCCTGTGATATCCGTTGTCATTCCTCAATTAAAGACAAATCAACTCCGATGGACATTTACTGGTGCTTTTGAGGTATATAAGACATTAGCTTTACATGAGTTTTCAAACTGAATTATTCACATAAATGTTAGGAATAAATCCTGATGCTAGCCAACCCTTTGAGTCAGCTTTATCTGTCTTGAATGAGCTCAGTCCTGTGGTTGCCTGAATAATTTTGCTAAACTGATTGATTACTATCTGGATTTCTGTAATGGAGCTAGATAGTAGATAATGAATCCATATTGAGTTAGCTGGTCTTGAACTTGACTGATTCAAATTATTCAAAGAAAATATTTACCATTATTGTATCAGCTTCTATCATTGGGAACTTTAATTCTTGATAAAGAGTTTATAAATAGTTTCATATAATCAACTTTCTGGGATAAATTTTGTTATCTCCACAAGATCATCAATTCTTGTTTTTATGCAAGTTTTTTAACCGTTTTTATATTAGTTGTTTTTTAAAGACAAGGTCAATTTGTGTATTTCTTATATGAAATGCATATGAAAGTAGAAGGCATTTCATCAGTTGTTTTTTTATCACTGAGAACCAATCTTGTGAATACCTGGCCCTGGCTTCAACACTTTGTCCTTTTGTGTTATAATGCTTCCGTATGATCAAACAAGTAATTGAAGTTATGCTTTCAAACTTCACTACGGAGAATCGTTAACATGTGGAAAATTTGTCTGTTAGCTTTCACTAACACGTTAAGAAACATCTCTTATGCCAATAATTGGTTTGATAGTGAAAATGGTCCTATGCCTATATTTCTTTCCTGCTTAAATTACCCATTAGTGTTCTCTTATTTCAATTAACTTTGGTTGACTTGCATTATGAAATATGATATTGAAACTAATTTCTTTTTTGCTATCTGTTTCCTTTTATGAATCTATGGCAGGCTAGGCAATCACTTATTGTGAGAGGTCTTTTCCCTATGCTGGCAGATCCACGACACCCGGTGAGTTATTCAATATCGATTAATATAGTGATGTAAATGGCGAAGGGGAACTAAAGAACAGTATGAAAACACTCGTACAGATATCTAAATCTCAAACCCTAATTTAATTACCATGAAAAACCCGGATTCCAAGATTGAAACATACTATAAGATTAATTTCGCTCTATATCACATTCCTTTTTTTTTCTGCTTTGCAATTTGCATGATAAAACTATTGACACACCCAATTTTTATTTACTCTCTGACTAACTACTAGTTTACTTTTAATTTCTTAAATTGCCCTTAATTAAATATGTATTTGTTAAAGCCATTCCTAAATTTGCTAGGGTATGGTTGTTACGATAAGAGTTACTAAACTCGGTGATTTTGTGGCTTGATTGCAGGCTGAGTCTAAAAGTGGAACAAATGAATCCATTTTGAAAGTTGCTTTAGACCATGGCAAGGCTTTTGGCATCATAAAGCCACATGACCGAGTAGTTGTTTGCCAGAAAGTCGGAGACTCATCAGTTGTGAAAATTATTGAGCTCGAAGATTGAAACTCGCGTCCTTTCACGGATGCATAAGAAAACTCCTTCCGAAGCATTTCTTTCAAACACATTTTAAGTTTCACATTAAGTAACAGACACACTGAAGATGGGTATTTTAGAGGTGGCCCAACTCATTTTTCTGATTAATTGTTGCGTGATTTAGAGCGAGAATGAAGCTTTGTTGATTGACTATTTAAGCGGCAAACACAGTTTTGAGCTATAAATGGTATGATTTTTTCATATTTGCAAGTGGCTAATTAATGACTGAAGTACTACCTTAAACCACATTCATCAACGTATCCAATCCAATATCCATATTTACATGGAAAAATCTACCTAGATTCCCCATTATTAATACAATCGCTAGGCCAAAGTCTGGTACGGAAAGTAAGTATGAAATGCTGCGGAGAAAGAGCCAGAACAAGCAAATAGATTAACATTGAAAACAAAAATTACTATGGTTCCATCACCTAAATCGGATGACGGGCATGCATCCCACGAAAGGGATTTTTATTCATCAAAATGTTGGTATTTGTACTGCTGTCTATACAACGCTGTTCATACAAAATTAAACATCAAAGAGCAGCAAACTGCCTAATGAACAAAATTCCCAACATGCTTGAATCTCAATTGTTGGAAACCTAATGTTAGATGGTACCTTGGGCGCCATTTTCTGTGTGTATTTGGTAAATAGACCCAAGATATTATTTTACAAAAATTGATAAGGCACAACAATAAAAAACTGTTTCAGATGAAGAGATAATAAAAAGGTTAAAGGACAAAAATGGGGATGCTATGACAGTTTGGTCCAGGTTGTGGCTAATCCACATGAATGGTCACGAGAAGTCCAATCTAGTAACAGGAAAATTTGTTGCATGCCATTATAAAAGAAGTCTTCTTATATCACTGAAGTTTGATTGCAAAGCAGAAAGAAATGCACCTGCAAAATGGAGTTAAAACAACATAAGCCACCCTTCAAAACAGTGTACCTTGGTGGATTGCTGCAACAGCAGTCCATAGGTGCTATTCAATATGTCTCACGCCCTAGAAGATCTCTTTTATAGTCGATTATTAATGGCAAAACGACATTTTATATAAGGCTAGGTGATGTGCTCCTTTTCAGTTTGTGTACATTAATTAATCAAATGTCAAACTAACATATTACATAACTAATAATTTACTTACAATTAACCAAGTATAGTCAGAAAAAAAGTATATTTATTGGTTAATATCAGTAGATTAGAGGTTAAATAAATTTGATACTTGGTTAGCCAAACTCTACGTTCATTGCATTGAATATATAGGCTATTGATTTTATGCTATTTTAGCTACTTTGATCCGAATCAGCTTTGCATACCTCCAACTTTGCCATCAAAAACGCGATGATCAGCAGACAATGTTAAGTTCAACTTATTGACAATTGATGGCTTCTCAACTCCTAAGGAATATAAAATCAATGTTAAAATAGCTTAAAATTAAGCATCAAGTAGCACAGAGAAAATCTATAAATTTATACCATCAGCTCCAATAACTGGTTCCACAACTTTGTTGCCTCTCCCTACAGCAAGAATGCAAGCCTGCAGCAAATGATAAACAATAATAAAGAGCCTTAGAACCACAGTAACAACAAGCAACAAACACTTTGAACATTTTATATGTTCAGTCCAGTCCACAGGGGTTGACAACTTGGCACACCATTCTCAGACTAATATACCAGGCATTCTGAAAACTCTTTCAAGATATCATGCTTTCATCAAATGCATGTTCCTTAAACCAAGGATGGTAAACCTGAAACCAATGTATCGCTTCCCAGTTTTTTACCCCCTCTTCTACAATCAATCATATTAGGGATTATCTGTCCTTATTTTGCTGTGATAGTTTCATTCTCATTGCCATAGTATAAACTATAAAGTAGAATACGTAAAGTAGATTTTGCTTTGAGTCAAAGAATATGAATAATATTATAAAGGGCCGGCAACTATAGAGACTATTACAAATATCTATATACCTGAAATATCCAGTTCCTTTCCTTTTTTCTTTCTTCTTTCTAAAGAAAATCAAATCAGGCAAAACCATCTTGGTTCACCATGATAGTTTGCTTCTTAGTTGATATAGTAAATAGCATATTAGAGAAGTATAAGTTGGTTTTTCATTATTACAGAGTAATAAAATGGGAGTACAAGAACAGTAGTAATTAACAGCTCTCACATACAAAAATTTAAATTTTTTTGAAGTAACTTAATTATTAAGAAAAACTTTTACTAATTTTTAGAAATATATATATATATATATATATATATATATATATATATATCTTTATTAACCTATTTATGGGTGTGCTGCACATGGTAAGATTGACAATCCATTTGGCTACATTCATCCCTACACTAAATAAAAATTAAAGATTTTGCAAGCAATTTTGCTTAGACAAGGATAGTAATTAGATGTTTTAAGTACAGGGTTGTGTGTGTGTGAGAGAGAGAGAGTGAGTGATTGAGTGAGTGAGAGAGAGAGAGAGAGAGAGAACCTGTGGAGGATTTATAATAGCACAAAATTTATCCACAGGAAACATTCCTAAGTTTGAAATGCTGCATTAAGGCATTGTACAAAGGTCAGAATTATTGCTTTTGGCATAAAAATATTTCTTAAAAAATGATAAATGGGGAATTTCCAAGGTTGCATGACAATATAAGTAGTAAACTCACCTAAAAGTTCCCCCTTGGAATTCTTGTGGCTTCAATTTGCCGGTCCGAGCCTTTTCAGCTAGTTCCTTGACCTGGAGTACAAATAAACTATCAAGGTCGTTTGAGAAGAACCTTACTTTTCTGTCTTTCCAATTCTTAAATTTACTTAGAAAGAGTGTGAATGCCAAATGTTAACACTAACAGATATGCAGTCCAAATAAAATTGTTAACCAGAAACCTCAATAAATGAGATAAAATTACCTCAAAGGAGATAGCAGATATTGTCTTGTGATCAGCATTTTTTATTATTGGAGTCATCAAGCCCTGTAATCATGCAAAAGGTTTGAGTGTTTTGTAAAATTATACTAACAGTTAAACAACATTGAATTACCTTCTCAGTGGCAACTGCTATCGATATGTCAACAGAATCACATAAAATGATCTCACCCTTTTCATCATTCCAGTATGCTGCAATAATGAAAATTGCATTTCAGCATTAGAAACTCCCATGAGAATAATTCAGTTTAAGAGTAGGCAAGCATACGCCTAATTTTAACACTTTATTGTAATTAGTAACATTTCTACTTCACAATATTTTAGCACTCATTTTAACACTATTGTAATTAGTAACATTTCTAATTCACAATATTTTAGCACTGGACTCAGCCTGTGGCAAACTAAATTGGATTATACACAATAATTTACGCCCATGTCACTCAAAATTGACATGGCATGTTGGGGATAAAATCCAAAGAAATGAGGAAAATTAAACAAGAGTGACAGATATATCGACACTAAACAATGCACCAGGAATTTAAAGTATCCAAATCTAGAAACCAAGCACCAAATTTGTTCAGACAATTATGTACCTACATTGTAATAGTTTATGACACTTGATTACATCATTGTGACAGAGTATTAATTAGTTATATCACTTGATTTTGTTTCTCTGGGGAATGTAGTTAGTTTATATCAATTAGTTGACTTGAAACAGCCATTGCAACCATGGTTTGGGAGGTTTAACAATCAACACAGTTAGTTCACCGGTTTGAAATGATTAACAGCGAAGCCGATCACTTCGTTTTCCATTGTTTATTCACATAATGGAGGCATCTATTCAGCTGTATATGTTGATGATATTATTATACAAGAACTAGAATAGTCAAGAGTCATTATCTGAGCAGAACTACAACCCAAAGTTAACTCCCATAAAAAAGGACGCTTTAAGCAAATTGTTGATAACAAGATTGCACTGTTTTCAATACTACAAAAAAAACTATATTTACTTAAAAACTGATGATAAACAGAAAAGGAAACCCGCATTTCTATTAAAAGAATATTTTGTGATTGGAACCCCTTCTATCCTGTGACAATTATAGGCAACAAGAACAAATAGAACACTAAAATGAAATTATTTACCGTTTGCTTCTGGTACATTTTTGAGAGCAGCTGCTACAACTTTGATTATAATGTCATTCACAGAAACTTTAACGTCATACTGCTCTGCAATGACGAAGGAGCAAATAAAACATATTGCATTGCAAAAATTACAAGACCAACAACATTTGATACATTCCAATGAAAGTCTATTACTAGTCCATACCTTTAAGATCCTTTCGAAGCGAAAGAAGAGGATCCAGTATGACATCTGACACATACCAATGAAAATGTATATTGATCAGTCAGTACTAAATAGTTTGCAAAAATATGTGGGGCACTGGGAATTAAAACCTGATGATAAATATAAGTGTGGTGTGTTTTGTTTTGATTCCAATAACCTCTTGGCAATCACCTGCAAAACAGTAAAAAGTATTGAGAGACAATTTATCGTGTAGAGGGGATGAGTGGAAGGAAGCAGATTTGAAATTTAACCCTTCATTAGTTATCAATTTTCCCAAGTATTTATGTAGTTGAGAGATGTAAATAGAAAGGATAGGACATCAGGAATCAATAAAAAACATTAATTAAAATGCAATCTGCATCTCTGCATGTATATCAACAGCCAAGGAGATTCTGTTGAGAAAAAAACAATGAGCTGCACAAACAAGAGAGGGCACAAAAATAGTTCTGACCCTATTAGGGCTTTTACAAGCATTTTCCTTTAGATATTTGAGTAATCAACTCCGAAACAGAGACACCATCAAACAATGGCCGCTCAGAATACCTAGTTTATTGTTCATGTATCCTTATTTGGCAAGAATAATTTTCATAACCATGCAACATGCCCCCTGAAATAATTGAAGAATCTTATTCATAAACATGAAGCATTTGATGGACCTACCTTGCGAATTTGACTATTTGGAAAATCTTCATAAGCATCCGACTGCTTTATGGAAGACTTTGACTCTTGTGAAGCCGCAACTTGTTGATGACTTTGAGATGATGATGCCTTTTCTTTAGATGAAGCAGGTTTTGGAGACAATTTACCAGACCTAATTGCAGAAAGAACATCCCCTTTCAGGAGGGTGCCATAAGGACCAGTTGCATTCAATGTTGATGCATCCAATCCATATTCTGCAATTAGCAATTTTGCAGCTGGACTAATTCGTGTTATATTGTTTTTCTGTGCTTTGACCACGCTTTTAGTGTCATGTTGGGTGGCCTTTTCCTGTTGGCTTGTTGAGCTACTGCTAACAGAATTCTTAATAGCTTCAATATCACTTGCATCTTCAACCTTGTAGAACAGCAGGTAGCATAAGTATTTTCATATACTCCAGTGCTCTTCATAACAAAAGCAAGGGATAGCAATTTGGTAAATCAACCATTAAATATATATGATATTGTTGAATGCTTTCTTAGTTTGTATTTCAAAAGAAGATGCATAAACTGTTAGACCTCAATCCTCTCCATAACTATTTCATGGGAAGAAGTTATAAAATTGCACAAAGCATTTTCATGCTTACTGTTATAGCAATAGGCTGTCCAACAGCTACTTCTTTGGAACCTTCTGGTGCAAGTATTTTAGCCAGGTACCTAAACACCCCCCAAATTCAGACATAAACAATAATTCAGTGTGTGGAAATGTACACAACAATACCAACAAACAGAACATTTTCAATGAATGTCAGTATAGGGAAAGACTGTTTGTTACCCCTCTTCAAGACTCTCAAATTCAAGTGTAGCTTTGTCTGTCTCTATCTCACATAATATATCACCCACTTCAATCTGTTGGATAATTAGATGTTAATGCATAACAGAAAAAATAACAAATGGACATAAATGACTCTTTGTTCATATTTTAAAATATTAAAAAACCCACCGAAAAATAGAATCTCATTAGAACCTTATATTAAAACAAAACTAACCTTGTCTCCTTCTTTTTTCCTCCATTTAGCAATGTTTCCTTGGTTCTGTGCAGTAAAAAAATTTGAAGACTAGTTCTTCCATGGAAGGAAAGAAAATTTATGTCTACAAGCAAAACTTACAACAATAACATCAAAATTTTCTCACCATTGTTGGAGACAAAGCTGGCATTTCAAGAAGAATATGAGGTGGAAGTTCTGATGCATTAATTGAAGTTGAAGTTGATTCTGGCTTCCTCTCCTCATCTATAACATCCTGATGTTTTTTGTCTTCAACCCTGGTCTCATCCCCCAACGAAGCAGGAACATTTTGAATGTCATCTGCATCCTCAACCTTGACAAGGCCCATAGTTAGAGCTTCAATTAATCATGAAGTAAATTTAGCAATGGATTCTACATAATAGTAATAATGCAAGAATCATAAAATAATGATATGGCTTACTGTTATTGCAATTGGTTGACCAACAGGCACATCTTTTGAACCTTCTGGTACCAATATCTTAGCCAGAAATCTGCAAGAATCATCAATTACGACAACACATTATATTGATGCACTAAAATTAGCATGCCTCATATGATCTCTAGGTTCAAAACCCATCAAGTATATTGAACCCATATTAGAAGGCCAAAATGAACAACAAATTAACAATGAGAAAAAAAAAATTTAGGCAATCAATTCTGACACTTTTTTGTCTAAAATAAACATTTATGCATTAAACATACATAAAAAGGCAGAAGATGGCTAAGTGGAAAAACGAAGAATAACTATAACATATCTGGGTGGTTTTCTTCATATTTATTTCCAAGGATTAACTGAGTATTGTGCTAAATATCAACCAAAATTATGAAAATTCTCTGTTTCTTACTCCTTAATAATGGAAACTTTTATCTGACACTTGTCTTAGAACACCAAGTAATCTTTTGAATTGATCTTTGCCACCTTCATGCAGCATAAGTGTAAAGCTATTGGCAGTAAACAGAGCAGAGTATAAGCTGTGTTTATGCTCCAATAGGCTTCAAGTGAAAGAGCATATTAAAATTAGTAACCACATTATTAGTCCACCGTTTAAATTCTACTAAAACTGCTCACAAATTTCCCAAAGACCTTTAATGTGGAGATCCTTAGCTGCTGATCTCTCCAAAATTATTGACCAACAATGCTTCTAATTTGTCACTTACCATTTATCAATGAGAACGAACAAGAACAAACAATACTAATTTTCTAGATGGTATGAAACTCAAGTGTATAAAGCTTAAATTACAGGTCATCCAAGACTTAGAAAGAGAAAATTCAAAGGAAGAAAAAGAAAATTACCCCTCTTCAAGACTTTCAAATTCTAGTGTAGCTTTGTCAGTTTCAATTTCACACAATATATCGCCCACTTCTATCTGTTAGATTAATCAGTAGCAAGGAGAAAATGATTAATTAATTCAAACAAGTCAATCCCCAAAATGAAAGCATCAACACAAAGAATTATGATCTACCTTTGAAATATAAAAACTATATACTAACTAACCTTGTCTCCTTCTTTCTTTCTCCATTTTGCTATATTACCTTGGGTCTGAAACCATGAAATGAGGTCAACATTTAACACTCCATGAAAGCCCTAAAGGAAAATAGATAAAACAAAGAGAAAAGTTCCCCCGAGCTAACCATCGTAGGAGATAAAGCTGGCATCCCAATGACAGCATGTGAAGAATCTATCAAGGTGAAGGGAGGAGAGGCAGGGGAGAGGGAATGATCAGAACATAACCAAAGGTACATGACTTAATATATGCAAAATAGAAAAGCAATCCATCTAAGAAATAGAATAAATACCCTCAAAGCACTAAAATTTAGTTAATAATCAGAACATTAACCTCTTTAATCACTAAAATTTAGTTAAAATAACAAGCAATTAAAATAAAACTGATAAAAGAAGATGAACAGAATGAATTTCAAAGAGAATGGATAATAAGTAATCATCCTAAACAAAAAAGGAAAACAAATGACAGAATATAGTTTGATTCATGAGCATGCTTTCAATGCTCTCTCTCCCCCCATTTTCTCTCTTTTTATTTTCTATCAGTTTCTCTTGGCTTCTTGTTAACTAATACTGCAAGGCTGCTTAATCTCTTTGCATATGTGAGACTGAGATCTCAGTTCCTTTGAAGCAACCATGGCCAGAACACCTAAGAGAAACCAAAAATTCTTGACAGAACACACTTCAACAGTTTGACTCTTACACAACATGCTGAATCATCCTTTATGTCCCAGCCCCATCTATTCTTGTATATGCAGTTATGAACAATGTTCACCAATTTTCTCACCAGGTTACAGCCACTTGAAGAGAGTTGGAGATGGTTAAAATAATTCTTAGACACCTAAAAGGGTCTATATACTGTGGTCTTCTTCAGAAGCCAGCACCATCGCATCAACCAATCCCTGTAATCACCTCTTGTCACGTGGATGCCTTTGACCCTAATGACAGGAGGTCAACACCTGGATCCTGTATCTACCTAGGGTCCAATTTAATTTCCTGGTGGTCCAAGTAGAATCCCCTGGTTGCTAGGTGTAGTACTGAAGCAAAATAGAGATCTCAGCTAAGACTGCTTGCCAGTAGCTGAAATTCTGAGGATCTAGTCCTTGCTTACTGAGTTGCATTTGCATGTTGCAATTACAACTGTAAGAATTGTCAATTAGGTGACAAACTTAGAACAGTATCCCTATTTCACAATCCAGTTTTGCACTCGAGAACTAAACATGTGGTTGATGAAGTAGGATATTTTCTTTGTAAAGGAGAAGCTCCTAACAACAGCCTCATGGCATATAAAATCTCAGGTGAAAAACAGCATCAAGATATTCTCACTAAAGCTCTATCACCTCAAAGATTCACTGCCTTTAGAGACAAGCTCAATGTTTAATCATTTTTCTCTAGTCTATCCACCATGAGTTTGGCAAGGGAACTTTTTTAATAAAGGCTAGCTCAGCCTGTAAAGCCAGCTGATTTTAGTTCTATAACAGAATTCAGTTTTGGTTGTAATTTTTAGTTGCTGTTAGAATGATAGTTGGGCTGATTAAGTCTGCATAACATACTCACAGCTTGCTTGCACCTCAAACTGCAGAGAAGTTACAGATCTTACTAATCTGTTAGAACTCTTAAAAATAGAAAACTCTCTATATTGAAGACCCACTTTTTATTCTTTCTTCTCTCTATGGTAAATTTGCATCACAGAATTCATAGCTGATATAGATATTATGTCACCAAAAAAAAAAAAGAATTAGATGTCCAAGACACAGATGCTACATACAAATTTTCAACTTAAAAACTAGCATAGCATAACATAATTCACAAGAAATCTCCTGAATAGAAGCTTTCATAACCAGCTGTAGAAAAAAAAAAACATCATAAATAAGAGAAGCACACACAAGTTAAGTGAAACCAAAAAATAAAACCCTAAACAAGTAGGAGCATTATAAAAGTAGGGAAATGAAACATTCAGTACCTGAAGACGAGTAGTATTTGACATCAATCCACTGCCAAAAATGTTGAAAGTTATCAGAGAACATTATAGACATGAATGAATTTTTTTTTTCCATTTAAATACTAACCTTTGACTTCAAAGATCTATCACAAACTCCAGTAAGTCTAGAACAAGATGCAGGCCTGATAAACACCATTATTAGTAAACCGTCAAGATAAAAATGCAGTAGACAGAGAAGAAAGATGAACTACAGACATTGATGTGACAATTATGTGACATGTCTAACGAAGAAATGCCAATCCCACCACCGATCCATAAATTTGACATGCTGGAGATAATGTATGGTCAGCCAAAGGAGTTCCAAGCTATGTAGGTTTGGTTTCACAATTATATTTCAGAGACTCAAGCCAGGCAAATTGGCTTTAAAGAAAAAGAAACTGATAATCTGATCCACAATAGTGGTTGGGTGGTCAAAAGGCCAGACAACTCCAACCCTAGTAGTCATAATAGGATAAATTGTCCTTTTATTTAAACTAATCCCACAGGAAAGAATGGAAATAAGAGTTAAAGAAAAAAAAAACTAAATTTGCAGTTAATGAGAAAAGGGGGGGGGGGGGGGAGAGGGAATTGGATGCAAACCTTATATTCTTATCACCACCCACAGGAAAAATCCCTGAATTATAAGTTCTGTGCCAAAAAGATAACCCAAAATGGTATGTTAGAACCTTGGAAGCAGCATTATAAGATTGAAAAAGAAGACACCAAATCAGAATTACAAAAAACAACACTCAATGAACGTTAAAAGCCGGGCATTATTTCAAGAGTAACCAAAGCAATTCAGAAATGAAATTTGAAAGTAAAGGATGCCACCAAATCATAGTACGCATGATAAAAATAATGTTTAGCATAACTGGCAGAATCCCAACTCCAAGAAATTGCTAGCATCATATAAGTGTAGCATTCTAATCGTCATGAGATAAAGAATGTCAACAGAAAGTAATTGTTAGCACCATTTCAGTTTACCGTCAAGCATGTACCCTAACTAGTAACCAATCCTCTAAAATCCACATATATACACACACAAAACGCGAAGAGGGTGAACAGAGGAGCAAATGCAAATGAAAATGAATTATGTGAATGAAACAATGATCCAGATTCAGCACCACCCTATCAGCCTCGTAGAGTGCATAACAACTTACAAAGTGGCGATTTGGAAAGCGATGGATCGCAAAAACGAGTTCAATTCCAATTCCAATTCCAAAACCAAATGCTTAAATGGATGTAAAAACTAAGAAGGCTATTATGAAATTCGAGAGATAAGTGGATGAAGAGAGTACCGAGAGATGGATCTGGCGGGAGAAGAGAGGAAGCGAATGGAGCGAGCGAAGAGAGGGTGACGAAGGCGCGAGAGAACCATCGCAGAGCAGAGAATCCCAAATGCAATGAGTGGTCGATTCGATTCGATTTGATTTGATTGTAATGAGAAAAGAGATGGGAAATGTTGTTAGTTAGTTACTCGTCTGTCTGCATAGAATTTTCAATACAAGGTAGGCGAAGGTGATTGCGAATTTGCAAGGTTATGTAATTTGTGGGGCATATGCCCGCCCGTGCCAACCAAACCCCATTAATGCATTACTAACACAAAGCTTGGACAGCACTGTTCAAAATTTAGTATGTTTGGTGCATTTAATTCAAAACAAAAACTTTACACTTTATTTAATTCAAGAAAGTGTAAATTCATTGTCTTATCTTTATTTTTATCTTTAAAAATTGTATATACATTTTTTCTTTTTATATATATTAATAATAAAATTAAACAACACAATAGTTTTATTATTACTTGTGAAAATAAATAATGAAATTAAAATATTTTCACAAACTAAACAAATCCTTTTAGTTTTATATTTTTTTCATTTAGTAAAAATACTTGTTTCGTCAAATAAAGGGTTATGTATAAATTTGTCATACATATTGCTCATTTTATCTTTATTTAAAAGTTTACATGTCTTAAATAAGGATAGGATAAAATGATACTAGGAGCTAAAATAAAAAATATATATATTTAAAACTTTTTTATTAAAAAAATTATATTATTACGATAGTTATGTATATAAAATTTACATAAATTTAAATTTTTATAAATATATGATTTAAGAATAACTATTTATTTATAGTTTAAATAAATAATATAATGTACGTTAAAATAAAGTGAAATAATAAAATATCATTTAATTTTAAAATTGCGTGATATTTTGTAATGATAAAAATATTTAATGTTATATATATATATATATATATATTATTTTATAACTAAAATTTAAGAAATATTTTAAAATTGAGTAAGACGTTACATTTTTCAAATGTTTTTGTTTTATTATTTAAAAAAATTATTAAAATGCATGTTACAATTTTTTTCCTTTTAAATTTTAATTTTTTGTTAAACTTAAATGTTGTGCTTCGCTGAGATGTAGAATTCTTGCTAAAAATATTTTAAAAAGCTAAAAAAGTTAAAAATAAAATATTGATAAATTTATCATAAATGAGAAGAATATTTCAAAATAGTAGTTAAGAACGGATGTATAAAGTATATTTCATTTTCTGTACAATAATTAGATATCAAAGTCAGATGTCAATCTGTACGTCCCTGGTTACATGAGGTTGTTTATATTTTTTTATTAAATTATTTTGTATAAAAATAATAATAAAATTGTATTTATTAAATAATATCAAATATAATTATAATAAAAAATATAATAAAATATTTTATTATACATAATGTTTTTTATATATTCTATATATATTTTTATCATACTCAATAATTATTCTCAGTAATAAATTTTTTATTCCTTTTATTAACATTATTTTAAATAATGTAACATATAATTAATTATGCTTAAATACAGATTTTGTTAAATATAATTTAATATATTTAAAAATTATTTTTTATTTTTGTTTATTGTTGTTATAGAACATATATTTATTGATAATTATTTTCTTCTTAAAAAATTTTTTTGATAAAATTATTTGTGGAATAAGTACTTACCATCTTTTCTTTCTTTAATTATTTTTGTTGTAATTATTCATTATTTTAAATGTATAATAAAAAATATTGCTCAATTGCATGTTTTTTATACAAGATTGATGTTTTGAAGTAGTATAATTCACATTCATTCTTTGAGTTATAAGTAATAATGAGAAATTGTTAAAACTTGAAATATTCAAAAATTTTATAAGATAGATAAGTTGTTGTTGAGTAACTTTATAAATTACTTTTTTATTAGATTTTCTATAATATTTTTTTTCTTTAAACATCTTTATCATATAATTATATATATATGTGAAACTAAGAGTATGTTTGATTTCTCTTTTAAAAAGAGTTTTTTTTATTTTTTTCTAAATATAGTATAAATTTATACTATATTTAGAAAAAAAATAAAAAACTCTTTTTAAAAGAGAAATCAAAATACCCTAATAAATTGGTTTCTTAACTTTTGGTTTTATTTAAATTTAATCATTTAACTTTTTTTAAACAATTTTTTTTATAAAAAAATTAACTCTATTAAAAAATATTATTTATCTTCTTATTATGAATTTTGAAGAAAATATGGTATATTTTGACCCAAAAAAAATAGTATCCATTTTTCTCTTTTTTCTCTTTTTTTGTTAATATTCAAGAGTGAATTTTGGACAATGTTTTTTAGTGGATATGTCCTAATACCTTCTAAAGCTTTCTCAATGCTAGTTTTTTTAGTTAATTTGGGAATTTTCTAGGAATTTTCTCTCTCACTCTCACATACTCTTTCAAAGTTAGGATTTTAACTTACTTCTCCTTTTCTTTTCCCTTCTAAACTTCCAAACAAAAAGCGAATTCAAATTATAAAAAAAATTTGGAAGATTCAAAAGAAAACCTCTTGTAGTGGTTAACACTTTTTTAGTATTCACATAATGAATAAACACATAGTAGATGAATGATTCAACTACTGAAATCACACAAGCTTTTTATAGATTTTTTACTGTATGAGTTGTTTATAGTGAGCTCTATCTCCAAAATTAGATGTCTAATTGTATATTATAAAAATAAATGTCATATAAGTAGAATGAGTCATGAGAGGTAAGAGAAGAAAAAATAAATAAAAAAGAAGGCAACCATAAAACTTGTTGAAATATATTATATCTTTACTAAAGCTTACACATAGAAAGAAAATAAATAATAAATAGTGATAATTTCTTAATTGAACTAACGCTTTTAATGAAAAATAATTTATTTAAAATATCTTTTATGTTAACGTATCAAAATAAAAAATATTAGAAGACTCAATTATATCATCAATAATTTTATTTAAATGAGTATGTATGCCTATTTTTAAATTTTTTTTTATTTGCATTTGTTATTGAAAATTTGGATATATGTTATAAATAAATTGTTTGAGTGAATCTCCCATTAACTTAAGTAGATATTGAGTTAGAATTCTAATCCATGTGAAAATATTTTTTCTTTTTTTTTTATCCGTTATTTGTATCTTTCCATCTTCAACTTGTCAAAGTAATTTATTAATTTATGTGCTAAAAAAATTAACTTACCTAAAGATGAGATATTAATAATTCTCATAATTTTAAATAACATATAAATTTTGTAATAATTTAAAAAAAATTAAAGTTCTATAATTTAAGAAATTTAATAGCATATTATAAATTTATAATTTATATATTAATTTTATTTTTATTTTTATAAATTTAGTATTCATATGATTGGAGATTCACTTAAAAGAAATTATTTTTTTCAAGTTATTTTTTTAATACTTACATTTTTTAAATTATTTTCCTTCTCAACTTATAAATATTAAAATAATAAAAATATTTTTTTCTCTTCATATTATAAATTTTATAAATAAAAACAATAAAATCAAAATATTATTTTATTTATTCTTTTACTATTTACTTGAAATTTTATTTATTATGAAATTTTATCTTTTACACTACTCATTTCTCATTCAACATACATTAAGTCTTTATAATATTTCGCGGTATTATAGAAAAAATTATTACATAACAATGTATATATATTTTTATTTGTTTTATTTATCTAATCACTCGCATGGCTAGATTTTTAAGTTTGATAAATTTTTACCATCCATTTAATTAATTTCATTTGTGCTATTTTTAAAAATTATCTATATATTATATTATTTGTTTAAATATTATTAACGACACTTGAATTATAAATTTAACCTAATTTATAAATACGAGTGTAATAATAATAAAAATTTCACTCATAGGCATGTACAGTCACACCTTTTTTTTAATAAGTGGATATACATGAATAGTCATGTGGTAGAATTACCAAATTAACGTTTGCTTTGACATTGAAGTTTCAAATTTGTTTTCTTTACATGTTTTATTGACATTAAAACGCAGACATCATTCTAATTCATTCTTCTATCTCCCCAGCAATATCTCACGGTAAATGATATTTAATTTGAGGGTGTAATATTAAAAAAATATTATGTGAAAACTTAAGTATTACTATTACAGAAATTAAAAGAATAAATTTAAGCAAAATATTATTTTGACATGCAATTTGAGAGACCAAATTATATAGTGTGTACTAATTTTTTTATTTTAAATATGTATTAATTTTTAATGCATTTTTATTAGTTAATATATTATAAAATTATTTAAATTAAGACAATTATGATAATTAATATTTAGTTTTGACTAAATTTTGTTAATTGTTGACTTTTTTTGTGTCCTTTCAAAATTTAAACTGACAAACTTAACTAATTTCTAATTTGATTAGTCAAATTAACCAATTTAATTTTTTATTAATGATAAATATTATATTAATGATTATTATTCTTACACTAATTAAATATTTTAAATAATTTAAAAAAAGCAAGTCTATCTAAAATATACCAAATAATATATTTTTGTTAAATAATTTTAATTTTTTCAACTACTGCGTTTCTCAAAAAAAAATCTCTATTATTTCTATACTAATCAACCCAATATGTGAATGATAATCATAAACAAATGCAATAATTTGTAATTATGTTAATACATATTACAAATAAATAAATAAAAATAATTTTATAAGTGTGTACTAGTTTATTTTATTTCAAATATATTTCAATATTTTATGTATATTTTTATCAATCAATATATTAAATTAATTAAAATAAACATTTAAATAAAGACAATTAAGGTATTTTTTTAAACATTATATGACCAGCTTATGCACTCTTATTATTTCAATAAATTTTATTAGATACAATTCGTAGTCAATATTCTGTTTCTATTTTTAATATGATGTGGTTATCATCATAAAATTTCACATGCAATCCATTTTAAATAGCTATAAATAGATATATGTGCAAATTCTAAGCCGAGCAACCAAAGATTATTTGCCAAAGATGACAGCAACAAGGTCTGAGCTTTGCATGGTTTTAGTTTTGGCCATTGTAATCTTCAACCCAATGATAGGTACCAATGTTATTGTTTCATTTGTTAATACATATATTGCAATTTGCTACTTTGTGAAATTTTTGTCTCTTAAAACTGAAAATATTTTGATGCAGTGTACGGTCAGAAGACACCGTGTGTGTTTGCTGAGGTAAGGTGTATGACTAATGGGGACTGTAATGCAGCTTGTGGAGCTCTTGGGTACCCTCCAGATGGTAACATATGTGATAGGGTACCCCCTGCTGAAGGCCAACGTTGCTGTTGTCGAAAAGTAGCAAATGCATTTGAGGAAAACATGAGTTAGAATTTTTTGAGTTCCATTTGCCTCTATTATTTGTGCCCCTCTCATTTCAATTTACAATAAATCAAATTGTTCGATTCTTATTTTGTGTTGTGTGTGCTTATTCATTACCACACTAATTAACATATTCATGCGATGGATCTTGTTCATGAAATATAAAGTAAAAAAATATAGGCTATGTCTCCATATAAAATGCACAAAGTGTACTTTTGAAAATGAATTTCTATTCTAGAATCATCATATTAAAAACATATAATTATTGTATTAATATATTTGGTAGGATTAAATTAAAAATTTTGATTATAAATTTATGTTTGACTATAAATTTCTATTTCTAGATCATGTTAAATAAATATAAATGTATTTTAACTATAAATCCATATTATTCCTCTGAATATTATAATTTTTTATTTTATCTCTTTAAATATTATAAAAATTTTCATTAACTCCTCATAAATATTATGATTTTTTTCATTTAACTCTCAGAAAATAGATTAAATATAAAAATCATAATATTTGAAGGATCTAAATGAATATAATAAATAGAAAGAATTATTTGATGATAAAAAAATTATTTCATGGGTCTCATTTAAAAAAAATAAAAAAAGACTATATACAAAACATAATCATTAAAGGATAAAAATTTAATTTAATTTACCAAAAAATTAATGATGAATACTTGACAGAAATATATTAATAAGTGAACCACATGTAAAATTTAAATAAATATTATTTTAATAATAAATTTAAAATTAAAGTAATAATATATATAATAATTATAAAACAATGATAACTTGGAGGAGAGGTTGACATCATGCTCTTAGAACCCACAATTCTTAGAGATAAACATGGATTGGATTTGTATAAAACTAAATTAAATCTATTTTAAATCTAAATAATATGAATTGAATTCTAAATCAATCCATTTTATTTTTCTAAAACTGGTTTAAAATTGATTTTAAAGTTTAGATTTAATTTAAAATTGATTTTAAATCTAGTAAAATATACTATTATTGAATTATTATATTAAAAAATAAATTTTATAATAATTAATATAAAATTATATCTGTATATATTTTAATAAATTAATAATATAATTCTTTTACATTCATATTATATTAAAATTAAATTCATATTTTTTACTTTGCATTATTTATCTACCATACAAACTAATTATACAAATTAAATTTTAAACTAATTTATTTTTTCTTTTAAAATAATTTAAAATTAATTTTAAATTTTAAATTTGGTTTAAAAATGATTTAAAATTTGGTTTTAGTTGAATATATTTAATAAAAAATATATTTTATGTATATACAAATACTTACCAAATATATGATATAACATTCATTTTATGAATATAGAAATTCATATTATATATATAATATCTTAAAATTTGAAGAAAAGGTAAATTGCAAAATAGTATTACAAAAAATGCGAAATCGTAGAACTTCTTTCTATATGCAATTTCAGGTGAGCCTCTCTCATAGGAATTTAACAACTTCTATTGGAATACGAATGAGAAGGCACTAAGTTCCCTTAAACAACGCTAATGGATTACCCTCCACCCCAAATTTCTCAACATTTTTGGAACATGTTTTATTTTATCAAATTAAGTACCTTCAGCATGTAAACATGTAATTGATAAACCTAACTTAAAACAAGATGAACAAGTTGGTATATATATAATCAAGTCAAATAAGTTACACTTACTTTTACGCTATTAATAATTTAATATAGAAAATTATTTTTGTTGATTTTATTATTAAATTATAATTATATATTCCTTATATTATTTGTATCAAATTTTGTTAAAATTGAATATAATTTTATCAAAGAATCTTTATTTCATAAATTTCAATAGTGTAAATACCATTTTTTGGTCTGAACTTTTATTAGAAAAAAGTGATATTAATGAATCTTATTAAAAAAAATGATTTATAACTATATGTTTGTTAATAAAATAAAAAGTTGATTCTTTCAAATTTGAAAAAATCATATTTGACTTTAAAAATGAAAAATTAAGCATTATGACAGTGAAATCAAAAAGAAATATCATACCCTTAATCATGAAGAAGGGAAAGTCCAGAGGAAATATTAAAAAAAACAAAAAAAATGACTAAAAGCATTGAGAAAAAAGGGGCATCAGAACCATGGTGGAAAGGAGGAGAGCAACAGTTTTAGAGAGAAAGAGTTGAAAACAAAATAAGCAAAAATGAGAGCCAAATAAAGAAAGGTAAGAAATTAAAAGATCACAAATTGCTAGCAATAATATTTTGATCATTAAACAAGTGTTCATTTCATATTTTCATATTTTTATAACTTAGTCTCAAATGTTATTGTGAATGGATTATTTTTGTTTGTAAATCTGCGCACACTTCTTTATGCCTAACCTCTGCAAATTGCATAAGACTTAAGAGTTTCCTACATCTCTGATTTTTGGTTTTCAATGTTTGCAAAATGTTTCAACAAAATTTCCTCACATCCAAGATGATGATAAATCAGTTGATGGATTTTTTACAATTGGACTTTAACATGTGGCTGCACATGTTCATTTGCTTTGTTCTGTTCTTCATTCATGAAGAATTGAAAGTTTAGAGGAAACACACACAGAAAATAAAAGAACCAAAAAACTGAGCAAAACTATAGAGAAACCAAAGAGGATGTGGGAAGAAGAATAAAAAAAAATAAAGGATCAACATTTTTGGAGCAAGACAATAAGTCAACGATGTTAATTATAATAATGAGTTTTAAAATTCATGATAAATTGTAGATACATTAGTACCAATATTACCTTAAATTTTACGCAATACAAATTTATTCTAAAATTAAATTATATTTTAACTTTATTTTATTAAATAATAATCTTGATTAATTAATCCAAATATATTTTTACTCCTTTCTTTAAATATTTCTCTTTTATTTAAATAATAATTAATCTAATAAATTAAATTTTAAAGCATATCTTTCATCAAATAAACTAAATAACTAAGCATTTAATTATTTAAAATTATTTTTCATTTTATTCTACCATGTTTTAGATATTAAAGTATGATTCACATTATCTTCTGTTATTAAATAAAGGATTTATCTATAGTTTATGTTATTTTAAATTTTTTTAAATAAATTACTCACTCAAATTTTAAAAATTAAAATATTTTATTTTTATTATTATAACATATATCAATCCATTATGTTTTAATTTGTTCATAATTTTATTTTTATAAATTCAACTCAACCCAGCCTGTAAAGAGCCCTACCCGATAGCATCACGCGGGATCCGTGTTTAAAGTAAAAAAGAAGGTAAAAGCATGGTGTGGAGTTTTGGCTACCCGTTCCAAAGTAACAGTAAGAAAAAGGAAGAAATTGATTAACTGTCCATAGCTTGCACTTAATATTGATGTTCTCTAAAATTATATTTTTATTTTAAAATTATAAAAGAAAATAAAATTAATTAAATAGAAAATAATCAATATTATAAATAATGACCCAACTTTCTCGCACCCTTATCCAGTATGCCATAATTCATGTCGACTAGTCAGTGAAATGAAAGGCAACTATCAGACTCTAAATATCTCCTTTTTATAAAATAAATCAATATTCATAAACAAATAATTACGTTTTATCTTTTTTATATAAAGCTTTTGAAAACTTTTTTTAAATTATTTTAATATTTTATTAATATACATAAATATTAAATTCAAAACACGAGATTTGCATGGCACTCAAAGGTAGCGTTCATGAACCTTCCCTGCGCATGCGTTTGGCATGCAAGACACGATTTCAACTTGTTTGGAATGAAAATAAGGATAAAAATAAGCTAGTTTACTTTAAAATTTTAAAGTCTAAGTTTTGATTTATTATTTTTTATAAAAATTTTATCAATCATAAGTCTAGCATGTGTAAAAGTTTATTTTGGTCTATCAATTTTTTTACCGGTATATTTCGTAACGTGATATTTAAATAAATAAATTATTTTTTTATTTTTAATTAGAGAAGATATTTTATTAATTTAAAAATAAAAATAATAATAATAATAAAAGAGTTATGTATAATATAAATAAATACATAAAAATATGATAAATGAGACAAATTAATGATATATGTAATCAAGACAACAAATTAAAGTTATGTGTATAAGATCAAGCTATATTAATACAAAAAATTTTAAAAGCAGAGTTGCCTCTCTTACAGCCTAACAGCCTACAGAGTATGTAATAAGCATACTTTTTAACTCTAACAACAAATATTAAAATTTTATTTATTTTAAAATTTAATTTATTTAATATAATATTATATTATAATTTTTATATAAAATTATTTAATATATTATTATAAATTTTATAATTTTTAAATAGGTCATTTTAATAAATTTAGTAATTTTTTAAAATTCAAACATGACTTATTTAATTAATTAAGTTTATATAAAAGATTAAATTAAACATATTACTTAAATAATAAATAACTTATTTATTTTGTCACATTATTTTTAATATTATAAATGAAAAGTTAATTTTATAAATAAAATTATATATACACGTATAAATTTAGTTTAAATTGGATTGGATTGATTTTTAAAATACATTTAAAATATAATATAATAAAAACAAATTAATTCTTAAAATTTTTCAGTTAAATTTTTGTTGTTTGGAAAGTACTTACATGAGTAAGCATTTTGGAAATAGCTTATGCGGCAACTAAACAATATTCATGTATTGACATTCAATTAAATAGGAAGCAGTAATTACCCCCTGTTACCCTGTACCCTTCCCCTGACTTGACTACCTTACTTGTTGTTATGTTTCAAACAATTTACGAAGAAACCAATTGATTAGGTTGGGGAAGAACAGTGACGACTCAAATAATTGAATGCCTAAATTATGAAAGATGACGATGAATTATTCTATTTTTAATTTAATAAATTTCCATTAATAAAAATAAATTCTAAATTATAACTCAACTCAAGACTATATATTAATAATTTTTATTTGTTTATCTATATGTTTAAGAATATAGATCTCTTCCCCAAACATTTAGTTTTATTTTTTTAAAACAAAAATATACTTATTTAAATAAAAAAGATGATAATTTTTTTTAATATAAAATTTGCTTCTTTCTCATAAGAGAGAGAAGAGGGGCTGGATGTAGGTGTTGGGGAAAGATAAGTTTGGAGATGATATAAAAAAGTTTCTAATTAATAATTCTCAAACCTATTTTATAATCACACTTTAAAGAAAATTTGATTTAAAGAATTCAAACAATTTCATCTTAAAAAATAACTTTTTATATAAACATATTTGAACGTAAATTTTTTCACTCTTATCTCTTATTTAACAAAAATAAGATTCTAAAACTAATTTTATTTCAAATTTGTGTTTAAAAACATGTTATAAATACAAAAACATAATTTAATGCAAAAATTATAAATAATAATATTAAAATATACATAAATTTAGAAAAAGTAATTTAAATATAAGATTTAAAAATATTATATATTAAAATATGGAACTTTGGTGGTGATTTTTGAATTTCTATACTTTTAGAATTTTTAAAAATTTATATTTTAGTATATATATTTTAAAATATCACATAAAAAATGTAGATTCTTTGGTGCCCAGCACCCTTTTTATCTGACACAAGATTATAAATTTATCACAAGTAGACAAGTAGTGTTGATAAAGAGACATTACAAAAGTATTTCCTTGAAAAACTTTTGATTATTTTAAAATTTTTAATGTTAAGTTAATCCAAGTAAAACTATAGATCTTTTAACTAATAATATTAATATAAATTTGAACTCATAAAATTCAATAATATAAAGAGCTTAAAATATATAATTTAGATAAATAGTTATTGTATCTGTACTTTTATTTGTTTAACACTTTACCTGAACTTAAAATTTTTAAAATAATTAAAAGAGTACTAAATAATATCTTTGAAACCTTTCATATTTAATATTATTTATCATAAACATGCAATACTGTATGACTTAGAAGTAGATCCAATATCCCTTTAAACGGCATGCACCGAAGAAGCCCATACTGCACGTGTCGCCAGCAATGCACGTGTCGCGTGTAGTGTGCCTGCAGACACTGCCTCGCAATCTCGCGTGCTCTTCACACGCACGCTGTTAAACAAATTTTGTGAAAAATAGAAATGAAGTAAAAGTCACCAGTTAACATTTCAATCAATTAGTTTAAATATTAAAACGATAATTTAACAAACATCAACACTTTTCTATTTAATATCCTAGTTAAATTTTGAAACTTTAATTTAAAATTTATGCTTTATGAATTTATTTATAATTTTATCATATCTTAAAATATATAAATAAAAACAATTATTAATTTTATATATAATTTTATTTAGCCATTAATAATGATTTAAACACTGATCGCTAAATTTAAATAAGAGGAATATTTTTTTCATATATAAAATATTATTTCAATGACTTCAAAATTATCTCCTGAAGCTTTCCCCTCGTAAAATTGCTTTTATTTTAGTCGCGGTTTTAGATAAATATATCTTTGATTTACATACTAAGAAAAAACAAATAGAAAGAAAGTAAAAAAAAGAATAATACAATATTAAGGAGTATAGTTAAAAAAAAAATATCAAGTAAATATTATCACTGTTAAGATAAGTATTAATCATAATTGGGAGATTGCATTTGGATTTACGCATATGTCAATTGCCAAAACAAATATATAGGGAATACAATAATTAAGGAGTATAGTTCAAATAAAATATTAAATAAATATTATCAATGTTAAGATATGTATTAATCATAATTGGGAGAATGCATTTGGATTTGCTGTCATATGTCAATTGCCAAAACAAATAAATGGGGTCTGTACTTCAATTATTTTTCTTGCTAAACCCTCTTTAATAATTTATATTTACTTTAAAATTATTTAATATATTTAATAAAATATTTTTAATCATCTAACATTTTCATACCGTATTAGTATAAAATTATGACATAATTGCTTACGTGGTCGTGGTTGCAACTTTTGACGTTGCCATACTGTTTGTCTTCTCCAAGTTGGTGCAATCGTAGTAAATCTCAATTATCACGATTCGCTTCCTACCAACATTATTAGAAAATTTAAAATATTATTTAGTAAGATAAATTTTGTCAATAATTTAAAATTTAATTTTAAGGTATTATTAATATAAAATATAATTTGAAATTAATTATTATTAAAATCAATAAAATTTCATGGATAAGTTAATTTATAAATAAAAATAATTTTTATATAATCAATTATTTTGATTTGATTTAATTTATATTTTATTAATATTTAAATATTACTACAAATATTAAAAAATTATTAATACAAATATTTGTTTCACCACAACGTAATTATTTTTAAATTTTTTTATTGTATTATTGTTAAATACAATTGATATTATCTTAAACTTAATTTGGGATAAACATAAAATTATAATTTTATATTAAATTAAAAAATGCTGAATTTTATTATAAATTTAATTTTAAAAGTAAAATTTTTGAAACACAGATTATAATGCTGCATTGAAATGCATATTTAGTAATGTGAAAATTGTGACTGACAAAACATGCTAGATAATTAGGCTGCGTAAGAGAGAGGGATGGGGTGCCATTTTGCATGTTGCACGGATCATGCTCGGAATTTAGGGTGTATAAAAGGCATCTAGGTTTAAATTAGGTATCATAGAGACTATTCTTATAAATATCTTTCCAAAGATTATTTATTGTACAAGCAATAATTTAGTATTTATTTCTGCATCACACAGGTACAAGAATAATCCATGTGTACTTAAATTTATTATTAACCCTTTAATTAAATAAATTTATTATCTCATATTCTATATACTTATAAATATGAACTATTACATCATTGTCTAATAATGCCCACTAACAAATTATAACAGGTAATATTGAGACAACAATATTAAGTCATTATGTTAGCATTTATACGTTTACTTAGTATTTTTTTGTCAATGTTTTTTAAAGATATATATGTACTGAAATTAAGCCTAATTTTTTGGATTACAAAAGAAAATAAAGAAACAAAGACAGGAAAGTAAAGCTTAAAACGAAACACACTCATTGTAGCTTGGAATATAAAAGATCACTGAGGAGTGAGGACAAAAGAGCCAATTTGTTAGTTTTGTTAAGAGTGTTATGTGGTCAAAATTGAAACCTCAAGTAATGACCAATAATAACACCACCTTAGATTTTTTCACTTCTCATTCACGTTAGATTTATTTAAGGATAACGAAGCAAGTTTTTAAGACTTCAATAAATCTTACTATAGCATTTGTTACGGTATTTTTAAATTTAACAAAACATTGCATGTCCTTTTTATACCGAGTATTGTGATTATTTTAATATCTTAAAAATATAAGAGTATTTACATTTTTTAAATAAATCACTAATTTTATTATCTATTAATATAAAGTTAATAAAAGGTATAAAAAGTATCGTTGAATTTACTTCTTACTTATTAGCGTTGTAGCCTGCATCATGAAAATGGAAAGCATAAATGTATTGTTTTCAATCAACTTTGAACAACAGCGTTATTTATTTATCTTAAAAAAGAAAAAGAAGGATTTAAGAGAACAATAAAATAAAATAAAAGCTGGATAGTGTTATAAAAGCATATATTAGTTAAAAATTAGTTATATTTTTTTTATTGAAAATATTATTAATACATTCTTATCTTACAAATATTCATCAACAAAGTCTTATAATTAAAAAAAAAAAAAAAACAAGCGAGACTGTAAAATTTAATGATTCAAAATAAAATTTATTAAGATAAATTTTTAACTTTATTTTAAGTGAGTACTAGGTAGGACTTGCATGATTAACTTCTTAGAATAATTAAAACTCAGAATAATTAGTTAATTATTATTTATGCATATACACATCTCAAAAAATATTTCAAAAATAAAGAAGACAACTAAATGATTCCTCCAAAAGTTATGAAAAACATTCCTAAAAATATAATGTGGAATACTTGTTGGCTGTGTACGGTAGTTGTGTGTGACTTCTTTCTTTATAAAGATTAAAATAACTAACATTTGTAATTTATAGAATAATTTAGAGTATTATACTTTATTTTAACGCAATTATCGGTAACTCACGCATTATTAGTTCGTACCAAAGCAAGACTCGTCAGTGTTGTCAGCCTGTCATTTTGTAAGAATAATGTTATTTATATTTTTTATTTTATACTTTGTTTTAATGAATATAAAAATAAGCTATAATTTATCATTTAAATAAACAAAAAACTATCGAGTACATGAATCTCACAGACATCGTTTCAATTAAACCTATAGATATAACTGTATTAAGTAAGAAGAGAAAATTTTGCTGACTTAAATATGATTGTTTTTAATAGAAAATATGTGATCTAGACAAAAAATAATAAAAAAATAGTTATATAAAATTTTAGTATTAATTAAAAATAAATAAATTTAACTAAAATAAGTAAACCTTTTTATTGTATTTTTTTCTGAAAATATATATTTTTATTATTTATTTTTTGTTATAAAATCATGTTAAAATTTTGTAAAATATAAGAATGATTATGAGTGTATAGATTCAATTAACCGGACCAACTCAACATAATCTAGTACTAAATCTAATGAATTAGTTCAGATTTTTTTATTAATTAGATTATAAAATCCTAAACCCAATGATTAAATTAAGTTGAATATCAGTTTTTCATTATTTAGCCCGACTTCACCTAAATATTATTATTATTATTATTAGACAAGCACACAATTACATATATATAAATTGAAGAATTTGAATAGTGATAATTTTTTAAAAGTATTAATTAATCATTTAGAACGCAATTTTTTTAGGACCCGACTGCTTAATCCTATTTAACTCATTTTCAATCGGGTTGGTTCAATTCGAGTTGCAAATAAACAATGTAACCAATTACCTATTAATATCTCAATAATGAGTTAAATATACAAGTCCTTAGTTAAACAAATATTTTAACACGCTGAATGGCTGCATTACGTATATGCTCGAATTAAATAAGTGAAATTGTGTAGATTTATATTTAAATAAGCATAAAAATTTAAAATTATATATAATTTTTTTTGTTGTTGGTAGATTAAATGGGTCAACCCATATAACTCGTGAGTTATGTTTCAAGTTTAAATAAATCATATATTTTCAAGTCTAGACTACTAAAATTGTGAGCTTTTAATATATTAAAAAAAATTGCAAGCTTTTGGGGGGGCGAATTTGTATGCCAATGCCCATATATTTAACTTGTACATATATTTTTTCAAACGTTTATGTATATTTATTTGTATAAGATAATTTTCATTTTTCATTGTGGACTCTATACACGGCCCACACATCCATTCCCTACATGCCGAGTACACCAACTCAAACTTTTCACTTATTCGACAAAAAAGAAAACATTTCTGTTATGAATGACCACAAATAAAAGTGCTAATAAAATATGTTTACACATTTTTTAGTTTTTATTATACTTTCATTTTTTAATAATTAAATTATTTATCAAATAAAATATTTTGTAAAATATTATTTATCTTTTTAAAAAGTAAATTAGTCACATGAAATTTGTCAAAAACTATATTTTAAAAATATATTGCTGACAAATATGAAGAATTTTTTATATGGAATAATAACATGGTATGCTGGAGCATGCCTTGGCACAAAGTGACAAAAGGGAAAAAGATCAGATGCTTCATCCCAAGTTGTATGTATCCGAGGGACCCTGTTATAGAATTATAAAGTATATATATTTACACAATATTTTCATCTCATCATTTTTCTTTTGTTATTTTCTGCCTGTTCAATTTTTTTCTTTTCTCCATTTTATTTCCTTATGTGTCTTTAGGTGTACATTCGGTGAACGTATGAATATTATATTTTCCTCTTATAAACGGGACCCGGATATCACATGCAATTAAAAAACATAACTCTTCGTGTAACGTGTTACACTTGATACATTATAATTGATGTTGTGGGTAATAAACAATTGATTTTAATCGTGAAAACCTTGAACAGTTTGCTCCTCGATTCTATAAAAGGAGGTGCGCAAGAAAGGTGGTGGCAGAAGTTGCTTTGGACCTTAACTTGCTATCTGTTTTGTTGCTTAATTCTGAGAGGTAAGTCCTTATAACTCATCTCTTCCCTCTCATCTTACTTCAGTTAGTGTACGTTTCTTCTGCATTTATATAATCGTGCATGCTTATCACATAATTAAGTGTATATTTGTAAACAAAGAAAAATTTATAAACATAAATCTAACGCCGAAGTAACAACTAAATGAAGCAAATGTAGATTCAAATGTCTAATATCCAAACATGTTATATATAAATCATAGTGAATATTTTGTGGGTTGTGTGTGTGTATGGTTCGATTTGTTGAAGTCTTGCTCCTGCCGTCACAGACAGTACGTTAACCTGACACGCTCCAGGGTCCACCAGCAAAATTTCCACTTATATCATACTGCAAAAATATAAATAATCACTTAAAAAACAAAGCTCTATGCTGTAAAACTTACGTTTGTACTTCCATTTCTTACATATTTTTTCTCGTCTCTTTTGATGCAACAGACATGGATTTCGCAATTTGCATGCTGCTCGTGTTGTTGGCATGTGTTGCTGTAATGCATGCAAGAGGCAAGAAAACAAGCTACAAGCTACCACCGGGACCTTCCCTTCTTACTATCATAAAAAACTCTCTTGATTTGTACAAAAAGCCACAACAGACCATGGCTAAACTTGCTAAGGTGTATGGCCCAATAATGCGTTTTAAGATAGGGCAAGCAACCACCATTGTAGTCTCGTCCACAAACGCAGTCAAAGAGATTCTTCAAACCCATGACACATTATTCTCAGACAGAACAAACCCTGATATTACAACAGCTTATAACCACAACCATTATAGCTTGGTTTTCCTCCCAGTTTCACCTCTTTGGCAAGATCTAAGGAAAATATGCCATGGCCATTTGTTCTCCAACAAGACTCTTGATGCCAGCCAAGACCTTAGGCGCAAGAAACTTCAAGAACTCCTCAGTGATATCCGTCAAAACAGCCTTAAGGGTGAAACAGTGGATGTTGGAAGAGCAGCTTTCATGACTTGCATTAACTTTCTATCCTACACGTTTGTCTCTCAAGATTTTGTTGACTCTGTAGGTAACGGTGAGTATAAGCATATTGTGGGGACTCTCTTGAAAGCAACTGGGACACCTAACTTGGTGGATTATTTCCCAATGTTAAGGTTGTTTGACCCACAAGGCATTCGAAGGCACACCAGTAATTATATTGACAAGTTGTTCGATGTCTTGGACCCCATAATTGAGGAACGGATGAAGCTCAGAAAAGAGATGCATTATGTCACAAACAATGACATGTTAGACACATTGCTTGAAATTTCTGAAGGGAATACCCTGAAGATAAATAAAAAACAGATCAAACATTTATTTCTTGTACGTTTCTCTCTCTCTCTCTCTCTTTGTTGTAGTTTACTATCTATGTTATAATTATGACGTGCATGAACATATATATATAACTGCTGGATCATGTTATATTAAATATTATGGTTTGTAATAGGACCTACTTGTGGCGGGAACTGATACAACGGCATATGGATTAGAAAGGACAATGACTGAACTAATGCACAGCCCAGAGGCAATGGCAAAGGCCAAAAAGGAGTTGGAGGAAACCATTGGAAGAGGTAATCCGGTTGAGGAATCAGACGTTGCAAGACTTCCATATTTGCAAGCAGTGATAAAAGAGAGTTTGCGTTTACATCCACCAGCGCCACTTTTGCTCCCTAGGAGAGCCAAGATAGATGTGCAAGTGTGTGGCTACACAATCCCAAAGGGTTCCCAAATCCTTATCAATGAGTGGGCCATTGGTAGGAACCCAAACATATGGGATAATGCACATGTTTTTTCACCTGAAAGATTTTTGGGTTCTGACATTGATGTCAAAGGTCGCAACTTTCAGCTCACCCCATTTGGCAGCGGTCGACGTATATGCCCTGGCTCTCCTCTTGCTGTTAGGATGTTGCATTTGATGTTGGGATCATTGATCAACTCTTTTGATTGGAAACTTGAAAACAATATCAATCCAAAAGACATGGACTTGGATCAATCCCTACGAGCTATTCCAGTTATGAGAAAATAACCAATAGCCTAGTTGTTTGTATTTTCACTTGCTCCTATCCCATTTCTTCCTTCTCATATTTTATGTATTAGGGGATGGTTGAATTTGACGGTGTTGTGTTGTGCTCAGAAATAAAAATAAGAGAGATAAATAAACAAGCTTTAAGCGACATGATCAATGTATCTTCTTGCAAAGGAATTGATTTGAGGGCTTGAGTTCTATGCACTTTAATTTTTCTTGTATGAGTGGGCTTAAGTGCCTCTCAGAGTTTCAAGCCTTTGTATGGGGATGTGAAATAGTGTCGGCTTAAAATAATACTAAAATGCATTCCATCCAAATTATTTCTAATATCCCTATTTATTATCCAACTTAATCAACATGGGATGACATTTTCGAAATATTAAAAATATTGATTTTTTTTCTTCCTCTCTCTCCTTATAGTTTCACACTTATGCTTAACCTTCTACCTTTGAATTTATAAAAATATAAGTAAAAATCATTAAATCAAGATTGAAATATATATAATCTTATATATATATATATTTTAATAAATTTTAACAAATAATAATAAAAAATATATAAAAAAGTGTTGCTAACTTTTCTCTTTCACCCTTTTCACCTCCGTACCTATCGATATACCTTAACATCCCCTATACGTACGAACTGACAAATCGTTTTTTTTTAAACTACGCTTTCACATTTTTTATTGGCCTCATTAACAGCATTAACCACAATTCCAAATGCATGCTCGTCTTTCTTAATGGTTTCTTTTTTCTTATCATTAGTTTTGTTTGAAAAATTAGTTTGAAATGATAATATTAATATTAAAATATTATTTGGTTTAAAATGACATTTGAAAAATATTAAAATATTTTTGGTTAAATAATAAAATAGACATTTTCAAAATATTGAAAACATATTTTTTAAATTAAAATATCTAATCTTAAACGTGAGTAATTTATGTCTCACGAATTAACTTTTGAAGTTAAGATACATCTGACCCAACTTTAAAAGAAAAATAATTTATTCATCTTCACATTTTGGGTCTTAGGTAGATGATGATAAGAGAGATAAGAAGGAAAAAGAAAACGAGAAAATAAGAGATGTGACTAGTGATAGAGTGAAAAAATAAAAATAAAAGATGAAAAATAAGTGTGAAAAAAGGGTATGAAAATACAATAGTTAAGTTTAAAATTGTTAATATATATTTTCTAGAAAGCATGCCGAACACAACTAATGAAAGGTGAACTACTGGAAAAGTGCATGACATCATGTGGGGAAAATCATGTAAAATTGATCCAAGCAATAATTAATTTCATACATTGATAAGCCTCATCGCTGGGTCCAGCGTTAATTACAAATATTTCAAAGTATGGATACCAATCACCTCGAATGTCGAGTAGCAACTTCCATGAATTTGTGAAGTATTTTGGACTGTGTGTAAGTGCATGTTAGCATGGCATTGAAAGTCTTTAAACTTAAATTTTAAAATGTAGGTGTACTTTAAAATTGTATTAATATATTTAATGATTTTATCTTTAAATTTTATATTTATGTCAACATGATAAATCATAATTATTACGTAACATTAAAAAAGTTACATTCAAATTTATTATAAACATCAAACACTTTTTAAATAAAATTTATTTTATAAAGATTAAATTTACTCAAACGTAAATTTATAATCATCCAAACACACGATAAGTTGTTCTAACTCTCAGTCTTCATTGAATTGGTTTCACCTTCGTCATCGGATACATCTTATTCATTCAACTCTGAGACAAATGTTGTTGAGGAAAAAGATGACTTAGAAACTCTTTCCTCCTTCTTCTTCATTAAGAAGCCCTTAGTGAATTCTAAAGAAGCCAAAATATCCATTTTTCACACCACAAAACAAGCGGTAACAAAGAGAGGAATGTAAATCTCAAGTGAACTACCTCTAATAAATTTTTATTTATTTTATTATAAAAAAAAGCTACACTACAAAGAGAGAAATGACCGACAAAACTCACAAAGTACACCTTTATTTTAGTTCCTAAAATATGTAACGTTATTCAGATTAATTTTATATCTTTATTTTAGTTCCTAAAATATGTAGTGTATGTTAAAATTGAATAATAGAGTGATAATTTATCATGTAACACGTGACAATCTATTTTTAACATAAAATGACGTTTTAAAATTTTTAAAACGTAGTTCATTTGCATTATTAACTTTTAATATTTTTGGTTAATAAGGTCTTTTTTCGTTTTTTTTTTCTGCCTTTTTCTATGACATCTTCTTTCCTCTAACCATCACTATCATGACCTTCAAGCTGCAAAAATTCTTCGTCTTAAGCTTTTTTAGTTGCATTACCAAATTCAAGTCTTAAATTTATGAGTGAATAACTAATTATGATTATTCAGTGAAAGTGGTTTTATATGTAGGATAATGAGTACTTTTATATCTCCTTACAATGATTTTTTTTTGTAGTTTAGAAACTCTTTAAAGCTAAAAAGAAAAAGATTATTGCAATTTTATTCAAATATGTTAGAAATGTTGGTTTCATTGTTGTTATACTTGGTGGTTAGTTGCAGTAGTGGTCAAAGGAAGAAAAAAGATATTATAGAACAAAACAAAACAAAGGTGAGGAGAGATCTTATTGCTCAAAAAATGTTGAAAGTGAAAGATAAAAATGAACTATTTTTTAAAAAATTTTAAAATAATAATTTTTGTCTATAATGAACTGTCATGTGTCATTTAATGTGAAAATCATCAATTTCGTTATTTAATTTTAACGTTTCTTAATTGTAAAGATTAATGTGATTGATAATAATTAATTTTAGGAACTAAAATTTCAAATTTTGAGAACTACCTTAGGTGGTAGTTTATTTATTTATTTATTTATTTTACATGGGACTAATTGTAATTTATATTAAATACCTTAACATTAATTCCTTGTCCCAGTTATGAATCAAATATATCAACCATTCATTACATAAATATTATATCTAACGACGCACATTCATTTGTATATATATCTAACAGGTCAAATTAAGTGGTGTAGGGAGCACAAATTTCAATTTTTAATTTATGCTCTCAATAATTCTTCAAAAGTGTGATTAGAGTTGAGGCTGATCTTATCATGTCTGTCTAATAATTAGTCTGTTTATATATGATCTGCTTATAGTCCATATTTTTGTTGATTGATTATAACTTTTTGTAAACTAGACAAAATCGTGTTCACACAGGGAAAGAAAGTCATGAAGGTGAGGACCGGAAAATTGGTTTGAATTGGAAGATTTAAGAAAAGCATAGATTCCGAATTTACTATAGGAAGTACGTGTGAATTCGAGGATATTGCGTATTACAGTTTATGTTGCTAGGAAAACAGAGGGAATCGCTTTGTTGTCAGATTTGAGGTCAATAGAAACACATGAAATTGTGCACTAGCACGTGTCAAGTTTAACTACCATATGCTTGTCCTGTTATTATTATTATTATCATCATCGTTATTTTTTAATCTGCATACTTCATTTTGAAGTCTCGTTTTGCAGTTTATTTTGTTGCATATTAGTTAACATATTTTCCTGCTAAAATATGTCCGTTGAATTTGTTTCGATCTTTCCTTACATGTGACTTAGCATCTAACGTATAATCACGTTTGACAAACTATTAATTAAAAAAATATCATGTAATTTCTTTTAATCTCAAACTATATTATTTGAATTCCTTGTTTGTTTTGTAAAGTAATATACCCGTTTTCAATCAAATTACCCCTTTGGTATCACGACTTGTCAAGTATAATACATTTATGTTTTAAAAAAATTGTGATATATTTAATTCACATACGATGAACAGTTTATGTATAAGTATAGTTTCTGTAAGTATAATTAATAAACATTTTAAAATGCATCAAAATTAATAATAAAAATAAAAATGATAACAAATTTTGTATAAAATTCAACTTTTTTTTTATAATTAATATATTGTACCCACAAACATTGTTCTTATGCAAGAGTGGCATTTATATTGGCAATTTCATGGACATAATTTTGGGACCTAAGTTATTGAATGCATGAAAATCACCTGAGAGGATATCAAATTATGAAAATGTTACGTGGGATAGACGAATATGTGAGGGGCACTCATCACGAGACAAACTGAGTTAAATTCAAATAGTTTGGGAGCCAGGTTTTTTAGATTCCGTCCTTAAAATTATAATTTTTTAATAACTAGTCTGAAAAAGGATATGTTTTTTTTCCCTCAATTACAAAAATTACTTTTACTTAATAAAAGTTCTTTCCAATTTTTGATCCAATTTCCTTTTTATACAAAAGAAAAACTAAAAAAAATGGTCAACATAGTGGTTTGATTGAGAGATTTATTTTGACCTGAATCCCATTTTCGTGATCAAATTAGTGATCCATGATAAACCCAAACTGATGTCAACACATGTACATTCTGTTATCTACTTCGTACAGATTGATACACCAAAAATTGCAACAACTGTTACAGTTCAATGGGAAATATGATTAAGAGAATTGAACCTAACAAAAAATCTGAATCGTAAAAATGTAATAGAAAAATCCAAAGAAAAAATGAGAATATATCGGATTAACTAGGGGTTAAGGAGAGTTATATAAAAAATCAGAGGACATTAGATTAGTGAGCCAAACAATGACAGTCAACAGATTCCTCCGATTCTTTAATAATCAGTATAGATCAATATGGATCTTTAGAATCAGATCGATTAATAAAATAATAAATATTATTATTATTATTATTATTTTAATATTTTGATCCTATTTCTCTTTTGGCTGTTTCTTAACATAAGCATAAATCCATCCAAAAGTTTCCTTCCATTCAATGGCATGGCTCAGCCGCACATGGCACAAATGAAATGTGCTCAGACGCTTCTGCCAAATTTTGTTTGTACATTCATGGGACACGCGCAAATCACGTGGTACCCAATTTAGTTTCTAACGGGGAAATTCAATTAGTTATTTATTTATATGATTTTTTTTATAAATATCCTAAGTTGTAATTAAAGTTGATTCCCCGTTGTTTAAATAGTAATATGAAAATATACTTTTAATATTATTATTAGAACAAATTTAATTTGTTTCAAGAATTTTTATCGTAGATTTCTATAAGTAAATTAGAGATACGAACTTAAATTGCCACTTTCGTGAAGGAATGATAAGATAATCAAAACATAAGTCTCTATAATTGAATTAAAAGATAATATTCTAAAACTAGCTATAACTCCATAAACAGACCAAGACAATAATTATACACATTAGAAAAACTGATAAAAAATAATCATTGTTTAAATCTAACATTTTTCCCTATTCAAAATAGTTTCCCACGTTATGCAAGTAGGTGGTATGGCCATATCAATATCGACGGTAAATAAACAAAATTAATTTTTGAATATTTTACCTATCTAAGAATAACTTTTAATTAATTAACGAAATTTAATGCTTATAATTAAATGAGGTGATTATTGTCAGAAAGTAACCCTTATAGTGAAATTTAATAATTTTCGTGATGCATTTCAAATTTTAAATCAATTAGATATTTATAGTTATATAATTTTACAGTCAAAATTTACTTGTACTTTTAGAAAGTATATTATACATCAAAACCAAAAAATATTTAGGGAAGTGTGAATTATTTTTAAACATGTATGATTTAATCTACATAATAAAAAAAATAATCTTTTACTGGCCTCAATAATATTAATATTTTTTCTTAAACTTGGAATATAACTCAATCTAATCTCTTACGAATTACTAATACCTTTGAATTCATCGATCCCGAGCTATGACAGATATCCATATCACAAAATATCGTCCCTATAATTTTTGAAGTGCTATACAATACGACAACAGATAAGTCATAGCGTCTAACTAAGTGGTAGATTTTGATTGAAAATACGGGTTATATCATTTTATAAACAAATAAATAAACATAAAGCTAGTTAGACTGGTTTAGTTGAAGATAAAAAACCTGAAAGATTAAAAAAATGATTATATTGTTTAAGACAACAGTGTGACAAGAAAGAAAGAGAGATTAAGACACGTGTAATTAGGAGATATTTATGCATGGCTCAACGTAAAATAAAGGTCCAATACGTACCATTATTTTTTTAATAATTATAAAAATAAATATAAGAGGGACAGAGAAATACAAATATTGATGGTGGTTAGACTTGAACTTGTAACAATAAAAAATAAATACGTCTGAGGACTCATACATGGTCGTTAGACTTGGCTTCATAAAATAACCCAAAAGTCATACAAACACGTTATCAAAGGGATCAACATCACAGTCACACTCTAAACACATACACATGCAGCACCACAAATGCATGCTTCCATGAGTAGAATGACAAGTAAAACCGCGACATGACATGGCCCAGAGTGAAAGAGCGCAGACGCTTCAAATTTTTGTTTGGATCCGAAAAAACGCGTTACACATAAACATCACTTGGAAGTCTAAATAAAACGACAAGAGGGGAAGTGCAGTGAGGGCTTTATTGAATGTTGATTTTTGGCATAGAAAACGTGATTTTAATGCTGAAAATAAATTAACACTCTTTAGTAGCTTAATCATTTGTTCTAGACGCTGGACTGGACTCTATAAAAGGAGGGGAAGAAGGGAGCATGAGGTATAAGTCCTCAGTATCATCTCATCTGCTCTACCTATAATTTGTAGTTTCTCATATCACTCTCGAGAGGTATATATTAATTAATAATCCGTTTGCTGATCTGCTCTGAATTATATGTGTGTGTGTGTGTGTGTTGATTCAATTAAATCAAATTAAAGATGTTAAATAATTAGTACGTTCCTAACCCATTTCATTAATTTGTCTTTGTTACAGCTAGCTAGCTTGAAGAATAATCGATATTCAAAGACGATGGATATTGGTGCAAGTAGTATATTGATGGTGGCGTTGGCATGCGTCGTGATGTATGTTGTTGTGGGTTCACTGCAAGCAAGAAGCAATAAGCTTCCACCGGGACCTTCCCTTGTAACCATAATGAGAAACTCTTTCGAGTTGTACCAAAAGCCACAACAGACAATGGCTAAGCTTGCAAAGTTGTATGGGCCAATAATGCGTTTGAAGATAGGGCAAGCAACGACCATTATAATCTCTTCAGCAAATGCGGCAAAAGAGATCCTCCACACCCACGATGCGTTATTCTCAGACAGAACAAATCCTGATATAACAACAGCTTACAACCACAACAACTATAGCCTTGTGTTTCTCCCATATTCCCCCTTATGGCAAGAACTGAGGAAAATATGCCATGGCAACTTGTTCTCCAAAAAGACCCTTGACGCAAGCCAAGACCTTAGGCGCAAGAAACTTCAAGGACTCCTCAATGATATCCGTGAAAGCAGCCTTAAGGGTGAAGCAGTGGATGTTGGAAGAGCTGCTTTCATGACTTGCATTAACTTTCTATCCTACACTTTTGTCTCTCAGGATTTCGTTGAGTCTCTAGGGAACGAGGAGTACAAGCACGTTGTGGGAACTCTCTTGAAAGCAACTGGGACACCTAACTTGGTGGATTATCTACCAATGTTGAGGATGTTTGACCCACAAGGCATTAGAAGGCACACCACTAATTACATTGACAAGTTGTTCCACATCTTGGACCCCATAATTGACGAAAGGATTAAGCTCAGAAATGGGAAGCACTATGTCACAAACAACGACATGTTAGACATCTTGCTTCAAATTTCTGAAGGGGATAGCCAGAAGATGACTAGGAAACAGATCAAGCATTTATTCCTGGTATGTATATGTGCGTGCATGTTTTCTTCTCTAGCTCTCTCTTTGTGATCCATGCATGTGACTAATGAATAAATGTAATTAATTAATTAATAGGATCTTCTTGTTGCGGGGACTGATACAACAGCATATGGATTAGAAAGGACAATGACCGAACTAATCCACAACCCGGAGGCAATGGCAAAGGCCAAAAAGGAGTTGGAGGAAACGGTTGGAATAGGTAATCCGGTTGAGGAATCAGACATCGGAAGACTTCCATATTTGCAAGCAGTGATAAAAGAGAGTTTGCGTTTACATCCACCAGCACCACTTTTGCTCCCTAGGAGAGCCAAGATAGATGTGCAAGTGTGCGGCTACACAATCCCAAAGGGTTCCCAAGTCCTTATCAATGAGTGGGCTATTGGTAGGAACCCAAACATATGGGATAATGCACATGTTTTTTCACCCGAAAGGTTCTTGGGTTCCGACATTGACGTCAAAGGTCACAATTTTCAGCTCACCCCATTTGGCAGTGGTCGTCGTATATGCCCTGGCTCCCCTCTTGCTATTAGAATGTTGCATTTGATGTTGGGTTCATTGATAAACTCTTTTGATTGGAAGCTTGAAAACAATCTCCATCCAAAAGACATGCACTTGGATCAACCCCTCCGAGCTATTCCACTCTTGGTCAACGACACTTCAAACCCTAGATAATAATATTGTCTTTTTTCTTTTTTTTTTTTTATCCCTCTTTATTACAGCTTAGCTACTAGCTAGCTAGATTCAGCACTACCTCTGTACCTTGATTTACATTTATAAAAATTAACGATAATTAATCTGCTCTTTTCCTCTCTCTTACCATCTTTCAACTACATTAAAGTCCCATCGACCATTATTTTCTTTTTGATATTGTCATCGTTCAAAATAATTGTATAGTTAATGAATCATTAGAAAGGGACCTTCTCACTTGGATAAGAATCCCTTGGCATCCCTTCTCCTGAAGTGGTCCATATCCTTTGTCAATGTGCATATTACGTGTTACCCCATCCCTTTTAATAATCTACACACATACTATTTATTTTGTTTAAATTATATATGGTTGGTTTTTAATCCTAATTTTATCCACTAATATAGCAATTTTATTATTGTTAATAAAAAATTACTGTGATTACTATTTTTATCACTGTTATTATAATTAGTGCCGTTAAATTAATATCATATTTTTTTAATAAAATATGACTATTTAGAATTTGAAATAGACTTTTACTTTTCCACAAAGTTAATTTTTCTTTTAAAAATTCGCATATTCATTGCAATTTGCGCTTATCTTGAATTAACTATATATGAAAATTCTTATAAATATGACTCAGTTGATATATGGTTTAATCACTTAATTTAGATTCGCTTGAGAAGTTGAAGTAAAATGTTCAAACCTCATGACTAAAGTTTTGAGTGGTAAGTTTAGAAGATGCTCGTACAGGTCTGTTAATACTAATTTTGACAAATTTACTTAACCTTTAATTTTTTTATTTATTTTTCTCTTGGAAAAATAGTTTAAGTGTTTCTGATGTTATCTATAATTTAACATAATATATTTTAGAAACATACATTTACAGTATATAATACTATTTTTTTATTAAAATAATTTCTTTGAAGTATATTATAAAATCTTTATTATTTATTATTTTTTCATTTTAAATATTACGATTCATTCATACATTTTAATTATGTCTTTAGGAATGATTTCGATACTATGTTGTTCAATGTTTAGAAACCCAAGCATAAAATAATCTTTCCAAAGCCTAGTACTAAGACCATTTCCTAAAAGTTAGAAAAATCCTTTATTTAAGTTAGTCTAGAGATTGGGTTTGTCTTTTCAAGTTAGAAAACATAATTTAATTTTGTTTAAATTTCTGTGAAGGATATTAGTTGAAAATTTGTATTTAGCATTTAGAATCTACAGTGATAGTGAATTAGGACAACTCAAAAATTTCCAACCTACCTTAATCATATAGAGATAATTGGAAGAAGAAGAAATTTCATTCAATTATCAAGAATTTTGCTAAAAATTTTATAGTTTACATTACATAGAAAGATAGGCCTAAAGTAAGTAACCATTTCAGAATTAACAATTTTAGTAACTAGGGTTAAAATAGTTTAATTCACGTGCACTTTCTATTTTGTTAGGCTTTGTTAGAACAACTTTAATGAAATTTAAAAGATAATTTTTTAACAAATTCTATTAAGATTTGAAGAAAAGAGCATGAAAACCATCAATAGAGATATATGTTTTAATCTCATCAAAACATATATCTCTAGTTAAGCTAATCTATATAGGCAATATCAATTAAAGGATAGGAAATTGGAGAATCTAACAAATTTATGTAAATCTTATCATTAGTTAAAAGAGTTTTGAAATAGTTGTATTTTATTTTGGCTATAAACTCAATTGTTGTCCCAATGTTTTAAAGCTTCAATTCTGTTGACTTCCCTACACATACTAGTTTTATGATGAAATGCTTTTTGTTTTTGTCCCCCAAACAACAGCCATTTGCTTTTGCCTATTGGAACCGATAAATTTCTTCTTAATCTAAAATTTGTTCATATTCTTGCCAAAGTTTAATGATTAACTTATGCAAAAACTAGTTATTTCCTAAGACAATTTTCTTTTTAATTCTCTCAATTTTGTTAAAAGTTCTTCTTTTACAGTAAAATTCCTAAGAGTTTCTTTGTTCCACTTACTATACTATATTTAAAATTTTCAAGATATTAGACCATTCACCCTTAGAAGTCCAACTACTTTTGACTTCGTTAGAGAAGTCAAGATGACTTATTTAAAGGACAAGAAATTTAAAGTAACTACAGCTTCGATATTTAAAATCAGGGTGTCTAAGTTTCAGCCATAGTGCATTGTGGTCAAATTTACTAGAAATATGGATAAAAGAATAGTTACAAAGAATATTTCTGAGCTTATGACTAACTACTATTATGTTTGGAAGCTCTCTATCAAGTGTAGGGGACATCTTTAAAGCTAAATCTAGAAGTTACAAGGAACATATCCCTTCAGCATATCATGCATATTGTGTGCAACACATTGTGTCATTGTATCAAAATTTGTTGTAAAATTTAAGAACAGAGGTGCAAAGCGATTGCTAATGAATATTATCATGTGACTCTAATTTTTATACTTAATTTCAAAATTTTCTCATCTTCAAATGACAAATTTTTCTTTATTTATAATAGACTTATTTCTAATCAACTTTAATTATGCATTATAAAGTTAATTATAATCGATTTCTTTCTAAAACATATTCATGTGTGAGTGAATGTTAATTTAAATTGACTCGTATAAACAAATTTTGAAATAATAATGAAAGTTGAATTAAATTATTTTTTATATAAAAAATTTAAAATAAAATAAAAGTCAATTTAAATAAACTTCTGTGTAAAAAATTTTGAAAGCAAAATAAAAGTTGATTTAAATTGATTTCTGTGTAAAAAATTTCAAAAGCAAAATAAAAGTCAATTTAAATCGACTTCTATGTAAAAAATTAAATCTATAATAGAAGTCGATTTAAATCGATTTTTGTGTAAAATTTTTTAAAATAAAAGCAAAAATTGATTTAAATTGATTTTTGTTGTATGTACTTTTAGGATATTTACGTAATTTTTTTAAGGATATTTAAAAGTAATAATTTTTTTAATTTATTTGTGTAAAAAAGCCTAATTTAAACTTCAAAAGTTTTCACATTTTCTTTAGTTTTATTTGATATAAAATAGCATATGTTATTAATAATATAATATTTTTAAAAATTTAAAAATATTCATATAATATCTTTTAATTATTTATTTTTAAAAAATTAATAATGCATATGTGGTTCTAAGAAAATTACTAATTTTAACTTTAAAAAATGTATCAGAAAAAATTTAAGCACGTTTAATATTTTAGAAACGTGTTTGAATCGCTTTTAACTTATTATATAAATGCAAATGGACCTAAAGCCTTGGTACCCATATTATTTTGAAATCTTGATAGTTACACCATTCTACTTATAGGACAAAATTCAAAGTTTCAATAAACACTTCTACCTGTATAATTAATAATATTCACGTGATAAGAGTCTTATTCTTTATTTGTGATATATATATATATATAAATTTTTTCACTTTCATTTAACTTACATTTAACATGTTATAATTTATTACTTTACTTGATATTAAATATAAGTTAAATGAGAGACTTAAATTAAGTCTAAGAATTTTTAGACTTAGAGTAAGAAGGTCGTGCCGCTATATATATATATAAATATAATATTTCATAAATTTTAACTTTTTATGTATTTTAAAAGTTTATAAAAAATGGCCTTTTTAGTCCTGTTTAATATTAAAAAAATATATAAACTTTTAATATATTAAAAATGAATGGGTCACAAATGTACTTTTTTTTCTTTATATTTTACAAATAAGAAACAAGGCACTAAAATAAATACGTATTCAAGGTCTTGAAGATAAAAAAAAAATTATTTTTAAAAAATAAAAATAGAAAAATATATTGTGTCCTTTCTTTTGCCTAATAAGATGATCATGTCAGAAAATTCAAAATTATGAAATAATGCTTATAAATATTTTTCATAGAATAAATAACATTTGAAAAAATTTAACTCGTCAAACTAATCTTAACTAATCTTAAACTATAGATTTAAGAAATAAAAAATTTAAGATATTTTTATAAATGTAAAAATAAATATTTATAAATAATATAAAAAATTATATAAATTAATAAAAATATTAATAATAACTTTAATCTCTAAAATATAGAATAGAATTAACAAAGGTAACAAAGGTATTGATGAAAAGTAAAATCGTTGCATAAAAAAAATTACAGTTCACATATTATTTCTAATCAATTTTAATTTAAAATATACTTGTATGAAAAAAAATTAACTTCACTTACGATTTATTTTTTGAGTATTAGGCTATAAAAAAGTAGCTCCACTAATTTTTTTTTTCTAGTAAACGGAGCTAAGATACTTAAAGACAACAAAGACTTAAAGAACACATCTAGGATACCATGAACCTAAAGCATACAGATTTAAGAAAGAATATAAGAAAGGGAGAGCTTCATCAAAGCAATAAAAAGACATTCCACAACTAACTCCAACTTTAGCAAACTAATTAGTACATTGATTGGCTTCTCTAAGAACATGACTGAATCTAATAAAGTGGATACTTTCTAACAAGATCTTAATCTCCCTAATTATATAAAACAGAAGGTGATTACAATTAGAAAAATTAATAACAAGGGAGATAGTCTCCTTTGAATCACTCTCAATTCAGACTATCTGAAAGTTCTTTGGGACAACAAGCTTTTCTCCAAAAAATTTTCCAAAGTTCAGCCGGAAGAGGAAGATAAGGATCTAAGGCACCATAAAATCCAGCAAAGAATCTACCATGCCTGTCACGAATAAAGTCATCACATCCAGCAAACCCATCACTTAATATAAAAGTATTTGGTTCTATAATATAAAAATAGATATATAAAATATTAAACTTAAATATTTAAATTATTTAATATTTTTTTTATAAAATATAAAATTAATCAATCTAACTATTGAATTATCTTATATTATTTTTTAATTATATATATTAAATTTTATATAATTTAAACATTTATATAATTTTATGTTTATTTATTTTACACCATTTAATAATATTTTATGAAATATAAAATTGATCAATTCAACTATTTAATCATCTTATATCATTTTTGTGATAATGTATATTAAATTTTATAAAATTTGAATATTTATAAATATGTTATTTATAAATTAATATTGCTTATCTTTTAAAATATATTACCCATTAAAATAAAGTATTACAATAAAAGTGCTTGTTAATTTTTTTAGAGAGAGAGTCAAATTAGTTAATACCATGTGTCAAACTTATTTACATTTTATAAAATTTAATTAAGTGAGATAAAAATTATAAAAATAGTATTAATAATATTTTTTTAGTAAAAAAATAGTTTAAAGGTTTTTTTATAAAATAAAATAATATTATAAAATATTTTTTATTTTAAATATTTATTAAATTAATAAAATATGACAAATTTTATCTATCATGTGGCCTTGTCATGTCATTCGGTTAGTTTAAATTTTATCATGTCCAAAAAAATAATTAAAAATAAAATAATGTGACAGTATAAAATGATATATTTGCTTTAGTTTAAATTTAATTTATCATTATATTAAAATGATATTTTTTTAAAAATTTAATATCTGCTTTTAAACATGACTTATATTTTGAATATAAAATTTATACGTCCTAATAAAAGTTTACTCCTCCTATTTTTTTAAAATATTTTATTTCATTTTTTTAAATAATAATTTTATAATTTTAAAATAAAATTATTTTTTAATTTTATCCTTAAAATAATTGTTATCTTGTGCTCTTTATAAGGCATGCTTTGTATTGGTTTTTACTTAATTTCTTTCTCTCTTTTTTATCTGCTTTTCTTTCTTTGATGGTCTCGGTAATCATCTTTTATATATACAAATTCTAAAAAAAAAAAATTAAAGATTTTGATTAAATAGAAATACTTTTTATAAGTTATTTTTTATTATGTTGGGTACTAATTTTTTGCAATATTTTTTAATTCAATATTAATTTAAATTTACTTTTTATTTTAATTTTTTATTGTACAAATAAATTCTAAAATAAGTATAATTTTTTATAATATTTTTAATAAAAATAAGATGATTAAATTCATTTCTTAGTTTTTGTTAGTTTTAAAATAACTATTTTTGAAAGACGGCCGGAGACTGAGAGAACTAATTTTAACTTTTAACCAAAGCTCTATGAACTTAGTACATCTTTATGAACATAGCAAGTCGAACTCATTATGTGTATAAATAAACATAGTGAACCCAGCTACTACCCTCGTTCACAAGTATCAAAAACTAGTACCATGGCTACCCAGAAATCATTTTCTCTACTCTTAGTCACATTCACAACTTTGCATCTTTTGTTAGCAAGAAATGTGAACTCCGCAAAAGTCCTTTCCTTCAATTTCACCAAATTCACCACAGGCTCATCAAGCATAACCCTCCAAGGCAATGCCGAGATTTTAGCCAATGGGGTGTTGGCACTGACCAGCCATACAAATTCTGCCACAAACGTAGGATGTGCCTTGTACACAACACCAGTTACCATATGGGACGAAACCACTGGCAACGTTGCAAGCTGTGTGAGTTCCATCTCTTTGGTCTTACGTGACATCCAAGGTTTTATGGAAGCTGATGGAGTTGTCTTCTTTCTTGCTCCTTCAGACACTGTCATTCCCAACAATTCATCTGGTGGTAAACTCGGAATTGTCGATCACGGCTACGCTTTCAATAATTTCGTGGGTGTAGAGCTTGATAATTGTGTTAATGATTGGGATCCTAATTATCCGCATATTGGAATTGATGTCAACTCTTTAATTTCGTTGAAGACCGTAAAATTCAATAGGGTGAGTGGATCTTTGGTCAAAGTTAGCATAATCTATGACTCTCTTTCTAAGACGTTGAGTGTTTCCGTGACTTACGAAAACAATCGAATTGCTACCGTTTCTCAAGTGGTGGATTTGAAAGCTGTGCTCCCCTCAAGGGTAAGGGTTGGTCTATCTGCTTCCACGTCATCTGGTGGCGCTCAATTACACGATATTCATTCATGGTCTTTCACTTCCAACTTAGAGACAACTGTCAGCAGTGTCATGGAGAATGTGAATATTGCTAGCTATGCATAATTTGGTCTACTTGTATTGTATGTGTCTAGTGTCTACATTTTGCCCACTAGTATTTCTAAATAAAGACCATGCGAGCCTTGTTTATATATGTGCCACTTGAATTGAAGTTTTGGTTAATTAACTCGTGTAATGATTGATAAATATGTTTATAGATTCATTCAATCTAGTAAAAATTAAATAACAAATGGTGAATAGGATTAAAATAGAAAAGCATTTTATTAGAACTAATGTATTTATTTCACCTCTCTCGACTGGATGAGGAACGGTAATCATGGTCTGGCAAATATCATAGCGTTGATGCAGAAGGGGAAGATTTTTGGTCATACAGTCACGATATTGCAGAAATAATAAGAAATTTTGCAGTTTAGTATCGTAAGGACTTAAATGATGGGCATGCAACGCCAATTGTAGGTGTTTCTGAAAAAACACTGCTCATCAAGAACTCACGTACGGGAGAACGTGAGATTTGAGGAAAATCGTGTTTATTTTCATTAGAGGGTCACTTGACCATATATATTTTAACTTCAAATTAATCCGATCTATTAAATTAAATTTAAAGCAACAATAATTATTATTATTATTGTTATTATGTGTTTTCATTCTATATGTATACAGGGATATGATCTTTTCATACTAATGTAAGTCTAAATATTCTTACATTCAATTTGAACTTTTTATTTAACTTACATTTAACGAGTTATAATTTCTTATTTTGCTAACCGTTAAATATAAGTTAAATAAAAAGTTCAGATTAAATGTAAGTTTTTAAATTTACACTAGTATGTAAAAATTAATATATATATATATATATATATATATATATATATTCATTCTTGATTAGACTGGTTTAGTTCAAGATAAAAAACCTTAAATACAATAAATTATTGCTTAAGGTAGTGTTTACCAGGAGTGACATAAGATATGTTAAGTATAGGAAATGAATAATAATAATACTGTTCTACAGATTACAAGATAAGATTTAGACTTGCGTAACAATATGATATTCTATCTATAGTTCAAAACAAATGCAATTCAAAATAATAGCATTATATCAGTGGAATTAATAGCAAACAAATAATCATGAAATTCCTTGATTATAGAATATTAGTTGGCTAGTCTAACATGCTCCACAAGATTGAGGTTATGTTGTGCAACACCAATCTTGGTTTGTAATTGTTAATGGTGAGCCTTTGATAGTGGCTTGGTGAGACAGTCTTCGAGTTGGATAGTTGTACAAGCATAATGAACGTTGAGTTTTTCTTGTTGAACGAAGTCTCACACAAAGTGAATGTCAATTGATATATACTTAGATTATCAAATAAAATTAATAGAGCTTGTGAGGGCATAATGCCTAAGTTATCTTGTAGAGAGTGGATCTATGATAGTTTTGTTGCAGAATTTGCGAGGGCTCTATATTCAACCTCTGTGGAAGATCTCACAACAACTCTACTTGGAGGATTTCCAAGAAATCAACTTGGAACCATAGTATACAAGTTTGACAGAGGTAAAGGTAGATGTGAAATCATCTTTGTTGCTAACCCAATCAAGATCATTCATTGTATGCAATGAGGGGGGAGGACTTTGGTTTTTGAAACTTTAAACCATCTAAGATAGTACCTTTAAAATATCGTAGAAGCCTTTTTAATGTTGTTATGTGTGTGGCAGTGGGGTGGGCGTTGCATGAATTAGGCTAGCTTGTTAACAAAGAAGGCAATATTAGGCCTTATCATGAACAAGCACTAGAAGTTGCCAATTGTACTCTTGTAGAAGGCGATGTCAGTGCTCGTAGAACCATCATCCTTGTACAAGGGCGTGCTGGTTGACATTGGAGTGAGGATAAGCTTGACTTCATTCATTTTGGTTCTTTCAACGAGGTCAATAATGTATTTATGTTGATTAAAGAGTTACTTATAATAATTATATTATTGGCATACACAAATGTGTATAGAATGAGGCTTCCAAATTTGAGAATGAACAGAGAGGAGTCACATTGCTAGTTAGCAAACCCATAGTTACATAATCAGTTATGCAAGGTTTGGAACTAAGCCTAGGCTTGCTTGAGATCATAAATGGACTTTTTTTATTTGACAAATATGGTGAGACTTTTTAGAATGAATGAAGCCTAGAGCTTACATGTAGACCTCTTTGCTTAAAGAACCATGCAAAAAGGTATTATTCATGTCAAGTTGAAGAAGTGATCAATTATGTTTAGTGCTAAGAAAAGGATTAATCTTACCATTGTTGGTTTAACAATTAGATTGAATTGAATGTCTAAGTGTAATCACTACTAGAAAAGCGCTATTTACAGATGGATTTTACAAATGGATTTATAGACAGGTTTGTGGATTATTATTTTTTGTTTATTTTCTAAAAAATCTGTCTGTAATACAGACAAATTTTAATCCGTTTGTAAAACTCGTCTGTAGTTTGCCCGCCATTTGGCGCGAAATTGTATAGATAGGAATTACAGATGGATTTTTTCGTCTGTAATTTAAAATTAGGAGGAAATTTTATAGCGGGAGTTACAGACAGATTTTTCCGTCTGTAAATGGATTTGACGAATTTACAGACAAAAAAATTCATTTGTAATTTGCCACCTGAAACGCATCATTTCATTAAACGCTTTACAGACGGATTTTTCCATCTGTATTGAGTGAAACCCATAAAACGTCGCCTCCCCCTTCCCCTTCCTCATTTTTTCATAACTCTCTCTCTCTTTAGGAGCTTAGTGTTTTGGCCTTTGCAAGTGATTGGAGCATCCATTTGAAAGATTTTTTGCATCATTGTATTCCTAGTACGATACTCTAACTTTTAATCGGTTTAGTTTTTTAATTTGTTATGTTTTTTAGAGACTTAAAATTTTTAAGATAGAGTTGTAGGATTGGAGATTGTATGACTGGGGTGAAGGGCGTAGAGGTCCTTCTCCGAACCTGATTATTGTCTGCTGTGGGATTGCTTGTGTTCATACGTGTCTATTGTAATTCACAGCAATTCATTACCAACCAAAAAGTTAGGTGTCCATGTTCTAAGTGCAAGTGTAGAAATTTTTTGGATATTGATTCAATTAGATATGATTTGTATAAGTTTGGATTTAAACATGATTATTAGATATGGGTTGAGCATGGGGAAGTAGTTAATTTGGAAAATCAAGTAGGTAATTCAAATATATTGCAATCAGGTGAGGATGTAGGTAATGTAAGTTGGGAAGAAAGTAATAGTCATTATCAAGAAATGGTTTATGATGTTGTTGGTCCTCAATTCAGAATTTTTCGTGATTTCGAACGAGAATAAGAACCTAATTGAGAGGCTGCAAAGTTTTATAATGTTTTAGAAGCAGCAAACAAGCCTTTATGGGATGAGTGTGTGCATTCAGAGTTATCTTTAGCAGTAAGAATGTTAAGCATAAAGTCAGAAGACAATCAAAGTCAGAGTTCATTTGATCAATGGGTTACATTAATTAGTTAGCTTAGTCCCCAACTTGACTCCATCCCAAAGGACTTTTACCAATCAAAAAATTAGGTTCCAAATTTGGATTAAAAGAAGTCAAAACTGATTGTTGTTTGAAAGGCTGCATGTTGTATTACAAAGATGACGTTGTTTTGACCAATTGCAAATTCTGTGGAGAGCCTAGGTGTAAACCAAGAAGAGGTGGTAGAAGTAGTACACATAAAGATGTACCACAAACTAGAAGGCATTATTTGCCTTTGATTCTTAGGCTAAAAAGGTTGTATGCGTTTATGAGTTCAGCTCCTTAGATGACGTGGCACGATGAAAATAAAAGGAGTGATGGGATAATGACTCATCCATCTCATGGTGAGGCTTGGCAACATTTTGATCAAGTGTATCCTAAGGTTGCATCTGATCCTAGAAATGTAAGGTTAGGGTTATTTGCTTATGGGTTCGCTCCAAACAATCAATTTAATAAACCATATTCTTGTTGGCCTATTGTGGTTACACCTTTTAATCTTCCTTCTGAAATGAGCGTGAAAAATCCATATTTATTCTTGACTTGTATAGTTCCTAGTCTAGAAAATCCAAAGACTAAAATTGATGTATACCTTCAACCTTTGATTGATGAGTTGAAAGAGTTATGGTGTGAGGGTGTAGTAACTTATGACCTATCAAAGAAGCAAAATTTTATCATGAAGGCAGCACTGATGTGGACGATAAATGATTTTCCTGCTTATGGAATGTTGTTTGGATGGATGACTCAAGGGAAGTTAGCATGCCCAATTTGTATGAAGGATACAAAGGCATTTACTTTAAAACATGGAGGAAAAATTTCATGGTTTGATTGCCATAGGAGATTTTTAGATATGGAACATCCTTATAGACGTCAAGCCTATAAATTTAGGAATATAACTGTTAAGAATGAGGACCCCCCCCGGTCCGTTTAAATGGTCATAAAGTATGGGATAGAGTTAGACACTTGTCAAAAATAACAGAAGTAGGAAAATCCATTAGGTTTCCTGGTTATGGGATGACACATAATTAGACCAAACAAAGTATATTCTGGGAACTCCCATATTGGAAGGATAACTTAGTTCGTCATTGTTTAGATGTGATGCATGTGAAAAAAAATGTATTTGACAGTATCATGAATATTGTAATGGACACTGATCGAACTAAAGATAATGTAAAGGCAAGGCAAGATTTAGAAGAATATTGTAGGCGTCCAAAATTGAGATTAAAACAACTTGCAGATGGTCGATAGTCAAAGCCAAAAGCAAGTTACACTCTGACTTTACCACAAAGACAAGATGTGTGTAAGTGGGTGAAGGACTTAAAAATGCCTGACAATTACGCTTCAAACCTCGGTCGTTGTGTGAATGTTGAACAAGGAAGATTTTTTGGGATGAAAAGTCATGATTGCCACATATTCATGAAGTGTCTTCTACCTGCTGCATTTAGGAAACTACCAGACCATGTTTGGAAGCCATTGAGTTAAGTGAGTACTTTAGGGACCTGTGTTCACTTGCTCTTAGGGTTGAAGATCTATTAGTTATGGAGAAAAATATTCCTGTGATTTTGTGCAAATTAGAGAGAATACTTCCTCTTGATTTCTTTGACTCCATGAAGCACTTGCCTATATACTTAGCATATGAAGCACATGTATGTGGACCAGTACAATACAGGTGGATGTATCCGTTTGAACGAGAAATTGGAGGGTTCAAAAGGACTGTGAAAAATAGAGCTCAAGTGGAAGGATCCATATGCCAGGCATATATATCAAAGGAAACATCAAATTTTTGCACATACTATTTTGAACCTCATGTTCAATCTAGGAGAACTCGGGTTGGTCGAAATGATGATGGAGGAGAAAGTAGTAATGAGCCAACTCTATCTATATTCAACCAACCAGGACGTGTACCTGGAAAATGCAAAGAACGATGGATCTTAGGTGATGAATCAGAGGCCGCACACTTGCACATCTTATTAAATTGGGATGAAGTTCAACCATTCAGAACGTAAGTGACTTATGATTGCTTTAATAAATTTTTTTGATCATGGTGATTCAAATCTAATTAATGATATTGCAATGTTTACAGATATTTTGAATAGTTATATGGTCACGAATCCCTTAATCAATTTCCATCATGGTTCAAAAGTTATGTACGTCATGAAATTTCCCTAACATTTTAGTTTATCGACTTTTGAATATTATTCTGTATTCAATCAATTGACATATTTAATGGTATGTGTAGGTGCGTGATCCTAGCAATGGTATCACAGATCTTGACCTATATAACTTGTCCAGAGGTCCAAAAAATAAAGCATTTTGTTGGCCAATTTACTTTGTTAATGGGTATAAATTCCAAACCATTGAATCATGTAAAGGGAGAAAAATAGATAATAGTAGAGTTAGTGTGAGAGGAAATTCAAGTGATGGTGACTGTGATTGGTATGAAAAACTTCATAAAATAGTTAAGCTTGAATATGCTGGTGAAACCATAAAAAGGATTGTCTTATTCAAGTGTGAATGATTTGATCCAACACGCCCAACAGGGACACGTAAACATAACCATTACAATATAATTGAGATTAACCATACCAAAAGATTTAGAGGCTTTGACCCCTTCATCATTGCACAAAATGAAAGACAAGTATATTTCTTATCTTACCTTGGCAAATGTAATAAAAGTTGGAGGATTGTAATAAAAACAAAACCAAGGGGTCTAATTGAAAATGATGAAGTAGATGATGAAGATGCATATCAAATTGATGACTCAATCCCTTCACGTGTAGTAATAGACACTATTGTCCCTCCAAATTTATCTTCTCCTTTGAATGAAATTAAAATAATTGACCCTCCTACCCAATTTTTGAGAAATAATGAATTAGATGACATGACTGAAGATGAGAAGGAAGGATTTATGGATTAACTTTCATCGACTGATGATGAAGGTAGTCTTGAACTATCAGAGTAAATGAGGTAAATTAACTAGGTTTGTCAATTTACTATGTTTCCATGATTATTTATATTGAGTTATCACAAATATTAATTATATTTTATAGCAATTATAGTATTTGTCACTAAACATATATTGTATTTGATTCAGATATGGCACGTAAAGGTAAGAAGAGTGTTACTCAGCGTCCTGATTGTGGTAACACTTCTTCACCTAGGGCTCCCACTTTGACCTCCACACCACCTATAGTGCAGACTTCCTAGGTTAGGGGACAGGAGGAATTTATCATGGTGCCCAATCCAGGGTATATTGCTCCTCCCCCTCCAGTACAACGAGTTTCACACTCTGCACTGCCTACTACACAGGCCACATAGTCACCTACTATACAGGGCACAGGAGAGGGATCCATTGCTGTCCCAGCTGTAAGTGAGCAGCAATCATCATAGACCCAGGCATCATCGAGATCGTTACAAACTTTGAGATGAGATGGGTCCACTTGATAAGTTTCCTTCAAAATATGCCAAACATTGCGTATTTTATGTGAATGTTAGTCCTGATATTTTATTTTATTGTGTTATCAGTTGGATACCACCACAGAAAGGTATCCACCAGGTCACATATACGATTAAGAAGATGTTTGATGTGTCTTGCACAAGTTTTGCAAAGGTGTCGTAGGATACAAAGATGAAATGGTTCAAAGATTGGAAGGTAATAATAGTGTATTAATTTTAACTAAGTGTAATTACATATGACTGTTTGTACCTTTTGTAATGAAATTGTATTTTTGTAGAGCAACTTCTCCATTCTCCCCAAGACGAAAAGATGATTTTCAAGACCTGGAAGAATCGCACTGCAAAGCGACTAAGACAGATATACACTGAGGCTCATCAGGTGTAACATCTTGTACTTTGATTTAAATAAAATGAGGTTTGTTAAAATATAATTGGAATAGATTTGGATAAAATTTCTATTTTAAAAAAAAATGTGAACAGTAAAACTGCCTATGAACAGTGTCGATAAACAGTAAATTTCAAAAAAATTCTATAAAAAGGGAGTTTCACATGAAATTTTCATTTCTTCACTCTTATCCAAGGTTCTCAAAGGTTCTAAGGCTATATCTCACCATTTTCTCCCATACTAAACTTCCTAAACTTAGATTTATCTTTAGATCTGTGATTCTATATCCGTTCTAAAGGATTTCAAGTTTCTCTAAGTTTGAAGTTAGATTTACCGTGTGTTTCTTTTCTTCTTCTTTTTCTTATAGATGTTCATGATATTCTTAGGAAAAACTCATTTCTAGAGTTAAATCTTTGGTTAAATCTTTGTAAAAGCTCTGTTTTGAGATAAGGGGGCTCTACTTTATCATTTTATTATGTTTATTACTTGTATTCTCATAGATCTTGTCCTGTATGTGATTATATGTGGAATAATCCTTGTTTTATGAGAAATAATCGATGGAGAGTGAGAATAATTGGCTATTTATGTGATTTTATGATGAATACATGGTGAAAATATGATATTATGTTCAAATAGGGCATGATAAGGTATATTGAGGATGGTTTATATGATTTTATGATTTTGTGATATGAAATACACGAAGAGATAGATGTTTCATGTTTGAATATATTGTGTTTCATGTAAAAATGATGTATATTGTGAATATGCCATAGTTTGATGTATATGATGAAAAGTATGTGGAAATATGATGAAAAATATGTGTGAACATGAGAAATGACATATGTGAACATGTGAATATACTTGAAAGAGTATGAGATGGAAAAGGATATGATGTAAAAAGTTACAGAGATACACTGGGGGAGTGGAAGATGGAGACAATATGAGATATCTTGGGGAAATGTGGGGTGGTGAGTAACATTCGAGATTGTGCACGAAATATTGCGTTCAAATACACCACATGGCCACACACTCGTTTCCTGACTTGACTCCTGACCATTACCTTTGCTAAGGGGTTATCTATTGCATGTGTTGTTCGTATTGCATTGGGCCATCCGACAACTATTTACATGGATGTGTAAGACCTCGGGATAGAGGCATCGGATAATTGTGGTCACAGGGAGCGGTAAGTGCGGATAAAAGTAAAAGAAATTATGAATATGTGGAATATAATATGTATTGAGATGAGAATATGCTTTATATGACACTGTGATATGTAATGCCATGATGTTTTCTTTAATCGTGATAAGATATATTTTGTGATGAATATGTGTTATGTATGAGTGGTAAAATAGAGACTCACCCTTACACAACATTTTTCAGGAGACCAGGACGAATAGTACCAGACTCACAGTGCATGGATGGATGAGAACTGCTATAGGACTTAGTTAATTTGAGTTATGTAATGGATATTTTCAGTTCTATAGTATTCTTTTGAAACAGTTGTAAAACTACTATTTCTTTTTGTGGCTGATGAAAATTTTAGGATCTTGGTTTTTCTAAAGTACTTATGAATTAATAAAATTTTACTCTATGAACCTTATATCATTTCAATGTCTTTTTTTATTATTAGAGAATTTTTGAAAGAAAATTTACTTTACCATTTAAATTTATATGAAAATTTATCATATATTAAGGAAAGAAATATAAGGTGTTACATCAGGACCCTTCTACTATTGATTGGATAGCACCTAACTTTTTTCGTGTCTTGCACGTGTATTGGGGTACGAATGAGTTTAAAAATCTCTCCGTAAAGAACAAGACAAATAGGGCATCTAATAAGGGGGGTCACTGCATATTGGTGGGTCTACAACTTTGGCTGGCACTAAAGCGAACTTAGTATGTGATTTTAAAATTCAGTTTACTCTATCTATAACTTCATATTTGAGATTGTGATTTATTTTGAATTGCAGGAAAAGTCGTTGAAGAGGCCACCTACGACTGGAGAGTTGTTTAAGGAGACACACACTCGCAAGCAAGACAAAAACCTGTGGCTTGATACACGATCTCAGGCCACATATGTAAGTCATTAATATATTGATACTATATGTTATTATTAATGATTTATTAAATAGTTCTCCAAACTAATATCTAATTATCTGAACTGAACTTTAGGATGATTATGTTCAAAGGCTTGAGGAGACATCTTCTCAGGATCCAGAGTCAGTAGATGAGGATGCTATGTAGTCACAGACAGTGGGTAGCCTTTATAAAGGTCGCATTTATGGCATGGGGGCTGCTTTGCAGACTCCATGATGAAGACTTAGATTTTATTTTTAAATGTATTTATTTGGATGCTTTTGTCTTACTTTGTAATAACATTTAAATTTTATATTTTATAAATCATTTTTAAATGTTTAGATGCCTAATTTATAGTTGTTATTATGTTTATAAATTGTGATAATTAGGAACAGTCAGAAATAACTACCTATATAAACAAAAAATACTAATAATAGTAAAATATATTACAGACGGATTTTTTCTTCTGTAATGTACAGACAAATTTTTCCGTCTATGAGTTACAGACGGATTTCACAATCCGTCTGTAATTTTTACCGACGACAATATCACAGACGGTTTTTGTCCGTCTCCAAATCCGTCTGTAATTTTCTGCAAATCTATCTGTATATACAAACTTTTTGGTAGTGAATCTAACCTCAGTCGTTGATGAAATCTCTTGACTACTAGTTTGGCCTTGTACCTGTTAATGTCACTATTAGCTTTTTACTTGATGTTATATACCTATTTAAAGCCTATGGCATTTGCACTTAGAGGCCGAGGTACGGGGTCCCCTATACCTTCATGGATTAAAGTATATCTTCGATGGACAAGTGTATCCATCAAAAAATAATATGAAATTCTAAAATAAGTTTTCAAAATATCGTCCTACAATGATTGTTTTAATTACTAAGAATTTCTTAATTTAATTGTTTGGGCTTAAAGGATGCGAAATTAAATAAAAGCAAGAATTCAACTATAAAATCAATTATAAAATTTAGAACAAATAATACAATACACATCTTGGTTGAGCTTTATAGGAGAGGAACCTAGAATATCTTAGTTTTGTTATTCAATCCTTTATGTTATTTTTTTGTTTAACTCTAAATCTGATTCCCTTGTGATTACCAATCATTCATAGAAATACTATTAATATCCAATAGTCATGGAATATTAATATTCTTTTCTCTAAACTAACAATCATGCAAGATATTAATTCAAGAAAGAATAAAATATTTATGAACTTGTTAATTTAATAACGATTGATTTGATTTACTTAATTCCTTGTTTCATTTTATTTTATAGATTTGTTAACTAATTAAGGTATGGTCGCTTAATGATATAATTAATTAGGGTTATATTACGAGTGGTTAGTTCACAACATACAATTATGCACAATTGGATACATTAATCACAGACAGAAAACAAACTTAGACTCAAATATCAAAATCTTATAAATTTGTGAACAATAATTCTTATAACCCTAGCTATGGACTTGATTACTGATGATAAAGAAAAAAAACTAAAACAATGATAAACACAACTATAATAAAAAAGAAATAGCAAACTAGAATGTCCCCAAGGGTTGGTGATGAGATGAATTTCCAGTCTTTAAGTACAATTGCTTGAAACTCCAAGAAACACTAAGAATATGCCAAAGATATAGTTGGAAGAGATGTGAGAAAGATGAAATGGAAGATGTATTTAAAGATATAATCAAAGGTGACTTAGTCACTGTTCTTGAGACTCCTTTAATAGGATTTGAAAACCCTAAAAGTTGGGATGACTACAGGTAAGCACGGTCATCCATAGTGCTCGAGGCACCCCATATTGGATGCTAGGATTTGGGCGTGTTGACTTCTGCGAAACTCTATTTTCCAACTAATTTGAACAAAAAAAAGCCCAAAACTCCAACTGTGGTCTTTTTATGTTAAACTGCATAATATATATATGAATCAGTATAAAACCAAATTAAAATAAAGGCCAAATATAAATATATGAGCTATAAAAATGTGCTAAAATATAGACTTATCAGTAGCAAACTCCTTACTTATATCATCATGCTAGTCACTGGATTTACAAGTTTGAGATAAACATGTTCATTCCACTAAAAAGGATAAAAGATGTTTGGTGGTGATGAGGTTTTTCAAGTTGGACTTGCGTATCTAGTTCATGGCTCGTGTGACAGGTCATGCATAGGCAGGCAATGGTGATGAAGGACTTGAAGCTTCGGTATATATGATTGAAAGGAGAGAAGAGTAAAGATATTGTTCACATACAAAAATATAAAAATTACTCTAAGAGCTTCATTTGTAAACTTAGGGGATGTTTGTAATTGTTATAATTTATTACCCCTTTGTATATTCCCTTTCTTTCATTTATCTCACCTCAATTATTATAACCCTTTGGCCACATTATAACCCGAAAAAGACCTCATGATTTTTACTTGCATTTAATTGATTTAGTGGAGAGTCAGTTTATAGTCAAGCCTATGGTAGTATACTCTTCTTTAGGAGAACTGAGTGATATCTTATTTTGTCCCTTAGTGAGAGAGGAAAGTAGAGTATCTCAGTTTGATGTTTGAGAGGAAAGTATGGAAATATAAGATTCTAATTGAGAATCCTTTTGATTGCTTATGCTCAGTGATATTACTGTTGTTGCTCTCTTTATCTCCTCATCTCGGGTTCCTTGTGTGGTATTATATTTTATGTTATTATGTTACTCTTAACCAACACTTTGCTTGAGGATAAGCAAACAGATAAGTATGGAGGAGTTGATAAGTCTGTAATTAGGCTCTCTTTTATAGCTTATATATTCATATTTGACCTTTATTTTATTTGGGTTTTACACTAATTTATATATTAATTATGCAGTTTAGTATAAAGAAGCCGCAAGTAGATTTTGGGTGCATTCTGGGCCCAAATTGATGGAAGCTTAGAGCTTCACAGCAGTCAGCACTCCCAGACCCATTCAATAAGCACGGGGTGCTTCGAGCCCATGCACAATCATGCTTAAGGCCTTGCACGACCGTGCTTATCTGTGGGAAGCGCAATTAATTAGAGTTTTTAGGGTTTTCAAACCCTATTAAAGAAAAGACCGAAGGCACCATTGGACACACCGTTTTACACTGGCTTTTGCTCTGGGATACATTTCATATCGTCTCTCTTGCACGGAATCTTTGGCACACTTTTGGTGGGACTTGGAGCTTCAAGCGACCGTACTTGAAGATTGGGAACTCACCACCCTCTAATTTTGCTATTTCTTTTCTTTATGGCTTTGTTTATGATTGTTTTAGTTCTTTTCTTTAACATGAGTAACTAAGTCCATAGTTAGGGCTATGGGAACTATCATTCATGAATTTATGGGATTTTGATGTTTGAATCTAAATTTAATTTCCGCTTTGTGATTAGATTTTATCCTGTTGCGCTTCTCTCTTAATCCTAATTAATTATATCGTCAGACGACCGTACATCGGTTAATTAATAGATTTATAGGGTAAAACAAGACAAAGGATTAGATGGACCAAACCAATCTTTCTCTTCTAATCGTTATTAAATTAACAAGTCCGTAGGCTCCTAAAGCTTTCTTAAATTAATGTTTTGCTTGACCATTGGAGATGTTAATTTAGAGAAAAGAATATTAATATTGCATGACCATTGGGTATTAATAGTATTCGTATAAATGATTAGTAATCACAAGGAAATCGGATTTAGAGTTAAATAGAAAAATAACATAAAGGATTGAATGAGAAAACCCATATGCTCTAGGTTCCTCTCCGATAAGTTTAACCAAGACGTGCATTGTATTCCTTACTCTTAGTTTTATAATTGATTTTATAAATTCTTGTTTTTAATTAATCTCGTATCTTTGAAGCTTAAACAATTGAATTAGAAAATTCTTAGTAATTGAAAAACAATCCTTGTGGGAAGATATTATGGGAACTTAATTTAAGAACTATTTATTACTTCTCGATGGGTACACTTGCCCTTCAAACATGGCACGTGTGACAGGTCATGCATAGGCAGGCAAAGGTGGCAATGGTGATGAAGGACTTGAAGCTTGGGTAGTAAATGGCAATTCATTGTAAGAGGTTGTGGTGAGGGGACTAGACTGGGGAGATAAAGTGGGATCAAGTGGGGTTATGGAGATAAGTGGGGGAGTTGAAGGAGAAAAGTTTGAAGTTTAAGGAGTTGGAAGGGTGATATGGTTGTTAAGATGCTGAATGATAAGAGAATGATGAGAAACAAAGTGGTTGTTGGTGTTTGAGTTTGAATTTGGAGAGGAGGTTAAGGCATATAGATTTGAATGAAAAGGAAAGATTAATTAATGAAAAGTCATATGTCTAAAGAGATACAACTTTTGAGTGTGTGGGTGATAACATTGATAAACATGGTGTTGAGAAGAATATTCAAGAAAGACATAAGGCATGCTCTTATTGGATAGTTCATTTTAAGAGTATTAGTGAAGCCAAGGGTAACACAAGCATCCAAAAACTTGCAGATTGAGATAGTTAAGATAGGAACCAAATAGAGTTTAGTGTCCTATTATTTGAATTACAAAACACCAAAAATTTTGTGTAACCCAAAAATGAATAGGAGACTTGGAGGATTTTCCATTATATAGTGACGTTTACATTCGATAGTGCCAATATGTTCAAGAGTATATGGTTGACATACATAAGGTTGAAGCTTTATATCTTCAGTGCCACCATTAAGGTAAAGAGATTTAACATTGTAGAAGAACATTGTTTCAATTTTTTTTATGGAAATGTGAAAATATAGTGACAACATCAGTTTTGATTTTTAATAGGTAAATTTACAAATAATGAGTAAAGTGATCTAAAAACACTTTATTCATATTTGTAATTATTTACAAAAGTAATAGGAGAGAGTCCCTAAACATCATAAAAAATAAGTTCAAAAGGAGTTGAAGTTTTAATAGAAGACATCAAGAAAGGGAGTTTGTGATTTTTATTAATAAGACAATAATTATAATGAAATTTTATATTTGTCTAAAGTCTTAAATTTGTCACAACTAGACATCATTTGAAAAAGTACTTTTGACGAGGGAAGGCCAAAACAAGCATGCCAAGAAGGAAAACAAGAGCAAGTGAGTGAAGGTGAAGGAGTTAGATAGTCACTATGTTATATTTCACTTTATAATTCGATAATTAGGAGAACGGTTAATAAAAAATTGCTCTCTAAGATACACCTAAAGAACCCATTTTCCCAAATAATACCAAATGCCCACCCCTAAATCCTAAACCATAAATAACCTAACTTTCTAAATACTCATTTTCTATTTCTGGCAGTTTGTGTCTATTTTCATATTATATTTTAAGATTCTGAAACACAATATTCTTGTTAATGAAGGCTTGGGAGGTCAGGGTAGTATGAAAAATCAATAAATTGAAAAATAGGAACGTGTGTTCAGATCTACCGAAGATAGAAAATAGGTATTTAGAAAGTTAGGTTATTTATGATTGGAGACTTGGGGTGAGTGCTTAGTGTTAGTGGCAAGAAGATGAAGATGAAAGGGAGAAGGAAGAAGAAAACTGCCGATAATCATATCAGAGATCTGAGGAAGAAGACGATGAACAGTAACATATAGTACACGTGGCACAAAATGATAAAACTTTCTAACGGAGTTAAGATGTTTAACAGAAAAAGACTTGTTTGAAACTTTTTTAAAAGTTAGAGGATTAAAAGAGTAATTTTACCTTTCTTTTACAAAATCCAACTATAATTCACTTAAAATATAAAGATATAGACGGTAGTTGGAAATTAACCAATAACAATAAAAAAAAAAAAAAAAAAGGATACACACATGGTAATTTTAAAATTTTGAAAAAAATAAAGATATTTTATTCAATTTTTAAAAAGTAAACATTGAATGGATTTCTCTTTAAATAAAATACATACTTTAAATAAAATACATTCAATTTTTCTTTTGCTGTAGATCATTATCACTTGACACTTTTTGAGGAATTTCCATGTCTATCTTGCTTATTCTTTGAGAGGGGATGACTTCCATGAATGTGTCTTCCTTCTAACAACGTTTGCTACATGTTTATCCCTCTCATCCATTTTGACCTTCCTGGAATTTCTCTCTTTAATATTTTCTTCACCAATTGAAATCTCTAACGATCCATCCATGTATCTTAGAAATTTGAAACTTAAAAGAATTTTACAAAACACCACTTGTCCTTAGAAAAGCCGAAAGCATTCATCTTTATAAAAGAGTTAAAATTATATTTATTAATAATTTGATCAGTTCTATTCGGATTAACATGAAGTTATATAATATCAATAAAATCTAAATAGTAAATATGCTTAAGATCATTGATAAGTCTAAAAAAAGTTTTGTTACCTATTATTCTACAATTCCAAAACATATAATCGTTAATATTTGTCTAGATAGAAGTTTGACACTTGACTAGTGTCTTCTTTACCCTTCTCATTAGAACTTTGTTTATTCATTCAAACATGTTTGTCATTTTTATAAACCTTATCTATTTCAAAATGTTGAATAAAATTTAGAAGCTTATCAGTAGACAATGTTTCTTCAATTGGGGACTAAAGTCATATTTGTTTGATTCTCATTCTTAAAATATCTTCAAAGTTACCCTTATTTTATATTTTTTTCTTTATTAATAAACTTTTAGAAATTACTCATAATAGTCATGATATCTTTTCCTTTCTCATGAGAATTAAAGTCTAATTTTATTCAATTTCGAGATAAAACTTCTATAGTTTCTCTAGTTGGAATGGATGTGTCATTTTTAAGATTTTTAATTTTCTGAACCGAATTACTTTTAACTTGACTTTTATTAGGAACAATTTTTTTATTATTAAAAAGAGTTTTGTGAGTTCTCTTATCATATTTTAGTAAGGGACTCATTATCCTTTTTTTTTTTTAATTTAAGCAAAGACTTGTATATTAGAATTCTTATTAATTGAAAAATCCATTTAATCAATTTCTTCTAAAGGGTTGTTCAGTATATCAAATCTAGAATATGTTTCTTTATATCCCATTATTATTTGAACCTTGTATTTTATATGAGCCTAATTTTTTTTCTTAAAGTCTTTTAACTATCATATATAAGAAAAAAAATGCTATTTTTCTTTACTATTATTTTCTTGATTAGTGCTCATTAGCCACCTATATTTTCTCTCCATTCAAACTAATGATTTAAAGATTTTTCTTTTTTTTTTTCCTACTAGATTAGAATTGTTCACTTTATGTTTATCTTGTATGAATACTTTCACACAAAATTCAATCATATGCCTTGATATTATATAACGTATTTATTTTAGTGCCTTGTTTCTTATTTGTAAAATATAAAGAAAAAAAGTACATTTGTGACCCACTCATTTTTAATATATTAAAAGTTTATATATTTTTTTAATATTAAACAGGACCAAAAAGGCCATTTTTTATAAACTTTTAAAATACATATAAAGTTAAAATTTATGAAATATTATATTTATATATATATATAGCGGCACGACCTTCTTACTCTAAGTCTAAAAATTCTTAGACTTAATTTAAGTCTCTCATTTAACTTATATTTAACATCAAGTAAAGTAATAAATTATAACATGTTAAATGTAAGTTAAATGAAAGTGAAAAAAATTATATATATATATATATATATATATATATATATCACAAATAAAGAATAAGACTCTTATCACGTGAATATTATTAATTATACAGGTAGAAGTGTTTATTGAAACTTTGAATTTTGTCCTATAAGTAGAATGGTGTAACTATCAAGATTTCAAAATAATATGGGTACCAAGGCTTTAGGTCCATTTGCATTTATATAATAAGTTAAAAGCGATTCAAACACGTTTCTAAAATATTAAACGTGCTTAATTTTTTTCTGATACATTTTTTAAAGTTAAAATTAGTAATTTTCTTAGAACCACATATGCATTATTAATTTTTTTAAAATAAATAATTAAAAGATATTATATGAATATTTTTAAATTTTTAAAAATATTATATTATTAATAACATATGCTATTTTATATCAAATAAAACTAAAAAAAAATGTGAAAACTTTTGAAGTTTAAATTAGGCTTTTTTACACAAATAAATTAAAAAAATTATTACTTTTAAATATCCTAAAAAAATTACGTAAATATCCTAAAAGTACATACAACAGAAATCAATTTAAATCAATTTTTGCTTTTATTTTAAAAATTTTTACACAAAAACTGATTTAAATCGACTTCTATTATAGATTTAATTTTTTTACATAGAAATCGATTTAAATTAACTTCCATTTTGCTTTTGAAATTTTTTACACAGAAATCAATTTAAATCATCTTTTATTTTGCTTTCAAAATTTTTTACACAGAAGTTTATTTAAATTGACTTCTATTTTATTTTAAATTTTTTATATAAAAAATAATTTAATTCAACTTTCATTATTGTTTCAAAATTTTTTTACACGTGAGTCAATTTAAATTAACATTCACTCACACATGAATATATTTTAAAAAGAAATCGATTATAATTAACTTTATAATGCATAATTAAAGTTGATTAAAAATAAGTCTATTATAAATAAAGAAAAATTTGTCATTTGAAGATGAGAAAATTTTGAAATTAAGTGTAAAAATTAGAGTCACATGATAATATTCATTAGCAATCGCTTTGCACCTCTGTTCTTAAATTTTACAATAAATTTTGATACAATGACACAATGTGTTGCACACAATATGCATGATATGCTGAAGTGATGTGTTTCTTGTAACTTCTAGATTTAGCTTTAAAGATGTCCCATACACTTGATAGAGAGCTTCCAAACATAATAGTAGTTAGTCATAAGCTCAGAGATATTCTTTGTAACCATTCTTTTATCCATATTTCTAGTAAATTTGACCACAATGCACTATGGCTGAAACTTAGACACCCTGATTTTAAATATCGAAGCTGTAGTTACTTTAAATTTCTTGTCCTTTAAATAAGTCATCTTGACTTCTCTAACGAAGTCAAAAGTAGTTGGACTTCTAAGGGTGAATGGTCTAATATCTTGAAAATTTTAAATATAGTATAGTAAGTGGAACAAAGAAACTTTTAGGAATTTTACTGTAAAAGAAGAACTTTTAACAAAATTGAGAGAATTAAAAAGAAAATTGTCTTAGGAAATAACTAGTTTTTGCATAAGTTAATCATTAAACTTTGGCAAGAATATGAACAAATTTTAGATTAAGAAGAAATTTATCGGTTCCAATAGGCAAAAGCAAATGGCTGTTGTTTGGGGGACAAAAACAAAAAGCATTTCATCATAAAACTAGTATGTGTAGGGAAGTCAACAGAATTGAAGCTTTAAAACATTGGGACAACAATTGAGTTTATAGCCAAAATAAAATACAACTATTTCAAAACTCTTTTAACTAATGATAAGATTTACATAAATTTGTTAGATTCTCCAATTTCCTATCCTTTAATTGATATTGCCTATATAGATTAGCTTAACTAGAGATATATGTTTTGATGAGATTAAAACATATATCTCTATTGATGGTTTTCATGCTCTTTTCTTCAAATCTTAATAGAATTTGTTAAAAAATTATCTTTTAAATTTCATTAAAGTTGTTCTAACAAAGCCTAACAAAATAGAAAGTGCACGTGAATTAAACTATTTTAACCCTAGTTACTAAAATTGTTAATTCTGAAATGGTTACTTACTTTAGGCCTATCTTTCTATGTAATGTAAACTATAAAATTTTTAGCAAAATTCTTGATAATTGAATGAAATTTCTTCTTCTTCCAATTATCTCTATATGATTAAGGTAGGTTGGAAATTTTTGAGTTGTCCTAATTCACTATCACTGTAGATTCTAAATGCTAAATACAAATTTTCAACTAATATCCTTCACAGAAATTTAAACAAAATTAAATTATGTTTTCTAACTTGAAAAGACAAACCCAATCTCTAGACTAACTTAAATAAAGGATTTTTCTAACTTTTAGGAAATGGTCTTAGTACTAGGCTTTGGAAAGATTATTTTATGCTTGGGTTTCTAAACATTGAACAACATAGTATCGAAATCATTCCTAAAGACATAATTAAAATGTATGAATGAATCGTAATATTTAAAATGAAAAAATAATAAATAATAAAGATTTTATAATATACTTCAAAGAAATTATTTTAATAAAAAAATAGTATTATATACTGTAAATGTATGTTTCTAAAATATATTATGTTAAATTATAGATAACATCAGAAACACTTAAACTATTTTTCCAAGAGAAAAATAAATAAAAAAATTAAAGGTTAAGTAAATTTGTCAAAATTAGTATTAACAGACCTGTACGAGCATCTTCTAAACTTACCACTCAAAACTTTAGTCATGAGGTTTGAACATTTTACTTCAACTTCTCAAGCGAATCTAAATTAAGTGATTAAACCATATATCAACTGAGTCATATTTATAAGAATTTTCATATATAGTTAATTCAAGATAAGCGCAAATTGCAATGAATATGCGAATTTTTAAAAGAAAAATTAACTTTGTGGAAAAGTAAAAGTCTATTTCAAATTCTAAATAGTCATATTTTATTAAAAAAATATGATATTAATTTAACGGCACTAATTATAATAACAGTGATAAAAATAGTAATCACAGTAATTTTTTATTAACAATAATAAAATTGCTATATTAGTGGATAAAATTAGGATTAAAAACCAACCATATATAATTTAAACAAAATAAATAGTATGTGTGTAGATTATTAAAAGGGATGGGGTAACACGTAATATGCACATTGACAAAGGATATGGACCACTTCAGGAGAAGGGATGCCAAGGGATTCTTATCCAAGTGAGAAGGTCCCTTTCTAATGATTCATTAACTATACAATTATTTTGAACGATGACAATATCAAAAAGAAAATAATGGTCGATGGGACTTTAATGTAGTTGAAAGATGGTAAGAGAGAGGAAAAGAGCAGATTAATTATCGTTAATTTTTATAAATGTAAATCAAGGTACAGAGGTAGTGCTGAATCTAGCTAGCTAGTAGCTAAGCTGTAATAAAGAGGGATAAAAAAAAAAAAAGAAAAAAGACAATATTATTATCTAGGGTTTGAAGTGTCGTTGACCAAGAGTGGAATAGCTCGGAGGGGTTGATCCAAGTGCATGTCTTTTGGATGGAGATTGTTTTCAAGCTTCCAATCAAAAGAGTTTATCAATGAACCCAACATCAAATGCAACATTCTAATAGCAAGAGGGGAGCCAGGGCATATACGACGACCACTGCCAAATGGGGTGAGCTGAAAATTGTGACCTTTGACGTCAATGTCGGAACCCAAGAACCTTTCGGGTGAAAAAACATGTGCATTATCCCATATGTTTGGGTTCCTACCAATAGCCCACTCATTGATAAGGACTTGGGAACCCTTTGGGATTGTGTAGCCGCACACTTGCACATCTATCTTGGCTCTCCTAGGGAGCAAAAGTGGTGCTGGTGGATGTAAACGCAAACTCTCTTTTATCACTGCTTGCAAATATGGAAGTCTTCCGATGTCTGATTCCTCAACCGGATTACCTATTCCAACCGTTTCCTCCAACTCCTTTTTGGCCTTTGCCATTGCCTCCGGGTTGTGGATTAGTTCGGTCATTGTCCTTTCTAATCCATATGCTGTTGTATCAGTCCCCGCAACAAGAAGATCCTATTAATTAATTAATTACATTTATTCATTAGTCACATGCATGGATCACAAAGAGAGAGCTAGAGAAGAAAACATGCACGCACATATACATACCAGGAATAAATGCTTGATCTGTTTCCTAGTCATCTTCTGGCTATCCCCTTCAGAAATTTGAAGCAAGATGTCTAACATGTCGTTGTTTGTGACATAGTGCTTCCCATTTCTGAGCTTAATCCTTTCGTCAATTATGGGGTCCAAGATGTGGAACAACTTGTCAATGTAATTAGTGGTGTGCCTTCTAATGCCTTGTGGGTCAAACATCCTCAACATTGGTAGATAATCCACCAAGTTAGGTGTCCCAGTTGCTTTCAAGAGAGTTCCCACAACGTGCTTGTACTCCTCGTTCCCTAGAGACTCAACGAAATCCTGAGAGACAAAAGTGTAGGATAGAAAGTTAATGCAAGTCATGAAAGCAGCTCTTCCAACATCCACTGCTTCACCCTTAAGGCTGCTTTCACGGATATCATTGAGGAGTCCTTGAAGTTTCTTGCGCCTAAGGTCTTGGCTTGCGTCAAGGGTCTTTTTGGAGAACAAGTTGCCATGGCATATTTTCCTCAGTTCTTGCCATAAGGGGGAATATGGGAGAAACACAAGGCTATAGTTGTTGTGGTTGTAAGCTGTTGTTATATCAGGATTTGTTCTGTCTGAGAATAACGCATCGTGGGTGTGGAGGATCTCTTTTGCCGCATTTGCTGAAGAGATTATAATGGTCGTTGCTTGCCCTATCTTCAAACGCATTATTGGCCCATACAACTTTGCAAGCTTAGCCATTGTCTGTTGTGGCTTTTGGTACAACTCGAAAGAGTTTCTCATTATGGTTACAAGGGAAGGTCCCGGTGGAAGCTTATTGCTTCTTGCTTGCAGTGAACCCACAACAACATACATCACGACGCATGCCAACGCCACCATCAATATACTACTTGCACCAATATCCATCGTCTTTGAATATCGATTATTCTTCAAGCTAGCTAGCTGTAACAAAGACAAATTAATGAAATGGGTTAGGAACGTACTAATTATTTAACATCTTTAATTTGATTTAATTGAATCAACACACACACACACACACATATAATTCAGAGCAGATCAGCAAACGGATTATTAATTAATATATACCTCTCGAGAGTGATATGAGAAACTACAAATTATAGGTAGAGCAGATGAGATGATACTGAGGACTTATACCTCATGCTCCCTTCTTCCCCTCCTTTTATAGAGTCCAGTCCAGCGTCTAGAACAAATGATTAAGCTACTAAAGAGTGTTAATTTATTTTCAGCATTAAAATCACGTTTTCTATGCCAAAAATCAACATTCAATAAAGCCCTCACTGCACTTCCCCTCTTGTCGTTTTATTTAGACTTCCAAGTGATGTTTATGTGTAACGCGTTTTTTCGGATCCAAACAAAAATTTGAAGCGTCTGCGCTCTTTCACTCTGGGCCATGTCATGTCGCGGTTTTACTTGTCATTCTACTCATGGAAGCATGCATTTGTGGTGCTGCATGTGTATGTGTTTAGAGTGTGACTGTGATGTTGATCCCTTTGATAACGTGTTTGTATGACTTTTGGGTTATTTTATGAAGCCAAGTCTAACGACCATGTATGAGTCCTCAGACGTATTTATTTTTTATTGTTACAAGTTCAAGTCTAACCACCATCAATATTTGTATTTCTCTGTCCCTCTTATATTTATTTTTATAATTATTAAAAAAATAATGGTACGTATTGGACCTTTATTTTACGTTGAGCCATGCATAAATATCTCCTAATTACACGTGTCTTAATCTCTCTTTCTTTCTTGTCACACTGTTGTCTTAAACAATATAATCATTTTTTTAATCTTTCAGGTTTTTTATCTTCAACTAAACCAGTCTAACTAGCTTTATGTTTATTTATTTGGTTATAAAATGATATAACCCGTATTTTCAATCAAAATCTACCACTTAGTTAGACGCTATGACTTATCTGTTGTCGTATTGTATAGCACTTCAAAAATTATAGGGACGATATTTTGTGATATGGATATCTGTCATAGCTCGGGATCGATGAATTCAAAGGTATTAGTAATTCGTAAGAGATTAGATTGAGTTATATTCCAAGTTTAAGAAAAAATATTAATATTATTGAGGCCAGTAAAAGATTATTTTTTTTATTATGTAGATTAAATCATACATGTTTAAAAATAATTCACACTTCCCTAAATATCTTTTGGTTTTGATGTATAATATACTTTCTAAAAGTACAAGTAAATTTTGACTGTAAAATTATATAACTATAAATATCTAATTGATTTAAAATTTGAAATGCATCATGAAAATTATTAAATTTCACTATAAGGATTACTTTCTGACAATAATCACCTCATTTAATCATAAGCATTAAATTTCGTTAATTAATTAAAAGTTATTCTTAGATAGGTAAAGTACTCAAAAATTAATTTTGTTTATTTACCGTCGATATTGATATGGCTATCTTGCATAACGTGGGAACTCTTTTTTATTTCTGACGTGAGACCTTTTCTTTTGACCTTGACGGGGTGCCGCCGAGTGCCTCGCAATGTTTTAATTTCAATGCAGTTCTTTCGAGACTTGTGTTAAACGACTTAATTTGCTTATAATTACTTTTAAAATGATCTGACAAATTAATAAATAAGCAAGATTGACACAGAAATCCCTCAAAAGGTGTCAATTGATAATGATCTACTGCAAAGGAAATGTAAAAAGTTTAAAATTAGTGATTTCATGACGAAGGATTCTCATATTAAACAAATGGAGATGAATTTGTTAAAGGAAATAGCTTCAAGTCAGGTGAACTCGTTTTATTCAAATGTTGACCATGTCTCTTATAGAGATAGTCTTATGGCATCTTAAGACATGCATTTCACATTTCAAAACGATGAAATAATAAATTTTCAAATGGAGGATCTTAATATCCCTTTTGATTAATAAGAAAATAATTAAGAATTAAAAAACGAAGTTCACCTTAGGATTTGAGTCACATGTATATGGAGCAAAAAATAAATAACTTATGGGAAAAGAATGGGCTAGTAAAAGTATTAGATTTAAACAACAAATTTTTTCCTTCTTTGTGTTTCTAATATGGACTATTATCGTTTTGGTCTATTTGAGGAATCAAGGCTGGTTTTAGACCATTTCTTATTAGTTCAATGATGGAGATCTATGTTTAAATCATCTGACCATTCCTTTAAGAAAGTGACAGTTTATGCTCTACGAACAATGCAAAAATATTTTTATATTGCTATTCAAGTTAAGAGTAAATTTACTCGAATCTATATAGAAATAGACCTTCAGAAAAAAAAATTAGTACTCATTTTTCTCTATTTTAAGATAAAAATACTTTATAAATATGAGAAATTACATCTTATTTGCTTCTCATGTGAGAAATATGGGCATATGATTGAATTTTGTCCAGAAGTATTAATACAAGATTAAAGTGAGCAATTCTAATCTAAGGAGGAAAGGAAGAAAAATCTTTAAATCATTAGTTTGAATGGAGAAAAAATATGGGTGGCTAATGAGTACTAATCAAGAAAATAATAGTAAAGAAAAATAGCATTTTTTACTCATATGTGATAGTTAAAAGATTTTTAAAATGAAAATTAGGCTCATGTAAAATACAAGGTTCAAATAATAATGGGACTTCTCTTAATGTTAAAGGTACATATTCTAGATTTGATATGCTGAATAACCCTTTAGAAGAAATTGATTAAATAGATTTTTCAATTAATAAGAATTCTAATATACAAGTCTTTGCTTAAATTAAAAAAAAAAAAAAAAAGAAAATGAGTCCCTTACTAAAACATGATAATGGAACTCACAAAACTCCTTTTAATAATAAAAAAAAGTTCCTAATAAAAGTCAAGTTAAAAGTAATTCTGTCTAGAAAATTAAAAATCCTAAAAGTGACACGTCCATTCCAAGTAGAGAAACTATAGAAGTTTTATCTCAAAATTAAATGAAATTAGATTTTGATTCTCATGGGAAAGGAAAAGATATCATGGCTATTATGAGTAATTTCTAAAAGTCTATTGATAAAGAAAAAAATATATAATAAGGGTAACTTTGAAGATATTTTAAGAATGAGAATCAAACAAATATGGCTTTAGTCCCCAATTGAAGAAACATTGTCTTACTGATAAGCTTCTAAATCTTATTCAACATTTTGAAATAGATAAGATTTATAAAAATGATAAACATGGCTTTTCTAATAAGAAGGGTAAAGAAAGTATTAATCAAGTGTCAAATTTTTGTCTAGACAAATATTAACGAATTGTATGTTTTAGAATTGTAGAGTGACAAGTAACAAAACCTTTCCTAAACTTCTTAATGATCTTAAGTATATTTACTATTTAGATTTTACTGATATTATATAACTTCAATTAACCTTAATAGAATTGATCAAATTATTAATAAATATAATTTTAACCCTTCCATAAAGATGAATGCTTTGGGCTTTTCTAAGGATAAGTGGTGTTTGTAAATTTCCTTTAAATTTCAAAATTTTCTAATTTCTAAGTCTAAATATATTAATTTAAAAGTTGAATTAAATAATTTGTAATTTTAGACCCTTTCTATAGTGTATGTAGCCTTTAAGAACATTTGAGAGATATTTTATGGGATAAGCTAATTAAGTTTAACTCAAACATTTTGGGCCATTGGTGTGTTGCAGGGGATTTTAATTGAATTCTTTAGGAATATGAAATGTTAAGGGACTCTTGTTAACGATAAAACTCTTTAAAAATTTGCTGAATGTTTTCAAGACTGCAGGCTCTTAGATTTAGCTTTAAAGATGTCCTCTACACTTGACAAAGAGCTTCCAAATATAATAGTAGTTAGTCATGAGCCGAGAGATATTCTTTTCTAACCATTCTTTTTGTAACATTCTAATTCTCAGTACTCTTGGTCTGCTGAATTTTGACAAAATCTTTGTCAAAATTAAAAAAAAATTAAATTATTAAAAATTAGTTAAAGTTACTTTAGAATTTTATATTCATTAAATAATTTATGATTTTCTAAAAAAAATTTGAAATTTTTAGAAAATACTCAAAATTGACCTATTTTTCAAGAATCTTAACAAAAATAAATAAATTTTCACACTGAATCTGATTATATAGCAAACAAAGTCGTAAAATTTTGATAAATTTTAAAATTCTATTTTTCAGTATGTCTAATAAGCAGACAAGAAACGAACCGATCCGAAAGCAATTTGAGTGAATTAAAATTTTAGTGACCATCCTAGTATTATTCTAAATATTTTACTACTTTTTTTAAAAAAATTTCTCTACCTTTTAAACTGCAAAAAATTTACATTTTGCAAAAGTGAAATTTTTAAGTTAAAAAAAATGGATAAAGTAATTAAATTTTGACTTTTAAAAGTGATTGAGAAAGAGAATGCATCTTCTTCTTCAACAAGCTTCCGTAAGATTTTTCTATATTTTTCTCTTCAAATTCTCTCACTTTTGAAGCTTGATTTTGAGGATTAAACTTTGATTTTCTTGAGAAGCTTCAAGAGGTAAACTTGTTACCCTTATCCTCCTTTATACTTGTATGGTTTTATTTTTTTAAAATGGTGTTATTTAATTTTCTCTTCTTATTTGGATGAGCTTGAATAGGAATGGGAAGGGTGTTATCTTACTTTTATTGTTGTGATTTTACATCTAGGATACTAGAATCATGCTTGAAATGGAGGATTAGAAGTGGTTGAGCTAAAAACCTAAGAACCCAAATTCGCAGGTCACTGTTCACTAAATTATGGGACTTGTATGGACTGAATTGGGAGTTTATGTCTTCATAAAAGTTGTAGCCTTTTTAATACTTGAAATTTAGCCACTAGTTTCACCTCAAACGAATATTTGTAACTCAATTTATGTCTATTTTACTAACAGGTGTTCTAGCTAAGACTTATCAGTGTAAAATTAGGACTCGACTCCTTCATAAAAGTTGTAGGAAATTGTATTCCTGAAATTGAGAAATTAGTTTCAGGTCAATATCTTATGTGTAACATGAGATATGGCCAGATTACTAAGGTATGTTCAGAGTGTTTGTGTAGTTGATCTCTGTCAAAAACAGCCACTGTAACCAGAAAACTGGCACTATTCTATAGGGTATTTGAATTTAATTCCTTCATAAAAGTTGTAGATAAATGAATACTTGAAATTTATAAATTGGTCTCATGTTAAAATATTAAGTATATCTTGAGTTATGACAAAAACACTGAACCTTGTGTAATCTGCTAAAAAAATTAGTATATATATATATATATATATATATATATATATATGTGTGTATGTGTGTGTGTGTGTGTGTGTGTGTGTGCGTGTGCGTGTGTGTGTATAAAAAGAAAAAATTTACTAATTCTTTAATTGAGGGTTTATAAAGTAGGGTGTTGCACTTTTATCCATATTTCTAGTAAATTTGACCACAATGCACTATGGCTTAAACTTAGACACCCTGATTTTAAATATCGAAGTTGTAGTCACTTTAAATTTCTTGTTAGACTTCTCTAACGAAGTCAAAAGCAGTTGGACTTTTAAGGGTGAATAGTCTAATATCTTGAAAATTTTAAATATAGTATAGTAAGTGGAACAAAGTTTATTGATAAAGAAAAAATATAAAATAAGGGTAACTTTGAAGAAATTTTAAGAACGAGAATCAAACAAATATGGCTTTAGTTCCCTATTGTAGAAACATAGTCTACTAATAAGCCTCTAAATTTTATTCAATTTATAAAATGATAAACATTTCTGAATGAATCAACAAAGTTCTAATGAGAAGGGTAAAGAAGGCGCTAGTCAAGTGTCAAACTTCTGTCTAGGCAAATATTAACGATTGTATGTTTTGGAATTGTAGAATAATAGGTAACAAAACCTTTCCTAAACTTATCAATGATTTTAAGCATATTTACTATTTAGATTTTATTGATATTATATAACTTCACGTTAATCTGAATAGAACTGATCAAATTATTAATAAATATAATTTTAACTCTTCTATAAAGATGAATGCTTTAGACTTTTTTAAGAACAAGTGGTGTTTGTAAAATTCTTTTAAGTTTCATATTTCTCTAATTTCTAAGATACATGGATGGATCGTTAGAGATTTCAATTGATGAAGAAGATATTAAAGAGAGAAATTCCAGGAAGGTCAAGATAGATGAGAGGGATAAACATGCAGCAAACATTGTTAGAAGGAAGAGACATTCATAGAAGTCATTCCCTTTCGAAGAATAAGCAAGATAGACATGGAAATTCCTCAAAAAATGTCAAGTGATAATTATCCACAGCAAAAGGAAAGTAAAAAGGCCAAGATTTGTGATTTTGTATAATAGAAGACTAAAGTATGTATTTTATTTAAAGAGAAATCCATTCAATGTTTACTTTTTAAAAATTGAATAACATATTTTTATTTTTTTTCAAAATTTTAGAATTACCATGTGTGTATCCTCATTTTTTTTTTATTGTTATTGGTTAATTTCCAACTACCATCTATATCTTAATATTTTAAGTGAATTATAGTTGGATTTTGTAAAAGAAAGGTAAAATTAGTTTTTTCATTCCTTAACTTTAAAGTAAAATTCACTTTCATCTTCTAATTTTTTTTTTGGTTTATTTTAGTCTTCTAACTTTTAAAAAAGTTTCAAATAGGTTCTTTTCTGTTAAACACTTTAACTCCGTTAGAAAGTTTTATCATTTTGTGCCACGTGTACTGTATATTACTATTCATCGTCTTCTTCCTCAGATCTTTGATCTGATTACTGGCAGTTTTTCTTCTTCCTTATCCCTTTCATCTTCATCTTCTTGCTATTAACACTAAGCACTCACTCCAAGTCTCAAATCATAAATAACCTAACTTTCTAAATACTTATTTTCTATTTTAAGTAGATCTGAATACACGTTCCTATTTTTTATTTTATTAATTTTTCATACTATACTGACCTCCCAAGCCTTCATTAACAAGAATATTGTGTTCCAAAATCTTAAAATATAATCTGAAAATAGACACAAACTGCCAGAAATAGAAAATGAGCATTTAGAAAGTTAGGTTATTTATAGTTTAGGATTTAGGGGTGTGTATATGGTTTTATTTGGAAAAATGGGTTCTCTAAGTGTATCTTAGAGAGCAATTTTTTATTAACCGTTCTCCTAGTTGTCGAATTATAAAGTGAAATATAACATAGTAACTATCTAACTCCTTCACCTTAACTCACTTGCTCGTCTTCCTCCTTGGCATGATTGTTTTGGCCTTCCCTCGTCAAAAGTACTTTTTCAAATGATGTCTAGTTGTGACAAATTTAAGACTTTAGACAAGTATAAAATTTCATTATAATTATTGTCTTATTAATAAAAATCACAAACTCCCTTTCTTGATGTCTTCTATTAAAACTTCAACTCCTTTTGAACTTATTTTTTATAATGTTTAGGGACTCTCTCCTATTACTTTTATAAATAATTACAAATATTAATAAAGTATTTTTAGATCACTTTACTCATTTTTGTAAATTTACCTATTAAAAAGAAAAACTGATGTTGTCACTATATTTTCACATTTCCATAAAAAAAATTGAAACAATGTTCTTCTACAATGTTAAATCCCTCTACCTTAATGGTGGCACTAAAGATATAAAGCTTCAACCTTATGTCTGTCCATATATATTCTTGAACATATTGGCACTGTCGAATGTAAACGTCACCATATAATGGAAAATCCTCCAAGTCTCCTATTCATTTTTGGATTACACAAAATTTTTGGTGTTTTGTATTTCAAATAATAGGACACTAAACTCTATTTGGTTCTTATCTTAACTATCTCAATTTGCAAGTTTTCGGATGCTTGTGTTACCCTTGGCTTCATTAATACTCTTAAAATAAACTATCCAATAAGAGCATGCCTTATGTCTTTCTTGAATATTCTTCTCAACACCATGTTTATCAATGTTATCACCCACATACTCAAAAGTTGTATCTCTTTAGACATATGACTTTTCATGAATTAATCTTTCCTTTTCATTCAAATCTATATACCTTAACCTCCTCTCCAAATTCAAACTCAAACACCAACAACCACTTTGTTTCTCATCATTCTCATATCATTCAGCATCTTAACAACCATATCACCCTTCCAACTCCTTAAACTTCAAATTTTTCTCCTTTAACTCCCCCACTTATCTCCATAACCCCACTTAATCCCACTTTATCTCCCCAATCTAGTCCCCTCACCATAACCTCTTACAATGAATTGCCATTACTACCCAAGCTTCAAGTCCTTCGTCACCATTGCCACCTGTCACAACTGGGCGGTCGCAACGGTACGGCGAAAAACTTTTTCAAATATATCAGAGGAGTCGCCACCAAAGTTTATTTTAAGAAAACTTTGGAAAAAGTTTTTAAAATAATATAATCTTTGAAACCAAAAGCGAGTTCGGTAGTCATTTACGTGTAGGGAAAGTATTAGCACCCTACAACGTCCGTTTAAAAACAGTTACCTAAAATTAATTGTGCAAATTCATTCAAATTCTGAAAAATATTTATTTAATCTCTAAACATTAATTATTTTTATTTTAAAAGAAGAAATATTATTTATTGAGATATTATTTGGATTATTTTGACAAAGAGAAAATTTATTTTGAAAATTATTTTGACTTGACGGGTCTGGTTCCCGTTCTTACGTATCCCTGGGTGCAATGGGAAACTCAAAGCCACGTAGTTCTATCTAAAAATTATGAAATTAGTTGATTATAATTAAGTTTAGTAAAAGAAAATTTTGAAATTAAAATTATTTTCGTAAAATTATAATGTTTAGGATACAAGATAACGCGGTTATACATGTACCTTACGAGAAACAATACAAAAAGTGAAGGAAGATCACATAACTATACTGCAAATCGTTAAAAATATTTTATTCGTAAATGAAGTATTTGAATTTTAATTTTGACTATGATTAATGTTGAAAGAGAATTTAAGATAGTGTAAGTTATACATTAGTCTCTTATAATTTTTGGATAATCGAAGGTAATGTAAATTACACATCGATATTTAAAAAAAAATAAAAAAAACTGTATAATATAATAAAAATGGAGAAATGATTTGTTATTTAACTTATCGGAATCAAAGATATGATTCAAGAAATTTTAAACTATAAAATTAATTTCAATTGATGAAATAAATAAATATATTTGAATTGATTAAAAAATATTTAATAATAACAATAAAAAAAATAAAATATTGTTTGATAAATTTATGTTGTATAGAACCTATGGTAACGTTGGTACACATAGGTTCTAATAATTTATAACACGTAAAGGTAGAGCTGCTGCACATTAGCATTATAAGTTACTGTGTTAATAAAATAATTTCTATTTAAATTGATTGATTAGTAAAATAATGATTATAAAGAATACATTTTGATTGATTATTAAGATAATTTTCTAATTAATTATAGATTACATATAATAAACCAATATTGCATAAAACTTTAGGTAACGTAGGTACACCCAAGCTTTATTAATTTATAACACATGACGGTAGAAAAGCTACACGTTAATGTCATAAATTGATGCAAACATGTACTATTTATTATTAATAATATAAGAGGAAGTACTCATGTATATAAAATTAAGTTACATCAACATTCTATATAATAAGTAAAACAAAAGATAATAATCTTAAATTAAAAGAAAAATAATTAATCATAATAATAAAAGTCTAAATAATCAAATAACATGAAAATATTATGGAAGAATTTATTATCAAATTAAATTTTACAATTAAAAAAAATTCAAGTATAGTAAAATAAAAGGAAATTACATTGCGTTGCATTATATTGCATTTAACCTAATTTAAATAATCTCTCATTATTATTTCAATTATTATTACATAAAATTAATAAAATGTAATTAAGAGAAGTTAAGTCAAAATAAAAAATAAAGATGTAAAATCAAATATTTTACTTAAGACAATAAAAGATAAATAAAATATAAAACAAGAATAAAATAACTAAACAAATTTTCGTTCACCAAACAATTAATAAATAAAGAAAGTTACTGAACAAAATAATAAAAAAGAAACCACGTAGATGTAACTAATGCATTGGATTGTAGATTTTGTTGGTATATTGAATTGGAACAGCACGAAGGAAAGAAAGAAACCCCTTCCATTAAAAGCTAACGAAATAATAGATAAATAATAAAAAAAAGTTGATTTGACTGGACATGGCTTAGTAGATAGCATATGCTGCTAGTGTTCAGTCTTTCAAGTCATTATTCCATCAAAAGAAATGTAATATTATTAAAATATATTTTAAATAATAAAATAATAAAGTTAAAAAAAAAAAAAACTACCCAGAACCACTTCATTTTTACAACCTTATTTTAATCAAATGCTGCAAGTACTCACGGTGTCATTCTCACAAACTCTCCTTTCTCATATTCATGGTTCATTTTACAACTCTTTCATAGTTCTTTCATTCATCTCTACACAAATACTTCAAGAAAGTTGAAGGTAAAAGACAATACCTGAAATAGTTATGCTTTTTACTTCTGAATCTTCTAGGTGCCTCTGAAAAATTTTCTCCCATTCTCCGAAAAATGATTGTGGTCTCCTTTCTTCCTTTTCTGGTTCTTTCTTTTTTTTCTCTTCCTTTTAAAAGATTTTGCCGCTCTTTTAATTTTTTCGTTTATGAAAAGGCCCCCTTTCCAAATTTCTTACTTGAGCTTTTATACCTCCTTCCATCTCACGTTTTAGGGTTTTTTTTTTACAAAATGCCAAAGTTCTGAGTTTTCCTTTCTTGTGTATGGAGTCAGTTTTGAAATTGCAATGTAAACCTGCACGTTGCAAGACTTCCATTTTCATGATCCGATTTCTCTCTTTTTTCAAAATTTTCTATTTTTCTGTAAAATAATTTTATTTTATTTTTATAAACTGAAAAAAAATTTGGAGGCCATTCCAAAGATGCAAAAATTGGTATTCACACCACCTTTGCCTGCCTATGCATGACCTGTCACACGAGCCATGAACTAGATACGCAAGTCCAACTTGAAAAACCTCATCACCACTAAACATCTTTTATCCCTTTTAGTGGAATCGACATGTGTATCTCAAGCTTCTAAATCCAGTGACTAGCGTGATGATATAAGTAAGGAGTTTGATACTGATAAGTCTATATTTTAGCACATTTTTATAGCTCATATATTTATGTGTGGCCTTTATTTTAATTTGGTTTTATACTGATTCATATATATATTGTGCAGTTTAACATAAAAAGACCACAGTTGGATTTTTGGACTTTTTTTTGTTCAAATTGGTTGAAAAATAGAGTTTCGCAGAAGTCAACACGCCCAAACCCTAGCATCCAATATGGGGTGCCTCGAGCACTATTGCCGATCATGCTTACCTGTAGTCATCCCAACTTTTAAGGTTTTTAAATCTTATTAAAGGAGTCTCAAGAATAGTGACTAAGTCACCTTTGATTATATCTTTAAATACATCTTCCATCTCATCTTTCTCACATCGCTTCCAACTATATCTTTGGCATATTCTTAGTGGATCTCAAAGTTTCAAGCAATTGTACATAAAGCCTAGAAATTCATCTCATCATCAACCCTTGGGGACATTCTAATTTGCTATTTCTTTTTTAATAATAGTTGTGTTTATCATTGTTTTAGTTTTTTTCTTTATCATAAGTAACTAAGTTCATAGCTAGGGTTATAAGAATTATTGTTCACAAATTTATAGGATTTTGATATTTGAGTCTAAGTTTGTTTTCTATCTATGATTAATGTATCCAATTGTGCATAATTGTATGTTGTAAACTAACCACTTGTAATATAATCCTAATTAATTATATTGTTAGGCGACCATATCTCAATTAGTTAATAAATCTATAAAATAAAACAAAACAAAGGATTAAGTGAATCAAAACAATCTTTCTCTTTCAATCATTATTAAATTAACAAGTTCATAGATATTCTATTCTTTCTTGAATTAATATCTTGCATGACCATTGTATATGTTAGTTTAGAGAAAAGAATATTAATATTTCATGACCATTAGGTATTAATAGTATTTCTATGAATGATTGATAATCACAAAGGAATCAGATTTAAAGTTAAACCAAAAAATAACATAAAGGATTGAATGAGAAAACTAAGATACTTTAGGTTCCTCTCCTATAAAACTCAACCAAGACGTGCATTATATTACTTGTTCTAAATTTTATAATTGATTTTATAGTTAAATTCTTACTTTTATTTAATTCTGCATTCTTTAAGCCCAAACAATTAAATTAAGAAATTCTTAGCAATTGAAACAATCATTGTAAGACGATATTTTGGAAACTTATTTTAGAATTTCATTATTTTTTGACGAATACACTTGTCCATCGAACATATTTTAATCCATTAAGGTATAGGGGACCCAGTACCTCGGCCTCTAAGTACAAATGCCATAGGCTTTAAATAGGTATATAGCATCAAGTAAAAAGCTAATAGTGACATTAACAAGTACAAGGCCAAATTAGTAGTCAAGAGATTTCATCAGTGACTGAGGTTAGATTACACTCAGACATTCAATCTAATTGTTAAACCAACAATGGTAAGATTAATCATTTCCTTAGCATTAAACATAATTGGTCACTTCTTCAACTTGATATTAATAATGCCTTTTTGCATGGTTCTTTATGCAAAGAGGTCTACATGCAACAACCTCTAGGCTTCGTTCATTCTAAAAAGTCTCACCATATTTGTCAAATAAAAAAGTCCATTTATGATCTCAAACAAATATTACAGGCTTAGTTCCAAACTTTGCATAACTTCTTATGTAACTATGGGTTTGTTAACAAGAATTGGGACTCCTCTCTGTTAATTCTCAAATTTGGAAGCCTCATTCTATACACATTTGTGTATGCCAATAATATTATTATTATAAGTAACTCCTTAATCAACATAAATACATTATTAACCTTGTTGAAAGAACCAAAATGAATGAAGTCAAGCTTATCCTCACTGCAATGTCAACCAGCACACCCTTGTACAAGGATGATGGTTCTACGAGCACTGACATCGCCTTCTACAAGAGTACAATTGGCAACTTCTGGTGCTTGTTCATGATAAGGCCTAATATTGCCTTTTTTGTTAACAAGCTAGCCTAATTTATGCAACGCCCACCCCACTGCCACACACATAACAACATTAAAAAGGCTTCTACGATATTTTAAAGGTACTATCTTTGATGGTTTAAAGTTTCAAAAACCAAAGTCCTCCCCCCTCATTGTATGCAATGAACGATCTTGATTGGGTTAGCAACAAAGATGATTTCACATCTGCCTTTACCTCTGTCAAACTTGTATACTATGGTTCCAAGTTGATTTATTGGAAATCCTCCAAGTAGAGTTGCTGTGAGATCTTCCACAGAGGTTGAATATAGAGCCCTCGCAAATTCTGCAACAAAACTATCATAGATCTACTCTCTACAAGATAACTTAGGCATCATGCCCTCACAAGCTCTATTAATTTTATTTGATAATCTAAGTATATATAAATTGACATTCACTTTGTGTGAGACTTCGTTCAACAAGAAAAACTCAACGTTCATTATGCTTGTACAACTATCCAACTCGAAGACTGTCTCACCAAGCCACTATCAAAGGCTCACCATTAACAATTACAAACCAAGATTGGTGTTGCACAACGTAACCTCAATCTTGTGGAGCATGTTAGACTAGCCAACTAATATCCTATAATCGAGGAATTTCATGATTATTTGTTTGCTATTAATTCCACTGATATAATGTTATTATTTTGAATTGCATTTGTTTTGAACTATAGATAGAATATCATATCGTTACGCAAGTCTAAATCTTATCTTGTAATCCGTAGAACAGTACTATTATTATTCATTTCCTATACTTAACATATCTTATGTCACTCCTAATAAACACTACCTTAAGCAATAATTTGTTGTATTGAAGGTTTTTTATGTTGAACTAAACCAGTCTAATCAAGTATATAATATATATATATATATATATATATATGAAAATTAATGATTTTCTCATATTAGTGTAAATTTAAAAACTTATACTTAATTTAAATTTTTTATTTAATTTATATTTAACGGTTAGCAAGTAAAAAATTATAACTCGTTAAATGTAAGTTAAATAAAAAGTTCAAATTAAATGTAAAAGTATTTAGATTTACATTAGTATGAAAAGATCTTGTCTCTATATACATATATAATAAAAACACATAATAATAATAATAATTATTATTATTGTTGTTGCTTTAAATTTAATTTAATAGATCAGATTAATTTAAAGTTAAATATATATGGTCACTTGACCCTCTAATGAAAATAAACACGATTTTCCTCAAATCTCACATTCTCCCGTACGTAAGTTCTTGATGAGCAGTGTTTTTTCAGAAACACCTACAATTGGCGTTGCATGCCCATCATTTAAGTTCTTACGATACTAAACTGCAAAATTTCTTATTATTTCTGTAATATCGTGACTGTATGACCAAAAATCTTCCCCTTCTGCGTCAACGCTATGATATTTGCCCGACCATGATTACCGTTCCTCATCCCGTCGAGAGAGGTGAAATAAATACATTAGTTCTAATAAAATGCTTTTCTATTTTAATCCTATTCACCATTTGTTATTTAATTTTTACTAGATTGAATGAATCTATAAACATATTTATCAATCATTACACGAGTTAATTAACCAAAACTTCAATTCAAGTGGCACATATATAAACAAGGCTCGCATGGTCTTTATTTAGAAATACGGTGAGCAAAAGGTAGACACTTGACACATACAATACAAGTAGACCAAATTATGCATAGCTAGCAATATTCACATTCTCCATGACACTGCTGACAGTTGTCTCTAAGTTGGAAGTGAAAGACCATGAATGAATATCGTGTAACTGAGCGCCACCAGATGACGTGGAAGCAGATAGACCAACCCTTACCCTTGAGGGGAGCACAGCTTTCAAATCCACCACTTGAGAAACGGTAGCAATACGATTGTTCTCGTAAGTCACGGAAACACTCAACGTCTTAGAAAGAGAGTCATAGATTATGCTAACTTTGACCAAAGATCCACTCACCCTATTGAATTTTACGGTCTTCAACGAAATTAAAGAGTTGACATCAATTCCAATATGCGGATAATTAGGATCCCAATCATTTACATAATTATCAAGCTCTACACCCACGAAATTATTGAAAGCGTAGCCGTGATCGACAATTCCGAGTTTCCCACCAGATGAATTGTTGGGAATGACAGTGTCTGAAGGAGCAAGAAAGAAGACAACTCCATCAGCTTCCATAAAACCTTGGATGTCACGTAAGACCAAAGAGATGGAACTCACAAAGCTTGCAACGTTGCCAGTGGTTTCGTCCCATATGGTAACTGGTGTTGTGTACAAGGCACGACCTATGTTTGTGGCAGAATTTGTATGGCTGGTCAGTGCCAACACCCCATTGGCTAAAATCTCGGCATTGCCTTGGAGGGTTATGCTTGATGAGCCTGTGGTGAATTTGGTGAAATTGAAGGAAAGGACTTTTGCGGAGTTCACATTTCTTGCTAACAAAAGAAGCAAAGTTGTGAATGTGACTAAGAGTAGAGAAAATGATTTCTGGGTAGCCATGGTACTAGTTTTTGATACTTGTGAACGAGGGTAGTAGCTGGGTTCACTATGTTTATTTATACACATAATGAGTTCGACTTGCTATGTTCATAAAGATGTACTAAGTTCATAGAGCTTTGGTTAAAAGTTAAAATTAGTTCTCTCAGTCTCCGGCCGTCTTTCAAAAATAGTTATTTTAAAACTAACAAAAACTAAGAAATGAATTTAATCATCTTATTTTTATTAAAAATATTATAAAAAATTATACTTATTTTAGAATTTATTTGTACAATAAACAATTAAAATAAAAAGTAAATTTAAATTTATTAAATTAAAAAATATTGCAAAAAAATTAGTACTCAACATAATAAAAAATAACTTATAAAAAGTATTTCTATTTAATCAAAATCTTTAATTTATTTATTTTTTTAGAATTTGTATATATGAAAGATGATTACCGAGACCATCAAAGAAAGAAAAGCAGATAACAAAGAAAGAAAGAAATTAAGTAAAAACCAATAGAAAGCATGACTTATAAAGAGCACAAGATAACAATTATTTTAAGGATAAAATTATAAAATAATTTTATTTTAAAATTATAAAATTATTATTTAAAAAATGAAATAAAATATTTTAAAAAATAGGAGGAGTAAGCTTTTATTAGGACATATAAATTTTATATTCAAAATATAAGTCATGTTTAAAAGCAGATATTAAATTTTTAAAAAATATCATTTTAATATAATGATAAATTAAATTTAAACTAAAGCAAATATATCATTTTATACTATCACATTGTTTTATTTTTAATTATTTTTTTTGTACATGATCAAAAACTAACCGAATGACATGACAACGCCACATGATAGATAAATTTGCCATATTTTATTAATTTAACAAATATTTAAAATAAAAAATATTTTATAATACTCTTTTATTTTATAAAAAAATATTTAAACTATATTTTTACTAAAAAATATTATTAATACTATTCTAATATAATTTTTATCTCACTTAATTAAATTTTATAAAATGTAAAATAAGTTTGACACATGTTATTAACTAATTTGACTCTCTCTCTCTCTAAAATAAAATTAACAAGCACTTGTATTGTAATACTTTATTTTAATGGGTAATATATTTTAAAAGATAAGTAATATTAATTTATAAATAACATATTTACAAATATTCAAATTATATAAAATTTAATATACATTATCACAAAAATGATATAAGATGATTAAATAGTTGAATTGATCAATTTTATAGTTTATAAAATATTATTAAATGGTGTAAAATAAAAAAACATAAAATTAATTTATTTTAATGAGTAATATGTTTTTACAATTAAATAAATATTTAATTTTTAATAAAATTTTTATAAATATTTAAATTATATAAAATTTAATATATATAATTAAAAAATAATATAAGATAATTCAATAATTAGATTGATTAATTTTATATTTATAAAAAAAATATTAAATGATTTAAATATTTAAGTTTAATATTTTATATATCTATTTTTATATTATAGAACCAAATACTTTTATATTAAGTGCTGGGTTTGCTGGATGTGGTGGCTTTATTCGTGACCGTCATGGTAGACTCTTTGCTGAATTTTATGGTGCCTTGGATCCTTATCTTCCTCTTGCGACTGAACTTTGAAAAATTTATTGGAGAATTAAGCTTGTTGTCCTAAAGAATTTTTAGATAATCTGGATTGAGAGTGATTCAAATGAGACTATCTCCCTTGTTATTAATTTTTCTAATTGTAATCACCCTCTATTTTATATAATTAGAGAGATTAAGATCTTGTTGAAAGGTATTTACTTTATTAGATTTAGTCATGTTCTTAGAAAAGTCAATCAATGTGCTGATTGACTTGCTAAAGTTGGAGTTGGTTGTGGAATGTCTTTTTATTGCTTTGATGAAGCTCCCCCTTCCTTATATTCTTTCTTAAATCTATATATTTTAAGTTCATGGCATCCTAGATGTGTTTTTTAAGTCTTTGTTGTCTTTGAGTTTTTTAGCTCCGTTTACTAAAAGAAAAAAAAATAAAATTAGTGGAGCTACATTTTTATAGCCTAATACTTAAAAAATAAATCATTAATGAAGTTAGTTTTTTCATACAACATTATATCTTAAATTAAAATTGATTAGAAATAATATGTGAACTGTAATTTCTTTTTATGCAACGATTTTACTTTTTAATCAGTACCTTTGTTACCTTTGTTAATTCTATTTTATATTTTAGAGATTAAAGTTATTATTAATTTTTTTATTAATTTATACAATTTTTTTATATTTTTTATAAATATTTATTTTTACATTTATAAAAATATCTTAAATTTTTTATTTCTTAAATCTATAGTTTACTTTTAAGAATTTTATCTCTTAAATATATTATTATTAATATATAATGATTATTGACATTTAACTAATTTTTTAACACTATATAATACAAATATTATTTTAAAATAAATACATTTTAAAAATTATTAAATCTTTATCCATTTAATGTATATTATTTGTAGTTATATAAGTTGTACAAGATGTGACCTCAAGAGTTGGAGCATCCTCACATAAAATATAAATTAACGATATCCACACACAAAAAACAGTTGGACGTCATCTTTTGTCATTAACTGAGTGTCTCTAAAGAAATATTGCAAGGGATACGAAAAATCAACGATGGTCCTTCCACGGACGTGGATTCATCAGTTAAGATTAGTTTGACGAGTTAAATTTTTTCAAATGTTATTTATTCTATGAAAAATATTTATAAGCGTTATTTCATAATTTTGAATTTTCTGACATGATCATCTTATTAGGCAAAAAAAAAAGGACACAATATTTTTTCTATGTAGTCATATGATTTTTCTATTTTTATTTTTTAAAAATTTTTATTTTATATCTTCAAGACCTTGAATACGTATTTATTTGAGTGACTTGTTTCTTATTTGTAAAATATAAAAAAAAAAAGTACATTTGTGACCCATTCATTTTTAATATATTAAAAGTTTATAATTTTTTTAATATTAAACAGGACTAAAAAGGCCCATTTTTTATAAACTTTTAAAATACATAAAAAGTTAAAATTTATGAAATATTATATATATATATATATATATATATAGCGGCATGACCTTCTTACATTAAGTCTAAAAATTCTTACACTTAATTTGACTCTCTTTTTTAACTTATATCTAACATCAAATAAAATAATAAATTATAACATGTTAGATGTAAGTTAAATGAAAGTAAAAAAAATTCTTATATATATTTTTTTTATTTTTAAATAAAATTTAGGTAAAATTTACCAAATAAAAATAATTGTCACAAATAAAAAATAAGACTCTTATCATGTGAATATTATTAATTATACGGGTAGAAGTATTTATTGAAACTTTGAATTTTGTCCTATAAGTAGAATGGTGTAACTATCAAGATTTCAAAATAATATGGGTACCAAGTCTTTAGGTCCATTTGCATTTATATAATAAGTTAAAAGCGATTCAAACACGTTTCTAAAATATAAAACGTGCTTAAATTTTTTCTAATATTTTTTTTAGTTAAAATTAGTAATTTTTTTAGAACCACATATGCATTATTAATTTTTTAAAAATAAATAATTAAAAGATATTATATGAATATTTTTAAAATTTTAAAAATATTATATTATTAATAACATATGCTATTTTATATTAAATAAAACTACAAACATGTGAAAACTTTTGAAGTTTAAATTAGGGTTTTTTACACAAATAAATTAAAAAATTATTATTTCTTAAATATTCTTTTAAAAAATTACATAAATATCCTAAAAGTACATATAATAGAAATCGATAAAATCAATTTTTGTTTTTGTTTTGAAAATTTTTACACAAATCAACTTCTGTTATAGGTTTAATTTTTTTTTCATAAAAGTCGTTTTAAATTGGCTTCCATTTTGCTTTTGAAACTTTTTACACAAGAAGTCAATTTAAATTGACTTTCATTCTGCTTTTAAAAATTTTTTACACAGAAGTTTATTTAAATTGACTTTTATTTTATTTTTAAATTTTTTATATAAAAAATAATTTAATTCAATTTTCATTCTGGTTTCAAATTTTGTTTACACATGAGTCAATTTAAATTAACTTTCACTCACACATGAATATGTTTTAAAAAGAAATTGATTATAATTAACTTTGTAATATATAATTAAAGTTGATTAAAAAGAAGTTTATTATAAATAAATAAAAATTTGCCATTTGAAAATGAGAAAATTTTGAAATTAAGTGTGAAAATTAGAGTCAGATGATAACATTCATTAGCAATCGCTTTGCACCTTTGTTCTTAAACTTTACAATAAATTTTGATACAATGACACAATGTGTTGCACACAATATGCATGATATGCTGAAAAGATGTCACTAGTTCCTTGTAGCTTCTAGAGCTAATTTAATTGCATAATAGGGATAGGGCTGGAGTTCAACAAGAGCGAGACAGGAAATCATACAGTCGACAACTAGCAAGAATAAGAAAAAAGATAATAAAAGCTCAAGGGATTTATCACGAAGACAAGTGCTCCAGCGAAAGCTATCAATTAAAAGAGAAGACCGGGTAGTGGTAGTTACTTAGGGGAGGGAGCAACTTATCCGTTAGGATAGGATCCCTCTACTTCACGTTTGATGGGATGGTTAAGAGATTATCTATGGTAAAATTCATCACAACTTATCAATGGATATAACCCTTTTGGCATGAATAGTTTATCAGTCTAGGCGTGGATGTTCTTATTTGGACATCTTATTTGGGCTACTGGGTTTATGTTCTTAATCTCCTGGCGCGGATATTGGCAGGAATTGATTGAAACTTTAGCATGGGCTCATGAACGCACACCTTTGGCTAATTTGATTCGATGGAGAGATAAATCAGTGGCTCTTTCCATTATACAAGCAAGATTGGTTGGACTAGCCCACTTTTCTGTAGGTTATATACTTACTTATGCAGCTTTTGGCTTATCTTTTGCTTGCGTTACGCTTCCAAAGCAGCTCCGTCTTTGCCTCAGCCTTCTTCGCTCCTAGTTGGGTATCTCCGAGAACTTAAGCTAAGGTGTTGCAACCGGCGATCGCAACGGTACGGCGAAAAACGTTTTCAAATATATCAAAGGAGTCGCCACCAAAGTTTATTTTAAGAAAAACCTTGGAAAAACTTAAATATAATACAATCTTTGAAACCAAAAATGAGTTCGGGAGTCATTTACGTGTAGGGAAGGTATTAGCACCCTACAACTTCCATTTAAAAATGGTTACCTAAAATTAATTGTGCAAATTCATTCTAATTTTGAAAAAAAAACATTTATTTAACCCCTAAATATTAATTATTTCATTTTAGAAGAAGAAATATTATTTATTGAAATATTATTTGGGTTATTTTAAAAATTATTTTGACTTGACGGGTTCGGTTCTCGCTCCTACGTATCCCTGGGTGCAATGGAGAACTCAAAGTCACGTAGTTCTATTTAAAAATTATGAAATTAGTTTATTATAATTAAGTTTAGTAAAAGAAAAAATTATTTTAAAATTAAAATCATTTTCGTAAAATTATAATGTTTAGGATACAAGATAATGCAGTTATACATGTACCCTACGAGAAAACAATACAGAAAGTGAAGGAAGATCACACTGCAAATCGTTAAAAAATATTTTATTCATAAATAGAGTATTTGAATTTTAATTTTGATTATGATTAATATTGAAAGAAATTTAAGATAGCGTAAGCTATACATAAACCTCTTATAATTTATTAGACTATCGAAGGCAATATAAATTACACATCGATATTATAAAAATTTATAAAATAAAGAAATTATAGTAATTTAATTTATCAAAATTTGAAATATAACTTAAGAAAATTTAAAATATGAAATTGATTCTATTTTAATAAAAAATAATTTTATTTGAATTGATTAAAGAAGATACTCATTTAATGAAAAACATTAAAAATTTTATTTGATAGATTTATATTATATAAAACCTAAGGTAACGTTGGTACACATAGATTTTGATAATTTATAACGCATAAAAGTAGAGTCGCTACACATTAGCATTATAAATTATTTCTTAATAAAACAATTTAAATTTAAATTAGTTGATTGATTTGTAAGTTAGTATTTAGAAGAGAAATACATCTTGCATTATTATTAAAGTGATTAACTAATTAATTAATGACAATATGTGATAAATTAATATTGCATAAAGTCTTGGTAACGTAGGTACACATAGACTTTATCAATTTATAATACATGATGATAGAGAAGCTATATGTTAGTATTATAAATTGATACAATTATATTATTATTTATTAATTAATTATAAAAAAATAAGTAATTTAGTATTCACAATATAAGATAAAGTAATCATAAATATAAAATTAAATCGCATTAATATGATACAAATATACAATAAATAAAATAAAAGATAACAATCCTAAAAAGTAAGATATAAATAATGAAATATAAAAAAGGAAATAATTTTTTGTTAATGTTAAAATGAGATAAAAAAAAGTCAACTCAAATATGATATTGTAAAGTAAACGGTATCAAGAGATTTTAAATAAATAAAATAAAATAAAATAATTTAAACAAGGTTAACATAAAAAAATAAAAAAAAATAATAAGAACTCATTTATTAAATAAATTAATAATTATCATAATAACAAATAATAATGATGAATAAATAAATAAAACTAAAACAATAAATTATATGTTGAACTAAATAATGATAAAAATAAAATAAATAAAAAATTTGGACAAAAAAATAATAAAAAATAAAAAAAAGGATAAAATGGTCCCAAATTTTAAATTTTCAGATTTGAGAGGGAAGGACTTTAGGGTTAGGGGTGTGCTTTTCTCCAAGAAAAACAAAAAAAAAGTTATGAAAGGGTGGAGGTGAAGTTAATGGAGGCCATGGTTTTGAATGGTGAAGGTTATTGAGAGCAAAAGAAAGATGAATGAGACAAGGTAGGGAAAGAGTTTTTTATGGTGAGTTTTGTGTTTGTGGATGATGATAGATGGAGGAATGGGTGGAGAGATGGTGAGACATAGATGTTTGAAGTGGTGGTTTGAAACCTTTTTTTTTTTTGTCATTTGGGATTGATTTGATATAGGAAATGTTTATTCAAAATATGAATATGTATGAAAAAAAAAATGTATAAAATGTATGATGAAGCTTACTTGACGTTTTTGAAAATTTTTGCTTGTCTCTTGTTCTTCCTCCTTTCCACTAACCTTTCTTTCTCTATATTTTCTCTTTTTCTCTCCAAGTTTTAGAATGCCTCCTCTCAAAAAAATTTTAGCCTCCTTTGATGTCCTCTTCGCTCCATGGTTCTTTTTTTCCTTTTATTGTTAGGATTTTCACAAAAGGCAAAAAAAAATCTGAATTTTTCCTTTTTTATGTATAAAGTAACATTGGTTCAAGAGTTTGATTATTTGTCATATTCTATTTTCCTTTTAAAAATTAATTTTGAAATTTTTCTATTTTATTAAGATAAATTTTTGTTTTTTTCTTTAAAACCTTTTGATTCCATTCTTCTTTTATAATATTAAAATTCAGATTTTTTTTTAAATCAAAATTTTAGTGTTCACATAAGGGATTGTTTATTAAACGTCCCATATAGTTATCATACAATCAAATTAACTTTAGAAGATACAAGAAATGAGTGACATTCCTTCAGCACATGCATATTGTATGCAGCATATTGTGTCATTGTATCAAAATTTATGTAAGGTTTAAGAATAGAGGTGTAAAGCAAATTGCTAATGAATGTTTTCATCTTACTCTAATTTTCACACTTAATTTCAAAAATTTGTCATTTGAATTTCAAAATTTTTTCATCTTCAAATGACAAATTTTTATTCATTTATAATATACTTCTTTCTAATTAACTTTAATTATACATTACAAAGTTAATTATAATTGACTTTTTTCTAAAATATATTCATGTGTGAGTGAAATTTAATTTAAATTGATTCATATATAAACAAAATTTGAAACCAGAATAAAATTTGAATTAAATTAATTTTTATATAAAAAATTTTAAAATAAAATAGAAGTCAATTTAAATCAACTTCTGCGTATAAAATTTTCAAAAGTAGAATAAATGTCAATTTAAATCGACTTCTATGTAAAAAAATAAACCTATAATAAAAGTGAATTTAAATCGACTTTTATTATATGTACTTTTAGGATATTTAGGTATTTTTTTTTCAGGATATTAGGGAATAATAATATTTTTTAATTTATTTGTGTAAAAAAGCCTTTAAATTAACATTGAATTAACAAAAATTACATAATATAAAAAAAAAACCAATAAACATGATAAAAGAAAACCCTAAAAACATTCTCTTTTAAAAATACTTTTGTAAACACTTTTAAAAATGTTCGGATTCAAAAATTATTATTTACAAAGGTTGTTAATTTCTATAAGTTACTAATTTTGAACTAAATTAAAGAAATATTTTGAATCTGTTCTTAGCTAATATAAAACATTTTACCTTAAAAGAATCGGTTTATTCGAGTTTTATGAAAAATATTTTACCTATAAAGTTAGCAAATGTGAAATATTTAAACATTATTACTATATGAGATAAGAAGTATTATCAACATGTTATTTCATAGTAAAATGTTACGAGAGCTTAAAGTAACTTCATGATTGATCATATTTCTTTTCAAGTTATGTTGCAATGCCCCATCTCTCTTATTTGTGGTTGCCAAGCATTGAGGAGTACGGAGTGAGTTCTAATTTACTGCAAGCTAATATGGTGTTAATTGATGTGGGGTATAAGCTGAGCTGACTGGTTGATGGTTGATATGAGAGTTATTGTCTCCTGTACAGTGCTGCTCCACTTGGATGGTGGATTAATGGTTGTGGGAAAGTGTCCGATCATAGATATAGCATTCGAGGACATTTCAATATAAATATGCAATAATGAATAACAATGATCGAATAAGAAATAAATACAAAGTTATTTAATATGAAAATTTCATAAAAGCTATTAGTAGTTCATATCATATCAAAGAGATTTTTTTTATTATCATCAAACAAAGACAAACAAGTATACAAACAAACTGTTACAACTAGTCAATTAAATCAACGGTAAAGCTTATAAATTGATAATTAAAAAGATAAAAATACTAAAAAAATAGAGTTATTATATAAACATTATTAATTACATCACAAATCTCGTTTCAACAATCTAACTGCCTTAAAACTATTATCAAATTTTTTATCTACCATTGAATAACTTTAAAATTGCAGATTTTTTTAAATTACTTATAAAACATTGCAAAAGTATTTATTTTCTCACTCTAATGACTCATTTTTTTTACTTTTATACATAAATATTCATCTCTACCAGTGAGACAAAGTAAACTTATTTATTTTAAATTTATTTTTCATGATATAAAATAAAAGTTTGATACCCGACAACATAAAGATATTTTTTTTCAAGAGTAACAGTAGGAAGTAGGATGAAAAGGATGCTTATAATATTGCGATGGTGCGCTCCCTCCAGTAATATAATTCGAGTGTAAGAGTCGCAATTTGGTGACACTAGTTCACGTCGATGCATGTTGAGATTCGACCAACCGATGAAGTAGAGAGAAAAAGGTAAAAGATTATGGAATGCTAACTGATATTGAGTGCATGTCATTTAAGCCTGAGGTTAATTATTGACCTGATCCACTAAAAGTGTAACTCGGACTTCATGCTCAATTTGGCCCAATTAAACGTTGAATCTGGGCCTGTTAGGCAAGTCCAAAACACTTAGGACGTTACTAATATATCTTTTAGGATTGGTCAAAATCAACATGTTTCCACGACCAAAAAAAAACATCATGTTTCTATACTTGTTTTGTTTGAGCATCGTTGCCAATTACTACCATGTTTGGTTTCCTTGATTCTGGTTTTTTCTTTCTTTTGAACCCAAAAACAAGTTTGTTTGTTCTTTCTAACGATAAGCAACAAATTTCTCATAACTTTTTCTCATCTTTTGGTTCGTTTATTTGATGTTCAGTTATTAGTGTTTGTTTAAACATATTGGACTTTTAAAATTAAAATATTAAGTGTCACAAATTACCTAGTTAGAATTTAAATACAAATTAAAATGTTATATATATTTTACTTGAAACGGTTGCTTTTGTTTTGGCGAGGGTGGCTAACCCTTTCCCTTTGCACTCTTGCTCACATTAACGTAACTTTGCCCTGATCACTCTCAAGAATCAATATCTTCGCACTTTATATTGAATTGAACGTGGAATCAGAATATTGGTCAAGAGTTTTTTACATGCTCAAGATTCAGGATAAGAACCTTTAATCGGAAGCCACTTCGATTCATGCACAAGCAGAGCTCGTGAATAGAAGCGATTCAGATCAGCCACTTTTATTTTGTGTGTTCTTTTTGTTATAATCATGTTTGAATTTTAGTTTGGCTTGCTCTATTTCTTCGATGGTCCTCATTTTGGGAAAATTTCCAAGCCATTGTTCATTTAGTAGAAAATTATAAATATGCGTTGTGTGTGGTTAGGTTTTGACACACAATTCAGTTTAATTCTTGTGTTTTTCATGTGCCTTGACGGAATGGGTTGAGGAATGACTTCGACATAGTTTGAACGGGTTTTTTTATTTGTTCCTGATTATGAATTTGATTGGTTTGTGCAAATCAAGTTGGTCTAAAGTGTCTTAGAAGTGTATGTTTGTGCAAATCCGTTGATTCTCAGTTTCGATTCCATTAGGGTCTACACTTTTCATTATTGCAAGCTCATTGGTTTTCTTTGGCTTAAATTATAATAACGATTATATGCAGACCTTTGGCTTAATGTGGATGTGAAATAGTTCCTTGGCTTCAATTCTACATGTGATAGTTTGGTACTAAGGTAAATTTTTTCCTCTCTTTTACGCTATACTTATTCTTCTCTTTTTATCTAAGGTAACATCAGATAGTTTGCCTTTCATGCATTGCACTTTGTGGGGTTGAAAACGAAAATGTTACAGTGGTTGAATCAATCTTTTAGATTTATCGTGACTGTAATCATATCAATATTATACTTTACTAGACTTTGATATTAACCTAAGGCTTTGTCATGGGCCAGAGTAACATTATATTAGTCGTAAAATTTCCAAGTTTCCTTGTTGAATGTTAGTTATAAATCTGAAATATTTTGGAGATAGTTTTAAATTAACCATTGTTTTATTCAAACTTGCATTTTACTTCTTAAATTAAGGCAGTTTTTCTTGTTGGAACTATTGATTTGAGTTAATCATTTTTCTATTTTTTCGTAATGTATATATAATTTTTTTAAAAATATATGATAACATTTGTTGGGATAGATCTGACAGTTTGATGCACAAGTTTAGATTGACTTATGTACCAATAGGGCTAACAATGTCCCAATTACTTTCTAGTCAGAATGTATTGTCCCATAAATAGACGAAATCCCAGTCATTTAATTTTTTTTGAAGTATTAATAATTATAAAATAAAATTTGTATTGTAATAACTTTAATGGTTGAATGAAGAAATGGACAAGAAAATTGAGAGAAGAAAATGGAGAGGATCTTAACTCCTCTCTACTTTTGGATGCTAAAGAGAGTCCCCATACACAAGTTTGAAGTAGTGTTTAGTAAGAGGGAAAAATGAAGGGAGGGCAAGAAATTTTATAAAATTTTGAAGAGAAGGAGATGGGAAGAATATTTATAATTTTTTTAATTTTTTGATAAAAAAATTTAAGGAATGAGAAAGGAGATAAAATCTGTCATCATTTAATTTTATCTCCCTTAAAATTATAGAATTTGAGAGGGGAGAAAAACTTAGACTAATAATAAATTTATTTTTATTTATTTCGCTTCTCTCTTCTTTCCTTATGGACTAAATACATTTTCTTGGTCAAAATAACTCCCCTTCTTTCTGTTAAAATCCCTTCATCTCCTCTTTTCCTTAAAAACAAACAGTGCTTAAACTTAAAACAAAATTGTTCGACTGATTATGTCGCTACTCAGGTATACAGGATACCATCGTCTTGTTTGAGCCTGTTGAAGTTGTGTTGATGTAATTTCATCCAGCAAGACTGGTTATTAATCCTTTTCTTTCATTGTTGTAATTTTCGGTGATACTTGGAAAACCTAGGTTTCGTATTTATCAATCAAGATAAACTAACTTATCAAAGTGTGGTGTATTTGAATTTGATGTTCAAAAATTGTGGTGAAGGAGAATGAATTACCTGTTAACAACATTGTCAAAGAAGATAGAGGTGGATTCCATCATCAGGGACACCATTGATAAGGTCCTCGTCCTCCGCTTTGGTCGTGCCTCTGACCCTGTCTGTCTCCAGCTCGATCAAATTGTATGATTTTCATTCATCATCTGTTTCTCTTGCATTTCAATTTATTGGTTTTTTTTTTCAAAATCAAAATCATTTTTTTATTACTTATTTTTTAATTTTATACTTTCCCATGATCATTTGCTTTTGTTTGTTGTGTGCATTGTTGATACAGCTTTCTAAAGCAGCAAGGGATGTGTCCAAGTTTGCAACTGTGGCACTGGTTGATGTTGACTCTGAGGATATTCAAGTCTATGTCAAGTATTTTGACATCACTTTGATACCATCTACAGTGTTTTTCTTCAATGCCCATCACATGAAAATGGATTCTGGGTTGGTGGTCTCTGCTCCATTGTCTTTTGTCTTCAATTTCTCACATCCTGTTTTGGTTTAATTCTGGTCATTTCATTATGTTTGTATAAGTGGTAGATATTGCCAGAGATTTTACTTGTAGTTATGATTCCCATTGAAAAGTATTGTTAGAAACTAGTAAATGACTTCCATATTTTGAAAAGGGGATTTGTTCTCTATTTTTCTTTATTATTATTTGACTTATTTCCCTTTGAATCTGTGATAGTATTCCTACTAAAAGAATCTATAAATGTTATGAACTATGCCTCATTTGTAGCTTGACATGTTATATGTCTTAAGATGTCCTACATTGGTTAGGAATTGAGCTAGAATACTCCTTATAGGAAGTTAGGTCCAAGTTTCTTAACAATATGCATAGCAAGTTCCAGAATAGGCATGTACTTTTTGGTTGTTATATAGCCCACTAGTATGCTCATTTAATTGAGATCTTGCTGCAATGAGAACTTGAGAATAAGATATGAAAACTTTTGCCAATAGAAGGTTTAAAAACTGTAAAGGATCTTTTCTCTTCTAGCTTCTTTTCACATACTATTCAGTGTATATAAAATTTGACCATTCCATGTGTTGGGGGCATAAGTGGGCTTATTTTTATTATTAAGCCAGGTGAGCTTGCTGTCTAGATTAAAGAGTTTTATGTTTATGCTGATAAATGCAATCTGAATTAATATCACCCAAATGCTTGGGTTAGGTGGGGTAAAAGTCTTACAATTCAGAATTGCTTGTGCAAGTTGCAACTATACGAAGTGTAGTAAAGTTTGGGATTGCGGTCTAAATGAAATGTTGCAATCCAATAATAATATAAAATGTTACACTTGTATCTATGAAAATTCTCACTATCTTTGGAGTCCAGTTAAATGTCATTTTCTAAAGAGTTTATGTAGTACTACTGCTTTTTGTATTTTGTAATCTCTTATTCTGTAAGTTGAATTAGAATTCTTGTGGTAAAGTGTTGTGATGTTGTCATTGCAGTTTTGCAAAAACAGATATCTTTCCTCTCAATCCTTTAGCTATATTTATCTTGTATTATGACTCATATCAGTAAATTTAGAGTGCAAGTTTATTGACATTTTTGCTATTGTATTTAGGACTGCGGATCATACTAAATGGATTGGTGCTTTTCACAGAAAGCAAGACTTCATAGATGTTGTAGAGGTATATATCCTTGTTTGCTGCACTAATAACATTATTCATGTGGATAAAGATCTAGTTGGAATGATTAGAAATTAACTGCTAATTATTTACTATTGAGCACTAAATTTATTGTTAAAAGTAGTAATAGATGACAACCATATGGCAGCCCAGCAAGATTACGAAGTAAAATGTGTTTTAGTCTGGCAGGTAATGGAAAAATAGTTAGTTACTATTTTTCATTAACTGTTTTAGTCTGGCACATTTGAAGTTTTTTAATGAGAAAGCATCCTTGTATGATAGCTTGTTTTAATCTGAGAAGACATATAGATAGCATTCCCTTGTAGATAGTGGGAAAAATGAAGAATGTTTCAAAATGACTTGCTTGCTTGTGTGAGTACTGCCATTTGTTTTCAGTGGTCTTCGCATTTTGTGAATTAATTTCAATATTTGAGTATTTGATGTTTTTTGTTTTTCCGCCAATCCCATGTCGTTTCTCTCCCTTGACTTGATGATTGGATTAGATGATGTATAATTGTATATCTGAAGTTCATTTATTTGGCGCTAGGTTAGCTTCTACATAACTTTACCCTCTTTTGGTGTTCGAACTTGTTTAACTGCAACGTGAAGCCCAGGAGATATTTTTGTTCTAAATGCTATTATAAATCACTTTTTTGTTCCCTTTCATTCTAAACCCTTCAATACGTTGGATTCCTTACCTGAGATTGAATAGAGCCACCCCTTCATTTAAGATGAAAAAAATATTTAAAAAACTAATAATAATAACAGTGAAGTTTTAGACCAAACAAACCCACTAGAGTAGGAGAGGAGAGAAAGTTGTCCACAACATTTAAATTTCAGTATCCTAATAGAATTCTCTTGTTTCTGGTTTAATTATTATATCATTTGTAAAATTCTCTTAACAGTTTACGAATTACCAGTTTTTGGTGGATATCTGGAAATGTTTGCTTCCAGGTATTATTTATTATCAGTATTCATGAAACTGTTTTTACATTCCTGCAGGCAATATTTCGAGGAGCAATGAAGGGAAAGCTTATTGTGAATTGTCCTCTCCCGCCTGAACGTGTACCGAAATACCAGTTACTGTACAAGGATGTCTAAAACTTAACAACCCTCCCCTCCCCTCCTTTGATGTATATGTAAGTTCATGAAATAAAAGTTGGTCGGTAAGTGCTATTTTATTCTTTCATCTTTGGATCCTTTTTTATTTCTAAAAAGGAAGTACTTGTACATTGGTGAAGTTCAAATTCACATGCAAGGTTGTTATTACGACATGGAAAGATGTTTATACAAGAGGAGAAAATCACATGCAGGTCTTTCGAAACTTGACACCCAACCCAATTAAGGGGTGTATGTTAGGCGTGAGAAAGTAATGTGATTTAAAAAGAAGAGAAAAAAAAATGTGAGTAAAAATTAGATGCAAGAAAAATAAAATGTAAATAAATTGTTTTTCAAAATTGAGCAATGCTTTAAAGATCAATAAGTTGAAAAAATCATATAAATAATTACAATAATTTTTTAAGAAAAGTAAATAGTAAGCTTGAAATTTTGTATACACAACCAACCCTGTCCCCCCCCCCCCCCACCTTGGCAAGCTTGAGGCCTCAAAAAGTCATAAATATTTAATATTGATTTAATCTATACAATTTATGCACATTAAATGTATATAAAAAATCTCTCTGATTTTCAATACCTGTTTTCTTTTACAAGGGGAAAAAAAGGAGATTATCTCATGAATAAAATAGCACTGTTTATGTCAATGATATAAAAATGTAACTAATATTCAACCGGCATATCGATTCATAATTATTGATTCAATAATAATTAAATTAGCAACTTGTATGTATATTTTTAACACCATATATCTTAATGTATTTATAAAATATTAAGTTCTGTAAAATTTTAAATTAATATACAAATTTATATTATGTTACAAAAAATAAAAACGTTGACAATAAACACCGACACACTATAAATGTATATATACTTCTATTTATTTTAAAAAATGTTTTACATTAAATAAAATACAAACCTAGTTTTAATGTATTTTGACCATGATTTTTACGGGTTTTCAACCGGTGTAATTGGATTTTCATCAATCTTTTGATTGACCAACTTTGAGAAATTCAAATTAATGACTTGATTGATTCGTCAATTTTTTTGTAACTAAATATGTATTTCTTGTCTGATTTTTAACCCACATTTTGCGTAAAAATAAAGGATGAAAATGATTTTTGTTTGGAAAAACTCTTGTTTCACTAGAATTTTAATTAGATTCAAGAAAAAAACTACGATTTAAACTTGGGCCTAATTAATTTTTTAGTGGGCTGTTTGTAATTAGAATATGGACCAAATGTTAGTAGTTTCTTAAAAGCCTCAATTGGACATTAAACAAAAGTGAACTTACGTGCAATATTTTATTATTATATTCTTTTAAGTAATTTTTTAGTTATTTATTAGTATTTTTATTAAAAAATCTTACTTAATGCATGGTCGAATAAAAAACGTGGCTGATTTTTTAATAATAAAAAAAATTTAAATAACAATTCTTATCTTTATGAGAAACTAATTCCTTTTTCTAAAATTAACTCCTGTTAATATATTATTTTAAGAATATATATAAATCAGGCCGTTTTAAATGAACTTTTCCAAAATGATATGCAAAGGGAAAAGATATAAAATCAAAAATGATATGGCTCCATGAAGTGCTCAAAATTGTTTTCGATTGATCAACACAACTTAAGACCCAAATTTTTATATGCAAGGTATATACAGCCTGGAATATTATTTATATAATGAGGACAACCCAACATGCATAGAGATAAGCTTCGATTATTATTAAAATTATAGAAAGGCAAAAAGAAAATGACAAATGACTAACATGCCAACTTATGCTTTACGAGAACCAGCTCTACCTATTTGGCTATCTGACACGAGACCATATCATACCCACAAATGTCTATTAAATATTTCAATAAAGGGTTAATTTAATTAAGTTGGACGAAGATACATATTGCAATATTTGATCTATGGGACTCGAAATTAAAGGAAAGGAAAGTGATAATGCATTCAATTTTTTTGGCAAAGTTCAAATACTATTTGTTTTTATTTCATTTTTTATTTGTAGTGGTGGAGGGAGAATATGGAGTGTAGTGAAAGGGAAAGTGTTCTTTATCTTGCTTTCAGCTCTTTTCCTTCTTATTATTCTAATTAATATCTTTGTCATTAAATGTATATCCAATAAGCGATAACCCTTCTTCTTTCATAGCCCCCACCACTTTGTTTGCTTTGAATCTTTCTGCTTAAGAGCCAAAGAGTTACACAAATCTAAACCAGCCTTAAGTAGTTCCAATTAAAAAGAGCCAAGAGACATTGAAATTGAAAGATATACCAAATATGAAATATGGGACCATGCATGTTTGTTGAACCCCGCAGCATGGCCAACTTGGTTCCAACCAGGAAGTTTCAGAATAAAGTCCTACTCATCTTTTTGCACTTTCACACTTCCCAATTCCAATTTTAACACTTTCTATTACAAAATTTAAAATAGTTTATGACTGACAAATATGGCTTTGAATTCAAATATTGTAAAACTAAGTGTGAAGCACATTTTAAATAGAATAACAAAATTTAGTTTCTTTTCCTTTTCTCCTTTCTCTTTATTTTCTCTGTTTATTTATTTTTACTTTAAGAAAATGCTTTCTTACAAACATGGGTTTGTTTGCTGGAGGCCCAGTATGGTAAAAATCAGTAATAAAATAAGAAAAATTAACGTTGACAGAATAATTGGATTTAAGGGCCGAAAACAAAATCATTCAAAACATGAATACTTAATAATATATATATATATATATATATATATAGAGAGAGAGAGAGAGAGAAGAGCCGTTGAAAATTGATCTCCAACTCAAGCATTCAAAACTCCAAAGGCCAAGTTCTTATCAACTCGAACTCGTTTGTCAAACCTTTCAAGTTAAGCTTCTAAAAAATTATTGGACCCAAAAGAAAAATCCTTCTAATAAATTAAAGCAATTATATTTCTCTATTTTTTCTTTAACGTTTAAAATTTTGCATAAAAATTTAAAAAATTAGTATCTTAAATTTTATAAAAAATTATTTTACTTTTTATTATACTCTTTACTTATTATATTAAATTAGTATCTTACTTATTTAGTATTTATGTTAAATAAATATTATTTATTAAAAAAGATATAAAAATGTAAATTAATTATTAGTTTTAAATAATAATATTTGAATAAAATAAAATTAATGCAGTATAAAAAAGTAGAAGAAATACCTAAATATTTATTTGGCAGAGATAGTACCAACCTAATAAAGCCTTCCCCACAATCTTCTAACAGTGGTGGCTGCCATTTTTCAATGGAAGGGATCGAAAAAAAAAAAAAAAAAAAAAAAACCATGCTCCAAAACTAACATAAATTATTACATTCGCATCACTTTGTGTGTGTTTAAAAAATTTAGATTCTTAGATCATATGATGATACTATTCTAGGTTTCTCGAACTGCATGTGGTCTTATTCCAACAAAATTAAACTGCATATTGAACTCTGCTGGTCGCAATTGTCCCTTATCACCCATTATATTATAGGAGAGAATAATGCTATACAACAAAAAATAAAGTCAATTTTTTTATTAAATTAATAATGGTTGTTATTGGATGAAATGAAATGTATTAAATTTCTCACCATTGAAGAAAAATAGCATACCAACTAAATTATCAAAATCATTGACTAATTAATTTAAAAAACAGAAAAGGATAACCCTCCTTGTTATTCAATTTTTTTCCCACGTTTGCTTGCATTCTAGCTAGTTCCCATTTTTGTAACTTAACTAGCTAATTAGAAATACATAACGAATTGGATAATATTACATTGATTCTTTAAAATATTCACTATCAAATTAATATTTTACAAATAAAAAATGCTAAATTTATCGTTTTGCATTAACATTTTCGACATTTGTAAACATAAAACTGATGTGACGTACACTTTAATTTGTTGATAGAATTCTTTTAATATTAATATGATATTCCTAATTTTGGGAAGACCATGTATTGATTTTACTTATTTCTCATCTCAATCGAAAATGTTAACCTGTCATAATCTTAAATCGTGTAATTTGAATCATCCTACTGCAAGCACTGTTGCCAATATTTAGTTGCAAGGGTTCAAAAAGTAAAGTAAAAATGATAGTATTTTAAATTTGAACTAATTCGATATTATCTGTTTGTTATACAAATTAAAACATAAGAAAATAAGTTTGATTTTCCTTACATATAGTAAGATCCGTTACATCATCATATAAACATTAGTATAAAGTTTAACGACTATTCTATACATTAATATCATGCATGAATAAAGACAAATATGCATCAGTACGTACGGCTGCAGTAATCCTGTTGTAATGTAAACCCTGTGGCTGTTTAAAGTAACAAAGATCTTCATAGGAATTATCTAAATTTGATATGAATATGAAGAGTACTAAGATTGACCAAGTTCAACGCATTATGAGCCACATCTGTAACCTTAACAAATTCGAATTTGCCATTACTTTTCACACGTAAGAAGATTGCTACTTCGTATTCTCTAAATATTTTATTAATTATCTGTCAAATGTTGGCAAACTGTTATGATTTGGTTCTCATGTATATGGTAAGAAAACAACAACCACCCCCAACTCCCGATTACGTTCTGACTAAAATATACAATAATTAAATAATTTAGAAACATGTATATTGCTTGCCAAAGTTTGCAAATATTAATCAAATTGAATTTAAGCTTTGAAAGCAAAGTTATTTTATTCGTTACTTGTTGAACTAAACACGATCAATGAAGATAAATTCAAGAAAAAGAATAACAAAGTAAAGGATTTAATTGAAAAAAAAAAATCAGGAACGCAGTGTAAATTAAGTGGTACATTCTCTTAAGAGACTACTTCATTTCGCAGTTGAGTTTAGACCATAGATCACATTATTTTATTTACAATTTACCCTTCTCTTCTTCTTCCAACTATGGATCCTGAAAAACGACGAGGGAAATCCATATGGGCTGTCAATATAATTATGACACTTAAAATGAGCTGTTAAATATGTGGGCTAACTGTTCATTATGAATGGCTTTAGGATTAGAGTTTGAGGCATCACATGCACTATTAATTATAAATCAAATTAAGTAGCATAAAGAGAATCAAGCTAATGGCCCTTCACAAAAACCAAGTCGTTCTTTTGTAATTGTTTAATGTAGAAAGCCACATATAAGTCTACTTTATTCCCGTTTGATTAAGAAACATGTTATTAAAACCAAATCAAATATTAAAGCTCGCAAACTGTACATAGATGATGAAAGATGATAAGGAAGGTGGACTATAAAATTTAATACAACGTAAGGTCTTTGAAAAATCAAATTCAATTTGGATTATAGTTTGTAATAATCGATGTTTCATGAGATGATAAAATAATAAAAAGAATTAAGATGTAGAGTTATTTATTTGTATATAGAAGATATTAAACTGTGTCATAATGTAACATTTTATTTATGTTTGAAAGTCAGATATTTATTTGTAAATGAGGAAGAATTGAATAAGCTTAAATATGTTTTTTATTTTTTAAAATATATTATTTATTTTTAATTTTGATCCTTAATTACTATTAAATAATCATGTAATTATAAACTTATATATTATCGCATGTCATTTTTTATTTCACATAATCTTTTTTTTAAAATCACATCAATAAGAGAAATTAAATCAATAATTTAAAAAATTAAAAAACAAAAATCAATAATTTAAAATTAAACTCAAGTTAACATAAGTTAGCAAGTAAGTCATTATGTCAAATTTTACTTTATAATAAAGAAAGACTTTAGGAAGTAGTTAATAGATAGAGAGCAATTATCTATTAACTGGTCTCTACGAAATACTTGTATAGCAATTACAAATTAATTATTTTATAAAGTTACTTTTGGACTTAATTTTGGTTTATGATAAAAAATTTATGAAAAAAGAATTTTTAAATTTTAAATTTGCAGTTTATATTTTAGAGAGTAGTTATATGAATTGCTATCTGAGTAATATTTATTTTAGACAACAATGCTTGCTTATTAGAGCAGTTTGAATTGTTCTTTAATGTCTTTTATGTTGCATTAAAAAGTGATGCACAATGAGTAAGTCTTTTTAAGTCATTATATATATATTTTTTAAAAATAAATGATTTAGATATTTGACTTGTAACTTAATATTTTCAATTTTTATATATTTATAATTTAATCTTCCATAAAAATTTATAAAATTACTCTTTGAACCTTAAAAAAAAAACTTGTTATTTATATCTTTATATGATTGTATTAATAGTCATTTTTTATTTTTTTTAAACAAATATTGTATGCATTCCGTATTTAGGTGGTAAATTTAAAAAAGTTTGCATTCACATATATTGATACAATTTTAATTTATAATAAAAAATAACTTTTGGATTAATAAAATATTTAATGTTATTTAAAATCATGATTTTTATAATTAAAATATTCACATCTACTCTGAAGGTCTCAATTCATTGTGAAAATAAACTTTTGTATCAATAGAATGGTAAATGTCATTTTAGATCTTTGCATAATTTTTACAAATTTTGCTTAAGTCAATTTTCTTTTTCGCTTAAGCGAAAGTTACAAAACAAAAAATGACTCACTAAATAAATATAACTTAAATGATTATTAATTCGCTTAAGTCATACAAGATATTTTAACATTTGCTTAATCAAATAAAGTCTAACTTAAATAAAGATTAGATTAAAAAAAATTTATATTATATCATATTTTCATTTAAACCAAATACATTCAAAGCAATATATAACAGTACTATTATTATTCATTTCTTATAACATCTCTTGTGTCATTTATGTTTAATACTACCATAATCAATAATTTTTTGTATTCAAGGTTTTTTTTGTAGTGAACTCTAATTTTATTGCTCATATATATATATATATATATATATATAAATAGATAATAATTATTGTTAAATTAAAATTAATAGATTAGATGAATTTGAAGTTAAAATATATACGTTCACATGACCCTCTAACAAAGCAAACATGATTCTTCTTAAAATTATGTTTGGGAGTTGTGTTTAGGAGGGAAGGGAGAGATTATGAGGGATTAATTATTTTTTGTAGTTGCTTAATTAGGAGAGAAAAGTTCTAAGAGTTTTTCTAAACTTTCTAAAACCTTCTTCACCTTTATTTTTTAAGTTTTCCCATTTTGAAGAGTTTTTTTCTCTCATTTTCTAACACTTTTTCATAAATAGGATTCTAACTTTTTTTAATAAAAATATTAATTTTTTAAGTTGATGAATTTTTAAAAGAAATTATAAAAAAATAAAATTATTAATTTTTTAAAATTTATTTATTTATTTTTATTTTTATAAAAATAAAAAATATAAATAAAAAATAAAAAATATAATATTATTTTTATAATTAAATCCCTATCACTTTTTCCTCTCAATATTAAACATTCAAATAAAAAGAAGTTTAACCTTTTTTTTCCTCTTTTTTTTTTTTTTCCTTTTTTCACTTCAACCCATCTTCTCTTTCACCTTCCAAACTCCTAAATAAAATCTAAATCTCACATTCTCCCGTAAGTTCTTGATGAGCACTCTTTTTTCAGAAACAGCTACAATTGGCGTTGCATGCCCATCATTTAACTCCTTAGATAGTGAACTGCAAAATTTCTTATTATTTCTGCAAGGTCGTGCCTGTATGACAAAAAATCTTTCCCTTCCGCATCAACCCTATGCTATTTGCCCGCCAGAGAGGTGAAATAAATATATTAGTTTGACCCATTAGATTGAATGAATCTATAAACATCTTTATCAATCATTACACGAGTTAATTAACCAAAACTTCAATTCAAGTGGCACATATATAAACAAGGGAAGCATGGTCTTTACCATCTAACGTTGTTAGGGCCAGTTATCTGGGATTTGTTGTTCAGACTTCATGACACTCACCTACGGACATGTGAGTGACAGAATAAATACATTCAGTGCAAGTTAGACCCCAAAAATTATGTTAAAAAATAAAAAAACAGGATTTGCTGTTAGTTTTCTTACCTCTGAAGAAAAAAGAAACATGTTCAATATCAATATTGGTGGAGCAAAACAAGAGAAATAAACTAAGAATGGTAACGGGTTAAGGGTTTGGATAGATATATAACAAATTGAGTTTTATTACATTCTCTTGCAAATTTTATATTTTTTAATAAAGTAAGTATTAATTAAAAAACGCATATAATTATTATTTTGAAAACATAAATAATTTAATAATTAAAAAATTATAAACATGAAAAAATAAATTTATTTTAATATATCAATTCGATATAAATAAAAAGAACCCGAGTTGGTTCAAAGAATTTATTTCTGATGTAACTAAGTTAAGATTTGACAATAAATATAACCTAGTTAGTCCGCGAACCGAACCGCAAAATATAACTTAACCTGTTTTCGTATCTTAGGTTTGCATTAAATATTTCTAGTATAACTCAATTAATTTTCATATGTTTATTCTAACTTTTTTTTTTCTAAACCAAATTCAACTTGGCTCGTTAACACTCCTCATGAGGGGGAAAAGTGCCATGGTTTCTGATTCTTATAATGCAATGATTCAGAAACTGGTGGTTCTACTTGCAACTTGTGTGAGGATATTCGAAGCAGTTGGCATCATAGAAGCTCAAAATATAGATATAGGACGAGAATGTGAACGCAAAAGTGGCCCACCCATAAAGAGATATTTTGGATAAATTTGGTTTTAAGTATTTGGATAAATAGTCCATCTTTTAAACATGCTAACTACAATTAATTAATTACCTAGATAAAAAATAGTTTTTGTTGAAAAGACGAAAAAATTCATTTTAATAATTTTCTCCAAAGAAATTAACTATTAACTATCAATTAATTGAGAATATAGTATAAAAAAATTGATAATTTAGGTATATTATTACACTAATAAAGTATTACACATCATTAATTTTCGTTAAATGAATAATATATTTATCAGTGTATTAATAATGAGCTAATACTTTATTAAACGAGCATATTGAAATTTAGATAATATTTTAACCACAAGCATTAAGACACCATATTTGGTTTTGCTAAGATGAAGAAAATTTTATATAAACTGATCGATCATTTAATTAACATCAATTGTCTAACTGAATTAATTACATATTTTCTTACAACTTATTTAAAAAAATAAAACTTTCATAAATCTATAAACAAATATTTACTTAAAATAAACTAATTTAAGCATACGTTAAATTTGACACATCGTCATTATACATTAAATAAAAACAAAATTATGTTTGATATTTTGGTTTTCGAGTGATTATTTTCTAGTTAAAATAATAACATGTTTGTCTTTTATTTCCATAATATGTATTATTGGTACATAATAATTATATATAGAAGAATTATTTCAAAGGATGAGAACAAATTAACAATGGTCACCAATGGCTATATAATTGCCCAAGCCAATGATTCTGATATTTTTTCTGCAGCCTATAGGATTGTCTTTAACAAAAAAAGAACCCTCTTTTTGGAGATTCAACATGATCTTAAGCCATCCATTATTATGACACTCCCTCTTCTATCTGTCTTTGTGTGTGAGTGTCTCTTTCCTTGTCTCCAATACAACCCACTTCTAATTAATAAACTTCCAACGCTCCAAGTCAATGCTCCTAGTCTCTTTCTTTATGAGTGCCCCCACCATAATTTGAGCACTAGTTGGATTTTAAGAGTAATATATATGTGTTTGTTCCATCGCATATGAGACCCACCCACACATTAATGCATATATGAACTCCCCATTTATATCCATCAATAAAGTTTATATTCTAATTTAAGGGCTTGAGAGAAAAAAAAAATCATTCAGTGATAAACTTGACCTATTTCACTTGTGATGAGTATTTTGAATTTCCCAATAGTAGAACACTTTCAGAACTATTAATCTTTAAGGCAGTAAAAATATATATGTATGTATGCGTCATGTAATTAAAAGCTAACTTTGCGATACTATAAATTAATATTACTCATGCACTTAAATAAAATCACTTCTCATTAAAGATATACAATTCAATAAAAAAAATTCGAGAAATCGAGTTGTGCTAATTAAAAAAGAACACATCTTCATTTTTTTTCCCTATTTGCGTACAATGAAATGTTCAACGCCTCAAGTCTCAAACTACTAGAATATATCATAAAAAATCATTATAATAATCTGGCTATTGAATTAATCTACTAAGTTTTGTTAATAAAAATAGAGTATCAGACATTCCCATGGCTTTCATTGGAAAATGATAGTGTCAGCGACCCATAGCTGCTCTTATAGCATAAAAGCTCAGAAAGCTAACTTATCTAAAGATAGAGCAAAGTTGGACGAAATTTGTCTATGAGGAAGAACATCAACAAGACAAGTAGACAACATATAATTCATCTCAAGGTACAACTGCTATCTTGAAACTCCATGAATCGCATCTAACTTAGCAGGCCATAGCAATATATGCATTTAAAAATACAATATATTAAAAAATAATGCATAAATAATCATTAATAACATTAAAATAATCGTAAATCCATACATATTTAAATGTAAAATCAATTTATTTTGTAAGCAAACAGTTAGAATGCAATTACTTGTTTGACTGAAGTATGACATACATCACACGGTTGACCAGTGAAGGTTATCCAAATTCGGCTACCACACCTAATCTTGCTTTATATTACCCTTTTAGATCCAAATAAAAATATACACTGATTCTATTTTTAAATTTCAGTTTGCAGCTAATTGATTAAACTTACTGTCGTAATATTACAGTTTTAAAGGTCTTTGCAATTGCAATTAATGGCAATTTTTTCTTCATAACCTTTTATGATTTTTGTAATTCCAACTAATTAATTTAAAATCACAGTATTAATCATTATTTCTCTCCTTTTGAAATTAATTAGAAAGAAAATTTGATTTTTGAAGTACACGAACTGAGATTTAAAAAACACAGTACCTAGAACCGATTTAAAAAGATGGTAGTGGCAAACAGAGAATTTTCAGAATGCAGGCTTTCCAATTTAACTCCCGAATTCTAGCTGGTCTACTGATATTGGTGACGATGTTCGTAAAACTTTCTATTTATCTTTCTCTGACTAAAATAAAGGTGCATGCACAGTCGATGTCATTATCGAGGGTGATAAAATTTTACATTTCATCTAAGAGATATAAATTAACTAGAATTAAAGTTGAGACATGTGAATTGCATTGTCTTATGTTCTAATGATTTTATTTTATTTTTACTCACATTTTTATTAATTTTTTTAAAAATTTAAACATTAAAGTTGTTACTTAACTTTTTTTTTATAATATTATATAAATTTTTATATTTTTTGTAAATATTTATTTTTACATTTATAAAAATAAAAATTATTTTTTTAATTATACTTTACTTTTAAGAATTTTATCTTTTAAATTATAATTATTAATATATAATTTAGTAACTTATGCGATGCAAATATTTTATTTTATAATGAATATACGTATAATTTAATAATTAAATAGAAAATTTTTATATTTTTAAAAATAATTATGTATAATATTATTTTAAAATAATTATATTTAAAAATTATTTAATTTTATTAAATATTTATCATATTGATGCATATTATTCGAAGTTATAGAGTAAAGTTAAAATAATTTAAAAGAAACATTGTTTAAAATAATTTTATTACATATATATAAAATATAAAATTTTATTCATTAAATTATATGTATATTTGTTCAAAAGATTATTCATTTAAAGAAAAGCCATTTGGCACACCAAGCATATCAATTTTTGTAACATTGTGTTTGCCAATTAAGAATCAAGATGTGCAGAATTGGGTGACACATGTACAAATGACAGGACCTGCATGTTATTAAATTTTGTTAGTTAGTTAATGACATTATATATGGCTATAATTAACTTGTGGTTCTTAAAATAGAAGGAGATTACTGCGTTGTACTTTCACTATGAGACCAGCGCATTAGTATAGAAAAATATTTATGACTATAGACATATACATCTTTCAAAATGTACTAGGTAAGAAATTATTAAACAAAAGGTTTGACATTAAAAATAGAATCGACTAAGAATAATATGATCAATAGCTTTATCTTACTCAAATTAATTTAAAATTTCTGATTCGATTAGAACATTAGGTAGTGATGCATGCGATTTTGTTTTTTTAGACACCTAGCTCAAGCTCTTCACCACCCTTCTCGATCAGCTATAAAATTAAGATGCTTTTAAGGTTCCAAATGCTCTGGATCAACCTTAATACTTTATTCATCTATTCCCTTTCAATACAACGCTAAGGTTGAGGATCTGGTTTAGGCTTTGTTTATTTTACAGTTAAATAATTATTTTTCAAATTTTTTAAATAAAATATTCATGTTTTATAATGAAAAAAAAAAGTAATTTAAACTTCATAAATTAAAATATTTTTCGTAAAAAGTTAAAAATATATTTCATTTTTTAAAATTTTAAAAAGTAAATATTTGCATTTTTAATAATAAATATTTTATTATACATATTTAATTTTAGTGCATTATTGATGTATTTGAATTAAATTTTTATTACAATGAATATGATTAAATTAAAAAAATTAAAAATTAAATACTTAGTATAAAAGTTAATAGTGTAACAATAAAATAAATCATTTAACAAATAATTTTATTTAAAATATTAAAAAAAACACCCTTATTTAACAGTTACGGTTCATAATTATTTAAGAGATTTGATATTAACACCATCCAGGAAGTGAAAGGAAAATAAGAGAATAATACTCTTTTGCAAAATGCTAAATTTTGGTCAAATAAGAGAATTAACTTTCAACTGACTTGTGATTACGGAGTAAAAGTTTTATACTTTACTTTTTGAAATATAAACTTTTTGGTGAGCATTTTGCACGAAATATACTATCTATGAAATTCTTCGGTTGTGCTGATCCATTAATTTGAGAGATATTTTCCCATTTATCATCTATTTGATTTACTTAATTTAGAAAACAATAAATTGTATTATTTAAAAAAAAGGAACTTTGAAAAAGGTTATTTCCTTTTAAAAACAGTTGTACTGAAACATACCCTATGTGATTCTTTCATTATTTTCCATGACAAATGTGAATGACTTTGGTTGGCATTGTCAATTAGAAGCAGATTCTTTCTACATGCTTTTCCCAGAAACGAGTTCCATACTTCGTTGTCATGATGACACAATAAGAGTTTTGGATGTGCATTATATATGCCACTAATCCTTGGCATCTTTTTGTTCTAACAAGAAGAAGTGAGCTTGAAACAAGGGAATATTCTCATTATTAAAGGAGCAATTGGGGACAACGGTTCATAAACCTCGTCACCATTGTTCATATTAAAGACACTATCAAAGTGTGAACTTGTTGGTCACGAAAGTGCTTTTGTCACTGTAGTGTGTGGTCTAGATAGGTATGTATTTGTTAGTTGTTACTGAAGATAAGAAGGATCTCTTTTCTTTATCTATTCTATGCCGCCACCATTAATTATCTCCACTCACCATAGACTTCTGAGTCAATGCTATTTTCCTTTAATTTGCTGTCATGCCCCACTGCCCTTCAACCTATTAAAATTAATTATAGTACAAGCTTGTTTGATGTAATGTAAAAAAGATAAATTACCTTTTTTTATTAATTTTTTACGTTTATTTAATTAATATAATAGTTTTTTTTAAGGTAATGAATATTGAACACGCGAAAGAAATAAAAATGTTGAGGTAAATAAAAAAAATGATACAAAATAATAATATTATACGAAAAAATATTGAAATAGTATTTGCAGTTGAAAAATAATTGAAAATTATTTAAATAGTTTGGTTATGTGAGAAAAAACAAATTTCAATAAACACTGATAAAGAGAGTGAATTTTATAACTATTAATTTAATAAAAAAAGAATTGAGTGTGATTTATAATAACTTTAGTTAAAATTATTAAAAAATATTTTAATTAATTAAATTTTTAAAAATTTAAATTTTGACCAAATTTAATAGTTTTGTGTAATACCTACTAAAATAAAGCTAGTTTGTTGATGTTGATGTATTTAATTAATATAATAAGTTTATTCTATTTTTTGTAAGAATGTTTAGATTAAAAATAAATAGAATAAAATGGATAACCCTACCAGCATGTGAAGCACTCTTGAAGACATTGCTCCTGGAATTCTTGTTTGCGAGCATGTCTGACTAAACTAATAGAAAAAGAAAGAAAGAAAAAGTTGTATAAAAGTAAAGGTTAATGAGAGGAAATATGCGAGCACTCAATATTTGTATGAGGCATTAAAAATATTTCACGTTTACGCTGTTTAATAATATTTTATAAAATATACATTTCAAAATTATAACTTTTAATTATATCAATAATTTTAAAATATTAGACTAAATCTTGGTGAAATTAGTCTCAGTGACAAACACTATTTCAGACTGTGACATGTAGGTTGTAATAATTTCAGTCGTTTAATTTTATTTTATTTTATTTTTTAAGTTAGTGTCCCTTCAAGAAACTACATATCAAATTCTATATCACATTTTTTGTGGCGATATCAGTTTTTTTTAAAAGTCACGTTATCTTAGAAAATTATATTTTAATAAATAATTTTTAAAAAATAATAATAAAGCCAAATTTCAAAACTGTGTCCATTTTAGTATATAATTTATCAGTTTTTTCTGATATATTTATGGACACATAATTAAATATGATATATTTATATTTATTGATACATTAAATTTAATATTTTTTAATAATAAATTATTATATGTATATTCTTATCATATATATATATATATATATTAAAAAAACGATAATTTATTAACGAATGACTTTAAAGTCAACAAGTAGCATCAAAATTTCTTTTCACAGCTGAAATATGGCGTTTGAATGGAGATGATATAAAATGAATGGTTATAAGATGAGTTGAAATTTGAAGTAGACAATCTTAACAATGTTCTTACAGAGTACACTACTCGCATTCATTCATTGACTAGCCTTTTACTATTGGGAAGTTTCGTCTTTTCCAAAGGCTGCTATCTCCTACCCCTACGAAGCTTCTACAATGAATAAAACACCACAAAAAGCGACATCAATCACAAACTCCACATGCAAATCCAATTTTGGATTTTTAATCAAGATTATGACTCGCATTTTACTATAATTCATATGTTTAAGTTTCCACATGCTATTAACGCTTTCATGCTTTGATGATGAAACATTCTTTTTGTTTAACTATTCTTAAGTAAATGCTAATAAGTATTTTTTAAGACATTCATTAAGATATTAAAAGTATACTTTTCTTTTGTTAAAAAATATTATCAATATATTTTTTATAATTTTTAATAAAATTTTACTATTCTTTTAACTACTGTCTTAAAAGTACGAGATTTTTTTTACTGTTGTTTTCGATGTTTTAATCGCCAATTGTCCAAACTTTGAGATGGAAAAGAAAATTCCAAACTCGTTGAAAACAGGAGGAATGAAAATATTCAACATTCTTCGCATCGCAGGCTTTAAAAAATTGTTTACAAAATAATTTAAAATTTGTTATTTTATCTATTTCAAATTAAGCAATGTTTTAGCAAAAAGAAAAATCATATTAAGTAACCCTTGAAGAATTCAATGAATTACTTTTTATTCTAATTTTGTTTAAAATAAATAATAAATATAACTTTTGTATAGTATTGTATGAGTCAATTTTTTAATAAACAAGTAAAATAAATAATAAGAATAATTTAAAATGGAAATATATCTATAAATCAATCAGAACCACCAAATTAAAAATTTGAATTTAAGCTGAGTTGATATGGTTATCAAATTTTGTGATATCCCTAATCAGCTAGCTCAATTTAAAATACAACTTAAAAGTTAATAATTATGATACTCAACCTTAAATTAAGAACCAATTAATTAATTTCGTTTAGAATTTGATAACCATATTCTGGAAGGAAAATTTAGTCATCATAATCAACTCAACTCAATTTAAAATAATTGATAAGATATCAAATATTCTAAACAAAATACTAGAACCATATTAAAAAAAACTACTAATTATTGTTTGGAGCCAAGATTGACAAAGTCAGAGAAAGCATTAATTTCTTTCCCGTTAAGAAATAGGAACTCGTTTAGAAATGGTCAAAGGATACGCAGAATAAATAAACAAATAAAAATGTTGATCGTTGACCACTACACAGACAGATAAGTAATTTGCACACAAGTGGTTATAGATACAGCTAATCAAAAGTTAAAGCGATATTAAAGTAAAAAATAACAACTATAATAAAAGAACACACATTAAAATCATTTCAATAATATCTTAAACTTACGAGAATTCCTCTCTCTTTTCTATTCAACTTCAAGTCCCAACATGTTACCAAGTTTTATCTGCTATACAAAATATTTGTTAAATGCAAACATAAAAATGAAAACACCCCGTTACAAGAACATATATCAATTATGTATACAAATTTAACGTTTATAGTATAAACTTGTTTTCAGACATCTACAAATAGAAGGAGAAGTTGTTAATAGTTGCATTTTTATGCAAAATAAATGTACCCTTGAGGTTGAGCACACAATAACTATGGAGCTTTCTCCTTATAAATGTTGGAACCTGAGTTAATGGTAACATGTATGAAAGGCTAAAATTTCTCATGGCTGAAAATTGTTTTTGTTGCGACGGACAAAATAGAAGTGGTGAAGAACTTTGTGTGAACCGTCTTAATAATTGGTCCATAAACAACGATGGTATGATAACAAGGAAAAGGGGTTTGGTGATTTATTATTACTTTTAAAGGGCAAAAAGTTACGATGTTATCGTTTTTCCCATTGTTATTTATTTATATTCGTTTTTATGGGAGAAGACAAGAGTGTGGAGTCAAGGCTGGCGAGCCGTCTCTTCGGTCCAATGTTGAATCATAACAAGCTGCTCCAATAATGGGTGCCACCATTCAAATCCTTTGAGAATCGTATCATATCATCTACAAGAAAAGTGGATGCATATGTTAAAGTTTAGCTACAAAAAGTACAAGGTTCATATAATATTAGTTAAAAAAAAATTATGGTTTAAATTTTAATATAATGCATCACTAAGTGAAACAAATACTATTATTTGATTTAAGACTATAGATGATCCCGTTCGTTTTTTCAGAAATAAAAATGTTAACGAAAATAATTGAAACAATATTACAATAAAAAATTACATTCATGTGTCCTTTATGCTTAATAAAATTTTGTTAGATGTTTCATTTTTAATCCTACACGAACATCCTTTAATTTTTTAACGATATGTATAATAGTATATTTTTCTCAATTACGCAAATCATCTATGATTTATTATGTAAATGTTTAAATTAAGAGACACTAAATCAAGATTTAGAGTTGAAGTGAGGAAAATAGAACTAATTTTGTAAATATATTAAATAAAAATGTTGAGAAGAGCATGCTTGATGACTAGGACCGCTAAAAATCAATGATGGCGATTGACTGAATAGAATTGACAAGTAATTAATGCATGGAAGGCATATTAGTTAAGGCTTACGATCATGATTATTTAAGATTTTATTTTATTTAATTTTTTCAGTATAAAAATGAACAAATAATAAAATTTTATTAAAAATTATAACATTTAATGTTATTTTTATAATATCTTGTAATTTTTTATATAAATTTACTATATGTAAATTCTTATTTTGTAGCCTTTACATATGTTAAAAAGATATTTTGTTTTATAAAAAATATTAAATATAAATGCGAATATTGTATTTGCTAAAACTTACTAGTTACTATTGAAAGTATGCAGCAAACTTTTATCCTTCAAAAAAGATAAAAAAAAAAAAAAGGAACTTAAAAGACAACTTAATCTTCTACTCCTTAAGCTACACTAATCTCATCACAAGTAGTTAGGGCTTGTTCTTCTTGCCCAATGGAGATCATGCAAAACTAAGTTGTTCATTACGTGGAATCCTCTTTCTTTAGGTTATATGAAGTTAGCCAATGAGATTATGTGAAAAAAGTTATTGTGATTTTTATGCAAAAATTGATTGATGTTCAACTTAGCAAGTTGAGCTAGGTGGGCTCTTACATGGCTTAAAATATGTTAAGATCTTAAATTTAATGATTTTATTGTGGAATTAGATTCTCAACTTTTCTACCATCTTGTTTTATAAGGATATCCCTATTTGATCGAGGAGACTAAAATTCTTATCCATGATATGAGTTGTGAATTAAACACTTGTTACAAAAAATTAACAAATATGCATATCATTAAAAGAAAGTTGAGAGCTTCTTATGATATATATATATATAGGGTTTTAGCGATAAATGATATTATTTTTTAAGAATGTAAAATGAAAATAAGGATACTTATAAGTCAATTTCCTTTTTGTGAAAGTCAAGTTAGATTTTATTTTAAATAAGTTTGTCTTACTTATTAAATCCAAAACTCGAATCTAATAACCAATTTATCTAACATTAATTTTTTTAAGTCAAACCTAATACAATTTAACTTAAAGTCTATTTAAAAAATTCCATTAAAATAAGTTAATAGATTTATCTCTGAACAGGTTAACGAGCACAAACTTTTATCTGCAAGGCAAATATGCCCAAGTCTTAAAATATGCCAAGAAGTATAAAATTATAAGATATAGTAATATTGTTTTGTGTTAATAGTATTTTCTAATTAATCCTTTCAATACTTAAAATATATATATATATATTTATTAGAAATACATTATAAGAGAAATAAAATTATTCTTTAAAATTTAGAGAAAAGAATTTAAGTAAGTACAAATTTTTTTTTATTATTATTATATTATTTTCATCTAATTAAATTAATTAATCTATTATAGTTAAATTGTTTTTTTAAATAAAAAATTGATTATATAAACTTTTAAATTATTTTAATTCATTTTATTTAATAAACAAGTCCAAATTATATAAAATTTGATGTCAGTGTAAATTCCCAATGAGCTACTTAACCTATTATCATATATACCAAAATTTTCTCCCTTATTTTAATTATACTTAAAATTTTAATCCTGAAATTGGTGGCTGCCACATTATTGTTTTATCGATGTTTGTATAAACACCCTTTTATTTATACTAAGTTATCCATGTGTGGCTGAACAAAAACAAAAAAACAAAATAGTGAAAATAATGAATGATATATCATTCTCTTTCTATAGATGGTGATCCAACAAAGCTTTAAATGATTCCCATATTCTCTTTTATTTTTAGAATCCCATTACATTTAGTAATTCTAATTACGACTAACATAGAATCAAGTTATATATGTGTGTGTAATTTTAATAGAGAGTGAAAATCTGCAATTTTTAATTGAAATTTCACAATCACCTATCATGCCAATAATAATAATAATAATATTTGTTGTTTCGTAGAGAGGCAAGTTACAATGATGGACATTTGAAAACACAAATAGGGGATCTTAAGGAATGATTCCTTTTTACATCGAAAGAAATATTCTACACCAAAAAAGAGAATCAAATTAAATGAAACAATTATAAGTTTAACTAGGTCTTAGCTTAAGGCCGATGTATATATAAATAATGTAATAGTCATATCCACCCTCTATTAAAAAAATTAAAACCTACATGCTTTAAAATTATAATATATAGTTTATTATGTTGTGCACATCTTAGTAACCTCCTCCCTCTTTCCTAGTTGGAAAATAAAAGCAAAGTGGACCCAAACTCTTCTTTTGTTTGCACATTCAAATTTTAAACCCTTCCTTCTTTCTTTCTTCTAAAATTTTAAAAAGAACAGTTTTCCATTGTACTTAAATAAAAACTAATGGAACAATTTCAATTATACTTAAAAATGAATTTTTAAAATGATTCTCTCTTATTCAAGTCGTTTCTGTATATAATGAGTAACTTATAGATGTTTCATAAATTAAGCTACACTCTAGTCGAGTAAATATTTATAGTAAATAAAATCTAATAAATATTTGCCAAATCCTGCACATTAGTAGTGTAACGGTAATTCCCCCCCCCCCCCCTCCCCCCTTCTAGAATATGCCATTATTTCATAGACAAGGCGTTAATCTCTCTTGAAATAGTTGAATGATACAAATGGAGGTTATCCGTTAAAATCAAATTTAAAATTACATATTTTATAAATTAAAAAAAATCATTACAATTTAATAGATGTTATGACAGTAATATAATTTGCATAAAAAAATTCAGTCATAATTTTTGTATTAAAATTCTATTTCATAAAATATAAACATGTAAGATCATCATAAATTATTAAAATTTAAAAATGATACCTTTGACAAATTATATTTGCCGTAAAAAACTGGCATAATATATACCAAAAAAAGGTTTGAAATAAGATGAATTTGGAAGTGAGGTTATAAATTTAATTTGAAGAGTTTTATTGGCAATTCTCTAACACTGATTACGTCATTTGGTGGAAAAGAACTTCTCCTCCTATCCTTTGTCTCGTGCTCGTCTCGTTCCGCGTTGAAGAGTTGTTCGTCATTGGCAGCGAGTACTATTCAATTCCATACGCGCGCAATTAACGTTAGACCAAATTAAATCATTAATTACCCAATTAATAAACCCAAATTTTTTAATTAAAAAAACATTTAACATTAGTGCTGAAACGGTATATATAGCAGACCACCAAGGTAAGGAAGGTCCAGTCGCACAATAGTTTCCTAAATTACAACGTTGCCCCCATCAAAGAAAAAGAAGAAACAGAGAGAGAAAGAGAAAGAGACCCAAGCAAAAAAAAAAATAACTGATTGGGTGGTGTGAAATGCTGGCGATGGGGTTGCAACGCGGTGGCGGTACCCCGGCGGTGTGAGATCTTACGGTGGCGCTGAGCATTTCCGGTGACCCTTTTGCGAAATGGGTTCGGGGCCGATTGGTGGCGGCGGTGGCGGTGGCGGTGGCGGTTGTTCTAACGGTGGTAACGGTAGTTGTTGTGATATGAGTCTCAAGTGTTCGTGTAGGTGGAGATTGGAGAACCAACAGTATTATAAGCGGTTTTTTTCTTCTGGTTTCGTTTTCTTTTTTGGGTGTTTCGTTTTGTTTGGATCGATTGCCACGCTCTATGGTTGGCTCGCTTTCTCGCCCGCAGTGCACACCGCTCTCTCTCCTTTTGGTTGCCAAGAGGACAATGAGGGGTCTTGGTCAATTGGGATTTTCTATGGTGACTCTCCTTTCTCTCTTAAACCCATTGAAGCTGTGAGTTTCTCTCTCTTTCTCTCTATGGTATTTTTATTTTTATTTTTTAGTGAGTTTACAGTGGGGTTTTCATTTGCATGTCTGTGTTGATTCGTATCTTAAAGTTATCATTTTTATAAAAAAATAAAAAATGAATTTTTTTTTGGAGTTGTGGATTATGTTGTTGGAAGTTTTGCTTTTTTTATGATGAACTGATGGTCATAAATTATTTCAATTGGGGGTTTGGTTTTGTGATGTGAGAGAAAATTAGAAAATAATAATAATTCTTTTTTATGTTTGTATCTCTTTTGGTTACTTTGATGCTTGTGTATTTTGATTTTGAAAGTGTTGTTTTTGTGATTGTGGGATGGGTTAATTTTTGTTGTTTTGGAGGTGATGGTGTTGATTGTGTGCAGGCGAATGTATCCAACGATGATAGTGCTGCTTGGCCGGTCGCCAATCCGGTGGTGACGTGTGGTTCGGTTTCTGATGCTGGTTTCCCCAGTAATTTTGTTGCTGACCCTTTTCTTTTTATTCAGGTAACAGGTTTTTGTCACCCTTGCTTCCTTCATATATCTGGTGTTTCGGATTCTGTGAAATCGCTTTGCTTCTTTCCCTTTTTATTTTTTCTTTTGTATCTGTACATTTTTTACCCGCACTATCCTAACTTTTTTTTTTTTTGCATACTGTTTTGTTTGCAAAGTCAGTGTTTGGATTCAGTCATTAGTCCCTAATAATTGAATTTTTGTGTTAGAACGTTAAGGGGAATAGTAAAAGATTATATGTTATGTTATAAGTATTATTATTATTATTATTTCTCCCGATGAACTTGCCTGTTTCTGGAGAATGTTATTTGGAGCTTTAAATTTTACATGGGACAATAGATTTTTTTTACTTTCCTGGATCTGTATGTACAAGCAATGTTTTCTTAGTTGCTTGAGATAACTAACTAATTGTTTTACTTATGTTAGAAGCTGTCTAAAAGTTGACGGGTAGGTTAGGATGTGTCTAGTGGCAACGATTGAAGTGTGAGATGAAAATTTATGGCTACGTAGGGATTGTGTGACATCTTGTATTTTGTTCTTGTCTGCAAGGTCTTGCTCTATGTGCAAGTTAGTCGGGGTCCCTACTGTGTGTCATACTTAGAGAGGAATTTTGAGCAAAACCTGATATTGTTCGTGCTGTTAAGGAGCTGATGTTAAATTGTATTCTATTTCCCATGAAAAGTAGGCTTTCTGCTCATTCTGTATATAGCTCTGTGGGGGTGTTGCTCAAGGTATTAAATAGTGTTTTTCTCTTTTTTTTATTGAAAGAGGATATTTATAAAACCTTCCGAGCTTTAGTGCCATCAGTTTAGTCTATAAACTATAAAAACTAGAATAACCGGGGTCCTCTTTTGGATTAAAAAAGAAACAGTGGTCCTCTTGGTTGTCCATGTTGTGTGATTAAAAATAAAGCTAGTAGGAAGAGATCCATCAGGGAGTGTCTTGATCAGTTCCAAAATCTATATTTTACCAATCTTTTTGGGTTTTTAATTTACATTTTCATTAAACAAGTAGTACTTATACACAATTTATTGCTTACTGTATTCCTATCTGATTTTTATTTTCTCCTTTGGACCATCATATTTTGTTTGGAAAGAAAATAAAACAGTTTGTGATAACTGGAAATCAAGTGCCCCTTTGAAATTCTTCTCTAAATTTTTGAAAAAGGATGAATCAGAATGGTGACATAATATCTAAGTGTTGTTGTCAGGGGGAATATAACAGGTGAATTAGGTTCAATATTGTAGAACGAGGGGAGATTTCTGTGGACTTAATCTCTAACAAAACAAGTTGCATCTTTCTAAATATCTGTGCATGTTTGCTCTCTATAGTGTTATTTCAAAATAATAAATAGAATCCTTTTTTCCTTTTTCTCCTCATTTCGAATTGCTTGTGAAACATTGTCTGCTAAACTAACTGTCAGTAGCTTCAGACATCATTAATTCTGCAACAAAATCTTCTGTGCCAGATAAAGTTTGTATGGAACACCCTTATGTCCTATATAGGTGTTAGTGCTTAATCTCAACTTTTTGTCATGTTGTTCTGATGTAATGAATTTATAGGAACATTTTTTATAAGCAGTCTTCAAATGGAAAGGTATAATAATAAGCCTAAAAATATTTGCATGTGCACAAAGAGATGCATCACTATGTTTGTACATAATGCTTGAGTGATGAACAATATTAATGGAAAATTGGTTAATATCTTTAAATTTCTTGTTTAACGCTTTTGAAGTTTCTTGTTTTCTATATGGATAACCAGTATGAACCTATTCACTGATGTTGGCATTGTAACACAGGGAGATACCTTTTACCTGTTCTATGAGACAAAAAATTCAATCACTGTGCAAGGTGATATTGGAGTTTCAAAAAGTACTGATAAGGGTGCAACATGGCAACAACTGGGAATTGCCTTGAATGAGGACTGGCATCTTTCTTATCCATATGTCTTTGAGCATGGTGGCAAGGTATTGTTCTTGGGAAATATTGTGTGTATTTAGTTATAATTATAAATATGATACATTCGAACTTTTCTAATGCTCTTCTTCTCAAACTGATCATTGTAGTTAAATTATAATTGTTAAGATATTCAAAATTTTTTTTTTTTTTGCTTGTTTGTAATTTCACAGATATATATGATGCCTGAGGGCAGTAAGAAAGGAGATCTTCGTCTCTACAGAGCAATTAACTTTCCTTTGCAGTGGAGATTGGAAAAGGTCATCATGAAAAAGCCCCTTGTTGATTCTTTTATCATCAATCATGGTGGGAAGTATTGGCTTTTTGGCTCAGATCATAGTGGGTTTGGAACCAAGAAAAATGGGCAGTTGGAGATTTGGTATAGCAGATCGCCTCTTGGTCCTTGGAAACCGCACAAGAAGAACCCCATTTATAACATTGACAAGAGCTTGGGAGCTCGTAATGGAGGCAGGCCATTTAAATATGAAGGAAATCTTTATCGCACGGGTCAGGACTGTGGTGATACATATGGTAGACGGGTGCGTGTTTTTAAGATTGAAACTCTTACTAGTGAAGAATACAAAGAAGTTGAAGTACCATTAGGCTTTGTTGAACCAAACAAGGGTCGAAATGCTTGGAATGGTGCTCGATACCATCACTTAGATGTGCAACATCTGCCATCTGGTGGCTGGATTGGTGTTATGGATGGGGATCGTGTTCCTTCTGGAGATTCAGTCCAGCGATTCATGGTAGGTTGTGCTTCTGTTGCAGTTGCTGCTATACTCATTGTGCTGTTGGGTGTGTTGCTTGGATTTGTGAATTGTTTTGTCCCTCTTAACTGGTTCATTCATAACTCTGGGAAGAGGAATTTAACTTTCTTGACGTGGGAAAGGTCAAATATGTTCTCTTCAAGAGTAAGACGGTTTTGCAGCCGCTTGAACCGGGCCCCGACATTTCTCCGAGGTAAGATAAAGCATAATGCTTGTGCTAGGAGGTTCATTCTGGCTATTATATTTGCTGTGGGGGTTGGATTGATGTGCATAGGAGTGAGAAATATTTATGGCGGTAACGGTTCAGAAGAACCTTACCCGTTGAAAGGACAATATTCCCAGTTTACATTATTAACAATGACCTATGATGCTCGTCTCTGGAATTTGAAGATGTATGTGAAACATTACTCAAGATGTTCTTCTGTGCGGGAGATAGTTGTGGTGTGGAACAAGGGAGTCCCTCCGAAGTTGAGTGATCTTGATTCTGCAGTACCAGTAAGGATCAGGATAGAGGAAAAGAACTCTCTAAACAATCGGTTCAAGGATGATCCGTCTATAAAGACACGGGCAGTCCTTGAGCTTGATGATGACATTATGATGACATGTGACGATGTCGAGCGTGGTTTTAATGTGTGGCGTCAGCACCCTGATCGCATTGTTGGATTCTACCCTCGGCTTATTGATGGGAGCCCATTAAAATACAGAGGAGAAAAATATGCAAGGATGCATAAAGGGTACAACATGATTCTTACTGGTGCTGCTTTTATGGATTCTCAAGTAGCTTTCAAGAGGTACTGGAGTAAAGAAGCAAAGCAAGGGAGGGAAATAGTGGACAAGAATTTTAACTGTGAAGATGTGCTCTTAAATTATTTGTATGCAAATGCAAGTTCATCAAGGACAGTTGATTATGTGAAACCAGCTTGGGCGATTGACACTTCAAAATTTTCAGGCGCAGCAATCAGCCGAAACACGAAAGAGCATTATCGGTTGAGAAGCCATTGCCTGATAAAATTTTCAGAGATGTATGGAAGTTTAGCTGGTCGAAAATGGGGATTTGACAGTAGAAAAGATGGTTGGGATGTATAGTAGGGGAGTTTTCTATAGCTAGGTCCTTGCCAACTTTTGTATTTTTCATCTTTGCGGCTATAAAGTCTTCTTGTCTATACTTGTACCCCCACTTTCTAGGGGGTTTTCCAATAGAATGTCTGCAACATGTAAATTGGTTCCATAATGGCCTTTTCATGTTATATTTTTTAATTTGTGCCTCCAACCCCCCGAGGCTGATTTGTCATAGATGGTGTTGGGATTGAAGGAAGCATAGGGAAAGACACAGATTCATCAAGGATCATTCATACATGCAAAATAGGACTAAAACTATTTCCCAAAGACATTCCTTAGAATACTGTAATTCTGATCCTGGCATTGATTCTAATTTTGATTGCTTTTTCACTACTTCTTAGCCTTTTTTTTTGGGGGGTTCCTTTCTTTTATTCTTAGATTGACTCTGGTTTCTGGTTTCTGGTTTAGGATGGGGGATGATTGAGTCTACATCTAGCAAGCAAAATGAAACAACTCTGGAGTCGCTGTTATATAACCCTGTTTAATTATTTTTAATGACGTCTAAAATTATATAAATTATTATACAAAATGCGTTTACACATAGTAATAATGATTTAGATATCTGAAAAATGACACAGCAAAAAGAAAAATGGTTATTGAAGGAACATGATGCGTAAAAATGCATCTACAAGCAGCAGCGATCCCAGGCCTGGCAGAGAATTTTTCGAACCTTCTCATGATTCTGGATAATTCGTGTTAGCTACGAAGTCTGCATGAACATGCTTCAACAACAGCATGTGCAGTTCTCGCCATCCCCGTAAGAGTAAAGGTAATTTCTTGATTATTAATTTAGGATTTGACTAAAATAAGAAAACATGTGAAGTGAGAAAGTGAAACTCTATTTATTATTAATTTAAATTTGATTATATTTATAAAATACTTTAATTCAAATTAACTATGGATAGTGTTTAACTTTCTTACTTCAAATATTTTCTCCTTTTAGTATAGTTAAATCTATTAATTTACTAATTAATTGTTAACATAATTAGGTAGAGGAGTTAACCAAAAAGGAAAAAAAAAATTGTAACAAAAAAATCACTACAATTTGGTCAATCACTCATTAAAAACATGATGCTTGAATTATGCATTGGTCCGAGGACCATTATATCCTATATTGAAGATAATCTTGTTGAAATATTCAAAACATGCTTGGGACAATTCTTTCTGCGAGATTTATTTTCTTGCTTAGAAGAAATTAGACATATATGACATAAACTCCATAAACGTTGGTTCTTTTGTTTTGTTTTATACATGTTTTGGTGGGGGAAGGCATTGGTCATTCATTGGTTGTCAATTAAAAAAGGTTGGCTAGTACGAGAAAACAAGTTGCAAGATATTAAGCTGCACTATCACTCAGATTCAACTGCATTTCATAACACTAATGTATAAAGAAAGTTTGATTAAATGCCCATTTAGATTATTGACATCTTCATTTTTTTTGTGATGTCTTGTTTTCAAAGGATTTTAACAACATATTTTCATATATTAGCAATATTTAAGAATAAATTTAATTAAAACTATTGATAAAATAACAAGTTTTTATATTGTTTTTATTAAAAAAAATTATATCGTAGTCTGTTCTCGCTCATTTTGCTTTCAACAAAGTTGAATTTGTAACATGTTACATTGGATTTACATGTCTAATGGTTTTTCTCTTTCGACCATATTCAATTATATGGTGAAGTGTTCGTATGCAAGCTTTTCATTGCGACATTTTATCAAGAAATGTCTTCTTGTGTTCGAATTGCCTATAAAAGATTCCATCTTTTTGTTTTCTTGATTGAAATCCAAAGAATAAGTCACCGACTAACCTTTTCACATAAAGCATTATTAATGTCCCCGAAAATATGTAAGGGGAAATTCTTACATTTTTTTATTTTGATTAAAAAATTATAGTATCAACTTTTACTTTTTTATGCAAAAAATAATTGTTTAACCTTTCTTTGATGAATTAAGAGCTAGTTTGAAACATTATTACACTAAGTTGATACTAACCTTTCTCATCATTTTTTTAATCCTCTGTAACTTTTGAAATAAAAAAATTTCCTTTCTCTCTCACATCAAGTGCATTTTTTTCATATGTAACAAGGATATAAAAGGGGTGTGTTAACAAAATAAAAAATTAACATTTTTGAAAAACCAAATAAAATAAAAAGAGATCAATACTAGAAATTAATGGGGTATGCCAAAATAGAAGTGCGACATTGAAGGTAAATATATACATAAAAAGCCACATGCAAAGTGGGTTAGGTGGGTAAATCCCAATTGAAATGGAGTCTTGTGATTGTCTATTCCAACAGGCTCGCCCTATTCAACACATATTATAATTTTAAAACATGTTAACATTAATTGATTACTATAACTGTTTTTAAATAACTTAAAATATATTTTATTAAAAATAAAATATTTATCACATAAAATATAAAATTCCAATAAATATTTTTACTAAAAAAGCTTAAAAAACAGTATATAATAATTTTTTCTCTTATTTCTTAGTATTTATTTAATCAACAAATATGATAAACTAAACCTATCAATTTATTTTATTATATTCTAATCTAAGTTTTATATTCTCTCTTTTATCATTATATTATATCTTATTCACAAAAATAATTCTAAAATTTAATATTAAAAAGAGTTGATTTCTGCTTTATTATCAATTTTTGTTCTTCTTTATCTGCAAAATTATGGAGTTTGTATATGGGTCTTCAACTAGTTATTTCAAAAAATGTTTAGTATATTTAAATCGAAAGTGATTCTAAAGAAGTTATCAATCTTATCTTATTTATCCAGCCTCTTTCTCGCCCTTTGTTTGATCTTCTATGTAATATTAGAAAGTCTCTTAGATAAATTAAGTTTGTTAGGTTGAATCATATTTGGAAGAAGACAAACCTTTGTGCGAATTTTATCGCAAAATTTAATCTTGACCTCATGTTTTCTCTTTGTCAGTTTAAGTCCTTTTCCTTCTCTAATTTTTTTGTTAATTAAAAATTCTTGTAAATACTGTTATTTTAAACTTTTAAGGGTTCTTGTTGTTTGAATTGGTAAGTTCTATTTATTACAAAAAATATATATATTAAAAAGAATAGTTTTAAATTTTCATTTTTTATATTTGTGAATTCTTCTAAGTATTAAATAAAAAATATACATTAATTTTTATATTTTTAAAAGAATAATTATATGCACTTTATTTAATATTTATCTCATATAATAATTAAAAATATATAGGAAAAAAACGTCATTTTTAAAATAAAATCAGCTAAGCATGCATTTAAATTCGGCATTAGAAAAAAAAAACAAATTTTTAAATAAGATTTGTTAAACTCTGACATGTAATGAATTCAAGAGACTTCAGCTTTAGTTCAGCCCTTTAAATTAGTTAATTGAGTAGAATAAGGTGAATGTCCAATCTACAACACTACACGATACAATATATGACGCGATCATTGTCATAGGTAAAATATTGTCAAAGAATATTTTGAAAATATTGATTAAAATACAATACATAGTTTTTTTTATTAAAAATAAAGGTTACATAAAGAAACTAGTTGTTGTTTTCAATAAATAAATAAATAAATATTTAAAATTAAATTTTAAAATAAGATTTAAACATATACAGTAATTTATTTTCAAAAAAGGTATCAGTATATATATATATATATATATATTCATAATGTTAAAATGAATCTTAATTTGAATAAGAAGTGTGCTAGATTTGATATGGGTGAAGATAAGATATGAAACGTGTGATTTGCAGTCAAAAGGGTCAAAGCATTGAATCCAATGTCCGGAGATGTGCCCGAAATGGCATGGGATTGGACTATTCCATCTATTGGAAAGGGAAGACTGACAGAAAAGCATGGAATTGCACAAAAGATTGTAATGATATGAATTATTTATTTATGCAAACACTTCGCTTCTTTTTTCTTCACTTCTCATGACAGGTGTTTGCGTTGTTCCTGATTTAGGCATAATAGCCACAAAGAGAGAGAGATAAAATGAATGATCTCCATCATCATTCCTTTCCCATGTGATGTGCTCCCTCTCTCTCTCTCTCCCTCTCTCTCTCTAGTTAGGGTTTTCAATTTCAATCAAACCCAAAGCACCCAACTTTCCCATTGAATCACACAATTCCCTTCACCCTTCTCCTTTTTGGCCAAAAGGGTCTCATCGGGTTTGCCTATTTTTGACAGTTTCGAGCTCTCCTCCTCTGGATTCTAGAGAGAGAAAGTGCTTTTCTAGAGAGAGAAACTCATGATGGGAATGTAGAGTGTAGTTCCCTTTTTGTTGTTGTTGTTGGTGGTGGTAGTGGTGGTGGTTGCGGTGACCGAGCAATGTTGGAAATGGAGAAGGATTTTGATTCCAAGCTGAAGGTTCAGGCGAATTCTTCCTCTTCCAACGGTGGTGGGAATGTCCAGAGATCCAAGAGCTTTGCTTTTAGGGCTCCCCAGGAGAATTATACCATTCAGGACTTTGAATTGGGCAAGATCTATGGCGTTGGCTCTTATTCTAAGGTCTGACACAAACTTTTGTTGTTTTTATCTTGTGGGTTGGTGTTGGTTTGCTTTTCTTTTTTTTTGTGCATTGCTTTGATCGATGAATGAATCCTGTGTGGATGTTGTTGGCATTTGTAGTTTTGTCACATTATATCTGTTCAGTTCTGTTGATTGTTGGTTGCCGGTTGGATAATCATTGATGCCTATTGTGCGGTAGAGATCATTGGGCAATATTTTCATCCTTGTTGCCATGCGTTGTTGTATTGTATGGAACACCATTTGGTAGCTTTCATTTAGCAATTTTTATTTGCAAAGGGGGATTCTTCTTTGATGCTGTGACATGAATGGTTGCTAAAACTGTTGTAAATACTGCTCGTAACTCCACCCTTCCCATATTATTGCTCCACTTATTTTACAGAATAGGAAATACCTTTCATTTTCGGAGCTATGTATTATTTGTTAATAGCTATTATGGTATTATGACCTATATTAAAATATGAAATTTCACATTTGTTTTGGAACAAATGAATCCTCAAGATAGCCTTTGATGTAATTAATGTGAATTACAGAAGTTATAGAGCTGGAAGTAAAACAATTTATAGGTTGTAGAAAAGGAAGCGATCCGAGGAAATGATTGGCTTAACTGTGAGGGGTATACCCAGCTGGAAGTGAAACTACTGCTGGTGCATGAAATCGGCAGGATATCCTTCGTGCAAGTGTGTTATTGCGATGCCTTTACCAGTAGCCTTTATTGGGAAGTTCACCCTGCATGTGAATTGCTATTACCAGTGTACTTATTTGAACTGCATCGACATCAAATATGACTATCTCACATCTTACTGAAAACATATATTTTTTTGTCCCTTTTTCTATTACTTTTATGTGATACATATATTGCCTTTGCCTTTACCCCTCTTGCTCTCACACTTGCTTTCTCTGTGTCTTGCTTTATTTATGATTTGTTTTTCATTTTTGTCCGACTGTTTTGGGTGGCTGTGACCAAAACAGTCTGACATTTTGGCACTTTTCTCCCGTTATAGTGAACAGTTGTTTGAGTCAATTTATTTTCTCTTGTAAATTATTACCAAATATGTTTCTTATTATGTTTAAAGGTTGTGAGGGCAAGGAAGAAGGACACTGGAACTGTGTATGCATTGAAGATCATGGACAAAAAATTTATTACCAAAGAGAACAAAACAGCTTATGTGAAGTTGGAACGCATAGTGCTTGATCAATTGGACCATCCAGGCATTGTGCGGCTATATTTCACATTTCAAGACTCACTTTCTCTGTGTAAGTATTTCTGATTATATTTTCTCTATATACTGGCATTTCCTATGGTTTACTCCTTTCCAATATCTTCTCAACTCTTCCCTTGTTTGCCAAGTTGGTTTATATATTATTTTGACGTTATCTTTTTTCCCTTTGTTCCTTTTACATTGATGAAGATATGGCACTTGAGTCCTGTGAAGGTGGAGAACTTTTTGATCAAATAACCAGGGTAAGCTAATATGAGTAAGACAGTATAATTATAGAACTGTTACACAAGTTAATTGTAGAACTGTTACACCAAAGCCCATGAAAAATAGAACTGTTACACAAGTTAATAACCAAGTTTATTAGTTTGTGAGACGATATTACAATGGTAAGTAAGACAGTAAGCACATGTTTGGTTTTGCATAATTTTAACATGAAAGAAAGCTTTTCAGCCAAGAGCTCTGTTTGCTGCATTTTGATTATAAGATTTTCTTAATGCAAAATAAGCTAATCCATAGAAGCACATATCACTAAAAATAAAAGAAGTCATAGATTATACGATAAATCAAATCACATAGAACATATGGTTCCAAAATACAAATCCGTTACACCTACTAGAACAAAAACTTGCAAAAAATGGCAGTGCTTAAATAGTATTCATCTATACACTATAGTTTGTAGAAGGTATCAAACTCTTGGCATCCCATATCCACTTAATTAACATCCAATGGCCCCTATGCCTCCAACAAAAATTACTTGTGTAGTTGTGTACTGTCATATTTTCCTTATCATTATTTGTCATCTGTGTCAGGAGACCCTTAAGACAATATTTGTACTTTAGTAGTGGTTAGAATATGGAAATTAGTAATATGTAAGCCAATATCTTTCTGCATGCTTGCTCCTGCATGATATCTACTAGTAATCTTTCTGATTTGCTATGTGCAGAAAGGTCGACTAACAGAGGATGAGGCACGATTCTATGCAGCTGAAGTTGTAGATGCTCTTGAATACATACATAATTTGGGAGTGATACATCGTGATATTAAGGTAGTTCTGTGACATAATTATACTGCATTATAGCCATATATGGCCATGTTAATATTGTATTTCTTCAAATGCAGCCAGAGAATTTATTACTTACAGCTGAAGGACATATTAAAATAGCCGATTTTGGGAGTGTGAAGCCTATGCAAGATAGCCAAATTACTGTCCTTCCAAATGCCGCATCAGGTAAAATAGGAGCAATGTGGAAGCTACTTTATATATATATATATATATATTATTTTATTTTATTTTTTGGTATTGTATTTATTTATTAAGTATTTATTTTAACATTTCTAGATGACAAAGCCTGCACTTTTGTGGGCACAGCTGCTTATGTCCCTCCAGAGGTTCTTAATTCCTCCCCAGCAACTTTTGGGTAGGGACTGCATTATCAAGTAACAGATAAATTTTATGTTATGATAATATTATTTCTTTTCCCTCCACCATGATGTAAGCAGATTTTCAAATTTCTCTTTGAATATTGTCATTCACTTTTCTCCAAAAAAATTATTTCTTGTACCAGTCTTCCTTGTATGTAGATTGTTCAATTCGGTTTGTGATTTTTTTTTCTAAATCAATGATTATCTTTGACAATTTAGATGTTAAATTTGCTTATGAACTGAATTTCATTATCGCTTTTGTCTCATGCCAGGTCCCCATATAATAACTTTTCTTTTGTTTTTTGTTTTTCTTTCCCTCAATATATCACCACAGAAATGACCTATGGGCACTTGGCTGCACATTATATCAAATGCTTTCTGGAACTTCCCCTTTTAAAGATGCAAGTGAATGGCTTATTTTTCAAAGAATTATAGCAAGAGAACTTAGATTTCCAGATTACTTTTCTGAGGAAGCAAGAGACGTTATTGATCGGCTATTGGTTCGTATTATGACTGTGCACACAGAAATCATGGCATCACTTATGTTCTGTATGATACATTGTTACACTTCGTATTTTTGTTAATTGATTAGCTACTCTTTAAATTCACAAACTAAGAGCATGAAGGAGAGTAGTATCCAGGATTTAAGTGTTTCATCTCTGGTCTTCTTGAAGGACAGCATTGTGAGGCTGGGGGCAGGTTAGGGAGGGGTCAACAGGAAGTGAAAAGGTATATGTGTAGACTATTAGATAACAAAGATAAAGGGTACATTTGATTCACATTGAAGGACAACATAAACAAAACAACAATTTTAAGAAACTGAGCTGCAGACTATTTTTTTTGTTGTCTATTGTATGTTAGTTGGTGCACAACACAAACTGGGGGGCTGTGCGAGGTTCTTAATTGACATCAATGGGGTTTGGCCACATTGATGAGTATTTTTGACTTTTGGGTGGTGTTGTGGGGCAAGTTGTTAACAAACTTTTGTCTTTTTCTTCATCTTTTGTTTTGTTAGATCCCATGTCAAATTTAAAATCAATATGAAACAAGTATTTGAGTGCTATCTAGTCGTTTCTGTTTTTAACAAGTCAAAAGCACCCATATTATACAGATCAGTGAATTTTTTCCAGAAGAATCATGAAAATTGCAAGACAATGTATTTTTAAGTACATAACTACATGCCAATCAAACTTACAGGATATGATAATAATGCATGAATTAATTAGTAATACTAAAATTCATCATTTTAACAACTTTTTTTAGCATGCTTTAAGTTGCATGCTGTAGGTTATTTTGTCAGGTTTTAATTTTAAATAGCAATGCATGCAGGATTTGGACCCCAGCAGGAGACCAGGTGCAGGACCCGATGGTTATGCTTCTTTGAAAAGACATCCATTTTTCAAGGGGGTTGACTGGGATAATTTAAGGTCACAGATTCCTCCAAAACTTGCTCCCGAACCGGGGGTATGACTACCATTGCTTTGCTCTTTGAAATGCTATATATGGAGAATGAAGAAAGGAACCTCCATTTCTTATCACTTTATTTGTTTATGAACGTAAGTTTTTAACACTGTATATTTCACTTTTAGACTCAGTCGCCGGCAGGTGATGATGTTCATGACTCATCATGGAGTCCTGCTCACATTGGGGATGGTTCTGCAGCTGTGGTTAGACAACCTGATGGTGCTACATCATCTTCTGAAGGGACTGGTCACATAACCAGGCTAGCTTCAATTGATTCCTTTGATTCAAAATGGTGTGCACATGCCTTCCTTTTTTGTAATGTTTTCGCATCCAATCAAGTTAATGCTATCCTTTATGTTTTTTCATGCTGTAGAGCTTTTCACATCCAAGAAAACTGTATTTATTATTATTGTTATTATTATGTAATACATAAATGGGGAAAAACTATGTTAGTTTTAATATTCAGTTGCTTCACTTATCCTAAAAGACAAGAAATAACAGCACATTGAGGTCTCTTTCAATCAAATTATGTTAATTTACACACAAGTTAAGTTATATATTCCCTAATCTCCTCTCGTTCCTTGTTAGTGTTTAATTAAAAAAATTGTGTTCTCATAGAGAGATAAAAAAATTGTTCCACAAATATAGAAATAACAGGATATTGAAAAGGATATTTTAAAAAATAATAAAAAGAAAGGCTCTTATGCACAGCACAGTGCCTAATAGTCTGTGTTTACGTGGCTTGTCAACTTATGCTTGTATTACAGGCAACAATTTTTGGAACCTGGGGAATCTGTTCTCATGATCTCTATGGTGAAGAAATTACAAAAACTAACAAGCAAGAAGGTGCAGCTCATCCTTACCAACAAACCAAAGTTGATTTATGTGGACCCATCAAAGTTAATTGTGAAAGGAAATATAATATGGTCTGATAATCCAAATGATTTAAGCATCCAAGTGACTAGTCCATCAAATTTCAAGATTTGCACAGTAAGTTCTCTCTTCATTACTGATTCTTGTTATACAGTTCGCACTATTTATAAATATAGAAAACAGTATGTTTAAAGTCAGAATCCAAGGTGGCCATGCTAATAGCTGAAACATTTAAATTACAATCTAATGTATAAGTAATTTAATCAATTCAGTAAAGCATCAAAATCATGTACGACTCTAGTTTTTAACATATATGTTATTCCTTAACATCTCTAGAGCTGGAATTGGGTTTTGGTTTTATTTCTCAGACATACAAGAGATCAGGTGAGCTTCATTGCATCCCCAACAATTCTTAACGCCTGAGCCAACATGATCTGAAAAGGCTATTATGATTTAAATGTTTTTCCATAACATGTTTAAGAAAGTGATTTTCCCCAACTTGTAATACCCTTCCCCTATTCATATGTAAATTCTAGTTTTTATTCTATGTTATTTAGTTTTGGTACTTTCCATTTTTCTTATCAAATGTAAATGTAACGATGCAGCCTAAAAAGGTAATGTCTTTTGAGGATGCAAAGCAAAGAGCTTATCAGTGGAAAAAGGCAATTGAAGGACTTCAAAACCGGTGAATTTATTCGGGTTTTGAGAACTTATTCTTCAGATATCTTCATATTGTTCAGCAAGAAGGGATAAAACAGTTGACTTCCCCCAACAATCAATTATTCATTAAAAGAAAACGAATGAGGATTTAGCATTGCTGAAGCTGGTTCTAGCTAATTCCTCACCGCAGCTTAATTTTGTAACAAGTTTTTCCATCCTCTTTCATACTTCGATGGGATGATAAAATGTGGAAGTTCTAATTGTAGGTATGTTGGAGGTTGGAGCCAATACTTTGTAAGAAAAACATCAGTTATTTTTTATAAGATTATGAGTTGTAAGATGATGAAATTTTTGCTATCATAATGTATGAATCATTGAATTTCTCAATTTATTGTTCCTTCAGCCCGTGGTTAGACAGTGAAGCCATCTTGAAATTTCAAAATGGATATTTTGGACATTGGCAATCTGTAAAGAATATAGGTGTAATCTGACAATTCTATGAAGTTTTAGGCATTGAATAAAAATGTGTTTCTAGCAAGCAAGTTAGGTTGCAATTGGTAAGCTTTGCTGTCAAAGTGCATCTGCACAAAGTTCAATGACTATTTGTTGAGCTAAGATGGTGTGTCAAGAATGTATATAATGAAGAGAGACACTCAGCCATGCTTGTAACCTATCAAAATTTGCTTGTGTGTGATCCAGATTGCACATGAAGCAAGACTATATATTATACATACATTCCACTGTCACTGGACTTGCCATTTTTATTGATATTTTCAGATAGACTCGAGAGGACAGAAATTGCATTGCATACGAAGTGAATCTAAATGACATTTCAGTTTGCGGACTTGATATGACAATTCAATTCTCCCAACATAACTCCAAGGTTTGGTAGGTTGAATTAATTGAGGTACCAAAAACAACTAGTAAGGAGTTATTAAGGAATGATAGTTTGGTTAACATGTAACGTTTTTTTTTAAAGTGACTACTACATATTGTGTACTTTCACTATGTCCAAGTACTATGCATGTAATAGGTTCAATTCAGGTCTATTAACCTCTTTTTTTGAATTACAAAGAAAATTGAAGTGTATGCAAGCGTTTACCCAAATTAGCAACAAGGACCTATATTATGATTTGGAGTGTGTTCCAAGACTACTTTGGAGTGAGCTTGAATCCAATTGGGAGGAGATAAATGCAAAATTGCCATCTGCACAAATAATATTCTGTCATCCAAGTCTGTGCTCGAATACCATTTACTAATCTACACAGAACCACCTGATTAGGATCTAATTCTTGGATTAGGAAATAATATTCAAAGAGACAATCGAACGTTTATTATTATAATTTTATGCGTACTAAATTCTTACAAATCCTACTACACCAATAAAAAAAAACGGAGATTTATCACGTTAATTTAAACATAACACTACCGAATAATTATGGCTAGGCTTCAACAATGATTTTATACTATCAAAATTTTAAAATTAAACTTGTTACTGATAATTTCTTTACAATGTAGAGTTAATTTCATATTGCCAAAAACATTTTCTCAGTGTACCCGTAGAAAAAAAATGAAAAATGCATGCATGGCATTTCAGGGGAATTAGAGCAGTATGCTCCAAGAGTTAATTATGAAAAGTGAAAAATGCGACTCCCATGGTTGCTAGTGGAACAGATATGTTGTCATCTACTAACTCAGTAATGGGAAGGGACTCCACCAATGTTGCCACAATAGAAACAAAAGCAACTTTGGGCACAGTGCTTGCCCAATCCAACTGCACATATCCTAGAGCTGAATAGTAGTAGAGCATCCTACATGCAATAATATCATAAGCATCAGTGCCAATATCTAAATGGAACAATATCTTTTTACACTTTACATGTGACTTTGGTTTATATCTTGCCATAAAGATAGGAATAAAATCAGAATTGATGTTGGAAGTCAATTTCCTCACTAGTGAAAGCAAAAGATCTGTTAAAAGGTTGGATAAGTTTGTGACACACCCGATTGAAACTAAGAATCCAAACACAAGCATGGATATGCTACCAGCCCAACTCTTTTTATGATTATAAGGAATCTTCATGGACCCATATCTTCTACCAATGATATCAGCTATACCTGAAAAGTGAAAACCATCAAGTTCAATGTTGATTGATTAGACAAACTAAAAAAATCATCAATTACATAAGAAAGTGAAGGAATGTGTACTAGTACCATCCCCTCCGCACATCATAGCCAAGGAAACCACCCCAATTGGAGACTCACGCCAGAACACAAGAGCACACAAAATCAACATAATAACATAATAAAGGGGACCCCTTAGCAATTCTCTGCAGGTATGAACAATCAATGCTTAGAAGTTACAACATATTCATTGTTTTTCAACTCTCATGATCAAATAAAACCAGAGCAACTGTCAAAAATGAATGAGGACACTTACTGTGGATCTCCTTCTCTAGTCACGGATTTGATCAATCCTTCATCAGAAGTCAATGAGAAACCATTCACCAAAAGCCTCAAGCAATTCACAAGAGGAACAAAAGCAGCGAAATAGCGAGCCTTAGTGGAGTTGCTATCTTAACATTAACATCAAAACATTGAAACAAAGCTACAATCAATGCACAGCAAAAACCTCAGACTCAAAACTTCTACATATATAATATAAAAAGATCAAAACTTTATCCAAAACACAGAAATGGGTTACCTGAAAATAGGCCAAGAAATCAAAAACAGCAAGCCAGAAAGTATATGAACCAGTTTTCTACTCATTCCCTGCCTCATCAAATTTCACAAATCCAGAGAGTCACATCACATCAAAACCAAGCACAAAATTGTCCATCAAAACACAAATCATTAAACAAAACCCAAAATTCAAATTGAATCAAGCAAGTAACAAACTGATTCATTTTCAAAGATTCTGCATCTGCATGCAAACACTGAAGCAATAAGCAACCAGTGACAGCACCTGGTGGAGGATGTTCCTCCGAGTGAGATCGTTAAAAACACGCACAAGGGCGTAACCGCCACCAAGAACAGCCACGGTGGCTCCGCCATTGTAGAGCAGATCCTCTGCAGTGGCAGGGACAGCAAAATGTGACACCCTTGGACCCAAAGGGACAATTGGCACAACAGGACAACGCAAAAACCGAACAGTGTCGTTTGTTGTTATTGGCTTGTTCCAGGGAAAGAGGGTGATCGATGGTGGCCGTGTACGGCAGTGCAGGGCCGAGAATACAAGTTGGTGAGATGATAAGAGCGACATAACTCACAAGACTTGAGAGGACCAGGCAGGACACCCGAAAAAACAACTAGGAGTGATAAGCACTTTTATTGATGTTGATTTAATTTAAATTAAGACAACTTAATTGTCATTTCATGCGTATTTTGAAATTTGTTTTTCAATTGAAATTTAATTTTCGATTTAGTAACATGTATATTAATTGTTTAATAATGATTATCAAGATAAAACATCGAAAATTTTGATGTTACTATACTTAAATCTTCTTGTTTAAATTAAATTATATTGTATTTTCATAAACTTTTGAGAGTGAAAGCAAGAAGTATGTTCCATTAAGCCACTTACCTAAAGAAACCAAAACAAATGTTAGGTTTCAATGGCAAATGGCAACAGCCTCTGTGTTACTTCCACGTCTCCATGGGGACCACAAATGCAGAGTATCACAGTAGCTACAATTTTGGGCATTTGCTACCGCAGCATCAGTTGCATTTCATGTATAAATTGCTTACAATAGTACTTTCCACATAATAAAAATAGATAAAAATTTTGACAACTTTATAGACTAAGTTGTCATATTTACTATTTAGTAAATACCATTTTTGGAGATGAGTAACTCTGTAGCGTGTAATTCATTATGGACTTTTTTGTGTGACAAAAGAAGAGAAGCCTGAATCACTACTTACTCATATGGTTTCATATCCCATGAATTATTTTTCTCTGTTTCCTTGTCCCCACCAAAAATAGCAGACTCTCATTGTTGCCTAGTGAGTTTTGATGTTTTCTTAGCATAGCTAAGGTAACTTGGATTCCCAAATAAGTGTATAGGGTCCTGTTTCTCAAGACCCTCTTACATTGTCCAGAGGAGAGATTTTTTTCTTATCTTTTATGTGGATGGTATATAACTAGCTAGAGAGAATCCAAACTCAGGTCATGTGAGTGTGCGCCTATGAGTCTTGTCTATCAAGTTAAGAACTAGTTATGACAAGTGTTTGTTCTTTTGTTAACTCATCTTTTTTTCTCCACTCAACTTGATTTTGCATAACCTAATTCGGCTATCTCGAATTTGAATTATCTAACTTTTTATGGCAAAAAATGAAAAAGTTTTGCAATGTTGAATTTGAAATTAATTGTCAAAACCACTCAAAGTCAAGAATTTTTTCTGCCGCAATTGATGATTCCAAATCTCTAAAATAGGAAAATCATTATGAAGACACTAATTTTAGATGTAAGAGGTAAAAAGGCTGAAAAGTAAAAAAGAGAGAAAAACAAATAAATAATAAAAGATGTGATTCTGGACCTTGAATTATGCTCACGGTTGACACTAGTGAGAAGAATGTACCATAAGCCTATAAGTTTCATGGGGCATTGCTCAATTAATGATAGATATTATCATTTTCCACAAAGAAAAGAGAGAGAGGTGAATAAGGGGACATGAGAAAAGTGAATGTGAGATGTACCAGAAAATATATATTATTGTCCTCACTAAGAATAGAGTAGTGATGGGAACAGTGGTAAAGGGTTTATAGTTTCTTACCACAACAGGACCTTGACAAACCATGTATTTGCCAGGATTTTAATGATAAAACTTGATAAAATATTAGAGTTTTTTTTTTAATTTCAAAGTTGTATTTTATTTTTAAAATTTATTAGATAAATATTACATGAGAAAAAAATATTTATATCAGTGCAAAGCCTAATACTTTTATATTATTAAATAACTTTACATAAAATATAATTTTTATCTATTTATCTATTAATTTTAATCCTTAATATGATTTTTTATGTTACATCTTGCAATAAAAATAAAAATAAACAATCAAATACATCTAACATCGCATTCATTGAGGTATTTTTCTTTGGGAGCAAATGCCACACCGTGTGCAGGTGCAGTTCATTTTTTCACGATTAACAATTTTTTTTTTTGTCTAAATGTTATCTCGTTATTTTGTCATAAAAAATTATTTTAAAAGGTTCATATCAGTTGGAGTTCATAAATTTATTTAATGAAGATTTTTTTACTGCTTTGGATAATTTTATGCAGGTAAAATGTGTGTGTAAATAGATAAAGTGCCATTATGGTACTTAAATTTAAGAAAATATTATATACTCTTAAATTTCTCTAATATTTTATAGATTAAATAATATTTATGTTTTATTCAAATAAATCATTAACTTTATTATTTATATGCTTGTAAACTTTATCATAATAAAATATGTTTAATAGTTTTTAAAAAGTAAAAGATTGTGATATTAATAAATAGATTTATTTTTTAAAAATAGTTTTAAATTTTTAATAATTTTGATAATAAATCACTAATCTCTCTTAGTTTACAAGATTTTATAAAAATTACCGATATATAAATAACAATAATTGTTGCCCATATGCCAGTAGTTAATGGGAATGGTCCACTTAAAAATGGGCCTCTATTGGTAACCCAATGTGAATGCATTGTTGTTGGGCTGAGTAAATAACAGCCCAACAATGACAATTCATGCAATAAGATTCTATGAATAAGTTACATAATTTGTAAAAATTGAAGATAAATCCATTAAATGAATCCTTGGATCTTTAATCAAAATTAGAAAATAATTATCAGAGATTATATAGAAAAAAAAAAAACAATTTGGCAATGTTTTTGTACTTGTATTAATTGTTACACCATCAATCCCAATATTGAAAATTTTAAATTTTATTTCTTTCAAATTTAAATGATTTATGAGTTTTGATTTGCAGCAAAATTTAGGAGTCCTCTTATTTGATTTGTACATACACATTTATTAAAATTGACACCTGTTGTTAGCATTTGATTTGATCCAATAAATAATATAATAATTGAATAGTCTAATTTATTTTGTAGAAATCCAACATAGTATGATGAATCTCCAAATAAAAAGACATTCTATTGCATTATCTATGGTTCAAGATTGATATAAAAATGTATAAGATATAATCATTTTTGCACTATCATTTTATTTTTTCAAAATATTATTTCTTGGAGAGCACATTCTCTTGTCTTCATTGCTAATACAACAAAATACAGTATCTTTTAACAATCGATGACTTTGGCATTTTAAAATTTAAAAAGCAAAAGATTGTGATATTTTCGTCCAACTTTATTTGAAACCTATATACTTTTAAACTTATTTTTTAACTAATCTTGATTTATTAAGACGGAGATGCAACTAATTCTGAATACAGTATTAGCATAAAAACTATTTTTGAATCAACTATTAAGTAAAGTAAGAGCATTAATTAATGGATTAATAAATAATATTTTTATTATAAATTATATTAAAATACATTAAAAATATAAAACTATGTATTTTTAAGTTTTTAAAATTTTTTTAATCAGTGTCTTGAGTATATTAGTTTCCATTATCCTATTAATTACATATACATTGCAGGAAACAATGCCTCATCAATGCGAAACGCTTCCTCCAAAGGTTGTCTCTTTATTACAGGAAACAATGCTTCACCAATTCAAAGCGCTTTCTCCAAAAGTGGTACCTTTACTTTCTAGTTTGCATCCATTCAAACCTTTAAAAACGACCCAACATTTCCAATTAATAGCCATGTAAGTGATCAAACTCAACCGTATTAGTTTACCCAAAATAAAAATACAGTTCGTATATATGTGTATGGCCATGGCAAGTAACGTAAACATGTTCTCTTTCTTGCCAGAATCTCTTCTTATTGTTATTGTTTCATTCCTTCCCTTCAAAGAAGCGGCAAGAACATGCACTCTCTCCAAACGGTGGTTGAAGATATGGCAATCAACGAGGAACATAGAGTTCAATGAACTCTTCTTTGTGAAACTTGGTGAATCTGATGAAACCAAAGAGGGACAGAGAAGGGTTTTTCTCGACTTCATCACACACTTCATCGCAAACTACAAAGACAAGTTTGTGGACAAGTTCTCTCTCAAGGTTTCACACCCTCGAAGTTGTGATGACAGCATAAAACGTTGTGTTGCCTTTGCTACGCATCGGGGGGTGAGAGAGTTGAGACTTGATTTCTCTGATCCATCATGGGAAGAGAATGATTTTCAAAATCGTGATGCTTTGTTTCAGTTGCCAAATCATGTTTATAAGCACGAATCACTTGAGACTTTAAAGATGTATTCATGCGGTTTTGCTATGCCTGATTTGCTTAACTTTAAGGCCCTCAAGAATGTTTCTTTGGGTTGGATTGAAGTGAACATTTCCACTCTTAAGACTCTTTTGTCCACATGTAAGAAAATTGAAAACTTGAGTTTGAAGAAATGTTGGAATCTTGTGCACTTCGATATGGGTGAGGAAGAACTTGGGTTGAGAAGGTTGGTCATAGATAAGTGCAACTTTGTTGGCGATGATTATTTCGTTTTCAGGGCACCAAATCTTACGTTCCTTAAATATTCTGGGCTAATGGGAGTTTTTGAAATAGATGTACGCCCCTATGTTATGGAAGAAGCAGATATTGACTTCGCCTTAATGCCCCACTTTGAAGAATGTGGCGATTTACTTTGTAAACTACTGCATGATCTTAGCTCTGTTAGGGTCCTAACAGTTTGTAGTTTCTTACTTCAGGTACCCTTCATTTATTTTATAAATTTCCCTCCCTATTATTTAAACAAATTTCTATGGTTATAATGTTACAAATTATTAGAGATATATAGTTATTAATAAGTTAGATGGTTTAGCTAACTAGTTAATTAATTCATACTAGTATATATATATATATTAAGTTGATTATTTTCTTCTAATCATTTGTATTTTCTGATGCATGAAAAGGCTATTCCTTCTGGGGAAGAACCCGTGCGCATCCAATGTGATATGAATGTGAGACATTTGATTATGAAAACACAAATGCATCATTTTGAACTATGCGGATTCATGTTTCTTCTCAACAGTTGTGCTTTGTTGGAGAAGCTCACGTTAGAGATAGGCCAACGAAAAATATTTCGTGTAAGTCAATAAATTTTAATATATGTATCTTTCTCAGTGTTTATGCATATTAAAACGTGATTGGAACTTGTGTTAGCATGTTTTGGTTATTTACATGTTTTTTGTATTACTATTAATTTCAGGATTATAAACTTCCGTATCGCGTTAGCCTCAGGAGGTTCTGGGAACAAGATCTCATAGTTTTTGAATGCTTGAGAAGAACTCTAAAGGTAGTGGAGGTGAAGGGATTCAGAGGGATGCTGAATGAAATTCAAGCGTGCAGCTATTTGATTCAAGCTGGTAGTGTTTTAGAACAGGTCACTATCAATGTACTCAAAGATGAGAGTGATGGTTCTGAAAGAGTGGAAAAGCGCTATGCAAATGCAAAATATTTGCTCACTGTTCCAAAGGCTTCGGAAAACTTGCAGATATTGATTGCATGATATAGATGTAATGTAGCATGTATTATTTGATGCAAGCTCATAATATTAATATGCATGAAAGTGAATAACAATTGTTACTTATGATTTTGAAATATATGCATGCATAAGAAAATAATTCAACAATCGAAGTCTAAAACTTAAAAAATTTCAATTTTTAGAATTTTAATTTGTATTAAAATTTATTTTTAAAAACAAAAAACTATTTTCAAAACAGTAATCAAACATACTCAATATTTTAAGAGATAAAACTAAACATAGCTGAAAACTTTGAATTTCAGTAAACTTCTAACTAAAAATTTAATAAAATTAAAATTGTTTGACAAATTAACTATACAATTGATTAATTTGTATTAAATAATTTATAAAAGAATATGTAATATTAAACTTAATTATAATTTATTTTATTTATTTATAATTTTTATATAAAAAATATATTTTTAATATAAAATATATATTTGGATAGAAGAAATAAGAGAGCAAATGAAAAAATAAATAAAAATGAATAAAAATATTGAAAAGTAAAGAGAATAAAAGACAATAAAATTTACATAATTATATGAAGTTTTAACTGTGTAATGACTAAGTCGTCATCTTCAAACAAAATAAAAGTAAAAATGTGATAGAAATGTTGATAAATAATTTTTAAAAACTAAACTTAATTTTAACTCATTTTTTCAAAAGCTACAACTTTTTTTCATTTTATATTTTTTAAAAAAATCTACAAACTTACTGACCAAGTTATATTTATAGATTTTGTAGTAAAATAAATAGAATTTTCAAAATTAAAATTTTTGTAGGAAAAGAGACAGTAGGAAAGTTTGTCTAGGAATAAGAGGTGCTGCAAAATTTGTTGTAAAATCCAAACTAAAATTTCTGAAAGATCTTACTGATTAAACATCGGTTAAAAAATTAAAAATAATCTTTTATTAAAATAGGAGCATTAGTAATAATTTTAAACAAAAAATATAAATTTAATTTTTAACCAATATCTTAAAAATACTTAATAACATATATCATTTTTAAAAAATTAACAATTCAATTGATTGCAAAATTAAAGAAGTAACGATGAAGAAAAGAGACTATATTGTAAAATCGAAAAGATGCAGGATTAATAAATAAATTGAAAATATCATAAAGGGATTGTTTGGGAGATATTTTTTTAAAAAGAGAATGTCATTCTTTTAAAATTAAAAAATTATATAACGTTCATGATAATAACTAAATTAATTACTAAAACATTAAATTTTTGTTAATTTATTATTTATATTTTAATCTAGAAATGAAAATAAATTAAGATATGTTTATCTAAAATAAGAAAGAAAATATTTTCTCCCTCCTTTCCGAATTCTATCTTTCCAAACATCTTCACGAGCGTTTGAACCAACTTTCTAGTACTAGATAGCACCTTTTATTAGCAGATCACCACGAGGGGACGCTCCATTACTCATATAACACATTTAATTCGGTTGAATTATTAATGCATACTCAGTTGTCAAAGAAGATATTTGGATATTAAAAAAACTAGAGAGACATTAAACGCAAAATTTGGATATGCCTTCACCTAAAAGGCAAGAAATATCGACATCAAAGGCTACAAATATAAAGGCAACAACAAATACAAATAAGAAGCTTCAAAACTAATAGGGGGGCAAAAAAGAAAGAAAAATACATGACTCAATTTGACTGAGTTTAATAATCAAGATGCTTTCTTGCGAGCAAATCGCTGTAAAGATTTCGGTAGTTCAACACCCTCACTAGTTTTTTGCTTCTTTCTCGATATGTTTTCCTCTTCTTGAATTTTCTGCTCCAAGTAGGGCCTCTTCACTCTAGCAACTGCATCTTGCTTTTTCTGTACCCTTTTACCTGACTTGTTTCTTCCTTTCGTTTTCTTCTTCAGTTTTATACCCTTAGCAGCTTCAACGGCAGCTTCCATCTCATCCTCCCTCTGTTGATTTGTTGACTGGTCTTTTCTTGTTGGTTTCACCGTACCAATCTTGCTGGGATCAAGCATGATAGTCTCGGGTGGAAGTTTATCAAGAAGAGACCGTATTTCCTTTTCTCTCCTCTGTTTAGATGTTTCAAATGGGTTTGCAACCCATGAGTCGAAGTTGGGTTCTCCTGCTCCTGGAATAAGAATACTAGACCAACCCATTGAATGCCCTATGCCAAGAACATCTTCATATGGTCGAAATACTAATTTTCCTATCTGGTAACCCTTCACCATCGAATGAGTCATATACTTGGAATAATTCTGTGTTCCAGAATCATCACGCAGAACCTGGATATATGAACCATTACCACAAGCAAGCAAGCCTTTTTGACTAAAATCCAAAGTATTTGCATGACCTGGTAATGTTTGAAGAACTTCAAATTTCCTCAAGTCCCAAAGCTTAATTTTTTTATCTTTCCCGGCAGTGGCCATTAAGGTGCCATTTGAGTGAAATGCCAACGCCGAGACAGATCCATGATGACATAGCATCTTAACAAGAGGAGAAGAGCTGGTTGGCTTCCACATAGTAACTGTACCACTCGAATGACCTAAAGAAACAACCCCATTGAAGGGGTTCACTTGCATCACATTTGTACATCCTAAGCCAGTTCGAAAATTACCAACCATGGTACCCATTGTAACATCCTGATAACGAAGCTGTCCAAATTTGTTGATTGAAGCCAAGAGAAAATGGTTTTTCAGAAACTGAAGCCTTAACACTGGACCATGTTCCTGGAAAAAAGGAAACAACTCAACCCCATAAATACGCACCCTATATGAAAAGTTTCATAAGATGATGAAAAAGTAACCATTTTAGCTATTTTGAGGCATTTAAGAAGCAAAGCTAATGCAAAATAGAACAAACATATACTTAGTTCCACTAACCAAGCTTATATTCAGCATGATTGCACAATTACCTACCCTATACACTAACCAAGCTTCCAGAATAGATGGAGGTGTGCAAATTAGGACTAGTTACTATTTGAAGCAGAACTGAATAGGTATTGGATCCACATGACATAATCAGATTCGTGGATAAGAATAGAGTTTAATAAACATTCAAATGAAAGGCGATAAGAAAGCAAAATATCAACCATATAACATCATATATTTAAAATTCAAGCATATCATAATGATTGGTTCATCTCTAAAAGAGAAATACTTAGATATTGCAAAAGCAATATACCGACCTTGAGGCAGTGAAGCTCTATGCCTTCTCGATTATAGATGTACGGATACCTGTCAAATTTTATATTCTAGTCAGATGAATCAGAGTATGTCTTAAAATACAGCAAACTAGATAAAATATTTTTATGGGGGAAAAAAATCCTAATCAGCTTTTCCAAATGACAGGAAATTATCAGCTCACAAATAATGTCACAAGATTATATGGATTAAGCTCATTGTGCTACCACAAAATAAGATAGAGATAAGTGAAAATTGTAAAGATTTTTAAAGCATTTAAGTCTTTTAATGTCATTTTAAAGTAATACACAGGAAGCACATGGAATTATGCAAGGAAACATAAAAACAACAGCATTAGGAAAACTGAGCTTAAAACATCATTTAATCTTCAAAGGGAAAAAAAAAATTAAATCCTAACATGATCCCAATTACCTATGGTGTTTTAGCAAAGTCACATACAATTGATAAATATCAACAATTATGAATAACAAGTGGAGGGTAGTGTGTCGCACAAATGGACGTGTCCCCCAACCCAAATTTTTTCTGCTAAATTTTATCATGTTTTTTATTTTTTTTTTAACTTCTGAACAGCCCCACCTCAAGTCACTTATTTTTCCATCTAGACTTTAGAGGTGCTTTCATTGCAACTGTAGATTAATTATACACGGAATTAAAATAATTACAAATTAAACAGCTGAATACTGAATCAAGGAAGAAAATTACTTTTTCTGGGCAGCAGCAAAAAAGAGCTCATTGTGCAAGAATGCCACATCACGCACTGTTTCTCTTACCTGAAAAAAGCAAAAATAATTTTCTATTAAGTAAATTGTGTTTTTTCAAAGCTAAAACAAATGTATCCTTAAAGTTTTATTCGGTCAAGTAAAAAGAATACTTCAAAGTTACTCTCCAGAGCCAAATTCAGCACTATATGATGCCATCTAAAGATGCCATAACGAATAACCTCATCATTTGAGAAGAAAAATTGAACAATTTTTATAACCAAAAAAATTATATTAGTTAGTAAAATCACCCAACGCAGACTCAACTAGGACTGAGCATACCTGAAACTCTCTGATTAGGCTCAGATTTATCATGTCCACAATTCCCAGATGGCCCTTACGACCACCAACAGCCATATACCGGCCACTTGAAGTAAAATCCAGAGTGTATGGACCAAGTTCTGCAAATAGGGATTGTAAAGAAAAACAATAAATAGTAGATCAAGAAAATAACAGAGCTGTTTCCACTCAAGAAAGATTCTTTGCAACTGTGCATCATTATTGTGAGGAATGAAGTATAATAAATAAGGACAGCCAAATCAAACTTGTTCATAGCTGTTACAAGGACAAGGCAAAAAGAAAGGAATATTATTTTTATAAAAGAATTAAAACAAGAACTATATCAGGTAGACGTGTCCTGCAATACTATTAACTATACACCAAGTAATCATCTTAAATCGTAATAATTAATATAAAAATAAAATGCAAGACAATCAGGGAGTAAAAATCTCTTAAATGGGGACTTATCAGTAACAGGAGCCATGATTTAAGAACAAAGAACTTATAGAGAACATCATTTGCTATCTTTAAAAATACACAAGCTATTATGTACAAGTTAGATTTGCTTTCAATTGTTATGCACTTGAACTGGTTGTAGGTTTATCTCACCTCTAGATCAATGGTTTGGCTTTGCAGCCAAATAACTCCATATTCCATTATATGAGAACACACACAAAAAAAAAAAAAATAAAATAAAATAAAATAAAATAAAAAATTTCCATATCATGCCCAACAATTCATGAAGTTAATGAACAAGTTACATTTGCTTCTTTCAACATGTACTTAATTTCATCATAATAGGTTTATCTGACCTCTAGCACAAGGTTAAATTCATTGGATTTTCCAAAACATGAGAATAGAAAAAGAAAATAAACTACATAAATCATGCTTCTTATATCAAACCCCAATAATTATAATGTTATTGAACTATATGTAAATATACCCATTAAATAACTTCAAGGAAAAATCAGCATGTCAAGACTAAATATGGGTGGTAGATTACAAGTTCCTTGCAGCACAGTGAACAATGTTTTATTTCTCATAACTAGATAAAATCCCAATAGAATATAACTTTTTTTTTAAAAGAAATCAGACTCCAGAAATCTACCCCTTCACAGCAAAAACAGTCAAACACCCCACAGAGACCAATTCAAACACAAAAAACCATAAGATATTATTAGATCATAAGATTTTACATTCTTGACTGCAAACAGAAAACTTTGTATTCCTCCGCTCAATCACACAGAACAAGAAAAGATCACATACGCAATTGGTAAAAGTGCCACCAATAAGTGATGATGAAAAATTAGGGAATATACTCTAATTCAACTTCTACTTATCCTCAATACTACATTTTTTTAACAGGTACATCAAACAATTTCTATTTTCATGATTTAACAATGCATGAGTAGGTGCGTGCTACATAAAATCAGGGGGGAAGTTGAAAAGAAAAAAAAAAACATCAAAACCAAAATATTCAAAACTTAAAATGAATAAGTCATTACTAACGTTAGAAGCTATAACAGAGACATAAACCTAACTTAGCCTAAGATACTAATAACAAGCAATGCATTAATAATACCTGGTAAAACAATATCATATTGCTTCCTAGAGCTTAAGATATCTACTTCACGAGCAATTGCCTCCTGCTTAATCCTCCATGTCTTCTCTATTCCTTCAGTCTCCAGATAACCTCCCTCACTAGGCATAAGCCACTGTGTAATTGAAATTAGAAAGGCAAACATACCACATTAATATTTTTTCATAGGGCTTATACTGTCATCCACATCCACGCACAAACATTAGAATAACTCACTTACACATCATGTGTAAAAAAATATAAAACAAAAGAGTATTTCAATCATTAACCTTCTCAGCCTTGGCAGCAGCTTTTGCAGATTTTCCATATAATTCTTCTTTAACAGCTAGTTGACTCTTCAGCTTTTTATCCTTCAAAACCTGCAAATTATAGTTTACAAATTAAGATTAAAAGGTTACACTATCAAGTACCAACGTCTTGATTCCATTAAGCTCAACTCAATGCTTTATTACCTCCAAATTAGCAACTTCCCCTCTGAGATACTTCTTTATTCTCAGGTCTAGCTCATCAGTAATGTCCTGCAAAGAAATATAGCAAATTGAGAATCAAAAACTCAAAAATACCGCGCACAGAACCAAACATTCAGCATAGCCCATGTTTAAAGGAATGTCAAAATACGATTATGACAATCACCAATTTGACGGAAACAAGTATAATTCCTAATTCTGAAGCGTGAGTCCGAAAAATGTAATAAATAAGTTCAACCAGATCCAAAGCATACCTCACTTTCTGTTCCGTTTTCATTTATCAAAGAAATCCAATGAGAGGGAAAATGACAGTAACATGTATTCAATAAATTTACTAATCACAACTACTAATTAATCGTGGCTTAAAGTACAAACATAGAAACGCAAGTTGAATGAAGCATTGATGAGTTACAATTTATAAAACTCGTTGAGGAAGTACCTGTTCAGTGGAAGGCTTGTTCTTTGGAAGAGCGTCGTTCTCTTGAATCTCACCCATCTTGTCTAGAGACGCGGCTTCAATCTCTTTTGACGACGGAGTTGGCGGCGGCGTGCCGGAGAAAGAGAGAGCGAGAAACGGCGTCGCTGGGTTAAAGGGTTTTGTTTGGGGTTTAGAACGATGTCGGTCTCTGCACTCTGCCTGTATGTAACTCCTAATTCCTAATTATTTATGCCCAACCTTTTTTATGGATTAATTTTTGAAGTGTGTAATGTTATAATTTTAAACCTCTTAAATTATATTTTTTTTACTAAGTTTCTTTATATAATTTTCCTGTACATGATAATTTTTTATTAAAAATTATAGTATATAATAAAATTTAATATATTAATAATATTAAAAGTTATAAATTTTAATAAAATATTATTACTTTTTTTTATGGTGAAACATTATGCGTACATTAAAATTATTTTTAAACTTTTAAGACTAATCTTTGGTGCAACATTTGTGGATAATTGTGTATGTACCGTTTATGTTAATTTTAGTACGGTAAATAAAAATAATATATAAAACATTAAATAAAAGTTGAATTAAAATGTTTTTTAAATAAAGATATACCGTATAATTATTTTAATTTTATAAATTTACAAATATTTTAATTAATAATAACAACTATTTTTCTAAATTAAGTAAGATTAAAATAAAGAGATAGAGTTTTTAAAATTAAAAATTCTCAAAAAAAAAATTTTTTTTCTTAAACTCCACTCAAGTTTTCTTATTAATTAATCTACGTCTTCTATGATAACAATAATTTTTAAAAAATAATTGATACATAAAAAAATATTTATTAAGATCAATAAAAATTAATCTCTCACTCTTACACATATATTTATATAAAAACTCATTCCTTATTTTTAATTAAAAATATTTTGTTTATTTCTTATAAATACCCCAAAAAAAATTACCAAAAATGATATTTGATGACAGTAAACAATTGTGTTTGTTAGTAATATTGTCATCCTTTTATCTCATCTTATCCATGTTATTAAATGGGGCTCCAAGTACTAGTCATTAAACTTCAATTATAATAAACTTTTTTTTTAATTTGATTTAATAATCAAATTATTTTCATGCTATGTATAAAAACAATGTAATAGACTCAACCGATCCAAACAAACCTGATCCAACGTTGATGTGTGTAAACTTGTTTTATTGTCACCATACGGCACATTGCAACGCCCTCGCGCTAATGCCGCGGAATCTTCAAACGAATATTTCTCAAGTATTGGACCCATCTCCCCCCATTGAACAAATCACTTCAAAACTTTCAACCCAATAAGATAATAATTTGACTTTATTTTTTTATTTGCTTTCTATAAATATCCCCCGCATAATCGACATAGAACCCTAAAATCATAATCACACAAAGGTTATACCTTGTTTCATTAATTAATTAAATAAAACAACAAGGCAAAGCTTCTTTCCCACTTTCTATTCTCTTTGACTTTGCATTATTTTTTCACAGACCCTCCGTTATTTGTATTTGAAATCGCTGCAGAATCGAACTCAGCGATCTCATTAGATCTTCATTTGTTGCACCCCAGTTGGAAAAGAATCGAACTTTGGATTTAGGTTTCCGATTTTCGAACACTGTCGATGGAGAACGATGTAGGGTCACCGCAGGGTCCGGTCGCGTGCGGGTCGTGGATTCGGAGGCCCGAGAACGTTAACTTGGTGGTGTTGGGAAGGTCCAGACGTGGCAATTCTTGTCCTTCTCTGCTCCAGATTTTCTCCTTCGATCCAAAGATTACTACTTTGTCCACCTCTCCTCTGGTATTGCTCTAATTCTCTGCATATACACGTGTGTGTTCTGTGTTTATGCATGTGTATATGTGTATGGGTAGAGTGAGTGACCCGTTTGAAATATTAATCTGTTTTGTCCATACCCTTTTAAACTGTTGTTTTTGTGTGTGAAGAGTCGGTGGAGTGAGTGTTTTTAGTGTTTTTTGATTCGGGGTTGCTGAATGGAAGCAAAGTTTGGATGGGGCTTTGACTTTTAGTTCTAATTAGCATTTTGTTTGATTGATATTTCAGGCCACACATGTGTTGGAAGCAGAGGAAGGTGATCCTATTGCTGTGGCAGTGCACCCTAGTGGGGATGATATTGTCTGCTCTTTCAGCAATGGTAGCTGCAAGTAAGCTTCTTTTATAAGAGATTTGAGAATGAAACTTCCATGGAGAATTACTTTCATAATTTGTCTCAACTTGCATTTCTAAATTTAGCATTAGCAGTTACTGCTTCTTTCAATAATCTCAGAATCAGAAGTCCAACATATTATCTTCCTTTAACTATTCAAAGGACATCATAAAACTGTTGGTTCAGTTCTACCAAATTTGTTTCTAACAGTTTCTCGTTCCTTTTCTTTTTCTGGGAACTAGGGTAATGTATGAAACAATAGTTATTGCTGTTTCTTATGCGTAGCTAGCTAAATTTTGCCTGGAGTTATCATTTTGTGGTCTATGTTCTCCTTGAAAACTATGTTAAGATCCCACATAAGCATATGCCAAAGTACTCTTTATAATGAATTTGGCAATCCTCTTTACTTGGGTTAGCTTTTGGGGTTGAGTTAGACCCATTTTATTCTCAATTCTAATAGGGTATCACATTCATGTCTAGTCTTGCAAACTTCATGCTCTAGATGTCTAAGTGTGAGATCCTCCCACCGTTCTGAATTCTAATAGATACTGAACTAACCATACATATATTAAAGTATTTTTCCATGTCTTGTAGATCATTTGAGCTGTATGGTCGTGAAACAAACATGAAGTTGTTGCCTAAGGAACTGGCCCCTCTACAGGGTATTGGTCCTCAGAAATGCATTACTTTTAGTGTTGACGGATCTAAATTTGCTGCTGGTGGGTTGGTAAGCATCACTCTATAATCCAACCAATTGCTTTTATCTTTTGACTAGCACTTTGAGTTTTCCTTGTTGAGTTTGGTCCTGTGTGTTTAACTTTCATCTTTTTAACAAGTGTAGGATGGATATCTCAGAATTATGGAGTGGCCTAGTATGCGCATGATTTTGGATGAACCAAGAGCACACAAATCTATGCGAGATATGGATTTTAGGTCGGTATAATTAACAAATGTCTTTCAATCCTGCTAAAAGATGCATTAAATCATGCAGCTAGTAGAATTGTAATAACCCGATATTGCTACCAGATATGATAATTTTGCTTTGTGTGTTCATTCCTGCAATAACCCGACTGTGTAGATGTGACCTTTTAGACAATAAAAGTATGTTACATAGTAAATATCTTTCTCAAACTTTGATGACATTGATACTTACTATATTTTCCTTCATTTTGTGTCATACTTCAGTCTAGACTCAGAATTTCTAGCTTCAACTTCTACTGATGGTTCAGCTAGAATATGGAAGGTTGAAGATGGTGTTCCTTTGACTACTTTGTCCCGCAACTCGGTATAGCATTTTGATTTAAGAACCTGTTGGCAATATCTGCACAGTTTCTTGTACCGCTTAATCCAAAATATTTCCTTTTGTTCTTCAGGATGAAAAGATTGAATTATGTCGATTTTCCAAGGATGGAACAAAACCATTTTTATTTTGCTCTGTCCAAAAAGGTACATGAGTACCTTGTTTCAAGTATTCCGTAGTATTAATTTGTATATATTCTTCAAATCTTTGATCAACAATGCATGACCTTTATTATGGATACTTCTATCTTTGAGCAGGTGATAATTCTGTCACTGCTGTTTGGGATATCAGCACATGGAACAAAATAGGGCACAAGAAGTTGATTAGAAAGTCTGCCACAGTAATGTCCATTAGCCCTGATGGAAAATACCTTTCTCTGTAAGAATCTTCTTTACCCTCTGACTTTTGGGCTTATGCATTGTCAACATTCTTTATCTTTTGTTATGCAGATAGTTTTCTGTGACTATAGTAAGTGAATGATTCATAATTTTGTTTCTTTTGTTTTGTCCTATAGAATTTCTATTCAATTGCCTTCTATTTTGCTCAGCAGTCAGCACTCTGCATGCTAGAAGGAATGCTTGTTTGCTCCTCTCCTCCCCCCTTTTATGCAGTATCTGCTGTAGGAAGGCAAATATCCCAATCTAGAAGAATAGAAAAGATTCAAACAGGCTGAAATTGCATTTTTTAATAGTAATTAAATTTAGCACAAAAAATTTAAATTTTTTTTTTAAATTGAAATGTTCTCATACTATAAAGGTATCAAATTTCATTGCATACTCCTCCTTATGTTATAAAATCAGCCACTTTCTTAATTGGTAGAGAACATTTTGTCTATATCTGTATTTAAATCACTTGGATAACAAAGTGGAATTGTGATTTTGGCCATGTTACCTAAACTATGAAGGAATGAAGAAGAAAGTTTTAGAATTGATCATGATTCTCCATCTTATTAATTTGTCTCTTTCTGATCTATAGCACTACATATATGTTTATCTTGAAGTAATTCCCTCTTAGAGTGTCTTCTATTGTGAAATCTTTTTTGACCCTTGCACTTATAAATCATCTGGGCCTTAGAGACTCCAAATCATTCTTTCTGCCTAATTGCTGAGTACTGTAGCTTTTGTATTCTTTCCCATTTTCTGAACTGCTTGTTGTTCTACCTTGTCATGTTAATTTCTAATGTTTATCCGATTCAATTAACTTTCATATTTGGGATTTGCATTTGTGTTTACCGCATAAAAAACTGTTGAAGGGTTGATCGCCAACAAATTAACTACTTAAAAAATCATTATTTCATTTTTTTTTTAAATTGTCCGTCAGCGTGATCATATTTCCTTTCACAATCCTAATCACCTTTCAAAACTCATACCTTAATTGGTTTCCCTGGAAGATGCATTACCATAAATGACATATCTTATTCTGATTTTATAATTTACTTAATTTTTGCTTTCATTTAAGTAGTTGTTTGGGCACTAGAGTCAATTCCTTACAGCCTTAGTCATTCTTTCTTTCTTATTTTGTTTATTTAATTTTTGGGTGGTGTGGGTGTTACAAGAAGGGTAAGTGATTATTTGTTTTTAAAATTATGAAAATAATGTTTATATTTTGTGGTGAAGTAACTATAGCACACTTGTAAACCACATTAGATGAGTTCGAGTTATGTCAGCAATAAAATTACATAATTGGATTAAAAAATTTGAAGGCCTGTAACATTGTGATGTGAATGGCACTTCACCTGTAAAGCACATTATAGTTGGAATGTATCTCCAGCATTTCTTCATCTCACCGCACTTCCCAGGGGCAGTAAAGATGGAGACATATGTGTAGTTGAAGTAAAGAAAATGCAAATACATCATTATAGCAAGAGACTACACCTGGGTACAAATATTGCATCACTCGAATTCTGCCCCAGTGAAAGGTAATCTATATGCTCTATTGGTTAAATTTGGCTCCTCTGATAAATATTAATATATGTAGGACTGATTAAGTTGCTGAAACTTCCTTGGGTTTGAATATTGGACTCAGAGTAGGTATTCATTTGAATAATGAAACGTGTACTGGATTATGTATACTTTGAGAAAATTGTTGAAACCTTCTTTTTACTTTTTTTTTTCGGGTATAAAACTAAGAATTTATGTATTGGATGAGTTCTTTCCCATCAGATCATTAGCCAGACTAAATGTGCATTTTTGAAACTGAACCTTGGGGTCAGGGAACCAATCTGACCTCAGATAGCCTTTCAGACTTAAAGTCTAATTGGATTATCAGAGGCAGTAATTTAGAGGGGGAAAATCAATCAATTAGTGTAATAAAATCATTCTTTTGTCTTGGCTATTCACCTTGCCCTTCATTGTTTTTGTGCAGGGTTGTACTTACAACCTCACTAGAATGGGGAGCACTGGTCACTAAACTGACTGTACCTAAAGATTGGAAAGGTTCTCTTTCTCTCTCTCTCTCTCTCTCTCTCTCACACACACACACACACACATGCACATGCACTCCTTCCTTTTGAAGCTGTACAACAAATGTGTATTTAATTTGACATTTTAAATATCCTTTCAAACCTGCAGATTGGCAGATCTATTTGGTGCTTTTGGGACTATTTTTAGCATCAATTGTTGCATTTTACATATTCTTTGAGAACTCTGATTCATTCTGGAACTTTCCCATGGGAAAAGATCAACCAGCAAGACCAAGGTTTAAACCAATGATAAGAGATCCCCAGTCTTATGATGATCAAAATAGTTGGGGACCTGTAGATATGTGATGACATTGATATTATTATTTTGATTTAGTCTTCAATGCTATTGGATGCAGCATCTGTAGCTGTAAGTGGTATCAACATTTATTTAAGCATTTGTAGATTTAGGAAGTTTACTGGTATTTACAAGCATTTACTTTTTAATTTTTTGGGTAAAATTTTTGAACCTAAAGGCCATTATTGAAATGTAATTTTAGTAGAAAGTTTAGGAATAATCAAATAACTTCCTGAAATTTACATTTTGCACGTGAGATGGCTTTGTAACTGTGTGGTGGGATTTATTAGAGAGGCACATCTCTGGATATATTTCCATTTTCCTTATTTTTATTTCTGGTTTTAATTGATTTATTAGCACTTCCGTTTGTTTTACTAATTTGTATGTATAATTTGTGAATATAAACTCTTAAATGAGAACATTTTATGAACTTTTTCAAATAAAAATATTTTTAAAAGTTGGATTTCTTTCATAATGTTAGTTATTTATTATGTCAAGTATTTTTTTTTAATACAAAAATTGTTTTAAATTTATTTTAAATTTAAAAGGTATTTAATTTAATAGAATATATTTCTTCTAATAGTTATAACATTTACTCTTTTTAAATTTTATAGATTATATTAGATTTTAACATAATCATATTATATTTTTAAATATTTATTTATATTTAATCTTAATAATATCTGTAGAATGTTAAAAAAATCCCTAATATTACAAAATAAATGAAGTTTTAGTTTCTAAAATATTTTCAATTTTTTTTATTTAATATCTCATTTTAAATTATTTTTAAACAAGTTTTTTTAAAATTATTTTTATCGTACATATCTTTCTCTATTAATTATTTTTATATAAACTTACATAATATTTAATTTTAACTATAAATTAATATAAATGATATGACATGTTACTTTTATTTATTTTTTTATATTTTCAAAATTTAATTTCAAGGTTTAATTTTATAAATTAAATTTTTATTTAGAAATTACGAAAAAAAACATGATATCATTAATAACACTATTTTTTATTCATATTATATCTTAATCAAATTATGAGTCAAGTCAAGTGACATGTAAATAAATAATAAAAATTTAACAAATCACTAATAAAAATATCAAATATAAAATAACTTTTTAAATTAGATTAAACAAAATTAAAAAAATGCACTGAAACCAAGATCAAGAAGTTAATCCGAATTTCTTGATGTTGCTATATATATAATGAAGGAATAAACGCAAAGCTGTGCTTCTTGTGTTGCTTTCAAATTTACATAAGCATCATTTTCTCTGTACAGCAAACAGGATTAAGATATTTATGTCGTTTGTCAATTATGTTTGATTCCACTCTTTTTCTTTGTGTGTGTTGATAATATGGGTGAGTATTGAAGAGCATTATATCATAACTTTTAAACTGAAATAAAAAAATATATATGTATATAAATTTAAAAACATTTAAAATTATATACAAAACCACTTACAAAAAACCTAAGTAAGATTTTTAAAGAATGATTAATAAAGAAAAAAATATATAATAGTATCATTGCCTTGAGATAGATGAGTTGTCTTTAACTAACTTCATCCATTAAAAATATAAAAGTATCACAATTGAAAACTTAAGATTTTTTTTATGCATATTTGTTCATAACTAGTCGTGCAAATAAACTTTGTTTAACTAAAACCAAAACACCTCGGAACCGCACATAAAATTTGTTCAAGTTAATAATCCACACAACCCAGCAACTCAAACCGTCAACAAATATACAGTATTTTATTTTATTGCTTGAAAGATTTTCAAGAAAGCAATAGAGTCTTGGCTTGACTGCTAGCTCTGGAAAATACTGGCGATCCAAGAAAGCGAAAAAGGTGGTTGTCTTTTTGTGGTGGTTTTGATTCTATACAATCTACATATATAAATAAATAAGTGAGAAGAGTAAAATATCGAACCCAGTGAAGTGGAAGAAGAAAATATCATGAATTGTCTTCACAATCTTCCTCGGTTCGTTAATCCTTCTTGCTTTTCCATTCTCTTTCTCTGTTCCTTCTAATCGAATGAGATTCCCTCCCTTTTCAGATTCTCTGTTTCGCCCTTTCAAACAGTTGCTACGCGCTACCACAAGAACCTTCCTCTTTCTCTGGTACACTATCTCCATTTTCCCTCTGTTTGCGTTAATCCCTAATTCCTATCTACGATAATAACACCTTTTCTCTTTTTCCAATACAGAGGATCGTTAATAGTTCTTTTCAAGATCGAAATATGGCACTTAAGGTAAACTATAAGCTTTACTTTTGTGTTAATTTGTTCTCTTAACGATGGTTTTGTTAGTTCTGTGATATTTTTTATGTTATCGTTTGAAGTTCGATAATGTCAGTTAACCTGATTATAGAAATTGGACTTTGGTTGCTTAATCAGCTTTTTTCTGGAGAATAAAGTCATTACACTATGAGCTGGGACGATTAGAATATGTGTATGTGGAAATGGAATGTTCATGGCATATTCTGTAATCTGCAAATGTTAATACAACAAATAGAAATAACCATAGAGCTAAGGAATTCAAACATAAAAAATAAGGAACATCATTTGTTTTTATGCCCTCTGCTGTGACAAATATTTATCTTCTCTTAGGTTTGACTGATGAATATGTAAGTGGACATATTGGGATCCACTATTTGTGTTGTTACTTGTTTCTTGTTCATATTTCTTGTGTTTTCTAGATAATATGATTGGCATTTTCTGTTGCAGTCTGTTTCAGGTTCTACACCGAGTGCAGAGACAAGTAGTGCAGATATGGAGGAAGAAAAGTCAGAGATATATAGTCACAACATGACAGAAGCCATGGGTGCTGGTATGTTACTATTTTGTGGTTCTAGTTCAACAATAACCAGGCCTTGTCCTGCTAGATAGGGTTGGGATACGTTGATCAAACAACATTGTTGGGCCTTAACAGAAACCAAAAATTTCAATATACCTCCATATAGAGCAACGTCTTTTATAATTGTTTCTCCTAAGTTTTCATCAGTGTTCCTTTGCCTCTTTGAATCAGACTATCTTCCAATTGATCTTCTTTTCTCGTTTCTCTTGCTCTTCTACTTTGTGGTTCTGGTTTGAACAAGTATAAAACTTGAAGACAATTTGGGGGAAATCAAAAGTATCTTTTGCCTGAAGCTCCATATTAAATTGTTTTTTTGGTAAACTGTGATGATATATTTCAAATTATGGTAAACGGCCTTATTTTTGTAATATGTGTATTCAGCAAGTAGTTTGGAACTTTGATTATCTAGAGGATTGCTCATCTCATGAGCATGCTTGTTCTATTCTTTTGTTGTTTGAATGTTTAATGTTGTTAACCCTTTCTAAAATTGTACTGCACAGTTTTGACTTATAGGCATGAACTAGGAATGAACTACAACTTCATCCGTCCAGACTTGATTGTGGGATCATGTCTACAGGTACTTTTGTTTCAGTGATGGATACCTGATCCATTTCTGTCAAATCTAGTTTGGTCCTCTGAGTACTCTTTTTTTAATCTCAAATTGCCAGACTCCTGAAGATGTTGACAAGCTGCGTAGAATTGGAGTGAAAACTATATTTTGCTTGCAACAAGATCCAGACCTTGAGTATCCTAATGAGTTTGTTTAATAAGATTCACTTCAGCATTTGAGACATATGGCACACATTTAATCTAGCAAACAAACCGTTGGTTTCCTTACAACTACTTAGATATTTTGGAGTTGATATTAATGCCATACGAGAATATGCCAACAAATGCAATGACATGCAACACTTGCGTGCTGAGATAAGGTTAGTTATGACATGAAATTTTTATATCATAATTGTTGAAGAAATTGTTGATTAAAATGGGAAGGGGCAAGAACAAGAAGGTTCTGAATACTAATGGGTTGAAAACCTCGTTAATTTTAATATATTATAAAGATATTCTAAAGGGTAAAATATGCTTTTGATCCCCATTTGGTTTTAGCCCCTCATATTTTTTTCATTGTCATCCCTTCAATATCTAAAATGCTCAGTTACTCTCTTTGAGGTTTTGCGCTAGGCAGTGGGATTTTTGTTGGCACATATAAGACCACATGTGAAAGGGTAACTAGGAGTCCAATTTGGGCTCCTCCAAAATGTTCTCCCAGGGTTCCTCTCACTCTTCAATGTCAGCTAAATCAATTAGTCTCTCTAATTTTGTTTTATTGTGATCCCTTCAATACCTAAAATGCTCAGTTAGTCATTTCCCATTAATTTTCTCCATTAAATGCTTGTCTTGTTGAACAGGTATCCATCTAATCTAAGCTTTCACTTGTCACTCACTAATACACAGATTGAAATTTTATAAATAAGCATGTTATTTGCCGTTCAAGTGAGTTTCTCTTATTCCACCACTCTCCTCCATTCCCAAACATGAAGAGGTTCTTGCTGTAGGTTAAATGTGGCCTGTGGCCTGTGTGGACAATTTAATTTTGCTGACATTGGAGAGTAATAAACACCAGGAGAACGTTTTGGAGGTGCCCAAACTGCCCAAAATGGATCCCGAATTACCAGCACCTGGTGCAAAATCTCAGAGGGACTAAAGCCAAATCTCATTGATTTTGCAGGAAGAACATTTTACTCTATTCTAAAACATTATAAGGCGTAAAAATATATTATGAGATACCTTGTAGATATTAATAATAACCTTATGAGGAAACCGTAACTCAAATTGAACAGAATTATTGCTGTCAAGTATTAATGTCAAGTTATGTGTGTGTGAGCCAAAAACTCATGCAATTAGGATGATTCTTTGTGTTTTTTTCTTTTTTTTTTTGGGGGGGGGGGGGGTGTTTAAGACTAGTTGGTAATATCACCTTATTGTAATTCCTAATTTCCCAATACATAGGGGTAAATTTTAGTCATTTCTGCTTTACATCTGTGTTGTAATTTTGTGTAACTACTAGCATTTCTATGTTTACTCACGTTATATATGTGTAACTAAACATGGGTATCATCTGCATTACACTTTCTTTTTGCAACAGGGACTTTGATCCATTTGATTTACGGATGCGGCTTCCTGCTGTAGTTAGCAAATTATACAAGGCAATAAATTCCAATGGAGGTGTGACATATATTCATTGCACTGCTGGACTTGGAAGAGCTCCTGCTGTTGCTGTATGTCTCTTGATTTCATTTATGTGATACATGTTACTCGCAGAATATTTAACCTGAAATGTTTTGGGTTAGTTCTGGGTATGTTAAAGGGAATCATCTTAATCATTTTTTATGTGAAAGAAATGCCTCTTAATCACATGCTGAATGGTTTTGGGCCTTTTGGCAGGTTTTTACTTAAATATTTTGATGTGAAAGAAACGTCTCTTAATAATTTTTAATGCTGAAACTTTTTATTATCATAGCTCAGTTTAATTTTCAAACAGGGCAGTTCACTCTTGATATAGTGCTATAGTAGGGTTGTTGCCTTGTGATGGTGGTTATGGGTTCCAGTTATAGAAACAGACTGCTCTCTCATGATTAAGGTTAGGTGCATCTGACCTTCCCCAGACCTCACTATAGCAGGAGCCTGACGGGTGGGCCTCCCTTTATTGTCTATCCTTTTTGCTTGGGACTACTAGAATCATTTGTGTGGAGATCACTTGGCCACATGCCATCTGGTTGTATTCACACCTAATTTCATCTATAGATGTTTGCTGAAGCTAGCCTTGCTTTTAAGAGAGAAAGGGTAGAAAAGAAGTTCTAAAATTGATATTTTCTTTTTTAATCAACAAAGAAGTCTAAACATAAAATGTGAGCTCTGTGGAGTTTTTGCTCATTATTAATGTACATCTTAGAACTTCATAATTATATTGATCAATAGAAAAAATTAAAAAACAGATACACAATAATGTTTTAACCAAATCAATTGAAACTACCATGAAGATAGAGATGAAAGCGGTAGTGGTATCTATTTTTCTATTTTTCAAACACATTGGCAATTCATGCATTGTCGTTTATCTGTTTTGCTACAATGGTTATTCACTAACAGTTTGTTTTGACTCAGTTGGCATATATGTTTTGGGTACTGGGTTACAAATTTAATGAGGCTAATACACTACTTCAGGTAACTGGTCAATATTCGTGTTTTATTATTTTGCTTTTTAAATGCACTGGGGTTCTTGGTAGATATTACACTGCTTGGTTTTCAGTACTCCTAATTCTAGGATTAAATGGAATCGATTCTTTTCGTTCTGGTTTTCTTCTGTAGGGTTTTTAACAAACGTTTATTTTGGGCTTTGTAAACCTATTTGTTCCATTAATTTCCTTTACTCAAGCAACTAAAATTGAGTTTATGGCCTTGTCTTGTAATTTAATTTCTATACATATTAATAGTGCAGCTATTGATTACCAAAATAATAATAATAAGAAGAATAACAACACTAATAAATAATAGTAATATTGATTTTCGCACATCTAGTTTATGAAATTCATATTTAGTATTTTGTTATCCTGGGTTCCTTTACTCAAAATTTGTGGCATATTTTCTGATTATTTATGTCTTAAGAAATTAAGTTTTTATACCTTAAGAAATTAATTTAATATCATTTTCTTTTTCTGTATTTCAGAGTTTTCATTCCAGTTTGACCTTTGATGGTTATAATTATTCTGAGATCTGAAACAGTATCAAATACAGTTGCCGTAAAGAAGGAAATGAGATTGAAATATTGTTAACTTATCTTGAGCTTTATTTTTTCTTTCAGAGCAAAAGGACATGCTGTCCAAAACTGGATGCCATTAAAAGTGCAACGGCTGATATCGTGAGTCAATTTTGTTTTTCTGTTTTTTTATGTCTGTGCTTTACAATTTTTGGGTGATAATTTTTTTTATTCCATTTCAGGTTTGATCTTGATGAGTCTTTTTCTCGGATCAGGATCCAGTCCCGTTTTTGTGGGAACTGGACGGTCCAGTCAAGCAAGTGCAAAATAAACTGACTGAACTGTCCAGTTACGAGACTGAATCCAGATCCCTTTTTCTCATTGAAAGCTAACATGACTAATTTATTTTGAAATTTCAAATTGATAAGTTAATTGATGCTGTTTTTCATTTTGTTTTTTAATCTTTTTGTTGGACAAACATGCTTTTAGTGCTCTTTTTAAAAATGGGAATATAACGTTGGAAGTGGGCTTTTTTTTTTATCATTAACCATTATTTATTTTTGGTACTGAAAGCTTACAGGCCTCAGTAAGAAGCCCATCACTTTGTCATGGGAAGACAGCAATTGCGCTTCAGTGGAAATTTCAGGACTCGATATTGGATGGGGGCAGGTGATGATTGAGCCTTATTGTTTAGATTTAAGATATGTCTCTGTTCCTCTATAATAAAAAGTGTAATGTTACATTACATGGAGATATTATCGCATAGCATCATCATCATTAACTGCTTCAGTTACAAGTTACAACCATTTATTATTTTGTTCTGAAACGTTCATATGTATGTTCTTTGGTTTTCTGTTGGGATTTTTATGTTGTATGGTCATTACCTTAAAGAATATTTAAAAAATAGTGTGTACTGTAGCTTGTGGTTCTTGTTAGTGTAACTATGACTTGAGAGTCCTTTTGACAATATGAATGAGGTGGCTGATGTGTCAGTGTCAAAATATTTGAGAAGGGAAAAATATGCTGCCATTACATCTCTTGAACATATTTGAACAATTTAGGTAACAAATTCTTGGATGATGAGTGTCTTGATAACAAGTTATATGCAAGGCCAATCTACATCCCCTATTGTTGTGTTTCTATTATTTGTTCTTTTCATTTTTTTTTAATTCATTTTCACTTGTGGTCTCGTTTGTAAATCCTGGAAGCGATTCTTCATCTAGTATATTCAACTCCCATTTCAGATTAAATAAAACACTTAAAAATAAGTATCTATATGTGTTAAGTCGACTACACATTTTGTTCAAGGCCCCTAAAAAGTCAATAGCTTATAGTTGCTTATTGGATGTTACCAATTCTTTTTCTCACCACTGCTGTCTGGGATTCTGACCAACTAGGAGAAAATAATATATCTGTAGAATTTTTAATTTTGGTCCTTGGCTGTTCAAAGTTGAACTACTTCTGACATCTTTCCAACCTGATCTGCTCACAACATGATATGAAATGTCATTTCAGATTCAAAATCTTTTTATAATTAAAATAATCTGAATGTATAGTTTGACTTATTATGTTTTGAACATACTAAACCTTATGGTTGTTATGAGTTAATGCTAAACCTTTACTCAATATATCTTGATCTCTTTTCAGAGAATGCCCCTAGATTTTGATGGCAAACAGGGTTTATGGTTTCTCAAGAGGGAATTACCTGTAAGTGCACTTGTTAAAACTGGACTGTTATTTTTTATTAATTTAAAGTTTGGTCTTTTATTTGATGGATGATAAAATAAAATAAGTTGAGATCTGATTGTCAGCTGATATTGAAAACAATACACGGGGGAAAAGGATTATTGGATAATTTTATTTACAATGTTTATAATAAATCAACTTGTCAAAATCATATTAAAGGAGATTTCATTTCTAATAAAGTAGCTTTGTGGTATTAAGTTCTTTTCTCTCAACCTTATGCATATGAGATGAGAATAACTATATTTAATAGCTCAATGATGTAGTAGTCCTAATCATGTGTACTAGATGGCTGAGGTTCTTCCATAAGGTATTTAATTTAAAATTACTATTCTCGCTTAAATCCATAGACACAATTTGCATTTCAGAGAAAATTATGGTAATTCCTAGGATGGATTGAGTGAGTACTTTTAAACACTTGTGATTTTTGTTTATGGCTTTATAAAGGTATTTATTTAGGTGGTCTAAAGAATTCAGATGTTCGAATGCATATACTATTTTCTGGACATGCAAATCTGTAGCTTATTTCATTAGATTGATGAGAATCAAGTTTCTTGTTGTTCTATTTACCAGGAAGGACTCTACGAGTACAAGTACATCGTTGATGGGGAATGGACATGCAATAAAGATGAGCTTGTAACCTCTCCCAACAAAGACGGCCATGTTAACAATTTTATTCAAGTAAGTTTGAAGTTTCAACTAATTATCTCAGAAAACTAACTAAAAATAAAAAAATTGTATTGGTAACTTCTTTGAATCCTAGGAAATTGCTGGAAGCTCGAAGCTAGATGTTATCTCCTAAACTAGTACCACAACATACAGTGCTCACAATCATGATGATTTTTATCTCCTAAAGCCTCATCCTGGAGAGGGATTTTGCAGCAAATCACATTTTTTGTCATCTGATTCTAATTGCATCCACTATTCATTTTAAGTCGTTGGAAGTTTGTGCAATGCATTCTTCGTTCTTGATTTCACATTTCACCCTCTCTGAACAGGTCCTTGATAGCAGCAGCGTTCGGGCCTCTCTTTGGGAGAGATTGACTGGTGACGATCCTGATCTGACAAAGGATGAACGACTGAGAATAAAAGAGTTTTTTGAAGCTTGTCCTGATGAGGATTTGTGAATCATCAATGCACTTCGTTGTTGATATGTAAAGTATTAGATGCACGTATATACAATACATATCTAATAAAGATTGAATCTGAACCGCAGATAAGATCTTTGTTTCAGTTATAATGCTGGAATGCCGCAGCTTATTGTCTTCCGTAGCATTGTTTAAATAGTACACATACTTTCAATGTACCATTATATATATGTGGCAATGAGCTTTACATCTATAGCTCAATAGTTGTTAAAATGTTGTAGTTAAACCCCAAGAGTCATTTTGATATATTTTAGTTGCAATCTGAGTTATAAAAATTATAAAATAGCATCGATCAACTCCCCAAGAATATCAAATTCTATTATCCAAACAACTAATATCCCCTAATAAGTAGACTTGAAGAGGAGATGAAAAGTAATGTTCACTGTACGCTCTAACGAAGCAGAACATAGACTACTGAATTACGAAACCCAGTTACATTAAAAGGTAAAGGGGATGCTAAATCCATCCAAGGAGTCAAAGGTTTGTTGATCACGCGCAACCCAAACTTATTCCCTTCACCATGCCAGACAAAAGTCTAATTTAGACAATTTTTAAAATAAATACTTACAAGGACAAAAAATAAAACGAACAAGTTTCTTCCAAAAATTATAATTAATGTATATATTTCATATTTAAAAAAATTTAAATGAAATAACTTTTAAAAGAATACAAGAAAATAATTAAATTTAATTTAAGGAATTTTTTTGTTTCTTCAATAAATAATTATTAAAAAGTTTTTTGACCATAATACACCTATGACAATAGATGTTTTGATCCATGATTAGTGTTGAATGTGGCTGTAGCCTTTTTTTTTTTTTTTATTAATGTTTGGCCTTAGCCTAGCGTATACATGCTTTTATCAGATCTGGATCCAGTCTAATTAATACGAGAATTAGACATCCAGTTTCATTTTTTTCTTAAACAAAAATGTAGAAAACGACAAATATTTTTTATACAAAATTAGCTTAAGCGAATTTGTTTGAGATTTGCTTAAGCGAATTATTTCAGCTTAAGCGAATTTTGTGCATTTAAAGAGATAGAAGCTAAATATAAGGAAAGAAAAGATTGAAGATAGATGAAAATAAGAAAAACAGTGGTATAAGAGTAGTGATAGTGGGAGGAGAGGAGGGTGAAGAGTTGGGTATAAAGCAAAACGAAAGATGTAAGTATAAGGTAGAGTAAGTGGAAAGAAAAAGAAGTTGGGTATGAAATGGAGGGAAGAAGGTTGAATATGAAGGTTAAAGAGAGTTGAATATGAAGGTTGAGAAGAGAGTGTTAAGCATAGGAAGAATGAGAAGAGAAGGTTGAGATTAAAAATACAAAATTCCTTAAGTTGAAATAATTCACTTAAATAAAAAAAATTCGTTTAAGCTAATTTTACATAAAAAAAAATATCGTTTTCTGCATTTTTTATTAAGCAAGTCCATTTTTATTTAAGAAAAATAAAACTAGACATTTAGTTTTTGCGTTAACTAGACTGTATTCAAATATACTTTTATTCTATATTATTATTATGTTTTAATATAATTTTTTGTATGACAAAAAAACCCTTTGATTTTTAGACTATGATAAAAAGTGACAAAAAAGAGTAAGATTTTTAAAGCATTCAATTGCTGTGAAAAAATAAAGTTATTTGAGATTTATTCGTCTGTTGACAAAAAGAAAAAAAATTATAATATTATGTAGTAGTATACAAATTTATTATAGAATAGAATACTATTTAATTTTAAAAATTATAAATTTTGCTAAACTTTAAAAAAGTAATATAATATACTTTAAATTTTTCATTTAAAATTTTAATTTAATAATGTTTGCATATGATCTAAATATATAAATTATATATTTTTAGAAATGAGAAGGAAAATAATATTCATTAATTTTTTATGTATAATTTCTCATAAAAAATTGTTCTATAATTATTTATGAGATAATTTTTTTCTCATCTTTAGTTTTGATATTAACATTTAAATTATTATTAATTATTAATGATTTAACAAAATTAGAAAACTTATAATTATTTGTACTTATATACTGCGAGGTATAATAAAATTATAAGCAAGTTAGTAAAGCAAAAATAAACTTAAATTTAAAGATTAAAATTTTAATTAAATTTTAAATTAACGTTTAAATGGAAATTTTATATTAAGCCAACTTTAAATGTCAGAGCACTATTAATTTTTATTTGTTATTATTTTATTATTTGAACTAATCAACTAAAATTTTATCAACTTCTGCTCCACTTTACCCGTATGATCATGCATAACATTTGTTTTATAAAACCAATGGCATTATAATTACGATATGTGTAATGATTTGTTATATAATAAATTATGATTAATAGCTTTCAACATATATTTAAATCTCATTTAATTTTTATATATCCATATTATTTAATGCCTCCCAATCCATATTTTATTAAGTCAAATCATAATTAGTTAGGTTTCAATTTTTTTAATCTTTATCTCTTTACTCACTTCAATAATTACAGTCAACATTAAAATAACAAAAATTCATATTAATAAATTAACAATGAATTAAATACTATATAAGTAAAATAATTTAAGTTTAATTCGTTTAAAATATTTTAAACAAGTAAATCACTTAAAATAAGACTTATATTCAAAATTTTAATATTTAAATGGTAATAAATAAGTTAACTTATCAACACTGTACACCTAAATATATCATTGACGAATAATAATTAAATTTTTCTTAAAAATCAAATAGAAATAAAAATTAGAAAGTTATAACCTTCTCCACACTAGCACTCACCTTAAGTATTAAATCATTGACGAGTGCATTGGTCGATGTGAAACAAATTTTTTTTTCTCTAGTCGTTGATAAATAGTATTTAAATGAAAAATATAATAAATTAGAGAAAGTGACACAATTGAAAATAGTTTATGAAGTGCCACTTTTTGAATTAAAGTTTACATTCTTACGTCAACAAAAATTGGACTCTTGCGATACTCCTTATATGACTAGTTTTTTTTTTAAACATAGTAACTAGTAAGAAAATTTATACTCATAGTTCATGTACGACTTTATATTTAAAACTTATTTTTTATTCTTGAGTTATAAGTTATAATGAATATATTCAAGGAAGATGTATTTTTTTTCAAATATAATTAATAAATTATGTGATTAATTGTGTTTGATTTTAATTTGATACAAATTATATATTTTGTACTTTAATGTAACTTACTTATGGTTACATAGCTAGATCCAAATTCAAGTAAACAAAGAAAGTTATGTTAGACATTCGTTAGTCAACGTAAATATTTTTAAAATTCAAACAAATTATTATTACAGTGATTTGGATATAAATAAAAAATATCACTAGAAACACCAATAATTGGGAAGGAGGGAGGAATGTTGACTAAATATTTCTCTCTATCGTTTTAGTTTTTTAATTATTAATTTTTACATAACATAAAAATATAAATATTACATAACAAAAATTATTATTTTAAAATTAAATTTATTATTTTTACGCCTTTCAATTCTTGTAAATAAATAATAGAGGATTGAACTATGAACATTCTTAAGGTTTTTATTTATTTATTTATATTTTATTTTTATTCGTTTAAATAATACATATTATTTATCTTATATATTTTTATTTCTTAATTTATTATTTATTTTCTTATTACACCCTTGACGCAAATAGTGCTAGCGTAATAACCAGCGTGAGTCGTAGAATTTGTATTTTCTTTTGACGGATAAATAATTATATTTCCCGCAAGTTGTTTTAAAAAATTAATTAAATAAATAATCATTTCAGAAAATAAATAATTATATTTGATAAAAAAAACATATGAACTTATCATAACAAGAACTGGTCATTTTAAATTAGTCTAGGAAGAAGCAAAAGAATAAAAAAAACACAGAGGAGAAAAGAACAAGAGAACGTATTGTTTAAAAATTTTAAAAGTCAAAAAATAAATAAAATAAAATAAACTATTTTTTTTTGACACCGTTCTGTTATTTAATTTTAATGATTTTTAATAATAAAACAAAATTAATTGATGATATTAAGGACTAATTTAAAATTTAAATTTAAGGGAAGTGAAGGTTTACTCAGCGAAATAGTTTATAAAGTGAGAAGAAAGAGATGCAACTCAGAGAGGACGCGAGTGGTAGAAATTAGAATTCTTATGACAGCAGCAAACCAGGAGCAGAACCAGAACCAGAACCACGTTGAAGCCCCTGCACCAGTGCACGCCAATGGTGTAAATAGGGAGAATATCATCACGCGGATTGATCGTGACCTTTACGAGGCTGCAGTCAAAGGAAACTTCCAAGCGTTCGTCAATCTCCACAGCATCCACACTCTTCTCACCCCTAACAAGAACACCGTCCTTCATGTCCACTTGACATCCCGAACAACCCAAACAATTTCACAAAATGTGTGTCTAAATTTCATAAAGCCAACTCCCGATACAGCAGTTTCAGAGGAATTTGTGAAAAATATTCTTCACAATTATAATCTCAGATCTAAAATCGGTCTACTCCCTAATGCTAAAGGTGAAACGCCTCTTCATGTAGCTGCTAGATATGGACACTACAGCATCGCAAAATTACTAATTCAACATGCTAAGGCTTTTCTTCCTGACATTGAACATGGGATAGGAGCAGAAAAAAACTACATTAGAGCAAAAACTTGTGATGGAAACACAGCTTTACATGAAGCAGTGATTAGTCATCACATTAAAGTAGTTCAAATTTTGCTACAAATAGATCTGATTACTCCTATTCTGCTAATAAGGCTAAGGAGACTCCACTTTATTTGGCAGCAGAGAGAAAATATACGCAAATAGGGCACGAAATTTTACACAAACTCAAATCACCGGCATATGATGGCCCCAATGACAGAACGGCGTTGCATGCTGCCGTCATTAACCGTGATTTAGGTACCAAACCTTCCTCCTCTTCCATCTTTTTTTCTTCAGCCAGTGTTTTTAAACTCGCTCATAATTAAATCGATAAAAATATTTATTTACAGTTGATTAATTTAACGATAACTTAATTAAAATAAACTATATATATTTTAATATTATACAACAAATTAAGATAAAATTGGAGTAATAACACTAAAAAGAATTATCATTTATTGATACATAATTTTTTTCTGAAATTCCGAAGAACAGTGATAAATTTTTAATAGTTATAAATAATTATGCGACCAAAACAGTAAGTGGCGGTTAGTTTAATTAAAAAAAGGTGAGGAGATTATAATATATTATTGGGCAAATTTTGCGTGTTAGTACTAAAAGAATGTTCTGGTACCAGCAATGACAAAAGATCTTGTAGCGAATATGCACGTGAGAGGTGCGCTGAAACATAAGGACAACAAAGGTTGGATTCCTCTTCATCATGCAGTGAAAATCGGGGACCGAGATTTGACAAGGTTTCTCCTTCGACAAGATGAAGACACTGCATACATACAAGATAAGGAGGGCAGAACAGCTCTTCATGTTGCTGCTTATTGCGGTCATCCATTTATCGTCGAAATCATCATAGAACACTGTCCAGATTGTTCAGAGATATTGGATAACAATGGTTGGAACGCTCTTCATTATGCCGTCAATGGGAACAATATCCGCATTGTGAATAAAATCATGCAAAACCTCTCACTCAGCAACCTTTACAATGAGAAAGATGTTGATGGAAACACACCCCTTCATCACCTCGCAAATTCCCGGATCAAAGGACTATCGTTGATATATCACGGCAGAGTTGACAAACTGATCGTCAACAAGAGAGATCAAACTGCCCTCGATGTTGCCCACAGTAGGGAAGATTCAGTTTTACAATTGAGACAGCAGGTAAGAAAAAAAAAAAAAACAACAAATTTTCATGTCAATATTTTTATTTATATCATTTTTTATTATTATTTGATGGGTTATGTAATTTTCACTAAATAAAGTTTGAATTCTGAACATTTAGTGAAATCACATGTAATTCATTTAATAATAAAAAAACATGATGCTTTAACCCTCCTAATTCGATTATAAATTTATTACATCTGTTAGCTTACATTCGTAATGGAGTGATTATTCTAGTGTTTTAAGAATGGGGTGGGTTTCAATACTTATTTTAGTCTAGATTAATAAAATAAGAACAATATTAACAATATATTCTTTTAAACATATTTTTTAATATACTCTTTTTAATTAGTCAATTTTTTCAATAGTTAAATATTTTTTTTCTAAATAAATCAATTTAGGATGCAAATATTTTTACCTTTTAAAAAATTGACTAATTACAAATAGTGTGTTGAAAACTATATTTAAAAAATGTGTTGATAATTTTTTTTATAAAATAAGGACACAAGGAGTTAATTTAACCACCTCATATTATGACGTGTTTGCATATATGTATTTTATTTATTTTTATTAGTTTTGTATAATTAATAAAGAATCCCATGGGGTAGATGCATAAAATAAAAAAGAATGATTCTCAACTCAACGTTTAGGCAAGAGGAACTGCTTCAGTTAATAGCATCTTTCTTTTTATACATAAAGATAAATTTGGGGCAACAAGAGGAACTAACTATCTAAAAGAATAAAGGCAAAGGAGAAGAATGGTTGTTTTATGTATGCATGAGATTGAAATTTGAAATGCAGGGGTTAATAATGCGATTAGAAAAGACTGGAGCTAGACGAAGTCAGCGAAATGTAGAAGTGAAAGATGAACAAAACAACATGTTAGAGTTTACTAAGGAAGCAAAGGAATCACATCTATTGGTGGCGACACTGATTGCAACGGTGAGTTTTGCGGCTGGGATTACCCTACCGGGAGGGACCATAATAGATGGCGATAATAAGGGGTCCCCTATTTTAGGACACAGAGCCTCTTTCAGAGCATTCATGATATCAAACACTATATCTCTTGTTCTGGCAGCTTCTGCAGCTTTCATACACCTTTTCTCACCTCTGAACAAAGCCAAGTGGAAGGATGGTTATCTCTCCCAAGTAGCCTTCTCATTCACTTTGGTTGCAATAGCAACAATGATTGTGGCATTTGCCACTGCCACTTATGCTGTGTTGGGATCTTCCTCATTTGGCATTGCAGTTATCACCACTGGATTGGCCTTCTTCCTTGTCTTTAGGCAGGCGCTGAAAATCAATTTCAGAGGCTCCTTTATCGTTGCATTTATACAAAACATAGCCGATATAATCATATTTCCTTTCATAATATTCGCCCCCAGACCCTGGGGTTTCTTCTTTCTCCCATTTGAAAGACATCACTTTCAGCGAAAAGTCATCTTCTAGATGTGTTTATAAACACTTTGAAGAACTTATAGACTTGAATCTAATGCAAATATTACAAGATGTAATGTTTAAATAATGTAATTTATTTTTTTAATAAGATTCGACTATTACTGTACCCCCATGATGCCACACGCGGCTTTGTTTGCTTTATATCACTTCCTCAACAAATTAAATGTACCTGTTTTTCACTCCATTTTATATTTTCATGAATGATTTTCCTGTCAATTACACAGATTACTTCCTCAATTAGATAAGAAATGAATTCCTAACATACAATGAAAAAATTGTCCTATAACATTCATATTAGGAAGGGGAGATGGGAAGAAAAATGCAGAGACACGGCTCAACTATACATCCTAGAAAAGTTCATACCCGCCTGTGCAAAAAAAGAAATGGCCCATTGCTAAAGAGGATCTCCTTTAGAACTCCTATACAACCCCCTTTAGGATTGCTATGCCATGTGAATTTGCAGCCCTTTAGGTCCACATCTATTAGCCCATGATTGTCCATGAAATCTCTGAAATTATCAATTCTGCTTCGAGGTTGATTGTGCATGCCTATTTTCTCATGTTGGTACAAAAATTCATTAAGATCACCCATACAACACCAAGCTTGGTCAGAGTTACTAATCAGGGACCCAATAATTGGCCAGAGATGTCTTCTATGGTTGAATGTAAGATTACCGTAGATGAATGTACATAACATACATGTATCAGTGGGCCTATATGTGATGGTGGTGTGTATAAAATTGGGGTAGGCCTTTTCTACCTTAACTTCCCCAGTACTATCCCACAACAAGCGTAGCCTTCCAGATTGCCCTCTTGAATCAACACAATAGAAGGAGATGGACATCAATAAATATTTAATTCCATAATTTTTTCTTCCCTTGTTTTGATTTCAATGAAGAATAAATCGGCAATGTAGATCCTTATTCTCTCGCTTGTTACTGCTCTCCCGGCAGTCTCCTCTGATCATTCCCCATAGATTATTGGATTTGGGACAGAATCATAAGATTCAGAAACCATGCTGACTATTGTGATCAAGCTATTTCTTCCCTATTTTTCACTTTGTGGCAGATATGGAAGGCAATAAATCAGATTGATCACATCAATGCAATTAAGCAAAAAAATAAAAAAGATTATCATTAATACAATGCAAGAAGACAGATGAAAGTTGATAGCAGTAATTGTGCACCGTACTCCGGGTGATGGATCACTTCAAACAAATCAAGTTGATAAGGTCAAGCCGTGGGCATATATAGCTGTTAAAATGTCTCAAACTGAAAAGGGCATTACCGCTCACAAAAAAATTGAACCTGATTTCATGGAAACGAAACCACGTGATGAAGTTTCAGCTTCTTATTTTAGCTCATCAGTGAACATCACGCGCATTGATCCAAGGCTGCAGTTGAAGGAAACATCCAAGAATTCAGCAACGAGAACAACATCCAAAACCTACTCACTCCAAACAAAAACACCATCCTTCACTTATACTTAAGCATATGATGGTCCCATTAATGGTATGAATATCATCAACCTTGCTCCTCCATGTCTACACAATATAGTATAGAGTGAGAGAGTTTGCTTATATATTAGATGAGGTGCCTTAACATGTTTCAATTGTTTTTTTTTTAATGTATTAAATTAAAGGTGTAGTTTATTAATATATTTGTCCAAAAAAAATAAAATAAAGTAGTGATATATGTTAAAATTTATGGTCTAACATGTATTTATTATTTTTTAGAATTTTTTAAATAAATTTTGATACTTAAACTAGCGTATAACATAGTTGATTAACGTATAAACTTATTTGATCAAAATATAGGTGTTTGTAGCGAGTTTATTTCATTATTCATCGCATTTTTTTTCGTACGTTACTTGAATTAACTTTTGAATATAGTTTATTATAATTTTTTTTTTACTTATATCTTTATTACTATAGTAAATGTTTCTTTTATCATGATATTGTAAAATGTCATATGATAGATTCATTTTGTTTACTATAAGTTTACGTATTAATAGTAATTGCATTTGTTATTTGCAACACCGACACCAGCCTCCCTTAAATTATAATACATATGGAGTAATTCTCATTAATCATTGTGTTTCATATCACATTTTATAACAGAGATATAAAAAGAAAAGTGTTTTCTGTATTTCTTTGGGAGATATTTTTAGGTGCCTTCTTTATAAATGTGCATATAGAAAAGATAAAAATAAGCAAGAGATAGAAATTATAATTATATATAATGTTAATTTTAATAGTTTAAATATTAAAACTGAAGAAAAAAGGATATATAATAAAGGGGTGGAGAGAATTGTCTTTTAGTGCTTTTCTAGATCTGTCATGAAATTGGATCTCACTATGTATTAATTGTATACCCGACTTCTTGTGTTGTTTATATATGGTATGAGGAGTTAAGCTAACTACTCAAATAAATAGATCAAATTTACCAATTTCTTTATCAAAGTTAATGATTTCTGCCTAAAGTTAATCATCATGACATGTTCAAGTTTTCTTCATGCTTCTCTTCCATTCAGTCACATTGCGTAAATCACTGAGTGTTGCTAGATTTTCTCAATTTCTTGTGTGGATTAACGTTAGTTATTAAATTTATAATATTAATTATGAAAATTAACAATATGATTTTTAATTATCACAAAGTAGAATAAATTTTGAAGAATTTGGGTTATTCACTTAGTGATTAACGAAAGTTCTCTACTTTCTTTAAACGAGACTATGTAAATTATTTTATAAATATTAATGTTTCTATTTTTTAATTTTACGATAAAAATTCATTTTTATCTTTTAACTTTATTTTACGATAAAATTCATAGTTTGTAAATTACATATTAAAAATAATAAAAACTATGAAAGTATACATAATTCATTTTTTAAAAATTATGTTAAAATTACAAAAATGAAATGCACGGTTATTTAAAAGGAAATATAACATATATGAAATTTAATTACTCTGAAATATTAATTTGATTTATAAAATAAATGATTAAATTTCATTTAAATGATAAAATATATTTCATTCCTTGAAATAGCATTAATAATACATTTAAACAAATAATTTAATTAAACTCTGGGTTCAAAAGAGTTTATTGTATTAATTTAACTATAAAATGTATTAAAATAACTTTATAAAGGTGATATATTATTTTTATGAATTTAAATAAATTACTCATAAATTATGTAAACATTTCCTTAAGTAAATTACTTTTAATTTCAAAATAGTTCACATATGCAAGTGAAAACATAATTACACAACTTTTAAAAATTATATATATGATATTAATTAAAAGTAAACTAATGATCTTGTAATATAATTCGGGGAACGCGCCACTAGTGATATATAGGTAATAAACAAATGTAGATTCAGATTGATGATGGAAAGCAGGAGGAGAGAGAGTGGGTTGGAATGTAAAGTTCTCAGTAACAAAAGAAGGTTGGCAAACTCAGTGCACAAAAATGTGAAATAATACTATAAACAATCAATATTCAATATTAATTAATACCAATGATTTCACTTCTTCTTCTTTCCACTCTCTTCTGCAAATCGCAATAAAATTTTCGCGGCAAAATTTTTCTATTTTCCTCATTTTTTCAATTTCTCAATGGGATTGTCGCGAAACGCGTCGTCGCAGCCGGAGATCGACGACGCCGGCAACGACATTGGATTCCACTCCACCCGAGGCCGATTCGCCTTCAAGCGGAACCCTAGCCACCACCGCCACAGGCTCTCTTCCGATCGCCAATTTCCTCGCTTCGCCAACACCAACGCCAACGCCCGATCTCACGTCCACAGTCGCTTCAATCGCAAGGGCTTCCTCTCTCTCTTCCCTTTCTTCAAGGCAAAGTCCGGATTCTACGCCATGCTCATCGCCGTCGTCTTCCTCTTCGCTCTCGCCTCCATGGTCATGCAGAACTCCATCACCTCCGTCTTCCGGCAACGCTCCGAGCGCGGGAGGTACCTACGTCAAGGCCTCAAGTTCGGCACCACGCTCAAGTTCGTCCCCGGAAAGGCTTCCCAGAGGTTCCTCTCCGGTCACGGCCTCGATCGCCTTCGCTCCCAGCCAAGGATTGGTATTCGCGCGCCAAGGATAGCTCTCGTCAGTTCCCTTTCCTTTTCTGCAGAATGATTCTCTTTCTTTCATTCATTCGTTGTTGTTTGTTTAATAGTGTATGAATGTTTTAATGCCATACTTTTGATCTGAGTATGATTAAGTTTGAGGTGCCGAATAAATCAAGATAGGATTTAGTTGTTTTTATTAGGGTCGTATTAATTACTCAGTTAATTCAAATTACTGTATATTTCGTCCGTTTATATTATGACAGGAGAACCGTACTATTAATTTGCTTTTGGTTTGTGGCGTTTTTATTGAGTGATTATTGTGTTCATTTGTTTCTTTCAGTTTTGTTTATTTAATAGAGATTAGAGAGTAGGTTGTTTACCCAGTTATGACAAAGCCGAACTAATTTTAGTTGTTTTGACGGACCATATTGGTGTTCTGTTTAATTAGTTAATGGAAAAGATATTTCTTATTATGGATTATGCATTCGAGTTATAACAGGAGAATCATGCATTTCATTCCAATTACCATTTTTCGGACTCTGTATTGGTCCTTGAGTATGAATAACTTGTTCTATTCCACTTTTTTCAAATACACTTCTCCCTTATGATTAAGGTTAATTGGAACAGAGTGACAATAATATATATATATATATATATATATATACACATTCTTGTTGAGGTTTGTACATCAGAAGTTTACAATGATGAAGCAACAGAGTTTGCCCCTGAGTAATGAGTTAACTCCAGGAGAGGATGTATAATGTATTTATTTTTTTTGGATGTTGTACATTAAATAAAATTCAAATGCTATTTTTTGCGTATGCATATGAAAAGGTGAATAAACAATGCTTGGAGCAAATCAGTACTTTTTGCCATTTTTGTTTAAAGTTATGTGAATTCTTGGGGCAGCAATGCTGATCAACACAACAAGTCATGTACAAATGAAATTCTACACCTTAGCCAATGGCTTTGCAGCCAAGTGGCCCTTAGTTTCCTTAGGAGGAAGTTGATACCAGATTTGGTACCTGATGAGTGTCAAATTGTCGAAATGTTTGTGCATTGCATCTTATTTTTCCCATTGCAATGACAAGTCTTAGTACTTGCTTTACCAAAACCGAACAAAAAATAATGAGGAATTTCTTGAAATTATTTTTCTTGGGGATGTAGCTTACTATACTTTAATTGATAGAAGGTTGAAGAGTTAGAGATACTAAGTTCACTAAATTACTGGACAAAAATTCTGCGCCCGTTACTTCTATATCAGCTTTTTGTTTGGATTTATCATTTCATAGGTACTACACTTAATATTTGGAGTTTTCTATGTAAATCTAAATGTCTGACAGAAAGTGAGGGTTTGCTTGACTGAATTGGCAGGCCTTGTAATGTAGCATGCCTCAAACTTCTAATTGTAAGTCATTAAAATGGGGTGATTATTAAAGTAATGGAGGGTAAAGAAGCTATGCTCTTATACTTACATTGGATAGGCATGTGTACTGCTGTATTGTAATGCCATAGCAGAAATTCAAAATTTATGGTGTTTTCTTTATTTTATACTGATCATGCATTTATTATGCAAACCTTCATTCCTCTCTGTTGTTCAAGCACAGACATAAAACCTTACTAGTTACAACTTGAACTTCAGACAAGAATCCCTGCTTAAGAACTTTGGTAGGTACCTTCATGATCATGGATTGTTTCATCGGTTTTGAGTAATGAGCATAAGAATGACAGATGGAGGAAGAGAATCTAGCCTTTTCAGAAGCATGCAGAAAAACAATATTTCTAGACTGTGGTCCTGAGTGTGGATCTTGTAGCCCTTGGGCCAAAAAGGCTGGCTCAAAAGGTGTAGACTAGTCACTTGGCCCTTTTATGTATTATTTTACAAAAAATAAAAGGGCTGGTAACATTAAGTTTTGTGCCCTTAATTAGGTTATCGCTTATCAAACATCCTAAAAATCATTTGCATTATTCAACATAGTATCCTGCATGGAAAAATCTTATTGAATTTTGTTATGATTGCATGCTCTCGGTATATTTATCTGTTGTTTTGTATGCCAGATTTTGGGGCACATGATGATAGATCCCCAGACACTGATGTTGGTTACTGTGATTCGGAATCTACAGAAGTTGGGTTATGTTTTTAAGGTACATCATTTCGATTCTATGTGAGATATTTTCTTTACAGATGCTGATAATGCTTATTCAAAATCTAGGCCTGAGATTCAAGTTTTGCAATAACTTGTAATTGATGCTGTAGCTTGTTTGTTTATATGTTTGGTTTTGTAATTAAGGATAGGTTTTGAGCCATGCATTTTTTCCTTTTCTATAAACAGATATTTGCAGTACGGCATGGGAAGGCCCACTCAATATGGGAAAACGTAGGTGGTGGTCTCTCTCCTTTGAATACAGAGCAGCAAGGCCTGATTGATTGGTCAATGTATGTGTCTTTTACTAAGTTTACTTTTCCAGTTTGATGCTGGGGTTCAAGTTGGGGTTACCTGCATCATTTTTAATGCTTTAACAATTTTTTTTTGGTAAATATGTTTTGGCATAATTTCTTGTTGTAATTGATGGGAAATTGACCTTTTCGTTTTGGTTTCCCCACAGTTTTGAAGGCATCATTGTTGACTCCATGGAAGCAAAAGAAGCCATTTCTAGGTGGGTTTTCTTTTATCAGTTGCTAAATGTTTGACCTTTGAACTTCTGTATTGGGCTTTTGGGAAGGGGGTGGGGTCCCAATTTTGTCTCCAAAAGTTAAAACAGTTTTTCTGTTCTTTGAGTGTTTACCAAGAAATTTTATATCATGTTGCTTATAATTTCAGTGAATACTTGAAAATTTGTCCTATATCATATGAACTGAAGATCACTCTGATAGATGGGTTTAATAATTGAATTATCCACCGATCTTGTGAATATGTTTTATGTTGATTGGTCCAACTTTTCCCCATTGTTTGCATGATTAATAGAGGAAATAATTTGTTTGAAGTGAAAGTCAGGGGTGTAAGTTTGTCTACCTTGTTTGAAAACACATAAAAATTGACAGGAATGGAAATTAAATGATATATAGTTTCCCATTTTTCATCCTTCTTTTATGTCCAATAAATGTTTTAATGTTACTTATGTTGTTGTTTTCTTTAATAGTTAGGTATTTTTTTTATGTTGATTTTGATGATTTAAAATATTTGCAGAGGCTTCTAGATAGAGTAAGCTTTAACCACAATAGACCCACTATAGTTTTAAACCTGATTGCTTGAAATTTTTCTGTCTCAAATATGTTTCTTGTTTGTCCATTGATGTTTTTGTCTCCTTGTATGTACGAGTACACTTGTGCAAATTCATTCTTCCAGGCAATAAGTTTAGAAAAGGAATTAGGAACACAGGATGTTTTGATGGTGGTTTAAAACTTAAAAAAAAAAAAAAGCGTTATGCTTTATTAAACTTTGAAAGATATTGGTTTCCTGATATATGCTTCGGTACTTGTAAGTTTTAATATTGAAAATAGATATAATCATTGCTAGAATTCTTTGGACCTGTATTTTATCATTATTATCTTGAAAGGTTAATTAATGTTGAATCCAATAGTCTGGATTTGAACATTGAGGCAGTGAGCATTCTGTGACATCTTTCTGTCCTTTCTCCTTGGTCATAGGAGATGTTTCTTATTTGAAGTTTTAGATACTATGATTAGTGAGTTTTATATTTGTGCAGCCTTATGCAGGAGCCTTTTTGTTCAGTACCATTGATATGGATTATTCAAGAAGATAGCCTTGCAAGTCGTCTACCAGTTTATGAACAGATGGGTTGGGAGCATATTGTTTCTCATTGGAGAAGTGCTTTTAGCAGAGCCAGTGTTGTTGTCTTTCCAGATTTTACTTACCCGGTAAAGTTGCAAACTGTTACATATGCATTAAGATGCAAATATTGACTGTATTAGAATAATAGAATCTGTTCTCCAATAGCATGCCTTAAATGTTTTAAAGCTATTGCTCAGTTTTTTTTTCTTTCTATATCAGATGTTATATGGTGCGCTTGACACTGGAAACTTCTTTGTGATTCCTGGATCACCGGTAGATGTGTGGGCTGCAGAAAGCTATGGTAAGACCCACACAAAGGATCAGCTAAGAGAACTTAGTGGATTTGGTAAAAATGATATGGTGGTTCTTGTTGTTGGGAGCTCAGTATTCTATGATGACCTATCTTGGGACTATGCTGTTGCAATGCACTCCATAGGGCCTCTGCTGACAAGATATGCGAGGAGGAATGATGCAGCTGAGTCATTTAAATTTGTCTTCTTGTGTGGCAATTCTACTGATGGCTATGATGATGCTTTACAGGTAGTTTTTCTTTTTAAGGTGTACTGTGTGTCATATGTTATGTTGATGACTTGGATCCCAACAAAATATAAGACATCTCTGCTCATTTTATGTAATTAATTGACAAATAATTGATTATTTACTTTAAATTATTTTCACTTGTCAGGAGAAATATATATAAAAATATTTGAAAACAATGGATAGAATTATATTTAGGAATTTAGTTTTGTTGTCTAATAAGATGTTAATGGTTAACTACTTCACAGTATTTCCACAAGTTGATGTCCTTTGAGGTTATTGTTGGAGTTTACTTGTTTAATAAAAGAATATGAAACCAAAATCGATCACCGAGGTGTAAAATTGCATTTTTTGGACTTCATGGAATACTGCATGTGCTCCAGAAGCCCTTTTTCATTGTGTAATTCTGAAACCCAGTGCTGCGATTTAACCATATGATTTTTCTGAAGAATACACCTGGTTTTTCTTAATCTTGCCTTTTATATTTTGAGATAAGACACAATTGTTGGAGGAAGCTTCTCCAAAATGGTTGGAAATTTATTTCTTGGGCAGGTGGATGTGATGCAAGGTGGCAGGATATCAATAAGAAAATGGACTGAATAGAAAACAATATGCTATTAGTAATGAAGCAAAACATAAACTGATGAAGATAATGACGAAATAGAAATCTTGAAGATGAGCTCTCTGAATATATTAGTTGCTAGGCTCTGTTTTACTGTGGATAACTTATTTTTAGTGACATTGCCTCAAAGCTTGGATATATTGTCTTTGAATTGTTTGCTGATCCATTATCTTTTGGTGTAGGAAGTTGCTTCACGTTTGGGACTTTCTCCTGGTTCTATAAGGCATTATGGCTTGAATGGTGATGTGAATGGTGTGCTACAAATGGCTGATATCATCCTATATGGTTCTGCTCAAGATGTGCAGGGTTTTCCTCCATTATTAATTAGAGCAATGGCTTTTGAAATTCCAGTCATTGCACCTGATTTTCCTGTGTTAAAAAAATATGTAAGTTTATTCTAGTTTCTTCCTTTTCATCATTCATTAATTTCTGAAACCATAACTACTTCCCTTCATTTTCATTGAGCTTTCCTATGCTCACAGATTGTGGATGGAGTTCATGGAATATTTTTTTCTAAACACAATCCTGAAGCTTTGATGAATGCTTTTTCACTTTTGCTTTCAAATGGAAGACTTTCTAAATTTGCTCAAGCAATTGGATCATCTGGAAGACAGCTTGCTAAAAATGTACTGGCTTTGGATTGTATAACTGGCTATGCAAGACTTCTGGAGAATGTTCTCAGTTTTCCCTCAGATGCTTTCCTGCCAGGTCCTCTTTCTCAGATTCAACAGGGGTCATGGGAATGGAATTTGTTCCAGAATGAATTAGACCTACACATTGACTTGCCTAAGATGGATGACATTTTTTCCAATGGAAAAGCTTCCATTGTGTATGCTGTTGAGCGGGAGTTGGCAAGTGTTAATTATTCAACCAGCACTTTTGAGAATGGAACAGAGGTTCCATTGCTAAATGAACTAACCACATTGGATTGGGACATTTTGAGAGAAATTGAAATATCTGAAGAGAATGAAATGTTTGAAACAGAAGAGGTATGATGTAATCTTGCAATAGCAGCAATTTGTTTTAACTTTCATCTTTACAACTCATGATCAGTTTATTTTAGATATATGTTGCTTCAAAATGTCATATATTTCTGTTGAAGGTTGAAGAGAGGATGGAGAAAGATGTTGGTATATGGGATGATATATATCGTAATGCTAGAAAATCTGAGAAAATGAAGTTTGAAGCCAATGAGAGGGATGAAGGGGAACTTGAGAGAACAGGACAATCTGTGTGCATTTATGAAATATATGATGGTGCTGGATCGTGGCCATTTTTGCACCATGGTTCTCTGTATCGTGGGTTAAGCATTGTGAGTATCTTTGTCCATATTGAACACACCATCCCTTGTTCCCAAACCCTTTTGTTTTCTTTCCACTTTTTCAATTTTTTTCTTACAAGTTCACACCAGATTTTGATATATTCATTATTATAGTCTCTAGATACCATTTTTAAAGATTTCAAATTTAGAATGCTCCTCTTTAATTTTATTACCTCTATTTTTTCGTTTAAAAGCAAGAGAAAAGGCATGCTATTACATTGACTGTCTAACTTATCAAGCATGGGCGTGTTATTTGGCAGTCTAAATTATCTGATGCTTGGTTTCTTTAAGAAAGTTTTTGCTCCTCTTTAATTTTATTACCTCTATCCCTTGGGATGATCACTTGTTTGAATTTAACAAAAAATGGTTAGTTTTGTTAGTCTTACATGTAAATTTTTCTGATAATAATGAAATAACAATTCTGGCAGTCTAGAAGAGCACAGAGACAAAGTTCTGATGATGTGGATGCAGTTGGCCGTTTGCCTATTTTGAATGACACGTATTATCGGGACATTCTCTGTGAAATGGGAGGAATGTTTGCAATTGCAAACAGGGTTGATAGCGTTCACGGGAGGCCTTGGATTGGGTTTCAATCATGGCGTGCTGCTGGTAGGCAGGTATTCCTTTGTTTTGTTTGCAATATTATTACTATATGGAATATGGCAAACCTCTTTGTGATTATGTGAGGCCATGCTAAGTAGCTTTCATAATTTAAGAAATCTCTGAAGTTAGCCTTAAATTTAATTAAGACTGGAGAATTAGTCTTTTATTTTAGGAAAATTGGCTCTTTTCTTTTCTTTTTGTTTCATTTTATTCTTTTATTACTTAATGTGTGGGTTATGTAACTTTCCAATGGATGAGAAGTTTCTTTTTAAGATTATTGCCTGATCGATACACCTTTTGTCATAGCAGGTAGCATTGTCACCTGAAGCTGAAAAGGTCTTGGAAGAGAGAATGCAAGAGAATTTTAGAGGAGATATAATTTATTTTTGGGGGCGCATGGACATGGTTAGGAGTATCGTAGGAAGCAATAATGCACTTACTTTTTGGTCCATGTGTGACATCTTAAATGGAGGCAACTGCAGGTATATAATGTGGAATATAACACTATACATTCATTTGTTCATTGCTATCTCTCAGCTGCCTAAGAATTTCAAGCATCACACCACCTTCCCTGATATATTCTATCCTAAAGTTGCATCTAGTGTTATTTGTACTGCCTACAGATAAAACGTTTAAAATCAGTTAGCTTAATTTGGTATGACAACTTGTGTGAAAAATGAGACGCTCTCTAAAAGATATAATGGTTGGAGGTTCAAAACGGAGGTTCTGGAAGTTGGGATTTGGATTTTGTAATGTGTTTCAAACTTGTCTAATATTCTGCTTCCAATTGCATCAGAACTGTTTTTCAAGATGGTTTCCGCCAGATGTATTCGTTGCCTCCGCATGCAGAAGCACTACCTCCCATGCCTGAAGATGGAGGTTATTGGTCAGCACTGCACAGTTGGGTGATGCCAACCCCTTCTTTCTTGGAGTTCATAATGTTCTCTCGGTAATTAATGAATCAATATTAGCTTTCTTAACTGTAGGTTAATAAAAGGTATTCTCTTGATGTAGATGAAACTAGAAAACTGAAATGTTGTCAATTGAATGCAGGATGTTCGTAGATTCCGTTGATGCATTGCACAGAGACTCCAGTAAATATGGCATGTGCTTGCTAGGGTCTTCAGAGATTGAGGTATTTTTTGGTTGCATTTGCTTTTAAGGTTTCTTAAATTATTTGTATTTCATAATACTGTTTGTTCTACGCAGAAGAAGCACTGTTACTGCCGAGTGTTGGAACTTCTCATCAACGTATGGGCTTATCACAGTGCACGAAAGATGGTATACATAAATCCCAACACTGGTTCTATGGAAGAGCAGCACCCATTTGAACAACGGAAGGGTTTTATGTGGGCAAAATACTTTAATTTCACATTGTTGAAAAGTATGGACGAAGATCTAGCCGAGGCTGCAGATGATGGTGACCATCCAAGGGAAATGTGGTTGTGGCCAATGACAGGGGAGGTGCACTGGCACGGAATTTATGAAAGGGAGAGGGAAGAAAGGTACAGGCTAAAAATGGATAAAAAAAGAAAAACAAAAGAAAAATTATTTGAAAGAATGAAGTATGGTTACAAGCAGAAATCACTTGGACGATAAGAAATCCTGGACTTGAAAGTTGCATAGCCAAACACTTTCTGAACCCAATTTTGCTTCACTCGGGAAAATTGTCTTGCGAATTGGAGAAGCTTTGATTCTAACAAATTGGCACAGATCATAGGGAATGTATTGTTTCTTTCTTCATTAACTGAATACGCATACTGAACCCTCGGTCTCCGAAATAGGGTGAGACAGAGAGCAAAAGGAGTTTCCCATCTTCTGCTGTTCATTAGTTTAACGGCCTTTTTTGGTGGTCAATTATAGCAGCAGCATAGAAGATGCAGGGAGTTCGACTTCGAAGTGTACTCATAGTCTATAGAAATTCATCCATCAATTACATTTGATTAGCATAAATATGTATTCATTCATTACTGTATATTTGTTAAACGTTAGTGGCAATTTTGAGTAGAATAATGGCTGGTTTTCACATGACTAGTTACAGTTGTTATTATTATTATTATATGCTAACTGCTAAGCTTCGTTTTCACTTCTGCCCAGAGCTAGTGAACTTTCCGTTCAAAAACTAACAAAATGGCGAACCTGCCAAAGTTCTATAATCAAAACATACTCTTAACACATGGAACAGTAATTAAGTGAAAGCAATTTAGTTCACGCGTTATTTGGAAGGAATGAAATAAATGAGAAAGAGGAGTGATATAATTTTAAAAAAATTAATGAGTTTCCCTTAGAAATTTATTTAAATAAATTAAAAAAATTGCACTATTACAAATTATTTTCATAAATTTAAATAATTTTTGTATAAATTTTTTTATTTGCCTTTGTAAAGGTTGTAAGAATGTGCGCGCAAAGTTTAAGTCTAAGCAGTTGGTTAGAAAGATCATATCTTTAACAAATAGTGGTTTTGTTATTGTTCCTATAATTTCATTTTTTTGTTGATAGTAAATTCTTAATTTCTGGCCATTAGTCGTTTGGACTTGCTTATTTAAAGGCTTCGATTAAGTAAATAACAGCAAGCAGCAATTCATTATAATTTTCTATTATTTTCTTATCTTAAACTCTTTCCTCTATAGAAGCAATATATTACAACAACATTTATTTATTTGTTTGTAACAGTAGTATCATATCGCAGTAGCATTTATTTATTTGTTTGTAACAGTGACATCAGAGCCACTCCAAACAAAGTGATGGCCACCAGCAATTTCGTTCAACCATCCATTCCCCGCTTTGATGGACATTACGATCACTGGAGTATGTTGATGGAAAACTTCTAAGGGAATTGAGGAATCAACAAATGTTACAGCAATGACAGAGACTAAGAAAGGGAAATAAAAGAGTTGCGCTTGAAAGACTTAAAGGCAAAAAAAATTATCTTTTCCAAACAATTGATCGTTCAATCTTGGAAACCATCCTTTGTAAAGACACGTCCAAGCATATTTGGGATTCCATTAAGAAAAAATACCAAGATTTTGCAAGGGCAAAGAGACAATAACTTCAAGCCTTTCGTTCGGAGTTTGAAACACTACGAATGAAATCGGGTAAGTCAGTAACTGATTATTTTTCACGTACAATGACCATTGTCAACAAGATGCGTATCCATGGTGACAAAATAGATGATGTTGCTGTGGTTGAGAAGATACTCCGCTCCATGACTCAAATTCAATTTTGTAGTTTGTTCCATTGAGGAAGCTCATGTTATTGAGGAACTCTCAATTGATGAGTTGTGAAGTTCTTTGTTGATTCATGAACGGAAAATTTTCCAACAGGAGAAGGAGGAGCATGCATTGAAGGCTTCTACAGATAATCATTCTGCAAACAGAGGAAGTCGTGGTAGAGGAAAAGGTAGAGGAAACAATGACCATGGTTACCAAAATCAAGACAGAGGTAGAGGAAACAATGATCGTGGTTACCAAAATCATCACCACCAGCATGAGTCTTATTTCCAACGGAGAGGAAGAGGACAAGCAAGCTATCACTCTACATCCTTCATAACAAAGTCAGCAGACAAGTTAGATGTTGAGTGTTTTCGGTGTCATAGGTATGGTCATTATCAATCAGAATGTCGAGTTAATTTGGAGAATGAAAATGGAGAAAGAACTAACTTTGCAGAAAATAAAGAAGAAGTGTCTTTACTGATGGTTTATAATGTCAAAGAAGAAAAAGCAGAAGAATTTATGGTATCTAGATACAGGTTGCAGCAACCATATGAGCAGTGACAAGTCTGCATTTTCGGTGTTAGATGAATCTTTTCGTGACAATGTGAAGTTTGGGGATGATTTTAGAGTCTCTGTAATAAGAAAAGGAGAGGTAACAATTCAAACAAAAAGAAATGTTGTTTAGACTATATCTAATGTTCTTTTTGTTCAAGATTATATGAGATTTCCATTAAAGATGGAGTTTGTAAACTTCAAGATGAAAAATTGGGATTAATTGCCCAAGTTGATATAACACCTAATAGGATGTTTCCACTGTACTTCCACACCATCACCAATTCATGCTTCACTGCAAGATTGAAAGATGAAAGTTGGCTTTGGCATTTTCAGTATGAGCATTTAATTTTTGGAGGTTTAAAGACATTGCAGCAAAAGAATATGGTGACAGGGCTCCCACAAATACAAACTTCTTCTCAAATTTATGAAGAATGTGTCATTGGTAAACAACATCGAGAACCATTTCAGAAAAGAAAATCATGGAGAGCAAGGAAGGCATTGGAACTCATGCATTCAGACCTGTGTGGACTCATTACTCCGATGTCAAATGGAGGTAAACGATATTTTATATCGTTCATTGATGATTTTAGTAAAAAACTTGGGTTTATTATTTGCATGAAAAATCTAAAGCTCTCACAGCCTTTAAAAGTTTCAAATCTCTAGTTGAAAAAGAACCAAGGACTCCAATTAAGGTATTGTGCAGTGATCGTGGTGGAGAATACAATTCAGAAGAATTTGTTAATTTTTGTGATAAGTAAGGAATAAAGAAGCAACTAACTACATCATACACACCTCAACAAAATGGCATTTGTGAAAGGAAGAATTGCACAATTTTGAACATGGTACAAAGTCTTTTAACAAGAAGTGGAGTTCCAAAAGCTTTCTGACCTGAAGCAGTCAATTGGAACATCCATATCTTGAATAGAAGCCCCACAGTAGCTGTTCAAAATATCACACCAAAAGAAGCTTAGAGTGATCAAAGACCGACCGTAGATTATTTCAGAATTTTTGGGTGCTTTGCCTATGCCCATATCCCATATTAGAAGCGAAAAAAACTTGATGATAAAGGAGAAAAATGCATTTTTCTTAGTGTTAATGAGCAATCAAAAGCTTACAAATTGTACAATCCTATCACTAAAAAAATTGTTATTAGCCGTGATGTGGTGTTCGATGAGGGTCTGTTTTGGAATTGGGATGCAGACAAAGCTGAACAACAAATAAAGCTGATTCTAATGGTGAAGATGAAGAAGGAATGCAGCAGCCAATAGCACAAGTGCAAAGTGAGCAACAAACAGTTGAACCAACAAATGAATGTCCTCAACAAAACAAGAGGAGACCTGCATGGATGGAATATTTTGTGGTAGATAAGATTAATGAAAAGGAAGTTACGCATTTTGCTCTATTTTCATATTGTGATCCAGTAGCCTTTGAAGAAGTTGTCAAAGAGTCAAAATGGAGGAAGACAATGAATGAAGAAATGGCAGCCATTGAACACAACAATACTTAGGAGCTTACTGATCTTCCCAAAGGGCACAAAACTATTGGTGTAAAGTAGGTTTACAAGACAAAACTAAAGGAAAATGGCGAGGTCAAATTTAAGACGCACTTAGTAGCTAAAGGCTATAAGTAGCAATTTGGGGTTGATTATAAAGAGGTGTTTGCTTCTGTTGCTTGTCATGATACAATCAGGTTGATAATTGCTATTGCAGCTCAAAACTCATGGCCCATCTTCCAATTAGATGTGAAATTGGCATTTATACATGGTGATTTGAAAGAATAAGTGTTTGTTGATCAACCTCATGGATATGTGAAGCAAGGAAATGAGCACAAAGTATATAAGTTAAACAAGGCTTTGTACGGATTGAAGCAAGCCCTAAGGGCTTGGTATAGTCGCATCAAAGCTTACTTTCTAAAAGAAGGCTTTCAAAAGTGTCCTTATGAACATACACTCTTTACCAAGGTTTGTGATGGAGATAAGATAATTATTGTTTGTTTATACGTTGATAATCTTATTTTTACTGGGAGTGATGTTGCCATGTTTAACAAGTTCAAGAAGTCTATGATGATTGAATTTGACATGACTGATCTTGGCTTGCTTCATTATTTTTTGGGCATTGAAGTGGTGCAATCAACTGCTGAAATTTTTATTTCCCAAAAGAAATATGTGCAAGCTATTTTAGACAGGTTTCAAATGAAGAATTACAACTCAGTTTGCACACCTACTGAAGTAGTTATGAAGCTTATTCAAGATCCTGAAGGGAGGAAAGTTGATATCACCATCTACAAGCAAATGGTGGGAAGTTTGATGTATTTGATTGCAATAAGGCCAGACATTATGTAAGTCTCATTAGCAGGTTCATGGAGTGCCTAAAGGAAATTCATCTTTTAGCTGCAAAAAGAATACTTCAGTATTTGAAAGGTACTGCTAGTTATGGTATGCTTTATAAACAGGGTAAAAAAATAGATTTATTTGGCTTTACGGATATTGATTATACTTGTGATTCAGATAATAGGAAAAGTACTTTGCGTTATGCATTTATGTTGGGCTTAGGGGCCATTTCGTGGTCCTCAAAGAAACAACCAAATGTCACTTTATCTACAACTGAAGCAGAGTTTGTGGCTGCAATAACATGTGTCTGTCAAGCTATCTGGTTGAGGAAAATACTTGGTGAATTACACTTGTTGCAACAAGAAGCAACATCAATTTTCTGTGACAATAATTCAGCAATTAAACTTTCAAAAACATGTACGGAGCAAGCATATAGATGTAAAGTACCATTATTCGAGGGACATTGATGAATCCATATTTTATGGGATTTTTACTTGTTATTTTAATGTTTCTTAATAGAAAAAAGTAAACTTAGGGTTGTAAATAACATAAAAATATTATTTTGGTCAATTTATAATAGATTTCTTAATTTTAGGTTAATTTACATTGATTTACATAGATATAGTTTGTAATTTTGATCATTTGAATAATTGTGCAGGAGTTTCTAGACTTTTTCCATGGATTTTTAGCATTTGAGAAAGTTTGAGGTGAGAGTGATCACTTTGGAGTCTATAGTGAACACTACAGCAAGCTTGTTCCAAAAAGATAGACCAGAGTGATCACTATGAACCCATAGTGACAACTCCAGAAAGGCCAAAAAGTACAAGATCCTGCGCGTAGCTACTATAGAACCATAGTAGACACTCTGGAGCAGCCAAAGTTATCACTCTGATGCCAAAGTGACAACTCCAGAGAGGGCAAAAACACAGGACCTGCGCGTAAACACTATGGAGCGAGAGTAATCACTTTGGGGCGTTGCGCGTTATCACTATGAAGCCAAAGTGATAACTCCAGAGAGGCCAAAATCACAGACCTTGCGCGTTATCACTATGGAATGTGCGTAATCACTTTGAGACGCTGCGCGTTATCACTATGAAACCATAGTTGTCACTTTGGGCGAAAATTTCTGCACTATAAATAGAATTTGAGAAATTAGGGTACGGGACTTTTTACATTTCCTTAGATTCTTTTGCCACTTTGGGAGCATTTTGCAGAGCCTAGGATCTTTGGGTGACAGCCAGGGGTCCATTATAGGTTTTTAATTTCCAATTTCCCGTTGATTCTCATTGATTTTACATTGATGTTGCTTACGTTTCTGCATTTCCTTCTTTCATTTGTGAAGCCCATCCATATGGAGGGCTAAATTCTCTTGTAATTCCTAGTCAACTCATGGTTTTTGAATTCTTGGGTTTAATGGCAATATTACTCTTTATTTCCTTGGATTTATTAACCCCAATCTCTGAATGAAATGAAATTTGCATGAGGGGAACATTGCTTAATGAACCCTAAATTACCCAAACGAAATTCTAATCCAAAATTGCTTAATTTTGATTAATCTTTGAGATTGCTTAATCTTAGGGATAGAGATTGGAGCCCATTAAGATGCTTAATTTTAATTGGGATGCTAAGGTTAATTTTCGCTTGTTAGATTAACTTAATTCAAGGGAAAAATAGGGGATTATTGAATCATTTGGAAGAATAGTGATAGAACTCATTGATTGACTAGGGATTACTCTTCTCAATTGATTGAATTTTACTAGTTTACATTTTGCTCTTGATTAAAATCTGGAAATTGACAAACCTCCCCCCAATTTACTTGCTTTAAAATATATGTTTACACTTATTCGATGTATGTTCCCAACCAAAAATTCCTTGGAGACAACCTAGGACAACGCCTTAGTATTGCATACATTTCTTTGCATATTTGATGAGGATTAACGACAATCTTTGTGCATAACGAGTAGCAAAAATCTCGCAGCATCAGACATCAACAGGGTTAAAAAATAGATTTATTTGGCTTTACGGATATTGATTATATTGGCGATCCAGATGATAGGAAGAGTACTTTGCGTTATTCATTTATGTTGGGCTCAAGGGCCATTTCGTGGTCCTCAAAGAAACAACCAAATGTCACTTTATCTACAATTGAAGCAGAGTTTGTGGCTACAACAGCATGTGCCTGTCAAGCTGTTTGGTTGAGGAAAATATTTGTTGAATTACACTTGTTGCAGCAAGAAGCAACATCAATTTTCTGTGACAATAATTCAGCAATTAAACTTTCAAAGAACCCTGTGTTACATGGACGGAGCAAGCATATAGATGTAAAGTACCATTATTCGAGGGATATCACAAATAATGGAGTCATTGATTTGATTTACTGTAGAAGTGAATACCAGGTTGCTGATATTTCCACTAAATCTTTAAAGATAGTTGCATTTCAGAAGTTAAGAAGGTTGCTCAGTGTCTGCACTTTAGATGATCCATTAGTTTGAAACTGTAATCTTTTAAACAAAATATTTACAAATATTTTGGTTTAAGGGAGAGTTTGTTAAGGCTGTATGTACTTACGTGCAAAGTTTAAGTCCAAGCAGTTGGTTAGAAAGGCCATATTGTAGAAATAATTTATTATAATTCTCTATTATTTTTTTTTTATTTCAAACTTTTTCCTTTATAAAAACAATATATTGCAGCAATATTTATTTGTTTGTAACAATCTTCATAAAAGGAATCAAGATGGATGAGGGAGAGACGTGAGATTTTCAATTCTCACCAATTGAATAGGGAGAGAAAAGCAAAAAGAGTTAAATTTTATCGGGTAAGATTCACCTTAAAAACTCTTTCCAATGGGTACAAGTTTTTTCCATTTCTCTTCTCTTTCATAAGAGACTCATAAAAATTTTCTCCTTGACCAAAAAAAAAAAAAATTCTCGAATTTATCTTTCCTATTTTATTCTTCTTTTTATATAAGGGAGTAAAATTAAAATAGTATTACACTCATTTTTTTACATATTTTTGCACTCATCTAAATAATATGTTTTTATTATATTTTTCTTTTCTTTTTCTTATTTCTTTTATCATCCAAACAAAATATAAATATTAGGTGTTTAAAATCTTACCATTAGGGATGTGAATAGATTAGGCTAGAGGTTAAATTAGTCTACCTTATTACATAAAACTAGAGTCTAAGCCTATACTTATGACCTGACATATATTAAATTTTTAGGCTTGACTTTACTTCTTTAGAAATCTATCCTGACTCAGTAGCCTATTTAGTAGTCTATTTAGCAATAAATCTTTCAAATAAACTGACAATTTAAATTTAATGAACCAGTAGGTCAATGAACTAGTAACTAATGGGCTAGCAAGCCAAAAGGTCTATTATTAGTAAAATAGAAAACATATGATAAATAATTATATTTAAATATTATATTTAGCAACAAAAAAAACATAAATAACTTCACAGATATTATATCTCAAAATAACTGTATTCAATAACTCCACTAAACTTTAAAGAATTATATTAGGATTAAAAAATTGAAACGTATTTAAATTAAAAAGACTAGAATAAGAATTAAAAAAAATAATTCTAATAATAAATTAAAATATTTTAAAAATCAGACAAAGTTTTAATTGATACTTTAATAATATAATTATAATTATCATATTATTAAAGTATAAATATTAAACTACGTTATACATTATATATATATATATATATATATATATATATATATATAATTTTTTAGACAACTATATTTATATTAAATTATTACAAATAAATAATATAAATTATAAAATAATATAATTATTTAATTAAGTTGACCTAATAAATTTAATTTTTTTTTAAGTTTAAGCTTAATTTCTTTATTTAAATGAGCTTTTTTAAAAATTTAAATTCACCTTTTAAATAAAGGTGTCGAACTGCTAACCCATATGCCCGAACACATTTCCATCCCTACTTACCGTTCTCTGAATTTTGACACAATACGAGACGAAAATAAGCTTTAACTACGAAATGTTAGTTGTTTTTTAATTTATATATATATATATACACAATGGAAATGTCCCAACTTGAAAACAATAAAGAATAGTCTCCCGCGCCCCCAATCGCTATCGTAATGGTATTGCTACGATATACAGTTCGCCTCTTCATTGTTGCGACTTGCGAGTGAGGGTTTTACACTCTTCACACTCTCCCAAACCCTTCTTCTTCCCATTCTCAAGTACTCGCACTTCTTTCTCTATTTTCTCCATTCCTTTTCTTGTCTCTCTATTTTGTTTTTCTCAGTAGCAAACCTAATTTACATCAATTTCCGTGAGTTGGGCCTGGGAATCGTGGACCCGGCCCAGCTACTTCTATGCTGTTTATTGCTTTCTGATTATCTCTCAATTTAGCTAGTAAGGAGTTGAAATTTTTGAGGAGGATCTTTCGGTGATGATATTTCTAAGATAATTTTTAAGTCAATATTTATGATTGGAGTATGGTACTTGCAGGTTGATACTGTACAAGTTGTGCCAAACATGATGTATTCTATTAAGGGTGGCTTGGGCCAAACGTTTGCCCTTGCTAAGCATAATGAATCTGAAGGCAGAAAAACTCGAATTCGTCGCTCAAAGGAGGAAAGAAAGGCAATGGTGGAATCCTTTATAAAGAAGTAATTGCATGCTAATTTCTCTTTATCCAATATTTTACTATCCAAGAAAGTATCTCAATTAGAATTTGTCCTCTGACCACTGTTCCTGCTTTTGTTTTACACATTATTACATTTAATTGTTTAATCTGCGCTGTCCTTTTGTATTTTCGTATTTCCCAACTCCAATCTATACACAATACCTCCCCCCTTTTTTTTCTTTCTGAACATTCCATGGGATGTGATTGATTGTTACCAATTGTGATTGATGAGTATTGATGAATTAGGAGATTCACTCATTTTGTCAAAACTAAGGGCTACAAGTTGGAGTTTTTTTTTTCCTTTCTAATGATTGATTGTAATATTGATATTGTTGTTTGAGCAATGCCTGGATTAGTACTTCGCTACATCTTGGTGCTTGTTTGGTGTGGGAGTGCAAAATTGATATTTGTTTCCAATATAGTTTTACTAATAAAACTTATGCATGGATTTTTTTACCACATTTTTACCTTCCTCTTTATTCCTATTATTCACAGATTAGATTTTCTGTATTTGTGTATGCTTTCTGTTATTTGATATCATTCTATTTTCTAATTTTGTCTGCCACTGTACTGTTTATGCTTAAAAGGTTGAGCACTGGAACCTTGTAGCATGCCTGTTATTCTTCATTTGTCGTAATTTAAGTCAAATTTTAACAGCCTGTTTTGTCAATGATTTGTTGAATGCATCACTTGTATTTACTATCTATTTACTTGTCTCCAGGTACCAAGATTCAAACAACGGAAACTTTCCATCACTTAATCTTACGCACAAAGAAGTTGGTGGTTCTTTCTACACAGTACGGGAGATTGTACGTGATATAATTCAAGAAAATAGAGTGTTGGGTCCTGCTAAGTTCACTTTAGAAGAACTAAAAACTGATCAATTTTTTGAACAAAATCCATTGGGTTCAATTGCGAGAGATCCTCAACCTTCTCTGGCTGCATCTTCAAATGAAAATCATCCTGAGCCTAACAAACTTCAGGATGCACATAGCAAAATGATTTCTATTTGTGATGGATCTTATGCTGCAGCTGAGGCTCAGGTGGTTGACAAGGGACATATCATGAGTGTTGGCCATGTAGATGTGACAAACAAGGAACCCATTGAAGTAACTGTTGTTTCTGATGGGTATGATACTGGAGATAAGCATCCAATTGGTGAGAAAGGGCATGCCATAAATGTTAGCCAGGGGGCCGTGGCAAACAATGAATCTTTTGAAGCTACTGTTGTTTCTGATGGGTGTTGCACTGGAGCTGAGCACAAAATTGTTGACAGAGGGAACTTCTTAAATGGTGGCCAAGTAGATATGATAAACAAGGAATCCAATGAAACTGCTATTTCTGAGATGCAGGTAAGTGATCCTACCACACTCAAACAAAATGTTGAACAAGAGTTGGGAGCTGCAACAACACCAACGGCTAAAGTAACTGCTGTGACAGAAGATTTGATAGTAGAGACATTTCCATTAAGACCTGTTGCTAGGACTACCAGTGGGATAGAAGGACTAGGAGAGTTGAGAGACTCAAGTAGTTCAACAGAAAATGGTATAGAAGTGTTGGAACTGGAACATGACGAGAAGTCTGAACTAAATGGTATGCAGCCCCCAAAGAATTCTAATTTATTGGATGAGAAATTTGAGGTTGCCCCTGGAAATCAAATATTAAAGGATATCTCTAACACTGGCCATGATAAGGAGGAAACTATAGGAGTTACATTAGATGATAGTGCAAACCATTCTACCCACAAAGATGATTTTGGTCATCAATTTGAAGATCGCACTGATTCTCAAGTTAGAGTATCTCATCAAAATACGAAAACCTTTGAAAGCATTAACCAAAGCCAGACAACAGATGTAGCTAAGGTAAGTTTTTTTTATCCATACTTTTAATAAAATTGTCAGAGTCAAATACACTTCAGTCTTCAGGTATTTGGATTTTTGTCTGTTTCTTGGGGGCAGAAATTTATATGTTTCTGGTTAATTCATTGTCTTTTACGGGCAGAAAATTAGATCCTACTTGGAAAATGTGTCAATTTTGTGTTTTTTCTTTTTCTTGATCATCAACTACTGCATAAGTTGGTTTGCATTTTCTCTGGAAATATTAAGGCTCATGGTTCCCATAAATAATAAGCAATTTATAAGAAACAATATTTTTATAATTATTCGAGGAGAAATTTACGTGTAGCATTTAAATATATTCTTACAGACAAGCGTTCAAACTAAGAACCCCAGCAAGACTAATCAATCTTCTGACGAAGAAGGCTTGTGTAAAGCTGATAAACATAGAGTTGACGGTCAACTTTGTGGCAACTCCCAGAGAAGAAGCAACACAACTGTAGATAGGATCAATCTGTAAGTATATCCGAAGTGATTTGATCTCAAATTATCTGCAGATTTCAAACGCCATTTAATTCATAGAAGTATTATTTTACAACAAACAATTGACTCTTTCTCTGGATTTCACTGCAGAGAATCATGGGACGGAGCAGCAAGAAATTCGAAACCCAACCCACTTTTAGCTGTTTTGAAAGTTTTTGTGGATGCTTTTGTGAAATTTTGGTCAACATGAATATTTTAGCATTTGTTTCCTTTTCTTGTGTAACCTATGGCATGCAGTTGATGTTTTGTACCTAACAAAGAACAATTTTGACGAGTCTTGATTAATTAATGTGCCCATCTTTCTTTTCTTTTTCATTTTACGTTTTCAATTGCAACGATCTTGTTTTCTCAGTTGACTCGGTTATGTGGGATAATGAGATCATGTAAGTTCGGTGATGTTTGTAGGCACACGGGATGAATCCATCGGTTTCTTTAGCGTGCGAGTTTGTGAGTCTAATAACGCCAAGTTAGTCGTTAATCCCCGCATGTTGATTTCTTATGTTTTACTCAACATTTTTTTATTATTTTAATTTCGATTACAAATTGAATAAGACTATGTTCAAAGTCGTAGTAAATTCTGTCAATTTGGGAGAACGTGAAGAGATACTCAGCAAGGCTAACCATTTCTATTGTCATTCAATTCAACCTCGATTGGTTTTTAGTTTGCTTGAGATTAGGTGACAGACAGACAGACAGAACGTGGGTCTCTCAATTGGGGAAAAGGAAGGATAAGGGTAACCATTTCAATTATCATTCAATTCATTTTCATTTTTGATGCCCTTACTAAATCGTAAATCCAAATTTCAATAATGTCTAATTGCTTCTTCCCCCATGAAATTGTGGTGGAAATCCTCCACAGGCTTCCATCAAAGAGCCTTGTGAAATGCACCTTGGTGTGCAAGTCATGGCGTTCCCTCATCACCGACCCTTCTTTCATCTCCCTTCACCACCGCCATTCCCCTTCCTTCCTCCTCCTTCAGCTCTGCAACGAACGCACCTTCCCCAACCTCCTTCACTATTCCCTCCACCGTGACGACCCCTTCCTCACCCACTCCTCCTCCCTTCGCCTCCCCACTTCCTTTGACCGTGAATTCTCCGTCGTCGCCATCTGTAACGGCCTCGTTTGCATCACCGCCGGTGAAGCGTACCATGCTCTCATCATTTGCAGCCCTTCTGTTCGACGATTTGTTAGCCTCCCTAGACCCCGTGACTACCTTAGTTTCTATAGTGCCTCCGTTGCCTTCGGCTTCGATTCCAGAAACTGTGATTACAAAGTCGTGAGAATTGCTTGCATGGTGGATGATGAAAGGTTCGGGATTTCTGCTCCTGAGATTGAGGTTTACTCCCTTGCCAGTGGGTTTTGGAGGAACCTTGATGGGGTTGCTCCTTTGTGTACCTTGTGTTTCGTTGGTAGAGATGCTCCTCATGGTTTTGTTGATGGGATTGTTAATTGGGGTGCCAAACGCTGGGTGGGTGGTGGTGATGATGGTTGTTGGTACTATTTTGTTTTGTCGTTTGATTTTGAGGATGAGGTGTTTGGTGAGGTTGTGCTGCCGGAGACGTTTGCTCGTGTCTCCTCGGATGCAGTTACGGTTACTGTCGTTGGTGGTGGCAATGGGAAGGCTCTTACTGTGTACTCTGTGAATGGTGATTCGCCCTGCTCTTGTGACATTTGGGTCATGAAAGAGTATGGTGTTGTGGAGTCTTGGAATAAGGTGTTTGCTTTTAATCTGAAGGGGTTTTGTCTGGAAGCACCCTCTCTGGGGATAACGGTCACTGGCGTGACTGCTCCTCCGGCGGCATTGTGTGTTAGGAATAGTGGAGAGGTGTTGCTGCTGATGGATGAGGAGGGAAAGGGGTGTTTGTATTCGCTAGACTTGGAGAGCAAAAGATTCACATACCTTCAAATTGGAGGAGATGGGTACTCTTGGTATCTTTATTCTGGTTATTATTCTGAGAGCTTGGTTTTACTCAATAAAGCAAGTGGTTTGGTGTCTTATTGAAGAGGTAATGCCATCTGAATCCGATACATGTGCAACATATATTAAGATGCTAAATTTATTGTGTGTGGATATATTTTTTACTGTCTTTACGCGTTGTTTTCTGAATGGGAGGAATGCCTCTCTTGAGGTTTGTCAAGTGTGTAAATGAATGATACGAGTATAGGGAGTGTGTGCCTAGTGTTTATCTATGTTTCTTGTTTATGAATTCCAAGTATTAACTAGTTTTCTGCTAATAGAATAGCTATAAACTATATTTTTAATAGAAATTTCTCTGTCAAATTATTAGAACTTGTGTGGTGCCAAATATGTTAGAAGCCGAAGATTGGCATAATCGAAATACAAAAGTATAAGAAACATTAGAAGGGCCAGAGTTTTTGGGATTGTATGAAATCCCTTTGAAGCCAATAACACTAGTGACTGCAAATAGGGAGGCCCAATTTATCCAATTCAGTTATGATCAGTTTACTGATCTCAAATTCTTCGTGACCCAATTCAGGATTCTCATCAATCTTCCTTCTGATTTTGACCATCCAATAAAAAACCTCTGGCTTCTTGGCAATGTCTAGAAAGTTGGTGGAGTGTTGGGTTGAGGTGAAGGAAGAATTTCTTGATGAGAAGACGGGTGTTGCAGCAAACACAGAAAATGATGAAGAAAGGGAACCGTTTGAAGATGGTTCTTTAACAATCTTTTTTACAATGCTGCATGACATCGTAGTGCTTAGCCAATATTGGTTAACCATCTACCTTACAATAGCGTCTGTTGATGCAACTACGAACAAGTACATTCTTCAGGTTCATCATGACCCAAAACCCAACCTGATATATATTTGATCAAGTTAATTTTTTTAGTGACCAAAATAATAAAACAATAAAGTTAAGTTTTAAATTCTGACCTGATTTAATCATCACTATTAAGAGTGGGTCAATTTGGTTTTAGATTAAAAAAACAAATTTTAAACTTGTTTAAGGGTAAATTACAATATTGGGATTGTAGGAAGTCCAGCCAATGCTGCATGGCACCGAAGACCTTGATGCCTAAGGTGCCGCGTGGTGTAGAAAGAAACAGACTAAGTTATTTCCTAGTTATCAAAATTCGATCAATTTTTGTTGTCACATAATTTATTTATTTTTTGGTATAATTGTCACATTATTAAAATAGAAGCAATGTTTTAAAGAACGACTCAGGTTGCTTGGTTACCTTTCCCGTTAGATTCTTTGTTTATGTTTCTGCCTTTTAAATTAGCATAGGTGAATGGTTTTTATCTTTATCATTCCTGTCTAATGTATCTTTTGAGCTTCGTTGTATTGCCTAAAATAAGAGTTGCTTCAAGAATCTAGACGTTATTACAGGATAAATTTACCTTACATTCCCACACCAATTTGTTTGTTTTTTTTGTTCAAAACTTCTAACAGCAATTGAGTTAACTTGTAATGCTTTGGGTCTGCCCTATGTTTGACAGCCCAAAACTTCCTTCACGTATGAAAATTGGGTTCAATCTTATCTCTAAATTTCACGGAAATTGGGCCGAATCCACGCATATGTACATATCGATTAGTTTTCTGGTACTTTTTTTTTGTGTGTTCTTTAGCGTGCATATGTTTTCACTTCTTACATCACATTTCTTTAACATTCTGCATTTTTTAATTATTATTTTGACATAATTTATCCTTAAAACAAGATAAATTACCAATCATATTGAAAGTGGTAGAACTCAAATCGTGTGATTAGGCATAATGTAATAATCTTTTAAAAAAATTAGAGTGAGTTTTAACACAATAATTTATCTACCTTATAATTGCTGAAAGATTGAATATACGATTGTCTCCTAAGTGGCAATATGCAGTTACTTAGTTCTTAAAATTTGTGTTTGTACGATGAAGCTTTTGAATTTATCAATTTCCTTACAAGTTTTGGACAAAAATCACAAATTTTTAATGGAAGGAGTAATTTGGCACAGATAACAGTTCAGGAACTAAATTATATACACACAAGCTTTCAAAGTTCACTCACGAGTGTGTGAGAGAGAAAAGAGAGAAGATCAATTGAGGTTTTAAAATTAAAGACTAACCCATATACGAACAAAAAAATGTCTAACCATATAATCTAGAAGACTAATTCGAGGTTTTACTTGATTTTTATATTTTGATTGGTTTCATTTTGAGAGATTTTCAATGTGAACCAACTATACTTCCTTTGGCAGAGGTTAATAAGTTTTCTCTTTTTCTCTCTCTTTATTTACTTTGCAAACAATCACTTGCTTAGCCTGAAGCCAATAGCAACCCGGCAACTGCTATTCACTCCAAAATCCTAAATCAGCATAAAGCAATTAGTGTCACTTAACAATCATCACGCGTTATTTTTAACAATAATGTGATTCATTAGTCAACAATCTTGTAGCTTAGATAATAGCAGTATACCTGCAACTACAATATATCTATAAAAAATGAATTTAATTTTGGTGCATTTTCAGTTATACTCTAAATTAATTAGAATATATTGTGAATATAATTTTTGTATTAATTTATATAACAATTTATATTTGAATAACTAGCTGTATTTAAATTAACTTTTAAAAAATATGCAATAATTCATCAAAACCATCCATCCCATTCTCAAATCCAAAGTTTCAACTGAAAGTGAACATAGAAGCATAGGAGGCAAGCAGCATGTAGCAGACAGCATCATAACACATCAAATAGGAATAAAAGAAAATAACAAAGACAAACCTCCAAAACTGGGACACCAGATCAACCAGTCAAGTTTCAAAAACACTGAAACCAAAACTTCATTATTCAACAACCATTCATCATTCATAAATCTCATGGGGTTTCACATCATAACTCTTCCTCTAGTGATTCCACAAAATTAATTCATCATAATACATATATTAGTTCAGTTCCAGTGTTGATAGTGCCTCTATATAATCGCGTACCAAAGCTCTAAAAGACTATTGGATTCAAGAGATTTAATTTTGATACATGTATTATATAGCATCTAATTCACTAATTATGTATATCTCCAATCATCATGTTGTTTTCACATCACATGAACCATAGATGTATGTTATTTTCATGTGTCTCCCTTCTTATGAATTTTCACATTTGGTCCCATCTTTATCCACTTGATTGTCAAGCTTAATCATTCAAACTTGGGGTCAGCATCAGCATCTGTTCACCTTAATGCTGGTTTTTCTGAAAAGGAAAAAAAATTCTAGCCACTAGTTTCATACTGATTTTGATACCTAGTAGCTATATATAAGATATTTTCACGTAAAGAAAAATATTCATCTTCACATTGCAAATTAGGTTTAATTTAGTATATAATGTATGACATTTACTTACACAAACACAACACCTCAACGGCTTTTGCTACATAAAATGATACAACTAATATTTTTAAAAATATGCAATTATTATGAATATTTACATTAATCACTGCATTTGAGTTTGGCCTAAAGTTTTTGAAAAAAAAAATTTCATAAAAGTAAAGTTTTCTTATTAAAATTTCCTTTACCCATCTCTTCTATCAGAATATTTTACTTTTTTTGGTCAAAGGTTCCATCATAATCAATTATAATGGGTTCTTCTAATGCACCTTCACAGGCAACAGGTGGGGAACCTTATTTGAATGTCCACATATTGGCCCAACTTGCGCGTTTGATTGTCCACCTCAATCAAACTTTGGGTCACCATTCACATTACAATTTCATGCTGATTTTAGACCCATTGATTAAACCCTCACCCTATGGTGTAGATTTGTCACAAACAAGATGGAGACGTGTATATCTTTGTTTTCTATTCTGAAACTAGTAAATGCATCTTCATATTTAATTTTATTATGAATTTACCATTAGTTTGCATAGCACAAAGATATTTACTTTCATTAATTTTTATTTTAATTAAATAAGTCGTGTTATGTATAGCAAACATATTTGCGTATGCACATGGCCAAGAAAAAAAGGGAGTGTAACTGTGATAAAAAAAAATTATTAATAACGTATTATTATAATGATTATCTTGAAAAGACGACTTTTAAATAAATATCTTAAAAGCATTACTTAGGGGGAACGATGAAAGAATCCCATCTACTAATAGAGCCCGTAGCGTGTAAGATACAACTGCATCATACTAATTCGACACGGGAAAAAAGGTTGTTATTGTTCATCCATGCTACCCCATTTGCTGATAGAAACTATATTGTGGTTTAATCTAGTAAAATTACCAAAATACTTAGCTTTTGCAGTTTCCAACTTCATGATCTCCACTGTTTAGTCACTTTATTTATTATATGCACATGATCAATTGCCTTATTTTCATTCACACTATCAGGCACACCTAATAAAATGGATTTTGAATGAGAAACTTCAATTCACAATTGTTATTGGCTCTCTTTTAATTACTGAGTAGTTAAAAACATAAAAGCAAAAGGTAGGCATTACATTTTCAGTTTCAACCAATACATCACATGCATGGATTAGGTTTAGAATTCAATAAAGGTTAAAATGTTGATACTCATTTGGGCAACATTTCTCACATAATCATTTGGTCACGAGGAAAAGGAAATACTCTATCCAAAAGGCCATTATATGAATGACCTGCACAAAGGGATTTTGTGTTTCTTTTTTGTGAGCTAATTCCTGTGACACCAGCATCACTCAGTTTATTCAAATATGCAGTGAAAATTAGTTCGAAGTTCTTTGGAATCCACTAGGAAACAAAAAAGCATAATAATTTAAGATCATCATCATCATCCTGGACCAGCCCTTGAGCCCATATCTACCTAACAAAATATCATGCAAACACAAATTTCAATGTTTAGAGTTGTAGAACAACCCAGATCACTAAATAATCAAGCCGTGCATGTATGTATAAGGTTCATCTATAAAATTGAGTTGTAAGATCTAACCAAAGTATGATAAGAAGGGAATAAGGAATCATGTTAAGAATAAAGTATTATTTAAAGAACAAAATTAAGATGAAAGAAAGACTCATTTATATATCTTTGCAAAGATCTATTGTGTCTTAACAATTACTTATTAACATTGAATATAGTAGCCACACCAATGTCCATGTTATAGATGTTTCGGCTTTACTTGCTATCTGCTGGTTGCTATCAACATTAATGATTGGTCAATCATAAAACCCTTCAACTACTGACTGCATTTTTAATTGCTATACATCAACAACTGCAATCCTTAGCTTCTATATTTCCATATATTAACATGTTCAGGTGCAACCAATGTAAGAGATTTCAATGACGATTTTTCAATAATATATAACTTCAATTGCAGCCAGCTATTTTCACAAATCAGTGGTTAGGAGTCGCTCTTCACAAAAGTTATCTGACATGCATATTATTATTCTATCTGCTGACATGAAATTTCCTTATCTGCACATAGCCAAACACAATCAATGTGTTCATTTAATAAGTTCCAAGTACTATCTGTTCTTGGTCCCAATCTTAATGGTTCTCAGTCTTTACTTCCCTTAATTACATACTGATAGCATTTTTTATTGCAAAAAGATAAAGAACTTCAATGTTCAGTGTTTTTTGTCTAAAACACGTATACTATTATATAAAAGGAGTGTCCTAAACAAATATCACTTAAATAAGACTGGCAACTGACACACCCATTATTTTCGATATACTTGCATGTATGAGCACAACCAAAAACTATCTTTGAATCTGATAACCGTAATTAACTCTTAGATGTCTTCATCATTCAATAGTTAATTAGAAAGTGCACAAGTTATGGGTATTTTTTATTCTGGTTACAATTTTAAGTATTTCATATCCATTTATACAGTATTCATAACACCTTAGATTTTCTTGGCTATAAATACATATTTTGTGGAGGCTAACTCTGTTTCTCTCTGGACATTTTGAAAAAAATAAAAATAAAAAAGATTATTAACCTTCTTTTTCCAGCGGCTACAATTGAATTAACAATAAGTGAACAAACAAATATTGGGAGGTTTTTAAAATTTATTTTTCATTTTTATCTGATTTGTTAGTCACATGTTACCTTACTTCTTTATTTATTTCTGAGTAGATTTATACGTAGATGAAATGTGTCATTAATTAATAATATCACATTATTTATATTTTCAAATGAATTTATAAGCTATGTAATTAAGATTTTTAATACGTTATTTCTAACTAAATAGACTCTAATACTACTATATTGAAAAAAAAATTGATCTAACTCACTTTAAAAAATGTTTATTCAAGACTTACAAAGAACATTCTAACGATGCATATTTTTAACAATTATAAAACATCTTGATATATAAATTTATTATAATTAAAATGAATGATTCATGATAATTAATTATTAGGCGATAATATCAATTTATTGATCAAATTCTAAAATATATGTGCTCATTTTACTCAAATCTACCTACAAAAAAGTTTGAAAACATCATCCAAATATATATTGTCAATTCATACACACAGTACAGCAGCTTGTGTTGAGTAAATTAACAAGCAAGCAAAATCACTCACTGCTTAAGATTCTGTGGTCCATATTACTTCCCCTTCCTCTCCTTTCTGATAACACCGAAAACTTAGCCAAATAAAATATAATTTTTTTATCAATGTCTTTCTATTTGATCTTTTGTTTATGAAATTGTTTTTTTCTAACTTAATCATTAGAATTAGTAAGAGAGAAGAAAAACAAAAGAAAAAAACAATATTTTGAAAACTAAAATACCCAGTCAATCAACTATCGTCATTTTCATTTATAATTAAAATGAATTTATAACTTTCTAACTATCATACAACTAAATTATAGGATAATAAAAAATGGGAAAATAATAATTTTCCCTCTGCACTACAAAATGAATCTTCTTAAAATTAAATTAGTAACCTATTTGCTTATCACTGCCTGCAACCATTTCTTTCACAAAATTGTTAATCTATTTGTTTTAACTAAACTAGCTAGTTGCCCGCACATTGTATGGATATTTTTATTTAAAATAAAATAAAAAAATAAATTAAGATATTACCAATTTTAATTTTTAAGAGTGGATATTATATTATATTAAATAAGAATAAATTAAAAAACTAAACCAATATTAAAAATCAATATGTTTAAAAAATAATTTTTATATTTGATATAGCGTGTCAAAATTAGAATAATAAGTAAATTTAAAAAATAATATTTAAATTAAATTATATAATTAGTATAAAACAACTGCGTACATAATAAATTAAAATAACTTTAATCGAATAAGGAGGATTTGGTTATATAATATAAAAAATTAAAGGTGTTTTCATTTTTTTATATTTTGACCGATGTAAGTCTGAGAAATAAATAATAGAAAGTAATTTTCATTATAAATTAAGAGAATATTTTATATCATTTTACATTGTAATAATTATCATCATTAATTTTGTATTAAACTGTTAACAGATAATATGATTAATAATTTATTTAAAAAATATAAATATTTTTTAATTTTTAATATATTAAAAAGTACAACTGTCAATTTTATTTTATTTTTAAAAAAGGTATGCAATGTTTTCTACTCTAACAAACACCTAAATAAAATTATAAAAAGAAGATAGTGAGGGAAATAATAAAAAGTCAAAGTTGATAAATAAGTTTTCAGTAAACTGTACTTGGTAGTTAAGCAAGTAAAGACTATGTAGGCTGAGTTTTGTTTGTTTCTACCGAATTGCTTCCCTAACCTGAATGCTGCCCATGGTCAAAGATACAGTTAACCGTGAAATTTTGTACTCAATCTTCGTTAACTTGTGCACGTGTGACCTTCATTCATCAACTCTCAACTAAACCTAACATTAATAGACATTGTTTATACCTTATGTTAGTTGATTGCCCTATCATTCAAAACTATTTTAATATTAATTGTCGAGACAAATTACTCTACTTTATTTCTTGCACTCCACGGCAGAGACTATATCAACCTCTTTCAACACCATCTTATGCTTGATTAATGTAAAATTAACTCAATTTCATACCAAAACTAGTGTATTAGCAAGAACAGATTCATTCATTTTCCAACCCCAAGGAGTTTGTTAGCATTGGATCCCTATACTAATTCATCACTTCAAGGAGTATATTAATTTTAAGATATTTTTAATCAATGACTTAATAATTACCATTTTCGTTAAAATGATTGTCAAAACACGAAGCAAATGTCCATCATCAAGGGAAAATATTATATTTTATATTTTATCACGTTATTAATTATATATATATATTTTTATTTTTTTCACTTCACATATTTTTCATGAAAAAATGAGCATCAATGTATAATTTTTCGAGGTGAAAATGCTTAAAAAAATTTCACGTGAATTATAAAGGGGTGGTTAAGGCGGCAAAGAGTAGAAAAGTTATAATCCTACAGTTTTGTTTGTTTCTACCAAAGCTGTCTTAATGTCAATATTGGTACAGCCCACCTGGGACTGCGTGTAACTTGTGCACGTGTGACCTCGATTCATAGAGATGATCATATAAGTCAAACTGAAACCCCAAAGGATAACGTAAATTTTTGGTTGGGTTTCTTTCGATTTGTGGTTGGTGAGTGGCTCTGCTTCATGCACGGGTCAGTAATAATAGATTTTGTTTACATACATATATGGTTGATTCACTTATCATTAGAAAAACATTCGTATATATACTGTATACTAATTATATAAAGTAGCAATATATCATAGCAAATTGTTCGTAATAAAACTGTATGGTAAAAAAATTTGTATAATGACAAAAAGTTATTAAAAAGAAAAAGTCCCAAATGACGACCTGCACAATACCATGATATGCATGTGGCACATTACAGAAAGCAAGGATCTCGAAGAGCAAAGGAAAAAAATTAGGTTTGTTTAACCAATCTCAATTCCTGCTTAGTAATTAATTACAAGAGAACTGCTGTAAAATAATAATGTTGATTAACGTACGTGACAGTCTAATATTAACTTTTTTAACATGTCCAATGTTGCATAAGATAAAAAGTTATGTAAGATAAGTTTTTCTAAAAAATTTGTAGCATTTAATTTTATTAATGTATTAAATAACGTTAAATTCTATATTAATAAAAATTTGTTATATATCATCTTCAATATTATACAAATTAAAAAAATTTCTTTAATTAATTATTTGGAGCACATTCAAGAAAACATTTTCAGAAAATTTTAGGGTGAGTTTATTTTTAATATTTAGTCAATGAGTTTTTACTTAATACCTAGTATAATTATTACTTTTTTTTTTTACTTTGATTGTTATTTTAAAGAATTTATAAAGGAAAATGTTTCAACAACATGAAAAAAATAGGAAAGCAAAAAAATGAAAAACTAAATGACATATATATTCTAATACTAATGTATAAACACAAAATAATAACAAGAACAAAAAACTAGACGAGGAATTGATGCTAAGAGATTTTTCAGAGATTCTTGAATATGTATCATATCAATTTTTTAAAAAATACTTTTTTTTAGTACAACTAAAGTAAAATATTTTTTTCTTTTTTAGGTGTGATATTTTAAGATAAATGTATGCAAAAAAAAAATGAAAAATGATATATATATATATATAAAAATCATATAGGGTATTAACTTTTTAATATTGTATCTATACTTTGTTTAAGCATCCATGTCTATATTTATATTTACAAAATTTTATAAATTACTCGTAGACAAACTCACTTAACGATTGAACACCTTAAAATAAATATGGGTTTCTGCTCAGTAGAGCTATCCTTATTAGTGCAAAAAAAAAATTCTGATGAATTAGCACGAATCAGTGTGATTTTATATTTGTAGCTAAAAATATTTAAAAAAGCATATGCATAATTGAGGAAGTGAACACAATCAGGTTGAATTTATAGTTTACAGTTTTTGTCATACTGTTTAGTATTTTTGCTATTAAGTATGAGTTTGATTGTGATCACAAAATATGAGTGTCGTGTACATAAAGACGAAACTTATCAAAGCAGTCGTCAAAGCCGAACAAAGGCTAGCTGATTGAGCATCGATTTGTTAATTGTTAAATTATTACATCTATCATTATCTTTACAATATTTTTTTATTTATTAACTAGATAAAAAAAAACTTTTCTTATACTTTTAAGATATTCAATATATTTGTTTATTTTACGATTAAGTTACTATATAAAAGATAGGAGAATCACTAAAAAGACTATGCGAGAACATTATATTATTTAAAAGAGTAATTACTTTTGTGTTTAAATAATTTTAAATTCCTTTACAAAGTTTTTCACAAATTCTATATTAAATTAAAAATTAATTATTTTTTAGTTTTTTAAGATATTAAAAAATCAACAAAAAGAACCATTCTTATATTTATGTTCACTAAGTTATTAGGTGATGATATATTTATATTCACCTAGAGTTTCTAAACAGTACCAAAAGTTTTACACGAATTTATCACAAATTTACGTGGTTAATTTTTGTTGGTAAAAAACCACTACTTTGTTAATAATTAAATACATCTTATATTTTTTAAGAAAATTAAAGAATAGTATTCGTATATAATTTTCGTCGAAATTTTCTTACCATTCATTGTATTACTCTTCTTATCTTATTAACAATCGTATCCTTTGAAATCTCTCTCCAATGTCTTGGCTTATTAGACTTTTAAATAATGCTTTAATTTGATTTTATTTATGCTAGTTTCATCGGATTCCTTCTAGATGACGTGGCAAAATGTATTATTTGAAACGTTGAAAACTACAGCATGAACGTGATTTGCTCTTGAAAACTGATGAGACGAGACTTTCTTAAATACAGCTAGCATTTATATGCCCTTAAATAAAAAGAAAATTGCCATTTGGTATGTTCGATCGGTTTTCAGTTGGAGTTCCTCAGACTATGATTTATAAAAGTTAGATGAGATAACTATTTCTCCAAAATCTAGTGCATTTAAGTTAAGTATTTAGATTCATATTAAAGGGATTGATTTGGGACTGAAAATAATATATTTTAAAAGTAAACTCATCTAGTTCTTTTTTGTCAAAAATTAAATAATGGTATAGAATTTTTTTTATTTTAAGTTTGAATATAAGCTAATCCTTATTAAATAGTGTCTTTAGATATTAGTTAAGAAAGTAAAAAATATAAAATTAAATTAAAATATAAATGCTAATAAGTATTAGGAAAGATAATAAATAAGGGTTGAGCTTTTTATTTTAATATTTATGCTCTTATAAATACTTATATTATAAGAAAAACAAATTGTACTTAAATTCGTTCTCATGTAAGGTAGCAACTTTTCAATTCCTATGTCTATACACAATGGGCATTTATATACCCATACTTGCATTTTAGTATGTGTCTTATATTTTGCAAACTAAGAAAGGAAAATATCATTTAAAATTTAAAATAATTAAATATAAAAAATAATTAAACAAAAGGCATGCATTAACTAAAAGTGCAACGTAATTAACTAAAAAACCTAAATATTTTTTTATATTTTAATTATACCATTTGTGCACGCATAAAATATAGGGAGTGAGGAACAAGTTGAGCACTATAATATTTGCATTCACAAATTTTTGTGAGTAATTATTAAAACCCAAATTCAAACCCATTTGATGAGTAAAAGAGTCCCTCGTCGCACCAAAAATAAGCCTCTACGAACAGTTATCTGTTAGGTTCATCTCAATTATTTTCCTTTTTGTCTTATAAAAAATGTATCAATATTACATTTCTACATGGTATATAATTATGGTTGTTTGTTTTTGTTGGCCAAAATGTACCTGTTTATTGAAAGTAGTAAAATTAGATATTTAAAATTTGAAGTATCTTCCAAAGATTATTCAGTAAATATTAAAATATTTAATAATTTTCAATTAATAATATTTTAATAAAACATGTCAAATGCTGGTCGACAAACATCGTTATTAAGATCCTCCATATGAAACAGTCACCTGCCATCATAAATCACAAGATAAATATCTTAGCAAAATTTATGATTCTGTAATTTTTTCAATAACTTCCTCTTGGGGTTAGGTTCTTGGAGTCGGAGTAAAAAGAAACTGCGTTTTCATTTATTGTCAGTATTAAAATAGTATATCATCATGTCTTTCGACAATCAGCTTTTGATAGCCCATTATGATAAGTTCCATGGTTCATATATATTTGGCTGTATTCAATATTTTGCAGTACTGACACATGCATGAACATGAAGCTTTTGTGATTCAGAGTCGCCTTCTTTTTTTGAGTGTCACGACAATCAGTTGCAGTGTAGTTTGTGAGCGTATATTATGATAAAAATTTATCAGAATTAACATTTTTAACCCTTCAAAACAACCGTACGTAAACTCAAATATGTCTCAAAATTTTCAACCCTTCGAAGCAATCATAAGCTCAAATATGTTTCCAATTTGGTACATAAACACATGGGAAACTATCTATACGCCAGTATCTCTTGCTGATAGAATTATAGAAAGAAGAAAAAGAAAAATAACCTCAGTATAATCTTATTTTTAGTAAAAACCAAAACCTACCTCTGACGGTTATGGGACATTACTATTCAACCAAACAGCTGCAGTCTGCGGTTGTCCACATATATCCCTAAATTTGACACATTTGTTCGGTCCGTTGAACTGAAACTGATTGCTTTTGTTTCTAACTATTATTCATCCAAGATCTGAAAATGTAAATACACCCATTTTTGTCTCGGGGCAAGATCCTTCAATGCCAACTTTCGAGGCTTAAATTAATATATACTTTAAAATATAGAGAATATGTGATTTTATTTATTCTAATTTTTATTTAAATTTTGTCCATTTTTAATCCTTATATTTAATAAAAAAATATAATTTTAATTGTTAATAGAAATTAAAAACACATAATTAGAGAGTTGAGAATTTTCAAATCTTTAGCTGACACAATGGTAAGTTGGTACAGTTAATTTATGACTAGGTGGTCGTAGGTTTTAGAGGTGAAATGAAACTACTTTTCCCTTAAGATTTTTGTTTTTGTGTGTAAGTATTTAACTCTAATCGATCGACCCTACAATCTCGTGTCCTGATAAGCCACCATTAATAAATACTACTTTTCACACGACTGTGACTATAAAACTTGTATAAGGAAGGATTGTTAATTTTTAGGATTCAGCGCGTTAGACTGTGGTGATTTCCAAGAGAAGTATTATGCTGAGAAATTTGAATGAAGTTTCTTTGGATACCATTGAGTACAAATGGGAACGATGGTTAGGGGATCATAATCAATTCATAATGGGCATGCTTTAAGCTAATCCGATATCAGCCAAAACATGAACCTCATGCAAGCACAAATAATGCCAATGGTCCAGCTGTAGAACAACATGTTGAGTCAACAATTAAGCAACAATAGGGATACAAAATTCACTAGCCAATATTGTGAATTGTCTTCTAGCTAATTCTTTTATTTATTTACTCTTAATGTCTTTCGGTGCTTGATGTCTAGTATAACCACTGAATGGAATCTGCACTAAAATACTCAACTTTTATGGATGTATTTAGAAAAACAAATCACATATTGCTCAAATCCTCAAATTCGATTTTGCTTCAAAATGCAAAAGAATTAACGTGTATGAGATCTTATGCACCACCTCAATCTGCATGTTATTAGGTTCCTTATTATACAGTAATAAATAAAAGAAAAAAATAGTACGTGGTCAGACAGGAGCAAACTTGACCCACAAGCTTGAGATAAAGACAGATTGGAAAAATGGAAATTAAAGAAAACCTTAACACAAGGCTTGCCATGAACTCTTCTTATACTTTCTTTGGATCTGGCGTCTCGTTGATCTATCTTAGAAAGAGAATAAAGCATATTGAATATTAAAATGAAAAAGCGAAAGAACTAACGAAAGGTAACAATTCTATATTAACTTTGACACGAAGAGTAAAGTAGTAGTTAAGCAGGTAAAGACTAGGAATGTTGAAGTTTTGCCTGTTTTTTTCCATGAAACTACTGACTGCAATTAATGAATTAATTAATATGGAATAATCTTAAATCTTTTTACTTTTTATGTTTAATAACTTTTTAACTGATAAAATAATATTTTTAATTAAGATAATAAACATATGTATCTTTTTAATTAATATTTATTTAATAAAATATAATAGAAAATTATTTTTAAAAAATATCGCTATCTGAAACTTGAAATGGAGTCGTCGCATTAATGGACATCTCCTCAAGCCTCTAAAATTACAGAATAAGTAAACTTGTGAAAGACACTGAAATACTTGAATCAATATGAATATATGCAAATATACAAATGAATAAATGAGAAAAATGAAACAGTTATCTGGGGTTCTGGGAGTGCAGTCACAATCATTGTAAAACCTCTCTGCACGTGCGATCCTCGGTCGCATACTCATAGGGATCAATGACATTACTGGATGTATGTACAAAGTCAATAACATGAATTAGTATAATGCGAAAATGCCCAAATAAGAAAAATACTCTCTCATCGATAAATACATTGAATTTCTTCTTTTATCTGTTTTGCATATGCATTATTAGTAACACATTTTATTTTAACTCAAATATTTTATCTCCCAAATTTTACTCTTGATCTAAAGCTAAAATTAGTTTTTGTGTCGATCCACATGAATTTTTCATCAAACTGATCATGCTAAATGCACTTATATTCAGACTAGCATTCCTGTAAGCATTTAAAAATGCTCATCAAATTATATATTATCAAAGTTTTTTAAGTATTTGGTAAAATTTACTATTGCATAGAAAAAGAGTTTTTATAATATGTTATACATGCATAATTAAATAATGATAAATTTTTCGTATGTATGCATATAATGCATCAAAATTACCGTTTTATTAATATTCGTTATTAAAGTCAATATTAAATATTGCAAAGTAATTATTTTTTAAAAATGTTTTTAAGTACTTAAACACAATCATAAAATTTGGGATGATCAGAATTTCCTGAAACAAGGAATTTATTTTTTTAATATGTAAAATTACAATTAGTACTATACATTTCACTTATATTTGTCAAGTGCAACTTAAAATACGGATTAAATTTTCCTAATAATAATAATCATTTTGAAAGAAAACTATAAAATGATAATTATTGTGTAAAAATGAAAAAAAAAATTAGAATAGATACTTGTAATAGTCAAACTGAAAAAAGTGTGTTAAAAATTGCAGTAGGAAGCAATTATAGGGGTGCAATATAAAATAATTAGTAAAAGAATAATATAACTGCTTTGCTTATGATTAGCGGTGAAAACCAAGCACATAAATATGTAGTAAGTAGACAATGCACGTGGAAAGATTCATTTGATGATGGGTTGGTATTTGGTAAACCCAATCCACACTAACAAACACAATTTTTTATAGAAAGAGAGAGAAAGAAGTAGATGGGCGTATTGAAGGCTCTAAGATGGTATCCTATGCTCTAATGATATCAAAGAAAGATCACGATGAATTTTTCATGTCATAGGGAGAGAAAACAACAAGGCACAGAAAGATAGGTCGTCTTCTTTGCATGCATTGCCCATGTGCACGCGCATCTTCTGTGGGGTGCCATGAAAGCGAACACCCTCTTCCATCATGGGATCAGCTACGAGACCCATCTTCTCGCAACAGACAAAGAGATTACAAACACATGTTAATGCCTTATTACAGGGGACAATATATATATATATATATATATATATATATATATATATATATATATATATTATATTTCAATTTTTCATTTCTTCACATTCATCTACTTCCTGCGATAAATACACCGCTTCCATTTAATCTCTTTATTATAATTAGGCTTTTAAAACACCCAACTATACAAACAAATCAATACACTTTGATCAGTACGTAGTTTCTCTATCTCTAGAATAATTCTTAATCATTAAAATATGTATTCAGAATTAAATCAAACAATTAACCCCTTGGTTATTAATATAAATTCCCAATTCATAACAGCCGTTTAAGTTTAAATTCAATCTTCCCGCTCTTGTAGTGTGTGTCAATATATATACGTATATACATATCAGTAAAAACAAGACGACGTAATGAAATTGAAAATTAGTAAAAGTACATCTGATTTCAAGAATGGTTAATGAACAGCATCGCAAGTTTCTATTAATCATCAAACTAATAACATGATAATCATGATTAGTATTTGCGGTAATTTGCTTACCTCTCAACATTCTTAGAGCCAAACACAAAGAAAATTAGTGAAGAATAGAAAGTCATCTTCATATACATATGTAGTAGCCATTTGTCAATCATGTAGCACTAAAGGACAAAAATAATCAAAGATGACATGTATATGATCGGTTATATTCTATGATACATCAATCCACTCCGATATATATATATTCATTTGCCATATATTCAAAAGATAGAAGTCCAATCATTGCCCTATGATATTTTGTTTTCTTCACTCAATTTTGGTAAATAGATAACATTTGGCATGTACGATCACATTTGTAAAGCATTCATATTGCATATCAAATATTAATGCTCCATATCTCGAATTATGTAGCATTTTACATAGATTCATAACTCATAAAATTATAACATTTACTAGAAAATATACAGTACTAGTTATATGTGTGTTTTTTTCTGATAAACAAAATTAGTAAGCAAAGATAGGGTGACGCCATTGACCATACAAGGAAGAACGAGAGCACGTGAGTGATAATTCTCTATACTGGGTTAATTAACATGAAATTCAAATTTGGTTAGTTTGGCATATGTCTTGTAAAAAGTAGAACATAAATTCTGATGATAAGGTGAACAAATTTTTTAACATTTTTTTGCTACATAAAGTTATTTACCATTGAAGTCATAGAACTTGGCAATTGTCAATTTGTATATTCTGGATGTACGTAGTAAAGTACTGCTGTCCAGAGTTAATTATAGAGACGTGATTTTTCGCAAAATCTATCCAAAACAAAATAATCAAATCATGCATATATATGTTTTCTTTTAATCGTTAGGTAAAGTTCACGTTCATATGAAGACCAAAAAGACTATTAACTGTGGAGGGAATTTATGATAAAATTACACACCGGCTCACTAAAAACTTATTTATCTTAACTCAAATTTCAACTTCACAGAATTGAAATGACGACTAAGAGAATCTTGCCCACTAAAATGTTTATTTATGTTTCGGACAATTATAAAGTCCTACAAATATTTCAAAATCACCTTAATAAGCAATGGATATGAAAAATCATGAAAACTCAAAAGGAAAAGGAAAAATGGTCCCTGAACACTACCTACAAATAATAATCAGATAAATAGTAACAATAATAAGATTAAAACGAAGAAAAGAAAAAAGGAATGAAATATGTCAGACACGCGCCTTGTAAGGCGCGTGGTGATGAGGCCAAGCGACAATAGCTATCCTTTTGCCTATAACGTAAGATGTACGTTCCACTATTGACCGTTCGTAAAAGCAAGGGGCCGTGACATCCGTTCAGGAAGCCGGTTTTATCTACTGCGGCCGAGACTATCTAATATCCTACTGAAGAGGGTATCTTTGTCCCACCAAGCTAACTATTTACACGTGGCGCAGTTCCATTTGTGGTTAACAAAACAGGCTGTTGCTGGTGAAATTTTTGATACTAGAGATTAGGGGCCAATAAGGAAAGAAAGGGCGAGGATTAAACAAGGTTTATTCTTGTTAACACCACTGTTGGTATTATTAACTTTGATTAACTGAGTTTCACATAGAAAGATATATTCCCCTATATCAGAATTTATGCAAGTAATTATATCTAGTTAAGACATTTTAATATGCACTTATAAATGAGATTAATAAAGGTCTCCTATAGTGTTCACATCATCCGAATCCGAAACAAAATTTCTATGATTTTTCAAGTCCTGAATTTGCAACTCTCCCTAACTAAAGTAAATAATGAAAAATGACAGTGCTACAAGTGAAGCTTTACAGGGGAGTTGTTCATCGCTAATTAAATAATAAAATTAAGGAAAAGAAGAGTTAATTTAAAGATAATAATAGATGAAACGGAATCAAAACTCTCAGACCAAATTAACCGCAATCCTCCTAATATAGTTAAATAATAAAGTGGTGTGAAATGTGAAATTAAACAGAGTTAAGGGATCGGGATACCCCGGTGCCCCACCTCCAACCAAAACACTTATCACGCACACATTCTCTCTCTCTCTCTCTCTTCTTCCTACCATTCTTTCTCTCTTTCTCGCTCTAATCCTACCCTTCTCTCTCTCTCTCTCTCTCTCTCTCTCTCTCTCTCTCTCTCATGGTTCTACCTTCTAACGCACGCTTTGAAAGCTTTCCGTAAAGTTTTTCAACTCCCCAACTATCTCTATATATATAGAGGAACAAACGCAGTTTCACGCATCTCACGTTGAGTAATTTTCTCTTCCACTTTCTCACCGTCCAAACACGTCCAAACCATGTCCACCGACCTGCACCTCCACCACGAGTTACCCAAGCTCCGAATCGCCGCCGTCAAAATAGACGACGTTCCCTCCCCTGACCATGACATCTCCTCCGTCGTCACACGAGCCGAGAATGAGAACGACGGCGCCGTCACGGTCGCCGACGACGAAGAGAGTTACCGTACTCCGACGTCCAAGGAGAGCAAGATTCCGGCCGTGCTGACGTGTCCTCCGGCGCCGCGAAAGCCGAAGCCCTTCGTGTCGTGCAAGAGGAAGCTTCTAGATGAATTTCAGTTCTTCGAGGTGACGAGTAAGGAGGACATGGATGCGTTTTTCAGATCCACTTTTCCTAAGAGGAGCTGCCCTTGTACATGAAAATAATTCCAACCTTAGCTTCCTCGAAAACACTACCTTGGTGTCAAACTACGTAAATTACACAATTTTTGTTTTTTTTTTTCTTTTAATCCTATTCCACTTCTTTTGTTCAATTTCTTTCTTCTTCTTCTTCTTCTTTGGTTTTTTTATATGTTATATATATTTCACTTTGTATAAGATGTGAAATATTGGATCCCGAATCGTATATGTTCATTAATCGAATCACATACCTTGAATTCTCTCCAATCCCATTATAATTTGATCGTTTCAATTTGTTTCTATACTTTAGATTTATGGCTGTTCTTAATTATGTTGAATTGAGGTTGATTCTCGTTTATACGGATTTTTGTGTGTGAATCTCATGAATGCTGTTCTTCGTATCAACAGAAGCGGTGAATTTTCAGAATTTTATGTTTAATTGTTTTTTCCGCTATATGATTCATATGTTAATTCCTTTTTCTAGGTTTATTATATGATTGATTGATCAAATTGTTACGTTTACAGGTATGTTAGTATATAAAATTATTGAATTAATGAAAATTAATGTTCTGAAAATTGGAAGACGATAGGGTAGATGAGGTTGGTGGCTTGTGTTACGTAATGGAATTAATCACTACTATTTTAATATAACGCATGGGGTTTGTGAGAATTTTGATAGGTTGGTTAATATACTTGGTGAATTATTAATTATGATAGCGTTGGTTAAAGAACCAAGAGACATCTATAAGCTTGATCTGTCTTTGTGTTTTGACAATTATGCATGAATGTGTGAAGTTTGACACGGCCTTGGGATTGATGAAAAAACTTTGATTTTGTCTGTAAGAGGGATTGAGGAATGGAATAAATAACACGATTGGGGGATGGATGAGATACGTGGTGATGGTGAGACATGCTATACGTACCTTGTGATTTTGAAACAATAGCTAAGTTTTTGTCTTTTTATGAGAAATCTAATATGTGAGTCTCAACAAGGATGAAAATTATATTTATTAGACGCCATTTTTGAATATCATCTCTCCCAGTGGAATTCTATAATATTCCTTCGAAATTTGGCAGCTCAGTGTGGAGGATTTAATGAGAGAGGTGTGTTACTTTTTTCCCCTTTTTATTTGGGTAACAAGTGATTTGATCCATCTAAGCTACCAGCTCATCACCTAATAAATAAGAAATTGCTTGAATAACAAAAAGAAATCTTGAGATTTTGTTTTTATGATATTTCCTTCAAGATTCCCGTATGAATATAATATCATGTTAATCATTTTTTTTAAAGCTATTAACAATTTTCTCGATATGGCTAAAATATTTTATTTTATATAAATAAATAACGCTCTGATAATATTTCAACCTTTACTAAAATAATGATACCACGTTAGTAAATCATGCAAGGAAAAGCATTCCACTATTATTATCCAACTTATTGATTTACTATCCTTGTATTTGAAAAAAAAAAACTCAAAAAAATAATTTTTCGTTGAAATAAATTACAAATCAAGCCCAATAACACGTTCTTATCAATTTTTAGGAGCTTTTATTATTTTCAATTACATATTAAATTTTTAAAGCCAAACTTCATTAATATTTTATCTTCAAAACTAAAAACTCATCATACCCATTTTCTTTTCCTTTTTTAAGATGGTCACGGCATTCAGAATGACTCTTTTGCAATAAAGAATTTATTCTAAATCATGTTTGTAAAAAAAATTAACTTGATTCGTGTGTGTAATATATATTTTTTTTATTCTTGTAACACAGGCATATAGTCTTGTATGATTTTTTTAAGTCTTAATTTTTGTCATTTTAATTTTCTTTCTTAATTTAGTCTTTCAACTTAGTTTTTAGTTATAATGTGTTTCTTCCTGTTAAATTTGTTACCCCATTTAAGATATTTTCAGGAGAAATTTTTAAAATAAAAAATATTTTTAAAATTTAATAGTTATATAATGTTATAAAAGTTAATTAATTAAAATATTATATTTATAATATATTGTTTTGTTTTTTTTAATTATTAAAAAAAATTCTTCAAAACCTAAGTTCTAAACATATCCCTGTATAAGTATATTACTTAATATCTACGTGGAACCGATATCCTTTAGTGAACCTTAACTAAATTAAACATCTCAAAACATTATCATTTTGAGCAAACAAAATATCAATTAAACTATAACTTAAAATAAACATAAAAAAAAAATTAATAAGTTTGCATAAAGTAAAAATTTAAGGTGTATTCCACTCTATTATGTTCTTCTACATCGACACATCATCACAAAACCTCCACTAATGCTCTCTACAAGTCGTAATCCCCAAGTTCCAAATCTCCAAGTTGTATCAAGGACCACCCCTACAACATTGTCCTACAATCTTAAGTGGGGTAGTCGACAATTTAAATTAAAACATTATTCTACGAGTGAAAATTTTGATGCTTGAAACTGAATTTTTTTTATCATTGGGATTTTAGCTTTTTTGGATCTGAAGTTTAAAGCTTTCATTTTTGTTAAAATATAATGATCTATTTGAGAAATGGTTATTCTTTGTTATTAACATTAAAATGTACATGTGTACGAGAGTGTGTTTGTATAATATGAGAAAGAGGGAGGTGGAGAGAGAGATTTCTTTATATAAACACTTATAGTAATTGAGAAAAGAAACTGCTAAATTAAAAGCAGAATAGTGGTAAAGAATTAGAGATTTGCAATTAGTTTAAAATTTTAAATTTTTCTTGCTTTTGTGTATTTATAGAAAAAACAATTAAACTTAGGCATTTTACAAAAGATAATAGCTAAGTGGATTTTTTCCCGTTTAAAATTATATAGACGAGGAAAGATCGATTTATATTAGTTAATTTAAGTTAATTCAGAAAAATTACATCTTTGAATAAGATTTCATTGAATAATTACTTTTCAAAATTCTTTTTAATTTTTTTATAATATGAATCATATCTAAAAATATTTGTTATTTTAATCTTAATTTTAATACCGTATTGATTTATATTAACATTAATTTTTTGCTTCTGAAATTTATGAAAAAAAAAATATTTGCATTTCTCTTGCTATTCAAGTTTTATAAATATCGATACAAATAATCTAAATATTGTGCCTCTGTGTGAAATAGAAAAATTTTAAAACTTTTTTAATATCTAAAAAAAATATAGATCTTATATTATAAATATATACAATTTTAATATCTAACAATTTAAATATATAATTAATTTACATATATTTTTACTTTTAATAATATTTAGAATTATAGACCCATTAATTCATTTATCAATCTTATTATAAAATATGTTTTGAAACAAACTTTTAGATTAAATTTATAAACAAATTATGTCATACCTTAATAAAAGAATTATATTAAATAATATGCCACGAGGCTTAAAACTTTGTTTTTGATTAGAACAAGTCAAATACGTTAAAATTAAAACCTAATATAACTTAATTTATTTTCACTCTTACTTAACAAGCATAAAAAAGGACAGACATATCAAGGGGCATACAGGGAGGATGATATTAAAATAGGGTATCTTACCGTAATCAAGAAGAAAAAATTAAAATAATTGTTTCTATGATGAAATTACAAAATTATTATGAGTTTTATGGAATCACCTAACTAAACGGTGCGTATGTTCTTCTATTTTTAATGCCAACAAATGTGTGTAACGTTTTCTCCTTATAAATAATGTCATTCTTTAAATAAAGGTAATTATAAGTTCCATTTATGATTATAAGAGTAAAAAAAAAAAAAAAAACTTTGATCTGAAAGTCTACGTATGAAAAATCTCGAAGTTTGCTAAATATTCAATGTCACTCAATAACTCCTTTTCGGAGACAAACTTTTTGTACCTATATATACCTATATTATGGTGCATTACTGCGTTAGGATAAATTTTTAAAGAAAACACTTTTATAACATTTTTTAGAGCTACTTTTCTTTGGTTTATAAAAAAGAAACTTAAATTATTTTTTTAGTTTTAACTTTTTTACAGAAAAACAAAAATTATATAAAAATTAAAAGTATTTTAAAATCTTAAAAAAAAAAATCTCTCTGCTTTGCTTCAGTCAATGGACAACCCAATGGTAAAAGGAAATTAAAGAACAATTGTTATATATATATATATATATATATATATATATATATATATATATATATATATTCAGAGCATTAATGTATATATGGATATAGAAATGCCACATTCTTGTTCCAATTAAACGTGATGAGTATTCCTTCACAAAGCCAAATACATCCAGTAATTTTATGATGTTGAAATATATCCAGTAATTGATTACAGAAACACAGCATCTATTAAGTTTTCTTGCTAACATACATACATATATGTAATGCATTTGTATGTATGAGTCCGGAGGGTGAAATGATTAATCAATAATCCATGTGAATTTACAATTTTGTTGGGCACAGAAATAGGGCCATATGCATGTTCTTTGTCTGGCTGGGCATATATTTAATCAATTCCATAGCTTCAATTTTACGTTTCTTTGTCTTTACTCTTCCAAATGTCCTAAAAGGTGGGCGTGACCATAAAATAATGAGAAAAAGTATAGTCATCGTTGATGAACATGATGGAGTATAAATCTCCAAGCTAAGCTAAGAATGAACCAATAGTAAAAAGAAAGAGAACTTGATCTATAAGCCAGTGATTGTAGAGGTACACTTTATAAGTTGGATAAGGAATAAAGTGATGGTAAACAACAGTGGCTCATCAAGTTGAGGAATATACAAGCTAGGGAAGCAAAGAGAGATGTAATAATGTTATTATAAAACTAATAAAGCACAAGTTTCAATGAGGATTATCACCTTTCACAACTTAGTTAAGGAAAAGAATATATATGAGAGGGTTAGAAGCATAGGATGCGTCATTGTCACGAAAAGGATTCCAGGAATGCAGATCCACCGCCAGGTGGGGGCTACCCTCCAAGAGGATGTTCCTCTTCCTCGTGGAGAATACTTGATTTCCAATTGTGCTTGTGCAGTACTATATGCATCCCCACCCAATTATGCACACTCTCTTTATTTAATGTCACTTTAAGGTCTCTCATGTATAATGCATAATATATCTACAATTACCCGTTCATAACACCTATTGCATAACATATAAGTATTTTGGGCGTGTCATTTTAATAATTTGTTTGTCTACATTTGCTAATAACTTTTACTTTGCAAAATAACACAGTCCCTGTTTCTAATAAATTAATTCATCTATATTAGAATGATTCTTAATTTTATTATAAACACGCTTTTAAGATAAACATATTCATATATAAATCTCTAGCACGAGTTTTGTAAAACTAAAATAACTTGAAATAAAGTTTATGAACACATGCATACACAGTCTAGCAATCCCAAAAGACAAGAGTGAGGAGCACAAGTGTCTATTTAAAAAATTGTTGGGGAAGAAGAAAAAGGATTTATGATTGACTTGAGGACTAAAAAAACTTGACCATATATCTTAGAGTAGGGCATTATATGGAGAACAGAGAAGTGGTATAGAGGATTCTATAATAATAGGTTCGGTCTCTCAAGGCAAGAAGTCAAGAACCAACAACATTATCCCATCTGAACACCGACAGTTATTTCGTGGTTGTGAAGTGGATAATTGGATGTAGAGTCCAACTCCATATCATTCTGCGTTCTATATCTTTTTGACTTGATTGTATTTGTGGCAGAGAATGCTGAGGTAATATATATATATATATATATATATATATATATATATATATATATATATGTAGGATCCATAACTAAAAGGAGTCTATAGTTTTGTTCTTAGAGAATCTACTATTTAACATAAATTGAGATATATATGCATGCATTGCACGTACATATTTATTTAATAAATTTTTATTAAAATTACAATATTTACTCTTAAGTATATTAAAATTAGTAGTTTTATAAAAGTATTATTAAAAATAAAAAATATAAAAGTACAATTAATAAAAAAAAGTTCAATATGGTAATTTAAAATATGAAATATTTGTCTATTCTAAAATCTCAAATATTTTAGGGGCATTTGGTATATAGATTTTTTGTTCTAGTGAATTATGTTTCTCATAGGAATAATGTTTTATGAAAATTTAGATTCTTAATTTTAAATGAAAGTGCCTTTAAGTTATTTTGAATTATAATGTTTTTAAATATATATTTTTTGTAATTATGCTGCATAGTTTCTCGTATTAAGAGTTTATTTTTTTATTTAACTTTTGAATCTTGATTTTTTTATAATTTTTCTTAATTTAAATTTTTTAGTTTAGTAGTATTTAATATTATAAAATAATTATTTTTAACAGTGGAAATATTTAGTTTTTAAATTTATTAAATATAAATATACTTTAAAATTTTTATTTACAATTTATTTTAATTTAATAATATCCGTAAGTGAAACTTCTTATATTAATTATGACAAAATAACTCATGTTTATGAGTATTCATGTCCAAATTTTAATGTGGAAAAAATTAAATTAATCAAGTGATAGCAAGTTAGTTTCTTTTAACATGCATTTTTTTTTTAAAATTACATGGTACTTTTTAGAACCTTTCAGTGCTGTTTTCTGTTTATTATAAAATATTTTGCAATTTTTATGAATATTTACTAACTCTTTTTCTATTTGTCCTTATATAATAAATAAAACTAGTAAAATTTAAAAATTAAATTAATAAAGATTAAAATTGATAGTAATATTATGTTCTATAATATTAAATAAGAATAAATTTATTATGCGGTCATGAACTAGAAAATTGTAAATACCTACGTTGACCTCAATTCGATAGTAATTAAATTATAATGTTATATTTTTTGTTGCTCTTACAAGGTTATTGGTTTTTTCTTGTATACATTAGTTGAGTTTAAAAAGTATTTAATGTATAATTTATTTGAAAAATAAGAGGGGCAATGCAAGTCCCTAAGACCCTAACACAGATAGATGCAATATTAATGGTGGCTACTACCAATTTTTTTTAATCTTCGTTAGCCCCACGAGGAAGGGATAGATACCTCACATGCGTTAATTAGGAAAATTTCTCAGTTCAATCTAATGCAACTCATATACAAAATATTCATATTGGTTTATATATTTTGATTATACTAGATAAATAAAAGTATAATCCAAATATTGTTTCATGCATTCTCAAACTCAACCTGATCTAAACCACCTTGTTTCTCAAAATCTTCATATCTTTTTAGTATGTTAATTGCTTTTCCACATTTATAATAAAATATAAAAAAATTCGATAATCAGACCCAACCTAACACAATTCAAGTTTACTTGGGTGGATTCAAACTTAGTTAAAAAAAATTGATAGATTCTATAATAACCCAACTTAATTAAGTGTAACAGATTTAGATTTTATTTTTGGCTAAATTAAACCAGTGCTCACATTTAAGGTTAACTCTGACCATTATTTTTGGCTATTTTTATTTATTAGTTTAGTTTTTGAAATTATGATAATTAATTTTTATTTTTTTTCATCCCCCAGGTCAACCACATGATCACGTCCAAAAGAGCCTAGAACAAGAACATATTATTATCTAGGATTCGTCAGAAAAAAAATGCAGTCATAGTGCAAAATGTCGCTGTTTAACTACAAGAATCTCACTATTTTTTAAGTAACAAATATAACTTTGAAGTGAGAATATGGTGGAATGAGTGGCAATTGCTGAGTTGACAACTACACCACTAGCAATTATGTTATTGATCAGCGGATTCTACGTTGTTTATGAATGACAATAAGTCAATAATAGAACAACTGCTATAAATGGGAAGATCAAAATCAGATTAAAAAAATGAAAAATAAAAGATAACATTGATTCTGTTTGTGTGATTGTGCAACAACAGTGAATTAATTGGGAGGCACTGACAACTGTATGTGAGCTACTCCAAGAAACGTGATGATAAAGGCATTGATTAAAAGATTAGGATTATTACTTTGTGAGAAGATTGTGTTGGATCTCTTTATTGCCGAAAGACAAGGAAGGGTAAGACTGAGTAAAGGAAATGAAGTGGGTAAAGAGAAACAGAACACATGACATAGATAGTGTTAGTATTATAGTATATGTTGCAGCAACAAAGAAAAAGGGAAATCTTGGGAAAGTGTAAGAAAAGGTGTCTCTAAACTTGGCATGTACAGTAACACTTAAGCATGATTCCTTTTGCTTCTTCCTAGTCAGCCAACACTCAATCTTTAAAGAGGAAGAATTAGAATGCCCTTTCATTGGGAATGTCAATTCAGTAGCAGTCATCAGACATGCAATTCATTTCCCTTATATCACTTCCACCCTTACTAAAGCAAAGCTTTCTTTTATGTAGTTTCTTAGGTTATCATTTTGCATTATTCTTGCACCAGAACCAGGAGAGATAAGAATACATCTTTTAATATTTTTAATTATTAGATAAAATTTATTAAGATATATAATATTTTTCTTTTTACTTGTCACGATATTTTTCAATTATCAGGTGCAATATATCATATTTATAAATAATTAATTATAATATTTAGTATGGATTGTTAATTTTATAAACGTACAGTGTTTTCTTTTAACAACAGTTTGAATTTGCTATTAACAAAATGATAAAAATAACTATATATTCAATATTAGTTTACTAATCCTGTGATTTGTCTAATTTATTGCAATAGATTTTCTTTCACCTATTTGTAGGTTATCGCTTGTAACCTTTTTTATATTTTTTTAATTGTTTAAAAAAATAAGTCAAAAGGTGTAATAATTAATTTTACGAATTACGAGTGGTTTTATTAGACTTTTAAAGTTAAGATTTGTGTTTTAATTAATTTATTATAAAGTAAGAATTTATTTAAATATTTTAATTATAAATTTTAGAAAGTAAATAATATGTAAATTTAAATATGTACGAGATATTAATAAATTATCGTAAAAAGTAAAAAGTCATAATTATACACGTGAGATTTAGTGTGCTTAAATAACAAATCAATTAATCAGTTTGTTTCACAATATATAATACTTTTTTTTTTTTGTCAGGATAATATATAGTATTTAAAATATTCAGTTATGCCGGTTTCGCTGACTTTACTTAAATTGTAAGCCCATATCAGCCCAAAAGTGGTTTTAGGCTTAGACATTCTGCTCGATCTCTTCGTTGCCTTCAGATCTATTTATTTTTCGGTCTAGGATCTACTTTCAAAAAAAAGCCCATAAAGGTCCAATTTCCAAAGACTAAACCCATTCATATCTTTGACAAAAATAAAACCATTCGTATCCAGAACAGAACGACGAAAAAAATTTAACCCATTGGTTTCGACCTTTTTTTTTGTGTTTTTTTTTCGGGAATTGAATGCAAACAAAATTTGATGGGAACCCTAGACGCTAAAAAAAAATGTCCATTAATCTAATTTTGTTGTTAAATCAATTAATATACACTACGTTACTAATTCAATAAATCAGATGAGATCTATAAGAGAAATTATATGATCACACTTTTTTAGTATAATTTACATTATTGATTTATTTTCTAAACAAGACAAAATATTTAATCATAATATTTTTAAAATTATTTAAAATAAAAAAAAGTATCCATTCACAAAGAATGTGTCATTAACATTCTTCTCTCTTTTTAATTTTGTTAGAATATTAAAATGTTAGATTTACCTCTGAGAAGTCCAAAATCATGATTTGAACAAAAACTTTTAGCATGCTAAGGCTTAGTAGAAGAAGAAAATTAAGGTTTAATTGAGCATATGTCAAAAATAACTTTTTCTCTTCAAATTTTAAAAAATTTAGATGAAAGAAATTCCTAAAATTTCTTTTAAAAAACATAAATTTTTTTAAATTTGTATAAAAAAAATTTATTTATTTTTTATATTAATTTTTTTTCTAAAAAAAGAGTCTAGTGAAAAAATGAAACAAAAAAAAAAACTTATTATCACTGCAATAGCCACACAAATAGCAGTAAAAAGGTCTTCTCAATCACTCCAATTTTCATCTGCTTCCACCAAAACATAAAAGTGGCCACACGCAGGAAAAGGCGAAGAATGAAAAACTGGTGTCATGGTATTGAGTTTTTTTTTTTGGATTATAGATATTGTAATTTCTGTTATGAATTATTATATGAGGGAATGTCCATATTTATAACTCCTCTTTATTCTTTGTAACTTACGATTTTATAACTGTTTCATTTAATTACCATTCAAAGATATGCGATTCTTCAGTTATAGATTTAAGCCTATAAATAAGTGTTGCATTTGTATTGAGGGTATGTGTGAAATGAAAATGAGATTTTTTCTTCCTCTCTATGTTGTTCTTTCTATTTTTTCTTACAATTTTACGTTCATTTTATAACACGTTATCAGTATAAGGCTCTAATACACACTTTACAAGGAAAGAACATTATTAAATAAAGGTACGATATTATTCTATTTTATTTTTCTTACAAAAATATATCATGATTTATTTATTTTAATTATTATATTTATAAATTTGTATTCATAAAAACATTTACCAGTATTTTCATTTAACTAAATTTGTGTGGAGAAAAGGTTTCCAATGATGATATGTTAGAATAAACATTCCTGACTTTTCACGCATGTGCTCCTGTAACAGCAATATTGTGAAAGATGATTAAAAAATATTATGAATTACTTTCTTGTTTCCTTATAGCCGAAAAAATAATGAGGTTTCGATGAAAAGTTATAAATCTCGTCTAACTGACATTGCTATATTCTCAAAAGTTAATGTAACAACTCGTGACTATTATAACTATGCAAAAATTTACTGTCATGGTTATGGTTATGGACATGGTCGATGTTATAATCAGAAATATACATTTTTACACTAAAAGTAAAAAAATGATGAGAAAATTGAAAAGGGTAAAAGTACACAAAGTAGTGAAAATATGAAAAATATATGCTATCGTTGTGGAAACAAAGGTCATTGGCAATGTATTTATAGCACACCAATATCTTATCTATCTTTATCAAAAATCACTTAAAAAAAAAAGATAGAGACAAATTTTATTTGTGCAGATGATAATAATTTTATTTATGATAATATAGACGTTACTCAATTAGATGTTGGTAATCGTTTTGTTAATCAACATAAAATTTTTTTGACTATCCCATTAGTAATATCATTGGTGATAGAAGTATTCAAAATAAGTTTATTATTATTTTTATTATTATTGAGTTATTATATTTTTTTTCTTATATGTTAATTTATGTTTAATGTATTTTTTTCTCTAAACAAAAAAAATAGTAATGATTAAAAAATTGTCATATATTATAGTTATATTTTTCACTGATATAGTTTTTTTAAAATTAAATTTTAATATAGTTAGTGTAAATAAATAATAAAAAAAATCACCATTTTTTTACTATCTAGCTTTTTATTATTTATTTTTGTAACGAAGAATGAATGTTTTTATGGACGACACCAATAACGAAGACATATATCTTATTAATAGTGCAACAACTCACACAATTCTCAAAAATAAAAAAATATTTTTCTCATTTAGTCGTGCAACAAGCTAATATGAGTACTATATCGAGTAGTATAAAGATTATTGAAGGCTCTGATAGAACTAATATATTATTGCCTGGTAGAACAAAATTACATATTGATAGTGTATTATACTCTACTAAGTCTTATAGAAACTTATTAAGTTTCAAAGATATCTGTAAAAATAGATACCATATCGAAACAACAAATGAAGGAAAAGAAGAATACATGTATATCACAAAAATTATCTAAAATAATAAATATGTATTAGAAAAATTACTTTTTTTTTCTTCTAGTTTATATTACAAATATAATTGAAACACACATTATTATAAACCAGAAGTTTAAAAATCATGATAATTTTTTTATTTGTAATGAACGGTTAGGCCATCTTGGATGAATCATGATGCGAAAAATAATTGAAAATTCATGTGAACATTCATTGAAGACACACCAGATCCTTCAATCTAATAATTTCTCGTGTGTTGCTTATTCCTAAAGAAAATTGATTAGTTGACTATCACCAACTAAAATTAGAAATAAATATATCATATTTTTGGAACGTATACAAGGTGATATTTATGGACCAATACACCTATCATGTGGACCATTTAGATATTTTATAGTTTTGATTGATGCATCAATGAGATGGTCACATATTTGTTTGTTGTCAACTCACAACCAGGTGTTTGCGAGATTACTTGTACAAATAATTCATTTAAGAACTCATTTTCCTGATTATACAATTAAGAAAATACGTCTTGATAATGTTGGTGAATTTACATCTTGAGCTTTTAATGATTATTATATGTCTATTGGAATTGATATTGAGCATCCTGTAGCGCCTGTACATACTCAAAATGGACTTCCTAAATCATTGATCAAGCATTTAAATTAATTGCAAGACCATTACTAATGAGATCAAAACTTCCAATTTATACTTGAGGACATGCAATCTTGCATGCTGCAACACTTGTTTGCATTAAACCAACAAGCTATCATACATTATCCTCTTTGCAATTAGTTTCTAGTCACCAAACAAATATTTCTCATCTTAGAATTTATAAATGTGCAATGTATGTACCTTGAGCCAATGGCAGGGGATTTACTCCCTTCTCGATTTGTTGATTGTCATTTTGATGAATCACTTTTTCCTACTTTAAGGGGAGGAAATAAGCATTTGCAAAAGAAGATAAGTTAGAATGAATTATCTTTATCTCATCTTGATCCTCCAACAGAACAGTGTGAATTAGAAGTTTAAAAGGTAATTCATTTGCAAGGTTTAGCCAATCAACTACCAAATGTGTTTACGAATCCAAAACAGTGACTAAATCATATGTGTTAGCTGCTGATAATAAAAAAAATGTTCCAATTGGACAATCTAAAGTTGTAAATCAATCTAAATCACATATGAAGCATGGAAGACCTTTTGATTCCAAAGATAAAAATCCTAAAAAAAAAGGAACTAAGAATCAAGACAACCAAAATAAGGATGTAAAGACTCCAGTAAAGTCGTTAGACATAATCAATATTTTAGTTCCAAAATAAACCCAGGTATCTGAAAATGATGAAAATAAAGAGATCTTAATAAATTATGTCGTGAATAGAATACGATGAAACCGAAATAAAGTTAATGTTGATGATATTTTTTAATTTAATATAGCATTGGATGTGATAACTGATATAAAGGATCATGAACCAAAATCAGTTAACGAGTATAGACATAGAAGTGACTGAAGAAAATGAAAAGATGTAATTGAGGCATAATTAAAATCGCTTACACAACATCGTTTTTGGACCTATTATTCGTACACCTGAAGATGTAAAGCCAGTTGGATATAAATGGGTTTTTGTATGAAAATAAAATGAAAAAGGTAAATTTGTGAGGTATAAAGCACGACTTGTTGTCCAAGATTTTTTGCAAAGACCTGGTATTGATTTTGAACAAATATATTCACTTGTAGTGGATGCAAATAATATTTTGATACTTAGTCAGTTAAGCAGTAAATGAAGAACTTGATTTGCGATTAATGGATGTTGTTACAGCCTATTTGTATGGCTCACTTGATAATGATATTTATATGAAACTCTCTAAAGGTTTTAATTTGTCAGATGCATACAATTCAAATTCTAGAGAAAGTTATTCAATCAAGTTGAATAAATCACTTTATGGATTGAAACAATCTGGATGCATGTGGTATAATCGCTTTAGCGAATAATTGTTGAAGGAAGGATGTAAAAATGACCATATTTGTCCATGCATTTTTATAAAAATATCTTATAATGAATTTGTAATAATTGTTATTTATGTTGATGATTTAAACATCATTGGAACTCCTGAAGAGATTTCAAAAATAGTAAATTCCTTAAAGAAAGAATTTGAAATGAAAGACCTTAAAAGGACAAAGTTTTGTCTTGGATTATAACTTGAATATATAAAGGATGGAATTTTTATGCATCAAGAAACTTATACCACAAAAGTATTAAAATGGTTTTATATGGATAAATCACATCTATTATGTACTTCAATGGTTGTAAAGTCATTAGATGTAAACAAAGATAATTTCTTGCAACGGAAGAAGGATGAAGAACTATTAGGTCCTAAAGTACCTTATCTTAGTGCAATTGGGGCACTAATGTACCTTGCTTGTCATACATGACTTGATATATCATTTGTTGTTAACTTATTAACAAGGTATATTTATTGACCTACAAGAAGGCATTGGAATGGAGTTAAACATATATTTCATTACCTTAAAAGTACAAAGGATATGGATTTATTTTACTTAAATAAATCTAAATCTGAGTTAATTGGTTATGCAAACACAGGTTTTTGGTTTGACCCACATAACAGTAGATCACAAACAAGTTATTTGTTTACATGTGGTGGTACAGACATTTCATGGCAATCTATGAAACAAACTATAACAGCTACATCATCCAATCATGTAGAAATTTTAACATTTTATGAGACAAGTTGAGAATGTGTCTAGTTGAGATCTATGATTAAACATGTGCAAAAAACTTGTGGCTTATCTTCAGAAAAAATGACTCTAACAATTATCTATGAAGATAATATTGTATGTATTACTCAATTGAAATAAGGGTATATTAAAGGAGATAGAACAAAGCATATTTTTTCAAAAAAAATTTTACCCAAGATCTTCAAGAGAATGGTGATATAAATATTCAGCAAGTTCGTTCATGTAAGAATTTAGCAGATATTTTCACAAAGTTACTTCCAAGTTAAACAACTAGTTCACAAGATTGGACGTCTTCATCTTAGAAATGATTGTCCACATAAGGAGGAGAATTGAATATGCTCTACACTCTTTTTTTCCTTAGCTATGATTTTTTCCCATTGAGTTTTCCTGGCAAAGTTTTTAATGAAACAATATGTAATAGCGTATTAAATAATAATATGTTTTTCTTTTCACTAAGTTTTTGTCTCGTTGGGTTTTTTCTAGTTAGATGTTATAAAACATATCCTCAAATAATGAACATTCAAGGGGGAATGTTATGAATTATTATATGAGTGAATGTTCATATTTATAACTATTTCTTATTCTTTGTAACTTATAATTTTGTAACCGTTTCATTTAATTCTCACTCAAAGATATGCGATTCTTCGGTTATAGATTTATGCTTATAAATAAGTGTCTCATTTGTATTGAGGGTATGTGTGAAATGAAATTGAAATTTTCTCTTTCTCTCTATCTTTCCTTATAAGTTGACATTCATTTTATAATAATTTCTTATTTACTTATTCAAGCAAGTAAGAGAAATTAAGAGAAGAAGATGATGGCATTAGATCTCGCAAGGCCCACACCAGTCAGTGTGTAATTAGTCTTTTACTTTTGGACCTTTGCCCGTGTTTCACAAAATCACAAAATTACTTTGTAAATATTGTGTCAAATGCTTTGTGAGTGAATATTTTTTCATTCTTATTTGATGAAATTTTATCTAAATTATTAATTAGATTTATAAAAAAATGATAAATTGTATTTAAACAACAACAATAATATAATAGATGATAAAAGAAACAATGAATATATATTTATGGGGTGACATGGAGATGATATAGCATTTATATCTCATAATATACTATGATAAATAGGAATTATTGTAAGTGAGATGAATTTGGGTGAATATTGACAATCTAAAATATAAATTGTAATAATAATAAATATTTGATAATAAAATATCACAATTTTATTCATAATTATAATGTGTGTATTTGGTGTGTAATTGAAATAAAAAAAATAATGTGATTTTATATTATATCGATATAAATTATTTAACATTGTTAACTAATTAAAATATAATACAGTTTTTTAAATAATTACAAAATTATTATTTTTTGTTGATATAATAATATATAACTAAATGAAAATGTAGAAATATACACATTATTAATATATTTTAATTAAATATATAACTCGTTAGTTTAAAATATTTAAAAAACAATTAACAATATTATTTTTTAAAAATATTATTAACTCTATTTATAAAAAAATAATTGTAAACAAAATTTTGTCCTAATTATAAGAAAGAAAAATTTATTTTCAAATGTATTAATTATTAAAAAATTATACTTTTAATTTATTATGAATTTATATTAACTAAGATCTCACCTGTTTTCTACACAAGTCACTTGCTTAATCATTTAATCATATGATGAAGATTTTTAGAACAACATTGATATTTATAATGTTCAACTGTTTTTATTAGTTTAGATGAATTATTTATTTGTTTTCTAAAATAGTATTAAAGGTAGGATGATAAATAAAAATGATTTTAGCAGTTCATGTATAATGCGAGAATTAAATCTAAGTACCATGTTATAATTTTAGTGCAGGTTTATAAAAAAATAGAAAAAAAAAAGTAAAATTTAAATTCAAGTGACTTGTTAATTTAAATATTTGTTCATGATTTATATTTCTAAATTCTTATTTATATATTGTTTACTTGTTATAAACTCAAAGCATGTAAAACATTAAAAATAAAAAATTAATGTATATTTACCAGTTATCTAAAATTAAAATATTTGATAACTTTAATTTATTTTAAATTAAGGTTAAATTAAATTTTTAGTTTCAAAATTGTTTGACAATATTTAAATAATTTTGATATTTTAATATTTATAATTAGGTTTTTCAATTTTTTTTTAAGTTAGAATCTTAGATAAGGTTTTGTAAATACATAAATTTTATTAATTTTGTATAAATAGTTTAAGAATTTGTTACATAGTTAAATTAAACATGTCTACTTAATATTAAAAATTTAATAAATCATTAAATTTCTTTATAAATAGACATGTTTTTACAAAGATTTTATATCTAAATAATTATAAAAAAATTCAATATTTTAAATATTTATAATAAAATTATATATTTATATTTATTATTTTAAATAATATATTTAATTTAAATAAATAAATTATTAAATATTCAATAAACATAAATACTAGTTAACGTTTCAACTGTAATAAAAAAATTATATTATATTTTTTATATAAAATTATTTATTATATTATTATAAATTTTATGAATCTTAAATAAAATATTATATTAGATTTAATAAACTTTTTTTATAACTTAATTTATTAATCAAATATTTTAAAAGTCTAAATCAATAAGTTAAAATTTAAAAAATTAAATTATAAATTTATGTTAAACAACTCGACTTATTTCTATTTTTAAATATACTTGATAAAATTTTAAATTTAAAAATAATTTCATAAATTAAAAAGTTAAATTATAAACTTCAAAATAAGTATAGTTATATAATTTTTTATATTTAAATATATTTTTTATTTTATAAATAATTTTATATAAATAATTGTTTACAAAAAAAACTATGTTGTGTACTAAACTTATAGAAGTTTTTAAATTTAATTCTCTTTCTATACATGTTAATAAATAATAAATATAGCAAGCGACTTAGTATATTATTCACTACATTCAGATATGTAATTTGGGTCAAATTCAGATAATATAAAAATTGAATTTAAATAATTATATTATTTAATAATTTTTATATAAATTGATTCATGGTTTATTTTTATTAAACATTATAAATTTAAATTGATAAGTTTTTTATTAAATATATATTAAATTACGAAACAAGAATATTAATTATAATTTTGACAAAGAAGTTTTAGTTTTTTTTCCTTGATTAAAGACAGCGATTAACATTTATTTATTGTTTTTCAATATAAAGACAAATTAATTTGAACTGAAATTGTAAAAAAAGAAAATTATACTTTGCGAAAAGAAAATATTATTAACATGAGAAATATATAAGATGAGAGGAATGAAGACGCACAGTACTAACGCCAACGGGGATATGCTTGACAAGAGTGCGACGAGGGATCGCAGATCTGAATCTCATCTCCACAAAACCCTCTTTCTTCTTCTTCTTCTTCTTCTCTGATCTCCATTCCCCCCTTAATCCCAACCCTAACCCTAACCCTATCCCCATCCTCTTCATAACACAGCACCATGTTGACCAAGTTCGAGACGAAGAGTAACCGAGTGAAGGGCCTCAGTTTCCACCCCAAGCGCCCATGGATCCTCGCCAGTCTCCACAGCGGCGTCATCCAACTTTGGGATTACCGCATGGGAACCCTCATCGACAAGTTCGACGAACACGACGGCCCCGTCCGCGGCGTCCATTTCCACCACTCTCAGCCTCTCTTCGTCTCCGGCGGTAACTCCTCTTCCATCTTTCTCCCTTTTACTAGATCTGAAACTTCCTAACCATTATTATTCACTTCTCAGGTGATGATTACAAGATCAAGGTTTGGAACTACAAGTTGCACCGCTGCTTGTTCACTCTTCTTGGACACCTCGATTATATTCGCACCGTGCAGTTTCATCACGAAAACCCTTGGATTGTGAGTGCTAGCGACGACCAAACGATTCGCATATGGAACTGGCAATCGCGTACCTGCATTTCCGTTTTAACTGGCCATAATCATTATGTTATGTGTGCTTTGTTCCATCCTAAAGAGGATCTCGTCGTTTCGGCGTCGCTGGATCAGACGGTGCGTGTTTGGGATATTAGTTCTCTCAAGAGGAAGACTGCGTCTCCCGCTGATGACATTCTGCGGCTGAGTCAGATGAACACTGATCTTTTTGGTGGCGTTGACGCGGTTGTGAAGTATGTTTTGGAAGGTCATGATCGTGGTGTTAATTGGGCTTCATTTCATCCCAATTTGCCGCTCATTGTGTCTGCAGCCGACGATCGCCAAGTGAAACTTTGGAGAATGAATGGTAAAATTTGACTGACTTAATTGCGTGTTTTAGAATATGCTGAGGTGCCTGGATTTTCGTATAGGATTGATGATGTTGTGTTGATTAATTGTGTGGATGAACTTACCTTTGTAGTGTGTTTGGGTGAGTGAGTGATTGTGAGCTTATTTTACGAAATCGGTTTTGGTTAAAATTGAGTTTGAAGTGAAGTGATTTATTTTTGGATATTTTTCTCAGAAGTAAGTTTGTTGTGAAGCCTTCTTTATAATTCTCACCTAATGCAAAATCTTCGATTTTTGCTTCTATTTTGATGTGTTTTTAGAAGCTAACTAGATTTTGGCTGAAAATAAACAGATGCCATTTTTTATTTTCTGGCAAAATCACATTCGTCATCCACTGACCCCTGTTTGGAGTTCTGCACTGCATAATTAAACACATCACCAGTTTTTGGGGTGAATGAAAACTGAAAACAAGTCTTATGTATACCCAGTTTTTGGATGCATTAAATCATGTTGGATGTGGTGAAGATTAAACTTGTAGTGTTTGAAGTGGTATTGTTTACTTTATGCTGTAATGAAATGTGTCTATCTTTATTTTCAGACACAAAGGCATGGGAAGTGGACACCTTGAGAGGGCACATGAATAATGTTTCATGTGTTATGTTTCATGCTAAACAGGATATCATTGTGTCAAATTCTGAAGATAAAAGTATTCGCATATGGGATGCAACAAAGAGAACTGGAGTTCAAACATTCCGCCGAGAGCATGACAGGTTTTGGATTCTTGCGGCACATCCTGAAATGAATCTCTTGGCAGCTGGTCATGACAGTGGCATGATTGTTTTTAAGCTGGAGAGAGAAAGGCCTGCTTTTGTGGTTAGTGGGCATTCGATGTTCTACACAAAAGATCGGTTCTTGTGTTTCTATGAATTCTCAACACAAAGAGAAGCTCAAGTACTACCATTTCGACGGCCGGGCTCTTTAAGCTTGAATCAAAGCCCAAAGACACTTTCCTATAGCCCAAGTGAAAATGCTTTTCTTCTATGTTCAGATGTAGATGGTGGATCCTATGAGTTGTATTGCATATCAAAGGATAGTTATGGCAGGGGTGATTCACAAGATGCAAAAAGAGGTCATGGAGCAGCAGCAGTCTTTGTGGCTCGCAATCGGTTTGCTGTGCTTGAGAAGAGCAGCAATCAAGTCCTTATAAAAAATTTGAAGAATGAGACTGTAAAAAAGAGTGCCCTTCCAATTGCCACTGATGCTGTATTCTATGCAGGAACAGGCAACTTGCTATGTAGGTCCGAGGATCGGGTTGTAATATTTGATCTTCAGCAGAGGATTGTTCTTGGTGATCTCCAGACCCCTTTTATTAAATATGTTGTCTGGTCTGATGACATGGAACATGTTGCTTTGCTCAGCAAACATGCCATTATAATTGCTAGCAAGAAACTTGTGCACCAATGCACTCTCCATGAGACAATCCGTGTGAAAAGTGGAGCCTGGGATGAAAATGGTGTTTTCATTTATACAACACTAAATCACATCAAATACTGTCTTCCCAATGGAGATAATGGGATAATAAAAACATTGGACATTCCAATTTATATCACAAAGGTTTCTGGAAACACAATCTTCTGCCTGGATCGGGATGGAAAGAACAGAGCAATAATTATTGATGCCACTGAATATATTTTTAAGCTTTCCCTCTTGAAGAAAAGATATGACCATGTTATGAACATGATACGGAACTCACAGCTTTGTGGGCAGGCTATGATTGCTTATCTACAGCAGAAGGGCTTTCCTGAGGTTGCCCTGCATTTTGTGAAAGATGAGAAAATTCGGTTCAATTTGGCTTTAGAGAGTGGGAACATTCAAATTGCAGTTGCATCAGCTACAGCGATTGATGAGAAAGATCACTGGTATCGTTTGGGGGTTGAGGCTCTTCGCCAAGGCAATGCTGGTATAGTCGAGTATGCATACCAGAGGACAAAAAATTTTGAGAGATTGTCTTTCCTTTATCTTGTCACTGGTAACTTGGAGAAACTATCAAAGATGTTAAAAATTGCTGAAGTGAAGAATGATGTGATGGGACAGTTTCACAATGCCTTGTATATTGGTGATGTACAAGAACGTGTTAAGATCTTAGAGAATGTGGGCCATTTGCCTCTTGCTTACATAACGGCATCAGTCCATGGGCTACATGATGTTGCAGAGCGGCTTGCAGCTGAACTGGGAGATAATGTTCCTTCTTTGCCTGCTGGAAAAGTACCATCTCTCATGATGCCTCCATCACCTGTCATGTGTGGAAGTGATTGGCCTCTTCTCAGGGTCATGCGAGGCATGTTTGATGGTGTGCTCGACAATACAGGTCGGGGAGTTGCTGATGAAGAAGAGTATGAGGCTGCTGATGGGGATTGGGGTGAGGAGCTTGACATGGTTGATGTAGATGGCTTACAAAATGGAGATGTTACTGCAATTTTGGAGGATGGAGAAGTGGCTGAAGAAAATGATGAAGAGGGTGGATGGGAAATGGAGGATTTAGGGCTAGGCCCTGAAGCTGACACCCCAAAAGCTTCTGTCAGTGCACAATCTTCAGTTTTTGTGACCCCAACTCCTGGCATGCCAGTAAGCCATATATGGATTCAGAAATCATCTCTTGCAGCAGATCATGCAGCTGCTGGAAATTTTGATACTGCAATGAGGTTACTGAACCGGCAACTCGGTATAAGAAACTTTGCCCCATTAAGATCCCTGTTTCTTGATCTTCATACTGGCAGTCATTCCTATCTGCGCGCATTTTCTTCTGCTCCAGTCATATCACTTGCAGTTGAAAGAGGTTGGACTGAGTCATCTAGTGCAAATGTAAGGGGCCCACCTGCACTTCCTTTCAAATTGTCTCAATTGGATGAAAAGCTTAGAGCTGGTTATAGGTTAACTACTGCCGGGAAATTCACTGAGGCTCTTCGGACATTTGTTAATATTCTTCACACAATTCCTTTGATTGTCGTTGAGTCAAGGAGGGAAGTGGATGATGTGAAGGAACTGATTATCATAGTCAAGGAGTATGTTTTGGGACTGCAGATGGAGCTGAAAAGGAGGGAAATTAAGGACAATCCAGCACGGCAGCAGGAGCTTGCAGCTTATTTCACTCACTGCAACCTTCAGGCACCCCACTTGAGGTTAGCTTTGCAGAATGCGATGACTGTCTCTTTCAAGGCAAAGAACCTTGCAACTGCTGCTAACTTTGCCAGAAGGCTTCTTGAGACGAATCCTACCCTTGAAAACCAAGCTAAGGCAGCAAGACAAGTGGTAGCAGCTGCTGAAAGAAATATGACTGATGCTACAGAGTTGAACTATGATTTCCGGAACCCATTTGTAATCTGTGGTGCAACTTATGTCCCAATCTATCGAGGCCAGAAGGATGTCTCTTGCCCATATTGTACTTCTCGTTTTGTGCCAAGCCAGGAGGGGCAACTATGTAGTGTTTGTGATCTTGCTGTGATAGGAGCAGATGCTTCTGGACTGCTCTGTTCACCTTCCCAGATACGCTGATTGAGCTTATTCACCAGGTGTAATGTTCTTAAATTTTGTTTCGGGTCAGTTTTCAGCACTAGATAAATCCTTATTGATTAGTTATGTTCTCGGTACTGTGGTAGAAGCAAGAATAGTCATGAGGAATTACTTTTTGCCCTTTTGCTTACCCTTTTGTTTAGTTGAAAATGATTTTCAATGTAATAATTCCATTTCGTATGCGAGGGGTGTTAGTTTTTCATACACAAGAAAGTGAAAGGTTGTACTTCGATCAAATGATGGCTACAGGCTGTGCAAAATCTATAATTGCGCAGTTATTTGTCAAAGTACATATTATGTCTGTGTTTAGTCGGGTTCAGTCCCTTGGTTACAAAATGATGTTTCTTTGTAGTTAAGCGACACTTAATACTTTATTTGATTCAGTCGATGTTACTTACTTACCGGTTGACTACATTATAGGTGCACTCAATGAACCTCGAGAATCGTTATCGTAAGAGTTCTTAAAATTTAGCATGTGATGATAGCATGTGGAATGCCACATGCTGTCATCACCTTTTTCTAGATCGAGTGAGTCACGTGGGGCTTTGAGTGGTTATAGTATTTCTCAATCTTGCATTGTTAGTCCGTCGGTAGATACCAAATAGGCAGAGTTGTACCAGTAATAAATAACTCAATTCTAAACAGTATAACATACCATCTGTGATTTCGTACCAAATAACAGCTATCAATAAAGCGCAACTCATTTTTTGTTGTCAACACAATCCAACTCATTAATTCTTTCCAAGTACGAGTTTGGAAACCTAAAATTTTGTGTTCTGCTCGAGACTATATTGATTTTGTAAATCTTAACTTTCTAAGCTAGTTTTTTGTTTGTCCATGAATAAATTAGCTGGCTGTTTAAAAATGTTAAATTAAAATATTTAAAATAATTGATTATGTAGTAATATAAACACTTATACAAATGCTAAATGTATTTATCGATTGAAATTCACAATGCTTATATTTGATTTTAATTTTTTCGATCTTGAGAAGTTAAGAATTTAATTGTTTATTACTTAATTTTATTTTATTTGTATTTTGGAATTATGTATACTAGATAATGTGTGTTAAAAGACTAGTTCAACTGATTTTATTTACAAGTGATAAATATTGAGTTTTTGACATGCTAAAGACAATTTGAGTTATCGACGGCAAATTCGATTGATGAAATCATACTTCTAAACATACTCAACTTTAAACAGTTAATTATAAGAACTGTTGAATACATTTTCATCAATAATATATTTGCACATATGTTACGTTATAGATCAAGTACTAACATAAATTTGATCTTGCTATTCCAGTAATCTTCCCGTACACAACCATGATAAAGAAATAGAGCCGGCCATAGATTTGACTTGAGGATCTCAAAACCAATATTAGATTTCTTTTACGTTCTTCAGTAACACGAGAACTACGATGAGAAAAAGTTACAAATTTCAGTCAGTCAACATAAATGCTTTTAGGAGTTCTGCTCGACTAATCAATCACAATACAAGAAACTAATGGAGAAAAGTACGTATAACAAATTTTAAAAGAAAGATTTGACAGAATATCTACAAGACAAAAGCATCCAGTTTCAATGACCTATCAATCAGTAGCACGTTTATTTTTGTCCAAGGTCTCCCTTACTTTGTTTCACCACAATGACTTAGAAACTGAATGAAAAGTAATCCAATTATTAGAATATCAGTTTTCAGAAGCTGAAACTCACGTGAGATTGTTTGTGCATCTTCAGGGAGGGGCACGTGACCTCACTAAAGAGTAATGTAATGACAACCAGAACTGAACCTCTTAGCTTCCTACTAAACTGAATAGTACTAAGGAAACGACAGAAAATATTTTTCTAAATAAAAATAATCAGCCTCAACTTATTCCACACTGAGAATATAGTGAGCAAAGCTAGTTTACCTGAGATATCGAATCAGTCAACACATCCTGGTCTTTGTGTACCCCTGACTTAAAATACCAAACTGAACTAATCGTAACTGTGAAAAGAAATGCTACTAATATACTACCTTAACATTCTACTCTATAAATGGTATGTGTTCTAAAACGTCAATTTAGTTGTCTCATAAATAGCCGCTTTTTAATGCGGGTATCGACTTCTTAAAAAATGGGCCAATAATAATTAATGTGTTACTTACTAGCATTTCTCTTGGTAAGAAATAGCACATGTAGCATTAGCCTCCTCAGTTGATATGTAAACTCAAAACAGAGCCACACGTTCCAGAAACATAAACAATCAGATAAGATCAGTCACAATATTATCATGGGCTTATAACAGTGTCAAAATTAGGTAGCACAGGTGCATTTGTGCCAGCCAACAATCAACATGAATTGGTCACTACCTGGAGTCTGGAGTATATTGACCCATCCTTTGCTGTAAGAAATAATACATGGAGATGCTCCTTTAGAGCATCTAAGCAAATTAAAACGAAAATAACATTAGAATATTAGATGCAAGCTATAACATGCTTAAACTGTAATGTTACTATGGTTCCTACTATCTCACGAATTTAAAAGATAAATGGGGTTAAATCTCTCACTTTAAAAGGAGTTAAATCCTAAATAGTTAACAGTGATTGAATGTATGGATTGATCAGAAACCTGCTAGATGAACAAAGGAATAATTGAAGCTGTAAGGTATCTGATAAGTCTGTAATTAGGCTTTCTTTTACAACTCATATACTCATATTTGACTTTTATTTTATTTGAGTTTTACACTAATTTATATATTAATTGTACAATTTAGTATAAAGAGGCCGCAAGTGAATTTTGAGTGCATTCTGGATCCAAATTGATGGAAAATTAGAGCTTCGCAGCAGTCAGCACGCCCAGACCCATTTAATAAGCACATGGATGCTTTGAACCTATGCACGATCGTGCTTAAGGCCTTGCACAGCCGTGCTCATCTACAGGAAGCCCAATTATGAAGAGTTTTTTAGGATTTTCAAATCCTATAACACCGTCAAAATCAGGCATCATAAAGGGACCATTTTTACATCTTGACTTTCTCTCTAGAATACATCTGATCTTGTCTATCTTGCACGGAATCTTTGACACATGCTTGGCAAGACTTGTAGTTTCAAGCGATCGTACATGAAGACCGGAAATACATCTCATACTCTAGTTTGCTATTTCTTTTTATTATGACTTTATTTATAATTATTTTAATTTTTTTCTTTAGCATGAGTAGTTAAGTACATAGCTAGAGTTATGAGAACTATTGTTTATGAATTTATGAGATTTTGATGTTTGAATCTAAATTTGATTTTCGTTTGATGATTAGATTTTATTCTATTGCACTTCTCTCTTAATCCTAATTAATTATATCGTCAGGCGACCATACCTCGGTTAATTAATAAATCTATAGGATAAAACGAAACAAAGGATTAGGTAGACCAAACCAATCTCTCTTCTAATCGTTATTAAATTAACAAGTTCGTAAGCTCCTAAAACTTTCTTAAATTAATGTCTTGCATGACCATTGGGGATGTTGATTTAGAGAAAAAAATATTAATATTGCATGATCATTTGGTATTAATAGTATTCGTATGAATGATTGGTAATCACAAGAAAATCGAATTTAGAGTTAAACAAAAGAATAACATAAAAGATTGAATGAGAAAACCCATATGTTTTAGGTTCCTCTCCGATAAGTTTAACCAAGATGTGCATTATATTCCTTGCTCGTAATTTTATAATTGATTTTATAAATTCTTATTTTTAATTAATCCCGTATCTTTAAAGCTTAAACAATTGAATTAGAAAATTCTTAGTAATTGAAAATCAATCCTTGTGGGACGATATTTCGGAAACTTAATCTAAGAACATTTTATTATTTTTCGATGGATACACTTGTCTTCCGAACAGTATCCATACCTCATCACAGATCAATGTAATGGAATTCAAGTAAAATTCAAGATCATACACAATCAGAATTGTTCATAAGCATTAAAGAATAAATTTTGCATACTTTAAGAGTGAATTCCACCTTGATATTATCATTCTCACACTGTTGCCCACATATGATTATAGTTATGTATGATTACTCTAGAGCTAATCTAACTAAAGTCCAGTTATCAAAATATCATAATTTGCAATTGAATTTACAACAATCAGAACTTACACTTGTGTGTCCTGCTTGATGGATACTTGTATAATATTCCTAGAACCTCGGTAAAGATTAAGGACAAAATTGAGAAACTCAAAGTTGACCATTGTGGGCTAGCAGCTACCCAGGCAGAAATCCATTAGAACCTCCAACTTTACCACCAGATAATAACCTGTGCAGGCCCTCTCTTAGAGCAGGGGAAATTGCAGGACAAGAAGTCAAAACATGAGTAGACCGAATCACGCCTTTGCTGACAAGAAACCAAAAAGCAGACCGCACACCTTTAACTATGAGACCCTTATGTTCTACATCATAATTATCCAAAAGAAGTAACAAGAAGCCAAGAAGAGCGTGGGTAATGTCAACGTATTTTGGAATAGAATGCACCATCAACAAAACCGCAGGCTCAATGTTCATGATATTGTCCACCCTTTCATCATAAAAGAGCCAGTCATAAAACAAAGCCAGTTTCACATTGGCCTCAACATAGTCCTTCCTACACAACTTCAAAAGCCAACCAATAAGAGCCCATCTAGGAAAAATATCAGACCCAATGATCTCATTTGGAGGATGGTGGGCACAACATATGAACCTAACAATATCAACTATAACAGTCTCTCTATCAGGCCCATTGAGAAACTTCCTAGCGAACCACATTTGGTGCCTCCTCTGGCACCCCAACTTCACATTGGTAAGCAAAAACCTCAACCATGTCTCCATCTCAGGACTAATCCTAAGCAAAACAAATCTACTAGGAGTCCTTGTGCAGTAAATCTGAGAAACACCTTTAAAGCCAGAAGTGTTAAACAAAGAAGGGTTCACCACAAGGTCCTTCAAAATAGCCCTAAACTCAGGAACATGACCCAAATCATGCAACAACCGAATAAAATCCCTCCCAATTTTCAAACACAAATGAAACTCTTCCCTCACTATCTTCACACACAAATGAATCTCCAACCTTCTCAAAGTCTCCAACTTTTCTACCCGAACCCTACAGTGATCACCCAAAACCCTAAGAAACGTGTACAACGCACACGACAACACGTGCGGCGCTTCGTCTAGAAAACACTGCCACTGTTCCACGAAAAGGGTCACCAACTTGAAGCAAAGCCACAAATTTCCATCACCGAAATCACCACCAGAAATTTGCCTCAAAAGTGAAACCAATAGAGCGTCGAAACCGGTTCCTAAAACCCGAACCATTTCTTCAGTGACCCAAAGCAACTGGGTTTTAACGGAAGCGAGGAGTTTAGGGTACAAGTGGTGAACGACGTTGAGGAGTGAGTTGAGGAAAGTGGCGTAGCCGTCAGTGACGATACCGTGCAAGTGTTTGAGGTGGGTTTTGGATAAATGGGGTTCCGTCAAAACGGCATTAAGAATTGCGTGGTTGAGGAGAGTGTATTCGTCGGGTTTTGGAATGGTTAGAGAGAATGGGGGCTTCAGGGTTTGTTTGAGTGAGTCGAAGGCTTCTCTCAGAGAGACTTCGATTGGGTTATCGGTTTCGAAAGGGGACGCGACAGTGAGCCTCGAAGCCATGAGAGTAGCGCTGTTCTGTGACAGCGGTTGCTGGGGAAGACTTTCAAATAATTAAAATAAATATTTACCAAAATAAAACTTTAAAAGAATTATACTATAATGTTTGAATAAATAAATATTAAAATATATAATAAAATAAGCACATACATAATTTTTATTGATAGTCTTGTTTATTAGGATTAAGCAAGTCATGATCAACCAAAACAATTTTTTTTTTCTTAAATATGAAATAGTTTCTATATTTATCTGCACTATTGGTTATTTTTTTTATAATGCTTTTTAAATACCCAATCTCTTTCTCTCTTAACAAATGTGGATTATCCATAACAGAGCAAACAAAATTTGAAGTAATCTTATAGTCAACTCTCAGTAACTAATGCAACTATGTTCTGTTAATATGGCCATCTTGACTTCTGCATAATAATCCATAACATGAACCTTGACTTTGGCCATCTTGACACGATTGTAGTTTTGGCTCTCATAGCCATAGCCACCCTCATAATTTGCTGCACCAAAGGATCCTCCACCTTCAACAAAATTGCCACAATCTTCCACTCAATCATCGCTGGCTTCATCAAGGCCAACTCGAAAAATCTCACTACCAGTTTGCTTCTGCTGGTGTTCACGGTATGTTTAAAGCTCCAACTGTCATTTTCTTTGCTTACATAGGCTTTGATGCAGTGTCAACTGTGGCTGACGAAACAAAGAACCCTGCTAGGGACATTCTCATTGGTCTTATAGGCTCAATGATGATCACCACGGTGGTGTATTGCTTACTTGCAATTAAGGAGTCTTTTTTAATTCCCTTCGCTTTATCAACACCAGCATCCATATTGGTATCGGTTTGCACTGAGTCAAGGCTAGACTTTTCATTAATAGTGGTAGAGGAAGAAAGGACAATTTTCACAATAGAAAAACCTCTAACGGGGTTCATCATTATCTGTGGTATCCTTCATTTTGTGATCTGAAATATCATCCGAAGTGATGAAATTTTAGTATTTTGCTGCACATTTTTTTTCCAATTTTATCTACATGTGGAAGGACAGATAAATCTTTATGAAGATTATAATGTAGGGAGAACAGAGTTATGATCGTTGACTGTAGCTGAGATGTAAGAGTTGACACCAAGATCACGTTCACGTGTAAGGACTTCTATCATGTTAAAGTATATATTTTTATTCTACTTTCACATTTTTTTATACCTTAGCCAAAGTAGTTATGCTTAGATTATAATCACAATTTAGATTAAATTAACAAGAAAAACATTAGATATCATAAGAATTGAGTATAATAATTTTATCGAGATTTCGAGAAGGAGGAAGGAAAAAAGCAGACGGATTATAAAAGGTGAGTGAAGAACGGAGAGAAGGAAGAGGAAGTGAAGGATGGAGAAATGAAAGGGAAATGGTTCACAACACCTTAACTACTAATTTACTACCTTTTTTTTTATAGTCTTAGTTAATACAATACTTTTGAACTATTTACAAGGATAAATGTATTTTTATTTTTTTATTTTTATTCTTTTTTCTCTATTTAACTATAATTACAGTTACTCATCGAAAGTAACAATAATGAATAACAGAGACAAAATCATTTTTTTTTAATCTCTATGTGTTCAAATATAATAAATGACAAACACCATGTTACAAAAGAAAGAACTATTTTTTAGCTTTAAAACATTAAGTGATAGCTTTTAGCTTTAATTCAAGAGTTCAAACAATTTTTGCATGTTGTTAAGCTTCATTGCCTATGGATCGCAATCACACCCACACAAATGTGAGATTTAATATAACTGTAAAAATCATAAAATTTGAATAAAATATAACAAAAGAAGAGATAATAAAAAAAAAAGAAATAAAAAGAATTAATGTTAAAAGAAGGAAAAATACCTTCTTTGGATAATCTATTTCTCCTTTCCTTATATCTACACACAAATAAGTATATGAAATGTTATTGATTAAGATAAAAATACGCTAAATTTAACTTATTTAATAATTTTAAAACTTAAATTTATTCTATTATTTATCATAAATTTTTTATTAAATTTAACTTGATCTTTTTAAGAGTTTAACTTTTACTTTAATATTTGACTAAACTTTCACTTTATTCTTTGAAATTACAAGAAATCAAAAATTTTAATTATTATAATTTTTAAGATGTCATGTTAATTTTTAACTTTTTTTTTCGTCTTTGTCTATTATTTTAGTCTCTTTGAACAATATACCACTAACATACAATAACAAAATACTGACATATCACATTAAATGACATATATGGTTGATTATGTGACAAAAGTAACATCTATATAGTATGATATATATTTTTATTTTATTTCATTTTTTAAGATTAATAACTGTTAAATATTTTAGTTTCTAATTTTTAAAACCTTTCAATTACCAATATTTCTTCTTCATCGTTATTTCTTAACATTACCCATATCAAAATTTGCCATTATCGGTTCATGTTTGTGTCATGTCAGTGTTGAAAAGTACTAGTAAAAAGGAAAAAGTCAAGTTTAGACAAAATGTTATTTTTTACCTTTATAGCAATCACCATAAGATATTTAGCCACAAGTTTTACAACATGGTTTAGAAGAATCCATAAGTCTTGAGAAGATAAGAATAAGTTGGGACCATTTAAGTTTTTGAAATTCATTATTTGAGAGAGTTTTTTTAGCCAATTTTGTGAACACTTGCACTAGTTAAGAGGCAGAGAGTGTAAAAGTATCATTTTTATGGTAGTTTTGATTCAAAATTAAGAAATGGATGAGGTGAATAAGTTGATGAATAAAAAGAAAGTAATGTGTTTGTGTTGCAGAAGAGAATTCAATGGGATTAAGACCCTTATTATTTTAATGTAATGAATGATGATGTAGTGTAGTTAATTTTGTAACGAGAAATTCATGTTTTCAATGGAGAACACAAACTTAAATGGTAGTTAGCAATGAATAAAATGAAATGAAAACATATATTACATTGTAAACAATGTTGCTTTTGTAATGCAATTAATCATACATGTTACTTAGCATTATATTATTATGTACTAACGGTGTATGGTTCAAATGATTAAACTGATGAAAAAAATAAAAATTAGAAATTAATATAACATTTTTAATACTTTAGAAATTAAAATATCTAATACTTATAATCTCATAGACTAAAATAAAGATTTAATTAATAATATTTGATACACTATCTTCACTTGTTATATTTCTTTCTTCACATTTATATCTTAATAAGTAGTTCACTAAATCGTTACCAAATGTGATGTGTCTTTCTTCAGGGTGTGTATGGATTGATTTAAACAAAATCAATCTAAATTTACTTTAACTTAATTATATGGACTTGAATTTTAAACTAATCTAATTTTATTTTTTTAAATTATTTAAAAATAGTTTTAAAATCTGAATTTTATTTAAAATTATTTTTAAATTTACTTTTAGTTTTTTTATTAAAAATTATTTTAATTTGATAAGATTTATATTAGTTTACGTAAAATATATTAATTAAAAATATAGCATTTAAATACATTTAAATCTCTCAATAAATAAAACTCTGTAACCATCTACTTTTTTCATAGTGTAGGATATCAAGAACACTTGATTTATCTAAAATATGTAGTTTTATTCTTTATGAATCTAGACCCAAATCCATTTATCTACGCTAGAGTTCATGGTTATTACCAACATTGAAGCAACTAATTAGAATACGTCAATAACAAAATAAGAGAAGTGAATTTAGGTATCAATTGAAGCTACGAGTGTGTGGACTTGGTCATGTGGGACTTTATATATATATATATATATATCAAGTTTTAGCAAATAAAATTTGATTTTGTTAAATGAAATCCAACATAAATTTGGATAAAAAAAATGGACTTAACTATCTGATTTTATTAAAAACTTAAATTTTAAAATAAGTTTAGTTTAAGTTTTAGATAATCAAAGTGCCATTCTTCACTACTCATATTTCCCACTATTGGTGGAGCACTGTGACTTGGCAACAAATGTAGGCGATCAAAAATTAAACTACTGATTTTATTTATTTATTTTTGGTAAAAAGGAACCCATATTGTCATAATTTTGATAATTTTAATTTGAAATAAAAATACATTTATGAAATGCAAAAATTGACATACTTTGTAAGATTCATGAATTAATTTTTTCAGAATTATATCGTTGGAGTGAAGAGTTATTTAAATTAAAAAATAAAAAAAATGTGTTAAAATAAAACTTACTTAAACAACTTCGATAAATAATTTAATATAAATAGACACTATATTTAATTATCATTTACTAATTTTTTTTCAAATTTTAACACAATTATATTTATTAAAATTGTTATCCAAATTGCCTTAATGATTATAAACTTTTTCTTAGATTTTATAATCTACAATCTTTTTCTATAATATTTAAAAATTTAATTCAAAAACTTAACTTAGTAGATGAAGAGATACGAGAGTTATACGAATAAACTATCAAAGAAATAGATTTACAATAAATTAAAGAGATAAGGAAAAAGAAATTACAAACTTAATTTATATTGGTTCGGCCATCCCTTGTAACCTACGTCCAATTTTCTATACTACACTCTTGTTTTTACACGAGATTCTTCACCTTTTTCACAACTTTAATAATAGTACAAGAAATTACTCTCTATATAGAATAAGTAATACAACTTAAAATCTTACAAAATTTTCTCAAAAATAAAAAATTGACCAACATTTAAACAAGATAATTAATGAATAAGAATAATTATTCAATTGATCTTCGCAGTATATTTTTCTGTGTATAAAAGTGTTGGAGAATATTAACTATATTGAACAATTTGTATGGACGGTTAGAGATTATTTCAAAAGGACACATCTCTTCAAAATGCACCTTTTTATGTATTTTAGTCCTTGATAATAAATTATATAGATGAGATTTTAAATTCTGAGTCCAAGAATAACATAATAATCGATTATTGTATATAGTAATTGATTAAAATAAACTCAGAACTTGAAAGATTGAAGTTTTACCACTTTTTAGATAGTTTTAAATTATCATTTAAGCTTTTTTCAGATTAAATAATTATTTTAAAATTTATTTTAAGTAAAACTTGATTAATTTAAAAATGGTTAAATAAACTTATTAAAAAAAAACTTTTAACAATTTTTTCTAAAATCTAAATGTTTTAACCATTTATTTTTGTTATTTTGTCTATTCATCTCAACGATCTTCATGACATTGATTTTTCTTCTTATTATCTTTTTGACATCATTAAAACCTATAAAATACATATTCATAAAATTTAAATTTAAAACTATAAATTAAATTGAAATAATTTCATTCAAGTTAATCAAATTCATTACAGTAAGATTATAATAATTTTAAAATATATTTTATAATGATTCAAATTTTAAAATAATTATATTATAACTAATGCACAAAAATTTGTGTAACTTAACGCAAAAGAAAATAACTCTTAAAAATCTTTTATTTTAAAATTAAGGACTCAATTTTACAATATAAAGTCCCTCAACCATGCCTTATCCACAGAAAGATTTACGAATATTAACAGTGTTATTTCAATATTAAAATTAATTAAAAATTTATTAAAATAAAAATATTGACTGACAGTGTAATATCTAATTTAATTTAAAATATCTATTTTTTTCACATTCTAATCATAAAAACATAAAACATGTTGAGTATTAACTTGTATTTACAAAAAAAATTGTTAGCAAGAGAAATTTTTGCTAACAAAAATTTTAACAGTACATTCATTTCCCAAGTTAATTTAGTTAAAATTAATCTGAATTAAATTGACTTTTTAGTTTTATTACATTTTTTAAGAAAATAGTAAATAAATCCTGAAGCCCATATTAAATATAATAAAAACTCATTTAAGATATCAATTATCTCTTCTCATAAATTAATTACTATAATTTTAAATTACATTGTGACTTTATTGAAATTACCTGATCATATTTATTTATACTTATTCATTCTTTATTAAAAATTATTTTGAACATAAAATGCAAAAATCATACAATGAAAACAACCTTGACTTTACCCTGCACTGCATTCTAAAGCCTAACCATTGGAAGCTAATACAGGCTAATGCGCTAAACATATCCACAAACGTCACGATTATCGTATGAACCACACAAAATTGCCTTTTCTAATCTTCAAGAAATCGTTGTGTAAACTTATTTTATATAATTTACGTAGATTACGTCAATTATAAGTTAGCACATCATTTTAATGTTTTTGTTAAAATAGTAATTTTAAGAAATATTTATTAAGGAAATAAAATTTGAGAAATATTAAAAAAAAGTAATATTTCAATTCATAAAACAATTTATATTTATTTTTAAAAAATAAAAAATATTTATTATATCACATTATATTTTCTATTTAATTCTTAATATTTTAAATTTCTCAATCAATATGTTTTGAGCATGGATTAGTGCAATTGATAATGTATATATATATAATTACACTTGGATGAAAATTGAAAAAGTTTACATTAAATTGTTTGAAGTTCAGAATAATTCTTAAAATATTTATCTAATATAATCAGTTAAAAGTTATTTGCTTAAGCATTCGAAAGATCATTGTCTCTTCATCATGTGAATTGCCACCCTTCACAAGCCAAAAGAACAACCACAAGAAAGAGCTTTAGTTCTTCTCACTCTCCATGCAACCCTCCTCTATCTATATAAACAAGTATTGATGCTAAATTGTTGCACTGAGCAAAACAAACAGCACCAACAACAAAAAAACAATACAAAAGAAATATGGGTGCTTTCACTGAGAAGCAAGAGGCTTTGGTGAATAGCTCATTCGAAGCATTCAAGCAAAACATTCCTCAGCTCAGCGTAGTATTCTACACCTTGTAAGTTCCCTTTTGCTGTTTGTAGTGTTTTCCAAAGATTCAGTGTACATGCATGCATGTCTTTGGTTTTGAGAAATGTTTTCTGCATCACTTTTCTCTTTTATACTTGTATTTTTGAGATGCGTGTAATAAATAAGAAATATAAATGATTATATACGATATCATATTTTAATCATTTATATAATAAAATTGTTTGATCAAAAATAGGATACTGGAGAAAGCACCTGCAGCAAAGAACATGTTCTCGTTTCTAAGTGATGGAGTAGACCCCAACAATCCTAAGCTTAAGGCTCATGCTGAAAAAATTTTTCAACTGGTAAGTGCCAGCAAACTAAAGTTATAGCTATTTTATGTGATTTCAAGATTAAGCATGTATCTTTAACACTCTTAGAATATATCAATAAATATTTGTTAATTTGTAATTTATATTTTTACCATGTTCTCTTGGGAATGTATATTATCAAATCCTATATATAATTAGAATTTTCTGATTATATTCATTGTCATATGATATTTTTTTAATTCGCAGACGCGTGACTCAGCTGTTCAACTTCGAGCTAAGGGGGAAGTGGTGGCTGATTTAAAGCAACTGGGTGCTGTTCATGTCCAAAAAGGAGTCATTGATCCTCATTTCCTGGTATGATAAATGATAAAGTGTCGCAATAAATGTATTTTTTAATTTTACAAGGGATAATTGTCCCCTCTTTGATTTAGCAACGGTTTTATTGATTAATTAATTTTTTTATTTGTTTTGTTAGGGAGATAAAATATAAATTACATGATATAATTGATATCCTTGTTTATATTAAATTATTTTAGATTTTTTAAATATGATTTTCACTATCATTTTTCTCTCATTCTAAAGTATTTCAGAACTAGGTAGATAGAGATAAAGACATGATTAAAAAAATTAATATTATCTTGAACTGTTATGTGGATAAATGAATAAAAATGAATTCTTCTTTGAAAAATAGACAAATATAAAAAGAAACATAAATATTACTTTAAAAATGTTTAAAATAGTGAAAAAAAATGTAATGTTTAATATCAATATATTTTTAATTGTATTTTTAATTAGAAAACTTCATTTGTTAATATAATCAGTATCTTAAAAAACCTTAATGGTTTTGCAGGTGGTTAAAGAAGCAATGTTGAAAACATTAAAGGAAGCAGTTGGAGACAAATGGAGTGATGAATTGGGCAATGCTTGGGAAGTAGCCTATGATGAATTGGCAGCTGCAATTAAGAAGGCAATGGCTTAGGATCTATTGTCATATATCAAGTTTAATAAATACTTTGTATTTCACTAAAACTTGTTATTAAACAAGTTCCTCTTATAAATGTTGCTTAAATAAGTTAATTATTGTATTTGAATAAGCAATCTTAAGTTATTTGCATATTTTAATGTTCGTGAATCTCTATCCATACTCTTTAGAAATAAATTCAAAATAATCTATACGTTTCAAGAATCATTTCAATAAGATTATTTAAATGGGACACAATACAAATGTTTCTACCCAAAAATAAATAAAAAAATTAACAGGAAAGTTATTTACAAAAGTTTATTCTCGCAAATACATTTAACTAAGTTAAAAATATATGTAGATTAATTTAATGTAGTAAAGCAAAAAATTATCTTAATTGGTTGAATAAATCATTTTCATTAATTATTTGTTTGCTGAAAGTTAACTCACACTATACTTAAAAATCATTTAATTCGTCAAAAAATTCATAGTAAAAATTAATATTTCATTAAAATATTAAATATTTATTCAAAATGTTTTTACTAAAAGTCGCTGAATTTAAAATAGAGAAAATAACAAAATATATAAATATAGGAATTCAAAGCATATATATAAATTATACAAATTATGAACGGTAGTTAACCATAGTTTTATCACTCTGTTGGTTCTATAAGAATTATAGTTACGTCCTGAATATACTTTATGCATGAAATTTTACACTGTAATTAAAAATAAATAAATTTAATCAAGCAATTATTTATTACTTTGATTTTAATCTACAGGTCCTTCTATTTTTATTATTGAAAGGAGGTTTATAATTTAAAATTTTTCACAAACTTTTTATTTTATAATTAATTAGTAATTCAAGTGATATATACTTAATTTTCTTTAAATAAATTTTTTATTTCAAATTAGTTTTACCATGTTATGATTTTTATTTTTTTTTAAAACTCAAACTAGATTATTTCTTATAAAAAGTACGCGTAGTGTAGATAAAAACATTAACCCCTTAATACTTAAGATTAACGTTTGGTCAATTATGAAAATCTTATTTTAAGAGTGAATTATAATAATCTGTTCAATTGTTTGCAAACGTATCAATGTAAACGTAACAAACGCAATACAAATTCAAATACAATTGTTTACAGGTTAATAATTTGGCAGAACAAACTTGTTAGTAAGTTAACGCTTTAAAAAATCAATACATACAGATGAACAATTTCAAGTATTAATTAAAGCATTACGAGTTATCATATTCATGGCACCAAATTAAATTGTATAATTTCTATATTATTATGTTATGTGTCTGGATAAATTTTTGTAAGAGAAAAAATTAATATAAAAAATACTAAAATTTCTTTGGAGTTAAAATTAACTTTAATTTTTTAGAAGTTACTATTATATACTTTTTCTAAATTTTAAAGAGATAAATTATTTTTAATTTATGAAAAAAATTATTTATTTTTTATATTATTTTTTCCTCTCAATTGACTGTTCTTGTTTTATTGTGAGGTTGTGAATTATATATATGCTTATTTGATTGTTAACAAGTACTTCAGACATTATTTAAGCTTGCGGTGCTTAAGATCTTAAGAAAATCAAACAAACCTTCAAGAACCCCAAGATGAAATAAAGATTGCTATATCAAATTTCATAGAGCAAATTTGTTTTTTTGAAGAATAAATTTCAGACAGGAAATTTAGGTGTGCTATTAATATTTTTTATTCAAAACTCCTCTTAATTATCTAAATTGGAGAATGGTTTTTGTGTCATTTTCAATCCTATTTTATTTAGCTGGAATATTTGTTTATTTATCAAGATTGTCCTTTGGATAACTATTCTTTATAACAAAATAATCATACAAAACTATAGCTATTTTATTATGCGATACTTAATGGTTACTATTTATAAATTAGTAACTAAAATGGTTACCTTACAATAATAACATCGATCCTTCAAAGGAATGAAAGGAAGAAACTCGCGTAGTTGACCTGCACTTAGATAATTGATTGGACCGCATGAAATCTCAAATCATAAATGCTTCCTTTCTTGAGTTCATTATTCAGTTAACGATTTCCAAAGGAACCTTTGTAAGTTATTGCAGGCTAATACAAAACAGAAAAAGATGATGTAATTATATAATTGTTTTTGTACTGCAAATAGATATTGGAAGAGAAGAGAGAAGTGTACAATATGATTATTAATGTGATAAAGAAACATTAAAAGAAAAAAATTTTAAAACTGTCATAAAAATACTATACAAATAATATAACTTATTAAAGGAGGTTTGAAAAAATTATAGCTTGAAATCTGAGTTCTAATAATGCAGCTGTGTTAAATACTCAGAAAGAGAATTTTGCTGTTTATAATATTAACTTTAGCTAATGACACGTAATCTTAAAACAAGTTTTTAAAATTAAAAGAAAACAAGGAAGGGACTATGTTAGCAGCATTTATATAGCACTTTTTGTTTCTTGTCACAAGTTACTTACCTCCTGTGGTAATATCACACTTCACTTTCTGCAGTGCGTATAGAAGTAGAATGGCTATGTCAAGGTAAAATTTTCCTTTTTGTTATTTCTAAAATACAGTACATTCACACCCACATCCACAAAGATTCTAAATTAATGGAGTGTTTAAACTATCTTGGTGCTTTTCCTCACAATTTAGATAATGTTTAGTGTGCTTTCTTTCTTATTTATATGAATTGTTGGTTATACTATAGTTGTATAAGAATTGATTTGAATAACTCAAGAAACTGGTGTAAAAAATAATTGATCGGTTCAAACGTACTCCATCTTTTGGTTACATGGAACCACAAGCAACTTCCTCTTTATTCTAAGCAAATGATGTGACATGATATGATTCAATGTGGCAGTGATGAAGCCTATTATGAAAACGGGAAACAATTGAAGGGTAGAAAAGGAAAGAGTAAAATATGCAGTTTGAGTAGGCATGCCAGAAATAAATTCCATGAGAGATTGGATTTCAAATTCTATGACTTCCAGGCTCTTGAGGTTTTTCTCCAACTCTCCAACTTATTATTGTTCATATTTCAGTACCAAAAAAATAATGTTCATCTTTACAATTATCCAATTTCAAGTTATTCTGGCATCACCATTTCCATGATCAAATATACTAGTAATTATTGAATGTTTCTTTTTCTTGGGTGTGATGATTAAAACAAATCATTCATTAATTCAGCCTCGTTTGGATTGCTGTGGAGTGAAAACAGGAAATAAAATAAAATTCTAACTGTTAACCGTAGTTTACAATATTATCATTGCTTAAGCCTCAAAAGGTTCCTGCGTACTTATATCATTCATCTTACTATTATGCAGATAGAGAAGGGGTGGAACAATCTTTTTCTTTCTATTATTTCTACGGAAACAGGGGAAACAATAGCCAAATCTGGCAAAGCATTAGTACAAAATGGACAGTGTTATTGGGAAGACTCAATGTTAAGTACCATATGGATTTCTGATGATTCTCTAGAAGATAATGAAGGCCTCCTCCTTAAGCTTATTGTTGCCATGGTCTGTCTGTTACATTCATTTCTTGATTATATTTTATTTCGTTTATTTAATATTCTCAAAGTTAACTTGCTCAACCTGATATGAGTCAAGTAGCATAATTGTTAATATAGGGATCTGCAAGGTTTGGGACCCTTGGAGAGGCTACCATTAATTTAGCAAGTTACATTAGACCAGAAATTTCTACCACATCATTGCCTTTGCAACAACATTGTTCCCATGGGGCGATCTTACAGGTAAGACTTGAGTTTCTTGAATTATATTTATATGCCACTTAATTGTCACTAGCAACTTTTATTCTAGTACTATCGTAGAACACTAACATTATGAAATAGTATTACTGTTCAAATGTTTATACTTGTATATAATTTTATGGTTTTGATTTCAATTACCTTTCAACTAACTAGTTGCCTACATTATTTATAAAGATATTAACCTGCTTTATAACAACGAATTATGCTTTCAAAGAAGATGAAATTCATACATCCATGAATTAATTATCAACGTATTCTTGAATTTCTTTGTCCAACTTACACATAAACCATTAAAAAAGAATAAATATGAGCAATCTTACACATAAACCATAGCTAACTAAACATTCAATTTGCATTGAACTATAGATTTGCCTTCATCCAGGCAATTCTCAGGTGTTAACATGATTTCTGTGAATATGTTAGAGACAAATTGTGCCATAAAGGTTTAAGGGGGGAGATAGAGAGAGAGCTGTTAAAATTGGTAGTAAACAGGTTAGAAATCAATTTAGCTATAAATATTTAAAGTAGAAAACAATTCTTATTTTGTTTAATGTTAATTTTAAATAAATAGTAAAAAAATTAGAAGAAACATAATTTAATAATTATATCATTGATAATCTTTCTTGAGCATTGATAGCCTTTGGTAGTTCTGATTCATGAGTGCAAATGGCAATGATAGTGAGCAGAGTAACTACCTTAGATTACTGGTTGCAACTGAATAGGGTGAAGTATTAAGGATCCCAATTTTACCTTACCTACCTACCACACCCAAATATTTCCTTTACCAAGTAAGTGGAAAACATCCCAATTTTTCAACTGGTCAATTTTCCTTTTTCCGGCTTTCAGCTTGTTCTAAGTAGGACCGGAGTTTTTGTACAATTGTTAAAAAAAACTTAATCTCTCTCTCTCTCTCTCTTTCTTCAGGTTAAAATTCAGTGCTTGACCCAAAGAAGCAAATACAGGTCTGCTGTTTGTGGAATAACTTTATTCTGCTTTAACTTCTGCATGCTTATGATCATGAAATATGAACTCATTCTTTGGGATAGCACAGGAAGAATGCAACTTCATATGTGGAGGAAATGAATGTTGGCTATGATGACGTAGACAATATATCTGATGTATCTGACAATACATTCAGCAGGACTAGTGGATCTTCGCATTGTGAGCAATTAGAAAACACATATTATAAAGGAGAACTTAGCAGCAAGGTATGAGGATTGTATAGCTATTTAACTGTTATGCAATGAACCTTTTGTGCCTATCAATATCTTGTGCTTTAGCCTTAAGCCAATCAATTGTTCAAGATAGGAGTGGAATATGAAGTGTTCGTAGTTGTAAATGAAAAATCTTGTATTTCAGAATGAGTCATCAAGCTCTATCATTCCAGTGTTGTGCCTGGGAAGAAAATCAAAAGTATACTGCTACTTGTGTAAAGCAAACCTACTAGTTGTTTCAGATCACTAAGTATGGCACCAGATATTTTATCATGAGTAATGAAACTTGCATGAACTTACACTTCACTTACTTCTATGCAAATCGTTCAATAACACCTGGTCTCCCTCTAACTTCTTTTTTTCTTAGTCCTAATTATGCAAATACCTCTCACAGTTTGTGCAAGTAAATTTTCTCTTTTATTATCTTACGATTCTTATACTGTAATTTAAGCACCTTTCCATTTTCAAATTGACTCTCTTTTTAAGACAATAAAATCACCTTCTGATGTTGCAGAGAATAAGTCCATTGGCAACATGTTCAGATCATGGCGTTGACTCTTTGGAGAGTTCCTTTTCCTTTTGGATTGAAAAGTTTCCCCAACAAAGCAATGTCAGTGGATTGAAGAACACGAATGATAGACAAGATTCAGCTTATTCTAGAAATTGTCCCAATTCACTCCATGATACCTCCAGATCAATACATTCATCCTCAGTAACGTCAAGTTTTGGGACGCAGCTTCAAGATAAAATGGATGACTTTGGGAAGGCTTCACATGCCAGTGATACAACATTGACAAGGAGTGTTAGTTCATCTAAAGATCTCCTGGGTGTAGCACAAGCAACAATCGAGTTACTTCATGGTGAAGCGAAGATGTGGGAAGAAAGTGCTCGAAAGCTGATGATTGATGTGGAGAGACTGAGAAATGATTTAAACAAGAAGTCAAAGAATAAAAAAGAACTTGAGATGGAGTTATCAGCATCATACAAAGAGAGTGATGTGTTGAAGGATGAAATTCAACGGCTAACCACCATGGTTAAAAAAAATGACAGCAGATATCTTAAGTTCCAGATAGAAGAGATGGATAATACAATAAAGGAGTTGAAAGATGAGATCAAGTATCAGAAAAGACTTAATTGTGACTTGGAGTTGAAGCTAAAGAAAACACAGGAGTCAAACATTGATCTTGTTTCCATTCTCCAGAAATTAGAAAAGACAATAAGAAAGCAGAAAATGGAAATTGCTGATCTATCAATGAGGAGCTTGCAGTTTCAAGATGCTGAAAATAATAGTCGTGGGCTTGAAGAGACTGAGGAAGAGGACTTTAGTTTGAGCGTGGAAGTTTTAGGAGAGAAGATGAAAAAGGAGTTATGCAATTCAGATGTTGATCTTGGTACCAATGAAAATGCAATAAGATGCCTGCATGAAGGGATTGAACTACAGGAATTCCGGAACTTGGAGCTTGAGCTCCAATTTATGCAGGAGAAACAAAAAAATATGGAGAGTGCTATCCAGTTTCTGGAAAAAACTCTGGCCGAGAAAGATCAAGAGATGCAAACTGAAAGACTCTGTATGGCTCAAACTATGGAAGAAAATGAGGAAAAATGGAGGAATAAGCTGTTTAAGAAAGGGAAACAAATCATCAACTTTGAAAAGAGGCTATCTGATGGTGTTTATGCTTTCAGCAATGAAATCTTAGCTTTAACAGAAAGGGTGCAAGATCTTGAAGCTGAACTTTGTGAGAACCATGGAGAGTCTAGAAAGGATCTAATATTTTCTGGTTCCTTTTCTTCTAACTTTCCTCTGTTTGCCTCTGATACTGCTGTCAACATCACTGAGGTGTTTCTTGAGTTATATAAGCAAATTCAGCTTTCAGTAGAGAACCTGAGGGGTCAAGATTCACTTCTGGGTCAAGTGACATTCACCAAAAATAAGAGTTGTTTCAGTATATCAGAGCTTTCCAAAGATATAGGTAAAATAGATTTAAAGGAATTGACTGAGGCAATCCTGTATTCTATTGTTCTTCTAAGGAAGTTGCTCGAAACAAAGACTAATTGCTTTGAGTATGAGATTAATTCCTGCAATGAGTTGGTCAGGAGAAATGTCAGAGATGATAATACATTTCAAAATGAAGTTAGAGATTTCAGTCTAGAGGAAAATATATTCTGCATTTCTAGTCAGGAATTGAGAAGTATGCATGCAAAGTTGGTATCTGAATTTACACCACCGACTAATTATCAGGTTCAATCTGCAGAGGCCAACAAGCTGAAATCTTACAAAAAGCTAGGGAAGGAAAAAGCCTGTCCAAAGTATTCCAAGCTAGAACAGAAAACTGAAGTTGCCTCTCTGCCATCTAAAATTTCCTCAAATTGCTCAACTGATTTTCCACATGATTCGGACTTTCATGATTGGACAAAGGATTCCCAGACTCTAGTCTACAATGATCATGTAAGTAATTTATCTGTGTTAGAAAGTTCAGATGATGGGCACAATGCTTTGTTTGGCATAGAAACAGAAAATGTGCAGTTATATGAAAGGATATCTGACTTGGAAGCTGAAATGAGACATCTGATTGAAGAAAAGGAGTCAACCCATTTGGCACTGGAGAATTCTGAAAATGTGGTCATAAATCTCCAGGCCGAGATCGGGAGACTGGAAACTTCAAATGAGGCACAAAAAGTTGAGTTGAAAAGGAAGGAGGAGAGCATGGAGAAAAAATGGATGGAAACTCAAGAGGAGTGCAGCATTCTGAAATTAGCCAACTTAGAAATACAGGCTACAAATGAAAATTTGATTAAAGAATCTAAAACTCTCCAGGCAACAAATGATGAGTTAAGAATGCAAAACTTGGAGTTGCATAGCCAATGTACAGTATTGGAATCTAAATTGGGGGAATCACAACTTGCTTTTTCTGATATGTTGAAACTAGTTGAAGACTTGGAATACAAATTTACTTTAATCCTGGATGAAATTGCTTTGAAAGAAAAAATCATAAATGTAGACCTAGATTCACTGCTTCAGGAAATCAAAAAGCAAGATGAAAGGTTTATTATGGAAGAGAAATTTTTAACACAGATGTATTCGGAAAAAACAGCTGAAGTAGGTAACTTGCAGAGAAAGGTGGAACACCTAAGAGACCAGATGTCTGGCATCTGTGATAGACACGCAAGGATGGCTTCTAATATTATTCTTGAGGTCTATGATTTATATGCTGATAAAGCTATGCTTGAAGCTTCCCTCCAAGAAGAATGGGAGAAAGTAAAACTATATGAAACCAAGCTTAATAATCTTCGAGCAGAAAATGAAGCCATGGTGCAAAATTTTACTCTAGAGCTAGCTTCTACCAGGGAAAACCATGAAACTCTGATGAATAATCATGAACAAGTAGTTGTTTCGTTGGAAAATGTCAAGTCAAATGAAGAGAAGCTGAAGGGCATGGTTAGAGGACTCAAGGTGCAGCTGAAAGCCTCTGAACTTGAGAGGCTACAAGCAAAAGAAGAAATTTCTGAAATAGAAGTACAACTTCAGAAAACAGAAATGCTTCAAAATGAAATCTTCATCCTTAAGAGATCACTCTATGAAGCAGAATTTGAATACAGAAAATTGGAAGCTTCGTATCAGACTGTATCCTTAGAGTGCGATGAGCTGAAGGCTAAGCAAATATCTTACATTCAAAGAATCCAAATGACTGCAAAAGTTACATCAGAGTTGGAGGACTGCAAGCTTACTAAAATTGAGCTTGAGGAAAAAATTTTACGGCTGCAGTGGGATCTAACCACAAAAGAAGCTTCTTGTAGCAATAATGCTCAGTTAAAGTATGAACTTGCCCAAATGACAAAAGAAAATAGTGAGCTTTATAGGAAGAAAGATTCCCTTCAACAAGAGAACGAAGATTACAAGAACAGAGTTAAAGCTCTTGAAGAAAACCCGAAACTAAAGAAAGGTGTAAAACAAGACCAATATCATGCCAAAGATTGTACCAGTTCTACTCCCTTCCTGCATGATTTGAAGTTCCTACAGGTATGTGCAAGTAACTTCAACTTTATTTTTATCTATTACAATTGGTGGCCGAAAGATGATGGGGTTCATTACTTTGGCTTCTTATGCAGAAAGAAAACAATTGACGCAGTATCAAATGCAGTGAGAAGCCATTCTTATTGCCAAATCGTTCCGATGTTTATTCACATGAAGCTTCTGACAGAATGATATCCCAAGTTGGTATAATCACTGTTTACATTAAAAATAGTCTTTTTTCATTGTTTGCTGTACAAGACTAAAAGCCACAGAAATGTTGCTGATTTAAACTTTTCTTAATTTCAAACACTATGATTCTAGGAACTTTCAAGTCCTATGACACTGCGCTCCCGGTAGCGCTCTCAAAATTGCAGTTTTCTTTATAGACCAAACAGTTTTCTCCCCTCCATTTGCCACCAATTAATTATCCACGCATTTATTACTTTTTAAAATTTGCTATGGGTATCCAAACAGAACTACTCTGCTAGAATTATTTAACGCAATTTCACTGCAATTTACGAAGATTCAATGATTATTGTTGGATGAGTAGCTTTGCAAACTTCTCATTTCTTATTTTTGTAGTTATAGCATGCACATCAAAAGGCCAAAATTAAACTCGCTTTAGTATGACGTTGCGATCCTTGCAAATCCTTTTTCCCAACATCATGCTATTAAATAAACACACAGGCAAGGTGGCAACCAAATAGCTTTAGATGTGCACCTGTTTGATTTATTATACAGGAAACGGATCGATGTGCTGTTTGGGAATACTTACATAACTACAATCTTTAAGCAAAAGCAAGGGCTTAACAAATTAAACACAAAGCTAATAGTTGCCGTTATCAATAGACCTAAAGGCCAAGTAGAGTTAATTACATTTTAAGCAAGCCCGTATTTCGAATCAACTGGGAGCCAAAATCAACATATCTTTAAATAAACGAATTTCCCACTTTGAGAGGAGCTATACAAATTTTTAGGAGTGATTCTTCTTTTTATTTTTTGTTTACATGAATATAGTTCCTTTAATAATGACGATAGTAATATCAGGAAACAAACCAAACCGATTAAAGAAACCAAAAAACATAAAAAGTGAGCACCGGCTGGCCAAAGCCAACACACACACAACACGCGCGCATATATATATATATATATATAAGAGAAGAAATAACCAGTTTGTAATCGCGCTTGTTTTTGGGGAAAATATTGTAGATATAGATTGACCAGCACCATATTTTTTTTGGGTGGAATCGTCTGTTTTTATTCACATATACAAGCTTGGAAATTTTAGAAAAAGAGTAGGATTTGGAAAGAATAATCGGGCCAACTATTTATTTACGCAAGAATGATGAATCAACAGCGCCATTTGCTAATCCAATTATACAATTCATGGAGTTCCATATAATCAGAAAAACAAAGGCATCTAGAACACTTATAAATATGAACCTCAAGACTTCCAGAACTGAGATCAACTGCCTCAGATCTTTCCTTCTTTCCATGCCCTTTTAACTTCCTTTTTACAGTATGGAATATGCTCGGACCACCTCAACAATTGGTGCTCGGCATAAAGGACACTTACCTCCACCTCGAACTAACTCATTGGCACATTTTGAACAAGTGCACATGTGCCCGCATCTGCAGGAAATTGCAATTTGTTGAACGAAAGAGACAAAACCATTGATCAGAAAATGTAATCAATATAAATTACAGATCCCCAAATGAAATCTAGGGCTATATTTTGTTCATCAGCACAAATTATGCATGTATAGTGCATAAATACCTGTACAAAAGAGAATCGATATGGTTATCACAACATACACAGCAAGTTCCTTTTTTCACGTGCCCCCATTTGGACCCATCATCAGATGTCTCAGCACCCAATCCTACAATATGAATAAATATATAATGTAAATAACTGAAGATAGAGAAAGACAAACACTGATAATAAACACTTAAATATATGCAACCAATACAGCTGCACTATGGTTAAAAGAATAAAATCCTTCATCCAAAGTAAAAGGAAAAAAAAAGAAAACATGACATATAACTGCATTGGGCAAACAGGAAATAAAGCATGCACCATTTTCACCGGCTGAGCGGTTCAGAGCTGCAGAGACTTCCTGTCTGACAGAGCGCTGCAACTCCAGTTGCATATCCATGCAAGCCTCCAGCATCCTCTGCATGTGATTCATGCCTTGCTGAAGTCTTGCCATGTCTGATCTTAAATCATTCATTATCTCCCACTCCTGCTCCCAATCAGCATCCAAAACCAGTACTTTAAAAAGAATTTTAATAAAATATAGTATGAAAGAAAACTATATAGGCAAAGAAAGAACTCCAAAAATAAGTTGACCTATTGTCAGAAAGGCATATCAATAGTTAACACCTGAATGACAACACAGAACTCAAATGATAAGTAGCCAAAGCTTTAAAGCTACTTAGAATTTTTCATTATACAAAAACTTTGTTAGATTCAACTTCAGAGTTACTTGGATATCATATTAAATAATCTGCAATCATTTGGAACAAAATGGATGAGACATGATTAACATCCCAAACCTAATCAAATTTAATAACTTTCTAGCTTAGATTGGTATCCTACTAGCTTAGTAGTAGCTACCAATGATCTTGCAAAGAAGCCTAAATTGATTGCACATAAAAGAATGAAAGAAAGAAGCCACATACTACTATATTCTATATGCCATTTCACAGTTTTTATTTTTTAAGGATGAAAATGTTATATAATGAAAAGTAGAAGACAACCAAAATAAATGTCCCTAAGGCACATAGATTAGAAAGATGCTCACAATTTCAGAACGATGCATGCTATGGCGAGACCATCCAGTTTGATGCAAATCCTGGTGCCACAACGGTTGTGGTGGAGGTACTGGTGGAGAAGGCAATACCATTGAAGGTCTGTTAATGGCTTCATGTTGACCCTCACCACGTTCATCACCCTGCTGGTCAGGGTCCCGTTCAGGTGAGGCAGGAGTTGGTGTTGGCAAGTTCCGATGCAAATCCCAGTCAATGGGTGCACGACCTTGCCTTTCCACATATGATTGTATTAGTTGGTCCAGACTCTCTCGGAAACCACTACGAAGAAGGTTAGAAACACTTCGCCTGAAACATGAATAAAAATCCATAACAATCATAAGGCTAAGTGGCTAGAAGAAATGAAAGCCAATAAATGGAATATTATCAACCACGTTGTGTACAATCTCAACATACAAATGGACCTTTCATTTTAGATTTTGGAAAGGGTTAAACAGGTATTTGTACTAAAAACAAGATACTTATGGGAGAAATTCATTTTATTTCCTTCTCCCAGACCCCTGTTGGCATTGGGATAAAACAGGCTGAAAGCAATCTGTAAGGCAAAAGATCCAAAAGGGAAGAATACCTGCTCAGAAGTTCTCTAAGCTCCATACTGTATACATTATCATCATCAGGTGGATGAAATCTATTGAATCTTCTAAAGGGAACACCACGGCGATTCCTTGAAGCTCCAGAAGGTCCTTCGGACCAATTACTAACAGCTTCCCTCGTGTTATCATCGTGCCAAGCTCTTTGAGTTTCCCGCGGATGATCTTCCCCAGCTAAATTTCTGGGAGGTTCCTGTGGCCAATCATTGACTGCCCTCCCATCTCTAATCTGGTTGAACGGACTCTGTTGCCAGTTTCCTCCCCCTTCTTCAGCAATTTGTTCCTGCCAATTCACTCCTTGATTACTAGCTTCTTGCCAACTAATACTCTCACTTGTGCTACTCTCCAGAGTTCCTGTTTGATTAGGCAACTGTCGCACATCAGTTTCCACACCCCTTCTCTGCTCTTGTTCATAATTTTCTTGTTGGGCATCTGCCAAACTGTTTGCTTGGTTTTCATCACTTCTTGTTTCACTAACATTACTATTTGATGTGGTATCAGGATTGGAGCCTGCTTGACCACGAACAATATTTTCTAATCTTGAACGAAACCCCTCCCTGAATTATGCCATTTAAGTGTCAATTCTTGACAACTAGCAGTGATGGCAAGAACAAGTTGTAAATCAAACCAACACACATTATTTGAAGAGATGCATAATTTATCATAAATGTATGTTATATAGAAACTTCGGTTTTGTTAATCGAAACCCTTAGAGCTAAGTTTAAGCATCCAAAAAAAATACATTTTTATTGAAAGAAAAAATTATGACATTGAAAATACAAAGGTGCAATAAGCATATTATTTGTTAATAAAATTTTACTACTTTTGAATGCTTGAATTCAGCCCTAAGGGCTGAGGTTAACAAAACCATATAAAATGTAAAAGAATTTTAAGAAAAAGGACAGAAGCCAAGCTAACACACCATAACCATGTAATAGAGTTCATCAAATAGAGTAAGAAATTTACGAGAGAAAACCAAAGTGCAAATGGACATAAATAAATGAAACTGGGATATTAGCAAATAATAAATTAATTGCAAATATTTTATTTGTAATAAAACTCCAAAGAAACCTAATATAAGTATCTGACCATAAGAAAACCAGTAAGATAACTTGAGTACCTAGATTAATCTCCAATGAAAAAATGGAGTAAAATCAAAATCCACCATTGTGCATAAGTTACTTATTATGTATGATATAAGGGTAAAATAAAAATCCACCAATGTGTGCATACGGTTACTGCTCATTGACACAGATGATACAGCATCCCAACCACTTTTTATTTTATTTTCTATGCCAGGAGTTCCACTACTTGAGTATTAGACAGAAGAAGTGCCCACAACACGGATTAAAAAGACTAAAGATAACATTCGATTTTATTTAAATCATAGGACAGTACAGCAATTTCTTTTGTATCTTGGGGATGCCTATGAGGGAAAAAACCAAGTTCTTCAATATTATAAATTTAGATTCTAAAAAACCAGAAGAAACAAAAATTAAAACCCTAATTAGACTGAAAATAATTAGAGACTGCAAAAAAAAAAAAAAAAAAAAAAAAAACTCTACCTTAAACCAGAGACTGTGTGTCGTTGTCTTAACTGAACTAATTCACTTGCAGCCATAGACGGAGGCCTCTCATTTTCAACAGTTCTTTCATTTCGGAGGAATCTACCTCTGAGCAGTGACTGAAAAAGGTAATTTAGTATAAATATTAAATAATCAATTTTCAAGAGGAGCAAGTATACCTGTGGAAAAAGTGAAAACAAACAAGTGCTATGCAGATAAACATCTTCAAATCATTCATTATGTTTTCAGAGAGAAAATAATTGAAAGAAAACAAGCAATCAACTGGATGAATCAAATTGAAACAAGATATAGAACAATGAAAGGAGATCTCTTATAATAAGCATGTTATAGAAATACAACTTGGCCCATTATCCACTACAACAATTAATAGAACAAAAAGGAATTAAATATAAAACTTTGTTTTTCCTTCTTTCCATTATTTCCTTCTTGAAAAAGGTTTGGTAATCCAGACCACCAAAAATACCTCTTGAATAATATTCAAAACATGTCATGCATTAGGCTACAAAAAAACCACCCAGAAACACTTTTGAATTTTATATTACAATAAAAAATGAGCAGGTGATTCATAACGTTCCAAACAATATTTCACACTAGCTTTTCTAAGGAAGTTAACCACAGTAATTTCAAGCCAATATTACATGGTTTCTTTCATTTTCTAAAAGGTCAATTCCACAAAACAAATTAGAGAAAAGAAACAACAGCATGTGTGATAGTTTCCACTTTCCAGAACATGTAGCAGCAACCTTAAATACAGGAACCAATAACAATCTATGAGTATACATCCAAGGAGGGAAAAGCCACAATCAAAACCTGACATAACAGAGAACAGAGTATGCAGGTTATTCAATATTAAGACAACATAATAACGGGTCTATAAAGTTTTAATCCCAATCAAAACCAAACATATCAGAGAACAGAGTATGCAGATTATTAAACATTAAGTTAAAAAATAATGCACACTTTAACAGGTTTGATAAAGTTCAAATCCCAACCATAGTACAGTAACCGGTGCCTCTAATTGAATTTGACTTCTTGTAAGATTTAGTGGAGACACCATGACTAAGACAAGCACAAATTGCAAGAAAAATCTAATAGAGTACCCAACAAACCTGAATACGGTTGCGATGAGCAAAATCAGAAACAGCTCGGTGCTCCAACAAACCCTGCAGCTCTCTTTGTCTTTCTCTTTCTATCCTCACAAGCAAATCAACTAGAGCCTGTCTTCCCCGCAACCTCAACATGTCCCGCCGAACATGCTCAGGCTGACCCTCATCATTATCAGTCACCACATCACGGACTCGATCAACTTGAGCACCTTCACTTACTTGAGTATCCCTCCGGCTCCCACGAGATCCTCTCTGCTGGCTAGTCATTTGTACCCATTCCCTGACAATTCTTACCCTCTCACGCTCTGTTTCTCCAAGCCATTCTGCCCTACGGTTATTGTTTCTCTGACTCACATTAGACGAATGATCACTAATACCACTTTCCATCCATCCCCTAACAATCTGCCTAACTCTCTCCCTCTCAACTTCGCCAAGATCAGGAGATTGTTCCCTGCTAGACCCATTATGATCCACATGTGCATTCCTTGATCCAATGTGATCATGTGACCAAGTACCATAATCATTTTCACTTTCACTTGCATCCCCCAAACTCCCTTGATTCTCACTGCCTCGACTATCAGACATGGTACTGGACACATTGGTATTAGAGTCAGAATTCCTTTGACGGCGCAACCTTTCCCTCATCCTTTCACGTGCCCGGTTCAATAAATGTTCATCTTCCAATTCACGCCACATCTGCAGAATGGCAGATGCCTGAGTGCTGGGCCTCTCCACAGCCCCCTCCTGGCCAGAAGTTGGAGACTGTGACCCCCTCAGGAAAGAAGAGTCCAGCATTGAGACGGTATGCAATCCTGCGAGCGCCATCAACTCAGACTCTCGATTCCTCCTCTCAATAGTAGTTATCATCTCCTGTGCCTGCCGTGCAGCCCATCTGCTCAAAATCCGCGAATGACGCCTGCGTGCAGCCGAAGACTCAGCTAAATCATCCCCTTCAAGATCAGACCTCCGCCTCCTCCGAACTAGCTGATCACCCTCATCGTCCTCATCATCTGGTGCACGGGAGGAGCTACACGAAGCAAACGACATACAATCATCCAAGTGCCCGCGCATAAACTCCTCCAGTCCACGCTCAAACTCGGCGTGGGCATCAGCAGGTTCAGGCTTCTGCTGTAGCGGCTGAAAATCTGTCATCCTCACAGAACCTTTCTCTCTCTACCCTCCTTACCACTACACTAATGAACTCACCCAACCCAACCTCTATGCCCCTGTCTGTATCAACCCACCAAGACCAAGCATAAATACAGTTCAAACAAACCCCATTCCTATAACTAACATAAATACAACCCAGTTGCTAAGCCACCATTTCAATCTCTCGGAAACCGAAAAGAAAAACAAAAAAGAAAAAGAAAAAAGGGAAGCCCAATCTGAGAGTCAAACCCATGGGGAAATAGGGGGAAAACATAAAAAGGGTTTCCCTAATTAAATCGAAATTCAAAGCCCCACCACACATGCCACCTGATAAACGATACGTGTCAAAATCACCATAACACAACCAAGAAGAATTCAGGTGCAAAAAAACAAAAAACCAAAAACCAAAAACCAAAAAGAGAATTGTCAAAATCAACCCAATTATCCAAATCAAAATCGGGATCACCGAAAATACGAGGATGACGTGGAAATCAAAGCAGGGCGAGAAACAGAAGAGGCAGTGCACGTACCTGGGAATTGGTATGAAGGCGAAATGAAAACCCTAGATTTCGTTGGAATGGAGGAAAATTTAGAAACGAAGAGAGAAAAGTGATGAGAAAATTTGGTGAAAGAATAGAAGACGCACAACACAAACAGAAAAAGAAAGGGAGATGAGGGGAGCCTTTGATGGGACAATTTATAAATTATTACAGAGGAGAGAGAAAGAACAAATAGAGAGAGAGAGAGTAGTGTCTTCCAAATCTAATCTTAACACTAAATTTGTGTTTTCCATTAACCCTTCATTATAAACATAAATAAATAAATAAAAGTTTTGCCCCACTTTTATTTTATACAATTTATTTTGCTCATCATATTTTTTTTGGTGCAATATGCTCATCACATTTTAAATAGTAGAGTAATAATTTTGTATCCACTCAAATGAAGACAAGATCATAGAACTAATGCGATTTAATTTCCATCACCAACGTTAATTAATTAACTCTTTCAACAACAAAAATAAATCCACACCCAATCTAATTTATTTTGATTTTATAAATTTGAATTATTTATCTTATAGCTATAATTTATAACCATAATAATCATGTTCAGAAAATATTACAGATTGATCATTTATGTAAACATTTTTCACTCAACTGTCCAATGACTGTTTGTAATTTTCTTACAAGTTATGAATGTTTTGAGTATTTTACTATTTTCAGACATTTTTTATGGCAAAGCACAGGTTTCATATTCCTGTTTTTAAAAGTAAAATTAATGTTTTCTTATATATATATTCCTTTTATTTCATAACATGTATTTCATACCATGTTTTAATACATAAAATTTTATATATAGTAATTTTTTATTGAAATTTATATAATTTAATGCATTAATGTTAGTAAATATTTTAATTTTTTGATAAAATTTATTATTTTTTATCATATATAATTATTATACAAGTTAAAAAATTGTATTTTAGAAATCTTTTAATTAATATTTCTTAGGAGGAATTTATTTTCATGTATCAGCAAAATAATAACTATATACCAAATTTAGCTTAAAGTTAAGCATAATTTTAATAAAATTAATTTTAGTTATTAAAATATGTTTATGGTTTTTTTTGGTTTTTTTTATGAATTAATTTGAATCATATATTTTTATTACAACATATATTTTATATTAACAAATATAAAAATGTATAATAATACGTAAAGCTTATTTTGTTTATCATTGCTGTTTGACGTAAACAAGTTATTACTTTTTAAAATGTCAAATTAAATGAATATTTTATAAAAAAAATACCAAAAAAATATAATATTTTAAGGATACTTTTTTTTATTTGTAATTCATGTGGACTACGAGTCAGTTTTTCTTTGAAGGTGAAATTGGAAACAGATTTATAAATAATAATAATAATAATAATAATAATAATAATAATAATAATAATAATAATAATAATAATAATAATACATAATTCTTGAACTGAGTTTAATTAAGTAAAAGCCAGGAAAATGCTACATACGTACCTTAATATTTTTGCTATTTTTTTCCATGAGTTTTGGTACATTATTTTTTGTTAATATTACTTGTTAGGATTGATTTGAAGTATTTTAAAATAATAAAATTTCTTTAAAAAATACTTATTATATCCTTATATTTTTAATGAAGAAATAATTTTTATATAATAACTTATATTTTTTATATACTTAAAATTATTATTAGAATTAATGTTAATCTTTTATTTTATTTTTTAAGACAAATCCTATTTGAATTACGGCTAAATGCTAAATATGTATGCCTTTTTTTTTAAAACGAAAACACTTTCTCACTGTTTACTTCATATTATAAATTTAATTTTTAACAAGAGGGTATTTTTTATATTGTATTATTGTTTTTATATAATCACATATTTTTATTTTATCACGTAAGTTTTTTAAAATCTTATGTTATAACAAAACAATATTTTTTCTTTAATTGATATAATATTTATTTTTAAATGTATTTAAATTTATTAAATCAACATTAAATAAATATATTAATAAATCAACATAAGTATTAGATACTTTTTATAATTAAATTATTAACTTTTAAAATATGACAGAAATTTAATTTTTTTAGAATATGATGTATATTTACTTTTATTGATAAACATCAAGTTATATTTATGATGTATAACATGTGATTCAACTTCTATCTTATAAATAAAATTACTCTTTCTAAAAAAACAAAACCTTACTATTATTATTTAATTTAATTGCTATATTTAATTTACTATTTTCCTATATTTTTTTCAATAAAAATTAAATTGGCCAAAAATATGCAAAGAATTTTTATTTAATTATTTTTTGGTCAAATAAATATAAAAATTTATTGTTATTGACTAAAAACAAATTAAGCAAAAAATGTCACTATAGTTTTTTTTGGGAAAAGAGTTAAATTAAGAGTAGTTAAGAAGTATGCAAAAGATACCTCATTCTGGGTCCTTCACTAGTTTTCTGCTGCATGATTAGATATTCAAACAAATTATACTCTTATAAAATTAATTAAATTTGTTGAAAATATAATTAGTAATAGATGGCAATAACACAAGAAAAGTTAGTATTTTTGTTCAAACAAAATTATCATTAATGCATAACTTTTTCAATTTAATCCATAATTTTAAATTTGAATTTTAGAAAAATAATTTTATGAGGCTCAAACTGAATTGTCTTCTATAAAGGACATGTATAGTTTAAACCAAAAGAAATACCCTAACAAAAAAATATTAATTACATTGTAAACAACTAACTTTTTAATTACTTTTTTCAATTGATTATCATTATTTTTTCAATCTATCCTTTTTATTTATTCATATAATAACTTTAAATTATATTTAAATGATTTAAAAGCCTATTAACAAGTTGAAAAGGATATTTGCCCAACATTAAAATAAATACAAATTACATGAAAATAAGTATTGTTCTTTATTAAGTATATTAGATATATTAACTTTCACCAATCTTTTTTCAATGTTTTTTTGAATAAAAATCAAGTTTGATAATAAAATAACAAAAATGTACATGAATATTTAAAAAATACTAGTTATTTTTTTATTACTGTATTAGTATTTAATGATAAGAAATTTAATTGTATGTTTTAATTGTTTCATTAGAAACAAGAGTAATTATCAACGAGCCACATGATCAAACATGAGAACTCTACAGGACTCCATTGCTTTCCAAAAACAAAGGTTTGATATAAATGAAATCAAAGGAACAACTTGCTTCTCAAAGCCATCGATTGTGAGTTTTCAGATCAATGGCCAACTTGTTCACGGATTAGAAAGAGCATCACACAAATCTACTTATCACTGTACAACATATTCAATGCAAAATTGAATCATGACTTCACATTGTCAATAACTGCTACTCTTGGACCTATGCAAACTATAGTCATAGCAAATTTTAACCATTAAATTTATAATTATACGATAACAAATTTTTACATGATAATATTAAAATTATACGATTTTATGATGAATAATTATAATTAAAAGCACAAAATTCATATATAATTGCAGGATCTAAAATTTGTTGATATTGCATGTTATAAATGTTCAAATATAAAATTTGATATATATATGATTATGAAAATAATATAAGATGATTTAATAATTAAATTAGTGAATTTTATATTCTATAAAAAGTTATTAAAAGATGAAAATGTTTAAATTTAATGTTAGTATCAACGGGTTTTATATATATATATAATTTTTGTACTGTAATCTCACAATCATGCAAAAAATTATCAGAAAAATACCAAAGAACACTCCTCTTGTGTGCCATTGTACCCTGCTTGCTTCAACTTAATTTCTACCACGAATGAGCGTTGGTTACAAGGAACGATTACTTTTTGCAAAATTGTCGAAAAAAAAGCCAAAGACAGTGTTTCAAAAGCTTAATCAAATAAGCTTTTAACAGTAAGTCTTCATTTCTACAAAATCCTCAGTGTTATCCATAATTAGTTACTTGAAGCAAATGCAACCTTTATTATATATATGCCAATTTTGCCGGACATGTATGGTAGCAAAATTCAACATAATTACCCATCACAGATTCTTTCCTGTTCGAAAGTACCCACCAAAAGTGAAAACAACGGTTTCCCTTTATTTTGATCGCATTTATCTAAATGTTCAACCAAAGTTACCTCTCTTGTTTTTGAGTTGCTTGTAATTAAGGTAGCCTGACACATTTAAGATCATGAACCAATCTAACATGCTAGCTTATCCATTGTTTTTCCTTTTATTACAATGATGACAAAAAAGTTTAAATTTATTATTTCATATAAATTATTCAGATCTCTCGTTACCAGTCCAACATTAATAGCTTCAAGCATTATTCAGATTGTCCTTTCATTGAGGGTAAAAACCAGGGTAGTAGGTTTTTGTCACCCTTTTTACAGTTGGTGTTGCTTTGTTTTTTGATTTAGCAAGTGGGATTATGTTTTTGTGGTATAATTGAATTGAGGTTAGATTATGTTTTTGTGGCTTATTTTCATAAGGGATGTGTTGTAAAGGTGGGGGAACGTTTAGTTGTTACCTTTTGCATTGGTGACTCCATTGATTCGGTAACAGGTGGAGAACAAATTTGGCCTTTTTAGAACTAAGTACATTATTTTTTTGGTGATAAAGGAGATTGTATTTGTTATCCTTTTTTAAGGTGCCAAAGTCGGTGATAAAGGAGATTGTGACTATCCAACAAAATTTTTTATAGAAGGATATTAAGGATGAGTCTAAAATTCTCTGGGTGAAATAGGAAACGATATGTAAACAGCGAAAGAATGATGGCTTGGGCATTAGGAATGTGCAGTGGTTTAACTGGGCGCTTCTTGGTAAATGGATGTGACGAGGTGTTGATTGTTCTAATTCATTGTGGGTGCAGGTGTTAGAATTTAGGTATGGTAGATTAGCTTCTTCTATTCAGCGTTCATCAGTTCACAACAGATGTTCTTTGTGGTGGCGTGATTTGCTAGAGGTTATTCATCAAAGGAATGTGTGGCTGGATGAGAAGTTTGATAGGAGTGTGGGTGCAGGTTTACACACTCTTTTTTGGAGAGATAAGTGGGTAAGCGGGGTGCGATTGTGTGAAGCATTTCTGCAATTATTTGCGGTAGCGAGGAATGTTGAATCATGTGTATTGGAGAATGGTTTTCATGATGGCAATAGGTGGGTTTGGAACGTTAGTTGGTGAAAAGGACTCTTTCAGCATGAGATCTCAAGCTTTAATCTTTTGTTGGAGCTTGTGGATGGAGTTTTTATTAAGTTACTACAAGAAGATAAATAGGTATGGAGGGCAGATTCTTCAGGTTGTTATTCAGTGCAATCTGTGTATTCATGGCTATTTGAACTTTTTGGTAGTCCTAATAATGTAGATCAGTATGGCAAATGCCTTGCAAGGGCTATGGAGAGGAAAGGTTCCTCTTAAGTGTCTGATATTTTCTTGACAATTGTTATTGAATGCACTTCCTTGTAAAGATTTGTTGATTGATCGTGGTGCTCAAATTGGTGATATAACTTGCTGCTTTTGTCATGGTTTTGAGGAACTTCTAACTCATTTATTTTTAACGTGCTCAGTTTCATCTCAAATCTGGTACTTTATTGCGTGTTGGCTTGGATTCTCACTGGTTTTGCCTTCAGATTTATCGACTCACTTGTTTTCTTGGGTTGATATTGGCTGTAGTAAAAAAGAAGGGATATGCTTATTAATTATTTGGGTAAATACAATGTGGTCTTTGTGATTACATAGAAATAGAATTGTGTTTTCTAATAATATTTTGAATGAGAGGGGGTCCTAGATTCTATTATTCTGAGGTTTTGGAAATGATTATCACTTGTTAGTAAGGGAGAAGCTATTTTGTTAGTTGATATTTACACCCACGCAATTGCATCCATCTTAACTTTGTATAAGTATATTTTTGTTTTCTATTTCTCTGAGTAAGTAATTTTTTTCTGTATATATGGGTTTTGAGTTTCCTTAAACTCTCTTTAATAATATTTATTTTACCTATAAAAAAAAGTACATTATTTTATGTACTTCTACAACTCTCATGTTAATAATATCTTGTTTTGCTTATAAGAATAATAAAAATATGAATGATGATAAATTTTCTTGTAACTTATTCAAATACTAATGATATTTTTGCTAAATTATATTTCTGGGTTCTTTAATTTGAGTTATGCATGATTTGTTCTTAAGTTTTTTTAGTTAATTAAATTTCTTTATTTTAATATCAAGTAAATTTTTTATTAATTTTCTTTTATATGACCTTCAAAATTTTCTTTTATATTTATTTTTTTAGGATTCATGATGGATACTGGATATAAAATAATTTAAAAAATTAATAAAATTTGAAGGATTTTATAGAATATGAGATTAGGATTTAAAAAGATGAATTAAAAAAATAGTAAAATTTGATATTTTGATTTGTCAGTTTTAAGTGAGAGAATATTTAAAATAAGTAAAAAAAATAAGAATTTGATCATTTTATTTTAAAATTTTAATAAAACAACTAAATTTATCTAATTTTTAAAAATATAAAAAAATTATTAAATTTAAACTAAAATCGTAAATAGTAAAAATGAAAGGGACAAAATATAATTAAGTTTTATTTATTTAGTTAAAAACAAATTATTCACAAAGTATAGAATAGGAATTCAAAAGTTACATTAATCGTAACTAAAAAGTTGGCAATTAATGAATTTGAAACTCAAACCTTGAAATTTCCTTCTAATTAAAAAAAGTGTGTTTCGAAGCAGTTAACAAAATTAATGTTTATTTTATCCCTCACTTACATGTACCTAACCTTGTTTGGGTCAAATAGTGGCTTTAATGGTTTGTTCAACCATCAATCATCACAGTTAGTGATAGGGCTGACCTGTTAATTATATAGTTATGACTAGGAATATTATTTTTACAATATTTGGTTTCTCTAATTAAAGCATGGAAATTGGAAATCATAATGAAAAACACCATGAAATTACAATACATTTTATAGAAAAATAGTAAGGTGAAAAAGCATCTTAAATTCTATCAACTTTCACAGGCTAAGATTCAAAAACTTCAATGAAACACAGATTTAGAACTAAGAGAGTCCCAATGTCAATGCCATGATCAACTTCTAATGTCTATAAAACGTTTTTTTATTAAAATTTACAACTTAATGCAATGAAAGAAAAAGAAAACTCAAGCAAGCTTTGTAACAACACGATCCAATCGTATCATATAACCATTTTGAAAAGGTTTCATTATCAACATGAATAAAATGATATTAGAATAAAAGAAACACACTGGTCACACCTAACCAAAATTGGATGACTGGTTTTACCAAGAAAATGATATTCAACATGAATCTTCTTAAAATGGTGGAACTGCGTGCAATTGTTTACGATCAAATGTTATAGTGGTCCTCATTGTGAAAACTAACCTAAGACCTAATTATAGGTGGGAACCACATTTTCAAATTAATAATGATTTCACAATTCTCAAGCATGATTAGCAACTCAATATAATATTTGATCATTTTTGGACTCTGATATATTTTTTTTCGTTCCCAAAGTTCATATATTAAACATTGTCATCATGTCTCACTGACTTTTATTTTTAATATTTGATGGGTATCTTCGTGCTTATGACTGTGAGACTAATGTCTCAGACCTAGGTGGTAACTATTAACTAAAACTCTCTTCAAAGTTTGGTAAAATTTACTTGAAGTCATAGATATTGAAATTGAAAAAGTAAAATCAAAAGAGTTCTAAAATATAGAAACAAGAATTAATCATCAATGGTCTCAAATATAATTGCACATTCTCAAATATTTTCCATCAAAATCCAATTGAGTTTCTTTTGTTTTGTCAACTAGGAATGGAATTAAGGATGGTATTAATTTTAACTAAAAAAAAAGAGGGATGATATCAACTTAATCATATTAATGCATGTGTTTTAGACGTTCAAGAAACCATTTCACTTTAGTTGTTTTCAAGTCATTGTCTTACCTTTTAAACACAAATATTAAATTCGTGAACATTCCTGCTCTTGTTTGACTTGAAATATATGCATTTCAACCATTCTATTTTTTTTCTTTTCACATTAGTCTTTTGAGTTTTACTGTCGACTTTTTAATGGCGTCAAAATATTCCCACTTTGAGTTTCAATATCTTTTACAATAGTTAGAATAAATTTTATGTGGCAAAAAATAATCAGCATCGTTATTTCTCTAAAGTTTTGTTCTTATGCTAGGTCTGTGACATTATTTATTTTATGCTATACGCAAACATATTTATAACATATGTATAACTACAGATAAAAATGAGCCACCTACGTACGTAAATTTACTTACATAGGATCCAAGAAATTTTTTTGTGGGTCTTGAGTTTCAGAAAGCTTCCTCTTCAATTGATATATTTTTCAATAATATTTTATTTTCAACGTTTTCAATAATACTAACAAGTGTTCTTCAAACAGTAATTACAAAATTTAATAAAAAGTATTTATTATATTAAAAATTTGAAAAATATATTTTTTTTCAAATACCAGACACCTATAAGTTTAAGTAAATTTTTCTAAATACTTTTTAAATAAAATCTAATTAGTATCCATTGCAAGACTTCTTCTTTTTTACGATGGGTGCTAATGAGTGTTTATAGCTCATTAGTTGATAAATAAAAAATTTAGTGTGTGTGTGTGTGTGTATATATATAATGAGAAAAAATAAAAAAAAAGTATTACATAATAAAAATATTAGTTAAACTATCAATTGTAAAAACGTTATTTAAGAATAAAAAATTACAATTTTAAAGGTTAAATTATTTTTCAAATTAATCTATCTTAATAGCCTTCAAAATTCTAAAACTATACGTTTGTGTGAATAAAATATAAAATATTTATTATACAAAAATTGCCAAATTCATATAATATTAATATTCTAAAATAATAAAAATTAATAAAAGATATTTAATATTCATGATTCCCCACAAACACTAATAAGTAAAAAACATTTAATATCTTTTAAAAACATTAAGGATCTATTAATAAATATCTTAAATATTGAATAAAAATAATAAATGTTTTTTTATTAAAAATTATGAATATATATAGGTATTTTTTTAATTTTATTTTTTTACCATTAAGAATTTAGAAAATAAAAAAATATTAAACATCTAAAGAAAAAAAGTACATGCTTGTATTTAATGCGTGTGGTTGCTTAAACACATTGAAGTGATAGTATTCCTATATATAAAGCCATGAAAGGGACACTTATCCTTATATTCAATGCGATGCTGATACATTTATAGTGAATTAACCATCATTTCATAATGCATTTTTAGCTTAAATTATATTAATAAAAATAGTTAAAGTTTTAAAAATATTATAATTAATATAATCATTTTATTTTCATTTAACATTATTAATCTAATTCATATTATTAACTTTCTTTTTATTTTTGGTTTAAACTTGTACTAATTTTATTTATTAAAGACATGTATAAAACATAATAAATATTTTATGAAAGTATAAAATACTAAAGATCATTAAAATTATTTTAAATAACACTTTGAAAAATAAGTTACAAATTGAATGAGTTATTAACTATGTATTTTTTTTATTTTTAAAAGACATAAAATAACTTAATTTTATATTATAAGTATAATAAATATTTTAATTTTTTTATGTTTTATCATACATTAGATACGCATAGTAAATTTATAAGTTTTATTAACATGGACTTTCAAGCCGTTTGAAGTTATGAAGACTTTCTTTATTGAAAATTATTATATTAAAAAATATTAAAGTATAATATATTGTTTAACAATAAAATAATTTATTTTTATTGTTTAAAAATAACTTTAAAAATTAACATTTGTAAATTTAAATATTTTACACTCTGTTTTATCGTTGGTTGGATAAAAATGAAAATTAGACTATAAAATATAAACTATTAAATTTTATTTAAACAGATATGATTAAAATATAAATATGCATAATTTTCTAAATAATTATTTGATGTTTATAGTTGTGTAATTCATATTTGTAGTTCATAGTTGTGTATAATTGTGTAATTCATATTTATAGTTTTCATATTTTTAAAACGTGAAATGTTTTCATTAGATGTCATAATCTACTGCTGGGAATAGAGGGAATTATCTAGATCAAAATATTTAGTTATTATGAAAAAAAATATATAGATTATTTAATTTTATTTAAATTATTAATAAATGTACATATTTTTAAGTGATTAGATGCTTGATGTTTACCATAAAACTATGTTATTGACAAATCTCTTGGTTTCAATTTCTCTCCTTACTCTTTTGCCTTTACAACGAAGTTTATACGAAATTTAAGATTTAATAGATCAAACATCAAATCGAATAATTTTTTAAAAAAAAACCAATTATCAAATTTTGGTACAGTGCCATAGTCCAATCCACCAGAATAAAAAGCACCGAAAAAAATGGTCAAACTATATGGCCATATATGCTTTTATATTTAATATTCAGAAAGTTTCATTTTCTATATATCTTTTGCAGATGAAGAAGTTAAGTATTAAATAAGAAATGATATAAAATCAAATATTTTATTTTATTTTATTGAATTCACTGCAGTTTTCTTCTCAAAAGTATATATAGGGATTGTATTATTATTTGTCGTTGAAAAGTTATCCGAACTTGGAGTTTGATGTGAAGATATGTAAGGTACACCTATGCATCTAACATATTTTCAATGAACAAACATTATTTAAGAAAAAATTAGCCATAAATATTATATGTCTAGTGATAAATTTTACAAGCTTCACAGAACTTTAGTCACTAAATATATATATATGTATATATAATTTCTTGTAGTGAATTAATGTATCTTTTTATTTTCTAAATGTTTTTTTATTTTATTTTGCTCATTGCCTTCCATCAATCTCGACCCAAGCCTTGAATTCCTTCCACACCATAAACTAGATAGTTCCTCATTCTCCCATTAAGACAACGCAATTTTTATGCTTGGCAGTGGAAGAGCATGGTGTTTATTAATAGAATGAGGGTGGCAATGATCGAAATATTACAGACAACTAGCTTGTTTTAAATGCTGATATCATGCCATGAATCAATAATCCTAAAAGTTTTATTGTTAGGTGAAATCATATGAGTCGTTTTATATTACCTCTCTAATATATAAAGATTTTCTTCATTTAGGCAACCTTGACTTTTTCCAAAAGAAAAATTATGGAATGCTCATGACTCACAATTTAATAAGAAACAAAATTCAAAAGGGAAAAAAAAAAAAAAAGCACTGCCTTTGTGATTGTGGATTATGTAAAATTATAATAAATTAAAACTTAACTTGAAAAGAAAAGGAGATATTATTTAGGTCACAGACTCTACTTTAACTGATGATTTTATTTTTTTTTTGTCAAAAAAATTCATTAAGATATATTGTATTTTTTGAGAGTTTACTAAAAAAAGAAAATAAATAGTAATTTTTTAATAGAAATAATGTTTCAATAAATAAAGACTTGTTTAAAATATTTTTATAAATTAAAGGATAAAATAAGAAAAAAAATTAGAAGACTAAATTATGTTAAAATATTCTACACTTGTTAAAAATAAAAACTAGAATAGTCTTTATAAGAACTTTTGTAATCATTCTCTTATAAGTTAACTTTTGGGAATAAGTTAGGTTTAAGTTAAATTATAAATTAAAATAAAAAACTTAATTTTAAAAAATATATATTATTAGGTTATAAATCCTAATTTATCATAGGATTTTTTTTGTTGTATTTATATTTTGATTTATGTATACAACGTTGTAAAAGCAAAAAGCTGTCTTGGGTCTAAAAAAAACCATATCCACGTCATGAAGATGGATGCATGCATGAAAAAAGGATGGGAAAATAAAATAAAGGAAGACGAGCAAAGTTAAAAAGCTACAATAAATAAAGAAAAGGTTGATGAGAGAATAAAAGAATAACTTGTTCGAGTCCTAAAGTTTGTAGTAAACTTTATGATAAAAGTGGAAGGGTTTGAGAAGTCTTTCTTGCAGGTGAAGAAGGAGCAGTAATATTAACGAATAATATCTATGAGCCAATGACTATGCAATGAGGTGGAAATTAGGAACTACCATCACAAGAATTAGGCCCTTGTCTTACTCTTACCCTTCTTGGGGATTGGATTAAACACCATCATTCAATATCTGCATAAACAATTGCTTCTTGCACATCACCTCACAGAAAGTGGGTATGAGTGCTCTGCATGTTAGCATGCCTTTTCAACGTTCATATTGTTGGAAATTAGACTCTTTATATCTATCATTTCATAATATTTTTGTTCTAATAGAGTATTTGTTCGTTTAGTATATGAGAGAGATTGATTTTGTTAATACAGTTAAAAGCTAAAACAAGACCATTCTCAATATTTTTTTTCATAAATATATTTTGAAATTGAATCCAAATAATAACTACGAACCTAAGTGTATTTAACTATAATATTTTGTATGATGCGGGAAAACAATCAGTATTTAAATAATAATGAATTCTTTAATGATAATAGTTACATACTTCTTCGAATAAAATAATATATGTCATTCTTGTTGGGGTGAAACTAAATTCAATATGCATTTGATAGTGTTATGTTGCTAATTTCGGTATAAAAAAATATCTATTATTTTTGTCAGTATTTAATTTTTAAATCGTATTTTATCTTTGATATTAGATTTCAGCAAATTGTGAAATGAATCTCATAAGTTTGTTTTTAATCACAATAACTAAAAAAATATTTCATCATATTTAATATATATATATATATATATATATCATTAATTACATACAAAAAACTTCATACAAATTATTTTTATCGAGCCGTGTAATGAAAGCATTAAAATTCTTTAAATTTTGAAAATAATCATATCAATCACTTTAATACTATTTGGGAAAAAAAAAATCTTTAGTCCAGCAAAGATTCTTTTTTTCATATTGTTGTGGTAATACCTCGAAGATTAATGCAAGGCCAAGTTAGACATTGTTTATTTTCTTCTGAAAATTTTGGAATTTCACATAATCTAAAATTTTACTTTCAATTGTTTCATTTTCGAAATTTCGCTTTTGCACTTGTTAAATTAATAAATGATAGACATCAATGTCTACTCTCTTATTTTTATGGTGAAATAATCATTGTAGTCGAGGGTATATACCAAATGACTTCAGTGCAAAGATACTCTGGCATATGTTGGAACAACTCCTATTAAAGCTATTGATGAAGATGATCGTGAAAATATGATTTTGCCTCTCTTAGTGTAATTAAGAATATTCAACCAATGGCGCCTAATAGAGAAATAAAGCTGAAGTTAATAAAGCAAAGAAAATTAAACAAGAAGAAATATGCAATGAATTGCAGTGTTTATCATAGGTTTAAGTGATTATTTATATAGTTTTTTACTCATAAGATTCTTTTTGAAAGGTATATATAGAAATATGAAATGTTAAGAGAGTACTTAAGTTCCCTTGCAAACAGAAAGTAGCATGCCTAGAATTATAATGAAACAAAATTATTTGATTAGTGGGCCAATTAATTGATGCTGCAAATTTGTCCCATAACTCATTTCTAGGCATCAAATGCGCTATTGGGAAAACCTACTAAAATCAATCATGGCTAGTTGGAGACAAATCATATATGATTATCAATTTAGCTTGGACATGCTAGTTTGAAAAAAGCGACCAAGCGTAAATTCCTTTTCTTTTCCACTCACTTAACATTCCCATGTGGAAATAATATAATAATAAAATGAAGCAGCCTGTTAATTTTTTAAAAATTATTCATTAAATTATCACAATTTCTGCAAATTTTATCAATGCTAAGAATGAAAATGAGTTAAAATAAGGTTTGTAAGATCTGAAATATTGACCTTGGTATAATTAAAATGCGGTAATATGCTTAATTAAGAAAATAGATATGAATGATAACATTATATTTGAGGTTAGCAAAAGAGACTATAGTCTATCACAAAATGTTAAACCACAATATTAAAGCTCAACAGTGGCACCAAATTTGTATAGAAACTACTGGATCTGAGGGACATTATTTGCTGAAACATTGAGCCTTCCAACGTGTCTACTTGGTAACTAAGAAAAGAAGTAATAACTTGCAACAAAGAGGATGAAAACAAAACAAAGTTTGATTTCTAGAGAGTAGGGTGACCACATGCAATCAATATTCCACAAAGCAATATGGGGATTAGGTATACAAGTGGGGTACCTTAAATTAATACATGAGAATTATTTGTGTTCTACATGTATACCGACAAGGACATTGGGATGTAAAATTGAAGGCGTGTGGATTATGCTACTGTTAGGTAACCCATCACACACAATGTTTTATCTGCATCCAACTTGTCCCTTTTCTGCCACCCATATCATCCTCTACTGTTTTCCGCAAAATTCCATCTCCAAGAAGCCATAACATCATTTCACCCATTAAACCCTGTTCCCTTCAAGTCACCCAAAGAAGATTTTGTTAAACACGATCACCTTAGATCAGTTCAATTGACAAGCTCTTTGAGAAACAAGAGTAGCATTGCATGTGTGCAATGATGTGATCAATTTGTATCCGCATGCATGTTCTTTTCTAAATTTTTATAGGGTTTCACGTTGGCATTTTGATCGGATCTTGTGATTAGTATGAATGTAAGAGGGAAATTCGTGTCATGTTAGGATTATATATAATCACTTGGAGTCGTTGCTAATGTCTAGTTCCAATTACAGGAATATGCCACCACTTGCTTGGCTCTTACTCAAACCTACCTAGGTGTACAAAGAGCAAAAGTCATAAGAATAAGACAAACAAGAGAGACTTAATTTGATAGGTAATGGAACTTAATTGATTACTTTGAGGGAGCAAAAGAATAATATATTCAAAAGGTCATACACACTGCCATGTGTTACTATTTATTTGTAATAAAAAAATCCCTTTTTATGATTTAAATTTTTATTATTAATATTTAAATTATAACTGCTTGAATTGAAAATAAAAATTATAAAAAAACAATTTTGAATAAAAGGTTTAGTCTCCTAATTTATGGAAAGAACTTGCAAATACAAAATTTATATATTTAGTTAAATTCTTTTAAAAATAATGATGGAACTTGATTGATTATATTAAAAAATCAAAATAATTAATATAGTTAAAAGATCATGCACGTTGCATGCATGCACACATTATTTATTTGCAACAAAATTATTTTTTTATCATTTTTTTATTATTATTGATATTTCAAAACTATTTCAGCTTAAAATGATAAACTTTTAATAAAAGAGTTTGGACTAAAATATTTAATCTTTTAATCTATTTGAGGAGTATGCTAACACAAAATGGATGTATTTAGTAAAATTTGTCTAGAAGCAATGAAAAAACATAATTGGTTATATTGATGGAATCAAAAGTATTATATGCAAAATGTTACACGTATATATGCATTATTTATCTGAAATATATATATATATATATATATATATATATATTAGTGATCTAAATTTTTTTATTAATATTTGAACTTTAACTATTTGAATTTAAAAAAATAAAGTATAACAAAAAATTAGTTTAGACTAAAAAAAATTTCTCTTAATTTATTAGAAAGTCTACTAACACAAAATGTATATACCCCAGTTTTGGTAAGGTTGCAGATAAATCAAGAAAAAAAATTAATATAAAAATAAATAAAACTTCTTTTATAAGTAAAAAGTACTTTATTTCTTCAAAGTTTAGAGAAGCTAAATAAAAATAATTTTTAAAAAAATAAATAAATATGTTTTTTTTTTTGTTAATCAATGGGGTTACACAATAATAAAAGTTTATTTTAATTTATGAAAAAAAATTATTTATATTATTAATTAATTTTTTACTTTTATAAATACTTATTAAGATAGTATTTAAATTAAGTCATATTTAGTTATCTAAAAAAATTAGTAGAGCTTAGCTTGATTGATTAAATTGATGCACTATAAAGAAAATTTAATTTAAACAAAAAAATTAATCTCTTAATTTATTAGGAGAACTTGCTAATATAAAATAATGTTTAATTTGATATACTATCGGTATAAATTATTTTTTACTATCAATTAAATAAAATACATAATGAATGTGTTTTATAATTATTATAAAAACTAATTAGTATTACATATATGACAATATATAACTAAGATGATAGTGTAAGAAATCATTACATTATTATTATATTTAAATTAAATTCTATAATATATATATATATATATATATATATTAAAAATTTTACTTTTATATAAAGAGTCAGCTCCTTCCCATTACTTAAACACTGTCCCCAAATATAATGTACATATGTGTTAATTATTACATGTTAAAAATAAAAAAGAGACAAGAAATAGAAGAAATACATAACAGACAAGAAGCAGGTTTTAATTCCTTTTATTGTTTGAATTTCTAAAGTGAATAAAGGACAAGTAAAAGGAATATTTTGCATAGGTATTTAGTAGAGTACAATCTGAATTTTCTGTCGAAAAGAAGAATTCAAGTATTTGCAGGTGTTGAGAATGACAATGTATGTTAAAGAAAAAATATAATAAATTACAATTAATATGCATTTACATATATATATTGACTAACTATTTATTAACGAGCATTATATTTACATCGTATTTTAATCATGATATTTGATTAATATTTTTAAAATGCTATTAAGGGTTTAATTGTAAGCAATCTTTTTCATTCTTAAATTAATATTTTTTATTTTTTAAATTTTAATAAATTTTATTCAATAGTAAAAAGTGTGTTGCTAACATATTTTTCTTCACTAATAGCATGTTGCTAATATTTTTTCTAATTGTTAATATTGAATATTAAAAAAAACCCATAAATTCTTTATTTGTTTTGAAGGTAGTTCCATTTTCTTCTTTACGAATATATGATTTGCAAGTTATCAAACTTGAAAAGTGGTATCTTAGGTGCCTTAATTCAATCGGTAGAAGTTAATTTGGTGAATTGAAGATTACTTAGCTTTGCCCCAAAAAGTAAATAACATGACTTGCCCTTCATTCTGTTATTTTCCTCCTCATACGTACTAAATCTATGGATTTCCTTTATTTGTATTGAAAACAAAAAGAACCTGTTGTTGGGATCAACTAAGTGAATTATAATCAATTACGAAAATAAAAATAAATACAAATATGCAAAAGTGTTGCTAAGACTGTTGTTAATGGCAAAGCAATTAACTTTTTTATTTTGGCAAGAAAGTCATCATCAAGTGGCATTTTAGGAGCACTTATGTTTGTGAAAACGATTGGAAAATGTTTCAGTGCCTTCAATTTTGGAGATGAGCTCTGAAGAAAGAGCAAGTATTGGGGGGCTGTGAATTAAGATTTGGTTTTTCTGTATGTCTAAACAGCATGCGTTTAAAAAAATTGTTATTAAAAATAAAATATTTATAATTTTAAATTATAAAAAAAAAAATTCAACCCATGTATTTTATTACAGTTTAAAGTATTTAATATTTTTAACCTCTATTCTTAAAAAATCATAATTTTATTGTATTTCGATAAATAAATAAAAAATTTAATCGTATATATAAAAAATCAAGGTAACTGTCATGAGCGTAAGCTTATTTAACTCCACTTTTACTTCAAGACCACAAACTTAAACATACAAATAGTTTTTATTGAAGTTTTAGGCTTAAATGAACATTTTCAGAATATATAGACAAATTGATCGACCAAAAAAAGAAATCATCCAAAAATAATAATAGTTAATGCATGTGTCTCTCAATGCCACACATTTTGGCCAGAGTAAACAATGAATCTTCAACTAAACCAAAGGAGGGAAAGAGCTAACAATTTCAAAATCAATAATTATGCTGTAGAAGGACAACAATAAAACATGCGATGGATCATTTACTAGCTCAATTGGGCCTATTTTAACCATCATGAAGCCATGTTGACCAAAATAATAATATGATGGAGCCATTGATCGGGTTGACTAACTCCATAAGCACTAATCTTACCAAACAATTTGGAAAGCTACGCATGGTGATAGGAATGTCAGAAAGAGAAGAACAGATATGGAAGAAAGATCCCTTTTGTTTAAACAGAGAGATCTATTGTTAGTACTTATCTACAAGCCCAAAACTGAGAATGGTCCAAGTTCAAAATAGGGCTATCATGCAAATTGTAAGGTTGAACGAACTGTCCCAAATGGTACAGGGCCTAATTAGTGAAGCCTTAACCCAATTGCTAAATGAAAACAGCCACGATATTGTTGGTCATGCCCGAAATCGATAGGTCAAGAAGAGATTGGAAGGAAAGTTACTCGCGAGTTACACCTATAAATCTTGCATAGTCTTTTTGTTCGATGAATGAAAAGTTTCAAAAAACACTTATGAACTGAGGTCCCTTATACATGAAGTGGTAATATAAATTGAAACAAATTGATAATGACATTAAGTTTATATGAAAAAATCTGAACTCAGGTTAGAGCATTCTCAAAATTATTAGATACGGTCCTTAAGATATGAGGTAAGTGGTATAGTCTACAACACCATTGGGAAGGCCAGATACCCTCTGACTCTCGAAAACAACACAAATAATTTGCCTTTCAGTGTGAAAATGCAATTACGCATGTATAACAAATGGATACGTAAGATTGATTACTTTGTCATTCTCATCTTTCACGAGTTTAATGTAAACACACAAATGATTGTTGCACCGCAAAGAAGAGTGGTTTACACGGGCTTCTTATAACAAGCCACACGCCATAGTTCAAATTGAAGTTAAGGGTTCTGAAAAAGATCGATTAGGAGAGTATCAGCATATCATGATCACAGCATAGCCCAATAAAAAACAGTAAAGAAATTTTTCACCCTAACCTCAAGATAAAAGATGCTCAAACCCATTCGGCTTAATCTCAGAACAAAGGGTGCTCACACCTCTTCATCTTAACCTTAGGACAAACATTCATCTAGTTACATCAAAATAAATTAATAAGTTAATTAAGGTTGATAACCAAATAAGAAAATGCTAATTATCCTAATAATCTAAAAGATTAAAACAGAGTTAAATCATTAAGTTTATTAGTCCAATATCATGTTTAAGAAAGAAAATACGAATCATGTCTATAAAAAAAAAAAAAAAATTGATAGGTAAAAAATTGATTTCAGAATATTTAATAACATTTACTACTCCAAACAAAATACTACTTTACCATCAAAGTACCTTTCCAAGTACCCTCTCCCATGTCACAGAAGAATAGAATATAAAATTTTATATTCAACAAGACATTAGATTAGAGGACAAGGACAAAGACTACAAAAGACTAGTGTATTTTTTACAAGAACATAATTAATTAACTAGAACAAACCCTAGTAAGATACAAAAACAAGCAATTGCAACAGTGGAAATGCATCCACACTTAACAGATGAGAACAAGTAAATCAGACTCTTCAATACAGACCACATTTGATCCTTGGCTTGATAATTTTCAAGCCAAAAATCACTAGGTATGGGCAGCAATATGAAATAGACGAATTTTCTATCAAAAATCAAATCTAAGAGGCCTTCATTTCTTTTTATCTCTTATAATTTGGACTATCATTAATCAGATCCAATCTCCAAATTGGTGTTTTTATGTGTCTTTTTCTCATATGTCCAAACACAAGACCACTATCTTAGCCGTGGATCTACCATTTTCTTTAATAGATGCCATTCAACTTTTTTCCTAACTCATTTATTCAAAACTTACCCTACGTTAGGAAAAACATTTGGGAGAAAGAGAGTAAAGCTATATAAAGTCCACACAAAAATATGCCAAGTGCCAATTGATAACTTTCATCCAAATTTACCGAACAAGTCCCTGCCAATAGCTCAGACTATAAGGATGTCTTGTAAGAAACATCTGATACCTCATACCAGGAATGCAAAAGAAACATAAATCATGCATGGAAAACACAGCATTTAAGCTTGCAGGTGACTTTTTGAGCCAATGAAAAATAAAAAGTGGCATTGAGAAATTGCTGTTAAAAGGAGAAAAAAATGAACATAAACAGACTACACTAATAACATATTAGAATTTATCATCCAGTGATTGTGAACAACCATATTAGAATTTTAACACAAGCAGCTAAGTCCGCCAAGTCCAGACCCTAAGACAGTCAACTCCTCTTGCAGTTAAACTCCTTCAGCAACATTCCTCGGTACAAAAAATGCATTTCAACAAGAATATGATCATACAAATAAAACCTAGTGACCCTAAATTCAATAGTAGACAAATATAACTTAAACAGCTGCAAATTATAGCCCTCACATTCATTAGTTAAAAGGTATATCTCCACAAAAATCTGAAGTCTGCGTTAAACCGTTTTGTACAAATTTGTTTGATCATGACACCATAACTTCTGAAAAAATAAGTTACAATATCACAGACCCCTAAAACTTGTTCTTCAAGATCACCACCAGTAATGTTCAATAAATATTTTATCAACCACAAGTTAAGAGATCAAACACCCCAATCAACACCCAAAGTGAAAAACCAATCCAATGTAAATCTTCAAAGGCAATAAAGTATAGCAAAAGACAATAGTGAACACAACCAGAGATTGAACAGTCCTAGGATTAATTCACACTAAACATAGGCAGTTAGATCTTTGATTCCACCCAAAAGGCACCCTACTTTTTAACATTTCAAGCAATTCATGCAATCTTAAAACATATTAGTGATTTGCCCAAACATCACATATAATTAAGATTGCAAAAACTGCTAGTATACGTGATAACCATACAAGCAACAACAATTAAAAAAAACCAATATCTTAAAATCAGGACAGCATGCCAGCAGATACAACACATGGCAAAGCAAGATAGACCAGCAAACATTAGAACACATTCATACATACATACAGCAATCTTTATCCAGTCACCACTCACAGCACCTTCACAACCTGCAATTCCATCCTTCAACAACACAATGATTGCACCCACAAAAAAATCATCATTTGATACAAGTAAAGAATTAGAAGTAGGAGGCAACAAAAACAAAATCACCAACAGCCAACCAAAAATTTTATCTTATACTAGAAGAGTGAAAGACAGAATCACCAAATAGCAGAATTACCACCAGCACTTGACGCATCACGCAATAGATTAACATCAACTAATTCAAAAATTATATCAAAGAACTATTATAATAATACAAACACAAAGCATTTCAAATTAGAGCAATTTCATCATATTAATAAAAATTTGTGCTACAATCTCCCGCTGCATATCCATATATAATTCAGAGGTAAAGATAGGTGTGAACGATAGCAATACCAAAAACAGCGGTGTTTAAAAGACAAAATTCAAATAAAAATCCAAGGAAAAGGCATTGTTTAGCTACATCGAAAAAAGATCCAAAATATACATTATGTGAACCCTAATTAAAACAAACGAGCTCATGAGCTAGTGAACTTGGTAACAGCCTTGGTGCCTTCAGAAACAGCATGCTTAGCAAGTTCACCAGGGAGAACAAGGCGAACAGCGGTCTGGATCTCACGAGAGGTGATGGTAGGCTTCTTGTTGTATCGAGCGAGTCTAGAAGACTCCTGAGCTAGTTTCTCGAAGATATCGTTGATGAAACTATTCATGATTCCCATGGCCTTGCTAGATATTCCGATGTCAGGGTGAACCTGCTTAAGAACCTTAAAGATGTAGATCTTGTAGGTTTCTACGCTCTTGGCCTTCTTCTTCTTCTTCTTGTCCGAGGATGACGCATCCTTCGGGATCTTCTTCTCAGCCTTAGTTTTCTCTGCGGGAGCCTTCTCGGCCGGTTTTTTCTCAGCCGGTTTCTTCTCGCCCTTAGCCATAGATTCGTTAGAGGGGAGAAAGGGAAATGAGAATGCTTGGTAGTAGAGGCTTTGAAAGGTAAGAGAAAGGTGAATGTGATGAGTGATTAGGGTGTGATGGTGAGAGTGTTTATATAGGAATGGATGGTGGATGCTGATTGGTTGGGTTTTAGTATGCGCGGATTGATGACATGGAAGTTCAGTTTTGGAGGGAGATTTTCAAATCTCAGGTTTCGCAATCTTTGCACGTCCTTTTTTTATTTATTTACAAAATATATTCTTTTCTGTAGTTTTGGCGGGGCGTTTGAATTTTGGGTTTTGAAATTCAGTTTTGGCTGGATTGACTATTGATTAATTGTTAATTAATTAATTAATCATAAAGGAGAAAAACTTTCTGTATTTTGGAGTTGCATAAAATTAATATTGATCAAATATATTTTTAAACTATTAAATGTAATTAAAATATATTCTAATTTAAACTGTAAATTTTATATTCAAATGTGTCTTGTGATAAAAAAAAATTAATTTTAACTGGCAAAATTTTAATCTAGTTTTAGAATTTGTATTTAGAACTAAATTTATGCTTGAAAAAAATAATTTTTATAATTTTTAAATAATTCTTTTAATTAAAGTCACTATAAAACGTCAAAATTATTTAGATTTAAATATTGCTAAAAAGAAAGATTTTGTTAGAATAAAAACATCTTACATGAGTCTTAAATGATAATTAATATTGTTAATTGTGTGTATGACTTCTTTTTTTTCATTACTCCTTTTTAAATATTTTTATTTTAATTTAACACAAAGATTCATGTGAAGTGACTGTGGTAGATTTAGACAAGTTTATATTATTTTTTGGAATTCTCTTTAATTAACTTGATTATATGAAAATAAGATAAAAAAATATATATGCTCTGTGCATTATTATAAGATATCGTGACTGTAATAATATTTATTATTATCTCATTAAAATTATTTTAGATTATTATATTGTATTTATTAAAATAAATTTCTCATTAATGGCGTTAGGACATACACAAAGGGCTCAGTGATTATTATTTTTAGTTTATGCAATGAAATGTTTCTTTATTAGTGTATCTTATATAACTATTTGATTTGGTACAATTTGATGTAGTTATGGCACTTGAAAGGTCGATTTGTGCTCGATGACTAAGACTATATATAATATAATATTGTATAACCAAAAAATTGTGCTAATATGGTGCATATAATCATTAGCACGATCTTGAAACATTTGTTACTTGTGGAATACTTTGTATTTAAATAATTTATGTGATTGACAATTTTTTTACAAATTATTTATTTTTAAGAATTGTACTTTTTTTATTATTATTATATAAATAAAGTGTAAAAAAAGTAATTAAAATAATCGTATATATAATCATATAAAAAACTGCACATCATGAATAAATTTAAATAACTTGTTTAGCTCGCCTTATTCATATCCCTCGTGTAGCAAATGAATGAGAATAAAAATAAATATAAGCAGTGGTCACGTTCTTCTCTTTAAAGTGAGCCTTTAAATATTGGGACTGATTAGTATGTTTATTTTAATCTTGTTTGGTTAAGTAATTTAATAAATATTTTTTGTTTAAATTTTTTTCATAACTATTTGGTGTTTAAAATTTTAATATATTTATTATTTTTATTAATATAATATTTTGCTCTAATATGTGTTAAAATATTATTTAAAAAATCATTCATATAAGTTGATTGTAAAGTAGGGTGTTTATAGAGTAGATAAATTCAATTAATTTTTAATAAATTTAATTCAAATTAAAATTAGTGGGTCAAATTTGATAATCAGATATAATCAAAATATAAAAATACAAATGTAATTCAATCTAACTCAATTACATATAAAAAATTATTTTATAATATTTTTATTTTAATATTTTGATGTGTATTCTTAAATGTGATTTTAATTAAAAATATTATTATTTAAGCATAAATTAATATTTTTTATAAATATTAATAAATTAGTTTAATTTATTTTAGTAATTACTTAATTTTATAATTTACATTTTTTTGTGTATATACCCAATTTCTTGACAAAAGGAACATGTTGATGATCAAACTAAGGTGAAATGGCATATTAAAAATATGAAAAATCAACCCAAATGGAATTTGCAACTAGAATTTTTGAATTTTGTATGTTCAAACTTTAAAATAATAAAGAATCTATGTGATAAAAAAATATGCTAAGAAAAAGTAACGTAAGAAAAAGATAAGTTTTTCTAATAAATTAATTTAATTTTTAAAATTACAATAAAAAGTTGTTTGTATTGCTTATTTATTTATTTTTATGTTATTTTTCACTTATCGCAATCTATTTTTTTATTCATTCAAATAACACATAATTTCTTTTCCACTTTTATTACTATTATTTATATTTTTTATTTTTTATTTCAGTATTTTCATGGAAGAGATGAAAAACAAAGTAAAAAACATCTAGTATTTAAATATATTAAAATAAAATTTGATAAAAAAAAATATACTTATCTATTTAAATAATTAAAAATAAATAAAATAATTAAGACATCCATAAAGAAAATTAAAATTAATCTAAAATAATACTTTTTTACTTTTATATTATTTTATTTATTTTTTTAACAAACCTTGTCACTCGTTTTCGCTTCAGCTTCCCTTGTTCATTGATTACTTTCTCTTAAAATGGATTTTTTTTCAACTAAAGCTAAACAAAATTTCTTCCTCTATCAAAATCCAATATCTCTTTCTTTCTTTCTATTTCCATCTATCCGTTCAAATTCCATAGCATAAAGCCCTACATGATTATGGCTCTTTTTCCCCCAAAGGATCACCAATGGTATCATAAGTCTTATCATTAGAAACATGTCATACTTTCATTGCACAATTACTTTAACTTTTTATAAGTTTTCTAGTTCATAATAAGGGTCTAAGCAAGTTTTGCTAAGTTTATTTATTTAACTTTAGTTATATTTTATTATTAAAATGAGTGGAGTCAAGTTATATAAACTTTACATTAATAGGGAGTATACATACTAATGTATAATAACTATAAATTTATTTTTAAAAAATTATATTTTCTCTCTTAAAAATTGCATATTTCAATATCTTATTGTTCTATTTGAAATTTATATAGCTTTCTCTACTAAAATATTAAAATGCATTACAATTTAATATATTTTGATTCTTTTGTTAAAGCCTTATTAAAATATGTTCATTGTTTTTATACAACAATATTTTTTAATAAAATTACACTATAAAAATCAAATATTTGAGAAGGTTAACAAGTTTAATGTATTTTTTATGAAATAACAAGCACTTGTTCTTATTATACAAATTTTAAAAGCTTGTATGAATATCAAATAATGAAAGAAAACTAAAAATATTATCACATTTTGATGAAAATGTACAATAAGTAATTGACTTGCAACTTTAACATATTTTTTGGAAAAAAAAAACCAAATAGAATTTTAAAATAAAAAAAAAGGCATATAAGTGTTTAACAATACTTTTAAAAAAAGCTTAAAATAAATTAAATTGCGATAAAATTTATTTTTTTTAAAGAAAATAAATTATATAATTTAAAAATAAAATTGATAATATGATATGTAGACATATTTATTTATTTATATAGTTATAGAAATAATTTTGTATTGAAAAAGAGAGAGTTAGATTAAAAATTCATTTGTAATTAAAATGCCAATAGTGAAAATGCAAAGCTTTCATTTAAATTACTCAAACTTGTAAAATTTCTCAATAATAAAGCAATAGAAAGTAAATGAATTCAAGTAGAGAATTGAAATAACATACATATACATTGATTTCATGAATATACTAAAGCTTAATATTTACAATATATAATTTTAAAATGCATTAAAATTCATCAATATAGTTTATAAAATATAATAAATTATAATGAACAATATATCCACTCTAAAAGACTGGAGACGATTATAGTCATTATCCCAAAATCACCCCTCAATCTCTGCTAATTCCTCTGGGGATAAGTCTTTGTCTTCACAAAGATCATCCGCATTGGCTATTGCTTCAACAACCGTGATCCGTTTAGCGGTAAAGTGGGTTGATCTTTCACAATGATCACAACTCATAAAAAATATAAATATTATTCCACGCATTTAGTAGTTTGAACATAATATCAACCATCCTCAATATACCTTATCATGCCTTATTTGAACATAATATCACATTTTCACCGTGTATTCATCATAAAATCATATAAACAGTCAATTATTCTCACTTTTCACCGATTATTTCTCATAAAACAAGGATTATTTCACATATAATCACATACATGACAAGATCCATGAAAATACAAGTAATAAACATAACAAAATGATAAAGTAGAGCCCCCTGACCTCAAAACAGAGCTTTTACAAAGATTTAACCGAATATTTGAACTCTAGAACGGAGTTTTTCCTAAGAACATCATGAACATCTATAATAAGAAGAAGAAGAAGAAGAAGAGAAACGAACGGTAAATCTAACTTCAAACTTAGAGAAACTTACTTGAAATCCTTTAGAACGGACGTAGAATCACAGATCTGAAGAAAAATCTAAGTTTAGGAGGTTTAGCATGGAAGAAAATGGTGAGATATAGCCTTAGAACCTTTGAGAACCTTGGATAGGAGTGAAGAAATGAAAATTTCGTGTGAAACCTCCTTTTTATAGAAAATTTTTGAAATTTACTGTTCATCGCCGAAAACACTGTTTATCGTCTTACTGTTCATACTGGAAACACTGTTTGGGTCACTTGTTCACGCCGGAACACTGTGCACACATACTATACATGGACTGTACGCGGATGTGACGTCAGCCATGATGTCATGCTGATATAATTGATGGCGTCATCGGTCACTGTACATAGGCAGTTTCACTATTCATAGACGGTTTTATTGTTCACCGACACTGTTCATAAGCGGTTTTACTGTTCACTTTTTAAAAAAATATATATAAATTCTATTCAAATCTATTCCAATTATACTTTAACAAACCTCATTTTATTTAAATCAAAGTATAGGATGTTACAACAACCTAACAAGTCTTTAGGGTTTTGTCATCTTTATTCCCTGAAAGGTTTTGTAAGGATGAGTCATTCTTCTCATTACCAACATAAATTCACAATAATATCAAACAATATAAATAAGAATAATACATTAATCAATCAGATAGTACAATTTATATTCATATGCATACAATAATTATCAAATATCCAACTTATCATACTTAATTTCTACTAATTCTTAGATTTCTCATTTCAAACTTCCACTATCCTTAGGATCTTTTGAGGTATTTCTTAGCACAAATAGTTGATACGAATACAACATGTATCGATCACCCCTTTTAGGAAAAATGTAGTTAGGAGTTTATGTTAAGAAATGAGCATGACACCCACGGTGCTTTTACTCTCGTTAGTTATATATAATTCAAGAAAAACATACACTACTCTCATTTTCCTATGATTCATAGAATCACCTTCATCTTCCATACTCTTAGTGTATCTCTAAACTATTTACACTTGTCTTTATCATCATTCTTTTCTTATCAGTATTTATCTTCATATTTATTTTCATATTTCTTAATATGACTCTCCTCTTTTCATTAATCATTATAGCCTTGTCTTATCGCTTTATATCAACATGTTATTAATATTCTTCTCTTTCTGTTATATTCAAGTTCACTAACTATACCATATATTAATCATTCATTGCTGGAAGTTAGTAACCTCTAGACTAAGTCCACAACATACATACATATATGCTCAAAACACATGTCATTCAGATAATCAAAACACAAAAAACATATTTCAATCTAACACATATTCACAATTATATATCATACCACAATATTTTCATGAGTACAAACATATCATATTTTCAGCTATGAGACAAAGCTCTCCTTATCTTAGTGGATAAGTTTAGTGAAGAAAACTAGTGAAAAAGGTCATTCAAAAGATTGAGGTCCTCCTACATGTTACATAGAAAAGTACTTTTTGAGAAAAGAGAAAATAGAAGTGAGAAGGAAGAGTCAAATTCTGAGATACTCACCAATGATTTTAAAGTTGAGATTAAAGCTCATATTTAAAGTAACTTTAGAGTTTCTAAGGCTTTACTCTAGAGGAGGAAATAGAAAGTTTGGAAAAAAGAGTTATGAAGTGTTTCTTGGATTGTAAAACAAGTTTATGGGTTGTACTTCCTTAAATACCACTGAATTCTCATGCACTATCGCTTGAGCAAGTAGGTTCTCGCTTGAGTGAGACCATTTTTGCAAAACTAGATAATGGTTCATCGATCCTTTTCTGCAATTCTTGCTTAAGTGAGAGTCATTTTCGCCTGAGTGAGAAGACATTCAGAGAGTTGAATATTTTTCCTGTGAGTCTTCACTTAAGCGACTTATCTCGCCTGGGTGAAATTTTTGTTGCTTGCTTGAGTGAAATCACTCTCGCTGAACGAAATGACAGTTGAGTTGAGTTTATCATATTCTTACTTGAGCAATAATATCTTTATTTCTAGGTACTCAATCTAGCTTGAGTGAGACCACTTACACCAGACTTTTACCAAAACACCTATAAATTATTCCCAAATATATTTCAACATTATCTAATATCAAATAATTCATCAATTAATAAATAAATAAATAAATAAATAAAGAGTGTTACATTAATTATATATATATATATGTATATATATATATAATTTTTAAAAAAGAAAAAATGTAATTTATTTGTTTTTGTTTATTATATTTATTAGACAATTATTTATTTATTATTATTATTATTATCTTTTATCTTATTTTAATTTTTAAGAATTGTATTTTAAATAAGTGAGTGCTATTTTTTAATAAAATATATTATTTTATAATAATTTTTAATTTTAATTCAATTTTATGTAGATAAATTTATATTTTATTAACATATAAAATAATAAAATAACATTTAAAACTCATGAAAATTACAAATAAGTTAACAAATAAAGTTGAAGTTTTAAACTTGTTAATCAATTTAAACTCGAGTTTTCAATTTATCTCGTTTAAATAAATAAACAAGTAAAACTTAAGTATTTATTTTTTATTTCATAATTCAAATTTAAAAGTTAAATACTCAAGTTAATTTTATCTATTCCTATTCACTAATAATAAATAACTCTTATTACAAATGTTTTATAACAAAATATTATATCAACACATAATCAATTTAGCAACCTCATATTAAAAAGAATGTTTGCTAATATTATTTTTAAAAACAGCAAATAAAAACTAATGAAAGGTGTCATAGTTCTCAATTTTACAACTACTCGTTAGTATTATATAATTATTGTATATTTAATTTTAAATTTTTATTTATAATGCTTTGTTTGGATGTGAGAAAAAATAAAGACAAAAAATTGATAAAAATGTATAAATAATGTGAATATATACTTGAATGTATTGAAATGAAAGAAAAAAAAAAGGATGAAAGATTCATTTTAGTTGTTTGGATAATAAAAAAATTAGAAAAAAATATATACCATTTAAAAATTTATAAAAAATTTAAATTATTAAATTTGTTTAATAGTATATTTGATAAAATAATTATTTTATATTTTCAATAAAATTTTGTATTATTTTAACATTAAAAATAACATAAAATGAAAAAAAAAATCCCCGCTTACTCAATCGGTCCCCTGTCTCTTCCTCTTCCTTCAATGTTATTTTTTAAAAATCTTGAGAGTTTTTGCTTTTTAAATTTACAATGTGACCAAACATTGTGAATTTAGTTATTTTAAAATTAAAATTGTTAAATATAAGCATTTTTAAATTATTTTAAAATATTTCCTTAAATTGCGACACTATCTTTTATTTGGCTCAAAATAAATAATATATATATTTACATCATTGTTTAACACATAAATATTATTTATTATCACTCAATAGTTTTTCAAAGTTGATATTTTAAATTTAAAGTAATGCATGTACTTCATAATTGCTTAGTCACAAGCACCTTAAAAGCACTTAATCTTAAATTCAAACAGTGGAGGTTGTTTTAATTCAACTTTAACCTATTATTTTTTTACATGTCTATAATTTTCTCTCTCTAACATTCCATACACTAGATATTTGGTATTGGGTTAACTTCTGTTAATAAGACTTCTATTTAATGAATTAAAAATTATACAGGTAGTATGATACATCATTCGCTTGAAAAAATAATACATCACGTTAACAATTAATTTCATTATTAGTAAAATTTAATATATTAATATATTCTTAAATATTAATATAATATATTACATTGTTACTATAAATATATAATGTTCACATCAATGATTTTTATTGAATAAAAATAAATTAATAAATATCATTACAATTTAACATTTTTATTCATTAATAATTTTTTTTATTGAAATCCATTCAACGTGCAGCATGTTAATTTTTTTTTAAAGTCAAACACGTCTAAGCACAAACCTAATTGCCAATTAAGATCTATCTAAATAAATAATAATAATAACAGCACACGAAAAAGGACAGAACCGACGAATTAACCCATCGCTGTACTACCACTCCTTAATCTTTTGGACTTGGCAACCTTTGATTTTTTAGGGTTCACAGCTTGTCCACGTCTTATGTTTCATAAAAAAATAAAAATAACAACGAAGTGAGGAATCACATGTTCAGTAATTCACAAGGAATCAAGTGATCAGAAAGTGCCCAACTTGCAAGGCGTTTGTGATGCATATTAATTATAAATTCTTTTTGTATCTTTATTTATCATAAGATTTACGTTAATAAGATGTTAATATGTTATTTATATATATAAATACTAATTTGAATATTATTATTGAATATGATCAATTAAAATAAAAAATAAATTACACATATATTAAAACATAAAGATTGAAAGTAGAATCAAGCCTAATACTTCTATAATTTTTTTTTTAATTTAAAAACTGATAATTGCAAGCCCAATCGTCCTATATTAATTTACTTATACGATATCCTACCGTTTACTCCAGAGTTTATATATTAGGCCTCATTTTTCAAACACACAGTGCCGTCTCAAGTTAAAAAATCATGGACAGTTGGCACAAATCTACCCGTCCATTAAGGAAGTTTAGTTTGTTAATTAAAGAATTACATGTGACCCATTAATACATTACACAAAAATTAATTTATTAATGGAAAAAAATTATTATAATGATCTCTATCAGTGTAATTTTTATTTATTGAGAGTTATAATACTTAATACTTGTTTGAATATTAGAAAATAGACATATAAAATACTATTTTAAATTGAAAATTGAAAATAAATAATTAAAGTAATTGACTTTTTAAAAATGCGTTTAATGTTGCCTATAGGATATGGATAATGTTATATATTGATATACGTTTTTAAGTAAATATTTAATAAAAATAAAAATATTAAATGATTTAAAAAAATAACATGTTTTCATTTAATACGTAGAAGAAAGCAAAAATGTTTTTAAAAAATTCATACGACATTAATTACCGAAATCCAATATCATTTGATTTTACTTACCTTTCAAGTAATTTCAAATATTTAATTGTTCTTAACAATATAAAAGTTATTCAATGTTTTCTTCATTTGAATAATTATAAATTTATAAAAAAACAAGATAGAAATATTTAAAATTATTCTTAATTAACATAATTTTTTGTTACATGAGGTATGAGTAAATATGTTTTAATGTTTCTATTACTTTTTATTTTTTTGTCATTTTCAAAAAAATTTAATGTCATTTTAAGAATGATGATTTCTTTTAAAATATTTATTATTTTTAAAAAATAGCACTGTTAGTCATTACTTTAAGCACAGTTTTCAAATAATATTATATTTCATTAAAAATACAATGTTTAATATTATAAACAATTTTTAACTTTATTTTTATTTATCAATTTTAAACTATTTTCCGGAATGAAATAATTTTAAAAAACATCCCTTATTTATTAAGATTTGACAGTGTTTTGTTAATTTCCAAATATTTGATTTTTTAATAAATATATAAAAAGGATAATTGCTTTATTGTAATAAATAATGCAGTTAACATTTTATTTAAATTAATACATGATTATAATATTTTTAGCATGCTTGATAGTAAAATATTTATTAAAAAACATTTATATCAAATTTTTCTATTAAAAATGAATAAAATAAGTAATTATTTCGTCGTTAACTTATGAATATGAGGGGCTCGATATCTACAGGCAACAAGGTAACGCTGTGATAAAAGGTGAGGTTGAAATATTTGTAAGAGCGGTGAATGTATTGTTAAATTGTAAAATAAATAGGGAAGAGAGAGAGACCGACTCATACACCTCACCTCACCTCACAACACGCCCCTTGACACATCACAGAGAGAGAAACAAACATCACGTTGGATATGTAGCAGAACTGCAGCACCTTCTTCTCTTCTCTCCGCTTCCACCCACCCACTCTCTCTCCCGTTTTCACTCCTTCAATTCTCGTTCTCTTTCTCTCTCTAGCAATTCACAACCCTCACGTTGCCTCATTCATGTGAAACTATCTTTCTCCCTTTTCTGGCTCTCTCTCTGAATTATCTACCATCTGTCTCTCTTTCTCTCGTCGAAACGAAGCAAGGAGAAGGAGTTTCTTGCTGTTGTAATTGTTGAAGAAGCAACAGCAGAAGAAGAATGGAGTCTACGGAATCTTCTTATGTGTCTTCTCCTGAGGGACCGAGGAAGCATGCTACATCGCCTCCTCCCAAATCGCCTTCTCAAGGTATCTGATCCGATCCGATCTGTTTTCTCTCTCTATCGTTTTCTTCCTTTCGTTTCCGTTTCACTTGCTTTATGTTGTAGACAGTAATGCAGGTAAGCCACTGAATGTCGGTGATGTTATTGTACGGTCAACGTTTTCATTCCCAACCCTAATTCTTCACATTGGTCTTTCAATGCTATTTCTCACTAGATTTAGATTCTTTTTCCTCAAATGAAAATAATTAAGTCGAAACGTACTTCTGTTGTGTTTCGAGTGTGGATGTGGTTTTTAGTAATTGAATGATTGCCGATATGATTTCGTAGGGAAGTAATTGTTCTGACTTTATGCTTTTCTTCAGTACTTACACATATAGATGTTGTGATACATGGAAGGAAGATAAACCTTTTTTATTATTATTTTTTAATGTGGTTGAAGCTAATGAAAAATTTTAGATGCAATTTAAATTCGAGAAATGTTGGAGTTATTTCAGGTTTAAATAATTTTAGGTCATATTCCACACCCAATTACCTAATCTCAAGTTTCACTTTGGCTATTATATTTGACAGAAAAGTTTGTGAGATTCGGTTTGGTATCTGGCGTGGAAAAATCTGAATTGTTTGTCTTATGATTGTAGGCGACGTTTAGTAAAATAAGTATTTGGAGTATGTACCCTTCAGTTGTTTGTTTTGTGGGTACAAAAGCATGATATTGCTGGGAAAGAATGTAATGATATAATTTTGAAATACTCGTGTAAAATTATTAAATTCAAATTGTTTCAACCTCTAGTCTTACTTGAAATCTAACATAATATCTGCGTTCTTGTAATCTCTGTGATGTTATGGACTTCTTCTGCCATTTGATCCCATGCAATTGAAATTTAATAATTGAATGCTAGACTGGTTTGTGTTTTATTATTTTTTTATTTTCTAATATTTGAATTAAATTTTTTTTCCCTACTGCATCAGTTGTACTTTGATTTGTAAATATGTAAAACTTTCAAATTAAGTATTTGTTATTAATTATATGTTTACTTCTTTCAGATTCTGAGGAGAAGCCAACATATATTAGGTTTCTTGTATCAAACTCTGCAGCTGGGTCTGTTATTGGAAAGGGTGGTTCAACCATCACAGATTTTCAGTCACAGTCTGGAGCACGAATCCAGTTGTCGCGCAATCATGAATTCTTTCCTGGAACTACTGATAGGATTATCATGGTATCTGGTGCAATAAATGAAATACTGAGAGCTCTAGAGCTTATTCTCGCTAAGCTGCTCAGTGAGGTAATCTCTTTGATGTTGATTTAAGTAGTTATTGGTAGAAAAGATTTCTCACATTCTTCTGAAATTAATTTTCCACCTGTGATTAGCTTCATAGTGAGGAAGATAATGATGCTGAGCCAAAAACAAAAGTAAGACTCATTGTTCCTAATGGTTCATGTGGTGGGATAATTGGCAAGGGAGGTACTACCATTAGGTACTGTTACTTTTCTTTGTCAAGTTGTAGGGCCTACTTGTTTGCTATGTTTATGAATATGTGTACTGATAAAAGGAGTCTTTGATACTTGTCTTTTTTTAATTTCTGTTCTGGTATGTCTTGATTTCAAGAGGTTATATTTCTCCTATGCATACTGTTCTTTGTTGTCTGAGCTTTTATTTCCCTTTGCTGCCCCCTTCTGCTTAAAGAAAAAGAATGCTATTGTTTGGTCAACATTCTTTTGGCATTGCAGAATCCTTTCTATATTTTTACATTAGTCCTAGATGGTGATAAAAAGCTAAGATTATACATTATTTGCCTTTGGTCAGGTCATTCATTGAAGACTCCCAGGCTGGCATTAAGATATCTCCTCAAGATAATAATTACTATGGGCAGAATGATAGGCTGGTGACCCTGACAGGAAATCTTGACGAGCAGATCCGTGCAATTGAATTAATTGTTGCTAAGTTAGCTGAAGATCCTCATTATGCACAGTCCATGAATTCTCCATTTTCATATCCTGGTTAGTGTCATTTATTTATACTACGGAATATCCCTTATCCATCTGTTGATTTTGCTATTATGTTAATGTTGTATATTTATTTTTGGAGCACCTAATATGGAATAAGTAAGTAATTGCTAATCTTAAATGACTATAATAAATCCTCTATCATCCCTGTTCTCTTTATGTCTGGATCCTTGCGATTATACTTTTTTTTCTTCTATGTTACAGGAAGAAGGTAGATGGAGGCACTACTTGAATTAGTATATCATCCATACTTATTGTTAGTTTAGCTTGTTTAAGTTTATGGGCTTTTTTTTTTTTTAATCATTTTGCTTTCTTTTCAATGAGCTGGGCCGATCTATCTTCTTAGTTACTATATTGTTTACTTATATACATAGAGGATAGTTATAACTTATAGTAAGAAAATTCTCTCTGCAGCTTTAAATAGCACACTATTTTAGAATATTTACTGACTTGATGTTTGTATATGTGTAGGTAAAGAAGTAGTTAAAATACTTTAACAATCCATTTGAGAAATAACCATAATTTATCTTGTTACTTAATACTTAAAATGAAAAATTGTAAAGGATTAAGTATATGTTTATTCAATAATTTTGAAACCAGAATATGGTGGCTGGTTCTACAAGTAACTGTTCACATACCTAGCCTGGTGATCTGGTCAGGTTATATAAACCTTTATTCATTCAAACTGTTAAAGATGTAAATGAGTTGTGAACTGAATCAGCTGTTTGAACTTTGAACTATTAGTGGTTCAAATGGTTTGGGTGTTGAACAGAAACTGTTCATCTCTTCACCTCAACCTTCTGCTGTTGAGCTCAGGTCACTGCCACCATCTCTGGCATTCTTTATCTGTTCCTGGTTAAACTATTTTCTCCGCATCCCCTCATACAATGACTGAATCATTTGTTAACCTCAGAAAGATCTTTTGTTGCTGCACCTGATCTTTGAAAGGGAAAAATTATGAGAAAGAGAAGATAGTTTAAGAGGAAGGGATGAATCTGTGTTGCTAATTGGGTAAAAGTATTTATTGGATAAAAAGCAATCTGAAGGAAACTAATAAAATTCACTCACTTTGACTGTTTAGCCTATCAGTATTGATCTTGAGCCTTATCTTTTAAAAGCCTACTACTATATTCAGTTCAAGAATTGAAAACATCCGACAGTGACTATATTATGAAAAAAACTTAGATTCATATTAAAGCACGCATAAATTTAGGGGCATGCATGGTTGGTTTTGGTATAAAATTAATCCAAATCCAATTTTAAACCAATTATGTGGATAGGATTTCAGGTCCAAACTATTTATTAAAAAAAAAAAAAACTGGATTAATTTTGGCTAAACTGGTTTCAAAACCAATTTTTGGGCTAAATTCAGATTAAGCATCTGCTGCTTTTGAAAACCAGGGGACCCCACCATCACCTTATTTGTTAAAAGAGAAGTATAACATAGTTTGCTGGCAATCATAAAAATAAGCAGGCCAAGGGGATTAGAATTGCAGAAAGCAAGGCAACCAAAACCTACTTCTCTCAAACATAGTTCTGTAACCCCCACCTCTTCACTTTTTGGTCAACCTAAAGGCCCAACAAGGTAGCAGATGGTCCAAAACCAACAAAATGGCAAGTTCAGGAAAGCTATGCAGCAATACAAAATAAATAAGCAAAACAGTATGCTAATTTATATCAGAATGCATTTGGATTTGGGTATCCAACTTAGCAACCGGTTCTGGATCTGGTTATTTTTAATAATCCAGTTCTAAGAATTAAATGGACCATTGTGTACCTGTTGATTTAATAATCCAAATTTTCTATATAGACTGTATTTATTTTAGGATTAAGTTTGTAAAACCGGTTATTTTGCATATACACTTGTATAAATGATTGATTAGAATACACGAGTTACTCTGTACTGTATTACAGTTTTAGTGAGTGAGCATCTATTTGTCTTCTCCAAAGCTACATATGGTGCCTTCAGTTTGGTCTTCAAATAATAAATACATTAAAATGCTTCTCTAATATCAAGTTATTCATTTTGGATGAAAAATTTGATGTCAGAAAATGGCATTAAAGAATCAGTTTGTTCTCAACAATTGTCATTGGACAAACATTTTGGTGTATTTATTACTAAAGGACCAAACTGATGACCCTTGTATCTTTGGAGAATCAAAATAGATGTTTGCTCTATTTTAATTCTTACATAAAACTTTTTATCCATAATTATTTCTAAATTGCATGCTAACCATTAAACCATAAATCAGTGTTTCATCAATGACTGGGCTTATTTTTATAACCTTGGATAATTCTGTATAATACTTTTGTCTTGAAACCAAAATTTTTTATATTCTTCATTTACTGTTAATTAGTGTTTCTTGTTCCATTTCTTTTTCATATTCACTAATTGTCATGTACTTTTTATATTAAATATCTTGACATTATTCACATAGATATATGTTATTGACATTTTGCTGTGCGTAATCACATAATTTATTGCACAATAGATGTATGGAAGTTTAAGGGACTTTAAATGTAGTTAATTAAAGTTTTCTCATACCTAGTAACTAGTCTGATTGTAGGTATATAATGATTGTCCACAAAGTAAAGTATAAAAAAATTATATCAGAAAGAAAAGTTAAAAAATATACGTTATTATTTTCCAAATATTTATTGTTTTATATTTTTTTCCTAATGATATAAATTTAATATACTGACCTAGTTTGGATAAACTTATCAATAAGTACTTATAAGGGTAAAAAATTAAATAGTAAAATGAATCAAACTTCTTGCTTAAGTTATGTTTCTCTATTTTTTAAAAATTTTACAAGTTTTTTTTAACTTATAAGAGAGATTTTATTCATTTTGTATATTGATTTTCTTTTTCTACAAGGACTTGAGAAGTTTATTCAAACTGGACCATTATTTCCCATACTTATGTTAGCTATTATTATACATGGTTACAAATGGATGCTGTCTCACCAATGGTATGTTTTGCATACAAACTTAATCAAGGGCTTGTTTAACAAATTTTTTTTACATATGAACTTATGTAAAAAATTTGATCATAGAAGTTAAAAGGTATTTATGAGAGTTTATAAGCTATTTTTATAAGGTCTTCTAAGTACTCCATAATTTGTTAATCTAATGTGTGGATGTTCATCTCTTCATGACACCTTGTGTGTCATTTATAAAATATAATCACATGCAACACGAAGAATGCTGCAAATGTCATTATTGACAAGTTGCTTTAGAATAATATGAAAAACAACTCAGGCTTGTGAAAATGAAGCCTGGTTCAGTCATTGGTATCTCTTCCACTTCTCTACTTTATTTCTAAGCTCATTTAAATTTTTTCCGAAGGGCAAAGAAGGTAAAAAGAAATTCACATGTAAATCAAAACCTAGATATCATAGTGGTTTGGGTGGATCAATGCTCTGATTCTGAATGATTGTGAAATTGGCTTTAATCTAGTATTTAGCGATGAGAATGCTTTGTAATTGTAATTGTATGTTCTATGAAATGTGCCTTGCTTCACTTAATGTGCACACAAACTTTGCTCCTTATGGGTAGGATCTGGAAACCATGGTTTTTAGTTCTTGCACCTATTTTACGGAAGCTATCATTTTCTAATTTCAGTCATCAATTTTTTGTTATCACCATTATTCATATTCATCACAATGTTGTGTATCTTCAACCTGGTCAGACTCTTCCATAACACACAAGAACCAATTCAACCTAAATAGACTTGTTGGATTGAGGCTCAATTCTAGTTTATATAAGAATGACATTTATTGAGATAGAGCAGCAACATGCAACCATGAATGTCTCTACCAAAATAAAGAATTACACTTAAAATATGCTCATTTTTAGAGTCATTTAATTTAAGGTTATATTTTATTTTTATGGTAGTGAAACGATGGTAATCAAAATTTAATATGGTTTCCTTTGTATAAGTAGTTGTGTTTTCTGATGAATCATTGTTGGTGAGTTTGATGCTAAGAATTTTTTTTAACATGCACTTTAGGTGTTTACTTCTCGGGTTATCATGGTGTTCCATATACATATGTGCTTCCATCTGTTGCACCAGGGGCATACAATGCAGTGAATTACAGATCAAATGGTACTGGGGGAAAGTTCCAGAACAGCAAGGTTCTTCTCATTCCATTGATTTAATCTTGTTAGTGGTTTCTCATGTTGTAAGTTGCCAAGTTTTCAGACAAACACACACAAATATAAATATGTTAAATTCCCATATCTTCTTGTAGAGGAGGCAGATCAACATCGAAGCTGTGCAATTTGAAACTTGCATGAAGGCTCCAGTGTTGCTATACTAAATTACTTTTTTTCCATGCTACTTAATCCATTGAACTTTCATACACAATGGGGCCGTGCTTAATTGATTGTGATTTGTATGCTTATTTATTTTGTGACAAAAAGAGGTGCCATTCCCCTGTGTTAGCCTGCAAATTCATCCAGTGTTTTCTGTTGAAGTGCAGTTCAAATGGCCTGCGGTTTGCATTTAAGCAAACATGCTTGTTTATCAGTGCTAATAGCAGATACAAATAAGTACTAACTACTAACACATGTTAGATGGCTTGAAGGAAAGAAGCTTAAATATGATGGCTTAGGACTTCTGGACATCAAACCTGTGAAATATTTACATAATTCATACGATGTTCTTAAAATTGATGGGACCCCAAACAACAATGAAGGCCTCCGGAATACAAGCCCTACAAGGCCCACTGTGTGGCAGGTTTACTCCTGTTGGAAGAAGGCCAATAACCAATAATTAGGAAGTCTGTTATTATTCTGTTATTAGGATGCTGCTTTGAATTTGAATAAGTTAGTCAGGATATTCTGTTATTAGATTAGGTTAGTTCCATTGTTCTTTATTTAAATTGTTAGTTTGAGGAATTGAGGGGGGAGTTTTTCGGCTAGACTTAGGAGAGGAGAATAACATTCTCTGAGAGGAGCTTTGGCTCTGGGAGATTCTTGTAATCCTAATTCCTATCATAATCAATTAAATATCCTTTCCTTTTTCTTCAATTACCTGAGCATAGATTGTGGACCCTAACAGTCTTTTTGACAATAATTTCTCGTTGACTTAATATTACAAAATCAAAGCAAAGAACCATGTTAAACATCAGATTAAAGGCTAACTGTGTCCATAATTGGGATGAATTGACAGTTACTGTTCAGTCCCAACAACATTTCAGACCATGATGACCTGTTTGGTTTGCATGAGTATATTGGGGAGGGGGTAAAATCTTAACAAAAGATTGAAATATGAATCCACGTGAGTCTAACAATATTAGAGTTCTAATGTGGTGATTTGCTTTATCCATCTGAATTGACATATATCCTCTCATTTTGCAGGAAGAGCGGAGTAACTCGGTGACTATTGGTGTTGCAGATGGGCATATAGGATTGGTTGTTGGTCGTGGTGGAAGGAATATTATGGACATTAGTCAGGTTTGCCAATGCCTAATGGTATTACAAGGCATATAATGTGATTACTCGTACAATAAACTAACTTGAATAACCCGCTGCCTTTTCAGGCTAGTGGGGCAAGGATAAAGATATCAGATAGAGGCGATTACATATCTGGAACAACCGATAGGTAGCTAAAGATTTTGCTTGCTTCACACCCCCAGTATAATTAAAGTCATTAAGCAGATGCCTTGACATAATTTCTTTAACTGCAAATGTTTTTATTTTTATTTTCTTATTATACAGGAAAGTTACCATAACAGGATCCCAGAGAGCAATTCGTACAGCCGAATCTATGATATTGCAGAAGGTTGCTTATGCTACTGAAAGGGTGATCGAGTAGTTTGCTAGTGCCATTGTCTGTTGGTAGACCCTTAGTGAATCTGCTTGCTAATTGCTTATACATTTGCTGAATTTTGGGATTTGTTTCCATAAATTATCATCACATGATATAATTCTGGAGATCTTTATTGTAGTGGGAGAGGGCAGCATTTTTTTTTTCTCTTGAATTGAGATCGGTCTTATAGGATTTCTTCTCAAACCCCTTCATCAGACAAGGTCGATTGGAAAGTGCATTCGTGCTTTTCCAAAATGTAGTATTTAGAACTATATTCTTTTTTTGTAAGTCAGCAGTTGCTAATGTCATATACGATCTGTATCCTCAATCACTGGCCAGAGATAGAATTTGAAAATTATTCTGTGATAGGAATCAAGAATTCACGTGAGTTGTCAGAGTCAGAACCTCACACCCCAGAGCGGTGTTTATTTTTTCATCGTAGTTAGTCATTGGTTGAACTTACTCTTTCTTTTAGATTAATATGTGGTGACTTACAGGTCCACTGAGTTAGAATCTCTCGCAATAGCAGTTTTTGTTTCTTTCAACCCCCTCCCCCTACTGCGCTTTTGATCGAAATAAAATTTGATTCCTTTCAAACGGTATTAGGAGCGTTAGCGATTTGGGGCGTTAACAGCTAACAGGTTGTGCTAGTTTATAAAGTCCGGCTGCGTGTGATACATTGTCTTAAAATTTCTGCAGAATTAAATCAACAATCATGTGTCCAGATTTCTTTCTAAGTGCCCTGATAAAATCGTCATAGTATTACTTAAAATAAAGATTAGTGGGATAAAGAAGCCAATGGTCAAACTTGATTTTTCTCACTGTTCTCTATATTTTATCACAATTATATTTCTGGTACCTATACGGTCTACTTGTTGTTTCTGTGGTGTACTCTCGTAAAGGTTTGGTAGCATTGCTTGTCCCAGGCACTTCATGGTTCGATGCTTGTCCAAGACTTTACACAGTTTGCAGGTACAAGCATGCGATCTTGACCAGAAAAAAAAGATTAGCATCGATATGACTGGAATATTCCTGCAGCTTTATGAAAGTGCTTGTTCTGCGTACGTCAGGATTATAATCTGTCATGTTACTTTTTGCACGGTAGTTCTTAGCCTCCTATCGTCTGAAAGGAGTTTTTGTCTACTTCTGAGAATCGCAAACGATAAGTTGCTCGAGTAGTATGCTGATTAAATTGAAAAATAGTATTAAAGGGGAAAATGAGATTTTTAAAAACCGGAACTTGTAAATTGAAGATTTAATTAAATGAAAAATACTATTGCCGAATATGTGGATCACAGTTTTAATAAATGGAGAAATTAAGGTAAAAAAACAATCAGAGCTAATAAAAAATAACACTACACATTTTTAAATTTTTACTAACTTAACTACACATTTTTTAATCTATATAATTGACACGTTAAAAAATTAAACAACATTGTTTTTCTATTTCATTTCAAATTATATATGTCAGAACTAATAAAAAATAATGAATAAATCAGATAAATAATAATTTTTAAAATTTATAACAATTATGGAGTAAAATAATAATTAAAAAAACTTTTACGGGTAATACTAAAAAATCAATGAAACTTCCTCTTTCTTAGTGCTGCACTATGCCATAAAATAGGAAATTCACTCATTTAAATTCAAAACATTGTATTCGCAACTTGACCGGTGGCAGAAGGACGAAGGGTGTTGTTTATTTGACTTGAGTTACTGTACATAGATGCCACATGTCACACGTAGAGTGAGTAGTTTTTTATGTGTGCCATGTGTCAGTTTCCAGTTGAATGGCACTTGTTGATTGAGAAAAATCAATGGCCACGTATGTGTTTAAGAAGAGTTTTGCATTATTTCCGTGTTTGGTAAATTATTTGAAGTCAGTCCTGTTTTGATAATTTTTTATTCATTTTTATCATAACAGTGAAAAAGCATAGCTTAGTCCACTACGTTGTCATCATCAACGATTGCATTATCAAATTTGTATCTGAGGGTCCACTCTCTTCAAGTTCAAGCTGAATATGCCTAAATAAACGTCTTCATAATCAATATTTGTCAAATATAGTAATAAAAGTACTACGGAACATTGTCTCTCGAAACCAGAATCAACGTACAATGTTTTTCAAGCCAAGTGACGCAAAAGTTTGTCCCACTTACCTGAGTATATAATTTGCAAATTCTTATTTTTAAGGATTAATATTTTTAAGAGTTATTTTAAATAGAAATAGATTAACACATTACTTTTATCCCTATTTTAAAAATTTAATCTTAATTTAAATTTATATTTTACATTTTTTATCTCTTTAATTTAGTTTTTTTTTTTTTATAATTCTGTAGGTGGCAAAGCTCTGCAAATGTATTTCTTTAGTTTGGTTTTATCTAACATAGTAAAATACTTATTATTAATAATTAAAATAATTTTTTAACCTTATTAAGTTTTAAAAATATTTCGAAAATATATCTTAAAATTTTATTTTAATTGAATACTAACTGTGCAATGTACCAAAAAAGAACCAATTTAAGAAAATATTATTAAAACGATCCTTTTTAATTTATCAATGCATTAAAATATTTTTTATATTGTTGTAGGCGACTTAATGATACGAATAATTAGATTCGTAAGTATATTTTGTTAATATTCTTTGCATCACTCAGAGTCTCGAAGTTGATTTTAAGAAAGATAAGACAAGAATTTTCTAAAAAAGAGGAGATAAAGGGAAAAGCAATTTATTAATGTGAAGCTTTATAACATCATCTACAATGATACACAGTAATATTTATAGTAACCTTAATACTACACAGTGTAACTTCACCATGCATGAAGCAAGGAGACCAAGAAAGTTACACTGCAATTTATTTTTGGAAATCACATATATATAGCAACAAGATTGAGTGCTATATATTATATGCCTGAAGCAAAAACTAAAGAAAATTAAGGAGACTCATCATTTCCACCCCCTCCCCAACCAGACCCATATCCTGAACCATAGCCAGAGCCACTGCCATACCCAGAACCTCCACTACCACCTCCACCGCCGCCGCCGCCGCCACCTCCACCACCTCTTCCTCCATATCCACCTCCTTGTCCACCTCCTTCTCCATAACCAGAGCCATAGCCAGAACCAGAACCATTAGAACCTCCACCTCCACCACCTCCTCCACCTTTGCCACCCCCTCCTCCTCCTCCTCCACCATTCCCACCACCACCAGACCCATATCCGGACCCATATCCTGATCCATATCCAGACCCATACCCAGAACCACCAGTCCCACCACCTCCTCCTCCACCACCTCCTCTGCCACCACCACCACCTCCTCCTCCTCCTACTGTTCCTCCACCGTACCCTTCACCCCCACCAGACCCATACCCTGATCCATACCCAGAACCACGTCCAAGACTACCACCACCACCTCCTCCTCCTCCACTACCGCCGCCACCACCACCGCCTCTTCCACCAAATAACCTCTCTGTGACCCTAGCAGCACATGCAAGTTCCACAACCAGCAACACAATGAAAGCAGCCCCTATGACCTTGGAGCTGGCCATTGTCTATTCTGCCACAAAAACACAACGTGTGATGATAAGAGAATTAAGTATATTCACTGTGAGAATGTGATTTTCATATACTGATGGTTGACGAAGAGAGCACTCAAGAATCTACAGTAGTAATATTGCTTTAGACAAAACAGAACAAATTCTTGTACTTTGATGCAAAAATGTGAGGTAAGAGACCCTATATATACACGTTGTAAAGCATGCAGTGCATTCTAGTAGCTTCCTTAACACCTAACTAATGTTACTATTGTATTGGCATATGTCATGATTGATTCCAAGGAACGTGTTGCGGGGTATTCGTTAGTGGTGGTGAACGGTCGTGTCATTGCATTTGCACGTGGTGGGTGATACAAAAGATAAATAATATTGCAAATTCTTTATAGTGGACTTTGTCTAAATTGTTTTATGAAACAGATGATTTCATTTTAAACAATGGATTAATCAAATTTTATTTGAAAATATTAAATTCAAAATCTAACATCATATAGTTAATTTTATTACTTTATCTGAGATACATTAATTTAGCTAGAGGATAACTGAGACAAACTCTAATTGGTGTTAGTGGAATCTGTGTTTTTTTTTGTCCTTATGCATAACTCTTTCCTACACATTCTTTACTCCCACTTTTGACTTGAGCATTCCTCGTTTTATATTAAAGGAATTGGAGCCAATCATCTGCTTCCCCATTTTGTCAATCTGTTCTCATACTAAGGCCACCACCAACGTATGAATGGAAAGCTTTCACACACTATTATGCACTTACATTGGGGTGGTTTGTCTCTAGATTATGTTCTAATTTCTTCAACCAATATAGATTAGTGCACAGGAAAATAAAATGCTCTCACATTAGTTTATGACAGTGGTGGAGAATGGTTAGTTAGTCAATGATACCTAGATTTCATGTTATAGTATAAAAGTAAGTATTCAATTTGACATTAGTTAATCTAGAGTTTATCTTGAATTTACATGGAATTTGTATTGTATGTTATTATTGATAATAAAATAAGATTTAGTGGAATGTTTCTGTAAAGCATTTTCAACAACTCAATGAACATGCGTCTTTAACGTAATCCGTACAATTATTCTCCATCAGATTATCACTGACTCTAAAACCAATTTCTTATAATTAAATATAATCTCATTTGAAAGTAAATATACACATTAATTACGGTCCTTCATAAAAAAAATTAGGCCCAAAACTTTTCATTTTAACTATTAAGCACACACAGACAATTATATTCATCATCTTGGCATGCACTGAATTATATCCTTCTAAAGATATTTTTGATCATATGCAATTATACAATACAATGCTCTATACTTATTAAATTATATAAAAAAATTCATTTATTATTTGTAAACAAATGGAGAATTAATAATCATATTGTGTCTCTTCAAAAATCGTATTATACAATTTAAAAACTGAAGTATAAATTGTTGATGATTAAAGCTACAAGAGTAAAGCAAAGTTTTCAGAAAATACTATATGATCCAAATAACAGCACAGGACTAATGAGAATTAATGTCTAACAGGCCTCTAGACCTGCGTATCGTTAGCCGACTTAAGCACACACAACTTTTCTAGACAGAAAAAAGCACAAAACTTTCTGAGATACACAGAGAAAAATTATGCACCACAAACACCCACTACCGTAACTCAACTACCCAAATATATACGATATACAATCTTTCGGTGGGGTTTGTCTACTTTCTTCATGAAACGTGCTCTTTCCAGTGACAAATGGCAGTGTTGAAGAATATAGCTTTCAATAGCTTCCTGTATCGCACTCTGCCTTCAATCATTATAGGTTTGGAAAATCACGTTCCTTATCGAAATGGGAACTGTAGCCATTGTCAATTTTCCTATAATTTCTTTTAACTAATATATATATATATATATATATATATATATATATATATATATATTTGATGAGTATCAAGAAATGATTTTTCTAATGCCATGATTTGAGAAAAATTAACGTTTAACATATTGTCTAATGATCATGCATGCAACTAGCAGATCCATTAAAAGTGGCAGACTCAGAACAGTGATTATATTTTAGAGGCAGCACTTAATTTTGCTTAAGAAGGTAGGAAGAGTTAGATATTGTGGTATTTTGAAGTGGGGAATTAGAAAACGTTAAACGCAGTGCTTAGTGGTACGCGTGCACCTGTCCAACTCTCACTCACAACTCACAAGAGTTATTATGCACTTTGAGTTTTGAGTCAAATCATTTTTAATTAATATAAACGATTGTCTCTTTGACACTGAAGATGCGTTTCGGTTTGGTGAACCTGGAGTCAAAAAAAATTAAGAAAGTGTTATTTAAAGTTGAAAATGATTTTTTCAGAAGCTAAAAAAATGGGGATTTGTATTTGTGGGATTTATAAAAATTTAATTCCTAAAAAACTGAGGGATTGTGTTATTTTTTAAATTTTTTATTGTTGAATGATTTTATATAATATAATATAACTTGTTATTGATGATTATTATGATTAAATTTGTATTACATTTTACTTTTTTATTTTCTTTTTTTATTCATTAAGATGACATTTTTTTTCTCCTTTTTTTTAAAAATTTTCTATGCGCACACATATCTATCTATCTATCTTTAAAATCTGCTTTTCTTCCCTAGGTATATCTGGACGAGAACGGTGAGAACAAATTCAATTTTACGTATTAAGAACTTATTTATGTGAATAATCATTCTGTAATATATAAATTATAAAAAATATTTTATTAATAATTATAGTTTATATTTTATTCACTGAAGTCTACTCTTATTTTAAAAGACGAGACTGTTCAATATTCTTCCTCACTTCGGTTTATGATTTTGTAATTTTAGATAAAACTACAAAAGATTTTAGTCCTTAAGAATTAATGCAAACTTTTGACAGCAAATGATGTAATGAATGCAAAAGCCTCAAATAATTATGTCTGTATTGCGTTAGGCCAATTGTAATAATCCAATTAATCATTGGATGTTAAGTTTCAGCCTTGACCATGCTTTATGGGTACTAAAGTCTTTCATCATTGGATTTGATTTAGCTAGTGATTAGGCTTACGCCAAATTTAATGTTTAGGTTTGATTTGACGATTCATGATAGCAGATTATTATTAAGTCCACATAAATGCTCATTGAGTTTGTGGATAACCCTGCAATATTGAATTATACATCAACTGATAAAGTTATGTAAGGAAGGGAAAAGTGATCATATTAGCGTGCATAGATAATTAAGATTAAATATTATATAGAATTTTTTACCTGACTGTTTTAAATAAATTATAAAGTTTGTGTACAAACATTACAACTGAATGATTGCGCAGCTTAGGTAATCTTTGAAAAAAATAAATAAAAAGTTAACAAAATTAGGATTAAATTAACCATATTTTTTTTTAAAATAAAAATTTCTATAAATATTAGGACTACCAAATGGTTGCACTTTAAGTAATTTTGAGATTTTTTTTATATTTCAAGTATATTTTATAAAAGAAAACGCATATATAAATAAATGATAAAAAATAACATACAATGAAAAATTGTTTAAATAACGGAACTAGTATTGATAAATATTTAACATACAAGAGGAGCCTTCCAATAATACAATAATCACAATTATGTATAGTTTATCCATTATCCATTATCCATTATCCATTATGAAATCATAATAGCAACACCAGGGCACAAATGTTAGATATGAGTGAAAATGCATCTTCTCCATCACAAACCTTAATTTTGTTTTTTGGGTTCTTTTTCTTGATAAAACAGAAAAAATAAAAAAGAAATAAAATGTTGTTGATAATAAGTTTTCAGAATTTTCTGCTGATAAAGGACAACGTATACCCATGGCTCTCTATACACTCAAAACCTTAAAACTCACCCCTTTTAATTAAGCATTAGGAATATGGTTGAACTGATCACACCTGCTCCTCACCTCTCCTTGCCTACCAGTCTTCACTTGAAACACAGAAAGCTTTTCCATTGCCTTTGCAAAATCATTGAAGAATGCTTGTTGATCTTTTGCATAGAGCTCCACAAGAGGCCTTGTCCTTGCATCCAAACCCAAAAGGGAATCAGATCTCAACAACCCCAACCCTTTTAGCACATTTTGGTAATAAGCATTGTCAAATTTCCCTGGTGACCTCACATCATTGAATGCTGCCATAGAAGGGTCCACAGTGTAGTTCTGGCACACTTGTCTCAAGCCAGCAACAAGTTTTGGGTGCATGGAAGGATCAGCATCAGAGGTCTTGCTAAAGTTAAAGATCCTGTCGCTGAACTCCTTGCAATGTGTGAACCCAATGGTGTGTGCTCCAGTTAAAGCCACCATTTCCCTGACAGTGAAACCCTTTGCGGTAAACTTGGCAATGATTTGATCCATGCTCATGTTTGTCTTTGGAAGGCTTGCATCAACTTTTGTTGCATCAGATGTGAGACTATCTTTTCTCCCTAACCTCACAGGGTAATAAGGACCACCCACCATCTTAACAAGGTCCCTTGTGGTCTGTGCAACAATGTCTGAACAAGAAACAACACCTGGGCATGCAAGTTCCAAAGCGGTTTTGATCTGAGCAATGATGTCAAAGGCATCGCCAGAGAGAGAAAGGTTCAAGTCTGCATCACGTTCTGCATGTGGGGTGTAAGCGTTGGAAGTGATGAGGATTGAGGCATCACAACCATCAGTGATGCAATCATGGAAGAAGAGGCGTAGGATTCCTGGTGCAGTTGCAGGGCTTGCGCTTTGTTTGGTGAAAACGTTTTCTCTAACGATTCTTTCAAAGTCAGGGCATGTTGTTTTGTAGTAATCAACGTTTAGCTTTGCGGAGGAGAAAGGGAGTGAAATGAAGAGAAGGAAAAGGATTGGTAAAGCCATGGGGTGTGTGGAGTAGCCAAGAGAGAAGGGTCAAGATCGAACAAAGAGATATATGTGTTAATAATGCTCTTTAATTTCTTTCTTCTCTTCCTCTCTTGGGTTTGTTTTTTTTCTTTTTTTTTTTGCAGAAGAGAAAGTGTGAGCCCCTTTGAGAAAGGACTATGGGGCAAAGGGAAGAGAATGCATTTGTGCCAACTTTGGGAACAATGGCAGGAGGCTGAAAAGGTGATAAAATGTGTGGAAGAGAGGGGTTTGAGGAGATTTTCCTTAACTTGCAATTTTCTTTCAATTGGTTCGTTCATGGCTTTGCTATTTTCGCATGCTCATGCACTATTGTTGACACAATCAACACTTTGTCATGCTTTTTTGGGTCATCTTCTTGCGGTATTTACTAGTCTTCTAACGTGGAATGCGCTTGTCCAAACATAACTTCCACTCTTTTAGAAAATGCTTCTTAAAGAAATTTCTGGTATTCCCTTTTTAGAGCCTTCCATTTCCTTCCACCAACTTTTCCTTTTTCTACTTAAGATGGTATTACGTTAAAAGTTAAAATTAGTGAAGCTATTCCATTTTTTTCTTTCTCAAAATCAGATGAAAGATGATAGAAAACTCTTCAGAATCAAAATAATTAGTCAAAGTTACAAAAATCTCACGCTCCAAGTTTTTCTTTTGTATATGTTAATACAGTTAAGGATAAATAATTATGAGTTAACATTCGCAGTTAAATTTAAATACTTATACTTATTACTAACTTTTTATAAAATAAAAAATTAATTAATTAAATTATTAAATTATCATATATTATCTTTTAATCATGTATATCAAATTTCATATAATTTGAACATTTATAAATATATTATTCAAAATTTGATATTTACTTATATTTTAAAATATTTTATCTATTAAAATTAAGTATTGTAATACATATTTTATTTTTATAGGAAGTTTTATAAATATTATCTATTTAATAAAAATTTTAAATTAATAATTGAATTAATTAATCTTACATTTTATGAAAAATTATTAAAAAATATAAATATACTAATTTGATACTTCATGTTAAAAGATTCAATAATTGTTATGTTCAAAATTTAAAAAGAGTTTGGTAAACTCTAATGTTATAAAAAAATTTAAATATGTAATTAAACACTAAAGAATAACAGCTCTACTAAATTAAATACAAATAAAATGCCTTGTTAAAAAAAGCATCGGATAAAATCGCTTGCAATGACTCTAACGAAATAAGTAATTTGATTCATTGAATGTTCGTTAAATTAGACAGAGAAACAAGAAGTCCATTTTTTTTTTAATGAAAAACATGTTGACATTAAACTTTTGAGTATATATTAAATGAACAGAGAAAGAACGAAATTTCAAGGAAATAAAACAATAAAAGTGTGATAAACAAGTATAAGGAAAAATAAATATTAAATTACAAAAATTAATTTGTTACCTCTCCCTTTAATCATTTGACACGAAAAATATATTTTTAAAAAGATTCTTACATGATATTTAGTTGCCAAAGAGATAAAGGAGGTGGCCAGAAATAGATTAGAAGAAAGTGATTTATTAAAAATATTAAAATAATTTTTAAATTTAAATTTAAATTTTTTATTTTCACTCTATTTATTTATTTAAAAAATATATTATTAATTATATTTTTTCTCTTATTTCAACTTATTCAAATATCATATTATATATATATATATATATTTTATATTTTATATTGTGTAAAAATAAATCATATTAAAAAAATCATATTTATTTCCTATTTATTTAAACTTTCATCAAAATAGGCATTAGTGATGAATGTCACGTACATAGTGGAATAAGACTTAAATACAACATAACATTTATGCCATATGTATCCTTCATTAATGATAATTTTGTTCGAGTAGTGGGTGGCAAATTTTTTATTATATTATTGTTTTTTAAATAAATAATTAAAAATACATTATATGACTATTTTTAAAATAGAAATTATAATTATTAAATATAAATATTCTATTGTATTAACCAAATTTTTAAATAAATATTGTCAAATATTAAATTTAAGATTTAAAAATAAATATATAATATAAAAAATTACTTAGTATAGTGAAAATTTTGTCACCAATAATAATTTTATCTGGCTCAAACTTATGATAAAAAAACTAATCCTTATAAATGCTGAATTAATATTTGTAATTTATATATAAAAATTTATTCTTATAGAATATTTTTAAATGCTTGTTAAAATTAAATATATTTTATTATTATAGTACTATTATATTCTAAAACTATATTTTTAAATTATTAATCAGATGTTATTAAAACTAATATATTTATTATTTAATTTAAATATAAATATGTTATTAATTTTTTTTATAATGTATTGCTTTTTCGTTGATTACCATTTTATTATCAACGCTTTATTATATTTAAACTCTTATTTTATTTTTTAAATTACCTTATAATTATCTACCTCTATATATAATTTATGACTTTTAATTAGTAAACAGTAATATTTTTGAAAGTTATTTCAAACCATAATAAGTGCTAGTTTCTTTTTATTTCCAATTTAATATTAATCTAAGTTTTTATAATTTTTTATAATTTTAAAATTTCTATTTTTAATTTAATGTTACTTAATATAATAAGATGTTTACTATTAACTATTATTATTTTTTGTTTCAATTTACAAAATCTATTAAAATTAAAAATATTTCTATATAATTTTTTAATTTACCTGTATCTATAAATTGTAAATACTAATTATTTAACAAACATTTTTGTTAGCTTAAATAAGAGCACTCTTAGAAATATTATTATATATGAACGTTTCTAGAGATTAATTATTTAATTCAATATTAATTTACTTTTTTATATTTTTAATTTTATTTTTATTTCAGATTAATTATTTTTTGATTAAATTTTAAAATAATTATATAACGTATATTTATTTTTTATTTAAAATAATTTAATTCAATAATGTATTCGTAGTGCAAAATAAAATACTAAGTTGATAATAATTATGCAATGTACTAGTTTATTGATAAGAAACCATTGGAGATTGTTGTTGTTATATGTGATAGTTTGTCATAGTGTACAGTAAGTTACAACTCACAACAAAGCTTCTTGCCGTAGCGTTTGTTCTGTTGTGTGTCTCCATTCCGAAACAAAGGTCTCCCGCGACAACGACGTATCGTTTGAGATCTCGACGGTGGCTCTCACTCCGCCACCGTCCGATCTCCTCCTCCTCCGCATCTGACCACGCCGTTTCGAGATCTGACATCACTCTCTGATAACAGGTTTTACTCCTTTTCACATTGAATTCCCATCTATTTGAATTTCAGCGTTATCGTGTTCAGCATGACCGTTAGGATTTGAAATTCGTGGTGATTTTCTGCGGTGCGCTCGACCTTGATTCGCAATTTTAGATACTTGAAGGTGCTTGTCAAGGCATTGCCAAAATAGCAAAATCACGTAATTAGGAGTATTGTGAAGTTTGTAATTGGAAAATTTTAAATTAAGAGAAATTCTTAGGTATCTGATTTCCTTGCTAGTAAGTTTTTTCTGTTTTTTGGAACTTGTTAGTGTAGAGTAATGCTGGTGAAAGCTGTTTTTTTTAAATTCAATGGTAATGGGAAAGCTATGGCACACAATCACTACTCTTTGTAAAATTATGCATCTATAAAACGTAAGATCTCAAAATGTGGTTGCAAGGAGTTCTTTTGCTTGCTAGCGGTTGGCGTAACTAGAAAAGAAGTGTTATTTCAAGATCAAACGAAAACTCAATCTGTTTCATGGTGATCAGGGTGTAGGAATAGATTCTGATGTTTAATTTTCTGTTAAAACATAAGAGAGAGGGTGTGGACGCAGCATCTTCTTAAGGTCTATTAGAATGCTCCTAGATTGGTCATTCGATTCCTGCCTTTTCTCCCTAAATTTATCTTGTGTCAATCCGTTGTCCCCATTCTGATATTTCTTAGTATTCCTTGTATTATTTTATTACTTCCTCATACTTTTCTATAATAATTGATGCATTCAAAGGTTACCTCCTATGTTTTTTTAGCCAGCAATAAATTCATGTACTTAAGATATTGATGTGTATCTCTGTCTCTCTTTATGTGTGTTTGTGTGATGGTGTGAATGATGTTTGGAACTTGTGATTGTTATCTGTTTTGCTCAAGGAAGCAGAGACACTTCAAAATAGTCATAGGCTCATAGCACTGGTGTCATATAATACATTTCAGATCCTCTTAGTTTCATTTTTAAATTTTTTTTATACTAATAAAAATGGAAATACCTTAACAATTCTATAAATAACAGTACTTTATCATCTCTAAAATGACTAATGCTAAATTTAAAATATTGATTTTTATTTAATTTAAGATTCATATTTTTATGTTAGTACTAATTTTATATGTTGCATAAGAGTCAGGTGATGTCTAAGATTTTTTAAAATTTCTTGTATTCTTGTGTCCTTGCTTCCTAAGTTTTACACCTCTGGATCTTTTTATGTGTGTTGTTTTGACAATTTGTCATTTGAGATTCTTTGCCTGTTTATGACAGTTAAAGCCTGAAGTGACAATTAAAACAAAGGTGATTCCAAACAGTTTTTCCTGGACTAAAGGAGAACCGGAGAAATATGGAAGTCAACAATTGTCATAAGGAGCTCACATATGATAAGTGGGTACCGATCTCTGTATCTGGTGCACGTCCAGCTGCTCGCTACAAGGTTTCTTCTGTCCTTTTTCTTCATTTCCTTTTTATGAGTTATTTTTCTTTTGAGTGCTAAAAGTCCTTAGTCATTGTTGGCTTCTCGGCTGAAGTTCTTCCTTGGCCTTGAATCAGATACTTATCCCATATTTTATTCTTCACTGTAGCATGCTGCAGCAGTAGTTGATGAAAAATTATACATTGCTGGTGGGAGTCGTAACGGTCGACACTTATCTGATGTTCAGGTATAGGGTATGAACAGATGCTTCTGAATCTTGGACTTGTTGTAGTGGGTCACATGACTTATCTGTTTGCAGGTTTTTGATTTAAGAAGTTTGACGTGGTCTTCTCTGAAACTAAAATCAAATATTGGAGAAGATGATGACAATAGCTCACAGGAGATTCTTCCAGCCACTTCTGGCCACAATATGGTAACAATTTGTATAACAACTCTCTCTATGTGCATATATTTTGTAGGATGCAATCTTACTTTTGTTAGTTTGGCTACTGATGAACCATGAATGTTAGTGATAATCTGGGTGTTTGATTTGTTCTGATGGAGACTTGGAATTTTCTACAGATTTGGTGGGGGGAGAAACTACTTCTTCTTGGTGGCAATTCAAGGGATTCTGCTGCTGAATTAACAGGCTAGTATCTGAACAATGATTTTTATAATGGGTTGAAAAACATATGAGTGCCTGATTATTTTATATCCATGCATGGCATATTATAACATGTTAACACATAGGAATCTCACAATGTTTGTTAGACTTCTTGCAGTTCGATACATTGACATCAAAACATGCCAATTTGGAGTTATTACGACTTCTGGGAGTGTTCCAGTAAGTGTGTCCATTGATGTAAAAGTTTGAACTTCTGTCCATGGATGTTGAGTTTTTGTTCGGTTCCTTCATCAGTATCCTACTGTAAATGATTTTACTGAGAAATTGGTTTTTGATATAGCCTAATGATGCTGATCGATCCATGTAGCCAGTTCCAGCTAATGGGATAAGAGTTGATTGTTACTGTTGTTGTATCTTCTTTATCCTACTTTTTCCTTTTGAATTATGTATGTAGGATATTCTACTTTTTAATATCTTTGTATGCTATGTGGTAGTCACTTTACTTGTGATTGAATACATATTTGAATGTTTTCAATTTATTTTTCCAGGTAGCCCGTGTGGGGCAGTCTGCAACACTCGTTGGTTCAAGAGTGATATTGTTTGGAGGAGAAGATATGAGCAGGAAGCTGTTGAATGATGTCCATGTACTCGATCTGGAAAGTATGACTTGGGAAATGATAAAGACTACGTAAGTGGAATCTATTTTACACTTTCAGAAAGTGGGTTTTCATGCTTTAGAGAAGTTACAAATAACCATATCACTTTCTTGCATTTTGATAGGCAGACACCTCCAGCTCCTAGATATGATCATGCAGCTGCTATTCAAGGAGAGCGGTACCTTCTGATTTTTGGTGGTTGTTCTCATTCTGCCTTCTTCAATGATCTTCATTTATTAGACATGCAAACAGTGAGTGAATCAGAGAATATTGCTTCCCAACTTTTTTTCATGCATGTTTACTTTTTACTAAGCTTGTTTCTTCCATTCTGGGGTGATCAGTTACTTCAGTATATTACATATGCACAAAAGTGAATTTTGATATAATACTGTCATACCTCCCACTACCCAAGTTACTGTTGGAAGAAAAACAAGAATTGCCCAGACTTAAGGCATGTGTGGGTTGATGGTGATAGTGGGAATAAAATTCACTTTGATATCAGAATCAAAGGAATCTAAGTTAGGGAAGGAGGCAGTAGATGCCTTGAAGAGTTGGTACTATTTATTCTTTGTCCTCCCCCGGGTTCATCTGGTGCTAGCCACTGAACAAGAGAGGAGTGTGAGAACTTTCTGTTATACTAAACTTTTATTGGCCTTTAATCTAGCTTCTTCGTTTGTGGATTACTGCCAATCGATGGGCATTTGACCTTTTTCTTTTAAAAAAGCAAAATAAGAAATCCAATTTTGCCTACCAGATTGTTTTGTAGAGTAGGTTGTGTTGTCTTGCAGAGGAACGTCTTGAGACCTTTTCTTTTCTGTAATAATTTTTTTTATCTATATAATTGTAATATACTTATTCTGGGTCATTATTTTGACGAACCCATGCAATGACTTTTGATGGTTGTCAAGGTAACACTCATTAATATAAAATTGTGCTATCAATTAGTGATGCTGCTAAATGGTATTGGAATCTTGATCTTCTCTTTTTTTTGGGGTGGGGGTGGGTACATGGATAAGAACAAATAAAAGCAACTGACCCTGATACAGTTATTTGTCTTTCACTCAGGCTTCGTTCCTGTAATTTGATGGACTTATGGACTGTCAAGGTTTCTACACATTTGGCTAACATTCACTGACAATTTAGGGACATAAACTGTCTGGTTGACGAGAGTTATCTTTACTCAAAGCTATTACCCTAAGAAACTAATAGGTGAGTTTTAGCTTAAAGTATGTGCAGGTGGCTAGGTAAAATACATTGTGCAATAGTAAGAATGTTTCATAGGTGTTATTGGAACCATTAGATGCAGACATTTGTTTAAAGTGGTAATCATACTCTTTTTATGGGAATGTGGAGCTAATGTAGCTATTCACCTCCACATAGGTCGGTAATATTTCATGCAACAAAAAATTTCTTTTACTGGTTTCTTGGCAAAGATTTACTGTTTCAGTGGAACTTTCTTTATTATGAAGTTTTTGTGAAATATAAGTATTTTTGTTGTGCTCCTTTTCTGAAATTTGCATCCATTGGAGAATTCAGTAATTGGAATTGGAAAGGCTTATAACTATAAGTGATGACTGGCAAACTTGTGCATTGACGATGACTAGTGTGCAAATTTGCAACTCAATACGCTTTTTTGCATCTTATGCTTGGTAGATACTGTAATTTATGAAGATCTCCTCACACATGTTGGCCTCTTAAGTCGAAAATGTTTAGTTGGAAACATAATGTTTATTTGTTTACTTTGTTCATCTGGTTGTAATCCATGGAACGAAAGGGAAGAGAAATTTTGATAATCCTACTAAACTTTAGAGTTTATTTTCAATTTATATTTACCTATCCATAAAATTTCTCTTGCCTTGTCCATTAAACATATAATGATAATAAAATCTTGTTTGGTTCAGATGGAGTGGTCCCAACCACAAACACAAGGTGATTTTGTATCTCCAAGGGCTGGACATACTGGTATCAGTATTGATGAAAGCTGGTTTATAGTTGGTGGTGGAGACAATAAAAGCGGTATGTAATTATTTTTTTTATTTTTTTTAAATTAAAAAGAATTATTAGACAAAGAGTGGAAAAAGTTTATTTCTTTTTGCTTATTTGGATGAATGAAATGAAAATAGAAAAAAATAAGTAAATTTAATTCTATGAATTTTTATAATAAAAAATTTAATTTAATAATTAAAATTTTTGTGATAATATTTTTTCCTTAATAAATTTTCCATATTATATGAAATATTTTTAACATAAAAAGTATTAAAAAACCAATACTTTTCTCTCCCTCCCTCCCCTCCCTAAAAAAGGGGGGGGGGGGTGTGTATTTTCATGAGGACCTCACCTCAAATGAACTATACAACTGCTTAAAAGTGAAGTGTGTGATTCACACACTTCATTCTTTGTGAATGTCTGATTATCAAATTTCAAAACAGGTTGCCCTGAAACCCTGGTGTTAGACATGTCTAAGCTTGTTTGGTCAGTGTTGACTGTTGTGAAGCAAAAAGATCCACTTTCTAGTGAGGTAATTACTCTGTGCATTCCATCTGTTACATTTTTTTACACGGATTTCCAGGAATATTGTATGGAAGAATGTAATTTTTGTCTTCTTCAAGGTCTGTTAGAGTTGGCTGCGATATCCGTTATTGTTGATTTCAAGTCTGTTTGAATATCATTATATATGTATTTAGGATTTTCATATGTTCTTGTAAATTTCTTTTGCCTTGAATATACATATTTGTTTATTTGCATATTCAGTATGAGTTGATTGGGATAATGTTTTCGGTTTTCTTTTGAACATTGAAGTAGGGACCCAGAACTTTCTCTTTTCATAAAACAGAGATCTCTGTTTCCAGTTTCCTCTAATTTCTCTTCTACTGGTTTCTGACAGTGTATGTAGGTAGTGGAAGTTTTAGGACATTCTTTTTTATTTATGTATGAAGTTTTGGATGCAAGTGAGAGCAAGTGAAGTCTAGAATGACAGTTATCCACCTATAAGCTTTGAGAATCATGAAATTTTATCCATTGATATCTGAAATTCAAAGGAGTCTCAAAGATGATGAAATCCTGCTTCAATTTAAGTATGGATTTCATAATAAAGTGGGATATTATCAAATGTGTCATTTCTCCTTGTCTTGATGAGCCTTTATGCATATACACTGTTGACTATTCCACCGCTATACAAGTTAAATCCTCCTATTATTAGCTGTGGTTTCAATCTTTTGCTTACATGTTTACAATTCATCAACTTTTCTTTTTAGAAGCACCTCTTCATTCACAAAGTATGATGCAGTTAAAAGAAATGGGGAGAAGGAACCTTTTTCTTGAAAACTCAAATTCATTAAACTAAACAAGCTTGGTGGCACATACATTATGAAGTGGAGAAATAATCTAAAATTACATAATTCCTGCAGAATTGGAAGCAAGTTGCAATTAATAAGAAAGCATGTTTATCAACGGAGTGGCTTTAATACTACATGCAATGTGTCAAGCAGAGTAGTTAAACATAAAATAATGGGTCCCTCACTTCCATAGGGAGAAAAACCACGAGATCTTCCAGATTTGAGGAAAAAAGTAACCAAGTTCTCTAATGTATTTTATCTACCACAGACTGAGGTAGATTTAAGGGATTGAAAGAAAACACCAAAAAAAACTACATATGAGGACAGCAAGGGATGCCACCTTGGGGAGATACAGCAGGAACCCCAAAAGGGCACCTTGAAGATGAATAAAGAGAGGCTAGAGAGAAGAAGAATGAGTGGAATGCTCTTTATGTGTAACTGAATATGATAATGGTTGTGTAAGCAATTGCTTGTATGAAAAAGACTGTGATATTAATTCATGCCTTGTTATGTTAATGCATTTTCTTTATCTATTGACTTATATGTGATGCAAGTATTTATTGCTTGTCAGGGTCTTAGTGTCTGCTCAGCACTGATTGATGGAGAAAAGTATTTGTTAGCTTTTGGTGGCTATAATGGGAGGTATAGCAACGAGGTATGTGATGTAACCTCTATTTATATTTTTTGTTGGCTATGCAGGATTGGCTTTCTTATTTTGTTTCTGTCAGGAAGATTTATTTATGTGCTTTTGTCAATGATTGTCCCTGTTATCCTTGATGATAATTCATGCATAAACACCCTCTGCCATGTGATTGTTCAAGTCTTTAAGATGTCATTTTTCATCAATTCTTGCCATTGGAGAGGTTTTGTACTTGGATTGGTCCTTTTGGCAGTGTGAATGATTTTGCTCAGTAGCTTGGGTGATTGCGTGTATGCTTCTGTTTCAGCAAATGTTGCTCCTCTGCCTGCGCATCTGGACATACAAGTCTGTTTATTTAGACCATGTATGCCTACTAGTTTGCTTTAATGGGAACAACTTGAATCTAACTTTGTTGAAGTGTTCTACTAGAGTCCAGACTGCCTGCTTGTTTGGATGTGTGCCTCCTCTTTTTAGCTTCACTTGCAAACTTGAAAGGTTTTTGACTTGCTGCTCCATCTCGTGTGAATATTTTGCAAAGAATTGGGTCTTTAATAAAAAAGGAGCTAGGGATTTGTGAAGGTTTTGGGAAAAATTGGAAGGGAATGACTTCAAAGTTGAAAGAGCTCACACGGTTTGCATGTCTTACCATTCAGGCATCAGACAATAGATGAGGAAAGAAATCACAGGGTGGTTATACTGGTTATGTTATGACATAGCGAATCACAGGGTGTTAGCAAAGTGTCAATTTTCATAACCTCATCAGCACAGTGATTTCAAGTAAAACCACATGAGGGTCGACTATGATTTTACCCTTTTCAATGTGATATTACGATTCATCAGAAACATTGCTCTAAATTATCTTAGAAATGATGAGGAATTCTTTCTTTTAGAGGCTATTGCAACAATTCCAAGAAAATAAAGTAGATACATGGAAATGTTGCACTTCTGACTTAGGAGATATGAAAATTTATTCACCAAAGAAACATCTTCAGTTGTGATCAGAACCCTGGGCAAGGATTGATTTAAGAGATATGAATCTATTAAAGAGCTTCTCATAATTTACAATAACTAAAACTTAATGCAACTTGAAAAATGTGGAAATCACATGATTTGTTACTTGTATTTGTTCAGCTTGTTGGGAGTGAACATACCAGAAAAGATAATATTAGGAATAAATATATCAGGGAGAAATTTGGAGAAAATATTACACAAAATTTCCTCTGGTGATTTGGTCATGTTAGAAGTAGACCAATGGAGGCTTCTGAGAGAAAAGTGGTTAAAATGGAACATAGAAGAAAAGTGGTTAAAATGGAACATAGTTTGATTCATAAATACCTCTTACTAAAAGGCTTGGTTGTTTTTCATGCAAATTAAATTCAATCAATCAGGATTCTACCTGACATTATGCATTGCCAATGGCATGTTATGCCGCAAATTCTGAATTGGCTTGTTTTACTCATTTTTAAGTGCAACCTTTTTAATTAAATTTTAATGCTTCCATGAATGGCTGATGATTGGGCCCCTTGCAAATTCAGGTTTTTGTCATGAGACCCAAGGCAAAGGACACCTTGCGTCCCAAGATTTTCCAATCACCAGCTGCTGCAGCTGCTGCAGCTTCCGTTACATCTGCTTATGCATTGTCTAAATCTGAGAAGTTGGATTTCGTGCAACTAGATAATATAAATTCCAAGTCAACTGTAAATGGTCATCCTCAAGATGATGTCACAGACAAAATTGAAGCCATTAAAGAAGAAAAACGGCAATTGGAGTTGTCAATTGCAGAAGTCAGGGCTGAAAATTCCAAGCTCGGAGGAGAGATAGAAGAAGTAAATAATACTCATGCTGAGTTGACCAAGGTATATATTACAATTTTCATATGAAGTTGCACTATAATTTAATAGGTAGCTGTATTTTTCATCATTTTAAATATGTATTTCAGGAACTCCAGTCAGTCCAGGGACAACTTGTGGCTGAGAGATCAAGATGCTTTAACCTGGAGGTACAAATTCACTTTTCTATTTTTGAATGATATAACAGCTAGATAGTTGTTTTTAGGATTGAAGTATATTAGTAATGTTTGTTTCCAGGCCAAAATTGCAGAACTCCAAATTTTGCTGGAATCAATGCAGTCTGTGGAAGATCAGGTACAGGCTCTTCGTGAAAAGAAGTCCGCTCTGGACCAGGAGATGGAGCTTGCTGCAACTGCTCAGAGGCAGAGTACTGGTGGAGTTTGGCGATGGTTTGGTGGGAGTGAAACATGAAAAGTATGAGGGCAATGCCAACTAAAAGTGACTTAGAGTTGAGTCTGAGGAACCTCAACAGATTATTATGTTGTGTTATTTTAGTTCATGCAGAAAATGACATTTCCTTGTTACAGAGCTTTTACAGTGTTATCTTGAGTTGAAATGCATGATGGACTCCAATTTTGAAGGACTTAAGTCTGAAACTTTCAAGAGACCGGTACACAAGCTTTTTGTATTTATGATTCGTACCTTAATAGGTTTACTTTTGTCTGATTCATTTCATGTTGTGTCCATTAAATTCTCTAGGATTTAATTATATTTTATTCATTTGAGTATATATTGGCTTCTTATTTTCATCTTTTTTTATTCATTCTACATATTATTAGCTAGTGCGTTCAATTGCTAGAGGAATGCAATTTTAATTTTATTTAGGTTTAAGCTTGATGACTTCTTTGAACACACCTATGTTATCCATCTATAGAATTCTTTTTGGAAGTCGTGGAACTCCCATCGCCCCTCCTCACTTTTACATATGGGGTGGCCCTTATTTTCAGATTTGGTTTGATTCGAAGAACAATGGTCATGGGTGGTGAGGATTTGTTATCGCACGTAAAAGATTGTCATAATGTGGTTCTAGTGGACTTGTATTCTCTCAATGTGGGTGCTTGAAGGCTTATGGCTTGTTCGTGTCCTGAATTAATGTTGGTAGAAGATTGCCTGTGAGCAGAAGAATGCTCATTTCATATTCGTGTATTTACACTCAATGTGGATAAGTGTCTATAGAAGATGAAGACTTAAGGAGTTAGGTGAATTGACATTGAAGTTGGTATTTTCTGTGACTGGAATTTGCCTCGATGATATTGAAACCCGTAGCCAGCATGAGTAGATAGCCAACAATTCAACTGCTGAAAGAGCGGCTCCGTTTGTATAGGAAATCCATTTTCACAAACCTAAAATAAATAAATAAAGCGAAGCAGAAGAAAAATTGCTACCGTTAAATATTTCTCCTGTTGCGTTAACTGAATGAATTTCTAAAGAAACTCTAATTCATAATTTGATCAAGATTTAGTTTTTTATGAAGACATTTTTTTAAATTGGCTTAAATATGTAATTTTTTTTATTTTAATTTGTCAAAACATTTATTTTTGTCCTTATATTTTAGCAGATTATTATTTTTAGTCTTTTTAGTTACATAGTCCAATAAAAATTGACATTTGGTAATATTTTAATGAGTCAAATCAACAATAAAATTAAAGACAAAATATTAGTGAAAAAGTAAGGAGTGAAGTATAAAAAAATTGTTTGAAGAGATTAAAATAAAAATTTATTAAAATATGAGATTTAAAAACATATTTAAGGATTTGAAATTTTACTGGTTGAAAAAAAATCAAGCCCATTTATTTTTCACAACTACGGTTCAACTACATGGCTTTTAGCGAGAAAATTCCAACCGGTCAAACCAATATATTAAAACAAAATTATATCGAACAGCGAGGGTTTTATACTTAATACATAACATAAAAAAAGATATATAAAACCAAAAAACCTGTTACGTTATATAATTAAATTTCTTTACGCAATGCTAGATCAGTTCTCAAAATAGAAAACCTGACAACCAAAGTGTATCAATTGGTTTTTCCATTATAACATGAGTAGAGGACCACTTTGGCAACTATTTTTTGGATCATACTGATTAATTGTATAGGTCCAGATGGTGTTCAAGGGGAGGTTGTGTCTAAAAATATTATTACAAAAGCTAAATTAGCACAATATTTACTAAAATTTATCCACAACTTTAATACAACTGGTAGTGGTACAGGCAAACAAAGCCTCAAAAGGCTACAGAACAAATCAAAATTCATGAACTCTCGTAAAGATATAAAAAAAGGACAAAGGGCAATATTCTTTATTAAGAAGCATTTATTTTGAGGCACCGAGTTGCATTCTGATTTCACTGTTTCTGGTGAGTTGATTCTTCTCTACTTTTTGCCCATATCCGTTTGATACCAGTTTTAGAATACAAATATTAAATGTCTACAGGAAAATTGATATCTTAGAACTAAGAGACAAAGTAAAACATTCTGGAACACTACTATTTATACCAAGGTTATTCATAACTTGGAGACAAGTTGATATTTGCTTTGAGAAACAAGATCCTTGCGCAATATCTTACCAGCAACTGACCTTGGAATTGTGTCAATGAAACTCACCCTTCTAACTTTCTTATATGGAGCCACCTGAAAATTCTCAAATTTACTCTAAGATAAAAAAAAATTAAAATGATCATAGCAAAGAGAGGAGGCAGAAGATGAGAGTCACCTGGCCTGCAACATATTGAATGACTTGATCTTCTGAGAGTTTAGACCCAGCTGCTCTCACCACATATGCCATTGGTATCTGTCCAGTTTCTTCATCTTCAACTCTGCAACATATCTTTCCACATGAGAAAATCACACATAATGAAAAAGGATAAAATATATTTTTAGCTCCTGTAAATATAACTAAATTTAGTTTCATATTTTGATAACTAAAATCAAATTTAACTATATTTACCAAGACTAAAAATATATTTAAGTCTAATGGAAAATGAGAGTGACAATAAGAGAGGGTAACACACGGTATAACTGCTGCATCAACTATAAGGGGATGACCTAGCAGCACAGATTCCAGTTCTGCAGGAGCCACCTGACGCAACAATTTGATATTTTGTTAACTACAGAAATTCACTGTCTGAATTTCAAGAAAAACAAAACTGCCAGTATTGAAAACTGAAAGAAACTATCAAGGCTTGGAGTACCTGATACCCATTGTGCTTGATTAGCTCCTTTATTCGTTCAACTATATAAACAAATCCATTCTCATCAATATAACCAAGATCACCTGTTCTCAACCAACCTTCTGAATCAATTGTTGCAGTTGTTGCCTCCATATTTCCTAAATATCCTTTCATAATAGAAGGACTTTTCAACCATAACTCTCCTTCCTTACAAGGAGGCAAAGGCTTGCCTGTTTCAATGTCTATCACTTTTGCACAAAAAGTTGGAATCAACTTCCCACATGAATCTTGATGAGCTTTTGCATCTTTATCTGAAACAAAAAATGATGCAGCCCCGCAACTTTCTGTTAGCCCATAACCTGGCCTAAGTTCAACCCAAGGGAACGTTTTTCTAAACTCCTGTGACACTTCTCTGCTCAAAGGTGCAGCACCTGATCCCACCCTTCTTAGGCTTGACAAGTCACATCTAGCTTTGCTTGCATATTTCACTAGTGCAAGGATCACTGGTGGCACTGCTGGTAAGTTATTAACTTTGTGTTTTTGGATAGCAACAAGCATAGCTTGGAAATCAAATTTCTGCATCAAAATGGTTTTAACACCAACACACAACAATCCTAATCCAAAGAACACCAGTCCATACACATGAAACATTGGAATGAAGGCCAAGAAAACATCATCTTGGGATGCACTTACATCAGCAGACCAGAAGAGTAGTCTCATTATGGAAATGAGATTTGCATGTGTCAAAACTACACCTTTGCTTACTCCTGTAGTCCCTGAAGAGTAAAGTATAGCAGCAGTGTCTGATTGTGCCACGGGAACATGTGGCAACTCTGGTGAATTATAACAGCCTTCTATTAACTCTTCAACTGATAACATTTCCCCATCAGAAGGACGCAAAGTGAGAATTGTAGGAATCCCAGTTGGGACCAATTTGTGTAGCTCCTCAGGTGCTGAGATGGCTAGTTTAGCACCTGAATCGCGTAATTGCTTGGCAATTTCTGCCTCAGTGTTGAGAGGGTTAGCAGTGGTCAAAACTGCTCCAACCGATAACACAGCTAGGCATATGGTTGAGTATAAGATTGAGTTTGGTGACAATACAAGTACCACATCACCTTTCCTAACCTCAAGTCCATGGAACAAAGCTGATGCAAGGGAGTAAATAGACCGGCGAAGATCGCCATAGCTTAAACTCCGATTAGTACCTGAATCAATGAATGCAATTCTTGCCTCAGCAAGGTCTGCTTGTGGAAACTGTGACAGCACATAATTAGTAGCGTTAAGGTCAGGCTTTGTTGGAATTTCATGCTTGGTTCCAAGCTTAACAAGAGAGTGATAAATGCCTGTTCTAGAATTGTAGCCACTCTTGTTATCAAATGGAGGCAGAGATTTTCCGTATTCTTCTTCAGTTGATGACCAGATTTCCTCTCCTGACATTTTTTTCTGCAAATTTGATAGATGTGTTAAGCAAGTAATCAATGCTAAGCTAAAGATTTGAGGCCGAGGAAAAATGAGTGTGAACCATAATCAACATATATACAATGCTTTTCTTCGTCAAGTACTAGGACCAACATTGTTAACTATGTCAGTTATAGCAAGGACAAGATTAATAATGAAAATTAGATTTTATTTTCTATGTTGCCGGCCGGGAGAGAAAATTGAATCCTCTCCAACTTCTCTCAAGCCAAAATCTTTACCATACATTTACAAGAAAGGGTCAATCTAATACATGCATTGGTCAATATAATTATAAGATTGATCAATCACAAATGTGAGATTTGTTAATGAGAATAGATGAGCATAATAAAATTTTCAATGTGATTGGTCAATCTACTTCTTAAATTACTCAATTTGTTGGCTGGAGAAAGGCTGTAGAGAGATCTGCTGTAGAGGACCAAATCAGCCAAGAGGGTGAGACATGGCAAGTAATAGTATTAATTATGCTAAACGATATATACTAGAAGCTATGTACAGAGGACAAGAGAAATAATTGAAAAATGAATATTCTTTTCCTGAAGAATATTTGAAGGATGTAGATATTGTATTTCTAATCATCTGCATTCTTACATACATGTGCTATATATAAACCCATTAGCTTTTCATTGCCACGGTTACAGTTCCATTATCTTCTTTGTCACCTTTTTAAATAAATATGATGCATTGGAAATATCTAAACTCTAAATGAGACAATGACACTTTGTTATGATAGATTTCATGTTGAAATTCGACATTTTTGTAAATGTGGACTCCAATTATAAGAAGGATTCAGGGTCTTTAACTTTTACAGTACACAAAAATATTTGAATGGCGAAGTGGCATTTCTTTATAAACATTCCCTCATTAAATTCAATAGTATAGCATATACTGAAGCCTTGAAAGAATTTACTTATGGATTTATTACTTCATTGTTAAAATTTTCATTTTTTAAAGTAACTAGTGTTCTTAAAATTAAATTTAATGATTTTTCTGAAGTGTGTCAAAAGACATGTAATAAGATAAACTATAATTTTAAAAGACTTAAATGTCTCAAAAAAGAAAAGAATAATATTATCCTTTTTTTCTTTTAAAGTGACACACTCTTTCATTCAAGTTTGCAATATTGTTGGGTTCACTACCTTTAAAATATTGTTCACTTTAGCATTTGTTGACCTCACGATTTTGTCTTTAAAAAAATGAAGAGTTGGAAGGCTTTGCAACTCATGTATGGCCTAGGCTCTCTTTCTAATACCAATGTTCCATTCAAATTTTGCTCAAGTCCATAATACTATTAGCACTTAACTTTTTCGTAGTTTATTTTTTATGGGTATTTAGAATATTAACCAGTGGAATGTATTTTATTTTTTTTTATCGAAAACTCAAAAACTAAGATTAGCTATCTAGATAAATTGATGAAGCAATTTGTAAAATATATTACTGTAGAAACATCTTATAAATAAAAAACATTTTTTAAGATGGTGATCTTAATTAACTCATATTACACTTCAAATTTAGAATACCATCCATGATTAAAAAAGAAAAAAAAATTCTTTGGTCTCTGTCTTGGATGTAGGAAAGGAATATTGAGAATCGAGAATAACAAAGGGGGTGAATTGTTAGTTGAGATTATGCCTAGATCACTCTCTTGAAAAGGATATTGAAAGATGCTTTAATCTTTTTGTATGCCCATGTCCTAGATAATTAGGAAACTTTTTTATATTAAAAAATAATCTTACTTATTCTAAAAATACTATTCCAGTAAATTACATGTAAAATATTATAAAATATGTATTTTTGTCAATCATTACACTTGATGCTAGATTTATTCTTAAAGTTGTGCCTTCTTAAAAATACCCAGTCAAAGATTAAAAAAGAAAAACAAATGAAAGCATAATATCATGTATATTAAATTATTTGTAATTTTTTTTACTATATATGAATAAGTTAGTCATATCTCTAAATAAAGTTATTTATTTTATAATAATATTTATATTTTATTAAATCATAAAAAAAGTGTTAGAAGAAATTGTATTTCAATTAATAAAGCACGACTAATGGAGATAAGTATAAAAATATAATTACTTAACTAATATAAGGATAAAAAAGAGTGTAAACATTTTTTTAAAATACTAAAAATAAAAATTATAATACCTTATCTATTGTCACCTCTACTCAAAGGAATGTAGCTAGGAGAATGTGGATTGCACGCACGCACGAGTTGTTATTAACTAGCTTGCATGCCATATATTGTGGAGAGAAAATTGTTATGGAAACATCCTTAACTTGAGTTAAACTTAAAATGTTGATGTCTAATACAAGAAAACTACTAGGAGAAGTGAGAGTAACAATCTTATTCATTAGGAAAAAAAAATCATTTTTATGATTAAAATTTCATGTTTTAGTGGTTTAAAATCACTGTAAATTAACTATTAACAGTTAAAAAAGTATCAGATCTACATATGCTATAAATTATTGCTAATGATTTTTGTCTAGTCTATGGCAACAACACGATTATGAATTGAACTGCCAATTTTTTTTTAATATTATGATTTGAAATTACCACAAAATTTTTGGTTGAGTTTCAGAAAATAAAGTATAATTATAATCAATAATTACAAATAAAACATTTAAAAACACAATTGCCACACAATGACCCTACAATTTTAGCAACAATAGACTACTACACCAAGAATTTTACTCATTTGATCATCTAGGTAAAACTTTTACTTCTTATCATTTTTTTACGAAAATTATGAAATATAGCATACTGACACGCTAATGCGCCACTCTACACAAGGCGTATATATTCTTCACGTGACTTAAAAAGGTGTATGTAGTGGTACCACCGAAATATGATATTTACATATATAGTATTTAATTCATATACAACATGTTGATAGTTTAATGAATTCTATTTAATAAAACTTAATCACTTTCATTGGTCCATTATTACATAAAATATTTATATATGGTGTATCCAATGATTTTTCAAAGTAAAGAAATGAATTGAAGATAGACCAACCTTCAAAGGATACCTTGACATGTGTCATTTCTATGACCTTATACTGTATTTCAAATCATCCTCTTGTTCTCTTGCCCTCCTTTTTACCCCCTACTTTTCTGGTTATCAACCTCCACTTTGCAGCCTCTTAACCAAACGTTATCTTTGCTCATTCCCTCCTCATAAGCATACCCTTTGGAAAGTTCTTCAAAAGTGTTGCTTATACTCAGCTCCAGAGGCAGAAAAAGTGCTTTTTCTTTTTTTCTTTTTTAAACTTCTTATCTGAGACTCTATCTCTGTTGCCATGGCTGTGACACAATTTAACCCCGCTTGTGCAAAAACTCATCTTCACTCATCGCAACTCTCATTTCTATCAAGGGGTCTCCCTAGGCACCGCCACTGTGCTTTTGCACCTCTTCATAGAACTCAACATGCAAAGATTTCTTGCTCTGTTGCACCAAAGTGAGCAACTTTACACTCTGCATCCAACATTTTCAATTTTCAGCTACTTGGGTATGACTGAATTTTACTCCTTTCACTTCTCAGTCAAGTGCAGGTGCCAGCTGTGCAAATCCAGGAGCCCAAGGGTAAGCCTGATTGCTATGGTGTCTTCTGTCTCACCTATGATTTGAAGGCTGTAAGTGATCCTTCCTCTTTCTTCTGTGTTTCATCCATGTATTTCTGTTGTTTTAGGTTGTCTTAAAATGAAATTGTGGGTTTTGTCCATGATTCTTTGACTATGTTCCTTCCCGCTACTGATTGATTCCTGGGTTTTGCGGTGAAGTTTATGTTTGTCAGTATGTGCATGTCATGATGATACCCAATTTCTTTTGCAGCGTGTATTTAGGCTATATGATAGAATTGAACTAGATTGGTGTATCTCTGTCTTAAACTGCTCTTGTCTCGATTCCTTATCTGTTGTTAAGTTTGGTCTATGCAGATGCCTTCTGTTTGAACACCAATAATCAGCCAAAAGGCGTAAAAAATATTGTTTGTTGTCTTCCATACCAAAATGTCAGTCTTGTACTGTCAAAATGCTGAATTTAATCAATTTTACCTTCATTACTATTTCATCATTGTGCTTTTGACAGGTTAGTCTCCAATATTCTTATGTAATTGGAGATCACTAATACTTTAGAGAAATCCATAAGGAAATTGTAACAAATGTCAGAAATAATTTGGAGTTGTGTCCATCAAATCGTGCACCATACAATAACAATTCATAGAGCTACCTTGGTCCTATTAATTCCTCCAGATACAGAGTGTCGCCATCTCAGACTAAATCATTTGTAATTTGTTTCCTTTGGTGATCTTTTAAATTAGTAAAGTACATATCGTTTCGTCTCAGTTAATCTATGATAGCATGGTGTGACAGGAATGTAATTACAGTACTTCATTGCTATAGTGATAGTGGCTTTTAAGAAAATTGTTGGGCTATGCTTGATACTTTTAACTTATTGTACAGGATGCATTATCCCGTAAATCTGTAAATACTTTTCTCTGTCCAATTTTCCATTTATATTCAATTGAATATACAATCTAATTTCTATAAAAAAAAAAAAAACACAAGATGAACAATTAATTGAATTTGAGAACATTAAACTAATATTTTATGGGTGTTATTTTTTATGAGATATTTGAAATCTAACGGCTCTTTGATTTATGACATGGTTGAATTTGTCAATGTAAGCTATATGTCTTATTGAAACATTTGGGTAATGTTTTTGCAGGAAGAAGAAACAAGATCCTGGAAGAAATTAATTAACATTGCAGTCTCAGGTGCTGCTGGGATGATTGCCAATCATCTACTTTTCAAGGTAATGTATCTTGGATTTATGTAAGAACCATGTCAGTGTAGCACATTAGAAGTTCAACTCTCTTTTCTCAAATCATCTAGTTTCAATTTTTTTAATCAGTTCTCTCAGGTTAAGATTTTTGAAGTCATTGAAAGGGTAGAACATGGTTGAGGTTGATAGTTTGATATGTTGTTGAGGTTGCTGAATATTGTTGTGTAGCCTTTTCAGGCTTAGAAATTTTTTTCTTTGTATTGATTTTGTAATTTATTGTGGTAAATACATACCTGGATCAACACTACTGTGTATTGTTGAATATGCATGTACATCACTTTGATTTAGAATTTATTTATGTTACTCTTTGTACTATCATATTCATCTCTTCTCTAAATCAATTGAAACTCTCACTAATATCTTCAAATTTTGAGTTTTATAGTTTGATGGAAGCACCACATTCTTATATCGTTTTGTTACATGGAATGGAAATTAAAATTAGTATGAAAGATAAATTGAATAGATGGTGAGTGTTCAAGCAAACAATTTTATTTTGCATGTACTCTGAGATTTCTTTTATGAGAGAACTACTACCTTTAATGTTCATGAGATTTCATTCCACTCGCGAACCTGAGTAGATTTATTATGTCAGCTTGCATCTGGTGAAGTTTTTGGTCCAGATCAACCTATTGCTCTGAAATTATTAGGATCAGAAAGGTCACTTCAAGCTCTTGAAGGTAAGCTTCCTTCATATTGTAAATTTGCAAATTCAACTTACCCTGTGAGCACTTTATGGCCTAGGCGTACATACAATTCCAAGGAAATAAATATAACCATGCCTGTAAATTTGAAAAATTTTCACTGAAGTTATGGTGCATCTAAGATGTGTCATAGTTGAGTCATTACAAGAATGTATGCTGGATAGATTGCGGGTTATCTATTAACTTTTTAATTTTTTATTTTCATCTTTTTATGATTATTGTGAACGAACCAATCACAAGATTTTACTTTGTAGTCATCTTGATACCTTTTCATTTAGTAATGTCGTACCCCTTTGTACGTATGGCCGTATGGGTAATGGAAATCATCTCATTACCCCATGTTTTTCTTTCAATTTTTTGTACTTGAAGGGTACCTTGAATTCTAAATTCATATTTACAGCAGGAACCCATTTGAGCACTTCTAATTAAGTATGGATACACATTATTACAAGAAAACATGAGGCTGCTTTAGTTATGAGAAACTCTGCTACTGAGAGAGATAGATGAGAAATCCAAGCAATAATAGAAATTTGAGTAATAACTAATTTGAATATGATTTGCCAGGTTGGAATAGGTTATACTTATTTATTTTTTTGATATGCTTTAAACTCAAACAAGATACATCTTAAAGTTGACTGATATAAGTATATATCACATCACTGCTGTTTTCATTCTGAATGTTCTAATTCAACATGCAGGTGTTGCGATGGAACTAGAGGACTCTTTGTTTCCTTTGTTGAGGGAGGTGAGTATTGGTATTGATCCCTATGAAGTGTTCCAAGATGCAGAATGGGCTTTGCTAATAGGTGCAAAACCTCGAGGACCTGGAATGGAGCGTGCAGACTTGTTAGACATAAATGGGCAGATTTATGCTGGGCAGGTAAATGGTATTCAAATTTAAGCCATATTTATTGCTTTCTGCTTAAACAAAGTTGATTAGACTAACATTATACCTTGTGTACAATAGGGAAAAGCACTGAATGCTGTAGCATCCCGCAATGTCAAAGTTATAGTTGTGGGAAACCCTTGCAATACAAAGTAAGCATGGTTTTTTCATATGTAAACTTGAAGTTACATGTGTTTGTTTATGCTAATGTTCGTGTCGTGTATTTAAATGCAGTGCATTAATATGCTTGAAGAATGCTCCTAACATTCCTGCTAAAAATTTTCATGCTTTAACTCGCTTAGATGAGAACAGAGCAAAATGTCAGGTAACAGTTTATAAAATTTTTCCTTTTAAAATTGTTCTACAACAGAAGAAATAGCTAACTATATTCTCTGCATTGTCTCAATAAAATGCGCAGCTTGCCCTCAAGGCTGGTGTCTTCTATGATAAAGTATCAAATGTGACGATATGGGGCAACCACTCAACTACTCAGGTTATTGAAGAATCATTACCAGCATAATGTGCCTGAACTGAATTTCTGTAACTCTCTTTTATGATGTGGTGTTATCTTGTTGATAGGTCCCTGACTTCTTAAATTCTAGAATCGATGGTTTGCCGGTCAAAGAGGTGGTTAAGGATCATAAGTGGTTGGAGGAGGAGTTCACTGAAAAGGTTCAAAAGGTAAAATTTGTAATAAGCATCCATAGTTAAATGTGCAGCATAAAAGATATATGGTTTCCTAGTGCTAAAAGCTGACAAGTAATTGTTTGATTGGCAGAGAGGTGGTGCGCTTATACAAAAATGGGGAAGGTCATCAGCTGCATCAACTGCTGTATCAATTGTTGATGCCATACGATCTTTAATCACTCCTACTCCTGAGGGTGATTGGTTTTCTTCGGGTGTATGTTGATATTAGTTAAATTACCTCATGTATTTACTTGATATAGAATTAGATGAGCTTTTCAGCAAGACTTGCAAACTTGCTCTACAATTAATACTAACAGAAGTTACCTTCCGATTCATACAAAGAAAAAAGTAAAAAGTCACAAGTCATACATACATTCAGTCTAGTTTCTGCTCCTTCATGCATGCTAAAATAAATAAACATCATTTGGAGTTGTAGTTAAAATGACAATTTCTCTTCTTTATCTGGAATGTGTATTGTAAAGCTTAATTGAAGGGCCTATAACCAATTTTTTCTCACAACTTTAAACATGTAACAGCCTTCATTTATACATTCAATTTCCTGTATTTTTTTGAGTTTATTCTTTCTACTTCAATCACACAAAGTTTGCAATTGCAATGCCAGGTATATAGCAATGGAAATCCATACGGAATATCTGAAGGTATTGTTTTCAGCATGCCATGTCGATCAAATGTAAGTTTGTTTACTATATTCTTCATTCTTATAATTTCTAAAATTGATTCTGTTCCTCCTATGACAAAAATTTTATCTGCTAGGGCGATGGTGATTATGAACTTGTAAAGGATATTATATTTGATGACTACCTTCGACAGCGAATAGACAAGGTAAAATTGAAACTTAGTTTGCATTTGGTTTATAATTCATTAAAATTAATCTAGATGGTATTGATTTTAAATCGTTGGATATAATTAAGATGTGTGCCTAGATTAATCTGAACTACATATTTGTATTGGAACACGTTTTTCATTGAAAAGTATAGTAGTTGATTTTTTTAATTTAAAACAAACAGGGGTTTAATTTATTTTATACAACAAAACAACTTCAAATTTGGCAAATACAGAAAGAAAAAAAAAAAAAACCTTTACTATTATGTACTGTATAATTATTGTTTAAGTATATCATATAAACGTAAAATTTGGTGCTAAAAGAACCAAATGCACAGTTTAAATTGATGTGTGCCTGAACCTATGTGAATTTTTTGAGTTTAATATGTCTTATTTTGCAGACAGAAGCTGAGTTGTTGGCTGAGAAGAGATGTGTGGCTCACCTAACAGGCGAGGTAAGTATCTCATCATTATATATGATTAGTTTCTTCTGCTGATATTCATCATCTGAACATATATATTATCTATTATCAGGGAATTGCTGTTTGTGATCTACCTGGTGATACCATGCTCCCAGGAGAAATGTAACTAGCCCATCTCCTGAATGCCGCCATAGCAGATATTGAAATAAAGTTTAAATATGTTTTTAGTCCTTATTAATATGGTTAAATTTTATTTTAGTTTTCTATTTATTTTTGGTCTTTACAAATTTTAAATTTTTTTAAAATAGTCTCTATTACCACTTGGTGATAGATACATATGACATGACATAACTATATATATGACATGTCATTAATAAATGATGATAGAGATCATTTTAACATTTTTAAAATTTATGAGGATTAAAACAAAATTAAATTTTATTATATTTACAAGGACTAAAAACATATTTTACCCTTGAAATAAGATCACGCTAATTGATGTAGAATAATGGTTGTTATAAGCATGCAAAAATTTTGTTTTTTGCAACAATAAAAGTTTGAAAACATTCATTTGATTTTAAAACCATAATGCTGCTAAATAAGTTGATCTAGATGTTGTAAGAGTAATATCAACTTCTGTTGTCTAGATGATTGTCCCATACTACAAACTGAAGGGCCAATTGAATCTCTTAGCATGCTCAACAATCATGCACATCACATTATGTATTTATTTTAAGATAAATAACAGTTTATTCCTTTGTAATTTTACATTTTTCTTAATTGACTTCTTTATACTATTTTATGTATCGATAAAGTCCCTAAAGTTAGTGTTGAAGTAAAAAAATATTATGGTCACAGTTAAACCATGGTTAATAAGCCTAAAATCATTACTAAATCAAGAAAAAGTAAGGCTCAAGGGGGTTTAATGATATTATAAAAAGTATATAAAAGTAAGTTTAAAAAGTGTAAACTTGAGTCAAGTATAATTTTGAAGTCTGAATAATAATGTAAATGAAAAGTGCACGTTCATGTTTTTATTTTATTTTTACTTTTAATTATAGAATTATTATCTTGTTTTTATTTTATTATCTATTTTTGAATACTTGTATAGGAAATACTAAAAATTATATATATATTTTTTATTTTTATTGTTTTTAATAAAAATTTAAAGCAAAAAATAAATTAAAATAATTTGAAAATTTTATAATAAAAAGTGAAGACAGAATGAAAATAAAATAAATTTGAGCTATTCAGTTAAGACTGTTTTCCAATTTTTCTTATTGTTGTGTTTAGTTCTGCGTCAAATTCATTTAAAAGTTATAACTCTTATGGTTAAATATGATTTAATGTAATTTTATTTAGTTTCCAATCGTGAATTCTTTTCCTTTTGTACTATTTAATATTATTAGTAAAAAATTGATAATAAAGAAGTGAGAACATAACAATAAATTGTATAACATAATAATTGATGAAAAGTACAATAGTATCGTACATGTTTGTGTTTGGATAAGATTATTTATTGATTATGTTAAAAATCCTTAAAAATATACTATTCGTTCTCGTTTAACAAATTTTTAAAAATCAGCTTATTATATTTAGTTATTTTTTACAAAGCAAGTAATTTGAGATAAACAAAATTTTATTTAAAAGCTATCACTTTACTTTTTAGTTAAATTTTTACACAATTTTATACCTTTGTAATTTCAATATGAAAAGGTAATTATCTTATATAATCTAACATATTGAAACACAATTTATTTTACATAATCAATTATCTCAATAGTTAATTATACATATAATCAATTATAAAAAGAAAACACTTTTTTCAACTAATCTAAATACAAACATTGTGGGAAAGTCCGTAATTAACTTTGTTGATAATACATAGTCTTTTGAGAAGTTGAATATCTATGGCAGTTCTTAAGAAAAGAAAAGATTTCCTTATCCATGGCAGATCTTAAGAAAAGAGGAGGGTGGTCCTTGTCCAAGCTGCACCTGCTCAGGACCCAACAAAGGGAGGGTCAGAAGTAGGGAACAAACGTGACATAAGCATGTTGGGGGGAAAATTAAAATTAAAAAAAAAGCATGTTTTTTACAACTCTTCTAAGAAAAAAAAAGAAGAGATTGTTCTCTAAAAATAAATTAGACCAAAGATGTTAATGATAAGGAAATTATATGCAAGCAAAAGCATGATGGCAATAGGAAAAGATGGTTAAGAAAATGGATTTCTTCCTCACTTTCATCCAATAAATTAACATTTCCTGTAATAAAAGTATGAAAATACATATCCAAGAACATGAATTAATTGATAAGGGAATATTCTGTTTCATTAATTTTATTATTATTTTAATATTTTAAAAATAAAAACACTAAATATTTTCTCAAAACTTTATATTTCTAACAATGTCTAGTTTTATAACTGAGCTTTAGAGTTTAATGTTTAGGATTAAGAGTTAATTTCTAAAAGTAGTTAAGAAAGTAAAACAATGAGGACGGCAGCAAAATATGAATAGTTCAATAACAAAAACTCAAATCTTACTAAAAACTAATTTTAAAAAAATACTTTTAATAAAAAAAACAACTAAAAGAAAAAATTTGGTCGAGTATTACCGCAGCAGCATTAGCATATCCGTCATGCTCAACTAAAAGCTAATAATCATCCACCTGTGTATTAAATCTGATTATGCATTTTAAATGAGAGTGTTTTTAAATATATTTTACATAAGAATATTTTTAAGCAAACATTTTTATTTTTATTATGTAATTTTTTGTATTAAATATTTAATTTTTTACATTTATTTCTTAATTTTAAAATTATTTTTTATTTCATTTTTTAAAGTAAATACCTTAATATATTTTTTATTTTTATTTCAAAAACTTTAAATTTAATAACATTCATACAATTACCAAAAACTCACTAATAAACAATTAAACATTAGGACTTTTAGTATATTACAATTCATTGGCCATTTTAACTCCCCAATAATTTTAAACGTTTTATACTAAAAAATTATTAAAATATTACGTTTGTAAATTTTCTTTATAAAAAAATAAGAGCCAAAAACTATAATGGCTATTCTCACACTTGTATGAAAAAAATAAAATAAAATATTTCCTATATCTGCATAAATAACTATTTTAATACCTGTAACCTTATTGACCAAAAATAAAATAAAATAAAATTGTAGCCTTACTCGTTGAGTACTTCTCACACTTAAACTTATTGTAACAAACTAATAAAAATAATTTTACTATAATATTAATATCAATGATAAAAAGTTAATAATAAATATTTAAAAATAAATGAACTTAAAAAAAATAAAAATTTCTTAATTATAAAATATATATAACACATCAAATTCATTAACTTATTTTAAAATTGAAAAAAATTAATCTTTATTATAAAATAACTTAAATATATTATACAAATTTGAACAGAGGTTTCAGAATAACATAATATCGCGTACCTAGATTCATATCTATAATCTATAATAATTAAACAGATAGAAGAACCAAATTGAAAAATTAAAATCACACATACTAAATTAAGTTTAATCTCGATAGTGGATGCACCAACTTTTTTGTCAAGTACTTCAAGATAATTTCAATGGCTTATCTCATACCTGAGATGTATCTTCTCATGCAAAACCCAACACTCGCAGAAAACTAAAGAATTATGGTCAAGCCCACGCATAAACCCAACAACTTTACATGACGTTAATTTGTAACGTGAAAAAAATCTGCTGTTCCTACTCTCATACAAATTTTGAAAACGTATAATAGATCTTCTCCCCATGCTAAATTTTCACATAATAAAATCGTATTTAAAATTTCTTTCTAATGATAAACATCAAATAAGCCATAATAGTTAAGAGTCTTATAAGGAGAGGTATAAACACAATTTAAACAAATTGTCATATACATGAAAGAATCTACTCCCATGAGAACAAGACCAGGGACAAATGGCCCTTGTACGTCTACCTTGTGAAACAAACTACATGTCCAACTTAAATACTGAAAAACCTCTCTCAGTCAGAACTTTGCGTCTATCACTAAGAGCATTGGAAGTAAATAGTAACAACAATATACTACGAATTGCTTTAAAGACAACATTATTCTATCTATCGGCACTCTAAAAAATGCTGGCGTATAAGTTACAACGAAAAATGTATAGATCAATATGACTAAAGTACCATAAATCTACAAAGTCATGGGATCCTAGTCGTTGAATGAGTACCATCAAACACTAAACGATACTTTACTGACAGCAGCTCATTCTCTCACACGAACGTATCCTAGTTGTCATTTACCAGTATACATGATGCTTCCAATCTTGAAACTCAGTGAAAGAACAAGAACCGAGAAACCCATCACAAAAATCCAGCCATGTGACAAGACAAATGCGGTCTTGCTAGAGACCAAGCCAGAAATTGGCATCAAAGAAGCAGAATTAACATTGGGTTCAGAAAACCCAGCAGATATTATAGCGTTAAACCCTCCATTCTTGCCCATCGTCCAATCCATCCCATTGCCTCTTAATGTAATGTCTGTTATGCTGATCATACCTGCAGTTATATGAGCTGAGTTGGAAGACTGAGCAAGAGCAATCTCCTTAGAAGGAAACTCCGAAGCAAATGCGGGAGCAGCAGGTATGCTGGCCAACCATTTATTGGCCTGCTTTACAAATTGATTTGTATTTCCTGCCAAACAAAGAAGAATTTTGTCACATTGATGAATAGAGTACTAATTAACAAGCTGTATTGTACACAGGAAAACACATCAAAAGAACAACTCAAGAAATTTGGATGCTACGTGGATGGCAGTCTCACCTGAAAGAAATTTGGACTCTTGTGCATTCTTGCTTGAAGAAGCTTCATTGCTAGATTCCGCTTCAAATTCATGTTTGACTGCCCCGGACATATCAGTGGTTTCTCCTTCCACATTCTGTCAATGACCAAAAAAGTGTTAATATGCATCTATAATACAAATCAGCAAGGTATACTACATAAAAAAATCTTGGGTACACCACAACCTGCTGGATGAAAGGTGATCCTTGGTTGGGAACAGAGTTTTCACACTCAGTATTCTGAGGAAGATCAAAAGATATATACTTGGAAATATCATCATCAGGGTATGCAAGATACTCTTCCATCATATCAGTCCCAGAAATATCAACCTGGGTGGGATTACCCTCTGTCGGAAACACAAGATCATTGGTTTCCAAGAATGATCCATCATCAACAATCGGAAGATAATCAGCAGCATCCAAGTATAGATCTAGATCATCAAACGTGCCATTGAAATTCAGAGGATTCAGTTCACCATTGTCTCCATCTATCACAGAATTGGTGTTCATACCATGTTGCTCAGCCATATCCAATGGCTTCGGTTCTGTAATAAATACTTGGGAATGATCAGGATGGCTACTACACTCCCCATGATAGAAGTTTGATGATGGAAAACCAGCACCTCCAATTGCATCACTCAAATCAAGCTTCTGGACATTGAAGACATTTCTTTTAAGATTAGAGAATTGAATATGCCAGGCAATGCAGAGAAAGCAACTCAGCTAAAAAAACAGGGCGAGAGTCATGGCATACAAGCAACTCAGATACCTCTTTATGGATCAGAAAAAAATCTTACCAATAACAAAACCTGTGGAAGGACATTCGTGAATGATGACCATGATAAATCAGCATACATAAAATGCTCACTCAAAAGTAAAGTTAGTAATTCACATTGAACATTTTCCCCAAAATGCTTACATCTTCCCGGGAAAAAAAAAAAAAAAAAAAACTACACCGATAAGTGCCCACTAAATACCAACGTAAAAAGCTAGCCCTTATGAGGAAGACCTATCCAAAAGAAAATTACGTAGAGCACAACATAAAAAGCAACCAAAACAATGGCCCCGCAATACTGAGATGCAAAACATGAAGACACGGTAAGAAAACAAAACAACTACAAAGGACTCCATTAGCTACAATGTTAAAACAAACAACTGCATAGACATACACACAATTACAACTCATAAATAAACTCACCCAGCCTACACAACGAAGAAACATCAGATAATTCATTTATGTTAAAAATCCAAGTAAATAAATAAATAAATAAAGTATCCCAACACCAATACATCAATCCCCATCGCTTGGACAGAATACAAACCTGTTCAAGGTCATCCGTTTCAACATATGCACCATCAGACACCGCATTCAAAACCTCATCAGCCAGAAAGGGAGCCACCTCCACCTCCTCATCCTCATCACTCCACTCCTCCTCTAACAAGGGAGCGCCATATTTGGCCCCGTTCTGGGGACCAGCACCACTCTTCTCGAAAATCCTACACAGCACAAAAGCATCCTTCTCCACCAAACAAACCACACACCAACTAAGTATCAAACCAACACCAAATCCAACAAAAAAAAATAAAATACAACAATTATATATATGTATCACTACCTGAACAACTCCAGCCTGAGCCAGCTCATCATCAACAAGCTTGTACTCGTGCATGACCCAGTTGGTGCGAGCACCATGTGGGGCCCGACCCAGATGGTAAACGAGGGTTTTCTTCATTCCGACAGTGCGGTGGCCATTCATGACGGGGCGATCTTTTCCGGTGGTCTTCCAGTAACCCTTCTCGGTGGCGCGGTTGGTTCTGAAACCATTTCCGTACTTCCTGTCCAGCACGCTGAAGAAGTACCATTCCAAGTCCCTCGTGTTCAGCTTCGACTTACCTGAAACCAAAGAAAGAGAAAAGCGTCTTTGAATTTTCAAACGCTATCGAAAAAGAACGAAACGTTAATCGAGACCGAGGACGGGACGTACGGGTAGAGATAAAGGGGGAAAAAAGAAAGAGAGAGATGAGAAGATGCTAACAGGGAAGGTCCCACGGCTCGAACTTGTAGACGTCGACGACGGCGATGTAGTCGAAACGGCGTAGTTTTCCGGTGACCTTGCGCTTGAGGTAGAACCGAACGAGCTCTTCGTCGGTGGGGTGGAATCGGAAACCAGGACCAAGTTTGGTTGGGGAATCGCGGGACATGGTTAAGAAATTGGATTGAAGTGAAACGGTGAGAATTGGGATTAGGGATCTTCAAAGGAAAGAGAATTGGTACATTTGGTAGAAGAAGGGTAAGAGGGGGTTTTGAGGATCCGAAGGCAGAGTAGTAGAAGGTTCTAGGAGGTTGGAATGAGCAGCGAAGGAGCGAGACGATGGGGTTTTATAGAGCCACGTTTGGGTGATTGTGTCGAGGTCACCCGCGGCACGTGACTGAGAGAAGTCGGTGTGCTGGCGCCAAATCATTGGCTAGATGACACAAGTGCATGACGAATGAGGAGACGAAATAACTTCAATTTCCGCCTCCTCTTTTCCGCATGATAAAGGTTTTATAGTTCACAAGAGTTGGTAATTAATTAGTGTATAAAATTAGTATACTTTTACTTGCTACTCAAATTCAGTTTTAATTTTATTTAAATGAATTTGCTTTATTTAAATGACTCTCTTTTTTCTTTTATAATCTTTTTTTTTTCTCTGCTGAACTCCTCCTTTAGCCCTCTTCCTCCATCATGTTCTCATTTTCTCATAATTTTTAAAAAAAATTTCTTTTTTTCTTAAGTAAGTAAGCCAAGTAAATTTGTTTAAACAAAAATAAATCAGTCTACTTCTATGTGAGTTGAAGCAAATTTGAATTCCAAATTTTATATGTATCCTTTGTTTATGTGATAATTTTAAGAATTAAAACTTTTCCAATGCAACTTCAATTTATAATTAAAAATAAATTTCAAATTAATAAAGTGTTGATTGTCATTTTATATATTTAAGATTATCTACGAACCTTATTTATACAATTTATGATTTTTAGAATTAAAGCTTTCATAATATCATTTCATTATTAAAATAAGCTTTTGTATTAATAAATTATTTAATATCATTTTAGATCTTTCTCGTACCCTTACTACACATTGGTTGCATCTTTAGCATAATGTTTGTAAAATCTGCTTAAGTCATTTTCACCGTATTTAAGCAAAAGTTACCAAAAAAAAAAAGTGGCTCATTGAATGAATATTGCTTAAACAAGAATATTATTAGCTTAAGTAAATTGTGCAAATACAAAAATCTTACAATTTTAGCTTAAGTAAAAGATAATGTTTTAAGCAAAAATTAATAAAATTTTATATAATTGTCACGATATAAAAATAGCTTGAGTTAATATTATATGACTTAAGCAAAATATACTGAGAATAATTTTTTTTTACATTTTTTAGCGTTCAACTATATCTCTTTAATCATTACTCCTATTTTAAATTTAGCCAAGTTATTTTTTGTTAATATAAGTGAGATGAATATATAATATTTTCAAATTTAATGGTTTCACTTATAAAATCACAATTCAAAGTATAATTATAAAAAGAAAATATAATTATTTAGGTGGTTAGATATGAGAAACATGTTTGTATGAAGGAGAATTTGCATTACAATAACGACGGAATCAAACAAAGCTTCTATAACACTATCCCAAGGAAAGATTATCTAACTTTATTTGATTTTTTACTTTGAATATCCCTTTAAGATTTGTAATCTTAAATTTCAACCATAATCACTAAATTTATCAAACTAGTTATTAGAAATATAAAGAAAATATTTGAACTAACTAAAGAAATAAAATAAAAGAGAGTAAATTTGAGAAAATAAGGTTGACTTTTATGTAATAAAAAAAACTTACCTTAGAAATTATTATAATATTTTTAAAAAATATTTATCATAAAAAAATTAATTTAGAAAACCTATCTTAAATATTTAATATTTTGATATTCTTAACTTAAATTTATTAAAGATTAAAATATAATTAAGAGAAAATTTTTCTCACACTAGTATAAATCTAAAAACTCTTATATTTGATTTAAGTCTTTTATTTAACTTACATTCTAATAGTCAGCAAAGTAAAAAATTATAATCTAATATAAGTTAAATAAAAAACTCATATTAAGTATAAGAATTTTTAGATTTATACTAGTGTGAGAAGATTTTGTCTCATGTAAATATTATAAATTTTAAATTTTGTTATAGTAAGTTATTTTGCTAATTTATTTGAGTTAATTAAACATCCATCAAGAAATTAATTAATAAGCTAGTTTAGTTACCAAGCATTATTTTATATTTTTATAAATAATTATATATAAAATAATATTATTTTAAATAATATTTTTATGAATAATATGTATGATAATAATAAAAATTTAGTAAATTTAAAATTATTTCTAAAAATAATACTTTTATCATATAATGTCAAATATTTTTAATACTTTTAATATATTTAAAAATATATATCTAAAAAATTTAAAAATTTATACATAATAATTAAAAAGTTAAGTAACAATTTTAATTTTTAAAATTTTAAATAAAATTAATAAAATTATGAATAAAAATTAAAATCATATAAAATGTACCATATGAGCGGTATAAGATTGTAACTTTATTAAATCTTTTACTTTTCAAATAGTAAATTTTTATTTATAACGTAGGTATTAATAATAAATAAAATAAGTATTATAAAATAATATTTTATTTTACAAGGCCGAGGGTTAACAATGTAAATTTATTCCAAATTATAAGTTTAATATTATTTTAAGATTTTTAACTAGATGTTATAATTTGTAATAAAATTTTATTATTTATAGATTTTCCTAAATATTTGATTTAAGGTAATCCATAGTTTCTAGGGTCTATATATTAAGGAAAAATTAATATTTATTCTATTAGTAGTTATTTTCATTTAAAAATACTTACAAATATTTATTTAATATATTATTATAAAATAAATATTTAATTAAAATATCACTTTGAGAAATTTTAAAGCAAAATTTGAATTGTATAAAAATAATTTCTAATCAAATATTTATTTAATATACTGTTTTTAATTATTTTTTCAAAATTATTTATATCCATATAAAAATAATCTTAATTTTTTTTACTCATTTAATATTTGAATTAATTACATAATTAGTTAAACAACTTTAATTTAATCGACTAGTTTAAAGTTTTTAACTTTAAGTTACAAAATATAAATTTTTAGTTAGTTTTATCAAATAAATTGAAATAATTTTATTTATTTAAAAGTTAAAAAATTATTTTATTTTTTATATATTATTTTGACAAAAAAACTTGTAGTGACGTTAAATTTTGTGGCTTTTATAAATATATTTTCTTAAAGTATTATTCTGCCTTAATTCTTAAATATTTATTTTGATGAAAATAAGCTTTAAATTAGATTATACCTTCTCATTTATTTTGTTAAAAAAAAATATAGTAACAGAACTATATGCAAGTGCATCTAAAGTAACTGCAGTCGTCAAATAAGCCTTAATAAGGAGATAAAATAAAAAGCACGTTCTACCAAATTGCAATTTATTGAATTGCCATAAACTTCACAAATTGCGATTTATAGATTTGGAATCGTTCGCAAACGTGTTATTGACTAAACTGCATTTGTCAAACACACGTTGCTAGCGGAGTTAAATAAAGTGATTTACTCTTAAATTTTATTTTCTTAAATAGTCATCAATTATAGATTAAAAAGATTTTCTCAATTAACCTTTAAAAGAACCTGAAGCTGATAAAATCAAGTAATAAATGCACAAATTTATCATTTGAATTTGCCAATTCCTGTCGAAAAAAAAAACAAAGAAGCTCATACTAATTATATGCTATTTTCGTTAATCTAATTAAGTTGAGGATAAGCATTTTTAAGCACTTAGTTTGGTTCAAGATAATTCTTAAAAAATGATAATCTATTTTAATTTTATTCATTTTTTTTGTAAATTTTTATTTTAGTTCTTGAAATATGTACGACTAATTAAATAAGTTTTTTAAATTACAGTTTTAAAATATTAATCCTTAAAATTAATAATTATTAGTCAATTTAGTCTTTAATGTTAGAAGATATTAAAAATAAGTAATAAAACGCTAATTTGTAACGTTGAGAGACACAAACATGCACGTAGACTCCAAATGATGTCGTATTTGTGCATTATGTAAAGTTTCATTTTTATCCTTAAAATTAACCTATTATGCTATAATTTCACTAAATACGAACATAATTAACCCATATTTTTTGCTTTCTCCCTTTAAATCTAATCATTTCCACGTTTTCAGATTCTATTTTGATCTATTTACTTTAAACAAGACAACAACTGCTTGTATTTTTATACATTTTTGTTGTACTTCTCTTCTTACTTTGAGAATGGTACGTATAGAGGTCTCCTAAAGGTTCATCATTTCACTTTTGTCTTTAATTTTATTTTTTTTGTGATTGAGTATTTATGTTTAGAAAAATCACGATTTGTGTTTATTATATAGGTTAATTTAAGGTTTTTAGATTTTTAAATTATTATTGGTTTTCACGTTATGTATTGAGTTTTTAAATTTTTGTTTATTTATTTGTTAATTAATTTGAGTGTTTTATCATGTAGAATGAATTTTATTAAAAAAGACTCAAAAAATCAATCATGTGAGAACGTAGTTCACAAAAATACATATATTGTTGAAAGTTTTGATGAGAAGAGTGATGATGATTCATGGTATACAAAGAATTGAAAACTCATAAATATTGAGGATGAATAAGAAAATGCAAATGACAAAAAGTTTTCTCACATTTCAATGAAGAGGCAACCTTTGGGTGTATGAACCTTGAACTAGGTGTAACATCTTTATTTTATTAAATATGATAAAGAAATAGTTTTATAGTTAAGAATAATTAAATTAAATCTATTTAACAGCCAAAATAATATGCAGAATTATAAAGCATTTTACTTATTTTACTCAAATTTATAAAAAACTTAAATACAAAGTAATAAAAATTAAACAAATTTAAGAAAAAGCATTGACATAACATCAATATATACATACATTATTCTAGCAAATTTACAAGGGTTTAACATTAGCAAAATTTATATTAAAATACATTAGAACTTATTTATAATATTTACAAAATACAAAAAAATACAACAAGTCTTAGTGAACAGTCTATCCACCAAAAAGATTAAAAGAAAATACTAGTAATTCCCATGTCATCCCTCTATCATACGATGTCGTCGGAATCAAGATCATCATCTCATCTGAGATATAGATCACCTGAATCTATAGTAGCCTATGTACCAGTAATTTGTTTAAAAGTCCATCGAGACGGTCTTCTAAGGTAATCATGATCATAATATGTAAACATGTAGGTTACAGCTGTCAGAGTTCTAACTATACCATGATAAAGGTACATACACAGGGTATGGTGGATTTTATTGTTTGTAAGGAAATCGAAAGGAACACTATAGGATAGTTTCATATCTAACATAATAATGTTACGGGGTACTAATTAACATGTAAGGCTAACTTAAAATAACAAAACATATGGTATTCATTAAATATATAATTTATCCTACATTGTACAAAACTATACCATGATAAAGGTACATACACAGGGTATGGTGAATTTTATTGTTTGTAAGGAAATCGAAAGGAACACTATAGGATAGTTCCATATCTAACATAATAATGTTACGGGGTACTAATTAACATGTAAGGCTAACTTAAAATAACAAAACATATGGTATTCATTAAATACATAATTTATCCTACATTGTACAAAACTATGTATAAGCCTAATGCTCTCTTTAGGTGCTATCATCTTGATCCCCTGAAATATTTATGTAAGGACGAGTCTCTATTTTTATTACTAAGCATACATATACAATTAAATCAACGATACAAATAAGAAAATACTACAAATCATCATATAACAAGACTATCATTTAACTTATTCTATTTTATATCTATTAATACTTAAAACTTTCATCTCATACTTTCACTGTCTATGGGATCCTTCAAGGTCTTTCTTAGTATAGATAGTTGCTAGATAGCCACAGCTACACGGATACAACGTGTGTTGATCTAGCCTCTTTTAGCAAAAGCATGGTCAAGAGTATCAGTCAGGAAACGAGTGTGAGGCTTGTGGTGTTTCTACTCTTATTTGTTTTGCGCAATTCAAAAGGATCATTCACCACCCTCATTTTTCTAAGACTTTTCAGTTATCTCCATCTTTTACACTCTCAGTATACCTCTGAACTATCCACACTCGTCCTTATTGTTTTCTTTCTCGTTTTAATTTTTTTCCATATTTCCTATCTCGTATCTCTATTTTACTCTTGTTCATTAGTACATCATACATCAATCAATCATTGCCAAGAGTAAGTCATCCTCAGACTCAGTCCATAACATACATGCACATACATTCAGAATAAGAACTATACACATCATCAAACACCACACACATACATCAAACATAACAAAAACATGTTCTCATCTAACATATACTCAAAATCAAATATTTCATCATAACATTTTTATGAATACAAACACACCACTTTCTTAGTAACAAGATAAAACTCTTCTTACCTTAAAAGACAAGTTTGGTGAAGAAAAATAAGAAAATGATGGTTCATTGACCAAGGTAGTTCTACACCTTACAGAAAAGAGTATTCTTTTAGTAAAGAGAAAAGATAGAAGATAGAAGTAAGAACGAGGAGTTTGAGCTCTGAGATACTCACCGATGATTCCGTGGAGTCAAAGTTTGAGCTCAGATTTAGTGTAGTTTCGAAGTTTTCAAAGCTTTTCTCTGTAATAAGGAAGAAAGAGTTTAGAGAAAATGATAGAGGAATGTGAGTTTTGAAATGAAATGAAATAAAATTTTCATGCTAGAAATCTCTTAAATACCTCTCAACTCCGCGCGCTCTCTCTTGAGTAAGGAACAAATTGCTTGAGTGACGCATTGCTCGCCTGGGTGAGATACATCTTGCTTGAGTGAGATATGAAGATAATGATTTTCTAACTGTTTTCTGATATGCTCGCTTGAGTGTTCTCCATCTCGCCTGAGTGAGATGTCGTCCAAAGAGCATAATGTTTTTCTTATGAGTCTTCGCTTGAGCAACTCATCTCACCTAAGCAAGATCTCAGCTCGCCTAGACGAGGTAACAGTTGAGCTGAATTTATCTCTTCTCGCCTGAGCAAGATTACCCTAAAATAAGGTGTTTCTGGGTGCTCAATCTCGCTTAAGCGAGATCCCTTGCACTAACTTCTTCTAAAAACTCTTCATAATTCACTTCTAAACACATCTTAATACTATTTAACATCAAATAAAATATCATTTTTTGAATAATGAAAAAGAGGGTGTTACACTAGAGATGAAGTCTACAAACTTAAATGTCTTCAAGCAAGGGGTTAAAGACTACAATATTCAACTAGAAAGAGAGATTATATGGGTGAAAATGGCAAAAGGTAAGGCAAGGGCCAAATGCAAGCATGAAACATTTACTTAGAAAATTTATTGTTCATACAACAATAAGACTGATTGCTTTCAAATCAAAACCTTCAAATCTAAACACAGTTATAGTACAGTGTTCAAAAATTAATTAGCGGACTAGGTTTGGGTGATTGGAAAGCTAGTCAAAAAGTTAAGGAAACAATCTAATTTAAAGCATAAAGAAATCTTTGATTACATGAAGCAAAAGTACAAGATGTATTTGGATGAAAGCAAGATATATAGAGCCATGTTAAAAGCTAGGAAAATAGTTGAAGGGAGTGAAAAGAAGCAATTTGGAAGGATATTTGGGATTATGCTGCAAAGTTATTAAGACTAATCCTAGGTCAACAGTGAAAATAGATACCCTACCTCAGCCGAATGGACCCCTTATAGTATTAGAGAATGTACAATATGTCTAGAAGGATGTAAAAAAAGTTTTAAGGAAAGTTGTAGACCATTAGTTGATCTAGAGGGTGCTTTTATTAAAGGGTATTATGGAGGACAGTTGTTGTCTTTTGTGGGACAAAATGCTAATAATCAAATATAAGGGTAATAGCATATGCAGTAGTAGATGTTCAAAATAAAGATAACTGAAAGTAGATTGTTGGAATAAAGTGTGAATTGAATCCTACATAGAATGAGATATTGACAAGTTAGGGGTCTATAAGAAGATGGACTCATGCATCCATTGCCTTAAGGTTTTGGAGTTGCATTGTGGTGTCTTACTTGTTGTGAGGCTCCCTATGATTTACTTGTAATTAATTCTAATTATTAGATATTCTCATTTTGATTTGTAATTATTTTTGTATATTTTCTAATTATTCTGTTGTTCTTTTCTTATTTTTGTAATATGTTAGGATGATTTATAGGAGATCTGTTAGCTTTATTTTAAGAAAGATGTGATGCTATTTTGTATATATTAGGCGTTTAGCCTCCAACGAATAGACAGAAAAAAGATTTATCACAATTTTGTTATGGTACTGGAGCTATAATAGGTTCTGCTGTCACTAGAATTTTGAAGCCATATGGCAAAAAAGAAGGAAACAAGTGAAACTACAAAACCTGAGGTGGGAAAGAAAATACTATCTCCATATGACTTGAGTTCGAGTAATAATCCAGGAAACGTGATCACCCAAGTGCAACAAGAGGTGAGAATTATGAGGGATGGGTTAGAGCCATAAAGTCGTCCCTACATGCATGACGAAAGTGGAGTTTTCTTGAAGGTACAATAAAACAACCGAATGAAGAATCTTCTAAATTGGAAGATTGATGGACGATATAATCAATGTTGGTGTCATTGATTCTAAATACAATTGAACCAACTCTACATTCTAATATCTCATACATGGAAAATGCCAAAGATTTGTGGAAGGACATTCAAGAACGTTTTTCAGTTGTTAATAAACCTAAAATTCAACAACTGAAAATCAAACTAGCTGAATGCAAATGAAGCGGAATGACCATGGTAAGTTATTATGGAAAACTCAAAACTTTGTGGGATGAATTATCCAATTATCAACAGATACTAAAATGCACATTTAGAGGATGCAAATGTGATATAGCAGCCAAAGTGGAGAAGCGCGGGGAGGAAGATAAAGTACATCAGTTATTAATGAGACTACATAATGTGTTGTACGGAACAATGCGCTCAGATCTGCTGCCTACATTGAATAGAGTATATTATACTTTAATACAAGAAGAATGCATGAAGATAGTTACTAAGACAAAGGAATAATGAGGGGAGGTCATGGCTTTAGCAGTGCAAAATGGCGAAAAAATAAGAGACTGTGGGAATTAAAAGATAACAATGCAAAATACTAAATCTACAAAAGAAGGGGACACAATGCATTAAGTTATTTTTAGCTGATTGGATACCCAGATTGGTGGGAAGATAGATCGTGATGTGAAGGCAAATTAGATGGTCGTGGAAGAGGACAACAACAAGGACGTGGAATTGGTTCAAATTTTGGTCGCAGAAGAGGTGTAGATATGTGAGCAAATGCTGCCCAAACTTCCACTGGTAGAACAAATGTGTTCATGATGAATATAGACAAAGAATGTTTGACATGATTAAGTAATAAGTAGTGGCAAACATTAGTAGAAATTTTGAATAGTCACAAGGGAAGCAACAACGAGAAAATGACAGATGAGAAAACATGGATTATTAACATGAGTGCTTCTAATCGCATGACAAGAAATTTAAAATTTCTTCAAGAGTTGAGAATTGTACAAGGATGTCCTATTGGAATGCCAAATGGACATCAAATTATAGAAACTAAAAAGGAAAGTGTAATCCTTGAAGGAGGAATAAAACTTAACAATGTGTTATATGTACCTAAACTACAATGTAGTTTAATATCTATGTCTCAATTGTTGGATAAATCAAATTGTATGGCTCAGTTTACTAAATCTATATGTGTTATGCAGGACCTTACTTCGAAGATGTTGATTGAACTAAGTAAACAAAAAGGTGAGCTTTATCACTTTAGAGGGATTCATCATGAGAAGGCGTTCAAAGTTGATGGAGTATCTCTATTTGATCTTTGGCATAAGCGAATGGAACATTCCTCTTTTAAGATTACACATCTAGTTTTATATGTTGGTAACAAAAACAGTGAGCTTGCAAATAAAGCTTATGATGTATGTCAAAGGTTAAAACAAAGTAGAGATAATTTTTCTTTAAGTAATAATAAAGTTACTAGCGTTTTTGAATTAATCTATTATGATTTGTGAGGGCCCTATCGAACTCCATCTTCTTGTGATGCGTCTTATTTCTTGACTATAGTGGATGATTTTTCGTGTGCTGTTTAGATTTATCTTTTACTTGATAAATGGGAAGTTTTTTGAGTCTTGTTGAATTTTATTGCTTTGGTAGAAAAACAATATGAAAAACAAATTAAGGTAATTTAAAGTGATAATGGAATTGAGTTTACATGCTTGAAAATGAATTTTCTTGAACTTGACATTATGCCTCTACAAAATGGTCAAGTTGAAAGAAAACACAGCCACATCCTTAATGTAGCATGTGCCTTAAGATTTCAAGATAGTCTTCCTATCTCTTTCTGAGGTGAATATGTTTTAACAGCTGGATATCTAATAAATAGAATGCCAACACTATTGTTAGATGGAAAAACTCCTTATGAAATGTTACATGGGCAGCCATCGTCACGTAGTCACTTAAAGGTGTTTGGTTCTTTGTGTTATATACATAATCAAGGTAGGAAATGAGACAAGTTTGCTAGTCAAAGTAAGAAATGTGTGTTTGTGGGTTATCCTTATAGGAAGAAAGGATGGAAGTTGTATGATATGGAGACTAAAAGTTATTTTGTATTAAGGGATATTGAATTCTTCAAAAATAAATTTTCTTTTGCAAAATCTATTTTGTTAACTAGTAATGAGACTATTCCTATTTTGATGGCTTCTGAAGTTACTTTTGAAGATGAGAGTGTTGATAATGGGACTATTGATAATTTTAAATCTCCAAAAGGTGATACAACTAGTGAGATGGGGGGAAAGAATTTGGAAATTGCATTTCCTCCTAAAAATAAAGTAGAAAATGAAGAACATCTTGGACGGAAAAATGGTCTCAAAGTTCCCTCTGTTAGACTTCGGGAGTACGTGACCAATACAATTCAAACAAAAAGTCCATCCAATCATTCTCCCACTCCACAGCATACTTTAGGTAAGCCTGATAGACGTTGTTGAGTCGCTATCAAAATAATTAAATTTTGATAAGGATTTTGCAGTATAAAGCTCAATTTAGGTCTATTCATAGAGACACATCTTTAGTTAAATTCAATTTTAGGTTTTTTTAAAGCATAAAAGTAAGGTTTTGGGGGATTGAAAATTGTGAATTAATTAAATTAAATTGTGAACAAATTAAAATTGAGTAAAAATAAATTAAGAAATATCAATTCACAAAATACTAAACGCGTATAACTCTGATTATCACAGTATCTAAAGATTTTAATCTGAATTTGAATGTTTATCCTATTCAATTATTAATTCAATCGAATAACTAATTGAAGTAGATCACGAATTAAATCAAATTATCATTTAACCTAACCTGAATTAATTATCAAATTAGAATAGTAATTGAATCCTAATTTGAATTCTAACTATAGAAAAGTTAATCATGATCGCAATACACAAATATGAAATTAGAGAAAAAGAGAATAAACTCAAAGCAATTTGGCTTAGAACTCAAATCAAATTTACAGCGTTTGAATTTTGTAACGTTCCAAATTTTGTAACAATAAGATTTTGATATATTAATGTAAGTGTATGTGAATTGTTATATGTTTGTGTGTTTGAGATATATGATGATGTGGATATATACATTTGACTGTGTGATGATGATAATACGTGTGTAGGAGTATATGTGAGTTGATTGGGAATGTTTGACTGATAGCTAAGTTGGAGTGATTGAGAGAATAGTTTATGTATGGGTTGCAGGGAGATTCTCGCTATAGCAAGAAGGCCGTGGGTGAGAAGCATGATTCTGTTGCATTCTCGCTGCAGCGAGAAGGCAACAAAGGAAGGTGTATTTCTGGATGCAATCTCGTTGTAGCGAGATTCTGCAGAAATACACTGTAGTGAGAGAGGGTGTCGCTGCAGCGAGGGATGTCTCACTGTAGTGAAAATATTGTGATTAGAAGGGTATTTGAGGGGTTTAGGGTTTGAAAAATTTATTTTCCATTCCTCTTTGAAATCTCTTCGATTCTCTCAACTATCAATCTTTTTCCACCTATTAAATTGCCTTGAAAGCCGTTTGGGGAGTAAGATTGAAGGTTCGAATTGTGTTTGGAACGCTTGGAGGTAAGTTCTAAGAGTTAGGGTTTTGGTTTTCATTCCTCTTTTGTGTTCTTTCAATTCCTCATGGAGTTTTTCATATGTTTAGGACGAAATTCGTGTGGGGAGCACATTTTTGTTGATTGGTGTTATGGGTCTTCGATTTGAGGTAAGGGAGGACTCTATCCTATCTTATTTTGCTTGGAAATCCATTTATTTGCTATATATTTTATTGTAGTTGAAATAGGACATAGGAACATGTGTGTTTTGATAGATTTTCGCGCTGGACATAACTTATTAAACGTCGGTTGATATTATGTGTGAGGAAATGATTTGATTGTGATTGGGTTGTAATAGGAACCTTGTGTGGAATGTAAATATGATTGATGTTTTGTATAATGCATGATGAATTGACTTGATTGTGGTAAAATTAGGATAGAAATGGTGTGGTTGGATATAATGTGGTTGAACATGGGTCGACATGCCCTTGATTGAGAATGTGAGTGTTAACATGACATCGATTGATGGCGAATAATTTAAATGGTTGAAAATATATGTGAATAGCATGTTAGATATGTTTGTGATGATGTTTGGAATGACTGGACACTTGAATGGTTTAGCGATACACTGAGAGTGTGGAAGATAGGGGTGGTAGAGATACCTTAGGGAAGAGAGGGTGGTGGTGACACCAACAGTGAGCGTGGGTGCACCTTTGCTTAGGGGCTCAATACCGCACATGTTGTATCCGTGGAGCGGGAGCTATCCGACAACCATCCATCATGTGAACTGAATAAGTCTCTGAGGTTGAGGGCATCAGAAAAACTGTAATCACAGTGCCACAGTGAGCTTGACTATGTGTAGTAAGTGCACGTGTGTGTGGATTGTTTGATGGTGCAGTAAGCACACCTGTATGTGAGTTAGAATGGAATGTTGGTAGTGTTATTTTACATTTGGTTGATGCATATTTTGGAATTAGGTTAGTAAATGGGTGAAATATGTGAGATGAGTTTTTGTGCTTGTGTATGATAGTGTAGAGTACTCATCCTTACATTTATTTTTCAGGTAAGCAAGATAATTAGCTCCAGGCTCAGTGAAAGGATGGATGAAACTGCTATAGGACTTAGAAAGTTATTTTTGAAAACTTAGATGTATTTGAAATTAGTCCTGTAACAATCATTTGATATAAATTTGTAATTCATCTTTATTTTGAAATGCTTTATTGAAATTATGCATTGAGAACTATCTGAATGTAAATTTTTATTATTCTCATTTTATTGTGAAATTTATTTATTTTAGAAATTAAATTAAGGTGTTACAGATTGAGCAGATTGAACGGGAAGTTTAGCCTTCCATCGAAGCACTTAACCCACGCGAGAATAAAAAAAGAACAAGAGAATTCGAAAAAGAGTAAAAACAATGATTTTTATTTTGGTTAAATCTAAAAAACTCAAAGTGTCTAATCGCACCTAAGTCAAAACCTTATTAATCTATTTATAGGGTCTGATTAGGGCAAACTAAATGGTCAATATTTTGGCCTTAATTATAACTATAAGTCCAAATACAACTATCTAATAATAAAGGATCTAAATGTAATCTCATAATAATATTCAGTAAATCTGTCTCAACTTCAAAAAATCATAAAAAATTAAATACAAATCTAGCGATCCATATATGCATTTTTAAGCCCTAGATGTGTAGAATCCAATGTAACTAAAATCAGTCAAAAAAGATATCTGTAAAAAAAGTATTGGTTGAAAGAGTAGTAAGAGGTTAAAATAACCAAAAATATAAAATTAAAACATTTATTTGTAATAAACTCAATTTATTCGAAAAAGTAGAAAATGATAAAACTATAAAAAAAATATATTAAAAGTATTTATAAATCAAAATAAAACCATAAATATAAATCTAAAATATGTTTCATCAAAGTCCTATTCCATAGCGCATTATATAAATTGTGATAATTTTTCTTTAATGCATTGGAGGTTCTTTGCCACAATGACTACTGAGAGAGAACCAACAAGCTTTCCAGAAGCAGCAAAAGATGGTAGATGACATTTAGCCATGAAACAAGATATACAAGCACTCGAAGACAATCAAACTTGGGTCGTGTGTCATTTACCAAATGGCAAGCAGGCATTGGGATGCAAGTGAATCTATAAGATTAAGTACCATTCAGATGGAACCATAGAGTGTTTTAAAGCTCAATTAGTCATACTTGGAAATCATCAAGTTAGGAGTTGATTATATAGAGACATTTGCCCTAATAGCAAAGATGGTTACCATTTGAATTATCTCGGCAATAGCTGCAACAAAAGGGTGGGAACTGCATCAAATGAATGTACATAATGCATTTCTTCATGGAAAGCTGCAAGAAGAAATTTTTATAAGACTATCCCCTGGTTTTCGAACTTCTCAACCAAAAATGGTATGTAAGCTTCAAACTTCTCAACCAAAAATAGTATGTAAGCTTCACAAGTCCTTGTATGGATTGAAGCAAGCTCCAAGATGTTGGTCTGCCAAACTCTCTTCTGCTCTCAAAGGGTATGATTTTCATCAATCATACTCTGATTATTCATTGTTTACATTTTATGAGAAAGAGGTGCAATTCATAGTTTTGGTCTATATTGATGATTTAATCATATGTGGAAACAATCATGAAGTTGTCCAACGGTTTAAAAACTACTTGAGAAAATAATTTCATATGAAAGACTTCAAAAAATTAAAGTATTTCTTGAGGGTAGAAGTCACCATATCACCTACTGCATCTTTCTCTATCAAAGGAAGTATGCTTTGGACATAATTAGTGAAGTTGGTCTACCAGGAGCAATGCCCATGTCTACACTTATGGAACAGAACCATCATCTTGGTCTTGCCAAAGGCGAATTTCTTTCTAATCTTGATCGATATAGATGTTTGATTGGTTGTTTGATTTATTAGTGCTTTACACAACCTGATTTGGCGTATTGTATGCATGTTCTTTCATAATTTATGTAGTGCCTACGAATAGAACATTAGGAAGCTGCTATTAAGTTGATTGATATTTGAAAGGAAATCCTAGGCAAGGGATTCTCTTGAATAGTTCTAGTTATATGCAACTTCATGGATAGTGTGATGCTGATTAGGCAGCATGTCCACTCACTCGTAGATCTTAACAGGTTGGGTTGTTTTCTTGGGAAATTTTCCTATTTCTTTGAAGACAAAGAAACAACAAACAATGTCCCGTTCCTCGACTAAAGCAAAATATTATTCCATGGCTACTACCACGTGTGAACTAAAGTGGGTGAGGAGCATTCTCTCGAGTCTTGGTATTCCCCATTCTATGCCTATGCACCTCTATTGTGCAGTCAAGCTGCTTTACACATCACCAAGAACCTCATGTTTCATGAACACACCAAACATATCAAAGTGGATTACCACTTGTTCGTAATGAGATACTTTGTGGACACTTACAGACTTCTTATGTTCCCACTCGTACACAACTCGCAGAAAAAAATTAGAGATTAATTCTAATTATTAGAGGTTCTCATTTTTATTTGTAATTATCTTTAAATGTTTTTTTAATTATTCTGTTATTCTTTCCTTATTTTTGTAATAAGTTAGGAGGATTTGTAAGAGATCTGTTAGCTCTATTTTAAGAAAGATCTTATGCTATTTTGTAGGTATTAGGCGTTTAGCCTCCAAGGAATAGATAGAAAAAATATTTATCATAGTTTTGTTATGGATTTTGACATTTTGCACCAAGATCTATGAGACTATTTGCAACATAAATGGAACTTCATTCATGACATGCAGAAGGTAATTATGCAAGGACTAATCTGCTTATTTTTTAAACATTTAAAGGACCTTTATGATTAATTTCAAAATTATTAAGAACTAATTTGCTTGATTATACTCACAAGCGTTGATACCTACTTTGCAAGAGATTATGCCTTGAGCCAACCACAGATTTTGTGTTTGGCATTTGTAAATATAACATAACATTTTAGTTGGAAACTAATATATACATTCTCATATGTTATAGGTATGTCATGCAACTATGCACTAACATATACATTCTCATATTTCAATATCCATGACATCATATAGAACTACATATAACTACTTTGTGCAACTTGTGCATGGCATGGAATTTTGGTCAAAGAAAAATCAAATTCCACTAATACCTCATCCTCTTAAGAAAGTTGTTGGCAGACAAAAAAAAAAATAGAGAAAAAAGAATACATATAAAAAGAAAAAAGAGGAACAAGTCAATTTAAAGGCTCATAAGTTGAAAAAACAAGTAGTAGGGTATAAATGCTCAGCATGTGAAGAAAATTGCCATAATAACAAAGACTGCCTTCATTACAAAAAAAAAATGCTCATTTGTGGCGGTTAATTTTTATGATTAACTATGGTTTTAATCGCCTCTAAATTTTATTTCTGGTAGTTATGAAACTGACATTAAAATTAGTGACATAATCAAATTTGTAACAATTTTGAACTGCCACTAAATTTTTAATTTTGTGGTAGTTTTGAATCGTCGCTAAAATTTAAAATTCAAATTTCAGACCTCACAACAAGAAATAGTGCTCTATTTTATAGTTTGACTTCCACACTTTTCTCACATTCTTATCTCTTACGTATTCTTTCTTTTGCTATTTGGGTTCATATTCTATTTATTTTTTAGCATCATAACATATATATTATATAATTTATAGTGTAAAGTTATTGAAGGAGAGCTATTTTTGGAGGAAGTGAAAAGTATAGTAGAGGATTACCAAAATTGTCACAATTGGAGAAGACACTTTGATGGTGGTAGCGGTGGTGGTAATGACAGAGAAGAGGGTGATGATGAAACTCAATGAGGCCAAGGTGGAGGTGAATGATAGCTTTGAGTGGATGATGGAGAATGGGTGGGGATGAAGTGGTATTTCTTATATTATGTTTTCTTAAAATAAAGCTAAATCCCATTTTTTTTTTTTTGCAGCGGTGACGCAAAATTGTTATTAAATCTCACTTTTTTTTTTGCGGCGGTTACGCAAAACTGCCATTAAATCTCACATTTGTGGCAGTTAGTCAAAATCGCCACCAAATTTAGTATTTTTGTAGCATTTACTAAAACTTACGTTTAATGTTTTGCTGGCAATTATTCTTAGCCGCCACTAATAAGCTGACGCTAAGTGACACATTTCTTGTAGTATTTGTTTACAAAAAAAACAAAGATTAGAAGACTTTATGGCAACCAACATAGCAAAAGGGTGTAATGTAGCAGGTAGCAGTAGTGCAGTGGGTGCTAAACCTGTGGATAAACCTATGACAGAACATGTGGCTAAACATGCACCAAGGCCTAAGTTATAAATTAGGCAAAAACAACATGAATATGTTCATCCTTCTATCATAATTGCAGCCACTACACAATTGTCACCAAGTCCACATGTCAATGATCTTCACATGCTTGAAACACAGACTTCAATTTATGTCCACTCTAATCATTAGGAAACATCAAGATTAGCTTGATAGTTAATATTGTCTTTTTGTAAGAATCATGTAACTGGATGTTATTTTGTAAGTAATTATGAATGGTATCTTTTGGTGATGCTTTTCGGCAAGTATATGGATATATAACATTTGTTATCCCTTTTGAATATTGAAATTTATATGGCTATGAAAATTGTCTCAATTTGTAGCAACATATTACTATTTTATCATGAATGCGAAAATAAACTTACAAATCAAGTAAATTTTATCTTATTCATTTTTCAAAATAGTACATAAATCACTTATGGTACGTTACATAATTGATACATGAACTAATGCACATGCTACAACTTGAACGTACTTTCTACTTTAATAAGTTAACCATTATCACAATGAAAATAAAGACACATTACACTATTGCACAAAATTTTAATCCTTAACTTCAACTTCTAAACTTGCAATCTTTATTGTAACTTGCATTTTTCTATCTACATTTCACAATGTGTAGTTGTTACATGAGAACTTCCGTCAACATTATTGATATTGTCTACTTCAGTTACATCATCAACCCAACAAAAGTATTCATAATGATCAATAACTTGAAAAAACATTATACATGTTTCATTATCTTGCAATTCTATTCTCAATAAACTAATTCATCAAAAGTCATTAACCTCACCCTGTCCATTTCCTTATCATTGTTCCTTGAAGTTTTTGGAAGAAGGAATTTATTCGTGAAAGAAGTTGTAAAACAACATCATTTCAATTCTACGTGGATGTCTACATGTCACTTAACATGATAAATTAATAATCTGTTATTTATTTTTAATGTTTCATAACTTCAAGGACTAAAGTGATCAACATTTATTATTTTTGGAGACTATATTTTTAATTTTGAAATTTGGAGGACTAGCTTTAGTCACATTGCATATTTAAAGGACTAAAGCAAGAGTTTATCCCTTTTAAAAAAAATTGGCACTTTCTTGTTCATGACGTGCTTTGCAAAAATTTACATGTGACAACTTCTTAGGCTTTATTTAAATTTCATATTTAGGAGGGGAAAGTAAGGGAAGGAAAGAGTTAATGATCACTAACTCTTATTTGGAAGTTAATTAAATATGACGAAAATAGTTATGGAGTTTTCTAAACCTCTTAAACCCCTCATAACCTTGTTTTTATTTTAATTCTTCTATTTTGAGAGTTTTAGTGACTCATGCAGTAGGATTTATCATTTATACTTATATTGTTAGATTAAATATGATTTAGAGTAGAATAACAAGAAAATTATATATATATATATATATATATATATATATATTTAAAATATCTCGTGTGAATTTTTAAAAAAAAATTATAAAAAAAAAATTTTAAAATATTATTTTAGAGAGAGAAAATACTTAATTTTTTTGTACTTTTTAAAAAAATAAAAAGAGACAAATATATATATATATATATATGAATAAAAAAATATAAATAGATAATAATATCATTTATATGTTAAACCTTCAATTACCTTTCACTCTCAATATTAAACATCAAATAAAGAAAGGTTTAACCTTCTTTCTCCTCTCCTCCTAAGCCCTTTATACTTTTTCATTCACTCTCCTTCCAAACTTTTAAATAAAGTCTTAATTAATTATATAATTATTAAGGACTAAAAGCTTTAAGTTCGAAAAAATAAAAAAATTTAAAATTTAACAAAATCTAAAAGCTAAAATTAAAATCACAAAAAATATAAATAGAAAAAATATATTTAAGTCTTAAAATTGTAAGTTTATGCATTAAGTCATGAATATCCTCTTAAACTAAATTGTTCTATGTTAAAAATTAAAAGTAAAAACATAAGGACAATGCTAATGAAAACAAAAATCTCTTTAAAGTACTCTATGAATTATGAAAATAAAAGTAAAATAATTTTATAGTAAAACATTAGTAATCCATAATATATTTATTAAAAAATTACATTACTAAAGAGCAAATAGAAATCACTTGTTCTTAAATTTTTACTCATTAAATCATTATAAACTTTAGATTAAAGATACATTCAGAATAAGGTTTTAAAGTGGATACAAGGTTTAATAAATGTTTTGTATATAACACAAGCTCCATTCAAACTATGGTTTTTGTTAATGTTTGAAAATTGTATATTACATGCAAAACAATTGTCAACTATCATTTTGCCGACCAATTAAGTGTGAGGAAGCTTTTTGTTTGTCCTAGAAATAGCTGGCAGTGTATGAAAGGAGGAGAACTTTAAGGATACTTAGTGATATATTTTTATATTAATTTTTTACCTTTTTTTTAATTATTGAATAAAATTTCGCATGAATCTTATTATACAAATAGTCTATAAGCACACTCAACATTAGTTGAGCCAAAACAAGATTTTATCCATTATTTTAAAAAATCCTTAAAAAATATTACTAGTGGATGATTAACATTTATCTTTAAGGATTGTGAGAAAAATGCTTAACGAAATTATCATTCTTATAATGAAGGGTGTAATAATAAACTCTTTGCAACGCCCTCGTTTATTAACTTAAATTTATTAAAAATTACAAAATCATAAATAAAATTAATTAGATAAAAAGTGAAATCTGCATAATTTCATGATTTCTACTAAATTTTAACAGTAATAAAAAATGTAAATACCTGACACTGGAAGCATAATTTGCATAATTACCTTAACACTCAATAGAATGAAAAACAGCTATGAAATTGGATTGCTAATCTATTGATTCATAGAGGGGGGGCAAGAACTAACATGGCCATTTTCACAAGAGGAAATTGGAGCATAAGCTACAGAATGATGAGTTTAAAATGATTAACATTGACAAGTTTAGCCAAGGAAAGGAGCGAACTACAAATCTTACTCAGAAAGCTAAGAAAATATCCGGTACACCCTGAGCACCATTACTCAGCTGTAACTAACTGTAACTGATACAAGGGCAGAGCACTGCCAGTTCCTAAGGTTTTTCGATCATCCTCTTCAACTCTTCATTTTCTTTGCTGAGAATGTCGACGCGAGACTGGAGAATGTTAATCATTGCTTGAGCACTCATCATCTCAAACCTCATTGTCTCTTTCTCAACTGCAAGCTTCTGCATCTCACTCTGCAAGTGTTTGATGAACTTTGCACAGCTTGGAGGCACAGATGACTCGAGATCTGCAGCATCAAAGTCTGGTGGTGGCTGAATTGAAGCAAGGCTTTCCTTTGATTCGAGGGATTCTAGCAGGGAAAACTCCACCAGTGCAGAGAGAAAATGTTTTTTTGGTGCAGTAGTGGTGGTAGCAGCAGCAGTGGTGGTAGTTGGAAGAGTGGTTGCAGCAGTGGTTATTGTAGATGAGCACGGATCCTGGCTGGTTCGAATTGAATCTCCAGAAACGATTGAGTGGTTTGATAAGTTATGCCGCCGTCTTTTGTATATTTGAGGGATAGGCTTTGGATTATCTGCTTGAGGTGAAGGGTACTCATCCATTTGCTTACAATTATTGTCATCCTTTTCAGGTGATGGATACTCGGCCATACTTTCCCTCTTGCACACAGCCAGAAGATTTTGAGTTTCTATTGGAAGCTTGTTCACATCAAAAGGAACTTTATTGTTAGACTGAGTGTCCTGAAACAATCAAAATGAAGCTAATGAATAATGCATGAAAGAGTCAATAACTCAAGGTCATCAAAATTCAAATCCTTGTTGAAGATTTTGAAGAGTGAAGGGTTGCTTGTTACCCCTTCCCTCCTTTGTTCAATTACCATATAATCAAGACTTCATAAAACAAAGAAATTGTATAGCAATGCTCAGAGTTTAGAAGCATTTCTTTATAAAACACAGCATGTATGTGCCGGTAGATATCTTACAACAAACTTAGGAAGAATTCACCATCCACAATGGAGTCACTCATCTTTTAATATTTTGTTAAAACTTGAAATATTAAGGAACAGGAGGGACTACTAAGACACAAAATACACAATTTGATTAAATTAGTGAATCAATGTCGGCAGATAGAAACACAACAATATAGAAGCTAATTCTTCAACTCATTAAATCAACCATTGCATCAACAGTTTCCTAAGCCAGATATTCTCAAATTACCCAACAGAAATAGTTTCACCAAATAACCGTGACTTCCTGAGTGAGGAGAAAAAACAAATAAATTTGAACGCATTGGTATGCACCATACCCCAAGAGAAAGGGGAGGAAAAAGGATCTACCATAAATGCAAACAAAGGCATGAAGTACAATGCCAAGAAAGAATGTGAATCATAGAATTCAAGGTGAGTGAACAACCATAAGACTGGACATGCTTCACTTCACTAAATGTTGGGCGCTTTTGAAATAATAGCAATACTGGTAGAAAAGGAGCAAAAGAGTAAAGTTATTGTAATATAAATACATGGTTTGTAACGAGGTGACAATGATACAAGAAGACAAAGCACTAACCCATATTAGTTAGTAGCAGACTCCTAATTGTAATCTAATCAAATAATGAAATCTAGAAACCACTTAAACGATCATCTAAGATCTTCTAAAATGTTTTAAGATACAATAAAGATATTCTGAGATGTTTTCTAGAGATTTTGACATTCTCCCATAAAAGATAAAGTTCACTAATCTATAAGCATGTTAAAAATGAACAACTGAATAATCAACAGTGTGTGCACAGGGAGTGACCCCAGCATTGTTATGTTCACCCGAAACTAGTCATAGGAGGCTATTGCACAAATTGCTCAGTTGGTGATGCCAGCATTGTTGTGTTAACCTGAAATTAGTCAAAGAAACTATTGCAAAGCCAGCCCATGTGGGAACTAAGGCTGTGAAGTGTGTTGAAATGTTGTGATCCAATTACAATATGAGAAACTTGAGTAATAAATTGTAACTAATTGCAAGTGTAGGATTCTAATGTGTGGTGCTAACCATAGTAGTCAATTCCAGACAGTGGCGCAAAGCAATCGACCCCAAAAATGGTATAACAGGATAGCGGATAATGGGATGACTGCTATTTTAGGTATTTTAAATATACTTAATATAAATTAAGCTACACACATACGCTAAGAAGGAAATAAAAAAAAACAGAGAAGGAAAATAGAGCAGGTTTGCTGTAGCAAGAGAATCAAAACAGAGAAGGAAATAAAAAAATAAAGAAGGAAAATAGAAAAAAAAGAAAGTTCAATCACCAAAAAATGAGCAAGCTTGCTAGAAAGTTTGTTGGAGATGTAGAAGATGATTAGAAAATGTCTAGGTGATGTTGGAAGGATGGACTTGAAGAAGACGATCAGAAATGAAGACGACAATTGAAAAAAAATGGGTCACATCAGAGGTTTCATTGGAAATGAAAAAGATGATCAGAGAATGTCTTTGTCTCATCAGAAGCCTTGTCGAAGAGGAAGGACACCAGAAGGAGTAGAATTGCAGTGAACAGAGATGAAAAAAACAGAATGAAGGATAAATGAAAGACGAGAATGAGGGCTTAGGGCTTACAAGGGAGGGAGGGAGAAGATATAAAAAGATAAGAGGAAGCGAAATCCCAATATTGCCCCCCCTTAAAAGTCGTCAACATTCAGAAACAGAGGCAAATCTGGACTTTCAGCACGAATGGAATAGCGACCGCGACAACTACGATTTCCCCTATTTTTTTGCCACGATTCACGACGGCCACTCCTCTACAACGTGACGTGACTAAGTCTCCATAATGGCACCTTGCCGCTCCGCCATGATAATAGCCTCTATTAACTATTATGGTGCTAACTACAATGGCTAGCTTTTTTAATATAATTCTTAGATTATCATCATCATTATTGTGTGTGTGTTGGGGGAGAGGAGGGAGGATTGATTACTATAGTACCTAGACTAACACCATACTCACAAAATAGTGCAATTATCTAAGTTCAAACTTGGACCCAATTGATGAGTAAAAACCCTTCCCCTTGTGGGTAACTTTTGGAGGTAGTAGGTCCAATTGTTATCCTTACCATGGTAGTTAAAATCCAGAGTTGACATCTTCCTTGGACTCTTAATATCAATTAAGAGAGTCATCCACAAAAAATATGCAAATAAGGACATTAAAGACTCCTTAAATAAATAAGGACTCAAAACTAAGCTTCTATGTAAATTTATCCTTATAAGAAAGTCCTTAGTTACACCTCTCGAAATCCTCACACTTGTAATTATCTCATCATTATATTGATAAATGAAAGAATACTAATAACCCTCTTGGTTCAAGTTGATGATCAATATGTCGTACATATCATCCAATAAACCATTGGTTGTGTACTTCATATTTATACAAATAATTTCTACAAATAAATTACTTCACTAACTTATTACCTGGTGCCAACAAACTAGCAATTACAATTCAGCTGATTTTATTAACTTTGCCAAAGTAAGGCATCAAGTTATTATTAGAAGGAACAACATTATTCTTTGTTAACTCTCCAATTAAGCCTTCTACTTTCATATCATCCTCATTTCTGTTTTGCTAGCCATTCATGGTCAACCTTGCTCATGATTTGTACATGTAAATTTATAAAGCTGAGATTAAAGAGAATCTATTTTCTTTATAGTTAAATGGAAGAGAACTCAATTAAAAGCAAAACAATGCATAAGGTACACTCATTAATAGTCAAGAAGATCCAATTATCACTTGTGAGCCAAACTTTCCAAAGCCTCAACATGTTGAAAGAATGATGTGACCCAGCTAAGAATCAACTCAACAATTCCTTGTGATTTGCCAAAAACAATCATGGAAACATGCCATATAACCAATGAAGCATTGACACTCCTCTTACTTGAGACGCCATAGTTTGAGCACACATCTAACACTTGTTTGACATGTGATTATTTTTCAAAAGAAGTTACATCAAACTTGCACTTAGTTTGCTAGCAAGGCCACACATCATGGCCCTAGATGGTCTAGCCAGAAAGGTCAACATTCCATGTTTGCAAGAGCCCTCCAAAGAAAAGATGTACACAAGGTAAGAAAAAAGCAATCACCCATTAAGAAAGCTAAATAAACTAGCAAAGATGAAATATGCATCACTCAAAATTGATTTTGCCAAGACAAACAAAAGTATAAACTAAAACTTTGTTTGTTAGAGCATGGATTGATCTTCCATGCTCAAAATCTTGGTCTTCTGGAAATGTATGCAATATCCATGACATCAATTTTATGACTTAAGGGAACATAAAGGATTGTTTGATTTTATAAAATGTTTTGCATTCATTTTGTTTTAACTTTTAATTATAAAATTGTCACGTAGTTTTCATTCTATTTTTTGTTTTCAAAGATCTGTACAGAAAACATTGAAAACAAAAAAAGTTATATTCTGTAATTCTTGTACTTGTATAAATCTTTGAAAATAGAAAACAAAATGAAAATAAGATAGTAGTCTTGTAATTAAAATGAAAACAGAAAATGTTTCTAAAACCAAATAGCCCCTATTTATTCATTTTGGAAAAAACAAATAAAAATTCATCAAGACAATGATAAGAAAAAGTAGGGCAATATGAAGGATCAAGGATTCACCATCAGGGAAAAGAGAAAATAGTAATGTAGCCAAGAAAAGTTGTTATTGCACACCTACAATCCGGCACGTGGTTGATTGATCGATAAAGAGTTCTTAACTAGGAAAGCATTAAATAAATAGATTGAAACAAATGTAGCAAAGTTATTATCATTTTTACTACTGAAGTCCAACATTTTCATCTATTTTTTAAGTTTCCAATTTTTTTATCATGAATATTCAATGATCATGCACGAAATAAATGTAAAGCATCAATAAATATATTCCACCGCAAATCGACAAAATTAATTATTAATAACAATGATTAAATATACACCTAAAAAATCTTGGAAGGAACAAACCTGTACAGCATCATTTCTGCCCTCAATGCATAAAACTCCACCATTGCCTTCAACACGTGTAGGGTAGGCAACACAACCATTATTCACAGGTTCTGCCCCTGGAACCATTCCTGATTCATCATCCCACTCTTCTTCAATGAAGGGTGCATACCGTTGCCCATTCGGAGGTCCTATGTTATTTTTGTGAAATACTCTACACAAGACATATGCATCCTTCTCCATCCAGCAGAGAAATGCACAAAAATCATTAACAAAATGTAACATAATAACAATGTCCATATTGCAGTACATAGCAAACTATTGATTGAACTTTTACTAAAGAACAAAGTTCAAACTCCTACATCCAAGTGATACACAATTCCAGTTTCGGAACTCAAACACAAACTAAACTCCTTATTTTTTTATCAACATGAAAACAAGGAGAGCCCTTAGCTGCTGCAGGAAACAGCACAAAATCATACAATTTAGGCTCATGCCTCACGCTTCAATTGCTAAAATTATTCTATAATCTCACCTGAGGCTGAGAGGATCCAGTCCCAGCCCTCTCTGGCAAATCAACAAGCCTGTACTCATGCATGACCCAATTTGTCCTAACACCATCTGGAGCTCTCCCACTATGAAAGACCAATGTCTTCTTCAACCCTACCTCCTTTTGTTCATGCTTAACTGGACGGTCATTTCCAGTAGCTTTCCAGTATCCTTTGACTGTGGCCCTGTTCATTCTGCCACCGTTACCATATTTCTTGTCCAATGCACTGAAAAAATACCATTCTTGGTCCCTAGTCTTCAACCTTGACTTATCTAAACAAGCAAGAACAAAAACCCAAAGAAAAAAACAACAGAAAACACTAGAATTAAAAAAAAATGAGATTATAACCATGAAAATGAAAACCCACCCTCAAGAATAACACCCCCTCCCCCATTAAGTCAAAAACTTAAGAAACCAAAAATAAGACAGCAAAATTTCAATCTTCACCACACAAAAGTGCAAAAAGGTGGAAATTTTGGGGAAAGGGAAGTGACCTGCTAGTTCCCAGGGCTCGCTTCTGTATATGTCAACCTCAGATATGGCATCAAATCGGAAGCTTTTGCCACAAACCTTGCGCTTGAGGTAGTAAATAACAAGCTCCTCATCAGTTGGGTGGAACCTGAAGCCAGGAGCAAGAGAGGTAGGGGGCGCAGTTGTTGCTGATGCTGATGCTGATGCCACTGGAGCAGGTACAGGCAGGTTCACAGTGGTGGTGGATGACGGGGTTGGTGGGGTTTGAAGGAAGAGAGTTTCGCTACCCATGTAGGAGTTTGAGAGTTGAAAAGCAAAAGGGTTGGTGGATATGGTGATTAGGGCTTCAGTGCTGAAGTTGCCTGAGCCAAACGGAAAAGATGGGTCTTTGATTGAGGGTCAAGCAACAAAAGAGGGGTACCTTCAATGACAAGAAATTCTAACACTTCGTGGCTTCCAGGGATTGTGATTTATTTTTTTCTTTCTTTCTTTTTTTTAATTTCTTCGAAAAAGAAAATTAAGGTTGTGTTGTTTGTATTGAAAATCAACAACCCAAAAATAATCAGGCCAATTTCTTTTATTTGGTTTTTTTTTTTAATAATGAGATTCTTTTGGTTGGATTGCATTACTGTAAATGAATAAATAAATGATGTAGATGAGGATTCAATGGGGCTTATATGGAAACCACATGATTGGGTTTTCTCTCTTTTTTACCATTTTACTGTCATCAAATTTGGAAGTGAATAAATGAGATTATTGTTTTCTCTCTCTTTTTTTGTCAATTCTTTTTCTTATTCATTTTTGTGAGGAAATAACTTGGGACCATTCTGGGGCACATTTCCCATCTATGGCCCATTGTTGTTATCATCTTGATCGAGGACCAAATAAGTATTGTGTTTCCTAGTCACGCCAATAATTTTATTTTGCTGATTGAAGAGCTGTTAAAATAGAAAAATGTCATTTTTAAGACAATTGGCTCAGATAATATTGATTATGACTTTCATTGTAATTTTTTTAATGCAAATAATTCCATTTTTTATTTCACCATTTTTCCTCTCCTTTTTCACTTCTATAGAAATCACTTTTTCACTCGGGTGTTATTCATATTTCAACGCATTTTGTTTGTATGTCTGTTTTCTATACTTTCTTATTTTTCAAAGCCTGTTAATGTCAATCACGAGGGCTACAATTCTATGCAAACAAATATATAAACAAAATTTTGTTGATTTACTAATTTTGCTTATATCCAGTGAAAAAGAAGAAAAAAAATGGTTGAATAACGCTTTGATGTGGGAAAAACAGTTATGAAATAAGAGAAGAGAAGACATTGGTGGTTAAGTGGAAGGTGTGTTCTGTAATACAACAACAGCGTTTTCTTTGTCCTTCTGATTTTACCGTTCAGTGATTGAGTTGTTCGAGGATCTCTCACTTTAATCCATTGTCCAACCATACACGTTCCAATCAGTATTCTGTACTGCTACATTTTTTTTATTTTTATATCAATTTTTTCTCCCGCCAATTTTATCCTTCCGCGCTTCTCCTCCTATTTAGTTCATGTCTACCTTTGAAAAAGAGTTATAATTTTATAAAAATGTTTTTTATTTAATTTATAAAAACAATGTCATTTTTTTAGTTTTTATTTAAATATGAGAGAAAAAATAATTATACTAATATAAATTATATCAATAATTAATAATTATTGAAGCATACTAATTTGATTAGGTAAAAAATTTTAGAAATACTAGTATTTTTTGTGGTAGTAATTATGGTTGTGTGAAAGGTCCCTGTTGTAGTTCTTTATAAGAAACACTTCAACACCTTAGTTAAGAATATTTTGGGTGGTAGAAATATACGATAAGTAGTAAAATTTGCATTCTTGAATTATGAGAGTTCTTTGTATGAATGTTGATTCATTTGGACATTTTTACACTTGACTAAGTGATTGTTTTGTACGAGTTGTGCACCTTGTTTGTACAAAAATTCATAACACATTTGAAAAAATTTATTATTTGTTAAAAATATCATAATTTAATGCATATACATAATAATTAGGTTATTTTGATTCAAGTAAAGATATAGTTAATATTGATTACCAACATGATAAGTTGTTATTCTTTTATGAGCGATTTCCAACAAGCATAGGTGGTTGTGTTACCTTGATGTTAATCATATATTTGACTTTGGATCAATTATATTGATGATATTTTTATATAAAATATCATTTTTGTTGATTCAATCATAAATATTTTTTTAAAACACGCACACATTTTCTTCTTCCTCTTACCTCTTATTCACACTATCATGACTTATTTCTCTCTACATTTGAACTCTAATAAAAATATTTTTTTTTATTCCTTTACCCCTCCTCATCCCTCATTTTTCTTGAACTTCAATTCTTTTTTTCTTTTTTCAAGTTTTTCAGTTGGAACTTTGAGTTCATTAACTATATCATACATGGAGACGTTTCAAAGAATGTTTGCAGGTGCATAAGGAGCACTTGGTCAACCATTACAAGATTTCTACACCTTTGATTCTTTAAAACATATTTATATTTCCTCTTTTCTCAATTTTTTTGTTCATTACATTAACATACTTGCCTATTTTTTAATAAATCAATGCCCTAATTTATAAAATTTGAAACCATAATTTTGTGTAAGAAGGGTTGGTATACCCATGGAAGTGATGAATTTGATGTTGGGAAGTTTGTGGATAAGTACATTGTACATGTTGTAGATGTCTTTGTCATGCTTCAAATTGATACTAATGTTAGGGTTAAAGTTATTGGAATTATTAGTTTTCAAAAGAAAGTGAAGACTTAAATGAGAAGTAAAAGGAGAAGGAAAAAAAAATGAAGCAACAATATATTGCATTTTTTATGGAATTCACAATAAGGAAGACGATACTAGATTAGTAGACTTGTCTCATAACTCTTGGTTTTGTTTTGGTTTCATCTTCAAACTTTTTTTCTTCTCATTTTGGTCCCTTAATTTGCAAAAGTGTTTTAAATAAATCAATTTTTTGTCAAAAATGTTAATTTTATTATAAAAAAAAAATCATTGTTCATCCTTTTACTTTTTATGAACTTCAACAAAAACACAATATATTTTAGTAAAATTTTTTATTTACTTTTTTTTTCTTTATTTTCTACATCCTCCTACCTCTCATAAATGCTTCCATGACTCATTTTTCTATCCTTTTAAACTTCAAAAAAAATGTTATATTTGCTTTTTCTATTCTTATCCCTCATCCATACTCTTTTCCTCTTTGAACTTCAAAATATTTCTTTTCTTTTCTTTTTTTAAGTTTTTAGATTGAGTCTTGAATTCATTGATTCTGTCATGTATGGAGAGGCTCCAAAGAATGTCTACAAGCAATGAAGGAGTATCAGACAATTCACCACTCGATTCTCACACCTTTAATTTCTTGAAGCAAGTTTGCATACCCTCTCTTATACTTCTCAAAATGCTCAAACATTATATGTTTTTCTTCTCAATTCTTTTATTCATTACATTTATCTAAATAATGTTTGCTAGTGTTAAGGCAGTACTCGACCATCTATCACCTAATTCTCACATCTTCGATTTCTCGGAGTAGGTTTGTATATTCTCTCATGTACTTTTCAAAATGCTCAAACATGGTATGTAAATATTCCTAATTCTTTTATTCATTACATTGATCACTTTTTTTAACAAATTATTATCCTAATTAATAAATATTAAAATCTCATTTATTGAAATGGTTGGTGTACCCATGAAAATAATGCCCTTGGTGTTAAGGAAGTTTGTAGATGAGTATATTATATATGTTGAAGTTGTTAAGGTAATTAGTTTTTGAGAGGTAGTAAAGGCATAAATAAGAGGCAAGAAGAGAAAGAAAAAAGAAAAATAAAAAAAAAGGTAATAAAAAAATTTATAACTATGCTTTTGTTTGAATTCACAAGAAAGAAGAAAATAAATAATAACTTTTTCATAAAGTTAATATTTTTAATGTATACATTTTTTTCAATAAAAAATTATAGAGATTAAATTTGTGTAATTAAAATTTAAGAGATTAAAATTGAACAACCTTACAGATATGGGAACAAAAAATGTTTGCATGGCTCAAATATAATGTAGTTAAAAAATGAAATAGAAATGAAAAGATAATTTTAATAATATTAAAAAATGATCTTAATTTAGAATTCAATCTTTTAAAATATCACAAATTTTTATTCTGTTTTCTAAAATAACTCAAAACATATTTTATTTAATTGATATAATATATTTGTTAATAATTTATTGTTTAAGGTGAATGATAACATAATATTAACATTTTCACTATTTTTATAGTTTTAAATTTTAATTTTATAAATGTTAACTTTATAATCCAATTTTTTTGAATGAAAAATATCAAGTTATTAATGGTATACCTCACTTATACCATGTCTTGATTAAATTGCATGTATTCATAAACTTAAACGTTATACAAGTAAATGTAAATAATTAAATGAGTTTATTAAATACTAATAAATTAATTAAATAATTTATTTAAAGAAATTAAGAGACTATATTAAAAAATAGAGATTAAATAAAAATAAAAATACTTAAATCTAAAGTTTTTATTAAAATTAGACACTTATTGGATTCAAAATATAAAATAATAAATTCAAATGTATTACTCGGATAAATTGAACCCTAGCAAAGCGTTTAAAAAGCAGAGGCTAATTAATATGAGGGAGCGCGTGACTCGGGAGGAGTGAGAAGTAAGAAACGTAGTGCGCGTGGGTCTTTGTTGTGTAGATATGATAATCACTGGTGAAAGGGGCATGTGTTGCACGTGTACACATTGAAGTACATGCATCTGCTACGTGTCTTCATCTTTTTCGCCTTCAAACTCTTAAAAATAAAAACTGCGGTGAAGATCCTCTGATGACGACTCTGATGGGTCCCACAGAGCTTACATGTCCCATTCAGGTAATTTAGTACATCACAAAACCCATTGAACAATGTTATTTAAACAACCCGTTTAGGTGTCTACACCTATATCAACCATAATTATTTCTAAAAAAATTTAAATTAAAATTTCACTCTCTCGCAGCATATGGTAGTGGGGATAAATACTTCAACGAAGTGTTTAGATAGCATTATTTTAAAATCATTTATCTCATTTAATGAAAGAGTATTTTAATTATTAAAATATTAAATATATTTAAGATATATTAATTATTATTTTTTTACATTTATTATTATTAAATATATTAATAAAACAGTAATTACACTAATTATATTATTTAATATCACTGATATATTTAAAATAAAATTTATATTTATAAAAAATGTAACACCTTAAATTTAATTTTTCAATAAATAAGAAACTTTACAAATTTTTGAAATAATAAAATTTTTATTTTAATTTAAGTTTCATCAACCATTTCAAATAAAGAAAAAAATTACAAATTATATCAAACAGTTGCTACAAGACTTATTTTAATATAACAGTTTCTCAAAATAATATTATAAGTCCTATAACAGTTCCATTCACTTCTTCACTGAGCCTGGTGCTAATCGTCTTAATTACCTAAAAAATAAATGTAAGAGTGAGTACTCTATACTACCAAAACACAATCAAATTTAGAGTTTCACCTCCAGCACATTTCCAATATCTTAAACAAACACAATTATAGGCAACATTTCACATTTATAAGTATAAAACATAAATACATGCATACACACACCAGCCACACTCATTATAACACTGTAATCACAGATTTACACCATGAATGGTTGCCGATTATCCCTGCCTTACGGATACCACGTGGGCGGTCACGGGTCGCTCAACAAAGGTAATGGTCATAAGTCTAACTAGGAAGAGAGTGTGTGGCCCGTGGTGCACCCGTTCTGTAGTCGGTGTCACCACCACTCCCTCTTCCTCAAGGTATTTCTATCGTTCTCATCTCCCACACCCCCAGTGTATCGTTGAACCATTCACAGCACATTATTACAGCGCTAACACGCCCATTCACACATATTCCATTCACGCATGAAATAATCATGCTTACACATGACACACAGCCCACATTGCATTTAAATACACGGCATTAGACCCACATTCATTTCATATTACACGGGACATAGCCAACATTCATCTATATTACACGGCCCTCAGGCCGACATTTGTTCACACATCGTAATATATAGCAAAATTCCATCAACCACATATTCTCTCATCCATACACATAATATTCATATATCACGACACATGACCTACATAATATTTCATAGTAATTTCCTATCCTCTAGTCAGCCACATCATAATATTCAACTAAATAATGGTAAATCGCATACAAAGAGTAGGGTAAAGTCCCCCCTTACCTCGGATTGACGTCCCACGCGCTAAATCCACCAAGAAGTACTCTCCTTCACGAATTTCGTCCTAAACACATAGAGAAACTCCATGAGAACCCAGGGAAACCATGAAAATAGAGAAAAGAGATGTAAAACCGAAACCCTAACCATTAAAACTCACCTCCAAGCGTTCTCCACACGGATTCAACCTTCAATCAAGCTCCCGAACGGCTTTATAGGCAATTTAATTAGTGGAAAGTGCTTTAGGCATGAGAGGATCGAAGGGAGAGGGAGAAATAACTCTCCCCGAACCCTAACCCCCTTTAAATCATTTTCTGATCGCGACACTCTCGCTACAGTGAGGTCCCCTCGCTGCAGCAACACGCCCTCTCGTTACAGCGAAAAAACAAGAGAAAATTGCACTTTGGTTTCTGTAGAATCTCACTACAGCGAGACTGCACCCAGAAATGCACCTCAAACTGTCACTCTTTCTTTCGCTACAGCAAAAAAGTGACAGTTTCAGTCCTTCCTCTCAGGGCTCTCTTGCTACAGCGAGAATCCTCTCGCTGCAGCGAGAACAACCCAGTATTTCGCCCTATATTTAGGCACTTAGCCCATTTCAGCCCAACTAATCATGCACACACACACACACACACACACACATATATATATACATACACACACATACATATTCACAACATATATCTAAAATATACACACATGAATATACATTTAGATTTATATAATACAATAAATAATATTATAAAATTGAGAGCGTTACAAAAAACATAATCAATTTAATTGCTTTCTTTACTTTTAATAATTTAGTCTTTTGTTTTTTTAAAAAAAATTAGAAAAAACATTTAAGTTATACTTATTAAAATTTTAATTTAAAATCATAAATGAAGTTTAAATAATTTTCACCAATAATTAATATATGTATTTAATGATTTAACATTCTTATTAAATAAGAAAATTAAATTAAAAATTAATCATAATTACTTTAAACTAAATTAAATATATTTATAAATATTAAAATATATTCAGATCAAATTACTTTTATCTAAAAATGAATTCAAAATTAAAACATAACCATCCTTGTGTGAGACTAATTAACTTAATTAAAATTATATAAGATTAACATCTAATAAGAACAAAAATAAAGTAAGCATGGTGAATTATATACACTCCCATCTATGGTTAGTATGAATAATTAAATTAAAAAATATAGCTGTTATTTTAGTCCTACATGAAAATGACGTGGACTTCATAAGACATTTGACTCACCTTCCCATTTCAAATTTTGCATTTCTTCACGTTTTGAATAAAAATTGTTTGCTACAAACTTGTGTTTGAATTGGGAGAGTTGCTAATCTTTGGGAGTTTGTGGTGTTGGTGTAACATTATTTGTACACATTATTTGTTCATGTGAATATTGTTTGCTTTTAATTGATATTTTTTATTTTACCAAAATTAATAGTTAATTTAAATTATAAACAAATTATTAATGCATGTTTATTTTTTACCTTATCATCCATAAACAATCTTATTTAAATAAAATAAAATATATTTTTTTTACATTGATTACTGACTTAAACAAATTATAATACTACAGTAGATGGAGAGAGCATTTTCTTGGATAGTTAATTTTCTAAATAATTTTAATATATTTCTGTGGATTTTTTTTAAATTTTTGTCTTTAATTTTTTAACGACCTTTCTAATGCACGCTTAGTAACACATGATTAAAAATAAAAAATATTAATTAAAATATAATATTTAATATTATCAATGTATTGAATCTAATACTATTTTATGATTTTAAATGAAAATTTATTATACTTAATTTTTTATTTTATACTTAGACATACTTAATTTTAAGAGTGTTATTAACACAAAATTTAATATATTATCAACTAAAATTTATTAATTTTTAATGTGTCTTTAATGACATATAATAAATAATTTTTTATTAAAAATAATAATATACAATGTTATTCATGCATTGAGTTTTATAATATTTTTAATAAAAATTCACAATAGATTTTTATTCTGTGTCATTGAATAAATATTAGAAAACTAAAAATTTATTAAAATACATAAAAGTATAAATAAAAATTATTAAATTGAAAGTATATTCAGATTATTTTATAACTTTTAATATATTTCATTTAATAATAAAAAATATTGCCAACATTTTGTCTTAATTGTTAATAATGGGATAATTAATTGAGAAGTTGTTGAGCGTGAAACTTTTGTTGTGTCCTTAAGAATTACAAATGTTGAATCTTAAAAAATTAAAATTTTATAAAATATAGAAATAAAATATATTGAAATCAAATTTTTATTATTAAATAATTAACTATTAAGCTTTGAACGATGATATAATAAATATAATAATTTATTTCCCCAGTAGAAATGACAAATGTGGAAACTTCCATAAGCACGGAACTGATATTGCTTTGCTTATGTGCGTTTTGTATCTGATAACTGATTTGTTGCTTTCTTTGGAGTTTTCTCAGACGAAGGAAATTTCTGTGGAAAATGTCATTCCATACGCCATTCCAGAAAATGACATTTACGTCTTCCAAAGAAACACAAAAAATATGGTGCAGTGGAATCATCTTAATTAGATTCATAAAGGGTACTAAGCTTTCTTAGTACATTATCATTTCCCTTCTTAGGAGCTTAAACATCACTCTACCTTAAATTTACCAACTAATCAAGTCACCTGCATTAGGGTCAAAGGCCATTTTTAGGAACAAGGCAAGAAATGGTTTTGATCAATGTTTTTATGTTAATTGCAACTGTTTTTTTAATCATTTTAAATATTGAATTAATTCTTTCAAATACAGTCCAAACTTTGAACCCAAAAAGCTGATATGGTGAGTACACTTGTTTACGCATGAAGTCATCCCTTTTATCAGCAAATCAAGTTTACACGTAACATAATTTAGACAGACTTGTCAGCATAGAACATTTTTGGTGAAAGGGGGATGAGTAAATTTTTTTAATAAAGTTTATTAATTTTTTAATTCATTTTAATAAATTTAATCATAAAACTTATAATATATGTACATTCTCACAGATTAATAAATAGGTAACTAATTATACCTTCATGTTGCTTGGTCAGTGCACTTCAAAATAGTAGTCAACATGACTCTAGTAAATACCATAACAATTATACCATTCATAAATACATTTTAACTATACTCTCTAGTAATTTATTTATTTTTCACAATATCAATTATTTTATCTAACATACTATACAAGAAATATAATTTGGGGCATCATAAGTGTGGCGGGTTAGGTAAGTTAATTGAGTGGGAGTGTTTTAGTTTCAGAGGGTGGAATTGAGTGAGAAGGAGACAAAAGCATAAATATGGCCGGCACACATCAAAAGACAACATAGTAGGAGTCCCATGTTGTGTGCACAACAAGAAACAGCGCGTGGGCTCAATCTACTGCTCCTACAGTGCTACTATATAACATTACATAACACAACACATGAAAAAATAAAAGCGCTGAAGGAAAGAGGACATTTGTCCTAACCTTTCTGATCTTCTTGGACCAAACTCTCAAGTCTCAACCGCTTGGACTACCTGCCATCTTCATCTCTTTGTCTCATTCTCTTTCAAAATCTTCTTTTTTTGTTGTTGAATAATTCTTCACCCTTTTTCTGAAAGGGAGTGATGATCATGGTGGAATGATCCAGTCACAGTTTGGAAGCTGAAAAAAGAAGACATGGGTTCTGCTTCAAAAGTTGGAAATAGCAGCTACGATTACTCCTTCAAGGTTTTGTTGATCGGTGATTCTGGTGTTGGGAAGAGTAGTCTTCTCCTCAGCTTCATCTCAAACTCGAACTCCATTCATCAACTCTCCCCCACAATTGGTTCTTTCTTTCTCTCTTTCTTTTGTTTCTGGGATCAGTTTGAGATTTGTGAATTTGGGTACCTTCTATTTTCTTGTTTAGAAAAATGGAACAGGGTGGTGTATATAGTTTCCATGCCATTGGCGTAGGATCATGCATATGTTTACTTGGTTTGATCTTTGATGTCAGACTTTCTGGCCAGGTTCTTGTTTTCTAGCAAATTCAGCACCTTTATGAAGACTTCCGTCAAATGATAAGGGTCTCTTTGTTGAAAAGTTTTTATTTGACGTTTGAAGTGGACATGTGAAATGTTTCATGGAGTCATGCATTCTTGTTGGAAAGACTTACCTACCTTATATGCCAATCTTGAGTCTATGGATTTGCTTTGAACTTGCACTGGAGGAATACCATGTTAAACCCATTTTGCAAACAAACGCTCCAATACTATTTGAAAAAAAAAAAAAACAGAGAATATTTAAGTTGATTTGCTTGGAATTGTAAAAAAAGTGTTTTCATTTTTAGTTGACATCTTTTTACTGATAATTACAGAAGTACCATATTGTTTTCATTAAGCTTTCAAGATTTTGTGTTCATTATAATTCAAGATTTTTTTATGGAAATTCCCTTTCCAAAATCTTGAGAACATGAAACGAAATGACAAACATGATACTTTTGTAATTATTAGTGGGAAGATATCAATTGAATGTGAAAACAGGGAACACACCAAAAACTTGCTCAATATTTTTGTGTGTTCAATGTTATGATCATTAAAATTTGCTAAATCATCTCATACATTTTTTGAGGAAATTTTGTTGTTTTCAATGTCCGAATCTTATTTGCAATATTGATCCATTGGCCCATTATATAATGTGAAATGGTGTTGTACGTATCTGTCTAATGAGGTGATATCAAGGTCTCTGACCTTTGATCATAGTTTTTATTTGTGTGTTATATTAGGCTGGTTTCATAATTTTGTGGCATTTGACTCTGAAGTTTATGCTTCCTTTGTGATTGAGCGCTTCATAGCCTAAGAATTTTTTGCATTATAATTTTCTGTGTTATTTGTTTTTATTACATGCTGAGCTCTTGGTGTTCTAAATCATTTATAGGTGTGGATTTCAAGATCAAGCTTTTTACAATTGGTGGAAAAAGATTGAAGCTTACTATATGGGACACAGGTAACTGTTTTTCTAGTAATATGATCACATTTCATGTAGTTTTTTTGTGAAGAAGTTTGTAGTTAAGAAATTTCTTTTTCTAACTAAATCTTCTGTTCATCTGGGAAATTTTTGTAATATTATATTGTTTTCTTGTCTTTGTCACTTACAGATAAATATTTCTATTTAGAAATGCTGCTTTGAAAAGCTATTTTGTCCTTTACCAAAATAAATATTAAAAAAGATGGCAAAAAAATAAAAATAACTTAAATTTGAGGATACAGTAAGTGGGAATGTTTTACAAGAAGGATCTGTAAATCCTACTTTTATCTGCACACACTAGTAGTGTTAGAAGGAATAAAATATTATACCAATGGAGTCCTACTTACTTTCCAGTCTTAGCCGGTTAGGATTAGATTCTGTGTCTTAATTGCATTTATTTGAAACCTTGCAGTGGTGACTTGTTGCAGTTAGATTATAGTGTTTATTTATCTTTTTTGGCAGCTGGACAAGAGAGGTTTGGAACTGTTATAAGCTCATACTACAGAGGCGCACATGGAATCATCCTCGGTATATTATATATTGCCCCCCCACACACATGAAAATTGAAATTTTCTGCATATACATATATTTATGACACTGAAAAATGTATTTTTGTGAAGGTTGTTTTTCTGCTGCTTTACTGTTTAAGCCTCTACTGAAATTTGTAGAGAGTTTTTGGTAAAAAAATGGGTTCTTCCCAAAGTGAGGAGGGCCTTTTACTATTTGAAAAGAATGAGAGAGAGAGAGAGAGAGAGAGAGAAGGGTTCTATAAAAGAGTTATAAAGAGGGATGGAGACAATATATTGTTTGAAACACTATGCATTGCCTCTAGTCTATACTTGTAGGCTTGTAGCTATTGTAGAGGAATGCCATATAATTGTATAGTTGTCAATCAATCATCCCTAAATCAATTCCAATCAATGCCTAAAGCCAATACTCTGTCAATTACCTTTGATTTTTGGTCAACACTTTCTGAATTTGTAAGACTTTCCTACACTTTTCTATACTCTTTAACAAATGTTAATTTCTTAAAAGGAAAGCATGTTCTTGCATAAATGTGGTGGTCACTCTTGGTGCTTAGTATTGCCTTCAGTGTTCGCATCTAATTGCTTTTTCTTCATTCAAATTTTCTATTTAGTCTATGACGTGACACGACGTGAGACGTTTACAAACCTGGTGGATATATGGGCAAAAGAAGTTGAGCTTTACTCCACTAACCATGATTGCATCAAAATTCTTGTTGGCAATAAGGTGGATAAGGTAAAATTTTACAGTGAATCTAGCTGTCTTTTGCTTACTCAGGAAAAGACAAAAAACCATACAAATTATGCTATTCCCCCCATCCTAACTAATTTTAAAGTAATAATTTGTTTTGGAATCAGACTAGAACTTCCAATTTATTCCTTAATATTATTTTCTTGCATTTTATTTTGGTTTGGATTCTGAAGAGAGTCAGTTGTATTACTTTTCAGGAGAGTGAAAGAGCTGTAACCAAAGAAGAAGGTATGGCTCTTGCCCAGGAACATAAATGCTTGTTCCTAGAGTGTAGTGCCAAAACTAAAGAAAATGTTCAGCAATGCTTTAACGATCTCACTTTAAAGGTACGTATGATCTTAATAATACACAAGTGTTGGTCAAGTTACTTTGTACTCTGCCATATTATTATTCCATTTGTGATATTGTGGAAATAATAAAAGCTAGTTTGTTTCTCTTTTAAATTAAATTAAAGTAATTTACATTCAGCTGCTTCTTGTTCCATTTTTAGAGCATGTAACCATGGCATGCCTAATTGAGTTGAAGATACACTTCTAAATCATATTTTGCATGCACAAAGAATGATGACTGAATTTATATTAATTTTTTAATCTTACTGAAATTTCAAGAATTTAAAGTTTAAATAATTGTTAAAAGCGGTTCTCTCAATGGGTTTGCCTTATTTGTATTTGATTATGCTGTTTTGCAAAGAGATGCTCCATTCTCAAAATTGGAGCTTAAAACTTCCACACTTCTATGGTAAGAACCTGGACTTGGATCTCAAAAAATTGAAATTTCATCCTAATTCCTAAGTGGCACTGCAGTGGAGGTCATAGTTCTGTCGTGACCACTCTTGATTCCATCCATATGTATACATTTAAAATGTTTTGAGATGGCTGATTCAACAAAGAAGCTAGAGTTCTCTGCATGAAACTTGTAGGAGGAAGAAGTGATAGTTTGAATTCCCTCTTATTCCTTTCTTCTGTTTTTTGGTTGGGAATCTTGGGATTAAAGTATTAAACATTTTGTAAAGTGCCATTGGAAGCTGATCACCACAACAACTTGGACAAAATCCACTCACTTGCACTGTTCTATTTCAACGACTTCTTTTCTTTAAAATAAAAAGAAATAATCTTTCCTTTTTTAAGAATTATAATTTCTAAGAATTGATGTTGAAATTTATATAACAAATTTATCCAAATTGATAATTATATCCGTCATAGGCCACCAAGGAAGAGCTGAAATTCAAAGTAACAATCTCCCTTTAACCCAACCCCAAAAGTCATTAATCTGTTGAAATAATAATCTTCTTATTATCTTTTATCAATTTTAATTGAAATTAAAAACTATGTATTATTAAAAAATGGAATTTGGATCCTCTCATGTTGTAATTAACATGATATAGTATGTTAGAGAGAAAAGTTTAAGTCATAATTACTCAACAATATGCAGATCCTTTAAAAAATTCTCTGTCTCCGAACTGATTATATACTCTCAGCCCTGATTGTTCCAAATATGGTGGAGAAAGCGGGGTGCTGAGAAATATAATTGTGCCTTGTTGGTTAAGTTAACAATTACTTCTACTTGCACTGCACACAAAATGTGTCTTTTTTATAGTTATAGTTTTTGTAGAAATGAAGTTCTAAGTCAGTGTTTTGCTACACAATCATTGAATTTTACAGTGAAATATATCACATTTTGTTGCCTCTCTATATCTCTTTCTCTTCTGCATCTAATCTTAAAAAATTTAACAGAATTTAACAGCTTGTCACTAGCTAAATTTTTTGTTCATCCAATCAACATTGATTTACAGATATTAGAGATGCCAAATTTACGGGAAAAGGGGTCTGTGGTAGTAAAGAGACAAAAGCAGAAGCGCATATATGAGACACCTCAAAATGGCAGTTGCTGTTCTCAGTAAATATGCAATTGATTTTACAACAGGGATAATACATGTACTAGCTGGTTTTTGTATCATATCAAGTGACAAGTGTCACATTCAGATAGTTTGGATGACCATATGCTCCAATATTTTTTCCAGCCTATTTTCATTACTTCCAAGAAGGAGTTGCTTTTGAGATGGTTGTTTCCCTCTGAATATCTTTTGGAGCCACACTATAACAAATTTTATAGTTGTCAAGATGATCACAAAGCTTTTCAATATATTGTGCCTTTTCTTCTGTTATAGTTTTGGAAACACAGCGGTCTTGTACATCATATGTAAATATGTCTCCAGTTTGAAAATATTAGGGGTGGTTTAAATTTGGTTAGTTTAGGATATGTAGCAACATTACATATACTATTTTGGGTTTGGTTCTCCCCTCCTCCCTCTTTATATAACATTGGATGAGAAAATATTTTGTTTATATCTGTATTTTATCTATCTTTTTTTTTCCAATTCCCCAGAGCACTGAAAATTACTATTTATAGCTTGGTCTATTTACAATTTCTTCACAATTATGATCAAACTTTTTTCTTCTTGTCAAGTTAAAAATATGTTGGCATGGAAAGAAAGCGCTTCATATAATTCATTAATTATTATTTTGTTGTAAATATAGTGGATAGAGAGATCAGCTACATTTAGATTTTCATCAATTGCGCTTTGAAGCATTTAGCTTGAGGGGTTTTCTGTTTTTTTCTTACGGGATAACAAACTGAGGTTTTTATTTATTTATTTATATGATATGCAATGTTTATGACTTGATCAAGAGTTTGAGGCTCTGGGCTATTTTGTGCTAACTCATTTATGTGCCCTTTATATTTCAATTATAATTTGGTTTTTATGGAAGGAGCATTTTTAGATGTTGCGTTAATAGTTTCTGACTAACAAGTTTAAGTTTTTTCCAATGACCTTTATTTTTCAGTTGTTGTTTTTGGATTTAATTTGAACGTGCTGTGAAATTTCGGTTTTAATAAGAATTAATTTTGCAAGGGTAAAGTGGCATTTCAGGTATCTTTTTCTTAAGGTTTTGTTGTTCAGATAAATTACAATCTTTTTAACTTTATTTTAAATGTATCTTTCGCTACCTGTATTCTTAAGGAAATGTATTTGTCGCCAAAGATACAAACTGTGATTGGTGAAGCTAATCAGATAGATCTAACTCATTGTTCAAATGTTATTTTTTGACGTATAACATGGCAAAATTGAAATAAACTTTATCATGAAGTATTGACAACCTTGGGCTTTACTAAATTTTTGGAAGATATATATTTTTATTTCTTTCCTACTTTAAATATGGAGAAATTTGACTATGAAGAGAGGAACTTTCTGAGTTTTGTAGTTGTGTCTAGGAAATGCTATTGTACCGTTACCTCTAAAAAGTTTGCAAAAATAAATTACCCAGAAACTCTAATAAAGTTTTATTAAGATACTCTTTACATTTCCCTCTTTTGCAATACATTTTTACGTAATTTCTGAAAAAAAAATCTTGAAGTACAGTAGTTAACATTTAAAATTACTGGGAATTTTCATTTGAAAAGCCTACATGTATTTCCATTTTACTCACCCTAACACTTTTCTGTTAGCCTTAAATTTTAAACAACAGCAGCAACAATAATAATATCACATTTTGATTATTTTTGTCTGGTAGTACCAGCAATGTAATTTATAACCTTTGAGAACAAGTAACATGATTGCTGACTACTTCATGAATGGCACTGGTGTATATCAACTTGATGCATTTCCTCATCAATCTGTCAATACCAATCCTTCATATAACAACATGTATTTCTATTGCCTGAGGCCTCAGCATAAAGTCTCATTTGCTTGTGGTCAAATGCTGATATAAAGTTGGTTTGAAAACAAGTGATTTGGCCAAACATCTTCCAGTGTTAATCAATTATTTGGCCAAATGTTTGAGAATGTTAATCTCATCTCATTCAGCAGATGATTTTATTAATCCCTTGTTTATATAAGACAAGTGGTTTGGTCAAAGCTCTACAAGTATGATAAGACTCATTCATGACAAATTAATTCTTGATATGCTGGATCACAAATACATTTCTTACGGTTGGCTCAAATTTTGCATTCCTTGACAATACTGGAATAAGTTCACAAAATTTAAAATACTGCTACTTAGGCCAATAACTATATATCTATAAGTTATTGATAATTATCCTAAACCTGCCAAGGAGAGACCACCACCTGAAAAACTCTTGTGTGGTTAGTTTTATTTATTCAGCTAAGAAAATAATAAACGATTCTGCTTTTCCCTCCATGATTCTGGCTTGTGAAAACTTATTTCTTGTTTGCAAACTGCTGGGATTTTTGTCATTCCAGAGCTCCAGCTACATGTAACGAAAGGATTTAGAATTGAGTTACAACTTGGTTAAAAAATAACAAAATACTGCTTCAGAGGATTCTATAATCAATATACTGTGATAGTAAAGTCAAAGGGATTATATGCTTAATTCTACATGATTAGGAGTTCTGCAAAATTTTTCACAGTGAAGGGAAATATACAACTGGCTGGATTCTAAATTTTTTTCCAATTTGATTTTACTATGATTCAAATCTATAAGTATTGATAAATTTAAATTATACCATAGTGATATTAGGAGGTTTGAAGAATAGATGCTAAAAGCATATTACTTATTTAGGGTGTTAAAAATAAGCAAATGAAAGTTAGAGTCGCAAGGTGCAGAACAGACCCAATCACCCGAGTATTACTTAGAAATTACTCAACAACTAAATTACTATGCTGTGTCAAACTAATTAATTATGCGAGCATAAATTAAATTTTTTGACAAGACCTGATCACATCATAATCAGCAAGAGAATTTGTTGTTGTTGATTAGCATGAATTTTTTTATGTTCCATGTTAGATCAATCGATCTTTGGAACGATAAAGCAAACTACGGAATAAAACAAATGATAGAAAGACAAGGATTCAAAGAAAACTTCAGAGACCAAATGGGGGAAGCTAAAGCTTAATTGGATCTTGATAAGCTTTAGGCCCGATGAAGCTGTCAATGGAATTAATGGAAAAAAGGATTGTATGGAATTGATTGCACAATTATTTGTAACAGTTATTCTCTTATTTAAGATAGTTAACTTTAAATGCATTATATGGTAGTTTAACTGATTTATTGGGCTGAAATCAATGTGACGGCTTGTAATTTAAGTGTATTTATATAAGCAATCTGAATGGAGAGAGGACCGAGTTTTTGGCCAAACCTTTTCTTAGTTTAACATAATATCAGCCTTGGTTATGATCCAAGAACCTAGTTTGCATTTTTTTTCTTTTGTTTTTGACCTAGCTCAAGTTTCATGATCCTGTGTCACCTCTATTGCCGTTCTCCGTTTCTTTTTCGCTTCTATTTCTCAGTTATTTGTTTTTCAGTCTAGATTATCTTCTCATTTTTTTTCAATTCATAATTCCCTAGTTCCATGTCTAACGAAAAGCATGACATCATGTTAGGTCGCCTTAATGGTAAAATCTACTTAGCTTGGTCATTCTATTTCGAGATATTTGCTACGGGACAAAATTTGTGGGGTTATGTTGATGGCCGCACCCCAATCTTGACAAAGACAAAGATAAGATTGAACATGTCAAATGGGTAGTCAAAGACACTAAGGTCATGGCTTGAGTCCTCGGTTCTGTTGACCCCAACATTGTTCTGAATCTTCAACCTTACAAGACAACAACCAAAATATGGAATTACTTAAAAAAAGTTTACAGTCAGAATAATGCCGCTCGAAGATTCCAGCTTGAGCACGACATAGCTTCCTTTCAATAGGATAGTCTCTCCGTCTCTGATTTTTATTCTCAATTCATGAATCTTTGGACTGAATACACTTATATAGTTTATGTAGACTTGACTTTTGAAGGTCTAAGTTAAGTACAGATTGTTTATGGAACTACTAAACGAGATCAATTTCTTATGAGATTGAGATCTGACTTTGAAGGTATTCGGTCCAATCTCATACATCGCGACCCCGTACCATCATTGGATGCATGTTTCAATGATCTGTTATGTGAGGAACAATGCCTTCATACTGAGTCTATCATTGAAGATCAAAAATCATCTACTGTTCCAGTGGCATATGTGGCACGCAGACTGTCAAGAAGTCATGACATGAGTGCTGTTCAATGTTTCTGTTGCAAGCAATTGGGACATTATGCTTCAAATTGTCAACTACTGCGAAAAGCATGGACATATTCTTAAGGAATGCCCAATAAAGCCACCAAAGCGAAATGTCATAGCTTTTACCGCTGCAGTTGGTTCATCTGTTCCTAACAATGCAGCCAATGCAGCATCGGTTCAACAAAATGCTCCTACTACTATTTCAACGGTGACTCCTTAAATGGTTCAACAGATGATCATTTCAGCATTCTCTGCTTTTGGATTCTTAGGTACTTTGATTCTGGTACTTTGATTCTTCATCTTGGTACTTTGATTCTGGTGCTTCTAACCACATGACCAACAATGCTTAATTTCTCACTAATGTGAAAAAATACCTTGGAAATCTCAAGATACATATTGCTGATAGAAATCAATTGCCTATCATAGCCGCAGGTGATATTTCTTCATCTCTCACAAATGTTTTTGTCTCTCTTGGTCTCACTAGTAATCTAATTTCAATTGGTCAATTAGTTAAGAATGATTGTCAAGTATGTTGGAAGATTAAACTTGCCTTTGAAAAAGTCAAATATTGCAACTTAGTTTCTATTAGATGAATGTTATAGTTGTCAATTTGTTTTAAATAACTACCATATTTAGGTAGGCGTCGAAAGTGGAAAACAAATGGTTTAGCAAATTAATAGTTGGCACACGATTTTAGGAAAGCAAATTGGAAGCTATTAGACAACCACTTGATTAGCTAACACACAGTTTGTAATATTATAAATAGGAAAGCTTAGTGGCAACCGTAAGGAGAATTGTGAGAAAGAGTGAACTTAAGAAAAATAAGAGTAATTAGAGAGAAAGCTCTAACAAGTTTAGTACTTTGTTGTAGTATTATTTTGAGTGTGTAAATTGGCTATTAACAAAGCCAAAGTATTGAGTGTTGTATTATAAAAAAATATTTTGTGTGTTCAAAATTGTTCCTTGAGTGTTCATAAAATTTATTTGCATCTTCATTCAAACAAGGCAATTTATTTTAATTGCCAACATTTGGTATCAGATCTTGTTGTATCAAAATGGTAGCAAGTTCAAGCATGGGAGCAAGCCAATTTCAACAAGTGCAAACAACTGTCTTCAAGTTTGATGGCAAATCAAACTTTGCGATGTGGAAACAATTGATGGAGCTGTGTTTAAAAAGCATCGGTTATGGTGAAATCATCAAGGATGGTTTTACTAAACCAACCGAAGGAGATAAAGGAAAAGCTGATATTCAACAAGTAGATAAAAATCGTTTACTTAATAAAAAAACTTTATTCTTAATCTTTCAATCTGTTGAGCTGTCTGTTCTTGAGAAAATTTTTCATGCTAAAATAGCAAAAGAGACTTGAAAAATTTTGCTCAAAATATATGAAGGTGCTAATCCAGTCAAACGAACAAGGTTGCAAGGCTTAAAATGCCAGTTCGAGCTGATGGAGCAAGAAAGAGAAGAAAACATTCGTGACTATTTTTCACGAATGGACAAACTTGTCAACAAAATGAAAAACAACAGAAATGATATAAAAGAGAAAGAAATTGTAGAGAAAATTATACGCACCCTTTCATCTCGTTTGGTAGCAGCTATTGAAGAAGCAAAAGATATCAACACAATAACTCTAAATGATTTGCAAGCATCTTTAGAGTCACATGAGATGCGGATGAACGAGAGGTCAAGTGAGACAATTGAGCAATCATTAAAAGCTCAAACAAATGTAAGAAATGAGAGACCTATGCAAAGAAGGGTGAACCATCATTAAAGAGATCAGAATTTTAAAGGAAGAGGGAGGAATCCTCAATTTGACATGAGGTAATGGCTCATTTCAAAATAGATCTAATATTCAATGTCACAAATGCCAAAAGTACGAACATTTTCAATCTAAATGCAAATCTCATATTCAGTGCCATAACTGTAATAAATATGGTCACTATAGTTGAGAATGTCGTACTAAAGCATTGAATATTAGAGAGAGTCATGCTCGAGTTGCAAAAAGTGAAGATGATATGAAGATAGTGCTTACAACAAGTCATGCAGTAGTTAGTAGCTGATAAAAATGACAACCAATGGTTGTTAGATACAGGATGCAGTAATCATCTAAGCAAAAAAAAAAAAAAGAACTATTTTTTGATTTATATGAAAGTTATCACACTTCAGTCAAGCATTGTGACAACTCAAAGCTTGAAGTCCTAGGAAAGGGAAAATTGCCATCAGATTGAAGGATGGATCTCTAAATTATATTTCTGATGTATTCTATGCACCAGGGATATGTCAGAATCTTCTAAGTGTGGGACAACTTGTTGAGAAAGGCTATGATTTAAAATTCAACAAGAAAGATTGCACCATAAATGATGTAGAGATGGGCCTAATAGCAAAGACAAACATGTCAAAGAATCATTTATTTCCAATGAACATCAAGTATGATACTGGTTTATGTTGTAAAGCTACAACTGTTGATAATAATTGGCTTTGGCACATGCGATTTGGACATTTCAACTTTGAAAGCATCAAATTTCTAGCAAATAAAAAATGGGTTACCGACTTGCCTGTTGTCTAAGCTCTTGATCAACTATGTGAAGCTTGTGTAGTGCGTAAAAAGCATTAAGACCTTTTTCCAAAAGGATGTGCATAGAGATCTACAAAATCACTTGAGTTGGTGAACTCTGATTTGTGCTATACGGATATTCCATCCAATGGAGGTAAAAAGTATTTTATTACTTTCATTGATGATTTTAGCAGGAAGACATAGGTTTATTTTCTGAAAAATAAATCTGAAACTTGTGATACGCTCAAAACCTTTATGGAAAATGTTGAAAGATGGAGTGCTCATACTCTAAAAACCTTGAGAATTGATAGAGGTATAGAGTATATTGTTTGTGATGATTTCTTAAGAAAGCATAATGTTAAGTACCAAATGACTACTAGATACACTCCTTAACAAAATAGGGTGGCAGAAAGAAAGAACAAAACAATCATGGATATGGTGAGAAACATGTTGAATGGTAAGAAATTACCTAAGAGTTTTTGGGCAGAAGTAATGGCTTGTGCTGTTTACATCCTGAGTAGATGTTCTATCACAAGCGTTTGTGATAAAACTTCACAAGAAGCTTGGAGTCGGGAAAAGCCAAATCTCAGTCACTTAAAAGTTTTTGGCTGTATTGCTTATGCATATGTTCCTGATCAACTAAGGAAGAAGCTCGATGACAACGCAGAAAAGTGCATCTTTATAGAATAGTGAAGAAACAAAAGCCTACAAATTCTAAAATCCAGAGACTCAAAAAATATTTATCAGCCGAGATGTTACCTTTGATGAAGATGGAGCATGGGACTGGTCAGAAAAAGAAAAGAAGTCGTTACCTGTACCGGTTACTATCAATGAAGAACTCAATGATAAAACTGACGAATCATCAGATGAATCAACATCAGATTCACCACCACATAGATATCCACAAAGGGAGCAATGTCCACCTCTTCACCTGCAAGATTATGAAGTTGGAAGAGATGATGATCCAAAAGATAGGGAGAAAGAAGTTACCTGTTATGCCTTATTTACAAACTGTGATCCAGTAACATATGAGGAAGCAGCCAATGATGATTGTTGGATTAAAGAAATAGATGAAGAAATTCATGTAATTGAAGAGAATAACACATGAGAGTTAACAACACTTCCAAAAGGAAAGAAGCCAATAGGTGTAAAGTTGGTGTACAAAACAAAGCATAATTCAAATGGAGAGATAAATTGTTTCAAAGCACGATTGGTGGCAAAAGGGTACAAACAAAAACTCGGCATTGATTATTTTGAAGTATTTGCTCCAGTTACTAGATTGGACACAGTACGTATGATCCTTTCTCTTATTGCCCAGAATAAATGGAATATTTTTCAAATGTATGTCAAGTCTACTTTTTGAAGAAGAAGTTTATGTAGAGCAACCACCTGGGTATCTACAAGGAAAAGGAAGACAAGGTCTACAAGTTAAAGAAAACTTTATATGGATTGAAGCAAGCGCCTAGAGTATGGTACACACGTATTGACACATACTTCATGAACAATGGATTTCACAGAAGTCTATTATATGAGCATGCTTTATATGTTAAAATAAACAAAGCTGGAGATATAGTCATTTTTTGTCTGTACGTGGATGATTTAATCTTCATTGGCAATAATCCAAAATTGCTGGCTAAATTTAAAGAAAATATGTCCACCCAATTTGAGATGATAGATATGGGCTTAATGTCTTATTTTCTAGGCATTGAACTGAAGCAAACAAATGAAGGAACCTTTATTTCTCAGAAGAAATATGCAACAAATATTTTAAAGAAATTCAAGATGCAGACTTGGAAACCAATGCTGACACCAATCAAAGAAAGATTAAAGCTTAAAAAAGAAAATGGTGGTGATGTTGTCAATTCAACAAATTTCAGAATGTTAGTAGGAAGTCTCAGGTACTTGATAGCTACAAGACCTGACATAGTCTATGGAATTGGGCTCATAAGCAGGTTCATGGAAACACCAAGACAATCCTATTGACAAGCTGCAAATTGAATTTTGAGATATGTTAAAGGTACAATTGATGAAGGTATCTTTTATTCAAATTCTAGCAAACCAAAGTTGATTAGATACACAGATAGTGATTGGGCTGGTGAAACTGAAACTCGAAAAAGCACTTCGGGTCATGCATTTCATCTAGGTACGAGTGTATTTTCTTGGTCATCCAAGAAACAACAAGTAGTTGCCTTGTCAACAGTAGAGGCGGAGTACATTGCAGCAACAAATTGTGCTACTCAAGCAGTTTGGTTGCAGAGATTATTGAATGAGTTGCAACACCAACAAGATGATCCAACAAAGATATTTTGTGACAACAAATCAACAATTGCTTTAACAAAGAATCTAGTCTTTCATGGATGAAGCAAGCATATTGATATCAAGCATCACTACAGTCGTGACTTGATAAAAAATAAAGAAATTGTCGTGGAATATTGCACTTTAGAAAATCAAGTAGCAAATATTTTCACAAAGCCACTCAAAGCAAATTCGTTCTTGAAGCTAAAAAAATATGCTTAGGATGATGAAGTCAAGTTTAAGGGAGGAAGTTGGAAGATTAAACTTGCCTTTGAAAAATTCAAATATTGCAACTTAGTTTTTATTGGATGAATGTTATAGTTGTCAATTTGTTTTAAACAACTAGCATGTTTAGGTAGGCGCAGAAAGTGGAAAATAAATGATTTAGCAAATTAATAGCTGGCACACAGTTTGTAACATCATAAATAAAAAAGCTTAGTGCAACCGTAAGGAGAATTGTGAGAGAGTGAGTTTAAGAAAAATAAGAGTAATTAGAGAGAAAGCATTAACAAGCTTAGTACTTTGTTGTAGTATTATTTTGAGTGTGTAAATTGACTATTAACAAAGCCAAGTATTGAGTATTGTATTATAAAAAAATATTTTGTGTTCAAAATTGTTCCTTGAGTGTTCATAAAATTTATTTGCATCTTCATTCAAACAAGGCCATTTATTTTAATTGCCAACAAAATACAATTCTCACAGTCTGGTTGTCTTGTGCAGGACCAACAATCAAGGAAGATCATAGCGAAGGAGCATTCATTTCTCGTTGCCTCTAAGTCTTTCTTTGCCTTTAGTTTATTGTAATTCTGCCCTTATTGATTACCAGGTGGCATAAGCGTTTTGGACATCCAAACGCAAATGTATTTCATAACTTGCTAAAATCTAGTTTTCTTGGAAATAAACACACTCCATTTCGTAATGTTATTCATTTTGATTGTATTCCTTGTAAGCTTGGTAAAAGTAAAATTCTGCCTTTTCCAACCCATCAGTCTAATACAACATAACCTTTTGATATCATCCACAGTGATGATTGGAGGGTGACACTGGTTATATCTCATGCTAATTACAAATATTTTGTCATTTTTATTGCTGACTATAGTCATTTCACCTGGGCTATTTTTTGCGATCAAAAGATGAAGTCTTTTTCACTTTTAAAATTTTTCATGCTTATGTTCAGATTCAATTTTCATCAAAAATAAAAGTATTTCGCTTTGATAATGGGGGAATATATGTCACACTCATTTCAAGAAATTTTGCAATCTAATGGCATTTTATCTCAAAGGTCATGCCCCTCAACTCCATAACAAAATGGGGTAGTGGAAAGGAAAAATTGTCATTTGTTCAATGTTGTTCGCACACTTTTGTTGGAGTCATGTGCGTTCACGTTTTTTGTGTGAAGCTCTTTTCACCATAGTCCATCTTGTAAACAGAATGTCATCTCTATCATTAGGTAAGGAATCCTCTTTCACTCAGTTATATGGTCACCCACCAAATTGCTCCACTCTTCATATCTTCAGTTGTGTGTTTTATGTCCATCTTCCTCTACAAGAACACACCAAGCTTATTGCGCACTCTGTTGAATGTGCTTTTCTTGGATATTCTCCTTATCAAAAGGGCTTTCTATGTTATGATCCTAACCTTCGTAGAATTCAGGTATTTAGAAATGTTATCTTCTAAGAAAATATATATTTTTTCGCATCACATCATGATCCTTTCTCTTCTCCAATTTCTGTTTCGCCATTGTTTTTTAACTCTCATGCAGTTCTACAATCTGCTAAACCTTTCTTGACCTACAAAAGACGTAGCACTGCCACCTATAATCAACCAATCCAATCTCATAGGCCCCCTTAAGATGATTCCTTGGCTGCTGGTCTAGTAGAAGAACTAGAACCAGAACCAGAACCAGCTCCTCTACGACGCAGCTCATGCGTTAGTAAGCCCCCAGAAAGGTATATCACTTCCATGACAACATCATTATCTTCTATTCCTATTCCTTCCTCTTATAAACAGGCCATGGAGAATGAATGTTGGCAGAAAGCTATTGAAACTGAACTTCTCACCTTGGAAGAAAATCAAACATGGGACATAGTGCCCTGTCCATCATCTATTAAACCTTTGGGAAGCAAGTTTGTGTTCTCTATAAAGTTGTGTTCGAATGGATCCATAGATCGTTGCAAGGCTCATTTGGTTGTGCTTAGAAACAAGCAAGAGTATAGACTAGACTATAATGAGACATTTGTCCCGCTCGCCAAGATGACAACCGTGCGCACTATTCTTGCTCTTGCTACATCACAATCTTGGCTGCTACATCAAATGGATGTAAAAAATGCATTCCTTCACGGTGATCTTCAGGAGGAAGTTTACATTAAACTTCCTAATAGTATGCCTACACCTTCACCTAATATAGTTTGCAAACTAAAACGATCTTTATATGGATTGAAAGCACCAAGAGTATGGTTTGAAAAGTTTCGATCAACATTACTTGGTTTTGAATTCACTCAAAGTCAGTATGATTCATCTCTTTTCCTACAAAGGACTCCTCAAGGCATCGTGGTGCTTCTTGTTTATGTAGATGACATTGTGGTGACTGGTTTCGATTAAGATGTTATTTCTAGAATCAAATACCTATTGCATTCAACTTTTCATATGAAAGAGTTAAGCCAACTCACTTAGTTCTTTGCTTTAGAGGTGCACTATCATCATAATGGCATTTTTCTAAATTAGCAAAAGTATATTCAAGACTTGGTCTAGCTAGTTGGACTTACAAATGCAACCCTTGTTGACACTCCTATGGAAGTTAATGTTAAATATAGATGAGATGAAGGTGACCTTCTGGATGATCCCACTCAATATCGCAAACTGGTGGGAAGTCTCATCTATGTAACTATCACTCGCCCTAATATTTCTTTTGTTGTTCACACAGTAAACAAGTTTATGCAATTTCCACGACATTTTCATCTTTCAGCACTACAACGAATCATTAGATACCTCCTTGGCACCCAAAGCGTGGTTTATTTTTTTCTACTGATTCATCATTGAAACTCCAAGCATATAGTGATGCTGATTGGGCTGGATGTTTAGACACAAGAAAATCTACTACCGGCTGGTGTATGTTCCTAAGGAATGCTCCTATTTTATGGAAATGTAAGAAACAAGATTCAGTCTCAAAGTCATCCACTGAAGCAAAATATCATGCAATGACTGCCGCTTGTTCTGAAATTATATGGCTGCGTGGTCTTCTTATAGAGCTTGGATTCTCTTAACAACAACCAACTCTATTGCATGCTGACAACACCGTGCCATACAAATTACAGCAAACCCAGTTTATCATAAACAGACGAAACACATTGAGGTTGATTAACACTATATTTGAGAAGCCTATGATCGAAGAGTCATCAATCTACCACATGTCTCAATATCTATTCACATATTTGACATTTTCACTAAATCCTTAACACATCATCGACCCAATTTTCTACTTAGCAAATTGATGCTTGTAGATTTACCGGCATCAATTTGAGGAGGGATGTCAATAGAATTAATGGAAAAGAGGATTGTATGGGATTGATTGCACAAATATTTGTAAGAGTTATTCTCTTATTTAAGATAATTAGTTGTAAATGTATATATAGTAGTTTAGTTGATTTATTGGGCTGAAATCAACATGACAACTTGTAATTTAAGTGTATTTATATGAGTAATCTGAACGGGGAGAGGACAGAATTTTTGGCCAAACATTTTCTTAGTTTAACAGAAGCCTCCAATTTTCGTAGTCACAATAATTCGGAGAATTATTGAACAATGTAATAATCTAGAGTGGTCGAAGTAGATTGAATGATATGAGCTAAATCAAGGGGCATTTTTATGATTAAAATAGTTTAAACCAGTGATAAGTAACTTTTTATGATTAACATTATAATATATTTGTAAACCATGGATTGTGTCATTGACTTCTCCACTATCCAATAAGCTTACTTCAATGTTTCATTTAGCTAATTAAGTTGCTTTTGCATGAAGTGTCTTATTGTTATCGATCTTAGTTTCTGTCTATTTTATATAATTTATATATTTTGAATGACTAATATGGTTGTGGACCAACAATTACAAGCTTTAGTTTAGATATACGTTTATACGCTACATTAATTTAGATTAAGGAGTCTAAATGAAAACCTTATTCTTCATATTCCTTCATCAAAACTATTTTAAACAACTATGAAATCTGTTCTACAGATTCTATACAGAAAATACAAAAATCCCCTAAAAAATCTATGTCATTTAAGTAATTTAGACTTTACATAAACCATAAAATTCTAAACAGAAAGGATAACTATCTCCACAATTTTTTTTTTGCCTTTATGATTAGTTGTTATGCCATTGGATAAGATGACACAACAAGGCAACAAAATGTAAGGTGACAAGGTGAGCACTTATTTACTTGCACGTTGGGATGTTACTTCTGCTCCTTTACGTGCACGTCGGGATGGTAAGATAGTATCTTTTAGTATTTTGTAATCTATCAAGTTTTTTTTTTTCTTTTTGTTTGGACAGATATGGAGATTTGAACCAGGATATTGAATTTTCAGCCCTAAAATTACAGGCACTTTGGTCTAATATACCAAAGAAATATATTAATTGACATGAATATATTTTGTATTTCCATAAATTCAATTTCACATATTGGTTCAAGGAATGACTCATTAAGTGTTATAAAGGAGGACAAGAGAATGGTAAAAGAGTGAAACGCATAGTTGGAGATTGAATTGCATGTTCACATTTATGTCTCGTATCTTAACCAGCTTAGTTGATTAGTTAGAACAATTATTACATATTCTTTTAAAATCAATTGCATAGATATTATGTAAGAAAGAACCAAATGAATATTTTGAAAACTAAAATCTTGATTAACTTCTTCATACATGCTATGCTAGAAGGTGGATATTAAGGTCAAGGACACTTAGTGGCACTTGAGATAAAGGCTCTAGTAATATGAAGTTCAAAATTCGCAATTTCTAATGGAAGAATTATAAAAATCAACATTAATCCAATTTAAAATGTTTCACTTTGGCCGGCTATAACATTTGAGTTTAACCGAACCTCTTGTATTTTCCTTCCTTACGTTCAGCAACTGAGACATTCAAGGCTATTTAAACTGTGTTAACGTCTAGCTCTTGAAATGTAACAACTAGGAGGCAATGGTAGTCGCAACCAAATCTACAAGTTATGGTCGTGTCTCAATGGCAGCAGGTTCTTCTGGTCCTCAACTACAACTTGGTACATGTGCAATTGTGTTGCTAGCACACTTTGTCACAATAGCCAACAGTGCTGATATATTCTTTGATTGGCACGTTTCTGTTGACTTCAATTTAAAGCCAGTGTCTACTGATCAACCGGTGTGGATTGTACCCTTTGGTCTATTCATCTTTTTATTTGTCTGGATCATATGCATTGTTGCCTAATTTCATTGCTGATATGATTGGCAGGTTATAACAATCAATGGCATGTTCCCTGGACCCCTTATAAATGCAACAACAGATGATAATATTAATGTCAATGTTTTCAATGGTTTGGATGAACCCCTGTTGTTTACATGGTATATAATATGCCGTGTAGTGCCTTTTTGTTTCTCTTTCAATAATCTCCGAGAACTTTCTGGATGTTAAAGTTGTAAAACAAATGTTCAAGTCCCAATTGAAGCTACAGAAAGCCTTGTAACACTCCTTGAAATTAACAAAGTCAATATTGATGACCTTGGACAAATGGCTTTGCTACTAGGAGAGGCATAAGAAGACAAATCCTAATGGCAACTTCCAAGAATCATATATTTTTTTAATATTATGATATTTTTTTAATATTATGATATTTTTTTAGTTTTAGGAATGGGACCGTGCACTAAATATATAAAATTTTGGTTCTGATGTAGGAATGGCATACACCAAAGGCTAAATTCATGGCAAGATGGAGTGTCTGGTACAAACTGCCCCATCCAACCTGGCAGGAGCTGGACTTATGTTTTCCAAACCAAAGATCAGATTGGCACATTCTTCTACTTCCCTTCCATCAATTTCCTCAAAGCTGGTGGAGGGTATGGTCCAATTCGAGTCAACAATCGCCCTGTGATAAGTGTTCCTTTTCCAAAACCTGAAGCAGAATTTGATCTTTTAATTGGTGACTGGTACAATAGTAGCTACAAGGTAATTGCTTGATTTCTTGTCATTGGACCATTGATTATTACTTTTGAGTTTGATAATGTGGCAAGAGCAAGTCCTAGAATGCCACTCCATTATTGGATCTTTAATTTATTTTTGTAGTTACTTATTTATATATTTTTTGGATTTGATAATTCTGAATAGTGAATATATTTGATACAATCTCAACTAGGATATTAGGTCCAGATTGGATACAGCAGATATTCTTTCCCCTAATTGGATGCTAATAAATGGCAAAGGACGATATATGAACAATTTATCTAAACCATATGAGACCTTTAATGTTACACAAGGTAAGAAATGAACAAGAGAAGTGTTAGTGACTCAAATTTTGTGATCATGCTGTATAGTACTAATTTAATTCTCTTATGATAATGTGTCTAAGGTAAAACATATTTGCTTAGGATATCAAACGTAGGAACAGCTTGGAGCTTCAATTTCAGGATTCAAAATCATCGAATGGTTTTGGTTGAAACTGAAGGATCTTATGTCAATCAAATACAGTTGGAGTCTCTTGATGTTCATGTAGGCCAATCCTACTCAGTTCTTGTCACAGCAAACCAAAATGCTGCTGATTATTACATAGTGGCCTCTCCTAAAATGAGTCATGACACAGATATGAACACTCTTGTCGGCGTTGCTGTGCTTCATTACGATAACTCTACCACACGGGCTAATGGGTCTCTCCCACGTGGTCCAGATCCATTTGATCTGCATTTTTCCATCAACCAAGCAAAGTCCATTAGGTAATTTCATGTCTCAACATGATGCTTTGTATGCTCAAAAAGAGCTTCACCAGTTTCCGGGTTTTGTTTATCTGTCTAATGCCAACCTAATATATTGTTAGAAATAGCAATAATGCCTCTTAAACAGTTTTCAGCAGTTATGAAAACGTAAATATGATTTTAATTTCATATTCAAAACAATACATACATTCTCATTATGGGTCTATTCGAACTGAAGGTGGAACCTGACCACTGCAGCTGCAAGGCCTAATCCTCAGGGAACGTTTAATGTAACAAATGTGACAATATTTGAGACTTTCATTCTACAGACATCAAAAGCAACGATTGATCGGTTATCTCGTTACACTGTCAACAATGTCTCCTACTTGACCCCAGATACACCACTGAAGCTAGCTGATTACTTTTCCAATGGATCTGGAGTATATCAACTTGATGCTTATTCTAAGAACTCTTCAAATATTAACGCCGTTCGTGGAGTTTTTGTAGCAAGTGCATTACATAAAGGGTGGACGGAGATAGTACTTAATAACACTTTAGACTCCATTGATGCTTGGCATTTGGATGGATATAGCTTCTTTGTTGTTGGGTAAGTGTAACATAGGAATATACCTCACTAAGTGTGTTTGGAAGTTCACTAAAAACACATTTTAATGTGAAAACTATAATTTATAGTATTGCAATGGATTCACGTTTGAGTGAATTTAGAGTCAATTCAAAAACACTCTTTAAGTCTAAAATTATCGAGTTGTGTCACTGCACAACTGTAAGCCTTATACATTTAACATCAAGTTTAACGTATGGCAAATATTTCAGTATTCTTCTTAGAGTTGTGTTACTATAAAATCGGGGTCATTTTAAATACCATACATGACAGCATTTAGATAATTCAATAGGAAAAGTCGAAACTATAAGTATTATGAAGTTGTCTATAGATATATTGACATATTATTATGAACTTGAGTTTATTGTAGCATAACTCTTATATAATTGTCAGTATCTCTTTTCTCCATTCTCAATCATTCATGTAATTCAGCAGCCCTTGTAAATTAAAAAAATCAGCACATTTTCTGCATATGAAATTTCCCAGTTGATAAATAGCAAATGTTTTTTACCTGTTTAGATTGGGGGAAGGAGAATGGACACCAGAATCACGGTCAAAATATAACCTTTTTGATCCTGTAGCTCGTTCCACTGTGCAAGTGTACCCGAGAGGGTGGAGTGCAGTGTATGTGTACCCTGACAACCCAGGAATGTGGAACTTGAGATCACAGAACTTGAAAAAGTGGTATTTAGGTGAGGAACTCTATGTGAGGGTTTATGATCCTGATCCCAACCCTGCAAAAGAAAGGCCACCTCCACAGAATCTCCTTCTATGTGGTTAGTTTATGTGAAAAGTTTCTTTGCTTACTTTCATTCTTGAATGATGATGAAAACAATGATTGTGGTATTGATACTTTTGAATGCTCACAGGTAAATTTCAACCTTCGGCTCCAACTCCTGCTCCGTCACCATCACCAAACACTCCATCATCCAAGGCTTATAATCCACATGGTAGAACAAGGTTAGTGTATTTTGACTTATGACATCATTTTTGTGAAATGCTTATATGTTAATACGGTTCTTATTTGTGTGTTTTTTCTTTGTACCAATAATAGGTCTCTGATTGCTATGATCACCTCTGCCATATGTTTCTTCTATATTGGTTTCCATTAATTGAGAGGGTTTTCACCCTTTGCTCAGGAGATTGGAGAGAGAAATGCAGATCAGCATAAAGATAAAATTCCACTTTTTTTTTCTCTTTTTTAAGTTGTTACATCAAGAATGAAAGCAATTCACCATATTTTTTCTTCTTTTGTAACTAGTTAATTACGTCAAGAATGTTGGTTACTTAATACTTCAATCATGTTACTTGTTTAACTTTCAAAATATATACAAGTTAAGATTTGCAGTGTCATTCTTTGGCCACACTTGATGTATGTTTCTTAATCTATAAAACGGTGGAAAATTATACTGGTTTTAGTTTCAACAACATGCGAAGGCGTCTTGATTGGCACATTACTAGCAAATATTTTTCACAACTTACTGTTTCATCTGGTCCCTTTTCGTTCCCATGTAATTCTCTCAATTATATGATAAATCATGATGTTTCCATTTTCTTTGATAGATTCTCTTAATGTCCCCTCTCACTAAACTGACCTATCAACTCACTACAACGTACTGGTGGAAATGTGGTTTATATGCTATCGCTAATGCAACAGTTACACTTTATTTCACCAATTCCTGCAATGAAATCAAAATTACACTTGCTATCCTGTTCATTACCGTTTGATGATTTTTTTCTTGAGCTTCCAAGATAAGACAAAGCTAATTAAGCTGAAAAATAAACCTGGCAGTTCCTACACGGCAATCAGCCACACCTGGATCTGTGATTGAGACTGAAAAAATTAGCAAAAATTAACCTGATGGGGATCAAATTCATGTTCTTGAGACTTAATGTGCAAAAGACTTATGCAAACAACTGAAAAGTTTTAGCAATGTTACATACACAAAGCTAAGATCTACAAATAAACATTATTATAGAATGTCTATAACTAGCAAAATTGTGATAAAATACGTAAATCTATACAATACTTTATTGAGTTGTTGAAGTTTTAATGCTTGATTTCAACTGTTATCATTTTCCACTACATCATGTAAAGTGCGCCTCAAAGGAGTCAAATCCAACTCAAACACTACCATTGTGTTCACTTGTGAAGCTAACTATTCTGTAAATAACATTAGTAACATTTTTGCAACTAATGGTCAATTTAATTTTTAATTATAATTAGATACAAATGGTGTTTATGTAATTTTAATCAATTCAAAATCCACAAAATATGAGTTACATAACTCATAACTTCAATAACTTTTCTGCAAAAAAATTAAAATCAATAAATTAAATAATATTTTATTTTTACTGTAGTTACAGATATGTTTTGAAAAGGAAAATATTTACACATTTGTAAGATGCCTATTTAAAAAATATATACAAATAACATGTCTCTTTCAAAGAGTTACTATATAGTTATTAAAAACTGTATGATGAATAGCAAAACGTGATTGTCTAGTTTGGATTTGAAGTGTCATGTTACCCACAAACTTAGAAGTAACAGATGAAAGAGGTAGGTAAAGTGTGTGGTAGAGGCAAAGTATATTGAAGAGTGATGTATTGCGTAATGCGTATACTATGCGTATAGCGTAAACTTTGCCTTTAGAAATAGTTGTGAGTATACTCTTTTGTCTAGTATAATAGGTGCACCCTAAAGATAAAGTAGACATACAAGAGACTTCAAAACTCTAGTTGTATTTTATATTTTTTTACATAAAAGCAAATTACAGTAATAAAATAAATTATAATGCCACATGACTTATATTTTTTTAAAACTATTTTTTCTTGTAAATTAAGATTTATATTATATTATGCTCGCTTTGTATTGTGTTCTGATTTTACAATTTTTCTGTATCTTCCATGTTCCTATTGTATTATATTTGTATCCCATATTATTACTAGACCAAAATCATCAAACTTTGGAACAAGAGTGATTGTTGCACCCCTATCTGAGATGGATTCTTGATAATTTGGAACCCATAAAATCATTTGGGCCGAAATCAATTGGTGTATGTCTTAGTTCGGATCTCAATTGTAAATTTGTCAGAATGACACTGTTTAATGTCAGGTACTGAGTATTCTAGGTAGATGAGCTTGGCGAATCAAGGGGACCACATGACACCAATTAGACCTGCCACATAAAATTTACAGATCTGTTATTTGAATGTCTAAAACTTGACATGGTATATAATAATAATTATTTTTAATATTCACATATTTTTAAAATATTTTCCAAAATTAAATGAGATACTAAGATAGAATATTTTTTTTATTTTATTTAAACCACTTGTGTCTTTCACTATATTCTCTTCTTAATATATAATACAATTGTGTTACAACTGTGTTGAAGTTAAATTTAATTGAAACAATTCTTATGTTTTGATTCACATATTTAATAGAGATAATCGTGACTTTAATTATTTGAATTCTAATTATATATTGGGAGAAAAAAAGACATCCAATTGGTCTTCTTATGTTAAGAGCTTATCGATTCATTTCCAATTTAAAAACTGGCCTAAATTAAATAAATGTTAATCCATTTGTTTGCATTTGATTCCATCTGTTTATGACCAAACACTTTTTTTCCTTAAAAAAAGCTATCCAAATTTATATGTTCTTTGCATGATCATTTAACAATAAGTTGGCAAGTGAACCCTTAAATTAACTTTGGCAAGTGAATCTCCTAATACTAATTAGTAACCTACTCAACTTGGTAAACTTTCGCTGCCTCTTCTGCAATCTCTCACTTGCTTTTCATCGTACTTATGATAAACTCATTCTTAGTAATTAAACACATCTTCAACTTGTATTGACGTGATCTCATGCCAAGTTTTGACTTCTTAACAAAAATAAAAAAGAAAAGAAAAGAAAAACTTAGTTATAAAATGTTTGTATATTAATCTTATAAATGCAATAGCCTTAATAATATTAGGTTGAGTGTAAATCGACACTTCTGGAGTAACTCATTTTTCTTCAACGCCTCTATCTTTTACTTCATCACAAAGAAAATAAAGTGATGTGACTCAAAATCCATTCAGTTTATTAATAAATAGCATAATTCAATAGAACTGTGATCTTTACTTTCGTTTGTGGATTTGATCTGCTCTAATTTTGGTATTTATGAGCTGTATCTAAGACAATTTTGCAGGATGGTTTCATGGGGTTGCTTAGGTGTAATGAGTAGGCAATTAACTACGGCACAGAGAAGGATAAGCAATGCAAAGAACAAAATTGGCTGAACAGTAACATTTTTTTAATGAAAACAAATTGGTAAAGGCGAAAAAGGACACCTTGAGGATTCATGTGGGAATAGCAGTTACTTACTGGCTTTGCTTGCTTTTATTCTATTTCCATGACCAATACGAGGGAACACACATTGAGAGAGAGAGAGAGAGAGAACAATGAAACTTAAACAAAGACTTTTGGGATAGTACAAACACCCTCACTGCCTCTCTTTCTCTCTACAGTCATAATACATCACATTCTCTGGCACGGAAAAAGAGCCAAAAACCAATGAAAAAGAAGTGAAAAAAGATACCCAACATGCGCTATCCATGAGTTGTTGAGGTCTTTTCAGAGAACAAATTAAAAACTTTCTCCATTCAACAACTGAACACACCCCATAATCACTAGGTGCTTGATCATGTTGACAAAGAATCAAAAGAATCATATAATGTAAATTTTGATAAAATGTATAGAAAGGAAAACAAAAAGAATCAGATCAGACAACAAATGTTTTGCCAAAATTGCACATAAACCCAGTTTCCTGATCATGTGAAACGCAAAACTGAAACCTTGTCAGTAATGACAATCCACCAAAGCTGGGGCGGGGAAGACAAGACTTGTTTGTTGTTGTTGTTGTTTATTTCCATGCTGTTGTTGTTGTTGTTGTTGTTGTTGCTTGGATGCAAAGGCAAACTTGGATTCTCTTTGATCATCTTCAGGGGCAGGAAGGTTGAGATCCAAATCCAAATTCAACACATTCCTTTTCTTTCTGGGATGATCTTCTTCTGGTTCCAAAGCCATTGGGGTCAAAGAAAGTGCGGTGTTGGTTCCCACGGGTGCTCGGTGGCGTCTCATATGGCCACCAAGTGCTTGTCCTGATGTGAATTCAGCACCACAGATAGAGCACTCATGAACCTTTGACTTGTTGTTATTGCTGTACAAATTTCCCCTGCCATTCAATTGAAAGGAAAGTGATGATTTATTGGTCTTCAATTGAAACTCTTCTTCATCTGAAGACAAAAAGACTTGTTTTTTGTCTTGCCCAATTGCCATTGCCATTGCCTTAGGCTTCTTGTGACTAGCCCTGTGGCCTCCAAGTGCTTGAAATGAAGGGAAAGTTCTGTTACATGTCTTGCATTCATAAACATAATACCCTGCCCTGCTAGACCCCAAGGTAGCAGCTTCCAAGAATTTTTTACTGCTATACCTGGCATAGTTCATGCCACCGTCTTCCTCGGCGAGTTTTGGGGATTCCCGGGATTGTCCTTGTGCCAGGAGGATGAGGCAATTCGCCATGTCCTCCTCTTCATCTGTGCTGTCTTGTAAGCCTGCAGAAGAAGTGGCGGGGGAGCTGTTCCTGTTGTTATTGTTGTTGTTGTTGTTGTTGTGATCATCATGATCAACACCATTGTAACAATCTTCTCTTTCTCCTTCTCCAGTGGAAGAATTAGCAGTGATGGAGAAGGGAATAGGGGATTGTGGCCTTACCCTTTTGGTTCTTTTCCCTTTGACAATGTTGGTGTGGTCTTTGGAACCCAAAGAGAGTTCATCTGGTGCTTCCATGTTGGGTCTGACACCACCCAAGAGAGCCTTAACCTTAAAAAGACAGAGAGGGAGGGAGAGAGAGAGAGAAAAGGAGGGTTGTAAGGAAGCAGAGAAGTGTGGTTGGTTATTATATATAGATAAGGAGTGAAGGGTATTATAAGCTGGGGGAGTCAAAAGCCACCCAATGCAACAGTAACTGTGAATCAGCCCCTCAATCCAACTTTTGGAAGTGTTTATTAATAGGGTAGTGGGGTTTGGAAATTTAGAAATTTAAAGAGAGAATATAGCACTTAGGAAAAGGATAAACCAAAAATAATGCAATTTAACAGAAAGTGACCAAATTTGGGGAGTGTGGTGCAGGGTAAACAGATTGGAAGAGATGGGTAAGGAGTGGTTTATTCTACACATAGTCCGTCCCACACTCTCTTTCTCACACTTTGCCAACGCACTTCACGAAATGAAAACTACCCCAACCAAAGCTTGGTGGCACCATATTAGCATGCCCAGTAATTACTATTTCCCACCCCCACTCTCACATTCATGGGGTGGATTCCCTTTTCTATATATAACTTCCATGTGACTCCAACCTCTCAATCTTCCTTCACTACATTCGACATCTAAACCACACAAAGCTTTTCTGTCTTGTTATTTGCACCAATTTTGCTCAATTGTAAACCATTAGAAAAGTAAATCTAAATTTTTGTAGCACAAAACTTAAGCTTTCTTAAACTCCTCACTCACTTTGTCATCTAAACTAAACCGCACAAAAGGTTCAATTGTAAACCACTAGAAAATGGAACCTAGAACTTATGCCCCCAATCAATTAATTCTGTTACTTACTAGCAATACTAAATTGAAGTCCCATTAATCAACCCTATGATTGTTTCACTTTTATATGATATTTTAATGAATGTGAGATATGAGTTATCACCCAAAAAATTTTGTGGTCCTTGATGGGCGTTGAGGAGCAATAACTTGGGTTTAGTTACTAACACGTTTTGCTGAAGAAAGACATATAGAGTGCAAGATATGCATGTCATGTGTAAACTATTTTGAGAGAGAGAGAGAGAAAGAGAGAGAGAGAGAGAGAGAAAGAGAATCAGGGAAGCAAGCAATAGGCCATTACTTTGCCTCAACGATTTGTGCACGAGATGATTGGAGTGCAAGCCTGGAACCACGGAATCTGCGGTGCACCCTTCACTTAACTTTTATATTTAAGAGTTTCTACTATTATGCTTTTGTATTATGTCATGCTTGCATGACCACACATTCCATGGACTTCTTGTGCTTCCCACACTCTGTTTTTATTTGTAGTAAAAGAACATCTAAGAGGAACTGTTTCTGTAACTCACACATTTCAGGTTTCTTTTCCTCGTTTTCATATTTACTTTACACAATTTCTCCTGTAAAAGTATTGCTAAGTGCCTGTTTTGTTTTTTAACTTGAAGGTTATTCAATGTGGTGCAATTTTCAATGCAAATTCAACCGTTTAAATTAATCTATACACATTTTTTAGCATGGTTGAAAGGAAGGATTTTTTATTTTTATTGTTAGTTTCAACTGTTTAAGCATTTAAATTATATTTTTGTTGAAAAAAAAGAATCTTCATTACCTTAAAGTATAAAAGTGTGATAAATATTTTTAATAAAATATTATTATTATTATTATTAGTTGCTTAAATTTAATTTTAAAAATTAAAGATTTTTAATGACAAAATTTATTTTCTAACCAAGACAAAGAGCCTAAATAAGCCTAAGCACAAGTAACGTGTAGCATGCTCTAATCTTAGTATTGGACTAGATCTTCTTTCATAAAATTAGAGGAAATTTTTGAAGGAAAATGAATAAAAAGCTTATTTTTATTTTTATGTTCTAAATAAATTTTTAAAATAAAAATTTCATTTAGTATAATTTTAAAATTAATAACCTGAGTTAACTGATGTCTTTCCTAATGTGACAGAAGTTTAGAGTAATGTTTAGATGCGAGAGATGATTCAGATCTCAATGTTTTCAAGACTTCAGAAAAGCATAGAGTTGCTTGATGTAAACATGCTTTATCAGTCTATTACTCCTTTATACATACCAAAAGGCTAATTATGATTAATCCAAACGAAGAGAGAAAAAAAAGGGACTAATGATTAGCTTTCCTTCTCTCCCTTTTCCTCACGACTATATGAAACATTTTTATACAAACATTTTGTTCCCAATCATTGAGTTCATGTGAAGTTTCCTCACATGTAGATCTAATTTTATAAACTATAACCTGACATCCAATCTCGTATTATATGATTAATGACTAAAATCTACTCAATTTCATATGAAATTATCCAAACCATGATTAATCTATAGACATCAATTTGATGTGTGATGAAAAGTTTGTGACTCATAGTTGTCCTGCCATTTTCATTTGAGTGACGTTACTTGCTCAGTTCTTAGATCCCTACAAACCCAAATACTAACTATAGAGAGGGAATCCAATCATGCAAGTTGTATTCACCAAAACCCAATTTGCTTTTCAGTTTTAACTAACAGGGAACACTTTTCTATAATTAATGAACATTTCATATCTTTCTAGCATGAGCCTTGTATTAATGGCAATTTTTTTTTGTCAAAAATGTGATGATATTGACTTCATACACAGTGACCTTAAAGTATAAGGTAGTATGAGAAGCAAGTTGATTATGAAATCAAGTGGGAAATAACACCTATGGATTTGAAAGAAAGTGACTAGTATTGTTCATTGATTAGTCCAAAATTATTGTAACTAAGAAACATAACACTCTTTTAAAGAATTTTCACAAAAAGCATATTCTAATTAGAAGAGGGATTTTTCTGTATATTGGAAAATTAATCAGGCGATGTTCCAATAATAAGAATAAAAAAAAGGAAAAGAAGGAATATTATAAAAAAAAAATTGAGTATTATTCTCCCTTAATTCTTTCAAAATAAAATTGATGTGGAAGAAGAACAAGGGCATGCTGATAAGAGTAGAATAAATGATGAAATTGAATGGAGAGTGGTGCATCTTAGGCCCTATAGCAATTAATCAATGAGCCACTTTCGGCTGTAAATTAAGTGTTTGGCAGTGATGAAAGAGAAGGTGATAGTTTGCTTGCAAATATTGGAAGAAGACAGATAGTGTGGCAGGTTAAATTAATCTAACTTTAAAACTAATTTCTTCACTTTTAATATTTATATGCATATTTTTTTTAAAATTATTTTTAATTAGTTCCCTGACAGAAATGTCAATGGGGTGGAATATAATGGACATAAATAGTGGAAGCTTGCAAGTGGATATATTTAAAAGGGGATATGATAAACAAATTTTAAACAGGTTTGCTGTTATTCATGGATATTCTCAAATATTTATTAAAAAATTACTAATAAATATTAAAAATAAATTAATTATAAAATTAGGAAAAAAAAGATCACTTGCATTATTTTTATAGTACAATAGCTTTTAATAATGTAGTAGTATAATATTAATTTCAAGCATATATCAAAACCATCATAAAATAACAAAGTTATAATTATGTTTATTGTTATATATAAAAATATTTTAATAATTTTATGTATACAGATTGAGATAAACTACACTTGTTTTGTTAAGAAATAGATATAAATAAACTTATTTTATCAAACACATAGATACAAGTATTTTTATCGATATCAAATTTTTACCTACAAATAGGTCATTAAATTTAACAGGTCAGTCTAAATATATTTGCAAAATTTAAGTCTTTGGGCCATTAAATTTAAGGTTTGAATAAATTTAATTTCTTTTAACCTGATTTAGTTAATCTCACATCATAAGCAAGTTGGGGTGGGGCTAGAGTCTCCTACATTAATATCCCCAATTGTAAAATGACATCATTTTCTGTTAAAAGAAAAGAAAAGAAAAGAAAAGAAAAGAAAACCTAAGTATTTTTACTTTCTATACACACATAGTTAGTCACATAATGTTGTAACTAAGTTTTACTTTTTAAAAAACTTGTTATTTGTAAAATTAAGAATTAATCGCTTACTTTATATAAAAAAATATTAGCATAAGTAATATTTGATCTTACATTATTATCATAATCAAAATTTATTTTAAATTTGTAAAACTGGATTAATGATGTTTTGGGTTTTAATATAATTAAGTTTATTTTAAACGTGTTGGATTAGAATTAGATATGATAATTTTTTTTTGTAAAATATTATAAAAATTAAAATATAATCTCTTTTTTTTTTGCTATTATTAAAATATAATCTTTATAAATAGAACACATTACCAAAAAAATTAGAACAAAATATAAAATAAGTTAAAAAGTTAGTCTGCCTCTGTTGGCTTGATAATCTCATAAGGTCCAATTCAAGCTGTTATTTTAAACACATGAATAATTATGTAATTTTTTTTAATATGTCAGATAATTTTTTTTCTAGATATTTTTCTATGATAATTATGTTTATGGTTTTGATTTAATAAAACAATTATTATTATCATTATTTTGAATTACTAAAAGTATTTTTCAGTTGACATCTAAGAATTATTTCCTTTAAAATATGAAGATCTTATGAAATAAATTTATTTCCTTTAATAAAATATTTTTTATATAAAAAATAGTAATTTAGACATCATTTTTCACTTAATTCTAACTTTAAAATGTACCTATAGTAAATTGTGAAAGAGAACGATTTAATTAAATAATTAACTACTAAAATATTATGTTCTCTTTTGTAATGCATAAGCTGATTAATACTATACACTTAAACACTCTAAGCTAAAAGGCCATCATGCTACCCTGTATTTACTTGAGAATTCCAACAACTTGCCGTTTTTATAATTTTTTGTGAAGTTATTTTTTTATTTTTTTTTTGTCCCTAAACTATCGCTACTTTTCTTAATTCTCTTATTTATAGCAATAATTTTCTCCCTTCCCTTCCATCGTTATTTTCTAACATGAATTTAGTCTGAATTGTATCCTTAGTGTCTTGACATTATTCTTCAAATGGATAACTTGTTATCTAGTTGACCATTAAATTCTGTCATGCATCATAATCCAAAAGTATACTTACAACTAGCTCATCTTATTTAAATTGGAAAATTCAGTAACCTTTCAACTTGGAATTTTCTTAGCTCAAATTGATCTTTTTTTAGTTATAAAAAGGAATTGAATTGAGATTTATCTGTTTACAAGCTGTGAGGTTATATATTTTCAACATGATACCAAGATGATGCAGTGCCATGAAGAGAAAATTATGCCTACCAAAATTATGGATTTAACTCTATTAAAGTAAGAGATATATAAAGTGAGAAAGTAATGATTTATTTATAATTAAATTAAAATAATTAAAATGAAATAACTGGCAACTGTAACCTTGTTTATGCATAGTAAAATAGAAATCTTTCAAACCGCAAAAAGGATTTATTAAGGACAAGAATTCTCAACAAGATAAATGCAGAAAATCTTTCAATATTTTAAACTATAAAATGCCATTTATTTTCATTGCTTCTTATACAACACTTTAAAAATAATAAACAAAAAATTATAATATTTTATAATAAAAATAAAAAAACAGAAAATATTTACTTAAACTAAAAACGCTTTAATTTTAGTACTGAGCTAATAATTAAAATTACTCAGGGAAGGAGGCCCAATTATTAACATGAATTATTTTTGGCAGATGATTGTGTGTAGCACGCAAACAAAATCAAAACCAAAGAAATCATATTTAGAAGGAAGAAATTATTCCCCCTTGATAATGGATTCCCTTACTACAGCTTAGATCTTCTACTTCTGTACCCCACTACCCCCACTATACTCTTTTCTTCACCAACGGTGAAGCATATCATTGAGACGTGGAATCTTAAAAGAGAAATAGTTTCATATTAAATAATAAATAACTATAAGAAAACTAAGAAATAAATTCAAAGCTTTTGCTTCCGAAACATTGTGGAGTCTACTACTCCAGTTAATGTAGCTGACTTCCAAATATTTTATGCTCCATAGCAGTATCATTATGCTGTCTGTGCTTCATGAACTCATCCACGAGAGAGATTCTCTAGTAGCTTCTCAGACACTCAAAAAGACATCATCTAAACTAAGAAAACCAAATACAAATCACGAAAAAACTGAATTTCAGAATAGATTACAAAAGGGAACCAACCAAATAATCCCCTATTGGGTATAAAATACTTGTTCATTTAATGGATACTGGACTCAGACTTTTGTTTTACTTCTAAGTTAGATAAATACGTTAAAATAACTATGAACATGGAAACCACAAAAAACAAAGGGGATCATTTAGATTCCTTAGAGAGTATGTTTCGGTGGTGGATATGTCCAGCACTACAAGCTTCTTATACGTCGGAAGCTTGAAGCATAATGTAATCAGGTCCTTAACATCAAAATAGGAAGCTTTAATACACACTTCATTTAAGGGCTTAGATCAAAGTGAAGCCAGTTATAACTTGCAAGTTTAGAAATGTGGACACAAGCTTTAATTAAGCATCATAGATAAAATATGATTTAAAATGAAATGGAATTTAAATCATATAATTTCAATTTAAAATGAACCATCCTATAACAAAATTTCAATTTTTAGTAGAAGGGAACAAAAAGAAAATGGTCAGGATCCCCACCCCCATAAGGGACATACTAGAGTGGCAAGGAAAATGAGAGTTTTAAGTTTTAACACAATATTAAATGCCTAAGATAAAATATCTCAACAAAGTAAGGCGAACTCTAAAAGATACAAATCAATCATACTGAAGCAAGAAATTATTGTTGTTTCAAGGCCAAGACTTGATTATCCATAATGCTCAGTTCAAGGATTCCAACATTGAAATTGTTTGAAGGCTAGACTCTAGACTGAATCATTCTGCAGAAAAGGTCTGGCCAATGTACATGAGTTCCAGATTTGATGAAATCAACTAAAGATTATATGATTATTTAGACTTCTTTCCTTGTTTTTTCTTGATAACTTCATCAGCATACATTATGCCCTTGCCTTTGTAAACTTCAGGTGGTTTACAAGTCCGAACGGTAGCCGCAAACTGGTGCACCCTTTGCTTGTCAATGCCAGTACAACAAATTACATTGTTTTTGAAGCAGAAAACACGGACAGCAGGAGGAACAGCTAATTCCACCTCATGACTGTACCCCAATTTGAGATACAAAAGACGACCCGCAGCTTCGGCTCTGGCTTTGTATCCAACACCCACAATCTTGAGAAAGCGAAAAAATTTGGCCTCCATCAATTACAAAGCAAAACAGTCGCCTGAAATTGTCAGAAAACAAAATTATAAAAAACTAAAAAAAATTGATAAATGAATCAAACTAGAGAGGAAAAAAAAAAAAAGAATACAAAGATCAAATTTTGTATAGAGAATGTTAGACCCATTATAACAGAAACAAATTGATTATAATTTTAGAGTAACACATTGCAGACAAGAGATCAGACACAAATAACGAAATCAAAGTATGCACTAGAACAGTGGGTATAAATTACCATACGAAATGTATTATCGAAATCTCATAACAAAAAATGTGTGTATAATATAATATAGCTCCACAAAAATGCTAATTTTAACCAATCGATTCACACGATAGAAATAATATGCACAAATGCTTTCTCTACTATGTTCTTCTTTTCTTAAATGGTAAAGAATAATACCTAATTCCTTGAAATGTTAATACTTGCATATGAACACAGACCTAAATTAAGGAGTGAGAATTGAAACGAAAGAAATGGTGTAGCAACGCTCACCGTACAGTCAATCACGCACTGAGAAATAGCACTTGCACTATTGCTACCTCTGATTCGGGATTGTCGAGAGAGAAAAGAGGTGCAGGTGCAGGTGCAGCTCACGAATCACAAACAACTCTTGTTGCAGCATTCTCATCTCAGATGAAACATAAACTAATATGGGCTGGGCCATGTTTCTGGGCCTTCTTTAGTCTTTGCTTTCATTCACTACCTGGCTCAACAAGTTGTTTGTTACCACTTATTGGACATAGACTTCGAACCTTCAAATCTATTAATATGGACCAAAGTTTTTTGACAAAAAAATAAAACATTTTCTAGTTGACAAAAAAGAGTTCTCAGACAATTCTTGAAAATAAAATATATATTTTAAATATTATTAATGAGAATATATAAAAGAAAAATAAAACCAAAAAAGTATAAAAAACCTTTAGAAAAGAAAAGTAGAGAATGCGCCATAAAAATAAAGAGAATTAAATGGAAAGTAGATAGATAAATTCAATATTTTGTTATTAACAGTTTTTTAAAAATAAAAAATGTTAAAAATTTATGTGTTATTCTTATATTTTTATTTCAACTTGTGAAAATAAAAAATATTTTAAGATATTCCTATTCAAAATAGTTAAAAAATGAATGTAACAATAATACAGTGTGATATATACTCTATGTTCAAAATTACTTTACTTTAAACATTATGGGGCTTAACTTAGTTTGGAAATTTGGTTTAAATATGTGAAACGACAACTATATTCCTCAAGACTTTGTCTAAGAGTTTTTAAGCAAGAGAGGGATGTATCATAGACATTTCAAAACTCTTTCTAATATCATATTTTTAAGTTCTCCATAGTTTGAAATTTTTTTTTATTAACATTCCTTTTTCATCCCTTATGCTTTTCTTTATCATTCAAATCAATTTTTTTCTTCTTTTAAACTCCTAAACAAAGTTTAACTGGTGTCAAATGTGTGGTTAGTGCTTCTTAATCTTAAAAATTTATCATATGTTAAGGCCTTATTTAGGAGTTGGTTTTTAGAGGAAGGGGAGAAAATGAAAAGACTTATGTAATAATTATCCTTATTTAAGGATTTTTAAATAAAAGGAAAAAAGTTTATAAATTCTTCAAAACTCTTTAATCTCATATTTTTTCAATTTAGAAAATTTTGTAATAATCCTCCTTTCTCTTTCCTTCCTTATCCTTCAAACTGTTTTTTCCCCCTCTTCTTTTAAACTTTCAAAAAATGCAGAATAAAATATTAGAGTCTTTTATATATAAATGTGCTAACAAGCTTGCTATGAATAGCTTGCTCAATAGTTTTTTTTTTTATTGTTATATCATATAATGAGAATTTTTGCTGTTAGAATTACTCTTTTTTTTTTTTTTTTCAGAAAAATCTCAACTCCTTCGATCACAAAAAGTAAAAACTATTTTACTTAAATATTTATGTAAGATGCATATCTTAGTGCACAATATTTTCTCCATCAAACATTTAGCAAAAATCAAGAACATTAAGTAATAGAAACAATTTAGGTAAAGATAATTTGAATAAAATAGCAGAAATAATATAAGGTGAGGGAAATATAATGTGTTCCAACCCTTGTACTTGTTGTCAATGTTGAAGATATTCTATAGGGATGTATATACGTAGATTACTAGACTTATTCGATTTTGGAAGAGAAAATTTTTAAACCAATCAAAATTAATTGATTTAATTTGGTTCAGCTTTAAAAATCAATAAATCTGAATTGAATCAACTTAATGAAAAAAAGGTTAGGTTTGATACAGGTCATCACATTGATAACTTAATATGCACTTTAAAAAAATCATTTCAAAAAATGAAAAAAATTCATAAATATACTATAAAAATATATAAATTCATCATAAAAGACCAATGATAACGTCAAAATTTAGAATATTAATTAGAACATATATTTATTTAAAGAAAAAAAATATCTCAAATCTTAAAATATGATCCTGAAAACTAAACTAATGAAGATAAAATCAATTATTTAATTAATTTGATACAATTTATTGAGTTCATTGAGTTGATCGTTTGGAAAAAATATTTTAGAAAAAAGAAAAGACAATTTTTTATTTTAAATAAAAATCAGTTTAAAATTAAAAAAAATATATCTCACGCCTCCTTTCCCTTTCATGTTTTTAAAATCAGACCAATAATTGAGTAAATAGAGACACTAATTAGAAGTTCAATAATCAACAATGGAAGACTCATACATACCGATGATAATTAAATAATAATATAATAAACATGTTCAGTGTCTGAAGATCACAAAAGACCCATCCTCATGCACCAAAACTAGTATCTCATCAGTAGTATCAAGGAAATTTTAACATTCATGACAAACCCATATTTGACAGAAGCAGTGACTCAAATATTCCTTGGCTCAACGAACACAGCTGTTGTTCTTTGAGGCACAAGAAAACGGCCAGAAGATGCCTCGTATGTTGAGCTCTTAACAAGTTGATCAGAAGACAATACCTACAACCCAATACAGAAAATGGAATAGATCACCACTTTTGAAATTATAAATGAATAAATGTACCACAGCAAACCAGAGAATCATGTTGAAAACTAACTAATGTGTTCTGTTGATTGTTGAATCCACAGGAAAAATAACATTACAATTATAACAATGCTATCTCACAATTCATACAACCTTATGCAGCAACACAGTCACTCAAGGTAAAACTGAACGTTATCATATTAATCTAAATAGATTACGAACTTAAAGAAAGGCAACTTGAAATTTCTACCAAAACTGAAAGTCTATTCAAGAATTTCTCTAACAGTGAAGTTGACTCATTCACCAAACTGGAATAGTACATCAAAATATAATCTTTCCGAAACATAGCCTGAAAATATTACAATTTTCATCATTTAAATTCTTAAGAGTTATTAGCACCTGTATGGGATGTAATTGAAGAGTTCTTGATTGCAGGGCAGGGCTAACAAATGATACTTCTTTTGGACTCGCGTTGACAACAACAACAATGAACGAATATCTGCCAACACCATTGTCAACATAACTTAAGGATGTTCAAAGTCATCAACAAAAAAATTGCTATGTGCTTTATCATACATGGGATCCAGCTGAGACAACCCAGGAATGCCTTCATGACCATCTTCAATGCTCATCACTATGACTCCCAAAACCCATGATGGTCCAGTATTGTGAAAGCGTACTCGTTGCTGAAGATATAACATATAATCTTAGGTCTTGTATATCAAAAATCTCAGGTCTTGAAACATTAATGTTTTATGCACGTTTGCTCAAGCTGTTTAATCACGTACCTGTAGGATCCCAGAACATTGAGACTAAAAACATGATTTCGTAATCTTTAGGAATTAAAAACTAATAATTTTTTTATAGGGACTACAGTAAAAAAGGGATATTTTCAGGAATTAAAAATATATTTAAACTAATAAATAATTAGAAACAAAAATGAAAATAATGATGTTTTAGCCGAATGAGAAGATTTATTATCAATCTATGATGAAAAAATTAGTTGCTAATAAAGAATATTTCTTTGCCGGTTAAGCACTTAAGAATCCAGCACCAATTGATGAAATAATTTTACATGACTGCGAAATTCAAAATATCTTACCTGGATATCATTTGCTGTCTTCAAGCGGAAAAGTGGTGAAGAGTACCTTATACGCAACAGGTTTAAGAAATTGTCCACTGCAGTAAGGATGTCAATTTTTTGAGGCTTGAAGGATGGGTCTGCCAGTCTTGGTTTGATTCTGAGAAATCAAAGGAGATTCGAGATCATTGAATATAAGGTCTAAACTAACAATAGGTTAGCTGCACATCACAATTTCAATAACCCAATGACATTAATAACATATTTTACAAATGATGATGATGATGAAATATTTAAATGCTTACAGTGGCCAGTTCTTTTCATTTTTTTCCTGAGGAGGAAGTCCAACACCCCAATTATTATGATTGTACGTAAAGTCTAGCCTGAAAATGGGAGAGTAAAAGCAAAGTTATTTGCAGAAGGAAACACATTATAAGTGGCACTAAATCCATGGAAAATAAACCAGACTGTTTTAACAACTATGAATATTAGAACATTATAATGGAGTATATGATATACTAATTTTGGCAAAGTCAATTATTATTATAGCAGAGGTTGAATGTGGAAAAATACCTGTTGAACCAATCACCAGAATTGTATGAATCTCGATCCAGTGATTTTGAGCGGAGTAACTCATCTCCAGAGTGGAAAAATGGAATACCCTAAGAATAAAAGCTCTAATTACCAGAATAGACTTCACAATTTTCATGCTTACTTCAGGAATGAAATTTTAGTTTCAGTTGTAGAAATAAAAGATGCCTCCAATAATTGTGGACTCTTTTGTAAGTCAAGAGACTTGTCCACAAAAGTTCAAATTGCCATGACATCACAGAGGCACTTATTTAGAGAGATAACATCATGCTCTAATCAGTGGAGGAAGAGGATTGAAGTAGTTAATTTATGTTACCTCTGCCTCTCATACAAAGTTAGCACCAAAAATCTTCTCCTTTTAACCTCAGCATCTTCATTTTTTGGATAAAATAAGTAAAATTTATTAGAGAGAAAAGAAGCATGCACACTGAGAAGGGGTTAGATATCCTCCAGGACAACAACCGAAAAAAAGAAAGAGATGAAAAAAAAAAACAAAAAAACACAAGGCTGAAAAATGTACTAAAGATTTATAATATCTCTGCACATGAATAACAGCTATTCTCTTAAAACAATGATGAGTAAAGCATCAGGAGTTATCAGCAACACTGCTAATGATATCACCCCAGCCACTACTTCCTCAGGTTTAATTATATAAAGAATAGCATTTTTGCCAGAGTAAATTGCTCATATCTGTCCAAGTTTACTAACTTCATATCATATATTTTTTTATGCTACCCTACCTATTTATGTACTTAATGAAGCCTCCAAGACAAGAATATAAATAATCAACAAAAATAATAGAGATATAAAATCTCAAGTTTTTAATTTTAATGTTGAATAAAACCATTTAACTTCTTTAACCTGTGATAATGCTATAATACTGGTAGCCAAATGGTTTATCCTACATCTCTCAGCTACAGAGATATCCATTGGAGTCTGTAAGGAATAGAATTGTATCAGATACCATTCAAAAAATTGCATGACCAAAACAGGATGTTGAGAATATTTACAATACCTTTAAGCTAACTATGTCAAATAGGGTTTCATTGTCATGAGCAGAAACATAATTGATCTACAAAACAACTAAAGATGTCAATTAGATCTCTGGCTCAAAGTACTTTTATCCTCTGTCTCCTTCACATTGTTGAAAATGATTACAGAGTACATTCATAGGAAGCAGAACAGTCAAGGAATATATAAGTGAAAAAGCTTACAGTCTCTGTGGGGCATGAGGCATATGCAACAGGTGTGCCATCGTGGGTCAATATTTCTGACCCTTTCACCTGAGACCATCAAAATCAAGTTATTAGACAATATTTCTCATACAAAGAATTCTCATTCTAACTTGTATAAATCTTTTGAAGTTTGACAACGGCATCCAATTGAAAAAAGATTCATCCATTTTCATTTTTGCGCATGTCACAAATCACAAATGTGTTACATATAGCCAGAACAAAAACCAGTCAAATCTGGAAGCAGTATCAGTATTCCCAATATATGTAAGATACTCACAATCTCCATATTTTTATTAATCATATCATGTATAATAAGTTAATAGTACCCCCGGAATTGGAACCAATTCCATCCTAGAATTGGTCCAATTACTTTGGTATGATTTTCAGAATTAGAATTTTAGCTGCTTATGACAATTCCAAGTAATTGAAGCATTAAACAGTGGACAGTTGGACATTTAATTTTTAAACACTGACACCTTTTAATTTCTTAAAAAGAAAACACTAAATCATACATCCAAACAACAAAATAGGAATTAATTGAGAATTCCAACATTATTTCACAATTCCTTGTGCATTTTAAACGTTAAAACTAAATTAGTGAACCAATTAGAAATAAGAAAATAGAACAACAGTGATATCTGTTCAAACAGTATGCAGAAAGCACGAGTTTAACTTTGGTAGACAAAGCAAATGGACCAAGTTATTAATACCTCCTCTCCTTCAGAATTGGTTAACACAAAATCTTGCAAGTTTGCAGCCATTCCAATCTAGTAAAAAAATGACAGAATATGCTAAAAAAATCATATGGTATAATATTCAAATGATCTCCATATGACAAAAGAATAAAACAAAACACTAGCAGTCTAGCAGTCAATAATACTATCTTATATAATATAAAAAATTATGCCATACATCAAAATTGTGTTCAAAGCTTTTCCTAACCATCTTCCCTGATCATAATGCTAACTATTGGCTTAAATGATACAACTATTCAAAAGCTGAAAAAAAGGATATATGTTTATCAAACTGAAAACACCAAATTTACATGTAGTGAAACTGGAGAAATTCCTATCAAAATTTTCAGCAGGCACTTCTATATTCAATAATTCCAACAGCATGTTCCATAAAGCCAAAACCTGGATATGATCCATTGATGCAGTAAGCATGGATTTCTCATTAGCTTCTGTTCCATGGTCATGGCCATTAGGCTGCATACAGAGGATGAATTCCAACACTCAGAAGTTTTTGAATAAAATTGTGAGAAAGTATTAAACAGAATTTCCATGCATTTTTCTCCAGATGTTAATTTGTAACAAAGAATCACATTAGAATTCAGCTAAATAAGCCAAATCTAATTATCATGAACCGATAAAAGGATGAGAAATAGCAGGAAAGTCAGATCTTAAACTTCGAAAAAAAAAGATGTAGAAATTGAAAACATGACAATTCGTTTGTGGACATTTAATTTTATGGTGTGTGTGGTAAAGATTCTTTTTAAGAAATGAAAGCTTCTATTTGCAAGAATAAATGTTGTTTCAAAAAATCGGGTATGTTTGGTGAATTAGTAAAAAGATAAAAAAAATAAATTCAACAGTAGAAAAATTTTGGAGATTATGATTAAAAACTATCATATCATTTTTAGCTAACTTTTCTTTTTCCATTTCATTCCTAATAGTCAAAAACTTCAAATTTAAAACCAACTAATACCAATAACTTCATCTCGTTTTTTGTAATTATCAATAAAAGTGATTTTTTAGACAATCCAAATGAAATAGATTATCTTAAAATTACTTCTCATCAAACATATCGAAACATAAAACTTGTCTGATATAATTTATTATATCAATAATTGATTACGAATATAAACAATTGTTGAAATAATCTTTTCATGGCTAATACAAACACACATTTAATATTTAGATTTCTAAGAAGCTTAAGGAAAAGTAAAACATAATGTCTAGCACCACACTCGTTACCTTGCCCTAGGTTTGATTCAACTTAGAAGGCAACATACAAAGTTTCAATTTTAATATAGTGACTTTCATAAAGATAGCATTTTATGTTTATGAAAGTAATTATTTTTTAATGTTGAACAGATGATATAAATTATCAAGTATCAACCATAAGCATTCCAAATCACAGATTTGTGTATAGCCTTCATGGCAATGAGTTTAATCAACACTAGAAAAACTAGGAAGGAAAAATAAAGGAAGAAAGATATTATTACCACTAAAGTAATGCTTATAAAGTGAAAAACAAGTGATAAAACAAAGAAAGAAGATACCTGCAAAAGGAGACCAGTCACAAAACCCTGTTGAAGAGGGTGGCCAAATGGAGATCCACCAAGTACAGCATCTCGAATTCGATCATTAAAGCTGAATATTACATTTAAACATGACTAAACAGCAAAAAGTATTTTATGCAGAGTATTTTGGATTTAAAAACCTTAATTTTATGCAATGGTGACCAATTCCTTTGCATGCTTCAATTAACTTGCTTTGCAGTTAAAAAAAAGGTATTCCACTCAGAAGTTGTATCTTTAGCATTATAATAAAATAGAAAATTATTAAACAACACTTAATGAGAATAGACAAATCCTACCTCCCAATTTGTGTTCCTGGGAGATTGAACTGAGAAGCATTTATCCCACGTCCATTTTTGGCAACTTCACCGAAGTCCCATCCTTCACCATATCTTTTTTTTTTTTTTTTTTTTTTTTTTTACAATTGAAAGGGAAAGGAAAAAACTAAAGAATATGAGGCAACAATAACAAACAACTAAGTAAAAAGAAGAGGGATGAAGATAACAAAGAAATACACCAATGTATCTAATTATAAAACCAACATTGAGGAACAAGTACATGTAGATGCTTGAACCATCAACTCCATCTTTTGCTTTAGCTAAACCATGGAGGGCATCTTTTGCTTTCACCTGTATCCACATCATGAGGTCAAAATGTGTGTATTAGTGATATATTGATAGGCATAAACCACGCCCCATAATAAAGAAGGTCTATCAAAGGAAAGCTAAAACCGGAAATAGAAGTTAGTTATAATTGTAAACAGATATAACCATGTCAGGCTATTGTAATCTAGAACCCTATAAAGGGTGGGTGAGAGTGTTTAGTGAGGAAGGGAAGAATAAGAAATTCATTACGAGGGAGGGAGAGACAGGACTCTCGAATTATCCTGAGATTGCCATTGTATTTCAGCTGTTCTTGTTGTATTCTTTAGAAAGCGTTAATAAAAGTCTTATTCAGTGTTATTCTGTTTTGGGTATCTAACATATATGATGTCAGATTCATCTTTTATTAGCTTTTTATTTGGATACAACACATAATCCAAAATCATGATAACTTGACATTATTGAAGTTAAATTTAGTTTGTCATCCCTAGTCCCCTAGTCCCTACAATTTATCATTCAATTCTTATTGCAGCATTTTGAAATTATATCCAAAATTCAAGCCACAGTCACCAAGCAATTTTTATGGGCTTCCACAATCAACAGAGTGAATTACATACCATTGTGCTCTTCATTATATGACCCATAAGATCAAATCTGAATCCATCAATCTGAAAAATAAAAAAGTATCTTATAGTCCATGAATGACAATTTATGGAACTCCATTATACATTTTTGTTTCTTTTGATTGAAAAATGGAAAGTTCAATTACGGGGAGAATAAGAAATAAATCCTTCAAAACTAGATAACCTATATAACAAAGAACAACAGTATGTACCATCAGGAATTCACTGGGTGCATCCAATAAATAGAAAATGCTTCCAATTCATAAAAATCTTAAAGGTAATAAATGAACAACGATGAATGATGTAAACAATAACCTTGTAATTGACTGCCCAGTGTACAAGGTCATCAATGATCAAACGCTCGACCATAAAGTGCTCACTAGCAGTATTGTTCATACAAGTACTGTTCTCAATGAAACCATCAGTATTCCTTCTTAGATAGTAACCGGGAACAATCTATAAGATACATTGTGTCACACCACAAAAACAGTAGGCTTTACAAAATAGTAAAGAAATATTCAACAGCACAGCTAGGCATATTCATATCTAAACAATTACAGGTCCAACAAAGAAAACTTCATGATAATGCATGACCTTATCAAGGACAGAGTGTTCATCAAAGGGCCCTTTTCCTTGCAAATGATTGTAGACAACATCCAACACAACACGGAGGCCAATATGGTTAAGAGCCTGCAATGTATATAAATTCCAAGAGACAGAACAACAAAAAATTGATTTAACTGACTATATAGACAATATAATTACTGATCCACATTACAAAATTAAATAGAAGATTAGATCTATGGATGACCTTAACCATCTTGCGGAACTCAATTGTACGGTTTGGACCATTTGGATTACTTGCATAACTGCCTTTAGGAACACCCCAAAGAACAGGGTTGTACCTGTTTAAGGTAAAACATAAATAAGCAAACTCCACCATAAAAAAATGTTGGAATTGTCAATCAATTTGGCATTTAGGAGCTTACCCCCAGTTATATCCATCAATGTCTTGGATGGCCATGATGAGAGCTTGTTGGTGATCTGAATCAGGTGGCAAACTTTCCAGTATTGAGGTATCTATCAGGGTGCTTGTGTCAGATAACAATCATAAGATAAATCAAAAGAATATAATCATCAGATATTTTGCCACATAGCTTAGTTATAAGCTTCAAAATAAAAAGAACGTCCATAAAGTTTCCACAAGTAACAAAAAGAAAAAGAGATGTAGGTCATACATAATAAGTGATATATAAGAAGACAGACAGACTCACACTGTCACATATTTACACAAATACACACAGACATGGATATTTAGCAAACAAAAAAAAATGTATAAGGGTATGTTATGTATGTATATGTAAATGAAGACAAAGTTGCCCCAATTAAGGAAACCCAAGAGGGTTAAAAGCATAGCTTAACCTCTGACACTAGATATTATGTGAGATTCCTTTTAATATTTTTCATTTATATTGCCACTAAAATTAAAAGTATATAATTTTTTTTATTGTTAAAATGTTATAAGGATGAAAGCCCCATATTATCGATTCAAGAAGTAGAAGTTCCATGACTTAATGCACGGGATGGGAGGGGGTTTAACTGTGAAAAAAGGGTTTATTCATAGGATAATCTGCCATAAACCTTACCAACAAATCTCCAGTTCTCCTTTTGATCATCAACCTCGGCAAACTGAAATGTTGGCAATAGATGGATATGGGTGATACCAGCACTTACTAATTTCTTTAGATGAAGTACACCTGCTGAATCCTTCAAACATATGCTCCTTGTTAATTCAAATTCCATCATAGCAGTTAATAATGCACTTATTATTTTAGTCACATATCAATCTTGCTTTCAATATATCATTCTGTTTTGGACTAAATAGTTCTTTAGTTGCATCAGCTAAAATGACCAACCTTCGTTTTGTGAATGGCATTTACATGAATTTGAGAATGAATAACAAATAATTGATTAAACTTGAGCAAGTGAAATAGCTCAAGTGAGGGTGTGGAAACCAATTACCCAGCCTTGACGGTGGTAGCTGAAATGACGTGACTGCTGTTTTTTAAGCCCAAGATCACAAACTATGGTATCAAATTAGACCGAATTTTGTGAAAACCTTGAGACTAATCCTGTCAGCTGTTTGATTTTTATTTACAAAATACATAAACCAAACACCTTAATTATAGGATTTGATAAAACCTATTTACAGCAAGTTTCCTATGTCTATTTACAGCAAGAAAGAACATGAGAATTAAACACACAAATATCAGCAGTAATGATATATGTCCAAAAGGGAAAAAAGTAGTGTGACAAATTGCAGGTGCAGTAGCAGATGGTCCAATCACAGTAGGCTTATATGAAAAAAGGAATATATCTTCACAAAGCTAGTCCATCTTTCAGCATGATCAAGTGAGTGTTCACATAATTGAACTAATAGAATTCAGATTAGGTAATCTTATGAATTCAATATATCTTAGGTTTTCTTCATGCAAGCATCTTGCTGAAGTGAATTTATGACATGGCATTTGTGCTCGTAATTTTCTCATTTGATGATTTCTATAACTTTCAAAAGATTGAATCACAACTATAATTTAGTCAAATAAGAAGAAAATTAACATGGCAAAACAAGTGAAAAATTGGAAGAAAAAGTATTATTCCATATTTCCATTACTATTATAGAAGATGGACACTTTTATTCTTATTGAACTCCATCAATAGCTTGAACTTAGAATTACCGGCAACGTAAAGGCTAGATATCCACCACGAAAATCAGGTTGCACAGAGACGTTGCTGGCACTATGTGGAAACAAGCAAAATGTAACAGAATTTAGAATGAGGAAGAAAATTATATAAAAACTCAAAGCAAGAGGCACAACTAAGTGGTACTTCTAAAAATAAGCACAATAATTAGCTACTTTAAAGATTATGGAAATAGATTAATATGCAGCAACAACTAGCAATATACTTGGGAATTCAAGCCTAAACCTATTAGAAGAAATCAGAACTGAAAATTATTAAAATTCAAGAGAAAACAACAAATATGAACATAATTATTTTTATAAGAAAGAGAGCAAATAGGCAACCTAAGTTATTTAATTTGCCCTTGTTTTTCTATCCCTCTATCCTCTCATTATTTTCTTCTTTTTCTACAGAAACAAACCACTAAATCACGAGCACCCATTTCAGCATGTAGGAGTACTCCAGGATAAATTTTTGGGCATTTACTCTCAAAAGCAGAATTAAAAGTTGCCAAGGGATTTTTGCAACATAAGGAGAGAACACTGAAAATTGTAATTTCACAAATAAGAAATACAAACCATTATTCTAATTTTAATTTGAGGGCTTGAGGCATACACATATTTCTGAAAGCTCACTTAGATCTTTTCTGGATTTCATAAAAGTTCCCTTATTGTAAGCTTTCGGAAATAAAAGACAAATTGATCTTTGAATAAATTCAAAGACATCGTTAAATAGTTACCTGAAATCCCTTATGTGCATTTCATATATGCTTATATCAGAGAAAGAATGTAAAATAGGTTTCTCATTTTCCAGATTAGCCCATCCATCAGGTTTTAACTCATCAGAATCAAGATTAAGTAGAAATGTCCGCCTGCTATCTGATGAAAGTCTGCTTAAATACAGAAAAAAAAGGGTTCAAAATCAGCAAATCATTAGGGAAATTAAATTTTATATGTAATCACTTGAAATGTATCACTAAATGATACTCAATTACTTGTGAAAATTCTAGAATCTAGAGAATAGAAACAATTTGCAAAAGATAATTGATGGCAAACTGACATGAACAGAGCATACCCTCTAGCATATGGATCATTTGCATAGCATTTTTCAACCCGCAAAGTGCTAGGGTGGTAAACACATACTTCATAAACATAGTAACAACCCTCCCAAGTTGCCGGTCCAATAGTTCTCCAAACGCCATTTTCCTCCTCAAGGTGAACAATTTCTATGGGATCATCTCCCACTGGGTCCTTATAGATGTAAGCACGTACTGCCTATATTAACCAAAAAGATATGTGCAAAGATATATATTAATATGCAGATAAGGCTAAAGAGAGCACAAAAAATAAGTTTTTTCTTTCAATGAAAGATAATATACTTGAGCAGTTGGCGCCCACAGGTAAAGTGACACAGCTTCCTCAGAGAAAAGTGCACCAAGGGGACCACTATATGAGAAAAGCTCATCTAAAACACCAGGTAACTGCAAATCAGTACAATTCCTGCACTTCTCGTCAACTGTGCAAAATGAAGAAAGGAAATACTATTAGTGTCTACCAGTGACTGCAACATAACTTTTTCTTCTGCAATACGAACTTAAATTACAATTAGATATACTGCAAAGCACATGCTGCAAAGAGCATTTACTTTACAATCTAATGCAGTACAGCATACACGAGAAACAAACTATGCTAAGCTAATAAAGAAGCCAGGTGAAAACACGTGTTTACATAACCTATATATATATATAACCCGTTAAATGTAAGATTTGGTGTAAGAGCTTACACTAGTGTAAGAACATCCTGCCTTATATATATTGCAAAAAGAAGAGGACTTACAGTCGCAAATAACAACCGCTAACTGGGATTTAAGAAGAGGTTTAACATCCAAAGCAGGTGGCAATTTGAAAGCTCTATAACCTCGAATGTGTGGAAATTTCTCCACCACCTGAAAATGCAAGGTTAGCAGTAGTAAGTAAATAGTCCTCATTCCAGTCCACTGTATGTTAAAGCCACCGCATTGTAAAAAATAATAGAACCATAAAGGAAGGAATCAGCACTACTTAGCAGTGCTTGATGTTTATAAAAAATCTTAAAGACGTCAGTTAGACTAAAAGGGTAAATTACGTTTGCAGGAAGGCCATCCCTGTCCTCTTGAAGCTGAATTTTCAAATCCTCACCTGTTAATTGTCATTTAGCAATTCAAAGAGTCAATGTCCGCTTAAAATTATTTGTAAACAAGTAATCCAAGAACTAGTGTAGAAGGAATTGTTGGAGATTGAAACCTTGAATCTTGCAATTTGCAGTGCTCAAAGAAGCATTTTTGCTAGCAAGAAGGTAGCAAAATCCGTTGGTAACATCAATGTTCCAAGCAATAACAGATTCACTAACCCAATAGGCTTTTGAGTACAACAAGCTATCGTGCATCTGTGTCATCTCATCACGTTTAAAACCAACCAACAGTTAGCAATTCCAAAAAAATGAACTTGAATGAAGCAATCTAAAGAAGAAGGGTCTGTGGAGAAAAGAACCTGAGAAAATGAATCAGATTGTTCCAAAGAAGAAGAAGAAAGGGAGCAGCAAATGACTGGTGGGGTGTGGAATCGAATTGGGTTTGTTTGGAAAGTAGAAGACTGTAAGGTAACGTGTGAGGAAGGGCAAGGAAAGGAAGAAGGAAGAAGGGTGAAAGGTGAAGGTAGAGAAAGAGAAGAGGATGATGCTAACACAACCATTCTTTTTCCTCATTCATTGCATTCCATTTTCTTTATTAATTTTTGTGGGCATGAATCAGTGATCATTCAGGAAAAGTTGAAGAGCTTTTTCAATGTAATGTTCCGAGGATATGATTATGATTATGAATGGAAAAGTTTATAAAAGAAAAGCATTGTTACTTGGAAAAAACACATTTTTTGATGCGTAGTATATACTCGGAGATTTGGATCTGAGAAGTTGTATACACGTGTGGTGCAGTCATATCAACATACACTGTTACGTCATTATGGTTATCTGTGTTAAAACCACGAGGCAAACTCAGTACTTAGGTAATTCTTAACATATAAAAAAAGTGTCAATTAAATTAATAAATTATTATTATTATTACGACTACTACTTTTATTTATAAAAATAAAATTATTATAATTGAACTTCAATTTTTTAAAAATATTAAAATATAATATTGGTAACATAGTAATTAATATAATTAATGATTAGATAATTAATTTATATGATTAAAATATTAAAATATAGATTAAAAAATTTTCTTTAATTTCAAGAAAAATAAAGCCTTTACACTACCTTACTTTTCTATGTAAAAATACTTATAAAGTAAGAAATAATTAATAGCACTTAAAATAAAATAATTATAATTGATAAATGTTGTGATAACTTAAAAAATTAAGAAGTTTTAAAGTATAATATTGAGTAACTATTATAATTAAAAATAAATAAAAATATTATTTAAATATATTTTAAAACATAAGTATAGATTTATAATTATTAATTAAAATAAAAATTAAAATTATATACATATATGTGTGTGTAATAAATCACGAAGTTATAAAATTTTAATGACTAAAAATAATTTACAAATATTAGAATAGACTTATTGGTATAATATTTGTTTAATAAAAATAAATTATTAGTATGAATTTTAAAAGTCTATAAATAATATATTATATTAACACTTGATATATCAATAATGTAAATTAATATTCTATATTAACAAAATCACTTATTAGTATAATATTATATACTCCTGTTAACATAAATTTACAGTGTTTATATCATTAGTTGATTTTTGTTTGAAAGAAAAAAGTATAGTAATAAAGGCTAATATAATATTAAATTATGACTAAATTGTAAGTTATACACCCCTGCACGTTATTTGCTAATTTCACCTTAAAAGAATGCAATTCATGTATTGAAATTTCAAATAAAAATTACTACTCTCAACTTTATGTACAGATTCTACATTATTTATAGCAACGGAGTATGAAGATATTTAGAAGAACTTATAATAAATATATTTGAACTTACAAAAATTAGTTTATGATTTTTATAAATTATTTTAAACTTTTAAAATATTTGTATTTTTAATTTAATTTAATTTTATAACTTCAAAATAGTTCTTTAGAAGAAAATACAAGCTAGATGGGACGAGTAGGCATAATAGAGTGACCAAAACAAATATCATGATTTGGATCAGCAAAACGAAAAGTGGGAAGGTAGCCTTATTCTTCCATAAAGGAAGCAGAGTACTAAAAACACAAAAGGGGATGGTACATTCCTATGTTCTATCACACACTGATACTGCAAATAAGAATTGTTTGAGCAAGAGGAAAGGCTTAAGAAATCCAAAGACTTCAACTACACACCATACATTTTTAGCTGATCACCAACTTTGCCCTTACATGACCTTGTGAAATCTGAAACTGTTCAGTTATACCTAAATGAGCCATTAAAAGCCAAACATGGGTCAGCAACTCCCCACCTTGGCTTAGTTGCTTAGCATGTTGAAATCCTCTACAATGGCATGCTGCATGACACAGCATCTCCACCCAAACTTTACTCATCATTTCCCATTTATCTTCTTTCGACCATTTCTTCTCCTTTTCTAAAGAATCTATGCATTTGGCAAGCCTACATGCATCAAACAGCACAGACTTGCTTCTATCCCCTTTCAATTTTGATGGTGGAATATCTGTTTTCACTCCAAGTATCATCTTACAAGCTTTTTTACTTTTTGATATGTACTTTCTTTCTTGCAAAAGTTCACCAGCCTCCGCACAGGTGTCTTCAAATCTGATCTGTCCTATTCCATTGGGCAACATAAAAGGACAAATAACAAGAAGATATAACATATAATTTGACAACAATCTGCTAGTTATACAACTTTGGAGGTACTTACAACTGCGGTTATCAGTTATATCTGAATAATAGCAAAGATCTGTGGCAATATGCCAAAGCAAAATGCTTTGATCAAACTCCACCTCAGCGCTCCAATCAAGAGTGTGGCAGTTCCATTTGTTAAGAACTTGATCACCCCTGTGAGCGCATAATTTTTTACATGTTTCAATATGCAATGCACCCCTAGATTTCTCCTTAAGCTGTTCAAAAATGAGTTCTTTCAAGTCCTCAGGGACAAACTTTTTTCGTTGGTAATAAGACTTCTCGAAGAATTGATAGATGTGAAGAAATTTCTGGATTTTGATGCATTTGACTGGCTCATCTTTTAAGCAAAACCTAATGAGATTGAATTGTGACATGAGATTAGACCACCTCTTAGTATGTGAGAGTTTAAAACACTTTTGAAATCTTGAAATGATTCTGTAGAGAATATTAACTCTCCAATTCTTATGCTTGCTCAACCAAAGCATTACCCAACTTGAAGAAAGTAAAACAATGACCGCGTATATCTCAAGAAAAATAGCTCCAGCGAAAAGCACAAAAGTAATGATCCGGTCATAATCTACGGGTCCTTTATCTATCACAAAAAAAAAGGTAATAAATGCAGAGAGTGTACAGGAAAAGCTCACAAATTTGAGGAAAATGCCAAGGTGGGAATATGTTAGCACTGCCTTTGTATATAGCATATCATACATCAATCCAAGCTCAACCTCAATTACCTTAAAAGCATAATCCCATGTTTTGTTCTGAAAGAAACCTTGGCTGCTTTTGTGGTCTTGAAAACTAAGGATGAGATCTGCAAACAAACACTTGAAAATTTTGAAGAAATAGAATCCATCATGCAAAGAGGAAGCATCAGGAATAGGGTCATTGGTTATTGCCCCTTGAGAATGACCCAATACTATGGGAGTAGTTTCAATCACTTCCCCGAAGGAAACTTTGTATCCCTCAGCTTTTTTGGCAGTGTAATCATCCATGAGTTTTGCATAATTTGGTCCTGGGTCTGGAGGAGGGAGAATAGATTCTCTGAATTTTTGGCTGCTACCATAACTCAGTGACCAAGTCCTTTCCCCATATTTGATTATTCCTGCGACAACAACTGGAATGGTAACATAATTAAGGTGGCTACCATTCCATGAGCTATAAACCACATAAATTGCCACTGCTAGCTGATAGAATAACTCAAGCATGTGTCTCAGCCATAGTTCATTATCCTCAAGAGAGTAAGCAGTGATTGTGTCAGGACCACCAAGGTGCACAAGAAGGAAGGGTGCCCAACTCGCCATAATTATGAAGTTGGGGTCTAATTTTGGATTTTTGCTGTCTTTGGAAAGAATGCCCAGAGCAACCGTAGCAACCCAATCTGCTGACAGATAGGTGAACCACACCATGGGTTGTAGCCATTTGTTGGCTATGTGCTTCCTTCTGTTGCCAAAAACGATTAGGACTATTTGCAAGGAGAGACTAATTAACACCAGAATCCGCAGTTCCAATACGTTCCAAACTTTTGCCAGAGCCGGAATTATATCATTTGACTTGATTTCTCTTGAATATATCAAACTGCACACCACTGAAAACAAACGCAATCACGATTAGTTTGCAATGCATAGAAAGGACTAGGTAATTTTGATTGATGAAACAAACATTATTAGTCTTACCCGCGAGTAACATAATCTTGGTGCTTCTGCTTGATCGTAATTGTGGTTCAAGCTGCAAATCAATGTCTCGACCAGTTTGGCTTTAGTTATAATATGAAACTACAAGGCAATCAAAAAGAAGTTGCCTCATGGAATGAAAAATGCAGGGATATTCCTCCAACTAAACAAAACAAAGTTAAAATGAGAAATATTAGGTACCTTCTTTCCTTGCAAATTCCATCTCAAAGTGTCACCTATAAAATAAAGGCGGAATTCATTGGGTTAAAGTAAATGCCAAATTTTTATTGGATGAAGACCACAGATTGACCAATAAATGAACAGTAAAAGGTGTAAATATGATCACGTGGGACTGTGTCGGTAACAAATCCATCTCTCCAGAAGAAAAATAAATATTCTCGGAAAACATTTGTGTCGGTAACCAATTACCTACTCGACTTCTTGTATTTAAACTTACAGGTGTGTCTTCTTTCACTGCTACTGTTCCGTATCATTATTTTTAATTTTTAAAAATAAATTTTCATTAAAATATATAATTTTAATACGTATTACGATTTTTTAAATTTCGTAATTATGATAACAATATTTATTTTAAAAAATAAAGTCACCGCATAAAATTAAAAGCCAAAATTCATAGGTGCGTGAAGTGTAAAAAATAATGTACTTTAGTGGTAGTTATAATTGCTGACTTAATAGCAGCTGGACTCAGTGTCCTTGAGCAAGGACAAAAACATGATGGCATGACATAGTAACGAAAGGAGTTGTGCTTCATCCTCTACCCTTTAAGACCGTAACAGGACGTCAAGTCAAGGGAAAATGGATTGTTTAAACCAAAATGTAAGCAAAATTTGTTCTTTGGAGTTTTTGTTTACAACGACTGATAATCTAAATGTCCTTCATTCACTAGTTTTGTAAATAAATAAATTGAAAAAAAAAAAAACACAGAAATTGCCAGCCACCTAATCAGTATAGTTTTGTACTAATAAGCAATTTGCTTTGACTAAGCTTAATGCTACTGTGTTACAAATCGACACGAGTAAAAATTTAAATCTTATTTATATGCCTTTGAATTCGTTGTATTATAATTTGGCTCAATTAACTTTAGAGTTTTCTGATGTTGGTAGCCATATGATTATTAAAGAATAAATTCATAAACGAATCTCTTAAGATAATATTAGTCTCTTACATAAGTTGATATCACAAATTCACATATACTTAAGATTTTATTTATTTAATTTTTTATTATTCAATATATAATTCATGCTACAGTCGTTATATAGCCAAACTAAATAATTAAAATAATACATAAAATTATATAACTTAATTACTAAGTATACATAGTAAAAATTTAAGTTTGAAATGAAACTTGGCTATTTAAAATTCAATTTGAAATTAAACACTTGTTAATTAGTGTCATAATATTTGACTATCTCTTATTTTCTAAAAACTTCATAAATCTTCACATGTCAAGCTTTAGTATTCAACTTAAATTTTTAACCTTGTAATTATTTGATAGGTAATATTGAGTTGTCATAAACTAAGTTTAGTTTATTTTTTAACATATTCTCCCTTAAACCAAGTTTATATAATTGATCATTCCAAGCAATTTCTTCAACTTGTAAAATAGTTCAGCCTTCAAAGATTTCGTGAAAATATCTGTAATTTGATCTTCAATTGGACAATACTTAATCACCATTTCTTTTTCAACTACTAGCTCTCGAATCTTGTGAAACCGAATATCAATATGTTTGGATCGCCTATGAAAAACTAGATTTTACACATTGCAATTGTAGACTTGCTATCACAAAAAAATTCTGTAGGATTATTCTGCTTTTCATGCATCACTTCAAGAATTCTTCTTAACCATATTGACTATGTAGCATAACTAGCTGCTGCTATGCATTCTGCTTCAACTGTAGAGAGTGCAACTACTGGTTGTTTCTTTGAAAACTATGATAATAAGCCATTACCAAGATGAAATGTGTTTCCTGCGTGCTCTTTCTTGTCTCCATATCTCTTGCCCAATCATTGTCTGTATACCCAACAAGTTTTACATCACTATTATTGGCATAAAAAATTTCATAAGATATAGTATCTTTGATATATCGTAAAATTCTCTTTGCTCCTTGCAAATGAAAATTACATGGCTCCTGTAACGCCTCGACTTTGGTAATATTAATTATTGTTATTTATATAAATCTAAATGTATATTCATATGTATGTTTTTAGATATATGATGTGAATATGTGTGTGTGTGTGTATATATATATATATGTGTGTGTGTGTGTGTGTGTGTGTGTGTGTGTATGCATGACTGGTTGGGCTGAAATGGGCTAAGTGCCTAAGTGCAAGATGTAATTCTGAGCTGTTCTTGCTGTAGCGAGAGGATTCTCATTGTAGCAAGAGGGCCTTAGGAGGAAGGACTAGAACTGTCGCCTTCTCGTTGTAGCGAGAGATGTCTCGCTATAGCGAGAGGGCGACAGTTTGGGTGCATTTCTGGGTGCAGTCTTACTGTAGTGAGAGGGTCTCGATGTAGTAAGATTCTGTAGAAACTAATATGCAATTTCATCTGATATTTTTGTTGCAGCAAAAATATCTCGCTATAGCGAGAGTGTCACAACCAGAAAAAGAATTTAAAGGGGGTTAGGGTTCGGGGAGAGTTATTTCTCCCTCTCCCTTCGAGATCCCATCGATTCTCTCACTCACAACCCTATTCCACCAATTAAATTGCCTCTAAAGCTGTTCGAGAGCTTGATTGAAAGTTGAATCCGTGTGAAAAATGCTTGGAGGTGAGTTTTAATGGTTAGGGTTCCGTTTCTCATCCCCTTTCTTCTATTTCTGGGTTTCCTTGGGTTCTCATGAAGTTATTCCATGTGTTTTAGGTCAAAATATGTGTAGGGAGCACGTCTGTGGTCGAATCCGAGTGTAGGTCTTCAATCCAAGGTAAGGGAGACTCTATCATACTCTTTTGTGCATGAATTGTTGTTATTTTACTAAATATTGTGTTGTGGCTAAGTTATAAGGTAGGAATTTGCGAAGAAATGTAATGTGGACCATATGCCATGATATGTGAACATGATGTGTGTTGACCCGAAATTGATGGATGTGGATTGTATATAAATGTTGTGTGATAGAATGAGCGCATATTGCCGAGTGTTGTGAATAAATATTGTGAAAATGTAGGCCTAAGGACCGTGTAATATGAACGATAATTGTGGGCTGTGTGCCGTGTGTAAGCATGATCATTGCATGCGTGAATGGAATAAATGTGAATGGACGTGTTAGCGCCATTGTAATATGGCGTGAATGGTTCAGCGATACACTTGGGGTGTGGAAGACGAGGACGGTAGAAATACCTTGGGGAAGAGGGAGTGGTAGTGACACTGACTGCCGAACGGGAGCACCACGGGCCACACACTCTCTTCCTGACTGGACCTCTGACCATTACCTTTGCTGAGCGACCCGTGACTGCCCATGTAGTATCCGTGAGGCGGGGATAACCGGCGACCATTCATGGTGTAAATATGTGATCACAGTGCTATAGTGAGTGTGGCTGGTGTGCGTATGCATGGATTTGTGTTTTGTACTTATAGATGTAAAATGATGCATGTGATTGTGTTTGTTTAAGGTATTGAAAATGTGCTAGAGGTGAGATTCTATGTTTGATTGTATTTTAGTAGCATAGAACACTCACCCTTACATTCATTTTTCAGGTAACCAAGACGATCAGCACCGAACTCAGTGAAGGGGTGGATGGAACTGCTATAGGACTTAGGATATTATTTTGAAAACTGTTGTATTTGAATAAGTCATGTAGCAACTGTTTGATATAAATTATAACCCCCTTTCTTTATTTGAAATGGTTGATGAAACTTGAATTGAAAATGGAAACTTTATTATTTTAAAAATTTGTGAAATTCCTTATTTATTGAAATTAAATGTAAGGTGTTACAGCTCCTCCATAAATCTAATAAGTAATCCAACTCCAAAAACTATATATGGTCTGGTTGTAGTCAAATATCTTAAACTTCCAATCAAACTCTTATAAAATCGCTTAAATGAAAAATGAACTGGAGGTCCAATTCCCGCGCAAACTAGAGACAATCTGGATTCATTTAACATCCATTTGGTATATTTCCCAATTATTTTGAGCAAAGAGAGAAATAATCATACGAATAGTATCTAACCTTGCAACATGAGCGAATACCTCAAAATAATCAATATTAGGCTTTTGCTTGTATTCTTTTGCCACCAATCTTGCTTTAAATCGATCTATCTCTCCATTGGATTTGTACTTTATTTTAGAAACCCACTTCACTTCTATTGACCTTTTATTTATAGGTAAATTTGTCAACTCCCATGTTTTATTCTTCACAATAGCATAAATTTCCTCATCCATGGCCTTTCTCCAATTTGGATCTTCTGTAGCTTTTTCAAATGTCACTGATTCACAATCTACTGACAAAGCAAATTTATAACCTCTTCATCAAATGGATCATTGTCTCCACCAACAACATAATCTTTCAATCTGGCTGGTAATCTTCGTTTTCTTTGTGGGCTGCTACATGATTCTAGCATATTTGAAGATGGATCTAGTTGTCCTTTATCTTCTTCATAATCATTGGGAATTATTACTGACTCTTTCTGGGACATTAAGGACCAGTCCCATATTCCTTCTTCAAATGTCACATCTTTGCTAATTATCACCTTCTTTGTCTCTAGATTAAAAAATTTATATGCATTGGAGTTTTATGCTATAGCCAATGAAAATACATTTTTCTCCTTTGTCACCTAATTTCTTTCTGAGTACATGGGTATATGCAATACACCCAAAAACTATGAAGTAGCAGATTGAGGGCTTCCTTCCACTCCAAGCTTCTTCAAGTATCTTACTATGAACACTCTTTGTTAGACACCTGTTCAAAATATAAACAGCAGTGACAGTTGCTTCTGCCAAAATTTCTGTAGGTAATTGTTTAGCCTTCAACATACATCTGACCATGTCCATGATTGTTCTATTTTTCCTTTCTGCAACACATTTTGTTGAGGCATGTATCTAGTTGTCAATTGGTGTTATTTCCAAGTTGTTGAAAGAAATTTACACAAGCAATGTATTTTTGACCTCTATCTGTTCTCAATGCTTTAATTCTGCAACTACTTTATTTTTTTACAAATGCCTTAAAAGACTTAAACGCATCACAAGCTTCTCATTTCTACTTTAGAAAATATATTCATGTTTTCCCACTAAAATCATCAATGAAAGTAATAAAGTATTTACTACCATATGTTGGTATCTCGATTGTACACAAAGCAACTTTCTTGCTCTCTAAGACTTTCCTGTAGAAAATGATTCTCTGTATTTCTTTCCTAATTGGCAACTCTCACATGCACTATTGGGAACATTTACAATAGGTATAAAAATGGAAATGACCAAAATCCATGTGCCACAACCAATTGTCATTTGGAATTACAAAGTTCAAACAAGAAATTTTTTCATGCTGAATTTTCAAAGGGAATAGACGATTCAATGTCATTTGTACCTTAGTAACAAACCTTATATTTTTGTCTATAAACTTACAATAGCCTTGGTAGATCTGCATATTGTACCTTTTATCTTACAGTTGTCTCATGTTCAATAGATAATGATGAAGATCAGGAGCATAGAATACATCTAAGATAAAGTTTTGAAAACCATCTTTTAGTCTAATAGCAACTTGGTCTTTTGAATTATTTCTGAATTTCATGATGGATTTGACTGTTTCATGCAGAGAGTAAAATAACTCCTTTTTCCTACACATATGATTACTAAATACATTATCTAAATATCAGACATTCCCATCTTCTGCAAAATTATTAGTTGCTAAAAATAAACTTTGTGGGTTATCAGAATTCTCACCAGTTTTTTGATACTGATTTTCTGCCATATTTGCTTGTTGTCAAAATATACAATCTGCAGCTTTGTGGCCAAACTTTCCACAACGATAACAATTAAAATTTGTTCTTTCTTGATAATAGCCCCTTCTTCCTCTTCCTCGGCTAACTATCCCAAAATTATTTTCTCTTCCTTGACTTGGTGGCATGAAATTGTTATCTTTACCTTGGTTGAAATTGTCACGACTTCTTCCTCTAAAATTACCACGACCTCTACTTTCAGCATTTTGATTACACTTAGTATCATTGTTGAGATTCACCTGACTCTTCAAGGCTTCTTCGTTTACTTTTTCTGACTTCTCCAATATTCTGCTCACATGGTTCTCTATGCTTCTCTGCAACCCTGCTACAGTCATCGTGTCTGTATCATAAGACTATTATTGTAGTCACTACATGATCAAACTTTATTAGCATGGTATAAAGAATTTTTTTCTACCACTTTGCTATCTGAGATGTCATCTCCATACATCCTCATTTTGTTCACGAGATCTGTGACGCATGAAAAATATTGTACAACAGTTTTTGAACTAGACATCTCATATCTTTCATATTCTCAATGTAAAGATTGTAATTTAGATTTTTGAGCCTTCTTAACTCCTTTATATAACAGCTTTAAAATGTTCCACGATTATTTAACAGTTTTAGCATTAGCTATTTTGTCAAAAAATGAATAATCAACACCTTGATGAATTTATGATAGTGCCAATCGGTCCCTTCTTTGAGCTGTTGCATTAGCTCTTGCTTTTAATATTGGTTCAATAAAGCTCCAAATATTGTGAGCTTTTAAACAGGTAAACATCAAAAGTGTCCAATAACTATAATCATTCTTCTCATCTAATTTAGGACTGGACCAAATAATATTGTAATTTGACATATCTCTCTCTTATAAACTGACTCTTATAAAATTTGTAAAAAATGAGAACCCTCTTATTCCTCACATACTCACTCTTCTTTAAAAAAAAATTGACATTCAAACATTAAAAACTTTTAAGCTGATGCCAATTTGATATCACAAATTCATAAATATTTAAGATTTCTCTCATTCAATTTTTCACTACTCAATACATAATTCATATTATGCTCTTTATATAGTCAAACTAAATGATTAAAATAACACATAAAATTACATAGCTTAATTGCTAAGCATATATGGTAAAAATTTAAGTTTGACAAAAAACTTAATTATTCAAAATTTAATTTAGAATAACACTTACTAATTATTGCCACAATATTTAATCATCTCTTATCTTCTAAAAACTTCATAAATCTTCACATGTGAAACTTTAGTGTTCAACTTGAATTTCTTAACCTTGTAACGATAGTTAATATTGAGTTGTTGGTTTATTTTCTAACAGTGGTCAATTATTTCCTAACACAGTAATAAGACAGACATGTGTTTGTCTGTAGTAAATGCCTAATAAGCTAAATGTCCTTCCTTCGGTAGGGGAAAAGCATGCCTAAATAAATCAGTTTAAAATATTAGTTCATTGGATTGGAGCAGAGTTACGAAATTCGCTCGACTCCTTCGAACCACAAATATATGGTGAATTAATCACTAATAAGCAAGAGCAGTTGAAGCACAGAAAGGAAGAAGAAGAACTGGTGATGGCTGAACTGATCGTAAACTCGATGGTAACCGTGGCTGCAGACAAACTATCTAAAGTCCTCGTTCAAGAATCAGCAGTGTTGAGTGGGGCAGCAAGGCAGGTTGAATGGATCGAAAGAGAGCTGAGGATAATGCAGGCATTCTTAGAGCACGTTGACCACGATGACAGCGGAAGCTCGGACGAGTGGGCAGAGAAGTTGAGGAGCGTCGCTCGCGATGCAGAGGATGCCATAGAAACCTTCGTCATCAAATCAGTGAAGCGGAGGAGAAGAGGACTTCTCTACTGGTACGACAAATACAAGGTTGGCAAAGAGTTGGAGCGGATCAGCGACATCATGAGAGATATCTCTCAACACCACAGGCAAACAAGGCTCGATCTCACCTTTGAAACCCCAGGTCCAGCAGAAACGTCAGCCACAATAGTAACTCCTGCACTCCACAAGTTCATTCGCGTTCTTAGTCATAATTTAATCACTCGACGTAAGGGCATCAAGGTAGCAGAACGGGTGAGAGATGAACTCGTTGGCATGCAAAATATTGTGCGTAACTTAGAGTCAACGAGTCAAAGAGAGAAGGTGTGGTTGGAAGAGGTGAAGGAGGTGTGTGATTATACCGCAGGTGTTGCTGATAGTTTCATTGCCCATGCCAGCAGAGAAAGATGGTGTAAAACGGGTAAGCTTTGTTCTTTTGTCTCGGAAAGGGAATTTAAGAAGCAGATGATGTACGTGAGGACGCAAATCGGAGATGCTCTTCAGAGAAGGATGACATACGGTGTCGGTGGTAAAGACATGAGGGACGAAATAATATTAAGGTCAAGTCCTGTTCCAAATTTGTCTCCAGTACGGTTAATAATTTCAAGGGTCATGTTCATTCTTTACTATATTATTGTTTCTCCCGTGGTTCCTCTCTGGACCGATATATTGGGCTTCTTCTTTCTAATTACGCTTGATGCTTTCATACGCGATGCAAAACCAGCTCCCAAACCCCGTGGCAATGTGAAAAAAATGCTAGTAGCGTTCATGTTCTTGATGTTAGCCGCTTTCATTGAATATGCCTTTTTGTTCCTCTCCAGAGTTTTCTACAACTGGCTGGGGGTCATTCAGCAATTGTTCTCTTTTCTTTATAAGGTCATTGTGTGGACTGTGTCTTTGTGGAGGTCTATGGACAAGAATTTGAAGTCAACCCAAAGAGACTTGGCTCTAATGCATGCGTTATTCACTGATATTGAAGGCATGAGGCTGAACGAAAGGCAGAAAGTGTGGGTGGATCAGTTAAGAGTGGTGGCACAGAATGCCTGTTCCCTCCATGCTGAACGTGGAAGGGGTGGGGTGTTTAGGAGAATCATATTTGCCAAGAACATAAACGACCTGTTGAATGAGATTCTTAATGTCACAGACAGGAAGATAATTTATGGTATTGCCGACATACAAGGACGACAAGGAACTGTCTCGTCTTCTGGTAGTACTGAGCAACTTCCGCATCCACGGGTATCGTATCAACCTATTTCGGGACTCAGAGAGAAGGTTCAATCAATCAGAGGGGAAATGGATTTGATGAACGCACTGTTCGGAGATGTAGGAGAGATTGAAGGGCGGCTAGATGGAAGATCCAAGATGTGGGTGAAGCAAATGAGAGATATTGCCGGTGAAACTGAGTCTGTCATTAATGACTATGCTAACAAATTGGAGCATAAACCAATTCACATCCAAATTCTCCACTACCTAACCAGACGTGACATTATACGAAAGATAAATGGGATCAGAGACAAAATTGAAGATGTCTCCAGAAGAAGAAAGGCATATGGTTTGGTGCAGCTTCAGACCCGAGCTGAGTCATCGTCCATGCTTCAAATATTGCGTAGAAGGACGCGACCATCTCTCGTCGTTAAACAATCTAGCATAGTTGGATTTGATGATGATGTACTAATTTTGACGGCTCAGTTACTCACGGACGAGCAACGTCGCTGCATTATTTCCATCGTTGGAATTCAAGGCTCGGGTAAGACAACACTAGCAGGGTTGATATTTGACAATGATGCTGTCACGGGTCATTTTGATTGTCGAATAAAGGTGTTCATGCCTCCAAATGAACAAATTGAAGTGCTTCTACAAGACATTGCCAAAGAAGCAGCCAAGCAGTTTATGAGAGATCAAGATGAAGAACAAGGGTGGTCCACACAAGATGTACTCAGAACCTTGGCGAGTACTATGTACCTCCTTGTTGTTGATGGCATTGAAAGTTCACAGGTTTTGGATGCAGTGAAGAAGTCCATTCCGGATATGTCAACAGCTTGCAGAGTTGTTCTTACCGGTCGCAATGCAAGCGCAGAGCTACATGCGGGAACAAGAACCTTCGTTCATCCGCTGCAGTTGTTGGATGATAAAAATAGTTGGACGCTATTCAGAAGAAATTTGAACGCGGACATTCCCCGCGAACTAGAGAAGGTTGGAAAAGAAATTGTGAAAAAATGTGGAGGGCTTCCATTAGAAATATTGGAAACCACAGATTTACTCTCCACAAAAGATGCTACCATTGAGGAGTGGTCCAGCGAGCTCAATCAAGATCAAAAGCATTGGCTCGAAACGTGTAACGCTATCAACAGCTTACCTCTGTATCTGAGGAGATGTCTATTTTATTTTCTGCTTTTCCCTGCTGAGTTTGGGATTCCTGCAAGAAGATTGGTTGCTTTGTGGGTTGCAGAGGGTCTTGTGCATCAGGGAGAAGACAAGGAGCCCCCAGAGGAAATTGCAGGAAGGTACTTAACGGAGTTGATAGACCTGAACATGGTTCAAATTGCAAAGCGTAAGCAAAACGGCACGGCGAAAACATGCCGTCTCCCTCGTGCTTTGCGTGAATTCTGGTTGACTAAGGCTAATGAATCAAGATTTCTTCGTGGGCGCACTGCCACGGATACGGATGATGTCCAGAAAAATTCCATTATAAGACAGGTAGCAGATCATCTGGACGAAAGAGATATCTGGCACAATCATATTCACAGTGACAGTACAAGTGTTTCAGGATCAGCTACCTTGAGAACACACTACAAGGATGTTCTTTCGTTTCTGTCCTTTGATGCTCAAGAAGGAAGCAAACCTGGCGAAGACGTTGGTAACTTTCTGAAGCGGTGTATTTCGAGCAATTGTTTTTTACTGCTGAGGGTGCTTGATCTTGAACGCGTTTACAAGCCAAGGTTGCCTAAAAACATAGCAAGACTTTCTGGACTGAGATATCTTGGCCTTAGATGGACCTACTTAGAATCACTTCCTTCATCTATAAGCAGCTTGCTAAAACTACAGACCCTTGATCTTACACATACATACATACATATTCTAACTAGCTCCATCTGGAAGATGGAACTGAGACACCTCTTCTTGAGTGAGACTTATCGGAGCAGATTTCCACCCAAACCAAAAGTTAATTCTTCTCTGTCTGACCTCCAAACCTTGTGGGGACTTTTTGTGGACGAAGAGACTGCAGTAAAGGGTGGTTTGGACAAATTGATTGGTGTCAGAAAATTGGGATTAGCATGCCAACAAATGTCGCCAGACCAAAAGAAAATGGAATCACAACTTGAAGCAGTAGCTGATTGGATTATGAAACTTGAACACCTTCATTCACTAAGGCTAAAATCAAGAGATGAAGAAGGACGCCCTTGGAATTTACACCTCAAGTCTTTGCAAAATCACGTTAATCTCACTGACATGTATTTGCTGGGAATCTTGAGCTGTTCATCTATTCTGTCCCAGTTTCCTCCAAGCCTTGTTGAACTTAACCTTTCACATTCCAAACTGGAGGAGGATCCCATGCAAATTTTGAAAGATCTTCCAAATCTTCGGTCCTTGTCTCTACTTGCAGAGTCGTACCTGGGAAGACTAATGGTTTGTAATTCTCAAAGCTTTCTTCAGCTTCATGTCTTGAAACTTTGGAAGCTGGAGCAGTTAGAGGAATGGAAAATAGAGCAACAAGCACTCCCCTCTCTGAGACAACTGGAAATCCGTTCATGTCGGCGCATGAAAACGCTTCCTGATGGACTAAAGCATGTTAACTCTCTACTTGAGTTGAAATTGACAACCATGCCAATGGAAATCAATATTCACAAGCATAACATTCCGCCCCATTGTGAAGTCTACATAGATAGTTCTGAGTAGAGTCATCCTTGCATGGTGAGTTGCTTTCCTTTCATATGCTTTAATTTCTTTCTGCAAAATGTGTTTGGCAGTGAGCAATAATTTCCTGAATGATGGAGTGAAGTGACCAAGTTGTTGTGATTTCTGTGTGACAATAATTTGTATCAGGACATGTTTTCCTTGCTTTTGTTGTGCAATCTAAATCTTGGATTAATGAGTGGAGTGAGGTAGTAGTGTTTCGTGCTTAATCCATTCTTTTTAATTCATTTCAATCTAGTTTTTTTTAATTATTTTTTATTTTCAGTTAGTCCATCTGTTAATAATTTGTTAACTCAATTTATTATCATGAAAGAAATTAATAACATCACATATTTTATATTTAAGAATAAAATTTTAAATCATAAATTAAAGGTTTAAATACCCTACATATAAAAAATTTATAAATCAATTTTTATACGTATATTTATTTTCAATTTATAAAAATACTTTTGACTCATATTTATAAGTTAATCTTTAAATATAAAATTTTATAAGTTAATCTCTATATATAAAAAATATGTAAATTAATCATTATACTAGATTTATTTTTGATTTAGTCATTTACTTATTTAATGTTATTTATTTTAAATTTAACATTAAGGGCTAAATCAAAAATAAATATACAAATTTATATGTAAAGACTAATTTATAAATTAGAGACAAGTACAATGATTAAATTATTATTTAAACTTAAATTAAAACTATTAAAATTTAGATTTAAAAATAAAAAAAAAAATTTAAATATCACGTTATCATTTATATCAACTCTGTATCATATCATGAGTCAAGTCAGATATCAAAAATAAGTAAAGAATTACTAATTAAAAAATCATATAAAAAAGAAAAATAATGTTTAAGAAACTTATTTAAAAAAATTAAAAATCAGAAATCAAACGAGAAAATTATAATTTTTTGGAGTATGAAAACCTTGTGTAAGCATGTAAAGAAAAGGCAAGAGTGAAATGTTACATTGCATGAATACAGAAATATGACAATCTCTACAATCTTTAGAAACAGAAGAAATGATATTAACTCGACAGTTTGAGATTTGACATGGCCCAAGTTGATATTAACCTAAAAATAATAAATTTACTGCACTGTATATCTTAACCTTAATGATTATCATATGCTTCCACGCATGTTTGTTATTACGCTGTTACTTGTCTCATTAATTCAGCTTTTATAAGCCATATATTCGGTACGACATCCATTAAATGTCCGCAGAAAGATATAAGCTAAAACTATTATTTAATTAAAATATACTTATCTAATCATGAATTGTCGCATAATTTAAAATATTACTTTTTATAATAATTCCTATAAAAATTACATTTAACGTGATTTTAAATTAATTTTTAACTGATTAAAAATGTATAAATTTTTAACTCTTAAATTTATCAGTCTTTGCCCGAAGCAGATTCGAGATGCTATAGGTGTGCGCAGGATACAATAAAAGGTAATATGCGTCATATGAATTATGTAAAAAATTGTGATAACAAAGTGCTTAAAGAACATCTTGGGATGATTCTTCGTCCAACTTTGACAAGCAGCTATCAATGGTAAATCACAAACGTTGATCTCATAAATGGTGGAAGTAGACAAAAGATATATATGTAAGATCCTTACAGAGTCAATGCAACAGCAAAACCGTAACAGTATGTATTGTTTGATTACTTATTGAGCTTATCTAAAACCCAAATAATACAATTTGCCTACTTTTCACAAATAAAACTCCCCACAATAAATTATAATCCATTCCAATTTTAATCCAATTAGTGCAACATTTTACACAACCTTAGTTTTCTAAGGGCAACAAATCAATGCAAAACACACCAAGAAAATTGATGTAAAACTACTATTATACAAGAACATAACAATTCTAAGAACTAATAACGTTCAATAGTTAGAAAGGAAGAAAAAAGTCATCGAAATCCTAAAACTCCTCATGTAAACAACGCATAATGATATGCAATTAAGGAACCACTAAAAAACAAGACAGTGATTGTAAATGGTCAGCGCCATTTTCTGCAATGGTCCTAGTCATGTTAAGCCACATAGTATTTTCAATTTACAAAATGATGAGACAAGTCAATTCCAGCTCTGTTCCCACCAATTTCATAGACAAGAACAGATAAGAATTTCAGTACTTAATCCTAAAAGCTTCCAGAGAAGCACAATGTCCTCAACTCTCCTACAATATTGTGACGAACTAACGTGTTAACCTTCCCTACCTACATGCCATACCTAGTTATACCTGAAGGGTTAACTTGGGCTAAAGGGATACCTTGAGTTCTTGTGTTTGCTTCACTCCAGATCAAAGGTGCTACCATAGTGTCCAAGCTCAGCATCCTCTTCTTTGAGCCACCAGGAGATCCTTCTAGTGTCAACCCTCCCAGACTCTCAAGTGATGTAAGGCAACTTTCTGTGGAACAGTCAGCCCCTTGAGGCTGGAGAATAGGTGGCTGTACTTCTGAAACATGCATTCCACCTACCTCGGTGCATTGTGGGGGGAAAAAGCCAAGGGGATCAACTAAAGAACTTCTTGATGCTTTGCTTTCTAGTCCTTGAAATTTTTGGCTGTCTGAGTCAATAATTGTATCCCCGATAAATTGATCAGCCAACATTTTACATGCTCTCTCAAGCATGACCATATACCTCCGCTCGGCATCCTGGCGAATTTGCAAGTGCTTCTCTGCCTGCAATACAGAATTCTTAAAAATAGTAAGTGTTAGGGTACGTTTATAAGGTATGAAGATAGTTTCTTTGACGGAATAGTAAATGAAAGTATTAAATTCTCTCAGCTAATTGTTTAGTTGATGGCATCTACCTACAAAATAAAGGAGAGAAAAAAATAATAAAGAGTAACCGATCATCATCATGCAACTAAGCATACACCTAGTCTAGCACCAATACAAATCAAAATGGTCTTAATATAACCAAAACAATAAAACACATTGCACCACGAAAAGGGAGTTTACCTCCACCAGTAAATGAAGTTTACTTTGCACTTCCATCTGTGCTCTTAATGCCTCCTTGACTTCATGACCCCTATATATGACATTGCAACTCTCGATTTGTTTATCAAGAACCATTCATACATCCAGGCAGGAATAAATTGTTTCTCAAGAAACCATGAAATTCTTACTCGTTTGCATCAGAAGCTGGTAGCTTTGGAGACGAGTTACCCGTGCCAGGGCTTTCTTGAAGATATGAAGCTGATATTCCTTCCATAATTTTTTCAATGAGTAAGTTAAAGTTTATACCATAACCAACAAGTTTATATTACATATATGAATTTGCCTGTTTCATACAGATGGAGATTCCAAATTAAACTATTCTGAGCAAGGGAACAGAGATAAATAGGTAACTGACCTATTGAAAAGAATACAGATTTATAATTGCAAAAATCATAATAAAAAAACAGATGGGCAGCACATATATAGAAAGTTCAACAAGACAAACCTACCATCTTTGCATCCCTCGTCAGAATCCTTTCCTGATTGCTTACCAAGCCTGTACTTCTGCAATGCAGCAAAGAATATAATAAAATGAAAATTATCATAAAGTTTCAATTTCACCAAAGATTCTATAAATTAGTGTTACAACAATGATATGCAAATGAACCTGAAGATGACTCTTTAAATGATAGAGCGTCAAACCCTTGACATTCATGGTCCTCATGATCGCTTTTGGAGTGGCTTCTGTAAATAATAATTTTAGAATAGTTGTGAGAAGACTAATAGAAGCCTCAATTAGATGAAGAGTATCCCCAATAATTAGAGGTAGATGTTACTCAAATACTTATTACTCGTTTTTATGAGAATTTCCTGGAAATGTTCACATATCATCACATAACCCCACTACGAATAGAGAAAAGAATAATGCCATTAAAAACACAAACCACCATCAGAGTCAAAAGCCAATTTTAAACACAAATTGAATCAAGAAAAATAAGCAGACTGAATCCCCAGCCTTTATAAAGAGCTTTTCTCAAACGACAGAATTTAACAAGAGAAACTGGGTGAGGCACCAATAACTAAAAGCTTTGTCCTCTTCTCATTCCCAGATCATATCATTATGCTAAGCAAATTCTAGTTAATGTTTTTCAACTCTTGAAGAAGTCATTTTCTTTTGCAAAGAATATTACATTACAAAAAGCATCATAACACAAGTTCATGGAAACAATGCATAAACTGTAATATTGTAATATATAACATATACAGAACTAGTGTGGTGACAAACTACCAGAATGGCGCAAAACAACAAGCATGAATTGAAGACACGTGTAGCAGCGCTTCATAATAAGTTCAATACCCTAGACGGATTATGTTTGAGTGTTGGGTTTTCAAGAGAAAGAGAAGGAGTAGAAATATTTTATTTATATACAAGAAACAAAGGACTAACCCATTAAGTTTATGCAAATTAATCATTTTGTTTCTTTTATTCTAAATTTTATCAAATTAAAAAATATTGATTAGAAATGAGAAATTTGTCCCCCTGCCTTCCCAGTTCACCTCCAAAATTCAACTCCCAACCAAACATACCCTAGTATCCCACATTCTAATCATGTGAAGTCCTTCTACATGTTTTCTCGAGTCTTGACCAGTGATTTCTACAACATTCACTATTAAAGAAATTGATGAATCTCAACTAGTTGAGTTGAAAAAACAAAAAATTTAGAGCTTGCTCACGATGACCAATATTGAGTGCTTATATTCGAGCCATAGTTTAAGGCACAATGATCATAAACAGCCAATCCCTCATGACATAAATTCTTGTCACAGGACATAAGTCAAAACATGTTCACAAATTACTTAGGAATTAGCCCCAAGAATAAACCAGCCAAATCACCAGTTCAGTTAAGAACATAAAGGCCACTCCTTTCCTTGCCCCTGCTGTAAGGACCCCCATTGGCTTCAAAGTTCACAGCAAGAAAACACAGTTGCATACATCATAGTACAGTAGCAACAAAACATGAAAGAAAGAGACAAGAAACAAAAGTGGAAAACAATGGGAAAAAAATGAGACAAGAAAAACATACTAGTGGCACCCCCAAGTTGAGTGACAGCATCAACAAAGCGTTCATGAAGGTCAGCAGTCCAACGAAGGCGAGGTTTGGGATCAGAAGTCAAAACAAGACAAGGGTCTCCCAAGTGAGTGTGAGTGTGAGCACCCTGCATGTCTTCCTGTCCTTCATGGGGATGTATCAATCTAGAAAACATCCTCGTACTTTGTAAGGTGAAAGAAACCCCACCCAACAAGAAGAAGAAGGAGAAAAGAAAGCAGAAAACTTGATTAAATTATGGAAGAAAGGGAAGCAGATGGAGATGACCCATTTGCTGAAGAGGGAAATGGGTATGGGAAAAGCACAATACTTTGGCAAATGGAGCTGGCTGGCACTGTCACGCTTTACTGGGATTTTGTCACTTTCTAATACTCCCTTTTGCTTTCTTCTTTTAAACAAAAATAAAAATAAAATTGAGTGGCATTGATAATGATTTGATTTGTTGCTCTGTGTTTCCCTCCAATCATTTTTCTGTGGGCTTGGAATGGAATTAGATAATTAGGAATACCAACTCCAATCAAGATTCGTGTTCCTTGGATGTGACCAATCTGTTTTGTTGGTTCCTTTTCCTTACCAGCATCAACAATGGCAGTCCATGAATCCATCATCAATGTTCCTTTTTTATGGGCTCATCACATCAAGCCTTTCTGCTAGGCCACTTCTTCATCATGCATGTGGGCTTTGCCATCTCACGAGTCCATTGGATCCACTTGTAACGTGAAAATACTGAACCTGTTCCTCTGTTCCTTTCTTCTTCTTTTTCTAGGTTCATAGTATTAAGAATGATTTTGTCAATTTCAGTTTTTAGAGTTTGTTTTAAATATTGAAAATTCATATTTAAATAAATATTTTTAAAAAATTAAAAAATTTAATAAATACTCACTGAAAAAAAAAACTAAATCGTACATATTTATTCATGAATTAATTAATGAGATGTAGAAGTGGGGATGGAGGTTGGCAGAAGTCATGGTATGATCCCTGTAAATAAAAAACTAAGGCATAGTAAAATACTAAAATTTTGATTTGCTAAAGTAAAAGACTTTTATAGTTATTGGGTAAACTGTCATAAGTTTGATTATAAATGTAACCAACTAAGAGATCAAATATAGTAAATGACATTGTTAAAAAAATTAAATAAGATTGAACTATAATTAAAATTTAAATTATTTGTCATTAAAAAGTTGTTTGAGAAAGAGAATTTTAGAGAGAAAGACAAAATTTTATTTTAAATAAAATATATGCATTAACATATTAAATTAAGTCATATTAATTATACATTTATTATCATACATATTTATAATTTTTTAATTTTAAATATGTTCTCCAACAAAACTATTATAAGTTTTTCATACTTGTGCTAACTGTGTATAAATTGATTTACTAATTCAATACAAATCATAAAAAAGGAAACAATAAAAAGATATAAATGATTTGTCATAGTCTCTTTATATTTAAATCAAATTTAAAATTTGTGATATAATATTAATTAAAAAATTATACTTTTAATCAATTAAAATAATCTAGATATAACTTTTAAAATAATTGTCATACAAATAAAATATTTTAAATTATATGAAATTAAAAAATAGTATAAAAATTTATAATACTATCACCCCTATATTTTAATTAAATAAAAATTACATGTATATATATATATATAATATTTTTTTTTATAAAATTAACATTCATTCGTACTTATATAATTCTTTTTTTATGGTCTGATTCACTAAACAACATCTTATTATTTAAATATATCTGTGAATATTAATTTTAAATTATTAAAGATGGTGAATTCAAAAATGACAATATTTTTTCTTTTGATAGGCAAAATAAATCTTATTAAAAAGAGTTCAAGGGGAACTCAAAACCCATATACACAAAAAATTACTTACTCAGAGAAATAAAAAGCAAAAATATACTTATGCAAAATTAAGACAGATACAATTTCGTGGGTTCAAATACCAATCAGCTAACATAATAGCTTCTCCCTTACTAACAAGTGATAACTATTTCCAGGATCTCAGAATAATATAATCTAGGACTTCCCTCTCATCCAAAACACCATTGGAAAATATAATTCTATTTCTATGCAACCACAAAGACCACACTGTACTTACCCAAATAATTAATAAGCATATTCCTTCTCTTTTAGTACAGCCAACACCAACCCAAGAAAGTAAGTGAGTCGATAAATCTGAAGGCAAAACCAGTGAGAATCCAAGCCAACGCGCAGTAAAGTACCAAATTTGAGATGAAACTGAGCACGTTAAAAATAAATGAGTTGGAAGTTCCTCCAAACCATGACAAAAACAATAAGTTATATCATCAATTTGAACACCACGATCAATCAGTAAACATTTACAAGGAAGTGCATTCAACAACAATTGCCAAGAAAAAACCAGACACTTAAGAGGGACCTTCCCTCTCCATAGCCTTTGCAAGGCATCTGCCGTACACTGATCTACACTATTAGAACCACCAAAAAGTTCAAATAGCCATGAATACGCAGATTGCACTGAATAACAACCTGAAGAATCTGCCCTCCATACCCATTTATCTTCTTGTAGTAACTTAATAGAAACTCCATCCACAAGCTCCAACAAAAGATTAAAGCTCGAGATCTCATGTTGAAAGAGTCCTCTTCGCCAACTAACATTCCAAACCTATCTAGTGCCATCATGAAAACCATTCTCCAATACACGTGATTCAGCATTTCTCGCCACTGCAAATAATCGCGGAAATGCTTCACACAATCGCACCCCTCGTACCCACTTATCTCTCCAAAAAAGAGTGTGTAAACCTGCACCTACACTTCTATCAAACTTCTCATTCAGGCATGAATTTCCTTGATGAATAACCTCCAGCAAATCACGCCATCACAAAGAACATCTGTTGTGAACTGATGAACGCTGAAGAGAAGAAGCTAATCTTCCATATCTAGATTCCAACACTCGCACCCACAATGAACTAGAACAGTTAACACCTCGCCACAACCATTTACCAAGAAGCGCTCAATTAAACCACTGCACATTCCTAATGCCCAAGCCACCATTCTTCCGCGGTCTACATACAGTTTTCCATTTCACCCAGGGGATTTTAGATCCATCCTTAACACCCTTCCATAAAAAATTCCGTTGGATAGTGACAATTTCCTTTATTACCGACTTCGGTACCTTAAAAAAGGATAACGAGTGCAATGGCATAGAATTAAGAACGGCATTAATCAAAGTCACCCTACCTCCAATCGAATAATACCTATGCTTCCATGACGCTAACTGCTTTTTAAGAGCCTCTAACACACCCTTCCATGCACTAGGCTTTCTCGGGTTAACACCTAACTGTAACCCGAGATACTTTAATGGGAAACTACCAATCTTACAATGTAGGAACTCCGCAGCCAAGTTTTCAAAGTCATCACCAGTGTTAATCCCCAATACAAAAGATTTATGGAAGTTAATTTTCATACCTGACATTAATTCAAAGCTACGCAATACTGCTTTCAAAGTCCACAAATTCTGCACCGAAGCCTCTCCCATAATCAATGTGTCATCCGCAAACTGCAGCAAAGAAATATCTGGTCCCTCTTTCCCAATCGTCACACCAGAGAATAACCCACAAGTCACTGCCTTCCGCATAAGAACTCCTAACCCTTCCGCTGCTACAAGAAAAAGAAAAGGGGCAAGAGGATCCCCCTGTTTTAGGCCCCGCTCAATATGAACCTCCAATGTAGGACAACCATTAATCAAAGTTGATAGGCTTCCCCCCCACACACAAGCTTTCATCCAACTAACCCATTTGTCTGAAAATCCAAAGCTACGTAACATAAACAAAAGATATCCCCACTCTATCGAATCATACGCCTTCTCATAATCAAGCTTTAACACAAAACACCTCTTATTATACCTCCGCACATAATCAACTGCTTCATTAGCCACAAGTACACTATCTAACATGTTCCTTCCCGGGATAAAGGCTGATTGTTCTTCTGAAATTATTGAATCCAAAACTTTTTTCAACCTATTTGCCAAAAGCTTGGAAACAATCTTATAAAGACAACCTAATAATGAGATAGGCCGAAAATCAGATATCTGTTGTGGGCAAGACACTTTTGGCACAAGTGCTACAAAATAAGATAATAAAGACCTAGGTAGCTTCCCATTTCTACAAAATTCAGTAAGCATACTCATCACTTCTTCCTTGATCACTCCCCAAAACCTCTTAAGGAACACAAAATTGAAACCATCAGGCCCTAGACTTTTATCACCCTCACACTCCAAAATCATCTTTCCCACTTCCTCCTCCGAAAAAGCATTAACAAACTCCTCATTTTGTAGAACAGAGACTCTTGATAAATTATTAATATCAATAGTAGGTCGAAGCCAACTTCTACTATTAAAATGAGCTGTAAAATAGGACACCACACCTGTTTTAATCTCATTAACCTCTTCGACACATCTCTCTCCAATTTGGAGCGCATGTATATTATTTCGTCGTCGCCTCCCATTAACACATAAATGAAAGAACTTTGTATTTAAATCACCCTCTTTCCCCCATCTCACTCGAGCTTTTTGGGCTATGAGACTCTCTCTATTCTTCCTAGCCTTCCAAATATCACCCACCAATATTTGTTGACGCTTCTTCTCCACATCGGAAAGTTTTATCACAGAATTTTTATCATCAATCAAGCTCAACTCAGTTGTCAAATCAGAAATCACCTTATCAACATTTCCAAATACCTTAATATTCCATTTTTTCAATGCAATCTTAACATTCCTTAACCTCTGGCTAGCTCTCTGGGCAGCCCATGGGAGGGTAATATCTCTTTTCCACGCTTCCTCCACCACCTCCACAACTTCTTTATGAGTCAGCCAACAATTATTAAATCGAAACGGCTTCGGACCCCAGTTAACCACTTTGTGCTTAAGAATAATAGGACAATGATCAGACACATCTCTGCTCAGAACCTGAATAAAACCATCTCCCCAGTAATCAAGCCAGGAACTAGAAACAAGGACTCTATCCAGCCTGCTCATCATAGAAGCATCCTCTTTTATCCATGTAAATTTTTTACCCACAAGTGGAAGATCCACAAGTTCCATTTCCTGAATGAAAGAATTGAAGCCCTCCATTTCAGAGATACCATAGTCTGCCTGACAACCCTTCCTCTCTGTCACTTGTCTCACAGCATTGAAGTCACCCAATATACACCACAAAAATGACAATATTGGATCATGGATGATGTAATTTTTTTTCTTGCAACTAAAAACTGATATAATCAATTCCCCTAATCACAAGCATTGACCTCTAAAAAGGATATCATTCATTCCCCTAAACCTTCAGTTGCTAAAATAAAAAGTTATATATATATATATATTGGAAAGTTTTTTTTTCCTTGTGTTTCTATGTTTCTGTTAGTACTAAACAATCTTGTTGAGACATGATCGAGTAAATAAACGTCTAGATCTGGCTTCACCTTAACTCTTCTTTTTTTTTTTTCATTCCTCTTAGATCGTGTTTGGACAAGGAAAATTAAAATTTTTAAAGAATTTAAAATTCTTAGAAATTTAAATTACATTATTTAAATTTTTATTATTTTAAAAATTTTTGTTTGGATAGAATAATTAAATTACTTACATTCTTAAAATAAAATAAAATACCTATTATATTTGATAAAATTAATTAAAATATGAAATTTAAATTATTAAATTAACCAAAACTAAATAAAAGCCTAAATGAAACACATAAAGAAAAATGAAAGCAATTTTAAATTGTCACTCTTTTATTAAAATTTAAAATTCTTTGATTTTAGCTTATTAAAAATTCTAACTAAAATTTCTAAATTTTTTAAAATTAAAGATTCAAACAAAAATTTTTAACCCATAAAATTATAATTTCTTTTTAAAAAAATAAATTATTTACTTGAAATATTTCATCCAAACACACTGTTAAAGTAGCACAATTAAAGTGAAAATATTATAATTATTTTTAAGACTAAAGTCTTAATTAAATTAAACAAAAGTTTTAAAAAAATTAACATTTTTACTTGAACTTGAATTTCAAAAGAATTTAGCGATGATAACAAAAACGACATTTTATATATATATAATATGTAAGTTTCTATATATATACCGTTAGCAATTTTGGTTATACATATATATATATATTACATAATTTAAATGTGTTAGAGTTATTATTTTATTAGTCAAAATATTAAAGTGGTCTAATTAATATAAGTTTATGGCTAGGGGCATATATGTCATGAAAAATTAATTGTGTAGATACCATTGGTGATATTATAATTTTATGAGGAGCCAAATTATAATTATTAATTTTAGAGTAACTGATGGCAGTTACCAATACAAGGGTTATGGTCCTCATTTGTAGAGCAAGTAACACACGTACAATTACAGTTTTTTTCTCTCTTCATCCCCATCAAAAGAGAAATCCAAAAAGAAATCTAAGGTGCTCTACATTTGGAAGATCAAATATTCGCTGTCAATTTTATAACCTTCATCATTTCTAATGGCAAATTCAGGTACGCTTCCGCATTCTATTTTCATTATGAATTAGGGTATAGGTTCATAAGAAAATCTATAATTGTGCTGTAATTTTATTCTATATAAATAATAACATGTGATTAGGCACACTTATTGTTTGATAAAACTCCAACAATTGGTATTAGAGCCACCCATACTTAATTTATGTATGATTTTAGAAATTTTAAAATTAGGGTTCCAAATTGGTATTTATTGATTTTCCATAATTTGGCAAATTTATTATAATATTGTAAATTAAAAAATAATTTATTATTTTATAGCAAATCTGAAACAATTTCTCAATTTGGAGTTTTTTTGCCACGTGGATCAATTTTTCGCTATAACGGCTGGCGAAAGTAATTAATTTTTGAATTTTTTAATATCTATTTCGCCACAAAAAGTATGAAATATGACTTTTTAGAGCGGTTACTTTAAAACCGCTCTCATAACTCTATTTTAGAGAGCGGTTCCTTATGAACCGCTCTCAGTAGTAATTTTAGAGAGCGAATCAAAACAAAATGGAGTGAATCAAAACAAATCGAATAGTATTTGATCCTTCACAGCAAATCAAAACAAATTTTGAAACTTCTGCCTAGAGGACGATGATGGAGGAGCAGAGACGGAGAAAAGCAAAATGGAAACGAAGGAGGACCGTCATGGAGGAGGAAGGACGTCGGTCAAAGTTACTGAACATTTGGCCACGTGTCAATGCCTGAACGGTTTTGCTAACTGCAGGGCGAAATAAATTTTCGCCAGTAGCAGTGCGAATCATCTCAGATGTTGCCACGTGTATCAAAATCTCCCCAGCCGTCCATTTTAAATCTAAGAGAGCGGTTCCTCCAGGACCGCTCTCTAATATGTACTTCTGAGAGCGGTTCATATGGAACTGCTCACTAACATGACTTTTGAGAGCGGTTCAAATGGAACCGCTCTCTAAAATTACTACTGAGAGCGATTCATAAGGAACCGCTCTCTAAAATAGAGTTATGAGGGTAGTTTTAAAGTAACCGCTCTAAGAAGTCATATTTCGTACTTTTTATGGCGAAATAGATATTAAAAAATTCAAAAATTAATTACTTTCGCCAGCCGTTATGGCCAAAAATTGATCCACGTGGCAAAAAAACCCAGATTGAGAAATTGTTTCAGATTTGCTATAAAATAATAAATTGTTTTTTAATTTACAATATTATAATAAATTTGCCTCCATAATTCTAAGTTGTAATATATGGTGATAAGTATTCATCAATTGCTCTTATGGTTGACGCTGCGCATTTGGGTTTCCGTTTGATATTTAATGTAACGATGTGCATTTAGATTTCATTCAAACACTGTCGCACTTCAATTTGAATATGACGTATGGATTCGATTTCAGTGCATTGATTCGATTTCATCTAAATTGATTGGATAATATGACGTATGTTTTATTGATTTCAATTTGAGTATGAATTTTCACAAAACTCCTTGCCTGGGAACGTTGCTATGTCAAGGCAACGAGCTTGACTTTTGCCAAACCTCTACGTCCTTCGCGTTGGCCAGGAGCTTGAATTTTCTATGCATATTGAGTTCGAACTTATAGGCCATATTAAATATTTTTCTATGCATATTATTTTTAAGGCATATTTTTCAGCCTATTGAATTTGCATTATAATTTCACTGTTTGTGAGTCCACATTTTGTTATTGTATTTTTATTTATTTTTTATTTGGTATATTAATATTCAAATTTTTAGTTATTATTTGTATATTTTATATAAAAGTTTAACATTTTAAATAAGCTAATTGAATCAAGAAATCACCAAAGTGACATCTCTTGTGTAGATTGTTTATAAGAAATGTTAATGTGTGTAATTATTCATATGAATGGTGATTGGCCCAAAGGAAAGTTGCTATTTAACTAGTTTACAAACACACCTGTGATGTTAAACGTGTGATAATTATGAAGTTTTGCATATAAATGATAAATTACATACAAATATGGGTCTGTTATTTGATATGCTTTTATTATCAATGTTTGAACATTACAACAAGGATATCACTAGCAATTAATTCCACTGCCCAAAAACTTGATATTAATGGTGCACTAGATATCTTGAGATGGATTATGCCATTATTTAAATGCATTGATGACTGTTTTGTGAGCTATTGTATTATTTATTTTGTTTTTTTTAGTTGTTGCTTCTATATCTGCTAGTCTAAATTCGGTTCCAGTTCTTAATAGTACAAATTTTAAGGACTGGAAAGAGAACATGCAAATTGTTCTTGGCTGCACGGATCTAGACCTTGCATTAAGGATTGAGAAACCCTCTTCTCTTACAGATTCTAGTACCTCTGAACAGAGGAGACTTCATGAGAAGTGGGATCACTCAAATCGCATGAGCCTTATGATCATTAAGCACGGTATTCCTGAGGTCTTTAGGGGCACTGTTTTAGATGATATAACAAGTGCCAAAGAATTCCTTGCTAAAATTGAAAAGCATTTTGCAAAAAATGATAAGGCGAAAACTAGTACTCTTCTTCAGAACTTGATTTCTATGAAGTATCAAGGCAAAGGAAATATAAGGGAATACATTATGGGAATGTCAAATATTGCTTCAAAATTAAGGGCACTAAAGTTTGAGCTGTCAGAAGACTTGCTTATTCATTTAGTGCTGATTTCTCTACCTTCACAGTTTAGTGAGTTTAAGATCTCTTATAACTGTGTGCAAGAAGAGGAAAGAATGAAGCAAGAAAGGACTGAAAGTGCCCACTTTGTGAGTGCCTCTAAAGACAAGGGCAAAAGAAAGATGACTTAAGACTTTAAGAATGAAGCTATTAAAGGTCCAGCATAAAAGAAACAAAATCAGGGTGACAATTGTTTCTTTTGTAATAAGTCTGGACATCTAAAGAAGAAATGTACCAAATATCATCTAGGCGTACAAGGAAAGGTATGGTTTTTTACTTTGGTCTGTTTTAAGGTCAATTTAACTTCAGTACCTAGAAACACTTGGTGGTTAGATTCAGGTGCCACTACTAACATCAGTGTTTCAATGCAGGGTTGCCTAAGCTACTAGAAGCCAATTGATTCTGAAAGATGAATATATGTTGGAGATGGAAAATCAGTGGAAGTGGAAGCTATAGAGAATTTTATATTATTATTATGTACTGGATTTTATTTGGATTTAAAAGACACTTTTGTAGTATAGTCATTTAGACGGAATTTAGTTTCAGTTTCTTATTTGGACAAGTTAGGTTATTTGTGTTCATTTGAAAACAGTATGTTCAATTTGTCTTTTAATTCAGATATTGTTGAAACTGGTTCACTTTTGGCTTATAATAATCTATATTTGCTTGACACTGTAGCTGCATACAACGAATCCTTAAATACGGAATCACATGGTACTAAGTGTAAAATTGACAATATTAACTCAAGAGCATTATGGCACAAGCGCCTAGGTCACATCTCTAAAAATAGAGTTGAACGACTTGTGTCAAATGGGATCTTGGATTCCATTGACTTCACAGACTTTGATGTTTGTGTTGAATGCGTTAAAGGTAAACATATCAAAACAAAGAAATTAGGTGCATATAGAGCTACAGATGTCTTAAAGTTGATACATACAGACATTTGTGGGCCATTTCCTACACCTTCTTGGAATGGTCAACAATATTTTATATCATTCATAGAAGATTACTCTAGATATGCATACCTATTTCTTATACATGAAAACTCACAATCTGTTGATGTGTTCAAAACATTTAAAGTTGAAGTTGAGAATCAACTCAACAAAAGAATCAAGAATGTTAGATCTGATCATGGTGGTGAATACTATGGCAGATATGATGGTTCAGGTGAACAACGTCCAGGGCCTTTTGCCAAGTACCTAGAGGAATGTGGAATCGTCCCCCAGTATACCATGCCAGGGTCACCTAGCATGAATGGTGTGGCTGAAAGACGAAACATGACTCTTAAGGATATGGTAAGGAGCATGATCTGTCATTCTACCTTGCCAAAGTCACTCTGGGGAGAGGCACTAAAGACTGCAGCTTACATTCTAAATAGAGTGCCAACAAAGGCAGCTACTAAAACGCCTTATGAGCTTTGGACTAGGCGAAGGCCTTATAGGCCGAATGAAAAGAAATTGGACTCTCGGACAGTGAGCAGCTACTTTATTGGTTATTCTGAAAGATCCAAGAGCTATAAATTTTATGATCCCACACTAAAGACAATTTTTGAGACGGGAAATGCCACGTTCTTTGAGGATATTGAGTTTGGGGGGAAGAATAAGGTTAGGGATTTTGTCTTAGAAGAAGAATCGATAACAATTCCACAATCAATTCAAACAGTTGCTTTTGATAAAGCAAGTCTGGAACCTCCATAAGACATTGTTAATGAACCCCTTACTCAAAATGATTTGGTTGTTCATGAAGAACAAACTCAAAATCCTCAAGAACTTGTGCATCATAAGCCAATACCTTTGCGGAGATCCACTAGAGATAGAAGAAGTGTTATTCTGGATGATTACATAGTATTTCTTTAGGAACATGAGGAAAATAATGGTATGATGGAAGATGATCCAATCAACTTTCGTCAAGCCATGCAGGATTCCAATTTAGAAAAGTGGATTGAAGCAATGAATGAGGAGTATAAGTCCATGCAAGATAATAAAGTTTGGAAACTTGTCCCATTACCAGAAGGTGTGAAACCCATTGGTTGCAAATGAATATTTAAGACCAAACGAGATTCCAAAGGTAATGTGGAAAGGTATAAGGCTCGTCTTGTGGCGAAGGGCTATACACAAAAGGAAGGGATTGACTTTAAAGAGACTTTCTCTCCAATTTCACTGAAAGACTCTTTTAGGACAATCATGGCTCTTGTCGCACATTATGATTTAGAACTCCATCAAATGGATGTCAAGACAACGTTTCTCAATGGAAACATTGATGAGACAATCTATATGGTGCAACCAGAAAACTTTGTGTCAAAAGACCCAAAGAATATGGTTTGCAAACTGACAAAATCCATTTATGGACTAAAACAGACATCTCTTCAATGGTACCACAAATTTCATCAAGTTATTCTATCATTTGGTTTCAAGATGAACCTTGTTGATGATTGTGTGTATCAAAAGTTCAGTGGGAGCAAGTATATTTTCTTGGTCTTATATGTTGATGACATACTGCTTGTCACTAATGATATAGGCATGTTGCACGAAACCAAGAGATTTCTATCCAGAAACTTTGAAATGACAGATCTTGGTGACGTCTCCTTTGTATTAGGAATTCAGATACACCGAGATCGATCTCAGGGTACTCTTGGATTATCACAAAGGAACTATATCAAAAAATTACTTCAAAGATTTGGCATGCAGGAATGTAAAGCAGGAGATACCCCTGTTGCTAAGGGAGACAAGTTCAGCCTCAAACAATGCTCAAAAGGAAATTTGAAAATTCAGGAAATGCAAAAGATTCCCTATGTATCAGCTGTGGGGAGTTTGATGTATGTCCAAGTATGTACGCGTCCAGATATAGCATACATAGTTGGGGTATTAGGCAGATATTTAAGCAATCCAGAAATGGATCATTGGAAAACAGCCAAAAGGGTTATGAGATATTTGAAGAGAACAAAGGATTATATGCTTACATACAAGAGGTCAGACTAGTTGGAGATCACTGGGTATTCTGACTCGGATTTTGCAGGATGCCAAGATAGTTTGAGATCCACTTCAGGTTACATTTTCATGTTAGTTGGTGGTGCGGTTTCTTGGCGCAGTGCTAAGCAAACCCTTACTGCTTCATCCATTATGGCAGTAGAATTTGTCGCATGCTATGAGGCATCAAATCATGGAATATGGCTGAGAAATTTTGTCATAAGGCTGCAAATTGTGGAAGGAATTGAAATACCACTTAAGTTATATTGTGACAACAAATCAGTTGTACTATATTCTAACAACAATAGGAGCTCGACCAAGTCAAAGCACATTAACATCAAGTTCCTAGTTGTTAAAGAAAGGATACAGAGTGGACAAAATGTCATAGAACACGTAGGGACAAACTCTATGATAGCAGATCCTCTTACTAAAGGACTTCCACCCAAAGTCTTTCATGAGCATGTTGCTCACATGAATGTTTTACAATTTGAGGAATCTTTGGTTTAGTGGGAGCTAATCACTTTTATGTATTTTATGTTTGATTTTATGTATGCATACATTGACTTTTGGATATATTTGGTTATATATATATATATATATATATATATATATATATATATATGGTTTGTTATTCAGTTATTACACTTTCTAAATTAAAGTTATTAAATGATCTCATTGAAGTAAAGTATGACCAGTTGAAAATAAACGTGTGCAGGCCACCTTCACGTAATTTTCATGCTACACATTTCATGATAAGTCTATGTCATTTGAGTCTGCCAACATTAATAATCATTGATAGGTTTAAATTGTGATTGATACAATGGAAACTGTTTTGGTTCTATGTGTTGATGTAATCAATAGACGAGATTTTTGAAATATGCTCAAGGTATGTAATGGCAATTTTTGAGCTCATAAAGTCTAACACATTTATAAGGATTGTAAGGATATATATGTGTAACCAGTGGGAGATTGTTAGCAATTTTGGTCATACATATATATATGAATCGTTATAGAATCATCAGAATCGTTATCTGGACTTTAAATTTCTTTATGAAATTTCTGTAACTATGGTTTATAGGCTGGACAGCTGACAGGCCCTTCGGGTGAGACCAGTAATGGTCGTCCCTGTCTGTAACAACGCCACGAACTAATGGTTCTGAAATATTGCTTTTGTATAGTTTTAAAGTTTATGAAAATCCTTTACTGGAAGTACAACAGTTTTTAGTTCTTTTGAATAGGGCTGTAGCAGTAAGACCCGTATGGTTGAAAGGGCAGTAAGGCTAATTTGACGATGATGTATTCAAAAGAAACTAAGAACATAAGAAGCTGGTGGTTATGGTAAAAGAATTTCAGAATTTTGTAAATTAAAAAAAAAAAAGTCCACAAATAACCAGATCCAGTCGAATAAGTTATGAATGATTAACAGATATATTGTTATGGAACCAGATGAAGGTGATGTGCTAGAAATATTTTATTATGTCTAAGCTTTTAAGATCTTTCTCCCGCATTTCTTTCCGCTCTGGCTCTAGTTCATCTTCTTTCTCTCCATCTAAAACAAATCTCTTTGATGATCAGGAGAAACATTCTCCTGAAATCACACCTAAACACAATCTCTTCGACAAAGAAGTTCGATTCGAAGAAATCAACCAAAGTATGGATGACTGGACCATCCCAGTCATTCCTCAGGATACATTATATGTTCCTGAAGATCAACCCAAGAAAAATAGTTCTGATTACATCATCAAGACTGTTGAAAACAACATCCTTTTAGGAAAAGGTATAGGAGAAGAATTTCATCTCCTGTCTAAATCCTCCCTTAATGACCATAAATGAAAATACAAATACCTTCACATAGGATGTGTTCAGGTAGCAATCAAACCTTTGATAGACATAGGCATAGATGTTGCTGTCTTAATTTGTCTAAGAGATATTCGTCACAATAAATTTGATGATTCTCTTATAGGAACAGTCGAAACCAGTCTCGGGCAAGGTCCGATTTATTTTAACTGTTTTCCCAATAAGACAGTGAGTCTTATGGATGAACACATCCTAGACTCCTTGTTTCTCAATATTTGCTTTCATGGGTTAGACATGAAAGAGGGATCTATTCCCGCAGCTCTTATCTATAGGATTCAGTATAAGGTCATGAACTCTTGTGCTTCTAGAGTCCTTCTTAAACCTCAAAAAGGAGAAACTACTTTGTTTATCACTGATATGACAAAGGCTAATGTTTCTCTACCTAGAATCATCAAGTGGGATGAGGTTACTCTCCTAGAAAAATGGGTTATGGATAAAGCCTCACCCAGTGTTCCCCGACCTGCTCCTCAAATACAAGATATTTCGCAGGATAATTCTGGAAAGGTTGAAATAACCTTTGATAGGAGAAACTCTTTCTCCTCAAGGATCGATACTTACAGTAATCGATCTGACTTTGTCTCTGCTAAAAGATCTTTTTCTTCTAGATCTTATATTAGACCTGATATTCCCAAGGCTATTAATCATGACCCCTCTCTAAATCTTCAGGGTTTAGACACTTCCTCTAGGATTCCTAGAAATGTTTATCAGACTTCTGAAAAAGAAGAAGAAAATCAAAGTATCCAATCTCCAACCTACTCTTCCTTAAATAAGTCTTATGATGTTATCTCATAAATTCATTATTGATAAGGAAACCCTTAGAAAAGATTTCTACTCTGAGGAATGGAAGCCTCAAAGAGAGTGGTTCTTTCAGAAGTATAAGGGAAAAGATAGGTCAAATATCCAAGAGAAATTCTATCAATTTCTCGAAAAAATCAAACAAAATATTTCATTCTTTGACTAGTATCATGCTTATACCATTCATAATGATATAGATTATCCTTGGCAAGAGGATGTTATCAGTACCTCCTCTGCTAATGTCATATCTTGGCAGATCAAAGATGGACAAATTGTTCAAAGTGATCTACCACCGACATCTCAATATCAATTACCTAATTTGAAAGACAAAGGCGGTAACCCTGTTACTGCTACTCCTTTCAAATCTAAAAACCCAGATGAGTCTATCACTCCTAATGACATCCAAGGCCTCATGGAACAGGCCAATTATACCAATAAGTACCTTCAGGTTTTAGGAGAAAAAATCTCTATTAACCCTGTCAAACCTAAAATTGAAAAAATTGAAGAAGTGGCTTCTTCATCTGCTCAACCTCAATTAGAAAAACCTCTGTTCAAACCATTTAAGATTAGTGCCAAAGCTTAGCAGAAAATCTTAGAACTCAGGCAAAAAGAAAAACCCAGAGTGAACGAGGATAACCAGAACGAGTTGCTTAGTAAAATCACTAGCCTCCTTACTACTATTCCCGACACTCCTCAACCTTCTGAAGAGTCCAGTGCCAAACCCAGAACTAGGTCTCTTGCCAAAACTGTCAATGTTATTTCTAAAGTTGATTCAGAACATTATTCTGAAACAGATTCTGTTTTAGCTATTAATCCAATCAACAATTGGAAAAATTCTTCCAAGCTTTATTATAATAAAGCTACCGCTCCTGATCTTATTCTGGAAGAAAAACAAGATTTTATTCAAAGTTTTAATTCTAATGATATTTATATTTGGAATATTGATGGATTATCTGAATATAATATCATTGCCAAACTCCAAAACATGTTGGTTGTCGCCATGGGCTATTTTACTAATCAAAATATGCCTGAAGACACCATTGTTTATATTCTTGTAGCTGGTTTTACTGGCCAACTCAAAGGTTGGTGGGATAATTATCTCACTGAAGCTGATAGAGAAAACATCATCTCTGCAGTTAAAATTGATGATAAGGGAAAAACTATTGTCAATGACAATGAGCGTCTCCCTGATGCAGCGTATACGTTGTTATACACAATATCTCAACATTTCCTGGGTGATCCTTCTCTTTGGAGAGAAAGATCTGGTGAACTTCTTTCAAACCTCAAATGTGACTCCTTAGAACATTTCAAATAGTATAAAGATACCTTCATGTCTAGGGTCCTAACCAGAGAAGATTGCAATCAAGCCTATTGGAAAGAAAAATATCTTGATGGGCTTCCCAAAGCTTTCGGAGACCTTATTAGAAGTAAACTCCGAAGTCGTTCTCCTACTGGAGAAATCAATTATAATAGTTATGATTATGGTCAGCTTACTGCTATCATTATTCATAACGGTATTAAAGCTTGCCAGAAGGATAAACTCCAGAAACAGCTTGCCAAAGGAAAAGCCTTGAGCAAGAAAGAATTAGGATCTTTCTGCGAGCAATTTGGTCTTCCATCTTGCTCTCCCAAAAAGAAGAAACATGCCCCTAAGAAAGAGGCTGTTGAACCTTACAAAAAGCCCTACAAACGCAGGTACAATAGAAAACCTAATCCCAAGAAGCAAGGGGAAAATGTCATCCCCACCAACATTCCCAAAAAACCTAGAACAGACGTAACCTGTTACAATTGTGGTAAACCTGGCCATATTAGCAAATACTGCAGGTTAAAAAAGAAAATTAGTAGTCTTAATCTGGAGCCTTCTATAGAAGACCAGATTAACAATCTCCTGACTGAATCCTCTGATGAAGATTCTGATAAAGAATCTGAAGAAGATGTAAACCAAATTCAAAACGATGACCAAGTTTCCTCTTCTGATAGTGATGATACTTTAGAAATCAATGTTTTGACAAAAGAACAAGATCTTCTTTTTGAAGCAATAAGTTCCATTTCGGATCCTTAAGATAGAAAAGAATTTTTAAATAAATTCAAAGAAGTTTTAGAAAATAAACCTAAACCTAAAGAATATTTTACTTCAAATAAATTCGACATTACAAATATTTTCAAAACATTAGAAAAGAATTCTAGTATTAAACCTACCACTATTCAAGATCTCCAGATTGAGATAAATAATCTCAAAAAAGAGATCAGAGAGATCAAAGATCAACAACAAATTCATCAAGTTATTCTTTCTCAGTTAGATGATGAATCTGATATTGAAAAAGTAGAATTTCCTAAAGATAATGATTCTGTGAAGGTTGATTCTGATAATCCAGAAGAAACCTTTATGTGTTTGATCAACAAGGTCAAAATACAAAAATTTTATATTAACATCAGAATCGTTATTGATGATTTTGTTCTTGATACCTTAGCCCTCTTTGATACAAGTGCTGATTCAAACTGTATTTTAGAAGGATTAATTCCTACAAAGTATTTTGAAAAAACTTCTGAAAAACTCAGTACTGCTAGTGGTTCGAAGCTTAAAATTAATTACAAGCTTTCTAGAGCTGTGATTGAAAATCAAGGACTTAAGATTGAAACAAACTTTCTTCTTGTAAAGAATTTAAAAAATGAAGTTATTCTGCGAACACCTTTTATAAAAGCCCTTTTCCTTCTACAAATTTTGAAAAATGGTATTTCCACTCATCATTTAGGGAAACAAATAACCTTCAAGTTTTCTAACAAACCATTTACAAAAAATATTAATTCTATTCAGAACAAAATTAATCAAATTAATTTTCTAAAAGAAGAAGTCTCTTTTGCCAACATTGAAAAACAATTACAAAATCCTTCACTTCAGAAGAAAATCCAATCCCTTTTAAGAAACATCCAAACTTCCATATGTTCTGACCTACCCAGCGCCTTCTGGAATAGGAAAAACATATTGTTAGTCTTCCTTATGAGTCAGGTTTTAAGGATAGCCAGATTCCCACTAAGGCCAGACCTATCCAGATGAATGAAGAACTCCTTCATTATTGTCGGAAAGAGATCAAAGATCTCTTGGACAAAAAACTTATTAGGAAAAGTAAGAGTCCTTGGTCGTGCTCCGCCTTTTATGTTAATAAACTGGCAGAGATTGAGAGAGGTACTCCCAGACTTGTTATTAATTACAAACCCCTTAATCAAGCCCTTCAGTGGATTAGGCATCCTATCCCCAACAAAAAAGACCTTCTTAACAGATTAAATTCTGCTAAGATCTTTTCAAAATTTGATATGAAATCTGGATTTTGGCAAATCTAAATTTGTGAAAATGATAGGTACAAGACTGCCTTTACTGTCCCCTTTGGGCATTACGAATGGAATGTTATGCCCTTTGGTCTGAAAAATGCTCCCTCTGAATTTCAGAAAATTATGAATGATATTTTTAATCCTTATTCGAAATTCGTCATTGTCTATATTGATGATGTCTTAATTTTCTCCCAATCCATTGATCAACATTTCAAACATATAAATGTTTTCATCAATGTTATTAAACAAAATGGACTTGTCGTATCTAATTCAAAAATTAGTCTCTTCCAAACCAATGTCAGATTCCTTGGTCACAATATCTACCAAGGTACCATCATTCCTATCAGTAGGTCTATTGAATTCGCTGATAAATTTCCTGATAGAATCCTTGATAAAACCCAATTACAAAGGTTTTTAGGATGTCTCAATTATGTATGAGAGTTTATTCCTCACCTAAATAACATTATTAAACCTTTACATGATAGGCTTAAGAAAAATCCTCCCTCTTGGACTGATGTTCATACCAACGTCGTTAAAGAAATCAAAAATAAAGTCAGGAAGATAAATTGCTTATATCTTCCTATTCCTCAAGCCTTTAAAATTGTTGAAACTGATGCCTCAGACATAGGTTACGGGGTATCCTCAAGCAAAAAATTGAGTCACATGAGCATATCATTGCATATACTTCTAAACATTTAAATTCTGCACAATAGAATTATTCTACTGTTAAAAAAGAAGTTTTGGCAATCGTTTTATGTGTTTCAAAATTTTATTCTGATTTATTAAATCAAAAATTTCTTATTAGAGTGGACTACAAGTCTGCTAAAGAAATTTTACAAAAGGATGTAAAAAATCTTGTCTCAAAACAAATCTTTGCAAGATGGCAAGCAATTTTAAGTGTTTTCGACTTTGATATCGAGTATCTCAAAGGTACTTCAAACTCTCTTCCTGACTACCTTACCCGTGAATATTTACAGGATAAGTACAATGTCTAGAAAGGCAACAGCCCCTTCTAGAGGAAGAGTTAGGCTCGCTCTAACTCTCAACAAAACAAAATCAAAGTCTGTTACAACAGACTCTTGTTCTAGTTCTTCGGAGTCATCCACTCCGGCTGGGTCATCCACCCAGAAAGCCATCCAGATTGTAGAGTCATCTACTCAGCAATCTGTGATTCCTAAAAAAGACTCATCCAACAAGGTTGATTCTTCCCAATCACAAACAAAGAGTGTTAAACAAACCAAAGCAGACTATGCTTTCCCTGTTAATACACTTCTAGCCATACAACAAGGTAGCCTAAATAACCTACCAAAGAAATCTTGGGCAGACATTGCCTCTGATGAAGACATGGAAATTGATTTAGCAAATCTAAACACCATTATCCAGTCCTTCAGCCAGTCACAAAAGACAATAAGCCTCCCAGACAAAACAGAGAAAGCTATTAGTCTTCAAAAGGGTAAAACCCCAAATACCAATCATTATATGGCAAAAGGAAAATTTTCCTCTGTCATTCAAATGGAGCCCGAATTTTGGGACAAAAACTCATACAAAACCATCACCAAAGCCTTCCCTCCTGGTTTTCATTTTAGACCATATGCCTTGAATAAAACCAGACAATTTTATGAGTTTATATTAATAGATTCAGATTCTGTCTCTATTAAACATTACAAGGACCAAAAAGATCCTTCGGTAATTACTCATTCAACTATACAGATTTTAAAAATCTTGTCACCAAAAAATTTTGGAAACAATCCAAATACACCCAAGAAATTCTCCCAACCTTTTGATCCGGTAGGATATAATTACTGGGACTACATAGATGCCTGGACAAGGACTTTCTGGTTCCAAAACAAACTCAATCGATACTCTTGGTTGATTTATTTTAAGAAAAATCAAAATTACAATTCCCCTAACTGGTTCCTTCAATGGTGGGACTTCTTTGGACCTTTAGAGGCAATCCTTCCCTCTCCAGTAAAAGAAGGATTTGAAATATTCAAAACCAGATATGCCCCTAACAGAATTGGAGCAGATCTCAAGTATTTCTCTGCCTTTGCAATGGCCTGGGTATTCTCATGGCAGTACAGGTATAGCAAAACAGAAGAAGATGATATTCTTCCCATGATTCACAGACATGATTTTGTGAAATGGTGGAATTAATTCAACGCAGAACATGCTGATCCATAAGGAGTTAATGAGTTCTTTGGAAATAATCCAAAACTCTTGAAACTTGCTGATCCTGCAACTTTCCAATTTTTGAATCAAAAAGCAAAGATTGCCGCATTTCTATCAGGATGTGATTCTAAAGATAAAATGAAGAAAAACTTAAAAGAAGTCCTTCTTCTATTAAATCAAGATGAAGCCGAAACTTCTACCAAACAGGAGTCTAATCCCAACAAAGATGACGACTTTTATCAAAATGAAGATGACTGTTATGGTATAGACATAACAGAATTGTGACCGTCTCTGTACAAATAGTTCATGTTATTTATCGGAACTATACAAACAGTATTTTAATTTTCTATATAAGGAGGCCTCGACTATATTATGAGGTACCCTTTCATTTAGCAAGTATAGAGAGATTAAGAGAGATAAACTCTGAGAGAAATAATCCTTTGTAAGCTTTCTTCTTTGAGATCTTTTCAATAAAATTTGCTGTTTCAAATTATTTTCCTCTCTTCTCCCTCTTAGCCGGTTCTGTTCGGACTACCGTCGTCCGGCTTTCTTCTCTTCTTCCCTCACTAGATCCGTACTGGTTATACCGCCGTTCTAGTTTCTTATGTTTTAATTGTTGATTTTACATACTGCAACTTTAATTTCTACATATCATTTAGTAGTCCTGCTACTGCCTACTTTCCTTTCAGTCTGTTATTGTTAACTCCTTGATCCACTTCGGGTTATCTGGTAGGGAAACAAATAACCTTCAAGTTTTCTAACAAACCATTTACAAAAAATATTAATTCTATTCAAAATAAAATTAATCAAATTAATTTTCTAAAAGAAGAAGTCTCTTTTGCCAACATTGAAAAATAATTACAAAATATATATATTACATAATTTAAATGTGTTAGGGCCATTATTTTATTAGTCAAAATATTAAAGTGGTCTAATTAATATAAGTTTATGGCTAAGGGCATATATGTCATGAAAGGTTAATTGTGTAGATACCATTGGTGATATTATAATTTGATGAGGGGTCAAATTATAATTATCAATTTTGGAATAACTGATAGCAGTTACCAATACAAGGGTTATGGTCCTCATTTATAGAGCAAGTAACACACGTACAATTACAGTTCTTTTATCTCTTCATCTTCGTCAGAAGAGAAATAAAAAAAAATAAATCTAAGGTGCTTTACATTTGGAAGATCAAATACCCGCTATTAATCTCATAACCTTCATTGTTCCTAATGACAAATTCAGGTACGCTTCTGCATTCTATTTTCATCATGAATTGGGATATATGTTCATAAGAAAATCTATGATTATACTGTAATTTTATTATATATGAATAATAACATGTGATTCAGCATAATTATTGTCTGATAAAATCTCAACATATATAATATATAATATGTAAGTTTCTATTGTCCCTTCAATTAACGGATTCATTGGAAGAAGCATACCTTAAAAAAAGTCATTAAATTGGACGCGTTTAGAGAGTGATATGAAATAATAATTTGTTCCTTTGAGGGGGGAAAAAGAGAGAGGTCATTATCTGCATACGTACCTAAGGAAGTTGCATGGGCTTTGGCTACTTCTTCTATCTGCTATACAACTGGTTTTGAACGTTGTTCGGGGGACAACGGTGATTTGATCTCATTGAAGATTTAAGATTGAATTATTGGGGCTACAGCTTTAGCCTATGACTTATGCCACACACATTTTTGTCCATATTTTTCATCTTTCGACACATATATGTAGACCCAATTGTTCTTATTATACTACTATTTATCATTTACATGTAAAAACAGCCTGTCACACTTTCAATCTCTTCCATTTTCCAATGGCTTTGGTCTTTCATATCTAGAAGTTCATGCATGATTTCTATCTCATTGTCAAGCATGTTCATCAAATTTTATCTGTCAAAGATTTGCTTGGTCAAGTAGGTACCACCCATCTCATTTATAGACTTTCTACTTGCCCATTTTATGTTTCCAAACTCGATCACATTACATAGATATTTTCACTATTTATGCAATTTTTTCAAGCTAAATAGAAATAATGTACATTCATATATATATATAGAGCTAACTAGCATAAGATGAGAAGAGGATCATATAGTTTTTATTTTACTTTTGAGCCTTGTTATATGCTTGAAAATCTTACTGATACAGACAATTTTGTTATTATACTACTTTACAAATAAAGAGAAATTTTCGCATATCTATCCAAAATTGTAGTTTAGATATAACACAAGTTATGTGAAGCCACCTACCCCACACGCATACACATGTGGCCCTCCCATGGCTAGTTGGTTCCAAAAGTAAAGAGCTTATGAGCCTATGTGGAATTCCATATTAATTAGCATGTTATGTAGATTAAGAGGGGCCATTTAGATAGATCTTGTTCTCACTGCATGTGCAATCCATGATAATTTACAAATGTCCAGTTAACGAATGTCTTGATTACATTAATTAAGATATATTTAATATATCATATAACATTTTTTATTATTTCAAAAACAAGTATTAAATAATTGTTATGTTTAAAAAAATGACAAACCACTGTTTGAAAACCTCTTAATAATTACTGTGATTTTCATTGACTAATTGTATTTAGTGGTTATGAGACACACACATGATCGTGATTCATGATGCTCCATGTGAAATAAAATCTATTTGACGGTAACTTAAAAGAGATTTCGGAAATATCAATTTTTTTTCTTTATTTTCTTTTGGGTGTTATTCAATTTTACTACGATGTGGATTGATGGCGAATATAGGATCTTGGGTCAACAGAGACAGTCTAATAAAAAAAATTAAAAACTTACAATATTTAGTTTATCTTGAGTTCTGTAAAGCAACGAATAAATAACATTTTATAGCCTGTTTTTATAAGACCCTTAATCTGTTTTAAAGAATAAAAAAATTTCAGCTTGACACAAAATTTATCTTGATAATCATGTAACAGAGTTTGGACCTTGATGCAAATAGGCTCTTAATATTTTAGGTTTATTGGGTTTAGGTAAATAACTAAAAAACACTCGTCCCAAATTTTTTTCTGAACTCAAATATAATTAGGCTTGAATTCAGTAAATTCAAAACTATATATAGATTCAATCCTTGTCTTCCCAAATTTCCCTTCCTAGTCTCCCACACCCTAGACCAAAAAAATATGAACTTATAGTTGTTCCTAAAGTGTGAGATCATGTGTCCACCCTCACACTTGAACAGTTCCACCACCAATGTGGATAGCTTTATAACATGTTATTAAATATTTTTAGCATATAAATTTTTTTTTACAATATGTTTATGACGATTAATGATAAAACTCAAATAACTAGGTATATATAATGTTTGTTAATCACATTTACTAGTTTTATTTACTAACCTGTACACCTTGTTTAATTATCAAATTATTGAGTTATAACTAACTTGTGCAAAGAAAAAAGAAAAAAAAAACATTTTTTTATAGCTAGGTCTGGCCAACATGCATTTTTCATCATGGGGAGTGTAATTAGATGCTCTTTTAATGGCAGACACAAACATTGAATGAAGTGTGCTTCATGGGAAAGAAAATTTCTTGGAAGATAAATGATTGCTTGCCGGTAGCTGATAATAAAGTATCATTATTCTACTAAGCAGGGATAGCTTAAGAAAAATAATAGGAGCAAACAATAATAGCCTTTAATTAAAAATAAGCCATTTGAAGCCTGGTTACATCACCTCCTAATATCTACCAAAGTACAAAATTGTGTCATAACTTAGACGAGGTTATTTATTCCCAACAATTTTGTGAGAATTTAACCCCCATTGGATCTTATATATACATAATAAGATAAGATTAGGGAAACATTAAACACTAACAATTTTAGTCTCGTTTTTCTAGCATGCAAAAGTAGGTCAAGGTTTGTTGATATGAGGACAAAGTTGAGGTGATGCATAATGGCCACCTGTTTCATTCTGATTTGCTTTGGAGATGAAACATTATGAAAATGATGGGTGTGGTAGGGAATGATGTGAAGCAGTGGTAGGTGTTGGTAAGTGGTGAATGACCTTTCTACACTTTGAAACTGGAGAGTCAGTGGCAGAAGAAGAGAGAACAAGGTCCCTCTTCTTATTGAGAGGGCAACTTTTGGAGGAGTCTTGAGGTGAAATGGCCACTGGAGGGATCTCAATGGAGTTGAGTTGTGGAGGAGGGTGTTGCCACTGTGGGAGTGGTCCAGCCAAGAGAAGGGTCTGCAATAGTGGTCCAGCTTCTACCACTGCCTTTAGGAGCTTACCTTTCTCTGCCAATGGTTTCTTTTGTGCTAATTCAAGCACTACTTGTAGTGGTGTTGGATTTGGGGTTGAACTGCCACCAGAAGAGGGCATGCTGTTTTCTTCTTCACAATCTGAAGAAGCTGCTGGCAGAGAATGCTTTTCAGAGAGACCTTCTTGCAGCTCTTCTTCACTTTGGGATATAGTGTCTCTTTGATGTTGTTGAGTTGGAACAATTTGCTGTGGCTGTTGTTGTTGCTGATGTTGTTGCGTTTGAAAAATTTGCTGTGGCTGTTGTTGTTGTTGATGTTGTTGTTGTAGCTGTTGCTTCTGATGTAGTTCTTGTTGGAGCTCTAGTTTTTCCAGCATTAGCTTCTGACATTTTGCTTGTGCTTCATCTCTCTCCTTCATGACCCTGCTTAAAAGATCATTGACATGGATCAATTCACATTCTCTTCTGGTAATCTCTTCCTTAGCTGATGCAATTGTTGCCTCCAGTTCCAAGGTTGTGTACAGAAGAGAATGCCTTAAGTCCTCCAACCCCTGCTAGTTCAACAATGATACAATACTAAGTAAATAAAAACATATAAAAGCAAAGAAAAAAGGGATCAAATTAAGCCAATTAACAAAGTATATATGTCACACCTCTTCTTGGTAGTAGAATTCCCAGTTAAGAGGGCTACATTCATATTCCATTTGTTGAAGTGGTCTCACTTAGAAATGGGAGGAATGGGAGGGAGGGGGAATATCTGTCTTGGATCTTCAAGTCAGGAATATTGTAGTACTACCCTTGTGCCTACTTTCCTTTTATTCTTGCCTTAACTTTATTTCATGGGACATGGAGTTGAAAAAAGGACAGAAAGCGCCAAAATTTTAAAGCACAAAGGGCAAATGGTAAGTGCATGTGGCTTTGTACAAATAGGCACTATGTCCACAAGGACTGAAATTCGGTGGGGGTAGGGATAGGGAATGTGATTTCATTTCAGTGGTCCAACTTGGAACGTAATCCTCTTCATATTGAGCCTTTTAGGTAGCGGCGGATGGCACGTGTGTACATGCAAAACTGAAAGTAAATTTGAGTATGTCAATGAAAAGTAACTAGTTTCATTTGGTTTATTCAGTTTCAGTCATAGGAAATAGTTGCACAGTTTAACTACCTAGGTAAATAAAACAATTGTTAATGAAAAGTCTAAGTCTAAATATAAATACCATAAAAATGTTTTCAAAATTAGTTGGTGCTTTTTTTCTTGGTGAAATTCTTAATATGCATTTGCCTCTCAATAATCTTTTCATTTGTCAAAAAGGGAAAATTTGTGATCTTGGTATAGATTTAGCAACATGGGCAATTTGGAACCGCAAATGGGCTCAATGCAAATGATCAAAACTCCTAAAAAACATTTAGCGTATAATAGGGACCTGGCTGCTAGGAATGCCTTTACCAATCAGAGATTAATGTTAACCCTTACTTTTCTGTTTGGTTGTTCTATTTGGTCAGACTAAAACAAAAAAAATAAAAGTCTAGTTTGAGGAATGATTAAAGGCATAAGATCTTAATTCCTTTTCCTTTTGTGTGTATGTGCTTTGGTTTTTCTTTTTGACTATAAAGAAGATTTTGTTATGGCTTTATTAGTTATTATCACGCCATACCATACCATACTCCAAAGCATGTATTGTTGCTCCTTTTCCCTCCTCACTCCCTCCATCATTTTCCTGTTCTCACTCAAATAGTTATAATGCAATGTCGTATGCTCTTCTTGTCTAATGAAAATGACACATTAACTTTAATTTTAACCTATATTCTCTAGCCAATTTGAGAGTTAACCTTTACTCACCTGCTGATTGGAAGTAAAGTAATGTAAATAAATATCATTACACCATCTGGTTTTCTGCTACCTGAAAATGATACTTGGATCATCTAAGAAATTAACCATCTTAAGATATGAAAAGTGCTCATCAATTATAATTATGAACTATTAACATATTTTATTGACATGGCTTAACAGAAGCACAAAATTTTAGAGATAATGTGCATTGCATGATCACATTACATGTCTACCAGTCAAATAAGGGAGCGGAGCAGAAATTAAATTTTACCAAAAACCAAAGGGGGCAACTGACATAATGGTGGGTCCTTTTTTGTAGCTCTTTTGTACAATAAAGTTCAATCTTTTTAGATCAAAAGGAGGAAAAAGAATAACGGCTTATGCAGCACCTAACTTACTGTTTTGGTATGAAAATATTGCCATTGATCTCATTGCAACCGTGTGGGTCCTCATACCCTCTTCACACTTTGGTTTCCTAATGTCCATGCACCAAAGTAGTAGGATGAAGAATGTTACATATACAGACAATTTTTTGTATACTTCTTTCATAGACAGAAACAAAAAAACCCTCACATTTGTCTATGAATACATTGAATGGTATTTATAAAATTAAATATTTAAGGCAACTTCATGGGAACCAGTTAATAATATTTATTCGAAAGCCACATTTCGTGCCATATGTAAGAAAATTCTCAACATAGTTAATTAACAATTGTGTTTAATGGCAGCATGCCACTTCTCTTAAGGAGGGGAGAAACTATCCATGGCTATGACTATTCATATAATTTTCTAATGGGCAAAAGAAAACCCAAAAAAAGAAACCTGCATGGGTCTCTAGAAGTAATTGAGTGCTCATGAACTATTCTTGAACTAGAGAAAAAAGTTATGGTGGCGCTCAGCGTGCATGAAAAACTGCAATAATTGGCAAACATTATCTTTATCTTTGCACCTGATAAGATTCTTAGAGATTGTTTAATACAATAATCAATTACTTGATGTAATCTAGGAAGGTGTTTTTTCTTCGTGAACTCGTGAAGTAATAGTTAATGGATGAGAAATGTAGGGCATAATCAATACTAATGCAACTGGGTTTAATCCATTTTAACCTTCAATCTTCATATTGCATTATTAAGTATTATAATCACACAGAATAGCTGCATAAATTTACTGATATAGTAAAATGTTATTTAATCTGTCCTATTTTAAATATGATTCATATACCTTTTAAAAATCCTCAATATTTTAAAACATGTAAATGTTCTTCTACAGTTCTAAAAAAAGTTTCAACATTGTTGCAAATTGAACCAAAATATTTGTTTTGAAAAGTGAATAAAATTTTTCCATATGGTTTTGATAATGATTAAATTATATTACTAAACAAATGTAAATTAGTTCATTCGTGCAGTGACGCGGTTTTGAGCTTTAGAATGTTGAGCAAATCAGATACTTTTTGTCTCCCTTTCCATGTGAGGAAGCTATAGATGGCAGGCCCACACAACTAACGATAAGTCTTCCAAATAAAATCAATTGTAGACCAATTGCCATAATTAAAACAACCCTTTTTATCTTAGTTACTGCATAGATTTTTTCGACTCTAATATGAATTACAATTAATAAATAAAATTGTTAATTACTGATAAATTATATAATTTTAAAATATTACTCCCTCCTTTCCTTTTAAGTGTCGATTTTTCAGAGAAAAAATCATTACTATTTATCTGTCATTTTTATAGTTTAATATTACATTAATTATTTTTTATCAGTTATACTCTTACTTTCGCTTAATTGCTTGGAAAGAAGATAAGTTATTGTGAATGATTTTTAAGGGAATGTTTGGTGTTTAGAATTTTTAAGAATTATGTTTTGTGAGAGTTCTTAAAATTTTAGAAAAAGTGAAAAAAAATCCTATGAAAAGTCCACTGGAATTTTCATGATGAATTGGTAGATCAACTGAAGTTCAGCGGCAGAATGAATTGTGAGGCGAAAACCATGGAGATTCGTCAACATAAAATATACAAACTTAAGAAAGGTCAAAAGATTATAATTTCATATATCTCTAACATGCTCTTCATGTGAAATATCATTAATTTTACATTAAAACCAATGACAGTGAGATTATATGCAATAAAATCAAAATCATTTCATCCACCACTAACTTTTCCACTTTTTGTCAATATCGGATAAGCTTGTTTGATTTTAACAAGATATTAAAGTCTTCCAAGTAAAATGTTTAAGTTTAAAAAAAGAGAAAAAAAAAAGAGCAAACTGTTCGTAATAATGATAATAATAATTTTGGAATTTATGTTTAAAGGCATATGTTAAAAAATATTAAACACACTATATTAAATACTTTAAATTATCATAAAAAGTATATTAAATTTATTTATATAATTTTGATATACTAAATATTTTTATAATTTAAGTGGATCAATGAGTACTACAATGAGGTGTGTTGTAGGCGATTCACTTTCAGAATGGTGTTAATGGATCAGAACCACATCAGCGACAACTATAAATTTGAGTCTTACAGATATACATACATACATATATATATATATATATATATATATATATATATATATATATATATATATATATAGACATATATTATTCAACAACTTCATAGTGTTTAATTTTTATTTAATTAAGAAATGTTTTTTTTCTATTAACTGGTTGAGATTTTTTTTTCTCCAAAATGATGGCTTTTCAAACATGTCTATGATTTATGCATGCATGCATGTTTGAACTGCTAAATCCGGGAACAACTGGGGCAAAGGTCACTTTGCTGATGCTGCCTTGTTGATCTCAATCCATTTTTTAATTTGGTTTTGGTTGTTATTTGTTCATGTTTGAGTGAGAATCAATGGTCTTTCACCGCATAATATATCTTTTCATTCAAACAGAGACAAGAAAATAAAACAAAATTCTATTGAAGCAAATTCAAAAATTCATTATTTAAAAAGAAAAAACAATTTAAGTGTTATAACACGTGTCTGAAAAAAAAAAGATTAAGAACCTACAATCTATTTTTTAGACCTTATGCATTTCAATACATTTGATAACTTTAAATACCCATAATATTAAATGATATAATTAATAATTTGTATATTTAATAATACTAATAAAAGAATAGTATAAAAGAAATTTAACAATTAATACATTTTGAATCTATTATTTATTTCTTATAATAAGGACAAAAAATACTCCATTTTATTTTTTATAAAAAAGATAGGAGGAAATACTGTATTTACACTATTGACAACAATACACATTTATAAGTAATTTTTTTTAATAAACACTATTTTTACCAAAATAACTTTTTTTCATAACAAAGAATTCTAAATATAAACCATTACTCATAACTCAAGCTCTGCTGCTCGACAAAATCAAGTTAAAGCAAATTTATGGCTACAAAATCTAATTTAAACACACGGGAATCTTTCTTCTTCTTTTTTCTTTTGTTTTATTTATTTTGGGGGGCTATGAACTTCTTTTTCATTTAAAAAACAGAGAACAAGCATCTGGCGCTACCACTGCATAATTAAGTTTACAAATCAAGGAATGGAGGCATGGAAATCAACAAATGGATCAAATGTTATCATCAAGAGATGATCATAATAGAACGTACATCAGTTTTCAATTATGCAAAGCCCTAAACAAGAAGCTAAAACAAAATCAATAGAACCCTATCATCATGCACTAACTATAGCATCCGGATGTAGGACATAGCATGCTTTCATGTTTCGAGTGCATTCTTCTCTACATAATTCACAGAGAGAACCTGATATGAAATGGACTCAACTAGCTCTCCGCATCTTCACATTAAGTGGAATTTCCTTGTAGGACACAACCTTCTCAACTGATCTTCGCAATGGCCGTCCAACAGATGATCTACGAAGTTCCTGAGGCTCAAATGTACACGCATTGTATTCTTTGTATTCTTGTCCAGATACACTTGATGTTGTTAGATGAATTTTTTCTGACATATTATCACATAAATGGGAGACATTAAATTTTGTATCATCTATCTTAAAGAAGTCTTCAGTTGGCTCTGGATTCTCTGGCCTGAACTTGCCAGATTGCCTTCTCAAACTATGCCTGTAAAAAATTTTCAAAGATGTATAAGCCAGCTTTTGATTCTCTCAATCACTAAAAAAATCCAAACCATTCTTACATACCTACCTCTTCTTTTCAACATTCTTTTTTGCATGAACTTGTTCAGTGTTCGTAGGTCCTGAAGCTGCATGCAAACAATAAGTATAAGAATTGATGACATGAGAAAGTTAACAAAAAGGGACAAGTCTGGTACAATAATCACATTCAGTATCTTCTCTGGCTTCTTCATGGACTTTGGATCCTAATGATGTTGGTCCATCTTCATTTCCCAAATTTTCTTGGATATGTGAAACATCATCTTCCTCTAGGAAGTCATTTGTTGGTTCTGGTTTCTCAGCTTTCATCACTGCAGATTGCCTTCTCAAACTATACCTGTATGCATTCAATGGAGACATATAAGCTGCCTCGTTCCTAACCAGAGTCCAGCTTTGGAGTCAGACATTAGTGCAGTATAGCAAGCAGAGACAAACTCATACCTTTGATTGTCAACCTTCTCTGTGGATTTAACTTGTTTAATGACAGCAGGTGCAGAAGCTGCATGAGAGAAAAACCTATTTAAAGGTTATCTAAATTGAATTAACACATACACATGCACACAAAGTGGATCCACTATACTAATTACATTTAGATCTTGACACCCTCTTCCTTTTTGCATCCCCCCTGTTATCTTCTTGCAATGGTTGATCTGATTGCTTGCTCCGGTTTGCTCCAACCTAGCAGTAGATAAGGAAAGGGAAAATTGTAGCAACAACATTAAGCTGGGACTAAAGACCATCCAGCAGAAGCGAATACAGAAAAATTCATATCTTACCTCCTTTGCATCAATCTCATGCTTCAATTTCACTGTGTGCTTTTTTGCCTAAGCAAAGAGAAATAGAACAGTCAAAAACAAAAATAGCCCTTTGTTGTTTGCTCATTTGCAATTTATCAGCTTCAAGATGAGTTAAACTGACCGTCAATTCTAATTTCATAGCATTGAGAATACCATTTTTGCCTCCTAGTTCATGCTGAAGTTCCCTTAGCTGGATGGCAACAAATTCAACATCATTCAATACACCATAAAAGAAAAGAAAATGAAAGCAGTAGGTATGACATGCACCAATGTTTTCATTTCATGACTCACCTTCTGTCTACCAGAATTAAGCTCCTGCATTGCATAGATAGATAAAAACAACACACATCAGCAATCGTAGATCAGAATTTCAACAAGAGTAAAAAAATGTCAACATTCGGGCAGTACCGCCAGCATTTGACTATTTGTCAGGGCAAGTTCCGAATTTTGCTTCCGCAGTTTCTGAAAATTGCTTTGACATTTTTGTAGCTCCACTTTACATGATTCTATAATCGCACTGTCCAAACAAGTTGAGGAAACCCCAGTGAATGAAAACAGATTCATACCACCATAATTGCATTGACGACAGAAATAAGACAGAAAAGCAGACCAAATTCACACAAAGTATTACTTTCTATTAGCTAGAAGCTTCATCAACATTGCATTTTCCTGGGAAACAGAATCAAACTATCCATCAGTATATTTACAAATTAATAACAGAAAAAGAGGAAATTAATAGTCAGAAGTATACAATACCTTGAGAAGCTGGTCGGTGGAGATGTTAGGTGCAGACTGCTGCTTAGGTTGTTGGTTCAAGGTTTGAGGGTAATGCTGTTGTTGCTGCTGGTTGGTTATGTCAGCAAGCATTTTCTTCTGAGAAGCTCCCACTCCCACAGAAACAGAATTTCCCCTCACCATTTTTCCTCTCTTTGCTTTTTGACCTGCAACACAAACCCATTTCCAATTACCCCATGGAACAATATATTAGATCTCAAAACGCCCAAATTTGCATCTAGAATTTCGTTTGGACTCGGGGGCTTCAGTTAGTGGATGAATCTACACGCTATATAATCACGAATTACAAGTTAAAACATCAAATTTTCCCCAAACAGACACTTAATTGAGTGTTTTTAACCAGAATTAGAAGCGCAAAAACCCTAATGGGAGGTAAAATTTGGTCTTGAAAGAGGAGATAAATAAATAAGAATGCATGGAGTGTTTTGCAGATGATAGGAAGATAAAACCCTAAGTAAGAGGTAGGGCATAGCGACCGAAGAGAGAAGAAGAATCAAGAAAGAGAGGGAAAAGATGGGTACCTCCAACAACACCACATGGCTCTGAATCTGAGTCAAGGAAGATGCCGCCGTCACCACCTTCCATTTCCACAATCTCTCTCTGTCTCTCTCTCTCTCAGTGTGTCTCTGTGACAAACGAAGGAAGCTACTCAGAAGAGGGATCGTCAAGACTTGACCATAGCAACCAACGGCTTTACGAGCCTAGCTCCGAACCTCCTTTTTGAATCGTTATGTGAGTAATGTCCCAACCTTCTATACTATTTTTTTATATTTATATGTAATATTAAAAGTTCTTAAATTATTTTAAATATTACAATATGAATTTTGAATTCTATTTTTTATTATCCATTATTTATTTATATTTATTTGCTTTTTTTTTAGTCTTTCAATTTCCTTTTCTATAGAAAAATAAAGTTTTTAATAAGTTAAAAAACCTACGTTATTAAAATTAGTTTTTCTTATTTGCTTAAATAATAATAATAATTTAGTAAAAATAAAATTTTATAAAAATATAAAATTTAATAATATTAATGTATTAAATTATATTCAATTTTATAATTTTAATAAAATTATATTATTATATATTCTTATTATGTACTTTTTATTTTGAAAAATTACATTAAAATATCTTTAAATACTATTACTCTGTGAGTACTGATTTTATTTTTATATATCTTTTAATCTTATAAGTTTTTATGATAAAAAAAAAAAGTTAAACAAGTTATTGGGACAAACTAAAAATTTAAATTAAAGTTATAGTAAGGCATAAAATATAATATTCTGATTATTTATTGAACAAATATCACTTTGTGATGGTTCATAAAATAATGTTAATTAAATTAATATAATTTTCATAAATAAACACAAATTTATTAAATAAATATACGTTTAATGTACAATTAATGTTTAATTTTTTTTTATCTCAATTCATTCACAAATTTATTTATTGTAGTTTTAATGGACAACAGATAAAAGTAAAAGGGTAAAATTTAAGTGTAGTGTCATAAATACTTGCATTTTTATTATTAATAATAAAGTTGCACCTCAATGTTTAATAAAATTGAAGTCTATTTGTTTGGTCGTGTCAATGTTTAATAAAAGTCCTTAGTAGTATTCTGGTTGGCAGGTAACCCAACATTGCCACACAGGCCAAATGTTTGACAAAGTTTTATTTTTGGGCCAGTAAATGTGGGGCAAGATAGCCCAACCTACTCCAGTTGTTGGGTCAGGGCCTTATGGGTGCGAGCCTAGAACAAAATCTAACTTTTTTGGGTCAACTAGAAAAAAAAAGAACAAAGTAAAACAAAACTAGTATAATCAAACATTGGGCTCTGTCTACAAAAACACCCTGAACCAGTAGTAGCATAGATGCAGAAAAAGGGAGGATTTGCCACACAAATGTTACTGGCATTAGCAGCACTAAACTGATTTTTTACAAACAAGTTTAAGGAAAATGAAGGCTTAGATATGCTTTTATAATTATAAAATGTTTTGAAAAATAATAAGGATTCAAATCCCTGCTTCCCCCATAACTGTTATAGAAATGAAATTGGTTAATCAAACATTTCATGTTGATAAAGTGGGCTAAACTAGAAGCCCAAATTCAAAAACTTAAAACAATTCCCATAAAGGAATGATAAAAAATGTTACTACTTGACCATGTATCATGGTTTGGGCTTGTTCTTACCTAAGTATGAAAAAGTGTCTAAGGTGTATTATATTACTATTGTGGACAACAAGTACTCAGAGGAAAAGAATTAAGATTTTGAAATGGTTGTGTTGTCAATTCTATATCGAAGAGAGAGAGGGATTGGCATCATTGTCTTCGTGATAGAGTGTAGTCAAGTCAAAGTGAAGTACAAATCTAAACTATCCTTCATAAATGATAAATGATAATGCATGCATGCCTTTTGAAAGGAATATTAATAGATGGAACCATAGACTAGCCTCCATGACATGACCACTGCCAATGTATGCACCCTCGTTATAAATCATGGGGGGCCAAAATTAGCAATACATTGAATTTGCCCAACAAAATAAAAATAAAAATAAGCATGGTCTTCAATGGAAGCATGTTCAAACTAGAGGTGTCACTTAGGGTTATTTGTCCTTTCACAAATTTTAACACATTTTTAATTATTAACTAAAATTTATTAAAAAAATACAAAAAAAGAAACATTAAATTAGAAATAAAATAAATGAGACTAGTATAATATATTTAGTTTTTAATAAATATTAACTAATAATTATTGTTAGTCCTACATCGGTGGGAGTTCAATTAGAAGGACCTCCTTTGGCTTATAAAAGGAGGCTTAAGGGTTCCTTAAGCATTATCCCAAAATCCTCTCTTTCCTTTTCATTTTGTATTACACCGAGCTTGTACTTGGTAATAATAGTCTCCTATTTTGAGGAGTAAATTTTAGAGTAAGGAGTAGTGTAATTTTTCTTCTGTGATAATTTTATATTGTCTTTATTGGCTCTTATTTTTCATCTCTTATTTTAGTTGTGTGTTATTATACTGATACTCTGGTCCCAACAGTGGTATCAGAGCTATTGGTTTAGTTTATTCCGCTGCTATTGTCATTAGAATAGTGTTGGTAAAATTCTGAGTATACTCTGTGATTGCGATTTAATCTGATCTTTCACATCAAAAAAGAGTTGTTACTGAAAAAGTTTGGTAGTGTGAAACTGCTATCTGAGAAAGTTCTGGCTAGGAAAGATTTGGTATTTAAGAGTGTCGTTCTGGCTAGGAAAGATTTGGTATTTAAGAGTGTCTATAGTGACCCACCTCTCTTTCCTAGGAATTTTTTTTGTGTGTGTTAGTTCATGGTCTACCTGTGTTATTTCAGTAGACAATACTATTCATAGTGAGAAGTGCATAAGTCGGTATAATAAAGAGAGAAAATATGGCAGCAAAATATGAGATAGAGAAATTTAATGGGAGTAATTTCTCCCTGTGGAAATTGAAGATAAGAGCAATTTTGAGAAAAGACAATTGTCTTGATGCAATTGAAGGCAGACCTGCAGATATTTTAGAAGAAAAATGGAGAGAAATGGATAACAATGTTGTTGCCAATTTGCACTTAGCATTGGCTGATTCAGTGTTATCCAGTGTTGCAGAGAAGAAGACTGCAAAGGAGATTTGGGACACACTGATCAAGTTGTACGAGGTCAAGTCACTTCACACCAGAATATTCTTGAAGAGGAAACTCTACACTCTTTGAATGAGTGAGTCCACATCAGTAACGAACCACATCAACAATTTGAATACGTTATTTGCTCAGCTTACAGCCGCAGATTTCAACAAAGTAGAAAATGAACATGCGGAGCTTCTACTCCAGAGTTTACCAGATTCATATGATCAACTCATCATCAATATAACAAACAACAACATTATCGGTCGTCTATCCTTTGATGATATTGTTGGAGCAGTTCTTGAAGAAGAATCCAGGAGAAAGAATAAGGAAGATAGACTGGAAAATTCTAAACAGGCAGAAGCATTGACGATGATGAGAGGAAGATCAATGGAACGTGGTTCCAGTGGGAGCCAGAATCATGGTAGATCAAAATCTCAGAGAAGGAAGAACCTCAAATGCTACAATTGTGGCAAGAGAAGGCACGTGAAGAAAGATTGTTGGAACAAGAAGAGTGGAGGAGGGAAGAATATTGAAGCATCAACCTCTCAAGGTTGTGTTGCAAGTACTTCAGATGATGGTGAAATCTTATATAGTGAAGCAGTAAAATCTAGAGGTGGAAGACAACTTCATGAATGTTGGATATTGGATTCAGGTGCAACCTGGCACATGACTCCATGTCGAGACTGGTTTTACAATTATGAACCTATCTCAGGAGGATCCGTGTTCATGGGAAATGATCATGTCCTAGAAATTGCTGGAATTGGTACTGTCAAATTAAAAATGCATGATGGTACTATTCGTACAATTCAAGGAGTACGACATGTGAAAGGCTTAAAAAAGAATCTATTGTCCATTGGGCAATTGGATGACCTCAATTGTAAGATCCATATTGAAGGTAGAATCTTGAAAGTGGTTAAAGGCAACTTGGTGGTGATGAAAGCAGAAAAGATCACAACCAATTTATACATGCTTTTGGGAGATACGTTGAAAGAAGCAGATGCATCAGTTGCAATTAGTCAAGAAGAAGAAACAATGATGTGGCATCGTAGACTTGGTCATATGTCAGAACGAGGCCTGAAAATTCTAGCAGAACGTAATCTCTTGCCCGGGCTCAAAATGATAACCTTACCATTTTGTGACCACTGTGTGACAAGTAAGCAGCATAGATTGAAATTTGGCAACGTGACTACAAGAAGTAGACACATACTGGACTTGATTCATTCTGATGTATGGGAATCACTGGAAGTATCTATTGGAGGAGCAAAATATTTTGTATCATTCATTGATGATCACTCAAGGAGATTGTGGGTGTACCCAATCAAGAAGAAGTCAGATGTGTTTCTAGTATTCAAGGAATTTAAAGCACTAGTAGAACTTGAAACTGGGAAAAGAATTAAGTGCTTAAGGACAGACAATGGAGGAGAATATGTAGATGGTGATTTTCTGGCATTTTGCAAGCAAGATGGTATTTCAAGGCAATTCACAGTGCCTTATACACCTCAGCAGAATGGTGTAGCAGAGCGGATGAACAGAACTCTTCTAGAAAGAACAAGAGCTATGCTAAGAACAGCAGGAGTGGCTAAATCTTTCTGGGCAGAAGCAGTGAAAACTGCCTGTTATGTAATAAACCGATCACCATCAACAACAATTGGTTTGAAGACACCAATGGAGATATGGAATGGAAAGCCACCTAATTATTCTTCATTACATGTGTTTGGATGTCCTGTGTACGTGATGTACAATTCCCAAGAAAGAACAAAACTGGATCCAAAATCCAGGAAATGTATATTCTTGGGTTATGCTGACAATGTTAAGGAGTATCGCTTGTGGGATCCCACTGCCTGCAAGGTTGTTGTTAGCAGAGATGTAGTCTTTGCAGAAAATGAACTGCAAAAGGAGCAGAAAGATGACAGTACTACCAAAGACACTATTTCAGTAGTGATAGAAAGGAAAGCTAAAGAAGATGACAACTCTGAAGCAGAACAAGAGCACGGAGAACAAGAATCAAATGATGCCAATGATGGAGAAACTCAACAAACAAGACGTGAGATAAGGAGACCATCTTGGCACTCAGACTATGTGATGGCAAGCCACGATGCCTATTGTCTTCTAACAGATGAAGGAGAACCATCAACCTTTCATGAGGCTTTGAGGAGTTCAGATGCTTCATTATGGATGACAGCAATGCAGGAAGAAATTGAGGCCTTACATAAAAACAAGACATGGAAACTTGTTGAACTTCCAAAAGATCGAAAAGCCATTGGTTGTAAATGGGTCTATAAAATCAAACGAGATGGTAATGATCAAGTGGAGCGGTATCGTGCAAGATTAGTGGTTAAAGGATATGCTCAGAAAGAAGGCATTGATTTCAACGAGATATTCTCTCCAGTTGTTCGATTAACCACAATCAGAATTGTTCTGGCAATGTGTGCTGCATTTGATTTACATCTTGAATAACTTGATGTAAAGACTGCTTTTCTACATGGAGAACTTGAAGAGGAAATATATATGCTCCAACCAGAAGGTTTTGAAGAACAAGGAAAGGAAGATTTGGTTTGTAGGTTGACCAAATCTCTGTGTGGTTTAAAACAGGCGCCAAGGTGTTGGTACAAGAGATTTGATTCCTTCATTATTAGCCTCAGATACAACAGATTGAGTTCAGACCATTGTACCTATTACAAGAGGTTTGGTGATAATGATTTCATCATTTTGTTGTTGTATGTGGATGACATGCTGGTGATAGGCCCCAGCAAAGATCGAATTCAAGAATTGAAGGCACAATTAGCTAGGGAGTTTGATATGAAGGACTTAGGACCAGCAAACAAGATTTTAGGGATGCAAATACACCGAGACAGAAAAGATAGGAAGATTTGGCTCTCTCAAAAGAATTATCTTCGTAAAGTCTTGCGACGCTTCAATATGCAAGACTGTAAGCCAATCTCTACCCCACTTCCTGTCAGTTATAAATTATCCTCAAGTATGTGTCCTAGCAATGAAGCGGAGAGGATGGAAATGTCTCGAGTGCCGTATGCATCAGCGGTGGGAAGCCTTATGTATGCCATGATTTGTACTAGACCAGACATTGCACAAGCAGTGGGAGCAGTCAGTATGTACATGGCAGATCCTGGTAGAGAGCATTGGAATGTTGTAAAGAGGATCCTTAGATACATAAAAGGAACCTCTAATGTTGCATTATGTTTTGAAGGATCAGAATTTATTGTGAAAGGCTATGTTGATTCAGATTTTGCAGGAGATCTGGATAAAAGGAAATCTACTACTGGTTATGTGTTTACACTTGCTGGAGGGGCAGTAAGCTGGTTATCTAAGTTGTAGCTTTGTCTACTACAGAAGCTGAAATGGCAGCTACTGAGGCATGCAAGGAAGCAATCTGGATTCAAAGGCTATTGGAGGAACTTGGGCACAAACAACAGACTACTACTGTGTATTGTGACAGTCAAAGTGCTTTGCATATTGCAAAGAATCTAGCTTTTCATTCTAGAACAAAGCACATAGGTATACAATACCACTTTGTTTGTGAAGTAGTAGAGGAAGGTAGAGTGGATATGCAAAAGATTCACACCAAAGACAACATAGCAGACATAATGACAAAGCCAGTGAACAATGACAAGTTTACATGGTGTCGATCCTTGTATGGCCTATTAGGAATATAAGCAACATGTAATTGTAATATATATATTAGTAATGTGTGTGAAAATATGATTAACTTAATCATAATCTTCAAGTGGGAGAATTGTTAGTCCCACATCGGTGGGAGTTCAATTAGGAGGACCTCCTTTGGCTTATAAAAGGAGGCTTAAGGGTTCCTTAAGCATTATCCCAAAATCCTCTCTTTCCTTTTCATTTTGTATTACACCGAGCTTGTACTTGGTAGTAATAATCTCCTATTTTGAGGAGTAAATTTTAAAGTGAGGAGTAGTGTAATTTTTCTTCTGTGATAATTTTATATTGTCTTTATTGGCTCTTATTTTTCATCTCTTATTTTAGTTGTGTGTTATTATACTGATACTCTGGTCCTAACAATTATGAGTGTATTACAACATGTTTTGCATTGAGCTTATTTTCGTGTGATTTTTAAAATTAAATTAGAGTCATATTTCATATTTGATTAGATATAATTAGATGAATTAACCTATTTTGCATCTTCTGATATAAACCATGCATGGGGTCTCATGACACAGTGAACCTTGAGAAGATGGTCCGATTCCAATAGATGAAAGTTTGTTTGTTCTATGTAGTTCTTAATTATTTGAAGGGCAATATGCTTTCTTTGATTGATGTTACGTTGTTTTGTTCATCTTCATTTGGTGTTATCGTTGCTATTTTTTTCATGTCAGGCGATGTTTTGTTTTCTTTTACTTTAAGTTTGTTTTTATTACTTATAACACTGCTTTCTCTTCGTACAAAAAATATCTCAATGTCAGTTTATGATCCCTTCTGTCTCTTTGCTTATTCTCCAACTCTAAATATGTGTAGATTGGAATTCACAAATTTGTTGTTTTTTACCTGAGTTTTTAGTGAGATGTTTATAGTAAAAAATATAGGCTAACACTGATCAAGGCTGTTTTTTTTAAGATACCTATATTATTGGATATCAAGAAAATGTTTTCTTGGCTAAGTTAGAATTTTTACCTCTATTAATCTTATCACTTTAATTTTCATTTTGATATAATCTTTTATCTTTTTTAAGTTTCATTTTGATCATTTAAATTTTAAATATCAATTAAATAAGTTTTTTTTGACAATCACATGTACTTATCAATAAAATATAAAAAAGGTAAAAATAACAATGATAACAATTAAGAAAAATAAGACAAAGATAATAACAAACACAGCTGAACATAATTAAATTAAATATTGATATATCTACTTTTTATGAACTTTAATCTTAAGTAACGTGAGACTTGTTCTTTATATAACACTTATATTTTAATATTATTAATTATAGTTTTTACGTTATGATGATGATACTATACATCATTTTTTTGTCAACTATACTATACAGCATTGAACAGGTAGCTCCCCCAAAATTAATTCTGGGCCTGGCAAAGGTGAAGGTATTTTGGACTTATGCAATCACAGTCAATGATTTCTTTTTTTTTCTTTTTTTTTTTTAAGTTTTCTCAACTTTTATTCATATTAAAATAACTCTAAACCAAAAGCACACTTATTCAATACCTTTTGGGTATGGGGCTTATACTTTTCTCTTTCCAAATATTCTTTTTAGCCATAATTTTTATAAATTTGTTTGTCCTATTACCGCAAAACGGGCTTTATGAAGTTTTTTTTTTCTTCCAATGTTTGTGAAGTTATTGTGTATATTTTAATTTTTAAAGAAAATGCATTTTTCTAAAAAAATGTTTTTTTTCAAAATTGTTTAATTCAAACATGCACTCAATGAAAGCTTTTCATTTGAACCAAGCCATTTACTACTTTCTTTTTTGGGTCAACCATTTACTACTTAATTCAAGCATCATATTTGTGGGTTTGGAATGGCTTAATATGCTTATATGGGCAGGTAAACATGGGTTAGGGCAACGTTTGTCACTGTTCATTTTATACGATAGGACCCATAATGAAAAATTAAATAAAGTTATCCTTTTTTTTATTATTGTTATATTACCTATGTTTGATTTTCCCAATTACATAGAGTTTCGTGAAAATTTGTCCACTAGAATTTAAAATAGTGGATGAGAATTATTCCTCAGAATTCAGGGTCCTAGGCAGCTAGAATTGCATGCTAGTAAACTAAACATGCTTTTGAAGCTGATTACGTCACTATGATATTTTAAAGAGCATGTCCAAATTACTCATAAAACAAATAGTCTTATTTTAAATGAATTAATGAAGTAAAAATATTATATTAAGATTCTATCAGCTTTTTATTTAATTATTTATAAATAAATTTCTATTAATTTATATGAAATAGAATTGTTTATTTTAGTGAATAGTTTAGACAAAATCCATTTGTATTATGTATATTTTAAAATTTTATTAAATTTCAAACTTGAAAGTAATTCTACTCAGTAGTTGTATAGAAGGGATCACTGGAGCATAACAGCAACAGTTAAAATAAAAATTAAGGAGATCATAAAATTAAGTTAAGCTAATATAATGTTTATTATTGTTATTATTTCCGTATACCGTTCTACCTTTAATCAAATCAAGACTACTGTATGCTTTGTTAACTCGAAAATGGTTCAATTTGTAAATTTAGATTTCTTAACTAGAAACTTAAAAAGTTTAAGCGCGTGTTTAAATCAGTTCATTTTAAAACTAGGGGACTTACACATTTTTATACTGATTATTTTTCTAAATATATCAAATATATGTCAATAATCATGCACTTAATTTTCAGTTGCTGCATGCAGTGGTTTATGATATAAATGGAAGATTCCACAAAGATTTTAAATATTGTATTATCTTAATTCCCCTCACCCAGTTATAAACTCCCAAAACTAATTGAATATAGCACAATTCATATTCCATTATGTCATCTTATCTTATTTCTCAAAATGTGTCAGGCAACAGAAAACCATGATTTAGACTCATTAAAATGGTGAAGAAAGCCAACTTTTTGGAAACAAATTAGAAGAGAGACAAAGTGACATATAATAACAACATTGGTTTTCTCATGCAATCTGTTTTATTTGGAGTTAGCGTTTCATTCATTATTCCATCAATCATTCAAAGCATTATTATTCTCCTCTTCTCCTCGATAAAAGATAAAAGGCAAAGCCCACCATCACTGTTTTCCTTGTCCATTCAAACAGACAAACAGTCCTCTCTCTCTTTTTCTTCAGGTCCTCCTTGTTGGGCTGAATACCCTTCCTTTTATTCACTTTCTCTTTTTCTCACTTTCCTTTTCTCTCTCTCTCTCTCTCTCTTTCTCTCTTTCATCAGCTTATTCTTGACAAAAGTGATTATTCCATTCATAATGTTTAAAGCTTGTTGTTACTTTGCTGCATTTATTTTATACTTCCCACAAGCTTTTGATAATCCACTTACCTTTACAATGTACAAGAAAGAGAGAGAAAGTTGCATATCACAGGCAATCCACTTCCATATAAAAAGCCAAAAAATTTCCCTCACTGACAAGAAAGGCACAAAACCCACACAATATCTATCTTGCAGATGTTGCTATAAGTGCACCAAACAAAGTATAAACCAGCATAGAGAGAGATATCTGCGTATCCTCCTAAGCCAAAGAAGCCTTTGTTTTTACACTACCAAATGAACCTCATTCATCCAAAACTCCATTAACTCTTCTCTAAGTCTAACCTTTGTACTTATATATAGAAACATCTCAGTGAGTGTTAGTTATTATTATTACTTTTGAGAAGATATGAGAGGAGGTATATGTAGCATACAGCTTCAGGCTCTTACACCTGAGGCTGCAACGGTTGTTAAACAAGCTGTTAATCTTGCAACAAGAAGAGGTCATGCACAAGTGACTCCTCTTCATGTTGCTAGTGCCATGCTTGCAACTTCCACGGGTCTTCTTCGCAAGGCTTGTCTTCAGTGCCACTCTCACCCTCTTCAATGCAAGGCCCTTGAGCTTTGCTTCAATGTTGCACTCAACCGTTTACCAGCTTCCACTTCAAGCCCTCTTTTGGGTCCACAATATTGCACTCCTTCACTTTCCAATGCCTTGGTTGCAGCCTTCAAACGTGCCCAGGCTCACCAGCGCCGTGGATCTATTGAGAACCAGCAGCAGCACATTTTGGCTTTGAAGATTGAGGTGGAACAGCTCATAATTTCCATTCTCGATGACCCAAGTGTTAGCAGGGTCATGAGAGAAGCTGGTTTCTCTAGCACCCTTGTTAAAAGTAGGGTTGAACAAGCTGTTTCAATGGAAGTTTGTTCACAAAAGGCTCCTGATAGGAGCCAGTCCAAAGAAAGCACTAAACCTCAAGTTCTTGGTGGGGGTAATGTGTCTCCATCTAGACCCTTTGGTCAAGTTGGTGGCTCATTCATCAAGCCGTTAGACCATGTTAACAATGAAGATGTAACTAGTGTGTTGAGTGAGTTGGTGAAGAGGAGAAGAAACACAGTTATAGTGGGGGAGAGTGTGGCTAATGCTGAGGGAGTAGCTAGGGGAGTGATGGAGAGGTTTGAGGTAGGGAATGTTCCTGGAGACTTGAGGTATGTGCAATTTGTGAGCCTTCCTCTTATCTACTTTAGAAACATTAGCAAGGAGGAAGTTGAACAGAAACTAGTGGAGGTTAGAAGCCTTGTGAAAAGCTATGTGGGAAGAGGGGTTATTCTTTATTTGGGTGATCTAAAGTGGTTATTTGAGTTTTGGTCAAATTATTGTGAACAAAAAACAAATTACTACTGTTCTGTCGAGCACATGGTCATGGAACTTAAAAAATTGGTTAGTGGAAGTGGGGAGAGTAGTAGACTGTGGCTTATGGGGATTGCAACTTTTAAAACATATATGAAGTGTAAACTATGTCATCCATCCCTAGAAACTATTTGGGACCTTCATCCCTTCACAATTCCAGTTGGTAGCCTGAACCTAAGTTTAAATTTTGACAGGTAATTAATTCTTTATTCTTTTATATTAATCTATTGTGTGGTTTAGAATTATTTTTTATGCTTTTAAAATTCCTTTCTTTCCTTGTCTTATTGAGTGCTTAGTTGTAACCTCTGTCTGTTGTTTCACATTATAGTGATTTTCAAGCTCATCAAAGAAGCAAGGTATTTTTCAAGGACATGACATTTGAAGATAGAGCAGGAGTTAGAAATCATCTAACTTGCTGCAGGGATTGCTCAATAAATTTTGAAAAAGAAGCTGAGAGCATAACTAACAGTATAAGCAAGAAAGTTTGCACTGCTAGTAGCTTGCCAACATGGCTTCAAAATTGTAAGGAAGAGAGAAGTGACATAATGGAAGATCAGGTTTGTATCATAATTCTGAACACTTGGTTCATTAAAAATAAATTATCTATAGGCAATACAGTTTTGAACTATTTCTGATTTTTTCTTCCTTTGTGAAACAGGAAAATGGAAGGCTTAAGGATCTGTGCAAGAAATGGAACTCATTATGCAATTCACTACACAGACACCCTTCCATTATTGAGAAACCAGTTTTCTTTGTTTCTTCCACTCCTTCATCTCCCACTTCTGTTTCCTCACGTGAAAGAAAGTCTAACTTGCATCAGAGCCATCTTAATTGGCCAATCATTTCTGAACCAGAAAAAGCACCAAAAGAATGTGAATTATACACTGAAACTGGCGATGATGGCTATGATGGCAACTTCATAATGTTCATGCCAGATAGCAGTGTCCCTAAACCAGATCTTCTGTCAAATCCCAACTCTAGTCCCAACTCAGCTTCTTCAAGTGAAGCAGTGGATGGTTTAGAAAGCACTCAAATGTTCAAGGAACATACTTCTGAGAATCATAAGATTCTGTGTGATGCCTTGGAGAAGAAGGTTCCACAACATAAAGAAATTATTCCAGAGATTGCAAGCACTCTCCTTCATTGTAGATCAGGAATGAGAAAAAGAGAGAACCACTTGATGAAGAGAGAGGACAATCAAGAAACTTGGATGTTCTTTCTTGGGGTGAATTTTCAAGCCAAAGAGAGTATCTCTAGGGAGCTAGCTAAAGTTGTTTTTGGCTCTTATAGTAACATTGTCACAATTGGTATGAGCAATTTCTCTTCCCTAGGATATGATTCCACTGATGAGAAATCCAAAAGGAAGAGACCAAGAGATGAGTTGAAAAGCACTTATCTACAAAGATTTGGGGAAGCAGTGAATGAGAACCCTCATAGGTTGTTCTTCATGGAAGACTTGGATCAAGTTGATTACTTTTCTCAAAAGGGTATAAAGCAAGCGATTCAAAGTGGAAGCATAACACTTCCTGGTGGTGAATCTGTTCCTCTCAAGGATGCCATTGTCATTTTCAGTTGTGAAAGTTCCAGTTCATTAGTTTCAAGATCACCAGTCAGAAAATCACCATCTGCTGAAAACAAAGGGAAAGAGACATTGGATGAAGAAAGTTCGAGCCTTTCTTTGGATCTGAACATAGCCATTGAAGATGATAGAGGAGACACTGGTATCCTAGACTTAGTTGATAAACAAATTAATTTCAGCATACAAGAATTGTGATAGTTAGGAAGAGAGAAACAATCTTCTATGTTAAATTTGGGTGTTACTTTTTTGTTTCTTTATATTTTTCTCTTCTTGTATTGTTTTTTCAGCTACACTTAGTGGGGGCAATGAAAGGCATGAATGGAAAATTATGTTGAATAGAGATACACAACTTGAAATAGAATTTTCAAGCTTGGATGTGTAAGGTATATTTAGGAACGAGTCTGTGTATATGTTAATGTTCTCCAATCTTTTGCATGTAATTGGGTTCCTGTTCTAACTAAATCTGTATTCTACCATTAATCACTGGTTTTCAATTAGAGAAAGAAAGTTTTTCCATATTTCATCACTGATCTGTTAAGTACTCATTATCCTATTCAACAATAATATTCACATGCTTATATAATTTGTTTAATCACACCGTAACATTCATTATATAATTTTTTCTCTCTCTCTCTCTCTTTCTTTCATTTTTTATATAAAAACATAATGTACATATTAATGATTTTCTTTATAGAATGTATAATAAATTCACATACTATTCTTTTTCTATTATTAATATAAGTCGGTAGAAATATTTTAATGGTGAGAAATCTGAAACTTGAGCAAGAGAAAAATGTTTCTTAATAACATAGATCAACAAGAAGATGTTTCTTTCATTTTAGAATATGCTTTTTAAATGTGTATATGTCAAAATGATATATAATATAAACGAGAAGTGAAATAATTTATATATAATAATAATTTTTAACATTTAAACAAAGAACTAATGATATATAACATTAAAGAAAATGAAGTAAAAACAAGGAAAGCACATTTTTTATTTTTTTTATCACTTTCCATATGCAATGGAAAGTTTCTGTTCTCATTCAGAAAAGCAAATATATACATAATACATTACAGGCATTCAGTTTCTGAAACAGGATTTTCGCTGACACAAATGCTTGGCATTCATACAATTTCTTGTCGGAACACCGTACCATTTTTTCAACTTTAAACTTACATATATCAGCAAAATGGGCATTAATAATAATTTTTTTATGTCCATTGACATTAATATTTCGAAAAGTGATTTTAGAAGATTTATGGAGGGGGAGTACTTACCAATAAGGAGGAAAAAATGTTTAAATATGATTATGAATTTTCATTTTAGTTTTCTAAATTTTTTGTTAATTTTTGGTTAATTTAATTTTAAATTCTCTAAAAGAATTGATGTCATGATTATGTATTTTTTAAAGGGTGCATACCAGAGTCAAATAATTTAAAGTGAATAAATTAAATTATTTAAAATTAATTTAGATAATTGAATCACTTTGAATCAAAATTAAACCAAATTAATTATGATTTTCCGGATCTCATATCCGTTTTGTGAACTTGAAATTGTTACCCATAATTAATTACTTGACTAATTAGTCAACTTTTTTAAGTGACGATTTTAAGATTATAAATATTTTTTTATATAAATATAATTTGTTAATTGAAGTCATAATTTTTTTTATTTAGGTCATGTATTTAATTATATTCAAATTGAGTATAGTTACTATAAGTAGTAAAAGTTTTTTTTTCTAAATATTTAATATAGGAATGTTCATTAAGATTTAAATTCAAAATTATAAATTAAAATGAAATAACCTGTATCATTTAATTTACGTGTTTGATATTTACTTGAAGTCACAGTTTACTCTCACAAAACAAAGAACTCGTATTAGATTGTCTTACTTTTAGATTAATAAACTATTTTTAGATTCTCTTTATTTCTTAAATATATTAATTCAATAAACAATGTGTAGTTGATTTTATTTCTGTATATTAAAATTAAGGAATGTTTTACTCCTAGTAATTAATAAGTACAAAGCATTATGATGATGTTGGTTCAAGTTGATTAGCATAAATACAGTTTAAACACATTGTTTTAAAGAAAAAAAAAAGTTAAAGGTTTTAAAAAGGTGGATTAGTATTATTCATAGACTAAGCATTTCTGCAATGTAAAATCAAGTTGTGAAAAGCTTTTTGTTTCAAAATCATTTTATCATGAATGGTAGAAGTTAAAAAGCAACTCATAGAATCAAGTATGGATATCATTAAGAAGCATCTAATGCTAGCTAGTTGGAATGAGCTCATACATTCCAATATCCTCCCTAGAATGAATTATATCCACATATTTTGTGTCCTATTATAAGAGTTCCTCATGATTCTAATTCCTTTCTATTGTCACAGCCATAATCTCACCTGAAAAATGAGGAGGAAAAAAGTTAATTTACTTTTTATGTGTATTTAAATGAATTATTTTTTATGTTAATTAATTAGTAGATAATTGTTACAATTTAACTTTTAATTTTAAGTTTGAGTTTCATTAAGTGTAATTGTATTAAATAGTAAGAAAAATAATTTTATAATTTACAATAATCTTACTCAATTCAAACATGACTGTTTACAAGTTTTAACAAAATCATTTCTTTTCAGAGCTTTTTAATATATATATATATATATCAACCAAGGCATTTATTTGTATTTTCCAATTCCAATCACACTTCTCATTTAGCTGAATTAATACACTAAAACACTTTATCAAATTTTTTATCAGCTAAAAAAAATTTATTACCTGCAAATGCACTGTATTCATATAATATTTTAAGTGACTGTTTGATTTTATATAATAAATATTTTTAATATTTTGCTAATGCTTCCAAAAATTATGACATGCTTCATAAAATAGAGTCTACAACAAAAAGTACTCAAAATTTTAATTTTTCAGACTTCTTCGGCCTCTATATTACTGGTCGTTGCTGAACAGCAGAATAAAGCATACCTTTTTTCTTAACTTTTATTTCTTTTTTAAATAAATATATTTTAATTTTATAAAATTTCATAATTGAATATAGAATAATATATCTATATAGAAATATAATGTATTAATTATGATAAATATTACATATTTTTATTATTTTGAAAATAAATTACGTACCCTTTATTCTTTTTCTTTTTTCAAAAAAATCCTTCCAAACTATTCGTCATGAAACCAAGCTCTCTTTTTATGTAGCCTTCACTATTAGCCCATCGTTTAAGTTATAGTTAGCTAAGGTAGCATAAAGATAAATTATTCTAATTTTTTTCCTCCTTTTCTTTTTATTCCTTAAAACAAAGTATGAAAAGGAAAAGTTATGAACAAATTGAAATGACCCAAGTATTGCTAGCAAAGTGTCAAAGGCTTTTAAAGATAGGCATAAGTTGATCTTCATGAATGCTCTTAAATCTGCAAAGAAGGGGACAAAAATTAAATTGACCTTTATAAACAAAGTTAATGAATTAATCCAAAATATATGTTCCTTCCCTAACTTATAAGAAACCTGCACCTCCTTTTTCAAAAGATTGTGCAACTTTTTTATAAACATATATATTTTAAGCTCTTGGATCTTAGTTAAGTCTCAAGTCTGAATGCAAACAATTGATCATCAACATATAAAAACTATTATAAATATATTATGTAAATATAATTAGAATTAAGTAATATAATGCTTATATGCACAAATTTTTATAAATATTGTATCTAAGTCCAAATTCAGATTTGTTTGACAAGTGAATATCCCATCCATGACGGGTAATTAACTTCTATAAATACTTGAAAAGGTGGATGAAAGAATTATTCATGGCGTGAGCATTCTGCAAAGAAACAATTGAGTTTTTAAAGGTTTAGTTGGTTTCAAAATTGTTTATCTTTGAATGTTAGAAGTTAAAAAGCAACAATTATGAATATCATTAAGAAGCTTCATGCTAGTTGGAATGTGTTCACACATTGCTATACGAGTTGCAATAATTATATGTTGTAAATTTATATTGTATTTTAAAAATAGTTTTAGTATTAAATAATTAAATTAGTAACTTATATATTTACATACATAAATAATAAGTATTTTATTAAAATGAATATTACAATAACTAAGAATATAAAAATTAATATTTAATGCATTTTAAAATATTTTTTTATAATTATGATAAAATACTCTGATAATTGCTTCTTGTTAATAAAACTATAAGGAATATCAAATACCAACCATATAACAAAATAAGCATTTTTACCTGACAAATTTTCTGCGATTTAAACTTTTTATGTATTATTCAATCACAGATCAAATGTGTGTGTAAAACATTATAACTAGTAAAAGCATAAAAATAAAGTTTTTATTTTTATTTTTTGATTTTCCTTAAAAGAAAGTAGAAACAAAAAGGAAAAGCTATAACTAAACTGAAGTGGCCCAATCAAGTGTTGGTAGCTAAGTGTCCAAGACTTTTAAAGAGAGGTATAATAAGTTGATACTCAATGCTCTAAAAGATGCAAAGAAGGAGACAAAAATTAAATTTCCCTTTCTTTAGCAAAAACACTTCAGGGAATTAATCTAAACTTATGTGCCTTCCCTTACTTACAAGAAACCTACACCCTCCTTTTCAAAAAGATTGTGTAACTTTTCTTTTCAATTTAGCTTACTCTCAAATGAAAATAAATATTATTTTCTTCACTGTTAATTTACATTAGTTTTATAAACTAAACTATACATGAAAATTATATATATATATATATATATATATTATGAATTATTAAAATTAAAAAATAAAAAGTATGAAGTCATATAACTCTTTTGAAATGATCAAATGAATTTATTTTTTTATATTAATAATTTATGTACAATTAAAATTTATAATACTTGGAGACAATTTTTTGTCAGCCATGGTAGTTTTACTAATTAAACTTAACCATGGTTATTTTTAAAAAGAGGATATTTGTGGTCTAGATAATATATATATATATATATATATATATATATAATTTAAATTTATCATTCTCATTATCACGTAAAAAGTATTTAATGTGTGTTTTGTTTAAATATATTTTTAATTCTAATTAATGTAATTAAGTTCATTTTCAGTTTTTATTGTTTTATTATTTCAAACCTCAAGTTTTAAAATAGACATTCTCACCCCTTAAGAGTAACATGACAATGTATCTAATCATATTATATCAATAATCATGATGAGATAGCATGTAATATAATATAATATAATATGTTTTGATGATAAAAAAACACTTTTAAAATTTACAAAAATTTTTAAAAAAATCTATATTTACATAGACTAATACACGCACTTCATATTTCTCATGTTCTTACAGAACACCAATATATACAAATAAGAATTACAATAGATGAGGTCTAAACTATGTACTACAGTAATTATACCCATATCCACATCTAGTGGTGCTTAGAACTTGACCATGTCCCTCAACCCAATTTGATTCACAGTATAAAGAGAGTTGAATCTAATTTGACACGTTGATTTATAAAATATATGTGGGTTATGATATATACAGATACTCATGCTGTCCACTATCTTACCAACTTATTTTATGCAAAAGTGCAGCGATTGATGCACACTAATTGTCACCATAGTCCATAACACAAGCCCTCGAGCACTGTACCCATTAGAGCAAGATTGTGGGATATCATTCTAACTCTTTTTGTCAAAATAGCAAATCTTATCATTAAAGTTTTTAAACTTGGAAAACAAAACATTTTCATACGCCTTTAGTTTATCCATATCATTGATTTTGACATTTTGTATACATAGTAGCTAGACTAGAGGACGAAATCAAATATCATATAAATATCTTGCTGAAAGAAAACTGTTGGTGATTTCTCCCTCCAGATTTTCTTCTTATAGCATTAATTGGTGCTATTCCATCAAAATTCATAGTAAACATCACAAAGGTTGTTTTGCTGAAGAGGGACATAAGACTGAATTAATCCCCATGAATTATATACAAGCCGACAGGAAAAAGGGACTTTTCTAGACTAAATCTTTATAGGATCAAGCAAATGAAAATTGAAAAATGTGTATCAAATGTTTTCTTTCTTTTTCTTATGAAGAAGGAGTCTATTATAGACTGCTGCTACTGTTTCATAAAATATTATAAATCATCAAGAACATGTTACAACCGATGAATTATTATATGCAAAACTGGTGATTGGCTAATACAAGATGTGTGAATGGATAAGTTTATAGGTACGTTATAGAACATTACCTTTATGGATTATAGAGATGAAACAAAACGAGAGGATAAGGAATGAAATTCGTAATGTATATATCACAATCGTGTATTAAATCTATATATTTTTTAATTTTTGTTTTTTATATAATTTTATATTAAAAAATAGGTCTAACTTACTTTTAAAACTAATTATAAAATGAAACATTCAAATCTTATGAAAAATACTTAACTTTATTCTTAACCTATGTGAAACATTTTGCTTAACTCAGATACGCGTAACTGATCACTTCTAAAAACACTTTGTTTTTCAAATGCCAAACATCTATTATATTTTGAAAAAGAAAAGGAGACACTTTATTTAATTGGTCACTGGTTAAAATTTAAATTTAAATCTCACTAGAAATATATTTTGGGGGTGATCGACCTCTAACAAATTTTATACCGGTTTACAAACATTTTTTTTATTCCATGAAAAAACTTGTTTATTGTTTGATATATGCTAAAAATAAATGCTGCGGTAAAATAGTTCACAGTATCCAGTGCACATATTTTAAAATAGAAAAATAGAATAAACATTATTTTTATAATTATAAAAAATATATATATGAAAACCAAAACTAAAGTTTGAAAACACACAAACACGCGTTAATTGGTAGAATAATTTTAGTTTTATTTTAATATATTTTTTATATAAAAATGTTTATACTTATTAATTTTTAATGATAGGATAATTTATTATTAAAAATAGTATGAAGTGTGTTTTAATTAAATTCAAAATTTATTTGCAACTTGAAGAGTGATGACTTTATCCCATGTCAATTATTGAACTCTTTCTTTAACTGCAATATTATGATTTGCTTTATATATGTTGTCGTAATAAAATTGGAACTTATGATCATTGTAGAAGGCATCCCAACGGCTAAAAGGCTCTTTAAATACCGAGATATTGCATCAGTCGTCTCTGCCACTTTAAAATCTTATAAATATGATCTATAAATCATTACAGAGACGAAGAAAAGTAAAGATAAAGAGAATTTGAAAAGCATGACCCCACTAATTGTATTATTTTTAGGGTTCATCAATGCTCTAAAGCATTCAAAATGTTCATACTTTTCAAAGGCAACGCAACTTTTCTTCTTTGCTTTGAATATTGCACTTCTCTGTCACCCTAAACTACCCATAACACCCCAAACTTTTGAGGCAAAGGAGATAGTGGCATAAGAGATTGGCATGGAGACAAAGTTTCCACACCTTGAGCTTTTGCAGTCTTTAGGAAAGAGAGAAAACAATAGAGCCTTGAATGGCTATGTTTCCTTTATGTGTAGAAGGCCACACCCTCTTTTCAGTTCTCTCTTCTTTCTATTACAAGTGAATTTTTGCATGAAAGTAAGGGATTTCTCGGATCTACAACTCCCAATAATCAGTGTATAATTGTGGACATCTCTTTCACATTCATACCTTCATCTTTGCAGCCACCTCGGATCCTTCAACTAGCTGGGGACAATCATAATGGATCCATAACTTTATTAATTTTGTTCATTTCAATCTTCAGACTTCAATTTAAATATTTTATTATGTTAAAATTATTAAAATATAATATTTTTTTAATTGCATAATTTAATTTTAAAACTTGAAGTTAATATTTTTTTTAAAATTGTTAGTGGGAGGGAATGTTGTGAGGAATGGCGTCTGTTCTAAGACATTACATATGACCAGTCAAAAAGGGCACATGCCTTGGAAATTAACGAGAATGGATGGAAAAAGTTAACGATGACCTGATACACTGCTTACAAAGATTTTTTCTTATTTTGGGCTTCTTATGTAAGAATAGAATAAACAAAGTTGGTGCTTTGGAAAATGGATCTAACAACAATTTCATTTGCATTAAGTCCTATTTTCTTCAGATTGTTTTCGAGTTCTCATCATGCTCAATATATCGAACAACCTAATTTATTACACAATTCAATCCCAGCATGTAACTAAGCAAAATTTCAAGAGAATGCACAACCAAGGGCATTAAATAATCCAAAAATTAGTGTATGCGGCCAGAACTGTGAAATATAACCGTTAAATCCCTCTAGATGTTTTTCTTCAACATATAAATAACTACTTTATTTTAATTTTTCAAACATAAGTAAATGTAAACTATTAACTTATATAGTTGTGAATATTTAAAGAATTTAATGATTAAGTGAATGAAATTCGCATTTCACTTATATCATTCAATAGTAGAAGTCTTGCACCAAGTTTTTGTTTCTTTACTTGCAACATGCTGTGATGAATACTTTAAGATATTCTTGAAATTTTAAGATTAAGTCTAGTAGGTTAACGCAATCCCTTTTTCTCCATACACCTATCTAAATTTATTAAAGCCAAGCAACAATACTACACCTGTACCTGGAAAATGTTTGATAAACTTTACTTTGCATGCTTCACAATAACAGTTGTTCATCCAAGACCAAGCAGACAACATAATAATAAGCTAACTAAATGTTTTATCAAACAAATTTTCTAATATGTACTAAAAAAATACAAGTGAGAACTTATACATAGTAATTTTTTTTATTAAAAATCACAGGATATCATAAAATTCAACACATTCTATGCAACAATTTTTAATAAAAAAATGTTATTTATTATTATTTTTTATTTTCTTAAATACACAAAAAAATAATTTATGAGAACTACTGCACAACCAAGAGGCCGATTTACTTGTGTAGAAACATATATTAAGAAATAAAAATATATTATCTTTCCATCTTCTCACTTCTCACCTGCTCAATCAAGAAGACCCTAAAATATAGTCGTTGACTATGCCTGTTTGAATAGGAGAAAAGTTATCGTCCAGAAAAAAAGAAAGGAGAAAAGTTGAGACAAATTTAGAAAAGATGCATTCACAGTGGCTTGGTTAAAAAACACTTGTAAATATGCTTATGTTGTAGTGCAATTCACTTATACTCATATAACTTCACCAACCCCTATGACATGAAAGTAAATAAGAAGTGTCTTTTCCGACTTGAACATTCAATATGATCATTAAAATCATTTTCACATCTTTAAATTTACTTTCAACCTTCACAACTTCACCAAGTGGTTTCAAACGGCTGATCGCCAAACTAGTATATCGAAAAATACATAACAACGTACAAATTATGTTCCATACAAAGTTCAGCGTTCTAATATTCATCAAAGCCACAAGAATGAGTAATAATTGGAGATATTACCTTACTAGATGGAATGTCAAGTAACAATATCAAGTCTCATATACAGGCCTATGCATAATAAAGATCAAAGTATTTTCAATGAACTCTTTTATTCACTCAGTTGGGTCCTTCCCAAACCTCATAAGCACGTGGGTTGCAAGCATTGATCCCCTGCGTGTCATTTCTGCAATTCTGCCAAGCAATGGCAGCTTTGTGGTTTCTCTATTCGAAATTGGTTTTTTGTCCCACCTATTTGTTGTAAACTTAAATTTAGTCACAGGAGGAATTATTCTAGTTTATATTGTTTAAAATATTGAATAATTATTTACTGTTTTGGTACACAGGCGAAATATTTACTTGGCTTAAGAAAATAAAGTTCAGAATTCATGGGGGAAAATAAAACCAGCAATATATTCACTTAGTTTCTAGAGCCCAAAATGATACGTAAAACTAAATTATCAGTTCAACAGAAATAATTAAGTCTGTTATATTTTTTATAAATATAAATTTTATTTTAAAAATACTTATTATATTAAATGATGTAATTAATAATTTGTATATTTAATGATATTAATAAAAATGATATAAAAGAAATTTAGTAATTAATGTATTTTGAATCTATAATATATTTTTTATAACAATATCATTTGTTTCTTATAATAAAGATCAAAAAAATATTTTATTTTATTTTTTATAAAATAGACAAAAAAAGAATATATAATTCATTTTATAGAAGTAACTACATTAGCATTAGAAGCGATGAAGACATCCCAGCACAATAATTGATGCAAAAGACTGTGTCTCTGCTCTAAATTAGAATTTAAATGGCCTAACAATTAATCTAAAATAGAATTTGGCTAACTTGAAACAGAAACTATGTTAAATAACTTCGTTGAAGAACAACCTGAGATAATAATGTTTAAATGTGAAGGCACAACATTGGTTTACACAATTGTAACAACCAATGAGTCCATGAACATTAGATGTGCGAGATTATATATAAAACAATATTCAATTCAACAGTCGTTCCATATGTTTTCTCTTCAGAGGCAAAAATATGAAGCTATATGACATTATAGAATAAAATGCATAGTTTCTTTCAGTACTGTCAAAATTAAATTTTTTAAGGTAAATGTTAATTAGTGTTTTAACAGTACTCATTAACGAATAAAAAAAATATTTTTATTAAAAAATGTTATTAATGCACTTTTCTACATGATTTTAATGAAAAAAAATCATTTTTCATTTCTTAATCAGGACACTGATTAATAAGATATATATATATATATACATATATATATATATATATATATATATATCTATTTATTTATTTAAAAGAAAAGAGCAAAAACTCCTGAAGAGAATAGTACATACCAGTCCTCATGGCGAACGACTTTACCCTCCTCAATTTGCAACTTGATTAGTGATACCATATCTATGTCCTTTCCCAAGAATTTATAGTATTGCTTATTGTCAATTAATATCTGTATGCAAAATCACTTGAGTTTTTAGCAGAATCAAAGATTGAAGTACTGCTACACTAAGTGACACTAAATTTACTAACCTCTCCTTTTCCTGATGAAGCCATATTTTCTTCAACAGTGTATTCCACAATCTTTGACTCACTAAATAGCTAAGAAAAAAACAAAGTGGGACATTAGTTCAACGTTAAGGGAAAAGAAAAGAACAAGTCCTGACACAAGATTACTTTATCTAACATTAAATAGCTGATATAGGAATGACTAATCAGCTGATTAACATTATTTTAAAGAAAATAGAAAAATACATATTCTAACATGATACAACAACCTTGCATTATGCAACAATTATATATATAATGTTCTTTCAATTATACTTTCAACAAAGATTATATTTAGATAGAGAGGAAAATGCAACCTTGGGAAGAGTATAGAATGCTGATTTGATCTGCTTCACCCTGCGTTGTGTATCAATAAATTAAAATGCAAACCTAAACCTCAATCTCCTTAACACAATTTTTACTATGATTGATCAATTTTTTTAAAAATAGACCGAATATAAAAAGTGTAACATTTCTGTTTCGGTAAAAACGAAAGAAGAAATAAACAATAAAACGAAGGCATACCCACGAGCACACATGAGTGGATCCTCAAAGGAAGCATGTGGAGCATAGATTTCAAAATCGCGAGACGTTGCAGTGGATCCATAGCTGAATTTAAAATGAATTAATAAAAAAAAACACATCAATCAATATAAAATAGTTGAATTAATTAAGTTCTCCATAACAGAGAGCTCACAGACGCAGAATCTGAGGAACTATTCCATCAGCGAAGTTCTTCTTTGCAGCGGAATCGCTTGCATCTTTGTAACTGCTCTCTGTTCCTTCAAGTCCAAGCGCGACCAAACAAAGAACTCGTTAAGTTGTGACGATGAAACCAACAGTAGTAATGCGTTTACAAGGCTATTGAAACAGAAACAGCGCGAGACATGAATTTGGATTACCGCCAGAGTGCGTTTCCATTGCAAATTTTGATAGAAACCAAACAGAGTCTTTGAGAAAGTGTTGTGCAGTGTATACCAATGGTGGAGCTTTAGCACGCAACGTGGCCATGCTACCATCATCTATCTATCTATGTACTAATTAAATGCACGAATTTTTATGTGAATATATCAGAAAAATCATTATTAAAAAAAAAGAATTATATATTTTAACAATTAAGAATGTTTTACGGATTAGAAAACCCTTCCTCGTATTTAGTTAACTTCTCAACATAAAATCTAAACTAAAAAGTTTAGTCTTCGCACAAGACTTGGATCAACAAACCGCGTTATCTTAACTGTCATCAATTCGTTCACTAGTTTCGTCAAACCAGCCATTTTGACGAGTATTCCAATACTATATGACAAAAATGATATGCTTGTTTAGCTGGGAGAGAGAATTGAAACAAAGACAAGGAGAAAAGTTTATTTTTTGTCACGAAAAGTATTTGGGGACTTTGAATATGATGGTTTTCAGAATTGTAAAACGAAACATTTTCAGCATTTAAAAAAATACTAACACATTTCGACTCACTATTTTAATATATTTTTCTATCATTAAATGGATTCATTTAATTATCATTAAAAAATTAAACTTATTTTCCATTTCACAAATAGGCTTAAATTTCATTTAGTAATAAATAATATATTAAAAATATTTTAGAACATATTATTAATATTTCTCTTCAACACAAATCTTGCATCTCTGAAGATAGAGGTTCTTTAGTAATCTATTTAATTTCATTTCTATCAATTGAAATAAATTGGTAAATTAAACACTAGACTCACTAGTCAACTAGTGCTAAAAATGAACTTCACCGGCCTGTGAGACTTTACCCTTATGTTTTTTTTTATTTCTTGCATTATCTTTCCATTCCATCACTTTAAAACATCCCAATGTTACCATTCCTACCGTGCAAAATTCTAAATTGAAAATGACAAAAGAATTACAAAATCCTGTTTGAGATTTGATGGGAGGGTATTACACCAATCCCTTGTAACATAAGCCCTCAAGACTACTAAAATTTCATTCATATAATTACAATCACTTGTATACACAATTCTAAAAATCAATGCTCCAGTAAATGGAGATTCTGTTAGTAGACATACATTGGTTTTGGAGACTAACACCTCCCGCTGGAAATCAATTGAACTATACAGAAAATCTAAGGAATCAAAGTCATTCACCATCTTATTACATTTGTTGCAATACACAAAAGACAAATGATAACTCCTCATCCTCCTTATAGAGGTAGGAAGATACATTCACCTACCAATTACAACCTGGTGAATTACAATTGAAGTGGGAAAAGAAAACAATCCACAACAAAGGCACTAACCACTAAATACCATCATGCACAAGTTAAAATATGCCTATCCTTATAAGTAATTCATTTACCGCTTGGTTTCACTCATGTTTTTCCCTTCAAAAAATTCTCCCAACATTCGGTCTAGATCTTCTGCTGTGTATTTGATGTACTTCTGGGGATTCTTTCCACTCTCCACTAGAGGCCTGTACCATGGCAGGTTCCCAATTATGCATCATTGCAAAGTAATAGTTCATACAAAAACCACAAGGCATCAAATGCAAACATATCATCAACATATGAGTTGTTAAAAGAGTGAAGGAGTAACTAGGTAAAGCTGAAAGATGGGTTAATTTGCCAATAAAAAAGATGAACAAGGGAAGATTAACAACTAAGTGTTTGTCATAATGTCATGTAATTGAAGGCTGAGAAACATTTCAGGATAAATTACCGGTGACCTCAAAAGTTACATCCTAAAACACCTTTCAGTGCACAAAGTTTAAATCCTTACATTATAAACCACTCATGCTCATGAACATACTTCTAACACCCGTTGAAGATTTTAGAAAAACACTGGCACTGTTGAAATTGGTATATTGAAGTCGATTTGCACAAAACATGAACGGAATAAAGTATAATTTTCCCTGAGTTTTAAGAAGGATAGAATAGATAACTTTCCATTTTTTAAAGTTTCAAGTTATTATAATATTTTTCAACAGGATTTGATATTATATATATATATTTATATCAAAGGGGACTGAGACATCATTTCACATCCATGGATACTTATTATCCCCAACACAAAAAAAAGGAATGAGATGATAACGTTCGAAGTGAATTAAAATGAGGACACACCCAAAGCGTTTCACAAACGATCTATAGGCAGGCAACAAGACTTCAGCAACTGCAAGCCTAAGAGACTCTCGCAACTCAGTGTCAGGAACTGTCCATTGAGATTGTTTCTGATGGAGTTCCTCGAACATTACATTGAATGACTTAAATCTGACAACAAAATACAAGTAGTCACGTCAAAAGAAGTACAGAAAACACTTTCCCAAAAAAGGCCACAAAGAAGCAACTGAAAGGCTACCTGTCTTTAACAATTGCTCTTGAAGCACCACTACTGCTTCCAGTTCCACCACCATCACCACCAGCAGTGCCACTCCCACCACCTGATGAGGTAAGGCCCTGAATAGATAGGCACTGAAGAATCTGCCATGGAAAATAATCAAAATTTAGCAATGGCACAAAACCTTCTGAAATACTTACTAATCAATAGAGGATGATGTCTAAGTTTCTAGCCCAATGATCGCACAAAGATCAAAACACCAAGAAGCTGTAATCCCAAATGGGAAAAAAAGGAAAGCACGGAATTTACAGGCAAGAAATACACAAAAAGGATGTGGAACATGCCATCTAATGAATAAATTAGGATGTTAATGTTGTAAAACATCTGAACAGATCAGGTTCCAAAGTACAAGTTCTAGTTCCACATTGTATACATGTTTTGAATGATCAGTATACCATATGTACTAATTTTAACAGTTAACCTTTATTGCTTATCATCATGTAGGCATCAGACGGTAATCTAGGATACAAAGAATGAAATCTTTTACTTGGGTGGTGGTCTGATGTTTTAGAAATGTTTAAACAGTGTGGTAACTCTCTAGGTCCTGGAAGTGTTTTGGTATGTCCTTATATATCTTGGAATCCTCATTGATCTAAGTACATATGTCAGTGTATGATTGAGGGGAAAAAACCTATGTATTCCTCCCCATCCCTAAACGCCTGGGATGATGGGTTAATCAGACTGGCTGATTTAGCCTATACGAAAATTTAAAACAATAAAAGAAAATAAAGCTGAAGGACAGTTAACAATCAGCAAGCTCAATAGAGCACACCTTTGCCCAAGCATTTCTTTTGTATTGATTTGCATGCTGCTGCACAATCCTCCTATGTCGTTGTACCCAATCATCCCCCAGCAAATCCTTGGCTTCAGACCTAAAACAGGATAGGATTAGGAGGAAAAGTAACTTTGAACCACCAGAATATGCAATAAAAATATTATTATAACAAAAAAAATGTGGAAAACATACCTCCGAACTGATCTGACAATATAATGAATATTGTTCATGAGAAAAAGATGTGTCAATGCAAGGTCTTTATACTGCTTTGATTTCCCATCTAAATTGGTTTGCAAAGCTTGCATTATTCGCATCGTTACAGATGCTAGCTGTGAAGAATCATCACCTTCAAATTCCTGAAAAAGTTGCTTCAAGGTGGATCGGTAGCTGCAAAGTTTAAAGAATATGTGAGGATCTATGATGAAGATCCTGAAAAAATTATACACACGTCCACATACACGTTGGAAAAGAACAAACAAGCTTAAGCCTTATCCTTCTTACATAGGGTAGGAAAAGTGAATTTTAACACGCAACTTCTATTACCTGTAAAAATATAAAATAGAAGTATGGGATTGGACAATTCCCATATAGATATTGATACTTCATAATATGGAAAACAAAACCCAGTTCAAAATAGTTGGAATTTTTCAAGTAGTTCAAGATTTCAGTAATGATCTGACAAGGTTGAAAACAACACATCTGCAGAATTACATACATACCGCAGCACAATACCCATTACAGTCAACATGGATCTCACGGGCAATCAGGCACAATATTCTGAGCCTACATAAATTTAAAATACACACAGGAACACTTGTCTCTTGGACATGTAAGGTCTAAGACATATTTCATTATTGAGAAATACTAACAAATAACAATGCACTCGATTATTAGGTGAAATTTATTAAAAATGACAAATAATATGTTAAGTCCTAGTCTTAATTTAATGAGTTTCACTCATGCTTTTGTAGTCTCAAATAAATTTCAACCAATAACTGAGAAAGTGTTAGAAAGTGTGTTCCTAGCTCTCCTCTCTGTATTCTCAATTTTTTATTTCAGGATAGGTATTACTATTAGCCTCCCACTCCCACCAAATCACTTTCAAGACAATTTTTTTCCCACTGGTACAGCATGTCTCATTATTACAGTGAAATTCTACAATGATCTAACTACTCGGGGTTGGGTTGATCAAATTGATAACTATTTTTCAGCATACTTTCCTATCTAAATATGTTGAAATAATAGGGTTTGGAGTCTTATTGAATTAATGAGTTTAGGCTTGTACTCTTAAGTACTACACTAGTGCTTGACCTAATAATTAGTATATATAGGACCAGAAGATTAGTATTTATAATTGTGTCAAGTACTACTGTAGAGCTAGTAGTACAAGCCAAAGCCCACTAATATAATACAATCAATGGAAGACATTTGGAAAAATAAATGAAGGTACAAGTTTGAAATGTGAATTAATTTTTCTTTTAGAAAAAAAAAATCATTAAGAAAGAAAAGAAGAGTACAAAGCTAGAAGATAAGACATCCTCTCAATAAAACTACAAAAGAAATACCATGAAACTAAGATATTGAAGCATGTAACATGGCATGTCAATCTGTCTTCATGTCTAACAAGTAACAACTAAATGCACTTAAAAATCCATAAGCAGAACACCACAGAACTGTAAAAAAAAATTTGAAAACTTAAATATGAAAAATTAATAATAAATAATGACTAACACTTTCTTGATCGCTGATCAGCGAATGTGGCAAAAAATAATGGAAATAATTTGATGCTATGGCGACAAAATTGGGATCAGACAATATCATGGCTGAACTTACTCAAATAAAAACTTCACATAGTTAATTACATAGCTTGTCAAAGGATGGACAGTTCCATCTGTAACTGCAGTTTTTGTAGCATCTTTCTCAACTGCCTCTTCAAAATCTCCAAACGTCTCCTGAGCTGTTTGCGCAAGTCGTTTTGTCAAACCTGTTGCAGCTTCTCTTATTCCAGAGCAAGCTTTGCCTTTAAAAAGTGTTTCAATCTGCAGGTTGTCACGTGAATAATTTGATCACAAGATTATAGCACGACTGCAATATGCAATGTGCTTGTTTTATGTACAAAACAACCACCTAAACCTACTCTGTGTCATAAATGTCAAATATATCACATCTTTTCCTAAGAACATCATAAGTATGGTGACTAAGTAAACCTCTGAGTTAGAGGATGAAAGTAAAAAACATGGCAGATGAAACTAACAACAGATTCATACCGATGAGAGAATTATAATGTTTTCAACTGACATAAATTAGCCTCTAGACATGAGCTGGAGCACCTGTTAGAGACTTTTTATACTAACTAAATAGTTTGTTCTCACAAATGTTGTAAATAGTGAAAAGCCACTTACATGTACAGCCACTAACACTACATAAGGTCATTATTGGCTACTGAAAAAAATAAAACATTACAAAGTTGACCTCATAAGATTTATGAATTTTTATGTCAAAAGTCATACCTCTGAATGGAGCTCTTGCATTATTTCATACATGTCCAAAAGTACAAATAACTTTTCTGGGGATCTCTTGCTTTTGGCAATTGCTTCTCCAAAACTAAGTAGCATAGAGACACTGTTTGTAGTCACCTCAGCAAAGCACTGTTCAGTGAGTGAATCAAAGCCTTCAAATATCTGATCGCAAACTTTACTCTCACCAGCAAACAGCAATTTCACCTGTTCATGTATAATTATAAATTTAAAATAAATTTCAAAAAATGAAGACAAAAAACACAGTATTAATCCTACAATCTTCTTACTGCTATACGCATGAAATGGATCCAGTTTCCAATTTTGGCTTCCAAAATCTCCCATTGCAGCTTTTGGACATCATCTTTGTTGAGTTTCTCAACTCCAAGTTTTTGGAGGCTCTCTTCCAATACATTAGACCGGGCATCCCTACATATAACAATGATGATAATCATTATTAAATAGCAGTAATCATATTAATCATTGTTAGAAACATGTAGTATAAGTGCATTTTCATACACTATACCATTCGGTGTCTATGTTCACTGTGTACACAGTAGCCAACCAAAATACTTTAGTATTGCAATTAGGATTCATGTATTTATGGATCATGTACTACATATTCAAATCGTGTAGTTCAAACACAAAGTTCATCCTTGTGTGTAGTTTGTGCCTAGAGAGGGAGGCTCTTGGTTCTGTGGACTGAGAGAATGTGCTACTTTAATAAACTCTTTCATATATCATACATTTCATATACATTTATATTACTCCATTTCTAATTTCTTATGTTCTTTACAATTATTTTCTATATTCATGTTTGGTGAACTTAACACCTATATAAACTAATCACTTAGAATCAATCCTCAATTGACACTTCCTTAATTCACAAGACATTTCCTAACAGTTTCCTTCCTATACTTGTAATTTCACATCCTTGAAAGTGATAAAATTATAAAAGGTAAAAATTAATTTTCATGCTCGGTACTTTTGCAACTTTTAAATGTAGAGTTCTATGACAAGGAAATATCACATTTTCCTTCAGCAATGAATCAATTAACTAAATATAGAGCATTCATTACCTGTATATTTTGAGTAACTGTTGTTGGTGACCAGCTTCAACCATTTGCTGAGCTAAATCATGTAGCAGTGGCAAAATTCTTGGCGGTATAAGGGCAGGAGGTGTGTATACAACAGCATCAGCATTATTGTTGTGAGACTCAGAATGGTGATTAGAAGGATTCTTGCCACTAGGATCACCCTCATGGCCAGGTGACCCTGACGAAGGTCGCATTGAGTTAGGAAGGCAATCAAAGAGGCGCTCAGGTTCCACAGGTTTGCTGAAATCACACATAATAAAAGAAAATATCACGGTAACGTGAATAAAGTCTTCACAAAGCAGGAAAAAAAAAAGAATCACATGTTCATTAAATAGCCATACTGCATAGGCAGAACTTCAAAGATGCCATGAGGAAACCATTATCCTTTTATTGGGAAGATCACATCCCTAAATAATTTGAATATGTTTTCAATAATAAGTAACAACAAGGAAACCATCATGCAACAACAATCTGAGAACCACAGACAACAACACAATTCAACATGCATTGCACACATTGAAGCCAATTTTTTTTAAAAATCATACATAAATAAACCAAAAATGATGAGAGACACACACAATAATTTGCAGCAAGTTCGAGGAACCAACTACTATACTGGTGGTTGTTTTGGTTTAGCATTATAGATTGGTTTATCTGATGCAATATCATTTTCCTAACAGTCTGACACAACCATGAATGATTATTGAGTTCAAGCAAGCAAATGAACTTCTCAGCAAACAAACCAAAAGAGAACAACATTGAGCACAAAAATACAAACCTGTAAGATGATAGTAACTGCTTAAACTCAACTTCTAGCTTAGAAATAGCTTTAGCAAGCAAATTATTAGCATGGCCAACAATACCATCACTACTCTTAAAACCCTTCTTGCTGCCAAAAAACTGAATGTTGCTTCTCAACTTATCAATCGCTTCAAGATAGTTTTCCAGGTCTTCATGTGGCCCTTTAAGTATTTTGCCCTCTGCCTGCATATTAAGATCAATGAGAACATAAAACAATGTAATTCAGTTGGGGTGGGGGCAGAACCTGAGGAAACAAATCAAAATGACATATATGTGCCACATATCTTTTTAAATATTAGGATATGACAATTTTTCTACCCATCCTCTTTGAAACATGCTAAAATATCAGATTTCAGCTTAAGAGAATCATTTGAAATCAGCTTAATAGACAAGTATGCCTTCAGCTACAAGAATATATAATAGGGAAAAAAGGCTAAAATGAAATTAAGCAGCATTCCAGCAACAAAAACGCATAGGGTACAAGGATAATTGAGCCAAGCAATCTTTTTTAACCTGAATTAACCATACACTGTATCCTACATTTTAGAGATCTACACTGGACAGAGAATTTGATTTTGTAATTTCAATTTATCAACTAACACAGACTAACCTAATTTAAATAAATAAAAAAATACATTGAGAGAAACATATAATAGAGTTGAATCAAATAGCATAAAATCAGCACATAATGTAACAAAACAATGGTTGCTACAAAATCAAACCAACCTGACGATATTGATCAAAGTGAGCCAATACAACCTCCGCAGCCTTCAAAGTCCTATCAATATTCTCATGAGCTTTCCTAATAGAATGAGTTCTAATCTGCAAACCCAAAAGAAAAATTCCAACGTTCAACAATCACACAGCCACAAATCCACGAAACTCCCTTCAGATCCCCACAGGGGTTGCTCGAAAAACAAACAACCGACAACGCAAAACCCAAAATCCCATTGCACCCAAGTCAAAGAAAAGTCAACCCACTTCCCAAAACCCCATTTTGAAATATTCCCACCATTTTATACAGGAAAAGAGAAAAGGGAACCTGAGTGGGACGCATGGCGGTTTCAAGCGCAGAGAGACGGTGATCAAAGGAACCAAGAATTGAAACAACGTTGTCTGTTATTGTCTGGCTATTCTGCAGAGACTCTCTCATCATGGTTGCTTTTTCACTCAACAAATCAACACTTGCCACCGCAATTCCCATCTTCTTGCTGTTGCTGTTGTGCAATCTCAGAGAGAAGGTGGTGGAAGAAAGAAACAGAGGTTATTGTTGATAGGGTGTTTTCAATGGGTAGAAGCTGTGAATGTGATGTTAGAATGGACCCACGCGCCGGTGGCAGTGTTGTGTTGGTTTTGGTACTCCTTCTTCCTTCATGTCTTTCCTTTGACAGAGTGTGTCTCTTATTTATCCGATCTTCCACTGTTATCAATTCTTTTTTCTTTTTCTTCGAATAATGGGTAAATAATTACTCAATTTGCTGTATTTCTAAGTTTCATTTTGGTCGGTTGCGTGTGCAATAGCTGTTGAATTATTGTATATATTTATGTCCTTTGTTTTTTTGTGGGCGTGTATAAAATAAGCTCCCATTTTTCACCAACTCCTCCATGGATTGCACTTATGAGGAAAAGGTTTTGAAAAAAAAAAGTGTTATTAAAAAAATTGTTATGAAAAATGTTTTTTTTATCATAAATAAAATTGAGATATTTTTTTTATTTAGAGTTATCTAAATTATGATAAATTTTAAGTGAAAACTAAATTAAAAATAATATATATATAAGTAATAATATATTTTAAATAAAACTTTTATAACTTTTTCTTGCACTTTTGATCTCTAGTCTAGACGGGTGCATCAACAACGGATTGTGAATACAGGAACTAACTGAAAATTAGAGTATTAAACTAAGGGTATAATTGAATAAATTATTTCTTAAAATGGTGATTTTAATATTCACTTTCCTAATATCAAATATAAAAATGTATTGGATTAATTAAAATGATTGCGACAGTTAGATAAAACAGTGAGTAAAACTCAATGAGTATTTATTACAACACAAAGCAAAATAGCAATACAATAAGATGTTCACATTTTATTTTATTATTCTCTATATATCCATATAGAGTTCCACTTAAACATAACAATGGGGTAAGGGAATCCCATGTCCCTTTACTTCTTCACATCTTCATTTCCAAAGGATTTCTCATTCTTTCCACCTACACCAAAATAAACAATACCTAAATATTATTTTATTTAATAAAATACTTCTTAATAATCATGTATACCATAAATTTAAAAATAAAACTCATTAAGATATAATTTTCTATATGTTGTTTCCAATAATTGTTACCTCTAGCATTAGCAGGTTTCTGAGACTTCACAGAGGATCCCATTAATTGAGGAAACACTTCTTGAGTTCCTTGAAAATCTTGATTGTTGCTTGGCTCTCCTTTCACAATTTGAGCCCAAGTGTAGACTTGTTGCACTGGTAAAATATTTTTTTCATTTTTCTCAACCTGCAAAAATGCACCACATCAACTCTTACACTTAAGCAGACTAACTAAAACTATATTGATCTATTAGCTTCAAGAGTTTTGTTATGAATTTAGAATTTTAAAATAGTTTTGAAAAGAAAACTATATTTAAGAAAAAAACCAATGATAAAAATGGATTTATTTAATTTTAAAAATAATTGACTCAAAATTATGCTCCATTCAAACTAAAATAATCAAGAGTGTAACTAAATTATATATATTGGTCTCTTGAAAGAATACTTTTTTTTTTCTGAAAAATTCATACAACGTTGTCTATGTAAAAAACAGAAAAAAATTAAAAAAGGGTGTTGGCAACAACAAACATTTACTAGAGCACAAGGTATCTATGATCTAACATTGCTTGATAATTTATTAAATAATAAGATTTAAATACAATATTACAAGTGATTTTAGTGTTATTTTATTATTAAAAATAATTTTTTTTTAATAATATGTGTTGATAAAGATGACCATTAAATGTGACCAACTTTACCGACCGAAACTTTAATTTTAATTAAAAATAAGTAAATATATTTATGATATTAAATTAAATTTTTTTTATTAAAACGGTTTTTAATTTTATAGTATTTAAATTATTTTTTGTAATGATTTTTTATTATTGGAGTAAAAGAAACAATTAAAATTCGATTAAAACAACACTTTTAGGGAAACAATGAAAATTAAATGTCTTTATGGAAATTTTAAGATTGATTTAGCCCCCAAAATTCTTAATCGATTTTTTCTTAAGAAGAGCATGAAATCGCCCATAACTCACCATCCTTTGGTAGGAAATTAAATGAAAAAAAAAAAAAAGGAGAAGGATAATTATTGAAAATAATAATTAATCCCAGTATTTTCAATTTAATATGAATCTAAGAGGTTTCCAATTGTTAATTAAAAAAATTAAGAAGGAAAGTTTCCTCAAAATTGCTTCATTTTCAATTTTTTAATGCATGCAACAAAAGTGAAGTAAAGAGAAGATGGAAAGAAGAAATAAAACCTGATAATCAGGAACAAGTTGAGTTGAGGGGTGATGAGCAGAATTATGAGGAGCTTGAACAGTGACTCCATCCCCAGCATTGATGACATTTTCAGTGTCAGGTTGATTTTGATCTTCCTTTGGTGTATTGTTTTCAGAGAACAGTTCATCAAAAATATCAGGAGGTAGCAAAAATTCCACATTTTTTGGGTTCAGAGGAAAGTCTAAGTCTTTCTTGCTATCCATCACAGAGAAAACAACACGAGAAAATTTCAGTAATTCTTAGTTTCTAAAACAAAGAACCACAAACAAATGGAACGGTGATTTTTAATTTGCAGAGCATAAAGTTAACTATATATAATGCCTTCTCAAGAGTCAAGACATGGTAAATTACTAAAAACTTATTTTCAAGAAAAAATTATTTTCAAGTGGTCTATTAAATGAATAATAAATATGATTGTCAAATTTTAAAATTATATATAATAGTAAATTAGAATACACTGAATGTGTAAAAAATAACAAATTATATTAATATTCACTAATACTTTTACATGTTTTTTATTTTTAAATGAAAAATATTAAGGACATGATAAATAAATCAAATAAAAAATTAGACAATTTTGTAAAAATAATTTTTTTTCATGATCAATTTTTGAAGGATAATTTTTAAGGTGCTTTGTAAATAAAAAGGATAGTCCATGTTTCTTCTGGAACAATTATTACCGTTAATTTTAAATTGATAGATAATGAGGTTAGTGGTTTATTTGAAAAATACATAAATAACTTTTAATTTTTAAAATATTAGAAAAATCACAACTGTTAATCTAGATAAAATATACAATGTTCTTTCAAATTTACAACTAATACAATAAACACCTTCTTAAAGTATCGTTTTACTTTTGTAACTGAGTTCTTTCTATCCGCGCTACCAAACAATAGAAATAAATTCAATTTCTATGACGTGACACTAAACAAAATAAAAGCTAATAAACGTTACAATGGTAGAAAAAATTTAATTTATTGCAAAGAGGTGGCGTAACATATTTAAAAATAAATTAAAAGATATTTTTTAAAAATGAATTATACTTTTTAAAAAAAAATAAAAACTAAATAGAAGATATTGAATTTAAGTAAGAAAAATCTCTAAATTTAATAAATAGTTATAAGAGATTTACATTAATTTTTCTTAAAAAGAAAGTTAATTAGTTAAAGTTTAAATTTATGACTTATTAAATATAAAGTTTTATTTTACTTCACTTATTAATCCTTCAAGTTTAAACTTAAAAATTTTAGAGTTGAAAAAAATGGTAAACAGAACATTTTTTTTCTTTGAAGTGAAATGATTAATGAAAAAAAACTTAAAAATAAAAGTAAAGCTGAAACAGTATATGTAAATTGATTTACATGTTTGATGAAAAAATTTATCATCCTAACTAAGGTGCTAATATTTTTTTACAAAATTAATAAATTTAATTTTTTTTTTTATCTCAACACCATTTTTTTAAAAATTTTTAACCGCGTCCTTTTTATGTGTGCAAGTGGACAAAAATTTGCATTGAATTTTTAAGATACGACAATAAATGAAATCAATGCTAATAAACGTTGTGTAATCGTCACATCATTTAACTTTCAAATTTAAATTAAATGTTTGTTTGTCGTGTATAAAATGAATTTAATACTTTAATATATTTGAATATTTATATGCAGCTTTGACTTGTAGCTTTGACTTGTACGTCACATCAGGCGAGAGCAATGCTCGCTCAAACGAGAGTCGGCTCACTCACGCAAGAGTGCGCAGACTTATAGGGGTATTTAAGGAATTTCAGCGCAGAAAACATTCATTTTTCTCACCAGATATCTTTCCTCTCTCGTTTTCTCTCTATTCTCTCACCTTATCTCCTGAGAGAAAACCTTCTCAAAGCTGAACCCCTTCCTGATCCAAGTGTGAAGGTTTATCTCATTCAGATCTAGGTAGTTTTTTGGGTTCAATTCTCTGTCATCACTCCTTATTCCTTGATTTCTCTTCTCAAGGGCTTTCTATTTTGTAATAATAAGGAGATTTGAGTTCTTTGGTGTTGTTTCTCTCCTTAGAATTCATGAGGAGTGGATCTAAGAAAACCTAGTTCCAGATAAAGGAAACTTACCCTAGATGGATATTATTATGCACCCTGATAATATAAATCTCCATCTAGCTGAGAATGGAGTGAAATATGAATAAACCATAGGGTAGAACGTGAAGTATGTATGGCTAAAAGGATTTTCTGTTGTTTTGGTGAATAGTATGAAGCTAGTTGCGTCTGAAAGAAGTATTTGCAATGCTGTAATTTAATGCGCTGAAAATTATATATATATATATATATATATATATATATATATATATATGCATGTGTTGCATCATGTCAATTTTCTCATTCTAAAGTCGAGTTACATGTTTAGGTGGTTAAACGTCTAACGGTGGAAAAATGCTGAATTATGTTATGTCTAGATCCAGATACTAAGATGAGTCATTCTCAGATTGGAAAATTATAAGTTCCTTCTAGATTACTTAAACCGTGAAACTAATTAGAACTGAGATATTGCATTTGCATTAGATGGGTTAGGAATGGGCTAAACATGCTGCATTGATTGGCTAAGAATTATTGATATATATTAAGTTGTATAAAAAATTATATTACGTTCTACAATTTATAGTTATTTGTTACATAAGCTCACCCCTTGCATTTTGTTTGTGTTGAAATGTGTACTGCAGTGACCATACTGTGGCACGTGAGCAGGAGTGACAGGTGAAGCACGCACTTTCCATACTATAGTGTCTGACTGAGAAATGGTTTGAGTCAAAGATTTTAGAAATATGTAACTTTACTTTTGTTAGTCTAGGTCTTAGTTATGAATCTAGACTATTTGGCTACAGATTTGATTATGAAATGTAAATTTTGATTATAAATTATATTTTGAGTTTCTTATAAAAGGACTGTTATGTAAATATTGTCATAGAATAATTATATATGTATATATCCATTATTTTATGAAGAAGCCCTTGAAGCCCTATTTTATTATTGAAATAGTTGTTTATTTGAAAAATACATAAATAACCTTTAATTTTTAAAATATTAGAGAAATCACAACTGTTAATCTAGATAAAGTATACAATGTTCTCTCAAATTTACAACTAATACAATAAATACCTTCTCAAAGTATCGTTTTACTTTTGTAACTGAGTTCCTTCTGTCCGCGCTACCAAACAATAGAAATAAATTCAATTTCTAAGACGTGACACTAAACAAAATAAAATCAAATAAACGTTGCAATGGTAGAAAATATTTAATTTATTACATAGAAGTGGAGTAACATATTTAAAAATAAATTAAAAGATATTTTTTATAAATGAATTATGCTTTTTTTTTAAAAAAAATAGAAACTAAATAGAAGATATTGAATTTAAGTAAGGAAAGTCTCTAAATTTAATAAATAGTTATAAGAAATTTACATTAATTTTTCTTAAAAAGAAAGTTAATTAGTTAAAGTTTAAATTTATGACTTATTAAATATAAAGTTTTATTTTACTTCACTTATTAATCCTTTGTGTTTAAACTAAAAAATTTTAGAGTTAAAAAAAATGTTAAATAGAACTTTTTTTTTCTTTGAAGTGAAATGATTAATGAAAAAAAACTTAAAAATACAAGTTAAGATGAAACAGTATAGGTAAATTGATTTACATGTTTGATGAAAAAATTTATCATCTTAACTAAGGTGCTAATATATTTTTACAAAATTAATAAATTTAATTTTTTTTATCTCAACACCATTTTTTTAATATTGATTCAAATTTTTTAACCGCGTCCCTTTTATCTGTGCAAGTTGACAAAAATTTGCATTGAATTTTTAAGATACGACAATAAATGAAATCAATGCTAATAAACGTTGTGTAATCGTCACATCATTTAACTTTCAAATTTAAATTAAATGTTTGTTTGTCGTGTATAAAATGAATTTAATACTTTAATATATTTGAATATTTATATGCAGCTTTGACTTGTAGCCTTGACTTGTACGTCACATCTGGCGAGAGCAATGCTCGCTCAAACGAGAGTCGGCTCACTCAAGTAAGAGTGCGCAGACTTATAGGGGTATTTAAGGAATTTCAGCGCAGAAAACATTCATTTTTCTCACCAAACATCTTTCCTCTCTCGTTTTCTCTCTATTCTCTCACCTTATCTCCTGAGAGAAAACCTTCTCAAAGCTGAACTCCTTCCTGATCCAAGTGTGAAGGTTTATCTCATTCAGATCTAGGTAGTTTTTTGGGTTCAATTCTCTGTCATCACTCCTTATTCCTTGATTTCTCTTCTCAAGGGCTTTCTATTTTGTAATAATAAGGAGATTTGAGTTCTTTGGTGTTGTTTCTCTCCTTAGAATTCATGAGGAGTGGATCTAAGAAAACCTAGTTCCAAATAAAGGAAGCTTACCCTAGATGGATATTATTATGCACCCAGATAATATAAATCTTCATCTAGCTGAGAATGGAGTAAAATATGAATAAACCTTAGGGTAGAACGCAAAGTATGTATGACTTAAATGATTTTCTGTTGTTTTGGTGAATAGTATGAAGCTAGTTGCGTCTGAAAGAAGTATTTGCAATGCTGTAATTTAATGCGCTGAAAATTTTATATATATATATATATATATATATATATATATATATATATATGCATGTGTTGCATCATGTCGATTTTCTCATTCTAAAGTCGAGTTACATGTTTAAGTGGTTAAACGTCTAACCGTAGAAAAATGCTGAATTATGCTATGTCTAGATCCAGATACTGAGATGAGTCACTCTCAGATTGGAAAATTATAAGTTCCTTCTAGATTACATAAACCGTGAAACTAATTAGAACTGAGATATTGCATTTGCATTAGATGGGTTAGGAATGGGTTCAACATGCTGCATTGATTGGCTAAGAATTATTGATATATATTAAGTTGTATAAAAAATTATATTACGTTCTGCAATTTATAGTTATTTGTTACAAAAGCTCACCCCTTGCATTTTGTTTGTGTTGAAATGTGTACTGCAGTGACCATACAGTGGCACGTGAGCAGGAGTGACAGGTGAAGCACGCACTTTCCATGCTATAGAGTCTGACTGAGAAATGGTTCGAGTTAAAGATTTTTGAAATCTGTAACTTTACTTTTGTTAGTCTAGGTCTTAGTTGTGAATCTAGACTATTTGGCTACAAATTTGATTATGAAATGTAAATTTTGATTATAAATTGTATTTTGAGTTTCATATAAAGCGACTCTTATGTAAATATTGTCATAGAATAATTATATATGTATATATCCATTATTTTATGAAGAAGTCCTTGAAGCCCTATTTTATTATTCAAATAGTTGTTTATTTGAAAAATACATAAATAACCTTTAATTTTTAAAATATTAGAGAAATCACAACTGTTAATCTGGATAAAGTATACAATATTCTCTCAAATTTACAACTAATACAAGAAACACCTTCTCAAAGTATCGTTTTACTTTTGTAACTGAGTTCCTTCTGTTCGCACTACCAAACAATAAAAATAAATTCAATTTCTAAGACGTAACACTAAACAAAATAAAATCTAATAAACGTTGTAATGGTAGAAAATATTTAATTTATTACATTGAAGTGGAGTAACATATTTAAAAATAAATTACAGATATTTTTTATAAATGAATTATACTTTTTTTTAAAAAAAAATAGAAACTAAATAGAAGATGTTGAATTGAAGTAAGGAAAATCTCTAAATTTATTAAATAGTTATAAGAGATTTACATTAATTTTTCTTAAAAAGAAAGTTAATTTGTTAAAGTTTAAATTTATGACTTATTAAATATAAAGTTTTATTTTACTGCACTTATTAATCCTTTGTGTTTAAACTAAAAAATATTAGAGTTGAAAAAAATGGTAAACAAAATTTTTTTTTTCTTTGAAGTGAAGTGATTAATGAAAAAAAACTTAAAAATACAAGTTAAGCTGAAAAAGTATATGTAAATTGATTTACATGTTTGATGAAAAAATTTATCATCCTTATTAAGGTGCTAATATTTTTTTACAAAATTAATAAATCTAATTTTTTTATCTTAACACCATTTTTTTTAATATTGATTGAAATTTTTTAACCGCGTCCCTTTTATGAGTGCAAGTGGAGAAAAATTTGCATTGAATTTTTAAGATACGACAATGAATGAAATTAATGCTAATAAACGTTGTGTAATCGTCACATCATTTGACTTTCAAATTTAAATTGAATATTTGTTTGTCGTATATAAAATGAATTTAATATTTTAATATATTTGAATATTTATATGCAGCTTTGACTTGTAGCTTTGACTTGTACGTCACATCAGGGGAGAGCAATGCTCACTCAAGCGAGAGTCGGCTCACTCAAGTAAGAGTGCGTAGACTTATAGGAGTATTTAAGGAATTCCAGCGCAGAAAACATTCATTTTTCTCACCAGACATCTTTCCCCTCCCTTTTATGTCTAGATCCAGATATCGAGATAAGTCACTCTCAAATTGGAAAATTATAGGTTCCGTCTAGATTACTTAAATCGTGAAACCAATTATAGTGCCCTAGCATATGTGAGAATAAGTCTAGTTTGCTGCTATATTAGCAATCTTTACTTGTAGAGTGAGTGAAAGCGAGTCGATTCAATTATTGCATTCATATGAATTGGGCATTCTAGAGTGATTTCACTTAAGTGTGATCAATCTCGCTTAAGTAAAATAAGAGAAGACAGCCTCAACTATCCTCTCGCTCAGGCAAGATGGGATCTCGCTCAGACAAGAAGTCACAGAAGAAATGGGAAACTCTCTGGACCTATTCTCGCCCAGGCAAGAATACTTCTTGCTCGGGCGAGAGTTGTCTCTCCCAAACCAGAAGAATGCTCGCTCAAGCGAGAGTCGGCTCACTCAAGCAAGAATACGCAGACTTGGAGGGGTATTTAAGGAATCTCAGTGCAGAAAACATTCATTTTTCTTACCAGACATCTTTCCCCTTTCTTTTTCTCTCTATTCTCTCACCTTATCTCCTGAGAGAAAACCTTTTCAAAGCGGAACTACTTCCTGATCCAAGTGTGAAGGTTTATCTCATTCAGATCTAAGTAGTTTTTTGGGTTCAATTTTTTGTCATCACTCCTTATTCCTTGATTTCTCTTCTCATGGGTTTTCTAGTTTGTAATAATAAGGAGATTTGAGTTCTTTGGTGTTGTTTCTCTCTTTAGAATTCATGAAGAGTGCATCTAAGAAAACCTAGTTCCAGGTAAAGAAAGCTTACCCTAGATGAATATTATTATGCACCTAGATAACATAAACCTTCATCTAACTGAGAATAGAGTGAAATATGAATAAACCTTAGGGTAGAACGCGGAGTATGTATGGCTGAAAGGATTTTCTGTTGTTTTGGTGAATAGCATGAAGCTAGTTGTGTCTAGAAGAAATATTTGCAATGATGTAATTTAATGCGCTGAAAATTATATATATATATATATATATATATGCATGTGTTGCATCATGTCGATTTTCTCATTCTAAAGTCGAGTTACATGTTTAGGTGGTTAAACGTCTAACGGTGGAAAAATGCTGAATTATGTTATGTCTAGATCCAGATACTAAGATGAGTCATTCTCAGATTGGAAAATTATAAGTTCCTTCTAGATTACTTAAACCGTGAAACTAATTAGAACTGAGATATTGCATTTGCATTAGATGGGTTAGGAATGAGCTAAACATGCTGCATTGATTGGCTAAGAATTATTGATATATATTAAGTTGTATAAAAAATTATATTATATTCTGCAATTTATAGTTATTTGTTACGTAAGCTTACCCTTGCATTTTGTTTGTGTTGACATGTGTACTGCAATTACCATACAGTGGTACGTGAGCAGGAGTGACAGGTGAAGCACCAACTTTCCAAAAGATTTTTGAAATATGTAACTTTACTTTTGTTAGTCTAGGTCTTAGTTGTGAATCTAAACTATTTGGCTACAAATTTGATTATGAAATGTAAATTTTGATTATAAATTGTATTTTGAGTTTCATATAAAGCGACTCTTATGTAAATATTATCATAGAATAATTATATGTGTATATATCCATTATTTTATGAAGAAGCCCTTGAAGCCCTATTTTATTATTGAAATAGTTGTTTATTTGAAAAATACATATATAACCTTTAATTTTTAAAATATTAGAGAAATCACAACTGTTAATCTAGATAAAATATACAATGTTCTCTCAAATTTACAACTAATACAATAAACACCTTCTTAAAGCATCGTTTTACTTTTGTAACTGAGTTCCTTCTGTCCGCGCTACCAAATAATAGAAATAAATTCAATTTCTAAGACATGACACTAAACAAAATAAAAACTAATAAACGTTGAAATGGTAGAAAATATTTAATTTATTGCATAGAGGTGGAGTAACATATTTAATAATAAATTAAAACATATTTTTAAAAAATGAATTATACTATTTTTAAAAAAAGTAAAAACTAAATAGAAGATATTCAATTTAAGTAAGGAAAATCTCTAAATTTTATAAATAGTTATAAGAGCTTTACATTAATTTTTCTTAAAAAGAAAGTTAATTAGTTAAAGTTTAAATTTATGACTTATTAAAGATAAAGTTTTATTTTACTTCACTTATTAATCCTTTGAGTTTAAACTAAAAAATTTTAGAGTTGAAAAATATGGTAAACAAAACATTTATTTTTCTTTGAAGTGAAATAATTAATGAAAAAAAACTCAAAAATACAAGTTAAGCTGAAATAGTATATGGAAATTGATTTACATGTTTGATGAAACAATTTATCATCCTAACTAAGGTGCTAATATTCCTTTACAAAATTAATAAATTTAATTTTTTTATCTCAACACCATTTTTTTAATATTGATTCAAATTTTTTAACCGCGTCCCTTTTAGGTGTGCAAGTGGACAAAAATTTGCATTGAATTTTTAAGATACGACAATAAATAAAATCAATGCTAATAAACGTTGTGTAATCGTCATATCATGTAACTTTCAAATTTAAATTGAATGTTTATTTGTCGTGTATAAAATGAATTTAATATTTTAATATTCTTGAATATTTATATGCAGCTTTGACTTGTAGGTTAGTTCAAATAATTTGTACTTTTTAAATTTGAGAGTTTAAATTAAAAGATAAGTGACTCATTTAATGATAAGTGCGCGTATGCGTTTTAATACAATTTTGACTTTGCAATATATACATATATAAAAAAAAAGGCATGTAAATTGTGAAATAAACATTGTAAGTAAAGAAAGCGTTAAGTATAATACATATAATGTGATCTTCACATGTAAAATAGAATTAATATTTCAATCAATTCAAATATATATATATATATATATATATATATATATATATATATGCATAATTTGTCTTAGTTTGCAAGAAAAATGTTAACAATAAAATATTTTTTAAAGTGAGAGTCTAATTATAAATAAAAATAAGTGACTCATTTGATAGTTAATATATGTTGTAAATACACATACATACATGTATGTGAGAAAGAAAGAGAGAGATTAAAGAAAAGGAGTAAAGAAGGGAGTGTTGCAATGAAAAAAATTAATATAATACATATCATGTGATTCTCATATATAACTTTAATGTGAATGTTTTTTTTGGTCACAGATGAAATATATTTAATGTTTTTTTTTTGTCATTACTATTTTAATATTTTATTATATAAAAATTAATACTTACAGAATGTTCCCTCAAGTCTCTCTCATACCTTCCTCCAATACCCAAAATCCAAACCTAATCCCTTTCAACCTTATTCTTGACATGCTATAATGCCCTAGGATAGGTCGAGTCTGCTGCTATATTAGCATTCTTTACTTGTAAAGTGAGTGAAAGCGAGTCGATTCCATTATTGCAATCATATGAATTGGGCATTCTAGAGTGATTTCGCTTAAGTGAGATCGATCTTGCTCAAGTAAAATAAGATAAGACTGCCTCAACTATCCCCTCACTCAGGCGAGAAAGGATCTCGCTCAGGCAAGTAGTCATAGAAAAAATGGAAAACTCTCTTGACCTATTCTCGCCTAGGCGAGAGTTGTCTCACCCGGGGAGAGCAATGCTCGCTTAAGCGAGAGTTGGCTCACTCAAGTAAGAGTGCACAGACTTGAAGGGGTATTTAAGGAATCCCAGCGCAGAAAACATTCATTTTTCTCACCAGACATCTTTTCCTTCCCGTTTTCCCTCTGATCTCTCACCTTATCTCCTGAGAGACTCCTTCCTGATCCAAGTGTGCAGATTTATCTCATTCAGATCTAGGTAGTTTTTTGGGTTCAATTCTCGTTCATCACTCCTTATTCCTCGATTTCTCTTCTCAAGGGTTTTCTATTTTGTAATAATAAGGAGATTTGAGTTCTTTGGTGTTGTTTCTCTCTTTAGAATTCATGAGGAATGGATATAAGAAAATCTAGTTCCAGGTAAAGAAAGCTTACCCTAGATGGATATTGTTATGCACCCAGATAATATAAATCTTCATCTAGCGAAGAATGGAGTGAAATATGAATAAACATTAGGGTAGAACGCGGAGTATGTATGGCTAAAAGGATTTTCTGTTGTTTTCGTGAATAGTATGAAGCTAGTTGTGTCCGGAAGAAATATTTGCAATGATGTAATTTAATGCGCTGAAAATTTTATATATATGTATATATGCATGTGTTGCGTCATGTCGATTTTTTTATTCTAAAGTCGATTTACATGTTTAGGTGGTTAGACATGTAACGGTAGAAAAATGTTGAATTATACTGTGTCTAGATCCAAATATCGAGATAAGTCACTCTCAGATTGGAAAATCATAGGTTCTTTCTAGATTACTTAAACCGTAAAACTAATTAGAAGTGAGATGTTACATTTGCATTAGATGGGTTAGGAATGTGTTCAACATGCTGCATTGATTGGCTGAGAATTATTGATATATATTAAGCTGTATAAAAAATTATATTACGTTCTTCATTTTATAGTTATTTGTTACGTAAGCTCACCCTTGCATTTTGTTTGTGTTGACATATGTACTGCAATGACCATACAGTGGTATGTGAGTAGGAGTGACAAGTGGAGCACCCACTTCCCATGTTATAGAGTCCGACTGAGAAATGGTCTGAGTCAAAGATTATTGAAATCTCTAACTTTACTTTTGTTAGTCTAGGTCTTAGTTGTGAATCTAGACTATTTGGTTACAGATTTGATTATGAAATGTAAATTCTGATTATAAATTGTATTTTGAGTTTCATATAAAGCGACTCTTATGTAAATACTGTCATAGAATTATTATATATGTATATATCCATTACTTTATGAAGAAGTCCTTAAAGCCCTATTTTATTATTGAAATAGTTGTTTATTTAAAATATACATAAATAACCTTTAATTTTTAAAATGTTAAAGAAATCACAACTGTTAATCTAGATAAAGTATACAATGTTTTCTCAAATTTACAACTAATACAATAAATACCTTCTGAAAGTATCGTTTTACTTATGTAACTGAGTTCTTTCTATTCGCGCTACTAAACAATAGAAATAAATTCAATTTCTAAGATGTGACCCTAAATAAAATAAAAGCTAATAAACGTTGCAGTGGTAGAAAATATTTAATTTATTGCATAGAGGTAGAGTAACATATTTAAAAATAAATTGAATGATAATTTTTAAAAATGAATTCTACTTTTTTTAAAAAAAAGTAGAAACTAAATAGAAGATATTCAATTTAAGTAAGGAAAATATCCAAATTTAATAAATAGTTATAAAAGATTTACGTTATTTTTTCTTAAAAAGAAGGTTAATGAGTTAAAGTTTAAATTTATGACTTATTAAATATAAAGTTTTATTTTACTTCACTTATCAATCCTTTGAGTTTAAACTAAAAAATTTTAGAGTTGAAAAAAATGGTAAACATAACATTTTTTTTTTCTTTGAGGTGAAATGATTAATGAAAAAAAAACTCAAATATACAAGTTAAGCTGAACCAGTATATGTACATTGATTTACATGTTTGATGAAAAAATTTATCATCCTAACTAAGGTGCTAATTTTTTTTTACAAAATTAATAAATTTAATTTTTTTATCTCAACAGCATTTTTTTTAATATTAATTCAAATTTTTTAACTGCTTCCCTTTTAGGTGTGCAAGTGGACAAAAATTTGCATTGAATTTTTAAGATACGAGAATAAATAAAATCAATGCTAATAAACGTTGTGTAATCGTCACGTTATATAACTTTCAAATTTAAATTGAATGTTTGTTTATCGTGTATAAAATAAATTTAATATTTTATTATATTTGAATATTTATATACAGCTTTGACTTGTAGGTTAGTTCAAAAAATTTATACTTTTTAAATTTGAGAGTTTAAATTAAAAGATAAGTGACTCATTTAATAATAAGTGTGTGCATGCATTTTAATACAATTTTGAGTTTGCAATATATATATATATATATATATATATATATAATAAAAAGGCATGCATATTGTCAAATAAACATTGTAGTAAGAGAGTACTTTTAAACATAATTCTATGATATCTTAAAAATGAAAAAGGCATCATATATCTTTTAAATGTGAAATAATCATCATTGTTAATGCTACATTAAATATGCATAATAGATGAAGGTAGTTATTAGTTTATCTTTAAAAGACATAAATGTCTTTAATTTTCAAGACATCAAAGCAATCATGAATATAAATATATCTATCTTAATAATATGTTTAAGAAGGGTACAAGATGTTTTAAAATTTATGGTTACTTTGAGCAAGTATTTTTTTTTAATTCACCACAAGAGTAGTTTTTTTGTTTGGACTAAAACTATAAATCTGGGCCTTGTAGATAACTAGGCTAGGATGGGCTTAAGATTAAAAAAATCTCTTAGGAAATTGTGTTGAATTAAAGTAAAGAAAATAACAAAATATAATAAATAGTTACAAGAGATTTGCATGTATTTTTTTTATAAGAAAGTTAATTAGTTGAAGTTTAAATTTATTACTTATTAAATATAGATTTTTAATTTATTTCACTTATTAGTCCTTTGAGTTTAAACTAAACATTTTTAGAGTTAAAAAAAAAGATAGTAAACATGACATTATTTTTTTTCTTAAAGTGAAATGATTAATTATAGAGAAACTCAAGAGTACAAGTTAAATTGAAACAATTTATGTGAACTAATCTATATGTTGTATAAAAAAAAATTGTCATCCTAATAAAGGTACTAATATTTTTTTTACCAAATTAATAAATTTAATAATTTTTATCTCAATGTTATTTTTTTAATATTGATTCAAATTTTTTAATCGCATCCCTTTTTTTATGTGAAAGTGGACAAACATTTGCATTGAATTTTTAAGATACAACAATAAATAAAATCAATACTAATAAACGTTGTGATGGAAGAAAAATATTTAATATAATAAATATTGTGTAATGGTCACATCATGTAACGTTCAGACTTAATTTGAATGTTTGTTTATTTATATATAATGAATTATATATTCAAATATTTATATGCAACTTTGACTTGTAGGTTAGTTAAAAAAAATTATACTTTTTAAATTTGAGAGTTTAAAATAAAAAAATAAGTAACTCATTTAATGATAAGTCTATGCAAGAAGAATCTAGGGCGAATGATTTCAATCCTTACTAAATTAACAGCTCATAGGTTCTTTATATTTTTCTTTTTTTTACCTTACATGACTCTTAGGAAAAGACTGTTAATATTATATAACCATTAGGTGTTAATATCTTTAATATGAGTGATTGACAATCATAGAGAAATTAAATTAAAATTACTCTAAAAGAAAATAAAAAATTGTAAAGATGAAATCATACGCCTTAAGTTCTTCTTGATTAGTTTTTGTCAGAGATTGTGCCATTTTTAATTCTATTTTAATCACTTTTACATTTGAATTCTTGTTTTATTTAATTTAATATTCTTTAAGTTTAAACAATTAAATTAAGAAATTCTTAGTAATTGAAAACAATTCTTGTGAGACAATAATTTGTGAACTTATTTTTAGAATCTTTTATTACTTTTTGACAGGTACACTTACCCATAAACAAGTTTTGATGTTCTTATTGGGGGATTATTTTTCTAATATTAAGAAAATCTGATATTTAATTAATTTGAATAATTCCTGTTTTGCTTTAATTTTTTTTTGTTTATTTATAATTTTTTACTTTATTTATTTTGTTTTATCTATTTTAAATTTTATAAAAAAAAATTTAGTGTATGCTTACTCATTTTAAGTCTTTTACAACTTGTTCGTTTGATCTAGAAATTGAAAAAATTGTGTGAAGACAAAGGAAAGAGTTGAGAAAAAAATGGCAGAGGGAAGAAAATCAATTCAAAACTATATCACAACCATTGCTGGATGAATGCTTAATGAAGACCCCAACCTCTTTTTGACAAAATTCCTCTGGCTCACAAATACTATAAATAACAAAGTCACTACTGATACTATTAGGTTTCGCCTTTTTCCATTCTTTGTTACCAAAAAGTGAATGCATAGTTTACCATGCTCTCAACAGGTTCCACCACAACATGGGGGGATTTGACCAACAATTTTTGGAAAAATATTTTCCATCATCTAGATCTGCTAAGCTTATGATTGAAATTTTTAGTTTTCAATAGTATGAGTCAGAATTCCTATTTAAAGCATGAGAAAAATTTGGAGAGCTTTTGAGGAGCTACCGTGATAATGATTTTCCTATGTGGAGACCAATGCAAATTTTCTACAGAGTATTATCAATCTTCAATAGAACCACAATTAATGTAGTAGCTGGAGAAGCCTTCATGAGAAGAGACTAAGATAAAAGGTATAAATTGGTAAATGAGATGGTATTTGCTAGTTTTCAATGACACACAATTGATCCTTTCATAAGCAAGAGGAGGAAGAGTATTCCAGTATATTTAGCAGAAGCCAATAATCCTCTCACAACTTAGCCAGAGGCTAGGCTCTGACCAAGCAAGTTGAGTCAAGGCCATGGTAAATTACTAAAAACTTGTTTTCAAGAAAAAATTATTTTCAAGTGGTCTAATAAATGAATAATAAATATGATTGTCAAATTTTAAAATTATATATAATGGTAACTTAATTAGAATACACTGAATGTGAAAAAAGCAACAAGTTATATTAATATTCACTAATACTTTTACATGTTTTTTATTTTTAAATAAAAAATATTAAGGAAATGATAAATAAATCCACAAAGAATTAGACAATTTTTGAAAGATAATTTTTAAGGTGCTTTGTAAATAAAAAGGATAGACTATGTTCCTCCTGGAACAATTATTACCATTAATTTTAAATTAATAGATAATGAAGTTAGTTGTTTATTTGAAAAATACATAAATAGCCTTTAATTTTTAAAATATTAGCAAAATTACAATTGTTAATTTAGAAAAGATATACAATGATCTCTCAAATTTACAACTAATGAAATAAATACCTTTTTGAAGTACAATTTTAATTTTGTAACTGAGTTCCTTCTATCTGCGCTACCAAACAACAAAAATAAATTCAATTTCTAAGATGTGACACTAAACAAAATAAAAGCTAATAAACGTTGCAATGGTAGAAAATATTTAATTTATTGCATGGAGGTGGAGTAACATATTTAAAAATAAATTAAAAGAAATTTTTAAAAAAAGAATTATACTTTTTAAAAAAAAGTAAAAACTGAAGAGAAGATATTCAATTTAAGTAAAGAAAATCTCTAAATTTAATAAATAGTTATAAGAGATTTACATTAATTTTTTCTTAAAAAGAAAGTTAATTAGTTGAAGTTTAAATTTATGACTTATTAAACATAAAATTTTATTTTACTTCACTTATTAATCCTTTTAGTTTAAACTAAAAATTTTTAGAGTTGAAAAAAATGGTAAACAGAAATTTTTTTTTTCTTTGAAGTGAAATGATTAATGGGAAAAAAACTCAAAATTATAAGTTAAGCTGAAACAATATATGTAAATTGATTTACATGTTTAATGAAAAAATGTGTCATCCTAACTAAGGTGCTAATATTTTTTTTATAAAATTAATAAATTTAAGTTTTTTTTTATCTCAACAACATTTTTTTAATATTGATTCAAACTTTTTAAGTGCATGCTATGTGTGCAAGTCGACAAAAATTTGTATTGAATTTTTAAGATACGACAATAAATAAAATCAACGCTAATAAGCGTTGTGATGGAAGAAAAATATTTAATATAATACATATTGTGTAATCGTCACAACATGTAGCTTTCAAATTTAAATTGAATATTTGTTTATCGTGTATAAAATAAATTTAATATTTTAATATATTTAAATATTTATATGCAGCTTTGACTTTTAGGTTAGTTTAAAAAATTTATACTTTTTAAATTTAAGAGTTTAAATTAAAAAATAAGTAACTCATTTAATGATAAGTGCGTGCATGCGTTTCAATACAACTTTAAGTTTGCAATATATACATGTAAAAAAAAAAAAGCATGCAAATTGTCAAATAAACATTGTGAGTAAAGAAAAATGTTTAGTATAATACATATAACATGATCTGTACATGTAAAATAGATTTAATGTTTCTATCAATTCAAATATTTATATGCATAATTTGTCTTAATTTACAACAAAAATGTTAACAATAAAATATTTTTTAAGGTGAGAGTCTAACTAAAAATAAAAATAAGTGACTCATTTGATAATTAATATGTTTGAAATATACATACATACATTTATATGAGACAGAAAGAGAAAGATTAAAGAAAAGGAGGAAAGAAGGGAGTGTTGCAATGAAAAAAAAATTAATATGATACATATCATGTGCTTTTCATATATAACTTTTAAATTTAATGTGAATTTTTTTTTTGTTATATATGAAATAGATTTGATGTTTTTGTGTCAATATTATATTTTATTATGTAAAAATTAATATTTACATAATGTTCCATCAAGTCTCTTTCATGTAACACCTTGAATTTTGTAACAATAATATTTTGATTTATTAATGTAAGCGTATGTGAATTGTTCTATGTTTGTGTGTTTGAGATATATGATGATGTGGATATATATATTTGACTGTGTGATGATGCGAATACATGTGTAGGAATATAGGTGAATTGATTCAGAATGTTTGACTGGTAGTTGAGTTAGAATGATTTAGAGAATAGACTAAGTATGTACTGCAGGGGCATTCTCGCTATAGCAAAAGGATTCTCGCTGTAGCAAGAAGGCCCTAGACGAGTTGGGTGATTCTGTTGCGTTCTCATTGTAGCGAGAAGGTGACAGAAGAGAGTGCATTTCTAAATACAGTCTTGCTGTATCGAAAGAGTCTCGCTACAGCGAGATTCTGCAAAAATCAAATTGTAGTTTCCTCTGATATTTTTGTTGTAGTGAGAGAGAGTGTCGCTACAGTGAGGTTCAGAGACGGATGTTTCGCTGTAGCGAGAATATCACGACCAAAAAAGTATTTGAGAGGTTTAGGGTTGAGAAATTCATTTCCTACTTCTCTCTTTGAAATTTCTTCAATTCTCTCAACCTTCAGCCTTTTTTCACCAATTAAATTGTCTCCAAATTCGTTTGTGAGCGAGATTAAAGGTTGAGATTGTATTTGAAGTGTTTGGAGGTAAGTTTTATGGGCTAGGGTTTCATTCCTTCATCCTTTTCTTTGTTTTCTTGAGTTATCATAAATATTTCCCTTGTTTTAGGGATGAAGTACCGTGTGGGGAATATTTTCTGCTATTATTTCGTGTTAAGTCTTCATTTTGAGGTAAGAAAAACTCTACCCTATCTCATTGTACTTAGAAATTGATTATTGTGTTATGTATTGCAAGGTAATTAGGGTAAAGCATAAAAATATGTGTATTTGATAAGAATGGATTGATTATGATTGAATTGAGATGGAAACTATATTTGGAATGCAATGTGAATGATATTGAACATAGTATGTGTGATGTAGTAGTTTGATTGCGATGGAGTTTTGATGAGAATTTGATGTTTAAGAGTAATGTGATTGAATGTGGACATATGTGCCATGTGTGAAATTGAATATCATGATGTGATTGAGAATGTGGTTGAAATGCTTAGACTTGCCATTGATTGATATTAGATATTATAAAATGGGTGAGAATGTGTGTGAATGGCATGCTGAGTGTGATTGTGTTTTAAATGTTAGAAAATTATGAATGGTTCAGCGATACACTGGAAGTGGGGAAGATGGGACAGTAAAAATACCTTGGGAAAGAGAGGGTGGTAGTGACACTAACAGTGAGCGTGGGTGCATCACAAGCCACACACTCTTCTCCTGACTCAGCCTTTGACTAACACTTTGCTTGGAGGCTCAGTACCACACACGTTGTATCTGTGAAGTGCGAGCTATCCGGCGACAATCCATTGTGTGAATTGAGTAAGTCCCTGAAGTTGAGGGCATCAAGAATTTGTGATTAGAGTGAGCGTGGTTGACATGTAGTGAGCGCACATGTGTGTAGATTATTTGATAGTGTAGTGAGCACACCTATGTGTAAATGAGAATGAAATGTTGAAATTATTGCTTTGTGCCTGTTTGATGCACACTTGAGTTATATTAGTAAATGTGTGAAATGGGTAAGGTGAGTCTATTTGTTTGTGTATGATAGTGTAAAGTACTCACTCTTACGTTTATTTTTCAGGTAACTAAGACGATCAGTACCAGACTTAGTGAATGGAATGGATTAAACTGTTATAGGACTTAAGAAATTGATTTTTGAAATTTGATGTATTTAATTTGGTCATGTAGCACTTATTTGATGCAAACTTGTAACCTTCCCTTATTTTTGAAATACCTTATTGAACTATGTATTGGGAACTAATTATATGTAATTTATGTACTCCTATTTGTTGCAAAAATTTATTTATTTAGAAATTTTAAATTAAAGTGTTACATCTCATACCTTCCTCCAATACCCAAAACTCAAACCTAGTCCCTTTCAACATTATTCCTGACATTCTATAGTGCCCTAGGATAGGTGAGAGTACGTCAAGTTTGCTATAATATTAGCATTCTTTGCTCTTAAAGTGAGTGAAAGTGAGTCGATTCCATTATTGCATTCAGACGAATTGGGCATTCTAGAGCAATTTCGCTTAAGCGAGACCAGTCTCGCTCTAGCAAGATAAGATAAGACCACCTCAACTGTCCCCTCGCTTAGGTGAGAAGGGATCTCGCTCAAGTAAGAAGTCATAGGAAAAACAAAAAACTCTCTAGACCTGTTCTCGCCCAGACAAGAATACTTCTCACTCGAGCGAGAGTTGTCTCGCCTAGGCAAGAGCAATACTCGCTCAAGTGAGAGTCGGCTCACTCAAGCAAGAGCGTCCAGACTTGCAGGGATATTTCAAGAACTCTGGTGCAGAAAACATTCATATTTCTCACCAGACATCTTTCCACTCTCGTTTTCTCTCTATTCTCTCACCTTATCTCCTTAGAGAAAACCTTCTCAAAGCTGAACTCCTTCCTGATCCAAGTGTAAACATTTATCTCGTTCAAATCTAGGTAAGTTTTTGGGGTTCAGTTCTTCGTCATCACTCCTTATTCGTTGATTTCTTTTCTCAAGGGTTTTTATTTTGTAATAGTAAGGAGATTTGAGTTCTTTGGTGGTGTTTTTCTCTTTAAAACTCATGAGGAGTGAGATCTAAGAAAACTTAGTTCCATGTAAAGGTAACTTACCTAGATGGATATTATTATGCACTCAGATAATATAAATTTTCATCTAGCTAAGAATGGAGTAAAGTATGACTAAACCTTAGGGTAGAACCCAGAGTATGTATGGCTGAAAGAATTTTCTATTGTTTTGGTCAATAGTATGAAGTTGGTTGTGTCTAGAAGGAATGTTTGCAATGTTGTAATTTAATGCGCAGAAAATGTTATATATATACCTGTGTTGCATTATGCTAATTTTATTATTCTAAAGTCAAGTTACATGTTTAGATGGTTAGACATATAATGGTAGGAAAATGCTGAATTGTGCTATGTCTAGATTCAGATATCGAGATGGGTCACTCCCAGATTGAAAAATTGTAAGTTTCTTATAGATTACTTAAATCGTGAAACTAATTAGAACTGAGCTGTTTTATTTGCATTAGATGGGCTAAACATGCTGCATTGATTAGCTAAGAATTATTGACATATATATTAAGTTGTATAAACAATTATATTATATTTTGCATTTTATGATTATTTGCTGCGTAAGCTCACTCTTACATTTTGTTTGTGTTGGCATGTGTGTTGCGTTGACCGTACTGTAGTATGTAAGCAGAAGTGACATGTGGAGCACCTACTTCCCATGCGATAGAGTCTGACTGAGAAATGGTCTGAGTCAAAGATTTTTGAAATCTATAACTTTACTTTTGTTAGTCTAGGTCTTAGTTGTGAATCTAGACTATTTGGCTACAGATTTGATTATGAAATGTAAATTTTGATTATAAATTGTATTTTGAGTTTCATATAAAGTGACTCTTATTTAAATACTGTCATAGAATAATTATATATGTATATATTCATTATTTTATGAAGAAGCCCTTAATCCTTATTTTATTATTGAAATGTTGAGCATATATTTTTTTATTAATCAACATGAGTTAAATCTTGATTCTTTTAAAATGATTAAAATTCATATAGATTTTAATTGGATAGTATGTCACAGATCTTTCTAAAAAGGGGTTGTGACAAACTATAATTTGCAGTTGCAAGTGGTTTTAAGGTTTCATTGTTAAAAATGATTGCTGTTAGGATATCCTAATTTTTGCATATATCATTTTCTAGAAACATGAACATCGAACATGTTGAAAGAATGGTGTGACAATATCTAAAAATAAAATTTTGTTTAAGAAAGGTGAAAAGTGAACATGTTGAAGGGAACACCAACCACTAGACAATGTAGATTACTTGATAGTTTAAAAAAATTTGACTCGAATTGGATTACTAGATAGTTTAAAAATTTTGACTCGAAGGTGAAACAGTTGACTCATAGTGGGAAGGAAAATAATGAAAATGTTGAGTTAGCTATTGCTAAATTGAAAGCCAAGGCAAAGGAGGCAAGAAGAACAAAATTTATTGGGATAGATGATTTAGGATATGTTTTGTGAAAAAAAAAAAATTCAAAGGAAAGAAATCTAAATTGAAGCAAGGAAAAGTCCAAGAGTTTGTGTCTCCTTTGAGTTATACTAAGAAAAAGGTTAAAGTGAAAGTAACATTGGATGATGATGTTGAGACATTAGATAATTGTCAAAAGAAGAAAAAGATAATGTTGGTGAAAGTGATTTCAAAGGGCTCATTGATATAAGAGTTAGCTTTTCAACTTTTCCATTTTAGGTCTGGCAAGAGGATGTGCAATGTAGTAAATTTAGCCATACAACTAGTTCCAACATTGCTTAGGACAATTATCCAATGATTTGATTTGACAACTCCAAGGCTCATAACTTGTAATTGGAACAAGGTTGAAGAAGATATTTTGAAATAATTATTAATATTTTTTAAAATAATATAAATGATTGTTAGGGACATTTTGGTAAATATTAATATGTAAATAATAAAATATAAAAAATAACTATGACATTGTACTGATGAACAAAATTTTTGTTATCCAATTCATCACTTAATAAAATACAATTAATGGCAGAGATTAAATTATTATATTTTGAAAATATGAGGAACTAAATTCTAACAACTTTTTTCAAAATGACATATCAAAATGTGCTATTTATATAGAGAGCAAAAAAATATAATTTGTGATCATCACATCATGAAAATTTTAGATTTAATTTGAATGTTTGCTTGTCGTATATAAAATAAATTTAATGTTTCAATATATTCAAATATTTATATGCAACTTTGACTTGTAGGTTAGTTCAAAAAATTTGTACTTTTTAAATTTGTGAATTTAAATTAAAAGATAAGTGACTCATTTAATGATAAGCATGTGAGTTTATTTTAATACAAGTTTGAGTTAGCAATATTTACATGTTGTGAATATTCAATTTTATTTGGATCCCATCTAAATAATTTAAAAAAAAAAAAAATATCAAATTCTATAGGAAGTTAGGAATTATGAATTTAAAATTTAGAAAATAAAAATTAGATTCTATAGGATTTAAAATTTTAAATTTCTATAAGAGGTTAGGATTTTAAAATAGATAGATATTTTTTATTGTCAAATAACTAGGTTAGTGGAGGAAAAATCAATTGGAAATGGTAGACTTTTAGGAGAGTTGATTAATGGTACTCAAAAAATGACGAAGTAGGAACCTTTTATTTTTTAAAATATAAAATAATAAAATGGAATCTAGGATTTTGAAAAGTAGTTATAATTAGGAAGCCTAAAAAAAAGGACATCTTTTTTTAGAGCATGAAAAACAAAAGAGAAAAGGGAAACAAAAATGGGAGAGTTTGGAAAACAAAGAGTGAAAAAGAGAGAGAGAGATAATTTAAGAGAGAGAGCATGAGAAACAAAAAGAGAGAGGATTAGAAAAAATCAAAGCTTTGAGAATACTTGAAACAAAAGAAAAAAGAGAAGAGTATTGGAAGCATGAAGAAACTTTGAAAAAATTCATTAATCTTGAAGTACATATTTTCAAAGAACATCAAAGAAAAGGCAACACGATTCAAATCTTAAAAAAGCTAACAAAACGTGATTCAAAATTTTCTTCTTTTTCTAAAAAATAAAAATTAAATTATTACCTTTTATTTAATTAAAAATAAAAAATGACAAAATAATTTTTAAATTCATTCCCCTTATAGAAAAATAAATAAATAATAACAATTATTGTACATAGTTTATTTCTTTATATCTTCTTTCTAAAATTGTATTCCTTTATTATAAAAATAAAAAAATAATATTTTACAAATTATATCTTCTTATTGCAAACGTAAAAAATGAAGCTATAATTCTAAATAAATAAAAAATAGGAATTATTTTCTCTTAGAATGAAATAAATACTTATAAAGTTAAAATAATTTTATAAAATTAATTAAAATGTAACCACTTTTTTAACGGATGTCGTATGGTACTAATGCCTTCTTTATGCATAAACAACTTTCGAATCTTAATCTGGTTTTGAAGATTATTTTCTTAATTAAAGTTTTTTTAAAGTTTTCTTTGATAAATTTTGGTGGCAACTTCCTGTCATTAGTCTTTCTTAAATTGATTGCAACCTTTTTCTAGAGTCTTCTCTTTCTCTACACGATTGCGGTCCTGTCGTGACTCCAGTTATGACAAATGTAAAGAAAAATGTATGCAAATTGTCAAATAAATATTGTAAGAGAAGTGAAAAGGAATATGGTTAAAGAATATTTATAAAGTGATTTTTTTAAGACTTAATTATGTCTATAGTCCCTATAAAAGTGATATTATTTTATATAAGTCTTTAAAAAATTGTTTGGAATTATGACTATAGTCCCTATAAAAGTGATATTATTTTATATAAGTCTTTAAAAAATTGTTTGGGTTTAATTTGTGACATTTTTAAAATGTAAAAATTTAGTCTTTGTTGTCAACTGTACTTTATTAAGTAATGAGCTGAATAACAGAAATTTAATTCATCATTATTTTTAATATTTTATTATGTAAAAATTAATATTCACAAAATGGTCCCTTAAGTCTCTCTCTCATACCTTCCTCTAACACCCAAAATTCAAAGCTAATCCCCTTCACTCAATTACTCTTATTCCTAACATGCTATGGTGCCTAGGATAGGTGGAAGTAGGTCGAGTTTGCTACTATATTAGCATTCTTTGCCCCTAGAGTGACTAGGAGTGAGTTAATTCCATTCTTGCATTCAGATGATTTTGATATTTTTCAGCCTATAAAAGGGAAGAAATTTAAAATGAGAATAAAGAAAAGAATTGATATAAGAAAAAATATGTGGAGTACAAATTTTCTATGATCATCACAATGAGTTGTTTGGTTGCTAACACTAATAGAGGTTTAAAGCTATTCATGTTTCCATTGATAAACTTTGATCATAAGAACCACAATTTACAATTGTAGGTGTTATTATTAAGATATTATTATTAAAAATAATTGTTGTTGGGATATCCTTATTTTTGCATCTATCATTTTTTGAAAACATAAACATCAAACATGTTGAAGGAAATGGATGAGAGGTCTGGTTTGATGACTTTAAGACTTACAAATTGTTATTAGAAAGAGGTTGAATAATATATTTTGAAATAATGTTAATATTTTAAAATGATATAAATATTTTTTGACATATTTTGTAAAAAATAATATGTAAATAATAAAATATAAAAAATAATTATTACATTACAGTGATGAGTTAAATTTCTATTATCTAACTTATTATTTAACAAAGTATAATTAATAATAGAGAATAAATTCTTATATTTTAAAAATATAAAGGACTAAATCTTAATAATTTTTTTTAAAGACTTATACCAAAATATACTACTTCTATAAAGACTAAAAAGATAATCAAGCTTTATTTTAATTTTATCAATTATCATATTATCATTATTGAGCTTGCAGTTAGAAAGTACTTTAAATAATTTCTTTAATATTTTGTGTCTTTTAAATGTGCAATAATTATCATTATTAATGCTACATTAAATATGTATAATAAATAGTGGTAATTATTAATTTATTTTTAAAAGATATAAATATACTAAAATTTTAAGACATCAAAACAATTATCACTGTAAATATATCTATTTTAGCAGTATATTTAAGAAGAGTATAATCAAATTTATGGTCACCCGAGCAAGAAATATTTTTAATCCACCCCAAGAGTGGTTATTTTGTTTGGACTAAAACTGTAAAGCTGGGCCTGGTAGATAACTGGGCTAGGATGGGGTTGAGATTGAGAAAGAGCAGAAACATTTACGGTTATCATTTCGGTGCTCCCACTCTGATGTGATGGCTTTATGCAGAATAGCTTGCTCTTCTGCTTCTGCTTCTGTTTGCGCCACTACTTTTCGTTTTCGGAAATACCCTTCCAAATACCAGAAATTCTCCTTCGCAACGATGGATGCTCCTCCAGAAGGTTATCGGAGGAACGTTGGTATCTGTCTAATGAATAATGAGAAAAAGGTTTTGCAATTGCAATCTCTCTCTCTTATGCCTTTATTCACCCAATCAATGCTTAATCATTTTTATTTTGCAGATTTTCGCGGCTTCCAGGCTCGATATACCCAATGCTTGGCAAATGCCCCAGGTACCGTTTCTTTTCTCTCTGTTAAACTACTATTTTAACTTAATTTCACAAAATAATAATAATAATAACAAATTTTCTAGCATACCTCAAATGACGCATAATTTTAATAAAATTATAACATGCATTGGATACTGTGATATTTTGTAATTTTCAAAAGCTTGATATGTATAGGTTCTTACTGGGCACACGTTAAAAAAAATCATAATAATAATAATAATTATTATTATTATTTTTACATCTTTATCTGATAACTTATAGAACAAGTGGTATTTCCTCAAAAATAATCCGTTCCAAACATGAATGTCTGGTTTAACGTACTTATTTTTGGTAGCTTATGAAGAAAAGGGTAAAAGACTTGGAATGGTGTACTGTAAGTATGTAAGTATTCATCTTAATGTGGCACATTTTAGGGGGGTATTGATGAAGGTGAGGATCCAAGAAATGCAACTATCAGGGAATTAAGAGAAGAGACGGGAGTTAATTCGGCCGAAGTGATTGCAGAGGTGCAAATTATAAATTTCTTTACTTGCTAGCACCCTACTACCTGGCTGTTGTCATAATTTGCAAGTGCCAAATCATTTTTCATACTGGTTGAAATATTTCTGTTAGTTAAACTGCTACATCTCGCCTTGCTTTTAGAATACCCATATCAGCTTTGTACAAGGATACGCGCACTTTGTTCTGTTGCTGCATCCATATTTATTTTTATTGATTAGATTTAGAGGCTTTGGAACGAGTGAACTGGGAAGGCCTTTTGATGGTTTTTTTTTTTGCATATATTAACCTTTGCTAGAATTGCTTAGGTGTGATACTTGAATCTTAAAACAGCGATATTTTAGAGTTTTTTTTCCTGACAGCCAAAGACTAAGGTTTTAGATAGCTCACAGTTGATTTCTGGTGGAGGGTAACGAAAGGAATTTTGATAAGTTGGTACCTTTTTAATTTTGTAAAAGTATGTATTTATTCTTGAGGCAGCAAGTTGAAAGAAATCTGAAACTCACAACTGTGAACGGTAGTACAAGGAATAATATAAAGATAAGATAGAGAAACTAGCTTACCTGCCTCAATCTAGCGTAATAATCAAAGTTGAAAAACACTTTACCTTCGAATATTCTTGAGTTCTCATAGAGATATGTCTAGATATCTAAGTTTCCTTGTAATATCAGGTGCTTCCTGCCTAGATTAAGTCTTTCGAGTTTCGATATGGAACCTACTAAACCATTTTCACAGACAAACTCAACCTTAAAGCTTAAACTAGGCCTATGAATGGTTTATATCTCTAGCTCCCCACTTCACATAGAAACACTTGGGACTTGATAGGCAAAATACAGTTTAAGTTCTAAGAATGAGAACAGCAAGGATCAAACCCGACTGCTAGATCATACACACTGAGATACCATGTCAATGATCACATTGATCTTCTGTTTATCAGCAACATCGAATTGGTCCAATGATAATTAATGGCATCAGTTATGTTGTTCATCGAACAATTTGATGTTACACATATCCTTTGAGAACTGATTTGATGTATTGGTAAAAGGGGGACCAATGTGATGTTGCATACACCTTTGGAGGACCAACATGGATAATATTACAAAAACTTCATTAATTGGTGAGGCCTATGAATGTTTTATAACTCCCATTATCATTAAAAATGCTTCCATTGAAAGGAGTTTGCAGCTGTTCATTAAACCCTCAGGTTCAATGGCCTTTGAGGTGTGTCAAAGAAAATAATCAGCTCCTTCCTCATGCTGCTAGGTATGCTAGAGTTACATCCAAATCTAATCATTGTTTTTGATCTATCTATGTCAATTAACTGATTCACTGACATTATTAGTTTTCATCTAGCACAAAATCCTAATAAAGCAACCTTTTTTTCTTGCTGTAATGATAAATGTTCATCTTGGTGGCTTTCTATTGTAGGTACCTTATTGGTTAACTTATGACTTCCCACCAAAAGTCAGGGAGAAACTAAATATTCAGTGGGGAACTGATTGGAAGGGTCAGGCGCAGAAATGGTAAACATTTGGATATGGTCTGTCTGGATGGAATAAAACTCATAAGAACGGTGCACAACCAAATTATATAATGTTTAACTACCTAGAACCAATCAAATAACAATTTGTTGGCATTACATTTTTTTGACCGAATGGTTTTGTTTTCCCCTCCTTTTCATGAGTAGGCTTTAAAGTCATGCCTATATTTGTCCTTACAATAACTAAACTTTATCTCACCGGGTGAGGTTGGTTATATGAATTACATGACGTTAAAACTAAAATTTCAGGAATATTATTAATAAAAAAATTTCTTTTAATAATTTCCTCTAAGGTTTTTTTGAGTTTTCATTTATCCTTTTCTTCTAGACTAAAATTCATGACATCAACTCGTCTCACTAGTGCTTCAAAAGGTTTTCTTTACAAGTGACCAAATCACTTAAGACAATTTTCACTTTTCAATCATCTTTACCACTATAGGTGTTACTCTAATATCATCACGTCTATTATTATTTTTTATCTTGTTCTTACTCATGAGAATTATTTACCTTTACATAAATGCCTATATCTGTCGTTGTGTGCGAAAATTTGGGTGAGTGCAGGGGTGAAGGTATTGGAATTGGAAGGCATACTAGAAGGGATATTTTGTTTTGGCTTTGCTAAACGGTGTTTTCGAATCTTCATATCCACAGGTTTCTTTTAAAGTTCACCGGGCAAGATCAAGAAATCAATCTTTTGGGTGATGGTACTGAGAAAGCTGAGTTTGGGGAATGGTCGTGGATATCACCGGAACAAATGATTGAGCTTGTGAGTATACGGGATGATGATAACTTTTTTCATACTTGTCCAAAGCCAATGGTATGACTTGGTTTATCTTGTCATGTAGGCAGTGGATTTCAAGAAGCCTGTCTACAAGGAAGTCCTTGGTGTGTTTGCTCCATATCTCCAATAATCTTATCTGTTATGGCTTCCACGTGACAGGTGCCTTGGATAATTCTGTGGGCTGCTTTAAAAATAATGTGCCTAGACATTATTCTCTCTGTCTCCTCTTTGCCATAGCCATAGGACAGGCGAAGAGGGCTATTTATTATGTGTCTATGCATCTGTCCACTTTTGTTGTCATGATAAAATATGACACGTAACACGTCATTGTTATCAAGAAGGGTATGAGAATGAATTTTGTGATTACTTACCAACCTACGAATCCCATGTCCCTTTGGGTACACAGTAAAAACCGATTTTTGTTAAAATTAAAACTTATGGGAAGTTCTATTTTGTATACAGATATATATGTCTTGGGAGAAATTTATTATGGCGGCGCTGAACAATTTTCATGTGTTTTCAATCGAAGACAGCCACAAATCTAAGCCATGTTTGGAATAAATTATTTTAAACAAAAATAAAATAAAATAAAACTCTCTTATGAAACTAAAAGAGATAAGGGATTTTTTTTATAAAAAAAGTTAAACTTTCACTGGATTGATTGGAGTTACGCATTTTGTAACTCCATTGCTTCAATCAAAGCTACTTCTGGAATTTGTCACCAAGTATTGAGATCTCTCAGCTTTGCATCGCTCCACTAAATAGGTTATTGTAGTCAAAAGATGATTTATGAATGGATTGGATCAAGATTTTGCAGCAAAAGTGTTGCAAAATGCACTTCCAAAGGTATAAGCAGCAGAATTTAAATATATAAAATAACTTACAAAAACTACATTTATAACGTTTTGCCTTTTACTGCAGTGTATATTTAATATTCACCGAAGGTGAGATGTCAAACCCAATTGTTCTTTTGAATCCAATTATTTGCTTTAAACTAGTTACAAGTGGTTTTCTTTCAACTTTAGGCTCTCCAAGCATTGCACTATCTTCTTTTTCACCAAGAATAACGACATCCACGTACGTTTTGTAAAAGAAAAAAGGAATATACACTCAATCTCTCCATACATAAGTAAACGTAGGCACAACTCAAGAATACAGGAGTGTTCTTCGCTGAAACACAAAAAACTCTTAAAATCATCATTATTCATTCTTGAACCTCTTAAAAGCATTTAGGCATAATATTTAAGAATCATTCAGCAAATCACAAGCTCCAAGGCAGAGAACGCATTTGAGTCGTAAGTCCTGTTTATCACAAATGCTAGACATGAAAATTCGGTTATGCTTTATACAAGCGTGCATGCAATGGATGACTTGTTCAGTACCTACCAAGTAAGGATAATCTATGAATATAAACAATTGGAACTTATCAATAAGGTTTGAGAACATACTACGTGGACTTTCAGTTCAAAAATGAAGCAAATATCAAAGGATATTTCTACAATTGCGTATTACGAAAGAATAAAATCTATATCCCATATAAAATATGTATTAAGTTAACAATAAGCAATTGAAACACCCTTGCAATGGGGAAAGCGAATAACAGATCAACTTTTGAGAGCCATTAACAACAGTCGAGTAGCTAATTGACACAAGTACAAATCATCAAAAGGGCAATTCAATTTTCACCACTTGCTTTTCTGTAAATTATTATTAACAGTCGGAACAGGAAAAAGTAGCTCTTAGTAAGACTTGTTAGTCAACTATAGTTAATTAGTTATGATTTACGAGTATATAAATAGTTGTTAAATTAGTCCTTGATTAGTTCCTGTACTTAATGCACTTGTGGCATTAATAAAATTGAATGAATGTAAACTGGTCCTGGGTGAGAAATTTTGTAAGATAAATTAATTCGTTCTAGGATTAAAGATATTTTAAACTTTATATAATGAGTTATGATGTTGCAGGTATGTTACATACTTGGAGAGTGCATGGAGGTTTGTTGAATTCAACTGACAAAATAGTATTGAACCATAATTATTTGGGAGAAGTGAGAAATCTAGATACTTTGAAACACCCCTGCATATCTATGGGCACCAAACATATAACTATGACTCAATCAGAATTTTGCAAGTTCAAAACAAGCACAATAAGAACATACAAGATCTTCAGGGATGCAATCTTTGATTGACTGTGAAGGCATGACTTAAGAATCCATCTTAATGTCCTGTACCAGAACAAACAGTCAACTGGTTACAACATTATATGAACACATTCGAAAAATAATGTCCTAATAACATCTTGGAGGATACTGTTCCAAGTTTGCAATTCAATCTATATCAACCGAGATACTTCACCTTCACAATTGCTTGATTAAAATCAAATGAATACATATTCAAATCACAAAAACTGCAGACTCGGATTAAATTGCAACATTTCTAATTCCAAAGAATTGTTCCTGCTTTTTAGACTAAAAATAGGTGCATTTCCTTAAAATCTTCGACCAATTTCAACACTTAAGACTGGAAAAACAATGACAATGGTTTATGTATCGATGCACTGGGTAGATGATGGGTTGCTGGATAACTGTGTCACCTTTGCACAAGAAAGGAATTATATGTTTTTGTCAAGTTGATAAAAAAAGAGGAAGCATGAAAGATGCCGTGCATCTTGTCAAAACCCCTTTTAAACAGTCAGATATTGTTCCAAAGTGATGGAGACTTAGCATGAGAAACAGTTCTGTGTTCTTCCATGAATGCATATGCCTTTCAAAGAAAATTCTAGAAAGAAAAAGAATTAACTAATGAAGAAATTACTTTCCAGTGGTTAAGTTGCTGAGCCCCAATCAATTTCTGAGAAGTCTACAATCTGTCCACTTAGAACCTAAATCTCCTTGTGAGTGTGAATCACAAAACAGGTTTAGAGCATAACAGCTGAGTAGCAATAGAACCAGAAACTTTTTCAGTCTTATCGCTCTAGTATGTTTTGTATGTGGTCCATGACAATGTCTGCCACAATCTCAGGTGAGAACCGTCTGATCATGTCCTCTCTTGCCTGTCTGCCTTTGTCTGTAGCCTCAGTGAGATCATTCATCACCTGCCTTAGAAGAACCTGAAGTTTATACTCAGAAGGTTCAGCCCAAAGATGTCCCTTGAATGGACCTTCCATTACTTCAATCATTCTATCCGCAGGTAGTGGATAGCTATTAGCCTCTGTCAAATATTCAGTTGGCCCAGACCAATTTGTGGCAATCACTGGCAATGCCATTGACATGGCCTCCACCAGTGGTCTCCCCCATCCTTCTCCTCTGGATGGAAGAACAAAAGCATCAGCTGCCCTGTAAACTCTTGGCAAGTCACTTTGTGGTATGTGTGTATCAATAACATACACCGGAGCCCAGCCACTACCTGGTTCTACAACATCAGAATTCTCCACAAAATCCAGTATTTTGTTCCCAAAATCTCTGTCACTATGATAAGGATTTGTTAACAAGTACAAAGCAACTCTATCATCCTTTGAGAATTCCTTCAAGTATGATTTCAACAACACATCCCACCCTTTCCTATACTCCCACTTGAAGATACTTAAAAACACAAAACTCTTCCTCACACCAGAACCTAAAACCAGTTTTGCTCTAGAAGCAAGATCCAATGGCTTGTACCTGGCAGGATCAAAGAACTTCACATCAACAGGTTGAACAATCTTCACCACCTTGGAAGGATCAACCCCACTTTCCACAAATGTAGACTTATGAAACTCTGTAGGAACCCAAACATAATCCATTTTATTACATCTCTTTACATGTTCATCATTCACTCTATCAGACTCAAACATAGTCCTCCCAATCACAGACTTAAAATCATTGTAAAATGATGGAGGGCATGCAAGGGTTTGAAACAATGGCGGGTACCAAGCACCAGGTTCACTATGGCAAACCACAATAGTCTCATTCATTCTACACTCAGTTTGGTACAACTGAATGGCCAAGTTCTTCATATCCTGTGGCAAACCCTCCCAAAATTCCAAAGATTCTAGATCACCATGGTGCTCAATTGCCAACCTAAATGGTAAAGATTGCATTTTTCTACGTTTATCAAGTGCCAAAATATAGGACCAACCTTCTGAGCTATACCCTCCTCCTGAAAGGAAAGGAGCCATCCAAAGCACACAATGGGAGGGGATAGAAAGTGGTTTTGGGGGTGAAAAGAGAGACCCAATTGCATGAAAAAGGGTTGGTGATGTGAGGGAGTGTTTCAAGTAATGAACTTTGTAGTAGTTTGTTCTTGTGAAACCCCACGAGATTGCTATAAGAAGAACCAAAAAGGATAGTGAGTGAAATGTAAATTTTCTGAATTTTGATTTGAAGGGGTGAGTTGTTGGATTGGGAAGAATATGTTGTTGGTGGTTTGATTCAGAGGAATTCATGACAACATGTATGGGTGACGGAGATCACACTATTGTTGTAGAGCGAGAAAATCAGAGAAATCCAATGACACCACATCCAGAGGGGAGGAGGAGAGCGATACATCTGCTGGGAGACCCTATGGAATACTTTTTGGGGGAAAAAATGGTACTTTTAGGCTCAACCAATGAACCATTTGAAATATAATTTTTTATTTTTGGTAATGAAGTTTTAGTTCTTAAAAAATTTATTATTTCATTTATTTTTATACACTAATTTTTCAAAATACAATTTTCTTTATTAAATGGCCTTTTTTTAGTTATTATAAAATCTTTTATTTGATCTCTAAATAGTATGAGTCTCTCGTTTGATCTTCATAAATATTATTGATTTTTATTTTGATCTTTTTAAAATAAAGTATTAAATGAAAATTTTATTTTTTATAGAAATAAAATAAAAAATAAATGAAAATGACCATTTGCAATAAAAAAAAACTTACGGAAGGCTCGTTTAAAAAGAATTGAAATAAACTACTAAATAAACAATTATACATTTTTCAGAGAAGCCTCAATTAAGTCTTTTTACTAATATAATCTTTTTCTTTTCTTTTTTTCTGAAATGTAGTATTTCACTTGCAACTTAGATTTTAATTTAAAGTTAATTACTGTTAAAACTGTAGTATTCCTCTTCTACCTTGTACAGATTATGTTAAAATCTGAACACCAACATACAAGTAACACGTATGTGTACAAACTCAATGTTAGAAAATTCAATTCTTTTTTTTTTTTTATCAAATGTATTATGCCATTAAAGTATCCATAACCCACTCTTATATCATCTTTTCCTATTTCCTATATGCAAATAAGTGCATGATAATAGAACATAACCTTTGTACACTAAAACCGAAACCAGAAGAGGCAAAACAGAAAACATTGTCATGATTATACAATACATAAACATGCCTTAAGAAAACTAGTACATCTTTCTTGTGTGGGAAGGATTTGCATCTACAAATGTTTGACAACATCTCTCATCGTGGGTCTGTTGCATGGATCCTTTTCTGTACATCTCAAAGCCACCAAAAGCACCTTGGTAACTTGTTTCATCACATTACAGTCTGAAATTTCATGAGCAAGCTCTGAATCAACAATTTCATCAACAACTCCTGTTTCCTCCCATACAGATCTTATCCAATTAACTATATCCGTTCCTTCCATAAATGATGGATCCAATGCTTTCTTTCTTGATATCAGCTCCAACAAAACTACCCCATAACTGTATACATCAGACTCCTTACGCTTTGTTGTTGTATAAGCACTCTCTGTCACATACCAATATTTAAACATGTTAATCAAGATAAGAATTAGCAGGATTTGGAAAAAAAAGATGCAGTTATGTAAGAAAAAAAAGGGTGAAGTTATCATAGTAGAAGAGTTGAAGAACGAAGAATTACCTGGTGCAATATAACCAATTGTACCAATGACATATATTGACTGTTTTGATGTAGAAGGCTGATCCAAAAGCTTGGCAACACCAAAGTCTGCAATGTGAGGCTCCATCTCAGAATCTAGAAGTATATTGCTTGTCTTGATGTCTCTATGCACTATAACAGGATCACAATCATAATGAAGATAAGCCAATCCATGAGCAATTCCAACAGCTATCTTATTCCTGACATGCCATTCCAAAGATTGTGGTGGATTCTTCTCATGCAAAGCATCATGAAGGCTCCCATTTGGCATGTATCTGTAAGCAATTAGACCATAGTTTTCTCTCAACCAGCACCCTTCCATTTTGACCAAATTTCTATGCCTTATCTTCCCAAGGGTTTGAATTTCTGTGATCATACCTGGGCTTTTCCCCTCATTTTGAGAAACTACAAGCTTCTTTACAGCCAAAATTTTGTCTGGACTTATTGCTGCTTTGTAAACAACTCCTTGAGCTCCTCTGCCAACAATATACTTATCATTTAGGTTTTCTGTAGCTTTCATCACTTTATTGAGAAGTGCTGAAGAATCATCTTCCTCCTTGATTATGGCTTCCTGCTTAATATTTCTGATAAAGAATATGTAAACTAGTCCCAGCAGCAGAACAACAAATATTGAGGATCCAAGTGCTATCATCACAATTGCAACTTTACTGAGGCTTTTTGAATTTGTTTCACATGGCCTTAAATAGCTGCTTTGAGTGAAATTCAACCCATTTAATAATGAAAAATTGACACATAGGCCAGGATCGCCCAAAAATGATACCGAAGAATTTGGTAACTTCATCAGCTGTTGTGGCACAGGACCTTCGAAAGAATTGTATGAGATGTTGAATTCAGATAATGAACTGAGCTCATCAAGAACTTGAATACTTCCTGTTAAATTGTTCCAAGATAGATCCAGTGTTTGCAGATTCTTCAGGTTTCCAATCTCTCTAGGAAGCTCACCTATCATCCCATTAGCACTTAGATTTAACCCATATAACAAATTCAGCAATTTTCCAACTGATGTAGGAATATTTCCTCCAAACATATTTCCACCAAGTTGTAACTCATTCAGCTTTTCAAATTCAGGCAAGAAATCTGGGATACCCCCACTAAAATTATTCTCTGAGAGAATTAAAGTTGTTAATGCTATCCAGCTCTGAAAACTTGATGGAAATGAACCATTTAAGAAATTGAATCCCACATCAAACTTGATCAGTTTGGTACATTTGGACAGCTGATTTGGCAAAGGACCTTCCAAGTTATTGTGAGAAAGATCCAAAGACTGGAGATGCACAAGGTTTCCCAACTCCGAGGGTACAAGACCTGTCAAGCTGTTCATGGACAGATCTAAAAGAGAGAGATTTGTGCAGTTTCTCAAACTTGATGGAATTGCTCCACTGATATTGTTGTTGCTGATGCTCATGTAATAGGCATTTGGATTAGTTTCAAAATCAGGAAGAGGCCCAGTAAAATTATTTTCTTCAAGTCTCACCCTTGAAAGAGTTGTGCACCTTCCTACATCAGCAGGTATGCTACCATTAAATTGATTGCCACCCATATTCAGCTTGTCTAATTGCTTTCCAAAACAAAGATTCGGTGGGAGGGTACCGGTGAAATTATTGTACATGAAGTCTAACATCACCAAACTGCTATTGATTCCTAGACTCTGAGGTATGACTCCAGAGAATTGGTTGCTGAACAAAGAGATATTCTTGAGATGTTTGAGTTCTGTCATCATTATAGGTAGCTCTCCTGAAAGGCTATTATTGTACACTAGGATATGTTCAAGGCTTTGAATTTTCCATATGCCCAGTGGAATTTCCCCTGTCAAAAAGTTTTCATACAATCTAAGATCACGTAGAGTACTCAAGTTTCCCAATTCACTAGGAATTTCTCCCTCAAGTTCATTGGAATACAAATGTAACTCTTCCAGTGATTTGCAATTGCCAATCTGTGGAGGTATGTTCCCAGAAAATAGGTTCACTGGAATTATTAGAATGGAAAGCTTGTGCAATAGGCCCAAGGTTGATGGTATACTGCCAACTAAGTTGTTCCCTGCAGCATAAAACTCTATTAGACTACTACAATTCCCCAAGCTTGATGGTATACCCCCACTAAAATGATTGTAAGAAAGACTCAAATAAGATAACTTTTTGCAATTTCCAGATCCCAACTGAATAGTGCCTCCAAGATTATTATAACTCAGGTATAAATCATGGAGATTTTTGAGATTATTTAGACTCTCAGGAATAACTCCCTCCAATTGATTCCTTTCCAAATACAGATTCTCTAATTTACTACAATTTCCAATGGATGTGGGAATTGTCCCTGACAGCTGATTATTATGAAGATCAAGTGTGACCAGCTCAGTGATATTCCCAACACTTGGGGAAATGGAACCAGTTAAACTATTGTTGTTAAGATACACTTCTTCTAGGTGAGTAATTTCAAACAAGGATGCAGGAATATCCCCGTTAAGAAGATTAGAAGAAATGTCCAAGTACTTCAAATTTTGCAAGTTTTTGAAGCTTTCAGGTATTTCTCCACTAAAGTTGTTCGCAGAAAGAATCAATTTCTCAAGCATGCTACAATTACCTAATTGTGGGGGAACTTTTCCATAGAGATCATTACCTGACAAGTCTAAGGTTTGCAAGTGAATCAAATGTCCAATTTCGGGTCCTAATTGACCAAAAATAGAATAACTACTAAGGTTTAGAGAAATTACATTGTCGACTTGATCACAATGCACTCCAACCCATGAGCATGGAGTGGAATCAGAGGCCTTCCAGGTGGAGTTTATGCCACCAGGCACAACATTCCAGTGCCTCAAGAGGGAGAACAAAATCAACCCTTCTGAGCTCAAGGCATAAGCAGCATATATCAACGTAGAAAAGCATAGAAGCAGCAAGAGATACCTCATAGGAAGAAAAGGAACCACAACGACAAATATGATGCTAAGGTGGCAAAGCTTTTAAGAGCAAAAACTAAAAAACACACACTTCCTTGCAGTTTGCAAGAATACCAGAGTAAGGTGCTGTTTTTGGGCTCTAGACTTTGCTATATATGGAGGAGTTGAAATTGCATGCAAACATTTCACTACACAAACAAAGAAGAGACAAGAGAGTGAGTGCAAATGAAGTTGTGCCATGCAATTGTAACACTGCTTGTAGCTCTACATTTTTGACTTTTTTTCAAGTTTAGTAGAATCTGTGTGTATTGGTCCTATTTGCCCACTTGGCCTGCCCACTTGCCCATTTTTAAGAAATAAACTATTTTTATTCAATAATTAAATTATTAATAATAATATTTAAATAAACAATTAAATATTTTACAATGACAATAAATACTTAAAAAGACAGCACCCTGCACCCACATGCGAAAACACAAATATCATAGAAGCACTTACAACTTGCCTTTAATAATCATTCATATTGCCAAAATACATATGTAGCCCTTTAACCAAAAATTAATAGTAATAACAATAATTAAATGTTTAAATTTATTGACCAATTAAGCTTTTCTTCTGGAAAAAATATAGATTTTAATCTCGGAGTCTGAAGGGAAAAGAATGACAAAGGAGAAAGGTTCAAAATATCAATAATTTATATCACTAAATAGGAATTTTTTAAATATTTAATATATATATATATATATATATATATATATATATATATAGAGAGAGAGAGAGAGAGAGAGAGAGAGAGAGTACTAATGATAAATGATGAATAAAGAAGATGTAGACATGTAACTAAGAGGTCTTTGGCAATTTTGAAGTCAATAAAGATTGCGATGAATTAGCCGTTGGAGGAAAGTCCACAAATATTATTCTTAAGGAGGTGAACTAAATATCTTTTTTACAAAATAAAAATATATTGTTATAATTTAATATTTTAAAGTTATTTTTTATATTTAGGTTGAAATGTTTTTTTATTTTAATAATGGAAAATTTATGAAAATAAAAAAATTCAATAGTTGAGTTAGAAAATAATCTATGTTTTTATATAATAAAAAGACACACATATATATACTCTTTTTCGTAAAAAAAAAATATAGATAAAGCATGAGAATATTACTTTTAAAAAAATAAAATTAAGCTGACAATTATGTTGTTCAAAAAGTTGACAATATTGAATTTAGGTTTTTCGTGTATTTTAAGAATTTTAGCTAGTTATTGACCAAAAAATGCGGCTAGTGGAAAAGGTGCTCTCTTATGTTAACTTTGACTTTCTAGTTACATGTTAAGTAAACATTTAAAGTAACTAAGGCTAGAAGTACATTGTTTATAATATATTATTTATTATTAGTTAAAAATTATTAAAATTATGTGAATTTTATTGTTAAATTAATATTTATTTTATATTTTATATTTTTTAATAAATTTTAATTTAATAATAAAAAATATGTTGCCAGCATTCTTAATGTAAAATGATATTCGGAGGATCAACTTATGTGTTTCAAATAAAAAAAATGCATATAAAAATAATAAAACTGTTAAAACTTTCGTCTTATATCTTTATTTGAATCAATATTTTTTTTGACAAAATTACAGTTAAAATCTTATTGAGAGCAATAGTCTGATATGAAGACACGTATTCTATGTTTGGTGAAATAAAAATATTATTTTAAAAATTACTGTTTCGTAAAAAGTGGTCTAATTCAAAGAGTCATATTGACATAAAAAAAGTTTTGACTCGTTTTAAAGAATTATCTGAATGTTAGAGGAAGCTTTTAGTTTTTTTATGTCTATTTGGCATCAAGCTGAACTCTTTAACTCATTCAGTTTTTAATTTGGCTAAGTTAAGATTTTAATTTCTAAACAAAATATTCAATTTTTTAATTGCATACATATAGACTAAATAGTCTCTTTATAATTTTTTTCCTGTTTTGATTTCTTTAAAAATCCTGAATTTTTCATTTAATTTCTAAAAAATTGTATTTATGTTTTATTTGTAATTTAAATTATTTATCATAAAATTTATTTTAATAATTTTCTCCGTGTAATCACGATGATGTTTTTTAAAAAATACATGTGCAATTTATAAAAGAGGATTTTGTCGTAAGATGAATAACACTTAACTGAAATTTAATGGTATTAATTTTCAAGGATTTAATTATAAATATTTAATCAAAAAAATTCAATTATAGGAACTTAAAAAAAAATTATAGATATTAACATATTAATTTATTCAATAGTTTTTTTTAGGGACCTTCCAATTACTTTGAACTTATTGATAAGCATGTTGAGTAATAACAAAAGCTTCTTCTTTAACTTAAACAATTCCATCATTCACACCAACAACACTAATTTTTTACTGTATTCCTCCTTTATCTATGGTCGCACCGGGAATGGCTTCCGAGAAGGGTAGTGGTGACAATAGTGCCACTTAAATTAGGCATTATTGCATTGGCTGGAAGAGGATGATCGCAATGTTAGACAATGAGGTAGAAAGAGATTTTTATGTAAGGATATCACAAGAGTTGAGAGTGATAAAGATTTAGACAACAATTTTTTTTTTTGAGTGAATGAATTATGTAACACCCTTATTTTTTTATTGTCTTGGTTTTTAGAAAACAGAATTATGTGTGGGGTTTCTTGTTCAGGTGATATAGAGTTTTCTAAGTCATGCATTTTGGGCACTCTCACTTAAATGAACTGTGTCTCGCTCAAGCAAGAAAAGATATTATCATCCCAACTGTCATCTTGCCCAAGTGAAATGAAACTTGTCTAGTTGAGGAATCATAAGAAAAATGAAGAACTCTTTAAACTCATTCTCACTTAAGCGAGAATGCATTTCGCTCAAGTGAGAATATAAAAAAACTAGGTAAAGTTCTTATCTGTTTTCTTGAGCAGGCAAAAATTGACTTCACTCAAGCAAAAACGCGCGAATTTAGAGGGATATTTAAAGAACTTCTAACTTAGGAATTTTCATTTATAACGAAACAGTTTCTCCTCTCATTTCTCTCTATTCTCTCATCTTCTCATTCCAAAGAAAACTCTCTTGCACTCTGAACCTCTTCCAGATTCAAGCTTGAACATCTATTCTATTTGGATCCTAAGGTGTTTACTTTGTAATATTTTGAGAGATCTTCATCTTTTGAACAAAACCTTCCATCGGAAGTGTTATACCTTTCTTTTGGATCTCTAGAACTTGATCTTACAGATTCGTTTTCAAGTGAGGAAAGTCAATCCCAAACCCTAATTCCTACTTAAGTATTTTAGTTTTGAAAATACTAAATTCTTCTATTAGAACCATAAAATTCAAATATTTTCTTAAAATCTGAAGTGTAAGAATGGAGATTTTAGACACGAAAAACTCATGATTGGTTTTAGAACCATCTAACTATAATTTTATAGTAAAGACTCTAAACAAAACCATTTTTACAAGTCTTATAATTTTATTTTTGAATATTATGCATGTACAGTGAAGGTTTGCTATTTATTATTTTGAATATGTGTATTGTGAATACTGGATGATGTTAAACTCTAAGATAGAATATTTTATTAAGATCGAGAGAGTGTCCGACCTTCGACATATTTTATTGACTTGTATAATATGAAATTAATTGATCAATGATTATCTGCATGAGAATGATATATGACAATGACTATGGATTGTGTTTGATAGTCTATATATATTGAAATTAATGAGTTTATGTTATTGATGAAAAGTATTTGATTGCTCTTGAATGATAAAAATGTTTTATTAGTGAAAATTGATGAATAGAGAGCTTATGTGAATGAGTATACATGAAAAATTAAAGTTGTTGATATTATCGAAATAGAAATAGAAATGTTGATAAAATATATGTTATGTGAAATGTTGAGAAAGTAAATATTATGAGAAACGCTGAGAATATGTATAGATAGTTATAGAAATACACTAGAAGTATATAGTCTAAAAATGATTTGAAAAATCTTCGAGAAATAAAAGTGATGAATGTTTTAGTAAGTCGGTGCACATGATTTGCTAAAAATGAAAGCATCACAGGCCACACATTCATCTCCTGTGTTGTTCAGGCTAGCTAGCAACTATCTATATTTATGAAAGACTTTAATAGATTTTAGGGGCAATAACTATAAATTTGTGAGATGTGTGTTTGTAATAGGTGAGTCATAACAGACTGATTAATGTGATTATAATACATATATTGTAATACATCGACGAGTGTAATTATAATGCATGTTTTGTAATGCATTAATTAATATAGTTGTAATGCACTTATTATGACACACTGCTCGGTGTGAAAATGCATGAAGTGACATAAACCTAGTGTATGTTATAAAGTAATGACGATATGATGGATAATATGTTAATTTATTGTAGCATTTGTTAGTATAATGTATGATTTGGTATTATTTTAGTGCATATTATATGATTTAAAGTATAAATAATATAACTTTTGCAACTGTGATTTTGTTAATAGAGTATTGAAACTAATACTTTTTACTGTATTTTGGCACTAATTACGATGAGAATACTCACCCTTATAAAATATGTTTCTAAGAAATGTTATATTGAAGAAGTTAAAGAATATTAATTCAATTCAGAATCATACTCACCCTCATGCTATAAGGAGAAATTGCTCTGGTAGTGTTAAGATTAATTGGATGATTGTAATAATTTTGATTAGGTTTTCATTTAAAGTTGTCAAGGATATGTAATTACTTTCATATTATTTATTCTAAATATATAATATTTAGATGAAATTGATTGTAATTAATACTTTGAAGTGTATATGTAATATTGGTAGTTAGTTATTTTATTGAAATTTACAATAAGTTTTAAATAAGAAAATTTGTACGTTCAGATCTGAAGAACTAGTGCCAGATCAGATGTTCTCTAACCCCTAATCTTTTTACTTCCTGTTCGTCCAAGGATAAAGTATTAGGTGTAAATGATTTGGATTTAGCTTTTAATGGTTCTAAAATTGTTAAATCAGTATTAGAAGATTTTAACCTAACATCTGAACTAGAAGATAATGAAAAAAATTTGATATTTGTCTCAAAATCTTTGTCCGGACCTTAAGATTCCCCTTGAGGATTATGAGGGGTGGTATACCCCTTGGAAATTCACATTAATTGTGAAACTTCTTGGCAAATCAATTAGTTTTTAGTACCTAAATCAGAAACTGAGTAATATTTGGGGAAAAAATGGCTCTTTGAAAATTTTAGACTTAAATAATGAATATTTTTTAGTCAAATTTGATAGTACGGAGGATTATAAGCTGGCCCTATTTGAAAGGCCTTGGTTGGTCTTGAACCATTACCTTCTAATTCAAAGATGGAGGCTCCTTTTGAAGACAAAATTATAATGTTAGGAAAATTGTTGTCTGGGTTCGCATACCTGATCTTCCTTTAGAGTTATATAATTCTAATTTCCTTTGGCAGGTTAGGGCGTGTTTGGGATCAATGTTAAAGATTGACCCCCTATACATCTTTACTTTCTAGGGAAAAGTTTGCTAGAATCTGTGTCGAAATAGACCTTAGAAAGAATTTAATTCTTGCTTTCAAAGCTTTAGGACAAGAATTTAAAGTGGAATATGAGTGTTTGCATTTAATATGTTTTAAGTGTGGTAAATATAGGTATCGTCAAGATCAATGCATTGAGATAGAAAGATCTAACCAACCTAGTATGGGGACTGAAACTAGGATTCCTAACAATTCTGAAGCAGCTGGGGATGTGTTGGGGAATAACTCTAATCTGAACAGGGACATGGTTGTGGATTGCACTGATCTTGAGGAAGGAAAAGAAGATGTTCAGAAGAAAACCTAGTTCTTCCTTTCCAACTGGGGTATCATCTAGAAATGGTAAAGCTAAAGATATCTCCTTAGGATCAAAATTTGAGGTTTTAAGTAGTTGTCCTAAGGTTCAAAAACCTGTAGATATTTCCAATACTGAAAGATCGTTAGGCTCAATTAGACTAAGGTTTCTTTTTCTAAAGATACTTCTGCTAATCTGCATCCCAATAAGCCTTCTAATAATTCTAAAATGTTTGATATCACCAAGAGGAGTGCAAAACCTAGACTCAACTATAGAAAGAGTGGTATCAATAAATGTATAGGAGGGAACACTCAGCCTGCCCATAACAGTAGTGAGAATAATAATCACGATGTTCATGGTTGTGATCTAAGTAAGGAAAGTAAGGAGACTTTCATGTTAATGAACACTTACCAACATATTCTTAAGGAAACTATGGGCTCTAGTCATAGTGTTAGAGACCTTGTAGGTCTTAATCCTACCTTTCTTTGGAAGGATCAAGGGTCCCCCAACCTAAACCCAACTGATAGGCCACCTGATGGGACCTTATCTATGGATCTTGATAAAATTCCTATCCAAGAACAATTTCTTTTGAGCAATACTAACTCTTTAGGTATTTCTTTTAGTTCATCTCTGCATTCTGAAGATGCATCTACCCTTAATTCTTTGAATTCATGAATTGTATGTTTTGGAATTGTAGGGGAGCTGAGGGAAAGACTTTCCCTAGACTAATTAATGACCTGATTAAGATACATAAACTGGATTTCTTGGCTCTGTTTGAACCTAGAATTAATCTTAGTAAAGCAGATCTTGTTTTGAAAAAGATCAATATTGATGGCTCAGTTAAAGTTGATGCTTTAGGTTTTGCAGGAGGTATTTGGTGTTGTTGGAATACTAGGACAGTTAAGATAGACATTATAGACCAGAACAAATATTTTATTCATCTAAAAATTAGGAATGGCCAGCAAGAGTGATTTTTTTCTTCTGTGTATGTCAGCCCTCACGAAGGGCTCAGAGCTCAATGCTGGGAATCCCTCATTAATTTTAGTCACATAGTCTCTGGCCCTTGGTGTTTAGTTGGAGACTTTAATTCTGTTCTTTTTGAAAAAGAGAAAATGGGTGGTAGGCTTGTTAACCTTAGGCTTTTAAATCAATTTGCTGATTGTCTTAATGTTTGTGGGCTTCAGAATTTAGGCTTTAAAGGGAACCCTTTCACTTGGTAGAGACGGGACATTAAGGAAAGAATTGATAGAGTAGTGAGTAATGATTCTTGGCGACTGCTTTTCCCTAATAGTTCTATCATTCACCTTCCTATTATGAAATCTGACCATGTTGCCCTGTGGTTAAAATTTAGAACTAAAGAGTGTCATGTGCCTAATAATAAATCCTTTAAATTCTTAACTCCGTAGATAGGCTATGAGGATTTTAAAAATCAGGTTAAAATTTCCTGGATTCCTTCAAATATTTGGAATGATAATGTTATAAATTTTCAAAGGAATATTCTGACTGGAATATAAATGTTTTTGGTAATATTTTTAGAAGAAAAAGGAGGTTATTAAACAGGATTAGGGGCATTACTGCTAAGTTAGATGTTCAGTGTGAATCTTAGGAAATTTTTATGGCTGGAATACAATAATATTCTGGACTTTGAAGAAGCTTTTTGGTTCCACCATTATAAATCTAGTTGGATTAATTTAGGGGATAGGAATAATGGGTTTTTTTGTAAGGCTGTTATGACTGGAATATAAATGTTTTTTGTAATATTTTTAGAAGAAAAAGGAGGTTATTAAACAGGATTAGGGGCATTACTGCTAAGTTAGATGTTCAGAACAACCCCTTCCTTGTGAATCTTAGGAAATCTTTATGGCCGGAATACAATAATATTCTGGACTTTGAAGAAGCTTTTTGGTTCCACCATTATAAATCTAGTTGGATCAATTTAGGGGATAGGAATAATGAGTTTTTTCATAGGGCTGTTATGATTCGTAGACAATGTAATCAAATTGAGGCCCTTAGAAATGACATGGGAGACTGGGAATTTGATCCTCTCATTCTTCAAAACATGGTGGTCAAGTATTTTCAGGATATCTATAATGATCCTTGTCCACATGCTGCCCCCCTTAATACTATTTCTAATTTTCCTACCCTTAGGCCTGAGGTTCTTGACATTATAAATTCTGTCCCAACCATAGCTGAGGTCAAAACTGCTCTCTTCAATATAGGGAATTTTAAGGCGCCTGGCCCAGATGGGCTCCATGCTGTTTTTTTTAGGACCTAATGGGATTTATTGACTCCTTTCATTTTTAAATTTGTTACTGAAATTTTTCAAAATCCCTCCAAAATTACTGATGTTAATAAGACTGTAATTTCTCTAATCCTTAAAATTGATGCCCTTTCTCATGTAAAACATTTCAGACCCATTTCCTTTTGCAATGTTAGCTATAAAATCTTCACTAAACTATTGGCTAATAGAATTAGGGGAGTCCTTCCTCACATTATCTCTCCCAACCAAACATTATTGATAATTTTATTCAAGGTAGACAGGATATTAATAATCCTCTTATTCTACAAGAGCTTGTCCACTCTTTGCATAACATTAATCATAAACAAAAATTCATGATAATTAAAATTGATTTAAAGAAGGCATATGATAAACTTAGATGGAATTTTATTAGATTACCTTGCAGTCCATTGGTTTTAATGATCCCTTTTATTCTCTTGTGAGTCATTGTATTTCTTCCTCCTCTATGTCTATAAATTGGAATAGTAATAAATCTGAGGTTTTTAAGCCTGGTAGGGGTATTAGGCAAGAAGATCTTATTTCTCCCTACATTTTTGTTATATGTATTGAAAAATTGACCCATATGATCCAGGATAAAATTAATGATAGATGTTGGGTGCCTTTCTCTTTCAATAATAATGGTCCTAAAATCTCCCATTTAATGTTTGTTGATGACATTATTCTAGTGACCAAGGCTGATAGACAAAATGTTTTAGCTATTTCTGATGTCTTAAATAGCTTTTGTGCTGCCTCTGGTCTCAGTTAATAAGAATAAATCTTCTGTGTTTTTTTCCAAAGGTTGTGCTCCTAATATTTCTCAGAATCTTAGTAATTGTTTAGGTTTTAAGCAGTCCTCTCAGATTGGTACCTACCTGGGAATTCCTATCAGTCATCTTAGTCTTTCTAGGTAGGATTTTAAATCAGTTCTTGATAGAATTGGAAAGAAGCTTTCTATTTGGAAAATGAATTCTTTGTCTATGGCAGGGAGGATCACTCTTACCCAGAGCTGTTTAATGAGTATTCCTAACCATTTGATGCAGGTTGCCTCTATCCCTATCTCTGTTTGTAAAGAGATTAATCAAATATGTAGAAGATTCATTTAGGGATCTTTGAGTGGGAAAAAAATGCCATTTAGTTAGTTGGAAAACCATTTGTAAACCTAAAAGTGAGGGGAGTTTGGGATTTCGTGATATTCACTTAGTTAATAAAGCTTTTTGTATGAAACTTTGTTGGAGACTCATTACATCTCCTCATGATCTTTGGGCTCAAGTGGTCTGGCATAAGTATAAGTTTAGTTTCGAAAAATCACCTACTTCTTCTGATTATAATAAACCTTCTCCTCTATGGAAAAATCTGATTGTTGTTTGGGACTCTTTTTACAAAGGTCTTAGTTGGATTCTTGGCAATGAACAAACAATTAGATTTTGAAAAGATTCTTGGCTTCCTAATATTAATAATCTTGCCAGTTTTGCTCTCCATCCCTTAAATCAGGACGAATTGGGTGATCTTGTGACTTTATTCTCAAATCTGGGCTGTTGAGACTGGAAAAAAATAAGGCAAATTTTTCCTATTCATATTTGTAATTTGATTGCTTCTTTTGATCCTCCTTTGCTGACTAATAATAATGATCAATTTTTCTGGAAGTTAGAAGGTAATGGTAAATTCTCTCTTAGGTATGCTTATAACCTATTATCTGATTATAACCATGAGAATTTAGGAAGTAACCAAATTTTTAATCTTATTTGGGATTGGAAGGCCCCCCTAGATTTTCTGTTTTTCTCTGGAAAGTAGCTCATGGAAGGCTTTTAACAAATGTTGAAAGATTTAATTACAATATGACTTCTTCCTCTTTGTGTCCCAGATGTAATGATGTTCTTGAGACTGTGATTCATGTCTTGAGAGATTGCCGGTGTGCTACTCAAATCTAGTCCAAGATTTTGCATCCTGATAATTGGGTTTCTTTTTTCAATTTAGGTCTCTTTAGTTGGTTAAATTTTAATTTGTCTAATAATGATGGTCCTGGTCAGGTTTGCTGGAAGTCTCTTTTTATGTTTGTGGTCTATAATCTTTGGCATAATAGAAATTGTTTTATTTTTAATAACTCTCCTTTGGATAATAATGCTTTGTGGCAGAAAATTATTCATGATTTTGATTATTTCTCTCTTTGTAGTAGGGGTACTTTGAATTTAGCTGTTGATCTTTCCAAGCACCAGAATTAGATTCGTTGGCATCCCCCCTTGATCAATCAGTTCAAGCTGAACACGGATGGGTCAGTTTTGACTAATTCTGGTCTTGGTCGCTGTGGTGGCCTCATCCGAGATCATAATGGTGTTTTTGTGGCTGGCTTCTATAAATCTCTCTTTAGCTGCTCTCCCCTTGCTGCTAAGCTCTGGGGTATTTGTTGGAGTTTGCAGTTAGTCATTCATAAAGGTATCCATGTTATTTGGATTGAAAATGATTGTAAAGAGGCTATCTCTTTAATTGTAAACATTCAAGGTAGTAGTCACCCTCTTTTTCCTGTAATTTAAGAAATTAGATCTCTTTTGCGTAGTATTAAATTTGTTAGATTTAGTCATGTTTTAAGAGAGACCAACCATTGTGCTGACTGGTTGGCTAAATCTGGGGCAGATCTTGATTTGAAGTCTCGATTTGATGAAGCTCCTGCTTCCCTCCTTCCCCTTCTTAGACGTGATTTAGTGGGCTATTCTTGGCCCAAATTTATTTTCTAGTCTGTTTGTTTATTTTGGGTTTTGAAACCCCGTTTATTAGCAAAAAAAAAAAAAAAGAAAAGAAAAATTGTTTTGTTAAGTGACAATATTGATTATGTTTTTAAACTTATTTGTATGTAATATGAACTAAATAAATTGTTACATGTAAATTTTGTTTTTACTCTAACTATAAATTTAAAATTTTGAGAATTTTTTCAGTTGAAAACTTTTAAACATTTCAAGTTTTTATAATTCAGTTGATAAAAAAATATAAAATTTTCTTTTCTTCAATTCTTTAAATCATAAATATAAAGAACTTCACTTTATATTTCTTTATATTTTTATTATTCATATAAATTATTATTCATGCTAAATAGGAAATTAAGTATGTTACACATTAGACTCAATTTGAACGAAAGAAAGTTCATAAAAACTTGAAAAAGAAATAAATTATTCTAAATGGAGTGGTGTGGTCTCAATAACAACAATTTAATAAACTAGACTATGTACATATTTTTTAGTTTAATTATTAGAGAAGTGGTGGAATATGGCAATGGTCATAACACAATTTTAAAAAAAAAATGAAATAGAAGAAAGAAAGAAGATAAAGAAATGTGAATGTTTAAAAATTTTAAAAGTTAAGAATAAAAATGAATTATTTTTAAAAAATTTTAAAATAATATTATTTAAAGTTTAAAAATTAAAATTTAATAAATATAGTTCAATGAAGTAATACATTTTAGAAACTAAAATAAATATTTATTTTTAATATATTTTATAATTATTTTTTATATATAATATTTAAAAATAATATATACCAAAATATAATATTTTTAGAAAAAATACAGAATATGAAGTTTTAAAAAACACCAATGGTATTGGTACTGATGCAAAGATTTAGGAATGGAATAACAAAAAAATTGTAAAGTTTAAAACATCGTCAGGGTGATTTTTCAAAAAAATATAAAAAAGATTTAAAAATCAAAACTAGTCAATGTCAACTTTTTAAAAATAATTAAAAATAAAAAATATCAATGAAAAATTTAAAAAAATAATTTTTTAAAGTACTAAAAAACTTCATTGATAATTTTTAAATTTTTTTTATATTTTCATAATTCTATTTAAAATACCGTTCTTTTAGTAAAAAACAATTTCATATAAAAAAGCCTATATTTCAATAAACGTAACCCAGAAAAAAATATGGGTTTGGCTGCGAAAATGGGCCTGTCCTCATTTTTGTATTGGGCCCAAAAGTGGTCCTCGTTGCAAAAAGCAATCTTTCGCTGGGTTTATATGAACATTTGGGGGAAGCTTCTATTCTAAGCTGAAAATTGATGAGAAAGTTCTTAATTTCCCAACAGGGTGGGGTGATTTAACGCGTTAAGCAAAACCCCAAATTCAGAGTCTCTCATTTACGTTGTTTCGGTCCTTCCATTGTTTTCTTCTCTCTTTCATCCAATTTCAAAGGTTTAGAGAGAGATCCTGAACGATGAAGAGGGTCTTCGGTGTCAAGAAGAACAAGGATCCTCCCCCTTCCATTCAAGATGCCTCCGATAAGGTCCCTTTCTCTCTCTCTCTCTCTCTCTCAACTATCAATTTCGCTCACTCCCGCAGATCTGTTTAATTTTCCCATTCGAAATCGCGTTTTGAAGCTAAGATTATAATTCACATTATAGCCCAAACCCTAGAATGGAATGAAAGACAAAATGAAATTTAGATCCTGAATAACTCTTTTAGTTTGGATGCTTGTATTTTACTACACTTGATTGGATTTTGGAATTCGGAGTTTTTTTTTTTTTTTTGCTTCTTAATTCTGTGATGAGAAACTTATGTTTTTTGGACATTGCTTCAATTGTTTTTACCGCCTTCCCCCCCTTTTTCTACTTGTACATTTTTAGTTTATTTTGTTTCACAATTTTGTACTTCAATAATTTTTCAGAATTTCTAAAATATTGCATATATATTTCAGATTACTAAACGAGGTGATTCGGTGGATGACAAAATTAAGAAGCTTGATGTTGAACTTAGTAGATATAAAGAACAGATTAAGAAAACAAGACCTGGTCCTGCCCAGGAAGCTATTAAAGCTAGAGCCATGAGAGTTCTTAAGCAAAAACGAATGTAAGTTGCTTATTCTTTGTTTGCTTAGTTTATTTGTCCCACTTTAATCATCAAATTGATTAACCCAAAGTTATAGATCAGAGATGGGAATTTATCGCAAAGTTATAGGATAGCTTTGTGTTAATGAAATGGGACATTGATCAGAAATCTGGTAAAGCTTAGCTACTATTCCAGATGAACCTTTGCATTGATACTGCTTATTCTGTCAAATACTAATATGTCATTACTTTGTGGTGTATTTGCTATAAATTTCAAGATCGATAATGTATTATTTGTTGACCAGAATTTGTTATTGTAATTTTAAATTGTCAGATTTTTTATTTATTTATGAAGCCTCTCGACCATTTCCCTCCCTAACCTTATAACTTTAAGCAATATATTTATAAAACAAAGGAAACAACTTTCAGTATGCTGTAAGTTCAACTTAAGCAGAGGAAATTACTTATAAATTTATTCATGTAGCAATACACTGCACAAGAAATGAATATTATATAGCTGTATTCATGTAGCTATACACTACACCTTTGGTCAGGTATGAAGGCCAACGTGACATGCTGTATAATCAGACATTCAATCTTGATCAAGTTCAATTTGCTGCTGAGGGCATCAAAGATGCTCAACAAACTGTATGTATCCAAGCACTTACGAGTTTTCTTTGTGACCCTTAAATTGAACTCTCTTTTATCCTGTATTCATCTGTGTATCAGGCTTCTTTGTTCTGTGTAGAATGTGTGGAGCATTTAAGTCATAGTAGACAGTCTCAAAAAAATCTACAGATTGAATCCAATAATTTATGGCATAGTAGACAGTGATAACATTGCTCGCATTATTGCTGTTTTCCTAAGGATATTAAGCTGCGAGGCTTAGTAGCTGTGTTTATTGAATGGGGAAACTTTATCAAATTTCTGGTTGTTTTATGATTTACCCTGAGGCTGGGCCCTGAAGGTACTGCCTTGTGAGTTGTGACTTACATGTCACAGGTTTTAGTTGGGAAAACAGCTTCTCCAATAGCTTGGTAAGGCTATGTTCATTTGAAGTTTGCACGTCCCAAGACCCCACAATGGTGGTAGCCTTGTGCAATACTAGGCTGCTCTTTTATTCTATGATTTATTTGAGCTTAATTTTTAAACACAAATTATTTAGATCTGTAACTATTTGTTAATTCCTAGAAGTTTGAAGATGCCAATTGTATGCTATATATAAAGTGCGGTTGATTGGGGTACCCATATTCACTATAAAACATTCGTTTGTCTTGGTAGCGCTTTAAGGGGCATGGTTCGAGGAGGAGCTTTGTCACCCTGTTTGGAACCTGCTGCCTACCTCATGAGAGGTAGGTCATGAGGTAGGGGATGAATCGTCTGTCATTTGGGAGGGGTTTCTCTATAGAGATGTTACACATTATGCCTTATACATCTGTTATAACCAATTCTACTATATTTAAATTCAGAAATCAGATGACCTCAAATAATGTTTTTTTTCAATCTGATATAGAATTTGCATTCAATTGTTTACAACTTTTTCTTTTTTCTTTCGCTCTTCCCCTTTTCAGATGTCAGCTTTGAAGTCTGCAAACAAGGAGTTGAAGGGAATGATGAAAACTGTGAAAATCCAAGACATTGATGTCTGTATTCTCTTTCCTTTTCACTTATAGCTTCTATATAGCTGATATTAAAATTTTTGACCCTTAACTGCTGAGCTGTGCTATGTGTAGAACTTGCAAGATGAGATGATGGACCTCATGGATGTAAGTAATGAAATCCAAGACACTTTGGGTAGAAGCTATAATGTGCCTGATGACATTGACGAGGATGAACTTTTGGGTGGTAAGTTAAGAAATCGGTTAGGCTTTTAATATTTATGTTGGATTCCTTCTAAAAACTCGTAGTTAACATGGCTCCATGGTTGAATAGGGCAGTCGGATTTTCTTGCTATGTGATGAAAAATGGTTGATCTTGTACATGCTTGCCTTCCTAGTTTCAATTATAAAATGTGCAATATTTTAAGCAATATATTTTCAGCTTGTGAAGGGTGTCATCAGCTTCATTTTGTGTGTTGGATACTTGGATATGTCCTAATATACCATACTTTGTTAGGGAACTTGTAGTCCAATAAGTTTTTGAATGATCTATTTCTTTATTTTTGGTTTTGGTAAAACAGAACTTGATGCACTGGAAGCAGACATGGGAAATGAGACTGAAGCTGATGGGGTCCCATCCTACCTCCAGCCTGATAAAGAACCTGATTTGGATGCAGAGCTGAACTTACCCTCAGCTCCAACAGGACAAACAGCAGTGCCGCCTGGCAGATCCGAGGTCCAAGTATAATGTTTTGTCCTTATTTTTTTATCAGAAAGGAAAATTTTGCTGTGTTTTTGTATTTAAGTTAATAGTTACTAAATTTGTGTGTTTATTAGAATATTACTTGGCAGCAACTTGGATGTGTTATGAATGTTGGTTATGGGCGGACACTATTTTTCTTGAGGAGTGATTAACTTAATGGAATGGCAAGAGCATGTGATAATTTATAAAATGCAGGAAAAGCTATAGGAAAAATGGTTGTTATTCATTGCAGTCTTGGTTGCAGAATGTCAAGACCGCAAGATATTTTCTTAATAAATAAATAATCTGTAGCTATGTTGATTGTGGAGCAGTCTTGGTAATTTGATTGGAAGTCCCTTTAGCTGGGTGGGGTTTTGGATTCTAAAGCAGGTCAGAAAAAGATGATAGCTAAACCTGTTTGATTGCTTGCCAATATTGTCCCAGATATTGAATCTGATTTTTTCCTTGGTTTTGAAGGTTGAAAGACAAATGTTGGAATTAGAGTTTTAAAAGATAGCATACCAACGATTACTCTAAAGCACTGAAACTGGTTATAGTTGAATATAATCAATAAGAAAATGGAAATTAGTAGGGTTGTTTCAATGCATCTTTTAACTGTTTTTTTCACGATAGGGAGGAAGGGAAGCTTTACCTGGTAAACTTATGGATGCTTGAGGTAGCATTATCATTTTTATGTATACTGATGTAACTTGTAAGAATATGCCTCTGCTTGATTTCCCGATTTAGGTTTATGTGCAACTTTTCACTTGAACTATGCTTTTGTGTTTTTTGAAAGGATCATCATCAGTGTTCGAGTCAACCTTTGTATAGTTTACACGGAGCCTCTGTTGCTCTGGTTATCTGCTGACTGACAAGTGATTCTTGATACTGTTTAATACAAGAATCTGAACTAAATGAATTGCTCTATTTTCTGCCTTTTTGTTTTATTAATATTATGTGCCTTTCGTTTCTGATTGATTGATTACTTTGACATTGACAGAGTGAGGATGAACTGGGTTTACCCACTGTTCCTCGGGCATCCATACGTGGTTAAAGAATGCTTTTTATCCGTTGGCATAGCTGGTGCAGTCACGAGCAAGTCCATGTAAAGATGTGCAGATCTTGAGAACGTTGATACTATGATTTAATTGGTCTGATGTTGGCATTATAGACTTCTTCAGTACCTTTCTTGTAATAAACCAACCTTGTGGGAAGCTTACTTTATATTTGTATGAAAAGCTTATGACACGGGAAAAAGAAAAGGAAAAATATTACCGAGTTTGTCAAAAGCTTTGGACCCTGCTAGTGGTGTTTAGAGTAAATTATATGTTCACCTTCATTATCCCAATTTCACTGTCTTCTTTAAAAAATGATTTTAGCGGGTTTCCTAATTTATTTAATATTAATCAAACCCTTAAATATGAAAAACTATGAAGTTGTGACAAAAATGTTTGAACGAAATTTCTGATCCGAAATTATTATCAACAAGTGCGACATTAATGATTAATTCCAGTTAAAAGAACAAATAAAGGTCAGTTGATTAAGCTAAGTGGGCTTAAAAAATTTCGTCTGAGCCATATTACTTTTATTTTTCTTGTTATAATTCATGAGGATATTTGATTGGATTTTTTGGTCAAAACTTGACGCTGATTATAGTGCCACTCAGCAAAGGAACTCCCTTTAGCGATTGAAATTACAGAGAATATTTAATTAGAGCAAGAATTTGGACCTTGATTATTTTTTAATCTTTTGGCTAGTTCTGCGAGCATGATTTAGGTGCTTCATGGCGATAAATTTTGAATTTTTCGGAGATGAACATCATGCATGGATTCTGGTTTTCATGGTTTGTGCTACGAAAGTGACTCCACCCAATCATAATCACAAATTTTAAATTTTAAATTTGACTAATTATGCGACCATGGTTTTTAAGTGCAACTTTACTAGACAAAGGAAAACAATATGTTACATATTTCGAAGAAAATTTGGCATTTATGTTCCTCATATTTACGTTATTTCTCATTGACACAGCGAATCATCATCTATATATTTTTGAATTTTTTTTGGGATGAGCATGTATGTGTATTTTGCTTTATATGGGTTGGGCTGTGAAAATGACTTCATCCAATTAGAATAAAAAAATTCAAATTAAAATTTTGGCTAATTAAGCAACCACAGTTTTAGTGCAACTATGGCTTAAATTATTTAACCATGATTGAAGTGCAAGAGTGGTTTTAAGTGCCGTGCATTGAAGTGAAGAAATGAAGGACTCACTTGGCCATTCCCCAGAACTAAGGATGGAAAATTCATTAGTAACGGTAACCCCTTTACGTCACGCTCATGCATGCATCAACACCCTCTATACAAGCACGCTGTTACTACTACTATAAGCCATATAGAAGGGAAATTGAAAATGGATTGTAGGATCAAATTATCCAAGGCACCTTGGTTTAGTCTTCATATTGATATGCTGGAGAACATCTCAAAGAGGCTTCACATAGTTGAGTGTTATAATTTTCGTGGGGTGTGTTCAAGTTTTCGTGCTGTAACTGTTCCTCGTGTGCCAGTGCATCCAAAGCTTCCATTCCCAATTGAACTCCATTAGAATGAGAGCATTGAAGCAGGTTGTTACTTTTCTGTAGTTGAGAGTACCACTTTGCGCATCCAGGAGTGCAGGAACAAGTCTTGCTTCATGAAGGTTGAGGCATTGGAAGTTGCCGGCAAGGTGCATCTTAAAGTGAAAAATCCACTTTCTAGGAACCCCTTGATGATTCTCACAAGGAATTGCCCAGATATTTGAACTTGCTCCTAAACAAGGTCACTGTGGTAGCTACAAGCTATATCCTTGAACTTGTTGACAGTTTTGGGAAGAAAGAACTCGTTGAACAACACATGCCTATGAGAGTTGCCGTGTCTTCTAAAGATGGTTTTGCAATAATGGCAATTCACTCGGGTTGGAAGATTTCTGCTTGGAAAAATGGTTTTGCAATAGACAATGTAGTCACGTAGATAGTGATGGTGATCATCATTATGAAGATGTTTACCATAAGGGTAAGTTCTATGCTGTGGATCACACAGGATTAGCTATAACTGTGGACAAACAGTTGATAGTTACCACAGTAGCTTGCTTCCCTCTAAATCTAAACAAAGTTTTGGTAATAGCAAGCATTTGGTGAAAAGTGAAAGAGGGGATTTGTTCGGTGTAATTTCAAACTAAGTTAGCATTGCTTCCTGTCTTAGTTCTCATACCTGTTTAGGACCTTTGAAACCATGAAAATGATTGAAAATGGCATGTGTGTGTGTTACTGTTATGTCACCACTCCAAAATTGCACTTCAATTTGACTCTAGAATCCCAGCTGAGAGTGATATTGCATCCATATTTCTACCATTTGACATTTGTCACCGTTGTTGTAATTTTCTCTCTCTTTCTCTGTTCAATTTTGTTTTTGGTACCATTATAATGCAATTCACTTGTTTATTGCTGCGTATGACTGGATGACCGGATTAGGGAACTTCTAATACTACTATGTTTGTAAAGATTTTAATCCAGCATGTTTCCTCAGTATATTGTCCTTAGCAAGTATATGTTGTACTACATCTGCCCCATCCATACTCAAATTCTTTATGGATAACTCATTTAAAATGAAGATTTTGAGTGTTTTAACTTTTAGTACCAGTGGGCCTTGCTTGTTTCCTCACAATCCCCAAGCAAGTATATTTTTTGTGATGCCAAAGCAATCATTTCCGTGGAATGTGGCTAAGCAGCAAGTGAGTTCATGTCATCATAATTTTTTGCTTAAAGAATGTATGTAATTTCCAGACACACGTTGAACAAATAGTCCAACTTTCTATGATTTCTCAAACTTGTTGCTCCTACCAACCTGAAATAAAGTGACCATACAAAGTAGTAGGGTTGTTTTTTTTAAAGCAAAAACTGATCAATTGATATTAAAAGAAGGTCTTGAGAACAACCCTTTAATTATTTAGGCATAAACTAGGTGGATACAAAATCAAATAAAATATGCCCATAATGCACCTATTTGACATCCTTGTTTCATGACATCATCGACTGTTTTCTTCAGTTGGTACCATTTTTGTGACGACCGTATTGCATGGTAAACTTATGGATGAAAGTGTTACAAAAATGTTGTGACTTGCACGACAGTTTGGGACAAAAGCATAATTAATTTTTTAATGAATTATTTTCCATTTAAAATTTTATCCGAGTGATCCTTCCCTTTTATTTTTCTTGTTATAATTTTATGGGAAGTTTTAATTTGATGCTATTAGTTGAAACTTGAAAATGTGATTACAATGCCAGTGAGCAAAAGAATTCCACCCTTTTTGAGCAATTACAGTTGAAGAACATTGACCTTGAAATAGGGTACGGAAAAACTTGTGTGCAATTTAGGCTAGTAACATCCATATACCAGAAAAATCATCAAGCTTATACTAATATATATTATTTAGCATATTCCTTAGCCTAGCAAGTAGCAACTATGGATCCAGCCGGGGGAAAGCTTTTTATATGGGTTGACCAATTTTCTTATCCTCAGCTCCTCTTTTTTCATTTTATAGTATATAATCACAATCCAATGCCGAAATTTGCACATACCACAAATCAGTGAAGCGTGAACACATTAAAATCATCCAACTTAAAAAAATTTGGCGGCCACAGACAAAACTTCATAATTTTTAATAAGGGTGGTTACTTCCTAATTTGATACATGTTAAATTAGTCACAGGTCTAGTTTGGAGAAATTTTTTTAAAAAAATCTTATAAAAAATCAGTATAAACAATGAATATATATATATTTTTTTTACATGAGTTAGAAACAACTTATTTTCTTAAATTTTAAAGAAGTTAAATGAGAAATTTCTCAAATGACAAATAAGCATAAGTTGTTTCTAACTTATTGAAGAAATTTTATTATTTTTTATATTGATTTTGTTTCTTTTGTAAAGACTTCTTTAAGAAGTTATTCAAACAAAGTTATATTTAAAAATTTTATTACAGTACACATATATGGAGTTCCTATTATCCATTTAAATTGCATTTGAATAAGATATTTTAAAATTACTACAATTATTCATGTATTTAGATAGTAAGAAAAAATAGTTTTAAAATACTAAAAAAATTTAATTAGACAATTTTTATGTCAAATAAATTTTTTTAAATAACCTATTTTTAGAGAAAATGTCATACCTAAATCCTAACTTCACTCATTGTTATTTTCATATTTTATAGAATTTTAAAATTCTCGGTACATACAGATATAACCTGGGAGAATTTAGTACCAGCATAAAGAACATGCCTAGCACTTGATTTCTTTTTCACCCTTGTTAAATAACTTTGTTGGATTGGACAGCTTATATATTATTATGCTAAGAATTATTGTTAGTAGTGATTTGCAGTCTTTTATAAAGTAAATGCAGAATCAGAAATAACATATTTCAATTTGAATCCGACCCACTTAAAACATTGTCTAGAATCTAGATAAGTAGCACTAAACCTTGGTTGTTAAGGAGACACTTGGGGGGGGGGGTGGTTGTTAGAATATGACACATGCATTTAGCCGACACCAGCTAGTAACTCCAAGAGCATACGGTATACATAAACTACCACCACCACCACCACATAGCAACTCCCCACGAGTTGACAATTTATTCCTTGTCTCTATTAGCACCCTACAAGTTCTAATCAATTGACTTACGCAACATAACTCTCTTTCTCCTATCCAAAGGAAGATAAAACAAAACAAAAGGGCAACCTCTACATTATTCCTATCCTCTCTTGTACAAGCCTTTTGGTTAGTGACGTTTCTAAAGCATGCTACGAAATTGCCATGGAAATTGAACTACCCAACACATAGAAGATCATGAACAGAACTTCCAATTCTGATGACCCTTCAGATGCCTCAAACGCATATGCATATTTCTCCATTGGATTGTCTCTTGGCTTCCTCCTCCTGATGATGTTCATAGTTCTCACTACATACTATTGTAGCCAAAGAAATCTTCGAAACAGCCAATCTAGAGCCAGAGCCACTGCTAGCAGTTTCAGCAGTTCTCATAGGACAGTGGTCATGGATAGTGATCATAGAGCTATCACTATACAAGTTGGTGAGGAAGAACTTGATGCCATCCTCAACAATTACCCCATGTTGTTGTTCTCTCAAGCCAAGCTTCATAAGCCTGATTCAACACCACTAGGCTGCTCAATATGCTTAGCAGATTACAAGGATTCGGAGTGGTTGCGCCTCTTACCCGATTGTGGTCATTTTTTTCACAAGGAATGCATTGACATGTGGTTGAGGCTTAACCTCACATGTCCGATGTGTCGAAATTCACCATTCCAAACTCCTCTTCCAACTCCCCTTGCTGAAGTTACTCCCCTGGCAACAAGACGTGATTGAGTAGCACAATGTGGAGTTCTTAAGTTTTACAAGGCAATAGGGTAGAATAAGATGGAATGCGAATCTTGTCCATGAAACTGTTTAATGTGATTTGAGTCTTGTATGGTTAAGTTAGAACATGAACACAACATTGTCCTAAAGTTGTTATTTGTTAGCATTGATTAGTTGCAAAAGGATACAAAGAATATACTGTATGATTTGATTAGGCACCAAGTGAACTATGTAGCTAATAATTCTATATATCATTAAAAGCATCACAGAATAAAAATTTCTCATGCTGTGATTTAGGTCCACACAACGACATGTAATGTGAACATAATTCATGAAACTGATTTTGAAGATAATCAACGCATGGAATATTACAAGACAACAAATCCAAGGATTACGACAGTACAATCCCCATTGTAAGGGTTAAATGGTGTTAAATCTCCTTGAAAATTATTTTACTTTGCGAGGTCGAAAATTTTTCATTAAGCTGAATAAACCTTTTACTTACACAAAAGATATGGTGTTAAGTCTACTTGAAAATTATTTGCAAAATGCTTGGACCAAATTTTATCACTTAGCTTGAATACATTACGTTAGACAAAATTAGAATTTAGAAACTTGTATCGATTACCATCAGTTGGTATTGGAATACCACATATATCCGATTCCAGAGAACTTATAATCAAATGTCATATTTTGGTATTCGAATACAACGTTTGAAAACATGTCTTGTCATTTTATAATATTTATAATAAATATATAAGATATATTGCAGAAACAGACATGTCAATTTATTAAAACTAAATAGATAAATCCCTTAACAACCATGTGGTTGTGAATATTTTTTTTAATTTAAAAATAATACTTAATTATATTTTTATCTCTATGAAGTTAATACATTTTGTGATAAATACTTATAAAATTTTTGGTTAAGATTTAGTCTCTAAAAAGTTAAGAAGTTAAAATTTAATTTATACTATTAACTATCTTTATTAAGTGGTGAGCTAACTAATAGAGAATCAGTTTAATACTGAGATATAACAAGTCATGTCATTTAATTTTAATATATATTATTATTTAAAATAAATATTTCTAAACAAATCTCTTAACATATTTTAAAAAAAAAAATTTTAAAAAAGTCTCTCATCTTCTTTTTTTCCTCTTCTCGCAATCTCACCTCCTTCACCCTATTCCTCTCCCCTTCCTCTCACCCCTAAATTTTCAATAACAATTAGCTTCAATAAACATAAAGACATTGGTAAAATCAAAGAAAAGTCATACAAACACTACAATGAAAAGACAGGCAAAATCAAAGAAAAATTATACAAACATTACAATGAAAAGACACATTGTAGCCACAAACTCAGAGCTCCTTCACTATATTTTTCTTTATTATATTCAATTAATTCTACAAAGAACTTATTATTAACAAAGAGAAAAAAAAATTTGTGGTTCTCAATTTTTTAATCAAGGGAGAGGGTGAGGTTGGGAGAAGGGGTGTGGAGAAGGAAAGAGGAGAAGGTGCAAAAAGAAAAAAAAGCTATAAAATTTTTTATGCAATTATGTAAAATATATTCAAAGATTTATTTATAATTTATAATTTTAAATAAAAAAATAAATGATATGACATATCTGTTTATTAGCGATAAAGATTAAATTTTAATTTCTTAACTTTTTACTAAATCTTAACAATTTTTTTTTTATAAAAACTTATTGTAAAATATACTAACTTTATAAAGACAAAAAATATAATCAAGCCTTAAAAATAAATAGACTTAAATCTTAGGATTAAGAATAATATAGACATGTATTTCTATCCAAAATAATAAAATTCTATATTCTAATTATTATATTTTTACACCCAATTTCTCTTACTATTTATTTTTTATCCCCTCTTTCTTTTTATTTTTATTTTTCATTACATCATTTGTTATGTATCTTACTTTGATCTCTCTTTTTAACACCCAAAATAAGTTACTTATATGATATAGTTTTTTTTTAATTTTCTTCCACTCCTTGTTACTTGTAACAATTATATATTTATAACAACAAATATTTAATTTTTCATAAATTATTTAAGATTCATTTAAATAAAATTCCAATCATACTTCCAATTTTAGTAACTAAAGATACATTAAAAGGATAAATAGATAAAATATCCTTACCCAAAACGGAGTTATGTATTTGTAGGTTTGATCTTGATTTGAAAACCGACCAATAACATGTAAATGTGATGATTAATTTCACTATGGAAACTCAGAAAAGAAAATATTGAAGAAGCTTGAGGCCAATCAAACATTGCCAAGTAGTAGCATCAAAAGCTGATTTTGAATGATTCCACTTGTAATTTGCAGTCCCGTACACGCATTGTTGATATTTTAAAATACATGTATGGGTCAAGTAGTTTTTTTAGTCGTTAGTAATCACTAATTTTAACAACTTTGCTATATCCGTTTATATATTTTTAAATAAAATTTTAATTATTTTATAAAATAAATACAAAATAAGTAATATATTTATTTATTATCTTAAAATATACACATTTAATAATTTCTTCAAGGTCAGATATATATATATATATAGAGAGAGAGAATTTAGCTTAGCACAAAGTCCTTGTCATGGCCCTTCGTCCTACACCACATAGAAACTTCTCGCACAAAGAGAAGCCAACGAACAAATGCCATTAAATTATATGAACGAGGTTAATGTATGAACTATGAAAAAGACAAATACAAACGTTGACCACTAAAACTATGATGCCTCATCCAAATTTTGTTAAACCTTGTAACAAAATTAATAAGCATAATAAGCAATTCCACCTACAAACCCCACTAAAATTTTCAATTGAAGATGAATAGTAGCACCAACAACGACGACGGTGGTTTTGACACAAATGGCTTCACATATGGCTTAGTATTTGTAATTGGGTTGATCTTCTTGCTTCTCTCTGTAGCTTTTGCATGCTTTCGCCTTCGCATGTCTCGTGGCCCAAATATGCTAAATATTTTGGCTGGTTTTGCACCATCTCATGGAGAAAATCGAGACCCAGTTGGGATCATGGATCGAGGCCTTCATCAATATCACATTGATACTAGTTTTGAAAGCTACCCAAAGTTACTTTTCTCTCAGATAGAGAAAAATAAAGGGGGTTCAAACAATATGATTTCTTCTAGCTGCTCCATCTGCTTAGGGGACTACAAAGAAAGTGACATGTTGAGGTTACTTCCAGATTGTGGCCATCTTTTCCACCTTGATTGTGTTGATCCATGGCTTATGTTGCATTCAACTTGTCCCATATGTAGAAAATCTTCTGTTCAAGCTTCAAATAGTGCCTCCAATTAATATTAGGAAATTACTTTCTGTGTTGTGTAGATGCATAATGTTGTTAAATTAAATCACTGTATATAATAAGATTAGGACTTAGGAAGATTAATCGTATACCCGGATTTAATTCAATGCAGTTCTAAAGAGTGTTGTTAGTGTAGTCAAACGCAGAATATCAACATTTTGTGATATTTTACATTTTGGAACTACATATTATTCTTATAAATAATAAAGGGTATTGATACTTTGCATTTGAATTCATCAACAGTTTACTTTTCAACTAAATTGAATCTGGATCCGTGTTGTTATCTCATGTGGATACGTGATCAATCAATTGTTTTGCTGAACTTCTCATGTAAAACTGCTGCAATTCTCATGAATTTCATATAGTCCGCACCCAGTTTGCTTTCCTTACCGCATTTTAATATTCTAGAGTGGCACTCACGCTTTCCTATATATAGAAATCATACTGATAATAAAATTAGTAACTACAATTTTTGTTTTTTTTTTCTTTTCATATTCTATGTTATTTTTTCATCGTCCTATTTTTATTTTAACTACATCTGATTAAATTGAGTGGTAATGTAGTGAGTCATTTAGTAAATGAGTTGTGGGAATAAAAAAAATACGTTTTTATAAACAAAATCATTTTTAAATATTGAAAAAAATAAATATAATAGCTAAATGATAATGTGCAGTATCTGTTAATAAACTTTGGATTTGTTAATGAAATCTCCAAAAGTAGCAAATCCTGCTACTTGTGGGTATCAAATAAATGACTATTAGAATTGAGGTTTTGAGACTGCCCTAAAAAATGGACCAAATTCTTGAGTGTCTTATAAAACAACTCATATAAAATAAATCATATAATCCATGAATGTTTAATATGAGAATTAATTAAAATTTATTTATTTGACAGATACCATACAAATTAGTTTATTCACGTGTATGGGAGGGAGGAACAATTACTAAGTCAAGATAAAAAAAAATAAGAGTGTTTTTAAGGTTTTTTTTTTTTTTAAATTAGAACATTTATAGAAATATTTTTCCTATGTTAAGTAAATTTTCTTGAATTGGACATTTATTTTAATATTTTTAAAAAATGATTTTTTTAATACAGTTCCCAATATCCATGCACAGTTTTTTTATGAACATAGCACCCTAAATGACTAATTAAGAATGTTAGAAAATATATATATTTTAGATGTTATGATGGATGATCATGGAAGATGAGCTACACCACTGTTGAATTTATTATACGTATATAACGGTACGCAGCAACTGCAAATAAAGATTTAATAATTGCTACAGAATCAGGACAAAGCTCAAACATAACATAATGTTAGATTTCCCATTACGGAAAACATGAGAAAATCATAGGCAACGTCGAAGGTACCTCCATAATTGCTTGATTTTCCATTACGGAAAGCATCAACAAATTCACACACATATAAATATATTATCAATGCATATATAATTGCACATAAATACTGAGCCTCACCAAAACCATTGATTTTCTCATATAATGAACATTAATTCACGATGAATAATTCAGAAGAGTCTTTGTTGTTGCTTCTAAGCTTCATCATTCTAACCCTTATTGTTACATTTGCAGCTTACATGTGCTCTATGGTTGTTAATATTCCGCCAATTTCTTCTTCCACTGCTCCATCTATGCCTATTGGTGACACACACACTAATCACACCACAATCACTGTGGAAGCAACTGAGCCACGCTTAGATGAGACTTATGCAATCTCCAAAGGGAAAATTTGTAATAGTGGTTCTTCAAGTTGTAGTTCTTCTTGTTCCATATGTTTGATGGATTACAAAGAAACTGATTTGCTTAGAGTGATACCTGGTTGTGGTCATTTGTTTCATGCCAACTGCGTTGATCCTTGGTTGAGAATTAATTTTACTTGCCCTGTTTGTAGGAGGACAGTAGGACACCAATAACCCATGTAGATTAATGTTTTAATGAAGAAATTGTTGTATAGTTTCGATCACCAAGTGTTTATGCTTTTTATTAACAAATAAATGACACTTTAGTATATTTATTATTGAGGTATCAATGTAATGGGGAAGACTGGATCGAATTTAATTGAAAAGAAAGAGAATAATGGAGACAAGATTTTAATGTGGGAAAAACTCCCAATAAGAGAAAAAATCCACGGACAACGATGAGCAAAATAATTACACTATATAAAAAGGAAAGTACAAGAAGTCTTCTAAAATTATGAGGACAAAGAGTAATAAATCTCTATTTTTTTTCTCTTAATAAATACTCTCTCAAAATGGAATAAGAGTTACAAAATAACACTCATAATTTTCTCTTAGTAATTTTTTCTCACTGATCTATGAACAATGTACCTCACTGACTTCGTTAATTCGTTGCCTTTTATAGGCAAAAAACTACTACAGTGATTTGTTAATTTTTCAACGTTGCTACAGTAACTTACTGTAGCATTTTGACAAATCTAAAGGACGGTGCCAACTGAATTTGAAAACTGAGACACAAAAAAATGGTGCCTACAAATTTTGACTAACACCATCCAATTTTGACTAACAATCTCCACCTTGGATCAGTTTTGATAAATTTGCTCGACGCCGCTTAAATCCCGAAGGGTGTTCAAGTGCTGGAGAGACCAACCAAGTCCAAGCAATGTTGGAACTTGGCTTTTGGTAGAGGCTTAGTAAGCATATCAGCTGGATTCTCAGATGTATGAATCTTCTGAACCACGACTTCACCCTTAGCAATAATTTCTCGGATAAAATGATGTCTCACATCAATATGTTTTGTCCTGTCATGGTAGCGGTTATTCTTGGTCAAGTAAATAGCACTCTGACTATCACAAAACACAGTAAGAACATCCTGTGTAAGACCAAGTTCATTAATCAAACCTTTAAGCTAAAGAGCCTCTTTCACACCCTTTGTTGCTGCAACATATTCAGCTTCAGTCGTAGATAATGATGGAAGAGACTGAAGCTGAGCTTTCCAACTAATAGCACAGTTACAGAGAGTAAATATGTAACTAGAAAGAGATCTTCTTTTGTCAAGATCCCCACCATTATCTGAATCAACAAAACCTGTAACTTCAGTTGTTTCATGATTTCTATCAAATACCAAGCCAATATAAGAAGTACCTTTGAGATACTGAAAAATCCATTTTACAGCACTCCAATGATCCTTTCCAGGATTATGCATATACCGACTCACCATGCTAACGGCATATGCTAAATCAGGTCTAGTGCATGCCATAGCATACATAAGACTACCAACAGCACTAGCATAAGGAACGCGTGACATACGCTCTATGTCTTCCTCTGTCTCAGGACAAAGGTCAGATGATAACTTGAAATGTGCAGCAAGTGGAGTAGAAACAGATTTACAATTAGACATATTAAACCTGTCAAGCACTTTCTCAATGTATTTTTGTTGAGATAGAAAAAATTTACCAGCTTGACGATCCCTGCAAATCTTCATACCAAGAATCTTTTTAGCTGCACCCAATTCTTTCATTTCAAACTCATTATTGAGTTGAGTTTTCAATTTCCTGATCAGAGACTTGTCACGTGATGCAATCAACATATCATCAACATATAGTAACAAGTATATGTAAGATTTATCAGGAAGTTTTTGAAAATAAATATAGTCGTCATATTGACTTCTGCAATAACCTTGCCTAATCATAAAGGAATCAAACCTTTTGTACCATTATCTCAGAGCTTGTTTGAGTCCATATAAAAATTTCTTCAATCGGCAGACAAGATGCTCCTTACCAGGAACAATAAATCCCTCAGGTTGCTCCATATAAATTTCCTCTTCCAGCTCTCCATGCAGAAAAGCTGTCTTAACATCAAGTTGCTCCAATTCCAAGTCAAATAAAGCAACAAAAGCAAGCAAAACACGTATGGAGGTATGACGAACAACAGGTAAGAAAATTTCATTAGAGTCAACACCTTCCTTTTGGCTGAAGCCTTTAACAACCAATCGTGCCTTGCATCTAGGATCTTCAACCCCGAGAATGTCGTCTTTCTTCTTATAGACCCATTTGCATTTCAAAGGTCGTTTGCCTTTGGAAAGCTCTGTTAAACTCCAAGTACCATTCTTATGAAGACTTTCAATTTCTTCATTCATAGCGACTAGCCATTTTGAAGAATCAGCACAAGAAACAGCCTCAGTATAGCTGGTTGGTTCAATGTCATCATTTATTTCTTGTGCAACAGATAATGCATATGCAATTAAATTATCATCACAAGCATAATTTGCATATCTAGCTGGCTTAGTAATCGTTCTTCTTGGTCTGTTTTGGGCAATGAGATACTCTTCTTCCTGCGGCTGTTTGGAGAAGTGGTAATCTCATCAACATCATCATCACCACAAATATCAATACTAGACTCATTGATAGAAGAAGATGGAACATCAACATTAGGAGTTGTAGATTTCAACTCCAACTCCACCTTCTCACTAGTACCCTGCAGAATATTAGTACTAATAGAAGAAATCACAGAAGATTATTTTCCAGAAGATAATAAAACATCATCGTTAAAAGTCACATCTCTACTAAGAATTAATTTTTGTGACTTAGGATTCCATAAACGATATCCTTTAGATCAGATGCATAACCAAGAAATATGCACTTAATAGCTCTTGGAGCTAATTTGCCATCATTGACATGTGCATAAGCAGGACATCCAAAGATTCTCAAATTGGAATAATCAACAAGATTACTTGACAAAATTTCTTCTGAAATTTTGAAATTAAGTGACGAGTGTGGAGAACGATTAACCAAGTAACAAGCAGTTGATACTGCTTCGGCCCAAAATTCACGTCGATGCCATAACCCAGCATTTGAGAGCATACAACGAGCTCTCTCAAGTAGAGTCTTGTTCATTCGTTCTACAACACCATTTTGCTGAGGTGTTCTTGGAATGGTTTTATGTCTAGCAATTCCATGATTTGCGTAGAACTCGATAAAGTCACCGTCACAGAACTCCAATCCATTATCTGTTCTGAGCTTCTTGACTTTTCTCCCTGTCTGGGTTTCAACAAGAGTTTTCCACTTCTTAAAAGTGGAGAATGTCTCATTTTTATACCTAAGAAAATAAACCCAAACTTTGCGAGAAAAATCATCAATAATAGTCATCATATAACAGCGTCCTCCATAAGAGGAAACTTTAGAAGGCCCCCAGAGGTCATAATGAATATAATCAAGAATACCCTTTGTACGGTGAGTTGCAGTAGAGAAACTTACTTTTTTTTGTTTCCCAAAGACACAATGTTCACAAAACTCCAACATATCGATACCTTGATTACCAAGAAGACCTTGCTTGCTCAAAAGATGCATGCCTTTTTCACTCATATGGCCCAGGCGCATGTGCCATAATTTGGTGACATCATTATCAAGCATAGAAGAAGATACAGCTGCTGAACCTGTCACAACAGAACTTTGCAAGAAATATAAAGTACCAACTCGGTTACCTTTCAACAAAACAAGGGCACCTTTTGATACCTTTAGGACTCCACCTTCAGATGAATACTTGCATCCAAGAGATTCAAGGGTGCCAAGAGAGATGAGATTCCGCTTTAATTCAGGAATAAAGCGAACATTAGTCAGAGTCTTAACAACACCATCATGATTGGGTATCATTAGCCATCATGACAATACCACCATTAACTGGTTCAAAAGTGGTAAATAAATCTCTATAAGCACACATGTGGTATGTGCATGCAGAGTCAATAAGCTACTTGTTTTTGCTTCTCTTGTCAGAAGAGACAACAGATGCCATAACATCTCCATTAGAATCAGTCTCAATATTAGCGGCTTCAACAAGTTGTTTACCTTTTTCTTTCTTTTGTTTATTTTCTTCTTTTTTCTTAAAGATAAAACAATCAGAAATGTCATGCCCATATTTTTTGCAATAACGACAGGTAGTGTTAGATTTTCGTCCCCTAGATTTGGATCTACTTTTTTTGTGACTAGTACTCCCTTTTACTTGAATTCTACCTCTAACACTTAGACCCTCACCCTTGTCCTTAGAATGGATTTCAAGATCAAATTTTTCTTTGGATAATAAATTAGATTTAACATCTTTAAAGGATAAGGTGTCATTATTACCATACAACATAATTTCTTTGAAGTGTTTGTAGGTAGAAGGTAAAGAGACAACCAACAAAACAACTTTATCTTCATCATCGATTTTAATATCGATATTTTGCAGATCCATAATAATAGAATTAAACTCATCAAGATGAGATTGAATGGAGTACCTTCTATCATACGGAACGTATATAATCGCTCCTTAAGACGAAGCTTGTTGGTGAGACTTTTAGTCATATACAAGGTTTCCAACTTTAACCACAATTCCACAGCGGTAATTATGTCGGCCACTTCACGTAAAACCTCCTTGGATAAGCAAAGTTGGATTACTGAAAGCGTCTTTTCATCCAACTCATCCCATTGCTCATTGGTCATGGAAGCTGATTTTTTTAACTTTCCATCTAAAGCTTTCTTTAATCCGTTCTGAGTAAGAACAGCTCTCATTTGGACTTTTCAAATAGAAAAGCTAATCTTGCCATCAAACTTCTCAATGTCAAATTTTGTAACGGTAGACAATTCCAATTAAATAACTGTTCTGATACCACTTGTTGAGGTATCAATGTAATGCGGAAGACTGGATCGAATTTAATTGGAAATAAAGAGAAGGAAGAGAATAATGGAGACAGGATTTTAACGTGGGAAAAACTCCAAATCGGAGAAAAAATCCACAGACAACGACGGGCAAAATAATTCCACTATGTAAAAGGGAGAGTACAAGAAGTTCTCTAAAATTATGAGGATAAAAAGTGATAAATCTCTCTATTTTTTTTCTCTCTTAATAAATACTCTCTCAAAATAGAATAAGAGTTACAAAATAACACTCACAATTTTCTCTCAGTAATTTTTTCTCACTGATCCGTGAACAATGTGTCTCACTGACTTCGTTAATTCATTGTCTTTTATAGGTAAAAAACTGCAACAGTGATTTGTTAATTTTTCAATGTTGCTACAGTAACTTATTGTAGCATTTTGACAAATCTAGAGGACAGTACCAACTGAATTTGAAAACTGAGACATAAAAAAATAGTGCCTACAAATTTTGACTAACACCATCCAATTTTGACTAACATTTATAAATCAAGAAAAAATAATAATAAAATTATTAGTCATCTGTGATTTTGTGATTACTTGAAACTAAACACATATAGTGATTCTATATGATACAATAATTTCTTGTTTTATTAAAGAGGAAACGGTGGATAATCGTATAGCAAAGTTTTCCTTCCAAGTATTTAATATAATTGTATTTATTTGAAACAACCTCTTACTAATTGATTCACATTCTTAGGAGTAGTTTTATAATTTGAAATCAAATAATTGATGATATATTTATATTATGTATAATTATTCTTATTTTTTACTTACTTTTTATATTTACTATCAGTATGCAAATCATTAAAAATATTCTTTTAAAATAAAAAGAACCAATTTCATTGCTCGACTGGACAAAAAGGATTTTTCATATAGCAAGCATAGCGCAATTTTTAGTAACAAAATTTAGTCACTCTTATTGGATATTTATATTAATAGTATAACATACTATATTGATGATACATATCAAATTTTTATCCCAATAAAATAACTTGTTAATAATAATTTATCATTTTATTAGTACAAAGTTACAAACCAGCAATGGTTAGATTAACAATTTAATTTCTACTATAAAAAATATATTAACAGAAATTAATTTAACTCTAAATCGTTAGTGTATTGCAGGTTGCCCCTGATTGTGCTGTTGAAAAGTACTAATAAACATGTCCATAAGATTTATTCAAGTAATCTGACAATTAGCAATAATGTTTCCTTGATAACTGTTGTAATTGATCTATGGGATTGGATAATGGATAGTAATGACACGAACAAGGGAATCTTCATTAGACCTCAAAAAACTATAACTGTTTCCTGTATATATATGTCTAAACAAAGACTCAAATATTATAGAAAGCAAGCTAGAAAATCCAAATATCCCATTAAAAAACTACCAAGTGAGATTCATAATTTGAAACCAAAACCCAACCAAATCACTATAAAATCAATTTAATTACCTAAAAGTGCACCGTGATTCTCAATCATCACTGTTAACGTTAACAAAATTGATTTATTATAGCCTACATGACCCAAAATCCCAAGAATGTAACAAGCATAGATAAGAGTTGGCCCAAAGACACAATGAAACTTTTCCCACATACCAATGCCACTGCATTAGACTTGCCCCCTTGAGTGGAAGATGGCATTGGAGAATTGCTACCATTACCTCTTGGTGTAGTTGTAGACGGTAGAGGAGGGTTAGTTCCATGAGGTTGAGGAGCTGACCCCTTTGGTGATAATTGTGGAGAGGTTATTGGTACTTGGGAAGGTGAAGGTGATGGTGATGGTGATAATGATGATGGTGGTAGTGGTGGTGGATTTTCTGGGGCACGTTCATGGACAGAAATCGCAATCTTCTGGCCTAAACAACAGTAGTTTGATATGCTACATATGAAGAAATAGACACCTCTCTCCTTCATTGGAAAAATCACTGGGCTACTATGGAATACCCTTTTAGGTTCAAGTGATGTGCAATGCTCGTACTCATATTTTGATACCTGAATTAGGTTGTAGAATTTGTCATCGAAGTTGAATTCTGTATTAACATTTCAAAATTCATGAGAACTCGTATATATGCTAAATTTAGCAATCAAATCAGTAGTGTACATGTTTTGTATATATATACATACATATAAAACAGAATACAAGCAGCTAAACAATCTATAAATTCAAAAAAATTTATTGCAGATTCTTAACTTTGTCAACAGAATTTATTTGTGTCCTTTATTCTATGTAAGTATATAAATCCATGTTTTTATTCTAGTCCAAATTAAATTGATATTATTTATACCCTTTTTAAAAAATAAAGATAATTTTGGAAGTAGTGTTGGTTATCATCTATCAAATGAAAATGCACACTTTTCAGAGGATGTCAAATATAGTATATATGCTTGTTAACAGAATGATATATCCTCCCATTGCAAGCAGTCAAATTACATAAAGAAAACTATAGAGAATATAGTTTTTCAAATAACCTACTTGATGTTTTCTTAATGAAGCTAGAGAATAAAGATTCAAAAGATTTAACTGTTTTAGGAGAAGTGATCTATTTTAGCAATGAGAAATTGAAGATCTTATGAAGAGAAGGAATTGAAGTCTCCTGCTATGTTCCTACCTAGCATAGATATATCAAAGCAAAAATAAGAAGACAAAATCCTCCAAATTTAAGAACATTTCATCGACTTTTACCTACAGAATCTCCTGCTCTTATGAAATGTGAATGCGACCAATTACTGTAGTAGGTTGGATATGGTGGAATAACCCAGCCTGATGAATCCCCCACTGTGAATTGTGTAGCAGAACAGTGACAAAAGAATGCTAAAAACAATGCTGAAAATAAGAGAACAAAAGGGTTTTGATGCTGCAACATGTTGACCTTTTGAGCAAAGAGAGACAATCCAAGGTAAAGATTGAGGAGCAGCCCAAAGAGTTGTTTAAAATGTTGGCATGCAAGGTAAACCATTCAGAGATGTAACCGTATATTAATAATATTCATTGATGGATTTGACGTTATAGAGAAAAAATGAGACTAAACTGTGTTTGATGATTAATGTCTTTTACTATTTCAAAACGAATTATGAATTCAATTATGGTGATTATTACACTAAAAAACATAAAACCAGGGAATGAGTGTTGTAAAATTTTTGTTACGGTTTTTAATATGATAAATGGGATTCAACATGCAACTGTTTCGGTTCCTAAATTCATAATAGGCAAAGGTAGCTCCGCATTTTATTTTTCTAACATCTTTTTTTCTACAGCAAAATGATGATATGATACTCTTGGTGATTGTGTTATTATAATTTTCTTATTTCATATATGTTGTTGTTTATATATATCAAGACGATAGAAAATAGGAGACTACAATAAAATTTAAAGTAGTCCTCACATTAACAAAGGAAAGGAAGGATATTCCACTGGCTTCTGATTCAAGCAATTACTATAGAATATTCAAATCTTGCAACTAGTAGAATCCTTTTATTAAGGTTTAAAACTAGATATACATTGAAATAAAAAGGCACACCGAATCTGAAATTCAAAGGATTTCAGATTTGGTCCAAGAACCAATACAAACAGGCAATGCAAGGGCCTATCAACAGTGAAAAAAATTGAAAGAATGATCATTACCAAATAAATAAATAAAAAATCCAGTTCCCACAAATTCAATTACTTACAAACTCTATTACTATGGATAGAACATAGTAAGTATAAAACTCCTATCACTTTAAATAAAACACAGAAGTGTTAACTGATATTCTGCAGCTAGCAGCAGTAAGGGCATACAATCAAGCCATTCTCATTACACTGTGAGCACTGATTGATCTCTCCATTTTCTGCAATGACCTTGTTGCTACCATTACACTTGAAACACAGAACAAACCTTATCCCTCCACATGCATCACAAGGACCATTAGACCAATCCATTGGAACCCCTTCAAAGAGTTGCTTCAGCTTTCCTTGCTCATGCAAATTCAGAATCTCTTCAGCTCCACCAATGTATCTCCCCTTAACAAAAAGCCTTGGAGGCAATGTTTTCCCATCCAAATTGCTCCACAATTCTTCCCTGAACTCCTTGTGCATTGAAATATCCCTCTCAAAATAGATAACCTTGAAACTTTGGAGGAGGAAGCGAATTTTGTTGCAGTCTTCGAATGTCTTCCTGATTCCCCTAAGCGTTGTTGTGTAGAAAATCACAGCTTCATCACCTCCTGGAGGACACTTTTCTTCAAAGCACATCAAAGGGTCAGTGTCAGGGTCTTCACCTTCCTCTTTCTGTGAAGTCTCTTCTTCAACTCTGCCTCTTCTCTGTTCTTCTGTCATTGTAGTATGTTCCTTCACAGCTTGCTCAAATGCAGCTAACAGATTCGGATCGAATAGTGTTCCGGAATCCAAGTCCGGCCGCCGGAATGACGAAAAGTTGTTTTCCGACAAAGGGGTTTTTCTGCTGCGATCCCTATCAGCTTCTGCTGGTGATGATCTCTTTTCCTCCAAAGCCCATCTCTGTTTCGAATCTGTTTTTCCTTCGTTCTCATTCTCTGAACTACCTTTGTGGCAAAGTTGGTGTTTGGATTTCATTGAACACGGTCCTATGTTCTCTTTGTTGTCATTGTAATCATCCAAATCCATTTCCTTATCTTCATCTTCATCTTCAAGGTCTTTCATCAGTTCTGTCACGTCAATGACCTCAGGTTCCTCCTGCACTTTCTCACAGTTCTGGACATTTTTCTTGGGTTCATTTTCTCGGGAAACAAACGGGGTGCGAAGATTGAAAGAAGAAATCTTGGGGAGAAAATCGACGTACCCATCTGAGGCCTTTAGCTGAAGGATTCGATCTTGCTTCAGATACCCGATTTGCTTGATTGATTTGAGCTTCTTCATGAATTTTCCCTTCATCCCCTTCATTTTTGTGTGAGCTTTTCCAACGGAATAATCTGCAAAACACAGAAAATTGAAATGGGTTGATTTTGCTTTTGGTGTTTGAAGTGGTTGAAGTGTGAAAACAGAGAGTATCAATGATGTTCTTCTTCTTGGATTCCACGAACAGAGTAGGAGAGAGTGTCTGATGTGACACAGTTCCAACGGCTAGAAATTTTGCTCAACGCATTTTAAAATTCTGGAAAAAGTCTCTCCAATGGATGCGTGCCACGTGTTCAGTTAAGTGAATGGAAGGTTTTGTTTTTGTTTTTGGTATAAGATATATGTTAAGAATTAATCTTAAGTTTGTCAAATTAGTAAAATTTTATTTAAAACATTTATTGTTTCTAAGATAATTAAATAAAATTTTACTGATTTTGAACTTTTAATTTTTAAAATTAAGATTAACAAAATTATTAATATAAATATAAATTTGAGAACACAGAAAATTTGTAAATAACGTTCCTGGTTGTGAGGGGCCTACCTTTTCAAGAGTATATTCATAATTCTCTTTATTCCTTTTTCATCTTTTTAGGTTCCTTTTGTCTTTTTGTTGCCAACTTTTTAAATTTGTTTTTCAGAATTTAGCATTCGATGTATTCGTTTTCGTAAAATTATAACCCTATTTATTTTAATATCTGATTTAAGTGTTTATATTAATTTTTTATATAATTATAGTATAATTATTTTTTAATTTGTATAAAGTGTATAGTATAAATATTACATTGTTCTAAGAACAAATTTGGCTCGCTCTGAACTTTTGATCATTGCAATATGTTCATTATATATAAAAAAAAATGTAACACATGTATAAATTTTATTTTTTATATATTTTTTTTAAAAAATTATCCAAATTTAACTTAAATATTTATTTGAATGGCAATTAGCTAATATTTTAGATCTATAAGCTACTTTTAATTATTTCATAAAACATCAACTATTTATAAATGCTAAACTAAACATGTATTAATATAATTAAAAAAAATAAGTAATTCTTTATCAGTGGGTGTAAATATTTGAGGTGAAATAATTAAGTATAGTTTTGAAATTATTGATTTTAAAATTATATTTTATGTTTTTTAAAATAATTTTCTTTACAGATTATTTCCTAAATATTAATCGATGTATCATCACTGGAAATAAATCGATGTTTACTACCTAATCTCATATTAAATTATCTTAATTTAGTTTCTATAATCTGATGATCATTATTAAATTCCTATTTGACATCCCATTTCATATCTAATTAATGATGTATTTATTAAATATTGATACTCTCTTTTTATCATCGTATAATGTATGTTTATAATCTAATGTGTTAAGTGTTACTCTTATGTGTGTAACATATTTTTTTATCATTATTATTATTATTATCATCACCGTAATTATTACCTCACATACATAGAAATAATAATTTTGAACATTCTAAATCTTAAAAATAATTTACACCTCAAATAAAGTTTCATATTTATCAATAAAACAACTGATTTGTTTTCTTGAATCAAGTAAATTGTGTTAATATATACTAATTTATATTTTAGAAAAGATATGTTAGCTAGCTATATATATTTTATTGTTTTTAACACAATTACTTATATTTAGTCAATTTCATTTCTTTGCACAATATATCAAACTACCAAACATAATATATGATATATTTTAATTCAAAAAATTTATTTCAAAAAATTCTTAATTTAAAAATAGTATTTTTCTTTTTTACTTATAGTTAATAAAAAGAATCTTATGAATAATGAAAACATCTAAGATTATATATTTTTCTATCATGTATGATTTTATTATTATTATTATTTACTAAAGATATATATATTTTTAAAAATATAAAAAATGTAAATATTCATAATAAAAATATTAATCAAATCTAAAACAGTGATTTAAAAATAACTAAGCTTATGTTAAAGTCAACGCCATTAATAAGATATTTTTTTATAATTTTATTAAATAAGTCACACTATATTTTTAATGAAAAGATGTCCACAACACATTTTTTAACATATTTTTTTCTAGATAAAATTTATTAAAAATTTAAAATTATAACAGAAAAACATTAAATTAATAATGAGACTTTCATAATTTTTTTTATTTTCAATAAATTTTAATAAATAATAAAACATAAATTAAAGAATGTTACGAATATTTATTTTCTTTAAAAAATCTAATCAAATCTCAAAATAATTTAATGTTAAAAATTTTTTAGTCAATATCTTAAAGACATTAGTTAAAAAATAAAAAATAATTTTTTAATAAGAATCATATTAAGATATATTAGTATTAAAAACGTGGATTAATTAATATAACATGTAATTATTTTAATTTAATTTATTATCTCAAGTCTGAGTCATATTAATGTAATTATGGTCTGTTTTTTATTAAAAATATTAATATTAATTGTTAATGAAAAAACTTTTATTTTTAATTATTTAAAGATAACTGTTAACGCTTGCTTGTGTTAAACAAACGAATAAGGAGCTTGAAAGACCGTATGACAGTAAAGTCGTGCCACTGTACGATAAATAGCATCCATACATTTGTTTGGTAACATCACTCACAAATCACTGTTAAAGATCCACAAAAACACTTAATTAAGTGCCATTAAGGCCATTAAACTTGAATTGTATCCACTGATCCTATTCAATTTTGAAACTTCTCTCACACTCAAATGAGTCATCGCCTCCAACTTCAAGGCATCATCGTCACCACCATTCGCCCACGTCACTCTCCCTTTCCCAGCTTTTCCCCCAACACTTCCCCGAGGTCCTTTTTCTTCATACCCCTTTTTTTGGTTCACCATCTTGAATTGGAATCTTTCCCTTATAATATTGCTATTGCATGCCGTGTCTATGAGTTAAAGTTTGTATTTTTATCTTTTTCTTTATTTGTTAATTGTTCTGATGTTTTTTCTTTAAAGGGTATCGTTTTCTAGTTTTAGTTGCGGGAAAGGTTTGGAAATGGAGGAAGTGAAGGCAGTTTCAGACTTGTTGGTGGGTGACCCGGTCATGCTAGAGAAGAAAATTGATGCAATTCGTTTGGCTGGCCCCCACAAGCTTCAGGTTTCTGCATGCATTTGTATGATAATTAAGTGTTGTGTTGTGTATTTTCCTTGATTTTTTATGTGCTTATTGAATTGGCTTATTGTGGTGGCATAAGAAAATTGGGTACCTAGTAAGAAGTGATTTTTAGTTTTCAAAATTTCCCATCACTATATGTTTCTACATTTATGATTGTATTCACAGATTCCTGCTACCAGGTGATTGCTGATTTTGATGCCACGTTAACAAAGTTTTGGGTTAATGGAACTCGTGGCCAAAGTATGTTTCCTCAACATCTAAAACTTGATACATGCATATAATGATTAGTGAAGTAATAACTTATAATCCGTTAGATATAAGTTAAATAAAAGACTCGATTAAGTGTAAACGTTTCTAGATTTACACCGATGTAAGAAAATCGCACTTCACACACACACACATATATATATATATATGTATGTATATCTCATCAAGAATTTTTCTATGTATTATATCTTAATACTATCATTTGTAGGCAGTCATGGCCTTTTGCAGCAGGGTAATCCAGAATATGATGCCAAAAGGGAGAAGTTATACGAATATTATCATCCACTAGAATTTTCACCGGCAATTGGACTTGCAGAGAAAACAAAGCTCATGGAAGAGTGGTTTGTGATTCAGTTTCTTAATGGTGGAGATATAACAACTAAGTTGAACAGTGACATTCAGTATTGAAGTTAATGCTTGCTGTTGAAACACTAAATCTGGTGTATCAGGTGGGGTAAAACACACTCTCTTCTCATTGAGGGAGGGCTTACCTATGAATCAATAAGACAGTCAGTTGCTAATGCCAACATAGCTTTCAGGGAAGGTGTTATTGAGCTTTTTGAGTTTTTGGAGGTATACTTTCCATCCTTGTTTGGCAAATATTGGTTCTTGCACCTTGATATTTCATTCGATATCAGGTGAAATGATGAAATGTAAAATAGGTATGTAAAATCTATAGCTGACACTGGTTCCCATTTTCTATTTTGTAATTTTCAGGAAAGAGACATTCCTGTGTTAATATTCTCCGCAGGGCTTGCTGATATCATTGAAGAGGTCTGAAAAATCAATTTTGTTTTATGATGGCAAGGTTGCTGAACATATGCTCTTCAGTTTCTTTTCTATTGTTTTCTGTGCTTCTCAATTGCAATGTATTCGTTTTCTGATAATAACAGGTTCTGAGGCAGAAACTTCACAGATCCTTCAAAAATGTGAGGATTGTATCCAACAGGATGGTATTTGATGATGATGGCCACCTTGTATCTTTTAAAGGTGATTCTATGTTTCCTGCATGCGTTAGCTACATATTATGTTGGCCTTTCATCACAGTTTTCTCATCCAAATACATCTTTTGAGGCTCAAACATTACATAATTGTTATTTATTTATTTATCTATTTCTCTTTAGATCTTGGGGAGTGAGTTGGATAAAATAACATTGCAAGATCTACAGTATCTTTTACTATGACTGCCTAACTAACATGAAGCTCAATGGATGATGTCACTTAGAGTTGGGTGGGAAGTGTTTGAAACATGCAAGGTATATTGCATACTTTAATAAATGGTTGCTTGCTTGGGAGAACTGACAGCTAAAGAAATTTATCTTATCTCAGTATCTTATGAAGTGAAATATCAATGACAGGGTCTAATATTATGGGGTAACAGAAAACCTGGGTGAGCTATGCATTGTTGCATGACAGCTTGCTCAAATAATATGACCACTATCTTGAATGTGAACCTATGATCCTTGCCTATACCAATCTCCGCTAGATTTTGAAAGCACATTTAAACCTGCTTGAATTCCTTGATTCCCAAAATATAAAAACTTTGGAGTTTGATACATGGTATTGCTATTCTTTTGCTGGGCGGAAAATAACGTTCTGCAATCTCTTAACCTGGATATTTTCATCGTAACACCAATGATACCACTTGTTATAATGGGCCCAAGAAATGTGTGAAAAGTGACTCAATTGTTAGTTAAGTTGACACTTACCCTAAGTAAGTTCTGTATTCACTGTCTAGAATAACAAAAAGCTCATGCAAGTTACAACTAATGGATGAATTCTTTTTGGTTTTAATAAATCTATCTTATGCAAATTCAACCATCATTCACAGAAGTTAACAAGGAATTCAGCATCAGTATCCTGAAAAAAAAAAGATACAGAATTGTAAATTGATGATATCAGCCTTCATGTACAGTTGTGTTTTCTTCTGTACCAATATTCTGAGTTAGAACTTTGCAGCTTACGGCTGGGTTGGAAATTAACGGTTGACATTCTAGTGCTTGTTGATAATTGGAATTTATTTCAGATAAAATACAATTATTTTAGGCTTTTAAACATCTTTACATGATAAAATTAGTTCTTACTTTTTACTTATAAATTTCAATTGCAGGAAAATTGATCCATAGCTTAAATAAAAATGAGCATGCTCTTGACATGGCTGCTCCTGTTCATGAGCAATTGGGTGATATGGACGATCCTACTAATGAAAGTGCATCATTCAAGAAGAGAACCAATGTTCTCCTTCTTGGTGATCACATTGGAGACTTGGGAATGTCTGATGGTTTGAATTACGAAACTCGAATTTCTGTGGGATTCTTGTAAGTTAAAAGTGTGCTTTTCCAAATTTCATATATTCTAATTCCTTGGGGTAACACATAACTTTGAGGTCAATTAATGTGTACAATCTACAATGTACTTATAAATGTGACTTGATTTCTACCATAATTATTGTTGTGACATTTTAAATGGCTGGTGTCATGCCCAAGGATAGGATATGGCCAGTTAGACAGGGCATAATGGTAGATTGACAATTTTGTCACTTTTCACAGACGTCTATATCAAAATACTTATTGAAACAGTTACAGTCTTTTGTTTATTGGATGCTAAACTTCTAGACTTGGGCCTGCAATAGAAGGAAATTTTCATTTGATTTTCTGCTCTTGATCCATGTAGCCAATGCTACCTAGTGGTAGTTATATTTCTCTGTTTCTCCTTCCATGATCACCTGTTATGAAATAACAACTGAAGCTATGTGGATTATCTGATGTGGTCTTCAATTTTTTTTAATGTGCATTATCTGAAAATTTACACTTTTCCCCCCTAGTTTTTGGGATGGTATAAAAACTTGATAGTTGATAAAAATGCTTAACCGTATAAAATTATTGTTGCAGGAACCACAACATTGAGAACTCACTTAGCTGCTATCAAGAAGCTTTTGATGTTGTTTTTGTGGTAAGTGGATTTGATGGATGGTGAAAAATATCTTTAGGTTCCTTGTTCCTTCCAATTTGTGCAAGAACAATCCTGTTAATTCTTAATTCTATAATTGCTTTTGCAATTGTGAGGAGTAACATCATTTTAAACTAAATTAATGCATATATGGGGAGTAAGGTCATTTAAACTGAATTAATGCGTAGATACATGTTAGCACGTGTGATTTGATTTAGATGACTACTCTTTTACTCTTACAATGGGGTTTGATGTTCATTGATGGTATATAATTGACACGAAATTTCTTATAATTTATGTTAAGTTGAAGTGAACTTAACAGGAGAAGGAATGACTAAGCAGCTAACTGTAACTTGGACATTATTTCCTGCAGAATGATGCACCTATGCGGGGAGTTATCAAACTGGTCTCTCATATGTCTTCAAGTGGGAGCTAATTATTTTCAGCTATTATATATTCTTAGCAGTCTCATTCTTTACATCTCAGGAGTCAGGATTCCTTTTGTCTACAGTTTTCACTAAACTGTACGCACGCAGTCTCAACCATTAAAACGTTTTTGTTTTACCTAATAATATAAACTATATATAAAAAATGCTAAACCAATGGCAACAGTCAGATGTGTAACTGCATGACGTGCAGTTAATTTTTGGACTGCATATGATCCATTTCCACTCCCAAATATGTTACAGTGATGCTGTACTATTTCCAAGGTACACAAACTTTATGCATTGGCTTTTCTGTACTTTTGTGTGCATAATCATTTGGCATGTTCCATAAAAATTAGAGCACCAAAATATTAATTGCTTCAAGTCTCAGAACTTGAAGTATTATCTTAGTGAAAGTGCTCTGTAATAAGCATAGACAGTGTTTGAAACCGTAATGCGTGTATAAACTAAAAGTAGAATTTGAGTGATTGAGACCAAAATGAAAAACTAGCTCAAATTCATAGTAATAATAGCATATCTTCAATTATGATGTTAGAGATGCTTGACCTGAACAAAAAACAAGCTTAAAGAGAAGCATTTATATTGTGTGTTGCAGGTGGTTGATCACAGATTTTTAATTACCACCTATAATACTGCTGCAAAAAAATAATTGAATTAATTTGGTTTATTAAAATGATAATAATTTAAATTTAGATAGATATATCATATCATATTAAATTAAAGAGAAGTGTTTCTTTATATAATTGAATTTTAAAATTAGTTTACTTTTAATAAATCTTAATTTGAATATAATGTAAAAATTTAATTCTATATTAAATTAGTAGATATAATATGAAATATTTTAAATGATTTATTTATAATTCTTTTTAGTTTCATCATATGTGTAGCGACACAAAATTATATTTTTAGCATATATAAATAAAAATAAAATATCAATTTAAAATTAATCATTAAGTGTAATAATTTTTTTTTTGAAAAAAATCCATGGGAAGAATGATTAGTAACTTTCTAAATCAAATCAAATACTTTGAGGCAAGAATATCCGGAATTAAAGGACTGAAATCATATTAAAACAGGAAACTGAAATCTCAATTACACTGTCTTGCCTTTAGTAACTCATCAAAGCGTCTCTTTATAAATTTTCTCATTACTAAAACTCAGAGGCTATATCTTCTGTGCAAAAAAAAAATACATACATACATATATATATATATATATATATATATATATATATATATATATATATATGTCTGTAAGTATATGTTTAATTTTCTGTTTACAGTCTAATGAATGCCTATGTTCTAAAAATTAAAAATAAAAAAATTCATTTATTCTCTCTGCAATGAATTTCAAGCCGATAACTACACAGATGAGATATTTCAAGTGAATAATTTATATTTTTTTTAAAAATTGTAATTGTGTTAAATTTGCTGTTTGTATATTTAATTTTAAATATTTTAAAAATTTAGTGGGATTTTTAATAGACTATTTTGAATTCTAAATCATAATAAAAGAGTGAGAATTTGAAATTATTATTTTTATTTATTGTGTTTTCTTTATATTTTTATTTAGTTATTATTCATTTAATAATTAAAATTATATATTTCTAATTAATTTTGTCAAATATAGAGATAACTTTTTTTAAGAATATAAGTAATTTAATCACTCTATCTGAACAAAATATTTTAAAATAATGAAAATTTAAATAATGTAATTTAATTTTTTTAGAATTTTAGAATTAAAAATTTTAATTTTCCTATCCAAACGCAACCTAAATGATTAATTTTCTTCAACTTTGAAAGATTTCCATTCTCTATTTCCTTTTTCAATCTCTGTTTCATTCTTATCTCACTTTCTTTGTTTATTGCTACTGCACTGCAGCAATTTTAGGCAAGTGATTCAAGATTCACACAAAATTCAACTCCAAGCCCAATTTAATGCAAATTTCAAAGCTCAAATCTTCAACTAAAAGGAAAAAAACCATGGTTTTCATTTCACAACCACCGAGGCTGAGCCGAGTGAATAGAGAATGATTCTCTTATATTGAAATTTTACATGATAAGATCATATATAAATTTTATGTTTATTTTTCTCTTAATAGATATTAAATAAGTAGGATCATATAAAAATAAACAGAGAACAAATAAATACAAAATATGCATTGTTACATATTCTGTCTACAGTGAACATGATGATGATAAGAAGAATGTAGAACCACACATTGTCGGAATATAATGTGCAATAATATTTTTGTGATAACACTACTCCACCATGGCTCTGACAAAAGAAAGAGAGCACATAATGGTAATGCCTTGTCCAATATGTTTGGAAGATTTAGGTCAGAGTCCCCTGTGTTTGCCTCTCTGCTCCCACAATGCCACATAGCAACAGGCTTAGATTCTAACACCCTCAAGTGAGGGTACATTTTATGTTTTAAAAAATAAGGACACAAATAAAATTAGTATATTATATTTGCTCTCTCCATTTTAGTACTGTGCATACATATTAAAAATATAATAAAAAATTTGATTTCACCGAAATACTCATGTTAAAAGTACTAAAAATATTGCAGTAGTTAAAGTGATAACTAATCTTGAAGTTATTATAGTTGTTAGTTGACAAAAACTATATTTAATAAGAGTATTATTGAGAAAAATAATAAATAATTTTTTTAGTATTTTTAAGCGACAAATAATTTTAGAAAAATAAAAAAATGTTCAAAAAACAAAAATACTATTATTGTTATTATTATTATTATTTGGGTGTTTTGGGGCACAAGAGATGTCAATTGATGTCTTCCAGACTGATACAGGCTGTGACAAATAAGAGAGTGGGCCTCATAATGCATTAGTAGACCCCTTTTATCATCTACAGGCCCACTCTGTCAACTTTTCAATGCACCCACACGTGCTATACTATCCCCCATGTCTGTTTTGTTTCCATCTCCAGGACAAGTCCACAAATAGCTATATCTTTTCTTTCTTTACCTCTGCAAAGCCATTATTCAATGCTTTTGTCATGTTCTTCTTTCAGTTTTATTTTTTTTGGGATGCAACATATAATAAAAGCATTGTTTATCCCTTGTCTAAATGCACGTTTGTGTTGAGATGTTAAATAAACAACTCATATCACCTGACAATTAATGCATGTGAAATATGATACCAAGTGTCAAACTTAGTAAAAATAATACAACAATAATCGAACCTTATCATACTAAGTAAAGTCGATTATATGGATCACACAACTTTTATTAAACTTGATAAAAATTAAATTTTTACAAATTTTGTTAATCAAAAGATTTCTTTTAATAATTTAATTTAAGATTTTTCTGGATCTCTTTTTACTGAACTAATAACCATTATATCCATATTCTTTTCACTAATCTTAAAGTGTTCTTTGCCATTAAAAGTGTTGCTTCAATATTCTCATGTTACTTTTTCACACAATTACTCATTTACCTGAATTTTTTCATTTTTGTCACTCTAATTTCTTTAATTGTGTTGTTCCGTAGTAAAAAAATACATTCTTAATTCTTTATTTAGAATTAATATTATCAATCTTACTGTTTAATCTTTTTTTTTTTTTTTTGTCAATATTTGATGAGGACAACAGAGTTACACAGGGATGTAAATAGCTTCTTTTTTTTCTTTTTTCTTTTTTTTTTTGTAAACTTCTATTTTCTGTCTTGAAACAAATAAAAAAGAACATGCAAGGGAATGACAAGTAACATGCACATGAAATGTGATGTGTTAGATGTTACGATCCGAAAGTCCTCAACATGATCAGGAACATTATTAACTAGAAGACCAGGCCACAAAAATTCACAAAAACTGAATCTTCAGCTCAGGCTAAGCAACTAAAATGGTTTTCTAACACTAGTTAATGTGAAAAAACTCAAGGGGAAAACATTAGTTACCAATCACAGTAACTCTCTGAAATTGCACTAAGAAACAGCCAACACCACTGCCATTATTAACAAATCAGCTATTGTTGCTTGTATCATAATGGATTACTAAAGGTGTGTGTAGTGGAATTCAATTTGTAGTCTATGATGCAGTGGCATGGATGCTTTCATGCCTTTCTTGACATCAACCTGGAGTTCCCTTATAGGAATTGCAGCCAGGAAGCTCTTAATGTACTCTTTGCATGAATCCTTGCCTCTACATATAATCTCCTTCCTTCCATCATTTCCTTCATTTTCAACAGTGAGATGTTTTGGTTCCAATGCTTGATTTCCATTACTCAGTTTATCAATTTTGGTGTTTGTATCAAACTTCAATATGTAGGCTTGATTGCATCCTTCATGTAGTCTCTCTCCTAAAGTGTCAATAATGTAGTAAGCATCTTGCTCAACCTTTAGGACAAAAAAATGGTCATTCCAACTTACTATGTACACCAAGGGCTCACTAAACATGTGCAGTTCTGATGCAGAATGGCTTATTTCTTCCCATATGCTATCAAAGGACATTGCACCATGAAGGAAGTCAAAACCTTCGCCGTCGAGTTCTTCGGGTATGAAAAATCCGATGAAGGACTTTTCTGGTACTACAGATACCGGACGGATTTTGGCTTGTAGAACAGTATCAAGATCAAAGTGTTTATCCGGAAACCTCTTTATGTAGTCCTTGTTCTCACAAAGGATTCTCCATTCTGATGATCCATCTCTAATCAGGCTATCAAATTCACACTTGATAGGCATCACAACTTGGTTCACTTTCAACCAATCAGCAATGAGAGCAACCAAGACTGCACATGCACTCTCCCCTGCAGCACGTTCGCTCCTTTGATCGATTGAAGCGAAAAATATTTGGGTATGGAGCTTCATCTGTCCATCTCGGCTAATAACTTCCTTGTGCTCCCAACTTCCTACTGTGAAACTGTTCTCCCCGAATTCAGGAACAAATGATTGACTAGTGGTGATATAGTCTTGTACTTTATGCCACTGCAAGAAACATCAAACATGGGTACACTTCACTCAAAGATCTTCAAAAGTTTCTCTAAAATACAAGACAATGAAAGCAACAATAGAAAGGAAGAAAATTGGAACCAAAAAGTCAAATTGTGCATATACATACCTTGCCACAAGTGTAATAATCATCAGAAGAGCTCAGCAGCCTACGATCATAATCAATATCATCTCCACCCTCTTCTCCATAATGTTTTTTCAGAAGTAGCTCCCCTTTCACCTTGGAAGATCTAAAGTGAAGTTTCCTCTTCCTCCAAGAAAGGATTCGGTATTTTGAGATATGATATTCAATCTGATCACATGCATTATAATTCTCAAGATGTGCACCTCCAAAATCAGAATTTTGTCTACTATAGTACACCCAACACTCATCTTTACCATTAAAAATTGAACTTGAATTTGGTGATCCTCCTACACTGTTTCCTGAGGCCAGAGTTTCATAATTCAATGAATGTCTTACACAAGAATCGTCCTTATTCTCCTCTGATATAATCAGAGTGTCATTATCTAGTGAATCCGTGTCAGATGTATACCTATATTCAGAATCTTCACCTCTATTGGAGCTCCTACCATCACTTCCTTCATCTTTGGAGCTTGACTTCTTTGCTCTTCCAGTTGATACATAATCAGTGAAGATTTTTACTCTTCTGAGTCTCGCTTTAAGTGTAGAAATTTCATCTTTATTTATTGAGAGAGCTTCTACAGGAAAGGGTGATGAAGGAACGCACACAGTTGATCTTTGCACTGCATCCAAATCCTCTTGAAGGGCCTCCAGTTTCAGTAAACTAAGAGATAACTGAAATGAAACACACATGAAGTTTGATAGAGTTAACCCAAAAAGGCAAGATGAAAATTTTCCCATACTTAATTTCTCTTATTGGATGAGGGAAGTGGATTGAGTATTCAATCCAGTTAGCCAAAAAGATCATTAGAAATCATTATAACATTCTCAAAGGTGATTGAATGACATAAAAGAAACTTACACAAAGTGAGAGATTAGTATCATAGGTGCCGGGGACATTCAAAGGAACTACTATTTCAGTCTTTTTATCCACAGCTAAAGGCACGTATTCAGCTAAGTTTATTGATGCAACTCCAGCTACAGAGGCCCTGGTTTTGGCCCCTTGGTTACACACCTAATTCAATGCAAAAGAAAGTAAGGAAAATTCAAACTGCTATAAAAACAAGAAGAAGAATTGAATCTCAGTTTTTCCCTCTCAAAATTTAATTCCAGCATGAATAAAAATCTTAGTTGAAATGCTGTGAAATCCTAGTCAAACATACAAGTAATGTTAATCAGTACACTTAGGACATCAGTTAAGAACTCAAGTAAATTTTTTTATTAAAAAACATAGAAAGATACTAACTATCATGATTTTTAATGCATTTCAATGTAATATTCAATAAAAAAAAAAGTACTATTTATTAGTTTCTTGAGCATTAGGGCACTGGTTTGTAATATCCTTTAGAAAAAGATCAGAGTGTAATCAGAGGACAAGAACACGCTACCGGCCAAGAAAACATTTCATGTGCTTCATGGCACATCAAATTATTTCGTGTTCCACAATTTCATTTGTCCATAAATAGGTAATATCAACAACTAATCAGAAAACTTTACTGCCTAGAAAATTCTAATATAGAACATTTCCATTCTTCTAAACTTTTGAAGTATATCTTTTGTCCTTATTGGTTCTGTAAAGGTTTTTTCGTGACAACTTTTGAGTCAAGAGCCAGCAATCTTAAGGGCATATTCTCATATATCCTCGTGCATTTAAGGGAATTAATTCTCTTACAGCACGAGACAAGAATATAAATGTAGATATAGATACATTTTTTAAATTATATGGGATGACACGATCATTTTATACGAAATATAAAATTAACATAAAAATATAAATCTTTAATTAAAAGAGAAAGTTCATATTACTTAATAAAATGCTTTCATTTTTAAGTACTACAATATTTCATTTCTAATTAAAAAGTTAAAAATAATAACAAATGTTTTCAAATATCGAACATGAATGTCTGTATTTGGGAAGACAAGACAACCAGTGTGTTACGAAGGATGACTTCATTTAATTAATCTTAAAATTGGATAACAAATTCAATGACAAATTGTTCTAGATAAAATTATTTGATTTGAAGAATTTTTCTTTTCTTTTCTTTTTATTTCCTCTTTTCATTCTGAACAACCCCTTCTTCAGCAAAAGGGGTAGTGCAAGTATGGAATTGATTTCACACAAAAATTACTAGAATTTTCCAAAACCTGATCATGATTGGTAAGTGTGCAAGCAAGGAATGTCTAAAGAACAAGCGTGCCCTACTCCCCTACCCAAATAAATTCCAATTGTAGCCAACGGCATCAAAGAATTCTTCAGTGCTGAAACACCTCCAAAACTAAGAAAGGCACATCAGTGTTCTTACTCGTTAAAACTTGGACAAACCAATGATCCTCCTTAATGCCAAAAGAAACCCTAAGAAGAACAAAAAACTACACGCCCCATGATTTAAAAAAATTAAGAAGATACGAGGAAGAAATTTCAATATGCATAGTCAGTTCAATTATTCAAAGTCCATGTGTATGTAACAACCAAAAAGGGGACTAATATTATAATTGAAAATTGAAATGAATAATATAGACTAGTGTAAGATAAGAAAACAGCGGATATTATTATAAATTTAATCAGTAACTCAACTCACATTGGAGAGTGTGAACATAACTTCCCATGGATAAAACACGTTCTCCTTGTAACCATTAAAGGTGCACACATTTCTAAATTCCTGGTTCCATTCAACTACCCCTGAATCACTCAGACCCACTTCTTCTCTGGTGAAATTTCTCTTGGTGGAGGAACGCTTCAATGAACTCAAGGCCACACCTTTTTGACCTTTCCACTTGATTTCAACCACCAAGGACCTCACCTCCACATGTTTCTTCAAACTTGATGACCCTTCAAGCCTTTGCACAATGACAAGTGCTTCAAATTTCTTGGAAGAGAGAGGAGGCCATGGAGGCCATCTCATCATCTTCACCACCATTAAGACCCTTCAAACCAAGCCAAACAAAACTAGTGTTGTGGAGAGCAATGACAATGAAATTGTGGGGTGGAAAGGAAAAGACTAAAGAGTGATTTTTGGGATTGCAGGAACCAAAAGTTTGTATCTTTTTGGCAAATGGGTGTCAGTGATTGAGTAAAGGTCACCACCACTCACAGGGTTCTCAAAACAGGATGAGAGAGAAGCTGGCACAGAGTTTTGTTTGAAAGACAGTTGAAAACTTTTTGAGGGTGAAAATTTGGAGGTACCAAACAATGATGGGTTTTGGAATTTTAGAATATATATATAAAAGATTTTTGGTAGACAACATACACAGTGACAACAAGATTCTGAAAATCCAAGGGTAGACACTAAAGACAGCTTATTCACTTACAGTTGGAAATTGGAGTGAGTGGGGTGTAACCTTTTTTTGAGTCTCTTTGCCGGCCCTCCTCTCTAACTCACTACACCTAAGTTCCAACGAAGTACAACATATTATTAATAATCTGCATTTTCTCCATTTACCATTCACTATTGCTGTAACATCCCAAAAGCAAAATGACAATAACTATACCTTATCTTATTTGATAATTGTCTTCTTAGTATTTTGTTTTTTGTTGACAAATTAAGGATAAATGGGTTGGTTCCTATTGGATTCAAGAAGACAAATTATCAAGGTTTCAGCTCCTCCTTGTAGTAGTAGTGTATGTGATAACTGATAAGATCTGACTGTGGTGATATTAAGTATTTAATCCTCCAGTGAATTGGAAAAAAATTATATACCTAGGCTAACAATTAAAATGTACTAGTGTTAAGGTTAAGCCCGAAATCCTATCAATTAAATTTAAACTAGTTGCATTCCTAAAAGTTTGTTTCTTTGCAATCTTATGAGCCCCCTGTTATATTGTCGGAAGAGGAATGGTACAAATTTTAGACGAATAGACGTGATAATACGTGATTAGTTAATTAATGATTTTTAACACATTATTTTTAATACAGTCTTAATTATTAATTAAAAACTTATTAAAATTATAAAAGTGTAAGAGAGAATTGTTAAATTAAAATTGGAAAAGAATGAGACCACAGAAACTAAGAATGTGTTGCTAATATTTTTCTTAGTCAAATAATTAACTAAAGGAGAAAAAGGTTATAATAAAAAAAAAGGAGAGAGGGAAAAATTATGTTTACTTAATAGAAATCATGTTAGGCTTCGTAATTCAGTTTTTGTATATGACGAATTAGTATCATTTTGCATTTTGTCCAATCATATTGGTTATGGGCTTAATTATCTTTATACTTATTAATTAGTGTGCATTTTTTGTCGAGAAAATATGGATTTCGTTGTAACAATTATTTAACCAATCATTTCTTGGTAATATACTTTGTTTTTTCAATAAAAGCACTTTTCAGAAAAGCAAAATCTTGTGACAGCCCAATGGGCAGGGACTGGTTGGGTTGCTACAGAGCCTACCACAATTCCAAACCAAACCATTGACATGGGATTTAGATGTTGTTTCTGATTTAGATATGTAGTTGGGTAGCTGTGTCCTACCAAAGGAAATGTTGGGTCGAACCAAACACCAAAGCCACAACCACACAAACTTGGACTTCTCATGGTTTCTCTTTCAACCTACCCATTTGTACTAGTGCTGAATTTTATTTTTATTATACTCTTTATTTATTATCATGAATTTAGCTCATGTGATTTTCCTTAACTTAATTATTTATTATTTTTTAAAAGATATTTTCTTAAAAATAAACATTTTCTTAAAGTTAATTCTCACGAAATATGTCTTTCTTTTCTTGTTAAGTATAACAATGCAACCCAACAACTTTCTTCTGATCTTATCAATTGTTAAGTCCAATTCACTAGAAGTTGTACCCTGTGGCCATAATATGCAATCTTTTCAACCTTTCTCGTATGCTATCCAAGGCTTTATGGGACACTGAGCAACGTTAATGTCTTTGTTGAGGCATGATGATCACCAGCACTAGGCCATGTGTAACCACAACTACCGTTTTGAGGGAGTGTAATCAAGTTGCAGATTTTCTCACTAATTAGTACAGATTATTAACTGTTGTTTTTCTCAATATATTAATAATTAGTGATTAAATATTACACCTTAGTCGGTACTTCATTTGACTATTTTATTTTAACATGTATATCATACTACATACTCTATTTATTAAATAATGTCAAAATAACAATAAACCTCTAACTTGGCATCAATTATATTACACATAGTATGTATGGTTTCACTTATCTTGAGAATGGTCAAAGTGAACTCCAAGGCTGAGGATTATGCAGGCTCTCTCCCCCAAGGCAATTAATAATTCAGCCTATTGTAACAATAAATCAGATTAATGTAAATAAAATAATAATTTTTAATTTGTACTTTAAGAAATGGACCAGCCTCATGAGCAAGACATGGAAATTCGATATGAAGATAGCCCACCACCACCAACTTATTAGGGTCTTAAACAAAGATTTATTAATGAAATCATGAAATTAGCTTGGGAACGAAGTGATGCTGAGGATGAAGAATTTGCAAGGCACAAGGAGGTCAGTAATTAATTGAATTGGTATGTAATGTTGTGCAATACATTCCTTAGAGTGAGAATCATGTCTCCTTGTGTTACGGTAACAATTTTTGCATAAAGATTCTTGTTTTAAGACTCTGAGATTTGCATGAAGATGCTATGAAAACAGGAACTAAATTGAAACTTAACTGTTATGTATAGGGATGATGAGAAGTATTGACGGTCTTACTTAATATGGGACAATTTCTACAAATGATGCTAAAAACCAATAATAGTTAATGATGACTGAATTGAAAACTGTTCTTGTTTAGGTACTAGATTGAATATAAGTATAGAGATCAAAAATGAATTAAAAAAAATCTGTGTAGGTAAACGTTGGTATTGGTGTATGAATAAAATTGTGTCGTGAATTGTATATTCAGAAAATATTTAAGGGGAAAAGGGTACTGGATTCTTTTTTGTTGCTTCGTTACCGTTTGCTTTATCTAACTAGCTGCATGTTCCTTAAAAATTAATATTGCTGCAAACGGGATCAGAGTAGTCCAATTCACATTTTGTCCAAGTCAAAAACATTTCCTCTCATCAAATAGGGGTTGGAGATGCCATTATTAGCTGATTGATGCAATATTTCACATAGCTTGGATCAAGTTTGAGTGCTTATAAAGAAGTCAGTTAGTTAAAAGCAAGACCCAAAAAGAAAAAGAAAAGATTGCAAAGCTAGCTTACTATTTGATATTGGAGATTCCAGAGCATTAATTTAAAGGAATCTTCATTTAATATAAAAGTAAATACTATTAGCTTAAACTTTTACTTCCACAGTTACAATAAGTAAACCAAAACAAAGATAGGTAACATAAGGAAATATGTAAATTAAGATGACTCAGAAAGATACAAATGCTTTATTTATATATCACCTTATAAATACTACTGTTTTGTTTAGGAAGATGCTAACATTTTTTCTCTAAGAGGCTTAAGAAAAGTAACCAGTTTCTCCTGATCAGGTAGGTTTTCTGCAATTAGTGGGACATTCTTAAAATTATAAAACCATGAATGCAAGCGAGGGAATTTTTGAGCTTCTAAGACTTCCACTTCAAACATTGCTTCCAAAGCCAAAATAAATTTGACTGCAGATCCAAAAGCTATGTCCACAACGTTAATAGTGTTCCCCCCAAGATATTTTTCTTGATGATCTAAGCACTGATCCTCAACCACTCTGAAATACTGCCATATCTTCTCTATGACCTTCTTTCGCTCTTCACCATTGTTGCTACGGAAGAATGGCGCAAGTGTAGAAGAAACCTTTAAAGATTGAACCCAATAAAATTGTTACTTCAATTAATTAATACATAGAAAGTGATTAGGGAAAAACACACGAGTGAATTAGTTAAATTCAGAGCAGGTTCAATTAGGATTTGAACTTCAAATTTTGAACACAAATTGAATTAAATTTGTATAGCCTAACCCACTAATACTTGTTGTCCACCTTGTTTTACTAATTCTAACTAAATTATTTTAAGGTAAATTGAAAACAAACTGTAATCAAGCTAATAAAGGCTAGAAAAATGCACAGGATTAAGTATTAAAAAACATTGTACCATGTCTTCAGCATATCTGACCCAAAAACGTGCCAAAGCTCTCTCATAAGGATCAACAGGAAGCAATGGATTGTGTGGCCATATCTCATCAATGTATTCAACAATGATCATGGATTCACAAATGGGTTTTCCACCATGAACGAGCACAGGAGTCTTCTTGTGAACTGGGTTGTGTTGAAGAAGTTGAGGACTCTTGTTGAAACGGTCTTCCTCTATGTTCTCATATGATATGCCCTTCAACTTTAGGGCCCATACCACCCTCATAGTAAAGGGACTATACCAAAATCCATGTAACTTAACCTCTGCCATCCTAATTTGTGTTTTCCTAAGCCAACAATACAATACCCTGTTTATATAATTGGGTTTTCAACAACCTCAAATCTCAGAAATTAAATAATATATTAACAAATTAATTGTCAAACTGAATAAACATTGTACTTCGACAGAATACATAGTATAGGTACGAAGTTTCCTTCATCCTTATTTGCTTTTTGTGGGCCATGTCCTTTGACAACGAGTTCTTGTTTTGGTTGGCACAACACTTTTGCTTGAATTGAATAATCTCTTACAGAAATTTTGGTGTTTGATAATCGAAAAGGGGTATGGAATATAATAAGCATCTTATGGTAAATCGGGGTCGTAAGTGCTTGCATCACAAACTGGTAGCTAATAATTAAGAAATAATTTATAAAAAAGCTATTATAAACACACTTTTGCTATTTTAATACATTTTTATTATAAGTTTTGTTAACTTCAGCCAGTTTAAATATTCACAGATAAAATTTTTTTATAAAAAATATATAGTTATTATATTAAAATTATAAAATAATATAAATATTTTTTTTAATAAAATTTTACTATACCTCAACTTTAAGAGTTGAAGTAAATAAAACTCTTTTATTATATTTTTAATAAAAGATTCATTAACTTTTTAACTAATAAATAAATACTTCATTTGTCAATGCGATTATCGAATATTTCCATTTTCCCTAAAGATGAAAGTTTTAGGAAGCTGCTACTGGAGTGAATGTCTTATGAAGACTTAACAGGCAAGCAAATTCAAAGATGATCACTGCATGTTCTGAACATGGACGTTCAAATATTCATATCATTTAACTATTTTATTTTCTCAATTCACTAAATTCAATAAAATATTAATTAAAAATGATTTTTAATTTGTCATAAAAAATATAGTTTCAAAGAAACTCGCTCATTAAATTGAAAATTAATTTGAAACTAAAAAGCCAACCACGAATTTTACAATGCAAAAATTTAATTGTGCTAAAAGGAATTATTAATCATACCTAATAAAAAAGTAATTATAAATGTTGATTCATTTTAATTTAATCTAATTTTATTAAAAGTAATTTAAATTAGATAGAATGATTTCATTTTTATAATATAATTTGTTATTATACAGAATTAATCATTCAACACTGTAATCGTATATATTATACTATGTAAATTTTATTACCCACCTCATACAAATCGTACAAACTTGAGACACACTTTTATACTAATATGATTATAATGTTAAATGTATCTATCGTAAAATTCATCGTAACAAATGATACTTATATTTAAAAATATTCATTTAATCTAAATATATTATCCTATTATCCCATACTTTTACTTTAATTAAATTTCTACTAACTTAAATATTAAAATACAAGTAAAAAAAATAATGAACTCACAAATTAATTTATCGTGATATAAAAGTTACTTCAAACAAATAAATATTTTCTTATGCTTGTTAGTAAATTGTTTTAAAAATTGCCTTAAAATAGATAAATAGTCAAATCATAGAAAACTTAAATTTATCTTATAAATTATTTTTTTATATTTTTTTTGTCGTACTCCAAACACATCCTAGTAAAAGTAACTTAAGATTATAAAACTAAGACTTAAATATATTATTGATCCTATAAATATAGGTTATTTTGTGATTAGTCCTTAAAAATAATTTTGTTAGAAAGTAGTCATTCTAAAGTTAGTAATTTAAAAATTAGTTCCTGTCATTAACTATTTTTGTTAAGTGTTGAGCTGGAAAATAGAGAGTCAGCTCAGCACTTCATGTGGCGTCACGTGATATGTGATATCATTTATTTTTTATTTTTTATTTTTTATTATTTAAAATAAATATTTACAAATAAGTTCTTAAACATATCTTATATATTTGTAAATCGGTATTTATCCACTTTACTCGTTTCATTTTTTAGGTTAGTTTCTCTCTCCTTTAGCCCAAAACAAAATCATATATCTCACTAGAGTAGGGAAGGGAAGGGAAGGGGTTGTCGGCATTAGTATAACTTTGCAGATTATTTTCCTTATCGTTTTCTGAGAGCTCCACCTTCCTTTGTGGCTTGAGAGAGTACGATTAGTATATCTAAGCAATAAAGATGGGGTATATGGCTACACTATAAAATAATATTTTTAACTTTCATTCTTTGAATGGTTTGCACGGCTGTAACAAACAAGAGAGCTGTTTTTTAGGTGCTAGTTCTGCTTTGGATCATAGTTCAAGAAAAAAATCACCTACCCTATACCAAATTTGTTTTAGCAATTACTTTTGTCCACCTAAATATTTTTTTTCGGAGAAAGGATTTTATTGTCGAAGATTTTAGGAAAATATTTTAATTGATAGAGTTAATGAGATTGACCATGAAGATTGGGGCTTTGGAAGTGATTATGACGATGAAAGGGGAAAATCCATGGAACTAGTAGATTCAAACAAGTTTATAAACAAAAAGACCGTTTATCTAAAATGATGAGATGACCAACAATAAAATTCTTTAGAAGCTCTGTAGTCGAAGAAGGTTACTGGTTGCGGCAAAGTTGATTGATATTATGGCACTCAAAAGTCAAATACCCAATTTCCTTTCTTGTGCAAATTTGATTCGAGGTTTTATCAAAAATGGTCTGATAGATAAAGCTTGCAAAATAATGAATGTAATGGTTATGTCTAGTGGTGTTCCTGATATAATTACTTACAACATAGTGATTGGTGGCTTGTGTAAAAGGGGTCATTAAAAATCTACTATGGATCTAGTAGAAGATATGAGCTTGAGTGGTTGCACCCCAGATGCAATTACCTATAATTCAATAATTCGCTGCGTGTTGAGTTGCCAGAATGCCAATTTTTGCAGGTGAAGGTGGGGAAGCAAGTGATAAAAATTCAGCATATACCTAATAAAGCACACTAGGGGCAAATGTGCCCATTACTTCATGCTTACATATTCTTTCCAAAAAATCATTATATAAATTTTGATATAAAACAAGTTAAATTTAAGCAAAATAATCCAATCTAGAAACAAAATCAGGATATCAATATTGTATGACAACTCAATATTTTAACTTGAACAAGTAGGGGAAAGTAAGAGAGTGAGAAAAAAGAAGAGGTAAGAGAGGAGGTTGTAGGAGAAGGAGAAGGAATAGAATTGAAAAAAAAAATGCTCAAAAAAGGCGTAAGAAAAAAAGTAAAAAAAAGTACAGGAAAAAAAAATAAATTTAAAAGATATACGAAATTATATAAAATATATTTAAAGACTTATTTATAAATATTTATTTTAAGTAAAAGATAAATAATGTAACATGCATGTAGAGTATTAGGCTATTTTTCTATTAATTAACTTAATATTTAACAGAGAGAATTAATAATAAAGACTAATTCTTAAATTAATTATTTTTAACAAAAATATTTTTAAGAACTAATTATAAAATAAGCTACGTAGAGACAAATATAATATTTAAGCCTAAAACTAATTCGATCCTATAAAACTTGAAGCAAACAGTTTCGCTGACCCGTCGAAACTGAAAGACCAAAGTCAGCAATGACCGAACTTTGATATCTCATGTGGTGAGTGACGTTGAAGCAACGGCGAAGTCTCATTCTTTCTGTTGGTAGAAATGTTTGTGAAGCTGCAACTCTTGTACCCCCACACTCCCTTATTCGCAAACGGAAACAATGCTTCTCCATCAGAGAAAGCAGAACACTTTACCCACACAAACAGAAAACAGAGACTACCGCTTCATAACGGAACCAGCACCGTTAAGAAGCAAGAGACCCACTTGAAGAAACGGGGTCTTGAGAAGAATTCAGATGATGGGGTTCTCAGAAAGAGCAAAACGGAGACAGTGCACGCCAAGTGTTCGACGAAATGGTCATCTTATGGTGGATGCATTCCAGCGATTCTAAAAGCCTTGGACACGGTTCGTGACGTGGATGAGGCTCTGAAGCCGTGGGAAGAGAGGCTTAACAACAAGGAAAGGAGCATCATTTTGAAGGAGCAATTGAGGTGGGATAGAGCTTTGGAGATTTTTCAGTGGTTCAACAAGAAGGGTCATGAGTTGAATGTGATTCATTATAACATTATGCTTAGGACCCTTGGTAAGGCACGCCAGTGGGGCTGTGTGGAGAGTTTGTGGAATGAGATGAATGCAAGAGCCGTTGGTGCCACTAATTCCACTTACGGCACCTTGATTGATGTTTATAGCAAAGGTGGACTTAGAGAAGACGCACTTTTGTGGCTTGATATGATGTTAAGACAAGGGATGGAGCCTGATGAGGTCACTGTGGTGATTGTGGTTCAATTGTACAAGAAAGCAGGAGAGTTTCAGAAAGCTGAAGAGTTTTTCAGAAAGTGGTCATTAGGTAAACCGTTGAGAAGCAAAAATAACATGGTGGATTCTCCAGAATTGGATGAGAGGTTGCCCAATGCTAATGCGTCTTTAAGCTCACATTCATACAACACCTTGATTGATATGTATGGAAAAGCTGGTCAACTTAAAGAAGCATCTGAAACTTTTGTTGTGATGCTTAAACAAGGCGTATCACCAACCACAGTGACATTCAATACAATGATTCACATTTGTGGAAACCATGGACACTTAGAGGAAGTAAGTTTGCTTCTCCAAAAAATGGAAGAGCTTCGACGCTCACCTAACACAAGGACATATAATATTCTCATAGCTCTTTATGCTAAGCATGATGATATAGATATGGCGACAAAATATTTTATAACAATGAAGGATGCCTGCCTTGAGCCAGATCTTGTGAGTTACCGTACCCTCTTGTATGCATACTCGATAAGGAAAATGGTTCATGAAGCAGAAGAGCTTGTAACAGAGATGGATGAGAGGGGCCTTGAAATTGATCAATATACCCAGTCTGCTTTGACTAGGATGTACATAGAAGCAGGAATGATTGAACGGTCCATGTTATGGTTTCAGAGGTTTCATCTAGCTGGCAATATGACATCCGAGTGCTATGCTGCCAACATTGATGCATACGGTGAGCATGGGCGCACTTTGGAAGCTGAGAAAGTTTTCATTTGGTGCCAAGAAAGGAAGAGTCTCAGTGTTCTCGAGTTCAATGTGATGATTAAAGCTTATGGCATAGGGAAATGCTATGAGAAAGCATGCCACTTGTTTGATATTATGGAGAAACATGGTGTAGTTGCAGACAGATGCAGCTTTAGTTCTATCATACAAATTTTGGCCAGTGCTGACCAGCCGCATATTGCCAAAGCTTACCTGAAAAAAATGCAGGAGGCAGGACTAGTGAGTGATTGCATCCCATATTATGTTGTGATTTCCAGCTTTGTAAAATTAGGCCAATTGGAAATGGCTGACGGTATATACAAGGAAATGATTGGACATGGTGTGCAGCCTGATGTTATAGTTTATGGCATATTGATAAATGCTTTTTCTGATGTTGGAAGGGTTAAAGAAGCCATCAGTTATGTTGATGAAATGAAAAAAGCTGGCTTGCCAGGTAATACGGTTATATATAATTCTTTGATCAAGCTGTATACAAGAATTGACAACCTGAAAAAAGCACAAGAAGCATACAAGTTGCTCCAATCATCGGAAGAAGGTCCAACTGTATATTCTTCAAATTGCATGATCAATCTTTATGTTAAGCGATCTATGGTTGATCAAGCAAAAGTGATATTTGAGGCCTTAAAGAAAAATGGAGCTGCAAATGAGTTTACATTTGCAATGATGCTATGTTTATTTAAGAAAATTCAAAGGTTTGATGAAGCCATTCAAATTTCAAAGCAGATGAGAAAAATGGGACTCTTGACAGATTCGTTAAGTTACAATAATGTGCTTGACCTGTATGCTAGTGCTGGGAGATCCAAGGAGGCGATAGAGACTTTAAAGCAGATGGTAAGAGCTTCCATTCAGGTTGATGATTGTAGTTTTAGATCACTTGGAATTCTTTTGCTGAGATATGGAGTATCAAGACAGGCTATTGGCAAATTAGAAGTATTGGTGAAAAAGGATGCATCCAATGGCTTGCAGAAGTGGGTGTCGGCACTCTCAAGTGTGCTTCAAGTAGATGATTATGATAATGACTAGACAAACCTTGCCTATACAGGCATGCAAAGTTCAGTTGATTGTTTTATGAGAATGGAACAACTTGACATCATGTCAATCCCCCCCATTCGGTCACCAATTCAAATTTCCAAGGGGTTGAAGCTGTGAGAACAGAAACAACTTTGGAACATGATCTATATAAATCTCGCAATCTGACTGGGCAGAGGAATGAGGACCACCTTGTACTTTTTCCAAATGCAAAACAAGAAATTCTGAAGCCCTAAGGCTTCCACACAATGACAGCAAGGAAGAATCCAAGCTCAAATCTTTTAAATTTGGAAGAACCTTGAGATAGAATTCAGTGTAAATTAAAAATAAAAAGATAGTGTACTTCATGAAATCCTTTGTTGTATATAAATTTTTTCTGTATGTAAATTTTCCTTTATCAGGATGGAAGGGAAGATCATAGGCTCAAATTTTTCTGACTAAATCCTTTGGGGAAGGTTGTAATTTGAACCAATAAAAAATTTGTGAAAATTAAATGTGCAATTAAAATTAGGACTAAAATTATATATAAATTAATGCACAAGATTAAAATTGCTATTAAGTCAATGGGCTATTAGGGATTGACGAATATTTTTTTTTTAATATTTTAATTAAAATTAGATATTTTAATGTGTGCATTTTGGGTAAATAAAGGTTTAAAATAATTTAGTCGCTTGATGTGTTAGTTTTGCCTATACACCGGTCCAAAAAAGCAACAAATGACACCTTTTCAAATGTAAATGATTTCAAGGTTATTAAATAGTAATAATTAATAAAAAAAACATCACATTTCCTAAAAATATCTGGTCAAAGAAATTAAAATTTAGCACAACTTCAAAACTGGAAAATATAATTTTTGCGGCAACAAGTAAGAGTTTCACTGAATGTGAGGAGCATGAGTTACTAAATTTGAGTAACCTGAGAGAGGAGTCAGTCATTCTTAACTTATGAACTTGATTTTAAGTTCTTATGAATGTATATAGATACTTGTGGTTTAAACTAACAAAAACTTAAAATTTGAGTACAAATTATTTTAGAGTAAAGAGAGAATTTACAATTAATTAATAATTTGAGAGATTTTAAAAAGATATAAAAATAAAGCTAAACAGCAATAAACTCAACATGTTTTAAAACAGAACAAAGTATGCTAAGGTAATTTTTAATATGCAGAGAAAACAAAATAGACACTCTTTGGTTTTTTAATTTCACCCATTTTTAATGCAAACAATATATATATATATATATATATATATATATATATATATATATTATTTTATTTTTTTTAATCTCAAATTTTATAAAGAGACTATTTTACTGAAAACCCCATTCTATTATAAAGGGGTATCTTAAAAGGATAATTCATGCTAGAGCTTTCCCTCAGGGCACACAACATAATGAAAACAAACAAGGTTTCAAAAGTCCCAATCCAGACACAAATTTCCGGCAGCAACTGTAGCCTGTAGTTAGGCTATTTTTACATTTTTGCTTGAGCAAAAATACAAAAAATGGCCTAACTCCAAGTTGCAATTGGTGTCAAAAAATGAGAAAATCTGGATCCATCCCAATCCTATGTTCCAAACTTAAATAATGAAAAAGTAACTGCACATTTGAAGGGTATTATATGCCTTCTTCTTTAGATTCAAAGTTTGAAAAGTAAAAAACTAAAAATAGAGGATCGGATAATGACTTCTGCATACCTTAATCCTTACAACTAGTAATGATTAATCAAAGCTTCAAAATTTTTAATTTTTTTTAATTTCTCAAAGTTTCAAAATTTTTCATAATATCATGAACAAAAGTTTTTCGAAGGAGGAACAGTATAAATGGTGATTTAAGAACTATTCCTATATTTGCCACCTCATTCAACTATATCTTATGCCCCATTCTTCTGTATGCATTATGTTGAAATTCACACATTAAAATAAGATTTGTGATGGTTAATGAATGAAGAAGATTCATGCATATTTACAGATGCTACAGGTTGGACGTGAAAACTCACAAATGTGTGAATAATTGTATACTTGCATTGATCTTAGATTGCACATTTCTTTCCAGGACAAAGGATCATATCTTTCCTACATCAAAGAACTAATTTGATGGCACATATCTATTTTACCAATATGATGTTTGGAAATCATTGCTCTTATAGAGAAGAAAATAAAGTTTGGAATCTTATTTTAAATTTGAGAAGAAGAAATTACAAAATAATAGTAATTTCTAAATTTTAAATCAAAGAACCATTTAGAAATAATGATTAAAAAATATTTTAAGAATTGATGAGTAAATGATTTTTTTAAACCTTAAATATAAAATAAATTTAATACTCTTAAAAGAGGGCACTTTATACCCCTTCAATCAAGACACCATAGATTTTATCATGTTTTTTATTCTTTCTATTTTTTGTCTAATATGTTCTGTCATAGGAGGAACTAATAAATTCCATGCTTAGGCAATATGAAAGGTTTCAAAGAACTAAGTGCTTATTATGTTGGCAAAATCCGCTCGGATAATCCTGTACAGTACTCTGAGCACATTGACTTGCATGTGAAAGGAAGATCAATGGAATACACAGAAGAAATGCATGTAATTAATCTTGCTGATCTTGCTAGCAATCATCTATCCGGGGAGATCCCACAAACATCAACACAGCTTTCATACTTGGTTTCCTTGAACTTGTCTTATAACCACTTGAGTGGAGGCATACCAGCAAATATGGGAGCCCTACAACAATTGGAGCCTTGGCCTTTCTAGGAACCATCTCTCAGGTGCAATACCTCCTAGCATGGCTTCCTTGACATTCTTGGGCCATTTGAACTTGTCCTGTAACCACTTGTCTGGTGAAATACCAAATGCAAATCAGTTCCATACTTTAACAGATCCTTCCATCTATGAGGGTAATCTACACCCTTTGTGGAATGCCTTTGCCCACTTAGTATTTAGATCATGTTGATGAAGACCCCAAATTTAGACACTTTTCATGATAAGTTATGGTTCTATTTGAGTATAGGACTTGGCTACATTTTGGGATTTTGGGCTGTTTGTTGCAGCTTAGTAACGAAGGAATCTTGGAGGCCTGCCTATTTCCAGTTTGTTGATTCTATGAAAGATAGGATTTTGGTTGTTACAATTGTGAGTTGGATTCGTATTAAAAGGAAGTTTAATTTAAACTAGAAAACAATTAAGATGGCCTCTTTGTACTAATTAAGGGTGCATTTTCATAAGCTTTTATGAATTAACCCTTCAAGCTAGCATATGATTATTTATATAGAAGTATAATCGTCTATTATTTAGGATGGAAAACAATATAATAATAACATGGAAATTTATCCTCTCATATGACATTGTTATTTTAATTCTATAAATCACCCTTCTTGTCGTAGCATACTCTACTGATACTCGGTAACTAGCCAGACATAAACATTAAACAACCACAAAACTTCTGCAGCAAATTCACACGGAAATTTTTCAAAGGTTTTCAATTTCGCTATGAAATTTCGTAACTCAATCTGTAGCTATTGCCAGGTTAAGTTGACCATGTCCTTGCTAATCCGTATCTTATTCATTATCAAATGTGATGCTAATTGTAATAAAAAAGTTGTGATGCTAATTACTTTGTAACTACTCCATTGCCAAATTGGAACTAAACCACAACTGTTCTGTAGCTAAACCATTGTCAAATAGTAGCCACTTGGGATATAATACTTGGACGTTGAACAGTTTGTGTAAATATGAAAAAAAAAAAAAAAAGGAAGCACAATTTAAAATATTTATCATAAATACTATCTATAATTATATAAACTTCTCAAATAGAAATCAATTGATAGAAATTAACTTCCAAAATCATTATTGATGTTAGAGGCATGCCTTTATCTTAAAATGGAAAGAATGTTTTTTACTTTTATTTATATAAAAAAAAAGCTAATATACTTAATTAGTAAAATCTTTAACAAAATTTAATCCATTTTAATTCAATCATTTAATTATCATAACAGATTAATACTTAATAAATAATTAAATATGACAAAATATGCATAGTACATAACACTGTTTCGTATTTGCCAATGACCTCTTCCTTGTTTCCAAATAAAACATAATGGCAACAAAAACACAAGTGTTAAACTCCTAATCTACCTTTTCAGTTCAATCAAGTGTATGATTTTATGACAGTCAAGTTTTTCATCCTTGGCCCCCGCGTATGTTTGATTATTCATCTTGCGTCTCAAACTTTTCTTGGGTAATAACTAGAACCACGAATTTTCCTCATTTCAGCTATATAAAACTAGAAGTGCCAAGATAAAACATTATTCATGCACCACATAAAACATTCATTAAAACATTAAAGCAATCAATGATGGAGGATGTAAAGGTGTTTGGTTTGTGGTCAAGTCCATTTACCCAGAGGTTGTTTGGGCACTAAAATTGAAGGGTGTGACTTATGAGTACATTGGTGAAGATCTTGTTAACAAGAGCAACCTTTTATTGCAATACAATCCAATCTACAAGAAGGTTCCAGTTCTTGTACATAATGGAAAACCAATATCAGAGTCAATGCTGATTCTTGAATACATTGATGAGACATAGCCTCAAATCCCTCTATTGCCCCAAGATCCTCACCAGCGATCCTATGTTCGTTTTTGGTCAAAATTCATCGATCAAAAGGTGAGAATTAAATATGCAAACTTTTGTAATATGTTTTCCATTTTTCTCAAACCGTTCTTTTTTAAGAAGTCATAAACATTAGAAACAAACAACCATTCCCAATGATGATGAAATAAACATCAACTCTTAGACATAAAAAGTATTTAGTTTGATATTTCTTGAGGCTTGTTTGTAAAGCTTTCAACGAAAAACCCCATATCTCCAGACATTTTTAAGAAGGTAATTATTTCAATTTTAGTAGAACAAAGTTTTCAACTTTGTCCAAACAGTTACTTGTTAGAACCTTTTTGTATATTTTTTTTTATCACATATATTTATCGTGTATTTTCAATTATATTTACCAATACTTGTATACCAAAATAATTTTAATTTGTTAATATGACTATACCATGTCATGTTCTTGCATTTTTTTCAAATTTGAATTTGTTAACAGTACCCTTAAAAGTTGATTATAAGCATAAATAATAATAATTTTTATTAAAAACTATTTATTACACTTATTTTTTGTTAAAAACATTTATTAATAAAAATTTACTACTTTTCAATGTTTAAAATGATCCTTAAGGGTTGATATTAAGAATTTTTAAAATTTTGTTCTTCTCTAAGAAAATATGAACAAGAGTACTCCTTACTGAATTTTCTATATTTGTAATAATTTACTATAGAAAAGAGACATTTCCACTTGATATTGCTTTTTAAAAAAGATATACTTAATACAATTTAATTGAAAAGTGAAAACTATCGTTACAAATTAATCGATCACACTTTTTGTCCATTTTTTATTTTTCAAATAAACAAAAATAATCTCACTATAAGAAAACACTTTTTATAACACTTATTAGTTATTACATATATCTCATCTCTTTTACCACATTTAAATATATTATAATAGTCACAATGAATATATCAAAGCCCAAATGCTGAAAATATGGACACTCAAATAACAAAATGCTAAGCATGTTATTTGCCTTCATTAATTGTAGTGACAAAAATTGAAAGAATTAAATAAACACCGATTATATATTTCACTTATTATTTAAATAATAATAATAATTCAATTGTTATCTTGACTAAAGTTACAACTTTCAATTTCATAACTTGTTTTTATTGCAGACAATGCACATGATGAAATTTTTTCGGTACGATGGAGAACTACAAGAGGGGGCAATGAAAGAGACTTGGGAAACTTTGAGAGTCATAGAAAATGAAAGTGGGCTTGGTGAAAAGAAATTCATGGGTGGCAACACAATTGGATTGGCAGACCTTGCCTTAGGATGGGTTGCACATACTTTAGTGGCCATGGAAGATGTGGTTGGAGTCAAGTTCATCACTGCTGAAGCCTTTCCTTACCTTCACTCTTGGGTGTGCAATTTCTTGGAAATTACTACTATTAAACACAATCTCCCACTTCATGAACAAACAGTTGAGTATTTCAAGGAAAAGAGGGAGATGTTTCTTTCAATGGCCACCCAAGCTTGTCATCATCACTAGAAATGTGTGTTCATGTATGTTTAATGTACTATAATTGAGGGTCTATTTATATTCTTTTTAATTCCTGTTTTGTTAATAATTATTAAAAAAATATAACTTTGTTTTCAAAGATTTGTAGGCAATTTCAAATCTTTTTCAAGAACTAATGTCAGGATCTAAATTCTAGTATATCAATTTTTTCATTGAGAGTGTTAGAGAATTTTGTCCCTCAGCTCAATTAATTATGTGATGAAACATTAATTATTAGTGTAAGTTTAATGATTCACAATGCACTTCATCTTTTTTCATTCTTTTATTCCTCCCCCCTTATAAAACCTTCCACGAGTCTTCTTATAGACTGAAAAAGATAAAAATAAAATAAAAAGAGTTAGAGCACTTTGCCAGCATTCTTGAATTAGAAGGCTATAATTAATGCTAATTAACTATGGTAATAACTATAATTTTTATGAAATTGTTTGCCAAAAGCTTGAGTTTAAGGCAAAAGTCTAAAAGAGTAACTCCATTTATTTAATGTTTCTATACTGTAAAAACAAAAGATATGGGAATAAATTAATTAAAATTTTGAAAGAAAATATTTCATGGTTTTATGGCTGAGGAATACATAGCAATAGCAATAGCATAGACATGCTTGACATGCCTGGATCATTTTGAAGAAAATAAGAAAAATTATCATAAACATAATTGCATATTGTGTTTCACGATCAAGCTTGTCACATTTAAATATGATAGACAAATTTTATTATATGAAAGCGAAGGGTTCATGCATTTGCCCATACATTTGTACCACGAGACTTAAATTAGAAATAAATTCTGTATCCTGGGTGACAAAACTATATCATATTCTTTCAAGATTGAAAGAGGTATATGTGCTGGATAAAAAGATAAAACAGAATCATTTGACAAAGGTACTCAGGTTGACGTAATTCTATTATTCTTTTAGTATTATCTTCTTGCTTTCTTTTTCTTTTTCACCTTTACTATGACGTTTTCTTGTTGGAAATCGATCTATCTTTTTCAATACATTAACTGGTAATTAATTATTGTCCATAGTTCAAGAATATCCTTCTCAGAGTGGTTCATGAATTCTACAACATACCGTATAGTGGACTACCAAAAGTAAAAAAGGTGACGTTTTTCCATCAAATGGATCGGAGTGGTTGCTAATGTATTGATATTTTCAATGAAACTCTTTTTCTTTTTTGTGGAATCGAAATTTAGGAGCTTGGTACGAGATTCTCTTATATTCTTAAGTAAAAGGCATGCCAGCTACAAGTTATTTTGTGATAACTTGTAGAAAAAGTTGCAAGTGATATAGTAATAAAACCCAACCAATGTGAATTAAATCCAAAATCTTTGAGTGAATTAATGAGGTTTAACATTCAGCCATTGAAACCCATATGATCTCAACTACAACAATTTGATTTCAGAAGTTATGTGAAGATTGGATATATCCTTTTGGGATGCTTTATTTTCTAAATACATCTTGTAATATTTAACTTGTGACCCACTATTGACTAAGAAAAAATAAAATAAAACTTATGACCCACTACATAATAAATTTTAATAGACGGATCATAGGGTAGTGGTGCAAGTTAACATATCCTCCTGTAGCATAGGCCCTTTATATTTCATACACCAGCACTAGTGTTATATAAAAAGACATATAAGTGTGCTTACAAAAAAATGTGGATTATAATATCTATTAAATTTTGACTTGATTATACCTTTGTATATGAATGCTTGCGTTGAAAAAGTAAACGATGGAAATTAAATAACTATCCATTAAGAGCTTGTTTGGATACAAAAAAAAAATGTGTGTTTCCACAGAATAAACAAATTCTAACTTCTCACAAAAACTTGCTTCAGTTTTCATGTAAACTGAGTTTTGATAGATTTTTAAGCAGGCTGTAAATCACTTAAAAATTAGCAAGTTTCGAGCATATTTAGAGTTTTAGTCATATATTGTACTGAAACTTTTTAACTTAGAAGAGATTGAGGCGATGATAAGGGTTAACGATTCTTACATAGTCAAAGAAGCTCTAGCTTGTGTATGCTTAAAACGTTAAATTCAGATTGAAGTATGATTTGTGCCTTCAATAAGGCAATAGTGAAGGGAGTGATTGACGAGGATGCATAAACATTTCAAATATTCCTTGTTTCTTTATTTTGTATATTTATTTTAAATTTTATATTAACACAAAATTAAAAATATGATACTTCCTTATCTCATATTAGATGTCATTTAAACATTTTTTTTTGTTTCAATTTTTCACTTTAGAATATCAAGAAAGTCTTTATTATTTTTTCAATAATACCCTTTTTCATTAAGTCAACTAACTACTAAAAAAACTCTAAGATTATTTATAACCTAACTACTACAATAAATTGAACACTTTTAATAGAGATATTTAGGAAAATTAATTTAATTTATCATAGTAACTTATAAAACTAGTTATTTCCTTAAGATGTGAGCATTAATACTTTGTTATGTGATACAACCAAGCTAAATCTTTATTTCAATAAACTAGGTGAACAGCAAGAATGGTCCTCAGTTTAGACAAAGATGATGTGGAAGAGGTTCGTTTTTAATTAATCTGTTCTTGATTATCATGTTGAGGTTCAAAACAAGGCAAGGAATTAGGAATCATACTTGATGTGGGAAAAGTTGACAGCTAACAAAAGCAACATCTGATGCATGACCTCCTGTCCTGTTTATTTTACTTAACAATTTAGTTTGTGGTATACATCACATTCTTTCTTGGTCAGAACCATGTGCATGTTTATTATAAAGTAATTGGGAAAACAGCTGCACTATTGAATGAACCTATTGTAAATGGTATAAAGTGTTATAAAAAGTTACATGCAGAGTGAAAGATGCCAAGAATCTGTCTCACATACAAGCATTTAAAAAATGGTGTTTACTTCCTTAGGTTGGTCATGCCATGTGGCATGAAACAAATGGAATGGCTTAAAATTAGAGCAATGAATCCCACTTCAGTTCTAATCATTATAGCCTCAAATTTGGAGGTGGATACTGCCATTAGCTTCCGCTACACTTTCATTTTTGCATCTACCATTAGAGGCGTTTTCAGTGTCTTTAAGCCGTTCTCAAAAGACATTGAAGGGTGGGCTGAAAAGAAAATACATAAAGTACATACCTTTGTTGTGGTCATTCTCTTTGGCCATTTGTTTAATACTAAACCTGGAAAAGGTAGCAATGACTTCATAAAACTAACACAAAGGATATTAAAATTAAATCTTTGAAAAATATAATATTCATGTACATGATAATATAGATAATAAACCTTTGTTCTCCACACACGCACAAGAGAACAGATAATAAACCTTTGTTAATTACCTGCACCGCTAAGCCTTCCAAAATCAATGCATTTTAACGAAGAAAAATTATGTAGTTTGCCACCTAACTTGGTGATTAGGAAGACATTTCAACTAGTGGATAAGTGGTTATCTATTTTTATAAATTTACATCTCTTATCATGCTTATTGTCTATGAAATGTATCAGTGACAAAAAACAAAAATTGTGTCATTGGTGCATTGGCTGTCTTCATTAAATTACATTAGCACAGTGAAGAGAATAATACAGCATGTGGGGGTGTTCAACAAAATCACATGACTATTAATGAGAAGAAAATAGTAATACTCCACATAATTACAAAACATGAACACCAAGGTCTTAGATTAAGTAAGTTGCTGTCATGAAAAGAATGTCAATTCTCCATGCTTTGCATCCTGTAAGACAGCTGATCCAAAAAAAGTTTGAGCTGTCTGATTCCGATTGGTTGTGAAGGAAAATAATGTTATACAATACAAGCATAAATAGTAAGGAGAAAATGGAATCCTAATAAAGAAATATACCTAATTGAAGCCATAACAAATTCCTAATGAAACACAAAGTAGGTTCCTTTACTATTATAATAATAAGCTTTAACTGATACCTGTCAATATGAGATGTTCCTTAACCCCAAGGAAATGTATTTATTGTAATGCCTGCATTTTAATCATTTCTATCCATCAGTATTTTATCTCAAACTTACCGTCTGAAGGATCTATAAGAAGGATATATTTCCCAAGAAGGAAAACTTCACCCAAAAGGAATTTCCAACTTGTATGCAATAAATGGCAACAAGATCAAAGTTTTTGGACGATGCTAAGATAAGAGTTTCCCACACTCTCACGGCTTCTCATCATGTTCAAAGTGGGGTAAACTCACCAATAGCAGCAACTGAAAAGTTTCTTTCATGTTCACATTCTACTTCAATGAAAGAAGAGGTGCCTTTAGCCACTTTGATTAGTCACATCCCTGCAAAGTTCAATGGTCATGAAGACATCAAGAATGGGAAAGAGAAAAACCAATCCATCTCTGGATCCAATTCTATCTTCCAAGCCTCAGATACAAAACATAGCTCTATTCCTCTAAACCTTTTGGAAACTCTCCCAGCATTAACCATGTCACCTGTTTTTGATGAGCCAGCAACTTCTTTAGCTTCTTCTTCTTCTTCTGCCATACCCAAATTTCCAAACTTGACTTTGTTTTTGCAGGAACCCTCCATGCTATACTCATCATCCTCACATATCAAAGGTGGTGAAGTCATATCAACAACTTCAAACCCCTCATATCATGTGTCACAGTTTGGCCAAACCCAGCAATATCAAGCAGGTAATGATTCACACAAGAAGAGCAAGAATCTAACAAATCCACAGTCCAAGGCCTTCAGTGACAATTGGTTGAGTACCACTAGGACTCAGCCTCTGAAGTATGCTGGAAGAGGCAAGTCGTTTAAAGGTGTGAGGCAGAGACATTGGGGCAAATGGGTAGCAGAGATTAGATTACCAAGAAACAGGACAAGAGTTTGGTTAGGTACCTTTGACACAGCTGAAGATGCTGCCATTGCATATGACACAGCAGCATACATACTTAGAGGAGATTATGCTCAATTGAACTTTCCAGATCTAAAGCATGTAATTAAGGCCAATTCTCTTAATGGAACCACTGCTGCACTTGTGGAGGCAAAACTACAAGCAATATCACAAGGTGTGTCTTCTCATAGGAAGCCATCTGATTCTCCTGGAGGGTCAAACAGCAAGAACAGTGATGAGAATGGTAAATTGAAAAATGTAAATGGCAAGGATTCAACCATGAAGGAGTGGCAATTTGATATAGAGAACAGGGTTGGAGCTGAGGTAACTGACAGGAGCAAAAGTGCACACCATGAGATATCAGATGCGGAGGCTGTTCAGTTAAGTAGAATGCCCTCTTTAGACATGGATATTATTTGGGATGAACTTTTAGTCTCTAATTCATGATAAACTTAATGTTTTTTTTTTTCTTACTTTGAAAGCATACATATAACAGCTCTTGTATGATCTACAATTATATTTTTCACTTGGACCACAGCTTCAGTGTTAAGCTCATTAGTTCATTCTAGATTTGGTAGTTACCATCCAACACCTCACATTATACTGAATCATCAAATGTCTGTTTTCCTATAATAGTATATTGAAACTAATATCCAATTTAACACCTTTATTCAGGGCCCTTTATTGATAGAATTTTAGTTTCCACCAATTATATATCATACTAAATCGTTCATAAGATTACTATAAACCAAAGTCTTGTTAGAGTGGCAAGTGAGTGAAGAAAGTCACAAATTAAATAACAGTGAATTGAGCAACATGAAAGTGAATTCCTGGATCTTTTGTGAGAACAGAAATTGAATCCATTCCACTTCCCCGAGTTGTGGATGGAGCCAAGGGACCGGTAAGATTGTTTTAGCTTTTGATGTTACATAGATTTTGGTAAACTTCACCACAAGACCTTATTAGAGAATAAATAAATAAATAAATAAATATATAAATAAATAAATATATATATATATATATATATATATATATATATATATATATATAACTTCTCTCTTTAAAAGTAATACATTTCTAAAAAAAAATAATCAAACTAAACCTAAATATACGTCGAAAAACCTTTTCTTATTTTAAGGTCCTGAACACATTATATTTTATAAATGTGTGTATAAAATTAAATAAAAACAATGATATGTGATATTATATATTATTAATTTTGAGAACTTCAAATAATAAACTCTTTACTAAAATGTGAAACATGATCTTTTGCCATATTATTTTTTCATCTTTTTTACACTTTTATATTCATTAATCAAAAGATTTTCACCTTAAAAATAACAATGAGTGAAAGATAAATGTTTAGAATTTATATGTAAAGTGTAGTGCTAAAAATGGTACATAATATCTATTTTCTATAATTACTAAAATACTAAGCTGCACTTTGAACCACAAAAAAAAATTTTTAAAAAAATCTGTCGATGTAAAAGAAATATGAGAAAAATGAAAAAAAATATAAAAAGAATATTAACAACACACTTCTCATTATTAGTTAAAATTTATTGAAAATTAAAAAAATATAAGAAAGAAACATTAATTTAGGAAACATACAAGATTTTTTTAAATTTTAATAAATTTTAACTAATAATAAAAAATGTGTTATAAAGAGTGTAGCAGAAAATATGTTGTTAACATTATTCAATATATAATAAAGATGGGAAGAAAGCGTAGAAAAAATATTTGATTATAATTTTTATTATTTTTAAAATATTATTTTAAATTAATTTTTATCCCCATAATTATAAAGGATTCCATAGTTTCAGTATATCTATCTATATGAACAAAGGGAACCATATTTTATGACCGATTATATTTAATTAAGTAAATACATTTTCGACGATTAGAAATTATTTAGATATAATTTTTGTGCGTGTGAAACTTAATCCTTTTAATTTTAGAAATTATTTTTTAAATACATATATATATATATGATTAAAAATTAAAAATAGCGTTTTATTATATATAATATTAAATATAATATCAAATAAAAAAAATCAGTAATCTTGACATATGCATTCAAAGCATATATGTATTTTGAATAAAAATGTGTTATTTAAACATCATAGAAGTTATGTAAAAAACATCAAGTTCTCCATCATAGTATTATTTTACTGTTTGTTTATGCATAAACAAACTTATTATTCACGCAGTAAAAAAGAGAACCATAACTAGGATTTCTAACCATAGAACATAATCTGCAGGATGAAGTGATTAACCCTTTTACCACACCTATCTATAGTGCATAGACATAAAAATAATCAATTCATTGCGCATCCAATTCAGCATCACTATGAGGATAAATCACTTATTCTGCATTCAATTCAGCTTCATGCAATGCCAATTAAAGCCTTGGCTTCTTCAAGTCTAGAGCTAACCGCATCCCAGGAAACAAGCTTATCCATGAACACTGATATATAATCAGGGCGCCGATTCTGGAAAAAATATAATATAAAAAAGTCATATAGTTAAATTCGATACAACTCTAAGAGATAGTATTATAACAACTATTTAATGCATGGAGCAACATGTCACCTGAAAATCAAGGTAGTAAGCATGCTGCACAAAAATGAAAAAAAAATATTACAAAGTCAGCAATATGTTATTAGTGAATGTTACAAAGCTTGCATGTGCAAATTCTTTCATCAAATAACAAACAGAATGCAAATTTGAGTAATAGATACCTCCCAAACGTCAATTGTAAGGAGTGGCTGCAAGAAATTAATATGAAATCACATAAGAATTTATCAGGGAAATGAAACTCAATAGACCCAATTACCATATAAGACAAGTAATGAATAATGAATATTATTACTATAGTTTCTTTCTACTTACATAATAACCTCCCCAAACAAGGGGATTCACAGCATTGGGACTCTTGAGCACGATTAGCTTATTGTCCTCATCTGATGGAGGATTTGCTGCATTGCTCGCATCAAGCTTGCTTGCTTTAACTATATTTAATCAATAAAAGAAGAATGAACTAGAGGGGTAACCAAAGCTAATGGTTATGATTAGCCAGATATACTAACAGATATCACAAAATTAAGCCACAAAATGGGAGAGAAAGCTATTAACGGTTAGAGAAATGCTACTACTATACTCCCTAGCATAATTACCTAAAACTTAACAATTTTAATTGATACTTGTGCATTTTTCAATAAATTTTAACCGGTATATTAAAAGGAATGTATTAGAGAATATGTTCTTAGTAATCCTCTGAAGGGTTGTCACTCACATGCAAGCCAAGCCCACCCTGAACCAAATTGTGTTGCAGCCGCAGTCTTAAATTCATCAAGAAATTTTTCAAATGAACCAAAGTCTCTTTCAATGAGTTCTTGAAGTTCCCCTGATGGCTTTCCACCACCACCTGGTTTCATGCACTCCCAAAAGAAGTCATGGTTCCAAACCTGCAGTGAGCATAACAAGATTACTATGCCATGGTTTTGAAACTTGAATGAGATTTTCTGGTTACAAGCATGCAAACCTGTGCTGCATTGTTGAAAGCTGGAAGAATATCACCCTTATTGTATGATGTAACTATAATTTCCTCTAGTGACTTCCCATCAAGCTCTGTCCCAACAACTTGCTTTTTCAGATTTTCCACATAAGCTCTGTGGTGCTTCCCCCAATGAAACTCAAGTGTATTCTGGCTCATAACCGGCTCCAAAGCATTCTGAAATTTTTCATTATCAAAATATTGTTGTACTTTTCTGCATTTGAAATTCTCTTAATAGCTACACTGGGTTTTATAAGATAGGATGAACATAAAATTGAAATTGATTCAATTTTAAGTTTATTTTCTACATTAAGACTAACCATAGTTTCAGTAGAATGTAAAATTGAAATTGATATAACGATGTGTGATTAGAAGCATAGCTCCACTTGAAAAATTACAATGAAATCTAACTTAAAAATGAATATCTTACTAGTGGATACGGTGGCGGCTTTAGCTCAAACTTTGCATTGACTTTGGGACCCTGCAGTGTACAACATGCTTTCTTAAAATAAAAGAAAAGGAAAACTAGACATGTCTTAAGTAACATTGACACAAACATGCGACGTGACACACACACATTACACTAAGTTCTTAAAATTGCAAGCTATTTCATAAAACTCCTATAAAAAAAGGTAACTAAAAACTCTTATGTAAAAAACTTATAACATTATTTATAATGACATATTCTATTTTAAAAAGACTTGTCGTAGTTATATACCTTTTAATATGTTGTCGACTAACTAATGTCAAAGTTATATATCTAAACAGCTCATACTTTAAATCATGATAAATAAATCAATTAACAAAATTAAATCCATTTTAACAACTTTATTAAATATAAAATCAAAATGTTTTTTTTTTTTTTTGCTTTAAGATCTTAAAAAAATTATTAAAACCTGAAAAGGACAAGGAGAGGAGATTTAAATTTTTAATTGGCTAACATGTATTACTCCCACCTATCAAACATATTAAAAGGTGAAATATATATTATGACAAATATAATTTATGTCAAGGAAGTTAGAATCCATTACTTGCAGCCATTAATACTCAAAAAGATGTATTGGCTGTCAAATTTGAGCACATTTTTTTTCTTTTCATGCTACATAATTCTAAGGTAAGAGGTGAGCGACAATCCAAACTTGCAGTTTATCAATTATGAGATTTAGTCTCTTCAGGTTGTAAAATTTGAAAATAATAATTTACAAGTCATTAGAAACTTCAATGTTAGTTTTTGTTCATTTTTTAAGTGTATATTAAAATCTCATAAAATTGGTTATAGTGTAATTGTGTGTTAATTTTACGTATCTCTCCTTTTATATAGTAAAAGATAGTTATATTAAATAGAAAATTAGTTAGTCGTGTTATTCATTTGATAATTCATCCTTTTGTGACCATTTTAGTTAATATATTTATTTTTTACTTAACTTTTTTTTTCTTCTTATAAATAATATTTTTTAATATGATATTAGAGTGATCCCACCTTGAGAAGAAATTTCTAATTGCCAGTATAGGAAACGTTAATATTAACTTTAAGAAATTAATAAAAAAATTAGATATTTGAGTACAATTTTTCTTAATTCATTATTGTATCATACTCAGCAATATTACTACATTAGTTCACTCTTTACTTTCTATATTGAGAGTTGAACTTGAAAGTTTCTCTAATAAGACAAGTGAAAATCTTATTTTTTTATATATATATTTTCTTTTAATTTCTATCATCACATTTCAAAAAAAATTTCAACTCTAAGCAATCATTCTTCTTAAATACAAAAATTAGTGGTATATTAAATTTATTTTCTTTTGGCCCCTTTGAATGGTTTCTAAATTCGTTACTGCTAATCACTGAAAACAAAGGTCTTTTAACCTCATTTCCTTTAAGTTTTCCTCATTTTCACCCTTTGTTTCACACACCTCTAATTTCTTCTACTTTGTTTCAACATAAATTGTGTTTTCTATTTTTCCTTCTCATTTATTCATTTCTAAATTGACCTGATGCACACAAATTCTAATTCCCACCTCAAAAATTTTCTATCTTTTTCTCATTCTGAGGTCTCGTGATCGATCCAATGGTGCTTGGAATCGTGTGTCTTTCTCCTTCAATGGAAACATCTTGTTGCCTTTGAATTCAGTTAGTGAAGTAGTTAGGTTGATTAGTATCATGTCACACTAGTTTTCAAAATTCAAAAGGTCATTGTCTTGGAGCTGCCCTATGTCTGAAGAGAGAAAGAGGGCAACGATAGTAAATGAGGATGGGTTTGAAGATGGAAGAATCATCTACCCCAGCAATTCGACATGACGCATATGAGGTCTTAACCGAGTCGAAGGACTCCACTCCACTAATCAAGAAATGCATCAAGATCAAATCCTAATATGTTCTTGTTATTTCTTCCTTTTTCTTTCGAGGCCTTCTTCTTTGTTGGTCACCCAGGCAACAATTGACCTTAGTGAAGCTTTGTGCATAGATTGTTGTCACCATCATAAGTCTTTCTTTGATTTCAGATTGATACTTCCTACATAGTTACATTTTTCACTTCTTGCTTCAAACAAAGAAAAGATGATTTTTGTTATTGTTATCTCTCTTCTTGCTGTAGATAATAAAGTTTTATTAACCTTATTCATGGTCACATTTGTGGTATGTTTATCTTTGTTCCTTTTTGCACACCAAGTATTGGGTGATTCAGTTCTTTATTTGTTTTTTCATATGACTTTACCTTTATAAACTAAGAGTATCTTCTACTTGAGTGGCTAAATTGTTTATTATTATTAATAATGATGCTTACTTTTGTTAGACAATTAAATAATAAGTGAAGCTTTTATATAGTGATAATAATGAGTGAAATTTTTATTTACTAATTAAGTATAATTGGCTTCTATCTTTTATAGTAGTTAAACAAATATTCTTGATTTGTTAATTTAATAATTTTCATTTTTACTAATATATTTTATGCAATGTTTATTATGTCTTTTCTTTTACGTACATTTATGTCGTTTATTCTAAAGTAGATGTGTTATTACACACTTTTTACCCTAAAAAATTGTTAAATATATAAAATTTAATTAGAGATTAATGATATTAAATAAAAAATTAATTGATTGTATAAACCATATTATTTATCGTATAACTTATTCTTTTAGTATTACTCTATTCAATATAATTTTATCTTTTATTCAATTATTTCTGTTTTTCTTTTTGCAAACTATGTTTCTTAACATATATACTTAGATTTGAAAGTATAATTTAATTCTTTAAAGTGAAACTATTAATGTATATATATATTCATCAATAATTAACATAAAATAAGTTATGATACTTGTTTTAAAAGATCTGAACTGATTCTGATTATTATTAAATTTCAAGTATTTAAAAGGAACTTTTTTAAAACTTTATTCAAATTAGACCATATTAAACTTTGGCACGAAATCCTCCTTCTAGCTGCTAGTTCCCACTGGCAATCTACTCTCAGTTTCACTTATAAATGTGTTCTATCGTGCCCAACAAACATCAATCGTATGTGTTGCTTGTCAAAACCAGAATCACGCATAAGAATAAGGATTTCAATTAAAATAACATTATAGTTATGTGAGAAATATCGAGATTTAAGTATAACAAGTATACATGCAAAAAACCTTCAGCATGCAGATGAACAAAAGATGTAGACAATGCAATCACACTTAGACTTTGTTATGAAAACATACCTCTTTGATAAGCACATTGATGCCGCTTACAGTTTGGAACCCTGCTAAGCAAACACTAACTAGTCAAATTGGAGGAAGAAAATGTGAAGGAAAAAGAGTGCATAAGGAAAGAGTTTGGGCAATACGTACCACCCAATGAAGCCATGTCTTCTGAGGCGTGTGGTCGGAGTGTGGATTTTGGAGAAAGGTCAACCTCTTCCTTGCATGGCTATTTGGCTAATATAAACAAAGAAAATGGTGTCAGTACAATTCCAATGTTGTAGTACACTAAGGTGTGCAAGTACGAAAGAGCACCACAATTTCCCAGTACCAGTAGTACAAGTTCCTATGTTGTTCATTTTCTATCACTAAAAATAATGTTTCTATTTGCTAACATAAATTTTGTCACGCACTAGGACTATTTTGATTAGGATATATAATCTATATTTGATAAAAAAAAATTATTAATATAAAGTTTGAAGATCTAAATTAATAATACATGTCAATATCTTATATTAATCAAATTATTTATTAATATATTATATTATATCAATCTAGTGTTGATATTAACATATTATTTTTATTTAAAAATTTAATTTAATATTATTTTATTAGTTAATCACATTTTGTTAAGTATGTCTTTTTGTAGGGAAAGAAAAAAAGACATATTAGTAATATCCTATCTCCACTTGCCCAAAAACATCTAACTCGAACAACAAAAATAATATTTTATATATCAAATAATTATATGAATTTTTTAGTGAAGTAATAATTTTTTTATTATTAATTAATTTAAACTACTTTATATTAAGTTTAATTATATTTTTAGTTTCTATAAAATTAACACAATATACTGTGATAAGTCTTTATAAAATTTTTATTAAAATTTAATTTTAAAAAATATTAAAAAGTTAATATTTAGTATCTCTTAAATTTTCTCTATTAAATATTAAGTGACACGTATAGAACTACTTTCGTTAAAAAAAATATAATTTTTGAATGAAATAATAAATTTTCATTATTAATTAATTTAAACTGCTTTATGTTATAAACAGAATTTACAAAAATATTTATTCCTCTTGAGATTTATTTTAGAAACAAAAACACGGTTGCATAAAAAATAAATTTTTGCATTAGAGCAATCTTGATAAGAGAGGTAATTTTTAATTCTATTAATTAGAGCAAACAACAAATATAAAAATTATTGCAAGCATAAATATAAATATTCTCGTATATCATAACTAGTAGTTAGTGTTATCCCCATGTCAATTACTGTATTTTTAACGTGTCAGTGGATAGATTTAGTTGTTTTTTTTAAAACTGAATAGATGTGTTAGGAGAAAATATTTTAAAAAAAATTAAAAATATTGATTACTGTTATAAAAAAATCTAATTTGTATACTATATTAATTACTGTGACTACATTATATAAATTAATCACATTTAACTTTCTATATCCTGCTTTTATATTATAAATCTGAACATTTATTTTTTAATAGAAGATTTTTAAGAATTATTAGCTTTCTTGCTAAATTATATGACATTTTTATTAAGTACTTAATTTTTTGCGTATTCACATTTTTATACATTAAAAATATTAATACTTATCTGTAATTTTAATTATTAAATTATTATACATTATAGCAATTAAAAATGCTTTTTTAATATTTTCGATTTTAAATTTTATTTTATAAAAAAAAATATGACCTCATAAACACGTGTCTTTCACTCTTGTTTCCTACTATTGCTTAAATTTTTGTGGCTTGTGGATTTTTTATTTTATTTTTTATCGAAGTTTTCATAGATCGTAATTTAAAATTGAATTTTAAAAGTAAAATTTGACAAATTATTTTTATAAAGATAATATGTTATATCTTAAATATTTTTATATTTTAAATTTATTTTTATCTTTCTATTTTATTTTTATATAATAAAATAAAGTATTTATATTTTTTACTTGTAAAATTTATTTAAATTTAAAAAGCTAATATTTAAATATAAAATTAAAAATACTAGTGTAATAAATGTAAAGTATAATTGCATTTGAGATATGTGCAATTTTTGTCTTTTTAATTTAAATTGTTTATATTTAGTTGATCTAATTTTTTAAATGCTAAAATTAAGTCATTTATCTTAAAATTAAGCCTTTTATTATATTTTCTATTTATATTTAAATATTTTTATTTTTTATTTTTTGTTATTACAAGGGGCTAGATGCCTAACAAAACAAGAAACCTAAAGTCTAACACTTCTGGAGCCAGAAGCATCTAAATAGAGGAAAGGAAAAAGAGGGAAATGAGGGTCATTAATACAAACATAAGAATCACAACTCTCAACTTCATACTTAGCAAGTCAATCAGCACATTGATTAGCTTTCCTACGAACAAAATTAAATTTAACAAATTGAATTTTTTCCAATAAAAATTTGATATAAGAAAGCAGGGAAAAGAAAGGATGATAGGTAGATGGAACATTCAAAACACGTTGAAGAACATATTTAGAGTCCCCTTCAATCCATATGCATTACATTTGCTTTTGTATGACCAGATGCAGACCCTAATAAAAGGCCCATAACTCTGCAACTAAGGGAGGACAACAGTGGGTATTACCATGGAAACCAGCAATAAAACTTTCCCAATCATCCCTAATAAGACCGTCATACCCAGCAATCCGTTTATTAGGCTGGACTGATCCATCCACATTAAGTTTAAGATGTCCATATCTGGGAGGGTTCCATTTAACTTGAGTTTGCTTGACCACTAAACCAAAGATAGAGTGAAAAGAATGATTAAATCAACAATTAAAGAAGTTAAATTCATGCATAATCCTTCCAACTAATTGGTAAGAAGAAGTAGAGGTATTCTGAAAAATAATGAAATTTCTATTATTCCAAATGAATTAGATAATAAAGAAAAATAGTCTATTTCACATAGAGAACTTGTTATGATGATTGCTGAACAGATTATATTTCATCCAATTATCAACATTACAACTAAAAAGAACAGACCAGTTATTAGAAAATATGAAATGGTTCCAAACATCTTATGCATAAAAACAATCACAAAAAATATGAATTATAGATTCACAACTAGTCTCACACTTAAGACAAATGAAAATATCAGTCATACTCTTATTCTATCTCTCTAAGTTAGTTAACAATCTACTATGTTCGACTTTCCACAGCAATAAATTGATTTTGGGATAACCTTTATCTTTTCACATCAGTTTGAAAATACAACTGCCCTAATTTTATTTATCTGTATAAATTAGTAAATATTATATTTTTATAATTATTAAATAAAAGACTTAATTTAAACATTTAAAATTAAATATAAGCTATTAAAACTAAACAAACTAAAATCCCACCCGAATAAGAAGGTACAATTAAACCTAAATATAAAAGTTTAATTTGCAAAGTATATAAAGTTGATACATTTGCCCTTATGTAATTGAATTGTGGCTAATAATTATGGAGTTTTGATGTAATTAATGGCATAGTGACAAGTGTAAGAAATTAAAATATTATAAACAGAGTGGGAGAGGAAAAGGTGAATTTTGTGTTGAATCTTCTGCCATGGCGTTCAGATCTGCGGCAAAGCTATTTCCTTCTTCTCAATCTCTTCTCTCGAACTCAGCATCAGGTAATTTCTCTCCTACCATAAACCAATTATCTTCTTTGTGATTCTCTGTCACTATTATGGGGTTTTGGTCGTTGAAATCAACACATCATTCTCAAATGCCCATATTCCAATGTTTGTTGCGGGGGAATGTCTTAAAGGCGCAAACTTTTTGTTTTGCCTCAACAACTTGGCTTGACACATGCTTCCCAATTGGGTAGCGTTAACCCTTTGCTTGTGTGTGTGGATTTTATTTTATTTTGTTAAAATGTGTTTTCAGTTCAGATACAAGTGATTCTTATCCAATTAAACTCACGCTATTTTCACTACCAAGCATCAGGTTTTGAATTCTAAATATCACTAACTTTATAGGAAATTTCTAAGATTTCTATTGACTTTAGTGCCATCTATTTCCTGGATCATCCGTTACCTACACCTTTATCATGCTTGTCATGTTGTCATTTGAGATTTACATAAACTTTTGACGAGTCGTTTATTACAATGTTCAATAAACTTTTGGCCTATGGAAGACAATTTTCATCAGTTTACAAACCCTGTGATAAATGACAACAATTTTATGTTTTGACAGTGAGCAGAGGATTTCATTCCACTGGCTTGAAAAGGATGGGAGGTGGACATGGCCATGATGAACCTTATTATATTCATGCCAAACACATGTACAACTTGGACAGGATGAAACACCAGAAATTGAAGATGTCCCTTGCTGTGTTCACTGCCTTCAGCATTGGTGTTGCAGTTCCTGTCTATGCAGTCATTTTCCAGCAAAAGAAGACAGCTTCTGCTTAGTTCATCATCTGATGCTTTTGCAACGGTAGGGAGCAATTGGGGGATCCTTGACTAGCTGATTCATTCTCTAGGTCATTACTTTGTTGCTTTAAAATTGGTTTATGTTTAAGCTTTTAAATGGATTTTGCATATATCTCTGATGAAATAATCAGTTTTGCTGTTGCTTTCTGTGCTGCTCTAAGTGGCAATGCTTGGAAATCATCATGTCTTATCATTTGAGTCTTCAAAATTTGAGTTTGATGTTGATTTTAAAGATTGATTATCTGCCATACTACTCCAATGTTTAATCAAGAATAGGACAATTTAGGAGAACACAATCAACTCACCATTTAGCTGATTGGACTAGTATATTGATCAAGTTAGGTGTCATGACCCATGAGTGCTAAAACAATCAGATCCTACGTAGACTGAATCATTGTGTGGCTTGTACAATAACACGTGAAGAGTGCTTCGGCGTAATGTTGTACCACTCTCATTACTCACAAGGAAACGTGGGTTTTTTAAAATTATTTTTTAAATCCAAATAAATATTATGATTAAAAAATATCTATACATGAATGTAAACATTTTTAAACACCATTTTTCAGATGTCCTTAGCGAAGGTGATTTCTGAATGTGTATCAGGTGAAAAGTAAGAGCACCCCTACTAGGCAGAGTAAATACGTATTCAAATCTTGGGCATAACATTTTCATGAGGGGACAATATGGTAAGGTTGTTACACATAAATAATAAGAATGTGCCTGTCATTTAATTGTGTTCAACAATCATGTACAACGAATGCTGTATATGAGTCTTTCAAACCTAGAAAAACTGTTCCTTTTTCCCTTCCAATTAAATAATGTATTCAAAACATGAAGTAATATCCGTTTCTGTTATGGTAGTCCTCAGATGCTCAAATATTCAGCATCCCATAGACAGTGGCCATAAGAGCAATATAAACTAACTGAAGCGCATCCCTTGCACAGTTCACAGCTCCCTTTGAAAAATGAGTGTTTTTCTTTGATGATCGAGAGTGTGTAAGTGTAGAAGTCGTTTGATCTGATCCAGCCACAGCCTTAGGTGCCAAAGCTGGTGCTAGTGATTTGTCATCACCTTCTACATGCACATGAAGCTTAATCCCTCCAAGGCAATACAACTTGTTTCCAGATATAAAATACCTGTCCCCAGCTCTCGTCAATGGCACTGTTGTGTTCCCATTCCCATAAGTTGCCAAAACATTGGTTGTGTTGCATGTGTAGAAGTTTTCTTTTGTTACCTCTTCTACACTTTGGCCTGATGAATATTGAAAAACTAAAAAAAAAAAAAATTCTCAACTGTTGTTAACAATAACAATGAAATTATGCATATCCCAGACAAATAAAATTTTTGTTTAGATTATAAATTCAATACATAAAACTTGGGCAAGTCCATAATCTACTAGATCTTTGAAGTTTCAATTTCTATTTAATACTTACCAAGAGCATCTCCAACTTTGAACTTCTTATCTGCTATCCATGTATCAAGATTGGTGCTAATGTCCCAGCCAGAGTTATCTCCAACAATGTAATTAGTTGCTGAGCATCTGATAATTGCGAAAGAACAAAGAAGAAAATAAACTAGAAGCACCTTTTCCATGTTGGTTAACTGCGGTGGGAACTAACAAGTTGGGCCATCATTTAGTCCATCTTATATACTTGAAGTTTACCCTTATTGGATAACCTACCAGCCAAAAAGAATAAATTAAATAGAAAAAAAAAATTTAATAAAAGGAAAAAGTAAAATAATAGTTGCTGCTTCAACATTGGAATACTCTGAGAAGGGGTTATGTTAGCTGGGCAGGGGTTAAACGACATTGAACTGCCATTAAGCCTTTCGATTTGACTTTAAAATTATTCAAGATGTACATTCTTTTTCTTCAATCCTACTATGAAGCTAAGTCCTCATACAAACTGATTATGTATTTACTTAATCAATTTTGTAATAATCATAAATGTATTCACGAAAGTAATGTTTAATTTTTTATTAATTGATAATTTTAAGGTTTTCAAAATTTATAAAACACTAAAATCTTTTCTAATCCTAAACCAAAAACCTACAATCTAATTATGGTTTTCAATTTGTGGAAGTTGTCTTGCTGGCTTTTATCTTCTGAGAAAGGTAACATTTTTCTACTAATTATTGGTGCAACGATTGCACGAATTTGAGATCAAGTCATTTCTTTCGCATGCAAGCAACAATGACTTTCGGACTTGATAGGAATCTTGGGAGAAAGCAAATAATGGTTAAGCTTTGACCATGGCATAATTTTAGCGAACTCAAGTTTTCTCCGTTACATGATAAAATCTACACGAATGTTAACAAGTATTTTCAAGATAATAATTAGTTAAGAAAATATTTTTTAAAAAAATAATGAAAAAATTAAAACTGTGTATCATTTCAGGCTGATTTGCATTAGGCGAATATTTTTCGAGTTTTAAGTTGGGAATTAATAATTTACGTGAGCCTAATTCAGCCCTTTATAAATTAAACGACCTCATCAATTAGCTTACTTTTTTCTTTTTATTTTGAAAAATACTTCACTTGTGTATCAATGACTCACTTATATGGACAAAGACAAGTAAAATTCTTACTTTTTTTATCATATTCTATTATTAGTGTACCCTTTCATTATGCCTTCATTTTTTTTATATTTAACATATTTACAATATAAAGGAGCTCGTCACAAACATTTTCTATCTTCAGAATTGCTTCTTCTTTTTTAATATACTATCGAAATAAATATAAACAATTTAGTCCAAATAACTAAGGGTGCAAACAAGTATAAAAGTTATATTAAAAAAAGTAGTAAAAAAATTGAGCCAAGCAATTTAAAAGTTGGTTTTGACCAGATTGTGAGTTTTGATGAACTGAAAAAATTTTATTTTAAAAACCAATTATATGTATAATCAATTATTATGATGATTGATTGTATGAAATAAATTGTGTCTAAATATGTTAGATGAAAACACTTCAACTCGTACCTACTGTAGTTTTGTGGTAAAACAATAAGATATCTCTTAACAAAGATTTGAAAATATTGATAATACAGACAAATATATATGGAAAGATCTTATACTATACGTCTAACAGGCTCTTTCAAATAAAAGCCAAAGTGCTTAAACTGATATTATGTCATCCGAATATTTACATTGTTAGATGAATATATATAATCTATACATTATATTAAACCTGTCTAATTTTATTGTGAAACAGGGAGATTGTGCTTTGTTTGGAAATTGTTGCTCTTATTTCTAGTGCAAATGCAAGGGTTGATAGCTCTAGTTTTATATTACATCTCTATCATACATGACCTAAAAAACAATGCAGAAAAATTAAATAAATAAAAAGGATGATAGAAGTCCCACATCGTGTGGGTTAAAATGGAAGGGACCCTCTTTGGCTTATAAAAGGAGGCATAAGGGTCCCTTAACAATCATTCCAAAATCTTCTTTCCCTCTCATCTTTGTATTACACTGAGATCTTGTACTCGGTAGTAATAGTCTCCTATTTTGAGGAGTAAATTTAAGAATGAGGAGTAGTGTAATTTTTTTTTCTTCTGTGATAATTTTATATTGTCTTTATTGGCTCTTATTTTTCATCTCTTATTTAAGTTGTGTGTTATTATACTGGTACTCTGGTCTTAACAGTGGTATCAGAGCCACTAGGTTGTTTATATTATTCCGCTGTAGTGTACATTGGTATAGTGCTAGAGAAAATTCTTAGTATGCTCTGTGGTTGCAGTATTGTCTGATCTGCCACATCAGAAAAGAATTATTCTTGTTACTGGGTATACAATTTTGGTAGTGTAAAAGTGCATATATAGTGTGTACTTATTCACAGTCTACCATTATTATTGTTCCAGTAGGTAATACTATTTACAGTGAAAGTTACATAAGTCGGTATAATTAAGAGAGAAATTATGGCAGCAAAATATGAGATAGAGAAATTTCATGGGAGTAATTTCTCCTTGTGGAAATTGAAGATAAGAGCAATTTTGAGGAAAGACAATTGTCTTGATGCAATTGAAGGCAGACCCGCAGATATTTCAGAAGAAAAATGGAGAGAAATGGATAACAATGTTGTTGCCAATTTGCACTTAGCATTGGCAGATTCAGTGTTATCCAGTGTTGCAGAGAAGAAGACTGCAAAGGAGATTTGGGACACACTGATCAAGTTGTACGAGGTCAAGTCACTTCACACCAGAATATTCTTGAAGAGGAAACTCTACACTCTTCGAATGAGTGAGTCCACATCAGTAACGGACCACATCAACAATCTGAATACGCTGTTTGCTCAGCTTACAGCCGCAGATTTCAACATAGTAAAAAATGAACGTGCGGAGCTTCTACTCCAGAGTTTACCAGATTCATATGATCAACTCATCATCAATATAACAAACAACAACATTATCGGTCGTCTATCCTTTGATGATGTTGTTGGAGCAGTTCTTGAAGAAGAATCCAGATGAAAGAATAAAGAAGATAGACTTGAAAATTCTAAACAGGCAGAAGCATTGACGATGATGAGAGGAAGATCAATGGAACGTGGTTCTAGTGGGAGCCAGAATCATGGTAGATCAAAATCTCAGAGAAGGAAGAACCTCAAATGCTACAACTATGGCAAGAGAGGGCACGAGAAGATTCAGTGTTATCCAGTGTTGCAGAGAAGAAGACTGCAAAGGAGATTTGGGACACACTGATCAAGTTGTACGAGGTCAAGTCACTTCACACCAGAATATTCTTGAAGAGGAAACTCTACACTCTTCGAATGAGTGAGTCCACATCAGTAACGGACCACATCAACAATCTGAATACGCTGTTTGCTCAGCTTACAGCCGCAGATTTCAACATAGTAAAAAATGAACGTGCGGAGCTTCTACTCCAGAGTTTACCAGATTCATATGATCAACTCATCATCAATATAACAAACAACAACATTATCGGTCGTCTATCCTTTGATGATGTTGTTGGAGCAGTTCTTGAAGAAGAATCCAGATGAAAGAATAAAGAAGATAGACTTGAAAATTCTAAACAGGCAGAAGCATTGACGATGATGAGAGGAAGATCAATGGAACGTGGTTCTAGTGGGAGCCAGAATCATGGTAGATCAAAATCTCAGAGAAGGAAGAACCTCAAATGCTACAACTATGGCAAGAGAGGGCACGAGAAGAAAGATTGTTGGAACAAGAAGAGTGGAGGAGGGAAGAATATTAAAGCATCAACCTCTCAAGGTTGTGTTGCAAGTACCTCAGATGATGGTGAAATCTTATATAGTGAAGCAATAAAATCTAGAGGTGGAAGACAACTTCATGAATGTTGGATATTGGATTCAAGTGCAACCTGGCACATGACTCCATGTCGAGACTGGTTTTACAATTATGAACCTATCTCGGGAGGATCCGTATTCATGGGAAATGATCATGCCCTAGAAATTGCTGGAATTGGTACTGTCAAATTGAAAATGCATGATGGTACTGTTCGAACAATTCAAGGGGTACGACATGTGAAGGGCTTGAAAAAGAATTTATTGTCCGTTGGGCAATTAGATGACCTCAATTGCAAGATCCACATTGAAAGTGGAATTTTGAAAGTGGTTAAAGGCAATTTGGTGGTGATGAAAGCAGAAAAGATCACAACCAATTTATACATGCTTTTGGGAGATACGTTGAAAGAAGCAGATGCATCAGTTGCAATTAGTCAAGAAGAAGAAACAATGATGTGGCATCGTAGACTTGGTCATATGTCAGAACGAGGCCTGAAAATTCTAGCAGAACGTAATCTCTTTCCCGACTCAAAATGATAACCTTACCATTTTGTGAGCACTGTGTGACAAGTAAGCAGCATAGATTGAAGTTTGGCAACGTGACTACAAGAAGCAGACACATACTGGACTTGATTCATTCTGATGTATGGGAATCACCGGAAGTATCTATTGGAGGAGCAAAATATTTTGTATCATTCATTGATGATCACTCAAAGAGATTATGGGTGTACCCAATCAAGAAGAAGTCAGATGTGTTTCCAGTGTTCAAGGAATTCAAAGCACTAGTAGAACTTGAAACTGGGAAAAGAATTAAGTGCTTAAGGACAGACAATGGAGGAGAATATGTAGATGGTGATTTTCTAGCATTTTGCAAGCAATAGGGTATTTCAAGGCAATTCATAGTGCCTTATACACCTCAGCAGAATGGTGTAGCAGAGCGGATGAACAGAACTCTTTTAGAAAGAACAAGAGCTATGCTAAGAACAGCAGGAGTGGCTAAATCTTTCTGGGCAGAAGTAGTGAAAACTGCCTGTTATGTAATAAACCGATCACCATCAACAACAATTGGTTTAAAGACACCAATGGAGATATGGAATGGAAAGCCACCTAATTATTCTTCATTACATGTGTTTGGATGTCCTGTGTACGTGATGTACAATTCCCAAGAAAGAACAAAACTGGATCCAAAATCCAGGAAATGTATATTATTGGATTATGCTGACAATGTTAAGGGGTATCGCTTGTGGGATCGCACTGCCTGCAAGGTTGTTGTTAGCAGAGATGTAATCTTTGCAGAAAATGAACTACAAAAGGAGCAGAAAGATGACAGTACTACCAAAGACACTACTTCAGTAGTGATAGAAAGGAAGGCTAAAGAAGATGATAACTCTGAAGCAGAACAAGAGCACGGAGAACAAGAACCAAATGATACCAATGATGGAGAAACTCAACAAACAAGACGTGAGATAAGGAGACCATCCTGGCACTCAGACTATGTGATGGCAAGCCACGATGCATATTGTCTTCTAACAAATGAAGGAGAACCATCAACCTTTCAAGAGGCTGTGAGCAGTTCAGATGCTTCTCTGTAGATGGCAGCAATGCAGGAAGAAATGGAAGCCTTATATAGAAACAAGACATGGAAACTTGTAACACTTCCAGAAGGTCGAAAAGCCATTAGAAACAAATGGGTTTATAAGATCAAACGTGATGGCAATGATCAAGTGGAGCGATATCGTGCAAGACTGGTGATTAAAGGATTTGCTCAGAAAGAAGGCATTGATTTCAATGAAATATTTTCTCCAGTGGTTAGACTTACCACTATCAGAATAGTGTTGGCTATGTGTGCTACGTTTGACTTACATCTTGAACAATTAGATGTAAAGACTGCTTTTCTTCATGGTGAACTTGAAGAGAAAATATATATGCTCCAACCAGAAGGTTTTGAAGAACAAGGAAAGAAAGACTTGGTTTGCAGGTTGACCAAATCTCTGTACGGTTTAAAACAGGCGCCAAGGTGTTGGTACAAGAGATTTGATTCCTTCATTGTTAGCTTCAGATACAATAGACTGAGTTCAGACCATTGTACGTATTACAAGAGGTTTGGTGATAATGATTTCATCATTTTGTTGTTGTATGTGGATGACATGCTGGTGGTAGGCCCCAGCAAAGATCGAATCCAAGAATTGAAGGCACAATTAGCTAGGGAGTTTGATATGAAGGACTTGGGATCAGCAAACAAGATCTTAGGAATGCAAATTTATCGAGACAGAAAAGATAGAAAGATTTGGCTTTCTCAGAAGAATTATTTACTGAAAGTCTTGCGACGCTTCAACATGCAAGATTGTAAGCCAATCTCTACCCCACTTCCTGTCAGTTATAAATTATCCTCAAGTATGTGTCCTAGCAATGAAGCAGAGAGGATGGAAATGTCTCGAGTACCGTATGCATCAGCAGTGGGAAGCCTTATGTATGTCATGATTTGTACTAGACCACAAACAGTGGGAGTAGTCAGTAGGTACATGGCAGATCCTGGTAGAGAGCATTAGAATGTTGTAAAGAGGATTCTTAGATACATAAAAGGAACCTCTAATGTTGCATTATGTTTTGAAGGATCAGAATTTATTATGAAAGGCTATGTTGATTCAGATTTTGCAGGAGATCTGGATAAAAGGAAATCTACTACTGGTTATGTGTTTACACTTGCTGGAGGGGCAGTAAGCTGGTTATCTAAGTTGCAGACTGTTGTGGCTTTGTCTACTACAGAAGCTGAATACATGGCAGCTACTGAGGCATGCAAGGAAGCAATCTGGATTCAAAGGCTATTGGAGGAACTTGGGCACAAACAGCAGACTACTACTGTGTATTGTGACAGTCAAAGTGCTTTGCATATTGCAAAGAATCCAGCCTTTCATTACAGAACAAAGCACATAGGTATACAATACCACTTTGTTCGTGAAGTAGTAGAGGAAGGTAGAGTGGATATGCAAAAGATTCACACCAAAGACAACATAGCAGAGATAATGACAAAGCCAGTGAATAATGACAAGTTTACATGGTGTCGATCCTTGTATGGCCTATTAAGAATATAAGCAACATATAATTATAATGTGTGAAGATATGATTAACTTAATCATAATCTTCAAGTGGGAGAATGATAGAAGTCCCACATCGTGTGGGTTAAAATGGAAGGGACCCTCTTTGGCTTATAAAAGGAGGCATAAGGGTCCCTTAACAATCATTCCAAAATCTTCTTTCCTTCTCATCTTTATATTACACTGAGATCTTGTACTCGGTAGTAATAGTCTCCTATTTTGAGGAGTAAATTTAAGAGTGAGGAGTAGTGTAATTTTTTTTTTCTTCTGTGATAATTTTATGTTGTCTTTATTGGCTCTTATTTTTCATCTCTTATTTAAGTTGTGTGTTATTATACTGGTACTCTGGTCTTAACAAAGGACTCAAATAAAACAATGTTAAATAAATAAAAGTGACTCATGTTAAACAATGTCTTGGAATAGAAATATAAATCAAGACTATTTTGTGCATTTTTTATAGCATGTTTGGCTTTACGTTAGGAGGTGAATCCAGGTTTACTTCAATGCTACAGGTTGTAGCTTCTTAGATCCACGTTTACAAGCTGGTCAAGGAATTTAAAATCCTAAATTGCAACCTGCATGATCCACGTTGTGGCCCTTCAATTATCGTCCAGCACCTAGTGATTCCAAAATCTGGTTTTGCATATTATAGAACCTAGAAAATGCACTACTACTACTGCTACCAACTCCACAATCAACATTAAAGTTGGTAGTGGGTGAACCAACTTTGAGGAAACACTCGGTCTCTTCTTTGGACACATTATTTGCTCCTCCTAATGAATGTTTTTCCATGACCCTTATTCCCTCCAACTCCATTGCCACTTCTTTCATGCTTGGTCTTTCTTGCCCCTTTAGCCTAAGACACCTCTTTGCTAGATTAGCAACTTCTATTATATACACAACATTTGCATCACTCACAATGTCACTGTCTAGTATTTGATCCAAGCGATCCTCATCAATTGAAGAAACAAAATACATAGACAAGTTTCTTTGAACCTCAGGCCTGAGAAATGAAAGTGCCTTCTTACTTGTCAACACTTCTGCAAGCACAACGCCAAAGCTATAAACATCACTCTTCTCAGTTAGTTGACTTGTTTGGAAGTATTCAGGATCAAGGTAGCCCAATGTTCCTTGCACCAAAGTGGTTAACTGAGTTTGATCAAGAGGAACAAGCTTTGAAGCTCCAAAGTCAGAAACCTTGGCTGTGAGATTTTCATCTAGAAGAATATTTGCAGTTTTAACATCCCTATGAATGATTGGCGTGGAAACAGCTGAATGCAAGTATGCAAGTGCTTCGGCGGTTTCTGCTACAATTCTTAAACGTGTTGTCCATGAAAGTTTGTTATTGTAACATGCTTGACCCTCAATGTGTAAATGGTCAAAAAGGGTCCCATTAGTGATGAACTCATAAACAAGTAGGGGAAACTGTGTCTCTAAACAACAACCTACGAGTTTGACAACATTCCTGTGGTTGATTTGGGAAAGCACAACAACTTCGTTTATGAATTGTTCGATCTCACTTTGGTTAGAAACCATGGACTTCTTAATGGCAACAACTCTGCCATCTGATAATGTACCTTTGTATACTGTTCCATGGCCCCCTTTGCCTATGATTCTGTCCTCATCATAGTTGTTGGTCGCTTTCTTCAGCTCCTCAACAGTGAAGATTGTGGCTCTTTCAGATGAGCCATGATGTGAATCAATCTGTTGTTGTAATAATAAACCACCATTTTTTTGGAAATAGCTTTCTCTCATTTTGATGAGCTTTCTTTCACGGATTTGAGGGCATATGTTTATGCATCCCACGACTACTGCCAATAGAGTTAAGCTCAAACCTGCATATAAAAGTTACAAGGTTTTTTTTTTTTTTAACTCAGGAATTTCACTTCCCACGAAGTGGATCCAACATTTGTAAATATATAGCTGAAGGTTTTCATAAGTTATATTTACTATAATGTTCATGTAGAAGCTTTTACATCATCACATTCGTAATCGATTATTCATATTATTAGTTTTTTTTTTAATGCCACTTTTAAAAGAAGATTTTATGTTATCTTTTTAATTGTGTCTTTATCTTTGTTTAATTATTGAATACTTAACAAACTTATCGTAAATTAAAAATAATAACAAATGTCATATTCGAAAGTTAAAATAATTTCAATAAAAACAAATAAAGATATGAATTATTTCTTTAATCTATGTGTTATTTTCATAAGTGAATAGATTAAAAAAAGCAATATATTATTAAAACAGTCGAATATTTTATTATTTCAGTCTTCAATAATCAAGATTACATCTAGAGAGAAAAGAGTAATTATCATTCTATTCAGCTTTATCCTGTTCTAAATACTTAAGCATTGAAAAACTTAATGAACTTTTAATAATTTTTATAATATTTACATATAAGAAATAGTAACATTTGTTGAGCCAATTTCAATTATAATTTCTGAGATTACGTAAGCATTGATAACTTTGGTTCTTAACTTTGTAAAAAAATTAATTTAGTCGTTAATATATAATATTCCATTTACTTCAACTTCTGGTTTTATAGTTTTATATATAAAATACTATTGACCTTAACCCTTATCCTCATTGAAAAATATAATTAACATGAAATAAGGATAAACATGGCATACTTATACTTACTCAGTCCAATTATTAGTATGAGATTTCCTATGGATTTGTCGTTTATATGTCGGCAACCTTCTCCATCTCTCAATCCATCTCCTTTCTGTCCCTTCGGGCATGAACACTTAAAACTGCCAGGAAAGTTTTGGCATTTTTTGCTGCTGATGCATGGGTTAGGCTTCATATTGCATTCATTGATATCTGAAGGAAACATAATGCAGCCATTATTTTAATGTAGTTTCAACATGACTATTCTTTAGTTGCAGGAAAGAAAAAGATAGAATTTCATTTGGTTTTATCCAATTTTATCAAGAAACAATAAAAATAGGATTGCTTTATATTACCCTTTTACCTAAAGACATTTCCCAGATTAATTAATATTTTAAATACATTAGTTGAGAAATAAAAAATATCACTAAAAAATGTCATTAATTAGACGCTTACCATAATTTTTAATACGTTTTCAATACATCTCTAATTAAAAAAATTATATTAATTTACTTATTAACCAATGCTCCAGCTAAGACTATTGTCTATGCTACAAGAGCTTATAAAATGAGTGGAGAGAGTAAAAACATATGGAGACTAATATTTTTACTTCACTGATAATTATAAAAATGATTATTTTATTTTATTTATTGGTTTCAAAAATTATAAAAAAATATATGAAATAAGTAATTTTTTTAAAATAATATTTTTATTTTATTTTTACTATTAAACGAGCCTAAACAGTGTAACAAACTATAATAACGTGATATTTTATAATTATTGATAAAAATAAAAATATCTCGACTAGATTGCTTTATAGAATTAAGTTAATATGGTGATATGTAAAAAAGTGAGATAAAAAACTATAAATGATATGCAATAACAATTTATTACATTGAAAATTATATTGACACATCAATGTTTATTCAACATAGTAGTGTTAACAATACTCTTTCAGACATGTCCTTAAACATTCTCTTTATGAATAATCAGTTTAAAGAAAAATTAATTAATTATAAAAAGTATATTAAAGAGTGAGTTTTAAATTTTTTTTATTTAACAAAAATCATATTAGTCAGAGTTTTACAAATTATCTCCTTGAAATAGGTTCTAATCTTTTAAGAGGATAATAATTTTAGGTTAAAATAAAACATATGAAGTAAGTAAAATACATATCAGACAAATAGAATTTTACCTTGGCACCCACCATGGACGTAAGGGTTTCCCTGGAAACCATTGTTGCATTTGCAACGATAACCAATCCCGTTTGTTGAAATGAGGCAAACACTGTTCTTATCTTTGCACGCATAGCTACCAATATTTTGGGCCTCTTCGCACGTTTGATTTCCCACTGCCCAATCAAGCACAACGGGCATGCTCTTAGTCTCCAAATTCTCAAGATTTGTCGTTTTGAAGTTGTAATACCCTTCCCCAACACAAAACGCATAGTTACAAGGATAGGAGTCACGTACTGGGGAGTGGTTGTTCATACTCCAAGTTTGCATTTCAAAACCATAGACTCCATTGGGAACACTAATTTGGCAACATCCAGTGCCACCACATGATCCATTGTTCTTCATGATTTCATCAAGTGTGCTACATATGGCTACACATCCCAGTGTTGTGGCACGGTTTTTATTTTTATCATAGCCCATGAATATTCCAACAGTGTCACAACCCAGTGCTGTGAATTTGTTCTTACTTGGTGAGATTGAAAACCGAGTCAAATTGAGACCTTTCTCCTCTATAGAACTTTGATGATTGCCTTTGGCACCATCGCAATCATGGACTACAGGACTTGAAACTAGAAGTTCTCCGTCGTCTAGTGATATGTTGAGCACCATTATATTGTCAGGTCCCAATCGAGGAATGGGTGTGGTGGAGCTATGGTTGCAAGTGATGAGAAAAGTTTCGTCCATGTAACAACCCTTGCTTGTCCCAAATGGGTAAGGAATGTTAAGGTTGCCACAGTTTTGAGGACAGTGTAGCATGGGTTGAGATGCTACTTTTGATGCTACTAAGATCATAAGATATAGCTTATGGAGCTTCAGATTTATGTGCATAGCCATGGAAAAGTTTTAATTTGGCTTCCTATGTTGTTCAGAAATATGAAAAGGGACAGAAAATACAGAACAACAAAGCTTAGTTTGAAATTAGAAAAGAAGGAATTTTGATTGTTTACCCCAAATGAAGCTGAACAGTGTCTCTTGATGATTCCTCTGCTCAAAATGCCAGAAAATTAGAGCCCCCAAACAGTGGAATTGGTATATCTTTTGGTTCATTTTGGGTTCAAGAAAAGTCGTTACTTGTCATGTTGCAGATCAAATATCTATTCTGGAAATGCATTTTTCAGCGAATTTATTTCAGCGAATTTATCAACCACAACCTCATTGCAGATTTCCAGCCAAGCATCTACCCAATCATATTTTTAATCTTTATGTTATATATATACAAAGAAATGTAAAACTTTAAAAAATAAAATAAAACAGTTAAAACGAGGTCATAATTTTAAAAATAATACGAGCATAAATATATCACATAAAAGTTTCAGTAAAACAATTTTTACACTATACTAGAAATCTTAATTGTATGAATTAAATTGTGCATAATAAAGAAAAAGAAACATATTACCGGCAATTTATAAATTTGATTTTAAATATTTATAAACAATAAAAGAAAAGTTGTTAAAAATATTTATTATATTTTTTAAAAGGAGTTGTTTTTAAATATTTAAACTTTTAGAAAAATTATTAATAAAACCGTAAAAAAAATAAATTGCTGAACCTGTCTTTATCATGTACTACATTTAGTTATGTGCAGTAAGCATCAGTACTTGACATAATTTTGAAAATAATAAAGGAAAATACCATTCAGAACAAGGCATCTATTGTAATAAATTCTTAGTCTTTGTTACAACGATGGGTATTAAAACTTAATTGTACGTGCTGATTTGATATATTACACTGATAATCGATGAATTAATTTATTTGAATAATTTAAAATTTTAATGGGATTAATTAAATTTTGATTAAATTATAAAGTTAAAAAATAATTAAAAATCTATTTAAAACTTTTACTTATTTTATTTATTTATTTTTAAATAAATAAAGACTCATATATAACATTTATCTATAATTTATTAGTGTATAACTATTTTTTATATTTTTCTTATAAAATATATGACATAGTTATTTTATACTAATAAAAAATTTTACTCAACTTAAATTTTTTAGTAATGTATTATTTAATATATTTTATTGTTATTATAACTCTAATTTAATCAATGTATTACGTTGTTAATTTAATGACGAGTTTTAAAAGTATTATTATGATAAATTTTATACAAAAATTATTTATTGGTATTTTTATCTTAATTAGAAGAAATGAATATATTTTTCAAATATTTTAAGTGTTATAATTTTTTTATATTTTTATTTATTGTTTATTCATATAAGTGAAAATATTTATTTTTTTAGTGTATATTACAATAATTTAATTGTTTTTTATCATAAATATTTTTAAATATAAGTATATTTATAGTATAGAATTATTTTTAATTAATTCCAATAAATTAAATATTTATTTTTATAAATAAAATCAAAGAGATAAGATCAAATACACTTCCAACGAGTCACCTCATAAGTCAACCTTGGATAACGTTTAGATGGGACACAGAGAGAGAGACTTAACCAGAAAAGTGGCAGCATTAAGAGTATATCTGATTTAGATTACGTATATTTAAATCGTCATTTTATTTCTTAAAATGATAAATATTATTTATTTTATCTCCTATTTTATAAAAATAATTTAATTTAAATTTTAGAAAATATTATAATTTTCATCTATTTTAATTTATAATATTAATGAAATATTGAAATGCGTAATTTTTATAAAATTACAATATTTATGAATTAAAACAGTTAGCTTTTACTTTTATTTTAAAATTTTGTATTTTTAAAAAATTTGTGAAGCATATAAATTATTTTAATAAACTAATTTTTAAAATTGTACTTTTACTAAAAATTGTTATAAACTTATTAACATATTTTAGTAAAATATTAAACAAATGACAGTATTATTAAAGAATTAAAATCAATTGTATTTTTCTCTCTCTTATTATAAAAATATTTAATTTTCAAAAAATAAATATAAATATAAATTTATATTTCAACTCATTTAATTGCAGATAAACTTCTATGTAATTTTTCTTTCACTGTGATTGTTTACATTAGGCGATTGACATTTAGTTTTGGAATTTTTTTGTCTTTACCTTAGAAGATGAAATATAGTTTCAAAAAAATCTTAAATCATAATAAATGTATTTTAAAAATTATTTTACCATTTAAAGTATAAAATTATATTGTAAATGTTGAAAAATAGTTAATAAAGATTTAAAGCTATAAAAAAATATAAAAAGATAATATTGAGAAACATACATTTATGATTGTTCATTTTTCTTAATTCTTAAAGAGATTTAGTTATATTAAGAAGATAAAATATAATTTAAACATTTTTTAAAAATTAATAAAATTTATTCAAATTATTTTTTTATTTTAAAATAATAAAATTTTTAAGACAAGTTAAAATGCAAAATTATAAATAAATTTTTTTATAATAAAAATGGTTTAATTTGTTTAAAATAGAAGTATTGATATCAAATTTATTTAGGTAAGTGTTATACATATAAGATGATAATAAATAAAATTATAATTTTTTTAAAATGTAATAAATAAAACGTGTGTGTGTATATATACATATATACATATATAAATTATTTGCGTCGTTTAAATTATTTAACCTACCTTTAACTTTAAATTTATTTATTTAGTTAAATAAGAAAAATAAATGAGTATTTAATAAAATAAATTAAAATAATTCAACTCGTTTATACTTTCACAAAAACAGTAGGTTCATGGACTTGTTAAGACCTTCTTCTTCTTTTTTTTATCAAAATTTACTAATACTTATGAATGATGTAAGATTTATTTGTTGTTTATTAAGGCTCATTCACAGGTTTACTGGTCATAATATATTTTAATTAATAATTAAAAATATATTAAAAAGTATATTACTAATTTATATTTTACAAAGAAATAAAAAGTATCAAATAGCAAAAAAAAAAAAGAATCAATAAAAAACACAATAGAAAAAATATTAAATTTTATTAATAAATAATATTTTTTAAATTAAAATATAAAATAAATATGTGTAATAACTTTATCAGAGAGTACCGGTACAATTTTAAAAATGATATACGTGAAAATAGATTCATGTAATACTAATATGCAACATGAATAGAAAAATATCAATTCTCTTTTGTATTATTGTAAATTATAAGAAATAAAACATTTTATTTAATTAAATTTTATTTCTAGTTTAATTTACTGTAAAAACAATCTTGTTATATCTGAATTAAAGATAAAAAGAAGCCTATGAATTCATGTCCAATCAATTTTCTGGGGTTCAATTTCATGTAAAAATATAACTATATACACATTTCACAATATTTAATAGTTGAACATTAATATATGTGGCCACAAACTAAAACAGTTTTGTACATTTCGTGACGATTAACTTGGATAATCTCCCAATGCATACCTAAAAAATGTATGTTTTCTTTAAACAGAGCTTAAGAAATAATTCAATTAAATAAAGAATATTAAATTTAAGTTGAATTTAAACAAATCTCTCAATAAATACTTTGATGAATTAAAAAACAAATAATAAAACATTTTACGTATATTTCTTTATTTTGTAATTGATATTTTGAAAACTTAAACAATATAAGTTATTTTAAATTTATAAAAAATATTTATTTTGTATATTAACTTTCTACCTTTGAAACCGGACTTTGACCAACTTCAGCCCTTCCACATATTTAGATTTTCAGCAGCAAATTCTTTTGTGGATATGTCTTCTGAGCTCACAATGGGTAAGAAACCCATTTGAGTGCCATCGCTATCACTTTCAAATTCTCCTTCAATACTCAATCCTTGAATTCTTGCTCCAATAGGATCTCCTATAAATCCAGCATCTATTCAAAAGAAAATGTCAATTAATTCAAAATTGAAATCATATCAACGAAGAACTAGAATTTGAAACTCATAAAACAAATTTGAGTGGATGTTGTTCTGTATGATTCACCTGGATTTGAAAAGAGCCAGAGAATGAATGCACAAACAATCAGCACCAAAGGGATAACATGCACTGCATTCTCAGCGTACTTAACACGCGTCCTCTCCCTCTTAGCCAACTCTGCAATGGGGTCATATGTGGGCAAATTGTTGCCATCAAACATAGAATGAGATGATCTACGCCCTGATCCTGAAGATGAAGAACTCGTCGCATGCTTGAAGTAATCATCAGAGAACCTGTTCAAGCTTGCAGATCTGTACATCTTAATTACTTTCTTGATTCTCTTTTTTCTTGCTGAGAGAATTTATGTGATATTTGTTTTTGTTTTTTTTTTAAATGATCATAAATGGTTGTTCATCAAAACAAGAGCTCTGTAAAAATTAACTCCAAAGAGTAAGCAAAATGGGGAAAGTCTCTGCGAGAATGAAGGCGCTTTCGTTGAGTTCGCTATCATTTTCTCTTACCAATTCAATCACTGAATTTGTCAAAAGCAATAATTAATTACAATAAGATCAAGTTTCGCAGTTTTTCTTTGTCCGGTGATAGATAACTTACTTTTTCAAAGATATTTTTAATTATTAGTCAAAGTTTATTAAAAGTTATAAAAATTACACAACTTTTATTTTTTTATTTATAAGTCAATATCTTTTATTTTTATAATTTGTAATAAATTTTTATCTAATATTTTAAATATTTTAAAACATATTGTTAGTATAATGACTAATTTCTTTTGAAATATTTTTTTATTTAAGTTTTTTTTAACTCTTATTTTCTTTTGAGTTTCGAGAGGATCCCCGGTTAAAGATTCACATCTACACGTTGAAAGTTCAGAATGATCAATCTGTGACTAACTGTTAGAATTAATAGGTCTTCAAAAAATATTTTAATAACATTAATTTTCAGAGTTAATTTTAATTATTTAAAAGTCATATTTTTATTAAAAATGTTTATTATGTTTTTATATAATATGGTTATTACTTTTTTATTTTATTAATGTGTGTAAAAGATCATAAAAATAAAAATAAAGTTGAAAATGTAACATGTAATATTATTAATATATTTAATTCTATAATATTTTATTATTTTTAACATAAAATTGTTATATAAAAATACTTTTAATATTATTACTTTTAAATATTTAAAATCAACAACGAAAACTAATATTAACATTTGGAAGCATAATTTTTATTCCTTTTAAGGCGATATTTGGTATTCCATTTGTTAATTCGAAATTCAATTTTGGGATCCGGTGTCCATTATGAGTTATCAAAATGCAAACCCCATAAAAGTTTCTATGCATTCGAATCAAAACCTTTTGATCATATAATAAAAAAGGTTCAAGTAGTGCAACTGCTGAAATGCTCCAATCCCAAATAATGTTTGAGGAGAGGATGATCATAAGGTGGCGGAGGAGATCATCAGCGAGAAAAGAGGGCAAGAGATATTTCACTGTAATGATTCTCTGCTACTCACTTTTCAATTGCTTTCAATTTTATTCCTCTGCATATGATTTGATTTCCCTTTTGTGTTTCTTTGTTTTTATCTCTGTGTTGTCTAACTTTAGGTGTTAGAAGAAGCCAATAGAAAGAAACTCTGCTGCAACAACTTTGATTAATCTGTTTGGATAGCAGATAAACGAGCTTATTTTAACGTTTTCTTTTCAATTTACAGACACATTTAATAGGGTTTCTCTAGAAAAAAGTAAAAATCAATTCCACAGAAAGGAGGTTTCCAACGTGTATACAAACAAGTCGTTACTTTTTCTTCATTTTTCCTGCAAATTAAAGGTGAAAAACAATTCAAACTAAATAGCAACTAATGCTGATTCTAAATTGTTAGACTTTTATTTTTATATGTGGTTTAAGGTAGTAAATATCTTAATAAGTAAAATAATTAAATTATCATTATTATTTATTGTTCTTATTTCTTAAAAAAAGCTGACTCACACGGTAATAGAAATTCATTACATTTATTGTTTATTTGGAACAGAAATAAAATAAAAAGCTATAATTCGTTAAAATCTCAAAATATTATTTGATTTTTTTTACTAAAATTACTTAATTTGAAAAATAATTGAAAAGCTGTTCCTTTGGCCACATACCTTAAGAGAGGATTTTGAAAACAAAATCTCACAAATAATAGCAATTGAAAGCTAATAAAACAGTTATAGTGATCAGCAATGGCATAGTGACCAAATAATAGCCAACTGATACAACCATTTTAGTAATAGAATAAAACAGTTAATTAAAAAGCTTTAAAAGCCAAATATTCAATGTACTCAATGCATTCGTAATCTCAACAGTAAATGTATATCGTCATCATTATTGTTATTCTAAATGAGAATTAAAATTAAATGACACTTAAATGTTATTATCTCAACAATAAGTATGTGAAAAACCCATCATCTTAATTTTTTTTTTCTAAAAGGCATTTTTGAATAAAGTTTATTTTATAGGCCAATCAACTCACTTATCATGTAGGAAAAAATGGTCTTGCTTATGACTTTGGCCTAATGTAATGTTTTCAATTGATTCAGTTTTTCTCATTACGAAATTTCATTTGGTGTAGAGAAGAAAAAATATCTAAAGGCTACCGCGAAAATTGGTTCATTGCTATATGATTGCCCAAAACTGCAATTCCATAATACGATATTTTCTATGGTTTTTCTATTCTCCATTTTGATCCTAACAAAAACTTTACTGCTACAGCGAACGAGATGTTATGGAGCAGAAGGGGGAAGTAGAAGTTCATTGATAAAGTGAAGGGTAAAGTACTTATTTTTACTTTGCATTCATATATGATGGTTACTTTTTAAGTTTTATAACCCAATATCTTTAATTATAAGTAAAGTTTTTTTTCTATTAAATCATGTATTTTTTTTATAATTTTTTAAATTTAAATATGTTATTAGTTTATGTAAATATAATTTATTTTATGATAAATCTTTATATAATTTTTTATTAAGATTTAATTCCTACAATGAGAGAATAAGGTTGAGGGTTGGAGAAGGAGAAAGAAGAGATGTACGAAGAAGAAAAAAAAATTAAAAGAACTTTTATATAATTATATAAAATATGTTTAAAGATTTATTTGTAATTATATAATTTTAAATAAAAAATAAAAATAATAAATGACATGACATGTCATATAATGACACATATAATTGTTGAGCTCAGATTACATTTAATAGAAGAGAGTTAAAGGTTTGAAGTAAATCTTTTTATTTTTTATTTTTTAGGGACTAAATTTTAATAAAAAATTTACAAAGACTTATTATAAAATATTCAACATTTATAGGGATCAAAAATATAATTAAACCCTAAATCTTTTGTAACCATCATCATTCTATAACTTTTCATTCTAATCTATAATTTATATTTATATTACTATTATTTTGCACACACCATGTTTATGTCATTTTTCTCCCTCACTCTTCCTTCTCGTTAACACCCTACTCAACACATTACATCAAGTGTAACTTTCTATAACAATTAATAGCTCAAATCAAATCCTTTTAAAGAGAAGCAATAAATAAGATTTAGAAATTTTTTGGCAAATATTTAAATATATTTAAAATTTTATTATAAATATTAATTTTAAATAATAAAATATTAAAAATTAAATGACATAAGAATATTGAGCTAATTCTCTCAACTTAACACTTAACAGAAGAGAAATTAACTACATAAACTAAATTATAATTTCTTAACATTTAAAAGACTAAATCCTAAAAAAAACTAATTATATATTTAAACATTTTTTTATTATAATGTTATGTGACATTTTTTAATATTATGTTTTTATTTATAGGTGACTTGTTCTTTTATATTTTTATGAAATAAAAATATATAGTTAATGATTACTATTATTATATATATTAAATAGAGAAAATAAAAATATACATTATTATAATACTCATATGACAAAAGAAATATTTATTTTAATAATATTCTACTATAAATATATATTTTATTAATTAAACATTGATATTATTATAATTAATATTTTATTATTTTAATTATATTTCATTGAAATTTCATTTTTTGTTTTTTAGTTATTCAATAGGACTAAAGGCCCAAAACAACAACACTTAATCAATAGCTCTAGGATATGACATGCTACTATAATCTAGACTTAAAAAAGGAATAAGGAAAAGAGGAATTACTTTAAACTCAAAATAAGAAGATAAAAGATCAAGTTTTAGTTTAATTAAAGAATGAGCATATTAATTTGCCCCTCTCTCTCTCTCTAGACATACAAAATTCTAACAAATCTAATCCAATAGATCTTAACATGTCTCTAATTCTACAAATTAGGAAATTGTGCTACACATTAACAACTTTTTTGAAATTTTATTTATATGTTAATTGATATTGTGCATTCCACCTGTTTTAGTTTTTCCAAATATTTTTATAACTATTTTATATTTTTTAGAAACAAAACTATAAAAAAATTAAAAAACATAAAACGTTTATTATATTTGTTAAATAAATAAATAAAAATATGTATTAATATAATACTTAAAATCATAAAAAATTATTTATTTTGATAATATTTTATCTAAATAGAATGTATAAATAAAATAAAATAGAATAAAGTAAAATAATTTAAAATTAAAGCCACCTAATTTTGTTGACATGAGACTAAAATTATATTAAAATAATAACACTTATGGATTGGACTTTATTAAAGTTTTATTGTATAAACTAAACTGGTGAAAAGTAGGTAAAATAGGAAAAAAAACTGTTTACGTGATTCGTAGTAAAGGAAATAAATAGTTTCCATTCAGATACAGAGTTAAAACCAATACTAACCTTTTTGAAGTGCCCTTCATTGGATATATGCTTTCATTTGAATGGTAAGTGAAAAAGGAAATGTTTATTTAAAGAGATTAGCTAATATATATTTACTTGTTTTTTTAAAACAAGTATTTATTTTAATACAATATATGAATATATTTTAGCACTTATAATTACTGACTTTCATTTATTGTTTTTTTCTTAAATATATTGAAGGTATAAGTTGCTAAATTTTTTCTTATAAAAATTAGGTGTATTAAATCATTTATCTAATATATGTCTTTTTGTCTAAATAAATTAATAACTTCTAATTTTATTTTTCTAATTGTGATTTCTAACCTTATAAAATATTTCAATTAATGCTTGTTGATAATGGAATGTTTCAAGTGATCAATATGTTATTTTTATTAATTTATTTTGAGAGATAATAAATAATATATTTTTATTTATTTATTTATATAGAAATTTAAAATAATATTAAATATTATTTTTTTATTAATGCTTTTCATTAATGTTAGTATTTTTGATATATAGGAACATTAGCAACATATTTTTATTATTAATCAAAATTTATTAAAAACTATAAAAATTGTATAAGTTTTACTTTAATTTATTCTTAAATGATTTTTATAATTTTTAATAAATTTTAATAAATAATATAATGTATTAAAAAGTGTGTTATTAACGCTACTTATTCATATATGTATCAAACTTTGACACTTATACAATCAACATTTTATAAATATGTTTAAAATTTAATATTTATTTTTATATGATATTTTGTAAAGTTAAATTTACTCTATTTATACTTTCAAACCAATAGTTATATTGATCAATTTCACATTCTATTAAAAGTTGTTAAGTGATATAAGTGTTTAAATTTGACATCTAATATTAACAAATTTAATTTTTTTTAAATATTTATACAATTTAAATAATCTAAAATTAAAAAAAAACACATCAATAAACATTAAGATAACAAATTTAATAATTATTTTATTGGTCATTATTAGATCAATAAAAATATTGTTCAAATAAAAAATAATATTATTCGCATATATTAAATTATTTCATTGTAAAAATAATAAATTTAATACACCTGTCTTATTATGATTCGTTATTTCGACTCGACTTGGATTACCAAATAAAGTATTATCATGATTATATTGATTTTAAAGGTCTATATATTAGGTTTTTCATTTGTACTTCTTTACTCTTTTTTGCGCCGCTTTCAAACCCTAATCTTTAGTCGTCACAAAAATCTTGATCTGGTTTTTCTTTCTGTTGTTGAGAAGATCGCTGAAAGATCAAATCTTATCAGGTGAAATTTATTTTTAAGTATAAATTTAACTTCTATTTATTATATTTTGTGTATTTTTATTATGAAAAAATATGCATTGTGTTTATTTGACAAGGAAAGACTGTTCATCTATCAAAACACTTGAAGTTTGAGATCAACTTGGACAAAAGTTTTTGTTTTTTAACTCATGTTGATTGATTCAGAAAAAAAAAATCAATGATTTGATTTTGTTATCAATTTAATAAAAAAATTAGTAAATTAATTAGGTCATTTGCTTTGATATTTTTTTTAACATATCTACATTTAACTTTACTTGTAGATTGTTTTTATTTATTTGCTTACCTTATACTACATATAATATGAATTTTTGTGTTTATTTTAAGCTTTATTTTATCAGAATTTTTCTTAAAATTGCATTTTTTTCAATCCCAAATTTGATGTCAATTTTGATTTTTTTAATGGAAAATTTATTAGGTCATCAATTTGGACTACTCAACAAATTGATGGAAAACAAAAATCGATACAAAAAAATACAGTTTGAATAATATTTTTAATATTGTTTTTTCATAAAACATTTTAAAAATGCTCGTGCATGAGTTCTATTATTATTAATAAACTTTTTTATTATAATTTTGTTTATCGAGTAAATTTTTAAGTTAGCTATTGAGATAGTATGAATAATTATTTTAACTCATAATTTTTTTAAAACATTTTGTTTGTATTGATTTATATATATATATATATATATAGATATATAGATATAGATATTTATTATTTTTTACTTTTATTATTGTTTTATTCTAAGATTTGATAACTAATAATAAGTTTTAAAGCATTTGGAGACTTAAATGTTTAATTCATATAATCTCAAGGATCGGTACAAGAGTTTATTTATTAAAAGACGTGTAATATGTTTTTTATACTAATTTAAAATTTTACTTAACCTTATTTTCTTACATTTTATATTAATTTATCATTTAATGTATTAAAAAATATAAAAATATATTGCAATTACGAATTTGACTCGATTCAACTACAACTGAATTTATAAACTGCAAGTCAATACCTTTGCTGATCTAATTATTAATCTAATGTTAAAAATAAACATTATATTAAAAAAATCATCACTAATTTGTCCAAATAATGCATACATTGTATTGATTTTTTTATTTTTTATTTTTTATTTTGCTTTATTTGTATCAATTTTAAAGTTTCATACATTGGCTTCTCTAATTTTACTTATTTTTGCTCACTCCTTTTTGTGCAGATAATTGAAAGTATCTTAAGGAGATTATCGAAGTTCAAATCACACCAGGTAATTTGTAATCTGTTTTAGTAGAGATTGTGATTTATTAATTTCTATATATTCATCATAATGGATTTGATTTTTAATTTTGTTGTGTAACTTTGGGGAGAATTTTATTAAATTTTAATTTGTTATAGCTACAAATTTATATATTTATTTTTTATAAATCATTTTTACTAAGGATAAAAATTACTTTTGGTGAGGTCTGTAATTTATTCTTTTTACGCAGAAGTCGTATTTTTTTTTAAAATCTGTTGAATAAGCTGATAAAACATGCGTAACAATAAGTATAATCAAACTAAACAATAAATACTTATAATTATGCGAAATAACACGTATTTATTTTGTTGATTTTCTTAATTACCTTTACTTTTACAATATATTTTTATCAATTTGAGTGAATTAATAACACGTCGAGTTATTTCTTTTTATCTAAAATTTTTATTCACTTTTATTTTTCTCAATACTTTTTTTAGACCTTATTTAGTGATTAAGATAAGAAATTTTATTTTATTTTTAGTATTTATTAAATAAAATAATATATTAGCTTATCCTGTTGAGTTGATTTATTTTATTTTTATAATTTAAATTCTTATCTGAGTGATGAGTTAAAAATATGTAATATGATAATTTTTTATTATATTTTTATTAATATTTTATAATTTTTTAATATTATATAAAAATAATTACTAAAACTATAAATTTAATATTTTTATAAAAATATCATATGAATTTTTTTTATCAAAAAATTGTTTCATATTTTTTACTTACTTTATAAAATATAATTTTAACTTTTTACAATTTATTTTTGTATATATAAATTTCACTAAGAATTAATTATTAAGAGGTAAGAGAGACAGAACGACATAGGAACAGTGCAGTATGTTGTTGTCGTCGCAAGGATATAAATTTGGTGTTTCTTCATAAACTTTGCTAACAGTTTTCTTGTCTTAAACCCAACACATTCTCATGTGGTTGCATTGTAAATTTGGAACAAACTTCATGGCTTTTGATGCCATTTTTGGTTCTTCCTTCTGGACTCACCATCAATCCCTAGTTCTCTATGGCCCTGCATTGGCTTCACCCTCTTTCTCTCTCTGCTCTTATTTTCCTTATGTTACTCCCTTCATCTTCTAACCCTTTAACCCCTTTTGGGGCTACCCATTTGCTTCTTTTGCAGCTTAAGCTTCTTTTCTTTTCACAATCTATTGTGCACAACACGTTGCTATTGTTTCTGGGTCCTGAACTTCTCTCAATGTGTATCACAATCCTTTTTAGTTTGGGTGTTCTACATTATCTCTTTTATTTCTTTCAATCCATTCTTTTGATTATTGTTTTGTAATTGATATCTCCATGGTCTCACACATTCCACTCCTGTCCCTTATCCATGTGTTGTGTTTTGGTAGAAGCGTGCCTCTTGCAGAAAGGTGGCATTCTACATGCACAATGAAACATGGATTTTTCGTAATATTGAAAAGAAATAAAGGTCTTAGCTAACTTGACTGCATTCCCTATGTGTGTGATATGCCACAAACAAAATGTTGCCATGAAAAATGGAGATAGAGAGAGAAGAGAATTTGGGGTGTTTTGAAATGGGTGGTTGAGCAACTTTCCAATTTTGTATTTGCATCCCTGGAGGCGAATGCAAGTGTGCATCAACTGCATAGAAACAGGCACTTTCTGTTTTTCTTATTTACACTCATTGTCAGTATATTGATTAAAATCCTGCAGGCATGCCAGTAAGAGTAGTTTTTGCTGGATATTTTTCTCATATATGAGCATACATATATTATAATCATCTATTATATGTTATCTATGAAGTTTTATCTATATTGAAGTAATTTTATAACAAGTTTCTTGGGATTTATAACATCTCATTTGGTATGGACTTTATAATGTGTAGACACCGTAAGTCTTCTTTCTGTTTTGTTGATGGGCAAATTAGAAAAAAGAAAGAGCTTGATACTCATTACTCTTCATGAAACATTATAAGGTTTCTAAGACATGACTATTTATGAAAGCGTATTTGACTATCATATATAAAGGGTTATGGTCCCCAAGTGATATGCATGGATTTTCTTTTCTAACACCCCATCATTATATATGTAGGTTTGTTGCTTCACAAAATTTCACATACTTCAAGGTCCAGATAAATGCATATAACTGAGATTTCTTCAACAAGAATGGCAGGCTATCCTGCTGCGGCTTGTGAAACATCGTATGTTTTCTTTTAAACAAAGTATGCCATTCACAAATGTTATCTAGGTAGTTTTCCTTAAAAGGGAAACAACTGCAGCCAACCCCCCCCCAGGTGCAACTCAACATATGCTGATTATCTGTTTGCCCCTGCAGATATGCTAGAAACACAGATGAACCAAACCATGAAGATGGTTGTGAGCATTTATCTGAGGAAGAGAAGCTTGCTGCAGAAGAGAGTCTTTCAATTTATTGCAAGCCTGTAGAGTTCTACAACATTCTTCAACATCGAATGGTAAGAAATGTGCTCTATCTGATTAGCTAAAATACCTTCCATTGTAAATTATATTTTATGTGATTATTTATAACTTATACACCTCACCTAGTGAGATAAGACTTGGTTGTTGTATTTATAACTTATACTGGGATAGATTGCATGAGTCATGGGGCTGATTATATTATTGGTATTGTTATTGTCTCTTTTTATACCTGTTGCTTTTGGGGAATTTTTGTACTTTCTATTTTCTTCTTTAATTTCTTTTTTTACTTCTCAATCCCCCAATTTCTAGTCTCTGAAGATAATATTATTGCATGCTGTATTCTAATAGTTCAAATGTCTGTTTTACAGCCATTATTCCTTTCAAGATGTTTAGACTACAGGAAAAAGGCGAAGAACAAGAAGAGGTAAATCTACCATATATAATCTTCCTTCTGCTGTTAACTCCCTTTTCTTTAACAGATTTATACTTATTATCTGCTATATGGCTATCCGGATGTATATGCTATGCTCAGTTTAAACAGAGATTTTTTCAGGAATATGTCTGTGAAGTCTAGGAGGCATTTTGTGGTGGTGATATAGAATTGAACCTTTTTTATTTAAATTGACATATGTATTTAATATTATATGTTAAGCTTGGTATGGAAAATAAAAATAATGTGAATATGTTATTATCATAAATTTAGTGACAACATAGATATAAAAAGGAGTGTGTGGACTCAATTGAAATGAATGTATTTAAGTTGCTAATTTGTGCTTCAATGTGTATAGTTTTGTGGTTCAAAGACTAATCAGGATTAGTTTTGGTCAATGAGTGTGGCATTTCTAACCAGTTTCTTTGAGCCTCTAACATAGAGTCCTATGAATACTGTCGGTGTGGTCTATTGTGCGCATTATTTGTGTGGCATTGACCTAGTTAATGTATCCATCTCAAAATATTGTTTCTATTTAAGTGGGAAGATTCAGCTGATATTGATGTAAAGTAGGACTGTCTTCAACAGCCATTGATGCATGAGGTTTGTTTCACTGACAGATATAACAAAGGACTGGGCAGCTTTGCTCCCTTGATTTTCTCTTTCTTCTTTGGTTGTTTTCTGTTTTCTTATTTTGTTTAGGAGGAATCCTTATCATCCCTTCTCTTTGTAATTTTTTCTCTTCATCTTGATAAATTTCTTCACATGCACACATGCCTACATACATAGTGTGTGCATATAAACACCTGAAAACACCTGCCAAAATGAAATTCATATGCACACATTGCATCAGTACAAAAGACACACCCAGATACTAGAATTATGCTACCTTAAATTTAAACAGTGGAGCTCAAGAAGTAGGTTCTGGTTCAGGTATAAGGCACAGTTGGCCCTTGCCAATTCATGTGTGAACGTTGTTGTGTTTATCCTTTATAAGGACTTAACTTCTGAAGTAACTCCAATTAACATCCAAGTTATCTGACCCTGTGATCACCAACTACAAGTCAACATCAGTATGGAATCATGTTAGTAGTATCCAACAATCTATACACAAACAAATAACTTGCTGTTGATTCAATACCAAATGTCTCGAGGTTTAGGGCACACCTTATGTATAAACGTGCAGAATAGTACTTGGAGCATACCTCATTGATCCTCAACAGGGTATTTGGCACTCTTGTTTAGTATGAGAAGCTGTTTCAAGGTAGATGAGGTTTTTGTTATGTAGACCTTGCAATACCTTTTCTTTTTACCTTAATTCAGGTGGCATATTTATTTATTTTTTCCAGTAAGGTTGAATTTCCTGTAAGTTAGTTATACGAAGTCATTGTTTTCATTCTGCCATTGCTTTATTTCCTTTGATTGTAGTCTAGTATAAATTTCAAGTTTGAGATGCTAATAAGATATCTCATTTGAATGTATAGGATACTAATGACAGTTTCATTGTCATGGAAAGATGATGAAACTCAGTCTTTGTTTCCTTTATGCATTTGTATGGCAAGGCTCCATCCTATTGGTGAAGATGAAGAGGTGGGAATAGTGCTTTTTAAGTTGAATTTTTATGTATTCCTTATGTTATGCGAATTACTTTCTCAGTGTACAACACCTTATATCATAATTTTTTCTGCTGCATAATACTTTTTGTTTTAACCGACCAAAGGAAGAAAAGTATTCTGCTGTTTATCAAACCAATCAGATATTCACATTTCGAGGTTCCTCTGAAATTGATGGGAATGGAAATACTCAAGTCAAGGCAAACTTTATGCTCCCTGAAAATGAAAAGTTAGCCAAGAAGGCGGAATCTGGCAAATTTTTTATCTTGGTTTATGGTATGCATATGCTTGTGTGATTCAATTAGCATGAGTACACAAACAAGCACAATGTTTGCTAAATTCCTTGCTGTTTCTATTTACTTGCAGGGAAAAACCCAAATTCAGCATCTGGAGCCAATGCAAGTGTGATGCCTTTGGATGTGGCTTTTATTGAATGTGAGATATGCTTTAACCACTAACTTCTGATATGCAAAATATGGTTGTCCAATGGCTGTACCGTTACTTTACTATTACTTCAGCCACATCCATATACAATTTGCATAATATTCTTCTTTAAATCTTAAAAGAGTGAATTCCATTGAGTGGATTGCATATAAAACAACAAAAAATCCTTCATAAAGAATCAAAAGAGTGGTAGAACCTGAAATAATAAATCAAATCAAGAGATCCATGAAAGGGTGCTGTGGAGTTGTTCCCTTTTAGTGGAGTATGATGCATTTGGTTTAAGCATAAATGCATGGATTTTCAGTAATAGATCCTTTTCCATGTGTTCTTTTGAATTTATTTATAATTTGTGGGTTAACCTCATGGGTTTGTTTTAGGGAAATATCTTTCTCTTGTAAAGGTCTAGAGAGCTGTGTGGATCTTATTGCAATGGTGTTATGGCTTGAGTTGTTACTGAACAAGATTGCAAGGAGAGGTTGTAGTTCTGAGGAGTTAAAGTGGTTTTGATGTATTGCTTTGTTTATTCTTGTTGATTTGGGCTTTAAGCCTAATTCAATTCCACAAGTTTGCTTGTAATGTGAGGATTGCTTTAGCCTTTATAAGCTCTTATTTAGTCATATCTATAGTTGACGTGGGACGCCCAACAATTCTTTTCTTATGATTTGGTACAATGGTGTTATGGCCCAACGACGGGTTGATGGCAATGAAATTGAGCACGTTGCTAGGTGGTGTGAGACCTAGGCTGTGTAGACCATATGGAGAAGGTTGAGTGAAGTTCAGAGATCTTCTTAAGCTGTGTCATGTTTATTAGTATGTGCTGACGATAAGCTGTGTAGATCATTGTGGAAAGAGTGGTGCTAGGAACCTAGCTAACAAGCTGGGGAACCCTAAACCCCTAAATTATAAAAACACAGTTCCATTGTAACATGGAAGTCATTTGGGCAGCTCCAAGACGTTACCATCCAACACGTATATCATTTTCATTAAGGAAAAAAGGAAACTATTTACTGGGGATGTCACCTAGGTAGGGAGAACTATTTGCCCAGGTTATTTTATTGAGAGGCCAATGAGTGATGTCTAGCAAACTATTATGGAAAAGCCTTGTGAATTAAGGCAGTGTTGATGGATTGATTGTAGCTGATTGATTGGAGCTTGATTTAAGGGGTGGTTGATCATTTGATTGACATCTATACAATTATATACTGTTTTCTGTAGTGTATATGCATATGCAGGCTAGATAGGATTTGTGCTTCAACCTATAGTGCTTCTACATTGGTTCTCTTTTGTTTGTCTATCACTCTATATCTTACTATTGATATCCGTCTCTCTAACTTGTCAACACTGTACTAGAAGCTCTTTGGCCAAGTAACCAAAAGTTCTATCCTTTATTAGTTCTCTGAAATTCTATATCTTTCCCCCAAGATAATGAGTTTCATAATAGTTGATAAAATTAGTCTCTTGAAAATCATAAGATTCTATAAGTGAGATCTTTTTGCATCAGTTTCTCTTATATTTTAATGCTTTATTTGTTGTTTATTTTGTTTTCTTTTTTATTTTTTAAGGATGATTTCTTATCTTCCTAGCACTTTGTAATCATCTTCTCTTTTTCTTAATGAATTTCTTTCATTAAAATAGATATTTTTTTTTTTATATATTTTAAAAGTATAGCCACTCATGGATTATTTTATTTTCCTTCGAATTATGTTGGCTTTTTTATGGAGAGGATGAATTTTGAACTTTCATATGATTGTATCTTTTCATTCTGTACCTGACAGCAAGAACTGGAGAGAGCTTCTTATTTGGGAAGTTATGCTTACAATCAATTTATGCGGTTTGTTGTTGTAATCCAAATTTTAGTTTGGGGCAGCAAACTGAGATCATGTCTGCTATTGATTTGCTTCCATGTATTTTGGAGGTATGACAGTTAACTATGTGGGGTTAATGATCTATATTGTTTTTATTGTGCCAGTTAAATCATGTGCTATTCTGTGGGTACTGCTTTTATCTAGCGATCCATTTCAAGTTTTTTATCTTTTCTTTAGTCTTCACAATTATGACAGATGAATGGCATAACAAATTTCTTTACAATTGCAGTGTGGTGTTCAAGGAAAGGACAAGAGCATCTCAATTCAAAAGCCTAGTAATTCTGAGGATGAGGTTTGTTCTAGCATCAATATCATTTACCCACTAAGCAAAAACTTCACCACAACAGACTTAGTTCTTTGATGGAAAACTTGTATTGACTGCTTTTTGTTTCTTTTCTGTTCTTATGGTTTCCAAAGAGTATTTTAAAGCGACTTCAAATCTCAATTTCTGCTAAAGGATTTGGAGCTGAGGAGAAATCTCCCTACCATATACATGCAAGCAGCGATGTAGCATCGTCATCATCATCCCGTAACATTCGGTAAATTCATGTTGTCCCAAGCTTTTGTTGTGGAGTGTTGGATACGTTACTGTTAGTCTTATTTAGTCATGTATCTTTAGCTTTGAGGGTAAATTTTATATACTATTTTAGCTGTTAAACCTTGCTAAGCAAGCTCTCTTATCATGCAATAAAGGGAGAGAACAATGACTGAAAAGGTTACAGATTCCTTTTTTCATCTCTTGGCTTTACCTCTTTCTATTGACAACCCTAGATCATTGAGGTTTTCATAAGTATTGGTTCTTTGCCACTATGAACTTTTTTTGTTACACTACATTTTTGGGAGGTTCCATAACTAAAGTGCCAGCTATTTTTTATTTTGAGTAGGGAGAAGGGGTGATTGAACTTTGATGTAATTGCTATTAAATAAATTTTGGTGCACATTTTAACTTCTAGCTGGTTGTATTGTTCAGGTTGAAAGAAGGAATTGTCACATTCAATTACAGGTATTATATTTTAACTTCTTTGTGATGTGATATTTTTCATGGCTTCTTGTGGGGATGTTTTCTACTTCTCCTTTGCTCCCTTTTGACAGTTTTTTTGTTGATAGAAGAAATGATGATCATTCTGATCAGTACTTGTCTGTTTTAATCATTTTTTTTTATAAAAAATATTACAGGTATTACAATGATAAGTTGAGGAGAACTGAAGGTAATTTGAATATTTCTCTCTTAGTCTCTCTTTTGCTTATTTATTTATTTTACTTGGTGGATTAACTAATGTATTTTCCAAACAAATAAGTCACTGATAGGCGCATATACATGTTTATAATATTAGCATTGATGTTAAAATATAGAGTCAACTATATTTATATATTAATTATATTCAAATAATTGATCGCTAATTATTAGGATAGAGTTTGTTTTTGCCTGCTGGAATTACTCTTATTGATTGTAAATCAATCAGTAAACACCATGATATCTGTGCAGCCTAGCATGCAGTTTCTCAATAATTCTGTCTTTGAACATGGTATCATTGCAATATCATCTTCCATAACCTAATAAGCTATTTTGCTTCAGGTTTCCAAAATATGGAATCCCTTTGTTTAGTGCCTGATTTTACCCTTCTGCACAAACTTCTGGTGATTGTTTCATTTCCCAGTGACTTTGCCAATCTCTTACTGTTAAAGAGATGCAATAAAATAATTTGCTATGTTAATTTTATTTGCTGGGATTTCATCCAGTAACTTTGGCTTTTGGAATAGTTAGTTCATGACGTAGTATTAGAGCATCATTCAACAAGTGGTCAGGAGTTCCATCCTTGCCTCCTCCATTCTTTTAAATAAAAATTCATATTGTAAAAGTATTGACCTTGACCCCCATAACCAGCCCCTTTCCCAGCCAAGCTCTTGCCACACCATGTCAGCTCAATTGTTCTGGTCAATCCCAGGCCATTTTTTTCTCATTTCTCCTTGGAATATTACTGCTTTCAGAACAGAAAACTCATCTGCAACTGCTATTTCTGTTTTTCCCCTTTCTGGCCACTATTTCACAAAATGAACATTGCCATTGCATCCAGAGGCTTATGATTATGAGGTGTAAGATACTTGCTGCAAAACCATTCATATGCCAGCATTCTCAAGCAACCTTTCCGACCACATGCTGAAGTTTGGGGTGCTTCTGCAGTCCAATATGCTGGGGATCACTACAGAACACCTTGTCATTGTTTTTCTGGCGATCCCCGCCCATTTTGGCTGTGCTAGTCACGGGTTCTCAATGCTGGAGAGTTTCTCCTCATCAGTGACTAAGACCTTTCATCAGGCCTGTTCTTCACAAAATGTTGTGTTTCCACCGTTCCAGTCACTCCCTGGTCTTGATCTGCTGCAGTTCCTACCTCCTTGCATGGTCTGAGCTCCTCTCTACCTGCCTTCTCAGACCACACCGACTTCATTGATCAACTCATGCTCATTTGTTGTGGCTCAATTCCTCAACCTTTTCCCTAATCATGCCTTAATTCCAGCAAGTTCCTGCTGCTGTATCCATTCTCATGCACTGTGCAGTAACCAGGGATTTATTCCTCCATCAACTGTGTTCCTCTTCCTTTATTTGAGCATAAGATGGTCCATTTTCCAGTTCCACCTTTTCTAGAAGACTTAAACAGAGATGCTTGGTGTCCCTTTCCCTGTCTAAATCACCCTGTGTGTTTGGTTCCACCACTCCAAGTGGCTGCTTGGCCGTGTATCTGCTGCATCTTATACCATGTATCTGCTGCAGCTGGTTGGTCATGTGTTACCTACATTGTGCTGCTGTTTGTCTTGGTCTTTTTCCTACCTTGCTGAGTTCTTGGTGACTCTGTTTGGTTAGGTTTGGAGGGGGTTTATTTTTAATAAGCTGAGAGCTTATTGCTTTAGCTTTAAGGTTGGAACATTTACATTAGAGTATTAGCATTAATGTAGAATATATTATATTTATGTTGATTTGGTTAGAACAATTGATTACTGATTATTAGGCTGAAGATTAATTTTTGCCAGCTGAGATTACCCTGTTGCTGCTGCTGCTGTTATTATTATTATTATTATTATTATTATTATTATCATCATCATTGTTTACGGGCAATCAGTTTATATAGTAACTGAAAACTTTGATTGCAGTTACTGAAGATTTCTGCTGTCCATTCTGTTTAGTGAAGTGTGCAAGTTATAAGGTTAAGACTAATTTTGATTACTGATTTAAAGCTGTACCTTTACCAATGTGATAATAGAAACTTGTTTTTAATGCTTCTACCTGTTTTAGGGAGTGAGGTGTCACCTGCTATCATCTCATGATCTTTTTAACTTTGAATTTTCGGTCAGTAATCTTCTTAACTCTTGCTAACTTTCAAACAAGTAAGCCATAGTAAGCCATGGTTTCAAATATAAATAATATTGCAGGCATCAGAGGATTGTCCTGATGTACATGTGTCTGTCAAAAGTGATAGCTGGAGACCAGAGGTCAGAACAGTTTGCCCTCAATTTTTTTCGCTTTAAATTTTGGTGAATCTATTATTACTTCTAAATATCAAATGGGTTATAATTATTTATCTTTTGCGATCTTATTCTTGGAAATATTATTCTTACTCTTTCATTTGGGACCTCTCATGTTTTTGACCTTACAATATTAGATTCTTTATTTTGTGCCTTGTTTTATTTCTTCATCCATTCACTCATGTCCATACATTCTATGAAAGAAAATTTGTTGAGAAAGAGAAGGGAGAAAGTACAAATAGGGAAAGAATAAAACATTTTTTTGGTCCATATCATGGAAGGTTTTACTTGACATTTTTTACAAATGTTTAATGAGATAAAAACAACTTATATGATGGGGGTTAACACAAACATCACATGACCAAGTCATTGGGTATTGCCCAATAACACATTTTATTAAGAAGGGTTTTTAATGAATTCCCACCATGATTTCCAATAGAAGTATTCTTATTGATTCCTTAGCCAGTGTCTTTAGGGCACTGGTTAGCAAGACTCATATAATAAACCTGTCCAAAATATTGCCAGATATAAAGTTGTTCTGGCTTTTTCTTCCTGCTGAATGATTTTTTGTAATTTTCTTTTCCTCACAAGCTGGAAGAGTTTATTTGAATGGGTAAGGCTTTTTCCTGTGCTTTTGCACAGGACAGTGTTCTAATTAGATATAGAATCCCCAAAAATTATGAAAAGTTCTCCTTTCTGCTTGACTTTGATAGTATTGAAGAGGGCAAAGTGCTTTCATTATTAGGAATTACTCGAATCCCCCAACTTTGGGAAAAATAATATTTTTAGCCCTTGGGTGCTTGGCATATGATTTTTTGAATAGGCTTTCCCTGGTAGATATGGGAAATTATCAGAGAGCTTTATTGTTTCAACATGTTTGCCTCCAAAATCATTTTATTTGTTGCACCTTTTATTATTTCTTATTGTCCTCTTTTAATATTACTCCTTCATTTTCTTTCTAATAACATTTCTATTTTCTGAAAAGTAAACTCTCCATTTTGATTTTCAGCTCAAGTAAAATGTAATTTTAGTAAAGGATAGTTGGATGTAAGGATGCTCTGTCCATGTATAGTGTACCCTCATGTCTGGGAGTGTGCATTATAAAAGCCATTCTTAATATTTGAGTCATTGCTTCCAGCTTAATATTTTAGGTCTCTTTTCTGTGGAACTTGAAATATCTGTTGCTCTCTGTATGAGATGAAGTCCTGTCCTACAACATTGTTGCTTTGGTACACAATAGCTTAATGTCGTAGGATGATTTGTTCTTTTCCATGTTATTAGTCTTGTAGAGAACATTTGCCTAGAAACCTGGAAGAAGCATGACAAAACTGTTTAAAGTCTTAGCACAAATGTATCTGGAATCTTATGACTGTTCCTGAAACTTATTAATTAATTTCCCTCCAGATTGTTGCAGATGGTGTTGATCCAAGAGTACAAACTTTTTTCTTCTGGTAAGCTATTTTACTCTCACACTGCTCTGAACTCTCTCAGCCCCTCCTATAGATTGATGCTCTGAATCTGAAGTACAATGGTCAACTAATAATATAATTAATATCTATATGCAGTGCCAAGCCATTCAAGCGCAGAGAACCAAAGAAAACATCTCTTAGATCAATTAGTAGAAATAAGACAGACCAACTGCTCACCGATCCTGAAGTTCCTGCAGGAGATACTGAGCTTTTGGAGCAAGCTGAGGGTGTGTAACTTACTTTTGTAATATCTAAACTAATTTAGTTGGGGATACAATTTATGTCTACACAGCCAGCAAAATTTGACAGAACTCCAGTTAGAATTTGACATGAATTCAAGGGTGATAGATGGATATGTCAAAGTGGTGGGGACCTCTAATCCATCTAAGAATTAATAACAATGCCAACTCAGTTTTGCCAAAGAAAAATTCTTTGAAATTTTGTTTTAGGGACATGTGCAGCTATCTGCAAATTACTTCTCTGCACTACAGTGAAAGGCTAAGGATATAACGTGTGAAAAATTTGGGCCTTCTTTGATTAAGGTAGAAAAATAACTTTGGGGAGTTTAAGGATCACACAATATGAAGAAGAAACTGCTAGTTTTTAGGGTTTCATTGAACTATTGTTTCCAACTTCATATCGTAAGAGTTCAATTCACCTTCAAAACCTAGGCCTGCCTTAGTCAAATAGTGCTTCCTTTTCATTAACAAAGCAAAATAAAATTGCACCATAGAGGAGGTCAATCTCCTCATTGCATAGATGTGATTAGAGATCTGATCTGGTCCAGAGGAGTGTGATGTCAACCTGGTCATTGGGCAATATAATTTCCATGAAATCTGATGCAGCAGTGTGTTTTAGAAAATTTGTAGCCAATCACCAATGCCAGTGATCATGACCAAAATAGTTGACGGATTCTGACCAGTCTCTACAGTCTAATCGCATGGATTGGAGATCTTACAGTCTGTTAGGAGGTTGTGCACAGCCACTTAGAGCTAGGTGTGCATTATAGAATGAACAGAGGTTGCAAGCTTGTTTCAAGTGAGAAGGTACTGCTAATGGTATCCAAACAACTCTGAAATCGAGCAGGCTTAACCAGTGGCTCTGATGCCACGTCCTTGTCCATTATCCACATGGATAATTATTTCATCCTGTTCAAGAGAGCTGAAACATTTTTCCCCCAAAAAAGGTTTGCTAATTTCAAGGTTATCAAAGTGGTTGAAATCGTGATTCTCTGAGTTAATTTTTTCATTATGGATTGTGGATCATATCAAAATTATAAGATTCAGGGACACAATAAAAAGTTAGCTTAAAATGTATTGTATGAAAGATGTATATAGGACCAATGTAATAATTTTAAATTACAAATTGACAAAACGTCTTTACCATAAGTCTAACAAAAGAAAACCATGTCATAACTAGGTGTATGGAGTCCATATTTTAGAGCAATGAAGGCCAGGAGAGTATGGAACGGCCAAATATAGTGCATAGATTGAGTGAGTGACTGTAAAATTCATGATTCATAAAATGGAAGCAGAGCAGTGGATGAATCAAATAAGGGTAGGTTGTCTTCAGTAGAGCTCCGTGAGCTCCTTTTCATTTAACAATTTAATCTTATCGAACTTTTGATTTCTTTGAAGATAATTGGTGAAAGCAAAGCACTAAAGAAATAACGAATTGCTGAATCATGTGATTCATTGGTGATGTATAATTGTACTGATTCACCCATGTATCACATGATTCAAAATCATTTGCAATTCATTGCATGGTATGAATTTTTGGCTTGCCAAATTGTATTGAATTGTGGATCATGTAGTTGATAACTATGGTTACTTCCTTCTTCTCATATGTTCTAATTGTTAATATATTTGTTGAGCATGATTTTGAAAGAGTCATGTAATGCTGCAGTGCATTAGTGTGTCACATACTGCTATAACATTGCAGGTTCAACTGCAATTATTTTACATCCTGGTTTGGATTGTGTTGCACCCATATCTGAGCATGATCAAGGGACTTCTGCAATGGATGTTGACAAGGAAGGTGTTTCAAATGCAATTATTTTACATCCTAATCAGGATGATGTCTCACCAATATCTGAGCATGATCATGGGACCCCTGCAGAGCAACAGGTTGACAAGAAAGGGAAGTTACCACTTGTGCAATATGACCCACAAATGTATGTCCTGAATCTTTTCTCTATCCTTGGAAAACAAAAAGTGTTCTTACATCCTTCAGGTTTCTAATATAATCGTAGTTTATAGTTGATGGAAGCTTAAGAAGACATAAAAGTGAAAATAGTTAGGAATTATCACGTGTGTTGTATCTGGGAAAATGCATAATTAAGAGTACACATCAGGGAATCATTTTGTCCCTCATTGTAATTACACTGCGAAAACGTTGCTGAAATATGTTCCCAAACAAATTCCAAATTTTAATATTTTTTGATGTAATAATTTCCTGTCATATTAGCATAATAAAACTGTTCACCTGATAGATCGATGATGCCTTAATTGTTAAATAAAGTTATCTTGATCAATTTGGGTACCGTTGTAATCTATTGAACGTATAAAACTGATTGATCATAGAAGCTTGTCAAATGGTACATCTGATCTGGGGTCTTTATTATTGTATGTGGTTTTCAGGCTTTGATTTGTTTGCTTGAGTTTTGTTAACTTCTGCTCGTAAGTGTATGTTAACTAGCGAGGTCTGTTAACTGTGCGTGAACTTGATTTTCTGCTTTATTACAGAATTCACGATTGCTTGCTATATTTATTGGTCAAATGTTCTTGATGTCATTACAAATATTTCTTCATGTGATACCTATATGAGTGGTTCATTGTACAGGCTATGTTTAAATAAATATTCACTTATCATTTTCTACTTGTGATTATAGTTCTTGCTATAAACGTACAAATAACTTAATGGACACAACCTTGACATAGTTCTTTTCAAAACATTTCAGCATTGCCAAATTGGAGAAGCGAAAGTTTCATCACTCTCGCACATACCAGGTGATGAGTGATGGCCGTTTATTATTTTATTTTTTTGTACTTCTATTTTCTTTGCATGTCAGTTGGAATTGTGTTGTAGAAATCATGAACTTAGTGCCATTGAGAGGCCTAAACACTGCTTCTCATACAAAATGTGTGGAAATTATGTTGGTTGGTCAGATGTAATTTCAGTCTTAAAATCAAATATCAGTGTTTAATTATTTTATTTTATTTTTTATTTGACACCTGTTTTTATCAGTTAAAATATTAAATTATCGTTTCTAGACAATGGAGATGCTTAAATTTCATTGGGCGTTGTATGTATGAAATATAGAAAACTATCACAAATCAGGTACATGGTTTTTCTTTGATAATTGTATTTTTTTGATGATCTTGGTACAACATTGCAATAATGCATTTGGCAGTCAAGTTGTGGACTCTGTTGGTATCATTTATACTGATAGTTGCAGATATTAACTTATGGTTGTGATGAACTGTAGTGGCCTGAACAGCATACAGAAAAGACTTGGTTGTTGTTTTTGTTGGATACTTACCTTTTCTATCACATGTCTGATGGGATTTTTACTCATTTCTCTCTCTCTTTGTTTTGGTTAAAGCCTATGGCCCTGGAAGAAGTACTATCAGATCATGACAGTGAAGATGAAATGTATGATGACATAGGTACAGAGATTTTAGATCGAAGGGTATGTATAAGTGATCTTTTGTTTTAATTTTCTACAATTTTGTTTTCTTTAATAATAACTTTTGTTCGTTGAACAAAATTCTGGTTAAGCTTTGTAATAATCAGTGACTGGCAGGAGCTTAAAAGTGATAAATATATATATACCTTTTCTAAAGAAGTATCCCCGTCTGTGAGCCTCAGCCATAAAGGGTCTTTTTTACCAAATTTTATTATAAATTGTTGAAATACAAAAGCTGACCTTACCTTTATTTATTTATACTAATACAAAGGTTACAAAGAAACCCTTTACTTAAGTGCACAGGTAACTAATTACATAAGATTTTCCTAATTATTCAATATTATATTGTATTCCTTAACACTTCCCTTCATGATGGAAGCTTATTAAGTTTTCTAGTCAGAAATATGAAAACTCAAATTAAATTCAAATAAAACTATATAAAAACTCAACCCATTAGCCAGAGAACATAGGCAAGTGGCACTTTCCCCTAAATAACACTGCCATTCCAGAAATCCTTTATAAATAGCTCTTGAAGAACTTTGACCTTTCTTCATAAAGACCAACAGTTTGCAATTCTTCAAACCAACTCACTGTCAACAGCTAGACAAAGGCATTATCTGAAGTGGCACTGTCAATTCCTGCGACCAGATGCAGATCCCTTGATCTCATCCTGATTTAGCTCACATTTCCCGTGGTTGCACCATAAATTCCCCGACTAGGACTACAGTTGTCATCTGATCAACAGCTCTTTGGGCTGTGCTTACAATCTGAAGTAGCAACTCCCCATGCCACTCAAAATTCCTCCATGATGACTCAATGGGTTGCCTTCTTGCATGAACCATGTGGGATAACAACGAAACTAGCCTTAGCTTCAAATTACTTTTGAAATTACCACAACTTCCTACCATCATGATAGTTCACCTGTGGTTAATACCCAATATAACCAAAGTACAACAGCAGCTCAAGTAGAAATCATTTCCATAAAGTCTTAAAACTAAACAGGCTTAAGAATATACCAAATGAAAACTTGCAATTAACTTTTTCAAACGAAGAGTTGAGAGAAGGCAGGTGGTTTCTTTTGAACAGCCCATTGCAGCAAATATCACAAATCACAACCACCTCAACCCAGGCTTAATGTCAGCTCCATACCCAAAGCACTCAAACTTCAAATCGGAACACATTACTGTCACTAACAGTAGAATTGCACACTTGACTTGGCTTCTCAAGTCAGTACATGCAACATGCGTGCCAAGAATTGTGCATGTGCCTTGTAGCATTTTTAAAACAGATCATCAAATGAATTCATTGAGTCTCACCTTGTACGTGGTGCAATGCACAAACAACTATACCAATAAGAATCTCCTTTTTACTTATAATATGTTATTTTTCTTAACAGAAGTTATTTGAATTTTACATCATGTAGACCTTATTTTGAGAGCTTATTATTTGTGATTCCAAGTTTCCAACTGGAAAATTAATGTCTACCTGATTTATTTTATGGAACTTAAACATAGGTTTAGATTGAGGTTGGGGTGGAGATTCCAAAGTCTATTGCACCTTTTATTATTATTACTATTATTCACACTTTTGTTATGTTTTGAGGAAGCATTGATGCACCCCCTGATACCTTGCAGTTGCTTAATACTATTGAAGTGAGTGATGATGCAAAGCAATTCATGTATATGTGGAACATATTTGCTCGGAAACATCGGTGAGTTCTTTTCATTTTGGCTCAATTCACTCACTTCATGTTGCATTCTTTTTCTTAAGGTTTATTGACGTACATATTTTATGCGGAAAGCTCCTTTGATCTTTAGAAAGTTTACATGCTTGTCCAGTTGGGTTTCTATTTTCCGGTTTCAATTATTTTCTTTCTTGTGGCAGTGTGCTGGCAGATGGTCACATTCATTGGGCATATGAAGCTTTCACAAGATTTCATTGCAAAGAGCTTGCCCAATCCTCCATGTTAACTTGGTAACTAGCATCTCTTGTGTTCAAGTGTTCACATTTTAAAATAACTAAATTTGCTTCTTTTCATCGTTGGCCTTTCCTATTTATTTATCTCTGTTGATTTTTACCTTAATTGAGGGTAAGCCTTGGCGCAACAATAAGGTTGCTGCCTGATGACCTAGAGGTCACAGGTTCAAATCTTGAAAATAACTCCTCTGCTTGTCGGGATAAGGTTTTGAACATCAATCTTTCTCAAACCCCTCTAGGTGGGGGCCTTGTGCACTAGGTTGCCCTTTTTATTGATCTTTAGCTTAATTGAACAAACATGATCATGATAACCGGTGCAGTCTTCAAAAGCAACTTTTATCAAGATAGTTTAATTGTCTTAGTGCAATATATTATGCTATTTTAGCACTTTTTGTGGCTTTACTTAATTAAAATGTTTTGAATTATGCTTTCTTTTCTTGGAAATATAAAGATCTGCAAATAATTGTGAACTTAATAATTTTTGCAGGAATTGGAGATTATTTATGATCAAACTATGGAATCAAGGTCTTCTAGATGCTAAGACCATCAATAAATGTGGCATTATTCTTCAAGAATACCAGAAGCAGAATTCAGGTCCCAAAAACTAAAGAAAATTCAGTTTTTTTTTTAATCCCTTAAAAATAAAATAAACAACAGATGGCACAGAAAAAGACTTCGTGACAAGGTGCATTTTGCTGCCATTGCTTTGTGGAAGTTTCTTATTTTCAATGTGTCTTTGTTATATACATTTATTTACTTCAGTCGTACCATAAATTTGTCAAGGGATAAAAGTTACCCTTAGTCTCTTTTTCAGCAGCATGGAGCTGAAGAAATTCTTAAGCTACCTGAGTACTGATTTATTTCTGTTAAGTGGTTGAAATTCTGCTATCTATACTTTTTGTTGACATCAAAATTATCTCTGAACTGGATTGCCGGGTTCATATTTAATGTTTACAGTAATACTTTTGGCTGAATAGTTTAGCATTTTGGTTATTGAAATTGTGTAGGTTTAGAAAAACGGTAGACAATCCAAATCTGATTATATGCTTGTCTTACTCTCTTCCTTCTAATATATTTTCATTTTGTTAGTGTCACCACCAGTGTAAAATTTAAATATAACTTTTTAACGAACATTTTACCTTACATATAACATGGAATTCACAACTATTGTGTTAAGAGGGTATTTGAAAGAGGTGCATAGTTTAAGAAAATATTTTATGATTTTTATAATTTTAGATTATTTTCATAAACCTTTTGGTATAATTTGCAAAATGAGTTTTTTTAATTTATGTTGACAAATTTTATGGTTAAATTTATGATATATGAAAAAAATGTTAAATAGTATGTAATTGAATTATGTAACATATCTTATAAGTCAAACGCTTGTAAGTACTAACGAACATTTAAACCTAAAAACTCTCCCTACCCCGAATTAGAACATCTCATCCTAAAATTTTGTCGTGCACCAAAAAATAAAATAAAATTACAATAGAGCATCAAACAGTTATTACGAGAATCATCGAGTGTAATGCTTTTTATATTGCCATAATCTTAATTTAAAATAATTAAAAAAATATTTTTCTAGTAATTCTTATGAACATCAAATACTTTAGTTATATGATAAAGTATGATTTGACGATAATATATAAAATTACACTATTTTAAGCTTTTCGACCATCTGAATGCAGAAATAATAAAAATGGAAATGAATTAAAATAAAGAGCGAAATAATTAATTATAAATAAAGAGATGGTTGATCAATAGTCGCAGCATGCACTTACAACAGGCAATGATAAGTGCTAAGGAGACACAAAAAACGAAAATGCAATAAAAAAAAAAAGTTGTAAACTAGGTTTTGAGATGGATCAAGTGCATGCGAGTGCAGGATTAAGAAGCCTGTGCTCCAGTGATTTGCTGGTGACCGTATTCCTTGATCTCGCGCGCCTTGTTGAGGAGCTTTTGACGCACGGTGTCCAATTGATCAGCGCCAGGTGGATGCTTGCCAGTGACGTACCTGTAGATCCACGCTAACACGGTGATCGCTGCCACACCGAATCCGCCAGAGGCCAAGAACCCAAGGCTCAGGAGCGAGACGCTTATAACAGCGGGGACGAGAACCGGACTGAAAATAACGAACAGTGGCGTGACAATGGTGAGGGAAATGATTGTGCCGGCGAGGATTAATCCGGCGAGTATCAAGAGGGAGCCGCCGGCGGTGACGGCGGTGGCGGCCTTGATTGTGGTGCAGCGAGTTTGGTGTTGCGGATAATTGTGGCGTTGGTATTGGATCTCAGTCTCAGCCATGGTTTGGTTTGGCTTGGTTTGGTTTGGTTGAGAAAGTGAAATAAATATACGAGTTAGTGAAGAGGTGGGAATGGGTATAAATGGAGAAGGGTTTGGTGGCAGCCATTGAGGGGGTTGTGTGGCACGTGTTCATCTCGTTTTCATGCATGGGTTGCATGCTTCACCATGCTTCCCTCTCATGACACGTTTTTCTTTTTCCACCTTTTTTTCTGCTTCCTAGTTTTGTTACATTTCATTACATGTTTTCCTTTCACACCTTTTTATCTCATGTTTCGCTTCTCAAAAATTGTGACAATGTATGTGTAATTTTCGAAAATATTAACGTTTGATCGAGAATGAAACAATTGGATTTGCAACATTTCCAAATCCATTGAATCATGCAGGTTTGTGATCATGACGATAAAACGTTGTTAATATTAATAAAAATGGTAACTCTTGCTCCAACTCCTTTTGCCATCACAACAATTCATCAAGCTACCTTCCATACCTCTAGCCATCACCTCCATCCTCTATTTCGAATGTCCCATACTTTGCATTTAAACTTCATCTTCAAGAGTTCAACCAAAAACCTTTTCCCTCTTCATCCAATATCCCTCTTTCAAGCTAATAAATGTTCACTTTTTCTAAATTCTTTAATCCTAAGTCTTTACCCATACTCTTATTTTTCCTAGTATATTTTTCTTTTCCAACTCCCCTAAATATTAGGAATATGATATATTTAAGTATTATAATGAATATTGGTTATTGAATTATTTTATGAGAATAACTCTCGACGAGTTACACTATTTACTAAATGTTCAATTATATAAAATGTTTTTTGTGAGGTAATTTACAGGGCACATTGTATGAAAACTCTGGTTATCAAATAGAGAACTTCTCTTTCACTTACTTCTCACATTAGTGCTTATTATATCGATATAAAAAATATATTTTATCTATTAATTAGAAGATATGCTTAATGTATAACAGAAAAATATTATTTTTTTTTAATTCCCAGCTGCATGAAAACTAGAGAACGTTTGAATTGATTTGACTCAATTCGTGTGAAACTGTAGATAAGTTTTTATAAAAAATATAAATATAAATAAAATTTCTCTCATCAAACAGTATGAGAGTAATTTTCCAACAAATTTGATCGCAATATAATAATATATTAAGTTTCAAAAAATGTAGAAAGTACGATTATTCAACCAATTTCAGCAGACATTTGATATATCTATAAACACATTACTAATTGTATTTTCGAATTGATCAAAAAGTAAAGAAGAAGGTGGTGGGCTGGAAAATCTTTTGGAAGAATATCGAGAGCCCATTTATTCCACAAACTCTTCCGTTGACTCCGTAAGATGAAATGTTAGTATTCCAGGTCAAGCTTGATTATATAGAATGGTTTCGAGCTACCATTCTTCCATTGGTTCAATTTTCATACTATTCCAGGTCAAGCTTGATTAGATACCATTTCGAAGAAATGAGAGAGGAGAACAAAACTTTAAAAAATATCACAGTTCTCATGTTCAAAAATTAAATCTATTCACAATATTTTCTATGTCGTGTAAACTATTCAAATCCTTTACTTTAAACCAAATTTTAAAGATTTCACTTGTGTAAACAGGTTTAATTTTTTTAATTATAATCAAATGACGAGTATCTATGGCCATTTATTATAAATGAACTTTCAATAATTTCCAACAACTTAAAGTGAACGACTTGCAATCTCCACTATTTTTCGTTGGGTTCATTGTCTTGCCTTTCATTCCATTCTATTAAAATAAATAAAGATATTTGGAAATTTAAGAAATAATTGATAATTTACGATTAAAACGATATTTTCTTAATTTAAACACTATTTTATTGAACATTAGAAACAATAGAGACCAAAATGCAGTGCCCTTGTTTTTATTTATTCATCTTTCAACCAACATTTTCTACAAACCAACTAACCAATAGTTACTTGCCACTTGGCTAAACAACCATGCATTAATGCAACAGCTGGTAGAGGCTCTCCTTCAACTCTGGCTCCGCTTCTTACGCGAGCTGCCACTCACAGCCTTAGCCGTTAGTCTCACCGGAGCCGGTTCATTGGAGCCAACTCGGTGCGGGAAGTTCAGCAAAGCCTTCGAGCCGCGTAGCCTAAACGCGGCTCGATCATAAGCCAAAGCCGCTTCCTCAGCTGTTTTGTAAGTGCCAAGCCACGCCCTGGCGCCGTTACGAGTCGGGTCGCGAATCTCAGCTGCGAACTTTCCCCATGGTCTTTGCCTCACTCCTCTGTAGCATGTTCCCGAGCTCTTCTTTTTCTTCGGGGGCAAAACGACGGCGTTGGAATCGTCGTTCTCGTGAGCGAGGAAACTGCTTTGGCGTGGTGGTCTCGCGGCGGCGTCGTTTGATACCGGTTTTGGTGTTGTGAAATCGGACGGAGACCAACCGTGTGAAACGGCGTCGCGGAGGGAGTTGTAGATGATCATGTCGTCAGCGTCGTTCATCGTAAACGGCACGTCGCTCCATTGTTCGGCTACACTTGTGTCGTTCATTTTGCTTTTTTATTTGAAAAAGAAATAAGGGAATAAATAGGTTTTATAGTGGAGCGAAGCACAACACAGTGAAGTTCACTGAGATCACATCCACTGAATCTCATTTGGAAAAAACAATCCTTGAATTTTTTTTTCTATTTAATTGAATATAATTTTTAATCTTTAATTTTGTTTTAAAAATATGAATTTTATCAATTTTTTTATTGAATATTTCTATGACGAATATTTGTAAAGGACATTTGAGAATTAAATTATAAATTTAATTCAAATATATTGATAATATTATTATTGATTTATAAAGTGTCATATAATAACAATAATATTTGATATTTTAAAAGTAAAAAGACTGGTTGGAAAAAAAATGGAAAATTTGGGCAAAATAAGATGACGTGTGAACAGCTCTGTCATCATCATGTGAATGTTTACGTGGTTGTCTTACATCAACACTATTTTTACTTTTGACTAAATGATTAATAATTTTTTAATATTACAAACGTTAGATATTTTAATTAATTTTTTTAAAGCAAGAATCACATATCAGTTTAGTCTTTATTAAAATTATTTAATATCCTAGTCATTTCAATTTCCCTGACAAAAAGTAAATTATATATAATTTTAATTTCTGATAAAATTATTTTAGTTATTTCAATTTACTTTTAAAAATTTAATAATGTTTGTCTTTTACACATTTCAATAGCATAATTACAAGTATACTATTGCGTGCGCAATAAAAGTGTTACCATTTGTTGACCAAATTTTAAATATATAAAATTTTAATATTACGATCAAGTTAGATAATTACAATTTACTTAGTGAATTTTTTGTTATAATTGTAGTAAAATTTTATTTAAACGAATTTATTAAAAAATATTTTTATTTAAATAAAAAATATTAAATAAATTGTTAAAAATTTTATAATTTTAATTTTTTTATCTCTTTAAATTATGAAAATATTGATAAACTTTTGTGTAAGATTCTACGGTCACACTTTATGATTATTTTTATTATTATCACGTAGAAATGATTTAATTTTTAAAGAATTTTTGTAGAGAATAAAGAATAACAAAAATAACAATGTTTAATATGCAAATTAAAAGACATAATTGATTTAGCTAAAAATTTGGTGAACTAATTAAGTCTTTGATTTTTTAAATAAAAAATACCTACTAATTTTATAACCATGATAACTAGTCCAAAATTGATACTCAATCAATGATTAAAAATCAAATTTCTGAGCATTGACTTTGATCATTGTTGTCATTTTTATTTTTTCTGTAATTAAAAAAATCATTTAATAAAAATAAGTTTGTATTACAAACAAAGGCTTGATCAATCTAATCGCCAATTCAACCATTAACATTATCATCGTGGTTGAATTAATTATAGTTTTTTTTTTCTTTCTCATTAATGCTTTTTCGCAAGATGGCCAGCTCGTGTCTCTTTGGGGAACCAGAAAGGCTGCATTGAATATTTGAAGTTTGAGAAACAAGGAAAAAATAAATAAAGAGAAAAATAATAAGAAAAAATACGTATTATTAGATAAATAAAAAATGAATAATTTATATATATTTTTATAATAATAGTAATAAGTTATATATTTTTTATAATGATAAAAAACCCTATAAGAATATGTTAATAAATATACTTTAATAATTTTATTTTTAATCAGTACTATACTTTTTTTCACGTTACTCCTAAATTTAAAACCGAATTGACTCACGACAAAATAAATAAAAAATGATTAAAGTAGATTCATATACCATTTAAACTCAATTGTATGAATGAGTTTAAAATTAATAGCAAGCGCTTTTTCAGTATATCACAAACTAAATTTTAGAATACTACTTACAGAAAGAGCTACAAAATGTACGCACTTTACAATAAATTTCTGCATGCATTACAAACCATATATTTCAACAGGCAGCGAGAGGAATGACAAGTGCCGAATTTTAGGTGGAACAAAACTTGGGTGCAGAAAGGTACAACATTAATGTGTAATTTACGTGTTACTTTGATTGAAAGTTTGAGTTATTATAGTGCACTTAATTTTAAGTTATTAATATGTTAAAACATATATTTACTTAAATAATGTATAGTAAAACAAGCGAAAAGATTACCTTAAAAATTGTAATGCACTAAAATTTTACACTCTGGATGTTTATAAAAGACAACACCTTTAACCATCGTCTCAGCATCAAGAACAGTCCTAGGAAGTCGATAAGATGTCTAGTGAAGTGTTGCACAAAAATGAGCTTCATGTGGTTATGTTTCCATTCCTGGGATTTGGTCACATTAGTCCATTTGTTCAGTTATCCAACAAATTGTTCTCACAAGGGGTTTACATCACTTTCTTATCAGCTGCATCCAACATTCCCAGAATCATATCAACTCTTAATCTCAATCCAGCCATCAACATTATCCCACTTCAGTTCCCAAATGGTATAAGCAGCACTGCTGAATTGTCACCTCATTTGGCTGCAAATCTCATACATGCACTTGACATTACTCAACCTCAGGTGAAGTCCCTTCTATTAGAACTCAAACCCCATTATATTTTCTTTGACTTTGCGCAAAACTGGCTCCCAAAATTGGCTTCCCAAGTAGGCACCAAATCTGTTCACTTCTCAGTGTTTTCTGCCATTTCTGGTTCTTACATTGTTGTGCCTTCAAGACTCGCTGATATAGAAGGAGGGAACATCACTTTTGAGGATCTTAAGAAACCCCCACATGGGCACCCTCAAAGCTCCAACATTTCCCTCAAGGCCTTTGAGGCCACTGACTTAATGTTCCTCTTAAGAAGGTTTGGTGAAAACCTCACTGGTTATGAGAGAATTTTGCAAAGCCTCAGTGACTGCTCAATTATTGTGTTTAAAACATGCAAGGAAATAGAAGGACCTTACTTAGATTAGAAAAGCAATTTGGTAAACCAGTTCTTTTTTCTGGTCCACTAGTCCCAGATGCATCAATGGATGTGCTAGAGGAAAAGTGGTCCAAATGGTTAGATATTTTCCCTGCCAAATCTGTTATATTATGCTCCTTTGGTAGTGAGACTTTTCTAAATGATGATCAAATCAAGGAACTAGCCATAGGGTTGGAACTCACTGGCTCACCTTTCATTTTGGTTCTGAATTTTCCATCCAATCTCTCTCCACAAGCTGAGTTGGAGAGAGCATTACCAAAAGGGTTCTTGGAAAGAGTGAAGGATAGGGGAGTGGTGCACACTGGGTGGTTGCAACAGCAACGTATCCTGAAACACTCTAGTGTAGGGTGCTATGTGTGTCATGCTGGATTTAGTTCTTTGATTGAAGCTATGGTCAATGATTGTCAGCTTGTGCTGTTGCCTTTCAAGGGTGACCAGTTTTTCAATTCTAAACTCATAGCCAAGGATTTGAAGGCAGTGAAAACTCTAATGGTGGAGGATAACAAAGAGACAGGGATGCTCATAAGAGAAAACCACGTGAAATGGAGGGAGTTTTTGTTGAATAAGGAAATTCAGAACAAATTCATCGCAGATCTTGTTGCTCAGTTGAAGTCCATGGCTTAGTTCAGTGGTAAATGAAGTCTTGTGATGACTTGATTTGTGTGTTCTTTGTGCTTTTGGTTTCTCTTATTAAGTTTTAATTTGTCTCCTTTCTCCAGCTTCTGCTGCAGTTGTAATAAGACCAATTAATGCATTAATTCTCTAAACAGACATGCAAGTAAGTAGTTCATCTTAAAAGAGTCAGTAACTGAGATTATGACATTCCTACTGATTAAATGTTTGGATATCTATTCAATTTGGAGAAATAATTATGCTTTTAAAAAGATGATTTTTTTAAAAATAAACTGATTGTGATAAAAAGAATTGAATGCGTGTTAGTTTGATTGAAATCAATTAAGTGTACTCCTAACTTAGCTTGTAATTTGTGCACATGGTATGTTTGAAATAAACAAATATGGGGTTTGGAGCATTGGTGCAACAATAATATCTATCTTGTAAAATAATTGGACATTTATAATTTTAACACACTCAACAGAAGATAAATCATGGAGGAAGAGTTTTTTTAACTGAATATATTCATCAACTCACACTTACTACAACATACAATACTTGGCCTTTTATACGCAAAAAGTTCCAAATAAAATAACATTTTTATTCTTAATTGCTAAGATATCTTCCTGCAAAGTTGTTGGCCTTGATTAGTACAATGAATAGCCTTTTCTTTTGACCACCGATTAATTTGTGGCAGATAATAGGCGGTGCCCACAATTCAATTTCAACCTCCAATTTTTTTCTTAATGTGCAGCATTGCAGGTCTAAGAAATTTTGATTGTTTCAGTGCGGCGGCTAGTAGGCACCCATAGTTTTACGACTTGATTTAAAATATTTTGACATTGCCTCCCTTAAATCAAGCTAATATCATTCCAAGCATTTTCTTTATTTTGTAAAATAACTCAACCTTCAACGGCTTTGTAAAAATATATGCAATTTGATCTTCAGTAGAATAATACTCAATCACCACTTCTTTCTCAACTACCAATTCTCAAATTTTGTGAAATCGAATGTCTATGTGCTTGGATCGTCTATGAAATGCTGGATTTTTACACAACGCAATTGCTGACTTGTTATCAGAAAATATCACTGTGGGAGTATCTTGCTTCTGATGCATCATTTCAAGCATTCTTCTCAACCACATTGTTTAGGTTGCACAACTAGCTGTTGCCATGTATTCTGCTTCGGCTGTTGAAAGGGCAACAATAGGTTGTTTCTTTGAGGACCACGATACTGCTCTTGTTCCTAGATGAAATGTATATCCTGACGTGCTTTTTCTTGTTTTAACATTTCCTGCCCAATCATTGTCTGTGTATCCAACCAGCTTTACATTAGAATTATTAGCATAAAATATTCCTTCAGTCAGAGTACCTTTAATATATCTAAGGATTCTCTTTGCTCCGTGTAAATGACATGCACGTGGTTCTTCTATGAATCTGCTAAACAATCCTACTCCAAATACTATGTCTTGTCTGGTAGCAGTCAAATATCTGAGGCTTCCAATCAAGCTCTTATAGTATGTTGCATCAATCCTTCTTTCATCACTATCCTTTTTCAGCTTTAACTTTTCTTCAACAGGTGTTGAAATTGACTTTGAATTTTTCATCTTGAATTTCTTCAAAATGTCAACTGCATACTTCTTTTGAGATATGAAAATTCCATCATCCTGCTAAATGACCTTAATGCCAAGAAAATATGACATTAGGCCTAAATCTGTTATCTCAAAACATTTAATCATGGCCTCCCTGAATTCTACAATCATCTTTGGATTATTGCCAATAAAGATTAGATCATCAACATAAAGGCACACAATAAGAATATCACCAAGTTTAACAAATTTGATATATAAAGTATGCTAAAACGGGCATCTTTGAAAACCATTCTGCACAAAGTAAGAATCAATCTTCTTATACCACGCCCTGCGTGCCTGCTTCAAGCCATACAATGCCTTTTTCAATATGTAGACTTTATCTTCTTTTCCTTCAACTTCATATCCTGCAGGCTACTCAACATATACTTCTTCTTCCAAAGTGTCATTCAAAAAAGCAGACTGAACATTCATTTAATGAATTTTCTAATTATTTTGAGCTGATAGAGAGATAAGCATATGAATTGTATCTAATCTCGCTACAGGACAAATACCTCAAAATAATCAATACCTAGCTTTTGTTTGTATCCTTTTGCTAATAACCTCGCTTTGAAGTAGTCAATTTCTCCACTGGGTTTGTACTTAGTTTTGTATACCCACTTTACTCCAATTGGCTTTTTGTCTATTGGTAAGTCTGTCAGCTTCCATGTTTGATTTTTCTCAATAACATGAATTTCTTCATCCATTGCTCTTCTCCAATGTTGATTATTTAAAGCTTCTTCAAATGTTATATGCTCACAATCTGCAAATAAGGCAAAATTGATAATTTCTTCATCAGATGGGTCATTGTCATTACCCATAGCATAATCCTCCAATCTGGCTAGTAGTCTCCTTTGCCTCTATGGTCTGCTTGATGTTTTTGTCTCATCATGTGTTGCGTCTACATCACTATTCTCCTCTTCATAGTTTTCTGGAATTCCTACAGACTCCTTTTGGGCTTTAGAAGACCAATCCCACATTCCTTCTTCATCAAATGTCACATCTCTATTGATAATTACCTTTTTTGTCACTGGATTGTAAAGCTTGTATGCCTTTGAGGTTGTGCTATAACCGATAAGATGCACTTCTTTCCTTTGTCATCAAGCTTCTTTCTGAGTTGATCTGGTACATGGGCATATGCTCTGCACCCAAAAACTCTGAGATGCTAGATTGAGGGTTTCCTTCCACTCCAAGTTTCTTCTGGTGTTTTATCACAAACACTCTTTGTTAAACACATGTTCAAAATATACACAGTAGTAGAACTGCTTCTGCCCAAAATTCTCTAGGCAGTTGTTTTGTCTTCAACGTACATCTTACCATGTCCATGATTGTTTTGTTCTTCCTTTCTGCTACTCCATTTTGGTAGGGAGTGTATCTGGTTGTCAGTTGATGCTGAATTTCGTGTTGATCAAAGAGATTTGCACAGGCGAGATATTCTTGACCTCTATTTATCCTTAATGCTTTAATTTTGCAGCCACTTTGTTTTTCCACAAATACCTTAAATAACTTAAAGGCATCACAAGCTTCTGATTTCTGTTTCAAAAAATACATCCAAGCTTTTCTGCTAAAGTCATCAATAAAAGTAATGAAATACCTGCTACCGCCATGTGTTGATATCTCAACCATACATAAATCTAAATGCACAATCTCTAGTAGCTTTCTTGCTCTCCAGGATTTTCCTGTTGGAAATGATTCTCTATGCTTCTTTCCAATTTCACAAGTCTCACATACACTTTCAGAAATGTTTATAACAGGCAAACCATATACATATTCTTTTCTAGATAAGTAATTTAATCTAGAAAAATGATAATGTCCAACGTGCACGTGCCTTAACCAATCATCATTTTGTCTAATGGAACTTAAGCAAGGAATTTTGTCATGTTGAACCTTTAAAGGGAATAGGCGATTGAGAGTCATTTTTACCTTGCCAATTAATTTTCCATTTTTGTCAATCAATGTACAGTAGCCATCACGAATCTACATGTTGTAGCCTTTCTCTGATAATTGTCCCATGCTCAACAAATTGTGATAAAAACCAGGGGCATAGAAAACATCAAAGATGAAATTTTGAGAACCATCCTTCAATCTAATAGCAATTCTGCCTCTTTCCAAAATAGGAATATTTATATTATTTCTAAATTTCACGGTAGATTTTACCGTTTCATCTAGTGAGGAAAATAACTCCTTTTTTCTACACATGTGGTTGCTGCAACCAGTATCTAAGTACTTGATATTTTTATCGCCTGCAAAATTATTTGCTGCTAGAAGTAAAGTTTAGGGATTATCAGCACTCTCACTAGTATATTGATATTAGTTTTCTGCCATATTTGCCTGTTGTTTGTATCTACAATCTGCAGCTTTGTGCCCAAACTTTTCACAGTGGTTGCATTTGAAGTTTGTCCTTTCTTGGTAGTTAAAGCCTTCTCTTCCTCTTCCACGGTTGGTAGATCTGAAATTGTGTTCACCTCTCCCTTGATTAGATGTCCTGGAATTGTTGTCTCTTCATTGTTGATTACAAGGACTTCTTCCTCTGAAGTTACCACGACCTCTACTTCTAAAATTTATAGTTCCACCTTCACGGATTCTGCTACGTTGGTAAAATTCACCTGACTCTTCAAGGCTTCTTCATTTACTTTTTCAGTTTTCTCCAAAATTTTGCTCACATGGCTTTCAATGCTACCTTGCGACTCTACAACCGTCATGATGTCTATGTTGTGGGACTCAATTATTGTAGTCACCACATGATCGAACTTTATTGGCATGGGGTATAATTTTTTTTCCACCACCTTGCTCTTAGGGATGTCTTCTTCATATATCCTCATCTTATTGACAATATCTATTACTCGTGAAAAATATTGTTCCACAGTTTCTGAACTAGACATCTTATATCTTTCATATTTTTGACGTATGGATTGCAGTTTGAATTTTTGAGCTTTCTCTACTCCTTTGTATGACAGCTTCAAAATGTCTCATGCTTCTTTGGTTGTTTTAGCATTTGCTATTTTGCCAAAAATTGAGTAATCTATGTCTTGGTGAATTTGTGATAGTGTCAGCTGGTCCTTCCTTTGAGCAGCATCATTAGCTCCTTGTTGCAAGTGTGGTTCAATAAAGCTCCAAATATTGTGAGCTTTCAAATGGGTAGACATCAACAATGCCCAATAATTATAATCTAGTTTTCCATCTAATTTGAGACTTGACCAAACAATATTGTAGTTTGTGCCCATCTTTCTCTCTCAAATAGATTCTAAAATTTTTGATAAAGTGAGAACTCTCTTGTTCCTCACACACTCAATATTTAATTTTTTTTTAAACTGACCCTCTCACAAACTCACAAAACCAATGTTGGATCTAACCAACTTTGATACCAATTGTAAAACAATTGGACATTTATAATTTTAACACACTCAACAAAAGATAAATCACGGAGGGATAGTTCTTTTAACTGAATATATTGATCAAATCACACACTTGCTACAACATACAATACTTGGCCTTTTATACGCAAAAAGTTCCAAATAAAATAACATTTTTATTCTTAATTGCTAAGATATCTTCCTGCAAAGCTGTTGGCCTTGATTGGTACAATGGATAACTTTTTCTTTTGACCACCTATTAATTTGTGGCAGATAATAGGCAGTGCCCACAATTCAACTTCAACCTCCAATTTTTTTCTTAATATGCAGCACTGCAAGTGTAAGAAATTTTGATTGTTTTAGTGCGACTAGTAGGCACCCACAATTTTACAGATTGATTTAAAATATTCTGACAAATATGCACCTTAAAAAAAATATTAGTGGGCATATACTATATATAGATGTCTTTATATTCCATTTAGTTGTAAGATCTGCTGAAGTGCATGTGAAACAAGGACAACGATAATCGACCAAAAGAAAAAAGGTACAATGATAAAGTGTAAAATGTTCAAATCCAGATTCAAATCCAGTCTTAGTTAAAGCGAGAACTGAACGTTTATTTTCATTTTCGTTTAAGAAAAAATACAAAAAATAACAATTTTTTTTATCCAAAATTTGCGTAAGCCAATTTTTTTAGCTTAAGCTAATTTTACAGATTTGCTTAAGCGAATTATTTTGGTTTAAACGAATTTTGTACATCTTAGGAGATGGAAACCAAGTGTGTGAGGAAGAGAGGAATGAGGATATATGGATATAAGGAGAGAGGTAGTAGGGAAGAGAGAGGAGGGTGGAGAGTTGAGCATGAAGCAAAAAAGAAGTAGTTCGAAGAGCAACATAGAAGTTAGATATGAGAGAAGGAAGAATGTTAAATATAAAAATTAAAGAGGGTTAAATATGGAGACTGAGGAGAGAATGTTAAGCATAAAGAGAAGGAGAAAAGAAGATTGAGAAAAAAGATCCAAAATTCGCTTAAGCCAAAATAATTCGTCTAAGTTAAAAAAATTTGTTTAACCTAATTTTGCATAAAAAAATTTTCGTTTTCTACAATTTTTACTTAACTGGGACTTGATCCGAATCCAAAATATTCTTTCTTTTTTTTGCTTTTAGAGTAAAAAATTATTAGAAATGCTACACTCTTTAACGCATTTTTTTAGTAATTAAAATTTATTAAAAATTATATAAGTCACTCTTTTTTATTTATAATTTAATATTTTTCATATTTTAATTATTTTTAATATAAAAATAATGATTGTGGTGCTGTATTGGATCTCAGCCATGGTTTGATTTGGTTAAGAAATTGAAACAAATATACAAGTTAGTGAAGAGGTGCGAATGGGTATAAATGGAGAAGGGTTTGGTGGCAGCCGCCGGGGGTTGTGTGACACGTGTTGATCTCGTTTTCATGCATTACCATGCTTCCCTCTAATGGCACGTTTTTTTTTTTTCCACCTTTTTTTTTCATGAATGGGTATAAATATATAAGTCACTCTTTTTTATTTTTGATTTAATATTTTTTCATATTTTAATTATTTTTAAATAAATTTTAGTTAATAAAGAATGTATTAAAAAAATTGTGTTGCTCCTTATCCTAAAAAGTTATTGTTTGATAAAGAAAGGTTAGTAAATAAAATGAAAAAAAAAAAAGATAACATTTTCTTCTGTTAACAAAATTATCAACAATTATAATTATAATTAAATTTAAAATAAAAATATTAAATTTAAATTATGAAATAATCAACGGGATAACAACAACAATAACAATAATAAAAAAAGTGTGTAGCGTAGATTAATTATATAGTACTTAATCGTGGAAGATTCTTGAGACATGTGATATTCATGATTCTTTGGCTTTACGTGTATTGGACCTTTAAGTGAGGTTCAAAACCAATATCTAACCCAATTGTGTATTGGACCTTTGACGGTCCAAGAGAGTAGCTTTGGGGTTTGACTCTTTTTAAGGTAACCCAGAACAATAGCAGTATGAATTAACAACGTGCAATTGAACAACTAAAATAAAATTAATAGATATTTATTTTCACATGAAAAATGTATATATTATGTTAAATTTGATGTATATAAATAATTTTGAATCAATTTAATGACCATTGTAGGAGTAGTCTCGTTGGCATTGACCTATATCATGTATGTAACATTGGAGGGCAGTGTGATCTTTTTGGTTACAGATTACATCGTCAATTTTGAAGTATCTTTACATTATAGAATACAAATTTTATTATTCTTGCCTCTCACAAACGGCAATGGCATTCAACTATGCGAGCCTATTTGATTTACAATAATCACTTTTCCATATGGGGATGCATAGTTTCAATTGTATTTAACGGTTCAAAATTATTTTTTTCAAATATCTGAAACAAATAGAGCATGCAGTCCATCCCATATTCATTTGCATTGGCTACTGACTTCTCTTTCAAATAGAAAAACTGCCAAAAGAATACAGTTTAAGCATTACTACGTTTCTTTGTGAACTGTTTAATTCTTGGTTTAAATTAATTTCACCCAATATGCTTTCTTAAACTCTAACTCAAGGATTTAGCAATTATTATATTTTCATACCCATTTTTCTCAAACATCTATTTTTTACCCTCTTTTCTAATTTTTCTATTTCTTTCGTCTTTTTTCTATCACATCATATATCACATTTTTTCTTTTTTTCTTTTCTTTTCTTCCTACCTCTCTCTCTTTTTTCCCTCCACCCATTTAACACCCACATATTGCGTCCAAGGATTTAATATAGCAAACCTTATCAAGCTCAACTGTAGTATAAACCTTGCTTTTACTTATTTAACAGATAAAAAGGGAAAAAGTGGTTCTCTCACAGTTAATGTTCATGACATGACATAACTAGAACTTGAGCCATCTTTTGTGTGATCTCTTCTTCTTTTCCTACCACAACTACTGGGCTCAGGATGAGACTCTCCAGCCTCCAGAGGGAAATTCAATATGGCTTTCTGACCCCTCATTCTGAAAGCAGCACAGTCATAGGCCTTAGCAGCATCAATCTCACTCTCAAATGTGCCAAGCCACACCCTTGTCCCTTTCTTTCTTGGGTCACGTATCTCTGCAGCAAACTTGCCCCACGGCCTTCTTCTCACTCCTCTATAACGCCTTCCCTCATAACATGTTGCTTCCTTTTCCCCTGACACTGTTGTCTCAGCCAAATCGGACTTCTGGGGTTCCTCTGAGGGACTCATTGCAATGGAGTTTTGGACATCATGGGAATTGCGACCGTCAACCTCAACTTCTGCATCTGCTTCAAAACCAAAGCACTCAAGAAGATTGCAGAAGGTGCTTTGGCCTGAAAAGTTTGAGTCCAAATCAAGTTCTGAGGATGGGTCTTCTTCAAGCTTCACAGAAATGAGGCTGGTAAGAAAAGGGTCTGAAGTATCCCCCAAGAGATGTTGGCTCAAAAGTTTCAAACTTGAAGTTTCTTCAGCTGTTGTCATCTTTAAGAATTGTTGGAAGGAGTAGGAGGTGGTCGAATTTGAGATGCAGAAAAAGGGGTAGCAAGTTGAGATATATATGGGCAAAGCCCGTGTAAATTGTAGAAAGGACCCTACTTTCTGAAATGGGAATGGGATACAGCAGAAATGATGATCTGGTTACGTTTCTAGTTGGTGGGAAAGGAGCCTTACACGGTTGTCACTCTGAAAATAGCACATGATCTTATCCAAATGACATGATATTTTGTTTGCGGTGGCCCACATTGAAGTAACATACTCATTAAATAGACTCTCAACTTGGTTCTTGGCAGTTAGCAGTAGCAGCTATCAGTACAATTGACACAAATGAACGTAGTCAACTAAATCAAGTAAACAAACAAGGACAATAAACTTGGCAACTTGTGATACAAAGAGTCAACAAGTTGCTTTTGGCTTGCATGTTGTTGAATAGTATACATTGCATTGCAGGCTAGAAAAGGTTGTTGTTTTGATGGTATGGTTTGGGCCCTCATCTTCCACTTGTATCAAAACATTTAAGGATATCAATTTTGATGTTTTAAACAAATCACATCGAATCAGCCTTTTAGATGTATAAATCATACACTTGCGCAGTGGTTTAGCCGAAACCAGCAAAGGAGAATAGAGAAGCGAAGTCGTTGGACACTTCCCTGCCCTCCACAAGTTGACAAAACTTGTTTTTTTATTTCCTGTTTGGTACAGATATAGTCAGTTTCGTGCAAGTGTCTCTCCAAATTGTATAACAATTTATAGATATAAGCCAACACAGGGTTGCCTCAATTACCATTATTTAGTTTTTTTAATTGTGGATATGATCCATTCTTATTAATTTCATTTTTATTTTTATTAAAACAATCAATTTTATTAACATCAGTGCTTAGAACTAGTTTAAAGCTTTTAAAAGTGATAGACTTTTATTAATAAATATATTTATAATATTAAATATATAGTTAAACATTTATTTTTAATAAAACCTCATCACTTTTAAATGGTTAAAAATCATTCCAATAGGTATTAATAATATTTAAAAACAAAAACAAAAAGTGTACACAAGTAATTGTGGACCTTCACTTTTTATACACAAGGCTGACATAAGACATTGACATTGAAGTTCAAGATCTTGTAAAATAGTCAGTAGCTAGAAGCGTTAACGTGTTATTCTCGTTGATACTAACTAAAGATTTTATTTTATTTTTTCAAAATATACTACTTTCCCTGCACAAAAAGTCATACTAAATCCATTCACCATTGAATTTATCATTATCATTATCATTATATGTATTTTTGCAGTTTCATGTCTATCTCTTTGATTAACAAAATCATCTACATAAATCGCTGAGATCCACAAGGATAATTACCGAATATTTTTTATTTTATTTTTACAAATGTTAAAATGTGGTGACATGATTTGACTTTTGTAAAGTGAATATGAAAAGTAAATAATAATATTGATGGAACTATCGTTGATTTAAAATCAATTAAACTCTTTTGAGTTACTTTAATTTAAATTAACGGTAGATGCATTTCCACCTTTTTCTGTTTTATTTTTACACACTTAATTACTTGAAATGAGCTAGATCTTCCACATGTTAGCATCACAAGCATTTTTAAACAATTCTTAACTATCTTTTCAATTTACAAAAATGATTCAATATACCCATGTAATTGAACTTATGCCTGTGTATAAAGGACAATCGCCTGACATCTGCAAACAAAGAGGCTATCTTCAAATTTTAATATAATGACTCATTCTTCATGCTGTATAGCTAAAAAATCTCATTTTCAACGTGTCAAACTTCCCTGTTAAACAAATACAGAAAATGAATAGGCAGTATTAGCCACTATATCTTAATGCATCATCCAAAAACTAATCTAAATTCCTGCTGAAAACCATTTAGGCAGATTGAAGTCTCGGCTCGTTCAGAGTCTCTTAAGATGTGCTGCAAAAATAAGAGCCTCAATGTTACACCATAAAATAGAAATTACCGAAAGCATAATGTGTTATTCTATAATTAGAACATTGCAAAAATAAAATAGAACTGCATGCCATTAATACACACACAAACACACACACACAATCGATTCGGTGCAGGTGTAGCGGGACTTATATTATACCCGTATAAAAATCTATTGAGGTCTGGTTTTCAGGACATCAACTGCCCAATCAAATAAATACAAAAAATGAACAGGTAGTATTAGCCACTACAAGCAAAATGTTAATGCATCCTCTGATTAATCAACTCGCAGCAATCAATCAATACCCATTAAACCTAGATTGAGATGTAAAATTGATATCATTTTATATCTTCATTATCTCTGTGTCAACCGTTTCTCGATCAGAGGCAACGAAACTTGGTTGATTTGTCGATGCAAGAAGTCTAGCCCACATCCTATCCGTCAGTTTGACCGTATTTTGTCTCTCTGTCACACGCTGCAACAAGATGTTCGATGATCAGCTGGTATAATACATAATGCTGGGGAAAATCAAACAAAATCGTACTACGTGAAAAACGTAAGGTATAACATAATCTCCAGTAACCTAAATTGTCAATAATTATATCACATGAACTTTTAGAGTAGAAGAAAGTGTCAAAATTTCAGTCCTACAGAGTCATACACAAGTCACAGAAACCACTAGCTGTACAAAATAATTATCAATGTTTCCACTGAAGTTTACCAGTTACAATGAAAAAAGAATGCAGCATGTTATAAAAGTTCATAGCCAACTTAATCTTGCAAGGCTCCTCATACAGTGTTTGTAATGGAGCTAAAAAGAGCCTTTCAGTTTTCTTGATAAGGTTGTAGTATCAGATTTTTCATAAAAAAATCTTCATAATTTTGTGCCCGTCTGCCTTGCAATCTTCTCTTCAGTATTTTAATTAGGTCATCTTTATAATTTTTCTAAATAGTTGGTCCTAGTAAGATAAGTTCAGAAATTTTTACCCAATAAAAAAGGTCTCTTCAAAAGACTCATTTATGGTATTTTCCTTAATAATGCATAAAAAAAATACAACAATCAAGTTTTATTCTATTACTCTGTTGGGTGAGGTCGGCCAGACATCACTATTGAATTTAGTCAAAAATCAAAGTCTTTAAAATACTATTTATTACTCTCCTGGAGGATGTTACGAAGCTTCTTCAATAATAATAATAATAACTATTCAAGGTCAAGGTTTATTCTAATTTCTAACAGGGGTACAACCACAAGGCTCGTATATTTGGAATAGTTGGTTTTTTGGGATGATGGGTACGAATGTAGAGTCTGGACTGGACTGGATGCAGTATAATTCATTCAACGGCACAATTCAATAGCTATTTCATGTTATATTATTTTATTCCACAACCCTTGATGTTATAGCCTAGAAAGGTTTTCAATTGAATTGTAGTCTGTAACAAAACATTACTTACAAAAGAAAACATCAAGATAAGAAAACTTATACTTTTGAAGATATTCTAATTACTAACAAAATGCCAAATGAGTTCAGCGAATATTTAGAAGAAAAAAAAAATACTAGGATTGTCTGAACAACATTCAGTAGCATAGTGAAGTCATGAAAGTAATTGACTCGAATTGAATACGAGGTAATGAAATGAAGCACTCACAGCAATTGGGATATAAGCATGTTTACTGTTTACGGGCCCAACTGTGAAGCCAGTATATCCAGCCATAGCACCATGAACAGCACTATGAGCAAGAAGAGTGCAGTAAACATTGTCCGAGGCATTACTTGGAATAGCTCGAATCATGTATGTTGGATCTATGAAAGTAAAAAACAAGATGAATTAAGGCATGAGGTAAATTTATTTATTATGCAAAAGGGGAAAAAAATGAAACTACATAACAACAATCAAATCTTATTCTATTAGGTGAAGTCCATTACATAAATCACATGATGTCATTAAGCTCAATTTTTTTTTTCCAGAACTTAATATATTATTATTTTAATTAATTAGTTTTAGACTCAAACAAAAATTGGGTGCTGACACTTTTCTTTGTCTGATCTTTCAGAAGCAGCTAAGATATCCTATGTAATGTTCCCTTCCCATCTGATTCAATAACGTTAAATTCACAAATATTCAGATCTGCAACTGGGTAACACATTTCATGAGATATCTTCCATTCAGCTATTGCTAGTGGTAGGCAACAGTCATTAAGGTGACCTTGCATAATTAAAATAAATAAAGCAAAAAGATTGGTGGAAAAGTCATGGATATACCTATATATTTCATATTTATTGTCATCTTATGTAACTTTGTGAAATGATCCTGTAACAAAAAAGATGTCTGATTAAGAGAGAGAAACTTAAAGACAACAAAATGAATGTCCACAACCACTTGAGAAGTGAAACATTGCTCATCCAACAAGTTGCTACCAAATAATTGTCTTCAGTAAAGGTTAAGTCCAATCAGTACTCCTTTCATACACATTCATCATTCATCTATTAAAGAATATAGTTATTAACTGTCATCTTTAATTAAATAATATGAGAAAGAATAAAAATAATCAGAAAACTGAACTAGACTAAGAAGTTGGGTTGGGACTTGGGATAGCTGTTTGTCCCCAAAAACAAATTTCCCATCTCACAGCAATCTCAAAGTGTCACGATTAAAAAGAAGGGGAAAAACATTAGAATGAATTTAACAAAAAATTACTATAATTTATATTTAATATTATAGAATCAATCTATTAGAAGGCATGCTGATCCCATCTGCATAAATATAATTCTAAAAGAGGTCCAATACTTGTCCTTGGGATTAGATATTCTTGCTACAGTTGTGAATCTTAAAGGTTCTAAAATCTCCAAAATATCACCAATTTTATTAAGTCTAGAGTCCAACAAATTTGCAGGTGTCAATGAAATACAAGTTAAAATACACAATAAAAAATATTTCTCTAAATATTACATATCTATACCAGCAAAGTGTATACAAGGAAGAGAAAGAAAGAAAACGTGACATACCTTGATCTTATCAGTTAACCACGGACCAACATCAAGAAGTAGCTTGTTCCCTGATGCATCCTTTTCATCTGCTGCGTGCACTTCTGCAGCAACATATTCCTGGCCTGCTCCTTCTGCTACCACAATAACTAAATGTCCATTTTCTTTTAATCTCTGTTCAATAAACTCAAAAAGCCCACCTCCTCCTTCCAAATAAAAGGGAGACTCTGGAATCAAGCAGCAATCCTGTTACAATTTTGCTATTAGTAGGCATTCATTTTCCTCTCTTAATGTTTATTTTATATAAAAAGATAATTATTTATATAGCCATAAGAGTTTCACGGTGAACTCCTTTCGATATTTAAAGTATCTTTTACATCATAAAAGTGGTTGGAGGAATCCTCTACAAAAATATGAATTTTAAAATATTTATTGAAATAAGAAAAACACGACACATCAACACAGTTAGGCTCTCCAATTCCACTGTATATCTGACAACAAAACCTTGAAAAGAAAAATGTTCGTGCACTCAGTAAATAATCCAGAAGAAATTACCGTGAAGATAAAACCATCTCCTTGTTCTTTTAGTTTACATTTGATATCAGGGCTAACTGTAATATCTCAGCTATATTAAATTACAACTATTTAGAATTTTGTTACGTTTAGTTTGTGTTTAACTGGGAATGACCATACTTGGAGCAGTATATTTTTGTTCCTAGATGCATTTTAGCAATTTTATATCAGTAACTAAATTTGGATGTTTACATTAAGATATTATACTACCACCATAATTTTTAGTATAAGAAAACATTTTCAAAACTATTTTATAGGACAACCTGCAATATAACTGGACTGGAAGGTCCAATTGAGGCCAATGTAGATTGTTTTGAGGCATATAAAGATTTGTTGAGCATACACACACTTCTTTTCTCCACTTTAGAAACAAAACAAAGAAGTTTATAAAATTGCCTTAGAATCTATGATTAGAACTTGACTTCATATGTATCTTTGATTCTTCCTTTTCTATTAATGCTCATGGAAAAACTGGCTTCTAGCTTGGTCAAAATGTAAATCAGTTAGAGCCTCCCCACCCAATCTCATTAATGGAGGAGAAAAATGTGAGATATTTGATGAAATTTGAGTCCAAATTACAGAGCAGAAGCTCTATTATAAACATTAAATATAATAATTACAAGAATCTAAAAATATCATCTGTAGTTGCAACTTAAATGATTACAGTACCGATATTACTTGTATATTTTCCAACACTACTATAATAGCCTGTTTACATTATATACATATTTTCCAACATTAACTATAGTTCCAATTCTACTATTTTCAGTTAGTTCCACCCCTGTGCCACACCAATGTTTTTAGGTATCTAGTTAGTAGTTGAGTCCTTTTGAGAGTTAATATGTTATGTACACAAATAATGTTTGGAAGGTATTTATCTCCACTTAAATCGCATTACAATGTACAACTAGCCTAGTTTTGCAAACATAGAGATACATGAATTTAATTCCTTTAAAATGAAGAGATGTGTAAAGTGAGAAAAATGTATCATTAATTACAATTAAAGTACACCATAGATGTAGCTTACTTTAAATCTACGGTGGATACACTTGGAGGTCATTTCGTTTCAGAAAATATTTTTTGTTTTCATTTTCTATTTTCACTGTTAATTTCAAAAATTCCATCTTGTTTTCATTTTGTTTCCTATTTTATTTTCAAAGATTTGTACAGGAATTAGTGAAAACAACTTTTTCAAAGAAAGACCAAAACATAGTAGAAGTCCTGCTACTTTATTTGGGAAAAAATTTAACAAGAACCAGTATCCACTGTAAATGTTAGAACTGTAGAATAGATAGCTGACATCTTCAAGATGGCACTTAAGGGGAGTAGGGTCGACTACCTTAGTACCTTTGGAAATTGGAACTAGTTGGGTATGATTTAACATATATGATCCAACTTAGGGGAGAATTGAGAGTAAACTGTATTATCCATGTGATTAATATGCAGAGAGTATTTGTGTCCTCTGTATTAGATTGTACAACATTGCACTACTAGCCTCATTTACTGAATATAAATACAAAGACCTGCACTAATAAGGCAAAGTTTTCCCAAATATCTCTTTGTTTTACAAGTCCTAAAGTTCATGATCCATTAAACTAGTTTATGGCATGCCAAAATAAATAAATAAATAAAAGAAAGTAATGAAATATAAATTTTTCACAGCTAAAAGAATTATTTCACCAGACATGATAATTACTGATAAATTCTTGAGATTGGGCAAATGCCTTACCACATCTCGACTTGCCAACGTTGCATACATTGCAATGAAACCTGCAGATGGAAGCTTGTTAAGTATATCTCTGAAAAGAGAAATGGCATGCTCTAAAAGAGCTAATATTATTATTTCGTTCATCATATAAAAGCTCCCATTTTTGTCACTTCAATGAATAAAATAATTTAGGAAAATAGAATTGCAATACAAAATGGAGCATTTGTTTAGTACTGCTTACCACTGTATCTGCCCATCAGCTTGACAATTCCAACTCCATTTTCAACACTTTCAACCTCCACATGTGCAGCATTAATGGCTCTCTGGGCTTCTTCCACAGCAGTATCAAATCCAAAAGATTTGTCTATCACCTGGAGCCAACCAAAATATCATATAAAATGCCTCCTCTGTCCAAGTATACATTTATACTAACAAATATAAATAAATATTATAAATGATTAAAATGGATAAAATATTAATAATAAATAAAATCCAGTGTTGAAGTATTATCAAATTTGTATGTAAACAACTAGTTACAATTACTAAATTGCATATGATATACACGAAGCCAAACGTCAAGTAAAAGAATTATATATCATAAATGAAAACAAGAAACACCCTTCCAAAGACACAAACACACACAAAATATTAACAAGTTTCAGTCTTTACAGGTTAGCAGAACAAAGCAAGTAAAAGAATCAAAAGAAAACCTAAAGATTTTGCTGACTTCTTATCATTTGTATCTCTCCTTTCTTTCATAACAAATTATTTGTTTCAAAATTAAAAGTAAAAAATTAATTGTCCAAGTCACTTTACAATATAATTGACAAACAAAATTTAGCAGAATTCTGAAATACAAGCAGCATAAATATGAACTGTAACAAGATTCCTCAGTATGTTTTTTTTCTTAAGTGAGCAATCAAAAAGCCACTCGATTTAACACTGATAGAATTGGGTACCTTATGATAACTACACTCAGTAAGATCTTTACCTGACAAAAAGAAAGAGTATCAAAATCAATATCTGAAATCTCTCCCCAACAACCAAACAGGAAAATAATACACCGTGACTGGTAGTAAGCCAACCTAGTCAACCCAGCAAACTGACATCAAATTGGTTGAGACAACCAGTTGTAGATACCCACCACTCCTTTTCATGAATACTTTCTTGCTTGTTGTTCACATTCAAAAGTAAGAGAAGTAGGGACTCTAGCAAATACACCACCTTTAAATCTAGTAACCAGGAATAAAGTGTCTCAAAATAGAGAATGTAAGAGGGATACCCCTTGAGTCCTGATATGAATGGGTTCTAACTTCTAACTAAAAAGTTCAATTGACATTACCAGTTGAAGGATATTTTTAGTTATGATTGTGTAGTTATCAATTTATAATTAATTCTTTTGCCCATCCATTGTTAGTAATTAATTTATACTCCTTCCAATCCATTTTATAAGAAACAAATAATCAATTCATCAAGATCAATAAAAAGTAGTTATATGTCATAAATTTATAGTGTATTACAGAAATATCAATAATAATAAATCATAAAATTGGTAAGTTATACATTAAATAAATGAATGTATACACTTATATGGATATTGAGTGAATACATAATTAAGACAAATATCTCAATAAATAAGGGTAAAATTAATGTATCTGAAAATAAGTTTTTGTTTTCTATAATTAAGACAAAAAAAGTAGTGGTAGTTATTTCTTATAAAAAGGACTAGAGGAAATACTATATAATGTAAAATATTTTTTCCTTGGCACGATTACTCCATTGCAAACAGGTCTGTGATTTGACCCCCATGCTTTTGTTTTACTATATTAATTTATGAGAATTTTATTTTCAAGTGTACTTTTTCTTTCAATAGTCATGATTTTATTGGAAATATATATGTTTATTTTATTTGAAATTACATTTGCTACCCCAATTCTGCTGCAGTATATATTTGTTAACCACCACTTGGTTGTACTTGTATGACTCTGACTCTGAATTTCTGTTTTTCCAAGAGAAGATTTAAGGGATAGTATGCAGTTCAGACTTCAAAGCCATCCTATGCACCAGTATTTACCCACATTTTTGGGTTGTGACATGTTTACATTATTCCATTAAAAAAGTTACAAGAATATGTCACTAATATTTCAAAATTTCTACACAAGCAAAAGTTCAGTTCAGAATAGATTATGGCTAAGGACTTACAGCAATATCATTATCAATTGTCTTTGGAATTCCAGCAACAGCCACTTGAAGACCACGCCTTTTAACTTCCTTCATAAAACGATAATCATATTACATTGTTCCATATACAAAAACTACATGATTGACTAGTTGAAGAATAATTTATTTCATGCAACAAGTAATCAAGTACCTCATGAATGCATGCAGCTCCTTTTTGGGTACCATCACCGCCAATAATGTATACCTAACATACATAGATCATATCTCCCATTGTTTCAGATATTGTGTCCATAATCTATTAAAAGCTAAAGAAAATAACTAATAAAATTTATCAAGTATCCACCTGATTTATTCCCCGATCCTCAATGTTATCTACTATCTTATGGGTATCATGTCCACCGCGAGACGTGCGAAGAAAGGTGCCGCCTCGCTTATGGATATCATTAACCACTTTAGGTGTCAATCTCATGGTATTTTTTGAATAAAACCCTTTATATCCTTCCTGAATCAGTTTCAGGAATAAAATGGCGACTAATAAGAGCGCATGAAATGATCATAAAAGGGAATGACAAATGCCAAACAATACCCTAAAGAAAATCAGTTAAGGAAACAAAAACAGAAAGTATTTATTACATAGAAAATCAAAAAGTAACTTAATACTGGCTTTTTTACATAATTAGAAGCATTCAAATTCAGTAAGGCAAATTTCATGCCTTCGGGTACTGATTAACAAGACCTAATCACCTAAAAGAAACTACAAAACTGTGCTATCAGATAGGTAATAGCATTAAAAAAACTCAACAGTAAGACATTTAAATTACAATTATGTTTTGTGGCTTCTCTCTTTTATTATTATAATTTGTTATGGTTTTTGTTGTTTCACACAATCCTTCCCTCTTTTTTCTGGTTGTTTTCTCTTCTTCTTCTTTTTTATAGAGGAATCCTCTTTTCTCTTTGTAATGTTTTTATCTTCATCTTAATAAATTTCTTATGTTATTAAAAAATATATATATTAACCAGAAATAATGCATTAACTGTTCAACAAACAACAAAATAGTCAAATTATTATTTTAAAATTTTATCAAAAACTATAATTAATTAAATAAATAGTCATTAAGTCTTCAATGTATGGAGTATTTTATTTTAACAGATAGTCAGAATATTATAATTTCACAAATCTCACCTCAATCCCAAGTATATCTTGAACACCATACATGTTGTTTAAGCCGCATACAATTTCTCTAATCACTGTATTAATTCCTGGGCATAATCCTCCACAAGTCACTACGCAAGCACGCACTTCTTCTGGCTTGAAATAAACCTGATAATAGAAGGCATTATCAGTTTCTAAGATTAAAAATCAATGGACAGACATTTCCATTCTTTTTTACCTTTTCACGAGGACCAGCACGGCGAAAGTGGACCCCTCTAGGACTATCCTTTTGAATAACAATCTGGACATGTAACATGATAAGAAAAATATAGAAATGATAAAGAGAGGGACATCATTCAATCATTAAGAAAATAAATCACAAACAAGGGTAGAAAGGAACAAGTCACTTACATTTTGTGCAACCGCATCTTCTGGGCTCACAAAAGTTCTCCTTAAAGTACAAAACAATATAAAAAATTTTCATACTACAATAATTACAAGAAACAAAAAGTTTGGAACTCTGAAGCACGAACACCTCTATGCAAATGAGTGTCTGGATGTTGGACACGGCTCCGACACCGACACCAACACCGGTGCAACACGGCTTGGACACATGTCGGACACCATTCTGCAAGTGTCCGAATTTAAAAACATTCTTTTGCGGCTTTGCCAAGGCACTAGAAATTACATTTTAAAAAAAATTGGTTAAAACTTAAAAGGTTAAAAAATTTCATCTACATGAAAGTTCCCTTCATTCATCTACATATTTATGTTTCTACATCGTAGTGTTGCGTTTCCTCTGCACATTTCCTTTGCTCGCCATTCGCCATTATCCAAGCTTGTCGTTCTTTAGTCAACTCTCATCTCTGTTCTTTGTCATATGAAACTTAATGGCTCTTAGTATTTTTTTTGTTAGGTTTTCATATGAAAATTATAAATTCTATGAAGATAAACGAACAAATCTTAATTTTCAATTTAAATTTTTGTCATGTTAATCATATATATATAGCTGTGTCCTGATGTCCGCATCGTGTCGTGTCCGGCATCCATGTCAGTGCTTCGTAGGTTTGGAACTAGAACCAGTAAATATAATCTTTTGCAAGATCACAAACATTTTTTAAAACAAATTGCAAAGAAGTGGAATTACTTGACAATTGAATAAGCTTGGCTCTTTTGCAACGGGTTTGGATATGACTGCAAAAGAGGAAAAAATGCAGTAATGTATCAGAAATCAATTTACCGATGTGGATAGAAGAGAGGAGAGGAAAAAACCATCACTATCTTTTTTGAAAAAGAAAAATATTTAGCAAAGGAAGAGAAGTACATATTAGGACAGCAAAAATCCCCTTGAATCCACTAATAGAACAGAACAAAGAAAGCCAAACGTACAACATTAAAGAACCCTCCAATCCCTTTACAAATTGTCAGAAATTCAGGTTGTCAAGAACTCTAGTTGATTTCTCATTAATGTGTTCATTCTCCATTTGGTCTCTCACAGATTAACTTATGCAATGCAATCTCAAAAATTATAAAATAGTTCGTTCCTTAAACAAAAAAATTAAATATGAATTGAAAAAAGCTGAACCAATGTGACTGGACAAACCCATTGCTACTCAAATATACTGAAAAGCTGACATCAAAGCCGCCATACATTCTCACAATTTAAATTGACTCGTATTTGACCTTGTTGAAAAACACTCGTATTAACAAAAGTCCTTGGCATTGATCAAAAGAGTGTCTAAAAAATTTGGAATTAAAACAAATAGTTGAAAAGTTATTTGCAACCAGAAGAACCAGAAAAGTCCATGACAACCTAAGTTAGTGAAGGAGAAAGGGAACAATAGTTGTAGCTCTGAAGGATCGTAGTGTGCTTCTGCCACAGTAATACTAATACCTCAGATTAATGATTAGAAACTGTATTGTCCACAGAAATGCAATCAAGAACGCTCGTGAAACAGTGTAAAAACGAGAACGTAAAATAGCGATAGTTTTTGGTGAAAAGCAACGGAGCAACAGACAAGTACCGGTAAATCGGGAAGAAAGTTGGTGAGGTGCGGAACGTCTTCAAGGACAAAATCGTCATTCTCAAATTGATTCGAAGCGTGAACTGCTGCAATAGCGTGGCTTTTTTGGCGGGAAACCGAGGGAAGATTCCGCAGAGAGATTCCAACATTTCGGGGGAACAGTAACAGTTGCGGAGCGTTTGGATAGAGAGAAAACGGAGAAGGGGTGTTAGACAGAGAAGAGAAAGAAAGAGATAGATCCATTGTACTCTGAACGGAAACCGGTGTGGTCTAGTCAATTGTCAACAACGAATTCTTCCATCGCGATGTTTCTTTTAAAATCCATAAATTAATTAAATTTAAAAAATTGTGAAACATCTTTTTATTTTAATTTAATAATACTCGTGAAAGTGAAAAATTTACTAGTCAGAATGAATGTTAAAAGTTTATTACATATTTTCATGAGATACTCGAGTTACAAAAATATTTTTAAAAGGCATTATTTAGTATTTTTGTTGAGCTTTAACAAATTTAATAACAAAAATTATATTAAACTAAACATAATTTCTACGGTGATTAAAAGATTAATAAGACAGATTTTTTACACATAAAATAATTATCATTATTAATATTATATTAAATATGTATAATAAAAAATAAGAGTTAGTAATTTATTTTAAAATATATAAATATTTTTAAATTTTTAAAATATTAAAATAATTTTAATCATCAATTTAAAAATGATTAAAATATTTATACAAGTCTATTGACATTGAAGCAAACACCTCGAATAAATTCTGGGTGCATTTGAGTTTACAATTTAATTGTTTATTTATTAAAAAAATATATATCGGTTTATACTGTTAATTTAATCATAAAACTTATTAGCATAAGTTAAAAAATTCACTTTAAAAATCGGGCTAAAAAACTATTAAAATAAGTTTAAAAAATAATAAAAAGCATAAACTAATTCTATTAACTATACATAAGCTCTTTTAAACACTCAAATATAGTTCCAAAAAGTTGAAAAGTTATAAGAAAAAGAAAAACTTTGTGGCATAAACAAAGTATAGACGTAAGTTATAAATACATAATATAGAGGTTGGTTGGCTTAAAAGATCAATAAATATATGCCATTTCAATCAACAATACACTTAAAAAAATCAAACAAAACAGAACAAATTTTAATATATGTTCCTACATCAAGGGCCGAGATGGCCTCCCAAATACTCCTACATAGTTTTGCTCAACACCCCCCCCCCCCAACACCACAATGATTAGCATTGCTCTGCCCAACCAATTGGAGCAAACAACAACAACCAAGATTTTTCCTGCCCAATCAGATCCTAAAGTTTGGACATGAGAGTTTTATCCACCAGATGCAGAGATATAGGGCAGCTCGTATTTACCATCACTTTGTTTCATTCATTCCTTTATAAGCATCAATCATCTGAGCTGTATTCACTAGATTCTGGCAATAAGGGTGCAGTAGCACAGCAGAATGACTCCTTGTCCTTAAGGAGTAGACAACTGCCATCAGAATTCCATTTCAGGTCTGAGACAGTAAATTGTGGTAGAGGAACATGAACACAATAGGCACCAGAGGGGGTCCACATATACAAGTGAGTGCTTCCCGTACAAAGAACAAGGCGAGCGCAAGTCGGGTCCCAAGCCGCTGCCTTGATAGGATCCTTCTGCACTAAGATTGCAGCAAGCTCTAGATGTCGAATATCCCATATCCAAAGTACTGTGGGCATACTATCATTACGAGTACATATGTATTGGCTATCGTTGCTCCATGACAAAATACCTACAGTAAAAATGATTTTAGTCCTATGGGAACCTTCATTTGTAGCTTCCAAGAGCCATCATGCAAACCAGTAACAAAAGACATAATCCCTTCCAGTTTACTACAAAAACAATGCACCTAAGAATCCTACCCATTGCTTCTGTGTGATTATTAAATTATCTAACACGAAAGCTCATAATCTACGGCATTTGAAAATTAGAGAAGCAAAGCTTACCAATTCCTTGTTTGGGGTTAGGTTTCTCAGCAGGAGGCTTTTGGAATGGCAAATTAATAGGAACTTCCATAACCTCATACCTGACTCTAAAGGGTTCTTCTGGCGAATCTGCTTGAAGAAAGAAAAATAAGAAAAAAAAAGAATGTGTCATGAACCAACTATCCTAAAATTTTAAGTTGTTAAGTAAAAGCAGATGAATGATTTCATGCTTATAATTTATAACACAACCCCTCATGCAAGAGGGCTTTGGGCTTGAAGTGGGGACAATGCATTGTGCACATGCCTACCAGCCTTGTGATGAAATGTAACTCTTTATTAGAAAGGAAAACAAGGACCAAACTCTAGACCGCTTGATCCAAGAGACTCTAATACCATGTCATGAACCATGGTATTATCTACGGAAATGAGGAAGAAAATAATGAAAGTGAAAATCCAATGGCTAATGGAATGATCAAGTAACTGGCCTTCACATAGGAAGGAGTTGTTCTTCATATAAATTATAGAAACAGATGAACATGGAATACCAATTTGCCTGTCCAATGGCATAAACAATCTTAGTTGAAATGCCAAGATATGAAAGAAAGAAAATTTCAATTGAAATTTCAAAATTCAGAAGCAAAAGTTCCCTAGCAGAGCTTTATTCAATCAAAAACTAACCTTTAACATAACTCAAGGACTAAAGGATATAGAAACAAAACCTTCAGGGTCCAAAAAGTAGTGTAGTTACCAAAATAAGAAAAACAAGCTGGTTCTCACAGCAATTGTGCTTACTGCTTACCATCGTTCCCTTGGGAAAAATCATCACTCAAACATAGTTCAGACATATCAAGTTGTAACGGCTCATCTACTTCCTGCAATTTCAGGGACAAGGTAAATAAATTTTTCATAAACTGTAACACCACCAACATGAGAAGTGTCAAAAAAGAATACTTTGAAAACAGCAGCATAACAAGGGCCACGGACTGTATATGGGTGCATAAACTCTGCAAATGTCTTCCAAGTTAGGTGATTCAGGACCCGCAGCATCTGGTCATAACTACCCACTGCCAGAAACTGACCACAAGGAGACCAGGACACACTTTTAACTCCCAATCCACTTTCATATGCTTGATACTTGAAAAGGCACCTTCCGTCTGGCGAATAGATTAGAACCTATATCAAACAAAAATGACTAGGTTTGTGTCAAATGTAAGTACAGCATAAATTTCTAACAATAATATACAAAATAGCCAGTGGGTTATACAAAAGCAACAGACTAGGTGACATATAAATAGATATAGAAAACATATGCATCACAATAGATTGTATAATTTAACATGACAAGTGCGTTAATGACATTGATTACACAAATATTTAACCACATTAATTATGTTAACATTGCCCCCTCAAACTTAAGTGGGTGCAATGGGACTGGGAACCAACTTAAGTTTGGGATGTGAAAGTATGCAGGGTGAAATATGGGGATCAGACTGGATCTGAGATCAGAAAAGGAGACCAAACTAGGCCTAACTTAACCTCTAAAACTAGCTCGAGGGGGCAGGACTGTCCAACTCCAAGCTATTATATGAACTTTGGTCATATAATTAGATAATGTAGGATCTTAACAACAGATAGTTTGTGAACTCGATGATTTTTTTCCCCAAGGGAACTAGTCATCCTAAGAGCTTAGGCTGTTAAGGAAGGTGATAATGTTTTTGCTTTTATGTAACATACAGTCTCACACAAAAGCCCTTTGACTTTAAGTCATAGAGGACAGAACTCCTTCTACCCTATGCTGAATTTTTATTTAAATATGGAAAGAATGAGGGCATTGAGAATTGGACTCTTTAACTTATAGAGCAATATGGCTTTAGTACCATTTCAAGGAACCTGTTATCCTAAAACATTAAGCTGGTGGCTGCAATCTTACAAAGATTTTCCATTGATAACTCAAAAAAACTTTGTAATGCAAGAATTTATTAGAAACAATAAAGAGGAAAGAAAAATAAGAGGTTGGGATAAGACATCCTCTTAACACATAAACTAGAGAACTACAATTGAGAATAAAAAGGTTGTCCAGCAAAAGTAACGTTTGCCATTTCAGAAGATACACCCCCCTTTTGATAAAACAAAAAAATAATTGTCATTGATGATGCACTATAATGGAGCCCTAAAATATCTTTTATTTTTCCAATTATTTTACAACAAATAATTGCAAATGCTACACCCAGCTATTGACTTACTCTCCTTCCTCCTCCGACCCTGAGAATTACACAACAGAATCATAATATTTTAATCATAATATTTCAAAATTAGAGGGTTAGAAAATAAAAATAGAATACACAGTCATTACCTTGTATTCAAGCGGTGAATCCCATATAACAATAGCACTGTCATCCGGTGACCATTCAGTATCAGCCAAGTCTAGAGTATCAACTGCAAAACTGCCCATGATTTCCCAAGTGTGACAAGATAACAGATTTATATAGTCCTTGCAATCACGCCTTGTGCAAATTGCTGCAAATTTTCCATCCCGTGTGAAAGAGACTCCCTTGGAAGCATGTTTTGGCCACTGCACATGCACACAAGCTGTGTTTACCAATGACCAAACGGTTAAACGCAACTGGAACTCCGATGTAGTGAGTATGTGGCGGCTATCTGGGCTCCACCTAGCATATGCAATACCAGCAGGACCTTCATCTATCTTGCATGTCCATTCAGGCTGGGTCAGTGACCAAGCCTGGATCATTGGCCTCTTATAGAGACCACAAAGAATATATTCTGAATCAAGGGCCCATTCAATATAGCTAATCTTGTCCAAGCACGAAAACAATTGCACAACCTGCATATCATAATTGCAAACCACGAAATCAATGTCTCCGATTCATCAATTTTAATGTTTATATTGTGTTCCAGGAACATCTAAGTCCCCATTGAGTAAAATTAATTTTAATGAAATTGATTTTAAACCATTAAACTAAATTGAGATACGTGCATAAATTAATCTGAATCGTGTAGTTTTATTGAAATGTGCATTTTGCATTAGACAGTACATTATTAATTTTCTAGCTGAGAAACAAACAAGCCCTAAGTTCCTGAAATTGGAAACATCAAACAGTGCACTCTAGCGAGGGATTCACAAAACAAAACTAGGAATGAAAAATGATGCAGCGTTAGAAGAAGAGAACCTTGAAAGAGAGGGTGTCGCGAATGACGAGGCGATAATCGACGGCGACGGCGATGAAGCGAGCATTGGGAGAGAAAGAAGAGGGACCCGTTTGCTTGTAAGATTCAGTGAACTCCATCGATCACCGAATCAAGGTTTGACTTCAATTTTGAACTTCACGCGCCATAAGTTAAGGTGGCGCGTTGAGATATGCAATTCAAAATCAAATGCTGAAAGAACAGAACAGAAAAACACAGAGAAAGCGAGTGAGTGAGTAGATCTGGAAGCGTATGTTGGGGTTGGTTCATTCTTTTAAGAAACACTTTCAAATTCTTTTATGCAATTAAATGGACCGTTAGGCTTCGTTGTTACTTTCAATACTTAGTTATCATTACTATCAACTAAGTTTACAGTACCCACTTTTCGAAATTAATTTTTAAAATTAATTTTTTATATTTTCAAAATTATCCATTATTTTTAAAAATAGGTTTTGAAAATTAAGATTCTACAATCTCAAAAATTAATTTTTTATATTTCTGAAAAATATTTTTTAAATTTATTAATTATTTTCAAAAATAAGTTTTTGAAATTAAAATTCTACACTTCTAAAAATTAATTTTCACGATATTTAATATTTTCAAAATTAAATTTTTTGAATTTAAGATTTTATATAAAGGATATTTTAGAAAAAATATATATAATTTTTTTAATAGAGATGTGAAAAAGATTTTAAAAAATACAAAAAATGTTTATACTTGTGATTAAAAAAATAATAATTAAATATTTACTTTATTCTTAAAATAATACATATTAAATATTTAAATTATTTAAATTTTAAAATGTCATGTTAGTTTTTAATTATCTTTTTTATTATTTGAATCCTTTAACTATGTGTGTGTATATATATATATATATATTGAAAATTTTAGTTTTTAAAATTATTATTTGTTAGTCATTATAATTTTTTATTCTTAAAACATTTTATTTATCTATTTTTTTTTACTTTTTTAATACTACAATCGCAAAAAAAAACTATTATTGTTGGTCACTATTTATATTTATATTTTTGTTATTGCAATTTGACAATTTTAAATAGATCTTTAAAAAAGTTGTGATTTTAGGAGTTTATACTCAACTATATTTAATGTCATTTTAGGCCGAAGAAACATAACTAAGTGAATCAAATTATTAAAAATTAACTAGCCAATTTAGTTAACCAGAAAGTATTTGAATAGCTTGATATTTTGGCAACCAAAACATAAAACTTAAGTTGATTTAGGCAACTAATTGGAAGTATAAAAAATATCCTCCTATGATGTAGATGTAATTGTTCAAATATTATTCAAAAAAGGTCAAGTATGTGATATGAAACTTAGTTATTTTCACGGCAAGTCTACTCTTTATTCTCTTTGAACATGCCTAGACATGTCACAGAAACCCACACACTTTTCTTTTAACTTCTAAAACACTAAACAACTAAGGATGTACTCAAAATAGTCAAAGCTCCACTAGACGACCCTACCAAAACAGCAAAGAATCTTCTAGTTCATTTAAGTCCCTATATTACACACAAGAGAAGCATCTTTGGGGGACTAAATGGAAGTTTTCAAGAGGATCTCAAGAAGCATGTGGAAGGAAGAAAGAACGACCACACACCAAAGCACACAAAAAAAAGTCAAACAAGATAAGAGAACGGAGTATTACATGTAACCTAAGGAGTATACTTGCTAAACGAATGAATTAGTAAGTCAAGAGAGTCCCTTATCTCTTTATTTCGATAAGAAATACTGAAAAATTGGTTAAAAGGTTTAAATTTGTTTAATGAAAAGATTAAGACTAAAAAATTGTTTAAAATAACGGTAACAAAAATTAAACGGTTCAATTTTAGTAAAATTATTGAACTATAATTTCTATTAAATCCTCAAAGAATGATCACAGTTTATATATGAAATAATCCTTTAAGGATATGTTGAGTTAATCTTAAAATTACTCAAAAATCATAAAAATTAGTTTATCGTAATGTACTATATTGATCTTAAAACTTGTTGTTTTAATAAGCTTTACAGGAGAAACATATTTTATTTGAGTTTATATTATTTATTTTCTTTATATTTCTGTTATTATTACATATTTTTAAAACTGAATTCTCATATAAAAATTATTCTTGATATTTTATTTGAAAATTTTAAGTTTTTATTATTTACCATCAAATCTATTTGAAGATTGTTGCTAATAAAGCATTATTGTTATTTTCTTTGAATGAACTATTGTTTTAACTAAAGTTTTAGTATGATACTTATTAAATCATCCTTAATTTTGTTTCTCATGAATTTTTCCTTTTACCCTATGGTATTAAGTGGTCATTTTGCTTTTTGTTGTAATTTTATAGTCAAGTTGTTATTATATGATTCTATTGTCAATTAGTTTAGAAAAAAAATCATAGGTGAGTCAAGAAATTATTATCAATACAGGGATGAAATTTATGATTTAAAACTTGAAAAAAATAAATTAAGAAATAATATGGAAATATATGCAAAGTGTTGGTCAAGAAAATAAAGTTTCAAAATTATTAATGGATTATACTATCACCAAAGGAGTAAATGACTTGGGGAACTTATTATCCCAAGTTGGAATCACGTGATAGCATCCATAAATTGTGGAATGAAGCTTGAAAAAAAATTCCTAAAGATTACTTGGAGAAGAATTTACCTAATCAACGCTGTGAATTTTTTTACCAAAATTGACTAAACTTTTGACCAAGTGAAATAAGTGTGAAAGTAAAATTAAAATCGTTGCTTTTGAATGTGTGAGACATGTGAGAACACTATATAATTTGTGCCTTATTTAAAACATAACACTAATTTGATAAAAGTGACATCCTTGCAATTTAGCAAAGTATAAGAGTTAAATTGTAAGTTTTAAAAGTATGATAGTAAATTAGGATAAATTCAAGAAAATATTATTTGATTAAAGTATTACTTATTTGAGTAATATAAACTATTTTAAAACAATTTAGAGAAAGAGTTAGTTAAAAGGTAAATTTTTGCTAAAACTAGTGTTAATTTAGTACTTTCTACCACTAGGATAAAGAATTACACATGTAAGCTAAGTTAAGAAGAAATTAATTTAATTTTATAGATTTTTCAAATAAAATATACTTAAATAAAGATAACAACACTAGTTTCATAATTTTTTTAACATGAATCAAGTAAGCTATAAATGTTCAAAATAGAGATTCAATGAGAAAATAGTTAAGCTACATGCATGACAATGAATCTTCCTCCTAAACAAAAGGGATTATGTGATTGATTAAGTGCACAACTGAAAAATAAATACCCATAATCTACAATGATTGAAAAATTATAATACATAAAAAGTAGTTGAATAACATTAAGTATAATAGTATAACAAATAATATTGGTTTGACCATAAAAAATAGTAAAATAGTCCTGACAAGAGATCAAGCATAATTAACTTGTGATACTAACAATGGATAAAATGTTGGACTATCTTTACATGTAGTAGATCATATTGAGATTAGTTGAAGTTTATAATGCTAAAAGTAACCACACAAATTAATATTAATGTGTAATGTAAGAATGTGATCTCAAAAGGATTGATTTACCTTGCGGCATTGTTTGAACTACGAGCACATAACTCTTAGTCATTCAACCATAAAAAATAAACATTAATATAGATAATTAATTACTCTGTAGAAAAACTTTGAAAAAAAAATAGAAGAATTTTTATGTTAGCATGAATAGATTAGAAAGGAGCTGTTTCTATTATTTAGTAATGCATATTTTCATATAAAATATTTTGTGTTGTATATACTTACCCTTCTGTTTCATGTGTCTCTTTTGCATGAACAAAGAGTACGATTACAATTCTGTCAATCAGACTATCATTTTTACAAGAAATGTGCAGGATATACATTCAGAAACATAGATAACCCTTTCGCTGCTCTGTTGATAGTGATTGACTTACTTAGGAGTGAGATAACCTTTCCTCTTAATCGTGCTTTGTAGTATTTAAGCTTCTAGATAGATAGTCTTGACTTTGGGTTTGGTGGTAGTGGACATGGTCACTAGCCTGGAGTGGATGAACCCCTTTTACCTTACTTTATGTATAATATTCTAAATTTTAGACATGCACTATATTTTTCTTGGAGTATAAGGAAAAAGAAAGTACGTCTCAGTGCATGTCTAATTCTAGGTGGAAAGGAGTCGAGAATGAGATGGGCATCGGTTAGGTGTGGTCGGTTTCAGGCCAAAATTACTCAATTCGAAAGTAATTGTCAAGTGAAATATGAAAGAGTAACGAGAAGGAGTGGTGCAAAGAGGAGCCAGGAAAAGAGGAATAACGCAGAGATCTACTCATGCTCTCTTCTTATTTCTCAACCTATTTCTTCCTCTTCTTTGGCTTCCTTTTCTTCAACATGCCACTATGGTCTCAATCTAAACCTCACGCTGCCATTGCATTTATGAAACCAACCTGAGATTAATTTTTCATCCTCTTGTATTCAAGTTTGAGGTGGTTGAAAAGAAAAAAACAGAAAGAAAAAATAGTAACTTGGGTAACTATATGAGCTTGAAAAGCACAAAAACACAGAGAATTTGAACTTGAAGTGGTTGTTGGTGGGTTGTTCTTAAAGCTGAAAGGGAAGGGAGAATAGAAAATGAGGCCTAAAATGTCATGCAAATTGAAACATATAATATTAAAACATAGCATGGGACAAATGAGAGAGAAAGTAGAAATAGAATTTGATAGATGTTGGAGAGAAAAGACAAATGAGAGATAGAGAGACAATTTATGTGTAATGTTATGCGTTTCAATGGAAGAGAAAAAGAAAAGGCTAATAATCTATCTATAAAATACATTTTTTCAGTCGAATATAGGTACAGTTGGATGTTCAATTTTAAAAACCGAATTATTCAAATCCAATCCAGCATTTTGAGTTGAGTCATCCCTATTCTATTTCTGATGCATGAAATTACAGATATGGAAGCTACTGATATGTTTGGAATTGTGTGAAAAATCAGTGTGGTTGCAGAATCGGTTAGGGTAAAGAATGGTACAATATTGGTTTTTGAGAGACCAGTTCTCTTCCTCAAGTCACTGACGAATGCAATACCCACTCCATTCCCCATCTCCATTTATAGTTCCTGTAACTACCCCTCCTTAGTCCTTCACAAACTATCTAATTATAACTGTCAACAAATCAATCATTTTGTTACAGTAACAGTGGTCAATAGCGCGCGCTAGCGCCGGTGCGGAGCAGCTCCCTGCCGCGACGCGAAGTGGTTGCGGTGTTGTGTAGTGGCTGGAGTGGCGGCCGCTATTGCAGAAAATTGCGGCTGTTTTCTGAAAGTTAGAAGGCTTTTCAGGGGGCAATCTTGGGATTTCACCCCTTTTACATTGCCATTTTCCGCACGTCTTTCTATCATTCGAATTCTGCATGCTCGAACCCTAGGTGCTCCCATTCACCATCTCCGATAACTTCTGCTTCGCCCGACGACCTTCACAGTGGCCGACATCCTCTTCCGGCCAAAATCTGGTGCGGGTCACCATTCCGCCCTAGTTCTGGTCATCTTCATCTCTGGCGACGTCATTTTCGACGTGACCCATCTGCGTTAGGAGCTGTTCTTCGGCCCAAATCCGGCGCTGTTTACTATTTCCAGCCAAGTTTTGGTCAGCTTCTTCATTTCTAGCAAGACGCACATGCTTTTTTTGGTGAAACCATCTTCTTCACTTTTGTTATGTTTTTCTTCTCTGTTTTGTTCTTGACGCGTCTTATGTTCTCAAACTATGACTTTGATAATTTATTATGATTATGTCTTTAATTTGGGTGTGTAGTATAATTTATAATAGGTGTATTTCAAATCTCAGAATATCGGTCATCCTGCTATATGCTATCTCACTATAGTAGTTTTGGGGTCGGCTGTTCCGCGCCGCTGTCTGGGTTTGACTAGTATGGGGTACATCTTAGTAAAAGGGGTCTCTGTCTACCATAAAACCCATAGAATCAGAAATCATTTGCCTAACCCAGTCAACTTGGAAGAGAGAACCAGAAAAGAAATCACCATATTATAGAATACCAAAATTAGGAAGGTTGAGCCATTTGGGGTTGTGGCCCCTGTCAGCCCCTTTTGTTTTATCCATTGTAGTTTTCCTTCCTTCATGGGCACTGACTACTGCCATAAACCTCCATTGCAATGCTAGTATGTGTGTGTGTGTCTATTTATATATATATATAATTTTGATAAAATGAAAAAGAAAGTTTATCATATTAAGAACACAGCTTAAAATTACAAAAAAGCATTATAACTTAAACATGAAGAGTTCCCTGGCATAACCAGATTACAGCCCAATCAGTGGAAGCTCATGTTGGGATAAATGGGGCCATCAAATTAAAGCAAAAGAGTCCTAGTAACGAGAATACTGAGACCTAATTAAGGACCATTTAACATATTTAATTATTTTAAAAATAGTGAATAATTTTTTATTTTTTATAATAACTTTTTTATGAGAATGAGATACTTTCTATTTGATGGCAGTTATTTACAAGTCCCAACTAATATTTTCAGGCATTTGAATTTTGAAGACGTAAGGAGTTGGATTAAGGTTTCTTTCAAAGTTTTGTTCAGGCATTCACAATCATATTCCACTTAATCTTCCTTGGCTTTTCAGATAAAAGACGAAGTTCAGCTCTAAAATGGGTGGTATTTCAAAATTGTTGATTTTTTGTGTTATATTATGGCCCTGTTCTATTTGCTTTTGTCCCCAGTTTTCTTACATCTTGAGTGTCTGTAGGGACACAAGTGGAGAGAGAAGAGAAGGTTTCTTTGGAGCTGAGTGAAGAAATTCTTCAGAGTATGGAAGTAGGGATGGCCTTTAAGGACTATGTGAGCATTTCTACCATTACGTTGTTTTTTAATATATTAGATCTGTGTTTCAAATGTTTGGGGACAGCTAGGATTCTGCAGCCTGAAATCTCTCTCGTCACTGCATGTTTTTCTTTAATTCTTTTACTTGCATTTTTTTCAGAATGGTAGAATTAGTTCGTTGGATTTTCACAGGGCATCCAGTTATTTAGTGACTGCTAGTGATGATGAATCCATTCGTTTGTATGATGTTACTGGTGGAACGTAAGCCTCCATTTTATTTATTTCTTTTATTATGTAGACAATTGAATGAATGCAATTATTTTCCTTATCATTTCTCTACTTTGTTGCTGTCTTTGTGCTGTGCTGTTTTATTTTGAAATTTGAAGTGTATATGACACTTCATTAGCTATATAGGCAACTGTTTGACTTCAAAATCCTAATATATAGATGTTTGCATATGTTAAAATGTTCTTAGATTTATGCATTTAATTTGTTGATCATGAATTTATACTTTTATATTACTTTGTTATCTGTATATGTTATGTTTAATTATTGATCGGTGGCATACACGAGACGGTTTGATTTACAATATAGAAATTAAGCTTTCCAATTTGCAATTTGAATCCCGATTTGATGACCTTGATTTGATAAGCTATATCCAAGAAACTTTAAATAAGCTAAAAACAACTTATGAAAGTCATAAGTTTAAGAGCTCTTCGACACAACCTAAATAATTTTGAGGATTGTTGAGTAAATAAAGCATGATTAAGAAATTTATGATATTGTTATCCCTGTTGTTAACTTCTTTGAAATTAAATTATTTTCATAATATTGCATTTTAAAGTTGCATGTCATCCATATTTTTCTTGCCACTTTTTTTTTTTTTTTCCTAATTGATCTATATGTATTCATCTTAACGAGTTTTTGAGATTTCTTAGTTGTCACCAGATGTTTGAAGACAATTAACAGCAAGAAGTATGGGGTTGACCTGGTTTGCTTCACGTCTCATCCTACAACTGTCATCTACTCTTCAAAAAATGGTTGGGATGGTATGTTTCTTACTTATTTCCATCTTCAATATCTTTGATAACCAGTAAATTTTTGTTTGCTCATTACAAAAATGTTTTAATCGATCCAGAATCTTTGCGCCTTCTATCATTGCATGATAACAAGTATTTGAGATATTTCAAAGGTCACCATGACAGGTTTGATATCTGGCATTTATACCTTCAAATATCATATCATATCATATGATACAGTGCTCATGTTCAGTCCATTTTGTTGGTGTAAATTAATTTTTGTTCTTTCCCTAGGGTTGTATCACTTAGCTTGTGCTCTCGGAAAGAATGCTTTATATCTGGATCTGTAGATCGAACTGTCTTACTATGGGATCAAAGGGCTGAGAAGTGCCAGGTAGTGGCATGTGCCAGCAGTTGCCTGTTTATTCCTTATATATCTAATAAATCATATACCTATTTTAGGTGCTTCTTATTTTTGAAACAAAATAGGGACTTTTGCGTGTACAAGGAAGGCCTGCTATATCATATGATGATCAGGGGCTTGTCTTTGCAATTGCCTTCGGAGGATACATGAGAATGTTTGATGCTCGCAAGTATGAAAAGGTTTGCAAATTCCACTTGAAAATATGTACAAAGCTTCACTTTTGTTGTTTGTTAATCTGAATGTTCATTGTTGTGACGTACACTAATAATCTAAATGGTGAAATTCGCTCACGACAGGGTCCATTTGAGATATTTTCTGTTGGGGGAGATATTTCTGATGCAAATGTTGTGAAATTTAGTAATGACGGGCGACTCATGCTGTTGACAACTGCAGATGGACACATTCACATACTAGACTCATTTCGTGGCACACTTGTCAGTGTCTTCCTTGTTAACTTAGTCCACTTCTACTTCTTTCAGTAAATTTATATATGCTTTGAAAGGCTTTCTTTGTGAATTGTGATTGTTCTCTCTTATTATGTGTATATAGTTATCCACATATAATGTCCCACCTGTCTCATGCAACTCCACATTAGAAGCTTCTTTCAGCCCTGAGGGAATGTTTGTAATATCAGGTAAGCATTTTTTAATCACTCAAATTTTCTCATCATTATTCACTTGGTAAACTCATTGTTTTCTCATTATTTTTGGCACATTGACCTTTCTGTTTTTGGGAGATGGCACATAGAACTTTATCACCCTGCTATTTCTTCCCTGAAATCATGTTTTGGAAGAAAGCTTTAGATATATATGGTAAAGACAACATACTGAAGAAAAGAAAATAAAGCTCTGGGAACCACAATTTCCTTGCCCAAGCCCGAGGCTGTATTACTCATGAATTTTTCTCCCTACCTCACTTCTCCCCTCTCTCCCTCCTTATAACCAAATTCCCCATTTCCAAACCCCATCATGGGCATACACCATCCTGTCCAGTCGGTGTAACTAACTTTTATCCATATCCTTCGCCACTGGTTCCTCTGGTTTCTCTCTTAACTCCGTCCCCACGCATTTAACCTGCTGACCTGATAACACTTCTTCATTATTTGATATTTTAGGCCTAAGAGTCTCATAAATATATGATTATTTTCAAAATTTCATGCAGCATGTCATTTTTTTCTCTAATGTTTTCAATTCTCTCTTTTGGAAATTTGGTTTTTAATCAAGCTTAACAGCGTCCTGTGATTCATGTAACTGACGTCACCTAGCGGGATAAAACTTGGTTGTTATTGTTTGTGTTTTCAGTTCTCTTGCCTACTTATGTAATCCTGTTGGTTCTGCATACTGGCTGTGCTGGTTTGTTATGCTAAACTTACGCTTTTATGCTTGGAAACTTTGACAGGTTCTGGGGATGGCAGCATCTATGCATGGAGTGTTCGAAGTGGCAAAGAAGTATGATAAGCTATACTGTTTTTTTTCTGCCTTTTATAACTATTCTTCTTTCTTTATATATTTTTGTTTATATTTGTAATTTAATATATTGTTAATATAATTATTCTCCAGTGAGGATAATATGCTTTCAACGTTATAAGCCATTTTTTTTTCTCTTTTTTTTTCACTAAGAATTTTTTAGAATGTTCCTTTATTGTGAATATAGCAATTTCTTTCCTAATTCCAAACTGTTTATAATCGTCTGAAACATGAGCACAGAAGAAAACACTCATTATATGCTGTTATAACAACTAATAAATTAATTATTACCTGTACATGACTGTGTTTTCTTTTTTCTTCATGTGTGCCTACAGTATGTATTGAGGTGTCACATTTGATGGGATAGGAGATAGTTTTCACTGTTAATTACTTTTTGGCTTTTGTAAATTTTTTTCCTCCTGAATCAGTTTGATTATCTAGATATAACCGAAAAGATAGTATTCTGAAGCCTGTGAAGTTGCATGTGAAATTTTGATTTTGTGTGTATACTGAAGCATAAGTTTTGCAACCAAAACAATGTAATGGTTGTGTATGGCTGAAAAAAAGTGACTGCATGTGTTTAGGTTTGGTGTCAAAAGCTTCTTTGGCTAACAGCATGGTATACTTTCCCCTTGTGGAATTTGAGTTTGAATAGTAGTACTAAATGTGACTTATTTCCTTGTTTAGGTTGCAAGTTGGAGGAGTGCAACTTCTGATACTGGACCTCCCGTTATAAAGTGGGCTCCTGGAAGTCTTATGTTTGCTACTGGATCTTCTGAGCTGTCATTCTGGATTCCAGATTTGTCTAAATTGGGAGCTTATGTTGGAAGAAAGTAGAAACAATACATGATAAAGCGATTGTTTGCCCATCAACCCACTGAAAGGTCATATTTTTTATTAATACTAGACTAAGTGACAAATTCTGCCCTGGCTTGTAAATATCTTTTCCAGTGGGCAACATATATTTCATTGCGCCTCCTAAACTGTGTACAAGTTGAGATATCTAAATGTACATCTTTCTGCCAGCATGCTTTTGATGTTTGTTTGATTATGATTGCTTCAGTATACTAATACATTGTTTTACCCTTCTGCTGTGATAAGGCTTTAGTTTGTTTCTTCCTCGAAAACTAATGAAGGAATTAGAACCAACTTTGTTTTATGATTTAATTCCTGTCTAGCGGAAAATAGCCACATTAGCACTTCTCCGGGGTACTAAAACAGATTTTTGAAACTTATTTTTGGAAATGGTTAGTTATTTCAGAAATTAATTATTAGAAGTGTAAAAACTAAATTTCAGAAATTACTTTCCATAACTGTAGAATCTTAAATTCAAAAACTTATTTTTAGAAATGGTTAATAATTCTGAAAATTAATTTTTATATGTATAAAATCTTAATTCTGAAAATTAATTTTTAAAGGTGTAGAATCTTAATTTTGAAAATCTATTTCTGGAAATGGTTAATAAATTTGAAAAAATATTTTTAAAAGTGTAGACTTTTAATTTTGAAAATAATTTTTGAAACAAGTTAATAATTCTGACAATTAATATTCATAAGTGTAAAATTCTAATTCTAGAAATTTATTTTCAAAAGAGTACTGATATTGATATGTTGATGAAGATCAAAGATGTCATGTTTTTACAATAAATTTATTTTTTTATATTACATTTAAAATAATGGAAATGTTTGGAGGATAATGATACTTGAAATTCGTTTGATGATGTCATGAAAGAACAACAACAAAAATTATTAGTAAAAATGAGAAATGAAATTCGAAAATCGAAAAGAAAAGGAAAATATTTCAAAAATTGAAACAAAAATAAAAAAATTATTAAAAGTAATTTTAAAATATGTAAAAGAATTATATAAAGTGTAAAAAGAAAAAAATAGGTTGGAAAAATCAATCCCATTTTAAACTCACGTTATATCCAACATTTGATGTGCTTTTTTATTTTTCTTAAACCTGTATTCTGAAGTTACATTATATCCAACTTAGTATGTGATTTGATGTTTGATTGTGTTTTTTTTCTTTCAAAAAATAGTTTTTGTTTGTCGTTTATAAAACAATGTAATTAAAAGAAAAAAGGCGTGCTTTTTTTTTTTTCAGTTTTAAAAATAGTTCGTAAAGAGCCATCAAATTTTTTTTAAAGGTCTTGAAAATTGCTTTAAAGAAGGTTCTAATAATTAAATTAATCAAAATAACTTGAACATATTTTTTAAAGTTGTGGTTTTTATTTTTAGTATCGCAAATGTGTAAACATATGACGTAAAAACTTTTCTTCTTTATACTTTATCAAATAAACTTTCTCTATCATTTTTAAAAATAGTTTCCAAAAAATATTTTTGTAAACTAGTTTTAAAGGGAAAAACAAAACATAGTAGCAAACAAAAAATTAAATCGTTATTTATTTAAACGATTTGATAAAATTGCTTTTCTACTAATTAAGAAATTGTAAAATAATTTCTTAGACTTTATTTTTAATATATTTTCTTTCATTAACTCTTGTTATTGTTTATTTTTAAGGTTTAAATAATTTCAGTTCTACAAAATATAATATTTTCATTTAAATTTTATAAAAATGTTATTTATTTTTAATCTCTATATTTACTAAAAAACTTAATTTTATTTTTTATATGAAATAAGAACATGTAATTTGTGGTAAAAACTAAACAATTCTTAGAAATTAAAAGCATGCTTGCTTTCCATTTTAAAAACAATTTTCTATTTTTAAAAATATAATATAATATAAATTTGTATTATATTTTATTTAATAAAAAATCATATTTTCAAATATTAAAAATATTTAAGCATATTAATCATAAGTTTCATTGGCCAACGAGTGCAATCTATTGTGTAACAGAAGGTGTTCAAAGTGCAATAAGTCAAGAATCTCAAAATTGAAGAAATAAGAAAAAAAAAAAGGATATTTTGTTTTGATTTTTAAAAAGAACTTTCTTTTTTTAAAAACCAAAACAAACATGTTTAAAGATTCTGTGTTTTTTTAAGTGTAATTTGAGTGATCTAAGTATCTAACTAGTGGGCAAGGGTCAGTGAACCACTTATTTTTCTGATGTAATAGTTCCTTTTGGATCTCATGTGTTAGGGACCATTTATTTTGTAATTATTATACAACACTTGTTAATTTAATACTACTTTGATCAGTTCCCGAGGAGTAAGCTCTTTTAATTAGTATCAGCGTTTTGATTCCATTTCTGCTATTACCATTTTTTCTTAAGCATGTAATTTTATCTAAAATAAAAAATTATATATAATAATTTTTATTAGAAAAACACTGAATTAAATTGATATTATTAAGTACTATAATTTTTAATTAAAAATATTATATGCAAATTTTAATTATTAAATCAGCTGCCTAAACAAGGGCACAAAGTGCCTTCATTCACTTCAAATACAAATATTATAATTAACAAGCCGACCATTAGAAAATTAACTCATGTCACATGAAATCATAGCACATCTATCCTGACCAAATTATGTATTAACTCCATTACCAACAATTAATTACAAATTACGATTCAAAACATACACAACACAACTATCTATTCTTACACGTATAAGGGACTAAAGCACACTTAAGTTGAAATTAAGCAACACGTATAAGAAGACTAAATGCATATTTTAAATCAATGTATTTACTATTATCTAGAAATTAAACTAAAAAAGAAAATAATGGAAATTAGGTGCTTTTTAGTGTCTTTTTCTTTCTTCAGTAGTTGCTCTATAAACAATAATAATTAAAATTCACTTAAAAATCAAAGTTAGTGGGTTCAATTGCAATACACTGAACATAGCACACTTACAATTCACGTAAAATTAGCTTCACGTAAAATTAGCTGTTCCTTGCAATATTTACAAGACAATTAATGGGATGATAACCTTAAACAACATCATTAGGGAAATCTTGGAACCATCAAGTAAAAAGCAGTGGCTCTGGTGAAAGAGAATGCGTATAGTTTCTCAGAAATTAAGGAAACCCCATAAAACCTTAAAAGTCTCAAAAAACAAGGTAATGGCAGTGGTAGAAGTTGTCACTGACACAACCCCAGGAAACATAAGATCCATCAGCGGTTAGTAGAAACCCATGTGTTAGGTCTTGAGCATAGATCATAATCGTAGTTGACAGGAAATAGCTCAGATTGATGAGGATTGTAGTGTCAAGATACAACCACTATGAGAATTTGAACAAATAGAGTAAAAACAGCATCGATATCTGAGCTGAAAATCCCAAAACAACAACAGGAATAATCACTCATTTCCAAATCAAATGTTGAGTTCACTCACTATTCTTTGTCATCGTGTATGTGATAAAATCCATGCAACTCGGACACAAATCTCTACTCTCTCTCTCTCTCTCTCTCTCTTTCTTCTCTGTTGGACTAGGTTGTACACATAAATAAAAATAATAATATTTAAATTTTTTTATTACACTCTACATCTACCATACTAATTAATATTACTTATTAGTTGTATTTATAGAAGAAGAATTATATTTTAAAAATATTCACAATATTAAATAGTCAAATTACCTGTAACTTAATCAATATATCTATTTACGTAAATAATGAGTATTTTGTTAACATAAATCTCACTAAAAATAAAAGTACAGAAAAATTAGTAAGTAATACATTTGAATATGAATTTTTGTTTCTTAATTATAATTAAAATAATAAAAAATTTATGATGATTTATTATTGATAAAATAATGATATTATGTTGTTTAATTTATATATTATTCTTTACTAAATAAACATTAATTATTAAGGATACAATTATAAAAAAATAATTCTTCATTGATTCTATAAAATCACAATACCAAATAAACAAAGTAAAATTGCTGAAAATTTGCTACAAAATTATTACGCAATATTAGTGATTAATAAAAAACTTAAACGCTCAAATATGTATTTATATGAAATAATAATACAAATATATCATATAGCTCAAAGTAGAACATGTCCTTGTTCACGTTTCTATGTACAAAAGATTATTTCTTTTTTATTGTAGGAGGCTGATGAATTTCAGGACTTTGAAGCTTAGGATTCGTAGGTTAGAAATGCCATGATTGTTTTTACAATTATTTCTGTTAACACAAAAGCAAGGTGAAAGAATCAAGGGATAGATAAACAACCCTTGCCACCAAAGTATAGAGAAATTAAATTAAATATTAAATTAATATTATACCCTCATGTTAAATAATAAAAAATGCTTATCATAAAATAATAATAATAATAAAATGCTAAACAAGTTTTAATAACCTACAACAACTGGTCAAGCATTCTTGCGTACATTACACAAGTTTGAAAATTTGTCTAATAAAATTAAAAATTAATTAATATTTTTTATAAAACACATATAACATTTTTTATGGATAAAAAAAATTGTAGACTACATTAGGAAAAGAATATAACACTTTTCAATAATAATACACCGTAATCATACTTTTTTCCTTGTGGATAATGATTAGCCATTAGTATCTAAATTACCAACAAATTCTAAATGATACACGATATATATTATAAGAGATTCTGTCATGGATTGCACTTTTGGATAAAATTTCTTGTGTCCCAAAGCAACTCGTTAAGTATTAAGAAATAAAAATATTTGATAATGATATAATGTTTAATAGAGTATAAATTTTTTTTAAAAAAATTTGATTTAATAGTTAATGTTTTTAATCTTTTAATTAATCCTTTGGTTAATATTTATTTTGGACAAACTGATAAAAAAAATTACCAAATAACTGTTTATTTTAATTTTTAATGATTTAGAGAATGGTTAAGTTTGATAAAGAAACGAATGATACATACAACTTGAATGAAGAATGAAAACAAAAAAATGAACTTAATACTACTTAAGAGATAAAATGAGTTTAATATTTATTAATTGTAAATATTAAATTATATTTAAGAATGTATTAAAATGTTTTTTATGTATGAAGATAATTTAAAAGGAAAACATATAAAACTGCTTTTCACAAAGGAAAAGGTGAACACAGTCAAAGCACAGCGAGTCTCTCTTCCATGGTTTACGAATTTTCTCGCAGAAGTTCTATTATATTTAACACAGTTTCCATTAACCAGCACAGCCAACAAAACCTCAATATGTATTATAGTTCACAGTTAAAAAATAAAACACTCAAATAATTTTAATGATATCTCAATTTTTAAAAAATAATGTCAATTAAGAAGATAATAAATTACAAAAATAATTTTATTACAATCTCAACATGTTAAAATAACTTTTCATGCAAGAGTTACGTAAATGGATCCCGCCAAAAGAAGAAATCAAGAGGAGAGTATTTTGGACATTTTTTGGGGTGGTGATTTGAACTGTTCTAAATTAATAAGATTGTTTGTTTCACTCTTTCAAACATGTCAAGATAAAACCGAAAGGCCAAGGTGTGTCAAGGCAATCGGTGACCAATCATATTCCAAATAATTTAAGCATATAAAATATACACATAACTTAACCTTTGCAAAATATAATAACATGTTTCTTGGTCCAAGCTTTGCTTTTGTCATTACATCTAATGCCGGCACAGCTACTTCCAACCTTGTTTCATATACAGACACATATAGTCTTCTCTTCCCTTCTCTGATTTTTCTTCTTGTTCTTGGTGGAATTTTTCTCTCTTACATGGCTTCAACATGTTGGCTCATTCATCATGTCCATCTCATACAAACGTTTCTTCTGCTTTGATCAAAACTATAGTCAAAGCCTAATATTGTCAAATTGTTATTCAACAATGAGTGTTTGAGCTTTTCAACAGGGCAACCACGCGTTTAGTTTCTCTTTGTGCATCGCCATCGCATGCTAGCAGCAAGAGATAGCACTCTCATCGTCTTATGCAAAGCTGGGAAATTTGAATATGGGATGCTATTGGCATCTTTTGAATGATCAAAGGAGAAAGTTGTAGTGGTTGAAAAAAAGAAGGGACAAGGAAATAAGGTCAAAGATATATTCTTTTTGGAAAATCCTGATCTGGGGTGATCATGATCAGGGTTATGCTTTCATTCTTGTTCACTTTCAGATTCTTGCTTGATATATATTTTGTTGGGTATTTTTTTTTTTCCCTGTTTGCTTAGTTGGTCAACTTACATGAACAGATATATAGTTTTCTTTAGAGGGAAAGATTATTCAGTGTTGTATGACAAAAGTACTTGATTCAAATGTGGTATCTGTTCACAGTTTTAATGATAGAAATGTTAAACTGCATTTTCTTAACCATTCTTAAGTTCCGGTTCTGCAAAAACTTATACAACCTTTGACTTGGAAATGCTGGTTGAGATTAAAAATTCTGTATGGAAATGATGATTAAAATCTTGGCGTATTAGACAAACAGGTTCTTTGCTTTAGATTATGTTTACATTCTTTTCTTTCTTTCTTTTTTAATAGGCAAAAGAAACTTCATTACTATGAATGAGCACAAGGGGTACTCAAACCCTAAATGCACATTCTCTTCTCTTCTTTCTTTTTTTAATTGTTTGGTTTAAAAATGAAATCTTGTTTTACTACCGACCTTGTACTTTTCAAGTGTCTACGTATTGTGGATTTGGTTCTTTGTGTTAATTTTTTGCTTTAAATTGCCATTAATCTTTCTTTATTGTGATTGCAACTGGCAGATGGCAGGGAACTTCAGATTCACAATGGACCAGAAGGATATTGTTAGGTTTTTGACTACAACTGTTGATAGTTTCATTCAAGATCGGTTAATCAACAAAGAACAAAGAATCCAACACAAAGAACAGTGTGCAGAGAGGTTAGCAGCAGAAGATGGAAGTTATGACAAAGACACTGAGGTGGAATACTCTGATCAGGCAGTATTAGCAAATCTGGATTGGGGTATTGAAGCTCTTGAAGAAGCTATCAACACCTATAACATGGAAACTAAGCTTGCTAGACTTGATTATGCCGAAAAGATGTTGCAAGTGTGTGCAATGTTGAATCCTAAGCAAAAGACTGCTGGAGTGCCAAACTTCTATCTCTCAGCTTGGGCAAACCTAAATCTATCCTACTTATGGAAGTTGAGGAACAATATTCAAAATTGTGTTTTTCATGTCCTTGAGATGTTCATTGTTGACCCTTTTTTCTCTCGGATTGATTTTGCTCCTGAACTCTGGAAAGACCTGTTTCTTCCACACATGAGCTCAATTGTGGGGTGGTATTCTGAAGAAAGGCATAAGCTTATGATGGAAGTGATACCTGACGCTTCTGATATGTCCTTTACAGCTGATTTTGATCAATTTTTCAATGAGTCTTTGGTATTTTCTATGAGGCCTCATCAATTAGACAAATTACAAAAGTTGGAGAAGCTTTATGGAGAATCGTTGGATGAGAACACAAAGCTATATGCAAAATATTATAAAGATTGCATGAACTCCGATGGCACCTCCAGCAAGAAAGTGGCTCCTATGTTGCCAATTGCTGAGCCACCAATGACTCCTTTACATGAGTTGAGCCGGTCTGTTCCTGATTTTGTAAAATTTGGTCCTATTTTGCCCAAGAGTGCTGGGTTTTCTTTGACATCACGATCTAAAGATGGCGGAAATGAAACAATCAGGTTAGAGTTCATATACAAATTTTGAATTCTTTGAATCTGTGTTCATGTGCCTATTTGTGTTTTGCATGCGTGTTATGATTCAGTACCAAAAAGTTGTTGATCATCCTTTTAGCACAAGAAAATTCAACATACAATTATATTTCCTTTTAACCTCATAATACCTTGTACTTGTTGGATGGTTACTTTCAACAGAGAGAATTCAACTTCCAGCCATTCAAAGGCAGAGAAATCGTCCATATGGGGTACAAAGGTGATATAAAGTTGTGTGTATATTATTGCTAATAATATATATTTTGAGATACATGGATTTAGAATAGCATTTTGGTATTGGCCTCATGATAAACTATCATATGCAGGAGATCATCATTGAAGAGAATGAAGATGATTCAGATTCTGAGCTTGATGATGCATCTGAGGATTCTGATAACAAAAGCAATATTTTTTCACCAGAGATGAAGATGGTTAAGGATGAGGAGGATATTGAACAAAAAGTGAATCTATCAAACCAGAAAAGCCAAATTAATTCTCCTTATATCTTCTCTCCCTTGGATTCTCCAAGAAATGCTCCAAATATTTCATCTTCAAAACCTGATACGCATAGTAAAAGAGAACCCAAGTGTTTGCGCTTACTATCTAGTCGTTTTAGGGACTCAACTATTGCTGAATCTTTATCATTATCTATGGACATGAGCACAGATCATATTTTCTACTCTGATAATGAAGTAATGGTATGTCAGATAAGATTATATAATCCCATTTGTTATTTATTGCTATGTAACTATTTTTTTGTTACCAAGTGTTATGACTATTTTTCAAGTTCAACTATTTAACGACCCTTTGGAATATAGGTCTTGAAGAATATTCAGAGAAATAACCATAACCAAACGTTAAGTATGAATCATGACAACGAGAATAGCCTGGTACTAAATGACAGGTAGTCACCATTTTCTTTTATTTATGATATATAGGGTTCTCTTGTAGTTCTTGTGCTAATCTTTAGGTTAGTGACAAGTGAAAAATATGAAAAATATCATTTTCCTCTTAATGTTCAACTATCTTTGGGTTTTCAGCTCCCTTTGTGAAAGTGATGAGGGATATCAAAGCTGCATTTCATTGCCAAAATTGGAGAAGTTAACTATAGGGACAAAACCACCCAAAGATTTTGTTTGCCCAATCACTGGGCAGATATTTTGTGATCCTGTCACCCTTGAGACAGGCCAGACCTATGAAAGAAAAGCAATTCAAGAATGGCTCAGAACAGGAAACACAACCTGCCCGATCACGCGACAGCCTCTATCTGCAAACACATTACCAAAAACAAACTATGTTTTGAAGAGATTGATAACATCATGGAAAGAACAAAATCCTGAACTAGCTCAAGAATTCTCTAATTCTAACACACCAAGGGATTGTTCTCCCTCTACAAAAGACATCCCAATGCTCTCCATTATACAAAGAACAAATGATTCACCAGGTCACAAACACAAAGATAATTATATTAGACAAAGGAGTAACAGATTTATGCGTGTTGCTGTTGCAACATCTCCAACTAGTGTGTTATCTCAAGCTGCAGTAGAAACAATAATAAATTCCTTGAAACCTTACATTTCAAGTCTTTGTACATCAGAAAACTTGCAAGAATGTGAAAAAGCTGTATTGGAAATAGCAAGATTATGGAAGGATTCAAAGACTGATCCTCAGATTCATGCTTATTTATCAAAGCCAACTATCATAAGTGGTTTGGTGGAAATACTTTCTGCTTCTCTGAATAGAGAAGTTTTGAAAACATCAATTTATATTCTTTCCGAGCTAATATTTTTAGATGAAAGTGTTGGAGAAACACTAAATAGTGTTGATTCTGATTTTGATTGCTTGGCTACTCTACTTAAGAATGGTTTGGCTGAGGCTGCTCTTCTTATTTACCAACTAAAGCCAATTTTTGCCCAGCTTTCAGAACATGAACTTATACCCTCTCTTGTCCAAGTGATCCAGAACAAAAATGAGGAGTTAGATAATTTTCAATTAGTTATAGACCCCAAAGATGCTGCAATAGCAGTTATTGAGCAAATTTTAATGGGAGGGGATGAACATAGCAGGTCCTTTAATGCTTTGAGTGTCATTTCAGCAAATGGAATTCCAGCCTTAGCAAAGTATTTGGAGAAGATGGAAGGAAGGAAGTCTGTTGTTTCCATACTTTTGTGTTGTATGCAGGCTGAAAAAGGTTGCAAGAGCTTGATAGCAAACAGAATTGAATTGTCTCCTGTTCTTGAATTATTTCACGCTGGAAATGATAGTGTGAGAGGCATCTGTGTGGAGTTTCTCTCAGAACTAGTGCAACTGAATAGGTAATCTGCCGGCTTGCTTACCACAAGCAAAATTCATCTCGTATTCATCTTGTTCAGTATTTTGGATATGCTTAACTAGAGTCATGATTTGTGTTAGAAAATGGTAGAAACCACATTCTTATGCATTAGAGAAGCATCACATCTATGGTTACACTAAAGTGGAGAAACTAAAACAAAAATAATATCATATTTTTTTAACCAATAATAACTAAAATTAGGTAGGAAAGGCTCATATTTTTCATACCAATCAGAAAAGGTATACCTAACTATTTCCAATTAAACACTCCCCACATTTTAATTTACAGCAGTTTGCTTTTGTTATATTAAACTGTGAAGGCATACTTGGTGACAAAATGTGTTGTTGTGTTATTCCTCTTCCATCACTAGTTGTATTTCTTATTCCTTATATGGTGTTACAGAAGGACATTTTGCAACCAGATATTACAGACAATCAAGGATGAAGGAGCATTTAGTACAATGCATACGTTTCTGGTATATCTTCAGATGGCTCCAATGGAGCATCAACTTGCTGTTGCCAGCCTTCTTCTTCAGCTTGATCTTCTGGTTAGCTTTTTTAGATCAATTTCTTGTCACTAAAATATAATTTATGTTCTCCTGCTACTTCAATATATTTTTGTTCTTGTCCAAATTTTCAGGTTGAACCACGAAAGATGAGCATTTACAGGGAAGAAGCTGTGGAGACACTGATAGAAGCACTTTGGCAAAAGGACTTCTCAAATACCCAGTTGAAAGCTTTAGATTCTTTATTATTCCTTATTGGACATGTAACTTACTCAGGAAAGTCATATACCGAAGCTTGGTTACTCAAGGTTGCAGGATTTGATCAACCTTACAATGCTTTAATGAAGGCCGAGCAGTTGGGACAGTATGACTCTGATTTGATGGAAACCATGGTTTGGGACTACGACATTTTGATTATGATTTTGGGCTTGGTTGATTATTGATTTCTCTCCATACTAACACAAATTTCTCTTACACAGGAGGATGAAAAAAATGCTATGAACTCTTGGCAGAAAAGGGTAGCTTTTGTACTTTGCAACCATGAAAATGGTTCAATATTTCAAGCTTTAGAAGAATGTCTAAGGAGTAATTCCTTAAAGATGGCAAAATCTTGCCTTGTTCTTGCCACATGGCTCACACACATGCTCTCAACTCTTCCTGATACTGGCATAAAGGATGTTGCTCGCAAATCCTTGCTTGACAAACTTATAAATGTCATCCAGTCATCTAAGAACTTGGAGGAAAAGATCCTGGCTACCCTAGCTTTGAAGACTTTCATTGGTGACCCAAGTAGGTTTGTTTATAATAGTTATAGACATTATGTATATTCTACTATTACTAAATAGAAAACTGTCAATGTTTCAGTTGCCCATGAATCACTTAGAGTTTATGCTAAAAGCATGTATAGAATCATGAGGAAGCTGAAGAAATATTCGGTGGTGGCAATTGATATTATGAAAGCCTTACTAAATTTAGAATCTGTTGATGTGGTGAGTGGAATAGTGATTTGGGATATGGTTCATTTCATGTAATATATTTGTTTTAGAAAAGTAACTATTTAAATTCTCTATTTTATAGACAGAATTATGGAGTTGTAAAGAAGTTGTTGAGTTAGATTTGAGCTCCAATGGGGAGGTGCTTTCCTTGCTATATATGAATGGTCAAGTCTTGAGTGGACACTCTGATGGAACTATAAAGGTAGAGTGTCCTAAGAATTAGAAACAAAGTGTTTTTGTGCATGTATTTGGTTGTTTGTCTTAACAGTTCCACTTCATACCTCCTATTAGGTGTGGGATGCAAAAAAGAGAATTCCAAGAGTGATTCAAGAAACTCATGAGCACACAAAAGCTGTAACTTCTCTCTGTTCTTCAGTTGATAGACTATACAGTGGTTCCTTAGACAAAACCATTCGGGTAACTTCTCTTGCTATGTCGCAAGAAAAAATTGTCTGATCTTTGTTGGTCTATATTTTATTGGGCATACTAATTAATGTTGCGAAGATTTGTGGTGATGATTAGCTCTTTGGCATGTTTACATCGTTCATTAGTTGACTTGAGACCTTTTGATAACAGCTAACGTTAAGTTACTGTGTACCTGCAGCCTGCACTATCCTTTGAGAATATTTAAAAAAATTATTTTTCCTGGAATGGAATAAAGAATAGTTTCCCATAATAAGTGTTAATGTTTATTGAAATGAACAAACAGAAATGAGTATGCTCAACATGGAAAAAATTGTGATTCAATAGTTTGTCATGCTCTTTACAGTAGAAGAGTAATGCTATTAACATCTTATAAATGCTTAGTCACTTACCTTCATGTTAACTTACCAAATTACCTATTGCATCCTTTTGTTGATCCTCTAGCTTAAATATAATATTGAATATGCCCCACTGAATAATACTACTTATATACAGGTTTGGACAATTAAACCTGATGAGATTAAATGCATAGATGTTTATGATGTTAAGGAAGCAGTGTATGAGCTGACAGCAAATGCTAAATTGGCATGCTATGTAACTCAAGGAACAGGAGTTAAGGCAAGCCAAATTACTTGAACAAGACAAATAGAAATGTAGTTCCATCGTAAGATAAAATTAATAAGATTTGAGATGTGACAGGTTTTTAATTGGTCCGAGGCTCCAAAGCTCATCAATTTCAACAAATATGTGAAATGTCTAGCTGTTGCTGGGGACAAACTGTATTGCGGCTGCTCTGGTTACAGCATTCAGGTAAACATCTTTCTACATTGCTTCAAATTCTTGTAGTGTTTAGCCGAGTAAACCAACCAACAGAGGTTGCTTCGAAGTTAAGATCCATAATGTTATTTCCATCTACAAAACATGCCACTCTGGCATCACATGCAAAAGCTTCTCTGGTAATTCTTCCTTAAAAACTATATGGTTATGAATAATGGCAGGAGGTCGACTTGTCCAAACATACATCAAATTCATTCTTCTCAGGCACAAGAAAATTGTTGGGAAAACAAACCATACACTCCATTCAAATTCATGATGGTTACCTATTTGCTAGTGGTTCTTCTGTTGATGCAACTGCAGGAAAGGTAAATGCAAATTCTAGCTCTAAACTTCTATATCAAAGTCATTGTCATTCATTACAGATATGCATCCTTTCTTGCTAAACTGACTTTTCCTTCAATTGATGTAAGATATTTTCACTTTCCTCCAAAATGATGGTGGGATCACTCTCAACTGGACTTGACATCCATCGCATAGTCATCAATAGTGACTTCATATTTGCCGGTACGAAATTTGGCACAATTGAGGTTTGGCTAAAAGATAAGTTCACCCGGGTTGCTTCCATCAAAATGGCAGGTGGTCATACAAAAATCACATCACTAGTGTCAGATGCAGATGGTATGATGCTTTTTGTTGGTTCCTCTGATGGCAAGATCCAGGTTAGGCCTTGACCTAATCATTATGATGCAGTCATGATTTCATAAAACTAAGTTGCTTCTTTCCACTAACCCATTTCCTCTCTGGATTCTTGCTACAGGTTTGGGCTTTGGATTAAGCATAGAATATGAACAAGTGTAATATCCCTTTTTCCACATGTAAATGAATTGCTGATGAGTTTTTCTTGTTTGGGATCCTTACAGATTCTATAGGTTCATTAGTTAAAGACTATTATTGTTTATTATATTATATAATCAAAATAATAAATTCTATATCGAAGGTCTATGGAGCATGTGCAACTTGGATTATAGTAAGTCAAGCATCAACTTACATGAGCATCTCGTAGAATCCAGCTATGAATTCAAAATTAAGACAAATTTGAAGTAAAACTTCAATAGATTTATGCCAAGTATCACATTGCGAAAGTGAATTTAACCAATAACTCCCCTGTCTCACATTTTGGTGACTTCTTTATTAACCTAAACTTAACATGGACTAAGATTTCATCTTTTACCCACTGCCTTATCCCACTTGCCGTATTTCTTGATTTCATGTGTTTTGCAAATTTCAGATGTAATCATTGTCCCAACTGTTTCTAAAAAATCATAAGCTGCCATATTTTATTTTTTTTCCTTTTATAATTTCCTTACTTTTTTTTTTTTTAACTCCTTGCTTTGCTAGTTTGTTTGTACACATACCCTTTTCATTGCCTCTCTATTCCTAATCAAAATCTGAATAATAACTACTAGTGTAAGTACAATTTGAGGGTCATGATTTTCCACATATATCTAAATCACTCTTTTCTAATACTTTGATTCACAGCTTATGTTGTTAAACTGAACCAAATAATACTTTGACCAAATTAACAATTTAAATTAGGTGACACACACAGATGACGTCACATGATATATTAAAAAAACATATATAAAATGTGAAAGTAGTCGTAAATTAATTCAATTTATTGAAAAGAATAATTCCCCATATTTTAACTAGTTTTTTTTTTATCCCAAATTTGAAGTAATTTATCACAAATTCAACATAACTGAGCTATAACTGTCTAAATATCCATTTCATAATCAGACAAGTAGATCATATATTTGGTTTGATTTTGACAACAGTGTCAAGACCAAAACATCCTACTATCAACTGAGAATTTATAAGATAAAGATTATCAACTTTTAGATCTCATTCAAAATCTTCATTTTATCTTATAAAGTTCCAAAGCTGGAAATAAGGGTTAAAATTAGCCATCAATGACACTGATAGCTGCAAAAAGAGAAAATACTAAATATGCTAAAAGTTGGGAAAAAGATTAAATCTGGATGTTGGTACCTCGGAGGCTGTGAATTGTAAACTTATCATGAATGAATGTCTTCCGGTATATAAAAAAAAAATTCTTAGAAAGAAGAGAGGCCAGCAAGTTTCCTAAACTTCTCATAGGAAACCCAGAACACAAATTGCCATGGACCAAGCCTTGCCCATGTGGGAAAGAATCCTTTCCACAATGCTCTTATTCCTTCAATTTTAACTGTCTTTACCAAGCAATCATAAGAGTTACTATATAAGACTTTTCCTTCCTTTTTAGCTGCCTGATTCATCATTCTAGTCTTCACAACATCAGCTGGACAACTTAAAGAAGTTGCCGCCAGACCTGACATGATGGGAGCTAATGTGTGGGCATAAACATTATCCTCAGCTATCCTACTTCTAATAACAAACTGTTTGGCATGATCATAACAGGCTAATTCTCCCATGTTCACTAAGAAGGCTCTTTGGATATTAGGAAAAACACCCTTCCACAATCCCTGAAATCCTTCAGCTCGAACAATTTTGTTCAAGGCATCAAATGGCCCCAAATACCGAGGTTGAAGACCTTGGCTCACCCTTTGGCCGTCAGCTTGCATCCTCACCTTGACAAGATCAGCTGGGCTGGCTATAACCTGTACTAATGAGAGTAAACCGTAGAACATTGTAATTTTTAAAGAAACATATCATCAAAGGTGACCAGTTAATTAAAATCTTATGGCTAAAACAATAATTATTCCCAAAATATTTTCCATGTTACTGTTACTGGGAAATTATAACGTTGTAAATTTACATTTTATCATAATGCTAAGTAGATAATTCTTGGTTTTTATTTGACCTTTGTTTAACCTTTATATCTAATGGTTATCTTTGCACCTCACCGATGAAATCATCATCCTATCCTTTTACTTCTACCTCTCCTACCCAAGACAGCGTGGAAAATTTTGAAAGCATCTCTATTAGTTCAATATGTGAATCCCAACACCTTTCTAAAAGGCTGTTGCCTAAGTTCTTTGGTCGAGATGGACCGTGTTATTTGTCTTATGTTTGTGGGTTTGCCAAGCTTGAGGGGACCAGAACCAAGACAGTGACAAAGCCCCTCACAAAGGTTGAATCACCTAGATTAGGACCAAGAAAAGGAAGATATTAAGTATAGCCTATATGACTGAATACTCAAGTCTCCTAGTTGATCCCTTTTAGGTAAACCCTTCTTGAAACTGGGATAAAAATCAGTCAAATGAACAAAAACCATGCAATAACGGTCACCAAATCAATCAATGATGTAAAACTGAGACTGATCTAAGGACTACACATGCTTTACTATGTTCATAAAATCTTGCAAATGTTGTTCTTGGAGACATAAATTTCTTCACTTGAACCATTCAACAATGGAATTCAAAATCAAAAGGCTTATCCTTTAATTATAACCTTGTCACTCAACACATTTAAACGAGAAGGTACAAAAGTTTCTAATTACAAATAATTACCAAAAGAAATGACTAAATAACAAAAATTATGCAGAAATATACAACACATTTCCAGAACATGTAGTTCTCACCTGAGCCACAGTACCAGAGATTCCACCGACTACAGCCTTACGAATGATAGAAAGTGAAGCATTGTCAGAATCAACCACACTTCTGAGGTGCTCATACCCGACAATTCGAATAGGCGTGTAGAATAGGTGTCTAATAATTGCTGGAGACAAGCCATTGTAAAGGCCAAGAGTACCTTGTTCACGAATAATGCCCAAGCCTACTCGAAATGCATTAGTTGGACGACTAGAGGAAAGTGATTCACCATGGAGTTGGAGCCTGGTCTTGATCAGATCTATGGGGAAAGTTGTAGACTCAGCCACCATAGCTGAGAGTGATGTCAGCAAGACCTTCGTGTGAGCATTATTAACTCCACCATGTTCATAGCCTGATTTCATTGGTTCATTCAAGAAACACCTAACTCACCACCAAAAAATATGCACAATGCTGATCCAAGACAATCAATGATATCTTTTGGCTGCTAAGATTCCTACACATTGAGAAGTGTTGTACCTATCAACAACACAGTCTCTCTCCACACACACACACGTCCAAAAAAAAAATGGCATGACAAAGAATTTATATTGTTCTTATAAAATCATTATATGTTGAGATATATGGACAATGCAAATGTGCATTGCTAGAGAAGTTATGCATCGTCATCCAGATTGGTAAGGGAGAAATTGAACAAAATAAGATATAAAAAACTTCCATTTTCTGATTTGACTTTGGGTTTGTTGCTTCAAAGGATTTAACTTGAAAGAACGATGCGTTGCTTTGAAAAGTTGAGATTGTTCTCTCTCTTAATGGTTTTGATTGCATATGAACACTCAAGGTCAGGTTTTTTCATCTACTTTTCACCCATCGTTCATCAACAACACGTTAACACGGTTCCAGAAACCAAGTGAGAAGGATCAATCACAACATACTCATCAGGCATCATGGGTAGCACGATTGATTCAAAATTACCTCGGCCATTCGGAGCAGTCGATGATGTCACCGTTCAACTCATGCGTATCCCTTCCATTCTGCCGGCGCCGAGAACAACCATAGGTAACCCATCATTTTTATGTACATGTTAATAATAATAATAATAATAGTTTAAAATATACGTTAATTTACTAATTAATTTTTATGTTTAAAATTAACCCTTTTTTTATATAAATCTTCTTTTACACACACAAACACGGCTAATTTAAACGTGCAAAATTAATTTTAATAAGTATATTACTATCAAATGCACTCTTCTCCTAAATGCTTTCTTGCATATTTTATGAGAAATAATACATGTAAATTTAATTTTTCTGTCCTGTGTTTAGGATAGTTATTATCTTTAAACTTATCCAAGTTGTGATGATTCTCATGCCCATATGAATGTTTGGAACTTGGAAGGAAATAAATCAAACGATAAGTTTAGACAACCTTGTAATTAAATAATTATTTAATAAGTTATTATGTGAAGAAATTAATATCATAAACTAAGACATAAAACTATTGACATGAGTTAAACAAATTTTATTTAAAAAGATGTAAAATATTTATTTAGATCAGTTGTATTAATAAGTTTATTAAAATAAATTTAAAATAATTTATAAGAGTTACATTTTATTTATATAAATTCTTTTAAACATACTTGAAATAAATAACAATGCAGACACAAATAGTTGAATATTATATTAAGATAAAAAAAAACTTAATTATGCATTACATTTTATAATAAAAAAAATGAGCAGTGTGCTATTAATAAGCTTTAACTGAGTTTTGACAAAAAGATTGGTAGCTCTAAATCATGTAACTAGTAATGAATAATAATCTCAGTTAGTTTTGCATGTGAGTTGAATTGTATGATCTACAATTAAATATGAAACTATAATCCTTAGTTAGAATGCTAAAGATTACAAGTAAATAATTTTTGAAGGATCACAATAATTAAAAAAAAAAAGGCTCACTTAGGATTAAAGTATATCTATAATTAAGCACAAGACCACAAGCCATTACCAAAATAATAGAAAATACAGTTAGTGGATTTTTGGGTTTTGACAACAAACATAAAAATAAGCCTATGATGTTTCTTTTGCCAAAGTGTGAGCATTAGTCTACAAAATTCATGAATGAAAGAACAATAATCCAAAATGACAAAGGCCTAAAAATATTTGATGCCAAGATTCTAGAAAGAGAAAATTTTACATAAAAAATATATTAAAAAAATTGTAAAATCACATGTCATAAAGATATATGTGTATTGAATTAAATTCATGAAATAATGTCATATATGTGTATTATTTGCTTAATTTTTATATTTAAAATTGAGAAAACAATAGCAAATAGAGAAAATGAAAATATAACTCACATTCAATTAACTTTAAAAGAAAAGAAAAATCCAAAAAGAAAGAAAATCTGTTTAACTTTATTTTTGTTTTAATTTTCTTTTTCTAGTATTTTATTTCGTAGAGCAGCGTATACTTCCCCCTTTCTCTACGATTTAAACCCTAATTCTTACTGTATCTGTTTTTCCTCTTTCCCTCTTCGATACCCGAAAGAACACACACACTCTCTCTCAGTGTGATGGCAACGGAAGAGAAAGACAAGGGATACGAAGGGGGAGCAGGAGGCAAGTTTCGGAAACGCCCCTTCCGCAGGACCCAAACGACGCCGTACGATCGTCCGCCAACATCCCTCAGAAACCCTAACAGCAATAATGGTTGGTTATCGAAGTTGGTTGATCCCGCTCACAGGCTTATCACTTATAGCGCTCATTCTCTCTTCTCCTCTCTCTTCCGCAAGCGCCTCCCTCCCCCTCCCTCAATTCCTTCTCCAGGTTCGTGTTTGTTTTTAAATTTATATAAAAAGAGGGTTTTACTATTGAAATTTTGTAAATTGGGTTAGTGAATTTTGTTTTTTTCCTTTTTGGTTACTGACATTGTTGTTCGGTTTGTTACGTTCAGTTCAGGATTCAGTTATCGGCATTATGCTAATTACTTTTCAATTAATGTCATTTTCATGAGTGTCTGCATTTTTTAAAGCAGTTAAGGCGGGAGCTAGATTATTGTTATTATTTAAATTATTATTATCCTTGTATTGATGCTATACTTTCTGAACTGATTGAATATTTATGCCTAATGTAGATGAAAATGTGGGTCAAAGGTCAAGTTTTTTTCTTCCCTTTCGAGACTATTTGTGGTCGAGGCAGGGGGGTTTGGGCTCATAGGTTGTAGAGCCTTGTGAATTTCAGTCACAAGGAGTGTTTGGGCCTATTGGGATTAGGGTTTGTTATCTTTATTGATTGATTATAATTTATTGCGAATCTTTTGTATTTTGCTTGTGGATGTGGATCTGTAGTTCACTGTAGGCCTAAACATGCTAAACTCTTGAGTATTTTTTTTCCTACTCCATATCTTTTGTTTGTCCCCCCGGTTACAGCAGGTGACTTTTTTTATAAGTTTTCTGTGCTTTTCCTTTTTTTATTCATGTTATCTGTTGCTTTTGCTGATATGAAAACGAATAATACCATTCTGTGATTTATTTACCAACATACATTTTTTATGGATATTTTGTTTATTGGGTGCAGGAACAGAACAGGAAGTAAGGAACAATCATCAGGAAGAAGCTGCCTATGTAAGTATGCATACTCCCTGTATGTTACTTGAGGATTCATTTTTGAGGGGTGTGATGTGTGTACAATTGTATTTCATTTTAATATACCATCTTGCCAACAGATATATTGTTAATAAGATTATTGTTAATGAGTAGTTATTTAAAGCTTCAAAAGACTTATTCGTTTAAATAACTACAAAATAATTGGGTATCATGATAACTAGTCTATATATATATATTCTATATCTATACATAAAATTGACTACACCTACTTATTGCTATATATTTATAACTAAATTTATGATTATTTAGATTTAGAATGCTTAGAGTCACATATAAATTAAGTGTAACTGTTATATATATATAATTTGTTTTAAAAATTAATTAAAGGTTTTTTACTTTTTAAATCTTTCTTTCACATTAAAAATAATTATTTGATAAATATTAATTTTATATTTAAATTATAATTCTTTTTAATTATTTTAAAACTAAATTAACTAATAAAAAAATATAAATACATCTCTGCAAACTAGTTATTAGTAAGTTTATATTCCATGTATTTATCTATTCTTTTTAAATTAAATATTAGTTACATTTTCTGTTCTTTTTTATCATGTCAAATTTTGACAAATTATTTATTTATTACTTAAAAAAATTTTAACTATTAATCTTTTTATTATATTACATTTTTATTTTTTATTTAAGTTTTAAAAATAATAAATTATAATTCTTTTTAATTATTTTTAAACTAAATAAATAATAAAAAGTATATAAATATATCTGTGCAAACCTATGCACGTGTATATTTACTAGTATTCATAAATTTTAGCTAGATGAATGGTTCAAATAATTTGTGAACAGTTTCTTTTATTTGGTAACTTGTGTTATTGGGTGGAGCTTTACTGGTATTTTTATGCTTGATTCTTCTGTACTACTCTATTTTCCTTGTGTATTTGGGAGCTTGAATTATAGTATATGACCTGCATTGTGTATGTAAAGGTCTCCCGGAAGTGTTTCATTTAGCATCATTTAAGATACTAATGGTACACTACACAATTGCATGTTCCATTGAGCTACTTGCAGTGCTTGTACAATCATTCTTCATTTTCATTGTTTGTGGAGCATTGGAGCTTAAATGTTCCCTTTTGACTAGTGAACCAGTTTTGTTACTTTTGTCATCATGTTATTGCATGAGAAACAGGTTGCAAACAATTCCTCTGGCAAGCAACAAGGACCTGTTGTTGGAAGTGATGCTCAGACTAATTGTTCTGATGGTGGTGGATTAAATGAACTTGAAAAGCTACTAAAGCAGAAGACTTTCACAAGGCATGTTTTGTATCATATGCTTGAAGAACCATTGCTTATTTAGTTGTTGAATATATATTTATTCTGGCATTTATATTATTTTATTTTCAGCAAAGCTAAAATAATTTATACTTTGAATGATGCATATAAAATGATGCAATGGTGTCATATTGTGAACTGTAGGTTTTGTCAGGGGTTTAAGACGTCTATTGAATTGATTTTGAATGTTTCCCCTGTACATTACACTGTATTTTGAGTAGCTTTATGTTGACATGTGCTTCTTGACATTTATTATAGTTTTTGGAGTTCTTGTTAGGATGCATCTGATTTTGCTCTTCTTTTTTTTCCAGTCACAGCTTAATCTTTCATATATTGATAGTTTCTTTGTGCAATTTGCACTTAATATGAATCTCATTTTACTTCTTTGCTTATTCCACTTGTCCATGAACCGTAATGCCCAAGGTCTTTGATAATATTATACATCTGGTCATAAATTTTTTGTTGATTCTGTACCTGATAGTTGTTTATTATTACACAGATCCGAGATTGATCATTTGACAGCACTTATGCATTCAAGAACTGTGGATACACCTGTCAGGGAAGAAGAAAAGCGGACCGAAATAATTCCATCAGAACCAATGTTACCTAGTGGACGAAGGGAAGAATATTCCAAAACACCTGCAGTTGCAAATGGGTTTGAAAATCATCTTGTTGTAACCCCGCATGTTACTTCAAGTGTATGTGAACTTGCCATTACACATTTTTTTTTGTATTTTGTGGATAGAAAGTTATTCATTTCTGTGCTGTGCTTCATCTCACATGTATTGCTTTTTAATGTCCATAGTTTCCTGTTGAGAATGTTGGCTCACCCGTGGAGCATGCAAAGGCTTACATGGGGAGCAGGCCTTCCAAGGTATCCTCTTCAATTTTAGGCATGCAAACTTCTGCTCTCAGGGAAGACCCAACTCTTGTAAAAAGTGAAAACATCCCTTTTAAATCCCCTATTATGTCAATTGTGCCAAGGGCTACTAGACATGCTGCAGTTCATGAAAATGGCTTTGTGACCCGAAGGTCTCATGGCAGAACTGCAATATATAATATGGCTCGAACACCATACGCCAGAATTTATCCAACATCTACTGTCAAGGTTTGCTTTCTCCTGAATCATGTTTTGGATCATAATCGTTTTAGGATCAAATTTTTGAACTAGATTCTGTTTTACAGGGTGATGGGCTTGCTGTGGAAGGTGAGCCGTTTTCTTCAAGTCAGTCTGCATTGCATCATGACATGCTTTCTGGATCTAAACAAGGGGTATAAGTACTTGTGAGTTATAAGTCCTGTCTTTCTGGGTATATTTTAGATATGTTACGAGATATTTTGTTGTGCTTTTCTTCTCATATTTGCAGGCAGTAAAGCGTAGAAGTTCAGTGTTGGATAATGATACTGCATCTGTTGGTCCTATACGTCGAATTCGTCAGAAGTCCAATCTTCTATATTCTAAAGAGTCAAGCTTACCTCTTTCTAGCAGTTCTCTATCCATTCCTAGGAGCAGAATGAGTATTGATACTACTCAGCAACCCTCATCTTCCATTCAGAAGCCTGTTATACCGGATGATGTTGAACATAGCCATATGAAATATTCAGAAGAAAATGTGGATGACACTATACCTAGTTCAAACTTCACCCCTTTACCCTCAAAATCCAGTGAAATGGCTTCAAAAATACTGCATCAACTAGATAAATTGGTTTCTCCAAAAGAAAAAGCATCAGAATTAAGGCTACCACCACTTGGGAATGATAATTCACCAACAAAGTTGTCACCTTCCATGTTACGTGGACAGGCCCTTCGAAGCATGGAAATGGTAGATTCATCAAAATTGCTGGACAATATACAAGGTAACAAGTTAGATAGCCCATTTGGAAATTTGTCAGCTAGTGCTCACAATCAGAAGTTAAATTCTCAGAGCGATAAGGTTGAAAATGGTTCATTGAAGCTTGTTGCTCCTTGCGATGGATTTCTTCCAGTTGTAGCAACTACAGATGCCACAAACCCAAGGAATCGAGTCTTGTCTAGTGCAAAATGTGTGGATTCTTCTATGATAAAATCTGTTTCTGACCCTCCACAAAAGAAGAGGGTATTCCATATGAGTGCACATGAGGTATGAGATTTTTTTAACAAATATCTATTTGACTGCTTTCAGTGGTTGTCATGATTTAAATTGTTTTTATTTCAATGTTTTTGTGGGTTGTTTTACATGAGCATAGTGGGAATAACTAGTATTACTAATCTTGTAGGCTTGTTGCTTACAGCAATAGGTTGCTTCCTTCCATTTACTCCCAAATAATGATAAATAAAGCAATTGGCATGATATATTTTTGTTTCTTAGGTCTTTATTTGAGTAGTTTTTACTTGTAGTGAATTTGGTTCCAAACAGAATAAATTAGAATTGAGTTTTCAAAGGAAACATATGATTCAACCTCACGATGTGATTGTTTACCATTCTTTTGTTTCTGTCCTTTTATAAAAGGATTGTGTGGATCTGGATGATGATGCTCATCCTAATGGAAATGCATGTTCTTTTGCTCCTGTTGAGAAAGAAATGACAAACTCCATTACTGTGATAGAGAAAACTGCCTCTGGTACTAAAGCAATTGCACAGGAGAATCCCTCATCACTACCTGTAGCAAGGGCAACCCAAAGTGCCATAGATGGTAAAGCTCATTTTGGGACTACTGATGTGTTTAGGGTTGGTGAGAAGGTTGATGTGTCTACCTCTTTGACATTGTCTTTCCCTGACCCAACTTCTAAGCCAGTTATGGCTTCAGTTACAGCAGCTACACAAGCTAGTTTTGGTTTGGACAAGCCTGCTTCATCAAATGGATCAATTGCTAATCCTCCCCTGTTTAATTTTGGGAATAAAGTGGTTTCACCGGCAGAGTTAATGGCTATTGGTGCTCCATCAGAGGAGATAACCAAATCAGGTCCAGTGTTTGGTTTGGAAAAAGATGTTTCATCAAAGAAGCATGTTGCTGATGCTCCATTTGTGAACTTTGGCTCCGATAAAAATGTTGACAAGGTTTCACCAATGCCATTTACTGCTTTATCATCAGTTCATGGTGAATCCACTTTTCTGAAATCTAGTGCGTCTTCTGAGTCAAAGCTGGGAAGCTCAATCAGGTTAGTGTATATAATTTATTGAGCTTTTGAAAATATTTCTAACACAATTCCTTACACATCTAGGTTGTTGAGGTTTGGGTCTGTTCTGGCCTTTCTTTTTTTTTTTTTTTAGTGTACTGAGGATGTCTCCTAGCCTACAGCCAGAAATTATTTCCTTGAGGCTTAAAGATCATTTAAGTGGCTTGCCTCTTCCAACAAATCTGTTTTCTATTTTTTACTTTAATATTTCTATTGCATGACCTTTGAAAAGTGGTAACACCTTTTGGTTTGACTGTGGAGATGACTCTTTGATGAGAAATATTCTGGGAAATATACTAGAATTCTTTGGTTTTTCTTGAAATAATTCAGCTTAGGAAATTTTGTTTGTTACTTTTGATTTTTGGGTTGGTGATAGAAGTCTCATTGGATGTACATCTTTCCTACAATTATTAATATTTCTACCATTCCACCTGTTTCACTACGTATACTTTTAACTTGATTTGCACTTGGAGTCATTTTACTGTGCCGTAGTTCATCAAATTTACCATCCTTTATATGTGCTGTACTTTGAGTAGTGTAAATGCTTGATAGTCAAACAATTATTTTTGTTCCTTGCCTTTTGCAATTTGACTGTCTGATTTTTATTATGCATCTTAATTACATCTTTTCTCCTTTTTGTATGCATTGTACAATTAAAATTGAACAGAAAATTTGACATCATTTTATGTTCATGAAGTGTTTCATTGATTCATGTACTAAATGTATCTTCATGTGCAGCTCAATTACTGTTGCTGGTGCAACTTATTTTTAATTACATCTTTGCTCCTTTTTGTATGCATTGTACAATTTAAATTGAACCGAAAATTTGACATCTTATTATCTTCAGTGAAGTGTTACATTGATTCATGTACTAAGCGTATCTTCATGTGCAGCTCAACTATTGTTGCTGGTGCAACTGAATCTATGCCAAAGGTTTGTCAATCTGATAATGGTGATATTGATACTAAAATAGATACTGGATCTTCTCTTAGGGCATCAGAACTAGCTTGTTCATCTGCATCACCATCATCATTATTGACATCACCCAAGAGTATATTCACTTTTAGCCAAAGTTCAAATCAAAATTGTGGGCTGGTTTCATGCCCATCATGTTCTTCCTCTCCATCTCTTGCATCAAATGACTTTACCGGTCAGAATATATTCAGCAATTCATCTGCTGCCACAAGCAGTGCTGCTGCAGATTCTACTGGCACTAATATGGCAACTATTGCTCCCGCTACAATTGGATCAAGTAATAGCAGTTCCTCGACCCCAGTGGTGGCATCTTCATCTTCAACAACTTCCTTTTTCAAATTTGGATCCTCTCTTGTTGCATCAACAAGTTTACCTTTATCTTCTTCTGGATCAGCAACGGTGGAAACTAAAAGCAGGCAGGATGCCCATGTTGGTAGTCTTAGCAGCACTGCCTTTGGTAGCTCATCTGCAGGGAGTGTCATTTTTGGTTTAAGCTCTTCAGCAACAACTGTAAATAGCCAGTCTCAGTGTTCTATCATTGGTTCTAGCGGTGGTTCTGTGCTTGGTGCTCAGACATCTTTTATCAGTGGGTTTGCAACTTCTAGTCAGACCCAGTCGGTTCCATTTGGTTCATCTGCATCATCTTCATCATTTGGGTTGACTGGGAACACAGCTTTTTCTTTGGGGAGTTCTTTATTTCCTTCTTCAAGCCCTGCTACTAATACAGCTTTTTCTTCTGGGAGTTCTTTGTTTCCTTCTTCAAGTTCTACCACAAACGGTACCAATTCTGGTACTTTGGGATTCAGCACCTCTGCTTCCTCTTCAGCTGCCAATTCTGTTAGCTCCAATAGCGGTACAAGCTCTACTTTATTTGGGTCTAGTTGGCAGCCCAGCAAGTCTCCATTTGATTCCACATTTAGTTCATCATCTTCATCTGGGTTTTCCTTTGGAACATCCACTTCTTCTGTTGCTTCAGCCAGTTCAGCCACGCTATTTTCATCAACCTCCAGTGCATCAACTCCTCAATTCTCTTTTACTTCAGCAGCAGCCTCTACCTCCACTCAGCCTCCTTTTGAAAGTCCAAATCCTGTCTTCACATTTACTTCAGCTCATGCTAATAATTATCAGATAAGTATGGAGGACAGTATGGCTGAGGATACAGTTCAAGCGACCCCACCGGTGACTTCTATATTTGGTCAGCAACCTGTTCCAGTTCAATCAAATTTTATATTTGGACCATCAACCCCATCAGGAGCCAGTCCTTACCAGTTTGTTAGTCAACAGAATATTGCGCTGCAAAACCCTTCTTCTTTTCAGGCTTCTAGCAGTCTAGAATTTAATGCTGGAGGGAGTTTCTCACTGGGTACAGGTGGTGGTGACAAAGCTGGTCGAAGAATTTTGAAAGTTAAACATAAACAACGCAAGAAGTAAAACCTTGTTTATTAAAATGGTTACCTTCTATCACTGCTGCTGCAGACTACACTTCAGTAATAAACAAGTTCTGAAGAGTGAATTGTCGGATATTTGTGGTCAATCGGCAGTCTGGACAAGTGGTGCTATTGCTAATCGGCATATGCAAGTTTGTGAGTCTTCTTTTGCCTTCCATATTCTCAATAGAAAACAAGGCTTAAGTTTGCCCAATTTTGTAGTAGTATGATAATGATATGATGAAACACGATGTGCTGTACCTGTAATGGTTTTAGGTCAGCGTTCATGATCTGGTCAGTTGTGATGATAATTCACAAAGATCGCTGTGTTGTCGATTGTAACATAAACAGAATTAGGTATCAATTTATAGCTTAGCTGGCTGTAACATTACAGTTCCAGTGAACAATCTGTGAAATGATTATTACTGGCAGACAGACCTTTTGTTTCTGTGAAATGAGTGAAAAATCACTCATTAAATATTGGTCGTAATTTATGCAAATGACCAAAATGTCAATGGATGAGAAAATAATAATTTAACAGCAAGATGGGCACATGCCATAGAACAGTCGACATGCAGCGTAGATGCGGGCAGATTTGTCATTGTATAGATTAGGAATTTATTAAAACGTTAGATTGTGTTTAGATTTCATGTCAAAGAAGGGAAGGAAGGGTTAGTGATCATTAATTTTTATTTGGAAGTTAAATAATTAGAGAACGGAAAGTTTTTTTAAACCTTCCAGAACCTGTCCTACTTTTTTTTAAAAAAATTCTATTATATTAGGAGGTTTTAATGAATCGATTTTATCATTTATATTTTTATTTATTAGATTAAATATTTAGCATAGTTTAGAGTTAAAATATTAAAAAAATAAAATAAAAATATTTTTTAAAAAATTGTTAATTTTTAGAGTGAGATTTTTTTTAAAAATTATAAAAAATAAGAAATAGATACTTTAAAATATTAATTTTTAAAAAGTTACTTAATTTTTGTATTTAAAAAAAAAATATACAAATAAAAAATATAAAAATGTAATAATTTAATTTACATGTTAAATCCTTGATTACCCTTCTTTCAATATTAAACATTTAAATAAGAGAAAAATTTGCCCCTTCTTTTTTCTTTCTTTTTGTCACTTTCTTTTTTTCTGCCTTTAGATTCTCAAAGTTTAAATAATTAATTTCTTATGTATAAGTATCATTAATTAAGGTAAATTTGTTATTAAGTGCATCTAACATTATAACCGTTTTAGTATATAGTGTTTCTAACATTTTGACAATATTGGTGATGAATTCAAAAGAGTTTTCAGTGACAACATATGAATGATTAATTTTGAATCAATGACAAATTATATTATAAAAATGGAATCATTCAATATAATTTAAACTACTTTTAATAAAATTTGATTAAATTAAAATAAATCAACATTTAGAATTACTTTTTTATTAGGTATGATTAATAATTCCTTTTAGCACAATTAAATTTTTGCATTGTGAACTTTGTGGTTTGCATTTTAGTTTCAAATTAATTTTTAATTCAATGAGTGAGTTTCTTTGAAATCATATTTTTTTATGAAAAATTAAAAACCATTTTTAATTAATATTTTATTAAATTTAGTGAAAGAATATTAGTGAATTGAGAAAATAAAATAGTTAAATGATGTGAATATTTGAATGTCCATGTTCAGAATATGCAGTGGTCATCTTTGAATTTGCTTGCCTGTTGGTCAAGGGTTTTCATAAGACATTCACTCCGTGGCAGCATCCTAAAACTTTCATCTTTGAGGGAAAATGGAAATAATAATCATATTGACAAACGAAGTGTTTATTTATTAGTTAAAAAGCTAATAAATCTTTTATAAAAAATATAATAAAAATGTATTAAAATAGCAAAAGTGTGTTTATAATAGCTTTTTTATAAATTATTTCTTAATTATTATCTATCAGTTTGTGACGCCACATAAAGTGCTGAGCTGACTCTTTATTTTCCAGCTCAACACTTAACAAAAATAGTTAATGGCAGGAACTAATTTTTAAATTACTAACTTTAGAATGACTACTTTCTAACAAAATTATTTTTAAGGACTAATCACAAAATAACCTATATTTATAGGATCAATAATATATTTAAGTCTTAGTTTTATAATCTTAAGTTACTTTTACTAGGATGTGTTTGGAGTACGACAAAAAAAATATAAAAAAATAATTTATAAGATAAATTTAAGTTTTCTATGATTTGACTATTTATCTATTTTAAGGCAATTTTTAAAACAATTTACTAACAAGCATAAGAAAATATTTATTTGTTTGAAGTAACTTTTATATCACGATAAATTAATTTGTGAGTTCATTATTTTTTTTACTTGTATTTTAATATTTAAGTTAGTAGAAATTTAATTAAAGTAAAAGTATGGGATAATAGGATAATATATTTAGATTAAATGAATATTTTTAAATATAAGTATCATTTGTTACGATGAATTTTACGATAGATACATTTAACATTATAATCATATTAGTATAAAAGTGTGTCTCAAGTTTGTACGATTTGTATGAGGTGGGTAATAAAATTTACATAGTATAATATATACGATTACAGTGTTGAATGATTAATTCTGTATAATAACAAATTATATTATAAAAATGAAATCATTCTATCTAATTTAAATTACTTTTAATAAAATTAGATTAAATTAAAATGAATCAACATTTATAATTACTTTTTTATTAGGTATGATTAATAATTCCTTTTAGCACAATTAAATTTTTGCATTGTAAAATTCGTGGTTGGCTTTTTAGTTTCAAATTAATTTTCAATTTAATGAGCGAGTTTCTTTGAAACTATATTTTTTATGACAAATTAAAAATCATTTTTAATTAATATTTTATTGAATTTAGTGAATTGAGAAAATAAAATAGTTAAATGATATGAATATTTGAACGTCCATGTTCAGAACATGCAGTGATCATCTTTGAATTTGCTTGCCTGTTAAGTCTTCATAAGACATTCACTCCAGTAGCAGCTTCCTAAAACTTTCATCTTTAGGGAAAATGGAAATATTCGATAATCGCATTGACAAATGAAGTATTTATTTATTAGTTAAAAAGTTAATGAATCTTTTATTAAAAATATAATAAAAGAGTTTTATTTACTTCAACTCTTAAAGTTGAGGTATAGTAAAATTTTATTAAAAAAAATATTTATATTATTTTATAATTTTAATATAATAACTATATATTTTTTATAAAAAAAATTTATCTGTGAATATTTAAACTGGCTGAAGTTAACAAAACTTATAATAAAAATGTATTAAAATAGCAAAAGTGTGTTTATAATAGCTTTTTTATAAATTATTTCTTAATTATTAGCTACCAGTTTGTGATGCAAGCACTTACGACCCCGATTTACCATAAGATGCTTATTATATTCCATACCCCTTTTCGATTATCAAACACCAAAATTTCTGTAAGAGATTATTCAATTCAAGCAAAAGTGTTGTGCCAACCAAAACAAGAACTCGTTGTCAAAGGACATGGCCCACAAAAAGCAAATAAGGATGAAGGAAACTTCGTACCTATACTATGTATTCTGTCGAAGTACAATGTTTATTCAGTTTGACAATTAATTTGTTAATATATTATTTAATTTCTGAGATTTGAGGTTGTTGAAAACCCAATTATATAAACAGGGTATTGTATTGTTGGCTTAGGAAAACACAAATTAGGATGGCAGAGGTTAAGTTACATGGATTTTGGTATAGTCCCTTTACTATGAGGGTGGTATGGGCCCTAAAGTTGAAGGGCATATCATATGAGAACATAGAGGAAGACCGTTTCAACAAGAGTCCTCAACTTCTTCAACACAACCCAGTTCACAAGAAGACTCCTGTGCTCGTTCATGGTGGAAAACCCATTTGTGAATCCATGATCATTGTTGAATACATTGATGAGATATGGCCACACAATCCATTGCTTCCTGTTGATCCTTATGAGAGAGCTTTGGCACGTTTTTGGGTCAGATATGCTGAAGACATGGTACAATGTTTTTTAATACTTAATCCTGTGCATTTTTCTAGCCTTTATTAGCTTGATTACAGTTTGTTTTCAATTTACCTTAAAATAATTTAGTTAGAATTAGTAAAACAAGGTGGACAACAAGTATTAGTGGGTTAGGCTATACAAATTTAATTCAATTTGTGTTCAAAATTTGAAGTTCAAATCCTAATTGAACCTGCTCTGAATTTAACTAATTCACTCGTGTGTTTTTCCCTAATCACTTTCTATGTATTAATTAATTGAAGTAACAATTTTATTGGGTTCAATCTTTAAAGGTTTCTTCTACACTTGCGCCATTCTTCCGTAGCAACAATGGTGAAGAGCGAAAGAAGGTCATAGAGAAGATATGGCAGTATTTCAGAGTGGTTGAGGATCAGTGCTTAGATCATCAAGAAAAATATCTTGGGGGGAACACTATTAACGTTGTGGACATAGCTTTTGGATCTGCAGTCAAATTTATTTTGGCTTTGGAAGCAATGTTTGAAGTGGAAGTCTTAGAAGCTCAAAAATTCCCTCGCTTGCATTCATGGTTTTATAATTTTAAGAATGTCCCACTAATTGCAGAAAACCTACCTGATCAGGAGAAACTGGTTACTTTTCTTAAGCCTCTTAGAGAAAAAATGTTAGCATCTTCCTAAACAAAACAGTAGTATTTATAAGGTGATATATAAATAAAGCATTTGTATCTTTCTGAGTCATCTTAATTTACATATTTCCTTATGTTACCTATCTTTGTTTTGGTTTACTTATTGTAACTGTGGAAGTAAAAGTTTAAGCTAATAGTATTTACTTTTATATTAAATGAAGATTCCTTTAAATTTATGCTCTGGAATCTCCAATATCAAATAGTAAGTTAGCTTTGCAATTGTTTTTTTCTTTTCTTTTTGGGTCTTGCATTTAAGATTACTAGTTAACGAATTAAAATTAAAATGATTTTACCAATCAGTTTAAAATTAATTTAACTAATTGACTATACAGTACATGAAATTTCGATGGAACCAAACCATTAACTGCGATTGTAGCCATGCGAATCTGACTCCAATTCTCCAATCCAATGGCCAGTTCATAGAGATTAGAGAATCGCATAATTGCATTGGAAAGTTGGAAGAATGGAACCCACCACTTCATAGAGATTATATAATTTTTGTAGATTACGATATTTAGCATAAAATAATTTAAATTTAGTATTTTTTTATTATTTTTTTTAATTTTCTGGTAAATAAGCCCAATATCTCTCACTCTCATAAATACTTTTTATCTTTTCATGAAAACGGGAAAAGAAAAATCTAACGAAAAAACTACTTTACTAGTTAGTGATGCAAGCATAACATCATCTAATAAATTTTTAAACGATTTTCTATAGTATATTTAATGACATAAAATAAAAATTTATATATAATTAGGTTCTGTTTAATAAAATTTTAAAACTTATATCTTATATATAGTTGATAAGTTAATTCAAAATTTATATTTTAATTAAGTGATTAAATTGAAGTTCAATAAAATTAATTGCACAATTAATAGAAATATGTCAAATAACTAAAAAGGTTTTAAAAATTATTCTGAATTTAAACAATTTCAAAGTTCAAGATAAATAAATGAATTATTAAAAACTAGCTTCTAACAAGTTAAATATACTTGACAAAAAAACCTACTTGAAGTAAGCTACTTGACTAACAAAAAAAAAAGGCTACTTGATATAATTTTTTATAAACTAAATTTTAAGAACTATATTTCTTTTATCAAATAAATCTAGTAATTTATTTAAATAAAAAAAGTTATAAACCTCTGCATAAACTATAAATTTGCGTGACTTGGTATAATTAATTTTTTAAATTAAATATCACGTCATATTACATAATCTAATATCTCGATAACATTAAATATTATGATATTTTAAAAATTATTATTATTATTATTATTATTATTATTATTATTATTATTATTATTATTTATGTGTCTTTAAATATAAATTAAAAAAATTAAACTTTCAAAGTTTCAATGCTAAAATTATAATCCTTCAGTGTTGTTAAACTAAATGAAGACGGACAAGATTTTATACTTTTAGGGTGCATTAGTTATATAGATTTTTTTAAATATTTATTTAATATTTTTCTGCAAGTTAATAATTTTTTTATTATGCAAATATTTGTAATATAAATTTAATAATATTTTTTAAAAAATAAATTAAAAAATTATTGCCATAAGTTTTATAAAAAATATTAAAGTAAGTTTTAAAAATGATAGAAAACATCAATTATTTTTCTACTCTTTTAAATATGTCCATAATTTTACACACTACATAATGTATATAAATTAAAAATAATATTATGTTAAAAAATTATGCTATATTACATGACAATACTTGTGCTTACTGGTAAATTTAACTGTAAAGTGATTGTGTGTGAGAGAGAGATTTTGAAAGAAAAATATTATATATTTTTGAATGGAAAGCATCAGGCTATTAAATAGCGCATACACCGTAAGGCAAAACAGAAAATACGATAAATAAGGAGTTACTGCTAGACCTCTAACTGACTAAAGTGAAAGAGTCCCAAATAAAACGGGATTTTATTTGACTAATTCCTAACAATTCCTCCCTTAAACTAAATTCTTTAATACAAAGAAGTTAGTTTACATTGTTCTCTATACAAACTCCAAGCATTGCACGCAGCTTCAAAAAGACATCCAGTTTGAGAGGCTTTGCCATCACATCAGCAACCTGTTCCAAAGTGTTACAGTGAATCAGTTCTATCACTCCTGCCTGTACAAGCTCTCGAATAAAGTGAAAACGAACATCTATATGCTTGCTACGTCTATGCATTACTGGGTTTCTTGATAGTTTGATAGCAGAACTACTATCGCACTGAATAGTTATAGACTCTTGCTAAGTTTGATCAAGTGTCATGAGCAACCTCTTTAGCCAAATAGCTTGACAGAAACATGATGCCGCTGCAATGAATTCTGCCTCTGTGGTTGACAAACTTACAATTGGTTGTTTCTTAGAACACCATGATACATCTCCATATCCAAAAAGGAAGACATTTCTAGTTGTACTTTTTCTATCATCAACATCCCCAGCATAGTCACTATCAGTATATGCTATGAGTTTATCACTTCCTCCCTTCTTGTAGAAAATTTCAAACTCAGTAGTTCCTTGTATGTACCTTAGTATCCTCTTTGCTAGTTGTAAATGGAGCTGAGTGGGATTCTTCATATACCTGCTCAAAAGACTTACAGCAAACATCAAATCTGGACGAGTCGAAGTGAGATACATAAGACAACCCACCATTTGCATGAAGCAAGTTTTATCCACCTGTTGTCCTCCTTTATCTTTACAAATCTTAAAACCAGGAACTATTGGAGTTTGAACTGAGTTGCTCTGATTCATCCCAAAATGTTGCAACATCTCCTCAGCATATTTCTTTTGACAGATAAAGATTCCTCCCGATGTCTACAAGATTTCAAGACCCAAAAAATATTTCATTTTACCAAGATCAGTCATGTCAAACTCAAGATCATCGAGTTCTTAAACTCAGTAAACATCAACTCATCATTTCCTGTAAACAGAATATCATCAACATATAAGCTTACAATGAGCATGCTGCCCCTTTTGTTTTGTTTAACAAAAAGAGTATGCTCATATTCACATTTTTTGAAATCTTCCTTAACAAAATATGCTTCAATGCGGCTGTACCAAGCACACGGAGCCTGTTTAAGCCCATAAAGAGCTTTCTTTAATTTGTACACTTTTTCTTCTTTCCCTTTCTGCACATAACCATGAGGTTTCTCAACAAAGACATCTTCAGCTAATTCTCCATGTAAAAAGGTAGACTTCACATCTAGTTGATGTATAGCCCACCGTTTTTGTGCTGCGAATGCAATTACTAATCGCACAGTCTCCATATGAGCTACCGGAGCAAAAACTTTTATGTAATCTACACCGTACTGTTGTGCATATCCTTTCACTACCAGCCTTGCTTAAACTTGTCAGCTTCTCCCTTTTCATTGAGTTTAGTCTTGTAAACCCACTTTACTCCAACTATTTTAGCTCCCTTTGGCCGATCAATTAATTCCCAAGTGCCATTTTTCTTAATCGCCTTAATCTCTGTATCCATGGCATTTCTCCATTTTTCAATCTTCACAGCTTCTTCAAAATTGAGCAGGTCAGCACCAGTAATATACAAGGCAAAAAATGCTGAATAAAAGATAGCCTCTTCATTAGACAACCCTTCACTAGACACATAGTCTCTTAACCAAGCTAATTACCTTCTACTTCTCCCTTCCACAAGACCTTCAAAAGTCTCTTGATTAGTGGCGAGAGACTCCTCCGGTTGTGCATCAGCAACATCTTCTACGGGAGATTCTTCTAAAACAACTTTGTCATCATCTTCCCATTCTAGCTCGCAAATAGCAGTTGACTCATGTTTGTTCCATTCCCATGCTTCATTTTCTTCAAAAACCACATCTCTGCTTACTATAATCCTTTGTGAGATAGGATCGTAAAGCCTGTATGCCTTTGATTCGTCACTGATTCCGAGTAAAACACACCTCAAGTTTTTCTCATCTAGTTTAGATCTCAAATTATCAGGTACGTGAGCATAAGAGACACAACCAAAGACTCTGAAATGTTGGACTGATGGCTTGATTTCGCTCCAAGCTTCTGCAGGTGTTTTGTCCTTCACCGCTAGCGTTGGACAGCAATTTAACACGTGCATAGCCCAATTTACTGCTTCTGGCCAGAAGGTTTTAGGCACTTTCTTTTCAGATAGCATGTTACAAACCAAATTCATGATTGTTCGATTCTGCCGTTCTGCAACACCATTTTGTTGCGGTAAATGTGCAGCTGTCAATTGTCTTTGCACTCCATGCGCATGGCAGAAGTTATTGAATTCTCTAGATGTGAACTCTCCACCACGATCTGTGCGCAACCCTTTGAGTGACATATTTGTTGCTTTATCAACATGTAACTTAAAGCTTTTGAAAACAGCCAAAGCCTCTGATTTTTCTGCCAAAAAATAAACCCAAGTTTTTTGGCTGAAATCATCAATAAAAGTAAACAAATACCTTTTCTTGCTATTTGAGGCTGGCTTAATTGGTCCGCAAATGTCGGCATGAACAAGCTGAAGAATCTAGGAAGGTCTCCAATAACTTCTCATGGGAAATGAATCTCAATGTTGTTTCCCAACTAGACAATCTTTGCACAGCTTAGAGGGCAGCTTAAGCAGTGATAAACCTTCCACCATTCCTTTTTGTTGCAGAGTTTGTAAGCCTTTAAAACTTAAGTGCCCAAACCTGCAATGCCACAGCTGCGCTATATCTTCCGTAACTGTGTTAAAACAAGTAAGTGCTACAGGCAAGGAGATGGCATGCAAGATAAACATCCGATTCGATGACATATTAGATTGCATAATCAAACCTTTGTCTAGATGATATATTTTGCATTTTCCTTGCCGAAATAAAATGCTCAGCCCCTTCTCTTGCAATTGTCCCAGACTCAACAAAATGTTCTTCAATTTCGGAACATAAAAAACTCCCGAGATAATGCTAATAACTCCATTTACATCAAGTATGATGTTGCCTTTCCCATTAACCACCATGTTCGAATTATTTCCCAGCTTCACTGAATCTAAGAAGTTCTCATCAAGCTCAGAAAAATATTCCTTTTTGCTAAACATGTGATTACTGCACCCAGAGTCAAAAAACCATACATCTGTCTTTTGCTGCTCCTTTGCTTCAATATAAGCCATCAACAACATGTGTTCTTCGGCACTCTCTGCCTGACTTTCTGCAAAGTTTGCCACCCCTTTTTTACATTCCCACTAAAAGTGCCAAGCTTGTGACAATTATAGCATTCCACTGTTGCCTTATCAACATTTTGCCTGCTTCTTCCACTACCTCTACCTCCAAAATTCCCACGCCCTCTTCCTCGTCCAGCAGGACCAGCATATTGGCTGCTCTGAGTCACCTTCAGAGCATGTTCTTCATGGACAGTATTACTCATGCGTTGTTCATGCACAAGCAAACTGTTTTGTAGCTCATCAATCGACAGTATACTTGTAACCTTGGATTCTTCAATGGAACACACAACATAATTGAACTTTGTTGTCATGGACCTTAAAATCTTTTCTACCACAACAACTTCTTTCAAATCGTCACCATTGGCTTTCATCTTGTTACTGATGACAAGAACATGAGCAAGGTACTCATTCACTGATTCTCCTTCCTTCATGTGAGAAGTTTCAAACTCCTTTCACAAAGCTTGGAGATGAGCACGCTTTACTCGGGTTGTTCCTTCATATTTCTGCTTCATGGAGTCCCAAATACTCTTTGATGAATCTTTGTTGATTATAGTTTCCAAAATTGAACGATCTAAAGCCTGAAACAGATAGTTCTTAGCTTTAAGATCCTTCAATTTCTGCTCTTCATAAGTTTTCTTTAGTGCCTCAGACAGAGTGACACCTTCTACTGCTACAGAAACTCCATTTTCCACCACAACCCAATACTCCTTTGATCAAAGAAAATTCTCCATAAGCATCGCCCAATGACTATAATGACCATCAAATCTTGGCACTGCTGGTTGAACAAAAGTACCCTTTGTACCCATTGTCGTTGCTTAAATTTGAGAAGACTGCTACTTCTACAGAGTCCCTTGCGAGGCTCTGATACCAAATGATAAATTTAACTGTAAAGTAATTGTGAGAGAGAGAGAGATTTTGAAAGGAAAATATTTTGTATCTTTGAATGGAAAGCATCAAGCTATTAAATAGCCCATACGCTACAAGGCAAAACAGAAAATACAATAAATAAAGAGTTACTCTACACCTCTAACGGATTAAAGTGAAGGAGTCCCAAATAAAACGGGATTTTATTTGACTAATTCATAACACTTACACCATGTTAACCAATGTTCTAGCAGAATTTAGTTATTTATTTTTATTATTTTTTATTTCCAAGTTAATTTTTTCAATAAAAATAAAGCTTATACCTTGACATTTCCTTTTCTTTTCTTTTACATTAAAGAATCATTATCACAACATGATTTCTACTAAAAATTATACTCAGCTGATAATATTTTGCAGTGTTGTGGTTTGGGGTTTTCCCTCGTTATTCAGAGAGCATATTCCTGTTTCACCATTCTTTTTTCTATTCTATTACTTTCTAACTTTTTCCCCCAAATAATCAAACATGCAAAAATGTCATTTTCCTTATGCTTTATCTCCAAATTCGACAATGGAATCTATAAAACAGATACGTGATCTTAACAAAATTTTGCCTAATTTTAACATTGATTATTCATTTTTCTTTATATAGTTATGAATTAAGAGCAACAAAAAAGATCATCGAGTAAAATGAAAAATTGTTGGTGAGGAGAGAAAAATAAAGGGCACGTTCTCACTCTCCAAGGAATAAAACGAAGGACGACGGAAACGTCAACGGTTGTTAGGTCCTACAATGACTTTGTTAGCAATAGACATTTCATTTAATTTTATTTCACTTTGTTTTATTTCATGAAATTTGAGCTTCTTGAACAAGTAATTAAACTCCATGGATCACTCAATATAAAGAGAGACTAGCGTTGGGTTAAGAAAAGTAACACAATCTAGGATGGTAGAGATGAAGCTTCACGGATTTTGGTAAAGTCCCTTCATTTTGAGGGTGGCATGGACTTTAAAGTTAGAAGGGTATACCGTATGAGAACATAGAGGAAGATCGCTTCAACTAGTGTCCTCAGCTTCTTCAATACAATCCAGTGTACAAGAGAACCCCAGTGCTTGTTCATGATGGAAAACCTTTATGTGAGTCCATGCTTATTTTGAATACAATAATATGGTTGGCGTCAATTTCTAAAGATTTCTGCAGTTGGGGCACTCTTCCTTAACAACAACGTTGAAGAGCAGAAGGGCATAGAGAAAATTTGTTAGCATCTCAGAGTTGTTGAGGATTAGTGCTTAAGTAATCAAAAGAGATTCTACGGAGGGGAAACTATTAACATGTGGACTTGGCTTTGGGGTCCGTAATCAAATTTCTTGTGGTTGTGGAAAGATATCTTTAAAGTGAAGGTTATAGAAATATAAGATGAACTTGGACAGAGATTTGTTCAAGTTAGGTAAGGGTTTAGTGGCCAATATGATGGCAAAGTTGAATGGATTCAAATCTTCAGTTTTGACGTGAATATACCAGTTCAATTCCTTTTTGCTTAAGCAAATCCTGTGTTATCATGGTTCGCCGATTCCAAATTTGCATGATAGGTCCAGAGTGAAGCAACACTTGCAAATGATCCAGTCCTTGACGGAGCACTATTCAATGGAGCAAACTTTCTAGATTCCGAACCATCCATGGGAATATCAAACATTTTCTCTAATTCACGTGACTTCTTGATGTCAACCCCGTTATAGGGCATGGCAATTAAGCTCATTGTCAGAGGCTTTTCTTTGGCTGCTCAGGCTGGCCTGATACGTACCAGCCAGTGCTGAGCTTATGAGGTGGGAATCTTGAACCCATCAGGCTTTCTCAAAGCAGCTCAAGAGAGGCAAGTAATTACAAAACAGTACCAATTTGTCGAAGCAGAAATCAAAGTAATACTGCAAAATAGCGGAATGGAAAAGGTAATTGAAACAGAATTTTTCCCATAATTCAAGACTCTAATGGGCAGATATCCATATTCATCAAGAGAGTAAGCGTGGATTAAGAAAAAGGAAAAGGAACAAATTGGGGGAAAGGGAAATCCGGAGCGACGAATCTCCCTCCAAATGCAAGCATGTTGGGAGATCCATCCATAAATTTGAATGGATGATAGAAAAGAAAAGAAAAGAAAGTGTCGAATGGAATGGTTTGGTGGGACCAAGATTTGGTGGATTGGCTAATTTTGTGTGTTTTTCACATTTTTATTACATGATTTATTTAAGCAAATCTCAATTTGTTTAAAGAAAAATAAACTGGAGCATCAGTATTTGCGCCAAAACTAAAAGGGATCAGGTCCAAGTTGAATGAATGGCCACACTTGTCAGTGTACTCGAGAGAACTTTCCTTCTATTGTGGATCCTAGAGGTGCGAAGGTAGTCAGTCTTATTAATTTGACTAAGATCGTGTATTTAACATCCTATCAATACAATAAACAAAAGTCATGGGAACGAGCAATATGGACAAACAACTTCAACTTTAACATAAAAAATAAGAAAAAATGCACCTTTTGACCCTAAAACGCAAAGGAATTCTGGTGTTAACACATTCACTTCAGAATTCCACGAAGATCCTGTAGAATTCTAATTACTACAACACAAAAAAACAATGTTAAAATATAGGAACCTATAAGAAAAATATCAAATAATTCAAGGACCAACTATATGATTGAAGTAACAACATATTCCAGAAGCTATTTGAAACTTTTCAAATAAAATTTTATATTTTGGCAAAATACTAACTAAAATTTCAACGGAAAATGATCTATAAATTTTTGGAAACCCGATTATATATAACGATCTATTAAAAACTCTCAAATAACTCAATGACTATACGATTTATTTAACGTTGTTTTCAAAGCAAAAGAAAATTAAGGAGGAAAAGGGGAAATTACCTCATTTTAAAACGAGGACATTGCTATGAGGCTTAAGTACTTGCATTTTCTTGACATTGACCGAAATTTTGTATTTGAATGCTACATAAATGCTAATCACTATAATACAAGATAGAAAAGGAGTAAGGAGGAACTAAATTTTACTGAAGATGATCTGTTTCTCTACAATAGAACAGGCTTCAATGAATGATCAACCTCGAGAATTACTTTGAATAGAACACAAGCATACCTCACCGCTCCCAGCCAATTCCTCAAAGTGAGTAATTACAGATTCAAGTTGAGAAAACTGAGTGAAATATTTTACATGCAATTCACTGGTATCAAATTGATTTAGCTGCCACTGAGAAAGACCGTCCCCAATAATCTTTAAACCGCTCTTCAGCAGTTCTACCCCTCTGCTAATTCCATCAGGAAGCTTCCTTTTTTTATTTGATTGGTTCTTGTCATCAATTTCCATGCTTTCACATCTCTCTCCCTCTTCAGCAATTACTGAAATCTTTTGGACCATCTGTTTCAACACAAAACCTTCTCTTCCTAGCAGCTCAAGCTGTTCAGGGCTTGGTGCAACTGTAAGAAGAGCAACTTCCTTATTAAGAAATTTTCTAAACTCAGCCATAAATGTTTCCTTACTTGTCTCCAATCTTGAAACTATATCATATGAAAGTGCTGCATCTTGTGGAACAAATCTCCATAGCTGATTGCACCTAGTACGAGCAGCAAAATATCCAAATGCAGTTATTGCCAAGTGAACGAGTGCCCAGTGCTGCTCCTTCAAGATCAAGCGATATAATTCCCACACAGCACAGCTCTTTGCATCATCATCACTCTCTGAAATTTCCATGTGTACAAGTCCTGCCAAGAATTGAGCCAAGTGTGGTTTGCATTTGTACAAAAGGGCCGGAGGCTCAGAGATAAAGATATTTTCAATCTCTATGATGGCTTGTTCAATATCATTTGATGCATACAGATGTTTCAAATGTGAGATGATCCCTAGAGTTTCACTGAAAAGCCGAAGACAATGGTCCTTGATTACTTTGTCCACGGAACTCCTATAATTCGAAGTAATTGAAACCAAAAACTTTAAGGTCCTTGCATCAATATCAGATGGCCCAACTTGGCTGCAGAAAATGGGAACATTAACCTTAAAGCCAGCACCAATGTAATATTCTGGTTCAGTGTATAAATGGAAAGGTTGAACTGACACAGTAAATTATGATCAAACTCAATTCGGACTTTTGCTTGCAAGATTTAGGATTCTTGATATAAAGACTAAATTATTCAGAACAAATCAAAATCCTTTTGTATACATGTCTACACCTGCTGTATGCAGACTGGACAATTAACAATGACAGATATCAACACATATTTATAGCATAAAAGGAATGCCTGTTATGTTTGTTTTATGAAACTTATACTATACTTTCTTTTGACTTATAATAATGGAATACAACAGATTCAAAATACTTACAGTGATTGCAAAGAAGCTGAAAGAATAAAAACTGGACCACCAAACAAACCAGAGGAGCATGCCATTAATGATGCTTCATCAAAATTGTCTATGAATTCAAAATAATCAGACACAATTCTTTGAATGGAAGTGTTCCTCAACTCATCCGTCAGTAAATCTAGTGGAAAACCTTCTACAAGTAGAGCCAAACAAAAAATTGATGACAACTGTGATCGCCCATCACCAACAAGAGACATGTACACCTCATCTATTATTGATGGTGCACCATAGGTTAGAAGAAAGCATATTGACCTTGCCAACTTTCTGAAGGAAGAACAAGGAAGGAAAACTGAATCCGAAGATGCCAGCAGCTTTAGTAATGAACATAGTTTGCTAATGATGCTGTTGACCATTTGTGTTTCCGCATGTTGCAGCATAAAGCACCAGCATTCCATCACAATCTCCCAGCAGAGAAAGTGAGGATGAAAGAAATTCTCTAGTAAGAAAGACTCCAACTCCCACCAAGCATTACTTGAAGAGATCACAATCATGAAGGTTTTGAATGCTTGTAAGAAGGTAGTAAACATTGGCTGCCACATCAGTTCAGTTGTTTTTCCAGAGCCATACAATAAAGGAAGTTGCAAAACAAGTATGTGAGAATATACATCATCCTCAACTAAAACATCCAAAAGCCAATGAAGCTTCTGAGTTATCGCTGATTTCAAATCTTCATTGAGCCCAGGAGAATATCTGAGGAAGTTTATAAACAATACAACTCGACCAAGTATAAGCATTCTTGCTCTGGTCATACTTTCACAACTATTGCAGAAGAGTTTAACAACCCATGCAAGGTTACAATCAATTAAGGTAGGGCAATTAAGGCCAGAATGAGAATCCCCTTCATTAATGAACAACCACTCCAGCACCTCAAGCTTCTGTTCCAGTTTCAGTTTATCAGAATTTAGCAATGACAATAATAGATCCAACGTTGTTTCCTCTAATAATTCAGTGATAACCACAGACGCACAGTTCAGAAAGTTTTTATTGCTTACAAAAATAAAAAAAGAAGTGATCTTGAGAACACAGAGTGTAATTTCCTTGTACACTGTATAGGCCTGATGAGTATACAGTGAGCATATTTTAATTGCATTAATAAGATAAAATTTCACTGGTACAAAGATCCTCTTAGCTTCAGTTACAGAAACAGGTTCATTCAGTGATGAAGACCAAGTCTCTGCAGCACATTTCAGAGGCTCAGTTATCAATCCAAGCAAAGTTAATACTATATTTGGTGCATTCAATTCTGTTAAATGTCCACCACCAATTTGAAGCAAGGAAACAACACCTTTCCAGGAAACATTAAGGATGTTGACAGAATTGCCACCATCACTTGCAGCAAGGACGCCAATCTGAGACAGCTTTTCTACTGTACATTTTGTTATATTGATAGCATGGTTCACAGTAGTAGGCTTGTCAAGCCTCAACCATTTTTCATCACAGGCCTCCCAGTTTACTGATTCAGAACGCACCTTGCATAATTTTATGACAGCATCAATGACCATTTGTCCAACCTTCAGTATTTCTGATCCAAATGATTGAATTTGCTGCTTAGAATCAGAAAAGAACCATGCTTAGAAACAGATACAAATTTTTGCCGAGTAAACTATGAATTGAAGAAATTTCATTTCTGCTACAGTATTTTTTGCTCTTGCTGGCACTTCACTACCCAACATTCACTACTGTAGAGCATCACTGGAATAAGAATACAGAAATCATATATTTAAACATTCAAGGACTTCATCAAAATTTAGAGCATTTCACAAGGATCAAAATTTCAGAGGTACATCAAAGGACTGATAAATCATCGAGTTCAATTTTGATCAACAATCAGTGAAATAAGTGATAAGGTTAAATGAAAAAAATACCTTAAGTAAATCAAAATTAAATCCTAAATCATTTATTTAGAACCGATAACACACACACACACACACACAGAAACATATTACCTTAGCACCTGATATAGAATCTTTAGTCAGAGTTAATGCTTCTAAGATGAAGTTTTCAACCATTCCCATCAATTCCTTGTCACCAAAATCAGTGAATTTCAACAAAGCTGAAAAAATTGATGCAGAAAATCTTAGGATCTCCATAAGAAGCTGCACAACATAAATATAACTAAGTAAAAATTGATGTCACTAAAAATTATCAAATGAATGTTTCAAGAAGGCAGAAAACCAAGCAATTTGCTCAAAGGGCTTTAGAAATAAATAGAAATGTGTGTTTTAAGAGCAACCACATTCTCGATACCCCATCAAATAAACAATACCATGTAAAAAAAAGTTGTCAACACTATGGACTGTTCAGCAAAATGAAAAGGTGAACAGTTCTCCAGAGTGTTCTACGTCTTTAGCTGAATATTGCATTTATCCAGCAGGAAAAAAAGAGCTAGTCAGTACAAGCTTTTATCAAGAAAACTTGAGTCATATAGGTTTACTCTCCCATCCTTTTGGGCTTTTGCTAACGATTTATTTTCCCATTTTCTGTGGGTTCATGGTGCATTAAGAGGTTCCTTTGTTCCTTTTTTAGGCTCTGTCACATAATGTGCAGTTCTTCATCGCATCATCTAGGATATTAGTTATAGTAAATATCTTAAAGTTTTTATTTTATGTATTTGCAAGGAATAGGTCTAAAGTTGTGTATTAGCAGGGTTGCTAGTCAATACATGTTAGGCTCACTTCTCAATATTTCATCAATAATGACAACCAGTAAGTTGAACAGCAGGACTACTCAGTTTTTCCTCTTACTGTTTTCTATGAACATTCATTCTCCAATGTTACTTTAGATAAGTAATTCTCTTTGAGCACAAAGCAATATTGCATGGACAGAAAAAAAATACATAAACGATAGAATAACAGGAAAACATGATAGAAATATTATCTCTTCTTTCCCCACATAGATAAAAGGAAACTCAACCTCAATTAGATTTGTCTGTCAAGGGCATCTCTTGAATATCTAATTTCCCAGGTCTTGGGCATAGGGGAAATTAAAAATATACTATTACCTTACCGGCAAGACTTACTTTTACTGCAAGTAATGAAGAGAAGATATATTCCAAATTACTAATCAAGGGAAAATATACAGAATGATCAAAGGGAAAATATTAAATATATATATGGCACAGTCTAGATACACTTCAGTACTTGTAGGAAAATAAACTTGAATCAATTTGAAAGTAAAATAAATCAAATTTCTTTCATAAGTTAAAGTCAACTTATGTACCTCATCTATTTTAGAAGTTACATCATTTAATTTTCCATAAGTTAAGATTCATAAATTAATTTCAACTTATGGGAGATGTTTGATTCATTTTACTCTCTTAATTCTTTAGTTTCTTGTCCTATGTGTTTGTTGAGAAGTGTATCCAAACTAAGTCATACCCAAGTAAGAAGCTCTTTTCTTGTAAAGTGAAAAAACCTTTTCAAGGTTATTTGAAAGTTCAGTCTATGGCAAAGAACTTCCTACCTGATAAAATACAGAGCTATGTTCACCTTCCTGAGATTCTTCTGTTGAAAGAAGACTCATCTTTAGATGCTTGCCACACCAGATACTAGCCTAGTAATGAGATTATGTTGTAAGAACAAATGTATCTTCCCAGAAAAGTTAGGAGACATAAAAAACTGTTAAAGGATATATGAGGATAAAGAGAAAGTAAAAACAACAGAAAGGTAAAACAATACCTTGACTCCAACAGTGAGAATTTGTGGTAGGCAACTGGATAGGTTAAAATCTATATAGCTTAAAGCCACTTGTAGAATGCTTCTATTTAGCATGCATTGGGTAACATCCAAGCATGTGAAGTTCTCCCAAAAAGTCAAGCTTGCTGTTAAGGTGGAATCACGACTGCAAACAAGTAATAGGGCTCTGAAATAACATAAGAGTATGATAATAACTAAGGTAATAAAGTTTCCTTCGGATATGTTTGGGAATTAGGCTTTGGAGGGAAGGGAACAAAGGGCAAAATTATTATTTCCAATCAACATTCTCTAATTTCATAAATTTTTAAATAAAAAAAATAGAATGATAGATGAGTATAAGTTTAATGTGTTAATCTTTTATTTTCTTTTTTAAACATTATAAACTCTTAATTTAAAATACAATTACGGTCTTCCCGCCAAACCTCTTCCGAACATACACTTGGCAAGTAAATTAGCACTTCCCTATCCTTAAAATTATACAAGCATCAATCTAATGTTTACACGTTGCTTGATTGCCGTCAATATTATAATTTCAAGCATAAGCACGAACGAAAACCATCAAAAGAATCAACTTCACAATAGAATAAGAGGAAAATTAAACCAACAATTACTGAAAGTGTGTCTATTCTTTTCAGTTAAGCTTGAAGACCAAAAGACTGAAGCAATGTATCATAACACTAGTTGCATTGTCGTTAACATACAATAGTTAAACATCATATGAATGTTCAATATTAAGCGCATGTGTATTGTATCTAACTCGTAACCATGTAATTAATTGATTAGAAAGCTACAACACATTTTGCACGAGTTTCAAATTAACATGCATCACTAATAAAGTAGTTGGAAATAATATATAAGCAATGGAGTTGTGACGACATAAAACAAGGATACTACGAGGCAGTTCATGACGGAAGCATAATCGGACTCAGACATGTTCTTCAACTCCATACGTCCTAGATCGGTAAAGAACTGAATGCGATCCTCCACAATCTATACATAAAACCCTAAAATCTGTGACCACATAAAAGGATAGTTTACAAGTGGAAACAAAGAGAAGAAGAAGTAGCTTGCCTCGCATGATTTAATGGCTGCGAGTATCTTCTGGATATCGGTGCTGGAGCTACCTTCCGCCATTTTCCACTCTCTCTTCTCTGGTCTCTGTTCCCTTTGAATGTTCTGTGTATGACGATTTAAGTGTGCGTTTGTTACCTTTTTGCTCCCTGCTTTTCGCGCCCGTGCAAAACTAAATTGAGCCATTATTCTATCCTCGCTCGCGCTCTTTTTCTTTTTTTAAATTATTTTTTTGTTTTTATTTTTTACGAAATTTCTGTTTAAATTCTGTCAAATTTTTTCATTTTAGTCTATCTTATTAATGTGATTCCATAATAATACTATACAATAATTGTTTAATTGACTATAATAACTGAAAAACCAAAATTAAAAATTTATGAATTTGTATAAACAAAAAGTTAAAAATACTAAAACAAAAATAACAATTGCATATTTAAATTAATTTTTTTATTTTCACTTATCAATGTTTAGCAATATTTTTCAATATTTTATTGATAATATAATTTTAGTCTCTCATTTAAATTTAAAATATATAGTTGTTATAATTTTTTTAAAATTATATTTATATATTTGATTCGTTATATTTTACTATATTCCATTCACCTAAACTTCTTATCTAACAATGATAATAAAAAAAAATTGAATATTATTATTTAAGATATTTTTATAATAAACTTATAAAAGAATTCCTCTAAACATTCTTATAAGATTATTAAATCAATCATTTAAATAAAAATATTTGAATGCAGTGTGTTAAAGTAATAATAGATTTTGAAATGTTAAATAATCTAAAATGCATGGATGTCTACTTATTGTATTTTAAATATCCATTATTGTTAATAGTGATAAAATTATTTAAAAATGTTTTTAAAAACTAGTTAACTTGAACTGATTAATAGAAGGTATTACAACATATGTCTATTCGCACATTACTTTTCAAAAAAGTGTTTGTAATCCAACTTATACTTGCGTAAATAATAATTTTAATGTTTGTACTATAAGATATACCGATACTCAAATTTAGTTAGTATATGCATTTTAATAAACTTGAATGCGATATTTTAATATCCATTCGTTTGCAAGCTAATAAAACAACAATCCTAATATTAATAATAAAACGCAAATGAAAATCCGTCAATTAAAAAAAGTAACTTAATCAAAATAATTCACAGATAATATAATTTGTAATTATAATTACGAAGAATTATAAATATTATTCTCTAACTTAATTAAAAAATCCACTTTTAATCATAATATAGTAAAAAAAATGGTATATGTACTTAAAAATATAGGAAATTATTTGTACACAAACTAAAAACTTTTTTAATGAACAAATATATTTCTATTACAGCTTTCCTATGGATATCTATTAAATCCAAATTCAATGTCATTCATACCCTTATTAATTCAAAAAAAAAAAAAAACAAATTTTAAGTATAATACTTTAAATAATTTTATCATTATTATTGGTATCATCCATTTCAAATTTAAATTTCATCTGAACGTTATAAAAATTTCAAAAAGAATTAAGAATGTTTTGAGACGGAGGAGTGAGTAGCCCTTCGTTTTTACCCACTGTCCCCAATCCTTTCTCGTGCGCTATTTTAAGCAAACAGTGTGTCCGACATATTCGTCGGAAACTCCGAGCCTCATGGAACGTTTTCTTCTTTCTCTTTCTCTCTCGACGATCGCGTCACCAACAAAATACCTCTCTCTCCTCAACAAAAACCAAACTTCAACTCCCATTTTTCTCTTTTGGGTTCGTCCAACCCTACCCCAAAACCTTGCATTCCCAATACAACAATATCCAGAGCTCAAATTTCAGTTTATGGACAAACAAATAGGTATCCGTTTGAAAATTAAAAAAAAAACCATTGCTTTTATGTTTAGTTTAATACCAAAGACTCTTTTTTTAAAAAAATCACAATGCTGTAACACCTTGCTTCTTGTGGTTTAATTTGAAATAAGTCATTGTATCTGAAAATGGGTTTCCTTTTATTCCTCTCTGTTCAATTTGTTTTTGGTTGTTCATGCGTCGATTAATGCAGAGTTGAAATTCTTAAGTTCCTTTACGGAACTGGGGTGCAGGTTCCTTTTCAGGAGATATACAGGAAGTAGCATGTGATCATGGTGATATCAATCACGGTGGCGAGCATTCCTGTTCCTCTTATGATTGTTAATGGGGTGGTTATGTAGAATTCCCTGGAAATTTGTTGGTTCTCCATGTTTTTTATGGTGGGCAAACATAATTATACAAGTTTATCTGCTGACTTTATGGTTTCTAGAGGGATTTGGTGGTTATGTCACCTTCAGAATATGTCAATTAAGACACGGGTTGATGACATACGAGAAACTGTACACAATTTTTAGGTTTGGCAATTCATTGAGCTAGATAAATTGTTATCTTGAGAATTGGTTGAAACGACAGGATAGAGGATTTATCTGTTCGAATTTGTGACTTGAATGGGTAATTTACATTAGGAGAAGGATAAGCACTGGTTAAATGTGGATAGACATTGGAATTCAATCTCTAGTGCTGAAAGTGGTTATGTTGAGCTAACTATATGATCTTCCACCATGAGTAATGAGGATCCATGTAATTCAGGCGAGCAATATAAAAATACGGTGAGTGCTGGTTTAAGTGACAGAATCTCTTCTGATAACGATGTAGACAACATATGTGCACAGACTGGTGAAGAATTTTCAGCTGATTTCTTACGTGACCGGGTTGCTTTAAGGAGATTTCCTGTCATAACAGATGCAGACCAACACCTGCCAAACAGATTGGATTTTAATATCAACAACAACAATAATAATTATCAGCTTGTTTATGAGGATCTAAAGCACGTTCTTGGGCTAAGAAGAACAGATTCTGATAGCAATTCTGAACTGTCAGATATTGCTTTAACTAGAGGGTATGCTACTGAAGTGGACAACAGGGCTTATCCTAATAATTTGAACACGTACCAATGTGAACGTGGCGGTATCAGACAAGTATCAAGTACTTTTTCCAAACAACCCTCAGGTAAGTTTTATGAGGGAAATTGTTATGATCAAGTTAATTCAGGACCAAATGCTCCATCTATCTATGTCATGGAGTCTCCTCTTTCATGCCATCCCCATGGATCATTATTCTCTGAAGGCTCTTTCTATAAGAAGATAAAGTTTCTGTGTAGTTTTGGAGGTAGAATACTGCCAAGGCCAAATGATGGGAAGCTCAGATATGTGGGTGGAGAAACACGGATTATATCAATCAGGAAGAACATCACCTGGGAGGAACTTATGAGGAAGACTTCTGCTATTTGCAGTCAAACTCACATGATCAAATATCAGCTTCCTGGAGAGGATCTTGATGCTCTTATATCTGTTTGTTCTGATGAGGATCTTCATCATATGATTGAGGAGTATGAAGAGCTTGAAAGAGCTGGAGGCTCTCAAAGACTGAGGATTTTTCTCATACCTTCAAACGAACCTGAGAGTCCAAGTTCCAGTGAAGCAAGAGTCAATCATCCAAGTGATGCAGATTATCATTATGTTGTTGCTGTTAATGGTATGTTGGATACAAGTTCGCAAAAGAACTCCAGTGGGCTGAGTTTGGCTAGCCTTACAAGCCAGTTTGGAAATACATCTGATTACAACAGTCCACATCACCGCAGGGACTCATCCATGTCTGCTTTTGCTTCAGAGATGAAGGATTGCATCTCAATCACTTCAAATTTCACAGGCCTACTCTCAAAACCCAGTCCTCAATTTTTAACAGCACTGAATGTAGCAGGCAAGTCATTTAACCAAACGCCACCTTTATCTCCCATTTGTGTACAGCCTAAAGATCCTAAAATTTCTAATGCGCAGCTAGTTATGGATAAACCATATAATGTTGTCAATGAAAGCAGTATTCCCTTTGTTACAGAAAACATTCCACGTGACAACTCTTTGTATGTAGACAATACCAATTATGTTGATCCAGTTGCATACTATAACAATCCTGCTCAAGGGCCTCACATGAATTCCCATCCTAAAAATCAATATATAGTGGAGTCTGACCAGGTCAGGAAGCCTAGTGATAATTTTCATCTTCACAGACGGAATAACAGTAAAGAGTTTATCCCTTCTGCATCATATAGTCTAACTGATATGATTTTTGAGAGACCTTTATGTACCAATGAAGGTTCACATCTTTTTAACAAGATCGTCTCTCATCCTCACGAGTCATCCAGTTTATTCTCAGGGTCTGATAATATAGAGGAATCTCAGTACAGAATCTTGCATGCATGTTCTGACTCAACACTTCAGGAGAATGATGAGAACTATAAAGTTCAGTTGCAATTGCCCCTTAGTGTTGAGAGAGACAAATTACCCTCGCCAAAAAATTCAAGTTCTTTAGAAGAAAGTTCAATACATCCTGGAGAGATAAATGATAAAAAACAAAACTTGGCTAAGTATCAAAATTTGCCCATTTTTGGAATAACTGATAGTTTCAAGAGTGTGTCAGATATTAGTAAAGCGAGCTTGCAATGTGCAGATAAAAGCAATGATTTATTTGGCGAAAATGTTGGACCTATGTCACAAGAAAGTGTCATAGATTTGAAACATTTACAGTACATCTACTCCCCACGTGGTGTTGGCTTATCTTCACCAGATTTACAAAGTAGCAAATACAATGTTTCTACCGCACTGATTCTCTCTTTAGAATCCTCAAGAAACCTGAGGGGGCAGTCACATGGTTTACCATTCGACCCCACTGCTTCTGAGTTTTCCATGAGGAGCCAAAATTCATCAATGCAATATCAATATGGTATGTCGGAGACAGAAGACAATCAACTGCTGCCCCCTGGCTCTTTTGAGTTACAACCTATTGGGTCCCAAACTGACATAGAGCTCATATGCACAGTAAGTATATATCTTTTGAATTTATCAAATCAACTGCAAGCTTGCATATAATAATCACAGCATATGCATGTTGCAATTCAGTATACAGACCAGGGTTCGTCTTCCCTAAGAGAGGCTGTTATCCCTGTTGAAGATCCTGCACGTGACCTGCACCAAAAGGAAGATAACACAGTCATTAAGAAACAGTCTTCTGGATACATGGATGAATTTTGTGTCAACAAGCCAGAATCAGTAGCTGGTGTCAAGGGAGCAATTGATTATATTTCTTCAGGTATCCAGTCATGCTTAAAAGTTGTCTCAAATGTAGATGAAGAGGCTGAAATTGAATCTACATCTTCTGAAAAGGAAGGGATGGAATGTGATGATACAGAATCTGAAAGTAAGGTGAGAATCTGCACATGAAATTGCTATTTATGGTTCATGATAACTGATTATAAAATTGATGTGTGGTTCTTGTCTGCAATGATAGGATGCAAAAGCTGATAGTGGAAACTTCAATAAGCTTACTGGTGATACAGCAACTGATGAACCAGAGTCTGGCATTTATGGTTTACAGGTGGGGAACTGCAGTTTGGTTTATAGATAAATATTATCATTTCTATTTTCAATATTTTATGAATGTTTGAATTTCATTTAATATTACTTGGTTGATAAAAAATTTCTTCTTGTTGCCTCTATTTGTAATGAAATGGTTTGCTCACTAATTTTTTAACACGAAGATGATGATAAATGTTGTGCACTCTGAACTGTGTTGTCAAAGTTGAATTTCTAAATATGATGTTTGCTTGTAAAGAGAAATATTTAAGTCATACCAATAGTGAACTCTGATTTGGATACATAATTTTTCAAAGCTATTGTTTTGTTTCACCTCTGAATTCTGATAATAAAACCATCAAACTGGTTCATTCAGCTTCCAAAAACCTTTAGAGGTGGCCATGTTTCCCTAATCTCAGAAAAATAAGGCAGTCGTTAGAAGGACGGTTGAACCAAATTGAAGAGTGCCTGAAACAATTCATTATTATTTTAGCCAAACTGTTTGTTTTCATTTAGTATTGTAAAATCGAATTGACTCAATTGGACAAACTGTTTAACATTTTGACTGGATTGTGTTTTTTGGGCCTTAAAAAATTCCTTAAAAGAGGTTTTCCATTATCCGGCAAGGTCAGGTTAGAGTGAACATTACTCTCCAGCCCATCCTGAATTGTGCCTGGCCAGCCTCATTTAGGTTAAAAATTTTGTTGGTGAGCTGTGTTTTCTTAGGGTTAAAGAAAGCAACCCAACCTTTTCTATCATGAAATGACAAGGTCATGATTTGATTGCTATCTTAGACTTGAAGGAATGCCTGTCCTGACCTTTTAAAAGAGGTGGTTAGCTTGAATTGAGCTTTGTCCATTTGTCTGATAAGGCCCTTTAAGCGAGCGGGGCTGTATTTCCAAAAAAATTAGCCTGTCTTAAAAAGTTCATTCCACAGGAATGAGAGTGTTGTATGTTGGAAACCAGAAACTGTCACCCTATCATTATATGTTTGTGCTATAACAAATTACATTAACACGAACATTTTATATTACAAAATACAATTATTGGATGACACAATTATAAATTATATTGCTGGTAATTATTTGAAGACTATTGAGGTATTTGCAAATGAGAAAATCCAGGTAAGCCTAATTCCTCCTGTAATCCAATCTTTCCTCCAGTTGTCTTTGTTTTCTTATTATTATTTTAAATTTTACTGAACCCTCCTTTAAGCTGATTTAGTAGGATTAGAAGACCCCCCATGTATACCTGTGTTTAAATTAATGCTTCATATGAAACAATGCAGATTATTGAGAATGATGATCTTGAAGAACTGCAAGAGTTAGGATCTGGAACTTTTGGAACTGTTTATCATGGAAAGTGGAGAGGAACAGATGTTGCAATTAAGAGAATAAAAAGTAGTTGTTTCTCCGGTAGATTGTCAGAGCAAGAGCGGTTGGTAAGTCCCAATAAATTATTAGCTAGATGAATTTCTAGTATTATTTATTTAGTTACTTACCTGTCAAAGTTATATTGATCAATTACATGTATGACGTTATGTATGGAAAGGTGCTGCCATTGTGAACGAGGAATTAAATTACATTGATTTGAAAAATCTCATATGCCATTAATGTAAATTCACATAAAAACCTCTTGTTTGGTAATGCTCCTCAGTTATATGCTTTCTGCATCTGTTTCTTCAGACTAAAGATTTTTGGAGAGAGGCACAGATTCTGTCAACTCTTCACCATCCAAATGTCGTGGCATTTTACGGGGTAGTTCCAGATGGCCCAGGTGGAACATTAGCAACAGTAACAGAATACATGGTGCATGGATCACTGAGGAATGTTCTCATGAAGAAGGAGAAGTAAGTTAACCCAGGCATATCTAACTTGCAAACTGTTAACTAGATCTAGAATTTATGACTCTAAATTATATTTCATGCAGAGTGCTTGACCGTCGTAAAAGGCTCCAGATTGCAATGGATGCAGCCTTTGGCATGGAATATTTGCATTTGAAAAATATTGTTCATTTTGATTTGAAGTGTGATAATTTACTTGTCAATCTGGGTGATCCTGAACGACCTGTATGCAAGGTATTTTGCAGCAGAAACAGTAACATTTATTTACTTTTGTCTGACATCTGAGGTTTTAAACAAGTTATGCTCCTAAACATTTCTTGTCACAATAAATGAAAAGAAAAATTTGCTACCATTGGAATCATTTTATTGTTTTATATTGCTCATTAAAGAAAGTTTTCCCAACTATTGCTACAAAATTATCCCAGTTGTCATCTAATTTTCATACGGATTATTAGCTTTTCTCATTATATCTGTTTAGTAATGTGTAATTGAAATGACCTCCCTGGTGGATGTCTGATCTATAGGTCGGAGATTTTGGCCTATCGAGAATTAAACGCAACACACTTGTTTCTGGTGGTGTCAGAGGAACTCTTCCATGGATGGCACCTGAATTACTAGATGGTAACAGTTGTAGGGTATCTGAGAAGGTTAGGAACTTTATCTTAATCACTTTCTTTACTTCATCTGGTGGATAGAACAAGCATTGTCCTGAACAGTGTAATATTGAGAATGCCTGTCTGTTCTTGTCTCCTGTAGGTTGATATTTTCTCATTTGGCATTGCAATGTGGGAAATCTTGACCGGGGAAGAACCCTATGCTAACATGCACTGTGGTGCTATCATAGGTAAGGTTTTCCCAGGCATAACTTAAAACTACACCTTTCATCTTAGATTTTGTTACCAGAATCCTCTAGAGATTGTCTCTTCTGTCTTGCAGCTTAGCCTTAATAAACATAGTGCTTGTTGTCACACTTACCCCCCACCCAACAAAAAAAAAAAAGAAGTCATTTTTACCTGGCAAACAGGTGTGGAGTTAAACATTTACTATTAAACAGCAGCAAAATTTCTGATACATTTGATGCTTAAAACTTCCTAGGAAATATCGATTTAGCCAAAGACCCTGAAACTTGATTAAAATAGCTTTCATTGATACACAATTCACTTGTTCTCTATTAAAATATTACTTAGGTGTGATAGTGTATTCCAAACTATCAATGAGCATAATGCTTCATCATCTAAGCTTTGTATTCTTATCACTCTCTTGGGAAGCTTTTTTTGAATGCTAATGATGACTTTGTTTACTATAAATTATTTAATGAAGGAGGCATTGTGAATAATACGCTGAGGCCTCCTATTCCAAAACGATGTGATTCTGAATGGAAAAAGTTGATGGAAGAGTGCTGGAGTCCTGATCCTGCTGCCAGGCCATCCTTCACAGAAGTTAAAAATAGGCTTCGCAACATGTCATCCGCACTGCCAAAAAAGAGACATAATATTGGGAATCGATGAGACATACATTTTTCTTGTAAATAATTGAATACAAATACCAAAGATGGTAAAAAAATGTTCAAATTGGTTGGCATTGTTTGTATAGAAACCGTAGTGTAGAGGTATAAGCTGGAAATGAGTAAAAGCCATTTATTTATATGTTCGCCGGTCTACACTTCGTTATATTTTCCTTTGCTACTAGCCGGTATGTACCAGTGAAAGGCTTATCCTTAAAAAGTGAGACACCCATAGCAAATATTTCTTGGATGAACATCTCTATGTAATCGTTGTTACAAATAAATAAAAAGGGAATGTAAATATAAAACAGATACATATGCGTGCCAATAATCGCTATCCATAATTTAACCGTACTCTAGAAATTTCTTTATAACAAATGTTAATGAATAACGCTGTTTAAGATATAGTTAAATAAAAGTATGTAACCCAATGACCACATGGAATTTTCAATTGTCTCATTTAAATCTACAATCACTTTTCAAAGTCTAACGACCACCTTTGAACGAAAAGAGGGGGTGGGAATGGATTTGCCATTATCTTGAATTTTTGTTTCTTAAATGCTATTCATGTGGCCAAATTTTAATTTAAAGGTCAAAAGCACGTATCTGGGATTCAGTGATAAACTAAAATAAAATAAATACTTTTTTTTTCAATTTATCTATTGCTTAGTTTTTTAATTGCTTAATGGTATTTTTAGTTTCTGTGCTTTAACTTATGTCTAATTTTAGGTCTTTTAATTTTAATTATTGACATTTATTTTTTACATTTTTTTCATATGTTCAAAGTAAGCCACTCACTCTAATATTTCACTTAATAAATAATAAAAACACAACAAGGATGTAATACACCAGTGATTTATTCAAATTCACACGAAAAAACATATAAAATATTTAAATAAAAATTTATTTTATAAATTTTATTTTCTATTTTTATTTAAATACTTTATACATTTTAATAATTTATAAAAATAAATAATATGTCACGCATCCATTATATTTTTATTAATTGTTAAATAAAATTTTTAAATAAAAAAATTAATTTAAAAAATTAAATGCAAGCAATTAAACTTACATACAAGTTAAAATATAGGGTTTTAAATTATAATTAAACATAATAAATTAAAAAAAATGAGTCTTGAAAATACAATTACATTAAAATTTGATTAAAAAATCTAATTTAAATTATCCCATTCGAAATGAGACAAACCTTTCAACAACAAAAAAGTCAAACGTAGAAGAAACTTGTGCTTTAATGTCCACCGCATATCTTCGATGCTCAAAGTCGTAGTTATATTCAACGTCTTGTTTCAGCATTAATAATTGTTTAATCTTTTGTGTTACTGTTATGGCGTTCTTGGTTTAGGAGAAGACAAATGTCCCACTCCTCCACCAGGCGACTGGCCCGGTACAGTTCAATTGGGTATGGGCCACCGGTCCAAATACTAAGCCCATTCTTTTGCCGCGGACAATAAGAATTTTGAATCTTAGAAAACGAAACACTTTCTCCTTTCTTCCCGGGAAAAGTTTCGCGAGTGTCACTCTCTCACACACACACTCATTCTTCCCATATATATAAATTGAAAACAAAACCAACATATTAAAATTCTCATCCAAATCCTAAATGCAATGAACTCAAAGACGAATTCAAAAAAGTCAGCGTCGATTAGGGCTTTTGGCCAGCGATCAATTCCTTCAACATTCCGCTCTTTCTCATCCAATGCGTAAGTCATCTTTGTTTTTTTCAATTCCTTAACTCGAAAGAATAAAATAAAACGAAATTGCTGGATTATATGATGATGACACTTGTTGCTGGAACCAGCTCTGAAGGAAGCGCGAAAGATCAAGCTTCACGCAAGAGCGAAACCGCGCGTCTCTCGCTTTCTCAATTCCTCGATCGCGCGCCGCAAAAATCTTCCCATATTACTCAAACGGTTCCGGTAATTTTACGTTATTTTTTCTTCTTATTTTTTAAAAGTATCTTTAATTCCGTTTTTAAAAAAATAAGAGGCGAGTCTATATCATTACCAATAATTTAACCTGTCTTCTAATTTTTAAAATCGTTCAATTCAAGAGGACGTGTTTATTTTTCTGATGAGATTCTCTGTTTATTTTTAAAAGGGGAAATCGACGCCTTTTCTGTCACCTCTGAGTTTAAGAATATCTGGTGGTGAGAAGGATGGAAATGTCAAACAATTTGAAAGGGAAAAAAACTGTGGTAGTGATAAAGTGATTTTTGAAAGGTTTAAGCATACTGAAGAAGACAAAGGAGACTTTGTTAGTCAGATTGGGGTTGGTGAATTAGAAAATTCGGTTGCAGATATTCACGAGTCAAAGAAAAGGAAAAACTCATTTGAAGGTTTGCCTTCCCCATCCTAATAAATTTGAGCTAGGAATTGTTAAAAATTTTAAAATATACATATTAAACCTCAGTTCAGGACTGAATTTAGGCACTTAATAATATCAAAATTTTATTATAAAATATATATTGCATTTTTATATGTTTATTATTTTTAAATGATTTAATTCAGTGTTAAAGAGTTGAAGTTAAGAAAACTCAAGTTAAAATTAATTATTTTTATTTATTATTCTGATTGGAAATTTCAAACCATTGTTCCAGTTACGGTATCATTGCCTGACCCTTTCTTGAATAATAGCTTCTTTGCCCAAAAGACCTGTGTTTCGATCTATTTTCTTGAAATTGTCGTAAAATACGTGTATACTGAAAGCACAACTCAACTCAAGCTTTGGAAAACCAAGTACCATTGGATCTCTGATTTCATTTTCCCTCCTCTGTACGTGTCATGAGCTTTCCTTTTGGAACTTTACTATATATAGCATGACTTAAGTTTTGTGAGTTGGTTCAGTTTGATGCTTGCGTTTAGTGAGACCCTTGCATTGCTTTTAGATGAGATATAAGTTTTTTTTGTCAATTTGATGCTTGGACGAAATATTTATCATTTACATAATATTCAGAGGATTAGAGGAAGATAGTTGTCTATTTGATGTTACATCAAGGGAATTTTCACCCAGGGAAATTTTCTGTTATTGGATAATTGATGTGAATGTAAAACTTGCCGGAAAAGATAATCCACGAAGCTATTTACTTCGGAGGTTTAAGATTAAATGGACATAAATAAATAAACAAAGAAGATAAACAGGTACTTCCTTTTTCTGTTTGCAGTTCTCTGAAAAACTTTCAACATCAAGATGGAGACACGGTTTCCAATCGAACAATCAAAATATATTTAGAACTCTGGAAATGTTTTTCTTTTTTCATTAAATAGTTGCTTTTCTTTCCTCTTTGGACACACTTTATTCCATGCGTTAATAGGTGAGAAAGAAAACCAAACAGCACGACAGCGTGTGGTAGTTCTTGGAGGTGAATCAAAGTTGAAGCCAAAAGGACAAATTGAAAATGACTCCAGCAATAAAAGGCCAAGACCTCTTTATAATCACTGTATGATTTACATGTATATATATATTTTCTGTGATAGAGGATGGGTTTGAAATCTATCCTACACGTACTATTTACATTTTTCTATGAGCAGATGCAAATGGTCGGGGCTGGTGGGACTACGACATGGAAGGTGTTGACAATGAGGAACTGGGCTTCAGTGAAGTATGGGAGGGTGTGGGATCCACCACACTTGGGGGAATAATAGACTGGCATTGATTTTGACATTTTCCATGGTTTTGTTCGAGAGAAAGTTTGTTTGTATTGTGACTTAAGTTAGCTTTGACATCAATGCATTCGTAAACTCATTTACTCCTTGTAGACAACATGAAAGTCCCTCTGTGTAGACAACTAATTTAATTAGTTTACTCCAAGTCATAAGTTCGAAATGTTATTTGCGCAATGCAATTTAATAATCTTAAATGCCTAAATGGTTGATATGATTTTTTTTTAAAATGGAATTCAGCACGATGGTCCATGTAATTGCCATTATTGGTCACCGCGATGACTCAGTAGCTGCTTGAGGCCACTCCAAATTGAATCCTTTAAAAGGTTAGAAGACTAGTTAACTTCTGCACTGGCTCAGGGAGGGTTATCCATTTTAAAATGTTGCAACTATATATGTGGAATTGTCAGTACCAGAGGTTATGCATCAAGGTTGTTTCCATTCCTATGGATCAAAGCTTTACCATAGTTTGATTGCTCCATTTGAAGGCAACGATAATGATCAGTTTTTCTTTTATGGTCAATTGAACAAGAAAGTTAGTGGTATAGGTAGTTGATACATCTGTGCAATTCTTGCACGAGTACAGTGGATGTAGGCATAAAAATCTTAAAGCATTATAACAGTTAAAAATAAAAGTCAAATGTACAAGTAATGGAGCACGCAAACTCTAACCTCAGAAACTCGGTGGATTAGGGATCAAAAAGTCTGAAACTTTGAAACGATCTGTCTTACAAATTTGATTTGAATTTGGGAAATTTGAAAGGCACCTAATGATATTTGATAGTGTATTCACGTAGAAGTCGCGTGTTGATCTAGCTTCTTATGGCTCTTGTTCTTGGATAGAGGGTACTGCAATGCAACTTTGAAAATGAGCCTCTAAAATAAAAACTACCCAATATATTTATCAATTTTCAACAGGTTGTTTCCTGAAAATTCACATAATTGAACTAGAAATAGCATAAGCCTAAGATAACTTTATATTCGCGGGAGGAATAAAATATTTTTTATTAATAAATCAATATTTTTTAAAAATATATTAAATTACATTAATAATAACTAAAAATATCGTTGTATACTATTTTTTTTAATTTCTCAAATGGTCACAAAAGTATAGGAATTGAAAAAGAAAAATATATATTAAATATATCTGTAACAACGTTCAATCATCTAAAACAGAATTTATCTAAAAATAGCCAACTAGAATTTTTTTAGGTCCTTCTATCACCGTGAGAATCTAAAAAAATGGTCACATTATCTTAAATTTTCTAATTTGACTCCCTAATTTCTGAAAAAAAAAACTCTGAATAACAGAGTCTAAATTCATTATCTAACCTACCTAGGATAAATTTGTGCCAATCAAATTACTTACTAGTTTTTTTAGATTATAAATTTATCTGAAACTTAATCAAACAATATTCTAATAATCGATGACACAATCCCTCACTTTAAAAAACCACCTTAAAAGCATCTTCCAAAAGGAGGAAGCCAATGAGGGGATTAGTGGAGATTAAGAGTTCCACCAAAATTATGTATGGAATACAACTATCGGAAGATGCTGTCCAAGTACGAAACTTGGAGAGGAAAAGGAATATGGGAAAGGAGGTGTGACGTGAGATATAGAGAAGACGTCATACACTTGTGAGGTGAAAAATATTACGCTTATATAAAGTTTTACTCATCCCATTATTCACAATTATTTATTTAATTTTTTATCTGGTTCTTAAAAAATATTATTTTATTTTGTTAATAATTTGTTAACTTGTTTTATTATTTGCTTATATATTATTCACATTAATTCATAAGATTGAAATATAAAATAAACACGTAGGGTCATTTACAATATTATATATATATATATATATATATATATTGTTAACAAAGAAATAGTATTTAGAATTTTTTTTAAAGAAATAAAAGACAAAAGAAAATAATAATTTTTTTAAGATTAAAAATATATTTAAAAAATGTTAAAATTTTGTTATATCTGCTTATCCTCCTGCTATTTAATAAAATATGCATTAAATAAAAACATACATGTATTTAATATGCTTGAAGGATAAAATATATTTAATATTTTCTTTATTTAACAGTTGGAAAATTTTATAAAATAAAAGGTTAAATAATTTACATTTACTTAACAATAATTAACATCACTAGAAAAGTTGATGAAACTCAATGCAAATTGTATTCCTAAATCCAAAAATTATAATTATATTGCAGAAAAAAAAAAGATTGCAAAAATTATAAATGGAAGGAATTGAAAACTAAACGATTAAAAAATTGAAGAAATTAAATAGATCAAGGTTTTAAATTAATACTTATAAAAGTGTATGTTTATAAAATAATAATATTAATTTATTTTTTATATCATATCTTATAATATTTAATGTATTCATAAGCATATTAAATTTAAAGTCTTATAAGTTTTTTAATCTAATATTTTTATTGTATAATATATGTGTTTGTGTGTGTATATATATATATATGTATGTATGTATGAGATATTAATGAAAATTTATTTGACCATCTTTAGAAAATATAATTTAAATCAAATAAATTCAAATTAAAATTCAAAATAAATATGATTAAATGATAATTAATAAAATAATTTTTTATTAACTCCAACTTTTAAATTTAAGCATCGAAACATAAGAAACTTTATTGAAAAAAGTAACAAAAGTATAATATTTTTAAGATAATAATAGAAATTTATGTTTTTTTTCGTAAAATTGACTCAATCTAATTGATGAAGACCTTAGCTAAACGTCAAAGGAGCAAAAATTTCAAAATTGTTGGTATTTTCTTTCCCCCTCCCCTAAGTATGAAAATAGTCCAATGTTCATAATCCAACAAACCCCATGCCACCGCCCGTCCTTCTGTGGTTTGAAAATCGCCATTGTGGCACGGGGAAGACACTTAATATTTTATTTATTTACATTGAGCAGCCATTGTTTTACTATATTAAAGCATTAAATAATGGAAGAGAAAAATGAGAAAAGTGAAGTCTACGATACCGACATCAATGTGGACCGTTATTTAATAGCGATCAAGGGAAAGAGACCGAGAGCGGTGATGTGGTCTTCAATCCTAACGAAAGTTGTTCACCACCAAATATACTCCAAAATATTAATTAAAATATTAATTAAGGGAGAGAGAATAAAAAACAATTAAAAAGTGGCCGAGAGAGCTTCTTATTTTTACTTTCAAACTTTCTCTCTTTCTTTCTCCCCTGACGATCCGAGTTAGAATTCCAACGAGCGAGTCACTGACTCGGTGGTACAGGCGGCTATTTCTCGTATCGCCACGCATCATTCGATCCCTTCTGCTCCGCAAGCTATCGAATCGAATCTCATAGCAATCACGAGATATTCGATCCCTATTTTTTCTCTAACAGTCACGAGATATTCGATCTCCTTCTTAACAGTTTCACTCCAACTTCAAAAACACACAAACATACACACACATACACTCTTTTCTTTTTGGTTTTTTTCCGTGTTGGTTCGATATTTTGGTGGCGATTGTGAGCAGGATCTCGGTTAGCTAAGTGCTAATTTATTTATTCATTTTTGTTGATTGATCTTGATCTATTGTTCCGAGACGGTTCTGTGTTGTGGAGGTTGTAACGATTTTCGCAAAATGGTTAGCGGCAATATTTTTCATTGTCGGAAGAATTCATGGCCTCCTGAAGAGTATATCAGTAAATCCACTTTACAGCTGGTATGTGTTATTTTATTTTTATTTATTGTCATATTTGGTTGTTCTGAAGCTGATCGACAACGCTGCGATTATGTTCTTGTCATATTGCGATTTTGGTGAATTGGCTTCATGGTCTCTTCCGCGCGTTTTATCTAAAAACTTTGCGATTGCATGTGATTTTAACTCTGAATGGTGTGTTTCTTCGTGGAAATTGATCTACCTATTGCTTGATAATGATGAAGAAAAAAATAAGAAAGGAAGAGAATGTGAATTAAACTGATATTGTGGCTTAGTCAGCGAGTGGTGCCGCATCACATGTACTGTTGATAATTAATTACGCTTGAAGTAATCTGTGTCCTTGTCATACTTTTTGCAGTTGGATTTTGATAGTGCCGCTCCCCCTGTACAAGCTTGGAGAAGGAGATTAAACAGCCATGCAAATCTTCTTAAAGAGTTTAGAGTAACTTTTATGGAGGCTATAAAGATGGCAAGTGGCTCCGAAATTAACAATTCTCAACATGGATTTACTAGTTTAATGGATGGAAATGCTTTGCTTATACTTATTTATATAGTGAGGAGTGCTAAGAACACGCTTTCTAACACATTCTCAATTGTTTGTTAAATTTATTGAAAATTATAAAAGCACTAGTGAGTTTTTATTGTGGTTTTTAATAAATTCTAATAATAAATAGTGTGTTGTTAATATTTCTCTTATTTAATCAGTGTATGTTTGGATAACATATTTTTGGAAAAATAATTGCATGTTTTCAAAAGCTTTCTCAAGAAGCTGACAAAAACAATTGAGTATTGCTTCAAAATAAGTTGTACCAAGCAAGCACTTAGTTTTATTATTATTTTGTTAAAAACTTTTAAATGTATGTCTCTCCTGACTGTCTATTGTGCTGTAAAATTTCAGGTTCGATTAGGTATACGGATCTGGTCATATGTTAGAGAAGAGGCTTCTCATGGAAGGGTAAATTTGAAATTCTCCTTTCATTTTATGGTCATTCGTTGATTCCTCTGTGTGTGGCTGTGTATTGAGTTCATAAACCCATATATTAGTATGTTAAAACTTAAGATTCCAGACTTCAGTTTGTTGGCCTGATTGCTGCAGAAAGCACCTATTGATCCTTTCACTCGAGAAAGTTGCAAGCCATCTGCATCTCAAGGAGTTCCACTTGGAGGGATGGGGTATGATACAATCCAATTGAAAGCTAACAATTAATCACTTGACTATTTAATCATGTATACCATTCAAATGGTTAATGGGTTATTCTTTACAAATATGTTTTGGCCTTTCGTAGTAATTTTCTGGAATAGACAAACCTTTTTCTTGTATTAATTTGAATATGACTGTATACCTATGCAGGAGTGGCAGCATATCAAGAGGGTTCAGAGGTGAGTTCCGACAATGGCAAATTATTCCTAGCTTATGTGAAGCGTCACCAGTCATGGCCAACCAGTTCTCTGTGAGTCCCGTTTTTCCACTTACTATTGATGTGCTATATTCTTCTCAAACTGTACTGTTGATCAGATAGAACCCTGATCTTTTTCCCAGAAAAGAAGAAAACAAAAGTATAGAACTCAGGGTATGTTTGATTACTGTTTTAAAAACAGTTTTCTGTTTTTAAAAATAAATTCTAGTACAAATTTGTATTAAAATTTATTTTTAAAAACAGATAATTGTTTTCAAAATAGTAATCAAACATACTCTTAGTTCCTAGTTTCACTAGTTGTTACTTCACATGTATTTTGCTTCATAGATAGATAGTGTTAGAGGTAAAACCTCTGGTTTTTCCCCTGTTACTAGAATGATATTTACTGTTTATGGCCATTCTGAACTGCTGCTTATATTCAGAATATCTGGTTTATTTACCTATGTTTCAGATATTTATAAGTAGAGATGGAGGAAACAAAAATTTTGCATCTGTTTTGGCTCCTGGTCAGCATGAAGGTTTAAGGTAAGGTGACATGTGTAGAAGTTTAAAAAACAATCTTTCAAAAATATAACATTCTTACATTATTTTTAGTTAAACATTCTTATAACCATAATAAGAAACATTAATTAGCATTTTTATGCATCATTTTATCTCAACTATCTAGTAACAAGAGAATACTAACCCCTGGCAATGTCAAATATCATTGATACGGTTAGATCCAATTCCTTTCACAGAACTATCTGATGTTCAGTTGGGTGATAATGATTGAGAAGTTAATATCTATCATTTTACGCAAAAAAATTCTCTTATTTGACAGTCAAAATTTTATTGCAGTCCAATGATTGTCTGACTGACCTTTTATTGCTTAAATGAAGTCTGGGTTATATGTGGGGAAAAAAAACAACTAAAGTTTTGCAGAACGTTTCCCATCTTCATTTTGGAAAAAAGGGTCTGATGATGAAAATAATTGCTGGGCTTGGCAGAAATGAATGTGTGTGGTTTCTAAGTAATAAGTAGTGATTAACATAATATTCTACAAATTGTTGACTAATATACTGCTAACTGCTATCTGTTTAATACCCACGTGAAGATTGACAAAAGCAACCTAGTTGCCAAGTTAGCACAATTTTACTCTTTCTGTCTCTCTGGCAATGAGTATAATCTGAATATTGCTTAGCTTTTGGAATTTTTGGGTGCTTTTCATACATCTAAATACTTGTAATCAATATTTTCATGTTTATTCGTTTTTCAGATCTAGTAGGAAAGCTGATGATCAGGGTATATCGTCATGGGGATGGAATCTAAATGGCCAGCACTCAACCTACCATGCTTTGTTTCCAAGAGCCTGGACAGTTTATGATGGTATCATCATTTATTTATTTCTTCCTTTATTAAATGTTTATGGTCATTATTAATTCTTGTTTAATAGCTTTTTTATTAATCTTAGGTGAGCCAGACCCAGAACTAAAAATATCTTGCCGACAGATATCCCCATTCATTCCGCATAATTATAGAGAAAGCAGTCTACCTGTTGCCGTTTTTGTCTATACGGTGTGTAATTTTCTTTACTATTACTACCTAAAGTTGTTGGTTCAAAAGTGGATTGGCTGACTTTCTTACCATTGTTTGCTGGTATTTTTTTACCTTTTTATTGATATATTTTGTTGTACAAGATACAAACTAGTAACTACAGTTTAGTTTTCTTAGGTAACGATTCTGTTTGGAAAAGCTTATGAACTACTTATTATTCCCATAAGCTGTTTTCAACTTATTTCAATAAGTTTCTTGGTATACCTTATCAAAATAAGCTGATTTTTTCTTATCGCAATCGGTTTCATCATTTAATTTATGGCATAAGCAACCATTTAAAAATAACTTATTAAATAAATACTTAATCAAGCAGCACTATTTTCAAACACGCCCCAAAAATTTTAAATGGATTTTTCTCTATTTATGTCAAATTAGCATAACACCTAGTAGTGCCCTCTTGTACGTAGTGACAATTCACCTGTATATGGTTGGTCCTCCCATGAAAAATTGGGTTGGATGCATTGTATAAGACTGTTTGATTGCTGCAAATCAGTTGCTTTGTTTGACTTCAACTCTTGACCCCTCTCAGATGTTTTAAAAATTTATTTTTCCAAGTTTCTAAATCATTTGCTCATTTGCTGAACTGAGCCACGTTTCATCTTGGTAAATCCCTTTGGAAGTTGAAAGCTCCCTCTATGGTTATGTGCTTTATTTACATTACTTTGTTTAATGAAATTCATTGTATGAATTCCACTAAGCAAAGTGAGTGACGAATTTAATATATTATACATTTTCCACATAGAGCTTTCTTTTCATGTTATCCTGTAACGATCATGTTTAGTTTCACTGTGTTTTGATACAAAGTAATGTATAATTCTCAGGCTTATTAATAAATTTTACTTTTCTTTCGTAGTTGGTAAACACTGGTAAGGAAAGAGCTAAAGTCAGCCTTCTATTTACTTGGGCGGTAAGATATTATTTTCTTTTCAATTGTCATATGAGATTTGGTGTGTTGGGGGGGGGGGTGTAGTACAATGACTAGGCCATGGTTAAATAACCATCGATGTTAATATTCTGCAGAATTCCATTGGTGGAGATTCACACTTGTCAGGAGATCATGTGAATGAGCCGTTTCAGTAAGTTTTTTGTTCTTTTAATCTGATATCAGTATGCTAATCTCAGAAGCCGAAAAAAATATTTTTAACTCCTTTTTTTATTTTCATTCACAGAGCTGAAGATGGAGTCGCTGGTGTACTTCTTTATCACAAGCAAGTTATCAAACCTTATAGCTATATATGACGGTTGGTTTGCAGATTTCTCTTTTTGTTTACACACAAATGCTTAATAGGTCAATGAAAAGGTTCTGAATAGTCCAAAGGTGCTCTTGTTATCTTTCTTAACAAGCTGAGCCTGATATGAACTAGAAAGATGCCTTTCCCTAGACTAGTACTGTTTATGAGAGCTCTTTTGTTGGCTTGTCTAATGTTAATGATAATGAGAGCAGGAAAGAGAAGATTCTTTTTTTAAAGATTCAAACTTCATAATGAGTTGTGATTTGGGATCACAATTTTATGCTGTGGTAATATAATATTTTTTTGTGGTATTAAGATTTGATTTCTGAAAGAAAAAAAACAAGTAAAAACTAGTATTGTTCATAGTAGTCATAAACTAGGTTTTTATCAATGACAGTCTAGTATTAATTAAAAATATGGTCTACTGGCATGGGGAAGGGGGGAGTTAATTATACTTCAGGAAGTCTTTGTATGCTATATCTTTATATTGAGAGCGTGCTTAGTTTAAATTATCAATGAAATAAATACAGAAATCAATAATGAGCATGACTGGTTTCAGGAAAATCAATTATTAGATATAATGGCATATATTTTAGTTATATATCTTAATTCAGAATCAACTTGAGAGTAATGAATTTTGTATGGATTGTATAAAAATTGCTTCTACGCATTGTTTTAAACACAGGACCAGCTGGTTTGACTGGTTGAACTTGGAACCAGTCAGTCATCCAGTCCTTTCAGCCCAGAAAACCAGTAAGAACTGGCCAAAAACTGGTTTGAAGTAGTGATTTTTTATTTTTCAAAAATTATTATTTTTAACTAAATGAAAATTAATGACATATCGTAAAGACTCGTGTGCACAAATTTTTATCATTTATATTTTTATTATTGAATTTTTCTTGCTCAAAACATATAATATGATCGTTTTACATTAATTTAAAATTAATTTATCTTAATTTCATTATATATATTACTAGTTTGGCCACAGTGTGAACTATTGAACCTTAAACAAATACTTTTGCTGATTCAGTTACCAGTTTGGTTCTTTAAACATTGGTTCTACATGGTAAATTTTCAAAGGGGGTTTTGCAATGATTTAAAAGGTTTTTTGTTGCAGAAGTTAGGGGATGTATTTTCTTCCAGTAGTTGCAAAATAGTTAGCAAAAATAGAAACACATAAACTTAATCTTAATAAGAAAGCTCTTATAGCCTATTAAAACTTTTATAGGAAAATTTTCATACTTACACAACCGTGTTGTTGAAAAGGTTTTCGTTTTTTGCTCTTGACAATTTTGTGATTTTATTTCAGAGTTCACCTTCCCACACATCCACTTCCCCTTACAGTGTAAATTGAGTTGGCAATTTTTAGCTAATTATTTGCTTTATCTGTGGATTTTTTCCGCTGCTACTTTTGTAGACTTTTTCTCCCGTTAACATGTATGGTTTGGAAAAGTGAGGACCTGCCGTGCTCATTTCACTGTTGTTTTGTATAGGTGGGGGTTGGGGTGTTTACCTGTTGTAGAAAGGAATTTGCTGCTCTTGGGAGCTGAAATATTCCATTTCTTGTTTCTTTTTATCAGTCCTTTGGTTTTTTTTGCTAGACAGCTATCATCACTCTTTGTACTCTTTTCTGATCAATTCTGCTTTCATAAAAATAAAAATAGTGGGTAATCATCTCTTTTGGAAAATGACAACATTCGAGTTTCATTTGGTATTATTCCTGGTATGAACTTTTGATTTTTTTTTTTAATAGGGAAAAAAAAACAATTTCATTAGAAAAAGAAATGAAGTGCAACTGAGGGAACTGTGCTAGCAAGGTGGATTAATATGCTATCTCCAAAATAGATGAAGATAAAGACACTGTTCTGAAATAGATTGTTCACTTTGGGTCATCATTTTGGTTTGGGATTTGTCAATGAACTTGTAAACATGAATTAAGGAATTGTAAACACTTCAATGCTATCATTTTCTTTTTCCTATGCAATAATATTTTTTCTGTAGGTATGTATGTATTTGTAATTGGGGTCTTTGTTTTCTAAACTGCTATGTAAATGATGATTTTGGTGTGATATATTTTTATGGTCATTCCAATATTGCAGGACAGCAAAAGGAAACCCTCCTGTTACTTTTGCCATAGCTGCATGTGAGACACAGAATGTTAATGTTTCTGTTTTGCCAAGTTTTGGGCTGTCCGAAGGAAGTAGCATGACAGCAAAGGGCATGTGGCATAAAATGGTCGAGGTACTATTTACTTCTGTTTTGGGAGTTTCTAAATGATATTTATTGATCTCTATTACCTTCTTCCAAACAAATTTTAGTATGAAATTATACACAGTTAGTTCTAATTGAAATGGTTATATTTTCAAGGATGGGCAATTTGACCAGGAGAATTTCTCTTCTGGACCTAGCATGCCCTCATCACCTGGAGAGACACTATGTGCTGCTGTTTCAGCTTCCACATGGGTGGAACCCCATGGAAAATGCACTGTTGCATTTAGTCTTGCATGGTCATCTCCAAAAGTAAAGTTCGTGAAAGGTAGCACTTTCCACAGGTAATCAATGATATGTAAGAATATTTTCGGTAGTTAATATTTATCCATGAGCAACTTTTCTGTATCTTGAAAAAATAATAGTTGCGTGTATATATCTGCATCTGCATACACAAGTGGTGCAATTCATGGTATGATTTAACTACTTTCTATGAAGCTTGCATGGGTTGCATTTTAACTTTAGCAAAGTTGCAATGATATTTTTATTTTTTAGTAGAGTAGCTCTTTCTTTGAGTAGCTAAGCATACAGGAAATTTTTAACCTGTCCCATCTGGTTCCAAAAGAACTCTTGTGATTTAAGCAGTTAGTGGATACAAGATTTGGCAAATAAAATATTTTCTTTTGTAATTAATAGTTTAATTTCTCCATGTACATTCCTTTTCAAATGTCAGTGGTTGTTCCTTTAATGGTATATTGTCCAAGTGATCAAACTCTTCATTTACCTTAGAGGCATATATGGTGAAAGTGGCCATTGTACTCCTCAATATTCTTATTTTTAGCTTGACGAAGGCTTTCTTGCTCCCCTGCTCTGAAATACTACTATTCCAGATTATCTTGCTTTGTCATACTGTACAACATGATCATTGTAAAACATTACCCTAAATAAAGCTCTACAGAGCTCCAAATTAGTAGCAACACTCTTGCTTTAATTGAGGGACATCTAAACTTTTCAAACCCCTCAGATGTTTATGGAGAAAGAGATGTGTCTTTGACTTTGTATATGGAGGTTTTGTGGATATAGTAAGATAGTAATATTTCCTGTTTATTTTAAGCTTCCAGAACATGCAGCACACCAACAACCCAATTTTACTTTATATGATTTTATTCTAATAAGTTAATTTCACTCGATTCTATTTTACTGCAGGAGATATACAAAATTTTATGGGACTTCTGAGAAAGCTGCAGTGGACTTGGCCCATGATGCATTGACACGTATGTTGTATGATTTTATTGAAATTGATATTCTTCAGGCCTGTGGTTTACTTTGCATTACTGTTCATGTTTCAAAAGGGAAAAAGCTACAAATGTTTCTAAAGTGGTTTGATGCTTTCATCGGTGGCATCTAAAGACCTTATTAAGTTTTGAATTCTGAACAGATTACAATCGGTGGGAAGAAGAGATTGAGAAATGGCAGAGTCCTGTTCTTAAGGATGAGACACTACCAGAATGGTAACTGTCAGTTTAACTTATTAATAAATGTTGGTTTATTGAGCTGTCCTTTATCAAATCAACCCTTCTTCACATGGCTTCAGTCTAGGAGAGGATACATAATGTTTTTAAAATTTATTTTTACAGGTACAAGTTTACATTATTTAATGAGCTCTACTTTCTTGTTGCTGGAGGAACAATTTGGATTGGTATGTGTAAAATATAAGCTTATTGTATTGCTGTTTAATTTTTATTGAATGTCTGGTTTGTCATTGGAGCTGCCTATGTCAGTTTAATCCTAGTGAAATCATTAAGACCACTTTAATCTTTCTGCCAGACTCTTCTTTGCTGTCTCCAAAAATGCAGAAGGACCGGGATCAGGTAAGGGACTTGGAAAATGCAGTTGTCAAAGAAACTGAAGCTAAAATGAACTACAGAAAAAGGGAAGTTATTGAGTGTACAACAAATAGTACCTATGATTCTGCTGCTATTACAGTACATAACCATGTTGATGAAAAAGAATGTGGAGATGTTTCTCATGAAAATGAATCTGCGGATACTCTTAGGAAAGGAAACTCCACTGGCTCTCTGCATTCCTTAGCAACGATGAACCAGCAATATGATGATGATGATGATGATGATGATGTTGGAAGGTTCTTGTATTTGGAAGGAGTGGAATATATCATGTGGTGCACATATGATGTGCACTTTTATGCATCATTTGCCCTTCTTGAGCTCTTTCCTAGTATTGAATTAAACATACAGCGTGACTTTGCTAAAGCTGTCCTGTGTGAGGATGGAAGAAAAGTAAAGTTTCTTGCAGAGGGAAACTGGGGAATTCGCAAGGTTTATGGCGCTGTCCCACACGATTTGGGGACACATGATCCGTGGTATGAAATGAATGCCTATAACATCCATGATACCAGCAAGTGGAAGGACCTGAACCCAAAATTTGTGCTTCAAGTGTATCGAGATTTTGCTGCGACACGTGATTTGCAATTTGGAGTTGATGTGTGGCCTGCTGTTCGTGCTGCAATGGAGTACATGGACCAGTTTGATAGAGATGGTGATGGTCTTATTGAGAATGATGGCTTCCCTGATCAAACATATGATACATGGACAGTCCATGGTGTGAGTGCTTACTGTGGTTGTCTTTGGCTTGCTGCTCTTCAAGCTGCAGCTGCTATGGCCCATGAACTAGGTGACAGAGATTTTGCGGAATCATGCAAAAGGAAGTTTTTAAAGGCTAAGCCAGCATTTGAGGAAAAACTATGGAATGGTTCTTATTTTAACTATGACAGTGGATCAAGTGGTAACAGTAAATCCATTCAAGCAGATCAATTGGCTGGGCAATGGTATACCGCATCCTCAGGGCTACCTTCCCTTTTTGATGATCTCAAAATCAAAAGTGCTCTCCGAAAGGTTTATGATTTCAATGTAATGAAAATTAAAGGAGGGAGAATGGGTGCTGTAAATGGCATGCATCCCAACGGTAAGGTGGATGAGACCTGTATGCAGTCTCGAGAAATATGGACAGGTGTGACCTATGGTGTTGCTGCTGCAATGATATTTGCGGGAATGGAAGAAGAGGCCTTCACAACAGCTGAGGGAATATTTCTAGCAGGCTGGTCAGAAGATGGATATGGGTAACTTCTTATGTCCACTGTCATCCATAATTGTTTGTGGTTCACCTGCATGCTTGTAAATATTTGTGAATTTCACAAAATATACAATCATACTGAAAATGTACTTCATTCATATTCACATCACACAATTTTCAATTATTTTATTTCTTACATATTGTTCAGTAGATAATTATTTCGTTAATGAGACAAGTCTTTAATTGTCCGCGTTATTCTTTCTCTATTAGGAAGTTATTCATTCATTCTCTGTCCCCATAACAGGTACTGGTTTCAAACTCCAGAGGCATGGACAATGGATGGGCACTACCGGTCCCTCATGTATATGAGGCCACTGGCAATTTGGGGCATGCAATATGCCTTAACTCGGCCTCAGGCAATTCTTGAGGCCCCTAAAATCAATATCATGGACAGAATCCACCTATCTCCTGTTATTGGAGGATTCTCTCATAATGAAACAGGTGTGAGAAAGATTGCTAAAAAAGCAAGATGCTTTAGCAATTCTGTATTTCATTGTGCTTGCTGATCGTTAACATGTAAGCGCATAAAATTTTTGTATAGGTAACTTCTTCTCATTCTTCCTTACACAACCCTCTCCTATAGAAAGCCGTCGGTAACGGCGGCCAAGGTATGAGGAGATAATGTTTTAGAAATAAGCAGGGTTCGATTGTAACTTGTAATTTGTAGCTTGATAGTCTAAACAACATACTTTACCTTTACTGTAACTGTAGTATTGTACATTCTGATTAATTGAAGTTCTCAAGATATAATCTAAATATAGCACATTCTAGTTTCTAAATTTTTTTAATGATTAATAACGATAATGTTAAATATATGACGTAGGTGCACTGACAATGGTCATTCGTCATTTTTGGTTCAGAGAAAGGTGAATATATATGATGAAGGATGTGCTATGACATTTTTAACAATTGCTATTTGACCATTGCAGCAACCTTAGGGCTGTCTACATCTACATCTATTTGGTCGAACCCTGAGGTTGTGCTAAACTGATCTTTGCGTCATCTGGCAATTGATATCAGCGTCGTCATTATGCAGATGCAAAATTATAATTCTACATGCTGATGTCGGATCTGGATGTTGATTGAAGACATAATTCACTATCGTTGAATCTTCATTAACTTTTTTGCCTCAAGAATACTATCTGTGTCATTCTTGGCATTGTGGATGGTTTCTTGTCACGGGCATCAGCGGGTAAATTTGGCAGGTGGAGCAAATACAATGCAACTCCATTGATGAGCTAAAAAAGGTTGTGGTTGGTAGAGAGAGTGAAGAGAAAGAAGACAAGGCGAGAGAAGTGGATGTAGCGGACAAGATAGGTGAGTTGGCAGACGGTGGAAGATCCCAGAAAATGGTAGCCGTCGGCCACTTGACGGAGTTGTTTTGTCGTTGGATGAATAAGTAGCAGTCATTCTCTGCCTGACCATGCTGATGAAGAGGAGCAACTCAGTAGTAAAAACAAAATATTATTTTAAAATGTGAAACTGAATATATCCGGTAAATTTTACAAGAGGTTTTGTCCTCCAGAAAAGAAGGGCGAGGGAAAGGAAGAGGAGTGATTAACGAGAACCTTAGAAATTGGGGGAAAGTATTTAAAAATGACCTTGCTCTAAATTGTTTCGATAAGGAGTTTTTAATAAAATCCAAATGAGGATAACTGATTCGTACACCTTACCACACGGAGAGAGATAATTCTTGGTTATTGCGACGATAACTAAGCTTGATAATTTATTTGGACGGCTAATGTATACATCACTTGTTTTCAAAGTTGTTTTACCAAATTGCATCACTTGACTCTTTCCTTTTTCCTCTGGGTGGGAAACGGGAATATAGCCATCTGCTGCAGAAGAATTCGTTGCCGTTAAGTTGCTGACAAAGCGCATTGCTGGTGCTGGCAAAGTTTTAGAAGGTTCAAATTAAAATAAAATCAGTTTTGAATTTTCAAGTTGTTGTTATTATTATTATTAAAAAACGTGTTAAAAAAAGTTTAAAATAGAAATTTTTTACTGAAAATAAAAGCATTCATTACTTTAAAATCATATAAACATTTAAAATAGATTTGTTTCTATTTTTTAAAAAGATATAATATAATACAAATTTGTATTATATTTTATTTTTAAAAATAAAACTATTTTTTCAAATGAAAACAAATATACTCTTAATATACTTTTTATACTAATTTAAAGTATTTTAAAAAATGTATTTAAAAGCTTCACAGGCACTCGTAAACACATTTAAAAACTGCATTATTTATTGCAAATTGCATTTTGCTAAATACTGAATGCTGTTAAATTCGTTGAACTGATATTTAATCTTTTGATGAACTCGAAAACTCGTTCGCTTTTTCTTGTTTTATACTTCAAAGGTGCTCCTAACTTCGTGAGGATTATCGCTGTAGCTGTATAATTTATCAGTGAAACAGCATTTATATTTATTTTATATCTAATTTCAAACATGATGGATTGACATCATGAAAATATATTATCGTTATAAATTTTTGTGATATATAACTTCTGAACCAAAAAAGGGTGTTCCTCCCGTGGATCGACAACAATTAAGGGAAAAAAAAAACTACGCTCGCACATCTTGATCTTTGGTTGACATTTTCCAAATAAACGGATAATTAATTACATCCGCATCTGGACAATAAAAGTATAATGACACGTTTGAAAGTTACTATTAATCGATACTAACTACAAACTTTAATTGGGATGTTTCTTTTTTGCGACCATCTCATACTTCGTGTGTGTATAAGAACAGTTCTCATTTTAAAAACATCAAAACTATATATTAATATATAATTGATCAACATTATTAAAAACTAATTTATAATCATATCATCATATATTTTTCGCAATAACCAAGTACTCATATTGTTCTCATATGATCAAGTGTTTGTTCAATTACTTAGTATTTAACAAATCATAAAGTTTGTTAAAAACATAGTTAGGACAACAAAAAAGATGAATGTTAGAATATACTCAGAATAGCACGCGACTTCATTTTGGAGGTTTAAAAGTGCACGAACCGTTCAAGCTATGTTGTAATTTGAGAGGTTTCCCCGTAGAGATTTACTTAGCTCTATAAGCTGCAAAGTCCAAAATATCTTTAATATTAAGTTCCTATTTCTCAATTTTGATTATTAATTAACACACTACTGTTTAATGGTTGCACTCATGTTCACTATAAGACTGTTTTGGATTACACGTCTTTATCAATCAGGAAAAGAAAATAATAAATATAGGTATAAAAAAATTTGTAATGCAATATATATACCTGTATGAAACGATGAAAAAAATGTATTTCATACCTATACCATAGTTTTCCCTCCACATACATCACAAAGGATATACCCTAGGCCTTCGCAATATGGACATTTTGTACCCTCATCCACCCATTCCAGAAACTGCATTAGAGAATACACTGGTCAGCGCAAGAGCTTGTGCATCACAGGAAAATAACAAGTTAATTTTCTTAAACTGCTTAAGAATTCCTTACTTGAGGTTCAATGTTTGGCTCACCAGTTCCATCACATTCTGCAATTAAAGAAATGGAATTTGACGGGAGATTTCCAAAGTTGATCATAAATAATACATTTAGGAAACCAGTATCATTTAGAAGTCAATCTAACCGAAGCTAATATCGTGATCGGAAAAACTTATATCCTTGAAAAAACATGACACTATTTGAGAGATGCTATGTTTCTAGGAGCCTGTATTTAATTAACAATGAGATTTGTCTTCCAGAACAATGATCAATCAACCTACTATGGGATAACGACTGGTCTTTTTGAAATCAAGGACAATTACATACCTGTACACAACAAGCGACCTTCCCCGCGGCATTGAAGGCATTTTGTTGTTACACCCTTGTTCTTGCTCCTTTCTGCTCCATCACTTCTAACAAGTCTTGATGGTTCTTCCCACCGATTCTCTCCAAGGAGAAAAACTCCCCGATGGGAGACTTCTGTTCCTTTATCACTTTTTACCACTTTTCGCTGAACCTCCGAAATCTCTGTCACAGAAGTAACCGCAGCTCCATTTTCATCTTCCTAGAATTCACAGAATGATAAGGATACAAATCAACAGCTTGAATATTTCATCTCTTCATCGTTTTAGATATAATCATTCCTAAGTCTCTATCTAAATGCTTTAACTTTTAGGAGGATTTGTCCTTGCTAAACTAGGGAAAATACCTTTGCACGCTATCAAAAACTAAAATTTCAGTGAAAGTGTCATAAAATTAATGCAGAAAAATAATACAGAAGAAAAAGATCCAAAATCATGTCTTAATAAAATCCAAACCAAAACAAATGTAAATTTCCTACGTTTATCCCTAGCATATATATCTCACTCCTTATTTAGATTTCCATCGGGAATACACAAACAAACCTGTTCAGTTATGACTTAGAATTATTAAAGTAAATGTGCAAATGAGCTGAGCTATATATAAATTATTTAAACCCAACTCATTAAATGCTCATTCAAATTTATTTATTTAGCTAGGCGAATAAGCTTAAGTTTAAATTAAGCTTGATTATTTAAATGAGTCCAGTTCAAGCATTGTGAGCTTAACATTTATAGCTGGCAAATAATGCATGTTTCTCTCTCTCTCTCTCTCTCTCTCTCTCTATATATATATATATATATATATATTAAAGTCCAACATCAACCATAGATATGATTAAACAAGAGCTTATAAAGGCTAAATCAATCCTTAACTTACTAACTAGCTTTTGGGGTTGAGTTGGGCTTAAAGCCCAAATTCAACACGGTATATCTTTCTTCCTTTTTTCTATCATTCAAGACACAAGAGAGACCAACAAGTACAACTGATATAACCAGCATACCTTTGGTAAAACAGTAGCAGATTTTTTGTCTTCAGTTGCACTGCTCAAGTCCCTAGTCCTTATCTCCAAATATAGCCTTTCAAGAAGTTCAGCTGTCATGATACCATCCTCAGGGGCACCTAATGCCGCCTGTTAAACATTATCACACACTCGTCAAAATCACTAGAACCAAAAATTCCAGGCACAGCATAATAAAAAAAATAATTGAAGATAATATTTCTCGTCTTCGCATCAAAGCTTCGTATATTACACAAAACAAAACTAACTTGCCAAGTCTTCACAGCACGCTCAGTTCCACTTGAGAAGCTGGAATATTCCATGTCTTCCTCACCAGAGTAAAACCCCAACGTCAGCAACGCTTCCTGTTATTTCACAACACAAAGTAAGATTTCGCATTGCACCAATTATCCACACGCAAATCGGAACAAATCAACTCCCGAAGTAGTAGATAATTACACATCGTTTAAAAAAAATACAAAAGAGAATAAAGAAAGACAGAGAAATTGAAACCCGAACCTGCATCTGTCGAACCTCTTCTCCTTCTGAACCTTTCCGCAACGCGCTCCTCTTTTCAACCCTAGCAGCGGCCTCCTCAACCACCAGAACCTCCTTTTCACTTTCGAAAACCTCTTCTGATTGCTTCTCCTCGAGCACCGTGTTCCGCGCACTGGAACCGCTCTCGAGAACCAAATTCTTGTCCTTCAAGACCTGCAAGAGCAACGAGACATTGGCAACGGCGTCGGAGAGGGAAGAGGGAGAAGCGAGATCGTGCGTCAAGAAACGGCGCTCTAGAGCTTGGATTTGGAGCTTGAGGTCGGATATTTCCCTGAGAAGCTGGTCGCGCTCGCGAGCCCAGCGCTGCTCCTCGCGGAGCCATCTCTGTTCCTCACGCAGCCATCGTTGCTCTTCGCGGAGCCAACGGTGGGCTTCGAGATCGGAATTAGAGCAGTGGGAAATGAGGGAACTGACTTTGAGGGAGAAAGTGAATAAATAGGGTTTGGGAAGTGGTGAGAAGGTTTTGTTGAGAGAGAGAGAGGGAGTCGCAGTGACGTGGAGAAGAGGTAGCGAGGCAGACATTGTGCGCGGTGGATGAGGGAGGCCATCGATAATGATATTTCAGTTTTACTTACCAAGGCTGACCACATATTTGTTGTAATTTTGTGTTATCTTCTCTGAGAAGCTAAAAGCCAGAAATTTCGATAAATAAAATATTACATATTTTAGACACTACCTGCTCATGGCGGGAAACTAGTGTATGTCTATTATTTAATGTATTTGTATATGTTTCCATTCCTCCACTCATTTTTTCATGTTTCTATATATATATATATACTTGTGATGGCTTATGGTTAATGACGTAAGAGTTCATTCTCTTGCAAGTGATGTTAAGAAGATAAAAGATGTGTATTTATATTTCACTCTTGATTCCTTAGAAGTTACTCATTGTTCTCTCGTTGATTTGTTAAATATTAATCAATAAAAATTAATTTTAATGACAATGATGCCTAACGTTTACTACTACGACAAAAAGACTAATTTGATCGTTATATGAATATTTTAATAAGAAATATAATTAAAATATAAATATTACAGATATATGAAAAATACTTTTTATTTAATCAAACAAAAATTTGATCCAGATTGTTACTTAAAAACTTAAATGACGGAAGGCGAAAATTTAAACGAGGAGCCAATAAGCACTCAGCTGCAATTGCAAAAGCTCTTCATACTTCCCACTCAATCGCTGCCATAATCGTTTAATTGTTATATTGACCCAATCACACCCTACAGAAACCCCTTCTTCCTCTCATTATTCTCCACAATGGATCTACTTCACCAATATGCAGACGACCAAAACGACGACGATCCAAACTCCCCAATTAAAAACCCTAACTCCCCGGAACCCTCCCCACCGCGCCTCCTCTCAGGTCGTTCCGGCGCCCCCAAAGTAGACGACACCATGCTGGCCCTTACCGTCACCTCCACCTCAGCCCTCTCCAAGCCCATCGACCCAACCCAACACGCCGTGGGCTTCAACCCCACCTATGACCAGCTTTGGGCCCCCATCCAGGGCCCGGCTCACCCCTACGCCAAGGACGGCATCGCCCAAGGGATGCGCAACCACAAGCTCGGCTTCGTCGAAGACGCTGCAATCGAACCCTTCCTCTTCGACGAGCAGTACAACACCTTCCACAAGTTTGGCTACGCCGCCGACCCCTCCGCCTCCGCCGGCGTCAATTATGTCGGCGACCTCGATGCCCTTCGTGACAACAACGCTATCTCTGTCTACAACATCCCCCGCCACGAGCAGAAGAAGCGCAGAATCGAGCTCAAGAGGAAGAAGGAGGAAGAGAACGACGAAGACAACAATGACGATGGTGGCGAAGAGATTGAAAACCCGGCCACTGAATCGTGGTTATTGAAGAATAAGAAGAGTCCCTGGGCGGGGAAGAAGGAAGGGTTGCAGGGAGAGTTGACAGAGGAGCAGAAGAAGTACGCGGAGGAGTATGCGAAGAAGAAAGGGGAAGAGAAGAGTGGTTTTGGAGGGGAAAAAACTGAGGTTGTTAAAGATAAGAGTACTTTTCATGGAAAAGAGGAAAGGGATTATCAGGGTAGGTCTTGGATTGCACCTCCTAAGGATGCAAAGGCTAGTAATGATCATTGTTATATACCTAAGAGATTGGTTCATACGTGGAGTGGACATACCAAAGGAGTTTCTGCTATTCGGTTTTTCCCTAAGTATGGTCATTTGATTCTGTCTGCGAGCATGGATACAAAGGTTAAAATTTGGGATGTTTTCAATTCTGGCAAGTGTATGAGGACTTACATGGGACACTCTAAAGCTGTTAGGGATATTTGTTTTAGCAATGATGGCACTAAGTTTTTGAGTGCTGGGTATGACAAGAATATCAAGTATTGGGATACAGAAACGGGGCAAGTGATATCTACTTTTGCCACCGGGAAAATCCCTTATGTTGTGAAGCTTAATCCCGATGAGGATAAGCAGAATGTTCTGTTGGCTGGTATGAGTGATAAGAAGATTGTTCAGTGGGATATGAATACTGGGCAGATAACTCAGGAGTATGATCAGCATTTGGGGGCTGTGAATACCATTACGTTTGTGGATAACAACAGAAGGTTTGTTACTTCCAGTGATGATAAGTCCCTTAGGGTTTGGGAATTCGGTATTCCTGTGGTTATAAAGTATATTAGTGAGCCCCACATGCACTCTATGCCATCCATTTCGCTTCACCCCAATGCCAATTGGCTTGCTGCACAGAGCTTGGATAACCAGATACTTATTTATAGCACCAGGGAGAAGTTCCAACTTAACAAAAAGAAGAGATTTGCTGGACATATTGTGGCCGGATATGCATGTCAAGTCAATTTTTCGCCAGATGGACGCTTTGTTATGTCTGGAGATGGTGAGGGTAAGTGTTGGTTCTGGGATTGGAAGAGTTGCAAAGTCTTCAGAACTCTCAAGTGTCATGAAGGTGTTTGCATTGGTTGTGAGTGGCATCCCCTGGAACAGAGCAAGGTAGCGACATGTGGCTGGGATGGGATGATAAAGTACTGGTAAGTAAACTCTCATTCTATGCTACATTTAATTATAGAATCTTGTACAGTGTTCGTCCAAATATGATATGCTATCATAGTTGATGAATATATGCCAGTTTATCTGTTGCTAACTTGATAGAATTCCATGTTTTATTTTTGAGCTAAGTCTAATATATGGAGTACGGTGCATGTTAGGTTGACTAGGGTAATTGGCAAGAGTTTGATCATAAACTATTTGAAACACAGAACAAACTAATCAAACATACATATACTTTGCCACACCTCCCCTTGTTTCGTCAGATAGTGTTGTCACACCTCCTCTTGTTTTGTTAGATAGCACTGAATTATAGGTTCAGAATATTCGTCATCAGTTCAGTGGTCTAATGGTCCAAATGAGACATGGGAAGGTCTATGAATGCCGTCTTATGAGTATAACTAAGAATTAATGTTCTTATCTTTGTATACTATAAAGCGCCCCTTTTACTGATGTCATATATATAGCAGTTAGCAATGTAGGTCTGGAAAAATAAACTTCTGAATTTCCTGAACATTCTAAACCTGTTTATCAGCAACCGCACTGTCAACCATTGTTGCACCAGTGCATTGTGAATCACAAATAACTATATTATAGCTCACTGTTTTTGTGTCTTTTTTGAGTTATTTGACTTTTATTTAGCATTCCAAGATACAGTATATGATACTGAATGCTATGCCATAAAATAGGATCTGATATACTGATCCTGCTTTCATAGGTTTTCCTTGCTCTGGAATCAGTAAAATTTAGTTATAGCCCCTCCTGATAAAATTTACTGGATGTTTCTCCAACAGCTTCTGTAACATTTATCCTCAAGTTGCAATGTTGATGCATCTGTATTCTACTTGTTTATTGTGTATACCATTTTGGCTGTAGTTGCACTAGGATTGATTTGAACCACTGCCTACAAATATCTATAGCCATATAAAATTTCTTAATCTCTTTTGCTTTTATTCCTGTATACCTTACCAGCATCAGTTGACTGTTTTGATGTAACCAAGTTTCCAATATAGACGTGTTTATTGAGGCCAATGTATATGTTGGTTTACAGGGACTAGTTTCTCCTTACCAATGGTGCCTGTTGCTAGAATCAGTTGGCCGAAGCAGGCTAGAGAAAGGCACTGCTTGACAACAAAAGGAGTAGCAACATATTGAATTCATGTGTATACGGTCTTCCTTGGTTAAAATTTCGATGGCATTAATTGAAGATTATCATGAGATTTCTCCGCACTGATCATGATATTGTCATCAAGTGTTACGTGCTAATTGCATTGTTGTAGTAGTTGAAGACAGAAAAATTTTGCCATGTTTTTAAGAGATTTTTGTATAATAGCCATTTTAAAGTTAGATATTAATCTCTTGTGAGAATTTCGATCTCATGTTGCAGTTTAATTTTATTACATTTTATGCAGGTATTATAATGCTGTGCTGGTTGCTCCTATGGCCATTTATGACGATTTCAATTCACACCATCGTTTTTTCTGTTTAAAATTCGAATTTTTAAAAGAGAATTTAATACATTTCAGAGATTAAAGTTTAGAAAGGAGAATTCTAAAATTTAGAGTATGGTTGTTTCCTTTTTTAAAAATAGTATATATATATATATATATAATATTTTTAAAAAGGAAAGTAAACAATTTACTATAATAGAAATTAAATTTATGGAATTTAAGTGCGGGCTGTAAAAAGACTGCCCCTTGTAATAATAATTGCTGAATGTGAGGTAGTCTGCAGCAACCCATCAAGTTTCAGTACATGTTGTGACGTAATTGGATTTATCTCCTTAAAAGTGAAGGGATGTATTTTAGAATATATAGTTATGATCATTATACTATAAAATCAACAGTAAAGACTTTGATGAAATACGTGTGCATATATAATAAACTTTAAGTTATTAATAAGTAAACCGTTAAAATTTTAATAAATGGCTACAACTATATTTTTGAAATTATGTTTTTTTCACTTATATCGTCTGATTATTTTAGAGACTTTAAAATTATGGGAGAAAACAATTATCAATTTCTGTTTTGGTCTAAACCACGTGTTTTAAAAGTCAAACAACCTCGTGCCTTGAAATAAAGGTCAAAAAAGAATAAGAATACAGATCCAGCAAAGTCCGTCCCATGATTTGTCACCTCAAAAAAAAAAAAAAAAAAAACCTCTAACCAACACAGCCCATATGACCAGGTCCAACTTAAAAGTGGCATGGTTATATAATAATTTTGAATACAATTTTTGTACAGTATTTTAAATTGTAATACTAAGGTTCGTATTTGAGTCGCACGGACTTCTATTTTTAAAGTAGACAAAACTTGAATATAAAAAAAAAGAAGGTAGATAAAACTGACTAGTTAAGATAAAAAGGAAAAGAATTGAAAAAATACGAATGACGATACTTTTTTTTTTTTGCTTAATTAAAGGAAAAATAAAAAAGAAAATCAAAATTTTTCTTTAATTTAAATTTTAAACTTTCCTCTGCCTTTCTTTTTGTTGCACCGAACAAAGTTTTCTATACGCTAATGTAAAGTACAAGTAACAATCTTCACAGAAAAAAAGTACTAGTAATACTGATATCCAATTAAATATTAAAATGTAATATATAAAACAGAATACTCATTTCCTGCAAAATTTGATTAAGATGAACCCGAGGACCATGTTGAAGGTTGACACTTGACAGGGTTTTGCCTAGATGAAATATATAACACCTGTTGTGTTTTTATTAGAGAAATAGTGATGACCAATATCTATAATTCTATATTATTGGTGGACAGTGAAAAAGACACCAACCTACAAAGTTGCAAACTAGTCTGTCCACGAAACCAAGACTCGAGCATATTTTCACTTCCATTCCCAAGGATCTAACCTGGTACTTCACGAAACCTCACTTTTTTTTTCTTCCTTTTTATTGATGACTATTTGTTGTTCATTTCCTCTACGAGTTTTGAATCTTTATTTACTATCTGTGTGATCCATAGGTCATTTTATGTAGTTATCCTATATGGGTTTCTTGCTTTGTGCCAGTTTTTTTGGTTGAGGAGAGTTTTTTTTTTACCTAACATGATTGCAATATTTAGATGCAGTTTCCATGGAAGAATCAGAGGTGTAAAAATTGTCCACTTGTAGAATTTTAGAATCCATGGTGAACCTTAATGAGAACATGGCTGGTGAAGGTGAAACCCTAGGAGAGCATTTAGAGAAGCTTCGGGATTGCGATAGGAAGGACCCAAAGGATGGGGATAGTTTTTGCACTCGTGGGAGTGATGCTGAGCTGAATGATGATGTGAGAATTGGTGGATCAATTGAGGAGGTTAAAGGTGTGAATCCTACTGGTGGAGGAGCTGCTGGGACTCCATGTGAGGGTTCTCAAGTTGCGAAGTCCTTAGAAGGTAAGAGTGAGAATGAAACATCTGAGTTGGATGGAAATGGTGCAACCTTGAAAACACTGGACGAGAAGGACATTGATCACAGGGAGGAAAATAAAACATTGGAGACAGAAGCTATGAGTGATGTTACGCAAAGTGCTGAAGGCCAAGTTGGCATTTCTGGGAAGATTGGTTCACATGGAGAGCAGGATATTGAAGATGAAGAATTTGATGCTGAACAGCGAAAAACAACAGATGGAAAAGTCACAAAGCATGTGTCTAATAAGAGTTCAGGAGAAAATATTCTGGCTAGTTATCAGCTGCCAACAGAAAAGGAAGGAGAATTTTCTGTGACTGATTTGGTTTGGGGCAAGGTGAGAAGCCATCCATGGTGGCCAGGACAGATATTTGATCCCTTGGATTCATCTGCACAGGCAAAGAAGCATTTCAAAAAGGACCGCTATTTGGTTGCATATTTTGGGGATAGAACATTTGCCTGGAATGATGCATCCCAGCTAAAGCCCTTTAGGACTCATTTCTCGAGTGTCGTAAAGCAGAGCAATTCAGAAGCATTCCATAATGCTGTAGATTGTACTTTGGATGAAGTCAGAAGACGAGTAGAATTTGGTCTAGCATGTTCCTGTATACCTAAAGATACCTATGACAGGATTAAGATCCAGATTGTGGAAAACGCTGGGATTCAACAAGAACTAAGTTTCATACAAAGAGTGGATGAATCTCTAAATGTTAGTTCCTTTTCACCTCAGAAGCTTTTGGAATACTTGAAAACACTATCCGAGTTTCCAACTGGTGGCTTCGATCGATTGGAGCTATTAATGGCTAAGGCTCAGTTGGTTGCATTCTACCGCTTAAAGGGTTGCTCTTACTTACCTGAGTTACAACATTGTGGAGGTTTGAATAATGACATTGATGTCTTGATTAATGATACTAATAAAAATTTGAGTGAAGTTAATAACCATACGATTCATGTTAGTAAAAAAGATGTTCAAACTGGTAATAGAAATTTAAAAGCAATAAATAGCTCTTCTCGCAAACGTAAACACAATTTGAAGGATGGTAAATATCCAGAAAAGAAGAAAAGCAGCTTGTCAGAACCAGCAGATGAGACTCCAGATTCTACACATTGTGATTATCGGTCTGATGAAGTCACTGATAATATGATTTCCCCTACCTCTTCCAACAAAAGAAGGACTTTTGATCACTGTGCTAATATTTCCGGGAAGAAATATGGGAGAAAAACAATTTCCCTTGCTAAAGTTTCAAATATCACAAAACAATCATTTAAAATTGGTGAATGTATTCGTAGGGTTGCAAGTCAACTTACTGGGCCACCCTCTATGTTGAAGTGTTCTGGAAACAGGTCTCAATTGGTAGATGGAAGTGCTGATGGATTTTCAGAAAATCAATCTGATGTCTTCTCCTTTAATCTTGTGAAGACTCAGAAGTCAAGCTTGACTGTTCCAATGGAATATTCATCTCTAGACGATTTGCTATCTTTACTTCATTGGGTAGCACAAGAACCCATGGGAGATTATAGTTTCGTGAATGTTATAGTGAGCTTTTTCTCTGATTTCAGGAATTCAATAATTGTGGCCAGTGATTCTGGAAAAGAAATTTTACCAACAAACAAAGTTGGTACTAAAAGAAAGAAACAGCCTGTTAATGAATCATCTGAAACATTTGAATTTGATGACCTGAGTGGCACATATTGGACTGATATGGTCATCCAGAGTGGTCCAGAAGAACAACAATCACAGAGAAGCAGCAGAAAAGATTGTCAACATACCCCCGCTGGGCCAGAAAAACCTCTTCAAGTTTATACTCGTAGGTCCTATTCCAGGAAAAAGTGTTCTGACATTAATCATGCTGAGGTTCCTGAAAAGCCTTCTGGTTGTATAGACTCTATAGATGAGAAATCCCCAGCTGAACTTGTTTTGAACTTCGCTGAGTTGGACCCTGTTCCCTCAGAAATAAGCCTAAATAAGATTTTTAGGCGTTTTGGACCTCTGGATGAATCTGAAACAGAAGTTGACAGGGGGAGCAGCCAGGCTAGAGTGGTTTTTAAGAAGTGTGCTGATGCAGAGGTTGCTTTCAGTAGTGCTAAAAAGTTCAACATATTTGGAGCAGTTCTTGTAAATTACAAACTTAACTATACTCCAAGTTCATTATTCAAAGCTTCAACTTTTCCCACAACTCAGGACCAGGAGATGCATCTTGATCGCTCCAATTTAGAACTTAATACGGTCTAAATTGTTTGGTGAGTAACTTTTTGCTATTATTTGCAACCTTTGGTGATTGATTACTTTAATAGGCGCACTTAAGTCCTAGGGTTGATGTGATAGCAACAATGTACTATCCTAATGGAATCATGTCATTTTCACTCTAGTTTTGATTTGGGGCCTAATTGACTTAGTTACTTTACTAGGCCATAAATATCTTAGTGCCAGTAAAATGTTTTTTGAGGTAGCATGTCCGCTGACCAGCAATAGCCCACAACTTCAAAACAAATGGAAATTAAGGTGCATCAACAGTCTGAGACTACTAAAAAAATTAGGGAGAAAACAACGGTATTACTTGGACAAATTTAATTAGTGATTTTTAGCACTCATGATGTCAAAGCATACTCTTTTAGCTCTATTTACTTTCTTAGATATATGTGTCGCACAAAGTGAAAGTTTTCAGTCTAGGAGCAGTGGTGTCAAAAACATTGGATAAATCCATTTTAAAGTTCAGTTGTGTATTGGCTCAAAAATGTTGATAAGTAAACAATCCTTTTTCTGTGGTAGAGAGACGAATTTGATTTCATTTCTTACTTCGTTTGGTTAGTCTGGGGGCTCCTAATTTAGTTGTCACAGTAGAGAGTTGAAAATAGTTTGATGTTCATAGGATTTCCATGTTTGTTAACATTGCACTATGCGTCTTTTGTTTGGTCTGGCACAATTTTGACATTTGCTTCAAATGCGATCATCTATCAAAAATAAATAACATTTGCGATTCATTGTAGGGAGTGCTGAAAACAACGTGGCAGCATATACTTAACTGAATAAAGTGCTGACCTAACTCATTAATAAATGGCTGTCAAAGGAGGTAACGAGAATGTCCTTTCATCTGGTCATCTATTATTTTTTAATTTATTTATTTTTTGGGTTCTAGGAGCACTATTTTAATGCTTGAGTACACCTTCAACTTGGTTCTCCAAAGTTACATGCATTACCGCATTAGTTCTTTAAAATTTTTGGTGATTAAATTAGTCTTTCAAATATTTAAATGGTCAATTTCGTTATCTACAATTTTTGTTTTTAAGTAAATTGCTCAAAGATTTAATCTTGACACCTTAGATATTTGAGAAGCTAATTTGTTGATAGATTAAATTTTTGAAGAATGAACTTGATGATAAAATATTTAGAAGACATAATTGGTGACCTTTATAGGACTAATTTGATAATCAAACATTTTAGAAAACTAATATGATGACTCGTGTAAATTTTGGAGGGGCAAGTTGAAGGTTACTCTTATTGCTTCTTAGCTTGGCATGCTTTTCCTTAGTTTCCTGTACCTTGTAGTTACATCTTCAGTTTCCTTGTAAACTCTAGTCTGATTAGTACTGGTTCTATGTCATTATCAATGCTGTATATAATAGTTATCCGTAACTATATGCTTTTACTTTAGAGGGGTAGAGGTTAATTTTATTCATACGGATTACTGTATTTAAGATATTGAAAGTATTTTTTTTATTAACAAGTGTGACAATGCATTTCTCGGTTGATTTTTAATGCACACTAATGTAATTTCCAATAAATATTTTTATTTAATTTTTTTAATTAGTGCCTAGCAGGATCTTTTTTTTAATGACTGTTCATGATCTCAGGTTCAGTCGTAGTCCTTGCATAAATAATTTTTTTAAAAAAATTATGAAATTAGCTAGTGCCCTCAAAGCAAAGGCATTAATTACTGTGCAGAGTGTGCAGTTTATTCTCAGAGTATCAACCTCCATTCATTAATACGATATGGGTGAACTGATGGAAAAATATTTAAATGTCAATACAAATATATGGGAGGTTTGTGATTAAAAAATGTAAGAAGACTATGAATGAATTGTTCTTCCTGTTCGATCGTGTGCCTTAAAACCCAGCTAACAAAGAGGAGAAGGAATCCGGTGTTGGGGTATGTGGAGATGGAGAGCATTTGATATGGCACAACACGCAGTGTGAGAAGATTGTGTAAATTTCCAAAAACAACTATGATTAAAATGTCGAGCATGTAAGTCGTTAGGTGTGTTGGATAGTCTATTTTAATGGAAAAGGTTGTTAAATATTGAACAATACTATTTTAACACCCAAAATGAGTTTCTAACCCAATATATTGGGGTGTTAAAATATTTTTTTAAAATTATTTTATATTATCTTTTACTATATTAGTATTATTTAAGCAGTTTTATATATAAAAATTTTAAAAAATATTTTATCATCCAAATATATTGGGTGTCTAGTGTAGACTCCCATTTTCGGTGTTAAAGTAGCATTGTTTTTAAATATAAGAGATAATGTATCGTAGTACACTGTTCGTTAACAAGTCAGGTTCACGGGCCAAAACAAAAGATGAGGAATAATGTAGGAATGAATACTATGATTTATATTTCGAACACGCATGAATACAGCGTATATGGAAAAACTTCTGTCTTGAAAGTTTTTTAGTGTTTTTATACGATATCTGCGATTCCTCTCAAATTTTAATCTAATAAACAAATTAATAGGTCTGTTAGGTTGGCTATATGTTATGTATTATTAATAATTTTTACAGAAGGTGATAAAATGATGTCTTGAGCAGTTATATATCTAAAATCTTTTGAAACAAATAAATGCGTCTTGAGTTCTATACAGATTACTTTATATTTAACAATCACATATTTCATAATAGGCAATTTTTTTTTTGCTGGACCAGCACGGGCTGCAGAGGATCCAAATTCTTATTAGTTCTGCGTAACTTAATTATTTTGAATTTTTATAAAAAAAAATGATTAAAATTTTTATAAATGTAAAATAAGCTAATCTAAACATGCATATAACAAAATTAAGAAATTCCCGTGATGAACTGAATACATGGGCCTATGGGGAACATTGAATTTATAAAGTTTAGATGTCTAGTCAAAATCTCAAAAAGACAAAAAAAAAAAAAAAAAAGACACGCAAAAACTTAAATGCAATACCATTTTTTATGCGGTACAGTTTACTTCTGTTGAATGAGTGCAAACAATAGCTTGATCAAAATGTCCTATAATGTCCTTTATCCTTTTGAAGTTTGAACTAAGAAATAGCTACATGACAAAAAATAACCTTTGAAATCTTTTAGGTAATCTTAAAAAACACAAATCAACAATAAACGTGTAACATCTCTAACATGAATGATACAACCGTACACATCAACTAAGGATATCCCATCTTCCTTTTTAGACCTAGTGTGAGTGGGTTTATGCAGAAATATTTGTAGGAGAAAAAATAAAACCTTTCTTATATATTAAAATCAACTTATACATTTTATATTAAAAAAATAATTAAGAAAACTTCTAAAAAATAAAAATAAAAAAACATAAATTGATTTTAATTTATAAAAAAATAGAATTATTCATTTTATCTCTTTATTTTTTACTCCAACAAGTATTTTTGTAAAAGCTTACTCAAATAAAATCTTAAACATTTAATGAGATAGAGACAATAACCATTTGATTCTATATGAATTTGTGCTGAAAAAAGCTGCAACACTGTTGTCAGACTATACATTCATATATCAAATGGTGCACAATTTTTAAAATACAAAATATAATCTATACATCATTACTCAAACTTTTAGGTTTCTATCACACTGTTATGAGTCTTCGAGATGTCTACAAGGAGCTTCACTGATCACTACTGAAGCTAGGAATACGTCCAAGAACATTTGTGCTTTGACTGGTTAACAATTTAAATTCATTAAGGAAAAGAAAAGCAAACTATTTTTTGGCTAATAGATGCAGCATGTGCAAATATTAAGTAATCTAAAGAAAATTCTCAAAGCAGGTGCTTCTCACCATGATAAGCTACATGGTGAATCACATGCAAATCCCCACACATATCTCTCCCATGAATTGGTAAGGCAGCTAAATGTATTATAAAAAATCCACGAGTACCGCAACGAAATTCTGACACCCATGCCTTCTATTCAAGAACCTAAATTATAAATCATCAAACCGTTGTTTCCATCCATGCCATTCGTACAAGCATTGAAGTGAAATAAAAGAGATGCATAGAAACGTCTAATCTATTCATGACTTTGCATTGATGGCATAACCAGATGCTGTGGTTGCACCTGCAAATTCCAGCAGATTAAAAATGTTGTTAGTCTTAAAGTGAAACAGAGGCAGAAGATGTTCTTAGCATAAAAACTGAAAATAAAGAAATCACACTTCATTCACTTGAAAAAAGATTTGAATTCCTATGCTCTATCTATACTGTTACAAACACTACAATCAACAAAACAAGCCGTGCATATTAGATCTTAAAAGAAAGAGGAGGATGAAACATGCAATAGTAATACTGAGTCATCTGTTTCTTGTCGTTATGAATTTTATTTTAGCTTATGTGAGATAATTATCATCCTCGACATTAGCTGAAGGACTACATTAAGATTCTGGTAATTAGCAAGTCATTTCCAATTAGGCACCACAAAAAACCGGAAATAATCGAGAAAAAAAAATATGTTAAAAGAATGCGTCCCTAGCATTTCTCTTGGATTTAGTGGTGAAAGGTTAACTATGCCTCAGCTCTATTTGCAAAAGAAAGAAACAATCTATAACCTCCCATTGTCAGTGGTCACATAGATTCCAATTATATAATTAGCCCAATCCTGCAGTTCACTCGTAGAGAGGTCTATAGAATTATTATATACTTCTATATCTTCTATAAGGTACTCCCATCATTCAACCCTATCATAACTCACTTGTGAACACATCTGGGGACTTGTGTAGATGACAAAAGTAATAATGTTTCTGAAACTTCACACTCATGTATGATGAGGAAAAAAAATAGACTAATAGAGAGGGGAGAAGAGATTTGGAAACGAGAGACAGAAAAGGGATATTAGCAGAGAGGGGGAATAAAACAACCCAATATCAATCAATCATTAAGCATTGACTTAGAAATCGGAGTATATAGATCCAAGTTTTACATAAAAATATATTTGTTCAATTGAAGTCCCAAATGACTAGAACAATCTTATAATCACGCTTTGTTTAGTGTGGGTCTATCAATGATATCTCCCAGTTTACAGCTGGAAATTAATTCCCTTTTGAGGCAGAGAAATCACCAATGATGGTATAGCCACTCCCAACAAATCCTTCTTCATACACGTGGCCAATATAGTCAACATGCTTAAAGCACCAATCCATCTATCAACCATGGCAAGTCTTGTTGGTACTAAGATAACCAAGCTTACAAGGATAAGGAGTGTATCTCCATACAAATACGATATATTTCCATAATCCTAATATTCCTTTTGCATACCCCATTTTTCCTACCTTCACTCTCCATAATGATTTGCCATCACTGCAGAATACTAGTAACTTGAAAAGGCTTAACATGATTTCCAAAAAAGTATGTCTAGACAGAAATCAGTAATTCTAGGTATCAGGCTTCGCAAGCCTTAGATATTATACTTAATGCATTGAAAATTAAAATTGCATTAGCAGCGACTATTGGTCAGAAATAATATTGGCTTATTTCAATCGAAGTGTCAAAAATGCTTTTAAGCGGCCAAGTACCAATTTATAAATATATCCTAATTAGAAAACATAGATCATATGCCATATAAGATAGACAAAATCTGTCGGTAAACCACCAAATATGAAATTTGATCAGACCAAAAAATTGAAAACACTGCCTGATGACAAATATGGTAAACATATGCTGCAAAAATGAAAACAAGAAAATAAGGTTGTTCTGGCTAATGAATTCAATTAGAGGTCATAATTGAAAAGTAAATTCCATCATAACACCAATATAGAAGACTACAAGCATGCCACAAGAACTGCAGTATCCCAGAGTAGTTTAGGCCTTGAAGGATATGAAAATGCTCATCTTATCTTCTAGTGCAATTTTCTTTTCTTCTATGGGCTAGAACAAGTTTTTATCAAAGAGAAAATCAGATTACACAACTAGAGGTTGGATAAGATATCATCCAGTATAAAAAAAAAAGTATCCAGGAACCTAAAGAAGCCATGTCAATAATGCAAAGGCAATTGAATCACCTTTAGAAAGGACAAGAGCAGAGTTGCAAGAGAGAATCCATAAACAAATTCCTAGCCCTTAACAAGTTTAAGGGTGAAGAGACACCATGTCTTTTCAAGGGGGTTTGCCTAACAAATAAATATGCATGGAGATTGGGTAGGTTTGTGCCATTGATTTTTTTATTTTATTTTTTTCATTTTCTTCATGTATCCCTTATCCACCAAAGTCCTTGTAACTCTTCTTGGTCTTAATGATTGTTTCTTTAATTAAAAAACAAATAAAAAGAAGTAAAACAACCTCTTCCTCTCTGCTATGAAAAGGAGCATGTGTAACTGACATCATACATTATTATTTATTACACTGACTAAGGTTTATCTCTCTTGTCATAAATATGTGGTGTAAACCTGTGATTGATGCTGCCTATAATTCAACAACTGATTCTCTCTTATAATTATTGTATATTTCCATAATTAGGCTTAAAATATTTTGTAGATGATTATACCCTTACTGTACAAATTTATTCTTTCTCAGTTACTAGTTTAAGGATTATTTTTTTCTATAAATAGATGTACAGATTTTGTAAACGATTTATCAAGCAAAAATACATTCTTTTCTCATCTGCTCTGTTCTCAACTAGGTATTAGAGCTCCCAATATTGGGGGCTCTGCTTCTGCTAAATTTGAAACTGCCTCACTTGTGGTAACTCTTTTGAAGACCGCATTAATTGTGGACCATTGCACCTCAGTGTGAGTTTTTTCTTTTCTCTCTTCTCATGGCTGACAATGACCAGATATCTACAACTCAACCTATAGCTGCTTTGGGCCCGAATAATCTTCCCATATGACAAAATTCATATCGTCTTGATGGATGTAACTACCTCTAATAGGCTCAATTCATACGCACAAACTTAGGGGGCATAACAAGATCAATCACACTGAAGGGAAAGTGCCAGGGGAGGCTGACCCTAAGCTTGAGGCTAGAGAGGATGAAAATGCACTCATTATGACATGGCTATGGCATTCTATGATTCCAGAAATCAGCAAGAACTGCATGTTTTTCCAATGCTAAGGAGATATGGAATAATTTGCGTGAAACATACTCTATGAAACAGGATGTTGCTGCCTATTATGAGTTGGAAAATAAGATTTTTAATACAAAACAAAGAACTTACTCAATTACTGATTACTATGGGATTCTAAATGGGCTTTGGATAAAGTTGGACTAGTATTAGAACTTGAAGATAAAGTGCAGCGATGATTCAGACACACTCACAAAGTTCATTAAGAAAGGTAGGATCTTTAAGTTTTTCTCTAACCTAAACTATGAATATGATCCCATTTGTGTCCCATTTGTGTTCAGATTTTGGGTAAGGAGAAACTCCCATCACTTACAAAAGTATTTTAGACTCTCCTTGGTGAGGAAAGTCGTCAAGCGGTCATGTTAGAAGAGGACTCAGCGTTGGCCTTTGGAAGTACGGCATTGTGGCCATAGGTTAAGATTTAGAAGCCTCACCCCAACCACCATTGTCTCAATACAAGCTTCCTTAGGGTTGAAATTGGGTTAAACAGCCAAAGGCAATTCTTTTGGGAAGCCCAACCGAGAGGATCATTGGTGCTCATATTATAGGAAAACTAGCCACACCAAGTAGACCTATTTCAAGCTACATGTAAAGGACAAGGTTCTTAGCCATTTTGAAGGGTTAAAAGGTGCTAGTTTTGATTAAACTAATAAGATGTTGTCCGATCTAGACAATGTTAATACAGATACACCACCGCCTAAGGAAATTTTTGCCCTTAGCAAATCTAAGGTAGAATGGTTACAAGCATTCATTGCCTCTTCTTCAAGTAAGTTTTCCAGTACATGCTCTATTGTCTTGAATGTTAAGAATTCTAATTTCTCATCCTTTAATACTCTATGTATTGTACCTAGGGATATATGGATAATAAACTATGGTGCTTCCGATCATATGACACATAACATCTCATTCTTCTCTTTTAGGTCTACCTTAACCACTAAGCACAATATCACTATTACTAACGGGTCCCTAATTCCAATTGTTGGATCTGGTAATATTTGTCTTCAAAATTTCTTTCAATTAAATAATGTTCTACATGTTCCTAACTTTTTAATAACTTAATTTCAATTCACAAACTTACCTAAGATTTAAACTTGCAGTTATTTTTTTCTCTCCCATTGTTTTTTTCAAGATCTTGCCTCAAGGAGGATGATTAGAGTTGCTAAGAAACAAGACAGGTTATACTTCAAGACTGCCCAAATAATTCTAATAAAAGCTTTGAACCTTTTAATCTCATCCACTCTGCTGTATGGGGACCTACTCTTGTTTCTAACAGTTCTAATACAAAATGGTTTATAACTTTCATTAATGATTGTACTTGGGTCACCTGGATAAACTTAACAAAGGATAAATCTGAAGTCACAAAGTTAGTTTTCAACTTTTATTGCATGATTAAAACTCAATTTGGAAAAACAATTAAACATCTTTGCACTTGTAATGGGCATGAGTATGTGAACCAAAGTCTAACCCAATTTTTCTAAAGAAAAAACACTGTTTATGAATTGACTTGTGTCAATACCCCTTAACAAAATGAGGTTGCAAAAAGAAAGAATTGACATCTCTTGAAAGTAGCTAGAGCCTTTCTCTTTTAGATGGTAGTACCAAAGTCTTACTAGGAGATGTTGTATTGACTACAGCCTACTTGATCAATAGATTGTCCTCTCGTGTGTTGAATGGAGAAAGTCCAATACAGATAATGAGCAACTTGTATCCTTCTGAACCAGTTATGAATAGTCTTCAGTGTTGGGTCTTTAGGTGCACTATTTTTGTTCATGTCCATAGTCAGAATTGAGAAAAACTATATTCTCAGGCTATCAAGTGTGTCTTCATAGAGTATGCTCTAAATAAGAAAGGGTACAAATGTTACCATTCTCCAAGTCATCGAGTTTATGTTTCTATGAATGTCACTTTTAGTGAAACAAAGTCTTTTTTCTCTAATCAGCTTTAGGAGGAGAGTGATTAAGAAGCTGAATTAGTAAATTTTCTTCAATTATTTTTTCCTTGTAGTCCAAGTCATGAGCAAGAACAAGAACAGAAAACATTTGAACCTAAGATTGAAGTGCAGAGGGCTAGCAAACCAACATTGATGTATCAAAGGAGGAAGAAACCTGTCCCACAACAACTTCAATCATCCAAACCATAGGTAAGTAATCTAATCATGAGTCTATAGAAGATTCATTGAATGATTATGAACCTAATCCTAATGACCTACTAATAGTCTTAATAAAAGCAAAGCGTTCTTGTGTCAACTACCCTATATCTTAATAAGTGTCTACTAAACACCTTTCTGTGCAGCACCAAAATTTTATTTTAACTATTGAGTTCATCAATGTCCCTAAGACAGTATAGGAGGCCTTAAAATATGACAATCAGGTTCAAGTCATGAATGAAGAAATGAAAGCTCTAGAGAAAAATGTAACTTAGGAGATTGTAGAAAGACCATAGACAAGTTGTTGGTTGCAAGTGGATGTATATTGTTAAATATCACTCAAATGGCACCCATAATTTGTATAAGGCAAGGTTGGTTGCAAAAAGACACACTTACAATTATGAGATTGATTATGAAGAAAGTTTTGCATCGGTGGCAAAGATGAACATTGTTTGAATCATTCTTTCATTAGCAGCACATCTTGGATGGAAACTAAACCAGTACGATGTTAAAAATGCTCTATATGGACTTAAATAATCTCTCCGTGCGTGGTTTGGAAGATTCACTCAAGCCATGGTGTCCTTAGGATACACACAAAATCAAGATCATACAATTTTTATAAAACACTCACAAAGTAGCAAGCTAACCCTTTTGTTTATGTATATGGATGATATGATCGTTGGAGGTGATAATGAAGTGGAAAAACAGCAATTGAAGGAAGAACTAGCCATTTAGTTTGAGATGAAAGACTTGGGAAAACTAAAGTACTTCCTTAAAATTGAGTTTGCCTATTCGAAACAAGGTATTTTTATTTCACAAAAAAAGCATGTTCTTCATCTCCTCAAGGAAACAGGGAAGCTTAGTTGTAAGGCCATCAGATCACCTATAGAACAAAATCACAGAATCAGAAACAATGAGGAGAGTCCACCTGTGGACAAAACGCAATATCAGAAACTTGTGGGAAAGCTAATTTATCTAACACATACTAGACCTGACATTGCTTATGTTGATATCATAGTCAGCTAGTTTATGCATGTTTTTGGGAGGAAATTTGGTGACATGGAGAAGTAAGAAACAAAGTGTGGTGGCAATGCCAAGCACTGAAGCAGAATTTAAAGCTCTAGCTGATGGAAGCTGTGAGTTAATATGGCTGAAGACTGTCCTTAATGATCTAAGAATTAAATACAATGCTCCTATAGAGCTTTTATGTGACAACAAATCTGCCATCAGCATAGCACACAATCCAGTTCAGCAAGCACATAGAAATAGATAGGAATTTTACTAAAGAAAAGTTGGACTTAAGACAATATATATTCTCTCAGGATATCAACTAACTAACATATTAACAAAAGGACTGGCTACAACGTGTTTTCAAGATCTTTCAAGTAAGTTGAGAATGATGGATATTCATTTACAAGCTTGAGGGGAAGTGTTGTAAACCTATGATTGATGCTACCTATAACTCAGCAACTGATCCTCTCTCATAATTATTGTATATTTCCATAATTAGACTAAAAAATATTTTCTAGATAATTATGCTGATACTGTACACATTTATTCTTTTCCAATTATTGGTTTTAGGATTATTTTTCCTATGAATAAATGTACAATTTCTGTAAACAATTGATCAAGCAATCATGCATTCTTTTCTCATCTGCTCTGTTTCTGCTATGTTCTCAACTTCTCTTTATATTAATTATGATATCAAGAACGTTGGAGGGGGGGGGGGGGGGGGAGGGGAACGCTAATCTGATCAAATTTCCATGAAACTGAACTTTTGCTAGTGAATATCAATCCTCGTAAAAGAAACCAGAACCAATACAACATGGATAGAGGCTTTTCATAACATAAAAAGCATATCATAAAATTCAATTTAGATATTTTTTTACCAAGAGTGTGTCATTATTTTTTGAATCTTCATAATTGAGCAAGAATGTGTTTGCTAAAATAATAATCTAAGCATTCATGCACGCAAGAGACAGAGAAAGAGAGTTAATACCTGCGAACTAATATAGTTCAACGAACCCTGATGAACAAGCTGCCATATACATAAACCAACAGCACAGAGAAAATGCATATTAACTAATGAACCAAACCATATTTAAATTAACAAAGCATCACCAGAATAAAAACTCTTCAGTACCCCAATGTTATGCAAACACACCTGAGCATTTTGACCTGCATGGCCAATTTGATCTCGTCTGGCAGATCCGTCGCCACTTCTAGCAGATCCTTTAGTGTCACCCTATCAGAATTTGTGTTCGCGAACTTTAGCTTCCATTGGCAAAATAGTCCAAGGTAAATAACAAAATAACACAATAAGCTGAGGGGACGACTAACTAACCTCCAACTGCCATATTGTGGACATTTCAAAATCACCAACCAATAAAAATTAAAAACAAAAAAGTCAGACTAATAAAGCCATAAGAAATGTCAAAACTTCAACATTAAAAAGGAAAGGAGAAGGAAGAGAATTTTATGGATCCTCTCGATTAAAAATGTTCCTCAACCCCCACCCACCTCACTCAACCAACCAAACACCAACCCACACCTCAAGATTGAAAAGTACATTCATTTTTTAAAGCATATCTGGATTCCACACTTCAGGAGAACCAGGTGCATCAGAAAAGGATTTAATTTCGACTACTCCAATTGTCTCCTCGAGTTCTAACACACGCACACGCACGTCCACGCATTTTATTTGCATCAACCAAAATAGGAAATCCTGAGGAACTCTATCAATAATGAAAGGGAAAATGAAAAATTACCTCTCTGTACCTTTGTAGGTACACCTTAAGGGGTTCAATATAGTCTTCGAATCCTAAAGTGGCCATCGCCCATAGCAAATCGTCTCCATTAATGGTCTTTCTCTTCTCTTTCTGGCACTTCTCACTCGCCCTGCACGCCCAAACAACCACGCCCAATTCAGTTTCCCACTAGTCAAACGTTCAAACATCCCCCAATTGCAAAAAAATGCAACTTTTATATGGAAAAAAAATTTTGAGTTAAAAATAATTGATATGTATAGTTATGCGACAGACTCGCTGGTAATGAAGCTAATGAATTCAGAAACGCATTCTTGCATAGTGTCCTTAGCATCCTTCGCAATCTTGCCATTGGGTGGCAACGCCTTCTTCATGATGCGACTGATGTTAGCAATGGGAAGGTAGCGGTCTTGCTCCCTCGCACCAGACGATGAACCCCGTGGACTCTGCTCGCCCCCACTCTCGTGACTTCCACCCGCTGGGCTCGTTGGTGCATCCGCCATTGCACAAACCCTACCAAAATTCAATCAAATCAGAGAAACAATCACCGACAAAACAATGCAATGCACGTTTTCGGTGTTGATGAAATGTTTGTGTGACGAGTGAGAGAGAAGTAAAATGTGGAAATTAATTGGGGATGAAAAAGGAAGGGCGAACGAGATCGGAAATGAACACGGATGGACGAAGTTGAATGGAGAAAATTTGAATGAATGGTTACCTGTGAGTGTGAGAGTGAGAGGAGACAGAACGAGAAAGGGGAAGGTGGTGGTTTTGTATTTGGCGCGAGAAGGAGAGCGATGATTGGTGGAGTTGAGTTATCAAACAAATCTAGGCAGACAATACAACACAGGGAACAAGAAGGTATTGATTTTTCACTATTTTTATTTAACTATAATATCTACCATTCATTCTATCCTTTTTTTAATTATTATATATTAAAGCATAATTGATAAATTTTCTTAAAAGGTGTTAAAATCATTTTTATTTTATTAGTAAAACTAATTTTATGAGTTTTATATATAAATTATATATAAAAAAGCGAAATTCATGGGTGAAACTGAAACATTTATAATTTTAATAAACTTTCATAAAATGTGAAATTAATACATTTCATTATTAAATCATTTTATATTATTTTTACAGTTATGAAGATCAAAATTTATAAATGTATATTTATAAATACTTCGTCTAAATTTTGATGTTTTTTATATTTTAAAAATATATTATTTATTAATATAAAATAATATAACTAAGTATTAATTAATTTTATTTTTATATAACAATTTTTAAATTAGCTTATTTGACAATATACAACTGAATTAATTAATCTTAAATTTTATAAAAAAAAGTATAAAACAATGTAGTTATTTAAATACTCGATATCGATTAATTTTAACTTTATATAAAAATAGATAAACTTTATGTACAAAGTATTTGTCATTAAAAGATACATTGATATAAAAAAATAAAATTAATGTCTATTTAAAGTGAGTAGCTCATAATATAGACAGTCATGTATGAAAGTTTATTAGAGATAAATAAATAAAGTTTTGTGCCCATTGTGATTAAAAATATATATATAATTTGCTTTGATGCTAAATATTAGGCTCTTCTTTTTAGCCTTAGAACTCTTAAAGAAGGATCTATATTAGTTGTAGTTCTTGTTTATTTTAATATTTCTTTTAGTTTGTGGACTTTTTCTCCTTAATAAAAAAAAATATTTTAATACATTTTCTCAGAATTAATAACTTATATAATTTATATAGAAAAATCAATAAATATTAATATATTGAATTAGTTGAAAGAAAATTGTTTAAATTATATTATTTTTATCTTTTTTTAAGTGAATAATTATATTATCTCTTTTGTTATGATGATTAAATAAGTTATTTATGCTTGTTTAATTTAAAAAATGTGAGTATCAACTTGTTTTTTTTTTTTTAAGTAACAAATAAGCAAAGAAAAAAAGAGAAAAATTACAATTTCAAATATAAAACTTTTAACATTAGTCTTTAAGTAATGTCAAGTCTATAAAATGTGAGATTCAATATTTGAAACTACGAAGAAACTTATAATTTAACTAAAAATTATGTATATATGTTGTTTTTACATATAATATATGATAATGATTTGTTAGAACACAGTTGATTTTTTTTTTTTTTTTTTTAAGAATAAAATTTAGTATAAATTTATGTTAAATTAAAAAAAACAATAACATAAAGTTTATGAGTCGTGATTCTTGTTGCACGAATAACACAATAGATGTCTAATATTTAAATTTTAATTTATTTTTAATTCCTGAAGCATGATTATGAGTTCAATATAAGTATTGTAAAAGACGCTAATGAATCTATAAGCTCTTCTAAGCCAGATTTTTTTTTTCATATTTCTAACAAAAGCATCAAAATAAGTTCTTATTAGACTCCCAAAACACTCTCATCAACATTAAGGGTGAATTCAAAATTTTAACCAGCCTTCTAGCAAACCCAACACTTCAAAAAATAAGATTAATATACTTGTTTATATAAATGAAACAGGTTGATAAAATTTATAATATCAAACATAATTTTAAAAATTGAGATATTTTTTTCATTAATACAATCAACTCATTTTATTCTAGCTAAACACAAGGAAATATTACTTTTATATTGAGTTGTAATTTAATTGTTAGCATTAAAGCAAGTTGTAAATTTTTCATTCTATAGAAATGCATGAACCTATATTTTCTTAATTGTCAAAGAGTTTATAATATAGTAGAGAGTGATTTTAGTATAAATATGAAATCTCAAGTAAAGAAGTAAAAGTGTTAATTTCTTATAATATTTTAAATAATTTATGGAAAGAATATCGAAGCAAATAAGTTAAATTAAAATATAATTTTTTTTGCACAATGCATCAAATCTACCTTTGGACAATGCAACGATACAAAGTTCTTCTACTAATAATCTAGTTAAAGTCACGAATAACTTCTCTCAAATTAGCATAGACAAATACACATTTATAAACATTACATAGATTTTTAAATCAAAATAAGAAATTGTTAAAATTAATTTTTTATTAATAATTATGATATTTTAAAATCAAAATAGGAATTTTTCTGTCCGAAGTCTTTTTGTCGGTCAAATATATAACCAAACTCTATAGGAAATTTAAAATAAAATTTGCACTTACATATCATGGAGGAGACGAGACTTTAAAATAAAATAAAATGAGTATCGCTTACTTATTTAGCTTTTGACCTGTATCAAACACAACATGCATTGTCCATACAATAAAATAAAATGTGTATCACTTCCAACATGATTAAATAAAACAATGATTACATGATATTGGTAAAATTAATCAGAAATTAATTAAATAAAATTATTTGAGACGGCACGGAATATAGAATATTTAAATATATTTCATAATAATTACTTAAAAATATAAAATTGATGAAAAGTAAAAATAGTAATAAAATTTGAAGATTATAATTAATTATGTATTTCTAAGAACTAAAAACATGTTTGACTTCAAAATTGTCTGATAAAGAGTACTTAACAATTAATTGCAAAGGAAAAATTGTTAAAGGCATGGTACAATAAGTTAAATCAGTAAATGGGATATAATTTATTTAAATTAAAAGTTAAGGTCTAGTATAACAATTACGATTCACTGTACATTTTGATAAATGATTTAAAGGAAAAGATATACAAATTTAAATCACCTAATTTGATTCTGTTTAAAGTATTTTGGAGTTGAAATAAAAGAATAATGATTCTTAATATTTGTACAATTATATATTTTTTAACCAAATAAAGTAATTTTAAAATAATAAAACTTGGCTTTAGTTCATGAATTTTGCTATGTTGTACAACTTAAAATCATATTTATAAATTTGTTCTACCAAATTGTGAGCCGTAGAACCTTAATTCTTCCTCTTCTTTTGAGACAAATTTCATATTAAAATTATATGAAAAATTATAATGTAATAAATCTTAGAAATTGAAATAAGCATTTACTATAATTAAAATTTTTATGTCAATATACTTTTTTAATTAATTTTTATTCTCTTGGTAACGTTAAGAATTTAACAATTATTTCTCTTTGATAGTTATTTTTCATAGAAGAGATTTTATTTTTAACTTATATTAATTTTATAATTAGTTATCTGATCAAACAAAAACAAATATTAACGACAAAAATGGAAACGTATCATTTTATATTTTTTAAATGATTCAAATTCTGTAAGATACGTAAATTATTATTTATCCAAGCACATGCTTAAGATTAAATAATATTACTTTACATTTTATTTATTTCAAAAGGCAAACTGAGAACAAAGAAGGTAGGCACAATACAAAAATATTTTTGTGTTTTGTTTAAATTATAAATAAAAAATAATATTAAAAATCTAAGTAAATATTTGTTTGAAAAAATTAATCGCTTTGTTACTCAAAATTTAACACCTGGATGTAGGTTTATATTTACAGTTTTACTCTTTATTATACCATTTTTTTTAATACATTTTTACTCTGTATTATAACATTTTCTGTATATTTACATTTTAACTCTTTATTATAACATTTTTTTAATGATTCACTGAAAGTAAATATATTTTTACATAACATTTGTGTTTCTATTCAAATAATAAAAAATCAAGTTTAATAGCAAAAGCAATAAAAAAAAATCAAGTTTCTTATATTTTCTTTTTGCTTTTTATATATTCATTTTTTATTTTTACGTCTGGTAATAACATTAAAATTTGTGATATAAATTTACAATAAGATAAAATTTAAGGCGGTTACATATATTTTATTTTAAAAGAAGTTTTTTTTTTTGTAAAAAGAAAAAGAAAAAGAAAAAGAAAAAGAAAAACCTATTCAAAATATAAAACTTTGGCGCTTCCTGAATCCTATGTACGTCCAAAGCAACACTCACTTCGGCAACGAAATGGCACACCAGCAGCAGAGTGGCCGAATCAGCGCGTATTTCAGCGCTTCAAAGCCCCTTCTTCCTCTAAAAAGGCCTTCTGATTCCTTCATCTCTCATTCGCACCAGTAACTCCCCTTTTTCTTCTCTTTTCGATTTTTTAATTTTCTCAAATTCGATTATCTGTTTAATTAGGTTTTTAAAAATTTAAGGAAAAAAAATACAATCAATACATTTTAAAATGCTTGCATGCTAATTAATTTCGTTTTTCAAAACTGCATAACCTGTTGCTATATGAAGAATCAAGATTGCAAATGATAGAATTAAGATTACGAATGATGCTGGTTCAGTTCCAGTTGCGAAGAGAGTACCTCTTGCGGAGGTGTCGTTGAACAGGCCCAATGCAATAGGGGACGAGTGTGGTTCATCATGCGACTCAACTCACAGCAGTTTAAGTGCAAGGACAGTGACTGCTCCTTTAGTCGGCGCTGCGAATGAGAACATGTGTCAATCATATTTCGAAACTCCGAGGAAAGAATCTGAAGACTCTAAACTTAAACAGCTGGATTATTTTTCCACAATCAGCTTCCTTGATGATGATTTTGATGAGTCTGTTTTGGAGCAAATTGACATTTTGTGTGAGCAGAAATCTGCAGAGAAAGCGGCGGAGCAGCAGTTGGAACATAGCGGTTGTGAGAAAGTTGCAAGTGAGAGTGGTGTTGTTGGTGATGTTAATTTGAGTTCAAGATCTAGTAGTTCGGTTAGTGAAGGCATAGGAAATAGTGTTCTGTTTAGCCCTGGGGTTGAGTTAGATCCTAAAGAAGAGCAAGTGGATACAAGCAGGCAAAATTTACAAAATAGCACCATGCCTGAGGAATATTTAAAGTACATGCAATCCCTAAATGATAGGCAAAGAGAAGCAGCTTGCACTGATATTTCGACCCCTTTAATGATTGTAGCTGGTCCAGGAAGTGGAAAGGTCTTCTTCAACTTCCGTTCTTGGTCTATTGAGTGTTAATATTTTCTTTTTCCTTTGAGTTTTTGATTTTCATATTGGAGCTGAATTGTATTTTTATTTATTTATACCAGACATCCACAATGGTTGGGCGTGTATTGATGATGCTCAATGAGGTGATGCAAAATTTGTGTGCCATAAGATATAGACACTTTGCACTTAAATTTGATTCTTGTTTATCTTTCCTTATCTTTATGAACTTTCGTATTTTTACCCTTTATATTTAATTGTTGTTGCTCAAATTATCATTTATAATTTCCATTTTCTGCTAAATATGAGCAGGGCATTAGTCCATCAAACATTCTTGCAATGACGTTTACAACAGCAGCTGCCTCTGAAATGAGAGAACGTATAGGAGCTATAGCTGGGAAAGCAACAGCTAAAGAACTTACTATCAGTACATTTCATTCATTTTCCTTGCAACTGTGTCGTTCACATGGAGAAAAGTATGTAGCTCTGAATTTGATGGAGATTTTCTCCTTAATTTTGCTTTAGTTACCACTTCTGAGACACAACTAGTGTGCTGCTTTGTTTTGTATTTTAGGTACTAAAGTTGTAGAGTTGTAGCTGATTTCCTTGCTATTTGAATTTTGAATGCTAACTGTGGCTTTTGTCATATTTCATAACCCATCAATGAATTCAGGACCTGATAACCCATTTGCATTAAGGATACATGCCAAATATATTTTGTTGATAAAGAATAAAAAACTTCTTCACTAAATACATTTTAATTTGTATTTCTTAAACATATTTCCCGACAACAGTACATTCTTTCCTCAATTATGTAGAAATAATGGCTTTGACTCTGTAATACTGCTAAACTTTTCATCTCATTAGTTCATTCATTCACATGCATTGAAGTGAAAATAATTTTCAAAATTTGGATCAAGTAGTGGATGCTTAATATTGGGAAGCCATGTCAAGTCTTAAAGGAAGCTGTCTTAGTGAAAAAAGAGAAAGAAATACAAGAACAATATTTAAGATAAACTTAACATGTGCTAAAAAAATGGTATTCCACTTCTGTTTTTAAAGCCATATTGCCTAGTACTTGACCACAATGCATGCATATATTACATGTCTTAATTTTAGTGAGCTATCTGTTATGTTCAAAACCTGTTAACTCATGTTTCTAGAATAATTTTTGAATAATATTGAAACTATTTGCAGGCTTGGTCGTACATCTGAATTCTTAATATATGGACAAGGACAGCAGCGAAATGCAATTATTGAGGCCATCCGATTATTAGAAAATGGAAAGAGTAGGCATAAAGATGATGCATTATTGATTGGTGAATTGTCCAATGATCTAAAGAACCCTAAACAGTTCAAGGATAAGGCAAAGAAATGGCAAAAGTTTGTCACTCAGGTATATGGTTTATTAACTTCTTTTTAAAATACTTACTTTGCAAAAACTACATTAACCTCCCTCAATTCTTATAAAATTGCTCAGGTTGAAAGCGCATAATAATTTTATATTTGACAAGCCCAAGATGCTTCCTGTCCTCATGTTTCTTTGACTAGTTATGCATAATTTGAGAAACATTTGTTATTAACTATTTGATTCTATATTGTGACTTAATAGCAAGGTAGATTTTTGGAAAAATCAATTATTATTCAGGAACTTACCCAAATATATATTTTAACCAATTTTTTACAATAAAATAAAGTCTTGGTAATATCACAAAGCCTTAACAATTCTTTCATCTTTACCTGAGATAATTTGTCGTTCATCCAGTTTAAGTGCTGGAAAGTTGAGCTGTTCTATTTGGGAGTTTCTATGGTATAACTGTGCATTTCTTAAAAGCTACATTAATCTTTGTCGCTTATAATGCCTGATAAGGATCCTTCAATTCTTGCTTCTATTTACTTATGTTTCAAAGTTAATTTTCAACCTGAAATGCAATAACTGTACACCATTTCAGGCCAAAGCTTCAGGAAAAATGTCTGCAGAATATCGTGAAATGGGCAATGAAATAGGGGTAAGCTGATACAGGGCTTTTCCACATGTGCATGCACATACTGACAGAAATCCTTGTTCTGCTTTTGGACTTCTGACTCTTTTTCTGGATTGTAATCAGGCTGAAATTCTTGAGAATTACAACAACATATTAGAATCTTGTCATGCTCTGGATTATCATGACTTGATCAGCTGTTCTGTGAAACTGCTCATTGATTTTCCTGATGGTATGAATTTTCTGAAAGATACAGTTAAATCTTCCATTGTTACAGTTAGTTGGGCTAACATATGTTTGTTTAAACTGTGAATAAGTTTTCAAAGAATGTCAGGATTCTTGGAAAGCTATTGTTATAGATGAGTTCCAAGATACTAGTGCCATGCAATACAAGCTTTTAAGGATTCTTGCATCTCATAAAAAAATAACAATTGTTGGTGATGATGATCAGGTATGAGTACTTTCTTCTTAATTCCTAAATTATGATAAATCTGTGGTTGGATATTTGTATTGTTTTCTCTTTCTGCATTTAAAAGATCATCCTTGTAATCACTGGTCTCCTGTCTTATTTTCCTTGCAGTCCATTTACAGTTTCAACGGAGCTGATATTTCTGGATTTATCTCCTTTCGCAATGATTTTCCAAACTACAAAGAGGTATCTCTTGTTCTTGACTGACGAAGTTTTATGCTACATAATTTAATTATCGCACTATGCTCGGGTTAAAAAAAATTAATGTCATTTATAATATATAATAATAAATTTATTAAAAGAAATATAAATTTTATTATTAATTAACTTTCAAAATATATCTTCTATTAATAAATTATAATTTAATTAAAATTTATTGACATGATAATATAATTTCATATTATTATCTAATCACAGATTATCTTATTAGTGAAAATATTAATTTTCAGAATAATTACTTTAAAATTTATGTATGTTATATATTCTAATTGGTTAATAGTGTAAAAAAATTTATAATGGTTTATAACAATATTATATTCATAAATCATTTAATATTTAATTCTTAAAACAATTACACTAATTAATTAATGAAAATATCTAATTCAATAATCAAGAAGAAAACAATAACACTCAATCATTGAATCCAAAATTAATAATATTCTAATTTGGTGGCTTTAAAAATTTGAATGAAACTTCAATCCAAACCAAAAGATCACATGAAAACCTTTATGTATTTGATTAATACAATATCAATAAAAATTCAGAAAATTTCTAGAATTCAATCAAAACGTGTTAATTTTGTTATACCACTTAATTAACTCTAATTTTTTAAAATTGACTCATACACTTTAACCAAATAATAATGAATCAATCACTTCTGAAGTAAAGTTAGAACAAATACCATTAGTTCATGAAATTAAATAGATTAGAGAAAAAAATAGAAAATTCAAATTGAGAACAAACGTTGCAAACCATTCTTAAGAATGTTGTGCTTTTTTGATCCTTGAATTAGATAATAAAACTATTCCTCCATAGGTGGAAGAACACAAAAATCTAGAGTTGATGGAATAGGAAAGAAGATACAAAAGAAGAATGAAATATATATTTAAATTATTTAAAGGATTATCTTTTCTCTTGGATAAAAATTAATTTATTATGTTTAAAGAAATATATAATAAGATATTTTAATTATTAATTTAATAAAATATTTTTATATTGTGGTAAAAATTTTAATTATTATATCATAAATAAATATTTTATCATTTTATATTCAATATTCAATTTTTAATTATAATTTAATATTATATAAATATATTTATTTAAATGTATGATAATTAAATAATATATTTTGTAATTAAAGAGAGAGAGAAATATGAAAAAGTGGACAAAATTATTTTAAATTAAAGTCAAAATTGTGATTCAATTTTGCAATTGAAGATTAGAGATAGAAGTTTGCTTCTATATATATATATATATATATATATATATATTTATCTTCATTTGGATACTTGCATAACTTTTTTGGTTCAGATTAGGCTTAACAAAAACTATCGATCAACACGTTGCATTGTTGAGGCTGCATCTTCTCTTATTCAAAATAATTCCAAGCGATGTCAGCTGAAGAATGTTCTAACTGACAACACTTCTGGATCCAAGGTTCTTGCTGTGTACTCTTCTGAAATATGCGTTGAATTGTGAATTTTCTTATTTATATAGCTAAAATAACTTTGTTAATAATCTGCAGATAGTTATAAAGGAGTGTCACAGTGAGGATGCACAATGTGCATTTATTGTTGACAAGATCTTAGAGATTTCCTCAAATAATTCATCAGCTAACAGTTATGGCAATATTGCAATTCTCTACCGTAGGCAGGTGATATTTCTTGCAATTGTAACTATGTATATGTACAAAAGTGATTGCCATATATTTGACTGAATGAATTTTATTACTCCCTTCTTGTTTCAGATATCGGGGAAAGCCTTCCAAATGGCTTTCCGTGATAGGAAAATACCATTTAACATTCATGGTGTGGCTTTTTACAGGAGAAAGGTAATCTTTTCAATTAAGATAAAAGTGTATTTATTTCTAACAATTTCTAATCGGCTATTGTTAAAATATAAATTATTCCTTGTATTTTATGGTCTCCCCTAACAGCTTGAAGTTTTGTATTAGGTTGGTCCTTACCTGTTTTATGACTATTGTAAACATTGAGATTTTATATCCATGTAATTCCTTTTACTGCATACAATACTGTACTCTTTGCTCCTTTGGTGTTAATTTTGTGTTAGGCTAATTGCATATGTCAATCTGCTTTCATTGTGTTCCTAATCTGCTAGTTTTTTTTTTCTTGTCTCCCCTCTATTTATTTCCAAGTAATTCCTTTTCAGCTGCATGTATATATTAACAGAGAAATAAATGTATTACTGAATTAAGTTACAAAGATATCTGTTAGTTGATTGTTAGAGTTCACAAGCCCTTGAAACTTTCGTTTATAATCTTTTAACTATCTGAGTTGTGAATGGTTGTATCTTTCCCATTGAATATATGCATAAGTTACTTGTGCTTTCTTGTAATAGATAGTCAGAACTATCATCGCCATGCTCCGAACAGCACTGCCTGGTTGTGATGATGGCTCATATAATCGAGTTTTCAAGGCTTTACTACCTTTGGAGAAAGATAAGAAAACAAGGGTACATGTTTTATAAAAATTTTCAGCTTGAAAATACATGACTGGTGGAGGACTCCATGATTGCTTTCTATATTTTCTTTAGTTCTTAGATATTGTTTCAGCATACACATTTCATCCCTTTGCAGATAATTGACCATATCAACAAAATATCAACTATTAGAAAATGCAGTTTCTTATCAGCTGCTTGTGACATCTTTAGTGCAAAGATTTCTGGTACCTTTAAAAGGTTTGGTAAAAGATTCTTCCCTGAGTTTTATCATGTCATATAAAGTATTTGAAAAAAAATAATACTTTGTTCAGTTTCTCTGCAAGAAAATGCATGATGCATCTGATTTTCTAGAATGTTCATTTCTTTTAAAGACAATTAGTTTTTTTCAACCTGCTTTTATTTGACTTTTAAAAAAATAGTAGTATACTTGTCCCTCCAAAATATCGATATTATGGAAATATTCATGTGAGCAATATTTCTTCTCAATTTTGGGTTGCTTTTTTATTTAGGGCATATTTCTTGTTTTTGTGCTTATCCCTTGACTTAATATGGTTTGTTTCTTGCAGCATCTGTGAGGATAATTTCCTTTGTGAAGCATGTTTATGAAGCCAGTACATAGACATGTCTTTTCCGTATTCTTGTTCTGTTGTATTTAGTCTTATAAACTAATTGATATGATGACTTCAATAGCTGTTATTGGTTGTAGGAGTGAGCTTACCCATGGAAGGAAGGTTTTAATGACACTAGAAATGATATCAAAACTTGTTAAAAGGGTAAGTGCTTTCTTTACACTTCAATGGCTGATGTAATTTATATTTGAAATAATTATTGAATCATTTTTGTTGGTGAATGCTGAATGCTAAGAAATATATTTTGGTGATATTTGATCTTTCTATCGTAGATATGTATGGGGAACATTGAATTAGAGGAGTATTTAATATAGGAGATAGGTGCAAATATTGAGCATCTGGTCTTGCATCAATGATTTGTATTAAAAACTTTTATTGAAAGTCACATGACTGAAATGAGTCTGATGATTTCAAAGTCATTTGACCTTTTTGGGGATTTCAGGAGAAATTAAGAGGCAAATCTTTTGCTTATGGTATTGTGGAGTGTTCTTAGTGTTTTGCTTAGTATGATATGAATGGACATATGTTTTAGAATCTTCTGTGTAATGTTTTATTTTCACCATCACTTTGGGAAAGAATTGTCTTGTTGGCTTATGGTGTTGTTTGGTAATTTTTCATTTTAGACAAATTATCTCTTGTAGATATGTGATTTGTTTGAGCAGGGCTCCACTGAGAAAAGAAGATCAAATGGCAATTTTTTTTTAAAACAGGTAGTGGAAGACCTAAGTCGACCTTAGTTGAAACCATTAAAGAAGAATTTATGTGAATGGTTTTACTAATAAAGCTCTCTGGTATCTTTTGGTCCATGTAGCCAATTTAGTAGTGTGGGATTGTTGTTGGTGTCATACCTTTCTTCCTTGTCGTTGTTGTTTTTCTTTTGAACTTTGTAAAAGAGGATGCTTTATCCCCATGTTTATTTCTCTCCTCTTAATAATCATGTTCCCCTAAAAGAAATACAACATGACTTACTTTTTGAATCCTGACCATTCTTGTAAGATTCAATGCTACTGATTGACTCCTTTCACCTGAAATGTATGCCATATTTTTTTATGTCAGGAAAAATCAATCTCAGCTATCATAACTTGTGTGGCAAACATGATACCCGAGGTTTGTCATTCCTTTTAATGGAACTCTTTCTCTAGTACAGTATAGTCCGTGGGTTATCGTATTTTCTTAAAATGATACAATCAGCTTTCAGGTGGCTGTTGGCAGTTGCTTGAACTGATTTTTTGTTTATTTTTTAACTATATATTTGTATTTATAGCTCACCTAGTGGGATTTGGCTTTTGTTGTTTTATTTATAATTTTTAGCTCCTTGAAATTCTTGTGGGTGTGTGCATCAATCATACAATTGTGTTCATGCATGATCCGACTCTTTGTTTATCAATATTTTGCGTCTTTTATTGATAAATGCAAAGATGTATTATTTTAATTTTGACATATAATTTTTCATGAATTTTGAAATAAACTCAACTCTTTTATGAAAATATTCCATACAAATACAATGTCATGATTCTTCAATTTCTATTTAAATATTTTCTGTGAACTATTGCTTTTAGAAATACCTTCTTGAACAACGGGCAATCATTGATGTTGATGGAGGGACATTGCTGAATGAAGACTACGACATCCGATCTGTAAGTTTTTTATGCAAGAGAAACTTAAGTTGCTATCTGTGAATGTTGTGTTTGGAAAAAAATGTTTCTTGTGTTTGTAATGTTAATGTATATGTTGAAAACTTCAGGTGTAGTCTGTAATTAATAGTAATTATTGTATAGGTATGTGCTCTTGTACTTTTAATATTGGTTGTACTCTGGCATTACACACTTACTCTACTAAGTTACACAGCCCTTTTCGTTACTATGAATAATAATGGGTATAGTTGCATTCACAACAGCAAGGCCTCTCTCTCTTGGATCCTTTTTTCTTTTTTTACATTGTATCAGTTAATGGCTGAGAAACCCAAAATTTTTCATCGTTTTTCACTTACAAAGGTATCATTAGCATTTGTGTTTTCTTTTGGCTTTTGTGTCCTCCAGTTTTGTTTCTCTAGCCACCTTTTTCATTCTTTGCTCTTATCATCCTTTGATTTGATGAGGCTAAGAGTTCTCTAATTAGACCAAACCATGATGGCGTAAATATTTGAAGGAAGATATTATTTTAAATGTAACTTCAGATTCTTTTGATTTTCATTTTGAATTCATTTTTACCTAGACTTTGTTCACCCATGGCTTGGATTGCACCTTTCTTCAGGTTCGTCAGTACCTGTTAGATGATGTCTCTGAGTTTCTATCCACTAAATTTGTTGAGGTAAAAGGGGAAAGGGAGATATCAGAAGATCAAGGCTGCATTTTTGTTCTAAAAGCATTTGTTGATTATTTATTTGAACGTGAGAAAGAAAATTTTCGTTCTCGGAGAAAGGACAATGAAAATTCTGTGACATTAACTACCATTCATCAGGTGCCTATCTCATTTGATTTGTATCTAATGGAGTTTAGCTCAACAATGATGCAAGTTTAAATTTCTATGACCTGTAGGCTAAAGGTTTAGAGTGGGATGTTGTGTTCATAGTTAAGGTACGTGATTGCTCTTTGACAAGCTCAAAAGCAAGTAGATGAATATGTGATGTTGTATGTTTCTCAAAAACAGATATTCAGATGTTTATACCCATTTACTAATGCTATCCTCAGATTTGACATCTAACATTTTTACCTGATTAAAATGCAAAATGACCATTCCACTGGTTATTAGAAGTCCAGTTTTAGTATAGTTTGGTCGGTGTTTCAACTTATGCTCTTTTTTAAGAAATTAAATGAAGATTGAGTTTCACAATTACTGATGTCTTGCTGTTCACATAGTGGACGAACACATCCTTATTGTGAATATCTAAATCGTCACATGTCATTACCTTAATCATGAATAGTAATTTCTTGCTTTGTTCTGTATGTTTTTTAATGTTATTGAAAAAACTTGTTCAAAAGTTAATAATTGTTTGTGATCCTTTGACAATTTTTTTACTGACATTTACACCTGGTTATCTGCAACATGACCATGCAACTGTTCAATAGAAGTCACCGAGTGAAATTATTTAAATTTTGTATCACAAATTTAACAATGTTCATCTTTATTTTGATTTGACTTGTGATACTTGACAACCTTGTTCGGGGATCATAGTTCCTTGGTTTGTTCTGTGAGTTATTACAGAAGTTGTTGATTACCTTTTTTCGTTTTTTGACTTTTTTTCCTTGACTGGTGTTTTGATATATCACAATAGGCAAATGAATCTGAGATCCCTCTATTACATGATTTTAAAGGTACTGTAAAGGACTCTGCAGCCTTGGTTGAGGTACATTATTATTGTTTTATAGTTGGATGAGTTATTCATATCTTCGTTTGACATTGGTTGAATTTTTTAAGTTAATTATGACTCTAATTCTTATATGGTTTTAAGGAAGAAAGACGTTTATTGTATGTTGCAATGACTCGTGCCCGGGAGAAGCTCTTTATTCTCTATGTTATGATGGACTCAAACTGGCAGGTTTGTCTAGCATAACTTTCAAGTTTCAACTCTTTTTTTCACTTGTTGGATTTTGCTAATTTTGTGCATTTCTAGATGCTTCAACCTTCACGATTTCTGAAAGAAATCCCTCATCATCTTATAGAGGTTCAGGTATGTCGTGATGCCTTTATATATACTATTGTCATTATCACAACCATAATATAATATTTGTTTAAAAATTTTATTCTTTCTAATGGAGTAATAGTTGTTACTTGTTACCTTTAATTATCTCTTAATTCTGTATATCCTGGGCTATACTACATTTATCAACAATATCAAATATTTGGACTTGTCCATAATTGTCAAACATGAGTTTAAGTAGACTTGTTGATGAGGAGTAACCTCAACTCTCAAACTTGACTTATAAACTTAAAAAATAATACATTTTAATAACATTTGCCCAAACAAAATAGAATAGCCGTAATTTTTATTCAATATTCCAACTCTATATAAAGCAAAGAGAAAATCAAAGTCATACCAATTCTGAACATCTGCCCCATGTTTTCACTCAATGGACTTATTTCATCCAGGGAAGTGCATGGACATCATGCACTGAGAAGAATGGCACTTTATAGTGGTGCATAACTGCACATGCTCAGGCCACTGGTGATGGACTTCTGGGGAAAAGTTAGCCAGAGCTTTGTGAGTTGACCAGTCACCTAAGTTTTCTGATTGGACTGGAGACTGAAGCGTTACCAGGTTGGAGTTGATCATGATTGAGGAGAAAACTAACCAGATTTAGAATATGCTAACTAGAATTTCAAAACTGCTTGAGAGAAACAGAAACACTCGTAGCAACCTCTCACTTATACTTGTGAAGAGATGCAAACAATCTTTAATTTACACTCCCTAACTATTAGGGATTTCATATGGCGCTATGCGTTGCTAACAAAGTTATTTACAATGGTCAACTGTTTTATGTTTGGAATATTTTCTCTTTTTATTTTCCTCAAAATTCTATCTATATGTGATAATTTTGATTAGAGTTTCATAACTAAAGAGAGCAAGAGCCTCTAGCTGGAATTTTATTGCTGGATGATGTATATACTTACTTGGCAACCATATATAAAAAACACTGTACCTTTTGTGTTTCTTAACCTAATGCCACATCTTCTTACTAGCTTGTATCTTCTGCTAATGTAAAATTTATATTCAACTGTTTATAAGTTTAGTGAATAGTAAATATTTGTGTAGGGTGAAATAAATTCACAAGAACTACATATAAAGAAAGAATCTCTTCAAAAGGAAACTGCCCATTGTACCACTGACATGTTGATAAAAGAGCAACAATCTGAAGCAGATACAGTCCCTATGCCTAATGACATAATCGGTGATAGTTCTAGTGAGGCTTCCAATGAGCTTGCAGAATTTGAGGCAAACAATGGCAGTAATTTCTTAAGAAGGTTTCTCTTTATTTTGACAATTATATTACTATTATTTGACACTGGTCCAAGCTGTAATTTGTCTAGAAACATTAATTTTAATCATTACATATAGTTTATTTGCAGATTTAGCGTTGAGGACAGATCTGTTGTTTCACATTTATTCCATCAATGGGCCAAAAAGAAAGCATTTCAAGATCCAAAGAGGTTGCTTGATAAGGTGACTATACAGCTGGATGTACGTGTGTGTGAGTGACTGAGTGTAGTGTTGGAATATCTCACAATATCAATCTTATATCTTAGAATTATTTAGAATATCCAATAATATCTAGATTGTAACCTAGAATATTTTAAGTTATCTTAGAGGTTATTTCTTAGGACTAGTTTTTCTATTTTCTTGTTTCCATATTTCCTAATATCTTATGAATTGTTTTCTTATTTAATTAGAATTATTAGCATAAATAGGGGTGAGTGCATTAGATTTTTTCATCACTTGTACATATCGTTGTAATACATCAGAACATTAGTCAGTGAATCTTTCTCTGTATTCACTCCCTCTATCTAAAATCCCATAACTTCAACATGCAGACATATCAAGTGAGAGGAGTAAATATTAACCTTTAGTTCAATAGATCTTACTTAAAACATAAAAATTATACGATCTTTTTAAAAAGTCGTGACTTTTAAATGGTCATCTGATATGAGAGGGGTCTTTAGTTCCTTTGCATATCTGACAAAGTCCCTTCACAAAAATCCATCTATAATGAAATGCAATGGAAAGTAATGCATTTTATCCCAAGAAGGACCTCATACCTTTAAAACAGAAGTGCTGGAACATCAATAACTACAAACTGGATGTCTGTGGGGTTTCTTAATGTTGGGAATTACAAACTGAGGGAGTTGATCAAGTCTCTCAATGTTGATTTAATGGAAATAGTGCTTGAAATGCTGTTAAGTGCTCTCTTAAGTGGAGATTGGTGGGTAAAGCATTTTGCAGATATAATGCACTATCAAATTTTAGAAGTCTTTTTTAAAATATTTATTTAGGTTGCAGAGCATGAATATATTTGAGTTTGCTTATTTGGTAACTAAATTTTTTTTCTAATTGGATATACAGGTTGGTTTTGTAATTGATGAACGCCTTAGGCAGAAGAAAAACAAGAACAAGGTCCAGGAATATCTATACTTCTCTTAGCTTCCTGTTTTATGCCTTTATCATTCTCTTGTATATTTATATTTTAGTTCATATCGACAAACTGAGTCATATGGAATTCTCCTTTTGGATACAATTTTTGTCACTTACTATATACTTAAATTATTGTTCCGATTTTGTTGAATATTTCCAATATTTAAATGCATTGGATACAGAATGATATCAAGAGGTATTTAAGATAACAATGATAAGGTTTTGGCCCCAAATGATAATTACATATTCTTTCTCAAGTATCTTCTAGCAACAATATTTTTCTTTCTTCATCTTACCAGACAAGCAATCATCTTTACTGACAGTAGTCTACCAAACATTGTTCGTATTATTGTACTGCATCTTATGCCATCTCTTATGAAACAACTGTCTATGTTGTGGATATCTTGTAACTAACTGTTTTAATCCTGATTTCTAATTGCAATTTCAGGATTTGTTGACTACACTAAAATCTTGCTTAAGATGTGACGAAGCATTTCAGTATGCTCTATATGTAAGTGCCTTTGCATGTTCCTTAAACTAAATGTGGTTTCATTTCTAGTATACTGATATCTTTCAAAGAATTTGAACTTCTATTTTATCCTGTTTGAATCTGATTTATTTTTTTCTAGATTTTGAGATGGGAACAAATTCCTGCTGATAAACGTGCTCATCTTATGAGGGAAAAACAGGTTTGCTTTTTTTCACTAGTTTTTCTTTGGATCTTTATGAGATATATTAGAATATTAGCATCCTTTTTTGTTTTGTACGTACTAGTACATGATCTAGATTATTAGTATAAATAGATGTGAATAATTTGTTTTACATCATCTCATATTATTCAAAGTCTATTTTTTCTTCCTTTTCCATCAAATTCCAATAATTTCATTAATGTATCAAAGAGATACCATCCAGCTTGACCTAATTGTGTCATTGTTTTAATTGTCAAGTTCCCTGAATATAGATTTACTTTGTTAGCCTCACCTTCTCGGGATTTACTCAACAAATTGACCACACCACTGGAATCAGATGGTGCTGATTTTCAAGACATGATTTCTTGTTGGAAATTATAAGCCCCTTTGGGCCTTAAATACTCAGCCATTCTCTAGTGACCAGTCCTTCACATGCCAGTGTGGGGCAGACTACAACAAATTGCCTCACCTCAAGTTTTGGGGCTGTTCCAAGCCTTAGGTAGTTAGAGAGCCCAAGTCTCTCGAATACCTGGAACAGGGGGGATGGTTTTTTTTCACTATTTTTGTATCTTCATTCTTATCTTTGATCTTGTATTTCATTGAAACAGATCCACAGAAAGGCTTTGTTAATAAAAACTTTTTTTAAATATATATTTTGATTGAGTTCTTTCAAACACTTTGCTCCTGGCTCTGTTTGACTTATTTTCCCCCCTTGTTGCTAGGTAGGTTTGTTTGGCTCTTCTTCCTAGTTCCTACATATAATATCTGTCAAGAACCATCTTTTCCCAAAGCTTAGGCTAGTGGTCAAAGACACATGAATGATTTTGTTACATCTCTTAACACACCCTTTCATGCAACAACCCTTTGGGCTAAACAATTCCTTGGCCCATTTTTACTATATGCTGAAATTCAATTTTTCCTTTAGAAGAACAGGGGTGCAAGGTTCAAACTTATAAGAACTTGATTAAGGAGGCTCTAATACCATGTCCAAAACAACTCTCCCAAAAGCTTAAGTTGCTGGGTGAAAACACATGAATGATTTTATTAAACCTCTTAACAAATTGCTTGGCTTTTTTTCTGTCTGTCCAGAATTAGCTTATTCCATGGGTTTCTCTTCTCTTTCCTTTGTTTGGTTCACTTTCCCAGTTTCCCTCTCAACTGATGTTTGGCTTTATGAGGGCTGTCTGGCTTTTATTCTTGCAATGCAATGGTTAATATAGTTTTGTTGTGCTTTGGTTTTGTTTGCCTTGTTTGACTTTGTTTAGCCCTGCTTTTTCATGGCCTTGTTTGTACTTGTCTGGCTCCTTAGTTGTGTAGTTTGCTATGTTCTCTTCTGCCTGCAAACTATTGTTCTAGCTGATTCAAGCCATTTTCAACTACTATGAGTTAGATATATGTTAATGTTCAAATTTTTTTTTTTCATGCTTTATGTCTTTTAAATTCAAGCTTGAGGTTATTCTTGATGTTTGAAGCTGCTAATATATATATATATATATATATATTATGAATTTGGATTGGCCTATGCTATGCCTGGTTATGCACCAACAAATATTTGCATCATATCTTCCCAGCATTGCCTTCGTTCTGTCTTGGGATGTGTCATTTTGTTGTGTCTCTAGCAATGCTTTTGTAATTAATGGCGCTCATATTTTAAAGTTATTTTCTTTGCAAAAAAGTGTTTTTATTTATATGAAGCTGATTAGTAGGCTTAGGATCTGACTATGTTAGAATCGTCTTATTAGAATGGTCAGAGTAGGATTTTAGCGTCATACACTTGAATTACACTAGATAAATTATTAATATAAATGGCTGAGTGGATTGTATCCAATGCATCTAGTCTCTGTACTGTGTGGCTTGGACAGAACTATTTTTGTGGGGTTGTTATATTACCATAGCAAGCCATGAATTTTCATGATTGTTTCTGATATTGAATGTGAGGTTTGACAGTATGTCTTTTCACTTTTCAGGAACATTTCCTAAAATTAAGGATTGAGAATGCAATGGGTTCTGCAACACCAACTGTCAAGCAGGTAACAATTAATGGTGAATGGACATGTTAACCCTTTCATTTTAATATTTTTGGCTAAATCATGTCTTGCGGTATATGGTTAATAGTAATTAAGATGTGTAGTTATTTCACCTAAGGAAATAACATAGAAATACAGAAATTATGCAAACATCACGGTTATTGTTTAAACTTGCTTCCTACATTCCTGTTGTAATGAGTTTCATTTACTCTGTTGAAAACATTTTTTCAATGAAATTCTATATGAATGAATTATTTTGTTTGCATTGTGCATGTATATATTTTTACCATCTACTAGGTTAGCTCAATGCGACCTACCATTTATTCTTATAAAGATCTTGATCTATATGTTCAAATTTATTTGATTGATTTTGTAGTAATAAGCTTTATGATTAGGATTGAATAGTTTAATGTGTATCTTAATTTTACCCTATTCTCTTTTTGTTGTTTGTCTTGCTTTTTTTCCCATACATAATGATAGATGCCATCCTAGTGATAAAGATTGCCACTTTTCCAAGGAAAGAAATGATAGTTCCATTCCAATTTTTACCAATTACTACTTGATGGTGTCGGTGCCTCATTTATAGAAAGTCTCCATCTCATATTTTTTTTCCTTTATAAACAAGTTTAGCATTGCTAATGATCTATGCTTCAATTTTCGTAAAAAATAGAATTGAAATGAAACTTAAGCTTTTTTTTTTATTTCTTGATAATGAGAGTAAAGAGATGGGTGTGTTGTGCCTTTTATTTCTGAGAAAGAGGGGGGGGGGGTGTTATTGTTAGGCATGTGAATCTGTCTTGGGGTTGACACGTATCAATTGTTCTTGCAGATTTCTTATTTGAAAAAACTAGGTTGCACCATGACCCCTACATCTCGTCTCCATGCGTCTCATCTTATTGAGCAGTACAAATCATTGTAAGAATCCAGTAGTGGGATCTTTTGTTTCTCCTTTCCAGTCTCTATATTGAATGTTTAGAGTATTGAAGTCCAAGCTAGTTTACAAGCTTGAATTCAAATGTTATATATATATGAAGCTGCTTGAATTTTAATCATCTATTGAAGTTTTTTTTTTTTTTTATATAAATTAACCTGCATAGTAGTGTCAACTTAATGGACCAGGTAAAAAAGCAAAGGTTGTTATGCAATTTTATAATTAGATGCACTGGTAGTTCCTTTCAAGTGATGGTACATCAATTTAGTTCTAAATTGAAGTAATTTTTGGTGTCTTATAAATTAAGAGAACATTATATGTTCTCTCATATATAAAATTATCATGATTAATTTTAAATTAAATATGTATAATAGATAATAAAGGTTAACAATTTACTTGAAAAAAATGTCTTTTATTCTCCAAAATATTAAAAAAAAATTATAACTATTAATTTAAAGAGTATTTTCTTAAGTTTATGGATATTATAATAGGCACTATAAATAAATCTAATCTAAATTAATATTGAATAGACCTTCATTAAAGTGACTGCAAAGTCTTTTATGTATTTACATATTTACATACAATTCATTGTTTCATTTTTATTCTTTTGGTTTCTTGGACAATATTTGTTATGACATGGAAAAGTTATTTCGTTTTCAGTCCATGGAAAAGTCGTAATAAATTCGCAAAGCATTTGCAGGTTTTTATTTCACACCAAATCAAGATATAAACCAGCTTGCAAATACAAAAGAAAACGTTAAACAAGTCATCCCAAATGCACCTATATAAACCAGAAGAATAATGACAAAAAAAAGAAAGAATAATCTCAAATAAACCTACGCGGAATGTGTAGTAGCATTTTCTAGCAAACGATCTTCCTACTAAGGTTGTTATGGGATTAACTTGAGAAATTTCCCACATTGATCACTACATTACTGGTACAATCTAACCTTACAAAGCACCCACATGAAATCTTATCGCGGGACAACTTGGATTAGTATAATATGTTGCATCATATAATATGACGTTAAACGATAAAATGAAGGCAGCACAAATTGTCTAAATTTAGCTTGAATTTAAATTCATTTAACAACAAATTTTAAAAATGATAATAACAAGTTTAAATAAATATGAATCTCTGTAGAAGAATAACTCTCGATTTTAACTTTATATTGATAGTCTTTGCAAGATCATGTAATGTAAATTATTTGTTCCAGCAAGCAATTGATTAAATTTCTACATTATCCGATCATTTTTTTTATTTTTTCCGCACATAATTAGAAAGTTTTGAAAAATACCTAAACATTGAGAGCACCTTCGTTAACAATTAATAAAAAAAAATGGGGAACCCAATGGTGAAATTAATATGGAACCCGGTTCCCGATACAAGATATCCTATAAACTAATCAAAGAAACAGATCTCCGCGACCACCTCTTCCCAGTTCCAACTCAAAATACAATCTTAAAGACCCGGAATAGATTCAAGATTGTACTTTTCTGAAGATTCACTATCTCTCCTCTCCTGTAATCTTGGTTTTGTCATGCCATCAAGAGCTTGCAGGTATGTGTAAGAAGCAGTCCGATTAGACGGGGGGCTTGGATTGCTAATTCTACTGGCAAGGAATCGGCGTATGAGGCCCCTAAGAAATGGGGCCATGGTCTCCGGCTCATATTCCAAGTAATACATGATCCCTCCCATACAGAGAGAAAACAAGAAAACCTGTACCAGTCGAAAGCATAAAACGAAACAATGTTAAACTCTCAAGAAAAAAGAAAACGTGTATCATAAATATGGTAAGCTGTGAGAAAATAAGATGCAAACAAATGAGCCGGCAAAAAGGCAAGCATACTGCCTCATGACACAGTGGGAGAAATTGTTCTTTGGTCAGTCTAAATTCCTAGTTCTTAAATCCCCTTTAATAAAATTCTCACATCCTCTCTCTGTACAGATAGATATGGGAACGAAAAAAACATCTAGAGGCCTCAACAGTAAAAACTTTCATTTTATAACAAAGGCCAATTGTCAATAGACTTCTGGAAACATATTTTGGGAGCACGCTAGAAAAATAGATCAGAGAAGGGTTTATTATAATTCAGTGCAAAGTAACTTGATGGCATACCTCAGCATTCCTGATATTAGGAAGTAGGTGCCTGTTCACCAAGATATACCATAATGAATCTACTGCTCGGGGAAGAACATATAAAGCTAGCTCACCACGCCTAGCTTTTTTCTCCAATAACACAGATAGGGCAGATATTCCACCAGCTATCCAATATACAAGTTTGTGATCTCTCAAAAAAACTTTTCTATGTAAACATATGACTCCCTGCAAAATCAGAAAGACAACAAAGAGCATTTATTTTACATTTATCTATTATAACTTATAAGTGCAAAATAATCATAATAACAACAACAAACATACACCTGAAAGATTCCAACAAAAGCAGACAAAAAGGTTGTCGAGCGAACAGCGCCTTTAATAGCAAGCCAGAAAGTACGGAAAGGAGCATCAGTGAACTGAAAATACAACCATCCTCATAAGCAAAAAAAAATCTTTAAAAAACCAATGGCAGTTGAAGAAGTCACAGAAATGTCAGCAATAATAGCAGAGGTTGTGGCATTGGGGGACGCAGACAGAAGATAATAGTCAGACAGTTTATTACAGTTCATATTTTATTTGTAGCACAGAAACAACTCAATCTTTGCAAGACTTCAGTACAACATTTATTCAACCTTAAAATCATGCAATGACATTGAATATACAATAAAAATCACATAAATTGATAAAAGAAGATAAAAAAAATAAAGTCAAAATTAAAAGGGAATCATCATAGAATTTTTACCCCCTAAACCCTAGTGAACTAATTCACACTGTGGGAACTGAGGACCTTCAAAAAGGGTATTATAGGAAGTATAGAGATGTGGAGACTGTAAGAAATCATCATTAAGAAACTAGGAATTAGTGTGAAACTTTTAGAAGCCCTTTATTTAATTATTCTCGCATACTAAATTGCATGGAAAGTAAAAATAACAATTTCAAACATGATTTTTCATTATGATATACAAGTAACACAACATAATTTGGTAAGAGAATACCCTCTGTAGGTGCAGAACAACGAAAGGCACAAACGTCAAAGAGAAGTAAAGCGGGAATGTTTTCTTAAACGTTGTTGATGTTGCATTTACTTGGTGAGCTAAACATGAATTTGTTCCTGGATGAATGATAGAACACGGAATAATGGAGGGAAATTCTTCCAACTTAACATAGTCAGATTTTCCTATATGAGATAAGTAGGTATGCAGTGAAGCAACATCAACTGGATGACTTCTACAGCTATCCCTAACAGCCTTGTAGACAGGCTCTGCAACTGGCCCAGTCTTTTGAATGAAGTCTTGGTAGGATTTTGGCAGGCTCTCAGGACGCATTACAAAGGCATACATAACCTGAAATAATTTTTTATTAGATAAAATCATTAGAAGTAATTCCATGTAAAATGACAGTATATGAGATGCTACAGACAATTTTTTTTTACATTTTTAAATGAAATCATAACGTCAAATATTTTACATACATTGAAGAACTCAAAGTATCTCACTAGAAATAATCAAGTTAAAGACACAACTACTAGTTAGTAGTTAGACAAGGTAATTTATACTTTACACTGGGCATGAGGATAGTATATGCACATGATAGGCATAATCAGAGAGCTAGTTAGAGACTCTTCTTTAAAGCTATGTACAAGGTCTGATGACAACAAATTCCCCACCAGGAAAAGAAAAGAAAAGAAAAAAACTAAACCAGGTGTGTGTCAGGTGGGTTAGGCATCTCATGGTGCCTTATAGATAGTGTACAAATTGTATTTCATTTAAACAACAATGTATATCAGTGTAAATGCACACAAGACCTGAGAAGAGCAGATAAATCCCATTCGTAATATACCCCTTTTTAATTCATTCGTACAACAATAAGGTCTCATCTCACTGGGTGGAATCAGTTACACAGGCTTCATTAAAAAAATCCCACATGGTTTATTCATAAAAGAAAATGCTAAATGGTACAAATGTGTTTTCATGAAATGACTTGTGAGGCAAGTAAAAAATATGTTGCATTTTGTTAGTCAGCTATTTTTCATTTTTCTCTCCCTGACTATGATTGGTAGCAACGAATTCATTACAACTTCATACAAAAGCTTTCACACCAAATAGCATTGCTACTGTTCATAAAAATACTTCCCACAAGTTTTATGGCTGTTGTACTCTACTGACATCAATTATCAGACACATAAAGATACAATGGCGATAAGTTAAGAATAAAACCCTAGCACAAAATGTGAGAACAGGGTTTGAATACCTGCGCACAAGCAAGGGCAAACAACAAAGAATCTCCATGTCTCCAATGGCTTCCCCAAAGATGAAACTTGTTCTTAGATTTTGCAGAATTATAAGCACACTGTAAATAAAAGAGTATGTATTAGACAAGCAGATGCAGATCATTTTCAAATGGCTAAAAATGAATTAAGAACACACTGATATATAAGCAAACAGTAAGTCAGATTGGTCAGAAATCATTTTATGGAAGTGCTTTCAAATACCTGGGCTAGCCTAGCCAACAGGTATAAAGCCAGAGTGCGCCTCCGATTTGAATCATTTAATGCGAGAATTGAGAAACCAGCAACTGAACCTGCTAAAATTCTGCTCCATCATCCCCTTAAACAAAGTCATAAATAAGCAACGTGTGCAAACATGAACAGAATAATCAAGCATTTATACATAGCAGAACAAATTTTTTGGAAAAAAAAAAACTTAATGAGAATCTATTAAAAAAAGTGCAACTTACGCATTCAGTGGTGCCTCTTTCTTTCTCAACTTACGCAACAAGCATCTAAGAGCATGATAAGATCCAGTAAAACCACCAAAAAGTAAACCAATTCGGCATGCTTCTTCCCTTACTATTAGATCTTTTTCTGAAACAAGTTGCTGTAAACAAAATATACATACAAATCCTCATATGTTCTCCACTTTGCATTAAAGCAAAAATGTTAACATATACAAAATGGCCAATACTTTGCAACCATGCCACTCAATAACATTAGCTACAAATGAATTGAACTGAACTGGATAACATACCGCAGGATCAATAAAATTAGAATATATAAAAATAAAGAAAATATTTGAAAATCCACTGTAAACTGTTCCAGAATACCGATTTCTGATATCTTATTATTCCGATCTAAACTTGCTCCCACACAGAAAGAGTTAACTGAATTTTAGGAGAAAACGTTTCCGCTAAACATGCAAACCCCAAATCTGACATGTGGACTGAATTTGATTAATAAACACAAGATGAATGGAAAATTGGAGCTCCAATTCGATGAATGATTAACCTTAAGATCAAGGAGAGAGGAGTAGGACTGTTTCCGAACAAGCTTGAAGGCGCGGAGAAGGATGCCAATGCCCACTCTGACGCCATAGGAGAGGAGGAAGGTCTGACAGAGATTGCCAATGGCGTGAGCCACGCAGGACTCGTCGGGACCGTGATCGCAGGGAGGGGAATCGAGGCGGTAGTGCTGATGAGCATGAGCAGCGGCCCGCCGCTGACGGCGCTGGAGCACTTCGATGGCGTCACGGAGGCGCTCCTCCGCCTCGCGAAGGCGGATCTCGGCGTCGGAATTGTCGGCGAGCGGAGGAGAGGGTGCTGCCTTTGCCATGTCAATACGCTCACTCACATTGTTTGGTCTTCCATTCCGATGCAATCAGTTAAAATGTTGGCTTCACACACCTGTTTATGCTTTCTTCGTGATTTTAATTTAAAAGATGTTATATCGATTGATTTAAATTTTTCGGCATCTAAAAGTAATAAATTTTTCATTAAAAAAAGTATTATTGTATAAAATATAATAAAGTTTATTATTTTGAAATATTTTAAATCAGAAAAAAATTATTTTCATTAAATTTATCTAATGATAAAAAAAATACGGTTATGAGAATATTGGTAGTTAGCATTAATTTTAAATATTTTAAAAAGTTATTAAAAATTACATCTTATATATATATATATATATATATATATATATATATATATATATATATAGGAAAGAGTGTAATAACTTTTCATTAGATAATTTTATTTTAAAACCTTAAATTAAAAATTTTAATTATATAAATTATATATGCAAAATTCAATATTTTATTTATATATTAATATAATATATTTTTTTTAAATTTATGAAAATTTGTTCTTTAATAAAATTTAATATAAATTATTTTTGTATTATATAATTATAATTTAAAGTTAGATTAATAAAAATTATTTTTAATAGTTAATTAATATCAACAAAAGTAAGTATGTATATCAGCATAAATTATTTTATTTTTATATAAAATAAACTTTTATGTTTTTATATTTAAAATCAACTTAAAAAATTTAATAAAATTGAAAAGTTCAAGTGAAAACAAGAAAGAAAATGTTAAACGCGTGGCATTTCCTTTCTGTAGGCAACATATGACGGCCAAACTTTGTAATCTTTGTTCACTATATGGGTATGGAAAATGGATAAGATAAAATAATATTGAAGTTATGTACACGCAAAAGAATGTAGACCAATTTCCGATGGTAATTTTAATATTAATTAATATTCGTGATAAGAAAATATTTTAAAACATTTTAAAATTATAGTTTACAGCTTAGATTAGATTAGATAAAACTAATTCTTTTTATATTAAAAATTATAATAATGAATGATATTGATACATTAAAATATGTAATTTTTTAAAAAATTATATATATATATATATATATTAGAATTACCGATAAAATTATATCCAAACAATTCAATATCGTTTACATATACACAAGGCATAGATATCATGAATAAGATCTATTATATCACCTCCAATGCTTCAAAAACGTACCAATTTTCTGTCGCATCACAGACTTACCAATTTTCTGACACTTATAAGATTTCCAGATTTTTTCTTTCTTAATCTTCCTTAAATCTAATGTTTTCTGATACCTCCTTTTCCTAAATATTTGGCGGGCATTCAACCACTTGGAATAATTTTTCCCTGTCTCACATTCAAGGAAGTCTGCAAGCTCATCATAATCGGATAATTCTTGGGGATTTTCAAATATGCAATTAAGGAACATTTCCCCGTTACATGTTTCCTCTTTTTCATCCTCTACTGAGTTATGGGAGGTGATGGAATCCCTTCTGAAAAATATAAGAAAGATGATTCAGACCACAAGAAAATATGAAGACTTGATTGCACTTTTGGTATCCAAATTTTAGTTTATATTCAATTTGGTCTTTCTAATTTTAATTACTCACATTAAATCTCTCCAACTTTTTAATTATTTGAATTGAGTCATTTACCTCAAAATTCCATTAATAATTCACAAAAATATAACAAAGATGTAATATATAATTAATTTATATAAATTTGAAAAAATAAATAAAATAATTAAATTAAAAAAACTTTTATTTATAGTTTATTTTTCTTTATTATTTTTATTTAAATATTTTATAAATTTTTTCTTTATTAATTTATGCAAATCAAAATATCTTTTTATTAACTATTTGATGAAACTTTGAGGTAAAAAACTTAATTTAAATAATTGAGAAACTAAATGGAAGTAATTAAAATTAGGGAGACCAAAATAGTGTAAGAATTTAAAGTGCAATTGAGCCAAGCATGAAGGAGAAATAGCATTAAAATTGAATATTGATCAACTCCAGGTTCCTAACAAATTGAGGAAAGAAGAGTTGCTTGCCACTTCATTTCAGCAAGGCTTATCATTTTCTTAATTGATTCCATTATCTTTTCTGGGGGAGTAGAAAAAGGATCATAGGGAGCTTGAGAGTAAGGAAGGTTTCCTCATTCTAAGGTTACAATGGTACTTAAATATAACCAAACAATGAAGGACCAGTAGCACAAATTAAATGCTAGAAATCCTACTAGAGCTAGTTCCCATTGCTTCGTTGCACAATGCCTGTTACGACATTTGGATGAAAAAACACAAAAAACATAGATATGACATAACAATAATTGATGCAATCTAAACAACACGAGTAGAATCACACTACTACTCTAAACTATATGGTCCATGGACTCCCTCTAACTGACAGTGTATAATTGCTGCAACTCATAAGACTTCAAAAACCTTTTTTTTTGGGTCACTGGGCTCTAATCATGTAACATTTGTCCTACTAGCTTTCATCACTAAGCTATCATTGCAAAGACTAAGACTTCAAAAACTTCAAAACAAACAGCTTACAGCAAAATGAGTCGATCTCAACTGCATAGTCCTATATAGTGGTGTTTTCTTGGGCTTGACAATAAATTGAACACATGATTGCCACTAAAAGCCCCGCATTCAAAGTGGCTTGTGAAGGGTATTTGCAAATTGAGAAAATTTAACAGAAAAACATTATGGAAAGGCATAATGAAATACACACAATCAGTACCTTAAATTACGTGCTCGAATTCTATGAAACTCTGCTGCAACTTTATAGACAGCTCGTTTATCTTCAGCCCCCTGCAACAGTGGCCAATAAGTTAGTATGAAATACAAACTAAATTTAAATTAAGAAATTCGTGAGAACTTAAGGCACAAGTCACCTCTCCACTCTTATCAGATGGAATTTCAGATGAGCAAGATCGCAACAACAGATCCCTCAATGACCCTAAAGTAACTAAATCTCCCTCTTTAAAAACAAAAAGATACATCAGTGCCATAATTACAGATATACACCCCTTTGCTAACAAATCAAGTCCATTGCTAAAACTCAAAGATAGCAAGCCTATAAAGTGCACAAGCATTGACTTGGAGAGTCCATAATTTGATTGCTGACTTTTTATTGCATCAAACAAGAAAGTCTGAACTGGTAAACAGCACTTAAATTGTTGAAAATGGTCAACAATGCTGATCAAGAAATCATATTTTCCATGGATAGAAGCACCTCCCATGGTTTTCAGACAGCTTGAATCACCACTGTTATTTAGATACTTAATTGCTTGTAGCAATGAAACACTCATCAACTTCAATATGGAGGAAAGAAGATAAATATCTTGGGCACTAGTAGTTCCCTTTATATTATATAATGCATCGCCAGTGGCATCTTGAGAGAATGCTCCACGGATTATACAATCTAAGATTGAGATAGTCACATCCCTGCCTGAATCAACAAATATGCACTGCCTCCCTTTCATAAATGCAATGTACTCAGCCAAAAGGTCAGCTTTTGCTTTGGAGGACATTTTGCATCGATAGGAGTCCCACAAATTATCTAATTTTGATAAGACTTGATTTAATCTATTACTTGTCTCTTGCTGGATATAAGATTCAAAAGTTGGATTACCTCTCTCAAGTGGGTATGAATCACAGGCACACTTCAATTCAATGCAAAAACCATCTATTTGCAAATTAGACACATGCATAGAGTACAAGATAACAGATTTTTGAAATGCCATTAGATAGCAGTCTATATCTGGAGCCAAAATCTCTGAAGATAAGCCAGAACTAACAGCTCCAGAAACCATTGAAATTATGTGTGCCTGTAACATCTTTGGTGCAGAAAGCACAACAGGGTCAAGCAGCAATACCATGGAGGGTGCAAGGCTAAGTTCAGGAAATCTAAAATCCTTCTCACAATGTAAAAAAGCTGTACTAAAGAAATCCTCAAATGCTTTCTCATTAGAAATTGACAGGATGAAATGGATTGATATCATCTCCAGGACACTGGCAATATCACAATGGTTGGAATGGCATGCAAAAAGTTTTTCATAGATGGGGGATACTGAATCAGCAATCATAAGATATCTTCTCAAAGATTGATGTCTTAAAAGTTCATCTGCAAATACCTGCAATAACATTTTCAAATTTAGAAGGACAGAAGTCCAGTAAGATTCCCATACATATTTTTATATGGCAGGTGTATAAAATGCATAAAATTATACATAATAGCATAAAATAGAAAATTAGATGACTACACATGTGTAAATGTTTTTTTGATAAGGCTAACAATAATTAATACTAAAGGGCAAGCCTTGTCACAACAGTAAAGTTGTTAACTTGTGACCTGGAACCAAGAGGTTGAAATCCTGGAAACCACCTCTATACTTGCAGGGGTAAAAGCTGAACATATCTACCCTCCCCAAACCCAAACCTCAGCAGGTAGAAGCCACATGCACTAGGCAATCCTTTTTGTAACGATCATTAATACCACTATCATGCAGATGCATTGTCCAATGAGATTGAAAGTAAAAATTCCAATGAGCTGACGAAACAAAACTAACTACTTTTTTCATTTCCTCATCCGCTGATTTATCTCCATTTCATTTTATTTCCAGAAACTAGAAGATTTTGCCATCAAATTAAAAGCAGAATCTCATTTCAATATTACATCTCTGTTTAAGGAGGTTAGGCAGCAGATAATATAGAATGCCAGGGTGGAACGGACATACAAGAAAAGACAATAGTAGGAACATCTGCATTGCATCTGAGAGAAGATGAAAGAAAGTTGTCTAAGGCACCAGGCTAATTTGTTCATGTAAGAGGAAGAATAGAAGACCAGTAATGATTTCAGTGAGAAACGTGAATTAAACGGTAGATGCAAATCTTACAAGAAACCGCTAAAGAAGAGTTAACTCTAAATAGCTTCGGTGAAAATTTGGTTTTCACACAGTATAACACCATTGTTTGATCCATGTAACAGTCTATGCTAAATCTACAACAGAAATCTTCTAGATTTAAAACCTAAATATACAAAACTTCTCGCCTGTAAATAAGGGTTCAAACCAAAAGCTAAATCCTAATTATGTACCAAATTTCATAAATAACAACAACATTAAGCAATTAATCGGAAATAAAAAGTAATTGCCACAACACTAAACCTACCTCTAGCAGCGCGCATAGAAACGGACGGCAAGAGTCAGAAAGCTCCAATTCAACATCGGAGAGAAAGTTCCGAAAGCGCAAGCCATGGCTTTCGTTGACATCAAGCGAAAGGAATGTGTTCAAGATGGAAAGGACGGAGCGGCACTTGAGAATGAAGATTTTCTGGTCGGAGGGAAGGAGTGTCAGAACAAGAAGAGAGCAACGCAGAATGAGAGAAAGATCTTCAACAATTGGCCACAACCGTGAATGCGGAGGCGGAAGAGAGAGAGTTTGAGGGTCATGGTGGTGGCGCCGAGGCAAAGCAGAGAAAAATTGGTGGAAGGTGGAGCGGAGTTGTTCGAAGAGGGTTTCCCAGAGAGTGCGAGGGTCTTTGTCTATGAGAATTGGAGCTTCAGCGGTGGCGTTGGAGAGTGATTGGTATAATTTTCTAGTGTCGTCCATTGGGGTTAGGGTTCCATCGCCGGTGGTGAATCGCTCGCTGGGTCTGTCCCTGAGCGCGGGAAACAGAATCACACTCCAGCAGCTTTTGTGCCTTCGAAATTTTGAAGTGTAGTTCTTTCGGGCATAAAATACACACAATTTTGTAGTTTTGATAGACGAAGAAAGATAAAGGGTATGTTATGGCTCTCATAAATATTATTAAAAATGTTGTCGAAAGAACATCAAATGTAGGGTCTGATTGATATGAGCAAATTCTCCAGTATATCTTTCCAACGAAATTGGATTCTGGATTAAAATTTGGATATAGGGTTGGCATAGATATATGTTTTCTTTTTAGAAATTATATACACTTTTTTAAAATGAATTTTAACAACTGTCCTTTATATGTTATTCTTTTTTGTTTTATTTATACAAAATAATTAATTTATTAACATTTATAAAAATTATTATTATTATTATATGTCATAAATTTTACTGTATTTTAGAATAATTCACAATATTAAATAATTAAATTAGTGTGTTACATTAAATTAAATAAATGAACAAATTCATTTACATAAATAAATAATAAGAATTGTATTAACATAAATATCATGATGAATGAGAATATAAAAAATTAATAACTAATACCTTTAAAAATGAATTTTAATTTCTTATAATTTTGATAGAAATTATTATTGCTTCTATAAATAAAAATAAAAAAGAGAGATTAAAAAATAAACGTATAAAAAAATTATATTAATATACTTAACCTACTTTTAATTTAAAATTTACAATGATAACACAAAAATATTTTTATAAATTTATTAACTAATATATTTAAAATATTTATTAAACAAAGTTAGTATTTTCATCTTCTAATTTTAGATTAAGTTTTGACCTTGACTTTTTTTTTTTTTTTTAAGTTTAATTTTTTTTCTATATTCATCATTTTTGTTAGTTATGTTGCATAACGTGAATCCAAAATGACATAAAGGTTATTAACTAGTCTGAACTCTTTAATTGAAAGACAATCTTCACATATTAATACTAGTTGTTTGAGAAACATTTAAGAAAGAAAAATTGTCATTAGACTAAAGAAAAATTAAGAGATTGAGAAAAAAATTTGTTCGTGAAACAAAAATTTTAGTAAAGTAAGAAAAATTTTATTACAAAAGATTAAAAATTTGAAGTGAAAGTGAACATTAATAAAGTACGTTTTTATTTCTAAAATAAATTTGTTGTGTGTGTAGGGAATAACATTTTTTCACAAGAGCAAATTTTGTGGTATTAGACTTATACAACATTATTGAATATTTGAAAGATTTTATCTTTTTAAAGTTTTAGATTTATTTTGCTATTAACTTTTTTAAGTCACATGGATGGATAAATTATGCATAAAAATTCACCATGGAAACAAGTTTAAAAAGTCACCAAATACTAAATATGTTGAAGGTGAGACATATGTATGAGACTATGAAGAAAATTTCTACAGTTATTTTGAGTGTCTAGATGAAATACTATTTGGATTGAAGAAATTAAAATATGATAAAAGATCTATAAAGATAATTAAAGTGTTCAAGTGTTATGAAAAAGTAAAATTGTATGTAGTAAAGTAATTTCACAAGTTAAGATATTTAATGAGGTTACATTACTAGAATATCTTATGAATGTTGGTGAGATGCAAATTAATGATATGGGTGTTGTAGAGAACTAGGTGATGAGAATATTGAAGTGGTTGAGGTTAAAGTGAAACACATAGAAAAGGACTAACCAATAGATATTTATAATAAGGATAAATCCATTGTAAAAAAGGGGGAAGAGAGTTAGAGAAAAAAAAAAGCAAAAGAAATGAATTCTAATGAAAAATTTGAAGTTGATTCTCAATTTGAGGTTAGGTCAAGTTTTGCTAATCCAAGAATATTTGCTGCAAGTAGGGATGACTTTGATTTTGATGAAGAGTAAATTAGTAAATATTGCAAGTTGATGTAAGGTCTAATGAGGAGAAAGATGAAAACAAATTTAATTTATCTATAATTTCATCAAAGATGTGTGACAACAAATGAGAGTTAAGCGTTTTATTTGCATTTAGATAAGACTTTAAAGAGGCTATTTAAATGTATGTTATTCACTCTGGTGAAAATATAAAGATCTAAAAGAATGATAATGAGAGAGTGAGGGTGGTATACAAAGGTGAATGCAAGTGAATAACATTTTTTGTCAAATTACTGAGAGAAGACACTTTGCAATAATAGTGGATGAACATACATGCAATAGGAAGTATAGGGTTAAGTTGTTAAATGCAAGTTGGTTGCGTAAAAAATTACAAGATGGTGTAAGAGATAATTCAAATATAAAGTTGAATGACATTAAGGATAAAATACAAAAAAAGTGGAATATTGGAATGTCAAAGTCTAAAGCATAAAGAGTTTTGAGGAAAGTAATGGACCTTGTTGATGTGTCTTTTAAAAATAAATATAAAAAATTATATGATTATTACTGTAAAATGTTAAGATCAAATCTTTATTCAACTATAAAGTTTACAGTTGAACAACTTAGTCATGTAATTGAGGAAGATGCAAACCCCTCAAGACAATTTTTTTCACTCTTTACAGACTTTATGTTTGTTTTGGTGTTTGTCAAGGAGATTTTTTCTTGAGTACAAACCAATCATAGAATTAGATGGTTGTTTTCTCAAGGGATATTATGGTGGACATATTTTGGTTGTTGTAAGGAAGTTTTTCAATGACCAAATGTTACCAATTCAATTGTGGAAGGAGAAAACAAAGACTCATGGCAATAGTTCTTGCACCTATTGATTTCTTATTTCGGAGGTATAAGAGTTTGCATGACATTGACCTTTACATATGATTAACAGAAAGAATGACCATTACATGTTCTATTGTTTCATTTTTTTAATTAATTACATTTTTTTAAACTAGTGTGTTGGACACTAACTTTATGTTTGATTTTAAGGATTATTGTTAGCTATTGAGAAGTTATTACTTGAAGTAGAATAAAGGTTCTATGTTAAGTATCTGTATAGTAATTTTAGAAAAGTATTTTTAGGTAAACAATTAAAAGAGTTTATATAAAAGACAACAAATATAACTTATCCACAAAGAGTGTGAAAAATACATGAAAGAAATGAGAAACATTAATAAAGAGACATACAAACACCTCCCAAAAAATTTTCTTAAGATATTGAAGTTAGTTAAAGTTTTGTTTTGTTTTTTTTTTTCCAATCAAAGACTTGTGTTGCTGTAAACAATATCTTTGAAACTTTTAATAGTGCAATAATAAAACTTGGACAAAAGCTAATTGTGACTATGATGGAAGAGATAATGGTTTATCTAATAGAAATGTAGGTTGTGAATAGAAAGAATGTCATATTGTTAAATGAATTTATACTACCAAATATGTTGAAAAAGTTACAAAAACTTCAAGTTAAATCAAGATGATGGTTGAGTAGGTAATACTTTTATCATACTTTAATTTATGCAGTTGGTTTATTTTAGGTCTCAGATTATTTTTATGGATTTATTTTAATCCTATAACTATATCACAACTAATCTTAACAATCATTTAATTTAATACTCAAATTACAACTTAGTCCTCTCTTTTCTATTTTCAAGGTGACTTGGTCATCATATTTTTTACGATAGACATATCAATATGGTTAAAGATAGTTTTCTGGTGAACCTTAGAGCAAAAAAATGTTCATGCAAACTATGAATGCCTACTTGAATACCTTACTCTTATTCTATTACTTACATGAATCATGTTAATCTCATTCATAGAAATTATATTTCTATTTATTATAGTAAATAACATTATGCAACAGTGTATCAGTTTATTATATATCTAATAAATAGAATGAATTTGTGAGAATCTACTAACTATTCTAATATCTTCTTGTCACCCTTCCACATTCTATTTTTATTGTCACTATGGTTATCTCAACCACCCAATTAAAACCATCTCACCAAACTCACTCGTCATCTTAATCAAGATTCGCCTAATTTGATAGATGTTTAAAAAAAAATCATATAATACCAAGATTAGTTTGTTTCCATTTAAAAAAATTTTATTTGAAACTTACCGAATTCAAACAGGGCTCACCCTTAACTATTAATAGCATGGACCAAAATGTAAATGAAAAAAAAATTAAACATAATAAAACTTTCATATAAAAACCAAAATATAATTTTTTTTTAAGTAAAAAGAATGAAATATAGAGACTAAATATTATAAATATTACCAAATTTTTTTGTGATAAATATTACCAACTTTAAATCAAGTTTTTTACTTGAAAACTATAACTATTTAGAAAACTAATTATTGACTAGCAAATCGGAAAACAACTCTTAGGGGTTTTCATTAACAACAGAGAGGATGATTCTGATAAATGTTAAAATTGATCATTTACCAACAACTAGCACAAATTTATTACCGTTTTAACTTTCTAGCTGGCATTGGAAGGTTTTGCTTTCATATGTGATTGAGAGCATTTAACTAGAATGACTATACAGACTCTAGAAATTCAACCCATATGTATTGTTGAAAAAACATCGAAATATCCACGAGACTTCTGGAAAGTGATTGACAATATAAGGATTACTTCTTGAATTGGTATATGTGGTTGTCTATTAAAACCTTGGTCACATGATTCGGAGCAATTGAGAGTAATTCACTGAATGACACATCAATATAAGAAGCACAAACTTGGAACGTCAATGAACAACAACAATAATTGAAACAAAATAGATCACAGACTATCTCATTCGAATAGAAATCAATTGATTTACAATTTGAACAAAATAAAATGAGAAAAGTTATTTGTAAATGATTAAAAGCATGTGAGAAATAATAGACGTTGTTTCGTTTTTCACTTGATGGGGTTTCTATAGAATAAAATCATGGAGAATCAAATATATTCAGTGTTAGGGCCTTTGAGAACAAAAACGTGGCAAGGCAAGATGGTTATGACCAGCGGTGCCACAATCCACGGATGGCAAAGTTGTCGCGTGTAATTGACCATTATAGATTTTGACAATTTTTATCATGATAAAATTTATTTAAATTTGTTAAATATTTTAAAATTCATTATAATTATAATTTTTACTTAAAATATATATCATTTGTATATTTTGAATATTAAAGATTCTAACGGTAATTTTTTAAAGTGACTGTAATTTTCTTGCATTTGTTGTGGTCAGATTTAAATTTGTAAGTTTGATTCGTGCTAAGATCAAGGCGAGTGGTATGCCCGGATTGTCTGCGCCAGTAAACAAACGTTTTGAGGCTGATTCTCTTTTGCGTATTGTGTCCATGACTAGTGTGCTGAGCACCTTGAGCAGTGTACTGTATGTAGCAGTTTCACGGTTGGATGTCATGAAGCTGTTAATTAATTGTTAAAATAATCAATTTTATTTTATAATTTCACCAAATTTGAATTTTGATATGTTACTATTTTATATATCAATCCTTGTAATTTTAATATCAGAATATAATAACTATTGAAAATGAACTATATTTAATATTGCTCTTATTTATTTTTTTGTTAAAAATATTTTAAAAAACCATATTAATAAAAAATAAGAGTGGCGATAAATATGTTCCTAAAACTAAGTTACAGATTAAATAAATTGTACAGATAATTTTTAATATAAATTACTATTTTTAATAATATTAAATATTATAATTTTTAATTAAAATTTATCATATATAATTTTTATATGGTGGAATATTATAAATATTAAAAAATGAGTATAAAATATTACTTATTATTATCTAAAAGTATAGGCCTACAAGGAGAAATTACTTCATTTGAGTTAATTTTTGTGTACTTATTTTATCTGCATAACTTTGTAAAAAAAAAAAAAAACAGAGAATCACGTGTAAAAGATAACAGCAAGGGTTCTGTTGAAAAGTTTCTATTAGAACATTATTCCTTCTCTTCTTTACCCAATTTCTAACTAAAATTTTCTTGCTCTCAAAATTAAAATTTAAGACTAACTGTTGGCATAATTTTCTTTTTCACTCTTTATGTTGACATTCAAAAGGATATCATATTAGCATTATTAAATGAACAACAGGATCCTCCATTTGGATACCCAATGTGTCTTACTCATTCCCCATAGGGTCAAAGGAGGAATCATTGGGAGTTTGTTTCATTGTCAAGTGTCTTCTGTGGTTGAGCAAATCATGAATGCTCTTTTGAATTTACATATAATCTGTACTCACATTTTTTTGCAAAAAGAGGAGTTTTCTTTGGGAATTGCAGATACCTTAGTTACCTCCAGTAGCCAGTACCTTCTCTACAGATCCACCACCCACCACCATAACAACAACCACCACCATTATTCCATGCCAATAACAAAGTTTCCACCACCCTGGTGGAGTGTGAAGAATCACTTATTTTCAAGTGGACTTGGGTACCCCAATTTTTTTTTAGCTAAATTTTGTTGTGCTTACATACCAAAAAATGGTTTTATACAGTTATATAATATATCATCTGTTATTCAGTAAATTTTATATTTTACTTATTTGAAACTTATTAATATAATAACACAATACTCATTAACTTATTAAGTAAAATATTTTTTAATATTTATTATCTAATTATATATTATTATATCAATTTTTTAATTTTTGTATTAATTATTTTAAAAGTTATATTGATATTACATTTTAATTAATTAATAATATAAAATATTTTACATCTTTATTAAATTTAAACTTAATATCCTAATTACTCTGTTTTATTAATGACAGTAGTTTGCATTCCTTGTTCTTCTGCTCGGTGGAAAACTTTTCGTTTTGGCTTGACTCTTAAACTTTTCACTCGATTGCCTATTTGAAATTTTATAGCATTCAGTAGCAGAGAAAACTATGATTCCGAAGTGATAAAACCCATCATGAAATTTTTTTGTTGGCACTTATAAGCATGCCTTTATTAAAGGAATGAGCCAATGAGGCAATAACGGGCACCATATGTATTATATGCTCCTTAATGATGTGCATACTTTAGAAAGTAATAATTAAAAATTGAAAATTGTTTTTTTTAAATAAAAAAATATATTTTTAGCACATATGTGAATTAAATGAGACTAATCAAATTTATAAAACAAGAAAAAAAGAAAGTAAACAAACTGTTTTAACCTACAGGTTAGTATCTTCGATCAGTACAATTGGAAACACAGATGTTGTTGTTGGCGACCTAGCATGATGTTTATATATAAATAATTTATATATTTGTGTACAAATTTGCACATGTTAAATTTTATTAATTAGCTACGCATTTCAATTAATTAAAAAAATTACACACTTTTTTCAATCTTATTTATTATTCATTATTTTTAACAATTTAAAAATATATAATTAATAAGGTTTATCTTGTGCGATTGAAGCTTAAAAATTTCAAGCAAATAAATCTCAAGTTAAAACTTTAAAAATAATTAGTTAAAATTTTAAACACTTAATTTGCAACTTCTCAATCCAAAAGCAAACCTCCTAGACTGTTGTTACTGGGAAAGAACTTGACCAAAACAATTTTCGGTCCTGCTGTAAGTTTTAGGTTAAGGGTCGAAATTGTTATAGCAATCTCAATCTGGCAGGTATCATTTTCAAATCTGTAAATGTTTCCCAGCAGTGTCAGGTGCTTAATAAAAGTTATCCAGTCAGTTGCGGTAATATGATAACAGAGAAGACAAAACATTTCACGGTTAAAGTTGCCCCACCACTATCCGACGCTTAAAAGACCAGCAGATTTTAGCAATATTACTACAGCCCACAAAAACAGCTGGTATCATCTAAAAAACAAATGAAAGATTCAGTGTCTCGTGGAAACAATGCCAATATTTCGAAGAGCAGAACACAGATGACAAAGGAAGTGCCAGACATTTTCATGGGGGAATCTGGTCTTTATTTCTAAAAGTTTGTTCAAGTTCCATCAGTACAAGTATAGACAAGGAAAAGTAAAATACAAGAACAAAAGAAAACCTAAATAAATTCCTGTACCTCATACTGACCTAATTTGGCTTATCCCTAATCCTACAACCTACAGCCCATTTCCTTGCCCCCCATGACATGATCTGTTAGACAAAGGACTTTGATTTGTATTGTTGTGTAATCATCACCTCTGTAAAGTTACAGACCATTAGTCTACACATTTTGAAACTCCTACTTTCTTTACAAGTAAATAGAAGGTGATGGAAAAGGGAAATAACACCACCACTGCTTCAACAAATTCTAACCCTGCTACTTCAAAGATGACTTGATGGAACACTAAGCTAGCCTTCTAAGATTTCAACTTTTCCCATTCATAACGCCCAGGGAGTGGCTTCTCATTCACAGGATCGAAGTTGTACCTGCAATACCCATGTGTGAAATAAATAAATTAGTTTATCAAGATTTCAATAGACATTGAAGTTCAGCAAAAAAGAAGTAAGTCAAAGCACTGAAGCATACTTCTCAATGAACTGCCTTTGCTGAGTCGCTTCAATTTCAGCAAAGAATTCATCCATTTCATGTGCAGTTGGGATTAGCCTTCTAGCTGCATGCTCAGTTCTTCGTTGAGCTTCAGCCGAACAAGTAGGCCTGGTAGTTGAACCAGGAGTCCTGACAATATCTGGGTCCCTTATCAAACTGCAAGGTGTGGATTCCCTGGTGCTTCTGCTGCAAATAACAAATATAGGAATATTACTGTAAACAATAATAAATTGCAAAAGCATGAAAGAATTTTAGTGGCAAAAAGTACACAAAAACAAAACAATATTCAGACCCAAAATGGTTAAAATAAGAATGCTAAAAAAATTCAAGGCCGACCTGCACAACATTTAAAGCCAAAGAACTATCAAATCCATTTCAAATTCATGGTACATATGCGGATTCAGATATAAGAAATATTCAAGACGTATATACCCATGCTTAAACTATGGGAAATTTGCAGGAAAAGGGAGATTGAACAAGATTTTCTCTTCTTTTTATAGTTTATACAGAGTTCATCATTCTCTCTAAAAAAAAAAAGGAATGATTCCTAAATATATGAGTTGAGAGATTCCACTGTTGAGTTTTATCAACTCATTTCAATTGTAATAATAATTATTATCATATACAAATCGGGTAGCACATGAACAAAGAAATTAGTGAAATATTTTCACTAAGTAAAAAATCAAATTGAGAAAAAAAAAGGATGAAATTTCTGACAAGCTATCATATCAATACTCCCTGCTAATAAAGTAACAGCAACAAAAGCAGGCTAAAAAATTTGATTTATTCCCGTAAACATATATCGGATATTATTTTCTAATTAAAATCTTCAAACCAACGGAAAGCATATTCAGTAAATGAACAAATAAAAAGAAAATGGTCAAAATGACATCTTGATATAAGAAACATGTGAAAAGCTAGTAGGAGAAGAAAACAAAACATCTTTCTCCAGTGAATCCTAAATCAGGGGGAAAAATGATAGAAGACAATGAAGAAGATGGTTTTTTGATAAACAAAATCTAGTTCAAAATTTCCACGGCATGCATAACTGATGAAGATCTCAATTCGTTTTACAATAAAAAGACACACAAAAAAAAAAAAACCGACAAATGTCTAAAGGAAAGAAAAGTTGTGAAGCAAATCCTTATACCATTTAAAAAGGAACGGCAACACCGTTAAAGTTTACCACATTCAATCATCTTCCGGACTAATATTGGGGGAAAAGACCGAACTAGATTGTAGTGAACAAAGCCACCAATTTTTATAATTGATCATAAAAACTTCGTCTTTTAAAACATGATTAACTTAACCAAACAAAGCATAAAAAATCAACAAATTAAATCAGAAAACTCGTTTTCAGCTTCATTTGTTTGAAAATCGAAAGGAATCAAATCAAATTTCAGAAAAGAAAAGAAGACTCACCTCTCTCTACCTTCAAAATCCAAAACATTTTCTCCGAAGGAAGCTTCTTGACCCTCGACGTTCTCATGCAGAATATTCTCTTCCTTGTGTTGAAGATTACGAGGGGATAGAGCATCATTTTCCAAAGCTAGTCCGAGCCCGGGACGGTTAGGGGTTGAGGACTTAGGGTTTGGCTGTTTGGAACGCTTAGAAGAATGGTTTGAAATCGGAGGCTTGTGAAGGCGACGACTCCGAAGCTGAAGGTAGGAATCGGAGGTGGGAGAGCCTTGGGGTTGAGGATGAGAATTTTGGAGAGCTAGGGTTTTGGCGCGGGTTCGAACCCCCATGTAGGAGGTGGTAGTGTTGTTGGTGGTGGACTCCACCAGAGGCAGTTCTCCTTTTGGTTTCGCTTTCTTCATGTATTTCCCCATCGAACAAGCACCCACCTCCACAGCTCACCACGGAACAACGAAGCGTTGATAGTGGAAAACAACGGCGGCACAAGACCAAGACGAATGGTTTTTCCGGTTGTGTTGTTTTGTTTCGAGCAAGGGAGAGAGAAAGAGAAGGAACGGTGAAAGTTGTAGGAAATGGAAAAAGAGAATATTTATGGAATTTATATTATTAATTTATTATTATATCTTTAGTGTTTAATTAATGTTAGTGTAAATAGTAGGCAGGGGTGGGATGGGATGAGATTGGTAATAGATAATTCAAAATTTATTATTAATATTTTTTTCAATAAGCATTCATCTTCCATAAATAAAAAGCGGTACGTGTAAAATTGTAAAATTACTTATTTTGTGTTAATTTAACAATTTGAATTTGCACCAGATGGTAAAATAAGAGATTTCTGTAGATAATGGTAAGTATAGGTAGGTACTTAGGGGTGGGTATTTTCGGAAATTTGCTTGGACTTTTTGGAACAACTTACTTTTTTTTGTTGGTTTATTTGAAAAAATGTCCTTTCAAAATTTTATCAATGCAATTAAGATGCATATAGGAAAATAGTTAAGTTAGTTTATTCAATTAATTTTTATTTTGTAAGAATTTATAGATACATTTAATTATGAATTTATAAATTAATTAAAATTTATTCTGATATTCAAATATAAATTCCTATAGTATTAAAAAAGTTAAGTTTTGTAATAATTATTTTAAAATATATAATAAATTTTAATTAATTAAAGGTATTATTTATATTAAAAAATTATAATCCATTTTCATGAATACAGATAAACTTTATGAGAGGTCTACCAAATGTCACCAAAATTTATTTGTTTTTAGTAATTATTATAGAATATGGAATTCTAAAAGAAATAATGACTCATATAAATTGTCGTGGGTAAATTATAGACGAAAATCACCCACATGGTTGTTGTGTTGCCATTTTTTTGCTATTCTCATATGGCTCTTGGCCATTCTTTTATTCTGTTTTAAAATTCTCTTATCACAAATCTCTTTTTTTTTCATTTTAAAACATAATAATAATAATAATAATAATAATATCTCTTACTTGTATTTTTTAAAATGTCTAAATTAAAATGTATTTGAAAAACAATATACTAAAATATATAAGCCAAAATAATGGTTTAATGTTTTCATAAAATTAAAAATGATAATCTTTGATAAAATTATATCATATTTAAAATAAATAAATAAGTAGCTGAACTACAGTGTATACAGAACGGCCACAAGTCAGTTTGATGAAAATGATACTTAAATAGACCAAAATCGAATGAATTGGGTTGATTTTTTTTTTATGAAAACTAATTCAAAATATGGTAGTTTAGATTAAGTAATTAAGTAAATTTAAAAAAATAAGTAAACTTTTGTAATTTAAAAATATAATATTTAAAATATAAACAGTGTAATTTTTTTTTTTATCAAATGCATTATATAATATCTAAAAATGTATTTTATACATGCAACAGTTGAGCCAAAGTTCATTGGACTGTCAAAAGCGTGATCCATCCATTGTTTTTTTTTTTAAATGATTATAGATATTTACCTAAATTGCCTTGTTAATTTTTATTAGTTTTTACTTGAATTAATCTCTGAAATTGCTATCGATATTGAACCACTATGTCAAACCTTTACAATGGAGGTTGAAGAACCTGACTTTAAAATGTCAAATTAGGACTTAATTACTTCACCTAGTTATGCTTGATTAAGAGATGCATTTTTTTTATATACTACATTATTTTGTTTGAATGTAATAAAATATTTTTTATATATAAAAACATATTAGAAAAAATTAACTTACATGACTTTAAAATATTATAAGATATTTGTTTGAATGACTTTAAAAATTTTTTTTACCGTATCATAATTCGAGAAGTATACGAGCATATAAATAGTCATTTACTTATCTGTGTAAATTTTTAATTTTATAAATCTTCAAAAGAAATTGATATTACTTTCCTTTATATCTATTAATTTTTTTAAGTTCTCATTTCTTATTTATTCTCCCTAAAAACATGAATAACAATTTAATTAATAATAATTTCTCACAATAGTTAACTTAAAATTTCAATCATTATTCATAAATTGTATTATAAGATCAAACATAAAAAAACATTTATTAAAATACTAATTTTTATCTAATTTTTATAATTTATATTAAAATTAATTAATTTTTAAAGATTTTTTATTAAAACATGTCTAATATGTTATTTATTAAAAGAAAACACTAACACGTGGGATACTGTTTTCTCACTTAAGGAAAAGAAAAACACGCTATTATATTGTTTTCTTGATAGTTTAATTTATTTATGACTTTACGTCTTTAATTTTAATTATTCTCATTTTATTCTTTCAATTTTTATCTATCTAAAGTAAGTAGTTTGTCTTAAAATATGATTAATAATTATATGTATAACATATTATTATTTATATAAATTAATAAAAAAAATTAAAAATTAAATAGGCATAATAAATAATATATAAAATATAATAAAAAAATTTATTTAATATATTTTTTGTTTATAAATCTACATGAATGAATTCTAAAACATGTTTTTATTATATTTTTACATTATTAAATAAAATTTTAGGATGAATATTTTACTTTAAATAAATTTAAAAATATATAAAAATTAGATATAAATAATTAAAAAATAAAAGAACTAAAATTGTACTTAAATTAAACTTTTAGACTTAAAAGTACGACTAACATAAACTTAAGCTAGGACTAGTAGCATAAACAATTTAGTCATATTTTGGAAAAAAAGAAAAAAATTACTCATTTTAGAGTCAGCAACTGCATTAAATTAATTTCACGAAAATTCAACTTGTCTACCGTTTGTCTTTATATTTCAAGCGCAATAACTATTGATAGGCCTTCTCTCTTTCTCTCAGTATCAAAATACGATTCTAGAAATTACAAAATTTAGGTTTATTTGTGTATTCATATTATTTATTAATTAAATTTAACATTCATTTAATAATTTATGACAATATTAAATATAAAATGTTATTAGGAGAATGTTTTAGTTTAAATAAGTAAACAGTACTAATAATGTTTATAGAACAACATCTATGTTTACTCTTAAAAAAATAAAAATATCAAATTTTTTTTTTTTTGTAATTTAGTTACAGACAAAAATAAAAAAAGTTACTAAATAAATTAAAACTAATGTCTTTAATAATATATAATAAAAAATAGTTTTTATTAACAAATAAAATATTTAATACTATCACATCATTTACTTCATTCATCTCGAATACAAACAAAAAATAATTAAATAACGTTAATATAAATTTAAAATCAAGTGAAAATAATCCCACCGTTTAATTTACGTGTTTTAGTGATAAAAAAATATAAATTTTTAAATTTATTTTAATATATTTTAAAAATCTATCAATTTGTTTAAATTCATTTTAATAAACTCCACGCTCAATCTTATAAATAACTACCGTATAATAACTTATATTAAATAAATATTTAATTAATTAATTGAATTAAACACATTATTAAATTTTGGTCACCTGACATTCGGGTTGTAAATACTCTGATATTTTATGCAATACACACGTTTGATATTTATCAATTATATCTCTCTCACTTTATTATTTTTACCATTCACATTAATTAAATTCTTTTAGGGCCCATTATCATTATTTTTTTTCAATTTTAGCAACGGTTTAAACAATTAGGAGTTTCCATTAAATCAGTGACATATTGTTTTATTTTTTTACGTAGAATATATATTTATATTTTATTCATAAACATTTTACTGTTAATTTTTTTTATTAGTATAGTTTATCTTATTTGGATTTATTGCTCTAACAAATTATGAAAGAAATAAGAAACAGTTTTTAGTTAATTGATTTTGAGACCCCATAATCAAACAAATTTATAAGCTACATGTAAGCAAGAGGAATGCTAGCCTTTTACCTTATTGAAGGGAAAAAAAATGAGGAGGCCCTAATAAAAAATACTTTAAGCCCACTAATAAGAGAAAATATAAGAAAAATGGATCAGCGACCCAAAAGAAAAGGAAAATTTTATCCCAAAACATTTGCAAACCAACTCTCACGTTTGATAGAAATTATGATTTTCAGCAATTTTTTAATTTTTGTAAATATATTTCGCATGTTTGAAACATATGCATGTAAATTTTTACATTGTCAGTTAATTAAAACATATTGTAGATATATTTTTATATTAACTATTATAAAAATTAAGAATTATTATTGATATAGTAATTCAGTATTAAATAATAGTGTAATTTATTTTTACATTATTAATATATTTAAACTAAATTTATATTTCTTAATTAGTTATTTTTTAAATTATAAAAATATGTATAATAATTATTAAAAATGAAATAATATATATATATATATACTTTTTATAATTTTTAAAATAAAATTTAATTTATAAAAAATAATATATTTGAAAGAATTTATCGGTAATACTTGTTATATAATTATTCATAATATAACTCTAAAATCATATAATAAAAGCCCGAGTTTTGCTTAATTTTTTTTATCAAATTTTTTATAGAGTAGGTATTTAAAAAATTATATATTTTTATTTTGAAAATATAAAGTGTACTAAATATTTTATTTGGTAGTTAAAAATATCTAGAGTTATTCTAAATATTTATATATTAATACGTTGATTTAAAATTATAAATATCATAAAATATAATATATTAATTATATTAAATATTATATTTTTAATAAAATTTTATTATTCATCAATTCTTTATTACGTTTACCCATAGAAATCCTAGCTATTACTACGCTTACTGGATAGTAAAATCCTCTCTCTCGAACTCGGTTTCTGCTGTCAGCTGGTGCCCGCAGCCACTGCCGGTGAGTCAGTGTTCTTATTACTTTCAATTAAACACTTTACATCGTTTAATTTTCAGTAACTGCGTTGTACTTTCCGATTTCACTTTATTGGGTTTGCGTTTTAAGAACGATGTTGAGAAAAGAAAAATGGATGTGTTTTGGTGATGAATATAGAATTGAGATTAATTTATGATCTTTGGTACCCTAAAAATGTTTTCCTCTTTTTCATGACCATTTGGGATTTCCCGTCACTGGGTTGAAATGAAAGGCCTGTTTTTTTCAGGAGCGTTTGGTTTGATTAGATTTCAGGGGGGAAATGGCGTCTTTTAGCAGAATAGTTGAGGCTGCTAAGAGAATTACACAAAGCAACACGGTGATCAATGTTTGTTTAGTTGCTTCGTTTGTAACATTGGGCTTAAGATCTTTTAATCAGCAAAGGACTATTGACGCTCTTGAGGCTGAGAAGGAAAATCTTGAAAAAAGTAACAAGTCTATTAGAAAGACCATATGGGATTGGAAACAGCAACTTTATGCTGAAGCCTCATCTGATTCTGCTTTGGTTCCTCTTGCAAGGCTCAAAGCCATCTATGGCGAAGCACCACCTCCTCAGCGCCCTGCTCATGGTAAGTGCCTGTTTGGTTTACCGTTCGTTGGAGTAAAGTTGAATAGAATTGAAAAATTGAGAGAGAAGTTGCATTGAAAGTGTTTTTTTTTTTTTTTTAAATTGGGAAGTACTAGAATTGATTATCTAATAACAAAACAAATATATATAAGTATTGAATGAGGTGTTGGAAGTTTGGTTTTAATTTAGTAATCTAGAAAATGATTGTAGGGATTTGAAAGAAAGCAATAAACCATGCATTGTAGAAGAGAAGTTCTGTTCACTACTGGCTTGCATGATAGATTTCTAACGATGATTTTCCTTCAATACTTCAATTGGGCGCAAATTTATACCTGTACTTCATTCCTTTGTGTTTTAGGAGTATTAATATGCTTATTATGTGATTCATTGTTTGGAAGGGAACGTGGTATCACTCTCACTGTCATGCTTGTAGTGATTCTGGTCAAGATCTTGCCTTAAGGTTCAATTGCGAAAAACTGAATATAACCTTTTTCACATTCTTGTAATAAATATAGTACTGTTGATTGTAGAAAGGCAATGGAGATAATTTGCTAACATGCTGCGGTGGTTCTGTTTTTTCAAGTTCTGGCTTTCACTTTTTTCATAATATATCTAAGTTTTTGCCAAGGAAAAAGAATGCAAAAAGAATAGCTTAATCCTCAATCTTATTTGTAAGCCCTGACAAAAAAACGGTTTCTTCGTTTTGTTATTCAATAATGAAACAGCAGAATATATGTTAATTGTTATGTAGGTCAATTTTATGAGAACTTGTTTTTGTCTATGAATTCTGATTATCCATTTGATTTGCTTGTAATAAGAAATTTTCCAGTTGAGACAGAAATAACGACAGGGGGAATAGACGGAGAAAGAAGGACTGAAGGCAAAATATTAGTTGAGTGACATGTCAAAAACTTGACTTTTTGAAAGAGAAGAACACAATACTGGGCAATAAATCTTTTCAAACTAATTAGTGAAAATATGAAAAAACAAAGCAGACAAAATTTCAATACAACAAATTCTTCCAACCTTGATACACTATCTGCTAAAGAATTACAGCATCATAGAGAAGCTAAATGAAGACATTTACACATAAAACTTCACTTGCGGCATTATAACCAAGTATTTAGAATTCAAATCAGACTGTATTTCTCTTGAAAATGATTTATATAATTTTTACCAAATTATATGCCAGTTTGACTCCAAAGTTGTGGTTTGCATAGGTAATAGTGATTGGCAGACAGCGTTAGATTAGGTTTGCTACTGGTGTGAATTTTCTTTCATGTTTGTTTTTGTGCCCAAATATTATAACATGGGTATCATGTAATGGTGTAATAAAAGTTTAATGTTTATTTTATCATTTAGAGATTAATTACACAGCATGATTGGTATACGTTTTGATTTTTGGACTTCAAGTAATTGTTTTGTAGTTTTTCCAGGAGATGCTGCGAGTAAAGATGCAAATTCATCTTGTCCCACGCCCACCAAATTAATCGCCTGATATCTGCATTGTTGTCAGGACTTTAGAAGTTTTTTGCATTGGAAGACTGTTAATAAAATATTTTCCAAGAGAACAGGAACATATTATCCTATCATAATTTGCTATTTACTTATTTTGATTTGCATGTAAATGTAGATCAGGAGGAAGTTAAAACGGTGAGATTTTTATTTTTGGAAGGACAAAGCCACTTTTTTTTTGTTTTATATTTTATCCATCTAACAGTTTTGGGGAGCAGATGAAAACTAGACTCAATTGGGAGGATGCAGTCTTCAACTATTGTCCCACTAAACCTCTCTAGTAGACTTCCACGGTGCATGTAATGGATAACTTTTGCTGACAAAAAACGTTGGTTCATTTTTTGTCATTTTTGTCGACTTATAAATGTTGTGCACCCCTGCCTTGTTTGGTCGCTTGCATTTGTGAGTATGTGACCGTTACAACAACAAATTCTCCTAGTTCTCGACCCTTGCTCATTTATCACTGTATTCGATTGCTGATGTAACAATTATAGTTCATCTGTATACATGATACAGTACGTTATTTTTGGATAACAATCTAGCTCTAATATGATATTGTCATGTGTAATTTATATTAAAGATTTGGACAAGTTTTATAATGAAAATCGAAGGCTTAACAAAACTCTCCTTGGATTTAGGAAAGACCATTACACAAATGCTATTGATAGATGCACAATGATCCTGGTTAATGTGTGGATTCATAAGGTTTCATAATTTCTTTCCGTGTTTCCTGCTTCTTTCAAACCAAATGACTCTAACGATATTCTCTAGATTGACAAGTTGTAATATTTTTCTATAATCAAGTAATGTAGTTTATGCTCACTTGCTGAGGAACTAACAGTGAACATGCTGGAATGGTTTAAATTAATGGATTAATATTAACTTGGGGTAAGGTAAGTGAACTACCCTTCCCGATGAAAAATGGTAACTTTTTTTAATTTCATCTGTTAGGATGGCCTAATTGTATTACTCTATATTCGAAAGGATTAATACTACCAAACAGTGTGGTGGGATTTACTAGGGAACCGAAAACTAGCGGATTAATATCAAATCTTTCTCCCCAGTGTGAAACCTGGAACATGGCAAACTGGTTTTGTCTCAGTGATGGCTTATCTAATGTGTTAAGGAATGAAGAAGATAAGCGACTTGGAGATGATGAGTTTTAGAATTCGGCAAATTCTATGGTGCTATGTAGAATCTCAAAGTATTCTATGTTATTTTACACGTAAAACAACGACTGTTAATTTTATATTAATAAATGTATGAAGTTAGTAGTTTATTTAAAGAAAACATTAATATTCTTTAATTTTTTAAGATATTAAAAGAATTATATTCATCTATTTAAAGAGTTAGAAGTACCATAAGAAACACATTTATTATTAGAATTTTAATTAACCTTAGAGACAAAAGTGATTAAAATCTTAAAATTCCAAACTAATGTCTTTGAGCTTAATTGACTACTTGTTCACAAGCTCCGGAGTTAATTTTGTAAGAATCAAAGTCATCAGACTTACATTGTAATTCATGCCAACAAATAAACCATTGTTGGATTTAAACTCCATTACGTTTATCGAACAGAACTTCAAATAGACTCATAATTTATAACTTTAGAGGACTAAGGTGAATTACATATACAATTTTAGAGATAGAATGTAGCATTTATTTTAAAAATTAACATGGGGAAAGGAAAATACAAATTTGAATGATTTCCTTAATTGAAAAAAAAAGAGAGAGAGAATGGAAGTATCAAATAGGGAAAAAAGAAAATTATGTCCACATGATTCCTTTCATTTCCTTTTGCGAAGAACTAGAACTAGCTTCATTCTAGAAAATTGGGCTGGGATTGACGAAAAAAGAAAAGATCCAATAAAACTTGATCTAGGTCACTATACATGAAAAACACAGAAGAAAAAGAAAAAGAAAAAAAAAAGAAAAAGAAAAGAACCAGCAGAATTAAGAAATAAAGAAAAAAAATTAAACCGTAGGTGATTTGGAAGAGGCAAAATTACAAATCACTTTGGACGGACCATGTCTTTCACAATTTTTAGAGCTATCATTAAAAGAGAGAGAGAGAGAGAGAGAGAGAGAGAGTTACCATTATTGATGTTATAATTTTTATTTTGCTATTCAATAATTTTGCTCTAGAGTTTTTTCACATTAAAATTGGATCAGTCATCTTATTCTTATATGTTGATACAATTATTCACAAATTTAGATGGGTTTCACCCAAATATACTGTGCTTGGTTTGTGATGGTTAACCATTGTTTGCTTGAGTTATCGTAATTTTCATTTTGAAAAAAGTACATTTCAATATATCTAATTTGAAGTAATGGGAATCAAAATATACATCTCATTATTACCCCTTATTAGATTAATTTAAATGGTTTAAAATTAATTTTATCTTACTTTAAATCAATCGATCATTAAGTGGGTTTCTAATGATAGAGTTTAGAGAAGTAATGGGAAGCAAAGGTAATGTTGACCATAGTCATGAAAGACGTCTGAATTGTGATCATAGGCTGATTCGTTCAAAGGAAAGTGAGAAGAAAATTCCCCCTTTTCTTCTACTTCAATATATAAAATATTATAATACAGAATATGGATCATACCAATTTCCGTTTTCGTTTTGTTCTTGACATCCTCATAAAATAATAAATAAATTGTTTATTGCACTCCATATATCGTAATTTGATAATCTAATTAACATTACCTACCAACCGTGCTTCAATCATGGCATTCAACAGTGCACCTTTCATCACTTGCAAGGTCTTTCCATTAAGCCTAAAACAATTGCTTCGTCAGATTTTGGTTCCTGAAGTTGATCTTAATTGAATATTTAAATTAGCACATATTTGTGATTCTTATATTTTGATTTCAGAAAGATTTAGGTCATTTTGCTTTTCCTTCATCATCATCACCATGGTCGTCGTCGTCCTTTAAAATTGATTGGAGAGTAGAGAAATGCAAGAAAACAACATCGAAGAAGATTGTTTCAGTTGCTTCAACGGAGAAGAAACGCAGTCCTTGTGCAAGTGGCTCAGTTGTGTTCAAGCTTTTATTCACTTTCACTTTCATGTTCGTTTTGCATTCATAACCGGTGAAGTAATGGTGAGTGTTGTTGCACTGTTGTAGATCGAAAATGCAATGACAGCGACAGAGAAGATACTGGCGAGAGCTGCTGAGAAAAGGGAGGTGAGGGCAGGGGAGAACGCGTGGGTTAATGCGGATGTTTTGATGATCAATGATATCACTTGTCCAGGTGTGTCTGGGATCTTCAAGAAAGAGTTTGGTAACACTGCCAAGGTATCTTCACTTGAAATCCCCACCTATGCTATCATCAACCATATCAAACATAAGAAAAACTCAGAAATCAGAATTAAAGCCTTGCTAGTTGCTTGCAAAATTTCTTTTCTGCTTGCCAATTCAAGTTCAGAATTGTTTCTTTATAACAGTGATTAGTTTTGACCTATTGTTTGTGTAACACGATATCGTTCATTAATAAGTTCACTAATGATAATTATACAATGCTTGATTTTTAACACACTTTAAAAGTTAATTTATCATCAGATTTCAAAAGTTATCAACGTAAAACAAAATAAATTTGCATGCAAGCAAGTATAGAAAGGTAAAATGGTTTGAGCTAAAATGTGTGCGCTTTAATGTTACTTGCAAAGTGCTTTCGCAATATACATTATTTTTCCAATTCTAGAGATCAATTCTTATTATATGCCCACGGGTGATTTGCAATGGATTATCTATTTTACTTAGGTAACGCATTTTTTTAATGTTTAGAAGAAACATTTTTAGCTGTTTTTTTGTGTGTGTTTGGAGTATATTTTTTTAAATACCTTTATAATATACATATATATATATATATATATATATATATATATATATAATGTGAAACAAATTAATTATTTGTAAATATTGTAGCTTCGTTTCTGTACATGTTCATATGTGTGTGACTGTTGGTTTTGTCGATAAAATTATTAAACTTTGAGGCTAATTTGAGATTGAAGGTTTGGGACCGTGAAAAGATTGTTGTTATCCCTGATCATTACATATTCACAAAAGATGAACGCGCACACCGAAATGTGGATATTGCAAGAGACTTCTGCATGGAGCAGGACATTAGGTACTTTTATGATATTCAAGATCGCAGTAATTTTAGGGTACGGTTTCTCTATCGTCTTGTATATTTGTTGATTTAATTTCTTTTTCCTTGTTTGATATTTTAACATTGTTTAATTAATTAAAAATAAGAAAAAATAGTTTAAAAAATTATTCTAGATATTTGAAGTGAAACCACACACGGACCCTTGCGAATTTAGGTGGACTCTTCTTTTTTTTACTAACATAACTATTTCGGGTACACAAAATTATAAATTCATCAATTTTCTTTAAATATACATGTACATGTTTTACATATCTTTAATGTCGATGCTATGATATCGTGTGGTTGGTCATTTTGATTAATAAAGCTCTTATTAGAAAATTAAATATTAGCAGTTATTATCAATAAATAAAATTTCATTGCTTAAAATAAAACAATTTCCTGAATAAATATTATAGACCGCATAATAATAATTTATACATTGCAGGCGAATCCTGATTATAAAGGTGTTTGTCACGTTGCTCTAGCACAGGAGGGTCATTGCAGACCTGGAGAGGTGACTTCTGTTAACAAAGCTAGGACGTTAAAATTTGAAATCTACAGGTTTCAGAGCTGTATTGATATATTGTGATGACAGGTCTTGTTTGGTACCGATTCTCACACCACATCAGCTGGAGCATTTGGCCAGTTTGCCACAGGAGTGGGTAACACTGATGCAGCTTTTATACTTGGGACAGGGCAGATCTTACTCAAGGCAAGTAAACAAATATCACCATTTTATTAACTGTATTTAAGAGTTTGTTGATTAAGGTTAAAACCATGTAGTATCCCCTACATATAAGATCAACATTAGTATTTTTATTCCAAATTAACAGCTCTATCATTTTTCTTGTGCATTTTGGTATTTGTTCTCATCAATTGCCAACAAATGCCCTGAATATACTCAAACTGCAGGTGCCTCCAACATTAAGATTTGTGCTGGATGGTGAAATGCCCAGCTGTTTGCTTGCAAAGGATTTAATTTTGAATGTGGGTGATGTTTATCCATTTGAATGAAATGCAGTTAATAAAAATTGTGTGACACGATTATATAACACTATTATCTCTTTGTGGTGTGCCATTTGAAAACATTAACCACCATCCAGATCATTGGTGAAATATCTATGTCTGGTGCAACATATAAAACGATGGAGTTTGTTGGGACCACTATTGAAAGTCTAACTGTATGTACACTTTTAACTTTTTTGTTTTCTTTCTCTTTGCCATGTTGTTTGCACAAGTATGAGACTTCTGAATTGCTGTATTGCAGATGGAAGAAAGGATGACACTGTGCAACATGGTTGTAGAAGCTGGAGGGAAAAATGGTATTGTTGCTGCTGATAGGACCACATACAAATACCTTGAGGTTGTTGGAGTTAGTCAGAGCCCTTTATGTTTTTCTCAATTTCATTGTTTCTTTCTTCTCTCTGTAGAAAGCATGTAATATTGATTAAGCATGTGCTTTATATACATGCATGCAAGATGCTGAATTTTCAATAAAAACATGCGCTGGTTTAGTAATGCTTCAAATATGCTCCTGCAGCGCATGTTTTTGTGTAAAGAGTTATGCCTTCAATTTGTGGAGTTTTTACATCTTAATTCTTTCCCCTTCCTCTCGCTGGATGGATTTTATATTGTTTAGTTGCTTTGCACAGGACAAGACTTCCACACCCTATGAGCCAGTTTTTAGTGATGAGAAAGCAAGGTATGTTCTGTTTGCTCCTCATATAAATTCCCTTTTGATCCATAATTACCAAGTTATAAATTCCCTTTTCTTGGGTCTGTCGTTGTCATGTTAGATGGACCACAGATGATATTCGTACTCGGATTTGGCCATAGGATGTTTCATGTAATTTAAGTACATTTGTTCTCAGAAATGCAATTTAGGATATTAGCCATTTCTGATTGGCCAATAGGTTAAAAGTTTTATAATGGTGTATTGGTAAAGTTTTAATGTTTTATCAAAATACGGATGAGTAATGACATTGGGTGACTTCGAGAGCTAGCTCTGTTGTAATCTTTCTCATTTTTCATCATAAAAACAAGCACATCTTTTCAGAACAAGTCATATATATCTCCCTTTCGCTTTATCTGGTGTGGCTTTTTGAAGTTGTTTTTATTTTTCTTCTTGATGTGTTAGATTTCTAGCCCAGTATAGATTTGATGTATCAAAGATGGAGCCATTGGTGGCAAAGGTACTCGATCATATTTTTTATGTTCAATATGCCATAAAGTGTACGAGTCTAGTATAGTAAAAAAAATGTTTTTGATTGCTGATGTAATGTATGTATTTGAACCACTACACAGCCACATTCCCCTGATAATCGTGCTTTGGCAAGAGAATGCGACAACGTGAAAATTGACAGAGTATACATTGGATCATGCACTGGTGGGAAGACTGAAGATTTTATGGCTGCTGCAAAACTTTTCTTAGCTGGTGTATGTCTCTTATAATTTTCTTTCTCTTTCTCTTTCTCTTTCTCTTTGTTTATAACATGCGAATTTTGCACAAAAATTCTGTAGGGCATGAACCAGTTACTTCTATGTTTCTGTATGTATGGTGATGAATTTGGACAACAAAATTCTGCTTCTCACAAAAATTTGGAACTGAGGACAAACATGTTATTTTAACTCCACCTGTTATGAAAGTATTCAACTGAAAATTTACAATGTGGTTTTCCATAATATCTATATTAAACCATATATAAATATAATTTCTGCATGAGTTAGTGAGCGATAATTCTTTCAACGCATAAAAGTAAGGAAGCATAATGATTTGTGACCATGAGTATGTGAGACAATTGAGTATTTGATCTAAGTACGCCTTATTTGAGTTTCTTTTGAGGGTGCACTTACATGCAGAATAGTGTGTTTATGTAGTTCTAATTTTTAATTTTTCCGCACAGTAAACATTAGTTACTCTTCTTGTTCTTTTTACACCATCCTTAACATAATGAAACCGGTTCCATTGTAGGGGAAAACTGTCAAAGTTCCTACTTTTCTTGTTCCTGCTACCCAAAAGGTCTGTGAAGTTCTATTCAAGACCCGTGATGTATTTCCTGTTTCGCAAAAGTGTTAATCACCAGAATCGTTAACTTATCAGGTTTGGATGGACTTATACACACTTGAGGTACCTGACTCAGGTGGCAAGACTTGTTCACAGATATTTGAAGAAGCTGGGTGTGATCCACCTGCAAGTCCTAGTTGTGCTGCATGTATGGGTGGCCCAAAAGATACATATGGACGCTTGAATGAACCCAAGGTGAATTTATACTCAGAAAATCGAAATTCAAAGGCTACTTACTCACCAATCTGCTAAATAATATTTTCTAGAGTGATTATAGATAAATGTAAACCAACATTTTTATATTAAATCTTTGTTTTATTGTTTTTCTTTTGATGAAACTGATGAAAGGTCTCTCAATGCAGGTCTGTGTGTCAACAACAAATCGAAATTTCCCTGGTCGGATGGGGCACATGGAAGGCCAGATATATCTTGCGTCTCCATATACTGCAGCTGCATCTGCACTAACTGGTTTCGTAACTGATCCCAGGAGGTTTTTGTAGATAAGCTACGATGCTTGCGTAGATATCAGTTTCTACCCAATTGTTAGAATAAAACCATAAGCTGAAAGAATTTGTGTGCTAGAACCAAAATTTTGTGTTGAAAGTCAATTAGTTTCGTGCAAATTAGTTTGTAAGCGTAGAGCATGTTAGCGTGTTACAACTTGGCAGCAATTCACATATTGTTACAAGTTAACAACCACAACTCTTGGAAACATTGAATACAAGCCTTATAGTTAAGCTAAATTTAATTTGAAGCAAGCAAACAAAGTCATGAATGACAAGGGTAATGTGATATATACTTGCAACAGATTCATTCTACAACTAAATCAAAGAAAACGGACGGAGAGAGAGATCATAAAAATATATGTATATATATGTGTATAGCCTTATGTTGTATTTGTGGAGTCCCAACCAAATATTCATCAGAGATGAAAGCAACATGCGTTAAAATGACAAAAGGGTAGCAAAAACAATTAAAGAATTAATAAAATTACAGCTTAGTCCTTTGCTTTGTCTTGCCACCACAAATCAATTTCCATGTAGTAGTAGTAGTAGTTGTTGTTCTTCACCTTTTGGCTCCACCATGCATGCATGCAATGCAACCCAACCACACAACTGATCATCATCACATTGAGCTGGCAATCTCGGCGGAGGGACTGCGGCGGCCCCGGTTCTTCTTTCCTTTAGGATCGCCACCGCAAACAATGGTGCACTGGAGGCCACAGATGTTGCTAAAGCAAGAAAACAAGCCATTCCCACCGTCGGTGTGCCTCCGCGAGTGGCGGCTCGTTTTTGTGCTTGACGTCGGGTGGCTCGATAACTCGCCGCGATCGATCACCGGCGGCAGCTCCGTCCGCCACCTCTCTAACTTCGACTGCAACCCTTCCACGCTCTCGTCCAGGCTCCACCCTCCCACAGTGGAGTTCTCCCCCTCGTCGATCACCGGCTTCCTCGCCATCTCCGCCGCCACCTCTGACGGCGACGGTCCCAACTCCGATTCCGTCATCACCACGAGCCCCATGTTCCCCAAGTTCGACCTCCGCGGCGTGGCGTATTCAAACTTCCCGAACTGGTGCATCGGCGTGCCCTTGTGCGACCCGCCGTACCCCACCGCCGGATTGAACTTCGACACCGCCGGCGAGTTCCGAAACTGTGGCGGCACCACCGCCGGAGAGTTCCGAAATTGCTGCATCGGAGAGTTCACAAACTGCGGCTTCGGAGAGTTCATAAACTGAGGCTTCGGAGAGTTCACATAATGCGGTTTTGGCGAGTTCACAAACTGCGGCTTCGGCGAGTTCATATACTGCGGCGCCGGCGAGTTCATATACTGCTGTGCCGGCGAGTGCTTATAATGCGGTGCCGGCGAGTTCTTGTAATGGGGTGCCGGGGAGTTCTTGTAATGGGCCGCCGGCGAGTTCTTGTAATGGGCTGCCGGGGAGTTCATATACTGCGGAGCCGGGGAGTTCTTGAACTGCGGTGCCGGAGAGTTCCGAAATTGTGCTGGCGCCGGCGAGTTCCGATAGTGCGGTCTGGGAGAGGCGCTAACTTCGTAAGCGACGTTGTTGACAGGAACATGTTCTTGGGTTGCGTTGGCATTGATTTCGGTGGTGGCAGCTTCAGAAACGCTGTTAACGATTGAATGTGCATCATCGCCCTCAACGACGACGTTGTGAACGGGAGGTGGCAGTGGTTCCACCTGAACGTTATCAACGGCGGGAGCGGAACTGTTTTTTCGGTTCTTAACTTTCCATGGCAAAGCGGTGTCGCTGAGAACAGAGCGGGTGGCTTTTCCACTCTTGGCAGAGACACCACTGAGCACGGAGCTTGGACTTTTGGATTTTTTCTTCCCTTTCTTCTTCTTCTTCTTCACGCTTACCTCTGACCCCGAAATGATGGAATTGGCCTTGCCCTTGTTGACGAAGGCTCGTTGTTGGCGCGCCATGGCTTCAGAGGCGATGATGGAGCTGGTGTCGCTCTTGGTTCGGCGCAGCTCGGGCCTTGGGGCTTGATGGTGGAAGACGTGGGGGCTGAGGTGGTTGTGGGTGTCGTATGCGTCTTTCTCCCCCATGAGGTGGCGGTATCCGACGGCGGAGGCGTTGTGAGTGTAGAGAGGCATGCTTCTCATGGAGCTGTCGAGGACGGCGACGCCCACGTTAAGGATCCCCTGGGGTCTCCCGGAGGGCCGCCGAACCTGGAGGGCGACGAACCGCATGCCGAGGGGGGGCCGGTTGCTTTGGAATGGCCTCGAGGGTGGAGGAATTAGGTTTCCGACGAGGACACGGACGGTGCCAACGTGGATGTCTCGGAACCAGTGGAGCGCGTAGATCTCAATCATGATGGCCGACTCGTCGGAGTAGAGAAATTCTTCGTCGACGCGAAATACGAACTTGTCATTCCACGTGGGACCGGTGTGGCCTTGCGTGTCGACACGCGTTGAGAGCTTGCGGTCTGGGTGGACCCAAGCCACAGCGTAGGTTCTCATGTTTCGGCCTACCGGAGCCAGGTCCTGAGCCGATATCACGTTCAGCTCCAACAGCTGGAAGGGAGCCATGATTTGAGACATTCTTCTTTTCAATTTTGTATTTATATATTAATTAATTGATTATTGGGAAGTAACAATGCGAGGCAGTTAAATGAATAGATTGTTATGCGCTGAGAATTGGGTGCATTGCATGCGACTATTTGAGTTTGTAGGAATGGACGTATATCTGGTAGAGTTTGTCGGAAGTTTTGGTGCGTTTGAGCGTTTTGATCCAGTTGAAGGCAAAGAGAGAGGAGATGCGACGGCGTGTGGTGCCACTCGCTGTCGTCCACGACGAGGGGGACGAGGAGGAGGGAGGGCGTGTCATGAACCTCCCCAATCCAATGTCTTTCCCCCAATCCAATCTCATTTGTTTCTTTCTCTCCGCTCCTTTTGCCAACCATAACTCTCTCTTCCTTTTTTTAGATTCTTATTCTTTTTTTATCATATTCATATTTACCAATCTCACTCGTTGCCAACCATAACGTTCCTCGATTCTATATGCTTCAATATCTTACACCAATTAACAAGCTTATTGTAAATTAACTTAATTTCAGCAAAAAATTTAATTAATATATCAATTTAAATTTAATATATTATATAAAGTAGAAATATATATATTTAAACTAATAAATTGTAAATTAATACTTTTACCAGCTTACTGATTGGTTTGATTTTAAAAACCTTTAAAAATGTACATAACGGAACCAGCCTCTCATTTAGTGATAGGTATTTAACCTAACCTAAAGACAACTTTGCCTATAAATAAACATATTGGCATTTTATGAGAATGTAAATAAATATCTTTTACTGAATTTTTCTCAAAATATCTCTACCAACTACAACAACCAACATCGTCAAATTATCAAATATCAAAATAATAACTTTGCCATTTGAAGTAAGGATCAGAACAATATTAAAAAAAAACTACTTAATAGTATAAAATACAAAATGAATTCACACGACATTAATTGAATCTTATATTAAAAAACAAGATAAACATAAGAACTGTAAAAAACATCAAACATAATACATGAGTCGGTGTTTAATTTAGTAAACTTTTTGTAAACAAACAATTCCTTTCATCTAGTATATTTTTAAAAAATTACAAAATAAATAATTTGTCCAAATCTTGCAAAAAGAACTAAAAAAACTAATTTTAAATAAAACAATATGGTATTTGAATACATAAATGATAAATAATGTATTATATAGATATTGAAATGTAAATAAAAGACGCATCTAAATAATATACAGAGTCAGAGATTAATTGTTAACAATTTCTCTTGACAACACAGCAGATTTTTGTTACTTGACCATAATAAAAGTGGAAGATAGAATTTTGGCTCATTTCCCCCCTTCTATTTCGCACCAAATTAAGGATAATAAAAACCCTTTCACACATAAGTCATGCTAAAATTACATAATTTTAGTTGTTTTTGAAATCCAACTCAACTCTCGAAATGGAATAAATTTCAGAATTATACTCTATCAATATTTTCGTCCATCCCATTTTAATTCAACGTTCATTATCTGATTTAATACAATTTTCATTGCATACAACTTATGTCTTTTATAGTAAAAATAAAATATAATATAATAATATAAAAAGAAAGTCACGCTGAGACCAGTATTTTAATATTTTTATTAGTAATATTTGTTTTTGTCTTAATATTTACTATATTATAGCATAGCTTCTACATATTTTTCTAATTATACTGATTTTTTTAATCCATTCAATTGAGATTACCATTCAAAATAAAAATAAAAAAAACTATTTCAATGGGCTTAGGCTTTGCTGCTAATATTTTTGAAAGAAAAAAAAATGTAGACTGAAAAATTGCTGTTATCTTTTTGTTTTTTTCCTAAATGAGGGGGCTAAAAAGCCCAGCAACGACTCAATTTAAGGGACCAAATGTATAAAGAATCAATACAAAGAAAACGGAACATGGAAGAAGAAAAAAAGTGTTGATACAGTTGGAATATAAAACACTTTCAAGATTTAATTCACATTGGTTTGTTTCTTTATACACAAGGTCAAATTGAATAAATTAAACATTTTTAATAATATTTATAGTTTAAAAAAAATTAAATAAAGGGTAATTAGTACTTTAAACATTAAAAATTAAAAACAAAACTTCTTTAAAGTCACTTTCAATTTATATGACATGAAGCTCTCTTTCAAAAAAGTTAGCTCCAATTCAAATAGAATACTCTAAAGTTTAGTAGTGAGAGGAGAGCATAAAGCTTAACTTTTGCTGAATTCACTCACAAATTGTCCTTGAGCATTGCGGATTAAGCCATCACAAGCAATACTTCCCTCAACTAGAGAAACAACTCCATTCAATTGTTGAACAATAGAGCCAAATTGATTTCAAAAGCAACTAAATTGGTACTTAAGATCATATAAAATTTTCTGAATAAGAATTGAAGGCCGGACAAAATCATTATTAAAAATAAATTTATTATTTTTCTACAAGTACTAACAATAATCCTAAATAAACTACTCAAATAAGAAAAGTTAATGAAATTCTGATTAGAGAGATTAAATATTACCTAATATAATATTCCTTCACTGGATAAAAGAATCTAATAGTGAGAAAAAAGAAAGAAATCTCAAACTTTTTTAGCATAAAAACAGTCTCTAATAACCCTAAATCCTAAACAAGTATGTTAGGTTCGACATCGTAACTAAATCTATCACAAAGAGAGAAAGAAGTCATACTTCATTTATGCCTTTCCAGATTAATCATTAATTTATTGTAAGCAAATTTTTAGATAAGCAATATAGTTTTAGAAAAATCTATCAATTTCTAAACTAGATTAAACAATTTATGACGATCTGCAAAAGATTTATTTGGATAATATAATAAAAAATAAGTTAATTCAAGAGAAAAAAAAAACCTTATTTATCATATTTTAAATACTGAGTTAAGTCTCCATTATTTAAAGGAGGTTTAGTATTAGCTATCAACATATAAATATAAATGTATTCAGAGGGATAATATCTAACTTATTCAAGTCCTAAACTCTATAAGTAGACAATAGAGTAAAAAGAACCTCTAGATCTAAATTCAAATTAGATAAGGGCTAATGACATATTTGCATAAATACCCAATATCAAAAACTAGTTATCATACTATAATTTTATACTCATGCTATTGCTAATTATTCAACCAAAACTATGAGAAAATACACACCAAGTAGAAGATAAACTATTGCATAAGTGAATGATTTTCTTATCTTTCTTAATCTCAAAATTTTATCTAAAGAAGAAATTATATTTTATATATAAAGATTTTCCTACCTTTCTTAATAAAATATTTGAACCAATTATATATATTTTTACATTTAAATTAACCTATTGTTAGAAATAAAATAATAATATTTTAACTTATTTTGTTAATTAACATCTTAACTTACAAAAGAACCACTCGTATAAAAAAATATAAATAATATACTTTATAACTAGTTATTGATTAAAATTTATGAAAATTACGTTGATTTCGTTCTTTATATTATTTAATTTAATATTTTTTCTTTTATTTTAATATTTTAAATAAATTTTAATAAATAACAAAAAATATATTGCAAATGGTATATTAGATAATCTTCTGATTGTAATACACAACTCATATTTAAAGAATAAAAAATTGATTAAAGTCGTATATTATGAACTTAGTTTGTACATAAATTTTTTTATTTTAAGCAAATTTTTAGATAAGCAATATAGTTTTAGAAAAATCTATCAATTTCAAAACTAGATTAAACAATTTATGACGATCTGTAGAAGATTTATTTGGATAATATAATAAAAAATAAGTTGATTCAAGAGAAAAAAAAATCTTATTTATTATATTTTAAATATTGAGTTAAGTCTCCATCATTTAAAGGAGATTTAGTATTAACTATCAACATATAAATGTATTCAGAGTGATAATATCTAATTTATTCAAGTCTTAAACTCTATAAGTAGACAATAGAGTAAAAAGAACATCTAGATCTAGATCCAAATCAGACAAGGGCTAATGACATATTTGCATAAATACCCAATATCAAAAACTAGTTATCATACCATAATTTTATACTCATGCTATTGCTAATTATATAAACAATATACTTTATAACTAGTTATTGATTAAAATTTATGAAAATTACGTTGATTTCATTCTTTATATTATTTAATTTAATATTTTTTCTTTTATTTTAATATTTTAAATAAATTTTAATAAATAACAAAAAATATATTGCAAATGGTATATTAGATAACCTTCTGATTGTAATACACAACTCGTATTTAAAGAATAAAAAACTGATTAAAGTCGTATATTATGAACTTAGTTTGTACATAAATTTTTTTAATGACAAATGTTTTTTTTTTTAAACACATTTTGTATTTTAAACATTTTTCTTTAAAATAATCACTTGGACAAGGACAAATTTAATCTTTTTAAGCAGCACCATAAAACTTTGACATATATAAATACAATGCAAAATACTATTCAATCTTAAATAATCCCTCCATTCCTGTTCAGAAATTTTTGTTAGCACTATTAAGAAGGTATTTAAAAAACTATTTACCTTTCTTTATTTCATTTATAAGATACTAAAACCTTTCCATTCGAACACATGCGCACTGTTAAAGGGATAAATTTATCAATACAAACACTAATTTGTATTTTGAATCACCTTCAAAATACAAAAAAGTTTCCAATATAAAATATCGATGATAAAACTTTTTTCATATTAAAATTCACTATAATAAATACGATTAAGGACTTCGTAATACATTAATTTATTTATATTTATCTTTCATCTACATTATTTTACATTCAAATCAAGTTACTATTTACTTTTATTAGAAAAATAATATAAATTGGGCCTTACTTTAAAAACATTGTCATTCAAAATATGTGACATGTGCTAACACGGAAATCATTTTAAAAGTTACAGTGAATGGATAACTTTATTTTAATAGTAATTTTTTTTCACTGCATGTAGGATAGGATATTTGATATTTGATATTTGAATTAGATCGTAGTTAAGGTGGTGGAGAAACCCAAAACAAAACCAGTTTTGCTGTAACAGCAGAGCGAGAAGGAAGAGAAGAGAAGAGAAGAGAGATGGAGCAGGAAGAGCACGAAGTGTACGGTGCAGACATTCCCGACGAGGAGGTTGAGATGGACGCAGACGCTGAACAACAAGACGAACAACTTCCCCCCAATCACACAAACAAGGTTAGGGTTCGTGTTTAGGTTTTGCTTACTTTTCTTATCCTCTTTTTTTCTCTCTCTCTAATGTGATGATATCGATGAATAATGATGTTCATAGGACTTGGAGGACATGAAGAAGAGGCTGAAGGAGATCGAGGAAGAAGCAAGCGCTCTTCGCGAAATGCAGGCTAAGGTTGAGAAAGAGATGGGCGCTGTTCAAGGTTTGTTTCTTCGATTCAGATCTGTTTCGTATTTGGATTTACTTCAGTTTATCAACTTCAATTGTTTTTCTGTTTTCGTTTAAAGATTCGTCTGGTCCTTCTGCAACTCAAGCTGAAAAGGAGGAAGTCGATTCGCGGTCAATCTATGTTGGTAATGTGAGGTTTGCATATCTCTATTATTGTTTCGCTTTTTCGTTTTTGTACTGATTTATAGTAGTCATTTGAGACACTGCTCTTGTTGGTTGATTTAGTTGTATCTAGGTATATGTGTTTTCCTATGATGATGTTTGCTTGTAGCTGATCCTTTGATAGCTTTTAAGTTTCATGGTGTTAAATTATTTGTTTGGTGCTGATAGCTTCACCTTTCCCGCAGTAGAATAAATCAGATACTGATGAATATCTCAATTAGTTGTTGTAAAATGATAGCGGATTTGTGGGGTAGCTTTAACCTATGACAGAGGTCATGGGGGACATATCTTTATGACTGGAATTGAGGGAACAGGGTCTTGCAGTTGAAATAAAACTGCGCCGATTTCTGTCCTTAACTGAATTTTTGTATTTGATAGTTTTAGTCAATAAAGGAAATGAAATTTGTTTAACTTGTGAGATCAGTAGCTGCGTGCCATGCTGATTTGTCGCATAATGCAGGGGATCCATTTCTGGATATTAAGTGTCCCTGTTGGAAAGTATGCAAATAGTTTCTACATTTTTGTTCATAGGATTAGCTTAATCTTGTAATTACAGTAATTAAGGTACTTATGATCTTTGTATTTATTACCTTGTTATCTATATATTTTTGCTCTGCCGTATATTGAGAGGCATGTGCCTCTCCCTCCCTCTCTCAGCAGTACCTGCCAAAAGTGTAACATTGTGGTCATTAATTCTTCCTCCGCCATCAATCACCTATGAGGTTTAAATTATGAAATATTTTGTTATCAAATCAGTTATCACTTTACCATTTTAACATGTCGATTTTCCAGCCTTACAGCTTATTTATGTTTCTTTTGAATCTTTTAGTAGTTTTTTTCTTTTTTTTTGCATCCTACCTCTTTGTGGAAGTAAAATGTTTTAAGTAGATATTTACTGTTCATTGTTCGGACTGATTGGTTTTGACACTGCTGACCAACTCAATTGATGAAATTGGTTTCATTAAAATTCTCATCATACTGTACTCAATTTATCAATAAAATCAAGTTGTACCACTTAGCAAAATAATTGGTCTAATTAGGTTATAATAATTTAACTTTCTTCATTGGAAATCATAGTTGTCAATAGGGCACGATAGCAGCAGAGCGTGGTGGAGCAGCCTTTGACCACCACAGATCTGGCATAGCGGATTGTTTTTGCTGTCGCTGGACCATTGCAGCACAAAATGTGGCCTTTCGCAGCACAATAGCGTCACCATAGGGTAAAATACCAACTTTCCTTTTCTACCTAAAAAAAAGGAATTTTAGGGTTTTTTAAGGGGTAAAAAAGACTTCTAATCTTTTAGAAATAAGCTGATTTTACCTTTTTGCCTTTAAGATGACATGGTCTTGAGGTCTTGTTAAGGGTAAAATAATCTTCTCAGTTTTTAGACCTAACCTCACATTTTTCTTCTTCTTTGCCGCCCTCTCATCTCTATTGCTGTTCTGCTTTGCAACTGGAGACACAAGATGAAACCCCACTTTTTCTCCACTTCTTTTGTTCTCCCCTTCGCTGTTGGACACTCCCCCTCTCATATCTGTCTTTGTTCTGCTTTGCAACAATCTCCAATCCTGCGGAATTACTCATCTTCGATGACTTCTCTGGCAAAATCCACTTCCTTTCCTCTCTATTCTATGATTCTATAGTACTGCCTCTGTTATGTTCTCCCGGAAAGTCCACCTTCTTTCTTCTCTTCATGTCTTTTGTTGATAATTATGCATATGACATTTATGCATATTTTTTTAGCATTATATACATAATTATCTGCATATATATATATATATATATATATATAAAACTTCAAAATAGCGGTTATCCCGCTATAGCATTTGAGGGTCATTTGCTATGCACCGTTATCCAAGATTGACAACTATGTTGTGAATTTAGAGTTAAGTGAATTAGACTAATGCAAGATGGGAGTATGAGTTAGAGAGGTCCTTACAGAAAGGAAAACTGGAATCTAACAAAAGAATAAAAGCACAAGGAGTGAAAGACTTGGTCATCTTGACAATGATCCTGCAAGAGTAGTTAATACTTAATAGCACACTATGTAGTGGTGTAGATTCATTTTGTCTGGCCTTTCCTTGAATGAAGTGCGTTGCTTTTTTGTGGAGCAGCAATAGCTGCCTGAATTATTGGCAGGTAGTGGACAAATGACGGCCATCACAGCTGATATGGTTAACAGACCGTTAAATCCCTATTTTGCCCCCTTTTTTGTTTGACTGCCTTTCTGATTTCTGGCAATTTTTGGAATTTCATACATTTTCCTTCATCAGAATGTGAAAAAGGCTTCGCAAGCCCTTCAGTCCTTAAGAATGATGCGATAGGTTGCTGCTCTGTTCCTCTGCACCACCCCTCAGATAGTCAATACTGTACTATAGTGCGGTCGTGGAGTGGCACGGCTGTCTGCTGCCACTGGTCATCCTGTAGCATTGCACTTCATCGTTGCGTCTAGAGTGGCACTAGCATTTAGTGCCATTCATGGCCATCCCAGCTGCTATTTTTTCATTGGGTGAAAATGCCCATTTTCCCCTCAATTTTAAATTGTTTGAACCTGTTTTAGGGGGCAATCTTGTAATTTCACCCCCTTTTACTTATTGATACCTCAGCAGATCCTAAGGGTCTTATTTTGCACACTCCCAACTCCCCAACCCAAGCAGCCATTAACTCCAATGAGATCCAACCCGTTTTGGTGAGAATTTGAGTAGGCCACCATCTTTTCCGGCTAGAATCAGGCGGTTTTCTGAATTTCCAGCCAGTTTTTGATCGTACCTAGCATCCCCAGTGAGACCCACCTCTCTTTGGGTCATTTTCCAGAAGCTCCAGCACTTTCTGGTGAGACCCACCTCCGTTTGGATCCTTTTGCAATGTGCTCAGGCAATTTTTGGCAATACCCAACCCTTGTTTGGCCCATTTTTTGGCAACTCCTTTATTTTACTATTATTGATGCATGTTATTAAGTTCCCATGCTCTTAACTTTTGATCATTACTTATGAACATTTTAAATTGGGTTTTTTTTTTTTTTAATTTTTCATCACACGTATATGTGTAGTATAATCTATGTTAAGGATATCTTAAAATAGCGGTCATCCTGCTGCTATAGCGTTTTGAGGTTGGTTGCTCTGAAGTGCTTTCTGGGATTGACTTTTATGGTTGAGTCCATACCCTTCTCTAGACTCCATTTATAGTTTATACACACAGGTGTTCGCCTTTTTTTTCCTTTGCAGCAATTTCTTTCATGATTCCATCCGTCTTTTGTCTCTTTTTGCTGTTGATTATTAATTCTGTCCCCTCTTTGGTGCAGCCATGTCATCATATCAGTCACAGCCTGCCCAACAGAGCACTTCCGCTTCAGTCTTGTACTCTTTAGTATTGATTTGTTAATTATCTGTTTAGACTGACAGTAATTGGGAGTCTAGACTATGACTTTTTATCATTAATGATGATGGCATGACATGCCTGTAATTTTGGTTTTTTTAAAGCATTTATATGTAAGTAGTGTAATATGCAAAAGGTATGAATTTGGAGTTACCAATATGCAAAAGTAGAGTTAATAATATCAAACATGAGAGGTTGCAGACAATTAGGTTAGAGAAGAAAGAGAAAATTATCCAAGCATTAAACCTAGGTGATTGAGAAGCTGGCAATGTTACTTGTTTACTTAAAGAAACCCAATTTATGCATCTTCTTAATGCTGCAAGACCTATCACAATGGGGGCTCATGGTGGAAACCAAAAAATCTGCCATAAAGTTATGGCGGCCGTCATGACAGGTTATGACGGATATAATAAAATATATAAAAAATATTATAATATGCATATATAATATTTATGTACACAGAAATTTAATATGAATGTTCAAGAAATTCTCAAGATTACATCATCATCATTCCAAGTAGCAAAGTAGCAGTAACAGTGTAAAAGAGAAAAACACTGCAGCATGGATGTTATATTAAACAAAAAATGCTAAACAGAGCTTGAACAACAAAACAGAGGATGAATAGCAAAACAGATCTTGAATAGAAAAGCAAGAATGATCGGTGAATAGTAAAATAGAGCTCAAACAAAAAAGTAGAACAGATGCCGGAAAAGCGGATTTCTCCGGTGAACAGAAAAGCAAATGAGATGCCGGAAAAACTAATTTTTCCGGCGAAATAGAGTGGGTGACCCTCTGGACTAGCTAATTTTTCCGGAAAAATGGAGTGGGTGAGTTGGTGAGGATGGGAGAAATTGCTATGTTGAGGTTTTGGCTTTTTGTGTAGAGAGGAAAAGTGGGGAGGAAGATGAAATATATGTTTTATCAAGAGTAAATGACCTTTCTACCCTTACAAATAAATCAAAACGGTGCTTTTTAAGAAAAACAGGAAACAGTTTCTTCCTTTCCCCAAAATCGAGCAGTAGCACCTGTGACTTCTCCCTATTCTGGCCGCGAACCACCTGCAAGCACCATAATGTGACAAATGCCCTGCGACGCAGTGGCAGTGGTGGTTGACAGCCGCTTTGCACCGCATCGGCGCGATAGCACCGCTATTTGCAAGTCACCTTAGGGTTTTCTTGCATGGGTCAACCTGTGGACCGGGTTAGGTTTGCAGCCCAACCCTGCAAAAATGCCATTTTTCAACAATTTCTGCCATGGCTGCTGTAGCGGCTGCCATAGAAAAACGCCATAAAACACTAACGCTGTAACGGTGGGGTTAATTTTCGCCACCGAATTTCACCATGGCTGCCATTTAATAACACTGACCTATCATTTGCAAATCGTGTGTAAATCTTATAAATTATAATTGGACTCTGGTATCCTACATCAACCTCATACCATACTAGTCAATAGCGGCTCCTATTGCGAAGGAGCGGAGCAGAGTGGCAAGTCGCAGCTATGAGGAGCTTGTAGCATTGCGTTTAAGTGCAATAGCCATCACGCTGCGAATAGCAGCCAAATCACGGGAGAATCATGGTCATCACAATTGCTATTTCATCTTTGGCTAAAACTTGACTTTGTCCTCCCTTTTTGAATGTTGGATGACTTTAAATAGGCGCAATATTGGGATTGCGCCCCTTTGCATTTCTGATATCTTCTTCTCCCTCATGAGCCCTATGTTCGTATTCTCATCTCTCAGTTCTCTCTGGTTCTGTTTTTTTGTCATCTTTTTTCTTTGCGTCATTCTCTTGCTTCCAATGTCCATCTCCAGCAAGGCTTCCGATGAACCTACATATTTTCCAGTGACTAACTAGTTCTCTGTTTTCTATTTTCCTTCTCTGTTTTTTATTTCTTTCTCTGTGTTTATTTTCCTGCTCTCTTTTGGATATTAATTTTATATTTTTTAGCATATATATGTATAGCTTAATTTATACTAGGTACTTCAGAATAGCGGTCATCCCGCTATCCGCTATACCGCTGTAGTATTTTTGGAGTTAGCACTTTGTGTCATTATCGGGGATTGATTACTATGCCTCAGACTAACTACATGCTAATGCTTATTTTCCTTTTAAGCTTATCTTAATCCATTTGCTGCTTGTGTCAAGACCACATTAATTTGTATTTGGTGGCTTGACTGTTACAGGCACTACTCTCTAGTGCCCGTTACCTACATGTCTAATTCCTGTTCAACTTTTCTATGTGAAGTTTTTTAATTTAATTACAGTCTTGTAAAGCTGCAACAGAGTGTTGTAATTTATTAAAATGCTTTCCAAATTATGATTCAGGTTGACTATGCATGTACACCTGAAGAAGTCCAACAGCATTTTCAGTCATGTGGAACTGTGAACAGGGTGACAATACTGACAGACAAATTTGGTCAACCAAAAGGATTTGCTTATGTAGAGTTTGTTGAGGTTGATGCTGTTCAGAATGCTCTCCTGTTAAATGAATCGGAATTGCATGGTCGACAACTGAAGGTCTTTATCCTTGGATAATCCATGTAAATTCAATTAGTCACTTGATGTTTCTTTGGTTATACTTGAAATCTGATTTTCCCTTTAGGTCTCTGCTAAGCGTACAAATATTCCTGGAATGAAGCAGTATTTTGGAAGAAGACCTACTGGTTTCCGACCAAGGAGGCCTTTCATGCCGTCTCCATTCTATCCACCATATGGTTATGGGTAAGCAATTATTAGAAACTGAAGAAAAACTTGGATTTGATATTGCTTTCCTCTGTCTCTGCTATGCATTATGTAAATTTTGATGTCTTAGACTGCAAATGTGCTTTTTGGTGGAAATTTTGCTTTACATCTGGTGTTCAATATACATCTGACGATAAGTCTTTCTGTCTATTTCTTTGCTACCTTATAAACTTGTATGTTAAGCTAGAGAACCTCATGTTCAATATATATTCCTATTACCATGGGCACCTAACTACACAGCAGAATATTAGCTTTAATTTTTTGCTTTTATTATGAGCACATGCGTGCGCACACACAAACATAATAAGCAATAACAAGTTTTTTTATTGAAACACTAGTCGGTAAGTCTCCCTAAGTTATTTTTCTATGGGTATGGATAATAGAGACCATTGAAGATAGCCCCTTTTAAAATGGTTGTATTTGAATCCATATAGATTTTAATTTTCCATGTAGGTGAATGTTACCTCATTGCAAGATTTGGAATACAGCAGTATTAGCTCAAGTGGGGTTAACTCCAAATCCAAACCATTACGTTGGAAAAGAAAAGAAAGAAAAACCATGCTATTCTATATATTTATGTCTTGACCAATATATATATATATATATATGTATATGGTAATTGTTCTCATAATAAGTGAGAACAGTTTGCACTTGATATGGTAGTTCAAAAATTAGACCAAACGACAATGGGTCAAAACCAAGTTTTTATTGCTCTGAATTGTCATTTTGTCTGTGATTTGATAAAATATTTATTACTTGTTCATGGCCCACGCCTTATGTGTTATGATCAAATCATTTTGACATGCAGAAGGGTTCCTAGGTACAGAAGACCAACGCGATACAGGCCATACTAGTGCTCATTCTCAGTTTGATAGGCGATCACATATTTATGATAAGATGGGACAATGCAATGTTAATTTGCCATTGTAATAATTTTCGTTGGTGGAGCAAGAACATAAAGCTTCTTTACACAGCAGAAGTTAAATGCCCTTGCTTGTTTAAGAATGTATATGTATGATACAGACAAATGTAGGTTGATCGCTTCGTTACCGATCATGAATGTTCATTGCACTTGAGCACTCGGGGTTTATTTATACAGTATTGGAGGCAACTAAGCAGGGAAAATTTTCAGTAGTTTGGTAGTTTGAACTTCAAAATTGAACTATTCAGTTTAATGTTGAATTTTTTAAAATGAAAATGATATCAACAGTGTTGGAATTGGTTACTTGCTGCCGAAGTCTGTTCTTAAGGCTAGCTTGAAGTAGATTTATTGTTATTGTGTGGCATATCCTTGCTCCGAAGTTTGTTTTAAGAAAAATGATTATTCTGTTTTAGAACTTCCATAGGTATTGATCTAGTCATATGGGCTTAGATTGTTTTGTTCGACTCTTTCGTGTTGAAGTCAATCTTGAATGATACTCTACATTAGTTTTTCTTTTTTTGGGTACAGAGTATATAAGATTATGAGTATTAGACTTTTTATATTCTTGAAATGACAAATTTCATTTATTTTTTCAAATGACCAAATATTGGTCATTTTACTCATTTTTATTTAAAAAGTTAGAATGACTTGTTCGGTGACATTGAGTAAAAGACTGTTATTTAGCAAACAAATGTCTTAAATTATGTCACTTTCGAATATAAAAAAGCATTTATTATTATTTTTTTAGTAATGTTTTTATTTATTAAGGATAATTTTTGCCAATTAACAATTAGAATAATTTTAAAATTAGTTATCATTTAATTATCTCAGTATTTTCGGTGCTTTTAATAGAAGTAATTTAGTAAAATTAATTTTTATCATAGTCATTTGTCAAATTAATTATTTGTTTTAAAAATGTGTGCATTAGTACTAACTGATAATGAAAGGAGTAATTATCGGGATAAATGAATTAGTGCTTCTGATTTTATGAATTCGGTGTACTATTTTACTTATTTCACGAGTGACACATGCATTGCACCATTTCATTCATGTAAATGAATGACGTCAAATGTTTGTGACTAACGCCTTTTTGTTATTCTGTGGAAGGAAAAAAAAAACATATTTAATAAGTTGATTTGGTTATGAAGTTCCTAGTTTTATTGAAGCACTAAATTATTCATATTCGCACATACACTATGACAAAACAATAGTTGCTAAACATTTGTGAATACTTATTGCTTAAACTAGTGACAGAACACGGTAAATTATCAAAGTGTTTCTCTTGCTATAACGAAATTATATTATGTTAGCTCGAAAATTTCTTATTATGTTTCAATGGCATTGAAACCTAAAAAAATTCAAGTATATTTATTATTTAACGTTTTACGTTTGTTTGAAGAATAAAAGCATTTATAAAGTTACAGTAATATGTCAACAATGTACTAACTTGGTTCTACATGGTATATATTTTATTAGGGTAAGAAAATTGAAATTCAAAGCAACATTTTAAAGTTGAGAACAATTGTTGGTTCTACATTGTTTGGGTTTTCCTTGCCTTTGGTTTTTAAATATGTCCAGATATATATATGACAACAAAGTTCCTTTCATCAATTAATAAAAACATCAAGTTATGTTAAAGAATTATTTGTCCAAAGAATTAATGTACAACAACCGAAGGAAAAGAAAAAAATCATCATTTTGAAAATAGCTGGACCCGGTTGACATAACAAGAAGATGCAGGATTCTGGAGGCAGTTGCAAAATGCTTCCTCATTCTTAGGAAATGCTGTTGGTAGAGGATGGTCAGGAATGACACCAACCTACATGTAAATGCAGGGTGTTAGTGGGAGAAGCCAGTTGGGGGGGATGTGGAGAGCCAAGTACAGACCTTGTCAATATCTGTGTGTGCAGGTGTCTCATAGCGTGCAACTGTAACAACTAATCCAGAGCCATCTGAGAGCTCAAAAACTGATTGGATCTTCCTGCATGTGAGTATTTCATATTAGGAAAAAAATAACACAAATTTTAGTTTGTTGGGTTTCAACTGAACCAAAAGTAACTACCCTTTTCCAAATGTTGGCTCTCCAAACAATATGGCGCGCTTATTATCTTTCAATGCACCAGCTAATATTTCGCTTGCACTTGCAGTTCCCTTATTTACCTGATACAGGCTCAAGATATTCAATTAGTTTTACCATACCAAAGAATGAGAAATTAGAAGAAATTCTGAAGGATGGGACTATTAACACTTAATAAACAATTATGCAATAGCTGCACCCCCTACTTTCCCATCTTCACAATTACATTTGTAGACGACTTAGATGACTTCTGGCAGATCACCACCCCTAAATATTCCCATGACTAGAAAACAATAATTAATCCATACTTTACCGAATAGTCTAGAAATCATCCTAACATTTATTCATTATCCTCAAATTCAGACCGCAACTTGCATCCTCAAACCCTAGAGTTCCCACATTAACTTAATCTCATATTCATTTCTAAACTAGTATATTAAATTTCCTACAAAATGCACTCTCAATTTATAAATGGTATATATAATTACATCACAATTTCCTAATAATTATGAAACTCAGAACATCACAAGTAGGGGATTTTGAACGTCTCAATCATTGAGAAATCCTAATACATGGCAACTTAGTGAGAAATGAAGATTCATATTGTTGATGATAGGTAGGTGTTGTGCATATTACAGTAAGAAGAAAAAAATGCCAATAAAACAAAAATGGTTTTGAAAACTTGCCTATATCCACAACCACAGATGACATGTGAGAATATTTTAACTATGACATCAAAATAGGATTATAGGATAAGATTCAATGGAACTCTCAAACATCTCTGCCCAATACCACAGGACTCTCTTGAAAAACCCCTCTCATGCCCAACACAAATAGTCCTCAATACTTGCATGGCCTGCAAAATCCTATTTAAGGAACTTGCCCATGAATAATTTACTATTATGCATTTGGGTCAAACCCTTAACACTGATACCAATGCAACAAAGCATAAAGCCAAAAACATACCAGTACTGCTAAGGGTTCTGAAATTGCTAGTGCACTACTTCCATCTGTATCAAGTATATCTCGGACTCCACGACTATCACAAATATACACAATCACACCTTTGTCCAACCTGGTTGAAAATATATATTAGAACTTGAAGCTGAAAATAAGGTAGTTAATTAAGTAAAAGAAAGTTAAGATAATACTGGAAGAGCCTTTTCTAACGTTGATTATTGAAAGAATTTCACAACCCAGTTTAGCTATGCCATATAATTTTAAATGGTATAAGGTGTTTATGATTATACGGTTTTAGAACACTTCTGATCCATAAAAGATTATATTGAAGGGGCTCTTACTGCACACGTGGAATAACTGCTACTAGTACCATCAAAAAGAATTTCAAGCACCGCCAACTAAAGAATATGCACCACACAAGATCTAAAAATGTAAATCATTGATAATCAGGTCTTACCAAATTTTGGCAATCTCAATTCCTTCTGGGAAAAGACCACCACTGCAACAAATATAAGCTTCAGAAAGCTAGTGGTTGAAAGTACATAATGGGAAATGTTGATTGCTGAATCACCTATTATCTCTAAGGTCCAAAACAAATGCATTTACATTATCACTCCTTAATGTATTGATTGCTTCCTTGACAGCACCTGCAAGGGTGGCAGATCAACCAGAAAGAAAGAGGAGAAAGAAATGTCACATGATTAAAGCATATTAGTTAGAAAATTATCCTCTCTCATAGAAGCATAGAAGCCAGAAAAACCATGCTTAACCATCAATTACTACTTACTAGCTGCCTTTTGGTTGAAAGATGTTAGTTTGATATAACCAACTGTCGGGGAATCATTTCCTGAAGCAGGTAGCTTGCACGTTCTTGACTTCACAGGATTCAATGAAACTTTCTCTCGCCTGACACAAACTTTTGTTTTTAGTCGTTTTAATTATAAATTATAAATCAGATCAAAGTTTTGGAAGAAAGAACAACTGTTTTTTTAACTCTGCCAAGTATGATAAGTAAGACAAAAACAGAAAAATTTAGGAGGGTAAACAATGGTAACAGCACAATAGTTAATCGTATGAATGTGGCTAAACACAGTGGAAATCTAACTTACGTTAAAGCCAGGTGTTTTACATCCAAACCACTACGAATGGTCAAAGCTATAGAGCTTCCTTCAGGTCCCCTGCATTTTCTTTTAAAAGTCAGGAAATCAAATAGATAAGTTCAAGGCAAATAGTGAACAATACAAGAAAATTTGTTCTTTTAAATGGATGTTCGAATTAAGTTTCAAGCAACTAAAACCTTACAATTAGCTCTCATTTTAGAGTAACAATACTAAGAGATATTAAAAGAAGGACAAGGTTGTAAGACTTCAAGCAGATGAAGGCACAATATAATACTACAATATTTATATCGACATAGTACTATGATTTTAACTTGTTGGGAAACTTTTTAAGAAGTAAATGCAATCCTATTCCTTGGTCTTTTGCACAATATTAGTAATGTGTTCTTTATCATTTTATTTTCCCGTTTGTGGGGAAAAATATTTATTTGAAGCAAGAGGAATGTAGGATAAAAAACCCACTGTAGGCGTTCAGCAGCATCATATAGCCCCATGTTTTCTGTGCTTGTATCATCAATTGCCAGTATAACATCACCAGACGAAACACCAGCTCTATATGCAGGTCCTCCTGGAGAAGCTGAAATGACAAGAAGTCCACCAGGTTGCATGTCAGCTTTGGTAGGGTAGCCTATTGATAGCCCCACTCCAGTTAGAGATCCTTGAGTTCCAGACTGCCTTAAAAAAATGATTTTGAGGATTAAAGTATAGAGAAGCATATATTCTACTAGATTGGGCAAATGGTATCCTCTAATATGCAATAATAAGCCAAAAGAAAACTTAGAATGAGAAATAATCGTACCCTCAAACTTCTAAACTTTTCAGGCTCCAAAAACCTGGTGAAGGGATCATCCAATGTGGCGAGCATCTTTTTTATTGCTGTATCTGGGGACAAATGCAGCGACAGCAATTTGAAGGAAACTGGTAAACTTTTGAGTTTCGACTACATGCGATTATGCAATTGTACTAAATTTCAGATATGCCAAAATCATGTATGTGACTTATCATGAAACAGTGTAGAAACTTTACTTATAACAGATACCATTCAACATTGGAATCGTTAGAGTAGGGAGAAAAATAGAAATTTCCTCAATTATCTTGATCCATCTGGACGAGGTAGCTTGGTAAGTAAGTTACTAATTGCATCATTTTAGTCAATATTCCCTCCAGTTTGATGCTTCAAATTTAAACCTAATTTTCTACAGAATAAAGGAAATGATCAGTTCATCAGGGTTATTCTCACGGATTTTTTTTTTGAAATGCATCATGTGGACGAAGTGTAAGTGGTTTATCATAAGAAAATTTAAGCTCGGGATATTGGTCCTCATCATTATGTCCAGAGAACCATTTATTGGAACCCATTATCAAGCTTTCTACCATTCCTTCTGTTAGTTTGCCGAGATCTGTGTCTATGTTAGTGTTACAAACCTAGTTTGCAGGCACCAATGAATATAATTTAATAAGTTCACGTGGGAATAAAACACTTGAGGGGAATTACATTACCTGATTTTTCTGGATAAGTATAATTTGTTTAATCTTTTAACATATTCTTCCACCAAATTTTCATTCTCTCTGCTTAAACTTTGCCCAAGCTCAATTAATTTTTTTTTACTCCTTATCAAGTAAGCATGAAGCTATTAGTAATAATTTGATTCTACTCCTCAAAATTCAAAAGGCTAACACAGATGATTTTTCATGTTGGAAATATAGAGAATTTACCATCTTATAATGTTCTCTTTGTCAGCTAGTTGAAAACAAATAAAAGAGGTAGAGAGTGAAAGCCATACAAGTTTCTTCTCGATTGTTCATTGGTTCATTGCGGAGTGCATCTTCTCTATACCTAAACCAACTTTGTCCATTAAAACTTTTATCGATATACGCTCGGTCAATTGTTCTCCATGCCTCCAGAAAGATGAGATTCTCTTCAGACAGGGCCACTAAAAGGGAGGGGAATTGTAAAAAAAAAAAAGAACAAAATTATATTACAAAAATTCTTACACAAAATCTTAATCCATTTATCTGTTGAATTTTAGTTACAGGTGTGTTACAGATCAAACTCACAAGATGGCTCGCTGGAAGTCAAAGAAACAGACATGACCAACATCACTCCAGCAACCAACCGCACAAATAGAATAGAGGCATGCTGTCTTATGTTTACTGAACAATCCTTCAACCTTAAAAGACTGTTACATTTCATCCTTTGGGCAATGAAACCCCAATTTGATGAAAAATAGCTACACTGAGGAGAACATATGTTACTTATCCGTGGCACCACCCCAAGTGAGAATTCTTTTCTACCACAATCCTTGTTTCTAAACCCAACATCGTTCTTCCTTCTATGGGCCAATGAAAGCCGAGTTTCTATTATCCTTAAAGAAGAACACTTCAACCATGACACCTGTAGATAGTACAAAATACAATTGAGTGAATACTACTCATTACTCAAATCAAAATATTCATGTTTTCCTCGCTGCCATCTATCTTTAAACTGGTTAATTACAAAAGGGTAGCAGTCCAATTTTTTCTTCTTCTTCCTTCTAAGGACCCAAACAGAATGTGAGAATAATGCAGGAAAATGGATTATGAGATTATGAGCGGTGAAAGTGATGGGAAAATTAGGGAACGAAGGGAGTAGTGGAAAGAGAACCTCGGAAATGGAGATACTAGGGATTGTGGTGTTGCGACAGCAATGAAGGGAAGAACAAGCACTCACAGAGCTCGAAACCACTTCCATGGAACAGAGAGAAGGGAGCCCCACAAATCGCTCAACTCGTTGCACTTTTTCCTTTACATTATCGGTCATTTAGAAAAATAAAATAAAATACAATTTTAAAACATAAAAAAGAAAAAGAAAACATTTTATTACGTTTCACATCAATAACTATATTTTCTCCCCCTAAAATCTTACTGATTTCTGACATAAAAATATCTTACTAAAGAACTATTGATTATATAATTATGTTGAGTTAAAATAGAAAAATGTGATTGTATTTAAATTTAAACAACTCAAAAGACTATTTTTTATTTAAAATTTAAATATAGTAAAATTTAAATATAAATATTTTTATTAAATAATTGACTAAACATTGTTGATTTAAAACAAAAAATTGTATTTTTTAAAAATTATTATATAAAAATATCATAATTATTTTTTAATATAATAAGTTAAAACTAAAATTAATTAATAATTAAATAACTATGAGTCAGTTAACATGTTTAAATCATTCGATATATTAAAAAAAATTTAGATATTTTATCTTTATTTAATAATATTAGTTTTTTACAAAATTACTTATTAGATGCTCAAAATAATTATTTTATATTTTTATGATTGTATTAGTAGATCAATATTATTATTTTTTTCATGCAAATCTCATATGTAAGGGTTGATTTTAAGAATTAAAAATTTCATATACATTAATGTAATTTTAATTTATAATAAAAAATATTTTTAAATTAATAAAACGTTAAATGTTATTTTAAATTTTAAAGTTTAACATAAAACTTATGCAATACAGTTATAATTTTTAAAATTAAAATTTTTACACAAACTATTATAGTTCAAATTCATTATAAAAATAAATTTTTGTATTATTAGAATATTTTATGTTATTTTAGATTTTTTTATACTCTTCATGTATAATGTTTGTATAATTTGCTTAAATCAATTTAACTTCATTAAGTGAATGTTGTTAAAAAAAAATTATCTGAGAAGAATATCATTTAAGACAAATGTGATATTTGCATGTGTTTAAGCAAAGAAAGTAGAGCTTAAGCAAAGTTAGGGTTAATAAAATTTTGTCATCCACTTAAGCTAAGTATTATGACTTAAGCAAAAGAACTTAGGCCTTTGTTTTCATTGTTTTTAGCTGTTATATGTATTAATAAAATTAGTTTTGTTATTCAATCTTCTTGAAACAGTTTTCAAATCAAAACTGAACTAAGTTCATTTTTGTGATAACTAATAGATTAACTATTTTAAATATGAGTTTTAAGGAATTGAATTAAAAAAATATAGAGTTTAGAATATATTTACACAAATATGGTCTTTAAAAAAAATGTGTTACATATTACTAACTAGAATTTATGTCTATATACACTTTAAATTTTGATTTGCAACCATACCTCACTAAAGGTCTATTTTAATGCTCACTACTTTTATTGATTGAAGTCTTCACATGAAATACTGGCCTATGACAAACAAATGTTTGTTGTAATATTTTATGTTTATTGTTTTGAAGGATGATGTATTTCCTATCAACAAAATCATTTAATCTTGCGTATCATGTATAAAATAAGTATGTCACCTTTAAACTTATGAAATAAACATTTCTTATTTGGTGAGGCTAAAATTTTTAAAATTCATGTCAACAATGTTTTCTAAGCTATCAATATTAATTATCAAATCATCGTCATCTCTTTTTGCCATTTCATTATTTATATTAGTGTCATTTGTATTATTAGCCAAAGCTTCCTCAACTTCAACTTCAAAATTAGAATCACCTTTATTTTCTAGTTGCACTCTCATTCAAGTGACTTTAATGATACATTTGTTTATGCAAGTACTTCGAAATGAACTACTAGCTACTTCATTGTTCATATTATTCTCTATGTATTTATTTATATATTACTAACTTTTAAACACTTTTTGTAAAATATAAATCATGCATAACCTATATAAGTAAGATGACCAACCATTTAATAATCAACATGATGTAGGAGACATATAACACAATTAAAAGAAAAATTCAATTAAACAATATCTTTGTCTCAAAAAACTTACAACATAAAATGTTATTATATCTTATAAAATATTTGTAACTTATGCACTTACCAAATATATTTGATTAATAATTTTTTTTGATAATAATTTGGATTTAATTCGTATGTATTGATAGTAAAATAATTATTGTTTTAAAATAACATATTTCTTAAGCAAATATGATGTTGGCTTTAGCAGATAAATATTAGCATAAGCAAATTGTGCAAACAAAAGTTTCTTGTATTTTTTTAACTTAAGTGTAAAAAATTAGTTAAAGTGAAGGCTAAATATTTATGTGGATTACTTTATATTTAAGCAAATCTACAAATGACTTAAGTGATTTAAACTTTCGCTTAAGCAAATTTTGTAAAGAGTGATATTTTTATCTTTCTTAACATTCAACTATATTTCTTCAGTTAATACTCTGATTTTGCTTTAACTAAATTATTTATTATTAAGAGAATTGAGATGAATATATAATGTTTTTAAATTTAATTATTTTTATTTACAAAGATTACAATTCAAAGTATGACAAAATAAAAAAAATTATAATTATTTAGATTATTAAATTTAAGAAACAAATTTGCATGCTATTTTAGAAAGAAAAATTAAGTGCAATATGTGATATTTAAGTAAAATTATCTTATTTCATTCAATTTTTTAGTTTTAAACAACTTTTTTAACCTTTTAATTTTAAATTTTAATGAGCTGATAAAATATAAATAAAAGACTAAAACTAACTTTAAAAATAAAAATGAAAAATAATGAGTTTGAAATAATAAAATTGAGTGTAAAGGAAATAAGAAAAAATTTATTTTTAAACTTGTTATAGTTAATTTTTTAAAAGTTGTCTAAAAAAATTACTTCAAATAATTTATTTTAAATTTATAATATTTTAATATTTTTAATCTACACAATATTTAAAAATTAAAATATAAATATCATAACAGTAAGTGTTTTGCAAACTTATGTCTTTATTGCTGTTTTGCAAATTTAATAAAAAATTGACAGGGAGAAACAATTGAGGACGAGGTGACTTATTATTGACACCAAAGGAAAAGAAAAAAACAAAACAAAACAGAGTTGTGTTAAAGTGACTGACATGTAGTGGATTAGATGCGCTGCATTACTGAGCAGGAGAGTTTGTATATTTGCGGTCCGATGTATGAGAATTAAGATGAATATATCACGAAAAATGTAAACCACAGAGAAGGAGAATCTCGCAGCATTGGAAGGAACCAAACCAAACCAAACCACACTCACTTCACTCCATGCCATTGCTCACATCCAACTCCGCAAAGTCCTTTCTTCTTTCCGCATTCCCACACTCCAAACGCATGTCCCACTCCAATCCCCCTGTCAAAACGCCCCTGAGGGGTGTCGTTTTCGACATGGACGGCACCCTCACCGTCCCCGTCATCGATTTCCCCGCCATGTACAGGGCGGTGCTCGGCGACGACGAATACAAAAGGATCAAATCGGAAAACCCTTCCGGTATCGACATTTTGAGCCACATCGACACCTGGCAACCCGTTAAACAGTGCAAGGCCTACGACACCATCGCGGATTTCGAGCGCCAGGGACTCCATCGCCTCCAAATCATGCCAGGTTCTCTTTCTCTTTCTTCGTTCGTTACTCACGATCTTTGCTGAGCTGGAACGAGTTTCATACGGTTCTCAATTATGGTGCAGGTGCTGCTGAGCTTTGTGGTCTTCTCGATTCAAAGAAAATAAGGTGCAGTTAAGCACTCTTTCTTCCTCTCATGTCTTGGTGTTCTTAATTCATTTGCTGTTATTTGTTTCTTTGTAGCTTTTTCTATTTCCAAATTTGTATACATATTGTTCTTTTAAGTTAGGTATATTTTTGTTAATTGACTATGGTTTGTCTCGTTAATAATTTCTTTATGATGGTGGTGGCTATGATTATGGAATGTGAAGGAATTACTCATGATATGTGCCTTTTTTCAGGAGGGGATTGATCACGCGCAATATGAAGTCGGCGGTTGATTTATTCCATGAACGGTTTGGGGTGAGTTTATTAATAGATGTAATTGCATATGTATTCTATTTTTCCTTCTAGGAGAGTTTGATAAAATTGTAATGGGGAAATAAGATAACACAATAAACAAAATGAAAAGGAGGTTGAGATTATGGCATCTGGACTGCTGACTAATTGTGAGAGGATATCTGCTGTTTTCTAATTTCCCCATCTTATATGTTCAATGGCTTATAACTTTCTAATTCTTACTGGTTTCTTTTTTAGTATTAATTTGATCATTATACATTGTACCTCATTGCTGCAGATTACATTTTCTCCAGCATTAAGCAGGGAATTTCGTCCTTATAAACCTGATCCAGCTCCCCTTCTGCATATTTGTTCTCTTTGGGAAGTTCAACCAAATGAAGTAATAATGGTTGGGGATAGCCTTAAAGATGATGTAAGTGGTTCTTTTCATGGCAATGTGAAAATGCATGATATATGACTGCTAGCACATTGTTATCATTGTAGCTGTGCAATTTCAAGTTCATCAATTCTTACTATCATCTTTATGCAGACATAATGCTTATGGATCTTCTAAGTTTCTCTTTTCATACTTGATTACAAATAAATAATAGAAACTATTTCAAAACCAAAATCAGAACGGTAAATAGTCAACAAAATCCAGAAAGGAGAAGAAAAGAAGAAGACATTTCAAATCTTTCAGAGTTGGTTCTTCGGTGCTTACTAGTAAACTTTGTAGTAAAAAGATTTCATAATCTGCAAACCAGAGTATGATTGCTCGTAATAGATGCATCTTTTGACCCAGTCTGTTATTTTGTTCTAGATTTCATTTCACTATGTGTTGTGGTATTTTTATTTTATCATCACTTTATCTTTATCAGTTTTATGCCACTTCTAATACCTGTATTTGATTGATTATAGAATGAATCTGTCTTGCTCAAATAAGTGGTCTGCAAGGGGACCAAGCCTTTTATAACAGAAAATGATAAAAGTGATGTCCAAATAGTGTTGGTTTTGTGAGAAGCATGCCAAATTCTAGTGTTAGGTTTTCTCATGTGCAAATTGCCTTTGTTAAATTTGGGAGAATATACACAATCACACTTTTTGCCATAGATTTGGGGGTTTTGTGTTAGAAAATGAAATTTATGTTTGAAAAGGAGGTGGGTTATCAAACCATTGGGGGTTAATTTGTAACTTATTCTAGCTTTTATGTATATTATATTTCTCCGTATGGAACTAAAAACTCTGATAATTAGATGCCATTGACATATTGGTCCTATATAATAACTACAAATTCCTTTTCTCACTGGGTGAGTAAATTGATCCAACACGTGTATGATAAACATTTTAACAAATATTCCAACTTGCACTTCTACCGAGAAGTCAAGAAATATTGTTTGTGTACCTCTATTTTTTAATGTTTTAAACTATCTTTGTGATTTGTTAACACTGTTATTTTGTATTTCTATCTTCCAAAATATGCTGAAAATTTTGGTCAGCAACACTAATAACACTTAAAGAACTGCATCTAAGTTTTGTCCTAATAAATAACCAGCAAAGTGAAATTTCATTGTGTTATTTGGTATGGTGTAATTGTGATAGCAAATACTTTTAAAGTGACTCCTCATTTCCGACACAGCTGCAAACCAATTCTTTTCCATTTTATCGCTGTTTTCCTAGTAAACTTATTCTACTCAAATTTATTTTAAATTGGATGGTACTTGATTGATGTTACCTGTTTGACCTCTTTAAAGGTGGCTTGTGGAAGGCGAGCGGGAGCCTTTACGTGCCTGCTTGATCAAACAGGAAGATATGATTCTCCCGAGTATGCTGATGTTGAATTTAAACCAGACTTCACGGTGACTTCCCTAGCCGAAGTTTACTCAGTTCTGGAGGTAAACTTTGACTTGTTGCCATGATGTCCAGGATCTTTCGTGTGAACCATTTATTTTGTGATTTATGTTAAGAGATCATAAGGAGGCATATATGTTGGGGTAAGTTTTATTCCTTTCCTCTTGTAAGGTCAAGGAAGCAAAAAATCCTTGAAAATTTTAGGTAGGAGGATTTAATAGGTGGCATTTAATTATTACATTGTAACTTATTTTGGATGGTTAATGCCAAGTTTCATTGCCTTAGGGCATGGAACAAGGTTCTGATACAATTCCGCTGATTTCTTGACGCTTGTTTTCTTTGGATTGTACTGTAGATGTAGTTACCTCAGTTTCTTGGACTAGTGGATTCTGTTTTAGGACCAGCTGTGTAATGCAAGATAAGCAAGTTATACGGAACGCAACTTTTTAACCGGAGTCGCATTGATTATTGCTTAGAAGTGAAAATTAAACGTCATACAATATCATAAATTACGTGGGTCTATCAGTATCCGACTAAGGGTTGAGAAAGGGGAACAAAAAAAGGCAGTTACTAAAGCACGAATCCTTCTGTAAGATTTCAAATAATCTAATATCTAAAATCTGCAATGGGTTATTCATCGTAAACCGCCATTTAATCCTCCATTTGCTAGCAAAGAATTATCATTCCTTGAAAACAAGAATTTAAAACTGATGATACATAATTTTTATCCCACGGTAGAGCGAATTGTTGATCAACATCTGCTAAACACATGCAGCTAAGTTTCTGTTACTGCTATTATATTTGAAATGGAATCTTCGCTTCAGATTGTCAACGAAAGATTGAACGCCATGAAGTTTCCTATTTTCCTATTCTTGTGGCCAAATGCTTTTGATATCCATTCATTAATAAAGCTTAATTTGAATGAAATGGTTTAAATAAGATTGTCTTTGAACTATCTTTCTTGGGGGGTATTGGTCTGTATAGTTCCCTACATACTATATGGTTCATGTGAGCCTCCAAGTATCTCATCTGGCACATTGATTATTTGCTCACTAACATCTCGGTGGTCTCATTGCACTCACCACGTGCAAACTCCAAAGACGCTATAGCCACATAAAGTAAATCATATGTACTAAAACCACGGATAAGCTGGGTCTCTTACGTCGTTTCTCTCACTCAAGTAATGAATCACAAATCGACTTTTGAGTCTTGAATGATCGCCAAGAAAATGGTTTCAGAGTTGACCGAGTTACATGGCTGGCTAGTTTTCAGTGTTTACTAGACACTTGAAGGTTTTTCAACACATCAATACCAGGAGACTTAAGTCAGAATATATCGTTATCGGAACAACCATCCGTTATTATTGATACCAGGACATTAAGCATTTCATAGATTAAATTAGATGAAGGATGTGCTTTGTCAGCAACTAAAAAAGAATGAGTTTTCCCGCTAATAGTTATCCAACTGCAACCTGGAACTTTTCTTAAACCTCTTTCTTTCATCGTTGCTCTCACCTCACTTACCACATCCCATCTTCTATAGGAAGCATATGTGTTTGAAAGCGAGATATAATTGGACGGGTTTTCAGGTTCTAGTTCTAAGAGACACTTGTAAGCCAGGTCTCTTGTCCTTGAATTCCCATGCATTACAGAGGCAGTTAAAAGAGATCCCCAAACACTAGGACTAGGATCTAGAGGCATTTCTTTGATGAACTTCAAGGCCTGATCAAGCTTGCCGGATCGACCTAACATGTCCACAACACAAGCACAAATTTCAACTGTTGGTTTCCTTTCATACTCAGTCATCAGTGTATTATATATACCAATGCCTTCATCTACCAATCCTGATTTGCTACAAGCAGAAAGAACACCAACCACTGTTATCATGTCTGGTTTGAACCCTTGCTGAAGCATTTTGTAATATGTAATTACAGCTTCCTCTCCCCTCCCATGTAATCCATATGCAGAGATCATTGAACTCCAACTGATAGCATCTTTGAAGTAAGAACCACTGTCAAAGACTCGTCTCGCATAATCCAAACTGCCACATTTGGAATACATATCAATTAAAGCATTGCATACTGAACTATCATCATTTAACTCAATTCTAATAGAAAACCCATGTATTTGTTTGCCTCCCGTTAATCTAGCAAGCAATCCACAAGCTGGAAGCACACTAACAAGTGATACTTTATTAGGTCGAATTCCATCCTTCACTTGCATCTCATGGAGAAGAGTCAATGCATCCTCAGGTGCTCCATTCTGTACATAACCGTTGATCATTGCCGTCCAAACATATATGTTTCTGTTTTTCATTTGCTCAAATACTCTCCTTCCTAGAACAACTTTGTTACTCCTTGAATACATATCTATCAAAGAAGACCCCACATGAACATCTGAACCCATCTTCAAATCCAATCCATTCTTCACAAGATAGCAGTGAAGTTCCCTCCCATAATCCCATTTCTCAGTATCCCCGCAACACAAAGGCAGGAGACTAGAAACCGTGAAAGCATCAGCCTTAAACCCTTCACATTGCATTCTTATAAAAAACTTCCATAAACCATCACGGGAAGCAGAAGTATAGTTTCCAAAAGCAGCACATCCAGAAATTATAACATTGAACGAACCCACATTCCTTTGACGCATTTCATCAAACACCTGCATTGCATCTCTAAACTCGCCACATTTGCAATACATTGAAATCACAGAATTGGCAACAACAACATCCGACACAAACCCAATTCTTATACTCTTCCCATGAATCAATTTCCCGGAGACCAAGTCCTCAAGCTCACCCGAAACCTTGGAAATCGTTGCAAGAGTATAATCATCAGGCAAATAACTGCGACCCATTTCGCGGAACAAAGCAAGGGCTCGGTGAAAGTCGTGATTTTTAACATACCCATTAATGAGTGAGTTCCAGAGATAAACGTTCTTGGCTTCAATGGACTCAAAGACGGCTCTTGACATGGTTAACTCGCCACACGCGGCGTAAGCAGAGACGAGCCTGGTGGTGAGGAATGCGTTTTGTCCAAACCCATTTGCGAGAATTTGAGTGTGAGTTTGCAGGCCAAGTTTCTGGGCACGAAGGTCGATGCAGAGCTGAAGAAGATCAAGGAGATTGTGCGATGCGTGGGCGAGGGAGACAGTGGCAGAACTGTAATAACGAGAGGTTGTGAGGGTAAATGTGAATGTCCTCCTCAGAACCATAACAGTTGCTTTGAGTTTGATTTTGGCGCTCCAAGAGAATCAAGATTCAGGTTTCATGGGATTGGGGCATGAAGAAGGATATACATGTAATTTTCTCTTTCTCTTCTTCCTGAGGATGTCAAATTGCGGGCCAACAGCCCGCTAAAAATGGTTTCTGGGCCGACCTGAATTTTTGTTTCCGTGGGCTTACTTAGCCCACCAGCTGACTCGTTGGGTTATTTTTAAATATTTTCTTATCTTTTTATTTTTTATTGTATTGTTAATTACATTTTTTTCTCCAACTAATTTACAATCAATTATCGGGAGTTTAAAAAAGCATTACCTTATTCAATATAATGTGAAGACTCATGAAAATTTCAATTTAAATTGTTACATATTGTCTATCAAATAAATAAACAAACAAAAATTCTTTAAAAATTTTGACAAAATTAGTCTTTTTATCCTTTAATTTTAGGATATATTTAATTTTTATTTTTTAACTTTTTATTTATTTATTTTAGTTTTTAAAGTTTTATTTTATTTTTCATATAAATTCTTTTCGTTAACATTGTTATATGACTTATTAGAAATATTTTAGGTCATTTTATATGATGTCGAGTTGATTTTATCATTGTTAATTAGTTATACCTAAAATTTTTTATTTGAAAATTATTAAAAAAGATGAAACTTAAGTGTGAACTCTCAAACCTTAACAACATCATCACGAAGCTACTCCTTTTCACCTTCCTCTGTTGATTAGATGATGATAGTTCCTCTTTTTACCAATAAAATTGAAAAGACTTTATCATATAACTTAAATCTTGATTTACTTTCTAAGTTTTGAATTTTCATATTTTTTATAAATGATGAGTTATTTAACTTTGTGTATAAATTTTTCTTGTAGTAGTTTTTTCCCTTCCTCTTCCTATGTAATTTGCGATAGAAGACATGATATGCTGAAAGAAAAATGTTGGTTAAGGATTTTATAAGATTGACAAATTTTTTAGACTTGTTTCTTCATTCAAGAATCAATTATGAAATACTATTTAAGAGGTTTACAATGCCATCTATTTATTGAGATTTAAGCCTTAGATTATTTCCTGTTATTGCTTGTTTAGAGTTTAAACACATACTTTATTTAATTGTTATTGAAGAGCCAAATAGCAAACAGAGACTTTTGAAAATTAATTTTTTTTTCATAAATATGTATAAATCTTAAGAACATAATTCGAAAGTTCATATTTTAGACATTATCATGAAAAAATAATTTTTGAAGTATTAAATCTTCAATTATTGATTGTAAATGCTAACATGTTGTGGAACATTTCCATCACTATCGCCAACCTGCTCTCTCAAGCCTCTCTATTAGTTTCGTATCATGTATAACTACTATGAACCTATTGATTGCCTCTATCATCTTCTCATGGAGGAGCGTTCTGATATGCCAAGAGGAACATTCTGATAAGTGAAAATCTTTATTGAAGACCAAGAGGAGTGCTGAAATAGAATAATATCTTTACATGTAACGATGCCTTTTCAATTTAAAAGTTTAAGTAAAACTAACTTACTAATTAACAGTATTAAGCTCACCTCAGTGTTACATATAATATTTTTATAATAGAACTAACGAAAAGAATTAACAGTAAAAATTAAAATGAATAAAAAAAATTAATGGACGAAAATAAAATCTACCATTAAATTAAAACTTAAAAGACAAAAGAGTAATTTTGTCAAATTTTTTTACTATATATTTGTTGATATATATAATAAAATGTCAACAGTAAAAAGTATATATATCATGATCTACCTATAAATTGTCATATTATTAACAAATATTATTAAATTTTATAATAATTACTTTAAATAATATTTAAATAAAAATTTAATTAATTAATAATATAATTTTTATATTAATACTAAATTAATATATATTTTTTATATTTGAAATCTTATTACGTGCTTTCATGGTAAAGCCTTCGGACTACTGAAGGTTTTTAAAATTTCTCAAATTTAGCAAACTCGAATTCCATGGGAACTCGAACAACAAATGTCTGAGACCATACAAGCATTCTTCTTATATATTAAAAGAAATGTGAATTTTAAAGTTTGTCATTTAGCTCAACCGTTAATTTTTCTAGATGAACCAATTGAACCAAAAGTTGAAAGTTGAATTGGTTTCATTTCAAGTTCAATTTCACAACATTGGAAATTGTGCAATTAGTTATACGATTATTTATTTATTTATTTATTTTTTTTGCAAAAGTGATATTCCGGTAAAAATTTCATACTAAATTTAGAAAAAAAATCATGAAAACATTTTAATTTTCAGACATGTTTAGAATAAGCTCAAAAGAATGTAAGTATATATGCATGTAATTCAATTACTTCGACAAAGTAAAAACAAAATTGTGGATCCAATTTTAGGTCACACTTTAATAACTAAAATGGATTGTGGCCCAATAAGTTTGATGACTCATGCTGAAATGTGTTAGCCTACAAGATCACCATTTGCTTCTTTTAATGATGAATCATAACTCCTATCCTTGCATTTAGAAACTCTTTGTTGTGCACTTTGGATCTTTGATACAATGCCTAAAATGATCACAACCTTTCATTTGCAAAACCCATTCTTAGGTCCAAAAAGGGTATACTTAAACCCTTGACATAATAAAACATTACATCTTACACAGACAACCAATGGAAGACTTATGCATTAATATTCTCTTTGATTGAAAAATTGAGATCATTATGATGTGCTTATGCTCTTAATGGGTACAACAAGTATTGAGAATAATTCAGTTTGGTTTATTTTGATTTTTAGAGGTGTTAATAGGGAGGATAGTGGGTGAGCTCTAAATATTATCGATCTTTATATTAGTACCTTTTGGGGATAAAATCCGTACCTAAATTTATGTTTTTGTAGTATTTAGAGTATTTATATATTCGTATCTAAATTCATTACCTATATTTTAATTAACTTGAATATATCTTCCTATAAATTGCAAATATAATATATAAATTAATTAAAATTATTAACAAATAATTTAAATTTTTATTATAAAATATTATAAACGATTATTTTACTCAATTAAAAATTTTTTTGTAACAAAAAAATAAAAATGATTTATTATGTTAAAATTATCACTATAGAATACAATAAATATATTATATAAGTGAGAAAGTAATACATATGATATTTATAATTGTAATTTTTTAAAATAATTATCTATATTCAAATTGACTTATTTTTCAAATGAAATTTTATTATTATAATTTTTTTTACCAATACTTATTAGATGATTTTCTTCCCTAATCATTTACCTTACTATGTTTTATTTAAGGCTTATTTATTTTAAAGTTATAAAATCCATTCCTGCTTCTGCTAATAAATCTAATAAAAGTATATAATTCAGTTTAATTTATATATATATATATATATATATATATATATATCTTCTATTTAATAATTTAAAATTATTTTATTCAAATTAATTTTATCCGAACTTTAAATCTAACGTACAGCTAATAATTGGTAGAGAGTTGAATCTTACGGAATTTTCGATTATAAAACGCCTCTTGCGGTGAATTGGGATTATCTGTGAGAAATAAAAAAATCAACACCAGTCACATTCATTATGAATTTCGTATATTATCTATTAGACACGTCAATAATTTTGAAAATCCACAAGCAGTCTTTTTTCACCCGTTTTTATAGTTAAATATTTAAAAGTAATACTTTACTAGAAAAAAAAAGAGAGTGATTTTACTTTAATTATTTTCAAAACGTAAATTATTTTAATATTAATTATTTTATAATTATTATTTTTTATTATTAAACGGGGGGCTGAACGCCTGAAAAGAAAAAAAATTAGACAGTAGGTCTAAACCATAAAGAACTTAAAAAATTCAGTCTTAAAAAAGACTCTAAAGAAGAAGGAGTCTTATAAAAAAAAGAGAAAGATTAGTCAAGATTAAGATTCAGCTTAGCTAACCAATCAACACTTTGGTTCGCCTCACGAAAAACATGACTAAACCTAACAAACTTAATATTTCTGAGCAAATCCCTAATTTTACTAATTACAAAATAGAAAGGATGAGAACTACTCTAAAAATTAACTAACAAGGATATGACAATTTTGGAATCACATTCTATCCAAATAACTCGAATGTTTCTTGTGATGACTAGCTTGAAGCCCTAAAAAATGCCCCAAAGTTCAACAACAGTAGGATGGCAAGTTGCAAGATTTTTGTAGAACCCCAATGAATACACCAGCATAGTCCCAAATTAGGCTACCAGAACTAGCAGCATCCAAGGAATAAGAAATCGATCCATCAATGTTAAGCTTTAGGTGACCATCCAGAGAAGGCTGCCACTTCACCATAAAATCATTTCCCTTATTACCGGCAACCTGCTTCTGATTTGGCCTGCAACAATAGAGGAAATAATCAATGTCAATGAAATTTTGCACAATAATTCTTGATCATTAAGAAGACTATTCTGGAAAATAAAATTATTTTTGTTTTTCCACAAATTCTAGTCAGTTAGATAAATCAAGACTGAAAAATTCCATCCACCTGTCAGGGGGAAGAATCTGATTCCAAATATTTTTGGTCACCCAACAATCCCTAAGAACATGAATTGAATTACAGTTTCAAGAGCCTCCATGCATCTAGGGGAAAGAGGAGAAGTAGCCATTTTGCAACAGACCCTTTCCTTATTAGTTAAAAGCTTATTATGACTAACCTTCCATAAAAAGGTGGTAATTCGAGGGGGACCATCCCAAGCTCAGATCAACTTAAAAGACTTATTGTGATTAGAGTTATCTATATTCATATCAGAAATAAGACCATAAGCAAATTTGATTAAAAAAGACCCATTACTAGCATATTTTCAAAAAAATCTATCCTAATCATTAGATAAAGCAGGGGGGCTAATGTGAGAAATTAGATTACAAGTAGACTAAGGAAGGATACCTTTAATCTGTCCCAATCCCAATGACCCTGATTGATAAAACTAGCAACGGGTGCATTTAAATCTTTCTCAGGAATCGAAATAATTGCACAGTCAGACAACACAAGTTGATCAAGGACCCAACTATCCTTCCAAAACCTGACTGTTAAGCCATCTCCTAAAATCCAGCCAAGACTAGAATAAAAACAATCCCAAACAGAGGCAAAGCTCTTCCATAAAGAAAATATTTTTAGACCATAATTCAACAAATGGCTTTTCTCTATAGAAAATCTATACTTATTACACAAGACTTTAGCCCATAAAGCATTAGGAGAGGTAATAAGACACAAACCCAATTTCATTATAAATGTTTGATTCACTGGGTTAATATTTCTGAATCCTAGACCCTTTTATTTTTAAGTTTACATATCTTATCCCATCCTATAAAATGATATTTTCTATTATTTAAGGATCCCCAAATAAATCTTTTACACATAATATTAATTTCATTACAGACCGATTTAGGGACAACCATTGTTTGCATAAAATAATGAGGAATATTCATAATACAAGCTTGAGCCATAATAATTCTACTAGCAAAAGATAAAGAATTCATTTTCCAAGTTGAGAGTTTTCTCTTTAATTTGTCAATTATGAAAATAAAATCTTTTCTAGAGGGCTTAGTATAACTTATAGGGGTACCAAGGTATTTACCAAAGTGGGGAGAACTCTAAACCCCAAGGATAACTTCAATATTATGTTTAATCACATGATCACAGTTTTTGGAAAAATAAATGAAAGATTTTTCTCTATTCATAGAAAGGCCAGAGGTAGCACAAAACTCATTCAAAACAGAATTCACAATATTAGCATTATGCAAATCAACTTTAACTATTAAAACTACATCATTTGCATAAAAGAGATGGGAAATTTTAGGACCATCATTATTGAAGGAAAAAGGAACCCAGCTATCACTGGTAACCTAATCCTTGATTAAGTGTGATAGCCTTTCTATACACATTACAAAGAGGTAAGGGGATATAGGGTCCCTTTGCCTTATACTCCTAGAAGGGTTAAAACTCTCAGTTCTAATGTTATTCCAATTGATAGACATGAGAAAATGCATTGAACTATAAGGTCTGAAATTTTTTTTATTATAACCGATTAATTGAAGAGTTTTAGAAATGAAATTCCTTCTAGTTCTATCATAAGCCTTCTCTAAATCAAGCTTGATGAGCATGAAACCAGATATATTCTTAATTTTATCAAAAGAATGAACAAGTTCCTGTTAAATAAGAATGCTATCTATTCCCTGTCTTCCAGGGATGAAACTGGTTTAGTTAGCAAAAATAATGTGGGATAAAGATCTCCTAATCCTGTTAGCTAAAATTTTAGTTACAATTTTATAACTCATTGTAAAAGGATATAGGTTTAAATTGTTTTATAAATTTAGGATTCTCAACTTTGGAGATAAAAGTGATAATAGTATCATTTATAGCAACCATCTCTATAGGGTTTGTAAAAATGTTAGAGACTAACTTAAAGATATGCTGACCTAACATATCCCATTGATTCTTAAAAAATAGGGCATAAAGCCCATCAGGGTCAAGGAACTTGAAACTACCTATGCTAAAAAGAGGGACAAGGGTCATAATATAAGTTTTTAAAGTGGTGCACAACAAGCCTTTGGAGAGATAAATGGTCATAATCTCATTGATTATTAGCATCCCTAAGGGCCTCAATTATCTTGTGTTGTCTATGAATAGCTATAGCACGATAAAAAAACTTATTATTCCTATCACCCAACTTAATCTAGCTAGACTTGTATTGGTGTAACCAACAAGTCTCCTTTTGATCCATAATTTTTTGGTAATTTCTCCATAAAGTTTTCATAAGTTGGCTAAGAAAAGGGTTATCTATAGTTCCTAATTTACATGAGATATCCCTAATTATTCAGAAGTCTTCTTTTCTTTTGAAAAATATTTCCAAAGATATTCACGTTCCAATCAGAGATATTATTTTGAAAAGTAGAAACTTTCTCATACTAGGATTTAATGACATCCCAAGATTTACTAACCTGATGGCTGAAATCCTCATGAGACAACTAAGGAGCTAAGAACTTAAAATCCCTATGATAAGGTCTAACATAGTCTTCATTTCTAATTTTAAGACAAAGGCCTGCATGATCAGATTTTAAGAGGGGCAAGTGAATGAGGGAACTATTGGAAAAAGACATACGCTAAAGGTCATTCACCACTACCCTATTAATTTTTTTTCCTAATATTACTCCTCTGCCAAGTAAAGGGAATTCCTTTGAATCCCAAATCTTGAAGACCACAAGTACTAAGGCAATTAGCAAATTGATTAATAAGGGCCAAATTAGCAGGTCTACCCCCATTTTTTTTTCTCTCTAAACAAAATGGAGTTGAAATCTCCAGCAACACACCAAGGTCCATCAATGGACTGACTAAAATTAATTAACTGTCTCCAGACTTTAGATCTCTGATTTTCCTGAGGACTTACATAAATGGTTGAAAGAGTCCAAACTCTATGCCCATTATTAATTTCAAGATGAATGAAATGCTTATTTTTATCTAACAGTTCAATTTGAACTTTCCTAGAATTCTAACAACATCAAATTCCTCTAGAGAAACCTAAGTCATCCATCTTAACAGATTCATTAAAGTTAAATTTTTTGACCACCATATCAGTTCTTTCAGACGAAATTCTAGTTTCAAAAATTGAAATAAAATCTAGATTGTACATTTTAGTAAGATCATTAATGAGTCTAGGAAAAGTTTTGCCCCAGCACCCCTACAGTTCCAAAACAAGCAATTCATAACTAATTACAGCAATTTGGAGCATCTACAAATTGCTTAGAGAATCTAATTTCATTGGAAATATTTACATGATTATTCAGATCTACAAGATCTAATTTATCAACCTTTATCTCTAGAAAGGACCTTGGGGGTTTATCTGAGGGGTTTATAATTGTATTTGTTTGATTTTTTTCATGGAGTTACATGATTGAGACCCATGAGGTCTAGAAAGTTATGGCCCCCTTACAATTCTCTTGGATATTTTTTTGAAAAATAAACATTAGATTTAGAATTTCTTTATTTTCCTACACTAGCCTATTCTTAACTATATCTTGATCATAAGTGTTAGTGCTAGTAATTTCTACTTGATAGATTTGATCCCTATCTTTCTCAGATTTCATAGGTTTAGGTGGAACCTTGGCTTTGGAGTTCCTTTTCGCAGTCTCTCCTAACCTATTATTACTCATGATTTTCCTCTCCACTACATTGGACACACAATCCTTAGTAGTTACAGTAAAGCCTTTAGAGATAGCTGGGATTTGTTGTTCTGTAGGATCTAAGGAAGTGATAGGCTCCTCAGCTAGGTCTCTTAGGACATCAAACCTAGAACCCAAATTAACTTTCCTTACTTTTCCAGATTTGGAAATGGTTCTAGAGGATTGATTATAATTGGATTTTTTCCTAACTTGTTTCTTTGCTACTAGCATCTAGGGACCAAAATGGTCCTCCTTAATCACAACTTCACTACCCATGTCCTTACTAATCTTTGTCTTGCTGATACATTCACTATCATTGGGTTCTCCCTCACTGCCCCTCTATCCCTAATAAGGGGATTCTCCACCTCCATATTTGTTTGGATATTTTTCTCAATAATCCCACATTATTCTTGCCTATGTCTATATCTACCACATTTGAAATAGATTAAATGTAATTCCTCATATTCTACTTTAAATTTCTATCCTAATACCTTAAAGGTTGGAACTAGTTCTCTCCTAAGATCAATTTCAATGCATATCCTAGTAAATTTCCACGAGATAATAATGAAGTATAGGGGTCAACTTTAAGCATTGACCCCAAGCAAGCTCCAACTTGTCAAAGAAACTTGATATTATATAACTTTATAGATAAATCTGGTATAGGAACTCAAACAACAATTTTTTCGAAATTATAGTCTTTGGTCCTAAACAAAGATTTTCATCTCTGCACCAGCAAATAGTGGTCAAGAATCAGCCAAGACCCTTCAAAAAAGGGCAATTTTATAATCTTCTATTTTCTCAAATTTCATAAAAAAACTCATTATTTAAGTCCAAAATTTGTAAGAAACTGTTCTTATCCCAAATGTTATTAAGACGTTGCCTAAAGTAATTAAAGCTCACCAACTTACCTAACAATTATTAAACCTCATAATTATTTCTTTAACATCAATATAATTAATAAAGAAAATTGCCTTTTATAAAGAATACTACTAGTTTAAAACATTTTTTTGAACCATGAAAATGTAAAAAAGAATTGAAAAGACTTCCCCCCTTGACGTTTCCAGGTAGTTTCTCTCTCTATGCAATTCTAGATTTTGAATCTTTCATCGTATGTGTAGTAGCAGAATGTCAGAATTGGTGATACTTCAACATGGGTGTTAGGGTATAACAAACATGTAAAAAGATTATTTGTATCTGAAATAAAAAAAATAGACACCTGTAAGATATGGGGGGTTTAAAGAATCCAATTATATCTTGTTTTTACAGGAAATGATAAAAATAAGAGAGCATTTGCATTATGTGTTGCTTAAGTAGACGAAAAGAATATGATGGGAAAAGATGCCAAAAGTAGAGTTGTACTAACATCAAAATTGTCCCATAATCTATGCTTTAAAAAAAGTTTTTTTTTTCTTTACTTCTATAATATCTACTCTTTTATAATTAATTTCCTTTATTTGATAACTTTTTTTTATTTAAAATGTTTTAAATCAAGAAAAAAAATTTATACAAAGACGGGTGTTATTATTTTAAGGGAAATATTATGCATTATGTGAAAACTGACAAAGTTTTTCTTGGAAAGAGATTTCTATATGCAGTAATGACTTGCTTTAGTTTATGTACATGTACCTTTCCATTCCTATCCAAATGACGTAAAGGGTATTAATCAGTTTCTTTAAGTGCTTTATGGAATTTCTGTTTTACTTTTAAGCTTGCACTTCCACTTTGGTTTCAAACAATTTCAAATAGAAGAGCAAAATCGTTGTTAAGATTGTGTAAAAGGAAATCTTGCTTATCACTTCCTAGATGCCAGAAAGTTGTCAACACTTGTTATTAAAAGAAAAAATAAAATCTGAAAGCAAAAGAGCAAAGCAAGTTTCGGAGTTTATAATCAAAATTGAGACACTTTATTGACAGGTTACACAAAATAACTCCTTCAGAACATCACTTACTACCATGTGACTCCACACTTTATGCAACACAATTAATCCCAACTCTAAGCTCCAAGATTTTGGAGCCTTATCTATCTGAGACACAATTTTGTAGTACTATTCTCAACAGAATTCAAGACTAAATGAAAAATTAAAAATTAATAGAAGGGAGTAACTAAATTGTGCACACTGGCTTTGCTTGTAGCACTACCTACATTGAAATTACAAAAAACATCATCCAAGTTCCATAGTCCATCCCACAAAAATTCTTCGTTTGAGGACTCTGGTGCAGAGACATTGTCATTGTCATTGAGCAAAGAGTAGAAGTACCCCTGCTGTTCCATTGTAATTGGGTACATGCTCACCATTTCTTGGGTCTCTTGAGATATAGAAGGCACTCTATGGTCATTTTCTTCAAGCAAGTTTATGATACCTTTCATGTCCAAGTTGAACTGAAGCTGTTGTTGCTGCTCAACCTCCTGCTGCTGCAGCTTCTGCTTCAACTGCTGTTGTTGCTGTTGAAATGTTTGCCTCCTTGAGGAACGAATTTTAACCTTTGCAGCAGCATCGGAAGGGGTTTTAGCCTTTTTCTTGAAATGGGTCCTCCAATAATTCTTTATTTCATTGTCTGTTCTTCCTGGTAAGCTTCTTGCAATTGTTGACCACCTGAACAAGTGTTTTTGATTTAGCATCAAATAAAGCTTTTTTTTTTTTTTATAAAGCTCTTGAAGCTCTCTACATTCAAGTTCAAAAGATAGGAAATTCAAGTTTGTTTTTTTTACCTGTTTCCCCACCTAGCATGCAGCTCTAGAATTATGCTTTCTTCTTGTGGTGTTATCTGACCCTTCTTGAGGTCTGGTCTCAGGTAATTCACCCATCTCAATCTGCAGCTCTTCCCATTTCTTTTTAGTCCTGTTAAGAGAATACATAATCAATCATATTGTACAAAAGAGACATACAAATTCTGAAGGGTAAGACTCAAAAGAGTTAAGAATCATTAATAAAGACATGGTCAGAACAAGCCAAGTGAAGAACTAAAACATGGGCAGTCAAGTGAAAACTTGTTCTGTTGCTATTGTGCTGTCACTTGTAATGTGGAAAAGTCAATATCCAACTAAGGAATAAACCATGTTTGGAAATACAGTGTAAAAAGTTTGGTAGTGACCTGCAAGCCTAGCAACGGAATTCCATCTGCCTTCACCATGCAACCTGACATACTGAATAAGCAATTTATCCTCCTCAGCAGTCCAAGGTCCCTTTCTCCATCCATCTTCTTCTATTGCACCCCATCCCATGTTTCCTGCCATAACTCCCCAATACATACAAAAAGGCTTTTTTCTAAGTTGGCTCCTTGGTAAAGTTTGTTTTATAAATTCTATGGTACAGATTTGTGTTCCATGTTTGTTGCATATGTATATTTATACCAGCAGCTGGGCCTCAACTTGACTCTATCAGTCAACCAATGGTTGTTTTCTTAGAATCCCAATCCATTTCACTGTTTAAAGCACGGGTCTTGTTGTCTACCAAAAAAAGTTAATCTTTTTCCATATAGAATTAGAATTGGTTCAAAATCATAATCTCATCTTGACAATTTTAGTTAGAGGTAGTCATCACTCATCACGTTGAGTCTGAATAATATTAATAATAAACCATTCATATGTGGCCGGTGGAGGTTGGAGTGCAACACATTTGTTACCATAATAACGGGGATGCAGTGGTATGAAAATAAATGAGTGATACTTTAGTAATAGTTACAGTGAAAATAATGATAATAATAGAGTTAGGGACAATAATAGTAAAAGAAACAACAATAATAATATTTAAAGATGAAAATAGGTTAAGTCACAGGTTAAGAGTTCTACGACTTACATCAGATCAAGGTATATTTAGGGGGAAAAATTTGCATCAGGGCTTTTTTAAAAATATATTTAGTTACAAGAGTAGTTCCTGAGTCAACCAAAAAGCTTTTATGTATGCTGGGCCAACTTATTTAAGTAAATAATAGTAATGATAATAATAAAGTGAGCCCATAATAATTATATAATTTTATTATACTGAATTTATATAATAATATTTAAACTTGTATATTTATTTTAAAAAATTGTATATAAGTTTAAGTTTATTAGTGTACTTACAAATATATTTTTAATTTATTTAACATACTTTATTATATATAGTAAACTTTTAAATAAATTTTCACGTTGGATTAAATTTTTAAAATAATCAGGTCAAACTTAAAAAAAAAAAACTCATATTATATAAGCAGACTAGATTCAAACTTTAAATTTAGAAAATAAAATAGTGTTTGAACGAGATAATTATTTTAAAAAATAAATTTTAAGAAATTTAAATTATATTATTTAAATTATTATTATTTTAAAACATTTTATTTGGATAGAATAATTGAATTATTTTAATTTCAATTAATTTTGTTAGGATAGAGTAATTAAATTATTTATATTATTAAAAAAATTATTATTATATTTGATAAAATTAATCTAGAGTATAAAATTTAAATTATTAAATTAATCAAAGCTAAATAAAAATATGAATGAAACACACAATAAATGAAAAAATAATTTCAAATTATTACTTTTTTAAGAATTTCAATTTCTTTGATTTTATTGTATTAAAAATCTCTACTAAAATTTCTAGAATTTTAAATTATTTAAAATTCAATATCCAAAAAAATATATTTTAACCCATAAAATTTTAATTTCTTTTAAAAAATACTCATCTCTAAGTTCTTGAATTTGATAAAGTATAGTATAACCATCCTATTTCCCACCCCTTGATTATTTACATGTGGTTGATGTTAGCCTTACCATTTGATAAGCACATGGTGTAAACAAAATCTACTTCCTCACCAACAAAATCCTGAGGTGATGAAGGGGTTGGAAGATTGCAAATAGTCAATGATGCACTTACATGGCACTAAACAGAAGGGCATATTAGAAAATTCAATAATGTGCTAAGCTAATAGGTGACATGTTTAACTAAGGATAAAATTAAACACATGATATTAGTTTGATGCAAAGGAGAGAGAAATGTTGTTGTTTGACACGTGTAACAGGGCTGATGCATCTGGACACAGAATTAGTACTAGTTTAAGAAGCATAATCTAAAGAATGCACATAAAATAGTAAGGTTAGTGAGGTTTTTTAGAGGTGAAAATTACAAGATCCCCAATGGGCATTCCCCAGGTGTTGGATTGCTTACCTCTTTCGGGGATCGATGTATAATGTCATTAAAATAGAGTAAAAGTGGATGCCATTTCGGGTATTGGATGAATTAAATATTATCGTCATGATGGGTTGAACGTCACTTGGGACAGGTGTTGCCTCCTAATTATTTACTATATTTTATATAAACATGGTGCTTTCTCAACTGCTGGAACCATCAAACTTTCCATGCTTCTCAAAGAAATTGTAATATGTTGATTAAAACTTTTTATTTCAGTGTTTTTACCTTCCATTTATTCATACTTAAACTTGAAATTATATATTAAATTATAATAAATCCTATTAATTAATTTATGTGTTTGATGGTACATAATTAATTCATATTTTAAAATATTTGCAATAACTCTATAAATAAAATCTCATAATTGTAAAAATTGATCTGTTTGAATTAATTGATAACTTATTTCGTTTCAGTTCAAGTAAATTATAGGTGAATTGTGTCGTTAAATCAATGTAAACTAGTTTTAATTAATTTAAAATTAAGTGCATATAATAAAATAACATAAATTAAAAACGATAAACATAAATTTTTATTTTTATTTTCAAGTTTTTGTTAAATTTTTTATTACATTATTGATAGACACAAACTTTTATGCATATTCACAAACTTTTGTTACTAATGTTAATTACGTCATTGATAAACGTAAACTTTATTATGTATATTAATGATGAAAAATATTTTAATAAATTACTTAAATAAAAATAAAATAATTAATTAATAATAAACATATTAATGTATATTATTAGAATATCGTTAATAATATTGATGACTAAATAAATTACGCACCAATTGCTAAAATGATGGCTAGTGTGACTAAATAATATGTTTATTATTAATTAATTATTTTATTTTTATTTAAGTAATTTATTAAAAAATATTTTTATCTTTTAAAATTATATTAATAAAAAATGTTTTACCTAATTTTTTTTAATAAAAGTGACAATAGATATTTTTTTAAATAATTTGATAATACTTCTAATGCATTAAGTATTATTAATTAAATCATAAGAACTTTAAGCCAACCCAATATTGAAAAACGATTTTTTTTATATTTAATGAAATTTTCTTGGAACGAAAAACAATATTAATTAAGGGTTGTTTTCCTTTTACAATTAGTGAACCAATCAACTTAACGCCATCACAATGCAATGTATGTGAAAGTACAATTAAGTTTTTCTGAATAAGTATACATATGTTAAGGAAAACGATGCATTAAATTTATCAAATAAGTATATATATTATTTATCAATAAACCTTTCTCCTAGAATTTAAGATATGACTGTCACGGCGTGTGATTTAATAATTTTAATTTAAAGATATGAAAAATAAATTAACATATTTAAAGTTATATAAAACTATTTTTTTAATATAATTATGTACTATTACTGAAAGATCAAAGAGGCCGAATTCATACTTGACCATTTTATATTACTCTATATTCATATAACTTATTAACTCCCAACAAGGTAAGAATAGAAGTGGAAAAGTAAACATGTGATGGGCGATGATAGACACAATAAGATATGTGAAGTTTTATAGAACTATCAAATTTTTTAGGGTCAAATTTTAAAAATATTTTTTGCAAATGTAAACTTCGTTGTTTCCAATTAAAATTAATATAAATATTAGGATAAAACTATAAATTCTAAAATTATTTTTAAATACTTAATAATACTTATAAATTTAAAAACAATTTATATTTTTTTAATTGACAGTTATCATTCCTCTAATATCTTAAAAATAAAAGAATATTATATTTTTTTTAAAAAATAAACTACTGACTTTCATTATTTATTATATTTATTTAATATAAAATTGACATTAATAATCATTTTATATATGAGAGGATATAAAATACTCTTAATTTTTAAAGTACCATAAAAATTATCTTGTTTTAATAATATTATTTAGTTTAACAAAGTTTTAACTCAAGATTCATCCTAGATATGTTGTTTAATAATAATAATAATAAAAAAAGGTTGTTTAAGGGCGATTTTAGCTTTATTCTACATTCATGTTGTTTCTTTATTCTTTTTTATATTTTAAGCTGATATTACGGTCCTCCAAGAATTCAAGTCGATTGTTGATGAACAGTTAGAAATTAACTCAACTTAATTATCTCTGAAATTGAAAGCAACAATAAATAATCAAATTGTCTTGGTCAGTTAATTTGGTATATTTTCTGATAATTTCACCTGTTCACTGGCTACACCTTAGATGGAGCATCTATAATGCGTTTAATTTGTGTCTCAAAGGAAATAAGAAAAAAAGGAAACAGAAAAGAAGAAGCCTGAACCCCACTAAGCCTAATAATAATGTTCCAGTTCTTTTAATTTAAAAAATGACATATAAAAATGTATATATCTAGGAGACTCTACTAGTAATACCTGTGTGGTACGGATCGATCATCATCTTAATAAAGTAAAATCCATTATATATATACTTGTACTACTAGAACACTTTGTTTAACAGCTAAGCATGTGTGAGCACTTAAATTTTTTATAAAAAACTAAAGGTGAAAGAGAGGATCGCATGTGATTTCTTGTGTTCAACATTTTCTTTTTGTATGTGTATAATGTTTGTTCTTTTTGGGTGTCTTTTCAACATAGATTAGGATCAAGGTTTTGTTATTGCCACGGGGACACTTGAGTATTTAAAATGTTGAACCATTTGTCTTTCTGATAATTGTTTAATATGATACATATATACTGTGACGTGCCTTCTAGAAATTCATTTCTTAATTAGTGAGATCAAACTTTGACCCTCCCCCATTTAACTTTGATAAAATTTAAAAGTTATGAGTGAGTTTTTTCACATCAAGTTCTTAGAAGATTAATTTTGAGTTCATCGTCAACACAGTCCTAACATGACTAAGACCTCATCGTATGCTTTGTGTTTGTTTGTAAAGGAATTAATACTCCAAAAAGTATGAAAATTGATACAAAAGATATGAATATCAATTGTAGTAAAGATTAATCACAGCAGCTAATAGAGTTGGAAACTTAAGACAGTTAAGAAAAGCAATAGTCTATAATAACTTATTGTTAGGTTTCATGCAAATTGTATTATTTATTCTTAAATGATAGATTAACACCAAGTTTAACAATTTTAGAATGATATTACGATCTCTAAGAGCTTCACAGCATTACGTCTAAAAATTAAGTAAATAAACTTGTTTAAACCCTCTTTCACATCCACTAATGCTACCCGATCTTAAGCATTAGCAGACAAATCATTTTACTAATATTTTATCTAATCTAAAGACAGCTAAGCGAAGTTTTAAAATCGAAATTAATGTATGTTTCGGCGTCTTTCATTTTATTAGACTTAATTGCAATTTTTAATTCATGTCTGATTTTAATTATTTACATTTGATTCTCATTTTTTTAATTATTTAAATTAAGTCTTTATTTCAAAATTTTATCCAATAATTAATATAAATATAATAAAGATGTAAGATATCATTAATTTGTATAAATTCATAAAAAATTTATAAAATCATTAAATAAATATTTTTTATTATTTTTATTTAGATAGTATATTTTAATTCATTTATATAAAACAATAATATCTTATATTTTTATTATATTTTTTAATTATCATATAAGATTTTACTATAAAATATTTAATTTGAATAATTAAAAAATAATAAAAAATATATACAAGTAAAGTAAAAAAATTACACATAATTTAAAATATTAAAATTAAAAGTACACTTAGATAATTTTATTATGTGGAAATTCTGCTTGGAAAAGTGGAAATTAAAACTTCTACTTCTAAGGATATAAAAAAGAACTTGTAAACCACCACTAAAATTTAAAACTTCAAAGGATATAAAGAACATCTAACCACCACTAAATTAACCCCTAATAAATGAAGTAGATTGATTAGAACGCATAAAGGAATAAAAAAGTAGCATATCAGCAGCTGGTTTCAATAAAGAGGAAATATACTCATTCTTGGTTTGGGTGATTTATTTACTAGTTCAGCTTCAATCATTTTCGAAGATGTGATTTGACTCTCTTATTTATGAACGCAATTAATGTGTTTTTCTTTTAATTAGACTACAAATGATTTCGCATTGGCTATGAGGGAAAATGAGCAGGACATTCATATTTGCAGTGACTTTGTGCAGTCATTTTAGTTTATAATTATTTTTAAATATTACTTAAAGTTGTATTCAAAATCATAACTTATTGTTTTTATCTTAAATTTATCAATAACTTTTTTTCCCTTACCACCACTTTTAATGTGATATTATAAATTATTTTTTAAAAAATAACTAGTATTTAATATTAGTTATTGCATTTTAATTATTGTAACATCTGCATTATGTTTAATTTTTTAATAAAATACTTATAATGTTTAATTTTATTGCTTAAGTATATATTTATATCTACAAAATAAACAAATTATATTAAAATATTCAAAAAGGGATGATCATGGGTGAAACCGATCCCAACCAATTTGATTCTATTCAAAATAATTAAGAAAAAAAATATTATTTTGAGTGATTAGGTTAAATTGGATAAAAAATGCGGCTTGATGTTATCAAGTCGGGTGTTACATCGTGCATTGCTAAAAAACTTTTAACTTGACTTGACTACCTTAATTTTTTTCTTTTTATATTTTTTATTATTAGCATTTATATATATACACACACAATATGAAATTTAAATGATATTTTATTTTAAATAAAAAATTTAATACACACATCTCATATAAAAAAGTTATCAAATAGAATATTCTTCAAATATAAAAAAGATAAATTTTAATTATTGAATCTTATTATGAATATTAAAATTTAAAAAAATTCATATAAATTTTTTAATTAAGTGATTACGTGACTTCAAAAATATTTTGACGTTAATTATTTATGTATGATAAATTTAAACAGCATAATCATACAAGAATAATTAACATTAAAAACATTTTAAATAAAACTCATTTGTTTTAAATCAACACAAGACTCTTTTTTTTTTTTTTTTTTTTTTTTTTTGGTCTTTTGAGGTGATGTATCTCAAAGCTGCAATTGCACGTGTGGTGGGAAACATTATTTGGATGTTGATCTTCCAATTGCAAGTTGCGAAATTGTGTTAAGGTAGGTAATTAATTTAGTGATCTCACAGTTGTAATGTCACTAAAACAGCCACTCTGGGTAGCTAAATCTGACTAACTATTCATGTCTCTTTGACCATAGCAATCAAAACAGGTGAAAAGTTATGTAACAATTAGTGACTATAGGTTAAAGATCCAAATATCAAATGTTGCAAGAAATTTGTGCGCAACAATGGTTGCAAGAACAAAACAAGACAATTTATGGGTCATCACGCCGTTTGACCGTACCTTGCACATATATTCCCCCAAAAAGATGGTGCTCAGCGTACTTTTCAGAATGATTGTATAACTTCGATAATTCTGAGTATTATCTGCAGTTCCTTTCCCTTCTTCTTTTTGTTTCAGGTCGATTATTTGTACGTAAGCTGACAAATATTAAACAACCAATTTCAGCGTCAAGATTTTAAGTTGAAGTGTCTCATACTCACATGACAATCTATTTTGCTCCATTGCTAGGAACTTACGCGCTTAGAATTAAGATAGAAAAGTGATTATGGAAACTAATGTAGTGTGAATTGGCCAAAATCTTTCGGACGGTTCTGTTTTAAAAAAAAGAGCAAAAATCAAATTGATGATGAATTGAATGGCAGAAATTCGAAGAACGCGCTTCCACATCCCTGTCAAAAACTTTAGGACAACTAAGGGCATAGTGCAAACCAAACTAATTGTCGTTGTTGATCTGATCTGATCTGATCCTCAATATGTTGGTCGTTTGGCACTGCCAACCAATTTAGTGAATGCATTTTCTTTGGACAATAAAGATAATAATATCACTTGCAAAGTAATTTATTTGAAAAAAATGACTTTTTCTTCTTAGCACTGGATTTTGTTTGTGAAACAATTAAGAAAAGTACTTTCACTTTACATTGACCCACATTACCTTTGCGGGGCACTTTTCTACCTTAAAGCCAACTTTTTGACTCAAGGAAGATACAGGAGTATGCAATATCCATGGTCAATTAGTCAAACTTTGGATTATGATCCCATTCCAAACAAGATAACCACACGCTTGGGTAGGCTTACTTAGCCATCATCTCCACCATCTCGTACATTGTTTTCCAAATTATTTATTTGTTTTTCTATATTTTACTCAAATTTTTTCACTAGGATGAAGTTATAGGTAATAAGCACATATAAAGACCATTCTGAAAAATATCTAATTACTCTGTTGATGGCATGATATTAAATATATTTGAACTCACGGTGACAAAGTTTACGCACTTATTTATATATTGATATAAAGTAAATTGATAAGTCAGATTAGTTGTTCATGTACTTCAAATTTATAAGCACATTCTTGAATATATAGGAGAATGCTCGCAAGATATAGGTTGAGGACAAGTCATTTATATACATTCTTCTGGTAATAGTTTAGCTAGGTGAGACTTGTCTTACAATAAACGAATGATTGCCTAAGTTTGACTTAAATAAGCTAAATTTAAACTTAAACTTAATTCATTTAAAAATTTAGGTTTAACTTATTTACTACTTTGAAATGTTATTTTATTGGTTTAACTATATATTTTTTCATATAAAAGTATTATTATTTTTAATTAGTGTTAAAAAATTATTCAGATTTTAATATTTGCTATTTTAAAAATATTTAAAATTAATTTCTATAGTCGGTTGTTTTGTGTTAAATTGATAAAATTTAAAAATAAAAAATTTAATTTATTATTGTCACTTTATCATTAATTTTAATATTTTATTATGTAAAAATTCATATTTACAAAAGGAAATTGTAAAAAAAAATATTATCTTTAAAAATTAATAATTAATTCATCTTCTTTAACTTCCGTCTCATTTCTAATTCTTTAATCTCCTTTTCAACTATTCTCCTCTTGATCGATCTCCAACGCCGATTCCATGTCTCCATCCTTGTAACATCCATCAATGTAGTGAAAGTGATCTTATTAGGCTTCAAACCACTTGCACTTATCTTATTCCCAAGCTTCTTAGCATCTTTCAAAATCTCCAACCTTGCAAAGGTCGTTGATCAGCGCATTATACGTAATCAAGTTAAATCTAACACTCTAACTTGAAACTCTCCTCTACATCCTCCTATTTATAGTATCCATTTACTAAAGTATTGAAACTAACAACGGTAGGATGCAAACACCTCTTGGAAATTTTATCAAACACCAACTGCGCGTTCCTAACATCACCACCTTTACAGAACCCGTGCATCAAAACATTACAAATTTTTGGAGGACACTCACAATCCAAAACCTTCAATAAAAGTCCCAGAAGGTCCCATGAGTTTCAACTTCATCACGTGATGAAGCAAATGCCCACAAGCCCTAAATACTCTCAAATGAATTATTTTTAATTTTTTAGTTCTAAACATATTAAATGAAGGACCTGAATAGAACAAAGAAATAAAGTTAGTTCCTTCTCCTTTTGCATCAACCGTTCATACAAGCTATGCTTTTGTTCCTTCTTCTCCTTAGCATCCAATAATACACCTTTCACAATTGACAAGATGTCTTTGATCCCTTGAAGATCCTCGTACACATGATAGGCTCCAGAAGCTTCTTCATAAATGTTAGAAGCAAGCTTATGTAACAGTGATTCAATAATATCGAAGATGAAAAATTCGGCCATGTTTAAGGTAAGGTCGTTGGACTTTAACAAGGTCATCGTTACAATTTCATACATTTTTAAAAAGTCATAAAATAAATTTTAACAAGTTTTTTTAAAACTAATTTCAATGAGTACTATTTTTATAAAAGTAAAAAAAAAATATATATATAATTAAGCCTATTTTAATTTTATTAAATTTATTCTTTAAATATCTTTTCTGTTTATTAATTTAATATTTAATTGACGCTTTTAAGCTAAAAATTGATTTAAAAATATATAGAAAAGAAAATTCTCTTTAAGCATAAAAGTAAGTTAGTTAATATGAATATTAAAATAAAATTTAAAATTTACTCAATAATAACATTTTATAAATTATGACTTTATGCCATATTTCCATAAACTAAATTAAATTTAATTTCCAACTTTTAAAGCTTGACTTTATTTATTTGTACAATCCGGTCTAAATTAAATTTAATATAAACTAATTAATTTAATTAAGCATGTGAATTAGATGAGTATTTAATAAGCTAAACTTGCTAATACGCACGAATATGGATACATTTAGCAAATTAACTTCAAAAAGGTTGCTCAATATATGAATGGAAATGAAAAAAAAGGTAAATGAAGAAAATGAGATTACAACTAGCAAGAACCCGTGACAACCGATTCTAGGCACAACTCAAGCTATATATATATATATATACATGTGGAGGGAAAAATAATAGTATATAGTTCAAAGTTATAGAAAGAAAATTAATGTATGACTGGAATTGTATTGATTGAACTCTTTTTTTTTCTTTAAGTTCTATCTTCTTAATTTTATTCTCTAAACTCTGTACATTACTATACTAATAATACTTTTTTCATTGTAACCATTACAACCAGCCATGAATTTAACTTTTTATATTATACTCAACTAGGATGACAATAGTAGGGTATAGGTAGAGTACTATAATATCCATTATCATATTCACGTTTTAAAAAAATAACCTTATTCAACTATATACTTACGTAGGTATAAACATTAATTCCCATATCCGTACTCTCTGAGTATCGCATACCTATCTTGTATTTACATTTTATTACAACAATTTTTTAAACTAAAATTCTTAGAAATAATAAGTAAAACTAAACACATAAGTTATTTGTCAACGATAACCTTATCTTGTGTGAGATACGATCGAACAATAATGACAGAACAATAACGAGATAGATCTGTACAATGAGTGATCCTTCGTGTGGGATCACGTGGTGATCTCTTGTGGCAGTATTGACAACTAGCTCTAATGAATAATGTATCATAATTACTAGGTTTTTATGGAGTGAACATTGAGAATGAGAGTAGAGTTAAGACAGAGAAGTTTAAGTACTAAATGACAATGAAAAGTGGATAAATAAAATATTATTTTTAACTTTTGAATATGAAATTATAAGAAAAATAATAGATTCAATTAAAATAATATATATATATATATATATATATATATATGTATATATTAATACTAGTAATTTTCACTCATATATAATATGAAAGTATTTTGTCAAAAATATAAATTTTTGAAAAATTATTTTAATGAATTAAATATTTATAATGTATATAAATTTTAAAAGAAAGAATTTGTATAAAAGATAAATGTTCACAATAAAATTTTATAATAAAGAAATATACGTGCATGTATATCACAAAAATTATACTTTTTTATCCAAAGAAAAAATTAACACATAAGAATTAATAATATTTTTTTATATTTTATATCTTTTAAAAAAAATTGAATGTAAATAAATGATAAAAATAATATTATTTAAATTCAATAGATTATAATTGTACTTGTAATACACATGTTGAATAGAAAAATATTATTTTAAATTAAAATATAAAAAATAAAATTGAAATATTAATAAATAATAAGTTTACGGTAATAATAGGTGATTATAAAATTTATAAAATACTGATAATATATTTATTATTTATCATTTAATTTATGATTTAAATATCAATATAATTTTATTGACAAAAATATTTGTGTAAAAAATATTTTATATGTGTGTCATATATAAATAATATTTTTTAAAAAAGTTAATCTCATATCAACTGTGTAATAATTAAATTGTATTAGTCTAATTAAATAATATAAAATAGTAAATAAATTTTTCTATTAAAATATAAATCAAAATAAATTTTCTAGTATATTTATTAATAAATATATTTTTATAACTTCATATAAGTTGTATAATAATATAAAAATTCAATATGTGACACCCTAACGTCACAAGCTTCAAATACAGTAAACGTATATTTAAGGGCATAATATTTTATCGTAATATCACACACACCTTCGTAAATATAGGAGTTAACGTGCATAACCAAATATTCATTTAATTACTTGTAATTTAAGTGTGCATCATCCATAACATTCTTTTTATTTATCATGTAATCAATCTAAGTGTAATTTTAAAGGCTAAACTTATTTGTCAAGCAAAATTTAAAATTAACTAATTTACCATACATAGTCATAAACATAATTCATTTGGAGACTAATAAAAGATAAAAGAGATCCCAACACATGTCATGGGGAGAACAAACTACACATCATCCAAAGTATTCAAAAAGTAAGTAACAATCCCCATTTTAAATCTCCCAAAATTCCCATCATGCAAAAAGAAAGGGAACACACACATGGATATACATAACACTAAATCAATCAAGAGAACTATACTTCTATAAGGGATCAGAGTCAGGCAAAGTAGAGAGGGTAGCGTCCGGGTCGGAAGGCAAACTGGGTAGGTTCTCGTCTACATCTTCCAACCAGCCGGGAGTAGGTGGAGGTATATGGGAGTATGGGGAGGATAGGGGTGGTGAAGAACTACAATGTGAGGGTCCAACCTCATCAATGGGTGACAGACTGCGGGGTGAAGTAGGAAGGCGAGGTCTAATAGATGACTCAATCACCTGAATGTCCACACACTCAGGCACAACGAGAGGAGGAAAAGAGGGTCGAGGTACATGAGAATCGGGGGTACTGTTCAGGATAGGTAAGGGAACGAGAATATCAGCGTCTATGGGAGCAGGGGCAGCCACAGGTGGAATGAAAGGAAATGGTATACTGGTAGCGTACAAAGGTAGAGGAAAAGCAATCTCAACGGGCATATCTGTGATACAGCGAGTCTCCCAACCCACCTCAGTAACTGACCCAAGGGTCATCTTGGCGAACCCTTGATAGATCGTTTGCTGGGTAGTATCATCGTAGATCAATAAGTCATCATCAGTTGGGAGTACTGACACCTTCATCATTTCGGAACCCATCTGCACACAGTTTACACAATGCACCAAACAAACAGACATACACCACAAAGGAGAAAACAAAAGAGAAAAGAAAGGGTAAGTCCATAATATCAATCAAAATAATAGAATATTGATAAAAGAGATACTTTAAAAGTAAGGCTATCAAAGGATTAATGTTGCATTAGAAGTAAGATAAAACGAAATTCACTAATATTCATAAATGAGATGATGCATGATGCAAGTAATCTATGGAGGTTACTTCTTCTTTTATGATAATTCCTTGTTGTCATGTAATGCATGGGGATCCCATGTACCAATTTCCATTTAATTCACTTTCAATCTCAAGGCAATCGGAGGACTCCATTCCCTACTATCACATCCAGCACATTCAAAGTTTTATGATAATGGTCAACACTACACTTCACGAGTGTCATTCAGGAATGAGCCTACTGCGATCTTGGTAACGGGTGTTCACGTCAGGCTTGGCGAGGGTTTGCTGGCGACGTGATCCAGTTACAGTGAGCTATTCTGCGCCATTGGGTCATCCCCCCTTTACCACCCTCAAGGTTCGTCTTTGATCCTAACATAGGCGTCCCACAGCTATGCCAACTATAGCCTTAAGTTTTCTTCTCACTTAAGAAGATGATGCATGGTTGATTCCTTAATTCTTAAATAGTCCAAGTGGGCTTTGTTAATTTAATGTCAATGGTATACTAAAATGGGTCTTTTCATAAGGTCATATAAGGTTAGGTCTTCTCTTGTACTGTACATTATTATGCCTCTCTAAATTCATAAGTTTTTGGGTTATGTGGCCTCCAATTAAATCGAAGAATGGTTGAGAATGTTGTTTTACATAATCGAACCATTTAGTATATTCCCTTTTTATTGGTTTATTAGTTTAAAATTGATTATGCCAAGACTTTTGATTTAAGAAGAGTTATTTATTTATTATTATTATTTTTTTAATTTTAAATTCAGTCTACTATTACTCTCCTCTCTACTGTGTTATTCATTTACTCTCTTCTTTTATGTTTCATACTTAATTACTTATGAACTTAATTTATTACCTCATCTCACTCATCATCTTATGCCTAAATATTGCTAATTATATATTTCACATTATTCCATCATCACCTACTGTCTAGGGAATATGTTCCATTAAAATTCTGCGTTAGTTCTTCATACTTTAATTTATTTCATGATGTATTTTGTAATTCACTATTATGTTAATTCTGTTCACATTTTATTGCTCACAGTTTTTCGGTACATTTATCTATACAATATAGTTTCAGGTCATCCTATTATAAGTGTATTTATGTAGATTTTTCACTTACGTCTTTTAGGTGAATTTAACGCACATACCCGTCAATTATCCATTCCACTTATTATCTTACTTATTCGTCAAGTGCAGGGAATTTTATCACTAATTATTAGTTCTCAGATTCTAATTCTCCTTAGCCTGGTTTTGTCACTAAGAACATGCCCTTACATTAATTGCTCTATTATGTTAACTACAAAACCTCTCTTTGTTTTGTACAAGAGAGAAAATCAATTTCGGTTATTAACATTATCCTCACCATTTGTCTCACACAAGGTTCCAAAAATTTGATTCCAAATTACCACGGTAAACATCGAACTATCCAACAATAATCTCAGTCACATAAAAGAAATTATGGCATTCATTCATCATACAAACATTTGTCACACAAAACCAATAATCTACCCACTCAATTTTTCTCTCCTATAATAGAAGCACTTTGATTAAGTTACATGTAAAAATTCTAATCAATTGGACTCACAACAATTATTTAACTAAACACACATCATAACTCAATTATTTTACAAAAATAGTTCATTTAAAAGTATAAGAAGAAAAGATTTCAATAAAATTTCACACAATTATAGATTCCCCCTTACTTGTTAACAGTAGTTTTGGGACAAAGGAGAAGGTATAGGATGTGGAGAATCCTCGTCTTGCTTGGTGCAGACTTTGGTGGAATATTTTTTAGGCGACGAAGTAAGGAAATAAGGTGTAGGGAATGGGAAGATGTGATAAGGAAAAGGAAGGTTAAAGATCTTTGTGACTAGATGATTCTAAAAGGGAGGACCCGAGAGTTATCTCCTTGGCATTACACACACTTCTCATTCATTTATTTTTGTAGTTAGGTTATATTTAGTTGAATGCTTCTCTAGTGGCTTCTTTGAAACAAGAGAGGTTTATGAGAAAGTGGTGCAAGGGCACCTTAAATTGACGTGATTAAAACAGTTCACCGTAGTTTCCAATGCCACTCAACCTATGTGTGTGTAATGAGCAGCCAGATCATGAGTATAGACCCGTAAGTACGTGAGGGAGTAGTCATTTCAAAGCTAAATTATGGTGTTTAGGTGATAGTTGCAGGGGTAAGAGAAGGACACGTTCTATGGTTGATCGGTGGAGTAGTTATGGTCAGATATATATCTTCTTCCACTAAGATTTGGAGCAGCACTTGGATTTATTGTTTTGACACATAATAATACTGGTGCATGGCTTGGCAAATCGACATGACCGAGGGGAAGGGATGGTGGAATACACGTGCAGCTCCAAGGATAGGATACTCAATTTCGTGCCATGCAAAACAAAATGATATGAAGGGATTATTCCATTATACCAAGCATTCATGCATAGATAAAAAGGACATTTAATGGAAATTCTCATGAAATGGTTCAACAGATTTAAGGTATTTTTTCCTTATGTAACTCTTAATTAATTGTTGTAACTATAACCTATATGAAAAGGGAAAAATCTGGTTGAATAATAATTTAAATACACGTACAAAATCATCATTGAAAATTTTTTATTAATGAAGATTTTAATGATTAACACAGGGAAAGAGGGTCACTAAATAAGAATATATATATATATATATATATATATATATATATATATATATATATATATATATATAAAAGTGAAATTCTAGGATGTTACACAATACATAGTTGTACAACAAAGTTTAAATATATATGCTTATACTCATACTCATCTCTATTAAAATTTGCAAGTATTTACCTATATCTATACTCGTACCCATGTAGCAGATAAATATTCTAATCATTATGAATAGATTTTCCGAGTAATAATTGAATAATTTACTCGTTGCCATCCCTATACTCAACGTTAGAAATGTTGAGTGAACGAAGTCAAGTTTGGACGTGGTTGTTTCATTTTTCTCCAATTGTCTTTGTCTTCGGTTTACGCCATTTGTTAGGTCCAATGCACTAGATGGACAGCTAAGAGGTTGTTAATGGACAGCAAGATATTGTTGACAATGGAGAAAGGCCACATAGAATCAGGAACAAACCTCTTTACCTTTGAGACTACGTAACCAATTAAAGACATGACAACTATTGCACATAGGAGAATTCTGTTATGCAATATGGAGCATAACTAACTTTCTATTCCTTTTGTATTTCACGTTGCATGAATAACGTTATATAAACACCACCTAATAATTGGGGGAGGATAATGAATACAACCAATTTCTAAATCTCTGCGTCTGTTATTCTCTTTTCCCTTTTTTTGAATTAATCTTTTCTCTCCCCTCTGTGACACTTTTCACCATTCCTCTAAAATTGAGAACCATAGACTGAAAAGAGGAAAAAGTCGATCCAAAAATAATTTGAGTACTAGACTTTGGAACTCTTGTTGTTATTTTACTGAAACATTTAAGGGTTTAAATGTAATTAAAATACAATTAAGTCACGCTGATTCAGGCTTGTTAGATTCATCTATGGATTTAGATTATTGAAGATTGATCCAAAAGATCAAATGTTAAAGGTATTAGCTGGAATTAATTAGTTGGGTCACTATTTATATACGAGTCATTGTAAGTATATGTAATTTTTTTTTCCATTACAATCAATTATTTTATCAATAATACAAATTTTATTTTCATAAATTTCTTTTTTTATGAGTTTTTCCATGTTTCTCAATATCAAAACAAATAAAACTTTATTGTTCTTTTAAAAAAATTAGAAAGTTAAGTGACGCCTGTTTATAGTGTTTATTTTCATAATTGTGTTTTTAAAAAGAACCTGTTTATGAACTTATCTTGTGCGAGTAATTATTTCAATATTAATTTTCATATTATGAGTATCTAAGATACTTATGCCAAATATGTAACTGCACTTTAGTTAAATAAAATATATTTTTAATGTATTTTCCTTTTGACGAACTAGTAAAATAAAAGTGTTATTTTAATATTAAAATTAACTATGAAAAATTAACAAAAAAAAAACATTAATTAAAATTACAACACCAAACATAATTTAAACTGATTAAAAAATATTTGTATATATATGTCAAATATAAAATATAACAAACCAAATATTTTACTAATTCAAATCTTAACACGATAGTATGATTTAAAATGTGACTCCACAGTATTAGGAGAAACAAGTAATAATTAAGTACCTGAAGTCACATCTATTTCTCCTCCCTAATATGTGTACTTTTTATCAGAAGTTCGACTCCAATTATGATCTTTGGCCTCTCTTGACTGTTTTAGCTTCATGGGTTGATATATTTTGCGCTGAATATGAAGAAAGTAAGAGTTTGAATTTTGAAAATTTGAAGTTCCAAAAATGTCTAATAGAGATGTTGGATTAAGCCTAATCTTCAACTGTATTATGTATTATTATGGTCTAAACAATATGGAATAACTATCAAATTAACGATATATTCCATGGAAAAATGCTGAAAGATGTTTTGTTACTTCAGAGCAGTGACAACAAGTGCATACAGTTGCTATGTTCTTTGTTTATGTTTGCACGGTATTAAAATCTTTCTTAACCAATAAAGCTGGTAATACATTTTTTAAAATATTTTTAATTATTAATTAAAATGTACTCTTTAATTTTATATACTTTTAAAATTAATTAATTAAAAATATTTTAAAAATACTATAATACTCCCAAACTGCCACCTGGCAGCATCATATTCATTGAGGGAACTGGAATCCTATAAAATCATCTGTAGCAGCCTTGTCACTGCTGGAATGTTGCTGGTCCGCGGGGCCGGCCCAAGGGTTAGGGATAGTATTTTCAAAAAAAGGTAGAAAAAATATTTGCTTATAAATAATAGTTAAATATTTTTTTACATAAAAAGGTTTTCTATTTTATGAATATATAGTTATTAATTAAAAAATTAATAATTTAAGTTTTAATAAAATGCATGGGTACAAATAAATCATGTAATTATTAGAATATATATATATATATATATATATATATTATGTAAATAAGAGAAAACACTATAATATTGAAACAAATGATAAGTAAAATCATTTTAAAAATGAATGCAATTTATCTTGATTTTTAATAGTTGACTATGTTAATGGTCACTTATATATGTTTTTTTTTTTATATATAATTAGCTATGTGTGGTTGTGTCTATGGCTAACTAGGGATATGTATGATGACTGCATAAGATAAACAATTATTTCATTTATTCGTCATGGCACATTTACCCTTTTTGGTATTAACTCCATTTTTTTGTCACGTTTAAGATTCTTTTTTCCCCTGATGTAATGCCATGGTTAAAAATTGAACCCAAGACTCTGTCACATACCCCTTTAGTATTTGGAGGGGGGAAGTAAAGTTTTTTGCTTCGTCTGAACTTTGTTGACATAAACAGTAACGTTAATTAGGTTTACCTGTGCTTGTGCTATGTCTTATTCACTTTAGAATTTATCGAAATACTCACTCATTTCAACATAGCAAACATTTAAAAAAGATCAAATAAAAATGTTCTTGTAATTTAATTAAATCAACTAATGATCACTATAATTTACGAAAAAAAATGTGGCTCAGCTTATCTTCGTTAGATGAGGGCTGTTTATATTTAATTAAAATATTAAATTACTGATCTTTCATGATTGCGTGCAAGAGTAATTGATGAAGGAATTTCATTTTGTTAAACTTATAATTCCAAGGCCAATGAGAGATATATTAATTGTTCTTCTATTTCAAATTGAGTGATATTAAATCTCTTATAATGCTTTTCTATTCTATTAAACTGCATTTGGATAAATATAGTTTAATTAAATTTTTATTTAATAAATTTGCACTATATAAATATATATGTTAAGAACATTTATAAGCAAAATGATATGATCGAGGGAAATACTAAAGGCACCCAATATCCAGTTATAAAAAAATTATGTATTTTGATAAATTATGCCAAAAAATTATTAAATTTATAAATGGTTCTAAATATTTAAATATACTTTGTGAAAAATATATATTTAATTTTAAAATATAAAAATATTTAATACAATAGTATTGTAGAAATATTAAATTTATTCTTTCAAATTATATAGGAAAAAACATAATCATTGTATTTTATATGCTTTTAGTCTTTTTTTTTTAATTAATGTTGAGTTTATTTCTATTGACATAAAATTTTAATTATAACTAAAGAATAAAAAATAATATAAAAACAATCAAGGTATTACGTATAAATTTTATCCAATTATATATCACTTTGAGATCCTTCGGTTGTTTTAAAATATTTATTAATTTTAAAATTAGAAATATATTAATTCAAAAAATATAGTTATCAATGTATTAACTAAATATTTATTCTCTTTGGTGTTTTTGTTTACTTTTAAAACAAAACTTTATTTGTATTTATCAGTTCATTAAAAAATTAAAATAATACTAATTACTCTAATTTTACTTATGTGTTTATTTTATCTGGTTTTTAAATACTTATCATAAATGAGAGAAAATTATAAGTCAACTTTATTTTTTTTGGGTCAAGACCGTACACATTTTTTATTACTGTTCAAAATAAATAAAATTATTATCCACAGTCAAACTTTTTCTTTAAGTATTTACTATTTAGCACAATTATATTTGTTAGAATTCGAACTATATGATAAAAAATTATGAATTTTGATATAAATAATAATATTAATTTTTTTTATATGTTTGTTACCCTCTTAAAAGATAAAATTAAAAAAAAAATTGAAGATAATAATAACTTTACAACTACATGTAACTCATATATTAATAAAGATATTTTATTTAAAAATAATTTATCTTAATATTTAATACAATTATGTTAATTTTAACTTTTAGAGTTGATTTCATGCATCTAAAAATATTTTTTATATTTAAATAAAATAATATTGATTATATTTTTCGTATTCTCAATATAATAAATACTTAATATTCAATAAATTTTATTATTTTTAACTTTTTTTACAAAAAAGTATCACTTTCAGTTACATAAAATTAACCATAGCAATTAAAGTTAATATTTGTTATTTAAAATGATTACTGAGAAAATTATTTTAAATTACAAATAATATGAAGACGAGGGATAAAATTATTTCTGCTTCTCCTTGATCTCTCATCATCCATTTGTAACTTAATGCCTGTACATAACATATATTCAATTTGGGTGCAACACTTGCATGACAACAGACAATATTAGTGTGACAATATATTTGTCTTTTATATATTTCCTTTAAATCTACATAGATAAAATTGATTTAAATTTAAAAAAACACTCGCGTTTTACTAATGGAACTAACATGTGGAAATTAAAGATCGTTCAATGAAATGAGATAACTAGTTAACGTTGCACCGAAAAAAAGAACAAATATAGAAGAAAACTGAACTCGCACGACATATTATTACAAATATATGTGATATGATATGTGATGCATCTTCAAGTGAATCAAGTAGATTCCAACCAAATGAAGTGCAAATTGAGTCGTGATAATTTTATTCGGCAGTTACTTTAATAATATAAAGTAGATATGTTGTCCCTTTTATGTCGTTAATCTTGATGCGATGATGAATTGAATTAAGCCATGGTCCAAATCACTGGTACTTCACCATCATCAACGTTGAGTCCCAAGTCCTTCCACACAGTTTTAGAGGCATCAACAACGTTGGTCCTGCAAGCTCTTGATTTCCCACAGCCATGCGCGGAGTCACATTCATCCACCACCTTCGCCACCGTGCTCCTCCCATTTCTGGCTTTGATTTTTATCTTTCGCCCGCACCGTGCACCTTTACTGTACCATCCCGTGGACAGTGCCACCACTCTTTCTGGCAACGGATGGAACTTTCCGTCGCATTCGGAGGGGCCCCCTCCGTCCCCGCCGCGGGCGAAGTCGTTTACAGTGAGGATGGCGTGCGTTCCAGAAGGGTTGACTTCGGGGGACTCTAAGCCATTGGCTTTGCACGACGATGCGTTCGCAAGATAAGGAAAAAGGGTTAGAATAACGTTCAGAATTAGCCACAAGGAAACCATCGACACACGAGTGTTTGCCATGCTCAACTGATAGATAAATTTGTTGCTTTTATTGAGTTGTTTGGAAACGAGGGGTCGTATTCTATTTATAGATAAGGGCAAGGTTAATCGCGACTTTGTCACTTTATTTCTCTTTTCTTTCTTTCTTATAAGAAGATTTCAAATCGTAGTTTATTAGTTTGTAAGAGACTAATATCTTCAAATAAACTTAATTTTCGTTAGTTATTGCGTTATTTTATTTATATAATTTCACTTGAAATATTTTAATATATAAGTGATGTTTTAAATTATGATAGTTATCTCTATATAAACTGTCAACAATTTAAGAAAGCAACGAAATTAATAGAAAAAGAAAAACCAATACCAAAAACGAAAGATATCTACCTAAGTAGATTCACCTTGATTAGCTTTTGTCGGGTAGAAAAAGAAAAAAAAAGGAATCTTCGAGAATTTCTCATAAAACCTCCTAGTAAACCATTTTTTTTCTGTCGATTTTAGACGATGGAATCATGCATCATAATGCATTTAAAAATGGTCGATTTGAATTTATCGAAAACATTGAAATCTTTTTTACTCTAAAAAACTGTCAAGAATTGAAGAAAGCAGTGAAATTAATAATAAGAAAGAGAAATAAAGATAAATATCGAAAGCAAGATAGAGATGACAAAAACTAAACAAAAGCAAAAGGAACGTGATTAAGAGGATATTTCTGCTTGATTGGCTTTTTCGGGAAGAAAACAAAGAATCTTTGAGAAATTCTTATAAAACCATATCGTAGTTAACCATTATTTTTTTTTTTTTTCGATTCTAAACGATGAAATCCCCCATCTTATTAGTACATCTAAAAATTGTCGAATTGAAAGTATCGCAAACATTGAAAGTTTAAAATAGTTTACACAGTTGGATATCGGTTAATATTCCACAAACATACATAACCCAAGCACACAAGACAATTTGATTTTAATAAGCTGCAAAGGGAAAACATGAAGAGAAACAAGAATTTTCGTGAACATGGTAAATTTGCATCTGGTAATAGAAAAAGGAAAAACAACAGGGATCAAGAAATGACAAATAATTTCTAGCAGAAATATGTCTTTTATACCTTACTAGAGAAATTTATATTGAATTTTATTAAATTGGTTTCTCTTTTTTTTTTTTTTCTTTTCAAATAATGTAATCTATACTGTTGGAAATTGGATTTAGACAAGCCAAATATTATGTGTGGAATTCGATATATTTTATCATACGGATTTTTATTTTTCATTATTATTTTACAAAACCGTATGTGTAGAATATTAATTAGATATTTCATTTTAGTTAAGTTCCATTTAATATATGCAATTATATTCTTTTTATAGATATAACAAATGTGAGTAGCTAAATAAGTAAGTCACATTTGACGTCAACAACCTACATTAGTTTTTAACTCAATTTAATTTATGCACAAATTTAGTATTTTTAATTTCAGTTATTCATATTTAGTTTTTATTATTTTTAAATTATTCAAATTACGTCTCTCACTTTAAAATTTTATTAAAAAAGTAATAAAAATATAACAGAATAATACTCTCTCTTGCATCGAGTATTTATTTAATTTTATTCCTTTTAAATACCATTTCTTAATTTATTTAAGTTTTTAAATATTGATATATGATATGAAATTGAATATAACTTTTTATATAAATTAAAATTTAAAATTACTATAATCTTAATTAATTCTAATTTAAATTTTGGATTCTTAGTATTTTTATTTTAAATTTTATAATTTTATTTTTTTAATTTATTTTTATTTAATATAATAAATATTCATTATGTGAATATCCAATTTTATTTGGGTATCTTTCAAAAATAAATTTTAAAAATTAAATATAATGATTCGATTTTATAGGATATTAAGAAAATAAATAAAAACTAATTTAAATTTTTAATTTTTAATTTTAAAATTACTAATTATATATTAAATAAGATTTAGGATTTCAAAAAATGTCTATAAATATAAAGCTTAGGTTCTCAAAGAGATAAACATATTTGAAGACGGTGAAACAAAAGGAGAAAAAACTGACACCTTTTGGAGAGAATGAAAAAATTGAGTTTAGGAAAGAGAGAGAAGAGAAAAGAGAGAGGGAATTGAGAGAATTTGAAAGAGAAAAAAAAATGAAAATTCAAAAAAGAAAACACGGTGAATCAAAGAGGAGAGAGGAGAAAGTTACAGAGAAACAAGTATTTTAAAAGTAATAGGATCCTCAAAGCTCACATCTTAAAGAGTCGATAACACATTAAAGGTTGAAGGAGAGAGTTTCAATCAAAGAACCCTAAGCTACTATAAGAGAGTTAAAAAAATAAGTATAAAGAAGAATGAATTCTCTTTGTTTGATAGTCAAATAAAGATTTATTTTATCTTATTTTCTTAAATTTTTCTCTGTGTGTTTTCTTTCTTCTTTTTTCTTCTTCTTATTTTCTTGATTTTCACTTGTTCATACTAGCATTGTAAAAAAAAAAAAAACTAATCTTGTAAAACTAAAAAAAAATTCCTTTCGTTCCTTTCATTTTATTAATAAAAATTTAATTTTACAAAATCTTAACTTTTTTCAAAATCTGAGAAAAAACTAATCTTAGTGAAACTTTAGAAAAATTTGTCTTTGTAAAAAATTTTTAGAAAAAATTAAGATTTTTTAAAAAGGATGATTCTTAGGAGAAAAAAAAAAGCATTTTGGGAAAAATTAGGGTTTATCATTGTAAAAAAGCTTTTTTTGGAGAAAAAAAATTAGGCTTTTGTTTTTTGGGTTCGTAAAAAGGAATGAATTTTTAGTGTTAAAAAAAAATTTATGACTTTTGAGAAAAAAAAAGGGAATATTTTTTTTTATGAATTAGGTTTTTTAGGGTTAAAATTAAATTTATATTAGTAAAAGAAAAGGAGCGAAAGGGAAAAAATTTTCTTAAGTTTCATGAGATTAAATTTTTCTCAAATTTTGAAAAAGTTAAAGTTTGTAAAATTAAATTTTTATTAGTAAAAAGAAAGGGAGAAAATGAAAAAATTGTCTAAATTTCACAAGATTAGATTTTTTTTGAATTTTGAAAAAAGTTAGGATTTTGTAAAATTAAAATTTTATTAGTAAAATGAAAGGAACAAAAAATTTTTTTTTTAAGGTTTTATGAGATTATTTTTTTTTTCTTTTACAATGCAAGTACGAACAAGTAAAAATCAAGAAAGTAAGAAGAAGAAGAAAGAAAACACACAAAGAAGAATAAAAATAAAATAAACAAAATAAAATAAGTCTTTGCTTGACTGTCAAATAAATAGAAGATCATTTTTTTTCGTGCTTGCTTTTTTTACTCTCTTGTAGTGGTTTATGATACTTTGATTGAAGATATTTCCTTCAACCTTTAATGTGTTATTGATTATAAAACTTTGAGAATCCTAATATTATTAGAATATTTATTTTTCTGTGACTTTTTTTATCTTTCCTCTTTATTTTATTGTGTTCTATCTTTTCAATTCTCTCTATTTTTGTCTTCAAAATTCTCTAAATTTTTTCTCTTTTTTTTTTTCTCTTTATTTCCTAAACTCTCAATTTGTTTGTACTCTTTAAAAGGTGTTAATTCTCTCTCATTTTGTGTTTCATTGTCTTAAAAAAGTGTCTCCCTCTCTAAGAGCCTAAGTTTCCTATATATATGTATTTTCTAAAATCTTAAATCTCATTTAATATACATTTATTTATTTTAATAAAGGCTCCAACTTCCTATGACCCTTTATTTTTCATTTAATATGACCAGTAATTAGTTTTTTTTTCTTTCTCATCAACTCTCTTAAAAATCTACAAACCACTTCAACTATTTTTAAATTTGATTTTAAATTTTAAATTTAAAAATTTAAATTATTTTTTATCTATTTTCTTAACCTCATACAAAATTGAATCATTCTATTTAATTTTTAATTTTAAAATGGGGATCCGGATAAAATTAGGTATTCACGCATTACTAATAATATAAATTTTAAAATTTATAATATTTTTTTAAAATATGCAATAGAGTGAATAGACCTTTAATTTTTAATAAAAAATAATTTAATTTAATAACAATCGTGTAATATACAGAAAATTCATTAATTCTATGTAATTACTGATTCAATTTTTATACACAATGCAAAAGATTCTAAATATGAACAAAATTTTATGTAAGATTTTGGTGTATAAAATAATTAAATATACAGGACATTGTTTTAGTTTCCGAAAACAACCACAAGAACCGTTCCTGGCCTGCTTCTGTACCATTGCATTCACAACTCACGAATATAATATCATATCTATACGCCGTCATGTTTTGCTGTTTCCTCTCCGACTGTTTCCTTCACGTTCATTGATAAAATAGGTGCATCTACATTCTATGTTGTATTGACTGTCGATGAAATAATAAAAAAATCAATGATCAAGATTGTTTACTTGTAACCTGTATAAATAGGTAATTTGGAAAACTTTTTAAATTTATATTCTTTTGCACTTAAAAAATTCAATTTTATCTGAGAATAATTTAATATTTATGTATAATATCAGAATTATTTTTTATTTTATTCTCTTGTCATCATTTTAATATGACAAATTTTGATGATATCAGGTGAAATTATAAGTTATTCAAATCTAGGTTATTTTTTTAAGGTATCGTTATTTAAATATTAAAGTATTGTCATTTAAATATTAAAATTAAATCATTGTGCTAAAAGAAATTTAAAGTGGAATACTATAATAAATAATAGATTTATAGCGTTCGGTAGTTTTAAACATTGTAAAATGATTGTAAAGTTTATTACAATGCTTAGATGTTGCAATAAATTTATCTATTACACTGCTTTTATATAATAAATGTTATTTAGTACAACGTTTCTTATTCAAAATTCTGAATTTTTTTTTATAATTTCAACCTAATAGCACACCACATACTTTTATTTCATTTAAATTTTAGCTCTTTCACAAACTCTTATTTTTGTATTTGCATTGCTTACAGGAGTGAAAAGAAGATGAACATTAAAATGACAAAGATTTATTTATTTATTTTTTCTCTTATTTTCGTTTATCATGCTGCACTCTTGTTGTGTTTGACTTTGAGTTGTGATGAGTTTTTAATAAGTTCATGATCTTCTGTTAATAAATTTTACAATGCATTGTCTTTTTAATATTTAATTTTTATTTTTCAAGATTTCATCCATTGTTTACAAAAGTGATGATCCTATAATTTTTTATAGTATCATCTCAAATTATATTGTAAGGTTTTATGTTAAAAGTTAATGTCATGTGTATTAAAGCATTTCAAGCATGAAAATAAATTTGTTTTCGCTTTGTGATACTTCTGTCTCAAGTTTTTACAGTGATTCTGGAAAAAAAATGCTATAATATATTCATTGTATTGTAATAACATTTCCTTTGATTAAGTGATAGAATTGAGCATGTTATTTTATCGCTTTTGTTTAATAAGCACCGTAGTAGAGAACATTTTTACAATGCATACTATTACAACTTAATAAAAAATAATATTGCAAAATGTTATAAAAACATATGCAAAAGCACTATAACACAACTTTTTGACATGGTGAACTAACCACTAAATTTATAAATTAACTTATATAAAATAGTTTCAGCTTAATTTTAAATATCTTTTTAAGAAACTTACTTCACCAATATAAGACACACGTTATTTTGGAATGTCACCTTTCTGTTCAATTAATCACATTTTTAAATCAATATCCGAATTTCAATTCAACAGAATCATGGACCAAAAAATGTGTGTGTATCTATATATATATATTATCAGAATAAAGTTATTTCTTTAAATATATGATTATAAAACCATTTATTTTAAATTTAATTTTATTAAAATATTTTTTAATAAAATTAAAATTAAGCTGCACTTAGCTTCGGTCGCTTGCCGAAACAGGCTCAAGTGAGTCTTATTATCTGGCGGAACTTGCGGTGGTCGCGGAGAAAGTAAACGTGTTAATAAGGTCATTTGGTAAATGCTACGACCACGACGGTACTCCTTACTAACAAAATGAAAAGTTACGGTCATTTCCGGTCATAATATTGTGATAATGATGATCCCTTCTTCTTCGTTTACATCTACGTCCCTTTCTTTGCTCTCTCGTCACAGTTCAAAGCTCATTCATCATCACTGCTAATCTCTTTCAAATAAGGATTATAAAAAAGAAAAATAATGGCAGATATGTTTGATTTGTATTTTATTTTTTTTTTGCATTAAAGGTATATAACATCCATTCTGGATATCAAAATTATTCAAATTAGTTTTATCTCTCAACATTTTTTTTTATAAAATACATGATTGATATTTATTTAACACATAGCTAATGATAATTTTTAGGTGAATTTTTTATATTTAAAATTATCTATTTATCTAATAAAGTTAGATTCATACTTTCTTGCAAATTTTAAAAAGAAATTTTTATGTCAATTTAATTTTAAATGGTCTTTGAGAAGTTTAATAAGTAAAATAAAAAAAATAAAATCAGTAAGAACGTTGAAGGGAGTGTCAAAGAAAATTAAAGTTATATCAAATAAACATTGAAAGTAAAAGTAAAAGATATGTGAATTAAAATCACAATCTTTTTAGAGTTATACGTGCTCGATGTTTATTGTAATAATGCTAAAAGCAATTATGCTAGGAATTTTATTTATTAAGAAGTGTATGAGCAATCACGTATGTTTCTAATTGTACAACATATCTTTGTTTCTGTGTCTTTTTTTACTATATATTTTTTATATTTTTCTTTTCTTTTCTCCTTTGATGCTCTCAAGTATTTTTCGTTACTTGTCTAATAATTTTCTTCAATCTCCTTAAAAAAATATAAAATTCTATTTATAGAAAAAATATAAAGACAAATACAAAAAGTAATCTAAATCGTTCGTTTAAACGTTGGTTGTTCCCATAATTTACCTTAGTACTACGTAGCTTGTTCCTATAATCTACCCTAGTATTATGTAGTTTCTACTGTCTCCTTAGTTGCATGTTTTAGGGACATGGGTGTTGCGATAATTGTTATTGCTTTGTTTAGGAAGTAATTGTTGTTTCTAGAAAAATAGGCTCATTATTCGACTACTTATCGTAGGTATTTGACATTTGCTTTTGGTTAAAATGCTTCAATTAATACTTTTAATAAAAACATTTGTTATCTTTAGTTAAGGTATTGTTTGGGGTAAAAAAAAATTTCTAAGTTAAAAATCATGTTGAAGAAAACTATATTTCGACAAAATGTTGAGAATCAGGAAAGAGTCTAAAAATAGGTCTAAACTTGAGAAGTATTAGAAAGTTATCTAAGACCTTTTTGTTTCATATCAAAAGGACACATTTTGAGTTATTTTAGAAGTTTTTGTCACCTCGTTGATTTTCCTCTAAAAGTGCTCGAAAAATAAGACTGACAAGAAAATATTCTAAGTCCACAAAAAGGATGACCTTTTCGAGGAATTTTGAGAAGTTTCCAAGTCCCTGATACCCAAAACTGTTCGAAAAACAGGAAGTGGTCAGAAAATATTCTAAGTCCACAAAACTGATAGCCTTTCGAGAAGTTTTCAGGAGTTTCCAAGTCCCTGACACTCAAAACTGCTCAAAAAACAAGAAGTGGTCAGAAAATAGTCTAAGTCTGCCAGTCTAGTTGAGCTCCAGAGTCCCTCCAGAATTGCTCGAAAAACAGAAATGAGCAAAGAAAATATTCTAAGTCCACAAGATCAAGACAAACTCTCAAAACTTCAGAATTAGTCAAAAAAAGAAGTCAAGGAGAAATTATTCTAAGGCCATAACACTAAATAAGCCTCTTAGATTTCTCTCATAAACACTCGAAAGATAGAAAAACAAAAGTTTTGATAGGTCAAGTCATTGCAAAATCTAAAAACGGTTACCAACAGTCATCAACATTCACCACTACGCAAAAGAGATCGTGGGCGATAACGGTTACGAAAGAAGCCCCAACCAACAACACGATCACAAGCAATCGTGGATAATGGACATCAATAGTTGAAGGTAATTACTAAGAAGTGTCCGCAAAAGGAGGAGAACGGTGGTGGTCTTCCTGCCTATAAATACTCCAAAGTTCATTTTACAAATGACGACTTTTTGCATCCTGACACTGCACCTAAAACCTCTGCACGCTGAGACCCTGCACCGCGCTAAACACTAGCTACAAGGAGACGCACGGTGGCCGCTGTTCGCTGTTGTGAGGAGTCATACGTTTACATTCCCGCATATTTATGTTCTTGCACATTTACCCTTCCGCATTTCAATTTATGTTCCTTTTGCTTATTTCCTTATACGCAATTTGGTTCCTGTTTCTGCAATTTGTTTCCTATTTGGTTCTTGTTTCTGCAATTTGTTTCCTATTTAACACATTGCTGTAAAAACATCTACTTCTGATTAAATTCTGTTTAACTATTAGTTGCTATTTCCATTTAATCCTCTACTTTATAACGCCAATCCTACTGTCTGTTAACAACACACTTAAAAAAATTCAAAGAAAACGTAATTCAGTCTCTAGATTGCTTTTGAATTATTTGTTTATAAATTGTCATTTTTCACCGTAAATAGGTATTAAGTGATTAACACTTAACTATTTTTGTGGTTAAAATGCTATAGAACTTATTAAAGTTTGATTTCAGTCAAATTGATTTAAGGTTTAGAGTGTCAAAAACTTTTATATTAGGTCAAACTAATAAGACTTAAATTATAGTTGAATCATTGATTAAAGTTTTAAGTATGTAATATTTTGTCACTTTTATGGCCAAACTATTATCCTAATTAATACTTTGGTCAGATTACTAATCTTTGAGCTTATGTGCTAAGTTATTAAAATATAATTACTTTGTGATCAAAGCTTTATAGTTGAAGCACTGGTCCCTATCTAAGGTGTTAGATAACTGATAATTAATCATTTTTTATGTCAAATTTTGAGATAGATAAATAGATACACAATAAAAAAATTATATTTTTTTATTAAAAATAAAATCTAATATATTTTTAGCTTTATAATATTTATTAATTTTTATTTCGTGTTCTTAGAGATATTAATACCCTCCACACACATGCCGTCAAGGAATACCCTTTTATATACATTATGCGGTGACGTACCATTTCATTAGCCATATTTCTTGACCTATTTTCTACTAGTCAAACACATTCATTATATATTAGAAACTTCTTTAATGATTGTTAATGAAGGTTCAGTTGGTAAGAATTAGCCATCTTACAATGATGCGTGCTAAAATTTTATTGTTAACGATAACTGTTGCATAGAATTATATTAAAATAAATTGTATATTAAAAATTATTATTGTTATTACTAAAGTTTAATTTTGTATAATAAAATAGCACTTTCATTGAAAATTAAATAATTCGCCATGTTATTTTCTCTAAATAAATTTTTGAAAATGCTAATATATTACTAATATTTTGGTCGGAAGAATTTCACTAATAATAAATCACTAGCACCATTAGAGTTCATGCGCTTCATGGATAACAATCTTTCAATATTCGAAAGGTTTAAACTAATTGGAACTACTCTGTCTTGTATGTGTAACATTTTCACTTTGTTTCTATGCTCCCATCTTATTGTATCAGATAGATGTTTTAAAGATTATTTTAGAAGAGAGAAATTCCCCTCAAATTTCTCAGAACAACAAAATTTCCTCTAGTTTTTACCTTTCAATATTATAACCTATGTCTCAAAGAAAATAAGATGACATAAAAAGGTCATAAAAAATAAATTACCGCACCATAACAGGCTTATTTAGGTGGTTATAAAGTCTTAAATATAAATTTTAAAATAAAATACATTTAATTAAAAATTATTTTAATATGCATTCAATGACACACAATAAAATATTAATAAATAGTAATTTTTTATTATTAAAAATGGTAGTATTTAATGTTATTAATGTATTCAATTCAATAATATGATGTGATTTTTTATAAAATTTTACCATACATAGATTCTTATTAAGTATACACACATTAAAAAATTAAATAAAATAAAGTTGGATTAACTTTAAAACACTTTTAATGCAATTTTAAAATTAAAAGAAATATTTTTAACTATAAATACAAATTATTCAACTCTATCATTTTTCTTGAAGAAGCTTTAATAATTGTATACCATCATGTGTATCACCATTTGTTACTAAATAATCAACTATTATTATTGTCATCACACACTATATCAAAATAACCATCCTTGCCATGATCACCGTCAAGGTCAATACTATCACCTTATTTCACCTACTACAAGTTCATTATTATTATTATTATTTTTATTTTTATTATTATCAACTTCATCACCAAACAAATTTGTATTGAGATTTGAGAACCACGAAATGATATGTGTAATTTGAATTTAAAATTTTAGCTTAAAACTTAAACTTATTTTAATTTTTAAATCTTAAAACTTTAAAACTGACCTCTGCACCAAAGACTAGGTGAGGACTAAAGTAGTTAAAACAAATATTATCGCATAGAACAATTTTATTTCATTGTATTTTTGAAGGGGAATCTGCAAGTACAACATAACTCTAATACAAATCCGTGACTGTATCAGGAGAACATTGCAAATTTATTAATTCAAATTAAGATGGATAAATAGACTTATAGTTATGATAAAACCAGCTTCATACACGCTTGTCCTTATTCTATATATATCCCAATCTTGAGGAGACTTTAGTTTAGGCCATGGCCCAAGTGACTGGTACTTCACCATCATCGGTGTTGAGTCCCAAGTCATTCCAGACGGTTCTGGAGGCATCAACAATGTTGTTCTTGCACGGTGGCTGGTAGTCATGCTCGGCGTCACATCCATGCTCCGAGTCACACTCGTCCACCACCTTCGCCATCGCAGTCTTTCCATTTCTCGCTGTAATTTTTATCATTCGCCCGCACCGTGAACCTCCTTTGTACCATCCAGTGGACAGTGCCACCACGCGCTGTGGCAGCGGGTGGTACTTGCCGTCGCATTCGGAGGGTCCTCCTCCGTCGCCACCTTTGCCGAAGTTGTTGAGAGTGAGAGTGGCTTGTGTTCCAGAGGGATTGTATGGAGGGGAGTTTGGGCCATTGGAACTGCATGATTCTGCGTTTGCGAGATGGGGAATAAGAGTTATGAGGTTGAGAATGCTAAAGAGAAGCACGAACGCCAATATGTTTGCCTTTGCCATGCTTAAGTTAATGCTTCACTTTACGTGATCTACTTTTCTTTCAACCATTGGAGCTTCTATAAATAATAGAGGCAAGGGTAGTATTTTACCTGTGCTCAACAATGGTTTAATTGGTGGCTTTCGTCAATATCCGGTTTATTTGCACTATAGGATACTCATTATTTGTAGATTAGTCTTTAATAAAATATATTAAAGTTATTAATACGTTTTATTTTATATTATTTTAATATGATTAATAAAAGTTATTATTTATTAAATTCTATTATTTTAATCATACTATAACATTAAGAATCAAAATAGAATAAATACTTATGCAGAAAACACACACAAAAAAAAACTTATACAGAGATTAAATCACAATTTTTTTATAAATAAGAACTAATTTGAAATAAATATTAATTATAAATATCAAATATATTTTTTAACTTATGAATAACAATAATAGTTTTTAAAAATTTCTTCGTCAAAATGAATATTCAAATTTATAAGGTTTGATTATATTTTTACCTTACAGATTGTAATAGAAGAAGAAAATTAATAAATTTTTTTTATAAATTAAAATTATTTTTTAATTTTTGGAAAATTTAAACGAATTTTTTAATAAAAATAGAAAATTATAAATTATTTTTAACTTATGAAAGAAATTTAATTCATTTAACTACTTAATTTTTATAAATAATTTCTGATAAATTTAAATTTATCAGACTATCATATTTAATAGGTCTTAAATTTAGAACCCCTTACTTATTTTTAAAAATAATGAACATATAAATATTTTTTTAAAAAAATAGACATATAGATATATGAGCATTCTTTTCATTCAAAATTTTGTTAGTAAAAATAATTTTAATTTAATATGATTATAATTATAGTATATTAAATTTTTTATATTACTATTTAATTATTAATAAATATATAATAAAAGCTATTAAATTTTATAAAAATTTATGTTCAATTTTAAGAGAAATGAACACGAAAGAGAGGGGAAGGGAAGAGAAAATCTTACACGAAAGGGGTTTTTTATTTCATTTTTTATTTTCAAAAAATTAGAATAATACAAAATATAGTTTAAAAAATATTATACGAAAAAAAAAATTTTTTAATTAATTTCAATCTTTTATAATTTTAATGTAATTATTAATATAAACACACAGAAAAAATTATTATTTTTATTTTAACTCATCTAAATATTAGATATACATATTTTTCATTTTTCATTTTTTTAAAAGATTTCTTCTCTATTTTATCTCTCTTCCACAGGAAACTTTTTGAGTCTTCTGGTCCGACGGAACTTGCGGTGGTTATGGACAAAGCGTGTTAATGAGGTCATTTGATGGATACTACGACCACGACGGTACTCCTTACTAACAAAAATGAAAAGTTACGGTCATTTCTGGTCACATTATTGGGATGATGATGACCTCTTCCTCTTCGTTATGATGACTGGGAATGAAATTATTTCTTCATTTTTTAATTAAAATAAGTATCTCAACAAAAAATATAAATCTTCCTAATTATATAATTAAAATAATGAGAAAATATAGCAATAATACTTCTTTTTATAAATCTTTAAAATTTTAATAATACAAAAGAGGCAATTTACACATGTGCAAATTTTTTTAATTAAATTGATAATTTTTCTATATTATAACTTTAAAAATTAAGTCTCATGTTGAAAGTAATGATCACATTATTGATAAAGTTTATTATTAGTTTTTCTCTTAGTTCAATTTATATATATATATATATATATAGTGTTTAATATCTTCAAGGGTTGTAATGGTGATTCATCAATAATATTGTTTTTAGTCAGTGTTTTTTGTGTGTGTTTATTTTCTTTCTTTAAACTCTTACTGCTCAAATACCTTTATATATACTAGAGTTTGATCTATTGCTATGGTATCAGCCATTGTAAGGTCATCTCAGCCCATTATACAAGTGTTATATGTTATTGTTAGTATCAAATTGGATTGGATGATGGAAGCTTTCTCACATAAAAACAACAAATACTGAAAACTATCGGCTCTTTTTTTTTTTATATGATATTTATATTTAATAATACAAAAAATATGAGATTTTTTTATTTATTACACGAATATAAGATTTTATAAAATCTTGCCAATGATATTTTTTAAATCAAAAATATCAAATCATATAAAAAAATTCGTTAACGGTGATATTTTAAAAAATATTATATATTTATAAAATTGCCAATGGCGATATTTAGAATTTAAAAAATTAAAAAATAATATATATATATATATATATATATATAAATCTTTATTAGTAAGTTTTAAATATTTAAAAATTAAAAAATACATAAAATCGTCAGTGATGATTTTTGAGATTTAAAAAATTAAAAATAAATAAAAAAAAATCTTTATTAATAACTTTTGGATGATATTAAATAATTAGAAAAAAATTAAAAACCTCCAATGGCAGCTTTTATGATATTTGCCTATAAATATTGAGTTTTTCATTCTTTATAAGTTGCAAGAGTAAAATTTTAGATAGAGAGTGAACAGAGATGAAACATTTTAGATAGAGAAAGTGAGTTTATTATAAAAAAAAATGAGTGTACTTTTATTGATTTACTTTAATGATGAGATTATTACAAATACTTGTAAAGGTGTATTATTCAAGTGTGAAATGTCAACATGAGTATATATGAGGGAGAATGTATCATTTGGAGAACTGCAACATTGGCTGACTAAAAATATTGTATTTGAGTTTCTAAAGGTAGTGAAAAGTATTGTTTATAGGTGTCCAGTATCAATATTTAGAGGTTTTATACAATATCAAACACTTCCAATAACGAATGATGTTGATGTTCTACAAATGTTTCAAATACATCAACAGTGTCATCCACCAACTCCTACCATTGAGTTATATGTTTTTTTCAAAGATATTGAAGTTAACATTGATAAAGAAGATGTTGAGGAAACATATGCAATCATTGTACCAAATAGAGATGTAAAATGGGTAATTGCTAACAATTAAAGTGGTGACTCTGAGAAGAGGAATATGGAAGCTGTGAGTTGAGTGAAGATGAAGATATTTGATGATGATGTGTATTGGATGGGGTGTGAATACATGATGTGGATATATGTGTATACATGAGATGAATGTGAATGCTGATTGTGCATTGAGATTGGATGTAGTGAACTGATTAAAAGTAGGTTAAGTGTGTATTTTTAGGGTGTTCTTGGTGTAGCAAGAGGATTCCCGCTGTAGCAAGAAGACTCTTGGAGAAAGGAGTGAGTGAGATTGTGGCTTTCTCGCTGTAGCGAGAGGTTCCTTATTGCAGCGAGAGAGTGAAAATGAATGGTACATTTCTGGGTGCAGTCTCGCTGTGGCGAGATTTTACAAAAATCAGAGTGCAGTTTTCTCTGATATTTTCGTTGTAGCGAGAGGAAGTGTCGCTGCAACGATAGATGCCTCGCTACAGTGAGAATATCGTGCTATAGCGAGAATGTCGCAACTCATGGGGTATTTGAAGGGTCTAGGGTTCGGGAAATACATTCTTACTCTTCTCTCTTTATTTCCCTTTCTATTCTCTTTATTCCCAACCTGTTCTTACAGATTAAATTGCCTCCAAATCTGTTTGAAAACTAAATTGAAGATTGAAATCGAGTTTGGGACACTTAGAGGTAAGTTTGTGAGTTAGGGTTTTTGATTTTTTGTCCCTTTTTCCTTGTATTCTCGGTTTCTCATGGGAATTTCCACATTTTAGGGACAAAAATCTGTGAAGGGGGCTATTCTATTGTAGATTTTGTGTTTTGGTCTTCGATTCGAGGTAAGAAGAGTTGATCCCAAACCCTAACTTCTCTTGGGTAGTTTAAAATGGAAAACCCTTACCTACTTCTATAACTATCTAAATGTAACTTGTAATAAAGGCTCTAAATAAAACCGTCTTTGAGGAATACTATGATTTTACTAAGCAAATATTGTTAGGAGTAGTTGGGATGTGCTATTTAATGTTTTGGAATAGTGAGCATGTTGTTAATAACGGACTATATCAAACTTTAGGATAGACAATCCTATTACCCATGAGAAAACATGCATGTTGGATTGTACGATTGGGCTGAGTCCGGAGGTGTCCGACCTCCAACACATTGTATTGATCTGTGTGATGTATAGATTTGTTTGAGGATCTTCTGTGATAGAATGAATGAGATATGTGAAAATGGTTGACTTGGATTGTTAATGAAAAAGTGTTATGTTACTCTTGAATGACGATATATTTTGATGCCTGAAATGAAATAATATAACATGATGATGAAATTATGAGAAAAGTGACTATAATACGAGAATCAAAATAGATGAATAGATGTGATTGTAATATAGGTATTGTGGTATGACTAAATGGTGCACTTAGAATATATGTATTGTAATACATCAAGCTATGTGGTCAGGACTCACGTATTGTGATATGTTGCCCTATGAAAAAGGTGTAGAAAAGAATGAGAAATATTGGTGGTGAGTTTAGATAATTACAGAGATATACTAGGAGTATAGAGTCTGAAGAAGATTTAGAAAATCTTAGGGAAATGAGGGTGATGAATGTTCAGTGTGAACGAGTGCACAATAATTTGTTGGATGTGGAAACATTCACAGGCCACACACTAATTTCCTGAAGACTTATGACTATACCTTTGCTAAAAGGGGTTAGGTCAGCACACGTGTATCTTTGTTGCTGAGACTAACTAGAGGCTATCTAAGCTATGAAGTCCTCTAGGGATCCTAGAGGCATTGAATATGAAAGTAAAATTAATGTGAAAGTGTGGTGTACATGAAGTAGTGTACATGATGTTGTAATACATCGATGGGTGATTAGGACACATGTATTGTGATATATTGATCGACGTGGGATAATATATGTATTATGGCGTACAAATTAGTAAGAAGATGCAGTATGAAAGTTTGCAAATGTGAGTGATTGTTGTTGAGTGTACCCCGTTATGATAGTGATTGATATGATTTGAGTGTTAGTGTTAATTCAATTCATGTTAGAAAATATTTTTAGTACTATATATATATATAATTATTTTGCCTATGATAACTAGAGATTTAGTGGGGTGGGACCCTTACTAATATTTTCAGGTAATGAAAGTGAAGAGGCAAAGATGTTTGGTCCGTCCTAGATCATAATTCAATGGTATTAGAAGGAAGGCTGCTCTGTAGGGATTAGAATAGTTTGCAAAATCGTAATATTTCATTCTAATTGCATCTTATGTTGCTCAAGATTTGTAAATAATTTTCAATGTGAGATTCTAGAATTTATAATACTTGGATAATTTTGTTGTAATGAATATTTTGAAAATACTTTTAGTGGAGACTTTATATTATATGTGTTCAATACCAATCAAGTAATTTGATAGAAGTAGAGTAAGTTTTATTTGTTACCTTAAAGTTTCAAAAATTTTCCCTTAGAAGTTCTAAACCTTTATGGAAATCTTATGAAACTTTCATAAGAAGAAAATATAAGTTTTGTCGTTATTTCAATTCTTAAATCCCTGAATAAGAATAAAATTATTTTTCATTCGCTACAAAAATTTATTATTTTGAATGAAGAAAGTGAGGATGTTACAATGATCATGATGAGGTCTATTTGTCAAATATAGTGATTGGTCAACATCCATTTGGGGAGCCACCTTTTATGCGTTCGTTAAATCTTGATGCTATGCATGCAATTGAGTTTTCAGAGTATGCAAATTTAAGTATGTATTATTTTTAAAAATATTGTTGATAAATTAAATTATAGTTTTTTAATTTGTTATATTTGTGTTCGCATTTCATAGGTTTTTTTTTATGTAGATGGAGACTTGTATGTTGGAAAGCAATTTAATGATAAAGAGACTGTTATATGAACAATTAAGTGTTACAGTATAGCAAACAGAGTGAACTATAAAGTAGTTGAGTCAGAACCAAATATGTTTTATTGTAAATGTGTGAGGTATGGAATAGATTGTAGATGGCTTCTTCGTGCTAGTTTTAGAAGGAACAAGTTTATTTGAGAGATCAGAAGGTACAATGGCTCGCACACATGTACAAAAAGAAGGATTTCTCAGTATCATACTAAATTAGATTCAGACACAATTGCAGAATGTATAAAGCTAATGGTTGAGTCTGATCCTTCCTTTAAGATAAAACTCGCTATTGGTGAAATTCAATCTCGATATGCCTATATAACAACATATCAAAAAGCATGGATGGAAAAACAAAAAGCAATTAAAAAATTTATGGTCAATGGAAAGCCTCATTTGAAGTCTTGTCGCAATGGTGTTTAGTGATGTGTGATAATGTTCGAAGTTCCATTGTTCAGTTGGATGCTATCGATGGCTATCGTACGGATGAGTTAGTTTCCAATATTAAAATATTTTATCAAATGTTCTAGACTTTTGGTCGTTGTATTAGAGCATTTAGGTACTGCAAAGCACTTGTGCAAGTTAATGGGACACATTTATATGAAAAATAAAAGGGAGTTCTCTTAGTGGCTATTGCACAAGATGGTAATCATAATATTTTGCCAATTATTTTTGCTATTATTGAGGGGGGGACTTCAGATGCCTGGTTTTTTTTCCTTGATAATTTATGCAGACACGTTGTAACATAAGATGGTGTTGGTATAATTTCAGATTGACACGAGTCAATTAGTGCAGCAATAAGAATAAGCAATGGAGAGTGGGAACCACCGAGAGCCTTTCACATGTGTTGTATTCGGCATATTGCAGCAATTTTTTTACAAAGATTCAAGGCTCCATATTTGCATAAACTTTCATCTGTATGGGTATGTATCACGATGCTGATGTATTTTAAGTAAAAATATTATATGAATTAATATATGTTTTAAATTAACTAATATGAATTGTATCAATTTTTGCAGGTTATTCTAGAACTGAACGTGAATTCAATATTCATTATGATAAATTACAAGAACGTGGGGAGGTCTACTCAAACTAGGTTGATGAAATTCCTTGAGAAGTGGGTTCTAGCATTTGACGGAGGTCATAGGTGGGGTCACATGACTACAAGTCTGGTTGAGTGCATTAATTTAGTGTTAAAAGGTGGTTGAAATCTTCCAATCACTGGACTGTTAAGAGCAACTTACTTCCGATTGGCTGAGTTATTTGCTCATAAAGGGAGTGAAGCATATGCACGGAAAAATGCTAAACATACTTTCTCCGAATATGTGACAACTCGATTACAATCAAATGAGTTAAGTGCAAGAAACTTGCGTGTAACTCAATTTGATAGACGAAGTGAGAGTTTTCATGTTCAGGAGTTATCAAACAGTCAAGAATATAAAGTTGATCTCAGACGAATGTACTGCGACTGTGATGATATGCATACTAATAGATATTCATGTTGTCACGTAGTTGCTGCATGTTGTAGTAAAAACATTGATTGGCATGGTTATGTTGATAATGCCTAGACAATCAAGAAAGTTTGCAAGGTTTATAAGAAGAAGCTTGCAGTAATTGGGAATGAAAGCACATGGCATCATTATAGAGGACCAAAACTTTGTCCTAATCCCAACTTAAAGTGCACAGTTAAAGGTCTTCCCAAATCAACTCGCTTTCTTACTGAAATAGATATGCATGAAATAAGAAGACCAAAACGATGTAGTCTTTGTCAAGTAGAGAACCACAGTCGAAGGCAATGTCCTCATGCTCTAGGACCAAGTTCATGATGTGTAGTTATGATGATGTAGTGTGTTGAATCACCTATTTTGATGTTGTATCGATGATGTATTCATGGGAATTTCCTTAGGATGGGAAAGTAGTGGCTCATCCGGGAATAGCTGTTGTTCTGGTGATAGTTGCTCCCTCTATGGGCATAACCATAGCCAATTTACTGCATAAATTATGTACTATGTCCAATATTCATCAGAAGAATAATAGTTATTAATTAGCAATCCTTGTAAGATACGCTGATACCGATGCTCCCACATTATGACCCAATCATCATAAATGATCTTCTAGTTTTTTGGTTCTCTTATGCCTCGTAAATCTTTGTTATGAACTGCTTCCAAAATTTCAGGTAGTCAAGGAATAGGTTGGGCAAATCCAAATTGTCGCATGACATGATCAGCTACATGCCACTCTATAACTTCAAAACAAATCAAAGGGCTCACAGTTGACCATACAAAATGTTCTCTTCTTACATCATCTGAAATTAAAGCATCAATATCATCATTCTCATATGGTCGCTATAGAAACTGCATTAAATAAGCAAATATTAATGTTATAATATGACAAATACAAAATTTAAATATGTTAATAATGACAATAACGTTATATGAATATACCTCATTAACACTCATTTAATCCAGTGCTGATCTAATAATCCGAACATTCTTAAATGGTGAGTTTGCTGGATATTGCATTTTTCTCCATCTCAGAACAAGTGGAAATACTATTGGTTCACCAGGGATTGGTGTCAACTACGGTAATCAGTGCTAGGCCCATACTTGTAACAATATTACGCACCTACAAATTTCTTTAGCATTAAGTCGTGAACCACGATCTAAGCCTCTATAAAGAAATGAAGGCATGCTGGACCCCAACTATATTTCCCAATTTCATTCACATGTGCCAGTAATTGTAAGAATTTTGTATGTACCACTGAATTGCTTCTATTTGGCATTAAAACATGGCCCAACAAACAAAGTATATATTCGCGTGCATGGTATGCTCTTCTAATGTTGGAATTAACAGGAAGCCAACCAAGATGTTGTGTAAACTACTTTAATTTGATTTCTGATCTTTCAATATCATTCATTGACGGTCTACCGCCTAATAATTCATCACACATGTTTTGAACTACTACAGAAAATGGAATAGTTGACCTAATCACTAGTAAACCATCAACCCGTAGTGCAAGTAACATACCAACATGTTCTAATGTAAGTGTTCATTCTCCGCAAAGTAAATAAAATGTGTGTGTTTCAGGTCTTTATCTTTCGATAAGTGCATTAATTAAAGGACCATTGATTTGCGTATGACAAATTTTAGAAACCTGATGAAACCCAGTATCACGTAAAATTTCATTTATTTATTCTCTAAGTGGCATTATGGATAAATGAAGGGACTGTAATAGTCTCATTTCTTGTTATAAAAAAACTAATATTAATCAACACAAATAATTTAGTTGAAATTTATAAACAAACAATAAAACAAATTATAAATTATGATATTTACTACCTTACTAACAGAATATTATGTTAATAAAATTAAATAACAATTTTAAAAATACATATTGTAATTTATTATATTTATTAACTAATTATCTCAAATGTTCTAAAATTTATATGAAAAAAAATTAATAACACTTTAATATGAATTACAATATGTTAATAAATGACAAAAAAATAAATTACAAAATTTAATATAAATTAGTTTAATACAAATTTAATTATTATTTTGATTTAAAAAATTTCTTTTTTCAAACTTTTCTATTTTTATATTAAATATGTTCAATTATTACTTAACATTATTTATTTATCAACATAAATACAATAATAACAATTAATTACAATACCATAAATGTATATTTAGTAATTTTTACTTACTCACTAATTATTACATTATCATAAATATTTATAATAAATTTGTAATCAAATTTAAATTTTAATTAAAATATAAAAATTAAAACATTTATATTTAAATTACTGATACTTTCTGAAATATACTGACTTGAATCACATATAATATCTCTAACCATCTTTCACTCAAATATTTTTTCATTCACTCATAACACTCATTCTTCATGCTCCTAGAAAAATCTCAGAATACTCCCAGAACGCTCTTTCTTCTTCCTTCGTTTTTTCTCCCTCACTTCCTCACGCATGCCTTCTTTTGCATCAGAGTGAGATTTATAGTCACCCTTAGCTACTTTTAATTACTTTAATGGCTGACACACGTGATAAGGAATAGTGCATTGTTACACGTTTTTGAGGAGTCAAAGATCATCAATGACAATTTTTTAGAGATTCCCTACTACGTATAACGACTACTTTGCCACTGGAACAGTGCTCCCTAGTCAAACATCGCCAATAGTAATTTTTCAAAAGGTTTTCAAAGATTCCTATATGCATTCATAAGTGGAAGGGTCAAAGATGGCCTATGACGATTTTTCATATGCCTATCAAGCTCATAGTCATGTCATTTCAGTCTCAAGGTTACAAGTTTTTGTTAGATTTTTGAAATGCCATATTCACGTACATTTGCCAAAAAATCATATTTTCTGTATATTGTTTATATTTTACCATATTTAAATTATTTTTTCGAAAACTATCAAGGGACACAATTTGCAAAGATTTATTTGTAAAAAAGATGAAGGAGGAAAATAAAAAAATATATATATCTCAAATAAAAATTCAACCAAAGAAAAAGTCTCTGATACATTTAAAAAATGAGAGTAGAAAGATCAATTGACCCTAGCATAGGTCCTTGCCTTTATGTCACCAAGTCTCGTACTTGCATGGTAGGATGTGAATTTTCCTATCGAATTTTGAAGAAATTGAAAGTTTGTTTTGCCATAATTACATGAGTTTAAATTAGCCAACTTAGACAAAAACTCAAGAATATTAAGAAATCAAGTTCCATTAATAACTGCTCTCCATCAAGAAAATAACATGTACATTAAGTGTTATTGGTTCTCCAATTGATGAACAAGAATACATCGAAGCTATTATGGATAGTTTATTTGATGAATATGATCCTCTTGTCATTTCCATAATATCAAAGAACTGATCCTTACTCAATCACTGAGATTGAAGTCTTGTTAATGACCATAGAGGAAAGAATAGAAAAGTACAAAAGAAATGATCTCCTCTCTATTGTATAGGAAAATCTTACACAAAATCAAGATTCAAGGTTAATGCAAAATTCAAAATACATTTTCCATAGAGGAATGAACCCTATTGCATAAAACAAATATTCTTTTTAACTTTAGAGGTAGAGGGAGATACAATAATCAAGGCAACAAAACTCAAAACAGACCTCAATGTCAGGTTTATGGTAAGTTTGGCCATATCGTACTCAATTGCTATTACAGTTTTGACCCACAATTTCAAGATTCTAGTCAAATTTTCAATTTAAATAATAATAACCTTTTTGACGGTATTTTTAACCACTTAACTCTTAAATTTGTAACAACTTAAAGTGCAATCTTTCAAAACTTCAATATACCTAAAACATTATATGATCCTAGTTAGTACCCTGCTTCTGATGCAATGAATCATGTCACACCAGGTTGTAGCAATTTATGCAATAAAACCTCTTACAATGGAGATACCAGGCTTCAAGTTGCAAATAGAGAAGCTACAAAATTCAATCAATTGTTAACTCTTTCTTTTCATCTTCTTTATGCAATAAACCTCTCTTTTTATGCAAATCACTTCATATTCCTTTTGCAAGTGTTTCTCAATTTGCTATAGACAACAATGTTTATTTTGAATTTCATATTAATTCTTGTTTTGTTAAAACTCAAGAAACTAATCAGTTGGTTCTTACAAGGAACCTTAAGAATGGTCTCTATATTTTTTACAACATCTAACTATGTGAGACTTGATATTACTTTTTTAGGCTGACGATAGTAGGATTCTATATTTAATATTGTAATTTTTTTCTTTATTTTCTCTAACTAATCCATTAATTTAAGATATGAAAATTCTTCAAATTGGTTTTAATTCTTAAATTTTTTTTGTCATAACATACATTATTAAAATACCTTTTTTAATACAATAATTTTTTTTATTAAAAATAATAATATTTAGTACATTACTAACACAAAATATTATAATTTTAATGAAAAATATTACCTAAAATTTGACAATTGTCACATAATTCAACATACCTGATAGAATCTTTAAAAATAGAAAGCTAGTAAAATCCAGATTCTAGACTTTTTAGTTGTTCTATACATAGAATAATGACCTCTAGCAGGACCAATATGATAGTGTCCAAGTATCTTCCATCCTTCATAATGTGACACACACCTTTGAATAACCTGGTCTACATAAATGCAGAATAAATATGAATCTTCTCAAAAGTAGTATTTCAAATCAGAAAAGAATTTCTTGTTTTGTTGATATGAAAACTCTAATGGTAAAACTTTAGAAACCAAATAATTTGCAAAATTTGTCATTAATGCTTTTTTCGTCAAGTTCTTCCATATTAGGATTCTTCAATCTTGACAAATGGTCAGCAGCTAAATTCTTTGAACCCTTTTTATCTTTAATTTCCAAGTCAAAATCCTGCAGCGACAAGACCTACCTCATTAGTCTAAGTTTTGCATCAATTTTGGTTAACAAATAACATAATGCTAAATGATCAGCATAAACTATAACTTTAGAAAGAATTAAATTTTAGCAAAATTTATCAAAAGCAAACATGACAACTAATAATTCTTTCTCAGTTGTTGTGTAATTCTCTTGAACACTTCTTAAGGTCTTGCTGGCATAATAAATAGGTTGAAAATGTTTGTCTTTTCTTTGACCAAGTACAACTCCCACAGCATAGTCGCTTACATCACACATCAATTCAAATGGATAGTTCCAATCAGGTTCACATAGGATAAGAGTCTGAATCAGTCTTCCTTTTAGTAGCTTAAACGTAATTAAGCATTCATTATTGAAAACCAAAGGATTTTCTTTTTCAATATTGTATTACTGTTGATGAAATAATAAAAAAATCAATGATCAAGATTGTTTACTTGTAACCTACAAATAGGTAATTTGGTAAAGTTTTTAAATTTATATTCTTTTGCACTTAAAAAATTCAATTATAGGATGTCGTCAATAAACACCACCACAAACTTATCCAAAAACTCATGGAAGATTCTGTTCATATAGTCCATGAACACAGCAGGCGCATTGGTCACTCCAAACGACATCACCAAATACTCATAGTGACCATAACGCGTCTTGAATGTCGTCTTAGGTACATCCTCATCCTTCACCCTGATCTGATGATATCCCGATCTCAAGTCAATCTTCAAGAATACTACTGCTCCTCTCAACTGGTTCATCAAGTCGTCGATTCTGGGAAGTGAATACTTGTTCTTTATTGTCACCTTGTTCAATTGCCTATAATCTATGCACATCCTCAAACTCCCATCTTTCTTCTTCACCAAGAGCATTGGTACTCCTCATGGTGATACATTTGATCTTACAAATTGTTTTTGCAATAAGTCTTCTATTTGCTTCTTGACCTCTGCCAACTCCAATGATGAAATCCTATATGGTGCCACAGAAATCGGGCTTACTCCCGAAATGAGGTCAATCATGAACTCTCTCTCTCTCTTTCTCTCTCCAGCGACAATTTTGAGACATCTTCAGAGAAAAGTTCTAAGAAGTTCCTCATCACTGGGATATACTCCAGCTCCACTTTACTTTTAGTTTCCATTGAGAACATGATCATGAAGGCCTTAACATTTATCGTGTTCTTCCATGCACCTCGACTTATAAGTTTAGGAATTTCTAACATCGATGCACCAAAGATTGCAATCCAGCAGCATATGGTTGGCGGCTAGCCAATCTATCTCCAAAATCACATCCAATTGGGAAAGAGGCAAACAAATAAAGTCTACCTCAAATTTTCTACCATGCACCATTATCAAACACCACAGACTCACCTACGACGTTACGACTGGCTTACCCGTAAAGGTAGTCACCACAATATTACACGATAATTCAAAAGTCATACATATTATACTGCTGCCATATATCTCCATATGCCAAATTTTTGGAAGACCATTTTTAATACACTATATTATACAAATCTTTAGTTTATGATTTTGAGGGATTATTGCTACTTGATAGGTACTTTTCTTGTTTGGCATATTTTAGTGAAATTAAGATTTTTAAAGCATTGTCATATATAATAGTTTAAAAAGTTAGATTAAGCTTGCAAAATACTAATAATAATAGTAAAATTAATAAATAAGTAAATAATAAGTTAAGTTTGAATGTGTATTTTATGTTAAAAAAAATATTTTGGTTGAAGAATATTAATGAATAAAAATTTTGATCAACAGAAAATGATAAATAAAAATAAAATAAAATAAAATTCTTTGAATTATAAAGGTGGCCTAATAATATAAAGGAGAAATAATAGAATACTAGATAATAAATATATATATATATATATATATATATATATAAATTTGACTATTTTTGTTTTTTATTTAAAATTTTAAATTTTAAAAAAATTATATATACATTTAACTTTACATTAACCAAACATGGATCAAGCATTATCACAAATTTATGAACAAGTTACCAAAAAGGTTTCTTCTCAAACGGTTGAGCTGGGAACAGCAACAATTCCTCTGTCTGCGATCCCAAATTTTCTCCCGATCCTATCCCTTTTACTTAGCTTTGCGTTGGGCTTGTTCCCAGTGAACCCGCTGGCCTTCTTGCTGGTTGTTGAATCACCAAAACCTAAAAGCTCCACTCGAATAAAACAAAAATAACGCCAAATACTGGTTTCAGACCGGTAAATAGGTTGACCAAAACAATGAAGAATTAATTTATTAAAAATTATATGTGTCTCATACTTCTCATTTATATTTTAATTTTTTATTTTAATAATTTTTTATAGTTTTAATCAACAGTTAAGAGTATTTTAAAAAGTGTATTATTAATATTTTTCTTACTATTAATATATAACAAAAAATATATAATTTTGTGTATATTTAATTTAAAAATATAACATTTTTTCAAATTTATGAAAAAAATATTATTTTTCAAATTTTAAAAATCATATTTCTCATTCTGACAAAAATATATATAAGTTATCAAGCATGTACTTATCTTTTTCTCAACTAGTATTTTTTTTTTCTGATCAGTATCTTATAAATGCTGAACAATATTAAAATATGAGACGAGTATTTTTTATAATTTAAAACTAATATCTTAAAGACATTGGTTCTCAATGTATTTTTCTTATTAAAAAGTGATGGAAAACGCCGACAAAAGCATATTCTTAATTGTTGAGTTGAGTAGTTGACAACTTTTGTTTGGTACCTTTGTACGTGTAGTGTGCTTTTCTATTGGAAAATGTATTCCACGTGTCTAATATATATTCCGTTTTACAGGGAATGTCTTCAATTTTGTTTTCTTTTTGAGAAATTTTAAATTATTATTAGTTATCTTATTATTTTACATATGTTTTAGAAATAATATTTTTCTTACTAAAAATAATACTCCGTGTTTGTTTTTTGCAATGTTGTATTTGATCTAATTAAATTTATCGTTATTCGGTGTTAGAAAAATAATTTTCAATATATCAAACGTTTTTGTATTATGCGTACACGTAAGATGGAGTTTTCTAGTTGTACTTTTTGAAAGAGAGGAAGGTGAGGGGCTAACATATAGAGAAGTGTTGAGAATTGAAATCGAAAGGAAGACATTTGCGTTTAATCAATGGGGTTGTGGTTGTGGGAAGCCTCGTGCATTGGTTGCGAAGGTTTACCTTCTTCTCTCTTTCTTTTCTTTCTCGTTTTTACGTAATTTTTAAAACTGTATTACTTTGCTTGTTTTCACGAATGATCAATCACATGAAACTTGAGGTAAAAAAAGACCATGTAGCGTGGATTGTGTTAGTCGATGAGTATTTTTTAGTAAATGCATAAATGAAAAGCACTAATCGAGTACGAGAGGGTCCTTTTGAGTTTTGAGCTTCATGCATTGCATACCGATACTGTGGAATTCGTTTATGTCCAATTATTTCAATACTTGTGAAGGGTTTAATTGGGGCCAAGTCCTTACCTTAGTGTTTCTGAGAGATTGGTGATGTGATGATCAACTGAAATGCTCCTTTTGTTTCTGTGATATTTCATTCAACAGGATTGAGTGACCTTTATGGTGTGGTTATTATTATTATTATTATTATCATCATCATTATTTAATTTGTTTCTTTCTCTTGCCCAACGGTAGTCTCTTTTTCAAGCATGAAATGGAGTTGTCTTTGATTGGTCTTCAGAATGCTGGGAAAACATCACTTGTAAATGTTATTGCAGTATGTAACTAGACCTACATGATTAATTTTCCATTTTATTTCTTCCTTTCCTACCTTGCTGATGCCTGGTTTAATTATGTTTGGTTCCTTTTGCTGAAGACTGGTGGATATAGTGAGGACATGATTCCCACGGTACACTATCTTTCTTTAATCACTGTAACTGTACAACTGGGGGATGTCGTGCTACATCCTAGATGTGTTGTTCTATTTCCACAATTTTTTGCTTAATTATTTCTCTGCCAAGTTAATTGCTGAAGTTTTTGTCTACAGGTAGGATTTAATATGAAAAAGGTAACCAAAGGGAACGTGACTGTAAAGTTATGGGACCTTGGAGGTCAACCAAGGTTTCGCAGTATGTGGGAGCGATAATGCTGTGCTGTTTCAGCTATTGTTATTCCCTCTAACACTGCGAAACACTCAATCATTGCATCAGTGACTGAATTACTGTCCTTTCTTTACTACAAAAAAATTTCATATGCCCTTCTTACCAAAATATGTCAAAACACTGCCTTTTGTCTCATTTGGTTCAATATTTTCTGCTATAATATGTTTTTTTTTTTCACTTTTAAAGAAATAAGAATGAGAAACTTCAAATTTGACAACTGAAAAAGTAATCCCACAAAAATTTGTAATTAGAAAAAGATGAAGTATGATACTTTGTTTAACATGAAATTAGTATATATTTTTCCCATACTGAAATCTATGAATGATCGTTCAATTTAAACTTCTAAATAAGTTCCCATGAACAATCTTGCTGCAAACCTCACCTTGCAGCTCTTTGACTGAGAGATTTATTGAGATCAGCATGAACTCCCGCTCTCTGCCATGTGGCATTGCGCCATGTTCTTTTCCAGCCAGCAGAGTATATAAAATAGAGTGACACATCACTTGATCATTTACCACATCACCATCGCAGAAGGAATTAATTGCATCAATGTGAAAAATGAAAACTATTAGGATAATATGATTAAAATTGAAAGGAGTACCAAAATTGAATTTTAGTGAAACTAAGATTGCCTAAAGTGTAATTGAGTCTTTATTGTTTCCATCCAAGGCATCACAAATTTCAACTTTATACTTTTTGTTTTCCTGTATTGTTGTGTAATTTTCATTTTAGTTTTTATCTATATGATCAAAATCTTAGATTATGAATATTATCAATTTTTTATGGTGGGAGCTGCAATTATATTGTTGATGCAGCTGATCATGACAACTTACCTGACTCTAAAAGTGAACTTCATGACTTGTTGAGTAAACCTTCTTTAAATGGGATTCCTGTGCTTATTCTGGGTAACAAGATTGACAAACCAAAGGCTTTGTCTAAGTGTTTAGGATAAGAAAAATTTTCTAAGTTAAAAAATCATATTGAAGCAAGCCACATTTCGACGGAATTTTGAGAGTCAAGAAGGAGCCAAAAAATAAGTCTAAGAAGTATTAAAAAGTTATCCAAGATCTTTTGTGTCATATCAAAAAGGACACATTTCAAGTTATTTTAGAAGTTTTTGTCACTTTGTTGATTTTTTCTCTGAAACTGCTCGAAAAGCAGGACTAATAAGAAAATATACTAAGTCCACCAAACTGAAGGCTTTCCGAGAAGTTTTGAAGAGTTTTTCAAGCCACTGACACCTAAAACTGCTCGAAAAAGTAGGACTGACAAGAAAATATTCTAAATCCACAAAACTAACGATTTTTTTTTTGAGAAATTTGGAGGAGTTTTAAAGTTCCTGACACCCAAAATTGCTCGAAAAACAAGAAGTGGTCAGAGAATATTCTAAGTCCACAAACCTGGTTGAGCTCCAGATTCACTCCAGAATTGCTTGAAAAATAGGAATGAGTAAAGAAAATATTCTAAGTTCACAAGATCAAGACAAGCTCTCAAAACTCCAGAATTAGTCGAAAAGAGAAGGCAAGGAGAAATTATTCTAAGACCATAACACTAAATGAGCCTTTTAAGATCCTCTCAAAACAACTTGAAAGATAGAAAAATTGACTTGAAAGGTCAAGTTCAAAAGCAGTTACCAACACTGGGCAAAGGTTCAACTATGCAAAGAAAAGATTGTGGGTGATAGCGGTTACCAACAGTTACCGACAGCACGATCACAAGCAATCGTGAATAATGGACATAACAGTTGAAGGCAGTTACTAAGAAATACCCGCAAAAGGAGGAGAACGGTGGTGATCTTCCTGCCTATAAATACCCCAAAGTGTCATTTTACGAAAGACGACTTTTTACACTCAGACACCGCACCTAACTTATCTGAAACGCTGAAACCCTGCACCGCGCCAGACACCAGCTACAAGGAGACCCACGGTGGCCGCTGTTCGCCGTTGTGAGGAGTCGTACGTTTACATTCCAGCATATTTACATTCCTGCACATTTACCCTTCCGCATTTTAATTCTAGTTTGTTGCTTATTTCCTTTCTGTAATTTAGTTTCGTACTTAGCACTTTCCGCAAAAAACCTCTACGTTATGGTTCAGTTTACACTTTTTATATTCACTATTCTTGCTAAATTGTTTAATTTGCGACATCTATTTTATTGTTACGTTAATAACACACTTAAAAAAACCCAAAGAAAACCTAATCCAGTCCCCAGATTGTTCTTGAATTATTTGTTTACAAAACTGTCATTTTTCACCGTAAATACTAAACAAGACTTAACGAGCAAATGTAAGTATTTATCCAGATGTATAAGATGGTCAATTGTACCGAGCCAAGTTGAGTATGATACTGACTAAAGCAAAAGTTTGCTTAAACATTTCCATTATGATAAAGTACAAATTACTAGTCAAATCATGCCATTTCAAATGACTTTAGCTGGCTAATTTGTTATCATATTTACTTCTGCTACCTTATGAATATCCCACTAAGTAATGTGCATTATTCTGTCTGCACCCGGTAATTTTATTTAACCAATTTAGCTCTCAGAATGTACTTGACTTATAATATTGTTTCATATGTGCAGGGGTCTCAAATCCATCAATGATAGAGAAGTTTGTTGCTTCATGGTCTCTTGGAAAAACTCCACCAATATTGATACAGTCGTTGATTGGCTTGTAAAACATTCTAAATCAAAGAACTGAAGCTCAAGTTCTCCCTATAAATCTATTTGTATGTTATATTATAGACGCATTGAGCTTATTGAAGTGACTTCTGTTCGTATGATACTAGTTTCTATTTTCCATTTTTTCATCAAATCAGACAGCATGTGATTTGATATGTAGGTTATTATGAAATACATCTCGAGTGTTGTAAATTTAATGTAAGACAATTGCTAATGCTACATGTATAATGAATTTGAATAAATATTTGTCTTCATACATTTTTTTAAAGATTTATATTTTTGGGCCCTAGGCATCATGGACAACAATTCACAGCCTCCTTCCTTATTCAATTTGAAATCATATAGTTGATTTAGCAATATTACTTCAGTTTATAATGTAAAGTTCAAATGTTGTGGTTAGACTTGAGATCACTCACCATATTCTTGGTGTTGTGACTGATGTTTGCAAACTTGTGGAGAGAGATGCAAATAAACGCTTGCAGCTCAACTGTAAAGGCTAATACAGGCAAGCTGTTAAGCCGTGCATGTCTTTGTGGCTAGTCATCGACAAAACACACTTGTGAATGATAAATGTGCAGATAAATATGTAAAAATAGGGGCATTCCGAGAATCGAACTCGGGACCTCTCGCACCCAAAGCGAGAATCATACCACTAGACCAAATGCCCACATTGGGGTGGTGAGAGGTAAGCCAAATATATCTCTGGTTTCTCTTAAATTTGTTTATTCATGCCACACTCTGCAATCTATAGCAAGATTGCATACAAACGACCAGGGTTACTTATTTGTCACTGGTTTCAATTTTTTATTTTATATTTTGAGATCAAATGACTTACAGCACATTACTCTATTACATTTTCAATGGCAAGATATTATAATATGTATCACCCAAAATTAAAAACAATACTAATATTCTCGCGTGTCTCTGTGTACAGATGTTGGGGTCTCCGCAAATCTTTAACTACTTGCAATACATTTTTTAAGCAAGAATTAAAATCTTAGTTGGGTTGGATTGAGTTGTGTGGTTCAAGAAAATTCTAATAGTAAATCGTGACCCAACTCAACCCATTCTTTGTGGAAATTGACCAAAAATAATCCTTTTCTTTTTTTTTTGGGAGAGTGCACAACTTTTGACCCAAAAAAATGCTCCACCTATTAAAAAATCCAACTAATTGTCGTAATAAAAACTTTACCAACTAGTTATTAATTGTTTGGGTTTAGGTTAGAAATGTGGAGTTATACACGGACACTCTCAGCCCAATAAGAACTGCTTGGTAGTTTCCCTCAGGGACTAGAAAATTAGGCTTATTAACACTTCAAGGACAAGGGATACCCAACCCATGTGTATTCCTGGACCGAGTTTCACACGTCCACCACTGCATATGCCCTCAAGCAATTGGCCTAAAATAATGGCGATAGTTTTTCTCTTCTAAAAATAATTATAGAAGCGAAAAAAAAAAACACTGGAATAAATTTATTTATAAAACTATTAAAAATCTTAAAGGAAGCTTGGAAAACATATACATGTAGAAAAATCATAAATAAAAAGTAAATATAATTTTGAAAACAAATAAATATTAGTATAATATCACTAAATCAAAATCATTTCCCTTCGTAAAAATATCGTCGTGTAGATAGTTTTTTAGGTAGCAATAGCTCTAGTTATTCCACATTCATCGTTGGCGGTGTGGTGCTAAAAAGTTGAGTAGAGGGCAGACTTATACAAGTTACGACCAATCTAATTACTTTCATGTGATTAGAGACTTTCCTCCTACGCTTCTTTAACGAAATCACGTTCATCTTGCTTCTTGTGGGTAATATCTTAACCTTCTTTCGCATAACTCGAAATTGAAAACTAAAATTAGCTTTTACGTGTGCATGTTCTTAGGATACTAGTCGGTTAACTAGGTTGATTTAGTTATGTTACACTTTTGAATATATGACCATGTCATTCACTTTATACCATATGAAAAATAATCGTAAATCTATTGCATTATTTGTCGCTTGCCTCTAACCAGATAAATAAGTTGGGATATTTTAAAATTGACTCGGATGTTATCTAATGGCAATAGAAAAAATTATTAAGCCGATCTTCTATCAAAATTTACTTCAGCTGGGTGACTCAAGAAAGGATATTAAAGATTCTGGAGCACATAATACTGTTGAGAAAGTTGAATAATTTTTAGATGCTAATGCCCTTAAATTCAGGCAATTTATGACAATAGCTTTGAAAAAAAATGTTAAAAATTACAATAAATATGTTTACTATGATATTGACGGTGTTATCTTAGCCAACCATTCAAAAATAGTATGTTATCAAACTAGCACGTTGTTCACCAGAAGTTTCGAAGTGGTAATCTCTTTTTCGGTTCCCAAAATATTTTGTATATCATACATCTTCAGTCTTATTAATTTCCATTGGAAGATTCTATTGCTAGATTTGGATCTTCGTAACTTAAAGCAAGCAAAAGATTGTTTAAAAGCGTGGACCAAAATGCAGATTAACTAGAAACAGTCATTTTCCCCACTTTTCAAGAACATAGTCTCTTTCCATATTAGTGCTAGCAATACATGATTCTGATTTCTGAACTTTAACAATCTAATAGCTGCTTAGAGATATTGGACTACCTTGTTGCTAGCTTCATGGATGAGATTCATAGTCTCAAGTCAGCACTGGAGGATGAGTTTCAGTCAACCTTGCATTCAGCTCCATCATTTGCAATATACAACAACTCTCATGGTGATAATGACACCGACCCAGAAGATGTTTTGAAGAGAAGTGCTTTGATTGGAAAGAGTTTGAAAAGCACGGAGAGTGGCGAGTTCAGCTTTGGGAGGAACAAGATGGATTTGATTGAGGAAGGAGAGAGTGATAATGATTGGTCAAGTGGGATTCAGAATTTGAGTATTGAGGAGGAAGATGTTGAACCAGCTAGTCCACCCATGTATCTGGCAGCAGGGCTTGGGGCTGATGGAACTGGGTTTGGATCTGATAACCTTATAATTGATGATATATTTAATCCCAACTTGCAAGAAAGTGGGGATCTTGAAGAGTATTACAAGAAGATGGTTGATGAGTATCCCTGCCACCCTTTGATTCTGAAAAAGTATGCTCAGCTGTTACAGGTGAGTTGTCTATTTTTTATGGTTTTCTTTTCTTTTCAATTAGTTGCTTTCTTGGACAGAAAACGTTTCTGATGAAACTTATTAATCCGTGCAGATTTCAGTTTAGTTTGTATGTTCTTCAATTCAACAAAAGACATAAAGTGCATGTTATAGTTTTGGATTGATAAGGGCAGTAGACACTGAACCTTACATATATGTAATAAATCCCATGGGGCTTAACTATATGCTCTAGCTACATACTAATCAGACCCCACACTCTGCATGAACTTATTATTGTCACTGGTGTTTCATAAAGTAAAAGTGCTGCTTAAGAGGTATAGACTTCATTAATTTTCACTAAGTTAATGGGTTATTTGGAAAAACTGCAAGCTGCTACAGATGTCCTTATAAACTGTATCCAGCGCTGAGAACCTCCCCTCCTTCTAGACATTTTCTTGGAAAATTAAATAAATAAAGACAAATTGATTTACTGAAACAGAAAAATAAAATAAAATCAATACACGTATGATCCAAAATTTCAGAGCCATTAGGACAAGTCATTGTTTTAAAAAAAAATTGATGTAAGAGTTAATTATGTTTCTAGGAGACCTACATGGTTATGAAACTATTATTAATCATCATATCTTTTAGTTTCATTGGGACAAGCATGATGTTCCTTACAGTTCTTCTCAAATGCTGACATCTAATTCTTACCACCTACTGCTAGTCTAATGGAGACCATCAAGGGGCTGAGGGGTACTTTCTTCGTGCTACCCAAGCGGATCCTAACAATGGTGAAATCTTGATGCAGTATGCGAAGTTGGTGTGGGAGAACCACCATGACAAGGATAGAGCATTGGTCTATTTTGAACGTGCAGCTCAAGCTGCACCTCAAGACAGGTAAGCACTCTGCCAAACTATTTGACTCATTTAAAAGGACTCAAAATATGATCAGTTAGTGCTGGTCTTAAAGTTGCTCCTCAACCTCATTGTAGCCTGCAGAAATTGGAAGCTTCTCTTTAAACTTGCAAAATGTTGAGTTTGACAAGACTAAAAGTAAACAGTAAACGTTTAAAGTAACATATCATTTTCAGCCATGTTCTTGCAGCATATACTAGTTTTCTCTGGGAAACAGAAGATGATGAGAACAAAAGTGGAAATCTTGAAATTCAGGTGCTTTTTTCTTTTCTGTTCTTGATTTTTTTCCCCCAAGGGGATGTTTTGTCTTCTAAATGACACACATTTGTTATTCAATACTCACAGTTTATAGTTGAGTGCAGAGTGACATGGAAAAACAAAAGACTGAGCCTGAGAAACCCTCCAAAGAAGAAAGTGACCCAGTTAGCTCATTCTCAATCCCTGCAGCCAGACAAGAGGTTGATGCAGCAAATATTACAACAGCTAATTGCAGTGAAGACGATAATGTTGAAGATTATCTTAAGAAGATGATTGATGAAAATCCAAACAATCCTTTATTTCTGAAAAAGTATGCTCAGTTTCTGGTTCAGGTGAGGGTTTAGTTTTTTCTATTTTAATCTTCACAGTAACAATCACATCTTTTAGGAATTATCTTAGGCACAATTCAACACCAAGATTGATTTCAATCTTTTAAGCGTATGTTACGAGCACCGAAACAAAATAAAAATTGAATTGTCTTGAAAACTAATAAAGGATAGAAAAGATAGAAACTTGACCTTAACTGCGACATTTCTATCAGCATACAATGTGCAGATGCTTCTATATCTAAATTTTAGTATGGACTAACACATGAAGGCTTCTTGAGCTGTCTTAATATTTTGACAGAAGAAAGTCTTGTTACCACTGTTTTTATCCTCTTTTCTTCCTAAAACATTATATTTTTGGGTTTGTTGAGAGGAAAATCCTTAGATATAACAATTGTTTATGATTTTAAACAACCTGCCTCTTTCATGGGACCTTTGTTAATAATAGGCACAAGCAACAATTAAAAGATAAATTATGATTAATTGATTGAGCTTCTCTTGGTTTGAAATGAATTTTTTAACAAGGACAGGACTTGCTCTAGCCCCTTCATATTAGTGACGACTATCTTGATATAATTATGCATGTGTGATCTTCATTATAGAGCGACGATAAATATGGGAATTCGCTTGATTATAGATTTATTATTCCTTAGTTGATGGTAAGAGAATTCTTAGCCTTATAAAATTGTATTCGTCCTCCCCCTTCTTTCTTTAAATTATTGTACAGTCCAAGAGAGATCTTCAAGCAGCAGAGGATTACTACTCACGTGCAATAGTAGCTGATCCCAGTGATGGTGAAATAATGTCAGAATATGCTAAACTAGAGTGGGAACTTCATCATGATCTGGAAAAGGCTTCGTTTTTATTTGAGCAAGCAATTCAAGCTACCCCAGGAGATAGGTAAAATTTTGGAGACATCTTTAAGGATATGTAAAATGTCATGTTACTCCACATCTATAACGCTTAAAAATGGAAGAGAAAGATTCATAGGTAATCAGGTACTTCTAAATTTAGATTAAATCCTGTTTTGAAAGTATTATTGAATCATCTATTCCTACTTTGCAATGCAGTATGCATGAGACTCTTTATATGTCATTATTTTGAATTAGAAAAGAAGCAAATTTTACATTAATAATTAAGATAAAGTAAACTCTCAAATTAGTTTCTAAAATTGTAAGCTTGAGTAACTTAAGTTCCTAACTTTTTAAGTCATCATTTATACTCTGACCTTGCAAAATCATTCAATAACTTTTCCCGAAAAGTCTCTCGAGATTTAGTGTGTTTGGGTACACAGCTTAATTAAGTCCTTGTTCAATAAGCTTTTTTACAAAGTAGTTGGGCCATAAGTTTGACCACGAAAGTTATTGGAATAAACTATAAAAAGCTTATAAGAATCACGAGTTATTTTCATAAAATGTCCATGAACTATTCCAAACACACCCGTTACTCGATTAAGATCCTATTGTTTACCACTTCTCTGCTTGCAGCAATGTTCTTGCAGCATATACCTGCTTTCTCTGGGAAACAGAAGACGGGGGAAGCTGAAATTTAAAGGCAGAGCCATGTTCAAGAGATCTGCTGCTGGACAATTCCATGACTGATGCAAATTCTCGAGACAGATTGCTAAAGAAGGTGCAAATAAATGCTCAAAGTTATAGGTGAATAAAGAAAACCATACACAATCAATACAAGGAAGCAGCAAGCTTAGCTCGTTCAGAATAAAGAAAACCATATTTCTTTACTAAATGTATTTTTTTGGCTGAAGTTTTCATATTTCTAGAATAACTTGCAGAAAGAGACAAGAATCGCTTACGAAATGACTTATGATTAGGTTAAATGCTTGCCAAGTTCGAGAAATCCCTTTCCCTGAGTAGTGGTGCAGTCATTGAGAGTATGTCCTGTCTAGTTAATGACCTTGTGTGTCTCTGTCCAACGAATAACGATGATGTCCACCCATGCTAATGTTTAAAATTGACTATTTGAACACTAACTAGGATCAATACAAGTCAAACAGAGGATAAACAATTCTAGAAAACATAGTCCTGAACATTTACTGCATGTGATGCAACCAGCATTGATCATGTACCCACAACATGTGTACAAGAAAAAGGGAAATAAAGACACAACGAAGGCAATTATGCTCTACCCTTTTTGGCATGGATTTGGATTCTCTTATTTCATTAAGATGATATGATTATGTTAAAAAGGAAAATATAATTTTTATTGAAATTTAATCATTGAGTTTTACACCAATAATAATAGGTCGTTGTTTAATAAAAATTACTTTTCTCTTTGTAACATATCTATATCATGTTACTTGATAGCACGAGAGGCTTTAAATTCAGATAAAAGTAAAATTTCACTTTCGACTATGTTAACATTACAATGCAATTACATAGACGAAGTTACAAATCAGCATACTCATGTTACAACTTTGCACAGAAAAGATGTAACCATCCGTTACTACTAAGAATTATTTGTTAATTGTATCAAACTTTATTCTTACAACTAAACTACGAAAGAGAAAAAAATCAAAGAAATGAACAAAATGGAGATCAGTTGTAGAGTAGGCCCCAAAGCAATATAAACAGGTTGACACTACACAATCGAAAATGGATATCAAGAGAATATAAACTAACAAAAAAGCTAATTAATTAATTTGGTCTTTAGAATACACATTATATTTTATCTGTTTATTGGTCAAGGTCAAATTGGTCCTTTAGTTAATTAAATTATTATTGAAGGAATAATGAATCAATGTGATATCGTACATTAACACTTGTAAGTTACACGTTTTTAACAAGTATAGTAAATAATGAATACAGTTTTTAATTTTAAAAATTAAAATATTATTACTGTTTATTACTTTGCATATTTCCTCCAAGAAAGTATATAACTGTTCCTGTAAGTCTACAATAATATGCATCAATTAAAATGATACGGCGAATAAAGGTAACGAGGAAGGCAAAGCCAAAGACCTGGAATCGATATATAATTATTACACCAATATCATGTAATCAAACTCTGAAGTGATGTTGAAATAACCAGATATAATGGTGAGAACAACAGTCAAATGTTTCAAACACATTGCCAACTAAAAATTCCTGAAGAAATAAATGAAACAAGAAACCCCTAACATAAAAACAAAAATTAACAATCATATTCCCCAAATTTAAGACTTGAAAAAATATCAATATTTGGTTCTTACATCTATTGAAACTATATAGAGCTGAAATATCTGGACTAAAAAAAAATTGATTCTCTTGGTAAAATTTTTATGTTGATTCAGCAAAATTCTGACCATTTCTTGGGACTTGATGCGCAGAATACCCCCTCTCTTGACGAGTATTGGGTCTATAGAAACCATTTCCTTTAGGTTTGTTATAGTCCCGTTCACCTCCATCTTGACCAATTCCTCTGCCAAAGCTTCTTGAACCAAAACGCCCTCTTGGTGCTTCTGTTTGATAGCTAGTCCTGCCTCTACCCCTCCCTGTTGATAATAAAGTGAGAACAAGAATAACAGAACAGAAAAATGGTTTACTAACAGTTTAATTATGGAGATAAAAAAAACAAAGATACTTTTGGGGCAAAAATTCTGCTTAGGCCTTAGACAAAGTATCATTTTAGATAATTGATAAGATAAAATCGAATGAAGCGTTACGTGGGTCAAATCATATAATAATATATCTCGGTCCATGTCACTTGAGAAAGCCCAGTAAAATGTGAAATGATGCCAACAGGAGTTGTAACATGAAGTTAACACACTCCAAGGTAAACATAATATGACCCTTAACCATAAATTAGCATATATTAGCTTATTTGTAATTCTTCAGAACTGTCATTTGAAAATCCATTACCAGTCCTATCAACTCTTCTCTCCCTTACAAACTGGCAGTATTTTAACTATGTATTACATATTTCAACAGCCAACGATATAGAAGAAAGAAATTTTGAGAAAAAAATAAAGAAAAAATTATGAAAAATTTAAAAAAAGGCATACTTCCTCCTCGGGAAGGGATGTTACTGTTTGGTCTCCGCTCCTCAATGTATACTTGTCTTCCTGCTACTTCAACAGATCCTGCCTATAAAACATACAAAACAAGCCTGAGTCTACACTCTACAGCATATGAAATCGGATCATGGTTCCATGGAAACAGTAACTCATAAGGTGAAACTTAAAACTACACAAGATCAGAAACAGCTCGAGTCTGTTAGTTCAAAAAGTCATGATTATTGTGAACAACTAGCATTTTCCAACATAATTATTTTCTCGAGAAGGGTTATTATTGCATCACAATTATTAACTCATGAGCAATATATATCAATATCATAAAACTAATCATTTAAAACATAAGCCATAGTTCCATACCTTGACTGCATTATGAACGCCAGTCATATCTTCAAACTCAACAAATGCATAGCAAACTCCAACATCCTGGAGACAAGTGAAAAATCATCTTTGTAATGGGATGTAAATAAATTAAGGAACTAATATAGTTATTGGAAGATGTAAAGACCTACCTTGCGACTTCTTATGACAACACCGTCAGGCCGTATCCTACCAAAATTCTTGAATTCCTCTTCAATTTCAGAAGCAGACACAGTAGGTGACAAGTTTCTCACATAAACAGATTTAATTTCATCTGAAAGCATTTTCAATCAAATAAAAAATGTGGTACTAACAAATGAGTACATCATAAAAATAAGAACTACAGACAAGAGAAGGATTCTTGTAAAAAAAATTAGCTTATTAGTAAAAGGAAGACGCAATGAGCTGCCAAATGTGTATTCACACTATCCAAAAGAATTAAATGAAAAACTAAATTAATGAGTCTCAACAAGTACACACCGTAACCTTCCTCTTCTGTTGTAGGAACCTCCTCCACCACATCAGTTTCAGACCTTTCAAATGCATTAGTCAATGCTATTGTTTGCTGACTACTAGTTGGTGGAGCATGATCCCACTCCAACGAAGACACATTCTTCTGAGATGGTTGAGAAGCTACAGAGGGTGTAGCTTGTCCTTTAGCAACCCGTAACTTCCAACAGTTTCATAACATAGTCAGCTCTAAAGTCATATCTGAATCTCAAAAAACATTGTTTGGAAAGTAATTTATTAGTTAGTTCACACATACAATGGAAGCATAAGTATGTTTTTGGGGCTCCTCAGGAGGTTCTTCAGCAGAAGGCATATGGTCTTGCACAGCATTCACAGTAGGTTGAAGTGAACCATGTGAATCTTCAGCAACAACATCCTCCTGAATATGTTCATGATCATGGACTTGCTGCATTTGTTGCTCTGAAAATCCATAATTGTTGACTGAACCATTTTCTTTGACCTCATTTGTGGCAACAAAATCCCTTGCCTGTATATCTCCACCCAACAGGTAGTTGGACACTGTAAAACATAGATCTCAATTATTTTAATCTACAGTTTCAAAGGTCAAGTATACTTCATAATCAGCCATAATAGTTATAAACCCTAAATTTCTCATTAAGTACAAGCAGTTGAATACACATACACATATACACACACAGGCGAACGCGTGCGCACACACACACATATATATTCTTTCTACAAATATATATCATCAATAAATGCATTGTGCAATTAAACTTCGCTTTTAATTTTATATTATAAAATAAAAATACCACCAACCACTTGCAATTGCAATATTCACATGGATATAAGGCTATGATTTATTAAGCCAGCAACTCTTTGATATCAAGTCCAAGAAATTAATATCTCTGCTCTTACCATTGAAAGTAAATGCTAAGTTTCAATTTGTTAACAGCAAGGATATAGTTGTTAATGTGATAAAGTCTGGTGGCAGTAGATGACTGACAATGATGTAGAAAATAGTAATACAACAAATTGACAGTACATAGACAACAAACATAGCCCTGTATTAACAAGCTACAAATGCATCACTAGTGCCACATACTATGGATGTGAAAAATATATTAAAGAATAAATGAATAAACACAAGTTCATTAACTTAAGTTTTCTGACATAACATAAGATAGGAACTAACAGATTCTCTGGGACATGCAAGACATAACTAAAGAACACTAGACTAACAGTCTAGGTCAGATTCTAAACAAAAATCAGATCCACAATCCACATAAAAGATCAGGAAGCACCCATGGCCATAGAAAGACACAAAGTCACAAAGACCTAACTTCTAAGAAAGTATATCAGCAGAACAATATCTTAGCTTTTGTTTATCTTCTAATTACAGTAATTAATAAGTGAAGCAATACTCATAAGATTCAATCAAAATAACCCTGAGGCTGAAGCAGAACTTGCCAGGTTTATTAATTGTGGAAGGAGCATTCAATTTTGAATCAAGATTGCTCTGTGCTAAAAAAACTGTTTGGTGATGATGAACCGACTCCTCTTCAACAAAGTGAAAAATATCATTGAGCACAAAGAAACCCTTTTCTTGGGGTGCAAGAAAGAATGTCTGCATAAATTTCCTCCTCAAATTGTAGTCCTTAAGTTGCACAGAACCAGAAACCATCACAAGAACACCACCACTCCAAGATTCCAGAGACTGCACTGTCTTGATTTCAATTCCCATAAATCCAAGCGACATAACAAGCGCATGGATTTGCTGCCCATAGAGAAATTTCTTTAATTCTGGGGGAAAATAAGAGACTTACTATAATTACACAAATATAAATAGAAGAAAACGGTCCCTCCTTTCAAACAACCAATAAATTAAAAGAAGGTAATTTCTACTGTATCTTGTAAATCAAGAGGACATTCTATGCCTTCTCACGGTTAGAACAATTTAATTTTATGTTAATAGAGTAGTTTATTTTAAAAAAATATAAATATTCTTTAATCTTTAAAACATTAGAGAAATCACAACAGTCAATTTAGTGAGGTTATACAATGCCCTCTAAAGTTTAAACGTAGCAAGCACCTTAAAAGAAGTCAGAAACAGAAATCACAACCCTTATCATTTTATCTCTGACAAACATTCTAATAAAGTGCCCAAGAAGGCTTGCCTACTACTATTTAAAGATTATACACTACACAAGAGAAAGCTAGAAAAATTGAAACTGTTCAATAATACACTCCAAATAATAAATTTTTAATAATGTCTATACTATCATTTTCTATAACTAACCCCACTATTACTATTATGCCGCATGAAAAACAAAATTCAACTTAGAATAGAAATTACCAGCATTGCAGTAGCAGTTTCCCTGGCGTTGGCATCGATGCGTAGCATGGTGCTGGCATCAGAGTAGAACTGGTACACCAACTCTGGCTTGGTCTCGAGCACATGGTAGTACTGCCCCACAAAGTAAGTCCCAACCTGAAGAAAAGACCCACCAAAAAAGGTTACTTTTTTCAGGTTAAACAAAACGGTTGACAAAGAGGGTATGAAAGAAAAGAGGTGAACCTGAGCAGCGGAGAGGGGAATGGCCATTGTAGAAAACCCTAAAAAGGAACTGTTCTGTCCCCTCCCCAATCAAAACCTCACCTCAGATCCCAAATGCCCCCTTGAGATCTGCACCACAACTAGGGGGTGAGGTTTTAGAGAGAGAAAATGCAGAGGGAACCTTTTTAGAGAGAGAGAGAAAGTGAATTTTGACGAAAAGATTTTTTTTTTTTTTCACTTTTCTTTTTCTTATTTTTTAACGTTGTTTGTGGTGTGCTGTGCAGGGTTTTAGTTTTGTCTGGGACTGTGTTGTTGGTATCATATTGCTGGAGAAAGCAGAATGTTCCGCCTTTGTCCCTTTTCTTAGGCATCCCCCGCAATCTCTTTCTTCCACAAACCTCTTCACTGTGCCAATTATAATTGTAAATATAAACATTTTTTTTTCTTTTGCTACATTGTTTTTCTGTAAGAATGTTAATGAATCAATTCAATCTAATACAACCTTATACAGTATTTCAGCTTCACGCTATTCTCCAATCAAAATAACATTTTTATCTAGATAATTGTTGTCTTCTTTTCAGTAATTAAAATTGACATTAATTATTGACATAAAAGGTTGATTTTTATTTTAAAAAATTCAGTAATATTTGTAGTAATATATCAAAATTTTTTACTTAAAAAATCAAAGCATAAAAAACGAAATATCAAATTTTATTATAGAGTTGAATTTCAAAGCCAATTTTCAAAATTAATTCAATCCAATTCAAGTCTAATTTATGAGCAAATATAAAAATTTTATTTATGAAATAATTATTAAATTCATGCTTGTATAATTTGATATGTAAAATTGCTATACTGGTTTATTTTTCTATTACTTCATTATATAAATTCTATTTTATTATTTTAATATTATTTATAATTCTGTTAATTTTTTTTTTATTTCTTCTCCTTTCTTACTATACATGTTTTGTGTTAAATATTAACAATAATCTTTGATGAATAATGAATATGAAGGAAAAAATAGGATAAGACATTTTTATCAAAGTCACAAAATAAATTATGACAAAAGTTTGTTTGGAATTATAATTCACTTCCACTATAACCAATCATTTTTGGCTTAACAAGTTGGCTTATAATTTACCAATATTGGTTGAGATGTTATTTGTGTTATTTTTTCTTTCGTGTGCGTCATAGATATTTCTTAGCGAAGAACTAAAGACTAATTTCTTCAAAATATAAAAATTAATAAAATAGATTTCATCTCTCAAAAACTAATTTAATTTCGTGTGCATCATAGATATCATGAAAGTGTTATTTTAGTAGTTTAAATTTGAAATGAGATTTACTTATAAGATGGAATATACGATGCTCTGAATTATTATTTTTTATTGTATTTGCTATCTCTGTCCAGATTCTTAGAACCTGCTTACAAGAGATTCATAGACAGTGTCGACCAGGATACACATGCTACATTAAAAATTAGCTAGATTCAACATACGTTTTGGTACTTAAGCACCATTGCTGTTAAGCGCTGACTTTTTTTTTCTCAGCATTTTTTCTTTCATCAGAGCCTCTTTTTTTTTTTTCAAGAAAATATATTTAGGCTGTCTAATGCAAATAATATAGCTAAAATGAGCAGCACCCATGACATTCTAGATCCACTTAAGGAGTCTTTTAATCTGAACACATATAGTATAAATTTCATAAGCTCCATGTGTTGCCTCCCAAATATTCATTTTTTATACACATGACATCCATGGAGCACTGGTATATGATATCTCACCCGTTGAATCTTTTTCCTTAAACAATCTTACAAAAATCTTAAATTTTTCAGGCATTGGCTTCTTCCTTAAAGACTCTTACATGCACACATCAAGTTAACATTAAAAATATTGGTGAGAAAGTACTAAATATGCCGGCATGGTTACATCAAAGCATGCACTATTTTATTCTCTCTTTTTTCATTGGGAGGGAACCTAGTCCTAGATTAAGATCAAAAATACATTTTGATTGCCAGTAAACTGGTAACTAGTCATGCTCCTAGGTTATGACAGAACTAAAATTTCCAGTTCCTAGGCGCATTCTCAGATTTTATGCTGCCTTTATGGACCTTTTTCTTTCCTACAGGATCAATTTTATCCTTAGACCCAGGCTCCTTGTGTTTTCTTGTGTCTGGAGGAATATCAGTAACGCCATGTGATTTAACTTTACAATGTGCATGCCGATTGTGTAACGCAGCGCCATTCTTCGAAGCAGAGAGTCTTCCATCCCTAGTCTTGTTTATATTCCCGATCATTATGTCATTCTCTGAATACAAAATTGAGACAGAACTTGGTGGTCAGCTCTGTGGGAATTACCCTGAACATAGATATCTCATATCTCAAAACAAAGAACTTGAATCAGCACAGAACATGATTAATGGTGCTCTCAATAATTACAACTATCCAATCCTCCATGCTAAAGTATTTTATTCTTGGGCGTTGTAAAACAAACAATTGACTTGTCTTTTCTTCTCCATCAGCCAGAAGTGAAAGTTATTTAAAATATTTTAGGTTTCTTATGCGTGATCAGAACCATGTGACTGATATCTAAAGATCCAATACTCTCACTTTAGGTACACCATAGGTTTTGAAGCACTGTTAATGTGCATCGTTTTAAAACAGAAAGATGGAAAACCAACTTATATATAACATACTCTTCAGGTTTCAGAATAGGGAAATGATGAAGACTAAAAAATTTCAAGAAAACACGGGTCCCGTTGCATAAAATAATAATCCAAAAGTATTATCAGGGTTTGCTAACTTGAAAATTCTGACAGAATAGGCTTTTACCCTTGTTATTTGGAGATTTCACTTTGTAATTGTGAAATTTTCTGCAATACATAGCACTACAGGGGTTTAATAGATGAGTTTTAGTTAAAAAAAAATCCCTTTTGAACCTCAATTATATGTCTTTGTGGTTGAAATGCTCTGCTTCCAACAAATATCTTCAACACATAGAGCCACAGACACATTCCTCTCAAATAAATGTACATTTAGATCTGTTCTAGGAATCGTAGATGAGGATACAAACTGCAAGCATCTATATTGTTCAAGTTAAATTTCTCCTAACTGAATGGACTTCGGAAGGTGGTATGCCTCAAAAAGCCTCCTTTGTTCAGAATCAGTGATTAGAAGGAAAATTTAAGCAGAGTAAGAGGGAACACAAAATAGACTAGTTAAATTACATATACTGCTAAATGACAATGACTCCCCATTACACAAAGTACAAAAGGGGACTGATACCTTTTACATTGGGCACACTCCTAAAGCAACTTCCCAATAACATAACACTACTTGTCTACTTTATATTTCTTGACAGAAGTAAATGTCACTATCACAAACTCATAAATTCAGTTTTCCCTGAAATATTCTTTCAAGTACTCCAAGTTTTCTTTCCATGTGACTGATAAGCAAATCTAAATTATCAATCATATCAAGTGCTTTAGTTTTGAGTTTTGGTACCTTTGAAGTAATTCAAATTTGCTCTTTTTTATCTGAAAGCTCATTTTATGAATGAGGTTGCATCCTTCGGGAAGAAGTTTCAATGAACAATTAAAAAGAAAAAGTACTTCCATATCTTCTAACAGGATCTCTTCTCTACCGCAAGTAAGCAAGTACTTCTCTCAGCTTTAAAGGCCCATCAAAAACAACACTCTTGTCTATATTATAAAGCACAATTACTATTATGATCTCTTTGTAAATCTCCAAATTCAGATTTTCCAATTGAAAAAAGCAACTTAGATATGAATAAATATAAGTAAACAGAAATTTGATAAAAAGTATGAGATTTACCCGGACTAGAAATGACAGCACGAGGGCGTGGAATAGAACTGGCTCTAATATTTATTTTATTTTCATCAGTACTGTCATCCTTCTCAGGTCCTGTACCTCCTGAAGAATCAGGTGTCGAACTGAAATCTCCAGAATCTTCAGTTACATGTACTCTTGGAATAGGTACATGAGGCACGTAACACTTTGGTACTTCATCGCTAGATGGCATGGAGACAACTTTCTGGTCCACTACTGTAGAATCAGACAATAGTGATTATATACCAGTAAAGTGAATGGAAATATAGGATAGATAATAATCCACAACAGTTTTCCCAACTGCTAACCAGTTTGTGTATTCAATCAAAAGAAAAAATATTTAACATAATGACATCAACACATTTATAAATATAAAATTGCAGTCTCGCTCTCCAAACTTAGGCCAAAATGATAGTGCAAAACTAAAACTAACAAGATGGAAAAGGAAAGGAAAACAGCATCTTTCATCCATGTGGTTACTACCCCAATTATTGCATCAAATATCTTCCCTGTTTTTGGAGTAAATAGCATTCTTGACCAATTGCAGAACAAGAGTTGAGCATCTAGAGCATACTCACAAGGTCAGTCCACAGAAAAGGAGAAAGTCATTGCAAGTTATGGATTTCATTTTTCAGAGGTTTAAAGTTTAAGCAAAGGCCAATGGTTACCTCCTCCTTAAGATTCAGCGTTAGGCATCAATATCAATATAGAGAATCAAGGCAATATAAAGAGAAATAGTCAATTTTGTTAATATCAACTCTTAGAGCTGATTTTAATTTAAGCATCTAAAATCAGTATACTTTTATTGGGAAAAAAAACATTTTTTACATTAAAAATATAAAAGTGTTATAAATACTTTCATTTCTAGTAAAAATTTATTCTTTTTATACACCTAAAATTAACCCTAAAGGCTGATGTTAATATTTTTATTTAAAATTTGTCAATTGTGGAACGGGTAGAATAAACTTCCTCCCTTTATTCAAATTGTAGTATCAAAGCACTCCAGATTCTAAAGGCAACATAGTAAGAGCTCATATCAGCAATGATCAATTTCTTCAGCACTTGATTATAAAAGTGTTGGGTCTAAGCCAAATGGACCCCCACTAAAGACATATCAAAGGAGGGGTAAAAAGGGAAAGTTGAGCAAGGAGGCCGTTAGGCCAGATTCTAACAGCCTAATAAATTAGCATACGTGGAAGGAAAGAGGGAGGAGAGAGGCAGCTGAGGAGAGGGGATATATGGAGGCTGGACAGAGGGCAGAGGCAGGGATTATCAAGGAGGTTATTCAGGGTGGCTGCTGCCATAGGAGGAATCTAATCTCATTCTATTTGTTTGTACTACCAGGGTTATTCCCTGCGTTTGTTCTTTAAATTCTATAGTACAATCAGTTCCTATCAAAAAGCTTTGATGGCATCTCAAGGACTAACTCTCCCGTAAAGTCTAAAATATAACTGACAATTCATCACTCATAGACTATACGGTTTGATTGTAAATTAAAACCACCAAGATAAAATAAAAATAAATGGTTGAAAAATAGAAATACCTGGAGAAGGTGAGGCATCCAAGGATAAAGAGAGGAAAGCTTTCAAACCCAAATACCGAACATCAGCATCGTCTTCGTCCGGTTCCTGCCTTACCTTCACCTTTGGATACACTGGAAGCTCCAAACAAAACGCATCAGCAACAGAAGAATAACATATAAAAGGGAAAACAAAAACGGAATTGAAATACCCACTTTTGAAGATTAAGATTAGTGATTATAGATTAGAGATTAGAGATTAGAGAAAAGAATAAAAGAAAGCGTGCGATTGTGAAGAGTAATGGAATGAATGAGAATGAAGGGGCGGTGAGTCAAAGGAATGATTGATTCCCGCGTTGCACAACAGTGGGGTCTGCTTCCACAGTGCTTACATCACATGCATGCGCCACCCAAATTCAACCACATTTTCAACGCCTCTCTTCCATTTCCAATTTTAATCGCTCTTATTCGCATCAAACATTAACACTTTTTTTGGCATAAAAAATACATTTGACACAGATGCCTTTTAAATTTAGATAAGTATTAATGGTAACTTTTAGGATTGAGAATAAATAGTTATATTAAAATTTTATTATTTTAAAAATATAACAAATACTTTATTTTTTGTAAAAATTTAGGCTTAATAAATCCGTTAAATTTATTTTTTCAACATATACAGACTAAAAAAAATGAATTTGCTCACGAATTCAAATAGCTTTTAAACTTATTTCCTGCGCCAAAATCTCAACACCCAAAGAAAAGGCAAAATATGCGGAATCCTCATAGTAAGCATGCAAAACACTCTGGGCAACTCATAGCTTGTGTTTAAACATGTCGAAATCCCGCGTACAACGTTCACTTAATCTCTGAAATTATATGATTATCCATAAATTGTCTTTGACTTTTTACCTGATTAATTTAATTCCTAATTGTGATGTTTTTAAATTAATTTGGTTCCAAAAAGAAATAAAGTTAACATTACTTCCAAAATTTTTTTATACATAACTAATATATTAAAATTAATAAAAAGTATTTATATGATAATTTTAAACTGTTTTAAAAAATTATTTTTTTCTTCAAAGCAATTAATCATACTAAAAAATAACAAAGTAAGAATATAATATATCATTGTTCTCTTAGCATGCTGTAACTATTTTTGAGATTCTAATAATAAGAGTGGATCACACTTTGTTAGTTAACGAAAGACGAAAGATTTATATGAATTATTCAAACTTTGATATCTATTATTCTATAAATAGCTCAAACTATGTAGAAATAATAATCAATTTCAGTTTGAATGGTTTGCAGAGGAACCCTACCTTCTTTGATTTATTTGACACCTGCAATTTTTTTTCATTGATACGTTTTGCAATTTCTACTTACACTCCTTTTGCACCTGCTTGTTCAGTTAATTGAATAGCTTTACAAAAAAAAAATTCTATTTTTTAATTGTTTCATTACTTTACAAAATAAAACTATTTTTTAATTGTCTAGACTATAAATTCAGCAAATGAGTTTACAATGCATAGTTTTGGAAGAAAATCTTCTACATCCATTAAGCACAAAGTACTTTCCTGCTCACTTCTTAAACATCATAGAGTAGTCATTGTTATCCATATCATATACACAAACTTGTATTCCTTCATCAATATTTTCACCATCCTTCAATAATGGTAAGAAGAAATTTATCACGTGATTTTTATTGAGTAGAAGTCTGTTGAGATCTGCTTTTACATCACATTTTGTTAATCACTTCTTCAAAAGCTTACCACATTCTAAAATATAGTCTTCAAGACTTTGAATAGATGGCAAATCTTAAGGGTGATCATACTCTAAGTGGCTGAGATTTTGTTGTGAATAAATGTTGAACAACATCGTTGGTGATAACCTTTCTTTCAATTCATCTTCCTCTTCTTAGACATCTTTGTCATCTTCCAGCATAGTTGTTGTTGAATGTGACAATGACTCTTCATCAAATTCTTGAGATTCTTTGACATTCACAATTGGTTGTTTATCGTCTTTGTTGTTGCCAAAAAGATTTTCATACCACTTATGTAGAACTTTTTCTTGCTGCATAATCTCAAGAAGTTCAATTGTTGCTATTTCATCCTCATTGAATTCTTCCATGTACTTTCTTCTCATCTCATAGCTTTTTTTGTTCATTTTGATTAATTAGAAGGTCAAGTCGATTTTCTTTGCAGGAAAAATTACTTTATCTCAATCTAGTATTATAAGTATTCTCAACTATATAATGAAGCCTCACCTAATTCCTATAGGCATTTGTGATTAAATAAATAAAAATTATAGGAATTTTATATGGGGTTCTTCTCCCAATAATAAGAAATGTCATTTAATAGTATAGAAAAAAATTTGTAAACTCAAATCTTAAGGAGGCTTAGGTTTCAAGGACATTCATAAGACTAATATAGCTTAGATGATGAAACTAGGTTGGCAGATGATCAATGGTCCTAACAATCTTTGGGTTATGATTTTTTTAGCAAAATATAAATTTAATTTAAATTATGATCTTATTATTCTCTACTCAAGGTCTACTTCCCTAGTTGGAAAGAGATGTGTAATGCTTGAACTAGCTTAAGAAAAGGTCTTTTTAGATTTTAGTCAATGGTTTCAAAACCGAATTCGGGGAAGATTTTTGGATTCTTAGTATTAGATTCCTCAAAGATTTAAATCCTAATGTTCCAGAATCTGTGTTAAACCTTTTAGTGGTTTGTTTCATCTCGAACAATGATTGAGGCTAGGAAAAAATTTCTCCCTATATTATGGGCCAAACTAAACAGGCTTTAAACAATTTGGTTATCCTTAGAATTAATGTTGGCTCAAATGTGGCTAGCTGGTTTCCTTCTTCTAATGAGAATTTTTCTTCATATTCTGCTTATAATCTTTTAGATAATGATATTGATTGTGATTATTATGCGTTTGTTTACGGTGAAAAATGACAGTTGTAAACAAATAATCCAAAGATCAATCTGGGGACTGGATTTAGGTCCTCTTTGGGTTCTTTTAAGTGTATTGTTAACGTGATGCTCAGATTAACGGCGTAAAAGAGTATTAAGCAAGAATAGTGAATAATAAATGTGCACAATTAAATCAAACGTAGATGCTTTTACAGAAATGTAGCAAGCCGGAACTAAACAACGTACAAAGACATAAGTAACAAGAACTGAAATTAAAATGCAGAAAGGTAAATGTAGGAATGTAAAGGTGCTGGAATGTAAACGTACGACTCCTCACAATGGCGAACAACGGCCACCGTAGGTCTCCTTGCAGCTGGTGTCTGGCGCGGTGCAGAGTTTCAGCGTCTCAGAGTGTTTAGGTGTGGTGTCTGGGTGCAAAAAGTCGTCCTTTGTGAAATAATGCTTTGTAGTATTTATAGACATGAATATCACCACCGTTTTCCTCCTTTTGCAGGCACTTCTTAGTAACTGACTTCAACTGTTGATGCTCACTATCCACGATTGCTTGTGATCGTGCTGTTTGTTGTAACCGCTATCGCCCATGATCTCTTTTGCGTAGTGGTGAATGTTGATAACTACTGGTAACCGCTTTTGGATTTTTCAATACTCCTATCTTTCGAGTATTTCTGAGAGAAACCTAGAAAACTCTTTTAATGTTATGGCCTTGGAATAGTTTCTTCTTGACTTCTCTTTTCGAGCCATTCTGGAGTTTTGAGAGTCTGTCTGGGTCTTGTGGACTTAGAACATTTTCTTTGCTCATTTCTGTTTTTCGAGCCATTTTGGAGGGACTCTTGAGCTCGACCAGATTTGTGGACTTAAAATATTTTCTGACCACTTCTTGTTTTTCGAGCAATTCTAGAGGAAATCTGGAACTCAGCCAAGCTTGTGGACTTAGAATATTTTCTTACCACTTCCTGCTTTTCGAGCAGTTTTGGGGTGACAGGTACTTGGAAACTCATCAAATATTCCTCGAAAAGCCATCAGTTTTTTGTGGACTTAGAATATTTTCCTGTTAGTCCTGTTTTTCGAGCAGCTTTGGGTGTTAGGGACTTAAAAACTCCTAAAACTCCTCGAAAAACCATCAGTTTTGTGGACTTGGAATATTTTCTTGCCAGTTCTATTTTTCAAGTAGTTTTTTGGTGTCAGTGACTTAAAAACTCCTCAAAACTTCTCGAAAAAGCCTTTAGTTTTGTGGTCTTAGAATATTTTCTCGTCTTTCAAGCAGTTTAGAGAAAAATCAACAATGTGACAAAAATCTCTTAAAATAGCTCGAAATGTATTCCTTTTAATTAAAACCAAAGATCTTCCAATATTCTCTTATGTTCAGGTTTATCTTTGGCTCCTTCTTGACCCTCAAAACTTGTTGAAATGTAGTTTCCTTCAAGATGATTTTTTAACTTAGAAAATTTTCCTTATCCCAGACAGCGTTATTTAGTCTGATTTGAAAATAGCAGAAACCTCAAAGGATCAAATTTTCCTTTAGAAAGTTGCTCATGTAAAACTAGTAACTAATGAAGAAAGGTTTGGTTAGATCCCTCCCTTGTTCCAATGCTTCAAGCTTAATACGGATGACTTGGTTTATGGTGCTCAGGGACTGGCTTCATATGAAGGCATAATCAAGGTAGATTTTGTGTTGGCTTTATAAAAAAGTTGGGTCATTGTTTTGTCATTTAGTTTGAGCTGTAGGCACTTTTAATGGGACTTAGGTTAGTTGAAGACCTCAAGTTGGAGGGTGTTTTAGTTGAAATGGAAAGTTAACCATAACCTTAGTTAATTCTAACATTACTCCTAATCATAAGATGTATTCCATCATTAAAGAAATTAAGTTGCTGTTTTTTTCATTAGGATAGTTAACATTCATTATATGTTTAGATAAGTTAACCATTGTGCAAATTTTCTTACTAATTGAGCTTTTCAAATTAGACTTTTGCTCCATTAATAATAAACTAATAATTATTATATATTAAGTGATCAAATTGACAATTTACATTTTAAATAAACAAATATATCTATTTATATAAACATTGAATAATAGCATTCTTATTTAGATCAAATAAAATTGCTTTAAACAGAAGATATATAATCTAGAAAAAAATATATTTTCTTTATGTAAATTTTATGATAAATAAAAATATAAAAAATAGCAGTTATTATATTTAAAAATAAATTTTTATTTCTTATAATTAAGAAAAAAATATTAATAACTAATTTTTATGAAAAAAAAATAGACATATTATCATTTGTTAACGTAATTCATTGCTAAATTAATTGACTTGCTTTTTCATTTTGACCGCTGTTAACTAATTTAGTCTTTAATGTTGAAGATTGAATTGACTAATGCGAATCCATGCTAAAAAAACAAAAGAAATTATAATTGACAAATTTAACAATCAACTTCGATGACTAAAATTATATTTAATTTCATTTTTAGATAATAAGGCATAATTTATTATATAAAATCAATGATAAGGATTACAACAAGTGTATGATATACGATGCACGATGAATGAGAGTAAAAAAATCATCGAACAGTAATTTTATTTCATATAAATATATCCTAAATTATGTAAATAATAATAATAGATCCCAAATTGATTTTAACATCAAAATTCACAAACTAAGTTGTTGTTTTCTTAATATTTGAGATTAAATTGACTATTAATATCAATTTGAAATAAAATATTTTTATAATCAATTGCTCAAATTATGAGTCACAAAATCGAGTACATGTGTAAACAAAGAAAAAGTAAGTATAAAGAATGAATAAAAATACATTTTTATCAATAATAAAAGTATACTTATTTGATTTAAATTTATTTAAAAATAATTTTGATGAATTTGGTTTTAAGTCATCAAATCTAACCAAGAAACTTGTACACATTAATTTGAAAAAATTATTAAATTTAAAAATGATTAAAACATTGTTTTTATTTTAAAAAAATGAAAGATGATTTTTAAATGATAAAGCAAACAAGTTTTAAATTTAATCTACATAAAAGGAGACTCCAATGAGGTGAAAGTAAAGACAAGTGAATCTACAACCTCAGCATGAGGGAAGGAATGACAAGTGAGATAGTGGAATGCAACTAACAACTCTTGTTATTAAGATATAATTCTTTTAAAGCAAAGAGTTGCACAAAGTAAACAATAAAAATTTATATATTATTAATTTAACAAAATTAATTATTTTTATAAAATATTTAAATTTAAATTAATAATAAACAAGTCATCAATTGTTTTATCTTAGAAGAAATAATTCTCTCAATTAATTTTTTTTATTAGTCTATGAAGAAATAATATGTAATAAATTAATCTGGTGCTATTTAGAAACTAGAAAATTTTTCATCTTATTAAATAGTACAATTTATTTTTTTTCCAAATTCAAAGGAGATTTAGAGACATTTGCAAGCTTAATATTGTTTATATTATGAAGTTGGGTTGGAAAATTATTTTTTCACTAGAAAATATCAACAACGTTTAATACTTTAAGAAGTATTGTTCATATTTAGCCTTGACTTTATGAGAGTCTACATTGAAAAATTGGTGATGAAACAAAGAGTTGACTTCCTGATTTTGGAGACTTAAGTATTATACTAGTATTTTTCATTCTCCTAAGGATATTGACCTCCTAATGAGTATTTTAACATCTAAAAGGGGTGAGATTTGAATAAGATCTCTTTAATTTTTTTTCATCCAAAATATTTCTACGAGAATAGCTACCGTTAACTCTCCAAATTTATTGTCTACTCTTGATTCGGCCTTTAAATTATAATGTTTTGTTTTCCATTAAACTTGCATATAATATATTATATAAGGGTCAATACTCAGTTAGAAAAATGAGTGTTTTAAACTCGTTTGAAGGTAGACTGGATGATGACAAATTATTAATTAATAATGAAAAATAGGCATTATTGGTTGTATCTAACATTTTTCCTATATGTCCTTTTGTCCATGAATCTATTATGACTGAAGTTTAGGAGCTTTACTTAATTAGAGTTAATAGTGTAGGATTCTTTAGTTTTGGTCTACTTAGATGTTTAAAATTTAATTTTCTCCATAATTAACTAAATAGTTAAGATTACTCAAATATAGTTATTAGTATAACAATGTAGACATTGTAGATTATTATAAATTCTTCTATTTAATCAATATTCTATTGCTTACCCATTGTTAGTTTTTCAAACTTTATCTTACATTAATTATTTGTTTTGTTTTTAGGGCTTATGAAATAATTTATCTAAAGTGATAGATTATGTTCTAATCAAGTGGATTTTTTATTGGGCATATTAAAATGAATATGGATGGATCAATGCTTCTAAATTATCATTTAGGAACCTTGAAGGACTACTTTAAAGAGCTAATGAATAATTTATAGTTGAATTTACGAGTAAAAGTAAAAATTTGCTCTCTCACCACGTATAAGTTATGAGCTATTCTTTTTATAATCTAACTAATTAAGGCAAGAGGTATGTTTGAATAAAAATTGATACCAAATAGACTTTTAAATTAGTTACCCGTGACCAAGATGTTTTATGCAATCTTTCTTCTTTAGTTTAGACGATATGTATGTTGCTAAAGAAGATTTATTTGTTAAAATAAAAACAGAATTAGTTTTGAATCAATCTTTATTTGTTAGTTAGTGTTAATTTAAATAATTCCTATTTTTAAGGATTTAGATAGTTATTTCCTAGTTTATCTCACATCATATTTGTAGAATGTAAGTTGTAGTTTTCTTTCCTGTTACTTCTTGTAAAGTTATATATAACCGTATCAGTTTATCAAATAATGCAGTAGCAAAAGCATTTTTCTCTATTTCAATACCTTAAATACTCAATAATTGGTATCAGAGCTCTGTTAAAGGGCTTGATTCTAAATAGAGTGTTAGAGAAAATATGGCAACCGAGAATGGATTTGTGCAACCAACTATTCCAAAGTTTGATGGTCAACACTATGACCATTGGAGAATGCTTATGGAGAATCTTTTGTGATCAAAAGAATATTGGAGTTTGATTGAAGATGGAGTACCTACAGAAGCAGAGGGAGTTCAATCTAGTGAAGCACAAAAGAAAGTTATTGATGATGCAAGGCTAAAAGATATGAAGGCAAAAAATTATCTCTTTCAGGCCATCGATAGATCAATTTTATAGACCATTTTGAACAAAGATACAGCTAAAAACATATGAGACTCCTTGAAGAAAAAGTATTAAGGGACAGCACGAGTGCAACAAACACAACGACAAGCACTTCAAAAGGAGTTTAAGATGCTAAACATGAAGGAGGAAGAGTTTGTTAATGACTATTTTGCACTCACCCTTGCCACTGTCAACAAGCTATGTATTAATAAGGCAAAAATAGATGATGTGGATGTTGTCTCAAAAATATTGAGATCCATGGAACCTAGGTTCAATTACATAGTGTACTCTATTGAGGAATCAAATGGTTTGGATGCCCTTACAATTGACGAATTGCAAAGCAGCCTTCTAGTTCATGAGCAACGCATGAAACCTCAAACTGTAGAAGAGCATGCCTTGAAGGTTACCCAAGATGACTTTTTAGAAGGAAAAGGACGAGGTCATGGTGGAATACAAGGACGAGGAAGAGGTAAATGCAGACGTAATTTTAATAAAGCAACCATTGAATGCTACCACTGCCATAAACTTGGACATTTCTAATATAAATGTCCAACCAAAGAAACAAATTCAGCAAATTATGTTGCAAGTGAAGAAGAGGTGTTGTTGATGGCATACATGAAGGAAGAAAAAGTTAGCAAAGAAGAACTGTGGTTCCTAGACTCTGGATGCAGCAACCATATGTGTGGCAAGCGTGATCTTTTTGTTGATCTAGATGAAGGCTTCAGAACAACAGTGGCATTGGGAAACAACTCAAGCATGAATATGATGGGAAAGAGTATTGTTCGAATGCTAATAAATGGTACTGCACATATTCTTACTAATGTATTTTATATTCCTGGATTAAGAAACAACTTATTAAGTATTGGTCAGTTGGAGGAGAAGGGGCTTGAAATTCTTATACAACGAAGAGTATGCAAAATTTATTACCTAAAAAAAGGTTGATTTTGGAGATAACAATGTCCTCAAATCGAATGTTCAAGTTATCTGCAAAAACACAATTGAAGAAGGAATCATTTTTCAGCACTTTGACAAAAGATATGGTTAGACTTTGGCATTTCAAATATGATCACTTAAGCTTCACAGGTCTGAATACACTTCAACAGAAAGGAATGATGTGAGGTTTGCCTTGCCTTGACACCTCATCACAAGTATGTACAGACTGTCTCATGGGAAAGCAATAAAGAAATTCATTTCCACATGTTGCCACGTAGAGAGCATCACAAATTCTTGAATTAGTGAATGCTGATATTTATGGACCAATCAATCCAATATCCAACAATGGAAAAAGGTAAGATTAATTTTATTGATGACTTTAGTAGAAAAATATGGATCTATTCTTGGTTGAAAAATCTAAAGCTCTTTTGACTTTTAAAAATTATAAAAGTAAAGTTGAGAAAGAGACTGGTTTAGCCATAAAAGGACTTTGTACAGACTGTGGGGGTGAGTTCATATCGCTTGAGTTTGCTAATTTTTGCAATGAGAATGGTATTCAAAGGCAGTTGACAACCCCCTATACCCCTCAACAAAATAGTATAGCTGAATAAAAGAATCGAACAATCATGAATATGGTTCGAAGCATGCTTTCTGGATAAAAAATGCCAAAAACATTTTGGCCTGAAGCTGTAAATTGGATAATTCACATTCTTAATTGGAGCTTAACTTTTGTGGTAAAGAACAAAACTCCTAAAAAGGCTTGAAGTGGATTCAAACCATCAGTGGCTTATTTCAAGGTATTTGAATGTATATCTCATGTCCATATTCCTGAATGTAAGAGGATAAAGCTTGATGATAGAAGTAAAAATTGTATTTTTCTTGGGGTCAGTGAGGAGTCAAAAGCATATAGGTTGTATGATCCTATTTCTCAAAGGATTATAATAAGCTAAGATGTAGTGTTTAAGGAAGACAGTAATTGGGATTAGGGTCAAAATCATGTGGAGGATATTTTGGCTGACTTGGATTGGGACGATGATGACAAAAGAGCAGATACAATACTTGAAACAATTGAAGAAGGAACCGAAACAAATGAAAACAACAATAGAGAACAAACAGAAAATGCACCTAGCTTGAGTGGAGAGCAACCACGTGAACGTAGGATGATAAGACATCTAGCTTGGATGAGCGATTATATAAGTGGAGATGATTCATTTGAGGAAGAAGGTTCAACAAATCTTGCCATGTTTACAACAAATGATCCAACTTGTTTTGAAGAAGCTCAAAAGGAAGAAAAATAGAGAGCAGCAATAGACGCAGAGATTAAAGCCATAGAAAAAAAATAATACTTGAGAATTAATTGAGTTACCTACAGGAGCAAAGAAGATTGATGTAAAATGGGTATATAAGACAAAATTATATGAAAATGGTGATGTGGAGAAGTATAAATAGATTATACTCAAGTTTTTGCGCCTGTGGCTCGTATAGAAACAATTCGCATGGTGATTTCACTTGCAACTCAAAAAGGATGAGAAATCTTTCAGCTAGATGTCAAGTCTACTTTCTTACATAGAGAACTTAATGAAGAGGTTTTCATTGATCAACCACCTGGTTATCAAAGAAAAGGCGCTGAGCAGAAAGTGTATAAGCTAAAAAAAGCTTTATACGAATTAAAACAGGCACCACGAGCCTGGTATAGTCGCATAGAGTCTTACTTTGCTAAGGAAAGTTTCAAACGTTGTCCTTATGAGCACACTTTGTTTGTTAAAATAGAAACTGGAGGTAAAATCTTGATTGTGTGTCTCTATGTTAATGATCTTATTTTTACTAGCAATGATGAGCATATGTTTGAAGAATTTAAATTCTATGATGCATGAGTTTGATATGGTGGATCTTGGACAAATGAGATATTTTCTTGACATAGAAGTTTTTGCAAAGTCAAGAAGGTATTTTTATTTGTCAAAAGAAATATACCCAGGAAGTGTTAGAAAGGTTTAATATAAATAAATGTAATCAAGTTCATAATCCAATTGTTCCTGGTTGCAAACTCACAAGGAATTATAATGGAGTTAAAGTAGATAACACTCACTACAAGCAACTAATTGGTTGTATGATGTATTTAATTGCCACTCGGCCTGATATTATGTTTGTGGTTAGTCTTTTAAGTAGATATATGGAGTGTCCCACAGAGCTGCACTTCCAAGCTACCAAGAGAGTTTTAAGATATGTAAATGGAACTTCCAACTTTGGGATATTCTACAAAAAGGGAGGAGATGAAGAGCTGGTTGCATATACAGACAGTGATATGCTGGAGATTTAGATGATAGGAAGAGTACTTCAGGTTATATTTTCTTATTAAGTTCAGGTGTTGTTTCTTGGTCCTCAAAGAAACAACTAATAGTCACTCTTTCTACCAGTGAAGCATAGTTCGTTGCTGCAACTTCTTGTGCCTGTCAAGCTATTTGGATAAAGAGAATTCTGAAGAATTTTAATCATACTCAAAGTGACAGCATAATAATTTTGTGTGATAGTAATTCAGCTATTGAACTATCAAAGAATCTTATTTTTCATGGTCGTAGCAAGCACATAAATGTCAGATTTCACTTTCTTTGTGAGCTCACAAGGGATGGAGTTGTAAAGCTAGTCCATGGTCATACTTAAGAGCAAGTTGTAGATATAATGATCAAGTCACTAAAACTATATTTGTATGAAAAGCTTAGGAATTTACTAGGAGTATGTGCTTATCCAAATGTAAATTGAATAAATTAATATGCAGTTTAAGACAAAATATTAAAATAGAAACAAAATTAGTTTTGAATCAGTCTTTATTTGTTAGTTAATATTAATTTAAATAATTATTATTTTTTAGAATTTAAATAGTTATTTCTTAGTTTATCTCACGTCATGTTTATAGAACGTGAGTTGCAGTCTTTTTTTGTTACTTTTTGTAAAACTATATATAGTCATATCAATTTATCAAATAATACAGTAACAAAAGCATTTTTCTCTATTCCAATACCTTGAATTCTCAACAATGTTATGTTAATTGCATTCATATGTTTAATTTTTATTTTTATTTTACATTAAACTTCATTAAAAAAATCTCTTAAAAATAATATGTAAAAGATAAATTTAAATTTTGAAAAACAGGATAACTTAGTAATTAAAAAATTTTAATTTAAATTACTTTCCCATTTTCCAAAATTTTCTACTATTAGAAAAAGGCAAGAATGGGATACGAGAGAAAAATCTTCAAACCTATGCCCATTCTTTCATTGAATCTCTCATTTTAACTTAAAACCGCAGCTTGAAGGTATGCGAGCAACATCCCTGTCCTTAGAAGTCCAAAATAAAACACATCAGGTTAAGGGTGTGTCAAAATTTGAAAAAAAATGTCGTGAAGTCATTGTCCCATTATAGTCTTAGCATTAAAAGAAACCAAACAAAACAACCTACGTATTACGTAACCTCCAATTCAACTGACTGTTACTTCCTACGTTTGAATGAGGCCCTGTGACGTTCCATGAGCATGGTCATGGACGTTCGCGCATTGGGCAATCGCTACTTGGTCCAACTCACACACACTTCCCTCACACGTGCCGTCCATGCCCACATCCTCACCTCCGGCTTCAGCCCATCTCCTCTCATCCTCAACCGCCTCATCGACCGTTACTGCAAATCATCCAACATTCCCTACGCCCGCCACCTGTTCGACAGAATTCCCAAACCAGACATCGTCGCTACAACCTCCCTTCTGTCCGCTTACTCTTCCACTGGCAACATTAAACTCGCCCACCAACTCTTCCATGCCACCCCTTTCTCCATTCGCGATACCGTTAGTTACAACGCCATGATCACTGCCTTTTCCCACTGTCATGATGGCCACGCTGCTCTCCAACTCTTCATACAAATGAAAAGGCACGGTTTTGCTCCCGACCCTTATACCTTCTCGAGCGTTCTTGGTGCACTGTCTTTGATTGCTGATGTGGAGAGGCATTGCCAGCAATTGCACTGTGAGATCATCAAGTGGGGTTCACTCTATGCACCTTCTGTTTTGAATGCTTTGATGAGTTGTTATGTTTGTTGCGCTTCTTCGCCATTGGTGGACTCTTGTTTGTTGATGGCTGCTGCTAGGAAGCTGTTTGATGAGGCGCCTCCTGGTCTGAGGGATGAACCCTCTTGGACTACCATCATTTCTGGTTATGTTAGGAACGGTGATCTTGTTGCGGCACGTGAGCTTCTTGATGGAATGACTGACCAAATTACTGTTGCTTGGAATGCCATGATTTCTGGCTATGTGCACCGTGGTTTATATGAAGCAGCATTTGACTTGTTCAGGAGAATGCATAACTTGGGAATTGAGCAGGATGAGTATGCTTACACCAGTGTACTTAGTGCTTGTTCTAATGTTGGGTTGTTCAACATTGGAAGACAGGTGCATGCTTATGTTCTCAGAACAGTGGTGCAGCCTTCGCAACATTTTATTTTATCTGTGAATAATGCTTTGATTACCTTATACACTAAATGTGGTAAACTGGTTGAGGCAAGGCAAGTTTTCAATAAGATGCCTGTGAAAGACCTCATTTCATGGAATGCGATTTTGTCTGGGTATGTCAATGCTCAGTGCATTGAGGAGGCTAACTCCATTTTCAGGGAGATGCCAGAGAGGAACTTGCTGACGTGGACTGTGATGATATCTGGTTTAGCACAAAATGGTTTTGGAGAAGAAGCTTTGAAGCTCTTCAACCAGATGAAGTTAGAGGGACTGGAACCATGTGATTATGCATATGCTGGAGCAATTACATCTTGTGCTGTTCTTGGATCATTGGACAATGGACAACAATTACACTCTCAGATAGTCAGATTAGGTCACGATTCAAGCCTCTCAGCTGGCAATGCACTGATCACAATGTATGCAAGGTGTGGTCTTGTTGAAGCTGCTGATACTATGTTTGTCACAATGCCATATGTGGATTCAGTATCCTGGAATGCCATGATTGCAGCTCTTGCACAGCATGGACACGGCATCCAAGCTGTTCAACTTTATGAACAGATGCTGAAGGAAGGTATATTACCTGATAGGATAACTTTTCTCACAATTCTTTCTGCCTGTAGCCATGCAGGCTTGGTGAAAGAGGGACGCCATTATTTTGATACAATGTGTACACGCTATGGTATAACCCCAGGAGAGGATCATTATGCTCGTTTGATTGATTTGTTATGTCGTGCTGGTATGTTCTCGGAAGCAAAGAATGTAACTGAAACAATGCCTTTTGAGCCCGGTCCGCCAATTTGGGACGCTCTTCTTGCTGGTTGTAGGATTCATGGAAACATTGAATTAGGCATTCAAGCTGCTGAACGACTCTTTGAGCTTATGCCACAGCAAGACGGGACCTACATAATCCTTTCCAATATGTATGCCACTTTAGGTAAGTGGGATGAAGTTGCGAGGGTGAGGAAATTAATGAGGGAACGAGGGGTTAAGAAGGAACCTGGCTGTAGTTGGATTGAGGTTGAAAACATGGTCCATGTATTTTTGGTTGATGATGCTTTGCACCCTGAGGTGCATGCGGTGTACAGATATCTGGAGCAATTGGTACATGAAATAAGGAAATTGGGGTATGTTCCTAATACAAAGTTTGTATTACATGATATGGAATCTGAACATAAAGAAAATGCCCTGTCCACCCATAGTGAAAGGCTTGCTGTTGTTTATGGAATTATGAAACTTCCTTCAGGAGCTCCTATTCGGGTTTTCAAAAATTTGAGGATATGTGGAGACTGCCATAATGCATTCAAGTTTATTTCCAAAGTAGTGGAACGAGAGATAATTGTCAGAGATAGGAAGAGGTTTCACCATTTTAGAAATGGTGAATGTTCTTGCGGTAACTACTGGTAGGAAGAGGTTCTTTATTTGATTATCAACAAGGGTTAATGTCAACTGTGCTCAAATGAATTTAGAATACATGAAGTGAAACCTGGTGCCTTTACAATCGGTAATTCAAAATTGAGGGTGATAATGGCCCCAAAATGATCTCCAAAAGGTTGATAAATGGTAGTATGAATATTTTTTTATCCTGCACTCCTTTTTCTTTCTTTTTTCGATGCCATTTTATTTTTGGTTTTTGCTAAACTGATACTTACAATTTCAATGATGCGTCGTGCTTTTCTGTCGCTACAGTTTATATGACATGCCAAAGCCATTGACAAGGGATTGCACTTGAATGCTAGAGTATATCATTGCCATATCAAGCCATTTATCATGGGAACAAAGGCCGGCAGCAATAGTAAGAGAAAACTTGTTTCTGTCGAATGCCAAGTCATCTAGGCTATCATTGTTACTACAGTTTCCTTTTGTTTCTCGTGTTTGTTAGCTTTTGCATCAGAAACTGCAATCAATACAGTGTCATGAGTGTCATCTGGTTCCTAGCTGCGGCATTGCATGCCATCTCGGTGGCAGTGGCTCTGGGAGGAGCAGAAGGAGGGAATGAGGTGGCGCTCAGTTTAAAGGCTGAGGAACAGTGACACTAAAGCTACTTTGAAATGAAAAGGAACAACATTTGTCCTTTGTTATTGTGCTCAGTGCTCAATGTGCAAGAGAACCTCAAGCAAAACACTCTGATGTCTCAACCTGTAAGTGTCAGATGCTTTTGCTAGACTCCCTGCAAGTATGCCTTCTGCGAATGAAAAGTGATATCAGTGATCCTGGAAATCATCTTTTCAACATATGGGTTGAACTGAGGGTGCCCAAACAAGAATAGAAGCATTCTTGTGATGTTACTAAAGATGAAGAACTACTTATAGTACGTTGTCTTTCTTTCTGTTATTAGAGGGTCTTGAATCTGAAACGGCTATGAACCTTTACAACCGAGAAAAATCATGCTTGCACACTCGTGTTCCTTTGTAAGGGTGCTACACATCACATGGGTGCAGAGGAATGACTTTAGCTTCCCTCGCTCTGGATGAGTTAGATGGAAAGAGATTTACTTATGTTACAAAATTAATTTTCACACTTTTTTAATAAAAAAATGCATGTTGTAATAAAAATATGTATTTCAAATTAATATAAGTAAGCATTTTAATCATATTTAACGATTCAAAATTAAATGTATTAAAATTATTTTTGTTCAACTTTAAACTTAATGGGCACTATTTTATAGTCTTTTTGTTGCTTCCTGAGCTAATATAAATTTATCATATTTATCAAATCATACATGAAACGAACATCGTTAATGTATACGCGAAATTGAGGATTGAACTTCAAATGTGCCAACACTATTAGTCCCATGCAGAAATCCTTAATGAATAAATGGTTTTTCCTTTGTCCCATGCTCAATGAATTTCTCTTCAGTAACTTTGTTTTCTCCAAAGCTAAATGAACAATATTAAATAATAATAATAATAAATAATCCACATGCTCTCTCTTTGGGAATTTTTTTCTTTTTTTGTGTCAAAGTTTAGAAAATTAACCATAGAGTGGATAGTAAAACTAAAAATTCATGGGTCTAGCCCAACAGACGTTTGGGTGGTCCCAACGGCTGAAAAGCATAGAACTATAAACAATGTTATTAATTGCCCAAAACGTTATTAGGAATAAGAAAATTAATGAATGTGTTAGGTTTAATCTTATTTTTCACCAAATTAACATCTACTATTACTTAGACGCTCTTCGGAGTAGGTTTTGAAATTTTAACGAACGTATAGTAGTGTAGTGTAGGAGAGACTTGTATGAAGATAAGCACTGTCTTTAAAGTAAATCATTTAGGGCATTAATGAAGGTGATGTAAAAAATTGCGCAATCTTTTTTTGTTGATCAACTCCGTAACCTTTTTAACTAAAAAGAAAAGTAGCAGTTGCATGCAAAATTTACTCATTCTCTTTTATTTAGTACAAGAATCGGAATGTTGAAATTTAAGTAAATTTCATAAAGTTTAAATTCAAGAATATTTATGATAAATTATATTGAAAATTATAAAATAAATGTACATAATTAATTTAAGTATAACTGAAAAATATGAATAAAAAATGTGTAATATTATACACGAGTATAATCAATTTTTAAAAAGTGAATGATGAATTTATTATTTTAAAATAATAAACTAAAAAATAAGCACTTTTAAGATAATAGTATATTCTAATTATAAAAGCGAAAACTTATTATTTGCTTTCTTTAATGTTAGTAAAAGAAACTTTTCCCCACTGGAACAACGGGACTAAAGCCGAAAAACAGACAGCGCAGCGTTTAGCCACTCACTGAAGGAGTGTATGAGCAATGAGTTAGTAAAAGGAATCTAAGGTCATATATTATGAGCATTTTCAAAAAAACAACGGTTCAAATTCTACACATATATCTAAGTATTTTTTTGCAATTAATAAAAATAATAGGCTCTGCAATAGGGGAATATGCTTGCAAATAGGGCATCTTTTGCTCAAACCAAGAGCCGATGAAAATGTCTCTTCTTTTCGTTGAATCACTAAATACTAAATACTTTGGACCTAACATTGGTTTGATCACCAAAGTGAAAGTCAGAAGGTGAAAGTAATCGGATATTAAACATGACATTAACTAAACCCAACGTAACATCTTAACCATTTTGAACAATATTTATTAGTGGAAGGTCCAAAAGCTACTATTTCTTCAATAAATTTTTATGAATATGAACCAATGAATATTGATTCGATTGTTAAAAAGGATATTAAGTTTGATTCTGGAGACTTATACCTTAATTGTAGAACTGAACAACTTTTCTTCCCTTTAAATTTTATTAATGTACATGTTTAAACAAAGAATATACCATATGTTGAAGCGTAAATGGCTCAGCATATTGCATATTAATGTTCCACAAGACAATTTACAATGCTAACTCTACAAAAAAAAAAATGCATAGCTTGAATGTAATATTTATGGTTCAATTTCCTTTTTCTCCTCAAATATTTCTGAGGAAAGAAACAGCAAATAGGCCAAACAACAGCATTTTCGAAATACCATGTAAAGAGCGAGGGAGGAAAGCAGAAAACTCAAGGCACATGCCATGCCAACGCTAAACGCTTCAATGTCTTTGTTTATAACATACTTTTCAGGTTAATGCAACATAACAAACCCCCCAAATACTGTGCCAACTTTTTCTTCACCCCTCGGTAATCTAAATGCTTAGTTAATTGATATTGACTTGAAGATGAAGTTGTGTATCTGTCATTGTCTAACATCAACACAAAAAACAAAACATCTTAGTTGGAGAGGGGAAGCCTAGAAGGGAAGAGAGAGGGAGGCGCAACTTTTTGAAAAGTTAAAGTTATTGAAGAAAATGGAGACTCAACTCAATAACATAGAGAGGAGGGAAAAGAGAAAAAGAATCATTCACATGGATAAAGGGGTAGGCGCAAAATTTTCATCCATTCAGGATGAACAGACATTCATTCCTCTAGGTATATTTGTTTTCTCTTGTGCTGTAAAAAATTCCTCACTTTCATGAGCTAATTACACCTTCTTCACAACAAAATCTTCTTACCTACCTACAACAATTAGTAGTCCCCACATTAAACCGTCCTAGATTCCTTCTCTATCTGCTGAAGTCTAATTACCAGAAGTTTTCCATCTCTTTCATCCAAAAGCTATATATATAGAAACAATCCACTGCATGAAGATTTGTGCCTCCTCAGCCAGCCATCTTCTACTGTCAATAATCTGTGCAAGAAAATGATGTTGTAAAATGAATGAATCAAAATATAGGCTGAATAGAATTAAAAAGAATAGATTGAGTAATAAAAAAAAAACCATCCATTCCATATAGCTATCTATGCATAAGACCTACCATCATGTTTCTTCATCAAACTCCTAGCAAATAGCAAACATATAACCAAAAACGCCACCCCAGCTGCCCCTCCTAATATTATAGCCACTGTCTTTCCTGTATTTTGCCCTGCCATTGCATCAATTAGCCACATATCATTAAACAGTTCGAAGATTATTTAAATTGAGTAGCCATTGCTTTGACCATTGGGACAACTAGGCAGTGGTATCACAAAATTAAGCTATGTGCATGAGAAATGGACAAAAGCGAAAACACATTATCTGAAATATAACATGACGATAAAAATTGATACTTTCTTTTCAGCCAAAATTTATGCCATTCTAATCTCTTTTGGTTCTGAGTGCCTTGGTATTAGTTATTACCAGAAGAAGAAGAGGAGTAAGAAGAAGAGGAAGATGCTGCAGATGAAGAGTGTCCTCTTGGAACCCCGTTCGGGTAGTAACTATAACTAATGAAGCACTTGTGCAAATAGACTTGGCCTGAAATGGAACTGCCACATTCAACCTGAGCTCTCTGCACAGCACTCTTCACACAATCCCCACAATCTGAATCGCTAACATCTCCCTCACACTGTCCCATCACATACAAAGACTGGTAGCTGGTGGCATAAAAGCCATGTCCAGAAACCACCCCATTTTCCATCACAGAGAATGCAGTGTCTCTTCTCTCCTCAAACCCACTTCCAGCTGCATTGGTTACCCCACAAGTCTTGTAAAGAATTTGCATCCCAGAGATTTGTGCAAACCCAGCAACCTCGTACAGCATGTAACAACCTAGTAACTGGACCCTTGCAGCTATGGTCTTGCCACAAAGCTTGTCAGAGAGAACTGGGAGCCTGCTGACACAGTTGTAGCAATCAGAGTTTGTGAGATCCCCTCTGCATTGGAAGAGCCCGGTGATGGTGGTTTGGCCACTGCCAGTGGTGGCCTTAAAAAACTTGCCTTTGGTGGATTGCGAAACCAATGAGCCAAAGAGTGCAGAAAGGGCTTGAGAATATACCCCATTTGGATCTGTAAAAGTTTCCTTTGAACAACCCTTGTAGACCAAGGTGGTGAAATCAGAAGCAGATTCAGCAAGTTGGGATGGCTCAAGATTTGTGAACAAAACCAGGAACAAGAGGAGGAACAAGGACTTTCTGGGAAACCCCATTTAGGTGTGTGAGGTGTTGTGACTTGAGATGGATCAAATCATGGCAAATTTTGAGGGAAAAAATGAAACTTGAAGAGTGTGTTGTGGTATGAGAGTGTGATTGAGGAAAAGAAGAATCAAGGGTTGTGGTTGATACTTGGATTTTTGTTGTGCTTTTTGGTGAATCAGGAGGGAAAAGGATTTGGGTCGCTGTGGTCGAGTGAGTGACTCTACGTTGTGGTTTTAGTGTCCTTGGGATTCACTTTCCTTTGGATGGATGGATGGCCTCTGTAGTTGTGCACAAACTGTACTCTCTCTCCTCTCTCTCCTCTCTCTAATAGCTTAGAGAAAATGAGTTTTAATTTTTTAAAAAGGGGTATAATATTTTTTGAAAATAGTGAATAGTTTTTTCTAATATTTGAAGAGAATGAAAACAAAAGTGGTTGAATTATCTATGCTTTGAGAGTAGTGGGGAAAAATATTCCCCCTCTGAAGAGAAGGTTTTGGTTTTGGAGTGCATGAAGAGAAAGGAATCTGATTTTGGTAGGAGAGAACAACATGCAGTTTGACTGTGTCACATTGTGCTTTATCAAGGATTTGAATTCAACTACGCGTCAGAAACTTTGTACTTTTTTTTTTTAATTCTACCATTCTGGTATATAGGCCACATGCAATGACTTGTTTTTTTAGTACCTATTATTATTAAGTGTATAAGGAAATGTAGAGCTTAAAATTTGAAATATGTATGTCTCTTACTTTACTACGAATATTGCTGTCAACCACAATTTATCAAGCATCAATATTTGCATTTATTTCACACGTATCTGTATCAGATACATATTTGTATCTTCACCGATATATATAGTTCCAAAAATTAATGTAATCGCATGCAAGAGACAAAAGCAAGTGTAAGATAAGATAGAATCATAAAAACGGAAAAACATTATTTCTTGCTGAATCTAAAGTAAAAGCCATTCTTTTCATAGATTATGCTTGAGAAGATGATGGGTAGTGACTTATGATGATTACTTTTAATAATTTTCAAGTAATATATTCTTAATTTAAATTGTAATTATATTCATTATGTTTTATGATTTTTTACACTTATTTAAATAAGTATCTTATGCATAGGCGTATTGTATCAATATATTGTAGATAATAATAAATCTAATTCTTTCAAAGCCATTGGCTCGTAATACACCTTATTATTACACCTTAACGCCACCGTCCCTATCAATTTCAGAATAATAGATATTTTATAGCATTGTCAAACAGTAGATACTGTTTTAAACTCTGGAATAATTTTAAAATTTTTTTCTTTTAGAAAAAACTAGTAAACCACTGCAATTACTTTGTCTACATCTTGATTCTGTAATTTTCTTTGTATTATTGTTAATTGTAAAAGAAACTGCATCCATCACAAAGATATGGGTGGCTAAGATCATGATATGAGAAGTTGACAAATTAGAAGAGTACTTTAGCTGGCATGTTTCCTTTTTTAAACTAAAACAGATTGAATTCAGACAATTTTCTGTGCTATTGTTCAAGTGGTGTGTCGGTAGCTAATATTCATTGATGGCTTTTAAAATAATAACATTAAAAAGTTTAATTATGTTATAAATAATAGTATAAAAATTGATGAGTACGAAAGAATTGATTCATTTAAACGATAGAAGAATTATTTCTAATGTGTAAACATATATTTCTAAAATATTTAAAAAATAATAATAACTTAATTTTAATAATATAAGCAACAACCAACTTAACTATTCTTGAATAGAAATTTTATTCTGAATTTAACAAATAAAAAAAGTTTACTTATAATTATTTTAATCATCTTTATTTTTTAATAAAAAATTACCAATATTTTTTTGATAATTATAAAAAACATTCATTTACAAATATATTAATTATTAATTTTATTTGAAATTTGTATTAATAAAATATTTATTTATTATTTGTACAAGTGAATATTTATTTATTTATTATACAAATTACTAATTTAAATATTGTGAAATTTTTAAAATATAATATAAATTTATAATATGCAACTGCATTTGAGTTGGAATGCTTAAATCTAGGTACATTTGAAAAAAATAAATTAAATCAAACACTCATAATCAAAACTTTTATTTGTTTATTTATTTTGCTGACAAGTTTCCTTTCTCAGCGTAATTTCAACTCCAACTTCTTCTCAATAACAACAACAACAATAATAATAATAATAATAAACACAAAACATCGTGGAAGGACAATTATGATCTCCGGAGGAGCTAGTAACAATAAAGGTACTCCATGATAGTGGTTGGAATAGTTATTAGAGTATTAATAAGCTTTGTAGTCTCTCTTTTATGACTAATCTATGATTTTAGATTTTTAATACAATTTCATTTTACTTTAATATTTTCTTTATTTTAATTGTTGTAGTTATGATATTTGTTTAATTTTCTTTCACAAAGAGTTTCTTAAATTCGTTTTTCAAGTCAAGTAGTTAAGAGTTTAAGACATGCATTATGGAATAAGAACTTACTTTAATGAATCACGTAAATGGTGTTATAAATTCTGTGATTATGATTTTGCTATTGATTGGATTTGAATAAAAAGAAAAACTTAATCGATTATTTTATTAATAAAATTTGAGTATGAAATTAGGCTTTTATATATTCTGGTATATATTAAACCTGATAAAATATATATATATATATATATATATATAATAATGTATGTACAAAATTTAATATTTATTTATAGACCGAGTCATTAATTTAAAACATTGAGATGTCAGAATTGATTGAAAATATAAACTAAAATTGTACATTGACAATGTAGCAAATGAATAAAAGGTGAAATTATATTTTAAACAATTTTTCCTTTTAATGATTTTTTTTTTTGTTTCTGACTTACATATAAAATAAAATAATTAAAATCAATGAGTAAAGTTGTAGGTTAAAAAATCGATTCCAAGTGATTTTTGGTGCAGCCAAAAACACTTAAAGTAATTGTAAATTATATGTTGTTATTAGAGCTCCCTTTTAATAAATTCATTACCTCTCGATGTTACTTTCTATGTATTTTAAATGTCACCAAAAACTAACTTATATATTATCAATAATCTGGTTTGTCACTGATCTTTTTAATTAAACTAATTACTATAATTAGATTATCTAAACTTTTTAATTAAAATATTTTAAAAAGGAAAGTTGTACTGTCTAAAAACGATATCACATGCCACAAGTATAAAAAAAATTGACTTAATATAAATATTGATCATTTTGTATACCAAAAGTATATAGATTGATGGTTGAATTACCAACTTAAACCAAACAAAAACATTTATAATAGTTAAATATTTAACGTGTTATACTATAAAGTATAAAAACCTTCATATATATGTCACATGCAACAAACAATCGCTAAATATCATTGTGTTGGCATTAGCTTTCGTGTTTAGTTGGTTTCCAATTGCGAAAGAGCCAAAGATCCAACATAACACGTTCCTGTTCACCATTAAATGCTAATAGTACATTGCATCTGCAGAATGCAACTTAATTATTATCATATTAAATTAAATGTTATGAACTTGTTAAAAAGTAGTTTGGTGCCATAGCTCATATTATTTATAAAAATATTAGCATATAAAGCTCATATACTCCAATATAGCTGCTAAACACGTCTTTTGGACCTAAAAAATGAACCCATGTTTAACCATTCAAAGAGAAATAATATACACTAAATTCAAATGAATCTAATCAACCACCCCACATGCCCACATTAATTTGTGCATCAATGTCACACTATTTTATAATTAATTAAGATTATTGCTTTTTTACACTTTCTTTTACACCTTATTATTTTTAAAAATTTTGTTAACTTTAACTTTTAGAATCGATAACAAATAATTAATAATAATAAAATGTTATTAGAAAAAAAAGTATTTATTATATTTTTATAACTTTAATACAATAATTGCGTACCTTTTTCATAAATTTTTTATTTATGGACGTTTAAATTCAATCCTAAAAACTGAGATTAACAAAATTTTATTTTTAAATACTTTAAACAATAATTTTAATTATTTTTTATTTGTATTTCAAAATTTAGAACAACATTCTTTTCTTTTGAAATTTTATTCTTCATTTTCACTATTACTATTTTTTCATTGTTCCATGTCATTATCACCTGATTTGAGCTTATTTCAAGTATTATTATTTTGTAGACACTTTTATTATTTTAAATGTACTATAAAAATTAAATTTATAATAAAAAAAATGACAGATTCATCAATCATTTTATCAATGGGGGGGGGGGGGGGGGTTGTTTCAAGATTAATTGGGCCTAAATATATATTTTCCAAAAATTTAAAACTCTCAATGGGCTAACTAAGTACAGTGTGACCCAATTAAGGGTAGAGCCGTGTATGGATACCAGACAGTTACGTCCAACTTTGACCCCAAAAATAAAATTAAAAGTCCAACTCATTCATTCTTGCTCTCCCCTTTTTTACGAGCGTTTCTTATAATCCTTAATTGACGAACAACCATTCCACATTATTACGGATAAATTCAGAAAAGTTGTCACATTATAAGCTGCATTTCAATAATGTAGGGTCTAATACTATATGTATTTTAATGTTGTATTAAACTAAAAATATTGTTCACCAAAACAATATTAGAATAGAAACAAACGTTTCAATAATATGGATTAAACGCAATACAATTAATAACATTAATATTTAAATTTTTTAAGTGCAGAATATGAACTATACAAAATATGTTAAACTAAATACTAAAAAAAACTAAATAAATATCATATCGTTGAATCTTTCAATGTATTTAAAACACTAAATTCGAATATAGGTTGACGAAAAATAGTGGTCAAGTAATTGCTCTAAGGCAAGGTAGAAAAGGAATTTTAATAATAATAAAAAAAACACATTAGAATAAATAAAATATTTAATGATATCGACAGTGCTTCTTCATAGGAGTTGATTGCGGAAAATTACAATTAAGACAGTCAAGCATAATCATGAAATAAAGCTCACACACAAAACAAAACAAAAACTTTATATTTGCATTAATTTTTTTAATTATTGTATTAATATCCTAGTTTATATATAATTATTTTACATTTAAAGACAAACATAATACTTTATTAAAAAAAAACATAAAGTATAATTTTTTTACATCAATAAATTAAATTTAACTAAAATATATTTTATGGATTTTTATATTATAATTGTGAACTCTTGTTTTAAAGTCAATTTTTGTTGTACTTTTTTTTTCATAACTCCGGACATTATTATTATTTAATATTTTTAACCTATTCACTATTTTCATTTTTATATTATTTTATGCATTTTTGACAAACTTGTAGCTTTTATTACTTTCAAAATTGGCTTAAAAATTTTACTTTTTTATAAATTCAAATTTTCATTTCAAATCTTATCTTCCTATATTTTTACTTTTTAAAATTTTTTATATGATTATTATTATTTTATAATTTATAATATTTTGCATTTAAATTTTTAATCTGTATTTTAAGACACATAATAAAAATACTATAATTTTTAATTTTTTAACTTATATCTTTATACGTACATTAAAAAAAAGTTAAAAATGATATCAAAAGTATAAAAAATGGAGTATTTATGGGAATGCAGTGTAACGATTAATGTTAATTTAACGCTGTGATGACGCGTAAACAAATCTGTGTCGCATCAACCAATCAACTTTGCCGAAGTTACGTTATCGTTTGTCTTTCTTTTCTTTCTTTCCTTTTCTTGTCGCGTTCCCTTCCACCACCACCGACTCTTCCTCCCTTCTTCCCTCTTCCATTGTCAATTCTCACTCAAACCCTTTTAATTTCATGGAATCATATTCATAACTCATTCCTCCAACATGCATTCTCTCAAAGACAAAGTCACACAGAAACTTTCCCATCTCTTTACCAATTCTCCCAACTCCTCTTCCCCACCGGTAACTTTTTTTCCCCAAAAAAAGTGTTTTTTTTTTCTTTTATTATATGATCTGCGATTTGGCTATTCTTGGTTGTTTTTGTTATTCCTATTATTATTAAAAAAAAAAAAATCTGAGCTTGGGACACTGTTAATTTTTTCCTTTCATACAAGCTTTGATCACTTTTGCGCTTAATGTTAGATCTGATCTCTGCTAAAATCTGAATCCTTGGTTGAGTGGCTTCATTCTTTTTCACCATGGGTCTCAGTTTTTGAGTCAAATGCACCAAAATAAACATGGTAAAGAACAACATTCATAAGTATTTCATTTCTTCAACGTTTGGAAGGTAAATTTTAATGCTAATCTGAATTGTCCCCAAGTATATGGGTGTTCTTGACTGTTTTGTATTCACGGGAGAAATTTAGTTTTGTGACTTTTGATGTGTACAGTAGTAACGGTTAGTAATCTGCCACCTTTGTCTCTGGTAGTATATATAATATATATTTGGTATGGCCTGTGTCCTGTGAGCTGCATTTGACTGGCTGCTAGTTCTGGATAATATAAATTGGTTTTCTGTGCTATGTAACATAATTTATTGTGCTGGGATGGTACAAAATGAAACCAGGAGGAAGATTCCAACTTATCTTTGTGTATATAACTCTATATACTTTACTTGAGCTCTCCTATCAAGGTTGATTCTGTTGTTGTCATCGTGTGAACAATACTTGATTAGATGAAGAGCATGTCGTTGTCCATGCTCAACACCCTAAGGAGTTAAATAATATTAGGTTTGTTTTTAGTTGTTCTTTCGTGTCTTACTGCCTAGGGAATATGACCTGTAAATAGACCCTCCTCAGCTTATCAATTAAAGAATTATTGAAAGTTATCCTCTTATAATTTTGTTCACATTGTGTGGGTTTGCCATTGATGCTCTTTGACGTTGTCTTTGTAATGCAACTTGAGGTAAGTGATAGTTTGTGTTTTTGTGTTATGTTGCTGTTAGTTTAGATTCGTTAGATTATAGGATTATTTTATGTTATATGTTGTCATAGATTTAGATCAGCACAGAATTTCAGCAAAGATGGATCCCGTCACTGGTTTACTTTTCTACCTTTGCCTTTTGTGCTTTGTATGCACACATACACATGCGTTCTTAACTGTATGGTCTCTTTAGGCCTGAAAACCTTCTATCTTATCATGATAGAAAGATGGAATTTTCTAGTGGTTGATAAGCTTCATTTAGAATATGATTGCCTCGTACTTGTACCTAGGTTTAATTCATTTCAATATTTAGGTGCATCACCAAGCTTCAATATATTTTTTCCTCATAAATGTCTGATGTCTATGCTTTCCCTACACCCGTTACACCTCTCTCTCATGAGTAGAGAGAAGATGACAAAGAAAATAAAAAATGGATATTTTCCTTTTTTCATCTAACTAACCAATCAAGATGAAGTTCAAAGAATGCAATTCAAATTCCCTGCATCATAGAAACCTTATGCTAATTAAGTCTACACATTTCAAGTTGAAGAATAATCAGTTAATCACCTTATCCTTGCTTTCTATTTTTATTTAATCTTTGATATGAGGTTTTTATTTGTGTAGGATAGTCCCTATTCTAAAGAGGGTAAACCTTTGTCTTCATATTTATCTTACATTATCCCTTCAATCAGCTTTGATGGACCAAAGACAAGTGAGCATCAACACGATCGTAAACCAATTCGATCAGCATCTGCTGGATATAATTATGAACATTTTGAGTATCAGGATATTCCAATGGATAATTATGTTGATTGTAGCTCCATGTGCAATAGCATTGATTTATTGAAAGATGATAATATTAATGAAGTTCATACCTCTAGAAGGAGCAGTAGCAGTTCTGAAGTTTTTGAAGAAGCAAATGAGCAGCAAACACCAAATACATCAAAGAAGTCTTCACTCAATCTTACTGATGACTCTGTTTTTATATCTCCGGAATTGTATGAATTTTTTGAATCATGCCTACCTAATATAGTGAAAGGACGCCAGTGGGTCTTACTTTATAGGTAACTTTGCTCTGTAATTTTTTAAGTTCATACGTTGAACAGTATTTTTCTATTGCTTTGAGATGTTGATTCAACAATTTTTATTTTTAAATTAAGGGCAGTACGTTAAAACATGGAGTCTCACTTCGTACACTTATTCGCAAGAGTGCTGAGCTTTCTTGTCCTGGTTTGCTGGTATGTCAACCTTTCAGAATTAAATGTATTTTTCCTGATATGGTGTGCATATGATATTTACTAGTTGCAGATTAAGGTGTAAGGTCTATTGTTGAAAATGGATTTATTGTCTATTTTGCAAAACTGTTAGATTGTGGGAGATAGGCAAGGTGCGGTGTTTGGTGGGCTACTAGACTGTCCCTTAAAACCTACAACAAAGCGAAAATATCAAGTAGGACAACTCTCTTTTTTCATAAATAATACTTCTTTGTAAAGGAACTTCTTCATCTTGAAGTATGATTTCATTTGCTCTATGGTGGTGATAGGGAACAAACCAAACTTTTGTCTTTACAACTGTATATGGTCAGCCAAGGCTGTTTCGACCTACTGGTAAGGGTTCTGATTGTGAAAATACATAATACTTGGTAGCAAGATGTTGAACTAAGCAAATGTCATAATTGATGTATTGTCTAGCTTGAGAATAAGTTGACAAGTTCATATCAGCAAGAGTGACATTTACACGTTTTAGGGTAACATCTTTTATTAATTTTGGTATCTCAGTTATTAATATTCATGCACTAGGACCTGACTTTGTATGATGTGGAAGCTTGTTGTAAACTTACCACGAGAATAATCTATTTGGAGTGTAATATAAATGAATCCTATTGACTGACTAGCTCATTATCACCTCTTGCATGTCCTCTTCTAGTTAGTAGCAAATTAGTAATGAGACTGGTTTGGGATCAACATGTGGTTATTATTCAATCTTGATTTCTAATATACAATGCAAATATTGTTATTCACTGTGCTTTGCAAATATGAACTCTTCACTGATAATTGTATGCTTATTGATCATAACCTTTTGAATTGTTTCCTTTAAAAATATAAAAAAAGCATTTTCCCACAAGTATGTTAATTTGTTTTTATATTTTTGACCATTGTACTTAGGAATTGACAATGTATGCATTGGGGGAGAAGGTAAATAAAGGAAGGAAAGAAAATATTAATTTGTCACCACCTACTGGTTCAAATTTTGGGTGTTTTGGTGTCTGGAGCTTTGACAATTGATGATAGGTTAGGCTAATTAGGGGATGGAAATGGCAACTATTAGGAATCATTACTACTTTACCCTACTTATAAATTAGAAACAACTAAATTATCTTTATTCAGGGTACAAGCTCTCAACTTCTATTTTAAGTATGACAAGCTTCTAACTCTTTTTCTTTTGAACTTGTGGTCTGATTTTATATATATATGCAGGTGCCAACAGGTACTACTACATGTGTTTGAGTGACTTACTTGCACTCGGTGGTGGGGGTAATTATGCTTTATGCTTAGAGGAAGATTTGTAAGTGCTTATTAGTGATGCAGTAATGCGTAGTTTTGCAGTTCAGTACATTTTAATGGTAGTTGAAGTACCACGTGGAATCTCTTCTTGAATGTGTCCTTCTTGTTGAAATTGAAAAGGTTAACTGGAACTAGTGGACCTTGTGACACATTTGGAAATGCATGTCTAGCTCATAGGCCAGAGTTTGAGTTGAAGAATGTTGAGGTAATATTCTTACTACTGACGTTTGTTTTCTAGCTTAAAACAAATTTTTAAGGGGCTTTCATCCCCTGCTGGCTGCTACTGCTCATTTTGAATTAGCTTTTGTGTACTAGGCTGCTAACCCTTCCCCCTCTCCCTCCCCCCTCCATCTAAACTGTCACCATTGGCAAAATTTAATATTTCTGATAACTGGCATATTTTGGAAACAAATGGCACTGAAATCAGTTTCTCTGTAAGAAAAAGGTACTCACGATACCAAATTCGTATGCAGAAATGGATTTTGATTTTTCCCAACCTAAATGGATAGCCATGATAATATCAGCAGTTACATCTTCATTGTGTAAACTCCACATTACCTGCTGTAGTTCAGTATATATCATGCATTGATTTTCCCCATTGCTCGTTTCTAATACCTATTGTTCTCCATTTATTTATATATAAAGCTACAGTGGGATGATTTATTCACCATATTTCTATTATGTGCAGTTGTGGGGTTTTACTCATCCGTCCCCTTTTCAAGGCTAAGATGCTTTTATTTGGATGTCCAAAAGAAGTGCCTTTCCCTCCTCTATTTTTATTCTACTCTTTGGATGTAGTTTAGATTACCCTTGAGTGTTGATCATTTTAATGTACTGTTACTTTCAGACATGCCCCCAGTTGTTGTTAGTATTTTGAATGCTTGAAATTCCATTCGGTAAAAGTTTGGGTTTGTGGTAGTGAGATGGTCCAACCACAAGGTTGTTTAGTGTAAGGGATGGAATTCACACATTTAACATCTAAGAAATAAAGCACTAACTAGGCTATTTTACCTTCAAATTTGGGTTTCCCACAACTCTGTAGCTACTAATATAACATTGATTTTACTGCTTGATTTGAAAAACTAAACAAACTAGAGGCCAATCATTTAATGGATTGTGTAAGGCAGTGTCACTACTCTCTAATGGCTGTGGATATCTAAAGTTTGGTGGGGAAAGGGAACTATGTTCTAGTTGCACTATGTACAACTATCAAGATATTCAATTGGTGTCTTTTAAGCGTTCACTGTAACAAAACTCGTTTGATCTTTTATGAGGTCATTCTTTACTTATTAATATTTAAGTGATTGAAGTTTCTACTGTAAAAAAAAATAAAATTAAAACAATTGCCGATGAGCTTTTGGGCAACTTATAATAATTCCCTTCTAGTATTTGGTGCATTCAGGTAGCTCTTATTCTTTAAATTTTGTCTAATAGTTTCATTATTTCTGAACTCGGGCCTTACTGTGTAAATGTGGGTGTTTTTTTTAGGTTGACAATTATTGTTACGCCATTCTAAAATAAAATTGTAACTAAATAAGGCATTATAAAAAATAAAGATGGCAAAATGGGTCTGTTCAATTGGGCTTTACCCTTTTTGGGCCATATCTTTGCGAGCTCGGATTATATTTAAGTCTTTTCAGTCCGGCCTGCTAAATCCTTTACTCGCCGTGGGCTTACCCAAAGTGGCTACTGGACTTGCCCAAATAGGCTGAACAGCTTGATTTGCCAGCTCTAATAAAAAAAATGCTTTTGAATATAACTGAGTATCACATAAATCATTTATATCTTAATATTTCAAGAACTGAAAGCCAATGATAATAAATTGTTCTATTTTACGGGACGAAGTGTGAAGCAGGGCAGGAACAATAATCCATATTTGAAGTTTGTCTGAATGCCAACATATTTTAAACTCAATAAAAAATGATATTTTTCACCATTTTCTATAAGTAAATTAACCAATTTATTTTTTAAATTTCCTCTTCAAAATTATAAAGTTTGTTAATCTAATATTTTTTGTGATGAAATATAATAAATAGTTACTTTGATTTTATATAGAAAAAAATTTAAAAATCAAGTTTGAATAATTTCATTGAGGAATTATTGGGAATTAAAAGTGATTAAATGATTGTAATATTTTCTTCTGAGTCAATTATTAATTAGTTATTTTTAATAAGTGTGGTATGATAATAAATGACTGTTGTATAATAATTAATAAGTGTAATATATATAGAATTAAGGCAATTCAAATGAACCCTAAGCATATATAGCTTTGTATTAGTACTAATAAATCAATAACATGTAAGAATATATTTGAAATAGTCATTTAAAATGAGTCTTATTCTATTTAGTGAGATCGATTATTTTAAAAAAGTAAATAACAATAACCTAAATTTTATTTCATTAGATGTGTTCGGCTATATAAATTACATGCTATTTGAGTTTAATCAAAAATTAAAATTTTAAAAATTTGATTAATCAAAAAGTTTTTTTTAATAACTTCTAAATTCTTTGGAGTTTCTAAATTTTTTTTTTTACCGGACTAAGAGTTAGCAGTTTACTCTATTAGCGCTTCCAAAAGTCTTTTTTATATATATGACTAATTACTTTAGATATTTTTCAGTCATTTTTTTTGTTATAAATGTTACTCTAATACTTTCTTATATACTAATATTATTATTTTACACCTTAGTATTACTTTTGTTAGTTTCAGTTTTTCTATTGGTGTTTTTTTAAACCTCAACATTCATTACTACCATTACGATAAAACTTTCTTTTTAGGTTGACAAGTATATGGTCACAAATAACAATCATAATAAACAATCGTCTAAATTGATGCAAGGAAAACGACAATCAAGTTACCTCATTAATATGAAATTAAAAAATTATGTACTGATAATAATGATTCCGATGTTCTATATAATCTTTAGGATTTGGTGACAAGGCAAATTCTTTCCAGTCCTTTTGAGATTTGCAGACAAGGGCAGCACATAGTAAAGCTGTAGAAATCCTGAAAGTGGAATGACAGTTGCTACCCCGCAGGTACACAACTCTACTAAGGTTTGTGAACGATAAAAAAAACCACAACTTTCAGTCACATTTCCAATCCATGAATTATACATAGACAAACCCCAAGTAGCATGCAGCGATTGGGACTCCTTTTCCACTTCAAGGCACCTCGTGATTCACTGGTCCACCTTCATTTGGTGGGCCAAATATTCGAAGATTCCGGTCCATTGATCCCACTGCAATGTATTTTGCATCTGGACCAAATTTAACACAGTTGACTTTCCCTGGTAAGAGGAAGTAAAATACAAGTAGCCTCTTAGTAACTAACATGAAAGAAAGCCCGAAGCAACAGAAAAGAGAAAAAGGAAAAGATGGAACCTGTTCCAGATAAATCAGGAAAAGTTTTGATACAATTCCATTCAGATTTCACATTTGTAGCTCGGTAAATCCTGCAAAAATTTCCAGGTACTGCAAATCAGTCTCGGAAGAAAATGAATGTGGATGACAAATTGAAGACACAAGGTTTAGTTTATATATTGGCATAAGATTTGTACAAAGGACACTGGTATAGATTCTGACAAACATGTTTTGAAAGGTAAAGAAAACTGACAAAGCATAAATGCCCAATTTAACTAGAAATAGCAGTTTTCAAGTACATATTTGTATGTACGAGTGTCTGGACATAAAAAAAATCCTGTCTGAGAGCAATGCGTTCCTCCTAGATGCTTTCATATTACCTTACACGAACATTTTAATGCTTACTAATATCTTCTTAATGTGATTTAAATAAGATTATTTAATCTTTATTCTTGCCTCCACCAGACCAAACCTTTGACTTGTTTAGTGCACACGCTACACAAAATGCAAGAAAAGTTGGTGAATTCCTTGATTCCTTCATAACATCAGATGTTGATCTGACTGCTTATATTTTTTAATTTTTTACTGCATAAGACGATACTTTAGTTACCACATTCTTGAAAATCTTCAACAAGTCAACGCTCGCTCACCTTAAATCAGAGCCTGCAGTTGCAAGGTAAGATCCACTATGGTCGAACTCCACTGCAAGATACAGTTAAATGACAACCTTTAGAAATGAGAGTAATTTATTTCCCTGTATACAAGATCAACAGGGTGAGAAAATGAATACCTGAGTTTGTTAGTGTTTCTGAGTCATATGGAGCAAAATTGCCGAAGTTCTTCCCTTTACGTAGATCCCAAAGCTTTACACCATCTTGAGTTGTCGTCTGTCAAATCTAGGCATGAGAATACGGTATAAACAACCATCCTACTTTTACTTTCAACGTTAATTGACATACCGCAAGGACGTAGCCATTCTCAGAAAAGGATATGGCGGTCACTGGCCCTACATGATCTTCAAACATAGCAATACTTGACTGCAACCAGGTCAACCCAGAACAACAGTGAAGATGAAGATCCATATATAAATAAAGAATAACAAAATTACGGACCTGACTTGTTACATCCCAGATCTTAACAATACCATCTGAGCTGCCAGTTCCAAGAAGGAGACCATCGGGATGAAAAGCTGCAGATGTATAGCCTCCACAAGAACCTGAATTCTATGTTACATATAAAGTCAAACGATCTATTTCTTTCTTGCTGATGAATGAAGTTTGGGGACTTGTTTTTGGATTTTTTTCAGACTTGGAGAAGGCCTTCCTCCCGGCTATCCTCTTGTTGTTTGATGACTTCCGCAGGAGGAGCGAAAGCCAAAAGAAGGGAGAGAAAAGAGAGGTACGAAGTCAATGAATATCAGGAATATGACCTCCGTGAGTGCTCCTGGATGCAGGATTCAGTCATGGAAAAGGAGAAGGTAATATTCAAGTATCCCAACCCAGGAAGTTTTAGCACAAGGAAATCGTGGAGACGCGGCCTTATTAGGAAATGACTGGGGCTTTAGCCTCTGTTGGAGACATTAGCCCTTAAGATTGATGTCAATCATACAAAAGTGAAAAGTTTTTCACCCAAAAAAAAGTATTTATTGCATAAAAAAATACAAAGTCTTTGATTTTTTATATTTCTAATAATATTTTTTTACTTAAATATATCCCTTGGATTGACGCCAACAAACCAAAAGAAAAATGCTCCCCTAAAAAGGGTTCATGTTTATGATATGTCTTTCTACTTTAGTGCCTGTGCACAAACATCGAAAACAACACATACATACCGAGTTAGACATGTTCCAGAAGAAAGTTCATAAAAGCACCAAGTGCTGTCAAGCGAAGCAGTTACAAAGTAATCATTGGTAGCATGGACAGTGATGGCTTGCACCTGAAAAATTGAAAAGACAAATCATTCTTGAATCTCAGAGAGTGGAGGGAAATATAAAGACTTATAACTGAGAGAAGCCCTGAAGACCTTAAAACAACAATTGTAAAAAGCATTTAGCAGAGAGGTTACAAATTTAAAACATCCTGCGTCATGGGTTGGAAGTATATTGCTCAACACTATTTTCATAATTACTTATATATACTATATAACGAACCAAAGAAACAAAGATTTTATGCGAGGGTACTCAACTGAAAAGAACAATGCACCAGTAAGACACCCCATAAAGAGCAAATCATCCTTTATACAACCAGCAGAATGTTCTGCTGTGAAGCAATATTTCATTAATAATAGAAAGCAATGTTCTGCTGTCTTAGACTCTTAGTTTCTTTTCTTTGATAATGTTCCTACAAAAATCACTATCCAGTCATACTGTCAAACATGACAAAATTATTTTATCTCATAAAAAACATGTCCAATCCTTTCTCTTGAATTCAACATGCAATGCAAATACTCTAAAGACTATTCTCACACAGCAAGGAGCAGAGCATCACCCACTAGTAAATTCTGCATGCCATGCAAATTCATTAAAATCATTATCACACAGGAAGGAGCAGAGTATCAGTCACAAGTAAATTTTAATATCACTTCATTATAATTGTAAGAATACAGGAACAGTACAAGTCTAAACGGGAAAAAACATTAAATATTAAATTATGCCAATCAATTAGCTTTTATTATGAGGTGAAGTTAATGTAAGAATGTGCGAGTAACACCATGCCCTCATCCCTTTCTTGACACCAAAGGTTAGTTAACCTTTAAACTCCTTAATAAGCACATAAAAAAGGAGGAAAATATCCTAATATCCTAATACAGACAGTGATTTAGTGAGACATGATATTTGTTTACCTCAGCTGTATGATCCCTCAAGATGTCCCTGCAGTTATAGGTACCTTCATCCGACGCTTGCCACAAACGAACTGTCTGCAGCACAGCTCTTAGGGCTCTAATTTTCAACAATCAAAAGGAAAACTTTTTCTTTTTTAAATTATTTTACTTTTGTATTTCCAATGTAAATAAAAAAATACCCGTTTTAGTTGCGTAAATCAACCCTATAGTTTACTGTTAATAAGCTGATGAATAATTTTATACAATGAAATCTAATCATCCAAATATCTAATTAATTAGAAAGGGAATAAGGGATAGAAAATTACCTTATCGGCTGAACCAGTTAAAAACAAACCACCCTGAGCTACAAACTTTACACTTGTAACCTATCAAAAGTATGATTAATTTGCTGAATGAGTTTGAAGAAAAGATAACTCCAGAATATCAGAAAAAAATAAAATAAAAAACGAACCTCTTTTGAGTGACCACTGAGTGTGGATAATATCTGTCCTGATGGTCGGTCAAAAATAACAGCATTTGTATCAATCCCTCCAGAGGCAATTATGTCCTGTCAATCAGGAAATGAAATGGTTATTGATCAGCAACCACTAGTTTTCCAGTTGAAAGAACACATCAAAAGGTGTAAGGCATAACAAAGAGAGTTTTTGGCGTACTTCAAAATCCAATTTATAATCAAACATCATACCTTAGAATAAAGAACGTCAAGACATTTAATGCCCGGCTTGCTTGTTTTGTGAATGGGATGACTAGATATTTGGGTATATCCGTCTATAGCATCAACAGGGGCCAAAGTGTCAGGAATCTTGAAAAAAAACAAGACAAGAAAAAAAAAATCAGAGAAGGCAATGCACAAACATGCAAACACCCAAATTTAAAATCAAAGATTTCAGAAAAATATTTAAATTATTCCAAAAAGGTAAAAAAAAAAAAAAACAATTTCACGAAACAGGTCACACATAAAATACGGAAGTTAAATAAAGAAACGTCATTAGATTTAGATATGACAAGATTCTAGCAACTGATACCACAAAAAAGAAAACAAGGCAGTAATTATGTACTAGGCTACAAGCATTTGCAACGCTCAATGTATTCAATTGTTTATTCAACATTATCACGAAGAATACCTGCCGCCTTCTCCTCCGTTGGTGGAGAGCTTTACCACAGTCAGTTAGCTCGGAAATTACGGCAGAAGTTATTCCAGAATGTATTTTCTTTCCATGAGGCGCTAGTTCCTCATCCTCAGCAGCTAAAATGCCAAAAAAAATAGAGAATTCAAATGAACAACTGAAAGCAGTAAGCACGAGCTAATCACGGCTGAGGAAAAATCATTCATAATAAAGTGTAAAAATCAAAATTTTCAATAAACACTTTTCATTTCTAATAGTAATAGGATAAGCAGCTTTGGCAGCGATACAAAAAAAGGACTAGACTAAAAAAGAATAAACATATAAAACCTCTTTTCCCATTGCTCGCGACAGAAGCATTTACTGTTACTGCACTGGGGGCAGAAACGGTGAAGTTACTATTTTCTTGTGCAAGCAATGATCTAGCTTCATCTCGTTCTTTTTTCAGTCTTGTTATCACTCGGCATGCAGCGTCATACTACATATTAAACTAAACTAAATTAGAGTAATTTGACAGCCAAAAATATATAATAAGAAAATGACGATAGTACTAAGGATCAAATAAATTGAATAAGAATTAATGAAGAATAAATGAGATATTAAAACATAGAAGATTATAACTATTAAAATAAATTATAATGGTTAAGATTGTTATCAAAGAAAAATTCTTGAAATGCTAAAAGTTTTTTATTCATAAATATTGGTTTTTTTTACTTGAAATATGAATTTCTTATTTAAAAAATTAGAAAAGATAAATTTTAAATTAAAAAACAAATCGAGAACTTTCAAAGGCAAGATAGATATAGACGATATACAGAGGATATGAAAATTTTAAATAGTTTAAGAAGTTGTCCTTTCAACCTAACTATTTTTTTTTTTTTATGATAAATCCTCTAAAGAAATTATTTTTTTTGTGATGATAAGTCCTCTAAAGAAATTTTATGACAGGAGATCAGCATATAACAATAAATTAAAATTTGATATAAGAAATCAATTAAATAATAGATACCAAAAATAATTGTTAAGGAATATAACTCTTAGTATTAATGCTCATGAATAATTTAAGAAAAAATATTTGAGTGTATCATAAAAGAGATAGAAAATAAAGAAGAGAGAACTTATAATTGTAATAAGTTGCACGATTTGATAAAGGTTTTGTTTAGTTTATAAAATTATGAAAAATAACTTTTATTCTGTAAAATTATCAGAAATTAGTTATGTTGACACGAACTCAATTAAAAAATAATTTATAAAAATAATAATTGCACGTAAAACTCAATAATGAATAGTTATAACAGTTTGACATAAAACTCGATAAAATTATGAAATTAGCTTAAATTGATACAAAATATGAGTAAACATATAGAGAGCGGGTTGACACTTAACCAACTTACATTAATAATTTTACTCTTTTTTTTTCGTAAATTAAAAAACTAAATTGTAGGTACTTATAATTTTAAGAATAAAAATAAACAATTTCTTATAATTTTCAAGAAATATTTTTTAATAACTTTAAAAATTAAATTAATGGATGCCTAAAAAATATCACGTTTGAATCATATAAACCTTGGGCCCGGTTTTACCTGATAGAGAGCATGACTTAGCTCTTGCCTTGCGATGTGCAATTGTTGCTCCAAAGCAAAATTAGATAGCATTAGTGCATCCCATTCCTATAATTTTGGAAAAACCAAATCCTCATAAGCAGAAGACTACATAATAGTTTTCTGTAATAGAAAGACAATAACATGATAAAAGTGCCCAGTTTTTAGGTTTTTCCTAATCAATTATTTGAAAAATCTGTATGAAAATAGATGGTAAAAAATTAAAAGTAGATTTGATATAATAAAAAGTGGTCAATGACAGATAGAAAATGAATACCAATTCGGGAGCACATAGAAAAGTTCATATGGAAGATGTTGATTTCATCCAATCCATTAAAATTCATACACTAACTTACTGTATCAAAAGTAAAAGACAATGCATTTGAAACACCCGCCCAGAATAATGCAATATTGTCAACGAAGTTCAATATCAAAATCCAGATATGCCCGTTATGTAGAGTAGTAGCTTTTGGAGTATATTAGTCATGTTTTTGCAGAATTTTTTAGTCGAAGTATTAGACTCTTGTTAATGCAAAGTTAAAAGTCATAACGATGTGGGTAATAAGTTTCATAGCCACTGTTGGTCATCTACCTAGATTTTAGAGGGAAAGATGCTATTGTTAAAGTGAAAACTCTTTGCCCAATTATGCATGCTTAAGTTTCATTCTACAACAATGTACACAAATCAAATTTATTTATCATCCATCTTATCCTGTACATAAAAGTTCATAAAATAGTATACATGTAAATGCATAAGTTATGAAACAACCTATTAGGTCAACAAATAAAACTATTTTAGTCCAACTCATCTGTATCACTTCATCCAAAAAACTCTAAACTTATTTACAGATCTGACTCAGTCTTTGACAATCGTGAAAGGCCCATCCTGACAATGACTAACATATTTTCACGGTTTCAGCTATCACCACCTAAATACTTTCCCTTATCCATGATATATAACTGCATAATTTTTTTTCTTCGTGACACTATCCAATCAAAATTAACCAGAATAGCCCTGATGATAACACAGAATGGTTGATAGTTGCCTATGAAACAAGAAAGGATATTGATATTATTTATTAACAGTTCCATCGACCGTCAGTGTCAATTTCCTTCATCATAAATTCATAATTATGTATTGAGAAAAACGAAGAAAATCCCCCTGGGCATACTCAATGTCTCCTTCGCGTGCGGAAATGCAGCTTTAGAACGAATATTAAACCAGATATTGAATGAACAGATAATAATAACTTCATAGTGTGACTTGTGAATGAGCAACAAAAAGGTGAACATCAAAGTGCATAGACCTTCTAAAAACACAAACAGGTAAACAAAGTTTTAGGTCTCCTCGTAATGAACAATGAAATCATGTAAAAAAACCAAAAAAACTATAGAAGATCCTGCAGTAAACAGCCTTAACCAAATCATTTGTCATTGCAGGGAAAAAATATTATATCAAGGTATATATAGCTGAATATTCATACATTTTGGATCATTCCAAGCATGCCATGGAGGCTCGTTGCCTGCACAGGTCTGGGCTTCACTATCTGCATGACAAACGATCCTGATTGAATTAACATTCCGTAACGTAATTACGTAACTGATGATTTTTGGCGTAACTACGAGTAAAATCGTTAAAATATATTACTTGAATAGTTAAAAATAATAATTAAAAAATTAGATAAGACAATTAAGAAACAGAAAATTAATAGTTTGAATGATATAATATAATAAAATTTACAATATTCTAAAAGTATAATTTATAAAACAATCTTATAATTAGATATAAATAGTTTTTTTTAGATTATTTTTAATATTTTTTTAGATTATTCTAAAAATTTGTTCCATATTCTAGGAAAAACTCTAATAAATTAAATAAGATTTAATTAAACTCAATTCTTAGATTAAACATAATAAAATTTTATTAAAAATATTTTTTAAATAAAAACTTACCATGTTAATATAAATGCTTAAACTAAATTAACCTATAACTCTTAAAACTAAAGTTAACAATTTTTTATTTAAATATTCATAGCAAATGTGCATGGCTTAGTCTAGTCTACTTATAAATTCAACCCTAAATTCAAAGAACATGATAAAACTGATTGCTAGAGACGACGATACCTTGCCAGTTTTGATGGGTACAATGTCATCCATAGTAAGTGGTACTCCAGTAACTGGACACTTGCCATATTCCTAACAAATTTTTACAAAAAATATTCAAGTCAGATAATTAATAATATGCATTTACAAGTTCATAAACACCAGCAAGAAAGAAAATTAAGACCGTCGTATGGATGACGTACGATAGAACACAACAGCAAAAATCGTAGTTAGAAATATGCATTGCAATTAACATGAACAAAAAGTGACGTAAATTCGCATGCATTGGAAACGGTCCCTTCCGATCCAAATCCGTTTCCTATAATTTGTAAACAGTAATTCTCATTCGTAATGCAGAGAATGGCAAAATAAAGTAACGGAAAAATAGAAAGGAGAAAGAGAGAGAGATGGAAGTACGGAAACGTGTCTGTGAATCAAACGCTTCTCGAAGAGAAAGCCGGACTTAACGGAGAGGACGGGATCTTCCAGGAACTCGCCGGAGACTGCAGGAAAACGTTGGAGAGAGAGATTTCAAATTCTATAACGACAAAATGAGAATGAATGAATGAATGAATGAATGCGAGAAAGAGAGATAACTTACTGCAGCAGTTCATGGTGGCAGTGGAAGAAGAGACGAATGATGATTGGTGAAATGAATGAAGCAATGTTGGCGTTGGTAACGTGACTCGGTTTTTGTAACTTCCTTTCACGCTTTCACTTCCTAAGTTTTTGTATCTTACTTTCACGCTCTCGCCTACTAACTTGTTTTTCAATTTTTTGTGTTTACAGTTTAGGGTTACTTTCACGGTTTCGCCTACTAACTTATTTGTATTTGGTAAAATTTACGGTTTCATGTGCTCTTTGATAAAATTTAAGATATAGAGAGTTTGATGCCTTATCTGACGTGAGTAACAATTTGTTATTAATTTAGATTGATAAATAATAGAAATCAGTGGTTTAATTTAAAAAAATATTCATTTTTTTTTCTTTTAAGATATTAAAAGAACTGCAACTGTTAATTTGAAGAAGTATAGAATATTCTTTTAAATATTTTTTTAGTAAATACTGATTTATTTTTTAATTACGTGTATTTACAAATTTCTTGCCCTTCGGTCAGATTTTTAAAAACTAATTTTATTTCTGTAGTTAATTTAAAAAAAAACTAACTACAACCTTCAATAATTACAATCTTTAAAAAAACGTGTTCATATATATTTTTTGAAAATATAAAAATTTTAAAATTATTTTGAAAGAAAATCGTTAGTTTATTGAAATTTTATATTTTTCATAATTTAAAAAAAATTATATTCTGGTATGTAATATTTTTAAATTTTTTATTTAAATTAATTTTCTTATGGTGAACGTACGAGAATATTTTAACCTAACTTTTGGCTTTGAGTTCAGATTCTCCAATTCCAGATGCAATATGTTCGGAATGGGAAGTATATACATGTAATCTAAACCAAAATATGGGTCAAGAACTTCGAAAATAAAAGTAAAACTAAGAATAATAAAAATAATAATTAAATTTAAAATGGTCGCATGACTATCTTAAAATTACTATGCTCAATCAATATTAATTGTCAACTGTTCTGTTTCATTTTTTATCGTCGAAAGTCGGTAAAAGTAGCACTTCTTATTTTGCATCATGGAGGTTTAATGAGTTTGGAGAAATATTAATTACTGGTCCTATTCTACTAATTTGACCTGATTTGAAGTTAGTTTTAATGGATTTAAAATTTTAAAATTTGATTCAAAGTGTTTTGAAAATGAGTGCAGATTACATGTCAAAGTTGTCTCAAATCCACTCCCATTCATCCTGTCTTTTTTGTTTAATTTTACATTTTTCTAATGATTATGAATTAATAATATGAATTCTTAACTTAATAAATACTATTTTATATAATATAAAGGGGAAGTGTTAGAAAAAAAGGAAAGGAAGCAAAGCAGTAAGTCTAGGATGGTATCACTTTAACTATTGGCTCCCAAAGTGCCACTTGAAAGCCATCTATAAATAGTAAATACCAAGCAAATGAATATTGAAGAAGGCACGAATTTCTAGAGTGGTACTTTAGCTAGCATGAAGGGAATATCCAATGCAAGCAATTCTTCTGCAGCTCTGGAATTTAATACACCCGTAGTACTAAATAAATTTAGTTAGTTAGTTAAAAATGCAAAACCTAAGTGGAAGTGAAAAGTTGATAAATTAGCTTATTATATTAAAATTATTTAATTAAATTAATTATTAAACTAGTTAATAAATGACTAACCCTTATTTTGATTTCTAAGATAGTTAGGACTTGTTTAATTTAGTTTTGATTTTAAGTTTTTTAAAATTATATTTTAAAACTTTAAAACAATTTTATTAAACTATTTTAAAAGAATTAAAAGTAAAATTTGTTCAGTAATTTAGTTTTTAAAATTGTTTTTATTTGATCTTTCATTAGTTTTAAGAAAAAAAAAAACCTAATTTTATTTTTCAGTTTTTAAAAATAGTTTTTAAAATTTACATTAACAAACAAGCTTTTTTATTTTTAAAAATAGAAAACTATATTTAAAAAGAGAACAAACAAGTTGTTAGTGTTAGATAGTTTAATTTTTTAAAATTTTTAAAATATCATGTTATTTCTTAATTTTTAAATTTGTTGAGTATTTTAGTATTTAAACTTAGATACCGTCAATCAACATGAAGTGAATATTAACGTAATATATACGATTGATTACGTAATAAAAATAATATTGTATATGTTATTGTATATATTTTTATTTCAGGTTAATCCGTAAAATTATTATCGATAAGATATTTTAGTCTCTAACAATAATTACATTGAAGATTGTCTCAACAACATTAAACTTTATAGACATAACAAAAAAAGAATATGAAAAAAGCATATCAAATTTCATTCTTCCTTTTTCTCTCTTCTCTCTTTCTCTCTCACTTCATTTAGTTCCACCAAGCACTCACTCATCATTTCAACCTTCTCTAATTCCTTGAATAATCACATTTTGAATCCTAAACCAAAATCCTAACTCAATTCCTGACCTAATCCTCAAAAGTAGCAAGCATCATCCCATGTGGAGTTGAGGAATTACATTAATAACTATTTTAGGGATAGGATAAAGGTTCAAACAGAGCTTCTTGCTGCTTGCTGAACTTCAGTGAGATAGTTCAAGAAGCATTGGAGGGGTTTTATGAGGAAGGTAATGGATTGAAAGATGGAGAATTGAGAAAGATGAAGAAGAGTTACATTATCTTTCTAAATCAATTCAGGAAGAGTTTCATGGTTGTTTTAGGTTTTCTAAAGGCCTCACCTTTAAAGCTATAAAAGCTTCATTTTAAAGAAATGATTGAATATTTTTGTTTATTTTTTGAGAAATTTCTTAAAAAATAAGTTATTATTTTTTGTTTTTAGCATACTTTATTTTGAATCTACATATGATTTTTGAAGGAGTGTAACTGTAGCTATGGTCAAAAAGTTAGGATGATTAAGATAGATAACTAAGTAACTTCTAATATGAAGCATGTCCTTCTTTTTGAAACATTAATAAAGAAAAAATAGAACTACAAAAGGTAAGATCACAAAGAAAGATGATGATTGAAAGAGAATGAGAAGATTTGAGGTTTGAACAATAAAATAATATTTAAATCTACCAACATACATAGTTATATAATATTATGCTTCATATCTTTAGCAAAATATATGATACTTGTCACATAAAAATTTGATATTAGACTACTCTAAAATTAATTAAAGATAGTTTTTAAAAGATAAATATGAATCATATATAACATATGACATATACTTTGATAAAATATATATACAATTATAATAAAGTATGGAATTTAAAAAAAAAATTCATTGTTCCAACTAATAATTGAGTGGACGTTAAGAACAAAAATTTATTTTTTTAAATAATACTAATAATACATTCTTTGTAATATATTATTAATTATTAGCTAAATTTTATCAAAATTATAAAAAAAAATAATAGCGTAAAATATATATTTTTTAAATAAATTTTAAGCAAATAGTGTCTAAAGTAGATTACTAATATTTTTGTTTAAATGATGGACCAAACTCGACGTTTAAGTATACTTTCCTGTTAAAAACTTTAAAATCACTGCATGCATTTATGTTAAATGTATGCTTTCATAACCAAGAGCCAATTAGTTTTAATTGTTATTCATAATGATCTTCTTTTGCCATTATGTCATTGTAAGTAGGATATTTTACATGCATTTCTGGTTTAAGACTATTTTCCCTTAGGTGGGTTGGTATTTGACTTGTAAGCAAGAAAAGAAAAAGAGCAGAACATGTGCAAAGAAAATAATATGTACCTAAATTACCAAATTAATTTAGCTAACATGCATGGATATGTCTCAAGATGTAAATTAAAATATCTTCTTGTTATATTGCAACTCAACAATGCACATGAGGACCATTAGTCATCCATCGTACATGCATATATTTCGTTTTTCCTTTTCTATTTTAAGGAAACTGTCTTTTCTTTAGTGTTTTTTATTTTGTCAAATCATCAAAATTTGGTGTTTCCTCTATTTACTAAAGACAATATAATTGAATCTTCACTGACGTTATCTTCATTTCAATGACAGAGTCGGCTAAATCTTTAATTCTTACCAGTGAAGTATGGTAGAAATCCCAAACACGCTTATTACGCAATATTTAGGCACATGCAAATAATTAATAATTTTCATTTTACATTTAATTTTTTAAGCATATTATTCATAATAAAGAATGTCTATAACCTGATATGGAAAGAAGAAAAATATATAAACTAAAATACACGTTAATCGTAGGAAAAAGGTTTCTTTACCCGGTTTCTACCGGTCTGTAAAAGAAACTTTTACATAGATTTTACAACATAATTTATGTAAAATGAAAATTATCATTTGTGGTTGAGTTTAAATTTAATTAAAAGCATATTCAGCAAGGTATCAATAATTATGATTATCATAAAAAATTTCATATTTTCAGTTATATAAGAAGAAATTCAATTGACTAAAATGGGTTTTGTGTCTTTATATTTTTGCAACAATTTTTTATTTTAGTTTTTACTTTTTAATTTAACACTTGTAATTTTTAATGATGATAAGATCTATAAAAAAATTGACACATGATAAATTCTTAATTAGTCACATCATTATTAGAAACTAAAAAAATCAAAATTTTAAAAATTACAAAAATAAATAAATTTAAGGAATCAAAGTTTCTTTTGAAATATAAGAATTAAAGACGTATATAAGGAAAAAAAATTAATTAAAATATGTTGATGGTGTAAAAAATAGGACACATTCATTCAATAATGAAATGTCATATAATTAATATTATTATCTTTTACTATAATTAATTTTAAGACTTATTTAAAATAATTTAAGATTAATTAATATTATAAAAATTTTATATTAATAATATATCAAAATTATCTCATACAAAAATGTTTTATTTAGTGTCTTAAATTAATTAATCATATTGTATAAAAATATTATAAATAAAAATAATAAATATAATTACGAACAAATTTCATTTTATATACTTATTACCTAAAAATTTAGATGGCTGTGCAAGGGTCAAAGAACATTGATAAATTATTTTTAAAAATTTTAATCATATAGTTAAAATTCAATTTAATATTGTAATAAAAAAATCACATTTTTACTTAGTTCAAGTGACACTTGATACATTATAAATATATTTCTTCATTTATTTCATTTTATGTCATTATATAACATGTATTTTTCAAAATAAAAAATTAACAGTTTAAAGTTAATTAAACTCTTATTTTAGTCATTAAGATAGTAAGTGTTGATAGTTTCTTCTATTTACATTGACTATTTTAGCTCTTAAATTCAGATGTCGTCAATAAATAATAACAAAATGTTGACCATGATATCGTTTTATGTCTTAATCATGTAGAGATAGTGTATACTTCTAACTATGTCTTCTTCATGCCATGTTTTTAGCTTCAACCATTTGAATATTTCTTACCTTATTGTTGAGTACAATTTTAGTTCTACTAACATTAATAATATTGAGACTTGAATCTACAACAATCATTTTTACACTTTCCTAATTTGATCTAAATGTTATTAGAGGTCGACGCAAGAGAGAGCACCACTTTGTCGCTAGGAACACCAAAGCTGCAATTTCTCGATGTTGTGTACTCCTTTCAAAAGTCATAGAAGAGAAAAATAGTAAGGTTCATAAAAGGCTTTGAATCTAATGAAGGTGATGTGGAAGAACTAAAATGATAGTAAATGACTTGGACTACAATGATGGATGAAGACAAAAGTTGTGATATTTTTAAAATTTTAAAGATTAAAATATTTAATACTTACTATCTTAAGAACTAAAATGAAAGTTTAGTCATTTAAAATAATATAATAATTAAAAATTAATTTTATAAAATTAATGAATTAAAACTTATTTTCTTTTTAGAAAATATTATGTAACCATGTCTTGAAAGCTTAATTGTGCTAAAAGTACAAACATCAATGATTAAAGGTGCTAGCTGTGAAATAAATCAATGTAATAAGTTTTGAAAACTTTCTTATTAATAAAATAGTTTTTATTAGTACACAAAATGAGTTACATATAAAAAATTCTTGATTATTTAAAAAAAGTGAACTTAATGTGATTTAATATATAAATACTCTCACACACAACTTAATAATCAATTTTGATGAAATTTAAGATGAGTTCGTTGAATGAAATTATGTTGGACATGATCTAACTTTTTAATAGTGAGTAAAGTTCTTATTTGATATTGAGAGAAAAATTAATACACGTGATAGTAGTTTTAATTATTTATATCTTGTTTTTTTTTAAATGTTGAAATTATATCCTCCACGGCTCCACCTTAAAATTATGATTTTTATTATATTTTATAAATTTTATTTTTTATTCTTTATTTAAAAATTTTGTATAAATTTTGAACTTATTTGAAAAAAAATAATAATAAAATGACATATTTTTATTATATTTTTTTATTAATTATTAGATAAAATTTTAGTATGCAAGACTTGATTTAATATTTAAAAAATTCAAAAAACTAAATACTAGAAATTTAAATTAAAAATCAAAAGAAAATATATGCTAAAGTGTAAAGAATAAAAATTTAATTAAACCAACATTTTAAAAAAATAAAAATTTATCATTAATATTTTTATAATAATGACAAATTATTTGTGACTAATGCATTCTTATCATAATAAAATTATAGTGACAACTTTTTTTTTTTTTTAACAAGAGGGGCAAACAACTCAAACAACACAACCTACATAGAAGGTCTAAAGAAAATAGAACTATCAAGAGTCCAAGCTTAAAATAGGAAAGAGTGATGAGGGGAGATTCCTAAACTAGAGGTAGGAGAAGAGGAGATCTAAACCAAGCTTTGAAAAAAAAAATTAACACAAGCATTAGCCTATCTACAAACATGAGACACTCAAACAAAACTAGCAACTTTCAACGTATCCTTAATCTTACAAATTAAGGGAAATAAGGGATGGAAAACTGGCTGTAAATTCAAAATGAGAGAGATAGCTTCTTTAGAATCAAACTCAATCCAAATGGTAGGGATTAGGGATGGCAAAAATACCTGAATTCGTGAATACCTGTGAGTATTACCCGTCGCGGGGCAGATTCGGGTTTTGATTTGGGTACTTGCGGATGTGTTAAACGGAATTTTCTAAAACCCATGAATGGGGCAAAGGCAGGTTTCGCACTACCTGTACCCACGGGTACTTGTACCCACCTTATACTATGAAATTACCTTTATAACCCTATATATAACTTAACCTAAACCTAAGAGCCAATTCCTTTTCTCCTATCTCTCTGCAGCAGCCTCATCCCCTCACACTAGTTCTGTTTCTCAAATTTTCTCTCTCAGATCCTCACACGATTTCTCTCTCCGGTGGCTGACTGACTGATAAGTCTGTAATTATACCTCTTTTACAGTCCATATATTCATATTTGACCTTTATTTTATTTAGATTTTACATTAATTTATATATTAATTATGTAGTTTGGTATAAAGAGGCCGTAAGTGAATTTTGGGTGCATTCTAGGTCCAAATTGATGAAAGATTAGAGCTTCGTAGCAGTCAGCACGCCCAGACCCATTCAATAAGCAAGTGGGTGCTTCGAGTCCAAGCACAGTCCTGCTCAATGCCTTGCACGGCTGTGCTTATCTGCGCGAAGCCCAATTATGAAGAATCTTTAGGGTTTCCAAACCTTATTAAAAGGGAGATCTCAGACATCATAAAAGAGGACCGTTTTTGACATCTTAGCTTTGGCTCTAGAATAGATCTGATCTCGTCTCTCTTGCACGGGATCCTTGGCACATGCTTGGCGACACTTGGAGCTTCAAGTGATCGTACTTGAAGACCGAGAATACATCTCACACCCTAATTTGCTATTTCTTTTGATTATGGCTTTGTTTATGATTGTTTTAGTTCTTTTCTTTAGCATGAGTAACTAAGTCCATAGCTAGGGCTATGTGAACTATTGTTCATGAATTTATGGAATTTTGATATTTGAATTTAAATTTGATTTCCGCTTTATGATTAGATTTTATCCTATTGCGCTTCTTTCTTAATCTTAATTAATTATATCGTCAGGCGACCGTACCTCGGTTAATCAATAGATCTATAGGGTAAAACGAGACAAAAGATTAAGTAGACCAAACCAATCTTTCTCTTCTAATCGTTATTAAATTAACAAGTTCGTAAGCTCCTAAAGCTTTCTTAAATTAATGTCTTGCATGACTACTGGGAATCTTAATTTAGAGAAAAGAATATTAATATTGCATGACCATTGGGTATTAATAGTATTCGTATGAATGATTGATAATAATAAGGAAATCAAATTTAGAGTTAAATAGAGAAATAACATAAAGAATTGAATGAGAAAACCCATATGCCCTAGGTTCCTCTCCGATAAGTTTAACTACGACGTGCATTGTATTCCTTACTCTTAGTTTTATAATTGATTTTATAAATTACTATTTTTAATTAATCTCGTATCTTTGAAGCTTAAACAATTGAATTAGGAAATTCTTAGTAATTGGAAATCAATCCTTGTGGGACGATATTTCGGGAACTTAATTTAAGAACCCTTTATTACTTCTCGATGGGTACACTTGCCCTCCGAACAAGTTTTTGGCACCGTTGCCGGAGATTACTTTTTCAATATTAAGAAAATCTCAAATTTAATTGATTTAAGCAATTTGTGTTTTATTTTATTTTGTTTTGTTTATTGTTAAATTTTTTTTATATTTTTCATATTTATTTTATTTTAATTTTTTTATTTCACAATTTCTTTTAATGTATGCTCACTCGTTCTAAGTGCTCTACAACTTGTTTATTTGATCTGGAGATTAAGAGAACAACGGGTAGACAAAGAAAAGAAGCGAGAGAGCAAAGAATGACAGAGGAAAGGAGATCAATTCAAGATTACATGACACTCACTGCTAGAGGCACTCCTGGAAGCATCGCAGCCCTTAATATGAAGGCAAACAATTTTGAATTGAAACCAACACTCATAACCATGGTCCAGAACTCCATACAGTTTGGAGGTATGCCTAATGAAGACCCCAATTTACATCTGACAAAGTTCCTTCGATTGACAGATACCATAAAATACAATGAAGTCTCCAATGATGCTATTCGACTCCGTCTTTTCCCATTCTCGGTATCTGAAAAGGTGAATGCATGGTTTTCCTCACTCCCAGCCAACTCCATCAGAACTTGGGAGGATCTCACTTAACAATTCTTGGGAATGTACTTTCCTCCATCAAGGTCCTCTAAGCTTATAACGGAGATATGTTGCTTCCAACAATATGAAGCAGAATCCTTATTCAAAGCATGTGAGCAATTTGGAGAACTTTTGAGGAGATGTCCTCATCATGATTTTCCAACGTGGAGACAGGTACAAATATTTTACCGTGGTCTATCAATCACTACTAGGGCTACAATTGATGCCACAACAGGAGGATCCCTCATAAGAAAAGATCCAGATGATGCATATAAGCTGATAGATGAGATGACATCTATCAGTCCAACTTTCAAAGAAGCTCCTAGATCTCAGTCTAACTTTCAAGAACAGATGATGCAATATGTGAAATACTCTTATAAGAGGATGACAGAGCTTGAATCCAAGTTGGACCAATATATTGAGAGAACTGATAAGAGGTTCGCAGAGGTTAAATCTGAAATACAAGCTAACTCTTCTAAGATGAGTGCACAATTAGAGCAAATTACGAACCTTCTAAGTCAAAGAGTAATGGGAACACTGTCATCTCAGCCTGAACCTAATCCAAGGGAGTAATGCAATGCCATCACCCTTAAAAGTGGGAAGAAACTACAAGAATCGCAAAACAGAGGCACATGCACGCCCATGCTTGTTGAGAAGCAGGCCCATGCTGATTTTACATGTACGCCCGTACTTATTGATGAGCACGCCCTTGCTAAAATAGAAGCACGACCATACTTATACAAGCACGCCCATGACGGTGATAAAAGCACGACCGTGCATCACTATGAGCAAGACCGTGTTTCAAGCGAGAAGTCTGAAAAAGAAAAGAAGGAAGAGCCTGTTGTTCAATCAAGGCCCTATGAGCCTAAGATACCTTTCCCACAGCGGCTGCAAGGTCACCCTCCTTATGATGAAGAGTTCCACAAGTTCTTAGACTTATTGGGCAAAGTGCACATCAATATGCCTTTCATTGATGCTATCTCCAAAATGCCCAAATATGCTAAATTTTTAAAGGAGATTTTGACCAATAAAAGAAAGCTGAAAGCACATGAAACTGTGAAGCTCACCCAAGAGTGCTCAGTTATAATCCATAAAAAGCTTTCACCTAAGCTTAAGGACCCAGGAAGTTTTACTATTCCTTGCATAATTAGAAAAACTCATATTAATAAGGCTTTATGTGATTTAGGAGCAAGTATTAATCTTATGCCTTATTCTATTTTTAGGAAGCTTGGAATGCATAAACCTAAGCCGACCTCCATGTCACTTCAGCAAGAAGATAGGTTGATCACATACCCCAAAGGCATAATAGAGAACGTACTGGTAAAAGTTGGAGAGTTTATACTTCCTGCTGACTTTATGGTACTTGACATGAAGGAAGATGATGATGTCCCCATCATACTAGGGAGACCATTCTTGGCCATTGCTAGGGCCATCATAGACGTACAAGAAGGGAAGCTCACACTGAGACTAGATGATGAAGAAGTTGTATTTCAAGTTTTCAATTCTTTCAAGTACACTTCTAGCCAAGAGTCCTGTCACTTTGTGAGCACTGTGGATGTTGTTTCTCCCCCTCCAATTTATGTGAAGCATGGAACCACAAGAAGAAGGCCAAGGAGGAAGCAATAAGAAAAGACAAAAGCTTACACCATCCGTTAACAAGCCTCCTAATTCAAAGCTTAAACTTTCTTCTCTTTATTCTAATCCCCATCTTATGAATAATTTTTCTGATGTAATAGGTGTTGGAGATGCAAAGTTTCTGGGGAGACAATTGTATATCAAGGGAGTCACCTCTGAGACTCATACCTTCTTTCCACCATGATTTAACAGGAACGTCAGGCTCGTGACGTTAAACAAGCGCTCCCAGGAGGCAACATGTGTCTTTTATTTTATTTAAATTTTATTTATTTTTGTTTATTTTAATTTTTCTATTTTTATTTTATTTTTAGAATAAAGAATAAGCATATTGAAAGATTGCAAGAACGGAGTTGATTGTTCCCACACTTTTAAGCTCTGATTTGGAAGCACGCCTGTGCTCATCCCATACATGGCCGTGCATTCAGTCACAGTTATGAGAGAAAGCTTTACATCATCAGCATGGGTGTGCTCAAGATTTCAGCATGGCTATGCTCCCTCACCCGAAGCCGTCGCACTAAGAATTATCAAGGAACCTCTTTCCTTTTTATTCAATTGCCCTCTTTGCATGCTTTTAAGTTAATTGCTTTCAAACATTGAGGACAATGTTTTGCTTTAAGTATGGGGGAGTAGTTCCTAATTATATGATTATTATTGCATGTTATTGAGTAAAGTGCCTATGCTATTTTTTATGATAATTTAAAAAATTTTCCCTCATAGAACCCAATTTTTTCAGATAGAAGAGCATATTAAGTGATTATTATTGGCAATATACTTTCATTTAAAAACTAATAATTAGCTAAGTTCCTTACTTTTATGCTCTACATTAAATTTTAACCTACAGATGTGAGTTTTGAGCCGTAAAGGAGATTTTAATCTTAATTTAATTAATTGTACCCCTTTTCCTCATTGTTTTGTGTGATTATCTCTTTAAAATTTGTGCTCTAGAACTTGACTTGAAATCGACTTAAGACTTCTCTTTTTAATTGCATGTTTTTAATTTGATTGAGGCATAATAGGATTTTTATTCTTGGCCTTCAGCATGTTTGAGATACAACTAGTTGTCCACTTTGAGCTTTATTGATTTTCTTGATCCCTTGCATTAAATTTATAAAATATTTTGATGACCTTGAGTTTATGAATGGAGCAATTGAGTTGTTGAATTGTTTGATTAATTCTCCTCTATATCTCTCATGTGCAAAAAGAAAGAAAGAAAGTATGAAAAAGAAAATGAAAAATAGAAAAAAAGAAAAAAAAAGAAAAAGGGTTATATATGATTGAAAGGAGAGAAGAGTAAAGATATTATTTATATTCAAAAATATAAAAATTACTCCAAGAGTTTCATTTGTAAACTTAGGGGATGTTTATAATTTTATAATTTATTACCCCTTTGTATATCCCTTTCTTTCATTTATCTCACCTCAATTATTATAACCTGGAAAAAACCTCATGATTTTTACTTGCATTTAATTTATTTAGTGGAGAGTTAGTTTATAGTTAAGCCTATGGTAGTACACTTCTCTTTAGGAAAACTAAGTAATATCTTACTTTGTCCCTTAGTGAGAGAGGAAAGTAGAGTACCTCAGTTTGATGTTTGAGTGAAAAGTATGAAAATATAAGATTCTAATCAGGCATCCCTTTGATTGCTTATACTCAATTATATTACTCTTGTTGCTCTCTTTATCTCCTCATCTCGGGTTCCTTGTGTGGTATTATGTTTTAAGTTATTATGTTACTCTTAACCAGCACTTTGCTTGAGGACAAGCAAATAGATAAGTATGGGGGAGTTGATAAGTTTGTAATTAGGCCCTCTTTTACAATCCATATATTCATATTTGACCTTTATTTTATTTGAGTTTTACATTAATTTATATACTAATTGTGCAGTTTGGTATAAAGAGGCCGAAAGTGGATTTTGGGTGCATTCTTGGCCCAAATTGATGAAAGATTGAGTTTCGCAGCAGTTAGCACGCCCAGACCTATTCAATAAGCACGAGGTGCTTCGAGCCCAAGCATGGTCGTGTTGAATGCCTTGCACGGCCGTACTCATCTATAGGAAGTCCAATTATGAAGAATCTTTAGGGTTTTCAAGCCTTATTAAAAGGGAGATCTCAAGCATCGTAAAAGAGGACCATTTTTGACATCTTGGCTTTGCCTCTAGAATAGATCTGATCTCGTCTCTTTTGCACGGGATCCTTGGCACATGTTTGGCGACACTTGGAGCTTCAAGCGATCGTACTTGAAGACCGAGAACACATCTCACACTCTAGTTTACTATTTTTTTTATTATGGCTTTGTTTATGATTGTTTTAGGATTTAGGGTTTAGCATGAGTAACTAAGTGCATAGCTAGGGCTATGAAAACTATTGTTCATGAAATTATGAAATTTTGATATTTGAATTTAAATTTGATTTCCGCTTTGTGATTACATTTTATCCTATTGCGTTTCTTTCTTAATCTTAATTAATTATATCGTCAGGCGACCGTATCTCGGTTAATTAATAGATCTATAAGATAAAATGAGACAAAGGATTAGGTGGACTAAACCAATCTTTCTCTTCTAATTGTTATTAAATTAACAAGTTCGTAAGCTCCTAAAGTTTTCTTAAATTAATGTCTTGTATGACCACTAGGGATGTTAATTTAGAGAAAAGAATATTAATATTGCATGACCATTGGGTATTAATAGTATTTGTATGAATTATTGGTAATCACAAGGAAATCGAATTTAGAGTTAAATAGAGAAATAACATAAAGGATTGAATGAGAAAACTCATATGCCCTAGGTTCCTCTCCAATAAGTTTAACCACGACGTGCATTATATTCCTTACTTTGAGTTTTATAATTGATTTTATAAATTATTATTTTTAATTAATCTCGTATCTTTGAAGCTTAAACAATTGAATTAGGAAATTCTTAGTAATTGGAAATCAATCCTTGTGGGACGATATTTCGAGAACTTAATTTAAGAACCCTTTATTACTTCTCGATGGGTACACTTGCCCTCCGAACACTGACCGTCAGTGCTCCTCCTCACACCCTCCTCACACCACTATTATGTTTGGAAGTTTAGTAACTAGTAGCTATTTCTCTATGATGTAGATATGCTTCAGTAAGGCAAAAAAAAATTAATTTGCTATGATGGTGATCAAACATTCATATGCTTACAAATACACCAGATGCATTGTACATTATATTTGATATAATTATGATTATGTTCACTCTTCTTATTCAACCTATCCAAATCATTGTTTACTGGTATTGATCCTTGTCTCATGGCTATTTGATTTTTAATTCTAACTCTCAATTTTTTTCGTTGTATAGAATGACTGATAAAGAAGTGCTTCTTACTCAACAAGTTAATGAGCAAAATGTGGGGGGAATCACATGATGTTTCTACAAATCAAGAAGTTAATTGGACTCCTAAAACTCAAAGCTCTTTTCCTAAGGAAAGTTCTCTTTCAACTGAAACTTATCCTCCAACTAATAAAAGGAAACTCCATTCAGATGTTTGAATCATTTCAAGAGGCAAAACATTGATGAAAATTTGAAGGCAATTTGCAATTATTATGGAAGAAAGTTGTTAGGTGATACAAAATAAGGAACTTCTCATTTGAAGAGTCACTTCAAGATTTGTCCACTTAGAACAACTCGAGATATAAGCCAAGCATTTTTTAAAATAAAAAAAGAGGGGGCGATAGATTGTTGTTGGTTCTTATGCATATAATCAAGACACGACAAGGAGGAAACTTGCTAAAATGATAATACTTTATGATTATCCCCTCTCCATTATTAGTCACGTTGGATTTAAAAGTTTTTGTGCCTCTTTGCAATTGTTGTTTAAGGTTGTTAGTCATAAACAATTAAGAGTGACATCATGAAACTTTATGGGGCTGAGAAGGACATGGCAAGGAAGAAACTTGCAAAGAATCAAAGTTGGATTGCTATTACCACAGATATATGGACTGCAAGCAACCAAAATAAGGGTTATATGGCTATCACAACTCATTATATCAACGATTCCTGGACCCTTTAAAATCAGCTAATTAGATAATCTTTAATTTTAAGTGATCTCTAATTTTAATGCCATTGATTATCCTGTATGTCGATGATTAATATTTATGTTTTTCTTTTTAAATCCTATTTAAAATTTTAAGTTTGTCTACGTTCCTGCACCTCATACTAGGGAAGTACTTGCTAAAACATTGCATGAATGCTTGTTAGATTGGAATATAGATAGGAAGATGTGCATTTTGACAGTTGATAATTGCTCAACAAATAATGCTATGCTTGCTCGCATTTTAGAAAAATTTTCTCGTAGCTTTCTTATTTTGGGTGGTCAGTTATTACACATGTGATGTTGTGTTCACATACTGAACTTAATTGTTAAGGATAGGTTGTCCATAATTTCTGATTCTATTGAAAAAGTTAGAATAGTGTTAGCTTTTGGACATCAACACCTAAAAGAGAGAAATTCAAAGAGATAAATGAGTAAGAGAAAATTTCATATAGTAAAGAACTTGTTGTTGATTGAAAAACTAGGTGAAATTCTAGATTTTTTATGCTTGACACTGCCATATAAAGATGTGTTCGCTCGATTGCTGGTAGTAGATAATCAATATTGCATTGTGGTTAGTGAAAAAGATTGGAAGATGACACGTGGTATTTGTCAAAAGTTGGAAGTGTTTTATGATGTAACTCGATTATTTTTTGAGACTTTGTTTCCAACTGCAAATATTTATTTTCCAAAGATATGTGAAATCAAGTTGGCTTTGGGTGATTGGTGTATCAATGCTAATGTTATTATTACAAAATGGCTGAAACAATGATTACTAAATTTGATAAGTATTGGAGTGTAATTAATGGGGTGATGGCTGTTGGGACGGTATTAGATCCAAGATGCTATTTTTTTCCCTTAAATTTATGGAGAAGAAGCTGTTTCTAAAATTGAAAAAGTTGGATATATTTGTCAAGATTTGGTGAGAGAGTATGATAAGAAACTAAAAGGTAAAGAGCATGTTTCTTTGTCTTCAAGTTCAACCACAAATGTTTCAAAAGTGGGTGGTGGAAGAAAGACAAATTAGAAGTCAAATTTTGCAAGTTATGTTAGTGAGAATAACAATGCCATTACATACGATAAGTCAAAGCTAGACCATTATTTGGAGGAGCTAGTGTTGCCTGATTCAGAGAAAGATTTTGACATTTTAGGTTGGTAAAAGGCAAATAGATTAAAATATCCAACATTACAAATGATTAAAAGGGACTTTTTGGCTATTCCAATCTCTACTGTTGCCTCATAATCTTTATTTAATACCAATGGTCATTTTCTTACTCCTCGTTGTAGTAAATTATGCTCTAACACATTAGAGGCATTGATGTATACCCAAGATTGGCTATGGAATCATGTCAAAGGTAGTAAAATTTTCTCATTTCAACTTTATATATAAGCATGTATGCAATGACAATTGATAACTTTAACTAATTTATGCTTTCTTTTTCAGGTTCTTCTTCTAATGCAATCACATACTTGGCATATGGCACAATTGTAGAAGATCGAGATGTTAATGTTAGTATATTTCATAATTTTAGTTTCAAAATTTTCACAAAAATATGCATCTCATACTATTTATATTATTTTTATTTTGTAGAAAGAAAGTGATGCGATTGGTACTACTAGAGTTACTACTTTGTGAATCATAAAGTGCACGTAATCGTTATAATTTTGTTTTGTATTTGGAGTAGTTATTATGTTTGCTATGGTTAAATGTTGTACTATTTATTTTCAATTTGAGACTAAGTGTTGATTTTCTATAGTTTTGAGACTTGATTATGCGGGTTTGTTGTGGTGATAATTAAATTTTTATGACTATATACTACATTTTTATCATTATTCAAGTATTATGCTTAAATTTTATAATTTTACACATTGTATTTATTTATTTTTTACAATTTTTAGCGAATTTGCGGATATCCATAGATATTCATTTAAATCCGCGGGGAATGCTTATACGGATGCCCGACGGGTTTGAGGCAGGGATGGGTATGGCGGGCATCCACAGGGCGGGTGACGTACCCGCCCCTGCCCCGCCATGTTGCCATCCCTAGTAGGGATTCTATGATGGATTACCAGTTGAATACCAAAGAATAAACTCCATAACTCAGCTGTTACTAGAGAGTAAAAATTAAATTTACTGTAGAAGCTAACAATACATGTTCCATATATATTCCTAATTATGTCCCTACAAGTAGCAGTACCATCAGCTCTAGATATAGCACCATCTACATTAAGTTTGAGGTGGTCAGCAGGTGGAGGGACCTATCTAATAACCCTATGAGATGAGGTGGAAACAATCCTGCCAAAAGAAGAACAATGTTCAACCACAACTGATAAAGGATAGTACCAAAAATCAAATTCTAATTCTGAAATCTATTAGAATTTGATTGGGAAAGATTATTAGTAAGCCAATTAGATATCCTAACACTGAAAAACTTGACCCATTGGTCTGCAAAAATAAAGTGGCTCCAGACATCTTTAGCAAAGAAATAATCTCGTAAAACATGGATAACAGTCTCCTTATCATTACCACACTTAAAAGATAAAAGGGAATTCATCATCTTTCTTTTAAATCTCTCATCATTAGTTACCAATTTCTCATGAGCAGATTTCCAAAGGAAAAAAGAAATTTTGGGAGGCCCCTCCCACTTCTAAACAGAATTAAACAAAGTTTGACTAGCCTTATCAGTAATCTTGTTATTAGCCAACAATGAATAAGTAGTTTTGATTGAAAAAGTTCCATTACTGGTTAAAGATAAGAACATAGAGTCCTGCAAATCAGCGCTAACAGGGAGTCTGATTAAAGTAATATACTGGTAGATTTGGGCTGGGAGGGTAGGGAAGATTTTACTCCAATCCCACTTCCCATTAATAGAAAACATGGCTACAAGCAGATCAAAATTCTCAACATGAACATTGGACTTAGCAAAATTAAAGAGATTACTGAAATTAGGGACTCGCCTATTAGTTCATAATTTTGTTGCCATTCCATTTCTAATTACCCACCCGAGACCTTTGTAAAATAGGGGCCAAATAGACATCATACCCTTCAAAAGATGGGAAATTCTAGCAACATTACTAAGAAAAGGACCACTTCCCAGCTTAAACTTATACTTATAGGTGAGGACCTGGGCTCATAAATCAAAAGGGGAGTTTATAAGCCTCCAACAAAGCTTCATCATAAAAGCTTTATTAAGGGTCTACAAATCCCCAACACCCAAGACCCTCTTCATTCTTAGGCAAGCAAATTTTTTCCTAACTTATAAGGTGCATTTCCTGCCATTTAATGACCCCTAGATGAATGTTTTACAAATACTATTGATCTTATGACAAACGAAGCTAGAAATTGTGAGGGATTGCATCACATAGGAAGGAATACTCATTAAGCAGGATTGAACCAGCGTAACCCTACCTGCAAGGGATAAAGAATTCATTTTTCAAAGAGATAATTTCTTCCTAACCTTATCAATCAGAAAAGAGAATTGGTTCTTATTGGGATTCTGTGTATCAATAGGGACTCTAAGGTAAGTCCCAATCTTATTACAAGCTGAAATTCCTAAGCAATTCGAGATAAAATTCCTAATGCATATATTAGTGTTTTTAGAGAAAAAAATAGGGGACTTCCCATTATTTATTTTCAAACCAAAGGCAGCACAAAAAATACTTAAAACCTATTTTATTATATCTGCTTGGTTAAGGCTAGCTTGAGAAACTAAAATAATGTCATCCACAAAGAAAAGATGAGATATTTTAGGCCCAACATGACTAAAGGAAAAAGGAATCAAATCATTACTCAGAACCTTATCTTTAACTAAATGAGCAAGTTTTCCATACAGAGCACCAAAATGTAAGGAGAGAGAGGTCCCCTTGACAGATACCCCTGGCAGGAAAGAAAGAATCAGTTATCTCACCATTCCAATTGATTGACATGGAGAGGAAAGATATGCAATAATGAATTAAATTGATTATCTCAGGGGGAAGGCCTACTTCCTGCAAAGTATTAATAATAAAATTCCATTTAAGTTTGTCATGTTTTCTCAAGATCTAACTTAATAATCATGAAACTATTCTATTTTTAAGCGAATTAAAAAAATGGTTTAATTCTTGAAAAATGAAGGCATTATCAATGCCCTGTCTACCAAGAATAAAGCTATTTTGATTTGCTGAAATAATGTGAGACAGGAAGACTCTTAATCTATTAGCCATTATTTTAGTGATCAATTTGTAATTAACATTACATATGGAAATAGGTTTGAAATTGCTAATGTATTTCGGTTTATCCATCTTGGGAATAGGAGAAATATTAGTTTCATTTACTTCCCTAATTTTACTAGGATTCTGGAAAATATCAAGAGCAAATCTAAGAATAAAAGGACCAAGGAAGTCCCACTAATTTTTGTAAAAAAAGTATGAATTCCATCAGGCTCAGGAGCTTTAAAATTCCTAATAAATAAAAAGAGAGGCCTTAAGCTCATCCAAAGAAAAGGGGGACAAAAGAATAAGTTTATCACATTCCCTTAAAGGGAGAAAGGAACTGGTAGTGGTCAGATCAGAGCCAAAGAAATCAGGATCAGAGTAAAAATCTTTAAAGTAAGTCACCATCATAGATTTTAAATTTAAGGGATCACATTCTCAATCATCATCCACATTCCTTAAAGACTTAATAACATTTTTATTTCTTCTAAGAACAGCAGCTTTATGAAGAAAAAAAAATTGTGTTCCTATCCCCTAGTTTTATCCATTTGGACTTGTAGTGGTGGAACTAATAAGCCTCCCTAGGTCCAGAATCTATTGGTACTCAAACCAAAGCATTTTCATTAGGTTACATAAAAAAGAATTCTCCATAGAGCCAAGTTTGTTGGAGATTCCTTAATTCTACTTAGAATTTGTTTCTTTCTAAGAAAAAATATTACCAAAATTTGGAGAGCCAGACTTGTTGGAGATGCCTTAATTCTACTCATTATTCGTTTCTTTCTAAGAAAAATATTACCAAAAGTTGACTGATTCCAATCAGAGATGTTATCTCTAAATCTTTGGATGTTCTCTGTCCAGGCACTAGAGGTAATCCAAGATTTCTTATCCTGATTAGGGAAGTCTGGGTAAGAGATCTGAGGGGCTAAGAACTTAAAAGGCTTAACAGACTTCATAACTGTATTATTAGACCTAATTCTAAGCCAGAGACCACTATGGTCAAATTTAAGAATAGTGATATGGGTGACTAAGCTATTAGGAAAAAGAAAAGTCCAATCATCATTGGCTACAACTCTATCCAATCTCTCTTTTAGGCATCCTCTATGCCAAGTAAAAGAGTTACCCTTGTAGCCCAAATCATATAGGTTACATCTATTTAGATAATCAATAAATTATTTCCTATTGTGTTAGTTAATAGAGCTGCCACCACACTTTTCCCAATCATACATAACAGAGTTGAAGTCCCCAGCTAAGCACTAGGAACTGTGGACTTCATTACTGAAGTCTATTAACTCTTTCTAGCAATCAAGTCTAGTTTTACTATGTAGAGTAGCATAAATAAAAGATAAGACCTAGTCAGGCTGCCTAAACATACTAATTTTCAAGTGAACAGTAAATTTAGTTTTTATGATAACAGTGGCTTTAATCTTTCTAGTGTTCCAGCAGACCCAAATACCCCAGAGAAACCCATAGAATCCACTTTTATTGAACTATTCAAGTTAATTTTTTAATAATTTTGTCCACCCTATCTAGACTAACTCTAGGTTCAAATAAAGCAAGAAAATCTATATTATAAATTCTAATTAAATCATTAACTAACCTAGCAAAAGTTCTATTTCTAGCACCCTTACAATTCCATAAAAAGCAATTCATTAAAAGGGATGGAAAATTTAAAGAACATCCTTAAAATGTTGGTCTTATGCTAGGTTGTAATTCAAAGATTCTCAGGAGGTTTTCCTAATTGTGGGGCCCAAGACTTTGTAAAGGCACCTCCCACTAATTCTTGAATAGAGGTACTATTCCCTAAACCTTTTCCCATAATTCTCATTAATTGTAAAATATCCTCTTGGCTGGTGTTAGCAGGATCAGTAATGGAAGTGTCAGGATTAACCTAGTTTCTGCTTATAGGGTTAGCACTAGGCTCACCCGCACTAGTCTCTATCTTACTTTTCAATATGGATTTGGGTAATTTTTTGTATTAGGTGGAGGATAATGATTTGGTATACTCTTGCTAAATTGCTTAGATTTAAGGGGACCAACAACTTCACTCTTAAGTTCTGCACAATTCCCACCACTAGTGGGTTCCATATCCCTATTATCAATGGGAGAATCCTTACTAGGGCTATCATTAGTGATACCCAAAATGCCAAACCTACTATTATGTCTAAACTAACTTGATTTTTTCTTATGAGGCTTTTTCACTAACATCTAAAAGTCAAATTTCCCTTGCTCATCCCTAAAATTTTTCTCATAATTTTCTTGAGTACTACCCTTGGCTTAGACTTCTATGTTACTGGGATCAACAACTTTCACAGTATTAGGGCTATTGGGGACAGAGCTATGATCAATAGTTTTTTTGTGATGATTGCATATTTTCCTTACAAGACTCTACCCTGTGTCCATACTTCCCACAATAAAAACAGATCAAGTGAAGCCCCTCATACTTCACTTTGAACTCCTGACCCAGGACCTTGAAAGATAGAACTAGCTTTTTATTAATATCTATTTCAATATAGAGCCTAACAAATTCACCTCTAGAAACCAAGGAGGTATGTGGATATATTTTTAACGTAGTTTCTAACCAGGCACCAACCTGCCAGAGAAATTTTTTGTTATAGAGTTCTAGGGGAAAATTAAGGACATAGACCTACATAGCTATCTTCCTAAAGAAGAAATCTTAAGGCATGAATAAAGGCCTTCCCCTCTGGACTAAGAGGTAGTAATCTAATATTAATCAAGGGCTTTCGAAAAGGGCATATTTGTAGTCTTCAAGACTTTCAAATTTAACCAAAAAGAAGTCATTATTAAGGTCTATAGTTTTTAGGTTACTATTCTTGCCCCAAATATTAGTGAGCTTTTGATTAAGAAATTTAAAACTAATATTCTTTCCTAATAGTTTCACAATCAATGTAAATTTCTATGGGTTACATCACAGCTCATAATCTTTAAGAGAGACTTTAATTTTAGGACAAAGATTCTGTACCTCACACTCCTCTATGACTGGTTCATTTGGTTCTTAAGGGAGATTCAACACTTCTAAAACTAATTTTATTATTTCTTTGTCATTAAAAGTTAGATCCATATCATTCTCAACCATACCTTTTTAAGAAAAGAAGACACTAGATTAGAGGAGTTATTGTCACTATCCTTTCCTTGTACGAGAGGATCTACCATGTTTATAGTGTTGTCTAAACTTGTTTTGACTTTCTTTGTGCTTTTAGCCATTAGATCTAGTTCTTCTGAATATTGCTTCTCTTTGTCAGGGAGATCCATTGAGCTTCAGTTTCCCTTTGTGTCCAGATCTACTACCTTAGGGAGCCCTCCTTGAAGATCCTAATATCTCTCGCTAAGCTAACCGCCAAGAGGACAGCAACACAATGCTCTCAAGGGTGGAGAAGTTAGGGTTGAGAAAAAAAGGGAAAGAGAAAACTTTCTCGAAACAAGAAATCGATTCTTGAAGAGTAGCATAGGTAAAACATTTATTATAGTGACAACTTTAATTAAATCATTATTATTAATAATATTAGTCACAAATAATAAATTATTGGTGACAAAATTTATATTTATCATTAAAATATGGTCATTAAGTTACATTTCTTATAGTAATTTCTACGGGGTTCAACTTCTACGTTAATTTCATCTTTATTTATATATAAAAAAAAAATAAGAACAATAAATAAAAAATAATTAAAGTGCATTTATCAAAATTAACTTTAGATTTTAAAAAAAATTTAAAAATTAATCTTTTAAAATGATTTCCCTAATTACAACAATAAAAAAATTAATAACTCTTTTTTATTATCTTTAATAACTCTTTTTAAAAACATATGGTTAATAACATAAAAATAATTAATTAATACACATATTTAATTTTTATTAAATTTAAATCCTTCAAATTTTATAAACACCGTATCAATCACTTATCAAACATCCATGACAATTCACACCGCTATGATACTAAATCAATGCATTTTTTAAAAATCTAAACTAATAAATCCTTATATTACTGATAATTAAATTATTAATAAAAATAATTTGGAAACACTTGGGTATATTTATGTAGAAGATGAAAACAAGGATTTACCGTAAGAATAACAGAAATTATTTTGACTAGAGGAAAAAACATAAAAACAGTTTAAAGACAAATAAAATAAAATAATAAGTCAAAAGAGAATGTTTAGAACATCTAGAAAAAAACCAATAACATTTCACGGGGCCAAAGAGCTAGCAAACGGGGTAAGAAGATAAATGGTGAGTGGAGGGAGAATCAAGTATATGTACATATAATTGCAACATATTCGTTACAATAATTATTATTATCCATAAAATATTGAAAATTAAAAGAGAGAGAGAGAGAGAGAGAGAGAGAGAGACAGAGAGAGAGAATATGAATAGTATAAGGCTTGGTCAACCCAAAATCCAACTCATGAAGACAGTGCCACGAGGCACCCGAGAGAGCTGTAATGAATGAATGGGCGAGCGTGAGGATAGCGTTGACGCCCAGGCTGACGGCTATAGGGACAACCCAATGGCCCTATATATCAACATTCACATCACCAATTCCTTCAGTCTTTGACACCCTCATACTCTCCATCATCTTAGCTAACCACTCCCTCTTTCTCTCTTTCTCCTTTATATTCCTTCTTCCTATGGATTTTCCTGTTTCTCCACATCATTTTACACATCCTCTTGTACCACACCACCGTTTTATCATCACACTTTAATTAACTTTTATTATTTCTACCTTTTTATTTCTGTTTTTTCGTTTCTGGGGTGCCTTCCATATATTGCCGGATACCTACCTACACCATGTTGCAGGATGTTTTCGATCAGCCACTGCCAACAAAGGCGGAAGAGCAACAGCAACTTTCCATTGTAATCACCTTCAATCATCCTCTGCCATGTCCTTTTGCATGCATGCACGCACGCACGCATGCATGCCTTCTAGCTACCTTATTTTCTGTCGTGACTCGTGACATGACATGATGTAATCCTAACCCGAAATTTACGATTTTTCATGCATGCGTGCATGAATGGATGGTTGGTTTTATTTGTTTATGTTTTTTTGCGTGTTTTGTTTTGCTACCATTGTTAGCTTTTCCAAAAGCTATTGGAGAAGCCATTCTCAAATTCTTTTCAAGGCTTCCCTGAGAATTTGCAGGGAAGTACGTGCTTTTTTTTTATTTTTTCTCTCTCTCTCTCTCTCGTAAGGCTTTGCCCAGTTTGATATTATCTTATCCAATCCCAGAAAATGTCATGCACCAAAATGTAATTTTCTGAGGGCAACATTGTAAACTGCAAAATAATATCACTCTTTGCATGATTTTCAACGTGATTAGCCATTTAAACGTAGCTTTCGGTTATTGCAGAATATATATCTTTATGTGCTTGTCTAAGCTTTTCTATTTTTGTTATTCTTATTCAGTTAGAAGGAGAGGGGACTTAAGGACATCATTTCACATGGATAGCATTATGGGTTCCTTTAAGTGCTTTTAAATTCCCATTAAACCATAGTTTCCATACATGAACAAACATAATGTAGCATGGCATGAGGTTCCTTCTTTGTTACAAACTTGGGTACCTTGACCCCTACATGTCACATGAACGCATAAATGCCCGTCTTTTTCTGCCATCAATTTCCCAAAAAAGCCAACCTTCATGGAGAATTTGTTATCTGTTTATGACCAAATATGAATATATAGAACTGAATGGACTAAGCAAGAGAAACCAACCAAATTTGTATTTTGAGTTCCTCATTATGGTGTATTATACACTGATTTATTTCGTTTATTTCTTGACATTTGTATTGATGAACATATATAGGCATGTAACTCACTTTAGAATGCTCACTATTTGATGAAGACATGCAATAAACCAAAGTTTAGACTGATAACAACAAGAGAATATTATCTTTTGAAAGTTTAGACTCTGGAATGGGTTTGTGATCAGATCAGACTTGTTTCTATCAACAAAAAAGAATTGGGGATCAAGCACATAACTAAAACAAATTGTGTAGAATCAGACTTCTACCTGTTTTATAAAGGGTCTATCAAAATATTATTCTCAGTGTGTGTTTAGTAGTTTTTGGTATAGTCATGATGCTTACATTGCTTTTACATCACTGGCTGCAGGATGAAATTTCAAGCCCTCTTAGTGCTCGAATTTTCGAACTTTGTAACCCTGAATTGTTCCCAGAGGCTTTGCAGAATTCTGAGGTTACTTCCAGCTCAAATTGTTGCTATGAGGAGAACTCCTCATATGGCACAAACATATCTTTATCCGTAGATGTAGAAAATAAGTTCAATAGCAATAGCAATACAGTAACCACTCCAACTAGCACTACCACCACCAACAACAACACAGCCAACAGTAGTAATCTGTCTATTATCTTTGACTCTCAAGAAGAAATTGACAACGACATATCTGCGTCCATAGACTTCTCACTATCACCAGCTTTCAATGTTCCATCATTTCTTCCAGTCACATCCCACCAAGAACAGTTTGATTTCTCTTCTGTGCAGCCTCAGGTCCAACTAGCAGCATGTTCAGCTGTGGAGGGCTTTTCTCAGTATCCCACTGACTCTGTTGCACCACTTATGGGAGCTCCATTACCATCCGTTTTTGAGGAGGATTGCATATCCTCTGTCCATTCTTATGTGCCTCTGAACCCTTCATCTCCTTCTTGCACCTATCTTAATGCTGGCATGCCACCATACATGCCTCATGGGCCCCTTAGCACTGCCTTATCAACTGATAGTTCTGGGATATTTGGTGGGGGCATTCTTCTTGGTGCTGATCTTCAGACACAAGAACTTGAATACCAGGGAGAAAATGGAAGAATGTATTGTACAGATTCAATTCAGCGGGTGTTTAACCCTCCTGACCTTCAGGTATGGATGATTTTCAAACTACTTGAGTTATCCATCACTCGTTTCTGTTAACAGTACAAACCATGTGAAAAATGTAAATATACTCCGAAATGAGTAAAACACGATGAATTACCTGTCCATTTCATCGCATTGATTTATTTCGACGTATAATATAAAGAAATTTCATATTTTGAATAGCAACTTCAAATTATGTATGATATTACATAATTTGGAAGATGATATGAGATGATTCAGCAGCGAAATTAGTCAATGTTATTTTTATAAAAAGTTATAAATCCAAGTTTATTTATATATAATATAATATAACATAATATGCTGCTAATTTGTTGGAAGCTAGCACTGTGAGGTTTTAAGTCTGAAAGGTTGCAGCAGTAAGGTTCTTAACAATAAAGAGGGGCTTTATCAGAGGTGAAAGTTTTGCAAAAGATCATGGCCCACAAATTTCTAAGAAGCTGATATGCCCCATAGAATATATGCTCATATCCATCAAAACAGTTGCTAGCATATCAACCCCTTTTTAATCTTATTCTCACCTGTAAAAAGAAGCATAAAATCTAGGCTAGCTAGTTGCAGGAAGGAATCACAACTTTCCACAGAATGTGATAAAAAATAGCTCATTATCACAAAAGACCCACTTTGCCAGTGGTTCTTTTGGTACATCGCTTTCCAGAACCTCTAACTAAGTTAATGATAGTTTGTGCTGATCTGTTTTTCCTATGCGTTGAACAAGAAAGTAACTGTGATTTTATTTGTAATTTATTGTTTTCTTTCCCAGACACTTAGTACTGAGAGTCAGCAACTTGTAGCCGGGACTGGCAGTTCTGCTTCTTTGACACCAGAAATCTCAAACTTGGAGGACTCTTCATTCAAGGTTGGAAAACTCTCTGTTGAACAAAGGAAAGAAAAAATCAATAGATACATGAAGAAAAGAAATGAAAGAAACTTCAGCAAGAAAATTAAGGTACCCTCAAAACTCCCCTCCCACCTCAAATCATCTAACAAAATTGAAATCATGTTATATTTTCAACTTCAACTAATGATGCAACCAAATATGCAGTATGCCTGCCGCAAAACTCTGGCAGATAGCAGACCTCGGGTTAGAGGAAGGTTTGCAAAGAATGATGACTTTGGAGATACCAATAGAACTACTAGTAGCAATCATGAAGAAGATGATGAAGAAGAAGTAAGATTATTAAGCCATAAAAGGACACTTTTTATGCAACTTGCCTAAGTGAAAAAGTTCCCTATCACAGTATCACTTTTACCTCTTTAATCATTGAGGAATGTTAGCAACATAATCTTCCAAACACACTCTTAAACGCATTTCTTCTGATTGGTCAATTTTTAAAAAGGTCAAAGCAATTTTCAAAAGATAATCAATTTATGAGGTAAGGACTTCAACTTTTTTATTAAAAAATAAAGCATATCGAGTGTGTTGCTACCATTTTCTTAATTATTTATTGGTATAGGTTCTAATATTGTATCCCTTGGTAGCAGGTAGTTGTGAAAGATGAAGATGATATGGTTGATTCCTCAGATATCTTTGCTCATATCAGTGGGGTGAACTCCTTCAAATGCAACTATTCCATCCAGTCCTGGATTTGAATATATAATTTGATCAGTAATTCAGTATACCTACATTTAGCTTCTGTAGATTTTTGCAGGCCCTATTCCACCCCAGATTTCTCCTATCTGGTTTTGATGGACGAGGAAACACAATAATTGGGGTCCTTATACTATACCAATAAGTGAATGAAGAACATATAGAAAGTGACAGTCTACTTTTTTTTTTGCGGACACTACCTATCTTATTACTTGTATGTACTAAGAAACACAAGTTTGTATTAACCATAAAAAATATTCATTTGCTTTCATACACTAGTGGAGCTCATTTGTGTACTTATATTTCTTTTACAGTAATTAGGATTAGGAACTAAGTTTGGTTACATTAAAGGGCTTAAGCCCAAGCTTTTAAATATTTTTACTGACTTGGAAAGTTTTTCTTGACTCTGAGATGGTTGATGGAAAGAAAAAGTATCCTAGTAACCCCTGATTTGATTATCTATGGTAGATTTTTTTAATAAGTATACAAATAATAAACCTTACAGCATGCTAAACTAGTTCAAATTGGCTAATTTGGTATCTACCCTTTTGAATAGATAAACATTGGACAACATTAAACAGTTAGGAAAATAAAATAACATGAAATTCAACCAGGGGGAGGGGAGGGGGGGGGGGGGATAAAGACTACTCATGCAACAAAGATTAATTTAGTGACACTAACAAGGAGTTAAGTAGTTTTGTAGAAAGGATAAACGTTTAAGCCACTTTAAAAAAATCTTAACTATATTGTTTGAAAGATTACTTTTACATTGAAATGGGTGAAAAATGAGGTACCCATGAAAAATGCTGTTTTCTTCCTAGGAAAAAGTCCACTTTTACCAGGTTCCAGAAACTAATAAAGAAAAGACCAACAAAAAAAAATTAATGTGAAAAGAATCTTGACGAGGAAGAAAAAAGAAAGAAAGAAACAATTTGACCCCACAAGAGTTAGCTGAATCAATCTCATATCTCTATTCATCTTTGTAACATATGAAATTCTTTATTAACCTTGTCCCAAAAATTTTTAGATGAAGAATCACTTTGAAAATACTTCATGCTGATACAAGTTGGTCTTTGTAATATTAAACTTGTGGAATTGGGTAGGAAAGCAATCCTAATGGCCCAAATGTAGTTATTCTAAGGAGGACGGTGTAGAACTTGTCAGCCCAAAAACTATTTGACCAAATACTGAAGCCCAACTTTGAAATTACATTACATGCAAATTCAGACCAAACAAAAATCTCTATGATGCTCACATGCAAGTTTTGAACATAAAAATATTCACAATAATGCTACTAAACCCTCTTAATCAGTGGCTTACCCCATGCTTCAATCAAGGAGATTATGACCAACACTTCACGCGAAGAGAAATAGTGGATGACTCTGGTATACAATCGTGAGACATATCCCAATGATCCTTCCGTATATGAATAAAGAAAAATGTTAATATTTTAGAGCTGAATAATAATAATAAAATTTTAACAAAAAATATTTATCATACTGTCATAAATTTAATACAATAAATGTAATTTAATGAAAAATTAGTATTTTATTTGTACAATATTCATGAAAATTACTTTTATAACTTTAATAATATTCATATTCAAATTATGCCTGTTAAATTTACATAATTAATGTACAATGATTTTGAGAAGAAAGGTTGCTTCAAATAGCGTACAATCATATATACTGTGTTTGATTGAGATTTTCAAAATAAATTTGTAATGACTAGAATGCATTTGAAGGAAGGAAAAGAACAAGACATAGGAAATGGCTTACACACTAATGAAAGTGTCATTGTCTTTGGTTTGAAATTAGCCCCCTCCATATATGAATATTATTATATTTATAAGACTTGGACTATGGCCATAAGCTCTAGTGATATGGACAAAAGAAATTATAAGAATTGAATAAAGTAAGCCAATAAGTTAGGTGTTATTTGCTAACTATGCTTCATAGTTTCAAATTTCAAAATGGTTGTTGGTAAGACGGCTTGGGACCCTGAAATATGAATTTCTTGTCGATCATGATCTAAAAGCAATAATTGAGGACTTTATAGTTTATACAAGAAAAGAAAATAGAACATTTCATGTATTAATATAATAATACTTCAACCCCCCCTGCCCATTGAACAAGGTGACCTTAGTTGCAAGTGCTTCTAAAGCCCGCTCCATGTTGATTTAAATTGTCAATTAAATCACACGTCATAGCTAAGTTAGATTTATCTAATTTAAAACTAAATTAATCTTCTCTTTAATGTATATTTTATTGAGCTTTAATAATGATTAATCCAATATTTTTAATATAATTATGGATAGAAATAAATTAAGTTAAACTAAATTTTATATAAATAAATCTAACTTATTTAATAATTTTAAAGTATAAGACTGATTTATCTATTATAAACTTTTTTATTAAATTTAACATGACTTTTTAAAAAGGTCTTTTAATAACTTATTTTATATTAAAACTTTTGATAGGTAATTATTTATAAATAAGTTATTAAATTATTTAAATAAATATGTTCCTATAAAAGATTTAAGATTTATATATAAACAAGTCATAAAAATATATTCAAAATTTTAAATATTTATAGTAAAATTACATATTTTAAATTTATTACTTTTAAACTACATGTTTAATTTAAATAAGTAAATTACTAAACATATAACAAATACAAATGCATACGTATAAGATAGATCAAATAAAATATAAAAAATTTTAGTGAATAATATTCCTTTTTTCAAACGGTACGTAGTAAAAGTACTCTCTAACATTATAAAAAAATTAATATTTTTAATTTAAAATTTTATTTATTTTAAAAAAATTAAGTCACTTATTTTTGTCAAACAATTTAACCTATTTTATTATTAAATACAACCAAAGTAATATGGGTCAAATTTTAAGTTAACTAAAAATTTTTTATCTCGGAACCATATTAAAAGTATGTTAGGATGTGATTTAAGTAAAGTTTATATAATAATACTATAATTACATATTATTGAATTTCTAATCAACCTGATGCTTCCTAGTATAAGAAGAATTGGATTTCATGACATCTCCTACTAACAGATGACTTATTATTTTTTTAATGTTTTTAATAATTAAGTATCAAAATAAATCAAAATTTAACTTTTTTTTTATTTGAGACAATTTTTTTACGGTATCTTCCAAGTACAAAATTTATTATTTTATTTTAGCAGAAAATAAAACTCTAGTAAGACTTGTCAGAATGAGAGCATGTTTAATCTGTTATAAGGACAATATTTTGCAATGTATTCCTACAAGTTTTGTCTTTAGTAAGAACGAAACTTCTGCAATTTTGACAAGCAACATGATTCTACCAACTTTGATATTTGTATTTACCCTCTAGTTTAAGTGATGTAGCTAAACTCTATTATCCAAACAAATTATGTATAAATAGTCAAATTGATCTGCAAGGAATGAATTTGTAAAAAATTGAGAGAAGTTATCAAGTTAGCATTAATTTTAATATTGTGTTTAAAATTAATTTAGTTAGTTTATTTTATTTGAATAAGTTTAATTATTATATGCATGTTAAAATAATAAATATTTTAATTTAATTAGCTAATATAGAATATTTTGAAAAATAATATGTTAAGTAAATTTATATATCAAAATTTAGTTCAATTTTAATAAATTGAAAAGATGAAAATATAAATTGAAATATTATTATATTGTTACTTATTGTTAAATTAATTTATCTTTAAAATAATTTTTTAAAAAATGAATATAATTTATTTGTATTAGCTAAATTATCATATTTAATTTATATCATATTAACTAAATAAATTGAAAATAATGAATATTATTTTTTAAAATTTTCTTCTTTATAAATACAGGATGAGAGATATTATTATCATTGTATATTAGAATAAAAAAATATTTAAAGAAAATAAAAATATGACATTTGAAAAAAAAATAATAAAAAAGATAAACTTTTTAATTTTAAAAAGAAAAATTTATAAAAATTTAAATCTCAATCATAATTATGTTATATTTTTATTAATTTTATATTTTTTTTTGTTAATTCAAATAATAGATAATACACTAAATTAGATATTTAATTGTATAATTAATATGTATTAATAATAAAGTATTATTAAAAAATTATAAGACTCTATTATATTTATTTTTTAATTATATTTTATTTTTACAACATGATTACTAAAATAATCCATTCATTTGTATAACTTTTATATAACATTAAAATACAATATAATCAATTAAATCCACAAATATAAAATAAATTAAAATATCACATAAACATAAAATGATAATTATAATTATAATCATAATTATCTTTCATAATCTATTAAACATTATAATCGTACTATTATTTAATGATATAATGAAAATAATATAGCACTAATACATAAAGTGTTAATTTTATTTTCAATATCATACACTCTATTTCATTTAACATTATTTACCAATGATTTATCTAAAATAAATATATTTTGTAATTTATATTTATTTATAATTTAATACATTCCTTTTTTACTATTTTAAATTTTAAATTTACGTATTACTATTTCTTAATTTAATTATTATATTCCTAAAATTATTAGCAATATTATAATATAAACAAAATTTAAATACGATAAATTACATATATAATCAATGTTATGTTTATTTAATTTATTCATCTATATTAATTTATTACAATTATCATTAATTTCTATCTACAACATTATTATCATTAAAATATAAATAATAAGAAAAATTCTAAATTTATTTTAATGGAAATACGCATATGTACTGTATTTAATTAAGCATTATGTACCAATAAATTAACTAAAATTAATATATCTTTTAATTCATATTTACTTATAATTTAATACATTCTTTGTTTACCATTATTAATTATAAATTTAAGTATTACTAACTCTTAATTTAATTATAATATTCCTAAATCTATTAACAATATTTTAATACAAATAAAATTTAAACATAATAAATTACACATATAATAAATTTTATGTTTATTTAATTTATTTATCCATATTAATTTATTATAATTATCATTAATTTTCTATTTACAACATTATTATCATTAAATACAAATAAAAATTATCAAAATATACAAATAATAAGACGAATTCTAAATTATTTTAATGTAAATACACGTATACACCCTATTTAAGTCAAATACCAGTGAATTAATTAAAATTAAAATATTTTGTAATTCATATTCACTTATATTTTAAAACTTCCTTTTTTACCATTATTAATTTTAAATTTAAGTATTAATAATTCTTTATTTAATTATTATATTCCTAAATCTATTAACAATATTTTTAATATAAAGAAAATTTAAATATGATAAATTAAAATATAATCAATTTTGTGTTTATTTAATATATTTATATATATATATATATATATTAATTTACTATGATTATCATTAAATTTCTATCTATAATATTGTTATCATTAAATACAAATAATAAGATTATGTATCAATCGCATTTGTGAACAAAATAACTTTTTTTCTGCCATAAATTTTCCCTTCCAAGCAGGTGGATGTGGCATTAAAAAATCTACATAAAATTTCAATTTGACATAGCTTTTTAAAGTTAACATATGTTAATTGTATGTGCTTCCAGAAAAAGAATATATCAGAAAATATATCTTTAAGTCATTTTTTTTTCATTTGTTTTATGTCATTTTCTGAAACAGTTCTTTACTTTTTACTTTTATGGATGAAGAGAATTTATAATATGGATTTGCACCTCCCAACAGCCTATGAGGAAAGGAAAAATACACACAACAAAAGACCAATGAAAGGGATAAGATCATCGCACTCCATTCTATAATAAGAACTTCTTCAACTTTTATACAAAGAAAGAAACAAACATCTTTGACTTAAGCTATAAAGGTTCTGGCCTTTCGGATATCGCTATTTTCTTTTCTAGCTATTGAAGCTCATCACGGGGTTTCATAAAAAAATAATTATCCAAATCCACTTAAACACAACAAATTAAATTCACTTTTTTCCTTAATATCCAACTTTATATGATTAACCTTAAAATCAATTATCTAAATTAACATGCTAATTTTTATTTAATTTATATTGAATTGGGTTGTTCGAGTCTGCTAAACCCACGATTATCACTAAATTCTATCAACTATGGACTCAAAGGCAATTTATTTATCGAGTAAAATATACCATATTATTGCATATATAGGTAAGTTTTACCCGTTTTCTTATTTACAAACCTCTGTAAATTGTGAAACTGTAAAATTAAATTTTGTATTTAACACGGAGCTACATTGTCTTATGCATGTCACTTGAGGTTGGTAAACATGATACAACAAGACTATTATAATAATTGAATAAACTTAATGAACATGCACAGAAGCATATCCTCGACAGGAAGAAAATGTATCCATTAAATGAGTATAAATTTAGGTATCGATGTTTAGCTACAAAATTTTACAGAAATGTACGTAAATTAATTTAGGTGTATACTTTATACCCATTCAACCCATGCTCGCATATATAATTTTAATTGTTTGTTCAATCACCCATTATGTTTTGAATTAGTATGTATAATATTTTTATTTGATTTGGGTGCATTTTTAATTTTATTTTATTTTATTGATTTTTATTGTAAATATAATATTAAAATAGTATTTTTGTTTTATTAGTTCATTACAATTTTAAAAATACATTTTTTAACAAAAATGCATTTAATGGATTAAAATCTAAGCATATAAATATTCAAAAAGTATGAAGATAGATATTGAAATTATAATTCATGTGAATATAGATCAGGAGATGAGTCAATTTCAAAAAACAAATATTTAATATTTTATTTATTGTCAAAGCAAAATTTATCGGTAAATGTTATGAGTGTTTCTAATGGATCTAAATGTCCTTGACAATCTCAAACTTTCCCAAGATTCAAGATAGTTACACGAAAATCCATTGTTTTGGTTCAGTGTTATGCGTACCAAATTAATGTTTTTGCAAAATTAAGAATTAAGTGACAAAATTCGAAACTTCTAGTAAAGTAAGCTACAAAACGAGATGCAATCATTCTAAACCAAAGCTCTATTAATTACAAGCCCCGTGAGGAAGGGGGTAAGTTTATGCAATCATTCTAAATGCAAGCAAATGTTGTTGTGATTAGAGATTCAACTTAATGGTTTTTGAAAAAACGTATACACAATGTTTGTTCAATTGATTGTGTAATCAGGGTTTAACAATACTGCACACATGATATACCCTTTTAATAGTAAAATTATAATTTTATAGCACTTGCATTTAGGGTCCACACAGATTTCAATGTACACAAGTATATTTGATGGAATGGCTTTGGTCTTGGGGTGCATGATGAAGAGGGCACTTAGGAAGTGACAATGGACAATACCTTTTTCTGGGGAAAAAGAAAATCTAGTAGCCTACAACACAGGGAATGCATCCTTATACAATCATGCAACACTAAACTTTAGTTGGATGAAACTTTCAGACTTTGATGCCACGGTTCTGACTTAGACTAATACTAGCCAAGCAATACAATATGCATTATTGATTTACCTTTATATACACATACTTAACTGTGAATATTAGAAACTTGATCACCCCATATGATTAGAGGTCCATGAATATTAGTCTTGAATGAGATACATTTGTTTTTTGTTACATGATTTCTAAAATTCTTATATTCAATCCCCTTAATTTCATAGGTCTATAACTTTGTTTTATTGCTTTTTCTTCTATTTTCACCATGTCTCTCCAAACCAAATACTCTCAATGTCTTTGTATAATTTAAGAAAATAAAAGCTGATCATGAAATAAGAATATAGTGCATTAATATAGATATTGTTGTGTGAATAACCAATCGAAACTAATAATCTTTGATTGCAGAAAAAATTTTCAGAACGCACCCAAAATATTACCCTACTTTAAGGTTATTATTCTAGATAATTACAGATTTTCTCATTTCACATTATTTAAGAAGAATGGGTATTGACTTTTCTTCTCTTGTAACGTGAAAATTCAAAATCTATCAAGGCAATATGGTGTCTATTCTTTTTCCAGTTTCAATTAGTAATAATTCATTTTTCCTATACCTCTTCCTTAAATTAAGTGAGACAACATTTTCATAGGTCTGCTTTGCGTCAACCATAGAGGGGGAGGGGCAATCATATTCTATACATTCCCCATTCCTAAACATTTTAGTAGTAATTAATAGACTAATAACAGAAACACAGTATAAAATCAGAAGTTATAAGATACATCTACTTTTTTTTTTTTTATAACAATATGCTAGCAAACAATACTTTTAGATGTATTCTAAAAAATTAAAATTGTAAATTATTAATGTATTTCTTTTAAAAATATTTGGTGCATATTAACATTATAGGTTGTAACATATATTTATTCATTTAAATATATTAATAAGTTGTACTGTAATTTTTTTTTTGTTATAAACTACACCTTTAATATATTTAAAAATGATTAAAACTATAATTTATCAACAAACTTGTCAAATCCTGCAAAGTTATATTTCTCTCATAAAATTGAAAAAAAAAAAAACCTTAATGGAAGTCAATTTGGATCAATCGTGCACTTTTTTTATATCTCCAGGATTTAGTTTTTCGTGGCAAAGTATAAATTTTAGTCGTACAAAACTTTAATTAATAATGCGTTGTCAAAGGCTCACCCAACCCCTGACAATTTCAATTGAGGTTCCTCACTGGGCCCATTCACGGCTGGCTCTACAGTAGCCAGTAACAACAATTTAGAGTTCAATTAATTGCATTAAATAAGTTTTAAGCCACGTTGCCTTAAATCAATTTTTTACATTGCAAATTTTATAGATTTTAAACTTCCTTTATGTTTTATTTTCATTTGTTTAGCAAAAATGTAGAACCGATCAATCTTTTCAGGTTTATCTTTGGTTTGGTAATGTTAATTTAAAGTCACTAGAAGATTTTATATTTAAAAATTCAATAAGTAAAGACTATAATAAAAATCGATTAAGCTTAAATCCAAAAATAATCATATAATCCAACAAATCTGTGACATCTGTTGAGTTGATTTCAATGCTGGTTAAAGAAAAATTCATAAACAAAAACAGAAAAAAAAAGTCAGAGAAAAGAAAAAGTAACATAACAGAGAAAGTGAGAAACTTCATGCCGGTTTTTCATCAAATATTTTCATAGTTATATATTCCACTAGGAAGCAAAAGGGTTCCATCTTTGGTTATAGGGCAGAAGATAAAAGTGAAAATTAAAATTACACGTTCTACAATTTCGGCTTCTAAAAGCCCAATTTTATGAAGGTGATCCATGATTGCTTCAAACCAAAATGAATAAAGAAACAAAGTACCCAATAAAAAAAAAAAATCAGTTGCAACGCCGCCCAAGAAATTAATTAAGAAGAGGGATGAATATGAGTACAATTAATAAATGGAAGCAATAAATAAACTAACCGCAAAAAGGAAGAAAGAATAAGAATGTGTCACACTGTCATGTCATGTGTGTAACAGTGCATCCCAGCATCTATGCTACATACTATGTACCCTTCAAATGGTCAATTGTTGGGGTCAATAGGCATAGCATATATGTACTTGACCAAATGCCACGTTAACCTCATAATCTCTCTCCATCACATGTCTGAGAAAATATAAAATTCAATGAATTCTTGTGTATCAGAATCTGAAATTGAGAAAAAAGGAAAAGTGAAAAATAAAATGGTAATAGCTGAACATATCTGCAAGTGGCACCACCTTTGGCTTTAGTGGAGTCACATAGCTATCATGCGCACCAGCTCATGAGTCTTATGTCTATCTTCCCTCTATTTTTCTCTATCCATGTTGGAATGGTTTGGGTACACTCTTGGCCCAGAAAATGCAGAAATAAGCAAGTGGGTCCCACGGGAGCATCCTGATTTTTAGGTGTGAAGTGAAGAAATTAAGAAAACATAAACTCCTTCTCTCCTCCATGTACTAGATTTTCAACCCCGTGTTCGTGCTTCCACTGTGTCACTGTTGTTTTGGCTTTGTTTAGTTAGTTTTGTTTTGGTTTCTCTCTCTCTCTAGAATGTTGTCAAATACAATACAGTTGCACCCTTTTCTTGAAAGATTATAAAACAGATTTTTTGGAACCTTGTGTTATCATTACTTGTGGTGCTTGTTGTGTGCTGATCTCGGCTTCCCGTGTGCTGACTTCGTTTTCTTCACCTTTCTTTGTTGTTTCTGAATATTTACTAGTTCTCCACTTGGGTTCATTGCCTGTTCTTTCCTTTGTTTTTTGGGGGGTTAAAAAGCTCAAATTTTGAGGATTGGAAGAGTGTTGGTGAGTGAAAAATCAGCTACTTCCTTTCAGCCTGCTACTGGGTTTGTGCTCATTTCTTTGAGGTGTTCTTGGCTCTTCCCGGATCCAGGTTTATCTGGTAATAAAAAAGGATTATTATTATCATTATTATTTTCCTTGTGTTTGTTTTTTGGCCCTTTCTGTATTGAATTTGTTTATTTGTAACTGGAACTCTTTTCCGTTTGTATGGATTTGGTTTCAGTTTATTTCTGTTATAAGGCGTTGCTCTTTTCTTCATCTTCACTTATTTTAAGGCCTTTTTTGTGGTTTAGTATCAAATATTAGTGAAGTGTATTTGGTTTATTATAACCAAGTGAACTATTGATTAAATTAAATCATGGAATTGTTCGTTATCTGAGTTTCAATATGCAAGGAATTTTACTTAAATAATTAATATGTGAGCAATTTGTTCTCCAAATTATTGTTCTTTATTAAGATTCCATGAACATGTCAGTCTGCAATCTGTATGTATATTATGGATTGCAGGTTCCTTCGTTTGCATATCTCTTTTTGTCCTTTGTGTTTAATTGAAATGTTCAACAGTTGCATGTCGTGATATCTAGAAGACTTGTATAAATTTTGGTTTTCATTGGGATTAGATAAGTGACCCTTTAGGCAAAACTGCTACCTTCAGATTCAATATTTTGCGAATAATTTTATTTTTGGTTCGTTACCTTTGTTTTGTGTTTTTTCAGTTTATTGATCATATGATTCGTAGGTTTTCGTCAAAGGAAGATGACTGGGAGAGAAAGTTCTGACAATTAATCCTGAATAGTAGAGGTAGAAGATGGAAAATACAGGCTTATGGATTCAGAAAGAGGGCCACAGAAAAAACGATTCATTGCATGGCTTGTTGAATGATAGGGAAACAGCAGATGAAGACTATTCAAAATCACAGTTAAAGAAATTGATGACTAAAAGGTCAAACTCTCATCGAGCAATAGTTGTAAATGCTATTCAATCACAAATCAGTAAGGTTTTCTTCAAGGATTTATTCTTTCGTCGTGTCCATGGACTAGACAATAGGATTCCAAAGCATGTGGTGAGTGTGGATGAGAAATATATGCGTCGCTGCCTAGAATTTGTGCATAACACTGCATTAAAAGCAGCTCAATGCAACATACCTGTGAGCTTAAGAGCAACAAACATGGAAACTTTATCAGAAAGCTTGAATACCGCTAAGTTTTTTGGTGGAAATGCATGTGGTTCAGGACATTTTGTCTTTGAATGTCCTGTAGACTCTGAAACTGGGAGTGTAGTGATAAGTGCTAATGGTGGAGAACAGTGGAGTTTGGGTACAATAATGGGGAGCAAGAGTATGATAAATATATTGAATAGTGCTCTGCTTCAGCAGTTTGGTGCTTCAGATAGAAGTGACAATTTGAACAGGATGAACTTCTCTGATGCTAAAGGATTGATATGTTATGATTTTGTGGACTCTCCAAGTAGTTTAAATATCTCTTCATCCTATAAACTCGAAAAGGGAAAACATTCAGGGCAAGATCATATGTATGGATCCGTTTCTGTCCATAAAAGGCTTGTTTCCACTTCTAGCACCACCTCTACTTGTTCTGATTGGTTGTCTTCGGCTTATTCTACTCTATCTCAGGGAATGATCCAATGTACATGGAAGCAAGGTATTCCTCATTTTGTTTTTTCTGCAGATGATCAGAAGGAGGTCTATGTAGCAGAACTGAGGAAGGTAGATTCAGAGGATGATAAGGCTTTGGACTATGCGTACCAGTTTCACTTGAACAAGGGTGGTCCAAAAAGTCATGAGATTCCCAAGAGTGATTTGCAGCTTGTTGGGAAGATGCATGTATCGACAAGTTTCACCCTTTGCAAAAACAATTGTAGGATAATGGAGACAGAGTTTACATTATTCCAAAACATTGAAATTTATGACAAAGAAATGTGCACGTCAGAACACTCTCACAGGAAGAACAAGGGATTGTCAAAGAAGGTGTCACAAGTTTTCAGAACTAGCCCATCATCAAAACGCAGAACACACTCGAAGTTTAGCGGATCAAGTGCTGTGACGGAGAGTTGTCTGTGGGAGCCACATGGTCTTGGTGGGGTCAATTTATTAGAGACTGATGTTCCTCCAAATTTTGAGATGGCTGCAATTGTTGTGAAAGACCATCTTCCTTGTAAAAAACCTGAGAAAGTTGGAGGCTGGGGTTTAAAATTTCTTAACAAATCTGGAGTAAATCAAATCGCATTGCCTTCTGAAAGTTGTAATCAAAATAATGGTGACTGCTCAACAAGCACGAGCATTCTAATTCCAGCGGGCCTTCATGGTGGGCCAAGAACCAGAAATGGTGGCCCGTCGAGTCTGATAGAAAGATGGAGATCTGGGGGCCACTGTGACTGTGGTGGTTGGGATGAGGGATGCCCTCTGACAGTACTTCAGAGAAGATTTAACAAAGCAGAGGTTATGTCTCAAGTAGATACACAAGGCCATTGCAAGTCAGTTGAACTAGTCACTCAGGTCTGTTTATATCCCATATTCTATTACTCTTCTTTCTCTACTATCTTTAAACAATGTTTGTGATCTCATATACCCTTTAAATAATGTGGAGCAAAGAGTATGTGAACCGTAAATATTGATTTTTGCTAAATGCATATTCCTCAAATTATCAAATTCTTTTACTTTGAGTGTCTTCACATTTGATCTCTCTGGATAGGGTTGACCATATGGATATTGAACAACGTTGGGCTTATTGGAAACCACATTATTAGTTTTTTTCCACCATACAGTTTTCCTCTACCATTTGATGATAGGGAAATGATTTTGTTCATTGCTAGGTTTGATGGTCTCCAAGGCTTAAATATAATAATTCCATAATCTTTTTGTGACTCTGAAATATATTCAACATCAATCTTCCTCTCAAGTTTAAGCCAGTTTTACTGTTATAAGACATCCATGCATCTATAATATTGCATCACTTTGTGTGTTTACTAAGCAATTGACAGTTATTTATGTAAGTATGCAATGAGATGACTGTACCCCTCAAATTTCAGGGTTCAAGGGATTTCAGCCCCACCTTGAGGATGGTAAATGTTCATGATGGTCTATATTATATACATTTTCATCCACCTCTGTCTGCCCTACAGTCTTTCTCCATTGCCGTGGCAATAATTCATGCGCAAAGTCCTGCTCTTCGGCCCAACAGTGCACAGGAGCTGTCATGTTAAAAGTAAAAATTGAGGTTATTTAGCAGTATAATTCTATTACTGTATTATAAAAGCAAATGAAAAGAAGATTTAGGTTTTTATACGTGAATTGGGTTTTCATTCTATGTTTAGGGTTGTTATTTTTCATACTGCCAGATGTTATCTTATTTAGGAGAACTAGCTCTCTTTGTCCTTTTTCACAATTCATAGTTTGTAATCATCTTTTTCCTCATTTTTTTTGTTGAAGAGGATAGAATGTAGAAGGGTTTTCTGAAGGAAATTTGGAAAATTGTAGCATTGAGATTGGATTTGTTACAATTGTTAATGAGAAGGAAGTAAATTTAGCATTCAATCTGAAAAATAGCTATTTGAAAATTGCTTTTGAATAATGGATCATTCTCTTTACAATTTGGTATGAAGAATATTGGAGATCTTGCTTCTTTGAATTTCTCTTGGCAAATGAATTATGGTAGTTCCCATTTTTCTGATTGGAAACTCTGCATCATTTCACCGCAAGTTGCAGCATGATCCAATTGCTACTCCTATGACAACAGCACATGTTGCATGTAGCATCTGATAGACAACTGAAAGTGTTCTCTCTCAATGGCCACTTGTATGTGGATAATTTTTATTTACTATATTCCAACTTAAATTTTGAGCTAAAATGCTGACATGCTTCCCTTTCAATTTGTTTGAAGTTCACATTGACTACAGATATGGTCACATAAAAGCTTATAAAAGTTAAAGTAATCCTTGCTTTATGAGCTAATTTTTAGGGTTGACTTAGGTTTAAGCTTAAATTTAAGATTGTATTAGAGTTTAAGATTGTATTAGAGTCTATCGTAGATTTGATATTGGACCATTCTTTATATAGAAAAAAAGATCATGCCATCACAGAATTTTTTAGTACAAATAATTCTCACTTTACAAGGTAACTTTTAAGATTGAGTTAGACATAAAGTTCAAATTTAAGACAACTGAATGTTCAGTGTCACATGAATGACTCCATGCACATTTTATCTATATCTAACAGTTCTTTTCCATAAACTTATTTTTGATCTGACCAAGCATGGAGAGTTCACATCAGGCCATCTCTACAAGGTAAAAGCTTGACATCTTCTGTAGAATTTGATTAATATTACCATGATTATCTAATTTCTACTTTCTAGTGGGTGGTGACAAAAAGTATTAATAAAAAAGATCCTGCTTAGTCACCATGTATATTAAAAAGAAAGGGTACAAAAAGATGTGATGCGTGATCTGATGACTGATAAATTATTATGTCAAGTAAAAAGGTTGATCTTATTTTGTTGTGACCGTGGTTGTTTCTTTGTTTCCGTGTGTTACGTTTTCACTTTGCGAACAACTATCTTCTTGCATTCTCTTCATTTTAATCGTTACTTTCTAGCATACTCTTCTGTCCACTTTGTTTAAAATGTGCAAATGCAGAATTAAATAATTCGGTGGAATGAATCCCCCCTCCCCTGAAAGTGTTTTTTTTATAATTCTTATTCTTTACTAGACTCTACATTACACACATTCAAAATAATTTTTTTTTTGTGTACAGTAATATGATTTACTTTATATTTTAGCATGAGAATATGATAATAAGATTGATTTTGCCAGCGGTCGTGCTGCTGTGATCAAATGCCTGTTGTCATTGATTTCGTGTCACCATGTTTGCATTCTAGTACTCTTGTGGTTCCCCCCTTTGGAGCTTTTAAGAATCAAATGTTATCATAAGAAGCCAATTAATAAATCTATAATATTTAGGGAGCATTTGAATAAAAAAAAAACTTTTATAAGGCTTATTAGAGTGTATAAAAGTAATTTTAGGCTCTATTAAGCTCTTTTTTTAAAAAAAAAATTATTGTTATAAGTTTTATCGTTAATTTTATTATACGGTAAGAGTTTAATAAATAAAAGCAAGACAATGTAAATTCTTAGCTACTCCTTTCAAAGATCTTTTTCAACTATTTGTAAGTTTATCAATTTTGTATTCAATAAGTATTTTCATGTTTGAATATGAAGTCAAAGCAGGAAGGGAAAGAAGAAAAGGTATTTGAACTTGACAGTTATGCAAGATGAAATTACAAAATTTATCAAGTAATAGGAATATGTTGTAAAGTTTTATTTATACTTCCCTTATTATTTAAAATTAACAATTTTGTCATTATACACGCAAATTATTGACAAATTTTTAATATCGAAGGTCAACACATGAGGAGCAACCCTACAAACCAGCATTTGAAACCACGTTATTGCCAATCATGATTTTGTTGTGTTTACCTGTAGGATTTAAATGATATTTAAGAAACTTAACTAAGACTTTGTTAGAAGTTCTTAGTTGGTGCTTAGATGAGATGATGATGATGCCTTCAATTAAACCTGCAACTGAGGTGTTTGATTGCTATGTGGTCATGTAACTTGAAATACCAAAACCCGTGTCAGGATTAAAGTGGTAATATGCATCCTTTGGTCCTTCCTCCAATAATCAATTGTTCCAAATAATCGTTTGATAATAATTAGTTTTTATTTTAAAGATTAAATAAAAATAAAATTTTGTTAATCTCAGCTTTAGGAGCTGAGAATAAACAGTTAATAATATTAAAATTTAATTAAAAAAATATTTATTATATTTTTATAATTTTAATACAATAACTGTGTTTTTTTTTATAAATTTTTTTTTATTTATAAATACTTAAACTTAGCTCTAAAGATTGAAATCAACAAAACCCATAAAAATAATATCACTTTGATCGATTAATTTAATGTCTTGAAAATATTAACATAATATATTTATAATTTTAATATTAATATTATGGTGCCTAAATTATTAAAAGATTACTACTAAATAATTTTAGTTAAAATTTTAATTTGTAGTTTTTTATAAATACAGGGTTAATATGATGTACTTATAAAATATATATTAATTCTAAAATATAGCATGTGGCATGAATCTATTATAAACGAAAAAAAAAACTAACATCTACATATTATGCAATGTGAATTGCAATAAAAACTTGTTGGCAACTCTATCATCATCGTCCTCATCACTGGACTCAGTCCTCACGAGTTATTTTAAGTCTTGATTAGTTAAGTTGAGTGAGACTGATTCCCTGAATACAGCAAAGCTTTTCGCTTACAAACACCTTTCTATACCCAATTAATAATTTAAGAATATAGTTTCACGATAATTATAATACTAAGACTAAATTAAGATTTAAAATATAACCACTAAACTTATTTTTGGCACGTAACTTTTTAATATTTAAATAAAGTTAAAAATGTTAAATTATTATCTTATGACTCTACTACAAATACGCCTTCTCATACTTTTTAATACACTAACTATTAATTAAAATTATAAAAGTATAAAAGAAAAGAGTTAATTTAAGAAAAAGAAAGGATGAATCTTTCATGTAATTTGTGTAATTTTTAATAAATTTAACTAATAGTCGTGTTAAAAAAATATATTATATAATAAAATACGTGATTCAACAGATAAACCCATATGTGAGAGGGAATGCAAGCATGTTATTTTTGTCATCTTATATACAAATTTGTGGTTTTCAGACGCATCTTATAGGCACGTCTCTCCTCATAATAGACATTTCCTTTAATTTAAGGTTTTTGGTTTTTGGTTTTTGCCAATCATGACAGCAGTGATGGTCATGGTGTTGCACATGAAGGCTTGTTTCAACTACGTAGCCTCAGACCCATGTGACCTGGTCTCAATCTGGATCTACTGCAAGCATAAAAGAAATATTTGGGTCCATCTATTTCCCACAATCCATTCTCCATATCTACTTTCAAGCTCTTTTTTGTCAAGAAAGAAATGGGAAGAGTACTTGGTTGCTGTTTGGGTTTCTTATGCTTTTTGGTTCCTTTGACAGTTGCAGACTGGAACATACTAAATCAGAAGACACGTAATGGATTGAAGATCAGCTTGAACAACTACTGTGAAAGTTGGAGAATGAATGTTGAGCTGCATAACATTAGAGACTTCAAAGTTGTGCCAGAAGAATGCACTGAATACATTGGAAAATATCTCAGGTCGACTCAATACAAAGTGGACTCAGAAAGGGCAACTGAAGAATGCTTGGTTTATCTTAGCACCAGCTGCAATCTGAAGAAAGATGGCAAAGATGCTTGGATATTTGACATTGATGATACTTTGCTTTCTACATTTCCTTTCTACAAGGATAATCTATACGGGTATCTCAATATATCATCATATAAAATCCTTTTATGCATGTTGCTCAACCCCAAAATCACTGATCACTCTTATCTTTCCCTCCACTTTGTTTTCTTCTCTTGAAGTTAATATTCTGACTAGTGTGCCTTTTTATTGATAATAGGGGAAAGAATATCAATGTGACAGCTTTGGAGGAATGGATGAGCAAGGGTAATGCTCCTGCTCTTGACTACTCACTGAGACTCTTCAATGACCTTAAATCCAGAGGAATTCAGATCATTTTGATTTCTGCAAGGAGGAAGCATCTTAGATCAGCTACAACTGACAACCTTGTCAAGGTTGGTTATCATGGGTGGACTAGTCTTGTCTTGAGGTTAGTTCGATTCAACTTTTTCTCCGACTCGGATCCTCTGCATTCAAAAGTCCTGCATTCATCGTTCAATGGTATACATATATATAATTCTCCTACTGCAGAGGATCCATACTCCTCTTTCGCTAGTGATCTCTTACTATTGTTTCCCCTTTGTTCCTCATTATCTGACTGAATCGTTTTTACCTCTATGCAGGGGACCTGCTGATGAAATAAAATCAGTGGAACAGTACAAGTCTGATGTGAGAAAACAGTTAATCAATAACGGTTATCGCATTTGGGGAATTTTATGTGACCAACACAGCAGCATTAAGGGAACCCCTAGCGGCAGAAGAGCATTTAAACTTCCGAATCCAATGTACTACGTTGCCTAAAATCCTCTCTTGCACCTGCACCAATTTCCCATTTTAAACTTTAAAAAATTGCACTATTGTTTATGGAATAAATTCTCCATTAAGCAGAAGTCAGCCGGCTGAACTTTGCAAATCTGATATCAGATTAGTTGCAAATCGCAATACTATGCCTTTGATTTTGGAAGGGTCTCATGCTCAATGATTTTTTTTTCCTACACAAAAATTTGAAATCACTGGTAAATTATTTCGCTGTTGAAGTACCAAATATCAGTCTGAAAAAACTGTCAACTTCGATTAACAAGGGACGGCAAGTGAAGTATACGTCTTTTTCAGTTTCACGTTCAGGCTTATGTCCATCTTTCTTTGCAAGATGCACAATTTTTTTCGTTTATTTTCAAGTTTCCGATTCGTTTTTACTGTGTTGGATTAGAACCATATCGCAATTGGTTTGGAACAACGTTGTAGATATTATATTCTGTAGAGATTATATTTTAAACACTTCATTTTCTATTTTATTATTTGAGAAGTGTTGTAAGAATCATGCTTGGTGTGTAAATGTATCATCTATTAACAGCCACAGTTAAATTTCATGTGCACTTTTCTTGAAGGGGAATAAAAGAGGCTGCTGAGAGGAGTTGAAGATCATATTTGCACAGAAGCATAACATTAGTTTGGTACTAGTTTATGATCGAGTGAGAGAGAACAATCCGTATACAGACCTAAACTTGTAACGGGTATTATCAACATCAGCAAGAAATGCGGGATTTCAGTAGTGAATATAATAAAACGGTACCTGATTCCAGTACTTTATCACTTTCTCAAAACAAAATGCAACTCTCTATAATGAACACTTGTGGGATAGATTTTCAGAGCAAATTTACTCAGAGAGATGTCAGTGTGTTTAGCTTGCTATAGTTGCTTTACGTTGACAGTGAGCAAACAATCTAATAAAATAGTCAATAAGAACTTTTATGCGAGACCTTATGTCAAACACTGGAGAGTTGAGCACTTTCGTAAGCTTCAGCATGATGCTTATTGATGTATGTAATATATATATATATATATATATATACGAACTGTCATCTAAAACTGGAGAGCAGATCCAACTCCTCGATTTAGTTCTACCAAGTATTCGTGAATATGCATTGTAATTACAGAAGGATATTTAACGTGATGTATATTAGCCAAGATTCACCAACTGATGGTATTGATCAATTTAATACAATTTCAAAATTGAAAATTCACATCAATCAAGTTTAATTAATTTGAATACACTATGCCTCTAGACTTTACGGAAGCAGCAAGAGTAATAATTTTTTTGCCCAAACCAACAATTTTAAAATGAGACCTTTCTTTCAAAACCTATTGATTCTAGCCCTAAATAGTAGAAATAACAGGGCAATTGAAGAAATTGTGCATTCTTTTGTCCAATTATTGGTGGGGAAAAGATGGCAAAATATAAGCATGAAATTATTTCTCTATATTCAGTTTTGACTAAATTATTAATAAGCATAGTGCTTCTGAATTTCCAAGTGGTTAATAAGGAGACAAAGTGTACGCTTGTAAACCAAGAAGAGGTTCATATGTAATGTTTTAGAGTGATTTTGAAATTCACCCTTTTCATATTCCACCATCCTCCACAAAGCTTCCAAATGTCATGCCCCAATAAGGCAGGAAAAGAAAGAAGCATTTAAATTCTATTTAAATAAATGAACTAGAACCTAATTGAATAAAAAACCCAACTGCATTTCCATAGAATTTTCTGTAAAATTCGTTAAAATGACGAAACAAAAAGCACTTAACCATCAATCCAAAATTCAGTATACACACACGTGAACAAATCCAACTGCTACGAGGATTGTGAAGAGAGTTTGAGGCATTCACTCTGACACCTCCTAAGGCATATGTCATTCCAATTAGGAACTTGGTGTTGGTTAACACAAACAGTGCGTGCACACGCATCAGCACACGCATCAAGATCAGAAACACCACACACAGTGACACAGGTATCAGGAATTGGATCTTTGGAGAAAGAACCAACCTTTTTGAGCATTCTCTTGGATGTGCAAACCCTTTCACACACAAAGATTTCGTCGGAACTCCTTTCCCTACCTCTTGCGCTCTTCAACCTCTGCTCTTCCGCACGCCTTTTCTTAACCCTAAAAGCTTGTCCTGCAACAACAACAGGGATCGCAGCCCCCAAAAGGGACCACCAAATCTCCCCCATTTCTGAAACACAATTTTCTTCTAGTTCATATGCTGCACAATTTAATGGAACCAAAGACCAATTACGAAATTTCTAGTTTGAATTTTAATCAAGACTGTACACATAATGGGTAAACCCTAGCACCCTATACGCACACACATTCCAAAAAATAACAAATAAATAAATGGAAAAAAGCATGCAATGCAGGCACGAATTTGTGTCTCAAATTCTTCAAAGCGAATAAGAGAGGAATTGAAGTGTTACCCGCGGCGTAGTTCGTAGCTGCAGTTCTGCGAAGGTAGCTCTACAGCATAAAACCCTCGCCAACGACTAACAGCCAGCTTTTTTTATTTAAATAATGTTTTTTAAAACATAAATTACTAAATTATAATTTTTTAAAACTAATAATTATAAAATATTTAAATATATTACTAATACTAAGTAACATTATAAAACATTAAATATTTTTCTTGGCTCCTTTGGCAGTCCACACCAATTTTTTTCTTATTTTTGTAATGGACAGTTTCACCATTTATTTGGCGAAACTTTTTTTTTTTCATTTTTTTAAATAAATAATTTTATCATAATTACAAAATTTATAATATTTTGATTATAATTTTTATAAATTTCGTATTTTTTGTGTTGAAACTTAATTTAAAAAATAAAAAAATTATATACTTTACATTTTTAGTAGTAATATTTATTTTTAAAATTTAAAATAAAAATTTTACCAACGCTCACGACAAAACTTATTACATATGCTAAAATCATTCTAAACAAAAAAAATAATTTTAAAAAAATTATAATTTACTAATTCATTTTTTAAAAACATTATTTAAATAAAAAAATCGTTATAACCAAACAAGTATTTAAATTCTTTTGAAAAAAAGGGAAAAAATATTCCTTAGCTTGTCTTTTTTTTCCTAGAAAAGTAAGGTAATAAATTGTATTTTACTTGAAAATTTGAAATTTTAGTACATCTGTATTAATAAAGATGAGATTAAAAGTATCAAAAAATAAAAATGATGAATATAGTTAATTTTTATTTATATTTTTAAAATCTGAATTGTAGTAGAAGATAACCTTGAAGGTAAGAGATGCTTGTGCTATTTTGGAAAATCAGGCCGCATACATGTGTTCTTTTAACTAACAAATTGATTGATTATTAGTATTGGTTCTATTTGAAGGCCCAATCTATCACAATGCAAATCTGCATAGCCTCTGGATTAAGAAAACTGGACCCTCTAATAACAGTATCCAATCTCAATACAATTAATATTTTTAATTTCATAAAAAATATACAAAAAAGAAGTTATTAATTTCTATTGTATAACCACAATCACAATGAAAAAAGATTAAAAAACGAGTAATCTAAATGAATAAAACACATTAGTAGCATTTCACACAGGAGGAAAAGGACTACATTACATGAACATGAATATTGGACATGGAACATTTTTTTACTACACGGGTCAATCCCAAACCTCAAGGTTCTAATAACTTTTTTTCTTTTTATTTTGTTACATTAAAAACCCACTAACATGTTTCCCACATAACCACATCAACCCATCTTGGCATCACTACTAGCATGCATTTTAGCACAGTATTCAAATAAGCTCCCATCATAGCATCTTCTAACAGCTTCTTTAGATAAGAAACCTTCCTCATCCCTAGCCAGAATGTACAGAACCCCCCATTCAAGTTTACCTGCGACCCTGCAAACACATATTACATAGGTTTTACTATCATGTAACGTTGTAAGTGGAACGTGGGACCTTTGTTTTATCATATAAGTTTTTAAAGCTTGATAGTATTAAATTTTGCTTATTGATACAGATATTTTTATTGCCGTTGAATGCGTACTAAACTATTATATATGTATGTCACCATTTCATTTACAACATAATTGTCCAAATAAATCAATTAACAATAAAGTAGCATCTACTCACCAGCCAAATGGATCAAATGCATTTCGGTTTCCCTCAGTCATGTCCCACAGCTCTCCAAGTGTGAGTTTGTCAGGGACTGTACGAGCATACTTGCTAAAAATGTTCTCAAGATTTGATGGCACATAACTGTGATTTCATTTCATTAAGGAGGGTCATTGTCATTATAGTTATACCATAGATTGTTGTGATGCATTATTAATTAATTATTCATTAGCATCACTTACCGTCCTTCTGTGTCATAAACTCCAGAGTCACTTCCATGCTTTATTTTGTGTACGTTGTTTATGTAGATAGGAAAAAGGAAAGAAGGGAACCAATTCTGTAAAATTAAAATTCTAAGTTAAGGATTATCTTGGATATATTATATAATATTTTATCATGTATTTTTTTTTTAGTGTGATCTAATGACAAGGAAAAACTCTTAAGATAACTCGCCCTGAAAAATCCAATTGTAAAAAGACAACAATGACACATGCTATCTGCCAATTTTACTAATCCCCTATTCCCAGTTTGGTTTTGGCATCAAATGCCTCAAGGAGGATGGGAATGAATTTTGCTTTTTCAAGGTGCTAGTGCAATTACTTTAAAGAGTAACTGTTGCTTGCATAGTTGATTCAAAATTTATAAATCAACAAGCAAGTGCACATGTTCTTACTATGTTCATAGCTAATGTATTGTTAGGCATTCATAAGCTAGTCCATGTGGGAAATATGAGCCCTAGAAGAGGGAATTTGGTTCTAACAATTGAGTAAACTGTCAGTGCTACTGTAGTGGCTAATCCTTTGCAGATACCTTTCTTTATTTAGTAACTTTTTTCTTATTTAAATTTTTAAAAAAATTAAATTAAGAAAAAATAATCATATAAAGTGATTGTTGTTATTTGAAGAGTAGAAATATGTACAACAGGAATATTGAAAAATTTTCCTTAACAACCTTGCTTAAGTGGGAAGGAGGATAAGAGGGAGAAGAAAAAGGTTAAAAGAAGGATAAAAAGGAGAGAGATGAAGGAGAAGGTAGGCAACAATTTAGATGGCTTTTGTCATAGGGAAGAGAAGAGAAGAGAAGAGAAGGATTCCTTTGTTTGTTTGCATTATCATTTTCTATACTTTTTACATATTAATTAGCCTTGTAAGTACTGTTCTGGGGGTATTTCCTTTATTATTCTGTTGTAAATTCAGTTCATATATCATAATACCTAAACCTTCATAATGCAAAATATGGTCAAGGGCTGAACCCCAAGGCAATGTATACGACATAGTTGCATTTTTGTCGCTAAGGCAAAAATAAAAATCAAGAATGACTCACAGGCTGAGTGGGATAACTCAATGCAACATTGATACCAATGGCCATAATAACAGATGCAATAACATTAAATCCAATAGCACGCAGCCCTGAAAATTTCTCAAGGTCAGGGTCATATCCTTGGAAGCCTCACTATAAAGATTAAAGAAATTTAGATAAGATAATAAAGAATGAGAACCCTTTTGGAAATCAAAACTCTTACCCATATAAGTTTCCCATGGGTAAACAATTCCATTGTCATCTTGATCAAAAAAAGCACAATGCTGCTGAAGAACAGACAAGTTGCAGTGCCTGTGACCTGGTGTTCCATGGGGGTGGATTGTATCAGGAGCTTCCAATGCTCTAGGCATGTCTGAGCACGTCACATGAAAAAAAATGGTTTTGTTACAGAATAATACGAAATTCAAATCTAAAATTTTGTAAACAACCCATTTAGTGGAAGGTACTTCTTCTGCTTTGTGTGTTTTGGATCATTCAAAATGCAGTAGTTTCCTTAATATCTGATTAGATATCGAGGAGACAATTGCATATTCCAATAATTTAAAACAAATCAATACTGACTTTGTAAGTATAGAGGAAAGCAAAGTAATAGATAATCTAATATGAAAAAAATTCAAAAAAGTGTTCATGGCATATTGACATGTGCATAGGTAGTACTATTACTACAGGGGCACAAAGAACTATAGAATAACAAACTAATGCAGAAAAATAATGACGGAATATTACTAGAATCTGCAAAAAATTAGTATGATCATTTCTCTCTCTCTCGGGGTTAAACTAGAAAGTTTCACTTAGCTTTAAGTCAATGGAATTCAAGGATTGAAACTTACAGGGCTTGGGAATAAATTTTTCCAAGTCATTTCTGACCCTTCTCTGAGCAGTAACGGGTGGATTATGAGCCTCAGTTATCAAAGCCTCCCTCTCCTTCTCTACAGTCATATTTGACATGTTTCTCTCTTTCAATTCTCACTCTAATATATATATCTTTTCGAGTTTTCTTTTCAACTTCTCACTTCTCCTTTTGTAGAGGAATAGCATTAAACATAACAAAGAGCAAATATAACTTCGTGGATGTGAATAAGAGGCTGTGAGAGAGAGAGAGAGAGAAATAGATGGACACAGCAGAGAGAGCCAGCAAAGTTCCACCAAGTTTACGTGGCAAACATGCACCAATTTACTGTGCATATTGTGCCAAGTTAGGATATGATGCATGTTGGCATGTAATTGCTTCGTCGGTTCCTTGTCATCACTCTCTAACATATCAATATACCATCCCAAAAATAAATGCCTAGTTCCACTCTCCATGCCAATGATTGTCGGACGATAAAAGTGTTGAAAAAATAATGAATTCAATGCAATCACATACATAAAAAAAAAATATATTGGATGGCTGGATATATTGTTTAAAGTAATTAAGATTACCAATATCATTACCAATGTTATTGTTTTAACTTAAACAAAGACCTTCAATTCAAGTTTTAAATATATAATTATGTTAAACATTAAAAAAATTATAATAACCCTGTCTTCTTTAAACAGGAATGAGTGTATTAAAAGAGGTTTGAAATAGTTTTTGAAATAATGAGATTTCCATTAGTGATAGCTACACTTAGATCTTAGCTAATTTATTAGTGACATTTTCATTAAATCATTTAATTTAACATATATATTATCTGTAAATAATCATATCACTAATGGAATTTAAATTATATCACTACTGGATAAGGATTTAAGTGACATTTATTTATTTCTCACGTATTTGATTAATTCAAATCCAATTCAGATATTAGCTGTAAATAATTCATAATAAACTAGTTAGTAACATGCGTAACATATAAGTATTTTATTTTAAAATAAATAAATATATTTTAATAATTTAAGAATATTGTTTTATAAATAATCATATGTATATATATAATAAAATTATTTTAAAAAATACTTTTCTAAAAAAATTTAAAAATTATTTTAATATAATTTTATAACCATATAATGATTTTTTTTTATAAATATAAACATAAGTGTTCATAAAAATCTAATAATTTATATAGGATAATAAAAAAATAAATTAATGATAATTTATATATAATTTTAAAATTTTAAAAAATAGATAAAAATTAAGTAAAAAAGAATATATTCTATATATTATTTTCAGTAAATTTTAATTATAATGAATATACATGACTAAATATATAAAAAAAAATAGTTTTATTAAATATTTTAGAGTATTTTCATTTATAATATATATTTTTTATTTTATTTTTTACTAATAAAAGGGGCTAAAAAGCTTAAAAGAAACTACACAGAGCTCTTAAAAGATCCTATGCCTAGAACATCAAGGCACAAAAAAAGAAGCAAGGTGGTAGGAGCCACATCAAAATAAGAGGAATGCAAAGATTCTTCTATGCCTAATTTGTAACACTTTAATTTAATTTTTAAAATAAATAAATAAATGAATTTCACCAAGACGGGAATAATAAAAATTTTCATTAAAAGGGTTTCCAGTTCATGGTTCAATAAAGTATTTTTAAAATAAGGGAGGGTTACAAGTTTGCATCAAATAAGTGCTACATGACCAAATTAAATACATTAAATTTTCACAAATAATTTCTAACTCTTATAGCAATTTCATTCCTCCCGTTCACTAAGTCCGGTGCTGATCGTCTTGGTAACTAGAAAAATAAATGTAAGGGTGAGTACTCTACACTATCACACACACATATACAAGCATAGAATCTCACCTTGCAGTACACATTTCACAATACGATGAAATTACATTAAATAAGCATCAATTCACACACACACATAGGTGTGCTTACTGCACCATCAATCATTTCACCCAAATACGTGCGCTCACAGTATGTTAGTCACGCTCACTATGGTACTGTGATCACAGTTTTTCTGATGCCCTCAACCTCAGGGACTTACTCAATTCACACTATAGATGATCGTCGGATAGCTCCCACCCCATGGATACAACATATGCGGTACTGAGTCCCCTAAGCAAAGGTGTTAGTCAGAAGCTGAGTCAAGAGGAGAGTGTGTGGTCTGTGGTGCACCTACGCTCACTGTTGATGTCACCACCACACTCTCTTTCCCAAAGTATTTCTAACGCTCCCATTTTTCGCACTCTTAGTGTATCACTGAACCATTCATAGTTTTTCAACCACAATCACACTCAGCATGTCATTCACATATATTTCACTCATTTCATAATATCCAATATCAATCAACAGCATGTCTGAACAGTTCAATCATATTCTCAATCACATCACTTTCAAACACACAACATTTCCAACATAATTCTGATTACAATCAAACCATTCTCAACACACGCATTATTCAACATCACCACATTGTAGCCAACCACATAATTTCCATAACATTTCCTCATAAATCATGTTCAACACGAAATATACATCAAAACACACATCTTTCTACATTTTATCCTAATCATATCACAACACATAGTCAAATAAACGGATTCAAAGTACAATGAGATAGGGTAGAGTCCCCCTATACCTTAAAATGAAGACCCAACATGAGTTAATAGCAGGAAACGTTCCCTACATGATGCTTCGTCCCTACAAACATCCCAAACACCACCCCAACCTTCAATCTTACTCACAAACGACTTTGTAGGCAATTTAATCGGGGAAATAGGGTTGAGAATCGAGAGGATCGAAAGAGAAATGAAAGAAAGGGTAGGAAATGCAGTTCCTTACCCCTTAAATACCCTTCTGGTCACGACACTCTCGCTACAGCGAGGAAACCTCACTGCAGCAACACCTCCTCTTGCTATAGTAAAAATCTCAGAAGAAACTGCACTTTGGTTTCTGCAGAATCTTGCTACAACGAGACCTTCTCGCTACAGCGAGATTGCAACCCAAAAATGCACCCCTCTCTGTTGCCTTCTCGCTAAACTTATCCTATTTTCAATCCAATTCCAATCATACTCAAGAATTTCAATTCAACCACAAACCAACATATACACTTATACTCACAGACTTATCCATATATAATTCTACACACATATTCACATCATCATCATATAAATCAAATGTAACAACATATAGCAATCCATATATATTTATATTAATAAACCAATATATATATATATATATATATATATATATAGTTACAAAATCTGGGGTGTTACATAGTTTGGTTAGGCTATCCGCACAATGGTTAGCCTCCCTACTAATATGGCTTAATCTAATAGACTTAATACCACTAATCAAACTCCTAATTTCTTGAATCACCTCATTCAAAAGGTGGGAATGAGATTGAACACTTTGGATGAGCCCAGCAGCCTGTTTACAATCACTTTTGATCCAAACTAATTGATAATGTCTGTTTAGGACCAACTGAACTCCATAATAGATGCTTCATAGCTCAACTTCTATAAGAGAGCAAGGGATGATTTTCTTACTAAAACCAGATAAAAACTGCCCTTTGCTATCACGAACTAAGCTTCCACAAGCAGCTTCACCATTTAATTTAGACACAACTCCATCCACATTAAGCTTCACTTGTCCAAGAGGAGGAGATATCCATTTAACACAATTATGATCATAGACCAATTGCTGTAATTGTCTCAAATTTGCCCTGTAGCAGGAAGATATATGATTAATTTCATATAACATTTTTTGAATAAGGTAGGTAGGTTGGATAGACATGTTTTGAAACACAAAATTATTCCTATTTTTCCAAAGATACCAAACAATAATCCCAAACACAGTATGCCACTCAGAGATCAAGCTATAATTATTTCTGGATAAGTTAAAGGCCAACCAATTTAAGTGCCTTTACTAAAGAAAGGCACCCATTGCTGAGGAAAAATAAAGTGTTTCCAAACAGTTTTCACATAATAACAGTCCCTAAGGACATGCATGATAGTTTTGGGTGCCTTGCCCGCATCTAGGGCAAAAAAGGGAACTAGTCATGTTTCTCTTACACCTTTCTACATTGGCTAAAATTTTCTCATGTTTCGGCCTCCAGAGAAATAAAGATATCGTAAGAGGTTATCCCAACTCCAGATCATTTTAAAAATCTCTTGAATATAAGTAGGAGTAGGATCAAGTTTGTAAAGCAAAAAATAAGCAGACTTAACAGTGAAATTGCCATTACTAGTCTTATTCCAAAAGGCTGAGTCCTGGCATATCCAAATCAGTTTTAGAAACAGGAACACTAGAAAAATCAGATAACTTGAAAAATTGAGAAACTCAATTGTCTGTCCAGAATTTAACAGTCAGTCCATCCCCAAGTTCCAACTTAAACCCTGATTAAAGATAGGCCAAACAAAAACTAAATCCTTCCAAACATGAGAAAACTGGTAACTTTTACTATGGCTAGGATCTTTGCCAACCCTAAATTTATATTTGCTACAAAGGACTTGTCCCTATAAGGAACTGGAAGAAGTAATTAATCTCCACCACAATTTTATAAGATAGGCTTTATTCAGCAACTTGAGATGCCTAAAACCTAGACCACCCTCAAATTTAGGCATGCAAATTTTCTGCCACCTATTAAGTGACACTTTTTACCACCTAAGACACCTCAAATAAATTGTTTGCAAATGCTATTTAATTCATTACAGGCTGAACTAGGAATACTCATAGTTTGCATCACATAAGGGTAATAAACGAAAGATTTGTTGTGAATCCTCATCAAAATATAAATATAAATTAATATAATACTAGGGTACTAACTTAGATCGTCTCCCATGAATCATTGGATGAGTAATCAAATATCAAACATATAGTGTGCATTGTATTCATAAAGCAAGTAAAAATGGAGGTTTTGTGATTTCAAGTTCAATCTACTTAAGCAGAAAATTAAATTATAAAGTTCAATCAATAAAATATAGTAACCCCTAGTTCATTTATGTAGATTATATTCCTATTCCTCTCAAGATTTAATACTTTTTCTCTCTTCCTAGAATTAGGTTAATTTAACAAATAAAAATTAACCTTATGTTTCCATACGAATTAAGTAATTCAATGGACTCTAATCTCTCATCCCAAGATTACGCAACCTTAGAAATAAACCCTGAATTAAGCACTTCAAGTTTAGAATCTCATTAAAATGAATTAGGGTTAATTGAGCAATGTCTCTCTCATTCAACCATTAATTCAATTCAAGAGATTAGGAAGAAGATATTCATAAAAGAAAAGATATTATATTAACATTCAAAAGCCAAGAAATTCAAAAATTCATATGAACTCACTAAGAATTACAAGAAAGTTTAGTCCTCCATGAGGATAGGTCTCACAATTACCAAATGAAAGTAAAGAGAAATCAAGAATATCAATGTAAAAATAAAAGAAAAGTGAAGAAGAAATGGAATTCAAACCCTATGTTGGACCATTGGCTGTCAACCCTCTCTAGAGTGTCCACTATGAAACTAAAGTGGTTACACACAGCACGCATAGTTACTATAAAATGGGAGTAGCTACGCGTAACTCTGCGTCATTTTTAGCCTTCTCTGGAGTGTTCACTGTGTACTCAAAGTGGCTACGTGCAGCGCCTCATCAGACTGGGTCTCTGCAATGTTTACTATGAAACCAAAGTGATCACTTTGGTTTGTCCTCTAGATCTAGTTTACTGTAGTATCCACTATGGAATCCAAAGTGTTCACTTTCAACTCAAATTTTCTCAAAGGCTAGAAATTCATGAAACAATCCTAAAAATTCCTGCACAATTATTCAAATGATTAAAATTGCAAATTATATCTATGTAAATCAATGTAAATTAGTCAAAAATTAAGAAACCTATGATATTTGACCAAAATGATGTTTTTATGTTATTTACACTTCTTAAGTCTACTTTTTCTATCAAGGGACACTAAAAAGACAAGTAAAAATCCAATAAATGTGGATTCATCACAACCCCAAACTTAAACTTTTGCTTGTCCTCAAACAAATCAACACTCATGAAAATTGCATGTAAAGGGTTGGATTTATCCCAAAAAAAAAAATTCTCAAAAATTTCATTCCAAAATTGGACTCTAATTGACACTTCTAATATTTTCAGAGTCATGAATTCATTCAATAAAGAAATCACACTCATATCAGATATTCTCATGCAAAGTCCCACTAAACTGAAACAAGAATCTAGCAAGGTTTCATACTATCCACACAATGCAAGAAAATTATCTAACTCACATGATGGTGTTTCACTCTTCACTCATTAGTGTTTCAGGCTAAGTGTTTTCCCTCAATTCATGCATTTTACCTCACCCTACCATATGCTTGCCCATATTCTCAATCTCCTTTGCCTAGATACAATGAACGACCTATCATAAGAACTTTGTTGGTCACAAATGGGGTTAGGTTAGATTCAATTTTAATCAAGGAGGGACAAAAACTCAAGTGGGTATTTCAAGAAAAGGGAATTCTTTTGAGTGAGTGAATACAACAACTTAGAGTGGAATGTATTAAATGATGCAACAAATGAGATTCAAGCATTCTTTCACCATATTTTTCATTATTTTGCCTTATGTGAAAATTCTTTTTCTATAAAAAATAACTTGTTGTATGTTTCCTTCTTTTTTTTTTGTTCATCATCATTTTTCTATAGACTTTGACAATTATTCTCTTCTTCAAATTCAAGCATTTTTTTTTTACATGTAATATTGACATGTATGATGCTCACCACCCCAAACTTAAGATATTGCTTGTCTTCAAGCAACTACAATGGTAATCAGCACCCCAAGGAATGGTAATAAGCAATGTTCTTCTCATTCAACCATTAATTCAATTCAAGAGATTAGGAAGAAGATATTCATGAAAGAAAAGAGATTATATTAACATTCAAAAGCCAAGGAATTCAAGAATCCATATAAAATCACTAAGAATTACAAGAAAGTTTAACCCTTCATGAGGATGAATCTCACAATTACCAAAGTAAAGAGAAATCAATAACATCAATGTAAAGATCAAAGAAAAGTGAAGAAGAAATAGAATTCAAACCTAGGTTGGACCCTTGGCTGTCACCCAAGGCCAACCTAGGCTCTCCAAGTGTCCTAAAAATGGTAAAAATATAAAAGTGTAAAAAACTCTCCAACCCTAATTTCCAAGAATCTATTTATAGTGAAGTGGTCGTCACCAATAGTAGCTACTATGAAAGTCATAGTAGCTATGCGCAGCATCCCATCCTGTTAGCCCTCTTTGAAGTGTCCACTATGAAACCAAAGTGGTTACGCGCAACGCGCATAGCTACTATGAAATGAGAGTAGCTATGCGTAAGTCTGCATCATTTTTAGCCTTCTCTGGAGTGACCACTATGAACTCAAAGTGACTACGCGTAATACCTCATCAGACTGGGGTCTCTGTAGTGTTTACTATGAAACCAAAGTGATCATTTTGGTCTGTCCTCTAGATCTAGTTTAGTATAGTGTCCACAATGGAATTCAAAGTGGTCACTTTCAACTCAAATTTTCTCAAAGGCTAAAACTCCATAAAACAAGCTTAGAAATTCCTGCATAATTATTCAAATGATCAAAATTACAAATTATATATATGTAAATTAATGTAAATTAGCCAAAAATTAAGAAACCTATGATATTTGACCAAAATGATATTTTTATGTTATTTAAACTTCCTAAGTCTACTTTTTCTATCAAGGGACACTAAAAAGACAAGTAAAAATCCAATAAAATGTGAATTCATCAAAGGGGGAATGCTTAATAAGTTGGATTGGGCCAGAAGACTTGCCTAGCTAAAGAAAGGGAGTTCATTTTCCATAAATTCAGTTTCTTCTTAATCCTATCTATAAGAAAAGTGAATTGATTTTTAGCAAGTTTGTGATGGGTAATAAGAATACCTAGATATATGCCCAGATGATCAGAAGGACTTATACCTAAAATTTCACTAATCCCTTGAATAATACCAGAATTAGTATTTCTAGAGAAGATCAAAGAAGATTTGTTGGAATTAACTTTCAGCCCTGAAACTACACAAAAGGACTCATGGGTATTTTTAATAGTTACTACTTGTTGTAAATTGGCTTCAGCAACAAGAATTATGTAATTGGCAAAAAAATAAATGAGATATGCTAGGACCATGATTACAGAAAGAAAAAGGAGTCCAAGTCTTATTCAGAACCTTTTCGTTAATCAAATAAGCCACCCTCTCAATGCAAAAGACGAAGAGATAAGGAGATAGAGGATCCCCTTGGCGGATGCCTTTAGAAGGACTAAAAGATTCACTCACACTACTATTCTTATGTGAAATTCCCCAGCTAGAATTCAGGAACGGATCTATCTAGAGTTAGAAACGCGCAAAAATGCAAAAAAAAACACGTTTTGTTATCACGAAGCTATAACTCAAGCAATATAATTTCAAATTGAATGAGACCAAAATGAGGAGAAAACTCACATTTTAAATCGTAATTTGGGCTCAAAAATCACTGAAAAAGCTTTCGTATAACATGAGATATGATCAGGAGTTATTCTGCACAAAATTTGGGGTTTTGTTTTTTCAAAAGTAAGATTTGATTCAATCACAATTTAGGGAAACAAAAATTGAAAAGTGAAAAATGGAAAAGGAAATTTGAGATAGGGTAAGCGCCACAATCAAAGATTGCTAAGGCAATAATAATCATCATAAGAATCACAAATTCTTGATAAGATTGAAAATGGTTCAATCAAGAATCTAAGAGAGAAAACTCTCACACAAGCACAATGCTCTTTCTGAAAAAATACGTGTCTATCTTCTCATTATGATCTCCAAAGTTTAATACAAATTTAATTTGAGTTTGTCTCATTTGGAATCAAATAAAAGAAAAATACAAATCCTTTAGTACAAGCAAAACTAAGTTGTCTTAGTGGTTAAGGAGCAAACTTAACCTTGTGTGCTTGAGTTCAAAACCAGCTAGCATCACTTTTTATTTTGATCTCAAAATAAAATACAAAAATATAATAAAAAATATATTCCTAATAACTTAAAATTGTAACTAAGTCTTCAAAAATTTAGATTGACAATTAGGCTCTTTTCCTTTAATTGTTTATGCAATGCAAATGTGTTGGGCTTTCCAGGCTTGGGACTTGATGTCCTCATCATGTTCCAGTGTAAAAACATAGAAGGGGAAGAAATGCAGTGATGAATAAGGGACACCAACTTATCATTAATACCAAGTTTAAAAAGTATCAATAATAAATTTTCATCTCAGCTTATTATAGGCTTTTTCTAAATCCAATTTAATAACTCTTTTTTTGTTTTTAGCCTATGCATTGAATGAACTAGCTCTTGTAAAATGAGGGAGTTATCCACTCCCTCCCTTCCAGGAATGAAACTAGATTGATTAGGGGAGATGACATGATTCAAAATGCCTCTAATTTTGTTAGCAATTATCGTAGTAATAATTTTGTAACTAATATTACAAAGGGATATAAGTCTAAAGTGCTTTATATGCTCAGGATGGTCAGATTTAAGGATTAGGGTAATCTCTATTTCATTCACAGCAGCAATTCTAGAAGGATTATTAAAAATATCAAGAACAAAATTCAGAATAAAAGGAGCCAAAAAGAGCCACTAATTTTTTAAAAAGATGGCATAGAGCCCATTAGAGCCAGAGAATTTACGATTGGCGATACTAGAGAGAGAAGTTTTGACTTCATTTAGAAGAATATTAGCTTCAAGGGCATCCCTATTAGTATCCCGTAGAGGGGGAAAGGATACTTGGCAGGTCAGAGCACAATTATTAGGGTCAGGGTCATGATAAATGTTTTTAAAATAACTAAGAATCATGGACTTAAGTTTGGCAGGGTCATAGACCCAATTACCCTGATCATCCCTCAAAGTTTTAATTAACTTCCTATGCCTATGTTTGGTAGCAGCTTTCTGGAAGAAGCTGGTGTTCCTATCACCTAACTGAGCCCAAGTACTTCTATAATGGTGGAGCCAGAAGACTTCTTCCTATTCAAGGATAAGTTGGTACTCATTCCAAAGGGTTTTAAGTATATTACTGAGAAAATGATTTTGACCTTGAGCTAACTTGTTATGAATTCATTCAATTCTCCTAAATAAGCGCTTTTTCTTATTAAAAATATGACCAAAGGTTTCCTGATTCCAGGATGAGATATTAATCTTAAATCAATTAATGTTTTCCATCCAAGGTCCAGGAGTTCCTAACTTGATTATAGAAATCAAAGTGAGAGAGCGAGGGAGCAAGAAAATTGAAAGACTTGTTATTTTTTGGGAGGATATCCTTACTTCTAATCTTGAGACAAATACCTACATGATCAAATTTAGGGATAGGAATATGGATTACAGAACTATGATGAAAGATTGAATTCCAGGACTTATTAGCAACAACTCTATCAATTCTCTCTTTTAAATTTCCTTTACTCCAAAGTGTAGGGATTACCTTTGAAACCTAAGTCATACAAACCATGTTTATTTAGACAATCTGCAAATTTCCTAGAAAGAGGGAGGTTGGAAGGTCTACCCCCCACCTTTTTAGAGGCATACAATGTTGAATTAAAATCCACAGTCACAATCCATGGCTTAGTTATAGAGAAACTAAACTCGATGAGCTCATTCCAGCACTTTGAACGCAAATTTTCTTAAGGGCTAGTATATATGGAAGAGAGGATCCAATCCTTCTGACCAAAATTAGAAACTCTTAAATGAACAATATACTTAGATGTAGAGAGGAGGGAAATCTTAACGCTATTAGTATTCCAGAAGCACAATATTCTCCTGGAATATCCAGTGGCATCCACTTTAACAAAGCCATCAAAATTAATTCTTTTCTTGATCCTATCAGCTTTACCTAAGCTTACTCGAGGTTCAAATAAGGCAATAAACTCTAAATTATATATAGCAATAAGATCATTAATCATCCTAGGAAAGGATTTACTATCTGCCCCCTACAATTTCAAAAAAGACAGTTTATTTAAACCAAGGATGATTTAGATTGCATTTATAGGATGCTTATACCGGACTAGGCTAGATTTTAGCTGTTGGGGTCCATTAGGAATGACACTAGTGTGTAATTGAGGGCGACTACTCTTATCAAATTTCATATGAGGACCTAAGTCAAGGAGTCTATCTGAAGTGTCACATTCCTTGTTATTTGGGTGAAGCCAATCTTTCCCATAGTTTAGGCCTAGTAGATTCCAAATGGAAATCCCTTTAGAGGCATTTTGGTTAATGTCGTGTTAAAATTTTCTCATTAAGAAAAAAGTATCTTCCGTATTTAAATCAATTATATGATTAAAAACATTTGATCCCTCATCCTGGGAGTAAGACTCCTTCTCCCCAGCTGGTTTATCATTTTTGGGTTTAATTCTAGTCTTATGAGATTTCCTTGGGGTAGCTTCCAATTTAGGCTCCCCATTGGTCCTATTGGAAGGCTTAAGCTTGATGGGAGCATACTGCCTCATTTATCAATAACTACATGTTCATGTTGATTGGACTCAGTAAAGTTTTCAAAGGAGCTATCTTGATCTTGTTCAAAATTAGAACTCCCCATAATATCAAACCTAGATCCAGATTGATGTACTTGGTTCTTATCATAAGTTTTAGGGGTACCTAGGGATCTATATTGGTTAAGGTCTAAAATTAGTAAGGAATCATTTTTACCCCAAATGTTATTCAATTTTTGACTTAGGAATACAAATCTAATAGATTTCCCTAAGAGTTTTACAATAAGAGTACATTTCCAGAGCGAGCACCAGATCTCATAGTCCTCTAAAGGGATTTTGATTTCGGGACAAAGATTAGGGTTATTTTCAATCAGATCATCAGATTCATCATTATCAAAAAGCATATCCGAATCATCCAAAACAGACTTCACAATTTCACTATCATCAAGAATCATATCTAAATCTTTACAAGATAGAACTTTATCCTTATACGAGAGAGAAACATTAGGATCAAGGTTTAATGACACCTAATTAGTCGATATTTCAACGCCATCATCTTTGTGCATGTGCACTTCTGGTTTGTCTTAATGAGAGGAGATGTCCAGTTTTACCTTTTTCTTGCTATGGATGATCAAATCTACTTCCCCTAGGGAACGCTTCTTCGCTTTCAATTCCTCCATTGAAAGGGGTTTCGAGGAGGAAACCCGCTAATAAGGCCCCTAATGGTCACCAAGCCCTCATTAGGAGCAAAAAGCCTTCGTAGCTCGAGGTTAAAGAAACCCTAGCAGATAGCTAGGATACACCTTTATTAGGAATAAGAAAAGAGAGTTTCTCTTTTTTGGAGACGGCAACTCATGTGTTTTTATTTATAATATATACATTGATTAATAATAAATTTAGTATTTTAATTTTGCATTGATATTGTATCAAATTTAATACTAAACTAATAAAAACCTTAGTATTTTACTTTTATAATCATTTTATATTTTTTATAACTATAGAATTGTTTAAATTGTATTTTTATAGAAAATCATTATTTCACATATGATCAGCATTGATATTTTATACAAAGGTTTTTTTTTATACGTATATAGTATGGATTTATTATATAATTTATATCACAAATTTATTGAATATTTTAACTTAGTAAAAGATCAAACATATAATAGTAATGCATTATTTACAAAACCTTTTTCAATTTGACAAAATTTAAATAGTAAGTATTGCAAGAGAAAAGGGAGGGAGAATAAGAAAATGAATAAAAGGGATAAAGTGCTTTGTTAAAGATAATCACTATCTTATAATAAATACATTGTGTATGTGCATATATCAATATGCATTAATATACTGGTTTATATTATTATTAGTCAACATATATAAAGATATCAAATTAATTAAATAAGTAAAGCATTTTTCAATAATTACCATAAAATTAATTTAGTAATATCACATATGCTCATTTTTAAATAAATTTGCTAATTCCGGAATAAAATGATCAAACACACTAGTATAGCCTCTTACGAATTCTAAAATTAAATACATCTCTTTAGAATTAAGTTTGATGCACCGTCAATGGAAAAGTTTTTTTAATTCTTAATTAATTATTATAAATTTCAATTTTTATCATTTATAAAAAAATATTTTGATAAATTTGTTATTTTCTGTCACTTTTAATATCATTTTACATTTTGAATTATTTCACTGTTTATTTTATTTATTTTTAGTTTTAAATAAAACATTTACTATTTAAAACTAATAAAATTCAAAATTAACTTTATTTCAAAACATGTATTTATTTATAAAGTGAAAAAATTATAAACAAGTGGGTCAAATATTTTAAATTTAATAAAATAATTTATTATTTTTAACTATCATTAAAAATATTATATTTTTTTTATTAATATTTAACTTATCAACGACTTTTATGAAACCATATATTAGCCGCCAATGGTAGCATAAATGATGGGAGCCACTTGAAAGTGGAAATGACCAAAAACAAAAACATAAAAAAGTAAACGCGGTTCTTCAGTTCCTGTATTGTTTGCAGGCAAATCTTTGTTTGAATCTTAATTATGCGTTCGATTTTATTATCTTTGTTTTTCTAAGCAGAAACGTGTTTTCTGAAGCGTGCGAGAGCGCACATGCATCAATTCCGATTCTGGTTGTGGATTGTTTTCACTTTGCAACCATACAAATTTATGTCGTTTTCTTGTTTCTTGACACTCAGATTCTCTCCCTGCTCTTCCATTATGTTGGTCGGGTCAACGTTAAACTTTTGTTCCATTTTCGTTCTGTTTTTCTCTTTGTTGAACTCTTGCTAAGGCTGCTACGAAGTTTCCATTTTTGTTGGGATTCACGAGTTGGGTGTGATTTTGAGGCAAATGGGTCAAATGGGTTTCTTTCAAATTTCTATATTTTCTTGAATTTTCGATTGATTTTATTATTTGTTTTTCTTCTTGGGTCTGTTTCACCAAACGGACCACGGAGAGTATTTGAAAGAGGGTTGTTGTTGATGGATATTAAGTCAACCAAAGATGCTAATGGCTGCATTAACAAACCTGTGGCTGTGGCTTCTTTAGATGGTAGAAAGGTGGAAGATCTTGCCAATAGAGATGATGATAGTGATTCCAACTCTTTGTTGCCACCCCAAAGAGGAGCAATGTCACGGAAGACTGATAAGATATGTAGGAAGGTGCAGTGGAACGATAAGATTGGAAACAAGCTTGTTGAGGTGTTGGAATACGAGCCAAGGTAACTTGTCTAGTACTCACTTTTGCTCAGCTACATTACAGTTACGTAATTATATTTACAAAATTTTAAAGGATCTTTTGTTAAACTTGTTTCATGAGATAATATAATTCTGCGTATGGAATCTTTGATAAATAAGCTACACTTTTGCAATAAGTTGATGAAGTCTGCAGAAATTTTCTTGTCTGTCATATTCGTGTTATCTCTCAAGTCCGAAGTAAGATTCTCAGGCAAGAGAGTTTAGTTCTGGTTAAAGTGCGCATATGTGCTTTCTAATGATCATCTGTCATTTCTAAGTACCAAAATGTTTCTGAAGATTAAAATTTAAGTGTGGTTAAGACTTTATGAAGGCTTGTAAAATAACAGAAAGGACTTTTGCCTCCATAAGTTGGATATTACCAAAGAAGATTTGTAAACTTGTTCTAAGTTCTTGGTTAAGTACATATATTATATGACATTGATGAAGACTCATTGGCCAACTCAAGAATTCGTGCTTCCATCTCCATGTCCTCTATTATTATAACGGGGTGACATCATTTGTGCATGCATTAACATGGCTAATTGGGTAGCATGCTCTTAATGAATCCTTTTTCAGATTTATTGTATGTTAGGCTTCCTACTGTCCTTGTAAGTCCCCTGCTAATATTTCGTCCAATTCTCTGACTATAATACTCTCCTTCATGGATTCATCATTTACATTTTCTTTCCCTGTGTTGTATCACTTTCACATTCCTGGACTAATCATGAAATGGCATGGGAAAATATGTCATAGAAGCCATCTGACTCATTGACCAGTGAACAACTTTTGAGATTGAATTGCACTCATTCCTCTGTTCTTTTTTCTTCATTTACGTAAATCTGTAAGTAGATGTGTAGTTAATTCAGGGATAAAATTGATAGGGGCAGTTCCCAAGTGTGCTGTTAGCGAAAAATAAAGAAAGGAAGAAAAAAATAAGCAAAGTTTTCCTACTTGAGATATAGATATAAGTTCAACTTCTGCCGAATAATTTCTATGTAGCAAAACAAAATTAAATACAATAATCAATCCTAGATATGTTATACATCCATAGTTATCTCACATTTGGTCTCCCAACTGTGCAGTGATGTTAGCGACTCAGAGGATGAGGATTCTTGTATCTGTTCAATAATGTAGATACCATCTTGTTATGTTGTCTCAAACTTCTTGCTGGACTATCCCAGGGAGCATCCTTGGGGCCTGTGAAACCTGAATTTGAAGTAGATATGATGATTGGGGACCAACCCTCCAATAACCAAGATAAGCAGCTCCTTGTGTTTGCCAGATGTTCAGATCCAGTTCATCTTGCTGGATTTTTTGTCATGATTTCTTAGATGTACTTTTGTGAATTCTCTCTATTCAGATCAAAATATACACATTGCTGATAGCAGCACAGCTTCCATGTATGTTAACTAAATAAGCATCATGCTTAGTCACGTGTACTGTTTCTCTAAGAATTATGCACTCAATTGCTTTAATGATGTTTTGAATTAAAGGGGATACATCTGCCTTTTTTTCTTTATTTTCCCAATTACTCATTATGTGGAATAAATTTTTGTGATTGAAGTAGTTATTCCAAAGTGATTTGCTGAAAGGGTTCTTTCATTCTGTTTGTGGCATTGCTGCAGAATTGGTATGTATGCATGCAGTTTGTATTCAGTTCCACGCTTTATATATCAACCTATGTTGCATAGACCGTCCACATGATAACCTCTCTTAATTCAAATATTACTTTACTTAATGTCTTTAAAAAGACAAGGTACCATATTGTGAGCATGAAAATTGAGAACACCTCAAATTGTATAGCTGCTGCAACATGAAAAGATAAAAGAGACAAATACACTCTCTCTCCATTGATCACAACATAACCACCATTCACAAAACAATACACAAAACATGATAAGAATTAGACACACAAATACAATGAAATCAACCCAACTGGCATATACTGATTTGCTAAATCAATAATCAACAGAAGAATCAAAATTTGATGTCTGCTCCTTGAAAATTAGTATTATATTGTCCTTTCCTGTGTAATTCATCACCAATTAAAAATGCTTGTTTTTCTTTTTCTTCAACGACGTGGCCACTTCATTGACAATGAATTGTGGTCGTGGAGACACTATAACTTGGAGAAACCAACCAGTTTGAAAGACTAGCGTCAACTGCCATTTCTGGCAATAGGGGCTTGGACTGAAGGGCATTTGATTCTAAGCTGCAAGGTGAGAAATGCATGCTTGTATTTTGCTCTGATGGAACATTCTCCTTCCTCCTGTGCTTGTTTGATATAACTTTTGCTTTGATTGCTTTCCACTGTGTGAGGTTCTCTACAGGGCTCAGAACAGAATGCATGTCTAAGCCTCTGTCTCGTCCACTTAAATTGGATTTCACCTCAGCATCATTTGGAGCAAGTGGCTTCTGATTCTTTATCCTATCTTCTGCCACAGAAGGAAAGCATGATTCTGTCAACACTCTCTGTTTAGTGTTTTCATCATATACCTTATCCTCATCATTCTCTAAACTTTCATCACTATCCCAATCATACCCATCATCAAATTCATTGTCATCATCATAGCCATCCATGTCAGATTCCTCATATGCTATTTCATCCTCCTCATCATAGCCATCTTTGCAGTTATAGTATCTGTGATTTAAAGGGTATCTCATTGTCAAGGCTGCAGATCCTTCTGCGTCTGCAGTGTTGTCCATATTTTCTTCTTCCTCATATTTCAATACTTGATAAGCAGTGGGGTTTGGCTCATATACCTCTACATTCAAATTAAAAGTAACCTTCTTCTTCTTCTTGCTTTTGACACCATTCTGCTCCTTAGGTTCATCTCTGCCTCTAACAATTAAAATAAACAAATTACCTATCATACACGCGCTTGAAACATTAAGGAAAACAAAGGGTAATAAATACAAACCTGAAATCAGAATAGGGGATAATGGACTTTTCTGTTATGGCAAGAATTTCATAATTTCCATATTTCTGCAAGATATTACAACTCTTTTTAAAATTTTAACTGATGAGTATAATCCAACTGACACATGAACATGTTTTTATAACCCCTTAAACAGTACATATTAAGAACAAAAAAGAATGGAAGATCCATGACTGTGCTTACTTGGTGTCCAGCTAGGACTTTGTAGAGAGTCTTTCTACGCTTTCTTTTGTTGGATAAACCAAAACATGCCATAAAACAACCCATGTCTCTCTATGGGGAAGAGAAGGAAGAGGGTTAGGAGTGTTGTTGATAAGGTGGCATATAATGAATCAGAAGCTGACATGCATGCCACCCAGAGAGACAAGAAGGAACATGTGACTAAGTTTAAAAGCCGTTTGGCTCCAAACAATTTCGAAAATAGTAACGTTAGGCTTTTAATGATGATTGTGGGCACACTAGTTTTTTTTCAATATTAAGAATGAAAGGTAGGGACAGCATTAGTTGCTTTGTCTCAGATCTCAAAATTGCAAAATGCTCTCCTATATTTTTTACCATTTGCTCTATATGTTCTTATTTTAATGATGTATTTTATTTTATTTCTCCAGGAGATTAGCACCACCGCTACATAGCAAGAAAATGCCCAATATTTAATGCTCTTAAAATCATATTGAATAGTCAAAATTTGCGAACAAATGAATTTGTACAGTTCTTTTAAAATCAAACTTCAAATTAAAGTGGGTCTTTTGTAACAAAAAGAAAATGAATCTTTCTTTGTAGGCATATCTAAAGAATGTTGAGCTAGATTACAATTTTTTTAAAACAATTTTATGCCATGCTATGTATTTTGGTTGAGGGAAATAACATAAGGTGGAAACGAATTGCGCAGTGTCTATTTGAGCTACTTTTGAGATTCAAATGGAACTACGAATATTTTGCTTTTGATCTACAAAAGCTCACAAGATAAGAATTTAGGCATTCACTTTGAATCGAACACTTGATTCCCCCCCCCCCCCCCCCCCTTTGTGGAGTTACTTATTTTATTTAAAACAAAGAACAATAAATTATTTACCAAATTAAAAAAATAAAAAAATAAAAAACCTTACCAGAAACTAATTTATTTTTGGTATGAACAAGTCAGAACTATGGTCCGGCCTGTTAACGGCGAATATCAATATTAGATGTCGACCCGACAGCCCCAACCCGATGCTGCTGCATGGTGGGCCTTTGATGGGCCTCGGTTGTTTCTTGTTTGTTTTAATGGGTGAATCCTAACTAATTAGTACAAGTTGACCAACAAAAAGAAAATTATTTAACTAAATATTTATTACAAGTTGACAAAAAAAAAAATAGTAGTACATGGATTTAATTCTTAACCTTATATATATCTACTAATTTGTTTCTAAAAAATATTAAATAATCATCATCTTAATTCTTGGGATTACAAAATAAGTTATTTTGATATTTGAAAATACATTTATAAAAATTAAAATCACATTACTTAATTTAAAGACTGAACTGATTTTTGTATATTTTTATATTTTCTTTCTGATATTTATAATTTGATACTAAATTAATATAACACTCAAAATAATATAAATAGAATTATTTCCATTAATTAAGCTTTCGTTAATTAAACATACAAATTATTGAAGAATCTTTATTTAAATTATATTTTTTTTTTTCGTATATTTTGTGCTATTTCTAAATTCCTTGTAATGGATTCTAAACTTTTTTTTTTCAAGTATTTCGAAGAATGAAAATTTTAATCGATCATGATTTAAATATATAAATTTGTCTATGTTCAAATTTATCTATATAAAAATGGGTAAATATTCACCTTATTCCTTGAAATATATAAATTGACAAAAGTTAATCTTTAAAATTTAAATTTTAAAATTCTAGTCCTTCAAATTAATATTCATCAATCACATTACTCACTGTCATTGAGAGACATTAAAATTAAATAATAAAGTTGATAATTTGTCTTGTCAAATGACATGTGACAATTTATTATAGACATAAAACATCATCATTTTAAAAATTTTTAAAAATAGTTTATTTTTGTCTCTAACTTTTAATATTTTCAAGTAATAAGGTCTATCCTTATCTTCTATTTCACTTCTTTCCACTACATTTTCTTCTTTCCTATGACAATCATCGTAATGGATTACTAAGTGTATGAATGATAAGACAAGCATGACCATAATAACAACTCTACTACTAGTCTTAACAAGAAAAGAATTAACATGACCATTGTAAATAAATGATTTTTCCATCTACAACCCCAAAAGGAACCTAATTAGTAGCGTGACCAATAATTAAAGAACCCTAAAAACTTATATAATCAATGTACTCATTGTTCTATATATAAGGCTCATTCATTGAATCGATCACAATTAGTTATCTACTCATATATTTGAGACTTAAATTTAATGATGTAACTAAAAAAACTTAAGACGAAGAACTTTTACAATGTTAATGGCGTTATAATGAATGTTTGGAGGAATAAAGAAGACGCTATGGAAGAAGGTGACGAGAAAAAATCTTATTGCTCAAAAATGTTAAAATTTAGAGATAAAAATAAATTATTTTTTATAAACTTTAAAACAAAGTCGTTTTGTATAAAAAATAGCCTGTCATGTATTATTTAATGTGACAAATCATCACTCTGCTACTTAATTTTAACGTCTGTTGACAGTAAAGACTAATGTGATTAATGATTGTTAATTTCATAGACTAAAATTTTAAATGTAAAAAATTAATGTGATTGACCCTGCATATTTCAGAAACTAAAGTGAATGTTTACTCATATAAAAACTATATTATAAAATAAACAAAAAAATATTCTTTTACAGTATGAAAAAACTAAAATATATATACCCTAAAAAAAAGTCTATCATTAAAGTGAAGAGAATATATAAGAGTCAATTAAATTATTTATCCTTAATAGGCAGTCCTACAATGTAAAAATATATAATGGGTTAATTTTTAATTCTTTTATTCACTTTAATATATTATTTATAATGTGTTTTTGATATGTATATCATAATCAAACAAGAGAATAAGCTTTTTATAATTTTGATGGTAAAAGAAAAAAAATAAAATAAAATATATAGAACTTACATAAAACTATTTATTCTTACAAGGAAAATGAGGGAGAACAACTCTTATCAATAATTGCGATAAATTTTTTTTCTCTAATCAAATGATTGGAGTTAAAATTGATATATATGAGATATGGTTCATTGACATCAGACACTAAATTTCACCCGCACAAATAAAATTATCTAACATTTGAAAAATTATCTCTTTTTATTATTATTATTATTATTTTTATATAGTAACTTTTCAATTGTTAGATTATTTAATTTGTATGGTTAGAATTTGATGTAAGTTTTTTTAAACTTATACTTAGTGTCAATGGATCTTATTCACTTTCTTCTCATTCTTTTCTTTTTCTTCTATTATTTGTGGTTAATATTTAAACAAAACATTAATAGCACATAAGGAATTAAATTGATGTAATTTTATTTAATAAATTTAAACATTAATTTGTACCCTCAAATAAATTAAAATATACTTTTTAATTACCCAATAAACACATAACTATGATACATTAATTTGTACCCACAGATTGTGATTTTTCTAGTTTCTGACTTTCACTCAATTACAGTTGTTAGTTTTGTAAAATTATTATTCTTTCTTTGTTCATTAATAGTGATGATTTTTCAATTTTTTTTATAAGAAATAAGAAAGTAAACTAAATTTGAACAAAGGTAGATATGTATACGAATTAACGAATGTTGCATGACTTACAAAATCTTGTTTTATATAACAACGAGACTGTTATCTCATGCGGTTTACGGCTTGATAATAAAATCTAATTTTATATTCTTAATATAAACATCTTTCTTATTAATTAATAAAAATATAAGATAAATATAGCTTTTAAGTTAATTATTGCAAGACCTAATAATTGAATTAAGACGACAATAATAATTTAAATATTTGACACTGTTGGGATATTTTAATTATTTTTAATAATATATCTAACTATTTTGTTTTATATTAATGATTAGTTGTATTATACTGTTAATAATATTAAATATTTATATGTATGTTTATTATATATTAATAAAATATAATAAAAATCACGTAAAGGAAGAAATACCATTTTTAGTGTAAAAAAACACTTTATATTAATTTAATCATTTGAAAAAATATTTTATTACAAATTAATAAAATAATAAATTAAAAGTGTTTTAAATGTAAAAAATAATGCTATGTGTCACTTTTAGTGAAGGATTTAATTTATATATAAAGATAGAGATAAGAGATTATTTTAAATTATGAATCATTTTGTATTATTAATAATTTTTTTTAATTTATGTAACATTACACAATATCAAATTATATATAGTAATTTTTAAATAGAAATTAATATAGTTAAACATATTAATATTATTAGATGTTATAATGTTTAATATATATATATATATATATTGTACAATATCGTATAGGTTTTCAAAAATTATTAATAATATTATATATGTCTTATTTATGTTAAACATGTATTTAATAAAATTTTCCTTGAATAAATATTAACATATTTATTTAGTATCTAAAAAATTATTTTATGCAATTTATTTGTTAAAAAAATACAAAATATCTAATAATAAGAGAAAAAGGAGAATATTTAAAATATAAAAAGTAAAAAAATTAAAGACGAAATAAATGAAGTAACAATTTAAGATATTTAAAAAATTAGAAAAAATGTCCTGTGATATTTTCAATAAAAAAAAATGGGATACAACATTTCTGGCAGAAGAAATCAGTAATATATGTAGATATTTAATTGCCAGATTTTGCACATATAATCAGGTAATGTGTAAACATGTAATAATTTTATTGTTTTTGTGATGTATAAATTATTTTATATGTTAGACAAAAGTTGTTAAAAACATTTAATTTTGAATTTATGACAACAATATTATACCTTAAAAAAATTTAGTTTCATATTTATCTATAATAGTTATTTTTTTGAAATATATAATTACTTATTAAAAAATGTTTTATAATTTTCCTAAAATATAAAGTACCTTAAATATGTATTCATTTAATATATATTTTAATAAATTTTCACCCAACATAAGTGTGAGATGAATGAATAATATGAATAATTAAATATTTAAATTTAAATGACGGCACAGTAAAGACACTTAAAAAGTTAATTTATAAAATAAATAGAACGAAAATGCAATGAATAAAAGAAATCTGAGCCGTTAAATGCAACGACCAAGTGAGAGGAAACAAAATGGGGAGAGAGAATTTGATTGATTTCATTTTGATTTCATTTCATTTCATTTTGTGTCTTGGCTTGGCACGCAGCCCACACCACTACAAACCCTCTTCCTCTTCCCTCTCTTCTCTTCCCCCATTTCCTAACCTAAATTCCCCACCTTTCAACCTTTTCACTCAAATCAACCCAGAATCTTGTATTCATTCATACAAAGAAAGAGAGGGAAATGGATTCGGATCAGGGAAAGCTCTTCATCGGTGGGATTTCGTGGGATACTACAGAGGATAAGCTTAAGGACCATTTCAGCAACTACGGTAACGTTTTGAGCACTTCCGTTATGCGCGAGAAGAACACCGGAAAGCCCCGAGGTTTCGGCTTTGTTGTCTTCGCAGATCCTTCTATTCTCGACAGGGTTCTTGAAGATAAGCACGTTATCGACGGAAGAACGGTCATGCCTCTATCATTTCTTCTTCTTTTTTTTTTAACTTCATTTGACCAGTTGCTTTAGTTTCTTTCTTTCTTTCTTTCTTTTTTGTTTTGTTTTTAGTGAGTGTTTCTCTCTTCTTCTTTTTTTGGTTGAATGATTACTGGCTTTTGTTTAGGGTTTTGATTGTTTTCGTGGTTTGCCCTTAGAATTAGGGCATGTGCTTATTTTATTTGCTTGGTGGATTTTTGTTTTTGAAAAATTTTCGAGTTGTTAATATCGTCTGTGGATTGGTTGTTTTAACTACTTTACTCGTCTTAATTTATGATATGCTTTGCCAAAATCATGGTCAAATGGTCACAGTTATGCTACTAGCTCTAGTGAACCATTGTTAATGGATAAATGTGTAGTGGAACTGAATAGATGCATCTTCGTATACTCTGCTATATTACTCTAGGAAAATATTACATGTTATTCCTTTGGTTGTAGACATATCATCTACCAATTGGAAACGGAGTTTAATTTTGATTGTACAATGCTATATCCTTTCAACATCCTCTTAATTACTTGAAAGAAAGAAAGCATTGAGTGAAAAGTCAGAAGATTTTAATATATTGGGAACTTGTTTTGTTTGGCTGTGTTTCTGCTGGCATGCCATTACCTAGAAGCTGGAATTGTTGTGTCTAATATATGGTGTTTACTTATACCTCTTTGATTTTTTTTCAGATATTGAATCATGAAATGTAAAGAACTAGAAATCTTTTGAAGTTGCAACTATGCGATTAATTTCTTTCAACAATATGTGTAAGCATGACTGTTGATATATGCTTGTATTTAGGAAATTGGATTGGATTATTTGTTTTTGTGGACGTGCATTACCCTGTTTGAGGGCAGGGTGAGAAATGATTCTTGTGTGATCCATTGATATTTATTATCATGTTTTTGTGTTTTATGGTTTTGAAAATGGACAAATATCTGAAAACATAACTTAATGCCTCTGCCTCAGATTAGTTTTAACAATGTTGATAAGTGTGGAATATTGATAAATTGTAGTCTTTTGTTTTCATTTCTTATTATCAATTACAGATCTAACTAGCAATTTATTATATAATTTCATTATTCAGGTTGATGCCAAGAGGGCCTTCTCAAGAGAGGATCAACAAATTTCTGTCACTTCTAGAGCTGGAAATCCCAATTCTGGGATGAATTCTGGAAACGGTGGAAATATCAGAACCAAAAAGATATTTGTTGGAGGATTGCCGCCCACCCTAACTGAAGAAAAATTCCGTCAGTACTTTGAATCTTATGGACATGTAACTGATGTAGTAGTCATGTATGATCAGAATACTGGACGACCACGGGGCTTTGGGTTTATTTCATTCGATACTGAGGAGGCTGTTGATAGGGTTTTGCACAAGTCATTTCATGATTTGAATGGTAAACAAGTAGAGGTAAAGCGTGCACTTCCCAAGGACGCAAATCCTGGTGCAAGTGGCCGCATGATGGGTGGTGCTGGAGGTGGTGGTGCTGGAATTGGTGGCTATCAAGGCTATGGGGCATCTGGTGGCAACCAAAATGCATATGATGGTCGTATGGATTCTAGTAGGTATATGCAACCTCAAAGTGCTGCAGGTGGATTCCCACCTTATGGTTCTTCTGCCTATAGTGCTCCTGGCTATGGGTATGGTCCGGCTAATAATGGCATTGGTTATAGTGCATATGGAAGTTATGGTGGTGCCACTGCTGGATATGGTGGGCCTGCTGGTGCAACATATGGGAATCCAAATGTCCCTAATGCTGCTTATGCTGGTGGTCCACCAGGTGGCCCAAGGAGTTCATGGCCTGCACAGGCTCCTTCTGGTTATGGGTCTATGGGCTATGGGAACACCGCTCCTTGGGGTGCACCCAGTGGTGGTGCTGGATCTGGTAGTGGTGGTCCTGGTTCAGCAACTGCGGGTCAGTCCCCTGGTGGAGCTGCTGGATATGGAAATCAAGGTTATGGATATGGTGGGTATGGCGCATATGGTGGAAGTGATAGTTCTTATGGGAATTCAAATGTATATGGTACTGTTGGAGGGCGTACTGGGAGTGCTCCAAACAGCAATGCCAGTGGTCCTGGTGGAAATGAACTAACAAGTAGTGGTGGCAGTGGCAACTATATGGGTGGTGGCTATGGGGATGCAAATGGCAATTCTGGTTATGGAAATGCAGCTTGGAGATCTGAACAAACTCATGCATCTGGAAATTATGGGACTCCTCAAGGAAATGGTGCCCATGGTGGACAAGTTGGTTATGGTGGTGGCTATGGTGGTGCTCAGTCTCGACAAGCCCAACAGCAGTAATTTTGATAGTTGAATCTCTTGCTGGATCTTGTACTTCAACTTGAGGATCCCTGGCGTTTTTAATCTTAAATTATGAGCTTACAATGAATTCTTCCAGCAGCGAAGGAGTGACTCAAAGTTCGATGTCAATACAGTGATACACAATGGGACTGGTTGGGTTGCTTGAATCCCAGTAGTTTGCAGTATCTGCTTTCCTAGTTTATAATAAGTAGTATGGTTGAAGAGATACTAGATGTTACTTTCTATTTAGTATTTGTTTCTGCGTGTAGCTTTAATTGCGTGCTTATGATTTTAGTTGATCTGGAATTGTCAGTTCTTGTAGCATTTCAGCTATAGTATCATATTTCACCTTATATGATGGTTTGATGCAGTTAATTATCTGTGTTGTCAATTTATTGGTGTTTGAAATTTCTGTACTCTGTCTGTACATTTCTTATTACAGTTTGGCTGTAGGAAATCTTATTGTGTAGACATATCATACTTTAATTGTCATGACAAGTAGAAATATGAAGATATAGTCAAGGTATTTACTGATAGCAGTGGACACTTGGGTTGATCACTTCGTAATGGGTAGCGTATAATGGTAGTGATAGTAAAAACTTTGAGGATGGCATAATCATTTTCCCCCTGTATTTGCACTTGTGTTGTACAGGAGGAGAGGTGCACGAGTATTGAAGTGGAGCCAAGTGTCCACTCATGGCTAAGGCATGAACTTTGGTCAGTCATATTGTGTTTTTCTGGTCCAACGCATCGCCAAATTTGGAGATTTCTGGCTTTTCATGGATAAAATCTCATAACTTTCAATCTGGTGTGTGGTGGCTGACAGAAATTGTGAGGGCTTGAGGGGATGGTTTGCGGCACATTGACCATATCAGTTGGCCGTGACTTGTTAGAATTTTTATCCCAGTTTTAGGTGTCCAGTTGATTGATACCTTTGATTCTGGCTTGTGTTTGAATTTTCATGCTCCAGATAATTCCATGTCTACAACATTTTGTCTGTTCAGGGCAATATTTTTAAGTAGATGTACCTTGTTACGTCTTCCTTCCTAGCACTTATTGCTGTCTCTCATTTTAGTTTTTTTTTTGCACTTCTGGAATGTTAAATTGTCATTTCCTCTCTGTGGCTAGTGCTTTCTGTTCTTTCATCACTTGATGTATTGTTGTTGTAGTCATTCTCAGGCAGTCATGTTCTCATATTAAGTTTTCTTGGTATATAAGGGGTATACCCTTATTTGTTGGTGCTTGAGTTAGAAAAAAAAATTGTTCATTCGACTTTTATTGGTTTTGGTGTGTCTAGTCCCCCTCTTTTTTTCTTTTTTTTTTCCGTCATGAGGCCTTACTAATAGTTTGTTTGTCCCATGTAGCATATTTGGGGACGGTGGCATTTACAATATTTTTTAGAATTTTTAATTTTTTTTATTTATAACTTTTTGCGCCAATTTTCTTGATAATATATTTTTCATCTTTCTGTTGTACCATGTAAAAGCACTTTCAATTTCTTATGTTTTTTTTAGCGTTCAGTTACTTTTAATGGTGAAATGTGTCTGCACTACCTACGCAAGCTTTTGAAAAAAGTAATTTTAAGAATATATATAAATCATTTATTTTTTTAAAATTTATGAAAACTAGCTTATTTTGTTATAATTATTAGACACATTTCCTTAGTGGATGATTATAATTTAAATTTGTTCCTAGAAATTGTTTAAAATAAATTTGTTTTTTGTTTTTCAGTTTCAAATGTTTTCACAACCTTAACTAAATAATTTGAAATCTAAAAGTGATTATTAAAAAACGTTTTTCATGAAAAAAAATTTAAAACAGTTTTAAATTTACTTGTTATGAAATATACTTTCTAGTTGTTAAAATTTTATAAATGTTAAATTAGCTTATATTAAGTAAATTTAAAACTTGTGACGTTATGTGCAAGGTCCTATCTTGCTCCGTTCTGCCCCAAAACAAATGGGTCTTTAGGTATTTCGGTGTTCAGGCCTGGAGAAAAAAATTCAGTTTTATAAGTTAATATTAAATTGGTTTTAAAAATTAAAATTTATTTTTTAATTAATTATATTTGTATAACTGATTTAATGTTTAAATTTAATTTTTTTAATTATCTCAATTCATATGTATGAACGTAATATTTTATATTTTTATTTATTAAATTTTTGCATTATATCAGTTTATAAAATTGTATTGTAATTACATTTTATTATTAATATTTTTTATTAATTTTATTTTTTATAATTAAAATTAAATATTTAAAATAATATTTTTAAAATATAATTATTATATTAAAAATATTAAAATATAATAAACATTTTTAAATTTATTACTACTATTATTTTTATATTTATGTTTATTTTTTAATTTTTAAAATATTATAACATAATAATTTTATTATTATTTATATTATTAATTTTTATTTTTATAGGTGTTAATTTAAACTTTCATTATTAATTCTGTTTATTAAAAATACGTTAAAAATAATAGAAAATATTTTATAAATTTTTATAAAATATAATATAATAAATAAATTTTGTTAAAATTTTGTTATAATATTACGTACAATAAATTAGTTTTACTTTAAAAATAAAATTCATAAATATATTAAAAATTAGTTTACATTAAAATTAAATTTAAAACTAGGTTAACATAAAATTAAATTTAAAACTAGTTTCAGCAAAAATTAAATTTAAAGTTAATTTTAAACTAAATTTAAATTTTAAAATTACTTTTAAATTAATAAAAAATAAAATAATTTAAAATTTAATTCATGTAATAAGTTTGTGTGATGGATAGATAATAAAAAGTAGAATATATCTAAATATTTATTAGTTTAATAAAATATAAAAGTATAAAAGATATATTATTAATAAATTAAAATATATGTAAATATTCTTTTTACATGTATTGATAATTTCTTTCAGAGATATAATGGATTAAAGTATTATTTGTATTCATATATATATATATATATATATATATATATATATATATATATGATAATTATTATATAATGTCATATTAATTATTATAAAATTTAAATGTTTTTTAACATAATAATTTAATAATATTATAAAAAATATTTATAGTATATTTTTATCAGATTTAAAAACTAAATCCAAATTTTAAAATAAAATTTAAACTAATTTTTAAAAAAAATTAAAATAAATTGATTTATAATTCAATTCATATAATTAGATTTTAAATAAATTTAAATTGATTTTCTGAAAATCCAATTCATATACACCCTAGATCATTCTGAGTGCTTGAATAAATATAATTATATAATTTTTTTAAACCTGTTCTGTAACGTTGATAAGAAATATACATAATCAATTTTTATTAAAAATGTAACTTTTAATTTTATAATTTTTAATAAAAAATTATTACAGATAATTTCTTATCGTGTGCAATGTTAAATAGTCTCCGAATCTGTTCACTGTGAATTTTTCTTTTGTGTTATGACATCTACAACATTTATTCATGGAAATTCTCGGGCTCAATGCAATGCTTGAACTACCTTGATCTGTTACAAATCTTTGACCAAAAGTCATGAAAAGACAAAAAAGTACACTCGATATTAAAGGTTTTGGAGCTTTTATTGATAAAGCATTGGGAAAATGTGGAGAGGTCTTAAGGAAACACAACGCATGAACTGAATAAACTAATAATACGCATTCAAGCTTTAATAGTTTATTGAAATCTCATCATTAATCTGAAATACTTTGTTAATAAGAATTACATATAAGCTAACTCCATTCAAAAAATCATCATTTTTTATGAGAAAAAATATCTCATCAATCTAGCTGTTTGCCACTGCGAAGCAGCACATTTAAGCTCCTCTAATTCAACAATGCACAAGAGATAAATTGACAGAAGGAATGATTAGACTATCATGAAAGCAGCAAAATGGCACCATCATGCAATGTACTTTGATAGAATGTGTGAGGCTTGTTATCTCCTTAGAAACAAATCAACAGGCTTAGGGTCAGCTTTTGTATGGATTGCTGAATGCAGTAACATTACCAGGGCGTGAGAAAACCACCTACATCGTACAAATATACTTTGTTATAACTAACAAATTGCAACTTCAAGCAACATATTACATTTTGATAAGTGTCACTGTTGAATGAAATATTTTGCTAATTAGTACTTAGGAGTAGCTTAAATTTCAGCAAAATTAATATCAAGTTTGTAACATAAATTTTGGGCTGCTTTCTAGAAAATGATATTTTACTGGTAGATTAAGATTAAATTAAGGTTGTATTTGGATGGAGAATTATAGAATTTTTGAGAATTTAACATCAATAATGAGGGATGTTTAAAATGTGAATCAAGTATGAGAAGAATTATGAATAATAATTACTAAAAAATAAACATATGATATCAGAGGACTTTCTAAATTCTCTTTAAAGACATCATTTAAAATTCTTTATACTTGACATAAAAATTTTCTGAATTTTTCTAAAAATACTTTCTTTACTATCGAAATATATGTAATATAATAATTTACCTCTTTTCAAACACAACATAAAAGTTTTTGGTAGGACACAATGATGTCGTGTAAATCATGTAAGTGAGAAAAGATTAAATTGCTAAAACTAAATACATTAAGATAACTACAGGTTTAGACACATCTTAAATTTGGGTTGATACTCTCGTGGGACACAAGATTGACACATATGGCTATGCCAATGAGTATGACTAGTCAGTTTAGAGGATAAAAAGTACTTCAAGATTGTAATAGTAACTATGTAATATACCTGATAATTCCCAAGTGTGCGTGACTTAAAACCTGCACCACAGTAATCAAAATAGTATTCCCATGTCCTTATAAATTTTTCATTAAATCCAAGAGCCAAAACTTCGCTGCCAGCACAAAAATAAAATTTCAACAACTAGTTAGTGCAAGTAGTTACTAGAATTTAGTATAGAGAAGTTTCCATCAAGTTAATAACATACCTCTGCCTTTCCATGAAGTTTTTTCTCCAGCATCTGAGCGTTTGGTAGTAATGAATTCCTATGTTTTCAACGTGCTCCACACTGCATTTAAGATATTCCTTTGAGTAAGAGAGAAGAATGATGGGAATGCACAATGATAAAACTCAGCATTTACATATAACTTGTACCATAGTCTGGATTTGGCTGCCATGGCTGATGTTATTCTACTTAGAGAGGGGAGGCAACCTCCTGGAAAAATATATTCCTTTATAAAATCAGAACTGCGCCTGTACTCATCGTAACGCTCATCCGGGATTGATATGAACTATAGAAGATAATCATCTTCAATAGTTAGCAACAATTTAAATACCAAAAGTAATGTATTGTGTAGTTACCATTTCATTTGCACACTGGCATGCCCTCTAGATAGTTTTATTATCTAAACATTACACAAAAATCATATTGATATTTGATAGAACTAAGGTAAAATAAAAGTTTAGTAATCTGTGAAATACCTGGAGAACAAGAAGGCCATCATCTGCCAAAACTGATTCACAACAACCAAAGAACTCTTCCATATATTCATGGCCAACAGCTTCTATCATTTCACTGAAGTATGCTTAAACCAGTTATGAAATATGTTGGAAATATTGCCAGGAGTCCAAAAAATTAGATGATAGATATCTCACCAAGATATAATCCTATCGTATTTGTATGTCTTTGGCAATTGGCGATAGTCACACAGAAGAAAGTTGATGTGGTCCTGGAATAGTGAATTAACATGAATTTAGTCAAGATATTTTAGGTTCAGATGCAGAATGAGAAGTACAAGCATATTATAAGAACACAAGTTTAGTTTCTAAGGTGAATATATTTCATTTAGCTTTTATTAATTTTATAAAAAATCCATCAGATTGTATATTAAGAAATTCACGAATCTTAAAAAAATGAGCTTGTTAATACCTGAAGCCCAGCATCTTTAACTCTTTCTTCTGCGAGTTTCAATTGCTCCTTGGACAAAGTAACACCAGTGTATTTGCAACCAGTTTGTTTGACAACTTCAATAGCTAAACTTCCCCATCCACATCCAATCTCTAGAATTTCATGTTTCTTATCTATTCTAGCCTTGATTAAGGAAAAATCATGTTAGACCTTTTGCAAGATGATAGTTAAAATAGTAATAAAATAACAATCCGGTGCACTCACTTTTTCAATCAAAAGAGATATTTTTCTCTTTTGTGCATCTTTCAAGTCTTCGTCTTCATTCTGTAAGATTATTTCACAAATAAACAAAGGAAGAATGTTAACCAGTGCTGCTGCTGAAATTGAAGGAGTAATATCTTTTACATGTACAGGAATATCTTGCCTTGAACACTGCACATGAATATGTCATTGTTTCATCCAAGAGAATAGCAAAGAGTTCATTGCTCTAGAAACAGACCAAAGAAAAATTGTAAACTTCTGTTCATTTAGTGTCAGCACTCAAAAAAATCATGGAAACAAAAGGTACCGAAGATCACTAGAAAATGTCCCATGAAGAATAAATGTTAGCACAAAAGGGAGAGCAATTATGAAACCCAAAAACAATTCTTTGTCAAGCAATATATAATTCTGGCTGCCATATTGTGGTAAACCAAACTGTAAACGTTATTCACAGTCTATAAACTGTAACTGAAGCATTGAGTTTGTCTCTATTCGAGTTATATCAAGGCAGAAGAAAGATCAAAACCATAGGAAGATATACCCTGAACTTGTATGACCACAGTATGTAACATATTTCTTGGAAGATATTTCCTATTCTGAGTCTCTTCATTATTCCTTCAATAGATACACACATTTTGAGAGTAAACTCCAGATTCAAAATTCAATTTTTTAGCTATCTTTTTTGCTAAAGAATATTTGATTTGACATTTTGTGATTGTGCATAACTAGTTATATGCTCACACAACTATATCTTGATGGATAATATGTACTTGCTGCAACAGGTTCCTTGAAAGTCACTGAATCTAGGAAACTTCGTAGTTAATGATCTTCATACCAGGTCGTAATGCCTAGAGATGTTCCTGCGAGCCTGTGTGAGAGTATTTCGCCTTGAAACATGCTCCATGAAGAACTTTGCAGATGCCAAACCAGCTGTAAGGAAAACTGGTGTCCACCAACCTCTAAGGAAAAAAATAAAATAAAATTTTAATATGCAAATACAATTAATAGTAATTATAGGCTTCAACTCATCATATTAACTTACCTATTCTTCAATTTTGAGTTGGATGCATTTGAATCTCTATTAGCTATGAGAATCTGCAGTAAAAAAACCGAAGTACATGGAAGTAAAGTGTTAAGACCCAAAGAGACAACTCTATAAGATTAAGATGAGCATCCTTACCAAAATAAGATTCAAGAGACCTTCATTTTTATCAACAAATGAAAAGTCCCCGTTGATATATGCATCTGCAAGGCCTAAATCAGCCTGTGTCATCACCTGCCAAACACGTAGAAGTGATTAGGTTTCAGTTCCTAGCCAACCACTTAAGCCTAGAGTTGCATCGACATAGATAAGCATATTCTGTCACTTCCACACCTAGAATGACATCTATCAATAATCCTACTTCATGCAAAATTTAAAACTATATATATACCTTCCAATAAAATTGGGGATTGTGGACTCTTATAACACTCTTCAGAGAGTAGTTTTTCCCAGTTCCCTCAAAGGTAAACATCGTTCCTCCTTCTTCCAATAAACTGTAATTCCTCAAGGTAAAATGTATCAGTAATTTAAATAAATTTTTAATGTCTAATCCATAGAAGATGACATATATGATGTATTTTTAATCTTGTCATTGTCAAGCCGTGAAAAAAAAATAAAAATACTAAAATCAATCTAGAGCATGATATCAAAGGAAATGATTATTATTGTTTTCAAAACTGGTAACCCTAGTAGATCTATTGCTTTTGGAATCACCCTACTTTTGGCCTAGACCACTTGTATCTTCTAGGCAATTATGTTTGAGTTCAAAACATCAACAGTATAATGGAGCTAACTCTCCCTGTAGGAATTTATTTCCTTAAATACCTAACTTAAGGAGAATTAGGCATGCACCAACGAAACAAACACTCTTTGGTACCCTAGTTCAATTTGTAATCAAGTATGCAAAGAAAAGTTAAGCTTTACCCAATTTTCTAAATTACAAGTAAATATCTTTTATTTAAATGAATTCTAATTATTTATTTATTTTCATTTTTTAAATCCAATTCTACATGCATACTTATTGCATGGATATCATATTACCAACTTGAAAGAGTAATTTAGGCTCATATAATCCCAAAGCTCTTCATCACTAAACATATACCATCATTATATATCTTGTAATACTAAAATTAAGCTTTATGATACTTTTTTCTGTTTGGAGAACCATTATTGGAAGTGTACAAACTGTCAGAAGTCAACTCACGTTAAACAACCAGTAGTGATAAAACAACTCAGGAATCTAGTCACAAAAATGCGTGCTCCCAGTTCCTTCCAAGAAGGTACCATGTGTTTTGGGTTGGTTTGAAGGGCACAGCATCTTCCAAGAATGCCATGAGCTGCAATCATGCCAGCCTGAAAGTTCAAGCTTAGAGTTAAATTTTTTGCTTCATTTCAACAACTTGGTAACATTTTGCAAGAAAATTAATTGCCTAAATATATTTCCGTTTAAGGAAACCCTTAAAAGAAATATTATTTTTCAGTGAAAATTACATTCCCTCTTTATTTATAGACTTGGCATTAACTACCTTTAATCCATCTTCATGAAATCCATAACCTGAAAAGCACAAATATATGTTTAGATCACTGGTATATTTGAAGCACATATAAATTCCTCAACTTAACAGAGGTTGTTTCTAAAAATAATGGAGATTAGATATACATAATTTAGTGGGCATAAACAGGTTCGTGGAAGCTAGTAGTGACTTCGTTGTTAATATTTTGTTTGTCAATTCAATAAGCAGGAATGTACCTTGATAGGCCCCTGAAAACCAGATTCTTCTTTTCCCTTGAATATGGTCTAGCTCTAACGAAGCTTTGAATGCAGCAACTGATGGGATTGGATGGCCAGTTGACCACTTCAGCAAGGTATTTTCTGGTATACGATCTGGATTGAGAGTTATAAGAAAGGGTGAACTTGTTGCTTCAATATTCTACAAATTAGAATAAATATTAACCAAGTTAGTCCATTGCTCGCTTTAGTTATAATAATAGAGTTCAGTTATGATCAATGCATGCGTATGAAAATTTACCAACCTGAAGAATATTGAGCCAGTATGTCACACAAACTTTGTTGTTGTTACTTCCAAGAAAATTCCATGCACTCCATGCTGCTGGGTTTTTGGGCATTAAATTTTTGTCACGATGAAGAAAAATATCACTGCCAATACAGATCAAAGAATAATTGTGCATTTGGACATATTTGAATATAGACAACAAAAGATTCTTGATTTTATCAGCTTAACATTTTTTACTCATTAACATACGTGATGACATGAATGTATCTTGTGGCTTCCAGGAATGCATGAATTTGATCAATGCTTCAAATGTAAATATAACCACATCCAACAATTAGAAATATTAGAATGGATTTTACCTGTATGCATATTGAAAAGCACCAAGAATTCTTCGCTCATCATATGTTGCTTCATCTCTTAATAGTCTCAAGGCATCAGGTGCATGTATTGCCATTATACATCCATCATACATTTCTTGAGAACCATCTTTGCAGTACACAACACATCCTGCAATAATTTTTCTAGTCTTGTTACTAGAATTTCATTACTTAAATCCAACTATAATTAATATTTAAGAAAAAAAGGCAATGCCCATGCCAATCAACCAGATTGAGTTCACCTTCCCTATCTAAAGGGGAAGGAATTGAAAGAGTAACAACGGTTGGATTACTTAATCACCTTTTTCAGATGTTGAAACCAAGTGAACCTCACAATTAGCTATTATTTGACTACCTTTACTCTCTAGCTCTTCTTTGACCTGATTTTTATAACAAAGTAGTTAATGTCAAATTTTGTCCTATAGCTTAAGTTGAAAGATCTTTTGTATAAGTGACACTGGAAACTACTCTCCAGGTGACATAGATATATATTTAAGACTTGTATGATAATCAATAAATAGCACCTTCTTAACATAATTTTGTGAGCGCCATCTTACAGTTAGCCACTGTGGTCTGCCAAAGAGCTGTAGACAGGACCATGTGAATCAATAAGTAATCTTTAGTTATTTAGATAATAGAACTAGATTATACCCTATACAAATCTTTCAGAGTCAATTGTCCTCGTACCTGAAGTAGATGATGATTGCGACAGAATGAAAGAACCGAGAAAGCAGAAAAGCTCATAACTCCTTCAGAAGAGCAGGACCAGATAGAACCACAAATTGGAATCTACATGTATTTAATATTATAAATATACACTAAGAATAGAAATGGTATATATAGAAAATACAGAAAACACTAGTCTAAGATGTGATTGAACTAACAAGATATGCTTTTTGAAATAATTCTGAGTAACCCCTTGATTTGATGAATTCCCCAAGTGGCTCATTGCGGTCAATATCTGGGTTATTCTCAAGCATATCAAGATAGCTGCATTGCAAAATTGGAAAAGAAAAAGCAAACTAATTGATCAGGGTTCAGTTATTCAGGACAATAGGAAGAAAACTATTATGTACTTTGCAGTTTGAAGCATTTAACAATAAAAGTAGGTAACAACTGGCCTATTAACATCATCTTTGAACTTGATAATTTCCCTAATCATTTGCCAGAAGTAAGGATTCAGTGCATTCCTTTTCTGTGCAAACAAGCTGGACAAACCATTTCTGCTTCCCCATTCGCAGCCCCGGCCATTGTCTAGGCTAACAGAAAATGACATGTCTGATGATTCCATAACAACTCCAAGACTCTCAAAAAATTCCATCATATTGGGATATGTGACCTGTTTAATTATTCATATTACATTGTCAATATATATATAAAACCCCAAAATGACATTGCTGTAACTATTTCATCATACAAAATCAATCAATATCCAAATACATGAATGAATTCAATACCTAACATTTTAACTGATAACAGTAAAAATAAAGGAAACTGTGAAATGCTTGCCATTTTGCATACTGTATTGGATATTTTTCAGACTACATGCTTGCATCCTATTTGTTTTTGAATATTTTTTTAGCCAATTCTGGTGGGATATCATTAACCTGATACCCTTTCTATTGTTTCTACAAAAATTAATGCTGAAAATATAAACTAACAAAATTACAAATGATCCAACTATTATCCTTTATTTACGATGATTTTGATGATTTCTGTTCTATAATATGAGATGATATTGTCTTTTTATATATGTAATGTACTTGTCATGTATGTACCCATCTCAACATCTGCATAACATAGTATGTACAGCATATTGTAAAATTTCCATGGACCAGTTTCTTGGTTTATATAATCCATGCACACACAGCACAGTAGATTGATGATCCTATGTGGAATTATCGGCTATATACTAACACGGAATTTTTATGCTTTATTGATAGTACATTAAATTATGCATATCTTTATGAAGACAGTTAATCAGTTAGCATTTTCACAACTGTACAAGACATCCCTTGTGACCAGGATACAGGTAAACGGGAATGTGGAATATCTCTGAATATAGTGATTGATAATTCATGATTTGACTAACAATATCATATTTTCAAAGTATAACAATGAGATTGCGTTGGGCATAATCAATACTGATGCTTTGTGTGTGTCTGTTTCCTTTAATGTGGACCGTTGTTACCTTTATGATGACAATGACCAATGCTACTATGTATGAATTTAAACTTACAACTCCCCATAGTCCTACACCAGACTACATTATGTTTAAGCAGTTTATTTATTTGACAAAGTTTGAACATCACCAAATATATATATTGTGAATCTAAAAATTGTGAGCATCACCTTCTCAACCAAAAAATTTCATCCAGAGGAATTCTACATTGTACAATGTACAACATTGCCATAGCTAAAAATCCCCCTACTATTTTTACACCTTTCTAATCAACTTTCCAATCTGGGTTATATATAAATATATGGCGCACTTTGACCACTTTTTTTAAAATGGTGTCCTTGTAAGACAATTTTCAGTTACGGAACAGTCATCAGAAGTAGTCCAAAGAGGCTCAGAGGCTGAGCTTTGATGGGACCTAAACAAATAAACGTCTCAGAACCAAAAAAAAAAAAAAAAAAAAAGGTAAAAATCACTCATCAGGACCACAGGTGGGGCCCACTAAAGCGTATATATTTTGATACACTTTCCCGCTTCTTTATAGGTTTTAAGATAAGACTATACATATCTTTCTTGAAGCTGAAAAACATTTACAATTTTACAGAAGAATATTTTTTATAATTATTTTTTGTCATTCTTTTCCTTTACTTATTTTATTCGATATTTATTTTTCTCATTTTATCTTTCTCTTAAATTGTAAAATTTATCTTACAAAGTTTGTATGAATAATATTATCCTATATAGTATAGTGAGATTCAGTTTTAATAGACGTTTTAAAAATGTTTTTATAAATAATTGTAAGCATATTAATTTATTATTATTTTAAATAAAAATATATGAAATAGAAAAATAATTAAATATTGATTTTCTTAATTTCATATAAAATTTTTAAAACAAAATTAAATAAAAATATGATAATATTTTTATAATTATTGATAAAAATACAAATTTATCTTCTTTCTAATTAATTAACATTTAGTTCTTCAAAAAAGGTGATACATTTATTAATTTAAATTACAAAAAAGTAATTAGTTATTTGGGAAGGCATTATTATAAAAGCTTTAAAAAATTGAAATTCAGTGTAAACATTGTATGGACAAATGGAATGGAAGGAATAAGTGACAAGTGTAGCTAAACATCACCCAACCCTAATGCTTATGCTAATGCAAGTTTATTTTTATTCTACAAATATTACCACTAATGAAATACGAACAAGTAAATTATTCAGCCAGCTATATGTTATCTATGAAGCAATGTGAATTTATTGTCAATGACAGCACAGTTGTCTTTTTATTTAATTTTCTAAATGGATGAAGTTGTAAGAAATTAGAAGAACAATGACTTCTTGTCATGTAAATAAATTAGAGTACTCGATCAGAGAAGAAACTAAAATAAGTACAAATAAAGCAATGTATATTCGTCAATAGAATTATGAATAAAATTGTCATTTTACTATTTCTCCCTGGTAGATTTATTTTCAAATTCTCGAAAATATATATATTTTTATGTTACCCTTTTAGGTTCATCCTTGAAAATCTGAATATAATTCTCTCCTCAACACTGGCGAGAATCTGAAAAGCATTATTATAACACACACAATCTATGGAGGATAACCTAGAGAGTATCTAAGTTTACATGAAAATTGAGAACAGCCAAAAAGCTTGCTTGCCCTTTACTGTTTTGGATAATGTGTCATTGATTTTGAGGCTAGCAAAGTTCAGTTTTGACATAAAAAATAAAGCAAAGTCCTGAAGAATGAGAGAAAAAGGTGTGCTTACTCGGTTGAAGACCATGAAACCAAGGTCCACATCAACACCATCAACATTCACAGTCTTGGCATGCCCTCCCAACCAGTCCTCCTTCTCATAGAGCACCACATTCACTCCACCTTTGGCCAAAACATAAGCAGAAACCAACCCACTAATCCCAGCACCAACCACTGCAACTCTCATCTTTGCTCTCTACAATTCAGTTAATTACTATATAACAGGAACCAAAAAGATTGTGCCTTTTTAATCCAAGTGTAGCAATCTGAAAATGTAAAACAATTTAAGAATGTGGGCTACTCAAATGACATACGTGGAACTCAACTGTCCACACACAAGTGAGTGAAACAAAAGGAGGAGATGTTGGCAAGTTGAAGCTACATGCAATTTTAATATTCCTTTTTAACTTAATCGTCCACATTATTCTATAGTTAGCAACTGCCATTATCCTTCAAAAGCCAACATCTTCCTAATTCTTCAATACTGTCAAACATAAAACGCGGTAAATAATAATAGTAATGCAGATGTGGGGTTGGAATTTGGAAAAGACTTGAAAAGATAAATTAATAATTGTCAATTCAGATAGAAAGCTCAGCATCATCCATTGTCATTCATCTCTTATCTTCTTCTGCGTCTCCGACAAAATTGCAAAAAGGGGAACAAAAAATACAAGTATCCGATGTAACCTTGTGCACATATTTCAAAACGCAAAAATATGCAATAGTATTCTTAAACTGTGGTGTAAAGTGTTCTAGAAAAAAAAAGACCTGTTGCATAATTTGCTGAATTGGGTAATGTTTCGTATATTCTTAAATATGCTTTTTAGATTGTGAAGCTTTTATTTTAATTTTATCTTTTAATAAATTTTTATTTTAAATTTCTAATGCAGACGTGATCAAACAAAAATTTTACCCATAACAGTTTTTTAATGGATCAGATAGACTAAAAATACAAAATTTATCACAAATTAAAGACTTGAAAATTACTTAAAAAAACTAAAATATGAGAAAAATATATATAATCCTTTAGTTTTAATAATGATAAGTGTTATATTGGAACATATTTAGTTTTAATAATGATATTCATGTGTATGTGTATAATATTTTTATCTCTCACATGTTTTTTTTTTAATCTTATTACATCACTTATTAGTGTTACGCCAGCAAAGTGTATAGCGGTCATTTTCATTTTCCGATTCTAGTTGGTCTCATTGTCTACTAACGAAGTGATCGATTATCATTTCACATTGTATAGCTGGAAAGTGCTATTTGCCAGAGTACACGTGTTAGTACCGAGTGAATATCCAAATTTCTCTATAAAAAATAAATGCGAGAGACACTTAATTTTTTTCAAAATAAGTAATTATTATAATTTCTAAAAATTATGATGATTAAATACTTTATTATTTTTTATATTTAATGGATAAAAAATTTAAAACGAACTACTTTTATAATTTTAAAAAACTATTTAATAACTTTCTTTTAAGAAAAATTAAATTAAGTTGACTAATTTTCTTAGACACGTTGCTTGCATCGCTATCCGGCTGCAAAAGAGTAGGGGGACAATAATTTTATAGTAAATTTTTAGGATTAATTATAATTTTAGTTATTTTATTTTTATTGTATTTTTTAATTTTTGTCATGCAATTTTAGTCATTTAATTTAGAACTTGTTTGATTTTTGTCTTACTAGTTTGATATTTACATATTTTTCAAATACGCAATTTTGATTCTCTTATTTAAAAAAGTTGCACCTATTAACTTATTATCCAAATTTTAATAAAGTAATGAAATACATATTAATTATGTTAATATGTCTCCATTTATTTGATTGATCTTATTAAAAATATCTTGTCATGATAATGTGTATCATATAGGGTCAGTATTTTGTGTTTTTATTTTCACGTTCAAATGTTCTCTCTCTCTTTTTTTTTTTTAGTCTTTCTAATAAATTTATCTCAAAAAAAAAAATCTTTAAATTTAAACACATAAATTCAACAACATAATTAACCTAAACAATTCAACACATTTAATAACAAAATGAATATGGACACTTCAATATAACTAACAATCAATTCACCATTTTGTTAAAATTTGAATAACATGATAAAAATAAAATAAAAAAACTAAAATTATACATTTAAAAGTTAGAAAAAAAATTAGAATAAATGAGAAAATAGAAGAATCTAAATTGAGCAATTACAAATTAGGGATTGAAATTTGAAACTGAACAAGTACTAGATTAAAAAATAAAGATTGCACAATAAAAGATTATGAGTTTAATATCAAGTAAGGATGACAATAGGTAGGGTACTATAGTACACATTCTCATACTCGCGTTTTAAAAAAATACTCGTACCTGGTCCCATATCCGCGTAAATATGAATATTAATCCTCGTACCTGTATCCTTTGGATACCCGCATACTCATCTTGTACCTATTACCCGCACTTGTTTGAGAAAAAATATTTATAAAGAAAAATATGTTTATATAACTTCACATAAATAGCATAATAATACAAAAATTTAATATGTAGTTGTCGAACAAAGTATAAATATAGATAAAAAATAAATATTCAAAGATCATAAATGTTAAATGTATCTTAATATAATAATTTTCTAAACTAAAATTCTTAGAAACAATAAGCGAAACTAAATACATAAGTTATTTGTTAGTGATAACCCTATCTTGTGTGAAATTTGATTGATTGGTAATGTTAGAGTGATAACGAAATAAATATGTACAATGATTGTCCCTTTGTGTGGGATCACTTAGTGACCTTTTGTGACGACATTGACAACTAACTCTAATAAATAACGTTTCATAATTGTTAAGTTTTAATGAGACAAACATTGAGAATGAGAATAGAGTTAGAGTAGAGAAGTTAAATACTAACAACAGAAAGTGGATACATAAAATATTTTTTTTAACTTTTGAATTTAAAATTGTAAGAAAAATAATAGATTTAATTAAAATAATATATATATATATATATATATATATTAATACTAATATTTTTAACTCATATACTATACGAAAGTATTTTATGAAAAATACAAATTTTTGAAAAATTATTTTAATGAATTAAATATTTATAATGTATATAAATTTTAAAAGAAAGAATTTAAATAAAAGATAAATAGTTACAATAAAATTTTATAATAAAGAAATATACGTGTATATTAAAAAATATATACTTTTTTATCTGAAAAAATTAACAATAATTTTTTATATTTATATCTTTTCAAAAACTTCTTTGAACGTGAATAAATAGTAAGAATAATATTATTTAGATTCAATAGATTATAGTTGTGCTTGTAATACATATGTTGCATAAAAAATATTATTTTAAATTAAAATATAAAAATAAAATTTAAATATTATTAATAAATAATAAATTTACGGTAATAGTAGGTGATTGTAAAATTTATAAAATATTTACAATATATTTATTATTTATCATTCAATTTATGATTTAACATCAATATGATTTTATTAACAAAAATATTTGTATAGAAAATATTTTATGTGTGTCATATATAAATAATATTTTTAAAAAAGTCAATCTCATATTAACTATGTAATAATTAAATTGTATTAGCCTAATTAAATGATATAAAATAGTAAATAAATTTTTTGGTTTACTTTATTGTTAAATATATTTTAATATTAATCTTATATAACTTCACATAAGTAATATCATAATAGAAAAATTTAATACATAATTATATAATAAAATTCAAGCATATATATATATATATGGGGCGGGGTGAGTACTTAGATACCCATACCCGCACCCATCCTCATTAAAATTTGCGGGTTTTTACCCATATCTATACCCGTACCCGCATAGCGGGTAAATACCTTACCCATTGTGAATAAATTTTGCGAGTGCCTATCGAGTACATTACCCATTATCATCCCTAATATCAAGCTATCAAAACTAAGAAACCAAACTTGTCATTATTATTTTTTTAATAATAAGTTCTTTTCAATATCTTATCTTTTTATTTATTTATTTATATCTTATTTTTTTCCCCTCTTCTGTACCATGTCTCTATCAGAATTACAATCTCAGAGAGTTTAAAAACAAAACAAAAAACCCTAATATACCTAATTTCCTTAAGGTCGATAATAGGCATGATTTTGAACCACTTGATTCCCAAATAAGTATAAATAATATGTGAAATTTTATAAGTGATGAACAATATACCTGAAATGCATTGCCAATTACCTCGAACCACCCAGCTTCTTTGAGCAATTTTTGTAGTTTCAATGGCAAATTGCATCCAAAACCCTTGCTTTTACACGCATTCCAGTACCAGCACCTTGCTGGGTTATTGTGTCACAGGATATATATATATATATATATATATATATATATATATATATATATATAACTCAAGCAAATTAATTTTCGTATATTAGTTGAATCATAAGTTTTATTTCAAATTAAATTCAAACCTTACAAATTATAACCATTGACGTGGACTTGCGTTTTGAGTCTTGTCAACGATCATCTCAATATCAGATACATGATTGCAAATAGAAATTATTTAATTACATGTATAATATTTCATTCAATGTGATAAGAATTTAAAGAATTATTGTCCATTTAATGATTTTTATTTTTAATTCTTTAACAAAAATGATAAAGACAGTTGTCATGCTTGTTGAATTTTATATCATATTGATTTATTTTCGTATTGTAAATTTATCACCATTAATAGATAATTAATTTCGTGACTTTATTAGTTTAATACTCCCGAAGTCTCATTTTATTTGTCATTTAAGATTTTTGCACAATAAGTAATAAATATAATCAATTCTCTCATTTTCATAACAAATATTGATTGGTTTTCTATTATATTTCTTATCACTCATATTTTTTTTTCTCTATAAAATTAATTAATAACATCCTTTGTCATCTTTTTATACACTTTTCAAAGTCATTCCACCAGAATATTATTATCGATTTTGGTGAAATTGTTTGGGACTACATGATATTATAGAACGAATATCTGTCAATGCTGATTATATTCAGTTTTGGATAAATATTTTCAGTTAAATTAATAAAAAGATATTAAAACATGAATTAAAATTTTATAAAAAAATGTAAAGTAATAAGGTTATATTTTAAATATGATAAAACATCGATTTATTCTACACAGTAAGAGAGGGATATATTATAAAGAAACTAACAATGTGAGAGATTAAGGAATGAATAATAATTTCATTAACTCTCATAATATTAATTACTAAAAAATAAAAACAATTTAAAAGTATTATGACATTATAACAACAAAATTAAAGTTTATAAAAAAATTATATAAAATAAAATAAAGAAATAATTTCACAAATATTTTGTTACTCTTACAATAATTTTATAAATATAATATAATGATTAATAAAATATAAAAAATTATCAAATAATTAATAGAGGTTAATAGAGGTTGGTCTGAAAGATAAGCGATTCGATATCATTTAAGTAAGATCTTAGATTCGAGTAATCTTCAGTAGTAGACTTATCCACTACATTTAGGTACGTGATCTAGGTTGAATTGGGATTAAGTCGGATGAAAAACTAAAAAAATATATATCAAATATTTATTTATATAAATAAATATTTTTAGAAATAGTATTAATTTGTTTGTATATAAATTTTTTTCATAAAATTTAGTTTATTGTTGTATTTATAAGTTATAATCAGCTGTACCAAAATCCCACCCATAATAGTATAGAACAAAAGCATAAGATATTTAACGGATAATGCTCGATCGTGAGATTTCAATGATATCAGGGAACTTAATCGTAAAAAAAGAAGAAGAGAGAAATATATTTAAATATAATGAAATCACAAAAAAATATTGGAGTTAGAAATTAAGAAAGAGAGAACTTGAATTCAAAATTATAAAGAGAAAGAAAGTAATTAAGATGAGAAACATACCTAAACGCAAATTTTGTAAGATGAAATCACCATAGATGAATCAAGAAAGCTGAAAAAAATGGGGGGCAAGCTTCAAATTTTCATAGAGAAAAACATATTAGCAAATTTTGAGAGATGATAGCATCATCATGAGATTTCAATCATATCAGCAAATTTATGTCATAGAGAAAAAAAAAGAGAAACATATTTAAATGCAAATTTTGCATAATAATAATAATAAAATCATTGGCATTGCAAAATACAAAAAGTGAAGTCATATTCAAAATTGTAAAGAAAAAAAAATGAGAAACATACTTAACCACAAATATCGTAAGATGAAATGACGTGAAAAATCAAGAGTTACAAAATTAAGAAGAGTGAGGGCCAAGCTTCAAATTATGGAGAGATAGAGAAGAGAAGAGAAACTATAATAGAAAAAAAAAAGCATAAAAAAGATAGAGAGAATTAGGGTTTAATATAATAAGATATATACATTTTATAAGTGAAACTTTTTTTTTTTTCAAAAAATCCCTGGTTCCAAGGAACCAAAAATATAAATAAAGTATTTAATAATTTTACAAAGTTTAAAAAATTTCTTAAAATCTTCCTTTTAATTTTAAATTTTTTTAAAAAAAATTGAACTATTTTTTCTTCTTTAAAATAAACTTTCAAATAAAACCTAAATCATTCCTTGTGAATACCCCTGCCAATAAATTGATTTCAATTGAAAAGTTAATTCAAGAAGCTGTAATACTGTTCAATTGAAAACTCAATGTTCTAAAATTAATTTAAAAATATAATGTTGAATGTATAATATAATATAGAATTATAATAATAAAATAAAATTATATAATAATTTTAAATACAATATTTTCCTGTAATATAGCTGTATTTATTTTAGTTTAACTGGTAATTTTTAATACTGCACGAGTATTACTATAAATAAAATTAAATTATTTTTAAAATTATTTAATATCATAATTATCAATAATAAATATTATACTATATTAAATTTAAAATAAATTATACAAAAATTTAAAGTAATACCGAATAAAAATAAATGTATATGTAAAAGAAAAATTTATTGACATTAAGGAAAAAAAACTCTAATTTGAAAATATTTCGAATAAAATTTGCTCATTTAAAAATTAATAGTTATTTGCATTATACTCGATTATCTTTTACTCTTTACACTTTCTATCCTTTAATATATCTTTATTTTTTGAACCAATTATTTATTTCATCACTCACCACAATGAAAATATACTTAAAGGATGCATTTTATACCACTCACCAATGAGAAGATCTTCAAGTAATGATTAAAGGATTTTAATTCATCATATAATTTCAAATCATCACATACTTACAATTTTTTTTATTGTAGACATTAAGAAATAGAAAATTATTTCATAATCGCTAAAAAATTTATTCCTAACTCCATTATACTTAAAATTAAATTTTAATCCAAATTAATTCTATAAAATTAAAATACACACTGTGGGATCACACAGTTGGGACCTGTTCCTTGGATTTTTGTTTTGCTTTCTTAAGCTTCGATCTTTACTTAAAAAACAACGAGACATTAACATTAGGTCTTTACACAGAAAAATTCTCTTATACATTGTAGATACATGTCTGAATCTGTTTTTTTAAATAAAATAATTCAAACAGCTCTCAAACTAAAGACAGAAATAGATCTTACAAACATGGAAGGTAATTGTTGAAAATAAATAAACTTTATAGTAAGTATCTTATATACATTGTACGAATATTTTAACATTTAAAAATCAAAATTATAAATTAAAAGAAAAATTTAAAATTATGAGAAAGCATGTGTAATTAATTTAAATAAATATGAAACATAGTACTTAAGTTTAGCGAAAGAAAACTATTTTTACTATAAAAGACAAAATTGGATAGTAATAAGGTTGAAAAGGTTAAAAGCAACTAAGAGAAAAAGAAATTAATTATTTATGAGTTTTAATAAAAATAAAATAAAATTTGAAAGTGTGCGATGTCATTTGTCTAAACAGAAACAACAGAAGATGTTTTCATGTTAAAAAACAAGGATTTAAACTTATAACATAAAAATAGACCATATTATAAATTTTTATATGATAACGTAATACCTTTGTTGATTTTTGAAAGGGGAGTATTGTAACCCTTTTAATCATAGTAATATTTTTTTACAAATTACTTATTAAAGTATATAATTTAAAAACTAATAATCGAAATAGGTGAATTCAAAGGAAATAGACACAGGATGTGACACCTTAAAACTTAACACATGTCATATTTTGGGTGCTATCTCTTAATGTTGAGATTTAGATTTAAAATTAAAATATTTATTTATTTCTCATTTTGACCAAATTTTAAAATTTAAATTCAAATTTTAATTTTAATTTTACAGATTCAAATTTTAATTTAAAATTAATTTTTTCTTTTATTTTAACTAAATTAAAAATAAATTTTGAATTTTAATTTTCTTCTCACATTGATTGAATTTTGAATTTAAAATTAATTTTTTTGTTTCTCTTTCACTTTGACCAAAGTTAAAGATTAAAAAAATTTAAATTTTGAATTCCGATTTTAGTTAAAGTGAGAAAAAACTAAATTTTTAAATTTTAATTTAATTAATGTGCGAAGGAAACTTAAACTCAAATTTAAACTTAAATTAATATGAAAGGAAACTAAAATTTAAATCTTTAAATTTTTTTAAAATGAGAGAAAAAATTAAGATTCAAATTTTAAATTCCAACACTAAAAGGTAGAACTAAAATCTTTTATGCATCAATTTTTAATATAAGAAGCAGAATAAAGAAGAGTAACATACTTATGACATGTGACACATTCTGGTGCAGGACTTCTATTCTTTTTGCTCGGTAATATTTATTTGAATTTATCTGTTTTAGTAATTAGTTTTTAAATGATATTATTTTGATAAACAGTATTATTACTGTTAAAAAAACACCTCAGTCCCTTTTTTCCATCTAAAATAGTTTATACTGTTAAAGCTTGTTACGTTGTTCTATACTAAAAGCAAAACTGGATGTGTTTTTGGGCAGGTAGAAGGGGCCTTTATACCTTCCTTAGTAGAGAATAAAGTGTAGCAGTGATAATTGTGGCCAAGATATTAGATGATACAAGAAGAGCTGCTGAAGGATAAATGCGTCCTATGTCTTTCCTTATCACCACCCCTTCAATGATTGGATAGTTGACAACAATGATATAAGCTGGAAGGAAAAGCTGTATGAACATCTTATCCCAATCTCCCACAGATAACACTCTATAGATGCCCCCTATGAAGCAAGATATGTTGATAATGAGGAGTGCAACCATTGGCACAAGAAACATGTTTGATGTTCTGAAGTCATATTTGTCCATTTGGTAGAGCTTAGTTTGTTCATCATCCTCCACTTTATTGGTTGGCACAAAACTAGCCTTTTTTAAACCAAATTTCTTCATTACAGCATCCATACATCCATATAGATGGGATGTGATTGATGTCATCATCCATATCCTTTGCTCAATTATCCATTTTCTGAATGTTCCTCCAGTTGAGAGGACTTCAACTAAGTGTTTGGTGACAGCAGATAGAAAGATGAACAGAAAAATGAAGAAAAATGGGTCTGAGACCTGAGACCCAAAAGGAAAAAACAAAGGAATTATGTTACGATATTTGAAGCAAATATAATCAGTTCAAGGAAAAAATGAAGACAAGGGGTTGCAATGTTGCAAAATCTTAGTTGTTACCTTGGGGTACAAGGGAATTCCATCTACTAGACAAAGTTGAGGGACAACAGCAAAACACCAAAGAGGTAGGCAATAGAGAGGGAAATATGTGAGTTCTGCATAACAAAGACTCTGAAGTAGAGACATCCTTAAAGGCCCATATATAAGGGGACAAAACCTGCTTAGACCAATATCAAGCAGTCCAGAGTACCATCTGGTGCCTTGAATTAGTAAATCATTCAAATTAGTGGTACTATTTCCTAGAAACTGTGGCTTTGGTGGATCACATAAAACTGAATTCCAACCATTGCAATTCAACATGAATCCAGTTTGAACATCTTCACATACAGTACCGTACAGGAAGCCAACCTGGGAGAATAATCCCCAAAAAGAAAAAAAAAAATCATTGTCTATGATTGATAGATTAATTTAAATGATCGTTTGGATCATAAAATCTGCATACCTCTTTACCCCATTTGGTGCCAATTTCATAATTACAAGAAGCCAAATGCAAAATCTCTTCTTTAGGCAATATATCTCCAACAGTGACTGAATCTGGAATGCAGTTTTGTTCCAAGGATTTGATGAACTCATTGGAAGTGCCCACATATTGTTGGAGTTCAAGGTCAGTGTCTAACATTCAAAACATAACACTATATGAGTATATAGTATGTACCTTTATAAGTGTATGTTCATAAAAGTATAGAAGTTCAAGAAATAAATCTTGATGCTGTACACCTTCAATTTTGTATTTCCCATATAGCGATTCTCTTCTTATATAGAAGCCTGTGCCAGACAATACTGGTCCCTTAAGCCCATCCATACCTTGCCATAGAACCTAAAGTTGTGGGCAAAAACATAGTTAAATACAATGTCATTTTGGAGATATAGGTTTATACAATTATATCAAAATATGAAATCTTGTATGGTATCCTTTACTTTATATGCTGATCTGTGCTGACTGTCATATATGTCGTTCTTGCTTATATTGTGATATCTCTGAGGAAATTGAACAAAAGCAAGTGAAGGTGATATCTTGGGATCAAGGTGGAAACACAATGCTTGTCGTGCTGAAGCTGAGTCATTGCAGAACATGTCACAATCCAGCACTAGAATAAATGGAGCATTGGTTATCACAGCAGAGACGCGGTACTGCAAGAATATAAATTTTTTAACTAATCAAATAGCCGATTGCAAATCTGTAAAGCAGATTGAGAATGGTTCCAGTTATTTGTGTCACATTTGTTTGTCAGCTATTGCTAAATGTAGAGTGAGAATGCCATTAGTTGATACTTACGAAAATGCATTCACTTTGATCCAACAGGTTAGGGTCCTCGTTAGTAAACTTCTATAAAAATAGAAGAGCATAAGTTATTTCTCACATGTGAGAAAAGTTTTACTAGGTTTTTATACTAATTTTTTTCTCCTTATCTAGAAGTTTATCTAAATTGGACCAAAAAATCTCATAATTTTTCCACATAGAATAAGCCTTTAATAACAGATTTGGATCCTAGTAATATGAAAGTCATTTTAAAAAGAGTAAAAAGACAATTTTTATCAATGTAATTAGTAGGACCTGCAACCATTCAAGGTGGGTCCTTGTTAATTCTCTCTCTCTCTCTAATATGACCATAATAAGTTACTTATCAACTTGAGATGATCCAAAATCTTAAATAACACTATAGAGAGAAAGAGAGAATCATACGAGAGTATTGAGGGCTCCAGCTTTGAAATGGTGGGGATGAGAAGGTTTTTTCTCACGGGAAACATAGACAAGGGAAGGAAAATTCACTTGCTCAATTTCACAGCTGCTATTCTCTTGTATCACCTGCCACAATCAGATAAGTTGTGTTAATTGGAAGTTTCTCATCACAACAAATCAATTGCCAGTTGAGTTGACATATTTATGATTTAAAACAAATATTACAAGGTTAAATTCAAGCCAGAGTTTGATTCAAGCACTAACCAAGCCCTACATACAATTTTGAATTAGAGGTAATTGAGCAAATCAAGCCTACCCCAAGGTTATTTTAGCTTACTTTAAATGAGCTCATTGAACTTCAAATCAGTTCTACGACCAAAGAAGAATATTATGGATAACATAATACCTCTATAATAGGGGGATGATTTTGATCCATTATCCTAGTAACTCCGGAGTTGCCCTGTTCTTTTGTTACTCTTTTTATGTTTTCTTTGAAAGCCTCATATTTTTCCTGCAGAAAATTGACATCACATATAAATCAACTAAGTATTGCTCCTAAAATCCAAAATCTCACAGAAAATTAACTTCATCTCACAAAGAATCCACCTTGATCATTTTCTTATCTGCAAGAAACTCCATGCTCCCAGCAAAATCACCATCATCATTTTCTGAAGCAGAAAAATAAGCCTTGGGGCACCTACATTCTATTTTGTATCTCATGCAGAAGGGAAGCCACCACCTTGCAAACTTACAAGCCTCCCTCATAGCATTCAAGGTGACATGTGAACCTCCATCATCAGAAACATACACATGCAGTTTCTCTGGAGGGTAATCCAGTGCCATGGCTGATAACACAGTGTTCATCACATCTAGAGTGGGTTCCTTAGTAGGGTCTGCAGTGCATATGAACACATCAATAAGAGGGAGCTTGTGATCCTCTGGTAATCTTTCTGGAAACACAGTTCTTGAAACGGGGTGCCAACGGAAGGCTTGATCAAGAATCCAAATGAAGGAGAGAATGATCTCAGATGCAAAAACAAGAAACCAAGGTAACAATGGGATTCCCCTGGTTTGTGAATCTTTAAAGAAGAAACACAATCTATAATAAACCAAGAAACATAAAGCAGAAGAATGGAGAAGCATGTGTAGTCTATTGATGAAAACCAAAGGCATGTGGACATGGCTGAGACTTAAAGGAAGAGTCTCCTCCATTTTCCTTTCTCCTTGTATGGTTTAATGGTTTGCTATATTTGCTCTTCAAAGTTGGTTCAAATGTGACAATTTACAAAGCCTAAGATTGTTTTTATTGAAATCCATTCGTTTGAAGAAGATAAGAGAAATGTGGAGTACTTTATGTCATTCTTACGTGAGCGACAAAATATAAATAATCAAACGTTGTTTGTTTCCATTGGCGGGCTCATAAACTATACGTGAGACTGATTAATAAAGAAAAGTCTTTCTTGGTGTGCACTGAGTAAAAGAAGTGAAACAAAGAAAAAAGATTGTGCAATAATTGAGGCCATTGTCGTGTGTGGCGTACTGATTCACCCAATGGAGAAAAATAAAGCAAAAGACAGAAATATGGCGCACAGAGTTAAAATGAAATGTGCATTTTAATAAACTTTCTCATATATGTATCGCATTTCTCACATCTTGGTTAATATAACAATATTATATAATGTATATAGATATTATATCAATAATTGTTATAATTTAAGCATGTTTAACAAAGAGAGTGTAACTTATGTGTGACCTTTTTGTTCTAATTTTTTAATGTAATTTTACTGTTAAAATCACTCGTTTGGATGTTTTTTTTTTTAAGAATAGTATGATATGTAAAATCTAAAAGTCGTATTTGTAAATGGATAAATGAAGCTTCAAAAGTTACACCGTTTGCAACTGCAGGCGTCGCACTGTTTTTGTAGCCGACATCCTGGGATTTCATAATCTGGTGTTGTGTTGTGTTGTGTTGTTTGCAAGCACTCCCACATGAAAATTTGGAAATGCTAGCTTTATGTCACTAGATATTTGTTACTTCTTTTGCTTTTAAGTCACGTCATGGTTTTCTAGTCAACATGTCATTTGTTGATTTTATTTTATTTTCTTCTTCTATATTAGGGGCCAAAGGCCCAAAAGTGAAAAAAAAAAAAGAAAGCAACTAACTAACAAAACCATTTACCAAAAGGAAAAAACATGACAAAAACATTAAATAAAAAAAACAATTAAAACAAACTTGACCAAAAAATAACACATAATTTTAGTATTTTTACTTAAACATTTTATACAAATATAATATAATTATTTTTTGATTTATATAGAATATCTGATTTTATACCATATCTTAAGACAGTATTACTTTTGAATTATTGCTGATTTCTCTTCTGCTATGCTACTTCACAACACTGCTTATATGAACAACTCTGGTCTTACGAACACCGCGAGACATGATCTTTACTTTTTCCTTTTTTTTTTTTTTTTTTTTTTTTTTCCAAAGGAGAGATCTTTCTATGACTTTTTTTTTTTACTTAAATAATATATTTTTAAAAATAATTTCTTCAAATAAGATTTTTTTTTAAACTAGTTCTTTGTTTGATACTTTTTTAACCAAAGTAACTGTAGTATCGCTTATGCATAAATGATAATAAATTATTATTATTATTATTTTAATAGATTATCATTTTAGTATATTTGATACTACACTAGATATTAAAAATGTGTCATAACTAAATATATACAGACAAAATAAAATGATAATAAATTATTATTATTATTTTAATACCTTATATTTATATTTTTTGTTATTATTTTATTACTGTGTCGCAGAGTAGTGGATACTCATAATTTTTATTATTGTTTTAAAAAACTATCGTCTAAAAATGTCTGATACTCTCACTATCCTATATAAGCAGAAAAATGATGCTTTTAGGTTAGATTTATTCCTCGCATGATTTGTATTGAACATGAGTATGGTCTCTCTCTGACAGTGTTTTCCTTCAGTTATCATGTTTTGGTTGTTGCATTCTTTGTCAGATCTACGATTCTGCATCATTTTCATTGGTCTATTTTATTGCATTGTCTGGATCTTATTATGTTTTTGATTTATGGAAATTTAATAATTTTTCAGCATTCAATTTCGACGTGCTCCATGAGATTGTAAATTTGGTAATAAGTATCTTCAGTTCAATTCCCTGTAAATGGAAGCATCCTATGTATTTGTAATATGATAGGCATAGGGTTAGATTTGTTTGCAATGTAGGGAAATAGGTTTGAGGGGTTTCAGCTTCTTGCAAATGCGTCTGCAATATTGAATAAGGATCGGTTTCTTGCACCAAGAGGATGAAGCACACTCATCATTCAATGCCTCATTCATTTCTTTTTTTCAAATTCAAATTAATTTCACCCCTCTTTTATTTATGCATTGTTACCCTTAAAATGTAATTTTATTAAATAAGACAAATAAAAATGTCGTTGATGCACCTATATAATATCTATACGGTAAAAGTATTAGATTTTTTAATGATAATTTTTTAAAATAATAATAAAAAATATAAGTATTAAATACTGTGTAATGATAATCTATTAAAATAATAATAATAAATACAAATATCAAATATTATGTGACGATGATAGGATGATAGTCTATTAAAATAATAATAAAAAATTACTATTATTTATATGAGTTATATTGCTACTAACTTGATAAAAATAAGTATTAGACAGGAAATTTATTTTTTTTAAAAAAAATACTATTTTAAGAAATTATTTTTAAAAATATATTATTTAAATAAAAAAGCCTCTTTCTATTCGTGTAGGTAAGTGAGTTTTTTTTAATAATTTTTTTGTTTCAGTTTATTCAAATAATATTTTCTATTTTAATCTTTACTTTTTCATAGATTTTTGTTTTTACTTTTTATTATTAATCTGGTTTATTAAAATATTGTCAACTATTAACTTTTTGTTGATTATGTTAGTTAAAAATATTAAATACAACAATTCGTAAACAAGTATGATAAAAAATTATTTAAAAAATTAAAATAAAAACTTTATTAAAATATAGAAATTAAAAATATATTTAAATCTAATTTATTTTGCTTTCATCTTTACTTTTTTTTTTTTTTACTTTAGTCTTTTATTTACTTTTTTTTAATATTCTTCTCCAATAGCTACATACTCCCGATAACTACTATCGCTTTTTTTTTTCCCCCCCTCTTCTTCTCCTATATTTAAACATTTATTTTTGTTGGGTAGTACTCCTTTTTACCCTCTCATTATTTCTACTCCCTTGTAGTAAGGACAGTATTGTATTTATCTTTGTTAGTCTAATTTAAACTTTAATGGAGCTAAAGTACTGATAGAGGCAATTAGGCCAATGAAAGAAGAAAAAAAGAAGAGAAATATTCACTTTGAGTTAGGAACTTACAATTTTAGAAACAACTTTATTTGGATGGAGTTTAGAGATTGTTAATTTTTTTTAATCTTGTTCTAGTCATTTATCTTTAAACTGGCATCCAATGTATGATTTGTTATGATTTATTTTGTAACATTGCATTATTATCCTATTATAATAATTATGTGTCTTTTGACGGCTTATTAACTTTAACCCAATATCTTTTGACCAAAGAAAAGAAATCCATCGTGAGATTGTTGACAAAAACAAAAGCCATAAAGATTTTTTTTTAAAGAAAAAACCTTTAAGCAAAGCATATATGGAGGAGAGTCAATGGAATTTGCCTTTAAATAAATAAGCACTCGCCAAAGTGAAAGCTATATGTAACATTGAAATATAATCGAAGTGCCAAACTTTTATGGTCTTCCTCATCTATGACCTCTGTCGTTCTTTTAGTCATTCAAATTTTTAAGCTTAAAAAATAAGTTTTACTTTTCTTTAAGGTAATATTAGACTTGACCTATTTTCACTTTTAATCACATTTGTAAAATCTATTTGATATTTTGTTATACCTTCAGGATATATATATATATTAATTTTTTTAAAAAAAATGATAAATATAATGAGTGATATCATAAACAAATAACGTAAACACAAAAGTTTGAAGTATAAAAAATCAAAATTGATCAACATTAAACAAGTCATTTTTGCTATGGCATGTGTAGTCAAGAACTAATTAACAATACTCTGTACAATGAAAGATAGTAATAAATCTTATTTTAAGTAAGATTAACGATATTAGTTGGCCATATATATACAAATGACAATGCCACCTGTCAGAGCTCAAAGAAACTTCATCGCCTTCCTAAACTCAAAATCATAAGTTGACCGAGTCATTTGATCAAAATGCTTGTCACTTTAATTTTAAAAGAATATATAAAATACGTCTATTGGTGATATAGTTATAAAAAATAATATTTTTAGATAAAAATAATTTAAAAAATAATAATGAACATAAAAACGTGAAAATAAACATATTATTTATCTAGACTTAAACTAAAACAAACAAATTAAAACACAAACACATAATTTGAGAAAAAGAAACTAAAAAATTACAACATAATGCTTAGTAAGCTAATTTTAATTGAAGAAAAATCTTGCCAATATTTGTAACATTAATTTAAATTGTGTTCATTTTACATGAATAAAATTTCAAATATTGTAATAAAAAGCTGAAATAATAAGAATATGAAGGGGGCATATATTGTGTAGTGAAAAGAACCATGCATTAACAGGGCGAGAAAGAAGGACTAAAAAGGGCAAAGGAAGGATCTATTGTCCCTCGTTTTCTTCGCTGTTGACGACGTTGGCAAACTCATAATCATTCACATGAAACTGCTGTGTCCATAACTAACAAAAACTAACATAATCTCAACATGCAACACACGCACCTCCCTTTTAAGACCATCAAAATGCACTTCCTCTTCCCTCACTCTCTTCCCCCAGACATATTCTGACGCGCCTCCAAATCCACCGTCACCGCCGTCCTGACCCACCACCACATGGGTCAGCACAGCCGCCGCGAGTCCTACCCTTCAACCACCTCCTCCCGCTTGGACTTACACCTCCACGCCCAACGCCGCCTCGATGCCGCCGCCGCTGCCACCGACGACCTCTCATGGCCCTTCGGCAAACTGTCGAGCTTAGAAGCCGACGCCGTGAGGGAGACGGCGTACGAGATATTCTTCACCTCGTGCCGGTCGTCGCCGGGGTTCGGTGGACGTCACGCGCTGACATTTTATTCGAACCATGAGAATGGTGGCGAGGGAGGGAAGACGAACCAGGTGGTGACGAAGCCCACGAGCAGGGTGAAGAGGATCTTGGGGTTGAAGATGCTCAAGAGATCTCCGTCGAGGAGAATGGGGAATAATGGAGGCTCTTCAACGCCTTCTTCGCCGGTGGGTGGATCTGGCAGCCCTTTGGCAAACACCGTCCCGGCGTTCAGACCCCGGCGGCCCATGACGGCGGCGGAGATTATGCGGCAGCAGATGAGAGTGACGGAGCATGATGATAATAGGTTGAGGAAGACCCTCATGAGGACCTTCGTTGGCCAAGTCTGTCTTCTATCTTATTACATTAAACTCATCTTTCGTTTTTAGTCTTCTGCCATTTGTGTGTGTGCTTAAATGACATATTTTATAGTAGACTTTTATAGAAATATAAAAGATCAATAATTCTTATATCAAGAACATGAGAATTATGAATATGAAATATACTACATGCAACAAAAGATTATTGATTTGACGTGAAATGAAGAAAACAAGTGTTAAAAAGCCAAAGATTGGGCCTAGCCATATATGAGATTTTAATGCATGGAATGTGGTAACTATATATTTTTATATTGCTCATGAAAATTTCATGTCTTTGTTGTAAATATGTTTAATTGTTTCTTGAATTTTAGATGGGAAGGCGGGCAGAAACTATCATTCTTCCATTGGAATTGCTACGCCACGTAAAGCCTTCAGAATTTAGTGATTCCCATGAGTATCATATGTGGCAAAAGAGGCAACTCAAAGTCCTTGAGGCTGGGCTTCTTCTATACCCATCAATCCCTTTGGAAAAGAGCAACACATTTGCTGCGCGCCTTAGGGACATCATAAGTAGTGGAAACTCCAAACCTATAGACACGGGCAAAAACTCTGATACCATGAGAACCCTTTGCAACTCAGTGGTTTCCTTGTCATGGAGAAGCCACAATGGTACTCCCACTGATGTTTGCCACTGGGTTGATGGATTTCCCTTCAACATTCACCTTTATACCTCTCTTCTTCAGTCCATTTTTGATGTCAGGGATGAAACATTAGTGCTAGATGAGGTTGATGAGCTACTTGAGCTTATGAAGAAAACATGGTCAACATTTGGTATCACCTTGCCAATTCACAACGCATGCTTCACTTGGGTTCTGTTTCAGCAGTACATAGCCACTGGCCAGATTGAACCTGACCTTCTTTGTGCCACACATGCCATGTTGAATGAGGTGGCAAACGATGCTAAGAGAGAAAAGGAATCTTTTTACGTTAAGATACTGTCATCAATGTTGAACTCAATGCATGGATGGGCAGAGAAGAGATTGCTCAATTACCATGATTATTTCCAAAGAGGGAATGCTGGCCAAATTGAAAACCTTCTTCCTGTGGTGTTGACAACCTCAAAGATTTTAGGTGAAGATCTTACAATCATTGATGGGGAAAGAGGAGAGAAAGGAGACATAACCATAGTGGATTCATCCGGTGATCGGGTTGAACAATATATCCGTTCTTCCATGAAAAATGCATTTGATAAGGTTTGAGCATAGTAATCTCTTGCTTTAGTATTCTAGACTAGTCAATTCTTGTAAATTGTAATCATATTTTTTGTGTGTGTAGGCATTAGAGGCAGTGAATGCCAAGCTTGCTGAATATGAAAGAAGGCAAGAATTAAGTGAAGTTCTTATTCAACTAGCTCAGGAAATTGAAGTGTTAGCGATGAAAGAAAGGCATCATTTTAGTCCAATACTAAGGAAATGGCACTCAACATCAGGTGCAGTTGCAGCAATGATGCTACACACCTGCTATGGGCAAGTGTTGAGGCAATACATAAGTGAAATGACCTCACTAACAGCTGAGTCAGTTCAGGTAATGCAGAGGGCTGGAAAGCTAGAAAAGGTAATCGTCCAAATGGTAGTTGAAGACTCTACAGAGTGTGATGATGGTGGAAAAACATTATTCAGAGAGATGGTTCCCTTTGATGTTGATTCAGTCATATTGAGTCTTTTAGGAAAATGGATTGATGAATCATTATACAAAGGCAAAGAGTGTGTGCAGAGGGCAAAAGAAACTGAAGTAAGTTTTGGCTTAATGATCCTTGTTCCTTCATAGTGAAGGGACATAAAAATTATCACAGATTTTGTTTTTTTTATCATAGAACATGTTTTTTAATTTCTTTTTTGGTAATCGCAGACGTGGAATCCAAAGTCTAAATCAGAGCCATATGCACAATCAGCTGCAGAGCTAATGGCATTGGTGGAAACAACTGTGGAAGAATTCTTCCAAGTTCCCATAGCAATTACAGAAGATTTAGTTCAAGATCTTGCTGATGGGTTGGAAAATCTCTTCCAGGACTACGTGAAGTTTGTTGCAGCATGTGGTAAGACCGTGAATTCATATAACTAATAGTACACAAATTGCACAATAGACTAGCAAAGTGTGTTCTGACCTTATTCTACCATCTTTTAGGTTCAAAACAAAGTTACGTTCCCTTACTTCCCCCACTGACAAGATGCAACCGAGATTCAAAATTCATCAAGTTATGGAAGAAAGCCGCTCCATGCAGTGCTGGTTTTGAAGATCATTCACAACACCTTAATGGAATACATGAAGGTCATAATTCTCGGTCATCAAGTAGTCGTGGCACACAGCGCCTCTACTTTCGTCTGAACACCTTGCACTATCTCCTTACACAAATACATTCTCTTGAAAAATCACTCTCTATGAACCCAAGAATTGTTCCGTCTAATCGCCTTCGCTTTGCAAACAATCGCAAGGCTCAAAGTAATATTTCTTCATACTTTGAAATAGTGAATTTGTCCATTCTAGCAGCATGCCAACATGTCTCAGAAGTTGCAGCATATCGTCTTATATTCCTTGATTTAAGTTCATCCTTTTATGACAACCTCTATATTGGTGGTGTATCAAGAGGTCATATTAGACCTGCATTGAGAACCCTTAAGCAGATTATCTCACTAACGACTACAGTTCTAACAGATAGAGCTCAGCCATTGGCATTAAAGGAAGTTATGAAAGCTTCCTTTGATGCATTCCTTATGGTTTTGCTTGCTGGTGGAAGCTCTCGAGTGTTTAATCGGTATGACCATGAAACCATCCAAGAGGATTTTGAGAATTTGAAGAAAGTTTTTAGCAACAGCATAGAAGGATTGGTAGCAGAAAATGTGGTGGATGGAGAGGCTGCAGTGGTGGAAGGAGTAATTGCATTGATGGGCCAAAGTACTGAACAATTGATGGAAGATTTCAGCATTATGACTTGTGAGTCAAGTACAATTGGTCTCATGGGTAATGGACAGAAGTTGCCAATGCCTCCTACTACAGGAAAATGGAATAGAACAGATCCTAACACAATATTAAGGGTGTTGTGCCATAGAAATGACCGAACTGCCAATTTGTTCTTAAAGAAAACATTCCAATTGGCAAAGAGGAGATCATAACTAAAAGCATAGATGTTGCATCTCTTGGTAAAGTTGAAGGTCAGACATCCAAATTAACAGTGCATTTTCAGCATATAATTTCTACCTTCTAACAAACAAGAATTTATGGTACTATGGGGAGGAAGCAGATTTGTATTGGAAAGGACATAAGTTCTAAAATGGAGAAAAAAAGGGAGTCAAGAAAAAGTAATTATGTTTCATCATTAGGCATTGTATATTGCAAACCGCAGAATGTGTGATGAATTTTACTTTTATTCAAAAAAATTCTTTAAATTTTTTTGGAAGAGAAAGAAAGAAGGAAAGAAACTTTTATACTGTGGTTAGTAGAACTCAACACTAAAATTATCTTTTTATTCAACAAGTTTATAAAAAGTGGAAGTTAAACATCATGAGGCAATACTCTCGTATCTCCAGTCAAAAGCAATACAGAAACAAGATCAAAATAACATGCCAAAAATATGAAAATAAAATTTGATCAAAATGCTTTATTTTACTATGCAGTTGCATTATTTGAACATCAAAACAATTGACACCGTATTTAATATTGTATACATTTTTTTTTCATATAATTTTTCTTTTGCTATCTACTCTTGAGCAATGCTTATTTTTCTAGCATGTTAATATTTACAAAAGCAATTACCAAAGTTTACAGTTGTCCTAGATACCCGCTATTTAGGGACATTATTTGAACATGGATAAAAAGGAGAAACACTTTTTGAACATATTTATTATACTACAGATGACTGAAAGTACTTTGCTACTACAACAGAAATTTTTTCTACCTTCCACTAAGACTATTTTGACTAGAATAATTTGTAGAGTCCAGAACATGTAGTTCTTTGACGATAAGACATCACATGCGGTAAAGAAAATAAGTAAATTTATAGGACAAGCCACATGAAAAATGTGGTCCATAGTGTAAGAGAGACTGAGGCAACGGCATAAGTTGCTAGCATAACAATTGAGCATTCAGTTTCACCAGCTCCAAATAATTGAGTAATTGTACCTGACAGAGTCAAAAAGTGAATATAACTATGGTATAGAATATAAAACGTTAAAACTACGATGGAAATAAAACGTGAAAATTTTAGAGTACACAGAAATGAAGACTTGTTCTGTTTAAAAAAAGTAGTTTTCAGTTGCAGGGTTATATCAACGTCAAAATGTGCATACCACTGCAGAGATTTCAGTTATTATGTGCATTATTAATCATAAAAAACAATATGCTATTTGCTTATCGAAATAATTTAATTTTGATGTAATATATAAAAGTTGTACACTTAATAAAAAAAAAATTTGTTAATCCCAACTTTTATAACAGAATTTAAACATTCACAAATAAAAAAATTTTATAAAAAAAGTATACGGTTATTGTATTGAAGTTATAAAAATATAATAAATATTTTTTTTTGGATAAAATTTTACTATTATTAATTGTTTATTTTTAACTCTAAGGGGTTAAGGAGTTGATGTTAACAAAATTTATAAAAAAAATACATTGTTATTTATTTAATGATGTTGACATTTACTATAGTCAAATTTATTAAGAGATCCACATGTAAAACTTGTTTAGATGTATCAATATTAAACTTTTTCATGTATATAAGAGTAATATACTAAATGAAAAAGTGAATTCTCAGAATCATCTTAATAAACTTACTTATGCTTATTGCTGGTGGAAGGGCATATTGAAGTAGTAAAATGAACTGGTATAATGGATCCTGGGGGACGATACCAAAATGGATTGCACCTTTAACAATGGCCACACCAACGATTGGTAAGAAAATGTATCTCACTAAAATGATCCCTACAACAAGTGAAATCTTCATTCCTGATCGTTTTAACCCTGATCAAAGTTAACCCACTATTTGTCAATAGACCATTTTAAAAATTACTGACCCAAAGATGCCCAAAAGGAACATTAAAAGATCATGTTAGATATTACCATTCAGAAGATTTGCTCCTACTAACAGAGTGATTGCTGGAATGGATGCGTCCCTGCAAAATGATTGTAATATTAATATAAAATGTGGTTTTATTAATAATAATATTCATTCATTAATTATCTTGATTATATACTCGCATGCAATTTGATCGTGATAAAGTTAGTTGTTACTTGTCAGCATATATTTTTACTTCCATAGTGTATATTATCATTCGAATGTTAGTTAATCAATCAAATAAAGCAACTTATAAGTACCCGATATCTACATTATGCCATGGTTATCAAGGCAAAGCAACTTACCCCAGCATGGATACAGAGTCTTCAACCACACGTAAAGGAGCATTATCGCCAACAAACATAGTTTGGAATGGAGGAACTACACCAATTATGAGACCAAGAATCTACATATGCAAAAAGATAAAAAGGATGTAACCTTGTCATTAAATAAGGTGACTTCGATAGACATTTGCCTTTTATCGTTTAAAAAATGCCAAATTTAAGTGAAATTTAGAAAAAGAATTTCCCTTTCCTTACCCACCTCCTCCCCTTCTATAAGTGTGCTTGTGACCAAATTTGGTCGTGGTGTAACAATTGTACATCAATATGAACTTAAGATGCCTCCCTTAAACTTCAGTGTTACAAATTTTAATGCTGATGTGACGCATGAAGTGTGATGAGTTATTCAGAACATTTAACTGGTTTATAAATGTTGATATGTATTGAATGGTGCCTAGCATGCCTTATGATTGATGATTCTTTCCTAGTTTGCATTAGTATAACATAACAATTCTAAATTAAATAGTTTTTATTATTGAACAGGTGGAACAATGAAGAACAAAAAGAAGACCAAAGAAATTAAGAGAACATTTGACATACCGATCCAATTGTTGCAGGTGCTAGTAGAACCTTCAAATTGAGATTTTCTACTAATGTTTTTATTGGTTTCGTAATTTGTGTTTTTTTTGGCACCTGCAAAATTACGGGAAAAATGTAAGAACTTCTACCTGATATTGTAAAACAATCTTAAGGAAAGAAGGGTACCAAAATGAAATTATATTATATGTCAGCACCATATGGCATGTCAAATTGCATGCCAATCCTATAATTTTTGTTGTTTTATCCAACTAGATAAACTATTTTGTAGATTAAAACTTGCCTGAGCTATTGACCATTCTTATTTATCAGTTGAGATCAAAAGTAAAGAACTCAGCATTTAAGAAGATTGAAGGACAAGCATCTTGTGTTGATATAATCGGTGATCAAAGGAATGATATTCACAAAGTTGTGTTAGAGACTTCATGGTGGAAGTGTTCAAAGGAGACTATTATGCATGCATACAGCTGCGCATAATGTACTAACCCTATCTCTTCCACCAGGCAATGTACATTCAACTTCAAGTTGAGCCACATGATCATTGGTCTCTGAGATGTTCTCTGCACTAACCACTGGTCCAACTGAAGATTTTGAATGGTTTTCAAGATCTGTTTCTGTTGCTGACATAGGTCTTAATGTGGAATCATCAACTTTGTTCACATTGGAATTCTGGCTTTCGGATGAATATATGCGGATAAGGGTGTACACAAAAGTCCAAATGCAGATGTTTCCAATCTGGTAAATCAAAATTAAGAAATGGAAAATCTTAATTCAGAACAATCAAGTTTTTTTTAAGAAGAGCCTTGTTAAAGACAATGTTCTTGGTTAAATTATCTTACTGCCATGGACAGAGAAGCATATGCCAACCCTTTTTTATTACATACATCCACAGCTCCAAAAGGACTATTGCTTTCTTTACAAACTGCTGGAACTATAATAAGAGGCATATTGCCTAGATTTCCTGTTAACATCAAATATTAAATAGTGAGAAAATAAAATTTAATGTGTCAAAACTGTATGTGATATCCCTTGTGCTGCTTTATATCTCCAAAAAAAATTAATTTACTGAACTTTGGCTTGATCTGATTTATTACAATAACTACTTAAACTTGTAAGTGGACCTACCTGCAGCACAGCACCCCAACACAAGGCCTTGCATATCAGGAGCTGCCTTAGTTATTTTCAAAAATAACCATCCTAGTGCTGTGCCAACGATAAAAGTGAGAAGAATATTCAATGGCATGAACCACCTTCATAATTCATAAAATCATCTCAGATAACCAATTAATGAAAGAAAGAAAGAAAGGGAAAATTGAAAATGCAGCAGAGTGGTAAGAAAACAACATACACCATAACCAAGCTCCTAAATGTTATGGTTTTCGTCAGGATGCTGCAAACAAGAGCCGGTGTGAAGACATAATATACTATCTGAACAAAAAGAATAAGAAAAGTCATTTAGTTAGTTTAAAGTCACCAAATAGTGTCCCTCTGTCCCATTACACTTTGGTCTTTTGGAGCAAGAACTATGAGAAGCATATGTATTCCTTTTATGACATTATACTCATGGTAATATATTGCAAGTAGGAATTAGTGCCATTTGACACACATTGACTTCGAAACAAGAATGATGTTTCTCTCCTAAATTTGGTAATAGAATGAAATAAGGTTCGTAGGAAATCCTACAACCTTGAGCACGTGATTGAAATCTATTAAATCTGGTAATAAGATAAAAATTATTTGTCTGTTTTAACTTTTAACCTGAAACCAATGTCCTTAAATTTGCAGGAAGTGTTATACAAGCGATATAATAATTTATTGCACTTACAAAACTTCAGAAGCTCCAATCTCAAAGAAGCGTCTAATGCATTCAAATCTATTAGTAGGACGGTTCTAAGATAAAATTGCAATGGAATGTTGTATTCTTATTTAATCTTGCACTTTAGTCAAAATAATTTTCAGATGTCAGTCCATTTTCATCACTGAGTATAAGTGGTTAACACAGTAAGAGTGGTTAATTCAATTAATTAATAATTAATTCAATGTCATTTTGAATTATCTATTTACTTTTAACAAGTATTGACAATCAGCTAACAACAATTAAATTCAGTTGAAGTGATCAGTGATACTGATACCACTCGATTGAATATATGTTTTAAACCCCAAATTTTGAGTAACATGTTATGCAAAATTATTCATGACAAATTGAATTCAACTTCTATAACAATAGCAGAAGACAAGATATCATTTATCTCTTTGTATCAGTAAGAAAAGATGGAGAAATCAGGAATTATATTATATATATTCTCCACTATCTTTTATAGGTCACTGTTTATGCTTTTAGTGTCTTCTTCCCTTTAAATCAAACATAAGAATATTGAAATTTTGGGGAGACATTTGCCCCGGCATGATTCTCTTCCTACCTTGAGTTAATGAGGGAAGGTAAAGAGAAAACTAGGCATAAATTTGACAAATCATAAAACATTTCGAATAGTTGTAATGAAATACAAGGAATAAATTGACAATTAAGTATGCAGAAGAAAAAGGAAAAAGATAGATTGTCCTAAACAAAAAAGGAAAAAAAAAAAAAAGAAGATAGGGGACCATTATATAACCTACTGTATTCAAGTGTTTCCTAGCACTCTCCCTCAGTATATTGAAGCGATGCAGTGCAAGAAATGCGCCAGCAGCAGTTATAAGTAGCACTTTAAGAACTGGCATTAATGCAGTGATGAAGAGCTTCCACAAGTGCATTGTGTCTTTTTACAACAACAAACAAGACTTAGGGTCTTAGTTCTTTACACTATGATAAAACTGAAAATAATATATATGCTTATTATAACGTCTATACCAATTATAGTTCTATATGAATCAAACTATTGATGTTGTGAAAGAAACATCATGCTTTTGTAAAGAGGAATTTGCGTAGTACTTGAAAATCACAGTTGTAAACAATATCTATAAAAAATATTCTAAACAAAGTGGCAGCAGAAAGTGCTATTATGGCACCTATTGTTAACAAATTGGGCAGAGAGTGGAGAAACCCCCACTAACACAAAAGGGGCTTGCACTTATGTAACTTTTATCAACCTTTTTCTTTGTTTAAAATTGAACTATGACATCAGATGAATATATACTATAGAAAAGGGAAAATCAAAAGCATATATTTCTTTAGTCACTATAAAATAGTGTTCATTGGAGCACAAAGGACAAAGTGATCCATCAAATTTAGGCGCACGTTTCATCTTCTGCATTTTGGTTATTTTTCTTTAACAGTTACAAATTATCAACCACGCAATAAAAAGAGAACCGGATTCTCGAAGCTTGGTATATTTTTTTCATGAACTTACGATTTTTTTGTCGATGTCTTGTATTTTGAGATTATTATACAAACCTATTGCATTATACCAATATATAAATATCTTTCATAATCATGTAAAATTAACACGCACCTATATATATATATATTAGATTTATAATTTTTTTTATCTTTACAATATTGTTTGAGGTAAGAAATTTTTTTTTAGTTATAAAATTCTTTACTAAACTTTCATGGTAAAAAATAGACTATGTTCCTTCGAGAAGATTTAGAGAATTGCAGAAGTCTCTTCAAGAAAGCTATATTTCGAACAGTTTTGACAATACGAAAAGATCCAAAACTGATTAAAAAATAGGATTGACAAGAAAAATATTCTAAATTCACACAAATGAAGGCCTTTTTGAGAAGTTTTTTTAGGAATTTTCAAGTCTCTAACACCTAGAATTATTCAAAAATCAGGAATCGTTAAAAAAATTATTCTAAAGTTCACAAGAATGAGCTCTCAGATTTTTTATAGAATTAGTCGAAAAGCAAATATTAAGGGAGAAATTATTCTAAATTTACATAACTAAAAGAGCTAGTAGATTTCTCTTAGAATTAGTTGAAAAGCAAAAATTGAGGGAGAAATTACTCTAAGTTCACAAAACTATATGAGCTCCTAGATTTCTCTTAAAATTGCTTGAAAAATAGGAAATCACAGGAAAAATACTTTTAAGTCCACAAGAGACATAATAAGTTTAAAAGAGTGATATCAAAAGAATTACAAGACTCAAAGCGATCATCAGTAGTTACCATCAGTGAAGGTTCAAAGAAAGATGTGAGAGATAGCAGTTATAAAAGAACCCACAACTTTTAACATAATTAGAAACGGTCGTAAATAATGAGAAGTAGCAGTTAGATATAAGATAAGCATAAAAAATAAATTACAATAGACACATTCCAATTAGTATATGGCATATTAAATTCTTTTAACACTCCAACAACATGGAAAAAAAAGTAAGTTTTTATAATTAGATCACACGGTAAAAAAATAAAGCATAAATGTGAATTATATAATCAAGATTTACTGTTTTCATAATAATAAATGAATAATTTTCATTTGATGTGTGCATTGAAGAAAAAAAGAAAGTAACTATCCCATGTTACATTCATCCTGCATGTTTATGCTATCTACTATGATTTACACGTAAATTGCAATTAACGCAACAAACACGAGTCCAGAAGTTGACGTCGCAATATTTTGTGCGGTTCTGATCTGTGTACTAATTTGAAACCGAATTAGAATATTTGAAATTTTTTTGTGAAGAAAATTTTAATTTTATGTTCATATAAACTCAGGTTTCAAAAGCAAGAACGAAAGAAAAACGAGGTACACGAAGTTCTTGTCCATTTCAATTAGCAAATTAAAGTCAATCTCATCAATATATTTTACTGCTGAAAATCTGTCTCCACTTAAATAAAATACTAATTTTAAGGGGAAAAAAAAAGGGCATTAATTCTGGCAATTATTGGAGTTGTTTTTCCAATATCAGTTGCAGGCCCGTAAAATGGGATATAACTTTTACTGTTTGTGGAGGAACAGTCAAAATATGATATCCCGTATACGATTTTAATATATATAATGCCCCTTACGTTAAATGTATTAAAGTCAAAAAGAAAAAGACAAAACATGAAGACCTTCATTTTCTGTAATATTCACAGAAAAATTACATGATAAAATGGCACACAATCACATTCGTGAACTGCAATTTAGTTGATTTATTTTTTCAATTAGATTTCATGAAACTTTAATTAGTCCATAAAGTTATAAACCTTGTCATTCCATAGTTTAAACCTTAATTTATTTCATTTGGTTTACCCAAAAAATTAAAAATTTAGAGTTACATCAACTACAAAAAAAAGTATGATAATAACAAGTATGAGAAAAAAGGAAAGACTATTATCAAGAATACCATTATTTAAGAGGATCACATTAGATAAAAGAAATCATGTAAATTACGAATTTCTTTGTTAGAAAAATATGAGCGCTCATGCATATAAATGTGCATGTGTACATGAGACTCATCACTCAAGGAGCTCAATAAACAGGAAGTGTCTCAAAATTAAGTCAAAGACTGTTTTCTTGCAGTTGTGTGAAAAGAAAAAGGGAATTTAATTACATCAAACTTCGATGGACCGATTCTCCAATATATTAAATTGTAGGGCAATAGCTGAGTTGGTACTCTGTTTTGAAAACCCTGATGAGCCATAAGGCGAATGTGGATAAAATATACCAAAGTAGACTTATAAAAGTCCGTTGAATAACGTGGAATTCCAATGGATACTAAATAAAGATAACGACAGGATTAATCTAATATAATGGTTAATTAAGGAGATTAGTTCTTATGTACATCTTAGCTAACAACGGAATCCGATGATGTTACGTCAAAAAATTGGTAACTACAGACTAAAAGGTGGGCACGATGCTGGCTTATTTATTTTTTTAATGTTTTTTAAAAAATAAATTCTTAAAATAATATTTTTTAAAAACAAATTCTCTGTCTGGAGTCTATTTTGCCACGACGAAATATATATATATTTTTAAATGTTATTTCGTCTTTAGCAGAAACGAAACTATCAGATTACGCCATGTGTCAACATCTGGTGTGTTTCGCTTACTCAGAGACGAAACTCAATAAATGGTGCCATGTGTCATGATCTGGATCAATTTACGAAAATGGTTAAAAAAAAGAAAAAATTTATATTTTAATATTTAATTAATATTTATTAAAAATAGAAAATTATAAAATTTAAGAATAAAAAAATTATATAATTTTTAATTAACTTAATTAACAACTATAAATATATTAAAAATGTATATTAAAATTACACTGTATATACTGTATGACGCAAAAAAGAATACCCGCTAATAAAATTATAAATTTATAATTTTTTTTATTTAAACTAGTTTGTAAGTTAGGTGTGATATTTAAAAATCTTAATAATTTATATAATAAATATGTATTTTTTATAATTTTTATAGATATTTAAACTAAGATTAACAAATTCTTAACACTATATTTTTTAATATATTTATAATTATTAATTAATTTAATTAAAAATTATCTAAATTTCAATAATTTATTCTTCAATTAAATATTATGATTTTTTTATTTTAATATATTTTAATTAAATATTATATATTTTTTCAATACATTTCCATTAAATTCCAATGCTGCCATTATAAATTTATAATTTTATTAGCAGATATTTTTTTTTTGCGTCATACATTATACATAGTGTAATTTTAATATATATTTTTAATATATTTGTAGTTGTTAATTAAGTTAATTAAGAATTATATAATTTTTTTATTCTTAAATTTTATAATTTTCTATTTTTAATAAATATTAATTAAATATTAAAATATAAAATTTTTCTTTTTTTTTAACTACTTTTGTAAATTGATCCATGACACATGGCACCATTCATTGAGTTTCGTCTCTGCAGTAGGCGAAACTCACCAGATGTTGACACGTGGCGCATTCTGATAGTTTCGTCTCTGCTTAAGACGAAATAGCATTTAAAAAAAAAAAAAAAATTCGTCCATACAATATGCGAAACAGGTCTTGACGTGGCAAAAAAGATCTCAGACAGTAAATTTATTTTTAAAAAACATTATTTTAAGAATTTATTTTTTAAAAAACATTAAAAAAATAAATAAGCCCACGATGCTATTGGTTGCTTACTTTATTTTAATCAATGAATTTATAAAGTGTCATGCATTGACTTGTAATAACCACACATTACTCTTACTTACTTTTTTTCCTCACATATTAATTAGTCAACTCTAATGTAGGAATCAAAGTCTATATAAGTACGATCATTCATGGAACATGCTTTAAAGATGAAACATCACTTATTAATATCTTGTATGAGAGAAGTGTAATTAGAAAAAAGATTATATAATTTAAATATCTGTCATTAGCCACTGCTTCATGTATTTTTTTTTTTACAATTTCGAAATATATATATATATATATATATATATATATATATATATATATATATATATTGGTGAACCATTTTTCCTTTTTATTTTACACGAAATTAACTTAATTCTCTCTTAATGATAAATACTCTATTTTTAAAAACCAAACTTAATTTGATTATAATAAGTATAAACTCCATTGATAATCAATTATTGATAAAATTAAACAAACAAAAGGGATATCCTGAAAGAAAAAAAATTATATATTTTAATGCAATAAACAGTTTATCTTCAATAATTTTTTTTTAATATATTTAACATCAATTCTAAAATATGATATTAGTAAACCGTATGATAAATATGTTAACAAAGTATATAATAATTCTTTTTTGAGAATTTTACGGGAAAGACATTTATTCTACGCTGTGCTTGGGTTGGGAAATTTTTAATTTCTAAATTACATGTATCTGGATAGTAAAAAATATTTTAGAATTTTAACTAGTAAATTTTTATGACAAATACAAAAAATTTTAAATGATATATGTTTAAAGAAAAAAACATTTTTTTGGTTATGCTTAAAATTAGTTATTCGAATTAACTAATGTATGTAGTGGCTATTCATTACTACTTTGATTGATATCTATGATTTTTTTATAAGAATCAGAGTTCAGAATTGTTACATTTTCGTAAATTAATATGCCCTTTGTCAATTCTTTCAGAGATGGATTCAAAAGTTTGACTGATACATAGTTTTTGTTTTCTGAAAGTGGATCTATGAAGTATACTAATTCCCGCGGCCAAAGAAACGCCTTCACGCAAAATATAATGTCGGCCATACTAAGCTGTTTATCTTTGTTTTATTTCACGTTTTTCTTTTCTTCTGACCAAACTTAATTCTAATACGCAAGTGTGAAACAGTATACAAATTCACCTTCTGAGTTGGTATCCACTTTAACAAAGAATAATTGAGCACCATTAATAAATTTCGATAATTGCAGTCTAAGAGAATCCAAACGTAATAACTTATTTTTTACAAGAGCCATGCTATAGCATTCTTCTCTTTTACAAATCAGAATTAAAACCTTATAAATTCAGTTTTACGAAATTGAGAAATTACCTCTCATTATTACCCAAACATAAGAAAACGATATATTAGTTATTTGGTGAAGTTTAATAAATTAAAATTATACAAATAGTACAAAATATTAATGAAAAAAAAAACTATTTGTAAATATATATATCCATGCACTTCCATCAGATTATTCTTTAAATAATATTTATACGCCATATATCAGCAGTACAACATATAAAAATATAACAAGAGTCTGTAGTATAGTTGTCTTACATTTGTCTCTATCCAACATTAATTAATAAAGCATATAATATAAACTGCAGAAGATTAACTCCATAATTAAGTACAAATAAAAATAATAATGATAAATAAACCAATGATCCTTTTGTTAGAAAACTATAAAATATATGTATATATAGTCTTTGATTACCATTCTCCAAAGCGTACTCTTGTAACCAGATAGGCTTGCATGCTTTAAGAGAATTTCAGTGTTGATTGGTTGCAAAACCAAATGGAACAACAAGACGAGGATAAGTTTCATCATTGCGGTGCTGAGCTTTTCCTGCAACATTCATCTCCCTCACAGGGCAGTGTGTGCCACCGCTTCCTGGGACATAGGTGCAGCCAGAAGGCCCTGAGGGAGGAACAGGACCCTTGTCTAGAGACATAAAGTTCAGTTGCTTCTTCGTGCTCAATACCCTAGCAGCTAGGTTTGGCTGAACATGAACTACAGCAAGAAGCAAAATCAGGGCCAAGATAACGTTGAGAACCCTCATGGTGTGTGTTTGAATTTTGAAAACTTGAGGAAGCAAGAGAAGTGATATGAAACATCTCACTGGTGTGGGGGTATTTATATTGGTACCCGTTTGAATTATGAGTCTAGTAATTTTAATTTGTAACTCGAGGTTTTATTCACTATTTAATTTTGACTGCTGATTATATGCTAGTATTTAATTAATTAATTAATTATTAGTGTTTGAGAAAAACTAAGAATCAAATATGAATTGGTCATATGCTGGAATCATGATGTAGAGAGTTTTTGACTTGATGTTTTAATCCATGGTTATCTCTTTCTTCCACTTTCTTATCCACGTAACTGATGTAGTCTAATTGAATAGTGCTATTAGAAAGGATTTGGATCATGAATTAATGATAATATAACTTAAAGAACAAGTTTGGTTAGTTTCCTATACTTGCTCTCCTTGATAGAGTCTGCATTTTGAGTGCGAGGAAGCAAATGGTCAAATTTGAGAAATTTCCTGGTGCTATCGTTAGTAAATATAACTATATGTACAGGGATAAATGATAGTATTTATATACATAAAAAGCATTGTATTATTTTTGTAATTTGCCTGTTTGGGAAAGAAAAAGTAAAGTGGAATATGTGTTTCGTTATTATTTTATTATTTTAAAAAATATAACTTTTTATATAGAAATATGTATATGATTTCAAATTTTCAAGTGCTTGTGCAGTTATAATAACCATATAAAATATCCATGAATAACGAATCCAAGCGAAGTTTACTTGGTGGGAACATTCTCAACAGGCACAGGGATTTTGTCATGCAAATTCAAGCGCACACGCAAGCATGCACCCGCCTCAAAGCTTCCACGACTTACAAGAGATATATCCAAGCAACTCACTTTTCCATGACAATAAGGAAATAGAAGTTGGTCAGATCCTGCATTTGGCATTTAAGGTGCAACTGCGAGTAACTGGATAGGGGAGTGGGGCAGGTAGCATAAAGAGAATCTAATCTCAAATATCACTATCACATTTTAATCTTTTAGTTACGCAAATGCTTATTAAACTGCATGATCAATAGAGAAAAGTTTTGATAAATTGAGAATATATTTATGTAAATGAAAAATATTTGATGTACCACTAAAGTCAAAATTATCTTATATTTTGAGTGTATTTTTAGGACGTGTGCATGCAACAACAAAAAAAATTAATAAGAGGCATATGATATCACATACCATCTTTATTTTGAGTAGCTCAAATAATAAAATTCTTAATCTGTAATTGAATTGTACACGTAAGAGATTAGCTGGCATGGTGAATGTTAGTGAGTGTTGTGCACTTAATTGAATGATCTACTACTGCAGGTCCTGGAATTTTGCATTATTTTCCACCCTCGTTTCAAAAAGAAAAAAAAAATCATTTTCGACATGACCACTATCCGTTAACTGATAATAAACAAATACGCAATCACCACTTAATGCTTTGCCGAGAGCAGAGATATCATTTCATCAGTGAGCTTAACTAGTAAATTCCTATGATAGAAAACTTTTTAGTGGCTACAGCTTCAATCAGTTACTAAGTTTGAATTTGTTGGAACAATAGTAGCGTAGCTACATTCTCTTCAAGTTACAGGTACTCAGAAAGTGAACGTCAACAAAGTGTATGTGCTCAAATGCATGGAACCTGAAATGTTGACTACATTGAGTCATGCAAGTGCGCTTGGATTGTCATAGTGAAGCAAAAATGATAAAGATGAACAAATGTGTAAGTCACTTAGCAGGAGACTTTGAATCCAAAAAGACTCTCGATCTTGGAAGTTAATTCAGATAGAAGATAGTGCAAATTCCTCTAAATTCTACAAGGCGGAAAGATGATGTAATGCTACCAAACACGTATGAAAAAAACATAGCATTATGTTTGTAGATATGCAAGAATAAAACATGCTTGAAATGAAACCCGATTTTAATTGATTTTTTTATAGAAAAATTGTAACTTTGCGACCCTAAGAATATTGCTGAACTTGTAAAAATAGCAACAATCCTAGCCCTCGGAATCAATAAAATTCGGCCGTGAAAAGACGGCATATGTTGATGGTACTTAATTAACTGTTGGATTCGCCAAGCACATGAAAACATATGTAGTGGGTACGGTTGTGGATTTGATTTGGAGGGAATGCCTAAGCATAATCAACACGAAACAATAGAGAATATTCTTTAGCCACAAGGGTACTTAGTTTATATTACAGTGCCATATATGCTCTGTGTTTGCTTCAATAGACCCGTTTTATTGCTCTACTTTAATTTTGATACAGTGCTCCCGCAGCAGCAGTCTTGGGTACTTCAATAATATCATTATTTTAAGAAATATGTTAGGTTTGAAGTTAAGTAATTAAAAGTAATAAGTTTTCATTAAAAATAATGTATTATTATTTAAAAATATAGATATATATAATAAACATTTTTAATTAAAAAAATATTAATTATAGATATTTAAAACTAACTCTAAGAATTAAGAGTAATATTTTTTTTATTTTGAAGTTAAAAGATTAATGTTATGTGTGATATTATATGTTAATTGTTTTTATCCTTTTTGTACAAGCATATAAAAAATATAAACTAAAACCAAAAGAAATAACATTTCTCGTCTAATTTTATTATTCAAAAATCATTATTTAGAAAATATTTTCAACTAATTTATGTTTTTATATCAAATTAGATACTTTCCGCTAAGTGAGTTGATATGTGCGTATGCATTTGCGTGTAAGAAGGGATGCATTGACTTCAACAATAAGCTACAAAATTTTATGTGATTTAAAAACTATGTTCGGTCAACTTTTTATTTTAAAGTATAAGAATAAGTCTAAAACACTCGCTGTTATTAAAACTTTTTTCCGAAAATACATAGTTTATAAATATTTTTATGATCATATATATGAAATTTTAAATTATTAAACATTCTAAAAAATATTGAGTTAAATTTTAATACATTATTAGCATAAAAATTTATACACTATCAACTTATTAAAAACCATCCTATGTATAGCTTTAAAATTATTATTAAAAAAAAAACAATAACTCTTGTTTATTCGATAATTTGTAATTAAATAATAATATAAATAATTATATTATTAATACATTTTAATTAAAATCAGTATACCATTTTATAACTTTTCATAAAATACAAAATTAATCAATTCAACCATTACTTTAAAGACTCTTATAATTAAATTAACTTTATAAAATTTTATGTAAGAAAAAATTAATAAATATATCATCGTATTACTTTATTTTAACAAATTATATTTTTAAAACATAAATAAATATTAAATTTTGAATAACATAATTACAAATATTTAAATTTTATAAATATTTAAATTATATAAAATTTAATATACATAATAATAAAATAATATAAAATTATTCAACAGTTAAATTAGTCAAACTTAACATAAGTTTACTCCTCATGTCAATGGATCTTTAAATCTTTTAATTAATTCATATTTTATAGCCAATATTTAGTTTTTAAAAAATATATTATACATCAAATAAGACAATCTTAATGTTATCCCAAACTCTTCCGCATTGTTAACAGAGGCCTTAAAAAGCCACCTAATTTAAAATGTATTAAAGAACATTTTTCATAGTTTCTAGTAGAACTACGGAGCATTTGCAAATGCCCCATTAATATCCATAGCTGACAGGGTTATACAACGTTGGGTACAAATTCTACCACATGCATCAAAATTGAGGGGATGATGCATGGCTAGCTTGAGTTTATTAGGACAAGTGTTCAAACCTCACGATTCATCCATAATCCCAGAAGGCCAAGACATGAATTGGGGTTAAAAAAGCTGGAAGCAAATAACTCAAAACACTCTTTACAAAATGTTTTGCTTATCAAGAGAGATTACAACCTCACTCCAATCTAAAAAGACCCAACAATTTCCTCAAATATATTATTACATTTATCGTGACCCCTCATCCGGGGGCACGCTTCGTTATCGTTTCCCTCTAAGGACCACTTGATGGCCTGAATACAGTATAACCTTTGACACCACATGCCATGTTTGAGTAATCTTGATAGTATGCATAATTATCATTATCTGCGTTTCTCATGCCTAGATACAACAGATCGGAACCACCCACTTGCCATTGGTTGTTTGGAATCAACCCATCTACCTGGCCATTGACGTAAGGCACGTTACTCATAGGCGAAATACAGTCCCTCAGTGAATCAAAATGCCCACCAGACGAGCTATACCCTCCTTGAAATCCATGGTCATGCTGGAAACTTTGTGATCGCTCAAACCTGCAAGAACTGGTTGAGGATCCCAAATCATCATTTGCACCCAAGTCTCCAGGAAAAGTGAACTGTCGATTTAGGGGCTGTGGTCCATTATTCAGCGATTGGAATGCTGAACTTGCCTTGGCGGCCATCTTCCCATTACCATGTTCATCATCAAGCAGGTCATTTATGATATCAAGGTGTGGGAACTCATCCACCAACAACCCTTGGTTCCGACGCCCCGATGTGCAGGCTGGGAACTCAGTTGACATATTTCCCATTGATCTACTGTGTACTGGCCTGTACAAGTCATGTTTTTGAACATTATTCAGCCCAGAGGGTTGATCATAGTGCAAGCTTCTGCTTGACTCCCTTTGAGAACCCTCAATCCACTGGGGACCATTCTTTAAAATATCCCGTGTAATTGCGCTAAAGGGAACACCAGACTGACTTGCACTAGTGTCCATTCTGTCAGAGCTCTGGGATAAAAATATTGGTGATGACACCAAGGAAGATGGCTGAGAATAGCCTGGTGATGGGTTTACTCCTGAACTGGAGGTGCTGGAATTAGTTAGACTAGCAGCAGTTGGGGCCACAGGGTTCCCCAAGATCACGTTTCTGTAGGATTGAGGAACATAACTATGAGTAGCAGATGTGGGATCAGGACCCAACCGGCCAGCTGCACTCACTGAACGTGCAAGTAGGGGAGCCGTTTGAACCATAGAAACAACAGGTGCAGTGGGCCTGGGACCAGGAACTAAAGGAGCACTAGAAGGTCTTGACATTGGAGGCACTTGAGCCACAGATCTTTCAGTTAATCTTGCAGTTGAAGTCTTTTGGATCTCATTTTTGGACAAAGCTGTAGCTTGTGATGCAGAAGTAAAAGGTGAAGATGGGTCCTTATCATTCAGTTGGGAACCACTAGAAGATGTTTTCCTGATATGAACAGGATCTACAGTAGCACTAGTCTTATGTTCTAACTTCATTTGAACAGAAGAGGATAAGTTTCTGGGAGGACTGATTGGCGAGGATGCCACAGCTGATGCCTTCTCTTTCTGTAGGATTTCATTGTCAACAGATCTCTCTATCTCAACCAGGTCTTTAATGCCCAATTTATTTTCAAGTGAAAGAACCCCCTCCTCCTATCAATTAGAAAAGCAAACGCCTGACATCAAGCTCAAATTGTAAAGGCAGACATAGAGGCTTCCATGTGAAATTGAGTGTGTAAATAATTCATTGGTATATATAAAATTATTGCAGTAACACGCAAGTAAAAATAGGCTAAAGGAAAACTTTAAAAGCAAACATCAAATTAAAAAAAGTTCACTGCCACCCCAAACCTGATCTCTCACCACCTTCAAGAGAAACAAAACCCAAATTATTTTGCTTAAAAATAGGATTGCTAGACATAATACCACATTTGAGCCTTCACCTAACAATAAGATTAATAACTTCAATATTCTAACTCAGCCCCCCTCAAGCTTAAGCTTTCTAAGCTTTAAGTTTGTTGCAAATAGCAAAAGAAGAAAAAAGAAAACAAAGAATTCCGAGATCAAAAACAACTAAGAAGAAAAGAAACAGAGGGATATAGACATCTTTGTAAAGGGCTTCCACATTAATCATGGAGATGAATCTTCACTTAAGATATGATGGGCAGGCTAAGAAATGAAAAGAGAAGGAAATGGGAAAAACTATGATTATGGATCCATTTTAGCATCAATGGATCTATGTAGATGTAGCTACTTCAAATGACAGAAGAGCAAAAGAATTTAGCATTAAAACCCTCCTTCCATGCCACATGATGGACACAAGATGAAAAAGATACACAATTTCTTTCCCATGAATATTCTGTTAAAAAGATAGGATATAAACATCACTAACTTCATCTAAAATATGTGAATTGAAATTATCTTCATCTATGCAGTTGAAAAATAAATATGGGAAAACAAGGTGTCCAGTTATCTTTCCATTTCTAACACTTTAAGATTTTATATATCTTTTGAAACTATTCTCATTGAGCAAAGTACTCTTGCTTCTCCTCAACGATGAAAAGAAACAGGTAAAAATTATTAGAGGATCTAAAATGAGAAGGCAACACTTAAAAACTCAATAGAGGAATAAAATACACAAAAAGGCAAGACATTTTATAATCAAAGAAAGTCATGAATAGATAAGGTTTAGAGAAGATTTTATGATAATTTGACAAGTATTTCCAACCAGGGTGGAAATGAGACAACCTTTCTGATTCTATCAAATTGCTGCACGGACCACTTAAGATCCTGCAAGGAGAAGACAGCAACATCAGATTCAGATTCGCCAACCTTACCACAGCCTGACTCGCCATTAATATCCCCAGAACCTGCTGCAGAACCAGATGGCTGACCATCTATTTCATTTGCCCAACTACCAGCATTACATGATGTTTTACCTCGGTTCTTACCTCTACAGATAAGAAGGGCCATATCAAATTAGCACGTGTGAAATATCATTGATATCCATCCACACACACACACTCAAAGAAAAGCAATATACTGACCTGGTAGGTGACTTTTGGAGTTTATAATTTGCTAGAGAGTTTCCCTTGTAGGGATCATTCATGACTACTGATGGCAAAGAATCAGTAGAACATGTTGAAGAACTATCATCTACCACTGAACCGCTCCTCCTCTCAGACATTCCATTTTGCATGGATGAAACACCACCTATGCCATTGTTACTAGCTTCAGCTGGAGGATGAACTTCTGATGCATCAGTATCCCAATTAACTGGATTAGCATCTCTGTCATCTGAATCAGGCTGAAGCATTTCAGCAACTCCATCCACAGAATCAGACACATCCGAAACATCTTCCATGGCATCAGGCTTTTCAGACAGAGTTTGAGCTTCATCAACGTTAGAATCCTTTTCCTCAATAACAGCGTTGTCTTGGTTCTTGTCATGTGCAGACACAGTGGTCCTCTCCTCCCTTCCTTTATCCTTTCCTTTACGGTTGTTCCGTTTTTGTTTAGCCTATAGTGAAAAGAAAGGAATATCTGTCAAAAATTATAAGGAAAATCCACAAACACCAATTCCTTACCCCATGCACCTCATTTAATCTCAAAAATAGCAGTCATGGCATAGGAAAGTAGAATGTTGAGAGAAAACATCCTGGGAGCATTGCAGTTTACAAATTCCTAGCAATGCTCAAGCAAATAGTCAAAGGGTGCAAAATGGGTTAGCAGGCTTTTCAGCAGTCAGCACTCAGCACAAGTGGAAAAATCACAATATTAACGACAACAGAGAATTGCTTTTCAATCTGTGACAGGGAATCAAATAAAAATCCAAAATGCAACAACAGAGCCATTCAATGCATAGCACAACATTCAGATATCTACACACATTGACAATGCAGTTTCAACAAGTTCCAGACCTGTTTTTTCTTTGACTTCTTTTCCCTCTCATTGACCCCACGCTTTGCTTTCTGATCACTTTCACATGCAGCCTCTTCTTCACGGATGAGCTCTTCTTGTCTCTTGAGAGCAACAGCTTCCTGATAGGCAACCTCAATTTTATTACTGCACCCGTGAAATTAAATAATTAGGATATCTAAATTGATGCATATCTAATACCTACAGCTAAAAGTACAAAAAAAAAAAAAAAAAAACTGTACAGATGTAGTCAAACAAGAATTTATGCCTCTCTTAACTTCCAGGTAGGTTACATATATAAGCCCCACCATTAGGAACTTCTCAAGCTTTCCATATTTCCAATAATTTCCTTTAGTTCAGCAGATAGCAATATCACAAACCAGAGGAATTTCAAGCTTGGTGGTACAAGGGGAGTATGACTTCTGGATGAGGTAATATTTCAAAACAGACAATCAAAGCAACTCAAAACTAGGTCTGATAGATATATTATAAAATACAATCATACTATCATGTTAGCAAGAAAGTGATGAAGCAAACATCATTAGGAATTTCAGTGCCAAACTAGACCATTTTTTCTCATAGCTAATGGGTTTTAATTGGGATGTGTATCAAAATTAATCTTAGCCAATAGCCATAGATTTTAATTAGAATGCGTTTTGCTTTGAAAATACAATAATGGATTTTCCAACTATAAATTAGCAAGCATAAAGTATGTTGACTAATAGATTGATGGGTTTTTGTAATGCTACATGAGGCACAGATTATCTGCTCATGGTTTTCCAAATTGAGTTTTAGATCATAAGATACACATCTACAATTCCAACTTATGCAAAACATTTATGGGGAATCATAGTGAGACAGCACAGCCAAATCATAAGATTGGTCGAATTGTGGTTGGTCCAAGATACTACTGACCCAAAATAGTAGGCTTATGCAATGCAATATTGACTTTGTATGCATCTTTTATATGTGTGTCTGTGCCAGGAATCATGAAGAAAACAACTGTAGATCTAGCACAAATTAGCTATGCAGTTATGAGACTTGGAATTGTGCAAGATCATGTGTTCCAATTTCACGGCTGAAACTAGCGGGAAATGGGGATGAATACAAATTATCAGTTCTCTTGTAACTTCAAAATACTACAAACATATTATCATCCAAGGTTTGATCCTAAGAGTCCCCTGCATCCAATACTTAGTAACACTTGATCTGGACAAAATGGAATCTGTATTTCACGTTTCAACTGTCTACAAGCATCCCTTTTCCAGATCAGGATACCAAGCTAAGCACTCATCATACATTATTACAACAACTCATAAAGAAAGCAACACAAAGATCAGGTCATCTAAAAACTTGTTATTTTGGTGTAAACAATTATATTCTATTGCACTGCATTCTCACGGATAAACCTTATGGGACTGCTAGTGCTAGCTAATTGCAAAATCATCTAAAACAACTGCCCAACAAGCAACTACTAGCTACATATCATCTCGTCATATCACATGGTAATTCAATTAAGTGTCACAAATTTCATTTAGTACAGAAAACAAGGCAACATGCTCAAACTTTGGATAGTAGTGTCATCTGCTAGAACAAGAATGTTTAAAGTTCTTAATCACTAATTTCTCCTTGACCATGAAAAATCAAGCACATACAACTCTAAAAGAAACAACAACAAAATCAAGCAATCTGAAAGAAGGTCAAGGGAGCCTCTTAGCATGATGTCTGAAATCACATAGGAGCTAAGCTGTGTATTCACAATCTCTTAGAAATAAGATACCATCAAAACCACAAGTCAACAACATCAAAAAACCGACTGATAAAAATTATTTCCAAGAAATTGATAAAAAATAAAAAAACACTCCAAAACTTAATTTAGGAGGTAGTACAAATGAAGATCAAAACGCAAAATTATCAATACAAGCAATTATGCTAAGAGAACATAAAGAGTATGGAATTAATTACAAAACTTATTGCATTTACTACCTGAATATATGGGCAAGGACAAATATTTCTAATGTCCTACGACCCAGTTCTGTTAGACGCCTTTCATCACGTTCAATAGAATCTTTATTGAAATCCTCTCCAGAGTTTCCATCCTGCAAATATATGTCAAACAGGTTTCTTAGCAAAGGATTCCAAAATTATAATGGTGCAGCAAACGGTAAAATAAACAATATCAAGCATATAAATATTTGGACCTCCATTAGATTAAAGGTATGAAAAATCACTTTCTGCAGCCAAAATCAAATTATATAAATAAGTTTTAGGGTTTTTTTTGGGCTGAAATTGTGTTTGCACTGATACAAAAGCATTTCCTGGGGTTGACTCTGAATAGCCTAGCTCCCTGTGTAGGACAACAAATATCCCAACTAATTTTGAACATCAACAAATTATCTTTTTATCATTTAGGCCCATTTGTTTGCGATTTTTTTAAGAAAAAGTAATTTTTATTTAAAACATATATTGTAAAAAATTGATAATAATAATGTGAATTTTTTGGGTTAAAAAAAAGAAAAGAAAAAACCTCAACAAATGTTTTAATGCTTTCTCATGTGTTAAAAATATTAGCTTCTAAAAAAACAACTCCAAAAAAACAAAGAACCATTACCAACTAATCAATTTTTAAGCTTAAACAAACAGGCCATTATTATTATATCCTATTTAAATTAAAGTTATTTCATACTAAATTACCAATCTAAGTAATTTGACAAAGTGGTGACCCATGCCAAAATCCAAACAAAAACTATTTCATAAAGAAAATTCACAAAAGATGAGACAAATTCTTTCAAAAAAATTATTGCAAAATAGTTATTCCTCAATTTATTAAACTTCAAGGAAATTCCAAACACATGAATACATGAATAATCATTCAGAAATAAAGGATTAAAAGCCACAAGAAATAAGAAATAGACAAAATCTTTAGATTATTAGTTCAGATGACTGGCCGATGCAGCAGCAATTGAGTGAGAATCATTCTTAACCTACGTCAGAATACAGTAGGAGAGCCTTCTATTTTTTTTTCCTATCTTCATCCAACAGAAAAACTCTTTTTTGCTCACTTTTACCTAGTGTTGTTAAATGTCGGTTATGGCGGCGCCATGGCGGAAATGACAGAGGCCGTTACAAAGATTGCGTGACGTGGCGGTGCCATGGCGGCCGTTACGAGCATGGCGGTAACGGCCGGCAATGGCAAAAATCGTTAGAAATGACGTTTTTTTTTTTTTAATATGGTTTTTCTGCACTTTTGGGCCAGATCCGACCCGACCCAGTTCAGAACCCAACCATAAATCCAGGTTTTTTCCCTCTCTTCTCCTTACGATCTCACTCTCCCTCTCTTTGCAATCGCACTCTCTCTTTCTGCAATCTCACTCTCCTCTGTGCTCATCTCTTTTCTCTCTGCCCTCCATCAAGATTTCACTCTCTCTCTCTCTCTGTGACATCTCTCTCTGCTTTCTTTGAGATCTCTCTCTGCTGAGATCTCTTTTTGTTTTGGACTCCTTGGGTTTTTGTTTTGGTGCATTTAGGTCTCTATTTCCAGCGACTGCAGCTGCAGCTCCATTTCGGTCCTGCTGCTGTGTGATGCTACGCCGCTGCTGCTCTCTCTCTAGATTCTTTCGGTGTTTATGTGGTTGGGGCTGTTTTTGCTTGTCAATTTAAGCTGCTAAACTTACGGCTTTATCTTTTAGTCTTTTTTAAGGGAAAAAAGACTTTTTATCTTTTAAAAATAAACTGAATTTTCTTTTTTACCCTTAAAATGACACTTTTAAATTTTTTTAAAAGGGTAAAATAGTATTCTCATTAAAATATATTATCTAACTTTTCTTTTTCCTTCTTCCCGTCTCTCATCTTCATCTTTGCTCTGTTTTAGTGGGCATCTGGCTTTATTTAGCTTCTCTCATCTTCATATTTATACTGTTTTACATCCCCTTTCCGATCCTACTTAGAATTTCGATTTTGATTACCATATTTTACATCACAAAATCAAGAAAATATTATTCAAAGTCTTGATTCTCTCATTTTCCTCTCTCAATACTTTTAATCCAAATAATATCAACCACTAGGACCTATGAGCATGAATCTGTTTGACTCTCAAGAAACATAAAAAAATCTTAATTCACTTTTACTATGGTCTATGGGTGGTGTAATTGTTGCAAAAATTTATGGTGAGAAAATGCTTTTTAAAAGGAGGATTAGAAGGATTGACAATGATAATTTGGGCCATAAATGAAGAATTTGATAGGTAGACATTAGTTGGTTAGATAAATAGAGGTATAACTAGTTAATCAGAGAGTTAGTTAGTTAGTTGATAATTGCATATTTTGTATTGAATTATATTTTGGATTGTAGGTTATGCTACATATATTTTGAGTTAATTATTTTCTATCATTTTCTGTAATCTATAGTATTTTTTTATATATTTTATTATATTTGCCATAACCCGCCATGTTGGCCGCCATAACTTTATGGCAGTTTTTTTGGTTTCCGCCATGAGCCGCCATCAGCTATTGATAACATTGCTTTTACCAAGCTTCTTTCTCTAAAAAATCTCTTACCATCACAATTCAAAGAGCTCAATGCTCAACCATATCAGCAGTTATCAGGTGTCAACACATGATTTTTAGCTACTTTTATTCTACATCTTACCTTTGTACGGTTTTGAGGACCCTTCTCATCTTTTGGAGGCAGTGGTTCTATAGCAGCCCTTTCAAGTAGCAGTAAAACATCATCCACCAGCACAAACGTATCCTTCTCGACACGAACAATTGGTGCTGGTATTTCTTCAGCATCCAACAATTTCACCCTACCATTCTTGCACTTAGTCTGGCCTTCAAGAGCCTTCAATCCACTATAAAAGGAATCCATTACCAAAGTAGAAGTGACCTCTTTCTCTATAAAGAACTGTTTTACAACTACTTTCAAAATTACATCTGTCTTCTCCCTAGACATGCGGCGCCTAGAAGTTTGGTCAATTTCCCGCCAGAAGGCAAAGAAACTGCACGTTACAAATTATCATTTGATCAGCCAATAAAATCAGACACCACAACTTAAAGGTCTGACACAAGTGGCAATTAATGATAATATATTACATTGCACAGGGAAACAGTATACAGTACAATAAAATGACAATGTCAAATCACATTTACTAGGCAGACTACCTGATGTTGGGTATAATACATCAAACAATTCACCTATTAGATTTGACTACAGCATTTATCCCTCTTCAGTATTTTTGTTCCAGATAAGCCATTCATATTTTCACTTATCCAGATTGAAGGGTAATTAAGTAAACTCAATGTTTTTGGTTCCAGTATTAAAGTATTATTATTGATCTGGAAGCATAAAAAAGAAACAATTTAATGATCCTGACTTTCATTAGGTGATACTTGGGAGCAAGATAAGAATCACAGCAGACATCATGTGACATAAGAGATTATATCTGTGTCTATGTTTTAAGAGTGACACTTTTAAAGGAGAGCACAAAGTACCTCGACCACCTAGCTTTATCCTCTATTAACTTCCCAAGCTTGCTTCTTCTCTCCTCCACAAAACGCCGACATATTTGTTCTACATTTGTCAAATATACCCTAACAAGTTCTCTCCTATACTGACAATCAAGGCAACGAAAGGGCCTGTCTGATTTCTCCCTACGCATCAGAAACAAAAAAATTATGGTCATACATCTGAATTAATAACTCCAAGGAACAACAAAAGCAAATTAACAAGATTACCCCCATTTGGCAGCCACACAAATTTCATAAGGGAAAAAGAACAAAAGTCGGTATGTTTAAAAAATAGAAGACAAAATAACCTTACAACATGGCAGACAACCAAAGAAAACATCGCTGAATTTTGTACATAGGTTCATTGTGAAAGGAAATACAATGTAGAAACTTTTCTCCATGTGCCCATTTGGATGTGTTTTTGTTAGCAAGAGTTTTCACAAGGGAAAAAAGCATTTTTGCAAAAGAAGTTCTGATATTTTACTGAAAACTGAGATTACATTTTCAAAGAACTTATTTCTGCCAAACAAACTTCTACTTACTTAAAAAGAAAAACCACCCAAATGCCCCAACAAACACGAATACTTATCCTTACAAATATTAAAGTATCATACATATGTTATGGCCTTTACAATTTTGAACTGATAATTGATTTATTTTCACATATTTATCTTTATATAGACAAAGAAATATTAATTTCTAAACAATTTCGAACCCAAAAAAAAAATAAAAAAAATCATATCAGCCTTTACATATCTACTAATTATAAGAATAGCTTTCTCCATTAATAACTTGCAAATCCTCAAAATATATTCAATTTAAATCTGAACTCCTTTGCTAATAATAATGTGTTTCTACTTATCCAATAGGGAAAGTATGAAAGACTTAAGCACAATAATGTGCAGCTGCAGCATATATTACCTTATCCAAATCCAAATGGTTTCCAGAATATGAATGCTATGCACTTATATCTTGTGTAAGCTAAAATTGCTTACAAATTCAAAATGGACATCTCAGAATGTGATCAAATATGGTGCACAGTAGTAAAATTAAAAGGGGCCAAAAAAGCCCACAGTCTTACCAGTGTGTTGCATTCATACAGATAAGTTGTTTTTGACATCATCTTATTGGGTTTATATTTATCATGGAAAGCCACACACAATTTATAATTTACTAATCTGAATACAGCTTCTGTTATTGAAGACAGAATATTTGAGGAAACAGAGAAATTCAGAGAATATAGAATGAGACCCCAATACGCATGTGTAGTCATGAGGCTTGCTGCATAAACTTAAAGTTTAAAAAATTGTAAAAAATATAAGAATAACAATGAAGAGGCCTAGAGAATATTCGTTAAAATTTTGGCTCAAAAAATAATGGAAAATACAGGCTGACAGAAATGAAATCAAAGATTAACAGCAATGACCATAAATGTTACAATGGCATGGAAGACCAAACTTCACCAAAATTTAAGCTAGGCATCATATGAATATTATTTCTTGGTGGCTTTCAATTTACAAGCATTCATGTTTCTTTGTAGATATGTAAATAAAATGAAGTGCAAAATTATATGGACAATAGCCTTAACTAGATGGTGATTGAATATTTAAAATATTCAAAATTACATAAATTAAGTATATATTACCTTATGACTTGAACTTGAGCTTTTATTATCAGATTGTCCGAAGTGTCAACAAATCCATCATACACTTTAGACAGCTCCATAAACTTTTTCCATCCCCAGTCATGCTCCTTCTTCCAAAATCGATGCAATGTATCTGGAAAAGGGTAAACTCAAGCACAAGAATCTCAATAATGCTGATAGAAAAATTGTAAAACGATGCAATGTAATTAAGCCAACTATTAGCCAACAAACCAGAATATTTTGATTTCTTTGGGTCTTTATTGACCACAGCAATTGTAAATTGTGCAAAATGACTCCATCCTGAATGACCACAAAAATAACTGGGAAAGTAAGTCAAATACTGTGGAACCAGCTGTAGAAAGTAAAACTAACAATAGTTAATAGAATCTTAAAAAAAGATCATGAATTGAACCTGGAAGAAGTTTGTCATGATTAGCTACGCACAGAAACAGCGAGAGATGATTGCAAACATCACAACCTTGTGGATATATTAAAATATACCTGCCACAGACCAAACAATAATTAGGTAAAAAAAATCAACACTAATATCCATCAAGTCATGCATGCACACTATCTCAACAAACCAGATGCATTCATTAGACTGCACATACCAACAATAAATTAAGGGCATATAATTCCATAACACATTTTATAGTTCTTACATAGGAGACACCTTTTTCAAGATGAATAAAAAGGAACCTTTTTCTTGTATGACAAATCAGTATATAATATATTCACAAATTCCATGTACATATCATAAAAAAAAAGATTCCCTTTTAGTGGGTTATTGAGCAAGTCCTTTTTCCAATTTTAACTCATTTGTTGAACTGATGTACTTGTCATTTTAATAAACCTCTTAGGAAGTCCAAAGCCCAACATAAGGCAAAGTAATTTATTTGCAGTTTTGCACTGTTTCACAGGCCACATGAAGCTCTTTCCCCTGATATGTACATTCTGCCATGCTTTTTACCTTGTTATTTGTAACTGACAGTGACATGTCAATATTTTTGTTCCACCTTTTTTGGAAATAGAGATGTGTGCTAAGTCCTTCGACCAAATTTTGGTTACTAGTAATAGTGATTCTGGTAGAAGTAAAGAGGCCAATTTTTAATACATTGTGAAACGCATGCCACTAATTGGTGAATTTGATTTATCATGATGCATGTATTTTAAAGGATATATCATTGTCTCAACAGCTGACATGGGAAAAGATTAGGAGATCAACCTCAAAGAATATAAGATTTAGAAGGGCTCCTTAGGAAATATGCAGATGGACAGCTTTGCCCCACTGATGGTTTCTCTTTTCCTGGGTTGATTATTTTCCTATGGAGAATCTCTATCCTCCAATATCACCATTTATGCATGTATGTATGTGTTGGATGTGTTAGAGATAAACTACAATTATTACTATACATCAATATTTTGTCAAGATTCAAGATAAAACCAGTCAAGATAGACTCAAGATGATAAATGCATAGCAACAAACTCCTGCATGCATATAGCTTTAGAGGTATAAATCAAAATTTAAGCAAAACATAAAGGATAGTTAAGCTCTAACACACAACAAAAGCCATGTATCCCTATAAGTTTATCAAAAGACTCATACCATTTGTAGTCGCCAACCTCAAATGCACTACTGCGAAGTTCCCTTTTGGTAATTTGAGAAAACTTTTCTATCTTCCATGTATATTTTCCATATAACTCAGACGGTTTTGGTCCTGTAAAAAGATAAACAAAAAAGATATAGAACAATTTTCTATGCAAATATTAATTTCTTTAACAATTAACCATGGATCCATCATGCTAGATTCAATATTCATCAGAAGCTAGGTTGAGCCAAGTAGCCAACTGTCCAGGCGCAAGAAACAAATTCCTACCAAAATCCCCCATCACTGACTACAAAAGGTATTTCCGTAACAGATGGTACAGAAGTTTAACCTATCTATTTATGACGTGGTTTCTTGCAATACTAATAATGAAATATAATCACATCCATTCCCAAGGCCAAACTAAACTAATCCAAGAAATATTTTGATGATTTAGCAATCTCTCGAGAAAACTTGTGAAGAAACAATTGAAGCTGCTAATAGTATATCTAAATGATAAACTGGGCATATACATTAAGACAAAACCTGCGTAGTCGAAGATTAAAAATACCTTTTTTTTTACTTGTTCTTACTAATCAATGAATCTCACAAAACCATTGATACCAATTAAAAAATCAAGGTGAAAAAAAAAATATTATCATACAATATAACATCTAATCCAAGCATTTTAAAAGTCGTAATTATCATTCCTAAAGCTCACTCAGAAAACACGCAGATATGCAATATAACAAAATAAATTTACAAAAAACATAAAAAGGAAAAACAGGAAAAGAATTAACTGCCATCATCTTCGTCATCAGTGTCCCAGTAAGGGGGAGAAGTAGACGTGATTCCATTCTCCACCTGTTCAGAAGATCGCCACTCCGCCAATGCTTCACCAGACTGACAACGCTGCCCACTTGAAATTCCCTCCACAGACTTTCCCACTCCAGACTCCTCACTCACAATCCCAGCCATTCCCTAATCCAGAAATATTTCACCAACACTATTCTTACAGCACCAACTGGACAAGAACACAAACAAAGCCAAAATAAGCTCTTAAACCTCACATTGCATTAGAAGACGGTAAATCATTCCAAAACAATAATAACAATTCATTCCCATTTAGAGTATCCACTTCCAAGTTCCAACTTCATCTAAAAAGTCTACAAGAAGATAACCATAATCAAAAGCAAGGCGTATTGTCTAGGAAAACTGGAGGCAACATAATAAATTCAAAATTGCAAAATTGATAATCTACCAACTGAGAATCCAAGAAAAAAAAACCCACCCCTTCCTCCAAACCGATACTAATTAACCTAACAACACGCGACCTTCCTAATTCCAATTCCTCTCCAATATTATTGAAAACCAGACACAAACCCAACCCAAAAAACCCAAACCATTAATTAAACAAATAAACCCTAAAACAGATATTTAAAAAAAAACGATTCAAAACGAGCCCGAATTAGAAAAAAAAGTACAACAAAATTGCAGAACCAGCTCGATGACGCCATATGGCATTAACCCAAACCTCGAAAATTCCCCGAAACAATCAACGCCGAGAAATAAGAAGAAATTGGGCAATAATTCCCAGAAGCAACCAAGTAAACTAAAACCCCATTGATCAAAATCGAAGAAATAGCGCATGAGAAAAACAACGAAGAAGAAAAGATTGAAGAGGGAGTAACGGAAAATAGCAAAAGACGATGGCGTGGATCGATGAGAAGCAGACGAACCTGGAATCAAAGAGCAGAGGTTTGTGAAAAGGGCACAATCCGAGCCCGGAGATTTTAGAGAGAGAAAGTCGAAGTGAGAGAAAGACAGGGGTTGAGCAGCAACAGAGAAGAGAGGCATGACACCAAAAAAATTAATAATAATATAATTAAATTTTATTTTGATTTATTTTTTGTTTTAATTTTATAGTTTCCTTCTTTCCATTTTATTCGAACATAATCGCCGCAGAGTAACCCTAACCGCCACACTTGCTTCTCTTCTAACAATTTAATATAATCTATTAAGGGGAGAAAATTTTGAGAGGAGAAGCAGACATACTTTTTTAATTTTAAATTAAAAATTATATATTATTTAAAATACAAATTTATTATCAATATATTAATTTATATTTTTACTTTAAAAAATATTAATTTTAAATATATTTATTTAAAATATAAATTTATCTCTTCCTCTTCTTTTCAAAACTTTCTTTCCTAAACAACTCTTAAAGTTACAATTGAAATACTTTATAATTATTAAAAATTATAAAAATATATTAAATCTAGAGTAAAATTTATATAATTTTTATAAATTTAATTAATAATTAAAATTATGTTATAAAATAAATAAAAAATAAGAATTACATAAATTTTATATTTTTTAATAAATTTTACTTAATAATTAAAATATATTAAAAATAATGTGTTAAAAATGTGTTGTTAGGATTCTTCTTATTTATTAATCCTTTTAAGTTAAAAATAAATGTGTTTTTGGGATTATAGTAAAAATAAATACATCTTTGTTGGAGAATTTTATTTTATTTTTCTCTAAAGTGAGAAAGTAAAAAGTTATTCACTTTTAAATATTTTATAAATTAATATTTTTATATATTTAAAATGAAATTATAATAAATATTTTTTATTCTATATATAAGTACACTTTAGAGAAGTCTTATTTATTTTATTCTTATGTATGGAGAAATATAAACATCATTGATTGAAATGGTAAAAAATATACTTTCATATTAATGTATCGAATTTTAGTTTTAGGAGTACAAAAAATTGTCCTAAAGAATTTTTTTTACATTCGATATAGTTAAAGTCGTGAGACTTCCATATTCCAGAAAAAAAAAACTGTGAAGAGAAAAGTTGTAATATTAAAATCAGTTTTATTAACTTTGATTCTCAACATTTACAAATAATATTTTTTTTATTAAAAATTATTACACTGAAGATATACAAATATAATAAATATTTTTAAAAAATCATTATCATTAATTACTTAATAAAGGTAAGATTATTTTTATTAAAATATATTATTAACTTTTAAAATTAATAGTAAGCATTTAAACATGAAAATATTTTACTAAGAATTTATGTATTTGTCGCATCTAATGTATAAAAGTATAATAAATATTTTTTAAAAATATTTATTTATTTACGCAAGTAGAGGAAAAATTAAAAAGAAAAATAGATGGGATAAAAGTTAATTATATTCTTTAAATAATAAGAATAGGAAATTTTAATTTGCAATCTTACTTTACACGTAATTTTTTCACCAAAGAGGGGAAAAAAAGCATGAGACCCGCAATTTAAAATCTATTATTTCTATATATAGACAAATGGGTCAAACAAGTGAATTTTGTTCTGTCAAGTAATTTTCTTTAAAATGTAATTCTTTTCACCCAATTATAGCCTAAAATAGAAAATCTTCATACTTTTTTATGCTTAATACTACTTCTTAAAAATAATATTAACGAAATTAAAAAAGAAACATGCAATAAAAATAAGGTTTTACCTTCTTTTTCTTTTCTTTTTTTCTACCTACCATATTTGAGCTATGTTAGTTGGCGTGTGTGATATAACAATCCAAATGTACTCTTGTAATTGGTACTTAATTGTCAATAACATTGAATGTGTTATTAAAAAATAATTTGACAGAAAATGTTGATGATACAGTTAACAAGAAAGTTTAAATAGTATTTTTGAATAAGAGATAATAATGTGATGAATATTGATATACGTATATTTTTAGTGAATTCAATATAACAGTAAGTTATATTTGATTTAAAGAATTTTGCTACAGAATTAATATGAGAGGCTGATGATGAACTTGCTTTTAATTTGCTTGATTACCAATGTGTGGCTCGTAGCAATCATAAACTTTATTTATCATTTAGTCAACGAATTGATTTATTTGGTTTATTTATGATTCTTGAACTTGTTACCATATATGACAATATGCTTTCCCTTAAATAAAAGTGTATAAGAATGTCATAATTATTACGTGAATGAGATTCAAGAAAAACGTGAGTTTATTATGCTGGGTATCTAATTATTTCATCTAGGGATGACAATGGGTAAGGTACTATAGTATCCATCCCCGTACCGGCGCTTTAAAAAAATACTCGTATCCAGTCCCATATTCGTGTGAGTATAAATATTAATCCTCGTACCCCGTACCCTCTGAGTACCCACATACCCATCTTGTACTCATTACCTGCGCTTGTTTGAGAAAAAATATTTATAAAGAAAAATATGTTTATATAATTTCACATAAGTAGCATAATAATACAAAAATTTAACATGTAGTTACCGAACAAGGTACAAATATAAATAAAAAATAAATATTCAAAGATCATAAATGATAAATGTATCTTAATATAATAATTTTTTAAACTAAAATTCTTAGAAACAATAAGCGAAACTAAACACACAAGTTATTTGTCAGTGATAACCCTATCTTGTTTGAGATTTGATAGATTGGCAATGTTAAAGCGAGAATAAAATAGATCTGCACAATAGTTATTCATTCGTGTGGGATCACTTAGCGACCTCTTGTGACGATATTGACAATTAACTTTAATAAGTAATGTTTCATAGTTGTTAGATTTTAATGAGATAAACATTGAAAATGAGAATAGAGTTAGAGTAGAGAAGTTCAATATTAACAACAGAAAGTGCATACATAAAATATTTTTTTTTAACTTTTGAATTTGAAATTGTAAGAAAAATAATAGATTTTATTAAAATAATATAATATAATTAATATATATATATATATATATATATTAATACTAATATTTTTAACTCATATACTATACGAAAGTATTTTATCAAAAATATAAATTTTTGAAAAATTATTTTAATGAATTAAATATTTATAATGTATATAAATTTTAAAAGAAAGAATTTGAAAAAAAGATAAATGGTCACAACAAAATTTTATAATAAAGAAATATGCGTGTATATTAAAAAAATTATACTTTTTTATTTGGAAAAAATTAACAAATAAAAATTAATAATATTTTTTTATATTTATATCTTTTCAAAAACTTCTTTGAACGTGAATAAATAGTAAGAATAATATTATTTAGATTCAATATATTATAGTTGTACTTGTAATATAATTATTACATAGAAAAATATTATTTTAAAATAAAATATAAAAAATAAATTTAAATATTATTAATAAATAATAAGTTACGGTAATAGTAGGTGATTGTAAAATTTATAAAATATTTATAATATATTTATTATTTATCATTCACTTTATGATTTAAACATCAATATGATTTTATTAACAAAAATATTTGTGTGAAAAATATTTTATGTGTGTCATATATAAATAATATTTTAAAAAAACTCAATCTCATATTAACTATATAATAATTAAATTGTATTAGCCTAATTAAATGATATAAAATAGTAAATAAATTTTTCTATTAAAAATATAAACCAAAATAATTTTTTTGGTTTACTTTATTATTAAATATATTTTTATATTAATCTTATAAAACTTTACATAAGTAATATAATAATATAAAAATTCAATGCATAATTGTAGAATAAAGTTCAAGCATATATATATATATATATATATATATATATATATATATATATATATATATATATATATATATATATATATATGCTTGAACTTTATTCTACAATTATGCTGGGGCGGAGTGAGTACTTAGATACACATACTCGCACTCATCCCTATTAAAATTTGTAAATTTTTACCCACACCCATACCCGTACCCATATAGCGGGTAAATACCCTACCCATTGTGGAGTAAATTTTGTGAGTGCCCATTGAGTATTTTACCCATTGTCATCCCTAATTTCACCCTTAACCAAAACATGTTAAGAAGGGAAATTATGTTGTTGGTAGTTTCAAACCAATAAACTTTAAGTTAATGAATTAGCTCATGGCTCGTGTTAAACAGTAATTCTAATTATAAGAAAAGAGACTATTTCTAAATAGCTAAAAAAAATATTATTATTTTTTTTGGCTAGAAAGAAGGGCTCAAAAGTCTAAAACAAAAAACAATTTAAGCACAAAGTCTAAGACAACTCTGAGCACTAGAGTCCAAATACAAGAAAGACAAAAAAGGAGAAGGGGAAACCTTAAACTGGGAATAAGAAGCTAGAGAATCTAGACCCAATTTAGTTAAAAAGTCAGCATATTGATTCGCTTCTCTACATATATATAAGCAAATCTATCAAATCTAATAGATTTCAAAGTATTTCTAATATTACAAAGTAAAGAAAATAGAGGGAGAGAAGGAAGCTGGACATTCAACACAAGTTCAATCGCTTCCTTAGAATCACTCTCAATTCAGATTACTTGAATTTTGACAGAAACAACCATCTGAATTCCAAAATAAATTCTCCAAAGCTCAGCAAAGAGAGGAGAGCAAAAAGTCATACTACTACTAAACCCAAAACAAAATCTACCATGACAGTCTTGAATTAACCCTCCATAGGCAGCCACCCTATTACAATTAGAAACTACATCATCCACATTCAGTTTAAATTGATCAGTAGGTGGAGGAGTCCATCTAACCATCCCATAATCAGAAATTAAGTTGGAATAAGTGGTAGAATCGGACCTGCCATCAAAAGAAAAATACTCAGCATCGTATAAAGATTTTTTAGCAACACTATCAGGCTGAGAAAATCAATTCTGAAAAATAAAAAGATTTCTAGCATTCCAAATATTTCAAATAACACAACAAAAAATGATAGACTAATTATGGAAGTGCGAGCAATGAGAATTAGAGAGATTAGATAGCAATCAGTTAAAAATCCCCGAGCTGGAAAAGGAGACCCACTAATTTGGGAAAACAAAACTATCCCAACCCTCTTAGCAAAAAAATAATCCCTCAACACATGTATAATAGTTTCAGGCCCATCCTTACACCTAGGGCAAGTAGACGACTCGGATATACCTCTAAGAAATCTCTCCTCGTTAGTAAATAATCTACCATAAGCTAATCTCCAAAGAAGAAAAGCAATTTTAGGGGACCTTTCCACCTCCAAATAATTTTGAACAGGTCAGTCCTACTGGCGAGGTTGAGATTAACATTATCCAGCATATAGTAAGCAAACTTAAGGGAAAAAAATCTCGTTGTTGGAAATAATCCAGAAAGCAAAATCAGGCCCAGCAAGTCTAGAAGGGGGTTAATGAAGGTAATGTACTTATTACCTATATGTGCAAGAAGGAGGGAGTAGATTTTAGCCCAATTCCAACCGCCTTGGGCAGCAAATAAAGCAACAGGAGATTCTAACTCAAGCTCAAAGTTGGGAATAACAACATGGTCAAGCAATCTATCAACATGAGGGACCCAATTATCAGTCCAGAATTTAATGAACATTCCATCCCTAACACACCAGCCTAGACCTTGAGAAAATTCAAGGCAAATACTTATTAGATTTTTCCATAAATATAACTGTCTAAAAACTTTCTTAACACCAAATATCTGACCAGAACTAAAATTATATTTGTGGTGAAGAACTTGAGCCCATAAATCAGAGGGAGAGGTGACCATCCTCCAGCATAATTTCATCATATAGGCCTTATTGAGCAAATTTAAATCTTTGAAACCTAGGCCACCCTTATTTTTAAGCTTGCAAATGTACTGTCAGCCAATAAGGTGACATTTTCGCTTTCCTAATGAACCCCAAATGAACTTCCTACATAGGCTATTTATCTCATTACAAATGGAAGAGGGAATTACCAGGGATTACATGACATAGGCAGGTATACTCATCAAACAAGCTTGGGCCAAAGTAAGGGTGGCACCCACGCGGCGTGGGGCCAGGGGATACTCCCCCGCTCCCTGTCCCCGCACCTCATGTTCTTCCCTGTCCTTGTCCCTGTCCCCGATCCCTATTATGGAGAGATTTTTTCCCATCCCTGTTCCCTGCTTCCCCATGGATCCTCGCAGATTTCCCTGAAAATATATTAAAAAAATAAAAAAAATTAAAACTATAATTTCACACTATTATCATTTTTTTAAAAGAATGTTATCTTTTCTATTTTCTAAAGGTAATTTTTTTCCACTTAAATATTAGGTTACACAATATAGAAAAATTAATAAAATAAAGTAAATTGTTCATATCATCAAATACAACATAATAATACAATAAATAAGTTGTAACATTAAGGAAAAATACAACACTATCATGAAAATAATATAACAACGCGATATTTCACATCCTTGACTTCTATGATTTGCATTACTAATCAACATGTGAAATTTTTAAACAATCAAGTTGCACTCTCCTACAAAACAAAAACCAAGTAAATTTTAACGTTAATAAAAAATAAAATTTATAAATTAACATTATCAAATTTTATTACCACTATATCTGAAACATCTTTGTCTTCCATTACTTTGCAACACTCTATCTTCAATTTCAAAGAACCTAGTGATATATACTTGTTAGATCAAATTTAATGTATATAAAAAAATAGAAAGTTAAAGTATCATTTATTACCTTCAATCATACTACGTATCTAATCTTGAAAACACATCATTGCTTCAACCGTGTCTTCATTCAATGAACTACGATGTGGAGTCAAAAACTGTCTACCAATACTAAAAGCAGACTCTAAGGCAACAGTTGAGATAGGAATAGCAAAAAAAATCCTTAGCAATTCTTTGTAAAGTTAGATATTTCATTCCAATATTTTTCCAATAATCCAATATGTCAAACTTATCCACATTTGACTGGTTAAGCAACACTAACTCCTCTAAGTAGTAATCTAACTCAGACTTCACAAATTCATTAGAAAAAGTGTCTTGAATATATTGCAAAAAGTCAATCAAACTATCACTCTTCCTTGAACTACTCTCTGAATTCATCAATGTGGAAGCTAAAGTGCAAACAATATCACTAACTGCGTGATTAAGCCTTCTTTCCTTATTTTGTTACTCAGAAACCAAATCTTCTAATAATGTTCTCACTTTTTCTAATTTTTTGGTGCTTTCACTTCCATACATAAGAGGAGAAAAATAATTCAACAACTTTATTTTAAATTTAGGGTCCAAAACAGCCCCTATTGCCATTACACTATTAATAGAGCCTCAATACTTCTCAAACTTGAGAATCATAGTTTCGGCCATAGCTTGAAGTGTAGTATTAAAAGAGAAAACCCACTGTTTAAAAGCTAACCTAATTTCACATACATTTGGAAAATAAACATTGAAGGTTGCAAACTGTGTTTCTGAAAATAACTTAGTGATACGATAGAATATTTCTAAGGCATTACAAATTTCAGTTGCCATTTTCCACTCATCAAGACTTAGCAAAGACTTATATTGAGGTTCTCTTGGCTTCAAACGCTTAAAAACATCATAGTATGACAATGCAGAAACAAGCATCAAATACGTGAAATTCTATCTAGTTCTACAATTATTTACTAGTTTCTTTGAATAACAAACACCACTATGTCGACAAGCATCAATAAATTTCTCTTCCCTTTTTGGTGTTGTAGTCCAAAAAGAAGCACTATCCCTAATCTTCTCAATAGAACCATGTATTGTTGACATTCCATCTTTCACAATCAAATTTAATATGTGAGCACAATAATGCATATGAAAGAGACTTTCACCCAAAATAAAGGAACTATGATCTAACTTGTCAATAATATAGGCAATCATGACATCATTAGTGCTACATTTATCAACCGTTAATGTAGATAACTTTGTTTCTAAATTTCACTCAAAAATACAGTCACACAAAACATCAGCAAGCACTTTAGTAGTGTGTGGAGTAGGAACATAAGTAAACCTAACAAATATTCATTTATCATTTACATTACAACCAAGTTCTTCACAGTTAAATCATAAAGTATTCAATAGTTAGATAAGAATAACAAGTTAATAAATATGTACCTCAAAAGCTAATTATGTAAAGTCTAGTCATTGTCAATGAAGTGAGTTATGACAGACATATATCCCTTGTTTTGATTAGTGGTTGTCCACATGTCAGTAGTTATTGCAACGTGACTTGTAGTTTTGTCAAGTGATTTCATAACTTTGGACCTCTCAGCATCATATACCTTCATTATATCAGCCTTCAATGTATTGCTAGTAATAACTTTAAACAAAGGTTGAAGAGCATGACAAAATCTTCTGAAACCAATATGATCAACAATGGAAAGAGGATATTCATGCAACACCACTATTTTTGCAAGTTCTATACGAGTAACATCTTGATTAAATGTGTAATTTTCAATTAGAATAGATTGACCCCTATTTTCAATTGAACTTGATGATTGTTCAAGAGTTTTCAATATGGATTGCCTTGGGCCCCTCATAGTAGGAAGCTTGTAAATTCAAATGTGATCATGTAAGTGCTTTGTGCCTTGCTCAGTGTCACTGCCAAGTTGTCTATCACAATGTTTGCATATTGCCTTCCATTTTTCGTTTATTTTCTCCCTTTTGAAGTGTGCCCAAGATTCAAAAGTTAGTCCTCTTTTATTAGGACTTGTCCTCTCAATAACATCTTCATTTTCTAAATGTGCTCCACTTTCTTTTGGCTCATTTTCAACTTCTTATGCACCTTCCACTAGAGTGTCTTGTGCATCTTCCACTTAAGTGCCTTGCGTTTCGTTAACAATTGGTTGTACGTCCAGTGGAGCATTACTAATGCTACTAGAGGATGAGTTACCACTATTCATTTTCATGTTAAAGTACCTGTTAAAAACATATATAATTGTGTCAAGTATACTGCACAAGGTTTGAGATAAAACTTCATGTTGGACTGATAATTTCATTAAAAAAAATGGTGTTAGGTATGAAGAACAACTGCAAGTTCTCTCAATCTATAACTATTTTTGCTTTATCCTACACCTTCAATCACAAATCAATCTCTTTTCAAAATAAGAATCAAATAAAAAATGAATGTCATGTATACGAATCAGAACAAAAATTTAATCATACAAGTCCCTATCAAATTAGTTTCTATTATACTCTAAATATAAGTATGTCAAACTGTTAATACATTTGCAAATGCAGAACACTAAATTGAAATAAATTTTACACACTGGAACCAATTTAAAAACTTTTTGTACAAGAACAAAATAAAAATCAGCAATTCACATACGGACTAAATGTTTTATTAAACTTAAAAATTATGAAGATACTAGAATTATGTTCATGGTATGTGTACTATTTCAATAAATAAATATCCTCTCTTTTCTTATTATAAAAAAGGACCAAACAAAAGGACTAAGAAAGTACCATTGGAATAAGAAAATGCAGAATAACAACAACAAGAAACAAACCTAAATCGATGAAATGAGAAGAGAGTGAAGGGACAAATTGCAAACACGAACGACAATGGTGAGAATGCAAACAACGGTGGCCTGAATATGAAGATGTAGAGCTTGACATTGGGAGGCAAAGGTTGCAGCTGTCGAGCAACAAATTCATTAAGAGACTTAGGATTTTTTATATGTGTTTTTATTTTAAATAAGTAAGTTACTATATTATCCCTATTAGTATAATGTTTAATAAGGTTATTTAAGTATTTTCATATATATTCAGGGATTTGGAGAACCCACTGGGCGGGTGAACTGGTCCCCGTCCCCGTCCCCAAACTAGTTGCAGGGAAATTTTCATCCTTGTCCCCACGGAGGGAAATTCCCTGCATTTGGAGCCTTATTCGGGGCAGTCCCTGCGGGGACCCCACAGTTGGGGATTAATTGCCACCCCTAAGCCAGAGTAACTCTACTAGTAAGAGAGAAGGAGTTCATTTTTCAAAGGGCCAACTTTTTCTTGATTTTGTCCAAGATAAAGGATAGATGAAATCTAGCAGGTTTCTGGTGAAGAATAGAAATCCCTAAATAGGTACCAAGCTACCCAACAGGTTTAATAGCTAAAGATTCACTAATATCCTTAATGGTGGAGACATATTTGTGTTTAGAGAAGAAAAGGGAAGACTTATCAGTATTAACTTTTGGAAATTAGCTTTAGCAATAAGGATAAGATCATCAGCAAAAAACAAGTAAGAAAGTTTAGGCCCTTGAGACCCAAAGGAGAAGGGAGCCCATTCTTCATTAGTAACTTTATCCCTAATGAGATGGGCAAGTCTTTCTATACAAAGAACGAATAAATAGGGTGATAAAGGATCACCCTAACAGATGCTTCTAGAGGGAGTAAAAGGAGTAAAGAGATTATTATTCCAATTAATAAACATGAAAAAGAAGGATAAATAGTGATAGGTCAAATTGACCATAGTTGAATTTAGACATATATTATGAATGGTCTCATAGACAAAATTCTATCTCAACTTGTCATAGGATTTTTCAAGATCAAGCTTAATAATCATATAGTTAGATCCACGTTTAAGATTTTGAAAAGAATGGACTAATTCCTGCAAGACAAGGACATTATCAATGCCCTATTTCCTAGGAATAAAACTAGACTGGTTGGCTGATATTAAATGAGGAAGGGAACCCCTAAGCCTATTAGCAAGAAGTTTTGTAACAATTTTATAACTGACATTACATAACAAAATTGGCCTAAAATTTTTAATAACCTCAGGGCTCTTTACTTTAAGAATAAAGGTTATTACTGTATGATTAACAACAGCAATTCTATCAAGATTTTGAAACAGATCAAGCACAAAATTAAATATAATAGAATATAAGGTATTTTATTAATTTTTAAAAAATAGGGCATGAAGTCCGTCAGGAACAGGGGATTTAAAATTCTCTATGCTAAAAAGAGAGGTCTTAACCTACTCAGTGGAAGGGACAGCAGAGAATCTCTAGATGTTAGAGTCTCTAAGAGAAGGAAAATAGGACTGGGTCCTCAGGTGGAAAAAAATTATTTTATACTCTTATTTATTATAAATTTTTATTAATGAAATACTTGTCTTTTACTTTTAAAAATAAATACTTGCATTTATTTTATATATAATACATTATTTTGATTCTTTAATATTATAAATACTTTTAATATAAAATATAAATTTATAACATATAATTACTTTTTATTATTCTTAATCAATTAAAATTTTAATTTTTATAAATATGACCAAAATAATATTATTAAACACTTCTCTAGCATTAAGTAATGCTATAAAAGTTTTAAAATAATGATATTTTTAACTTTTTTCTTAATATATTTTTTCTACATATTTAACTATCAAATTATCATAAAGCTTTTAAACAACTGGTAATAGTTTCTTTAATTGCTAATAAATCATTACTAAGTAATTATTTAATTTTGTCTATTTTAAATATTTAATAATTATCATTAAATTTTTTCATCAATCAAATTATATATATATATATATATATATATATATATATATATTATAAAAAATATTACACAAAATTAGACTAATCACTCAAAACTAAACGGGATAAAATCACATTAATTACATCTTCATAAATTAAAAGTTTGAGTTTGGTGAAAATGTCCTCTAACACATTATCACCTAAGGATAAGGAATGACCCAAACCAACTAAAAAATCTGCATATCTAATTTTTCTATAAATATGAGTAATAGAAATTGACCAATCTAAATTAATGAGTTTTTGAATCTATTCTATAATTTGAAAACAACAATGTAACAACCACTGCAAGTAAAATTAGAAGCAATCAAAGAATTCACTCTACCTATAGCTCCCAAATACTCATAGTGTGAGCAAATTTTTGACTTACTAAAATTTCTCATAACTCTACATGAAATACCGAACAACAACCTAAGTTGAAGATAAAATATTTGATAAGTTTCTCAAAATTGTCTCTTAAAATATACTTGCACGTCACTTGGCTCAAATTTAGCATTGATGAACCATCTACATTCAACTTAGTTATATTACCACACGAAGCTATCTATCTAATATCCTACACAGTACAAATTTTATTTGTGATGACATTTCCTAACATATCATTCTTCTTCATGCATGCAACAAAGTTCGTCACATCCCATTTTAGCAACTACAAGGTTTTATACTTTTAATTAAAAATCATATCATTTTGGTCTAGCCATATTTTCCAAGCCTATACTACGAACATATCCTGCCAATGAACATTGTCTTTAAGCTTGAAGTATTATTGAAGGTTGAGTCATAATCAATCATATATAATACGGCTAAAAGATCTATCTAAGAGTCTTCATATATATAGGTTTCAAGTAATTTTTAGCTTATGGGCAATCTCTCAAAACATTACTTATCTCCTCACAAAGATTCCAACATTTCGGATACTCCTCACAATAGACCCTCTATGAGAATATGAGATAGCTCAATTCTTGTGACCAAACTACCATGCCACAACTTTTATAGGAAAAGCTTGACTCTAGGTGGGCCATGCAAGTTCCAAATAAGATAACCAAATAAGATCCTAATTGTTTAATAAAACCAGTACAAAAGCTTTGATTATCTCTCATTAAACCTCAGCAAGCTATTAGCTCATATATTGGAACATAGATTGAATAATATTAACTTAATGTGTATCACTCATTATTACTGATAATAAAAAATGTGAAAAATTTTAAGATCTTCTCTTTCAAAGTGAAAAGTATGTCACTCACCATTACTGATCATAAATTAAATGTAATTAGCTAATATTTCTAAGTAAAGGACAAAAATGTAAAAAGATAAAGGATTTCATTGAAGAATATTCCTAAAAGATAAAAAGTTACCAAAAAGATTATCATTACAATTAATTTAAAGAAAAAATGCATTTAAAAATTAGACTATGTAACATTTTTCAAACTCAACCATATCTAATGTCTTTTTAATAAAATTTCCACTATGTATATCATAAGCTTTATTAAAATCTAATTTTAGAATCATAAATTGAGTTTCACTTTTTAGATTTCTAAAAAAGTAGATTAACTCTTAAACAATAATTACATTATCTATCATTTATGTTCTGGAGACAAAATTACGTTGATTTTCAATAATTAAAGTAAGAAGAAAAAATTATATTCTATTAGCTATAACATTTGTAACAATTTTATAGATAACATTGTAAAGGGAATATTGACTAATGTTTTCTAATTTATGACCTTTAGGAATAAGGGTTAATATAGTCTTATTAACAACACTAATATTTAAAGGATTGACAAAAACTTAATTTATGAATTTAAAAATGTGGGATTAAGTAAGTTTAATTTGGATTTCAAAAACAATGCATGTAATCCATTCAAACTAAGAGATATATAAATTATACTAAGTAGGGCAGATTTACCTCTATAGAGACTGCCTTATTAATATACTCTAAATTCACCTCATCAATTCTGTTAAGAGAAAATGAGAAACAAATTTGACTTAGTTTAATTTCTTGAAAAAAAATTGATTTAAAGTGATTGCAAATTAAACTCCTAATTTTTAAGGGTCATGACACCATTGAGTTTTATTGTTCTTTAAGGCTTAAATATTATTCTTGTGTCTACAAATTATACTAGTAGACGAAAAGATATGTTATTTCTATCCCCTAACTTTATCAATTTTGATGTAACTTGAAGAAATCAATAGGCTTCCTCTTAATCTAATTTTTCGTTCATATTCCTTCCAAAACCTCAAAAGAAGTTCAGTTAAAAAAAGATTATTAGAATATTTGAGTTTCTTATGAATTCCTTATATTCTATTAAAAATCCTCCTTTTTTTTTTTGCAAAAATATTACCAAAGTTAAGATAATTCCTAGTATAAATATTCTTCCAAAATTTGTCCACATTGTTTAATCAATAATTATTTATAAGCCAATTTTGTTTTACTTAGTTCTTTAAATCTAAAAGTGTTAGCCAATTAATGAGTTAATAATTTAAAAGGTCTAATTTTTTAGTGAAAATTAAAAATCATCTAATTTTAGCCATAAAATTGCATGATTCAATAATAAGAATATGGATAAAAAAATAAATAGAAAATAAAGATCTCAAATCATTAATAACCACTATTTTATTAATCTTTTTTTTTTTAATTTCTTCTTCTCCCAGTGAAAGGAATTCTCTTAAAATTCAAATAAGATAAATCACAACAGTCTAAACAAGCAACAAAGTTTAAAATAACATTCTTATTTATTGTTTCACCTTTAACTTTTTTAGATTTAAAAGTTAAAATCTCCAACTACACATAAAGAAGTATTAATATTTGAACTAAAATCAATTAGTTCCTACAATTCAAGTTTTATAACATTACTAGGATTAGTATAGATGACAATCAATATCCAAAAAGGAAACTTTTTGAAAGTTACGTACAAGTGAACAAAATTTGTTGACTCTAAAATAATTGACAGCTTCATTTTAAATTTATCCTAATAACACCAAATACTACCAGAAAAGTCAATGACATCAACTCAAACATTATTGTTTATCTTAATCTTATTTATACATATTTTTTTAATTTTCTTATTACTAATTTTAGGTTCAAGTAAAGTTGTAAAATTCAAATTATATACTAATTAAATTATTTACAATTATAGAAAAGGTTTTTTCACCTACTCCTTACAACTCCAAAACATAATTCATTTATCAATTCCGAAGTTTAATAACACTTTCAAAATGCTTAATATCTAAGTGAGTTACATCATTCATCATTTATATCTTATTTTTAATTATTTTAATATTTATCTAATCAATATCTATACATTTTTCTAAATCTAGGAGTATATATTTATTATGTTTTTTCTTTTCTAATTTTACTTCCTTGTCCTTAAATATAATCAAACTTATAATTTTCTTAATTATTTCTCTTTTATATTTAAATTCTATATCTTTACTTAGATTCTTCATTACTATCAATGCTTCTTTATCTCTTTTCTTATTTTTGTTTAAGATTTTTCACATTCTCCTTGTTAGTAAACTCACATTCAAACATTTGAACCTTATTAGAATTCTTTTATTTAACCCCATTTCTATTTATCTTTACTTCATTCATTGGTTGTTTATTATTTTCTAATTTTAAATCCAATTGAGAATTTATATGAATTGTGCTCTCTTTTTTATGCAGCTATTTCAAATTTTTATTTTTTTCCTCTTTAAATGAGCAATCTTATTCTTATAAAGTAAATCTTTATTAGAAATTTTCACATAGAAGACATAAAATCTAGATCTTAGAGTAATTTTCTTAGTTTTATTTGTTTGTTGAGGAGAATCTTGCCCTGTGTTCAAGTTTTTTTTTTTTTTGTCTTTTCATCAATGTCTAAGGGCCAAAAATATTTTGATCCTGTTGGTCTAGCTTATTAATGTCATTTACTTTTTCTTATTATTCCTGTAACTTCCTTCTTGATCATCTTTAGTCTCTTTATCATAATAGATTTTTTATTACAAATTATACTTAGTTTTTGACTCATTTGCATAAGTTCTAGGAATTTCTAGACAATGTTTTAATTTATGGTTGTATCTACCACAAAAAAAGCATACAAGATGAAGACTTTCATATTTTACTTTAAACTCTTGACCTAGGACCTTAAAAAAAAATTAGCTTTCTTCTAAGATCTAATTCTATACAAACCCTAGCAAACTTGCCTCTAGTTAAGGTCAAGGTATTGTTATCAATTTTTAACATCACTCCTAAATTGGACTTAACTTGCCATAGAAACTTACTATGAATACCTAAAATTTTATTTGAGATTTATTTTAGAAATTAAATTTAAAAACTAAATAATGTTAAAAAAAAGTAAAAAATATGTATGTGATAAAATGGTGTCTTGTTGTTGTATGTTTGTCTCATGCACCCTTTCATTCAGGTTTGATTTGTGGAAGTGTTTGCAGCAGAGCTTAGCTGCTGACTAGGTAAAAAAAACTACACACTCTCTTTTCCTTTCTCTATGAGTTTTTTACATGACACAGAAAAGAAAAATGCTAAAAAGAAAAGAAAAATGCTAATAAAGGGAGAGTGTTCTTGCATTGGGATTTTGACCATGGATAAAAGTACCATGCTTGGTCTTCATTGGTAAGGAGTTCTCTCAAAAAATAAAGAGGAACAAGGAACAGAGAAAAAGGATAAACAGAAAAAGAGGAAGAAGTAAAAAAGATTAAGGAAGACAAAGATAAAAAAAGAAGAAGAGGGAATGGTAAAATAGAAAAAGAGAGAATAGTATTGAAACTTAACGATACAAAAATCACAAGGGGGAACGACAAAAAAGCTAGAGACTAAATGTAGAAGATTGAAAGAAAATTTGAAAAATAAAAAAAGAAGGAAAAGCGGCAAGGAGGAGGAACTCAAGCAAACAGAGTGACAATCAAAGAGAAAAATATCTCAAATGTTGGAAAAACAAGCTCATAACCAAGTAATTTACTTTGATATCATAGTTTATGCTACGCCTTATGTATGATATATCATTGTTTTTATCTTTGAATTATGAATACAACGGATACTATTTTTTTATCTTTGAATCACAAATATACGTATATCCACCATAAAATATAGAACATCCAAGAAATTTCATTACAAACATTTATCGTAGTTTTTAATTATTTGAATACAATGCAAAAAAATAAAAATAAATACCAACTACTTTTTCACTCTTCGTCTAAGTTAAGAAAATTGCCTTCATTTTATATCCCTATTCTTCTCTCTCTTGTCATTCACCGAACTTAGAAATTTGTATCTTTGTAGTCATGTTTATTGTTAAAATTAAATTTATAACCTCGACATATGATTGACACTCTCACTTTTTTCGTCCCTTCCCACTCCTTTCTGTTTTCATCCAATCTTTCTCTCTTTACCCATCATTTTTTTTCCCTCTCTAAATCAGTACCATAAACCACCATCATCAACATTATTAGGCACCTCCTAATCTTTGTTACTCATGTTGCTATTAGCTTCTTTCAAAAGTGCATCCCTGTCGTTGTAAAGTCGTTGGCCACTAATTCATTCTTTCTCTCATGTTTATTTTAAATAATCTTTTGTGAAAGAAAACTTTAAGACCTCCCAAATACTTACTTTTTAAATGGTATTCTCACAACTTTTTGGTTGTAATATCAAATATGAGATTTAAGCCCGACACATGAATTATATATATATATATATATATATATATATATATATATATATATATAAATTATAAAATTAGCTTAATTTTTTAAAAATAAAATTGAGGCAATAATACAAATAAAAAGTAAAAAAAAAAATTTTTTAGTAAATCTTTTTATCTCAAATTGTAAATCCAACATTCATCTTTTGAAATTTAAATCTAAGTACCTTTTTTTTAATCTTGGTGAATAATCATAAATTTTTTTATAATTTTTTATTATTATAAATAATAATATTTTTTTTAAATATCATCTCCAATATAATATTCATATCTCCAATCTTAATTACCACACTTTTTTGCAATGAGTTACAATATAAATGTGTAATTTTTCTTCGTCTTTCATATTATTTACTATAGGATAACATGTATACCTGTTCTTTCTTATATACTAAAAAATAATATGTATAAAAAATAACATATATAGCTCGCTAATAAGGTTTTTATTAAAGCTATTTTAACATTTTTAAAACCTTTTATGGTTATATTTATAATTATTGAAATTGATAATACGAATAAGATAACCAAAAGGAAAAAAAAATGTGTCATCGAAGTAAGACTAATTATAGTCGTATAACAGGACTTCTATTGTTTTTATTTTCTTATGGTGCGTATAACAGCAATAATTTTAAACTGGGCTAATTGATTGGCAAAGAAGGCCCAAAATGGTTAGTTTCTTGATGAAACTCTTACATATTTTTCATATTCATAAAGCGGCAATTCCTTGGGTACACGATAACAACAAAATGATGGGCTTAGCGGGTCCGCGATCTTTTGAACTGTATTGGGCTAATTAACCAGTGACGCTGTTGTATTCGTAACCAAAAACTATAAAAACAGAGACATTAAATTTTAGGTTTGAAATTAATATTTAATAATTGTTAATTATTTTAATTTTATCATTAAAGGATATTAAAATATAATAATAGAGTAATAATTTATCATGTTAAATGATACATAAAAAAATACAAAAAAGTGTTGTTTTAAAAAAATTTTAAAATAATTTTTTTATATTCTTAATTATTAAAAATTTCAAGTAATAATATTTTTCTATCATTCTTAATTTTAAAAAATAATTTATTTATTTAATTTTTATCATTTTTGCTGTGTCACATGCAGGTCATTTGAAAACTGCATTAGTAATGAACAATATTTAGAGGTATTTGACCAAATTAGTAAATAAATTAACTTAAAGTTGAGTTAATTAAAAGCTGGAGCTCATTTGAAAGATTTTAAATAAATATTGATAAATTGGCTGGTTAAATAAAAATTATTTGATATAATTAGTTGTAGAATTAAATGAAAATTGAAAGATAACATAAGATTTAATAAGTTTATAATTAGTAAATAAAATAGCATATATTTAATTACTTGGAAATAAAATGGTGAAGAAATTTATTTTCTAAGTGCTATAAGAAGGAACATCTTAAATAATGCTACAAGTCAATGAAATAATTTCTATTATCAAATAAATAAGTGGAGGCTAATTTAGTGCACGTTTTAAAATAATTATTTTTTAAAACATTTTTAATAAAAAAATTTTTATTGTTAAAAATTGATTAATTAAAATATCTTAATAGAATCAAACGATGCAATATTCATTATTCACAATGAGTTGGTTGCTCAAATTCTGGGTATTTTCTCATCAATGAATGGGGTTAGGTTAGGTTCAGCCCACCCGATGATTTGCTGGCTTAGCATTTGACATCTACCAATTGGTTAGATTCTGACTAGGTTAGACATAAAATAGCCCAAGTGGTCTATAATCTCACATCACACCATCATCAACCATTAAAATGGCCCATTTAAAAGTGTGTCAATTTGGAACAAAGAATAGAAAAAGCTTAAACGAGTGTTGATGTAAACGATTTCTTTCCCCAGCAAGGTCTAGATATTTGCATTAAAGAGAAGAATAAATGGTACAAGCGCATAAAGATATTGATTTCACTCGTGTCACTATACCTTAGAATGGGCTACAGAGCGAAAACAAGGCAACAAGAGGTTGAAGAAAAAAGTAGTGTGACATAGAAGACACAAGTGATGGGTTGCAATGCAAGACCCTTCATTACTTACACATGGTGTGCTTCTTCAGCATGTGGTAATGGATGAAGGCACGTGGATTGTGACTACAATGGCAACACATTTGCCACCTCCACTCATTTCAATTTGTACACTTTGCCAATTATATTTGTACATTCGTATTCACAGTTCCAAAACTTCCATTATTCTTTTCACAATTTAGGGTTCGCCAAATGGTGGGTTCAGTGAGTTTTGGTGGTTCCATAATACAAAAATTGTTACGTCAAAATTTCTTGAACTTGATTGTGAAACTATAAACAAACTAATTGTTTGATAAGTTGATCTGCAAAACTTATTAAAACCCTTTTTAAATTTTTTATTAAGGCCAAACAATCTCTATATAGACTCTTATAAGTCCTTCTTTAAGTTCTATAGACAAATCAAATTCGATAGTTTGCTATCTAGCTACCTGTATTAGTCATTGTTATTTTTTTAATGGTTATACAGTAGAAACTTTTTAAATTAATACTCGATAAATTAATAAATTTTCTAAAATAATAAATTTATCCGGTCTTGACTTGGGCCAATATAAAAAATTGAAAAACTCAATAAAATAATAAGATAATAATTTTTCGGGAGATCCCTTTATAATTTTCGGTCCCAAGAAAATCATAAATTAATAATTCATAGAAACTGAAAAAAAATATTACACTCTATTGAAATATGATTCAATAGTTGTCTGTTTTCCTTTAAAGTTCAAGTCTATTTGGAGTTCATCTCTAACTTTTCTTATTGCATCCAATAGCTCAGATGTTGTATTTTTGTATTGTATCATAAAGTTGTAAAAAGTGTTCGATGCCATAAGTGCTTCCTTTCGCTTAACAGGCTCCAAAGATACTGTATCATTTTCGTCGTCATCCTCTGCATTGTTCTCAATGATAGTACCCACAATATCTTCTAAACTCTGAACCTCCGAACATGCTTCATTTTCACTTGGGTAGTTCATTAGATTGTCGATATCCATCTTATTACGATAGCCACATTGATTGATCATAGTCTCGAGGTCTTGAGTTTCTTCATCAAAAGTGGATTCATCCAAATTTCTTGCAACGTCACTATCTGAACGAATTTTACAGGGTCGGAAGCAATTCGTTATTGTTTCTTTTCGAACATCTATCGTCCAAGCTGTGATTACCAAATTGATAGCATCAAGGACATTTATCTTCCCTGGATCAGATTGTCCCACCTCATAACCTTCCAATATTTTGCGGTAAAACCTTCTACGGTAATGCATCTTGAAAGCTCTTATTATCCCAGCATCGCAAGGTTGAATCTTTGATGTCATGTTGGGTGGCAAGAAGAACAACTCAACGTTTCTTAGCCCTTCAATATTTCTTGGATGTGCTGGCCACAAGTAGAACTCTTCTACCATGCATCATTTGGTCAAATGAACGAACATATTCATCAAAAAGCACACTAGTCATCCATGCTTTTTTGTTAGCTCGATACTGACGATTCAAGCTATTCATGTTGACATTCTTGAAGCAACAAGGCTTTGTATATTTCCCAATAATCCATAGAGGGATTTTTTCAGAGCCTTCTTCATTGCAACAAATAACTACCGTCAACCTTTCTTTATCTTGTTTTCTTCCTTCAAGTTGTTTTGTTGCCAGTGAATGATCAGCTTGTAGCCTATAAAACAACCCAGTTTCATCCATATTGAAAACATCTTTCATAGGGAACTGATCAATTTTCTCCCGAATCAATACCAATTTCTGCTCCATGTCTTGTATATCAACAAACTCACTCTCGCCAAAATGACGAAATGACTTTATGCCATGTCGGTGCTTGAATTTCCCAAGTCATCCTATAGAGAAGTTAAAATATGAATCATCATGAGGGTACACGAGTTTCATTGTATCTCTTGCCTTCTGCAAAATTAATTCTCCTGTGATATTCACACGTTCTTGATGCTGGAGAAACCACTCATAAACAACCTTCTCCATGTCAGGATATTTTGCTGGTTTGTGTCTTTTGATCTCTGCTCTTCCCTTTTCTATTTTAGCAGAGAGATAGTCATCTGACCGCTTAAGTGTATTTGATATTGTTCCTTGATTAACTTTCAACTGAAATTTTTCCTCAAGTCATCTCTGCAAGTCTTTTTGTGTGCTTGCAGGATTATCGCTCTTATACTCACACAACTCCTTACGTATTTGATCTGACATAGTTGATTTTGCAACACCTTTTAGATGAGAAGCCATCTTGTGAGATATGGTTTGAATACTCTAACACATTCATGTAATTTGTATATGCCAAAACTTGCTTAAGAATACATTGAACACATTTGTTCCTCTTGTTTACATTTACTGTACTTCAAAAGTCATTATTGATTTCCAATGCATATGTAGTGTAGTTACTAATTTACTGTACATTAAGTCCCAATGTTTGCTGCAACGTAATTCTAAGAGATATAGATTAATTTGCCTTTTTATTTGGCATGTACAGTATAATTACTTAAAAACTTTTAAATTAATAACTCTCTAAATTAATAAATTTCTTCAGTCCTGACATTATTAATTTAAAGAGTTTCTACTGTATATGGTGATTTTGTATTTTAATTTTGTAACAATTACTGATATTTATACCATATGTAAACTTTTACAAAGAAAGGCAAAGCCCGGCCATCGCATATTGACTTTCCCCATACTCCATTTGCGTTTGATGTGTCCCCTTTACATCTTGCATTTTATAAAACTTCCCATACTCATCATTCCTTTGTCACTTTTGAAATAAATAACGGTAACACAGCATATTATATATATATATATATATATATATATATATTCACTTTATTTTCTGTGCATTCATATTTTATATTGTCCTCTGTGGAGATTATAATTAAAACAATTTTGTCACTTTAATTTAAATTTTTATATAATTTTAGTGCCATAATGTTAGATGATTTGAGGAATATTCATGCAAGAAGCGTTAGTTATTTATTAATTGAAATGCCTTAGTACCTTCACATGGGATGTTGTTTTTTTATTTCCTTAAGGAATAGTGTTATATAAGATTTTTTAATTTAAAATATTTATTTAATAAAGTCTAAGCTAAATCTTACCTCATTATGGTATATTACAATTTCTCTTTGATATTGAGCAAGTTGTTTAGCCGCATTATACTGTAATATTAAATTAAGAAAATTGGTATTGAATTAAAAGTTAAAGGGGCAGAATGAGAATTTCAAAACTGTTTTAGAGGGAAAAAAAAAAAGTAAAACATAATTTTCTTTTGATTTATCCTTAGTTTGGAACTTTTTGGTAGTTAAATAAGATGTTTTTCCCACGTTAAACCTTAAATTAGGCTCACCCACATATTGTTGTTGTTGTTATTATTATTATTATTATTAAATTTAATTGCATAAAAATATATTATCATCTAATTATAGATTGTCCCATCAATAATTATTAATTTTTTAACAATTAAATTAAAATCATATTTGTTATGTATTTCAATTAGTTGATAGAGTAAAAAACATTATATTAAAAGTACATTAAAATTAAACTCTATATAAAATATAGTGACACAAGGTAACTTATTTTAATTTTATAATGCTCAAATAAATTAACAGTGTGTTCCGATTTCGGTTTAAAAATCTTGAATAGTAGTTTAAGTAAAAGTTATAAGATATGTTTTATGTTCAAATTATGATTCAGAGCTTTCTAAACCCAAATTCAAAAGAAACTAACTAGGGTGAAAATTATTGCAATTAAATATACTAAAATAAAGAGCGCATTAAATTTTTGCAAAATAAAGAAAAATATATAAAAAAAAAGTATTAACAAAAACACGAGAGAGAATATAATCAAAATAAGAAAAATTGAAAATTAAAAAGATTCTGTTACCTAAAATAGCATTTTAAAAATTGATATTCATCTTTACGTGTAACTTCATATTTTGATTAATAGTTCAAAATAAGATTTGATCGAAATAAAAAATTACAGATGTCAATTCCTTACCTTTTTTAGTAGTAAAAAACAAATAGTGGAGACAATTAATAGCCTATTTTAAGAAAAATTCAAAAGCATGTGCAGTAATTCCATCTTATTTCCAATATCATGATTGGGCATAATTAAATGTAATTAGGAACGAAGTTGACTTGGACCAGCTATTGATCATGATCAAGTGATCATGATCAAGTAACTAAGTAACAAGGAATATGGATGATGAAATGATATTGAGAGCCCACAAATTTTCATTTGATCCTGTGGTAATTTGTTATGATCACATCTTTACCCATGATGGGCATCAACTTCAAATTTACTTTTTCTAAAAAAACTTTTAATGATCTTTCCTAGATTGAGACTGTTACTCTTAGAAAAAGAATGGGCACTCTTTACAGAATAAGTCAAAGATTAGAATATTGAGCTTTGGAAAGAGGAATAGAAAGAAGGAATAAGATGAATGACAAGGCGTTTGAAAGAGTGAGAAAGGATTCAAAGCATACATGCAATTGAAAACACAATACAATGTATTGCGTAATGACTGGTAGATAACACTAAAAGCATGAGGGCCCTCAATCCTTGACCTATATAAAGTAATTCTGAGACACAGATGGAGGACACTTCTGTGACTATGACCCAGTGCTTGGCGCCACCCACTAGATTCAAGCACCAAATCACCCCATTTTCAAAATAAACATTCATTCATATTATGAATTTTTCCTGTGTTTTGTTTACTTGTCCCTCCGTCTATAACTCTAAGTTAGGTTTTCATTTTGTCCTATTTCTAACTTATATTAAGGGTGATTGGGATCCTCTGTTGTAACTACGTTTTGCCATTAATGTATTTTTTTAAACTTTCGTTTAAGTGAAAGTACAAAAAATGTTGGCATCTCAGCTTGATAAAGAGCATCTCTATTTGAAATTAATACATTTTTTATATTAAAAACACAAGAATTTTTTAATACTACTTGTTTTCTTTAAGTCATTGGAGATATTTAATAAGATGTACAAATTTTTCTTTGAATTATAACATCATCCTTGAAGAGGAATCTTGTATCTTTCTCCTACTATTTTATAAAAAAAATTATATATGTATCTTAAAAATTAAAAAATAATATACTATGCAATAATATGCATCTTGAAATATCTTAAAGTTATGTTTGAGATTACAAAATTTAATTAGCTCAAAAAATAAAGCAGCCTTGATGAACTTAAAGCTATGTTTAAGAGTTAAGTTTAAAAGAAGAGGACAGGGGAGGAAAGAGATTAAAAGAGGTTTAATCTTATTTAAAAATTGTTTGATTAAGAAGGGAAGGTTTTAAGGATTTTTTTAAACCCTCTAAAATTCTCCAAAAACTTATTTTTTTAGTTCTCTTATTTTGAGAAATTTTTTGTCTCTTACTCTTTCATACTATTTTACAAATAAAATTTTCACTTTTTTTTTAAATTTTAGTTTTTTAAGTGATAATTTTTAAAAAATAATTTAAAAAATAAAAATATTAATTCTAAAATTATTTATATAATTAAATTCTCCATTCTTAATATTAAACATTCAAATAAAGGAGAGGTTTAACTTCCTTTTCCTTTTCTTCCCTTTTCCTCTTTCTCCTTTCAAATTATTTTCTTTTCTCCCTTTCCAAACTTCCAAACAAAGTGTAAATGAACTAAATTTTAAACAAAAACATTCATGACTCATGAGTTTGAGAAAATGAGTAGCTAACACAAACTTAATTATAAAATTTTAGAATTACAAGAATTTAACTAAATATTTTAAAAATATGGGATCTATTAATAAAATTAAATAACTTTTGAGATTGATTTATTCTTATTTCTACTGTTTTGTTTGAAGGATGAGTGTATATCTCTTCACTTAGACAACGAGACCCCACTTTTTTCGTATTAGTATTATGTTTCATTCCATTAAAAATAGATTAATCAAATAAACGTTTGCCATGCGCTGATGGATTCACGAACGTAGCCGCTGTTTTGAATAGAAAAAAAAAATACAAGGAATGAGGAGACTAAAAGGTATAGAATGGAAGCATGTTCCCCGTAAAAGTAATAAATTATCAAATTTCCCTTTGCTTTAGTGCAAGAACGGTAGTCCTTTATTGAAGAAAATTTATGATAAATTAATAAATATATTTATAATTAAGATTAAATTTTAATAAAATTTGAAAAACCTCATCTTAAAATTATGGATGGCAATGGAAGTAAATGGCTCTGGAGTCTCGGTTCAATTTACATGATTTGACCAATGCACTGATGCCACAATTAACGTTGTCATAAACGAGTTTGGGTCCATAAAGGAATAATAATCCGTGTTTGTCATAGACTTTACCTAGGTGGCTTTAAAGGTCAATGACCAGCTATTCCGATACATGAACCGATTAAAAGTTTACAGAGCAAGGTGCGTTGTATTATAATATTTACTTTGACTTAATCCAATCTCATTAAAGCATGTCTCTATCTTTTGTCTTCTCTTTGGAGAAGCCCTTGCCTTAAAGCAAAGAGGAAATTATTAACTATTTAATTCAAAATAGCCATATCATTCATAATTCCACACTTCTATTATTCCCTATAAATTTCTACATAAACATGAACATTAATAATAAATTTAATTACACTCTAAAATTACGTGTTTGGTCTCTATTTTTTTAAGCAAAATGGAAATTTTTTATAAGATAAAATTGAATAATGTAATCTTTTTTATTTCTTTAATTTGTCAGCAAGTTTTTTGTACATTGAAAAATTAAAAGGAAAAGAAAAATGACCAGTTCAAAAGTTCACCCCTAATTATTAAAGACCTATCATAGGAGAAACCCATAGTCCAAGTTAAAATAGCAAGATTGATACACTTTCTCTAAATCCTAACGGAGAGTCACTTCTCTCCAATCAGTGGAATTATGGAACTCCCTTTTTTGAGGGCTCTCTGTCAAGTTTTTTATTTTTCCTTTTTTGGTAATTTTTTTTAGTCCTTTTACCTGTATTTGGTAGGTTTTATTCTCTTTTTCATAATTTTTTCATCTCTCAATTTTTATTTTTATTTTTCTCAAATCATTGATTATTTTATTTTCTACAGTGAATACGTTGGAGCCGCTTTCATATTATCAATTGAGATTCACCATACCACAATGTTGATTTATTATCGTCATCTCAAATAGTCAATTAAAATAATAAAATTTTCAAAATTAATATGTTTTTGGCCCTCGTTGATCTAGCGAGCTATTATTTTTTGTACTAATTTAAAAGAATTTTTTTTTTGTGACTAAATTCTTTGTTAAAAAATAATAATAATTTTTTATTTTATTATATTATAAGTTCATTAAATTGTTATAATTTGTGTCTAACTTTGAGTATGTGTATTTGATTATGTTTAATGTACATACTCTGTACTGTATAATGTTCTTCTTAATTATTTAACATTTATATCTGTAGAGTTTAGAGGCAGTGTTTTTAGATATTGATTAAAAATATCTTTTTACTAAAATTTACATTGTAATATAACAAATTCATTGGCAATTACCCTTTTGTTCTTTTTTTTTACACTAGCAATTATATTTTTATTTTTTTGTACTTTTTATCTAATAAATATAATATAAATAAGGTAACTAATATAAAATATAATAGAGGTAATAATAAGATCCGGCTCTTGGGTATGGTAGATTAATCTTAATAATTAATATTGGGACTGGCTTAGTTGATCGAAATTTCACTAATGCCTGTATGATTTGTGTTTATATATATTGTTTACTGTGAGATTAAAATGAATAATAAAGCTCCACTCATCCGAAACTATTTTAGTGAAAAAGGGCATGCAGACCCAAGGGAACTTTTTCTATTATTATTTAATAAAAAAACTTAACTCGAGAGGTAATTAAGGTGGATCTAGAGAGTTGAGAAAATTCACACACATTAAAATATTAAAACTAATTAGTTTGAAAATGTAATATAAAAGCATATTTTATGAGGGTTAAACACTTAAACTATAAACTTAAAAATTTAAGTAAAAACATATTAATCTTGAACAATAATCTTTTCGTGCAGCGAAGATGATAGAATAAAACCATTCATTTTATATATATATGGGTTAAAATTCATTGAATTATACAAATCAAGAATTTAACTGTTTAAAAGTTATTTGTTATTTGATTAAAATAATAAAGTACAAATGCATAGAAAGAAATAAATTTTTAATCATTAAATTATTAATTTATATAATTAAAATTTAGTGTAAATTTTTTAAACTTATATTGATGTCAATGGATCTATTCATATATATATATATATATATAGACCTATTTGTATTATAGTGCTAAACTTTTTTTTTTAACACTAGCGCCTGATTTCGTTTAGTGACTAATTCAAAAGCATGTATACTTTATGCAAATTACAAACCATCTATATCTGCATCCACACACACAATTAAGCACGTGAATAAAATGTCTTTTTTTTGTTCTTGTTAATTAGATTGGCAATAGTGAGATAAATACGATTCAAGTGTACTATATAGACGAATCTTTAGACTTTAGGAATTGAAATGAAGAATGTCATACGATTCTATCAGCTAAGTATATTGTTAGAAACATATTTATGCTTTATAGCGATGTTGTTTATGGGAAATTGTGGATTCTTCTCGCTGTCCTCCCCACAACCACACATCCCAGATTCTTTATAAGGGCTGCACCATCCATAAATCAAAATGTATTACTCTTCACTTATATAATATGCAGTTACGTGATGCAAGTGACCATTCTTTTTAAGTTTAAATTATAAGAATCTTTGAGTAAAAACAATAATTTTAGTTTAACAAAATTACTATGAAGCTTGAAGTTTTATTTGTATTAGAATTAATTTTTAAAAACAAAAAACTGTTTTAAAAATAAAAATCAAACATGCTCTTAGTCTTCAGAGATGGAATTATTAAACTAAAAAGCTTCTAAAATGATTCAATTTGAGATATGGAATTCTTTTCCTGTGGCAGTGCTACTTCTCTGCTGCAGAGCCTGTGGTGCCACTATGAAATAATGTTATTTCTTAATGGATTGAAAAATGTTAAGTCTTTAGAATTATTTTCGTTGTTATAAATTTTATTTTATATAAATTAAATTGTTATTAATATTTGAAACATTAATAATATGTACTGATTATTTTTTTTGTCAACAAAATTGCCTGTTGGTATAATGCATTATTCTTGTTGTATAGAGTGTATTGTTTATATTAATCAATACATAACTTTTTTTTGCTAATTTCATAAAATGAGAGTATATAAATTAGTGTGTATGTAAGTATTAGTTTTTTTAACGTATATTTAAAAGTACTTGACAAAAAGTTAATAAATAATAAAATGTTATGTGTGGCACGAAATACGATTTAATGGTAGCATATTTTTAAAAATTCACTCCTCACTTTTTACCAACATACCTATAATATATGATTTTAGTTTGAAACATAAATCTCGAAGCACGTTTATAAATATTTGTTTTTTTATTCCTGGTAAAAAAAAATTTTAAAAGAAAAAAAAAGACGTTCCATTAATTTCAAAATCAAAACATCATAAACTTCAGCAACAATTTATACTAATTCTTATATATAAGTTACGAATAAAAAATCAACAAAACTTAACCCCCAAGACTTTGAGTTAATACAGTTGAATCGTACTACATAAAACTCATTAAGCCAACATGGTTGGCCTTAATAGACATTTATCCATTCCCGTGACTAACTTTCAATGTCATACGTTGCAGCATTTTAACTAGACTAAACAAAATTTATGTGCTGATATTTAAGTGTTATTAATTAATTCATTAAAATTGAAATTATACTTTAATAAAAATACATATAATATTATCATATATAATTATAATAAAAATTTAATTTTAATTAATAAAAAACATTAACCGTGTATTAAAAAATTACACTTAAATTTTATGCTAAAAGGCTCGGTTAGGTCCACGAAGTGGCTGATCTATTGACTGTATACCTAAACATTTATAAATGATCGACAAAATCACCCCTTAACAAAAACAGAAAAAAGCTACCCGTTAAAAAAAAAGCTTAAGAAACTATGCAGGGGTTTCAAAGTTGTCATTCCAATCCGCAACACGACAAAGTAGAGCATAATGATGCTGATTTGGAAACCATAAACTGGCTTTAAGAAGTGAGAGACTTTTAGCATTATGGCATTGGATTTTTTTGGCTACTTTAAAGGGAAGAAATGAAAACCGGGGCTTTGTATTGCACGTAATATATGTTGTACATATATGATATTTGTGCCGTGGCTTCTCAATTAATCCTCTTTTTTTTTTTTCATAAACACCGAAAATGGAGTGTGTGCGTGTAAGCATATTCACAATCTCATTCTTTTCTTTCTTTCTCTTTTTTGGGGACGCAACTCTTTCTCTTTTTTGCATGGCAGTTTAGTGGTTGAAGAGGATCGTGGCCGGTGCCGTCCACCGACTCAGTGGTGGCGATCATGGCTTTGTGGTGGTGGTCGATCAAAAAGCAATATATTCATGCATGCCATGGCCCACCGGTTGTATAAAAATGGCCGATTCATGATGCTGGAAACACCCAAATTGATGGGTGGGAGAGTTAAGGTTTTGATATGTAATAGCAAAGTTAGGTAGTGAAATTGAGGATAGTGTTTTATGTTTACGGTATGACGTAAAGTGTTGATTGTGTTTCCGGTATGCTATTAGAAAAATATATATATATATCAAACATTACGTGTTAATATGTGATGGTTTTTATTAGGTGCTCATTTGATAATGGGCCAAACTTTTCAAGTTTGCAGCTGGACGCTGAGATTAAAATTTTGTGGATTGGATTTATACTAATAATCTAATTAAAGTGAGACGATAATATTTTCATTTTTAAATTATCCAAAATCAGTAGCGGGTTTTGGTGAATTTTTCGAGGTGGCCAGAAAATAAATATACATTTATTTAAATCGTATGTAGATAAAAACTTGTCAGATCGACCTCAGTATTTTTCTTTTATACTCAAGTAAGAATATGACAATAAAATATACTTTTAGTGTACAGAAAAAATACTTTAGTTTACAAATGAGCTGCACTTGCAGTCACTCTTCTATGTTTTTGACGAACTTGTTTGAATATTCAATTTTAATAAGCCAAGTTTTGTAATCTCATCTTGTATGATGGCCTAAAAAATTGGGATTCAAATCATCTCTCGTTGTGTCAGTAACGTCCAATTTCAATTTTTATTTTAGTAAAAATAGAAAAAATAATTATTTTTTTATACACTTAATTTAAAAAAAAATTGTTTTCTTAAACTAATATTAATGGTTTAAGTAAATTTTACATTTTATTGTCCTAAACTAATATTTTTAATTTAAGTGAATTTTACGTTTTCTTTTTTAATATTTTTTTTCTTCTCTTCATATTTAACTGTTTCTTTTTATTTTTTATATTTAACCATCTTTCTCCTTTCATACTTATTTTCTCTCTTTTTTTTCACCTCATACCCAACTACTTTCTTTTTTTAAATTTATACTTAACTCTTCTCTTTCTTTTTTCAACTTTACTTCACCCCTTACTCCTATACCTACTTCTTCCTCTTTTTTTCTTATCCAACTTCTTCACTTTCCTCTCCTTCCACCACCACCACTATACCACTAGCCTTTTCCTTAGTCCTCTTTTCTCCATACAAAATTTGTTCAAACAAAAAAAAATTCATTTAAACTAATTTTGTGTAAAAAAAAAGTTGTCTTTTTTTTAAACAAAAATAAAATTAAATGTCTAATTCATACAATCCATTATAATATATATATATATATATATATATATATATATATTATTTTTACCTTAAGAATGAATTACATTGGAGTTATTTCTTTTTCAGCAAGAGACTGTTTTATTTACCTTCAAAAATCGAATTTTCATAATTTTTAAGACAAAAAAACACATTAAAATTTTTTTTTGAGATGATTTTATTTTTATTTTAACAAGGTTCCGTTTTGACCAACAACACATGCTCTATTACTTAAAATATTCAATCAAAATAATATATCTAGATAGAAAATAGTTAAACTTATGCTTAATTAATTTAAAAGTTTTGTTAACTTCAGTTCTAAGATTGATTTTAAGCATATATAAATAAAAAAATTGTATAAAAAATATATAATTATTATATTAAAGTTATAAAAATATAATAGATATTTCTTTTTCTCTTAAAATTTTACTATTATTAGTATTTATCTTTAACTTTAAAGGTTGAGGTTAATAAAATCTTTAATTTAATACATGTAAAACTGAGAATAGAGAGAAACAGAACAAATTTTAATATAAAAGAAATTAAAAACTGATTTAATTAAGAGCATAAATAACTTTCATCAAAGGAAAAATTAAGACAAAAATTAAAGTTTATAAATAATTATTTAATATTTGAGAAGAATATATATAAAAATTTAAACCGAAAATTTTAATAAAAACAATTAATTTAAGAATTCCTAAAAATCGTAAAAAAAAGAAAAACACTAAATAAAGGTTAAATATGCAAACAGTTGGATCTGGGCATAGGAAAAAGGTAATAAGTCGCGCATGTTGTTGTAAGAAATAGAAAATCAATAATATTATTAATATATTTTTTATTATTAGTTAAAATTTATTAAAAATTAAAATTTATGTGAATTTTATTTTTTTATTTTAAAATTAATATTTTAAATACATTTTAATTAATAATAAAAATGTATTAAAAATACTGTATTGCTAGTATTATTCGGAAAATAATTAGGCTGATGTAGCCCGTCTGCCTCATCTATCTTTAACAACCATCAAAATTTGGCACTTTAGAACTTAAAGCATGGCTTAGGCTTCTTCTGTTTAAAAAATATAAAAATAATTTTTCTATGTTTTAATAAAAATATTTTTAATGATTTGAAAATAGTTATATTAACAAAATTACTTTAAATCAATCAGACACTTAATTAAATTTAACTCCACCTATATTACTTCTAGCAATTATATCATTAGTTTCTGGTTGGTGTCTCGAATGGAAAATAAAATAATGAATATAACAAATATTATAAAAGAAAAAGGGGATATTTTTTTGCTTACCTTATTAACTGTCTTCAAATGAATAACAAGTAAACCCTTTTGTTGAATTTATTAATGATTTGTATAACAAAAAAATAAAAATATTTATTTTTAAATTAAGAGAAATAAATTACTTATAAACTTAAATAATATTTTATATATTAAATTTATATTAATATATAAATTTTATTGTAAATATATTCATTTTAAATAAAAAATGTATCCACTTTTTAATTTTCTGAACTGTTTTTTTCTTAGACAACTCCAAGATAAAAGAATGCATGAAAGGCAAGTAAAAATAAAAAAAGTGGAAATATTGAGGGAAACTGACAAAAACCCTTTCAATCCCCTCTTACTACGTCGCACGACGAAGGAATATAAAATGGGGTCATCAAGTGTATCAAATTGGGTATGAAAATTTGCATTTGCACAGCGAACAAATTCATTTGGTTCTGTAAATGAATGTAATAAAATGGTAATTAATATAATTATGTTGTGTTTTGTTCTCTCGGGAGAATAATAAATTGAGAATTGGGATGGGAAACAAGGCAGTGACAGAAGAGGAGTAGAACTTGAATCAAACATTAGTGGGATGTCATATTCGTACATATTTTGTGGTGCGTGTCTTGGGCATAATTTAAGAGTGTTTGTATGGATAATAACTCGGTCTTATTTTATCCAGGCATGCGGATAATTGATAAATCTGTGTGCGCTAGTGAATGAACAAGGTGACCCGGCACGTGGCGCTTAATTCCAAACACGATTGGAATTGGAATTCTACTATTCGAGTTCAAGTTCTAGAGAGAAAAGGAAAGGGAAAGGGGAGGGGAAACAGGTCGTGCTTCTGACACAAGAAGATCGAACATTGAATGGGGAATTCAAAGGAGAAAATAAATACTAATTTATTGATAAAATAGACACTGAAAAGGAAAGAGAGTGAAAAATAAAACAAATCTTTTTTTGTGTGACGAGGACGTTTTGGTTCATAAGAGCGTCCAAGTTCTCTTCATGTAAGAATGTGGGGTCCCTTTCTCTCTCCTCTTCTAAATCCAACTCACCTCTTTCTCTTCTCCCACGAAACAACGGCGCTCTCTTTCTCTCTCCTCATTTCCTTACATGGTTTGTGGTTTGGCATTCGAAAATAGCCGAAGCCTATTCTTCAAAAGGTTAAGATTCCCTGTGCAGCCACCGCAAGACTTCATTTTTTTCTTCATCTGCCCTGTGCCGTAGGGACTCTGTTTTCCTTCTTTGTTGCTATGACCACTGCTCTTAAGGGCCCCTTTTTTTCCACAAAAGGGTCGCACCCGGTTTCGTGCTACACCTCCTTGTGACACAGTAAAGATGGTTTTCTTTTAATTCCTCTGTTGGGATTTGGTGCTTCTTTCAAGTGGCTTTCTTTCTTTCGTCTTCCCAATGGTCAGGGTGGCTGCACTTCTTCTTCTTCTTCATTAAACGTATATAAAGTAATGGACTTTGCTCGCGGAGCGTTTTGATTTGATGCTGCAGGAGATTCGGTTAATGTGTTGTTGACAAGGCTTTGGTTTTTCCAGGGTAAGTTAAGATCTAATGAAGGTGGAATATCTGATTGCATTGAGGGGCTGTAAATTTTCAGGTACTTTTTTTTATTTCGGACTGCATTACTGGGTTTTCGGTTTCTTTTCTTTTCTTTTTTTGGTTGGGGTTGAAGGAGTATTAAACCTGTTGGACTTTGGTTTTTTAATAATATTTTTTTGGCTTTGCCTTCCCCCAGGTTTATAGCATAGCTTGGGTTTTTCTGATTCTTTTATTCCTTTTATTTATTTCTTTTATGTGTTTTTTCTTTTTCTTCTTTTCCATTTGGGTCGATGGCAATGTTCTCTTCACCTGTTGGCACTGTATCATTCACTGATTCACATTTCATGCCACTCTCTTCATAGGGGGTGCTGAAAGAAGGTTAAACCTGAAATTCCAAGAGTGGAATAGTTTAGATCGTTTAATTTAGGAAAAGAAATAAAGATTTGTATGTTTTAATCATCTTTATTTGATTTGGATCGCATATTTTTCTTTTTCTTTGGTTTGGATCTTATTGATTTTCATTTTTTTTTGTGGAACTGTTGATAGGGCAAGGCAATTGAAAGGGAGGAGCTAAGGGTATTCATTGGGGTGGGACTATGGCCCATTAGTTTATATCCTTAGATGGATTGAAGAAGCAACATCATATTGGATCAATGTTTAAAGCAGTGGCATCTGGGTTGTTAATCATCTCTATCCTCGTATGTGTATCTGCAACAGATAATGGATTTCCTAGATGTAACTGTGATGATGAGGCAAGCTTCTGGACTATTGAGAGCATTCTGGAGTGTCAGAGAGTTGGAGATTTCTTGATTTCTGTGGCCTACTTCTCCATCCCTATCGAGTTGCTTTATTTTATCAGTTGCTCAAACGTCCCATTCAAATGGGTCCTTATTCAGTTCATTGCCTTCATTGTTCTATGTGGATTGACTCATTTGCTGAATGGGTGGACTTATGGCCCTCACACTTTTCAACTTATGGTGGCACTTACTGTCTCTAAAATCCTCACTGCATTGGTTTCATGTGCCACCGCTATAACCCTTATCACTCTAATTCCTTTGCTTCTAAAAGTGAAGGTCAGGGAGTTCATGCTGAAGAAGAAGACCTGGGATCTTGGACGGGAGGTTGATAATATTATGAGACAAAAGGAGGCTGGAATGCATGTAAGAATGCTTACTCAAGAGATACGAAAGTCACTCGATAGGCACACGATTCTGTATACCACTTTGGTAGAGCTGTCTAAAACACTGGGCTTGCAAAATTGTGCTGTGTGGATGCCTAATGTTGATAAGACAGAGATGAACCTCACTCATGAATTGGATGGGAGGAATTTTAATTTGTCTATACCCATTACTGATCCAGATGTTGGAAGAATTAAGACAAGTGATGGAGTGAATATACTTAGCTCTGACTCAGCACTGGCTGTTGGGAGCAGCGGAGTTTCTGGAGAGGCAGGACCGGTTGCTGCGATCCGAATGCCAATGTTACGGGCTTGTAATTTCAAAGGCGGAACACCTGAGCTAAGACAGACTTGTTATGCAATATTAGTGTTGATTCTTCCTACTGGTCCTACTGGAGAGGATAGATCTTGGAGCAATCAGGAGCTGGAGATAATTAAGGTGGTTGCTGATCAGGTTGCAGTGGCTCTATCTCATGCTGCAATTCTTGAGGAGTCCCAACTTATGAGGGAGAAGTTGGAGGAGCAAAATCGAGCTTTGCAACAGGCAAAAAGGAATGCTATGATGGCTAGCCAGGCAAGAAATGCATTTCAGAAAGTCATGAGTGATGGAATGAGGAGGCCAATGCACTCAATTTTAGGATTGCTTTCAATGATACAGGATGATAGTTTAAAGAATGAACAGAAACTTATTGTGGATGCAATGCTAAGGACCAGCAATGTCCTATCAAACTTGATAAATGATGCCATGGACAACTCAACAAGGGATGATGGGAGATTTCCTTTGGAGATAAGGTCTTTTGGATTACATTCCATGATAAAGGAAGCAGCTTGTCTGGCCAAGTGCATGTGTGTTTATAGAGGCTTTGGTTTTATGGTTGAGGTTGAGAAGTCTTTGCCCGACAATGTTATGGGTGATGAGAGGAGGGTTTTTCAGGTGATTTTGCATATGGTTGGGAACCTACTGGAACACAACCACGGGGGAGGGATCCTTGTATTTCGGGTTTTTGCAGAAACTGGAAGTCAGGGAAGGAACGACAAAGGGTGGACAACTTGGAGACCAAGCTCATCTAGTGGTGATGTAAATATTAGATTTGAGATAGGGATCAACAGTAGTGATGCTGAAGTTGGGAGCTCAGTTTCTTCTGGACCTGGGGGTAGGAAATATAACAGTGATAGGGTCGGGGGCAGACTGAGCTTCAGCATTTGCAAGAGGGTAGTCCAGGTGAGTTTCGTAAAACCTGTCACGTATGTGCAATTGTGCATGGATAAGAACTGCATTAAGACACTGATTTACATTGCGGGTCATGCCACATATAAGTAGTATCTTGCAAATGTTAGTTGAAGGTTATTTTCTGCATCCCTTGAGTACAGAAGCATTCAAAATGCTTCCTGTTGCTGACTTTTAGATGATTCACCAGGATGGCTGTTTGCCCATGTTATTTATAGCTTTCGTGACAAAATTATTTGTATTTGGTTATTTTGTTTGGAATTTTCGTTGTTTCTTTTCTCTCTTCCTTGAAATGTTTAAAGTGAAGCTCTGGGAGATTAGAGGCAATGCATGTTAAGATTATTATCATATACAACAGTTTAAATGCACTTTTCTTATTTCTGTTAGTTTTTTAATGCATTATTTGAATTAGGGTGTTGTTTTCTACTTTCTCTAGGACCTGAGATTTGAGTTGTACTGTTGTTTAACTTAGGAATGACTGTATTCTTTGTATCGTTTTTTCTTGCCTTTGATTTTGTAATAAATTTGTGGCTATTATGTTATTTGCAGTTGATGCAGGGGAACATATGGTTGGTACCATGCACTCATGGTTTTCCTCAAAGCATGTCACTTCTTCTTCGGTTTCAATTAAGGCAGTCCATTACCATAGCCATCTCTGAACCTGGAGAATCTTCGGAGCGTACCAATTCCAATTCAATGTTAAGAAGCCTGCAAGTTCTGTTAGTAGACAATGATGATGTAAATAGAGCAGTGACCCAAAAGTTGCTTCAGAAACTAGGTTGTGTTGTGACTCCTGTTTCTTCAGGATTTGAATGCCTTACTATAGTGGGGCCTGCTGGATCTTCCCTTCAAGTCATTCTTTTAGATCTTCACATGCCCGACTTAGATGGCTTTGAAGTTGCCACAAGGATTCGCAAGTTTAGAAGTGGAAATTGGCCTATTATTGTTGCCTTGACTTCAAGTGCAGAAGAAGATTTGTGGGAAAGATGCATGCAAGTTGGTATCAATGGAGTTATCCGGAAACCAGTTTTGTTGCAAGGAATTGCTAGTGAACTCAGAAGAATCCTGATGCAGGGAAGTAATGTCCTGTGAGAATGGAGGGTGCATGTTGAAACACTTTAGCATCAAGTAATTAAGTTATTCCAAGTCACATTCTTGGTAGAGTTAGAACACAGCACTCTATGGCTCCCACTTCCTAGCAATTTTCAGCTTAGAGATGTTATACACACGATTTTCATAAGAAAAAAAAATGGTATACAGATTAGTTCCTTTATTTCATTCTGTTCATGATGTTATCGCGATGCATGTAGTTTCAAATTCCAACATATCCAAACAATCAGAAGAATGAGGGGGGAAATTTCTAAAATAGATTATATAATTTCAGGTGTTTGAGAATTCATCTTTTTAAGAGAAATAATATTTTTTTTTTTTTCAATTCCTTCTACAAGAGCTCTTGAAACCAAAAAGAAAAAAAAAACTTTAAATAAGTTAAACCAAAAAAACATATTCAATTATTGGATTGATAACTTGTACTTGTTGGCGAGAATATAATAAACCTGTTAGTTACCAACTATTCTATTAGTTAAAATGTTGAACGACACAAATATACTTTGATATGGCCTGTTGTGCACGTTATATCAATGATAAAAATGGAAGGATACTAAATGCTTTGGGAGTTATTGTTGTATGCTTAAACTTTTCCGAAACATGGAATGGAAATATGTGTGTAATATTATATGACAAGAATAATAAATGTCTTGCTGTCGGATCATTGAAGAAATATGATATCTAGGATTGTCCTGTCAACATTTGGCACGCACTGAGAGAGTACCTTTAACAACTAACAGACTTTGATAATTGGCTTTGGAAGATTATCGAAATCAATCAGCCAAGAAAAAAGGGAAAAATAGAAAGAAACGTAAGTGTATTAAAGTTGTAATATTGGTGCAGCTACGTTTGCAAAAGAGGGAAAGTTTTATTGGGTTCAGAAACTGTGATCGGTTTCTCATTCAGAGAATTATAATCTTCATTCATGGAATGGGCCTGTTATTTTTGAAGTTGAAACCATGCATGAATCTGAGCACGTACCTAGAACAACTGTCCTTTTCATAGGGACCCATTCACTTATTTTAATTTCCCCACATCTCCAACACCCATGGCCCAAGTTGCCTTATTATTATTTATCTTCCACTTGTCTATTTCTTTGTTCAAATTTTTTTTAATATATTTACTAATATCTTTAAATATATTTATTTGTCTGATAAAAACAAACTCTTCGAGATTCCAGAATGGAAAATATGATTTCAATTCCCTTAATTCGTGCCATGTTAGATGGAAAGAAAAAGGATCCAAGTTAATTAAATATTAGCTTCGGCTCGGTGTTGGAAATTTTCTGGACATTTAGTTCGGATTAAAGTATATTTTTATTTTTAAATTATTTAAATATAAAATCAAAATAAAAGTATTTATAATAAAAGATTTTCTTTTTAATTTAATTGGGTCAATTGAGTTCACAAGTCAACTTAAGTCCACTTACACCTATATATAGTTTTCAATAATATAACTTTAGGTTTGATTTATGATTACTTAAAAAAGTTAGGTAAAGCAATACCGTAAATCCGTAATTAATGAATTCATTTAGGATTGTGATGCTTCTACTTAGGCCTTTACTTTGGATTCTTTTCACTTTGATCTCATTCAAAATATACAAATTATATCTAAAGTTAAATGCCCTCTATATTGTAACCTTCCATCAGGTAAAGATTTGTTGTTTCGTGTTATTTTCTTGATCATTTCGTATAGCTTTCTTTAATTACGGTAAAGATATTTTTGAATATTAAAAGATAACTTTTTGGGTAAAATTTTAGGGAAATTTTAATTGGCGTATTTTCTATATCAAGCTATTGTATTTTTAAAAAAAAATTAAAATTGCATTTCCAATCGCTTTGAAATTAATGTAACGCGAAACTTTTAGGTTATTATTTTAATCTTTGTTTATAAACCTTTGGCCAATGCATTGAAATTTTAACTCAAAAACAAACAAATGAAACTTTTAGGTTATTAATTTAATGGTTTAAAATAATTATATACTTTAATTGTAATAAATTATTGAAGTTCGTAGGATATTATTCTGCACATGCTTGGACAGTTCTAAAGAGAGAATCACTGACGCAATCTATGCATCGCTACCTGCAATTATAAAACAAAATATTTTTTGAGTATATGACTGATATGAGTTGCATTTGACTTATAAATGGAAGAATATGTTTATATGTAGCATGTGAGTTCCCTATATGAGATAATTTTGAAAGGAATGAACTTATTAGTGCAAAATGTTGATAAAATATATGTCCCTGATGAAGAGGAGATAGAGCTTAATGTTATTATATAAAAGTTCAACTTGTTTTATTTTATTTGCTATGTGGTGAATGTTGTGGCAGGGGCTCTGTATCTGCCACCCTAATTTAATTGTATGTATGTCATTCGCATGAATCTAGTTCCCTCTCTTCCACTGGTTCACCCCTACATTATTAAGAACCAAAGCAAAAAACAAAACCCACCAAGAATTAATGCTAATTACTTAATTCAAAGTCATTTAATAAAGTAGCTTCATCATTAAATACTTCATTAAATTATGTTTTAGAAAACCTTAAGTCTTACGTTTCAACAATAAAGTAGTAAAAAAATCTATTTCTTTGGATACCGGAGATTTTAGTAATTGTGTGTTGGACATATATTATAATTTTCTCTTTATAAAAATTGTATGTGAAAGATTTTGTAATTTTATTTAATACAATTATGTTATAAGTCCCTAAATATAAATAAGAAGAGTTGAACTAGAGTTATGTTTTTTCTTTTTATGTGAATCCTTATAAGAATAAAGATTGCAAATGAATTATCTCTATTTTTGAAATTATGACATCATATATATATATATCATAAGAGCAAGTGAATGTTTAGGTAAGTTTATTTTGAAAAAATAGTTATTTCTTTTTGACAGTTTTATAATAATTTTTAAAAAAGTCATTATTTTGCTATAAGAAAAACCTGATCTTATATATAAAAAACATTACATGCTTATAAAAATTATTTATTATTATGCTTGCTTCCATGTGAGATTGAGAGGGATAGATTCTTACCATTTAATCTAGTTATGAATAATTAAGATAAAGGTATTAAGTAAAGTGATATTTTTAAGTAATCACGTAATCGTTAAATATATGTTATGATAAAAATATATCCCTCTATTATCTTATATTACAAAACTTCTCTTATTATATGTGTGTCTATGACAATAGGTATAAACTTAATAAAATTATTTTTGCCATAACTTTTAAGAATGTGAGAATAATAAATCTAAATCATATTGTCATGCATTAAAGATTGTGGTTAAAATTTAATTACATAATAACTTAAAAATTTAATATTTTTCTTTTAATCTTTATCATTCAAGTAAAATTATATTATTTAAATTTATTATTCTCATAAGAACAAAAAATTTCATATACATATATAATTAAGAAAAAGTAGCCTTTGCTTGTAGCGGAGATTTGATTTTTGTTTTCATCAATAATGCATTTAAAAGTAATCATTTTATTATCAGAATAAAAATTTTAATTCAGTCCAATTAAGCTTCTTTCCTGTAAGTTTCTCAAATACAAGAAAATGATTCAGTTCCATAATTAAGGATCTTATATTACGGAGCATTCGTAGGTATTTCAAAGCCTAATAATAGTCATAAGAGTAATCAATCTATGCTAAAGTGATGTTACATGCTCACTTATAGGTTAAACAAAATACTAAACTAAATCGCAAAAAAAATAAAAAAATAAAATCACAATTTTAAAGCTTTGGCTATCTTCGTTTTAAAATTTGTGTGCTGATTTATATTCTTCTTTACATTATTTTCCCTTTTTTATACTGACTAAAAAAAATTTTCTTTAGGCTATGCTTCAAATTCATTCATATATGATTTAGTTATTAAATATTATGTAGGCCTCAAGAAAGGAACTTCTTTCAACATTTCTAACAGCCCAAATGGGTAATGAGGTTCAAAAGTTTCAATCATCCTTCAGTCAGAATAGTGTTTAGGTCTTCAACCTAACCCGGCCATTTTTCAATTAGCTGTGCCATATTGGCCCAAACTAATTGACAATTCAAAAAATATATATTACACTTACTGTATATACGTTTGACTTAACTGTAAAAAAAATATTATTTCAGTAATGGGTTAAGTTTGTATTTTGTTAAATAAATTCAGTTTTATGTTTGACTGTGTTAGGTAAATTTTTCTATAATAATTAGTATGCAGTTGAAATAAAAAAATTTAGGGATAAGATGGAAATATAGAAGTTAGGTTGATAATAAATTGATAATTTTATACCAATGTTCTAAATTTTCAATTTTCTTGAAAAAAATATTTCATTTATAAAATAACTAATCAAATATCATTAATTAAATTTCTATAACAATTTCCAAACATAAAAAAAAAGTCTTCCTAAAAAAATCAAATGTTCTCAAACACAATCTTAATATTTATGTTAAACCAATTGAACGAAATATTAGAATTTAGAAGACCTATTTTCGAATGTGGACTGTACCCTTGAATAGTTCGATTGATAACAGCACACCTTATCATTGGATTAAGCTAGCTTTATATTGGGGAGGGGGACGATTGAGTAAAAAATTGCATGTGAACGAAACTTACGACACCAAATATGCTGTTATATGGGGTGAAATAATTTTAAATTAAGAAATAGATACATCACATTAAATACAATAACTCCAAAAGCAATTATATTTGGACTGAACTAAGCAAAACTTGATTTCCTTTACATAAATGAACCAACTGGAAAATCTGAAATTTGATTCGAGCTTCAATTGTTAGGCCCATATAACAGCTTTTTGGTCATATTGATCGAATAAGAGAGATTAAAATGTCAGCTTTCATACAGTACTGAGGAAGCTGTAATCTCTTGTGGATGAAGTTTGAAAATTTATAGGTTTGATTAAATAAAATTTTCTTTATCTATTTATAAGTGAGGTGGGTGGAGGTGTTGTTAAGATACATAAAATCATTAAAATAATTTTATGTATTTTAAAAACCTCCGCGAGAGGCTTCTCCTCATGAAGCCTTCCATTTGTGCAGCTTCACACGGATGAAACACTCAGAAGCCGAAAAAAATCCATCGAGGAACATGAATTGGCGGAACGAAGCAAGAAAAAAGTCAAAATCGATGCTCAGATGCATATGAGGATATCCACGCGAACATGCAAGAGGATCTGTCTTATGGAGGCCTTGCAAAATAGGTGTCTTCTAACCATAACATTCTTACTTCCATCTCATATAGGGATAAGGTATTAAAATCTAAGGATTTCAGCATGCTTTTTGGTGACGATGATATTGTGAAATCTATTATAGAGGAACTTAATATTCCTTTTTCTGAAATTGATAAACCAGAAACAGATCCTAATGATACTCAGCTGATGTGCCTAGAACTTAGAGTTATCCTAGAAGACAATGAACAATGGTGTTCTTCATGAAAAATGACCTTAATAGTCAAACTGCTAGGACAATTAGTTAATTTTAACTACCTTAATAAAAAATTAACTTGTATTTGGAGTAAGATTGGGTCTTTATAGATCCTGGATTTAAATAATGAATTTTTTCTTGTAAAATTTGATAATGGTAATGACTACAAATTGGCTCTGTTCAATAGACCATAACTTATTTTAGATCATTACCTATTGGTTCAGAGGTGGAGACCTCTGTTCAGGCCAAGAGATCATGATCTTAAGAAAATAACAGCGTGGGTGAGAATTCCTAATCTCCCCCTTGAGCTGTACAATGAGAATTTTTTGTGGTAAGTGGGAGCTTGCCTGGGTTCTATGCTTAAAATAGATCTCCATATATCTTTTTAGTCTAGGGACCGTTTTGCTAGGATATGCGTAGAGTTGGATCTTAGGAAAAAAACTTATCCTTTCTTTAAAATTATTAGCGCAGGAGTTTAAAGTAGAGTATGAGAGGCTGCATCTTATATGCTTCTCTTGTGGGAAATATAGTCATAGGCATGAACATTGTGTTGAAGTTCTTCAGCTAGCTAGAACTAATATTGAACCTATAAAGGAGAGTGATGTCTCTCATGATCTGTCTAGTAATTATGAGGCCAGTGCTGAGGACCTTTTACTAACCAATGCAGAGGATAGTCAAAATAAGTTTGGGCCATGGATGTTGGCTAAGAAACCTTTGAGAAAGAGACTTGGCCAACCCAAAATAATTAGCAATTCTAATCTTATGAACAACGGTAGAGAGAATACATCAGGTCCAGATTTGGTGTCCTTAGTAATAAGGAATCCTAAATAGGGCTAGAAAATGGTTATGCACAAACTCATCAGACAAGCTTTCATAGTAGTAAGGAACTTGTACCTGAGCCTCTTTGGTCTAATAATTTCCATGCTAAAGCTACTAATAAGTGTCCAATGAAACTAGACATTCATATTAAGAAGGTAAATAAGCCTAAGACTCACCCTAAACAGTATCGGATAGATAGGGATAAGATATCCAGCCCCTAGCTTGAGAGTGGGATAGATTGTGAAGCTAATAAGGATAAAGTAGGTACTCTAGAAAATAGGAAATTCTTCTTCCTTATAAACTAATTTCAGCGAGACATCAATGAGAACAACCAAGGGAGTCACTCCATTCGAGATCCCATTGGCATTAAACATGATTGCTCTTGGAAGCACCTAGGTAGAGCAACCCTTACTGCTAAACCCCCAGACCCTAACCTGCATATTAGCTTAGATATTTATTGGGATCAGGATAATGGAGGATCTATCAGTTGTCATCCCATGGAATATATGTCTTGTTCCTAGCATCTATCAGACTTGTGAATGATTTGACATGCATTTATCACTTATATTTTATAGCACTTTTTGAACCCAGAGAGAGTTGATAAGATTATTAGCAAAATTAATCTAGCTAGTTCTAAGAGGGTTATGGCAATGGGTAGGGTACTATAGTACCCATCCCCATACCCGCATTTTAAAAAAATACCCGTACCCAGCCCCATACCCGCATGGGTAGTACTTTTAGTCCCCGTACCCGTACCCTCTGGGTACCCGCATACCCATACCCGTCCCTATTACCAGCGTATGTCTAAGAAAAAAAAGCAGTTATAAAAAAAATATGCTTATATAATTTTACCGAACAAAGTTTAAGTATAAATAAAAAATAAATATTCAAAGATCATAAGTGTTAAGTGTATCTTAAGACATCAATTTTTTAAACTAAAGTACTTAAAAATCAAACAAAATTACACACATAATCTTCAAGATCTTGTAAAACAACCAACTCCTAAACTTTATATTCCTATATTGTCACTCTGCAAGACCTAAAAAAATAGCATTAGTTAATTATTTATTGTAAAGTCAAAATAGTATAGTTAGGCTATTTTACCTCTTCATCAGAATCAGACTCTCTAAATGACTGTAAACGTTTATCTTTCAAGTTTACATATTGCTTTGGTCCAGTAATACCAATAAAAACTACAACATACAATTACATAATAAGAAAATCAATAATTAAGCTATCAAATTAAAATTAACAAAAATATTTAATTAAATAAATATATTAATAGAGTATTCAATACCTTCATTTTCATGTTTCAGCCAACTTTGTGCGCACATGAGTGCTTCTAAAGTATCTTCATGGAGTCGAGAACGATGAGGACTCAACAATCTATCTCCTGTGCTAAAAGCAGACTCTGAAGCAACGGTTGAAATTAGGATGGCCAAAATATCCTTGGCAATTTTTTGCAATATTGGATATTTGATCCCATTTGATTTCCACCACCCAAGGATATCAAAACTAGCACTTCTAGGCAATACCTTCTCTTCCAAGTAGATATCCAACTCAGACTTTGATTGCATATCATTTGTATCTTTAACAAATGAATCATAATCACTTAAAAAATTGTTAACATTAAGTATATCCAAATTCATTTCCGTCTCATTAGACTTTTCAGTTGAACTTTCTACTATTCTCATGGCTTTAGCTTGATAATCTTCAAACAACAAGTAGCATAATTTTTTCACATTGTTAATTTGAAAAGAAGATGAACTTCCATAGAGCTTGGGAAAGAAGTACTCTAACAACTTTAATTTATATCTTGGATCCAAAAAAATGGCAATTCCCATGATTCCATGTATAACAAACCAATATTTCTCAAATTTGGTTACCATTTTTGTAGCCATATTTCTAATAGCCTCAATTGAACAAATTTGCCATTGTTGCAGAGATAACTTTATTTCACAAACCAATGGGAAGAAAATATTTGTTGTAGGATATTGTGTCCCAGAAAACATCTCAGTCATACGATTAAAGACTTCTAACCTACTACAAATTTCTTTAGCAATTTTCCAGTCATTTGTTGTAGGGATACATGTATACATATGCTCTCTTGTTTTCAAACGAATAAAAACATCTTTATAAGCTAATGCAACAACAAGCATGTGATAAGTAGAATTTCATCTTGTTTTACAATCAAGTACAAGTTTCCTTGTAATGGAAACTTTGATTTGACGTGCTGCTTCCTTAAAGGTTTGTTCTCTTTTAGGTGTAGCTGTCCAAAAAGCAACACTACTTCTAACCTTCTCTATACCATCTCCAAGAATATTTAAACCATCTTGAGCAATTAAATTGAGAATATGTGCACAACACCTCATATGAAACAATTGACCATCAAGCATAAGAGAAGAACAATCAAGTTTGTTTAGTAACAAACCAACAAGAGAATCATTTGTACTACAATTATCCAAAGTGATGGTAGATAACTTTCTATCAATATTCCAATCTAGCATGCATTCAACTAATACTTTAGACAGAGCTTCTGCTGTATGTGGACATTCCACATATACAAACCTATTAATGTAAAAATAAATTATATACATATATAAAAAAAAATTGAAATAATGCAAATAATTACTAAATGAATATATCATATAATGATCACAAAAATTATACCTCAATATGCGACTTTGCATATCCCAATCATCAGTAATGTAATGAGTTGTGATAGCCATAAACCCTTTCTTTTGATTGCTAGCTGTCCACATGTCTGTTGTTAAAGCAATTCTACTTCCAATCTTCTCTAAGAGTCCCATAGTTTTCAACTTTTCATTCAGATATATTTTGATAATGTCACCTTTTATTGTGTTCCGACTAGGAACCTTGAATAAAGGTTGGAGGCCTTCAGAATATGCTCTAAACCCCAAATGGTCTACTATAGAAAGCGAATACTCATGAATTATTATCATAGAAGCAAGATCTCTTCTAGATTGTTTTGGATCAAAGTGATAATTACTCAAATAAGTGGATGATCCGTCTACTTTTCATCATGAGTTGCATCACAATCATCTCCATCCACCGAAATAGGAAGTGTATCAGACTGGGATTGAGATTGATCTCTAATATCAGAACTGTCACTCGGTCCAGAATCATTAAGTGTACTTTTAGGAACATTTTCAGGTTGTGTGGGAGTAATGAAAATAATTGAAGAAGAGCTACTTTCAGATTCCTTTGAAGGAGTTATTTCACGTACATTTTCCATTTGTTATTACCTATATAAAAGCAAGAACTTAAATAAAAAATCTTATTTAACCCAAGTCAATATAATATCACATAATTTTAATCACTAAATTTCTAAACATTTTGTATGTTTCATATAGAAATAATTTTTTTTAAAAAATTAATCGCATATCAACTATATAATAATTAAATTGTATTAGTCTAGTTAAACGATATAAAATAGTAAATAAATTTTTCTATTAAAAATATGAAAAAAAATTATTTTTATGGTTTACTTTATTGATAAATATATTTTTATGTTAATCTTATAAAATAAATTTAATTAGATAGATTTTTATATATTTAAATATGCATTCTTTTATTTGAGTAACATAAATATTTATATTAAATTTCTCAACCTTTTATTTTGCATAGAAATTTTTTTGAAAATATAGTATTATAAAATAAAATAAATATGACCTATAAAAGAAGTCTGAACTAAGTAAAAAATATAAGACATGAAATTATATAAAATAAATAGTAAAATCTTTATCTTGACCAAAATTTTACAAAAGCATCCACAAAAACTTTCTAAAATATAAAAGTAGGTTAGATTCTTGTTTTCTTAAATTATTAGTTCCTCCATTATAAGTAAAAAATTATTCAAACTATAATATATGAAATTAGAACAATAAAAAATAATTAGAAATATCAATAATAATTATAATAGAGTTTTAGGCTTACTTGTTGAAGACTTGCAAAATTTGTTGTACTTGATCTCTGAATTCTATAAGAAGTGATGGTGAGATCTTTCTGTAAGTTACACTCCTAAAGTACAACTCTCGATAGGCAAATTGTGGAGCAACTCATATAATTATATAATTATCAATGATTATAAAAGAGACCTAGCCTTGAGTAACATAAAGTATTAACCCTAATTCCTTCCCATTATGGGCTTTTGGGTTAAGGCCTCCCTCACATAAGTAGCATAATAATAATAATAATAATAATAATAATAATAATAATAATAATAATAATAATAATAGTATATGCGGGTATGGGGCGGGGTGGGTACTTAGGTACCCATACCCGCCCCCATCCCCATGGAAATTTGCGGGTATTTCCCCATACCCATACCCATACCCGTGTAGCGGGTAAATACCCTACCCGTTGAGGGTAAATTTTGCGGGTACCCATCGGGTACTTTACCCATTGCCATCCCTAGAGGCTATTGGTTTTTCATGAGGTATATGGTGTATTTGGAACACTAATAAGGTTAATGTCTCTATTTTACATGAGTTTAAATATCTTATTCATCTTACAGTTAGGATCTTAGGGTATGAGGATTGAGTCCTTTCTTCTATCTATGCTAGCCCTCAAGAGAGTTTGAAATATGAATGTTGGAAAGAGCTAATAGACTTTAGACTTAGTGCCTGACAAGGGATTTCAATACTGTGCTTTATCATATGGAGAAGGTGGGGGGTAGACCTGCCAATCCTATTCCTACTAGGAAATTTGGTGATTGTCTTGATACCTATGGGCTGCAGGATTTAGGGTTTAAAATGGTTCTTTTTATTTGGCAAAGAGGTCAATTAAAGGAAAGGCTAGATAGGGCTGTTGCCAATAATGCTTGGTGTACTCTTTTTCATAATAGCTCTGTTATCCATATCCTCATTCTTAAATTTGACCATGTAGGTCTTTAGTTGAAAATAAAGGGTGAGAATTTTCCCTCTAATAATAACAAAACCTTTAAGTTTCTTGCTCTTTGACTCTCCTATAGCGATGTTTCTTCTTAGGTTTAGAATTCTTGGATTAGGTCTAGCTCTTGTGGTGATAATATGGCTAGATTTAGGAATAACAATTCTGAATGGAATCAGAATGTCTTTGGTAATATTTTCAAAAGAAAAAAACGTATCTTTAGCCGAATTGAGGGTATTTTTTGTAAGATGACTGAAGGGAGTAATCCCTATTTGTCTAACCTTATAGTTTCCTTATGGAAGGAGTACCAACAAACCTTGGATCAGGAAGAGTGCTATTGGTACCATCATTATAAAGTTAGTTGGATTAATCTTGGGGAGCGAAATACTATGTTCTTTCATAAAGCTGCCCTTATCCGTGAGCATAGGAATCTTATAGAAGCCTTAAATGACAATAATGCTAGGTGAGAGTATGATACAGTGTCGCAACCGGGCGGTCGCAACAGTACGGCGAAAAATGCTTTTAAAAATATCAGAGAAGTCACCATCAAAGTTTATTTTAAGAAAACCTTAGAAATTTTTTTTAAAATATTATGATATTTGAAACAAAAAATGAGTTCGGGAGTCATTTCCGTGTGGGGAAAGTATTAGCACCCCACAACGTCTGTTTAAAACGGTTACCAAAAATTAATTGTGCAAATTTATTTAAATTCTGAAAAATATTTATTTAATCCCTAAACATTAATTATTTTAATTTTAGAAAAATAAATATTATTTATTGAGATATTATTTGGGTTATGTTGAAAATTATTTTGACTTGACGGGTCCGGTTCCCGCTCCTACGTATCTTTGGGTGCAATAGAGAACTCAAAGTCACATAGTTCTATCTAAAAATTACGAAATTGGTTGATTAAAATTAAGTTTAGTAAGAAAATTTGTTTTGAGATTAAAATTATTTTTGTAAAAATTATAAAGTTTAGGATACGTGATAACGTGGTTATACATGTATCAAACGAGAAACAATACAGAAAGTAAAGGAAGATCACACAACTATATTGCAAATCGTTAAGAAATATTTTATTTGTAAATGAAGTATTTGAATTATAATTTTGATTATGATTAATGTTGAAAGAAATTTAAGATAGTGTAAGCTATACATAAACCTCTTATAATTTATTATACTATCGAAGGTAATGTAAATTACACATCGATGTTGTAAAAATATATAATAAAATAAAGAAATTAAGTATTTAGTTATTTAATTGATCAAAGTTAGAAATATGTCTTAAAAAAATAAGATATTAGATTAATTATATTTAATGAAAAGAATAAATATATTTAAATTAATTAAAAAAATTATTTAAAAAAAAGGATCAAAACTTTGTTTAATAAATTTATGTTGTATAGAACCTAAAGTAACGTTAATACACATAAGTTTTAATAATTTATAATGCATAAAAGTAGAGTTGCTACATATTAACATTATATATTATTGTAATTATTTTATGTATTTTTTATAAGATTTATTATGAATAAAATTAGTTTATCAATAAAAAATAATAAAATCATTGATTCATAGTAGCCTTGTATGATAATAAAACAATAGCAAGGAGAATAATATCAATAACAAAATATATATTATGAGAGAGATAATATTTTTTTATTTTTTATTTACTCCATCACTACCATCATCTAAAATACGAATTAACTTATTCATTATTACTTTAAAAATAATGTATTTTTTTATAATAACAATAATATTATTAGAAAGTTTATTTACTTTATATTTTAAATTATTATTACTACTTTTAATATTGTTACTATTAATTTATTGGCAAAAGTAAAATAAATAAATAATAATAATGATAAATTTAGAGAAATTATTAAAACATAACAAATATTCTATCTATTTATGACTATAAATATTCTTGAAAATAAAAAAATAATGTACATGATAAAAATAATTAAAATAAAAAAAGGGAAAAGGATTCAAGCGACTTAAAGTCGCTGTGCACCATCACACCAAATGTACATCTATGAATCAAAAGAGTTAACAAATGAATCCAAAAGTTACTGTGCAATTGAAAAGGGACAGCATGAAATAATTATTCTGACTGACATATGAACATGGCATGGCAGATAACATCACAGATACTGTGCTCTCGAGTTTTTAACACAACTTTTACGTTAAATCAAACTATATTTATTAAATTAATAAAATAAAATAAAAAGGACAAAATAATACGGGTTAGCAACACTTCTACCTCATTCTTTCATCTCATTTATTTTCACTTCTCCAGGTTTCAAAATGCATAATAAAAAAAAGATGCAATCTAGAGAATACAAGGAGGAGAGATGAGTGCTAACCTGGAGAATACAAGGAGGTAAGATGAAAAAATGATCCAGCAGGGATTAACAGTGAATATAATATAATATTTTTATTTTTGTTTCTTTTCTTTTCTCAGATTTCTCTATAAATTTCTAAAAAAAATCTACAGCTCTCCAATCTCTTCCCCCTGTAAAAAACTCTATCAAAAGTTTTCGTTCTTCTTTTTTTTCACTTTTCTGATCTCCACAATAGATTTGTTGTCTCTCCTTGAAAACTCGATCTCTCTAAAAAATTTGCTTTTCTTCTCTTAAAAAAAAACCCCCCCTTTTCAGTCCCTTACTTCTGTATTTATATAGGTCATTTAGGGTTTATATAAAACGCAAAAAATCTGAGTTTTTTCTTTTTTCATGCTTAAATCGGTTTTTGATGTAAGGGTATAAGCTTGCATACTGCAGGTTTCCATTTCCGTGAGCTAAACTTGTTTTTTTTTTTCAAAAATTTCCATTTTTCTGTAAAACGATTTTATTTTATTTTTTTAATTTTTTTAAAAAAATTTGAAGGTAATCCCTGGGAGGTAAAAAAAAATGGTATTCACATATAGTTAAGCTAGAAACTTGGTTACCTAGTATTTTCAAGATATGTACCACGACCGTAATCCCTTTGAGTTTGCCCTTTATAGCTCTTCTTCCTTTCCTCCCCTTAGGGATATTGAGTGGGATGGGCTCCAAGCCCTTGTAACCATCAATGAAGTTGCTTTGTTTAGTATAGGGAATTTTAAATCCCCAGGTCTTGATGGTTTGCATGCTTTATTCTTCAAAAATTAATGGAATTATCTTGGCCCCTTCATTTTTAAATTTGTGTTGGATATTTTTAGTAATCTTAAAATATTAGTGATGTAAATGATATTGCTATTACTTTGATTCCTAAAGTTCTTACTCCTGAGTATGTTTCTTGTAACATCTTAAATTTAATTTCTAAAATAAATAAAATTTAATAAAAACGGGAATAATAAAAATTTCCATTCAAATGATTTCCAATGCATAGTTCAATAAAATATTTTAAATGAAGGGTTACAAGTTTGCATCAATTAAGTGCTATAGGACCAAATTAAATACATCAAATTTGAAAAATCAGTTTCCTAAGTCCTACAACAGTTTCATCCCTCTGTTTAATGAGTTTGGTGCTGATCGTCTTGGTCACCTGAAAAATAAATGTAAGGGTGAGTACTCTACACTGTCCAACACACATAAGCATAGAGACTCACCTTGCACATTTCACATATTTTCTAGCATAACTCAATTTATGCATCAGCAAACACAAGTAACACATTTCAAATATTCCATTTTAATTTGCAAACAGGTGCGCTCGCTGCACCAATAAACATTCTACACACACGTGCGCTCACTACACGTAGCTACGCTTACTGTGGCACTATAATCACAGTTTTCCTAATGCCTTCAACCTCAGCAACTTACTCAGTTTCACACCGTGGATGGTTGCCGGATAGCCCTCGCCTCATGGATACAACTTGTGTGGTCATGAGCCTCTTGACAAAGATGTTAGTCAGAGGCCGAGTTAGGATGAGAATGTTGTGACCTATGGTATACTTACGCTTACTGTCGGTGTCACCACCACCCTCTTTTTCTCAAGGTATTTCTACTGCTCTCATCTTCTACACTCCCAGTGTATCGTTGAATCATTCATAGCTTTCGTCATATTCAAACACAATCATAATCAACCTCAGCATGCCATTTCGACACACATTCAACCATTTCATCATACACAACACTCACTATTCATCACACACATTTTCAATGCCAATAACATTAAGTTCCACACAAGATTTCCACTATACCTTATTACAATCAAGTCATTTTCATCTAAATGCACATCTTTCTTTATTCTATTACAATCACATCTCTACAAATAACAATATAAACAGATTTTTAAGCAAAATGAGATAGGGTAGAATCCCTCTTACTTCAAATCGAAGACCCAACACAATCTAACGGTAGACAACGTTTCCCACACGGATTTCGTCCTTAAAACATGAAAATCTTCATGAGAAACCAAAAGGATAAGCAAGAGAGATGAAAATCAAAATCTTAACTCTTAAAACTCACCTCCATGCGTTCTAAACATGATTCTAATATTCAATCTAGCTCCCAAACGGCTTTGGAGGTAATTTAATCGGTGAAATAGAGTTTTAAGTTGAGAGAATTGAAGAGAGTTTGAAGAAGAAAGAGTGAAAATGTGCTTTCTAAACCCTAAACCCCTCAAATACCCTTCTACTTGCGACACTCTTACTATAGCGAGATATTCTCGCTACAATGACACCTCTTCTCACTACAGTAAAAATCTCAGAGGAAACTACACTCTGGTTTTTGCAGAATCTTGTTACAGTGAGACCCTCTCGCTGTAGCAAGATTGCACCCAGAAATGCACCTTCTCTGTTGCCTTTTCACTGTAGCAAGAACGCAACAGAATCACCCAACTCGCCTAGGGTCTTCTCGCTACAGCGAGAACACCCCTACATTACACACTTAGCCTATTTTCAATCAGTGTAGCACATTCAATCTCAATGCACAATCAGCATCCACATTTATCACATATATACACATATATCTACATCATCATATATAAATCAAACACACAAACACATAGCAATCCTCATATACACATATACTAATACATCAAAATATTATTACAAAATTTGGAGCGTTACATTTCTTAGTTCAGATCTATTTTTCTTTGTAATGTTAGTTACAAAATAGTTACTAAATTAATAGCTAATAGAATTGGGAATTCTTTGCCTCTGTTGATCTCTGAAAATCAGACTAGTTTTGTTCCTGGAAAGCAAGGGGTTTATAACTCCCTTATCCTTTAAGAACTCCTCCATTTCTGTCATAATCTTAAAAGTAGATATGCCTATATGATTTATTAAACTTGACTTGGAAAAGACATATGGTAAACTTAGGTGGAACTTCATTTTAGATACCTTCCTTAAGGCTGGTCTAGATCCTCGTCTATCTAACCTAATTTATGAATGTGTTTCATCTTCTTCTTTGCATCTGAATTGGAATAATCACCCCCACTCAATCTTTCTGCCCTTATAGGGGTATTAGGTAAGGTGATCCTCTTTCTCCCTAACTGTTTATTTTATGTTTAGAAAGATTGTCCCATTTAATTAAAGATAAAGTTCTTAACAAGATTGGATTCCTTTCTCTTTTGGTGCTTTTGGTCTACCTTTTCTTTGCGGATGATATTATTCTTGTTGCTAAAGTTAATATGTCTAAGCAATTTCCTTGCAAATTCCCTAATTGGACTAGATTATTTGGCTTTGTTATTTGGCATCTTTGGAAGGATAAAAATTCTTTTATTTTTCTGCATATTTCCACTCCTTCTACTCGTCTAGTCCACCAAATTTGCTAGGATTTTAACTACTTTAATTGCTCTTTCAGGCATAGTTCTAAGTCTGTTACAGGCTTTATGGGTCTGCAGATTTGGGTGAAGTGGACTCCCCCTAGCTCTGGGCATCTAAAACTTAATGTTGATGGCTCGGTCTCAGCTGATAAAAGCATTGCTAGTTATGGTGACCTCATTCGAGATGATCATGGGACTTTCCTGGCTAGTTTCCATGGAAGTCTTTCCCCTTGCCTCCTTTGGTTGCTGAATTATGGGCCCTATTTTGGAGAATTAGATTGGTCATCCAGAAGCAAGTTCAATACATTTGGATTGAAGGAGACTGACTCTAAGGAAGCTTTATAGCTTATTTTGCACATTCAGCCTGCTTCTTATCCTTGTTTTTTCTTTTTTTGTGATATTAGATTCTTTTTGAAACAAATTAAATTTATTAGATTTAATTATACTTATAGAAAAGTTAATTAATGTGCTAATTGACTTGCTAAACTTGAAGTTGAGAGTTATGCTCTTTTTATCTGATTAGACACTCCCCCTCCTTCTTTGTATCCTCTTAGTGTAGATGTCTCTGGTTCTTGGTCCCTTAGGCCCTTGTTCTCTTTTGTTTTGGGCTTTAGCCCTTTCTTTAAGAAAAAAAAAAAGTAAACGAGATCCCAACTTTATTATGTTATATTTTATATTCTACGGTGTGTGTCCTACATCTCTACGTAGGCATGCACAAAGAGCAAGGAACAACCTTCTTCACTGTAATGGATGCACATGTGGGGACTTCAGTATTTAGAAACATGACTATGCTTAAAATTCAGAGTGTACATATAGCACGTGCACTTGTGGACTTATTTTCACAGGAAAACTCCTTTAAATTCTAGTTGTGCTAGATAATTTTCATATAGTAATAAAATACTACAAATACTAAATTATATTTAAAGCTAATTATTCAATGTTTTAATCATCTCAAAGTTAACAATGTGAAAGTTGAATGACACCTATTTTTCTTTATTCTAGTAACTTTATGGTGAAGCACAAGTCCATCAACTGTGACCGTTGAAAATCTTATTTCGAGAACAAAAATAAAACTAGTTCAAAGGAAACAAGGAAAAGAAGATTAACTTAACTCTGGTCATTTGTGCAAAACAACAACAATAGGGAACTAAATCTTCGTACCTCGCTGTAAATAACATATTTTATTACCTTGTGGATGAAAGCCCCAGCTACCTTGTATGTAATATTTTATTAATCAATTATCATTGTTGAGGCAAATAACTTGAACAATTATTAACTCATATAATTCATGTTTATATTATAAATTTAAATTTTTGTTATTAAAAAAACTATTTTTTTATTTTAATGGCATTTTAATTATATATATATTTATTTATTTTAAATACTGTTGCTTAACTTTAATTATTTTAAATTTGTATTTAAATTTTGAAGTACTATGTTAAATTAAAGATATATTTTTAATGAAACTTAATTTTGAAATTTGATACACCAAATCATAGAAATGAAAATTAGTGTCATCATAGAAATGATTGAAAACATTATATCATCTCTAACCTTAGAAAAAAAATTTATTTTTAAATACTTTATTTATAACAATATGTGAAAAACTTGTATAATATTTTATTATACAATATTTTTTTTTATTACTATTGATATTTGAATAAATGACTGTAGCATTTTATTTTACAATCTAAAACAAATCTTTCACTTCTTAACATTCAAACCGAATTAATTCATAATTCTATAACTGACAACACTTGCTCTTGATCTTTCTAATTGACCATTTTATGTTCGATAAATTGCCAATAAAAGCCAAAGTTGGTCTCAAATGCCCGCAGATGAGACAATAAACAAATTGCATTAATGTACTACATTATTATGTTCAAACCATGATTGTGACCTCCCTACGAGGTATGAGTAAATTAAAAATGAATTAGGCTAGGTTAAATTTTAAATTTTATTTTTTACGTTTAATTATATTTTTAGATATATGTGTTTTTTTTTTTTTTAAATTAGGTGACTTTTTGGTCAGACTTTAAAACATACTTAAAAATTTGTTTTATAATGACTTCAACATAGGTAAAGAAAATCTGTAAATAAAATAACCAACCTAAATTTATATTTAAATCAACAAATTTAAAGTTTAAATTAGGCAAAAAAATATAATATAATATAAATAGTTATCATTATTATAATTATATATTTTTAAATAATTAAATTACCTATGTATTATAAATAAGATTACATATTTGCAAAGTGAAACATCCTTTCAACTTAGTCATGTATACTTTTTATAATTAAAGTTAACTAAAAATTATATGTAAATTACATACTTTTGTTGTAATTTTATTTTTTATTCATTTATTTTCATTTTTATAAATAAAAATATTACTTTAAATTTCTTTTATTATACATATATATATTTCTTTAATTTTTCATGAATATTACATTTACGTCTATAAATAATTTTTTATTATTTATATAAATTTTTAATTTTTCTATAAATATCTATATTTATATTTATAAAATTTATAATACTTAATATATTATTGACACTATTTTCAGTCAAAATTATTAACAATTATATTTTTAAAATTTGCGTAAAAAATATATATATTTTTTAGAATCTATAGAATTTATTATTTATATCTTTTTTTAATTTATATTACTTTTAAATATTCTCTTAAATACTCATTCCACTCTATGCGTGTATATATATATATATATATATATAATTCTGTTTTGCATTATTTTATAATATTTATATATCATTCACATAGTACTATATGTGTAAATTATATATTTATTGAAATACACATTTTAGTTTATCTAATTTTTATTAGTATATTATATTTAAATAATTTTATGATCATATAAAATTATAAGTTTTTATATCTTTTATAATATATTATAATATTTTAATTTATAATTTTGTAAATATTTAAATTTTTATTTAATTTATTCCTTTATAATATTTTATGTAATTTTTATTTTTGAAATAAGTATTATAGGTTAATAATTTTATAAAATTTTATTTTATAGTTACTTTAAAAATACAAACAAGTTTGGGTGTATATTTAAGTTAACCTTAATTTAAACATAATTGAATAAGGATATTAACACCGAAGACGTAGTTTTAGTTGTTTTAAGCCTAACATTATCGTGGATTAATTATGTAAATTACGGCAACAAAAAGTCATCATGTCAACTTAAACGGCTGAGTGACGATCATGCTGGGTTCAAAGCCTTCAACACAGTGTTCCTTCAATACAAATATACAATACAATACCATATTACTCAATTTCTCTCTTCTTTCCTCTTAGACCAATTCAAATTAAGATACCCTTTCAATGATTGTTTTTTCAGTGATACTTCCTTCAATGATTGATAAATTTCTTTTGGCTATTAATTTCTTATCTCTAATTTGCAGTTAATGGTGACAAAATTACCAACTTTTTGACTGTCTATAAGTGTGGAATTTAAAATTATTGTCTTAAATTCCATTTATCAATAAATAAAGGTATTGGAAAGTATAATTTTTTTGACAATCTTATGACCGTCAGATAAAAGAAAGTTGTTGATCATAGCTTATTTACTTGTTCATGATATAAGTGTCAGTATGTATCTAAATTTTAATACTGAATAATTAAATCAGAATTGAACAAAATACAATGTAAATATTTTTTAAATATAATATATTATATACATACTCAAGAATGGGTGCAATTTTCATCGTTTAAAATTTAACATGCTCAACTTTATATCTTATAGTGAAGAATAAATTTGACTATTTACATTATAAACTATTATATAAACATATATATTATATACAGACTACATTTCAATGCTTATAATCAATCATGATAGAGGCTAGTCGTGATCAAATACTTCTGAGTGTGAATTTTAGGTGAAAAATAATTTTGGTGTCATTTTAATTTTTTTTAAAAATCTAAATGTGATATAATATATTTACCGATCGCGTCCATAAACATTTTTTATCATAATTTTTACAAAATAATTAAATTTGAACTGATCTGATATCGCCAGTTACATAAATCAAATATTGTCATTATTTTATAATAGTTTATCCTAATTTTTTATTTAGCCTACAATATTCCTGTTATTGAGATATCTTCAATTTTTTTTTACTGTAGATGAGTTTCTATACTTTAACTTTTTCTCGAATATTTATTTTCTTAATCTTACTATATGCCTTGACATGTCAATCAATGCAACGACAAGAAAGTAACTGTTTTTTTATTTATTTTCTAGTTAAAAGGGAATTTTAATGATTTAATTGTCTATATGTAAAATCTTCTGTAACAATTATCAATTCATTATTAATTAATAATTAAATTAAAATGTATTGACAATGTAGATTCTTTTACATATATTGATTAATAATATATCAAAATTAAACTTTAATGATATAGCAGGAGCGTGAAACACACCGTTTCACTACTAGTTAAAAAGAAAAGGGGCAAATGAAGGGGAGGGGCAATTATTCCTCTCTTTTTCCTCCTCCGCTACATTTCTTTCTCTTCAACTATTTTTCCTTTTTTTTCACGACCCTCGTTGCCTCAGATTTTTTTATTGCCTTCAATTTAGTTTTTGACAAGTCTTTGCATTTGTTAGTGTAGTTACTCATTTTATTTTATTTTTGCTTTAATTCATTTTTTTAAAATATTTAAAAAAAAATTATAACTTATTTTTTTTCTCTTTTATATAAACAGCGATGAGTGAATTTTTAGAGTTAAAAATAGTGTTTTTAGGAGAAAGAAGTTTTACATATAAGATAAAAAAAATCTATTTGAATTCTTAAGTATATTCACAACTTGTATACATACAATATACACGAATGTTTAGTCTTTGAAAAATTCTCATTCTTAAGAAATATATATTGTTAAATTCAAAGTATCAATCTAAAGATCTTATTATTGAAGTTAATTCTAAATTTTTATTAAATATTATTGATATTTAAAATTGTAAGTTTGTACTTTTTTCACAGTATCAGAGGAGTCTCACCAAAGTTTATTTTAAGAAAACCTTGAAATTTTTTTAAAAAATATTATGATCTTTAAAACAAAAAATGAGTTTGAGAGTCATTTACGTGTGGGAAGGTATTAATACCCCATAACGTTAATTTAAAACGGTTACCAAAAATTAATTGTGCAAATTTATTTAAATTCTGAAAAATATTTATTTAATCCTTAAACATTAATTATTTTTATTTCAGAAAAAGAAATATTATTTATTGAGATATTATTTGGGTTATGTTGAAAATTATTTTGACTTGACGGGTCCGATCCCCGCTCCTACGTATCTCCAGGTACAATAGAGAACTCAAAGCCACATAGTTCTATCTAAAAATTACGAAATTGGTTGATTAAAATTAAGTTTAGTAAGAAAATTTGTTTTGAGATTAAAATTATTTTTGTAAAAATTATAAAGTTTAGGATACAAGATAACGTGGTTATACATGTATCAAACGAGAAACAATACAGAAAGTAAAGGAAAACCACACAACTATATTGCAAATCGTTAAGAAATATTTTATTTGTAAATGAAGTATTTGAATTATAATTTTGATTATGATTAATGTTGAAAGAAATTTAAAATAGCGTAAGTTATACATAAACCTCTTATAATTTTATTGCCTTCAATTTAGTTTTTGACAAGTCTTTGCATTTGTTAGTGTGGTTACTCATTTTTATTTTTTTTTTGCTTTAATTCATTTTTTTAGAATTTTAAAAAAAATTTATAACTTATTTTTTTTCTCTTTTATATAAACAGCAATGAGTGAATTTTTAGAGTTAAAAATAGTGTTTTTAGGAGAAAGAAGTTTTACATATAAGATAAAAAAAAATCTATTTGAATTCTTATGTATATTCACAACTTGTATACATACAATATATACAAATGTTTAGTCTTTGAAAAATTCTCATTCTTAAGAAATATATATTGTTAAATTCAGAGTATCAATCTAAAGATTTTATTATTGAAGTTAATTCTAAATTTTTATTAAATATTATTGATATTTAAAATTGTAAGTATGTATTTTTCTCACAGTATCAGAGTAGTCTTGTAAAATGAATTAATTAGTGTTCATTATTTGTGAGTGAATAATTATCATAATGACTTATTTTAATTATTGTTTTAATTATTTGTTATGTTATTATAACTATAAAATTATTAACTTGAGGAAAAAAGTCTTAAATTTATTTTTTATCGTATGAAAGTTTATTGAATATGTATTTTATTTAATTATATAAATTTATGTAGAAAAGTATGAAGAAATTGATTATTTTAATTTTATTTTACGATATTTAATTGTGAGACATATGTGTTGAGAATTTAATTATTGAAAATAAATTTGATTTGTATACGGAAACAACTTTTTGTTATATAAATATTTTTTTTGGAAGAATTATGTTAAATATAGCTACACGTTAGATATAGCTACTAATGCAAGGTGTGGCTATCAACAAGGTGAAAGTCTCCCGTAAAAATTAATTATAACATGATATATAGTAGGAAAGAGTTATCAGTTGGATAGAACTATCTTAAATTTTGGTGACCCTTATAGGATTATATTGACATTTACTTTGATGGTATTTTAGAAAGTTAATATTATTTAATTTTAGTATACATATACTTTATTATAATACTTGTGATTAAATAATATTTTTTAAGGGTATAAATTTATAAATTTTTTAATACAATGAGACTTTGATATAATAACTAGAATGAATTTCTTTTAAAATAATATACCTTAAAAAGTTCTATAATTATGAACTATTTATGTGATGTTTGTTTTTCTTTTTTGTTCATTGTGATTATTATGTCCCATTAAATTTGTCTGACTCACCCACTACTTATTTAATATTTATAAATTATCAAGTAGCAGAATTACATGTTAATATAGACTGATCCATTCTATCAGAATCTCTGTTGGTAAGATTCTATTTTTTTGTGGCCTTAACACTTTTTTTGTTATGTTATTTTTTTTAGATATTATGTAATTATTTAGTAGTTAGACTTTTTATTTTTTATACATATTAGATGTTTTAGTTTTAATATTATAATATGTTGGAGTCTTATTGATTTTAGTTAAGTTATAAATCAATCTTGATAGGTTATTATATTATGAGAAATGAAGATACAGAGGAAATTCTTGATGAAATTTTGACAAATTTATCGTATTATTTAATTAAAAATGTTTATTGTTTCGTGTGTTAGTTTCTAAGTAAACTTATTAAGTTGAACAAATTTTTTAAGTAATTTAATCTGTGCGCTGGTCAAAGGTTTTTTTTTTCTGTTGTGACAAAGATAATAAAGAAGAAACATGTATAAAGTACATGATCATATGATCGCAGCTTTGATATTGGACCACGTTTATAAGCATTATGAAGTGAAAAGTCATCAACATAATGAAACAATAGCGACATTGAAGTTGATAATTTGATAAACATGGAGCCACATTTAAGGGCATCCTTTGTTTACACCAATTGAGGTCAAATAAAGGCCACAGTTTCGACCAATTATTTAATTTGTAACACATCCTATTATTGTAATTGCTAATTGAAAAATTAAGTTAACGAAAATGTTTTTTCTAACAACTTTTAGGGACAGCTAAAAATTATTTCTTTTACTTTATAGATGTATGTTTAAGATATGTGTGTATGCAAACAAATAAAAAATAAATATATATTATGACACATAAAATATTAATTTTTAGTTATTTAAATAATAAAATTGTGAAGTTAAACTGCTTTTCATTGGATGAAAGAAGATGATGATGTGTACTCCATGACAATATTTTCACTAGATCTTCCAAGTATATAAAGCCAATATTTTCTGGGATTTTTCTTGGGTGATGTCTGATTCTACCCCACCATAATAAGTCCAATTCTATTCTCACCTTACTTTTATATAAAAGGTTTTAATGGGTGGTCGACATTTCATTAATGTAACCTTAGTGAATTTCTTTAAATGTAATCATAGTTGATTGTTTTCTTACAATCTCAAAGATAGGTAAGTAGTTGAAAGCGGTGGTACGCTTGAACTTGTAAAGGCAAATAGAACGAAAGGAGAATATATATTTGTTTTTAAATGGTTTTAGACGATTAAGGATTATCTTATGGAGAGACTCGTAATTATTGAATTAAAAGGGGGTCCATCAACATTGTGACTTTACCTTTGGAACGTTGTATTCAACTTGATAACAACATTGAATTAAATAATCAAGGATTAATAACTATGACACGTGAATCCATGTGAACATGGGTCCTCCAAGCAGCTACTATGCCTCTCGGATACCTTGAGCGCTTCAGTTAAACACCTTTTTAAAATAGTTGATTAATGAAAAATGTTTGATTATACGATAGAGACTATGCTATTCTGAGATTAACAACGTTTTATAAATATTCAATTTTATTAATTCAATTATTAAATTAAAATTTTATTTAATATAAGTAATATTTCTATAATTAATTATTGAAATTGTAAATAATGATAATTGAAATTTATCAAGAACATTGAGCACATGCCCACCTAAGAATATATATATATATATACACGCGGGTTCCAAACTCCAAAAGAATATCTACACTCGCAAGAGAGTAGATTGGTGAAAGATGCACAAGCGATACCTCGCTGGAGTGAAAGCACGTTTCTATAATTTGCATTTGGTAGGAATTTCATCTAGCAAATCCAGTCAAGCAATTAATGATAATTAATTATATGCTAATACATAGATTATTATAAATTGAAATCTGACTGAAGACTTACAATACAAGTAAAATCAGATTTAATGATTAACGTGTTTTCTTTTTACATTAGGTTATGGCATTATATTTCTTATAAGCTGTCTTCATAGTATCTTGAGGTTTGAGAGCTGCAAGTTCTGAACAAATATATATTTGGGGAGCCGAAGACGAAAGCATTCCATGCAGATTTTTAAAAATATTTTTAATTTAATAATAACCGTACAATGCATGAAAGAGATATTGTCTCCAAAGGAGAAACTTATGCATTCTTTTTCACTTTTTAAAAAATATAAATATTATAAAATGTAATAAATGTTTTTTTAAAACAAAATATTATTGTTATTATTATTAGTTAAGCTGAAGTTAACGATTAGTTTTAGTATTATTTTCTTAAATAGTGTTTGACTCTAGTCAACAGTTCTCTTAATTACTTTAAACTAATTGCATGCAATTAGGGAATGGAAGTGCATGGTGATACAGTTGTATCAAACAATCGATATTATTTTTATCATATATATTTTGTTTAATGTTTTTACCCAAAAGAAGAAGAAAAATCACGGTGAGGACTGAGAACCGTACCTTGCTGGATTTTAGGTTTCATTTTAGTGACAAAGAGTATAAAGGAGAAAGATAACCTCTTTTTTCAAGTGAAGATAATGAAAGGTAAAAGTGGTGGACATGGAGGACTCAACAAGAATCCCAATTGTTTTACATTAGTTTTATATATATATATATATATATATATATATATATATATATATATATATATATATATTCTAAAAAAACGCCTTATTTGTTTTCTTTCTCTTTTACATTAATTAATATTTTATTAAGAATGTAAAAAGGAGATATTAAAAAAATAATAAAATAAATATTTTTAATTCAAATTAGAAATAATATGTGTTCGAATTTTCCCATGTTATCTCATTATTATTGTTATTATATTTTTGTTATTTGTTTATTATTGATTTACAATAGTTACATTTTACCTTCGATATTGTTCTTTTGTTCCATTTTATATCTTCACCCAACACCTTGCAAAGCTGCAATCGACGCAATTCAATTAATTTTGAATTTGATACAAACCCATGTTACCCCAAAAGTTTATTAGAATATTAAACATGAATCTTAGAGTAAATGATGTTTTGAATGTAAAATAAGTCAACCTGCCTACTATAACACTGAGAAAAGAATATTATAATAGGCGTCTCTTTGGGTTAATTACTTTATTATATGTTGGAAATAATTAGTTTTTCATATAATAAAAACATATACAAGTATTTTTAAAAACAACATAAACTACCGAAAATATACAAGCATACCGAAAACAAATTAGAAGAAACTAAACGTAATATATGAATTGTATTTTATATATAGCTTAATATGCATTTAGATGAAGATGTCACCCGTTTAATAGTTGGATTAATTAAAATTAATATTTATAAATATTTATTAAGTAAAATAACTTTTATCAGAATTCAAAAAAAATAAATTTATATCAATTTATTTAAATAAAAAACTAATTAATATTGCATTAGATTATTTCATTTTATTGTCTAATATATTTTTTAAAATAAAAGTAAACATTGACTATATAATTACAAATAAATAAAATATATGATTAAAATTTGATATGGACAATCAATATAATATTATTCAGTAGTTAAATTGATAAAATTTCATATTTATAAAAATTTTTTAAATAACTCTGACAAAAGTTGCTCCTAAAGTAATTTCACAAGAAACTATATATGTTATTTGATCCTATATTTGTATACATAACACAACTCAATTAGTCGTAAATATAGTTAAAAAAGTAAATATTATATATTTTTAACAAACTTATACCTATTAAATAAAAAGTAAAATCTACATAAATTTTAATTATTAATAAATTTGTTAAAAATATCTTATTTTTACATTAAAAAAGTTATCTTAATAGTTTGCCAAAAAACTGTAAAAGAAATATTTTTTAAGTTAACTAAACTGTGAATATATGTATAATAATTTAAATATCCAATAAACATGAAAACGTATAGGTAAATATGATTTTAAAAAATATGGGTTCAAGAGAATATTCCAATATCGATCCTAGCTAATTCTTATTTAATGCTAACCTTTCTCATCACTTATAATTAGACAAAATTAAGATCAATTAACTTTAATTGAAGACATAATAGGCTAAGATTCAATCTGCAGCAATCACAGCAAGTTTAAAAACATGCAGGCCAACCACTTAAATTGGTTATTTACGCCTACGTTCTGCATTGTGATAAATTCTTTGTTTTTATCCTTTGTGTGGTATTGTAGTCCTATAACTTACGTACCATGGTGTAACTATTAACGATTGCACTATTTTCTTTTGAAGAGAACTATTACATTATTGTATATATGTCTGATCCATGATTAAAAAACAAGGTTATCTGACATTTTTCAGTTATGAGGTCACATTCTAATCGTGATTCCTTTCATATTCATAATTAAATAGTGAAGATCGAACTTGAAAAACTAGACCAGAAAGTCCAACTTAAAGACGGCAAAGAATGGAGCATCGTGAAAGATAAAGAGGGTGAGTTGTTGTGTGTGTCGGAGATTCAGGAATGCGACAAAAATGTCCAGAGAAAATCTTCAGAGGAAGATAAAATTAGAGATTAATGGAGGAATCAAAGAAAAGAAAGAGAAAGAGACATACATATCCAGCATTTGTAAATACACACAGAGAGAACCATGTTAAAAAAATATGCTCGTGTTTAGGTGAATAAATTAATTAAATAATTGTTTGATAAAAGTTCAATTATAATTTTAACTTGAAATTTATTAAAATTAATAAATGAAAATATTTAATTAAACTTTATATTAAATATTACAAAAGAAAATAAATCACACTTTTTAATATATGTATTTATTTTATTTCTTTAATCAATGTACGTAAAATACTAATTAATATTTATTTAATTATAAACAAATAGTTTCTTTATATAGACAGGAACTATACCTACCCTTCACCCCCATTGGATTTAACTTTATTTAAGGCTAAGAGATTACCTGTCTTTTAAAAAAATGTTTAATTATTCATTGCTTTGAACTGAAACACTTTTAATTTCTTTTAAAGATCACTGAAGCCAATATGGCTAACAAAAACATGGGTCAATATCCAATATGTTTCTGTGTCACCCCTAAACATCAATCTTCATGTTTCTACTGGATTTTCTTATGTAGTGGCCCTTAAAGTACTTAATGAGGCATGGATCAAGGGAGAAAAACAATTATAATGGTATTATCATATTAGGTATCAAAATAATTTGAGCCATATTTTAATTTCAAGTTGAGAGACTTTGCACTAGGCATATAAAGACAACGGCTTATCTCTCTCTGTATGTTTGGAAGAAGAAACAGTGTTTTCAATTATGTACTAATAATATATTAGTTTATATCTTGGAGAAAGAGTCACTCTTTCTGCGGGCATCTTAATCCATATACAGGTCATAAAAAAATGTGTTCGAACATTTTTTTTTTAATAATCTTGTACACAACAGAGAGAAATAAGATAAAAAAGGAAGAAGAAATAAATGCAAGATAAGATGTTTGATGTAAAGAAAAGAGATAAAAAAAAGTTACAAAAAATATTATATGAAAGATATAATCTATTGGATACAGAATGCCCCCATTCTGCCAAAATAAACTTTATGAGTGTCTTCGTGCGACTCATCTTAAATCCTATAAACATAACACGTGGGTGTGGAATAACAGAAGTGTCTGGGACATGATCAAATCAATATAAGAAGAGAGCCATACCCAAACAGAGACAGTTTCGTCTGGAACAAACAGCAAATTATGGAAGATATACCCCACAGAAAAGCTTAATGCACTTCAATTGTACATGCAATAGAGAGGTGCACAAGCAACAAAAGAGGGGATGTTACACTTCAGAATTTCTAAATTGAAAAGCATATTAATCTACGCATTTTCATAATATTCATATAAATGATTTATGTTGAGCTCCTTTTTTCCCAACTCTTACATATATCTGCTGTATACACGTATTTTTGTATGTTGATGAGATTTATATTTCATTCCACCAAGTCCCTCGTTACAATTTATATTAAAAGTTGCCTTGATTTTTCTGCATCTAATACGAAGAATCCTTTCATTTGTATATCTTTTGCTGAATCCGATTAATGATTGTAATTTCATCTGTGTATATGTATCTACAAAAGCACTAATACTTGTTTAAATTCGTTAAAAAAGGATAAAGAAATAACAAGCAGCCAGCATTTCTCGGATTAAACAATAATTACTAAGGTGATCTGGGCAGTAGCCCTATTCACTGTGCAACTACACAGGCAAAATCTCAGATGCAGAAGTTTTGAGCTCACAAGCCCTAACAGTGATTTCATTTTCTTCTCGAATAAAAAAAGGGGGAAGGGTGAAAGAAGAAGTAGCTGCTGATGTTTAAGCACCATCAATTCATGATAGTTTATTGAATACCGTAAGCTTGGAAACACAACTTCCATCCCATATGTATGACGATTCAAAACACCAACTTCATCATATATTTTGTAAGTCTAATCATTCGATCCCATCATATATTTAAACTAAAGCCATGAAGTGCATCAATAAAATAATAAAATAAAATAATAAAGAAACAAATAAAAATACAACCAAGAGATTTATAAAGGGGGAAAAAAAATACCAGACAGAGAACATAACTACTAAATTATTCATAAATATATTTAAAAGATGCCATGATCATCTTTTTTATTCAAAACACAGAAGCAAAAGAGGGGGAAAAAAAGTTCATGATCCATATACATCGATAAAAATAAGCATGCTTGCTAGCTTCCTCTCTCACATGTTCTTCACAACTATATAATTAGTACTCTAACCTTGCAACTCTTTTCCAATTCCTATCCTTTAAAATACATCACAAGATCAACGTAAGCAGATTTGAGTTTGATCAGTAGATCTCTACCTCTCTCCCTCTCCCAACTTCTGACACATGATTCAGTACGGTGGCCGTCCATGAGCCCAAGCAAAAGTTTCATGCCCCACCTGTCCTCCTCCTCCTCCTCCTCCTCCATTTGGCATCAAATTTGGTGCCAAATTATACAAAGGAAGCGATGTTGGATCTGGGATCCCACTCTGCAACTGACCAACCCCACCGCTTCCAATTCCAGGCGGCGATCCTCCACCTTGTGCCGCAGCCGAACTAGGCCCCTCATCATCATCATCAAGTGGCAGTCTCTCGTACGTTGCATTAGCAAAAGTTGCAGCAATGACCATAACTGGTCCTGCTGCAACGAGAGAGCCAACCACGCTTCCTCCTATTACCTGGCCTTGTCCTCCGGCGAGGTACACGGTAAGTCCCGTGGATCCTGGGGGAGCAGGGCCAGGTAGAAAAGCCCCAGTTAGGGACAGAATTTCAAACCTTCCATGAAGTGCCACCACAGCACCAGGAGCAGCAGGTTGTCTTATAGTAACATTGGCCACAGAGCCACTACCACTGAGAACACAAACCCCACGTTGACGCCTCCTTGCGAACTGGGCTACACTTTCTGCAACATCAGCTCCTCCAGCTATCTCCATCACGTGGCTCCTGAGGGCATTTGGACTGTCTCTTGTCACAAAGATGGGTGGTTTTGGCTTGTTTTTGGATCCAGGTGGTCTTCCTCTTGGTCTGCGGGTTCCAACATCAACTGCACCCTCTTTAGGTTCATCTCTATTGTCTTCATCTTCTTCTCTATTATGACCACCACTGGTTTCGTTGATTGCAAGGTCTGTGTGGCGTTTGCTTAGGCCTGGTGAATGGGTTCCTGGGTCAACCCCAGATAACCCTCCCTGACCTGTCCACCAAGGATTTGCCAGTGTTGCAACTTGCTATAGCTATCGATCTCTGCAGAGATTAATTCAGGTTAAGGTAAAGAAAAATATATGTAGCAGTTCAGACTTCAGACCCACAAAGCAATTAAGCTCAATTGCTTTTAGCAGAAAACGCAAAATTGACCTTTGAGATATATACCTTCTTATTGCAAAGGATTGGTTTTGGTTTTAGGTTTGTGTCCCTAGTTTTTCTGCACCTATTGTAACCGTAGGAGAGGGGAGAAAAAAGTCAAACCCTCGAAGTTCATAAGAAACAAAGGGCTTCTCTTGCTCTTGATTTTCTCTCTAAGACCTAACACATGATGTTAGCTTGCTCTCATGGATGAGAGGCCAGAAAGAGGGTAAAGGAATGAGAGGTGCTTAGAGGAGAGAATTAGATTCAAATACTCAAAAGGAATCAAGTAAAGGGAATTAAAGAGTTGATCAAAATAATTGTTTCAAGAGGTGGAAAGAAGAATTCAAGATCAGACGATCAACAAGTACTCTCTCTCTCTCTTTTTAATATGTTTGTTTATTCTTTGGCTACTTATGAATGAAGAAGTGATCTAAGTGGACACAAGACGGAACAGATGCGAAACCTTTCACAGAATCAAGCACAAGGAGCAAATACGAGGGCAGAAACAGAGAAAAGAAAGAGAGAGAGAGAATTAACAAGACCAAAAGAGGAGACAATACTATCTAACAATAAGATATAGAAAGAGAAAGAACACAAAACTCTTTGGCAAGAACAAAGGAGCAGAAATGTTTTTGATTTGTTTTCTTTCTTGGCGTGAGCTGTGTTGTTATTTGGGGAGCTAATATATTTTCTCTCTTACTTTATTTTTATTTCTTACCAATCTTTGGTTGTTACTTCTCGTATTATAAAATGGGAACGAACAATAAGCACTGCTTTTAGAGGGTCTTGGAAATTAGGGTTTTGTGGGGTCGCGTGCGCGTGGCCAGGTGGGGAGCACGTCGTTTTCTCGGGGCCCGATACTTACCAACGTTACCAATGGAGAGAACGAGTCATGAGTGAGAGATAGATTAATTCTAGCAAGAAGAAGGAGAAGAAGAAGAAGCCATGTATAAATATGGGGAAGAATTTTTTTTAAAAGTCTAAAAGCTTTTACATTTAATCCTGGTTAGATATAAATTAAATAAAAAATTTAAATTTAGTATAAAAAATTTTAGACTTACAAGATTACAAGATTCTTCCTACTTCTATATATATATATAGGCACTGTCCATGCTAAATAAATGTTACTGCCCGGTTCGTCGTTTTCATTCTTTTATTTTGGTTAGTTCTTTCTACTTCCATTTCTAATATCCGTGGCTTTTATTTAGCTTTTGACATTCAAAAACATTATCATTTGTGGTTATGTAAATAGTAATCATTTGATGTTTTTTTAATAAATCACTTTGTAATACTCTTTTATAAGTAAAATGCAACTTTATTAAATAGAATATTAGGAGTACTATAATGCACTCTTGTACACATCCAAATTCACATTCAAACAATATATACTTAAAAAACGGCCAGAAAACATTTACAAACATGAACACGAGCAATCCAGGCCTTAGAATTTACTCACCATTCAAAAACAAACAAAGAGATCTCCTAGATATAGCTAAAAGCTACTTCCAAGAGTAATCGAGAAGAGATAAAAGATCATAGCAAACATTTCTAGAAACCAACTGATTTCTTATAGCCATCTCTCCTTATAATATGTTGTGATGCCATCTCCTCCTTAGAGAGTATTTGAAAAAGTTTGTTTAGGTTAGTAAAACTAGGTGATTTCTAACTTTTTAAAAGTTTTTTAGCTTATGTATGTCAAATAACTCCACAATTAATATTATGAGTAATCCCTCATCTAATAATAATTTATTAATAAGAGTTTAATTAAAGCATTTACCTAAATATGCCCTTTGGTCCGTAATGGCTACTGTGGAGAATTTGTGGGCTGTCCAAGTGTTTTGTTGGCATCAGGATTAAAAGTTAATTACCATGCAAGCAGCTTAATAGGATTGAATGTCGAGGATTCTTATCTTTCATTCTGCTTCAAAAATTTTAAAATGTAAAATTGGATGTTTAGCTTTTAGATATCTTGAACTGTGTATAGGTGCTAATAATAATAATAAAAAAAAAAAAAAACTACTTGGGCGCCAAGCTGTTAGATTCGTAATGGAAGAGACTTTTATCTTGAAAAAATATATTTATAATTGGGTGATGGCATTTCATTATTTAATTTTGTTTTGAACAACTTTTTTATTTATTTATTTTATCTTCTCTCAAACAAGGATGACAATGGGTAAAGTATTCAATGAGTATCTGCAAAATTTACTCTCAGCATGTAAGATATTTATTTGTTAAAAAAGTATGGGTATACGTATAAAGAAATACCTACAAATTTCAATGGGAATACATGCGAGTATGGGCATCTAAGTACTCACTCTGCCCCATACCCGCATGTAAATATATGGTACTTATCTAACTCATTTTTAATTTTTAAAAAGTTTTTGTGGATACTTTTGTAAAATTTTAGTCAAGATAAAGATTTCATTATTTATTTTATGTAATTTTATATCTTATGTTTTTTACTCAGTTCAAAGTTCTTTTATAAATCATTATTATTTTATTGTTTTGAATAGACAAATTTTCTATTTTAAATTTTTGAGTAATATTGTCTTTCAACTTATAATTATCTATTTTTAAAATTTTTTCTATGTAAAATAAAAGGTTAAAAAATTTAATATAAATATTTACATTACTCAAATAAAAGAATGCATATTTAAAGATATAAAAATTTATCTAATTAAATTTGTTTATAAGATTAACATAAAAATATATTTACCAATAAAGTAAACCATAAAAATATTTTTTTATATTCTTAATAGAAAAATTTATTTAATATTTTATATCGTTTAACTAGGCTGATACAATTTAATTATTATATGGTTGATATGAGATTGATTTTTTTTTAAAAATATTTATATATGACACATACTAAATATTTAAAAATTTAGTGATTAAAATTATGTGATATTATATTAACTTAGGTTAAATAAAAAATTTTATTTAAGCTTTTGCTTTGTTATAGATAATAACAAATGAGAAATGTATGTGAAGTAACTTAATCTGATAGTATCTCTTCTCTAATTATTTCTATTACTCCCACACAACATAAAAATACTCCTAAAAGTGTATTTACTGATTCTAGATCGGGTGACAATTACGATATTACATGTCAATTCCAATCCCAATCCCAATCTGATACACTTCCTATTTCAGTGGATAGAAATGATTGTGATGCAACTGATGATAGAAAAAGAAAGAAAGATATCAGTTGTATGGAATCACTTTAAAAAAAATTATTAATGGAGAAGAAAAAACTATATTCAATTATTGCAACAAGGAACTAATAGATAGAAAATCAGATGGAATAAATCATTTGCATAAATACTTTCAAATTTGTAAGAGTAGGCCATATAAGAATATAAGACAATCAATCTTATTGAGAGAACAAAAAAAAAAAATAAACAGATCATCCACTTATTTGAGTAATCATCACTTTGATCTAAAAAAATCTAGAAGAGATCTTGCTTTTATGATGATAATTTATGAGTATCCATTTTGTCTGGTGAACCATTTGGAGTTTAGAGCATATTCACAGAAAAATCTAAAAGAAATCTTATTTTTTATTTATACTTAAACTTTGTTTGGTAGTTCCATATTAATTTTTGTATTATTATGTTACTTATGTAAAATTATATAAACATATCTTTTTAAAGTGTTTTTTTTTCCTTAAATAAGTGCAAATAATAAAGACAGGTATGGGTATGTGGGTACTAAGAGGGTATGGACATGTCGATTAAAATTACTACCCACGTAAATATAGGACTAAGTACAAATATTTTTTTAAAATGCAGATATAAAGATAAATTCTGCAATATCCTACCCATTGTCATCTCTACTCTCAAAGGCACAGAAAATATGTTAATGTTTCATTCAAATTTAGAGGAGTTTTCTTTAAGGTGAGGCTAAAAAATAAATAAAAAAAAGATATCTTAGATAAAGTAGACTGATGTTTGTCAACCTAAGATCGAGCAAAGGGAATCAACTTGGAGATAAAAAAGTAGAATAATTCCATTTAAGCCTTCTTGGTAAATGGTGATGAAGGAAAAGAAAAATCTTTGGTTAATTTAAAACTTTGAAATCAAGGTACGGTAAATCAATTTTGAGCCCCTTAAATCCTACTGGCTAATGTAACTTCAATAAACTTTAACTCAAAAAGAGATATGTTGATCGATAGGTGAATGAATGTAGAGGTCGAACTTGGTTTTTGGGTGGGTTGTAGAAAAGAATAACCAATGGATGTTCTGTTTCATTTTGGGATATTGAAATCTGGATTGGAAATTAAAGTGGAGAAATACCTCTTTACTTAGTTAGCTTTTCCTATATCAGTTATCTTTAGTTACTCTAGAGACAGTAATATTGCTAAGATATTACAGTATCTATATTTATATTTTAAAAAATACACGCATATACTTTTATATTTGTTGGATAATATTTTTTATATTTCTTTTCATAGTCGTTGATTATCTAAATTTTCATTTTCCTATTAATTATCCACATTTTATTAATTAACAAATAATTTTTAAAAAATAAAATTAATAAAACATTCAAATTTTTATAAAACAAGAACATGTTTTAAAAATACTTTAAACAAAAAAACACAGTTACAAATAAGATTATTAATCTACATTAAAATAAAATACTAAATTACAATATAATATATGTATCAAAATTATTTATCTATTTATGTGTGTGTTTATATATATTTATTTTATATATATTAGTAGAAGTAAATGAATACAAATATAAACAATGTAGTGTTCATATCCATACTTGTATCTATCAAAGTTTGTGTATATTTATTTTAGGCTGGGTTTGGTACTATGTGTATTGTTGACTTGGATTTAATATTTCCCTTCCTCAAATTTGTTTATCATTACCATCAATTTTGTACTTTGGTTAAATTAGGTAAGGAGAAACAAAATTAGATAATGATTTGGCATGGTCTTAATTTCAAAATAAGATTCTTCTCAGAAATAAATTATATGTGACAACTAATATTTTGAAAATATAATAAATACCACTTTTGAGATTTTAATTTTCAATAAAATTCAATGATGTTTTGTTATTGTTGCATCTGACCGCACATAATAGGATAATACTTTATGGTTATTTGAAATGAATCATGTGATTTAATTTGTTTGGTAGATAACATTTTGGAATTGTTCTGCAGCAAAATTATTTATTATATTTTTATAAATTTAATATAATAATTGTATATTTTATTATAAATTTTTTTTATTTATACATATTTAAACTTGTACAGAGATAAACAAAACTCTCTAAAAAATAATTTTCATCTGAAAAAACACATAGTAAGAATGGCACTGATAACACACTAAATATGCAGTCAGACATCCCATACTTTAATGCCGACTTTGTCATATCCCAATATCATGAAATCTAATTGGCTTAGAGCCATCTTTATCTGCGCATGTCTCGACCAACTATACTTCCAATTTACTGCACTCAAATGCCAATAAACTTCCTACGCTATTATTTATTTATTTAATTTTGTTATATTCTTTTTTTTTTCTCTTTTTTACACAAACTTTATACTAAAAATTTGTATTCTTTATCACCTGAGACTCCGCAAAAACTCTGCAAATTCTAATCTGAAAACAAGTCTCAGCAAATACATTCAAACCTTTAATTAATCCAAATAAAAGAGGTAGCTTTAAGCAAGCACAACTAAATCACTTCACTGTTTATACATTAAAAACATGCCCAGACCCAATAATGGATTTGGCTTGTAGTCACTAGAAATGAGTCCTCAACTTGAAGCATTGACAAATCTGATAATGGGCCGTCTCAATCAGAATTGGGAAGAGAAGTGGAGAGCGGGAAGCAAATAGAGCCTTTTTTCTTTTTCTTTTAACATATATAATATATGAATACATTTTTTTTCTTTTAACACACATGCAAAATACATATTTAATATTTTATCTGATAAATTGAAATATTTTATTAAAAATAGAATTATTCATTAATTGAGACTAACATAAGCAAGATGCATTATTAATAACATTACATCTTTTAAATTTTCAAATAAAATTTTAGCTTATAAAGTTAGAATTTTTAAAATTAAAATTTAAAAACATAAAGAAAATGAAAGCATAGATGACAAGTTATCACTCACATTAACTACATGCCATATTATGAGTTAAATCGAATGTTATATAGATATATACTAGAAAAAAGTAATGAATTACCAATAGAAGAACAACATAGAAAAAAAAATGAGACTTATTTTAAAAAAATAGAAAATAAAAAATAATATAAGATATTTGCTATATTTTAGGAGGAGCAAAACCTTATTTAAGTCAATAATTTTCCACTTCATAAGATATCAAATGCTTCTTTCTTATATATTATACAATTTTAAAATTTCTTAACCAGTATGCACTCATCAATAAAGTCATTGTATAAATATAAATAAGAAAACTTAGTCGAAACGTAGAAACAGGTTAGTTTTCAAAATAGCAACTAAATTCACTCACTGAGTTAACCTGTCCTGATTGGCATTGCGGCCCGTATACGGTATACGAAAAAAAGGGGAAGATCACGCACAACTTATAATGTTATAAATAAAATATTTTAATGATTTGTGTTGACGTTTCATGTTTACTTTTATTGTCTAAATTATTATTATTTTTATCTGTCACTTTAAAGTTTTGTCACAACAATTAAAAAATAAGGCAGCTTATTATATTTGTAAAATATTTAATTCCTTATTATATCCTTTTATCCATCTTTCTTATTAACTAACTACCTTGTTTACAATTAATAGTTAATATTATTTCAAGTTTTTAAAAATGACAAAAACAAAAAGAAAGGATTTAAAGGACCGAGGAATAAAAAGAATGGAGAAATAAAGTAAAATTAAATTTCAATTAAAAATTAATAAAAATACTTATAATAATATTATGCGAATTTTGTCATTTTCCTAAGTTTGTACTGAAAATGAAACAGTGCACTGACACCATGTAATGCCGCAGGTGAAGAAGCTATAAAAAGATTAAATACAACATGGTGAGGCTCTGCTGCAATACAGCCTGGTCTGTCTACCCCCGTGAAACAATCTTTGAGCAATGTGGGGCCGGGGGAGCCGAAACATATGTACTATTCACAATTTTGAATAATGCTTCCTACAGTCTTTTTAGTATATCTTTTAATGTTTTCATACAATATTAACATGTTCAAAATACAAAAACAAAACATTAACTTCAATTGTTATTCAAAAATGCTATCAAAAAATGATGCTATGAAAGCACCTTGGGGACTAGGTAGTTCAACAGCCCTAAAATTTAGACGCCCACTATCTCTTAACTTTTTAGGTTGACAGTATCTTCTATCCTGATATTACAGAAATTTTGATATCTTTATATAATTACTTTTGTTTTCATGTTTGAATATATATCGATTTACATTACTTCAGTATTGTTAGTTGTAATAATAACTTTTGTACGAATTCACGTTTCCATGCTTCCAAACTTGTTTCCAAACATAGATTATATTTCTCTACTAACGTGAAGTGTAATCTAGCTAGAATGACATCCAAAGAAGGCTTGAGGAGTTCAAATAAATAAAATTTCAAAATGAAAAGAATTAAAGATCCTTGAAACCCAATATGAGTAACTCAAGGTTTAATGAGATTTTGTAGCGCAATTGAGACATCAGCCGAAATATTTAAAGCTTGAGTGGGATATTATGTTTGAAATTCGAACCTTCCCTCCTGTTTTTCGAAGTTCATCTCCTTCATTCTAAGTACAAGTTTCACAATTTCAAATTACAAAAACATGCCCTCTATGAACCACCGAAACAGGTCAATGGGAGCATGAACGTGCAGACAAGAAGCTTAGACAATATGACTTGATCATAAATTCATAATACCGATCAACTGAAGGAATAAGATATCAATATCATTACTAGTTTCTGCTATTCATAACAGTACTTTTAACAAAGCAAACGGTAAGCAATGCACCCAAATAATAATACATACTGTAAGCAACAAGCAAGCTGCACATAAACTTATTTACAAGCACACTATGAACTTTTCTGCCCATTACAAAAATAAGACCGCCTATATACTTTGTAAGTCGAATTAGAATTACAATTCAATTCTACTGTACTTTTCAAGCGTTCAACAAGATTAGTCCTCAATGTACAAAGTTCAAAATTTCATGTTGTATCACATGATGTCTTTGTATTTTGTGATAAATCAAGGAAATGTTCACCATATTGAGGATTTCAATATTCAGAATGTATTCAACTGGGAAAAGCGCCACATTGCAATTGCCATTCCATGCAATCTTCAAAATCAAAACTGCTTGCACAACCCAATAACGCGTTTTGTTGTTGTTCGTAACGGCATATGTAATTCAGTCCTATGAGAAGCTGGCATATAGTGTCCTCTGTCTTGTCCTTATCAGCGAAGTATAATGTCTGAAATAGCAGCACATTTGTCCTGCTAACAATTTGGTGTTGCTCAAAATTCCTCTCACCTTGCCATCTGATCATATTATGGGCAAGTGGAGCAAGCCACTTAAGTATCCCATCAAGAGTCACCTTCCAATCATGGGCAAGAGGGGCATCATATATGGCCAAGTTTTTGACATAGGTCTTAAGTTTGCCTTTCAGAGATAACCTTAAGCTCGCTGGTAGCATCTGATATAGATCATCCCTAGCTTCCTCACCAACTAAATGTGGATAGCTGAGGAGTTTCTCTATGACAATTATGACATTGGCATAGTGCAATGCCAGAGCACAGCCTCCAAGAGTAGAAGGAGGAGCATAAACAGCTAATCTGCTCTTGGGACCAAAGGTTGAGCAATTTTGAACACCAAATTGGACTTGCCTTAGATCTCCAATGAAAGGAACACCACTTTGAGCGTGATTTTGACCACCAGAAGAATGGCAAAAGTGCACCCTTTTCTTGATATTACTCTCAATCCCAACACTATGACAGCTTGATGTGTGATTGTATTGGTCCTCATGTTCAATAACATAATCTTCATCATCATCAAATTTTGAAACTGAGCTGCTTAAACTTAGACAATCCATGAAAAGTCTCCCCGGACTTGTTCCACAAGGAAAACCAATATCTTCAACTTGAAGATATGCTAATTCACCTCTCCTTGTGTCCATGCGAGGCCTACTAACAGTTCCCTTCGTCTCCACAGCAATTCTCCCAGTCAAACCCAAATGACAACCATTTCTCTTGCCATGATTGTTTTTCAACTTCTCTGAACTCTTAGGAACACTAATCTGGCCAGACACTAACCCACATTCATTTTGCACAGGTGATGAGCCCCCACTAAGACCAAGGCTATTCCTCCTCACATTAGAATCGCCAAAGATCATACAAATCCTAGCATAAATGGTACAAACTGTCCGGGCCAACAACTCAACAACCTTATCAAAGGTCTGATTCCACAGTGAAATCTCCTTTAGACGCCTCACATCTTGCTTTTGCCATGTGAGTTTTTGCGCAAACGCTCTTCTACTCTCCTCATGCTGGTTTTGCTGAGACTTCTTCACTGCTAGCTCCAACTCATTCAAAACCCCCATTTCACAGTACAAACTCCGGGTGGCACTAACATACCTATCCATCTTCCTCACCATTCCTTCCATATGCTTAACCAAGAACCCCAGTTCCTTCACATCTATAACCCCACTAACAATGTCCCCATACACATGCTCAAAACCTTGCAAAGCAGGCACAGAGCACTTATTCCCCAACCTAGAAACCACACTAGCAACACGGTTCAACTCCTCAAGCTTCTCTGCTTTTGCTAGCTGGAGGAGGTAAGCCTCTTCAGAGGAAACCAAGTTTTGAACACCCTCTGAGTTGGAGATTTCATTCCTGAGCTTTACTATCTCAGACTCTGACAAAGATTTGTGAAGGTGAACAGTTTTGGACATCACATTTGCTACTTCAAATGAAAGAATCCCTATCATTACTTTGCTCTCTTCCCTTTTAATATTCTGTTTGCTCTTCGCAGAAACTTCAAGAAGAAGAGCTTGCTTGAGATTGGCACTTACCTGGTTACCCATCTTTACAATCCAAGCTTCAGCAACCATACTGACCACTTTCACCAAAAAAACAAAAGGTTCCCAAAACTCTCTATGAATACCAGAACTCAAGCATGAAGGTCAGGGTTTGTGAGAGAAACCGCACGATATGACCCAGTGGCACTAATAAGCTGTTAAAGGCGCAAACTTTGACGCTGAATTATGTTTCTGGCAATGGAATTGTTGGTGGGTCATGCATAGTATGCGAGAATTTGGGTGTAATAAAATGGAAGGTGCAATGACAACCATGGGAAAGTGGAGGGAAAGAAGGAGCTAAAAAACAGAGGAAAAAAATGTATTTGGGTAGGGTAGGGTAAGGAGGAAAGAGAAAGAGGGAAGGTTATTCGCCTTCTGAGTTGATTGCTGTTTCGAAGGTATCTACCCGAGTTTTCAAAAAGGATGTCAGAATTTTGAAAAGTAGAATCGGGTGTCACAATTTTGAGGTTAACTACATGACTGGGTTGCTTCCATTCAAAGCACCATGTTGAAACTTTCAGTTGCCTGCCCAAAGACGTGACTCCAATAAATATTTAATAAACAGAATTAGCGAAATCAATGATAAAAAATATATGTGACATAAGATAGTCAGATGATAACAGATATTTTTTTATTTTCCCTGAAATCCATTTTGAAGTCTTGATAAATAGGTTTGCAGTATATGTGTATCGAAAATGTTAATCAAAGAATAAATGATATATACATATATAGTAAATTTTATTAAAAATAAATATATTATAAAATTTAATATATTAATAATATTAATGCTATCATTATTAATAAAAATATTATTTATTTATTTTTATTATATACTTTTAGGCCCATATTGAAAAAATTATTTTATTTAAGTGTTGACACAGCTATATTTTAACTCGAATTCAAATGTTACTATTAACTTAAACAATTTTTTAATAACTAGTTTCGGTGTTATTGGCAGTTTCTTGTTAAAGTGGTGATAATAGAAAAGTTAGTATTATAATTTTTTTAATAAATTCTGTAAAATTATATGAATTATACTTTTTACTTAATAAATTTATTTATAATATTATAATTTTTAATAAATTTTAGTTAATAATAAAAAAATTTGTTAAAAACTATGTTATTAATACTCTCTTGTCTAATATTTCATGTAGCAATGCTAGTCTAATATTTTGGGTTTTTTTTTTTACAAAAATATAACTTTTTAAATACAAAATTACGCATGTGTCTTGAAAACTTATTTTTTTACGTAAATATCCTAAAAGTAGGTCACTAAAATTGATTAAAAATAATTTCTCTTCATTGCAGAACAATATTAAGTCAACTTTGGTTTTGTCCATCGTGCTCCAAAGAAGTTGATCAAAGTCGACTTTACTGCTACAAAGAAATCGATTTAAGTCAACTTGCATAGTAAGGGTAAAATGATTAAAATTGACTTCAGTGTCATTTTGAAGACAATTATAATCGACTACTATATATTTCAAATGAGAGAGAGCCGAGACTAGAGAGAGAGAAAGGAGACCAGAGAGAGTGAGATCAGAGAACAACAGAGACAGTGGAGACGACAGAGAAAGATAGATAATGATCTATATCAGCTTAATTTTATTGATCATATTGCAAGCAAGCTGTTAACACAAGTAAATTAATTTTTAAATATATTTAGTTAAATTATAATTAATTATTTATGTATATCTCAAATGAGAGAGAGAAGAGACTAGAGAGAGAACTGAGACTAGAGAGAGAGAAAGGAGACCAGAGAGAGCGAGATCAGAGAACAACGGAGACAGTAGAGACGACAGAGGAAGATATATAATGATCTATATCAGTTTAATTTTATTGATCATATTACAAGCAAGTTGTTAACACAAGTAAATTAATTTTTAAATATATTTAGTTAAATTATAATTAATTATTTATGTATTTAATTTAATATATTATTAATTTTGTAATTATATGTTTAGAAAGATGTGTAAATGTTAATAATTATTATATTGTAAATTAATTTTAATTGTTTTTTATAATTATAATTATTATATTGAGGAATGCAAATAAAATTCTATTATATATTTTTAATTATTATGATAATTTAGTTTTGTATTCTAGTAATTTGTAATTATAATAATATTGTTATAATGTTTTCATTTAAATCTTGTATATACTATTTTATTATTGTACATAATAAAAGTAGGCGTTATAATATGATAGTTGTTCCAGATTTAAGAATGGAACCATTTTTTAGATAAACTAATTTTTGGCATGTTGCACAGATGATCCTAATATTTGATAACGATAGGGCACTTATAAGTGCACTTGTAGAACGTTGGAGGCCTGAATCACACACATTTCATCTTCCATACGAAGAATGTACAATCACTTTTGAGGATATTGTGTTTCAACTAGGCTTACGTGTGGATGGAGTCCTTGTGAGTGGTTGCATTGAAGCGTGGGAGAAATTTTATGATCCAAATTTATGGGCATTGTGTGAAGATTAACTTGGAGCAGTTCCTGATGAAAGAAACATAAAAGATTTTTCGTAAATCTACAGTGGTTCACAGATATATTTGGAGCATTACCTCACAATGCTGATGACAAACTATTATCCGTTACACTAGAGCATATATAATGGTTCTATTTGGTGAGGTATTATTTATAGATAAATCAAGATTTAGAGTTCATATGAAGTAGTTACCTTTTTTAACTAATTTTATTGAGATTTCAACTATAGTTGGAGTTTTGTTGTTCTAGCATCCCTTTATCGTGAGCTTTGTCGTGCGATGAAATATAATGTCACTAAAATTGTAGGTTGTTTACCTCTTCTATAGTCTTGGGTATGATACAGAATACCTCAGTTAATCCCTAGGCACTATCATCCTCTCACTTTTTTACTAGCATTGAGGTACATTTATTTATCAATATATTAATTTTTGTTATTTATATAAGTTAAATTTTCAAGTAAAAACTAATTATGCTCATTTCAAGTAAAAAAAGTTTTAGGTCATCAAGGAGATCAAATACGGATAAGTTATTGTGATATAGAAGAATCATTAATTTAATTGGTATTACTGGGATAAGTTTAAACAGGGTGTATGCTACTAACTTTTATTTTAAATAATTTTATTTTTTGGTCTAATATTTGTTATTAATTATTTCAATTTAGATGGACGCCCTACAACAACAATGAGGTCAAGAACATTGCACCTCCTTTCGTGTATGATGAGGTTGATGTTTGGGCATTTGTGACTACTCTTATACAGTTTACTGTAATTGAATGATACCCTGTTAATCGCGTGGTTCGACAATTTGGTGGAGCACAACACATATCAAACAGCCCGATAAATATTGATTGATTGCATGCTAAGGATGAGCGGGGTGATCTAGATATATGATGGCCTAATTATCATGTGACATGGCATGCTACATGGGAGGTACATAGGGAGCGACGAGTTCAATATCCTCTAGCTGATGATGATCGTCTCTCTATCAAGTATTTCCAGTGGTACTTGTCAATCGCTAATAGATTTTTGCCATTGGATGGAGCTCCATAGGATGTAGAGCTATCTGATGAGACATATATATCAACTAACGCTCCAGCACACAATGTACAACCTGATGCAAATTCCATTGTACAGCCTACATCACACCATGTATACCACTCAACACCCAGCGAGCATTTCATGTCAAGACTTAGCCAACAACAATACATGTCTGGCCCTTCTCAGCACGAGTTCATGCTGGACCCTAGCCAACCATGTATGGCTCTCATCCAGTAGTTTATGCCAGATTCTTTTTTTACTGTCAGTCCTATGCAATATTTTGTCACAGGTCTAGCTTAGGGTGATATTGCACAACATATATCTTTCAGTCCACCTTTCATGTCAGATGTTGAGGTTATATCATGGCTACATTAATCTAATACATGTGCACCAGTTCAAGAGGTTTAACCATCAGATCATTTCTATCAACCATCGCTAAACGCATATCTGAACTCCCTCTTTTCAAGGCTCACATCAGGAGGAGGAAGAGGATGACTAGGATGAAGAAGCGGATAAGCAAGAGGAGGAACAGGAGGAAGAGCATGTACATCATAGACCAGTGCAACAGATTGTACATTGTCACTGTGCAACAATGAGTCACATTGCCTGCCCCAGATGCAATAGGCGTGGCCTATAATGTTTCATATCAATATGTATGGTAGACTTTTAATTTGGTTGATGTAATAGTTTTAATTATGAAAACATGTTGGTTTACAACTTTTAATATTAAGTGCTTTTTCTTTTAAATTTATGGACTTTGGTCTTTTTATTATTCAAGTATGGTGGTGTAAGACATTTATATTTAATCGACTTTAGATGTTATGTAATTTGAAATATATCAATTATATATTTTAGTTTAGCTTGGCTAAATACATCAAATGATGGTAGATAATAAGGCGATAGAAAATAAATATTCGTTAAGAAAGTAGTTACATAAGCTTGACAATATTACTTTTAGTACACAAGGAAATAAGGTGATAAACAATAGATATACTACAACAAATTAAACTTAATAATAATAGTTTTACTACATAACACACTGAATCAATAATGTTGGCTAGAGGATGGAGCATGTGGGCATGTCTGTCTAGTATGATCGATACTTCTATTCAATCCACATCGTTTTTCCTAACTCAAATCAATCTTATCCATTTCATTGTGAAACTTCATCGAAACCGGACGACCCTCAAGACTTTACTTAAATGCAGGATTTGGTCGTATAGGAAGGCTAGTGTATGGTGGCCACATATCTTCATCAAGAATTGAAGAAAATTGTGCTTTATACACACTAAACACGAACTCCATGGTGGAAACATCGCGTACAAAAGAGGTTCAATCTCTTCGAGCGTCAGAGCACGTAGCGAGTGCATGACGACATGGATAATGTAATTTTTGAAATTTTTCATAGTCACACTATCACTCGGTTAAATGCACCCAGAATTCCTGTCGACCACGACTTCCCATGTTGTCTCTTTCAAACACTAAGTAAAAACAGGCATCGTTGGTCACTCAAGTACTACTCATATTCCCAAAGTGTTTCCTATGCTCCTCAATTGCATTTAACAGGTTTGTGAAAAAATTTTGCCACTAGCAAGTTGCGTCTTTACCTTTGTCCCTTTTTATACAAACAACTCAATAAGACGATAATATGTTGACTTAACTATGGCTGTAATGGGAAGATTGTGAGTGCCTTTCATGCCGCATTCATACACTCATATAGATTAGTAGTCATGTGCCTAAAGCAAAGACCCTCGACAACATATTGAGCCCACATTGCACACGGTATGTTGTTAGCCCATGCACACATCGCAGGATTCATATCACCCAATGCTCTAAACCAGTACAGAAAATTATGCTCAGTCTTTGCATATGCTGCATTCATTAACAATCACTTTGCACTTTTCTTCTTGAATTTAACAGTAAAATTTGACGTAATGTGTTATGAACAGTATGTATGATAAGCTGCAGGGAGATGTCACCCACTCCCTGTAGCTCCTAAAGCTGCTTTGATAGTATAATACCTATCAGATATAACAAGAATGCCCTCTTGTGGTGTCACATGCTGACGAACATTTCTAAAAAAAATGATCATACTTCTTTTGTCTCTCCCTCCACCACTGCAAATGCAACTGACAAAATATTTGAGTTGTCATTTTAGGCAATAGCCATCAACAATGTCACACTATACTTGTAATGCTTCAAATTTTGTAATATTATTTGATTATTAATATGAGGGCGTATGAGGATTTTCATGTGTTGTGTACTTTATATATATATATATATATATATATATATATATATATATTATGCGTTGTAATGAGAATATACGTATATGTGATGGTGTAGGCTGATATAAGTATATGTACTGATTATAGTGGAATTAGAATTGTAGTGGATAATTGAAATTGGACTGAAATTTTAGCTTAGTGTCTGGTGCAGGGTGTTATCGTTGTAACGTAAGATGTCTCGCTGTAACGAAAGGGCACTGAAAAGAAGGCGTGAAACTGTCACCGCTGTAGCGAGAGGTCCTTCGCTACAGCGACAAAGCAACAATTTAGGGTGCAACTACAGCGACAAAGCAACAATTTAGGGTGAAATTCTGGGTGCAGTCTCGCTGTAGTGAAAATATGCAGAAATCAAGGTACATTTTTATCTAATATTTTTGCTGTAGCAACAGGGAACGTTGCTGCATTGAGAGTGTCTCGTTGTAGTAAGAGTGTCACGAGCAAAGGGGTATTTGAAGGGGTTAAGGTTGAGGAGATTCATTTCTCATCTTTCCTCTTCAAAATTTCTTCAATTCTCTTGACCAAAAACCCTATTTCACCAATTAAATTACCTTCAAAACTATTTGTGAGCTAGATTAAATATTGAATTCGTGTTTGGAACGCTTGGAGATGAGTTTTAATGGTTAGGGTTTCGGTTTTCATCCATCTTCTCTATTTTCTGGGTTCCCTTTGAGTTCTCATGGAGTTTTCCATGTGTTATAGGGATGAAACTCATGTGGAGAATGTTTTCTACCATTGTTGTGCGTGATTCTTCAATTTGAGGTAAGAGGAACTCTACCCTATCTCATTGTATCTTGTTTACCGTTTATATTGCTAAACATTGCAATGTAGCTAAGATATAGGAAAGAAAGTGTATGATTGATGGAAATTATAATGTGTTTGACTACAATGTGGTTTGATTGTGGGGTTGACATACCCTTAATTGAGAATATGAGTGAATGTGTGCGTGTGTATGTCAATGATTGATGATTGAATAACGTAAATGGTTAGAAATGAGTGTAGATGACATGTTGAATGTAAATGTAAATTTTGTTGAAAATGATTTGTGATGGAATAAGGACATACGTGCCGAGTATTGTAAATGAATGTGAGCCTATGTGCTGTGTAATGTGAATGACTATGTGCATTGTGCTGTGTACTGTGAATAAATATTGTATGTAATGAAAGTGCGTGTGAGTGAGGCATGTTGAATGTCATTATAATGATGCTATGAATGGTTTAACGATATACTAGAGGTGTGAAAGATGGGAACGGTAGAAATATCTTGAGGAAGAGAGAGTGGTAGTGACACCAACAGTGAGCGTGGGTGCACCACAGGTCACACAATCTCCTCCTTACTAGACATCTGACCACTACCTTTATCGAGTAACTTGTGATTGCCCACTTGGTATCCATGAAGCGGGGGTAACTGACGACCATCAATGGCGTGAAATTGTGATTACAGTGCCACAGTGAGCATGGCTATGTGCAGTAAGTGCACGCCTGTATGAAATGTTTTGGTGTCGTTAGTGCATTGATTGTGAACTGAAATGAAATGCTTGAAGATGTTGCTTGTGATTGTTAATCTTTAAGTAGAATATGTAGGAGTACATGTGTGTGTGCAAGGTGAGTCTCTAGATTGCTTATGTGATGGATAGTGTAGAGTACTTACCCTTATATTTATTTTTCGGGTGACCAAGACGATCAGCACCAGACTCGGTGAAGGAATGGATGAGACTGCTATAGGGCTTCAATTTTATTTTGAAATTCTAATGTATTTGAATTAATCCTATAACAATTTCCTTGATCTAAATTTGTAAACACTTATTATTCGAAATATTTTGTTGAACTGCAGGTTGGAAAAACTTATTTAAAAATGAAATTTATCATTCTCATTTTGCGAAATTAATATTTTGAAATTAAATTTAAGGTATTACAATACTTGCCATACAAGTGTGTTCTATCAATTAAAATCAATTTTTTGCAATACTTGAATGCCTCTATACATGGTGGATAAGTCTAGAAAAGACAATGGAATATAAAGCAACCATAATCTACAATATCACCAACATAGTATGATCCAATTTGCATTTAGACAATAGTACCTGGCATATAAGACTGTAAGCCACTCAACCATCTTGGAAGTTCATTATACGATTCTTCCCAATTGCCATATATCATAGCGATAACTTTCTGTTTGGCGAACCACACTTTTCTATATGTTATCTTGTACCTCAACTGTGACTCTAATGATGTTTGTAGAGATTTGATTTTTATCGTCGGATCTGCTTGTATCATAGGGTATATGTGGGGGCACAGATAATATTATAATCTATTTGAGCATATTGATTCATAGACTCTAGAAAGACACGTGTATGGTCCTGTCAATTTTCGCACTTCCCATAACTGCAAGTTTTGGCAAAAAGTGACACGTATACTCTAATTACAGTTAATGTCAAACTTCACACACTTGCAATGAAATTTTATGTGGTCAAATTCATAAACTTTATACTAAACACCTTTTTGGATGCTGTAATATTTAATAACAAACATCACTTTATCTTTGGTGCAAAATACTTAACCAAGTGACAAATTATTCTCTCCTTCTATGCTTGAACTTGAACCAGACACACTCACATTACAATGCATTGCATCTAAATCAATTGTTGAGTAGTGACTAGGACGCTGTCGAGCTTGAGATTGGGATTGGAATTGAGATCGCGATCTCAAATCTTCATCCAAATTCTGCACATCAAACAAATGTTCGTCTTCTTCATCATCAATGTCCTCCTCTTCATCATTTTTATCATCCTATTGTGTCACAATAAAATCAAAATCTCTGACCAAGCTAACTTGTCTCATTTCCTGTGGATTAAGTGATAATGGATTTTCAATGTGTTTAACAAAGTGCTCGAAACTTAGAGAACCTACCTCATCATGTGAATTGTGCACGTTATGATGAGACATCTCAACTAATGGGTCTGCATTTGATAGAGAAGATGATGGATTTAGGACTGAACCTCCATAGCTAAAATGATCACCTTGTAATTAGACAAAAAACTCTATTGTACGAGCTTTAGCAAATGAATTAAAATAACTAAACATGTGATCAATGTGCTCATATTTTCGAATTCACTACTTTTTATATCAAATACCATTTGACCCAATATTAACTGACATCCTGTAGAAATTTTTTGAGACTTGTATATTGTTTCCCTCATACTCCTCCAGTATTCGGCTCTCCAACTGTAGCAAAGTAATTGGTGGACGAACAACTAACCAAGCCTGATTGTTGTTACGAAATGTCTCTCCCTCCACTATATTTATAATCTCACTATTATAATATATAAGCACATGAATATCATTCTCTCCCATTTTACTAAAATTTTCGCACTCAATTTGACTTTTAAACTAAAATATACTTAAACCGACTTCTACATTTTACTAAAATCTACTTTTGTATTGAACTGAAATCTACTTGAATCAACTTTTATATAAAATTGAAATCTATTTGAATCAACTTCTGTATATAACTAAAATGTGTAACATTTTAGTGAAAGTAATCGACTTCTGTACTAAAGTAAAATCAAATCAATACAAGTTGATTGAAGTCAACTTCTGTTCCAACACCATTCAAAATTTTAACCAAAGTTGATTAAAATTGACTTTTATGTAATTTAAATTAAGACATTTATGTAAAAAAAATTTATTTTAGTGTATATATGTAATATCAAATTCTTTTTATTTTATTTATGTAAAAAAAAACCCCATATTTCGACCCAAAACAATGAAAAATAAATAATTAATGTTGAGAAAAAATTGTATTATTTTATTTTATTTTTTATTATTTAATAAAATAAATATAAAATATTTTTTAATTATTTTTAAATTAAAAATGGTGTTTAATTTTTTCAATGTGTTTAAAAATATATAAAAATTAAAATTATTTTTAAAAAATTTGATTAATTGAATTTTTTACTTAGTTTAACATGTCATAATGCTATATTAATTTATAAACAATATTTAAATATAATACTATAAAAAATTATAATTTTTAATTAAAATCAATTTTTATCTTAATTATTCACGTAATAATTGATATTAAGAGTTAAATTACACACATCACCAAATTTTTATTAAGAAAATTAAAGAATCCTAAATTTTATTCAATATTAATTGAAAATTAAAATAAATTTTAATTTTAATTAAAAGTAATACAATAATAACTGTAATAATGCAATAATAATTTTATCCTTTAAATTTGAGGTTCTAAACAACCAGTGTTACAAGTTGGCGGAGAAGACAAAGCAGCCAATGTTGCGAAATTAGGTCCATTCCCAATATGATTAGTAAGGACCAAATTATACGGCTATGCTTTCAATTTATATAAAATTTTATAATATTTGAGGCTTATCAATCAAAGTCTTAGTTAAAAATACTAATTGGAAATCAATAAATAAATTAATCATATTAAACATATAAAGATATGATAAAAATATATTATTAATATTTAATAAAAAAATCATCCTTTAATTTTTTAACCATTTCTTAGGACACTGATAAATATTTGCTAAAATATTATTATATAACAAAATCATGTGTAATTAATTAAATAAAATATAAGTAACTTAAATTTTGGGAGACAAGAGTGTAAATAAATTATAAGATTTGAGATGAAAAGAAAAAAATTAACATAGAAAATTTTAAAAATTATAATTAAGATTCAAGAGAGAAAATATAAAAATTTAAAATAATTAATAATTTAATATTTCTTGAAAAATAAAAAATATTGAATAATAATGAAATCATATGTCACTAAAAATAATATAATATAAAAGATCCTTACATATTAAAATGAACATTTAAGTTTATAATATAAAAATACTTTAAACCTCTTCAAGAACTATAACTAACATTAAAGGATACGTTTATTTACGGGTTTCCCTGGTAACAGACCAATTTACTACCATTTTTTTTTCAAAATACTGTAAACTGTTATATTTGTCCTTTTAAAAAACGAATTTAGTAGAAATGTAAATCTTTTTCTATTCTTAAAAATGGTATGGTTCTATTATATAAAGAAAATAAAAAAGTTAATGAATCATATAACTAATCATAATTAATTTTCTTTTATATCAGTCTCTTTCTATTATTTTATATTTTTATCAACTAAGTGACAAATGCAGACATAAGTATTAATATTTGAATCACTTGAAGATAATATTCTTTTGGTGTTCAATTGGAAAAAGAACCTAACATACTTTATATTCACATTAAAAAAATAAAGAGGAAGCAGTGATAAAGCTGGGAAAGTTGGAACTAATACATCTAGATTATATGCTTTTCCTGAGTAACATATGCTTTTGGCTTTCTCATGTCCCAAACATCCAATATCAATTTAGAATAGGAATAAAAAAAAGAATAAGAGAAAGGTATACTAGCTTGGACCATTTTCTTTAATTTATCTAAAGAAGATGAAGGATAAGAAGAAGAACTACATGGAACATGTGTCATATCTACCCAACTCCTTTTCCTTTTCTGTTTTTACATTCAATCTTATTCTAATTTTTCTTTCAAATTCATCATTCAGGTAATTGCTTTTAGGAAAATAAAGTCTTCCCAAAAATTTTATTTTTTATAATTACTTAAAAATATTAATTTAACACGTATTGCTTGCACTCATTGATAAATTATTAAATGACTCGATAACAACAAAAACATTTCCCTCTACTTTAGTTGTGTGTTTGGTGTGAATTTTCACTTTAACTTTGTTTATAACACTAAAATCAAGAGGCCATGCATCAGAATAAGAAAATTTTGCTTACTTTGAAAACAATAATTCATATGAGGGGACTTGAGAGGAGAATTGCTCCATTTTTTGTCACTGGACACTGTTGCACAAATATTTATATATAAATTAACAATAATAATAATAATAGTGGCAGAATCCTTTTACATTAGTGTAAGTCTAAAATTTTTTAAATCTAATATAAGTCTTTTATTTAATTTAAATTTAATAGATTATAATTTATTAACTTTACTAATTATTAAATTTTAGTTAAATAAAAAACTCAAATTAAATGTAAAATTTTTTAAACTTATATTAATATAAAAAAAAATTTATCCTAAATAATAATATGAAAAGTTGGAGCCTTGAACGGGATCCATGGTTATTTGTTATTAAAAAAAATTAAGACAAGGGTAGTCTTTATTTGATGCATAAGCTTCCGAAATCAAACAGAATTTGCAAAGAGTTTGATAATTTTTTTGTGATACGGAATTGGTAGATTCTTTTGATAAGAAAAAGTAAGGAATGGTGATCATAATTTGTACCGGCTATTACGCTCTTTACTCTTTTTTTAGGATCCAATAAATGATTGTTACTTGTTTATTGGGCTTAAGAGGGTGTAACCGAAAACAGCGTTATTTTTTTCGGACAATATTTTTTTATAACTTTTTTTCTAAAATATCCTTCATAATAATAATAATAATAATAAATTTTAATTTATTTTTTTATTTTAATTTCAGTATGAAATTTAAAGTTTAAAAATATGTAAGTTGATTTCCGAGTGAAATTTTATATAGAAAAATGTTTTCAAAAACTTAAGTTTGGAAAGATAGGTAAAAATTATTATTTTTAAAATATTTAATAATTTCATAAATTTATTTTTTGAAGTATGAAAAATTAAATTTTGAAAATGTAAAATTTTAAAAACTTGTTTTAAAAATATAAAATTTTAATTAAAAATTTTTATTTATGAAAATAATTAATAATTCCAAAAATTAATTATGAAAATGTAAAACATAAATTTAGAAGTTAATTTAATTTTAAAATTTTGTTTTTGAAAGTTTAAAATTTTAATTTTAGAAATTTATTTTTAAAATATTAATAGTTTTCAAAATTAACTTTTTAAAACATGAAAAATATAATTTTCAAATTTATTTTTTAAAATATAAAAATTTACTCTTAAAAAAGTATTAAGTTGACAAAGATAAACAAAAACGTTATGTTTTTAATAACAAATTAAGTATTTTATTATACATCTATACAATTAACGTATATAGAAAGTAAAAATACTTAAAATATACTTTAAAAAAATATGATAAACGAACAAAAAAATTAAAATAATAAAGAGAAAGAACAAAATATAATAAAATTGAATAGTAATATTTTTAAAACAGTAATATAAAATTTAAATAAAATAAAAAATTTAAAATTTATTTAATTTCAAATAATATTTTTTTTATTGTTAATCATTTAAATTATTATTATTGATATTTTAGTAAAAAAAAAACATAAAAAAATTATTGTGGCGTAAAAAAAAGAGATGGGGAAATTAACCCAATAATAAACTAGCTGCTTGCAGGTTAAATTCGCAATGGTTTTGGGCTTTGGGTATGTCACTTTTGAAAAGAGCCCACTCAAATAAACTAATTTTGTGGGCTGCAATGGAATTCGAAGAATAACAATTCAACTAATAAATTACTTCTCGACCAAAAATATTATTTTATATTTGTTTACATATTTCTCATTTACTTTCAAGCGTTTTTCAATGTGCATGTCCTATCTCTATGAATGTGATTGATTTTATATTTGATTTAAATTATGATAACGAGGATAAGGACGATGATGATGAACAAAGAGAGACCATAGTATTTGAATATATAAAGCATTTTTAAGGACGAAAAAAATTAATAAAGATATTTCTAGTGATTGTTTAGTTTGTTGCATGGTAAACAATAATATTTGAATGTTATTTTGTTACATTTAAATAGTGAAAATTATATTTTGATGATATTTTTTGTTTTAAATTTGTTGGTTGGATTGATAATATTTTAAATCTTAATGTGTTTTAATTTATTGAATTGGATAGCTGGTTTTTTTTTTTACATAAAATATTATGAAAATTATAATGTAATCTCTATTCCTATAACATTTTAGAATGAATTTTTTGAGAAAGAGAGAGAGAGAGAGGGAGGAGGGGTTAAAAAGTGGCTTGATTTTCATATTTGCATTGCCTACAAGGATTAGACTTTGGTATCATTATAAAGATTTAAATAACTTTTAGTTTTTTTGAGCTTCACCTGATATAAAACATTTTAACATACCTTTCCATGTATATAAATTTTGATAAAACTGAATATCTATAAATACCTCAATATTAAAATTATATTTGAAATAAATTGAGTCTAATTTACTCTTAAAAATTAATTAAAAAAATGATTGTTCAATTATTATACGAAATATTCTAAATTCTTTTTCCTATCAAATCGTGAATGTCTCAACTTTAAACCTTAAATTACTTTTAAAAAATCACTCTTTATCTTAAATTTTCTTAATTACAACAATATTGATAATAAAAATTATTTAACTATAATTGAAACTTTCTTATGCTAAATCACTTGTTGGATCAAGTTTCTTGTTCAGTCCAAGAATCAACTTGTTTTCACGTGATGATTCGGAATGATATTTTGAACTTTTGTTGAAGGATTAACTATTCTTGTCATGGCAAGAGATCTTGGGATAAATTTATTACTTTCTCTCCCAATATTTTTGCCCCTTGTTCGAGTAACTTCCGTTATATTTTCATATATTAGCATTATCTTAATATACAATTCTCTTAATGCTTAATATAAAAATATCAAACAAAATCTACTTGATATATTAAAAAAATTTATTTAATAGCTAAAGTTTATAAAAAAAATCTTAACAAATATATTGTCTGTAATATCGTCATGTTTGTCAACAATACGCTTTGCTCCTTTCTAGCACAGGTCATTGACCCATTAAGGTTGGGTCATGCTCAGAAAAGCTACAGCGTCTGATCATGCTTGCGTTGTGTCCATTCGCAAAACAAATTTGGCCCCAAAACAGGCATTTAAGTTAATTGGCTAAATAACAGTTCATTTGTCCCTATAAGATGTACTAAAAGTTAGCACACATGGTAGGACTAGGACGCAGTCACATCCACTGTGACAGAAAAAACCTACCTGATCAAGCTTTTTGAATGCCAAATTGATTGGCTAATTATTAGTCTAAATGTGACAATAATTTTAAATGTAGTGTGTAGAATATACTAATATTCTTTTAACTTTCCAACACCGAATATTTGACCCTTAATTTGTTAATATTTCTAAATATGAATCTTAATCTTAATCAACTTGGTTTTTATGCAGTATTGTTCGCTATCTGGCCCCAGCTTTTATGTGGATCTCCAGCCTGAAGGTGTTTCACCCACATGCACGCGCATAATAGCACCTTTTTCCTCGGAACAGTGCAAACATGAATCCTTTGAGTGCCATGAAAGTAACGTGCCAGGAATCAACAACAAAAAGTACATACAAAAGGAAATTATAGTTTATAAAGCCTTTTTTCTAGCTTACACCCACAAATTCGTTCATGTTTCCAAGTTTTTTTTACTTCCGAAATGCACTATCTGCTTTGGCTAACATAGGGACCCGCATATACTTTATGAAAGCATATATGTATTTAATGGTGGGACGTGTATCCCCGGAAGAAGAACAATTCTCCCTCCAAGAATTCATACATATACGAAAGTTATAATAATATTATCTTTTTATGACATAAGAGCTTGAATGCTAAGCCACATATCGAGTTTTACAAACTTTATGGATCTTATATCTGATGAAGGGTGTGTTAATGAATTATACAAGTGGTCACGACTCTATATGTTCTAAATTACTCACCAAAGTGGTTACCTGACAGAGATAGGATAATGCATGAAATGAAAAATGGGCAAAAAATTAAAAAGCACTATTGTTTGGATGCAGCGTGGACATAGAAGAGGACAAAAGAGAAAAGGAAAGGCATGGAATATTGCTTTGCGTATCAGCAACAAGCATTTCTATATTTGCGGTATCACTTTTTCCCATTGCCTTGCTTGTTCAGTTTCTTTTTAGCATCTGAGTTTGGCCACACAAATGGGATTAATTTTCGCATGCCTGTGACTTATGTCGGCGCCGGGTCTTTGTCTTTGACTGAACGGAAACTTGAAGAGTTTCATTAACAGTTGCAGTAACTTTTCATGATCTCTAACTTCCTCCTTTTCCTCTTCATTGTTCCAATTGCTATTCTTGTCACAGAATCTTAATTAGGTAGAGAGAGCGATGGAAATTACTTCCAAGACTTGAATAGTGTGTATTCTTAAACAAATGCAAAGTTGAATTTGATTTGCTATCTGGGATTTATTATATTGAAAAAGATAATAAATTACATATACTTCATTTATTTCTTAAATCATGAATTGTTTTTTTTTCTGCAGAACGATATTTCAACCAATATTTTCTATTTTTCTTGCAAATTGAAGTATAGCATTTTATAGAAGATTCGCATCTCATCTTCCCTCAGCTCTGGATTCCTAAATTTATTAACTTTTAGATTTAATGACACTTTTACTTTCTCTACTTTTAATTATGTGCAATTTTGATCTCTTATTTTTCTTAAATTTAATTTGATTTTTTATTTTAAAATTATACAAATTTAGTTTCTATGTTCATTTTCTTTACATAAAACCCTCAAATTTATTTATTTTATCAAATTTCTTAGGAAGCTAGTATGGAATTGAAAAATAAAATAATTTTTAAAATTTAGAAGCAAGAAATTTTGGTTAGAACTTGATAAAATTTAAAGGATTATTATAAGATGTGATGTTAGGATATGAATTAAAAAGTTTGATATATACTTTTTATTAAATTATATATTTTGATTGGTGTTAATCAAGTTATCCATTTATTCATAAGTACTCTAAGTAAAAAACAATAATTTTGAAGTCTTAGGTAAGAAACTATTGATTGGATCAAATTTACGAAATTTTAAAAGAAAAAGATTTAATTATAGAAAAATTTGAAAAACCAAAATTACACATAATTAAAAAAAAATAAAAGCCTATCTTTTAATTTCCGTTTTGTAGGTTTAATAATATTAAAAACTATAACTCCTCTAGAAAAAGTAGTGATAAGAAGCATCAACGTAAGCATATTCTTACGTTTTTTCAAATTTTTTTTCAACACTTTACCAATTCTATTATATTTACTTTTATTATTGCTTTATAAATTCTTTTTAATCCAATAAAATGCTTATCACCGATAATAAAAAATCTATTATGAACTAAAGAGAAATATATCCTCCCATCTTTGAAAATACAATAATTCATATTAAAATAATAAAAATGGTCAGTATGTAAAATCATGCTTAGTTGTGATGATAGGAGCAAGAATTATGTGGGTAGCATTACCATATTTTGTGTCCTGTGATCCTCTTCTCTCTATGGGTAGGGTATGGGTAGGGTACTACGGTACCCATCCCCATACCCGCGTTTTAAAAAAATACCCATACTCAGCCCCATACCTGCATGGATATGAACATTAATCCCCATACTCGTACCCTCTGGGTACTCGCATACCCGTCTTGTACCCATGACCCGCGCTTATTTGAGAAAAAAATATTTATAAAGAAAAATATGTTTATATAACTTCACATAAGTAACATAATAATACAAAAATTCAATATGTAGTTGTCGAACAAGGTACAAATATAGATAAAAACTAAATATTCAAAGATCATAAATGTTAAATGTATCTTAATATAATAATTTTCTAAACTAAAATTCTTAGAAACAATAAGCAAAAACTAAACACACAAGTTATTTGTCAGTGATAATTCTATCTTGTGTGAGATTTGATTGTTGGTAATGTCAAAACGACAACGAAATAGATCTATACAATGGTTATTTCTTTGTGTGGGATCACTTAGTAACCTCTTGTGACCCAATGAATAACATTTCATAGTTATTAAGTTTTAGTGAGACAAACATTGAGAATGAGAATAGAGTTAAAGTAGAGAAGTTCAATACTAATAACAGAAAGTTGATACATAAAATATTTTTTTTAACTTTTGAATTTGAAATTGTAAGAAAAATAATAGATTTAATTAAAATAATATAATATAATTAATATATATATATATATATATATTAATATTAGTATTTTTTAACTCATATACTATACGAAAGTATTTTATCAAAAATATAAATTTTTAAAAAATTATTTTAGTGAATTAAATATTTATAATGTATATAAATTTAAAAAAAAGAATTTGAATAAAAGATAAATAGTTACAATAAAATTTTATAATAAAGAAATATACGTGTATATTAAAAAAATTATACTTTTTTATCTTAAAAAAATTAACAATTTTTTTTTATATTTATATCTTTTCAAAAACTTCTTTGAATGTGAATAAATAGTAAGAATAATATTATTTAGATTTAATAAATTATAGTTGTGCTTGTAATACATATGTTATATAGAAAAATATTATTTTAAATTAAAATATAAAAATAAATTTTAAATATTATTAATAAATAATAAGTTTACAGTAATAGTAAGTAATTGTAAAATTTATAAAATATTTATAATATATTTATTATTTATCATTCACTTTATGATTTAAACATCAATATGATTTTATTAACAAAAATATTTGTGTAAAAAATATTTTGTGTGTCATATATTAATAATATTTTAAAAAAAGTCAATCTTATATTAACTATATAATAATTAAATTGTGTTAGCCTAATTAAATGATATAAAATAGTAAATAAATTTTTTTTATTAAAAATATAAACCAAAATAATTTTTTTGGTTTACTTTATTATTAAATATATTTTTATATTAATTTTATATAACTTCACATAAGTAATATAATAATACAAAAATTCAATGCATAATTGTAAAATAAAGTTCAAGCATATATATATATATATGCGGGTATGGAGTGGGGTAGGTACTTAGATACCCATACCTGCACCCATCCCCATTAAAATTTGCGGGTTTTTACCCACACCCATACCCATACCCGTATAGCGGGTAAATATCCTACCCATTATAAGTAAATTTTGTGGGTGCCAATTGGGTACTTTACCCACTACCATCCCTACTTCTCTCCATGTGGATTTGATATTTACTGTATCATACACCACATGTGCTGTTTGCACAAAGAACATCACGTAAATATGCTTTGCTGCTCAGCTGTTCCCGATCAAATGTGTCCCTCCCTTCCCATTGTTAAGGAAATCAAAAACATTTTCAAGTTACTCTCGATCTGCAGCCTTTAATATCCATCCAGATTCTTCAATTGTTGCCATATCTAAAAAACATTTGAATAATTTTCATCTTATCAGTTAATTTTTAAACGTGAAGTTAAGCTTAATTTTTTAGTATCCATTATTCTTTACATTTGATTGGCCTCACTTTCAAGTCAAAAGAAGGGAAAATGGAGATTTTTTTTTCACAATTACTAGATCAACTTGGGACTCCGCAGAGACAAGGGAATAGGGAGTTGAGGATTGTTTAGGGTACCTCAAATTGTTGCACCCACGCAGAAATCCATACAAAATTAATAAGAACTATATGCTTGTTAACTCGGAATCGAAATTATATGTACAATCCAATAAACAGAAACAGATTGTCCAAAGGCCGAAAATTAAAAAGAAAAAAAAAGACATATTTGTGTGAAATAGTTTAATTTAAGGCCCAGAATAAGGGGGAAAAAAGGGGGAAATGCTAAAACAATAAAAGGAAAAAAGAAACATACACGGGAATACGTTGATATATTCATCATATCATATTCCCCGTATGCGAAAAAAGATAAAGCCTTTCCCCAACCAAAAAAAAAAGAAAAAGCGTAACACAGGCCGTTAGATCTTCATTCTGACTAATCATGCGCCATTAGATCATATCCTATCAAACTCTGGATCTTCTTTGTTTTCATTGCTTATTATTATAGGTATATATCTAGACAGGAACAAAGGGCGGCACCATCTGAGCCGGCTCGTAACAGAACGGAGCGGCGGGGTGCTGCCACTTCTTGAAGGACACGGTCACCTTCTCCGGTTCGCGCTGCGGCGTCTCTTGCGGCGGTTTTAGGTCGAGCGGCGGCGGAGACGAGGCCAACGGCGAGAGGAGGGGGATGGCGACGTTCCAGTGAACGGCGCGGTTAATCTGCAAGGAGGAGGGGGCTCTCCTCTGCAAGCGGCTTGGCTGGTGGCGGTTATCGTTTCTTTGTGGATCAGACATCGGAAAATAAATTCCCGGCGATAGGAGAAGAGTGATGATTATGATGAATTGAGGGAAATGGTGGCTAATTTTATAGTAAGATATATAAAGGAAGGGAATGGGGAGCGTGAGGTTCACAGCACACCGCACGTTCGGAAGCTGAAAGGGTCATCGAAGTCGGCTCGACCTACCTGTTATACAGCTCGGCTTAGCTGGTACTCCCCTTCTAAGCTCCATGTCTCATTATTCTCTTTCTATAAAGGTTTTCTGTTTTCCTAATGTGTTCTTCTCGTTCCTATTTAAGAAATTTAAAGTATATAAATTATTTAATATAATTGTTAAATTTTTATTATTTGTTTATATTTTACTAGTTTATATATTTAAAGGAATATTAGTTGTTTGCTTATTTTATCTTTATTATTTAATATTTTTGTTGAGTAAAATAAGAAAAATATTAGTGAATAAAAATTATTTCATGCATGCGGTTACGTTTTACTAAGATTAAACGATTGACGTTAGGGTTAAATTTTCATATAAACTAACTAATTTGAAATAAAATGAGTGATGCCTTCAAAGATTTTGACGTATAAATTAATGAGTGTAAAAAGAACATCTTTTTAAATTATATAGTATATCTTTAAATTTTTAGGATTTTGATTAATTGATAAATATTAACGATAAGTTATACTGAGTTAAATAATTAATAAAAAGGTTTAACATAATATTGATTGGCATTTATTTTATTAAAATATCTTTATTTCGGCGTGATATAATATATTCTATTAACAAAATATCATTGTAATGATAAATATTTAAAGGATTTTCTTAGTTTATATTTTAAAACTACTGGTTAAAAAATAATTTTTTAATAAACAATGCATTAAAAATTGTAAAAAAAAGCATATTGTTATATTTGTTAATAAAAAAATTACTTACAGTTTTTTTTAACAAATATCTTTAAAACATTAGTGAACATCTTATATAAATTAGAATCTGTTATAATAAATAATGACGTTTTAGACTATAGCATTTGAAGAAAAAAAAAGTATTACATATTTTATAGAAGTATGTAACGTACACACTCATTCTCTTGTCAGATAAAGAGTAATTACTCTAATTTTTTTAACTCTTCCTCAAGAACAAAAATGGATCAATTGGTCATGTTATGCACACAATTTTTTTACTTGATCTCTTATAAAAACTATATATGAAATATGATATAATTTTGTGTCTTTATATTATTGATCCTATCATGTGATTAAAAAACTCTAACACTTACTGCAACCCAATAAGACATGTTTAGTCTTGTGTTTGGAATCATAAAATTATGGTGTAATTTTTGCCAAAAACATGGCTTTTAACTTGTAAAAAACAAGACCAAAAATATTAAAAACTAATAATATTAATGACTTAATAATAAAACAATATTTTTTATTAAAAATGTATTAAGGTACTTTTAAAATCACATAAATGAATATATTGTAATTTAAAATATTATTTATTAACTTCTAAATTGAATTAATAGAAGAAAAGAGAGATGGAAAGGCAAAGCGAAGCCGAGTGGTTGCGGCAGTAGGCAACTTAATTAATTGTATTTGGAAGAGAAAGAAAGGCAGGAAAAGGGGATGAGAATTCAGAGTCAAAGGTTGAATGAATGATAGAGAAGTAATAGTAGTGAGAGTGTGGTGATATTGTAATCTAAGACAAGACAGGGCTTGAGGGGAAGATAGATAGAGAAATATATGATAATGCATCCTTTGTTTGTTTTGTTTTGACGTTTTTCTATTATCATCAAATAATAATCCTACTTGATGGGTCCCCCACTCTCCACGTCACATCACATCACCACTACAAACCAAACCACTCTCTCTTCTCCCAATTCTTTGTATAAATTATTTCAAACCATTTAAACTAATTACTTGCCTAATCTAGCACTCTTACACTAATCTGTCATTATTTTATATCTCAAAATGAACCACAGCTGATTTGATTATCATAACTAAATAACCAAATAATCAAACTTGTTTTCAAATTATTTTGTGTAAATGTAAACTTTAAAATATCTGGGTAATTGGTCGCATATATTAGTATTACAAGAATAATTGTGAGGCTAGTTCTTGCTTACCTTGTTTGAGGGGTATTAAATAGGTACCGTTTTAACTAACTATTTGTTGGTAGAGATAAAATAAATTTAAATGATATTATTTAATTAAAAAAATGCTTGCAATAGAAGAAGTAACGTGATGTATATACAAAAGTATATATAGTCGTATTTTTAAAAAGTTAAATTTAAGATTATTGGTTAAGAACGTGAAATAATATTATTAGTTAAAAGAGATTTTTGTCAACATATTTAAGCACTCAATAATTAAAGAGAATGACATTAAAAAAAAAGAAAATAAATTATTTAAACCAAAACATATTACATAATAGCAAAATTTGTAATGTACGAGGAAAAATAAAACAATTATGAATAAAAATATAAAATTATTTAATATAAAAATTAGACTTTATTTTAACTACTTTTAATTAAGATTTATTTTAAATTACTTATTAACTTTTTTAATTTTAATGTTTAACTAAATTTTTTTTAAAGATAACTTAAGTAAGTTAAATAGTAACATAGTTTACCGTTTGTCACGTCACTTCATCTCACTCTTATACTTTACTCTTAAATTTTCTAGTCACAAATTTATATCAGTATTTTATTTTAAAAAAATTAAGATTCAATTTAATCAGGTACAAAATTAAAAAAAAAAATAGCTAGCTATTAAAATAAAAAAATAATAGATAATAATTTAAAATAAGTTCTATTTAGATATAGTTAAAACATATTTAAGTCTAAAAATTATAAAATTTAATAAAAATAATTATATTTAAATATTTTATTTAAAAATAAGCATCAAAATTTATAATTAATAATATATAGGAGTTTATAATTATAAATATTATGAAATAGTTTATATTATTTAACTCATATTTACTATTTATTGCCATTTTAATTACTCATCTCTAAATTTGTTAATGAATTTTCTTTTATGATTTAAAATTATGTAGTTAAAATCACTCAAATTGTGATATGTATATTTTTTTTTTTTTGTAAATTGTAAATTTTTAACACATAACACAGTATAAATGACTGAAATTATAGATTTTTTAACTATCAATAATTTTTTTTCTTCTATTAATGAAGAGGTTTCTAGTAGATGTATTTACAAATGAACTTAGAATGACTCGTTTATCTTGAATATTCTCCTTAACTTATTTATAGAGCTTAATTATGAGTGAGCTACTACTTGATTAGTTTATCATAATTTTGTTTAGGAGAGTGTTAAAAATATACTATTTAACATATTTTTTAAATATAATATTAATTATTTGTAAAAATTTATTGAATTATAAAAGTACAAAATATAATTAATTTAGGAGTAAAAATATTAAATTAAGAATGAGACTTATAAAATTTTAAATTTTATTAATAAATTTTAACAATAATTAAGAATATACTAAAAATAATATTGCTAACATCTTATTTTTCTTAATAACTCATAAAATGGAAGACTCCAGCATAAAAATATCATAAAATTCCTAATTTAAGATATGAGAACATGTGATACATTATTTTCTTATTCATGAATACTTGTAATAGATTTGAAAACAATTATTTAAAAAGGCATTAATATGAGAAAAATATGTTTGAGAAGTAAATGAATTAGATGCAATATGACAAGCTTGCCCAACCATGTCACTCAATCTTAATAAATAGGGTGTGGGAATCGGATTCAGATGCTTTCATGTGTAAAAAAAAATTGGATACCATTAATTCTCTCAATCTCACTATTTAATTTTTAAAATTTTTTATTTAAAATAAAATATATTATATCAATAACATATATTAAAGGAATAGGATTTAAAATCACCGCAAAGAATCCACCTATCCCTTGATGATAGGTTAAAGCTATAATGACATATATACCCCGTATAGTGTAAAAAACATCGTTCCTCATCCTCGTTTTCCTTCCTAGAATCCCATAAAAAAATTGTGCCAACCTAAACCTGAGCCTCGTATAGCAATTATCTGTAATTATTGTTATAAAATAATATTTTGAATACGTTTTCTTTCTTTATTCAACAATGTTAAATATTTATATTTTAGATGAATTAACTCCATATGCAATTGCATAATAATTAAATTTAAATTTGAATTTGACGTATCTAACTCAATTGTTAGATAGATTATAAACTATCATTATATAGATAATTAATTTTATTAATATCTATTTTTATGATTGATTATGATTAATTTTTGAAAGTCTTAAAAATTTGCTTTTGATGTTTTTAATATAATAATTGTTTTTTAGAAAATTTATTGATAATTATTTAAAATTAATTCTAAACATTGATATTAAGAAAGTGATAAATTCTATAACTATTTTTTATTTAGTAAATACAAATTTTAATTTATCAAATTATAAATCTTGATTATTTTACTTTAAATTTTATGTCATTTTATATAAAAAATAATTAAAATGAATGTCATTCTGTAAAATTAAAAATTAAAATAATTTTTTATAAAATTAGAAACTTCAATAATAAATCCTTATTATTAAATTACCTAGTAAACTAACACTCAGTAAAATCACCGCTCTTTTAAGGCGGTTGCGTGGTGTCATTGTCACATTCCCTGTCAGGATTTAATCGCAAACCTAACTATGAATCCGATCGCCACGAATCTCTTTGAATCCCACGGTGAATGTGTAGGTAACGTTGTCATATCATCAACCATAATTCGGAACGACAAAATTTAGATATAATTGTTTAAATGTAATTTTACAGTTTTATTTGGTTATAGTTAAGGTATTATATAACTAGACATGTAAATAGATAAACTATTTTTTAGCAACAGTGCTTATAGCTGATTTTTTTAAAGTATAACTTGACTTGTTTAAATAATAAACTTAATTTAATTTTTAAAAAAAATTAAATTAATTAAATAGATCAAAGTTTAAAAAAATTATTAGATTGGTCTATTTAAAATTTTAAAAATTTATAATAATATATTAAATAATTTTATTTCAAAATTGTAATATAATACTATATTAAATAAATTAAATTTTAAAATTAATAAAATTTAAATTATAAATCTTAATCATTTAGACTTGAATAATGACTTTGCTACATATCTTATGAGAGACAAACTTGTTTGTTGAAATCTTTTGCATTACTATTATTTTTATTTGATATGTCTTATAAATTTTAATTTTTTTTTTGGAGTTAAATAATATTTTTACTACGTACCTTTTAAGAAAGAGAGAGTTCTTAATTGCATTTGTGCTATATCGATTACATCTATTATTTGTTTATCTCATCCATCATCTTTTTGTATACTTATTTATATTACAAAATGACTTTTCTAATTAAGAATAATAAAATAACTTTATTTATTCTAATTGCACTTACACATGTGAATTATTAATTATTATTAAATTTAAATAATCATTAAATTCAAGTCAATTGCAATCTAACACATAAGAGAGTAAGAATGTAGTCATCAAAAGGAAGAGATATAAAACATAAATTATTTGAACATATTTTGATGAAATAGAAATATGTAATTTTATTACAAATATTTGAAATGTTGAACTATTTTTTTATAGTTTATTTGATATAAATTTTATGGCCTTTATAAAGACATACTTATTTAGACAATTTAATAACATATTTACAAAGAAGCTTAATAATATATTGAATGTCTCAATACAAATTTAGGTCATCAAAAAGACTAATAGATCAAAATAAATTTTTAAAAATGTCAAGTTAAGTTTAATAAAAAGCTTGTAATAAATAATAAATTAGACTTATACTTAAAAAATATTAAATAGGTTTAGACTATTTATGCAAAGTTTAGTCTATCTTAACCTATTTACATCTCTATATATAACTTATAAATAAATTAGTAAGATGATTTATTATAATAAGTTTTAAAATTTATAATATTTTATTTTAATTTTTAATAATTTTTTAAAATTAAGGATATTAAAATATTATATATTTAAAAGTAGGTCCTTTTATTTAGGAGGTCAAAGGAAAGGGAGGGAAATAAAGAATTTAAAGAGCTTAGAAGGGAAGAAAAAAGAAGGGAAAGAAGGGTTAAACTCTTCATTTGTTTAGATGTTTAATATTGAAATAGAAAAATAATTAAGGTTTAACATGTAAGCGACATTATTACTTTTTTATATTTTTTATTCATATATTTTTATTTTTTTCAAAAGCTACAAAAATTAAATATTTTTTCTCTTTAAAATTATTATTTTTAAATTTTTTATTTCTATTTTTATATTTTTTTAAAAAAAATCACTCTAAAAGCTAACACTTTTTGAAATATTTTTTTTTTATTTTCTTGCTATTCTAACTCTAGATCATACTAAATATTTAATCTAAACAATATAAATATAAATGATAAACCTTAATGTATGAGTTACTAAAATCTCTTGAAATAAGATAATTCCAAAAAATAAAGTTACGAGAGATTTAAAAAAATATCATAACCATTTTCTTTATATTTAGTTAACTTCTCAATTCGAGTGATGATTGACTTCTCTCTTTTCTTATCCTCCCTTTTTCAACATAAAACCTATGAATAAAGAGATTTTTAATAGTAAATATATTTTAAAAATATAATTATAACAATTTCAATGATAAATTTATTTTTCATTTATATAAAACTAAATTCTATTCTCAAAAACTCACCTTTTTTAATATTTTTTTTATTTTTGTTTCTAAAGTTAGTTCAAACTTTTTTTTTTTTTTTTTGGTTTCTAACATATAGTTTGATAAATTTAGTAGTTGTTTGAAATTTAAAGTTAAAAATCTGAAAAGTATATTTAAGGCAAAATATCAAATAAAAATAGGTTTGTATACAATAATATTTCTGCCTAGAATTCATTACCGCTTAAATAATATTTATCCAGTGAGCAATTTTTGTTTCTATAACTTTTGCTTAAAGTAAGGTTAAAATGACTTAAGCAAATTTTGTATATATTAAGTAGATGCAACTAGTATGCACAAAAGGTATAGAGAAGATTTAAAATGACATTAAACAATCTATTAATATAAAGAGTTAATTTTCTTGATAAATTGAGACTGCGAGAGTTGACGTAAAAATTTTAATTCTAAAAATCATAAATTACATATATAAATATTAGCAGAAAATTTTAAAGATATAAAATGACATTCAACATTCTATATATTTAAAAGTTTTTTTATTTTAAATTGAAATTGCATAAGTGAATTTGTATGTGAAAATTATAATTCTTAAAATTACTACCTAGATATAAAATGCATATAAGATTAATGTGAAAAAGATAAAAAAAATGACTATTAATACAATTCTATAAAAATATAAAACAATAAATTTTGAAAGTCCAAAGAGTAATTTATAAATTTTTACAGAAAATTAAATAAAAAAAATATGAAAAATGATATTATTAAATAAAGAGAACTATTAAATTTTTTTAAAATATATCTAATAATTTAAACGTGTTAACTCTGTTGTATACTACTTAATTATTTATTCATTTTAAATTAAGTTATTTTATTTTAATGATTTATAATAATAATATTTAATATAAATAATTTATTTTTTATGATGAACAAAGCAAAGGCCCAAAATATAAATATTTTATTAAAAGAAAATTTAAGTACTTATAAATCAGTTTTTAAATTTTCTCCAACTCCTAATGCTCACGTGTTACCTCGTATTGCACAGAACCACTAGTGATGATGGATTTATATTTTTCATTCGACTAATTCATATATAAACAAATATTTTTTCTTTTGTTAATTTATTTTATGTATATATATATATATATGTGTGTATATATATTTTTCTTTTTGCTAAACGAAGGGGCTAAAAGCCCAAGAAAACAGAACTAAGGTCTAGCAACCCAGGTGCTAGAAGCATCCAAACAAAGAAAAGGCAATAAAAGGGAGGGAGGTTAATCTAACTAAATACAAGGATTACAATTTTAAGTTTCAAATTTTGTCAACTAATCAGCACATTGATTGACTTCTCTATAAGCAAAGTTAAATTTAACAAAACTAAATTGTCTTTAACAGCAATCTAATATCAGAAATTAAAGAAAATAAATAATGTGTCTTGGAACGAACTTTCAAAATAAGTTGGAGAGCATCCTTGAAATCCCCTTCAAACCAAATGCACTATATATCTTAAGATATAAATTTGAAAATATTTAATTAATTGATTTTTTATAAAAAAATATTAAGATATATGTGTTTAGAATTTGTATCTAAACATTTCTTTAAATATAAATCATTGACATACTAGCTTATTTGTTCAATTTATATATTATTTGAATGTGTTAGGATTTCTAATTTTTTATATTATTTTTAATATTCTAAAACAATTTTACTTTGACTCACTCTTAGTTTAGGAAAAAAAATCTCACTCCTCATCTTCAAAATAGCCATCTCTTTCAAAGGCATGTCCATGAATCTTCACCGCCATCATTCCTCTTAATATTACGTTTTCTTAAGTAAAATATTTGATCTATAAGAAGAAAAAAAACAGTTCAAAATTAACTAAAAACTTAAAATCATAATTAATTAAAAATTATAAAAAAATTAATATATTATACGTATACATCCATAAGCATGTCACTTTATATTCTTTAACTTATTCAACAATTGATTATACTGAATAGTTCTAATTTGATAAAAAAAAAATTAAGATTTTTTTAACTTTTAGACAAACATGATTTTTAAAATTTTTAATTAACTTATTAGCTACTTTTATCAAATAAATCTTAAATGTATCAATGAGTATTGGAAGCAATATTTTTTATTTTATTTTATTGTGTGTGTATAATATAAATCAAAATAATACAAGCTTTTATATGATGACGACTGATGATGATGATATAAACTCATCAAAATTATCTCATACTGAATCCATTTTTCCATTCCTTGCAAATCCTTAAAAACTTCTATATAAACAGTTAAAAATAAGTCCAACTCTCAGTAGATATCACCATGACATGGATATTATATCAACATGTTTTTATTTATTCATTTGCATGGGTATTGATATCTCTTTAAATTATTTTGTTTAATGATTCAGATAAATATATATTAGAGTTTATGGTATTTTGTATAGATTAAGGCTCAGTTTGGACAACTTTTTAAGAAATTCTAATAATTTTTTATACTGATTTTTTCCCTATAAAACTTATTTAAAAGTTTACCCAAATTGTCCATAAATATTGCATAAGAATCACTCCGAACCAGATGAAGATTAAAAGCTTTTTAGGGACATTCTCGTACACCAAAACTAGACATCGAACCTAAAAACAGGAGACATATCATATTAACAACAACATCTTTTGATATAACCTGAATATAAATAAGATGTAGCTACTAGCCTCGCATAAGCTTGTAACAAGCCTTAAACTTTGAAATATAGTAACTTTTCCTCCCATGATCTTTGAGGTTTCAAGAAAAATAAGAGAATCGTTCAATATTATATGGAAAAAAGTGGTCATCGTGGTAAAAGACCTTTTCTAGATTATTTATGCCACCTAACATAAGTAGTGAGTGAGAGATCAAACCCATGAAGTAAACAAATGAACAATATTTGACTGTTGAAAGAAAGAACTATAGTTGTTGATTCAGCAACGTTACGCAAAGCAGGATGACATGAATAATCAAAAGGGGCCACCCATGTTGTTTGATAGGAAAACAACAACAACAACAATAATAAAAAGAATAATATTTATGCAAAAATGAATCCACACAGTTAGGCAAAGATGGGAAGTCCACGTGGGTGATCTTTGAAGAATCCAAGTCAATATAGAATATTTTGACTACTATAAGGTCGGCTGTACTGTATGCACTTTGTTTTTGGTGTATGGGTTTTGAAGAAGGGAAGAATAACAGGATTGCATTCGGTAACACTTCTAGACAATGCATTTGGCAGTAGCAAACCTTGACGATGATTCCTCTTTCAACAATAACACTTTGCTTTCGGCCTATAAGATGAATTGTTGGGAAAACCAAACACAAGAACACAATTATCTAAAGTGAGCACCGGAAACAATTTCCCAAACTTGCAAGAACCTGTGAGGAGCAACAACAATAACAAATGGCAGCAACAAACACAAGGACACAGAGAATTATTTACGTGGGAAAACTCTCTCAATGTGAGAAGTAAAAACCCACGGGCTCAAGCCAGTCAATCAAGCTCCACTATAATCAAATGAGGTTACAAGAGAGTCTCAAAATACTGCACAAATTCGTGCAAACAATCAGCTAATACAACCAAGCAATAAAGCCTAACCAAAGAGAGAAAATCTCACAAAACAGAGCTGTTGTTCATACACGATTTCTCTCAGCCAAAACCTCCAATCGACGATCCCAGCAGTCAGAATGAAGAAATATACGTCTGGGAACTACTGTCAAAGTTTCAGCTCAATCCAACGGTTAACTAAGGAGAAATAACAATTTCTCAGCAGCTGGTCTGTGCAGAGTCACCAAAAACAGGGCTTCTGTGCGAAGACAGTATCTCCAACTTCAGACCTCCAATTGACAATTCGAACGGTCAGAACAAAGAGCACCGTGTTACGAATCTGCTGTAAAATTTTCAGCCCGATCCAACGGTGAACTAATTGGATATCAGAGAAATGAAGCAGCTGGTCTGGAGCTTCTTTTCTTCCCTCACTTCCCTTCTCTCTTTTTGATGCCTCTCACTGAAAATGCTCACACTAGGCTGCGAAAATGGACTTCTCTCACCCACTCCACTGACTTCTCACTCTCCTCAATTAAGTGTGTAGAAAATGAGCTTGAAAATTTGGACTTTTGGACACATAGTTGGGAGTCCAACCCAACAATTCTCCCCCCTCACAACTATGTGGAGGTGACCGTCAATCCGACGATCTCACAACAGTACTCAAACTTCCCTCTTGGTAGTGCCTTAGTCATCATATCAGCACCATTATCATCAGTATGAACTTTAGCCAACTCTAACAGCTTAGCATCCAAAACATCACATATCCAATGATACCTTACATCAATATGTTTGGATCTAGAATGGAAAGTTGGATTCTTACCAAGATGGATAGCACTTTGATTGTCATAGAGCAACAAGTATTTGTCCTGCACAAAACCAAGCTCTTGCAAGAATTTCTTCGCCCATAGCAACTCCTTGCACGCTTCAGTAAGTGCAATGAACTCTGCCTCTGTGGTAGACAACGCTACACACTTTTGCAGCCTTGACTGCCAAGCTATAGCTCCCCCTGCAAATTTAATAATATAGCCTGAAGTAGACCTCCTGGAATCAACGTCTCCAGCCATATCTTAGTCTGAGTAACCTACCAAAGTAGGTTTATCACCTCCAAAACAAAGCCTCAAACTACTAGTACCACGAAGATACCTCAAAATCCATTTCACAGCATTCCAATGCTCTCTACTTGGATTTGACAGAAATCTACTGACTGTACCAACAGCATGTGCAATATCTGGTCTTGTACATACCATTGCATACATCAGACTACCCACTGCAGATGCATAAGGAACTCTGCTCATGTCTGTCTTCTCAGCTTCATTTGAAGGACTCTGTTTAACACTCAGCTTAAAATGAGCCGCAAGAGGAGTGCTCACAGCTTTAGCATTTTTCATTTGGAATCTTTGTAACACCTTCTCAATGTAGTGCTCCTGTGATAGCCAAAGTTTCTTCTCTTTCCTATCACGAGTGGTTCTTATACCAAGAATCTTTTTAGCAGCTCCCATGTCTTTCATGGCAAATGACTCGCCTAGTTGCTTCTTTAACCTGTCAATCCTGGAAACATTTTTCCCAATAATAAGCATGTCATCAACATACAATAACAGGATAATGAAGTCATCATCAGGAAACTTCTGAACAAAGACACAATGGTCAGAAGTAGTCTTCTTGTAGCCTTGATCAAGCATAAAGGACTCAAACTTTTTATACCATTGTCTTGGAGCCTGCTTTAAACCATATAAACTCTTTCTCAACCTGCACACATAGTCTTCCTTGCCTTTAACAAGAAAACCATCAGGTTGCTTCATATAGATCTCTTCCTCCAAATTACCATGAAGGAAAGCTGTCTTCACATCCATTTGTTCAACCTCCAAATCAAAAGTAGCAGTTAAACTTAGCACTGTTCTGATGGATGACATCTTCACCACAGGTGAGAAAATCTCATTAAAATCAACACCTTTTCTCTGTCTGAAACCTTTCACTACTAATCTGACTTTGTACCTCGGAGATGTAGAATTACTATCTTGTTTCACCTTGAAAATCCACTTGTTCTCTAAGGCCCTCTTGCCCTTAGGCAACTTCATCAAGTCATAAGTGTGATTATCATGCAAGGATTTCATCTCATCCTGCATTGCATCCAGCCACTTTTTCTTTTCTTCACTCTCAATAGCCTCTTCAAAACACTCAGGTTCTCCATCATCAGTCAACAACACATAATCTTTAAGATCATACCTTTTAGATGGTTGTTTCGGCCTGTTAGACCTTCTGGGTGGAACTAGTGGTTGTTCTGGTGCATCATCAAGATCATCATCATGTTCCCCTTGATCACCATCAATCGGAACCTCTAATCCATCTCCAACCTGCTGGTCATCAACATCACCATGTTGCTCTTCATTCTGAGAATTAGTCTCAGCATGATCCAGATTGTGAACAAGCAACCATATTGGATTACCATCAGTCAGATTATTATCTTTCTTGGGTGTAGTCTTTTCCACTTTGTCAATATCTTCAATGGTTTGATCTTCCATGAACTGCACATCACGGCTTCTAACAATCTTTTTTTCAATAGGATCATATAACTTGTAGCCAAATTCATCCTGACCATAACCAACGAAGATACATTGCCTTGTCTTCGCATCCAACTTGAATCTTTCATCCTTTGGAACATGAACATAGGCCTTGCAACCGAAGACATGCAAATGATCATAGCTCACATTCTTGCCAAACCAAATTTTGTCTGGCACCTCAGTCTTCAAGGCAACTGCAGGACTAAGATTAATAACATGCACTGCCGTAAGCAGAGCCTCACCCCAGAAATGATTAGGCAACTTTGCTTCAGAAAGCATACACCTAACTCTTTCAACCAAGGTCCTGTTCATCCTTTCAACTAAACCATTCAGCTGAGGAGTTTTAGGAGGAGTCTTTTCATGTCTAATACCCTGCTGCCTGCAATAAACATCAAAGGGTCCACAGTACTCACCACCATTGTCAGTACGAATGCATTTCAGCTTCTTGCCAGACTGCCTCTCAACCAAAGCATGAAATTCTTTGAATTTTTCAAGCACTTGGTCTTTTCTCTGCAATACATAGACCCATAGCTTCCTGGAACAATCATCAATAAAAGTAACAAAGTAAAATGCACCACTAAATGACTTTACCTTTAATGGGCCACAAACATCAGAATGTACCAATTCAAGCAACTCTGACTTCCTGGAGGGAGGATGCTTCTTGAAGGATACTCTGGTTTGTTTACCAGCCATGCAATGAGAACATTTCTCCAACTCTGCATTCTTTAATCCCGAAAGAGCATCCCTTTTAGCTAAGCAATTAAGCCCCTTTTCACTGATATGACCAAGCCTTCGGTGCCACAAAGATGACTCCATGTACATAGCATTCACACTCTCTTTAGCAAGCAAAGCTTTAGTCCAATACAATGTAGAATGTTTCTCCCCTCTGGCCACAACCAAGTTACCTTTGGTGAGTTTCCACTTTCCAGAACCAAAGTGACTGTCATAACCACAATCATCAAGCAAAGGCACAGATATCAGATTAAAGCGAACATCAGGAGCATGTTTGACTCCTCTAAGTAATAATTGCACTCCCATGTTGGTTTGCAAGCAAACATCACCAACACCAATCACCTTAGACACACCATCATTACCCATCTTTAACACTCTAAAATCACCAGAAGTGTAAGATGTGAAGAACTCCTTCCTTGGTGTAACATGCAGTGTAGCACCACTATCAACTATCCACATGCTCTCATCAGATACAAGATTAACAGACTCATAGTCACGAAGAAGAACAAGATCATCACCTCTAGTAGTAGTGACACGATCATCATCATCATGATCCTTCTTTTTCTGCTTGCCCTTCTTGCCTTTGTTCTCCTTTTTCCAAAGAAAACAGTTCTTTTGGATGTGCCCTGTTTTGTGACAGTAATAGCACTCCACATTCTTGTATCTTGACTTGGACTTACTCCTGCTCTTTTCTCTACCACCCTTCGGTTCCTTTTTCTTACTTCTCCCCCTATTTTCTGTGAAAAATACCTCGGACTGAGATGAAGAACCCTGTGCCTTCCTTCTCATCCCTTCATTAAGAGCGCCACTCTTTGCCATTTGCAAAGAAACAACACCATTAGGAGCTGAGTTTATAATTGAAACCCGAAATGTCTCTCAAGACTCAGGTAGAGTATTCAATAGCCATAGTCCCAAAACCTCATCATCAAAGTTGATACCCATTCCAGACAGTTGATCTAGGAGCCCTTGAAATTCATTCAAGTGATCTGAAATAGAAGAACTCTCCCTGTACCTCAAATTCATCAGACAATTCAACAAATACAATTTATTGTTCCCTGACTTAGAAGCATACAAGGACTCAATCTTCTCCCACAAAGTTCTAGCATGTGTCTCATTAGCAATGTGATTATATACATTATCTTCTACAAATTGCCTAATAAAACCACATACCTGCTGATGCTCAAAAGTCCATTCTTCATCAGACATATTTTCCGGCTTCTGAGTAGTAAAGACTGGAAGATGCAATTTCTTCACAAACAACAAGTCTTTCATCTTGCCCTTCCACAAATGATAATTAGTACCATTCAAAGCTACCATTTTTGTATTTGCCTCCATCATTCAAGCAAGTCAAATAATCTCAAAACCAGAGCCCAAAGAGCTCTGATACCACTCTGTTGGGAAAACCAAACACAAGAACACAATTATCTAAAGTGAGCAGCGAAAATAATTCCCCAAACTTGCAAGAACCTGTGAGGAGCAACAACAATAACAAATGGCAGCAACAAACACAAGGACACAGAGAATTATTTACGTGAGAAAACCTTCTCAATGTGAGAAGTAAAAACCCACGGGCTCAAGCCAATCAATCAAGCTCCACTATAATCAAATGAGGTTACAAGAGAGTCTCAAAATACTGCACAAATTCGTGCAAATAATCAGCTAATACAACCAAGCAATAAAGCCTAACCAAAGAGAGAAAATCTCACAAAACAGAGCTTCTGTTCATACACGATTTCTCTCATCCAAAACCTCCAATCGACGATCCCAGCGGTCAGAATGAAGAAATATACGTCTGGGAACTACTGTCAAAGTTTCAGCTCAATCCAACGGTTAACTAAGGAGAAATAACAATTTCTCAGCAGCTGGTCTGTGCAGAGTCACCAAAAACAGGGCTTCTGTGCGAAGACAGTATCTCCAACTTCAGACCTCCAATTGACAATTCGAACGGTCAGAACAAAGAGCACCGTGTTACGAATCTGCTGTAAAATTTTCAGCCCGATCCAACGGTGAACTAATTGGATATCAGAGAAATGAAGCAGCTGGTCTGGAGCTTCTTTTCTTCCCTCACTTCCCTTCTCTCTTTTTGATGTCTCTCACCGAAAATGCTCACACTAGGCTGCGAAAATGGACTTCTCTCACCTACTCCACTGACTTCTCACTCCCCTCAATTAAGTGTGTAGAAAATGAGCTTGAAAATTTAGACTTTTGGACACATAGTTAGGAGTCTAACCCAACATTGTCATCATTGTTCCAATAACAACTGCAAAATTCAACCATGGCTTCTAGATATTCTTTACAATAAGATTAATATATCGATATTAAAATAATTCCAGTTTACGTGGTTGTTATATTGACTGTGACTTTGCAGTGAATGCATTTTCAACTTGAAAACTTTTAAATAATTTTAACAATTGAATCTTCTTTCCGGATCTTCTCAATATCAACGTGAGGTAATTTTTGTATTGACAAGAGTTGTCACCGATAGAAAAGCAATCCATTCTTATATGTTAACAGCATTTAGCTGTTAAACGGTAAAAATGTTTCACTCAAACCATATTTTAAAATCCAAATCACAAAGTACATCTTATTGTTATGTATGTGGTGATCAATTGTTATTTGCAGTTCAAGTTACACCATTTTTTGCTCGATAAAAAGAGGTCAATATGAACGGGTTGCTTTTGAAAAAAAAAAAAAAGAAGAAGAAAGAAGAAAGCAATGCTTTAGTACGAAAAATTTGTCCGAGTATTTTGATGAAAAAGAGAAGGAAATATATAGACGGGTTGGAAGAAAGTGATGAGGGAATGCTAATTTTTCAGTTTAAATTAATATTTCATTATTAAAACTATATAAATTAATATTTTATTTAAAAAACAATCTTTTCTTACCGTTACTTTTCCTTTCCTTTAAACTCGTACTCTTAAAAGAAAATTAAAAACAGAAGATACCTACAGAGTCTAAGCTCTTAACATTAATTCATTTTAATCGTTATTGCCATATAAATTAAATTAAACTTATCAATCTTTATGTTGTAAATGAAAATATTTAAGACATGAAAATTTTAATCGAACTCTCTTTCATTTAAAATTAAAATTAATTAAAAATAATATATAAATTACCCTCTCTTCCAGTAACTGGTTTATTTATATCCATTATTTTGTTAATTCTATCTTAAATTTAAAGAAAAAAATACTTAATAATTATATTTATAATTTTTTATTATTAAAATATTTTTAAAAATTATTTTATTATATATATAATTATTTAAAAGTTAGACGTCAAAATTTTAAAGACTAGTCAATTTTTTAATATATACCTAAAATATAAAGTAGAGAAATTATAAATAAATTTATCAAATTGCACCGAATCTACTGATTAGAATTAATAAAAAATAAATAATTAATAGTAAATTTTATTTTACCGTTAATACAAAAAATTTATTTGCAAATAATTTAACTCAACACAACTCTTAATAAAACACCTGAGATGCATAAAAGGGAAAGTTACAACGATTGTAAAATAAGAGATCAGAGTAAGACACAGATAATAATATACATAGAAAGAAAAAATAATGAATAATTAGAAAAGAGTTGAAGGTGTAAATGGAGGGTCGGCCAAGCGAGCCAACCCTATTCGTTTCCAGAAATTATGTCAGCCATATGTCTTGATAGCCATACAGCATTCACCAACGAGGGTGAACGTGGCATATTTAGCCAACTGACCCTTTTTAAATCTGCATAGCCGCTCTCCTGCTGTATCTATAAGAGCTCATTGGCATTCCTTCTACTTCACCTCTTCGATGTGGGCTCTACTACTATGCAACACTTAGCATAAACGAATGCATTTCAGGATGTATTTACAAAGTTCATTCATTCCCGCTCACTAGGATTAATTAATCTCAACAGTTTCAAGTAATTTCATTCAGATTCTAGACAACTGCTTAAACCCACTTGAATTAACTTTGTCCTATGGCACAACAAAAACATAACAGGGTCAGCGAATAATGCAACTATTTCATACATTTTTAACACACTCGTTCTCTATTTTCAATGTAGTGTCTCACAAGCCTTTCAAGAATTCATGTAACACATAGCTTGAGCTTGAAGATAATACGAATCCTTGTATTTTTTGTTACTCCCAACGTGAACTCCGTTGTGAATCCAATCCTCCCGATTTATCCATGCATCCCTCCCTAAATCGAGTACTCCAAGAATCTGCAAAGGCAAGTGAGCTAAGTTACGATAGCACCAGTCAAGGGATGTGACAGACTATATATATGTGTAACAGACTATATATATATTCTTCTTTGTTATCTTAATTAAAATATGAGAAAAAGGATTGTTGCCAACCCAAGCACTTGCTTGATGCACAAAAAGTGTGCTTTCGCAATCAGCAAATTACTAAATTGATCTAAAGTAGCATCGCAGTGGACCCACAATTGTTATCCATTATAATTTCAATAGTAAAGGTCCACAAGCTAACTGGAACAGTGAACACTGAATCTGAAATTGCACTAAACATAATGATAACGTTTTTATTAATCTTCCCCAAGCTCATCCTCATTTTCCCTTTTAACCCCTAAATTCATGAGTTTTATGATTTTGAAAGTAACAAAATCATTTTTCCAATAATTGATGCCACATCTTCCATCGAGTTCACGTCAAAAGACTCAACAATAACATCCTCAGAATGGGAAAATATAATTAGTGACAAAAGGAACCATATAATAATCAAGAAGAAGAAATTCATGAAGTAAGAAGTTAAGCGTTATAGTCACAAGTGCTTCAACATACCGCCCCGCCTTTCCAAGACACAAATGTTGGATTTGTCCTTGATTGTAGAACCTGAAGAACCATGTAAAAAAAGATATCACAAACAAAATAATAGAAAACAAGCAATTAACAAGCAAAAAGCATAGTAGGTCACACACACACAGACGACATATATCTTCTCAACAACTTTCTTAAACCGACAATAGATGTTTTAACAAGTACAACATACATATACATATAGATAAGTACAACAGAAAGATATATATTTTATGGACAATGACTTCAAAACTAGACTAGTCAGTAGTCATTAAAATGGCAATAGTATTGGTTTATTGTAGTTCAATGATCTGACCTAGGTTGAACAGCGGTTAAAGTAGTGATAATTATATATATATATAATTTTTTTTTTAATATTATACAATATATTAAGTACGATAACAAACTGAATAAGAGGCTATTTGATAATCATCCAGCAAATGCCAAATTGAGTAAATCCAAAAAGGATAATCTACATGTAGCTTAGTGCTTCAAAGTCCACATTGGACAGTGAATGAATCAACGAAACATACAGCCTATATAAGTTACGAGGAGACTCCACTTGCAAGTCCCATATAGGATGGTGAACGGAACATACAAACTTCCAACATATATAAAGATGAATGTTAAGGATAAGATTTTGGTTTAACTAAAAAAGAAAAAGATTGACAAATTATCACCGGTTTCACTAGTTTTGGATTTTATTCTTTGCTTTGTTGTTTGAGTGGACTGGGCACCTAATTGGTTCAACGTTTTTCCAATCATTTTATTAATCAATGTTTATGGATGTCTTATTCACACAGCAATATGACAATCATATTGCGTCCTAATGGCCAAGAATGCCACTTGGAGCAAATTTTGCACATATCTACAGTTGAATTATAGGGTTAAAAACTAACCTCCACAGTGTCAATTGCTTCATTTGGAGGAATGGCATGTAAAACCCTGAGACATAAAAAGAATAGCGGGATTAATCCAGGAGCTTAATATCATGAAATAATAAACAAAATCACTCATGACAGGTGAGGAAAAATGAAAAAGCCAATTAGCTTCTTGTTAAGTAGGTAAATATGATAAATCAAAATTGACACAAACCTTTCCTCGACTGCAGCGACTAAACCATTTGTCAATGCCACCCCGCCAGTCTATTCCAGATAAATGTGTCAATTCATTCTGATAAACATGTAATATTAACAAATTATACACTGAGCTCAACATTTAAAACTCACCAATTGTATGCTACAAAATAATTTTCTCTGGATGTCTATGCGACCTGTGAATGTAGCATCAAATAGTTACACACGTGTTCAGAACCATGCATATAAAATAGAAAAAAGGACAAACAATGACCAGTTGAGAGAATGCAGTTAGTAATAGCTTCTGCAAGGCCAACTTTTTCTTCCTTTTTTGGCTTAGTTGAAAAAACTGGATAGCTTTCCCACATGGGTAATCCCCCATTAACATTGGGATAGAATGTATCTGACATGTCAGACTTCCGGGAAAAGTCAATATGCCATGTATCTTCAAGCATATCCTCATAGTCATGGAACCTAGCAATGGAAACCAACAGGGTTGCGTAAATATATAAATCACAAATAAGCTCACACCACAGGGAGAAATTTATGAATTCACTAACCAAGTGCGAGGTGGAGGAGGATACACATCAGGAACTAAAAGCATTGGATAGAACAATCCCATAGGAGGAACCTATAAAACAATCATTATCACTGTCCGAGTATAGCATCGTCCAAAGGCAAAATGCAAGCAATGAAGAAGGAATTCAACAGAAGATACATACATTAAGAGCAGTAAGCCTTGTCTTATGAGATCCAGCTGGTACCCTGTCCTCGTATGAGTGAACTACTGCAACAGCATCAAGTTCCCCATCCTATAGACAGGACAATAGATAATTCAAAAATGAATCCAAGTTTGGAAAAATGTATACTTAAAGGAGCAGCACTATTCGTGTGTGATGAGATGCATTTTTGAAAATTCACACACATGTTCAATATGCTATGGCTTATTTGTACATTTAAGGGCAGTTATATATATATATATATGGAGAAGAATCTTTTTATACTAGAATAAGTCTAAAAATTCTTGTACTCAATTTGTGCCTTTCATTTAACTTATATCTAACAGGTTATAATTTATTACTTTACTGATCATTAGATGTAAATTAAATGAAAGATTTAAATCGAGTATAAGAATTTCTAAACTTAAACTAGTGTGAGAAGATCTTGTCTCTATATATATATATAAAATTAATGTTAGACAATCTTATTAGAGAAATACAAAACTCATAAAAAAGAATGTAGAAAAACTAGATATGTTAAAGCTGGTTTTGTGTTAGAATTTTTCATGTTTACATCATTTTAAATATCATAACTTAGCTTTTCTTAAAATTTTATTATTTTAAGTAATTTTTCAATTTTCTTTGAAAAGTTATATTAAAAATATAACATGATGCCTGTTAACATTTGAAATGTACCACTAACCCAAATGGTATACGAACTACATATACCTCCACATACCATATACTTAACAAGGTAAAGTACAGTGCACAGTGTACTTGTAACCCCCACCTTGAGCTCTAACTTAAGGAAATGTCTGCAAACTTAGAAATAGAGTACAAGTAACAACAAATAACATTTCAGCAATGAGATAAAGGAGTAGAACTCACTTTGATTTCACAATATGTCTCTTTCAGTTGATTTAACATTAACATATCAATAGGCTTCGTTAAAACATCTGTACGAATTTGCGGCCAAGTCTGGTGATGCCTTTGGGTCCAGAGAAGGCTCCTTGATATATCCTGAAATTATGAAGTTGTTATTTGGACAATGACATCAAATACTACCACAAAATCATAAAATTTGTAACACAAAATATGGTCAGCTAAATAATTATAAGAATTATAATATGAAAATCTTGACAAGAAACAAATAAAAAATGGTGATATTGCACAACAGAGAATCAATACACAAATTGACAAGCACTATTTTCTTTAAATATATTAGCCACTGATGACAGTGTTTCGCTGTCAACCCAAGTTCTTAAACCTGTAAATCCTTTTTTGAATTATAACTATTAACCCATTTTGCCCATTTTTTGTTTTTCAACATTTAGGTCTTTTTGAATGCCAAGGCTAGCTGAAGACTTCTGTTTGGACCAATAAACTACATGGTACATAGAATTAATTAATCCATTTCTTTGGACCACTATGCTTTATACATGACGTATAAGTGAAAAAAAAAATGACATAGTAACCAACGTAAAGCATAGAAAAGCTTGGTCAGTAAAAAAATTAATAATAAGTATACCAAGCACAACCAGGTCAGTAACTGCATATTTTCTAAGCTTTAAAGTTTAAACTATTTCCAAACATCAGTAATGGGTAGAATTATGAAGCTGTTCTGTACCTCACCACCAAAAGGTAATGTCTTTCCAGTTGAAGGCAGAGCACCTCCGTCCTGAACAACAAAAAAAGCAGTTAGCTGCCTATATTAGTGACTCTATTTATAGCTAGAAGCAAAATTACATTCAGAATAATTATACTAGTGTCAAAACCATAGTAGACTAGATGCTGTTTTGGCATACAAGCTGTTTAACTAAAGTTGAAAAGTAAATCCAATGACAATCTGTTACATAGTTTTGTTATTCCAACTTCCAAGATATCATAAAAGAAAATTCCAAATTAAGTGCTAATAAGATGTGTTGAAAAATAATAAAAATAACAATTGTAAAATAAAAGATCCAGAATTTTCATTTACCTCTATGCATAAAAGTGATGTCACTTGAGCCCCAATATTCACAACACATGCGGTTGATAGTCCACTTCCGAAAACAGCAGCAAGACCTTCCTGTTCAAACAATTCCATATGAAATTCAGAAACTAGGGAGAAATCCTGAAAAATAATTTTCCTTTATGCATTAAAAGTCCATTGGAACAAACGCTCTAGTGTTTGATCCACCACCCGCATTCTACAATTAAATTTCACCACCCATCAGGATTATGATCCCTTATTAGAGCTTGCTGATGATACCGGTATTCATCTATAGCCTTTAGTTCACTGGATTCATTTATACCTGCACTCATCGTACAAACTTAATAGTGAGATAAAAGGTCATACCTGGTGAACCACTGCTGAGCCAAAGCAGAGTTCTTTCAGTACTAAAGATAGTACTTCCTTTATTTCTGCTTATGGCAAAGGAAAAACATAAAATGAATATAGCAGGGGTGTGATAATAAGAAATTTAAAGGAATTCCAACATGCAAAATAAATGGATGATAGTTTTCAAATTATTTATCACATGTCTTACAAGAAAAAGGTGAAACATCCCACAGTTCAAATGAACTAAATTCTACATACCACGATTATCAAATGTTTCTGGCATCACAAGAATAGCAGAGTACATGTTTCTTTCATTGCGAGGGATATGCAGTTTCTCTACTAAAATCCACTCCCAAATAGTATGTAGATCCTCAAGTACCTGCAAAATAGGCAAGAATAAAACATCTCCAAGACATGGCTTATATAAGCAACTCAATGGGATCTAAATTATTGGGACAAGCAACCCAAGCTTTAAACCCAAGTTATCCCAATCTAAAAAACAAAATAAATATATAATTCAATAAGGATTAGATAGCAACAAACTCAAACAGCCAAACCATAATTTCCCAAATTACTGACGATAATTTCCTAAACCACCAATTCGCAATTACATCATAAACTAATATTTTTTTAATAATTGAACATATCATCCTCCACTTCTTCATTTTTTTCCAATTTCCATTATGAAGAATACCTATTGTTGATTTTTTAAAATGAGGAACTAGCCTATAAATGCAACAGGCAACATTCATAGGCAAGTGTACCGTCGAAAAGTAATAAAAAGATTTTTAAAAAGAGTTTCTAAGTTATCATCCCACATAAATTATTTTCAAGTACCAAGAATACCTTGATTCAATTGTTTAAATGCAAAGGAAGTGTGATGAATTAAAAACAAGACTTAATGTTAACAATTAATTGAAGAGAACAATAATGCAACATATGAGAGAAATCGAATGAGATGAGTCTAGGATTTATGATTTTACTTATTACACTTCTTTATGTTCTAATTATTTTAACTTCAGTATTGGTATCTGAATATTTGACAACCACTCATATTAGTTCTATTAACACTTAATGATCACTTAATGTTAATATTCTTTTTCCTGAACAATCACTCTTAATAATCATACAAGGCAAATAGTTGAGAAAGCATAAAAACCCTATGAGTTTGTTAATTCAATAATGGTTGAAGGAGAGGAATTAAGTGTGATTAACCTAACTTTTTATCTTGTTTTATCCTATAGTTGATCATGTAATGTTAATATTTTTTTTTTTGAACAATTATCCCTAATAATCATGCAAGACAAATGACTGAGAAAACATAAAAATCCTATGAGTTTGTTAATTTAATAACGGTTGAAAGAGAGGAATTAAGTGTGATTAATCTAACCATAGTTCCATTAATTACACGTGGTACGTTAGCCTATAATGCAACTAATTATGATATGCTAAGGGTGATCAATTGTTAACATATACAATATGATTCAATAGAATAAAAGCCAAAAATTAAAAAAAAACTAATACTGATAGTAAAAGTAAAAATCACACAAATTATGCAATAGGATCTCTCATAATTTTAACTATGAATTTAGTTACTCATAAAGAAATACACAATGAAAAACATAATGAACCAATTTATAAAACACAAAGGAGAATGCAAACAAGAGAAACTCAAAAGGGACAAAGATGAAAAAAATTCTCGTTCTCCAAGGAGGTGCTCAATCACTTGCTCCAACTCCGAAGGGGTTTATCGTCTTTACTAATGATCTCCGATAACTCTCAACGATGAAGTAAGTCAAAACTAAAAAAGAGAAAGGTGTACAGAATGGTATAAAAAAGTGTAGAATGAAGTAGAGAAATGTTAAGTGTAAAACATAAAACCTCTTTATATAGGATGTGCCTTGAGTTCCTGGTCGGTTGAGTTTTTATCTTTTTAAATCGGTTTTATTTACAATCAGAATCTTAACTGAAAACTACTTCAAATCTTCATATCTAAATTTAAATTTTAAATTCAAAATTCAAACTCAGATTCACATGGCACGGCTAAGGGCTAAAATTATCTAATTTTTATTCAAAATATTTCTATAATGCACTGATAACAACTTCTAGCTAAATTGCAACAATTAATAGCATAATTAGTGTAAATAGTATAAAATATATCAAAATATGAATTTATCACCACAGCAAAGAAGCCCATAGGTGATGCCATGATGAAGGAAGAAGCAAAACCAACAACAAATTGGGATTTTTCCAAATTTCAATGCTACAAGATTCTTGCAGTCTGCAAAGTCTAAAAGCTCCAAAGGTGGCAATCAATATTGTTGATTTTCTCAATTGGAGCATCAACAACTTTTAACATTGGCTTTATTTAAAACTGCCTCATTCTGCAGTAGGTGATCAGGACTCAAGAGGCTTTACAAGTACCTTTTTCTCTTTTAGTTTCTTCTGTGATTAATCTTTTTAAGAGAAAACAGACACAAGCCTTTACATAATACAAACACAAATTACTTGTTTTCATTGAAGCCAGTAGATCATGTATTTCCAAAAAATTCAAAGCATACAAATTCATTGCTTTATAAAGTAAAACATCTGTTATAACTTTGTAAGAAAAATGCAGGCAGGTTACAAAATATTTAAAAAAAAAGAAAATTATTGTTATGCTGCATTCATAAATAATACATAATTAAAAGCAACCTTTAAGTTTTGACATAACATTATGATGCAACAACTAACTTTATGGTATAATATGATTTCTTAATTAAGTATATGGTAGGCATCTAACTAAAATTACTAACTTACACTGATTGAATTCTGGTGAAAGTGAAAATTACCTGCTGCATGGAATAATGTTGAGAAATATTCAGGTGTCCTCTGCGGATTGGACGACATAAACAATATGGTTCAGTTGGTGATATTCTTAATGCTTCCTCACCACAAATGAACTCTCTGAATTTTTGTTCACTTGCATTAGGTTCCTTTGAATCTGTACCTTCTTTTGGATCCAAAGAATCACTAGGTTCATCTTTACTTGAAGTCTCTACAAGTGCAAATTTGTATACAATACATAATATAGTGCTACTTAATATAAGTAACAGAATTTAAAATAAAAGCAAAATTAAATTCCATATGTTCTCATCTCAAGTAAGTCTACAATGCTAATAATGGATGACAAAGAATCAGAAAGCTTTCACACAACAAATTGATTGAAGTCAGATTAAGCTTTAGCAAAATTCAGCACAACCCCAGTTCATGTTTATGTGAAACATATTCCCTTTTAACAATCAGTAACAGCCAGCTGTTCCATAGAACTTCTAGCAGTACAGCTATTTCTTTAGTTTCTTTCTTTGTGGGTAACAATAAGCTGAGAACGACAAAAATGACAAAAATAAGATAAGAATAACAAAAATAAAGGACAACAATATGTTTCGATTAAATACAACCAAAAATAGAAGAACAAAAATTTATCTTAAACTGACTCTCCAGGCCCTTTCACATAATTGCAATACTTCATAACAAGATAGGTAAGGCATCAGCTCTAGGATTCCTTTGTTCAACATAATACTCACAAAAGGTACTTCCAGATCCTATTAGGTAATTGTTAAAAGAGACTCAGAGATAAATCAAATACTAAGCAAAATGTCATAAACACATCCAAAGCCAAAAATGCAACTGAAGAGCTCAGGAAAGTACTAGGTAAAATGCAATGAGGTTAATTTTCTCTTACCTAGTGACAAAGATGAATTAGTGGCCTCCTCATAGACGTTAGTCCAAGTGAACGGCAAATCTTTCCTGAGAATATGTGGATTATGTCCATCAACACGTCCCATCTGCACATTAAGTGATGAGTATTTTGAAATTCATAATATGAATATCAATTAAAAAAAAAACGTTTTTTACAATGCAGTTTTATGGTGATGTAGGAATCCTAGAAAGGAAAAACCAATTAACTGCCCAAATACTTAACAGAATTTTCCAAATAGATAATTTCCATTATACCAGATCCTGAGAGTAGAAAAGTTATTTTTCAGAAATCTTAAATTCATCCTTGTTAAAATGTTCATAGACTAATTGAATAATCTGCTACAACAACGATCCGCAAAACAGATCTATTGCCATATTCTCTCACTACATAACCTGTTATTTTGCAATTTTTGTTTGGCATGGGCGAAGTGACAAACTTCAGAAATGAGATTATAAGGATGTGAAGTTAACATATCTTCAAATCATACATGTATAAATATAAATAATATAATATATAAAATCTCAGTTAAGCATATAAATCACACGCTCTATTTTTATTAAGGCCAAATAACCTTTACAGAAAAATGCCCATAATGGTCAATAAAATTACAATGTCCTTTCCTTCATGAATAATATATTTGTTTGCAGCTTGTTTTTGCTCTATAGTTCATCACTTATATTCAGATCAAAATCCTTATGATAGCAAGTACAACAAAATTGCCAGGAATTCCACACTACTTAAAACACAATGTTTTGAAAGGAGAATACTAGTACCAAAGAAAATCCAGGCAGGTTCGAACATTATTTACATCACAAAACTACAGTAACACAACCAAGAAGATAAGCACATGTATTCAAACAAAAGTGATGAGTTCATTTGAAAACTGAATAAAACATTCCATGTACCTTACGAGGGAAAGAGTTACTGGGAGCTTCTTCATCTAGAAATGGTATCTTCAATAGTGATGCAATCTTTTTTTTTTTTTTTCGCATAAGGGGAAAAAAAGTCGACATTAGCATACTGTAAAGTGAATGCTACTTACAATTTCACAATGTGTCATCACTTACAACATCATAAGACTTTTCCCTTTCCATGTGCTGTACAGTCGTGACCTGACTATTGAGCATCTAAATGCAGAAAACAAAAACAAACAACAACTGAAGTAAATCATGCATGCCTGCAGAAGGGGGTAATATGAAGTAAATTATGAAATCATCACAAAAACCTGATCTATGACATTCCTCTTAGGAACTTGTTTGGTATGGCGAGCAACACAATGGGGAATATTAAGGGGGTTATTTTGTGAAGCCAAACCAATCCTAATATTTGCAGAACCTGAGTAATAATGAGTATGGTATCAACAAAGTTACAATATTTATGTGTCTGGTGTTGTTTATACACCGAGTTAAATGATCATGGGAAGAAGATAGCAAATGGGTGGTACTCAAAATTGGAAATTTTGCATACCAGGGTTGATAACAACCAAATTGGAGCCTCGTTCTGACATTATTTGGGAAGGAAGCGCTGATTTAAGGTAATCCTGTGACATGAGAGCATTACCGTATGCATATGAGAACAAAACTGTGGACAGATTAACGGTAACAAAAAAAGAGAGATTAATTGTACCATTGAAAGAGAAGATGTTGTTGCAGTGATTAGAGTCAGAAAGGTTCCTATTCTGCTGCGTTTCTTCGTAGTTTGAACTTGGAACTGGAAAAATGCTTTCTCTCACAAATTTCTTTGATAAAGGTTTTTATTCTCAAATCTTCTATATTAACTAATTAATTATTATGATATTCAATTATTGACTAACAATTTCTTGGATTATTACACTGTTGGTTTACTTATAATGATGATGATGATATGAAGCATCGAAACAGAAAAAAAAAATAGTTAATAAAATTAGGAAAAATTATAGTTATAGATAATAGTAAAATTATGTTCATATTGTGTATCGCTTAAACTAATTTAAAATATTTTTCATTTTAATTATATAACTAAATGCTATTTTAGATCAATAAAACAATTCTTTATATTTAAATTCTTAACTTCTTATTTTACTAGAGTCTAGAGTTTTTCTTTTAGATCTTATTTTACAAGAGTTGAAGCATTTTTTTTATAACTTAAATTACATTTCAATAATAAAAAAATAAATTCTGTTTAAATATGTTTGTTGTTATTTGAAGAGAAAACAAACGTATTCAAAAGTTAAACAATTTTACTCAAGTACTTTAATTCTTTTTTAAAATAAAATACGTTAAACTTTAAATATTATTATATATTAAATATGGGTCTTTATTATTATTAAAAACTTTTTAAAGAGTTATTGTCAGTAAGAATTTTTAAGGATGATTTTTTTATGTCATGTAATTTTTTAATATTTAGTATTTAGTATTTAGTATTTTTATTATATAAAATTTACTTTTAATTCAAATTTTTATAACGTATTTCTTGATCCCTTTAAATTAATTATTTTAACATGATAAAATATTCATTATGAATAATAAATATTATTTTTAACAATTATTAAAACTTAAAAAATATAAAATATATCTTTAGTTACTTAGAAAAATTTTAAAAAAATGAGTATTTTTAATAAAATAAATATTTTGAAAAAAAATTATTCTCTTAACTCTGTCAGATGAAAAAAAAAAAAACTCATGTAACTAAATATATCGTAACCTTTATTGGTTCAAATTATGAATGTCAAAATAATTATTAATTATCTTGTAACATTCGTTTTACGTTATTTATTTATTTGAAATGGTTCGACAGTCGTGGAGTTGACCGATGAACATCATTATTCTTAACTTTATTTTAAGTTTAAACTTTAAAGAGCAAATTATATAATGCATTTAATTGTTTTAATTTTAAAGTTTAAAGTGAAAAGTTTAAATGCAACGAAAGCAAGTAAACGAGTCACACACACACAATTGCTGGTTTGTTCCAGTTGAAATTGATCTCATTTTTTGTTTCAGACTCTTTCTTGCTCAAAAACACTGCTCAACTCCAACATCGTACTTCAGATCTATCACACCCATCTTTTGATTTCACAGGTAACGTCAAAATCACCACTTTCCCTATATTTGTCTGTTTATTTTGGCTTTCTGATCTTTCACCACATTTCCAATTTCTGTTTCCGAAGCAATTTTTAAGAATGTCCCATTTTTAGAAATTAAATTTTCCGTCCGTGGAAAAATTCTTCCTTTTTACTGGTAGGATCATATTTGTGTGCTGGGTAGAATTAAAGATTAATCTACCTTCATGGGGTTCCTCGTGTTTTTGAAAAACTATTGTTCTTACGCTGAATGTCATGTTAATTAATGTATTGAGATCAGTTCAATGTGATGTAGATCCTGCAAGCCTCGAAATGAGTAGAGGATTTGCATCAAAGAAATCTTCCTCTTTGCCCCCACCACCGACACCAATCACAGTTGCATCATCATGCGCAAAGAAGAATCAAAGTCCTAGAAGCCCTTTGCAGGATATCAACCGCATTTCCAGTAGCAGCAACAGTAGTTATGCTTCCTCTAGTGTGTCCACTGAAGCCTCAAAGGGCTGCCTGAAGTTCTTGTCTTCCTCTTCTTTTAAAACCCCTGTCTATAGACCCAAGAATCTTACCAAAACTCCCAACTCAGTCCCTCATGCACTAGCATTGAAACAATCTAAATCTAAGTCCTCCAAGGAGAACCTTCCAAAGGGTAATGTTGGGCTGCAAACGAAAAAACTCGGGTCGGATAAGGGCCGGGCGCATAGGAAGAATCCCCCATGCCTCTACCAGTGGCAGTCTGGGAAGAAATCTGGTTCCAGGACTGGCCAAAAGTCTAAGCCTTGTTCTTCTTTGAATGAACATGGCAAGTTTTTATCTAGATTGCCATCTGCATCAGAGGAGTTAAAGCAAAAGAAGGATACCCAGGGAGGGATAAATGATAATGCTGGGGAGCATGCCCTCGTGACGTCGTGTCAAACTGATGCAAGTTTGACTCCTTTGAGTAGTAAAAAGGTTACTGGGTCAGATTTGGAAGATATTAGATTTTATGAGGATGTGGAGAACCCAAGCACAAGCACCGGTAGAACACCTCCAATTCACAACTCTGTTTCCCCAGAGATACAATGTGGTGGGTCTTCTTTGGTTCCCAAAACACCAACACCTGCTTGTTATGGTGCCGGCTATGTTGTTTCTGGTGTTGCTGACAAGAGGAAATGTAGGCCTAGAGGGATTCTCACTGTAGAAGAGAACTATTCAGGCTTTGATAAAGTAACTGCTAATAGTTTTGATGATGATGAGAAAAAAATAGTGGATATTAATAACAACGCTAGTACTTCCTTGTTACCTTTGCCAACTGAAGCCGTAGTGCAATGGCTTTCTTCTCCACGTAGCAAGGGAAAGAAAATTCCAAGTCAGAAGTATGAAAATGGGTTAAATCAAACTCACGGATTGGCGGAATCCACAACTTTCGTTTCCAGTATTTCACCATCATCCAGTTCTAAAGCATTTTGGAATGTAAGTGATAGCAGTGATTTGTCTGGTGGTGCTAATGATATCAGGAGATCTTCAAATTCTCCAAGCAAACTTGCTGAATTTCAAGCACCTTCTGATTCCATATTATTGCCTTATCCATCCTTATTGTTTTCTCCCAATTCCATGTCTATTTGTAGGACAGGTAGCTCACGAAAAGGAAACAATGATCAGTACAATCTCATTGATGAGAATTCTCCCTTCTCCCTGAATTCATTTAGTAGTGGAAATGTTATTCAAACTCCAAAGTCAGATTCCAGTTCGGATTTACATGTTGGATTGTCATTGGTGCATGCAGACAATCGAAAGGAAGATAATTCTAACCCTGACCTTACCTCATCCAGCAAAGTTCTATACGAGAACTTCCTTCTCAATAATTCTATGCCACTGGAGGATTCTGTTAATTCAAGTTTCCAGTTTGATTGTTTAACTGTGCCTTTTGAATCCATTGATCTCAGCAAACTTCCAAGACTTTTGGATGATCAGGATCCTTGGTTATCTAGTTCTACAACGGAGAATGCCTCGCAATCCCAAATGAGGATATCATGGAGGGAAGGGTTAATGAGCCAACTTTATGAACTGGATGAGTTTGATTGCTGTAGGTGTTTGTCAGATGAAGAAGACATCACCAATGACCGTGGTATCAATAGTTTGTCAGGTCCTCAAGTCAATGTTGAAATAGATGGTGGTAAAAAATTGAACAATGATGCTGGAATCACTGAAAGTGAGGATAATGAACTGGAAATTGATGGCTTTGGCAAAGAAAATTTTCCAGCTTTAATGTCATGTTCAGGTGCTGAGTTCATAAGCACTGATGGAGGTGGTCTAGTTGCTTCAAGGGATGATTCAGACTGGACTTTATGCTGCGTGAACAAGTTATTTGAAGTGTGAATCTACCCTTCATTGTTTAATCCATTTATTGAATAAAACTTACTTGTCATGTAACACCCGGGTGAAGGAAGAATTTCTACTTGGAGGAAGCAAAATTTTTTCTACTTTCAATTTAGGAATAGTTAACTGCTCAAGTGGTTAATCAGATCAATTATGATTACTTTTACCACTTTTTGAACATCATTAACTGGTTGAGTAATTAATACTTCCTAAACTAGAAATATTTTTACCTACACTTTTTTCTTCATTTTGTAATGTACCCTTCTCTTTTTCCTCTCTAGTTTTTCTATCCTTGTATTTAGTGAAATTTGTCTTTCACTCTCTAATTGGTCTACCTGTTCTACGTGGAAGCCATTTATAAAATATTATGTATCAATCTTTATGGCTTTGGACAAGGTGTCGCTAATTAGTCATTTGGCTGCAGATATCTTCCATGTGTGTATCTTCCACTAACTTTTATACTTTTTGAGTTATAATAAAAGAGAACCATGTTGGTAGGGAATGCATAAGTAGTGTGCATGCTTGGATTAGTTCATTTTTAAGAAATATCTTTTTTTGTTAACTAGGAAACTTTTTCTTGACAAATAAATGATTATTTTTCTGAATTATGTTGCCAAACACACGTTGACATAAAATAAGATATTACACCTTTATGTGGTGGGGAGGTCGCTGCTAGAAAAGGCAGTTGTAATATCTCAAATGAAATTGGAAAAAAGTTCTTTTAACGTCACTTTCTTGTTACACCTTCGTTTACCAGCAAAAAAGTAGAGATGAAGAGAAAGACTTAGAGAGTGGATTGGAGAGTACAAAGGAAGTGCAACACAATATGATGCCAAATTATTTTTCAATGAATTTTTATTTTATTTTTGCGTGCACGTAATGGATTTTCTTCAATCGATGGTGGATGATGTGGCCCTTCGAGGCAGCAAGATCATCCAAGTGGGATAATCTCTATCAACAAAGCCTTTTTTATTCACACGGTCAAGCATGAAAACTTTTATCAACATATTTATTTAAGGGACCTAGTTATCCACCAAATGGTCAATGAAATTGGTTTCACTTAAAAAGTAGAATAGCTTAATAAAGTCGACATATTCAATCATATAAGTAATGCACAAATAACTCTCCTCTGATAAAAACAAAAGTAAATTTACGTATGAATCAATTTGACTGTACTCAAATTAAGCCATATTGTTTAAGTTAGTCAAAGCTAAATATGTATAAAAATTATTTTGCTCTAATTGTTTAATATTTGATTCTGGGCGATTAAGTTAATTAACACATACATGATTGTAAGGGTTACATACAACAATTAAACTCTTTTGTTTTCTGTCAACCGTTAAGCTTATGTGGCGTGTTTTTCTCATATTTGAGACTACTAATTCCAAAAGTGGTGTCTCGAGAAAGTAGGGACTCCATGCCTTGTCAAAGTTTTGGCAACGTCAATAGCATGTTCAATTAAGTTTAAATTATTTAGTTTTCAAAAACTTTCTCAAAAAATATAAATAAACAAATTTTTAAAATAAATAAAATCAAACATTCACTGAGGTGCCAGGGCTCTCAAATTGGAAAGTGTATATTTTGTATGTACTATATCTTGGATATTATATAGTATTTGAATTATACCAGTTTAGAATAAAATAAAACAACTTCAACTGGATTAAAAATTGTGAGATAATTAATCTGTGAAGACAATTAGTGCCAAAATATCTTAGCCATCAAACCTTGATTGACGAGCAAATCTAACCAAAGGTTTTTGTTAATAGCTATTCTTAGAGCAAGTAAAACATAATTGAATAAGAACGCTCAAACTATTCATAATCAAATTCTGTGCCAACTTACAAAAACAATATGCAAAATGGTTCACTTAACTATTCCAAAACGCAGCAACAATGCAATTTAAATAAACTCTTCACTGGAAACAGATACATTTTCTTTTCCTAATTTCTAAACTGTCTTTGTTTTTGGGGTCTTCTTCCTGAATTGTTTTCTGGGAATCGAGTACTTCATCCCTATAAAAAATAACAATGCACCAAAAAGTGCTGTGCTCTGCCATAAAAAAAAGTGAATACACATAAGGTTCTCACATAGACAAAATCATTAAATAGAAAAACAGGAAATACCAATAGTTTGCAGAAGCACGTACCTGAATGAAATCATTTAGCAGTAAACTGTACTCAGGCTTATCAGGGCTATAGTTATAGAAATCATACAGTATTGGTGTAGTAAGCCCCAGATACCAAAGCTAGGAGGGAAAAAGGTAGTTAGGACACTGGATTATAATGTTTTAGGATTAAAACTTATAAAATAAATTAAGAATGACAACTTCTATTCATTTCAAAGGTAAGAGAGAAGACCGCTCTTACCAGAAGATAAGATCCAAATGTGCTGCCAAACACAAATAGAATCCCTCCAACCCCCTTTAGAAATATGATAGTGGTAATCAATTGCCGAACCTGTATTTAAATTTTGATCAGAAAGACATAGGCAAGTCGAAATTGAATTCCAATTCCAAAGAACTGATAATATGAGAAAAGATGGCATTACATTAATATCTGGTATCTCTACTCCCAGTTTGAAGGATAAATTTCTCCTCACAACATTGAGCTTGGGAATCAACTCCTTTGCAATGGGTCCACCAGTGGCATCAAATTCATTAAACCTAGCAACATACGTTCTATATAAATACAAAAGTACTAAATGTTGATTCGATAGTATTATTAGCAAACTAAAACTGCTTTAGCAACTCGACATTTGATTGGCTAAAATCTTATCAACAAGGTATTTGGTACAAAGGCTAAGCACATTCATGAACATCAAACTGGTAATCCACCACCAAGCTAGTTACAAAATGAAGTAATTGGAGTTAAAACTGCATAAAAGGCTGCAGCTGACTATAGAAATGTATTCCAATCAATAAGTCTCCAAGACATATTGAAATTGGTACTTTTGGGTCCATGTAAAGTTTATAAAGTTGCAATCTCAGCACAAATTGCATGTGGTACGTTTTGGATTCCTGAATTTTTATGTTACGAATACATTGGAAAACCAGCTAGCTGGGTCTCACTCTATCAGTTGATTTCTTAACACAGCTAAGCTTCTATTAAGCCCTTATATTCAATATCCACCCATTCCACATCCCCCCCCCCCCCCCCCCCCCCCCCACAATCTTGCCAAAATGTGACATTAAAGGAAACAGAATCCATAAGCAAAAAAAGGGGACTTTCAGAAGGACAGTAAGTAGAAAAAGATAAATCAATATTACTGTCGATATCAAGTAATAACAAAAGAATTACCAATACTTAGAACAAATCATCACAATTTTAGTGTCTCGTAGCTCCTTTTATATAATGTTAAGCACAGACTTCTACACAACCCATGTTAAATGAGTCATTTGAACTATCAATTCTTAGTCTGTGCCTCACTTGATATCAAACTTTCATTACTAATTACAAACACGAAAATCCTCAAGGATTTGAAAAAACCAACTTAAGGAAAAACAACATTAAACCCATATTCCATATTCGATGTACAACTTCGAATTTCAGGAGTGCATTGGCTGTAGCTATTGCTAACAGTCAACAATGTTTAAAACATAAGAATCCCCATATGCTGGCAAACTTGAGAGAATTAATTAATCAATAATTTACATTAAAAAAACCCAATTATCAAAACAGATAGATATCCAGTAAACAACATCATGGATTCATGGGTTTGCACTTTACACTATATCTACGTGTCTCTATAGTGAAAATACAAATCTGAATAAAAACCCATATGCCCAAAAACGAAAATATAATGGGAAAATGAGTTTTTTTTGTTTCTTGCAGCAACCTAAACGTTATGTAAAAAATGGATCTAGAGAGAGAAAGAGAGAGAGAGAGAACTAACATCTGCCATGCGGAGAGAATGAAGAGGGAAGCAAAAAGGAGACGGCCCAGAAAGGAGGAGAAGCCCATTTTGTGAGTGTGTAATGGAGTTGCACGTTCAGGAGAAGCAGAGAAGAGAGTCGCAGTGGTCAATTTGGTTTTGGTGTTTGATTCGTCAAATGATGGAAATTGTAACCAAGTACTGTATCAGGTTAGACACTTGGAATATTTCAAGAGGAATGTTTTCCAAGAAAAACACATATACTTAGCTTAACCCTTTTTTACTAACGCTTTAGTTTGTCCTTTTTTAAGGTTAGAGTACACATGTTTCCAAATAAGTTTGTTGTTTTCTTGTTAATATTCTGGGCTTTAAAAAAAAAAAAAGAATTTTGTGATATAAAATGAATTTTAAAGGATAAGCTAAAAAATTATTACTATTGATAACTAACATGAATTATTATGTTACATGACTTATTTATGAATAAGCAAAATATCTACTAAAACATTTTTTAATACCTAGAACTTGATATTCTTTCAATGCCACTTAATTTTTTTTTTAGTTTTTTATATCTGTATTTGTATTACTCTTTAATTGAAATTTTTATCATTGTCTTTACGTCGTAAGTCACTAAGCACTACGCTGTACTCTTTTAATTAGGATTTAAGTTTAAGTGATCTTAATCATAGTTGTCTTCCAGTCTCAATAATATTATCAGTTAAAAATGTCAAATTATTAAATATTTATAATAATTTTTTTGAAACTTAATTATTCATAATTTATGAACAGTAATTTTAAGTAAGTATTTTTTTTTTCATTCACTTTTCTCTTAATCTTATTATCTTTCTCTCAAATTCATTGCATTGTCTTTATATTTCACATTAAAATGACAAAAATTCACATGAACTTTAATTTTAAAATGTAACCGACTAAATATATTTAAACTATTTTTTAAGCTGTAATATTTAAAAATGGAATCAATTAAATTTAAAGAAATTATAAAAAATTATATAGTTATTAATTTAATTAAATATATTTTAATTGAGAGTTCTTATCAAAACTATACATTTTCTTTAAAAAAAAATATTTGCAACAACTAAATAAGAAACAAACAGAGTAATAACTATAAATAGAAACTTGATACTTCCATTCCAAGTAACAAAAATTGATCGAGAAATCCAGCAAACAGATATCCATTTGTTTTTCTCGTTAAATTTTAAAAACAAATTGAGAGTTTCATTACGTCTCAACTATTCCTTTTGCAAACAAACAAGCATTCTACAAATACACTGCGAATTCGTCAAAATTTTCATTGACAATTGCTTCAATAAATCACATCTCCATGTTCATGCATGACAACTCCCTATATCCTATTCATTAGTTTATTTTTATTTTAAAAGATAAAAAATTATGATACATCTGTGTATCACTCGATGACTCATTCGTTCTAGATGCTACCAATATTAATAAAGGATAGCGACTAAAATAAATCGTTATTGCTATTAGAATTTTATTTTAATAAAATATTTATTTTTAATGTTATTGTTGATTACTAAGGTAATACTCCAACAACACATAAGTAACTACACCTAAATTTTGTCCCAACTTTTATCTTTCTTAATTTTAGTTTAGGTTATCACATACTCTATTTATTAAAGACAAATGAAAAAATATATAATAAATATTTTATGGAAACAGGATCATTACAAATTTCTAGAATGTGCCTTATAAAAATACTAGAGACAGTAATATAATTACAATAAAAGATATTTTAGACAAAAATAACTTAAATAAGAGTGATAATTATGATTTTTTACATTACTTTTAAATTTTACTTAATTTATAAGAAGAAAAAAATATTAATTAATTTAGAATAGTCTAAGTTTTAATGCATCACATAATATTAAAAATATATATTTAATTATTATCTGTTTCCATAATTAAATTATGATCGTACACAAACATTAATAAAAAAAAAATTTAAACCAATAAATCATATACCGACAATTTCCCTGCTATAGTTTTGAAAACATTAATAATGAATATTCCTAGTTAGAAGAAAAAAGGGCTTTTTTATTTAAATAATACATTTTTAAAAACAAATTCTTAAAATAAGGTTTTTGCTAAACTATTTCCGTGTCTGGAGCTTTTTTTTACCAGGGTGGCAGTAGTATCGCACATGCATAGACGATAGTAAATTTTTATTATTATTTTAATAGAGTATCGTTCCAAAATTACCGATACTATACTAGACTGCACGAGTATCGAACAAAGTGAAACGATAACATATTTTTATAATTATTTTAATATATTATCGTCGTCCAGCATTCGAAACTCATATTTTTTTAATCAATTTTAATACTATCGTTGCAGATTACTCAATATTTCAAAAGCAACGTAAAAAGACTTATAACTCAATTTTAGAGAGCGGTTCAAATTGAGCCGCTCTCGTAAGTCACCTTTAGAGAGCAGTTCACTTTGAACCGCTCTCATAAGTCACCTTTAGAGAGCGGTTCACTTTGAACCGCTCTCGAACCGCTCTCATAAGTCACATTTAGAGAGCGGTTCACTTTGAACCGCTCTCATAAGTCATCTTTAGAGAGCGGTTAAATTTGAACCGCTCTCATAAGTCATCTTTAGAGAGCAGTTCAAACTGAACCGCTCTCTTAAATAAGTAGTATCGACAATATAGGGACGATAACCATTCGCGATGGACGATCGGGGATAAATTGTGCCACGTGTCGAGATCGTATGTGTATCGTCTCTGACACGTCGACTGGCTTATCGTTTCTTTTGGAGCGATACTAGTTGGGGCCACGACACCTGGAATATTGGAACTGACGCCGCCCAAGCTTCTACTTCTCTTCCCCTCCATCATAATCTCCATTAACGCCGGCGTTGAAGGTTTTTTATGCGAGTTTGCAAAAGTCTTGTGTAAAAATTTCATTTCGTTTGCATTATTCTCTGAAATATTGGAAGGTAAAAATTATTTTGTTGAATTTGTGATATTTTATTGAGTTTCATTTGAAAAATAATAACCGATTTCAATCTGTAATTTAGGAGCCGATATTGGTGAACTGGAATAGTCGTTGTTGCTGCCGGCATTAAAGGTTAAAATTCTATATCAAATGCAGTTTAACTTTTTTTTGTAAATTTTGTATCAGATTTTAGTAATTATATGTATGAAATGAAAAATGTGAAAGTTTGTATATGTAAAAACTGTGCATTTGACTTAGATTTGACCAACAACTAATGCATCACCCTCCCTCCATGCTTGATCAGGATCAACATCTATATTTTCCATTTCATCATCAGCATGACCCCAGTTAATATAGGTATAATGTGGACTTGAATTCCAAAAAGGAGTTTCAATCAAGCCTGCATATTGCATTATCATTCACCAATTTATTTTACATGTATATGAAAACGTATTTTATAACATTTAAATGTACTTAATACCTTGGACTCCTGCATTATCACTTATATTCAAGTTACTATAAGATCCACCCTCTAAATCAGATTCAGATGAAGTTTTTTCAAGATCCCCCCATTCACTGTTATTGTCATCATCATCCTCATTCTCATATTCACAATCTACACAACCATGACAGTATTATTGTTAAGTAAACATAAATACAATAAAATTAAATATATATATATATATATATATTGTCATAAGAAAATATATAATTACTAACACCTGATACAAAAGGGAGTGCATCTGCCTCAGACATGTTCTCACGTGAACATGATAAATTTAAGTCCACACCTTGTAATTGAATACAAGAACTTTCACCAGACGCAATATCTGCATATACTTCGATTGCACTTCACTGATTTTGTTGAAGAAAAGCACTTAACATGCAATCAATATCTTCATTATCGCATATATCTAACATTGTGTATTGTCTAACAATCGGGTCTACTAAAAATCGTGAAATCAACCTAGATATAACCTGACTAGTAGACAATTTCAGTTTTGCATGAATTTTTCTTTTCAATGTCTCCAAACTTATTCCACGTTCAATCTTAATCATTTTATTATTTCCTTCAAACGTAACACATTCGTTACTTGAAAATATTCGACCGTTCCAATGTACAATTATCACAAAATCAGTCATCCTGCATCAACAAATTATAATACTCAATTAGAACATATATATTAATTTAAATGTTAATTGTAAATAACCTAATTCATATTCTAATTATAATTACAAAATTTCACACTTTTTCCTATATTTTAATAATTCACTTATACTTCATTTTATTGTATTAATCATCTTTTTAAATTTTTAAAACTTTCATATTTATATAATCTACATAATATTTATTGACTTATTACCTATTTGTGCATCCTAATTTACATAATTTTAACACTTATTCTTCTCAAATTGTATTAAATATCAAATTAATATTTCTTAATTTAATTAAAAATTACAACAATAACTACATTTACAATATAGTAAATTTTTCAATACAAAATTTACACTTTACATGTGTACCACAATTTTTTCCTAATTTTTGTCCATAAATTTATTAGAATAAATTATATAAATACATACTCTCCAACAAATCTACATAAACATGATATTAAATATATTTAAATCTTTCCATTATTTTACTAATTTTAATTAATAAATTAATTTAAATTTCATACTATAAATTTATATAATAACATGATACTCAATATATTTAAATCCTTCTACTATTTTACTAATTTTAATTAATAATTTCATACTAAAATTTTAACATTATTAATACAAACATTTTATATAACTAATACCAAAATTTACTAACCTTGAATATGCTTTTCCTGCTTCTTGCTTCCTGCTCCTTGCTTCCTGCTTCTCTGTTTCCGCTCCTCCAATACAAATGTACAAAGTGAAATTGAAGGGAGCGTGGGTGGTAGAAATAGGGGGATAGTATCGCTCCATTCAAACCGATAACCAGCGACAAAACTATCGTCCTATAAAGTCCGATACCACTGCCAACCGGTTCCTTAAAAAGTATTATTTAAATAAAAAAAATGACTTATGAGAGCGGTTCAATTTGAACCGCTCTCTAAAGATGACTTATGAGAGCTGAACCGCTCTCTAAAGGTGACTTATGAGAGCGGTTCAATTTGAACCGTTCTCTAAAATTGAGTTATAAGTCCTTTTACGTTGGTTTTGAAATATTGAGTATCGGTTAATCTGCAACGATAGTATTAAAATTGATTAAAAAAATACGAGTTTCGAATGTTAGACGACGATAATATATTAAAATAATTATAAAAATATGTTATCGTTTCACTTTGTCCGATACTCGTGCAGTCTAGTATAGTATCGGTAATTTTGGAACGATACTCTATTTAAATAATAATAAAAATTTACTATCGTCTATGCATGTGCGATACTATTGCCACCCTGGCAAAAAAAAGCCCCAGCCACGGAAATAGTTTAGCAAAAACCTTATTTTAAGAATTTGTTTTTAAAAATGTATTATTTAAATAAAAAAGCTGAAAAAACGGACACATGCAACGGCGGAAAACTTGAAAATTGTAAATATACTTTAGCGAACGGTTATGAAAGCCGGGAATTCACGTTCTCAAAACAGCTTCACATTTCAATTTTTGCTCTGCAATTTGAATGACAATTTGATTTGATTTCTTGAAGGTTGTCTTCACAGTCAGTTTCTTATGTGTGCCACGCTTGCTGTTTCGCAAGGTATTTGATCATGAACTCACAACTTTTCTTTTTTGGGTCTGATTTTATGGTATAGAATTTGGCTTTATTGAATTATAATGTTTGAAATTTGTAATGATCATGAACTCACAACCTTTAAATTTAAGTTTTAGTAGAAATTATAAATTATAATGTTTGAATTTATTTTAAGCAATATTAATTATGTAAAATCAATTCTATTTAAATTTATATTTGCAAAAGTTTAGTAAATTATTAATAAGAGTTGTATTGACAACTACTTAAATTTAGAGACCTCATGGAAAGTTTAGATGGTCTACAGCGTGATGCCAGAGAATTGTTTTAATATTATGTTTCATTTTATATTTAAAATTTGAATTTTTTTTTAATTATTCACCTACTATAATCTTATTCAAATAGATTAGATTATTATTGGAGGCAATTTTTTTTAAGTATTTAATACATTACGCTAAAACATTTGAGATGATTTATTATTTAAAATATTTATTATTAATTCTTATTTAAATACTATTTTTAGTAATTTAATTAATAAAAATTATCTTATATAGAATATTTTTAAAAAATCAATAAACTTATCTTCAAAATTTCCTAGAGTTGAACTTGTTTTTTTCCACCCTCATTAAAATTTCGTTGCACTTGTTTCATAAATCCCGAAGCAGTACCTCATAAACAGGTAAAATAATTTAAATATAGTAAAATATAAATAATATACAGAAAATATGATATTTTTGGTGAATTTACTTGAATATGGCGTTTCAAAAATCGCCATTGGTGAGATATTTCTAGAACTCAGACAATAACCTGCAACCTGGAGACCAATGACATAACTATGAGGTTGATGGACATTTGAAAATCGTCATTGACAATCTTTGACCCTTCCACTTGCAAATGCATGCAGGAATCTCTAAAAAATCGTCATTGGCAATGTTTGACCATAAAGCACCGTTCCCATGCGAAGCAGTCGTTGAACACTGCAATAAATCTCTGAAAAGCTTATGAAAAATCGTCATTGGCGATGTTTGACCCATCAAAAATCTATCACAATGCACTATTGCTTACCATGCTTGTCAGTCAAAGCAATTAAACGACTATAAATCCCACTTCGGTGCAGCAAGAGAAGACATGCATGAAGGAGTGAGGGAGAAAAAATGAAGGAAGAAGAAGGAGCATTCTGGGAGCTAGAATATAAAGGCGAGGGAGCAGTTATATTCCTTATCCAAGCGAAAAATAAGAAAGGAAGCTATCTCTACGCTGGAGCCTTACATAAACCTTTCTAATGGTGTTAAAATGGAGCGAACAGGAACTAAGGGAGGAATGTTATGACTACTGATATAAGAACGATACAAGCACAATAACTGGTAATAATATATTATTATATACCTTTACCCCAAAAGACGTTTGAAGATCTCGATTGTAAAGAGAGGACTACTCGATTCAATTTTCTCTTGGTGCCCATTTCACTTGTGATCATATCCCATGCTATTAGAAAAAAAGTTCTGACCCCACATCCTTCAAGCTAACTGCAAATACTCCTGACGTTTACCCCGCTATTCCACCACTTTATCTTGTCGCCCTTTCTAGCTTTCCAAAGAAAAAGGTATATACGGGCTTGCCTAAGGAGATTGTCCCTAACCCTTATGAGCATTTTGAAGGAGTGTTATAAATGAATGAAAGAATATTTGAGTGAAAAATACTTAAATTAAGAAAAATATATATATATTTGAAAGATGGTTAGAGATATTACATTTGATTCAAGTTAGTCATCCGTAATTTAAATATAAGTGTTTTAATTTTTATATTTTAATTAAAATTAAAATTTAATTACAAATTTATTATAAATATTTATGGTAATATAATAATTAGTGAGTAAGTAAAAATTAGGTTGCTAAATATACATTTATGGTATTATAATTAATTGTTATTATTGTATTTATGTTGATAAATAAATTTGGGGAAGAAAATAATGTTAAGTAATAATTAAAAATATTTAATATAAAAAATAGAAAAGTTTCAAAAAGGAAATTTTTTAAAATTAGAATAATAATTAAATTTGTATTAAATTAATTTATATTAAATTTTGTTATTTATTTTTTTGTCATTCATTAACATATTGTAATTCATATTAAAGTGTTATCAATTTTTTTCCATATAAATTTTAGAACATTTGAGATAATTATGTTAGTAAATATAATAAATTACAATATGTATTTTTAAAATTCTGTTATTTAATTTTATTAACATAATATTCTGTTTATAAGTTAGTAAATATCATAATTTATAATTTGTTTTATTGTTTGTTTATAAATTTCACCTAAATTATTTGTTATTTGTGTTAATTGATATTATTTTTTTATAATAGAAAATGAGACTATTACGATCTTGTTATTTATCCATAATGCCACGTAGAGAAGAAATAAATGAAATTTTATGTGATGCTGAGTTTCATTAGGTTTCTAAAATTTGTCATATGCAAATGAACGATCCTTTGATTAATGCACTTGTCGAACGATAAAGGCCTAAAATACACGTTTCATTTACTTTGCGGAAAATGCACAATTATATTAGAATATGTTGGTATGTTACTTGGACTACGGGTTGATGGTTTACCCAGTGATTGGGTCAACTAATTCATTTTCTACAGTGGTTCAAAACATGTGTGATGAGTTATTAGGCAGTTGATCGTCAATGAGTGATATTGAAGGATAAGAAATTAAATTAAAATGGCTTACACAATATCTTGGTTGGCTTCCTGTTAATTCTAACATTAGAAGAGCACAACATGCACGCAGATGTATACTTTGTTTGTTGGGCCATGTTCCAATGCCAAATAAAAGCAATTCCGTGGTACATACAAAATTCTTGCAGTTACTGACACATGTGAATGAAATTGGGAATTATAGTTAGGGTTCGACATGTCTTTCGTTTCTTTATAGAGGCTTAGGTTGTGGTTCATGACTTGATGCCAAAGAAATTTGTGGGTGTGTAATATTGTTGCAAGTATGGGCTTGACACCAATTACCATGGTTGGCATCAATTCCCGGTGAACTGATAGTATTTTCACTTGTTCTGAGATGGAGAAAAATGCGATATCCAGCAAACTTACCGTTTAAGAATGTTGGGAGTATTTGATTAGCACTGGATCAAATGAGTGTTAATGAGGTATATTCATATAACGTCGTTGTCATTATTAAGATATTTAATTTTTGTATTTGTCATATTATAACATTAATATTTGCTTATTTAATACAATTTTTATGGCAACCATATGAGGATGATGACATTGATGCCTTAATTCTAGATGATGTGAGAACAGAACGTTTTATGTGATCAACCATGAGCCCTTTGATTTGTTTTGAAGTTATATAGTGGCACGCAGCTGATCATGTCATGCGACAATTTGGATTTGCCCAACCTATTTCTCGACCAACTGAAAATTTGGAAGCGATTCATGACAAAGATTTATGAGGCATAAGAGAACCAAAAACTAGAGGATCATTTATGATGATTGGGTCATAATGTGCAAGCATCGGTATCAGCGTATCTTACAAGGATTGTCAGTTAATAACTATTATTCTTCTGATGAATATTGGACATGGTACACAATTTATGCAGCAAATTGGATATGGTTATGCCCATAGAGGGAGCAACCATCACCAGAATAGCAGCTATTCCCTGACGAGCCACTACTTTCCCATCTTGACGCCATTCCCATGGATACATCATAGATATATTAAGATATGCCACCATCTGCAATTCAACCAAATCAGAAATATTATTGGTCACCAGAAATGAACCAGTGACAGCCATTTTAATGGGATGAAGAACCCTTACCTCAACAAGAATGACGAATGTCTATAGATATAAGGAATAGTCGTGATGGATCAAGAAGTAGAGAATCTCAAGGTAGGAGGTTTGTTGATTGTAATAGTGCAACTGTGATATCTGATCAATTATGTGCACATATAACTTTGGGGTTGATAAAGGTCAAAGTTCTCAACGCAATCGTCCTTGTAACTTTGACTTAAATGAGATCGTAGTTGTAGGAGAAGCACCAGTACACGAGGAAGATATGTATCAACCGTAACTAATGACAGCAGAGTATGAGGTTGAATCTCAAGGAATATTCTCACTAGGTGATGAATGGTCCTTGCCACTAATGTCATGGCCAAACATCTGGTCATGAAGAGGAACAGAGGTAGGACCAAGAGCATGAGCAGGAGGAAGAGCAAGGTGTGGGTGATGATGTAGATACAGGAGGAAGATATAGGGAATTTTTTTCACGTCTACTATGTCTATTTGTTCAACCTCTTGATAGATATAGTCTGTTACTAATCAAGAAGAAAAAGGGCAAAGGAGGATAGTCATATTGTTATTGTTTGCTTACTTTATTATGTAATGTAAGAGTCATGTTGTTATTTGTTGTTTTATTTTGTTTGATTAGTTCACGTCGTTATGTAATAGGATTTTAATCAGTTATTTTAATTTGTTTGATTATGTTTATTATAATTGTTATTAATTTAAATTTTAATTAATCCATGAAATTAAAATATAACAAGAACAAAAAAATTACTAACTCAAACAACGATATTTATTATAATATCACAAGACATAACAAGACATAAGTAAATATTTTGAACAACTACAAACATTATGAAACTAAAAACAATTACATCAAAATAGATGGTTCAACATAGTATATTATCACAACTACACATCATGAACTTGGTCTTGGAGCATGAGGACATTGCCTTCGACTGTGGTTTTCTACTCGACAAAGACTACATTGTTTTGGTCTTCTCATTTCATGCATATCCATTTCATTAAGAAAGTGAGTTGATTTGAGACGACCTTTAACTGTGCGCTTTAAGCTGAGATTAGGACAGAGTTTTGGTCTTCTATAGTGACGCCATGTGCTTTCATTCCCAATTACTGTAAACTCCTTCTTATAAACCTTGCAAACTTCCTTAATTATATAGACATTATCAACATAACCATGCCAATCAATATTTTTACTACAACATGCAGCAATTACGTGATGACATAGATATCTATTAGTATGCATATCACCACACTCACAGTACCTTCATCTAAGATCAACTCTATATTATTGGCTGTTTGATAACTCCTAAACATGGAAACTCTCATATTGTCTATCAAATTGAGTTACACGCAAGTTTTTTGCACCTAACTCATTTGATTGTAATCGAGTTGTCACATATTCAGAGAAAATATGTCCAGCCTTTCTCCGTGCATATGCTTCACTCCTTTTACGAGCAAATAATTCAGCCAATTGGAAGTAAGTTGCTCTTAATAGTCCAGTGATTGAAAGATTCAACCAGATTTGTGGTCATGTGGCCCCACCTATGGCCTCTGTCAAATGCTAGAACCCACTTCTCTCGAGGAATTTCATCAACCCAGTTAGAGTAGAACTCCCCACGTTCCCGTAATCTATCATAATGAATATTGGATTCACGTTCAGTTCTTGAATAATCTGCAAAAATTGACACGATTCGTATTAGTTAATTTAATACATATATTAATTCATATAACATTTTTATTTAAAATACATCAACATCGTGATACATACCCATGTAGACGACAAGTTTATGCAACTATGGAGCCTTGAATCTTTGTAAAAAAATTGCTGCAATATGCCAAATATAATACATGTGAAAGGCTCTCGGTGGTTCTCACTCTCCATTGCTTCTTCTTATTGCTGCATTAATTGACTCGTATCGATCTGAAATTATACCAACGCTATCTTGTGTGACAACGTGTCTGCATAAATTATCAAGAAAAAAAAAAACTAGGCATTCGAAGTCTCTCCCTCAACAATAGCAAAAGTAATCAGTAAAATATTCTGATTACCATCTTGTGCAACAGCTACTATGAGAACTCTCTTGTATTTTCTATATAAATGTATTCCATTAACTTGCACAAGTGATTTGCAGTGTCCAAATGCTCCAATACAAGGACCAAAAGTCCAGAGCACTCGACGAAATATTTTAACATTGGGAATTAATTCATTCGCACGGTAGGCATCGACAGCATCCAACTAAACAACAGAACCTCAAACAATGTCACACATCGCTAAACACCATTATAGTTAGGCTTCAAATAAGGCTTCTCATTGTCTATAAACTTTTTTAATCGCCTTTTGTTTTCCCATCCATGTTTTCCGATATGTTGTTGTGTAGCCATATCGAGACTGAATTTCACTAATAACGAGTTTTATCTTAAAGGAAGGATCATACTCAACCATTGGCTTTATACATTCTGCAATTGTGTCTGAATCCAATTTAGTATGATCCTGAGAAATCCTTCCTCTTGTACATGTGTGCAGACCGTTGTACCTTCTGATCTCCCAAATAAACTCGTTCCTTCTAAAACTAGCACGAAGAAATCATCCACAATCTATTCCATACCTCACATTTACAATAAAATGTATTTGGTTCTGACTCAACCACTGTAGTCTACTCCGTTTGCTATACTATAACACTTAATTGTTCGTATATCAGTTTCTCTATCATTAAATTGCTTTCCAACATACAAGTCTCCATCTACATCAGAAAAACCTATGAAATGCAAACACAAATATAACAAATTAAAAAACTATAATTTAATTCATCAACAACATTTTTAAAAATAAGACATACCTAAATTTGCATGCTTTGAAAACTCAGTTGCGTGTATAGCATCAAGATTTAATGAAAGCATGAAAGATGGCTCCCCAAATGTATGTTGGCCAATCACTGTGTTTGACAAATGGATCTCATCATGACCATCGTCATCCATATCTTCATCTTCACTTAACTCATTGCTTCTATATTCCCCTTCAGAGTCAGAGTCAACACTTTCATTATTAGCATTTATCCATTCTATATCTCTGTTTGGTACACTGCTTACATATGTTTCATCAGCATCTTCTTCATCAATGTTAATTGCAATGTCTTTGAAAAAAAATATATAACTCAATGGCAGGAGTTGGCGGATGACACCGTTGATGTATTTGAAACATTTGTAGAACATCAGCATCATTCGTTATTGGAAGTGTCTGATATTGTATAAAACCTCCAAATATTGATATTGGACACCTATAAACAATACTTTTTACTGCCTTTGGAAACTCAAATACAATATTTTCAGTAAGCCAATGTTGCAATTCTCCAAATGATACATTCTCTCTCATATATACACATGTTGGGCTTTCATAACTGAATAATACACGTTCACAAGTATTTGTAATAATCTCACCATTAAAGTAAATCAATAAAAGTACACTCATTTTTTTTTCAATAAAAAACTCACTTTCTCTATCTACAATGTTTCCTCTCCGCTTACTCTCTATTTAAAATTTTACTCTTGCAACTTATAAAGAATGAAGAACTCGATATTTATAGGTAATTATTATAAAGTTGTCCTTAGCAATTTTCAATTTTTTTATTTAATACCATCTAAAAGTCGTCAATGGTGATTTTTTATATGCTTTTAATTTTTCAGACTCCTAAAAGTTGCCACTGACAATTTTATGTACTTTTTAAATATTCAAAACTCGCAAATGACAATTTTTATATATTTTTAAATTTTTTTAAATTTTAAATATCATCACTAGCAATCTTATAAATATATAATTTTTTTTTTAAAATATTACCATTGGCGAGTTTTGATATGATTTGATATTTTTGAATTAAAAAACACCATTGGCAAGATTTGATAAAATTCCATTTTTGTGTAATAAATAAAAAAAAACCCATATTATTGAATATAAATACCATATAAAAAAAACAGCCTCATAAACATTCATATATATTTTAATATTTTTATAATATATAAATTTTATAACAAATTTTTATTTAAAAAATTATTATAGTAAAATGTTTAAACTTTTTTTTGTTTATTATAAAAACATTTCTATATAATATATTCAACTTCATTTCTTTCTTTTTTATTTATGCAAATAAATAAAAAATATTTTTCTATTTTTTTATTCAAATAATACATTTTTATCCTATTTTTACAATTTTACCGTATTTTCGCTCTTTAATTTCTTTCCTCCATATTTTGTTAATCATCTAAACAAGTGTAAAGCGCTTCGGCCCATAGATTGAATCCAATATAGCTGGGATTATTTTAATTTAAAAATCTGTTTATGATAATATAATTCGATATTGAGCCCGTTTGCTTCTCTATTTTTTTTAGCTCAAAATTAATTTTATCCGCAAAATGAAAGATTAAGATGTTCTTTTTAACAAAACCCTAAGTCCATCCACAGGCAGCGATTCTTTTTAAATTCTAACAAAGTCGATTCTAATGCATACTCAAATGGACACATAAACTTGACTTCGACATAGTCACTCCTTGTCGCGTAACTTTTTAAAAAATAAAATTCTCATTAATAAATAATTCTGTTAAAAATAAAATAAAACATAAATAGTCAATCATACATTCATTTAAATAATATAAAAATACACTTTAAATTTTATTATATTTTAAAAAAAAATCTTTCAAGAACTCAACTTACTTCTTCCATTTCTATCTGAGGTTAGTTAAACCAAAAGTCAACCCGAGGTATCTACTAATACCTCAAAATTTTTAATTCCAGATATAAAAATGTTGATATTAATTTTTCAAGTTAATTTTAAATGATTAAAAATGATAATTTTATATTAAAAATATATTTTTCAAATGATATTTAAAAGAAAATCTATATATATATATATATATATATATATATTTGTATGCGCCTTGATACAAGGGATTGGAGTTGACAATACTTAATTTGTCCATGGACAATTTCTAAAAAAATGTATCAACCATGAAAGGGTGTAACGTGATATAGTATTGCCTTGTAGTGGGCCACATAACATTTATGGGACAACCTTCACGCTAATAGGGACGCGTGGGTGAACGTTCACTTTCATTGTGTCAGAAGAAAGAAGTTAAGGGCTAAGGAGCATGCAATTACAAGCAACCAAGGTTGTTCTGTTTGGTCACACTTTTGACTCTTGCTATTTGCCCACCTTAACGTAATGTCCTCATTTTCTCTTTTCCTTGTCTTGTATTACCCTTCACACTTTACCTTTGTGCTCACCCCAGATTCCAATTTCCCTTAGCACCTCCAATTTGTCATCTTTTCAATACTGTGTCTTCATCTATTGACCTTGTTTCCCTGTTTCTGTGGTGCCAATTGGATGTTAAAGTTAAAGGCCTTGCCTTTTGGTTCTTTGGTGATTCTTTTCTACTTCTTCGGGTCAAATCTGAAGATGGGTGTTCTTCTTTAGCCATCACGAATCTAAGCATTTCCTTGATTTGGAGAGTAAGATGAAGGATTTCCCCGGGACACCTGGTACTGTCCTTGGTTTGGCTCTTAGGATGTCACAGTTCATTTTTGCTGCTGGATCAATTGCTTCCATGGCTACCACTCCTAGTTTCTTTAATTTTACGGCTTTTTGGTAATTAAAGATTTTGCTTCTCTGAATCTCTTTTTCATGGGTTTATCTCTTTTGGTGTGATTTTGTTGCAGTAGCCTCATATTCCTGAAACACAGTAATAGGCACATGTTGTGCAACTGTTTGTTATTAACTAGCTTTTTGAAGCAAGTTTAGCACCCTGTCTGTTACAGTCGTGACTTGCATTTATGCTGGGGATTTACCATAGTTGTTGGGAATTGGGAACTCCGATACTTGTTTCTGGATACAAGAGATGCGAATAATAATTTATGCGCGACTGAATGGATCACTAACCAGTTGCTTTTCACTTTACCTTGATGACATAGGTCTACAAAAGAATAACTAGCGAATATCCTGTATATTGCACGGCTAATGTTAAAAAAACTATTTAAGGAAAAGATTTATTAAACTGGTAGAAGATTATTTTTTATAATGGAAATATAAAAATACACGCCTTTAGATTCCTTTACTAGTGATTTGGAGATATCCCATTATATTTAATATTGATTGAAGAAATTTAAGCATTGAAAGAAATTAAGGAAAGTGAAATCTCCTTGGATTGAATAACCAATGACGGGGAAACAAAATATTGTTTTGACGTGTCACAAAATGCGGAAGGCACATTGTTATGTAGACGGAGAATACAGATAGATGGATTATCCCACTCTCAAGAACGAGGATCAAATTTATTATATGGGGATGGATTAAGTAAGAAGTGTCTGATTTGTTGGATTAAATTTCTGAACCTGGATGTCTAATAGGAGGAAAGGAATCAAAGAATATTTAGAGTTGTGAGAGTGATGAGAATGGGAATAGCCATCTTCTTTGTGAGTTAGGTCCATCTACATTGTCATGAAACTTGCACGTAAAGTTCTTGCATTCTACCAAAACATTATTAACTGGGGTACATCTTCGTTCTTAACTAGTTGTAAATAAGAAGCGAAAGTTCTATGTTTATTCCTGCTTAATCTTTAGTTATATCTACAAAGCATTGACAATAAACTGCCATATTTACAATTTATTGGCGTACATGTTTATACAGAAAAGGAAAAAAAAAATTTCTTGATTGTTTGACTATTGGAGGGAAAGTCTTGGCATAATGGTGTGGTTGCTGAGTGGTTTTCAAATTGTGCGAGCAGTAGAACATGAACCTCAACCTACTAACATTCAATTTCAAACACATTTTCCTAGTTATTTTGACACAGAAGGTGTACTTGAAGATTTTGGCCTGCCTACTGTGGAAAACAATTTACAGTGAACAATTAAACGTGTTTGGCACCAAATTCAAAATTCACGAATTCTTTGCTCTTTTTAGCAACTATTCTTCATGATTTGACCCATTTTAACCAAGGTATGCTGTTACCCCTTCCTACAATAAAATCAAGAGAAACTTAGCTAGTTCAAGCAGTAAAATAACAATTATAGTGGAAAAATAGGTTAAAATCCTATAGATAAAGTGGCAAAATGATAGTGTATCACGTGCTTTTGGTACCCATTGAGCCAATGTAAATTGATTCCTAAGACAAGATCTAATTGGTCGAAATTATTTGATTGTATTTTCATTTTGACCAATGGAGTGAAAAACACTATACAAAGAGCCTAAGACTATGGGGGTGATTGTTTTCGTTTCACTAGATTACTTGTCAAATGTGATGTATCCTAGTTTAATCAGATTCATTAGTAGACATGTTCACATGATATTCCCTCTTAATCCTGCTCCTTAAAGCCTGTGAAAATTACTTTTAGATCATGACTACTACTTATAAAGTACAAATTCATCTTGTTGACATGAAATTTTAAGCTCTTTTTTTTATTCAGTGTACGCTTGGATGCTAAGAATTGAATAATTGAAACGGAAAATGGCTATATGAGCTTTGGTTTTCCATGCAATATTTGGTGACTGAACTAACAGTGGAATTCTGAATAAAATGAATCCAGCTCAGCTGAGTATAAAACTAGGCTTGGAGGTGAGATTGAGAGGGGAGTTGGTAAAAAAGGGATGCCTTCTGTAAAACCTCAGTGGAGTGTGATGTAACTGCAGACTATTTATTTTGTTCTGTTTCATGTATTTGCTTGTTTTCCCAATGAAAACATTAGTCATGAACTGTTTTACTATTGATATGGTGGTCTGAAAATGTGCTTGTGTTGTTCATTAATAGCTTGCTTGAATGTTGGATATGGAATAACTTGATATTGATCATTCCTTTTGTATCAGTTACTTGATAGCTTCAATGGGTTTACAAGTCATTTGGAGTTTTGTACTTGCTTTATTGGATGCATATGCCTTGGCGAGAAAGAAGGTCCTCCACAATGCTGTACTAGTTAGCCTCTTTGTAGTTGGAGATTGGGTTAGTTTCTGCCAAGACCTTTACTCTTACAACTTACTATTTGGTTTGTTACATACAGCAACAGCTCTAAAGTTATGATTTTCCCTTTACAAGTCTTCTTGATCACTGTCCTCAGGTAACAGCAACACTATCTCTAGCTGCAGCATCTTCCTCAGCAGGCATCACGGTTTTGTACTTTAATGATTTGGGACACTGCCATTTTGGAGATGAATGCCAAAAGTACCAGATTTCGGTTGCACTAGCCTTCTTGAGCTGGTTACCAATTTCAATCTCATCCCTAATTATGCTCTGGCTATTAGCTGCAGGGTAGCGAACTCTATATTATGCCAGCATTGTCTCATCCAACAGATGTTCATCTCACTGAAAAATTTATTTGAAAGTGTCAATAGGAAAGGAAATAGAGTAGAGGTTTACACTCGTTTAGATTGATTCCTTCAGTTCAATCAGAAATGGGATAGCACCAGTTTGTAAAGAGAGAGAAAAATTGTATATGTGATTTTGCCTTGCAAAGAAATTAGGCTTCCAATATTGTTATGCTGAGTTCCTGATACTGTGACTGGAAGGTCAATACTATTATGTTTACAGGAAATTGGGGTGTTAATACATGTTTTAGCTAGATTGTTTTCTCTTATCTCATCTCACCTCATCTCACTTGTATCTATTTGATAGATACTTGAAAAGGGCTTTTGTTTTTCTCTTAGATCTCTTCTGTTCATACATCATTTTCTTACAGGCTATGACTGGATTACCTTTATTATGCCGAATCCTGGATTATTATGTCCCTGATGACTAAAATAAGCATTGAGAAGAAACCGTGTAAGAGATATATCAGAATTTTAAGCGTGGTACGATCTAAGATTGGGAGATTAATTGAACTTAAGTCTAAGTAATTTATTTGTTTAAACTAGAATATTTAAACAATTTAGACTCAATTCTCTTGCTTATATGTCTTGCTGACCAACGTGAGACTTTAACAAGATAGACAGTGGTGGTGTCATTGCGAGAATCTGATATTGTTTAAGAACAGACGATTTGGGAGGTGTAAATCACTAGCCAAAAGTTGTTACATTAGAGAAGAATCAGAAGATACAAAACAACTAACCAAAAAAGTTGAAACATTTTGTTAGATTTAGAACACTGACGGAACGTTGACATCATGGTAAATTTCAGAAAAGCAAATCAGTGTTTGGTTTGCCATTGGAATCTACCCACCTCACAAAAGAATTTGTCAGTAATTCGATGGGAGTCATATCAAGAATCGTATAAGTGCGAAGGATTTGCCTTAAAGAATGTAATATGTAGCTGATTTTAGGCGCCGCGAATCTTTTATTTTTCATTCCCTCTTAAATTGTGTTATATTAAAGTAACAGTATAGTCCAAATACATTGTTTATTTCTCTCTTTCTTTCTTAGTCCACAAGAAACTTCGTTTGGAATGAAAACCATGTTCCCCATTATCATTTTACACCGACAGTTATTTTCCACTATTGAATTAATTTTATTTCCTTTTTCTAATTAATATAATTATTCCATTAGAATATTTAAATTTTCAAAATTAAAATGAGGGGAAAACATAATCAAATAAATGAAAAGTTTTGATACCACGTACGACGGTTGAAGCATAGAATCATCCAAGTCAAGTGTTACTACAAAATAGTGTTCGGATTCCTCATAAGCGTCTACAGTAGAAGGCATATAGAATGGAACATTTTTGGTTCCTCACAGATCAGCGACATCCTGAAGTAACTGATTTTGATTTGAAAGCACGTACTTTAGCATTTTGCCCCTTAATTTATTTACGTGAACTTGTGGCTCTGAAAACACGAGGCACTTGTTAGTGCCGTCTTCATGTTCAAGTTTGCTTAATAAAGGAATACCACTAAATCAATATTATATTATTTTAAGCAGAAACAACGATCCACTATGGTGTTAGTGGAACTCAGCATGACATTAACGGCAACACAAAATGCTAAAATTTTAAATGGATTTTTAACATGTTTTGGGATATACGAAAAAGAAAAATTATATATAATATTATTTTATTAAAAATCTTATAAGATCACTAAATTTAATGTACTTATAGCATTAAATATCATATTTTTTAATGAGTTGAGTATTTATTAGTGATTGCTTAATAGTGAGTATCAATGAATACACGTTAAAAAAAATTAATTTTAAATCATGCAGTGAAATTATTAAAACTACTGTATTTGTACAAGATAAGGCATAGATTGAGCCAACAAAACCTAGTGGAGCGTTGGAAGCCGCAAAATTGCCAGATTATTGATGGGCCCAAAGGTGCGTGTTACGTTTGAAATAAGCTAAATAATTATTGCTTCCAGACTAGGAAGCCACTACTTCTGAACCAAAAAAAAAAAAACTATGAAACCACTACAGATATTTCTTTGATTTTTTTAATCAATTTTATAAATATCATTATTTTAAATATTTAAAAGATAAATTATTTTTTATATTTTTCACGTAATACATATTTTTAATATAAAATGATCACTTTTAATTATTTTAAATTAATTATAAAAACTAATATTAATTATTTCCCTGTCCCCTTTGAAGGTACTTTACTAGTGATGGCATATTTCTGGATGTGAAATTCAATACGGAGAATAAGTATTTTTCCGCGGGCATAGATGCAGGTATATTATTTCCACTAATAATGCTTTATAAGGCAAATTGTACTTTCCCTCCTAATCCTATACAGGAAAAAGCAAAAATGCACTATCGCTTTAGACGATTAATTGATAAATAATTTTTTAAAATTGTTATCGTTTCAGATAATTTTAAATACTTTTATTTTAAAAACACGATTATATATATATATATATATATATATATATATATATATATATATATATATATATATACCAATACTATCCACATCATGCTTGAATTCAGTTATACAATTCAAGAAAACGTTTTTCATTAATTCAATTAAAAGTTCTAAAACTTGGATATATATGAATCGACTAATATAAAGAAACTATCAAGATAATCTGCGTTTATGCTGTGGACAATTATTGCTTGAGTGCTTCGCACCCGTCATTCACCAAGGTTAACTGTTTTGGAAGGTAGAGATTTATAAAGAAGAAAGCTCAGTGATGGATTTCTACAAAGAAAAATTATAAATATTCCTATTTTTTATATTTATAATTAAAATTTTAATTACTAAATATAAAAATGCCTAAATATATTTTTGGTTATATAATCTTGAACTAGCAATTTTTTAAAATGAGAATATATACCATCTTGTATTCTCTACCTGACATCTTTTGTGAATTTAATAAAGAACAGGATACCAACATCTCATGCATTAAGAATCACATTCAACTAGGAACCATTCCATCAACTTCTATACTATATTTGTATGTGTTAAGCTTCTTGAGAAAATTCGTGCACAAGGGCAATTAATCACATTCAACAACTAGCTAGCTCTGATTAATGGAACAGAAAAGATTTTCTGTTGTGCTTGTATACAGAGAGTTCAAGCCACACCTGCTTATGGTCTTAGCCCAGGTGGGCTATACCCTCTTATATTTCATCACTGAAACCTCCTTCAATCATGGGATGAATCCTTATGTGTATGTAACCTATCGCCATGTTGTGGCTGGGGTTGTGATGTTCCCTTTTGCATACTTTCTGGAGAGGTACTTATCCATTTCTATGCAAGGGATGGTATATATGCATATGCTTGATTTGATTCATGGATGCTTTGTTTTGAGTGCATTCTTGCTTTTGTTATCCATCTTTGGTTGCATTTTAATATCAAATTAAATATTAATTTAGCACTTACACTCCTGATTAATTTCAATTTGTTTAATGATATAACACTTCAATTTGGTATGATCCTAGAACTTTAATAATGCATCTGACAGATAATTTAATGTTTTCTTGCAGGAAAGCAAGACCAAAGCTGACATTTGCTCTTTTCATGGAAATATTTTTGCTTTCTCTGTTAGGGTAAGGACAATGCATGCTCCTACAGTTATAGACCATAGGGAATTAAGTATGCAAAATTGATTTGTCTAACTTACAAAAAATTTCAGGATTACTTTGACTGTTAATACGTACTTTGCAAGCCTGCAATACACAAGTTCAACCTTTGTTGCTTCCATGGTCAACACCATAGCTTGCATGACCTTCCTTATTGCAGTGGCTCTCAAGCTTGAGGCTCTTGATCTTCGAAATCCTCGTGGGATAGCGAAGGTTCTAGGGACCTTGATCTCCTTAGCTGGTGTACTGATCATGACGCTATACAAAGGACCCGTTGTGAGAAATTTATGGCATCCTCTAATCCATATTCCACGGAAAAATGCTGCTATCACTGAAAACTGGTTAAAGGGTTCACTTCTTACAGTTTCAAGCTGTGTTACATGGTCTCTATGGTTTATTATGCAGGTTTTCACCATAACTTAGTCATAACTATTTACAAGTTTAATCTGCGAACGGTTTATATTTCATGCATAAACACCATCTGGCATCTATGTAATGTAAAGAGTAATCGTTTTTTTAAAGTTTTTGTTAATACATTTAAATTTAATAAATATTTTTTGATAAAATTTTAATTTTATTAATTATTTAAATTTATATCTAAAGGCTGGAACTAAGTTTCAGATTTTTATTGCCCCTCGTTCTTCAGTGTAATAATTATTAAAAACTGATTATCGTTTGACCGTGGAAATTCAGGCAATCACATTGAAAAGATATCCTGCTCAACTATCACTCACTACGTGGATGTGTTTGGTTGGAGCAACACAATCAGCTGTTTTCACAGTTATAGCAGAACACAACCGTTCAGCATGGACTATAGGGTTCAACATTGACTTGTGGTCCACACTATATGGTGTTAAGTATAATAATGAGATGATAAGAAAAGAAGTACAAAATCTAGAGTTCTAACGATATCTATCATTCATGACAGGGAGTTGTCGTTGCTGGTTTGCTAACTTACGTTCAACTATGGTGCACTGAGAAAAAAGGGCCCGTTTTTGTCACCATGTTTAGCCCTCTTTCTACGATATTAGTGGCAATTCTCGCCTACTTTGTCCTTGGAGAGAAACTTTATCTGGGCAGGTAGTAATCGATGCCTCATAATTTTTTTTTTAAATTACAAAAGCAATGAAATAGATAAATTTAATTTTAACATGCATGATGAGTTTTGTTTTACACTTACGTCTCTTTTAGCTTGCCCAATACTCATTAACATAAGTTTTCTTTTATTTCTCCAAAGTGCAAACATTATCCTGAAAATCAGGAATATGTAGTCAATGGGCAGTTTTTTTCTTCGAAAATTATCGTTGCGTTTTTTAAATAATTAAAAAATACGTGGAACTAGTATATGCATTTGATAATATCTGATATTACCGGCATAAAGTAGTACAGACATATACAATTTATTAGCAGATTTGTATGTAGCTTTACACATGAATTACAGCATGTGACATTATTTACTTATTCTTGGACCTAAATTAAGTATAACCATGCATGCACATAACATAAAATATTCCTGGAATGAGAAATACTATTCTGAAATTTGCTTCCCATTAAACTTCAGCATCATAGGTACATCGATTGTCATCATGGGTCTGTACTTGCTGTTGTGGGGCAAAGAAGGTGATCAAGAGGTTTGTATCAAGACCGAAGATAAATTGCAGTGTTGTACTGAAGACCCAGAATGCGAAATATAGTCAATAACTTTAGCTGGAAAGGAAGAAGTTCATGTCCAAAGTGGCAAGAGAACACAGCATATAGGTGATCATGAAGATTTGTAGTTATGTTTTGGCCAAACATTTTTGTGGAAAATCACTTGAACATTTATTCATTTCCAATCCTCTGAAGTCAGACATCAAGTAGAATATTTTTGTTATTCATATTTTACCTACCAGCATAACATTTTAAAACCTTTCTTTTAAAATTCAAAGGAGTTACCACAAGAAATTATAATAGGTGCTTTGAGGGAAGTGACCGACAAGGATATTTCAAATGGATATAAACAATTTTCATGTCGTTTCCGACCAACGATGTGGTGACTGGTGAGAACACATCCACTAGTTGTAACGTGTAAGCCAAAATAGAAGCTTCATATTTTTACCCCTTTCATGGAACCAAGTCTCAATTGATTCTTTAACACATTTTAAAATCAACCAACCAACAGCACGAGAGTGAGAAGAAACATGAATTTGTCGTAAAAGTAAACTGAATATAAAAATGCCTCTTCGAAATTACACAAAGGCCAAAAGTATTTCCAAATCAATGAATGATCATTAGTCTTGTCTTATTATATCCATACTGCCACACCATACATTAATTCAATTAAACAATTCAAGGAAGTTTTTCTTTCCATTATTAAAGATGAAAAGACATATACACATATGAGCTCACGTGTTACACACATATAATAACTTTTTATAAAAAATCATCTGTTGAATATTTTATATTATCTATATAATTAGGTATAAAAAAATTTATATAATGTGAATATTTTGTAAATATGTTATTTAAAATTATTTTATATATTTTAAAAATATATTACATATTCAAATAAAATAATACAATGAAGTATTTATTCATTTTATTTTTGTATAAAATTTATAAAATAGATTTATTTGATATAAAAGTGTTCAAACTAGCAATAAAATTAATTAATTTTGGGTTTTATAAAATTTTATTAAATAATATAAGTGTTTAAGTTTATCACTTAATATTAATATCTTGGACTAATATGCATTCGCTGTGAGTTATTATCGCTTCAGATTAATTTTTGGGTGCGAAGTGGTTATAAAAAAAAATGAGGAGTGGAACAAAAGATATTTAGAGGGTCACCTTTAGTTTTCACTTTTCAGACGTATTTGTGCCCAGATATTCACTGCAGAGACGTGAAAAAGATGATCAAATTAAGTTTTCAATTGGGATGTCCACTTCAGAGACGTGAAAAAGATTATCAAATTCAGTTATTCAATTAGGCTCCCTGCTCTGTAGTTCAGACACACAAGTATATAAATTTCCCTCTAAGTATTAATTCTTAAAAAAATATTTTAAATATAAATATTTTTAAACAAAAGTAATTTTGTGAATTATTTTTGAATTGTTAAATAATCTTTTCTAAATTATATATTTATTTAATAGTTTATTTTAAATGATTTAAGATAATAAAATATTTATTATTAATAATTATAAGTTTACTTTTTAAAAATGTATAAATTATATAATATATTTTTAATTTAAAAAGTTAATTTAATAATATCGCTACAGTGTGCAAAAAAATTACTGATTAATAAGAAAAATATTTACTTACAGTTTTGATTATGTAACCTTCAACCCTCTTTTTTCGAAAATGATAATTCATTAATATATACTAATCTTGTATTCTCCACATGCCTATTCTGAAGTCCTAGTCAGGAATTTTGGATACAGCATATGGAAATTCCCATAACTTGTATATATTATAATTGTGTGTTGAACTTCTTGAGAATTTATGAATAAGTAGAGGAAATAAGCAAATCTCTAAACTTATGGAACGGAAAAGATTTTGTTTTGTGCTTATATGCAGAGAGTTTAAGCCACACTTGCTCATGGTCCTAGTCCAGCTAGGCTTAAGCCTCTTATATTTCATCACTGAAGCCTCCTTCAATCATGGGCTGAGTCCTTATGTATATGTAACCTATCGCCATGCTGTGGCTGCGGTTCTGATGTTCCCTTTTGCATACTTTTTGGAAAGGTATACTACTTATACATATCTCTTCAAGACATGGCCTGCATTTGCATGATTCTCTTATTTGTGCCATGCATGTGCTTGATTGATTTGATATATTTAGCATTTACATTCCTGATTAATTTCAAATTGTTTGTTTTAACAATTGAATTTGGTATGATACTATAACTTTTTCATGCTTCTGACCATTAAACTTCTATGTTTTCTCGCAGAAAAGAAAGGCCAAAGTTGACATGGGTTCTTTTTGTAGAAATCTTTGTGCTTTCCCTAATAGGGTAAGGGTGAATATATATATATATATATATATATATATGTATGTATGCATGCTGCTACAGCCTATGAAAAGTATGGAAACTTGACTTTTCTGGCTTTAAAAAATTTCAGGATTAGTTTGACTCTTAATATGCACTTTGCAAGCCTGAAATATACAAATCCAACCTTTGTTGTTGCAATGCTCAACACCATACCTACCCTTACCTTCATTATTGCAGTGGCACTCAGGTTTGCTTAGTTCTTGATCTACATTATTTTGGAGTTTTTAAACACAAACCATTATAGTATTTACATTTTTTTAATATATCCTTAAGAGAGTCAAGTTAAATACAGGATTGAAATTCTTGATATTCGAAATCCTCGAGGGATAGCAAAAGTTCTAGGGACCCTGTTCTCCTTTGCTGGTGTAATGACCATGACACTATATAAAGGACCCATTATGAGAAATTTATGGCGTCCTCTTATCCATAGTCAGGGGAAAAGTGATGCTATCAATGAGAGCTGGTTAAAGGGTTCACTTCTTACTGTTTCAAGCTGTGTTACATGGTCTATATGGTATATTATGCAGGTTTTCACCTTAACTCAATCATAACTAAAAAAGAAGTTTTATGTGAACGTTTTATACGTCATGCATAAACAAAGAGCTCGCTTCAATATAAAGTACGTAGTTTAAACAAAACTATTTTTTGAATAATTTTTTATTCGTCCCTTTTCTTTTGGAGTGTATTTAACATGCCTGCGAATTGAATAAATAAAAAAATCTAAGTGATAAAAAGGAATAATTATATACAATGCTAATTTTGAATTATTCAAATATATTTTGTGATTATGGAAATTCAGGCAGCCACCTTGAGAAGATACCCTGCCCAACTATCGCTCGCTACGTGGATGTGTTTTGTTGGAGCAGCACAATCAGCTGTGTTCACAGTTATAGCAGAGCACAACCTTTCAGCATGGACTATAGGGCTAAACATTGACTTGTGGTCCACAATATATGGTGTTAAGTATAAATAATCAGCTGATATATAGTGCAAAATCTCTCCAGCAAAAAAGTACAAAATCTAGAGTTCTAACGATATCAATCATCAATGGCAGGGAATTTTCGTTGCTGGTTTGGTATCCTATGTGCTGTTATGGTGCACTGAGAAAAAAGGGCCAGTTTTTGTCACAATGTTTAACCCTCTTTCTACTATTTTAGTGGCAATTTTAGCCTACTTCGTCCTGGGAGAAAGACTTTATTTGGGCAGGTAAAAATCGATGCCTCAAAATTTCCATTTTTCAACATTACAAAGCAATGAATTGCAGATAAATCTTATTTAACATGAAGAATAATTTACATGTCTTTTGCACTGCCCTATACTTACAAGTCCTTTTTATGTCTCCAAAATACAAACATTATCCAAAAAACTAGAATATATTGTTAATGGATAATTATTTTTTCTTTGAATATTTCCATTCTGTGTTTGATAGTAATTAATGTCATGGTAACTCAGGTTTTAAATATGTGATAATATATATTTGAAAAATACCAAGATAGAATAATTACTAATGTGTAATAAGCACGCGTGCATTTAGCATACAAGGATTTACACATTGTTCTATCCATGAATTGCATCATGTTATGCTATTTATTCATCCTTTTACTTAACCCAAAATTAAGGAAAATCTTGCACATTTTATATCTTAGTGGTCCTTGGAATGAGAATTATAATTTTGAAAGTTGCTACTCATGTGGTCTTCTTCAGCATCATAGGGGCATTTGCTGTCATCATTGGTCTGTATTTGCTGTTGTGGGGAAAAGAAGGTGACCAGGATGTTTACAAGACCAAAGATAAATCGCAGCGCAGTACTGAAGACCCAGAATGCATAATATAGTTAATAGCAGGAAAAGGAGTGAAGTACACGTCCAAGTGGGAAGAAAATAGAACATACAAATCATGGAGATTTATAGTCATATTACGGTCAATCATTCTGTGCAAAACTCGCCTAAGAAATATCGCTTTCCATTCGTCTGAAGTCAGACATCAAGTTAACTAAAGAATAATTTTGTAATCTATATTTTACATACAGTGATATTGTATGAGTTACCACAAATACCTTACTATTTTCTATTTTTGTTTCTCTAACTAATACCTTTAAGATACCCATTACTAAAACAACAAAAAAATACTTCAAAAGAAAATTTTATTTGAGTTAAATTTAGAATATAATTTTATTCCTTTTAATTCCTTTATGAGTTGACAAAAACATTGTGACAAAAACTGGCAGGTAGTCCTAAAAACAAACTACATTTTTACAAGACTTGCACTGATTCCACGTAGTTGGCATTCAACAGACTGCTGCAACGATTGTATATTATGTAGGATATGATGATAAATACACGAAAGTAAAAAAGAAAAGTATTAAATTTGATGTGTCATTTGATCATATAACAGAATGTTGGTACAGTATTATTTAACCTTTGGTGAGAAGTAAGTTGAAGCAATGTGGGGAATAATCAGATGACATTAGCCTCATTTTTTAGTTTATCAATCAGCTCATCCACTGAAGAAACAATAACCCCTGCTTTTCTCTTGGGAGGTTCTGTTACTTGAACAATCTCCAAATCAGATTTGATTTCCACATTCAACTCCTCCGGAGTGAATTTTTTAATGGGCTTCGATTTTGCTTTCATTATGTTGGGAAGAGTAGCATACCTTGGTTGGTTCAGTCTCAGATCAGTGCTGCAACAAGAAAATACTCAAATTTTACATATCAAGAAAGAAACTGAAGTGACAAACTTTTCCCTCGCATTTCTCACAAGAGGTAATTTGGAGACATTTCGTTGGTGAATGAGTTGTTGAGTAGATAAGATTACCAATGAAATTTCTCTCAAATCATCCATATGTGAGAACAACTATGTGTGCAACTATAAATATCCATATGATACAAGCATTCATGCAACATATCATCTCAACTTAAGTAATCCCTATAATAGCTTTTGGAAATGAAAACGGATTCTTGTTTGACTGATGAGTTGAAAAACTTTGATTAAACAAAATCAAAAATCCAGTACTACACTACATTTAGCATGATATTTTCCTTACTTTTCAATCACACCAAATGAAATAAACGAGCAATATTATTCAATAGAAATATTCGATTACTAATCTAGGGAAAAGTCACAGACAGGATTGTAGGTTGCTCCAGGATCGAAGGAGTTAATTTGAATTTTATTTATGAAAGAAATGAAAATAAAGTGGAAAATTAGAATAGACTTACCCTGGAGGGTGCCAGTAAAAAAATGCAAAGCTTCTTAAAATTTTAGATAGGTTTGATACAACAAACTTGAAAGAATGTGACACTCACGTTATTACTGCTGGCAAGTTCAAACACACGGTTTCAATACCATCATCAACCTCTCTGTCCACTGTGGCGGCCTGTTTCTCTTTATCAAGGACAACCTACTGGAAAGAAGCAGTTAGTTATAAAATAATTTAAAATTATAGCCTAAAATGGCACAATGTTTGATCTAACAAGGAATGAAGGATAAATCCCATTAACAATAATGAAGAAGTTACAAGAAACATATTTCAGGCTCAGTACAAGACTCAAGTCCTCCAAAAGAGCAAAATTCATCATAAACCATCCATGATTCATAAGTGGCCGAGCCATTACAATTAATACCCTATGGTATAAATCATTAATACACATTCATATATCCATAATCATTAGATCTTAGAAGTTCCCTGACTCTTTTCTTTATTTCTAGTCTAACAGCATCTTTGGATTTAGGCTTTGAAAATCCTCAAACCATGGTTAGTGCAAAAGCTTGCTTCTAACTTCTAAGAGGTTGAAGAATTTGCACAAATCACAATCTGGAAACATGCTAGTAACGTTTTGTCATATATACATACCCAACTTAAGATGTTATGTTTATACCTGATCTTAAATAAAATGAACAAAAAAGGTTGGGTAACTCATGAGTCATGATTAATTATTTCACAAAAGGCTCAATATTCCTATTCTAGTAAACAAAAGATGGATGAGGCAATGATAAGCGCGGCAACGGTATGCACATTTTAAAAGAACATGAGAAATTTTAATCAGTGCTTCTGGTATTCAAAGCGAACAATTACCTTTGATCAAACTGGGATTAAGAATGGAGAGAAATGATAATAACAATTTGAATACAATGTGCTAACATGATATGTAGCTTAAGCATGACATAGATAGTCATGAAGGAAATGAACAATGGCCTTGCTAACTGAATACGTGGATGATGGAATGGACTAACCTTTGAAGCAAAAGTCCCTTGAGGCCAGTTGAGAAGTCCTGCTATCATCTGCCCGGTTTGATTGCAATCATCATCAATGGCCTGACAAAATTAAGGAAACAAAACACAACTTAATAGACAACAAAAAAATCCTCCAAATGTTCTCCAATGGATGAGTTTCGGATGTATATACCAAAAACTTGTTCCCACAAATTTTCACAGACAAGCAAGCACAAATAATCCCATAAAATCCCAAGCAGACAGGTGAAAAAATAAATCAAAGCACATCAAAATCAGAAGTCAACCAATCAAGCAGGTCCTCCTCGTACAGGGAAAAAAAGTAGGGCAAAAAAGATAAATGCCCACACCCAAAAACAATCAAATCCACCATGGTTTGTCAATAGTCATCATCATAATTAAACAACTAAAATTCACCAGCCAACATTAATATCAATTTTCACAAACAGCCCAATATTTATTTTTATTTTTTTTAAAAAAGGAGAATACCTGTTTGCCAAGAATGAGAAGACCGGGTTTCTCAATCTCCACAAGCTTTCTCAAAATCTTGGCAACAGAGAGTGGATAGAGAGAAACATTGGAGTCGACGTGAATGCCTCTGTCAGCCCCCATGGCAAGACCAGTTCTGAGAGTGTCGACACACTGAGAGGGCCCCATGCTGACGGCGACAACCTCGGAGGCCAACCCAGATTCCCTGATTCGCAGTGCTTCTTCCAACGCGATCTCGCAGAAGGGGTTCATGGACATTTTAACGTTCTGGGTTACCACCCCAGTCTGCAAAAAAGGCATCTTTGTGAGGCACATGGTGGAAATAGAGTGAGAGTATTGATGTTACTTACCTTGTCGGGTTTGACCCTTATTTTGACGGCGTAATCGACCACTCGCTTGATGGCTACCATTATCTTCATGTTGACGAGGGGAGCGATGGAAGGTGCTCTGTGTCTGTGTTTTCTCTTTTCTCTGTGGAGCGGCAGATTATATTAATATTAATATTAATGGGCGTTGCAAATGAATCAGTGGTTGCATGTGCTGTGTTGGAGGGCTTGGAATGGAACTTGTTTCCAAGGGGATGGATAAAGGACAAGCTTTATGGGAAGTGAATACTAGACAAAACTCAGGACCAATATTTTACATTATTTTTATTCTTTTTAATTATAATTAAATATTTATGATAATACAGCTAAATTTTGACAAAATAAATATTTTTTTCAAAATTAAGAAATATATTATATTTGTTTATGTTAAAAAAATGAGTTTCCTAATATTATTGTTTTTCTTTCATATATGATAAATATATAAATTATTTAAAAGTTAGATAAAAAATATAAATAAAAATTTAACAATTACTGTTATCGACTTTTAATTATATAAATAAGTTCTTTGAGAAGTGGACAAATAAAAAATTATTTATATTTTTTTTGTTTATTCACTTTTGCTTACTTTTACAATTTTGTCTTTAATCATATTTTCTAAAACTAAAAATCCAACCCATATATTTATCTCATGAAATAAATAGAATATTTACTCATGCAATTTTTTTTTCACTTTTCCTTGTTTATTTTTTTAACAAAAATAAAAATCATTTAATTTTATTTTTTTAATATGGAATACTAATAGACATGTTGACAAACGTATTAAAAAAAATTCTGAGAATATTTTTACATGTATAATCTTTTATTTAAATGAAAATAAATCCTTTGTTACTTAAATAAAATGGAAGTTAACTTAAGTAATATTATCTTCTTAGATTGAAGTGATTGTAAGTCTTTTATAAATAATGTTTTAGTTTGAGACTTTTTCTATCTTGTAATAGGACATCATTTCCTTCCTTCAAAATTTATTCACCATGATAAAGTGATAGATGTTTGATTTCTTTTAAAGAAAATCTTAAATATATGTATAATATGTTAAGACTAATTTTGAAAAAAAAAAGGAATCATACATAAAATTTGAACCCAATATCTTATTAAAGAGAAATTAAGAGTGTATCACTTAAACCAACCTTTCCAAAAAAAAATACTTGTGATTTAAAAAACAAGGTTTCATGTTTTCAAAATTTTACTATTGATTAAAGTTTATACAAAATTTATTAAAATTTAAAATATTAAATAATAACCCTGTCGTCCTCCTTATGCTGATAGTTAAATTTTCAGACTACACAGCCTCCATTTGCATGGCTCTTTATTTTCTTAATATAGCTTCTAAACCCAAAAGAAGTACAAGAAAGAATTGACATGTATCATATCTGTCGAGGTTGGTGCTACAATTGATCTTATAGTTATCCTAGAGGTTGCTGCTTATCTTATACGACACGCCAAATAAGGCTTGAAACGACAAATATGACTAAGTTATACGAGGCCTTCCATCTTTATTTCATGCGTTGACCGATTATGTTTTTAAGGAAACGTCCATTATCTCCAACATATTAGTTTGCAGCCTAATCAGTACAGATATTATCTGCATTTTTCACCTTCAATTGATAATGCTATGAGATTTTTACTTCTGCCAGACACAAATATGATCATGAATTAACCATCTGAACCTGCCCATGAATCGAAATCTAGTTACTTTTCGCCAATTTAATTCCTTGTAATTGTTACGCTTTATAAGTTTGAAAATCGAATTTAAGAGATTCAGAATTTGTGTCTCTTGATGGTAGCTTGGTGGTTGAAGCTACAGGGATTTATTAAAAAAAATAGATTAGCAATTGAGGTTTTACAATGAAATTTCAAAAGTAATTTCTGGAAGTAGCCCAAAAAGCCCAACATGGATACAGATACAAAAACAATGGAGCACCAAAAGAACTTCCCCATTTTAGAGCCCAGAGAAAGAGTAAAGCCCAATAAATCTGCTGGACGGGCCGGACCCAAATTTAAAAGATGCACGTTTTGAAATAAATTGATGTGTTTATTATAAGAAAATTTGTGAGGTTGCTTCCAACAAGAAGAGACAATGAGGCCCCATGACACTGAAGATTATTTTTCCTATTTTCGGGGATTGAGTTAACTTCTTTGAACTTTTTGTCGTGTTTTTTCCCTTTACCTTTTGACAAAGATGAAGCATCTCACGGGTTCCTGAAGTGTGCAACAGATCTTGTAGCCCCTGCCCATGCTTACGTGCACATGGCCTTGAAAGAGTGCAGCACTTAGGAGGACTCTATTATGAGAAAGAAGAATAGTAGGAGATGCTTTGAACAAAAGTTCCCTGTGATTTACTTTAGAGTGAAAGTTCATGTAAAATATGAGTTAAGATCATATCAACATTATGTTTTAAATTAGAGTTGACCCTGCCAGTGAGCTTAAAAGAAATTAACATGTGGAGACAAATATTTGGTTGGGAAAAATCATAACTACAATGATGAACTAGTACCAATAAGTGTTGCTATTCTTTCATTAGTTATATAAAATATTTCAACCGCAAATTAATGATTGATTCTCACAAGCTGGAAACAGATGAAACTGTGGAACAAAAAAGCATCACCAAACCCACCAAATATGACCAAACTTTTCTTTCCATCTACCAGCATTACAACACACACAGACACAGTGTGTACAGAAATATAATTTTGGTGGTTGTATAGTGTATACTATTTATCAATGAGAAAAGACCCCTCGCTCGCTCTTTTTAAATCAATTTTGGGATACCTTTACCTATCCACTTTATTCACCCTTGGATTCTCCTATTCGGTAATTGGTCGACTTTTCCTTTTTTTTTTTTTTTCTTTTTGCTTCATTCCTACCAGTACTTTTCTTTAAAGCCAGATTTGCTTGTTTCTCCTTTTGATATATCTAGAATAAGACATGGAAATGATGGAATAACATAATTGATCCATAGCGGGAAAACTTTCTTCTTCGTAAAGCTAATATGTGATGATTTCAGCAATGATGCTCATTATCATAGCTCCATGCGGTTTGAAACAAACTAGGCCAGCCAGACCTCAACAACATGCCATTATATACACTCATAAACGTAATAGACAAATAATGGTTTCAAATTAAAATTAAATCCAATCGAATATTTGTGTGTCATACAATCCTATGACCTATTCATACATCTAACATCTCTATCTCAAAAAAAAAAGAAAAAAGAAAAATAAAAATCTAAGAAACTTGCAAGTTGCAAACATAATTGAAAGAGAGAGGAGGGAAAACAAAAGAGGAATTTCGGTTTTCAGGGGGCCAAATAAACAGGTTGCACAGAACTTCTGGATCTACTTCCATGTCCAAAGGAAAAGAATGATCTTTTGGCTCTACCACTTCCGCTGCATCCTTCAATGGAGCTTACATCATTATTGACTTGCTTGTTTCGTTGCTTCAGAGCTTCTTGAACTGCTAAATAAAATTGTCTATCTCCCGATGAATCCATAGAGAAAGACCTTCTGATGGGTTGAACTGAAAACTGGTCATCTTTGGCTCTAATATCAATACACTCATCCCCCATGCTTGTCACTTTATTAAGTTTCATTGCTTTCTTCTGCTCAGTTCTATGCTCCAACTTCCTTCGTGAAGGACTAACAGGACATGTTGGTAACTCCATAGCATTGGCTCTTTCTTGTCTTCCTTGCAAATTTTGGCCTCTACCATGATCATTACCCAATTCAATCACGACAAAATCTTCATCACCACCAATGAGGTTTTCCATTGGTGGGTTTTGATCTTGAGGGGAAGAAGGCCTTAGAGAAAGAAGCTGATCAATATGGAATCTGCTTGTCAAGGAAATGCTTGTTCTACAAAGAGGGCAATTGGCATTGTTCTGAAGCCAAACATCTATGCAATCAATGTGAAAGACATGGCTGCAGTTAGGTATAATCCTGAGTTTCTCATCTTCTTGAAACTCATTCAAGCAAACAGCACATTCACATGTGCTTCTTTCTCCAAACTCTCCATTTCCTTGTGTTTTGTACTGAATCACTGGGATTAACCGGATCACAGCCTCATCTAATCCACGAGTTTCTGTGCCTGGTGAGTACATTGGTGATCTATCTTCACGCCTCCTAGATGGAGAGAAACGTCTTAAAAGATCAATACGGTGCCAATTGAGGCAGCATTTGATCACAAAGATGTAGTAGCTCACCAGCAAGAAAGCTGTGGCCATTATTCCTATAATAGCAATTGCAATGATGGGAAAACTGGTGCTAGAAGAATGCAGATGAGGATGGAAGATTGAACTACTAGGACTTGTGATTGGAGAAAGAGCCTGTGACCCATGTTGTGACACATAGATCAAGTATCTTTTGCTTACAAGATCCATACCAGATGTTACAGAAAAGAATGAAGACAAAAGGGTTCTCTCAGATCTTGAATATAAACAGAAGACATGAATAGAATAACTCAGCAATGCAAGAGTTCAGAGAAAAAAATAAATAGCACTTTTATATATAGTAATATGTATTACTTGGGGTAGGTTGTGACTTTCATCAAGCAGAGAAAAACAGAAAATGGAAGTGAACAAAGTAAATGAATCAAGTACATGTTTGTTATCAAATTGAGAGGAGAACTAGTTTTGAATGAATGAAGAGTGGAGAGAGAATTAAAAGCAGATTGAAGTCCATTAAGGGAGAAGAGAGCAAACCTAGGTGGTGTTTAAATGAGGGTGGTGATGCTGAGGGGGACAATGCATTAAGGACTTGAAATTCATTGAAAATGTTGTCAAAAACTTGTTTTCTTTATTAAGGTTGGAGGGTGGAGTCTTAGCTCAGAGTACGTAGTTGGTGAATTTCTCAGAAAATTAGGCTAGAAAATTGTTCAAGTGTCTCGGTCACAGCTCCTATATTTTATAATGTAGCAGCAGCGTATGATCCAGTTTAAAAATTGGAGACTTTATGGAATGGATGACGGTCTATTGAGAGTGATAGTGGTTAACACTGACCAATGCTGGAACATATCATCATGTTTTTATTGCCATTGGCATTTAATGAAAAATTATTGATTTTTTTTATGTCTTTTGCATAAGCATTTCTATTTCAAGGATTTCATCATAATTAATCATGGAGCGTACAAATAATTCCGTTGTGTCCTTAAAAGAGACTCCTATTTCGCAAGGCATCCCAAAAGTACTTTTTCAAATATTTTTTGTCCCTTTCTTTTCGACTTTTATATTTTTCAAATATGCTCAAACTTCAATAATACAGATTAAGCAGATTTCCAAACTCATGAAGAAATTTTAGTTTTATATAAATACTGATATATACCATTTATATTAGTACGAATGGTAGAGTACATACTTAATATCCATATTTATGCTTTACACAGTGACATGGTAATTAATGTTATAGACACGAAGTCACCTTTGGCATTTGTTGCCTTGTTGGCTCCTTTTTTCATAAAGTTTTTGTCCCCACAAGATAAAGGAAAACTTTAGTACTAAAATTTTACAACAGAACGTTAATGATAATTGTTCTCCACATTCAATCATTCACGCGTTATTAATCCAAAAAGATCAAAAGCATTATCAACTCACGTATAACGGTTGGAATTTAACAGAGAAAGGTACAAATTACAAAATATTAAAGATAGAAAACATATTACATGAACAAGGATAATGAAGTATTACATGTATTGATTTTTCTAATCACTTTTAAAATCTATACAACAAGATTAATGAAATATTTAATATATCGTTAATATACAAATCGAGGGCTAATTATTCAACGAGGAGTCATTGAGCTTTCAATTATATCATAAATCATAAAGAAAAGTGTCGCACCCCACATGCAGCCCACCAATGAATCCTTAATCACAGGGCTGACCGTTGATGGAAAATATTGACTCTGATGAGCATATGAAGAACATTTTTGGTCTTTTGCCCTCTGCCACCGCCTATCTTATTTGAAAAGCTTTGGCCAAATGAAGTCTAGAAGTCTATACGTTAGGGGAAAAAAATTCTAGTGGGTCCTCAATTCTTGATACAGTGCCTAATGGCAAAGTCAAATCCGTGTGCAGTATTTATCTTTTATATAGAAAGCATGAAAGGTCCAGAACCGACACTTACTCATATTTGGCTTGTTGACAAGCAGTGGAAAGAGATCAACTAAAGTGAGAAATAAATACAGAGAGTCACCCTTTTGCTTTCCAAGTTTCAAAAAGTGTTTCACACATTAGTCAAAGGTTGAGGCCTATGGGCCTCCTCGCTTCTGCCAGAAGAAACTTCCCACAACTTTTGGATAAAATTAACCAACTATTTGAAAATCTAAGCCTGTGTCCAAACTTGGCAGAATGGAAAATAAAATTAAATCTCCCCTTATCTATGTGGGGGGGTTCATTCCAATAGTATATGCAGTTTCTTCTCAGCATTGGTTAAAGTAATAGCTATCTCAACGATGAAAAAATATTTTTGGTTGCATTTGTAATTATAACATACCCCCTTTTAGACGCACAAATTTTAAAATGCATCTGTCAGTATGACAATTCATAGCGTCTAGGATGTATACATAAAGTATGTGTGCTGGAGTAGCTTAGTCAAATTACTTTGGTGAATAAAAACCTTTTAATGCGGTTAAGTGACTGGGACTACAGAGAAAATGAGTAGGGGATGAAAATGTTAACCACATTGACAAGCAACTTTAAAGATGAATCATTTCTGCTATAAATGTTATTTACAATTTAGTTTATGAAATACATGGGACAATATAAAATTTAACATAGTTTAAGCAATATCTGTAAGACTTTAGTTTTAGATAACTTATTTGGTAGGTATGTCACTAACACTACGCGTTATTTTAATTAATAAAATTTATTTTTAATTTTTTAGACATTTCAAAATTAGAAATATGTGTTATCAAAATTTGTTTAAATAAGAGAAAAATTACGAGTATTAATTATTTTTTACTTAATTGAAAAAAGAAAGAGAAAAAAAATAAATTTTAAAAAAATTTAATTTTTATTTCTTCTCATTTATCTTTTAATTCAAAAATTTTCTTCTCTTTATTTTCTTTTAACTGTAACAAACAACGAGGACATATTATAAAAATTTAAAAAGTAGGCAAATAATCGTCTGAATAATACATCCTATTTTTTTCTTAGAGGGCAACTGCTCCTATTTTTATCAACCTAGTTTCATCCCTGGTAAGTGTGTTTAACAGTTGTAGAAGAATGAAATGATCCATATGCTACATATGCATTTAAAAGATATCAATTGAAACTGAAATTTAATTATACGTAAACCACACTACACTCTTGACCAATCAAAAAATAAAATAAAAAAAAAATATATATATATATATATATATAAATTTAATTTTTTAGTTAACTTAAATTAAACCGAATTAATAAATTATAATTTATTAAATTTAAGTTAAATAATTTTTTTTTAGATTTATATAAAAATTATGTCCTATATATATATATAATTTTTTTTTAAATTTGACATTTAAATATTTTTAATTAACATTTTAAAAATACTAATCATCAAGGCTAATAATTCCTTCGTTGAGAAGTTGCAGACGTGGCAGAGGCCCCGGGTACTGACCATTGTCAATATCTAGGCTGAATGTAACATATGACCAATATTATTTTTGCAGATTTCATTTTCAAATTTAAAATTCCAATTCAAAGTCTTGGTCTCCAAGCTTGTTGACTCAAGTTATATTATTTGAGGATGGAAAAAATTTCCCCATTTAATACGATGGCAGCACATGTGTCCCCCTTGTTGAGCATATATCTGCAACTTGTGAATGGCTTCTATGTTTCCAGTGAAATATTGGACCACTTATGCTGAGGGAAAATAATACATACAAATAGTAATATAGTGTGATGAGGAAGAGGCACATGGACATGGTAAAGAGGTCACAGCTGTTGGTACACACTAGACAGTTTACTAGGGACAAGAGCTGAAGACACACAAAGTTAAAACCAAAAGAAAAAAAAATCCTCAAATTTTCACAATTATTTTACCTATTATGTCACTTCAGGACGCAACCAGCTTGCGTTTAATGTTTTCTTTTCCGGTGAGGGAGAGTACCCTTAATTTCTACAAGTACGCAAAATTTCTTCCCTAATCTATTGACTACTCAAATCTTAACTCCTATTTAATTTTTTTAAATTATTGAACATATTATGTATGCTTTGTATTAAAAATACAAAAGAATTATAATGTTGGTACAAGTGATAAGACTAAAACTGCATCAATTAAGTTGACTTAGGTTAAAATCTTGTCAGAATTCAATACTGGCATGAATTATTTGTGTTTTCAGAAACTCATTGAAAATAAGTTATTATTCATTCAATAATAGTAATATTTTTATAATAATTTGGTAATCATACTTTAATTAGTGCTTTCTCCAAGGATAAATTCACAAAAAGGTGTCAAATTAAGCATTAAAGCATTAATATTTAATAATCTAAGTGATAAAGGGTAAATTCAATTCTCTTTAAAAAAGTTTGTGTTTAAATATTTGCAAAATAAAAATGATAGACACTAAATAAGTTTTGTTCCTTAAATTAAAACCATTCAACTTAGTTCAAATCAACTAAATATTAAAGAAACTTCTATATATCAAGGTTTTGAAAAAAGAAACAACAAAGTAGAGTGATAAATTAAACAAAAACTGTTATCAATACTTTTCTCCAAGGCGTTTCCTTATCCACTATTAATTGTTGTAAGAAAACATAATCTAACTTGAGTAACTTCCAATCATTTGTAAATTTATTACTTGAGACGGGGGAGGGAAGGGGTAATCAAATTGTGTTTGCACTGATTCAATGTTGAAAACGTAGGAAAGTCCGAAGAAAGCTGCTATTCGTATACGCGAAATATATTTCACATAAATCGTAATTATGTGTATTCGATTAAACTACCAAATTAATTATCCAAAATATTAAATAATACTAATTTAATTCTAATTTAAATGGTTATGTGACGTTGGATCAACTGTTTAACAATTCTATTATTTAAACAACTATAAATTAATAACATATTATATATAATTCCTTTTTATTTTTTACTTATTTTTTATCCATTTTTATATACATGTAATCTAAAAACATACCCGAAGAAGAAAAAAAAAACAGAAGGAACTCTAAAATTTGTCGCTAAAGGTTGTCAAGTTGAATCCTAAATTTTAGAGAAACGAATAATTTGTAATTTTTCCTTGTTTTATAAAAAACTTGAACCCTAGATGGAAAAAAGAAAATAACACTAACATATTTTCCTATTTAGAATGTTTATGGATACACGTCATAAGCCCAATATATATATGAAACAATCTCTATTAATGGTAAATTTTCTATCACGTGATTCTGCATGGAACCGGTCAAACCAGCAATATTAGTTTTGTTCATTGCTGTATTCATGAGTTGCTGCGTTTTCACATTATTTCAGAGCCTTTTTTTTCTTTTGAAAGGTTGAGAGACATTACTCACCTGCGATTGTGCACGTGCCTTCACGTGTTCTGCAGGCCGTCCTACGAGGAAAATAGTTCTTTTCCCGATTAAGATCTCTGTACTCTGTACCGTGTTAAATCAACTCTTTAAATCACTCCTCAGATTCAAATATTCCACGTAACAAAACAAATAACCCTCCATACTTGCGTTATTTTATTTTATCAATTTTTTTATAATGATTTCAGATTCATTAGTCGACACAAATTACCTAATACTCGCACCTCCTTTTTCATGTAATAAAGCAACTTGATCCAAGAAAATTTTTCGTCTCCTTTTTTATATGATTATTTTTTATTTTGAAATTATAAAAATGTAGATTTTTTAATAAAACTATAAGAATATGGTTTAATTTTAAAAATTTGAATGATATTTTTATTATCAAAAAATTAGTTACACCCAAAAGTCATTGTTGACGAAATTTTAAGAAAATCTATAATTTTTTAGCATGAAAAATTATTATTGGTAAATGATAAAAAAAAGTTTATGACAACTAAAATTGTTATTAATGATTTTTTAAATTAGAAAAGTAATAAAAATTACTTAATAGTATCTTTTAAAGCTTTAAAATAAAAGAAATTATATTAATTCACTAAAAAAATTTATTTATATTTGTTAAAAAAAAATTGTTATTGACAATTTTTTATTGCCGAGTCTATTAATATTGCATTCTTCATTTGTAGCAAATGGCAAGTGCAGGTTTTTAGAGGTGAGTTGACTTTATTCGATGAGAAATTATACAAATGTATTAATCCTATACTTTAATAGTGAGATTTATACAAATATTTGAGAAAGTGTGATATTTAGTAGTAAAAATTTAATATGTGTAAATGGTAGATAATGTATCATTTAAAGAACCGAATTATTACTTTGATTAACATATTAAAATTGAGCTTCAAAAAATAATAAAAAGTATTATGTATAAGTGTTCAATATTGATATTTGATAGTTTAACACGATATCATACAATTTTAACAACGAACGATAATGATGTTCAATAAATATTTTGGATATATCAACAATGTCATTTCTAATAAGTTGTATGTTGTTTTTAAAGAAGTTATTGTTGACATTTATCAAGACAATGATAAAGAAGCACATGCAAGCACTGTGTCAGACACAGAAGTAGAATGAGAACAAAACAACATTGAAAACGATGACAATGACTTTGAAAGAGAATATGGAAATAGTAAGAATAGTGAAGATGAGTCACATTTGTCGAACATAGTGGTTGGGTCATTCGTTTGGGGAACCACTCTTCATGTGTGCATTAGATCTTGATGTTATGTATACATTTGTTACATATACATTTGAGTTTTCAAAGTCTGCAAGCTTGGACATATGTTGTTTTTAATTATGTTGTTAATGAATTAAACTTAAGTTTTTAAATTATTTTATGTTTGCATTTGTATTTGATAGTTCATTATCATGTAGATAGAGAATTATATATTGGAAAGCAATTCAATGACAAATAAACTATTATACGAATAATTAAGTATTACAATATATCAAAAGAAGTAAACTACAAAGTGTTTGAGTTACAACTAAATAGTTTTATTATAAATGTGTGAGGTATGAAATAGATTGTGAATGACTTCCAATCTTCCAATCATTGTACTTGTAAGAGTCACTTACTTCCTATTGGTTCAATTATTTGCACATAAAAGGAGTGAGACATATATACAAAAGAAGACTGAACATATTTTCTTTGAATTTGTGAGGACTCAACTTCAATCAAACGAGGAAAAAGTCAGAAACCCATGTGTTGCTTAATTTGATAGACGGAGTGAGAGTTTCCATATTCATAATCTATCTAATAGGTGAAAATATGAAGTTCATCTGAGACAAATGTATTGTGACAATAGTGATATGCAGATTGATAGATATTGTATTATCCTAATGTTAGAAATTATAGGAAGTCAATCAAGATATTGTCAAAATTTTCATGTCAAGAATCTATCTAACAAGTAAGAATATGAAGTTCATTTGAAACAAAGATACTGTGACAACGATGATATGTAGACTTCTAGATATTGTGTTATCTTAATGTCAAAATTTATAGAAAGTCAATCAAGATATTGTGTCAATCATTTTAATCTAATTTCAGATCCATCAATATCATTTGTTGTCAATCAACCGTCTAAAAGAATTAATAGAATTAATCATTGATAAATCATCAATTTAAAATTCAAACAACACAAAAATATCTTTTAACGTAATTGTGCATTCTTCATAAAGTAAATGAAATGTGTGTTTTAAACTTCCATTGTTCCAAAAGTGTATTAACACAAGAGGACTGCTTATCTGCATTTGGTAAATTTTAGCAACCCAATTCAAGGCCATCATGTTGTAATATGTCATTTATTTATTGCTTAAGTGACATTATTGATAAGTAACAAGAGCATAATTGTCTCAATACCTCTTACAATAATAATAAAAATGTTATTAATGATGACAAATGATAATTTCATAAAAATATTTATCAATTTCATAAATAATAATTATAAATATTATATAAATTATTAAAATAACCTAAATATATTATAATTTAATAAAATTACTAGCTAACTAAATCAAAACAAATACATTTATGTTAGTTTTATAAGTTATAAAAAATTTAAGAGAAATGTTGATAAATGACAAAAACACTAATTACAAAAATTTAAGAAATTAAATTATTTAACAAAATATATTATAGAAAAACTTAATTAATTTATAAATAATAATAATAAATTCTACTACTATTAAATAACATGTTAAATTTTTTATTTTCAATTTCTTAATTATATTAAAAAATTTCAATTAATGCTAAACAAGCCATTATAAATATTTTGTTTCATATTTTACTTCATTAAAATTACTATATAAGGACAAATGTAATTTATTTTTTTATGAAAATAAAATTATAAATAAAAATTAAAAAATAACCAAAAAATTATAATATAAATTAAATAAAACCTACATTGAAATTGGGTATAATTTTTGACATATGCTTCCTTGAAGAATCCATATATGAATCCATACCATTTTTTTTAATATAATTTTCTCTTCTAATTTTAAATTTTTAAATTTTTTCCTCATAATTGTTTATTTTTAAAAAATCTTTTCACTCTTCAATCTCATAGCTATCTCTTTCTCTTTATTCTACCTTAGATTTCTCTCTCCCTTCTTTCATGCACATGACTCTACTACATTTGAAGGTCTTGTTTATAGCCTCAAAGTTTGTTAAAGATAATTTTTTGAAGCATAAACTTGCGTGTCTGCCTTTTACAGTAAAAATGATAAAAATTCTTGACTCAAATATCATCAATAATAATTTTTGAAAGCAATACATAGATTCTTTCAAATCAAAGGTTATCAATGACGACTTTTAAAAACTCCAAGTCCCATGAATAGATAGATATTCAACTTGCTTCATTTATCTTGTTTCTTGTTCATGAAAATTTTTCGAAAGTTCAACATACATCAATCAACCTTCATTTCATATGAATGGAGTTTTAAAATTCTAATTTTTGTTCTTGTTGATAAAAAAATTGTTAATGACATTTTTACCGCAATTAGATTCACGTAATTTTACCCAAAAAATTATCATATTTTTGCAATATATATTTTAATTTCCCATATTTAAATTATTTTTCCAATTTTTTCAGTCCAACAGTCAACACAAATTTCTTAAAATAAAAACTGTTATATAGAATGAAACTAAACACATAAAAAGTGATTAATTATTATTCACTGACGGAGATTGATCCATGGTCATTCATGTGGGTTCTTTGCCTGTATAGGGTTAAAACCAAAACATTTTATCCGTATGGGGTTATTTGATAAGAAATTCCCTGCTTAGGGTGATTTGTGAGTGTCGTCAAAACGTCTGGCGACACATGATCAAGTATCGGCTGAAAGAATGCCGACACAGGTGTCAGAACCCACTACTGAGAGCGGTTCAAAATGAACCGCTCTCATAAATCAATTTTAGAGAGCGGTTGTAACGGAACCGCTCTCTAAAATGGACTTTTGAGAGCGGTTCAAATCGAACCGCTCTCACAAGTCTGTTTTAGAGAGTGGTTCAAAATGAACCGCTCTCAAAAGTCCTGTTAGAAAGCGGTTCACACTAGTGTCGGGTTGTTCAGGACCGACACACACCCATTGGTCCAGGCCCTCCATCTTTCTTCTGTTATTCATCTTCTTCGGTGAAAATTTTTTGCAAACATACTGCGCAAACGCTGGAGGTGGAGTGGAGAAGCAGGGCAGTTGAATGCAAAAGTTTTAAAGCTTTGAAAGGTAAGAAAAAAACACTATAGTGTATATTAGATATAAATATAAAATATTTATTCTTGTTTCCGTTTTTGGTCCCAGGAATTGCAATCTGTGGTGGTCCAGGGTATTGTGAGAGGGACTTTCGGTGGTGTAGATTCTTAGCAAAAGGAGGTTAGTAAAAATTTATATTTATAGTGATTTTGTTATGCATGTAAAAAATAGGAAAATAGGAATATAGAAAAATAGAAAAATAAAAAAATAGTTAAATTAAAATATATAATTTTCTTGTTACTTATGTAAAAAATAATTAAATAAGAAATATAAAAGAATTAAATTGAATAAATATATGAGGAAAAATTATGTATGTTATTATTATAAGGTTAATAAAATATAAAATTATGAATAACAAAATAAAATTGAAATAATAAGAATGAAAAATATTAATTAATAAATTTATATTATAAAAATATAAGGAATTAAGTAAAATAAAGATGAATATATAAGCAATGTAAGTTAAATAAAATTGAAAATATTATTTTAAAATATAAATGACTGAAAATAAAAATATTAGATCAATATTAATTTAGACATTTGAATATTTTAAAAAGTTTGTAGTTATTTAAATGATTTTAATCAATAATAATAAATTACAATTTTATGCATGTAAAAAAACAAAAAAAGGGAAAGAGAAAAATAGGAAAATAATTAAATTAAAATTGATTTTTCGTTTTATTTATGTAGAAAACTGTATTTAAAAGTAAAAATGATGATGATATTATTATTGTTATACAAATATTATTATCTTAAAATAACAAAAAAATATAATTAGAAAAATATTATTTGAAGGTACAAATTGTTTAATACTAAAATGATATTGTTTTTATTAAATTTGGTTGCTTATATTATAAATTTGAAGTAAATAGTTTACTTGTTTATATAGATTTTAGATGGCATCATCTTCGTCTCGTAGTAGGGTGTTAAATCTTGGCCCCGAGGATGGTTCATTACTGCGCTATCAGTCTATTCATGTTTCAGAGTATATTTGGGATGGTCGTGAACACCCAATATTGAGAGTGAGAAGAGGTCATTTCATACATGCTGGCATGGAGGGAGTACCAGTAGAGATTATTTCTCATTTGACAGTAGCAGGATTTGCTGGAGTAGCACAGTTGTCTAGTATTCCTATTGACCGCCAATTGATTACAGCGTTGGTAGAAAGATGGAGGCCAGAGACCCATACATTTCATATGCCCCCTGGAGAGTGTGCTATTACTCTTCAAGACATTGCTATTCAGATGTGTCTTCGTATTGATGGAAGACCAGTTATTGCCCCTACAGGAGGTGACAGGGCACAAATTGTTGAAGATTTATTGGGAATTAGACCACCTAATTCTGCATTTATGGGGAGCAGCTTGAAACTTACTTGGTTGGATGAGCATTTTTCCCATGTTGGGTTGCACAACCAAAATCCCATTCAGCTAACTCGCTTTGCAAGAGCATATATTTTGAGACTTATTGGTGGGTTTATGTTAGCTGATCATTCTAATAGCAGGGTCCCAGTTAGGTACCTTCCTTTACTTGAGGATTTAGAGATAACTGGACAATATAATTGGGGAAGTGCAGCGTTAGCCTTCCTATACAGAGAGTTATGCATGTCCACGAATATTGATCGGTCTGGTATTGGAGGATTGACTCCACTTGTGATGCTGTGGGCGTGGGATAGGTTCCCATTTCTATCTCCGGGTGATCCCCCTTACACACAGAATGATCTTCCTTATGGTGCACGGTATGTCTATAATATTAAAACTTTCATTCAATATTTACACAACAGTATTTTATTACAAACAGTCATGCTAATATTTATGTTTTTATAGGTGGTTAAGATTTCAAAATTTTAAGAAGGGGAGAAAGGATCTAGCTTACTTTAGGTTCAAATTTGATCATTTGAAACGTGATCAGGTATGCGTTATTTGTTTATGATATATGTTATCATCAATTAATAATTATGAATAATTACAATAATATTTTGTACACTTGCAGTTTGTGTGGCAACCATATAGTATAGATTTGATGCATACTTTGCCTGCCATATGCACTGAGGGCATGCATATATGGAGAGCTATTGTGCCGCTTATTTGTTTCCAAATATGTGAATGGCACCAGCCCGATCGTACCATGCGTCAATTTGGGATGGTACAACATATTCCTCATGCTCCTTATCAGCCAGACCAGCTACATGACATTACTCTTAGAGGAAAGACTGCTGACAATTGGGAGTCAAAGTTCATGGGCGTACTAGAGCATTGGGACAGGAGATTAGATTGGGTTGTGAGTAATGAACCACAAATTGGTCTACTGAGTTCGAACTCTGAATACATGCGGTGGTACCATACTCATACTAGACGATGGATGAGCAGAGATGCTGCAGTGTTTGCATTACTTGTACGTATAGATCGTTCTAGTAAACGATTTTGTTTGTTTAATAGAATCTAATCTGAATGTAATGGTTATGTAGGGAGATGCTCATGAGAGGGCCTATTACTTGTGTAATGATGGGAATGACACATTTTCATTTGAGGAGATGAAGGATTTGTGTGAGACGATGTTAGCCTTGCAAAATGAGCAGGAACGTATCTTAGAGCCTTCATCCTCATGTGATCCTCCTATCCAGAGTGGAAATCTAGATGAGCCTCAGATTGACATTGGTATTGGTGAACAACGTCGGGAAGGCAAAGGTTTGCAACGTCGACGAACGTCATTTCAGGTATTGTTACCTTATGCTTCATTGGGTCATTTTACTTAAATTATAACATGTTTCATTTGAACATACTTATGTGTTTAAAATTGCAGGCCACAGATTTTACATTGCCCCATTTGCCCGAACGAGGAGATGGTACTTATTATGTCCCACCAGATTTTACATTAGTCGTCATGTGACCATAACGCCGCCCTTCATGATCATAAGCCAAGCTCCACTTTTCCTTTGATATGTTGTCAATCCATGTTTGAACTTCAGGAGAATGCGAACGAAATTTATTAAGACCAGCTTCAAATCTTTGCTTGCAAGGTGTATACGCTACATTTAAATAAGTTATACAGTTAATGGTGAAAAATAAATATATATTCATAGATAATGTAAAATGTAATAGTGATAACATACTTACCTAATTTCATAAGCATACTCTTCATTGCGGAATTTTTTAATCTTCTATTGAAATTGCTTGCAATGTGACGAATGCAATAAACATGGCAAGCATTAGGAGGTTGCCACCCAATATGTGGATTAGACACATCATTTTTTAATACTTTGATGGCGATCAGATATTAAACAAATTTCAGTTTTATCAGTAACATTTAGACGGATCATGGCTAAGAACCATTCCCATGCTGATAATGTTTCTCCTTCAACAATGGCAAATGCTATAGGAAGCACACTGTTATTGCCATCTTGAGTTGTACCAATAAGCAATGTTTGCTTATACTTACCATACAAAAAGGTACCGTCTACCTGTATTATAGGCTTGCAAAACTTGAAGGCTTCACGACATTGCCTAAACGACCAAAATACTCGATGAAAGACTCTGAATCTATTATCCATTACATTACCTCTCACATAATCATTGGTCTTAATTTTGTAAACTGACCCTGGAGCATGTAATTGCATGTATTCTAACCATCTTGGTAATGTTGCATAAGATTCATCCCAATCACCAAATATTGTCACAATTGCTTTTTGCTTTGCTTTCCATGCTTTTTTGTATGAAACTGAATACCCAAATTGGCCACTTATTCTCTCTTGGATTAATGAAACAGGAACAGAAGGTTTTTCTTTGACCATACCTGTCAATAAAATTAAATAATACATCTCAGCTAATGATCATATCCAAATCATTTTAAATACACAAATAAATATAATCTCAATTGAGTTTCACGTACCAATAATGCATGAACAAATAAAATTTGAATCTAACTTTTTGTGGTCTTGAGAAATCATAGTATTAACGCAGGTATGCATACCACCCCATCTCGTAATTTTTCACTTATTTGAATTTTTGGGAAGCAATGCTCTTACTTTCCAAGGACACCTGGAAATATGATTCACACACTTGACAAAATGAGTTGATGCTTTTGACTCAACCACAAAAAATGTTTGATGTTTCTTCATTGCATAATGTTTTATCGCCATCTTTACCTCCTCTTTAGAGTCAAATAGTTGTCCAACATATGATGCATCTCCTTGTACCCATGATTATGACGAATGCAACTCCGAAAAATTCAATTCTTGATCAGGATGTTCCCAATTAATAGCAGTGTAGTGTGAACTTATGTTCCAAAAAGGTGTTATAGAATCTGTATTAAACTCAACAAATTTTAGTTAAAAATATTTAACAATTATTGTATTATATAAAATTGTACCTGCAGATTGTCCTTGCATAATGTTATTTCTTTAATGCATCTCCTTGTACCCATGATTATGACGAATGCAACTCCGAAAAATTCAATTCTTGATCAGGATGTTCCCAATTAATAGCAGTGTAGTGTGAACTTATGTTCCAAAAAGGTGTTATAGAATCTGTATTAAACTCAACAAATTTTAGTTAAAAATATTTAACAATTATTGTATTATATAAAATTGTACTGCAGATTGTCCTTGCATAATGTTATTTCTTTCAGTGTTTGGAACTGTCATCATTGAATCGAAGCCATCTTCCAAATCAGTATCAGAAGAACTATCTAAAGGAATTTCTCCTTCATCTTCATAGTCATCATCGTACTCATCTTCGTCATCTGTAGATGCAGCAGCAAATATTTATTAACAAATTATAAAATTTTAAACATCATATAATTGAAATAAATATTATACATTACCTCCTCCAATTGCATACTCTTCTTCATTGTCACTAACAGACACAGTTGGGAGTGATACATTTAAACATAACAAACTTTCACCTACATGAGAAGTTTCACCAACCGCAATATCCACATATAACTCAACTACTCTTTCATGCCGTTCTTCACAAGCACTTATCATACAGTCAATGTCTTCATCATCACATACATCTAAAATTGTGTAATTTTCACTCCTTGAATCAACTAAAATTCGTGAAATTAGTCTAGAAATTACATTACTATTGCACAATTTCAATTTTGTATGTATTTTTTTTTTCAACATCTCAAAAGTAATTTCACGTTCTTTTTTAATCATTTTCTTATTCCTTTCAAATATGATACCCTCATTTCCTTCGTACACTCTTCCATTCCAGTATAAAATAACCACAATTTCAGTCATCCTGTGTATCAAATTAAAAAATACAACCAAAATTATTAAAAAAGTTTACCTAAACAAATAGTAACAAAAATAATTACCACAACATTAAAATAATATATTTTTACATTTATATTAACATTAAATAAATTAAATTTATTACTACAAATATTTTTATTTTTATTTATTTATAATAATAGTAAAATTATTAATTCAAATTTATTTACAATAATAAAAAAATTTAAAACAATAAATTAATAACATTCTAACCTTTTTTTTCCAGCAAGAAAGCTCACAATTGCGTCCCTTCTCCTCACAGTTGCGGAATGCAGCAGCAGAATGCTCGGCAGGAGCCTCTATATATTAGGAAGATAGTGTCGGCATTCTTTCAGCCGATACACAAGTGTCGCATAAATAAAACCGACACACATGACTTTTGAGAGCGGTTCAAATTGAACCGCTCTAAGAAGTGAATTTTAGAGAGCGGTTCAGGTCGAACCGCTCTCAAAAGTCCGTTTTAGAGAGCGGTTCAATTCTAACCGCTCTCAAAAGTCATTTTAGAGAGCGGTTCTATTCGAACCGCTCTCAAAAGTCCGTTTTAGAGAGCGGTTCCGTTACAACCGCTCTCAGTAGTGGGTTCTGACACCTGTGTCGGCATTCTTTCAGCCGATACTTGATCATGTGTCGCCAGAAGTTTTGACGACACTAACAAATCACCCTACGCAGAGAATTTCTTATCAAATAACCCCATACGAATAAAATGTTTTGGTTTTAACCCTATACAGGCAAAAAACCCCATTCATGTCGCAGTTAAAATATAAAAATACTTTATTTAAAACTTTTACTTGTGATTTTGTGTGTATGCATTTTGCATTAATTGTTTTTTTTTTTATAAAATATGATATTTTCTTAGATTACTCTTATAAACATCCAGTTTGAAAGCGATAATTAAAAAAAGTAAGGATACAAAAAGAGTAAAAAAAAAGTTAAACATAAAAAGATAAAAAATATAAAGATTTGTATATATTTAATTAAGTAGATGATTGTTGGAAACTTTCAGATGTTTATATCTCCCAGTTCACAAACATCTGCGGTCTTTAAGCATGTCGTGCTGTCTTGTCAAATCACGAAGCCTTCAATGTCTTCCAACTGTCTAACTAGGGTAACACGTTAGGTTTTTTTTTTAATAAATATATCAGTAGCATGATTTATCTAATATTTTTTTTAATTAAGACAAAAAAAATAATAAATTTTTACGTTGATTTACTCATTAATTTTAAGATGATTTAATTTAATTAAAAAACTAAATATTATTTTTACAACATTACAATGTAATAAAATGAATATAATTGTATAACACTTTTACCTTACATCTAAATATGCACTAGATGAATAAACTCTCTTTTTTTATCTAGTCAAATAGGTTCAAAGTATACTATATATAATGAAATCAAATCCTATTTTGTCGCGAATAATGTGTGAGCATGGGTTCAAGATCCCATTTCGTCGTATACCTAGACTAGAATTTTTTATTTCATGATTATGAATATAAATGCTTAATGGTAGTTAGTTATAGAACAATAAATAATAGAGCATTATAACAATGTAAAAAATAATTAAAAAATTTAAGTATATATATACTTAACTCTGAATAAAAATTAACATTTTTAAAACCTTAGAGTTAATCTCTAAAATAAATTTTAAAATAATATATTTTCTTATAAAAGAATCTTACCAGAATTCCAATAATAGAACTGAACTTTTCTTCTTCTTTATTTTTCTTTTCAATTCTTTCTAAATCAGTGTAAGTTTAACACAAAATCAAAGAAAAGGCAAAGATGGCGACAACTTGAGTGGTGTTTTGCAAAGGCATTTTGACTATGACTCAACTACAAGAAACCAGTACAATAGGTTACAGGAAATAAATTTGATTCAGAAAAAAATGATAAAAGAAAAAATGAGAAGGAGAGGTGGTGGTTGATGAAAAGTAAGAAAAATTAATAATAATAATCTATTGCCAAAGAGGAGAAAGTATTTTAAATATGAGATTAATAAATGGTAAATATTGAAATATGATTTTTGTTGTTGCAAATTTACAAGAATATGGCATAATAAAAAACGTCAAAGGCAATTTTAACGTGAATAGTTTCATGACAAGAGGGTCAGAGTAGAGCTGCAGTGAGTGCCTAAAACATAACAAAAAACGTTAAACGCAATTTTATGTGAATAGTTCTATGCACGGATTCAGAGTAAAGATTAAAATTGCCAAAGGTGTTTTCAACTTGGTCAAAAGCAGCTTTGCAAAAGTTGTTTTGTCAAATCGATACAGGTGGCAATAAACTTGCTGTTGGCGATTTTGAATGCTGCCATGCAGGGAACTAGACCAGTCTGACTCTATAAAGTCAATGTTGGCGATTTTGAACGTGTTAAAACGCCAATATCAATTTTAAGCCTATATATTTGTTGCATGCGAGAAAAAAGGCGGGACAAAGTTTAAGAAGAAGTGAGATTATGGAGAAATAGAGAGAAGGTCGAGAGAGGTAGTAGGAAATTAGGAGGAAAAAATAGAAAAAATTATATTTAGAAGTTGAAAAATTGGAATTGCAGACAAAATGGTTAAAGATACAACTCTTGATTCAATGAAACATATTTCGGAACAAATTCAAAATTTAAATGTAAGTTTTTCTATGTTATTTAATATATTTTTATGTGTATTTTAATTTTGGTTTAACTTTTAATGAATAAAAGTAGTTGATTTTTTTTAAGCAATAAGTAATTTTTTATAATAATTTATATTGTTATAGTAATTAAAATTAAAAAATGCTAAATTTGTGTTGAAAAAAGCTTAAAATAAAAAGCTCGTAAGTTTTATTTTGAAATGTGTTATGTAACAACTTGAATTTAATTTCAATTAAATAATAATTTTACAAATTTGAATAATCCAAATTTTCATAAGATATTTCAAAATAAGAGAAGGGTCACAAATTAATATCAAATAACTACTACAGGACTGGTTCAATTACAATATTTTTAAAATAAAATCTAAGTCCTATAGCAGTGCATCCGTCCCTTCACTGAGTCCGGTGTTGATCGTCTTGATTACCTGAAAAATGAATGTAAAGATGAGTACTCTACACTATTCAATACACAACTATCATAGAGTCTCACCTTATTTATACTTCACGCAAAGTACACATAAATAACATTTTCATTTCAATTTGTCACTGATACACTTATGGCACCAAACAATCATATATATATATGAAATTAACAAACAGTAGTCTCGTGCACTCACTGCACGCCAGCCACGCTCATTGTGGCACTATGATAACAGATTTTACCATGGATGGTCGTCGGTTATCCCTGCCTCACGAATACCACGTGGGCAGTCACGGGTCGTTCAGCAAAGGTAGTGGTCAGAAGTCTAGTCAAGAAGAGAGTGTGTGGCCCGTGGTACACCCGTGCTGCAGTCGGTATCACCACCACTCCCTCTTCCCCAAGATATTTCTACCGTCCTCATCTTCCACACCCTCAGTGTATCGCTGAACCATTCAAAACACATTACAACGGCGCTAACACGCCCATTCACATATATTCTATTCACGCATGCAATAATCATGCTTACACACGGCACTAGGCTCACATTCATTTCACACACCGCAATATATAGCAAAATTCTATCAACCACATATACTCTCATCCACACACATAATATTCACATGTCACAACACAATATTAAACTAAATAACGGTAAATTACATACAAAGAGTATGGTAGAGTTCTCCCTTACCTTGGATTAAAGACCCACACTCGGATTCAATCTTGAAAATGATCCCCACACAGATTCGGCCTAACCACATGGAAAAACTCCATGAGAACCCAAGGAAACCACAAAAACAGAGAATGGGGTTGAAAAACGGAAACCCTAATCATTAAAATTCACCTCCAAGCGTTTCCCACACAGATTCAACCTCCAATCTAGCTTCCGAATAGCTTTGGAGGCAATTTAATCAGTGGAAAAGGGTTTTGGGTCGAGAGAATCGAAGGGATTTTGAGAAATGAATTCTCAACCCTAAACCCTCTTTTAAAACCCCTTAAATCGCGACACTCTCGCTGCAGTGACACCCTCTGTCGCCACAACGAAAATCTCAGATGAAACTGCACCCTGGTTTCTGCAAAATCTTACTACAACGAGACTACACCCAGAAATGCACTCTCCTTTGTCGCTTTCTCGCCACAACAAGATAGTCTCGTTGCAGCGAAAAGGCAACAGTTTCGCCCCTTTCCTCCAGGTGTCGCTCGCTACAGCAAGAAATTCCCTCGCTACAGCGAGAACACCCTACACTTAGGCACTTAGCCCATTTTCAGCCTAATCTAGTCATGCATATATATATATATATATATATATATATATATATATATATATATATATATATATTTACACACATCCACAACATATATCCAAATACATACACATATATCTATATATATATATAACGATCAAGGTTACAAAAATTCGGGGTGGGTGTTACATGTTATTATTAATATATTATGTTAATTTTTATATATGATATGTAGTATATTATATTATAATATATTTTGTTGTAAATATTGTTGTTTATTATATTATTATAATGAAAATGAATTTTATAAGAATTATACAATTATTAGTAATATATATTTAGTTGAGTTTTTTTAGTAATAGGTAAATCTAGAATTTTTATAACAATTTATAATTTTATAGTTATTAAAATAAAGAGTATTTTCAATTTATGTTGAAAAAAGCCTATGATAAAATATTAAAAATTTTATTGTGTAATTTTTATTTTAGAATATGTTATCATTAATGTATTATGTTAATTTAAAATTGATTATATATGATGTGAAGTACATTGTAGTTTTGTTGTAAATATTTTTTTCAATTATATTATTTTAATGAAATTTGATTTTATAAGAATTTTATAATTTGTTAAATATTTATTAGGATTTATGTAATATAGATAGTTGTTTTAGTGATAATAGTTTTTTTTAATTATTTATAACAGGTAATGAGATTGTTATACTCTCGTTACTTGTCAATAACGCCTCCAAGGATTAAAATTATGAAAATTTTACGACATGGTGGATTTGATCAAATTTCTCAACTTTGTGAAATGCAAATAAACGGTTCACTGATAAATGTGCTAATGGAACGTTGGAGGCTTGAAACACACATTTCACTTAGTCTGTGAAGAATGCACAATTACATTAGAAGATTTGTACATGTTACTTGAACTTAAGATTAGCGGTGTAGCAGTGATTGGTTCTACAAATCCTTTTATTATTGTTATACAGGATATGTGTGAAAATTTAATAGGAAGCTAACCTGATTCAAATGACATTGACAGATCAGAAATTAAATTAAAGTGACTATTCCAACACCTTGGTTTGCTTCCTTGTAATTCTGACATTAAGTTACAACAACATGCTCGTGGTTATATTCTTTACTTATTAAGACATGTTCTAATGCCAAATAAAAGTAATTTAGTGGTGCATGCAAAATGCTTGCAGTTGTTAACAGATGTGAATGAAATTGACAATTACAGTTGGGAATCAACATGCTTAGCCTTTATTTATAGATGCTTAGATTGAGCTTTTATACATGATGCTAAAGAAATTTGTGGCTGCTTGATACTTCTGCAGGTGTGGGCATGACATCGCCTCCCATGGCTTGCTCCAATCCTGAGAGAACCACTAATATTTTCACTTACTCTTAGATGGAGACGATTACAATATCCAACAGAAAATTACGTTTAAGAATTTTCAGAATATTAGATTAGCATTGAATCAAATGGGTCTTAATGAGGTAAAGAGTTTTACAAAATGTTATTAAGATGTTATGTCATGAAACCCTTTATTAATAAGGTGTTGTAACGCCCTATATTTTAGAATAATATTTTGGTTTTTATATATATATATATATATATATATATATATATGGAAATTTTCATGTATTTGTATGTTTGAGTAAATGATGATGGCGTTTTATAATGTTTTCTGATATCCGTGATTACTCAAAGGTTGTCGTTGGCATTTTTAAAAAAGTTAAAGTAATTTCTGACAGTCAAAAATCGACATTAGCGATTTTAACCAGTCTTTCATATTTTTTCATATTTTTTCAACTTCTAAAATTGTTATTGGCGATTTTACTTTTGTAAATTTTTATTTTTATTTTATCCAAAATCGTCATCGGCGTTCCACCATATTTTAGTAATTTTGTAAAAAATGCCATATTTTAGTAGTTTCTTAAAAAAAACAATATTAAAAAAAAACCCGCAAAAGAAAGCAAAATATTTACTTAATTTATATAAATAAAACACCTCACTATATATATATATATATCGCGAAAATAACCGTTATTGCAAATCATACCTTCAAATGGTGGCCAACCAAGATGGTATTGGGCCTATCGTTATTGCGAGCCTTGTACCAAGAACGAGGTTCTTCTCTGTCCTAATTGAGCCCACTTCATCATTACACACGTTTACAATTTATTCTTATTTTTTGACCCCAGAATTTTTTTTCTTTTTCGAAAGTGAGCTTAATATTGAACAAAATGCTTAGCTATTTATGATATGCTTAAAAGACCTTGAAAAGACACGTTCTTATTCACTGAACAACTTCTCCCAATAGTAAATTTCGTTCCGAATAATTAAATCACGTATCGATTAGAATAAAACAATTATTTAAAATGAGGATAAAATATTTTTTATATTCGATATAGTTGAAGATATTTCACCTATAGTTTATGATTCAAGTTGATTTAAGCAGTTACGACCGTACTTTATCATGTTAAAATTTTAAACTAGTAAAAGCGTACCACTAAAATCTTACACCCAAGCTGCATGCACTGTGAAACATACCATTGAAAAGAAGTCTTACTGTAATTCTCACACGTCTTTCCTTTATATATAACTAACTCTATTTGGTCTCGTTGCTCGTCTCTTATTGCAATTAATAATTTGCAAATCACATTCTGATTCTTGCACCATTTATAGAGAATCTTATTCACTCGCAGGGGATTCATGAAGACAAACCAAACCTCAAGGTCCCCCACCCTTGTAGTGCTCCCTCTACCTTTCTTTTTCTACATTATAGTTGAACATTAGCATTCAATATTTTTAAATATTTGTAATTCTGAACCATTTAATAGAACCAGGTTCTTTCTAGAAGGAAAAAAAATCAGATCGTTCAAGAAAATCTATTTCTACAGAAAAATTCTCAAATCATGGTGGTGGATACTGTATCCCGAAATATAATTGTATCTAATGTGAGATCATTAGAATATTGATTACCTAATTAATGTTATATAAGCAATATGACTTCACAAAATGACTCACGAGTACTGTAGTTTAATTTGGATAAATCTTTACAGAAGAAAAAATCAATACACAAAATAAATGAAACTCTTTTCATAAATATTTAGAAAAAGAATATAATTTAATTGTGTTACTTTTATAAGTATTTATCGAATAAAGCTATCACATGGAACCTATATATCTATCCTGAGTTTGACATTTTCAACCTTGACAAAATTGATGAAGATAGGTTATCTTTACTTTTTGTTATTTATAATGATAATAAATATTTTTGTGAGCCACAAAGTAGTATTTGTGTCCTTATGCGGCTATAACTGAAATGATTTCCCAAATAACGATGCGGAAAAGGCACTTACGAGAGAAAGAGAGGAAGAAGGGCAAAAGAATTTCAAAATTTGCAAAAGCCACCACCTTGACCATCCAGATACAATGGACACGCAACTTTTCAATATTGGTCTTAGTTTCGTGGCAGAACATTCTTAATCATCACGTGCCAACAATGCTCACGTGGCCTAATCAAATTGTGGCTTTCCCCATTGTGCCCATTTTTTCAACCATATATAAATAAACTCAAACCTAGTCCTATCTCACCATGCATGCAAACAAAACCATGGATGAAGATGGATCAAGGGGAAAGGACGCTGGAGATGTCCGGTACCGAGGCGTACGCCGGCGTCCGTGGGGCAAGTTCGCGGCGGAGATTCGAGACTCCACGAGGCAGGGGCAGAGGGTGTGGCTTGGAACTTTCAACACGGCGGAGGAAGCAGCCAGAGCCTATGACAGAGCTGCTTACGCCATGAGAGGTCCATTTGCAATCCTTAACTTTCCTAATGAGTACCCTATGACTGCTGGTGGTGCCAGTGCTGCCACTCATTCCTCTGCTTCTTCTTCTTCCTCTGCCTCTACTTCAAGGCAAACCAATGTAGAAGGCAGAGGAAGGAATGAGCAAGGAAGACAAGTGTTTGAGTTTGAGTATTTGGATGACAAGTTGTTGGAGGAGCTTCTTGATTGTGAGGACAAAAACAAAAGGGGTCCCTGAAAAACTAGTACTCCTATAACGTTACTCAGGACAATGTTACAATAAATACTAATAATTATGCAGGTACGACTACTATTTACTAAGTGCCATCATATGGTGATGAAGTGTATAATCATCATCCAGTTTATGAATTTTGGTGTAAAATGTAAATATTCATGTCGTTTTGTGACTGTCAAGAGTGCGTTCAAGCAATCACGGCTTGAATGCATTTATGTATTAAAATTTGTGTACTGTCTAGTGCTCAAGCAGTGTCCCCTGCATTATGTTTTATATTTTTTGCTCAATTAAATACGGGATGCGAGACTCTGTTTCACCTGCGCTTTAGATAAATACCATTCCATTTTTCAAAACTCCGTACCATAGAATATGTGCTCATCGTATGTTATATTTTCACATTCACTCTCTTTTATATTTATTTTGCTTTCTTTCACTTGTTTTTAATTTTTTTTTCTTATTACTCTCTTCCTTTATCCATTTGACACCCTAAAATATGGTGTAAAAGAATCTTTTTGCATTTGCTGCTAATACAATGTCCCGCTTTTGTTTCCGTAAGGTGTGTAGTTTACGGTTATACAACTGCAGACAACTTTCTCATGTTTTGATATAAAAAGATTCTTATTTTATTTTTATTCTTTGAAAAGACCATGAGATATCAACAAATTTACCAACTCAGAAAACCTATTTGAAACGTGAGTCACACTTAGTATGTTTCATTTATATTGGGAGATGCATAAAGATGAGTAAAATAAAAGATCAAAACAAGATAAATGTAATTATTATCTTAGTTGGGTGAACTTTTCTGGATGAAAATATTACAGATCTCGGTAGCTTATCCGTCAAAATTTGGAAGATATTCAAAGATAAAATTTGTGAATATGATTAGTGTGGACTAGTATAAATTGGAACCAACTATATTTAAATAAAAGTACAGTTTGATTAAATCTTTGGATTATTTTTAATATTTTAAAATACAACTGCTACATAGATATTTCTTTCGTCAATTTTACGATCAGGTCGCTTCTTTTGACAGTTTATTTATACATAGAGGATTGCTCCTTTCCGTTTATAATTTTATCTTTTTCAAACCATTATTTCAGTAAATACAAATACCGAACAATAATGGTTGACACAATTGGAAGGGTACACCACACATTAACTAAGCTGGTCAGGATTTGAATTTTATCAAAGTTCATCATATATGGATTATCTATTAATAACCTTAGAGGAGATTGTTGAGTTTGAGGCTTGTTCTCACTGTAAATTATTCAGGGGCAATCCATTGTATGTTTAAGTCTAAAACAAATTCTTTTAAATTAGCACCCTATCCTTAATTTTTGTATGCAAATAAATCAAAATTAAATGGAATGAAATTGTTAAAAGAAACATTTAAAATTACGCTTGCAACTGTTTTCTAAAGACTATGCAGTTTATATTGGGCTACTTAATATATATTACCCCATGTAGTCTATATCAAAATGCTAGTAATAAATGAGTATTTTTAAAGTCTTCATCCAACACGAATATATATAACTGCTTATTGCGATAAATATTGTGGACCATTGAATCTTTTGCGTATTTGAGAACTTGCATGCATATATATGCTCCAAAAATAATGTGGACTTCTTTTCCTTTGATTGAGTATGTTGGTTTTCATTCAGGTGTACAAGGCCATGACCGGAGCAACAAATCATCACTCTGTCTCCTATTATCAAATATTGGTTTGTCTTAGTCCTTTATATCTGCCAATTTTATATTCATTTTTCTACGTAGGAATCTAATGCCGTAGCTCATGCTTTAGCCTCTGTGACATTTGAGTTTGCTGGTTGTAGATGGTGGGGAGAGTTCCCAAGAGTTCCAGCAGACAGTGTTTCTTCTCGTTAATAGGATTATATTTTTTGTTTTAATTATGTTGGTTATAATTCTTGTTTAGTATTTTAATTTCTTCTCTTAAAATATGTTGAAAATTAGATTTTGAAGAAATAGAAAAGGGACACATTTTAATTTATAGTAATATATATATATATATATATATATATTTGTATTTATAAAAACAAAGATTAACTTATTTATTTCAATATATCAGTTTTTAATATTAAAAGTTATCAAATAAAAATATGTATTAAAATAAATTTTTTCTTTGCCCCCAAAATCTAATTCTTAAACCTTAAAAATGGTTCGCTGATGTGCAACGGTCAATTACAACAAATTGAATTCAAACCTTTATTTGCATGGCAAAATTTTTAGGAAATTCAAAACCGTTATTGTAATTCATTTTTTTTAATAAAAATATGTAAATTTTATTTTACTAAAAAATATCATTGATTAAAATGTAAACTTAATTATACTTTTAGTTAATTTCATTTTATTTACATACAATGTTGATCCTCTTATTTTTTTTCAAAATAATTAAGATGCTCTATATTCTAAATTAAGTTAATTTGACTTTATCAGTGATTTTTTTATTTAAAACCCTCAAATTTCTATTTTCCTAGTTAAAATTGTTACAAACTATATCGATCTACACAATATATTTTAAACATTATTCAACTCTATACTCACCAATTAAAACATTAAATTTTACCCAAAATTTCCCTCTTGAAATATTAATCTCACGTCTTGTAAAATATTTACAAATTTATCAATTTATACTTCTATTTTTTTTTAACTGAAGTAACTATTTGTAATCTTTTATGTTTAAATTTTAGTTGAAAGATACGAAAACACATCGTTGCCGGTCCCCGCCGGCATCCAACTTTGACATGTTTATGAAACTGTTTCGTTGAATACAACATTGGCAGTAACATGTGCCACACAAATTACTAAACTTTAATGACATTACTCTATGTTTTGAATTGAACTCTTCCAGATATATATTCTCTGTAACGAAATATGTTCCCTACTTGTTCCCCAAAAAATTCCGAGCCTCTACCTGTTCAAATTAGCAATGGATGGATGTATTGTTTCTTTATACAATGTACAGAGACACGCATTTAAATTAATCATTTGAAAGAATTGTATTCTTTCCAACTTTTATTTTAAATTACGTATTAACTTGTGTTTTGATTTTGTTAAATTTCATCATTTATTATTATTGTCACCATTGTGAAATTTGATTTGAAAGTAGAAAAAAAAAGAGAGGTAATAATCTTTTTCGTGATTTAAAAAGAAGTGGTGGACAAGCTTAGGTAATTGGTTCTGCAAATACTTGTCGGAAAAGGATAGCCACTATTTTTATTTTTATTTTTTATTTTTGGTTTTTCCTCAATGAAGACTTGTACCAAGTCGTTCAATGGAGTGAAAAAAGGGCAGAACATATTGCAAGAAAATAAATTTACGAGTTTACAATTTATATCTAGAAATTTAACCGATTAAACTAATTTGAAGGAACTATAATCAATAATTGTAAACAAGAAAAAGTAGCTAGATCGTGTGATAATGACTGTAATCTTTGTCTGACTTTATATTCTGGCAAAATTGCTTAATTAATCCATCATTTATAAATAATAAAATAGTTGATTTTGATTTTCGGCTCCAAAAGTTTGGACCCTGGAATTTGGAATATGACGGTTCTACGAGACGTCCATAAAAGCAGGGAACATATGCTATAGAAAATAAATAAATAAGTAAATAAAAGTGGCTGAACTAAGAAAGTGAATCATGAAGAAACTGGTAACGGACAAAAGTGATATAAGATATTAAATAAAAGAAACACAAGCAGATGAAGCATTTAAAAGCCTCAAATTTAAGTCAATAATATAATCAGTTTATACTACTACTAAAATAAACTATTTTGATTTGATAACCTTAGAGTTATTCTATTTTATTTTTTAAAAAATTTAATAACTATTCTTAAAATTTTAGTCAAGAGATCCAAATTTTAAAAACATTATAAATGCATCTTTACAATGATATTTAATATACATCTCTAATATAATTTTTAATTTTAAATAAAATTATTTATTTATTATTAATTCTCTAATTAGTGCCTTTAAAACATTTATCAGCACGATCCTCTTAATTATTAATGTTATAATTATGTTAAAGTCAAAAGTTTTTCTTCATATGTAAATTTAGAAATAAAGAAAAAAAGGGGTGAAGTTAAGAATGCGTAACTGACGTTTCCTAATAGAGCAGGGACAAGGAGTCATAGCGAAAGACGAGATAGAAACCCTAAACCATGCTATGATCATAGGTCAACCCGTACCCCAAGCTGAGACCTGTCACCATCTACCCCACATGTTGGAAGCTTCAGGCGTGATCATTCATCATTATCATTGAAGGAGCAAGCGTGATGCATTGAGGGCAAATAGCTCATGAAGCATGGACATAGACATAAACCGGACTCAGACATGCACGCATGTACAAACACCAATTATATATATATATATATATAGATTCATTTCATTTAACTTTAATTTAAATATCTATGTATAATTATATGTTAAGAAAAAAACTAGGCAACATCACTACATCACTTGTAGTGATAGAATATACCTAATAAAAAAGAAAACAAAAATCGTATTTGACTCTTCCCTTGTGAGACTGTGATGACTCTAGCAGAGCCTGGGAGAGTTGGACATAAAAAAAATGGATAACAAACTTTGAAGAGGGATATTTAAAAAAAATGAAGGCCCAAGCCCAACACGCATCAAATAAGGAGCATAAGCAAGTTAGATGCAATCATATTGGATATCTATAACACTGAACAATATTTGATTAGAGCTTGTTTGAGCCAATAATCTGAAGTCAGAGAAAGAATTGAGAGTAATACGCCCAAAATCAAAACCATATTTGCATGCACACCTCCGAAAATCATCTTTGAAAGTTAAAATTAAAAAATAATAATAATAACAAATGAAAAATTGCACCTAAAACCTCTTCATCACGAATCAGCCTTGTGTCACATCTGCTTGTAATCATGAACTTGTTTGATAAAAATATGTGACTGATGACAAATAAAAAAAAGGTATCTGAAATGGTGAACGTGCATCCATCCACTGTCGTCCTTGTCTGCAGTGATTTTATACAATTCTCTGCAGTGTTTTCCCCCTCATTTCGGTTGCTTTTCTTCAAAATCAATCAAATCATCAAACCCCTTTAACTTAATACCCCTCTAATGTTTTCAATCATAAATTTAATTATATTGTTTTTCAAATTTTTTATTCAAATTATTTTATTATATCGCTCATAATTTTTAAAGAGTTATTGTGAAGACTTAATCTACTTGACTTTTTGAAATATTTATATAATTACTTTATATTGACAATGTAATTTTTTTTTATATTATCAATCAATAATAAATTACCATATCAAACAAATATATAATTTTTTACAATAATTAATATAAAAATTAAACTCTAATTATTTATTTTAAATTTTTATTTATTTTTAAACAAGTATAAACATAATTAAATAAATAAATAAATAAAAACTATTAATTATAACGAAAATTTAAAAAAAATTAAAAATGACTTTTTTTTTACCAGAGATTAATATTCTTAGAATGTAATATTTACATCAAACATGAAGCAGAAACATTTTCTAACCATATTGCATACTGTTTATAATAATATTTTAGACATGCTAAATATATCTTCAACATTCTCATGACTCAAAATTCATAAAAAAAACAACATAATTCACAAAAATTTTAAAAAAAAGCGTGCATCAAACATTCACTAAATGTATATTATTTTATTCAAATAATTTTTTTTTCACTTTTTATCGTAAACATATTTAAGTATTTAAAATTTTAAAATGCAAAAGCTAATAAGTGTTATAATTGTGTAAGCTCTTCCCCTGATTTGACTTTGCTCAGTGGTTATTAGTGGAAGATTACAAGATATTTTGATTTATTGAACTTACAAATAAGTGTTTTTTTTACATGTTATACGATAATTTTTAATTTTAAATAAAATATAAAGTAACATACGTTTAAACAAGTCGCGCATCATATTATCTTATAATTATAATCATTGATGTAATATGCTTTTTTGTCATGCAATATGATTAAACACATATTATATGTCATCACTAAAATTAATTAGAATTTTTTAAAAATATAATTAAATGTATTTATATGTATAAGTATTAAATTTCTTTCTCTAACTAGAGCCTTACACTTTTACTTTATGCTTGAACCGTTCTTCTTAAAAAAGAGTCAGCTTGTTGAGTTTTTCTTTTTAACGACTATTTGTCATGAGAAAAAAAAAACTTGATTAAATTTACCCGTTTGTTTTAATTTTTGAGGAAAAATATATACTTTAAATATATATAAAAAGTAATTTATTTTTAAAAAATTATAAGAAATATAAGTTATTTTTATTTTGTTACAATTGTAATTTTTTTTTTATTTTAGTGGATAGTTATAACTTTGGCCCTTTTTTAAAAACTACTTAAATAACATTTTAAAAAACCTAAAATTAAATTATTTTTTACTTCTAATTTTTTAATAAATATGTGAATTTATTTATTGTTTGATTATAATTATAAAACTACTTTTATTTTAATGGGAAGTTTTTTTTGTCAGTGTTTTTTATAATTTATTTAAAATAATTTCTCTTAAAGAAGTTAAAATTGGATTATTTTCATGTTCTGATTTTTTTATAATCTTAACTAAATGATATAAAAACCTGAAAAATTTATTTTTAAGAAAATTTCTTAAAAAATATAATTAGTGATGAAATATAAGAAATCTTATTGATAGGGTAGATTTATAATATGTATGCTATCATGTTAGTTTTTCATCAAATAAAGATTACACTAACAAGGGGCAAATGTAGCAGTTAAATGTTTTTTTTAATCAGTGTATGCAGTAATTTTTTAAACGTAAATGAGATTATAGATTGAAACTTAAGCATTATCATCTTATTAAAAAAAAAAAGATTGTGTCACAAGGAAAAATAATCTTGATATATTATTAACATAATTTTTTTTTCTATAATAACTTTCTCATCCATATTATTATAACATTTTATTTAAATAATATATTTACTTTTTTTTAACATTTTACTTAATGAGTTTAATTATATTAATGTATGAGATTTGAATTTTTTTATACAATATATCAACATTAAAAAATAATAATAATAATATATAGTTGAGAATTCAAACTAAAACTCCTTTTTTCACACAAAATATCAAAATTAAAATTTACAGATAATATATAGTTGAGAGTTCAAACTAAAACTCCTTTAATATAATATTATACATGTGTGTGTTATAATATTACGTGTATTGTGCGTTGTGTACGCGCGTAAAGGGGTTGTTTTGGTCCAAAAGTGCACAATAGCCTTGGGTAAAATGTAAAATGTCCTTGGGATAACATCATATATTATATGGTCAATTGTTGTTACAATATAACCAATCACACTACCTTTTAAAGTTTGAATTGGGTTTTCTCTTCTTGTTCTCAATTTAAATCGACTTTTGACAATGGTTACATAAATAAAAACATATTGACCACAAAAAAAGGTTTCTATTTTACGTATTGCTTTCTAACCCATTTTTCTATTGAGTAGGGTCACAAACACATATATGTATGAGAATATATTCAGTAAAAATAATTTTTATTTAAATTTGTGAAAGTTATAAATTTACTTATATAATTATATACTAATATGATTAAAAATAAAAGTTAATTAATAGTTATATAATTATAAATAATTTTTTAATTTTAATTATTAAAATAAAATAAAATTTATTAATCTACATTACTTAATTTTTTAATAATTAATTATTCTGACATAATTTATTTGATATATATGTATATATATAAATAAACTCATAATCTGTTAATATTAAATATTAAACTTAAACACTTACATTTTATAATAATTTTTTATATAATTTAAAATTAATTTACCAATTTAATTATCTTATATTATTAGTTAAATTATCTTATATTATTTTTATAATTATATATATTAAATTTCATTTAATATGATAAAATATTTATTAATTTTTTATAAAATTTAATACAATTAATTTAATTTATAAGAATAATTAAATTAGTTATAATAATTTTATTAAGTAGTGTAAATAATATTAGTGAATATATATATATATGACCATAAGTCCATATTTATTCCATCGAATTAATTTTGCTCGACACGGACTCTCTTATAAAATGTAACTTACCAACTCCCCAGTTGAATTTGGTACTTGCTTGATAAAATATTTATTTTCTCAATTATTAGAGTTTGTTCAGAATTATTTGTTGAGCTAGATTGTCAGATAAGGTGATGAAACATTTATGATAGAAATTATGTATATGTGATAAGATTAAAAATATATAATACAAGACTTAAACATTTTTATTTTATTTTTTATATGTCAAAATAACAATTAAATATATTTTAACCTTTTGTTTTTAATTTAATTTTATATTTAATAAATTTTATATTAAAAAAGAAAGAAAAGATAAAGAAATTATTTTATTTATTTATTTTATCCATTAAAAGTATCCTTAGAGTTTTGGTGAATAATATTTATAGAATCTACAAAACATGTAAACCATGCAGTGATATTGAAAAAAGTTATTATTTACTAATAGTTTAATGTTAAATTAACTTCTATTAGTGGATATTCTTCCTAACTAGAGTTGATTATTAGAGTTTCTACTGACAATACGATATGTTATACTAATAAATAAATTTATTAATATATATATATATATATATATATATTGATTATTTTATTTTTAGACTAAGTTGATACTGACAAAAATTATTTTAGTACTTGATAACTTTTGTGTGTCAGTAAATGATAAATTTTTTTTTGTGTAACTATGAAAATCTTCGAAGACAATATCATTCACACATAAATTTTGCATACCAAATTTTATAATTTTTAGATAAAAATAAAAAAAATCAAAGAGCAAAAAAAGCATTGAATAAAAAAATAAGATATAATAGCAAAAAAAAGAAAAGAAAAGAAGAAGATATAAATATAACATTACTCAATTAATATACAATACGACTTGGGTTGTTCCATTCACAGTTCTTTGTAATAAAACATGTACAATAGTAAGGACGAACCTACATGAAGCTGCATTAGGGGTACATGCCTGAACTCAATTTTAATCATCATCATCATTATTATATCAATGCTTTTAATTTGTCCCTGCTACTATTTTTTTCCCTCTTATAAAGTAAGATATTAGCCAAAATATTTAGATTCATCATGGTATACTATCTTCAGCCAAAAACACAATATAAGAATGGATAGATTAATTGTTATTTGATAACTTATTAATGAGTAGAACTAATTAATAAATATATAATTTTTTACGTGATTTATTTTAACTGTGACTTCAGTTTTGTGATCTTATAATTTTATTATTTAGATTTTGATTCTTGTAGTGTATCACAAATTGGTCCAAATGGTTGTTCGACATTGCAAGACACATGTTTTAACATATTATTAGTAATATTTGAGACAAAATTAAAATTCTTAAAATTAAGGAGATAAAAAATTAAACATTTAAAATATAGGGATATAATTCAAAATCGAAATAAATTATGAAAATAAGAATGTATGTAAACCTAAACATGTGAATGTGAGTAATATATATAACTACGAATAGTTATCTTGTTAATGATTAATCCATCACACTTAAAATATTGAAGTACCGTCATTAGAATACCAAAGTAGGCAACCATTGATACGTGCGCCTTCGACTTGGCTCTATAAACAAGTGTATATATATATATAATACTTTTAGCATATCGTTTGTATAGTTTGTGGAGTCTCGTCAATCTGTGGGAGCATAAAGTTGTCTCCACCCCAATCAGATACACCTTCACTTAAAGTGCTGTGAATAAAAACAGAAATCGGGTGTTGCTAATGGATCGAACTATACATGTACAGTGTCAGAAAATCTATGATTCTCGCTCGTCGTGTGAAAATGTGTTAAAAAATTTTCTTAGTTGCCAATTGATGGGAAAGTTTTTTACCCTCCCTACATACAGTATGTTCGCGGCAAAACATAGACATAGTCGAAGAATCGAATTTATACACTTCTATATCAATTAATAAAGAACCTTCTGGGAAACAAATCTTGGTCAATGTACGTTCCTAGATTGAGATAGAGAATAAATCATTATTTTCCTTAGACGTGACTCATCTTCACACACCGACTATTTATATAAGCATATGTAGGCAATCACAAAACTCACCGTACAAAATTAGGAGACATAACAATTAAGGGTAGGTCAAAAATTGAAAAGCTAATTAGCACACTCAAGAAGAAGAAGAGCATGGAGGATCACCAAAGGGGAAAGCAAGGCAAAGAGGAGAAGGGAAGGGAAGAAGTGCGCTACCGTGGCGTTCGGCGGAGGCCGTGGGGGAAGTACGCGGCGGAGATAAGAGATCCATCAAAGCAAGGGACAAGGGTGTGGTTAGGGACATTTGATACTGCTGAAGAAGCTGCTAGAGCTTATGATCGTGCAGCGTTTAACTTGAGGGGTCATCTTGCAATTCTCAATTTTCCTAATGAGTACTATTCTCAAATAAGGGGTTCTCCACCATATCCACCTCATTTGGCATCACCCTCTTCCTCTTCTCATGCAAGTGGTAGCAGTTCTTCCTGTGCACAACAAAGGCATGTTTTCGAGTTCGAGTGTTTGGACGATAAGGTGTTGGAGGATCTTCTTGATCAGTCTGAGGAGCACAAGAAGAAAAGGAAGGGAGATTGAGTATTACTGATCAACCATTTCTCTTACATAATTCCCCTCTCTTTCTTTTCCCTTTCTTTCTCCTATATATATATATATATATATATATGATCTAAAAACAAACATATCCTTCGAAATCCATGTCTGTCGAAGTTACTGTCTATGAATTAATGAAAGCAGTTATAATAAACTCTAATTATACTAACGCTTGAGTTCAGCTTGATCATGGGATACTTCCGATTTTGGCCATATTCTGTGTGTGCCTGTCTGTACTCTAACGATTGTATGGTTAATTTGAATATAAATCAAGCATATGGTTGGAAAATATTTTGTTAACACCAAAAATAGGGCAACAAGAAATATTTGATTAATGGCTGTATTTTTAATATATGTATATAAAAACTATTTATAAGTAAATAACACATAAAAATATAGTATCACATGTATCGATTTTTTATATTCAAATAATTAAATTGTATATGATATTATATATGAAAGAACTTGCACTAACTAAAATTTCGTACGCTAAGGAATTGCATCAAGTATGGAGTTCAGATGAAAAAGAAGAGTGATCCAAGGGGAAGAAAGTTAAGGAAAAAAAAAAGAACAAATAAAGAAGAAAATTGTCATACTGATGTACACGTTGAGGGAAAATGGAAGATGCTTCCTTTCAGAAACATCAACTACTAAACTGAAAATACGTTATTTTTAAAAATACAAAAATATATCTGAAAAGTGTCGCAAATTGTTCATCAATAATTTGTTTATGGCACGCAGGTTTCCAATTAAATCTAAACTATATCGTGCTAGACCCAGCTGTGTTAATTATTATAGCAACTTTATATAGGAATACAGATCTTAAATATATACGTTCATTCAGGTATATGTATGCGGAAACAAGACAAGGAATCAAACTACCATACATGTAGAAAAGACTCAGATAAAGTTTTGGTATCATGCAAATACCTCGACATTTAATCTTAACTCTTGGAAAATATTTTATATAATTAAAGTTAATCTTTTTAAAAGTGAATAATTTTAATTCTTATCATAAAGTAATTTTCATTAATTGTCAATTGTTTAATTGACGAGCAACAATAAATTCAACACTGTAATGTATATCAAAGTTATTGTGGTAATTTTTGTTTTTGCTGCAAGTTATTTTGGTCATTATTTAAATATCTTCATATGGTTTCCCTCAAAAATATTTTTGTTTGATTTAAATTTCTATTCTTTTGAAAATGGATGATTTTTATCATTACTATTAAATGACATATTTAAATTAGTCAATGATAATCCAAATTATGTATATATATATATATATATATATATATATATATATATATATATATATATATATCTTTGTTTCTACTCATTTTTCTTCTACCCTTCATCTTCTTCTTCCTTTCTTCCCAGCATACCTCGTTCCCCTTCTTTTCGTCGATGGGCACCACATGCTGCCTTATCACCATCGTTTTTTTTAACGATCTCTTTGACGGCGCCTATCTTGCATTTGTTTTTTTAACACCGTATTGATCTCATTTCACTTATTCATGAATATCTATGGCTCCCTCTTCTTTCTGTTATGTTTAATTTATTTCGAGTAAAATAATATGAGTAGTTTATTTTTATTATTTTACAATTAAAAAATCATAGAAATGGTAAAGAGATGATAAAAATCAAATATGACTAACTTTCATAAATTTTTGGTGAAATAATTTATTCATTATTATTTGATGCAATGATTAAAAGAAGGCCAAGGTAATTAAGCGTTGTAAGGGTCTTGGAGGAGCACGAAAGATGAGGATGCTGGCCATGGCGATACAAAAGTTGAGCTTGGTCATTTGATATGGTTATATGATTTAAAATTTTTTAAAATTTAGTTTTTCTTAATCTATTTAAGTAATAAATTTAATTTAAACTTTTAAAAAGATTTAATTAATTGAATATATCAAGGTTTAATTTTATGAAAAAATTTATTAAGCCTAATAATATAATCTCTTTAAGACTCATAAAATATATAATATTGTAAAGATTATAATATAATATTATATTAAATAAATTCAATTTTAAAATAAATAAAATATTAAATTAAAAATACTAATTTTTTTTGTTAAAATTGGAAAGTGCATATCCTTTGAGAGAGAGAAAGCGTAATTTAGTGGAATCTTTTGTATGAGTGTTGTTTAATATGTCTTATATACATAACATTGATTTGCATTTGTATTTATTAAATATTTAGTAATATATTTATTTAAATTAAATATATTGTTTGAAAGTAATAATTAAAAATATATAATTTTATTACAAATATTTAAGGTGTTAAAGTTTTTTTAATGGCTTATTTAAATATAAATCTTATGAACTTTATAGAGACATACTTGTTTATATAATTTAATAGTCTATTTATAAAAAAATTTAATAATTTATTAAAAATCTCAATATAAAATAAGTCATTTAAAGTGTAAATAGATCAAATCAAATTTTTAAAAATATCACTTAATAAAAAGTTTATGACAAATAATAAATTATAAGTTAGACTCACATTTTAGAATTATTAAATAAGTTATATTTATTTATGTAAAATTTATCTTATTTTCACATAGAAAAGATATTAGAGAACAGTTCAAACTGCTCTAATATATATCAATCCAAATTTGATGTTATTTAGAAAGTAATTCTTATTATCATTCTCCAAAGTATGAGTGTGGATTACAAATATAAAATTTAAAATTTCTTTCTTCTATGAATTTTTTTTTACGAATTAAAATTAATTTATTGTTACATTTAAATTTAAATTTATATAATTTGAATTTGTATGTTTGACATTCAAATTTTTTTTCCTTTTTATCATAAATCAAAGTGTTGAATATTTTTTTTTTATCACAAATCAAAATATTAAATTTGAGTTTGTACAATGTGTTAATTAAATAATTTACATATACATGAATCAAATACTAGCAAGTAGAGAAAAATAGGACAAATTAATAAGATATTTCATTATTAATAAAGAAAAAAAGAAAAAAAAATTAAAGAGAATGGTAGAAAAAAATATTTATTGATGTGAGAAAAATAATATTATTAACGCATAAAAGACAAAGAAGACGAAATAATTCATAAAGTGAGTTGAATTAGATATTTTAAAATTTTAATTTATAAAAAAAAATACTTTAGAGAGCCGTTGTTAATTTCTCTAAAGTTATTTTAGAGGAGTGGTTAATAAAAAACTATCCTTCAAAATCTTTTTTAAAGTGTATTTTTTATTAATTACTCTTTTAATTAGTGAATGTTAAAGTGAAATTTGGTGTAATAATTCATCCCTAAAGGCAACGAGTAAGGAGAGCAAAAGAAAAAAAAAACCGTAACTTAACTTCCAATTAGTCAATTTGACTTAATGACGAGAGTATTATATATATATATATATATATAAAACGTCTATTTTAAATTTCGATTAGAAATGTAAACTAGATAAAAAAATAATAATTCTAGAGACTGAAATTAAATTTTAAAATATTTTGAAAGACCAAAATTTTATTTAAATGTTGTAAAAAAATTACGATTCTATATTAAAATATCTGGCCTTCCCTTTTTATTTAGTTCAGAAAGGGGAAACCATATAAGTAGAAATCTGAACCATTTCATACTGCATTTGAGCAACTCTTTTTATTCTAGAGGGACTTGGAGTGTTTGATTACCACTCCTTAAGGTGTGTGTGTTTTAAATGTTATTTTTTTTCTGTTGAGGTATGTGTGTAAACCATTACACATATTTAACGCTTAGTTATAATCTCACCATAATTTGAAATATTTTGTACACAAAAAATATATAGAATTTAAAACAACTAAGAAATACACACATCATAGGATTAAACCGCCAATCATAAAAATAAATAAATAAAACTTGTCTACCTTGGCTTTACTTAATTAACATCCAAGATCTAATTTCGAATAGCACTAACACGTACATTATCAAAATCCGACATGACATTGTGATCTTTCACCTTCTTTTTCATTTTAACTTCAGCATGTTATAGGAAGTGGACTTCGGAATAAGATGGAAAAGCCACGAGAAGCCCCAACCATTCATTACATTTTTACAATACAACATATGAAAAATGGCTAGTAAAAAATAGGTCTGAAGTGTGCACTCCTATTTGTATGGCAGAGAGCACATGATCTGGTTTCTTTAAAGTGTGACAGTGTATAAACATAAAAGAAGAAGAAGAAGATATACACAGCCACCCTTATTTCAAAATAAAATAAGTAAAGGTGTGAATTCACTTTAGAGAGAGATACATTTTGGTAGGGTATAATAAGTTTCATAATTGTAAGTAGTTATTATATAATTTAAATGTAGACGAATTGGGTACGAGATTTATTAATTTTTTATGAAAACAGTTCAAGTATAAATCCCTACCAACATTTTTTGTGGTTCTGTATTTCAGAGTTGAGATGCTTTACCGGTCTTGAACCTTCTTTTTTCTTCTTTTCTGTTTCGGTTTTTGGTTTTTCTTCGTAGGTTTATTAAAATCTGAAAACTACGACAAATCTCATTTTTAATTGTGACAGTCTTAAGTCAAATTTTTGTTCATCTCACCAGTTTCTAATTATGAAATTCTTATACCAATCATGAACTTCATGCTTGTTGGTTTTATCTTCTGTCTCCTCAAACCATAAACTGTACATCCCTTCACTCAAAATAGGCAAGTATCGACAATTGTAGATGAATAATAAAAAAATTTGTAACATAAAAAAGCAAAATTTTATTTATCAAAATTTAAATTAAAATATTTTATAAATATAATTAACTTAAAATTAATAATGAATAGATTTTTTTATTTTTATACATTTTTTTTGTAATTTTAGAGGAATCAAATTGGAAATAGACAACTCCTTGGTCAAAATCTATCCAAAACTGAAGAAGTGTAAATTGGATTGTTCCTCTTTTTCCTCCTGAAGAGAGGTGGAATGAGGTTTCATGATTAAATTCGTATCACCAAAGTCCTAGACGACTAAGCTGCAAAAGAAGATGAGATTTGACGTGCCTGATGACCTAATAATCAGCTTAATATGAATCATTTGTACATAAAATATGTTTGCATTGTAATTCACAATTAAATTTCCTTTTGTGTAACTTGAACCAGCGTTCAGCCAAGTATTAGCTTTAGTTTTGTTTAACTTAATCAAACTCATCCTTAATCAAACTCATCCTAACCCAACTATTATACTTTTTTTAAAAGCAATTTATCTAACATAAAAAAATATCATTTAATTTTGGGAAAAATAAGTTGACACTTGATATATATCATACTTTGTAAAGTACTAACACATTTATTAACTTTATACAACTGGTAAATTTTATAAATGTAATTGTTGAATTTAAGGTTCTCATAAAGTTTATATCAAATTTTTTTATAATTTAGAAACTAATTATTACTACTTTTGGTTCTATATATAAAAAATAAATACCTAATCTATTAAGATTAATAAAAAAATAATTATATATCATAAATTTAACCTCTATTTCACAAATACTTATAAGATTAATTGGTGTTTTATAAATGGAATAAATGTGTTTTACATGGATAAAGTGAATATCTTGATAATACAAATCTCATAAAAAAATAAGGATATAAAACAATTAACAATAAATGCATTTTAATATAACTCTTTGTTTCTTATATTTTGGTTAAAAGAATTAATAATTATTTTTTATAAATATAATTGAAAGAAGTATTTTTATTACACCTTTTCATTTTAACAAATACCACGCTACTTAATATTCAAGTAAATTGATTTTTCTGTCGTGTGTCCACAATAACTTTTTTTTATTAAATTTTTCATTAAAAATTATAAAATATCATATAATTTATTGTATCGTTAAGATTAAATATTACAATTTTTTACTTAAAAATATACTATTTATGAATTTGCTATCATGTGTCATTGAATATATGTTAAAAAATTATTTATATTTAGTATTAAGTTACATAATTAAAAGTATATAAATCATGTAAATATATAATTATCAATATAATATTACATAATTTAACCAACAAATTATGAAAAGTTATATTTTACAAATAGTTGATGAATGTTGATTATAGAAGATGTAAAAGCAAAATAAATCAGAATAAAACTAAAGTAATACGGAGAGAATAAAGAACAATTGCAGAAAGTTAAGTAAAATAATAAAGTAGGATAAAGAGAAGTTTTAAGATACACAAAAGTTTAATAAGGTTCACCTAATGTAAGCTATATTCACATATAGCAACAAAATTTTCACTGCGAATAATAATGAAGAAAATTTCAATGACATAAAAGTTCTCTTAAAATTTTTTCATACTTGCAAGAAAAGAATCATGTTAATAAATACTTCAATCAATATTTTTCTCACAAAAGAGTCTAACTCATAATAGAATAGGGCTTCTTTTTCCTCCATTTGTTCTGTTACTCTTTCTACCTATTTTTTCCTCTATTGTCGTCTTTATAGATTGATCCAAGTTACAAATAGTGAGACTCTAAGAAAGTTTAAACCAGTAACTTAAGATTTACTTCGTTAAAATATGTTCACACCCTTTTTCTTTTTTGAAAAAATAGAAACTTTACATGAATGTGATATGTTCGTGTCTAATCGTGTGCTTTATTTCTTAATACAGTGGAAGGACAACTAAGATAAAGTATGCTCATATCTAATAATAAATTTCCTTTTTAAGTAAGAACAAAAGCTCTATTTTGACAAGGTATACTCATACCTAGCTTTTCTTTTTATAAAAATAAAAACATTTCATTTATCATAAAATATACACATTACTTTTTATCCATACCGTATATATCTTCTATAAAACACAATCATATTTGAATTATGTAAGATTATTATAGACAACAAAGTTCTTCGTATAAATATTTAATACAATTGCATTAATTAAAATTTAAACTTATATCACATGATAAGTTAAACACATGATTCAAATATTTAATATATATTATTAATAATAAATTTATTTTTTTTATATAAATTTTAAAAAGAATTAGATATGGCATCTTCACACTAAAACTATTATTTTGTAAAAATTCTTGGTGTGAATTGACTATTTTTTTAATTTTTTAAAATTATATAAAACAATGTTTTTATGTTATATTTTATTGAAAAATAAATAAATCTAATCACTCTGGTAAAATCAACCAATCTTAGTCAAGCGGATTGATTGAGTTAATAAAAATGTTTTCTTAAATTAATACATAGTTTAATTTGAATAAATTCAATTTTTACTTTTGTTTAAAACTGACCTAACTTAACTTGTAACCACCGCTAATGCAAAAAATACAGAATATCTATGTAAGGATCTTGTAGATTTTATTTTTTAATGATTTTGGTAAGTTTTATATTCCAACTTTCGTCATGAGAAGTGCTGGACTTTCTCTTTTCTATATTCTTGTTGGATAAGTTGTCTTTCTAAGTCGGTCATTTAATATATTTGTTTTCAATTTTACTAAAAAAATACAGAAAAGATTTGATTCTTTATTTAAATCTATGACAAGAAACGAAAGCAAGAATTGTTGATATAGTTCTTAAAAAATATTTTTATAAAAAATAAAATAAATTTTTTTATTAGTGTTATTAATATATAAGTTATGAACTATATTATAAATATTTTTCAAATAAAATTTAAATTTATAAAAAAATAACTGATTTAATTATTTTTTTAATTTTTTTAATTTAATTTTTATTTCTTATAAAAAATTTAATTTTCCACTCATGTTACAATTTTATATAATTGTATTACTGTGGTATAAAATTTAATTTTATTGAATCAGAATTATCACTGTTTTATTTGAAAATTTAATTTTCCACTCATGTTACAATTATTGATCAGTCCATCAATTGCCACCGAAGTCTTTATTTTGCTTCCTGCTTTAGTTTCAGCGTATCAAGAGAAGTAGAAAATGAAAGGTGTTTATCGTTAAGAGTACAGAAAGAGCAATGCAAGAAGTAAATTATATCATAGGTTCCAAAGTGAAATTTTTTAATTAACTGAAAGCTGTCTTTTTTATTTATTTTTTTCTTATCGAAAGGTAGTTATAGTCCCTAATATATATCTTTTATATATATATATATAAAAAAAACTGAAAGAAATTTCTTTATTGACATCAATCAAACCTCTCACCTACTAAACTATGCTTCTCCCCACTCAAACTCAGCAGATCAATCGTAACGCCCTCCTCCTCAACCTGTGATTTCTTCAGAATTTGATCTTCAATAAGTGGCATCAATTAGAAAACCCTCGTCCTCAATGTGATTATAGGGATTATGTTAGTTAAATTAAATAAGAAGCAGATTTAGTTTAAACTTTGTTAAATATCGTAACGATATGCCGGATTTTAGATTATATTTAGAGTTACTACTCATGCAACCCAATAAGTGAATTTTATACGTAAAGTTAGTGATTTTGATTCATAAACTATTTGAGATCATGAGTTCACGTGGACATGCTTTACTGTCTCATTCTTTTGACCCAAGTAGATTTACGTCAAAGAAATTAGCTCACTGTTTGAGAAAGCTGAAAAGCATCGAATAAAGAATATTAATTGTCAAGATTTGGATACTTTAAGATGTAATAATAACCGTTAGAGAGAATAAATTGTAATAATGACTGTTAATTAAAAAATAATTATTAAAATTATAATAAATTCATATACATATACAATTAATTATAAAATTATTCAAATTTTTATTATAAATTTTTTAAATTAATTATCATTATTTCGTATTTTATTCTCTAAAATGGGTGTATTATAAACTTTAGAAGGTTGAAATCTCCAATGCTGATATGATGTGTCTAAAAATATTCAAAGATCTTCCAAGTTTAGGGAAAACACATGGCATACAGAAAGTTTTCAAATACACCCTCTGATGTTGTACCAATCATCCTTGATAGAGATCCGAACGAAGGAGGAACATTTTCATTTTTGTAGATATTCTGGATCTTCTCAATCATTATACATTTCGACCACAGAAGACAGAAAGAAAATTCATTAGTCGTAACATATGTCATTTATATATATGAAATATAATTTTTCATTTATTTATATAAGATTTAATTTAGATTTTCTGGGGGTAGTGGGTTTAGAACAATATGTTCAATTCACGGATTCGATAGACAAATTTTCAAAAGAAGTTGAAATATTCTTACAGGATCTATCAACTTTTAGTCTGATCGAAGAAGATGAGATGCCAATACACATAGTATCTTGCAGTTTAAAAAAGTATTAAGTACTATTCCAGATTTTAAAAAAAAAAACCGAAGACTTTGGACAATTTTTATAACTTCAAATTAAAATTTATTTAGAAAGTTGTCAAAAAGTTCATTTCTATTTATTTTATTTTTGAAAAGATAATAAATATGTAAGATAGTATACCTATAATATTATAGGAGTAATTTATGGAAAAAAGATTTACTAATTTTAACTTATATTTGAGTCGTATCTTGCACAAAATGAGTAACATTTATATTTTTGTAGATAGTTTTTATATTATTATTTTTATCTAGATTATATATTTTTTAAATAAATATAAATTGCACGTTAAATTAAGTTAATTTTTTCTAATTGATTTCGTGTTCTCTATAGTGATTATTTTTATATAAATTAATTTTAATTATTTAACCTAAAAATTATTTTTAAATATTATTCACGTTGACTATTGATTGTAATTATATGTCTTGTGTAATTTCTACATGTGCAATTATGCATGGATAAGATACGACGTAATAATATATACTCTCTCCGTAGAATTTGTGGTGATGTCCAATTGCCATCGATTTCAATCACCACGTTACAGCATCACGTGTTGTCAGAAAATCTTCTACAGTTAAATAAAGAGTAATTGATATTCCTCAAGAAAATGAGAAAGTCATTTCATATATATCCTGTTCTATATATACATACAACATACACGTAGTAATCTTAAAAAAAGAAAAGAAAAGATAAGTATATACAAGTTTTTGAATAGTTAAAAATAATTAACGTTACCTTTAATTGTTTAAAGAAAAATTTCAATGAGTTTTAATAATTATTAAAAAATTGGGTATTCAAGAAAATATTTAATGAACATGATTTTTTATGTCCAAATTTTGATCTCTCGATTCAACTTATTAAATCATTTGAAATTTTAATATATTGTTTACAATCTACGATAGAACCCTTCAATAAATTTTAATAATAATTCAAAAATAAGAAAAATGTTTTCAATTAGGCTTTAACGTGTTTTTCTCTATTTTCCTCCTATAAAGATATAACCTAGTTCTTGGACGGGAGAACTAAAATATTAATTTTTTCATGACGAGACTTCAAAGAAAACTGAGTAAAATTGTATACATATACTCTCTCTAAACACCCCCCCCCCCCAAATTAAGTGTAAATTTCTTATACTAAGTCACCCTTTTTATTCACACATATTCTTTTTATTAATTACATGGGTTAATTACTAATTTGTTGTTTATTCATTTATAAGATCAACTAAATGTATGGAAGTTAGTTATTGCTCTAAAATTTAAAACGAGGAATGTTACATTCAATTAGTAATCAATGTTGATAAATTTTCCATTACATCATACCTTAAAGAAAATACAAGCAATAGTTGGAATCTCAACCTGGTGATGGTTACAATGGGAATGTAATTATCTATTCCATACTCTACTTCAGCCATATATAACGAATCTACATCGATCCTTTGCTTTTTTTTCTTGTTTATCATGTAGATATGATTCTTGATGACTACTTGTTCATAGGAAAGAAAAGGTCTTTGCGATAGAATAAAAGATGCTGGTTTCGTTATGATAATCGGTTAGTTAAGCAGACAAAAGATTTCACTACTCAGATGAGCGATAAACGAGAATCTTATTTTACCAAAATTGATTTGTTTTCCTCGTCTAGAATTCCCTTTTTAAGATTGCAATATTGGAAGCTGTCAACCTGATTAACTTAGGATACAAGAATCGCACTTGGTAGCATTAAAGATTAATTGCAGATTTAGTTAGGGTAATATCACATTTTAAAAAATTTACCCTGTATTTAAATAATATATATCCTTAATAGGTAGGTACAATTACAACCTTCGATGCCTGATAGGTTGACGTGACTCCAACGATGAAAAGAATTAGCTGGGTTTCATTATACTGATCATTTTAGTTATGGTGATAAAAAAATTTCAAGTACTCAGTTGGTCAAATAAACAAACACCTGAATATGCCAAAAACGGAGCTATAGTTGTGTTATACTGAAGGCCCAGTCTCTGAATAAGGTTATATGGAAGGTTAACACTTGATTTATTAATTAACCCTGCCAAAATTCCAATGGCATGCTATATATATATAATGCAAATATTGTCTGCAATTTTATTGTTTTGGATCCTGAGCAATATGCGTAGCCCAATTTTCATTTTGCTATTCTTTTTGGGTTGGGCATGGTTACACCCTTTAAGAACGGGAGAGGAGGTACGACAAATAGTAAAAGCATGATAAGCTATGAATATAAACAAATTTCTTTGTTCAACTGTAGCAATGAGATTGATGACCTGACCAATTTCTTTATTCAACTTGTTAAACCATTCTTTTCAGTCTTCCTTTAATAACTACAGTTAAATATTAAATTACAACGTGTTGTCGAGGTGAAATTGAATTACAACTTGTGTTTTTAACACTTTATTATTAACTTCTTTAATTCGATATCATACTTTCTTTAGGGAGGGGGAAATGGAAATTTGGATATTTTCTGACGTTTTTTTCATTGATCTTTACATCACTTATCTGTGTGGGATTGATATAGCAAGCATCTCTAATCTCCACCACGTCTACATGATCAGTACAATACAACTGAATTAGTGTGACATTTTATGTGTAGCTGAATAAAATTCTTTTTCTGATATATGTTTTTATATTTTATTTGCATATTCAATTATTTTTAGATTTTAACGGTGTAAAATTATTATTTATTGGTAAGAATAATTAATATAAAAATTATATTTACAATGTATTCTAATTAGTTGACAATATAAATTTTTTTACAGTGCACCAAATTAAAATCTTATTTTTATGTATATTAATTAAAGTTGACAAAATTTGAAGGTTTTATGGAGTGAAAGTTTAATGTTATATTTTGAAAAATATTAAATATGCCCTGTTTTACAATGGACTTGTCATGACTCATGACTTAACATTCATGCAAATTGTGACCAAAAGGAAAAATGAAAAAAAGATTTTGATGCATTGCACATGCTCCTGGTAATCACGAGCCGGTTTTCCTGAAGTTTAATTTTTTAATTTTATGTCTGAGTCCATTTTACAATTTTAAAATGAAATACGAATATTTTGTAATTTTCATATAAAATGCTAAGCGGTTTTTTAGGGTATTATTAAAAAAATTAAAGTAGAAAAATTTTACATTTAAAAATGTATTTATTTAGATAATCTCTAATGCATCCTAATGTAATTTCTAATATATCTATCAAAATAATTTTTATTTTTTTTATACCACATGTACCTTGAGACTCAAAATTGAGACTGGATTCTGGAGGTCAAACTGTAACAATTTCTTTGCCAATTGATCTATATACTTAATGGTATAAAAATGAAAATTGTAATAAAATATTAAATATTAAATTTAGTAATTAATTCAATTAACTTATTAAATTATTTAATTTATGTAATTTCTTTTTATTCTTAGGAACACCCTCTTTTTTTCTGGGTATGTCTAGGAGATTGTTTTTTAAAAGAAAGGAATGGGAAAAACATATTTTTTTAAATTTTCAATTAAGGTAATCATTTATTATTCATGATAATAATTATATGATTAATATATTAAGTTTAAGTTAATATATTGATTTTTTTAAAAATATTATTTTTAATTATTTATGTAAAACAAAAAATTAACTCTTTTTCTTTTCCCTTCAAAATTCTTTTTCTAAATAAACTCATATTTTGTTTGAGAGTTAGTTTTTTTAAAAAAATAAAAATAAAAATAAAAATTTATTTGATAATAATAATTATTTAAATTTTTTTATATTTTTAAATTATTTCTTGCTTCTCTCTTTCACTTTTTTTTTATCTTTTATTTATTTATTTTATCATAAACTTTCAAATAAAACCTTAATCGCCACATGCATTTGAACCTGATGTTTGCTCTTGACCCAATAGCATTTCTCCCCATTTCGTTACTTCAGCCTTTGAGCAACCTTGGTGGGGCAGGATGATAACAATGAATGAGTGTCATGTGCTGTGGACTCTTAGGCAAATTAACAAGGAAAATGCATGTGCTTAAGGCTGACTTTTCTATGCTATGTGATTCACGTTCTATTTTTAAATAATAAAATAAAAATTCACAATTTTAAAATAAAAATTTTAAATAATGATTAAATTATGTTGAATGTTAAAATAATAGATAAAAATTAATTTAAAAAATTCAAAATTTAAAATCTTAAAAAAATTAAATTTTTTAAAATTTCAAATGAGTAGTTAATGAATAAAAAACTTATTTTAAAAAAAAATTTCAAAATAGTTAAATATACTAGATAAATTTTATAAGAGAATGGATTGGCAATAATTTAAAAATAAAAGATTGAGAAGACAATGGATCCTTTATTTAAAAAGCCAAAATAATTAAATAGGATTTAAGATTTAAAAAAAGGGAATTATAAATAAGAAATATGTGTCCAAAAAGAAGAAAATAGAAAGAAAAAAAAAAAAGAAAGGAAAGAAAAAGTATCGTAGCAGTCTTTTTACACATCCCTAGTGAAATTCTAGGGGTTTGTTCATGAATTAACACAATTTGTTCACTAAGTAGCCTATATCTAGTCGTGTTACAGTGGCATATTATAGAGCTCCGAAAACACTTATGTATAGACTAGGATTGTCAAAAAAAATTTGTTGAATCAATTGGCATTCTGCAGCTAGGAGGCAGAGGAGTCTTTACTGATTTTGAATCTTGCATGTTAAGTCTAGTCAGCAAGATATTTATATATGTTGATTGAGTTAGAAGTATATTTCCTTGTGTGTCATAGTGAACTTGTAGTCCCAGAAAATAATGTAACTTTCCCATATCTTTTAAGGGGAATATAGTATTCAATATGTTAATGATCTTTATGAATACTTGAGAGCTCCCTGTAGTCAAAATGTCATCCACAAATACTAATATATATATATATATATATATATATATATATATATATATTGTGTGAACAACATTAACAGGAATAAAGAGGGAAGTATCACACTTTGCTGGTTGAAAACCAAAAGTAGTCAGAGTAGAAGCTAGCTTGACAAACCAAGCTCTAGGGGCCTATTTAAGGCCATATATGGCGTTTTTAAGTCTACAAACAAGAGTAGGATGCTGATTATTGAACCCCTCAGGTTGTTTCACACACACACACACACACAAATATGATATAATACGTGAATCTATCTCTAGTTAGTGTTGAGGAAGGGCCCCATATATTAAAATAGATTATTTCAAGAGGCTCTTTGTAAACAGTGTTTGATATTGAAAAAGGTAATTTGTGAGATTTACCAATACAACAAGATGAGCAAACAAAGGGCATTTTATTCTCAGAAATATAAATATTACAAGATGTCATTACACGTTTCAAAATTTTAAAGGAACAATGTGCTAATCTAGAGTGTCAGATTACACATCATTATAGGATACAATGCTATAGAGAGCAGTGACACTGGCTAATGGTTTTACAAGTGTAGTGTGTGCGAGAACAGGCCGAAAATCATCAAAATATATAATCCATCTTTAAGATTCCCTTTAAGAAGCACCATTTTTGTTTGCTGAGATTTTACAATGCATTCATTAGGATGAAATTCTACAAATACCTTGTTATCTTTAGTGAATTTTGATATACTAAGCAAATTCTTTGCTATGTAGGGAACATACATGATGTTGTGCAATGAGAAAACAACATTTGAATTGGCAGCATGTATTTTAGAATGTCTTATATGAGAGATTAAAAGGCTATTACCATCACCTATAAAAACCCGTTGCTTACCTTGTTACTCTTACTTGGTAATTAGGTTGGAAATGTCATTTGTCATGTGATTGGATGCTCCTAAACCTGAGTACCACATGTAATCATCTACTTGAGCATGAAGAGAAGAGACCAACATAGCTTGTTGTTGAATCTCTGCATTGTTGTGAGTCATTGTTGTATTCTGTTGTGTGGCTGGATCAGAAAGATCCTCATCAAATCGTCTCCAGTAGTGAAAAGCCGAGTGCCCATTCTTGCCACACAATTAACACTGAATCTTGGGACCATGTCCTCCATTGTTGTATTCGGACTTTCCAAACCCCTTCCTCAATTTTGTCCTCGACCAGAGCCTCTTCATCTTGGAGAGTTTGATCCTCCCTTTTTTGTCATTTTGGAATTATGAGCAAGATTTACCTGAATCGTTTCAGATTCTCTCTGTTTGCGACGTTCAAGCCTCTTTTCTTGATGAAGGAGAGCTTCAATCTCAAGAACCGTATAAGGTTCACTCCTCGTTTGACATGAGGTTTCAAGAGGGTCATACTCCTTTGACAATCCATCGAAAATAAAATAGATCTCCTCTTTTGAAGACACCGGAGAGCCAATCGCAGCCAATATTTCCATCAATTGCTTATCTGCAATAAGTACTAACTCATCGTTCTAGTTTTACGAACATTGCAAAGTTGAATCTTGATCTGTTTGACCCTTGCCTTTGTCTGGGAAGCAAAATATGTTTTCAGAACACTCCAAATCTGGTAGCACCAGGTGCACCCTGCTACTCAAATCTTGAATGAGGATTCCATGGATTCTAACATCCATGATTTGAGAAAAGAATCTTGTTGTTCAAAGTTCTCAAAGAGAGGATTAACCCTGTGGTTGATTTTATCCTCCTTTGATAGGAATTCTTGAGGAATCTCGTCTGCATCGATGATGTGTCACTTCAATTTGTGGCCCTTAACCGTTGATTTAGCATGTTCGAACCAGGTAAAGAAGTTATCATTGCTCAATTTGGTGGAGATGGAAGAAGAAAACATTTGGAGAAGAAAGGGTTGTGATGAGGAAGCTTCTGCCATAGCCTGAAGGTTCGAGAGGCTATGCTGATACCATGTGGAGAAACTAACTCAAGAAGAAATTATTATTGATTAATCAGGTACAGGGATACAAATATATCAGCTACCTAATACTGAAACAGAAAATAATAAAGTTTGTTATAACACATATGCCAACTAATAAACTACTAATCTTGATCTTGACTTAACCAATCTTGGAGTTACTAATATCCTTTATAATGAGGAATTTTGTGAAAGAAAGATAAAAAAAAAAGAGTAATTAACACTCAACGAAGACCTCATGCTTTGTTTTACAACGGTAAAATCAATTCTTACAAATTTTAAAGTAAAATATTTTAATAAAAATAGATAATTTAAATTAATATATAAATTTTATTCATGTGCTTAATGTTTTAATATTAATTTTGCTTAACTTTAAACCAAAATAGCACTCAAATGCCAAGTGGCTTTTGCAATTCTTTCTTTCACGAACACTACTCTTTAAGCCATAGAATTTGTTATGACATTCAACTGAGAGCATAATTTACAAAAACAATTAAACTTAGAAACTGTGGAGAGGTTGTATTTCTTATAGCTACGAAAATCGGTCGTATGACTCAGTTTAGTTGATCCTCTTTGAACTACTAAATGGGCAAAACTTGTAAAAAGAACAAATAAAATATAACAATCATAGTTGTTATAATCGTTGTCAATCAATTTTCATTACTAATCAATAATAATTATTAGTATTACTGTTATTTTTATTGCAATAATTGTTGTCTTCTTCGTTGGTGGCTGCATGACTGTCACCTCTACTATCATAACTATTATCATTCTAATTGTTGTTATTATATATCCTACTACTATTAAACAAATTACTATCATCGCCACTTGTCACTATTATAATCACAATCTTCTTTTTTTATTTATTGTTTTCATTGTTACTTTATCATTAAATAAATTTGAATTAAAAATTAATAAGTAATTTGTATAGTTTACAATTAAGATTTGATGTTAAAATTAAAATTTTTTAAATTAAAAGCTAATTTTAACTTTTAAAAATATTAAAACTTAAAACTAAAGTTTGATTTTGATTTGATTAATAATTTTAAAACTTAAACTTATCTCGTTAAGTTGCTCATATTTTTTTTTATAAGTTTTGAATATTTTATTGTTATTTTAGTATTTAATGTACAAGTTAAAAAGTAAATTAAAATAATAATAATAAAATATATTTTATCACTTAATATTAAAATTAATAATTTTTTGTTATAAAAATAATATATATTTTTTTATATAAATGATGGTAACTTAGTTAAAATATAACTCTTAGAAATTAAAATTAGATAAATAATATACATACATTAGTAACAATAATTTTTAAATAAATATAATAAATAAAAATATCACAATCTATATAATTAATTAATTAAATAATTAACATTAAGGTTATAAAATATGAGTTTAGTCTATTTAAATAATTGAGCAAAACTTTAAGTTGAAACTTATTTATATTTATTTAAATAAATGATTTAATCATACATTTAATAAGTCAAGTTCAAAAATTATTAAATAATTTATCTAATTTACACTCATATTAACAACTATACTAAATAGAATCTTAATACCTGATAAAAAAAAAAGTTATTACCAATCAAATGTTATAAGCATCTTTAAAACAATATTTTGTATCTAAGTAAAGAGCACTATGAGTTTATTTATTTTGATAAATTTTTCTTAATTATTTTAAAAATTTATTACTATAATATATGAAATCAGTTACCTCTAATTTATTAAGGGGTTGTTTGGAAAAAGAAATTTTGAAAAGAAGGAAAGAGAAAGACAAAATTTATATTTTAAATAAATATATTTAAAATTAATATTTTTAAAAAATAAAAGATATAAATTAATAAAAACTTAATATATTAATAATATATTTATCATTATAAATAATATTTAATATTTTTAATTTAAAATTAAAAATATAGACATTTCTCTTTTTTTCTTCAAAATCCTTCTCCCAAACATACTCTAAAATAAACTGCAAAAAAAATCATCATATAATAATATACATTCATACTAAATATCTAAATTATTTTATGACTATCGGCTACTATTCTTTTTTTTTTTATATATATATAGACAAAATATATATTATCAGAGAGAGTTCAAGGAAAACTCAAAACTTATATACACATAGAAAAAAATCAACACTTAGAAAAATAAAAAGACAATTTTGTATTTATTTTACTCATGCTAAGTTAAGGCAGATGCAATTTTGTGGGCTCAGATACCAATCAGCTAACAAAATAGTTTCTTTCTTACTAACATGTGATAACCACTTATAGGACCTTAGAATAATAGAATATAAGACTTTTCTCTCATCCAAGACACCATTAGAAAACACCATTCTATTTTTATATAACCACAAAGATTACACTTTATTTGTCCAAACAATTAATAAATATATCTCTTTTCTTTTACTACAACCAACCCAAGCAAACAAGTGGATCAATAAATCTGAAGACAAGATCAGCAAGAACCCAAGCTAACATGCAATAAAGTACTAGATTCAAGACAAAACTGAGCACATTAAAAATAAATGACTTGGAAGTTTTTATAAACTATGACAGAAGCAACAAGTTATATCGTTAATTTGAACACCACGATTAATCAGTAAACCTTTACAAGGAAGTGCGTTCAACAAAAATTGCTAAGAAAATACTAGACACTTAAGATAAGAGGAACATTCCCTCTCCATAGCTTTTATAAGGCGTCTACTGTAATCTACACTATTAAGACCACTTAAAAGTTTAAATAACTATAAATACACAGATTATACTGAATAACAACCTGGAGAATCTGCCTTCCATACTCATTTATCTTCTTATAGCACCTTAATAGAAACATCATCAACAAGCTCCAATAAAAAGATTAAAACTTGGAATCTTATGTTGAAAGAGTCATCTGTGCTAACTAACATTTCAAATCCACCTTGTGCTATCATGAAAACCTTTCTCTAATACACAATATTAAACATTCCTCGCCATCGCAAACAATTGCAAAAATGTCTCATACAATCGCACTCTGACTACCCACTTATTTCTCCCAAAAAAGATATACAAACCTGCATCTACACTCCTATCTAATTTCTCATCCAGTCATAAATTCTCTTGATAAATAATTTTTAATAAATCACGCCACCATAAAAAATATCTGTTGTGTATTGTTCTTTCCTCTCCAACAAATCAACCTAAACCCACCTTATCTACTACTATTCTTGTTTGCACAATATATATTAGACGGGATATTACACTTCATATTGTATCAATAGTTGATCAATTTTACAAATTTTAAACAAACATACTTAGACCTTAAAATATAGGTACTTAAATTTATTAGTCATAATGGTAGTACAGAATTTAAGGGATTCAGTACAATAAATTGAGTTTAATATTCATTTCTCTGATTATAGATCTATGCATAACAATCTATAGACTTTTTATTCTTTTTATGTTATGTCATATTTAAAAATTTATGTGTTTTCAGTTTTTTATATTTTTTTTATGTTTGTGTGTCTGTGTTAAATAAAAAAATATTTAGTTATCACCTTTAATTTTAAAAAAATATAATATTTTCTGTACGTAAAATAAATAAATAATTATATATGCTGTAATTATTTGATAAAGTAAACTCTTTTTATAGTTAGCGTTATTCGTGATAGAATAGCATATATAATGTGTAAATTTCTAACAGGATATGATAGTTGCAAAATAAAAAACATTTATTAAATCTTTTAAAAACATAAGGGGTATTTTCGAAATTTTCTTTCATTAATCTCATTAAATTTTCTGTGGAAGTTATGTTGCGTTTTCTTATTTTCTATTATGATTTCTTATTTGCTAAGATACAGAAAATTGTGGATGAGAACAAATCTAAAAGAAAAAGAAAAAAAAAACCTAGGATATGATCCCAATGAGTGCCTAAACGTAGGTGCATTGAGCCTGGCCATGGTAATCAAACAGTGCACCTTTAAAATATACGAGATGTGTATGGATGATGAAGCAACATCGTTGCCCATTATAATGATCTGGTTCCAGACACGTTTATAATATGAATGTAAATAAGTAAAGCTTGGAATTGCAGAGAAAACGCTCAGAATATACATATATATTACATGGAAAGCAAAATGGCCTATTTGATCGAAATGAATTATGGTTTGACTAACTATAAAATAGAAGTGACATGTCTATAAATTAACCTTTTTCTTTGTTTTCTTATTAATGAATGAGTCACTAATTTTTGTCTCTTTGCATTTTATAGCTGTACAAAATTACTATAAATTTGATGGTTTTAACTCCATGGTTTGCACAGATTCATGTACCAATGACATCTTCAGTAACATAGAGACAAGGTTAATTGAACTATTCATTGGTACTGACCCAGATATTATTTTATTATTTTCTGTAATTTGGGAATAATTTTTAAAAAAATTTGTAACATCACACTTCAAGATTATATTTAAAATGTGAACAAATAATATATTAAAAACCATGTATTTATTATATTAAAATTTTAAAAGTTTGATAAATATTTTTTAAAATCATATAAATTTTTATTTAATTTTCAAAGATATAGAATAAAAAATTATATAGTAAATATTCATTAAAAATTATATAATATTATAAAATTTAATAAAAAATAATATTTATTGGGAAAAAGTAATAAAAAAGAAAAAATAGGGGTTATTTTAAGTTAGAGGGTGATTGGGAAAACAAGATGCGGGGATTGAGGATAGGTATTTCAGTTAGATTGAGAAAAAAGGAACAGTAGAGATATAGAAAAGCAACAGGTGGGGTGGTAGCATGATGAAGGAGTTGATTGGAGTAGGGAAGTTAGGTTGGTGGGAGGAGCAAGGGACCATGTTCCTTGAATCTGTAACATCCTTCCTGCCTAACCACCTAGTCAAAGAGTGGGGACACTATCGTTGCCTTCTACTGTTACTGTTACTGTTACACTTTGGTTTTGCGATTTTGGACTTTTCTCACAATTTGGTTCCTGTCCCATTGATGGATTGAGAGGAAGCCCTTCTATTCATCTTTCTTTATCCTTCAATTTTTTTTATTTTAAAGATTCAAAACGTCACTCGCAAGACCCCACCCTTGGAGATCAGAGACACCACTCAATGTATTAAAATGCAGGCTTCCCTCCAAGACACTTGCAATCGTCAATTACATGCTTATATGATCACGTGCCATTGCTTTTCATGTTTTTTTTTTAAAATAACATGTTTACAGTTATCCACACATATCATGTTTGTCGAAAACCACCGCGTATCCTTAAAAAAAAAAGTTTTGATTCTCTTGAATTAAATGGCGTTGAAAACCTCGTATCATGATATAACTCTGTTTTTTATTGTTTTAAAGTATTACTATTTTTACACCTGAAAATACATCATACTACATTTTTTTTTAAATTACCATTTATATTCAAAGTTATAAAATTTAACACATTGATAATATTAAATAGTATAATTCTTAATAAAAATTATTATTTATTCATTACTATGCACCCTTAGCTAAATATTAAAGAAATTATTTTTAAAAATATAATTTTTTAATTAAAATAGAAATATATATATATATATATATATATATATATATATTAAGATTTATTATGAATATATATAAATAGTATAATTCACTTGGTTTTGCACCTGACAGAAAGATAATAACATCCCTGCACAAGTAAAGATAGCAGTATTACTACACAAATAGAGAATATTTATTCTGTGCATGCTACATTTCTTTACTAGAATAAATATCGATTCGAAATATGTAATATTATTTTAAAAAATAATATCATATATAAAAAGTCTTATACACTTAATGTCGTAATAAAAAAAAGTTTTAGACAATAAAATAATTTTTAAATAATTTTATTTTCAGAAATAATTTTTAAAAATATATTATTTAAATAAAAAATGTGGTAGATGTATTTTTTAAGTATTCTTTCCGTGTTGTTGGAGGTTTAGCCAATGATTTGTAGGAAGAAAATTTCACATACTTCAAATCAAATTAATTTATGTCTGGACAAGACTGTTTAACCAAAATTGATTTTTAAATCAAATTTATAATTATTTATGTTTGTGGGTGATGTGTGTATAATATTACATCTTGAACGTGCTTAAATATTTTGTTCATGCCATCTAATTATTGCCGAGAATATTGCGTCCTTTTTGGTATGGCTAAGCACAATGACCATGTAACAGTACATAGAGAATGGTATTAATGACATATATTTTTAAAATGGTTGATTAATTTTTAAATATTTTTAACATATATTTAAAGGCACACAATAAAACTTATTTGATTAATAATTATAAAATATAATATATTAATAATATTAAATAGTATACATTTTAAAAATTATTATTTTTTATTGTGTCTCTTCGGACATACAATTAAAAAAACTGTTTTTAAAAATAACTTATGAGATAAATATTATTTTTATATTTAATAGAATATATCATGTTAAAAGTAAAAAAAAAAAAGGCATTTGAATAACACATTTGTGTTTAAAAAATCACAAACATTTTTAAACAACAATTGTCATTACTATTAAATAGTATAATTCTTAATAAAAATTATTATTTATTCATTACTATGCACCCTTAGCTAAAAATTAAATAAATTATTTTAAAAAATATAATTTTTTAGTAAAATATATATATATATATATATATATATATATATATATATATTATGAACTTACTTTAAAATAAGAGTTTTTAAACATAAATGCTTTATATTGAAGTCTTAAAATTTGGTTTATAAAAAATAATTTAAAATTAAATTTGTAAATATTCACTTGGTACTAGCATTCCTAAATGTGTTACACTATGTTAGAAAATGACTTTTGGAGCACCAACTTGGACAATAGTTAGTAAAGATCGCTTTGTGTAATGCACTATCAGAGCGGTTGAGCAGTTAATGGTAAACTGCTCTCTAATGGAGGTTTCTGAGGGTGGTTCCCATATAACTGCTATCTAATATAAACTTTTAAGAGCGGTTACAAATGAACCGCTATGTAATATATACTTATGAGAGCGGTTCATCTAGAACCGCTCTCTAAAGTCTACTTAGAGAGCGGTTATATGAGAATTGCTCTCAAATGCTTTGTATTTACGAGAGTAGTTGACACGTGAAACCGCTTTCATAACTTTAGAAAGCGGTTGCCATGTGGAACTGCTCTAAAGTTGTATTTCAAATTCTGCCCTAGCCTCAAAACCTCATCATCCCTATCCTTGCGCTCACTCTGTACTCCTAAAATTCTATCTGTTCACTGTGTTCTAAGACGAATTTGAACTACAGCATCTGCACCGTTGATGTCACCTTCTTACTCCAAGGTATTATCATCACTATCTTTGTGTTCTCTGAATAAGTATTATTGAGACACGCTCACTTAGTGTTAAAAAATGAATAGGTTCTTACATCCCAATGTTGAGGTCCCAGCGTCTCAGCATCTTAGTCTACGTTCCTTGGAGGTTAGTGAAAATATTCAATATTTTCAGTTCTGCTGGCTAACAAATACCATCTCTTTAATTTTAGATTCAAACTTTGGAACTTTAGGTTAGTTAACCACAAATGTTGTTAGTTTGGTTTCTTTTCAATTTCTGAACATTATATTAATACATTTGCTTTTTGTAATGCAGGTGATATTCTAAAAATGCAATAAAATCTTAGGTTTTGTAAATTGTTGTTGTGTTTTAACAACAAAAACCTTAGGTTATTAGGTTATATTTGTTGTATTTTTTTTGTTCTTCCAATATATGTGCCTAATAGAGATAATGAATTTAAATTCTAATTAGTAAAAGTTAGATTCAAAATGTGGATGTTTAAGTTAGTTAACATTAGTACGTTGTGTTTGTTATGTTCTTCACATTATTTTTTATTGTTCTGCATATTATTGTTATATGTTTTGTCCTATTTTTATGAATTTATTTTTTTGTTGTGCACATTATTGTTAATGCAAATTGTTGTGTGTATTTTAAAATTATGTGACGATATCTATATTTGAGTTAAACCTTAGTTTCCTGTTTGAGATTGAAAATAATGATTGAATAAATCATTATTTTTAATCTCAAATTGTTCAAGTTAGACAGTTTTTGAACAAAGTTTTACATTCATTGGTTAGCAAATGCTTCTTGTAATGTTGTATGTTATACTTGAAAAAAATTTGGTTTGGAGCATTTCTCATTATCTCTTGGTACATGCTTGTTTGAGTTAAATCATCTCATATTCAACTTGTGTAGTAGGAGACTAATGAGAAATGCTGCCAAAATTTTGCCAAGTATAAAATACAATATTTAAGCAGAAATTGTTAATTAAAGCATGAAAAACTTTGTTCTCAAATGGGATAAGGTCCTACCATGTGAGACTTAATAAGTATATGACAAATGCCCGTAGTTGAAGCAAATATGGATCAAAGTTGGATTTGAGTGAAGAATATGAAGATAGAGTGAAAGAGTTTATTAGAGTTCGATTAAGCATTCAACTGATGTCAACCTTATTCCTCGTCCTTGTTGGTGTTGTTTGAATGTGCTGCAAGTAAATGTGTAAGAATTGAAAGAACATCTAATGTGCAATAGGATAAATGAAAAATATACTTGTTGGACAAAGCACGGTGAGATACAAGAGAACATATGATACTAAACAAGTACTTACTTCCATTGGATTGACCCATAATAAAATATGTTTGTCCTAATGACTGCATTTTGTTCTGAAATGAGTATGCATCACTAAGTCATTGTCCAAAGTGTAATGACTCATGATACCTAAAGAAAGAATCAACACCTGTGAAGGTCATGTTGTATTTTTCAGTAATACCCAGATTAAGGCGTTTATTTCGCAGTGCAGAAAAATGCAAAGCATATGACTTGGCATGCTGAAGGCAGAATTAGAGATGGAAAGTTTAGGCATCCAGCAGATTCTCCACAGTGAAAATTTTTTTATGAAGAATATGAAGACTTTGCAGTTAAAATAAAGAATATATGTTTCGCATTGGCAACCGATGGAATGAATCCCCATGGCATGCAAAGTAGCACCCATAGTACATGGCCCACGAATTTGTAAGTGGTTCGGCCTAATGTGTTAGTACCATCATCATATATGAGGTTGTATTTGAATTTTCTTTTAATGACCTTTGAGTTTATGTCATGTTTATTATAGGAAACCCTTTTATAAGTCACTCCATAGGATGAGTCTGAATCAACAGCCTGAAATGACATACTCTCTCAAGCATTTGGTGTAAGAGAGCATCCAGGTCGTATGAGGGCTATAGGTTTTGTGGTGACCCAAAAATTTGCATTTGGGCCAGCACCATTATATCCACATCCATCATCTACTGAGTGGCAGAACATAAAGCATTTGGTAATGCATTTGACCAATGTAGTGACACAGTTGACAAAGGGTCAGGGACTGCCCCCATTCATGTTAGATCAGATGTCGTTCAACCCTACTACCTCCCCACCACCATTTATGCCACCCCCTTTCAATATTGCTCCTCAAATGCAACCAATGGTGGAGATTGGTCAAAAAATGCTTAAAGATGCAACTTTTACCAACCATAGAGGGAGTTGCACACCAATTGCATCTGTTGAGATTCCACAGGTATTTAAACTGCACTAAATCATTATTTACGAAACCAAGAAATAACTCTTCATGTGCGAAATTATAGAGGGTCCCCTTTAAGATCAAACAATTCCATCGAATTGAGTATGATTGTATGTGTGATAGCATCTACTATATCAGGAATATCAATGAACCCGATTATTGAAATTGCTCAGGATACCCTTTTTTAGCTTCTAGAATCTATTTCTTAGTTCAACTCTTATCTTACTAACTGGAATCAAAGAATTAGTAGATCTGTTCCGCCCAAAATGGGAATGGGGTAGGGTTATGAACTTATAATCTATAATCTGATGATCGAGTCGATTCCATGGTTATAAGTTCATTCCACACCGGACCAGACCGGAATAGGATTATATACATTCTCATTATGAGAAGGGGTCATTCGAGGGTATCTAAATAGATACTATGTTTACATATAGATCCCTGCGTTGTTCCATTCCATTTAGGATTAGGAATAGGCGTAATCGGACCTGCTTTTTACATATCTCTCATTATTTAGGACCCTATTCACCTCTTTTGGCTTCTATTGAATCGAGAAATAGATTTGATTGTCCATTTTTTTTTATAGAATATATATAAGATATCCTCCGAATAATTCAAATTGAACCAATTGGATGTCCGACTCGGGCCTATATAACATGACCAACACTCTACCTTTGTCATATGTTTACTGCTTTTGATTTAATTAGAAAAGAATATAACAAAATTATTTTTGTAGGGTGATCATGACTATATACTATACTTGAATATCCCTTTTCGCCTGGTTGCTAGAGAGAGAGTACATCATATAGTGGTTGGGGACTCCTTACACAATATAACTCTTCCTCCAGAGCATGGCAAGGTTTCAATAGAGGTAGTGTAACGACATGAGGAGGATTGTCTGTCCCAAATAGACAAACAAACCTAATTTGCCTAAGAGATGCCATTGGTACTTATGTTACTTGGCCATTATCCTTAATCACTTTAATATATGCAAGCTTCTTTACAGTTTGAAAGACTAGATGTTACAATTCATATATAATTTGTTTAAGTACATAAACAAGTACTTTGATATATTTCAGGTTGCTCCTTCATCAAGTAAAGTGTTAAGGAAAGAGACAGACTACTCAAAAGTGTCCATTGCTAGTTCATCCAATAAAGGTAGCAGTGCTTGTGTATCTTTAGAGATTTTTCAGTTGGTAGAAGCCCAAGGTGTTGCACGTTTGGATATGATGAAGTGATGAAGCCATTGATACAACTATAATTCATCTCACAATTGAGCACTGGGGTAAAGAGTTTTATGATATTGTGGGAAAGGAAAATATTTTAGAGGTCATATGTCGACATTGGTTGAGTGCCTTTAGTATTTACCTTTACATATGGTAAATTACTTTACAAATTATATAATTCTTTAGCAATTTATAACTTGTTGTACATTTCATTGTATAATGCATTTCAATTCTACTTTTACAATACAAGATATTTGTATGAAGCTTACTTGCATGGGACAACAATGGCAAGTAGATTCTCATTTATACCTCCGTATGAAATGGACGAAAAGCTCAATCCGAACCCACATTAACATATAGTTGAAATGTTGAAGCGTCATATATGTGAAGATCACTTGATTTTTGCACCTTACAATGTTAGGTAAGTCAATCTAATTAGGACTCTGCTTTATGTTTTATAATTTAGCATATAAATTTTAATTCTTGTAATCTTAAACATATATTTATACTCTAGGTAGGCAACATTGGGTCTTGGTTGTCATCAATACCTCTGATGAGACTATGTATTATATGGATCATCTACGCAAGCAGCTAGAGATCAAAACACATATGCAGAACCTATTTAATAAACAAGCATTCATTTATGTCAAACAACTATGAATAATGTTAAGTGGTTCAAATGTATCTAAGTTCTTTCCTGCATCATTGTTAGTGCTCTTGTCATATATCAAGCAGAGAGGGAAGTGCAACCCTATAAGACAAAGATGCATAAAACAAGATGGGTCACTATATAGATAACACTATATCATACAATGTGTTTTTAATTTTTAGGTTAATATTAATTACACTGTATATCTCTTTGTGTTAATGCTGATTTATTTATTTTTATCTTCCATACAGTGTCCAAAGTAAATAAATAATGATGATTGTGGATATTATGTGACTGTGAACACCAAAATTTTGATTTAAAATTTTTTTAATTTCAAAATAAAAAATCTGAATTTTAATATTACAAAAAGCGGATAGAAACAAAGGGTTTTTTTTAAAAAAAAAAAACAAAAATTTGTCTTAATAAAATAGGAAAAATTCAGAATTAATTCTCAAAAGGAAAATGAAATATTAAAAATAATTAAACTCTTAAACCAATGTTACTTTATACATAAAAAGAGAAATTTTCAGATTTTTGGCATTTTATGAAAACCCTAACAATAAAAGGGGAGAGGAACCATGAAAGAGGGGTTCAAGAATTTTAAGGGGAGAAAGAAAAATCAAAAGCTTAGACTCACGGAAGCATTGAGGAAGACTAGTTAACAGCAAAGGTATGGGCTATCCTTTCCTTATTCCACGTTGATTTTTTTAGCTGTGTTAACTTGCAGTATTTCGCTCATTCATAGATGCACATCACTATCTAACTTGAATAGTGCCTAAGATCTGGTAGTGGACTTCATTGAACCAAGGCTTTTGTAATATATCATTTTACAACGTTATGCCCATTTTTGCTAAAACTAATAGGTGGTGACCATTTGCTGCTTTGCTTTCAGAATGAAATAAATTCAAGTGTGTTCCGTTAGCAACCATATATTCCCTTTAACTGGTGTTTTAGCCGTTAGAAATGATTTTATAGCATATAATTTCTATTCGCCCCAAACGGTTACGTAAATACTGCAGTATTTGTTTTTCCTTATTACTTTCTTAGGTCTCATCCAATTAACAAATTTTAGTTTTTTCATTTAAGACCATAAACTTTATTCTTTGTAAAATACAAATAATAATATAGGATAAATAGGACAGAATTAGAAGTCTTGCTGTAATTTATGTAAAATTTTACTAGTTTTAGTTTATTATTCATATATCTTGTTGTTAATTAATGTGCTTATTTTTATTATTATTGTTCTTTTTTGGGTTAATTTATTGTTTGCGTCTTAATCTTTATTTATGATATCTAGCATTATTATTCTTTATTATATTGTATAATTTTAAATATTTGATGATAAACTAATTGCATTTTCAATAAATGTTAAATAAATAAATAATAATACAATTGCATCAATTTATGATACTAACGTATAGCTTCTCTATCGTAATGTATTATAAATTGATAAAGTCTATGTGTACCTACGTTATTGAAGCTTTAGGCAATATTAATTTATCATATTTTATCTTTAATTAATTATAAAATTATTTTAATAATCAATTAAAATACATTCCCTATAATCACTATTTTACTAATCAATTAATTTAAATAGAAATTATTTTATTAACGCAATGATTTATAATGTTAATGTGTAGCAACTCTACCTTTATGCATTATAAATTATTAGAACATATGTGTACCAACGTCACCTTAGGTTCTATACAACATAAATTTATCAAACAAAGTTTTAATTTTTTTTATTATTATTAAATATTTTTTAATCAATTCAAATTTATTTATTCATTTCATTAAATGAAATTAATTTCATATTTTAAAATTTCTTAAATCATATTTCTAATTTTAATAAATTAAATAATAAATCATTTCTCTATTTTTATTATATTATATAATTTTTATAACATTGATATGTGATTTACATTGTCTTCGATTGTCCAAAAATTATAAGAGATTAACGTATATCTTACGCTATCTTTAATTCTCTTTTAACATTGTTCATAATCAAAATTCAAATTCAAATACTTGATTTATGAATAAAATATTTTTAATGATTTGCAATATAGTTGTATAATCTTTCTTCACTTTCTGTATTGTTTCTCGTAAGGTACATGTATAACCGCATTATCTTGTATTCTAAATATTATAATTTTACAAAATAATTTTAATTTTAAAATAAATTTTCTTTTACTAAACATAATTTTAATAAACTAATTTCATAATTTTTAGATAGAACTACTTGACTTTGAGTTCCCCATTGCACTGGGGATACATAGGAGCGGAAACCGGACCCATCAAGTTAAAATAATTTTTAAAATAAATTTTCTCTTTATCAAAATAACCCAAATAATATCTCAATAAATAATATTTCTTCTTTAAAAATAATAATTAATGTTTAGGGATTAAATAAATATTTTTTAGAATTTAAATAAATTTGCACAATTAATTTTAGGTAACCGTTTTAAACGGACGTTGTGGGGTGCTAATACCTTCCCCACACGTAAATGACTCCTGAACTCATTTTTAATTTCAAAGATCATATTATTCTAAAAAAATTTTCCAAGGTTTTCTTAAAATAAACTTTGGTGGCGACTCTTCTGATATTTTTGAAAACGTTTTTCGTCGTACCGTTGTGACCGTTCAGTTGCGACAGTGACATTCATTAGGGATGCTTTGCAACATGAACAAACTGTAATCCAAGTTAATGTAAGAAAAACTTATGTTAACTGTCTGTCATATGCTTATTATTTAACTTAATTAATTAAGCTTCAGTTTTATTGTTTTGTATTTAGTATTTTTCAGAGGTGCAGATGCCAACTTTTCTTGACCATAGAATTCATCAAGTGCAAAAGGAGTGGTGTGCATATCTATACCATAGATATTTAAAGGACACATTAAGCACAATAGATTTGTAGTGTTTTTTTTTTATAATACTTAGACAATTTTCTTTCAAGACATTAGGCAAAAAGTGTAAATATGAGATTATTTTCTATTCGTCAATGTAAACTCTTATTATAATATGTACATGTGAATTGTTATCAAGAGTATCAAGAGTATGGCACAAGAGGTACGTTACATGCAAATCTTAATTGATTCACTTTTGATCTATGCAATTTGACCTTGAACTCTTTGTCTACAAACTTCAATCTCCCTAAATTCGTATTGCTTTGGTGCTGATCTGTTTTTGCAATTTTTCCCGCCAAAAATCTTTCAAACTTCATTCCTAGATCTACTTTGATCCATAATGAATTTTGAAAATCTGATTGTAGATCCTTGATCTACATCAATTTCCTCACAAAACCATGTGCTCAAATTCAAGATCAGCCAACTTTCAATTTTTGGCTCCAAATTGGTTCATTCTTGATTTAAACTTCCGAAATAACAAAAATCTTGTGTTTTCACTTAATTTTCCTTGATCATTCTGTTTCTTAGTATCTTTTATAGCTTTTAATCGGTTCACTTTTTTGAAATTCAATTTTTAGTTTGTTGAATTTTGAAATTCTAGTTTCTAGTTCTTGGCTCCAAAATTCTACATAATTGTTCTTGTGTTTTTGGCTCTTTTCCTTGTAATTCTATTTGTTTAATTTATATTTTAGCATTTTGGACAGTTGTTTAGTGTTATTACATTGTGTAAATGTGAATTGTGGTGTGCTGGAATTTTCTAGAACAATAGATCCGTCCATTGCTTCTTGTCTTGGCTGAAACTCTATTGCATTATCCAACTTGATTTAATTTGTTTTTGTGCTTTAGGATGTTAGATTTGATGGTTTCTTAGAGTCTTAATTTTGTTCTAGAAAGTGTTATTGGCTCTATGTTTTGTTCCTTGTTTAGTTTTGTCTAAATCAAATCCATATGCAACAATAAATTAATTCAATTTTGGTATAATTCATTGTTAGGTGTTTTGGTACCTTACTGAAATTGGTGAATAGCTGGTTGAATTAGTACAAAAATATTAGTGCTATAATCGTGTGATTGTGAAAAGAAAAAGAAAAGAAAGATACAAGAATACTGAAAAGAGAAAGTATAAAAAGAAAATGAGAAAAGGAAGAGCAAAAGCATACAAAGAAGAAAGTTAAAATTGAGAACTTAATATTGTGTATTTCATGTATGTTTTTGCATGATAACATGTTCATAGTGATAGTTTGTGAATCATTAAATTGCAAGGCTGATTGTGTGCAAAATTTGATCAAGTGAGTTACATTCTAGAGTTCTAGAATTTCCTTGAGTGCTAACTTGTAAAGGTGCCTTAATTGTAGTTTGTCAGTATTAATTCTTGTTTGTCACACTCACACACTCCCTTTGAGTTTAGCATTCATTGTGAATAAATCTTTTCTTACGTGTCTTCATTTGGATCCTAAAGTTTTGTCTAGTAGCTGCCATTTTATACTATTTGAATTAGATTGTCTTAGCTTGAATTACATGGTAGCATATTGGACAATAAACTAGAAAATAGACCTTAAGCTTCTTAAGAGAATAGCCTTTTGAGAAATTAAGAGAGTCTTGAGAAGTATACACGTGAGGAGAGGAGCATACTCCAAACACTCACACTCATATTATATCTTGTAAATTTACTAACCTTTTGTGTATTTCTTGTGAGTACCATTCTCGGCCTTGGAGGAGAACACTATCAAAATTGAAGAATTGTACACAATTCGGGAGTAAAGCCTTGTAAATTCTTACAATTGGGGGCTGTTTTTAGGATTGTATACACTCATTATATTTGGAGTTTTCTTTACTTGATTTAGTGGGCTGGGATTTTTCTTTTAAGCAAGTAGAATTGGTGTAGTAAGATTTCAAAGCCTTGTATTTTGGACTTGAACTGTGGACTTTGGTTAATTAGTTTTAGGGTAATCGTGCTTAGGTTTAGTTTAACTCTAGCACATCGACTAATATATGCTAGATTAGACCTTTGTGTGTGGTTTAAAAGTTTTTCATATTTTTAGGATCATTTGCATCAACTTCGAGAATTAGACAAAAAATCCATTCTTTCTTGCATCGCATCTTAAGATCTTTCGGGAGGTAAACAAAGACTTCATTCATTTTCTCCTTCATTCTAATTTTCTTAGTTTTCTTTAAGTCTAGATCTGACTATCATTGGTAACACTTAAATTATTTTCTTATCTTTATTTGTTTTAAAATTTTGAGTTGGGGTCTAAGATAATCATTAGTATCCACTTTTAGTGTTGTGATTTCATAAAATAAAGTAAACAAAAATGGAAAGCGATAGAAGCAATAGAAGCTATAGAAGTGATAGGAGCCATAGGAATGAGGATGAGACTCCCCCTCCACCCTATGTGGCTAATTTGATAGTTAAAATGGAAGCTATGAGGAGAGAAATAGCAAATCTTCAAAATGAAAGAGATAGAGAAAAAGGAAGGAGAGAAAGAGATAGGGCTAGTGAGTGTAGTAATAATAGTAAGAGAAACCCTAGAAGGGATAAGCATGATAGAAGAAGAAGGGATGGTGATATAGATAGACATAAAAATAGAGTTAGAGATGAACGTAGGTATAGGGAAGAAGAATATAGAAATACTAGACATAAGAGGGATAGTAAGTTGAAAGAAGTAAAATTGGTGGTACCTCACTTCCATGGAAGAGATTATGTAGAGGACTATATAGAGTGGAAAATGAAGGTTAAACAACTCTTCATTTGTCACAACATTGAGGAAGAAAAAAAAGGTAAAAATAGTTATCCTTGGATTCCAAAATTATGCCCTATTTTGGTGGGCAAATCAAACTGATGATAGAAGGGCAATAGGAATGTCTCTCATTGAAGATTGGGAAGAATTTAAAGCCTTACTTAGGAAGAGGCATGTGCCCTCTTACTATGAAAGGGAACTCTTGAGTAAGCTCCAAAGGCTCACTTAATACACTAAGAGTGTTGAGGAATATAGGAAAGAAATGAAAATTTACCTTATGAGAGCCATCATAGCAAGATTTCTAGGTGGGTTGAATAAGGAAATAGGAGATGTTGTGGAATTACTAGGACTTAGATGATATAGTACAATAATCAATGAGGGTAGAACAACAATTCAAAAGAAAAGGATCTTACAAGAAATTTATTTCAATATACCCTAGTTTCTCTAAGTTGAGAGATGAAAAAGGCGAGGATAGTTATAAAGAGAAAAACAAATAAATAAAATTCACCTCAAATTTTAGGGAAAGGAATGAAAAGTTCCCTAAAACCCAAAGCTTTAAACCTAGCATAAGCGAGGGAAGTACCAAAACTTCATCAATTAAGTGTTTTAAGTGTCTAGATAAAGGACATATTGCTTCTCAATGCCTAACTATAGGCAATTATAAGGATGAAGTTATATGTGATGTGGTACCTATGGAGGCGAGCCATTTACTCTTAGGGAGGCCTTGGCAATTTGATAAAAATGTCACTCATAGTGGATCCTCCAACAAGATCTCTTTCATTCATAATTCAAAGAAAATCACATTGATTCCTCTAACATCTAAACAAGTAATGGAGGATCAATTGAAAATGAAAATTAAAAGAGATCAAGAAAAAGAGGCCATAGGCTTGTTCAAGGACTAAAAGCACGAGAAAAAGGAAAAAAGTAAAAAAAAAAAGTTTCAAGAAATGAGGGCAACTATGAGCTTGTCGTGAGTCTCAAGAAGAAGGGTTTTCTAGCTGAAGTTCAAGATGTTAGGAGGGTTTTGTATAGTGGTAACCCGATGTTCGTGGCTTATAATATGAGTCCTATGACTCTAACCACTACTCCTAGCACATTGGATAAGAGTGTTCAATTCCTCCTAGACAGCTTTGAGGAGTATTCCCTAAGGAGAGCTCTAGGTTTAGATATCTTATCATGGAGTTTCCTTCATGTGGTGAGAGCAATTAGGCTTATCCTAATTCCTATTAGGTGGTGCCATTCTACTTCATCCATTCCTTCCTTACTCCATTTGTTCTCTTATTTTATTTTGTCTCTAAAAATCCACACATATCCACCATCATATCTCTCAGTTTTTCTTGCATTCTTGGAGCAATGAAGATCAAGATTCATCAACACAGTTGTAACCTCTTGTAGATCCACATTCCATTCGGTTTTCCTTGGTTAAGAGCACCTTGGATTATAACACTTACATATGATAATTGTTTGTCATATGCTTATTATTTAACTTAATTAATTAAGCTTTATGTTTTATTGTTTTGTATTTAATTTTTTTAGATGTGCAGATGACAACTTTTTCTGACAACAGAATTCATCAAGTACAAAAGGAGTAGTGTGCATATCTGTACCATAGATATTTAAAGGACACATTAAGCACAATAGATTTGTAGTGTTCTTTTACAATACTTAGACAATTTTCTTTCAAGCCATTAGGCAAAAAGTATAAATATGAGATTATTTTCCTCTTGTCAATGTAAACTCTAACTGTAATTTGTACATGTGAATTGTAATTGAATAATGTAATGTGCAATTACTTTGAAATTCTGATATATCAGGCTCTGTTTGTAATTTATATTCTGATCGAACTAGTTCTAAATATTGTATGTTTTATCAAGTATGTTAAAAATTGAAATAATGACAGCTTTATGAAAATAATTAAAAAAAAAATCTTAACTTTAGAGAGCGGTTCACAAACAACCACTTTGCAAAGTTCACTTGTGAGGGCAGTTCACCAAATAACTGCTCTTAGAAGTACACTTAAGAGAGCGGTTATGAGTGAATCACTCTCAGAAGTAGACTTTGCAGAGCGGTTATAAAAGAACTGCTCTTATAAGTTTAAAATTAGAGAGCAGTTAGCTATGAACTGTTCTTTTTGGTCTAACTTCTAAGAGCGATTCACTTATAACTAATCTCCAAAGTGTTATATATAAAGAGCAGTTATACGGTTAACTGCTCTCTTTAGTGCACTTCTGAGAGCGGTTATGAGTGAACCGCTCTCAGAAGTAGACTTTGTAGAGCGGTTATAAAAAAACCGCTCTTATAAGTTTAAAATTAGAGAGCAGTTAGCTGTGAACTGTTCTTTTTAAGTCTAACTTCTGAGAACGATTCACTTATAACTAATATCCAAAGTGTTATATATAAAGACAGTTATGCGGTTAACTATTCTCTTTAGTGCACTTCTGAGAGCGGTTATGCGTGTAACTGCTCTCCAAAATATACATTTGAGAATAGTTAAATAACCGCTCTTTAAAATTCAAGACATTGCATAGTGCAAAATTTTATAAGACTTATAACTGCTCTCTATGTTCAACTAGAACCGCTTTAACATCTCATTTCTGCCGTAGTGTTAGAATAAATTAAAATATACCATGAGTTTTATTACATATTTAATATAAACATCATGTCAAATTTTGAATCTGTTTTACTAAAAACAACTATTATCAAAGATAATAAAAGTCGTAACATAATAATAGTACAAACGTAGATAAGCCTTTAATAATATTTATGTACTTACAATAATAATTCAATGTGTAACTATTATTTTTATACCTTTTCATTTAAAGAAAATAGTTTGCCCTTCTTTATTTTCTCAGCTTCACTTGTCTTGGCTTCCAATACATCGTATACATGTGAGTTTGAATACTATATCAGTCACTTTCATTAATATTAGGTAATATGATATATATATATATATATATATATATATATATATATATATTAAAACAACAGTATCGCATATTTCATATCGATACTTATTTTCATAATCTTAATTTTTTTTAATTTATAATTTTAAATATTTTTAAATTAATAACACATATTAATATTTCACGTAGTCTTAACATAGAAATAACAGTATCACCGCATATTATTATACAAGTAGAGAATATTCATTCTGCGCAAGCTACATTTTTTTACTAGAATAAATATGGGTTTGAAATATATATTATTTTTAAAAATAATATCATATATAAAAGTCTTTTACACTTAATGTCGTAGTAAAAAAAGTTTTAGACGATAAAATAATTTTTAATTAATTTTACTTTTAGAAATAATTTTTAAAAATATATTATTTAAATAAAAAAATGTGTTAGATGTATTTTTTAAGTATTCTTTTCGTGTTGTTGGAGGTTTAGCCAATGATTTGTAGGAAGAAATTTTCACATACTTCAAATCAAATTAATTTATGTCTGGACAAGACTGTTTAACCAAAATTGATTTTTAAATCAAACTTATAATTATTTATGTTTGCGGGTGATGTGTGTATAATATTAGATCTTGAACGTGCTTAAATATTTTGTTCATGCCATCTAATTATTGCCGAGAATATTGCGTCTTTTTTGGTATAGCCAAGCACAATGACCATGTAACAGTAAACAGAGAGTGGTATTAATGACATATATTTTTAAAATAGTTGATTAATTTTTAAATATTTTTAACATATGTTTAAAGGCACACAATAAAAACTTATTTGATTAATAATTATAAAATATAATATATTAATAATATTAAATAGTATACATTTTAAAAATGATTAATTCTTATTATTTTTTATTGTGTTTCTTCGGACACACAATTAAAAAAACTGTTTTTAAAAATAACTTATGAGATATATATTATTTTTATATTTAATAGAATATATCATGTTAAAAGTAAAAAAAAGAAAAAATATTTGAATAACACATTTGTGTTTAAAAAATCACAAACATTTTTAAACAACAACAGTCATTACACAACGATAATCTACACAAAAACCAAACTTTATTGAAATATTTTTCAAACACTGGAGTGAATTGTGACTTTGAGGGATCTTTCTATTCAAATGAGACCGACCTGTTTGCATACGGTATGGAACCCTTTTAAAACAAATAAGATTTCATGATTCATAGACTAAGATTGCGAAGATACAGTTCATTCTGGTTTGTATTTCATTAGCAGTGGTAAAATTAAAAAAAAAAAATACTATGTACATTTAATGAATAGTGAATAGATAAAAAAAAAAAAACATTTGTCTGATAACCAAAACAAAAATAAGCGACATAAATTTTAAATAATTATAATTTTTTAAATTTATTCTTTTAACAAGTTTATTATAAACTGGATCTAAATATTTGGCTAATTCAAATAGAGTCAGCTTAAATTATTATATGTTCAGACTTTAATATACTGAAAATAATTTATTACTTTTAGGTAATCTATCTATATCAATGTTGTGAATATCAAACAAAATCTAACAAGCAAATTTATTAAAAAACCAGACGCTTACCTGGTTATGATTCAATCTTAAAATTGTATTCAACGTTAGACCCTTCTGGTCCAGCCATGTGTTGTCAAAATTCAATTGGTTCACCCCGTTTGACTGATTAAATTAATTCGTTTAATTGGTTGAACCAATCATTGGGTTTTCTTTTTTAATTGTTATTTTTCACATTTCATAAATGTTTTTATATCATTTTTATGTAAACTATTTCTTCAGCGTTAGGTAGGACCAGATTGTTTGAAAGCCTTACCAATAACTCCACTGTACAGTTCAATAAATAGTAAAAATTGATTCACTAAGTAGTGTTTTAATATTAAAGTTATAAATTACCTTAAGATGTCACTCTTCCATAAAATGAATTAAATTTAAATATTAAATATTAAATTTTGAGTTAAAAATAGTATAAGTTATTTTTTTAATGTTAAAACATACAAATTAGCTAAAATAACAAAGATTTCTGTTAACAAGTCACCAATAATTATATAATTAAATTTGTAAATTATATCTCATAAACCTTAAAATTATTGAGTTATATATTTTTAAATTTAAATTATATTTTTATTTCTATTCTTAATTCACTTTAATAAGTTAGTCTCTATATATAAAAAATTATGTAAATTAATTTCTATGCATACATTAATTCTTAATTTAGTCTATATTATTATATTTAAATTAAAAGATGTTAGTTTCTACCGTTTTTTTTTTTTATATTCTTCTCCAACTTCCTTCGTATCATCGCCGTTGCCTCTATTGTATCATTCTTGCATCATCTAAAGAGATTTGGCAAACATGTGCCATCAACAAACTCAAAAGTAGGACGTTCATAGATTAGATTTTTAAAAAATCAATTTAAATTTATTTAAAATCTAATTATAAAGATTGAATTATAAATTAATCTATTTTAATTTTTTTTAAAACCAATTTAAATTTAATTTTTAAATTTAGATTTGGTTTAAAACTTATTTTAAATTTGATAAAAATATATTATAAATATTTTTTATATTATTATTATATTAAAAAATAATTAAATTTTATAATAACTAATATAATATTATATTTATGCACGCGCATATATATATATATATATATATATATATATATATATATATATATATGTATGTATTTGTTAATAAGGATAAAATATGTATATAAGGAGTACTCTAACTCATTATATTTCTAAAAAAATTAACAATACATATCAAGAGAATATTTACATATGTTTTGATTTATTAATATTTTTATATTTTATTAAACTAATAAATATTTAAATATATTTTACTTTATATTATCCATTCATCACACAAATTAATTATATGAATTGAATTTTAAACTATTTTATTTTATTTTTTAATTAGTTTAAAAGTAGTTTTGAAATTTGAATTTAGTTTAAAATTGGTTTTAAATTTAGTTTTTGTTGAAACTAGTTTTAAATTTAATTTTATGTTGAATTAGTTTTAAATCCAATTTTAAATTTTTTTAAAACAAAACTGTTTTTCAATACATTTGTTAATTAAGATTAATAAAAAAAATTTAGTGATAAAATGTAGTTACGTTAAAATTTTATAAACTAATATAGCGTGGAGATTTAATAAGTAAAGATACAAAGTACTTCCTTCATACATATGGATTTAGATAAATAAATAAATAAAATCTAATTTTTTAAAGTAGATTAGACACTAAACTAGTTACATAAATATAGTTAATCAAAAAACTAGTTTAAATGGACCTAAATTTTTAAAACTAATTTAATATTAATTATGGATTGAACTTATAAAACTGGATATTTTACCCAACTCTATTCAAAAGATCAGGTTGAAGGAATTTTTTTGCATCAAGATCCAAAGTCTTATTAAGAATCATCCATACAAAACCTTTCATACTTAACGAGAATATCCAAATTTTGTTTAAAAAATCTTAAGCTTTATTTTTTAAAAATTTCTTAATTTATTTTTATAAATCAGGAATAAAAACAAAATATTTTAAGAAAATTAAATTTTCTTTAACAAAATGAGAAAATTTAAATTTGACTTCAAAAATTAAAAAAAGAAACATTGCAAATAATTAAACCATAAAGCATTGCTTACTTTATACACAAAGAAGAAAATTTTCAGAATTTTTGACCTTTTTGTGAAAACTCTAAAAGCAAAAATAATACCAATAAAAAGAGAGAGAAAGAACCATGGAAGAGGAGGGATCAAAAGGAGGATAAAAAATTTTGAGAGAGAACACTTTGAAGATAGAGAGAAAAAAAAGAAGTTGGAGAACAGGAAGAAACAAAAGAAAGCCACTAAAGAGGTCCAAGAATTTCAAGTAAGTCTTTCATGCGTTCTATGAATTTTGATGTATATTTAAGCACATTCATACCATGAATATAAGTTTTATACAATAAAGTCATTAAAACTCTCTTTTAATAATCTCTAATCTTTTAAATCTACTATTAAAGTCATTTTTATTCCACCACTTCTCTTCCTCTCTCTCAACCAACCATTTTCATCCATGCAAGTGTATCTCCCTCAACTCATCTCCTACTAAGAATAACATTTTTTTTGTCCACATTTCTTCATCTTTTCCCTCAACTCACATCTCCAACTATGAAAATTTTTCTCCCTCAACCCATTACCTTTAATCATGAAAGATTTACCTTCTCAATCCATCACTCCAACTATAGCCTTTACCAAACTTGTCTCCATCCCTTCCATGACTCTCTTGATAAAAAATAAAAAAAAACCTTAATCATTGCTTAAAAACTCAACCCCTCAAACCTAAAGTTTTTAAATTTTGAACATTTTCTTCTTTTTGTAATAAAAAATAATTCTTTTTAATTCAAAAATTTAATTTAATTTTTCTTTTTGGTAGCAAGCAATCAAAATTACATTAAATAATGACAATTTTTATTTATTTAAGTTTTATTTTTATTTTTAAAATTTATTTCATGCTAACATTAATATTAAATTTTTTATAATTTTTTTGTTATTTTCTTGTTTATGTCTTAATTATTATCTTAGTTATTTGTCTCTTAGAATTATTATCTTTCATTTTATTTATTGTATATTTGTAGAATATTGATGTAATTTAATTTTATATTTATGATTTACCTTCTTTTATTTTATAAACAGTAATTTTTTTTATAAATGAATAAATAATAATATAATTGTACTAATTTATAATACTAATGTATAATTCTTTTTATCATCATGTATGATAAATTAATAAAACCTATATATACCAACATTACCTAGACTTTATACAATATTGATTTATCATATATTATCTTGAATTAATTAAAAAATTATCTTAACAATTAATTAAGACATGTCTCTCTACTTACTAATTTATTAATCAATCAACTAATTTAAATCAAAGTTATTTTATTAATCTCAACAATTTATAATACTAATTTATAGCGACTTTACCTATATGTATTATAAATTATAAAAATCTATGTGCACCAACGTTACTTTAGATTTTATACACCATCAATATATTAAAAAAAATCTATTTTTTAAAATTAATCAATTACATAATTATTTTTATTTAATTAAAAATTATTATCTAAACAAATCTTTTATTTAAATTATTAAATAATATAAACTATTAAAACTCAACATATCCATCTTCAAATAATCATATACATATTACTAATCTAAGTATATTTTCTTATCATTTTTATTTTCATGATTAATTAAAAATATACCTTCTCAAATATTTCTTTATTCTCTATTATAAAAAATAATTTATTTATTTACTTAAATTAAAATATTTTCATCATATTAATGTAGCTATTTATCATGTTATTGTGTAACGTCTTTATTTTTATAAGTTTTAAATCATTAATACTTTTCTATACCAATGTTTTATCAAATAATATTTTAATCTTTTTATTAAATAGTTATTTTCAGTAATCAATTCAAACATATTTATTTCTTTCATTAAATAAAATTAATTTCATATTTTAAATTTTCTTAAGTCATATTTCTAACTTTGATAAATTAAAAAATATTTATGTGTAATTTATATTGTCTTCAATTATCCAATAAATTATAAGAGATTTATGTATAACTTATACTATCTTAAATTCTCTTTCAATATGAATCTTCAAATTAAAGTATAATTCATTTTTTTATTTACAAATAAAAATATTTTTTAAATTATTTATTTACTTTTAGCGATTTGCAATTGATAAGTATATTTTGACATGCTTTTATAGCCTATATATTTATGTGTGACTATTATTTTAATTGAGTTTTACACTAATTTATATATTAATTATGCGGTTTATCCTATAGTGAGCATGCCCAGACCCTAGCAGCCAACTTATCTAGATCTTTTGCATTTTAGGAAGGAACTGAAGCTTGCAATCTAAATTCGCTTAAGCTAAAAACATTTGCTTAAGTGAATTTAGTAAAAAAGTGATTTTTGTTTAAGTGAAAGCCAAAATTGAAAAATATTTCAAAATTTCATCTTCTTCTTTAAACTGCAGAAAACTTGAGGAACCTTTGTTTCTCATCAATGGCTACCTAGATATCAAAGACCCTTACATATATCATCCTACAAAATATTCAAAATGTAATATGTAACGTCCTGAATTTTGTAATATTGCTTAATTATTAATATGAATGTATGAATTGATGTTTGAATGTGTATTTGACTATGTAATGAGTTGAAATGTGATATGAACTTGTGTTTGGATTGGAATTGGTTGAGATATAGGCTAAGTGTGTGCTGCTATGGCGTTCTCGTTATAGCGAGTAGCGAGAGAGCGAGAGTGAGGGATGCATTTCTGGGTGCAATCTCGTTGTAGCGAAAGGGTCTCGCTGTAGCGAGATTCTACAGAAATCAGGGTGCAATTTCTTCTGAGATTTTTGCTACAGTGACAAGGGGCGTCACTGTAACAAGAGTGTCTCACTATAGGGAGCGTGTCACGATCAGAGGGGTATTTGAAGAGTTTAGAATTTGAAAAATTTTATTTCTCATCTCCTCCTTTGAAATCTCTTTAATTCTCTTGACTCAAAACTTTATTCTACCGATTAAATTGCCTCCAAAATCGTTTGTGAGTAAGATTGAAAGTTGAGGTGGTGTTTGAGATGTCTAGAGGTAAGTTTTATGAGTTAGGGTTTTGGTATTGCATCCTTTTCTCCATTTTCTTGGTTCTCATGGAGGTTTTCCATGTTTTAGGGGCGAAGCACCGTGTGGGGAACGTTTTTCTGCTATTATAGCGTGTTAGGTCTTCATTTGAGGTAAGGGGAGTAAATCCCAAACCCTAACTTCTCTTGGGTAGCATGAATTGAGAAACCCTTACTTATTTTCATAACTATCTAAATATAACTTGTAGTAAAGAGCCTAAACAAAACTATCCTTGAGAAATATTATGATTTTCTGAAATAAACATTCCTTGAAAGTGGTTAAGAGTGGTGATTTGATGTTTTTGGAATAACGAGCATGTTGTTAATAAGGGATTATACTAGACCTTAGGATAGATGACTTTATTATTATAGAAAATGTGTAAATTAAGTTGTGCGATTAGGCTGAATCTGGAGGTGTCCGACCTCCGACACTGTGTGATGTATGAATTGTTTGGGGATTTTTCATGTCGAGTGTTTGTAAATTATTGTGGTATGTTGATATTCGTTGAACTAGGTTGTAATGAAAAAGTGTTAGAGTATTGTGAATGAATGAGTTGATTAATGATATTTCCATGATAAATGATATAATTATTATATATGTTGCCTAATAGTTGAAGTATGCTAAATAAGTGAACCTATGATTTGATGCAAGTGTTTGACTGTTCTTAAAATAAAGAGAAGCTTTTTTGTGTGATGTGACACGACGGTGGAAGGCTGAAAAAAGTGATCATAATATGGGAGTCAGACTGGATGAATAGACGTGATTGCAATACAGGTATTGTGGTACGACTAATGGGGGTATTCATAATAAATGTATTGTAATGCACCAAGCTATGTGGATAAGACTACGTATTATGACACATTGCCCTATAAAAGGGTGTGAAAAAGGATGAGAAATATTGGTGGGTAGTTTAGATAGCTACAAAGATACACTAGGGTATAAATTCCGAAGAAGATTTGGGAAATCTTGGGGAAATGAAGGTGGTGAATGTTAAGTGTAAATAAGTGCACAATGATTTGCTGAGAATGAAAGCATTCACAGGCCACACACTCATTTTCCAACGAGACTCTTGACTATACCTTTGCTAAAAAGGGCTGGGTGGCACACATGTATCTGTGTTGTTATGGCTAACTGGCGATTATCTAAACTGTGAAGTCCTTAAGGGATCTCAGGGGCATTGACATGAAATTAAAATAAAAGTGAAAGTGTGATGCGTATGAAGTGGTATAGAAATTGCGCAGTCATAATATATGCATTGTAACATTTTGGTTGATGTTGTTATGATATATGTGTTGTAATACATCGACAGGTGCGATTAGGACACATGTGTTGTGACATGTTTGATTGTTGTGATATAATACATGTATATAACGTGCAGATTAGTAAAAAGATGTGTGATCTGAAGTTGTGAACCTGATTGATTGTTTGTACCGTGTGTGCTCCTTTGCGATGGCAACTTGGATATTTAGGTGTTATTGCTAATTTAATTCATGTTAAATAATATTCCTGGTACGGTATATACATGTAAGTACTTTGCTTGTATTAAACGAGAGATTTAGTGGGGCGGGAGATACTCACCCTTACTAATATTTTCAGGTAATGAAAGTGAAGAGATAAAGATGTTTGGTCTGTCCTAGGATCATAATCCAGGGGTATTGGAAGGAAGATTGTTCTTTAGGGACTAAAGCCATTTGAGAAATTGTATTGTTTTATCTAATTTTAATTTGTGTTGACCTAAGTTTGTCAATGACTTTAATGACAGATTTTAGAATTTAAATTTTGAGCAAATTTTGGTTGTAAAGAATATTTTGGAAATGTTCTTAGTAGAAATTCAAAATTTATATGTATTTAAAATGAACTAAATGATTTGCTAGAAGTAAATTTATGTTTTATTTGATTATTTCAAAGCTTCAAAGTTTTACCCTTAGAAGCTTGACTCTGTATTTATATGAAACTTTCATGAGAAGGAAATATAAAATTTTGTCTTTATTCTATTATTAAATCCATGAATAGAAATGAATTTATTTCTATCCGCCATAAAAAATTTGTTTAGTAGAATAAAGAAAATGAAGGTGTTACATAATATCTACTGTGATACTTGTGTCAAACACTAGTGAGGTAGAACCATTTACAATCAAGTTAAATTGTTAAGAATAATGATAATGGTTATAAGAATGATAACTTTGAAAAATTGGTTCAAAAATAGTTATATTATTACATGTTTTGAAACACTTAAGTTTTTGTGGTATGACCATAAAGTGTGATAACATGATCTTGTACAAATGTTTCTTAACTTTTTTGTAGTTTAGAGTTTTGGTTTAAACGAATTTTGTGACTTAAGCAAAATCACTTTTTGCCAAATTCGCTTAAACGAATTTTGTTTTGCTTAAACTAACTTCGACTACAGGCTGTAGTTCCTTAAAAAACTAGGGAGGATCTAGATCCAATAGCCAGCACGGGGGTACTTAGAGAACATACATAGCCATGCTCGCCTGAGAGAAGCCTAACTTTGAAGAAATTTTAGGATTTTCAAGCTCTATTAAAAGAGACCTTAGGGGCAGCAACTCATCATTCTATTTTTGCACACTTTATACATCTTGTTTTTTATCTTATTTCTATCACATCCCTTCTATGCCTTTTACACATCTCTTTCACATTCTCAATCAAGGCATTCACCAGTCGCTGACGACTATTAGAGTTTCAGGAGCGCGTCAGATCAAGAACTCTTCTCATTATTTCTCCGTTGGAGACTCCTCTGGTTTGCATTTACTTTTCAAGTTCTATGGATTTGTTTAGTATTATTTTAGTTTTCTTTTATATTATGTCTAACTAAATCCATAGCTAGAGTTACGGTGAATTCTTTATACGACTTTATGTGATATTTATGGTTAATAATAATTTTATGTTTCTTTTCTTGATTGGTATTTATCCTATTGTGCTATATTTGTATGTCTGGATTTGACAACTCGTAAACATATCATAATTAATTATATCATAGACAACCTACCACATATAGTTAATGGATCTATAAGATAAAATGAAACAAATGATTAGGTGAACCAAGCTTAGTTCTTCTCTTTAAATCGCTATTCAATTAACAGCTTATAGGCTTTTTATGTTTTCTCTTTCTTTTATCTTGTTTGATCATCATAGGTGATAGTTTAGAAAAAAAAAGACTGTTAACATTGCATGATTGTTGGTATTAATAGATTTAGTATAAATGGTTGGCAATAATAAGGAAACCAGAATTAGAATTAATCTAAAAGAGAACATAGAGAAGTGTAAAGGTTAAATCATACACCCTAGGTTCTTCACAATCAATTTATTGTTAGAGGTTGTGCTATTTTAATTTTTTTAATTAATTTTATATTTAAATCCTTGTTTTATTTAATTTTGCATCTTTTAAGTTCAAATAATTAAATTAAGAAATTCTTAGTAATTGGAAATAATTTTTGTAAGATGATATTTCATAAACTTATTTTAGAACCTTATATTACTTTTTAACAAATACACTTGCCCACGAATAAGTTTTTGGTGCCGTTGTCGGGAATTATTTTTTCAATATTAAGAAAATCCCGTATTTAATTGATTTGAACAACTCTTATTTTACTTTATTCTAACTGTTTTTATATTTTTTTATTTTTTTATTCTGTTTTATTTGTTTTTAATTTTATAAAAAAAATTAGTGTATGCTTACTCGTTCTAAGTCTGTTACAACTTGCTCATTTGATCTAGATACTGAGAGAACTGTGTGAAGACAAAAGAAAGAGTTGAGAAAACAAAAGATGGTAGAGGGAAGGAGATCAATTCCAGATTATATTACACCCACTACTAGAGGTGCTTCTAGAAGCATTGTAGCCCTTAATGTGAAGGCTAACAATTTTGAGTTGAAGTCAACATTGATTATTATAGTTAATAACTCTACACAATTTGGAGAAATTTCTAATGAAGACTCTAATCTCCATCTAACAAATTTTTTTTGACTCACAGATGCTGTAAAGTACAATGAGGTCACCACTGATGTTATTAGACTTCTCCTTTTTTCATTCTTTGTCATGAAAAAGGTTAATACATGGTTTGCCATAGAACTAACAGGCCTTATCACAACATGGGAAGATCCGACTCAATAATTTCTGGAAAAACATTTTTCTACATCTACATCTACTAAGCTTATGGTAGAAATTTTTAATTTTTAGTAGTATGAGTTAGAAACCCTATTTGAATGATGAGAACGATTTGGAGAACTTTTGAGAAGGTGTCCTCACCATAATTTTCTTGTGTAGAGACAAATAGAAATATTTTATAGTGACTTATAAGTCTCCAATTAGGCCACAGTTGATGTAGTAGCTGGAGGAATCCTCATGAGTGAAGAAATAGACAAAGCATACAAATTGGTAGATGAGATGACTGATGATGGTTTATTTTGAGGTGTTTAAAAGATTTGTAGCAAATCCTCATCAAAATTTAAACAATTTAATGTAGTACTAGGGTTACCCTAGATTGTCTCCCGTGAACATTGGTTAAACATGTTGAAGGCATTAATTGAACAAGCAATTAAAATGTGGGGGGGTTTTGTGGTTTCAAATCAAAATAAAGAGTAACAAACAAACGAGTTTAATTAGTTCAAACAATAGAAAGCAGCAATCCTTATTTCATCCACAAAGATTCTATCCTCATTCCACTCAAGATTTAACATTCATCCTCTCTTCCATGAATTAGGTTAATTTAACAAGCGAAAATCAACCTTATAGTCCCAACGAAATTACGCAATTTGTTAGGCTCTAATCTCTCATCCCAAAATTACACAACCTTAGAATTAAACCTAGGATTAAGCAATCCCTAGTTTAGAATCTCCTTAAAATGAAATTAGGGTTAATTGAGCAATACTCCCCTCATTCACCATTAATTCAATTCAAGAGACAATGAAGAAGTAATTCATGAAAAGAAAGGAATTATATTATCATTAAATTCAAGGAACTCAAGAATCTATGCGAACTTACTGAGGATTACACAAAATTTAGCCCTCCATGGAAATGGGGGTCAAAAACGCAGTTTGGAAATGTAGAAAACTCATTAACATTAATATAAAAGCAAGAGAAATGAGAAATCAAACCCTAGGTTGGACCCTTGGCTGTCACCCAAGGTTGCCCTAAGCTCTGAAAAATATCCTAAATTGAGTAAAGAAGAGAAAAGGTTCAAAAAGTGTAAGAACCCCCTACCCTAATTTGTTAAAAATCTATTTATACTAAAGTTAGCACCCTCCAAAGTAGTTACTCTCATTCTTTCATAGTAAACACGTGCAGCATCAGTTGGGTTTTGCCTCTCTGGAGTGATTACTATGAATATTCATAGTAATCACGCGTAGCACTGAGACATTTTGGACTCTCTGGAGTTGTTACTATGAATTTTGATAGTAACTACGCGCAGCACCTTCAATTCTGCATGCTCTGGAGTGACTACTATGAATATTCATAGTAACCACGCGCAGGTTTAGTGGATTTTGGGTTGCTGTAGTTGTCACTTTAAGCTTTGAAAGTGATCACTTTGGTCCCTTTGCTGGAAATGGCTTACTGTAGTTGTCACTATCAATTTTGAAAGTAGTTACTTTCACCTCAAATTCTTCAAAATCCAATAATTCTTCAAAATAAGCATGGGGATTCCTGCCACATTATTCAAATGATCAAAACATGTAAAATAAACTATCTAAATCAATGTAAATTAACCAAAAACTAAGAAACCTATATTATTTAGCCTAATTGGAATATTCATCTTATTTTCACTATCTAAGTCTATTCTTTTCTATAAAGAGTAATAAATGATGTATAAAAATTTAGTAAAATGTAGATTCATCAATGACTTCTGTTATTTTTAAGTGGCACACAACTAATCCTTTTATAGACAAAAAGAAGGAGACCGCTCCAATATGTTTAGCAAAGAGCAACAATATCATCTGCAACTTCTCTATATGAGCATTGGGACTCCTTAGGCCATGATAACAATAAATATCCATTTACAAAAAGTAAAGAGAAAGCTAATTTTATGAACAATAATTATAATTCAAGATGACGAAACATGCCCTTCTAACTCTTGAAAAAATGGCTTTGGAAGCCAAATTCAAATGTCTATTGCTCTCTTCATGTACAAAATCAGGGAGCAAGACTAGAAGGGAACGAGACTCTTAGATCTTAATCCAAATTTCAAGAGACAATGATACAATATATGTATTACTTTGATAAGATGATGACTGAGCTTGAATCTAAGTTGGAGCAACATATTGAAAGGGATGGTAAAAGGTTTGTAGAGATCAAATTAGAGATGAGAGCATAGTCTTCATAGATTGAATCAAATTAGAACAAATTTCTAATCTTCTAAGTCAAAGAATGTTGGGAACATTACCAACTCAACTTGAACCTAATCTAAGGAAGCAATGCAATGTCATCACCTTTAGAAGTTAAAAAAACTTGCAAGAATCGTAGAACAGAGGTACATGCACATCCATGCTCCCCCTGCAAATACGTCCTTGTGTTCTAATGAGCACGTCCTTGCTCTAAAGGAATTATGACTATGCTACGAGAATTACGCCTATGACGATTCAACAAGCACAATCGTGCATCCCTATGAGCAAGGTCGTGCTTCAAGCGCAAAATCTAAAGAAAAGAAGAAAGAAGAATCTCCTACGCAACTAAATGCCTACGAGCTTAGAATACCTTTCCCACAAAGATTGTAGGGCCAACCCCCTTACCATGTGGAGTTCGAAAAATTCTTAGACCTATTAGAAAAGATGCACATCAATATACCTTTCATCAATGCTATCTCCAAAATGCTTAAATATGTTAAGTCTTTCAAGCAGATTTTGACCAATATGAGGAAGTTGAGAGTACATAAAACTGTGAAGCTCGCTGAAAAGTGCTCCAGTATAGTCTTTAAAAAGTTTCCTCCTAAGCTTAAGGACTTAGGAAGTTTTACTATCCCTTACACAATTGAAAAAACTCATTGATAAAGTCTTATGTGATTTAAGAGTCAGCATTAACCTTATGCCTTATTTTGTTTCCAAGAAGTTTGGGATGCATAAACTGAAACCAACCTTCATGTCACTTCAGTTAACATATAGGTTGATCACATTCCCTAAAGATATACTGGAGAATGTGCTTGTGAAGGTTGAAGAGTTCATATTTCTCGCAAACTTTGTAGTACTTGACATAGAAGAGGATGATGATGTCTCCATTATCTGGGCGAGACCTTCCTTAGCTACTACAAGGGCCATCATAGATGTTCAAGAAGAAAAACTCACTTTAAGGCTATATGACAAGGAAGTTGCGTTTCAAGTCTTTAATTATTTAAAGTACCCTTCTAACCAAGAGTCCTGTAATTTTGTGAGTACTACTTCTCCTCCCTTAAATTTTGTGAAGCATGGAATTCTAAGAAGTAGGCTAATGAACAAACAATCTAAGGAGAAGAAAAGACAAAAACCCAAACCACCCACTAACAAGTCTCAAGATTCATAGCTTAAATTTTCTTTTCTTCTCTTTATTTTAATTCTCTTTCTATGATTAATCCTTGTGATGTGACAGGTGTTGTGGAGGAAAAGTTGTCAGGAAGACAATTACACATCAAAGGAATAACATTTGAGACTCATGTCTTTTTTCCACTATAATACAATAGGATCGTCAGGTTTGTAACGTTAAACAAATGCTCGCATGAAACAACCTGAGTTAATTACTACTACACACATAGTCTTAGCACTGATTCATAACTTATAAGCATATTTGTGCTTATACGCATGCACGGCCATGCACTGTTAAGATTGTGAAAGTTGAAAAAAACCTTTTGATTTAATACATTATCATTTTAGATATTATTTAATAAAAACAATTTTTAAATAAATAATGTTAATCATATTATATTTTATTATAAATTAAAAATAAGTAAAAAAATTTATTATTCATGTTCAATAATTTGTTGTTAAGTATAAATAAATTAAAGAGATTAACTTTAAAAATTAAGAAATAAAATTAAAATTAAAATTTATTTAAAAAATTATAGTACATAATGAAAAAGTAATTTTGAACAAAATATTTTATAATTATAATATCATTATATATATAAATTGTATTATTTTGGGATTTTTTTTTGCTATTACACTTGTGTATTAGTTCTTAAGATTTAGACATAAATATGTGATTAATTTTTTTATGATACTCTTTATCGACTATTGATTTATTGTATGTGTACAGTAAAAGATTCTCAACATATTACCCAAGTATTATTCTTAAAGTAATATATAGGAAAGTGTTTAGTAAAATAAATAAATATGATATTATTTACAGTTTATAAATTAAAAAATTAAAACAATAACAAAATATATTTGATTTTAACTTATATATAATATTTTTATTATAAATATTTATTATTGTTTGTATATATTATAGTGGGAGATTTATATTAATGTGTTTTTTTTTGCCCATTTTTTATACTTGTTTCTTTTTTCATCTTTTTTTTATATCATTTTTACTGTTTTTTTCATCCTTTGGGTGGTTTTTTCTCACTAATTGAATGTTTTTAGTACGTCTATTTTTCACTTAACTGTATTTTTTTTTTCTCATTTTCTTGCTCGTTCTCATACGTTCTTTCTACTCTCATTTTGAAAAAAAAAATTATTGCTCAAAATACAAGGCTGTATCAACGTTTTTTTTTATATTTCACCTAGTCACATAACTTATTATAACAGATCTAATTGAGTCCAACTTCACAAATTATGACAAGAACATTGTCAATCATAAATGAGTATCAGAAAAGGTTCATTATGTATAATAAAAGTTGTTACATAATTGGTCGAAAAGGTCAAAAATATGAAAAAGGGTTAAATTGTGTCTTTTAACCTTTTTTAACGCAAACTTTTTACATAAAATTACATTGTAAATAGTTGTAAAATAAGTAAGATCATATAATAATTTATGTTTGATAATCATCCTATCATCTATATAACATTACAAGTTAATCCCGTATTAGTTAGACAAAATAATACTATAAAAAAAAGTAAAAGAATAACCTTCTTCATTAAAACTATACAAAGTCTACTTCAATAAATAACATACCCATTTGATTAAAGAAATAGAGTTAATTCAGTTTGTGTAGCAACTAAACAATCTAATTTCATTTTTATTTAAATAAATCTTTTTCATTTTTTTTTCTCTCTCTCTCTCAGCAGCACTCTTTCCCTCCACTAAGCTTCTTTTTCCTATCCATTAGCCCTCCTTCTCCCTCCCCTCCACCCAGCCCCATCTGCTTCTCCCTCACATCAGCCCCCTTCCTGTCTGCTCCTATTTTCTTTTCTCTCTCTTTCCCTTCCTCATGCCTCCCCTCCCACTTCCACTCCTTTAACCCCCAAACACACCTCAACTTGTTCCCGTTCTTATCTCTACAATTTTTGCAAAAGATTTTCACATTCACTTAAGTGAATGTGAAAGTGAGCCTAGACCATTTAGTTCTTGCACGAACTAGAGTAAATTCGACTCCTTCCATAAAGTAAGGTGCATAATTTGTAAAGTTTTATTTATCATGTGGTTGTTTTCAATTGACATAACTACAAGAAAAATATGAACAAAATAGTACCTTAAGTTCTATGTGTATATTAATCATATAACTCAAGCTTAGTGAGAATATCTAATTTTATCCACATTCCACTCAAAATAAATTTTAAAATTAAAAATTAAATATAATGATTCGATTTTGTAGGATGTTAAGAAAATAGATAAAAATTTAAAATTAAAATTTTTAATTTAAAATCAGATTTAGAAATGGTCAAAGTAGTTTGTAGATTTTTAAGAGAGTGGATAAGAAAAAAAAAACTGATTACTGGTTACCATGAAATAAGGGGTAATAGATGTTGGAGCCTTTATTAAAATAAAAAAAAAAATAAAAGAAATAATTGCATATTAAATGAAATCTAGAGTTTTAGAAAATGCCTATAAATAGAAAGCTTAGGTTCTCAGAAAGGGAAACGACTTTTGAATACAAAAACAAAAAAGAGAGAATCAAGACCTCTGTGATAGAGAAAAAGAGCGAGAGAGAGAGAATTGAAACCTCTTTGAGAGAGAGTTTTAGAAAGAGCCTAGAAAACAAAGCGCAAAAGGAGGAGAACCCTCGAGTAGTCATGTGGAAGAAACAAACAAAAAGAAAGGAGAAAGGCTTGTTGTTGCCAAGGCCTATTCCTCGACCATTTTTTATCGGAAGTCACCTATTCAATAAGTTGAGAGTCCCACCATGTAAACTCATATCCCATGGAAGAATCGAATCAATACCGACTATTTATTTAACATCCCGAAGAGTGACGAGAAGACCACACTTTACATCTTTCTTTCAAAAGAGGATATGTCACTACTAAAAGATATGTATATATAGACAGATTTATAGACGGATTTTTAAACCATTACAGACAGTTTTTGAAATTACAAATGGATTTACAGACGGACACAACCCGTTTGTAATACCCTCATTGGTAAAGAGTTACAGACAAATTTTGTCTATAACTTACAGATGAAAAAATCCGTCTGTAAATTATAGATGGAAAAATTCGTCTATAAGTCACAGACGGATTTTTTCGTCTGTAATCTATCTGTGATATATTTTACTATTATTGGTATTTTTTTGTTTATATAGATAGTTATTTGTACCTGTTTCTAATTATCACAATTTATAAACATAATAAAAACTATAAATTGGGCATCTAAACATTCAAAAATGATTTATAAAATATAAAATTTAAATATCATTACAAAAGAAGACAAAAACATCCAAATAAATAATGTTAAAAATAAAATACAGGTGTTCATCATGAATAATCTGTATGATCATCATCTGAAGGACTATCATCATCAGTAGACGAGGAGTCAGAAGAGGAATGATGCATGGAGTTGAAAACTGGTGGTGCTGGAGCAGGTGGGGAAGGAGGAAGAGGTGTGGAGCTAGTTGCTCTCATGTGCTCAAAATAAGCATGCATCTGCATATGTTGTTGCTTCATCTGCTGCTGGACCTTCCTTTGCATTCTTGATGCCACCTTCTTCTCTATCTTTTTCTCCATTTTCTTTGCCCACTTCTTCTTCCATGCACTTTCCTTGGTTTTTCACATCTCCTCATTCTACTTCTGGAGTTCTTCATTAAGGGCATGGACCTGAGTGCGGACTATGTCCTCCACTTCCTCAAGTGCAAGAGAAGGGGCATCTCCAGTGACAGATAGAGGGGACATGGAGTCTGCAAAGTGGCCCCCCATGCCATAAATGTGACTTTATAAAGGTCACCCACTGTCTGTGACCACATAGCATCCTCATCAATTGACTCTAGATCCTGAGAAGATGTCTCCTCAAGCCTTTGAACATAGTCATCATACAATTCAGTTCAGATAATTATATATTAGTCTAGAGAACTATTTAATAAATCACTAATAATAACATATAGTGTCAATAAGAATGACTTACATATGTGGCCTGAGATCGTGTATCAATCCACAGTTTTTTGTCTCCCCTGCAAGTGTGTGTCTCCTTGAACAACTCTCCAGTCGTAGGTGGCCTCTTCAACGACTTTTCCTGCAATTCGAATAAATCACAATCTCAAATATGAAATTATAAATAGAGTAAAATGAATTTTAAAATCACATACCAAGTTCGCCTTAGTGTCAGCCAAAGTCGTAGATCTACCAGTATGCAGTGATCCCCCCTTATTAGTGCCATGTTTATCTTGTTCTTTACGGAGAAATTTTTAAACTCATCCGTACTCCAATACTCCTGCAAGGCATGAAAAAAGTTGGGTGCTATCCAATTAGCAGTAGAAGGATCCTGACGAGTCTCAATGTACATCTGTCTTAGTCGCTTTACAGTGCGACTCTTCCAGGCCTTGAAAATCATCTTTTTGTCCTAGGGGAGAATGGAGAAGTTGCTCTACATAAACACAATTTCATTAGAAGAGGTACAAACAGTCATATGTAATTACACTTAGTTAAAATTCATACACTATTATTACCTTCCAATCTTTGAACCATTCCATCTTTGTATCCTTCTTAATTTACCTTATTTACTCTGATAGTTCAAGACTACCTTCATCATCACTTGATGACAGTTCATCCATAAATCTTTCCTTCTCATCTTCAGTCATGTCATCCATTTCATTATTTCTCAAAACTTGGGTAGGAGGGTCAATTATTTCAATTTCATTCAAAGGAAAAGATAAATTTGGAGGGACAACAGTGTCTATTACTACACGTGAAGGGATTGAGTCATCAATTTGATATGCATCTTCATTACCTACTTCATCACTTTCAATTCAACCCCTTGGTTTACTTTTTATTACAATCCTCCAGCTTTTATTGCATTTTCCAGGGTAATATAAGAAATATACTTGTCTTGCATTTTGTGCAATGATGAAAGGGTCAAAGCCTCTAAATCTTTTCGTATGGTTAATCTCAATTATGTTGTAATGGTTATGTTTACGTGTCCCTGTTGGATCAAACCATTCACACTTAAATAAGACAATCCTTTTTATGGTTTCACCAGCATATTCAAGCTCAACTATTTCATAAAGTTTTCCATACCAATCACAGTCACCATCACTTGAATTTTCTCTCACACTAACCCCACTATTATCTGTTTTTCTCTTTTTACATGATTCAACGGTTTGGAATTTATATCCATTAACAAAGTAAATTGGCCAACAATATGCTTTATTTTTTGGACCTCTGGACAAGTTATATAGGTCAAGATCTGTGATACCATTACTAGAATCACGCACTTATACATACCATTAAATATGTCAATTGATTGAATACAGAATAATATTAAAAAGTCCATAAACTAAATTGTTAGGGAAATTTCACGACGTACATAACTTTTGAACCATGATAGAAATTGATTAAGGGATTCGTGACCATATAATTGTTCAAAATATTTGTAAACATTGCAATATCATTAATTAGATTTGAATCACCATGATCAAAAAAAGCTATTAAAGCAATCATAAGTCACTTACGTTCTGAATGGTTGAACTTCATCACAATTTAATAAGATGTGCAAGTGTGCGGCATCTGATTCATCACCTAAGATTCATCGTTCTTCGCATTTTCTAGATACACGACCTGGTTGGTTGAATATAGATAGAGTTGGCTCATTACTACTTTCTCCCCCATCATCATTTCGACCAACTCGAGTCCTCCTAGATTGAACATGAAGTTCGAAATAGTATGTGCAAAAATTTGATGTCTCCTTTGATATATATGCCTGACATATGGATCCTTCCACTTGAGCTCTATTTTTCATAGTCCTTTTGAACCCTCTAATTTCTCGTGTAAACGGATACATCCACCTGTATTGTATTGGTCCACATACACGTGCTTCATACGCTAAGTGTATAGGCAAGTGCTCCATGGAGTCAAAGAAACCAGGGAGAAGTATTCTCTCTAATTTGCACAAAATCACAGGAATATTTTTCTCTATAACTAATAAATCTTCAACCCTGAGAGTAGGTGAACAAGGTCCCTAAAGTACTCACTTAACTCAATCAGTAGCTTCCAAACATGGTCAAGTAGTTCCCTAAATGCAGCAAGTAAAAGACACTCCATGAATATGTGGCAATCATGACTTTTCATTCCAAAAACTCTTCCTGGTTCAACATTCATACAACGACCGAGGTTTGAAGCACAACTGTCAGGCATTTTTAAGTCCTTCACCTACTTACACATATCTTGTCTTTGTGGTAAAGTCAAAGTGTAGAAGACCATCTGCAAGTTGTTTTAACCTCAATTCTGGACACTTACAATATTCTTCTAAATCTTGCCTTGCTTTGACATTATCTTTTATTTGATCAGTGTCCATTACAGTATTCATGATATTGTCAAATACATTTTTTCACATGCATCACATCTAAACAATGACGAACTAAGTTATCCTTCCAATATGGGAGCTCCCAGAATATATTTTGTTTGGTCCAATTATGTGTCATCCCATAACCAGGAAACCTAATGAATTTTCCTACTTCTGTTATTTTTGGCAAGTGTCTAACTCTATCCCATACTTGATGACCATTTAAATGGACGAGAGAGTCCTCATTCTCAACAGTTGCTTTCCTAAATTTGTAGGTTTGACGCCTATAAGGATGTTTCAGATCTAAAAATCTCCTATGGCAATCAAACCATGAATTTTTTCCTCCATGTTTTAAAGTAAATGCCTTTGTATCCTCCATATAAATTGGGCATGCTAATTTCCCTTGAGTCATCCATCCAGACAACATTCCATAAGTAGGAAAATCATTTATCGTCCACATCAATGCTGCCTTCATATTAAAATTTTGCTTCCTTGATAGGTCATAAGTTACTACACGCTCACACCATAACTCTTTCAACTCATCAATCAAAGGTTGAAGGTATACATCAATTTTAGCCTTTAGATTTTCTAGATCAGGAATTATACAAGTCAAGAATAAATATGGATTTTTCATTCTCATTTCAGGAGGAAGATTAAAAGGTGTAATCACAATAGGCCAACAAGAATATGGTTTATTAAATTGATTGTTTGGAGCGAACCTATCAGCACATAAACCTAACCTTACATTTCTAGGATCAGATGCAAACTCAGGATATACTTGATCAAAATGTTGTCAAGCCTCACCATAAGATGGATGAGTCATTATCCCATCACTCTTTTTATTTTCAGCATGTCACGTCATGTAAGGAGCTAAACTCATAGACGCATACAACCTTTTTAGGCTAGGAATCAAAGGCAAATAATGCATTCTAGTTTGCCGTACATATTTATGTTTACCACTTCTATCACCTCTTCTTAGTTTAAACCTAGGCTTTCCACATAATTTGCAATTGGTCAAAACAGCATCATCTTTGTAATACAGTATGCAACCTTTTAAACAAAAATCAATTTTGACTCCTTTTAATCCAAGTTTGGAAACTAATTTTTTTGCTTGGTAAAAGTCTTTTGGGATGGAGTCAGGTTGGGGACTAAGCTCACTAATTAATGTAGCCCATTGATCAAATGAACTCTGACTTTGATTGCCTTCTGACTTTATGCTTAACATTCTTACAGCTAAAGATAACTTTGAATGCACACACCCATCCCATAAAGGCTTGTTTGCTGCTTCCAAAATATTATAAAACTTTGTAGCCTCTACATTAGGTTCTTGTTCAGCTTCGAAATCACGAAAAATTCCAAATTGAGAACCAACAGCATCATAAATCATTTCTTGATAATGACTATTGCTTTCTTCCCAACCTATATTACCTGTATCCTCACCTGATTGCAATATATTTGAATTGTCTACTTGATTTTCTACATTAACTACTTTCCCATGCTCAGTCCATATCCAATAATCATGTTTAAATCCAAACTTATACAAATCATATCTAATTGAATCAATATCCAAAAACTTTCTACACTTGTATTTAGAACATGGACACCTAACTTTTTGGTTGGTGATGAATTACTGCGAATTATAACAGACACATATGAATTCCTCTACACCCTCAAAGAATTCTGGTTTTATTCCTCCCCCCGACTTGGGTGCAACCTATCATACATCCATTGACGATTTTTGAGAAACACCTGGATCAAGAACTATATTAACCTAATACAAATACACAATGTGGTATCAACCTAATACAAATACACAATGTGGTATCAACCTTCAATTATACATTACATAAATTTTTTATATAAATTTTGGCAGAATCTCCCTTAATACATGTCAATTTCCTTACATTTGTTTACCACTTTTTTACAAAAAACAAAATTTCACTACACATAACTAATATATTATATAACAATATATTAATTGATACATAAAACACAAACACATCACAATCCTACACCGTTTTAGAGCACATCCCCTTATAACTTCACAACATGCATATTCTACAAACTTTACAAACACAAACAATCTCACAGCACACAGTAATCAGGTTCGGAGAAGGACCTCTACGCCCTTCCCCCCAGTCATACAATCTCCAATCCTACAACTCTATCTTAAAAATTTTAAGTCTCTAAAATACATCAAAAATAAAAAACTAAACCGATTAAAAGTTAGAGTATTGTACTAGGAAAACAATTATGCAAATTATTTGACAAACGGATGCTACAATCACTCACAAAGGCCAAAAAACTGAGCTTTTAGTGAGAGAGAAAGAGAGATTTATGAAAAATGAGGAAGGGGAATGGGGAGGCGCGATTTTATGGGTTTCAGACATTACAGACGAAAAAATTCGTCTGTAAATGGTTTAATGAAACGGTGTATTTTAAATGTCCATTTACAGACGGAAAAGTTCGTCTGTAAATAGCGACATGAAAGGTCGCTTAAAAAGGGTAACATTTACAGACGGAAAAATCTGTCTGTAATTCCCGCTCCTAATTTCCCCCCAATTTTTAAATTACAGACTAAAAAATTCATCTGTAATTCCTGTCTATATAGTTTCGCGCCAAATAATGGACAAACTACAGATGGATATTACAGACAAATTTTTATCCATTTGTAATACAGACAGATTTTTCAGAAATTTTAAAAAGAAACCACAAATTCGTCTTTAATATCCGTCTGTAAATAACATTTTTCTAGTAGTGTGTAGGAGCGAGAACTTGACGACGAGTCTAAATTTTTATATTTTTTTTAGCTTCAAAATATTTTAAAATTATTTTAAACTAGGAGTAATTTTAAGTATATTTTCTCTATAAAAAATAAAAAATAAATTTTTTATTTTATTTCATAAAAAATAAAAAAATAAAGTGTCAAGATAAGTTTTTTTTTTACAATATATTTCTTTAATAAAAAAAAACTCATTCCTTTAATTCAAATGAATTTTTTTTATTGTGTTTCCTTATTGCAAAAAATAAAATTAAAATCTCTCAAAAATTGTAAAAATTAGAAATAAATCTAAAAATTAATAATAAAAACAAATTTAAAAATAATAAAAAATTTAATTATTTTCTTTTAGAGTGAAATAAATATTTTTAAAGTTAAAATAATTTTTACACAATTAATTAAAAGGTAACTGATTTAATTAACGAACGTCGTAAAATGCTAATATCTTCTTTTGCACATAAACGATTCTCAGCTCAAATTTAGTTTCAAAGATTTTTGTTTTAAAATTTTTTCAATATTTTCTTTAATAAATTTTGGTGGCTACTCCCTATTATCAATTTTTCTTAAACAAAATTAATTACAAATTTTTTTTACAATTCTTTCTTTTATCTGATACGTGATCGTCGTATTATCGTGATACGAGATCTAATAATGTATTAGATGCACTATTTGCAATTTTCTTGTCTAACAAGTTGAAAATCCTCTACTGCACAATACAAATTCAGGACATATGTGCCTCAAATTATTGATTATTCAAACTAGTTATGATACATTCTAAAGGATTTGCCCTTTTCCATGACTATGATCTTGACTTATTAATACTAAGATCGAGTTGTTGGTTGTCTATCCTAGGCCCAGGGGAAGTCTGATGCAAATTGTAGCAAACCGAATCACTCGTCACATCACTCGCTTTCCTTTTAATTATGTAATTTTAAATTATTTTTTAACATTTTTATATTATCTTAAAAATATTTTAATAAAATATGAAAAAATTAAAAAAAAAAAAAAAACTAGCATCCCTCTCCTACCCAAATTAAATAATCAACAATATATGATAGATTATATTCCATTCATACGAAACAAAATATCTAAACAAATACACTTTTCTTTTCTTACTTTATCTTTTCCAGAGAAAAAAAAAACAAAAACAAAAACAAATAAAGGAATTACTCCAAACCAAGCAATAAATGATGATGCTTGACACTCACTCTTCTTTTTGCTAACTCCTTTTTTTTTTTTGGAATGCAATTCAAAATAACTTTTTAAGCAATAGTTCTTTCTTAAGAGGTATAGGTTGGTTCCAAAATTCATATAAAATCAATTTTAAGATATAAAATTATTAAAAAATATTATCAATATCATTTAATACAATAAAAACAAACTCTCAAATAAAACTGCGAGAAATAAAATTTAGATATCATCTAATTTTAGCTCAAGCAAAAAAAATTTTGCTTGAGTAAAAATATTTTTTTTTAATGTGAAGAAATTTTTTTTTTGAGTGATTTTTTTTTTTAAATAAAGTTTCATTAAATCGCACCTTAAAAAAAGAAGAAACAGATTAAAAATAAGATAAAAAAAAATACTAACATAAGAATAAAGAAAACAACGTAGAAGTTTTGAAGAACTGTTCTTCATCTATTTTTATCTCTTTCTTTTATTATAATAGTTATTATAAGTGACTAATTTTACAGGTAGAATTGAATGTAACTTTTAACTCTAATGTATTTTAATGATTTATATATATAGTTATATATTCTTTTAGATATTGGTAATTTCTTTCTATTTATAATGTTTAATTCTATTTTAATTGATATTATCTTAATTTAAAATTCAAAGTTTAACTAGAAGACAATTCTTAGAGTTGGATTAAATGAAGTTTACATGTATTATGACACTAAGAATAAATTTTGATATATCGATTGTTTTTTAACAATTATTTTTAATGCTAAAAAATTTATTAAAAAAATCACTATTAAAGAAAATACTCTTATAAACCTTAAGGATGAAAAATCAATATAAGATAATATAAAAGTGTTGCATCTGCTTTTATAACAAAAAAAATTTATGTATTAAATTTTTGTATTTCAAACATTATTATTACTATATTTAAATCATGTTTATAGTCTTCAATTTCATAAAATTTTAACTCATAAAAATATACACGGATGTTAATATTTCTTGTTTGATATTTTAGTTAAAATAATAAAAATATAATAATATCTATCAATTTCTTTAGAATATAACATTTCTATTTACCCCTAGTTACACGATCAATTGGTATATTTATAAGAGATTAACAAAATGCTTAAAGAGTTAGCATAGTTTCACAATATCCAGTAGCATTTAATTTTATTTTTTCTGAGAGCATTTAATTTATTTTTTTTTCCTGATGGCACTATAGAGTCGTTAAAGATATGCATTTAATGCAAATGGATGTTAACATGATCTTCTTCAGATAATAAAAACTTAAATAAACTTTTGATCTTAAAGGTCAATTCTAATTGTTAACAACTTTTTAAAATACTTTCCATTATTTTGGTTGTGAAACAACAGAAACAACCATACGTATATAGTGTATCTTTTATATAAACTTTTGTTAAATATTACACAAAAGAAACAATTGTAACAACTTTTTCTAAAATATAGTATCAATGGATTCTATATATTCTTTTTATACTATAAAATTGAATCCTCACACTTCAATATGAAGACAATTCTTCTTATACTTTTTTATACATAATCTTATTATTATTTAACACTTATTTTATATATTTAAAACTTTTCAAATTATTTATTATTTTAATTTTTCTGTCACATTAATTTTTTATATCAAAATTCAATTTTAAATATATGATTCTTACGTTAATTTCTTTATCTTAAATTGAGGTAATTATAGTTTAAAATGATTTTTTTCAATATTATTTAGTATTTAATATTTTTCCAATTCACTATTCAATAATTTATTTAAATTAATTATGTACATTTATTTTTGGATTTAAAAATTTATTTTCTTTTATTTTTAATGTTATTTAAATTGAAAATATTCATATAATGTTAAAATGGAACAACGGTCTTATCACTATTTTTTTAAAAAAGTTGCTCGTTAACACTAATTATACGTCGCTGGAATATGGCCAGAACCAAAAAAAAAAAAAAAATGCGACAGAGAAAGAAAATAAAATGAACAGTCTTAAAAAAATCATATACTAATAATTAAGAGTTGATTTCACCTCCATTACACTCGTTATCCTTTTTTAAAGGCACTGAAGTCGGTGATAAAGGAGATTGTCACTATCCAGTGAAATTTTTTATGGAAAAATGTTAAGGATAGATCTAAAATTTCCTAGGTGAAATAGAAAACGGTTTGTAGACCGCGAAAGAATGGTGGCTTGGGCATTAAGAATGTACAGTAGTTTAACTGGGCGCTTATTGGTAAATATTTGTGGTGAGGTGTTAATTGTTCTAGTTTATTGTGGGTGCGGTTGGAAGCTAGATATGATAGACTAGCTTTTGTTATTCAGCGTCCACTAGTCCACAACATATGTTCTTTGTGGTGGCGTGATTTGCTGAAGGTTATTCATCAAAGAAATTCATGGTTGGATGAGAAGTTGGATAGGAATGTGAGTGCAGGTTTGCACACTATTTTTTTGAGAGATAAGTGGATAGGTGAAGTGCGATTGTGTGAGACATTTTCTCGATTATTTGCGGTGGTGAAAAATGTTGAATCTTGTGTATTGGAGAATGATTTTCATGATGGCACTAGGTGGGTTTGAGATGTTAGTTGGCGAAGAGAACTCTTTCAACATGAGATTTCAAGTTTTAATCTTTTGTTAGAGCTTATCGTTGGAGTTTCTATTAAGGTGCAACAAAAAGATAAATAGGTATGGAAGGCGGATTCTTCAGGTTGTAATTTAGTGCAATCTGCGTATTCATGGCTATTTAAACTTTTTTGTGGTCCTAATAGTGTAGATCAATATACTGCAGACGCCTTGCAAAGGCTATGGAGAGGAAAGGTTCCTCTTAAGTGTCTAATATTTTCTTGGCAATTGTTGTTGAATGCACTTCCTTGTAAAAGTTTGCTGATCGTGGTGTTCAAATTGATGATATAACTTGTTGCTTCTTTCATGATTTGGAGGGACTTCCAACTCATTTGTTTTGTACGTGCTCAGTTTCATCTTAAATATGGTATTTTATGACGCGTCGGCTTAGATTCTCACTGGTTTTGCCTTCAAATTTATTGACTCACTTGCTTTCTTGGGTTAGTGTTGGTTGCAGCACTACGCCAAAAATGAGATCTAAGAGCGGTTCCGCTTGAACTAAGAGAGCGGTTAGTGGTGCTTTAAAATCACATGCTATCCAATGTCATCACTTTTGCAGAGCGATTATTTAGCCGATCTGAAATGTACATTTTGGAGAGCAGTTTGGTGGTTAACCGCTCTCAAAAGTTCACTAAAGAGAGCGGTTAAGCGCGTAACCGCTCTTGCAAATGATAGCATTTTAGAGAGCGGTTAAATTAGAACCGCTCTCCAAAGACTATAATTTGTAAGAGCGGTTTAACGCATAACCACGCTCTTTAATGACTTTTGAGAGCGGTTCAATATTAACCGCTCTCCAAGTTCACTTATGAGAGCGGTTATTATTTGAACCGCTCTCAGAAGTTCACTTTAGAGAGAGGTTATACGTGTAACCGCTCTCAGTAGTGAACTTTGAAGAGCGGTTCTTCAAGAACTGCTCTCCAAAGTTAAGAAAAATTTTGTAATATTTTAATGAAACTGGCATAAAAGCTTTTTTTATAGCATACCTGGTATTATACAGTATTCAGAACCAATTCAAACAGAATATAATTCTCAAACAAGCTAAATTTCAGAGCTATTTGCACATTGTATTATTGAATTACAACTCACATGTACATATTACAATCAAATCAGAGTCTCATATTTACACATTTTTCCTAGGGTTGAAAGAAAATTGTCTAAATATTGTAAAAGAACACTAAAAATCTATTGTGCTTAATGTGTCCTTTAAATATCTATGTTACAGATATGCACACCACTCCTTTTGAAGTTGATAAATTTTGTTGTCAGGAAAAGTTGAAATTTGTACCTCTAGAAAGTACTGAAATACAAGGACAGGGAAAACAAAGCTTATTTAATTAAGTGAAATAATAAGCATATGGTAAACGAATTTGAAAGTGTAAGATAATTACATTTATTGGGATTACAGTTTGTCCATGGTGCAAAGCATCCCCAATGAATAGACACACATAATATCCACAGTCGTCATTATTTGTTTGCTTAGGACACTGTGGAAGATAAAAGTGGAATAAAACAGCATTAACTATGAATGATATACAGTGCAATTACGATTTAGCTGAAAATAAAAAACATGAGATATGATATAGTCTTACATGTACAGTAACCCATTTTGTTTGACTCATCTTTGTACTAGAGGGTTGCACTTCCCTCTCTGCTCGATACGTGATAAGAGCACTAAGAGTCGTACGTGAACCAAAGAAATTAGATACATTTGAACCACTTAACATTAATCATAGTATATTGACATAAATGAATGCTTACTTATTAAATAGGTTTTGCATGTGTGTTCTGATCTTCAGCTGCTTGTGTAGAGGGTCCATGTAATAGATAGTCTCGTCAGCAGTATTGATGGCAACCAAGACCCAATGTTTCCTACCACAAGCATAAATATCATTTTAAGATTACTAAGTTATATGCTAAATTATAAAACATAAAGCAGAGTCTCAATGAGATCAATTGACTTACCCAACATTATAAGGTGCAAAAATCAAGTGATCTTCACCCATATGACGCTTCAACATTTCAGCTATATGTTGATGTGGGTTCGGATTGAGCGCTTCATCCATTTCATACGAAGATATAAATGAGAATCTATTTGCCATTGTCCCATGCAAATAAGCTTCACACAAATATCTTGTTTTGCACAAGTAGAATTGAACATTAGTGGTATGAATGAGGCGTTAAAAGTTATAAATTGACTATATAATTTGAAATTTAATGTACCGTATGTAAAGGTTAATGCTAGAAGCACTCAACCAATGTTGACGTATGACCTCTATGATGTTTTCCTTCCCCACAATGTCACAAAACTCTTTACCCCAGTGCTTACTTGTCAGTTGAAATGTAGCTTTCCATCTCTAATTTGGCCTTCAGCATGCCAAGTCATCTACTTTGCATTATCAGCACTGCGAAAAAGACGTCTTAACCTCGGTATTAGTGGAAAATACCACACAACCTTCGCAGGTGTTGTGTCTTTCTTTAGGTATCGTGATACATTACACTTTGGACATCTCCTTAGTGATGCATACTCATTTCGGAACAAAATGCAGTCATTAGGACAAACATATATCTTTTCATGGGTCAATCCAATGGAAGCAAGTACTTGTTTAGCCTTATATGTTCTCTTCGGTAGCACATTATCCTCCGGCAGCATCTCATGTAATAAACTTAGCAGCTCTGTGAAGCTCTTATCAGTCCATCCATTCGACGCTTTTAAGTTATAAAGCTTTAAAACAGAACACAATCTTGTGAACTTTGTACATCCATTATACAATGGTGTTTCTGCATCATCTTTCAGCCTCTCAAACATCTTTGGACAATCTCTATGATCTTCTTCAACAACATTTGGAATTTGTTCAGCATGATCACTCTCATTTGTTCTAAATGTCTCTGAGCAATTGACACTTGATTCCATGTTAGTTGATGGACTTCTACCTTGTATCTCACCGTGCTTTGTCCAACAAGCATATTTTTCATCTATCCCATTGCACATTAGATGTTCTTCCAATTCTTCCGCATTTACTTGTAACATATTCAAACAACACTAACAAGGACAGGGAATAAGGTTGACATCAGTTGCATTCTTAATCGCAAATCTAATAAACTCTTTGACTCCGTCTTCGTATTCTTCACTTAAACGATCAGCTACCATCCAACTTCGATCCATATTTGCTCCAACTACGGTTACGATCATTATAAATGTGAATGTCTTATTAACTCTCACATGGTAGGGCCCTATCCCATTTGAGAACAAACGTTTTCCAACCTTAATTAACAAATGCTACTTAAATGTTGTATATTTTACTTGACAAAATTTGGGCAGCATTTCGCATTAGTCTCCTAGTACACAACTTGAAAGATATGAGATGATTTACCTCAATCAAGCATGCACCAAGAGACAATGAGAAATGTTTCAAACTCAAATTTTGTTAAGTATTAAATACAACATTATGAGAAGCAAATGCTAACAAATTAATGAATAAGTTTGTTCACAAACTGTCTAACTTGGACAATTTGAGATTCAAAATAATGATTTATTAAAACATTATTTTCAATCTCAAACGGAAAACTATGGTTTCACTCAATTTTACAACAGTAAATCATAACCTACAAAGTTTCATCACTAATAATAATCATGCATTCATCACATTCTACAATACAACATCAAATTCATTCATACACAAAAGAAATATACATTTTTGGGGCAAAACAAACAAGAATATCAAAAATTTTAAATGCCTAATATCATAGGTTAACAAACACAATAGCATGCTCTTCCATTATAACTAACCAGCTGTATCCTAATATCATGTTCAACAAATCCTAAAAAACAATTCCAACAACATTTCAGAGGTTAACAAACTAAGATTCAACCTACCCATATCAACTTTTACAAAAAGTCAAGTCATTTCATGCTCATTTGTTCACGCGGCAGCAATGGTCAACATGTAAACAATATTCAGTTCATACAAATTATAAACACAACAGCATGCACTAACCTAGAATTAAGAAACGAGTGCAAATTTGTCACAGTTTAGCAGGAGACCAGAAATGGAGGAGACGTTGTCACTATTCAACGTCAAAAACAGAGATATGTATTAGTGAACAAAGAGAATGAGAGACTGCGAATGTCCAAAAATGGCCAGAAAACAAAGAAAAGATTATGAATATACCTTCAATGTGCAATTACGATGTCAGGTGTGCTTCTTCCTCTGCAAAAATTTCTCAAAGAACACTGAAACACAGAGAATTGTGAAGTACAGGCTTGGTGGGGCGACAGGGATAACCCAGTTAGGATTTTAAAAATACAACTTCTGAGAGCGGTTATGAAATAACCGCTCTAATATGGATATCTGAGAGCGGTTCCATATGAATCGCTCTCAGATGTCCACTTTAGAGAGCAGTTCCATATGAACCGCTCTGAAATGTCAATATTAGAGAGGGGTTCCAGTTGAACCGCTCTCACAAGTTCATGTTAGAGAGCGGTTTCATTTGAACCGCTCTCATAAGTACATATTAGAGAGCAGTTCTGTTGGAACCGCTCTCTTAGATTTATATACAAAGTAGTTATTACTAACTGCTATTTAATTTGGCGATCAAAAAGTCAATTTCTGGCGTAGTGCAGGACAAGAGAAGGGATGTGTTTATTAATTGTTTGGGTAAATACAGTGTGGTCTTTGTGGTTACATAAAAATAGAATAGTATTTTCCAATTTTAGATAAGAAGGAAGTCATAGATTCTATTATTTTGAGGTCTTGGAAATGGTTATCACTTATTAGTAAGGAAGAAGCTATTTTGTTAGCAGATTGGTATCTGAACCCACGAAATTGCTTCCGTCTTAACTTTACATAAGTATGTTTCTAGTATTTATTTTTTTCAAATAAATATTAGTTTTTTTCTCTATGTATATGAGTTTTGGTTTCCCTTAAACTCTCTCTAATAGTATATATTTTGCTTAACAAAAAATAAATAAAAAGAAAATATTACTATAAATTTTATAAATTAACATTTATACTATAAAACCTTATATTAACATAAAATTTTGCTAATATAAAAGTTGACATATACTATTGTCAAAACAATACGTAACATATACTGTAAATTGAACAAGGGAGAATACTGGATCCACAGTGCCTACCTTAAAGAGCCAAAAGTAGCAATTACGAGTAATCCTTCAACGGCTTTTATCTATGCAGGCATGTCGCAAGAGAAGAGAGAATAGTCAAAACCGTAATTATTTGTCTACTTTGAATTATAATAGAAAGGGGACCTGCACCCTTGTCCCCATGCAAAAGGAAAAGCATCTTCCTTCAACTTTCCTTCACATATTTTCCACTCCAATCACAATTAGCACCCTTACCTGTACATCATATTACCATATTATGGCCTTCGTTAGTTTGAAAAAATTGGCAATAAGGGAGACAATAGAATAAAGAATACATGAAGAGAGTTGAGTTGGTTTCGAAATAGGGTTTTGTTAAGCTTATTCTTTAAGATTGATTTTAAATATTTAAAAAAAATTATTAAATAATATTTATTATATTAAAAATATTATTACTAATTATTTAAACCTAACTTTTAAAAAACATAGGTTATTTTTTCAGAAATAATTCAAATGAATTAAAAGGCTAAGTAATCTACTATCAACTATATACCAAATTAAATTTGAAATAAATTATCTATGGAAAAAGTTGTATGAAAATGGTTTGTCCTATACGTTGAAAATGACATAAAAAAATAATTAACCCAAAAATGGGCTTTCGTAGAAGCTGCTGCACGTATATGAAAGTCATGAATTTCAAAGATGCGTATTGATGGGCTAATGCTAATAGGAAAAGTCTCGATCAAAATAACAGTATCCATTCTTTTTGGAGGACTTTCAAAACATTTAGCCAAAATCTTAGTTTTGGTGACTTGGAAATAAGTTCAAAGGGGCATGCATCTAGACCATTCAATGCACCCATTTCTATCTGCGATTGAATGCTTTCGTATGCAAAGGATGGTGACTTCTCCTGACACATAAACGAACAATTCTCCAAGAAAATTCACTCGTGAGTTGGAGAATAATACAAGGGGTCAATTTCATTTTGGTATTCTTTGAGCAAGTTCACATCCATTTGCAGCACTATACGATCTTTTCTAAAACTTTTCACATGAACTACATCTCTTGCACCCAAAAAGCATATGGCCATGAATATTCCCATAGGCCAAAGAATACAATCATGCAAGTTAAATTAACATATTATCATCTCACCAATCAATTGCGTTCAGCCTAACAAGTATACACTAAAGTGCATCAAACCCCTTAATGGAATAACAAATTTATAATTTACAATACATATTAAAATCTCTCAACACACATTGTGTAATTGACCCAATTCATCAAGGTCCATTCACATCATAAATGTAACATTATAATAAATATTTATTAAGTATAAAAAAATTATAACAAATAAAATAATTATATATAAAAAAATAATTTCAAAGCTAAAATTTAGAAGTCGACACATAATTTTGCATATACACAACTGGGAGGAAAAACAGCAAAGTAATGACAGATTTTTCACAATCAGTGAGCATTAAATCAATGGGTTGAATATAATAATCATATATCAGACTAGGTCGAATTAAATCAATGAAATTCAGTCAAAGTAATGGATTTGTGGATGAAACATTATTCCAGTTCAAAAAGTCAATCCATCTGTCATTAAGTTCCAAAGCTACTGACAAATTCTACAAAGTTATAAAACAATTATACTGATGATTAAACGAGCTAAGGCAAAGAGCCGTGGTTCGTTTGCCTACTTCTAATTTCTTTTCAACATGTTTACACTCCAAACACGTACTCAGACAGGAGCAAAAGTTTATGAGATAAAGAGCTTGAAGTAACTCTGACAAGCATTTTTGCAGCTAATTAATAATCAATTACGCTTGAAAGTTGCCAAGAATATTGGTAATTGTCTTCTTCCTTGACAAATTTTCAACCAGATAAATCTCAAAAGATTGGAGATTAGATATGTACTGTATTTATTATTGATTGATGCAATGTGTAGAAGTGGTTCAATAGATTTGTACACGTGCAATTGTTTACATTTTCTCTCATCATCAAGCAACTCCCGTTTGCATTGATATTCATTTGATGATAAGTAAATAGTCAAATTAAGCGCTTCGTTTATGAAAGCGATTAATTATACAAAAGGTGTATCAGTGATTAACGTATTGACAACAACACTTGTATAAAACAGCCAATCAATGCAGCAACTGCATCGATATTTGGTGGGTAGTGCGTTGCTTCTCTGAATTGAATTTAAATCCCAAACACAAATGTAGAAGTAAAATAAAATCAAGTTTAAACCTATGACAACGATCATTAGCATGTAAATCAAAAGCTGGATAAAGGAAATTATGATGGCCAAATTTAGTACAGCCCCTTCAACAAAATTACATATTCGAGTTCAATTCAAACCGTAAGATCTTAATCATCCTAAATAATCAGATAAAATTCTATTCATACCTTTTCCTTGTTTCTGAAATTATATAACGAACAATAATTGAAAAGCTAGCTGATTCTCCTGAATGCCGCAAGAATCTCGAATGCGGCATTTAAGAGTAACGCTCTTGTATTTTTTTGTTTTTGAACCTTTCTTCTGATTCGACAACAAACATTTTATTTTCCCCTGTACAAGGAACTTTTTTATAAATACTGGATTCGAATTTGATAAAAGGAAAAATTACTTTTGTTGTGAGTACATAACAAAAGTAACATGTTAATAAAATATTAGTTTTAGGTTTTATTGCAATTATTTGAAATAATTTATTTTTAAAAAATTAAATTCGAAACAAATAAGGTTTAAAAATTAATTTACATTAATGTATGGTATCAAAGTGAAATTAATTCATGTATTAAAGTAAAATCAATTTTAAAATGTAATCATATATAAAATGTAGATGGATCCATTTGATAATTTCCTCTGCTTTGAAGTAAAATATTATCTCTTTCCTTTCAAAAATTAAGATATATCACATATCTAATTTTATTCACCATAAAATTAGTTTTAAGAATTACACAAATTAATTAAAAAAACTCGATTGTTGTATTAAAATCATTTATCCTGCCGCAATTAAACATGATTTATTTAATCTCAAATGTGATTTCGTAACTGGTTTTTATAAGTCCCTTCATTTTTGTACTCCCCTTGAGGCTGAACTTTGGAGTCTTGTTTGGATCCTTAAGCTGGTTGTTTTAAATTATATTCATGTTCTTTGGATTGATTGTAATTGTAAGAATGCCCTGCATTTAGTTGTTAATGTTCAGAATAGTGATCATCCTTTGTATTCTATTATCAAGGAAATTAGGGACCTTCTTAGAAATATTCGTTTTGTTAGATTTAACAATGTTTTTAGAGAAGCTAACCAATGTGCTGATTGGATGGCTAAATTAGGAGATGAAGTTGGATTGTCTTTCTATTGTTATGATAAAGCTCACACTTCTTTAGAACCTTTTTTAAGGCTGGATGCTCTTCAGGTCTTTTGGCCTAGGTTTTTAACCTAGTTTGTTTTGTGCTGTTTTGGGCTTTTAAGCCCTATTTAATAGCAACAAAAAAAACATGATTTATTTTTTAAAAATTTGTTTATTTTAAATAAAAATAATAAGTATTGCTATTTTTATTTTTATTTTTTTAAAATTATTTATTGAAATATTAATTGATATCTTATGAAAGAATAAAGTTATTTTAAAAATTATTTTGACTTAACAGGTACGATTCTCGCTGCTACATATCTTCGGGTATAATAGAGAACTCAAAATCACATAATTCTATCGTAAAAACTATAAACTTGGTTAATTAAGTTTAAAAGAAAATTTATTTTAAGATCAAAATTATTTCATAAGATTATAAAGTTTAAGATATAAGATAACATGGTTATATATGGATCCTAAATAAATAATATAGAAGATGAAGGGAGATCATACAATTATATTACAAATTATTAAAAAAATAATTTTAAAGAATTTTTATTTGTAAATAAAAAATTTAAATGTATATTTGAATTTGAAGATTCTTATCAAAAAATAATTTAAGATAACGTAAGTTATATAGTTTATTAGACAACTGAAAGTAATGTAAATTATACATCAATGTTGAAAAAAATTGTATAGTAAAATGAATGAACAAAATTAAGTAATTAAATATTTTTTATTTAATTTATCAAAATTAGAAATATGACTTAAAAAATTTAAAATATAAAATTAATTCTATTATTTGATATCATTAATGAAAATAATTATTTAATAAAAAGATTAAAATATTATTTGATAAGTTTATATTACATAGGATCCAAGGTAACATTGATACTCAAAAGTTAATAATTTAAAGCGTATAACAAGTAAAAATGCTACACAATAACATTACAAATTGATAAATTAATATGATAAAAATATTTTAATTTAATTAATTGATAAATAGATAAATGAATTATTTTTTTATAATAGAAAATATAGAAATATTTGAATATATATGTTTTTCATAATAAAAAAATTATAAAAAGTATACTTAAATTAGTGATATATATATATATATATATAATTAATTAAAGATAAATACTATTGATTCTTAATAATTTATATTACCTAATAATTTAAATATAAGAATATTTTAGACAATAACTTTTAATTAAATAGAAATAATTGTATAATTAATCAATTTTAAAATCTATATTTAATTTTTTAATATATTGGTAGTATATAAAACATAAGGTAATATTGGTAAATATAGATTTAAACAATGTATAATGCATAAAAATAGAGTTACTGCACACAAATATCATAAATTGTTACGTTAATAAAAATAATTTTAATTTATATTAGTTGATTGATTAATAAGTTAGTAAGTAGAGAGGAAATATATTTTGATTAATTATTAAAAAAATTATTTAATTAATTAAAGATAAGATATAATAAATTAATATTGTATAATGTCTGAGTAACGTAGGTATACATAGACTTTATCAATATATAATATATGGTAATAGACAAATTATACGTTAATATTATAAATTGATATAATTATATTATTTATTTATTTATTTATTTATAAAAATAATTTACTATTTATGAAATAAAAGAAGATGAATATAAATATAGAATTAAATCGCATTAATATTCTACAAATATGCAATACATAAAATAAAAGATAATAATTTTAAACAGAAAATAACTAACATAATAATTAAGACATAAATAAAGGAATAACATAAAAAAAATCATGGAGAGAATTTATTTTTAATATTAGAATAAAATAAATTTTATAAATAAAATATAACTCAAATAAATAAAAATTATCATTATTTAGTGTAATTTAAACTACTTGCTACCAAAAAAGAGAAAGGAAATATAATTTTTAGAAAAACAATTAAACTTTTTATTTTAAAAAATGGCAAAAGGGTCTAAAATTTAAAACTTTAGATTTGAGGGGTTGAGTTTTTAGGACAACTAGTAAGTTTATTTTTTAAGAGGCCATACAAGATATAGAGACAAATTTGGTAGAGACTATGGTGGGAGTGATGGATTGAGGAGGAAAAACTTTCATGACCGAAAGTAATGGGTTAAGAGATAAAAGTTTTTATAAATAGAGTGTGAGTTGAGGAAAAGGAAGAAGAAAGTTGGAGAGAAAAGAAATTGTTCTTGGTTGAAAATAAGTTGAAGGGGATAAACTTCTATGAATGAAAATGATAAACTGAATGAGAGAAAAGGAAGTAATGGAAAAAAAAAAGACTTTAATAATAAATTTAAAAGGTTAAAAATAATTAAAAAAGACTTTATTGTATGAAACTTACATTTATGATGTGAATATATTAAAATATATAGTAAATTTATAAAATGCATGAGAGACTTATTTAAAATTTTTAAACCTCTTTTTTTTTTCTTACTTTCTTTTTTTCTTTGCACATCCTTTTTTTTTTCTCTATATGTTCAAAAATGTCCCATCTTCAAGATTTTTAGTCACCATTTGATGCCTCCTCTCAAATTTTTTTAACCTCACTTTGATGTCTCCTCTCAACATATTTTATTCTCTCTTTTATTCCATTTTCTTTGCCAAAAATTATGAATTTTTTCTTCTCTAACATAAAGTAAGTATTGATATATGGGTCTAATTATTTGTGATGTTTTTTTTTTTTCAGTTTTAAAGTGAAATTTAAATTTTTCTATTTTTGTTGAAGTAAATTTTAGTTTTTTTAAAAAAATTTGTTTTTATTCCCTTTTTATGAAAATAAATTCAAAATTTTTAAAAAATAAATATAAAAAATATTTAAACAATAATTAGATAATCTCATTTAGTAATCAATTAGATAAAAAAAATTTAATTATAAAATATATTATAACAACATGAATAAAACCTAATATAATATTTATACTCACAGGTATAGTTGAAATTTTTTTATAAATAATTATTCATACTTGAATCTAAATTTATTTAATAAATATAAGTTTTTAAGCATTACAAAATATTATTATAAATATTAATTAGATCTAAAAATAATTATGATCATCTTAATTACAGAGTTCTATTTTATATTTTAAAAGAAAGATCATTAAATTAACCATTTTAAAATACTGGAACAGTTTATTTGCATTAAATTATGAGCAACTTTAAAATTTGTATACAATATAACGATCTAGCCACCAAAATGGAACGTGGCAAGTGATTTGACAGCCGTCATAATTAAATATAATAATTGTTGGCAATAAGAATATAATTATAATATAATAGATATTACGACCGAAACATATCATTTTTCTTTCAAAATTTTATAACGTCTATTAAATCGACAAACGTGTTTATTATTATTTTGTTAAAATGTTTTTAAGACTTAAAATAAATTTGAGTTAGATTTTAAGAATGAGTTAAATTTAATTTTTTAATAAATTGTGTTTAAAATAATTTTATAATCATATTAATAATAAAAATATATAGAACAAAATTATTTAAATATAATAATAAGAAATGCATAAAAAGATAATAAATAATTTTCATATAGATTGAAAATTTTAAAAAATAATTAAGTAAAATGTATAATATTATATACTATCTTAAAATTTAATTAATTAAAATTTTATTTTAGATATTCTGTTTTTTAAAATTTAATTTAGATATATTAATATTATAAAAAAATTTAAACTGTCAATCATTCACGAACTATCATATTAGTAAATTTGTTTAATAATTAATATAACAATTATGTCTGTAATATATTCTAATTAGTATACTAACATTATATTAAATTTTTAATTTGTATTTTATATATATATATATATATATATATATATATATATACACACTAATAAAATTCTGTCATTTATTAAAAACGCTGGAGATGTTCCCTAGTTAATGAAATGATTAAGAAAGTTTGTAAAGGGATTGATATTATACGCTAAAAGAGAAGTCAAAGACAAATTCAAAAGAAATACAATAAAATATTAATATTATTACAGAAACAGGTAATACATGATAATAAAGTAGTAGGTATTATTTACAATTTATCTAAATTCATTATAAAAAAAAATTTCATTCATTAAAAATAAATATTAAGTGTCAGGATAACAGTTATCAATACGTTTTTGTCTAACAAAAATTAAGTTATAATTATAAACTTCAAAATTTATGCTATTAAATAATATATTATATTAATATTTAATTTATTGATAATACATATATATATATATATATATATGAATATTTTTAAATAAGAATATTTGTTGATATAATATATTAATAGCAAAATTTTAATATCCAAACTGACAGCTAAATTTTTATTTAAAAAATTTATACTAACAAAAAAATTAATTTAATAATAAACGATATCTTTTAGTAATTATTTATTTATCTCGATTTACACGTATAATAAAATATAGCAATAAAACGTAGGACTACGACAAAACTAGTAATTATAATATTTTCCCTTTTATATTACACAGCCAGTTATGTCGTCTTTCTCTTTATCTGCGCAGAAATAATTGAATTGTCCCAGGGCACACCCGAAATACTATTGTCTTTTAGTCTTTTATCTTGATATTCTTGTAAAGCAAGTGATAATTAATATTTTTATAATATTAATTAAAACAAAAAATATTTTAAGAAAACATTTGTTTTTTAAGATGTTTTTTAAAAATATATTATTTACTATTTTTCCAATAACATTATAAAATACCGACTAAAAAACGCCATGCTTGCCGGATTGATAGTGTGTTTAGACAGAAAATATCATAGATAAAATATTTTGATATTTATAAGCTAAAACATATTTTATTAAAATACTTTTTTATCTGCAGTGATGTTGAATAAATTAGTATCATAATAATATAATATTATGCAAAATATTTTGTTTATTTTTTAAAATTTTATATTTCTTTCTATTATTTTAATATTGTTTTTGTTAATTTATAAAATTATAATTTTAAAATTACATATATTTTCTATAAAAATAATCTTATTTTTCTAAATATCTAATATAATTACATTTACTGAAATTTGAATTCAATATCACAAAATAATATATATAATTTTAAAATATAAAAATATTTAAATTAATTTAATAATTATAAAATAAAAAAATAAAGATCTAAAATTATTTATTATTATGCTTTAAATATTTTTTTAATCTCTGTACAAATTTTTATTTTTAATATAATATTTATATAAAAAATGTAAATAAAAATAAAAAAGATATTTTTAAAATAGTCGTCTAGTTACTTTTTGCAGTTATATTATTATTTTATATGTATATATATATATAATTACATAAATAATATTTAAATTAATTTAATTTAAATTGGCGTCATAGGATGAGGTCAGCCACGACCCCAAGAATGCACTTCTGACCTGGCCGCCATCCTGATCCACTTAATTGACCCACGTGTGCTTATCAATCTCGTTCGGCGGGCCCCATTCCTCACGCTATGATCCCCACCGCAGGATTTGTTGCTATTTCCATATAGCCACAAAACTATTATTAAGGACAAGTTGATGTCATGCCTTAAATATAACAATATACTTTTTAACATAATACTTTTTTTTATACATATAACCTTTTAACATAACACTCTAATGTGTCTTTACTACTTAACAAAATTATATTTCTGTCTATGTGAAACGAATGTTACACGTAATAAAACTAATATTCAATCTAATTATAAAAAATATAAAATTTTCAAACATTACATGAGTATTATTAAATTAAACGAAAATTTTTAAACAATTAATGAATAATATATTCTAATTATTAATACTAAATAATTTATTAATATAAATAAAAATATTCGATATAATGCCAAAAAAAACTAATTCTTAAAAGTGTTTCTGTATAAAAAAAATGCAAAAAGTACTATTATTTAAAAGTTTGTACTCATAAGTTATATATAAAAATAAATGCATTATAGTTTAGTTTGAATTTAGTTATTTATTTTTTATATTTTTATCTTCAATTTAATTATAAGAAGGTAAAAAAATTATTTTACTGTATTTTATATTTTATTTACAGTTAAAATTATATAGTAAAAATAAAACTAAAAAATAAAATAATGTAATTTTGAATATAAAATTATAAAAAAAGGTTAATTATTACAATTTTATAAATATATACTTATATAAGCATGATTAGAAAAGTATTTTAATTATATAGGTACTCATAATCTTCGGTTTGTATTGAGTTTAATCAGTTTTTAATAACTTTTTTTCATATTTATTTTTTATCATTCGATTATTCAATTCAGATTTTACAATTTACACTAAACTAATTTTGATTTTTTAGCAATACTAATTTTAAGATGAACTTTTTCTTAATTTATTTTTACCATTGAACACAATTATATGCATTTTACTTGGGATACCTGGTCGTAAGACTGGCTTGGTCGAATCAGAGATTTTGGTTTGAATAAAACACACAATATGACTATATATATTATAATTAAGTTTTACATAATATTTTTTAACATTATTTCCCAATATAATATATATACATATAAACACACAAATATATACAACATAAATGCAGGAGGAATTTTTTAAAATATTCCAGTAACAATTGAATTCAAATAATCTATGAGCTAAGACTGCATTCCTACCAAATGTACTTGTGAGAAAGAATAAAAAGCCTTAACAGTGTTTAAGTTTCGAGTATTGAAAAGATTGCATAAACTAAAAAAAAGAAAAGAAAAGCCTAAGAGCCTAAATAAAAAATTAAATTGTCTAAATGTTATTTAAAACCTCTAAGCATATCTTAGTTATAGAATTATGCCAAAAATAATGTAGTTTATTTAAAATTAAGCTTAATTTTAATGTAAGGTGGGTATTAACAAATTATAATACTAACTAATTAAAATATATTTTAGATATATCATAAAATATATATATATATATATAAATTGTTAACTAATATTTAAAATATTACTAGAAAGTTACTAAATTTTTTAAAAACAACTTCAGAGTACATTTACATTCATAAAAATGTTATTTTTAAAATTTTAACAGATATCTTAAAATTTATTAATTAATATTTAATTGTTAATTAAATAAACTATAAGTTGACTAAAAAAACTCGCGAAACACCGTATTACCCTTTTGATTCTGTCCTGTCACTCACCAAACGTGTTATATGTTTAAGAGGAACAATGCACTACATGAAACATTCATGCATTACTCTAAAAAAGGTTCCATGTATTAATCGTAAAACATATTTTTTAAAAAAAGTTGTCGTATTCAAACGACGATGATATAAATTTGTCGTCGCATGACAGAGTTTTACCCCTTTGAGTTTCACCCAAATTTTTATCCTATCGCTTTAGCGGCAACTTTTACCACTTTACAGTCACCAAAATTGGTATATAAGGGAGGAGGGGTAGCAAAAACAGAGCACTCAACTCACTTCTCTTCACTCTCCACTCTGTTTCGAAACCCATTCACACTAAACATGGACTCATCCATCTTCAACACCTCCAATTCCGACTTCTCGTCGGAATCTTCCTCCTCGGAGCCGTTTTCGTGGAACGGATATCTTCCGTTCAACGAGAACGACTCAGAAGAAATGCTTTTGTACGGCATGATCGCCGACGCCAACACCCTCTCGGCGGAGAGGGTGAAGGAAGAGGAAGTGAGTTCCGAAGAGAGTAGCACGAGGAAGGAGAAGTCGTACCGCGGCGTGAGGCGGCGGCCGTGGGGGAAGTTTGCGGCGGAGATAAGGGATTCAACGAGGCATGGGACGAGGGTGTGGTTGGGGACATTTGATAGCGCTGAAGCAGCAGCGTTGGCTTATGATCAAGCTGCGTTTTCCATGAGAGGCTCTGCGGCCATTCTCAACTTCCCCGTTGAGGTTGTTAGAGAGTCTCTTCGGGAGATGAACTATGGCTCCGAAGAAGGGTGCTCTCCTGTTGTCGCTCTCAAGAGGAAGCACTCTCTGAGAAGGAAAATTGGTGTTAAGAAGAACAAAGAAATTTGTGGGGTTAGGAATAGGGTAGACAATGCGGTCGTGTTTGAAGATCTTGGTGCTGATTATTTGGAACAATTGTTGATCTCTTCTGATCATGTTCCTTGCACTTGGTGATTCATTCATCATTTTCAAAGTACCTCTATATTTAGTGTTAATTAATTAATTAAATCCTTTTTCTTATATTCCCCTTTGTTCTTTTGTTCTTGTATTTTTATTTTTTTTTGGGGGGCAAAGAAGCCTATGTCATGTTTCCATGACAAATATGAAGATCTTTTGGGTCTGTATCTCTCTTTTCTCTGTATGTTTTTTTTCTCCCTCTTACTCTAGGAGAATTTTCTTCCCTGCTTTATTTTATTTTTCTGTAAAGCTTAAAAGATAAGGAATGCAGTAATCTTTGTGGGCCTCAGTTTATGTCAAATTGTCCATATTAATTGAGGTGACTGCTGTTTAGCTTTATCAGACTATAAGTCAACATGCATGGTCGAGCTTTGCGCGGTGAAAGAGGCACGTGTGGGCGCACGCAAACAAATTAAGGGTTTCCTAACCATTTTGGCAACCTTTCGACTTTTGACTTCCTGGGTACACAAATTTTCAGAGTTTTGGCAAACGGATTTTCACGTAACAGCTTATTAACTACAATTTTATGCACTACTTTAAGGCGGGGAATTAAAAAAAAAAAAAAAGCGGATTTTTCAGGTGAAAAGGTAATTTTACAACAATTTTTTAACGTGTATTTAAAAATATAAAAAATTATAAAAATTATAACATTTAATATTATTAATCTATTGTGTTCTGTAATACTTTATAACTTTTAATAGAAAAATTATTATATATACATATTTTTTTACTTTTCTTTAAACACACGTTAAAAAACAATTTTATAAGAATACTTAGTGTAAAAAGTTGTAGAGAATTCATTTTATTTGAGGTGAAGAAAATGAAGATTAATGTTTGATTGATGAAGCAAGATCTGGTCCCATTAAGGTGACATTTCCGATTATTAACGTGGTGCATGACATGGGATATGCTTCTTTTTGTAAATGAGAAAAAGATCCATTACAGTTATCAAACTTTTCTACCTGATTGAGTTCAAAATAAGTGGTAGGGCTACTTTGCCACCAGGTTAGGCTAAGTTTGTCTTGTGACCACAACAGCATCTATGAAACATAGACTTTGACAGCACACAGCACATTGGTGGTATAAGCTAAAGATGAAATACCAAACTTTACTTGTTCAATAGGGAATAAAAAACGATTAACAAGATTAAAAAAAAATTAGCAGCAATATTTTATGGTGATAATATGATAAGGGAAAATGCAAGGAAATAGCCTTCGTGAGTTGGTGGGATTTCTAGAATTTTATCAAATCCATTGGACTAGAGAACCTCAAAACAGTGTTCTCTTCAACTTTTTGAGTCCAACTTTGAAGCAAAAGAAGCTTCTTCTTGCAATACTGGTCTAACAGAACTGGTTAGACACTTAGACCAACATCTGCAATCTTATGACTTATCTGCATTATTATCTTCACGTGGGCTTTCCTTGATTTATTTATTCATTTTGTGATGTTTCTACGAATTAGTTCTCCATATATATAACCAATACTTTACATGCTCAACAAGTCACTCTTATTTGCCCGTATTCATTTGTTTATTTTGAATCCAACTTGGCTTTAACTTAATATTTTGAATAAGCTAATTGTTTAGTATCACTAAAAAATTATCTTTTGCTAATAATTAAGTATTAAATTAATATTCATTATTTTAAATTTTTAATAATATGTATATTATACCAATAAATAATATCATTAAAATAAAATATTGATATATACCATCAATACATCAAATATTAAAGTAATGCGTTATATTGTTGGCATAAATTTTTAAAATCAGTACTGAAAGTTAGTTTTCGTTAAATAAAGGCTATATTAATAAAGCCGAATTTGATAAGTCTGTTAATAAATAATTTTTTTTGTAATGTACTATATTCAACCAGCTCATAGTCAAACTAACGATTAAATTAATATGATATTATGATAAAGTGTATAAATTTCATATAATATAGTTAAGGATTTTTTTCGTATGTTTTTAAATAATATGAGATGATTATATTTTAATATTTTTATGAATTTTTACTTGTATACATTAAAATACAATATGTTCTATCACGTTATCTTGAATTATCTTTGTGTTCTTTATAATATGAATTTTTTAAGTTATCTTAGATATATATTTTTATTCTTACTTTTAATTTAAAAATACTATGACAATGCACGGATATATATATATATATATATATATATATATATATATTTGTCAGGTATAATATAAATTTACTATTAATTAAACGATAATATCTTTTATTTATTAAATGTCATTTATAATTTATATAAACAGGATTGACTTTCCATTCTAAAAATGCAATCCTGTGTCGTTCACATTTTCCTGTAATATACAGCGAGCCAAACATAATGAGCGACTCTAATTAACAATTTTCACGGTTGATAAAATATTACCCTTTTAACACACCTTTTTTTAGTAGCAGAAGTCTGAATTCTAAAATTGGAAAATTTGTTGGCCGAGAGGAAACTTCCTGGATTTTGAGCATCTAAAACTATATGAAGGGTCATGAATGGTGTGTGTGTTATTTTACTCTAAGGCACTGTACTAGTTTGTCTCATACCTTTTAAAGTGATGATACGGTGAATGGTTATAGCCGTCAGCAATTCACAAGTTCACAAAGCTCCATGCTCCACCCACCCCCACCTCAGAAAAATTCACCCAACACGTATAAACATAAAAGAACATTGAAAGACTGGGTGGTCCCAATCAGATTTCGTAACTGTTAACTATATTTGGATTATTTATCAAAAGTGCCAGCTAAAGCAATTGACATCTCTTTTAAGATTTGCAAATGATCTAAAATTGCACATTTTTCCACCTAGTAAGAGATTATTTCATCTATTATGATCATACTAAAACTCAATGTTAATTTTGAAGGTATTGTTTACTATTTTTTACTCTCAAGGTTCCATCATGTAATTTCATCTTCACCCCACTTATCAGAGACTAATGTCAGAGCTTTAGGCTTGTTTGGGCTCAATCAGAATCGACGTGATCACTAAGATTATTAAACTATTATATCACTATATATATTGATATTGTTCATTACCAAGATGCAGGTAAAAACTAGTTCTTATACGATAAATTATATTGAAAAGTTAAAGGAAATGACTAAATTTCTTGTGATAACCGTAATGTGTCCTTTTTCTTTTCTTATTTGATTAATTCAAGTGGTTGCAGTGGTTGCGTTAATAGAGCAATGACTGACATCTAATTGTCACGTGATTAATGACTATGCCCAATAAATTTCAAGGTCAAGGCTTGATACAAGTCAAGTCCCAGAAAGATATACAAGTCCAAATAAGAACGGAATGTGCTCAGGAGAGGATAATCAGGGTTGCTTTTGGTAATAATTTAGTGAGAATCCATTATTTAACTTTGATATGGGTTCCACTCGTTCGGTTAAGTGAACTTGGCCACTTATTTAAAAGAGAAACACAACTAGTCTTATTACTCTCATTAAAAAAGTATTAAACGACTAATCAAACTTTTTCGAAGAGAGAAACAGGCATTAGGTGAAGTTTAAGAAGCTATCAGACAATAATCTAATGCTAATTGTTTAAAGGTAAGACACCATTCGCATTTGACTAGTTTCATGATATCATCCCTTCTTGTTCCTAAATCCAAACCTAATTTTTGGGTTGATATCTAAAGACCAGTATTGGGTCGAAAGAATTGATGTTAAGCTTTTGGGACAAACATGAGAGTCCAACAAACCAATCAATTGCCCGCCTTTATTTTATTTTTGTCATTCATTTTTAAGTTTTATTTTCGTAAAACAATTCAAGAAAATAAAACATGATAAGAGCGTATTAGTCGAGCAATATGTCTTCCCCATTTAGTTATCATTTTTAGATAACAAAGTTTGCCTTTGTTACAGAAGTTGTACAAATAAAAATAACAATGTTGTCTTAATATATATTTATATGTTTTGGTCAACATGTAAAGTCTATCGAAGGATTGAGCTTGGACCTTGCCCACCATTGCAGGCCTTGACCCTTGACCATGGACCAAAGTTAAATCAGGCTTCGCACTTTGACAAAATAAGATAATAATAATAATTGAACAACACTCATTTTTTAAAATATTACTTTTTTAATTTAAATATTGAAGTTTCAGTCGATTTTAAAATGTATTGGCAGTAAATATGAACACCTTATTTTTAATGAATGATAAATCTATTCGAGACTTAATAATAAATTCACAATAAATAAATAAAAATATAATCACTGGAAACCCCAATAGATTATGTAGGTTTTTATTATTGACGCGACACTCTCTCTCCTTCTATCATGATTTGTTTAAAGAATAAATTAATTTTTTGTTGCGTTTTAACTATCTTATGGATGGATACTTTGAGTTTTAATTCTATGTTAATATTTTTAAAATTTACCACTTTATAATTAGTATTTTTTAGCTATCAAGTTAATTTTAACGATTCATTAATTTTTAATAATTTATGTTCTTGTAAAAGATACACTCGTTCACTTTCTTGTTGTCAAGGTCTTTAACTCTATATTTTCTTATTTTCACATCCAACTATGACTTTCTTAATGAAATTGTAAACTCTTTTTTATCTGTAATGAGAGAGATACCTGCAATGGCACTTTGACAGTTAAGTAAGTATTCAATATAGAGTAATATACGCTATTTAATATTTTGAAGTTAATTTTTTTACTTGTCTTTCTTACTTTCCTTTTATAGGCACTATATTAAGTTAATGGGCTTGGTGAGTCAACCCTGAATTAACTTTATGATATTTTAGATAATTAATTATTTTTTTATTGGTTAATCATAATGTTAGTTTATTTTAAGATGACAGAAGAAGTATTGATACCCTAGGATGAAGTCGAAAAGGTTGTTGGCACTTCTCATTCAAAGTGAGGCTGAAGGAATATTTGATACCCTTCGTCCTAAGACAAGACCGAATGGATAATTAATATCTTTCGTTCTAGGATAAGGTCAAAAGAGTACTCGGTTCCTTTTAGTTACAAGGTTGATCGAATAGGACCTTATCTTGTATTGTATCCTTCGTCCTAAGATAAGATCGAAAGGGTACTCAATTTTTTTTTGTTATGGGAATGACCGAATAGTATCTTATCTGCTACAATTCATTTTTTAAAAAATATTATAAAAATAAGGAATAGATAAAAAAAAACAAGTGCTTATCAGCGTTGATTCCTACTTTGGTTGTTTTTATTTAAAATCTAGAATGTCATTATATTTTCATTTTTAGAAATATAAAATATAAAATTTAACACATTATTCATATTTATGGCAAATAAACATTAATATTAATTTAAACTCAACGGTGGATAGACTTTCACTCTCTCCCTTCACACATTCTCTCACCTTAGAGAAGTCAAATCCTCCATCATACATTCACTAAAGGATTGATTATAAAGCTAGTAAAGTTGAAGAATTAACTAATTAGAATTTAAAATGTCCATTTGCAAAATAGTTAAATAGTTCGGTGCTCTTTTTTTATTATTATCCAAGCCCAAAATTTAACAAATCCTGGTCAGTGGGCTGCGCTAGCATTTTGCACAATTTTCATAATGGATTAAATTATCACCATCAAAACATTAATTGAAAATTTGACTTTAAAAACCAATAAAAAAAATTTGGTCTAAAAACTTTAAAAATTAAATTAACAAAAAAAATTAAAACCTTAAAAAAATTGAAAGGCACGAGTTGGCCCATTTAATCTCCAACCGAAAACATATGCCATCGCATTGGACCAGTTTAAATGGACCGTTTAACCCAAACCGAGAGATCCGGGTAAGTCAGGTCAACATTCAGTCTACAACTAATACAGTTTTAAAAAAAACCAAAGTCTAAAACGAGTCCGGTCTTGTGTCTTTTGGTGTAAGGCTCTTTGAGTCGATGTTCTATGAACCAGAAAAAAATAATGACAACTTGTCCTATTTCATTCCTTATCACAAAGTTATAAATCCAAAAATTCTAAAATTAGCAACACTATCCAAAGCTTTCAGTCACCTTCAGTTGATTAATTTATTGATAAGTTCCCAAGACACTGGAATAGCAGCATTAGGAGTAGGAACTAATGGAAAACTACTCACCTAAAACTTTCTTTTTAACTTATGAAATTATTTGATGTATTTAAATTCTCATGAACTTTAAATTAAATTAGAGATCAATACACATTTATGTTTACTTGTTCAAAATTTTTATTTTTCTCCCATCCATGTTTTCTAACCGCAAAACAAGCAGGCTCAAGCTGATAACATTAAAACATCAGGGAACAAGCGAATAGCCAACAAGGAGGACGAATATCAATATATGATTTGTAAAATCTACTATGGACAAAATGACTTTCGATAGCTGACTACTAAGATGTAGAAATAATAATATATCTGAATATTCACTTTCTCAGCACTACGAGCTACTCTTAATTTTCATCAAATAAAAAATATTTATTTTCCTCTCGTATAATCATGATCTTTAACTTTAGAGCTGTTATAAGTTATACAACGTCTATAACAGTTCTTATTTTTTTCTATTTTTTTTAAGTATCATAGACAGTAGACTTACTCTCATCCTATAGCGCAAAACGTGAGTTAAAGTTTCAATTAGAAGTAGTTTAACTCACTTTTTTAACAGTAACTAATAGCTATTATGCTACTTATTTCTGAGTAAAAGATACATGTATTTGTTTATAAATTTTATTAAATTATTCTATTTAAAATTAATAAAAATATTTTTAATATACAAAATAAATTTTAAAAATAAATTTTTATTGAATTATTTTATTTTAAAATTAAATTTTATCAAATTAAAATGAGACAAAATTTAAATTTGTAAATATTTATTAATTTTTGTTAAGCTTTTAAGATTTTTTGCATCAATAAATTTTATAATATTAAGTATTGTATATTATTAATTTTCACAATAACGTTTTTTCATTTTTTTAATGTTTAATGTAATTTAAAGAAAATATTTTGATAATAGAAGACTTGACAAATTTAGTTAATATTACTTTTTATTGTTAATTTTATATTTTTATTTTAACTTATAAAAATATTTATTGAACATATAATATTTTTAAAATAATTTCATAAAAAATAATAGTATAAAAATATGAAATATTTTATGATTAATATTTGAACAATATTATAAAATAATATTCTAAAAAATTATTTATAATGATTAATAACATAAAAAAATTAAATAAATATGTAACTAAATGTAATAATAAATTATTATTATATTTTATTTTAATTTTATTTAATGGATTATAATAAATTTTTTATTAATAGTTACCTCATAGATTAATCTTAATCTAATTAATTTTTTAGATTTTTTTGGTCCATGGACTTTTTGGCCATAGTCCAAAATTAATTAGGGGCAGGTGATTTGAGAACCCCATTCGGCTCCACATCCAGGTTCTAACATTGACTTATTTGTGTTGAGGCCCAAAGAAAGAAAACAAAAGCCCAGAAAACAACACCTTTTTGGTCTATGCCCAAGTTTATTTGGATTGGACTGGTTCTTTGAAATATAACTGTAAATTAGAGTACATTGATCTGGTGAACATGTCAACAATTATTATTTATATTTATTTTACATTCGGCTGGCTTGAGCAATCTAAGTTCAACACTTCAAAGAGTGTAAGAAACAAAAACATAACCTACATAATTTCATTCTTACTTATCACATGGGTAAAAGTTAAATATTTTCGATAAAATATGTACGTGAAAATGTTGACAAAAGTAAAAAAGAAAGTACAATTTGCCATTCATTTATTTTTAACAAATCAGATATTAAATGGGGCTTCCTTCACACCCAAATTGATGATAGCAAAGTTAAGAAGTTTGTAGACTAAGCTTGCCTTGTAATGGAATTTGGAAAATATTAATAAGGCTTGCCTTGTCATGGTTCTTTATGGATTGATTAGCACTTAATTGTTATTTTAATAAAAAATAATAATCTTTCTAATAAATAAGGTCCTCAATACTTTATAAAATAAACATCAAATAAAAAAGTACATATATTTATTATTTAAAAATATAACATAATTTAATAATTAAAGAATTATAGGGACAAGTATTAAAAGAATTTAAAATTGTTCATATAAAATCTGTGGGTGGTATAAGCCTTCAGTTCAGAGCCAGCGGGTCCAATGGTGAAGCTTTCTTGCTCAAAGTCATAGTCTCACGTAAGAGTATATCTCTAACGTACCATTCAAAAATGTTAGTTTGTACTGTGCAGCTCACAACTTTAGAAGCTCTGTGCTTTGCCGCTCTTTTATTTACGACTTTTTTGATGATATATAATAAATAATATTTTATTAAAATTATAGTTTTTAATATTATTGTATATTTTTAATGTGTTTTATTATAATTTTTTAATAAAAATTATTATACATTTTGTTAGATTTCATTAGGTTTTTAAAAATTACTGTACCAACTATAAATTTTGAAAATCTTAAATTTGAGATAGTTTTTTAATTTATTTAACATTATTTATTGAGTGTCAAAGTATTATTTTTCTTTTATCCCCTCTTTTATTATTCAAGAATGTCTTCTTTCGGAGTAAAATTTTTTAGAAGTTTTTATTAATCTTTAATATAAGACTATTTACAAAGTCTTAGAAATAGTTATAAATTAAGAGTAAACTTGAAATGATATAATTAATTTTTCAAAAATTAATACATTAAATATTTTTAATAATTTTTCTTAATATACACGATTTAATTAAAATATATTTATGAAAAAGCATCGGAGGAGTAAGGAGTAGCATGAAAGAATTCATAATTCTTTGCTTTGAAGAATATCATGAAAATGTGTGTAAAAATAATCTAAATAGTTACGAGAACTATTTGTGAATGGATTTTAAAGAGTTAGTGCAGATCACACACTCTCGATTGAATCCAAAAATGAACCCACAGTGATTCCTGCATGGCGGGGGTTTGATGGCAGAGAATGGTGGTTCTGGTTTCACTGTTTCGCAGTGGTCATGCAGGGGGTCATGTAGATGCCTTCTACTTTTCTTTTTTATTGTCAAGACGTTTGAGGTAATTAATTTCTCAAAAATTTAACTATTTTTAAAACAACTTGGTTTGTCTCATCTAAAAGATATACATGTAAAAAAATAATATTATTAAAACCCTTTTAACAAACCCTAAAATCTTTCAAAAGATTTATAATGAAAGGAGCCTGAGCAGATAGTGGGTGTGATTTGGCCAATCCGTAATATCTGTGAAACGGTGGTGGAAATGGCGCGTAGTTTGTTTTGTCAGGTCATAGGAAGGCTCATAGTTTGGAACACATTCAAAAGTCATTGAGTTCTTTTTGTTTTGTTTTGTTTTTTAATCTTCATAACGCGCATTTCTTCTTTGTTCACTCAGCTTTAGTAGTTGATATGGGTTTAATTAAATGGATTTGGTATGGGGAAGTTGTGAAATAGACGAAGATTACATAATTTCTAATCCTCAGAAAAAAACAATTAATCGTTCCTTGGTTTAGTAACGAACATATTTTTAAACATTTAATTACAGAGGATACGTATTCAGCGCCATTTTTTTTAACGGGAAAAAGATATTACTGAATGAGTAGAAGGGTACTTAACCTTGTACATTAGATCGGTACGTATAACAAACAGTATGTACAGAGAACTTAAGAAAGAAGCCTAATACACTCCAAAAGATTAACACACCAGTGGGAAAAATATAAACCAGACCCTCCCAACTTTGCTGCAGTCCAATTCCAAAATATGATTTTAATCATACATCAATGAAGCCACTAAACAAGAGGAACGTTAATGAAGTTTTTGCACCCAGAAATCTAGCTACTAAGATGCCCTATAAAACGAGGCATTTTGTTAATAAAGGCAAGTTAAACTCTTCAAAATGACGTTAATCTAGCAATATTTCAAATGATATTGGCGAAGTAATTAGATCAAATGACTTTCTTGAACAGGATCTACTTGTACCAGTATAAGTACGGGTGTTTTTTCTTAGCACAAATTCTTCGGTGGAAACTTCTCAACTAGTAGTGCATACAAATCAGTCTTGATTCGATTGTGTTAGTTGAAGTTGCACCAGCCATGCCATGAGTACGTACATATATATATATATATATATATATATATATATCTATATTACCCCGTCAAATATTGATTTGCATGACTCATATTTCTGTTGACGTAAGTGGATAAATATTTGTGTAGAACTTGTTTTAAGTATACTAAATCAATCAACAACTGACATGTACGTTGTCACGGAGTGTTAAATAAATAAATAAAACTTTTTATCGTGTAATAATTTGTCTATTATGATTAGTTTAGTCTATCCAATTTGTTCAACCAAGGTACGCATGCAAGAATATATCTCGTTAACAAATTAGCGAGATGCGTATTTTAACATATAGGCCATGAAATTTTACACATAATCAAAGGCTGATTTTCATGTGTAAAATAGATGTTCCAGCCCAAAATAATTTTATCATAAAATAATATATGAAGAAGAAAAGTATCATACGTCTTTCATTTTATTTTTCTTTCGACAAAAGTCTATGTATTGATTTCATTTATTAAAAAAAAAAAGGAATAACCTAGATATATATATATATATATATAAATACTTTGATTCTTAAAATAATCAAAGTATTGGACAAAAGTTGGTGTAAAGGACAGTATAAAGCTCTAATTACTCACTAAATTAGGTGGCAACACAATAACAAAAAGAAAAATTAATAACCGATACCCTTTTGATTTTTACAATCCTAAACAAACAATAAATATACAGTCGCAAAGTTTATTACAACAATTTTTACATTTTTTTTATTTAACACTTATGTATAGCAGAGTTTTGGGTCTCAATTTGTCACACCTATTTATTTTCTTTACACTACATTTTCAAACTGATCTCTTGTATTTAATTTTTTATATTATCCCGGCACAATTTTTTTTATACTTATATATATGATATATCTATTAGTAGTAGGATGGAAATAGGGTAAGTTGGGCAACAAAAAATTACAGCTTAATCTTTTTAAAATTTAACTCGACTTAACTTATATAAATAATAAATTTAATTTAAATTTTTTAAAAGGCTTAATTAATTAAATAAGTTAGAACTTAAAAAAAATTTATTAGACCTATTAAAAGAACTTATTTAAAATTCATAAATTGTATAATAATATATTAAATAATTTTATATAAAAATTATAATATAATATTATATTAAATAAATTAAATTTTAAAATAAATAAAATTTTAAATTAAAAACTTTAATTTTTTTCATTAAAGTTAAAGAGTATTTTTACTATTAATCTTTCTTATACGCGTAATATATGTTAAAGTCTTTTGTATTATTATTTTTTAATCTTTCTTATACACGTAATATTAATTTACATTTATTCTATCTCAACGATGTTTATTATTGATTTGTCGCATTTATCATCTTCTTGAATATTTTTTTATATTATATGTAATTTTTTTTTACTAATTTTTTCCTTATTTTCAAGTTAACAAAATATTTTCTCTAACAATAAAATAATTTTTTATTTGAAAGTCTCACTATGATGTAGATGATTAAAAAAGCTAATAAACTAAAACATGCTTTTAAAATAGTCAGGTTAAACTTAATAAAAAGTTTATAACAAAAAATAAGTTAAATTTAGACTTTAAAATTGTTAAATAGATCAGATTTATTTATATAAAGTCTAACCTAATTTATTTTCATTCCTAATTTAGTGTGTTTAAGACACTTAAAAATGTATTAAGGATAATTATTATTCCCAAATTTGTAGTTCTGTGCAATAATAAACAATTAGCTGATAGCACAAATAGATATCGAATTACTTAACTACTTGGGCTACAAACCTGTTCTATAAATAAATTTTCATCAACTAAAGATGCACTTGATTAGGACTAACGCAAATCTTCTGTAAGTATGAGCTATTGTAAAAATAGATAACGTATATGATGCAAATTAACTTTAAATTACAAAATTATGGCGTAGCAATTTCGAATTAGGGACAGCATTTCTGCTATTTCATATTTTGATCTCAGGTGCGGCATTTCAAAAGCACTAGAAGAGTTACAAACTAAACAAATTTTAGCAAATGTTCAAGGTTTTTATGTAAGAAGCACGTTCGAGAACCAAAAGCTACAGCCAGAGGGAGTCTACTTGGTGTTTAGGCGAAATATTTTCTGCAAATGCAACATCTTGGCATGATTCGTAAATAAGATTAGAGGTCACAATTCACCCATCTAGGGTGATTTTCTTTTATTCCTTACAGTTAATAGAACTAAGACATTTATGGAAGACGTGCAACAGCAGGGAGTTGGTTATTGTTCTTAATTAATTATCATTACTTACCCGTAAATTTTATTATTAAATTTATAATATAAATCACCATTTTAAAAGATATTAAATAAATCCTTAAATAAGTTATTTATCTTAAAACTTTCTAGACGTGATTTTGTTTTGTTTTCTTATTCTAATCTGTATGACAGAAGATTTAAGCACAAAGAAAAACTTATTGTAGCCACAGATAAACCCACTACAGTTGTCATTACAATATGGTTGCCGAAAAGGAAATTGAAGTTATTACACGGAGGCATAGAGCCTTTATTTTTAAGAAGTATTGCTGAAGGGGCAGATTGTACTTCACATCTTAAAAGTACTTCCTAAACGTGAACAAAAACTTTATATGACAAAAGGCTGCTGTAACTTTGAGTAGACCAAAACATGTGACGTTGACGACAGGTTATTACTTTTTATTGTATGGAGGATAACTGCCATAAGGTGGAGGATTGTAACCCGGTGGCTTTTCCAGAGGTGGTGGCGTCACCAATGGAGGTGGCTCATAAAATGGTGGTTTCTCGTGGGGAGGTTTGTAAAATGGTGGTTTCTCGTGGGGAGGTTTGTAAAATGGTGGCTTCTCATGTGGAGGCTGGTACACTGGCGGTGGCTTCTCATAGGGTGGTTGATACACTGGTGGTGGCTTCTCATAGGGTGGTTGATACACTGGCGGTGGCTTCTCATAGGGTGGTTGATACACTGGCGGTGGCTTCTCATAGGGTGGTTGATACACTGGCGGTGGCTTCTCATAGGGTGGATGATACACTGGTGGTGGCTTCTCATAGGGGGGTTCTACTGGTGGTGGTTTCTCATAAGGGGGTTCAATTGGAGGTGGTTTCTCATAAGGGGGTTCAATTGGAGGTGGTTTCTCATAAGGGGGTTCAATTGGAGGTGGTTTCTCATAGGGGGGTTCAATTGGTGGTGGTTTCTCATAGGGGGGTTCAACTGGTGGTGGTTTCTCATAAGGGGGTTCAACTGGTGGTGGTTTCTCATAGGGGGGTTCCACTGGTGGTGGTTTCTCATAAGGAGGTTCCACTGGTGGTGGTTTCTCATAAGGAGGTTCCACTGGTGGTGGTTTCTCATGAGGAGGTTGGTACTCTGGTGGTGGCTTTTCATGGGGTGGTTTCTCATGAGGTGGTTGGTACTCCGGTGGTGGCTTCTCATGAGGTGGTTGGTACTCTGGTGGTGGCTTCTCATGTGGAGGTTTCCAATGAGGTGGCTTTTGATGTGGTGGTTTCTCATGATGAGGAGGCTGGTACATTGGTGGTGGCTTTTCATAGGGAGGGTAATATGGGGGCTTGTATATTGGTGGTGGTTTCTCAGTTGGTGGAGGCTCATAGGTTGGAGGAGGCTCATAGGTTGGTGGACTTGGTTCATATGTGGGTGGTGGTGTCTCAATTGGTGGAGGCTCATAAATGGGTGGCTTGTAATTAGCCAACACTGGAGAGGTGGTGAGAACCACCACTCCAAGCAGGAGCAACACTAGTGCATGTGTTCGACTCATGTCTTAGCCTGTGATGATGAAAAGTGGAACCAATGAGCAAGTATTTATAAGGAGAGAGACATTGGAAATTTTTCTGTGGAGGTCATCAATCTTTTGTTATTTAATTTGTTATATACATGATATTAAAATCTGCAAGTGAAGTCAAAATGTAGTAGGTGTAATTTGTAGATCTCCAAAAGAATTACGCACCCCGGGATAAATTTCCACCAACTTAGGTTTAATTGACTCTTAGATTATGTTATTAATAATAATCGTGCAAAAACACTCACAAGTTTTCTTCCTATGCAGAAGTTCAAATAATGTCTGTGTAACTAAAATATTTTATCTAAAATTATACGCAAATATCAAATGAATTTAGTTACATTATAGTTTATGGAAATTAGGTAAATGTTCCCCAAGGTTTAAATATCTTTATTGACAACAAAAGAATTGTTTCGATAAAGCCTGTGTATGTTTAAATTATTTTTCATTTTTCAATATGATCTGACTGAACATTAAAATGTAGAATGTTAACGATGAATGTAGCTGATTAGAAACTTTTAAGCGTGGATTTGGATAAGTATTTTTAATTAAATATTTATTTAATCAATTTTTTACATGAAAATTTTGATAATAAATCTTATTCTTTTATTAACTTTAATTTTATAAACAGTTAATAATAGTAAAATTTTATTAAAAAAATATTTATTGTGTTTTACTGTTTTTATAACTTAAATAGAATAACTGTACAATTTTTTATAAATTTTTTTTATTTGTAGATACTTAAAATTATTTTATTATAATATTTAGAGTTTAGAGTTTTTTTAGAATTAAAATAAATAGATAAATAAAAAAATAAAAATAATATTTATTTTTACAAATTCAAATAAAATTTTTCTAAACTCTTTTAAATACTTTGTAAATCACGCCCCAAAGAATTGTTTCTGGCAAAGAATATACGTAATTTAAAAAAAAAAAAAAGTAATAAATCAGTGGTGTAAAATATAGGATACACATTGCGTTTATAATTCGAACGGAACATGAAGCAATGGAGATAAACGGAAGCGATCGATCAATGCTTGTATACCTGCGAACAAGTCTCCGGTTTGCAAGACACGTATGTAAAGATTACCACAGAATTACAGAAAGTATGTACTGACTTTTATGTGAGATCCTTTTCCACAAACTTTGCGGATTTATGTAAATGTATATGTATTATTTTAAAAAATAACTATCAAACAATTTTACAATTTTGCATATAATAAACTTTTTCATTTTTAATTAATGTTTCTAAGAAACCCGTTAATATTTTTATTTTATTTTTAGCACTTTCATTTAGTTCTATGATAAACAAATGATTCCAAATTATTTAATAAAGCTGTTAACTTGTCATTAAACTTCATTTAACAATGACATGTTACTGACATTTACACGTTTCTGTTCACCTTTAAGAGTATTTTTTTTTAATACAGCAATCATTTTCAAATTCCTAGCAGTGCAGCTTGTTTTAAAATCAAGATGATCCAAATTATTTTCCAACATAGCCTTATTTATTTCATTGCTTATAACGATTTATTTTATTATTATTATTATTTTTTTGCTTATTTTATTGGTGCTATCTTTCTATATTATAAAAATTAAAAGAGGGTGGTTTTCAATATATAGATACAAATTAATATTTAGTTTAAATTTTATTTTAAAAATAATTACTTATTTTTATCAAAATTTAAAAATGACTTTTAAAAAATATTTTTTAAATAATCACAACCAAATATGTGTTAAGACTTTTTTTTTCCTTTAAATAAACTGATGGACTTATAAGTGTCGATCTTAAATTAGTAACAACAACATGAGAGTGGATAATTAATTAAGACTCATTTTTTTTTCTCCCGTATTACCTTCCTTTCCTTTCCTCACTTTTGTTTAGATTATAAGTATTTTTTATTAAAAATAATCATGTTTGTCCACATTAAATCATACATAATATGAGACTATCTCTTTTATTAGATATATTTTATATAAAAAATTAATAACATATAAATTAAAAAAGTTTAATATGTATCGTTTGAACCAATTACTCGTTAATTTATCCCCCTCTCATATTGGTTGTAGAATTTAGTTTACAATCTTCAAAGTAAAACAGGTGTTTACAATTAAACACAATTTTTTAAAGATTAAAAACATTGATAATTTTAAAAATGATTAGTTTTTACTATCTCAGGTTATATCTTTATCCAATAATTTAAATCCGTTATAAAGGTAAAATTATCTTACATAATATTCCCAAATATGCAACTATTACATGAACGGTGCATTTTTTTTTTAATAATATTTGTCCCTATAAATTTATTTAATAAATATATATTATAAAAATCTCAAAAAAATAGTTCATTTGAAAATAAAAAGTATATATCAAATAAAAATATACGTCGCCCCTGAAGCAAAAGTTTTCTTCACAGAAATTGCAACAACGTCAATTCTCACTTTCATCTATATATACATAAAAAAAATCATTTACCACCAAGATGCAAAAGGTTTTTCTTTTTTTTCCTTTTCTAATTTTATGTTAAACCTGCATTTTTTATCGATCGGGTAAATTGAATAATGCACCCTCACATCCTTGACCAATGGATTTGCCATAAAAGTTATCACGAGAAGACGATGGAATCGGAAAAGGAAAAAAATATGAGGAGAGAAAAGTTTTTTGGATGAAAATGAAAGACAAAAAAAAATTATTTCTTAATTATATTATAAATTTATTATTTTTGTATAGATTTATTTTTATGATGCTAATTTTTTACATTTAATTTTCTTAACTTGTCAATTATTTAAATTAATTTTACATCTTAAAATTTTATCAAATAATTAATAAAAATATAATATATAATACCTCAAGAAGCGAGAATTCGTCGGTGCAAGACACGACAAAGGCAAGATGAAAGGTAGATTCAACTTTTCGAGAAAACTTAGGAAAGAAAATTAAAGGAAACAAGGGAAAGTGAAAGACAATTAAATAAGACATCTTGCTCAGCAGGACAAAGTCGATGTAAAGGAAATCGATAAGAGTAAACCTATTTTAGTTTTTGAAATTACAAAAAACTATTCTTTTAATTTCAAATTTTATGGAACTCTTATTTAAATTTTTATTTTTGTAAAATATTATTTATTTTAACATTAAAAATATAGTAAAAACAAAAAAATGTAAATGGAAAATTTAAAATTGACATGAATTTTCTCTCTCTGTATATGTGTTAAACTAATTACTGATCAGTAGCTCATTTAGAACGTGTTTAGATTGATTGTCAAAAATACTATTTTAATGATTGATTATATTTGTGTTGTATTCTTTCTTAATTGATTATAATAAAATCCAATTTATGTTTAAATATACTTATTAAAAAATTTATCAAAATTTACTTTGTTTAAATTGTGAGAATATATATCCTTTTATAAAAAGAAGAAGAAGAAGAAAGAAACATTCTACACAATGTATTGTACGGGAAAATTTGTGTAAAATAATTATATATTCCCTACCAAACAAGGACCTATACCTTTGTTAGAACTTATCATTCTCTTTTTTTTTTTTTTTGTCGACTTATCATTATCGTTTTTCTCTGTAATTTATTGTATAGATATATTGGTGTCCTGATATTGGCGAGAGATTATCAATTTAAACATGTTCAAACAAACTATTCATCTAGTGTTTAATTATTCTAAAGTGTGAGAAGCACTTTAAAGGATAAAATGTAAGGCAATAGTCATTGAAAATGAATAAATAAAATGATTATGATAATAATAATAATAATAATAATAATAATAATATATAATATAAAATTATTAAAATTTAACTGTTGATTTTAATCAAACCATTGTGAATTTTTCACGTTTAGATGATAAATTAAGTGCATATCGATCAGTAACTACTGATTAAAAGAATAACGGTTTAAAAATTAACAAAATATAGTTGCCTAAATAAAAAATGATAATATTATTAAAATCTCAACTATTTGACTTTAATCAAATCTTTGTAGATTTCTCTTTTATATCAAACCTTTTCTTTTATTGGAAATAAGATAACTTCTAAAGTTAAGGCATTACTTTAGACGGATTGTAACCATTAATTATAAAATAATTTTTAATAATTTCATAATTTATTATACATATAAATTTATTTTGTGATAATTTCAATAGTCTTATTAACTTTTACTTAATAAAAATAACTTTTTTCTTTGAAATATATTTCTCATGTTTTAAATAAGTTAAATTAAATTCATATCCAACACTTGCTGCGTGATTGGCTCTAAAAGATGAGTCCATTCACATATGTAATAATATCTATTTATTATTAATATGAATTCTCTTAGATTCGAGTGCTGGCTAACAAGTGTTTGAAAATTTGAAAGTTTCTTGACCTTTCGCAGTTAACAAACAAGACTGCCTATACATGCTCCAATTTTTTTTCCAAAGATTAGTTAACATATCATTTTCTCCGACACAACATACATGCATATCTAACAATGGCTATATTCTTTAAAGTTTTTGACGAGGATGGAGTGAAGTGATTTATAAAATAAAGGGTTAATTTAGATTTGTGTGCATTAAAATATTCCCAAAACAATCGTTGAAGATTAATTATTTTTTAAATAAAAGATCATCATACTTTATATAATCTCTCTCAGTAAAATTTTTTCCTTAAGGATTTATATAGATATATACACCAACTTTATTACGTTGGAAATACTGTGCCCAAATTTAGCAGCATTAATAGATCCTGTAGTGAAATCCAAATTTGGCCAACGCAACATGCTGAAGGGGTTGTAGCACATTACATATAAACATCATTCCATATTTTTATATCGCTCTTCTTTGGATTTTCTTTCTTGCAATGACAGGAGGTCCAAAAGAATATGATTCATGAATTTAAAATTTCAAATACTAGTCAGTTACGTGCAAGTAAAAAACCCTTTACTAGCTATTACCAAAATTTTAATTAGATTCTCACGATTAGAGATGGAAACAGCTTGCGTTAAACTAAATCTTGTAAGAATTGATCTTAATTTTGTTACTAAATATAAATTAGTAAACCTAAACTGATATATAAGTTAATAAACTTAAACACTTAAAAATAACAATAATAAATATATAAACTTAAAATATTATGTTTTATATATATACACACACACACATATATTAATATTTAAAATAATTCAGCCTATTATAAAGTTAATGAAAGTTTAGTTGATGCGTCACTTACGTCCCAACATGCGTGGTGTTAAAGGACGGGACTTAAATAAAGAAGTACAACTTGATGTTTAAATGTGTTCTCATCTGTAAAACCTAAAAAGGTTCCTTTCATCGACCTGTTGCTCTTACTTGTCTATTTTCTAGAAAATTAGAGAGAAACAGCTGGACTTTTGTTGATTTCGTATTGAGGTTTGGTGAATACGATTTAGACATCATTAGATTTCTTATCATGTGATTGTCTTCAACCCAAAATCAGTAAAGTAGGCAACTCAGCAATGTAAAATAGCATAAAAGCTTTGGTACAAATATTTTATATTTCGCCTAATCATGTATTAGTACATGATAAAAAAATATTTTTAAATAACTATTTTCATTGTCAAGTTACTTAATTTATTGACATGGTGATATAAGATTTTAGTATTAATTATAGATCAAAATCATAATCTTTATAATTTCACTTACAAATCACTTTTTTGGGTCAATATTTATAAATTAAGTTAAACAAATAAATCTTATAGCAAATTAGTTAGATTTAATTTTTTTTTTTAAGGATTCAAGTTGTTTAGGAGAGAAGCCTGTAAGTCGAAGCTTAATGGGCCAACTCTAATTCACTTAAACGAAGAAACCATTTAAATCAAACAAAATGGACTGATCAACAAATGCTATCCATAATGACCCTCACAAAATATTTCAATGGTATGCGGACCAAAAAATATATATTTCAGTGGTACCAAAATAATTATCATGAAATATTGGTTCATAGAATAAATATAAATTTTTATTTTGAAATATTATGGTTGCTTAAGTATTATTAAAATGTAAATTTATTTTTTAACTATAGTTATAAGAATAAACATTTCAGTTATGAATTTCAAAATTGATACACGTGTAAAGCATTTTCATGTGTAATTGACAAATAAACAAAATTGAGCAAGGTTATTAATGCTTAGAGTGCTTACAGTTGCAGGGTATCATTTGTATCAACATCTTTTACAATTTTGGTAATAAAAAAAATTTACTTAAACAAATTTAGTGAAAAAGTGATTTAGCTTTATAAAAAAAAGGTAAATTTGCTAAAATAAAAAAATTTCAAAATTTTATATTTTCCTCACTAAACTACAAGAAATTTGAGGAACTTTTGTATAAGATTATGTGATCGCACTTTGTGGTCATCTTTATTGCTAGCTATGCACGTATAAATGGATTCATTTTCAAAAAGTTTTGATAAGTTTATATTTTGTCATGCTTTTAGAGTTTATATATTTATGTGTAACCATTATTTTAATTGAGTTTTACAATAATTTATATATTAATTGTCTATATTAATATGAGAAGATCATGATTGAGTTTTTGGTACATTTTGGACTCAAATTGGTTGGAAAATAAGGTTTCGCTATAGTTAGCATGTCTAGACTCCAAAAACTAGCATGAGATTGCTTCAACTATATGCACAGCCATTCTTATGGCCTTGTACGACCGTGCTTGCCTTCAGAAAATCTAAATCTTAAGTAGTTTTAGAGTTTTTAAACCCTATTATATAGACCTTTGAGGTAGCAACTTAGGATCTTGTTTTTCATCTTGTTTTTATCTCATCCATTCCTTACCTTTTACATATCTTTTTCACAACTCTGCTTGTGACATTAGCACATTTTCAGCGAAACTTGGAGCTTTGAGCGATCATACTTGAAGACTGAAAACTCTTTTCATCCCAATCCTTGGAGATAATCTAGTTTGTTATTTTTTTTTATTATGATTTTGTTTATGATTGTTTTAGTTCTTTCTTTAGTATAAGTAAATAAGTCCATAATTAAGGCTATAGGAACTCTTGGTCATGAATTTATGTGATTTTAATATTTGAATCTTAATTTGATTTTCATTTATGATTAATGTTTATCCTATTGTGTATAATTGTATATTGTGAATTTTTTATTCATAACATAACTCCAATTAATTACATCATAGGTGACTGTTCCATGATTAGTTAATGAATCTCTAGAATAAAATGAGACAAAAGATTATATGAATCAGACTAATCTTTTTCTTCTAATCGTTATTAAATTAACAAATTCACAGATGTTTTATGCATTCTTTAATTGATATCTTACATGACCATTGTGAGTGTTAATTTTGAGAAAAAAAATATTAATATGACATAACCATTGGGTATTGATAATATTTGTATGAATGATTGGTAATCACAAAGAAATCGAATTTAAAGTTAAATAGAGGAATAACATAAATGATTGAATTAGTAAACTCATATGTCCTATGTTCTTCTCTTATAACTTTAGTCAAGAAGTGTGTTGTGTCACTTGCTTTAACTTTTATAGATAATTGATTTTATAGTTGCATTCTTGTTTTTATTTAATTTCGTATCCTTTGAGTTCAAATAATTGAATTAAAAAAAAATTTGTAATTGGAAATAATCCCTGTGGGATAATAATTTAAAAACTTAATTTAAAAATATTTTATTATTTTTCTACAGGTACACTTGCCCACGAAAAAGTTTTGTTAGAAAATAAATTAAAAATTTAGAACAGAAACACAAATATGTCAATAAGAAGTTTCTTAATACTTTTAGTTCCATTATATCTTTTGAAGAAAAGACTCATCAAGTAGGAATTGTCTTAATAGTCTCATATCATGCAATACTGTAAATGTTTCTTAACCAGTTTTTCAAAGTGATCATCCCTATAATTCTTATCGTCATTTTTAATAATTTTACTCAATTTCAAATGATTACACTTCACCGATGCTTAGTACAAGCAGCACACTAGAGTACTAGACAATAAATTTAGAATATTTAGTGGGATGATATATGCAAGGAGCTTTAGTTATTAGGTTGTTATTAATGAGAAATAAATGTTACTCAAATTTTGTAGTTTAAAAAGGAAGAGGATAAAGTTTTGAAATATGTTGCAATTTTAGCTTGAGCAAATTTTTTTTTTACTTAAGCAAAAATCACTTTTTTTTGCCAAGAGAATTTTTTTCATTTAAGCAAGTTAGATTGAAGATTGCAGTTCCTACTAAAAATGCAGAATATTTGGATTTAGTATCTTTTAGAGCATCAAAATTTGAATGTGGCGAAACAATTACTTTTCTTGTCCACATATAAATACAGTTGAGTTTGTCACTTTAAGTAATAAATTCTTATATTTTGACTGAAAAAGTGAGTACTCTAATGATACAACTCTTAATGAAATGTTCTTCCTATTAAAATACTTGTGTTTTCTTTAAAATTTCTAACTATGTAATATAGGCTTGAAACTCAAGAATCTTGAGTCTAATACTAATACACCGTCTTACACCTTCCAAAAGTATAGTTATCTATCAAATAAAATAAGTAGTGATCAATGATTTAATTTCTGAGCGCAAAACTTGTAGTAACTTGAAATAGTTCATGAAATAGATTGGAATAACTTGTGAAACGGTTTTGATGAGTAACTCTTTTGTTACTCATGAGAAGTATATCTAAAAGTGGTGGCATGTAATTGAATAATTTTTTCTAAAATAATATAAATTATATAATTTTAAAAAATCTTAAGCACATGGTCTCCGCAACACATTAATTTTCCTCCCCTCTTACTATAACAAATGTGGTGGTAAAAGAGATAAAAAAGGTGGGTGTTGAAATTCATCATGATCATGTGACAATTGATGCAAATGATTTGCTTATGAAGAAAAGCACTAGGCCCAAAACAACACACTGTAGGCTCAAGGATTATGAGTGCTCTATATCATTGCATATATATTCGATTATGGAGAGAAAATGAGGTTGGAAATGTCTGATTGGTATTTTCTCTTCTCTGGATATCCTCTGAACCTGTCATTTCCCTTTTTCAGCATTTTTGGTTTTCTTTGCACAGGCTATTTCTATATAATCTTCTTTCATTGTGAGAAAACAGATGAAAATTAAATAATATTAATGCTCATTTGGTGTACAAAATTAAGTATAGAATTGGACATTGGAATTGGAATTGAATTTTAGAATTTTAATTATCATGTTTGGATGTCCACTTGGAATTGAGATTATAATTTCGTGAACCAATTTTATGAAATTTTATAACAATAAAATCCGGCCTACTTCAATTCGTAACTTAGGAATTTGAATTCCTAATATTATAATTCACAAATAAACTCTCACATATCATGTCTCCTCATCTCTGTGGTTCCTGTTCTTTCCCATGTACTTTATTTCTCTCTCTTCCTTTGTTATCTCTTTCTTGTATGCATCTTTCTTCCTCTTCTTATATTTTCTTATTTTTTTGTATTATTGTCTCATTTTAACTCCACTCTTATGTTAATTATTAATATCACTTCTTTTCCTATATACTCTGGTTTATCTTCCTCTTGTTCTTTCTTTTTTTACGTCTTCTTCTTTCTTTCTCCTTTTTTACATAAGTTACATGTTTAATATGTTTTTGTTATTGTATTGATAAGTTTGTATTTTGACCTATTCTTATAATCCATATATTTTCTTTATATATATATATATATATATATATATATATATATATATATATGCATTTTAGTATAAGAAGTCCACAATTGAATTTTTTGGGCATTTTGGACTTAAATTAGTTTGATATCAGAGCTTCGCAGCAGTCAACACTTTTAGACCTTAGAAGCAAGCACAAGAGTGCTTTGACAACATGCATGGTCATGCTCATATGTGACAAACTCAATTATGAAGAGTTTTTAGAGTTTTCAAATCCTATAAAAATAAGACCTTGGGGGCAGCAATGGATCATCCTGTTCTACATCTAGTCTTTGATCTATGATACACCTCTCATCTCTCTATCCAGCTCTCGATCCTTTGGCACGCTTTTGGCAGGACTTGGAATTTCGAGCGATCATACTTAAAGACTGGGAATAGGGATGTCAATGGGTAAAGTATCCGATGGGCACCCGCAAAATTTACCCACAATGGGTACGGTATTTACCCGTTATACGGGTACGGGTACGGGTATGGGTATGGGTAAAAGCCCGCAAATTTTAATGGGGATGGGTGCGGGTATGGGTATCTAAGTACCCACCCCGCCCCATACCCGCATATATATATATGCTTGAACTTTATTCTATAATTATGCATTGAATTTTTATATTATTATATTACTTATGTGAAGTTATATAAGATTAATATACAAATATATTTAATAATAAAGTAAACCAAAAAATTTATTTTGATTTATATTTTTAATAAAAAATTTATTTACTATTTTATATCATTTAATTAGGCTAACACAATTTAATTATTACATAGTTAATATGAGATTGACTTTTTTAAAATATTATTTATATATGACACACATAAAATATTTTTTACACAAATATTTTTGTTAATAAAATCATATTGATGTTTAAATCATAAAGTGAATGATAAATAATAAATATTTTATAAATATTTTATAAATTTTACAATCACCTACTATTACCGTAAACTTATTATTTATTAATAATATTTAAATTTTATTTTTTATATTTTAATTGAAAATAATATTTTTCTATGCAACATATGTATTACAAGCACAACTATAATCTATTGAATCTAAATAATATTATTCTTACTATTTATTCACATTCAAAGAAGTTTTTGAAAAGATATAAATATAAAAAATTATTGTTAATTTTTATTTGTTAATTTTTTTCAGATAAAAAAGTATAATTTTTTTAATATACACGTATATTTCTTTATTATAAAATTTTATTGTAACTATTTATCTTTTATTCAAATTCTTTCTTTTAAAATTTATATACATTATAAATATTTAATTCACTAAAATAATTTTTCAAAAATTTATATTTTTGATAAAATACTTTCGTATAGTATATGAGTTAAAAAATACTAGTATTAATATATATATATATATATATATATATTAATTATATTATATTATTTTAATTAAATCTATTATTTTTCTTACAATTTCAAATTCAAAAGTTAAAAAAATATTTTATGTATCCACTTTCTGTTGTTAGTATTGAACTTCTTTACTCTAACTCTATTCTCATTCTCAATGTCTGTCTTACTAAAACTTAACAACTATGAAACGTTATTCATTAGAATTAGTTGTCAATACCGTCACAAGAAGTTACTAAGTGATACCACACGAAGGGACAACCATTGTACAGATCTATTTCGTTGTCGCTCTGACATTACCAATCAATCAAATCTCACACAAGATAAGATTATCACTGACAAATAACTTGTGTGTTTAGTTTTGCTTATTGTTTCTAAGAATTTTAGTTTAGAAAATTATTATATTAAGATACATTTAATGTTTATGATCTTTGAATATTTGTTTGTTATCTATGTTTGTACCTTGTTAGGCAACTACATATTGAATTTTTATATTATTATGCTACTTATGTGAAGTTATATAAACATATTTTTCTTTATAAATATTTTTTTCTCAAATAAGCACGGGTAATGGGTACAAGACGGGTATGCGGGTACCCAGAGGGTACAGGTATGAGGATTAATGTTCATACCCACGCGGCTATGGGGTCAGGTACGGGTATTTTTTTAAAATGCGGGTATGGGGATGGGTACTGTAGTACCCTACCCATTGTCATCCCTAACTGGGAATTCATCTTTAGTTTGCTATTTCTCTTGATTATAACTTTGTTTATGATTGTTTTAGTTTTTTTTCTTTAGCATGACTTACTAAGTCTATAGTTAAGGCAAGGAGAATTCTTGTTCATGAATTTATGAGATTTTGAAATTTGAATCTATGTTTGATTTTCATCTGTGATTAGTATTTATCTTGTTGCGCATAACTATATAAACCTAATTAATTATATCGTCAGATGACCGTATCTCGATTAGTTAATAGATCTACAAGATAAAACGAGATAAAAGATTAGATAGACCAAATCAATCTTTCTCTTTCAATCATTATTAAATTAACAAGTTCATAGGTGCTTTATGTTTTCTTGAATTAATATCTTGCATGATCATTATGGATGTTAGTTTAGAGAAAAAAATGTTAATATTCCATAACCATTGGGTATTGATAGTAATTGTATGAATGATTGGTAATCATAAGAAAATCAAACTTTGAATTAAACAAAAAAATAACATAAATGATTGAATGAGTAACCATACGCCCTAGGTTCCTCTCCTATAAGTTTAACCAAGACATGCATTGTGTTCGTTAATAATTGATTTATTTTTCTTAATCCTTGTTTTTATTTAAATTCATATCTTCTAAGCTCAAACAATCAAATTATGAAATTCTTAGTAATTGGAAGCGATCCTTATAGGACGATAATATTGAAAACTTATTTTAGAACCCTATATTACTTTTTGATGGGTACACTTGCTCACCGAACATGTATCGTATTGTTATTCTACACTTACTGCAAAACTATATTGCATTATTATTCTGCACTTACTGTAAACTATATTGTATTATTTTTTTGCACTTAACGCAAACTATATTGTTTATGCTAATTGTATACTATATTGTTTGATATTTTTCTTGAATTTTTAGATGTCGAAGGAAATATTAAAAATTAATTCAAGAACTATTGAGAGTACAAGAAAAAAAAAGAAAGAAAACTAGTGCTAAATGCAATAGTTATTATAGTGACCACAATAGCTTTATGATATAAACAAAGAAATATACCTAGAGAGCCAATAGAGTAGAGTGATAAAGACACAGACAGACGTATACATTTCAGGAGAAAGATATTGAACAAAAACATAATAAAAATGATATCGATGCAAATATTTTTTAGGAACCATTATGTGATACGTGTGAATCTACGCCACATGTGACTAAATAATCAAATCTTTTAATAAAGAGAAATTGCTCTAGTAATACCTTTTTATATGTTATTTCTCATATAGCTGACACTATCTGTTGTTTTTCATATAGCTGACACTATTAGTAAGACTTATCCATTTGATACTATTAAGGCAAGTGCTAAAGAAATATTCATTGAACTTTCAAAAATAACAGACTTAGAAGAATTAGAACTGCTCCAAGTTTATGATATTTTGACCGGTGCTTCAAGGAAGTATGAATTGTTGATACAAATCAAAAAATGATTAATTTGACAATATGTCTAATTTTACTATCTTTACTGTCTATTTTTATAAATATTGTGTACTTTTGAGTTTATATTTTAGGTTTTAAGGATTGTACTATTTTATGTTTTAAGGATGATATTTTTAATTTATTTTTAAAATTTTGAAAATTAAATTATATTTGTGAGTATTCATATGCTTTCATTGAATTAGAAAGATAGTTCATGACATAATGTCGCCACCAAAGTTTTAAGAAAAATATCTTTTAGGAATAAAAATATTTTCTAAAAAATTAGAGGAGTTGTCACCAAAGTTTATTAAAAAAAAACTTGAAAAAACTTTTATGAAGTTGGTTGATTAAAATTAAATTTAGTAAAATAAAGTTTATTTAGAGATTAAAATTATTTTCATAAAATTACAACGTTTATGATATAAGATAACGTAATTATACATGTATCGTACAATAAATAATATAGAAGGTGAAAGGACATTACATAACTGTATTGCAAATTGTTAAAAATAATTTAATAAATTAAAAATTTTATCTTTAAATAAAAAAGTTTGAATTTATACTTGAATTTAAATATTTATACTGAGAGAGAATTTAAAATAGTGTAAGTCATACATAAATCTCATGTAATTTATTGGACAAATGAAGATAATGTAAATTACACATTGATATTGTTTAATTAAATTATTATTTAATTGATCAAAATTAGAAATATTGCTTAATAAATTTTAAAAGTATAAGTAATTTCATTTAATGAAAAGAATAAATATATTTGAATTCATTAAATAAAATAATTATTTAATAAAAAGATTAAAACTTTATTTTGATAAGTTTATATTGTATAAGACTTAAGGTAACATTGGTACACAAAAGTCTTAACTATTTAAAGCATATAAAAGTAGAGACGCTACACAATAATATTATAAATCATTACACTAATATGATGAAAATATTTTTATTTAATTAATTAATGAGTTTTTTTTATAATAGAAAAATATTTTTAATTAGATGATATATTTTAATTAAATAAAAATAATTATGTAATTGATTAATTTTAAAAGTTAGATTTAATTTTTAATATATAGTGGTGTATAAAATCTAAAGTAGCATTGGTACCACATAGGTTAGACGATTTACAATACGTAAAAGTAGAGATGTTATACATTAGTATTGTAAATCGTTGTATTTGTTTTATACTTTATTTATCATATTGGCTATATAATTTTAAAATAAAATATAAATTATCAATAATGAGATAAAATAAAAATGAAATAAAATAAAATAAAATAAAAACATATTAATCTATTATGATAATAAAACAATAATGAAGAGACAAATATATAAATTAGTAAAATGATGATAATAAAATGATATGAAAATTACAAATGAAGATGATACGAAAAAATATTTTTTATTATTATTTTTACCACATCACTATTATTATTTAGAAAAAAAAATTTCACCAAAAATAAATTAAGTATGAATGTGAAAAATAAAAGGAGTAACAAAGAAATAAAATAAAATTTTCTTATGTGAATGAACAAAAATGTTTCATTAATTTTTATTTAGTTATCTTTATTATTGTTATAATAATTAGACGTAATAGATTATGATTGTATCATAAACTAAGTTTGCAAAAATTGGACACAGACACATGATTTTATATTAGGATTATTACAAAAATTATTTTCAAGAATCATCAAGAAAAAAGCTATCAAATTTTAAAAGTTGAAGGAGTTCTCGTGACTTCGTTATATCTCATGATGGTCTCCTCAAAATGTATTATAATATTATAGTAAAAAAAACAAATCAACAACTATCAAATCTTATGCCAGATGTATAATTTATAAATTTACTAGTTAGACAGTTTAGGTAAAAACATGTCAATGGTGTAAAATGTTACGTAATCTTAGAAAAAGAGAAAATTTCAAAAAAATTATTTATATTTAAAAAGAAATCATAGAAGATAGACTGTGTTTACATATTTTGTAAATATTTTCAAACAAGCATTGTAATAATGTAGTAGTAAGGGAAAGAAATGTTTACTTGATCTATAGACAATAAAATTAGGTACCTGATTGTTATTTTTGCTTCTCGTGGAATTTTCTTCCTCTTGAACTTTCTTCAATATTTTTTTTTTCTTATGAGCCTCTCCAAAAACTTCTTATGGTCTCCCCTCCTCTTGTTTCTCTCTCTCTTTTTTGAAAAAAAAAATCTCTTTCAAATTTGCTTTTTTTTTTGTTTAGTTCTCCTTCACCCTTTTTTGCTTCATTTTTTTTTTTGCATCATGGTAAAAATAAAACAAAATATTTGATATATCTCCTATTTCATGTATAAAAGATATATCCTTGATGCTATTTCTAATAAAAAAATGTTTAATTTTTCCGTTCGAAGTCAAATTTATTTTTATTCTAAATTTGTAAAGACTAAAATTATTATTTTAAAAAATAATTTGTTTTCATTCTTTTTTGTAAAATTAAATTTAGAATTTTTTTTAACAAAATAAAATTATAAATATAAAAAATTTCAAACTAAAAAGAAGTAAAAAAATTGAGTATTTACACATAATATTAAATTTTAATGATAAATAAACATAAAAAATAAATTTACTATGTCATAATTTTTGTAAAAGAAATATTCAGTTATTATTTAATTATATTATCTTTAACAATTTATTTAATAATTATTTTTATATTTTTAATTAACATATTATTTTTGAAAAATTTATTAAATGAATTTTAATACAAAATTAAATTATTTTTTAAAAATTTAGATCTTACATCCATACTATAAAATTTGATTTTAACTTAGAATTCTAATTCTACATTCTAATTCTTTGATATGATTGAATTAGCTCTTGAATAACTATTAAAAACAATACTGAGTTTGAATCTAGCACGATGACAACAACAACTCCTCCACCATTGAATTTTCTATGTTTTGATGACTCTAATGTTTTTCAATGGATTTTTAAAATTGAGCAATTTTTCAATTATTGTCACACTTCTAATTATCAACATTTAACAATTGTTGCAATATTATATACCCAAGCTCTTAAATTTGAATTTGGTCCTTCCCCGTATGAATGTCTTCATTCTCAGTTATTTTAGTTGACTCAGCTTACTTTTGTTCAAGAATATTATGTTTAGTTCACTTCTATGGCTAATCTTGTTCAAGCCAGTACTAGTGAAGCCTTGCTGGATTATTTCATTGGAGGCCTTAAAATTGATATAAGGTGTGATGTAATTGCTTAGATCCTAGCTACATTGTATTGTGGGCTTCTTGGTTGGCCACACTAGGTCCTCATATCTCTGATTTCAACAACCACACTCTTAAAATTTATTTGGGAAATCAATTCATCACATTACATGGAGAGCAATCAAATCTCCCTAGTCTAACTCGATTTAACCATATGAGGAGCATGCATAATACACATGCTATTGCAGAATTATTTACCTTGCAATCCCAATACCCTTTTCGATCATTGGCTAGACTTGCCAACTAACATGGAGCCCGAAATTACTATTCTTTTGCATACACACAAAGAGGTGTTTGTCCTCCAAAGACTTAGAACCACAATATTTCTTTAATAGAAGGCACTAACCTAGTTAAAGTAAGATCTTATAGGTATCATCACAGCCAAAAGCAACAAATTGAAAGTGTGGTTACTGATATGCTCAAAGAGGGAATCATTACACCTAGTATTACTCCTTTCTCATCACCCATAATTGTTGTCAAAAAGAAAGATAGGATATGGAGATTTTGTACATATTATAAGGTTTTGAATGTCATTACAATTTAGAATAGTTTTCCAATTCCAACTGTAGATGAACTCATTGATGAACTTCATGGAACACAATTCTTCTTTAAATTGTATCTGAGGTATGGCTATCACTAAATCCTTGTTAATGGAGAGGATAGGTACAAAACTGCCTTTAAAACTCACCAATGCCCCTATGAATGGTTGGTCATGCCCTTTAGGCTAACTAATGTCCCTACCACTTTCCAAAGTTTGATGAATATGATTTTTTCAAGATACTTGAGGATATTTGTCTTAGTTATCTTTGATGATATCTTGGTTTATAGTCCAACCTAGTCATCACACTTATACCATTTGGAAGTGGTATTGCACATCTTATTAAAGTATAAATTACATGCAAAATTGTCCAAATGTTCTTTTGGACTTAAAGAGGTGGGCTACTTGGGACACATTGTCTTAGGTCATGGAGTAACAATGGATAAAGACAAAATTCAAGCAATTTTGGAATGGCATTGTCCTACAAATCTAAAGACGTTGAGAGGGTTTCTTGGACTCACCGAATATAGCAAAAAATTTATGAAGAACTATGCTCAAATTGTTGCACCTTTAACTAATTTGCTTAAGGAAACTTTTCATTGGAATGATGTAGCAACAAAGGCATTCCAGAGATTGAAATGTGCTATAAGAGGCACTTGTTCTAGTTATCCTGATTTTTCTAAGCCATTCATTCTGGAAACTGATGCTTTAGGTATGGGGATAGGAGCAATGCTTAACTAGCAACATCATCCTATAGCTTGTTTCTCTAAAAAGTTGAACCCTAGAATGAAAAAATAGTTTGCCTATACTAGGGAGTTTTATGCAATCACTGAAGCAATTTTTAAGTTTAAGCATTATTTGTTAGGCCACAAATTTGTGATAAAAACTTATCAAAGAAGTTTGAGGAGCCTAATAGATCAAGCTTTACAAACCACGAGCAGCAAAAGTGGATTCATAAGCTTCTTAGCTATGATTTGGCTATTGAATACAAAGCAGGAAAGGATAATATAATTGCTAACTCACTTTCAAAGTCATTTCTCATGGTTTATCTCAACCTAAGATGCATATCATCTCTATTCTTAAGGAAGCTATATGTAATACTCCTATTTATTTAAATTATTTCTTCTATATAATTATAAAAATATTATCAATTATTTGAGTAAAATAAGTAAAAGATCAATAAGTATATAAGAAATCTTTGTGCAAGTAAATTTTTTAACTACTAAAATAGGGTAAGATTTTAGAACTTTAATGCATACACATTTAAAAAAAAAGTTGAAATGTTATATTAACAATTAGTTACTAAATATTATACATATACTTTCTAATCATCATTCACAATAAATTTATTAAAGTGCTTTAACTTCAAATTAAACACTTTCATCAATACAATTACATAAGGTAAATAACTTTGAATAGAAACTTAGTCAATAATCTTATTACAGTCCTCCCAAATAAACTAAATTCTTTGTAGAGCAATTCTCTTCTTACCATTCCTTGTGAGTATGACCTAGAATATATCGACCTTCTTTACTTGAAAAATAGTTGTAAGGGTGATCATCCCTTCCACTAAATCTTGATTTATAAAATAATGAAATTAATACAGAAAGTATTTTCGAAAGCCACATATAATAACTTAGCCAAATATCATTATCAAATCCATAACTTTGTGCCACTTTATCCATTTCAAATCCAAATATTCTATCAATTCAACGGTACTCTAATTATTCTCGAGCCTCTAAATCGCTGCCAACGTACTTGCCCTAGTTACGAAAGACTTACACAGCATAGATAGTCGATGGTAAGTTAAACCATGCACGAATACGTGTACATCCACAGCCTTCCAAGCAAAGGTATGGTTAGGAGTTCGGTCAAGAAATGAGTGTGAGGCCTGTAAATGCTTCCCATTTTCACATCATGTACACATTAGTGAATTGTATTTATCATTCTCATTTCTCCCAGATTTTCACAATCAACTACAAACCCTATACCCCTAGTGTATTCCTGAATTATCTATATCATATCTCAATCGTGGCACATCACTTTATACTGTTCTAATATATATGTTGCAATCACATTAATTGATGTATTACAACATATGTGTTACAATCTCACCCATCAATGTATTACAACACACATATCATAATCACACTAATCAATGTATTTGTAGAATCCCTATTTCTTTCCTCCACACATATCATCACTTTTTATGTCACACAATTTTCCAAGAGTCATACTCATACATTTGTATTCATCATCATATTTTTTATCCCCTTTCTCATCTTTTGATAAATCTAAATCAAAACATATTTAGTAATTCGCATATTCCAACTAATTCTGATTCACATATTAATACATTTATTCTTCTTGTACCGACTAAACTTCATCAAATTCATACAATCATCACATTCTATTATATCAATACATAACCTCAACCAATAACACATTATCATACAATTCATCATAATCATCATGCTCTATCACTTCAACAAACATTTATAAGGTAGTAACACATTAGCACCCAATATGACAGGGGTCGTACACCCTCAGATTCAGCCCAAATCGTGTAGTTTCATATATATATATATATATATAAAATTTATCGAAGATCGTATTTCCTCGATCTCAGTAGAGTCTTCTAACCTAAAGTTCAATATTTTCTACCTTTTATCACTCAACTCATATTCATCTCAAGTAACTTAGTTATAAAACTTCTTAATGTTGTTCTATCTCATGACTTTTGCTGAATATTTGATTCTAATGATTTCTAATAAACTCAAAACCTTTCTTTATACTAAAAATCTACCTTTACCATTTAGTTTTATAAGAAATTTTATAGATTATTACTAAAATAGGTTACTTCGATTCTTATAGGGTCACTACATACAAAAATAAAATTAAGGCTCGAGAATACTCTCCTTACCTCGAAATGGGTCTTAGAACTAGATTCTTCATGGACTCTAAGGAGAAACTCCACGTCTCAACCAATGGTGACGTTTTTGGTAACACTTGGCAAGCGAACCAAGCTTCATTGTAGTAAATTGATATTGTCCTCAGAGATTTGGTGATAATAGTAATTTTCTTTCTTGTTTATATACATAAATGGAAGGCATGATTGTAATAATGGTTTGCATGAAAATAAATAAAAGCAAATAGAGTAAAATTTAGTAGAAAACCTAATGCAAGAAAGAGATTAGATTCAAATGCACTTGCTAACATTTTATCTTCAAAGAGTAAATATGATTTCAACTATCTTACTTCCATATTCATTGAGTAACTTAACTAGATCCCTCAAAATTAAATCCTAAGGTAGTTAATCTTAAAACATAATTGCTTTATGATTAAGAATAACACTTTGCATTAAGAACAATAACTTCAAAAATAAGTGGCTAACAAACCCAAGTCTATTCCTAGTACAAGAGTTTGTTAGGTGTGATGATTTAGTTCAGATTAAGAAAATCTTTCCCAACGAAATTTTAAACCCTAGTTCATAAAACAGGTGATTAAGCCAAAATAAGCATTAAGATTAGAATTACATACAAGTAAGGTAACTAAATCATATAAACTCAAGAAGAAATAGAGTTAGTAGTTACATCGAATCTAATCCAAGAGAAATCAGTCACTCATGGTGAGGGCCATAGCAAGATATAAAATGAAATTATAAGAAGAGGAAGAAATGAAGAAAGCTTCTTATTCCCAAGCGATCTGTTCCCCACGTCTTCCTTGTGCTCCATTTTCTCTTGGATCTCTTTTTCTTTCAATCTCTATTTGTCCTTGTATATCCCCCCTCCCCAAAAATCTCCTTTTATAATATATTCTGTAACGTTAAAAAGAACTCTAATTCTTGGGAAGCGTTACCGGTTGTCAAGTGCTAGAAATTCATGTTTTATCATTAATTTGGCACTCTTTTTAGGTTAAAATGTATATAATTCTAGGCATATTAATCCTCTAAGTAGGAAAATTAATCTAATTCAAGAAGTCATAAGAATGGTAGTGTTTTTGTTTAAAATCTCTCTTTTTGTGCAGAATTTGATAAAGTCTGAAGTCCAGGGCTATAGCCCCAAATCCATAGCTGCGACCACGAATTTCTACAACAAAAAAAGAATTCCAGAGAGTTACAGCCATGGTTATGAATCCATAGCTGCAGCCGTGAGAAGACAAACAAAAATTTCTCAATGCATAAGTCTTTAAATACCCTTCAAACTCACGCATTCTCGTTTGAGCGAGCACATCCTCGCTTGAGCGAGATAACCAGACAATGGTTTTTCTTCTATTTTTGCCTAAGCGAGGACGGATCCAGAGAGCACCCTATTTTTCTATGACGCCTCGCCTGAGAGAGCTCTATCTCGCTTGGGTGAGCTACTCCTCTCCTGGGTGAGCTCCCTTCTTGCCTGAGGGAAAAGGCAGTTGAGGCAACCATATCCATTCTCGCTTGAGTAAGGCTTATCTCACTTGAGCAAGAATGCTTTAGAATGCGCAGTCCAAGAAATATCTATCTCGCTTGAGCGAAAAGTCTTGCTCCAAAACTCTTATTTTTTACCCAAAAATAAGGGAGAAAAACTGAGGTTGTTACACTATACAGACTGATGAAAAGTTGAAATATGTGATAGATGCTATTCCAGAAACACACCTCCTAATCTGAATTATTTTGTCCATGATAACTTACTCTATTGGAAAGGAAGATTGGTCCTTTCACCCGGACATAATCTGGTACAACAAATATCGCAAGAATTTCTTAGCCTAGTATTAGGGGGGACATGTTGGTTTTACTAGTACTTTAGCTAGAATTGCTACACAATTCTATTGGAGTAGTATGCACCAAGATATAAAGGAATTCGTTCAAAATTGCTTAATTTGTGTGAATACACATTTTTTCTTTTCTTCCTTATTTTAATTAAGGAGCAAGCAAGCTCGCTCCCGCCTCCTGCAAACATCTAGTCAGGATTGAAATTACACAAAATAGGAATAATGTGTATGGACGGAGGTAAAAAGGTGTGAATCATATGCAAAAAATAAACACATAGAGACATGAAAAGAGGAGTAACAGAAGGGAGGAGGGAGAACGAAAAAAGAAACAAAGGGGAGGACTAAGATGATTCAAAAATATAGCAAAGAACAGGAAGAAAAAAAGGAAGAACGAGAGGATTAAGAAACAGAGCAAATATTGAAAAGAAAAATTAAAACTAGAGAAGAATTAAGGAGGAAACACAAAGGATTGAAGAACACAAATGATACAAAGACTGAAAAAGAAGAAACATCAGAAAACCCGTAAACATCATAGAGCAAAATTCAAGTAATTTTTCTCAGTAAGTGTTCTATAGATTCTTCAAATTGAACTCATTTTAATCTGTGTTTAGAGTTACTCATATGCTATCTCTATAATCATCTTACACATTCAAGCACACACTATGAATGCAAATTTCAAGTAACATAACTACAATATCAGAATTTCCAAATATAGTTAAACAATCAACAATAAAAAAAGAGGTATTGGAATGAACCCAAGATCCAAGAACTATAGTCATTGTGTTCTGTTACTAGAGCCACCACTGACCTCCTTGTTTTGTTGCCTCTGCTACCATGTTCCTATGATCTCTTATACTCATTGCCTAGATTGAACTTCCATGAGCCTAGAATCATTGTCACCGACTACATTCTACCACCACAATTTTTCTTTCCCTTATTCCTCATCTTTATTTTTCCTTATCTCTATTTTCCCTTCATTCTGAACGATTATTCCCATGTCAAAATTACTGCAATGAATCTTTATGTTGATGTTGTATTCACAAGCTTGTCCCCTTTGACCTTCTTTTCTCGAGTACAAATTTTTACCCCCTAAATTTGGATTGTTAAAACCCTAAATTCCCTTTCCTTTACACCATGTTTTTGTTAGTAATGTAAAAAGAAGAGTCTTAGAATGTTGAGTGCCAATTGCTGCAAATATATGTATATTAGGAACAAATCTAGACTGTAAACTTACATGTATATATAATCATTTGATATTTTTAAAATAAAAAGGATAAAAATCTTAAAAATATAGTTAGAATCTAGTTTATTTTCGGTACTCCTTATATGTGCATTCATTATATATATATAGATGTTGATTTCTTTTTATTTGAAGTTGCGGGACAAAAAATCACAAAAATTTAAAATAATACATACTTTCTTTTTAATCTAATTTTTAGTATTTTATTTCTTTAAGTTACAATTATTATTATTATTATTTAAACTAATTTATTTTTATCATCATAATTAATAACATCAATAATGATATTGAAGTGCATATAATTAATTTTGAGGATTAAAATTTTATTTTAAATTTTATGCTATTTCATTGTTTCTATTTTAGCTATTCATTTATCTTGTTTATTTTATTGGTATTATTATCATTATAACTACTTTATTTAATATTATTTAGGTTTATATTTTATGTCATGATTAGTGAATTATATTTTATTTAAAATCATATAATATATAACAAATAAATGAGTAAATAAAGTATTTACATTAACTTATAGCATGACAAATAGCTTCTTTATTATCTTACTTTATAAATTGATGAGATTTGTTTATACCTACGTTATCATAGGTCTTATTTTAAATAAATATGTCATATCATAAATTTAATTAATCGAGTAACTACTTTATTAACCAACCAAATATATTTAATTATTAATTAGTTAAATTAAATCAAAATTATTTACTAATGTAACAAGTTAATAACTCATTGTGTAACAACTCTACTTTTGCTCATTATAAATCATTGAGACTTATATATACTTACATTATCTTAAGTTTCACCTAATATATAAATATTTAAAAAATAAATAAAACATATTTTATTCATTAGATACCCACTTTATTAACTAAAATATATTATTTTAAATACAAGTTTATTTTATATTAAATCTTAAATTTATTTTTTAAATTATTAAATAATTAATATACTAACTCATTAACTAAGTTAAAATCATATAAATGCAGCAGTTTATAATGCTATTGCATAGTAACTCTACCTTTATTTGTTATAAATTATCAAGACATATGTATACCTATGTTATCTTATGTCATATGTATTATTAATGTATCTTAAAAAAAATCTTACTTTCAAAATTAATAAATTATATATTTACTTAATTTAATTTTATATATGTCTAAAAATATTCCTCATTCTTATTATTAAATAATATAAAAAATTATTTTAAAAATAAAAATTTGTTCATATATAATTTGTTCATCAATTAAAATATATTATTTTATTTATCTCATCTTATTAGTTAATCAAAACATCATATTTTTATGAAATTAAAATTAATTCATTTAATTAATGTAATGATATATAATATTAACGTGTAACATCTATACCTTTATACATTATAAATAATTGAAGTTAATGTATATCTACGTTATCGTTAACTTCATGTAATATAAGTTTGCTAAGTTAAATAATATTTTACTAATTATTTTACCTTTCTAAACTATATCCTTTAAAAAATATTTATTTTAATCAACAAATGATTGATTTATTAATTAAGTTAATAATAATAATAATTTTATTGATATAGTAATTTATAAATTGATTAATCTAAACATCTTCTTTTAAAAATTTATGCTCTTAATTAATAAATAATTAAGAAATTAATTTATTAACGAATTTAATTCAGCAGTCTATAACATCATTGTATAGCATCTTTACCTTTATACGTTTTAAATTATTGAGACCTTCATATACCAATATTATTTTAGTCTCACGCAATACAAACTTGTTAAAAATATATTTTAACTTCCTTTAATTAAATGTCTATTTTTACTAATCAATTTAAATATATTAATATGTTCTCTTTAAATATTTTTCATTAAATATAATTAATTTTATATTTAAAAATTTTAAATCATGTTTCCAACTTTAATAAACTAAATAACTAAACATTCGATTATTTAAGTATACTTCTTCATTTTATCATATAATGCTTTGCGACATAGATGTGTGACTTACATTTGCCTTCAATTGACAAATAAGTCACGAGATATTTATGTATAGCTTACGCTATCTTTAATTTCTTCAAATATTAAAATTTTAAATTAAATTATATATTAAAAATACTTTCTCATAAATTAAAATATTTGATCTTAATTACCACACTTTTTACAATTACTTACAATATGGATGTATGATTTTCCTTCGCCTTTCCTATTGTTCATCATAGGATAATATGTATAGTTGCGTCATCTTGCCTCCTCAAAGATATAAACAATTTTTATTTCATTTTTTAAGAAAATATAATTAATTTCAAAATTTCTCTTAAAATCTTATAAATTTCTAATTAATAAAATAATTCTATAATTTTTTTTATATAAAACTAAGTGTCTTTGAATTTTCCATTGCACCCGGAAATATGTATGAGCGAGAATTAGATCCATCGAGTCAAAATAATTTTTAAAAATATTTTTTTTTCTTTTCTGAAATATAACTTAATATTTTAATAAATAAATTTTCTTTCTCTAAAATAAAAATAATAACATTTATTTTTCAAGGGGTTAAATAAATACTTTTCAAAGTTATAATAAATTTGCATCATTAATTTAAAGTAACCGTTATTTAAATAGACATTGTAGGATGCTAATATCTTTCCTACACGTAAATGACTCTTGAATCTATTTTTGGTTTCAAAGATCAAAATGTTAAATTTTTTTAAAGTTTTCTTTGATAAATTTTGGTTGCGACTCTATTATTTTTTAAAAAAATATTTTTGTCGTACCATTACAACTATCCGATTGTAATAATTTGTTGGCAAGCCTAAGATAGATTCAACCTTACCCTCAAGGTTGTTACAACCATTGCCAATCCCTGGTCAAATATAGGAAGATTTGGCAATAGATTTCATTACCAACCTTCTAATTTCTAATAGATTTTCTGTCGTCATGGTAGTAATTGACAAATTATCAAAGTATGTTCATTTTTTGACTTTAAAGGAAAACTACAATAGCAAGCAAGTGGCAAAGTTGTTCATAAAGAAAGAGGTTAAGTTACATGGCATTCCAAAGGCCATTGTGTCGAATAGGGATAAAGTTTTTACAAGTCAATTTTGGTAGCACCTATTTAAACTTAGTAGAAGTACACTTAAAATGAGTATTACATACCATCCACAAACTAATGGATAGTTTGAAACTCTTAACAAATGTTTTGAGATGTATCAGAGGTGTTTCATACGTGAGTCACCTAAGAAATGGACTAAGTTGTTATCATAGACAGAATATTAGTATAACACTGCTCGTCATAGTAATGGTATGACATCATTCAACATTGTTTATGGCAAGAACCTCCCCATTTATTAAAGTATATTCTTGATAGTAAGGATCCTTTGACTTTGACTGTCCAAGAATAATTACATAGGGACTTCATTTCTTAACAAATTGAAAGCTAATCTACACAATACACAACAATATATAAAGAATTATGCAGACCAAAGAAGGAAGCACATTGAGTTTCAAGTTGGAGACATGGTTTTGATGAAACTCCAATCTTATAAACAACATTAAGTGACTTTAGGAAAAAATCAGAAATTGAGTATGAGATTTTTTTGTGCATTTTCCATTGATTGAAAGAATTACATGTTATTGTGGTGAGACTAGAAGGAATAAGCCAATTGGGCCCGATGGGTAACACATTGCATTACTCGTGGGATCAGAGGAACCCCATCTTTCACTAAAACCCAATATACTCATAATGGCCTTTAAAAGAAGATCATTCCACCTTATCATAAAGTTTTGCTCATTCAGTTTGAAAACAAACTGACCGGATCCTTGTCTTTTTTTCGTAATAGCTTCCAAAGTTTTAAAGGCAATCAAAGCATTATCTGTAATTTGTGTATATAGCTGACACACATGCACGTTGAGACGTATAGAATGAATTCAGGCAGGTTTCTACCTTTTAGGCTACGTGTTTGAAATTAATTATGTGCATAATCACATTACTAAAAGAAATAGGTCAAAATTTTTAAATGTTTTCGGAATTATTTGTTTTGGTCGACCTTCAAGTTACCCCAATTCCCAAAACCCAGCATTGAATCACAAAACAGCCCTACCCACAAACAGGGCAAAAATATGCCATGGTACAACGTGTAAAAGTCATTTTGCCAAAATCATCAAACAATTAGCATTTTTTTAAAAATTCGTTATCATGTTTTCCACTTTATTTAATATTCCTACAAGTTTGCTTTATGCCATTATTCTCTTAGGTTTGTTTAACCTAATTTTACCTTATCACAAAATTCGTTTCAGAGAATGCCAATCACAATACAAACTCTAAACTTCGTTATAGATTCCAGAAACGCGGCCCACAGCCCAGCCCACGATTCCTGGCAATCAAGATGTTCTTCTTCGTCTTTCATAAAGCAATCTTTCTTATTATATTGTAAAATATGAACATCGCGAAATCAAATATGAAAGGAATTAAAATATGTGCAAACACAATATTTTTTTTTTGGGTAAACCCAATTTACATACGGAAAACAATTATTGTGTATGTTAGTGTAAATAAATTATGTCACTAATTAGCATCTATCCATAAGTTTGGTATAAATATAGTATGTCTACACACGAATCTTTATAGAAAGAATAAAATTATATATCGTTACACATAGTTTATTTTATATTTATATATTTTTATAATTTAATTATAAATATTTTTTAATCGGACATATTGTACCTAATTGGGTGACTCTGATGGGAGGAAACGTAGCTAGGTACTTAATTTACTTGTTGACGAACATGGCCAATAGATTGGTGGAGAGTGGAGATTAGTATTAATTAGTATGATGATTAAGCAATAGAGTTGTTTAGTTTGGCAGGAGAGGAGGAATGATGCTGGAACAAGCAATTGCCAAATCTATGCAGATTCAAACCGCGTCATCTTTGCATGTATATTTTTGTCTTCCAGTTTGATATGTTTAGTTCCCTTCCACTCAAGGGACCGCAACGCACTCCCCACTCTCCCACTTTATTCTTCTTTTTCAATTTCAACTGAATTCATTCTACTCGTTCGAATATATTCTTCACTTTTCACTTTTCAACGCTCTTCATTCCTTCCTTAAGCTCTCCTAATAACAAAGCCCAAAATAATAAATAAAGAAAGAAAAAGAAGAACAATAATATAAAGGGTCTTCCTATTTGACTTAAAGCCACTTCTTCTCTCCTTATTGTTTCGAAAGTGATCATACAGCCACCAACCCACAACATCGAACTACTGTTGTTGTCCGTTTTCCTTAGTTACCTCTTTACCTTTCACTTTGCTGCTTCTTATCTTGACTTTTGAAACCTAAGACTCAGAATGGAACGTGGGGTTCTTGATAGTATCATCAATAGGCTGCTTGAAGTCAGAGCTAGACCTGGGAAGCAGGTGCAGCTTTCTGAGTCAGAGATCAAGCAACTTTGTGTTGTCTCCAAGGATATCTTCATGAAGCAGCCCAACCTCTTGGAACTCGAGGCACCAATTAAGATATGTGGTATTTTTTCCTCAACCCTGCCTTCTATTTCTTAGTCAATTTAATTGTTATATGATCATGTCAGTCTTGTGATCATTCCACGGGTTTGACTTATTTTTTAGGGGGGGGTGTTGCAGTGTTTGGGATTGTTATGTCTGACATAAGGCTATAAATCTGTCCATACAGAACAGTTGTGGTCTAAAGTTGTTTTAGATTATAGGATAAGAGAAAGTTATTGTCATTGAAGTGAAGATCAAATTTGCAACAATTCGTGTTAATTCGAATTAGAATATTTAATTTCTGATATGGGCTCTAAATAATGAGGTCTACATTAGATTTTTGAAATTCATTGTATTTATCATATTAAAGTAAAAGAGGCACGTTTTGAAAGAAAATAACTAATGTTAAATTATGTTTTTGGGAATGTTAAACTGTCCCTGCTTCTCATTTGTTTCATAAAGTATGCTCAATTCAACTTGAAAAATCCTCAAAGCTTACTTACTGTATGAAGCTTTTTCTTTGTCCGGATGGGTTATAGCTTGGCGTTTGTGTATGATTTTGTTCAGAGTTGAAATGAAATTATCTTCGTCAATGGTCCTAGCAAATGTGTCACATATTTTCACTTGTAAATAATGAAATATTAATTTGATCTCTCTGTAATTCAAGTACCTTAATTTACTATGATTGAAAAGCCAAGTCTGTTGGTAACTTGGTATACACTTTATTATAGTATAACTTACTGATTCCAGTATTCCACGTCAATAAATTGTTGTCCGAAATGTTTTCATGCAGCTTCAACCGGAAAACCAAGTATTGTATACTTGAATTGTAACAAGTTTATGTATATTTCTTTACATGTGTGTTCGTTGTTAGCTTAATTGCTGATGGTTATGTTCAAAGAAACCTATGGGACTTGTTTTCTTAAGATAATTTAAGTTGTGCACAAGCCAAGAAACTCTATTTTATCAATTTGTCACAATGATATGTACTGATATGGAGATTTGTAACATACAAAAAAAATATTGCAGGGACATAAGTTTTCTGCTTACGGTTGAGTCATTCATGCTCTGTTTACCTTTTTATTTTGTCTTTACTCTGCTTGCTATCATTTTTCTGAACACTTTTTGCAAGATTTTTCCACATTTCGTACTTCATGCTTGTTTCAAATTTCAATTTTCTACTGATATATTGCTAGTTTAATAAAGATTAATTTTGTCGAAGAGCTCTCACCAACTGATTTTAATCCAAGTTCATTCCAATCGATTATTGACTCACAGCAGTGTCTTAAGTCTTAATTCCCTAGGAGGAATTGTGTTTTGCATTATATGTAACGAAGTGTCTGTTTCACATACCACATTTTTAACATCCATGTGTACTTATTTCAAGTATTAGCTTCACTACAGAAGTTTTTCCCAATTTATGACCCCATAATGTCATCATCAAGCAGTTAAAACTTAAGTAGTGACAGGATTTGTTTTATAAATTAACCGTAATTCTGATATAAACTAAAACTCTTTTATATTCAATCACTGCTCGAAGTTTTTTAATTTTATTTTGTAATCAATAGTTTTGTTGCCAATTTTATTTTTAAATGAAAATTATATATTGTAATTTAAGATTGAAGCTAATGTCTTGTTTCATTTCACCATGTAAACAGGAGATATTCATGGTCAATATTCAGACCTTCTGAGGCTTTTTGAGTATGGTGGATTCCCTCCTCGTTCTAATTACTTATTTTTAGGGGACTATGTTGATCGTGGGAAGCAAAGTCTAGAGACAATATGTCTCCTTCTGGCTTATAAAATAAAATATCCTGAAAACTTTTTCCTTCTGAGGGGCAACCATGAATGTGCTTCTATAAACCGTATCTATGGATTTTATGATGAGTGTAAACGAAGATTTAATGTCAAGCTTTGGAAAGTGTTCACAGATTGTTTCAATTGCTTGCCTGTGGCCGCTCTCATTGATGAAAGGATAATCTGCATGCATGGTGGACTCTCTCCTGAGTTACACAGCTTAAGTCAGATAAGGACTTTGCCACGTCCTACTGAAGTACCTGAAACTGGTCTACTATGTGATCTTCTATGGTCTGATCCTAGTAGTGACGTTCGAGGTTGGGGAGAAAATGAACGTGGAGTTTCCTATACTTTTGGTGCTGATAGGGTCACAGAATTCCTTCAGAAGCATGATCTTGATTTGATTTGTAGAGCTCACCAGGTTTTTTCAATAACTTTTAAATTATGCAATTATAATAATATCTAAGACTAGAAATCCTAGTGTATAATTAGTATGCTGATTATATCTCATTGTGTAGGTTGTGGAAGATGGATATGAATTCTTTGCTAATAGACAACTTGTAACTATCTTTTCGGCACCTAATTACTGTGAGGAGTTTGACAATGCTGGTGCTATGATGGCTGTTGGTGAGACACTTGTGTGCTCTTTTCAAATATTGAAGCCTACGGATAAAAAGACTAAGATTAGCTTTGGGAGCATAACTGCACCCAAGACTAGTACTCCAGCAAAAGCCAAGGTATAGTTTGATTTCTTGAATCCAGAACTTGCACATGTTTCAGCAATAATGCTAAAAACTAATGTAGTAAAAAAGGATAAAATCATAAAACAAATATGTATACTTAAAGGCTTGTCCCGAAACTATTATCTTAAGTGCTGGAGTTATCTGAAAGTTATGAAGACAAATTCTGGGCTGTGATGTTTACCACCTTTCTTTTGTTTTTCCTGACTTCCAGCGATCATTTCTTGGTGCTAAAGCATGACCTGATGGGCATGACTTCAATCAGTAAATGTTTGGAACATAGCCAAAGTTGACTTAGAAGAAGTGTTAATCCTGTTCATTTCAGTGTGAAGGAAGAACACAACTACGAACATAAAACAGGAGCTTTGAAGATTACATGATATTATCTCTGCATTACCCTTTAGGGACAGCTGAATGTTTCTTTCTTCTGCCGGCACCTTGTACATTATTGTCAAACACAAATGGAGGATTGAGGTGTCATTTTTCTTCTCTTTCGGTTCCCCTATTATCCTTATCTTCCTTTGTATTATAATGAATTAATGCAGCATAAATTGATTGTCATTTGGAATTTAAATTTTACCATTGAGAGTTGGTGTTCAGTTGTTTTGGTTTATGATTTTGTCCCTTTGCAAAGGTCAAATTTTTATCTTGAAAATTTGTCTTCGGTGACTGAAATACTATATGCAATGATAATTGTGAGGACTCTTTATTGACCTACTGGCTTCTCTACTGTTCATTACTTCCGAAAATTTGTCTTCGGTGACTGAAATTCCTCATCCGAGCTTCTCTTTTTTTTTTTCTTTTTTTTTGTCTTTAAAAACAGTAAATTAAAAATCAAAACACAAACAAACAAGTCGGTAACTTTTGTCTATTTTCTTTTCTAACGCTGTCTCCATATTTTCCACTTTATGGACTTGACTGTAGAAATCTCTTTTGTTGATCATAACTCTCATTAATTAATTGATGAGTAATATTCTATTTTAATGTTTGAAGTATACAGGGTAGTGGTTGTCATATTGAAAGAATAAAATTGACTTTATTTTGGAAGTGCAGCAAAACATAGCATATCATATCTTATTGTCATATGTTTTGATAAATCTGTCAAATTTAAGTATCATTAATTTGGTCCTAAAAAAATATTTTTTCCTTTCAGCATCAGAAGCATTTCAATTGCTTAGTTAACAGTTTTTATTTTTATTTTTATTTTTATTTTTATTTTGTTACGGCATAGTCCACGTAACATACCATACCTATTCCCCTACTCTCCTTGATCAAAATTGGGCCTTCCAGAGTCAGTATCCAAATTAGACAGAGCACTTTCTTTATATCACACTCTCGGTTGTTGACAAAAAACCAAGTTGACTTGAGAAAACAAAAAAGCAAACAAACACTGATTCACACAATTTCAACCTTTAAATTAGGATTTTACTTCTTCTTCATTATATGTATAGGTTGATTGATAAATTCCAACCTATAGAATTGTAGAAACGAAAATTTAGAGCCAACTTAGATAAGTCTCGTAATAAGTAATTACATTAGAAAAAATAAAATATAATAATTTTTTATAAATTTAAATTAATTTAAATACTTTATTTTTTTATAAATTTTTTTAACATTTTCATAAATTAAATGTATAAATTAATTATATCTTACCAGAGATTTGATTCAATGTGAATAAGCTTAGATAAGCTTCATAAATTAATTATAACTTAAAAAAGTTTCATAATAAGTACTAGTAGTAAAGAAAATAAATTATGACAAATTTTTCTCATATATTTAAATTAATTTATAACCTTTTTATTTAATTTTGTATAATTAAATTGTAAAAACTAATTATATCTTATTGTAGAATTTGGATTTGTTTCTGTTTAATTTTTCTCACAATTTTTTTTTACGTGTAGAAGAGGAACGAAGGAAAGAAGGAGTAGAGAGAGAGTACGGATTGAAGGCAATGATGGTGGGGTAGAAAGGCTACGAAAAAAATCAACAGAAAGAGAAATAAAGACTGAAAATAAATTGTACTACAAATTTGTATTACAATTTATTTTTAAAAACTGAAAATAGTTTTAAAAAGAGAAATCAAACATATCTTAATGATTTGTTTGATTTTCTTTTAAAAATGGTTTTTTATAAAATAAAATATAATACATAATTTTATATTATATTTTATTTAAAAAAATGTTTTTTAGAAGGAAATCAAACAAAATCTAGAGCTCCTGAAGATACAATGCTATCTGGAATTCAAAGCCACAGTAAAAATGAAAGTGAAATTGTGTATAGCAAGAGGTATGCACGCAATATGAAAAACACGGTAACGAAAAACTCAAAATATTACATTTATTAGTAAACAAAAAAGACACTATTACTTTGTCAGTGGCGTTATTTGTAGTTAATTTAAAATGAGAAAATAACTTTTAAAACTGAATACGGAATATATTCTATGCAAAAACACACATATATACAGAGGGAGGGAGAGAGAGAGAGAAAAAAAAGAAAATTCATGAATTTAATCTAATAGAAATTAAATTGTTCATTTAATGTACTATATTATCGGTAAAAATTTCTCATAATCAAAATTATACCTTGAAAGGCAATACGTAATTATTAAGTAAAATATTATTTTAAATCTCTAAAATTGTAAATGTTACTTATCATAACCTATAATTTTATAAGATATCGTTTATTATTTAAGTATTAAATGAGTTAAAATTTAATTTAAATACACTGAGTCATTCAATCATGGATTACAATATTAATAAAAAATTATGTGATTTATAAGAATTTATATAAAAATAATATTAAAATTTTATTTTAATTAATTAATAGTAAAAAACAGTATACTGAAAATAAAGTAAAATTAAACTCAACGAATAAAATTGAAATAAAATAAAATAATGCATATAATAACTAGCAGAAAAGCATGTCAACGTCAGAGTCATATTTCACCATTTCCTGTGGGCTGACCCATGGAACGCTGATGATGCGAAACCGCGTAGAAGGATGTCCTACTTACTCAAAGCCAATTGCCAAGAAATTTTGCTCCATAACCATTACACTCCAATGATTCATGAGACGCGCTTTTTCGAATCAAGACATTGGCTAAATGTCATGTTACTTCCATTTTCAGAGATTTTAATTTGTTATAGCTTTGAGTTTGACAATTGGCATTCTCATCTTCTACTTTTTTTCTTATGTTCTCATTTTGCTTTTAAATCCTCATTCGTGACTGCTGAATACTTACGTTTTCAATTACACCCATGAGTTTTAAATTATACCAGTAATTTTAAATACAAATCTAATTCCTATTGATGTGACGCATGATTGATGCATGAGAAATTTATAATTAAATCATTTTTATTTAAAATAATTTTACTTTTACGATAATTTTTTAAAAAAAATTCATATATTTTATTAATATATTTTTTATCTTTTCTTTTTAGTTATTGTGTGATTCATTATAACTTTTATTTTTGTTTTCACTTTCATTTCACTAATTGTTCCTTAAAATATCTATCGTTTGAAATGATTTATTTTATGGTTAAGAGGATTTTTTTTATTATTATGAATAATTCTGGCAAAATAATTCATTGAAGTTGGATATCTCATTAATTTTTTTTTATCAAACGAGCCTTTAAAAGTCTAAAAATAATTAATTTTAAATATCATTGCGTTTTATGGATTATTTTAAGTTCGATACTGTTACTTTATGAAAATTTATAAGTTTTATTATTATAAATAAATATTATAGAAAAAAATAAGTTTAAAAAAATCATACAACTTCTGTCAAATTTCTAATATTTGTATCATCAAGTCCTTAAATCGATAAATCGATCAATGAAACGTTAACTTTTTTTAACATTAAGTTACCGTAAAAAAAATATGTTATCAATATTTTCAAAAATATAATTAATACATTCTCGTTTAAAATTGAAAAAAAATTATATAAAGAAATTACTTTAAATTTTGTTTATAAAAAAAAATGGAACAAATATGGAAGATGATTGCAAGGAGAAAACGCGTATTACTCTAGAACAAAGCAGCTCAAATGTACGAATCTAACATTATTTTTAAAATACTAAATTTTTAATTTAAAATGTCAAAACAAACATCTTGATGAAAGATGCATGTATCTAGTTTGATATGCTTCACAGTAGAATAAATAAATGCTAACTAAGAGTACAATTCGGAAGACCATTTGGGGCGATACAGTGGCCAGTATTCCCCACACTTTAGTTTATCAAAATTCGGTTCAAAACAGTATAGTATTGGAAATTAAATTTAAAATATAAAGATGTGTATACATTGTTTGTAAGAAAAAAGTATAGTATTACTAAATTAAAATTAGATAAAGATAATGTGTGAATTAGAAGATCCCAAGTGAGAAATACTAAACATTTTTTTAAAACTAAAAATTCATTGACATGCTCTCTTATGTTATTTGATTGGAATATAATTATGGTCAAAGGAATATCTTCATATGTTTGTCCTTGCGTAAGTATAGCACTGTCAAACGACTGCATGGTATATCGTATAAAGTGTTTCCAACGCCATACTTTGAGTCCTTGAATGCTCAGTCAACAGACAAATAAAATATGTGTTAAAATAATATTTTGTTAAATAAAACTAAAATAATGTATGCTAAAAAAGAAAGGTATAATAAATTTTTTTATTATTATCATAAAATGTGTTTATTATTAATAACTAATGTTCATTTTTTTATATATCAAAATTTTATTTTTTAAATATATAATTAAATAAAGAGATAAGACATTTTAATTTGAGAAAGTGTATGAAAACAAAATATTTAAATTAAGTGAATAAAAAATATTTAGATTAAGATATATCATGTTTATGTAACTACGTCTATTAACATGATATGTTGTTAAAATTTAAAATATACATTCAAATCTTATAACTTTAAGAAATATTATTTAAATTGAATTTAAATTATATATATAAAATTGAAATACTTGATATAGGAATGGTCACAAAGTTTATTGAAAATAAATTCCTACAATTTTTCCCGTTTAAAAGTGAGCATTTAAATTTATAATCTATTAATGAGTTAAAAATTTCCATGCCGTGATAAGCTTTTAATGGTTTCTTACTTTCTTTAGAGAGAAAAAAACACACTATGCCATCTTAAATTGTATTTTTAAAATAGGCATTCTTTAAATTTTATTTTAATTTTACTTACATGTCATCTATTATTTTAATAAATATTTTCATTAACAAGGCGTAAATTTATTCGCGGTGGATAATAATTAGTTGTAGTTCATTATTGAGTTCCGATCATTAAATACTATTTAACTATTTCAAATTATTATATTGAAAAAATAGAAAAAGGTGCGAGCTTCGTTTCTAGAAGTAAAGATTTCACGAGCATAGTTACTGGTGACGTCCATCTTTATGATTACTCGTTAACTTGGTACGGATGACTTGACTGCACCTCTAGGACGGCATGAATGGTAATTTTTCAAAGACAAACGCTACTTTATATTTGTCATAAAATGTTAAATCATTCCAGGGAGAGTAAAATAAAATAAATATTTTTTATAATATGCGTACAAATTTAAAAATAATCTAAATTAGCCAAGATTATTGTAAACAAATTATATAAGCCTTCATATGTTTGGTATTATTCAATAGGTAAGTAGGGTGTTCACGTCCAACATAAAGTGTTCTAAATTGTTAAATTGAAAAAACATGAAAATATTTAAATTATTAAGAAAATATAAATCATTTTTAAAATCGGATTATTTTTCAAATCTTAATTTTCAAGCCAAACGAAATTAAATTGAAGACTCATTTCTTATAATATTATTATACTTCTCTTATTTTATTTTATAATAAATAAAGCTAATAATCTTCCCTTATATCTAATGGAGGTAACTATAAAAATAAGTATGATATGCGCCCAATATTTATGCAAGTTTGAAGTAATTTCTAATATTAAACATATTTAAAACATAGATATTTTATTAAATTATTAATATTGTATATTCATATGTAAAACTATTTATTAAAATATAGATAGTTTTTTAAAAAGTCAATATATTTAAGGAATATCTTAAAAAGTTATGAAAACAACTTATCATTTATTTGAGATTTATATTTTATTTTTATATTTTTTATAACTTGTTAAAATATTTTAAATTTATTTCAATTATTTTCTTAAGCAAATTTATATCATAAAAACTTACTGAATAAATACCTAATTAAATTGTTTAGTGCTTATCCAAATATACCCTTAATTTTGTTAACATTTTTTTTTATCTTTGATAAAATATTATTAATTTATCTTTCAAAAATTAATTAAATGTATATAATTATAACAACTCTTTATTTTAGAAGAGTTAAATCAACGGGAAATTTTGTTAGTAAGCAAAATCAATTACTTCTAATAAGTTAGTATTATTTATCACATTTTTTGTAAATACAATAAAATGTTATTGATAAGTAAAAAATAAGATCTAACCTAAGCAAGTACTTTATGATTTTACCCTTTGGGCTAGCTCCAATTAATAACATTAGTTTACTACTAAGGACGGTTGAAGCGTATGTATTATTTAAATACTGAAAGATCATAATCTCACTGTTATCCAAAATCTGCAAAAACAATTCCTCATATATCAATTTCTTTAATTTTGATGTCAATCTCTTTTTTTCCTGTTAAAGGAAACAATAAATTATTTAAACTGTTTATCAATCCACACGATAAATATAAAGTACATAACATACATTGTAGCATGATCATTTATACGCAGTTGCAGATGCCGTCGTCAAATCATAATCTTTTAAGATTTTGAATAATTTTATTTTCTTAAAGATTATGACAAATCTTTATTCACTTATATTACCGGAGAAAAGGGGATTAAATCTGTGCGTATTCAACCTATGGTGTTGCTATTGTTATTCAAGTCAATTAAAGACTTCTTCCGTATCGTTAGCGAATCTTTATTGTTAAGATATTTTAACTTAGTATCGACGGAAGGTTTTTTTCATCCCTGTTCTGGTTTTTTGGCTTTTAAGGTTTTTCAAAATTATTTCATCAAAATAAACTTTTAAAGATTAATTTTAACCATTTTAAAATAATATTTATGATATTAAAAATATAATTTTTTTATTAACCAACCTTAAAGGAGAAAAAATGGCAGAATAAATGAAAGTTATTGCCAAGTTGATTATTTTAATCTGTATCTTTGATTTTATAAATTGAAATTTAGAATAGTGAAATTGTGGAGGGTGGCCATTGAAGTTTACAAAAGGATGAAAGATGGTGTATATAGACGAGAGCGATGGAGTGGTGCGTTGACATATTAGATTTTCTCGGCGCCGTTATGTCTGCCCGCACACAATCATCCTTCGGAATGGTTGTTTTAACTGGATTGCGCAACGTAACGGCGGCAAAGCAATAATTGCGACCAACTAGTAACATTGAGAAGCAGAACTTTTCCAACTGTTTTTTCAAATGCTAAAATGAGATATTTTTATAAGATTTAAATAATTATTTTTTAAAATTAAAATTTGTGAGTGAGAGTTAATCCGAGATGTTTCTTATAAAGTTACGCATAATTCAACCCCTTTCTATCCATCTGAGCTCTTTTAAGTAGAACTGGTTTTAAGTTGGGCAAGACTGTCAAGCTGACCAAGCGTGGTGACATAAAGTTACTTTGATCCGATTGAGTGTCGAATTTCGGTAACCTGTTATGTTACATATATATATATATATTCTATTTTTTTTATAAATATTCTTCTTTAAAAGCATTATTGCATTCTGTATTAAACATATTAGAAATAAAACCTTATTTTAATAAAGAAACACAAAAAGTATCTATAATAGTGTATTTATCTAATATAATTGGAGTTTTACGGCAGTCTATCGTAAGTTGAGCTCACCGATTGGTACCTTAAGTACTCTCTTATCCTTTTGTTTTTTTTTTCCTTTTAAAATTACCGATTAATACCTGGAATAATTGAGTCAAATAATGGAAGTACATGATTGCTTATTTATTTTTTTTCGTCTCTTCGGGATTAAATCTTCAAATCTTCCTGTTACCTCGATGGATTATGTTTCGGATCACTCATGAGAGTTTTCCTCATAATTTTTCTTTTTTTTTATTTAAAAAAAAACTATAAAAGTGAATAATTGTCTCTATCTATTCCATGGATCGGAGATCAGTGAAATTAAAAAGAAAAACAAATAATTTAATTAATGAAAGTTTAGTGAAGAAAAAGCAGTGAGTTAAATCGCTGAGAGCTAATGGAACTAGCAAAACATTACAACACCCCACTCGAGGTTTAGGTTCCATTCATGCCACTGCATATGTTCCTTGTAAAATACTGTAGCACATATTTGAATTAATTTATTTTAGTATTCAAAATTTAAGCATGTTTGTTAAAATTTTTAAAAAATTAAGATAAAATGTTATCAATCATGCCCATAGAAGTATAACGGTAAGCAGTTTTGGGTCATATTATTACTCTAAAATAGATGAAAATTTAAAGTAAGAGGAAAAAAAAAGTAATTTCTGAAAGTCAAATCCTGTTTCTCATTTTTATATTATTATTTATATTTTCTTTTCATGCAAACAAAATATAAAATTATAAATGAGCTGATTCGCCTATTTCTTCGTGGATGCGGCAATAAAGAGGTGCAGCTAAGCTGGGTGGGGAACACTAAAATTAGGAATGGACCTACCTGTATCGGTATGATTGACTGGCGTACAATCATAAAATCTGCGTGCTTACTCACTGTTTAATCTGTCATTTTTTTAAACATTTTTAACAGTGATTTACAGTCACTCACGCCATTTAAAAAAAAAAAAAAACATAACCTCTCTTATTTATTATTCTAACATTTTATACATATTTTCTTTTTTTTTTTCCTTATCTTTTCGACAAATATAAAAAGCGAAGTATAATTAGAAAACAATAATTATTAATATCTTAAATTTTAAAATAACATATGAATGTAAGTACTTCAAAGAAAAAAAATCATATTTGTTGCGATTCTTGTTTCAAAAAAACATTTATAATCCTTTTTATAATTTTTGTATGCAACTTGTTAACTAAAGGATTAATGTTTAAAATTTAAATTTTAGAAAATTAATTTCAATGCTGCATAAAAATGTAAAGAAAAATAAAAAAATAATCGGAAGAAAGAGGACAGAAAATTACGAGAGACAGAGAAGGCAACGGACGTCGACCCAAGGAGAAGAAAACAACAATAAAGTAAATGATAAGATAGAGTTTTTATTTTAATAATTTAAAGGAAGTATGAAAAGGGGGATGTAAAGGGCATGGATGAAGCAAGCAATTTGTGAAGGCGTTGACCACAAAGTGTGAACTACAAAGTCTAGGAATGCGCATATACCACAGATACTTGCGTTCATTCTGGATTTTTAAGCCACTTTGTGTGTCTGGTGACAGCTTTGTGCGTATATATACATCTACTCCCCCTTTCTTTTTCTGTACTTCTTCATCTACAGCACAACTTCTGCTCCCTCTCTCTCTCTCTCTTGGCAAGCTCGATAGCAGGTGAGAACCTTTATCCTCAACGGAACGTGTTGTTGTATGTAGTTTTTGGGTGATGCATGGAACTTGAAAAGATTTCCTGTCTCAGTGGAAGAGCTTCCTTAGTGGGAGGCCCACTTTTTTAAGCACACAAACACACAACTCCAACTTTCTGGATTATATAATAATATGCTAATGATTATCTCTCCACCATTCAAAATCTAGGACCTCTTTTTATCCATATCAGAATACTATAATTCATCGCCACCATAGCCCCTCACTTTTGTCTCTGGATATTCCATCACTCTTTTTGCAACCCTTTACCCAAGAAGTGAAACCAGCAAACAAACAAACAAAAAGAATAGATCTTTTTGTTAATTACCATTTCTTTTCTTCAGTTTGTGTTTATTCCCCATGAAACAATACCAACCACCCCGAAAACAAAAACCGAACCTTCTCTTCACTTTCTTTATGAATTTCTTCACGAAATTACTCCTCCTCTGATTTCTTTGCTTATTTTATTTTTACAATTTAGAATGGCAAATCTTTTTTCGGTGCTTGTGCTTCCTCTGATATTCATGGTTTGGTAGCGTCTTTGCTTAGGTTTCCCAGATTCCCCACCCTCTTCTCTCTCTCTTTTACCGTTTCCTTTTAGTTTGGTAGAAAATTAACTAATACCAAATTGTCTACAAATTTCCTACTTTCTAAAGTGTGGTTCAGGGGTATTACCAAACCAACTTTTCCTTGCCGTGGTATATCATGAAGTTGGCTCATAGATTCAACCGTTAAAGCCATATTCATAAGCAAGTCTGGGGAAAGTGGTTGAAACCTTATGATAAACAAGAATAGATATAAATATTTTTTATTTTGATAGGGTCTTACCCATTAATCTTAAACACAATTTTATATGTGAAGGATACATTCCACGAGAGGCTGTCTGGAACCGGTACTGTTGAGTCTTTCTTAGTAAGAGTCGAATTCATTTAAAACATTAAGATAATAGTTCTTGTTTAGGAATTTTCAACTTTGTCCGGCTGTTGACTAAGAATATAGTTGTTAATACCAAAGTAAACATTTTCCATCAATTACTTGCATCAGCCTGGGAAAAATCAACATCAGCTGCATTTTTTTTCAAACCTCCATTGAAATTTTTAATTTTTTTATAAATACTTCACTATGCTTTATCGATTGTTTTACTTGACAATAAGTGTGGAACTCGTTACATCTTTCATTCTATGTTATTAATTTAAAAATACCAGTGGTTGACTATACAAGAATTTTGTTAAAAAAAAGTATTGATAAGAAGAAGAATATGGAATTGCCTACCAATATTTGGCATATACAGAAGATTATAGTTATTTTTTTCTTTTGCAGGAAACTTGTAATCACTGCTTGGGGCATATCAGGTAGCAGAGTTAGCAATGGCTGAAGGACACCTAGGAGTGCTTAATGCGCTCGATGTGGCTAAGACACAATGGTACCATTTCACTGCTATTGTGATTGCTGGAATGGGATTCTTCACTGATGCCTATGATCTTTTCTGCATTTCCCTTGTAACCAAGTTACTGGGGCGGATATATTACACCGACACATCCCAAAAAAAGCCAGGTGTGCTTCCTCCTAATGTGCAAGCTGCTGTGACTGGTGTTGCACTATGTGGCACTTTAGCAGGCCAGCTTTTCTTTGGTTGGCTTGGTGACAAGCTGGGAAGAAAGAAGGTTTATGGCATAACACTTATGCTCATGGTGGTTTGTTCCATTGCCTCGGGGCTATCTTTTGGAGATACCCCCAAGGGTGTCATGGTCACCCTTTGTTTCTTTAGGTTCTGGCTTGGCTTTGGGATTGGTGGTGATTACCCTCTTTCTGCTACAATCATGTCTGAATATGCCAACAAAAAGACACGAGGGGCATTTATTGCGGCAGTTTTTGCCATGCAAGGATTTGGAATCTTGGGTGGTGGAATAGTTGCCTTGATTGTCTCCTCTGCGTATGACCACAAATACAACCTACCTACTTATGCAGAAAACCCAGAGAAATCAATAGTACATTCCTTTGATTATGTTTGGCGTATCATTTTGATGTTTGGTGCAGTTCCAGCTGCTCTTACCTACTACTGGCGTATGAAAATGCCTGAGACAGCTCGTTACACAGCCCTTGTTGCAAGGAATGCAAAACAAGCTGCTTCAGACATGTCTAAAGTGTTACAAGTTGAACTTGAAGCTGAAGAGGAGAAGTTGCATCATTTGGTTGAGAATCAAAACCAAAAGTATGGTTTATTCAGCAAGGAATTTGCCAAACGTCATGGGATGCACTTGGTGGGAACCACAGTTACTTGGTTCTTGCTAGACATTGCCTTCTATAGCCAGAACCTTTTCCAAAAGGACATTTTCAGTGCCATTGGATGGATCCCTCCTTCAGAACAAATGAATGCAATCCATGAAGTTTACAGGATTGCAAGAGCACAAACACTTATAGCACTGTGCAGTACCGTACCAGGGTACTGGTTTACAGTGGCCTTCATTGATGTTGTGGGCCGTTTCGCAATCCAACTGATGGGTTTCTTCTTCATGACAGTCTTCATGTTTGCTCTTGCTATACCTTACGATCACTGGACCAAGAAAGACAACAGAATTGGGTTTGTTGTGATGTACTCCCTCACCTTTTTCTTCTCCAATTTTGGTCCAAATGCCACCACATTTGTTGTGCCAGCAGAGATTTTCCCAGCTAGGCTAAGATCTACTTGTCATGGAATCTCAGCTGCTGCAGGAAAGGCAGGAGCAATTGTTGGTGCATTTGGGTTTTTATATGCTTCACAAAGTAAGAACGCCGAGAAAAATCAAGGTTACCCAGCTGGTATTGGGGTTAAAAACTCCCTCATTGTGCTTGGTGTGGTCAACCTCTTAGGAATGCTATTCACCTTGTTAGTACCAGAATCAAAGGGAAAATCACTGGAAGAGTTGAGTGGGGAGAATGAAGAAGATAGTCCTGAGGCTATAGATGCCGCTGGGTCTGCTAGGACAGTCCCAGTTTAATCAAACTTTCTGTTAAACAAAGTAGTTCAATATTCATGCTATGCTATTATTGTTATGTGACAATTTTAGTTCGGGTTTTCTACTATTAGATGCACAATAATGATGTAGATATATGTTTCTCTTTGAATCAATTACAGGTGTTTATGTATTTCCTTCTTGTTTTTCATTAATATTGGCATCTAAGCAATCATATCTGTAGCTAAATGTATTGAAGACAAATTTTGTCATGAGTTCCTTTGTTTTATTTTATAGGAGTCCTTTTAATGAAAGTTGGTATCTAAATAATCATATCTGTATGCATACTTTTACTGAGGAACAAATTCTACAATGTTAAGCAGTTATAAAGCATTTGCGTTTTTCATTTTCTTTCCTCCAATTTGTACTGCAAAACCAAGATAGAGACAAATTTGCTTGGATCATTCGATCAGTAACAGACTGTACAGATTTGTTATATAAAAAGAAGGGTAAAAATAATATAACTACCTTAAGCCTTAGACGAACTGATTTACAGTGGCTTTTATTTTGTCCTAATTAATTGTTAAATTCTTACTAAGGGTGAATGAAGAGAAGGATTGGTTCAAGATGTCTACCCGTAAAAGACCAACTTTAAGGTAGTTATATATATTTTCTTTCCAATAAAAACATGCAGGTCCAAATTTATTTACATTAGTAACTTAAATTTTAAGTAAGCAAAAGGGTCTACTACAAAACATTAGTAAAATTTTAAGGATTAATTGAACTGAAATAAAAGTTTAAGGTATTAATTTGTATATGACACAATGTTTAAGATAAATGTTTAGTCTTCTTCCTAAAAGGAAAAATCTACTTGATGCGTGTGTTATAAATAAGGAAATTTTTTAACATCTTTCATGCCTAGACACAACGAAAATTTCATGGTTCCCATTCTCCGATAGGATGAGATAATGGATCTACAATTGTCTGACTTCTGAAAGATTTTAGAAAAGAGACATCAAATTCTATGCATTCTCTAGTTGTCAAAAGTGGGTTTATTGAACTAAGACTTGACAACACTGCATCATATGCAATCACAAACAACACAACTAAGTCATCTAATGCCAGAATTAGAATTACCTATTGTTTAAACAGAGGAGCAAAGCAGATCTGACTAACGAAGTAAATGAAGCAATCAGTCTCAAGTATTGTGCTGCATAACGAAGTTTCAATAAAGTGGCAAAGAAAGCAATAAATGAGAAATTTATTGATTAAAACATGCTACAAAGCAACACTTGGCCTATATTCTGTCTATTAGATCACTCTACATAATTTTTACTATCTTCTGAATATTCTTTGCCGCAACTAGTTTCTAAAAATTGAGTACCTAGTATCCCATTACCATAATTTTCTAACTTTGATTTTGACAATCTCAACTCTAAAAGCTACAATACTTCAACTTAAGAAAAATTTACTCAACTTAGTAATATTAGGAAAAAAGAAAATTTCGAAGCAAAATACAAACTGAAATACTTCACTAGTTTCGCAATACATAAGTGGTTAGTATGAATGCACGCATATTCACACGGGGAGTCAGTAGTTTATATCGGTATAAGACTTAATATTTTATACTGCTTAATAATTTTATATAAAATATATTTTTTTACCATCCAATTATTAAATTATCACTATTTATTATTTGATATTTCATTCTATAAAATGATTTATTTTATGGACATAAAGCTTGGACAAAATGTAGTTAAAAAATGTAATTAGACAGCGATAACAACATCGACCATTTCAAGTGTCCAAATATATTAATAAAGGCTTAAGTAAATTTTTGGTATTATAAAAATCATAATTATTTATTTGATCTTTTTAAAAATGAATCCTTTATAATATATTTTTTTATTAAATGACCTCTTTTTTATTTTTGTTTTTATTTAGTCCTTCTAAATATTACAATTTTTTTATTTATCATAAATTTTCTACTTAATTATCATGAATATCATAATTTCTTGTATAATTTCCTAAAATGAGGGACTAACTAGGAAACCCGTCATATTTAGAGAAATAAAAGAAATAAATAAAAGTATTTTATAATAAAAATATGGAAGAATTATTTTGAAAAAACTTAAAATAAAAGATTTAATAAAAAATTAATTTTAAAAGATTAAAACCTTAATTGACGCTAAATAAAAATAAGTTGAAAAGTATGTAAATTGTGTGACACGTTGTTCGATCAGTCCTACATCTAGGGATGAAAACAGGTCAAGTCAGGCCAGGCTTTACTCTAAACAAGCCTGGCCTGTAACGTAATTATTAGGCCTAAACCTGACTTGTTACCTGTTAAAGGCTTTATTTTAGGCCTGACCTGGCCTGAAACCTGTTAACAAAGCCTGTTAAAAATATTTAATATTAATAAAAATATAAATATTTTATTATTAAATTAGTTTATACATTTTTCTAATTTCTATATATGTTCTTAATAATTATTAAATAATTATAATAATATTTATATAATTTTATAAATAATTTTTAAAATATTATTTAAGTATTAATTATAAATATTTTATATTAATAAAATTTATATTTATATTTTTTATTTATTTTTTAAAATTATATAAATAGTAAATATTTTAGTTTTATTTTAGAAACATATTTTGTTTACTTAAAGACATTTTATATTCAACAAATAAAGTTATAGTAAATACATAAAATTGATAAAAAAAAAAAAATAACATTCACACAGTTTGTTGAATCAATTAAAAGAAAATTATATGTTTTAAAAAAATAAATTTAAACTTACTGTAATATATATATATATATATATATATAATGACAATAATAATAACTATTAAATTAAAAAATAATTACAAAAAATAAAACTTATAAAATTTATTGAATCAGCTAAAAAAAATTATTATATTTTAAAAAGTAAATAAATATCGTCATTATAAAAATTGTAGATGATAAATACTTATATTATAAAATTTATAGATGAAGAAAAATAACATATGAGCATAGAAAGAATTATTAAAATTTATATTTAAATTAAAATAACTTATATTTCTAAATTTTTATCTTAATTAAAAAATATATGATAAAACTTAATATAAAAATTTAAACTTAATGTACTATATATATAAAATGAAAACAATAATAACTATTAAATTAAAAAATAATTACAAAATATTTAATTTTATTTGTCTCATTAATTTGTTATTTTAAATTAATAAATAAATGTAAAATTAACTACACTATAATATTAATGTAATATAGAAAATATTACTGATAAAATAAATTAAAACACATACTTATAAATTACATATAAATTGATAAATTGACTAATAATTTAATTAAAACATGTGCAAGTTATAAAAATATATATTATTATATAATTTATTTATATTATTTGTTACATGGTCTGATTATATATATATATATATATATATATATATTATAATAAATTTTTTATTTTATTTTGTTATTATTTTTTTATAAATTTTTACTTTCAAATAAAATATAATTCAGATTTAAGCAATCTCTATTTATTATAAATAAAAAGAATTATAATATAATAATTAAATTAATAATAATAAAATTAAGAGTATAAAAAATATATTAATATAATTTTATTATTTTATTTTTAAATTTTATTTCGTTTAGTTTTGATTATCTCTTATTCTTGTTCAAAGACTTAACTATTTTTTAAATTGTTTAAATATAATAATTTATTATTAAATAAATTTATTATTTAAAAAGTGTAATCATATATAAATATTTTTAATTTTTAATATAATATAATTTCTGTTTATTATAATTATAAATAAATAAAATTATAAAATAATATATTAATTTAATAATAACAGTATTAAGAATATAAAAATATATTATAAAATAACTTTATTATTTAAATATATTTTGATAGCTCTATTTTTAAATTATATTATATTATATATATATATATATATATATATTTATACAAGCCGGCCTGTCAGGCTTAACAGGCTTTATAAACAGCTCAAGCCTAACTTGTTTACTTAAACATTAAACAGGCCTTAAAAAAGGCCTGAGCCTGGTTTGTTTATTAAAAAGGTCAGGCCAGGTCAGGCCAAAACCAAGCTAGGCCACAGGCTCCTGTCAGGCGACCTGACCTATTTCTATCCCTACCTACATCATAATTACAAAAAATATATTGGTAAGGCTAACCTGAAGCTGATATTCAAAAATTAAATTTAAATATATCTTTTAGTTTTAAATTTTATAATAAAAAATATTTTAAATTTAAGCAAATATTGTCAGTTAGTTGAATTATATAGCCATTTATTTTTACATTGAATATAGGAACATGAAATTAAATTTCTCATTTACCACAAAATATTTAAAAATATATATAAAAAAATTATTCTGTCATATAAAAGGGAATTTTTCCTATCTTAATAGATTTAAAGCTTATTTTAAAAATTTTCAAACTGAGTGTTGTTTTGTTAAAAAAAAAACTGTAGAGATTCTCCCGTATTGTTTTCGCTAGTAAATTTATGAGAATATTTTAACTAAGAAATATGTTACAATATTATTATAAAAAGTGGGAAGATAAAAGACATTAAAACCCCTCGCGGAATGATGTAAGGAGTAGAATAACTCCATCATATTGGGTTATGACTTACGATTCAAATCTGAACCCACCATCTATCAGAGCCCACTTGACCACAGCATCCTTAAAAAATAACGGCCTTTTTGTGGGTGGAGAATCTCATGACCGTCGTAGTTATGCACCTCAATATATGGTTTCTATACCTCCCACTTTCACATTGTGAAAATGGTTCTTTAAGTGTACGAAGGAAAGAAACTGGATCTGAATTGCTATAGAATTTACATTGTCAAATCACTTACCTTTTCTCCATTTGTTGATGTGAGGAATCAAAATTAGCACATTTCAACCACATCTCAGCTTTAAGCCTGTATTATTTGGCATATTTCAGCAAAAAGTCCAAACATATTAGCTTGTTCATAAGAAGATACGTGCACAAAAAGCTGTATTACTTATTCCATTATTTCTCTCGAGTCCATTTTATCATCATGATTAAAGCATGATTTGTTTACTTCTTCACGATTTAAATTAACGGGTTTAATATCCCTACCATAGATAGTGAATTTGGTATCCACTTATATAACCTTTTGCTCTTAACAGGTAGTCAATGCACGTGTATGTATACATATATATACCACAATCGTGAACCGCAAGAGTCAACATTGGGGGAAAGTATTTCAAATATGGCATATAAATATATTAACATCTCGTCAAAGAATAATAGGTGTTGATGTTGTTATATATAGTCAAAAAGTCACCAATTTTATTGCTCAGGACCATAGCCGGTGATGTACTTTAATTGTTATTATCTGTTCTTGTAACTTTTTTATGCAACTATAAATATTTATGAAAAATATTTTCGTTTACAAAATTTTTAATTGTTATATTATTAAGTTATAACTTTTACTCATTATATATTTGTGACTTCTAAGTGTTGAAAGTTGGATAACTTGTAGATCTACTCTATCGCATGTAAGGCCGCATTAATCGTTTGAATAAAATGTGCCTTTTTTTTTTTTACTTATATCAATAATGCAATACACCTTGATAGCAAAACTGTACAAATTTAATAACTTTTTATGTTATATTGGGTCTACTAATATATTTTTAATAAAAATAAAAAATTTAATACACAAATATTTAAAATTTTAGTAAGAATGTACGGTAGTTTAATTTTTAATATGAAATAATATATTTCAAAAATTAAAAATTACTTAATCTAGAATTTTAAAATTAATAAATAAATAAAATAAAATCATATCGCCTTTCAACTAAAATAACGAAATACTGTATAACATATGCAAAGTTATTTTAAATAATTTTTAATCAACAGTGATCATCTTGTTAGTTATGTCACATATTTTTCCTACATTTAAATTTTTATAAAATTCGTTAAATATACTTTTATTTTATTTTATTAAAAAACTTATTTTGATTAAATAAATTAGTGTAGTGCACAAAAAAGTATTAATAGAAAGTCGTGTATATATAAGAGATATTATAGATTATAAATTGTTAAGAATTATAAACAAAATAATTAACATTAAAATGAATTTTGTATAAAAATAATTCTGTAACTATTCACAACAAAATACAAAAATAAAAAACAAAAGATCCGAGGATTACATGAACTATTAACTACTAACTATTATAATGTTCTAGAGAGATAAGTATATTATTTAAAAAAATGGTTTTTAATTTTAATAAAAAAAAAAAAAAGGTGCACTTGATCTGGTGAGACGTATAAATCGGACAGCTGAATTCATGCAAATAGTATGTATCACATAAATATTGAAAGGGAGAGATTCTTCAGGAATTGGACAATCGGTCCTATCTTGGATGAAATGGTTAATTTGTGGCCATCGTTTGCAGAAATGTGAGGAAGCTATGAAGACCATGTCACAATTGAGATGCTACAGAAAACCAATATCATCTTTTCATAGTGCAAAGCAAAATTCCAACTAAACTGTCATACGGATGGTAATTTCCACCATACATTTTTGTCTAACTACCGATAAGACTGAAAGAGAATGGCATATAAATTACAGAAAATTCAATTGAAAGCTCTGGACATTATCTTAAAGCTTGTTTAGGATTAAATACTTTGCAAGTATAAAGTACACCAAGTAACTATCCAAAGTAATTCTTTATTCTCTTTCAATCATTTACGTCTTAGTTATTCTCTAGACTCTGCAATTTTTCTTTTTTGTCGCGAAAAATACCTACATCAATCACACTTTTAAAGGAAAATATACGTTTGTTGGGTAATTATTTGGAGAATTAAACTTTATGCTAATCAGTATTCATCTCTCATTCACTGTACACAATCAAAGTTAGCTAAACCTCAACAATTAACAGCTACAAATTTCAAATTAAACTTTATTGCTGAGATTATACGAAACTTAATCATGGTTGTATTGAAAAAGATGTGGATAATTACAGTTTCCAGAGAAAGAAACCCCCGTGAAAGTGAAAGATTGACGAGAAGTAAGTTATCAAGGATAGAATAATGATAATAATATTTATTTATTCAATAATTAAAAGAATTGTAAGAATAAAAAGTAAGAGAATTTAAAATTGTTAATAATAATAATAATAAGCAAGGCTTCCTTTATTTTTCTCTTTTTTTCAGATCCTAAACAAGATTTCATCAGATTTTTTTCCCATTAGAAACAACATTCATGTTGAATGAGAGAAAAAAATACATAAAACTATTATAAAAAAAGTCAAAGTAGGTGAAGCTACAAATATAAGCACGTCAAGAGTGATAAAATTCCAATTTCAGCATTTCGGGCTAAAAACTATCCGACAAAAATGCTTCAAAAATTTTAAATCACACTCTTTTAACATTCAAAGAGTAATTTATGATAAATGATTTTAAATTTCTCCAAAATACATTCTTCCCTCAAATTATTTTATCCAAACATGCAGTTGTAATATCTTTAAGAGTCAAATTTTGAGAGAGAGGAAAAATTAAAAAAGGAAAGCACGTGTAAAACGTTTCTCTTCCCAAAGTACAATGAAATCATAACTTATTTCATATAATTGTTTTCTTATTCTAATAATTATGTCATACTGATTTCTTAATAATTTTTTACAACAATTAAATTTCTTATTTTTTAATTAAAATATATTTTTATGCTAATTTATTATTTTATAATTTGAATCAAAGATTTTTCATAAGAGATTAATTATATTTAAACTAGTAGAATTAACTTTTTTAATGATTTTTTATATACAATATTTAAATCCAAAATATTATTAAAAAATTAAATATATACTACTTAAACTAATCATCAATCAATAGTCAATCCGTTATCTAATTAATAAAATAAATTATGGACACAATCAATGATTAATTTATATACATGAAATGATACTCTACTTGTAAACTTGCATGTTAAAGAACATATAGCGACTTTAACTTTTAAATATAAGATAGCGTATTTCAATATACCAAATGATCTGATTAAATAGATTGTAATTATTCATGGGTCAATTGAGATGTTACTGATATAGTAAAATTAGATGAAATATCCTTAGGCCCTGCACGGAGTTTATGTAAATACGAAAAAAAAAATAGTTTTATGATATTAAAAAAATATGTTAAAATATAATTTTTTTCTTAATTTGTAATGTTATTGTAGGTAATGTTATTTTTAATGTAATAATTTTTTTTATAAAATTTAATAATATGGATTATCAAAATTTTTAACAAAGTTATGATGATATATATGTTAAAGTAGTTCATAAAATGCTTCGTTGTAAATTATATTGTCATAATAATATTTTTTTTAAAACTTATTTTGATAATACTAGTCTTGATAATGTAATATATAACTAATTGTGTTCGATAAAATAGTAATGTTACTTTTCCATACTATTTTTGTTGCTTCATTAATTGATGTAATTATTAATCTTATTACTAATGTGATTTATAAAAGTGTGGATTGATTGATCTTATATTTAAAATAAGAAAAGTTGTTAAAATTAATTAATGCATTTATAAATATGTAATTTTGTTGTTGATACTTATTTATATTTTAAAAAGTAAAGTACAAATTAAAAATTTAGTTGATGATGTATTAACTAATTTTTAAATTGTATGAAATTATAGACTTAAAATATGATATTCTTTGGGCTGTTCTCTTTTTCTCTTAAAATATGATATTCTTTGGTTAACATACCTGAACCATTCATTAATATTTTAGACTTTATCTTTGACTAACATTGTGACGCATTAAGCATTATTTAAAACTCACTCTTTAACATTTTGATTTAATTTAATTTCTAGAAAATTTAATGTGATACATGTAAATATATTTGATAGACTTATCCAATGCACTTAGTGTGTAGATTAGAAAAATTATTAAATAATATTAATTGTCTATTAATTTATTTGATATAAATAGATTAATCATTTTTATAAAAATGATTAATAAAATTAAATTTGAATATAAATATATTTAACTCTCTCTCTTTTTGTAATGGGCCCTCGTAAATTTGAAAAATTATATGTTTGTAAGGGCCCCCCGTGAATAACTCTCTCTCTCTCTCTCTCCTAATGAATAACTCTCTTTTAGTAGCAAGATTTCCCACGAGAGATATATGTTTTTTTTTTTTATCATATTATTAATCATAATTTCATTTTTTATTGTTTTTTTAACACACTTTACATCCTAAAAATAAAGGATCGAATTATATATTTTTTTCAATATTCTAACCTCAACTGCAATAGATTAATTGACTAATTTTAATTTAAAAAGTTTTAAAAAGAGTAAACATGTATTTATATATGTGTTTATTTAATTGTTTTTAAAAATTTTTTATTTATCTAATCTTGACATTGATGGGTTGATTAGAAGTGAAAATATTTTTACAGAACTTTTTATTAGACTGAGTTAAAGTGAAGATTTATTGATAGAGAAATTGTATAAAATAATTCATTTAATTAACAGTAATAGCATCACTTTTCACAAATATGATCCTATTATTAGGCAAATTAATAGATTTTTTAAATTAAAATATTTTATTTTAAAAAAAAATAATTTATGTGCCGAATTTTTAAATAGATATAACGTGTCTAAAATGGTTAACTTTTGTGTTCTTAAACATCTCTGTTAGTGATGAATACTTGACCATTTGTTAATATATTTTTGTCTTTAATAAGCTTTAATGTTTTTTTTTTCATAATAAAGAATGAAAAGAAAAAAAAACATTTTTTCATGTAAATATTACATTTTATTTTATTTTTATTATTTTACTTTTTATCGGAACAAATCATTAGATAATATTGTTATATTGGATTTCCGTTCAAATTAGCACGTTAATTGACTGGGCGGACAAACTTTTGGCCTCGTAGAAATAAGTTACGGCTTCTTTGGATACAACTAATGTGATTTTTTTCAAAAAAATCTTCATTACTAAGAGAGTAACAAAAATGATTCAGCAAGTATACATATATAAAAAGAACCCAATCATCCAATAACGCCATAGTTTCTGCATATTTAGTTCAGCATTTGACACAATTTGAATGGACGTTTAAGTTCCAGAAACTATTTTAAAAACGTGTTTGAAGAGGTACTTCCAAGGCATAAGAACATCTAACGTATCTCAAATTATAGATATAATAAGAATAACTATCTTTCTCTTTAAAGTGAGGAGTTGTAGCTGGCAGGTTCGTAACCATGCCAAACTTCAGTTAGATCACTACAAAGAATATGCTTTTGAATATGCAAAACTCTTTAAGAGCTCAAATCTGCTACAATTTTAATTAATACACATCATCGATGGTAATTACTCTTATTATTATACCAATATTAATTAATAAAAGAAATAGAGTTGGAGTGAAACCTGTGGAGAATATGCTTTTTTCAGTATTAAAAAAATACTAATAATAATTATAAATTTTAACAATAAATTAAAAAATGGTATAAAACTATAATTAATTTTTAGTTTTACGCTTTGACAAAAGCAGAACGAACGAGTGCAGTTAAATAGGGAGGCATTCCCCACGCTCCTTTCTGAATTTCTAAGTTGTTTCTCTCTCTCTCTCTCTCATAGGAACAACTACGCCACTCCGTTTCACTTGCTTTAAGTGACGCTGTCTCGTTCCTGTTCTTTGTTTGATTCCTTGCAGTGTTCTACGTCTGAATAGCGCAGCATATTGCTTTGGTATGTTATGCCTCTTTGTTTCTGTTTTATTTTTTAATCATTTCTGTGTGCCTTTTCTACTCTCTTTTTTCTTGATGAGGGGTTGGGGTGGAATTTTATTTTTCTGTGCTCTTGTTGACATCAAATAGCAGAGCATTGTCCTCTGTTATTGCTCTACAAACTTCTTTTTATCCCCTAAATTCCAACTTAGTTTTATTTAACGGTTTCAATGCTGCTGCTGCTGCTGCTGCTGCTTTTTTTTCATAGTGAGCTTCCTTTAACTCCACAGTCCATATTCTTTATGGTTCTGGTGGGACCTTTTTAAACACACTTCTCTGCCCTTCTTTTATCCCTTAATCTCGGTTTTCTATTATTATATGGTGGTGGAATCCAATCTTTTCTTGTCTCTCATAGTAATTTAGCACGAAAAATCTAAGTCAACTAACTTTCTTCGAGCTTTTTTAATTATTTTCGCTATCCACTGAAAATTTATGGGAAAATATTTCATCTCTGTGTAAGTATGCGGCTGCTGCATAAACCCAAAGAATAATATAAGATGCATATTTGAGTCTATTCATTAATAAATATAAGCTTTTAACGTCTTTTCAGCTAAACATTCCTGTCTTCAACCGGACATCATTTCCTCTTCTTAAAATTTTATGTCCTAAAATAATTATAGAACGTGCACACAAGGATTTGTATACTTCACAAATCCTGCGACACACAAGTTATAAAACATAAATTAAAAATATATATAATTAATATTCTTACTAATAAATATTTATATTTTTCTTAGTATGATGTTTATCTCTTTTATTACAATTTTAACATCCTCTGCGTCGTTATTTTAATATTGGTAAGGAATGTAAAAATAAGTGAAAAGATATAGTTGAAAAATAATAATTAGTATTATTTCAGATTGTTTAATAAAACATGAATTTGATTGTAAATAACAATAATTAATTGATTAAATAACATTAAATATATCCTGTTAAATACTTTTAATTACTTGAAGAGGGATATATCAAATGATTTTTCTATTCCCAGTATAATAATAAATGCAAAAGCCTATCTTTGTTGATTTTTATTATAACATTATAATTACATAAATTTTTGTACTAATGTTAATAACGTGTTGACGTGGCTTAAGATATTAATTTTATTGTTGAGGTGCATGTTTAACGGGTAGAATGAAATAAATATGAATAGAAGATCAAAGCAAATTTGAAAAAATAATATAATCTTAACAAACTTTTATCTTATTTAGTGTTTGATGCAAATATGATGTTTATCCTATTTTATGCACAATATTAGGATATGATATAAATTATACGAAGATAATTGAGATCATGGCAGAGGAGGCAAGTGGGGGTAAGAAGGGAAAAAATTATCTATTATCTCCTATTCTTTTTTTACTCATCCCCATTAATAAATTTTAAAGTAATAAATATTATAGGATAAATTTATCTTATTTTATTGATTTATTAAATAATTAATTGAAAGAAATCAAATTATCTTATCCTAGCTTTATTATCTGGGCTTATGTTTGAAGTTTATAGTTCGGATTCTCAATTTAAAGTGTTTTATCTTAATTCGAAATCGTCTTAATTTAGTTTAGGATAGAGTTATTTTTTAAGTTTGAATTTCTAGTAACTGCTTTTTTGATCGATTTAGTTTCCGTTATTCTTGATAAAGTTAATTGAAATTTGCTTATCATTTAAATTGAGTTAGTTACTTTATTGATATGTTTAATTTGATTAGCTTATCAATTAGAAAAGTTAGCTAATTACTCTGTTGGGATGGTGTTATAAATAGATGATAGTTCTTTAGTCATCTGAGTTGCTTCTGCAATTTCATTACTACACCCGCTCGATCACAGGAATACTTCTCTGTTCTTCCGCATCAGGTTCACCTCCTTTAATGCAATGCAACGCTTTATCTGCTACACTTTCTTCCCGTTATTACGATCTTCTGCATTTTGATATCTCCGCCTTTAAAATTTTCTTTAATAAAACAATATTTGAACTTTAAAAGATCTTTTTCATGCCATGACTTTCTGTTGTTTTTAGTTTCTTCTTTTTATCCTACCGTCCCAATTTATTGTTGAATTAATTTCCCGTTATTAGTATTTTAACGATCTCAATGTTCTGTAGTTTGTTTTCCACTGTGGCCCCCGTGTTGAAACATGTTTTGTTGATGTTGACTACGGTGGAAATTGTAGCTCCCTATTTTGTCTTATTGTCATTACCTTTCTTTTGTGATTTGAATTGTCATGGCACTTACTGCTGATTCATGGGTCCATTTATTTGCTCATGTTAAGTATCACGTGCACATGCTTTTGACATGTCTAACACCGCCTTCTAAGTTCTCCGTGTATATATTATCTACTGATCTTCTCCATTTGTTCATGGGTATATTTCAGTTAAGGTACTTATTGAGAGAGTTGAGTGAAGGAAGAAGCTTTTGCTGACAAAGGAAAGACATGGCCAAGGAAAACTTGCAAGTGCTTAATGCACTTGATGTTGCCAAGACACAATGGTACCATTTCACTGCTATTGTGATTGCTGGGATGGGTTTCTTCACTGATGCCTATGATCTGTTCTGCATCTCCCTTGTCACCAAATTGCTTGGTCGCATATATTACTATGAAGGTCCGAACAAGCCTGGGGCTCTGCCAGACAATGTTTCTGCTGCCATCAATGGTGTTGCATTCTGTGGAACACTTGCAGGCCAACTTTTCTTTGGTTGGCTTGGTGACAAAATGGGAAGGAAGCGTGTGTATGGAATGACCCTTATGCTCATGATGATATGCTCAATTGCCTCTGGTCTTTCTTTTGGCAAAGAGCCTAAAACTGTTATAACCACCTTATGCTTCTTCCGTTTCTGGCTTGGATTTGGCATTGGTGGAGATTACCCTCTTTCAGCCACTATCATGTCTGAGTATGCCAACAAGAAGACTCGTGGAGCCTTCATAGCTGCAGTTTTTGCTATGCAAGGTTTTGGAATTTTGGCTGGTGGCATGATTGCAATCATAGTTTCATCTGTTTTCAAAGCCATGTACCCTGCTCCAACATTCCAGTTGAACCCAGTTTTGTCCACAGTGCCACAAGCTGATTATGTCTGGAGGATAATCTTGATGTTTGGTGCAGTCCCAGCTTTGTTGACATACTATTGGCGTATGAAAATGCCTGAGACTGCAAGATACACTGCATTGGTCGCCAAGAATGCTAAGCAAGCAGCTTCAGATATGTCAAAGGTGTTGCAGGTTGAGATAGAAGCTGAACAGGAGAAAGTTCAGCAATTGGACACAGAAAGAAGGAACGAGTTTGGCTTGTTCTCAACACAGTTCCTTCGTCGCCATGGCCTTCACCTGGTTGGAACAGCCACTACTTGGTTCCTGTTGGACATTGCCTATTATAGTCAGAATCTTTTTCAGAAAGACATATTTAGTGCCATTGGCTGGATTGCAGAAGCAAAAACCATGAATGCCATTGAAGAAGTTTACAAAATTGCTAGAGCGCAGACCCTCATAGCCCTTTGCAGTACTGTCCCCGGTTACTGGTTCACAGTGGCACTTATTGATAGGATGGGAAGGTTTGCTATTCAGTTGATGGGCTTTTTCTTCATGACTGTATTCATGTTTGCCTTGGCCATACCTTACCACCACTGGACCATGCATGGCAACCAAATTGGGTTTGTTGTGATGTATTCATTGACTTTCTTCTTTGCCAATTTTGGTCCAAATGCCACCACATTCGTGGTGCCAGCAGAGATTTTCCCAGCTAGACTAAGGTCAACATGCCATGGCATATCAGCTGCAGCTGGAAAAGCTGGGGCAATGGTAGGGGCTTTTGGCTTCTTATACGCTCAAAATGGCATTGGAGTCAGAAATACGCTTATAATTTTGGGTGTGTTTAACTTCTTGGGGATGATGTTTACATTCTTGGTGCCTGAGTCTAAAGGAAAATCTCTGGAGGAGATGTCTGGTGAAGCTGAGGAAGAGACTACTGCTACAAGAGAATCAGCAATGGAAGCTGGTCTTCAAGTTAGGACTTAGGACCATGTGACCATCAGAGTTTGTCATTGCAGTTGAGCTTTTTCTTATATGTTATCGTAGATTTTGTCATTGCAGTTGAACTTTTTTTTTTTTTTTTTTTTTTTTTTTTTCTGGCATCTCTGAGAATATTTTTTTTCTTATATTACTCTATTTTGCTTTCTTTTTATATTATATTCCTTTACTCTATTTTGCTTTTTTATATATATATATATATTAAAAAATATAAGGACAAACCACTAATAACAGTAATTTTATTGAAAAGAGAAGTATTAATCATATTTTTATAATTTTAATATAATAAATGTATTTTTTTTTTTATAAAAAATTATATTTATGAATGTTTAAATTTAAGTTGTTAAATGAAACATAGAAGGTAAAAACATATGTGCGCTCTCTATTATACAGCTCTTATTTTTCCATTTACCGTTCTCAAATCCGTCCCCATTAACATGGCCTAGCACTTTATTTTAATAGCATCAAATGCTTTATTTTATCCTTTCTTTTCTTGACGCTGTAAATAGCTTAGAAAAATATGTATGTAAGTCTAAATTAACTTCACCTGTCACAGTTTAGCAGAACCTTGCACTTTAAAATAATATGATAGAATCGAATTCTCGCGGTTATCTTTATCTATCTTTTCTCTTGACTCTTGAGGCTGTAAATAATAAATATAAAATAGGAAAAAAAGATCTCCATATTGATATTTTCCTATTTTGCATCTCTTCCTCTGGCTGTATCTTCTCAGCAACAACCTTTATTTGTGAATGTCATTTTTTATCTTCTTTTATAAAGCAGAATGGCCCCATCTTTGAATTATATTCGATTGAAGGTTGCTATCGAAGAGCTCAAAGACAAAACAACGTTGACGACAATGCTGTTGAAGCCAAACTCTCCTGCTCCCATTCATATTCCTTAATATCATTGATTGTGTGCTCATTACTCAATAACAAGGAAGAACCTCGTTTATTACTTAATAGCGTACCTCGTTTATGAGGAACATTAATTTTTTAGGTAGGTGTAAGTACTTAAGATTGGAACAAAAAAATTTAATGAAGTTAATCGATGGGTCACAACAAAGTAAATGCATTGGGGTATAATGTAGTTATTTGTTGTCATTGTGATAGAGGCTCCTTTTCTCAGCCTTGCCTTCAAACAACGCTACATTGCGAACAAGACTGATTAAAACGTCATTTGGACTATAAATGAGAAAGGGAATAAAAAGTTTAGTTTCTCATTCTCTATCTTACTTTCAACAAGATTAGACTTTGCTACATGGTATTATTGGGTTGTACAGCAATGAAAAAATAAACTTTTGATATGTACACACCCTTTATTCCAGATATTTTTGCGTACGTCTTTCAGTTTCAATCGAGTAGAATATTGCACTTTATGATCACAAATCAAATTGTGAAAGATGGATACAAGTAATTGACCCCTGTTCTCAGTAGACGGCTAAGAATTCAATACCTTTGAGCATAGTCTTGATTTCCCTATAGTAGTGGAAACGGAACAGTGTTACTTTGCAAGGGTGTTGCATTCTGACATTTCCTAGAGAAAAGTAAATGGACCAAAAGGACTGTGACACTTCATCTAAGTAGCCATGAATCTGTCCCGAACAATAATATCAGACAAAACAGTCGTTTATTTGTTGGGTTAATGTTTCCATGTGAAATATTTGTGGTATTTGTGGTTGTGAACCTTGGGGTTGGGCCAACTCTTACAACAGGTGTAAAATGGGTAAAATATTTTAAGGTAGGGGACGGACTTTCTTAATTGCGATTAGTAAGTGTAATTATAAACTCAGAACTAATTGGAGAGTGGTGGAGAGACTGCTTCAATTTCTAGTATCAATCAGAGTCAGCAATATGCAACGATAGGGATAGAAGTTTTCTTTGTTATACAAATTACTCTCAGCATGTTTGGTTTTTACATTTCTAAACCTTAAAACTCGTATTTATTTTAATACAATTTAATGTAGCGCCAAGAAAATAGGCGCATGTTTACTTATTTACGACACGAAATTAGACACACAATATCTGATATTAACCATAGGGACACCAGAGATATGTGTTGCAGGATTATTATTACTATTATTGGGTCTTTAAAATACTCCTCTCATTATAGTAATGGCACACAATTTTATATGATTTTTTTCCTGATTTATTTTTTTAACAACAAAGACAATTTTGTCAAAAAATATATAAACAAAATAAAAAATAATTAGTATATATAGATATACCTATCAATACGGCTTTTATTTTTGTCAAAATAAGGTAGAGAAAGGAAAATCTGGCCCTGAACTGTGTGATCAGAGTATGGTTGTGAAATTGGGCTGAATAATCTGGCCCCAAGTTTTTGCTCTAGCCCGAGTCCAGCCACTGAAGTTTCGTGATCCAATCATACTACTGAGGTTGGTTGAAAATTACTTTTTATAATTAAACTTTTATATTTTCAGAAATAAGTTTTCAAAATTAAGATTTTACACTTCCAGAAATTAATTTCTCATACTTAATTTTTCTTATTTCTAAAAATTAATTTCCAGAATTAATAAGAATTTATCCTTCTGAAAATTAGTTTCCAAAATTAGTGTTTCATGTTTTTGAAAATTAATTTCAGGACTAATAATTATTTTCAAAAATAAGTTTACAAAATTAAAATTTAACATTTTCAAAATTAATTTTTCATATTTCTGAAATTACGAATTATATTTCAAAATAAGTTTCTCGAATCAAGATTTTATTTTCTGAATTAAGTTTAATAAATTAAGATTTTATGCTTTTAAAAATTAATTTATAAATTATAAATTAATTTTGATAATAATTTTTTAAAATAAAATTTTATATTTCTGAAAACTAACTTTTTATATTTATAAAAACTAAAATTTGAAATTATTAAATATTTTTAAAAATAAATTTATTCATTAAAATTAAAAATAAAAACATTTGTTTTATCATCGTAAAAGATATTCAAAAAATATTTTAAAAATATTAAATATAAAAAAATGGAGTGCAAAAACGAACTCCCTTACCAAAAAATTGCAACGCAAAAACTAAAAATCAAATGTTATAACTTGGAACTACAATTATTGGATAAAGGCCAAAATGAAAATTTAGAATATTCGATACCAGCACTGCCAAAAACTAAGCCAAGGTCCAATGTGAAAAATTAATTAACACTTGTTAACAGAATAAAAAGAATATTATTAATATTTGTGATGAGAGTAATAAAGCAAACCATTGAATAAAATGAAGGCATGCAAAATAGTGCTTCTTTTATTTGATTATTTCCAGTTTAGAGAATGATAAGTGGGTAGAACATATATTATAACTAAGCACAATGGACATCTGAAGAAATTGGGTTCAGTGGAAATTCATTGCTCCAAGCATACTGGAAATTGACGGCTGCATCAGGAGTGATAGGTTGGCCACTTTTAACGAGACAAACATCACCAGAGACACTCAAAATCGTAGGGCTTATGCTTTTGGCTGTCTGAAATCCAGTGCAATTCAACTTCACATTACTTTGAACGCACAATTGAGGGCATTTATTGATTATGCTCACAAAAAATATTGAGTAGCCCTTCTCTTGTCTTCCTGTATTGTATTGGTTCACATCAAGATTGCTCAAAGCGCATTGTCCATTCACTGCACCAATTGAGTATGGTTAAGAGCATGTTTCTAACCATAGTAATAGAAAGGTGAAAAAATGCACCATGCAAATGCCAAATAATCATTTGAACCAAAACAAAATTACCTCTTACAAGGACAAGAAACAAGCACAGTGCTTTGAGGATGGCAACCATTTCCATAGAGACAAGTACTGATTTCTCTAAAGCTGTTTTTGTATTTTGTTTCTTTCTTGATGTGAAAGGGAGGGTATGGTGCGATATTTATACAGGGTCACCGGTGCTTACTATTAACATTATTAGTTTTAGTAACCATCCTAAAATTAATATAATTTAGGGTGCAAAGTAATTACTCCATCCGTTTTTCCATTTCTTGTTTTGGAAGAGAATCTTTACTTTTATTCTGTGTCATTTTAAAATTCTAATATAACATTAATTATTATTTTGTTGATTATACCATTATTAATATAATATTAACTCTTAAATATGATTTTAAATATTAAAAATTAATGAGATTTTGTAATCGTAATGACATTCAATTGTCATTTACTTAAAATTGTTTACTGTTTGTAACAGAAGGGCTAGGATTGTGAATAAATCATGCATATTGATTTAATATCAGTTATATATTTTTCTTATCATTTTAAATATTGTTTCCATTACATAATATTATTATTATTATTGCTCGTGATAATAAATTTTTATTAAAAATTATATAATTTAATACATTAACACTATTAACGTTATAATTTTTAATAAATATCTTATTATCACGTATAATATTGTATAAATAAGAAAAATCATTTTCATAATTACTCATGATATTTACCATAAAGGAATTAATGACTTTTCAACCGATATTATTATTTTTATTGTTTTTATTAAAATAAATAGCTAATTCGTCAAAGTTAAAAAAATATATATTATAAATTTAATAAAATAAATATTTTATTTTTAATAAATATTTTATTTTAAATATTTAAACTCAATTTTAAAGAATGAAATTTAAAAAATGCTTTTAAATTTTAAAATATTATATTCATAAATCAAATATTTATTATATTTTTAATATGATAAAAAAAAATTTATAAATAATTTTTTTAATATTTAAAATCAATTATAAAATCTAAAGTTAATAAAGTTTTAAATATTTTTATTTAAATAAAAGCTTACAAACTTTGTATACTTAGAATTAACCGCAAGGATTCATTGTAAAAAAAAAAATCGATAATAATTTATAAACAGTGTTAGATTGATTTTAATACAAATAAAATATTAATTATAATTTTTTAATTGTTTAATATAACTTAAATGACTGGTAAAATTAAACAAAAAAAATACTTTCTAATTTTTTTCAAAATAGACAACGTATAAAAGAAGTCTATAGAATTTTTTGTATTATATTAAATAATAAATATTTTACTATATTGAAAAAATATTTTTTTAAATTTCAATAATATTAAATAACTCTGTATGTGAATAAGTGTGTAGTCGGAGAAGATATATTAAATTTAGTCCATCATTAAAGTTTTAAGATACTGACTTATCGACATCATTCGCATGAGTTTATTTCGTATTTTAAGTGTATTTTATTTATTTTTAAAATATTATCAAAACATAATTAACGTAGATTTTAAAATTAGTATATAAAATTTAAATTAATGAGTATTTATTCAACTTTATATATAAAATATGAATCTTAATTTTTAAATTAAAATAATTTTAAAATGAGTTGTTTTTATTAAGTGTTATTTAGTTTTAGAACTTTAATTTTAAATTTTATATCTTTAATTTATTTTTTTCATAGAATAAAATATTTATTAATAATAATTAAAACTTTTACTGTTGAAAATAAAATATTAAATTTACAAAATAATTATAAAATTTATCTTTATTTTTATTTTAAAATATCATTTTAATTTACTAATGCCGCGAAAAAATCACTAATAACAATAGATTTAATTGACCAAAATCTTATGTTGGGATTTAACATGCCGTTATTAGGTTAGGAAAAACTTAATTCTTTATTTTGCCAAATCAAAAGCTAAAATTATGAGAAATGGTAGTTGTTTTTCATTTTTTTTAACATTTTATAAAAAAGTGTATGATAAAATGGGGAAAAACTAAAGAGAGAAATAGTGTAGTAGTAAAATGTATTATTAAAAAATTATATAAATAATATAACTTTAAAATTATAATATTTTTTCTTTCATTTCAGAACTCACATTTTTACTGAATATTTTTTTCAATTTTTTGGGTAAAATATTTTTTAAAATTATAATTAATTAATTTTAAAATTTTTTTATTTAGCTTCTCATAAATTTATTTATTTATAATAATTTTTTATAGCTTATGGATGACACAACAGGTTGCTAATATTACATTATAAATATATATAACATACCTTATTGTTAAGTAATAGACAATTATTATTATTGTTATTATATATAATAAGTTTATTATTTATAAGAACTCGAATAAAACAAAAAAAAATCAAAAAATAAAATAAAATTTAACTAATTACAATAATCAAAAGCATATTTGAACTTTTTTTTTTTTCTATCCTATACTGTGACAAATCAATTAAACTTTATGTTGAAGAAATTAATCGATTAGAATAAGACAAGATTTCATATTTGGAATTTTGAAGATTTGAATCTAGTCTTTAAGTTAATTTGTTTTCTTTATCTTAGAATGTAGCATTATATCTTTCCTTAAGAATTATGTAAAATAAAAGAAAAGTAAGTATATTGTCACACTTATACGCTTATTAACTCTTTTTTTAAGTAATTTTTATTTAAAATATTTTTTATAACTATATTAATGCCATTGGTAAAAGTATTTTGAAAAAATAAAATAAAAATAGACATATAAGTGTAATAACAGGTATTCTTGTAAACTTAAAACTCGTTGCCCCCCACACTTTGAGACTACCTACTCACATTGGAAATTCTACAAGTGTGTTCCGGGAAATTAAAGTGATACCAATGCTGGGTAGCTGGTTTCAATTGAGTGGTGCTTTTCAATAACCATATGCTTTGCATATTCAGATTATCACACTTTTTTTTGAAACTGGTATAATCGTTCTGATGAGGCACTTGTTCCTCCCGCAAGAGAATTTAGACACCCAATAGACATGGAGAACACGGTTCTATCGGTGAGATATCTTCTTCTTCTTGTTTTTCTTGCTTATCAGCATTTTAATTTTTAATCAATTTAATCACCGTTTTTGCTGGTTTCAACTTCGTACAAGGAAGCACTTTTTTTTAAAAATTTCTACTTTGCCTTTCTTATCAATAAGTATTGAAAAAAGAAAAAAAAAACATGAAAATGATAGTGCTTTTTGGGTTAAGTTTACTGCTGGAAAGGAAAAACAAATGTATACTGGAGATGGAAATAATGTTATAAACTTATAATTGTACCTATAAATTTGGCTTTAATGAAATTAGAAGGTTAATATTTCACTAACGTAAGTTTGCTGTACCCTGTAACATGAAAAAAGATCCTCATCAAACTCATAAACTCGCTATTTTATTTTCATTCTTTGTTCCTCTTTACATCCTTATTAGTACTTGTTCGTTGTTTGATATCTTACATGTTTTATCACTAATTGCGAGTCAACTAGCAACACGCCCTACAAAAAACGTACATGACGTCCTTAAATTTTCATTTTATTCAAATCAGTTCACGTAAAACCAGATGCTGATGAAGCTACAAATATTTTTGTTAATTAAGTCAATTGTGTTTGGCACTTTGCCTCATCCATTTTTGTCACTATTTATTGTTTTCTAGCAACAAATATGTTATTTCCTTATGGTTGGTTTTCCGTTGGAATCGAAAAAAAAAGATCGAAGAAGAAAGAAAAATGAAAAAGAGAAGCCAAATTCTGGAAGTATATTATGTTGGTCCATATATAATGATGGTAGGACCGTGATAGTTCCACCTTCATAAAGGTGCTAACCAAATGACGAGGACCTTAGAGAGCAGAACCATCCATCAGTGAATAAATAATTTGTACTTTAAATAATTGTCTAATGGTCATTAGATTGTTCCCGAAGTACGTATTGAACAAAGAAACAAGAATCCCACAGCATTCAAATTTGCTTTCTTCAAAGGTAACTTCAACTCCAAATTTAACTTACTCTGCATCAATCTTTTGTCATAATCTGAGTGTGAGCATATCAAAGATTCCTAGACGAAAATATAGTTGTATTTGCTTAGATATCTCACATAAATTGGACATGTGACTTCCAGGGAAATGGACACCCCATGACACCAAGTGTCCACTTTCCAAGTAGTTGATAAGAAATGAGTGATCAACCAACAATGTTTGTGTCAATTTCATTTCCGTTTTGAATATTCCTCTCGATTTATGATTGATAAAGGACGTCCTATTTAACTTTAACTTTACAAGAATATTAAACTACCCAAATTTTTTAGTTGTCAATTATTTTATTTTTTATGTAATGTTATCAAATTTAGAAGCAAATCCAAATAACAAATATATTAAAATTAAAGATACGTTTGAAATTTGCTTCTGTTATTTAAGTCATAAGGTTATTTTGTGAAACATAACTTAAAATTGCTTTCTAGAAACAAAAGGCTAGAATTACTTTTTGAGAAACTATTTCTAAAACCTATTTTAGAAACCTTAAAATATATTTTTTGTTTTTAGAAAGAAAAACTATTTTTTAAATAAAATAAACATGTTCACAGTGATGTCAAGCTCCTCATCCAAGCAAATTGATATTTTTGAATTAGCATGTTGAGTTGAGTTGGGGGTGAATGCCACTTGCGTTGAGATTTTCCCAATTCTCCCATTATGCATGACGGGCACGTATAGAGTGCTGTCTACCAGAAACTTCAACACATGTTATATCCATCTTGGGAGCGTGGACCACAAAGGGAGAGCAGAGTGCACACTCACTCCCCATTTTCCAAGCCCATATTCTGTACTTACTACACTACCTAATTATTTAGTATTTGTTATCAATTTAATATTCTAACATTTCAGAATTGTTTATAAATTCCTTTGCTTTATCACATAAATATATATCTACTGGAAAAGGCGTACAAGATTATTAAAATAGATCTTCCGGTATAAAAGGTTAATAGCATGACAATGAAAAACACTATGATTATTAGGCAAAATCGGCCTTTCAATCCGTGAATAGCCAACCAAAAGAGTGTTGGCACTTTGTAGTCATTAGTCAGCAAGTCACTTACATTTACATCTGCCAATACCTAATTTGTGGACTCTTATTCACCTCTCCATTCTGTCTTTTTCAACGTCGGGTCAGTAGTGTGTCGTTGAATTGTTTTTTATTTAATAATTTAAAAAAAAATCATAATCAAACAATTATCAAACTCTTAACTGATTAAATAGATTCCTTATCTATGAACTGAGTACTATTTTGTGCCTGTGCATATTCCAAAACTTGTAAAACAAAATTATTTTCAGCGTGAATAATATCAGGATTTCGTGAAGCTTATTTCTATTTAATTTCAAAATTTCAAGGTTATTAACATATATAGATAACTTATCATTATTATCAATCTACTAAACTTTGTAGAGTGTTCACTAGGAATAGTTTTATCATCTAGATTTGAGTACTCCAGCAAAGTGACGAGGTAAAGTTTAGAAAATATAATGTTTTTTTTTTATATATAATTGGTGATTAACAAATTAATTATTGTTGCAAACGGGCGGCCACAACAGTACGATAAAAATGTGTTTAAGAAAAATATTTTTTACAAATAAAAAATGTTTTCTAAAAGCATCCTTATAGCGCTCAAGCAAGGATCATAGATGAATTATAAGAACATAATCAAGAATTGAATAACGACGTCAACCAGCTGAAGGAATAGATGATGTAGATCTTAGAGACACTGAAGTCTCGTACTTAAGCATCTCCAACACAACCTACTCTTACTTATCCACTAAGTTCCATCCCTATACAAGGATCGTCTCAAAGTTTTCTTCTTCATGAAACAATGGTACCGCTAACCCTGCATGTAGAAAGGCCTCCACAACAAACAACAAGCTTTCAATCAACAAAATGTCCAATTTCTCCTATATAGCCTTCCCCCTGGCTATACACCACCGATAACTGATGTCGCAACCGGGCGGTCGCAACGGTACGGCGAAAAACGTTTTTTAAAAAAAGTATCAGAAGAGTCGCCACCAAAGTTTATTTTAAGAAAAACCTTTGAAAAACTTAAACATAATACGATCTTTGAAACCAAAAATGAGTTCGGGAGTCATTTACGTGTAGGGAAGGTATTAGCACCCTACAACGTCCGTTTAAAAACGATTACCTAAAATTAATTGTGCAAATTCATTCTAATTTTGAAAAATATTTATTTAACCCCTAAACATTAATTATTTTATTTTAGAAGAAGAAATATTATTTATTGAAATATTATTTGGGTTATTTTAAAAATTATTTTGACTTGACGGGTTAGGTTCCCGCTCCTACGTATCCCTGGGTGCAATGGGGAACTCAAAGCCACGTAGTTCTATCTAAAAAATTACGAAGTTGGTTAATTAAAATAAGTTCAGTAAAAGAGATTTATTTTGAGATTAAAATTATTTTTGTAAAGTTATAAAATTTAGGATACAAGATAACGCGGTTATACATATACTCTACGATAAACAATATAGAAAGTGAAGAAAGATCACACAAATATATTGTAAATAGTTAAAATATCTTATTATTACAAAGTATTTAAATTTTACTTTTGATGTGAAAGAAAATTTAAGATAGCGTAAGCTATACATAAATCTTCCTATAATTTGTTGGACAATCGAAGGCAATGTAAATCACACATCGATATTTGTATAAATAAGCAAAGAAATGTTTAGTTATTTAATTCATCAAATTTTGAAATATTAAGAAGAAAAATTACAATACGAAATTAAATCCATTTGATGAAAAGAATAAATATATCTAAATTGATTAAAGAAAATAACTATTTAATAAAAATTTAAATTTTATTTGATAAATTTATATTGCATAAGACCTAAGGTAACGTTAGTACACATAGATTTTATCAATTTATATTACATAACGATAGAAAACTATACATTAATATTATAAATTGATGAGAATATTACACTATTTATTTGTTTACAAAATAATTTGTGAGTTATAAAAAAAACTAAAATATGAATATAAAATCTAATTATATCAATCATCCTAAAATTAATACAATAAAGTAAAGAATGATAACACTGTAAATAAATAAATTATAAACACATAAATAAATATAAACTATATATACATACACACATATATTTACATGAATTATTTATGTATTTTTAAATTTAGTTGGCTAAATATGATATCCTTAAAATAATAATAATAAAAATAATAACAGAAAAAATGAAAAAAAGTGAATAATAAATAAAAAGAAGTTCAAGCGTAATCTAACATTAATCTCGGTCTAAACTTTTTGGAAGTGAACTATATTTTTATGACATAAAATAAATAAATAAATATAAAAGATATAAAGAAAAAAGAAAGAAAAGGAAAAAAAAATGAAATGACTGCACCATGCTGTAAGTTAGACTGTCGCTCCTTTCACCGCCTATATTCTTCTATATCTCATATGCATAAAATCAATGAACTAACAAAGAATTGAAAAGACTATACTCTGCACTTCTCGATTTCCATCTTTATATCTATTTCATTTCCAATGCATTAATAAGCAAATAAAATAATATATAATGCAGCTTTTTGAATGGATTTGACCGTATCTCTCCTCGACGTGCATAAGTCACGTTTTCATCAAACTCTCTTTTCATTTTTATAATAAAATAATAAGAACATATTAACAAAACAACTAAATCCTATCAAATGACTCATAACTTGTATTCTTTTTTATCTTGCGTCTTTCATCCCGCGACATGGTTCTGTGAATATGAGTTTAGCAGTAAAGACAATACCTTGGTAGTATTCAAAGTTGAAGAACGTTCAGATTTGACCAGCAATGGAGGATGAAAGACGGTGACTATGATTCCTTTCTTCTCTTGATTTTTGATTTTTTCTACTATTTTATTTGTTCTCTTCTTTGTTGTGCTGTTCTCCTTCCTCTATAAAATGCTCCCTTTTTTTTTTACCTGCTTCCTCTCTTTCTCCCATATTCCTCTTCAAAATGTTTCTCTTTTTTTTTTGAAAACAAACTTGTTGCTACCTCTTGAAATATTTTTCTTTCTCTGAAACTTTGTTTCTTCTCCAAAAAATTGTTTGCTTTCTTTTCAAAAAACTTCACACTCCTCTCTGAAAATTTTTGCTTTGCTTTTTTTTTTTTTTGAAAAGTTTCCCCCCACCAGATCTCTTGCTTTTGGATTTTATACTGGGTTCCTTTAGGGTTTATACAAAATGCCAAAATCTGAGCCTTTCCCTTTTCATGCATTCAGTCAGTTTTGAAACTAGGGTCTCAGACTGCATAGTGCAGGGATACCATTTCCATGAACCAGTCTCTTCCTTTTTTACAAAATTTTCCATTTTTCTGTAAAATAATTTTATTTTATTATTATAAATTAAAAAAAATAAAAAAAATTGGAAGCCATTTCGAAAATACAAAAATTGGTATTCACAACTGAGAACCTATCAAACACTAGCCAACCATCAAATCAACCTAATCTTGCACAACCTTCAGATCCACAAATCCAACCAACCTAAATATTCATCCCGTCATATGCTTATCTTCAAAATGTTCATCCCAAAGAAGCTCATATATCCCACACTATGCCTACCTCAAACTCACCAATTCATCAACAACCACAAATCACTAATCCTAACCTAGATGGAAACCCAACCATATCACCGTTCCATTCTCACAAAACCTTAGAAGAACCCCAACCCAATTATTTAGAGGAACACTTCCAATCTAGAGAAAACTTGCAAATATTGAAATAAAGATTGATAGCTATTGAGGGAAGTAGTTATGGAATTGGAGAGGCTGCAGACCTTTGTTTGATTATAGATATAATAATTTCTCTGAAATTTAAGGTACCTGAATTTGATAAGTACAAAGGAACAATTATCTCAAAGAGTCACTTGATCATGTACTGTAGGAAGATGGCATTAAATGCCCATGATGACAAGCTGCTGATCCATGTTGTTCAAGACAGTTTGATTGGATGAGCCTTGAGTTGGTATATGCATCTCGAACGCACTCATATTCGTAGTTGGAAAGATTTGCCTAATGCTTTCCTAAAACATTACAAGTACAACATTGATGTAGCCCTGATAGGTTACAACTGCAAAATATGTTGAAGAAAGAGGATGAGACTTTTAAAGAATACCTGCCCAAAGATGTCAAGAAGTTGCAGCTCGAGCGAAACCTCCTTTATCTGAAAAGGAAATGGTAGCGATGTTTATCAATACTCTCTAATCACCTTTCTACGATAAGATGATTGGAAATGTTTCGTCAAACTTCTTTGATATTGTGATTATCGGAGAAAGAGTGGAAGGAGGAATGAAGAGTGGTAAGATATTTCACAATTTTGGTAGACCCTCCAAATTGAAGAAGTTCACAAATGGTCTAGGAAGGAAGAAAGAGGGAGAGCCTAATGTTATAACTTTCCATCCAAGAGAAGTTCCTTTCATTAGACCTAACCATGTACCTTTTCAATTCTAACCTATATTTCCTACCCCTCAAATATCTTATCCATATGTTAACGTCGTTTCACAGAACTCGAATTCCCAATCTTATCAGTCACGACCCTACTAATTTACTCCACCTACTTTTCTCGTAACACCACCATGAGACCACCCCAACATTAGAACCAAAACTAGAATGCTAACCAAATAAGACCCCAAAACAATCAAGAGAGGAAGCAAGTTCAATTTGACCCAATGCCCATGTCTTATACTAAGTTGCTACCTCGCCTATTCCAAAGTTCATTAGTTATACAATGTCCAATGAAACCTGTAGAACCACCCTATCCAAGAGGATATGATCCAAATGCTAAGTGCGAATATCATACTGGTTGCATTATTCATTCGACAGAGAACTGTAGGGCATTAAAGTTTGAAGTGCGAGACTTAATTAATGGCAAATGGATAAATTTTAAGGAGAATAATCCTAACATTAGGAGTAATCCCCTACCTGAGCATAAAGGATCATCAATAAATGCTATCAAGGAAGAATCTGCCAATGTTTTGAAGAGAAAAGTTGAAGAGGTTATAACTCCTCTAAAGGTTATTTTTGCTGAATTATGCAAGGCTAACTTGATCAAGGGTTTTGTACATGAAGAAAGTATGTGTGGTTTGCACCTTGATGCAAACTACTCCATTGAAGATTGTCAAGAATTCGAACATGTTCTGCAAACTCTAAAGAGAAAAATGAAGTTTTGACTGTTTATGAACAGTCCCTAACCTTCCGAAAACCCTTAGTTATTCATTACACCAAATATCTGAATACCCCAACTACCAATGGACCCAAACCTATCATTATACAAATACTAGCACCATTTCCTTACAAGGACAACAAATCAGTACCCTGAAAGTACAATGCAAGAGTTTATGTTGGCAATCTGAAGGAGAGCCAAACACAAGGTGTTAATTCTGATATGCTTGTCATCTCAAACATTGCTAGTATTGGCGAGATGACATGTGGTGGTCGTATTTATACACCTGAGGAGTTGAGAAAGAAGCAAGCAAAAGAGATAAAGAGATCTTCAAAAGAGAAAGCCAAATTGAGCGAGTTTAAAAAGCCGACAAAGAGAAAATGTCTGAAATAAAGAAAACAGTGTCCGATAAAGAAGCTTGTGAGTTTTTGAAATCATTCAGCAAAGTGAATATCAAGTTGTGAAACAGTTAAATAGAACTTCAGTCATGTATCCTTTTTACTAAACTCTGAGACACACGGTAGGACTCTTTTGAAGGTGTTAAGTGAGGCTCATGTCAGCTATGATATCACTGCCGACAAGTTTGGAGGCATTATTAGTAATATTGTTTCAAACAATTATTTCACCTTCATTGATGATGAGGTACCCGTCAAAGGAATGGGGCACAATAAAGCACTGTATATTTCTGTGAAATGTCAAGATCATATTATTGCAAGAGTGCTTATTGATAATGGGTCTTTTCTAAATGTGATGCCCAAAATGACATTATCAAAATTACCTATGATGAGTTGCATATGAAACCCAGTGGCATGATAGTAAAGGTCTTTGATGGAATGAGAAGAGAGGTCATTGGAGAAATTGAGATTCTAATTCAAATTGGTCCTTGCACCTTTCAGATTTTGTTTCAAGTAATGGACATTACACCAATTAACAACTATCTTTTGGGGAGGCCTTAGATTCATTCTGCTGAGTTGTACCATCCACATTGCATAAAAAATTGAAGTTTATCATTGATAATAAGTTGGTGATTATTTCTAGTGAAGAAAATGTGTTAGTGAGTAAGTCTTCGTCTACTTCTTACATTAAAACTATTAAAGAAGCTCTAAAGACTTCTTTTCAGGCTTTAGAGATTACAAATGCTACTTATGTTAGGGAGGGCACTTCATTCATGAAGCCTCAATTATCTAATACATCTATAATGACTACTAAAATCATGATTCATGGAGGTTATCAGTATGAATATGTGTTAGGACAAATCATGTCAAAAGTAACAAAGTGGCTACAACGGTATGAGAATGAAGGTAGATTTAGGTTAGAATACGCACTCACTAAAGCTGATAAGAAAAGAGTCATTGAGAAGAAAAAAGAAAGAAGATTAGTCAAATTGAAAGGTAGGGATCCTGAGACTGAAGGGGTCCCCATTTGTGATCTTCTAAAAAGCTTCTACAGTGCTGAATTTGAATTTCAAGACTCAGTGGCTATTATTGATGAAGATGTACTTAGAGAATAGGAGGTTAACATCGTTTGCATTTGTCTGTTGAACACAGAAGTTGGCAATTGAGAGATCATTGAGCTTCTTGTGATTTTTAATGGCTATTCAAAGTAATCATGTGAAGTTAATCTTATTGTCGTCCCAAAGCTTTAGGATATCACTACTTTTTTTAAAAATGATATATCGTTTGTTTTTCTAATTTGAAATATTAGTTTATTTTGTAAGTTGGGACACATGTTTCCTTTTAAGTATATTTTTTAAATGAAATGCAATTTAAATTATTAGTAACCTTTTGTGTCTTCTTTCTTTATTGTTTGAATTTTATCGTTTATTTTTTTTTTTGTCTCAATTTTCACATAGTGCATATCTAAAAGTGACATGTCTGAAAGTAACAGTGCTAATATCTCATCCATTAATTTTGATTGTCTCATTCATCAAGCTACCAAAGATAATAGTAGTGGTGATTTATCCTTAGAATTTCTAAGATTAGTTGATTAAGAAGTGAAAGAGATTCAACCTTATGAAGAACCCATTGGGACGATTAATTTGGAGACTAAAGATAATAAGAGAGAAATCAAAACAGGCACTCTCATGAAAAAACAAGAACGCAACAAGTTGATTAAACTCTTGCATAATTATAGTGATGTCTTCATATGGTCATATCAAGATATGTTAGGACTAGATGTTGACATAGTCAAGCATAGATTGCTACTGAAATCAGAGTGTTTCCTAGTTAAGCAAAAATTAAGGAGAATGAAACCTGAGATGTCATTGAAGATTAGGGAGGAGGTTAAGACGTAATTTAATGCAAATTTTCTTGTCGTTGCAAAATACCCCCAATGGGTTGTCAATATTGTGCCAGTTCCTAAGAAAGATGGGAAGGTTCGAATATGTGTTGACTATCAAGATCTAAATAGAGCTAGCTCTAAAGACAACTTTTTATTGCCTCACATTATGTGCTAGTAAATAATACAACTCAACATTCATTCTTCTCTTTTATGGATGGTTACTCGATTTATAATCAAATCAAAATTGCTGAAGAGGATATGGAGAAGACCACATTCATTACACCTTGGGGTACCTTTTACTACAAGGTTATGCCCTTCTGTTTGAAAAATGTTGGGGCTAACACATCAAAGAGCGATGGTGGCATTATTTCATGATATGATGCACAAGGAAGTTAAAGTTTATGTGGATGATATGATTGCTAAATCGAGGACCGAAGAAGACCATGTTGTAAATTTATACAAGTTGTTGGGGTTCATATTTAGTCAAAAGAAAATAGAGGTTGATCCTAACAAGGCAAAAGTAATAATTGAAATGCCACCTCCTTGCACTGAAAAAGAGGTCCGCGAATTTTTGGAGAGATTGAATTATATTGCCTGATTCATATACCAATTAATTGCCACTTGTGAGCCAATTTTTGTTATTACAGAAAAATCAACCGATAGAATATAATGATGATTGTCAAGAAGATTTTGAGAAGATAAATTAGTATTTATAGAATCCTCTGATACTAGTCCCGCCAGTACCAAGGAGACCGCTTGTTATGTATTTGACAGTGTTAGAAGGATCCATGGAATGTATTTTAGGTCAACATGATGAATCAGGCAAAAAGAGTACGCCATTTATTATTTGAATAAGAAATTCACTGATTATGAAGCTAGATACTCTTTGTTGGAGTTAACTTATTGTCCCATGTTTTAGGTCACACAACTTGGTTGGTGTTAAAAATGGACCCAATCAAATATATTTTTGAAAAACCAATCCTTACTGGAAGGATTGTCTGTTAACAGGTCCTCTTGTTAGAATATGATATTGTGTATATTACCTAGAAAGCAACCAAGGGCAGTGCTCTCGTAGATTTCTTAACTCATCAACTGGTAAATGATTATCAGTCAATACAGTATAAATTTCTTGGTGAAAATATAATGGCGATGTTTAATGAGAAATAATCTTCAGTAAAAGACGAATGGGTTATGATGTTTGATGATGCTTCTAATGCACTCAAACATAAGAAGCATCATCAAACATGGGATTGGTGCTATAATGATTTTCCCAGAGAAGCAATATATCCTGATCATAGCTAGATTATCAGTTGATTATACGAATAATGTAGCTGAATATGAAGTATGTGATATAGGATTCAAGCAGCTATAGAGTCAAAAATCAAAATTCTTGAGGTGTATGGTGACTCAGCTTTGGTGATCTACTAGCTGAAAGGTGAATAGTAGATTCAAGATGCAAAATTGATCCCTTATTAAGCTTATATTAAGGAATTGATGAAGTATTTTGATGAGGTTACTCTCCAACATATTCCTCATGAGGAGAATCAATTGGCTGATACTCTAGTCACTTTGTCATCAATGTTTGTAATGAGTCAAAAAGAAGACATACTATTCATAAAAATGTAACATTTTGATCATCTTGCCTATTGTCAAATGATTGAAGAAGAATCTGATGGTAAACCTTAGTATCGTGACATTAAAAATTACCTAGAACACCAAGAATATCCATTAAATGCTGCTAAAAATGACAAAAAGACATTGAGAAGATTAGTAATGAGTTTCTTTCTGAATGAAGATGTGTTTTACAAAAAGAATCATGATATGGTTTTACTCAGATGTATGGATGCTTCAAAAGCACAAAAGATCATGGAAGAGATTCATGAAGGTTCATTTAGGACTCATGCCAATGGACATGCCATGGCAAAGAAGATTCTAAGGGCTGGATATTACTAGTTGACAATGGAGGCCGATTGCTTTCATTATGTGAAGACATGTCATAAATGCAAGACATATGCTCACAATATTAATTGGATTGTAATTTATACAACCCCAAGTATCCATAAGAGGAACATTTGGGTAACTTTCGCAATGATAAATAATGGTCGTCCATTGTTGCCATAAAGCATGCTACTACTTGATGTATCCTTCATTCAAACTAGCCAGGTGATTAGCCCATTCTTGACCATTTTTTTGCCCAATCTGAAACTTCAATAAATCAGTAATCAGACACTTGATCTCACTTGGCCTTTTAAAGACATGAGCCGTGAGCTATATATAGAGCATTGGCAGACAACATATAATCAATTTTCCTTTCCTTTCATAGCAGAAGCTCAGTGTACAATAAACATCAGCTAGTATTGCATGGACATAATTTTTAGATTGATTTTTGCATACAAGGAACATATCTATTGTTGCTAAATTCATGAAGTTGTCATGCTTAGGAAAGAGGACAATGCCATAAATGGTGAGTGCTAGGACATCCATGAAAGTCTTCTACTCTTCTTTTTCTGCCACATTATGCATGTGTCACTCGAAAAATTCTCTGTTAACCCCCTATTCTAATGCCTCTCTTGATAAGTTTTCTGCAACTTTGCTGGGTGGATCCTTAAGACATTGGCTATAGTCGAAAGAGATGCATGATGTTCCATAGGACGATATGGCTATTGACCCTCCAAAGGCATGTCTAGAATTTGCTCAAATTCCCTAGTATTAGAGCTAACTAAAAATCCTGAAAGGTGAAGCACCTTAAAGGAGAATCATAATACTGGGCTAAAGTTATTATGGTATCTTCTTGCATATTCACTTTCAACAATCTCAGAATATTTCCAAACCTCCTCACTAAAGTGAGTTATTGGACTGTCTTCAGTTTCTTTCCTAACTCTCTCAAACTAGCAGTGTTAACCTTTTTAACTTTCAAATACAATTTTCTTCTCAACTCAATTTATCTTACCTCACTATTACTTGATCCCACATTAATTTCCATTTTCTTGAATATTCAAACAACTTTGTGATTCTTAACTTATAAATAAAAAAGAAAATAATGAGAAATTATTTCAAATCTTGTATTTGTTTCATTAACATAGATCATAGTGGCGATAAGGATCAATACTAATTATAAACAGATAATTGTCCATATAAGAATCAATATTAGATCTAAATAAATCAATAATCCACTAGGCTTTTACATTAATAAGACAAATATGTGATGACCATGATAATGCAAGAACAATATGAATCATTACCCTTTTAAGATCTCTTTGAAAATGATTGCTTTATTTTCTATAAATCTAAATTGATACTTAGAAAGATAATGTTTAATATGAAAATACAATGACACGAAAGTCATATGAATTATCATCCTCAAGCTTATTTTTAAAATCAATTTTAAAATTACAAGTGTTACATGGATACAATAAGCGTGATACTCACATAAATAACATGCAATTATATATGAAATGATAATGATGTAAGAAAAATTAACCTAGAGAATAATATGAATCACTAGCCTTTAATATTGTTCCAAAATGTAGTAAAATCTCTTTTTTTATTTAAAACTTTAAGGCGCTAATAATTCACATGATTTCTAAAAGAGTAGATAAGAAAAAAAAATACTCCATTTATGTCCTATTTCGGAAACCTAAGAATCTACGACTTTCTTTTACGTGCAAAGACTCGCCAAAGGTGGCTTATAATCCTAAAAGGTCACTAGAGTTAAGATTCAATCCCTGATGTTAACCACAACAGTAGGGAGTCTACTATATGTGAGACATCAAGAAAAGGTCAAACTCTATCTAGGGTTTTCACGATAATCAAATAGGACGTGCATCCAAACTGACACTGTTACATAACCCCTCTAATCCTAAGCAGGTATAGGGCCTTGCTCAAAGTGTGTGATGAATGTGTAAGTGGTAGTGTGTGAGGGAGCATACAAACCTTATCAAGTTAACAAAAATAAAAGCTGCAAAATTAAACAACACAAGAATACGACAAAAAATTATCAATAGTCATCTATACTAGGGTTAACAACAATATTAAGAAAAATATATAGAACAAGGTTACAAAATACATGCACAAAATAAATACACAAATAAAAAGAAACATAATATAATTAATTCAAATAATAAATAAGAAAAGAGAAAGGGATTAAGCAAATAGAAACGAAATTATACAAATTTGCACAATTAATTATCAAATGCTTGACTCTCTAAAAATTATTCTCCAGTGGAGTCGCCATCTGTCGCAATTATACGGTAAAAACGTGTTTATGAAAAATATCTTTTAGGAATAAGAAACGTTTTCTAAAAAAAGAAAAATCAAAGGAGTCACCACCAAAGTTTATTTTAAGAAAACCTTGGAAAAACTTTTAAAATAATATTATTTTTGAAACCAAAAATGAGTTCGAGAGTCATTTACGTATACAAAAGGTGTTAGCACCCTATAATGTCCGTTTAAAAATGGTTACTTTAAATTAATTATACAAATTTATTTTAATTTTAAAAAATATTTATTTAACCCCTAAACAATAATTATTTTTATTTTTGTTTTAAAAGAAGAAAAATTATTCATTGAAATGTTAATTAGTATCTTAAAAGAAAAATTATTTTAATTTGACGAGTCTGGTTCCCACTCCTACGTATCTTCAGGTGTAACGGGAAACTTAAAGTCATGTAGTTCTATTATAAAATTTATGAAATTGGTAGATTAAAATTAAGTTTAATAAAAGAAAGTTATTTTTGTGATTAAAATTATTTTTTTAAGATTATAACATTAAAGATACAAGATAACGTGGTTATACATGTATCATAGAGTAACAATACGGAAGGTGAAGGAAGATTACACAACTATATTACAAATCGTTAAAAAAATATTATAGTTTGTAAATAAGAAAAAAAATTTGCATTTGAAGTTTCATATTAAAAGAAAACTTAAGATAACGTAAGCTATACATAAATCCCTCATAATTTATTGAATAATCGAAGGTAATATAAATTACACATTGATATTGTAAAAATTTGTATAAATAAGTAAAAAAATATTTAGTTATTTAATTTATCAAAATTAAAAATATGACTTAAAAAAATTAAAATATGAAATTAATTCTATTTAATGAAAGAAATAAATATATTTAAATTGATTAAAAAAATAGTTACCTAATAAAAGATTATGACTTCATTTAATAAATTTATATTGCGTAGGATTTAAGATAATGTTGATGCACAAAAGTCTTAACGATTTAAAGCATATAAAGGTAAAGACGCTACACAATAATGCTATAAGTTGCTGCATTAATATGATGAAAATGTTTTAAATGATATATTTTAATTAAATAAAATAACATAATTGATTAGTTTTAAAAATTAGATAAAATTATTTTAATATATTGATGGTGTATAAAACCTAAGATAACGTGGATACACATAGATTTTGACAATTTATAAAGTATAAAGATAGAGTCGCTACACATAAACACTATGAATTGTTGCATTAACAAAATAATTTTGATGTAAAGTAATTGATTAGAAAAATAGTAATTACAGAGAAATACATCTTGATTGATTATTAAGATAATTTTTTAATTACTTAAAGATAACATATGATAAATTAATATTATCTAAAGCCTCGGTAACATAAGTACATGTAGATTTTATCAATTTATAAGACGGTAGAGAAGTTACACGTTAATGTTATAAATTGATGTAATTATATAATTTATTATTAATAATATAAGAGGAGGTAATCATGTATATAAAATTAAATTAAATCAATATTCTACAAATATATAATAAATAAAATAAAAGATAACAATCCTAAATTAAAGAAGAAATAATTAACGTAATAATTAAAACTTAAATAATAAAATAACATGAAAAATTATAGAGAGGATTTATTATCGCATTAGTATAGTTAAATTTTGCGATTAAAAAAATTCAAGTATAGTAAAAAAAATTCATTACATTACATTTAATCTAATTTTAATAATTTTTTATTATTATTTTAATTATTATTATTTAAAAATCAATAAATACAATTAAGAAAAGTTAAATCAGAATAAATAAATAAATAAAGATGTGAAATTAAATATTTTTATATAAGATGATAAAAGATAAATATAATATAAAATAAAAATAATATAAATAAAAAAACATTCATTTTTCAAACAATAAATAAATAAGTAAAATTATTGAGCTAAATAGAATAAAATAAAATGATAATAAAATAATAAAAAATGAAACAAAGAATATGTGATAGGTGCGTGAATCAAAGCAGCGTAAAACAAAAAAAGGAAATAAGACATTCAGCCAAAAGCAAACTAAATAAATAATAAAAAAAGAAAAAAAAATAGAAGTGATTTGATATGATTTAGCTTTGTGCTTGTATACAGGGTGTGTATGTTAGTGCTCATTTTTTTTAAATCATAATCCCATCAAATGGACTGTTATATTATTAAAATATTTATAAAAAAATAAAGCTAAAAATTACGAGCTTCTCTTTATTTTAATTTTATTTAGTTTTAAATGCAAGTTTCTTTCAATGTCACCCTCCAAAACTCTTCTCTCTCTTATTTATTGTTTATTATGTAACTTTTTCAAAAAAAATTTATTCATCTCTATTCTACATAGATACTTGAAGAAAGATAAAAGAAAATATTTGACATAGTGATACTTCTCTTTTTTATTTCTGAATCTTCTCTTCTTCTTTTTCTTTGATTATATTTTTTTGAGTTAGTACAACTCTTTCCTTCTAAAATTTTATTGACTGAAAGTTTATTGTTTCTCTAAAAAAATTTCTCTTCTTTTTTTAGAACTAATTGCCAGCTTCTCTAGATATCTTTTTTTCTCTTATATTTGTCTTTATTTTGTGTTTTTAGAATTTTTACGAAACATAAAAAAATTCTTAACCTTTCTTTTCTCACGTTTAAAGCTCAATTGGAAGTTAAATATAGAATTGCACCCTGCAAAATTTTTGTTTCTAGGACCAACCTTATTTCTCAAGTTTTTATATATTTTTGTTTGTAAAATTAACATTTCATTCTATAAAATTTTGAGAGCAATCGTAGAAAAGAAAAAAAAATGATATTCACAATTATTAAAATTAAAACATGGTAAACATAAGTGTATATATAAAAAATAAATAATAAATTTGATATAATCTTAATTATTAAATATAAATAATTTATTTTATTTTTGAAATCTATATTTTTAAGGAGTTAAAGTCTTATAATCCTACAACGATTTTACTTGGTTAGATATTCAACGTGGTATTAGAGTTTGAATATTGGAGTCATAAGAATGAAGGAGGAAGAGAAATTTGTACATGGTATAAGCGTTGTTCCTATGCAAGAGATCTGAAAGATTAAAAATTGTTTGTTTTAAAAGTTAGAAAACATGAAATTTAAAAATTATTAATTGATGGGTTTAATAATAAATTTATAAAAAATAATATTATATTTGATCTACAACGGTGAATGAATCTTAGGTTGGATATTTGAAACAGAGGGGTGTGAGAGGACGGAGAGGGTACGGCATTTCACAAATCACATGGCTGCTTAATTGTAGTCCAAGAGATCGTACAACACTTTGAATTTAGATAATAATAATAATAAATAAAGAATGTGGGATGCAAATCCAAAAAGATCGCAAATTCGTAATCACGGAAAGGTACGGAGCGAGGAAGCACCTCCACTCTGCATCTCTGTTTTATTCTACACGACAAAAGGATACCAGTCAGCTTTGCTTACTTTAGACGCCTTTCTTTTTTAAGTTTAATTTACACTTTTTAGTTATTTCAATTTTTTAAGGTTAAATTTTTTATTTAGTTATCTTTTATTTTTTACTAATTTAAAAATATTTTATTATTTAATGTAAATATAAATTCATAATAAAGATAATTAAGTATGATAATGATAAAAAAATAAAATGTATATAATGATAATTTTAATTTAATTAAATAAACAATGACAAACTTTTTCATTTTTAAAAAATAAACTATCCTTTTTAATTTTTTATTCAATTTTTTCTTTCCTCGTTTTCTTTTTTACCAATCAAATTTGGAATGTGTTATATATACTTGTGGTTAAAAAAAAAATAAAGTAAGATATTAAGGAGTAAAAAAATTGTAAAAGTTCACCGTTAGTCAAAATAAGCAAAATCAAATTCTTATAATTATTTACTTTCATATATTTAAATTGGATAAAAAAAATTAATCACTTGTACGAGGAAAAATTAGAAAGGTAAAATTAATTCTTTTAAAATTAAAATCAAGTTATGAACATTCATTGTTTAGAAAATTATATGAAAAAATTTCTAAAAAAATGAGAGACGTAAATTAAATTAAATTTATAAGGAATTTTAAAAAAATTATAATTTTTTTCTTTTATAAATGCTTAAAATCAAATTATAGACATCAAATTTTTGAAAAAGATGAGGTAGCTGAGTTAATATTAATTTGAAACAAATATTTAATTTTTTTTAGAAAATAGAAAAGAGAAGCTCTAAAAAATATAATGCATACACTAATTTTAATTTATTTTTTACCATTAGTGCTTCTTGATATTTTTATTGAAACTTGAATTTTAGTTTAGTTGCAACATTTGAAAACTTGTAATAAAGCAAAGTCAAGATTAGAGGAGAAAAATGTAATTTTGACGATGAAAATATCCTTAGAACATTAATTTTCCTAACTCAATTCAAACTTTGAACGTCTTATTTCCTCATAATAAAACCAAAAGACGGAGCGAAGAAGGTGGAATTCCAACTGAATTGTGATTATTACCCATAGGCCACGGCAATCTGAAAATGATTAGAGAAATTCCGCTACAATTATCTCCGGATTTACAGTGATAAACAGTAACGCGAAGAAGGTGGCACCTAACTGAACTCTGGTTACTGCTCTCAGGGTTCGGTATGATGTGTCAAAGGGATTGCAACAAACTAACTGTTTCAAATCTTCTAGATATATCCATATACACAAACTATTTTCTCACTACAATCGCCAAATGGCAGATAATTACATAACATACATTCGAAAACAGAGAACTGAAACAAACAAAAAATTATACTCGTCTCTATACTCTGCTCATTTATACATAAAAAAAGATGGCTTTCTTCAATCTCCATACACGAGAAGAAATCTCTGCCCCCAAAAGGCATAGGGTGCGTCTCATTTATACATAAAAAAATGAAAAAACACCTCTACGCATTGTTCTCTGCTTTGTGAAGACGAATCACCAACTCATTCTGCTCGCATGCCCTGTTCCGCAATGCTAAACCATGGGTGCGCTGTTAAAAATTAAAATTAAAAAAACCCAATTAACAAACCTTAAGAATTTCATTTTCCTCGTCCAGAAATCCTTAGAACAGGAAAATAATTTTAAGAATGCATGATACCTAGGACTTGTTCCGCGGAGAACCTTCTAGAAACGTCTTTACACAGCATTCTACGAAGCAGATCCTTAGCCGCCGGTGACACGGAGCAAAAAACTCGGCTAGGAAATCTCAAATTGGCTCGAAGCACGGCCTCAAAAATCTCCACCGGCGAATCGCCGCGAAAAGGCGGAAACCCAGCCAACATTTCATATAAAATGACGCCGGCGCTCCACACGTCGACCTTCTCGGTGTAATCCCGTCCGGCGAGGACCTCTGGCGCCACGTAATGCGGCGTCCCCACGATGCCGCTCATCGGCTCCCCCTCCTGAAAAATCTCAGCCGAGCCGAGGTCGGCTAACTTGAGCCGATTCTCGTCGTCGAAGAGAATGTTGTCGGGCTTTATGTCTCGGTGAGCCACGCCGAGGCCGTGGCAGTAGGCCACGGCTTGCATGAGTTGATACAAGACGGAAGCGGCTTCCGGTTCGAGCATGACCCGTTGGTGAAGGTCGGATTCGTAACAAAGGTCGAGAACCATGTGGAGGTGGGTTTCATCCTCGTAGAGGCCGTGGAGGTTAACGATGTGAGGGTGAGGGGAGAGAAGGTCAAGAATCTTGGGCTCCGTTAATAGGCATTGGGCGTCGAGGGAGTCTCCGGCGGCGGTTACGGCCTCTTTGTCGATGGATTTAACAGCGAAGGAGTCACCGGAATCGACGGAAGAGCATCGGAAAACGGTGCCGAATCTTCCCCGGCCGATTTCTTCCAAAACGACGTAGTCTCGTTTGAGGTCTTGAGTCATTACTTGAAGTGTTGTTGTTTGAGTGTGTTTTTCGGTTTCTCCGTAGTTCACAGAAAAGGTACGAGGCAAGCGATTTTATAAGCGGGGTGTTTAGTGAAGTGGGAATGTTGTGGTCGAATATTCGGTTGGAAAGGAATAACCAATGGACGTGCGCCACGTTTTTAATCCAACCATTCCATCTGAAACAGGCTTCGGTTTTCCTTGAATCACATGATTACCCCTTGACTCCCTTTTTCTCCCTTTCTCTTCCTTAGTCTTCCCCTGATGGGAAAGGCCACCATTTTAGAATTATAAGGACTTCATTTACATTCAATTTATATTTTTTAAGTGCTAAATAAGCAAATAAAATTTTTAAATATTCCAGTATAAAAATAAATATATATTATCTCGCTATAATAATCCTTCAGAATAAGATAAAAATTATTTTATTTAATGGTAAAAAGGTATAATTCAATTTAAATTAATTTGAAAATAATATTAATTTAATTTAACTGTTTACAAATTAAAATAAAATTAAAAAAATTATTGATGTATTTTTACGATAATTAAAATTATATTTTAAATAATCAACAGAGATTAGTAACCAATAGAGGTTGGTGCGAATGACAAGTGACTTAGTATTGCTTAAATAAGATTTTAAATTTAAGTTTTTATGTATAAATTTTTTTTAATATTTATTAATGTGCGACTCGAATCAAATTTAAATTTAATCGAATAAAAAAAATTAAAAAAATTACATTTCAAACTGTTTTATTAATTCAATGTATAATTTATTTTTAAAATATATATTTATTAATTTTAAATTTATATTCTTAATAGTTATAGATTAATAGCAAGACATTTTAACTTAATAAATAATATTTATATTGATTCTATTGAACTATATATAAAATAAAGATTGATATATTACGAGAACAAACTATTCAAATTTGAGTTTAAATAAATAACCGCTCCATATTTCAGGATGAGCAGAGATTAATGAATTTACTCCAATCCAATCTAATGTTCTATTTTTTTAAAAGATTTATATATATATATATATATATAAACATTAATACATCATGTCACAAAATGAATCCACCCGATCCCATTTTATATATTATGAGGCATTTGTCAAGTCAATTTTACATCTAATCAAATGACCTCATCTAATTTTAGGGTCAAGTAGATCTTAAATAAATTCATATTCACGTCACATTTTAAAAATATATTTATACATATTTTTATACTTTTTCGGTAATCATTTTGATTTTCATTTTTATACCCATTAACTATCCAAATTTCTCTTACTCTTACCCAATTATTTATATTTTTATTAAATAAAATATAGTTTTTTTATAATTAACAATTTTATACAAATATAAATATATATTCACAATAAGTTAATGTTAGAATTTATTAGAAGATAAAGTAGAAAGTTAATATAAACTTGATACATTTGTAATTTAAGTTTATTTGGAACGTAAAAAAATAAAATCAAACCAAATATAAAATATTTTTTCCAACTATTCAATCAACGATTTATTTAAATAAAATAATCAGCGGTATAAAACTGTTTTATTACTTCTTAAACAACTATGATTTTGAGCATATAATAAAAGACGATTCATCAACTTATAAAAGGCATGAATTGGTACAAGATTGTCAATTTTTCCTTGCTGGCACTTGTATGGAAATATAATTATAATATGGATGCCTAGTTAAAATATTTTACGTTGTTTTAAGAACATTATGGAAATGTGTAATAATAAGATTTCCTTTTCAAGATTACTTTTATGTGTAATAAAATATTTAAAACTAAACACACATATGTCTATATCAGATTCATCGTCTAAAGCACTAAAATTAATATTATATGTAAGAATGATTATGGATCTCATATTTATTAAATAATCATAAAAATATCTAAAAATTAATATTCGCAAAATTTGATAATAAGTACGAACATTACACCATCTATGTTCAATTGTTCATTTCCCAATATAATTTGAAAGTCTCCCGACACACATACACGATGCTTGTGTTAAATTGAAGTCGTGTAGTTGAAGTTTTTCCTTTTCAAACTCAAGATATTCTTTCATGAAATTTGTTGTGCACATTTATAATATTGAATTGATTGCATTTGACATAGAAAGAGCAAGAAAAATAATGGGCATAGTTGAAGCAGATTTGAGCTGATCTTTTTTATCTACCATTATACCAGTAGGCGAAGTGGTGCTTCCTTTTCATTATAAATTTTGGAGACAAAGCAACTAAATTACTGAGGTAACTGAAATAGAAAGGAAATGTTGCTTTCAATTAGGCGTAAAAGATTTTTATTTCGGGAGCGGTAAACCGTAAACCGGCGTACAAAAATAATTATTTATAAAAAGGTTGAAGTGAACAGATAGAATGTAAATTTAATTAAATGTGAATGTATATCAAATAAAATTTAATAGAATAACTTTAATTTCTTTTATATTTTAAAGATGAACAGTGATAAAATTACTCTGCCTAACGATCTTTTTATAAACATTAAATTTTGACTATTTAACTGTTAATTTTAAAAAAGTAAATAGATTAAGTTCACAAAAAATTGTACAAACTAAAAATTAATTAATAATTTATCAGACAACTTTATTTTAACATTTAATATACATTTTTAAAATATGAGTAATCATTAATTATAAAATTATATATCTATAAATATTAAATTTATCTAAAACTTGACATGTATAATAAACATAACTATATAACCTTATTTAATAATAAGATGGATAAAATTCAAGTTTTTTAATGAGTAATAAGTGGAATAACTATAACAAAATAATAAATATATGTACTTTTATTTAATATTTATTTCATAAAGTAATAATAATTATTATTAATTACAATTTATATAGAAAGATACAACAAATTAAAGACCAATTTAATAATTAACTTTAAATGTGCATAAATTTATGAAATGAAACCACTATAACAATGAAATAAAGAGTAATGAAAAACAAGAAATAAATGCATTTGATTTACTTATATTTTATTATGTTAATAACATATTATATTAAATTAATTATTTTCTTCCTAACATTTTGGAAGACGAAAACAATATGACATGAGAGGCAATCTAACGTTGTTAATATGTTATAGTTTATTTGTATGTTTAAGTATACATCTTAATTAAATATTTGTTTAATTTTTTATATAAAATTTTGAATTATAAAATTAATTTAAATAAGTTAAAAATTATTAAAATAAGATAAAAATAACATATAAATTATTTTCATAAGTTATTTGTATTATTCATAAATATACACTACTAATATGATATATTAACAATATATATTATTTTCTATAAAAATATATTTATTAATGCAATACATCATATTTTCAATAAAGACGTACAGTATATATATATATATTGCTACTCCAGCTTCTGTCTTGCATATTAATAACAACGGTTTTGTCAAATAGTATTTTAAAGTTATTAATTAAAAAATTAAAATCAGATCACCCATTAAAATTCTCCGTTTGTGATCCTATTGGCCAATATGGCTTAAGATAATTTATGGTTTTAATTGATGACTTCATCAATTGTTTTTTGGGTCAAATGACAAAAGGAAAACAGATAACAAAACAAAATTAAAGAAGATAGCTGAGGCCTTGGGATAGCAACCCCCATTGTTTATTAAATTATTACTCTACACAAAGAGTTTACCTAAGACTAAGAATATGGTTTATTGAAACTGATCACTGCTTCGTCAATGAATCATGATTCTAAATTTCTAAATTATAATCACATCTACTTTGCGGGGTTGCCTTCGGATGCTCTCACGGCACGCACCTTGGGAGTCCGTAAAGCACATAAACTTGCTATATTTTTTGTCCAACTTTAAGACCATATAATAACATAGCACCTGCAAATTCCCCATGGTTTTTTTTATTAAAATAATTTAACTATGTTGTGTGCTAGGTCCATAACTTATTAAAAAACTGAACTTGTATACAAGCTGTCATTGAGACTCAACTTTTTAATATAATATTATGAAACTCCTACTGAATCGTAGATGATACCCACGGATTTCTAACATTTCTACCATTTAAAAATAATAATTTAGAGTTGCATCATATTATTTTTTAAAACAGATAGTTTTGGTGTACGTGGTCCAGTCATGGGAGAAAACATGTTGGGTGATTCCTATTTTCATCACCTATATATTTTTCTAATCCGTTAAACATTAATAGTTTATAGTAAAAAAACTAATAAATTATTTTTTATTAAAAAGTCAATGCATTGAATTATGTAATTTTTAATAAAAAATATTATACAAAAATTCTTATTATATGGAATGTTGGCTGATTTTAAAAAAAATCAATCAATCTTTTGATCACAATGCATGATTGTGTCTCTTAAACTATGCCTTTTTCTGACTTTGTGATCATGTATGTTGGGAGAAATAGTAATCCGGTGGGTTACAAGATTGCCAAGGTGTCCTTTATTTACGTTACGATAACAGACTGGGGTAGAGGAAATCCTGCTAGCCATTCAATCATTGTTACTTTCTGATGTAAACTCTATTTACTATTGGAATAATATTATACCTAATTTTCTATATAGAAAAAAAAAAAAGAGTTTGAACCAATCATATTATGAATAGATTAAACCCCGTTGCACCGAAAATTTCGTTAGAAACAAAAGAAAAGCATAGATTACTTGACCACTGTTATGGAATATGGCATAGAATGCTTGTTAACTCAGACTAGCATGAATTATATTTTTACGTACTTCTTTTTTTGTCAAATATACTGGTATTCGGGTGTCACATTGATTATCTGAATTATTTGGATTGAACTAGGAAAGATTATTATTAGCAGCGAAGTTTTTATCTTTGAAATTTTAACACAATTGTATTTGACTTGAGTACATTAGTTATGTTAAAATAGCGTAGTTTCTATTATTGTTTATGCTCTATAAAATGAAATGTTGATCCATAGTAAAAAGAAATTACCCAATCAACACAAAACTATTAAAAATCGGCAGCAACGGATTACATAAAAAAGACACCTTATTTTTAAGGTCACACAGAAATGCTTAATCTTGGACAAAAAAATCTTTATTTTACCAGAGAAGCTGAGTCCTAGAAGTTGCACATACCAAAAATTAAGCTCAATACCACACTCTCATTCAAAATATGAAACATGCATCGCACACTCAATTCTAGTTTATGGAAATTGCAGTATTATCATTGTGGCAGCATTTATAGCAGATGAAAATCTCCATTGTCCTGGGACACTCAGGGCATTTTATGGTCTCAGGTAACTTTCCTGCAACATTAGGAATTTCAATGTGTGAGCAACGATGAGTGGTGCGTGCAATCCTCTCATGGTGCTCTTTGAAGGAGAACTCGAAACCCTTTTTCATCACAACCTCTTTCCATTTCTCAAACTCCACCACTGTCTTCAAGATTGTGGTTCCATGACCACACTCCACCACAGATGACCCTTTGCACAGGAGAGCCCATCCAGTTTCATTCTTGTAAGAAAGCATCTTTTGCACTTCTTGAGTCACTGCGTCAACAGTGTTGTGAGCCTTGGTCACAAACAAGCTCTCAACGCCACTCCAAAAGCGCCTTAGGAAGCTTTTATCTTCCTTTTCCACACAGAACAACTCTATGGAAATCATTGCCTCCTTTATAGTGCTATCACTTGCAAGGGCAGTTGCAAATTTTGTGAACTGTTGGATCCACTCTTTGTCTTTGCCTCCATAGATGAAAATGTACTTTTGCTCTTTGATCTGCATCACAGAGATCTAGTGATACCAAAACCTTGTAACTAAGTTTAAACAAAAACTACTTAATTTGAGTGCCCAAAACTAAACATATTATGGTATTTAAAACTGGTACTTCATTTATGTTTACCATACGTATATTTTAATTGATTTGTGAAATGTAATGTACTTACCCAGGTGCTTACGTTGGGGTGAATATTCCCTACCACGGAACCAACCCAGTGAATTTCTCTGTCAATTCTCTCTTGATCCAAAATAGTAAAGGGAAAGGCCTTCATCCCATGAGCATGAATCAAATGGAATGCGTTTGTGTGTTGAACTTTCCCAAGAGGATTCAACACTACTACCATTGGCTTCTTTCTGAAGTGCCATTCCTCCTTAATGTACTTGTACCCTGCTATAGTTCCAAAATGTTGCACCGTATACCAAGGCATTTTGCTTTTTATAGCCTCAAATTTCTTGCACAACTTGTCGCTCCATTCCTCCACAATGGGAATCCACACAATCTTATACTGATCATTAGTTTTAATGTATTCATAGACTGGTCGGAGCACTAAAATTTCTTCCTCAGTGATGTCTAGAGAGGAAATCAACAGGTACACATGCTTCTTCTTCAGCTCAGTGATTTCAACCTGCCCAGGCAATAAATGAATCAAAATCAATAAGAAATAACCATAACATTTTCATGCACGAATGATTTTGCACACATTCTTCAGCATTAGATTTGCTCCTAAATTTAGTCAGTATCAAATAAATAAAATTACATAAATTCAGATAAAACTTAGTAATTGTGTATGCTTAGCAATGCTAACTTGTAATATTTATATTTGAACTTTAAGTTATATTAAACAAAGACAATACTAATAGATGTTAATTTAATTAAAAAGAACTGTCAATTTATGACATTTTTTTGTAGTAATATATCGTCTAATATTTAACTTGCTATTTTTCTTTTTCTGTTTATACTTGTTAAAAAATGTAGGTCTTCTTGTAGCTTAAACATAGCAAAATTTCAGTTCTATTTCATGTCAGCGCAACCTAGCCCAGATTGGGTTTTGCCAATTCAGTGAAGTGTGGTTTGCAATGGGCTGGATCTATTTGTTGGCCGAATATTTTTTGTTTTTTTAATAATAATGTTATTGTCTTAATTTCAAATCGGTCTATTGAATTTGTTTGATTGGACTTTTTGAAGCAGATAACCATCGTGATTTGATTAAATTATAATTCATATATAAAAAATTATGTCATAAATATATTTATATATACAAAGTTAAAGTTAAAGTTAAAATTCTAAATAAAAATTATGCCAACGGATAGCCCATTTAACCAAAGGCCCGTAAAAGACTCCTTTGGAGTAGTAAATTCCAAAAGCCTCTAATTGAATTAGTTTGGGCCTCTTCCAAAATATTATTTGTGAATCTATAAAAGATTACTAAATTTAGAAGTTATATTAAAACAGCTAGATGATCACAAAATAATAATTTTCAAACTAATAGGATTGCCAAAACTTTATATTGATAAATTGGTAGAAAGGATCACAAACCGTGGTTTTAGTAGCACCATCAAACAGTAGTTGTGGGGCATCCTTGGAAAAAATCAAAAACTTGAACACCTCCATGATTTCAGTAGGCGTTTGAAAAAATTTCCTCAGCCTCTTATAATATTCTGCCTCTTCTGAAAATATAAATGATAAATAATATAATTAGCATGTTCTTTATAACTTCATGTCTTTTTTAGTTCACTTTTAACTTCGAATGAAACAGTTCCACACTGGCCAAGTTTGTTTTGAGTAAGTTGTATTACTATTACTAACCTATCTGTTGTCTGCAGAGCATGATTCGCTTCCTGAGTTTGCTAAGTATGATGTTGATCTTTTGACCATAGTGAGATAGTTCTTGTTTGTGCTCTCTGAACTCAAGCAATTCATTATAGGTTGATCAAATCAAACACAAACAGGTTTGATTAATGTTATAGACAAAACTTGTTCATTCCTACAACAACTGAAAACCAAAAACAGGTTACTTACGATTCATTAGTGAGGCAATCGATCTGAGTAACAATGGCCACAACAGTGATGATAGCCCAGTAGACATCAACAGGAATTTGTTCTATGGCAGGCAACAAAGCAGGTACATCCTTTGTGTCATAAGTGGTAAGCTTCTCCAACTCAAATATTACCTCAATCACTTGCAACGTCGTTCTGACAAGATTGTTGAGCTCAACGATGTGTTGGCGATGCTTTTGAAGTGCTGCGGGTCTTGTCAGCACTGGCACTCTCTTCAGAACAGCCACAGATTTTGCAAGAGGAGGGTCTGTTGGTTGATGCTGAGTTAGCAGCCAGAATTCACTGTATTCCACCGCAAATGCCCCAAGTGTCAACACTGCCTTTGCATCCCACTCATAGTTCGAGAGTTTGTTAAGAATGCCTATTGTAGTTTTGTGAGCAATTTCCTCACCTGGAGGCTTGCATGACATCTGTCATCATAAGTCATTGTGTCATTTTCTTTTATGTCTGCATTTACATTACATAACCCTTTAGTTTTGTTTTTAATATATGCAATGCTTTGGATTAAGGAATTACCTCAAAAGAAATTTGCTTCAGGGTACAGAGTGGTGAGTTGAAATTGTTTGGGATGTTGTCATCTACCTGCTCCAGGCTTACGTTGGAACCCTGTAAAAGATTAATCATGGGGTTTCATTTCATGGGTGCATGTATTTGTGTATATACACACACATATATGTATATATACCTGCACAACATTGTCAACAATGTGTGTTGAACGCCTAAGGGTGTTCTCAACAAGGATGAAAAGAGAGTCTACATCAAACTTCGTGTGACTGTGGACATGGGTAGAGTAAATTTGCTCCAATATCTGCTCATCAGACATGTTTAATGGGTTATGCTCACTCTCTGCATTTCGGTGAAAGAGAGACATGAGTGAATGCTTGGTAGCCATTATGCCCACTTTCAAGAATAATAACAACAAAGTGTCGGAGATGAGAGTTGTGTTGTTGATTCACCAGAGTCCTACTCTATTTATAACGTCCATAGGTTGGTGGCTAATCTTTGTCCATTAGATTAGCTAGACTTACTCTGCTATCGGTAGAATAATATACACAATTACCCACGTTTGCATATTAAGAAGAATAAAAACTTTGATGTAATATTTAAGCTACTAACTCTCTCCATTAGTCTTTTTTAAGTTATAGTCTTTTGATAGATAATATTACTTTCGGATGAGTGAGACGGAATGTGCAAGCCATAAAACTCATTTTACTTAGCACGTGTTCACGTGTTTAAATATGCAGCTTAATTAAATTTAAACTGTAATTTATACAATAAGTTTAATATAAAACTTATTAAAATAAGTATTATTTATAAATTTATTTTTTAAAATTATAATTCTTCCAAACAAATTTTAATGATATAATTTATTAAATTGGTCTATCTTTATTTTTGTCAATGTCGATCTTCTTAACATCCTCCAGCTGGGTTAGGCCCAATATTATTCACGTTACCTCATGTCGCAAGCTTTGATGGCTGTGACCATTAATCTGCACTATTTATTGTTCTTCCGTAAAATTTGCTGCATTTGGAATATAAGTGTTAAGTAATGTTAGTATCATACCAAAAAAAAATGCTACTTCTCCAAACGGGGATGGATCTAGGAAAAGACGACGGTGAGTTCAAGTCCCTCCCTCCTCATTTTTATAAGAATCAATATTGGCATTTCATTTTTTTCATAAAAACATAATCTTTAATTATTAATATAATTTATAGATACTGAAGTTATTTCACTAAAATTATTGCATTACACTTTTTATTATGCGAGTACAAATATTAGTTATATATGTAAAAGTAAAAAAGTAAAGATACTTCTAAATTATAGTAATCTTATGTTGTATTTTTATTTTATTTAAAATCAAAGACAACCAAGTATTTCTAAATTTAAACAATTTTTTTAAAAATAGATTGACTGTAAATAAACAAAATGGAGTGTGTAAATTCTTTCAATTTATTAGATGTGTACTTATATTAGACATTATATGAATGTTTTGAATATTTTTAACTTTATTTTATTGTTTTAACCCTCTGTTTTTAAACTTGTATATCAGCATACATTAAAATACGATAATAATTTGATAAATTGTAACATTTTATTTTATCTTGTACTTGTATATCAGCATATACATTATATCATAATCATCTCAATATTTATTTATTCATTTTGCCGCAATAATCTCATATCTTATGATTTTTAAAATTTGTTATATCATACCCAAGTTCTGGACTTTCTAAGTCAAAATTTATTTACATTTTCAGTCCCTTTTTTGGATATATCCTAGTCTTCAAGATTTTCCATTCTCTGCTGAATGGTTGTGCTGAAGGTTCGGTTAAGATTGACCATTCTCTGCCTACGAGTCTTCATAGAATATGTAGCCATGTTTCCTTTCTTTTCAATTGTGTTGTTGGCAAACTTTAGTTGTGTCGCTGTTTATCATGCATTTTGTGTATACTGTGTTAGTTAAGCTTTTGCCCCGGTCGTGTTTAAAAAAATATATTCTATTTTTTATATTTATTTTTATTACATATACTTTTTATTTTTATCATATTATTTATCACACTTATCTTTACTCATTTGACACCCATTTGATCAGGAGTCAAATGATGATTTTCTTTTTAAAAAAATTAAAATGATAATTTAAAATCCTATTTAGGCTGTTAAATGAGTGTGAGAAGAGAGAGATAAGAAGAAATAAAAAAAAATGATTAAAAAAAGAAAGAACGAGAAATTGGAATATGTATGCATAATTGATATTGATTAAAAGAAAAAGAAATAGATGATTACTATAAACGTTAAGTATAAAGCTTCTCATGTTATTGGCTAACAATATATCATTATATAAGTGCATTTGTTTTTTCCAGTAATTCAATCATTTGGTTTGTGATAAGCTTTGTGCGTTTAGCTCTCGTATATTAACAACCATTCAAATCAACACCTTCATAGTTAACTTTGGAAGCCATTAGGAGAGGTGGGAGAATCTCATGACTTAAATAGTTATATGAGTTAAGTATAACGATAAACATGTCCAAGGCAATTCTAACCCGATAGCCCTTTTTATCTTTACATTGGTGGCTTCATTCATTCAATAAATTGTGATACATTTAGAAATATGACTTTCATAAATAAAGGTTGTTGCATTCAGAAATTTTGACGTTATAGACAAATTATTAATTAAAGTGACTTCGTACAATGTAAATTATTATTTTTCATGTTATTTTTCGAACCTTTTAAGCTGCAAAAATCATTTATCAGAGTTTCAAGATCAGTAATTCGATCTAATGCTTCACTCTCAATATATAAATATGACCAATCATTTAATATATTTTATAATATTTGTTGATTTAAGTGATTAAAATTTAAAACTCTTCTTTCAACAATAACAATTCTGAAAGATATTGTAAATAATATTTTATAAAAAATATAAATATTTAGAAAATAATACAGTATTTTGACATAGTTTTTAATACTTCTATTAGAGTATTAATTTTTTCATTAGCATTTCTCTCAATATATTTAAATATAAAAAATCAAAGCCATTAATATCAAAATGTTAAATAAAAAATCAGAATTAATAAATATTTTTTGAATTTATTCTCATCTAACGTTTTAACGTTTTAAATTCAAATAAAAAATATTCAATTTTTATATAAAGCAAGTGACAATATAAGAAATAAATCGATCTAATAAGAAATAAAAAGTTTAAAAAATAATTAAACAGATAATTAAAAAACTGATTACTAAAAAGATGAGACTATCTTATTAGAGAGAAGTTCAAAAACCGATTTTTTTTTTTTAAATAACAAAATACACACCATAAAGAAATTACCGTTTCTTTGGTCGTGAAAAACAATTGAGGCTTAAGTCACCGGTCTCGATGACCTTCAGGTTTACATTTACATGGCCCAGCCCAAATCAATAACAAAACATACAAGTTGACCCAAAAACAAAACATACACAAGAATCAAGAAAAATGGGCACATTATACTATTCCTTCTTTGGTACAGAGTTGCATGTGAAGACACTTTATGGCAAATAATTGTACTTTTAACTATAACAAGGATTTGTTTGGTTTTAATTAATCTGCCAAACGTAATTCTCCATATTCACGTTGTTCACACTTCAGTTAGGTTGCTTGTTTTAAAAACAGAAAAAAGCACTTTCCGTATTGGCTTTCTTTTCGCTTTATCTTATAGTTAGAGGAAAGAGTAGGATTAACGGCCTTTAAAGTGAAAAATTGCATAAAATAAAAAATAAAAATGTATTAATGATTTATTTTATATTAATTGTGTTTATAATATTAAATTCAAATTGTTTATTAATAATATTTTAAATATTTTTATTTTAAAAAATTATATTTAAAAGAATAATTGACGAAATTTATGATATTCAATATTAATTCGAACAGTGATTGATGGGAATAATACTGTCGGGGATTGATATTTGATATTCCTTCCGTTATATGATTGGATGGGAGTGTAATTTGCTTAAAATAATTCAATAATATTTTAAAAAGGAGAGGAACTAAAATAATATAAAATTAGAAGGGCTTAGAGTAGCGGCAGTCCAATTTAAATAATTTTTAATAAATATTATTTTCAAGAAGAAAAAATAATTTTATTTTCAAAATTAAAATTAAATTATGCATTTAATAACAATGTTCTAAAAACATATGAAATACATCAATTATTATTTTTTTATAAGTACATATTATAATAAAATTATTTTTTTCTTATAAACTAAAAAAAGTATCTTTCTTCACTATTAAAGTTTATCTTTAACTCCCCTCGTTTAAAACAAACGATACTCTACAACCTTAAAATTGAAGTAATATAATGATAATAGCCACGTCATATCAGCCACTCTAAACGCCAAGAATTTGAGAAGACCAAATCAAAAGGTAATTAAAGTTCAATACAATATGATTCTTTTCTTTTTTCTTTTATTAACTTTTAAAATGAAGAGATTTGAAAGAACGTGAATTTGGATTTGAATGTTCGAGTGTTTGTGAACTTTTAACATTTTTCTTCGAGCATTTTTGAGTTTTCGCGAATTTTTAATTTTTTGTTTTTAAATAAAATTTTTACATATAATATATTTAACTAAGATAAAATTGAATTATATTAGCCTATTATCCTTCTTTCTATTAGCTACAATCTTGTTATAAAACAGTTTATTTTGTTATAACTACTGATTCTTGTATATAACTTATAATTATTACTGCAATAATCATAACTACAATATTCAATGAGAAGTATTCCTTTCTTCTTTTATTTATTATATTCTCTATTTTTCATCCCTTAAATATAGTATGCTATGAGTTTTACACAGTATTAGAGCTCTTCAGCTCTGCTACGCACTTTTATTATCTTTCTTTAATGCAAGCATCGTTTCGATTCTTCCATGGCATTGACCAGTTCTTCAATACAAGATGAATCGCTCAACCCTCATAGTCCATATTACGTACATCTAAATGAGAATCCATCGATCTCACTTGTTTCTCCGCTTCTTGATCCTACAAATTACAACTCATGGTGTAGATCAATGTCCACTTCACTTAGTGCAAAGAATAAGCTGGAATTTGTTGATGGTTCTTTGCAACAACCAACACCTAATCATGCTCTCCATGCTGCATAGAAATGTTCCAATAATATGGTGGTTACATGGTTGATGCATTCGGTATCATCTTCAATCAGACAAAGTATATTGTAGATGGATAAAACTGTTAAAGATTTGAAATCAAGATCTTCACAAGTGGATCTATTGAGAATCTCAGAATTATAGCAAGAAGTTGCTTCTGTCAAACAAGGTGATGTTTCTATTACAGAATATTATACGAAATTAAGGGTGATATGGGATGAATTAAAATCATATAGACCTGATCCAAAATATAATTGTGTTCAAAAATGCTCATGTGATGCTCTTGTAACTATGATACAAAGGAAGGTACAGGACCAAGTTATGCAGTTCTTTAGATGATTGAATGATCAATATAGTAATGTAAGGTCTAATATACTAATGATGGATCCTCTTCCCTCAATTAACAAAGTTTTCTCATATGCTACTCAACAAGAAAGATAATTCAATGGAACTATTAATATAAATAATCAACTTAGTTAATGCAGCTAATGCTTCTCATTCGAGAAATCTTTGCAATTATTGTGGAAAGAATGAGCATACTATTGAAGAATGTTGGAAAAAGAATGGTTATCCAAACAATTTCTCATCGAATAAAGGGAGGAGGGGGTTGAACTTCTCTTGGTAATGGTAGAGGTTCACATGCTGACAGAAGCAACAATGTATGCAATTATTGTGGAATCACATGCTACACTGAGGTGGAATGCTTCAAGAAACATGGATATCCACTAGGGCATCATTTGTACAAGGCACCTGGTGCTAATATTAACAACATAGCTATAGAAACAACCAATAATGAGAATCCAACAACCAAATCTTAGGAAACACAGAATTCAGAAATGAAATTAACTCCACAACAATATCAAGCTCTAATGAATTTGTTGCAATAGACATCCATTGCAAGATCTTCTTCCTCTACACAGAGTGCTTATATTAATCAACTTGGAATAGTTCCTAAAATCGATTCTATTGTAGGAAGTGTTTTACCTGTAGTTTGCACCATAAACAATGATTCTAATCCCAATACTTAGCTCCTTGACTTGGGGGCTACTGACCATATTGCATCTTCTCTTGACTTATATAGTTAATATAGACAAATTTCTCCCATCATTGTTAGGCTCCCTAATAGAGAACAACTGATTGCTAAGTATTCTGGTATCATACACATTTCATAGTTTCTTGTACTGACTGATGTGTTATATCTATCTAATTTCAATTTCAATTTGATCTCTATTTCTAAATTAACTAATTCCATGCATTATCAACTATTGTTTATGGCTAATAAGTGTTTGATATAGGACATCTCCACCAAGAGGATGATTGGTTTAGTTGATGTTGAAGCTGGTCTGTACAAATTCAAGCCAACCTCTAACCTTCCCAATAATGCATCCCTTATTATATCCAATCCCTCCAATTATATCAATTCTTGTAATAAAATGCTTATTGATATATGGCACTGCAAATTAGGATATTTGTCCAATGAAAGAATGTTAGCCATGAAACAACATTATCTCACTTTGAATTTTGCCAGAAATATTGTTTGCGATGTTTGTCAAAAGGCTAAACAAAAAGAAATTGACTTTTCCCATTAGCAATTCTCATTCTCTTTCTTCTTTTGTCTTAATACATGTTGATATTTGGGGTCTTTGCTCGAATACATCTATACATGGCCATAAATATTTTCTTACTGTTGTTGATGATCATACTAGATTTTTTTTGGTTTTCCCAATATCTTCTAAGGCTGAAACTCAATTTCTTTTACAAGGATTTGTTAATTCTGTTAAAAGGCAATTTGATACAAAGGTCAAAACTATTCGATCAGATAATGGTGTTGATGTAACGTCCCTAATACAGACTCAATGGCACATCACGCTTCCGCTGCACAAAGTGACATGTGACCCTCTCTTCACGCTTAGAAATGAGTTAGCAATCTCATTTTCATAAGAGAGAGTTAACATCTAAAGATACTTTTACATTCTATAAACAAATTAATATATGCATATGTGAATTATAACTCTGCTATACGGACATACAACACCTAGTTGTTGTTTGCGAGCCATTCATACATAAATACTCAATAGCTTCCATCATTCATAGAAACACGTACAGAAAACCTCTTCTTTTCTTTTCTCAAAAGTAAACCATGGTTTGAAAATAACACTATAATGAGTAAATACGTAGAAAATCATTTGGTACAAAATAATTTTGTTTCCAATAAAGATACAGTAATTGAATACTTATAGAATCCATGATACAACTCGAAATAGTTATTACTCTATTTAAGCCTAAGAGCAGTCCCAACACTATATCTATACAAGGACAACAATCACAAAAGAAAATAATTAGAGTAAGTACCCCCTCTTCGAAGACTCAACAAGTTGTACTTAAGTCATCAGTACAAGAAAATGCATTGTCGCGAGACTGGATTGTAGAACCACATGTCTTCCTTTGATACTAGGGCCCACACCTTGATTTAGTCTCAGCTCATCTACACACACACACATAACAAACAAGCAAACAAAGAAAGACACAGAAACATACAAGAGGGTGAGTCCATGTAACAAATAGCACAAGTCAAGTCACACAAGAATCGATACAATAATTTTATTCTCAATCACATCCATAACACCTAGTACCAATCAATTCAACAAATCCAACAGTTTTAACATAGCCAAACATATGTTGGATAATGCATGACGCAATTTTCTTATGAAATTCACTCTTTGTTTAGTCACATGATGCAATGCATGGGGATCTCAATCACTCGGAACATCATCATCACAAATTCTTTGATTTAACGTCAGAGGCGGTCAGAGGACTCCATTCCCTACTCCACATCACATTACAGCACAAGTTTCATAAAAATAATTGTCGACAACCCACGCTTCAAGAGCGTTCCTCAGGAATGGACCTACCATGACCCTGGTAATGCTTGCTCATGTCAAGATTAGTGAAGGTTTGCTGGCGACATGTTCCAATCACGGTAGCTACTCCGTGCCATTGGGGCAACCCCCTTCACTACCCCCAAGGTTCTCCTTAAACCTGAACACTCATATTCCACAGTTTTGCCAAATTGTAGCCTCGACGACTTCCTCAGCACATGTCATGATGCATGGATAAACAAATTAATTAATTAGCCTTCCATATTTCATCATTACCATCATGTCGTTCAACTTCCTCTTTCTTAAAGAGGATATTACATTCAAGTACATAATCACCCATGTGGGTGTCAATTATCACACACTTCTTTGTCGACAATCGAATACATTAACCACCATCCATTTCATATTGATGTTTTCAGTCCTTGTCACAGATCCAAGGATCAAGTACACAACACATAGAATGAATTAGTAAAACATAACACTTTCAACATCTCCATTGAGTATTAAATCATACACAAGTAAAAGGAACCAATCATTCCAAAAACTAAATTGTGACTCAAGCAATGTCAAATGTCTATGTATACTTGTGTGTGCATTTACAATCCAACCAGTGGTTCAGGAGCTAATAATATTCTGCATATTTCATCGAGTTGAGTGTAACACTTTAAACATGCAACTTCAACCCAATTTTGTACAGATCTCAAACTATCATTACACTAACTTAATAATTTAGAGGTAAATCAAATAATTACATTCTTTCAATACAACTAAGAACATCCATCAAGAAATACCAAAAGGACATTCATTTTTCATGATACAACGTAGAATTTAGATGTAATTAAGTGCAGAAACTGCCCCTTTTTTATGTGAAAATATGTGGATGTAATAGCATATTAAAATGTTTCTTTTAAGTGTAGAGTCTGGTATACAACGTGTATTAAAAGATATGTTCTTATGGTAGAATTATTCGTGTACAGAATGCTGAAAAACAAGAGAATAAGTCATTTGGTGCTAAGACTGTTAGGTAATAGGGTGCAGCACACAGAATGTTATAAAGTGTTGAATAACTCATCCCTTCATGCTAAAAATAGTTATGCAGCAAGGCACAACATGCAAAGTACAGTGATATGTTAATATTTATTCACTCATGTTAGAAATAATAAAGTAGTAGGGTGTAACATGCATATTAGTATTTCTTGTGATGTAGAAATAAGTGGGCAGGAGAATGTTGAATAATAACTTAGTGTAGAAAGTAGTAGTAAGTTCAAAGAATAACAATATAAAATTATGTAGAAAAGTAATAGCAGCTTTAGAAAGTAAGGAGTGTAGAATTTTTGCAGAAAAATAGCGACTAGCTTAGAGGATGAAAGTATAGAAACATTATTCCCACCTTTTCAACTAATACATAGAAATATGCACAAAATCCCATGAATTTCTAAAAAGAGAAAAAGGTACAGTCATTCTGTCGATAGAAACAATTTAAAATTGCACAGTAAGTAGAGAACACATATAGCGATCACATATTTAATCTAAAAAAAAATCACAACTACAATATCAGATCACACTCAAGAGAACTAACACGTTCAAGAAAAAGGGGTAGTTGTACACACACGATCTAGGAACGAAAGAAAAGGGGAGAAGATGGAAATAATTACAATAGCTTCAGTGGAATGCCAAAATCAAAAGTGCTTTCTCCATTTAAGCATAAAAGAAAAGTCATGAAAAAAACCGCAGGCTCAACCCCACATGCAATCAGATTTTTAAGCAAAAAATTAGTGAAATTCATAGTTAGATAGTAAAATAATTCATGCACGATCAAAAAAAGGGTTCCTTCACTCTCGTCTAGACAAAAACTAAAAAAGGAATAAGTTCTTTCTTTCATATACATATTTTTATATTTGAAGAATGTGTATAGAAGAAAAATAAGTGGTTTCATAACAAAATGGTTAAGAAAAGAGGCAAACAATAAGAATCGAGAAAAAATTAAATAATTCATGTAAAAATCTATCATGCAATAACATATCTTGTCAAAGATATCATTTTTATAGTGAAGAATGCAAGAACAATCAACGATCATGAGAATATCATCAAATTAGTGACATGCAAGGATCACACACTCACAATCACGCTCATTTAAGTTACAAAGTGTCGCCCTTAAAACGTTATTCAAATAGAGTGATTTGAAGATAAAGAAAATCACTTTCATGTGAACGTTTTAACGAAAATCAGAAGGGAGGATGAGGGAGAAGAAGACAAACCATTTTCAACAATACACACTCAGATTTACCATGCAATGACATATCCATTCAAAGTTATCATTTTTATGCAATAATAAGTATGGACAATCGAGAACTAAGTAAGGATTACGATATCAACGAAATGCAACAGGGTAAAGAAAGTGTGGACCGAAAGAAGATAGATGAACTTCACAAAAATAATGCACAACATCATATTATTTCAAAATCTCCCGTTGTACTCAACCGAAAGGCAAGGATAATTAAAGATCATGAAAATATCAAGCAATCGTTGACATGCAAACACACACCAACCACAATCAGGTTCATGCAAGCCACAAGATATGATTTTTACTACACCATCCAAACATAATCATTACGAGATGAAGGAAAATTGTTTGTATGCAATTTTTGATGAAGGTTAGAGACGAAACAAGAAGGAAAGAGCGCATGCAAGGTTTACAAATCAACGAACAAGCACACACATTCAAATGCAACCAAGGATTTCCTTAACCTGGTTTGAAATGAGAGAAAAAGTCGAAAGCTTGCTCAAGTTCGTCCACAAAGTGGCTCCTTGGTGGCGACGTAAACGTTGTAGAGGGTGAGAGTGAAGGCCATCAAAGGAAGTGAAGATGCAGGCCGTGAGGTTGAGCTCCTTTACATCTTTGAGTTCCTTAAGTGGTGAGGTTGAGGAGATGTCTGAGAGAGGGAGGAATGGAGATGAAATGGTGAGAGAAAATGGTTTTAAACGTGTTAGGTCACAGTGATTTTGAGAGAGCCTTTTGGAAGGAGAAAGAAAAGGAGTAGAATCCTTTTATAGTATGAGTGAAGTGTCCATGCCTTTTCATTTTCAAAAGGGCGTGACGGTTGAGGCTGCATATAAGGGGTCGTGGCTAGTGCATTTGGAGGGGTGTGCCTTTTGGTCTTTCCTTGAAAAGTCACCTCTCTCAGGCTTCCTAGGGCATGCAAAATGTCCCATTATGACATTAAATGCAGTGAGTTGGTAAATGTAGTAAGATAACTGTTTGAATTAATTAGGGGAGGAGTAAAAAAAATCTTTCCATATTCGTGTCATTTGGTTTGCTCGTGAAAAAGTGGCATTTCATTTGGGGCAATGTGCACACATAAAGCTCATTATGATTAGCAATGAATGCAATGCAATTAAGGAAGGAATATGTAATTAATATCATGCACGGTTTTAGGGTTTTAAATGCACTAGGTAGTAATTCCTCATGTTGATTTATTGTCCTTTTAAATGTGGATTGCGGTTTCGAGTTCCTATGGGGAGGAGTCAAGTTTAAACTCTTCGTATTCCTTGTATTTGAAGGGTCATGTCCTTTGAATCATTGGTGAGAAGGTGTGCTTCCATTATGGCCGTGTAAGGGCAAGGGTTTTCCACGAGAAATGGTAATTGCAACAATTAAAGGGAAAGGGAATATGAATTTAATGTTGGGCACGGTTCAAGGCAAGTAAATGCTCCAGGTGTAATCATCTTATGCTGATTGGCTCACCCATTAAATGTAGGCTGCAGTTTGGGTTATTTGAGGAGGGAATAGGCGTGCACCCCTTCAGTTTCTTGAGGAGTTTAATACAGGTGGAAGGCAATTAAGACATTAGTGGTGTCTTAAATGGATAGGTGAAAGGTTTTTCGTGGGAGTGATTAAGCATGGAATACTTCTTTAATAAATGACCATGGGAATGAATGTTAATTTAAATCAAATTGGTCAACTCTAATTAAAGGCACGAGAATAAAAAGGGTCCACACTTTGGGAAAGAATTAGGGCTCCATTATGGTTACCTAGGAATATGAAAAGTGTGCATTTAAAAGAGTGGACAAGGCTCTAAATTCTAATTAGTTCTAGTCTCTCTCTCCCTCTGCCCATTTATGAGTTTTCGGTTGTACAATTAGGAGGGAGAATTCAAATAGTTGCCTCGTGTGGCGGCTACAATTAAAGTAGGTGCATTAAGTGTAATCATTTAGGGTTTAAGCCTATTAAAACCGGTTCTCTCCCCCTTTCCCAGGCATGCATGCATTATGATTGGTCAAGAAAAATGTACAATTAATGAGGGCGGCTAGCATTAAATACCCACTGAGGTTCTATGTCTTCCACTTTCTCTCTCTTTCTAATTCGAGTGTCTCTTTATATTCCCAATACCATCACACACTTGTCTCTCTCTCCTAAAGTAATGGCATAGAGATGAAAAGGTGTCATTAAAATGACATTAAATGAGGATAATGGCGCTTAATAGAGGTTCCATTCATGAGTTTCTCTCTCCTCTCTCTTCATAACTTGAGTTAGTAGGTCATTAAACATCCTTAATGCCTAGTGTTAAGGTGTCTCGAGCCATATTGATTAAGGAATAAATGTGTTCTAATGGCCATGCTAGTGGAATATTTAGAGGTAAAGAATCTCAAGAGTCTTCAAGGAAGATAAAAAGGCACACATGCATAGCACCCACAAAAGACATTAATAAATGCAATTAATGAAGTCTATATTAATGAAACAACAATATATTTATGACGCACCAAGTCCAATATTCTCTCTCCATGCTAATGTCTTTTCGTTTTCCAAATTCACTACACTTAATGTTTGCACAGCCAACTAGATATGACATTTGAAATAACAAGAAAGGCTTTAATGCTCATTAAAAGACTAGTTGGACAGTAAGGGTTGTCTTCAACTTCCACTAACCTCTTGGTTTCACGTGATAAGCTTTAAATACATGGTTTTGGTGGAATTTTAAGAAAGGAAATTAATGTGCCTCTTAGTGGTCTCTAATGCATATTAATGAGATGCCAACTAATTATTAGTCTCCTTAATTAAAGGTAGTTAGAGAATCTGGCCAACATAATAACTAGACACATGGAATAGTTAATTCCCTCTTTATTGAAAACTAACGTGTCATTTCATAAAGAAAGAGAATGAGTGGAGTCTTAAGAAGGGTAGTACGTGTGATTAGCAAAACCTAGAGGGTAAGCGAAGAGTTGTAGCTCAGTTGTACCCCTTTAAACAGAATCAATAAGTCAAGAGTGGTCAAAATAGACTTTTAGTCTTCACATCCCACATGTTGCATTTTTAGGTAAACGAAAGGTAATAAAATAAAAAGGGAAGAACAAGTCATGCATACATGGAAGGTAAAATATATTGATTGCAAGTTCATATGTCTACAACAAGTAAATTAAACAAAATAATTTTTAGCAGAGCAAAAATTTAAATAACAGAATGTCAAAGACTTAAAAAAAAATTCATTCTAACATATGACAACACATCAAAATAGTAGGTGGAAATAGAATATAAGAGAACAAAAGAAAAAAAAAATTTCTTCCGTTTCTGAAATAACACACACTTGCAGACTAAGGTTTAGAAACTAAATAAAATTTTGAGGATGTTACAGTTGAATTTATCAGGAGTCATTTCTTTCAATCCACTGGTATTATATATCAAACTAGATGTGTTGAAACCCTTCAACAGAATGGCATTGTTGAAAGGAAGCATCAACATTTACTTAACGTGGCTCGAGCTCTCCTATTTTAGTCTAACCTTCCCAACCTCTTTTGGTCTTATGCTTTACTTCATGTTGCTACCTTCATAAATCTTATTCCCATACCTTTTCTAAAAAGTATGTCCCCATATCATAAGCTCTATTTTGAATTATATAATATTACTTTACTTCGAGTGTTTGGGTGCCTTTGTTACACTAGCACTCTTAGTGCTCACAGTAGGAAGTTGGATCCTAAAGCTTTACCTTGCGTGTTTTTAGGGTTCAAGTCTTACAAGAAAGGTTACATTGTGCACAATCTTCATACACGAACCATTGAAGTCTCTTGAAATGTTATTTTCTATTAGAATTGCTTTCCCTTTTCCACTATCAACATGAATGATCCTACTACTCTAGCTCACCTTTCCATCACTACTCACAACCCATAGGCCTTTCCTTCGCCTATTGATTCTCCTCTCTTTAATCCTTCCTTTCCTCAACCTAAACATATATTCGTTGACTAGCCACATACAGAGTTGTTTCTTCTGAATATTCCCTTCAAAAATCTAACAGAATGCGAACTTGACCCACAAAATACAATGATTATCAGACCAATTTCGCATCAACCACCGTGACTCATACTCCCGATACTAAACATCCTATTTCTTCTGTAATTTCATATAACAAAATTTCTTCACATTATCACAACTTTATTCTTAATGTTGCTGCTCAGTTTGAGCGTAAGTCCTATGCTGAAGCTTGTAAATTTGAATGATGAAATTTCTGCTTTAGAGAAGAAACATACATAGGTGCTTACTTATTTACCTCTAAATAAACATGCAATTGGGTGCAAATGGGTGTACAAGATCAAACATCATGCAGATGGTTCTATTGAATGATATAAGGCTCACTTGGTTGCTAAAGGGTATACTCAAATTAAAGGATAGGACTACTTATATACCTTTTTTCCAATAGCCAAAATTACCACAGTTAGAATTTTGTTAGCACTAGCTACTTCAAATAAGTAGTTGTTCAAATAACTTGATGTTAATAATGCATTTTTTCATGGTGATCTCAATGAAGAGGTGTATATGGTCCTACTTTCGAGTGTATAATCTACCAAACCTGGTCAAGTTTGTAAGTTACAACGGTCTCTTTATGGGTTGAAACAGGCCAGCCGTCAATGATATCCTCGATTATCCACTTTTCTTATGGCTCATGGTTTCAAATAGTCCTCCGCTGACTATTCTCTCTTTTCTTAGAAGAGAGGGGCTTCCTTCACTGTCTTATTGGTTTATGTTGACGATATTGTTCTTAGTCAAAATGATCTCTATGTCATTTCTTACATTACAGACTTATTGGATGCCACTTTTAATATCAAAGATCTCGATGACCTAAGATATTTCTTTAGATTTGAGGTTGCTCGTGGAGCTTCTGGTATTAATATTTATCAAAGAAAATATGCTTTGGATCTTCTCTCTAACACTGACATGTTCAATTCCAAACCTATTTTCACTCCTTTGATTACTGCACCAGATTGCATCAAACTTTTGGGTCTTTGCTTTTTGACTTGCAAGTCTCTTCATACAGACACTTGATTGGTAGGTTGATATATCTTACCAATACTACACTTGATATCACTTTTGTTGTTCAAGAATTTTGATTTTTGGGAAGTATCATGGTCATCCAATAATAAGGGTTTCCTTTTTTTCAAATGAAAGATTTGAAGACCTATTGATTCTAACAACTGATTATAGAGTGGATCATTTGGACCTTTCAACTCATAGATGTGGATCTCGGACCTATGAATAGGATACTCCCAAAACTCACAAAGAACACTTTAGTCAGTTCATTGCTCATCCTACTACCAATCATTTCACAGCTCTTTATAGCATTCTTCGTTTCATTAAAGCTGCTCCTAGGCTGGGAATCTTCTTTCCTTCTACCAGTGAACTTCAGCTCAAAGCTTTTAGCAATTCTGATGGGGCTGGTTGTACTATACTAGGAAATTCATCACTGGGTTCTCTGTCTACCTTGGTTCTTCACTTATATCCTGAAAATCTAAGAAGCAAGCCATAGTTTTGAGAAGTTCTTCTAAGGCTGAGTATCGTGCTCTTGCCAGTGTCACTTGTGAGATTAAATGGCTCACATATTTGCTTCATGACTTTGGTGTTTCTCCTAAACCTACCTTGGTATTTTGTGACAATAAATATGCTCTTTACATTGCAGCAAATCCAGTCTTTCATGAAAGAACCAGACATATTGAGATTGATTGCCACTTGGTTCGTGATAAGTTGCTTTCTGGTTTAATCAAGTTTCTGCCTATTGTTTCAGCACAGCAACTTGTTGATGTATACACAAAAGATGCTTTTCATTTTATCTGTTCCAAACTGGGCATGAATGATATTCATTCCCTAGCTTGAGGAGGGATATTAGCCTTCTCTCTATTGTTAGCTACAATCTTGTTATAAAACAGTTAGTTAGTTTTGTTATAACTAATTCTTGTATATAATTTGTAATCACTACTGCAATAATTACAACTGCAATATTCAATGAGAAGTATTCCTTTCTTATTTTATTCATCATATTCTCTGTTTTTCACCCCTTGAATATGGTATGTCATGAGTTTTATAAATTAGTTTTAAATTTAATTTTAATTTTTTAAGACGATATGAAAGAAGTAAATTTTAGCCCTATAACTATATATATATGGTAGAATAAAATAAAACTTATTTAATGATAAATAAAAAACTATATGAGGCAAAAAGATATCTTCAATATAAAAAAAGAGAAAAAAAATATTAGAATGATAGATTTATTTATTCTTTTATGATTAAAAGTATAAAAATCATTTAAAACTACATTTTCACTATTTACAGTTAAATAATATTTTTAAAATTTAATCGTTTCACTTTTAAATAATCAAATAATCAAAGAGTTTGAAGACATTCAAGAGCTTTCGTTTATTAAATTTTACGGAGTTCTTTTACTGTATCGTCTTTACGTTTTCGATTCATTAGTATTGTTTTGATTTCGTATTTAGAAAAACATTACAAAATAGTTTAATTCTTTTAATGTATCGTGTTTACGTTTTCGATTGATTATTTAATCGAATTAACTGCACTATTGTGAAATACCAGTACTTAAATTATAATTCTTAAAGACAATATTTTTATTTAAAAAATGTTGACTCTATTTGATATAGAATTGAAAATAAGTAATTAAAAATAATTCTTAAACTTAAAGGCTAAATTATTAAGGTGAGACTACCATAAGCAGCAAAACATACAAATAAATTAGTACTCTATTATATTACTTTATTTTAATGTATAATTTCTTTTTAAAATATAAATAAACATTGACTTTTAAAAAACACATAAAATTATTCAATTTATATTAAATTTAATTTATACAATAAAAAATATAATATAAAATAATTTAATAGTTATATTTATCAATTTTATATTTTATAAAAAAATCATAAAATATTATTCTTCGTACCAATAAGGATTTGGCATTGTACATTTAATGCTAAATTGGCTAATTTTAATAATTATATTTTAGTTTTTGAATAAAATTAAAAAATATGTTGTCTTCAAACTATATGCTCAATGAAACAAGAAAGTAAAAGTATATTTGTTTGAGAGAGGAAAATTTTACTAAGTTATTACTAGACACTCATAACTTTTAAAGAAGATTGAATTCATCCAAAAAATTGTTGAGATACAATTTTTGATTAATATTAATATAATATTGAGTTTCAATATGTTGATTAATTGGGGACAGATAAAAAAATATTGAAAATTCTATCAAAAGGATCTCCCTTGACACATCCTCATGGAAAAAGTTAAATGAAACTTTATTTTGTATAAAAAAAAAAAGTTGACATTTTGAGGAGTTTTTTTTAAGGTTCATAGCCTGAGATGGAAAACATCCAAAAATAATCAAAAAAATAGTCTCTAACAAATTTTGCTATAAAGTTGTAAAAAAATAGAGGTTGACAAGAAAGTTGTTTCATGTTCAAAGAAAAGACAAAGTTTAAAAGGTAAAGAAATGTGTTAAAAAGCTGCAAAACTTGAAGTAGTCACCATATCCAACCAATAGTTACCGACGATTATCACAAGTTGAAGAAATATGTTGAAAAGCTGCAAAACTTGAAGTAGTCACCATGCCCAACCAATAGTTACTGGCGATTATCACCAGTTGAAGATCGAGACACAAGGAGCTCATTGTAGGCGAGAGCAGTTGTAGAAGAAGATAATAATGGACGATAACAATTATAAAAAAAACATGCACAGAAAGCAATTAGCAAGAGGTGTCCATAAAAAAAAAAGAGAACAATTGAGTTGCATTTGTTTATAAATAATATCAAATTTTGCATCCCAAGAGATGATTTTTTGCACTAAAGACCAACGTCCAAAATCTCTATAAGCCAAAGTTCTACGCATAAGTTAAACATAACGACCAGAGATTAACAAACTTGTTGATCATTACTAAAAATTCTATGTTACATTCCTATAAAATTTATTTTTAAGTCAACTTTGTTTCTATACTTCTTTATGTTTGTTTTAATATTATTTTATTATACTTACTTTCTAATGTTGATGTTACTTAATTACACTGTGAACACATTTTAAAAGAGGCAAAAAAAATCTAATTTCAAATTATTTTTAAATTTATTTATTTATTATTTATAATTTTCATCGTAAACACTTTGCGCATTGCACTGCAAATTATAAAGAAGCTTCATTGAATGCAAAGATTTAATATTACATCACCACTCTCCATAGAAAACATAAACCTTATTTTGGAAGTAACACAGTACTTTACAGGTACATAGAACACAGTTAATTATTCTAGGGGACTTAGCAATATTTATTTTACCATAACTAGTCCTTAAAGGTGCACAAAACGGGAAAGCTCTCTCACCCACGCTGATATATTGATGATATCGAAGAAGCAAACCACACTGAAATCTAGGGTATGGCATTGGCGGTAGTCTCATTATGACAACATTTATAGCTGATGGAAATCTCCATAGTCCTAGGACAGTCAGGGCATTTTATGGTCTCTGGTAACTTTCCTGCAACATTAGGAATTTCAAGGTGTGAGCAACGGTGAGTGGTGCTCACAATCTTCTCATGGTATTCTTTGAAGCATAACTCAAAGGACTCAAAGCCCTTCTTGACCACAACTTCTCTCCACTTCTCAAACTCTGCCACTGTCTTCAAGATTGTGTTTCCATGACCACTCACCACCACAGATGACCCTTTGCTGAGGAGAGCCCATCCAGTTTCATTCTTGTAAGAGAGCATCTTTTGCACTTCCTGAGTCACTGCATCAACTGTCTTGTGAACCTTTGTCACAAACAAACTCTCAATGCCACTCCAAAAGCGTCTCACGAGGCTTTTGTCCTCCTTTTCCACACAAAATAATTCTATGGAAATCTTTGCCTCTTTTATGACAGAATCGTTTGCAAGGGCAGTCGCATACTTAGTGAACTGTTGAATCCACTCTTTGTCATTGCCTCCGTAAAAGAAAATGTACTTTTTCTCTTTGATCTGCTTCACAGAAAGTATCACAAAACCTTGTTTTTATCATTGTTCATACAAATACTAGTTTCCTATTTTCCCGCAAAGATAACATAATACTAATTCAACAGACAAAAAGGATAAGCCATTTGAATTAGTATATAAACTTAATTTTTTTGTGAAAGCTACTTACCCAAGCGTCTATGTTGGGGTGAATGCCGCCTACAACAGAGCCAACCCACTCGAACTCTTTGTTTATGCTTTCTTCATTCGAAGTTGTAAATGGAAAAGCCTTCATTCCATAAGCCTGAATCAAATGGAATGCGTTTGTGTGCTGCACCTTCCCTTGAGGACTCAACACCACAACCATGGGCTTCTTTTTGAAGTGCCATTCCTCCTTAATGTACTTATACCCAGCTATGGTTCCAAAGGGTTGCACCACATACCAACGCATCTTGCTTTTTACAACCTCATATTTCTTGCGCAGCTGCTCGGTCCATTCCTCCACAATGGGAATCCACACAATCTTATACTGATCATTAGTTTTAATTGAATCATAAACTGGTCGAAGTACTGAAATCTCTTCCTCCGTGATGTCTAGGGTAGAAATAAACAGATACACGTTCTTCTTTTTTAGCACAGATATGTCAACCTACCAGACAATAAATGAATCAAAATTATGAGCTACAAATGCACTTGAATACACCGTTTCACAGACATAGGATAATCTAGAACGCGAGTTATAGTTTTACTTTGCACGTATATTTCTTCAATCTTAATTCTTTTTATTTTCACTATCTTATAATTTTTTAATTAAATTCACGAAAAGTTTAATAATAGTATTCAAATGAAACTCTCTTTCTCAAAAGCTTGCTGAAATCCAATGATTGATATTTTAACTCCATTGACATTTCGGTTTGATTTTAAAGTGAGCGATAACTCTCCAACCAACAACTTGGGACAAACTTGCTAAGTAAGTGAACTTTTTTATGCATCCTCCTGTTTTGAGGTCCCTCTTTTTGCTGACTAATTGAGAGTCATGACTCATGTAGCGCCTACATTAGTACCAAATATATGTTTGCGGTTAGGTAACCCCATTTCCACAACAGATATTGATTATCTAAAGGTGTAAAAAAATAAATTTTATTATGAATAGATTTGGTTTTGAGAGAATTAATTTTTTTTCTTTTTTTATATTGATAATAATTTATTTTGAATTACAAGTTATAATTTAAATTTTTTTATATACACATAATCTTCTTACATTAATATAACTTTAAAATTTTTACATTTAATTTAAATTTTTATTTAACTTAATTAGATGTAAATTAAATGAAAGATTTGCACCAAATATATATATATATATATATATATATATATTAAAAATAATATTTTATTGTTTAAATAAAATCATTTATATATCATAAATTCTCGTTTAGAATATCACTTCCAACAATAAATTAATTTTTGATGTTGCTTTAGTTCCTTGAAAATTAATTATTTAAAAAGAGGTTATAATAAAATCGTAAATGAAGATATTGGATCTGGTTCTAAGTTTGTCGTTTTCCTCTAATTCACACTTCCAAAATTACTTACCTTTGACAAAACAGCCACGTGACCGGAACCCATCGACATGAAAGTTGTTGACTTTTTCGTCCCACCATACAAGGAAAGTAAATCAACTTTTTCTTGTATGCTGTCCAGGTATACACGAAAGATCATATTATTTACCTTCTAGCTTATTCATTCACTTTTGCAATAAAACTTTATTTTGTTTATTATTTTTTAGACATTTAAGATAACATTAATTATTATATTATCTCTACTTAATTCTTAAATATTATACACACTTATCATTAATAAAGAAAAATGATAATAAAGGTTATAAGAAGTTAAAAATAATTTTAATATAAATATAGATATTATATTTCTTAAGTGGAGTATTATTTTTAAAAATAGATAGATAAAAAAGAAGAAAGTATTATAAAGCTTAAAAAGCAAATTTTTCACACTAGTTTTGTTTTGGTAATAGATGGCAACTAATTTCCTAAATTTTGAGAAAGCTTTACAAACCGTGGTCTTAGTTGCACCATCAAACAGGGGCTGTGGAGCATCCTTGTTGAAAATCAAAACCTTAAACACCACCATTATTTCAGTGGGGGTTTGGAAAAGTTTCCTGAGCCTACGATAATATTCTGCCTCATCTGAAACCACATGGACATATCATCTAGTCAGCATCTTATTTATTGCTCCTCTCTCTTTATAGCTTAAAAAGAAGCACGTACCCTTTGAAGGGAAAACAATAGAGAATAAAGGCAGAGCCAATTAAATTATATATTACTGACCTATCTGTTGTCCACAGAGCGTGATCTGCTTCCTCAGTTTGCTGAGTATGATGTTGAGCTTTTGACCATAGTGAGACAGCTCTTGCTTGTGCTCCCTTAAATAATCAAGAAATTATTATAATATCTTCAAAAGTAAGATTAATAAGTTCGTGTTGTAATTACGTGTGAACCTTACTACAAGTACTTGGGTACTACTAGATCCACTTTTATAAACTTCTTAGCGTATTTTTAAATATACACTAAAACAATAAGGAGGGTAACTTACGATTCAGTGGTGAGGCAATCAATCTGAGTAACAACTGCAGCGATAGTGATGATGGCCCAATAGACATCAACGGGAATTTGCTCAATTGCAGTCCCCAAAGCAGGCACATCCTTTGTGTCATAAGTGGTAAGCTTCTCCAACTCAAAAATTACCTCAATCACTTGCAAAGTTGCTTTCACCAAATTGTTCACCTCAATAATGGCTTGGCGGTGCTTTTGAAGTGCTGCGGGCCTTGTCAGCACTGGCACTCGCTTCAGAACAGCCACAGATTTAGCAAGAGGATCTGTTGGTTGATGCTGAGCTAGCAACCAGAACTCACTATACTCCAACGCAAAAGCCGCCAGAGTCAAAACCGCTTTTGCGTCCCACTCATATTTGGAGAGCTTGTTAAGTATGGCAAGTGTAGTTTTGTGAGCAATTTCCTCACTTGGAGGCTTGCATGACATCTGCCACGACATGTCACTGTGTTACATTCGTCACTTACTAATCATAATGTTCCCAAGTTGTTTGTGTTATATTATGTTTTAATAAGAGGATGTTTGTTAATTAATCATATTTTTTGATCCTTAAATTAAAAAAAGTCAGTCATATATATCTTTAATTTCTTAGATTCATGAATGACCTCGGAAGAAATCTGCTTCAGGGTACAGAGTGGAGAACTGAATTGGGGGATCTTGTCGTCTAGGTTTTCCAAGCTTGGTTGAGAGCCCTGTAAAAATTGATTCGGATTAAGTGCATGGATTATTTGAGGATGTGTTTGAAAGCAGAAACATGGAAGTGAAAGACTATGTCTAGGTATACCTGAACAACATTGTCGACAATGTGGGTTGAACGTCTAAGGGTGTTCTCAACAAGGGTGAAAAGAGAGTCTACATCAAACTTGGTGTCACTGTGAACATGGGTAGAGTAAATTTGCTCCAAAATCTGATCATCAGACATGGTTAATGGGTTATGCTCACTCTCAGTTGTTTGAAGGAGAGACTTTAGTGAAGACTTGGTTGAAAGCATGTTCATGCCTTTCGGTGGTAAAGAAAATTATTTGTTGTTGCCTTCTAGTGCTGTAATAACCTGGTTTCCCAAGTCCTACCGTATTTATAACGTGAAAAAATGATTAATTTTTGTTTTCTTTTTTCTTTTTTCTTTTTTTTGAGTTGTAAATTTCATCTTGTGCTTTATGTTGGAGATTGGAACTAATCATGGTCTACCACCGAAGTTACAATTCGATTGTTTCAATTTATTTTTTTCTTAAAACAATTAAATTCATTTTTGTATTATATTTTATTATCTTTTAAAGAAAGTTTCTTTAGCTCTTTCATATCACTTCTTCTGATTCCAAATACCTAGTACCTAACACTTTTAAAAATTTTCATATCACGTCATATTTATTCTAATCAAATAAAGATATTAATTATTATACTGAGCACGAGGGGTGCTCAAACTACGTCAATTTTAAAGAAGGATGAAAACGCATCACCAACGGCATTATTCAATGAATCAGTTACTTAAAACGATATTAAAAATCATTTCACTCCCTCGTCACATAGTTTATAGTTACCATCTTCATCCTATCTTAGATGTGAGTTAGTAGTAAAATATATAATTTCAACAATAATCAATTTTATTAATTGTTATAACGAAATAATTTTTATTAAAATATTTCTATTAAAAATGATAAAATTATTTTATATAAGTTAATAAGAAGAATAGTTAATCAATAAAAAGTATTTATAATAAATGAAAATACTTGTAAAAATAGGATTATATTTTTATATATAATATTCAATATATATATATATATGGTAAATTTTTAAAATTTATAGAAATAAAGAATTTAAAAATTGATAATAACAATTTTTTATGTAAATACAAAAAGAAATAAAACATTAAAAAGGTAATAAAATGTTAAAAATCGTCAATTATAATTTTTTAAAAATATTAAAAAATAAAAAATTCTTAATGACAATTTTTAAAATAATAATTAAATATTTAAAAGTAACTAATGGTAATTTTTTACTAAAAGTCATTCATATCGATTTTAAAATATATATATATATATATGTGTAATTTTGATAAAAAAAATCTATATTTCTATAATTTAAAAAGATTATATAAAAAAAGAGATGTAAAAATTATTAATTATTTTTAATAATTTAAATAAATAAAAATACTCAAATAACATCTTACATCGGCGAGAGAATATTTTAAAATTGTGACCGCATTCCAATACCAAAGACATCGAAACGACATCTCCCAGAGCCATCTGTGCAGTGACCAATTTTGTGGTCCACTCTGCTACACTTCAATTAAAATACATAATTTATACTTATATTCAACATTTATTTATAAATTAATTTTTATAATTAAATTTTATATTTAAATTTTTTAATGTATTATCTTATATTTTATTTTTTTATCTAACACCATTATTTATAATTTAATTAATTGAATAGTTGCTTTTATATTTAAAATATCGTAGGACACTACGCGTTGGGGACGAGTGCCAGTTTCCCGTGCTGGACCACCGTTTGCTTTCACAATTCACACTCTTGACTATTTCTTTTTCCCCCTTTTCTTGGGGAGGAAGGGGACCTTCAATTTTTTTCAGAACATATTGAATTTATTGCCTCCAAGTGTGGCTTCTTTTTTCATATAGAAAAAAATTTAAACATTAAAATATGAGATTTTAAAAAGATTACAGAAATATGATAAATTTTTAAAAATTACTTTTTGTTGCAAAAAATTGTCAAAAATTGCAAACAGTATCTTTTAGCATTTTTTTAAAAAATTATTAAAAAATATAATTTAAAAAAAAATGCTATGCCTTTTTTAGTTTTAATTTTAATTTTAATATTTTAAAAATGATATTTTATTTTTTTAATCTCTACACATGCATTAAAAATTGTGTAATATTTTTAAAATTTTCATATTTTTGAAATTTGTTTCAAAAATTTAAATATAAATAAAAAATATTCCAAGTGTTCTGTTGCACATAATTAAGGTTTATTTCATAATTAAGTGAGTCTTAGTCGATGTAAGCATTATACTCTCCAACTTTTTTAAGAATCAATTAACATTTCTTCCGTTAGATAAATTTTTAAAAATCATTATTTAATTTGAATAATCATTATAAGGTTGGTCATATAATTTATTATTTAAATGAGAAATAAAAAAAACAAAGTAAGTAAATCAATCTTTGCGCTTCCGCGCGTCAACATGACGCAGGAAGAAAGGGACGACTTATCTTTTCAGTTACATTATTTGAATATTTAATAATTGGTATCATACGTACATCTTAAAATATTTTTTAAAATAAAGATAATATAAAAAAAATTCACTTAATATATACAAAAACTACCTTCCTCATCTTTTGTGTCTTGGAACAGTTCCACAAGCGCACGTAGCAGTGATTAGTTTTTACTTTACGACCCTTTTGTGGATGGATAAGATCGATTGACATGTGATAGCTTCCACAAGCTTCTATGATTAAACTTCAACTGGGTTTCATGGGAAATTTATAATTAAATTACAAGTAACTTTACCCTTAGTTAATTTAAGTTTTATATAATACTCTTAAAGTGTAAATTTAACGCGAAAAAAAGTATTTGCGATGTAAGTTTGAAATACTTTATTTTATTTTAAATATTTCACAAAAATCTTTAAACATCAAAGTTTTCGAAAGTATATATATATATAGCAAAGCATCTCATCTAATCGTCCAAGAAAAAAAACATCTTATCTAATATTTAATAATTATTCATGTGTTTACTGCGCTTTATTGATATGTAAAAGACTCACGATTCTATGATTATAAACTATTTAAGTATTTTAATTATTAATTTAAAATAATCTTAGTTATATTATAAATATATTTATTTCAAAAATTAATAAACTATATTTTTTAATATAATAATATATTACTTAAATTTAAAAAAATAAAATATTTTAAAATTATATTTTATGATGGATAATATCATTAATTATTGTAGGTTTAATTATACTTTTAGTCTCAATAAAATAGACATTTTAAAATTAATTCATAAAAAATTAAAATTAAATCTTTTATATTTTTAAAATAATTGAATTTAATTTTTATCATCAACTGTCATATATTAAGTGATAAGATGAATAACTATTAATATTTTATTATTTAAATATTAATATTTAAAAATAAAAAAGAATGTATTTTTTAAAATTTATTCAAATAAGTGTTTAACTTTTGAAAATGAGGTTTTTTTTATATATGAAATTTTATTTTGAAATTATAAAAATGTGAGTTTTATTATAAAATTATAAGAATATGATTTAATTTAAAAATCATCAATTATATTTTTAATTGTAAAAAATTTAGCTAGATCCAAAAGTCAATGTTGGCAAAATTTAAAAAAATTACTTTAAAAATGGTCACCGATGAAATTTTAAAAAAGTATGGTAAATAAAATTGTCGTTGACGACAATGAAAGTTTAAAATATAAAAAAAAAACGTTGATTCAAAAGAAGTTACAATTGACAATTATCAAGACTATAAGTTTTTTAAGGAAGTTGCAATTGACATTTTTAAAGAAGTTTTTAAATATTTTTAATTTTATAATCTACTTATAAATTTTTAATTACAATTTTATAACTTTTAGCATATTTTATCAAACACAACTTAATAACAAAGTTAATATAAAAATATTTAATTTTAATTTAAAATTTCACTAACAAGGATCATAAAAATTATTCAATAAAAACAAAAGTATTCAATATAAAAATACTTATTATTAAAATTTAAATTATAATTTTAACTAAATTTCAGATATTATGTTAGATAGTGTACTTGTGGATTATAATCAACTGCTTCATTATTTGAATAAATATTATGTGTAAACTTGGCTGCGGATTATAATCAACTGCTTCATTATTTTAACTAAATTTCATATATTATGTGGATTATAATCAACTGCTTCATTATTTGATTAAAATTTAAAATATTGTGGATCCCCAATAGCTACAAGGATCATAATCAACTGCTTCATTATTCTATAAATATTATGTATTAGGGATTAACACTGGTGATGACTTTGAAAATTTGGCTGCGGAGTTCCTACATTGTAAGATTGGTAGTTTCCCATTAAAGTATCTCGGGTTATAGTTAGGTATTAACCCGAGAAAGCCTAGTACATGGAAGGGTGTGTTAGAGGCTCTTAAAAAGCGGTTAGCATCATGGAAGCATAGGTATTTATCGATTGGAGGTAGGGTGACTTTGATTAATGCCGTTCTTAATTCTATGTCATTGCACTCGTTATCCTTTTTTAAGGTGTCGAAGTCGGTAATAAAGGAAATTGTCACTATCCAACGGAATTTTTTATGGAAGGGTGTTAAGGATGGATCTAAAATCCCCTGGGTGAAATGGAAAACAGTATGTAGACCGCGGAAGAATGATAGCTTGAGCATTAGGAATGTGCAGTTGTTTAATTGGGCGCTTCTTGGTAAATGGTTGTGGCGAGGTGTTAACTGTTCTAGTTCATTGTGGGTGCGGGTGTTGGAATCTAGATATGGAAGATTAGCTTCTTCTCTTCAGCGTTCATCAGTTCACAACAGATGTTCTTTGTGGTGGTGTGATTTGCTGGAGGTTATTCATCAAGGGAATTCATGGCTGGATGAGAAGTTTGATAGAAGTGTGGGTGCAGGTTTACACACTCTTTTTTGGAGAGATAAGTGGGTAGGAGGGGTGCGATTGTGTGAAGCATTTTCGCGATTATTTGCAGTGACGAGAAATGTTGAATCACGTGTAGTGGAGAATGGTTTTCATGATGTGTATAAATATATTTTTTAATTCTCAATATCATTATATTATATATATATATATATATATATGTATATTGAAAAGTTAAAATTTAAAAATTATATTAATTTTGATAAAAAAAATTAATTTATTATTTAAAAATAATTTATATTTGTATTAAATTAATTTTTATTTATTTCAAATTTTAGAAAGAATATATAATATTATATATTTAACTGTTATCATTTACTTTAGATATAAGATAGGATAAAATATATATTTTTCTTATCACATTTTATTTTTATCTGTCTTTTTATTTTATTATTTTATACGTATATGAACTGACATGGTTGTTACACAAATTAATATATTTTAACTACCACGTTTAACCTTATAATAACTTTTTGTTTTTTAAATATCAGTATCTACTTTTCAAAACAGCATCAGTACCTGTATCCAATTCAAAAAGTGTTTTTCCATCGTACAAATACACGTCCACCAATCGAATATGCAATTTAAAGTTGAAAATCACTTCTCGTAGGGTCATTTTTTTTATGAGAAAAAAAATTATTAAAAAATATAGTGTTTTGAAAAGAATTACTGAAAATATGAAACTTTTTTAAAAATCGTGTAACAATTTTTGACAATTTTTTTCAAAAATTGCTGATAGTAATTTTTTATTATTTTTTTAAATATTGTCTTTTTACAATTTTTAAAATTTAATAATTTTTCGTTATTTCACCAGTATTTATATAAAAAATGGTCAGTAAGAACTCATATGTTCATATATTTTTTAAAAATATTATATTTTAGTGTATATATTTTTCAAATCTTTTATATAAAAATTATTCCATTTTCTTACCTAGATAAAAGGGAAATTAATAAAAACATAATTTAATTTTAAATTTATAACCACCAGTAAGATAAAAAAAAAAAAAAAACACTTCTGCTTATGCTTATATTATGTTTCTTTTAGATATTAATATAAATAAAGCAATATGAACTAGTGCAACAGAAAAGTACTTCTTTACATCTCCTTTTTTTTTTAATTAATTCTATATTTCAATTAAGAAATTTTTACAAGGATAAAAATATTACTATAGATGTGTACTTTTAAATTATTTATTCTCATTTTTTAAAAATTTATATTTTTTATTTTATTCTTTCAAATTAAAACTATTATTTTATTTTTTATCTCTCTTTTTTTTATTTCTTTTATCGACCGAAGAAAATATTAAAGAACGTTTAAGCTTTGTAAATTAACACTCGTGTCCAATAAATATGTGTTTCCTTTTCATGGAGACGTTTATTTTATTACATACTTGTTATTAAAAATAAAAATGACATTTTACCTAATGCAATTTATTTTATTTTTGTACTGATAACGTTATAACAAACTTAACAAATAATTAAATGAGAACCAGTTTTTGTATTACTCAAGTAAATATTCTAAAATATTTTTGTATATATATATATATATATATTTAAATAGACATAAAAATAATAATTAGATAATCTTGCATATAATATTTATTTTTAAAATATATTTTATATTTAATTTTTAAATTCGAATATTTTTATAACTTTTATCTTAAATTTTTGAAAGAAACTTAATTTTTTTTTAATAAAAAATAGAAAGACAAACTACAATATTTGTTTTCTTAATTTGTACCTTTTAAATAATGATTAATATATAATAAATGACATTTATAATTTCTATTCATCAAAAACCCGTGAAAATAAAGAATATGATAGCTTGTTTTAAAGGTGTAAATTATATTTATATTTTTTGAGATTTAATAAAATTTTCTCAATTTTATGTTATTTTAAAATTTTCTAAACCATACAGTAACATAAAAAAATTAGAGATAAATTGTTATGAAAAATATATAATATTATACTGTCATATGAATTTAAAAATATTTATATAAAAATTATCAAATAAAATCTTGTTATGTCTTAATAAAGATGAATACAATTTATCCTATTAAATTAAATAATACTACGTAAAATCAACAACAACAAGGTTACTTAAAAGTAAAACGTGACGCGTTTTGAAAAACAGCTACTTACGTCAGGGATTGGAGCTGAGGATTACGTCACATTACTGCGCTGGAGATTATCCCATCCGGTTCACACTTCACAGATCAAATCACGTGTGTCACGTTGCTACTGCACCACAACCATGAAACCAAATGTGCTTTTGTTATTGTCCTTTTTCAACCATCCAAGCTTTTTAATTTCTTTAGCATCAAATTTTAGAATTAATTTAAAAATAATTTTAAATATTTTTATATTTATAAATTTTATTTATTCTTAATAAAATTTAATATTTTTATATTTTTAAAGTAATAAACATTTTTTATTTAATATTTGTTCTACAAATAATAAATTATACTAAAAATATTTATAAGAATATAACAAAACTCTTAATTTAAGTAATTAAAATATTTTTTACTAAATAATATTTATTAAATTAATAATATTAGTTATAAAAATACTTTTATTATCATAAAAATATATTTTTATGCTTAAAATTAGTCAGCAGAAAAATAAATAAACACATTTTAATAAAAAAAATCAATTGCATCAAAACGTTTTTTTCCCGGACGTATTAAACACATGACTTAATTCAGCCACGAAAAATACATGACATGATTGAGTTACGCATGACAAAGTGGAAATTGACCAATTTATGGAATAACTTCAGGTCAATGGTCCCACATTGATACACGAGATTAATTGTGTTAAATATCGGAGAAATGCTACGAATATATATATAATAAGAGAAAAAAGTTATATAAAGAGAAAAAAAATAAATTTAATTTTAATTAATTAACTTTATAATTTTTATTATGGAACTTTGTATGTTTAAGTTTTTCATTATACTTGGGGAGTATGTAGAAGTGGAAACAGATCTCTCACGTTAAACTATTTTTATTTATTGTTTAGAAATTAAATAAATATTTTTAAAATTAAAATAAATTTATATAATTATTTTTAAATAAATATAATAAAATATTAATACTTTCTTTACACTTAAATAATTGATAAATTTATTTTTAATTTTAAAAATTATATAATTTTAAAAAAATTTAAATTTTTTAAAAATAAATTTTAGTAATGACTCATTTGATATTTAAAAAAATATTTTTATTTTTAAAAGATATTTTTTAAAATTAAAATAAATTTATATAATTAATTTAAAATAATTATTTTTTAAACAGATATTATACGATGTTAATATCTGATTTTAAAAAAATATTTTTTTTAAAAAAAATTTGTTTTAAATTTTAATAATTAGTGGTCCTCACTTGATATTTACGGGTGCTACGTGTGATTGCATGCGTGAACTGTTCTCGTGTTTCGGTTCACTCCCCGCGTGACAGTGTAATGGTATTTGATCTTTTAATTTATTCATTTATTTTAATATTTTAACATAATCTTTTGTTTCAACATTCTTTTCCGTTTTCCAATAATCAAGACGTGCTTGTTAGAGAATGAAACAAAGTGAGTTGTGATTATGTAATTTATTAACGTGGTACTTACACTACTAGAAAAGCGCTTAATATAGACGGATTTTACAGACGGGAAAAAATCCGTCTGTATTACAGACGAATTTGTGAAATAATTTTTTTTTTTCTGAAAAATCCGTCTGTTTTCTCCGTCTGTAAAATTCGTCTGTATTTTGCCCGCCTTTTGGCGCCAAACGTTATAGACAGTAATTACAGACGGATTTTTCTGTCTGTAATTTGAAAATAGGACGAAATATTATAGCGGGAAATTACAGACGGATTTTCCCGTCTGTAAATATGGCAGTTTTAGCCGACCTTTCAGGTGGCACATTACAGACGGATTTTTTCGTCTGTAAATGGGATTGACGCATTTACAGACGGAAAAATCCGTCTGTAATGTGCCTCCTGAAACGCACCGTTTCATTAAACCTATTACAGACGGATTTTCCCGTCTGTAATGACTGAAACCCATTAAAACCGCGGCTCCTCTTCCCCTCCCCCATCAGAACCCTCTCTCTCTCTCTCGCTCCCCCCTCTCTCTCTAAGAGCTCAATGTTTTGGCCATTGCGAGTTATTGGAGCAACCATTTGAAAGTTTTTTTGCATCATTGTATTCCTGGTACGATACTCTAACTTTTAATCGGTTTAGTTTTTTAATTTTTTATGTTTTTTAGAGACTTAAAATTTTTAAGATAGAGTTGTAGGATTGGAGATTGTATGACTGGGGGAAGGGCGTAGAGGTCCTTCTCCGAACCTGATTATTGTGTGCTGTGGGATTGTTTGTGTTTGTGGAGTTTGTAGAATATGCATGTTGTGGAGTTACAAGGGGATGTGCTCTAGAACGGTTTAGGATTGTGATGTGTTTGTGTTTGATGTATCGAATAATTTATTGTTATATAATTTATTAGTTGATTTTAGGTGAAATTTTCATTTTTGTAAAAAAATAGTAAACAAATGTAAGGAAATTAACATGTATTAGGGGAGATTCTGCCAAAATTTATATTAAAATTTTCTGTAATGTATTTTAGAAGGTTGATACCACATTGTATATTTGTATTAGGTTTATATAGTTCTTGAGGAAGATGTTTCTCAGAAATCGTCAGTGGATGTATGATAGGTTGCACCTAAGTCGGGGGGGAATAAAACCTGAATTCTTTGAGGGTGTAGAGGAATTTATACGCGTCTGTTGTAATTCGCAGCAATTCATCACCAATCAGGTCGTTAGGTGTCCATGTTCTAAGTGCAAGTGTAGAAAGTTTTTGGATATTGATTCAATTAGATATGATTTGTATAAGTTTGAATTTAAACATGATTATTGGATATGGACTGAGCATGGGGAAGAAGTTAATTTAGAAAATCAAGTAGGTAATTCAAATATATTACAATCAGGTGGTCATGTAGGTAATGTAAGTTGGGAAGAAAGCAATAGTCGTTATCAAGAAATGGTTTATGATGCTGTTGGTCCTCAATTTGGAATTTTTCATGATTTTGAAGCTGAACAAGAACCTAATGGAGAGGCTGCAAAGTTTTATAATGTTTTAGAAGCAGCAAACAAGCCTTTATGGGATGGATGTGTGCATTCAAAGTTATCTTTAGCAATAAGAATGTTAAGCATAAAGTCAGAAGACAATCAAAGTCAGAGTTCATTTGATCAATGGGCTACATTAATTAGTGAGCTTAGTCCCGAACCTGACTCCATCCCAAAGGACTTTTACCAAGCCAAAAAATTAGTTTCCAAACTTGGATTAAAGAGACACACACTCGCAGGCAGGACAAAAACCTGTGGGTTGATACACGATCTCAGGCCACATATGTAAGTCATAGTTATTGATAATATATGTTATTATTAGCGACTTATTAAATAGTTCTCCAAACTAATATCTAATTATCTGAACTGAACTGTAGGATGACTATATTCAAAGGCTTGAGGAAGCATCTTCTCAGAATCCAGAGTCAGTAGATGAGGATGCTATGTGGTCACAGACAGTGGGTGGCCTTTATAAAGGTCGCATTTATGGCATGGGGGGCCGCTTTGCAGACTCCATGTCCCCTGCATCTGTCACTGGAGATGCCCCTTCTCTTGCACCTGAGGATGTGGAGGACATGGTCCGCACTCAGGTCCATGCCCTCAATGAAGAACTCCAGAAGCAGAATGAGGAGACGTGGAAGAGCAAAGAAAGTGCATGGAAGAAGAAGTGGGCAAAGAAAATGGAGAAGAAGATAGAGAAGAAGGTGGCGTCGAGAATGCAAAGGGAGGTCCAGCAGCAGATGACGCAGCAGTATATGCAAATGCAGCAGATGCATGCTTATTTTGAGCTCATGAGAGCAAGCAGCTCCACACCTCTTCCTCCTCCTCCACCAGCTCCAGCACCACCGGTTTTCACCTCCATGCATCATTCTTCTACTGACTCCTCTTCTACTGATGATGATGCTTCTTCGGATTCTGACCATATAGATTATTCCTGATGAAGACTTGTATTTTATTTTTAAATGTATTTATTTATATGCTTTTTTTTTCTTCCTTTGTAACAACATTTAAATTTTATATTTTATAAATCATTTTGGAATGTTTAGATGCCGAATCTATAGTTTCTATTTTGTTTATAAATTGTGATAATTAAGAATAGCAGGAAATAACTATCTATACAAATAAAAAAATATCAATTATAGTAAAATATATCACTGATGGATTACAGATGGATTTTTCCGTCTGTAACTTACAGACGGATTTGAAAATCCGTCTGTAATTATTTACCGACGAGGATATTACAGACGGTTTATATCCGTCTGTAAATCCGTCTGTAATAGAAAAAACCGTCTGTAATGCTCTAAAAATCCGTCTGTAAATCTGTCTGTATAAACACACTTTTTAGTAGTGTTAGTCTTCAAGCTAGACTAAAAAAATATATAAGTATATCATACTTTTTTTTTTTTTTATACTTATTGTCCAATCCTCTTTCTTTAATGCAGTTGGCTTAATCCGTTATCAACGATGTTATTATATTATTTAATAAATTTTATATTTTAACTAATTATCACATAATCTGACACCTGAAATCATATATAAATATAAGATTAATTTTTGTATACTGTAAAATTGAATTTTTGTTTTCAAATGTGATGACATATTTCATTTAACCTTTTCTCTTTAATACAGGACTTTTCCGTTATTTAATACCTTAAAAAAAATTAAATTGTTAATTTCTTTTTAATTTTTACATCAAAACTTTTTTATTTTAAATCTTAACATTTTTAATTTAGTTAATTTTAAATATTTACCTTTATATTACTTTTTACTCAAATCTCAATTACTTCAATGCTCAAATGATTTTTTTTAAAAATTTTTGTTTATTATCTAAACTACTTATGTTTTTTTTTCCTCTTTTTATCGAAAGAACCTATTTATGTTTTCTTGTTCATTCATTTGAATTAAGTACGTACATTTATTAATTTTAAATTATTTTATTTTTACTTTAATATAAAATACTCAGCATACTTACTAACAATATATCAGTATGGTTTTTTTTTTTCTTTCTTAGTAGGTTTTACCAAATTGGTTGTACACCGGATGAACAAGTCATTATCCACATTTAATGATGGGTCTTAATTGTCTCTGTATATATAAATTTCAAGCATTGTTCACGTTCTTTGAATTCGGAATTGACTCTATCTGCAAGGAGTTCATACTTGCCAGGAGTCACAAAGCCAGAAATTGTGGATGTTTTAATCGATTAAGTACTATAAATCTCACCCACAAGTTCCTTGCATAACAATCAAATGCCATTAGTTTAAAAATTTACTTGTCAGTATTTAATATCTTTAATTTTAATTGATAAAAAATATATAAATATAAAAACACTAAATAAACATATAAAATATAATGAAATATTTTTATTTATATTTCAATATCTTATACAGTAAAATTAAAACAATTATTTGTCAATTTTATAGAAGGACCTTTTGCCTATATATCTGTTATTTCAGGCTTTGTCCACATATTTCGGACTGAAAGAGGCATTTGAGGGTGCAATGACTGCCACTTGCTACCCCAAAACACAAGACAACATGCAATGAAAATAATAAATATTTTGTTGTATTGGTGGATGAAATTTATTGGTCACACACAACACAAGTGCAAAAAGTGTAAATCTAGATAGATGCCAGTTTTGTTATTAAAAGATAAAATATAGTTCTAATAAGTAATTAACAAATTTTAACAGTAAAAATAAAAACAAAACCAAAACAAAAAGAAAATTCTAACAGTTTTTTTAATTTATTATGCATGTATATATGTTTTTATCATAATATCGTTTGCCAACATTTTAAACAACAGTTACATTTGTATTTTATTAAAATAATTTTTCTTAATTTCAGGGCGATAAATTCAAATTTAGTTACTATACTCTAAAAATAAAAAATAAAATATTAGGGATGTTTTTTTTTTTTGTAACATAATAGGGATGTTTGATTTTAAAGCATTTTATATTTTTTTTAATTATAAAACTTTTATTTTTATATTTATTATGTTTTATGTTTTTAAAGAATTATACAAAAAACAGTGATTCTTTTAGTATTTAATGGGAAAATTAAAAAAAATAACATTAAAAAGTGAAATTTTATAATTAAAAGAGAAAATGAAAAATGTTTAAAAAATAAAAAGGACCTTGGTATTCTTTATTTTTCATATTTACTTTTCCAACCCGAACAAGTATTATAATGTTATTTTTGTTGTCTTACCTTTTTTCCCATCAATTATCGTTTTTATCTTCGACATTTATGGGACCTTTCCTCCCTAAAATTATTCAATTAATTTAAAATACTTTTGAGATTATTTACTAACATGAAAGTTTTAATATGTGAAAAATAATATACATGTGCTTCAAATTGGAGAGAGATGTGTTGATGAGATTAAAGCAGGTGTGATATCCTATTTTGCGTCTTATTTGAGTATTAGAGATTGGTTTCGACCTATTATTGATGTTAATGATTTACCGAGAGTCTCTGTTCTACAGAATGAGGGGTTGATTAATGTTTTTTCAGAGGAGAAAGTGAGAAGGATGATTTTGGAGTGTGCGGGGATAAAAGTTTGGGCTTGATGGTTTCAATTTTGTGTTCCTTAAGAGGTTTTGGAGAGTGATCAAGGAAGAAGTGATAGGTATGCTTACTGAATTTTGTAGAAATAGAAAAGTACCTAGGTCTTTGTTATCTTACTTTGTAGCACTTGTGTCAAAAATGTCTTGCTCACAACAGATATCTAATTTTCGGTCTATCTCATTATTAGGTTGTCTTTATAAGATTATTTTCAAGCTTTTGACAAATAGGTTAAAAGGGATTTTGCATTCAATAATTTCAGAATAACAATTAGCTTTTATCTTAGGAAGAAACATGTTAAATAGTGTGCTTGTGGCTAATGAAACAGTTGATTATGTGCGGAGGTATAACAAGAGGTGTTTTGTGTTAAAACTTGATTATGAAAAGACTTAAGATTCGGTGGAGTGGGGATATCTTTTGTTTATGTTACGTAACTTTGGATTTTCAGAAAAATGAGTCAGTTGGATGGAAGCTTATGTGTGTGGGGTAGTCTATCAGCTTTGATTAATAGTTGTCCTACATTGGAGGTTCATATTAAGCGGGGCCTAAAATAGGGGGTCTTCTTGCCCTTTTTCTTTTTCTTGTGGCAGCAGAAGTGTTAGGAGTTCTTGTGCGGAAGACAATGACTTGTGGGTTGTTCTCTGGTGTGAAGATTGAGGTAGGGGGACCAGATATTTCTTTGCTGCAGTTTGCGGATGACACATTGATTATGGGAGAGGCTTCAGTGCAGAATTTGTAGACTTTGAAAGTAGTATTGCGTAGCTTTGAATTAATGTCAGGTATGAAAATTAACTTCTATAAATATTATGTATTAGGAATTAACACTGATGATGACTTTGAAAACTTGGCTGCAAAGTTCCTACATCATAAGATTGGTAGTTTCCCATTAAAGTATCTCGAGTTACAGTTAGGTGTTAACTCGAGAAAGCATAGTGCATGGAAGGATGTGTTAGAGGCTTTTAAAAAGAGGTTAGTATCATGGAAGCATAGGTATTTATTGATTGGAGGCAGGGTGACTTTGATTAATGTTGTTCTTAATTCTATGCCATTGCACTCTATCATTTTTTAAGGTATCGAAGTCAGTGATAAAAGAGATTGTCACTATCCAACAGAATTTTTTATGAAAGGATGTTAAGGATGGATCTAAAATCCCCTGGGTGAAATAGGAAATAGTATACAGACCGCAGAAGAATGGTAGCTTAGGCATTAGGAATGTGCAGTAGTTTAACTGAGCGCTTCTTGATAAATTGTTGTGGCGAGGTGTTAACTGTTCTAGTTCATTGTGGGTGCGGGTGTTGGAATCTAGATATGGAAGATTAGCTTTTTCTATTTAGCGTTCATCAGTTCACAACAGATATTCTTTATAGTGGTGTGATTTGCTGGAGGTTATTCATTAAGAAAATTCATGGCTGGATGAGAAGTTTGATAGGAGTGTGGGTGCAGGTTTACACACTCTTTTTTGGAGAGATAAGTGGGTAGGTGGGGTGTGATTGTGTGAAGCACTTCCGCAATTGTTTATGGTGGCGATGAATGCTGAATCATACGTATTGGAGAATAGTTTTCATGATGGCATTAGGTGAGTTTGGGATATTAGTTGGCGAAGAAGATTCTTTCAACATGAGATCTCAAGCTTTAATCTTTTGTTGGAGTTTGTAGATAAAGTTTCTATTAAGTTACTACAAGAAGATAAATGAATATGAAGGGTAGATTCTTCAGGTTATTATTCAGTGCAATCTGCGTATTCATGGCTATTTAAACTTTTTGGTGGTCTTAATAGTGTAGATCAGTATACGGCAAATGCCTTGCAAAGGCTATGGAGAGGGAATGTCCCTCTTAAGTGTCTGATATTTTCTTGACAATTGTTGTTGAATGCACTTTCTTGTAAATGTTTGCTAATTGATCGTGGTGTTCAAATTGATGATATAACTTGTTGCTTTTGTCATGGTTTGGAGGAACTTCCAACTCATTTATTTTTAACGTGCTCAGTTTCATCTCTAATCTGCTACTGTACTACGCGTTGGCTTGGATTCTCACTGGTTTTGCCTTCAGATTTATCGACTCACTTACTTTCTTGAGTTGGTGTTGACTGTAGTAAAAGAGAAGGATATACTTATTAATTGTTTGGGTAAGTACACTGTGATCTTTGTGGTTACATAGAAATATAATTGTGTTTTTTAATGGTATTTTGAATAAGAGGGAAGTCCTAGATTCTATTATTCTAAGGTCTTAGAAATGACTATCACTTGTTAGTAAGAAAAAAACTATTATGTTAGCTGATTGGTATTTGAACTCACAAAATTACATCCGTCTTAGTTTTGTATAAGTATATTTTTGTTTTTTATTTCTCTAAGTAAGTAATTTTTTTTCTGTATATATGAGTTTTGAGTTCTCTTTGAACTCTTTCTAATAATATTTATTTTGCCTATAAAAAAAAGTTTATTAATTAAATATTAAATAATTGGAAATGTATTTAATAGTATAGATAATTTTTTTTTAATGTATATCAATCATTTCCCAAAAATTAAAGTGTTGAAAATTTACTTTACGCGTTTTTACGTGAAGGACAACAATGCTAATCACGTCAGAATTGTGAGGTTGATAACCTCCTATTATTTTCATTGCATTCCCTGGAAAAAATCTCAGCAAAATAATAAACTATCCCTTTCAATGGAGACTTGATAGCAAAAAGTTAAAAGCTCATTAATTATATGATTACGCGAATCCAAATATGCTAAAAATAGACTCAATTGTGTTAATGTTTTGTTTGCATATAAGGGTAAAAGAGAAAAAACAAAAAATGAAATATTTTATAGAATAATATAATATTTAAATGGAATGAAATAAAAATAAATAAATAAATTCACGAAAATAATTTTATTACAGAGTAAACGTTATTTCTTTTTAGGAAAAAGCAAATGTTTTTGATGAGGGTATATTTGAGAGAAATTGGACCTTTGCCAGCTTCATTTCATGATAAAGCGAGAGTCGTTATTTTTATCATTGAGGCCCACAGATTTATTTTATTGTCTTTTTTCCACATACAGGTATGACTAAAGTGGTTCATCCTCATCAATTTCTGTCCACACAAATTTAATGCAAATAAACAAAGTGTACGAGTGTGTTCATACATACTTGCCACCTTATATCAGAAGACAACAATGTCAATTTATTTGAATTTTTTTATATTGTAATTTAACTTAGTCCTATCAACTTAATTTAACTATGTTCAAATTTATTTTTATTTTTTCTTTATTTAGTTCAGTTCTTTAATTTAATTTTTTTGCCAGTTTTTTACTCCAATTCTTCCATTTTTCAAAAGAGTGGCTTGTTAAAAAATGGTTCGCATGCAATAAAAAAAGTTTATAACGACGATTTCAAAGTTGTTGATGTCAGATTCATAATGAAGTACATAAAAAATGTGAATTTTTTTTATAAAAAATACCAGTTCAAAATGCTACTATTATTTCTAGAAAATATATCATGAAATTAGGAGATAGAATAATGTTAATGATATACATATATAAAATCATAAAAATAATAAAAAAAATACTGAAATTATTACATGATAACGGTTCATTTATTTTTATATGATATTTAAAAAATTATATACTAAGATATGAGATTTTAGAAAAAATTGTAAAAATATAAGAACTCAAAAATATCTATACAGATACAGAAACTCAAGATAGAAGACTTTTTTGTCCTTATGAAGTTAATTTTAAAAAATATTATCAAAATAAGATTTCATAAAAATAAATTTTTGGTCTAAAGTTGAAGTTCACGTAGCAAGAGAATTGTTCTAAATAGAGACGACACAGATGCTGACGTGTCGAACTGTGACAGTGTCGTTCTATTAAGAAACGACACTCACAAAATGACGACACGTGTCATCTCAGAAATTAGTATCATCTTATTTGAGACGATTTTAGTAGCGTCCATAGTAGAGACTATTTTACTGTATTTTTTAAAATTTAAAAAATTTAAAAATACAGTAAAAAAGTATTAAATATTTTTAAATTACTACACATTGTTATTAACAGATTTTATTTTATACTTTAAAAAATTTAAAGTATAAAAATTGCCACTTATTTTTTATATTCTTCTAAAATTATATATTTTAGTATTTAAAGTTTTTTCATATAAAAAAATTCACACGATAACATGTATGCCATTAATTATTTACCGATGTCTCCTTATGCTTTTTTTTTTTCACCGGTGGTTCTTCTTTCTTAAAATAGGAGTGACGGAGCATTTTACCGTTTGTCCTGTAACATGAGATTTTTAAAAGGTTATAAATCAAAATATGAAATTACAAAGTTATAAAAACACAGAAATTCAAAATTATGAACAATACTTTTTTTTATAAATTAGTTATTTTTAAAAATGTTATTTGTTATTTTTGAATTTTATGAAATTTATAAATTTATTGTATTCTTTTATTTCTTCAATTGTAACAAAATTTCATATTTTGGTACATAAAGCTTGAAAATCCCATATAAAAAACAAACCGCCATTGATTGGACATTTGAGGCTCTATCCGTATAATGTATGAGGCATGTTAGTGGTCACCCAACACGACGACGAAAAAAACAATAACACAGCTTCTCTGATTGCTTTTATGGATGGAATTTAGACCACACAGACAGAGTTACTAACGTGTAAATCTACATGTCATATATTTTAGTATATTTCATTGCCTTCATTTTTCAAAATTGAATTGAAGATTGAAAATATTTTTGTTAAAAGCTATATTTATTTATTTAAAATAAAAATAAAATAAATATTTGTCTAATGAAATAGTATTATTAAGTATTAAAATTTTATTTAAAGTTGAAATTAATATTTATTTATTTAATTTATAATAAGATTTTGTTTTTATTTTCATTTTTATTCAATGTTTTTTTTCCGTCTCTCGCTGCTTTCCTCAAGCAATCTTCATAATTTATGGAACTACAGTATTAATTAAGTTCTCTTTCATTTCTACTTTTATATTATTTATTTCTACATAATAAAAAATGTTTTTACTTTAAAAACTGAAATAAATTCCTATTATATTTTGCTTAAAAAAAAGAGATTATATATATATATATATATATATATATATATATATATATCTTACTATTTCAGTTTTAAGTTTCATCCCTTCTTTTCCGGATCATTGGACACATTGACTCCGTCAAGAAATTGAATCCATACATTTCTAATGATATGAACTGGTTTAGTATATACGATAAAAGAATAAAATTTTATTTTTTATTTTATTAGGGTAAATTTTATTTAATAAAATAAAATGTTATCAAACTCTTATCGTAATTTTTAATCCTATTTTATTCATCAAATAAGTCTTCAAACTCAACAAAATACAGAGATTAATTAAGTACGGGAATAAGGAATATGGGAACTAAATTAAAACTTTGCCAATTTAAAATTGTCAAAAGTATATTTACGTAGACCAAAAATTTATTGTATCACAAAAAAGTATTTATTTATTTATGTGTTTTGGTAAATTTTCATTCTTTAAAATATTCTTTTTTTTTAATAGATAAAAACTATTAAACATAAAAGATACTATGAGTTATTTAATTGAAAATGTCCTGATTTTTTCAGTTTTTAATACGCTTTATTTTATATTCACTACGATAAAAACAGTTTTTTCTTCTTTCGTGTATAATAATTTGATATCTTACATAAGACGTAGGATAGTGTAAAGCAAATTAAAGATTTGAACAACGTTACTGAATTCAAAACATACACGTGAAGAAATTGCAGGATCAACCCTTTCTTCATCTAAACATGATTTGCAACAACACAAAACACCACGGCTTGAAGAAAAAAATCTTCCATCTCTCAAGCTATAAATAGAGCATTGAAGCTACACACAATGCACCAAAAATCCTATTCGCGCTTCCAAGCTAGAACCCAAGAGTTCCACTAGTTCACACTTTTCCAAAATCAATATGGCCAACCTAGTGAAATCAATTCTTCATCTTGGTGGCAATGACCCCAACCCGTTAACCATGTCCGATGAGCACATTTTGGAGGAGATTTATTCAACTCATGTCCAAAGTGACACTAAGTTTGATGCGGGCTCACTTTTCACCCTTGCTGAAAACATCCTTAAGCATTCAACCCATATTGTTGACAATGTTGTGCAAGTATATACACCTCCACAATTAATCATCCTTTTACACACTAAAGATTTTTGGGATTTTGCTAACTTTGGTATTCTAATTCTCCTTTGAGTTTCTAAACACTGATGGCTTGTTACAGGGAAACCAGGGAAGCCCCGAGCATATGGATGACAAGATTCCTCAAGCTAGCTTCAACTCACCGTTGTGTACTTTGAAGCAAATTTCTTCTGAGGTCATTACTTAATATTTGATTTTTATAAGCTAAACTAAATACATATATGTATTTAAATGATCTTTTTTGGTATCAAATATAGGGATAAGTTTGGTAGGATCTGCTTCAAAGGAAAGGTTAAATTATAAGGATGGATTTTAAATAAAATTATATAAAATGATTGACTTATAAGTTACATTTTGAACACTTTGGTAAATTAAAAGGACTGGCTTACGAAAACAAGTTACCATTTCTTATAGAGAACAACAAACTGTTTTTTTTTCTTCGTCTTTTTATGTTTGTCATTTTTTTTTTCATTCTTTCTCTCGTAGAAATTACTTCAAATTATTTCCCAAATAAATTACTCAAAAGAAAAATTGTTTAGCGAATACTATTCATTTTGTCTACTGTAGATCGATAAGCTTGAAGACCTAGTGAACCGAAGAAAACGGTAGATATGGATTTAACGACTTCAATGATTTTTGGTATCATTGTAATTAAAAATCAGGCAGTCACATAAAGATCTGGTGCCAAATTACGCTATAACTAGCAGTTTCGAAAGAAATTTCAAAACGGAAATGCATCAAATAAGATAATTAAACACAAATTTATTTTATTTGTAAAATTTATAACTACCTAAATGACAGAGTTCTTATATGTCGCATTCATTATATGCATAATTAATGTAAACTATATTTAGCCCAGAAGATGAACAAATGCCAGTTCGATACAAAAATTCTTGGTATGTATTAACATTGAAATGAAACTCAAAGACATGCATCGATATATGCATATATATCAACATTAATTAAAACAATTGTATGGCCGTGATAAACGCAAGGAGCTTACTTGTATGATAATGGCAGATGGCATGCAAGCCTCCAGGTGAGGAAATTGCTCACAAGACCACATTAGCCATCTTGGACAAGTTGTCAAGCTATTCGTGGGAAGCAAAAGCGGTGCTTACTCTTGCAGCCTTTGCTATTGAATATGGCGAGTTTTGGTTCCTTTCTCTGCATCAGCCAACAGACCCACTTGCCAAATCATTAGCTACAATCAAGCGTGTTCCTGTGCTCACTAAGCCCGCAGCCATACGGAAACACCGCAATGCCATTTTGGAACTCAACAATCTCATCAAGGCTACTTTGCAAGTGATTGAGGTCATTTTTGAGTTGGAAAAGCTTACTTCTTACAGCACAAAGGAAGTGCCAGCTTTGGTTCCAGCCTTAGAACAAGTCCCAGTAGATGTCTACTGGGCTATCATCACCGTTGTGGCAATTGTCACTCAGATTGATTGCCTCACTACTGATTCGTAAGTTCAGACTACTAGTGAAATTAACCTTGTGTATGTTCATTAAATTCATAAATAATTGTTTTATGATTTCAGGGAGAAGAGGCAGGAGTTATCCCAATTTGGTCAAAAGATTAACATCATACTCAGCAAATTAAGGAAGCAGATGCAACTGTGCAATCACCAAATCGGTAATTAGTTGAAGTTATTATTATTTTAGTTCTATTTTATTTGTAATTAATTTCTTAACCCCCTTGAAATAGCGTTGGAATGAAAAAGTCGATGATTGCATGCATGATGCTAAGAAAGTTATTTAAATTCACAGAGGAAGCAGAATATGACAAGAAAATCAAGAAACTCTTTCAAACCCCCACAGAGATTATGGAGGTGTTTAAGGTGTTGATTTTTGGGAAAGAGACTCCACAGGCACCCATCTATGATGGTGCCACTAAATCATTGGTTAGTAACATTTCTTTCTTAATATATTAATTACAACAATATTTTGTTGTGTGCGCGCGTGAGTGTTTATGTTTTTGTCTTTTAACTTGGTTTCGTCGGAGTGATTCAACGGAAACTTTTATTTCATTTTTTATATGTATTAATTAATATTAATTTCAATTATTGTATTTAAAATATATTTTGATTAAAATAAATACCCAAAATACATAAATAAATAATTGAATTACACTAGAAAAAATTATCAAAATAAATCATATACTGATTTTGCATTACGTTGTTCAAGTTGAAAATTCTAGAATTTTTGCCAATAGTAAGTTTAGGTGTGTCGATAAAATAACCATTTGGCTTGAATTAAAAATGTTTCGAAACAGGTAAACATTGAAGTGCTGAAAAAGAAGAATGTGTTCTTGTTCATTTCAACCCTGGATGTCACCCTAGAAGAAATCTCTATTATGAAGCCTATCTACGATAGAACAAAATCAGAAAACCAATACAAGATTGTGTGGGTTCCCATTGTGGAGGAATGGAATGATCAACTACGAAGGAAATTTGAATATCTGAAGTCTAAAATGTCCTGGTACGTGTTGCAATACTTTTCAACTATAAAAGGCTTCAGGTTCATAAAGGAGGAATGGCAATTCAAGAAGAAGCCTATGTTTGTGGTGATGAACCCTCAAGGAAAGATTCTGCATCCGAATGCATTCCACATGATTCAAGTTTGGGGATTGGATGCCTTCCCTTTCACTCAAACCATTGAAACAAAACTGACCCAAGAAGCAAGTTGGATTGAGTCACTCGTGATTAACATAAATCCACAATTAACCACATGGGTAAGTATAACTTTCTTAGTCATGAATCTTATTATGCAAATGATTATATTACAACATTTTTATAAGCACATCACTAGTTGAAATTAGTTGGCAACAAGTTTAAATTGAGAAAGTAAAGAAATTTAAGAAACCGTGTCTAATTATTTTATGTTTCCTTTGAAATAGATCAAGGAGCAAAAGTATATCTTCTTTTATGGAGGTAAGGATAAGGAATGGATTCAACAATTCAATAAATATGCGGGTGCATTAGCAAATGATGCCAATCTTAAGGAGGCAAAGGTTTCAATTGAGCTATTTTGTGTGGAGTTTGAACACCCGAATGTTGTCACCCGCTTTTGGAGAGGGATAGAAAGTTTGTTTGTGACAAAGATGCACATGACAACCAACACTGTAACAAAAGAGGTGCAAAAAATGCTTTCCTACAAGAATGAGAGTGGATGGGCACTTCTTGCCAAGGGCTCTACAGTGGTGCTCACTGGCCATGGAACCACCATTTTGAAGACAGTGGCAGAGTTTGAGAAATGGAAGGAAATAGCAATCAAACAAGGCTTCGAGATATCCTTTAGAGAACAACATGATAAAGTTGTTCGCACTACTCATCGTTGCTCCCACCTCGAAATTCCTAATGTTGCTGGAAAAATTCCCGACACAATTGAGTGTCCAGACTGTCACCGCACAATGGAAGTGTTTATCAGTTACAAGTGTTGCCACAAAGAGAATACTACTAATGCCGAGCATTAATATATCAGTTTCTTTACCATATAACTAGAGTCTACAGTACGATCTCCTTTCTCTTGTATTTTCTTAAGTCTAGTTTGCATTATCGTTGTGGGTTCACTGTCTTTTCTTAAGTCTACTAATTCGCACAATTGAGCATTAAATAAGTCTAGTTTTTTTTTTTATGAGATCACTGTCTGTTCTATGTTTCGTTGTGGGTTGGGGCCAAATTAGTAATTTGCATTATCGTTGATCAGAGTCTGGTCTCGAATTAATGCAGCTACAATAAGGCCATTTGTCAACTTTGTGTTCTATTATATGAATGAATAATGAGTGCAGTATTCACGTTTGAGATTTTCAACTACTATTCAAGCTTCAAAGATTTTCATAATTTCTCTCGTCTTTGAATACCAACTTCTATTGCATTTTATACGAGTGGCAAACCCTCCAAACTTTCACAACATCAAGCCACTCCGAATTTTTGATAAAATATAAATAAGAAAAGCAGTGTAATTTTAATGCAAAATAATAGTAATAAATTCTCTCTCTCTCTCTCTCTCTATATATATATATATAAATACATTTTAACTAATGCAAACAACATTATAATATCATTCTATATCTGTGTTTTTTTGGAGCATCCACCTATAAAACATGTGTAAAAGACAAAGACAACACATAGCAGCGTGCATGCGTTCCTATCCAATTGACTTTAAAGGAAGAGAACATTTTGCTGGTGACTTTTCCATGATCCATGTAATTTTGCCATCTGTCTCAACGTGAAGAAAGAGAAAGTTCAAGCCTCTAGCCTTTTCCAATTTCCAGTGCCCACGCCTCACTGCCATTGCTTCTGCGAATTACCAATGTGCGTGAAGGGCAGAATCATTTTGAAGAGCGAGACAAGGAGCGTAACAGGTTTCCATGATCCTCCCCCAAACAGTGCCCAAAAGCTCTGCCATGCCCGCAAATGTTGCAGCATAAGGTACCCAAACATTTAATGTTGCAGCAAGTGGTCCCCTAACATTTGACGTGACCAAATGAAGTAGTTCCACGCATGATTTAACCTTATCCGTTTGTTACGGTGGAAGGTGTATGGTATGTCATTATCGTGCGCTCTCTTTCTCAGACTTTTAAAAATAAATTTTTAATTTAATTATCCTTTTAGTTTACCTACTTTCACGTGTGTTTAATTTTTCTAATATTAATGGCTAATATTTAATCTTTTTAATTTATTAAATATTTAAATTAAATTTTGTATCTTCAAATTTTATTTAATAGTTAATAAAAATATAATGAAAGTAACATTCTATTAATTGATTTATATATTAATAAAAAATTATAAATATAATAAAAGTCTTAATTTTGAGGTGTATTTATTTTAAAATTTTAAAAAATTAAAGAGATCAAATGCGTTGAAGATCTAAAGTACAATTAAATCCAAATCTAAAATTTTTACAATGTCTAAACTTGGATTTGTCATTTAATAGGTACACTTCAATGCATACTTGTCCTATTATCGTTGTTAATTAATGCATGTAAGCCAATTAGAAAAATCACTTTCTAAAAAGAAGTTTGAGAAAGACATATCAATTAATATAAAAAATTAAATTGTTATTATTTATTTATAGTACTGGTGAATATAAAATAATAATTAGTAGTGACAAATTTTTTCTTGTTAAAAATTTAAAGTATCTTTTTTATAATAATGATAAAATATAAATTTTCAAATTGGTGTTAATTACAAACAAAAATTCATTCATGACCTTTGATATTATTCACTTCAATTTTTTACTAATTTTATATTACAAAATTCACTAAAAAAATAATTTTTGTCATTAATGATTAAATAATTCTTCACAAATATTATATATACATATATTACCAATTCTAAATAGTGATTTTAAAAAGAGAAGCTCTGAAGAAAACCTTTTGTAAGTTTTTCTTGCTTTGAATAAAAATCACTTCTTTCTCTAGCTGGCTATGTTTGGATTAGAGTCTTTTCAGTTTTTTTTTTCCTTTTTGCATCATCCTTTCATAATTTATATTAGTCCTTCAGCGGACTACACCTTACAAAGATTTTTTCTCATAAATTCTCTTCCTATGTATGTATATGTGTGTTTAATAAAATAAAAATATATATTATATGAATAATTTTAAATTAAAAAACTTATAAGAGTAAATATCATAATCATCAATAATAAATATTCTTTTGTATTAAATAAAATTTAAAAATATAAATTTAAAATAATTTAAAATACATATAATATGGAAAAAATAATACTTGTTATAATAAAAAAATATTTTTTAACATTCATGTCTATGAATATTAAAAAAAAAAAAAACACTCTAGTTAAAAATTTAATACAGACAACTTTATGATTTTGTTTTCTTTTCAATCATGTTGTACATGTATTTTTTTCACATTAAATATTTTATTTTGTTTCAATTTAATCAATTTATAATTTATTCAATTATTTTTTATCTTTTTAACTTAATCTTTTCATTATAATTAATCAATCAATTGGCATGAAATTGTTTTAAATGTTACCTTAAGTGAAATCGTGTAAAAGATATCTACGATATACACTGGAAAAGATCAAAATTTAAAATTTAAAATACTATTATCATATATAATTATTTTTTTAAAATACAAAGAATTATATTTGTTGGCTAAATTATCTCCAACAAATGAGTTTCCATAATTTTCATTATTCTAATTATGTATTCATATTACAATATCATATTTAAAATTAACTTGATTTTTTTTAACAAATCTATGCTTCTAAAATTTAAATTCAAAATATTTAGAGCTTGTTTGATTTAATTTTGACTTTCAATTTATAAAAATTATATTTTAAAATAATTTTAAAAAACAATTTTTAGAAAAAAATAAAATAATTTTTTTTGATAAGTTAGTTTTTAAAATTGTTTTTAGTTAAATTTTTGTTAGTTATAAAAAGAAAAACAGAAAAATAAAACAAAAATACCTAAAAAGTAATTTTTTTTTTAGTTTTAAAAAATAAAAATAAAAAAATATTTTAAAAACTTATTTTAACAAACAACTTTTTCTGTTTTTTATTTTTAAAAAGAAAAAACTATTCAAGAAGAGAAAATAAACAAATTCTTAAATCTATTGTTTAACATTTTATGATTAAACCCTTATTTTGGTATATGAAATAGTAAGTGGTAGACATTTTAGTCCCTAAAATTTTAAAAAAGTCATGTTAGTCCCTGACTTCTATCTTCAACCAACATTTAAGTCCTTAGACTTAGACACTGTTAATAGACAATAACAGAATGTTGACATGTCACGTGAAGTGACACGTGTGATTTGATTACGTAGCAAAATGACGTCGTATGTGGTATGATATATACTTTTATTTTATTTTAGTCCTTGAGGTTATCACCTTCATGACATTTTAGTCGTTGAAATTGTCACCGATGAACATTTAGTCCTTTTTTCTTAAAATCTTTCAACTATCTATCCTTGTTCTTCTTCTTCTTCTTCTTCATTCTCCTGGATACTATCTGGCTACCATTTACGTTCTTTGTTAGCAGTAGAGACATTGCTTTAGACACTGTTTGGACAAATTTCAACTTCACTATTTACATATAGGCTTTGGGTATACATAAAAAAAATGGTAAAATATTTCCTTCAATGGTTACTTCAAAGGGTGGAAAGTGCTCTTGAATTTGACTATTTCAAATTGCATTTTTGTTTGCCTCAAATGATGGTGGTATGAAATTATGATTTTACTTTATGGGTTGTTGTTCGTTGTGCAAGTGTACCCGTCGAGAAGTAATAAAGGATTCTAAAATAAGTTCTCAAAATATCGTCCTACAAAGATTGATTTGCAATTATTAAGAATTTTTTAATTCAATTGTTTGAGCCTAAAAGATGTAAAATTTAATAAGAACCATAATTTAATTATAAATAAAAGCAAATAAAACAATACAGGTCTTGGTTGAACTTACAAGAGAAGAACCTAGGGCATATAGATTTTCTCATTCAATCCTTTATTTTATTTTTCTATTTAACTCTAAAATTGATTTCCTTGTAATTACTAATTATTCATACAAATACTATTAATACCCAATGATTATGCAATAGTAATATCCTTTTCTCTAAAAAAAGCATAAAACACCTATAAACTTGTTAATTTAATAACAATTGGAAGAGAAAGATTAGTTTAGTCTACCTAATCCTTTGCCTCATTTTACCCTATAGATCCATTAACTAATTGAAGTATGATTATCTAACGATAAAATTAATTAGAATTATAGTTATGCGCAATAAGATAAAAGCTAATCACAAACGGAAACCAAATATAAATTCAAACTTCAAAATCTCATAAATTCATGCCCATAGCCCTAGCTATGGATTTAGTTACTCATGTTAAAAGAAAGAACTAAAACAATCATAAACAAAGCTATAATAAAAAGAAATAGCAAATTAGAGTGTGACATGAGTTTTCGGTCTTCAAGTACGATCGCTTGAAGCTTCAAGTTCCATCAAGAGTATGCCCAAGATCCTGTACAAGAGAAACGAGATGAGAAACGTATCAGAGAGTAAAAGACAAGCTGTAAATGGTGTCTCTAACAAGATGTCTGAGGTATCTCTTTTATAGGATTTGAAAACCCTAAAAGTTCTTCATTAATTGAGCTTGAAGTACTCTTGTGCTTGATGATAGGGTCTGGACCTGCTGACTCATGCAAAACTCTATTTTGCAACCAATTTGGGCCCAAAACACGTCTTAAACCTAGTTGTGGTCTTTTTATACTAAACTGAATAATATACAAATATATCAGTGTAAAACCAAATAAAATAAAGGTCAAACATCAATATATAAGCAGTAAAAGAGGGTCTAATTACAGACTTATCAACTCTCTCATACTTATCTTTTTGCTTGTCCTCAAGCAAAGTGCTGGTTAAGAGAATAACAAAATAACTTGAAACACAATACCACAACAAGGAACCAAAGATAAATGAGATAAAAAAAAGTAACAAAAGTAATATCATTGAGCATAAGTAATCAAAAGAATTTGCAGTTAGAATCTTATATTAACATACTTTTCACTCAAACATCAAAGTAAGGTACTCTACTTCCCTCTCTCACTAAGAGACAAAAAGAGATATCACTCAGTTCCTTCAAAGAAAGTGTACTACTATAAGCTTGAATATAAATTAACTTTTCACTAAATAAAATAAATACATGTAAAAATCATGAGGTCTTTGTCAGATTGTAATAAAGAGAGCAACAAAAATGATATCACTGAGTATAAGCAATCAAAAGGATTTCCAATTAGAATCTTATATGTCCATACTTTTCACTCAAATATCAAACTAAGGAACTCTACTTTCCTCTCTCACTAAGGGATAAAATGAAATATCACTCAGTTCTCCTAAAGAAAAGTGTACTACCATTCCACTAAATAAATTAAATGCAAGTAAAAATTATGAGGTCCTTTTCAAATTATAATGTGACCAAGGAGTTATAATAATTGAGGTAAGATAAATGAAAGAAAGGAGATATACAAAGGGTTAATAAATTATAACAATTATAAACATCCCCTAAGTTTACAAATGAAGCTCTTGGAGTAATTTTTATATTTTTGTATGTAATCAGTATCTTTGCTCCTCTCTCCTTTCAATCATATATAACCCTTTTTCTTTCTTTTCTTTTCTTCTTTTTTTTTTCTATTTTTTATTTTCTTTTTCATACTTTCTTTCTTTCTTTTTGCACATGAGAGATATAAAGGAGAATTTAACAAACAATTCAACAACTTAATTGCTCTATTCATAAACTCAAGGTCATTAAAATATTTTATAAATTTAATGCAAGGGACCAAGAAAATCAATAAAGCTCAAAGTGGACAACTAGTTGTATCTCAAACATGCTGAAGGCCAAGAATAAAAATCCTATTATACTTCAATCATATTCAAAACATGCAATTAAAAAGAGAAGTCTTAAGTCAGTTCTAAGTCAAGTTCTAGAGCATAAATCCTAAAGAGATAATCACACAAAACAATGAGGAAGGGGTACAATTAATTAGATTAAGATAAAAATCCTCTTTAAGGCTCAAAACTCACATCTGTGATTTAAAGTTTGATGTAGAGCATAAAAGTAAAGAACCTAGCTAATTATTAATTTTCAAATGAAAGTATAATGCCAATAATAATCCCTCAACATACTCTTCTATCTGGAAAAATTAGGTTCTATGAGGGAAAAAGTTTTAAATTATCATAAAAAAAATAGCATAGACACTTTAATCAATAACATGCAATAACAATTATATAATTAGGAACTACTAAAAATTAGGTTCCATGCGGGAAAAAGTTTTAAATTATAATAAAAAAATAGCATAGACACTTTACTCAATAACATGCAATAACAATCATATAATTAGGAACTACTCTTTCATACTTAAAGCGAAACATTGTCCTCAATGTTTGAAAGCAATCAAATTAAAAGCATGCAAAGAGAGCAATTGAATAAAAAGAAAAGATGTTCCCTGATAATTCTGGGCGCGATGGCTTCAGGTGAGGGAGCACAGCCATACTAAAATCTTGAGCACATCCATGCTTATGATGTAAAGTTTTCTCTCATAACTGCGACTGAATGCACGACCATGTATGGGATGAACACGGGCGTGCTTTTAGATCATAGCTCAAAAGTGTGTGCGGGAACATTCAACTCAATTCTTTCAATCCTTCAATATGCTTATTCTTTATTCTAAAAATAAAATAACAATAGCAAAAATAAAATAAACAAAAAGAAATAAAATTTAAATAAAATAAAAGACACAGGTTGCCTCTTGGGAGTGCATGTTTAACGTCACGAGCTTGACGTTCCTATTAAATCAAGGTGGGAAGAATGCATGAGTCTTAGAGGTGACTCCCTTGATATGTAATTGTCTCCCCAGTAGCTTTGCCTCCCCAACACCTATTACATCAGAAAAATTATTCATAAAATAGGGATTAGAATAAAGAGAAGAAAATTTAAGCTTCGAATTAGAAGGCTTATTAATGGATGGTGTAAGTTTTTGTCTTTTCTTCTTCTTATATTGCTTCCTCCTTGGCCTTCTTCTTGTGGTTTCATGTTTCACATAAATTGGAGGAGGAGAAACAACATCCACAGTGCTCACAAAGTGACAGGACTCTTAGCTAGAAGGGTACTTGAAAGAATTGAAAACTTGAAATACAACTTCTTCATCATCTAGCCTCAGTGAGCTTCCCTTCTTGTACGTCTATGATAGCCCTAGTAGTGGTCAAGAACGGTCTCCTTAGTATGATGGGGACATCATCATCTTCCTCCATGTCAAGTACCACAAAGTCAGCAGGAAATATAAACTTTCCAACTTTTACCAGTATATTCTCCATTATGCCTTTGGGGTATGTGATCGACCTATTTGCCAGCTGAAGTGACATGGAGGTCGGCTTAGGTTTATGCATTCCAAGCTTCCTGAAAACAGAATAAGGCACAAGATTAATACTTGCTCCTAAATCACATAAAGCCTTATCAATATGAGTTTTTCCAATTGTACAAGGAATAGTAAAACTCCCTAGGTCCTTAAGCTTAGGTGGAAGCTTTCTAAGGACTATAGCTAAGCACTCCTGGGTGAGCTTCACAGTTTCATGTGCTTTCAGCTTTCTTTTATTGGTCAAAATCTCCTTTAAAAATTTAGCATATTTGGACATTTTGGAGATAACATCAATGAAAGGCATATTGATGTGCACTTTGCCCAATAAGTCTAAGAACTTGTGGAACTCTTCATCATAAGGAGGGTGACCTTGCAGTCGCTGTGGGAAAGGTATCTTAGGCTCATAGGGCCTTCGTTGAACAAGAAGCCCTTCCTTCTTTTCTTTTTTAGGCTTCTCGCTTGAAGCACGGTCTTGCTCATAATGATGCACGACCGTGCTTTGATCACTGTCATGGGCGTGCTTGTATAAGCACGGTTGTGCTTCTATTGTAGCAGGAGCTTGCTCATCAGTAAGTACGGGCGTGCATGTAGAATCAGCATGAGCTTGCTTCTCAACAAGCATGGGCGTGCATGTGCCTTTGTTCTGTGATTCTTGTAATTTCTTTCCACTTCTAAGGGTGATGGCATTGCATTGCTCCCTTGGATTAGGTTCAAGCTGAGATGGCAATGTTCTCATCACTCTTTAACTCAGAAGGTTCGTAATTTGCTCCAATTGTGCACTCATCTTAGAAAAGTTGACTTGTATTTCAGATTTGACCTCTGTGAACCTCCTATCAGTTCTCTTAATATGTTGATCCAACTTGGATTCAAGCTTTGTCATCCTCTTATTAGAGTAATGCACATATTGCATCATTTGCTCTTGAAAGTTAGATTGAGATCTAGGGGGTTCTTTTCCTTTTGGTCTTGCTCCTTGATTTTGCATATGGGGAAGGCAATAAAGAATTGAATTTTGACTTCCAAAGCTATTCTCCCAAGAGTTAGGAAGATTATTCCTCCACCCTGAACTATGATTGCCCATAAAGTTTGTCTCATTTTGCTTAAATTCTGGGCTTACAGGAGCTCTTATAGGTTGGTCTTGAGCCTTCATTAAAGATTCTAGTTTCTTTGCAAGGGCTGTCATTTGGTTCATTAGTGAGCTGCTGCTCTCTGCTTGGTAGACCAGAGCGGTCTCTTTCCTCTTGATATCGTAAGAGTTAGCGGTATGCCACTGAAAGTTAGAAGATGCCATCTAATCTATTAGTTTGTATACATCATTTGGATCTTTTCTTATGAGAGACCCTCCTGCTGCGACATCAATCGTAGCCCTGGTAGTGATTGATAGGCCACTGTAAAAGATTTACACCTGTCTCCACGTCAAAAAATCATGATGAGGACATCTCCTCAAAAGCTCTCCAAATCGCTCCTATGCTTCGAATAAGGATTCTGCTTCATATTGTTAGAAGCAACATATCTCCGTTATAAGCTTAAAGGACCTTGATGGAGGAAAGTACTTTCCCAAAAATTGTTGAGTGAGATCTTCCCAAGTTCTGATGGAATTGGCTGGGAGTGAGGAAAATCATGCATTCACCCTTTTCGATACTAAGAAGGGGAAAAGTCGAAGTCGAATAGCATCGTTAGAGATTCCATTGTACTTGATGGTATCTGTCAATCGAAGAAACTTTGTCAGATGAAGATTGGGGTCTTCGTTAGGCATGCCTCCAAACTGTATCGAGTTCTGGACCATGGTTATGAGTGCTGGTTTCAATTCAAAATTGTTGGCCTCCACATTAAGGGCTGCGATGCTTCCAAGAGTGCCTCTAGCAATAGGTGTCATGTAATCTTGAATTGATCTCCTTCCCTCTGCTATTCTTTGCTCTCTCACTTCGTTTCTTTGTCTACACACTGTTCTCTCAATCTCCGAATTAAATGAACAAGCTGTAGAGCACTTAAAACGAGTGAGCATACATTAAAAGAAATTGTAAAATAAAAAAATTAAAATAAAATAAATACAAAAATTATAAAAAAATTTAACAATAAACAAAACAAAATTAAATTAAAATAAAATAAAACATAAATTGCTTAAATCAATTAAATTTGAGATTTTCTTAATATTGAAAAAGCAATCTCCGGCAACGGCGCCAAAAACTTATTTGGAGGGCAAGTATACCCATCGAGAAGTAATAAAGGGTTCTTAAATTAAGTTCCCGAAATATCGTCCCACAAAGATTGATTTTTGGAGCAATCAGACAACTTTATACAGACAACTTTATAATTTTGTTTTCTTTTTAATCATGTTGTACATGTATTTTTTTTACATTAAATATTTTATTTTGTTTAAATTCAATCAATTTATAATTTATTCAAATTTTTTTTTATCTTTTCAACATAATCTTTTTATTATAATTAATCATATAAATCAATTGACATTAGATTGTTCTAAACGCTACCTTAAGTGAAATTGTGTAAAAGATATCTATGATATATATTAGAAAAATTCATTTTTTAAAATTCAAAATACTATTATCATATATAATTATTTTTTTTAAAATACAAAGAATTATATTTGTTGACTAAATTATCTCTGATAACTGTATAGGTTTGTTTTAGTTTTATTTTTAAATTCAAATGAGTTCCCATAATTTTTATTATTCTAATTATATATTCATATTATTATATCATATATAAAATTAACTTGGTTTTTCTAACTAATCTATGCTTCTAAAATTTAAATTCAAAATATTTAGAGCTTGTTTGATTTAATTTTGACTTTCAATTTATAAAAATTACATTTTAAAATAATTTTATGAAAAAAATTTTAGAAAAAAAAATTGATAAGTTAGTTTTTAAAACTGTTTTTAGTTAAATTTTTGTTAGTTGTAGAAAGAGAAATAGAAAAAAAAAACCTAAATAGTAATTCCTTTTTTAGTTTTAAAAATTGAAAATAAAAAATTATTTTTAAAATTATATTAACAAACAAATTTTTATATTTTATATTTTTAAAAAGAAAAACTCTATTCAAGAAAAGAAAACAAACAAGTTCTTAATATCTATGATTTAACATTTTATAATTAAATCCTCATTTTGACATCTGAAATAGTAAACATTAGACATTTTAATTTCTAAAATTTTAAAAATGTCAAGTTAGTCCTTGACTTCAATCTTTGGCCGACATTTAAGTCCCTAGACCCAGACGTAATAGAATGCTAACATGTCACGTTAAGTGATGCGTACAATTGATTACATGGCAAAAATGATATAGTATATGGTATAATATATGTTTTTATTTCATTGTAGTCTTTGAGATTATCACCTGTATGATATTTTAGTCGTTGTGATTTTCACTGACGGATATTTAGTCATTTTTTCTTAAATTTTTCAATTATTCATCCTTCTTTTTTTATTCTTCATTCTTCTGGATACTATCTGGCTACCATTTACGTTTTTTGTTAGTAGTATAGACATTGCTTTAGACACTATTTGGACAAATTTCAACTTGAATATAGGCTTCGAGTATACATAAAAAACATGGTAAAATATTTCCCTCAATGGTTGCTTCAAGGGGTGAAAAGTGCTCTTGAATTTGATTATTTCAAGTTGCATTTTTGTTTGCCTCATAGTGGTGGTATGAAATTATGGTTTTACTTTACAGACTATTGATTAATCTCCATTCAAATGTTGCTTCCGTGAACGTTTTAATTCAAACTACCGCATTGATATACATTTTCTTGTCTTCTTTAAGCTTTGATGTTAACAATGTTGCCCATCTTTGTGAGCTTGGATATTGTCCTCAAACATAATGAGTCGAGGTTGAAGAAGCAATGCTAATGATAGCCATAAGAATGTAGAGAACATATGGGTTGATGTAAAGGTTAAGGTCAAAGAAAAGAGAAAGGTTTTAAGGAGTACCAATGGAACCATGTGAAGCTTTGAAGAAAATATTAGACACTTGAGAGAATGGCTAAAAGTAAGAAAGAGATAAGAAGAAAGAGACTGAGAATTATTATGGCGAGAATGGTAGTTTTTAGGAGAATGAAGAAGAAAGAGATGGATAGTTGAAAGGTTTTAAGAAAAAGGAATTAAAATGCTTATCAGTGACAATATTAGGGACTAAAATACCTATCGATGATAATTTTAAAGGCTAAAATAAAATAAAAATAAAAATTATAACACATATAATGTCATTTTTACTATGTAATCAATCACATGTATCACCTAACGTGACATGTCAACATTCTGTTACTATTTATTAGTGGTGTTTGGATCTAGAAATTTAAATGCTTGATAGAAATGGAAGTCAGGAACTAATGTGACATTTTTAAAATTTTAGAACTAAAATGTCTAACACTTACTATTTTAGAAAACAAAATGAGAGTTTAGTCTCCATTTAGCATAAGACACTAGAGAACGCAGTTCAACCCCCCTTTATCTCCTCACTTGCTAGCATGGATGTGCCTAAACATCGTGCTACTCAAACGACATCGTTGAGGGATGCCTCCAAGTCCTCCAAGATGGAAGAGACTAGTAGTTGGGATGTCTTTTAATAGACCAAGATTAAGCCAATTTTTTCTTTTGTCTCACATGTAGATCTTGTTTTCTTGCTCGAGGCAGAGCAAGTTATAGCTAAAGGACATGGTGTTGTTCTTGTTAATACATGTGAATACCTAAATTTTGTTTAAAAAATCTTAAGTGTTATTTTTAAAAAATTTCTAAATTTATTTTTTATATAGAAAGAGAATAAGAACAAAATATTTTAAGAAAAATAAAGTTTACCTTAACAAAATGGAAAAATTCATATTTAACTTCAAAATTGAAAAATGAAATATAATTAAACCATAAAGCAATGCTTGCTTTATAAATAAAAGATAAAAAAAACCCTAAAAGCAAAAATCATACCAACATAAAAAGGAAAAAGAGATGGAGAGAAGAGGGCATCAAAAGGAGGCTAGAAAGATTTGAGACTAGACATTTTTTACATTGGTAATGTAATTAATTTTCTTAGATGCTGGATGACTTTAATTTTTATTTAACATTGTATTAAATTAATCTCTGAAACAAATTTATAAATCTATATAGAAAGTCGTGAGATTGTGCTAGACGCTACATATAAATTTTCTTTCTTATATTATAGTTAAACTCTTATACTACACACATGCAAAATTTCTTGTATTTTATATTTTTTAATATAGATATATTTTAAATTTATGCAACAATTTTATAATAGTAATGTATAAATTATTCTATCATTCAAATGTTACAAATTGTAAAAGTATCAATTTAGTTACACTATCTAATACCTGCATAAGTGACTTATTCTACATTTTATTTAAAAAAATTTAGATATTGTCTATTTTAAAAATCAAAGTACTTTTTTAATTTCTAATAACGATATATAGAAAACCTTATCATTTGTACGTTATAAAATTGTAAAGGTATCATTTTAGCTACATTATCTAATACCCTGTCATTATAAAAAAAATCTCTCATTTATGATTGTTAATTTTTATGATTAACCATAGTTTTAACCACCTTTAAATTTTATTTCAGCAGTTATGAAATTAACGTTAAAATTAGCAACACAAAACTAAATTTGTGACGGTTTTGAACCGCCACTAAATTTTTAAATTTGCAGCGATTATTTAATGTAAGTTTTGAACCACCGCTAAAAGTTAAAATTTAAATTTCAGACCACACAGCAAGAAATAATGCTTTATTTTAACGTTTAGCTTCTATACTTTTCTTCCGTTCTTATCTTCTACTCATTTCTTTCTTTTGCTATTTAGGTTCACATTCCATTTATTTTTTTAATATCACAACATATATATATTACATAAAAAGCTTATAAGCTGTTAATTTAATAACGATTGAAAGAGAAGAACTAAGCTTTATCCACCTAATCTTTTGTCTCATTTTAAATTATAGAATCATTAATTATACGTGATACGATTGCCTACAATATTATTAATTATTATATGTTTAAGAGTTGTTAATTTCAAACATATAAATATAACACAATAGGATAAAAATCAATCAGGAATCATGAAATTATCATTAATTATAAAGATCTTATAAAGTCATGCAAATGATTCTCCATATCTCTAGCTATAAATTTAGTTAAACATAATATAATTGAAAACCAAAATAATAATAAATCAATTCATAGTTATTTGAAAATGTTGGGATTAATGAAAATAGTACATCTTGAAAATCTCACATTGTTCAAGGTATGTTGGAAGAAGTCCTACATTGCTTGGGATGAACAAGGAAGTGGGTGAAAAATGTTATATAATGGATCTGAGTCCATGGTATCAAGGCGCTCTAGTCAGAAACACTTTAAGCTTATATTTGACTTTTTTTTATATTCTTGTATTAGAGTGTTGTGAGGTTTAGTTTAGTTACTTACTTTGGAGAGTGTGGGTATAATTGGGACAAGGGAGAATAGTTTATGCGTTATAAAATTTTCACATAGTATAATTTTCTGGTTGATCGTGGTTGAACGTGTAATTAGAGTAGTGTAAGTAGTGTTAGAAGGGTAATTCTCAAGGAGTAAAGGTATTTTTTTTCTTTTTCTAATAAAAAAGTAAATACGAACTAAAGTAGTCTCCAACAAAAAAGAGATGACGAGAGCTCTTAATTTCAAAACACGATCTCAAAGCTTTAGTAGTCATTAGCGATTGACCAAAACTAAAATTAAAGGTGTCTTAAAAAGATGTAAAAGGGTTGGGAGAGATGTGAAAGAGATAAGATGTAAACGAGATGCCTAAGTTGTTGTCCTTGAGGTTCCTTAAAAATAGAGTTAAAGTCTCTAAGAGATGATGATTCTTGCTTCCAAGAGATATACTATGACATATCAAGAGAGATATGATTTTGTTAATCTGCAAGTCCTTTAAAAATTTCTAAATTTGAATTTCTTGAGAGCAAGCACAACCATGCTACCTATTATACATGTCATGCCCGTACATGGTCCATGAAGTACTCTCATGCTTTCTCATAAGTAAGGTCGTGTTGGCTTAGCAGGGCCTATTTTCCATCCAATTTAATTCAAAATGTCCTTCTTGTGTTATACTATACAATTAATATAAATAAGTGTAAAAATTTGATAAAATAACAATCATACTTATAAAAATAGATTATAAAAACATGTTAAAATATAGACTATTGATAATTTAAATTCTTTTATAGACATGAGTGTTCAATATAAAAAATTGTAAAATTTTATTTGAATTCATTTGAGAAAAATTTATTTACATCCGAAGAACAATGAAGATTTATTTTTGATTTGGAGCTGTTAACCTTCTGTTTTTATACTCCGTCATCAAATTTTCTTTCTTCTTTCCTCAATTTTGGTGCTTTCCTGTTTTTTTAGTTTTTTATGTTTTTTTTCTTTTATTATTTCCTTCTTTCTGTTCCCCTGTTTCTAATTCTTGTTTTTCTTATTTTCAATCTATTTTCAGTTTCTATTTTTTTCTTTTTTTAAATTTTATAATCTTCATATTTCTATTACCTTTTTCTTATATTATTATTATTATTATTATTATTTAATTTCTTGATTTTAGCTTAAAAAGTTACCATTTTTTTTAAAAAAAAACATACCATTTGAATTCAACTTTCCTTTCCTTTTTCTGTTGGATTACGCAAAAAAAATTAACTTGCCAGAGTTATTGATAAATTTTTAATTTTACAAATTTTTATTTTGTTTTTGTAGTCATTTTTTGTTTTGATGATTAAATTAACTTTGTAATTATAATTTTCTTATATAAATAAATAAAGAGACAAAAATAAAAAATAAAATAAAGGGAGGATAAAATTAGTATTTACACTTGTAATCAGCCAATATTCAATACTTTCAAAATTATATTGCTTTATTAAAAAAATATCTAATTCTAAGTTTATTTAAAACACTTAATGACATTAACTTCATAGATATATATTATAAATATAAATTTAAGCAGATTTTTAAAAAAATGATTGTGAGAAGTTAACACATTATATTATGGTGGTAAAAATTATTTTTGAGAAAAAATAGTTATTTAACTTATATTTATCAAATAATAATGTTTGTAGTTAAACCACCATTATCTTTTAAACTAACTAGAAGATATTTTTTTTAATAAAAGTTTTATACACTGTGATGATAAATAAAATTTAGGGTCACTAGGCAGTACTTGGTTATATTTATCTAAATTTTTGTTTAATTATAACCAATTATATGCAACATTTTTAAAAATATTGAACAAGCAATAATCTAAGATTAAAATACATGATAAAATGGAAAAGCATTGACCATATCACTGTTGAAGTAGTCTTTAAAAGAAGTTTTTTAAAACTTATAATCAGTCAAAATTTAATATTTTCAAAATTATATTAATTTATTAAAAAATTATCTAATCCTAAGTTTATTCTTTTTAAAGTTTTTTTAATCAAGACAAAGCAAAGATCGAAAAAATAAATCCAAGGTTTTGTACTTAATTTTTGTTAATTTTTAGATACACTGTATTATGTATTTTATTAATTATACTTTTGATTTATTTAAATTTTAATAATTCAAAATATTTATATAATATATAAATAACTAAATTATTTAATTTATTTATAAATTAACTTTAATATATATTTTTATCGGGGAAACTTATTAGTTGTTGAATTATATTTGAAGAATCACTATATACTCTTTGCTTCTTATGACCAGTATTTAAAAGGATTCAGATCTCCTCATCTAATTTTTTTTTTCTTAAGAAAAAATTTTTGCTCAACAAATTGGCTAAGCGATTTAAAAAAAAATAAATCGTGTTTCTGGTCTCTATGAATCTTTCACTCCCAGATACAGTCCTACTCCAACATGACAAACAACAAACCTTTCCCACTTCATATTTGATTTTTGTCTCAAACTCAAACTAAGCTTTTGCTTTTCAAGTTAGTTATGGTGTAATTGGAAGTGGGTATACTTCTTCGTCGTTGTCTTCTGTCTTAACCCAGTTTTTGAGTTCATTTTCTCGGTGGTAGCTCTTTGCTTGGTCGCAGTTCATAGTGAAATTTATTTTAGGACTCCAATATCTCTGTCTTTAAGCTGAACCGTGTAGCTAGTTATGCCCGAAACTTTTGCTTTATGGACTTCGGGAGATGAACTGAATTATTTATGTATGACTGGTGCCTGGAGAATACTCACATGGAGCTGTCTTCCTTGTTCTTTATTATACAACAAATAAGATGAGCAGTAAGAGACAGAACCAGAAACACCATTTTTTTCAAGGGAGAAGGGAAATTTCCGACATTGCAAGCCCTCCGTATAGTGGAACTAACCTTCCACAGCAGATTAACATGGCTAGACGACGGGTATGATTTATAGCAAGGTATTTTAGAACAATTAACTATTCTTTTGTTTTTACATTCATGTTTTTCTCAACCTTTAAATAATATATATATTCACTGCTTAAATTCAAATTAAACACATTGAAAAAAATGGTTCAAGTAAATTATCAGATATTCATATCATGTGACATTGCCAAATTGCATATACTTATTAATCAATCTGGGAATCTGAATTAGATTAACCTTCTACGTCCATGCCTCTTCCTTCTACATTAAAACTTTAAAAGTGTCATATTCATTTGTTTAAAAATGTAACCAATCTTTGGCCATTGATATCTTTTTGTCAAATGAGTCTATCCGTGAAACCTTTTCATCAGTTCCAGTGTCCGTATATTTTTGTAACTGACGAAATTTATAATATATACACTTTATATGTGGTGAACTTTTTTTTCTTTTTTTTTCACATTTGTAAAACTTTTCAAAAGCATTTTAAAGTTTAATATTTATAAAAGAGCAAAGTTTGAAAAGAAAGTTAACAACAATGGGATTGAAAAGAAAGTTTAAAATTAATCTTTATAATTTTTTTTGTCAGTTATAATCTTAAAAAAGTATATATATATATATATATATATATATATATATAAATTATCTTATATTAGTATAAGTATAAAAAAAATTATACTTAACTAAAACTTTTTATTTAACTTATGAGTTACAATTTATTAAAAAAATATACGTTAAAATTTACATAAAGCTTGTCAGTTATTCTCAATAAAATACTAATCTCAAATACTCATTAAGCTACTGCATTTAGACGGGAAAGACGTTCATCAGAGAATATTAATGAATATGGAACTTGAAATTAATCGTTTTGTTAATTTTCCCTATCCTTTACTTAGAGAAAAATTTATAAAAAAAATGAAATGATCCGTTTCCATTAGCCGTTAACGGAAAGTCACGTCTCGCGACCCTTCAAAATAATAATTCAGCTGGAATAGAGTTTTTTCAAAGGTTTTTTTTATCCATCTAAATTTTAAGATTAGGTTGTGTCTTTTAAAATGTTTATTATAACATTCATGGCACCGTCATAAATATGATTAGATCGCCGTACAAGCTTAACTTAACTCAGATTCCTGTTAACATAAATTTAATATAATAATCATATATTTATTATCATGAATATTAAATAATCTTTTCATTTAAAATTAAAAAATATATTCTCCTTTTTTTTTTCTCTCCAAAAACCTTTTAAACGATTCTTAAAATTATTAATAATGCCAATTCACATGTCACAGTCTCGGGTTTTGTGTCTCGTGAGTCAGACTGGTAATATTATATGTTGATGAGCGTTTACTTTGTGCGTTTAGGAAGTAGGACTTAGTGACTTACGTTAGGTGTTACACTTTGCTTATAAATTTTTTCTTCATTAAAATGAAAGTAATATAAATTATTTTTATATTGAAATTAATTTGTAAAAATATTTTAAAAATAAAATCTTATTTAAAAAATTATACATAAAATGATTTAAACTTACAAAAAAATTAGATACACTTAAAATTTTAACGGGGAGCGTTTACCAATTTAAAAATTTGTCAACGGCGTGTAAGTACCTAATTTTTGTTTTACTAAAAGAAAAACAATGTAGGATCGATCCGGCACGAATCTTAACGTGAAGTCAACACATCACAGACAGGGTCATGCAAGCCCTAAAGGCTATAAATAAGGCATTGAAGCTACCACATAATGCACCAAAAATCTTCTTCCCCTTCATTTACCATCATAAACGAAAGAGTTATGGCCAACCTTGTGGAATCAGTTCTTAGTCTTGATGACAGTCACCATAACCCATTAACAATGTCCGATGAGCACATTTTGGAAGAGATTTATTCAACCCACGTCCACAGTGACACCAACCTTGATGTCACCGCCCTTTTCATCCTTGCGGAAAACATCATTAAGCATTCAACACATATTGTTGACAATGCTGTGCAAGTATATATATTCCTCTGGACTTCACTCTTTTTTATGGCTAATTTTATACATTTGATTTGGAATTTTGCCAACTTGATGTTCGTTGATTTCTTTAGCTCTGTAAATGTCGGTGGCTTGTGATAAACAAATTAATAAATATTGGTGACTTACAGGGAAATCAAGGAAGCCTGGAGCATATGTATGACAAGATTCCCCAAGCTAACTTCACCTCACCATTGGGTACTTTGAAGGAAATATCTTCTGAGGTCATAGTTATTTTATTTCATTTATAGAAGTTAAATGAATGCACATATGAATTTATATTTTAATTAATTTTAGGAGTAAGTTAACTTTGGCATTTAGATCTCCTTAAAGCAAAGGTTTAAATTTTATCGATGAGTTTTGCATAAAAGTAATATAAATTATTCAACTTTAGCTTATGTCGGAGTTCTTTAATTATAAGAAATGTAATCAAAAGGAGCTTGATTGTATGATGATGGCAGATGTCATGCAAGCCTCCAGGTGAGGAAGTTGCTCACAAGACCACACTAGCAATCCTGAACAAGCTATCAAGCTATTCCTGGGAAGCAAAAGCAGTGCTCACTCTTGCAGCTTTTGCTCTTGAATATGGGGAGTTCTGGTTCCTCTCTCTGCATCAGCCAACAGACCCACTTGCCAAATCATTAGCCATTATCAAGCGTGTTCCTGTGCTCACCAAGCTCTCAGCACTGGGAAAACACCGCAATGCCATTTTGGAGCTCAACAATCTCATCAAGGCCACTTGTCAATTAATTGAAGTAATCTTTGAGTTGGAAAAGTTTACCTCCTATGACATGGAGGATGTGCCAGATTTAGTACCTGCCTTAGAACAAATCCCAATTGATGTCTACTGGGCTATCATCACCATTGTAGCAATTGTTACTCAGATTGATTGCCTCACAACTGATTCGTATGTTCAGGCTATTAATGAAACTTGTTCATAATTTGCAATATAATATGTTCATTAAATGTCTAAATAGTCACTTGCAATATATTGTTCTATAATTTCAGGGAGCAAAGACAGGAATTATCTCAATTTGGTCAAAAGATTAACATCATACTAAGCAAATTGAGGAAACAAATGTCACTATGCAACCAGCAAATCGGTAATTAGCCATATAGAGAGCTTTTGTCTTCTTTAGTTTTCTATTTTGTCAACCTCAAATGTGAGTATTTTCTTCTCCTATTGAAATAGCATTGGAATGTAAAAGTCATTAATTTTATGAATGGAGCTAAGAAAATCATTTAATTTCTCAGAGGAAGCAGAATACTTCAAGAGACTCAGGAAATTCCTTCAAACCCCTACTGTATTTATGGAGGTGTTTAAGATGCTGATTTTTGGTAGAGACACTCCTAAAACACCGATTTATAACGGCGCTACTAAAAAACAGGTTAGTATAATCTTTTCTAATATATTACATAAATAATTTGTTGTGTATTTTTGTGAGGGCGTACCTGTGTGAAAGAGTATTTTCTTGCTTCTAATTTATATTTTTTCGGGTGTGCTTCAAAGGAAACATGTTTCTTGTTTTTAAAACATAATTTAATCAATAGAAATCTGAAAAATAAACAGGTGAAATTACACTAGCGAATGAAACAAATATGAATCATAATGCTAATTTTGTAGAATGTAGTTCAACTTGAAAATTCTATTTTTTTTCCTAATAGAAAGTTTTGGATACCCTTGTTGGCAAAAAGATTAACGAGCTTATATTAGACATGTTTTGTGCACAGGTTAGTATTGAAGTGCTGAAAAACAAGAATGTGTTTCTGTTCATTTCAACCCTAGATGTCACCCTAGAAGAAATTTCTGTTTTGAAACCTGTTTATGATAAAACGAAATCAGAAAACCAATATACAATTATGTGGGTTCCTGTTGTGGAAGAATGGAATGATCAATTACGGAAGAAATTTGAATCTTTGAAGTCTAAGATGCCTTGGTACATATTGCAACATTTTGCACCCATAAAATGCTTGAGATTCATAAAGAAGGAATGGCAATTCAAGAAAAAGCCTATCCTCGTGTCAATGAATCCCCAAGGAAAGATTCTACATTCGAATGCATTCCCCATGATTCAAGTTTGGGGAATGGATGCCTTCCCTTTCACTCAATCCATTGAAGCAACACTGACCCAAGAAGCAAGTTGGATTGAGTCACTCGTTGCAAACATTAACCCACAAATAACCACATGGGTGAGTATAATTTTTCACATGCAAATGACTATTACATGTTCATATAGTTGAAAAATTGGTTGGCGACATGTTCAAATTGCGACTAATCCATTTAATGTTTCCTTTGTAAAAGATGAAGGAGCAAAAGCATATCTTCTTTTATGGAGGAAAGGATAAGGAATGGATTCAACAATTCAATAAATATGCGGGTGCCTTTGCAAATGATGTCACTCTTAAGGAGGCAAAGATTTCGATTGAGTTGTGTTGCTTGGAGTTGGAACAACAAAGTGTTATTAGCCGCTTTTGGAGGGGTATAGAGAATTTGTTTGTTACCAAGATGAACATGAAGACTAACTCTGTAACCAAAGAGCTGCAAAAGATGCTTTCTTATGAGAATGAGAATGGATGGGCACTTCTTAGCAAGGGCTATACTGTGGTGATCACTGGTCATGGAACCACCATTTTGAAGGTGGTGGCAGAATTTGACAAATGGAAAGAGCAAGTGATCAATAAGGGCTTTGAGATATCCTTTATAGAACATCATGACAAGGTAACCTCACATTCATCGTTGCTCTCTCCTACAAATTCCTAACGCTGCAGGAAAAATTCCAGACATAATTGGGTGCCCAGAGTGTCACCGCACTATGGAGGTCTTTGTCAGCTACAAGTGTTGCCACACAGAGAATAGTCAGAATACTAAAATGGTGGCCATTAATTTTATGCCTCCATAGAATTTGTTGCATGTTGTGTCTGTCTACTTGCTTTCTGAATTCCAGTGAGATCTTTGTCTCTTCTATGTACCAATTATGTGACGTAGCCAAATGAGTGATCGATATCGTTGATCCGAGTAAGATCACGTATGCTGTTATAAAAGGCTCTTTGTTAACTTTGTATTGTTGTTTTGTATGAAAAAAGAATGAAAGTGATGTAATGTGTCCTCAAGATTTCTTGTTCACGTTTGAGATTTTCTACCTGTCTTCAACCTTCTATTACTACCGAAATAATAATTACTTGATTTCAAATTCCTCCCCTCCCTCCTAAAAAATTGATTCCTTAATTTGTTGATTTTGTCGTCAGTTTAATTGAGCTGCAACAATTTATAAATTTTGTGATTTTTATTAGACGATAGTAGAACTGCAATAACTTCATGATTTGAGTCTTTAAATTTGACCAAACGAATTTTTCAAATATTTCTACAAAAAGTTCTGACTACGAATTTTCAATTATACCAAAAAAATACACAAAAATAAAAGTTATTGAAATATTTTCAAATTATTTTCTTTATAAATCTTCATGTTTATTATTTTTGGTTAATTGTATTTGTATGTTTGGATTCTTTAACTTAAACTATATGAGATTATAGTCTTTCAATTTATTTTAGAGGCGATTCGTCTCTTTCTATTTTTGAAATTATACAGCCTCATTATTTTCTTTTACTTAAATTTTCATTTTTTTTACTCACAATCTTTACAAATTAAGACAAGTAATAAAATATTTTCTACTTAAAATTCACCAAATAAAATATTAAATTTCACCCTAAATAAAAAAAAAATCTCCATTTTTTTTTCTTGTTACCTAATTTCACAATTAATAAAATCATTCAAAATTTGTCTAGTTTATGATAAATTTCTCACATTTAAACTTGTAAAATTATTTTATATCTTATATATTTGAACGAAAAATAACATATTTTCTTAATGTAAAAAATAAAAAGACTTAATTAACTTGAAAAAGACTGGTAACATCAAAGTTATACATTGATTAAACTAGAAAATAAAATAAAAAAAGTCGTATTTTTATTTTGAAGACAAGTTTTCATACTCTTTGTGCTTCCTTTTCATTTATTTTTATTTGGAAATTTAATTATTACTAACCTCCATATTTCTTCTTTCATTTTTATTTTAAAGTTAAATATACCTATTTTTTCAAAAATTTCTTTTGACTTTTTTATTTTAAAAATATTAATATTATTATTTTTTACAATTTAGGTCTGATATGTTAGGAGCAGGAGCATTAACAATTTCTTACACTCAATGAGTTTTTTCAATCTAAGCTTACTTTTAGATACGAATGTTATATTTTACTGAATAAAAGAAATGAGAAAAAGAAGAAGGACGAGTAAAAGTTTGTTTAAATGTAATTTGAAATATAAATATTGGTTTTGATGCAATACACAACACCATCATCCATTATTTTGTTGAGGCCGCTTCATTTTGAGAAGATGGGAGAGCCCCGCAATAACATGTAAACGACTATTTGGGACACCCGTCTTTGCCAAGGCCCTTCCATTGTTGTCAAGAAGCACGAAGCAGGGAACATAGCTAACATCATAATTAAGGAGCTGCAATAGGAAGACTTTAAAATAAGTATCAAGTAATAAGGAATAAATGGTACTCTGCCGAGGAGATTAAACAAATATATAACATATATTTAATTATCCGTATACAACATAATCCTTCAGGTATTATCCGATAGCAGCACCACAATTTCGACAAAGGATGCAAGAATAATGTCAAGTAATATCTTGAATTACTTTCAAGTTCAAAATCATTGCTAGAAATAGCAAGCGAAATTACTTCTAATTGGATCCTAAATTAGCGACTCCACAGTTTCCATCAAGTAAAGGATAAAGGCTTCAAAACTGTTAATTGACAATGTATTTTATTCTCAAATTAAAAAAAGATGCTCTTCCGATACCCCTCCAAAAAATTGATGTTCCTTACCAGAATCAACATCTCCAGTTTAACATTGATACAATAAATGGAGTAACGTTCCTATCAAATGCATTAAAGGACATATGTATGGCGATGGCCCTAGAATGTAAGGTTTTGATCTTTTAGGTTGTGTTATGACGAGGGAATTAAAAATTTTAAGAAATTTAAATTACATCAATTAAATTTTTATTATTTTAAAATATTTTGTTTAGATAGAATAATTGAATTTTCTTATTTTTGTTTGGATAGGGTAATTAAATTACTGACATTTAAAAAAAATCTATCATTATATTTGACACAACTTAAATTAAAATACGAAATTTAAATTAATAAATTAACCATAACTAAATAAAAATATGAATGGAACACAATAAATAAGAAAAGCAATTCCAAATTCTCATTCTTTTGTTAGGATTTCAAATTTTTTTTATTTTAGTCTGTTAAAAATCCTATTAAAATTCCTAGAATTTTAATTTTTTTAAAATTCATTATCCATTTTAACCCATAAAATTGTAAATTCTTTTAAAAAATGAATTACTCACTTGAAATATCTCATCCAAACACACTCTTATGCTAAAACGTGTGATCCTAAGGTGGGTCTCTCTGTCTGGGTAAAGTGAGGGCACTACCCATTGGTCAATTTATTAATATTGAAATGGCCAAGGTATAATAAATCTGACAGTTGAAAAGGTTAAATATGGAGGTAGCATATGTTATAATAGATGCTGTACATAATCCAAGGAAAGATACAGGGTTAAGGCAGATTTAAGCAGCAGCTGGAATATAAAGAAAATTTGCAGACTTTGCTAGCAAAGGTAATTCTGAAAGAATAAACAAAAAAATAAAAAAAGCCAAAAAGTATTCAAATGGAGAGTCAAGATTGCAATACTTCTTGAAAGAGATATTTAACAATCACATTTCAGAAACAGGTCTGCATCATAAAGAGAAGAAAAAACAAGGCTTGGTGCAGGAGAGTGGAGACACAGACCCTGAACCTATTGGCTTATGTCTGTCCAAATGTGGTTCAGCATACTTACTCTTGAGGATAACATGAATGATGATCATATTAGCTTTGCTAAGCCCTCCTGGTCCCATTTAACTGTTTCTCGCTCGCAAACAAATTTAGATATTTATTTTATACAATTGAGTTGAAAAAACAAAACATTGAAAAACTTTTTACAAAATAATGTTAACAAGGAAGCATACTGATAGGAACTGAGTGTATTTATGGAATTAACACAGGAATGCCCTGGTAGTACAAAAGAAGGATGAAATAACAGAAAAAATAACAATAACGAAATGGAACCTTTCCTATGGCAGCAGCCACACCCCAATGACCTCCCAGATATTTCCTGCCCACTGTCCTCTGCTCCTCCTCCTCCTATATTACCTCCCCCCCCCCCCTCCTGATTCACCCTTCCCCATTTTACCCCTCTTTCTTTGATGTCTTTAATGGGGGTCCAATTGGCTTAGACCCAACACATACCCAACCAAAAACCTTCATAATCCAATGGCATGCAAACCCAATTTCCCCAGCACAGACAAATGGCACTAGCAATATACTAATATATTTAAGCCGTGTATATGAAGCCAGACCTGAACTAACAAAACAAAGAACATTACAAAAAATGATAAAATGAACAGCAATCCTGCTTATATGAAGTTATCCATTTTCATTGCTGTTTGTCATTTTTGTCCAACCTGACCCAATCAGGGAAGACAAGTGTCTATATAATAAATTGGTTGTATACTAATCACGTCCAGGTTGTTTTCCAGAGTGGTAACCCACATGCAAGAATTTGATCACAGACCAAACAAACATTCTGGAAGGCTAGATAGACACTGAATTTAAAAGGTGAAGATGTGGATCCACTAAGTAGGTAAGGAGCATGTTTTTCTTATTACAAATAATGTATTGACCGCAGAAATCAGAGTAACAAACAAACTTCTTGAGGGTAATATCAGATTATAATTCTGGATCAATCAATGAGGTCTCTCAAGGATAAATAATTCAAGAAGATAGGCAAGTCTGAAATGAGTGAGTAAAAAGAAACTAATAGAACTGGAGCAGAAAAAAGAACAAACAATCTTAATTGTAATATAGCCATGGATGAATATCAAGCAGAGACAGAACTGAGATCCAGAAAGATACAAAAGTGCGATCCTCTCCCTATCTTCCCTGTATCCCAGGACACCTTGACTCTCCCTCCCAATTTCCGCTCCAAAATGCAAGACTAATAGTAATCTCAATTCCTACTATGTATACCCAATCATCTCTCATCCTCTCTAACTAACTGTCACAACTAACGAACACATACTACTTTTTAATTGGGGTTTTGTTGGTAGCAACTCTAAATTCTGAAGCTGATATAGCTTTACTTTAAGCCTAAGGACATGGCAAAGCAAAATTACATCAATCAAATGGCGAAGAAAATACCAATTGATGGAATAAAATAAACAGAAGGTACCTCAGGTAGCCAATTCTGATTCTCAGCATCAGCCATGACAATGTTAAGCCATTGAGAGTTTCTGGCCTCCACCTCCGAAACAAACTTAACCAAGGAATTGCAGAGCCTGCACTTGGGCGAGTAAAACTCCACCACCGTCGCCTCCTTCCCGCTCGCCAGAGCCGATGCAAACGCTCTCTGCTCTGCCTCCGCTTGCTCCGCCCCACTTAGTTTCTTCTTCTTATTCCATGTCAGGTTGCTTTGAGGACTTGAAGACTTTGAAACTGAAATCACCAAATGCAGAGCAATTGTTCCAATACTTTGGAGAGACTTGAATACCCATGGACCCTCAAACTTGCAGGGGCTGAGTTTAGGGTTAGGATTAGGGTTTGCTTCATCCCATGGCCATTTCAGACAAAACGCGCTCTGCTTACGATTATTATTCAAACCCATTTCCTTCCCAGCATCAGGTCACACCTATCTACAACTACAAGGAAGAACTTGGTGAAATGAATTTTGATTTTGTGTGTACAAATACTGTGTGTCTGCATTATTTAACTATTTACGCAACACAGTTTAATATTGATTTATTTTCGTAATATTTGCTATGTCAGATTAATTATTAAAATTTACAATAACATCAAAATCTTCTAAATATTTGAAGAGTGATGTTAAGAAAATCCGTTAACATAGTTTAAATCACGATATTTATTAAGGTGATCATATTTTATATTTGTTTTAAATTAACAGCTGTAATTATTTTAATATCTTAAAAATTAAAAAATGTTTATATATTTTTATAATAAATTATTAATATCTATTATTTATTATATATATATATATATATTTAATATATATTATTATTTCACCTGTAAAATGGTATAAAATATCCTCTTAATTTTTAAGTTATGATGAAAATTACTTTAAATTTTTTAAAAAACTTATATTGATTCGTAAATGTTTGAATGAATTTTAAGAACATTCCCTGCAATCAAAAAAATTAAATGAGCCCCTTTCGTTTTTCTATTTTGTTAATTTCAATTTTAATATATAAAAATGATAAATAAAAATTGTTTAAAATATAATAAAAAATAATTATTCTTAGTTGTTTAAATTTAACCTTAAGAATTGAGATTTATTTTTTTAAAACTATGATTGTAAATTTGATATACATGTATTCTACCCTAGATACGGTACATAAACACTATTAGTAAAAAGCAAAGGTTACTAAAATTAAATAAATAAATGATTAAAAATAAGAATAAAAGTCGAGTTATTTAACTGTTAAAATTTTAAATTTGATGCCACAAACATTCCACCCTACCCACGCTATATGCTGACTTTTTAGTAAAAAGTAGAGAGCACCAAAATTAAAGAAATATGAATAAAGTAGTTATTGAACAGTTGAAGTTTAGAGAAATATATTTCTTTGTAATTATGATAATATTTTTGAATAACGTTATTTAGACATATGTTGTCTAAATACATCTTAACTTTAGAAGAGCGATAAGAGAAGAAAAATATTAACCAAGACAACTGACACGATAGGGATATAGAAGAGAATATGAAATGTATTATAAAGAGTTGTTATAAGTGTATCACTATTCAAAAGAATGCCGCTCAGACCTAATGCAAATTTTATAATTTAAGAGCGAAATAAATTGACCGAAAATAAATATTAAATAAAATGAACAATATGATGAAAAAGAATAAATTATAAAAAGTGTATTCAATTTATTATAAGTGTATCATTACGTAATAGTATTTTAATACCAGATAAAGGGAACTCCCTTTTATTCTGACGATTCTAGATAAAATGTTTTTTATTCAAATTTGTTATTTTAAGGAAGGTGTTGTGTTGTCTATATTTTTACTTAGTATACATTTCTTGCATTAAAACCTTAGCTTCCTTTGTCAGCCATTCAAAAGTATAAAAGATGGCTTCCGCTGTCTACTTCAAAACAAGTACATCATAAAATTACAACAAATGGTCACAGCCACATTATTTTCATATAACACAGCCTTAAACAAGTCTACAATCGCACATTACATTCAACAACCCTCGAAAGCCATCAACGAATCCCTTTATTATAAAAGGACCGAGCTTTCTGCAAACCAATCACAAAATGCACATGTATACACGCTGATTTCCCTAGTTATCCCCAAAAACCGAAAATCACAGTTCTCATAGGATATAAAGTTATCATTAATCCATGAAACTAACTTCATTTATAGCTCTTTCTGCAGATATTGACCAATATGCTAATGCAAATAAATAATTGCAACTTTGCCACCTTAACTCGTTTCCATGTACTACAGAAGCCAAGGCAATAAATTTTGTTCCACTGCAGGCCAAAGCTACACGAATTGTAAGCTTTATCAAACGAATACTCTGACAGATAAATGTTAGAAGTCATGAAGTAAAGAAAGCAAGAAAATCAAGTAGACAGTGTTCAGCTGATTAGAAAAGACCAATGGTTGGAAGGAACTGTAGGAATATACAAAATTATAGAGCACAAATCCGCTATTCACAGACTACATCCCATCAATCCCACTACATTAATTTGGTTAATAGGTTCCATCCTTTGTACCAGAAAGAAGAAAAGACAGGCCCACAACAAAATGAGTTTGCTCTCACCAAGAAAATAACAATGTAAGAAAACATGATACCAGAAAATGCAGCTAGATATCAAGCGATGAAGTTGGTCCCAGATAATCTCCTTCCAAACTGACCAATGCCTGAAATTCCCTATCTGCTTCCATCCACTTTGTACCTATCACTACAAAGCGAACTGTGACATCTTTTCCAATCTTGGACATTTTGTCATTCATGAAGCATGCATTTTCACCAGGAACATAACGGTAATCAGGCATCTTCACATTCGAGAGATACACATTCTCAATTGGACCACATCTCATGAAAACTCCATGCTTTAAAACCTTGTGGACAACACCCTCTAGTATCTCACCCTTGAAAATCTTGAAGGTAACCGCATTAAAAACAACAGGGAAGAGCACATCCCCGGTATGTTGTCTGACTTTTCCTTCTCCTATTCTCTCCAATGTGGTCACCGCAAGATAGTATCCCAGATCTTTGGTTGCCTTCTTCACAGCAAAGTCACTCAGAAGGCGAATGATGATTGCCCGTTGAAGCATCAGACTTTCTGGTTGCAAATTTTCTGCTGCAATGATGACATTCCAGGGCAGCTGGACTTTGAGAAACATTGTGATATTTGTTACTTCTGACTGGTTCTTCTGCCATAGCATAAAATCATATTAGAACGCCAGTAACATATCTAATCCAAAGGCACAAGAAGTATTCAGCACATCAAAGTTTGCAGTTAATGATAATAATTAAACTAATGAATATCAAAATTTTGTTCCTAGCAGATATAAAACTAAAAAACTGGCATATCAATTTTATCCACAAGATTTCAAAACCATCTACTCCACCAGATATAAGTCCCCAAAGCTATTAGCTTACAACTCTCCAGTTGCAATAATGGTGAAGCAACTGCTGCAAAAAGCCCAAAATTTGTCTGACACAAATCCAAATAATGACCATGTGCATTTGCTGTAACCAAATCATGGTCATCAACATAGTTACCTAATTTGTAGTTCTCTTTGGTATGAATACGGGAATGTGGTACGCTACGATATAAAGTATATGGTATGCAGGGAGTATACCTTGTTGGGTATGCAATACCCAATTCGAACCAACGCACAAATTTAACCCCAAACCTAATAGGGCTAATCCAAAAAAATTAAGTAGAGTTGACCTAGGAGGTTCAGGGGAGGCCATCAAACTGGTGTAGGGAAGTCTCAGAGGCTAGGTGGCATAACCTGCAAATGCAAATGATTATCGCTTGTAGCCTTGCACCCCTTTCTTGTAGCATTTCTCAAGGCAACAATGAGCTGAAATAGTGAGGCTCTTGAGGTAATGTGATGCTTCACTGTTTTTGCTTCCCAAACATCAATTGTTATGTCCCAAAAGGGCAATGAATTGGTACGAAAAAGCATCGCAAACTAGTGTGCATGCCCCAATTCGTAGTTTGTGTGGGGGAGGGGGGGTGAACTGAGCGAATTTGGTAACAATGGTCATCAATTATGATGTCATTTTTTCAGAGATAAAAATGCAAACCACACAATGATGGAAGCCTTGTTTACTTGCCGGCCGCTGCCTATATTGACAGATGCACAGAGGCCTGACTCAAAGTATCACAAATTCAGTTTTGACATAAAGCCACCAAAACAAAAGGGTATAAAAACCAGCAACAATCATCTAAAACAACAACAACCAAGCCTTACATATCCAAAGTTAAGAAAACCTACATATTTGAGTGTTTAACTGTTTATCTTTGTTTCCTCCATAAATTTTTACTGAAAGTCAATACATTGAATCTTGGCGATATTCTGTCATTTTTAATAAAAACTTAGGATTTTACAGACTAAAAACTTTGTTTTTCAACTTTCGCGCATTTAACAACATCCAGAATGAAAGCCCTTCTTACAGAATAACAAGTGCTTAGAACAGAAAGATAGAACAAGTCCAATAGGTTCTTCATCTGAGACTTGAGCCAAACTGATTTAAATAGCTAAACTAGTAGCAAAGAGTTTCGTTTCATTCATTGGGAAAACAGAAAACAAGAATGCATAGAAAATATTGAGGGGAACAAAATAACAGAGTTGAGAGAGGAATTACCCTAGAATGGGATGAAACGACAGTGGGTAGCGAAACGAGAGTGAAGAGCGACGATAAGAACGGCGAGAATGGGCATCACACTAAATAGTTACATTGCAGTTCTCTGTGCTTCCCCCATTGATGTCTGACACGTGTGTCACATAATACTTAAATCAATCTGATAGTGAAAAATACATTTCCATATTCCACAATTGTCTTAAGCCCATGTAAAATTTAAAAATACAATTAAAGAAAATAATTATTTAAATTTAGAAAAGATATACGTATGTTTAATTTTATATAATCTTTAAATATTTATTAAGATATCACCAAAAAATATATATTGAATTAAATATTAAATCATATAAAGTTAATTAATTCAAATGAAGAGTTTAAAATTTAAACTAGACAAGACAAAAATAAATTGTCTATTTACGAAAGGCTAGAAAAAAAATTAATATATAACGAATGCATATAATTCAACGTTAAAAATTTTTGTGAACGTGTCATTATAATAATAAATACTTAAATAAAATTAAAACTTTAACTTTATTTAAAAATACATAAAAATACCAATAATACTAATAATTATCTCGTGCAATTTATATTTTTTATTAAAATATTTTATTTACAATTAAAAAACAATAAATGTATTCTAAATATAAAAATAAATTATAAATTTATCATTTATTAAAATAAAATTTAATCATAAAAATATTTTTAAATATAATACATTAAATAAATTATAAAATATTTTATCAGCAATTAATTTAACTTAAATTTATTTCAATTTTAATTAAATTTAATACGGTACATTAATTATGATTTTAATTAAGAATTAACAATAAAAGATTTAACTATACAACAATTAAACAGTAAAATAAAATTTTACAAAAAATCAATGCAAGTAATATAAATAAAACTAAAAACATAATTACATTTTAAATATAAATCATACAAACATATTATTTTTATTAGTATCGTAAATTTAAAACAAATAAATATGATTCTAATATAAATATATAAACAAAATTATATGCTAAAAGATATAAATATCATAAATAATATTTATCAATCAAATATAAAAAATATTATAATAAATACAAATATAAAATATATTAAAAATAAGATTTATCTTAAATAAATTTATTTTTTATTTTTTAATCAAATTCATATAAATATTATTATAACTTTATATATGGATTACATACAATATATATATATATATATATATATATACTTAAAATTTGATATAAAATTTGTGTTGAAATAAATCATTGTATATTAATAGTTTGAATTCCACACTTTATAAATATTGATATTTTTATGAAAATCAATATTTGTGAATTCATTACCAATAATTGTTTCATTTTATAATGATAACTCTAATATTTTTAAACAAATTAGATAATTTTTAGAAATATCTATAATTACATAATATATTAAACTTTCATGGTTTATTTTATTGTTATTTTTTAAAATCTTAATAATTATCAATTTTGTTATAATTATATAAAGTATTAAATACTCGCAGTCAATTGTGATATATACTAATAATTAGAAAATATTCCGTGCGTTCCGCAGTTTATTTTTTTTATTAAATTAATTTATTTTAAAATATAAAATATATAATTTAAATATAAAAAATATATAAATATAATAAAAAATTTATTTATCAAAATAAATTATTATTTAAAATATGTATAATTTAGTATTTTTTTAGCATAAAATAAAATAACATACAAATATTTTATTTTTAAAATATAAAAAAAATTATATTATTTCATGATATCATAAATCATTTATTATTATAAAATTTTAAATAAATAATTATAACAATAAATTATTAAATATAATAAATTTGTTAATATATGTTATTCAATTTAAATAAAAGGTTTTATAATTTTTTATTTATATATTTGTTTATATTTATTGAATTAAATTTATAAGATAAACTATCTATTTATAATTATAATTTAAAATTATTAATAAAATTTTACTATATAATTATTAAAACATGATATCATATTTTTTTAAAAATAACATATTAGACTAATATATAAAAAATAAAGTATTTATTCATCTAATGTATGAAATTTTAAAAATTGTCTTTAAATATTAATATACACAAAACTATATATTAATATTTAAAAATAAAAATATGACTTATATAAAAAGAACGGTGATTAAATTTTTAAAAGTTATGTAAATATAACTTATATAAGTAGAGAAAAAGTCTTTTTTTAAAATATATGAAAAGTCAAAAAATAAAAAATTAATGTAATAAAAGTTATTTTTTCTTTCAAAATTTACTCTAATAATATAATATATAATATAAAATAATAATTCACATTCAACGTATATTTTAATTTTTAAAATATATATGAAACTATATATTATATTAAACTAATTAATAAGATTATTTAAATATGTAAACTTACTTTTTAATTAGAAATGTAATTTAACAATATATAGTATAAAATAATAATTTTATAAATATTTTAATTTTTAAAATATATATTGAATTATATATTATATTAAACTAATTACTAAAATAATTTGAATATGTAAACTTGCCTTTTCATTAAAATTTTAATTTAATAATAAATAATATAAAGTAATAATTTTATAAATTTTATTTATTTATATTATATTTTAGTATTTCAATTAAATATTGAAATATAAATTAAATTAAACTAATTAATAAAATAATTTAAATATGTAAAAAGAATTTATGAAAAATTTAACTTAATAATATATAATATAAAGTAATAATATTATAAGTGTAATTTTTTAATTCAATGTATATAATATAACTATAAATTCTAATAAATTCTTCTTAAATGTATTTCATAATAAGTATAAATTAGATATAATTTTAATTCATAAACTTTAAAAAATGTTGTAGTTAATTTTAATAAATTATAATTTAAGGTAATTTATAGTATAAATATTTACGTTATTATTTATAACATAATATAATCATCAATTCTAATAAAAAAAATTTAAATACAATTCATCAAATTTAATAAAGATTCTTTAAATACAATTCAAAGATAATAAGTATGAATAAAATATAATTTTAATCAGTAAGTTTTACGTTTTGAATTTTAATGTAGAAAGTAATAATTAGATGCAGTTAATATGTGTGACTTTATAGGTTATGAATTAATTCTTTAAATACAATTCATCAATTCTAATAAAAATTCTTTAAATACAATTCAAAGATAAATAAGTATGAATAAATATAATTTTAATTCATAAATTATACGTTTTGAATTTTAATGCATTGAGTAATAAGTGAGTGCACATAAGAGTGACTTATAAGTTTCGAATTTTAATGCATAAAGTAATAAGTAAATGAAATCACATACATAAAAATGACTTTATACATTTCAAAATTTAATGCATAAGGTAATAAGTAGGTGTAGTCAATTTTACATATAGATATAGATAAATAGATTATGCTGGTGTATTTAAGAGTTTATTTTTAATTAAATTATTTCATTTAAAATAAATTAAAAAATATAAATATATTTTAAAATATTAAATTTCTATTTTAAAGTAAAATTATATTTTTTTTACATTAAACCTTTTCATAATATGAATTATATTATATATATATATATATATATATATATATATATATATTATCATATCCTTGAATTTATGACTAACACACTCTTCTATAAAAGGATTTATCTATTTTTTAGGAAAAAAATTAGTCAACTCAATAAATAAAAAATAAATTAATAAAAGGTGAGTTAATATATAACAATACAAGAAAAACAAGAAATAAATTTTTTGAAATAATAAAATTTAAAAAAATATAAAAATTAATATAATTTCATCAATTAATACTATATATATATTTATTATAAAATGTCTTACCATAACAATATTTACACTTTTGTTTTAGAACTGAAATGGTTGACAAAAGTTTATTTACTTTTATTAAAAGATGCCTTTTCATTAAAAAAAAATATAAAAAAATAGATTTAATAAAAGTAATCAGTATTTTTACTTACTCATATCTAATTAATATGTACATATAAATTGAAGTCAATCAAATTAACTTGCTCAAAATAAAAAAAATGAATTTTTGTATACATTATGTAATATGTAAAAGTAGATAATTTATAGATAATTAAAATTAAAATGTTATTTTATTTTTGAATTGATATGTAATATGTTATTTAGTATTTTAATTTATAGTGTAGTTAACACATGACTTAATGCTCTATCAAGGTTAGGATGTAGTTAATTTTTTGAAGTTTATCTTTTCATATTGTCTTATTTATTTTTATCATATTAGTTTATATTTTTTAAATATTTTGATAATTTTTTAAATTAAGTTTAATTAATTGTCATGATTTTATTTTTCAAATAATTTTTACGAATATTAGTAGTTACAAATTTAATATAAATAATTTTTTAAATTTATCATGTTAATTTTAATAATTATTTATGAATTTTAATAATTATTATAAATTATTAAATATATACCGCTAATGTTACATAAACATATAGATTATGCCTGATTTTATCTTAAATCACTGTCTATAATTTTATATACATATAATCTTGAAAAAAATATGAGATGGGTGGGAGGCCAATCTTCTAGAGCTGATTAAATCAATCTACTCAGTAGATTAACTTAAAATACTTGACAAAAAAAGAAGAAGAAGAAAATTTTAGCATTGAAATTAAAAGCTTGAACTTATATGGACTCAGTATGAGCTGTTGCGAAAAATTTATATTATTTTTTTAAGTGAATATGTTTTTTAAGATAATATTTATTTTAAGTTTAAATTGTCATTTATAAAATTAAATTATTAGTTTCCTTTATATTTAAATTTATTTGATTTTAAACTATGACAATGAAGATGAGAGTAAGGTCATTGCACTAACAAATACAAATATTTTTTAAAAAATATTAAAAGATTACTTAAAATATTGATTTAAATATTTAAAATTACTTAGTATTTATTTTAATTTTGTTAAATGAAGTGATTTAAAATTTTCTGCATAAAACTAATTGAGGTTAACACGAGCCAACTCAAAATGTAGAGAGTTCTACAAGCTTCTGCTTCTCTCAAACAAAACATAATAATATGAACAAAAATTTTATAACTCGAGCTTACTATGTTGACTTCCTGGACTTGTCACGTTAACTACACAAAGCATAAATAAAGTACATAACATTAAAGGATGCCGACAGCTTCGATTTAGTGTTTTTTCTCCAAGAAGCAACTGAGGTGCACCATACCAAATGATTACAACATGCTTTAATAACTGGTTTTGATCTCATATTGGGTGCGAATCTCGCACAATTCTAGTCATTCAAGTGTTTCACAGAACATATTAATATACACTGTATAATGTAGTAATCTTCTATCTTATAAAGAAATGCCATTTAGATGTAAACATTTCATTGCATGTTCAAATTCTGCACACTAAGCATATATTTTCTTTTTGAATAAGGCAAATGTGTCAACAGACTACGCAAGATCACTTTCCTTCACACCAGAAACGGAATAAAAGATAAATATATAAAAAAAATGCAAAGAATAAAGAGAAAAGAGCTGTTGGCTGAGTAAAGTAGGTGTTTTGATAGAGTAAAAAATTCATTTGTTTTTCACCAAAAGATAAAGGGAAATTAGAACAAATATTAAAACAAAATCATATATTAATGGAATATGAATGTTAATTGTTTAAGTTTGTTTTCATAGATATAGTAAAATCATAAATTAAAAAAACCCATTCATATCATACTCTATCGATAACTTTATTAATTTAAAATATAACATTGATACATCATATTTTCTTTTATTCTTCAGTACCCTATCAAAATATCATATTGTTAGCATGATAAATTGCATTAATAGATACGTTAAACTAATAATTTTATTTTTTTTAATTATATTAGACAAATATTATCATTTTAGAACAAGCCTTGCGACTAGTTTTTTTTTTTTTTGTTAGCTATTAATAATATTTTTTTAAGGGAATTTAATCTTTTTGCTATGATTACAAAGCTATATTAAAGCTTTTTAACATATCAAATTGTAACAAGGTAATACAATGAAGAAACTAACGAATTATATCCTTACAATTTATTTTAAATGTGTACAGGAAGGAGCCATGCTCTACTAGCTGCTTTTCTAAGGAAATAAAATTTCAATGTGAAAGAGTATCATATCTCAAATGTTTGTAGATTAATTTAAAGGTGTAAACTTACTTGTATACAATGTTAAAGTGGAGTTGGTTTGAAAAACTAAGGCAACTTATAATACATGTCCCACAAATTATGATGGAGTCTGTCAACAATTTATATCTCTTCAAATGATTTAATTTTTCATATAAATAAATTGATAGGAGAAGACTTTTATATCGCTGAAATATGTGTTTCTAATCTGAGATTTTAATTTTCTTATTAATTTTTAATTTTTTATTGACAATATAACAGGGATAGGATATTAGGAGCAGAAGTAGTGACATCACTAACTGTCAAGGAAAAAGATTTTTGGGATATAAAAGGGTGGAGAAAAGAAAGAGATAGACAGAAATGAAGGATAAAGAATAATAAAATATAAATATGAAAAAAGCAAGAATAGTATAATTACTTAATGATTGACACGTTACAAAATTATATATATTTGTATATAGAACTCTTTTTCCCCATGTTCATTTTCATTTCTCCTTTTTATTATTTTAATGTTTGCAACTGGAAAACAGTGACCAAATCTTCTAATTAACAACCATAGTGCCTTATGACCTTTTCTGTCTTGTATGTACTTATATATATATATATATATAATTTTTGGTATTTATGACAATTTACCCATCAAAATTTACCAATTGTGCGAGAAACAAAGCAGAAAAGCAAGCAAACAAACTTGAAGAACACTGGATAACGTAAAAGAAAAAACTTGTTATAGACATTTTAACGTTTGACCGACTACTTATAATAAAGAAATGTTCTTGACAAAGAAAACAAAAATGAATCTTCCATGTAACGAATTGATTTCTCTTTCAAGCTTTTCTTTTTCCAGCTCTCATGTGTCTAAGCTTATTCTCTCATATTAGCAATGAATTGACCTAAAGCGCATGAGTACACAACTTTCTAACTAACGTACGCAAACATAAAAAAGAAAAATAAAATCATTAATTTTAAAAAACATTAAACCCAATTATATCATAAAAATATCAGTTTATAAATTTCACAAATGCTACACATAAACACGTAATGTCAATTAATATGATAATAATCACAATAACAATATAGAAATGGTTATTTTTAATTAATAATTTATTATAAAAAAGTAGAAACTAATAGAAGTTACTTGAGTTTAAATCAAACAAGGATGTTACCAACGTTGAGATATCAAATACTTGACTATCTTATATATCGTAAATAGGTAACAATATACAGTGGCATTTAAATGTTTGAGGTTAGTATAATAATTGTTTCCTTGAGCGTTTAATCATTTCTTCTTCTTCTTTTTGCCATGACATATCATCATCTTTCCCAAAAGCAAAAGCTTGGCCATATTCACTTCACACACAGAAAAAGAAATAAATTTGGGTGCAATTCCAACAAAAGCCCAATTATATCCTTAGTGTTATGATCTCACAATTAGTTCACATAGCAGAAGCAATCCACAGGGGCATGTTGTAAACACCACATCGGAGCAGCATGTTTCACGTTTAGAGACCACCATATCAGAACCTACTTTACATATTATTCTGTCACTATTTCTGTTTCTTTCAGAGTTATTTTCTTTGCTAAAGTACTTACTATGCCTATGCCAAGTCTAAGCTCTCACGCATTCGAGCCTATATATAATTAAGTTGAGCACCACCAACAGCTCAAGGCAAAGCAGTATTGATCATTTGCTTTCAAACACAAACCTAAGAGGATACTATTCTCACATTGCAATCACCATGGCATTGTCCAATGCACCTTCAAATGCCTCTTTGCCTCAACAGAAAGCTCACCTGCCGAACCCATTTGATCTTAATGACTCTCAGATCCTTGACAAAGTTTATCTTACCCACCTCAGTGATGATGAAATTTGCGACACCAAGATCCTTTTCGATCTTGTGTCCAACATTGTCCTTCCGGTAATTCACATCCATTCATTCTCCCCCCATGTCAATTATTTATATTTTCTACCTTGTCTAACAATTATCAATATCACATTTAGTTCTTTATGCCATTATATTCGTCCTCGATTAATAAAATAATATGATTAATTATTATCGAAATATCTTAATTTGATGTCCCTTGTAGTTTTTCAAAGAGCAAAATAAGTATTTACTGTTCATTAATTAATTACTTTATGAAGTTATCTAAACATGCAATATAAAAAGGCTACGTATCTAACAGAAGAAGATAACTTTTTGTTTTCCAGAGTCAATCCCAGATTCCCGTAATCAGTTACAAACCAGAATTCACTACATTGAAACTGATTTCTTGTCAGGTAAATTTTTCATGTACATGTTATGGGAAAATCTATTAGTTCAGATTGGTAAATGAAAGTTTTAAAAATTTATGCGTAACTAACTAATAAATGCGGTGGCACAGATGATATCCACACCTAGTGCTGCGCATTGCGTCCACCAAACAACACTCTGGATTCTTCAACACCTCAGATGCTACTCATGGGATGCAAAAGCACTAATAACCATAGCTGCCTTTTCTTTGGAGTATGGGAACTTTATTCACCTTTATCGGTTTACAACAACGGATGTACTTGGAAACTCATTGAAACAGCTGAATCAAGTTCAAACCAGAAAAATATCTGCTGATCTTACCGAATTGGTCACATACATAGTGCAAGTGTTTCAGCACATTAAAGAGTGGGCAACGTGGTCTGCTGAAGGTTATGATCCAGAGGATGTGCCTGCATTGACAGAAGCTTTCCAAGAGATCCCTGTTGTTGTATACTGGACGATTGCTGCCATTGTTGCTTCTACCGGCAACCTCGTTGGTGTATCGTAAGTTTTTTTACTCTGTTTTTCTCATTATTTCATATACAGTGTAATCCACATCTTGAGTGAAATTGTTTATTGAACAAATTTCCAAAAGAATGTCACTAAGTTTGAATTATGTGGTATGAAATGGCATTGAAATGCTTTTTAACATCCCTTTTTTTTAAGGTATAGTTTATCATAGTGAAATTGTGAAGTTTATAAATAATTTAAGAGTAAGAAAGTGTATTGTTAGTATTTTTTTTTAAAATGTAACCATCCCATGTATAACTGAAATTGTGGCCTTTTCCTTCAGGACATATAAATTGTCAGAGTACAAAGACAGGCTTTTTGCTGTTGTAAAGAATTTCACAAGGCATCTAGCATATTGCAAAGAGCAAATAGGTAAAGAAATTAATTGCTTCATGTTCCTTCAATGGTTTGGACTTCGGAGTTAGGAACCGAATTAAGGCTATAGTAAGAGCTTATCTTCGTTTGTTGCAGGCTATGTAGACGATTACTGGAACCGCAGGAAAATCTTTGATAAACCTAAAGATATTGTGGACTGTTTGAAGGCTCTGATCTACCGAAATGGAACTCAGAATGCCCTGATATTTGAAGGGAGCTTCCTAATTAAATTGGTTAGTTTTGCTGCGTGCATTAAGTAACTATTGTTGTCCCGTATTGAATATGTTGAAACTAAAGTGTGTTTAATCATGATTATGGATGCTTTTGAAATTTATGTTCCAAATTGAAACAGGGTATTGAAGTGTTGAGGCAGAAACACGTGTTACTGTTCATTTCGGGCCTGGACAGCGTGGGAGATGAGATATTGCTTTTGAATTCAATCTATGACAGGTTGCAAGAAAATCCAAAAGAAGCAAAAGGTTTCAGGAAAGAAGATTTCAAGATTTTGTGGGTCCCCATTGTGGCCGGGTGGGACGATGTCCGAAAGGAACAATTCAAGACTTTGAAAAGGGGCATCAAGTTTTACGTTGTGGAGTATTTCCTTGACTTACCGGGCCACAAGATAATAACAGATCCAGAAAGATTGAATTACGTTGGCAAGCCCATTATCCCACTGTTCAGCCCCCAAGGTACCATATTGAATGAAAACGCCATGGACGTTATCTTTCAGTGGGGTATAGACGCTTTCCCTTTCAGGAAAAGTGATGGTATTGAGCTTAATCTAAAATGGAAGTGGCTTTGGGATTTACTCAAAAAAGCAACTCCTGGACTACAGGTCAGTTCACATCATCTAATTCATTTGTCAATATCAAATTACTATGATCCATCACTATATATCAATTATTTGCAAACAAAGCAAGCTATATCATGTATAATTGTAGAACACTAAATGTAATTTCTATGCATAAGAAATAAGTCTACACTAACATCTTGATAAAATCCGATTTACCCTACCCTAAATGAAATGTTCTTACATTGTTTATTTTAACCATGTGAATCAGGTGAGAGAGGACAGGTACATCTTTATCTATGGAGGTGCTAATACTAAGTGGATCCAAGATTTCACACTCGAAATGGAAAAAATAAAAAGGAACGAGACTATAAAGCGTGCAGATGTGATAATAGATCATTATCAGTTGGGGAAGGATGAATCGAACCGTGTTCCTAGTTTCTGGATTGGCGTAGAGAGGAAGAAACAGAACAAGAGGCATCAAGAAACAGTGGACTGTGAGATTCAAGAAATTGTGAAGAGCTTGTTTTGCCTCAAAAGGGACCCACAAGGGTGGGTTATTCTCAGCAAAGGGTTTAACATTAAGCTTCTTGGTCATGGCGAGCCTGTTTATCAGACTGTGGCAGAGTTTCAAAATTGGAAAGACAAAGTGTTGGAGAAAGAGGGATTTGACATAGCCTTCAAAGAATACTATGAGGCTAAGGTGAAAGAGATATCTGCTCGTCAACCATGTGAAATTATCAATGTTGATAACTATACTTCAAATGTCATAGCTACCATAACGTGCCCAAATCCCACGTGTGGCCGTGTGATGGAGGTCACATCTGTTAATTACAAGTGCTGCCATCGTGATGCTCCAAACGGTTTCAGTGTCTGATTCAAGTTGAGGAACAAGTACCTGCCCCAGTTTGCTCATGTTCATCTTCGTAGTTCTGCTGAGTTTTTGTTTGTTTGCTATATATATATATATATGTCTGGCCAATCAAATGCATCGTGTGATGCTTTTGAATGGGTAGAAATAGAATAATGGTTTCAACCTGTCTCTGTTACATCCAAGTTCTTCGTAGAATAAAATTATGTATGTATGTGAAATAGTAAACAACTCTACCTCTATTTTGCTCGTCACTTTTTCAGCATTCACTTCACCTTTCTATTTGGTAGTGGATTAGATCCAATTATTGAACTAGTTTTTTTTTTAACCTTTATGACATGTTCTTAGATATAGGTAAATGAATGTTGGGTTTACATTGTTTTTTGTTTATGAATAATGCGCACTAATATGTTCCATTTATCGGCGAAAGGCATACAAAAAAAGGATTATTCGATTGGTAACATGACAAGATTTAAACACAAAAAAGCTTATAAGACGTTGGGCAAGCAAAGCTTGTGCGATTAATTATTCAATCTGGATTGAAGACTTGCCAACTAAGAAGCCTGTTGATTTAAGTGAAAGGGCCTTCACATCTTTTATACATGTTCTAGTTTTAAATATTTTTCACGTTTTTTTAATTAAAAAATACATCTTCAAATAAAAATTCCTGATTAAATTATTTTAATACGTCTTATTATATTTAATAGCTTAAAATTAATTTTATTTAACTTTAAAATAAATGAACTTTTAAATTTAGTTTTTTAAGTTTTTCTAAGATTAGCTTTTGTTTTTTCAAGAAAAGAAAAAATGCCGTTAGGGTTGTCGCCCTAGTTTCCAAAGTCAAATCGTGCTTGAGCGACGTTGGATCTGACAACCGCTCCCTGAAAAGGAAGATTTCCTATTAACAATCTTGGTTCGAGAAGTCTAGACAAATGGAACGTACTGAAAGTGAAAAAAATTCAAAAAGGAAATGAATTTGATAAATCGCAACACTAAGAAGGTGAAAATAACAGTGGATGCTTTGTCTAAATCAATAGAAGGAAGCATGCAAGAATATTTAATGCTTAAAGTGTCCTCATATTTTCTAAGAGATAGCGTTATGTATGACTAAACCCAAGTGTCCTCACTTTAATACTATATTATTCCTACAGTTATAACCACATTTCCACTCCAATAAAAAGAACACTTGTACCACAATCAAACAAAATCCTCCGATGGCACTACGGTCAACCCTCGGTGCAAACATTGGGGACAAATTTAGAGAAAGGCAAAGCTGGGCCTCAACCCTTCCCTCTTCAATTTTTTTAACACACATAAATAATCAGAATTAAATGACATTTTTAAAATTAAATGATATTTTTATTTTCGTTAAAAGTAAATGTCGTTAAATTATTATCAATTTTTATAATATTAATATAAAAATTACGTATATAAATTTTACATGATTTAAATTTTTATAGACATATAATTTAATAATTATTATTTACTTACACTTTAAGTACTATATCAACTGTTAAAATATTAAAAAATAATAAATTATCCTTCAATATTTAAATTGTGTGAATTTATATAAACTTTATAAAAATTTTAAATTAAATGATTATATTTATGAAACTTACACTTAATAAAAATATTAAATATTATTTTATTAACTTAACGCTTAACTTCTGATCTTGACTTATATATGTATGTGTGTGAATTTTTTTTATTAAAAAAAATGTATTTTTGTAATTCAGAATATAATAATATATGTAAAGTTTAAGAAAGTCTAATACTTTAAAATAGTAGTTCGTGTTAGACATGCAATTATGTTAGATATTACATGAACACTTAGAATATTTTTAACTACATGCATTTTATTATTTTTACATCTATTCTTAAACTCTTATGTCAATACAAATTAAAATACCATAATAATTAGATAAAGTGGTAGCCTTTTATTATGCCTATAATAACTCGTGTTTAATTTAAAATTGTTTTTTTTTTTTTGCTTACAATTTAAAATTAATTTTATATATTATAATTATATTGTGTCCTATAATTTTATAAATTTATCATATTTCTGTACTCGTGTCCTATAACAATGTCCCATATTGTATCTATATTTTCTAGATCAAAATTTGTTTACTTTTAAACCCTTTTGTCAAACATATTTCTGAAACCGTCCTTGTAAACATCAATAATGATCATCATCAACATGAGAAAATAAATTTACAATAAGTATTTTCTAGAGAAATTAGCCAAGGATCGATGCAGAAATCATCAAACTAATGATTAATAGATTTTCGTTACCTTGATGGTGGTCCCTATATTTACTTTACAAATGTTTCTTTGTGGTAAGATGCTAGTTGATTTATCACTTTTCCTGAAAAGAATAATAATGATGGTAATGATCCTTCGAGTAAACATCTGTTTGCTTTTTTGGGTAAAATTTCAATCATACAAGTGGTGAATAAACTTACGATTTATCATAACTAATATCTTTCTTTCCCGTATGTTTGCTTAATTTAACCTTTTTACAAGTTTTTATTTTAAGATTACAGTTTATATAACACTCAAATTTTTAATTAAAATTTTTCATCTTCATAATCCCCAACCCTTCATGATTCGATCACGAAGAAGCACATTGAAGCACTTTCTCCTCTGTAATCCTTTAATCGAAGATTTAAACGGCAGCAGTTTCAAACTACTTCCTTTTAATTTTTCATACAAGAGTAACATGTACACACAATTGCATACAAACATTTTTATAATTAGAAAAGAGTGCAAACAAACTTGAAGAGCACTGAAAAATATAATATAAAAGAGAAACATACTTGTTATATAAATTTCGAATGATTGCTGGACACATAAAGAGAAAGTTCTTAAAAAAGAAAAATGAACGAAGCTTCATAATAACGAGTTAATTTATCTTTTAACCTTTCTCCTACTCTTTTCTTTTCAACCCATAAAATTTATCCAACAATTCCAATTACAAAACTCTTGCTTTATACTTTGAGACGACAGAGAATCAATACATTTATATACTGCTCAAGCAAACCCAAGCTCTACAAAAATTGCCAAAGTAGTTAACGGGTGGAGCTAATACGTGTTTTTGTGTATTTTTATTATAAACTAGAATATACCTATTATACTTCTCACTAAAAATTTATTTAAATAACCCATGTCATTTTAATTTTGTGTATTTTTTATTATAAATATAAGACTTAATTGTATTTTTAGTTTAAATATTTTAATTTATGGATAATTTTGATCTCTTTATATTTACGTACCCTTTTTTTTTTTTTTTTTTACTTTCTCAACTATTCCAATTCATTATTTTAATATTTTATTCAATAATTAACATGTAATTAATGTGTGACACATTATTCATTTTTATAAATATTAAAAATAATTGATAAAATACAAAAAAATCCTTTTTTATTTTTATTTTATTATTTTATACAATAAATTTTTATAAATTTATATAATTCAATAATATATTATATATTGGTTGTATGTTTATTAATTACTAGATTAAATTTTAGAATAAATAAATTGATTTTAATATTTAAAAAATTATAAAAATTAAATGTATATAATTAATGTTAAAAAAATTAAAATTCTCATTAGCCAAAGTATAAATATTAAAAATACATCTAAGTTTATTCAAGTAAAACTTTAATTAAAAAAATCATTTAAAATATCTATAATATTACTGTTAAATTTTATCTTTTTGTTATTATCTTGATTAGTGAATTTATTGACATTTTCATTTTGATTAAGTGTACTAATAAGTAAGTCGATTGATGTTTTCATTTGCTTATTCACAATTTTTGTTAGGAATAGATTATTATAATTTATTAAATTTACCTTTTTTTTGCTAAATATTACGTTAAGATTGAATGTAATTAATTATTATATGACAGTAAATATAGAAGTAAAACTAAAAATATATATAATTAAATTAAAATGATATTTAAATAAAAATATGTCATTTTAAAAAATAAAAAAACTTAAATTACTCTTAAATATAATCTCTCAAACTTAATAATTAAGAATAATTAAGTGTATACCACTTTATATCATATTAAGTTTAAAGTACGATAGAACAAAAAAATAGAAAGAAATAATTTTTAGATGTGTTAAATGTTGAAATAAGTTTAGCGAATTTGTGGCTGATAAATTTTAAAATGCGAATTGTATTAAAATACTAAAACTTGATTTATCCTCTTCACTGAAACTGAAATTATCAAGTAGAAACAGTTTTTATTTTATATCATATTAAAAATTTAGTTTTTAAAAGTAAATAAAGTTTCTTTTAAATACATTTTAAACATATATTTTAACATTTAAATTTTTACAAATAATAGGAATACTTGTTAGCTTAAATTTTAGAGTTAAAATTTGTTTGCGCATGATGTCAAACTTGAATTTTTATATTATTCAATAAATTTTCTTAAAACGTAAGATTAATTAATTTAATTATTAAATTATTTTTATGATTATATATATAGATATTAAGATTTACATATTTTAAATATTTGTAAATATATTATTTAAATTTTAATATTTATTTATAATTTAAAATATTATATTTTAAAATAAAGTAATTTAATGAAATATTAATTAATTTTTTATTTGAAATTTTATAAGTTAATTATGTGAAAAATTTTTAAATTAGTATTGAATTGATTAATTTAATATTTTCAAAAAATTATTAATTAGTGTAAGAAGCTAAAATTACACTGATCAATTGATATTGACTTTTAATTCCATACTGACTTTTAAATATTACTTTTTTCTTTCTCACACAGAACAGTTTTCTTACTGCCACAGTTATATTTAATTATATTAAAATAAAATTACAAAATTAATATTGAGAAGAGTATAAAAATCAATCAATCTTTTACTAAAATAAAAATATACATTAATATAATATTTATTGAATTTTTTACTTTAATATAGATTTATCTTTATAAGTATGTAAAAAATAATAATAAAATAAAATTAATTTAATTTAATTTTAAATATATCAAAAATAAAATGAAATATTGTAAGTTGAAAAATATTAGATACTTTAATTTAATAAGAAATTTATTTATTTTAATAATAGTAATTAGTGAATAAAAATATGATAAAAAATGTTTAATTAAAATTTACAATTATAAAATTTTGTAATTTTCCATTAATGTGAATTTATTGCATATTATATATATATATATATATATATATATAATATTGTAATTGCTATAATATAAATGAAAACAGGGCAAGAGATACACAAATAAGTTTATAAACTAGATTTCAATAGTTTAATTTTTTTGGGTCCTTCAAAAATATATTCTATACATTTATTTATTTATTTTTAAATATTTATGATATTAAATATTTTTGTTCTTGACAATATTTTGAAACGGTTGGATGTTTTGCTTTTCGGATACTCTTCTAGACTTCTTAGTAGAAAATTAAATGTTTACACTTAGAAAGGGAAAAAGAAAATCAGTATTGCTAAATTATACAAATTATTAGTATCTCTCCTTGCGTTAATGTACAAAAATTTGAAATATGGGTATATTTTTATTATATATATAATAACATATTCTTCCCGATATTTATTTGTTTTCAAATATATCTCGAAGCATCATAAGACTCTTATAAAGAAAATATTTAAAAATGAAATAGGTTTTGCCATAGTTTTTATTTTCCTTTTACTACATACAAGAACGTAATTCTAAAAAATTCTCCAAATAATTTCTAAAAATTATCCTCTATCTCTATATTTCATTAACATTGAGTACCATAAATTCTCCAGATGTGTCTATTTTCTTATATGAAACCTTTTTCCTTTTACAAAATACGGTAACTAAATTAGAATATCAATTATGAACCACTGAAAAAAAAAGGAAAAGATTGAATACCATGTCAGACGTCCAATGGTCCAATGATAATACTGTTGCTCAAGTATCCCCTAGAAGTTACACAAAAGTGAATATATAAAGATATTCCTCTTTAGTTTAATTTAAAATTATCATAATCTTAAATTAAACTAGAAGAAAATATTATCTTAACTTACTTCGAAAACAGTATTATTTTAGAGGAGCCTTTCCATTTTTTACTGATCCTTTGTCTATTTCAAGATCCATTCGTCTAAATTGACTAAATTTTTTACCATAGTTTGCGATTGTTTTTATTTCTTATGAAGTATACGTCTTCAGTTTTTGGCCGTGAGAGTGGTCCTCATTGGATGTTCTTTTGCACCTAATATTGATTTGAATTCTCAATTTGCAAATCGATTAAAAAAACCATTTATCATAAAGAGAAGAATTACAAATAATTATACTCGTACATGCACTATTATCAAATAATCGTCATATTTAAATCATAAATTACATAATATGATAAAGTATGGTAATACTAATAAAATTTTCTAGTTATATATAAAGACTTGACAATATAATCGATTAAGGTTTCTTTACATACCGATATCATGTTTTGTTCTTTTTCTTTTCGCAGTGGCTTGCGACTACTTCCTCAAAAGCAGAAGTTCGATGCTATTCAAATCCACACACCCCCAGAAAAAGAATAGCTTCTAGTAGAAAAAATGAAACAAACAAAAAGCTGGGTTTGGTAAAATAATTAAACTCAAATGCCAATTATACCCCCTGATATACTAATCTCACATTCCTAGGGAATCCTAATCACTCAAGGGTATAGTGCGAAAACCTCATCATTGCAACATGTTTCTCGCTCAGAGACCGCTTCACATCACAAGCTTGTTACTTTATATTATTTTTATCCCCTACTTAACTCTTTATCTATTTGGGATCTCTAAATAGTACACAACAGTTATCATGCCAAGTACAAATTATGGTGTACTAAAGCCTATAAATATGGGGAGTATCTACTGCACAAGGCAAGGCCCCATTTGATAAGAACCTTAGAACATACAAAATCACATATTGAATCATCATGTCACTGTCCATTGCAGCTTCAACTGCCACTGAGCCACCGCAGAAAGCTCAGCTTCCCAACCCATTTGAACTTGATGACTATCAAATCCTTCACAAAGTTTATCTCACCCACGTCAACGATGATGAAACCTGCGATAAGGATATCCTTTTCAACCTTGTGTCCACTATCATGGGCACAGCTCAAATTTCTGGTTCTGCTGCTGTAGTTACGGTGATTCGCTTTTCATTCTTCCTTAGACAATTATTTATACCCTTTTGTTTATATATAGATAATACAAAATTTCCACTTACAGGGTCAGTCACAGATTTCTGCAACAAGTTTCAAACCAGACTACCCTTCACTGAAGCGGATTTCTTGTCAGGTTATATATGTGTACATGTTACATAAATTAAGCAAAATAATGTGTTGCTAATGATGAATTGATTTTGGTAACAGATGATAACCACACGTGGAAGTGTACAATGTGCCCACCAGACAACAATTTGGATTCTTCAGAACCTGAGATGCCACTCATGGGATGCGAAAGCGCTAATAACTCTAGCTGCTTTCTCTTTGGAATATGGAGAATTTTGGCGGCTTTATCGGATTCCAACATCAGATCAACTAGGAAGCTCATTGAAGCAGCTGAACCAAGTTCAAAACAGAAAGGTTCCTGCTGAAATTACGGATCTGGTGACATCCTTAATTGAAGCGTTTCGTCTCATCAAAGAATGGGCAACATGGTCTGCAATAGGGTATGAAACAGAGGAAGTTCATTCCTTGTCAGATGCAATGCAAGAGATCCCTCTTGTTGTGTATTGGACTGTTGCTACCATCGTTGCGTGTATTGGCAACCTCGTTGGTATTTCGTAAGTCCTGCTCTTTCCAACTTGCTTCATCCTATATACTAACTTATCATGTTACGTTATGTTATCTTATGCTTATTTTTTACATCATTTTTTTATATAATTTATCTTTTCTTTTTTTTTGTCACGTTATTTCTCTCTTTCATTTTTATCTATCTCCTGATTATAAGAAAAGTCATAAAAACTGAAAAGGTGAAGGATTTCTCCAAGTTAAATGGATAATTTAATATCTAAAGCAAACATCTAAAAGAAAATTTTCGCGGCACTATAAAAAAATCTATGCACACGAAAAACAATATTAAAAACTCTTTCCATAATAAAAATCGATCTATTTATACAAATAGTAAATATCTACACTTATAATATTATGATATATTTCAATTTTAAATGCCAACAAATAACTATATAATTACTTTTAGATAATTATGTTAGTATACTTTGATTTTTATATTAACATAATTATTTATTAGTAAGTATATATTTATCTGATGATATAAAAAGTTGATGTATATTATTGGTGTATCCTACATTTGTATTATTTACGTAAATTTATAAAGTCTGTACTATAATTTTTTTCTTGTTAAATCAAAATTATATAAACAAGAGCAAGTCTAATGCGTTAATATTTTTTTTCCTTAGTATATGGAATTTTTTTATTTAGTTCTGTGGTGAAATAAAAGGAAATGATGTGCACCTGTAACGAAATAACTCTGCATTTAAAAAAAAACAGAATGCAAATGTGAAATGACATAGATGTAATTGGTTTTCTATTTTATTTTTTGGTTTCAGGGACCATAAATTATCAGATTTTCAAAACAGGCTTTCTAACATTGTGATGAAGTTGAAGTCGCATCTGGAAATGTGCAGAGTGCAAATAGGTTGGTTAATATTAGTAGTGCTGTGTGTTGCTTCAATTAATCTTTTGGAGCCTGAACTCGAATGCTAACAAGATATTGTCTCAATTTGTTAAAAGGGAGGATAGACGATTATCGAAGGCGAATGAAAGCCTCTAAAAATATTAAAGACGTTGTGGATCTTTTGAAGATTCTGATCTATGGTAATGGATCTGAGATACCCCTATTCTATGAAGGCGGCATGCAAATTAAAATGGTTAGTCGCGCGTTAACTTGTTTTCTGTCTTATCTTTTAATCATTAATATAACTTTTCTCTCGTTGCCAGGAACCGTGTTACTGATATTTATCTATATTTTGATATATTATTATTATTATTTCATTGATTAAAAAAATTATTAAATATCATTGTATGTAAAATATTTTATACTTCCAATATATATCAATGAAATAGAATTTTGGTTTAAAATAAATAATCTTGTCCTTTTTTTTGTAATTTATGAAACAGGGTATTGAAGTGTTTAAGCAGAAATATGTGATGTTGTTCTTTTCGGGCCTGGACAGCATTCAAGATGAGATTTTACTTTTAAATTCCATCTATAACAGGTTACAGGAAAACCCAGGCGATGAAATAAAAGGTTTTAGGAAGGGGGATTTCAAGATTTTGTGGATTCCCATTGTGGATGTTTGGAACGCCGTTCTTAAGGAACGGTTCAAGACTTTGAGGGAAGGCATCAAATGGCATGTGTTGGAGTACTTCTGGGAATTACCAGGAATTGGGATAATAAGGGAGAAATTTAAATATTACAACAGTAAGCCTAGTTTGGCTGTGATCAACCCTCAAGGTGAGATAATGAATGAGAATGCAATGGACATTATTTTTCAATGGGGCATCGAAGCATTTCCTTTCAGACAAAGTGACGGTGATGATCTCAGTAAAATATGGACATGGTTTTGGAATTTAATGAAGAGAGTAGATTTCAATATAGAGGTAAGCACAAATAATCAAATATTCGCATCTCCCTATATCTAAGAAACGTATATGAGAATTATTCTTACCCAAACAAACAAATTTGAACTTATATATATAAGAGAATGATTACTATTGTGAAATTAATTTTCATTATTCATGTGTTAATTTGTTATTATTTATGTGTCCAAATAAAAAAATATATTCATACTAAAAAATGTAATTAGTTTTTGTTAAAACTAATTACCAAACTTCTTATTTCAATATTTATTAGTGGATTTTTTTTTGTAATTCTTAAACTACTCAAATAATAATATAAACAAAAGAATATTAATAAAATAATAATTATTAACATTGTCTTGAGCTTTTATTTTGTGAAATAAATAGAAACAAAATAGGTATTAGTAGAATAATATTTATTAATTTTATCTTAAACTTTTACATAAATAAAAATAAAATTATTTTTGGTTCTCTCCGAACATAGGAATGTATTTTCTAATTAATTTGTTAGTGTTCTTAATATGTTTACCATATAAATATCAGGAGATGAGAAGGGACAGTTACATCTTCATCTATGGAGGTAACGACAGTAAGTGGCTACGGGACTTCACGATCGCAATTGGAAAAATAAAAAAGCATGAGAATATAAAGAATTTGGATGTTAGCATAGAGCAGTTTCAGTTAGGGAAGGATAACCCCGACAGGGTTCCTTATTTTTGGATTGGCATAGATGGCAAGAAACAGAACAAAGAGTGCAGGGACAGAGTGGACTGTGAAATTCAAGAAGTTGTGAAGAGCTTGCTATGCCTTAAACAAGATCCACAAGGTTGGGTTCTTCTTAGTAAAGGGTCTAACATAAAGCTTCTGGGTCATGGTGAACCTATGTATCAAACTGCGGCTGATTTTGAGACATGGAAAGACAAAGTGCTTGAGAAAGAAAGCTTTGACGTGGCCTTCAAAGAATACTATGATGTTAAGCTTAAAGACATATCTGTTCGTCACCCATGTGCTTTTGTCAATGTTGATAACACTTCGAGTGTCCTAGCCACCATAACTTGCCCCAATCCCACATGTGGGCGCGTGATGGAGGTGACATCAGTTAATTACAAGTGCTGCCATCGTGATGATCCAAACAGTTGCAGTATTTGATATCTGAGGACCCGCAAGTCTCTTCCGAAGTTTGCAATGCTTAAACATGAAGTTTCACCTCAACTTTTGTTTGTTTAGTTCTTATGCATGGGTAGCCACTTCGTTCGACCTTGATGGGTTGAAACTAAATAATGGCTTCTAGTTGTCTCTCTTTTACTGAGTTTCTTGATTGAATAAAATTAGTTTTATAAGCATGCACTTGATATTTGCTTAAATTTTGATGCAATGTAACATTTGACTGATGTGATTCCCGTTTCCTCTTTTTATTTTGCTGATAGAATGTGACTTATGTACTTTGTTTTGTGTTACCATTCCAAGTTATTAATAGTAAGTACCCAACTTGTAAATACGAGGTGTTGGGCACGCCAGTAATATTAAGATAGCACATTAAAATTTTAGAATATTTAAACAAAATAATTAAAATTTATTCTAGAGTTTTCACTTTCCCACGACTCATTGTGCCTCCATGTTGCAAATCTTCTTGAACTCCCATCGCACCCGCTGTTCCAACCTTGAACCATGTTTACCATCGACCAAACACAAACCATGTTTGCTATTCTTTCCACCGTTAATAAACATCTTATCACATGATGATACTTTCCCACGATACTCCTCATAAATTGACAAAATAAGTTTGTCTAATTTGGTTAATTTGAGCTCTCCTGATCAAATATAATGTTTAAATTTTAATTTTGAATAGTTGATGTTTTTTTGTCTCTACCTCTTGATAACTACATTCTCACATTCTTGTATGCTAGATTATAGTTGATTTAAATTTAATGATGATTGATCATTCATAGATACAAGTATAACATGAATAGATGAAATTATTTTATTACTCTTAATTAAAGAAAATATTTTGTTAACTTAAAAAAAGAAAAAACATTCATTGCTAGAGCATTTTTTACCGTGTTAAGAGAATGTTCTACAGGGTACAATTTTATTTTGTTTTCAAGTAAGAGGCATGTAATTTTAAAAAAATGCTAATTAAGGTTAGCCATTGGGAAATTGAGTAGATGGAGAAGAATATTAGCCAAACAAATATAAGAAAGTTTGCGCAAGTGAATTTGAATTTGAGCCTTCAATATTTGATTATTTTCTTTTATTTTAAATTAGTTATAATATTAAACTTACAGTAACAAGATAAAAATAGAGTGTTGACAATCAAAACAAAATTACAAATGTTTATCTTATGACTCAGTGGAGATAAATACAAGTTAGTATATATGTGGGTATTGGCAATAAATGGACACACTGAACAGTGGAGAAAATTTAAATGCATGCGACTATCAAAAGGGTGACACTATATGTAGAGCACTTTGACGTGAGAAATGATCATGACCCCAACATCATTGCTCATTTTTTAGGAATGACATAGAAAGCAAGAAACGACAGGGGGACTGTGGGCTGAGATTCAAGGATTTGCTTTGTATTAAACAAGATCTTTAAAGATTTGTTCTTGCCAGCAAAGCGTTTAACATAAAGCATCTGGGCCAAGGCGAACCCATGTATCAACAGTGGCTGTTTTTTTGAGATAGGGAAAGAGAAAGGAACCAAAAAAGAAGGCTTTGGCATATCGTCAAAGAATACTATGACATAACATAGTAAGCTTGAAGATATATCTGCTCGTCAATCGCCTGCGCACATCAATGTGGGTCTCCGTTAATTACAACAGTTGCCACTCTGATGGTCATGCTCCAAACAATTGCAAATTTATTTGTAGTGCGGAGGAGAAGCATATGTGATCTGCCTATGTTTGCTTTTAATAATTTTTAAATCTGTGTGTGTATGTATGTATATATTCACTTGGTAGTGCCACACCTTTAAAAGTCGGAATGAATGTATATTAAACTATTAATCTTACGATTAATTAAGGATCTCATGGGAAATTAAAGGCATTCATATACAATCTATTTTAACAAAATCCTGTGGTCAACTAATAAATGCACATTTAAAAGGAATCGTTGTGCTCTGTTGACACGAAGATGGTATTTCAGCCATCATGGTTTTAGCGCTTTTATTACTGGTATGCAATGTACAACTAATAAACGTTATTTGCTAAATTGTATAGTATTGGCAGAAGATATATAAACTTAAAAGTTCAGAACAAAAAATTCTTAATTGCAAAACGAATGCTCCAATTAGATCAATAGCATTTTTACGTAGATTATGGCCGCTTTGTTCTTTATTACATATTATTTTCGACAAATCTTCCCAACTCACTTTATTCCATGTATCCTAACTAAGTTAAGAGAAAAATAAATTTGGCTGGGTAATTTTGGTCAACTTCTTAATAAGTCTTCAGGCTAGAAAATAATATACGCCCTTTCTATAGTCAATAATATGCCTTTTGTTAAAGCTAGAAAAATCTGATGTGATATCTGCTTTTATAATAATTTATGACCAGAGTAATCTTAATGAATGGGCAAAAAGTCATTCTTTCAAAAAATACTTCTTGAAGTGTTTATCCAAATTTTCTCAGTTAAAATATTTTAGACCAAGTGGATTGTAAGAATTAAATTCTAAATGGTCGTAAAGATTTTGATATTATATTACAAATTACCTCTCCTAAAATTTTACATGAAGTAAAGACATATGAATAATTTTATAATATATATTTCTTATAGATCTATCTCTTTTAAAGTAAATAATTTAATTAAAAAAAATACAGAATTATAATTGTTGATAGTAGAAATAACATACTTGTGATATAGTGTTAATAGTACAAAATTATATATATATATATATATATATATATATATATATCTTAATTTTCAAATAAAATCTGTGCTATCATTCTACTTACAATATTACCAAATATTTAACTACTTTTTTTTGTATACTTTTTTATTTTTACATTTTATTTTTGGATTTGAATACCTAAAAGAATTAGTGGCTGATTTTGTCTTAAAATTATGATAAAATGCATGTACGTGTAAAATAAATAATAATTTTTTAAATCAATAATTATAATTTGTATAAATTTTAAAATATGAACTTTAAAGGAAAAAAATGTTCTAATGTGCATATTTTAGATAAAGTAAATTCACTTATCTTATATGGATAGTGTTTTATGTAAAATCTGAAGTAAAAATAATATATTCAATCCTTTCCCATGGCATATCTGCTTGATATGCCATATACACCTATGTATGCGTCACAACGATTTTTTCAAGTTGTTCTTAGATTTCTGTCTGGAAGCATCTTTGTTGAGCAGTAAAATTGCATAGCACTAATCACCAATAAATAAATAAATGGCGCAGTACTTTTGTTCTTTCCTTGGGCGCGAAACATTTTTCCTTTTGCTATTAAATTTTCTTTTCCATGGTTGGCAAGTGATACATCATCTTTTTCTAAAGTTAGTGAACTTCCAACAAATTGCCAATGATATCCTTAGTGATCTCTCATCTCTCATGAAGCCCATAAGGGGTATGTTGTGAAAATCACATGAGAGCGGCACATTTCACGCCTTGAAAGGCCCCAGCAGAAGTTACTTGGTATATCTTCTCTTTTTTAAACACTTAATTACTTACAAAGTAATTATACCAAGTGTAAACTCTTATCCACTCTTCAGCCTATATATACATACTTGGGAGCACCAACCTCACAAGCCATCCTTTGCTTACAAAGCGAAGCACTTAAAAAATACTAGCTACCCTAAAGCCTAATCACCATGTCACAGTCTAATGCAGCTGATGAAAATGCCACTCCGCAACAGAAAGTTCTGTTGCCCAACCCCTTTGATCTTAAAGATTCTCAGATCCTGGAGAGAGTTTATCTCACCCATCTCCACGATGAAGACAAGTGCGATGTAGATATCCTTTGGAACATTGTGTCCAATGTACTTAAGGTACATATACTAATTCTCCTTAAATTAATTGTTGCTACTAAATTTGTTTCTCTTTCTATATGAGTCTATAACATCACCTTTTCAATGCTACGACATGTTACCTAAGCATGTATTATTTTTATTATCTAGCTATTCCATAAAAATGATAGAAAAAGAAAATATAAGAAACACATGTAACATTGATTAACGTTTTAATTTGTCACCGTGTGAGTCGCAGACAAGGTTCGCTGAAGGCAAAGCTAGTATTACCGGTTTCCAACCAGATTATCGTACAATGAAGCTGATTTCTTGTCAGGTTATTTTATGGCCGGCACAATCATTATTCCTTACTTTATTTGCATAATATTAATTAGATGAAATGTCTCATGTTTTATTTTGCTTCGTACTTCAAGAATTGAAAAGTGAAATTAATTATCATACACGTTAAATAAAAATTGAATTCAAAACAATTTAAACCTTTATAACAGATGATAACCACACCTTGTGGCGAACGTTATGTGCACCAAACAACAATGTGGATTCTTCAGCACCTCAAAACCTATTCATGGGATGCAAAAGCACTGGTAGCACTAGCTGCTTTCGCTTTGGAATATGGGAATCTTTTGCACCTCACTGAAGTTCCACCATCAGATCAACTTGCAAACTCATTGAAACAACTGAACCAAGTTCAAACTAGAAAGATGCCTGTGAACAATTTGGTGGAGTTGGTGATGGAAGCGCTTCAGAACATTCAAGAGTGGGCAACATGGTCTGCTGTTGGTTATAACACATTGGAAGTGCCTTCCTTGTCAGATGCCCTTCATGAGGTTCCTGTTGTTGTTTACTGGATACTTGCCTCCATTATTGCTGCCACTGGCAACCTCGTTGGTGTATCGTAAGTTACCTTCCCAACATGCTAGTTCATACTCTGTACACATCATGTGAAAAGATTCATTGGATTGTAAATATATATCCTACACAATTTAAGTATAAATATATTTAATGATTGTATACTCTATACTTATTTATCTATATACACCTAAAGATATTCCATTGAAATTTGAAATGTATAAAAAAAATATCATTTTCAATCTCCAAAACTGTGATCTTTTAAAAATTGATTCATATTTATATTTAATTTTTTAAATTATTATATGTATTTTTAGTTTCTGATTAAAAACTTGTTATTGATTAAATATAAGATTAAAATGAAATTTATATAAAAATGAAAACTTAAAAATGACATTTTTTAAATGACTTCAAATATATTTAAGTTTGTAATTTAGTGTCTATTTTGTACGTCTCGTAAAATAGTTTTTTCAACATAGTTTTTTTATTGTAACAAAATTTATCTTGATATTAATTTTTTTTTAAGAGAGTGGAGTTTAATATGAATTGTTCCAACTGTAAAACCGGAGAAAATACATATTTATATAGTATTTTTCTAGCTAGCTAATTGTAACTGTGACATTAATTATTACATAACGGCAATTGTTTATTAATTTTGTTTCAGGGAGTATAGCTTATCAGATTTCACGGACAGGCTTTCTTTGGCTGTCTCTAGATTGCAGGAACATCTGAAATATAGCAAGGAGCAAATAGGTTATGCGCTTAGCACAGTGCTTCCTATTTTGTATATAAGGAAGCACGGCTATTTTCAGTTTTGGATTAGCGAAAAGTATGATGAAACTGATCAAATGCTAACAAGCGATTATGTCCATTTGTTACAGATTATGTAGAAGAATACTCGAGGCGCAAGAAGGCATTTTCCAATCCTAAAGATATTGTTGAATTCTTGAAGCTTCTGATCCAACACAAGGGATCGAAGGTCCAAGTATATGATGGCAGCACCAAAAACAATATAGTTAGTACTAAAACATTTAGTCCTCCTAAACTATATTGTCTATTAATTGTTTATCTAATATTCATTAAAGACCAATCCATCCAAAATCTTGAAATCCTCTTTCTTGTAATCTTTTATCTAATATAGTCATCAATTTATTTCTTTCATGACTATGCCAATATATTGTAAAGAAGTTATCTAACCTTTTTATTTAGTTATTGGTGTATTTTTTTTTATTTTTGCTATTATATTGGGGTGTCATTTTATAAAACATAAGGAATGATTTGGTCCTTTTTTTTGTTTTTTTGTTTTATGTTTCAAACAGGATATTGAAGTCTTACGGCAGAAACATGTCTTGTTGTTCATTTCAAGCCTCGACAAGATTGAAGATGAGATTTTACTTTTGAATTCTCTCCATGAAAGATTGCAAGAAAATCCAAAAGAAATAATAAAAGATTACAAGAAAGAGGATTTCAAGATTTTGTGGATCCCCATTGTGACTGTGTGGGACGACAACCAGGTACACAAATTCCATACTTTGAAGGATACCATCAAATGGTACGCAGTGGAGTACTTCTATGAGTTACCAGGCACTGGGCTAATAAAAGAGAAATTTAATTACTGGGGTAATCCTATTATCCCAGTTCTCACCCCTCTTGGTGACGTAATGAATGAAGATGCAATGGACTTGATTTTTCAATGGGGGATCGACGCTTTCCCCTTTAGGAAAATTGATGGTATTGATCTTACTCTAAAATGGAAGTGGTTCTGGGATGTAACAAAGAAAGTAAATCTTGGAGTACAGGTAAGCTCAGTACTAGTTAATTTTCTAATCAATTTTTTTACTGCATAATATATACACTAAAAAAATTGTTATTAAGATAGCTTACTTTTAACAAAAACTTAATTGTCAGAATATAGTTATTTTACTTATATAAAGTATTACATATTTTATATATTATGATATTGTTTATCAATATAAGAATATCATAATTATTAATATAGGCTCACAATATTCATATTACAGATTATTTTTAATTAGATATAAGTTATATTCATGACATTTTTTTATATTGATGAGTTTATCTACGTATATATACGTATGTTTTCCATGTGAGTTAGGTAAAAGGGGACAGGTACATTTTCATATACGGAGGTTCTGACAAAAAGTGGATCCAAGACTTCACACTGGCAGTGGAGAAAACCAAAAGGCATGCAACTATCTCGAGGGCAGATGCTATAATAGACCACTATCAATTGGGAAGGAATGACCCCAAGGTTGTTCCTCGTTTCTGGATTGAAATAGAAAGCAAGAAACTGAAGAAGCACAAGGATGCCTTGGACTGTGAGATTCAAGAAATTGTGAAGAGCTTGCTATGCCTTAAACAAGATCCACAAGGATGGGCTATTCTCACCAAAGGCTCCAACGTGAAGCTTCTAGGTCATGGTGAGCCTATGTATCAAACTTTGGCAGAGTTTGAGATATGGAAAGACAAAGTGCTTCAAAAGGAAGGCTTTGACATAGCCTTCAAAGAATACTATGAGGCTAAGCTTAAGGAAATATATGATCGTCAACCCTGTGCATATATGAATGTTGATAACAACACTGCAAATGTCGTAGCAACCATAACATGCCCAAATCCCACGTGTGGGCGTGTGATGGAAGTGACATCTGTTAGTTACAAGTGCTGCCACCGTGATGCTCCAAACACCGGCAATATATGAATATGAGGGAAGAGAGGTTCCTCCATGATGAGTTTGCTTTCGCAAAACTTTTGTTATTTGGATTCCAATCATTGTCTACCTTTACTTTATGTGCATTTCTTTATGTCAAGATGAAAGCCTTGTGCCATGTCGCCACTTGATTTGCCCCTTATAAATGAATGGGCAGAAAATAAATAATGGCCTCACTTCATCTGTATGTTAATTATATAAAATTGAATAAACTTAGCTTTGCATATGCTGGAGTTGCGTAATTCTTTTTTGTTGTTCTCTCTCGTAGTTTTGCATGCTTCATATGATTTTCTTGTAAGAGAAAAAAGAAAGAAAAATTTTAATATGCTTTTAGTTACCGTACTTTTGTGAAAAATCACTCTTAGTTTTAGTTTTTCAAAAAACAATTTTTTTACTTTTATTTTTTCACGATTTTTTATTTTTAATTCCTATTGTTATTTGATCTACTCAAATATTGCTAAATATAAATTTTCAGTTGAACTATATCAATAGATTAAAAATAATAATTTGTAAAAAAATAAAAAATAAAAAATTAAATTAAAGAAAATAAAACAATTTTTTTAAATTATAAAAATTAAAGACATATTTAAGTTAAAGTAAAATGAGATAAATGTAATAGTAAAAAATTTAATACAATAGAGAATAAATATTCTATATTTTCTCCAAATGTAAATAATTATTTTTTTACATAATTTTGTAATGTTAAAATATTAAAAATTATTTTTTACATTTAAAATATTTATACATAAATATAAAAACATTATTTATAATATTAATATTTAAAGATTCAAATATAAGAAAAAAAAAAAAAAGGAGAAAAGTGAGATGTAGAGTGGCAGCAGCAGAGGCACCTGTGAGTTTCCCTATCCACAACTTTTTTGGCGGTAGGAAAAATCAGCATTGATATTTGTTTCTCCAGCGCAGGGTAAGAAGCTGAACCAGAAGCTCCATCCGCTACACCCAACATCATCATCATCATCATCAACAGCAACAACAACACCATCAACAAAGTTCATCTCTTCATTCATTCATTCATGTCAATGTGATGGCTCTTGTACCCACTCGTCAGCTTCACCCATTCTTCGATTCATTTCACACTTCTCCCAACTTCCACTCTGTCCGCTTCTTAACCTCTGGCGATTACCCCACATTCTGTTCCACACGCAACTTGCTCTTCTGCCATTCGCTCCCTCCCAAAGCCCTCTTTACCAATTCCACTTTTTTTGCCGTAAAAAAACCCTTCTTTTCCGCCAACAGTTTCTGCAGTGAGAGCTGGTTGAAACGCTGGAATGACCCATCAAACAAACACAGCCGTCCAAAACCGCCTCGTGCTGTTTTGAATTATCAAGGTTCTGGAAATGAGCGTGCATCAAAATTTGGTTTTGTGGGCTCTGATGAGGATAGTGACGGTGATGATGGTAACAGTAGGGTTAGTACCATGGATAGGATTGTGGAAAAATTGAAGAAATTTGGGTATGTTGATGATGGGGTTGAGGAGAAGCAGGGTGGAACAAAGGGGAGAGTAATAGAAAAAGGGTCAGTGGAGGATATATTCTATGTGGAGGAAGGAATGTTGCCTAATACACGAGGTGGGTTTTCTCCAAAATCTCCATTGGGAGTTGGAAGCTTTGGAAGTGATGGAGAGGTGAGGTTTCCATGGGAAAAGCCAGTGGTTGAAGAGTTAGAAGAGAGGAAATCTGCAAGGAGAAAAAGCAAGACCTCTCTGGCAGAACTCACTCTTCCTGAGTCAGAGTTGAAGAGGTTGCTCAAGTTGACTTTTCAGAAGAAGCATAAGACAAGAATTGGGAGCAGTGGTGTTTCTCAATCTGTTGTGGACAAGATTCATGAGAGGTGGAAGACACAAGAGATTGTGAGGTTAAAGTTCGAGGGTGAAGCTGCCCTTAACATGAAGAGGATGCACGAGATTCTGGAGGTTTGATAATTTACCTTTTGATTCTCGTGTGTTTAAAATGTCTTGTTTTTATTACAAATATTAGGGGATGCATGATGGGATCGAGAAGCAAATGCAAATGCTTATTCTAGGATGATAAAATCTTTGTGAAGTATATATGTATGAACATGTCTTGCATAAATGAAAGAGGACTCGTAAATTTAATGCTTTATGCAACCTAAGAGCTTCGTGAACTTTTTGAAAGTAGATAGACCAACGAGTGTCTTACATATGTGGAAAAAAACTGTTGCATCATTGGACAACAGAATAGCACCCTGAATTGCATTTCAAAGAACTTCCCCTTACCAGCTTTCCTTTATTTTTTTTCTGTTTTCAGTATTGTCATATACAGCTCCAAGGGGACTTTTTAAGACGTGTCAAATCAATGTGGGGAAATAGGCTTGACAGAATAGGCAGTGAATTGTTGATAAGATCACTATATACAAATTTCTATTGGATTTGATCCTGGATTTCTATGTCAGTTTAGACTTGTCCAACACTCTCCCTTTCCTGGGATTCGAGCCGGGCAACTTGACTATGAATGTTATGTTAATATCAAACAGGTTTTCTTTACGCTTTCCCCAGGACCTGCTCTGATGTTCATATGCCTGTATTTATAATTTAGTAGTGATAAGTAATTGACTTATCATCTGGAGCACTCTCTTGAATTTGCTTGTGGATTTGAAAATATTTTTCTTACTCTGTTAACCACAACATTTGTCAAAGAGTCCAGATAATTTGTGGGGATTGATTTGAATGCTCTAGATTAGAATTTGTGTATTGCCAATGCTGCCTGCCATGTATTACTGTGCGTAGATTCCATTTCGAGTTTTCCAATTTTTCTTTATATCCCTCCTTTGATTATGAATAACCTTTGCTTTATTCGTGTTTATTCTTAAACCACATTCAGAGAAAAACTGGCGGTTTGGTGATTTGGAGGTCTGGCAACTCTGTTTCCTTATACAGGGGTGTGAGTTACGAGGATCTGTCCATACAACAGAATAAAAAGACATATAGGAAGAGCGAGAATTCCTCTAAGCTTTTACCAACACCTTCTTATAAGTCTGTGGGGAATCCTTCTGACGCTGCTTCTAATGCTGGGACAAATGCACAGTTGGAAAGATTGGAATCTACAAATGACCAGAAAGAAAGAGATTATCTGCCCAAAGTCAATTATGAACATGAAGTAGACCAGTTATTGGATGGTCTAGGCCCTAGATACACGGATTGGCCTGGATGTGATCCATTGCCTGTCGATGCAGATATGCTTCCTGCAACTGTTCCTGGTTACCAACCTCCCTTCAGAGTTCTTCCATTTGGCGTGAGATCAACCCTTGGTTTAAGGGAGGCAACTGCTCTACGAAGGATTGCAAGGACCCTTCCTCCACATTTTGCGCTAGGTTTGTCATTGTTTCCCTTATGCGTGTGAAGTTTTAAATTTTATTTTGATTGTATATTAATCATGATATACAGGTAGAAACAGACAGCTTCAAGGTCTAGCCGTAGCCATGATTAAATTGTGGGAAAAAAGTTCTATTGCAAAGGTTGCTCTCAAACGTGGTGTGCAGCTAACTACCAGTGAGAGAATGGCAGAAGAGATCAAGGTGATTAATCACGCTTTATCCAGTTCCACTAATTGAATTTGTTGACTTTGTTTTTGTAGCCTTGTTTTCTTAAGCACTTTTTCATTCTTCCAAAGTCATTATGACAGTTCCTAATGCTTAACCTTTCCTTTATGTTTGAATATGTTGGCATCTGTTAAGATTGGCATTTCATATTGACTTAATTCACATGAACCCACTAAACTTCATCTCTTCTAACTTCTTTCATGACAATGTTACCACTGACCCACCAATGGTCTTGCTGTCTCTTTTTTCTGTTTATATTTTATTAAAATTCTGTTTAGGAAGCCTTAATTCCTTTATTATCACATGTTTTGCTACTTTCAAATGTCTTGAATGATCCACCAATATCTGTGATATATAAAGTAATAGGAAATTAGATTCATAGTGGTTTAATATGGCTGTAAACTATTATGAGAAAATAATGTTCCTACTATGCATAAAAGTCTGTCACCAAGATGGTTTTGTTATTAATTTGATGTTCGTCAAATATCAGTATCAAGTTATAAGCAGTTACTAAAATTGAAAAACAGGTAGTTTATCATGTGCATTTGTAGTACACTTATAGATGGTGATTTGTTGATAAATAAATATTTTTATTGCTGGCTGCAGAAATTGACAGGTGGTATACTACTCTCCAGAAATAAAGACTTCTTGGTGTTTTTTCGAGGAAAGAATTTTTTATCTGCAGATGTTACTCAAGCCTTGCTGGAGAGGGAAAGAGTGGCAAAAGCAATGCAAGATGAGGAGGAGCAAGCAAGATTGAGAGCAGCATCATTGCTCATACCGACTAGTAATACATCAGGGTTGTCAGCAGAGGCTGGGACTCTTGGTGAAACTTTGGATGCAGATGCAAAATGGGGAAAAACATTGGATGAGCGTCACAAGCAAAGAGTAATGAGAGAAGTAGAACAACTACGGCATGCCAACCTTGTTAAAAAGTTAGAACGAAAGCTTTCCCTTGTAAGTTCTTTAAGTTGCTCAAATCAAGGAAGTCTCTTATTGTCTTGCCAATGGCTTGTGTTTGTTCTCTCATCATCTGTCATGATGACAATGCTGCTGATTTTTCTATTTGCTGATTTTTAGTCAAAAAGGAAATAGAAAATTGTTAGTGAAGTCTTGTTATTTTATAAAATAATTATCAATGTTGTTGGAAATGATGGTAGCAGTAGTAATAGGGATAATATTAGTGTAGGAGGTTGCAGAAGTATGCAATGCTATGTTACTTATGCCTGTTATTTCGAAACCTAATTTCATCAGGCAGGCCACACTTTCCCCTGTATTGGTGTATGTCATTTAAGTCAATTCTGTTGATTAACATATGTAACTTCAATGGATAATGATTAATTCTCCCCTTCCCAAAATTACTAGCCAAAGGAACAACTTTACATACCTTCAAGTTAGCCTTCCCTTTCTGCTTACATGATTTCAGCTAGTAATATGATAAATGGACTGTGCCATATATAATGAGGTGAAGGAGAATGAAGTAAGGATCAAGGCAATGAATGAAGCTTTAGCTTACAAGGATTAAATGTGTTTAATTAGACTCTCATAAAAACCCTAGACAATCAGTACTTTTAAATATCATGTACACCATGTCAGTTTACCTGGAGGTTTTGATAGTCTCTATTCTCTCTTTCTGCTTCGCTCTAGGATTATTTTCCAACTTAAAATTTGCATGATTGTAATGCCTGAATTTTTACTTACCAGGCTGAAAGAAAGTTAATGAGAGCTGAAAAGGCCCTAATGAAGGTGGAGGAGTCTTTGAAGCCATCAGAACACAAAGCAGATCCTGAAAGTATAACTGATGAAGAGAGATTTATGTTTCGCAAATTAGGATTGCGGATGAAAGCTTTCTTACTTCTTGGTAGAGCTCTATCTAGACAAATTTGTTCTTTCTCTATTTTAGGACTACTTTCGTTACTTCATCACTAAGAGTTGCATGGAAGAGATCAGATAGATAGTTTATCTTATAGATCTAATTCATGGTAATGATATAGCTGAATATTGCATCTGTAAAAGTTGAAAATCCATTCTGCAAATCTAAAGCAACTTTTAAATCAGCTTTATCACCACTGCCCTGTCTTTCTGAATAATTTCTCTCTGATGCTCAGACCTTCATTGTTTGTTGCTTATACAAATCTAATAATTTGTGAATTCAGGTAGACGTGGAGTTTTTGATGGTACTATTGAGAACATGCACTTGCACTGGAAGTACCGGGAACTGGTCAAGATTATTGTGAAGGCTAAAACCTTTGAACATGTGAAAAAAATTGCTCTTGCACTTGAAGCTGAGAGTGGTGGTGTTTTGGTTTCAGTTGACAAAGTTTCAAAAGGATATTCTATAATTGTTTATCGAGGTAAGGATTACCACCGTCCTTCAATGTTGAGACCAAAAAATCTTTTGTCAAAGAGAAAGGCTTTGGCACGTTCAATTGAGCTCCAACGACATGAGGTATGTATACAAACTCTTATTTTTAGAATATAGATCTGGAGATAAACATTTGCAATGGTTCTGTATTTACTGTACCTCTGAAGTCACAATGTTTGGACTTAATGTCAGCCCACAGAACCACTGGATTATGGCCCATTTATCGATTTAAGTACATAGTTTGTACTACTTTCTTCATCTGAAAACCCCTGAAAGAATTTTTCCTTTCCCTTCAAATAAAAGCAGCTTATAATTTTTTGTGGTCCCTGAAGGATACATTTTCTGTAAATTTAGTATCTTAGAAATATATTTTATCAATTTAGTTCCTTGAGCTTAAAATCCCCAATTTTTTTCACCCCTTAATTGCCACATTAAAAAATGACATGGCATGTCTACCTTAACCAATTAGGTCAAAATGATGTCATTTGGCCAAAACGAGTCTTGAAAAGCTATATGAATACTCTAAAATAGACAATTATGTTCACTTGTTGTGATATTAAATTTGACAAACAACACCAAGCTGTTTGTCCAGAGTTGAAAATTGATTTTGGAGGAAGCAAAAATAGTCAATAGCCATTCAGCTTGCTTCATATCTTGTGCTACATGTATTTCTAACCATTGATTTTGTTAACCACATTACTTCATTTATCTTTAACTTAGTTGACTGTACTGGACATGCCTTGTTTATCTTTAACATAATAAAAAAGCTGAGATAACAGCATTTAATTTAAATAGATGGAGGGATGAAAAATTGGGAGATTTCAAGTTTTAAGGATTGTGGTGATAAATATATCTTATCTGAGGGATAAAAACTTAGAGCATGTTTGATTTACTTTTTAAAAACAGTTTAGTTTTTAAAAATAAATTGTAGTACAAATTAAGGACCAAAATAAAATAAGGTTTAACTCTAATTCTTCTATTTTTCCTTCTCTCCTATGCAGACCTGTATATACATGCTTGTGGTTTATTTCATGTTTATAATTAATGCGCAAACTCTCTTGTTACCTAACAGGCCCTCTTGAATCATATTTCTGCTTTGCAAAATAAAGTGGAGAAGTTGAGATTCGAAATAGTATGTCCTTACTTAGCTTTGCATTTTTGGTATCTCTTCTTGCAAGCCAAGTCGTATCTTTTACAGAAACCTCATTTCCTGGCTTGGATCATTTTTCATAGGAACAAATGGAGAACGTACAGAACCAGGGCGATGAAGCGTTGTATGACAAATTAGATTCTGCCTATCCCTCTGATGATGAGAACTCTGAGGTTGCTCTCTCGTTCTCTCTCTGTGCGACAGTATCTTTCATTTCATATTTGTGTTAATACCTTATTTATATGTAGGTGGAGGATGAGGAAGGAGACGAGGCATATCTTGAGACCTATAATAGCGAAAATGAAAGTGAAATTGAAAGCGAAGTTGAAAGTGATAATATGTATTCTCCAGTCTGAGGAATTTCGCTCTCGAAGTTGAAGGTCAAGGTTCATTTGATTAGGATTCCTAATGCCTATGTGAATCAATGATGGCACTCAACCAATTGGACCACCGGCTGATTGAGGAAGACTATATAACAGCTCCTTCCGATTAAACCACCGAGAAGCATGTTCAATTCAATGCTATTGTCATGGGTCATGCCATTAGACGCTATCCTGAATCTAACTAGCTTAGTGTTACAGTTTCTGTAAGATGCATGTATATCCATTTGTTCGTTTGAAATTCTCTGGAACTGAATAATTCAATTCTCTGAAATTCAAATGGTTTTGTTAATATATTGTGGATGGATAAGAGCAATATTATCTTATAGAGGAAATATATACTGATTTAAAGAACTTGTTCTGTGGAGCTTATAAATTGCAAGGAATATTTCACATTTTCTAATGTTGGTTACATTTTTGTAATGGTTCACAAGATATGCAAACTTTTAGGTTTGGCTGCAATAATTGCGCAACAATATTGGTTACATTTTTCTAATGGATTTTCTCTATTTTCTTAATGGATTCCCTCAATTCTTCCTGATCCCTTGATCTTGAAGGTGATTGAACAATTTCAGTCCAAACAGAACCAGGTTGCATTATAGGGCTAGGTTCCTTGTGAAGTTCGAATATGGAATCAGCTTCAGCATTCAAACTGCCTATCGTTTCCAAGCATTCGATATCTTCCGGATCCACCAGTAGATCGTGATAACAATCCTTCCTCCCTATGAGCTGTATTGCATAACATGCAAGTTACCTTGTTGACATTGTAAAGTGTAAAATCAAACATTTTATCACAAGATATGCAAAATTGTTCATATTTACCTTCTTTGGATGACCAACAGCATTTGTGCAATAGAGCCTGGCATTATCAACAAGTTTGCAATATCTTGGAAATGCATCAGCAAATCTTTTGTGAGATTTCAATTGTGAACTCACCCTCACTGCCCTCCCTGTCATAATAGCTCTCCTGTCAAAATTCCAAATGGAAATATTAACTGTCATTTACACAAAACCCATTATCAAAGTAGCTTAATTCACAAGAATATATACCTAATGCCCCTAACGACTGCAAGATAGCCATCACAAACCACACCAACTAGCTCAATTCTGTAAGGCTTTCGAGTTTGTGGTTCTCCCTTACCATTTTTCTCTGATTGATGTCCTTTTTCTGGCTCTATTACTTGCTCCCAGTAATCTTCAATAACTGTCCCATCGTCGGTTACTTTATACCCTACCCCCATTCGGTACCTATGCTTGTGAACATTTCTTGCCATAGCAATTGTCTGCTCCACAAAAGGTTCCCATGATAAGGTACCGTCCATGATCACGTCTCGACCTTCATTTAGAGCTGTCACTAGCAGAGATGATGCAGCATCAGTGGAAGATTGATGCACCTGTTCAGATTTTGATGAATTTAATGCAACCATTAGTTGAAAATGGCTTAAGGGTCTAATATGTCATTCATTTAATATGGAACTTCACGTGAAGTGCAATTTATTTGGCACATGCTGTACATACTACAGTGGCAAGTTTAGAGTAAAAGTGATGTTAATAACATGAAGTGTGTGTTGGAAACATGTTAGACAATATGTAAACATAAATCTTATAGACAGAAATTACAACTGGTAGCATTGAAGTGTACCTAGATTCATATGCATTTAAATGTGAAAACAAACACATTAGGAGTTGTTTCATATAAAAGCATACCAATTCAGCAGTTTGGAGCATGTCATCGTGGTGACCCCTGGAGCTAAGGGCTCTATATATGACGTCACTCTCCTTAAAAGCATCTGCTTCAACAACCACAGCGTTTGTAACTGCTTCTAACCAAAATGGTCTGCCAAAGAAATTCGCTAGATATAAATAATCTACTTAAATCTGCAAACTATGTTAGAAACAAAGAATGTAGAGTTCCTTTCATACATAAATAAGCCTTGCACTTAATCCGATTTAAGAGATTCGTACCTTTGCAATGGATCCTATTTACGTTACTGTCATTGTCACATATCCCATATGGCTAGCGGACCCTATTCTATAAACACATCAGCACTATATGTGTAAAAATATTTAACAAAAAAACTGCTTAATCTACATGGTGTCGGTGAACTGGTGGAGGATCGATCCTCAATATCATTATCACACTTATTTATCCAAGGCATGGACCGGTAATATTTAAGGCAACTATAGCATTGGTTTAGATGAAATAATTTATTTGTATAATTACATAGAATTGTGAATGTAATAATAATTGAGTTAATATATTATTTAGTAAAAAGCAGGTAACTTGTGTAGCTTCATTGTTCCTTGAGAATATCAACCTGTTAAAAAGGTTATCCAACCAAGTGTTAACTTATAAACATTTTCATCTATGAAAAGATTAATTTATACAAACAAAAACTTACAAACACTACAGCAACACGAGTTCACTTGTGGAGACTAAATTACACATTCATTGTATAATAATTAGTAATATTTTTTGAAATTTGTGTACCCATATTATTTAGTCACTATTCTAACTTTGGGTAATGGGTACACATATTATTTGCACCAGGGCAAGTTTTGTAAGAGTATTAGAATTGAAGAATGATAATAGTGCAAGAGTAGAATTGTGTCGGTTATTACTCGTTAAGAATGTCTTTAAGAACAGTGCTCTTTCCAGCTCCCATGCCACCCCCCATAAGCAGCAGCACTGGGTTCCTCTCACAGTGGGCCATGGGGACCATGACGTCTTTAGATTGTGAGTCACCTTTTATTGCTTTAATCTCTTCCACCAATGTAGAAAACATCCTTGTCATCTTTAGATTCTTGGTTACTGTCCCAAATCTCTCTTTCCTATACACACAGCACCATATTGGCTTCAACGAATTTGGTTTTAATAGTCAATATTTAAAACACATGTACAATTACAAAAGTGCCATTCTCACCTACTTACAAGAAATAAATGTTATAACTATGAAAAGTCTTAACTCTATAATAATGGTGTGTCATTTAAATTTTAAGGAAAAAAATTTATTTAAATTAAACTCTTTAAATTATTTGATTAAATGATAAAAAAAATTGGAAAGAAAAATACAAGCTTACCTTGTAGCTGCCAACATAATTTCTTTCAGCCTTGTTCTCTGCTGAGACTCAATATTCAAAACCTATAATTCAGCCAATAACAAAAATTGTAACATTTTAAGTATAGTTATATATATATATATGATATTTAGAAATAATATATACTAAAATACGGTATTTTTGAAAAAAATAAAAATATAAAGTTGAAAAATTACTAATAAAAATTTTTAGTGTAAGCACGGAGATTTAAGATTTAGAATTTAAGATTAAAAAAAACAATGAAAAATTATAAATTATCAAAAATTATATATTTTTTTTCAAATTACAGTATTTATTTTATTTTTTTGTCATAAAAAAAAGTGACACTAACATAAATTTTCGGACGAGTCGATATTTCAGTTTTCACAGCATAGCCTTGTAGGAGTAATTGTAGTATGGAAATTTTCAACCTTGCCTCGTATGAAAATTTGACACACATTGATTGTGGCGGGCCCATATATAAATTTTTCGTGAAAAACTCAAAATCGATATTACCGTAATACTTCTTCGATAAAATAAAAAGTAATAGATATAATTTTATAGGTTTAAATACTAATCAGCTAACAAAATAATTTTTCCTTTAACTAATAATTGATAATTATTTCTAAGACTTCAGAATAATAAAATCTATTATTTCTCTTTTATTCAAAATACAATTCGATTTCTATGTAATTACAAAAACTATACTATACTTATCTAAATAATTAATAAACATATTTCTTCTCTTTTACTACAACCAAAACCAACCTAAGAAAGCAAGTGAGTCGATAAATTTGAAAGTAAAACCAGTGAAAATCCAAGCTCACGCGCAGTAAAGTACCAGATTTGAGATGAAACTAGACACGTTAAAAATAAATGAGTTAGAAGTTCCTCTAGACTATGACAAAAACAACAAGTTATATCATCAATTTGAACACCACGATCAATCAACAATCATTTATAAAAAAGTGCATTCAACAACAATTGTCAAGAAAATACTAGAAACTTAAGCAAGACATTCCCTCTCCATAGCCTTTGCAAGCCATCCGCTGTACACTGATCTACAATATTAGGACCACCAAAAAGTTCAAATAGCTATGAATATGCAAATTGTACTGAATAACAACCTAAAGAATCTGCCCTCTATACCCATTTATCTTGTTATTGTACCTTAATAGAAACTTCATCCACAAGTTCCAACATAAGATTAATGCTTGAGGTCTTATGTTGAAAGAGTCTTCTTCGCCTACTAACATCCCAAACCCACCTAGTGTCATTATGAAAACCATTCTCCAATACATAAGGTTCAACATTTCTCGTCATCGCAAACAATCGTAAAAATGCCTCACACAATCGTACCCTGCCTATCCATTTATTTCTCCAAAAAAGAGTGTGTAAACCTGCACCCACACTTCTATCCAACTTCTCATCCAGCCATGAATTTTCTTGATGAATAACCTCTAGCAAATCACGTCACCACAAAGAATATCTGTTGTTGACTGATGGACGCTAAATATAAGAAGCTAATTTTACCTAACTTTCAATACTTGCACCTACAATGAACTAGAACAATTAACATATCACCACAACTATTTACCAAAAAATGCCCAATTAAACCACTGCACATTCATAATGCTCAAGCCACTATTCTTTCGTAGTCTACAAATCGTTTCCCATTTCACCAAGAGATTTTAGATCTATCCTTAACACCTTTCCATAAAAAATTTCATTGAATAGTGACAATCTCTTTTATCATCGACTTCGGCGCCTTAAAAAAGAATAACGAGTATAATGACATAGAATTAAGAACAATATTAATCAAAGTCACCTTGCTTCTAATCGATAAATACCTATGCTTCTATAACGCCAACCTCTTTTTAAGAGCTTCTAACACACCCTCCATACACTAGGCTTACTCGGATTAATACCTAACTATAACTCAAGATACTTTAATAAGAAACTACTAATCTTATAATGTAGGAATTCTGTAATCAAATTTTTAAAGTCATCGTCAATGTTAATCTCAATACACAACTTTTATGAAAGTTAATTTTTATACCGATATTAACTCAAAGCTATACAATACTATTTTTTGACAATACTGTAATACACATTTTATATGTTTTACTTTGGTTGAGCTTTTTTCAACTTCTCACATTATGAGTTTTTTTTTTTTTCTTTTGGCACATTATATATAGTAATATAGGGAACAGGTCCACTCCTGCATGGTACCCTGTCCACTTTTAAAGAATAATTATCATTCACACCTCATTGTTATATGTAATAGCTCAAAAGAAAAGAATAATACAAAGAAAAGGAAAATAGTAAAAAATGTTTAGATTATCTAATAAGAAAAAAAGAAAATTACATAATGTGATGATATGAAAGAAAGGAAAAAAAAGAAGAAGATAAAAAGTAGATGTAAAAAAAAAAAAACATAAGAATCCTTCTTCCAATGCATTATTTGAATCAATACTATATAAGCTTCCTTTAAATTGATGACATATTAATTAGGAATATAACAAATTAATTTTAATACAAGTAAACATATTATTTATATTTTTTAATTTGCAAGTCATTGCATTAAATGATTATTAAATAAACAAAGGAACATTAAATCTATTTCTTAATTTTCTAATATACTCTTTCAATTAATAAGCCATTTATCAATTGTAGCTATTACTACTACCTTAAAAATATTCAAAACAACATACGATAGAAAAGAAGGAAGTAATAAAATTATATTTTAGTTTCTACGTCATTTTCGATTAATTAATAAGTTCTTTAATATATCCATAATATTTAGTTGAAATATCCAAACTTCCAAGCATTTGAGATTATAAAATACGTAAAGACAGGAACTATATTGGGTTTATCTTTAATTTCAATTTTTTAATAAATTACTTATTTTTATTATAAACGGGGCATAAAGGTTAAAAAGAAAAACTAGATAATAATTTTGAGAAAGTCAACACGCATCCTCTCTTAACAATTTATCAAACGTTCTTATAACAAGTGTGTAAAATAATCAAAATTTAAGTAAAAAAGAGTATAATTAAAACATAATTATTAATATTATATATTAAACTTTTATACTGATAGAAAAATAAAAATGACTAAGAAAACTAATTAAAATGAAACGTAAGCAAATAGATGAATTGGTTAGGAAGAAAAGGTGGCTGGGGGGAATAAAAAAAACAGATGAGTGGTTATAATGATCTACCTGACTAATGACAGATGAAGCTTGGTTCCAGTGAAATGCAAAATAATTGAGAATGCATCTCTCAAACTCATCAACCAATTTCACATATAGAGAATCAGTATCCTCATTGGCGTTGGAGAGATACTCATAGATGCTTTCATCGCACCCTTCGGATTTTCTCAAATAGTCTTGGGCCAATTTGCAGAGATATGGAACCTCGCTAGCATCGTCAAATCCTATCTGCCTTGCTGCAAACACACCCTCCAGATTAAAACATCACCCAACATCATGCACTGTGTTGATATTAATATCTAACTTATTAAAAGTTTTATTTTATTTTTTATTTTTTCAAACAATTTATATAACATAATCTTGACTCTTTTTTAGCGATGTAATATATTTCAACAATTAATTATAAAATTAAATTTATTAAAAACTCTAATTCAATAAAAAATTTGGAATATAAACTTTCAAATAAGATATAAGTTTTTAATCAACTTATTAGATATAACCTTTGGGCTATATTAGAGGCTTAAAAGGGATTGAAATAGCAAGTCAAAAGCCCAAAAAGCATACCAACATAGTGTGAGAAGATTTCGATCCTTCTACCACGGGCAGATTCTGTCCTAATGTAAGGAATATTGACCCTCTGGTCTCGCACCACCGTGGACGCTGGCCGCCGGTAACGTGAGGCGGTAACTAAGCCAATGAAACCCGCGAAGGGGACGGCGAGATGTGGAGCGAACTTGACAAGTTTGCCAACGAAACTATCTGAAAACAAGTGATAGAGTTGTAATATCTATATACTATATGCTTATGTATACATATGAACCAAAATGAAGAAATGCAAATGAAGAGAAAGGGGTGTCAGGTGTGGCTTTGCTCAATCACCTTGATCCATAACGTTGAATTTTTAGACTCGCAAATTTGCTATTTCTTACTCGCCTCGCTATTATTAAATAGTTGTGGTCTCTGTGATATAGCTGGAGTGATGTGTTTCTGCGGGAAATGAACCCTTTCTGATCTGAACAAGTGATAGTAATAATGACGTACAAAAGCCGTAGAATAAAACAAACCATACTGTGACGCTATTTGAATGATAGAGACTGCATGCTTTCAACTTTTCCTGGAAAATAATAGTGTTTTAAAATAGTTTTTTATTCTTTTTTTTGTCACGAGTACGCCATGTTATTTATCCAAGTCCATGTGATACAATAATATATTCGCATGACGCAACATTGTGATTTGAGCATTTTGTTAGAGATTAGTTAGGATTGTTACTAGTTACTTAGTTTTATGGGCTATACAAGCCTCCTATTTCCTTCATTAAATCTCACATTTTCACTCAATAGAAATTAGTTAAGATTGTTATTTATCTATCGAATTTGATTTTTAAGAAGTGATATGTGTAAACATTATAAAGAGATGACACACTATAAAATATTATAGTGGGTGATCCATTATAATATATTATGACCACTTGACTATATTATATTACGAGTCACCACTTGGCACATGATACATTCTACCCTACTGATTGTTTAAGTATTACGAAGGGGTTCCACACTTATAGTGTGATATATAATACGATGACTCTTTTATGATATATGACATCTATTGCTTTTATTTCACGTTTTTCTAACACAACAAGCTACTTTATTATGATAATTAAATTTTAAATAATAATATTTTAATAATTAATTTTAAAATTATATAAATTTGGTAAAAAAAAAATCAATTTCAAGTATCGATTTCTTTGTCCAAAGTTGACCTCTTCCTCGACGACGCTGATTAGCTGGAGCAGTCCAGGTAGCAAGTGTCTTGTGGTGATCGAACAAAGTTCTACAATCGGAGCTGTTCTCTGTTTGCTGATATTTTTTTTTATAAAATTAATCACTATTAGAAACATGCTTTATAGATGAATATTTAATTTCTTATTTTGTAGAAAAATTTATTTGTAAATCTATCTATAATACAAACAAATTTTTTTTTACATATATTAAGAAAAATTCTGTCAAAATTTACATTAAAAATTTGTTATATTAAATATAAACAAATATAATAAAATATTCATATATTAAGGGAGATTCTGCCAAAATTTACATTAAAAATTTATTGTATTAAGTTTAAATAAATATAAGAAAATATTCATATATTAGAAGAGATTTTATCAAAATTTACATTAGAAATTTGTTGTATTAAGTGTAAATAAATATAAGAAAATATTCATATATAGGGAGAGATTTTGTCAAAATTTACATTAGAAATTTGTGTAATGTAAAATAAAAGGTTGATATAACATTGTGTATTTGGTCTCTAAACATATATTATATTTAATTCAGATATGGAGGTAAGAAAAGTGTTGCTCAGCATCCTGATCGTTGCAACACTCCTTTACCCATTCTTTTGAAGTTTATTTTATTTAATCTATAATTGATATTTGATATGGTGATTTAATTGAAATAGTAGGAAAAGTCATTGAAGAGACTACCTACACATAAAAAACTGTTCAAGGAGACACATACTCACAAGGGAGACAAAACCTTGTGGATTGACACACGATCTTAGGCTGTAACATCCTCGTTTTTGCTAAACGATTAATTTATTAATATAGTTCTAAGTTAATATATAGTACTTGATTTTTTAGAAAAAATTGGGATAGAATTAGCATGAGATGCTTTAGACAAAATTGTTAGGTATATTTTTAAAAAATTTTTGGTAATTTTTAATTTAAAAATTTTTAAGTTTCAAAAAGTGTCAATTTGTATTGGTTAAAATTGTTGTATAATGCTAAAAATAACATTTTATTTTAAAAAAATAACAATAATAATAATAAAAATTATAAAAATTTATATTTTATTTATAAATATTATTTGGAATATAAAAATAATTTTTTTTTGTAATTAATGAGCATTTTTGGATTTTCTGGTTAATTTTATGTAAATTAGTTATATGCTCAAGCAGAAATTGCGTGTAAAAATTTTGGACACCAACTAAAGGATCAATAATGTCAAAAATTATTTTATAATTATGTTTAATATATTTCATGATTATTTTTAAATTTTGAGATTTTTATCTAATTATTTCAATTAATTATTAAAAAATTAGTGAAAATTCTAATATTATATTATTATTTTTACTATTTAAGATAAGATCAATTCATCAATTCATCCAATTCATCCAATTCACTCTTGGCTGCTGTAAGTGCTCTTCTTCTCCTTCCAAAAGCTTTGAAACTTCTTTGGCTTTAATCTTTTGATTTTCCAAGTAAGTTCATTAAATTTTTTTAATATTCCATCTATTTTCATCATTTTGAACACTTTTAACCGATTAATTTTTTTATTTTCTTCCTCTTTTGGGTGCTGGAACAGTGCATGAGGGTGAGATTTTGTCCAAAAATTTTGTTTCTAAATTATGTTTTAATTAGCTTAATCTTTCTATATTTTATAATAAATAATTTTGGTGCTTTTTGTTTTGTTAAAAATACATTTGGGGGTTTAAAACCCTTGGTCTAGAGGTGCTGTCCCAAGAGTGTTATGAAGGGAAAATAATTATTTTTAATCACCTTTAGGCTTATAGTATTCCATTTACATCATAGAAAACAATTGTAAGACCCGTAAGCCATTTTTGCGAAGATTAGAAAATGATAGTTTCAACTCACTAGTAGTGGGTTGGGTGATTAATGCCTCTTAACATTAATCATGATTATGTGTGATTATTTGGTTAGGATCGTGGTTTGAGAAGTGATGGAAAGAAGTCATTGGTGAGAAAAAAATCGATATACACTTCAAGGTAAGGGGGGGACATATCTATTTTCACGGGTATAGTAGAAAAATGTTGAGAAATGAGTGTTTTATTCTTTGCTATGTATATATGAATTATTTGAAGGAATTTATAATTATTTCCATACTTAGTGTACAATTTTTTGATATTCCTTTTTGAAATTGATTTTATGTGTGATGATGTTCCTATGATAATTGTTTGTTGAATTCAGTATAAATAATTGATTACCTAAAATACTTGAGGAATGAACTATCATTCAGTATTTTCACGGGTTTGTCTCACCCTTTTAGCATATATGTGTGTTGTATGTGAATATGTTTAGTAGGTGAGGACACAAATGGCCTGACCACCATACCAGTTCAGCGTCACAGTCAGATATGATCCTGAAAGAAGATGGGCGCACGATTGGGAACGACAACAGTCCACCCATACTGGCACTATTACCTTTTTGTTAGATAAAAATGGAATAGGCCCACGGGCATACCCCATCCCCATCAGGGTACCCATGAGACTCACTTTTCCATTTACTCCTAGAGTACTGTTAACTTTTGGAGGAAATGGTATTTTTGATAATCATGGGTCTAGGGGAAAAGCTTGTGAGGTCATTTTTGTTGTTGTTGTCTCTGATATCGTGACCCCACTTTATTTTGTATGTAAATCAGCTATGTGTATATGTTTATATGACTGGATGACTGTATATTTTGACAGATGATTGCTATATACGTATTTGGATAACTGATGCAGATGGTGTATTTAGTTTCTATTAATGTGAACAAATGTAAACTCATACATGTGGCTTTCTTATTGCTTGAATTATTTTAATATTATATTTATATTGATGGCATAATAAGTAGTAAGTGTGTCACATTTAGTGGTATCAGAGCAGTTTGTTCCTATAGGCCTGGGGAAAGGCTTGTCATGCTTGCTGTGTGCTCTTATGTTACTATTTTCGAAAGAAAGTGGTGATATGAGATTTAGGGCGTGGAGTAATTCCTAGTTTGTTCAGTTTTACTTCACGTATAAGATATTAATTGATTATATGCGTGTACAGAAAACTATGGCTGGACGAGGAAGAGGTAATGCTATCTTGAACCAATTATTAGAACGAATGGTGGGAGTTCTAGAAAGGCAGACTGAACCAGTTGGGTATCATGGATTGGAGGCCTTTCGTAAGAATAACCCCTCGCAGTTCACAGGAGGTTTTGATCCAGATGGTGCTCAACTGTGGATTGAGGAGCTTGAGAAGATTTTTGCTGTTATGGAATGCCCTGAGGCAAGCAAGGTTACTTTTGCAACATATATGTTGGTTGGTGAGGCAGAACACTGGTGGAGATATGCTCGTCAGCAAATAGAAGCTGAAGGCAGGGAGATTAATTGGGAATCGTTTAAGCGTTGTTTCCTGGAGAAATATTTTCCAGAAGATTTAAGAAGGAGGAAAGAGGTTGAATTTCTGAACTTGAAGCAGGGAAGTATGACTATAGGAGAGTATGCTGCAAAGTTCGATGAGCTGTCGAAGTTCTGCCCTTACTTTAATAATAATGGAGATGATCGTTCTAGATGCACTAAGTTTGAGAACGGGTTACGTCCAGACATTAAGCTTGCAATTGGCTATCAAGAAATTATTCATTTTCCTACTCTGGTGAATAGATGTCGGATTTATGAAGATGATGCGAAGGCAAAACAGGCTCAGTGGAAGAGTTCTGGTCTACAGCAGAATTATCCTAATAGAAGAAGAGATGCTCAAGGGAGAGGGAAACCCTATCAAGTATCACAGAGGTATCAAGGATCTTAGTCAGGGGGTAGAAGGTTTCAAGACTTTGTCGGGAGTTCCAATAGAGTTGGTAATAGTGGTACTCGGTGCTTTATTTGTGGAGGACCACATTTTGCTCAAGAGTGTACACAAAAGAACTATGTTTGCTTTAGATGTGGAAAGCAAGGTCATTTCATTCGTGATTGTCTTGAGATGAAGCGAGAGAACAACAACCAGAACAGTCAAGCTGGTGGTAGCAAAAATAAGAACAACCATCAAGTTGGAAGGCCACAAACTCAAGGGAGAGTTTTTGCGATGACTGGGGAGGAGGCGTTGATGCAGAATAGGAATGTAGTAGCTTATGCTTCAAGGCAATTGAGACCACATGAGGTGAATTATCCTACGCATGATCTAGAGCTTGCTGCTGTAGTTTTTGCATTGAAGATTTGGAGACATTATTTGTATGGTGCTAAATTTGAGGTTTTTAGTGACCATAAGAGTCTCAAGTATTTGTTTGACCAGAAGGAATTGAATATGAGGCAGCGTCGATGGATTGAATTCTTAAAAGATTATGACTTTGAACTTCAATACCATCCTGGAAAAGCAAATGTTGTAGCAAATGCATTAAGCAGAAAATCTTTACAAGTGTCAACTATGATGATTCGGGAATTGGAATTGGTGGAGCAGATTAGAAATTTAAATATGGCCATGGAACTTACTTCAAAAAGTCTTAAATTTGGAATATTGAAGGTCACTAGTGAATTTTTAGAACAGATTCGCATAGCTCAGCAAGAAAATGCAATCATACAAGAGAAGAAAGCATTAATGATTCAAGGCAAAGAAAAAGATTTTCAGGAAGGTACTGATGGAATTTTGAGATTTCGAAGAAGAATCTGTATTCCACAAAATGAAGAACTTCAGAAGATGATTTTGGAAGAAGTCCATAAAAGTAAATTAAGCATTCACCCAAGTACCACTAAGATGTACCAAGATTTGAAGGAATTATTTTGGTGGCCTGGAATGAAAAAAGCCATAGCAGAATATGTGGCATCCTGCTTGGTATGTCAAAAGGCGAAAGTTGAACATCAGAGACCCTCTGGGATGTTGCAATCTTTGGATATTCCCGAATGGAAATGGGACAGTATTGCAATGGATTTTGTGAGTGGATTGCCGAGAACATCTGCAAGTCATAATGCGATATGGGTAATTATTGACAGACTGACCAAGTCTGCCCATTTTCTACCCATTAATGTTGGTTATTCATTAGAAAAGTTGGCCCAGTTATATATCAAAGAAATAGCATGCGTAGGATAATTCACCTCATGTGGTCTCAATTGCCTTGAAGCATAAGCTACTACATTCCTATTCTGCATCAACACACATCCTAATCCTTGCCTTGACGCATCACAATAAACTTCGAAATTCTCATAAGGGTTTGGAAGTATTAATATAGGAGCAAAAGTCAATCTATTCTTCAATTCTTGGAAATTATCTTCGCACTGACTTGTCCACACAAACGGTTGTCCTTTGCGAGTCAATGTAGTCAAAGGCAATGCCAACTTTGAAAATCCTTCAATAAATCTTCGATAATAACCTGCCAATCCTAAGAAACTCCGGATCTCAGTAATTGTTTTTGGTCTAGCCCACTGTAAAACAGTTTCAACCTTAGAAGGATCTACAGAAATTCCATCTTTACTGATTACATGCCCCAAATAACTCACTTCTGTTAACCAAAATTCACACTTGGAAAGCTTGGCATATAACTGTTTCTTTCTTAAGATTTCCAATACCACATGAAGATGGTCCGCATGCTCCTCATGATTCTTGGAATATATTAGAATATCATCAATAAAAACAACTACAAACTTATCCAAATACGGATGAAAAATTCGGTTCATGTAATCCATAAACACTGCAGGTGCGTTAGTTACACCAAATGGCATCACTAGGTATTCATAATGGCCATAGCGTGTTCTAAAAGCAGTTTTTGGAATATCTTCTTTTTTCACTCTGATCTGATGGTAACCAGACTTCAAATCAACTTTAGAGAAAACTGTTGCTCCTCGTAATTGATCCATCAAATCATCTATTCTTGGTAGTGGATACTTGTTCTTAATAGTCACTTTATTCAATTGACGATAGTCCACACATAACCTCGTCGTTCCATCTTTCTTCTTAACTAATAACACCGGAGCACCCCAAGGGGATACACTTGGACGCACAAACTGTTTCTCTAATAACTCTTCCAGTTGCTTTTTCAATTCAACTAGTTCCAAAGGTGACATCCGATAAGGTGCTATAGAGATTGGTCCAGTTCCAGGGGTTAAATCTATAGTAAACTCTACTTCCCTTTCTGGAGGTAACCCAGGAATATCCTCTGGAAAAACTTCAGGAAATTCACAAACAATCGGCAAGTTCTCTATCGTAAATTCCTTTTCCCCTTTTAAGGAAAGTAACATTATACATATCTGAGCTCCTTCTTTCAAAGAAGCATTGACTTGGTTGGCAGATAGAAATCTCAAATTCTCAGGAGATGATTTAACAGGATTAGCAAAGACTATGGTTTTGTTATGGCAGTCTAATAGAACATGATTGGAAGACAACCAATCTAGTCCTAGAATGACTTCTAAGTCAGTAAGGGGTAAACAAAACAAGTTTACAAAGAGGTCTTTGTTTTCTACTATTATGGGACAATTCAAACAAACCCTAGCAGTAATAATAGAATTACTACCAGGAGTAGAAATAATCAAATCATATGGCAAAATAGTAACAGGTAAATTCAACTGTCTCACACAAACTTCAGAAATAAAAGAGTGAGAAGCTCCTGAATCATACAATACATTCAAAGTGTTCCCATTTATGAAACATTTACCCTGTATCATGGTGTCAGACTGAGATGCCTCCTCCCCAGTCATCGCAAAGGATCGTGGTTTGAGAAGTGGTGGAAAGAAGTCGTTGGTGAGAAAAAAATCGATATACACTTCAAGGTAAGGGGGGACATATCTATTTTCACGGGTATAGTAGAAAAATGTTGAGAAATGAGTGTTTTATTCTTTGCTATGTATATATGAATTATTTGAAGGAATTTATAATTATTTTCATACTTAGTGTACAATTGTTTGATATTCCTTTTTGAAATTGATTTTATGTGTGATGATGTTCCTATGATAATTGTTTGTTGAATTCAGTATAAATAATTGATTACCTAAAATACTTGAGGAATGAACTATCATTCATGTGGAGTGAGCATATAGAAGGTCTGTTGAAAGTTGAAAAGAATTGGAGAATTACAAAATAAAGATATTAAAAAAAAATCTTCTTTAATTTCAAGTGGTTTGATCAAAATTTATTTAATAGTTTTTATATATTTAAAATATACCTATATACATATTTAAATAATTTAAAGGATTTTAATTCATTTTAAAGAATTGTTTTAAATGGGTATTTTGAAATGTGGTGATAATTGGAAAAAGGTATTTGAGAGCCATTGAAATGAAAGAAAAGTTGTAAAATGTGGTGGTAGTGAGGCTCTGTTTAAAATTCGAAGTGTATTGGAATTTTCTGGCTGTTTTGCAGAGAGAAGAAAATTTAGAAATATCTGAATTATAGAGGAAACTCTGCCGGATTGTCGGTAAAATTTTGAAATATATGTTGTTGATTAAAAAGAAATGTTTAATACCTAATTAAAAGACTGAAATTAGGTTCATGCATCATAAGCATGTAATGATGATGGTGTTGGATGGGAAGTATACGAAATCTAGGAGAGACTCCAGGTTAGTCTTGGGGATAGTTGGGTGTGATTGAGCCGGGCAAAGGCCAGGGCTCGCAACCATGTGCTGTTGGTTCTCACTGCAAAACTGGACTATCCTGACAGAACCCGATGGATTATCAGAATCAGTTGAGCTATATCTTTGAAACTATCTAATGAGATGGTTATGACCAAGAATGATTGGTGACAGTGAACTCCTGATCCTTCCCAGAAGGAAAGAAAGAGAAAAAAAGAAAAAGAAAATGGTTTGGGCCCACATGCATGTGTCAGTATAGCAATTAACTAGGTGATGCACAGAATCATACATGGCATGTACATTGTGTGTTGAGTTGTTGCTAATTGCTATAATGATTGCAAATATCTTGACGTGTTTTCTACTGTACTTTGGTTGAAATGGGTTTGTCTCACCCTTTTAGCATATATGTGTGTTGTATGTGAATATGTTTAGTAGGTTAGGACACAAATGGCCTGACTACCATACCAGTTCAGCGTCACAGTCAGATATGATCCTGAAAGAAGATGGGCGCACGATTGGGAACGACAACAGTCCACCCATACTGGCACTATTACCTTTTTGTTAGATAGAAATGGAACAGGCCCACGGGCATACCCCATCCCCATCAAGGTACCCATGAGACTCACTTTTCCATTTACTCCTAGAGTACTGTTAACTTTTGGAGGAAATGGTATTTTTGATAATCATGGGTCTAGGGGAAAAGCTTGTGAGGTCATTTTTGTTGTTGTTGTCTCTGATATCGTGACCCCACTTTATTTTGTATGTAAATCAGCTATGTGTATATGTTTATATGACTGGATGACTGTATATTTTGACAGATGATTGCTATATACGTATTTGGATAACTGATGCAGATGGTGTATTTAGTTTCTATTAATGTGAACAAATGTAAACTCATACATATGACTTTCTTACTGCTTGGATTATTTTAATATTATATTTATATTGATGGCATAATAAGTAGTAAGGGTGTCACATAGGCCACATATGTAAGTCATCCTTATTGACACTATATGTTGATGATGATATTATATGGTCAAAGACGGTGGATAGTCTTTATAAAGGCCGCATTTATGGCATGAGGAGCCGCTTTGCAGATTCCATGTCTCCTGCATCTGTCACCAAAGATGCTTCTTCTCTTGCATCTAGGAAAGTGGAGGACATGGTCTGCACTTAGGTCCATGCCCTCAATAAAAAATTGTAAAATTGTAGAAGCAAAATGAGGAGATGTAAAAAACCAAGGAAAGTGCATGAAAGCAGAAGTAGGCGAAGAAAATGGAGAAGAAGATAGAGAAGAAGGTGGGCTCGAGGATGCAGAGGGAGGTGCAGCAGCAACATATGCAGATGTAGCAAATGCATGTATACTTTGAATTTATGAGAGCAAGCAGTTTCACACCTCTTCCTCCACCAACTCCAACACTACCAATCTTTAGCTTCATGCGTCATTCTTCCTCAGACTTCTCCTCTACAATACTTTTTTAGAAAATGATTACATCAATTATTAGTGATATACAATGTTATTCTATTTTTGACATTATTTATTGAGATGTTTACTTCTTCATTTGTAATGACATTTTAATTTTATATTTTATAAATAAGTTCTAATTTTAAAAATATAATTTTGTAGTTTTTATTATGTTTATAATTTGTGATAATTAGGAACAGCGAAGAATAATTATATATATAAAAATAATAATTTTTTTTTTAAATTTCACAAATGGATTACAGACGAATTTTTTTGTCTCTAATTTACAAATAAATTTTTTGTCTGTAATTATAGATGGATTTTTTCGTCTATAATTACAGATAGATTTTTTAATCTGTAATTTACAGATAAATTTTTCTATCTGTAACATAGAGATGAATTCAAAAATTCATATGTAATTATTTACTGATGCGTATATTACAAATGAACTAGAACCGTCTGTAAATTCATCTATAATACTAAAATTTTTTTGTAATAATTGAAAAATCTGTCTATAAATCTGTCTATATTTACAGGTTTTCTAACAGTGAATGCGTTCATATTCTATCATACACTCACTCGCACCTTGAGAAATAGAAAGAAGTAAGAAAAAAATTTAAAAAAATGTAACAAGTAAGGTGATTAAAAAATATAGAAAATAAATAAATAAAGAGTGTACATATGAATATTTTGGTTCAATTGTTTGTCACCCATTTTTGTAGCAAATAGAATGCTCCATAAAGACATATTGAATCTTAAGTTGAGAATCCATAAGGAGATTTTATTACATTTAATTTATGAAGACTTTACGAAAATATCTTATAATTTTTATGAAAAAAATTATTTTATCTTAATAAATGTTATAATATAATTTATTAAAATAAATCATTAAATTTTTAAAATTAATTTTATAATTAAATTTATATTATAAACTTTCATGCAATAACAATTAACTTATTAAAAAAGTACTTTATTAAACCATGTAGATAATTACATCCTCTGTGCTTAAGTCACAACTTTGAAGTACAAAAGAGGAGAAAAAAAGTGTACAACATCTTAAATTGCTTAAAAAAATTGTATTTAATGTGTATTTATAAAAATTTTATATAATAAAAATATATGATAAGATAGTATATCAGAAAAGAAACAAATAAAAAAGTCTTAAAAACTTATCTTTCCTATTCACAGTAATCTTATCGTCCAGTACATATATTAATTGTCATGAGATTATTATAATTTATTTAATAATTTTATGTTCGAATCATAAGTATATAATATATTAAATATTTTGAAAAAAGAAAAATTTTATTTAATAATTTTATCTTAGTCTTAGTATCTAATTTTGTTTAATATTCTAGAGGAAAATTTTTATTTTCGATTATTAATTTTATTAATTTGAATAATATTATCTAAATAAAAGGGCTTATGATTTTTTTTAAAAATGGTGACAATAACTAGGATCTTAAATGATATTCTATCAACTTTTTTCTATGACTGAATCACATAAGTCAATCTATTCCACTGTGTTTAAATGCAGTGAAAATGAAGGGAAAAAAAAAAGGGAAATAAGGAAAAGAAAAGTTAATTCCTTTATTTGGCTGGGAGAGAGAAGAGAAAAAAAAAAATTTTTTGTGAGTTTTGTAAAAACAAAAAACTTATTTTAAAAGAAGTATGGGAGGTGGCAACGAGGGATATGAGGAGGGGAGCAGGGAATTTTAAATTCGTTTTATTAATTAAATTATTAAAAGATATTTATATGATATAAAAAAAGAAAAACATTTTAAGAAAATATATGAAAATAAAAAAAATTATATTTTTGAATTTATTTAATTATTTTTATTCATTTAAAAATTTTAAAAATATTTGATTTTTTTAATCCTATTTCACTTTTCATCTAAATTGAGTCTCTTTAAAATGAAACTTTCGACCCTTCCAAAACCTTCTGAAGGTAAGCTTGCCAATGGTTGCATCTTATCCGAGTAATTTGTAACGATGAAATAGCTACCAGGCTTGCTTTTCCTACAGACTGCTATCACATTTAATATTTATATCTAGTTTTTCTCTGTGTTCATCAATTATACGCAAAATATTGAATAATTTCAAGATGTTTTGCTTTTTACGACCTTAACTTCAATATTTACAAATGATACAATATTTTCTAGAAAAGTATTTAAGACATTTGTTTTTAAAAACAGTACGATGAAACTCTTTTTTTAATAATTTAACGGAATTTTTCCTCTCTTTTTTTTCCTTGTGAGCTAGTTATCTACTCTTTTTTTTTTATAACAGTTTCTGATCTTCACTGTTTCATTCAGTGTGTATGATAAGAAATTTTAGCATCACTTGCTACACAGTTGTATCAGTCTTAAATCACCATAATTGCAGAAAATTTTAAATTTTTTCTCATTTAAATCCCTGTAACTTATAAAAATATTTTAAATACACGATCAAATAGGAGTTTTTTTCATAATTTGGATTAATTCTGTAATGAAAACATCATAAATCATGAATCTCTACAGTTGAGGGACCCTTTCTGATCTTTTCTTCAGGACACTAACATGGACGGTCTTAATTGAACTTTTAACCTCTTCAACGACAGAAACATAGTTACACACATCAATGTCGGAGTTTACTGCCAGGATTTTTGTTCTTGTTTTGGCTACAAGGCAATCCTTGATTCAATCAGAAATTATACACATTTGATTAAAAAATGCTCCAATTAAGCACGTTTCAATAATTTACATATACATTTGTACATGGGCAAGCTTGATAACCGTGAATGACACAGTTGGCTTGCATGTTGATGCCAAGAAAACGACTTCATTGCAGTACTCATCATTCTCCCTCCTCATATTCTTCCGTCGGTAAACCATAGGAATAGAAGATAAACAACAAAACGAGATAACTCGAATATGTTGTTAGAAACTCCAAAACTTGGCTTCGGGAGGAACATATCATGCAACAATATTACCGTTTTCTGATGGATTTTTCTATTTTCTTGATGGATTCCCTTAATTCCTTTTGATTATTAGACCTTAGAGGTGAAAGAACAATGTCATTCCAAACAGAACCAGGTCCCATAGGGCTGGGTTCCTTGTAAAGTTCGTAGATGGAATCAGCTTCAGCATTCACACTACCTATCATTTCCAAGCTTTTGATACCTTCGGGATCCATTGGTAGATTGTGATCATCATCTTTCCACCATATAAGCTGTAGTTTATTGCAAGCTAGTTACCCTTTTGACAGATTAAATTAATACTAATAATAAAGTGTAAAATCAATCTTTGTCATCACAAGTGAGCACAAAAATGTTTGTATTACCTTTGGTGGACCACCAACAGCATTTGTGCAATAGAGCCTGGCATTATCAACAAGTTTGCAATATCTTGGAAATGCATCAGCAAATCTTTTGTGAGATTTCAATTGTGAATTCACCCTCACTGCCCTCCCTGTCATAATAGCTCTCCTGTCAAAATTCCAAATGGAAATATTAACTATCATTTACACAAAACCCATTACCAGAGTAGCTTAATTCACAAGAATATATACCTAATGCCTCTAACAACTGCAAGATAGCCATCACAAACCACACCAACTAGCTCAATTCTGTAAGGCTTTCGAGTTTGTGGTTCTTCATTACCATTTTCCTCTGATTGATGTTCCTTTTCTGGCTCTATTACTTGCTCCCAGTAATCTTCAATAACTGTCCCATCGTCGGTTACTTTATACCCTACCCCCATTCGGTACCTATGCTTGTGAACATTTCTTGCCATAGCAATTGTCTGCTCCACAAAAGGTTCCCATGATAAGGTACCATCCATGATCACATCTCGACCCTCATTTAGAGCTGTCACTAGCAGAGATGATGCAGCATCAGTGGAAGATTGATGCACCTGTTCAGATTTTGATAAATTTAATGCAATCATTAAATAGCTTATAAGGATGTATCCTTTTGGTCATTGCTTATTTACAAAAGGAAGTTCATGTGTAATGATTAAATTTATTTCGGATTTCTTTATAATTTGGCACATGCTGCACATACAAATAGTAAAAAGTTTAGAGGAAAATTGACAACAATAACATGGAGGTGTTCCCACAGAAGCATACCAGTTCAGCAGTTTGAAGCATGTCGTGATGGTGACCCCTAGAGTTAAGGGCTCTATATATGACGTCACTCTCCTTAAAAGCATCTGCCTCTACCAGCACAGGATTTGAAGGTGCTCCTGACCAAAATGATCTGCCAAACCCATTTGATACATATAAACAATCTACTCAAATCTACAAAATAAAGTATTTGTACAACTACATATAGAATTGTGAATTTAATTAAAATTAGTCTTGTCATGTGGAACCATATCGATGATCAGAACGAGAACCAAACATCCGTATAATTAACATCTTTTTTTTCACTTTAGGTACATAATTTATTTCAATATCATTTGCATAAGACTTTTTGCACGACTATTAGATTTGAACATTGATAATAATGCAAGAGTAGAGTTAAGATGATGATTACTCTTTAAGAATGTCTTTAAGAATTGTGCTTTTTCCAGCTCCCATGCCACCACCCATAAGCAGCAGCACTGGACTCCTCTCACTATGGGCAACGGGGACAGTGTCATCCATACGTTGCGAGTCACCCTTTATTGCTTTCATCTCTTCCACCAATGTAGAAAACACTCTTGCCACCTTCAGATTCTCGGTTACTTTCTTAAACCTCTGTTCCCTATACACATAGCACTATCTTTACTTCCGACTGATTTGGTCTAAATCGTCAAAATATCAATTTACATAAACTTATAATAACAATAACTTTCTCTGTGAAATTTTACTATATAATGATGTTGCATTTCCTTATACAACAATGTAGGTTAGAAATGTTAATTAAAAAAAAAAATACTTATCTTATATAATGAGAAAAGTTATTTTAAAGAAAATGGGGATTAATAGAGGAGTCGACCTTGTAGCTGCCAATAAAATCTTTCTGAGCTCTATTTTCTGCGGTGACTCGACACTCAATACCTATAATTTAGACAAGCAAAGCCTAAATATATATCTTTCATAAAAAGACGTAATAATCTATTTGAATTAAACAAACAAAAGTATGACTAGAAGAAAGGAAAACATAGAGTACGTAGATAAATCCAATTAATGTAGTAATATTTATTATCATCTTAATATATTCCCTTCCCAATTGTACTCAAGAATGCACTATAATTCAATGAAAAATGTCTTACTTGAATACATTTTTACTTATTATATTAACTTCAGTCTTTTTTTTTAATTATTAATTTTAATCATTATAAATTTAAATTTTAAAAATATTAAAGTCATATTTTATTCAAAATATTTTTGTTGAGTGTAGGTTAAGATGGGTTAATAATTAAATATATATAAATTTACTAAATCCACTTTAAAATGTAGTCTTTTGACGTGTTTATATAAGCGTTAATAAAATTTATTTAATATTTTAAAATTTTAAATATACTTATATTGAACTAAATTATTCTATCATGATTTTAATATTTTATTTAGTGAAAATATAGAAAGTAAAAGAATAAAATTAAAATATTAAACATTTTTATTTTATAATTAAAATGAGATTTATTTTAAAAATAAATGATATTTTAAAACAAATAGATAGTAACTATAATTAATAAAAATAATATTCTTACATATTTATATTTGAATAATTTTAAATCTTTATACTATATCATTTTACTAATTATCTTATAACTAAATGAAAAAAGTATTAAATATATTTACCTTTTTTATACAAATATTACAAGCACATTACATTTATCAAAACTTTGCAAATTCACAAAGTCAAACCTTTTCAATTATGTTGTATTTAATATTTATATTATTATAAAATTACACTTAATCGTTGTGTGGGCGGTAGTGGGTGTTATATATATATATATATATATATATATATATATATATATATATATATATAAGAATTAACATTCTTAATTTAGGTTAAAAATTGTGTTTTGAATTAATACATTTTTTATTCATTTGTCATTTTTAAGTATTAAAATAAGATATTTATTTTTCTTGTTTTTGGAAAAAAAAAAAAAAGAACATAATATAAGTTTAACTAAAATTCGAATAATAATTTTAGATGTGAGTATATAAATATCCATTAGGTGTGAGAATCCCTAAAAGTAAATATCACTAGTAATGAGAACAATAATTGAATTGAATTAAAAAAGAGAGAGAGAGAGAGAGAGAGAGAGAGAGAGAGAGAGAGAGAGTAAATTAAGATACCTGGCTAATCATACAAGAGGCTTGGTTCCAATGAAATGCGAAATAACTGAGGATGCATCGGTCAAACTCATCAATCAATTTCCCGTACAAATTAGGGTCCGTTTCATTGGCAAGATATTCAAAGATGCTCTCCTCACACTCTTTGGGTTTTCTTAAATAGTCGTGTGCCAATCTACACAGCTCTGGAACCTCGCTGCAATCTTCGAATCCCATTTGCCTACCTACAATGACACACACCCATTCACCATTCAACAAAGGGGTACACTGTATCTATGTTTTCTTTTATATTATTATAAATAAATAAAAAAACATAAATCTCTTATTAAATAACTTCACAATCCAAAGATTGAATGGCTCAAACAATGGTCAATCAAATCAAATCAAATCAAAAATACTGGATCAAAATTGGATTATTCAAATTAATCAAATGCTTCAGATTCATCCGAATTCCTCTATATATCATTTAAAACATCTACTCATAATCTCGACCATTCTAATTTGATGACTGCAGCAAATTTTGACCATACCAAATCTTGATTCAGGTTGAACTGTTCACTATCACATTAACAACTCCTTTCAACAAAAAAACATTATCCATAGGAAGAAAAGTCAAAGTAAAATTCAGAATTTCAAGTGGGTGTAAAAATACTGACAAAGTTTTAACTGCAATTCATTTTTCTAGTTTTGTAATCACATGGAACATTAATGTCCCATTGAAGAGAGTCAAGAGACGGGAGATATAATAATATATTCTTCCATAGATAAATCCGTCCATGACCACCTTACAAAACATATGGGCCACTCTTCTTTTTCCTGTAAAGCCGATAATGAAAGAGTGGTTGTAAAATGAACACTAATTTGACTGGTTATGTATGTATTTTAAAAAATTAAACAATTATATAACACTGTTTAGTTAAATATTTTTTCGTCTTATTATTATTATTATTATCTTTTCTACATTTACTTTTTGAAGTGAAACTGCTGTATGTGCTCTACAATTGTTTCCTACTTAAGTCACCCATCCTAGGTATTTGTTTAGTAGTTAAATTCAATGCATATACTGAGAGTATTCAGTCATTTAAATACTTATATATTACACGCACTTTTTCATTAATTAATTTATTTATTTTTTACTTCTTCGTTCGTCTTTGGTTATTATTGAACTGTGTCCGTGGAAAGATCATGCAATAATTTTGGGGACAGTGGGAAACAGTGGTTCATTCCGCTTTCAAACAAATAATTTTGATCACTTCTTGCTCTTAGCTTTTACCAGCATAGGCATGGGTCTGTGTGTGTGAGAGAGTGCATCCACTAATCTTGGTTTGTGTATTGGTTTAGCTGAGAAATTAAGAGTTAGACAAACTTACCAACATAGTGAGAGAACTTCTCAAGCCTTACAACACGACCAGAACCAGTGGTATCTATGATGGGAACGATTTTCTGGTCTCTAACAGTAACAACCCTTGACTTCTCCGCAAATATTCCGGCGAAGGATGCCAAGACGTGTGTGAAGCTGATAACTTTATTACTAACAGAACCATCTGAAAAAAGAAAGAAAGAGTGTTTGTGTCTTTATATAAATAATATTTATTTATTTATATAAACATAGGCTTAAGTACCTTGGAGCTGCATCTTGTTGAAGACTTTAGAATCGCAGATGATTGAACTGTGAATCGAATTCAACTGAAATGGCCAATGGGCGAGCCAGACACTTTCTTATCAACTACTCTTTATTTGAGGAGGGGCCATTAGACTCAATGAATAAGGGAATCATCTGCAAAAGGATAATATATATACATAGATAAAAGTAAATGAAATAAAGCCAACTTATTATTATTATATGTTTTTTATTGTGTTTTGATATATATTTTAGTTAAAAATTTATATAATAATTTTTTTTATAAATTTAATTATAAAATTATTATGATAAATTAAAAATAATATATATTATTTATTTATTAAGGAAACCTTTTATATTTTGTTTAAATTTAAATATAATCATGCATAATAAATTCAACATGTTTGTTTATGAGAATGGGTTGACAGTGTTGACAAACCAATCTAACCTAATATATAAATCGCATACATCAAATTGAAAATAAAAAATTGAATTAACTATAAATAAATAAAAAAAACAAAATTTTTGGATTGAATTTTTTGGATTCACTTTTAAAAACTAATTTAATCTCACTCTAATCGAATTTGTGTGTGTATGTTATTCATTTATAGAATTAATTTTTCACTGATACTATATTATGTATTCATAAAATTATAACACTTGTTTTTTAATAATCTTATTTTTAAATTTACATTTTATTATTTCAAAATGTTTATGATTTTTTTTGTTTTGGATTAACTTATAATATATATATATATATATATATATATATATATATATATATATGTGTGTGTGTGTGTGTGTGTGTGTGTGTGTGTAAAGAAACTTTAATTCAAATAGTGCATAAAAATAATAAAATAATTTATTTATTATCTTTTAATTAATTTAAAAATAAAATTATAAAGATTAAACATTCAGTTTAATTCAAAATTTCTTTTAATCATGTTGAATTTAAAATTGTATTTAAATCAATTCGATCCATGATCATCCCGAAGGACGATATGAAGAAAATACAGTGAATTGAAAAGTATGATCAATAGTGTTCGAAGCCGTGAAAATTAAACGGTGTTTTCGCGCTGGAAAACGTGAATGGAGTTCTTTGACGCGTTTAGCCTGAGAGAGCGTACATACTTAACTCGTAAACACGCGTGTTAGTTTAATTATTTTGTAAGTATGTTTAATTATGGAATGCAACTACAAGTAGCTCTATTATTTATTCTATCACTTGACTGGTATATTTTTTCCAATTTTTTATTTTAAATTCTTTCTTTTTTTAATTGCTCTTCTTAAACAGTCCTAAATAATTTTGATAACATAAACATTTAAATAAAACCTAACATTTTAAGTAATTCATTGAGAAACATACAAATTTACAAACAGACTGACAGGTCAATCCACTGAATCGTGTATTAATGCATATTAGACTTGAATTGACATTTTAATTATTCATTACTAGTTAGGGTTCAGATAGTACCAAATTAATGTTCATTCATCCATCAATGATTGTGAAATGAATCATTCAAGTACTATTTATCCACCTATAATTATGAAATATTTTATCTGAAATACCATTATTTCTCTTTTATAATCACATCAATTATAAAATTATTTATATAAAAAGTTCAAATTTAAGTGACAATAAAAACAAAAAGGCACTTCAATTAAATTAACATGCTCCAATTCTTTATCCTATGCGAGTTGGATAACATTTTTTTATTGTGGAAAGAATTGACTTCACAACTACTCCATAATTTTCGTTTGTTTCATCTCGCATGTTATGCCCGGGATAGGCACTCACTGACCAAACATTTTATTCATAATCTTCACAGTATAACCAAAATTTTTGTACAAGTAGTGTTTATACGTTAGTGATTACATTTTTGTTTCGTATGATTATACATATAATTTGATCAATTGTGTTTTGTCATTAAGTTGTGTCCACACCCTATTTATTTAATGAAATTTATTGTATTTGACAGTGGCTTAGTTTTTTTCCTGAAAAAAAAAATTCACACACACACATACGTCTTTCTTAAACCCTCTTATCCATTAACTTGTTGATTATATGTTTTTCTTTTCTAATAAAGAGGAAGGCACACGGATAGATATAAGGAAATAAGCACTCCAATTTTCATAAAAAAAAATTATATACTTAATCTCTTACCTTTATGTCTATTATTTTGACTTTTATTTCATACAATTATCTACGTTTAAATCTTTGGTCCCGCCCTTGATGTTTACAAGGAAATCTTAAATTGCTGAGAAAAAAAAAGTAGTGAATAGATTTTCATGTTGGTAGTGAAGAAGATAATAGTTTGGAGCTCCTGTATGTAGTGAACAGGTCAAAGAAGCAAGCATTCTCATTCATTAAACAAAAAGTTGGAAATAATAGAGTGGGGCACGAATATCTTATCAATTTATCATACCCCTTTATATAGCAGAAACACAATTCCTTTACTAAAACATTTATCGAAAGAAATATATCTATTGGTGGAAAGGCCTAGTATATGGGCTATGCCAATCAATTCTGGACATGGGCAAATTAAGCTAATGAGTATTATTGAATGAATCTTTAATGGTGCAATATAGTAAATCAGCTTGGTTTATGCAAATGTGTTAGCATTTCTTTTACTTGGCTCTTCTGTAGTGCAATTGCTTAGAGGTCTCACTAATAAAATGATAATCAAGTAATCTTCACGGAGGGGAAACGGGAAGGAGAGTGGGAATGAATGTTCCATTGAAGAGTCTCGAAATTTCTTAATGGTAACTTGTATGATGTGTGTAAGCGGCTGTTTGTATAATATTTTGTTTTGTTTATGTGAAATTGTTGAGAATGAAAATGATGAGCAAAAGATTAACAAGAAAACAACTCTCTAATATTTTGTTTTGACAAGAAACTTGAATGAAAGAAAAGAAGAGTATAAGTCCCACCAAATTTTTAATCTTGGCATGAATGTCAATAAAGTAAGAAAACAACATTTTTTAGTTACATAAATATCCTTACTTTTTCAAGTGTTTGATATCACAAATTCACAAATACTCAAGATTTCATTCATTTAATTTTTTCACTACATCACAATCCATATACTATGCTCTTTATATAGCCAAACTAAATGATTAAAATAATACATAAAATTACATAACTTAATTACCAAGTATACATGGTAAAAGTTAAGTTAGACAAGGAACTTGGTTATACAAAATTCAATTTGAAATTAAACACTTGCTAATTAGAGCCACAATATTTGACCATCTTTTATCTTCTAAAAACTTTATGAATATTTACATGTCAAGCTTTTGTGTTCAACTTGAATTTCTTAACCTTGTAATTATTTGATAAGTAATGTTGAGTTGTTATAAACTAAACTTGGTTTATTTTCTAACATATTTCCCCTTAAACCAAGTTTGTAGAATTGATCATTCTAAGCAATTTTTTCAACTTGTAAAATAGCTCAGCCTTCAAATGTTTCGTAAAAATATCTATAATTTGATCTTTAGTGGGACAATACTTAATCATCATTTCTTTTTCAACTACTAACTCTCGAATCTTGTGAAATCGAATATCAATATACTTGGATCGTCAAGAAAAACTGAATTTTTACATAATACAATTGCAAACTTGTTATCACAAAAAATTTCTATAGGATTATTATGCTTTTCATGCATCACTTCAAGAATTCTTCTTAACCATACTATCTATGTAGCACAACTAGTTGTTGTTATGTATTCTGCTTCAACTATTGAGAGTGCAACCACTAGTTGTTTCTTTGAAGACCATGATATTACGCTACTACCAAGATGAAACACGTTTCTTGATGTACTTTTTCTTGTCTCCATATCTCCTATCTAATTACTGTCTGTATGGTCAACAAGTTGCACGTTACTATTATTGGCATAAAATATTCTATCAGTTATAGTACCTTTAACATATCGTAAAATTTTCTTTGCTCCTTGCAAATGAAAATCACGTGGCTCTTCCATAAATCTACTAAGTAATCCAACTCCAAAAATTATATATAATCTGGTTGCAGTCGAATATCTTAGACTTCCAATCAAACTCTTATAGTAGGTTGAATCAATTTCTTGCCTCCAATTTTATTTGTTAGCTTCAACTTTTCTTCTACTGGTGTAAAAACTGGTTTTGAGTTCTCCATTCTGAATTTCTTCAAAATATCAACAACATATTTCTTTTGAAAATTTATTTTTCTAAATGACTTAAATGCCGAGAAAATAGGACATTAAGCCCAAATCTATCATCTCAAAACATCTTATCATAGCCTCCCTGAATTTTGCAATTATCTTTGAATTGTTGACAGTAAAAATTATATCATCAACATAAAGACACACAATGAGTACTTCTCCGAGATCAATAAATTTGACATATAACGTGTGCTCAAAAGAACATTATATTTTATAAATCAATATTGCTTTAAATCGATCTATCTTTTCATTGGGCTTGTAATTTATTTTATAAACCCACTTTACTCCAATTGACCTTTTATTTATAGGTAAATCTGTCAGCTCCCATGTTTTATTCTTCTTAATAGCATGAATCTCCTCATCTATGGCCTTTATCCAATTTGGATCTTCTGCAGCTTCTTCAAATGTCAATGATTCACAATCCGCTAACAAAGCAAATTTATAACCTCTTTATCAAATGAATCATTGTCTCCACCAACAAAGTAATCTTCCAATTTGGCTGGTAATCTTCTTTGTCTTTATGGTCTGCTAGATGATTCTGGCATATTTGAAGCTGGATCTAGTTGTCCTTCATCTTCTCCATGATCATCGGGAATTATCACTAACTCTTTATGGGACTTTGAGGACCAATCCCATATTTCTTCTTCATCGAATGTCACATCTCTGCTAATTATCACCTTCTTTGTCTCTCGATTAAAAAATTTATATGCCTTGGTGTTTGTGCTATAGCTAATGAAAATGTACTTTTCTCCTTTCACTACTAGAATTATTAATTTTTTCGACGATTTTTTTCCCATGATTTATATAACCATGGTTAAGTTTGAATTTTACTCGCAGTTTAAATAATCGTAGTTAAATTTAAATATTCTCCACAATTTGCTATTATAAATGTAGTTAATTAACGACGGTTAGGAAAACTCCAGGTAAATATTAAAAAAAAAATTATCAACCCAGGTACGTAATTAACCTTCATGCTCAGAAACCCCTGTCTCCCAAAAACGTGAAAAGAAAGCCCTCTTTCTCAATTCCTGTTGCCTAACCTTCCCTGTGCTCAAAATCTGTCTCTCCCAATATCATATTTTGAAATCAATTTGAACATCCAATGTTGCCAAAGCCCTCTCTAAAAAGCCTCAGAAACCCCCCAAAAATGTGAAACATAAGCCGTCTTTCTCAACTCCGACTGTTGCCTACCCTTTCCTGCGCTCACAAATCCTCTCTCTTTGAATCAATTTGGTGCTGTTGTTTTTGTTCTTGTTGTCATACGAAGGTATGATTTTTGTTTTATGTTTAGGGTTTTGATTTCAAATTTTTTTTCCTTTTCTTTTGATTAGGTAGTTTCCTTTTGAAGGGCTGGTATTATTGACTTTAAATGTTGTTTCTTTCAATTTGTGTGCAATATTTGATTGATTCAGAGAGGAAGACTGGGATTTTTGTTGTCAGATCTGATGCAAGGGTAAGCCAAGTCCTGAAGACAGGAGCTCGAAAACATGAATTGTTGGTTACTAATGCAGTTGCAGTATGTTATCTCATCAATTTCTTTCAATTCCCTTTTTTTGCAGTTTGGTTTGGGATCAATGGGATAGGGTGTTATCAAGTTTATAAATTGTGTTTGTTACTTTTTTGTAGACAAAGGGAGGCAGTTCTATGGCTTCTACATCAAAACCTGAATATGTCTATTTCTGTTATCACTTGCTGTTATTTTTCCATCTTATACAAAATTTAATCATTTTTTAATTTCTTTAATGTGAGATGATGTGTTTACTCTTTTGCTAATAGATCAACTTCTTTGTTTAAGTGAAAAGCTATAAATTAATGTCTATGTTTCAGTTTCCTAAAACAACGTGTAAAAGTAATCTAACATGGTATTGTCTATCAAGCCTCAGGCTATGGTTGGATGGCGAGTGGAAGTAGCAACATATTTTGCATAAAAATCCTTAGGTCAGGAGTTAAAATTTTGCTTTTTATAGGCCAATGATCAGAGTACCCTTGTTACTATCAAAGTAAATTACTTTACTGGATGGGATTTTCACTGTTCTATGGCCTTTCAGAAATGAGGGATTTAAGGCTTTGGGGCCGTTAACTTGGCTCCTTTTGTGCCACAATGGCCTTAGAGCTATGTACTGAAGGTCATTGCTGGTGCTATCAAGATGACGCTTTTGGACCTCTTGACTCCTCCCTTGTGCTGGGGAGTATCAGTAGTAGGAGACTTAAAAGTCTAAAGGGAAACCTTTTGACTGCCCACTGGTGTCCAGACTTCTAGGATGTTTTATTCTCCTGTAGTCTCTGAGTATGTACAAGCTCCACAAAGTTGTCAACTTTTTTATACATCACAAATTATGATCAAGCACCATGAGTTAGGTAATGATATTTAGTACTAGATTTTGGGGCACTTAGAAGGATGCTAGAAGCCCCAAGAAGTAATTGTTTTGGGTTGAGAATTGAAAACCTTTGGGACATTCTTGTAACACTTAATTCAAAATGGTTAACACATGAAGTTGCTAGATAATGCTGTAGTTTTTTTTTTTTTTATCTTTTATTGGCTGCACTTATTATAGAGTTATGACCAATTACGATGGAATTCACTAGATATAAATTTTATTTTTAGGCATGAACTTCTCCTTTTTGAAGCCCTACATGATGGCTTGGAATAAGAAATGGAGAGGGATCCTTGTGTATGTGTCATGGGTGAAGATGTAGGTCATTACGGAGGATCTTACAAGGTGACTAAAGGACTGGCCGAAAAGTTTGGTGACCTTAGAGTTTTGGATACCCCTATTGCTGAGAACTCATTCACAGGCATGAGGCATTGGAGCTGCCATGACTGGTCTAAGGCCAGTTGTTGAAGGCATGAACATGGGGTTTCTACTTCTGGCATTTAACCAGATCTCTAACAATTGTGGTATGCTCCATTACACCTCTAGAGGCCAGTTTAAGATACCAATTGTCATTTGTGGACCTAGTGGAGTTGGTCGGCAACTTGGAGCAGAGCATTCACAGAGATTGGAGTCATATTTTCAGTCAAACCCTAGAATTCAGATGGTGGCTTGCTCAACCCCTTACAATGCTAAGGGCTTGATGAAAGCTGCAATCCGAAGTGAGAACCCTGTGATTTTATTTGAGCATGTTTTACTTTATAACCTCAAAGAGAGAATTCTAGATGAAGAGTATGTATTGTCACTTGAAGAAGCTGAGATGGTTAGGCCTAGGGAGCATGTCACAATATTAACCTATAAAATGAAAGACATGACATGTTTTTTTTAATTAGAATATTATTATAAGTGTGTATTATGAGATCTTTAAGTATCACTTTTGATTTTATATAAGTGTTTGTGGTTTTTAAAATTTGTTATGTTTATCAATTAAAGGAAATTATTTGATTTTTATGTAATATTATATGATATACAGGTGAATTAAAAATAAGCTATATTTTAAATATCCAAATTTTATATATTCACATGCATTTAACGGTGGTTTCAAACCGCGGGTAATCCACACGAAATTTAATGGCAGTTTAAAAATTGCAGGTATTTAACGACAGTAAGTAAGCTGCGGGTAGTTAACGATGGTTAATAAATCGCGGGTAATTAACGATGGTTAATAAATCGCAGACAATTAACAACGTTTATCAGAAACTGTTGTTAATTAACTGAGATTTTGTTAACTATAGAAAATACCAAAATTACCTGTAGTTGTTCAAAATCGCTGGTAATCTGTTTGCCACGCTTAAATTAACTACGGTTTTGTCAATCGCGGGTAACATCATTTATGACGGTTAAAACCCCAATTAATGTCATAATTAACCATAGATAAACCATTGTTTTCTTGTAGTGTTTGTCATTTAATTTCTTCCTGAGTTGATCTAGTACATGAGCATATGCAATACACCCAAAAACTTTGAAGTGGCGAATTGATTGAGGGCTTCCTTCCAAGCTTCTTCAGGAGTCTTATCATGAACACTCTTTGTTGGACACCTGTTCAAAATATAAATAGCAGTGACATATGTTTCTGCCCAAAATTCTTTAGGTAATTATTTGTCCTTCAGCATACATCTGACCATAGTCATGATTGTTCTATTTTTTCTTTTTACAATACCAATTTTTTGAGATGTGTATATAGTTGTTAGTTGGTATTGTATTCCCTACTGTTGAAAGAAATTTATACAGACAATGTATTCTTGGCCTCTATCTGTTCTCAATGCTTTAATTCTACAACCACTTTGTTTTTCCACAAATGCCTTAAAAGACTTAAACGCATCACAAGCTTCTGATTTCTGCTTTAAAAAATATATCTAGATTTTTTTGCTAAAATCTTCAATGAAAGTAATAAAGTATTTACTACTGCCATATGTTAGTATCTCGACTGTACACAAATCCGAGTGGATAATTTCTAGCAACTTTCTCGCTCTCCAAGACTTTCCTGTAAGAAATGATTTTGTGTTTCTTTCCTAATTGACAAGTCTCACATACATTATTGGGAACATTTACAATAGGTAAACCAAAAACATATTCTTTCTTTGACAAATAATTTCATCCAGAAAAATAGAAATGACCAAAACGCATGTCCACAACTAATCATCATTTGGAATCACAAAATTCAAACAAGAAATTTTTTCATGCTAAATTTTCAAAGAGAATAGACGATTCGGTGTCATTTGTACCTTAGTAACAAATCTTCCATTTTTGTTTATCAACTTACAATAGCCTCGGTAGATCTGCATATTGTACCCTTTATCTAACAGTTGTCTCATGCTCAATATATTATGATGAAGACCAAGAGTATAGAATACATCTGAGATAAAGTTCTAAGAATCATCTTTTAGTCTGATAGCAACTTGGCATTTCCCTAATATTGGAATATTTCAATTATTTCTAAATTTCACGGTAGATTTGACCATTTCATCCAGAGAGTAAAATAACTCCTTCTTCCCACACATATGATTACTGCATCCAGTATCTAAATACCAGATGTTCTCATCCTCTACAAAATTATTAGTTACCAAAAATAAACTTTGTGGGTTATCAGAACTCACCAGTATTTTGATACTAATTTTTTGCCATATTTACTTGTTGTCGAAATCTACAATCTGCAGCTTTATGGCCAAACTTTCTACAATGATAACAATTAAAATTTGTTCTTTCTTGATAATAGCCCTTTCTTCCTCTTCCTCAACTAATAGTCCCAAAATTATTTCCCGTCCTTGACTTGGTGGCATGAAATTGTTGTCTTTTTCTTGGTTAAAATTGCCACGACCTCTACTATTAAAACCATGGCCTCTGCTATTGAAACCATGACCTCTACTTTTAGCATTTTGATTAGACTCAATATCATTGTTGAGATTCACCTAACTCTTCAAGGCTTCTTCGTTTACTTTTTCTGAGTTCTCTAATTTATGCTCACATGGTTTTCTATGCTTCCCTACAACTCTGCTACAGTCATCGTGTCTGTATCATGAGACTCTATTATTGTAGTCATCACATGATTAAACTTTATTAGCATGGTATGGAGAATTTTCTCTATTACCTTGCTATCTTAGATGTCATCTCCATACATCCTCATTTTGTTCACGAGATTTGTGACATGTGAAAAATATTGTTCAACAGTTTCTAAACTAGATATCTCATATATTTCATATTATCTACCTAGAGATTGCAATTTGAATTTTTAAGCCTTCTCAAATCCTTTATATGACAGTTTCAAAATGTCTCATGCTTCTTTAGCAGTTTTGGCATTTGCTATTTTGTCAAAAATTGAATAATCAACTCCTTCATGAATTTGTAATAACGCCAACTGGTCCCTTTGGTGTGTAAAAACTGATCACTGGGCAAGTGTACCCGTTGTCGAAGTAATATTATTAAAATTAAAATTAAAGTACCAAGTGTCGTATCCACAGAGACTGTTATTAAGAAACTTTTCCTTAATTGCGTAATTGTTAATAAATATGAGAAAAAAACCTTGTTGATAAAATTGCTAAAAGTAAAAGAATAATAAATTAAAAGGAACAGATATTCTAGTGAAAATAAATTATAGAAAATTATGACTAAAGGTATTCAATGTAAAAAGGCAAGTATCTAGACTGTAAATCCCCCTAAGTGTCCAAATAACTGAAATTCTTCTTCAACTATTTAGTTCCAAACCCTTATCGCTGCAGGAAATTCTAAATTAAATCATTACCTTTCTCAAGGATAATGATTCCTAACCCTCAGTTGATTAATCGGAATCTCTTCCTTAATTAATACTCCTAGGTTGCATTAAGTTCATTATGAATTCCATAATTAGGGTTAATCCTAATACAGAAAACTCACGTCTTTCTATCTCTAGAAATACATTCAAGTCTTTTTAATTGAGCAATGTTAATTTCATGCAGGAATTTTACTCAAATTCAAACAAGAAAACAAGATAGAAAAAATTGATACTACTCAATTAAACCCAAGAGAGAAGAACATGAAATAGCATTAGAAGAATTCCAGAAAATTTAGTCAATTAGGATTCATTACGTCTAGATACTCAAAAGAAAGTTAGAACCTAAACATCTTGAAATTAAAATTACAAAAGAGATGAAATAAAATGCTTAATCCCATCCTCTTGCCGTTTCTGAGTCTTTCGTCTCCAAAAACCGTCTCCCTTAGGTTTGAGTTCAGTTCTCCTTTTATAGAAATTATCCTAGGGTTAATTTTCTGGCAAAAGTTAAATTTCTGACGCGCGTAAAAGTACACGGCCAAGTACACGGTCATGTACTTGGCCGTGTACATCTCTGTTTTCTAATAGATGCCTTTCAAAGCTTTCCATAAAAGTACACGCTCATGTATACGACCATGTATCTGGTCGTGTACATCTCTGGTCTTGATGATACACTTCAATTGACATGACCAGTGATATACACGCTCATATACACGGGCAACACGGGCATGTACTTGCCCGTGTATATCTCTGGTTTCTTTTTTTCTTCAATTCTCGACATCTTTAAAGCTTTCACTTCTTGATCCTTTTTCCTGAAATATGAATAAAATGAAATTAATAATAGTAAATTTTCTCAATGAATAGCTTAAAACTCTCAATTATCATTCATGAATTACAATGTAGGATCAAGTATAGAAAACATTTATCACCCTTCTTTGAGCGGTTGCATCAGCTCCTGTTTCTAATCTTGGATCAACAAAGCTCCAAATATTGTGAGCTTTTAAATGAGTGGACATCAAAAGTGCCCAATAACTATAATCAATCTTCCCATCTAATTTAAGACTAGACCAAATAATATTGTAATTTGACATATCTCTCTCTCACAAACTGACTCTTATAGAATTTGTAAGAAAAAATGAAAACCCTTTTGTTCCTCAAACACTCACTTTTCTTTTAAAAATATTTGGCATTCAAACTCTCAACACTCTCAAGCTCTAATATCAATTTGATATCACAAATTCTCAAATACTCAAGGTTTTATTCATTCAATTTTTTCACTACACCACAATACATATGCCATGCTCTTTATATAGCTCAACTAAATAATTAAAATAATAAATAAAATTATATAACTTAATTGCTAAGCATACATGGTAAAAGTTAAATTTGACAAGGAACTTGGTTATTCAAAATTTAATTTAGAATTAAAAACTTGTTAATTAGAACCACAATATTTGACCATCTTTTATCTTCTAAAAACTTCATGAACCTTCACATGTCAAGCTTTTGTATTCAACTTGAATTTCTTAACCTTGTAATTATTTGATAAGTAATGTTGAGTTGTCATAAACTAAACTTATTTTATTTTCTAAGAGTATTTTTATTCTCGTATGCTTGCCTTCATATTTTTTTCTTTTCTTGTATTTAGTAGTTGTGCTAATAGTTTATTTTGCATTTTTAATTAAATGAGTAAATGTTGAGATGATAAAACAAAAAAAGTAAATATGTTGAAAAAATATATAATAAAATAATTTAAAATTATTTTATTTTCTCAAATAATATTATATTTTATATTCTTAATATAATACATTTATTATTTAATCAAATATATTAAAATAATAGTATGCACATTTCTTTTAAGGACACAGTTGCCCATTCAAAGATAAAGTCACTTTCTTCCTTTTTATTTTCTTTTATATTTTTTATACCAAACAACCAAAATAATCTTTTGATTTTTTAAAAATATTTTCAACTTAAATTCTTTAACTTTTTCTATTTTGTTTCTCAAACGAATCAGAGGCTCAATTTGTTTTCTTAGTGCAATGGAGTTACCACACTGTCCAAGGTAAAATTGCAAAATTTCCAAGTCATCCAATAAACTTGTACACTTCAATTTGGCTCCCAGGTCAATGTAAGTAGCCTATTTGAATCACGCAAGCGTGCTTTAAGGTAATCAAAATTGGCTATTTCGGCATTGCAGAAGTACAAGATAAGATGACCCTCTCACTGGTGAAACTATAAGATGATGCTGGTGGCCAACTGAAGAATTTGTTTGTATATAAAGATTTTTTCAGTGTGGCATTGCCGAGAGGCATAAAACTGCCCTAGCTAATGAATGGGTAATCCTTTCTTTTTTTATTTTTTATTTTTTTTCTCAGGAGATAATCTTCCTTTTGATGTAAATAGATCCAATTGCCAAGAATTATATAGTGAAGATTAATAGAATGGTAGGCTGGAAAGAGAATTTTGTGTTCAAATTTTGAACTCCCAAGTGCTCCTTAAAGTTGTGGCCAGACTTATTCCACATGCAGCAATGTTCTGCTTCTCGAATTTACGACAATAGCACTTTTTCGTGTATTATTTTATCAATATAGTTAGTATAACAACCATACTTTTATGAAAGTTACTTGCACCAAATGTTGACGCACAACAAAATAAACTATTCAACGCAAATTACTTCAAGCAAAAAGAATTTAATGCTTAGGTAAGTTAAACTAATTCAAGGGAATTAAAATAAAAAGAAAGCCCACAGAAAAGATGCTACCAAAAAATAATTTGACATCGCCACTAATTTAGAAGGACCATACTAGAGAGAAAGAGCAAGCGAAAGAGAAACCTTTTCTCCAAATCTAGAAACAAGCTTGATAATCAAATTTAAACCCCATGAAGGTGCACTCTTATTCACGAGCAATGTACACAAATACAAATTCTGCTGAAAGTAAGGTAGAAGTATTGATTGTAATGTACTGACATTACTTTCATTTCAAAGATAAAGCAAAATATTAGAATAGTTAGCCTTTGATGGTGCATGTTGGGTGGGTGGACAACATCATCAGTTTCAAGCATCCTTTCATGTACAATAATTATATCAGATTACAAAGAAAAACAAAAATTTTGTCTACAAAACACACTATAAACTCATGCTATTAATGATAGACACTTTGCCTTGAAATCGGAAATCTATCATTTTGTTATTTTGAATTTTTTTCTATTATATCTTCAGTTGAAATCTCAGCACCAGCTTCTGGGGTGGTGTACCACCACTCAATGATGTCTTCCTATAGGATTAGATAAAGATGGAACAAAGCAGACAAAAATTAGATTTCCATTTCATATAACTTAATGGTGTTCATATAAATCACTATACGATCAACTAATTTTTATAACCAAATAGTGGAAACAGTAGGAAACAAATGGCTTATACTAACTGGTTCACAATTAAAGGACCGCACCACCTGCTAAGTAAAGTTTAAAAGAGACGATCATTGACAGATGGTGCTGAGAAAAAGCAAAAGCTAACTTTACTGTTGTGGTGCACTCATATCCAGAAACAGACTTAATAAAGTAATTATTGACTTTTATAATTTAGACTTGATCAGGCCCAACCTGACAAGATTACATATTATAAAGCGATAGACTTGACTCTGGACCATAAAAAAAAAAACTTGACTAAGGAGTTGCTTAGCTAGACATTTTTTACTTTGACTATTCCGTTCACATGACACAAAATGTTCCAAATTTTGAATCATTGAAAATTTCCTAGGATTTGCACCCTATGCCAGAACTACCCACAACCATTCCATCAACCTTTCAGTGTATTTACCATGTTCTATCAATGTTACAATCTCGATCATGACTAAAATAGTAGGATATATCTTCTCTTAATAAGAGATTATAGTGAAAGGATCTGCTTAAAATCTGCTACTGCCTTTGGCATCTCTAGAATACACAGACAAACAATATATTCCCTTTCACATAATAAATTATGATAGTATTAAAACAGATCTCACTTGGAACTGCTAACTATGGGTTTTAACAAAAACGTTTCAGACTCACTCTTCAGTCGATGGCCATTTTATTATTTAATAAATTAATGGTATTATGGTATCATGAAACTAAGGTCAATCATGATGAAATAATGTATTCATCATACTTGCCCCAAAGGAAAAAGGATAGATGAAATTATAAGTATTCCAACAACAATGCATAGACATGGAGATGCTTCCAATTCTCCCATACATGTATTTATATTCTTTTTGAGGTCCTATAATATTTTCTGTAATCTTTGTGAAATCACAAGTTAGTGACTCTTGTCCTATAAAACAAGATAGCCATGATTACCTGTGTTGGAGCCTATTCTGTAAGTTGGCATTGTTTGATGGCACCTACTCTCCTTGCAAACATGCATACCATTGGCCCCGAATCTCCCAGTACTGGTAAAGGTGTAATGGAATTGAAGTTATGCTTTGATGTATGATTATGATCTCCCTTATTATCCTTAAGACTTGTGGAGGCCTCTTTACTGATACAATAATTACTTAATTTTATGGCCTCACTGAGCAATTGTTCATCAGCAGATTGTTCTTTGGCATCTTCAGTCTTGCAGTTGTTCAGAGCAATGTGTTTATGGTAATGTGGAAGCATTGAGTAAGACGTAGAATGGACTTCAGAACCACCTCTCTCATTAGGATGATCAAATAATAGCAAGGGGGACGTTGACTTTGGTGAAAATCGATTTATCCAGAGACCTCCCAGGGTATCACTTTTATGACAGATTTCCTTTCCCTCACATAGTGCATAAGACTCAACATTCTCATTTTTATTTTGTCTAGTTGAAGGTGAATGTAATGAAAGCGATGTCATTCTTTCCTTCCCCTTACTATGCCCCAACTTGTAACAATTTTCATTCTCCACTGAGTTATTTTTCCAGTGTTCATGACTGTTGATAAAATGTATAGGTGTGGTCTGAGGATGCAAGGGTGGACAGGCACCATTTCTCCCTTTAGATACTTCAAGTTTATTTGAATGCAAGTATTGTCTGTAAAGGCTATTGTTCTCTGCTAAAAAATATATTGGAGTGGCATCTATTCCATGTCCCTTGTTACCTAGCTCAAAATCTTTAAAAGCCTCTCCTACTTGATGACACATTCTCGTTCTAACATTGTTAAGTCTTGGACAACACATAGCCAGAGAATTGGATCTGAATCCTGCATTTGTTAGCTCTGGTTCTTTATTATTATTGCGTGTGAGAAGTTTCTGATCAGGCCATTGAAGACAATGATCAGGATTTTCAGGTGCAAGAGCCAAAGACTTATCCTCATCTTGAGTTGATTGTGAGCATCCTTTCATGATGTTTGAAATCAAATTCATGAATGAGCTATCCGGTTTAACATCTGATTTAGAACATGGAGTTTCTTGAATTTGCGTTTTGACCTTTTTACTCCCAATTATCACTTGTTGAAAGTTGCATCTCTTCTTTCCTATTGACAAAAAGCAAGTATTGTGGCAGCTTTCAACGCTCAAGTGACAATCATTCTCCTCCTTCGATAAACAAACATTTGAATGCCCATTTGATAAGGACTTGTCATTTCCTGCATTTCTTGTCATATGAATTCTGCTATTACATGGAGAATGCATAACTGAAATATTCTTATTGCATAGTAGCATCATTTCATTGACTTGGGATTTGTTTTCATTCCCGTTGGATTTTGAGACAAGAACTCTGCTTGTTGCTGCACGAGTAGCCACACAGTTTAAAGTTCGTAATTCCAGTTTTTGTGAAGGACTGATGCCAGCAGATTTTAAATTTGCACCTAGAGCACTAGAATCTTTATATTCAATTATATGCTCAACCTTAGTATATAAACCATCTTCTATTTCAACCACCTCGTTGACAACACCAGTATCTATGCCCCCATTGCAATGATTCATTGGTGAAGGATTTTCTTTCATGCGAGATTTAGGTTCATCAGCTTGAAGTAATAAATTAGTAACCAGCCTTTGATCAACCTGACCTGAAGGAAAATCATGATGCAGGTAATATTTCAGGCATGCACAAAAGAATGAATTGACATATCTGTTTAACAAATAATAAAATAAAATCCGTGTTACTTAAATATAAAGGAAATATTTTAAATTTAGAACTCACGATGAGTTAGAAAAACAACCTGCCAGAATGATAAGAATAATTCTCTATGATCCAGGAATATTGATATAAATTGTTTACAAATCTCAACAAATATACAGAACATGTTCCAAACTAGAGTAACAAAAGTTTCCTAAAAAATGACTAAATTATTGTACTGTCAGAGCCAAAGAAGCAATGATGACAGCACATACCAGAAATAGTGGAAGATCCCTTTATCTCAGATATTATAGATGTTCCAATATTGGCTTGAGTCTCCCCATTGTTCATTTTCTCCATATCATCAAATCCTGTCAGACCATAGTTCTGTAGGATTGAGCAAAACTAGTCTACAGAAAAAAAAAAGTGACAAGAAGGAAACCAAGCAAACTGATAAGTCTCAATTCACCATTTCACTATTTGGGATAACAGGTTTTTTCTGTCTCATTCAGTTAGGCTAATTTGAACTCAAATATCTGCTGCAAATCCACCTTTCCCTACATCTACTGGAACCACAGGAAATGTTATTTTTACCTGTATCATGGATATGATTCTCTTCACATGTTTTATAGTCTGGAATGATGACAACTGAATCACTTGTTGGATGCCGAGCAGGAGAATATGTGGAAGGAACATCACTCTTTGTGCATATGACAGTAATAGGTTCATCAAAAACGTCTTCTATTGGTTTATCTGTGGTAGAATTTCCACCAGTAACGCTTTGTAGCAGAGCGAGAACCATGCTGCTTGGTCCAACATCCCCAAAAAGAGAGGTATTTTTATTAGTAAAACTTGAATCAACACATTTAAGACTGAAACCTTTATCTGGAGACCAAACTATTTCTGATAGGGGATCACTGCCAGAAAATGTCTTGTCTACTCTAGAAGCTGCATTTGCACCTGCACCTGGGTCATTTTTCAAATTATCCCAAATACACTGATTAGAATAATTTAGTACGAGCTCAAAATCAGTTTTTGGTTTTATTGGCTTGTTTTCTGAACTCATCTTCACTATTCAGTAATCGAAATTCAGGGGAAGGTCCTGCAATAACAGTCAAAATAGTCTTTTATGTAGTAATAAAATGAAAAATTTGCAAGGGTATGAATGACAACACAACTAGCTCCTTAGTACTAAGTTTATCGTCAAATTACTTGATTAAATTATAGGTTACTCAAATCATGTTTTGCTAGATGCATCTTATTACATTTAGAAGATGAAGAGATTCCAATGAAACAAATTAGAAGGAGACTAGAAAGAAACACAACTAAAGCATTCCTCATAGTATCAAATGCATAGGACAATTTTCCGGATGCATTAAGTTGCAATATATTTCTTGATTCTTGTCATGTACAGTGTCAAGGATCAACTCATGACGCTTTAGACTATTAAAAAAGGCCCACATATTCCGTTTTGCTTTCTCGGCACATCATCTATGTAAAATGTAGAGATCAAAACAATGTATTATCGGTACGATTCTATGAACTTTAAGACATTGATTTGACTTAACTTTCTATTTATATTGCTTTAAATCCAGGCACAGCAAGACCGGTTCAAACTTGCATCTATATGCTGTTGTGTTCTCTTCTTTATATTTGGATATATGGAAATCAACAAGCCTAGGGAAATAGATAATTAGACCTGATCAAGACCTCAAGCTGACTCAAAGTCCATTTTTAATACATACAAGATAAAAAATCAGAAACTTAATTACTATGATAAGAGTATAGGATCAAATGAACATGAACATGATGCACACTCCTTTATCACGTGCAAAGAAGCAATCGAAAAGAAAAATAGAATATAAAAGATAAACTATCACAAAGGGAGCATTATATTTTTATAATCATATAAAGTTGATTATGAAAAGAGTTTTTTGTATGCGATTCTACAATACAAGTCCGAAACGGAACAACGCATTAGGCAAAATTAAAAATGAAAAGAAACATACCCTTTGATTATGAAACCGCACAAAGGATATTTGGTTTGCTTCTGTCTCTGGTCGTGGGACAAAGAAGAGTGAGTCACTTGCACTTGCCAAAACAAAATGCCTTGGAATGGCATTAGCTGTCACATAAAGCTGTTCATGCGAGGTCTAGAATTTGCCACGTAGACACATGCCATTCCACTAACGTCCGTGCATTATTTTACCGGATGTAGTAGGTTGATCCCGTTCCAATTATTTGCTTTTAGTCCTTTGTGAACATTTTAGGTAAACATACTCTTTTAAGGTGAAATTGTAAATCAGAACAACTTGTTTTATTCTCCTAAAAGGGTTGGGAGGGTGAAGATTGGGTTTTATTCTGCTTATGAAGATTTAAAAGTATAGACTAAGGAATAAGAGAACCCATGGTTAATATTAAATTTTTTTGGTACCAAACCCGAAAACTCACAAAAACCATTAGAGAAATGAGATAACTCACTCTTTAATATATATTTTTTTTAAAACATTCATCTAATGTTGAATAAAATTTATTTTAAGAGTAAAAAAAATTTTAATTTAATATTTCACTTTTAATAAAGAGTAAATTCTCCAAATTAGTTTACAAAATTCACTAAGAGTCTAGTAAATTAATTTTTGATATGTTCTCGACTTTATCAAATGTTGAACACTTTGATTCAGTTAATGATTTATATTATAATGGTATTAACATTTTTTCGTTTAACGATATCGTTTCATCGTTCTCTTTTCATCATCTACTACCACTTGGCACTAGCATTAGAGGCTTAAAAATTGCTCTATTCTTTGTGGAAATTGACTAAGTGATAGAAGAAGGTTGTTTCGCGGTTCTTCATAATACGTAAAGAAACATGAGATTTTGAAACAAAAGGAATGTGTTGATAAGGAGTCAGAAGACTAACGTAAGAGGAACTTAGGAAGTGTTGAGATTTCAAGTTTTATTGAAAATATTTAAGTGGATTCATTTTTTAAGTTGACGGTAGCAAGTTGGGGAAGAGGAGCTAGAAACGATAGTGACAGAGGCTATCAGTAGAAAATAGTGGAACAAGATGAGAAAAGATAATGGATAAAAGTTAACACAGTCATGATAGAAACTAAATTAAAGTATTTAATTAAAGTCGGAGAACGAACAAGTATATTTAAAAATTAATTTCATAGATTCATTTATCCAATATTCACCATCTCATTAAATAATTTGATGGTTTATTCTTTTAATAAATTTTAGTCAGTAATTAATAATGTGTTATTAGTTTTTTCTAACTTCAACAAATTTATTTAAAAATTTTGTACCAATTTACTTGACACTTACAATTTCATGGATTAATTTAAGAGTTTATTTATTTAATAAATTTTAATTAATAATTAAAAATACGTTAAAAAAATGGGTTACTTATTATTTTTCATACTTGCCTTCCATTTTAAAGATACATGTAAAAAGGGTACTTGATTTTGGAACGCCTCCAGAAGTTTACATTCACAGGGTAAATTGGATCGTCTTGATTCCCATGATGAAAATATCTGATTTGATTCAAAGTCAACAATGATGACAAATCCGAATAATCATATCAAAGCCAATAAAACCCCATTACACATTAATTCAAACTTCGTCATGGGAGTGGAGCTGGTGGTGGTCTCAGTCCAAGAACCACTTTGCAATTTCAGCATATTCGCATGCGTTACCAGTTCTACAAGTTGCCCGTAACGAATCTAAGCCCTGCATTGAAGATCCATTATATCCAACGGCAATGTGTTACTTTGGCTCTGCACGTTTGGACAGTAAGAACGTTTAGGTACAGAGAGACAATCAGAATAGTGTTGGGATCAAACATCGTACCGTAGATTGTAGACATTCTTGCTGCTGATGCTGAACTGACATTTGCTCATTAATTTATTTCAATTTGCAGACAAATGACAATGTTTTACACACGAGTCATAGATTGGCTTCAAATATTATATGATTTTCTTAAAGTCAATTTAAAATAATAATAATTTTAAATATCTAAAAATAAAAATATACAAAATGAATTTCTTTATAATAAATATTTAAAATAAAAATTTCTATTTTTAAGAAATGAAAATTAAATTTAAATACTGATGTTAATATACTTTTTTTTATTATACATAATGACTAAGTTTTTATAGTTATTTTTTTTTTACTTTTAGTTCAAGAAAAAAAAAACTAAATATTTTCTTTTGTGCAAAAAATCCCAAAAATATATAAATTGATAGGAAAATACTTAGAGTACTGCTTAAGAAATAAAGAGTTGAAAGTTTTTGTCAAAATATAAAATAAAATTTATTTTCATAAATTTTAATGCACTTAAATGTATTTTTAAGAAAAATTCTTTATCATCAATTTCTTAACCGGCTGCTAGCAAGACGCAAATTAATATACTAAAAATGTAACTAGTGCAATGTAATTCTGGAGCAATTCTGCACTTTCATGGCGCAATTACTGCTTATTTGAAAACATATATTATCAAGAAGTAATAGTAATTTTTTTAAAAATATCTTTGGTCTAGATGGTGTACCTGGGTTTTGTTTTGTTGGGTTTACCCCGTTTATTAAAAAAACAGAAAACTCTTAAAAAATTGCAATAAAAAAGTAATTATTTAAAATAAATAAATACAGTAATGCAGACAATATATTTAAATAAACACCTTAATTAAATACTTATTTGACACTTTATAGATTTATTATTAATAAAAAATATACCAAAAAATCAAATGAAGATTTGATTAAAAAAAAGCAATTGAAAATATTATATTACACTAATTCAACAGCTGATTTTGCATCACAACTAAAAGCAAGAAAATTAAATTTTAAAGTGTATACTTTACATTATCAAAAGATTCCTTGTGCAAGTTTTGCTAAGCCCCCATAACCGGTCCTGACTTACAATGTGGCACAATTTTAAACTTCTCTAATTGCCCGAGTAATGTATTTTCCTTATTTAAATCATTAAAATTAGTCTTTTATATATATATATATATTGCAATTATTTTAAATGATGACATAATTCATGAAATATTTCATCGACCACTATACTGTCAGTATATTATAATTTTTTTATTATTAGTGTCGTATAATTACTAATATACAATTTTATTGAGATAGAATTTAAATTAATATATTAATAAATTAACTTATTAGTATAATACTTAGAATAAATATATTATATTCATATAATAGGTTAATTTTGTCAGCTAAATATTACGCCAAAGGAGACAATTCTCATAGTTAACACCTTTTGTCTATAAATGAATAATATTTTTTACAGTGTATTCATCGTTACGATTTCTCATAATAATGAAGTCTTTTTTTTTTCAATGGAATTCTCTCTCCCTGAAAATACTCTATTTATAAGCAATAATAATATTAGTGTTATAAAATAGGGTATTATTTTAGTGGTACTGTGTTGTGTATGCTTCTGAGGCAAAAGTTGTGTGACAGCGATTACCAACAAAATCTCTTTCACTCTTTTTAAGTAACCTTTTCAAAGTTCTTTCAGATGTTCTGTTGAATGCTTTATATTACTAAGTTGAGAATGGATTCTAATATAATGGGCTTTATCGAGCATAGGGATTAACTTTATCTTTGCGTTTGTGATAACATACTCAATATGTCTCTGTTCTCTTTTGACTCCTCTATCTGCTGGAATCCCGTTCCAAAGTACACTATATTTGTGTGCCAATGTAGTATCTAAAATCCCACAATGTTGTTATTTCTCTCATCATTGCAAGAGGGTAGTGCCAATGATCCATGAAAAGTCTAAGCTAGAGTTTATTTTTCTTCTACGTATATACTACTTATTTTCATCTATAAAATATTTAAGATTCCTAGTGTTTAAAACATCATTAACGACATCATATAAAATATTTTTATTAATTTTCTCCTTTTCAAAATTTGATCAAGAACTGCTATGTGCTTTGGCTCCACTGGGTTCCATGTAACGTGATGTCTTTGATAGTTTCTTGCCCAAAGTCAATGAAACGTTTATAGTGCAAAACTCATTAGGGTTATACGAAGTATTTTTTGACAGAAAATACTAATTATAGTAAACCATTATGACTTACATCTCTATCTCTAATTATTTTTATAAAAATAAAAATAACTGGATAATTTAGTTAAAAAAAACTTCTTGTTTAAAATTTATCAGTGATGCATACATAATACATTTAACTCGTACGCTTGTGACTAGTCTAACAATATATGAAATGACAAGTTTAAATGCAAGTTATGTTATCATTAAGCAGTGATATATTTTTAAAAATTTTATAGGAATTAAAATTCATTAAAAATTGAAAGATTAAAACAAAATTTAATCATATTTATAAAAACTAAAGACATTGTATCTTAAATGATAAAAGTAGAAAACGTACTCTAACACATTCATCTTTATTTCTTCTTCTTCTTTTTTTCTTTTCTAAAACTAGAAAAGTGTGAAGATGTTGCTATGTTGTAATATTTTTTAGCGTAGAAATAATGTTACCTTATATTTTTATTTCACTACCTCAGCAAATTTAATGCTATGTCTTTAACTGAATTGTTGTGTAGTATGAGTGTATCAGCAAAGAGTAGAATTAGTAAACCACATATGGGGTGAGGATTGTAGCATAGGAAATTAGGGCTGAGAATAAGATCCAATTCAGAACGGACCCATATGGTATTATAGGGTTTTCATGAATCATGCATAGTAGCCTGACCCATATGGTATTATGGGGTTTTCATGCACAATCTGTGACCCACATGGCATTAAAAGTGAGGAATGGGCTAAGAGTAAGATGGATTGGCTATGATGGCAGTCTTAAGCTTGAAAGAAGAGTAAAATTCAAAGCTTCACTTTGATGTGTTTGGTACTCTAAAAGAAGTTCTACCCTACTCTTCCAACAAATAAAGTGAAAGGTCTAAATCTTATATTCTTTGCCACTCTCCACAAGCAAAGCCAATCGACAAAAATTCAACTTTAAAAAGATAAGCCACAACTTTTTTGCATATCAATTCGATTTTCCCTTTTCAGTCATAATTTCACACCAACAACTCTGTTTTTCAACGAATTTGGTGAAAAGAAGAAAAGAGGGACATGGTTTCACAAACCAATTCCACAGAAAATTTAATGATCAGTGTTTTTTTTTTTTTTTTTCTGTGTGTATATATATATCCAAACAAAACCAAAACACAGATTCTCTACCCTTTTTGAATATATTCATTTTTGCTCCTAACAATAAACACATTGGATATTGTTAACCATATAGGAACTAACACATAAACAGAAGGACTAAGATGACTATTTGAGACATAGAATTCTCATGCTTGACCAAAGCAAGTATGTAATGTGCTGGACAAATATATTTTAAAGAGAAAATGAAAAACCAACTCAACCGAGTCATCTTTGAGTTTTCCAGCAGATTATGTAATAATATTGTCCAAAACTAAGATTCAACATTTTCATCAGAGTTTCTGTGTTTTTTGGCTGAAAATTTCAAGAAAGTAACACAAACTTTCAAGAAAAGATTGAGAGACAAGAACTTGGAACTTACACGTTACTTGGCCATTGAATTCTCTCGGAGACTAAAAGAATGAAGTAAATTGTTAGAAGCAAGATCATGACAAAAAGAACGAATTAACTTGTTAGTAGGAAGAGAAAGATCATGGAAGATACTTTGAGTTAGGGGGAATGAAGCCTGGTCCGAGATCATTCTCATTTTCAAGGGTGATGCTCTTTGCTTCAGAAGAATGGTCTCGAACCAGACACCATTCCCCTCAACTCCTTCATATGTCTGTGTGGAAAAAAAAAAAAAGTGGGAGAGAAAGAGTTGATTTGAGAGAGAGGCAGAGAGGACTGTTTGATTTTGATTTGGCCATGCATTGTTTTTCATGGGCCCTTATATACGTGAAGATGAGGAATGTGTGGGTCAGAAAACGGTGTGTCCCACTTGCTATGGCTCCCCCATCTTGTCAAGCTTTTCACACAGATTTTAAGTATGTATTTAAGAATATTTCACCTTGTTTTTTGGTTCCGATGATCCATGTAAAAATTTTATCCTCCCTTGGGGAAGAGATTTTTCCTCCTTTCCTTTTGTTTCTGTTTTTGTTTTCTTTTGTTTTCTGTTTACTTTTGTTTTTCCACTTTTTGTGAGGGAGAGGGAAATAAGTGGAGTCTTCGACATCCTTAAATGATTGTTCACTTTCATTGTTATTAGTCATTCCGTGTTTACATTAGTGCCGAAGTTACATAGATCTTAACTGTTATTTTTGAAAACTAAATCGTACTAATTATGTCTTGGAAAATGAAAGAATAGGTTAATATGGTCTATTTTCCTTATTGATGGTAAATGGTTTCAAATCAATAAAAGTTTGGTGGATTAGTGATGCAAAAGTAAACAAATCTTTTAGCATCTGTTAAAGGGCTAGCAAAGTTCTCTTTAAGTCTTACCTGCCTTGCCAATCTCTTACCAAACAACACCGCCAAGTCCTATCACATACGTTGCTAGCTTATTCTTAATTGGCTAGAAGACTTAATAGTTAATACTTAATACCATATACACAACTCTAGCTGTTACATTTGACATCAGTAGGTCCGTCTAAGTTTAGATTATCTCAAACTATTCCTGGTCAAACTTAGGTAGAATTACATGCACATTTTTGCAAAATTATGACAGCAGGGACCGTGCTCCACAAATTGTGCTGATGGAGCCAGTTATGTAAGTGTGTATTTAATGGTGACTGTGGTTTTGTACATTGTTACACCTTTTTCTTTTCGTGCGTTATTATTTATTTATTTATCCAGAGAAACAGGATGGAGTTTCTTACTATAGAGTTGATGCTGTCAGAGTGACTTAAGCAGTGAGTAGTAAAAGTGATACAACACAAATTGAAATTATTGTGTATTGAGATGGGTGTTTAAAGGAGTTCTCTTTTGCTTTCCACTTAGAAAAAAGGGTAAATGAAGGGATGAATAGTTACTTTCATTGATGAATGCTTCTTCCAAATGACGTCAATCCAAGCTTTAAATAGAAATAAATCCTGCTCGTCCTATTTATAGCTCAAGCGGAGGTAGTGGTAACTGATAGTGGACACTAAAATAGAACATTTTTTTGAAAAATTACGGAAAAGTGGGGGCAAAAAAGTTAAGGTAGTTATGGGCAGAGTGTTGAACCATGAGCATTGTATTTGATAGACACAAATAACTTGCCATAATAGATGGGGGTGTTATAATTGCTTGAGATAATTTCAGCATCTAATTCCATCAAGCACTAAACAAGTGTAAGTGTTCTGGGGGCACTAATGTGGCGAAAAAGGTAACAACATGCACCTACGCAAAGTATCGCATTCACATAAGCCCAAAAATGATTCAGAGTGAAGAAGAGCTTGTAACTCAACAGAGTTGACCTAGTAGTTAAGTAGCACTGTAGGAGTGCTCCCTACGTTGACTATTAACGTTCAAACCAGCACCTAGAATTGAATTATAATATGTCACACTTGCACTACCCAAAAACTGGTCCAAGGAATGAAAAAGGAACGAAACAGTTGGGGGGGGGGGGGGGTGTAAGTTATGAACTAAGGGAATGTAATGATACAACCAATCACTAGCATGACAATAAAATAAAATAAACACTAAAATCATTGCAACATGCACATTCATATTATTGAAGACTTGATGATGATTTGTCCTCTTCAAAGTGTGGGACTATGTGGGAAATATAACACTTAAGTGGAGAATAACAAACGATAAAGCCAGGCACAAGGAAACAAGTAGAATAACAGATGATGCGGGGGAAGATACTAGAAGGAAATTACTTCACATGCAAAAAGTAATAATGAAAGGACGATAGTAACATGTCGATGGAAGTTGAGAAGGACAAAGGCCCCTCAAATTTCAACACCAAGAAATTGGTTATTCTCTTTCACAACTCATAACATAGGAAATAAACCTTGTGTTTTTCAGCTACCCTCCATTAAATACAATGCTAAATCCTCTTATATTGTGAAAGAAGGCTCATTCTTTTACTCCTTTCACTCTCACCCATCCCTTTCTTGTAGATACCCGAGATCATGAGATCATGTGGACTCATCGCTCTAGAGTGGAGACCAAGTCAGAAGGATCTAATTCTCTATCCACTCCGGATACAATGCAACACTATCTTAATACATATATGGAATTTAGATTAAAAGGAACCCCCCAATACTTATATGTAGTTTTATGTTTGTTTTTTTTTTGTTAATATTTAACTCTTATAATTTATTCTTTAAAGATCACCTGTTTTTATTAAAAAGATAAAATAAATTATATAAATAGTGTAATAATTAAAATAAAGCATAATGATAAAAAAAAAAAAGAAAAAATAACTCAAAAATAGTATCATATTTTTATAAAAATTAAGATCTTAACGGAACGAGTTGGTACTGTGCAGGTGGATACAGTAGTAACTTGGAAAGGGATAGTAATGGGAATTTAGATTGATTTTTTTTAATTATGTGAATTTAAAGGAGGATTTCTATTAAAATATTAAAGGATAAGATTAAATAATAATAATAATAATAATAATAATAATAATAATAAATTATAAAATTAGATGCTAGTAGTATATGAAAAAAACACTGAACAGTTTTCTGTTTTTAAAAATAAAATATAGTAATTGAAATGACCTCCCAAATGATGGACCTCCCAAACGATGGAATGATCCTATTCCTTATAGAATCATTATTTCATGCCACTAAACTATGAAGTTGTAACTTGTAGTCCATTTCGATAATAGTCACTAGATTTTCCTAGTACTAAATATACAACTATAAAAGCATAACTTACTTTTAGTTCGTGAGTTCTTCAGCTCTAAGGCTATTTTCTTGAACAGAAATTCCGAATGAAACAAGGGTTAGCATCATTTACCATACGCTTCTAGCCTTCCACAAACTAAACTACCTAATTATGGAAGCAGCATCCCTTTTGACCAGCAGTATTGCTTTTAGAAATGGGATATGTTTCGTTCAAAAGGGTCTCTCTTTTGCCGTGTAAAAACAAAACCATCAAAACAATAGACATTTAATTGTTTGTGTTTTCTACCCGAACGACTAGCATTGATGCCCCACCCAAATGCAGCAAGCATTAGGTTCCTTCAGCCTAGCTATACATTCTTCCTGTTGCATTATGGGCTCGGTAAGCAAATGTCACTTTTGCCACTGAAAGGAAATGACCATCTAACCCTAATTTTGAACTCTTGGAAAATACAAAAAAGACTAAACATATATTACATTATAGGTAATTTTCACTTGTATGTTAACTTGTCTATTCTTACTCAAACTTCTTCAGTGACACTATTATTTTAACATAAACAAGGTTCCATCATGTTGCCAATAGTGTTTATAGAATCCCACAAAATTGGAGGTTACAATCATAGCTATGGCACTATCTTTTCTTTTCCTACCCTACTATTAAAACCCCACATAGCATTGTTAATAAGAGAAAAAGTAGCCAAAAGATTGCAAGAATGAAGCATGATTACTCTGTTAATCGAACAGCGTTATTTGATGATGACTTCAAACCGTCTGATCCCGGACTTCAGGCAGACAAACAAATGCTTAAATAGCTCTTATGAGCAACAAGATTTCCTTTTACAAATAAGTTTAAATAAATTACAAATAAACATTTTCACTACTTACACAATGCACACAGCAGCAAGTGCTTGTAAGTTAAAGGAAACAAAGTGAACAACATGCTTGTTGCGAGAAACAAGACCCCGGTCCCAAGATACATATAAATTAGAAAAAATGAGAAACTAGTCTCACTGAAAGCTTGACTGGCTGGAAATCTCAATGTCCTCTTGTCCAGTTAGTTTATTCACATTAATTTCTTCAATTTGGTTGGTCTTGCTTTCCAGGTCACATAAGGCATTGTCATCGTTCACATCACTCCTATCATAGTTGTTGGTCTTCAGTGTCTGATGCTTTCTCTGAGTAGAAGCTCCTTTCTCCTTGTGCCCGTCAGATAAATTAACACCACCAATGTTGCTCTTTCGCCGGCCCAGTTTTGGAGATTTTGCACGCGTTGGTGGTAGCTGGCCCAAACACGATACTCAACTTTTGTCATGCACAGAAGTTGAAGAATATGTCTACATGTTACATGTATAACTAGATCTTTTATAATTATAATGTGTTGTTCTTCAGTTACCGTTGATAAAATTTGCTTTGAGATCTTAACATGAACTCTACATTATTTTTGGATGATATAACTGATCCTCATACATGATATTATAAAAGTATAAGAACAGTACAAACCTTCTTCAATTCAACCTTAGGTGGAGGCCCCTCATGGTAAAAGCTTGGCATAGGGTTTGCTTTAAACGTTAAACTCTTTCTTAGCTGCTTGATAGCTTCCTCCATCTCTTCCTTAAATGTTTAGAAGTTGATAATGGAATTGAAATGAGAAAACTAATTTATGAGCTTACAAGGAAGAAAAAAGTAACCGTGGCAATGTGTTCCTGGTTTTGAAAATACTTGAAAAAGTGGTGTGTACCTTGGTCCTTGCTTCACTTTGACTCTTCTCAGCTTCCATTGCTTGGTGCTTTTCCTCTAATTTTGAATAGAACTATCGAAGGGCCCATGCGCCAATCAATTTGAGGTAGAAAAAGTGAAAAACATATTCAAACAAAACTAACTAATAAACAGGTCATTACCTCCTTCCTTTTTTCTGCACGTTCAGTGGACCGGAACACAGGAGCAGAAGCAACAGTTGCCCTGGACTTGATTGACTGAAGAGAAGTTTCAGTTCTTTAAATGGTCAAGGAATAATATCAATTTCAAATTCTAAAAGGAAGTAGATGAATCACTTCCAAAAGTAAGAAAAACATAAGTTGATAATTTGACTCTTCAACTGAAACACTTAAGAGGATACATAGAAACAACTGAACAAGAATCGTCCTCATCAGGATGCTTCTTGTTATCAGGTTGCAATGGCTTTCTTGAAACCAAAGGAGCTTTCAACTGCAAGGTGCAAGCAGACAAAACAAAAGCTTCAAGACTAACTGCGAATAAATAGTAATAAGACAAAATTATCCACAAAATGTTTAGCAATGAATTAGACAAGTCAAATTTAATTTCATTAAATTGCAATTTTGTAGCAGTTATAAGATGGTTATGTTAGCAATCTGCATAACCTCTTAATGGGGTAGGCATCAAAAGTTTGGGCTATCTTGTTTGGAACTTGGGATATCTAAAACTTCAAAGCTTTTCTTCCCTGACAATATACTTTTGGAAGACTAATAAATGGTTTTCTTTCAACCTTCCACAAATATAACAAAATTCAACATCAGCATATTACCTGATTCTGTTTAACCATATTGGGAGATAGCACGTTTTTTTTATTTAAAAATTTTCTCTCGTTATTGCCCTTGCTATCTTCTTCAAAAGCAGGACGTGTTCCAACAGAAGCACGCTTCTCAGTTGCAAGGGAAAATGGCTGTGGAACTGTGGGCTTGATTTGGACACTACCTGTGCCCCTGCTATGGAGATTTCCAACAGCAGGTCTTGATCCATGCTTCACAGTATCTCGCTGCTTGTGATTACCCCTTATTTTGTGGGATTTTAAACTTTTCTCACTGAGGACACCCTCGAAATCTGAGGTTAACTTCTCCTCACTTTTCTTAATGTTAGAGATATCAGAGGCCTTAACAGATATTTCTGTTGTACATTCCTTCACCTCATATTCCTTTGTGCTCTCCTCTGAACTATGATGTTCAGTAGTTTCATTGATTTGCTCATAAGACTCTGTAATATTGTGATGATCACTTCCAGTTTCATGACCTAAATCATGGGAAATACCATCGGAATAAACTACAACACGATCTGGCTCCTTGATGATACAAATATCCGTATCTTCTATTCCCATTGCACTATAGCAAAGAAATGTCAGAACTAAATTGATTTGATTGAAATGCCACAAATCATCAGCATAGTTTGTTATACAGTTCTGTACAGATTGACAAAAACATAAGATAAAAATTGTACAAGCTTTCACAAATAAATACATAAATGATTGAATGGGTGAGGTTTGGATTTACATATTTTTGGATAGAAAGATAAGAAAATATAACCCCAAAAAAAATCTGCACTTAGCCTGATACAAAGAATCTCTCTAAACAAATTACTCAATTGTCTACAGTTGAATTTTTAAGGTTGAAATAGATATTATAGAATGCTTCCGAAAGGATATAAAGATATAATTTGATTAATAACTACTTGTTATTAGAAATTTTACTAAAATGATTCAACAAAATAGTACTGAATAAAATTACAATTGGCTGTATTATATATAAAAGCTTCCTTCATTGAACCACTAAAATAAGAACTTTATTTACATCAAAGGTATTACAGTTGTGAAAAAAAAGAAGAAAAATGCAGAATAAAAAAGTTGTAAGAAAATGATGTTCTAAAAGTTCTACCATGAAATCTATAATCTATTATTATCCATTTCTTTGTACCTACTGTTTTGAGATTTATCTAGGTGCTACTATTGTTGAAACTATTGTTTTCTGCCAGAAAACTTCCATTTTAACTTTGCAAACTTCACTGATTGTGTGTGCTATCTTCTCCTAAGCCCTAGCTATATTCTGAGACACACATATATAAACACTGTTACAACAAGCATGCCTAAATGTACTTACAAATTGAATAAACTCGAGGCAACATAAGAATATTCTCTAGAAATCATAATAATCGTGTTCAAACAAAAAGTGAAACCAAGAGGCAAAAGATTATTAAAAAAACTAAAGTAATAAGAATGACAAATTTTGTAAGGAATCATGTGTGAATTATTGAACATAAATCATAAGGAATAGAATCAGTTGTCTACCTAATTCAAGGCCTAAAAGCACTCGAAAGAAAAACTAAAAGATGCAAAAGGAAAGCATTCAAATTGATTGGCAGGTGTCTCCAATCAATCGTTAGACTAATAATTCAAAATCAACAACTCAACTATATCCAAAACAAGACATCATATATCAGAGAAAAAAGATGGTTGTTAAGAAGGAGAATGGGTAGAGCTCTGCATCGCAGGGAAATTCACATTTTTTAAAAGTATAGCCAAGTAGATCATCTCAAGGAAAACATGTTATGTGGTTTGAACAAATACAAACACATCTAATTTTCTCAACCTTCAAAATCAATGAAGAAAATACATATGGTTGGTTACCGACAAATTCAATCTAAAACATAAATCGCACACAGTGAAGAGCTTCTAACCTCTTTACTCTATATTTTAAGTTTAAACAAAAATTTCAAGGTGCAAATCCGAACGGATACACTGTTGTTCCAAAACTGGATCCAACCACGCAAAAGCTATAAGTGAAAAATGCTTCCCAGGAACCCAAAAGGAAAAAACCTTTGAAACATTAACACTTTCCAATAGAAAAACAAGAACAAAAATGGATTTCAAATTTCAACATGCAAACAGATTTCCCATAAACCAAAACAAAACCCCATTGCAAAAATCAACCAAAAGGGTCAATGACCCAGAAAATAAAAAAAAATAAAAAAAAATAAAAGCAATAATTGAACGCGTCAGTAATTTTAGCAATTAAAAAAAAAAGCACAGACACAGAAGCAACGATTTTAAGGGATCTCAGAAAGAAAGAATGTGCATTTTGATCATAGAAATGGAAAGGGAGAGTGGGAGAATGACTCACATTTTGAGTTGGATCTGGAAACAAATAATGGAACTGTGTGAGTTGTGTTTGAGTTTTGAGTTTGTGTTTGGAGTTTTGTTCTGTACTTTGTTGTGTTGTAGCGCGTTTTATATGTGCCTCGTCGGTCACACGCCGTTTCTTAACGGTGTTAAATTGCAAATAATTCTTTTGCTATAATAAAGAATTACAAATAATCCTTTTCTTAAGCCACTTGATACAAATATAAGACAAATCCTTTAAATAAAATTAAATTATTCTGCCAAATACCCTCTTTTTCCCTTTTCCTTTTCTTTATAATTGGCCCTTCTGTTTTTGTCTTTACAATTGGATATTACTGTCTTGATACATGATTGCATGTTTTGGCTTGTCTTTTCTTTTTATTACTGGTTGTAACAAAATACTTGTGCAAAATCTTTTTTCAGAATCATTAGTCATCTAACTTAGGAATCAATCCTTTTCAAATGTAACTGATTGAGTTTAGAGTTAAGACTTATTGGTAGAATCAAGATGAGAAGTATAGAGCATAAATCAAACAATAGTAAATTTGGAAAGTCCAAACACACGTTTAATAGGTGTATATAAAAAATTCTTCAATAATCAATACAGATTTGAATATCTTGTTGTTCCTCCTAAATAAAAACGTTATTATCGACTTTAAGTATTTTCTTTTTCAGTTGGTTAAATTCCATATAAACAACATGGATAGGAGTGACAAAGGATCTAATTCCTTTTAATACTTTCCACATAGTTTCTATTAAGTATTAAATGAGTATATATTCTATTAAAGAGTGGTGTCATGAGTAATAAAAACTTCCATTCTAACTATCAAGAGTTTTATTTAATTATCACCTCACCCGAATATTAGCCTTTTATTTACATTTGTGAAAATACCAAGTCAAAGAACAAAACAAAGTAATGGCACTTTTTTTTCAATTTTTTAAAGTATTCATCCAATAAAATAAACTGCATGAAAACAAAAATCTCTTGAACAAGTCATTGACGAGTGAAAAAACTAACATGTTCTTGTTAAAAATAATGTAAAAAATTTAAATTTATTTATTTTTATTTAAGAGCATTTTATTTCTAGTTCTTGTTTAGCATTTTTTGTTAAGTAGTGTGTTTTATGTAGTCACTTTTATTACGTTATTATTTCTTATTTAAGAAACCATATCTCATTACAACAAACGGGCCCCACACAAATTAAATAATAGAGCTCAAATTATAGAAAAACTGACTGACCAAAAAAATAAATGATAGAAAAACAGAGGTTCTATAGACACAAATGAAATAAAATATGACAGGTAGGACAAAACATAAGGAAATGCTTAATTATAAAGGTTTCTTTTAGATACTTAAGTTATATGTCACTGGTAATTCATTACAATAGATAAGACCAAAAGGTTAAAATTTTCTAAAATTATATTATTAGAGAAAAGTTACTGAATTTATATAAAATTAAAAATATATATATCTCTCAATATGTTAAGGTAAATTAAGTAACTTACTCAAATATCACTATTAACATTGTTTTGACATTAATTTACTACTACATATTATTGAAAGATAGTGTATAAAAAAATTTATAAATCAAATTTAAAATGTAATTAGATAATTAGGAGTTGTTATAATCTCATTCAACATGGAGAAAATACTAATTGATTTTGTCTGTTTTAGTTGTATATTCACACATACTTATTTCAATTGTATCTCAGTAAGCAAAAGTGTCTCTCTCAGTCCAGCTAAGTACGCTTGCATATCTCAATATACTAATTAAAGGCCCAAACCTTTCTTATATTGACAGCTTTACAATAATTAGCATATCTTAAGACTCATTCATGGTGACCAGTGAGGATAACCAAATCATGATGCTAATGTCTTTGCAGAAAAGCAATTAGAGAAAAGACATCCCATCTAAACCATTGCTTAGACCCTATCCTTGACTGTTCCTCCTTAACCCCTCGATAAATGCCCAACACCCTCTTCTAATTTATTATATCATAAATAATTCATTCAAAGCCCAGTCCACGTCCATATTAACCATGCAATACTCTCTAGCTTAGGTCTGAATTTTCAACTTAAAGGCGTTACTCTTTATATTTGAGCTTTACTTTTAGTAGAGTTTTTGAATTTTGTCTCCAGTCATAAATCATTTACATCTTATTTAATGTCTAATGTATATAACAAACACGAACTTTGAATTTCACCCATATAGACTTTTTTTCCCAAACATTCCGAACTTCAGGACCTGTCTGTTTCTTAGTTTAATAAACGATACCAGAAATACAAAAGATGTTAGGTGGCAATGATATTTTTTTACATTCGTGAAACAGAGTCCAGACAAAACCAATCACACCCTAAATGAATGCATTAAAAGGAGCAAAGCTTTCCTAGGAAGTGCATGCTTATTGAAAAGTATAGAGGGCATGACAAGAAGTGTCTATCATGTTCTGGCCAGTCAATTCTGTGGTTAGCATTGCATTTTCGTTGAGGGCATAGCAAAGCTTTCCCAGGAAATGAGTGCATTAATTTCTTTGAATATTAAAAATTTACATTATTAAAAAAGAAAATGATGTCCGCAAAAAATTGCAATTCATTTTTGTCTTGCAACCAATTTAAACATATTGAAATAAAATGAGTAAATATATATTTCAGCACAAGTATCTAAGAGGTTATTTGAGAGTTCAAACGGCTTTACCATATTTTTATTTTGACAAGTCATTATAATACATAAACAGTAATAAGTTCTGAACAAATATGCTTAATAACCTTAAATAATATATAGCCTACATTGAAAGCAATTGTTTATAAAGTCAAATAAGTTGTATTAAAAAAAAAAAAAAAGAACAAAACTTGATTGTTATTCTTGAAGTGCTTTTGATGTTTTTCAATCAAAATTAAAATTTCATCTAACCGTATTTAATGTTATCACGGGTTAAGAAAACATTAATTTAAAATGAAAAATAACTTCAAAAATAGCTAAAAAATTATACTTATGTTTTGTCCATTGTAAAAGTCAGTGGTTTGAGAGTTACAACTCAGCTGGTGTATTTTCTTGAATCTCTCCACAGCTTAAGCATAGAGATGGCCAAGAGCAAAACTGCACCCTAAGCACGCTAACTTTAATCTGCATCCTAGATTCAATTCCTTCCTTCTTCTAGGACAAGCACTTGCAAAACCCTCAACTTCATTCCCCCACTCTAAGGATCCATAAAAAGGCTACTCCAACTACCCAACTAAAATATTTGCATTTTTTCTCATTTTCTAATCACTTTTATTTATTATTTCAGCTATTGTAATCATAGGTGGGATTTTGAAACGCAATGTGTGGATAATTGAGAAAAGTAAGATGTCTTTTCTCAGAACGCAAAGTGGTCCAACAAGTAAGATATTAAAATGCTCTTTTGGTTGGGGTATATGCAACTGGATTCTATAATTTCAGTAGTTCCTTTGTCTTTTGTGCAGTCTGGTGAAGTAAAATTCACTGCTGTGAGTCCTTCCATAGGCAGTAATCATGTTACTCCTCTAAAAAGTGTTCCTTATAGACCCATTTTTCATATCGGATGGTTCAAGGTCCACCTCTCACTTTGACAGACAAAAGGAGGTATATCTAAAATTTAAACTTATATAATCATTAAGCTGAACAGAAGGAAATTACATGTCCTTGTTCTACAACTTTAGTCCACACAAACTCACTACAGAAGATGTTACTGACTGGACAATTTGGCTAGCGAGAGTGCCAATACTTTTACACCATTTGACATGTCCTGAATGGTGGCAAACTCTTCAGGCTTGTGGCTGTACCCTGCAAAAGCAAGAGCAAGAATATGGATAAAACCATTTCTCTATAAAGCTGTAAGGAAAAAATACATATTTTTGCTTATTATTATTCAACTTCATCAAACTGGAAACTGGAAGCCACGTCCACTTGCATGTGAATATATAGCAACAAGGTGATGCAATGGAGGCTTTCCGTCCTTGCTGTCCCCAAACCCCTATAGACTCAACTTTATGATTTAACTTTTAGTTTAATAGTTTAAGTATTATTGGGACAGGATCAGGTTAGAGTTCAAGCTTCATATCTGTATCTTCAAATCCACCCCTGCCCTTCATTTTACATGTTGGGAAAATCCAACCCTGAACTCAGTCAAATTGAGTCCCCCACCCCCTCTCAACATTGAGGAGGGATAGAATGAGTAATTTTTCCATGTCTACTTCAACACCAAAAAAGAATTATGCAATGTTTCTTAATTCTAAGTTCATTAATTGGATGGCTACTTACATAAGATTAGCGCTCTACTTTTCAATCACTGTTGATGCTTTAATTAAAGTTTAAATTTATTATAAAATGCACAAAATCTGCATTTTGTTCCCTTTCTTCGGGGTTTTTATTGCACAAATGATTCTGAAAGTGGTATCAGGTTAAAACACATAGCACCAAAAAAAAAAAAATTAATACCTTTGTAACATGGAATGAAAATCATGCCCATTGGAGACAACCTGCAATTATATAATGTACATGAGCAGCATATATTCAATTCACCTGAGAGCAAACCACTGTATGGTTTCTTGTAACAACAATATCATTAGATTAAACTTTGACAATGAAGGTCTTTTTAGCTTGTCAGAATGTTTTGAAGCATTAAAATTAAAGGGTATGGTGGAAAAGGATGAAACGAGAGAGAGGAGGCTGTCAAGAATATTCTTCTGAAGGTAGGATAGTGGAATGATGCAAAGTGTCCAAAAAAGAAAACACTAAACACCTATTCATCGTAATAATAAGGTCAAGAACCAGTGTAATACTACAAGTACAGAGACCAGCCAAAAAAGTCCACATGACAAGACTCCTAACATAATAAGAATCTCAATATTCTATAAAGATTAAAATATATACAATTAATGTGAAAGTCAAAATTGTGAGAAAATGCCAAATTTGGTGGGTGCAAAAAGATACTCAGCCCATTCACTAGCATGCTAAAAAAAAAGCTTTCTTCCTCCTTAATTTTACTTTCCACCCATTCCTCACCATTTTTATTTTTTTTCACTTTTTTCAGTCAAGGTTTAGTCCTTGAATAAATAGAAAGAAGTCAAATATATTTCAATAGTGCATTATCCCCACTTCATGAGAACTAGAGAACCTTATCTAAATTAATGCTTTTCTTGCCTAGATCCTATCCTCACATTTAAACATTTGAAAATTTAAGAATGGATCTTTTGGGGGCACTTCATAAGGAACCAATATCTGTTTATGTAAAACCATCTGTCACCTCTCTCTCTCCAGCAGTACCTGGCCATAAACAATGAATCATGATAGGCTCTACTAATCATCAACTTGCTCGTCAAGTTTAGTTCTTTTGTTGTAGCTTCTACCGCCCTGATGATTGCTCCATCAGAGAGGGCTGGTGGATCTTGGTTGATGACATGAAACTCAGAGAGCTTGACACCTCGGGTTTTTGTTATTTTTATTGCTGATTGGTGGATTTTCTCAACCACTTGGTTTCTTCTTTCCTCATCAATGTCTCTTGTATCTGACAACACGAATAATTACAATATAAATATTTATATGAAGTACAAACAAATATATAATACTAGTAACCGGAATTATCCACAGGTAGAGAGGGAACAAATTAAACAATTATCTGTAATGAACATAAAGAAACAACTGCATGGTAAAACCACTTTAAATCAAACATTGTAATTGAAGGATGCCAAGTGAAACTGAAGTTGTCTCGTAAATACATACCAATTTCCATGTGAGATTTGCTAGGGATGCTGTTGATTGCTCCAGGATGCAGTTCCAGGATACCTTGTAAAACAAAAGGGGTTTGTTTAAATGAAAGTTATAGATTGATTGAAGTACTTCAATAATAACTTACCGACAGTCCCAACAGTATCAATTGATCCAGATTCCAACACGTGTTTCTCAACAGCCAGGGCTAATTCAGAGGCTGCTAGACCAGCATCATTTCTGCTCCAAATGATTTATCATTTATAAATTGTATTTACAGCATTAAAGTTTATTAAGAAATTTCAATTTCAACAAGTAAACTAGAAAATATAACGGAATTAAAAAATAATATGCTACTATTCTTTCACTCAAAGTCATGAAATATCTTGAATAACATTAAAAAAAAAAGAAAAGAACAAAGATCTGAAAACTGTAGAAAGAGGTGTTAACAGTTCAAGGTACTACCACAACAGCAAAGGATAAGGATGCAATACAACAAAAGAAAAGAATGCCTGTTTTAAGATGGCAGCCACCTGTTAGGCATAAGGACGGCGCCCGCATGGCCACCGTTGCCTTCAAATTCAACCCTTAGGCTTGCTGGAGCTGCAATGGCAGTAACTATGCCTATGGATATACCTGCATCATGAAACATATTACATCTGATCATTGAAGTTATGGCTATGCAAATATTATGTTAGCCCCCAAAGATGTGTACCTTCATCTTCCAGAATAGGTCCTTGTTCTATATGCAGTTCTACAAAAGCAGAATATGTTCCTTTCTTTGAAAATACACTGGATAAATCATTTTCATCTTTTGCATAACCAGCAGATTTTGCAGCATCTAAGAAGGATACGTTTTGACTGTCAGTGGTTGTCTTTAAAGCATTTGCAAGATTCTCACTCCCGGCCAATAAGCGGCTGCACAAAGTAACAAATGATGAAACTTAAAGTAGAATACAGGATCCAACTTAGTTGATCAGAAATTGTATAATACCACAAGTTTAGAGGATAAAAATGAATTATTGATTTATTGACAAACATAGCCACAAGTAGGAGTCCTATTCTGAGACAGTATAACTTCAGTTTCTGACCTTCCCAAGCAACTTATCCCAAAGCGTGTCGGTTCTTCTGATGTGAAAGAGATGACTTCCAAAGGTCTTTTAGGCTTAAAACCAGACCTGTGAAGGTGTTAATCAATAACAAAAAATTACTACTCCTTACAGAAGTTGATAGTGACTGTGACTGGACACTGTAAATCACATCTTTGGGAATTTAGACCTATCTATCTACACACACAAGAATTAATTACCATTGGAAATTTGGAACTTCTCATTTCTATATAATTGTATACATTGATACCACGTTATTTTCCAGAGTATTCTGACTGCATACCTTATTGCGTTGTTCCTAAAATGGTTTAGACCTATAATATGTTTGTTAAACATCAAGCCATCAACAACACAACAGTCTGTTGATACTGCTTTAGTCAAACTTCAAGTCATCAAACTTGACAAATTCTTGCACTAGAGGTATATTTTACAATAACTTATTGAATAGAAATATAAGCTAGCTTTGTCTTGATTCACTATCTCTGAGGCCTTAATGTTCAAAAGTAATGTAACAAGAGACATAAATATCTTCATTTTCACTGGGCTAAACTGCTATATTTATATCCCAAGTTCTTTATTTGAAATAACTTGTGCAGAAACAAATGCCAAACATTGGAAATACATTAAGAGTACAAGGTGCTGAACTTCCAAGCTTGCTCTCTGATTATCAGAAGATAGATAACAATTAAAATTTTTGTCTTCTGAATATTCAATTAAGTCCAACATCAGCAATAATAAGAAAAGTCAAAAACCTTTTCAGGACATTGATGGCTTCAATGGCACCTAAAACACCGACAACTCCATCATACTTTCCAGAGTACGGTATAGCATCAATGTGCGAACCTGTTGCAACTGCACCAAGCCCGGGTTCTTTTCCATCCCTTCATCAAGCAAGCAAAGATAATGCGGTAAGTGTAGTTAGTAAATTACAGGCACACTTTAACTAAGATAAGGAAGATTCTGATGTTAATATGAGCTTGAAGACCCAGTCAATGACAAATTGACAGGAATTTATATATCAGGGAGTGGCAATTATAAAATGTAAATATTGAGTCAGAAATTTGTGGATAATCTTTTGTTGGGAAAGCTTGTGAGGAACAAACAGACACTCACCAACGACCAAATATGTTACCAACGGCATCCTCTCTCACTGACAGACCAGAAAGTTCCATCAGGTTTTTCACATACCTACAGATAGAAGACAAGAGTGAAGTCTATAAAGGCAGACATCTTGCATTCAAATAGTAATAAGGTCAAGCACACATTTGTAGCAGATTGAATAGTTTATTTACAGGTGATGCTATGCACCATAAGTTCACTTTTGCATCTATGCATTGTTACATGAACACTAGTCTTTTGCACAAAACCACAAGTCTTACAGCTCTACACACTAATGGCCTCTTTAGTTTCTTAAAGGGCTATCCACACAGCATTTGCTTTCATTTACCAATTGATCGATCCGTACATGCACATGCATCCATTTTATGATATTTTGCTATATAAATAGTAAGTGCCAGAAAAGACAGCATCATATGGCATATGATGTGAGAAGTTGTGGGCTTGACAATTTGACATGAGCATTGAGCACAGTTTCCTGCTCAGTCTTCTTTTCATCCTTGTCATCATAATAAAATTCACAAATATATAAACTTTATTCACACATACATATACATACCTGCGAGCTAAAACATCCTTCTGAGTATACAAGACCCTGGTTACCGACGGAGCAGGTGAGTCAGAAAATGCTGCGAGCTCGTCAATCTAAGAGCAAGAATGTACGGTACTTAAAAGTGTCAGGAAACAATCATCGCAACCCAAAAACAAAAAACACGCCATAACCCAGTCACAGAATTTCCGTGACATGATGGAATAACAGTGACAATAATTGAGCACCTGGTTCTGCAGACCCTGAGCATCAACGGAGAGTGAAGCGGCTTGGAAAGAGTGAGGCTCGTGGATTGTGTAACCAGAGAATTGTTCCATGGTGGCTGTGATGGAAGAAGGGTCATCGTGTTCATGTTGATGAGCTGAAACTGCAGAGAAGGAGATGCTGAAAAAGAGTAGCACTACAGAGGGAACCATTTTTGAGGTAGTGTTGTTCCCATCATCAGCCACTCGCCACTCATCACCAGCAATTATAGATTCCTTTGCACGTGTTTTGTTCCTTCACGTGCAACCATCACTTTACTAGTACTATAATGCATTCCATGAAAAAAAGTTCTTGCAAGAGACAAAACAATATTATTTTATTACCCACCAAACAAAACCTATCAACTTTGAATTTTGGAAGTTAATTAAATTTGAAAATAGATTGATGAACAATATATATATATATATATATATATATATATATATATAACTTTATTGCTGAATAAAAGTTAGTAATTTAGATTAAGAATCAGCTATAAGTAGCTCCAAACGCTAAGAAAAATCAAATACATATTACTTAATGTTTTAATCATTTAAAAATAATTTTAACAACTTACTTTCTTTCATTTTTATTTATTTAAAAGACATTTACCTTAAATTACAAAGTATTTTGAAAATACCCAAAGATAAAAAAAATTTGTTGGTTTTGTTTTATACACATTTTATCGATTAATATTATTTATTTGTCTTTCTTCTTTTATTTATTTTTAATAAATAGTCGGCTTTTAACATTTTGCATTACTGATTTTTAAATTTGAAAGTGTTTCATTTTCTAAATAGCTTTACCTATTTATATAGAGATAAATTTAAGTAGGAGGTTCTATTTTACGCAGAAAAAGTAAGAAGTTTTTCCAAATTTTACTAATAACAAATTGATTGAATTTTAAAAAAAAATAATTGCTGGTTATATTTTTGTTATTAAAATCAACATTTTATTTTAATAATGACTACTTATAAAAAATGATTACTAAAATAAATGTTAATTTTAATTAAAATATAATTCAATATTAATACAATATATATCCTTGTGAGCCTATATTTTTCTTTAAAGCGACAAGGAGTATTTTGGCACTTACCACCGTTTCCTTTAATTTTTATATTTTTAAAATGTTAAATATACTTTTATTAAGAAATATATAATAAAACTGATTTATTGAGGGCCTGACCTGACTTTAACGGAAGCAATCACATGAGAGTTGTGAGCAGCTTTGAAGGAGCGGTGCAATGGCAGGGTTTTGAATCGGAGAGTCACCAATGATAATGGAGGAAGAAAGAGAGAGACACACGTGCTTGAAGCTCCTCATTCCGAGAAATAGTCATAGCAACGTTGATGCTGAACCCATTTTCGTGAAGGGTACTTGGTTTCCCACCCACTTCCACCTTGCCATCACCGATGGCCTCGCTGCTTGGTACTGCCGCGGTAATAACCAAACCTACCCTTTTCATTCCTTTCTTATATTCAGTTACCCGTTTTTTATTTCATGCCAAAACAATCATCAAAGTTTTGATTTATTGAATTGTAAGCTTCGGAGGAGGAGGTGAAGCAGCGTGCTTCTCAGTGGGACCAACCAGTTTCAGAGTATTTGCACTTGTCTGAGCGCTATTTGGAACTTCACCAACCTGGTTCTGTATATGCCTTTGATGATGCTGGTGATGGCCATAAGAGGGTAACTAACTAACCCACCGTTATGTTAAATATTGTGCGAAGGAGAACATGGAAAATTAGGTGGATAGAGAGAGAGAGTTTTGGGTTTATACTGTTACTATTGTCTATGTGATTGATATGATTATGAATGTTGCAGTTGTCGTGGACGTTTGAGAAAGAAGGAGTGCCTCTGCTTTGGAGATGGAAATGCTTGCTGTCTCCTAATTGTAAGGAAACTACTGCACAGATATTGGACTTTCTCATGGATTCAAACATAAAGTTAAATGTAATATTCTGATTAACTTTTACTCTGCTTTGCAATGTTTTTTAATACAAGTACTACCCTATTAGAATTGTTAGCAACTAGTAGAAAATCTAAATATATGGGAGGGGATGATCACAGGTAATGAATAGTTTATGGGACTCTATTGTTCAATGAGGTGAAACAGGAGTCTAAAAGCCTGCCTTGTCATTTATGATATTCTTTATTTTATGTGAAACGGCATGAAATGGTAAAATCTTGCATATGAGCATATCATTGTTCCATTGTGATTATATTCATTGACTCAATCTATATTTTCTGTTCTGTGTGAGAAATCATTGTTTTATTGAAAGTCTGAAGAGCATTCTTGTTACTCATTCTTGATTCTAATCTTGAGAAGATGCTAAGCAGAAAAAGTTAGCTAGAACTGAATCAGGGAAGATATAAATTCTTCAATCTTACTTTTATAATATTTCTAGCATATTCTTGAATTTATGAAGGCAATCCCTGACACAATGGTAGGATTGCTGCCTTGTGACCTAGAGGTTACGGATTCAAATCCTACAAACCTCCTCTCTGTTTGTGGAATAAGGCTGCAATGCTGCGTACATAAGGCACTCAATTTCTGCCTTAACAGGTTTTATACACAAGGCAATCGATATCTGCTTGAATCTATGGGGTTTATTACCCTTTCTTAACAACAGTATCAGGGAAAGTCTTTCTCACTTATTCAAATCCTGTTGGGTGTATATGCAATTCATCATTGAATAGCATTGGAATAGGGTAGGTACATGGGACCCTCCTCCCTTTTCTTTAGTTTTGGACATCATAGTTAGGCATGTTGTTTCTATGCATGTACAGGACAAAGTTGTCAGAAAAACTGAATTGTTTGAGAAGATGAAAGCAGAAGCAGAAAAATGCTTAACTCAGAGTGAGAGAATCGCCAATGAGAGGGTGGAATTTGAATCTGAAATCTATGCGAAGGTAGGTTTTCAACTTTTACTTTGTGGTTGTTTTATTTCAATCCCAATTAGTTTCCTGGCATAGCATACCTCAGCTGTGTCCACTGTCCAGAAGGAAGGTAGGTAGGTCCTGATAGACTGGTGAAGCTATGAATTGATTGAACTAATTGATACCTTCCCTCTATTTTAGCCATTCTTAACTGTATATGGAGTTCCTAAATCACAAGTTTATGGTAACATGATTTCTACTTGACATGTTCAAGATTTTGGTGATTGATAGCCCATCAGAGGCATGAATTGAGTTGTGTTATCTTGTTGGTTTTCTGTTGCTGTAATGGTAAACTAGCTGTCAGTGGCTGCTTTATATAGCTTTGTGCATGAGTCTTTTCTGTTTTCTCATGATAATAATTTTTATAAATATTTTTAATAACATGTATACTTATTTACCTCTTATTAGTTATATATCCTTAAAAAGTAAAATAATTGGCTTAGCAACTGAGTGTGGGGTGTCCCCTTTATTCATTGCCAAGTTTTTTCCCATTAACTTCTGAGCTTTTGAATACTTTAAGCACATCTTATGCTTTCAAAATTATATAGCTTGAATAAATTTTACTTATTGGACTCATACTATATTAGTTTTAATAGACAAAAAACTCTGTAGGTGTTCTTATTATACAATCATGATAAGAAGCAAAATATCTGAATAAGACAGTGCCAGTACTTGGATGCAAGGTCTGAAAACTTATTTAAGATTACTACTTTTCTGGTTCTCTCTCCCCTCTTTCCATGCTGATCTTTTTCTTTTCTCTCAAATTTCCTTAGCTTTCCATTGAACAAGGATCTAATTTTCCCAAAACTATACCTGCAGCTCCCCTATTTTGGGCAACCACATTAGAATAAATTAGAAACTAGGTCATTTAATAATAAATATACTGGCTCAGTATACAAGCCTAGCACCAAAATTATTGCAGTGTCTGGAAAAGGTCAAATGTAAAATTCTAATTTGCAAAATATTTATGTGGTGACCACCAAACATTGGTTATCAATGACATAAATGAAACAGTTTTCTCTTAGAAACTCTTATACTGTATCTCAAGTATTTTGGTGCCTTTTCCTTGATTAGGTTTGGTTGAAGACAACTTCATTAAAATTTCTATAAATTTCCAACAAAAAATATTTAGTTATTCTCTACTACAACAAAAACTCGAGCAACGTTAATACACTTAATATTAATGTGCTTATACGTTGTTGATTATCTTTTGGCATGGCGTCTCTGCCTAGACCACACGTTTCTCTTTTTCTTTTTTTATCTTAAGATACTAAAACGGTTACCTCCGATGAGTGCACCAAGTTCCAGACAGCTTGTAGAATGGTTGATATTATTGTGTTAAAAAAGTCATGACTGGGAACATGCATTAGTAAATAAATTGATTGAACAACTCAATTGTAGGAGGGCACCTCTTTCATCAATATCTGGTTATTGAGGCCTAACTTTAGTGGTGGAAAGGATGATTTTGTGTCAATATTTATTTCTTCTTTCCTTTTTCCAACCAATCATCGGGGCTGATCTTGCATTTGTTTGTTTTTCTTAGTTTCTGGGGGTCTTAAATTCTAAGAAATCCAAACTAAGAGAGCTTCGAGATAAGCTGTCAAAACAAGAGAATGCTGAGAAATCTCCTCAAGAGGAAGACACAGAAAAAACGGAGAGTTTTGATGAAGAAAGTGATAATGATAAAAGTGATGAAGATCCTCAAAAAGATATTACTAGTTCTACAAAGGATGTTATGGCAAATAAGCCTTCTCGTCGCAAGAGAACTAGACACACATGATATATAATTTGCAACAGTCAAGAGTTGATTTCCGTCTTGGATTTGGCTTCTTTACAAAAATTAGTTAACTATGATGAACATCATACCCCCGTGTTATCCAATACCCATGCCTCAATTCATATAGAAGAACAGTAGAAATCTTTTGTATGTTCTTTTGTACAGGTTTTTATGTACTTCTCAGATTCTATGTAGAGTGGCAACTACAAACACGGGCTTTTCAGAGTTGTAAGCCAAAACTGTTGCATGGCCACTGCTCACTAAGCTTCCCACACTAAGAACAGGACATGTTTGGTTTAGCCTTTTATTATTAAAATGAAACTGTTTTTTACACAACTATTCTGAGATAAGTTTTAATGTTCCCTTTGATTTTGGAGAGTATCTTTCAGACTCGTGTATATCGAAAGAAATAAAAAGTGAAAATAGATATAATTATATATAAATTTAATTCTCTCAAAAAATTGGTAAAAGAGACTTTAGTCTTAAGAGATTTTAGTCTTAAAAGTAAATTTAAACATGCTCATACGATTTGCATTCACGTAAACAATTTAAATTTTAAACTCCTTGTAAAATAAGTAGTTGTATTTCGAGGTAAATTTTATGGTATTATGGGAGTTAAGGAGGTATTCTATAGTCTATTATACGTGAAATAATTGTATTTCAATCAATTGTTAAAATACAAGACATCGTAATGAGAAATACATTTTAAATAACAAAAATGGGACAATACCAGTTGTTTCAAATGTTTTTCAGCGTATTTTTAATGTGTATATTGAAAAAATTAAAATTAAAATAATTGTTATATAATATTAACATAATATTTTTATAATCTATCAAGTATCAACAAACTTTATTTTAGTTCGATTTCCAATTTAACCAATTATAGAAATAGTTAATCTTTCAATGGCATAGCTTCACTTTATCTTACAACAATAATTAATAATAGTTAATTACAAATTTTTTTAAAAAATCGAATGGAAAAAATTATTTAAAGAATAAATATTTATCGTACTGGTCATACGTACGGCAAAAGAAACACTAAAATCGAAGGGAAGAAAATCCAGAGTCAATGAAGAATATTCAAATCCGCAATCAATATTTTCCATTTGTTCATTAATTACACTTATAAAGCCCTTGTTGTTGATTATCAAACTTCTGCGGTCCGTACATGTTGGTAGGGATTTCGAACTTGGGATTGAATCATCCAAGTATTTTCAGAAAAAACAACTTTTAAAAGAGGAGAAATATACTGGATTAGAAAATAATCAACACACTTTATTTTTAAAAGTTTTAACAAATGATTAATATCGGTTCGAGTATAAGAGCACGAGTTAAGTTAAGAAGATCAAGAAAATATTGAGTTTTAAGAGGATCTCATATTTATTTATAAATATTAAGATTTTATTAATTTTATTATGAAATTTAATTAAGATTTATTCAAATTTGATTAGAAGTTATTATCTGTAAAATTAAGATTATATTAAAATTTCATTAAAAATAATTAACATATATACTTGTACATGTACAAACAATGAAATAAGTATAAGAAAGATAAGAATCTGAGATTCTTACTATAAGGAAAACTTTAAAGTTGACCCGTAACTACGAAGAAAATTTTTATTCAATAATTGTTCGTAGACATGCACAGAAGAAAAATGGGGCTTTGAAGATTAGTTTAAAAAGTGTCTTCGTATTTTGTACTCACAAATTGTTTGTCAAACTTATGCCGTTGCCGTACATAAATATTTTAGCTCATATTAGAAACTAAATATTCATGCAAAGATTTGAACACAGTTCAGCAGCAAAGGGTTCCAAACAAAAACACTGATAGCGTGATATTGTAAAGTTTGACAATTTCTTATTTGTACAAATTTTGACGGTATGATTAACTACAAACTCCAGCGTCAAATATAAGACTAGTAAAACATGCACGGTTCAGCAATTCACAACGTTGCCACCCAAATACAACTATAAATACCCCCTCATATTGCAATGCATCTATATAACACACACAAAATTATAAGAAAGGAGAAAAGTATGTCTGAATGCAAAGGTATACATATAGAGTGATCGTTCACGTTAATGCATGACATGAGTTATGATTAATAAATGAAATAATAATATTCTTATACTTGTATAATACTTTTATTTTTCTTTTGTTTCCTTTTTTTTCTCTCTCTTATGACGTAAAAATGGGTTATATGAAATATACTGTGATGATTGTCTCTGAGTTTCATAATTAGAGGCTTAAATTGTGCGCAGGTAAGAGCTCATGGCCTGAGCTGGTTGGAGTGGAAGGAACGGTGGCGGAGGCTACAATTGAGAGGGAGAATCCTTTGGTGAATGCTATGATTGTGCCAGAAGGATCATCGGTCATCTTTGACTTCCGATGTGATAGGGTTTGGGTTTGGGTAAATAAAGATGGCATTGTTAAACAAGTTCCAATAATTGGATAAAAAGTGTTTAGTTACATATGCTCCAACTCATTAATATAATGTAAAATAAGGAGTTTCGTTCCATTTACATTTTATTTCACTCAAAATAAAGTGAAAGGGAGGTCAAAAGAACACAATACACTACCCTTTATTGCAAATATTGTGTTTTTTTAGTTTTTTATTGCATTTATCTTTTTTTTAATGTGCTTGTTAAAAACAACTTACTAACTCAAATAACTTAATTCAAAGGACCAAACTCTTCCCTTTATTTTGTTTTAAAAATATTGGAGCCTTAACGAAAAAGATAAGGATAAATTAACCCCGAAAACCTCCATTGTAAATATCTGTTACATTGCAAAAATCATTCAACCACTTGACCAAAACATAAAAGTGATAAACCAAAATATTCACTATAATATTAGAAAGAAATATTTCAATCACCAATTCGACTAATTGCAAGTTCGTTAAAACTACATAAACTTCATAATTCAATTTCTTTTGGTAGAAAGAGCTTTCATATCCTGAAACTTGAAAAGTAATTTGTTAGATTAGAAAACCTAGAAAATAAAAAGCCGATTAAGTGGCCATTTGCTATACGTTGAATATTGTCATTCATAAATTATAATATAAAATTACCTCTCGAGAACTACACCGTCTGAAAATAAACACAAAACAGCTCTAAAATTGAAGGAAAAAATTAAGAAAAAAAATGGTAACAATCTTTTATGAAAATGAAATATGTTGGTCATGACATGGAAACTTTTCTTTCTGTCATTCTAGTAGAATTTAATTTTAAAATTATTACAATAGCGTAAGTTTTAAAAAATTTACTGATTTAGGATGAATTTGATCAGAAGCGTGATTGCTTTTAAAGTCGTAATTTCAAATATAGTTTATTATTTTATATTTTTATGCAAATTAATTATAAGTTAATAAATGGTATCCATAATTGATAACTTTTAAAATCAGAGTTACCTTAAATTGATAGAGTTTTAAAAATTTGTATATAATATTTAATTAAAAATAAATAAAGTAATAATAATAATAATAATAATAATAATAAGCTAGTTAATAATCAGAACATTATCATAGGAAAAGAATGAAAAAATGATTCAAGGCATGAACCTGGGCAAGTGCATGCCACGTCCTCATGCTTCACCATTAAAGGCATTGGAGGAATGAGAAAAATGGTTGAAACCACGTGGAAATATGGAAATCACTTGCAAAGCTGATGTAAACTAAAGTCGTAAAGGATATTAAAACTGGGAAATTTGAAAAGTTATCAACTTCCTCATATTTGCGTTTAATTAATGTGCAACCAAAGATTTCAATTAAGCTTTTTCCTATCAATTTTTGCATTTTTCTTATTTATTTTTTAATTTTTGAAACAAGTGATCGCTCATAAAATATTTTTTTACTAATCTTCTGTTTTCTTTTTTTTTTATTATTAAATTTTAGTTTTCACTTTCTTTTTAATATCTCTAAATATTACAAGTATATTCTTTTATTCTCTAAATACAATAATTTTTATTTATTTATTAGTTAGACGTCAAATGAAAATATTATATTAGTTAAAAGGACTAAGATTGTTACATAATTAAGAAAAAAAGAAAAGAAAAGAGGGAAAACTAATACAAAAAATTTAGTAAAAAAAATAATGTGTAGCTCGTCGATCTAAAGAAAATTAAAATTGAAGATAAAATGGAAAAATATCAGAAATCTAAAGAGAACATAAAATTAAGATGCTATTTGATGTCGAGAGAAAGGGGGAGTTTTTCCTTTCCCTAATCGTTAATTGCCCGAAACGAGTGCTAAATTAGTCTTATGTAACATCACATATTAATAACTGATCTATTAAGTTGTTTTCATTTTCATCAAAGAATCATTTTTAAATATTTTTCTTAAACACTTATATAACATACTTCCCTATATAAAATCCTCATTTTAGATAAGATTTTTTTTCAGAGAAGAAATATTAAATAAATGTAATTTTAAAAATTAATTATCTTTCTCATTATGTCTTATGAAATATATTGGCACTTAAATTTTAAATTTTTTTTATAATTTATTTAAAATTTTAAAATTTTTATCTCTTTAATTTATTTATATTTAATATAAAAAATATTGACTATTATTAATTAAATAATTATTTTTTAAAAATTATTAAATTGAAAAGTAATAATATAATATATATTTATTTTTTACTTTAAAATATATTTTAATTATTTAATATCTATATAATATATAAAAAACTGAAAATTTACTTTAAAATTTAAAATTATTATTATCTCAATTTAAATTTAATATAACATCAATTTAGATTATATGTATTGATTTTATTGATTTTTTATGATATTTTTCTGAATTTAATAGCTTTATCCTTTTAATATATTGTTATTAATTTATAACATGTGTGTTTGCTTATTTTAAAGTGAAACACTTGTGTAGTGTAAGAAAAATTTACTCTAAAAGAATATGGCTTTTTTATTTTAATATTGTAAATTAAAAAATAAATTATCAATTTAGGGTTAACTTTAAACTATTTTTTTGTCTGGAATTTTTTGACCACATGGCAAAAGATTTCACCAAAGTAGCTGGCTAAACATTTCATAATTTTATTTTTTTTAATTAAATTTCGCCATAAGAGTGCAAAATTTAAGTATAGCAACACGTGTCGTGTCTTGAGTAGTTTCGCACATTTGGTGGCAAAAATATTTTTGAATTTTGCCATAGGACTGGTGAAATAATTAAGATCATGACATATGTCAACATCTTTTAAATTCACAAATTCAATGGCGAAAATGTATCAGTTATTTTGCCAATCATTCTGCGAAACACATGCTACCTGCCATGTTCTCCTTTTTAAAAATTTTTGCAAATAATGTGGCAAAATTTGAACATTATATATACCCACTTTGTGCACCTCTCATTTTCATCGAAGAATAGCAAGTTTGAAGAAAACCAGGTATGTTTAATTTAATAAATTTATTATTTAAATTTTAAATTATTAAATTAGTTATTTTTAATTAAATAAATTATTAAATTAATGAATGAGTATTGTTTAATTTTTTATGTTAATTTTTGTAAAAATTAAATATTAAATAAAGTTTAATTGTAAAAATGCAGGATGAATGGGATTGTTATTATTCTATATTGGAATGGTAGAATCTATGAAGGAGATGAAGGAGTAAGTTTTGAAGGAAGTAAGAAAATGATTCAGATAAAGCGTTGAATAAGTTTTGAAGCATTGAAAAGAAAAATTCATTTGAAACTTAATCTTAATCATAATCAAGCCATTTCTAGATTAATTTCTCATTTTTTTATTGATGAAAATATTAGACAGTATACAGCTTTGAATATATGTGATGATGAGGATATTGACTGCATAATAAGTGCATTTCAACAACAATGTAGTAGAAATGTTATTGAGTTATATGTAGATATTGTTGTTGGTAGAAGTTCATCAGTGCCGTTGCAGATGATAAATTTAAATTTATCACTTTTTCATCAAAACGATGGGACTCTTGTGAGTCATAATGATAGTAGAGGTAAAATTAATTACATTGTAATATCTTTTAAGTAATATATGTAATTGTTAGAATTAAAACTGATAAATTTGTTGCAATAAAGGAGTTAGGAATGATGTTGATGAAGATAATGAAGACTCATATGCAGAGAGTTATACTGATGGAGATGATAAAGTAGAAATTTCGTTAGGCAGTTCTTTTTCTATTGATGTTGAAGTCGAGTTTCATTCTAACTTAAATATAGAAGTAATAGAAAATGTAGGAGGTAATGTGGAATAAATTTAAAAATTTGTTGTTTTTAGTTATTTATTTAAATATTAATGGTGAAGATTTTGGCAAAATATAATGCAGGAAATATAATTCCTTTTTGGAATGTTACTCCACAGTATAAGTATATTAAATTGGAATATCTTGATCAAGAAATCAATGAAGAACATTCTGAAGAAGTCACTTCATGGGTTGAAGGAGAACCTTTATTCGTTGGGTTGTTATTTGATAGTAAAAAAGATGTGAAGAATGCATTAAAACATTACGTAATGAGGATTCATCAAAGTTATTTTGTGCCTGAATCTAAACCAACATGTTTGTATGTTAAATGCTTAAACCATAGCAGTGGTTGTCCATGGAGAGTGAGGGCTTCATTGTTGAAGAATACAAACAAGTGAAGAATTACTAGATAGGATAGTTCACATACATGTGTCAATCTGAGAATTTCTCAAGATCATCAAAAGTTAGATTCTGATTTAATTTGTTCATACATTCTTGGTAAAACATATATTAATTGCATTTTTATTTTTTTACAATGACATTCTTATTAACTAAACCAATTATATTTTATATAGGAATGGTGAATGAAGAACCATCGGTACATATTTCATTGATACAAGAGCGAATTTGTTTTCAGTTTGGATACAAAATTTCATATAAAAAAGATTGGAAGGCGAAGTAAAAAACCATTGTTAAAGTATTTGGTTATTGGGATGAATCATACGCTACCTTGCCATATTAGTTAGAATACATACAATTACATGCTCTTGGATCTATTTATAAAATTGAAACAAAAGATTATGTGGTTGGTCATCAAGTGGATAATAGGTTTAGAGTATTTGAATGATTATTTTGGTCATTCAAACAATGTCATGAAGCTTTTAAATTCTGCAAACCGATATTGCAAGTGGATGGGACGTTTTTATATGGTAAGTATCATCATATATTGCTTATTGCAACAACTCAAGATAGAAATAATTATGTTCTTCCAATAGCTTTTGCAATTGTTGAAGGAGAAACATTGTCAACATGGGAATGGTTTTTGGCATTGATTCATTTGCATGTTACTGATAGATCCAGAATTTGTTTGATATCAGATAGGCATCAAAGTATAAAAGAGGCTGTATCAAATCCACACATTGGGTGGCAACCTCCAAATGTGTATCATGTATATTGCATTCGTCATATTGCTAGCAAATTTAATCACCTATTTAAAAATATAGCATTGAAGAAATATCTCATCAAATTGGGTATGTATTGTATTGTTTTACCTAATTATGAATTCTTACGCGCATTCTTTTAATATTTTGAATGTTGTATATGTAGGTTATACACCATTGAAGGTCATATTTCAGCAAAAGTTAACTAGATTTCATAATGAATCTGAAGATATACAAAGGTGGACTGACTGCATATCAAAAGATAAATGGGCATTTTCTTATAATGATGAACAACGGTGTTATGGACACATGACCACAAATATTTCAGAAGTAGTGAATAAGGTGTTTAAAGGTGCTAGAAACCTGCCTATAACTGCACTTGTTAAGGCCACGTATGGACGATTGGTTGAATATTTTGTGAAACATGGAGAAGAGATCATGTCTGACCTTCACAATGGAAGCATGTTTTATTGTAAAGTCATGTTGCAAATTCAAAAAAATCAACAAGAAGCTTCGTCACACCAAGTTCGTCGGTGTGACATATAAAGAAAAAATTTTGAGATTGAAGAAGCATTTAATCCAATAACACAAAAAGGTGGACACAAATGGACAATTATATTGAATAAGAGGTTTTGCGAATGTAGAAGATTTCAATCTTATCGAATTCCTTGTTCGCATGTCATAGCAGCTTGTATAGCTATGAGTATTGATTTTTGGCAATATATTGACCCAGTATATTCAATTCAATATGTTGTAAATGCGTACTCCCCACAATGGTTCCCTCTTGGAACTAAATGCAACATCCTTACAAATAGTGAATGGAAGTTGGTGCCTGATGTCGAGAGAGCAAGAGGTAAGGCCCGACCAAAGTCAACTTATATTAGGAATGAAATGGACTAGGTTGAGTCACAAACCAGACAAAAGTGTTCCAAATGAAACAAAGTAGGTCATAATCGATGCCATTGTCCTCAACAAAACAATGTTGGTTAACAAATATTTTTTTAAATGCATATTTAATGTATTCGTTTCAAACATTTTAATGTCCATTATCCTAGTTATGAATAATATGTGATGACTCTGTAAATAAAATATCAATGCAATATGGAATTAAGTATTAACTACAAAAACCATACAAGTCATGAACATCTAATATGCAGTCTAAAATAATTACTACATATAAACTCAGCATTGTCCTAGCTACTCCCCCCTATGTGCCTGATGATCATGATCCTTTGGAGTCAAGATGCACAGCCATTGTCTATCTCGAGCTCCTTGATGGAGGTTTCGACGAATCTCTCCTAATGCCGCAGCCACACCAAACTCGGCATTAAGATCAATACCTAACTCAATAGGATGCATGAATGATGGTATAAATTCAACTTGGGCGTATAGGGCACCTTGAGTCAATAGGGTTTGGTGCTCGTAAGGAGGTGTCATAAAGAAATCAGGTCATAGGTTGTATTCTTCTGATCCTGTAAATGGTGAAGAAGGGGGTTGTGATGGATGGTGGGTACCCTGTGATGAATGAAAATAAGTAGGGTCAGTCAGCAAATGAGATGCCTGAAAAGGAAACTGTGACAGTACAGGAAAGGCACCATCAGGTCGCTCTGGCATAGTTGAGACAGCCCACTCTGCTGCCTGAACTTGTCTTCGTTGATGTCCCAAACCCCTTCCTTCTCTTTGTTGACGCGACTGGTCTATGTGTAAGTCTAGATCGACGGGATTACCACTTTGTACATGAGGATATGAAGATGAAAAAGGACCTAATATGCGATCTTGCTCCCTCTTCAGTGATAGAAGAGTCTCAGACAATTCCTTTAATTCATGAAAGGTAAAGCAATAGTAGTATAATCTCTCCATCGCATCATCCTAAAATGATAAAAATTTAACCAGTAGTGTAACTTTGTATATAAAAAATAATAATAGTGAACAGAGTAAAATCAAATATTAACATACGTACCAAAAAGTTGATAATGTTGTATCCCAGGTCATCCAATGACGAGTGTGACTAACATATCATAGCACGTATTCTGAATTTGAGCTCAGTAAACCATACTGAGGCTCATTAGTCATCACCCAAAGTTGTCTACTCTCCCAAATTTCTAACATCACACTAAACTTGCTTGACCAATCCTCTCCAATCTTTCCTCTAAGGGTAAGGTCATGTAGTTGGTCAGACTGGTAAGGAGCCTTTGATATGTGTTGAATCATACCAAACTAATGCATTACTCAATCAGATTGATGTCACTAACATACCTAAAAACATATCAGTGGCACCGCTGCCGTCCATAAGTTCATACCGTCTCTACAGATAGGTGGAAGCATGTTGATGAGTTCCATATTGTATGGCACCCATACAATCTGTATTAGGACATAAAATAAGGATTAATAACATGTAATTTAAATAAGTAAACTTAGTATAAAAGTATGCTATAATACCTCATAACGTCCTAGACGATCAAAAATATATCTGTAGTATTGGACATCTTTCTTCTCCTTTCTTAAACCCTGGGATAACCATTTGCAAGTAATTTTGACCATCCAAACTATACAGTCAAACAATATTCTCCATATAAAGCTGGCAAATGTGTAAAAGCATAGTAACATTAGCAACTTACATAACATCGTAGTGTATGCTTAATCCTATGAAGATAGCAATATCCTGAAGAGTAATAGTACACTCTCCAGGAGGCATGTGGAAGGTGTGCGTCTCAGGCCTTCACCTCTCTACTAATGCAATAATCAACCTCACGTCTAGAGGAAACTGAGACAAGTTAGTCACTCCAATAAAATCTGCTAACTTAAGATGCAGAATAATTTCTTTAGGAACACCCTCTAATTTACCAGGATTATTTTGACTCTTCCTGACCCTCAATATCAGGGTGATCACGTCCATCCCAAATATGTTTAGAAATATGAATACTCTAAAAACGAAGAAGTGATGGATCTTCTAGTCTGAGATTAATAACCCTACTCTGTCGAGAAGATGATGCCATCTAAATAACAAAAATATACTAAATTATTTTATATCATAATGAAATTACTAAAATTTATATAAATAATATACTAAATTACTAACATATAAAACTCTTAATTCAATTCGGTAATCTTTACATTATTACTATATTGCAAAATTTTATATTTCTAAATCATACTCAAATTAATTCATGGTGTAAAATTTTATTATTAAAATTAAACTATATATAAGAATGTACTAACTAAAATTTTTATAAATATTATTACGTTTTTTACATTAAAAAATTCTAATTATTTACATACAAATAATTTTTTAATTTATAATTTTTTAATTTATATATACACATGCTTCATACAAATTATAATTATATCTTAATTAAAAATGTCATAATATTTTATATTATAAGTGACTATCAAATTTTATAATTTTTAAATTATACTTAATTTAATATATAGGTGTAAAAATTATTTATTACAATGAAACTAAATATAAATCATTATTATCATAATTGAATTATTTTAATTACCTATTATTCTTTTTTCTTTATTTTTACAAATAGATAACAAGTATCAAATACATCACATTAATAATATTATGCTCATATATTATATGAAATGAAATTTAAACTATTTTTTTAACAGCTAATTATTATATTATATTTTAATTTACTAAACTACAACTTAACTTTATTAAAAACATGTTAATCTATATACAAATTAATATAAAAATATTTAAAATTATAAAAAAAATTTATTAACCTTAATAAACCTCAGGCCAAATATTTTACTACTCACTGACTACATAATCATTTGCATTAATTTGAAAAAAAATTAAAATAAATTTTTTATCATTTGTCAGATTTTTTTTAATAACAATCAATTTAAAAATAACATTTCAATATATAAATTATACTTTAACACGTGTAAAATTTGAAAATTTTGAGGCCAAAAATTACAAATAACAAACAAAATATTTGGAGTGATTTTGAAAAAAATGCAGCATGACGGAGGAAGAACCCGAAATGAAAATCGGAATGCAGAAGAAAAGGAAGAAGAAGGGTAGGAGACAGTTACTGTGTGGTCGGACACGTGTCACTACTTCAATGGTTTCGCCAAAGGTGTGGCAAAACAACTTTTCGCCAGGACAGTGGCGAAATAACTAGGATGTTGCCACGTGTCCTCAAAAATCTCCAACGATTCATTTTGAATATTTTTTATTTTTTATTTATTCCGTAGTGACTTTTGCGATTCCTATTGCAAAACTATATAATTCTTTCGCCACGTGTCACTTTCCTATTATTTTCGCTCTGTTGGTGGTAAAATTAGGTCAATATTTTGCCAGTCAAATAGCAAAATAATTTGTTGTATGACATGTGGTTTCATCTTTATTATTTCGCACTTTTAGTGGTGATTCACGAAATAAAAAAATTTAAAAATTAATATGTTTTGCCAATCGTTTTGGCAAGATTTATTTTTTAATTTACAATATTAAAATAAAAAAGCTAAAAAAATATCATTTATGAATAATTTAATGCTGAATTAACTATTATTAATAATTTTTTTACAAAAATTAAATTGTCAACCTATAATTATGAGTTTGTATTAATAATATTATACTAACAAATAATTTTATTAATAAAATTATTAATATACACTTTGAATACATTAAATGTTAGAATAATGTGTTATTTGTTAGAATAAGTCTTTTTAAAGACAATACTAGTAATTTTTTTTTTTATCAAACAAAAAGTATACTAACAAAAATCATCTTAATATTTCACAATTTTTATATATTAATAAATATTTTTTAATAAATATGACTTCATTTTGATATTTTAATATATTTAAATCTTTACATTAAAGCTAAAAATTCCTTAGATCATTATTATGGCATACATTATAAAAATATATTGAAATTTATATAAAACTAAAAAGTAAAAGATAAAAATTTATCACCAGCATTATTGTTGATAATGGTGAAATAATATATTAAAAGGAAGAATAAAATATAAATAGAATTTTTTTATTATATTAGATGAAACAATATAAAAAATTATTATAAAATTTTAAAAATATATGATATTAAATTTTGATTCTTATACCATCTTTGTTTTAAAATTCAAAATCAAATTATAATATATTTGACAACTCTTTTTGGAGTTATATATATTTTTAATTTTTTTTAGAACTTTTAGTTTGTCAATTAATTTTAGTTTTCTTAATTGCTCTCTTTATATATTTTGGTTTACAATCTTGATTAATTTTACGTACATTTTATTTTATATTTTAATTGTGTTTTATGTGAGTTTTGTAGTTTTTGGTATAAAAAAAAAAGTTATTAGTGTAGTATACTATAACATAATCATATAGTTATGCTATAGCGTTAATGTTTAAATAGGATGTTTGGGTCGAACCTCTATACTAATTTAGATAGCTCATATTTGGTACAAAACTCTTGGAAACGTGAGGAGTATTCAAAAGAGAGCAAAATACAAAAATTAGGACAAGAAAAGTTTGGAGCTGAAATACAAGACTTCTTTTAAGGATTAATTCTTCGTTTCTTTGTGTACTTCTTCTTATTCATGGATTTTTTTTGTTTTTCTTTCATTGTTATTCATTTTAAGTTATTTTTTTATGACTTGTAACTAAACTATTTATTTAGGGCAAATTATGAAGACCATATGTTCGATGTTATGTTAATGTGAATGGATTAATAGTTTATTCATATTTGATGGTAAGCATTATATTTAAATTTAATTATCTTGAATTGCTTGATTATCAATTTAGGATTATAGGAATTTTTACAAATTTGAGAGAAAGAGAAAGAATCATGCCTATGAATGCTTTACTATGAGTTGAATAACATATAAAGATAGGTAAACATGATTCATGTAGTATTTAAAAGATTTGAAAATTATTTCTAAGATAAAGTATGTTAAGACCTTAGGTACTTGACTTTATTTATATGACATTAGATGATTTTGATAAAAACTTTAATGATATAATAACTCTACTATCACTTATTTAAATTTGGACAAAACTTTAATGATATAATATCTCTACTATCACTTATTTAAATTTGGACAAGGCATATTAATATTTATATTGTATTTTATTAACACATAGTTGAAGTAAATCATCTTAACCTTTAATTCAATCAATTTTTATATTACTTTTAAATTATTTTAACACTTTAGTCTTTATTTCTTTAAAAGTTATATTTTTTAATTATTAAACTTATTATTTAATTAATTAAAATTAATATTTAAATTATTCTTTATAGGTACAAGTAACTCGTATTTCACTCTATTACTTGAGAACCTACTATACTATACAACAATATTAAAGTTAACTAATATCATTTGAAGTAAACAAAAATATATAAACATAAGACTTTATTTTAATGTATGATTAGTATAAAAATTTATAATATTAATTAAGTGAAAGATGAAACAAATATATTTTAAAATAATTATCATATGACAATTTATGCATGATTAAATGTTCATGCATTTTAATTAAATTCTAAAAAAAATGAAAATTTAATATTAAAAAGTCACGTGTTTCACTTAAAAGGATAATATATTCTTTTAAAATAAAACTTCTTATTCTTAAGAGTAAGAATTTAATTTAAAATATAAGAGTGAATTATACTCCGACGCTGACTAAAAGTTTTTAATCACACAGAATCATAACTGTTCCATGATGTGCGTGAGGTGAGGAAGAGGGACTAGGTTCCTCTGCAGCCATTTTTCTTACATTCATATCATCCAATGACTTATCTATGTTTCTTTTAATATATAATTAACTTTTTTAAATTTTAAAAATAAAATGAAAGATAGAGATTGATGGCAGAAAATTGACTGCAGGAATCATATACAGTATATAATGGTAGGGTTAATTGTGTCTATAAATGTCTTACGGATCGCATTATAACTGATATTGTATAAAACGTAAAGCCAACCTATGCCGATTAATTAATTTTTGTATTCCTTAACCCGTGTTCAGGGTTAATTTGAAACGATTGGATTAGACACGTACGATCTATTTTGAATTTATGACCATTTCTTCGGAAATGCAGGCATACAAGCATTGAGGATAACTTGGTCCAAGACAATCTCAACAAGACATATATATTAGAGTGAAATATAATGCGCAATGCAAGCTGTAGTTCAGCACTCATGTTGTTGTCAGTGACAAACCCCCTTTTTCATCCCATCACCCAATTATGATTATTATTCTCGTCAGAATTTAATGGTTAGTCTTTATCATATCTAGGATAGCGTCACTAATTAATTAAAACTTGGTATAATAGCGATTTAGTTAATTAGTTTCTACGAGGAAGCTAATAAAGCAGTGATCGTTTCAAATTAAGACGTATCAACCAAAAATATTATAAGAAACCACCAAAATTGATTATTAACTCGCTTTTGCCGTCTGTAATTAAGATCATCACGCACCAGCTAAGGATTTGTTATACAAGGAGACATTTGTTCATGTAGAGATTTATTTCTCTTTAAAATAACCTATAGGTTATCCTCAACATTATTCCTTTTAAACTGGCTCCATTCCCCTCCTTTTGGTCATTAATTTGATACATATACGTTACACTCATCTGTTTAGTTGGAGTTATTCAGTTTGAATGAATGAAAATTAGTGACATAATAAATTGAGTATATATGCACCATCGTATAATGCAAATATAATTGGCTTGGGATCAAATTAGGGTACACCCTACTACACTAGATGGATGATGCTAATAGTTCACATGTCTCTTCCTTTTGAAGAAAGGCTAGGAAGCCAGTTAAAAGCAAGTGAATTACTAGCGCTAACCTAAATTCAGCATATCGAGAATATTAATTTCTATTAGGAATATGATAAAGACATTTGGAGATGCAACGCGTTTTCTGTTTACATGTTCACATTGCGTATCATATCATCGGAGCTTCTTTCATTTGCTATAATCTGATTTCACATGTAAGAGGCGAATATTTATATTTGAGGAATATCTCTTGTTTGCAGAATTACGCCGTAAAGCATGTGTATGGGATCATGCATAACAGTAAATCTTTATATTTTTTTACTTGGGGTGATGTGAAAATCGTGCCATTTGTTAAACAAGGAAAAAGTATACCATATTTTGTACCATCTCTTGCGCATTCTATTTGCCATTATATAGTCAAATATAGCAAGTTAATTGACAGCTAGGACACGAGAATAAAGTGTGAAAACACTAAAAAATGCTCCATTTCTCCACAATATTATGCTTAATATTGCCATTAATTGTTGTGAGTACACGAGAATCAGTCACATTGACGCGGCAAAGAAATTACAAGAGATGCCAAAAGAAAACCACCACCACGTCATGAAAGCAACATGAGCAGAAACTGTAATAAAATCAAATGGATGAGAGAGAGGTGGAAGTAATAAAAATATACCCAAGGTTTAGACCCATCATAGAGCCGGCTAAATGGAAAATACCATGAGAAAACGCCAAAATGACACTCTCTCTTGATAGAAAACCGCTACTGTGCCACATAGACTTACCCAGCATTTTCTTCTTGTTCCTATTTGACACCTTTCTTACATATTCTTTGCTCAATATAAAGCCCTTCCATCTTGCACATCTCTTTATCAACGTATAAACTGAGAGATCGCTAATTGATTTTATTTGTTTCTGAGAGAGACTGCTTACTCTTAATTAATTCGCTATGAATTCAGAAAAGCCACTCAGTTCTGAGATTTTAAGTGAAGAAACGGATCAACAAGAAGAAGCACAATATGACAATGAAGGAACCAAACGCTCTTATGAGTGCACATTCTGCAAGCGAGGCTTCACAAACGCTCAGGCTTTAGGGGGTCATATGAATATCCATAGGAGAGACAGAGCCAAAGCCAAACAAGTTGTTCCAAACTCTTCACTCCCATTAATAAACAAATTCAACAATGATGAATCCATGACCTTTCCTTTTGCTTCTGAAATTCCAAACCAACCCACAAGGCTTTATTCCATTTTGGAGTCTCAGAGGAACTGTGACGTGTATTTTCATCCCCCGCCACCTTCGCATACCTTTCAATATGAGTTTTATAACCCAAGGTCTCGGCCTATGAGTTTGAACCAAGAGCTTCGGGGTGCCAATTTGAGTCTCCAAATTGGTCCAAGTCATGTTGATGATATTCATCAAGTTAGGAGAGGAAATCAGAAAGATAGTGAAGTGGACTTGGAGCTCAGACTTGGGTATGATCCATATTAAAATGGGTATTTCATATTTTTAAGGTAATGTATTCATTTCTTTTCATGTGATTATTTAGATGGTTCTTTATACATAAAATTGAGAAAATTACTTGAAGCGCATATCGAATTCTCAGATGAATATTTAGGGCAAGGTTCTTTTCTTAAGACATGTATAAAAATTGAAAGCTGACCACAGATTGTCCACATAACAGGTTGGATGCCCAGAAATAAAGGTGTATGAAGTATCAGAACTAACGCTGATGTACATAAATTTTATTATTCTAGTTTAATTACTCTGAGTGTGTGTAAGAAATCGGAGTAAAGAAAATGCCAGCTTTATGCTTAACCTTCGTGTATGCACAAGCATATTTAGAAGTTGAATATGTGAATATATAGTTGGAGCAGTAATTATAACCTAGGTTTTCCTTCTTTTGCTTGTATTTCGTATATATATATATATGTTTCTGGATTCTTATTATAAGACACAATTAACAGTGTTATATGCAATTTATGATCTTGCACTTGTCTCGCCTTCCTTTGTTTCTTTTCACGCATAAATGCAATATATAGAAGGCGATAACTTTCAAATATACATGCTGTTAGCTTTGAAGTCTGCAATGAGGCATGTCATTCTTGTTTTTTCATTTATTATCCTTCGAAATCATGATTTATTCATACTGATTAATGTTTCTCTCAAGATTTTTATTCGTTGATAAGATATTGTCCCAGCTGCTTTCTTGTCAAACATTGTAATTTAGTATAAGAATCATATTGTACATGCTTCGGCTGTCATTGACTAGGGTTGAATTTATCAGGGTAGATTAAAGTACCTCAAGAATTTCAATTTTCCGATTTAAAAATTCATATAATAAGGAAGGCTAAGAATACAGACATTCATAGCCCATATACGCATTATAATCCATCCTACTCACCCTCCAATCATCTGTGTCAAGTTTTCTATTTAGGTTTCAGACTCTTCAGGGTATATGTTTTTATTTATAAGCAAATAAATTGAATTCAAGTATAACGATTATTTCAACCCATTTACATATTATGATCAGAGAAGGATAGACATCAGCCCCGGTGAAGCAACCTTAGCTAGCTGAACCAAACCAGTCCCATCCGCCCTACTCATGTGTTTTCTTTAGGGTAAAGTTTATGATCTGTTTACGTAAGAATGCTTTTAAAGTTGGTAATGGATTAATTAATCACTGAAAAAAAAACTTTTTGGTAAGAAAAAATGAAATGTCATTTTAAATTGCTATTAGTTTTAAGAAATTCCGTTTGAGGCAATTATTGGGTATATGTAATAACGGGAATATATAATGCTTATAAATCCCTATTGTTCTTTAAATCTAGAATTTCCACGAGGGTACAAAATAAAAAAAACTTGTTGCTATGAGATTTTGTTGGAGAGTTTCACTGTTATAAAAATAAACTTCAAAACAATGATTGTATAAATACTTATTCATAACTTCTTTTTACTATATAGGAGGCACCGTAGACCAGAATTTGTTTTTTCGGCAAAAGGGAAAACTAAAGGGAGTATATAGGACAAAGGTAAATTGGTAAATAAAACTCAGTAAATCAAAACGAGATCGGTATCACGTGGGCTTCATTGTCTTGTTACCTAAAATTTTGTGGAAAAATTATAAAGACAAATCAGTAAGGGAGTGGGTAAAAAATTAAAAATATAGGGCAAAACAGTAATTTTGAATCTTTGATACCATACAAGCTATAATAAGGATAGTTTAAATGGGTGTTTTATTATTTTAAGCATTGACAATGTATCCGTGCACACTATACATTTTGCAGAAAGTTGATCTATATGTAGAAGAATTGTTGAAAGGCCCATGGAAAGATGAAAAGATGATATCTCTTGATATTACTTGGATATGCATACTATCTACTTCTTTCTCTTATGTTCAGAATGAACAAATTGAGTAACTTACGTAGTTCAAAAAATCCATATATATAACATTTTCTTTCTTCTATTCTAATTTTAATTCACACACATATACACACAGCAAACCTGCAAGCATGCGTTTCTCAATCTTCATGAATATTACAGTGTATGCGATTGATTGCACAAGAAAAACAATTAATGTTATGATCATCTACAACAGTATTCATTTATAAGGAAAGAATAACGTTAATTATACAGTTGCTCAAACACAATAATATACATATTTGTATCTTTGTCTAAACTGTATTGTGTTAAACTCTACCTTTTTTTTTTGGTAACTCAAATTCTACTTATGAAGTTTTTCATATTTGCAATTATGATCAGAGATGTGACCGTAAAGTTTGGATATGGTATTATATTACTAACTTGTATATATATATATATATATATATATATATATATATATATTTGTGTATTTATTGAATAACAATTTTAATTTTTTGTCACTTCATGTTACTTTAAGTTTAATTAAATAAAATATAATTTTTTTTATAGATTAATAGAAACATTACCTAACAACACAACAAATATCGGGTAGAACTACATAATAGTTAAACTATTAAAGTTAAATATTATAAATTATAATATTTTTTATTTAAAATAAAAAAAGAAAATAATTATAATGCTATTAAAGACAAATATTTAAAATTACTATACATATACTTTAGGTTTACAATAAAACAGATAATAAAGAAATTAATTTAATATTATATATTTATTATAAATTTGAGTGAAGATCCATTGATATATGTTAAATTTAAATGCTTATATCTCTTATATAATAATATTTCATAAAATGAGAAATTAATAAATCTAATAATTGGTTTGAATGTTTTTTTATAAGGTAGACTAAATTTATAAAATATTATGCAAAAATAAAATAATTGGGTATTTCATCCTATTATTTTATTTCAATGCGTAATATTTTTTTAAAATATATGTAAATATCAAATTTTGAATAAAATATTTACAATGTTTAAAATATATAAAATTTGATATACATAATTATGAATATAATATAAAAGGATATGCTAATACTGCATCGATACAAGGTGATCAATCATAGATTTTTGTGTTTTTTTTTAACACTTTTCTAATATCTTGAAAATCTAAAAGGCAAGCAATAGTATCTAGATCCTTAACAAAGCTGAATACAAGTCCTTGACAGTAGTTGCAAGTGAAATAACTTGAATGATTACCTTATTTAAAGACTTTGATATTTTTATAAACTCAACATTAGTATTTTATAATAATCAATCTATCATACATCTCTCTACAAATCCTACATTTCATGAAAGATTTAAATATGTAGAGATAAATTATCATTTCATTCAAAAGAGTTCAATTCAAATTTGATACGATTGATTTATGTTAAAACTCAATACTAATTAGTTGACATCTTAACAAAATCAGTAACTATTACTCAGTTTTTAAAATTTAATGTTCAAGATGAGAATTCTTGATATCTATCATCCATCTTAAAAAAAGTATTAAACATTATGTATTCATTAGAGTTAGTTAAAAAGTAATATATTTAATTAGTTAGTCGTTAATTACGTTGTGTTAGTTGTTAGTTCTATTAGTTCCGTTAAATATATATATACTTGTGATTTGTATTGTTTAAAAAGCTAGTAATATTCATTCTTCTAAACGTTCAATATTCAAGGACCTCTTCTCCTTCATGTCTCTCCTTGAAGGCATGTAAACTAAAAAGCTTTAGAGATTCAACAAAGCCCAACGTCTTTACATCATATATCTCATCAACATTTGCAGTAATCAGTAGTAAATGCCTCTCTCCATTTGTTATAATGATTTTACTATCTGGACCTACATAGCTACATTCTCTACACAACACATCTAATTGATCTAAAATCATCAAGTACATCAAAACTTTTTAATTGCTAAGTTTCCTTGTAATGAGTGTGGATTCTGTGACATCAGATCTACGGTGTTCATCTTTAAGTAGCGCAGATAGAAGCTTATCACGTAAAGATATTTGTCCAAAGTCTTTTTTAAAAGAGTTGATAAAACAAGACTTCAACAATGGTTGTCTTGTCAAATCCCACTCATACCCCAGTAGCTGATTTTTTTTCTTCTTTGAAAGCAACAATTTATCTTCTTCAACAGATTTTGTCAATTTCAACACGGTCTTTACTTTTAATTCAATAGGGGACCTTAAGTTCATCTTCGACAATTTTCTCTATTACTTGAGATTCATTCTTAGCAAATGAACAGATAAAGAATGTATGAGGAATGAAAATGAAAATCAAGTAAATAAACTGTGAAATATGTACTAACCTGCATTTTTTTCTACATTACCATATTTCCATTTTTAAGATAGACATATTAAAGATTAAAACTTGTACATGTTAGTCTTGAAATTAGAACCATCGCTCAATTTAGTTTTTGAAAAGAAATCTAATAATTGACTTTAGCCACAGTCGGTCAATTTGGTTCCAAACTTTGGTACAATCAATTTTATTCTATCCTATTTGTATCCAACTCTTATACTATATCTATTATTTTTTATTCTATATATCTACCACTGAAGATAATAAAAACATCGTACTTTTAGCGAGAGGAAGCCATAGAATTGAAAAGATGGATTGGAAGAAGAATGCATAGAAGAGTAAAGTTCTCGTCGTCAATGCAAATTGGAAACTCGGCAATCAACTACTGCACGATCATACAAACTTTGGATTAGAATAAGAGACTTGAGAGGGTACGTTTTAACGTTCGTGCATGACCTGTCACTCTATTTCAATTATTAGAAATTACAATAAATGAATTTTTTTTTTATTTTTTAAAGTAAAATTTTAAGTTAACTTTTTAATCATTGTCTTCAAACGATGGCTAATATTTTTTTAAGTAATTTGGAAAGGAAGGAACACAATCAAAAATTCCAAAATTTATTGTTTAAGTAAAAAGATTTCATTATGGCATGCACAAATGATTAGAAGAAAAACTAAATTTATGGACAATTCACACAATATAATAATAACAATTCCATAATAACACAAGAAAAAGAAAAGGCAAATACCGATGCAATTTAATTTTTCCTCATTTGAATGCCTTATTTAATCATCACCATTTTTTTTAAAGAGGCTTGAATCAGAGCAAGCAAAATATGATTGTGACCCAAAATTTACCCAAAATTTATTTCTTTGATGTATCCCATTGCAAAAATCATTGTGACCCAATTTCACCATTCAAGAACTCAGTAATATCCGAAATGGCCCATACCGTCATTAAGAAAAACAGTTGCTGATGGCTCAATTAAAAAAGCCCAAATCCACCAAATTCTCCATTCTTCTCGAATTTTAAGTGGGCCACACCAAACGCTCTGATTGGCGATGAACTGCAAGCCGTTCTCGTTATCCTAAACTTTCGTGATTTGAAAGGTATTTTATCTCAACTTTTTTAAAACTTTTAATTTAATAAATATTATTTATTAAAATTAATTACATGAGATGAAACTATTATTCATACATTTAAAATGCAACTTGTACGTCAGAGAAGTCACTCCTGAGCATAACACCAAACAAATATGATTTAAAGATGCTATATCACTCCTCATTCAATTGCACAACCACAGTACCATAGAAGATTTGAAGTCTCCACTCTAAATGCCTATAAATTGAATTTAACGTTACATTGCAAATGATGTTTAATTGAATAGCATAGGTGGTCTGCAGGGGTCGAAATGAAAAGAGTTAAGTTTTATAGGTTTTAATTTGACCTAACTTGGCTTAATCTAACTTATTTACCTAATGTAAAATATTTTTTAAGATTAACATAAAATTTTCTAAATTAATAGAACTTAATTTTTTTATTTTTCATTTAAAATTTTTTAAAGAAAAATAATTATTACATAAGTCTTTTCTTTCTTTCTTTTTTCAAAAAATTAACTTTCAAATAAAGGATAAGATTATCATAAGCATTGTTCTTGTAGAAATGAAAATGAGACATCACAGTATAGAGGGATCGTAAGACAACTATAATACAAGCCCCACATTAGCACCGCAGGACATTGTTACTTGTTATAAGCATCCAAATAAGTCACAGTTGATTTATCGTTTCCTTTATTTCCACCACGGTAAATCAATAATATGGAGCCACAAATTGCACTTAATTTGTTCCTTATTTCTCATTAAATTCCTCATCGTAAAAAGTTTAAGGGCGGATTTATTTTATAAAATTATGTATATTTGCACTTAATTTTCTTACATGAAAATACAATTTATTTAAAAAATTTACTATTATAATTATTTATGCCGATAAGGTTTAGTATAATTTATAAATAGTTGAGATTCTTTAACATACTAAGAGAGAAAATGATCCCTTTGTGTTCAAAGATTGTCAAGGCTATATTTAATAAAACAAATTAAAAATTTCAAGCTTCTAACTTCTAGCTATAAAAATACTGAAAAATATAGAGAATTTATAATTGAAAGTTTATAATTGTATAAGTAGTTTATAAATTAAAATTACTTAACAAAATAAATGTATAACTAACTGATTTATATTAAATGATTTAAAAAAAAACATGTAATATAATATTAAAATTAGATATTACTAATTTTATTTATTTAATATCAATCAATTAATTAAATAATTATATAGCAAAATAAAATTCTTTTTCATATAAATTTTAACATGAAATATTCTAAACTATATTTTTTTTAATATAAAATACATTTGGATAAAAGAAATAAAAAAAACAAATAGAAAAAATAGAAAAAAGAATGAGACTATTGAAAAGGTGAAAAAAATAAAAAGACAATAAAATTAATATATAATAAAAAATATAAATATAATAAAATATTAATAATAAATTTTTAAAATCTAAAAAAATATTATATGACTTTTAAAAAATTAACTTTTAAAAGTTACAAACCCTTTTAATCTTGTATTTTTCAGACAACTCTGCAAACAAATTAATAAATTCCAAGGTACTAAATAAACTCCAAACTATTTTTACTAAATATATCCTAAAGATATTCCCGGTGCATTCAAAGCGATTCAATTATGCTGAGGTTCTTACCTAATTTCTGCATCTGCCAGTATACCTACCACAACAAACTTCAGTAAGTCAAAGAATCAAATAGAAAACTTCTTATTAAGGTGATAAATGGAATTTCTGCATTCCTGCAAGCCAGAAAAAAAAAATTAAAATGTATAAAGTTGACTAAAGAATCAGCCATATTTTTTTGTTAATAAGTCTTTTCGTAACAATAATCTCAATCATATTAGTATCATTGTCAAAAATCAATTGATGTAACTGTTTTTAGTCTAGTTATTGATAGAAAACAAATGGTAAGCCATCACCATCAAGATGTCAAAGACTAGTTACCCTACTACGGATACAGAGTCTTGAACCACACAAAGAGGAGCATTATCCCCAACTAGTGCCCAAATTCGAAGTTGAGAACAGCTTCAATTATTGAACCAACAATATCTACACATATAACCGTAGAATAGGAATTATTCTTGTCAAGAAGTTAGGGAGATAATAAGATTTCAAGAAATATAGCTGTAGATTGCACTGCACTAATATTTGTTGTGATCTAGAATTAGATAACCACAATGAGTGGGCATTTGATCCTTCAACGTAAATATTACTCCAACCTGCTCCACACGATCAGTATTCTCTTCTTTGATACCTTTTCATTATGGAAAACAGGTCCCCACCATTAATTCTACCTTTTCTCTCTCCAACGTTATCTACTGATATAAGCATTGTGAATACATGGCTAAGCTAATTCTGGGTAATTTGAATGGTCATAAATCAGGAGAAAGATTCCTCTCTTAACCTTCGGTTTTGTTAAGTTGACTCCATACTCATGCGGTTTAAACCATGCTGACAAAATATACAATCTGTTGAAGGGGGTGTCTTAGGTTAGTTCAAGTCACCAATCACAACACTTAGGTGAGACAAAGCTAACAACTATTAGTTGTTTTCACTTTATTATTTCATTAATGTACTTCATTATAAAATAGCTACATTCATCGAAAGAGGAATTTTTTAACCTTCTGTCCTTTGCTGTATATTTGAAGAACTGAAGACAAAATCATCAGTTAAAAAACTATATTTGCATGATTTTCAGCAAGCTTAGCGAGTGAATTTTGAAAAACAATGTCTAATCTAAATGATTTTTCTGGATCCTAAATTAAAATAGTGGAGATTCATGTTGCCATATTCGTTTATAAGTATCAGTTCACCTGCAAGGTGCAGCCTAGAACTGCTTTTGACTCCAACATAGTTCATGACAGAATTGTTATAGGACAAATGTTTCATTGAATTTTAATTGCTGAACAAGGTATCTTGATTATGGATCAAGACTTTTGAATATATGTACATCATAACATGACCATTATCCTTCCTTTGATCCTTCTGGAAGGATTTAGACAAAGCAGAGACAACTAAAGTACTAAAAACGTATTAGGCTAAATCATTTAATTATTTATAGTAATGAAGTATCAATTGAGTTGTCCCCATGAAAGATTCAAAACACGCTGGCACTATGCAACAAATACAAAGCAATTAATTACATAGATAATTGAGCTATGTTATAGAAAGGGTTACATATAAATAATATAACTCAAGTGAAAATGATAACGTCGTCGTATATGCCCCATTACGTGTAGAATGCAGACAGAGTATGATAACATGATAAGTGCAGAGCACGTTATTAGCATGTAAACAGAAGCACGTAAAGATATCACGCGTTGATGACTATTATAGAACTAAATGTGTATGTAACAAAATTTCTCACAAGATAGGATGGCATAGTTTTAGATGAAGTAATCACAAATTTTGTAATTGAATGAAGTAGGGACATACAAAAACGTGCCATGTCCCATTTATAAAAATGTATACCACACTGACCCATTGACACGTTTTGTTCATCTTACCAACCCCATAAAATCATAATCCAAATGCGTGTACGCATTTGGAAAATGGAAAGGAATGGCTGGCAAAGAATGAATCACGCGATGCTTAGAATGTTGAAATGGAGAATACCAAAAGATAAAAAGTGACATGGACGGCGTGCTGAGACAAGTGCTAAAGCACAAGTTAATAATCAATGTGTGGTTTCTTGAATCGTGAAAATCACAGGGGAAAAGACGGAGAGGGAAATTGCATGGATTATGTGAGTAAAAATATTCCTTAACGAAAAAAGAGCGAAAACAGAGGGAAAGGAAGGTGCACGTGTACTCATCAGTGTTTGGAATCAATTTTTGGGAATTGATTTTTATTTTTATAAATTATTTATTTGGAAAATTATAAGATAGTTTTAAATTTATATTAAAATATATATTTTTAATCTTAAAAATTCATTTAATAATTGTTTATTTTCTTTTAAGATATAATCATTTAAATATACAGTTGATTTTTTAGTTCATTCCTTTATACAGCTTTTTGACTAAAATTGGTATAAAATAATAATATTTTTTCAAAAATTTACTTTACCTCATTAAATATCTAGTTATGTGCAATTTAGACTTAACATTCAAGAATATGCAATATAACGCTCTATACTTTTAAAAGTATGTTAAAAAAACCTCTTCCATTACTCAATTGTCAAATTTTTCTATTTTTTGAACAAAAATATTTTTAAATTTTTAAATTTTTTCTCTCTCTGGATTGACAAACATTTTAAAGTATTTTTATTAAAAAAATAAAAAAAAATTAAACGGCTAAATAACATAAGAACTTTTTAGAGCTTTTTTGCACACCTTAAAAAAATATAGAGTATTGCTTTCACACTTTCAAAAGTTATGGTATAAATTACACATGACCAACTATATAGATGATAAAATAGACTTTTCTCTTTTGAATATAGTGTAAATCTAAAGCATTTTACTAGAATAGAGAATATAAACATTAACCGTACTCTGCAACAAGTTAATTTGATATGTGTCACTATCTCACAAATTTACACGTGGCACGTTCATATAAGTTGAGTAATACTCTCTTAACAATAGACACATGTCATGTCTTCGAAGAAAATATTAAGTTTACAATTGTTATTCTGCATTATTAATTATTTTATGAACATATTTATATTTTTTATTTTGAAATTTTGAAAGTTCTTATTGATTGTCATGTATGTATATTTATAGTGTAAGTAAGATGTTTATTTAATTATATTTAGTTAAGATATATTATTTTTGTCGTTGGTTAATTTATTTAAACAAGTCAAATTATTATAATTGTATATTTAAATGGTAAATTTTTTTAAGGAACAGAAGGTTTAATGTATGAAAGAAATAAGAAAATGATATAAATAAAACGTTTGAATTAATGCTATAAACAATACATGCAGGTTTGAATTAATTTATTTTAATAAAACTGTTAGAAAAAATGAATTATTTAAAAAAAATGTCATACATGGCCGAATTTAGTAACTAGAATAGAGTTAAATAAATTAATACTTAAATTTCCAATCTTTGTAATGTAAACTTTTACCGTACTTTCGTATAATAGAACAAGATTGTATAGCTAATAAATAGTAAGAGATAAAGTCTATTTCGATCATTTTTACGTGTTGAAAAAAGAAATCTTTAATTACTAATTAAGATATTTTCGTGATATACTAAAAAAAATAAAAGAGCTGTATTGAAGGAATGAAAATGAAAATGAAAATCTAACCTGATAGATTTTGTCTTCAACCCTTCATATTACAATTTCTTGATTAAAAGGAAACGCTTCGATGGCCAATAAAGACCTTAAAAAATAAACTTAAAACATATTACATCCCTTTCCAATCTTGTTCTTTCAAGATGCATGTGACATTTCTCAAAGATTACAAAGGATAAGGAAAATGATCACGTGCTAAAAGGGCCCCCAATAACTATAACTTGATTAGGTTCTTTTCTTAAGTAACTTCCAATGACCAAAAGCATCCCAAAGTTAGACACACACATATATATGTAGTTCTTTTGGCCATCGAAATTTTTTTATATAGCAGCTTTGAAGTTTTTGGGTCTTAGTCTTCTCCCTTTAGATATCCAACCCAACTAATCTCTGGGATTCACATGGTTAGAAGCTGTCTTTTCCTTGAGCTCTTTTGCAAGCACATCTATGGAATCTGAAACTTCAACCCTATATACATAGAACCTTGAAACAAAGGCGAAGAGGATGAGGTTCAGGAAGTTTAGTACTGCAAAAAATGCATAGTAGTAATCAAGATGAGACTCGTTCAGATTGTTCAAAATCCACCCCTTGTGACCATGTTCCGCGGTGAGGTGTGACACTGTTGAGAGAAGAAAGGAACTAATGAAATTACCAATGCCTAAGGTAGTTGAGGAATATGAAGTGCCAAGGCTCTTCATATGTTCTGGCGCTTGATCGTAGAAAAACTCAATTTTGGCAACCTCTAAGAATGCATCAGCTGTTCCCATTAGTATAAACTGAGGAAGCAAAATGAATATGCTCAAAGGAACTTGTCCTCCACTTTCAACTACCCCGTGTTCTCTGGCCACTTTAAGTCTATAGCTTTCAGTCCCAGATGCAATGATCATAATCACAGTGTGGATTACAAGGCCAATTCCCATTCTCTGAAGGAGGGTAATGCCTCTGGGATTCTTTGTAAACCTTTGCATTATCTTGACAAAGAAACGGTCATAGAGCACAACACAGATAAGCAAGGACACAGTAACAAATGCAGCCAAACTTGCTGGGGGGATTTTGAAGCTTCCGACGTGTCTGTTAAGAGTAGTTCCTTGCTTTACAAAAAGGGTATTTATCTGAGCCATCATTGTACTTGGAACAAATGTAGCAACCAAGATTGGAATCATCCTTAGCATTTGTTTTGTCTCCTCTACTTGAGTAACAGTGCATAGCATCCATGGACTGTTATTTGAATCTGTTCTGACACAGGCCTTATCAAGGAACCTGCACATGTATGTTTTTTATTAAGCACGTGGCAATTGCATTGTAAAATTAAGCTCATGATCAAGTGGAAGAGAAAGTATGATAGAATTTTATACCTCAATGTTGGAGTAGAATGAATTCTGTAACTCCCTTTCTTTACATACTCTTCCGCATCAAGCTCATATAGTTCTTTTGTGTCACGAGGAACTGGCACTTGCCATTTCCTCAAAGCAGCCACTATGACCCTAGCCATTCTAGTGAAGGTACTCCCTGCAGGCACCTTGTGCCTATAGAAGGGTGTGCCTGCCAAGAATATCATGATTGATACCAAAAGCCCAAGAGTTGGAAGAGCATACCCAAGAGTCCAGCCCACATTATCTTGGATATACACTAGAACAGTGTTTGCAAAGAGTGTCCCAAAGAAGATACTGAACATCCACCAATTGAAGAAGGAGAGCTTATGTTTCTTCTCTTTAGGATGAAAATCATCAAATTGGTCAGCTCCTATAGTGGAGATGTTGGGCTTGGTTCCTCCAGTTCCCACTGCTAGAGTATAAAGTGCACCATAGAAAACAGCTAGCTGTAGTGTGGAGGCTTTCTCACATTTTGTCACATCCACTTCAAAGCATTGAGGTGGCTTTAGGCTGGGAAGGGACACTGCCAGTGTAAGCAGAGACATACCCTGCCATTGCCAATGCCAGCACAGATGAAACAATCAAACACCACCAAAGAATTAACACAACAATTTAAACAGTATGCATAACCACTGATTTCTTGGGCAAAAAGTTACCGTACATATTAAGATTTCAGAAGTAACAAAACCAACTTTAATGGGTCTAACTAAATCCTCCTACAATATCTTCCTGGTCCTACTAATCCCCCTACGTACTAAATATTGAACGTTTTTATATTTTTAAGATATTAAATATATTTAATAAAAAATGAATGCTTATTTTATATGATATTAAAAGCATTAATACGAAAATCTCTTTGAAGGATACAATACTAAAAGAAGAAAATTAGGGAGGAAAACTCAACCAAAACCCGGGGACTACTGACAGGATTGACTTTGACCTAGATAACTATATAATACACACATTCGTATCCCCTGGAACCCCCTCCCCCCAAAGCAATGTTACAAACAACTGATCAAAATTAATTAGTTGTATTATTTGTATAGATTTTTATGTGTATCCGAATATATGTTTGATTTTATTGAATACTTGAAAAAGCCTAAGATTAGAATAAAAATTATTTTATAATTACTTAATCTTGTTTTTCTATTTTTAAAAATATTTTTTCTTTTTAAAAATAAAAATAAAACAAAATTTGTTTATTGACATAAGTTTTATTTTCATATTCTTCTTAAAAAATATATTTTTAAAAATATTTTGAAATATAATTCTAAAAAATAAAAAACTAAAACAGAAACAAACAAGCCCTAGTATTAAATATACAGTAGAGGTGGATGAAAACAGGTGTCCAGTTTTGCACTTCATATTTTATTATCCATCTTTTGCGCAAAAATATTTAGATTAGATTTTGCAATTCAACTTGCAAATTTGTTTTTGTTGTGCCTAAACTCACTAGCCCCACAAACCCAACACGTCCCTGTCTTGATATATAGTGTTAGACTTAGTGGTATTTATAATTTCACTCACACTGCACGTAGGAACAAAGACATGCAAGCCTACATCGGGGGCCTTACGAACCATACTTTAGTAGCATGCACACACAGCCATGAAAATAGCGGTCCAGTTGCTTCACTAGTATGAAAAGAATACAACATGCTTTGGACCAAACTAGACTGTGACTTTGACACTTTCCTACTACCTTCCATGTATTTTTCTTCGACAACACTGCCCTGAGGTCAAATTTTAATACTTTGCCAATATTTATATCAACATGTTCCATCTAAATTTCGTTATCGATATACTTTAACAAAAAGAGTGTAAAAAAAACTTCAATTTCCATCTATTAATAAATAATTTAATTGCAACAACAGCTAGTTAATGCATCAAACATTTTATTACGATATATCACTAAATTATTAGATAATAATATAAAAAATTATGCTAATAATAAATTAAAATAAAATTTGTGAAAAAAATTATATTAAAAAGTAATATAATTATAAAGATATATGTTAAATTATTAATATAAATTTATATTAGTAGTATGATATATATAGATAATACATATTCTCTGCTGATAAAATTATTTATTATAGTATATTGTATTATATTATTAATATATGATATTTTCTTATGTACAAATTTAGTTTTAAGAAATTTGGCTGTTTATCCCTAGTATTTAATAGACTTTAAATACTTAATGCTAAATTAAATATTCATAAAGAATAATTGTAAATCTCTTATCTTATATGTCTACAAATCCTCTTAATTATTTATATAATTGTAAAGATAAAAAAAACATATACACACTTTTTTATTTAATAATTACTTTATAGAATAATAAAAAAATATTTAAAAGATATATAAAAGGGATATAGCAAAATTCATCATTAAATAGTTAAATACTACTTTACAGCTCATTAAATATCATACTCACAAAAATATTATACCAACTCTCATTATTCATTCGTCCTCAAAAGTCTAAGTTCCATATGGCTGGTTGTGCTTGAAGATTCTCTTTGTTTGTCTGGTATTACTTAATCGAACGCGTGAATTAGTGTATTATTGGGCCACGGATAGCTACTCTCCACTTATCCTAGTAGCTATATTACAGTCAAAAAGGTTAAGATTCAGACCTCTTTGTATTTTAGTTCACAAAAGGTGGCACACTTCTCATACAAAATTAATGGCTGAAATTTATAGATGCACTTTTTCCAATGTCATTGGACGAATACGAATTTTTTTTTCTCTTTGGACAAAGCTCCGTTTGCAACTAGAGAATATTAATACAATAGGAGCTTTCTTTGATCCATAAAGTTGATAAGTGCTAGCCTACCATCGTTCAATTGGCTGGTTGTTTCGTGACAGATTTTTTATGCAGATTAATCAGCAAGCGACATGTAATATATGATACCAAAGCATAGTTTTAATTAATCTGTATGTAGATTATATCATGCGATCCGTCTAAGAACTGTTCTTATTAATTTATAAATTAGATTCTATGTATAACCATAAAAAGAAACTTTAAAAGAAAAATAAAAAGGGAAAAGTTTGCAGACATATTAATTATATGAAATAAACTTACAATCATTATGAATCTTAGTTAAAGTCATAATAATTATTATGTACCCTTTAGCAATCAAATTAATAGAATCAAAATTAAGGTCAAAATATGCGGGCTTAGAAGATTGAGATCAAATCTAAATCTTTATAATCTTTTTAGGGTACACGCAGCAAAGTTCTTGGGCGTGTTGTCCCCTTCCTCACATTTCAAAGTTTCTAACAAGTGGGAGTGGAGAGTTGAAATGTAGTGACAATTCTATTGAGACCTATTAGATTTGTCAAAGGCGGTTACAGTCTTAGAGAGCGTGGTTTGACTTCAATTAATCATTTTAGGATTACAATTTGAAAACTTAACTCCTACTCTGCTTCACATTCACACTTCGGAAATAAATTGAATTAGATATAATATTATTTGTGTAAATGTAAGGTATACTTGTCGTGACACCGAAAATTAACTTCAAACATGTACCTGTCCCAGTCCCACCCTGCTGCGTGTTATTAAGGTTAAGTTTGTCAAGCCTAAGGGCCTGTCTAGACATTCTAGATGTTTTCATGTCGTGATTAAAGAATTCAATGACTGGATTCAATTATTTGTGACATATTATTAAAAATTTAATTATGCTAATAATAATAAAAAATTGTTAATCTAAATATTTAGAGATGAGTTTAAGAAAACTTACCGAAAGATAAATGGTGGAGGCAATGACAAAAGTCCAATAGCGGCCAAGGCAAGCGTCTGCAACATATGCGCCTAAAATGGGTGTGATCCAAATGGTGCCAACCCAATTGGTGACGTTGTTTGAAGAGGATACTGTGCCTTGGTGAAGCTTCTTTGTCAGATAAAGGATCAAATTTGATGATATCCCATAATAAGCCATTCTTTCGAATATTTCATATACTGCATCCACGTATTCAACCAAACCAATTCATAGGTCAGTTAGGTTTCTACATATTTCAAACTTAGAGGATTGAAGCTTCTAGGTGTTGATTTTGGCATGGCACTACCATATTTACTTCCTTTTTTTTGGTATGTATGTTGCGCGTAATCTAAGTTTTAATCAGCATTTGTTATTGGTGTCTTTATTTTTGGTAAATGAAATTACCTGTAATTCAATAAAAGAGGAGACACGTGGCCTCATGAAATATCAAACTACTTGCGTAATCTTAAGAATTAGTATAGTAACAATCGAATTAGAAGTGTGTTAAGCTTGCCAATGGTTTGTTTTTAAAAGCATTCCATCAGTTAATTAGAAATTTGGAACAAAACATTCATTATCGTTTAACAACAACAACAACAATAATAATAATAATAAGCGTTTCTTTTAATATTATTGGAGTAACATTTTGTTTGCTTTTATAAAAATTGAATATGCATCTCATCAAACTGGAGAAGGTTAGTACAGAAGCTTTTTGTTTTTTCCTTCAAATGACACCTAAACAATTTAATAAAAAAATATATCACAATTTCTTAAGCTAAGTCTACATAGCACTAGCTTTTAGGAATCTATTAGCCGTGAGAAAAACATTTCGTCCCCACTTCAGTATGAATTTAATTAAAATATATTTATATAATATAAAAAAATTATACTATCGTCCAATTTTAAATTACTTTATTAATAAAAAATCATTAATTGTTATAATATTCAATTTAAAAGTTATATTCACATCATATTTTAATTAATTGATTCAATTAAAAATTTTACATCGAAATTACGTTAAAACTAAACTACTTTTTAATTTATATTATATTTTATTTCAAAACCTTATCCAAAGTTACTAAAACTAGAAAAATTATTAAATAAATATAAAATATGATGTGAACATTTTAAAATCCATTATAAGCCTAGGGAAAGGCTATCATCGATATCCATGCATTAAAAACCCAAAAGTACGGTAAAAATTAACTAATAAATCCAGGAAGAAAATTTTTATTCGATCAACTCTTTTTATAATTATTTATTCAAAGAGAGATGAATAAAAAATTATGAAATAAAATAATAATACGATGGGGGTGGGATAAAGAAAGAAAGAAATTATAAAATTGTGTTATAAAAATATGCATACAAATAGTATAACTTATTCAAAAAGCAGTCTACGCCTACATGAACATGTTCACCTTTAACTCCTTCAGAATATTATATATTGGTTAGGTGTTTACTGTAAACTCATTCTTTTTTTTTTATTCCGTTGAAGTATTAACATATTATTTAATAGAGCTAACATACAATTAGGTTCTTGAAAGTAATAACTTATATTGTATTAGTTTCAAAAAAATTTCACCAATACAAATAAATCTTTTAAAAAATAAAGTTATTTAGAAGTTATTAGTTTTATAGTATAAACTTAATAACAAGTTCACTTCGGGGACCAATTTGCAGGAAAAAAAAAAAAAAAACACTATCATTTTTAATGATGAAATTGTTTATTAGCCCAAAGTAGTATGATGGAGAACATAGTATTTGTTTCGTAGGAATTGATTATATGTGAATATTTATGGACTTAGTTCATTTAAATTAAATAGCTACACAAAATGCATACGAGAATCCCTCACTATGCATGGGTAACATCACCAGGCCAAAAAAAGTATAATGCTGATGGAACAAGGGTGATCTAATGATTAAAAAACAACATTTGCTATGAATAAAATAAATATAAGAGAGAAGTGAGATAAATAGGAAGAAAAAAGAAGTGTGCCAGCAACTCCTTTTTCTATGATGCGAGCGAAACAAAATAAGATATTTATGCAAGGACTTAAGCTGCTAGTGGCAACATCACTATGCTGCCCACCTAAGCAAAACCCCAATTTGTCCTCTGAAACTACGAAATCTACTCCTAAGTTACGTAATGCCAAGTGCTGGAAGAGGGTGGAAAATGGAACAAGAAATAAAAGAAAATATTATTCTCACCAACATCTTGACGTTGCAGAGAACTGTGGAATAAAGTATAATGGAGCAGAGAGCTAGTTTAGAAAATTTTAAAACATTCACAGATCAAAATATTTATCGGTTTTGTTAATTAAACTCTTAAAATTCAGTTTAAGCATTTATAAATAAATTTTTTTATAAAATATAAAAATACAATAAATACTTCATTTTTAATAAAAATTTTAACAAAACCCAGTATCTATCTTAAAAAATTGCATAAGTTTACTGGGCGTGTTTGCAAGCGCACGAAAATATTTTGGACTTACTATAATTGCTTACAGCCTTTTAATATTGACGAACTTAGGAATAAGCTCAAGTTGGTCGAGTGGTGTGGAGACAAGTATTTGCGAAAAAAATTTAAATAATCCTAATTTATTTTCGAGTTAAGGTTAGTTTGTTTCAAGTCAATCAAAGATCCCTTACACAATATCTATCACTTCAACGTGATACTCAAGATGTAAAAGGTATATTTTTTCACGAGATTCTAAAGATGAAAATGTAAAACAAAAAAATTGAGTTGGGCTAAACTCCGTTCACAGTCACGCTGGGAAAAGGGGCAAGAACAATTAAGCATAAAAAAATCCTAAGAAGTCTTGAGTCGATCACAATCTAGGGGACAATGAGAAATTAAGAAGTGCGTTTAGTAAAAAGGTAGAAGAAGGAGAGGGGCCTAAATATCAAGTGAGATATTGGTTGCGTTTATTAGGAGCATTCCTTCGACTTCCACGTTTGAGAGAATAACTTTTTGGTTAAAGATGAAAATGACCACAAATGTAAAAAGAGAGAGGGGTTACCAACAACGAAGGAGCAAGCTTTCCAACCACCACTTTTGGATCTAAGAATAGGTTTCCCTTTAAGAGTCACAGTTCCATCTTGTGTGAACTCCTCATTCGCTACCCTTCCTTCTTCCATAGTCATCTTTAACTTCAGCTTAATCAACACTACAAACCTCTCTCTCCTCTCTCTACTCTTTTACTCTTTGCTCTTTCCTCCCTTGGATGGAAACGAAGAGTGTAAGTTAAGAAGGGTTTTCTTGGTTGAAGAGGAAAATGAAAGTACTCTATTTGCTAATGCTATTGTGCTCTCTCCTTCGATGAAACTACACAGAATTTATAGACCTCACTGATCACTCTATGGTCTGTGGATACACATAACTTGACGTGGGCCCGCGTGACCATTACCATTTTGTCATAGCCTTTGCTTTTCACTGCTCGTATTGTCCTTTTTATATTTTTTTAAATAATTTATGTATTTAGTACAGAATAATTCAAGGCATGGCATAAAAAATTTATTAAATTAGCTGATAAAATTTTATTTAGAACCTAAAAAAAGACAATAAAAACAATTATCCCTATCCTTTCATTTTCTCAATTCTATTCTGCCCAAAATAACTGGAAGCACAACACAAAAGGTATGATCATAATTTTCTATGCGTATCAATTCGTGAACAACACAAATTTTTAATCCTGCCCATTAATCATTTAACAACCAACAGCACAGAAAATTATTCTGTGATTTAATTGCATGCGCTGTATTCAAATCCGGCCCAGACATAAAAAAAGTAACTTGAAGCTTCTAAAAATTATGCACAGAAAAGTCTAAAAATTATTGTTAATTATTAATTAACACATAGACTATATTAAAAATTTATTTTTAAAAAAATAAATTCATCATCTTATTATATCACTTTTATTTATTGACTACTTTGGTTTTTTTAGTCCAATGCTAAAAATTATTAGGTGATCCTAAATTTAAAGAGCCTATAAATTGCCTTGCTCCCTATATTTTATAAGGTTAAAAAAAAGAAGAAGAAAGAAACACGTGTCCTTACATCTAATTTTAAAGGTGTAAATGAAACTTTTCCTATACTCTAAAAATATTAACCAACAAAATGTATATTTTCGAGACTTTAAATAAAGTTTTATATTTTGAAGACTAATAAGATTTGAAACTTTTTAAGAACTAGTCCACGGTATGAATGACATACGTGGACCTGATTTCAAAGTGCTACATGATTATGCCTATTATGTACCGATTTTCATTATGATAATAGCTAATTTTAAAATCATACTTTTTATTTTCGAAATAAATATTTTTTGTACATATTTTAAAAACTAATTATTACTTGTATAGAAAACTCAATAAATATTACTTATTTTTATTTTTATCTTTGTTTTTTAGTATTTATTAGATAAAATGTGAAAAATATTAATGAAGCAATATTATTTCAATAGACAACATTTTAGCAAGATATAAATCATAATTTTATTTATTAAATTATATTTTATAATTATAAATAAAATTTAAATATTGATTACTTTAAATTATAGTTTATATATAAAGATAAAGGAGCTAGCACTAGAGCCCTGGCAGGTTGGCAGCCCATAACACAATTTTCTGTTGTCAACTGCAATCATACTGATAGATACACCCTTTCTCTGGGTTGTGTCTGATTTACATTTTTAATATATTGACTACTGATTTTTGTAAATGAATCTTTGATGATGTCAACGATGGCTATGAGTAACGCAAACATCACAGATATATAGCGCCTTGATATCTTCAGAATTTCGTCCTAATTCTTATATAGGCAATTAATATATGCATTCAAAGTGCAGTTTAATATGTAAAATATAATTTTTCAAGTGAACTTATAATTGAAAAGTATTCATTTTCTTTTTAGCAGATCTCGGATTCAGGTTAAAAAAAAAAACACTTGAGAATTTTATTTTGCTTTGAATGAGTTCATATGATTCACATTAATTTGAGTTTAAAATGACTTTAAAAGATTAAGATGGTGTTTGTGCAAAGTATATAATTATATTTCTAATGATGAATGCTATCAAGTATCAAGTAATACACCATAGAGACACAGGATATACGAGATTACGTATTAAATTCATAAAAAAAAAATTATTAACTTAACCGTTAATTTAGGTAATATTATCATAATATATATACAAATAAAAACTAAAAAAGCTCCTTTTTTTTATAAAATTATAATAAAGCTATCTAGCAATGATTCAATGAAAGTTATATTAAAAACAACATGGGTTGCTTGTAACGCCCCTTTTCAAAAACTATTTGGGTAATTTATGAAGCGAATTTTAAGTACGTTTTTAAGTTAACTTTTTAAGAAATATTTTTTAAAAATTTTCATAAGTAATTCTAAAAGGTATTAATTTTTATAAACAAACAATAGTTGAACATGAGATAAAATAGTTTTTGAGTTTGAAGATTTTGCAAAAGTCTTGTCTAATTATTTTAAATTTTTTAGATTTATTCTAAAAAATCTTTTATTAATGTTTTTAAAGAAAAAATTATATATTAATAAATTTCTACACAATAAACAATTTTTTTTTTCTTTTTTATGGCAAAAAGGTCATGAAGCTTTAGACTTTGAGCATGCAGATTCTTTTTTTTTTTTTTGACTTTCTTTATCGTTTCTCTGTTTTTCTTGGAACCTATGATGAAAACAAACACATTTGATGGTTTAAATCTCATCCAGGAGAATCTGCAAATCAAAATAGAAAATTTGGTATCAGAAGAAATTTCCACAAAAACATTAACTATAAAATACTGATAAGTATCTTATATATTATTTGAGTATTTTTAAAATTTTATGTTAAGTATCTACAAATTAAAGCTAAAAAATATATGTATACTTGAGTTAGGTAAAGATATTTAAAATTTTTAAAAATATATGTATAGTTAATTTTAAACAATTAAAATATTATAAATATTTTTAAAAAAATAGTATATTAAAATAAATCATTCTTAAAATACATAACTTTAATAATATAAGAAAAATAGATAATGAGGCATTTTGAAAGTTAATCCAACTGAATCCCTGTCAGAGTACTCGTTAAGCCCACCGAATTGTATGGTACAAACTCATTTAGAAAATTAAGCACAAGTTGTATTTTGTTTTGTAGTTTGAATTAATTATTAATTATATATTTTTTTTATCAACTAATTATTACTATTATAATATTTTTAAACCACAAGCAGAGAGATTGTTAGTAAAACTCTTCTTTAAATATCTATATAATTAAAGTTATGAAAAAATAGAAACATTATAAATTGTACATTAATAACTCATGTCTTTCGTTACTCTTATTATTTTATTATTTCACGAATTATGAAAATGAAATCGTAATTTTTTTTAAAAGAATAGACAATTATACATATAATTTTACTTTAAATTTTATCTTTTAAAAAAATTGCATCAAGAATGGTGCGTATAGGCTGACATAATCATGCTCAGAAATTGTAGGTGAAACTGGCTATAATTCATGGTAAGTTTATGGTCGTCGCTCTTTTTCAAATATTTTTATTTATGAATTAAATTAATAATAACATTTAAATAAAATAAAATAAAATTAGATGTAGCAATAAGTATACAGGAATAACAATAGACACTATCCAATTCAATATAATCTAGGAATACCTTGATAATAACATAAGTTTAACTTTAAAATTTTGTATTCCAACTTGATCTGTTCAGTTTTTTGTTTTTTTTTTACAATTTTCATTTTTTAAAAATTTATTTTAAATTTTAAAGGTTAGAGTTTAATTTTAGTGTGCAAATTTTTTTTAAAAAAATTACACTGTGAACTAATTAAAATATTCATGAATATAATATTTATATTATTTATTATAAAAATAAATTATTATTGTTAAATATGATAATCTCTGATTAGGTGATTGTATAAAAAAAAAGCATGTTACAAATTTGTTTAAAATAAAAATTTTCGTTGAACAATTTTAATTAAAAAATTGACGGGTAGAACTTTCAAAAAGTTGCAAGCAATGTAGAAAGTGCAAACCAAACCAATCTGATCGAAAATCAATTGAAACCATAAAAAGAAAAGGCAGTGTTTCTCTTACACGTTGTCTGGGTACAAATAAGATGCAAAATATGTGGTCCTTGGTCAGCAGATAAAAAAAATTCTTCATTATCTTTCAATCACAATACAAATACAAGCTAGCTTATAATATAAGTCTTATTCACACTGAATTTATTATTGTTCAAATCAGCATGTTCAATAAGCAGATTTTTAATTTAAAAAATTTAAAATCTTAATTTAAAATTCTATTTTTCGTATGAATCTTTTAAAAAATATTTGCAAAAACTGACAATTTTTAAGAAAAAAATTTGTTTCACTGTAAAAAATATTTGACAGATCGTAATTAAAATAAAATAAAATATATTGTATCCTTTATAATTAAAAGGTTTTTTTACATATAAAATAATTGTTACTATTAATTTTATATTAATATATAATAGAGTTAGTAGTTTAGTTAAAAATTATGTTAATATTAATTTATAATTATTAATCTAAAAAATATATAAAATACTCTCTCAAAATTATAGATACAGTAAAAAATAATTATCAAGATGGAAAAGTTCTTTTAAAGATATTTTTGAAAACCTTTTAAACACCATTTTCATTGATAACTTTTACCCAAATTATTTCACTCAGCAACCTGTTATAAATGTTAAAATTCATCAATACCTTGAATAATATGATATTAACTTATTAATTATGCACATTTAGTTTTAAACAAAATCAAATATTTGTAAACATATAAATTTAGATATATTGTATATTAAAATAATTTTTTTAATGAAGTATTAAAAATTTTAATTATATAATTTTAAAAAAATTAATCTATTTATATTAAATTTTTGTTTTAATAGTTAGATTGATGAAATTTTTTATTTATAAAAGAATTATTAAAAAAATAATTTTAATAATACTTACAGAAGAATTTGACTCTTCTCATCAACATACATAGAAACAAAATCAACATTCTCTACAAAAAAATAATAATAATTTATTCTAGTTAATACATTTTTATGAAAATTAAATATAACTAATTTATTTATTAATCTAAGAGTTTTAAATAAATACATCTAAGTCGGAAAGATTTTTTAGAATATTTATTACTTCCTCAAATAATTTTATTTTAAAAAATAATATTTTTTAAAATATAAATATATATTTGTTATAATATTATATATGATAAATGATAACCATAAATATCATTAGAAATATTGGATTGAAAAAGAGAAAAGTTTAAATTCAAATTTTAATTTTAAATTACATTTTGTGTTAAATGGTATATAAAAAAATAATTGGATGGTAGCATGTGATAGGTGTTAAGTTTTAGTTAACTGTTGCATAAATTTGAGTACTTATTTACTTTAATTTATTGAATCTATATTTTTTTAATTTAAAATAATTTAATTTAAATACTTTATTTGACTTAAAAATTAAAATAAAAGTTTATCTTAATCTTATTTTGCTAAAATTCTTGATTTTTAAGAATGCAGTAAAGGTGAAAAGTAAAGACATGAAGAGTGACTTAAAAATATATATTTTTTTTTTGAAGTGAGAATCTTTCATTTAAAATTTATTTATTTCAATTAAAAAAAACATCAAAAGAAAGAATGATTGAAGAGTGAGAAAACAAAATAAAAAATAAAGAATTAGGGTAGAAAACATTGAGCATCAATCTATTTCATTTCTTTTATTTATTTTTTTATTGTAATAACTATCATGGGTAGTTAGAACCCTTTTAAAATTAAATGTAATCTTCTATTATAAAATATTTTAATAATTTATATATAGTTATCATTTTTTATAACTGTTTGAATTTTTATTTTATTTTTAATGCTTGATTTTATTTTACATAATATTTTATTTAACTACATTTAATATTCAAACAACATCAATAATAAGTAAGTAAATAGACTCTTTGTAAAATAATAATCAAGCGTCTAAATCATTTCATTTTATTACAATCAATGAATGCACTCATGTATAAGTTAAAAACTTTTTTAAAGTATTAAAAATCGCTACAATATTTAATTTGTTTAAATATATATATATATATATATATATATATATAATTTAATCCAATTAATCAATGAAAAATCACAATTTCATTCCTACAAATTTTAATAAATAATGGTATTTGTTTTTTTTTTTGAATTTTTGGTAAATAATATTATTTTAGTTTTACATTCAAAAATTTTATAAAAATATTCAGAATAGATGTTAGTATAAATTTTACATAGTATAAAAATAATAAATATTTTTTAAATTAAAAATTTAATTAAGGGTACTTTTTTTTTGGATAAAATTTTAAATAAAATAAATATTATAATTTTAGTTAAAACACAGTATATAATATTTATTTTAAATTAATTAATAATTATAATTATTCTAATATTTTAACTATAATTTTCATACTCTTACAATTTATCTTAATATATGAGAGATAACTTATTTTCTCATTATAAATATGTTTTATCTTATATTTTAATGAATTTTTACAGTAATGTATTTTCTATTATATTTTAAAATAAACTTAACATTCTTTATTTATATTAATTTAATTTAATTTTACTAAAGAAAGCAATAAGGTTGATTTAATATTTGAATGTTTTAAATAAATCTCATAGACAAAATTTATAATTCTATTAGAGTTTAAAAAAAATGCTATTCTATTAGAGTTATTTTTAACTCGTGTATGATGTAATTTTAGCACATACATGTAACTAATGTTTATTAATTCAAATAAAAAAAAAAACAATATCTCCTAAATATTAGAGGTGCCGAGCATTCACCTAAAATAAACTATTGCTACTAATAATAAAGACATACATCATTATTTTTTCAAGATACATAATTTCATTATTATTGAATAATAATACTATTTTTTGGGGGATAAAGAATAATAATACTATTTTTATTATATAATTTTATTTTAAAAAATTATTTAAAATTAAAAATATTCCTAAATTGTACTAGAAACTTCTTAACTTGTAAACTAATCTGTACAGGATTCTGTTAATAATACGATGACTATCAAGCTTGTAGTTTTATCTCGAGGACCCGAAAACTCTATTGTGGATTCTTAAACGGATTATGATGTTAGGCAAACAATTTGAGCAATTTATTCCATAATAAAAATTGGATTCTATTGTTCCCAGGAGGGAAACATGGAAGGTTGTATGGCCATTGATTAATTAAAAAAAAAAGGAACACCTTGAAGGGTAGACAATAAAAAGTTAATAAATAACTAAAATTTTATTAGATTAATATTATATTTTTTATTGATAATTTTAAAATTATTAATATATTACAGCTTTTCATATTTTATATTTTAAATAAAAATTTATTATGCATCTGTTTGATTTAATTTAAAGTTTCTAAATGTGATTGATATACGTATATAAACAAATTTTAGCCATACGATTTTATTAAAACACGTGTTTTATACTAAAATAGGTGCAATTCATTTTATAACTTAAAAAATAAATAAACCTATATACAGTATTATTAAACTCAGATCAATTAATGACTTAAGACTAGATTATTAGGTCACAGGTTGAACCAGTAACTTGCTCAACCGATTAAATTAAATTAAAACAAAACACATAAACATATGTGTATAAACAAATAGGCAATATATATTATATTGATAATTTAAAGTGGTTCATCATTTTACTGACCCAGTTTTGTATGTATTTCAGAATTTGTGATAAAATATGTTGAATGTTCTACGAATACTATTTATATTAAAGTTAACAATATGTTATTAAGAAGGCAATGAGGAGAGATGGTGAAGACGGCATGCAGAATGTCAGGGACAATAATTTATTAAAAAATATACTTATTATACTAAAATTATAAAAATATAATAAATTATTTTAATGTCTTTACATTTATTTTAATATATATATATATATATATATATAATTGTTACTAGTAGTGTCACAGTTAACTTTGACATTATTATTACCTTCGACAACTCAATTGTTTTTACTATCACATCTATTATATTTGTTAATTAATAACTATTATAGCTGATACTATTACTTTTATTACAAAAATTATTATTATAATTGTATCGATTATTATCAGGGTTATTATTATCATACTATTATTATAACTTTAATTATCATAATTTGTGTTGTCAATTTTATTACTTTACCATTATTCTTTTCAGATTTTACTTATACACTATTAACCTGGCAATGTAAATAAAAGATTCATTTTTCACACATATGAGAGAGAGAGAGTAGATGATGGATGAAATTGGAAATGGCATCCAAGTCTGATAAAAGCGCAAGCTAAATGGAAAATAAGAATTATGAATAAGGCTGCTTCTGAGTGATGGCAGAATAATCTGGTAAAGAATTTGAATTAATATTGGCGCCGCAAAATCGTCGCCATCCTTTCCTAGTTGATTGACATTAACATCTGAAACTGGATCTATACCTAAAAGAACACTCGAATCCGGTCCTTTCGGATAAACCTTTCCACTTTCGAAAGGTTTAACATTTCGTGTTGCACCTTATTTATGAGCCTCCTTTGCTTTTAGACTTTTAGAAGAACAATTAATTCCACACGCTCACTAATCCAACTTGTGACACTTTTAAAGGCATATACATAGTATAGAGTTGCTATCAAATAGAGTAATATTTTGGGAATATTTCCACGAGACACTTAAAAGAGAAACTCCCTGTTTTCTTTACATTTTTTAGTGTGAATGTGATCTAAAACCAATGATAAATAAATATATAAACTATTCAAGTAAGCACGCGTGTTAAAAAATATTATTAAAATTAATAGTAGAACTTTTCAACAGGAAGAGGTCTCTAACCATGTTGAATGATTTCAATTGGTTAAACCATACTTCAACTGTAACTAAATCATGCTTAAACTACAAATTTTACAAGTTTACTACGTAAGCGATTTAATTAGCTAATCTGATATAATATTTCAAAAATATTAATTTTGAAAAGGAAAAGTTGTGTATATGTTGGATAGGTGAAAAAAGGGTAAAGAAGATAACCCCCAATCTAACCAAATAGCATTCTGGCATCTCTTGTTAGGTACTAAGGAATCGTTAAAGCAATAGATTTTAGGAGAAAAATTCTCTTTTCGCCCTCTCAAATAGAAAATTATTTAATCAAATGATAGATGATTCGGATCCCTCCCGTAGATATTTTTGGCTCCCATTCGCTTTTCCATATATAAAATACATACAAAAGATTCAAAAGTTGACTAGTTGGATAATATTCAATACAAGTACTATTGGAACGTGGTACAAATATTTGAGATGATATGTAACTTATGTAGTATTTTGTTTTCTAAAGTCACTGGCTGAGATTTGTTGCATACCTTAATTTTAGTATGAGTTAGATAACTTTCCTTTTAAATATGAACACTAGAAAAATATAAAAGAAAAATCTACAAATTAATCTCAATAGACTTGAATGTAAATGTGTTGTATTTATTATTTTTTCACTCATTTGGAAAGAAAAGTGTAGATTCCCCCCACCACCTTTCTGAGAAAAGTGAAGGCTTGGTTCTAAGTTAATATAAATCAATGAAGTAGCAGATATGATCATATAAGTGTACCGTATTAATAACATCCATCTTATGAGGGAGGGGATCCACTCATGCGTTCAATATATTCTCTTTCACCTCATAAAAAATAAAATTCTCTTTGAGTAAAGCCATTGACTAATTTATTGGACGCAATTGATGACGGATTTAGACACACATGTTTTATTTTATCCATCAACTTTTGCTGGAAGTGTGTAAAGAACCACCACAACACATTTTTAAATTTATAAAAATATTTGTTTATATCTCTTTAAAGATATATATTCTTCTTGTATTTACAAGGGAAGAACATGGATCGATTGATCCTTTTCCTATAAGTTACATGTATGATTAAGATACCATTTATTTTAGTTATATATATATATATATATATATATAATATTTTTTTAATCTTTTTAAAACCTTTTAATGTATTTGTTTAAGTCTTAAAAATTGAGAATCTAAAATGATGTTTCTTTTTATTGTTGTAAAAGTTATTTTGGATAGCTTTTATGAAAAAATAGTCATAGTAATTAAGTACTCTTTTAAAAAAATCATAATTATAAATAAAAATATTTTACAAAATATTCCTTATATATATATATTTATTTAAAAATCAATTTTTAAAAATTTAAATATACGGTCCTTATTCTTCATTGAGGAATACATTTGAAAATTAATATCATGCATAATTATTTTAACAAAGACAAAAATGTATTTCTCAACAAAAGAATACAAAATTCTATTTAAATAAAATGAAATTATATGCGTTTTGTATATAGTTTATTGGTGGTGATAATATAAACGGTGTTACATAAAATTTAAAAATAATTGTGGCGAATAGAATCGATTATGCCAAATTTCCAAACAGGCCATAACATAAGTGAGATTTATCAAATTTACCCAAAAGCTTAGTTTGAAATTGAGAGACATGAATCTTTTTTATTTTATTTTAAAGCGAAATATAGTTAGGAGCGGCTTGGCCAATTCCAATGCTTAATGGCTAGGTTAAACCGGAATGACTAGCCTATACCTAGGGAGACAGCGAGAAAGGCCTTATAGATATTATTATATTTGCTCCCACTTTACAGGTAGCTGATAACAAATATTATTAAATTTAAACAAGATTTAAAATAATTAATTAAAAATAAATATTATAATTATTAATTAAATATTTTATTATATTAAAAAATTAAATAAAGAGATATTTTCATATTAAAAAAATTACAAAAAGCATTATTTTAATTGATATAAAATTAAAAGTAATTGCTTAATATAAAAAATAATTTGACATAATAAAAAAGATAATTAATTCTTAAAAAATGCTTCATACGAAGAATATCATAAAAATATATTTTAAAATAATTAATACTCACAAATTATATATATGAAAGTTGCTAAATAGAGATTTTTAGAATGTTTTTCTTATATTATATAGTGTTTTTAAATTAAAATTAAATAATATTATAATATTCTTAAAATTGAGTTTCTTAAAAGTATTTTGACAAGTATATCAAAATTTAAATTGAATTTTAAATTAGAATAAAAATATTTTAAATAGATAAATAATAAAAAAACCACATAATATAATGAAAGATAATAATTATTTCAAAAAAAATTTGTTTTCCTATGCAACGGAGGATTAATGGCCAAAAACTAACAAATCATCCTAGTCCTTGGAGATGTTTCATTTAAAAAATAAATACTCCAATTTTTAACCAAAAAAAAAAGTATACTCAAATTCAATATATACGTGTAAATAATAAATAATGATTTAATTGATTCAACTGATTAAATTTGCAATTAAATTAAAAATGCTCGAACTAATGAAAATTATAACTGATTCTACGATTCGATTGGATCAACGGCTATTTCCGAACTGATTTTTAAAAACTCTACTAATGAAATGGGCTCTTAATTAATTACATTAGACAAATACAGTTCGGCCTTGGAAGATTTAGGCTGGCCCATATGTGATGGACCCGTGATGTGTATGTGGGAAAAGAAATATAATAATTTACTTTTAAGAATATGTATTTTTCATAGAGAAAAAAAAATAAAATAACAACATCGTAAGTTACATTAATTTTACAGTCTCTCCCGTCTTTTTTTATAAGAAATAAATAAAAAGTTAAATCATCCAACCAAAAAATTTAACAATTAATGCATCTTGAATCTATTATTTATTTTTTATAATAAAAATTAAAAAAAAACTCTATTTTACGACCGGAAGAAGTACCGTTTAATAAAATTTTGTATTGAAGTTGATTTTTATCAACCATATAGATAAGCCTGGATGTTTTGGCAAGAAACAAGTTTGTCCTCTCAAATGTGGATGACAATTCTGTGAGCTTGTGACAGAGTTGCCAATAGAAAGAGAAAATCATGTCATTTAGTTCATTTACACACCACCCTTTTGGTTCATCTCTGCCAACCATCTCTGGGTAACGTCAAATAGGACCAATTCAAACACCTTTTGTATTACTCCTAAATTTATAGTCACACCATCTAACACAAATGCAAGTTTAACAAGAGTTTCACAATATCCTCTTACATATCCCCTCATGCTTTATAAAGTAAGCAATAAGTGAAAAAGTACATTAATTTATAATCTTGAAAACATAAAATCCATTTAATATATAGTTCTGTTTAACAATTAAGCAAATGTAGACATAACAGGTAGGAAGATCTAAAATTATTCGTTTAACAATCAATTTAAGTCAGAAGTAGTATAGCATATTTAGTTCAATGGAAGCTTGAAAATCATTGTACTGTCAAGTGTCTTTGAAGTTCTGATATGAGTAGAGTGCTAAATTCTGCCCTGCTATATTCTTGCTTTGTATCAAAATATTTGTATCTATTGGCACAAACATAAACAATTATCCAAATAGTCATTGCTATCAATAGAAATGGGAAATACAAACTTTGGAAAGTAATTAGAGGCTTTCTAAGCACATCGAAAGTGGTGTGGCAACTGGTAAGTAATCGAATATTGTTTGATTGAACAATTCAATCTGTCCTTCCCTGTTGGTAGTCTCCTTCTGCACAACACAATAATTGCACTAGTCATGTGCTGTGCTGGTAATAACTATATAGGCGTTTTGAAAACTACTAGAACTTATGGTAATCATGCCAGTTCCACATGAGAGGTTTTCCCACCACGGTTGTATTCCATTCTTATAACTTTGTTGAATAACGCCTAATTGAATTTCTCGACATTTTTTCTCCCTTTAAGATTAATGATGTCCTTGCTTAGCTAGGATGAATGTATCACTAGTATGATATGAAACATATACTGCAAATGTAAATCATTAAATCAAAATATTTTCTTTTATTTTTTAGGATAAAACACGTTCGCTGATACTGTTGTAGGAAAATTGCCAGCAAATGCAGATGCATAATCAAATTCCCCTGTAACATATTCATCTATCTTCACAGCACAATAAGGAATACAGAGTGTTAAGTTGAGACTTGCAAGGAATTCATCAGAGTCAATACCATGAGTAGCATAAAGATGTACAGAACCGGTCTTCAAATACATATAAAAAAACTTGTTCTTGTTTTTCCATGCTTTCTGGGTTCCCCTAGTGCTGAGATGGAGCTAGGGGGTTTCATCATGATGAATCATGCTTTGAACTACCAAAAATGGGAATTAGTTTCCTCTAACGAGTTTGAGAATCTTTAAATTAGTAACAGGACAATCCATCTTTAGTAATTTAGAATTTGTGTATAACTTAGACATTGTAAATGGAGCAGCGCATTTGCTGAAAATCGACCGTTAAGACAGTCATACATGGAAACAAACTACCAACTAAAACGCTAGATAAACAGACTTGAAAACTTATACAAATTGAATAATCATTAGGAAATATATGTATGATTCAGTGCAGTCAAATTATACTCCTTTTTAGGCTAAATCATTGGTATTTTTCACAACACATATATAACATGGCAGAATTAGCTATCTCACCGGAGATTTTTTTAATATACAAAATTCAACAAAAATATTTTTAGAAGATAACTAAAAATGGTCTCTTTTTATTTTAGTATATTTAGTTATATATAATATTATTTTTTAAAATAACAAAAAATTGAGTAATTAGAATAATGCAAACAACATCTTTTCTAATCTAAACAATATATTTAATTGAATAACTAAGAATATATAAAGTTCATATTTAAAAAAATATATATTTATGAACTTAAAGGGAATATTTTAGTTTGACTAAGATATTAAATGAATTTTTAGATTATTTTTTTGTAAAGTGAAAAAAATCGTGTAGCATAATAAAAATACATTTATTATTAATTTAAAATGAGACAAGTCACTTAATATCTAAAGCCACTACAAATTACAATTGATACATTAAAAAAATTCACTTATATTTTTAAAAACCTTTTAAGAATTTGTTTTAAAAGATTTTATTTGAAAAATTTGATATTTATTGACCATGCACTAATTACCCTATCTAAATTGAATAACTTAACTTTGGTCATCTCTATGGTTTATGCAGGAGGAACACATTTTGGGAATGGATCATGGGTGACACGTGATGGTCTAATTTATTCTTATTTATTGTTTATTTTAATTTCCTGATATTCGTCAATAAATAGCACGGAACCGGATGAGGTTGGCAATAGCTAAAGGCCAAAACCCTAATCTCCCAAAACCCTAATATCAATCTGCACTCTGATCCACAATGGCAAGAGCCATTTCCACTTCGTGCGCACGCTTCACGATGCGCCTTCTCTCCACTCCCACCACGTTACCCAAACTCCCTTCGCTCTCATCGCGTCGATTTCTCTTTCCATTGTCCCATGCCGTCATCCCTCCGCTCCCTTCATCCGTTCGATTCGCCGGAATCCGGTGCCGAGTTAATCGCGCCGGCGACTCGGCCTACTCGCCGCTGAACTCGGGGTCGTCGTTCAGCGACCGGCCTCCGACGGAGATGGCCCCTCTCTTCCCCGGCTGCGACTACAATCACTGGCTCATCGTCATGGACAAGCCCGGGGGCGAAGGCGCCTCCAAGCAGCAAATGATCGATTGTTACATTCAAACCCTCGCCAAAGTTGTTGGAAGGTTAGCCTTTATTCCCTTCTGGGTTCGCATCAATATTCCTTTTTTTTTAAATTTAACACAAACTTCGGGCTTTTGTTTTTTTGTATTTTTTCAGTGAAGAGGAAGCTAAGAAGAAGATTTACAATGTTTCCTGCGAGAGGTACTTTGGATTTGGGTGTGAGATTGATGAGGAGACGTCTAATAAGCTCGAAGGTTTCTGTTCTGAACTGTAATATGGAACCCTTTGATTGAATGTTTTGTTGCCTTTGTATTCTTACATTTTGTCTTCATTGTTCTTTATGTAGGGTTACCTGATGTTCTTTTTGTTCTCCCTGATTCGTATGTTGATCCTGAGAACAAGGACTATGGCGGTGAGGATTTAACGTTTTTGTTTGTTTTATTCTTCAGTTTTTGTTTCACAATTTTTATTGTTGTTTTAATTGCTAGTGGAGGCTATATTTTGGAACTAATTTGGGTTTATGGCTTGAGGCTACCTTCTCTGTTCAGTCTGTTGTAGTGATTGGTGATTTTTACCTGTATGTTTCCAATATAAGATTTGCGCTAATTGATCTGGTCACATGTTTCTACTTACTGTTTTGTATGCTGCATAGAAATGCTTTTTGGTGAAAAATATGGTATTTTTTAATCTTGTCAATGATGTGTAATGTGTACTTCTAAATCTGATTATCTGATTATTTGATGCTTCGTATCTATTGTATTTTGATCATTTTCATCTTATGTGCTAAATGCAGACTATGTGATTGTCTGTTTGACAGACACATTATCAGTCCAAGCTGAAAAAAGCTAAATTAACTTGCTTACTAGGTCTAGCTTACAATATATGGACTTACATTAAATGTCTCTCTTGACTGTTCTGTGCTTTTTATACTTAGTGAAGATGCAGATCAGTAGAGATGAAACATGCCTGTTATCAGTTTTTTATGGAGTTTTCATTATTCCTCTTTTTAACTTGCGGAGATGAATTGTTTCCGATATGAATAAAAATCAGTAGTCTGCATCTACTACCTTCTTTTTAGGTTGCCCACGTCTATGTGTGTGCTTGGTGGAATTTTATTCCATTCCCCATGAAATGTTTGCATCCTGTTTAAAACTTTATTGAAATAATTTAGAGCTTTCTGAGCTGCAGACTTAGGAGATTAATGTTTATTATAGTTTGTGAGGGTTTCCTTCTTGTCCTGTTCTCCCTTTATCAGCAGTCCATCTTGGCAAAGCTAAAAACTCTTGATGGGCAATGACTAGCTTTGAATGCTAATGGACTCACATAAAAACTCTTTCCAATCCTGTTCTGTTGCTTCACAAATTTATGGAGTTTTAGAATCATTGGAGTTGATACATAAAATCACCTGATATGCCTTCTCTCTTGAGGCTAATTATGCTAGTTTTCTTTGTCTTTTTACTAAATTAAGTTTAGCTTTTATTTCTTGATTGTCTTGATCTGTAGAATGAGAAGATCATCATTTGTATTTGGAATTTCTTGTCCAAATAAAATGATTATCATATTATTCCGGTTCTAGTGACAAACTCATGCAAGTTAACACTAATGATGTAGAATGTGTTTAATAGAAGTCCATCTTGGCAAAGCTACTAACTCCTTGAGTAATGTCTAGCTTTGAATGCTAATGGACTGACATAGAATTTCCCTCCTCCTGTTCTGTTATTTCACTAATCATGGAGTTGCAGAATCATTGGAGCTGATACATAAATTACTCAACATTATCTCTTCTCCAGGCCCATAATGCCTTCCCCCCCCCTACAAATTAGGGTTTGAGTTGTGGTAATCAAATTTAGTTGTATCTTGTTACTGCAAATGCTATGTAGCAGCAGTTTTTAGGCCTTTGTGTTTTATATTCATGCAATTATTGAGCATTTCTTAGTTCTCTTATCTTTGTATTACACTTTTACTTTTATTTGCTAATTGTTGGTGCGGCCTACTTGCATTGGTATGTACACAGCAAAGACTCCTGCCTTTTATCTTGGCTGTTGGATGATCTAGTGAGAGAAATCAATTTTCAGGTTCTTATAGGGTCCAGTCATCTGAGCACATATCCATTGCATATCAGCAGTTCCTTTTGGCAATCTAGCTTTGAATACTGATGCAATTTAGCAAATTTTTTTTTTGTTAATCATAGTTCATACTTTTAATAGACTTCCAATGCTATTTAGAAACATTTCTTGGATGCTGTGTTTTTATCCTTTTTTATTCGGTATGTTAGTGTGAAAGGTAAATGGTTGTCATATGATTCTTGTTCTTGCTCACTTGTTAACTCATGATGATGACATTTGAAGTTGATTAAGTAGGTCAATGGGCAGAGGTTAGGGCTGATGCTATTCATACAATAAAATGGTTCCCTGTCCCCAGCTTTCTCTTGGTCTCCAAACTTGTCTATTTTTTAAATTTCTTTTTAAAGCTAGTTCTCTTATTCTTGGCTACCATTGATCCCCATTTTATCCAAATATGGACTTGGTTTGATTATTGTTTCCAAATTACATTGGTGCAGCTGAATTGTTTGTGAATGGAGAAATTGTCCAGAGGCCACCTGAAAGGCAGAAAAGGGTGGAGCCCCAGCCACAAAGACATCAGGACAGACCAAGATACAATGATAGAACCCGGTATGTCAGGCGCAGAGAGAATGCACAATAAAGGCCCAGTTTGTCATAGGAGGAGAGGATCTAATGTGCATACTATGGAGTAGTGCATTACATGCACTATAATCTAGAACCTTTGAGACATTCGTTATAAGTGCTGGTAGGGGTGTGATAATTTATTATGTTTTTAGTTGAACCTGTATCAGCTGGAATCCTTTTATCATTTTATAATATGGACTTAATCTTGAACATACTATGGTTCTTGTACTTGCCTCCAGAGTTTGCGCCATCTCTCCAACCCGACGTATAAATAATTAGTTGCCATATGTGATTTGTTTTGATGTTTCATATCTGATTTCTTAACTCGACAAGGAGATACAAATTCCAAAGTTATGTCCCATGTTTGCGAACAAAATATATTATTTATATACTGTATAGATGTGCTAAGAAATACCTTTTAAGTTAATTGTGAACACCTAGGAAGCCAAAAAAAACAGGTTGCTTATGGCATTCGTCTGGGTGTATTGAGAAAACGGTGAATCGTTAATATGTTGTAGTTGGATTCAGATTCTGTGCGGTAAATTAATGTACTCTTGACCTTCTTGACCATTAAAAGGTTTATCTTGCCTTAAGAAGGTTTATCGTATCTTCTAGACCTTCTGTGACTAGATTATTTTGTAACAAATTTTGCTAGCAATAGGGTGCCCATACAAAGTGTATATATAGACGTTTTCTCTTTCCACTATTAGACAAAATATATACAAAATTTCCTTTCACTTAATATTTTGTATTATTTCTCTCTCGTTTCCTATTTTCTGTTATGGTATCAGAGCTTGTTGCTGCTTTCAGAATGACGCTTGAAGTATTGATCCATCATAGGGTCCTCTTCTCCAAAGTCTGTCACTTGCCCTTGTCTCTACTGTCTTAATGGATTAAATTATCATTAATGGTCTTGATCAATTCGTATGTGTCTCATTTTTAAGAACAAGTTCGAATTCATTAACGAAACAATTGAAGCTCCAAGTCTTACAAAATTGCAATATATCCTACATGGGAGAAAGTCTCATAAGGAAATTATGTATCACATTGCATATCTTCAAGAATTGATCTCTTCTTTTAGCTAAAGAGAGTTAAGTGTTATTGACTATTTTACTGAACTAAAAGATCCTTTATAATGAGTTTGATGTTTTTCGTCCACAATGAACTTGTGCCATAGAATGCTCATGAAATGCACTTGTCAATCATTTAGTATAAAACCCAAGATTAAATCATTAAGTTCCTTCAAAGATTAAATGATACTTACTCCAGTGTGAAGATTCAAAATATATTAATGAATCCTCTTTCATCCCTTAATTATTTTTACTTTAGTGGTTCAACATAAGAGGTAGATACTTTGTGACTCAAAATCAATTTAATGTGATGATAGTTACTTGGAGAGAAAATTTTAATAATAATAATAGTTATAGTTCTACTTTCTTTGGTAATGAAAGAAAGTATGTTTCTCAATTTAAGGGTAATTAGAGACATAAGAGTAACTCGAAAGTATGCAATCACGATGGTAGATCAAGCCATATTGTGGAATCACGTTATAGGAAGCATGATTTTGCACCACACTTCAAATTTAAGAAATAGAACCATGATCAAATTCATGCTAATGCAACATTTCAAGTTATTGATCCTGAAACTACTCGATAAGAAAATAAAAGTTTTAAGGGAGATATGTAACCTTTGCAGTTTGGTTTTACTCCTGAGCAATACTAAGGTCATTTAACACTTCTTCAATAGTCTCAATCTAGCAACAATAATGTTTCAAATCAAGTCTCTGTCATTCCATCTTCTGCTACCACTTCAAGTTATGTTGGTAATTTTTTTCTCTTTTAGTTCATGGATATTTGATAGTGGTGCCAAATACCACATATCTTCTTGTTTTTTCCATTTTGCCTCATTTTGTCATATTAATCCTATAGATATTAAATTACCAAATGGAAATAAGGTAGTCACTAATTTTTTTGGAAGTGTGTTCCTTAGAATCATGTTCTACATAATGTTCTTTATATTCCCTGTTTTTCTTTCAATTTGTGTTTTGTAGCCAATTTAACTACAAATTTATCTTACATTCTTATCTTTGATATTCTATTCATTGTCATATCTAAAAACAAGAGTTCATTAAGAATTTGTTCAACTAATCTGCATTATCAACTTTACATATTTAGGGTGTTTGCCTATCAAACACTTTAATGCATCAAGAATCCAAAATTTTCACCATCTCTTATTAATGTTGTTAATTTTATCTTTGCTCATGATAAAACACTTTGGCATTTTTGTCTAGGACATGTTTCAAATAAATGTGTTGATATTATAAAAAGAAGATTTGCTTGTCAAACAAATATGACAAGTCTGTTTGTGATATTTGTTATTATGTCAAGTAAAAAAAACTTTCACTTCCTATTAGTACATCTAAGACAACACAATGTTTTGACCTTATACACATTGACTTGTAGAGACCTTACTCCTAACCATCCATTCATGGGCACAAATATATTTTTCCAATTGTTGATAATCATTCACATTTTACTTAGTTTTTTCTTTTAAACAAAATTTGAAACACCAAAAATATTGCAAAACTTGTGGCCTTAGTGCAAAACACAACTTGAATCAAGCATAAAGGTTAATAGGAGTGATAATGAAAAAAGTTTTTTATATCAAATTTATATGCTTCTAAGGAAATAATTCATCAAACTACTTGTGTTAACACACCCAACAGAATAGTATTATTGAAACTAAACATGAAGATTTGCTTATTGTAATGCAAGCTCTAATGTTGCAATCAAATTTACTAAGAACATATTGGTCATATGTGGTGTTACATGTTGCATACATCATTAATATGCTACTTACACTTGTTTTGAAGTATTATTCTCCATATAAAGTTCTTTATAAAATTCATCCCGATTTCTCTTAATTAAAAGATTTTCCTTATTTATATTTTGCCAGCATTGCATCTTTACATCAAATAGAGTTTGATCCCTATACTTGTATATGTGTTTTCTTGGTTTTAAAGTGGGACAAAAAGATATGTTCTATTAAATTTTCACACTAGAAAATTACATCTAGAGACTTTGTCCTTTTTGAATATATATTCCCATGCTCTCATATCAATAACAATAAAATTAACACTCTCATCTCACCTATATTTAACACTCCACCATTTACTTATGAAGTGATCACCAACCTCTCACAAACTATAACTTGAAATTTTCACCATTTCTTGTAGATCACACACCTAATGTGCTTATTTCAGATGCATCATAAGAACCTAATCTCATTATCAATAATACTCATAGGGATCAACCAACAAAAAAAAAACAAAAACAAAACAAAACAAGCCTCCCTTAGTTATTTAAAGGTTTATCATTGCAACTTTAATATTGTTGATCATTTTTCACATATTTTATATCCATTGTCTTTTGTTTTGTGTTCGAACACTATCTTCTTCTTACTTTTCTTTTATTATGTCTTTGTCTTCTTGTGTTAAGCTAAGATCACATGCAAAAGTAATATATAACATGAATGTTGGATAATGACCATTCAATCTGAATTATCTGATCTAGAAATAGACTAAACTTTTGTTTTACAAATTTTGTAAAAGACAAGTTTCCTATTAGGTGCAAGTGGGTATTAAAAATAAAATATACAACTAACAAGAACATTAATAGATATAAAGTTAGATTAATAGTCAAAGAGTATAATAAGATTAACAACTATTAACATTGATACAACATGACATCAATTATCTTGATATATTTTCTTAAATAGCTAAGATGACAACTATAAGATTACTCTTGCATGGAGATTTAAAGGAAGATGTTTACATGGTAGCACTCATAGACCATATCCACTGCTATTACAACAAAGTGACATGGTGCCACTATGAAGACCTCATTGTGTCGCTTTTCAAAATAGTAGCCATCACGTTACGAATCACAGTCAAAAGCAGGAAAAATCGTAGTCATCACACCCATTATTCCATCTGCGCTCAAATCTTAACTTTACCCTTTGTTTCTGAAAGTTGAGTGACTTTTAAGGGGGTCAATCTTAGGATTTTTTCTCTCCTTACTTTTCAATATCATCTTCTCCCTTCCTCGTGAGCCCTAAGCCTTTTTATTCTAATCTCTTAGTTCTTTATTCTATTTTACATCTCTAGTGTTCTTCATCTTCGTTGAGACTTTTGACGTGACATAGACCATCTCTGGTCATCTTTTTTATGTTTGATGAAACCTCTAACGTGACTTAAATGGTTTCTAATTGTCTTTTTCATCTCTAATTGTCTTCTTCGACTTTAGTGAAGCTTCCGACGTGATCGAAATATTTTTAGTCATCCTTTTTATCTTTGACAAAATTTTTGACAAAACTTTCGATGAACTTACACATTTTTTGGTGGTTGAACATTCTCTGTTTTCTAGTTTTCTTTGTTTTTTAATTTTCATCTTTGTGTGCATTAGTGAAGCCAACTAGAAATAATTTAGATATAGGTTGGCAATGGAACGATATGAAAGACATCAATAATTAAATATTTGTTATGATTTTGGTAAAAAAAAATTATTACTAGTGATATTACCCAAGTAAAGAGACATTAGATAAGACTGAAGGGAGATGTTGATAGTGGCCTAATAATTCTTAGAGAAATAAAAAAACACTAATAGCACCTCATGAAAAAAAATATATATAAGAAAGAGACATATTTACTTAAACATAATGAAGATGATGATGAGGAAGCAGAGCTACAAGAAATTCAAAATATTTACAATGGAAAAAGACCTGCAACCTTAAGTGTTGCATCAACTTATATTAATGGTTGTATTGCCACAAAAAAAGGAATAAATGTATAGGGCCCCTTGGATTTATTGTGATTCAAAAGTCTAGAAACAAATTATCAAATTAGTAAAGGCAAAAAGACAAGCAATTATAAATAATGCTTGTGTCAATGAGGAAAGAGCAAGAACAATTTAATATATTGAGTGATTCCTTTATAGGAATAAAATTGCTTTCAATGTTGTGCGCTCAAAAAGTTTTAAATTATGGTTGAAGCTATTGAAAATTATGGCCTACACCTAAAGCCTCATAACTATCATCAGTGTATATTTTTTCTTCTTAAAAAAGAGTTAAGATATACAAAAAAATGTTGAAAAATCATGAAGAAGAAAGAAAAAAGTGTGGATGTTTAATTATGTCAGATGCATGAGTAGATAAAAAAAATAGAACACCAATCAGTTTCTTAATAAATTGTCCAACTAGTTGTATGTCTATGAAGAGCATTGATGCATCTACTTATATAAAAATTGGAGAAAAGTTGTTTAAGCTCTTTGATAGTTTTATTGAGGAGATTGGAGAGAAAAAGGTTGTGTAAGTAGTCATTAACAATCAAAGTAATTATGTGTTAGTTAGTGAGATTTGTTCTTAACTCGTAAGTAATATCATTTTAACATTTTATATTCCTATTTTATTAGTTTCTAATTTTAAACTATGTAATTTAATTTTAGGTAAGTTGTTGTAGGCTAAAAGATCACTTTTTTTTTTTGTTGTAGTAAGAACCGAGAGAGAAAAGAGAGAAATTTTGGAAGAAAAAAACTAAATTCTTTTATTGAACTATCAAAGAGAAAAATCAGTTACACATGTAGCATAGACCCCAAGAGCGATGTGCTCTCCAAAGAGATAGAAGCTCATTTTTCTAGCAAATCAAGGAAGAAGAATAAATGTCTCTAACAACTTATTTTACAATTATTTATATCTTCTAATCATTATAGTTGTCATACTAACTAACTGACTAACTAAGTAATTGTCCTTTTGGTGTTAATAGTTAGTCCTCTTCTTCTAGAGTAAACTTGCCATATCCTAGGCCTATGTACAACATCTAATAGTTGTTCTTGTACTTTGATTCTAACAATACTACCACCTCAAGTTGCAACCTTGTTCCCAAGGCTGAATGAAGAAAATTAATTTTTTAGAGTGAACTCATCCTTCCAAGTGATTCTTGTAAGAGGAAAACCTTTGCATTAAATCAAAAACTATTGAATTTTTTTCTCACACAAAAGCCATACAACTGCCCAGAATAACTTCAGGAGCAACCGCATCTTCAAATTCCAAGCCTTAAGATAGATTCACAATGGCTAAATATTGGTCCGCCGCCTTCTTCAACTATAAAACATGAAATATAAGATAGATTTTTTATGTAGAAGGAAAATTTAATTTGTAGACCATGAGGGGACTAAGAAACTTAAGAGCAAGTTTTGGGTGTATTCTAATAGTGACTGAATGTTGCTTATAAGGCCTCAACTTCAAGAAAATCCAATTGCCAACCACAAACTCTAAGTATCTTTATTGCTTATTCACATACCACTTTGTGTGCTCCTGAGCTCTAAGTAAATGATCTTTAAGCTCTCTAGCCACTGCTTTCACCCTTATTTCCCCTTCCACTAACTTAAGAATCATAGGGAGCTTTCTTTATACACAACCTCAAAAGGTCTAGTATCAATAGAAGAATGATATGTAGTATTGTATCATAATTTTTCTGAAAAGACCCACAAAGACTAATTTCTAGGTTGTTCTAAGGCAAAACAACACAAGTAAGTCTCCAAACATTGATTATTAACTTTAATTTGTCCATCAGTTTAAGGATAATAAGTAGTACTAATCAAGCCAAAAGACATGACAAGATACTCGTAATGACCCTCATATGTGCAAAATGTTGTCTTGAGCATATCTTCATCCCTTATATGTATTTGATGATAATAGGATTTAAGATATAACTTGAAAAAAATAATTAAATCTACACAAATCATCTAATAACTCTTTTACAACACGTATTGAAAATTTATGTAAGATTGTAATTGTATTTAAGGCGTGATAATCCACATACATCCTCCAATAATTATCCTTTTTTACCAATATCACTAGGCTAGAAAATAAATTAGAACTGGATTAGATAACCCATTTGTTTCAACAATTCTTGCACTTTTTTGCTCTCGCATTTTTGTGATGATGGAGATATTTATAAGGCCTAACGTTGACAGGAGTTGCACCAACTGTAAGGTATTCAAATAATAATAATAACGTTGACAGGAATTTCACCATATGTAAGGTATTCAAATAATAATAATAATAATAATAATAATAATAATGATAATGATAATAATAACAACAACAACAATAATTAGCTATATGATAAATTAATATATATTTTGTATACTCTAAAAGTTTAATATAAGTATATATAACCTTTAAGCAGAAGAAAAACATGAGTACCATATTAGTCAATGTGAAATTTGGATCATGGAATAATCTAATTAATACATTTAAACAATCATAATTAAAATAGTAACTAAACAAGAAATAAATCAAGGAGGATAAGGAAACGTTTGAATGAAAAAGTCACGGTAATAGTTGTCCAAAATAATCAAATTTACTCTAGAATTTCTTAATTAATGTGTCAAAGTCATTATTATCATTAAGTGGCATGATACTAGTAAATCAGATAGCACGTACCATTTTAAAAATTACTCTAGCACTCATTTAACACATGTAGAATAACAAATCAGTAAAAAATAATAAAATCACTCGTGTAACATTTGTTAAAATGTCATCAACCTTTCTCAGTTATATATAATAAACTCTTTGAATTCACCACACTAACACACAACTTACTAAAACTACATTTCTATTACAAATCTTTCTCTTTCCATCTGCTAAGGTAGGAAAACTAAAAATGACTTAGTTCCTTAGTTGTTTTTTTTTTAATTTTTAAAATTAAGGTATCTTTTTACTAAAAGAAATGTTAGATTTGTTTGTTTTTTAAGAGGTTACTAGATATACTTAAGTTTTTCATTTTCAGAATAAATTTTTTACTGTAGGAAATTGATGAAAAAAAATGTCTTTGCTTTTGGAAAGAATTATTGTGCACTACCTATGCCCATAAAATATTATAAAAGGAAGATGCCTCAATTAGAGCTCAAAAAATTTCAAGTTATGAATGCACAAAGTAACATAACAAAATACAAAAAAGAGAACAGAAGATTAACTTAAGAATAATCAGAATTAGTTTTGTAAAGGAAATACATGTTTAGAATACGAAAAATGTTAAGAAAATATAAGAAATTTTTGTTTTTCTACTGGGATATTTATCTTACTCTATTGTTATATTTCAAATGCCACAACTAGTTTTTACCTTGATGTGTTTTAAGATTACCATGGTGGAAGTCTTTGATGTTTATAAAGAATATGAATAATTCCCTTATGCTGAAGCAGAAGCTAATGATTATTTTGTTATATAGTAGCAGTATTTAAAATAGTGCTAGCACTTTTGAGAGCATGATTTAGGAGCTAAGGATGCAAAGTTCACTTTTGGAACCAGAAATGCTCACTAATGATACTTACTAAGTAGAAGGAAGAAGAAAAGAATATATGTAAAAGTTTAGTAATTTTGTCTAGTGTAACTTCTGTACTATCTAATTTCTATGAAGCACAATACTATATGTTACAACGTATATGTCTTGAAGTATTATTATAAATTTATGTTCTAAAGAATGGAGTAGTTAGGCAACTTAATTTCATATTAAAATTTGATCAATGAAATGAAATATTATGATATTCTGGAAAAGAAGAAATTTAATTCAATTGCTAAAATCATGAGTTCAGATTATATAAAGAATGTAATAAAATGGATTGGTAACTTAAAATAATTATGTAGTTATTGAAGATTTAGAACACATGAGGCCTCGACCAAATTTATAGGTTTCCATGTGAGAGGAAAAAAATTATTAAAAGGGTAATTCTATCCATTATAATGCTCACATTAACTAGCCTTTCAATTTTTTTTAATAAAAAAAAATAAAAATGTATAGATCATTTTTTTATATCATCAATCTATATCCTTACTATTTTTACTAAGAGAGGATTCATTTTGAATTAAATTTTGACAACTAGGTCTTTCAACTAGTGGTTTTTTTTTTAACATTACACCATCTTTCAAATTAATCGCATGAACTAATGTTCTTCTAGGAGGCAACCTTTCTATATCTTTGAAGATATGATCATACTTCGTCAATAGTCCCTAAAATTCTTATTTTTGGACAATGAACAAGTTTGAAACCTCATTACCATTTTGTTCAAACCTCTGCCATACTAATCCAGCCAGCAACAACTCTCCATTACTGACCACATGATAAAAAGGAACCAACTCAGTAATGGATTATCTTGCGAAATGAATTTCATAGTCATCCCTCTAGTCAGCCTTCACCTTGCCCATAATTTTCAATCACATCACATCAAGAATGAGTCTATTCCACCCAGGTTCAACACGTGAGTAATTAAAGACGTATATGTGTCCCCAATTTGTAAAAAGATTTTAGAACATAATCCCTTTGTTATCACTACGTGGCCATCACCTAGTCTCACGTTCAATTTGAGCTCATTTTCTATTCTTAAACCCAAAGATTGAACCACCCTTGGAGCTACCAAATTGCCACTTGCTCCATTGTTTATTAACACCACCAATGGTATTCCACACAAAATTCCATTAAACTTCATAGTTTTAGCCTCATTTAGATTTGTTTCAGTTAGGCCCAAAAAATCCATCATTTTACACTCAAGTTCTCTTTCTTCCTTCACTAGTTCAACCTCAACAATGATGGCCCCCTCATGGTCCTCCACCAATAATATCAAATGCAAAGAACGATCGCAATAAATATGCTTAGGACCGAACCTTTCCCCACACTGAAAGCACAACTTTGATCATCGTCGCTAAAGCATCTCTGCATGCAAAAGATGTTTCACGCCCTTTTTACGAGCTCCATTACTTCTAGTATCACTGTCACTTTCAGTTACATCAAACAATGTCACAGGAGATGAATTAACACTAACACCTTGGGCCTTAGCTTGTCTAGTGTTGGATGACAGAACTTGACCAAAACGCAATAGACGCATCTCTTTTGAACGCAGATCCCACATAACCAACATTGAAAGGACTTTGACTACGTGAGAAGTTCAATGTTGTTCCCTTCATCAAATCTACCTTTATGTCTCTTACAAGCCTTATCATGTGATTTCTCGTTGAGGGATCTGCGGTTTGTACTCGCTATCGAATCTCTTCTTTCAACTCTCCCACAAAGTATATGAGATATTGAATTTTATGCATTTTGGGAACTTGTAATACAGAATCCTCTCCATATCAAGCCCAAATCCAATCATATCAAAGTTATAATCAAGGATTATTCTAATTGATGATTGAGCAGATTTGTTAGGACAAATATGCAGCTAATTTCCCTTTCTTATTTTAGGTAGATGCTGTAAATATGTTTTTTCCTCCTTTCTGTATTTAGATAGTTGTTGTATTTAGAATCATTCAGCTATGTATATATATGGATTCAGCAATCAATAAAATAGACACAGATAATTGAAAGTATATACGAAATCTTGCATGGTATTAGAGAGGGTTAACTCTCGGCTCTGAGAAACAGCGTACACAAGAAAACATCAACTGCAGCAATGATAGATGGATATGAGACACCTCAGACAGAGGAAAGAAAAAGGGATGGGACCAAGAAGGACCCATCACCTTATGATCTGAATGCAAGTGACAATCTCAAAAATGTTATCACGCAAGTGCAACTCCGTGGAGAAAATTATGAGGAATGGGCACGAGCTGTGAAGGTCTCACTGTGTGCCAGAAGAAAATAGGGGTTCCTCGATGGAACCAATAAAAAGCCAGATGAAAGCACAAGCGAAATTAAAGATCGGTGGACTGTGCAATCCATGATCATTTCATGGATTTTGAACACTGTTGAACCAACCCTGCGATTCACAATTTCATATGTAATAAATGCGAAGGATCTATGAGAAGACATCAAAGAACGTTTTTTCATAGTAAATGGGCTTCGGATTCAGCAGCTGAAGGCTGAACTGGCGGAATGCAAGCAATAGAGAATAGCCATGATCACGTACTATGAAAAATTGAAAACCCTTTGGGACGAATTGACGAACTATGAATAAATCCCAATCAATATGCACATGCAAATGATGCAAGTGCGGCATTGGATTAAAGTTAGAAAAGAGGAGAGAAGAGGAATAAGTTCATTAATTCGTGATGGGTCTGGATGAAGCTGGATATGGGACTGTCCAATCAAGCATCCTGGCCATTAATCCATTGCCTTCCCTCAACAAAGTCTACGCCACTTTGATGCAGGAAGAAAGGATGAAGCTAATTACAAAAGCAAAGGAAGAAAAGGGAGTGGTGATGGGGTTGTCAATACAGACAACGTACAAAAATAAGGGACGGACTAAAACCAAACAGTTGGTTTGTTCTCATTGTGGTAGGTCTGGGCATGATATAGATGGATGTTTCCAGCTGGTGGGATATCCAGAGTGGTGGGGTGATCATCCACGAGGTGAAAGAACCAATGAGAAAGACGTTCAGAAACAGAACAACCGTGGAAAGGCCAGGACAGCACGCGCGAACACAGCACGCATCACGACTGAAGTGTGCAATAATGAAGGAGGAAAATGTCGTAATGCCGTGACAGGACTCAGTGATGAGCAATGACAGACTCTGATCAAACTAATTAATGGTAACAAAGGAAAGGAATCAGAAAGAATGACTGGTAAGGGATAATGTGGATTGTGGATTATCGTAATCATATGACATGAAACTCAAAAAATTTGCGAGATGTGCACAGTGTGACAGCAAATGCAGTGGGATTGCCAAATGGAGAACATGTTCTTGCCAATAAAAAAGGAATTGTGATACTTGAAGAAGGTCTACAATTGCAGAATGTGTTATATGTCCCAAAATTGCAATGCAATTTAATTTCAATATCACAATTAATTGATGAAGTGGATTGTGTGGTGTTATTTACTAATAGGTTTTGTGCAATGCAGGACCTCACTTCGAGGACGCTGATTGGAGCGGTGAGCAGAAGGATGAGCTTTATTTATTTCAAGGAACTCATATAGCATGTCAAATCAGTGTGGAAAATCAATTTGATCTTTGGCATAAGCGGCTGGGGCATCCATCTCACAAAGTTGTTCGAATGCTACCTAGTATATCTAATGATTGTAAAGTTGAAAACCGGGATAAATTATGTGAAGTGTGTGAGAGGTCAAAACAAACAAGAGAAAAATTTCCTTTAAGCAATTATTGTGTTGCATCTATTTTTGATTTAATACATTGTGATTTATGAGGACCTTACAAAACTCCCTCGTCTTGTGGAGCTTCATATTTCTTAACAATAGTGGATGATTATTCTCGATCAGTATGAATATATCTGTTATGTGAAAAGAAAGAAGTTTCAAAAAGTCTCATGAATTTCTTTGCTCTCATTGAGTGCCAATTCAACAAATTCGTCAAAAGGGTACGAAGTAATAATGGAACAGAGTTTATGTGTTTAGAGTCTTATTTTATCCAACATGGGATCATTCATCAAACATTATGTGTTGGAACACCTCAACAAAATGGAAGGGTGAAACGAAAACAGAGACATATTCTAAATGTGGCCAGAGCTCTTAGATTTCAAGGAGGTTTGCTAATCAATTTTTGGGGAGAATGCATCCTGACCGCCAAACACCTAATTAATTTAACACCCTCATCTATTCTTCAAGGGAAAACTCCATATGAAATGGTGTATAGAAAGCCCCATAACTATGACCATCTAAAGGTGTTTGACTCTCTTTGTTACGTACACAATCAACTCACAAAGGGAGACAAATTTGAAAGCAGATCTAGAAAGTGTGTCTTTGTGGGGTATCCTTTTGGAAAGACAGGATGGAGATTATATGATTTAGAAAATAATATTTTTTTTATTTCTCGAGATGTTAGGTTCATGGAACATGAATTTCCTTTTCTTTCTCAACCTATCTCGCCGGATTCGGGTCCAGTTATCACTCAAGTGATGACAATCCACTTGCTGCAACCGAAGCCATTGTGACCTCTTCACCTTATGTTGATGATGCTTCCACTTCCCACATCGCCGAAGAACCGCCTGAAACTCTACTTGGCAGAGGGCACCGAGTGAAGCACCCATTCATACGTCTTAGAGAGTATGTAACTAATGTTATCAGATCAACAAGCCCTTCCATCCACTCCCTTTCTCCGTAGCTACCTTCAGGTAAGTTCTATGCATTAGATAATTACATTGTTTATGATAAATTCTCTAGAAACCACCGTGCTTTCCTTGCAGCAATAGAAGCTGAACAAGAACCCATACATTTTAAACAAGCCGTTCTGGACTCTCAATGGCAAGCAGCTATGGCAGACAAAATTCAGGCTTTGCAAGACAATAGGACATGAGATGTCTCCATCTTGCCTCCCGAAAAGAAAGCATTGGGATGCAAGTGGGTTTATCAGATTAAGTACAACTCGAATGGGAGCATTGAACGATTCAAAGCTCGCTTGGTTATGCTTGGAAATCATCAAGTAGAGGGAATGAATTTCAATGAAACATTTGCATCAGTGGCGAAAATGGTTACCATTCGCACGGTGTTAGCAGTGGCTGCTGCCAAAGACTGGGATCTCCACCAAATGAACGTTCATAATGCATTCTTACACTGTGATCTTGCCGAGGAAGTATACATGAAATTACCCCCTGGTTTCGCTGTTCAACACCACGGAATGGTGTGCAAACTAAGAAAATCACTTTATGGATTGTGCCAAGCTCCCCGTTGTTGGTTTGCCAAACTCTCAACTGCCCTTCTTCAATATGGCTTTCGGCAATCTACCTCAGATCATTCCATGTTCGTGCTCAGTCACCAACACAAACAGCTTGTTGTTCTTGTTTACATTGACGATCTCATTATTTCCAGTAATAATGCTTCCGCTACTCAACAATTCAAAGACTATCTTCACACATGCTTTTATATGAAAGATTTGAGAAAACTCAAGTACTTCTTAGGAGTGGAGGTGGCTTGATCTCCCACTGGACTATTTCTTAACCAACGTAAATATGCTTTGGACATTATCATGGAAAATGGGCTTCTAGGATCAAGGCCAGTCTCAACACCTTTAGAGGAGAATCATCGACTAGCTTTGGCAGACGGTCCACTGCTCTCCGATCCTAGTCAGTACCGTTGGCTTGTGGGGAAGTTGATATACTTGTGTTTTACTCGGCTAGAGCTATCATACAATGTACACGTTCTGTCACAATTTATGCAGCAACCAAGAGAAGAATACTTGCAGGCAGCTATGCAAGTTGTTCGCTACTTGAAAGGGAAACTTGACCAAGGTATTCTGTTAAGAAGGGATAATTGTCTCACACTCCATAGTTGGTAGGACTCGGATTGGGCAAGCTACCCCCTTACTCGCAGATCCATCACGGGTTGGTTTATCCATCTTGGCAACTCACTGATATTGTGGAAGACAAAGAAACAACATACGGTGTCTCACTCCTCAGCTGAGGCGGAATATCGTTCTATGGCTAATACCACTTGTGAAATTCAATGGTTAAAAACACTTCTCTTTGACCTCGTCATTCCTCTTAAACAGCCTGTGTGCCTCTCATGTGACAGGTAGACAGCGCTCCACATTGCCAAAAACCCGATATTTCATGAACGAACTAAGCACATCGAAGTTGACTGCCACCTGGTACAAGATGCTCTCCTTCAGAATCTTATTCTTCCCACTTATGTTCCCACTCATACTCAGTTGGCAGATATCTTCCCACTTATGTTCCCTTGAAAGGCTAATACTTCAAATGCCTCAATAAATTCCTCCATGGAATCTTTTTGCTTGATTAATTTCAATTCTTCAAAAGGATTATGAAGATGATCTACTCCGTACCTAACAATCATTGCTTGCTTGAGGTTCTCCTAAATTGGATTGTCCTCTGTATACCACAATTTGAACCAGTGAATAGTTTTCCCTTCTATATAGATCTTAGCAAGCTTCATCCTCACAACTTTAGATGTTCCATGAACCTTGAAGTAGGTCTCGCCTCTGCAAATCCACCCTGCTGGATCTATTTTGTTGAAAGAAAGAAGTTCCATTTTCTTCACAAATGAACAAAATTCTGCATCTCCATTCACAGTATAAGAATTTTCACTTTGCGACCTCTCTTCCTCTAGAATCGCACCCAGTCTATTGCCGTTCAACTTTTGAATTTCTCTCAACAAAGCTTGTTACATAATTTGCACCTCCTTCATTTGTTCTCTAAAAGAATTATGACGATCATGGTTGTGTTGATATTGTGAACTTTAGACACCAATGCTTTAACTTGCTTATTCATTCTTGTGGACATGGGACTTGGCAACAAAACCAATTGATAAGACCTGAGAGAGAAAAGAGGAATTTTGGAAGAAAAAGATTGAATTCTTTTATTGAACGATCAAAGAGAAGAATAATTTATACTTACATTGTAGACCCTAAAAGCAATGTGCTATCTATAGAGATAGAATCTCCTTTTTCTAGCAAATCAAGGAAGAAGAATGAATGCTTCTATCAACTTGTTTTGCAATTATTTATATTCACTAATCATTACAACTGTCATACTAACTAATTAACTAACCGTCCCTTTAGTGTTAACAATCGGTACCCTTCTTCTAAAGTAAACTTGTCATATCCTAGGCCTATGTACAACATCTAACACTTATTCTTGTACTTTAGTTCTAACAGTTTTGAACTCCATGCACTACAAACTGTATTGATTTGATATTGGAATACATTGAGAAAAGAGTGATTTCAAGAGAACAATACAAAAAGGAGTTTAACTTGTGGGTTTTTTTTATAATCATTCATTGACTTTAAACATTATGAGGAGGTTTACAAATAAAAATGAATTGGTTAGATATGGAGTGACAAGATTTACTGTAACATTCCACATATTACAAGGTTGCATAATAAAAAAAAAAACTACCTTAAAAAAATATTGACTTTCAATGAGTGGTTGAAGCAGGGTCGGCCTAAGGCCCAGGAAGGTAAGGCAAGGGCATTACGCCCCCAATTTTTTTTTTTTAGTTTTAATATACCTTTAAAAATTAAAAAAATTAAATTTAAAAATAGTTTATAATTCAAATATTTAATTTAATTATTAAATTTTTATTGATATTACAAATAATATTTAATTAACTATAATTCTCAACTAATATAATAAATTATTTTATTATTAAAAAAGCCTCATTTTTAAATTTACTTTAGGTCCTAAAAACTCTTGAGCCATTGCTGGGTTGAAGTTCACAATAACCAAAGAAACTAAAGGAAAAAGAGCAACACATACTATGTTTATGCCTTTTTTTTTTTTTGAAATGATGTTATTTTCACTCTTAAGGCTATAGGGCCACTTGTGCAAGTTTTGTGGCTTATTGATAATGAAAGAAAATCTATTATAGGTTACATATATGAAATAATTGATAGAGCTAAAGAATGCATTCAAAGGAAATGAAGACAAGTAAAAGGAGATTTTTGCTATAATTAATAAAAGATGAGAGTGTTAGCTTCATCACCCATTGCATGTTGCAAGTCATTATCCGAATCCTCAATTTTTTTATGGCAATAAACAAATTAAAAATGATCTTAAATTGTGGAGGGCTTGTATAAATGTATTGAAAAGTTATGTATAAGTGAAGAGGATATGAACAATGCTATATTTCAGATGTTCGCATATAGAAGAGTTGAAGATCTCTTTAGTTTAAGTGAACCAAAAAGACAAATGGCTACAATAGCTCCCGGTAAGAGATTTGTTTAATTTTTTATTATGATACAATTATGTAGATATAAGATAGCAATGCTAATAAGTTATTAGATATCTTGCAACTGAATGGTGGAAGAACTAAGGAGTATGTACGCCACATTTACAAAATATTGTCATTAGAGAATTAAGTTTGACTTGTAGTTTATCTTGATATAAACGAAATTGGAACACTTTTGAGCACATAAGTAAATATCATTTGAAGTGTTTGGTCTAATAATATTGAAAGTGTAAAAATTATATATTTTTTTATGATAAAATAGATTCATTCTAAGATGAGAAGCAAACTTTGAGCATCAAAGATTGCAAGCTTAGTTTTCATTAAATATAATTAAGCTCTTAATGAAAGTTTTGACTGTTCTTATGTGGTGGATCCTATTCTCATAAAGGATGTTGATAATAGTAATGATTGGTTGTTAGAAGAAACTAGTGGGGATGATGAAAAAACAATCTACACTTGGCTATCATCTTTTCTCATCTCTGCAGGTTATTCCCAATCAATACATGATTATTCCTTATTTATAAAGTCATTTATTGGATCTTTCACAACATTGTTAATACACGTAGATGATATATTGGCTAGAAATGATGGATAGGAAATTAGAACTATCAAACAAGCTTCGGGTACTTCTTTTTGAATTAAAGATTTAAGCACCTTAAGGCACTTTGTTGGATTAGAAGTAGCATGAAGCAAACGTGGAATCTTGGTGAATCAATGAAAATATGCTTTAGAGTTGTTATTTGAGGAAGGTCTCTTGGGTTACAAATCATCAAACACGCTTATTGACATTGCAAAAAAATTCTCATATGATTCAAATGAAACATTCTAAGATGTTCTTGCTTATAGACGCTTAATAGGACAACTTACGTATCTCACCAACACTCGATCAAATATAGTCTTTTCAATGCAACAACTTTCGCAATTCTCTCGAAGCCATCACTTACACTGTAATGTTGCCATGTGTGTTCTAATATACATCAAAGGAACTCCAAGCCTCGATTTATTCTTTCTATGTGATTCAATCCTTCAACTGAAGGCTTATAGTGATAGTGATTAAGCTACATGCCCAAACACGAGGCGCTTTGTTACTGGATTTAACATTTATCTTGGGTCCTCTTTTGTATCATAAAAGTCAAAGAAACAAAGTAGTCTCTAGAGAAGTTTCATTCTAGCAACCAACCTTACTTTACTATGATAACGAGTCAACGTTACACATTGCAGCAAATCCAGTGTTCCGCAAACTCATCAAACACATAAAAATAGACTGTCATATTGTTAGAGAAAAGACACATCAAGGACTTCTTTGTTTGCTTCCCATCACATCTTCCGAGCAGTTGGCTGATATATATACTAAAGTCTTGAGCTCTCAATTATCTTGATCCATCACTTCCAAGTTAGGTCTTCTAAACATATATTCCCTAGCTTGTGGAGAGTATCCAAGGATATGGACACACCTCTTATTGAAGGAGCTAACCATTAAGCAATTAGTTATTTACTATTTAACTCTTTTTTTTTTTGTACAATGGTACGAAAGTAGTGAATTTAGTGTATATATAGAGCTTTCTTCTCTGCACTATTAGACAAAATATATACAAAACTTATTTTCACTAAATATTTTGCATTCATTTTCTCTCTCGTTTCCCACTCCCTGTTAAAGCGTAGGCATGTCACAAATTTCAACGAGGGATTGTATTTATGTTTACGCATTGCCAGCCAGAGGAAATTTTGCAGTGAGATTTAAACTTGAAATGCTTTAATCTTGAATTGTTGATCCTCATTGTGGAAATATTAACGAGGAATTTTATAGCTATGTAAAGCAGAGTGCGAGAAATTGGAATTTTTAATTTCAATTCCTCGTTGCAATTTTGAGGAATAATTCTAGCTACCGCGTATTTTTTTTATGTAAATAATTGAAGATCTTGTTCATGAGGAAACTGACTAGCTTGAAAATGATGCACAAAGAACTAATCGTCTTTCAATTAACATAAAGCGAAGATTAATGATTAATTACATCATGGCACATCCAAGAAACATTTACCTATGTTCTTTCTCCTCCTTTTTCACCTATCAAAAGCAAAATCAAAAGGCTGAACTTTACAAGAAGACTCGTAACTTGCTATTATATGTAAGTAAAATTGGAAGTGTGTTATCTAAAGGGTTCAATGGGAGAAGATTCTTCAAGAAGAGCCGCTGCTTCAAAGCATTCAACAGCTTCCACTGTTGATGTGCCCAAATCAGCTTTGTAGAGTAATCCAAGATTGTACCAAGCAGATGAGTTTGTTCTGTCAAGCCGCAGTGCATCAGTGAGAAGGCTTCTAACAATTGAAGATGATTGACCACCAAGTTGTCTGAGTACACATGCTGTGGATATCAAACTGGGCACATGGTTGGGCTCAATATCTAGTGCTTTCCTAAATGATTTCAGAGCTTCTTGATGAAGACCTCTGGCTTCAAAAAGTAAACCTACAAAAATATAATTTATGAACTTTGGTACATGAAAAATGCAAAGATCTACCTCAAACAAAATGTTACTGAAGGACTTAAGGGAGTTTGAAATGTAAAACATTTTAAGCTTCAATAAAATTAAGATTCCATTTTTCTGTGGCCAATTATATTCTTTCTAAGGAAGTAATGTAGATTCTGTTAAGATATTTGCTTTTGGCAATTCAAATAATGACAAGAAAGAGACTGAAGAAAGATGAAGAACCTATAAAGGTCAGGGAGCGAAAATAGAAGTGATATACCTGTTGAGTGCCATCTAGAAGGAGAATAGGGATTAATAGCCCGAGATTTTGCAAGACAAACTTCAGCATCCTGCCACTGTGATAAGGCTGTGTACACGTTGGCTAAATCATGCCATATTTCCATTTCCAGTCTTCTGTCACGGTTTCCCTTACTCCGTACAAAAGAGAAGTAAGAAAAGAAATATATTAGTCTAGATATATTAATAAGCTAGAGTTTTATTGAGCCTTCTAATTTTCCTTTCCAAATGATAATGAGTTGTTAAAGCATCCAAGTAATATATTGTACATGTTTCCATGAAGCATACCTTCACAACCTTACCAGCAGTGCCTACACTTTTATTTTGGACTTGAAGAACAGCAAGAAGAAAAGTATATGTCTCCACTGCATTCTTTAATTTTCCCTGGGCAATCCGTAGTTTAGCTTTGGTCCTCAACAGTTCTCCTTGATCCCATTTTCCACTTTGATCTAGAGCTGCATCAATAACAATCTCTGCATCTACAAACTTTTTTTGAGCTGATAAAATTCTTGCTAGTAGTTTATATCCATTAATACTAGATCCACCCTCAAGCTTAATCAGTTTATTTGCATGATAAAAAGCAATTCCTAACTCCCTCTGCTCAGCATATTCTAGACAAAGATGAAGGACAATATAAGGATCACTTTCCCTCATCATTCTTTCAGCAGCTTTTAGAGCACCAAGTGCTTGAGACTGCATCGAAACCTTCTCTGATTCAGAAGCAGCTGACCTGGATTTTGATGACAGTAGAACACCAAGTAAGCAATTTGCAATAGCTTCCATCTGCATGCATTTTCCATACAACTGAGAAATGGCTTTGGAAGAATATTTGATTCCATCTTCCTCACAAACCTTGTTATCTGCACAAATTTTTGAAGCCAGGAGTAATTCCCATATGCAGTCTGAGTTCTCTCTATAATTCAAAGAGTTCCTCAAAAGATCTAAAGCAATCATATCTTTGCCTCCCCCACAGTAACAAAGAGCTAGAGTATAATATCTTTCTTTTCTCTCCATGTTCTCAGGAAGCAATTCCTCAACATTTTGAGCCAAAGTCATGAATTCCCCAGAAACACTTAGAGCAAAAGAAAGATGATCAATTATTGAGGGATCCCATACAATGTTTCCAAGAATAGACTTTCTCAGCAGAATCAGAAGCAGAAGAACAGCCTCTTCAATGTTGTTTCTTGGCACAAAGGAACCATCCAACTGAGAGCGGAGAGCCGGAGGACTTGCTTCACAACCACTGTACAAAAGAAACAAAGCAAATTCCTTTTGTATTCTTGCAGTGGCTTCAATGTCAATTTTCCAATGATAAAGCAAGGCCCTCCTAAATGATGAGATAACGTCTTGAGGAGAGCCTGCAAGCTTCCACAACTCTGGAAGCAGTTCTACAGCATTTGCTAGTGTCTCTTGTAATTTACAATCTGAGACAAAGTTTTCATGCCAGCCCTCTGGTAATGCAGATTCGACAGTGTCTAAAATAGTTTTGCATGACTGAGCAGCATCTGCAAATTAATAAACTTCAGTCACAAACAAAACCATAGGCTGAAGAAACTAGAGACTTTGAAGCTAAAGTGCAAGATATATAAGATGATATAGTTAAACAAGAATTAAGAACAAGATGAAAGAAGCACCTTGGAACCTTCCAAGAGCCTGCAATGATTTAGCCTTTAGAAAAACAGCTTCAAGAAGTAAACTAACTGCATGCATTGACATAGGAGGCACTGCATCACTCTGTGAATGGCGTCTATTGGTTTCACATCTTCTTGATAAAGAAATTTTTATCTTGGGAATGATTGCAGCAATATCTATTCCTTCAAATACGTGAAGTGCAGCTTCGATATTTCCTTTCTGATACTCCAGTCTTCCTAACAAAGCTCTAGCTTCCTATGAAGGAAAGCTCATTTAGTTTCATCTTATAATGAATAGGGTTCTCAAGTATTAATAAAATCAAATATTGGGATAAGGCCCTAAATTCTAAATAAAAAAGATACATAGGAGATGTATTCAGTAAGAAAATTTTTAAATGCGAGAGATGATAAGTATACAATCATATATAAATAGTTACGATTACATGATTATTTTAAATTGTCACTTAATTTAACATTTTAATCATAGTTATCTATGAATAAATCTAATAATTAAGATTTATTTTTCTTATTCTCGTTAAAAAGTCTTTTCATTTGATACATTTTCTGCACACAAGTATATGCAGAAAGATGAGAGCGTTAAAAAAAGTAAATCTCAACCGTTTAATTAAAATGGCGGTTAAGATTATAATTAACCAAAATAATCCTACATGGTTAGTAAACTAAAATTAACTCCTCTAACTTCTTATGCTCCCATTAAATATGCCCAATATGTATAATATATATGCGAGCATGAAATCCCATCATGGACAGAGTCTGTATTAAACTTTGCCAACGATTTAATTTCTACATCACTAACAAACGAGGAGGAATGGAGGGAAAAAGACTTTTTGTTTATTGAAGAAACTCATCATAGTAAGAGACTTAACAGAATCTCTGCAGAACACTGTCAAATTACAATGGCTTGAATGTATGCAAGACATTAACCCTATGATGTTTTTTCTCCACACCGTAACGTGATACCAAAATAATCTTTTGAAGATAAAATAAATTATTGTCATCTTTCCACACACACGAGAAAAGAAAAACAATGTTAAATTTTAAGTGGGCTATTTCATCCTAGAATTTATATGATAAATATGAATTTATTGGCAACAAAATAAATTTCTGGGGTTTCTGCTGTCTACATCTTACAAAATATTGTTGAGCTTTTGTTTAATAAACGCAGAGAACATAGTTGTAGGATCAAGGGATTGTCACTAGACCAAAAGCTTAAGCTGCAGGAGAGGGTGCAATTCTATCTAAAGCTTCCCACTTGGGGTGCTTCAAGTTCAATTAAATTAAGGTGCATGCAAATGCAACCAAATAAAAGGAAAAAGAAGAATTTGATCTAACCTCATAGTTTAAATAACCACTTTCACGAAGAGATGACTCTGCTTCTTCAATGTTACTATTGTCCACCTTTGTTTCGGTCTCACCAGGACGAGAAGAATAACCACTTGCTGAATAGTCCCTCGTTGCCAGAGACTCTGATGAATAACTTGTTTCATCGACCCTTAACTGCTCCCCGGAACATATACACTTTATCATCTTTCTCAACCTCTCTCTTATCTTAAACTTCCTCTTACTTATCAAACTCTTAGCTCTCATACTCGAAAATTCCACTTCATACGTTCCTGAGACATCATCAACATTAATTTAAGCATAGAACATAAGAAAAAGCACTTCAAGTTACCTCTTGAGATGCTTTACATCACCTATACTCATGCACCTGACATCAATATATAGCATAGGAAAACGACCTTAAAAGTATCATGGTTCATGGGCATCTCTAAGTTCTACTACATCAACTTTTAACATCAATTTTTGTGCATTTGCTAGCTTTGAAGTACATAACGCAATTCCAAGTTTAGAAGTATGACTTTTCAGAACTGAGAAAGCCTTACACCTGACACAATTTCACCAAAATTCACCATTTACTTACCCAAATTGCTGATCAACAAAACCAACTATATTTTAGACATAAAAAGTAAAAATCTGAAACGAGGATGATTTGCTTACCGAGAGATTAATATATTGTAAGGAAACCCTTTATGAGTATCATAGGCAGAAGAACAAATGATAAGGGAAGAACATAAAAGAAGGAAAAAGGAAACAAAGTAGCTTTTCAATAACACAAAAAGGTATAGGGTGAGCCCACTAGACAAAAGAAAATGAGTGTGCAACTCCTATTACTATTAAATTCACCCATTAAGAAAGTGCCCTGTGAAATGATTTTCTCTTGTCAAGCAAGAATCCAAAGCTGCAGATGCTTTCAGCGACCATTTGTCTGTTTTGGTAATTTTCTACGTTCTAATGTAAGTTGACTCGTTGTTCAGTTCCAAGTTCAAACTTCAAACACTCATCACAGTGCATTTAATTATGCATAGCTAACTCTGCAGTCTCAAGTTTGAATTTTGTACCGATAGAGAAAGCGTGACTTCTTCGGTACATTTTATTTAATATTCTTTCTGCGAATGTCACCGTTGATGATGAGACGATGACTAATGACCCCTTCAAACTGACATTAACTGCTCTCTGTTGCCTTCGCTGAATCTTCTCACATATTTCTATACACGTTCCGTGATGAATAAAATGCCTGTAACAATGTCTTATGTGAAAAATTCTCAGAATAAACAATACAGTTAATTTAATTCAATTAACAGGCAAATAAGCTAAAAATATTACTATTCAGTAAAATAAAACAATATTGATATTTTCAAATGATCTTTCAAACCAAAATTTGCGAATTTTCTTCCAAATCATTAAGTGCCCGTCAAACTTAATGAATTCTAATATACATCTTTTTCCCAAATCATTGTCAATTTTTTTATTAGTGTACTTAAACACATTCATCCTCTTACTATTTATTATTATTGAAAAAATTCAAATAAAAAACACGTTCATACTAATTGCATCGATTAATCTACGAATTGACAAACTTTTGGTCGTCTTGCTTGCAGGTCTATCCTTATTGATGTCTACACCGAAGCGTTGATATAATATTAGATGTCATGAAATTGACCCATCTGAAATGATAATCCACCCAAAGGGTCCCACTTATTTATTTCCACTGTAATCACAAGGGGAAGGGGCCACACTACCTTTTCTCTTCTTTATGCGTAGATATCGAATTGGAATGCGAATATGACTTTCCATTCGTAAGTATATAGTTGCCGACATAAGCCCCAATAATAAATATTTCCCTGTTTTTTTTATATTGCAAAGATTTACATAACATTCCAATTAATTCTCTTAATAAACTTTTTTAATACATAAGATTCAGATTTATAAATTCATTTTAAAAATTAAGATGAATCACTTGAATTAATCTTTATTAATAAATAATATTGTGTAAAGTTTAATTTTAATATAATGCTGATATAAGTTTTTTATATTATTAATTAATTAAAATAAATAATAAATAATCAACATTAATTTTATATAATCGATTTATTAATCTTATCAATGTATTATAAAAAAATAAATGTAGTATTAATTAAGAAGTTAAAATATATAATTTTAAATTTGACAACAAAATTATTATTAAAATGATGTAAGAAGATTTAAAATTACTTTTTTATATATAAAAAGCAACTTATTCTACCATAATTACTTCTTATTAATTAATTTAAGAAAAAAAAAAGTATCCAAAATTATCTTAATCAATATCATCAGCATTGAGTCAATTTATGGTGGACGCCCCACACAGCATAACTAAAAAGCGTAGTTAGACAAACATAAAATGCAGAAGGTTGAAAGTGATTTTCTCGTCATTTGTTCTTCTCATCATTGAAGACAAAAAGAGTAGATATTCGAGTCTCTAATTCTTTCATTCAAAGTTAATTATTACAGAAAACAGAGTACATTAATATTATGACCAACATTATTAAAAATAGTAATTCCTTCTTACTGGTACAATATTATAAATAAACCAATTATCATGGCTAATGCAAGGACTTCAACTAAAAATATAAGTTTTTCAAGCATGCAACGTTGGCAACGCTCAATGGTGTCCAATTCCACCGCCAAAACCTCCTCCGCCACCGCCACCGCCACCCCCACCAAAACCACCTCCTGCCCCTCCACCAAACCCGCCTCCTGCTCCTCCCCCAAACCCGCCACCGGAACCTCCTCCAAAGCCACCACCAGAGCCTCCTCCTCCTCCAACACCACCCCCAAAGCCACCACCTTTGCCAAATCCACCCCCAATGCCACCACCGGTACCTCCTCCAACACCACCACCAATGCCACCACCGGTACCTCCTCCAACACCACCACCAATGCCACCACCTTTTCCTATCCCTCCTCCAACGCCACCACCTTTTCCAAAACCACCACCACCACCTAAACCTCCACCTTTACCTATTCCTCCCCCAATGCCACCACCTTTTCCGAACCCACCACCACCACCTAAACCTCCCCCTTTACCTATTCCTCCCCCAATGCCACCACCGCCACCTAAGCCTCCACCTTTTCCAATTCCACCTCCAATGCCACCACCTTTTCCAAAGCCACCACCGCCACCTAAGCCTCCACCTTTTCCAATTCCACCTCCAATGCCACCACCTTTTCCAAAGCCGCCACCTCCACCTAAACCTCCACCTTTGCCAATCCCACCACCAATGCCACCACCCTTTCCAAAGCCGCCTCCACCACCTAAACCTCCACCTTTCCCAATCCCACCACCAATGCCACCACCCTTTCCAAAGCCGCCACCACCACCTAAACCTCCACCTTTGCCAATTCCACCACCAATCCCACCACCTTTTCCAAAGCCGCCACCACCACCTAAACCTCCACCTTTACCAATTCCACCACCAATGCCACCTCCTTTCCCAAAGCCGCCGCCACCTCCAAGTCCTCCTCCTTTTCCAAACCCCCCACCAGCTCCACCTCCAATCCCATGGCCTCCACCTCCGCCAGCACCACCACCAAACCCTCCTCCAGCTCCACCTCCGTGGCCTCCTCCAGCACCACCACCAAATCCTCCTCCTCCACCTGCACCACCTCCACCCCCAAACCCGCCTCCGAACCCACCACCGGCTCCTCCTCCCCCACCAAACCCACCACCTAACCCACCTCCCTTTCCAAACCCTACATTCTTCTCTTCTTCATTTGCCACATTCCTTGCAACCACATTGGCCACAAAAACATGAGCACAAAGCAATAACAACAAAGCCACTCCCTTATCCTCTACTAACATTTTTACTTTCAACTCACTCACACTCTCCAAATCCTCGTTGATGGAATTTGCATAAGTTTGAAGAGGTTTTTATAATGCAGAGGATCCACATGACAATCACAATGTGACCCCTCCAACACTTTAATTGGTTCCAACTGCTAACTGCTCGCCGCATTTAATGTACACTGTTTTCCCACAATTATTCATCGTGTGTTTGGTGCACCCGCTTTTCACACGAAAGAAGTAAACTTCAACCTGCAAAACTTTGTACTACTTAACCTGACACACTGACACTTGCGCTAATTTGCAGTTCACATTGCTATAGCTAAATTGTTAGTACTTCTCATGCGGACGACTCTTCTTTCTCCCATTGGCCAAGCCTGCATCTCCTAGATGCTATCTGTTGTCTGTTGAGCAACTTCTATTTCTGCAACTTGTCTCTATGTCGGTGAAATTAATTTGTTTTCCCATTCGTCGTGAGTGCCTTTATTATTTTACAAGTATGATGGATCAGTCATGATATAAATGGCAGTGTCTAAATAAAAAGGCATCGCGAGGAAACATCCTTAATTTCTATTACAAAATTAGGTTATGTAAAAGACGTTTTTTAGTCTATTAATTATGACCATAACGATAATGTTTTTTCGGTGCAGCTAACATTTGTCCCTTTTAATTACTTTTTAGATTATATATATACAAAGATAAAAGAAAAACTTAGACCTAAAAATAACAATATACAATATTATATGTAATCTCAATGAGTGCCTTTATTATTTTACAAGTATGATGGGTCAGTCATGATATACATGGCAGTGTCTAAATAAAAAGGCATCGCGAGGAAACATCCTTAATTTCTATTACAAAATTAGGTTATGTAAAAGACGTTTTTAAGTCTATTAATTATGACCATAACGATAATGTTTTTTCGGTGCAGCTAACATTTGTCCCTTTTAATTACTTTTTAGATTATATATATACAAAGATAAAAGAAAAATTTAGACCTAAAAATAACAATATACAATATTATATGTAATCTCAATTATAACAAAACTGATAAACAGTCAGATCATTCGCTAATTCGTGATATCAAATAGCTTGTGAAATGAGTGTCCGAATTTAAGTTTAAACAGAAGTATCATTATTGATTAGATTTACTATTCAAGCTGGTTGGTTGGATTTTACTTTTTTGAATGTAATTTTTAATTTGATAATTGTATATCATCTGCGGCCGTGAATTGTAGTGCAGATTGAAGAAAAATGTGTTAGAAAATATTTTACCCTAACTGAACATTGCATTATAAAACCAATAATCTAAATCTGGCTTAGCCGGTTAGGCAACGGTACATATAGTAAAGATCATGGGCCCAAGCCAAGTCAGAAAGAAAAATTAAGTGCTGTAGAAGGATTCATCAGAGTTTTGAAAGAAAGCTGGTGCTTTAGTGAACCATTGCATGTGCTTGGTAGATGAAAAATTTAATGCCGGATGGAATTTTGTTTTGTTCTCCAAATCTGTGGATGGCATCCATATCCAGGCATATTAAATAATAGAAAACTGGAAAGAAAGATCCACAAAATTAGCCCCTCGCATTCAATTTATAGTACTTAATTTTTTGGCTTAAATTTAGCTTTACTTTTTGGTTTAAATTACTTCAATTACATCTACTACTTGCGGTAAAATTTCTAATCATTATATGTATCTATATCAATAATGGTGGCTAATAATACATAATAGCATTGTTCCGTTGGTTATTTTTTATTTTTTCTGGTTAAATAATTAGGAAAATGTTTTTTGTACTATTAGAATGAATTTAAGTATATCTTTTATATTTAGAGTGTATTTTAGAATGTGTGTATTAAAAAATAAATAATATAAATAATAGTATTCTTTATCGCACTTGATATCAATTTTTAGTAGTTTAAATAATAAACTATATACAAAAGTATGTTTATATGTATTTTCATGCCCTTTTTTTTTCTTTTTGCGAATAGATCTTACGTCATTTAATTTCTACACTAGGATCACAGGAGACCATATTATGTGTCCTGTATAAAATAAACTATGCTAATAAGAAATAAGAAAAAAAATTGTGAGAATACATAATTATCCTGTACGTACAGCGACATAATTTGTTATACAAGTGAGACTATACATTCATAGAATTTCTTCTAATTCCGAAGTATTCATGAACTATTTAAACTTGTCAAAGTACAGCATTCGTAATTGATTTGTCCAGATTCTATTTCATTATAGCTGTAATTAATTTTTTTAATCGATTAACTAATTAATTATATAACCTGGCTTGTTTTCTCAAGTAGCATATTTCTAGTACTAGAGCCAACAATCCGAGCTTCAATTCTTGAATTGTTTATTAATGTTAGGTACTTATGTTAATGGTTTCAAGATAAACCACTCCTATACAGTTCGCAGTTGTAACTTGTAAGTAAGCAAATCTAAAATTGTCCAGTATATGGCAAATCTTTAATAGCTCAGTACTTTTTCTAATCCTAATGTTAAACCAGGAAATAAATTTAGAGATTATTTAAGAGTTTGCAACTTTTGATAATAAGTTAGTAAAATTATTTAATAAACACAAAAATTATAAATTATTTAAGAGTCTATAATTTATAGTTATGACAGCATGATTGTTTTCCTTGTAATAGAGTATTTATATATTATTAATTCTGAAATTTTATTTCACTAGCTCTATTTGAGGAATGAGTAACACAATGAAAGAAATCCACCATAACAATGTACAATAGATCATTGTAATCAAGTTTAAGTGTGTTTTTTTCTCTAATAACAAGATTAATTAATGCCTCTTAACTGTTCATCACGTCATTTAATGTTTCAATATTTAATTAACCTAACATTATTCCTCCGACACTAATGTATATAAAAGTTTAGTTGTTTCTTAAATATATATCATTCAAGATTTTGTGCATCCCTTAATTTTTATGTTGTGTTTGGATATGGCTTTTCAAAATTTCTATAATTTAGGTACTTAGATACTTAAAAAAAGTAATTTTAATATATTTCAGAATTTTAATTAGATGATTTTTATGTCAAATAATTTTTTTTAAATGACTTATTTTTAGAGAGAATTTAAATATTTCACTATTATGTTTGTTTTTTTATTATTTATCATTCATAACTTATCTCATATTTAACTACCACTCTAATCATTTTTCATTGTTGCTTTCATATTTTCTAGAATTTTAAAGTTTTCAATCACAATATTTAATTAACACCTAAGATTTTGTCACCTCTACTTGAAACCATATTAATGTTTTACAGTATGCAATTGGCATTCGGCTTTTGATCCTATCCTCAATATGTCTTTTTCTTCCATGTGGGCTGTACATAAAAGGCATAAATTAAATGCAGATCTCAACCAACGTCAAATGGGAAACTGCAGACGGGTTATGCAGTTTAAAATTTGTTTTATAGCCTCCAAAAGTGAACAAGCTGTCGGAGGGCTGAATCAGACATGAATTGGCTATACAGAGTAAACGTTTCTTTGATACATACATACCACCGTAAAAGCAAACAAAGACCCATTTGTAAACTAAACAAAATTCATGTATACATTAGTTATTAGAATTTAAAAAATAATAATAATAAGAATCATGAAAATGTCATTATTTTTTGTTTAAATTCTATAAAAATATATATTTTTTTATTAACAACAATTATATTTTATTAAAATAAAGTACCAGAACTACGGAGGAGTTACAAGAAAAAGAAGCAAGAATATCTGTTGTAATGTCACAGTCACAATACAAGAATGCTATATAATTATAAACACTCAAGGTAAAAACCTAAAAAAACAAACCTCACTACACATTATGCAGAAGCACGAATTTTGCAGAACTCAAAATTCACAATTCCATACCAGACGCACCTGCAGCATTAACCACATTATTGGTTCAAACTCTCACCCTCTAATATATGCACATCAGACACACAGTAAATCTATTCATAATAAACACCTACCAGAGTCCTCATTCCAATCACCAAAGCTACTCAATTTTAACTTGCTTTTTGTAACTAGCCATTCCCACGAAAACTATTTAACTCGAAACAGTAAATCAGCCACCAATTCACTTTTTTGTTTGAAGAGACGCGAGATTCGTTTATTCTAGTGTCCATAACTTAATGTTATTCTCCACCATGATAGACACTCCTTCCACAACATACAGGATATATTACAATTTAGGAATAAATGAGCAGGTACCTCTTCAGAAACTTTGCAAAAATTACAACGTACTTATGAATTAACAATACCACGCTGCTACAAATTCATGTCTGTAGGAAGACGATCTTGAAGTCAACGCCACATAAAAATAGACACATTCGTTGACATTAGTAGCTTCCACATCGATGCTAATAAATGATTTTTTTAATTGTTCCGGAGTTGTGCATAACATAGAATAAGCTTTAGTAACCGTATAATCGTCATTAGAATGACCTTGCCATCTCCAAGTATCGGTATGATCCTGTAAAAAAGAAATATTAGTAAAACCTTCCACCATCTCCATCCTCATCCTTTCATCCCTATCATTCAAAACCCTCTGCCAACTCCACTTCCAACGCCATATACCCGTTTCATCACACTCCCCTATATCACCAATGAGATCATTTTGTTATTCAGATACGCGAAATAACCTTGGGTAGACTATCTTCAAAGGCTACTCGCCCACCCAAGTATCATGTCCCATTCCCAACATGCATCCAAAAAAAATAATCCAACCATTCCAGTATATGACCCTCCACCCTCCAATCACCAACTCGATTACAACAATACTTCATAAATAAGACATCATGCCACAATTCCCCTTCTTCATGTAATAATCGCCACCTCCATTTCCCTAACAATGCCTTATTCATTAATCCCAAAATTCCTAACACCCAAACCTCCCACCTCTTTGTGTTGACACACTTTCTCTTATGCAACTCATGCCACTTTCTATTTAGAAGGATACGATCTCCAAAGAAAATCCTTTGGATCCTCTCTACCATGTGAAGGACTTTCTTTGGTGCTTTGTATACTGACATCAAATAAGTGGGGATATTCTCCAATATCGCATTTATTAACACCAAATGACCACCAAACGATAGGCTTCTATACTCCCATTTACTTAGTTTACGTTGTAAGTCTTGGATCATAGGCAACCAAGTAGCAGCCCGGTGTGCTTGTGCTCCAACGGGAACCCCTAAGCACTTGAATGACACCTTCCCAATCTTACAATTTAGACACTCCGCAATTTCCCCCAACCATTCTTGTGATACATTAATAGCCATCAACTGACTCTTCTCAAAATTGATTTGTAATCCCGAGACTAACTCAAACATCCTAAGAATACACTTGAGGGTTGTAATGTTCATGTCGGAATCTTTGAAGCATAGTATCATCCATGAATTGCAACATCGGAACCCGAATGCTACCATCACCTACCAGATATCCTTCAAACAATCCCTCTTGAATAGCCTTATCAACCAAAATGTTAAGCCCTTCCGCAGCGACCAGAAACAAAAATGGCAACATTGGATCACCTTGTCTTATACCCTTTTTCATTTAGAATTGTTGGGTCAGACTCCTATTGACCAATATCGAAACTGAGGTCGACTTTAGACAAGCTGCAATCCACCTATGCCATTTTTGACAGAAACCCATGCATTCCAAAGTGTCAATAAGGTACCCCCAATTCACAAAATCGTACGCCTTCTGAAAATCTACCTTGAACAGAATACATCTCCTCTTTCTCTTTGTCGCATCATCAATGATTTCATTTGCCACCACCACCCCATCCATGATCTTTCTATCGCCCATAAATGCAGTTTATCTTGATCCAATTACCTTAGACATTACTCCTCCTAAGCGTGTAGCCAATATCTTTGACAAAATTTTATACACCACACCAATCAAATATATTGGCTGAAATTCATATAAATTAAGAGGATTAGGTACCTTATTAATTAGTACCAAGAAAGACACATTAGAACCTTTGACCAGGAACTCTCTATCACCGAATTCCACAAGCGCCTGCATAAAATCTTCTTTCAGAAAACCCCAACCCTACTTGATAAAATTCAGATTCAATCCATCTAGTCCTACTACGCTTTTGGATCCACCACAACTTGCTACCGCCCCCTAAACCTCTTCTTCTAAAAAAGGCTTAACAAGGTCCACATTATCAGTTTAAGACAACTTCTGAAAATTCACCCCACTAACTTAGGTTGCTGTCTTTGAGGATCTGAAAATGGATTTTGGAAATGTGACATAACCACCCCCTTTACAACCTCTAGTTCCTCCACCCATGACTCATCCACCGTTAAATCACTAAGGTAGTTGTTCCCTCTTTGCGCCTTTAATGAATTATGAAAAAACGCTGAATTTTTGTCACCTTCCCTCAACCATCGATGCTGAGATTTTTGTCAGAGTAAACTATCACGTGCTTTTAGTGCGCACCGTAGCTTTTCCTTAGCTTTCATCCGAGTTTCTACTTGCTTAGCTGATAGATCACAGTACCTTCTGCCACAACATCTAGATCTGGAACGATGTTAGTTTGGTTCCGTTCAGCCACATCTATATCCTCAAATTGCTCCAAATTCCATGCTTTCAGATCCCTTCTCAACAACTTCAATTTCTCCTTCAAAATGTAGTTATTTGCTGATTTAAACACAATTTAATTACACTCAAACCAATAAATTAAGGATCAATATCTTCAACGATTTAATTGTAGTCCAATTTTTAGAATACTATTCACAACATAATCTTTGTACAAATTAATAAGAAAGAAATATATACATAAATAAGTCACTTACAACGTTGGCTAAACGCGGCCAATTTTAATAGTTCAGTATATACATTATTATAAAATTCTTTAAAGTATAATTTTGACTATAGTATTTTATAAGTGAAATAATTAAGTATTCTTTTTTCCATGAAGATGTTAATAACTTTTTTTAAAAAAAAAAGAACAGGTGATCATACAAAAAAATCCATGATCATTAAAAAAATTACAACTTATTTGACAAAGATTATAATGTTTAACAAACCATGTATGCACAGTAAAATTCTTGTGCAAGCTTTTTTTTTTTTTTTGGAAGGTGTAAACCATATTCATACATGCATTCCCTTTTTTTGTTTTTTATGCTGAAGATGCCATGTTCCATGATCTACTTACTCCATTCAACACAAGTCAAAACTTGGAGTGATTTTATTATTTTCATAGTTATGAACTTCAGACCCATCTAGCAGCTAACAGAAGTCTATTGACACCACACGAATGGCCCACGACATGAGAGCTGACCCAAACCCACTAAGAGAGCAAGATGTGAGATGATCGAGTCAAACTCATAATTAATGATTTAAAAAGTTAATAATAAAAAATAAAATTTGTTTTAACACTACAAAAAAATTGACATTGCATGTATATTGTATACAGTTATTTTAATTTTCATATTTGTTAAAAATAAAAAATAATTTTATATTATTTCTTTTTAATATTAAAAAAAATCCTGGATAAAATGTCAAACTAGATGATAATTGATGCTTGCGGATGAACTGGCAGTTGGCAAGGCACGAAAGATTCTTCATCATGTCTCCACTCAGATTATAACACGTGGAACAGAATAATATATTCGAACCATTAGATAAAATAAGTATATTGATTTACATCAGACTTATTATAAAACTGGAAAAGGTGCAATCCTACGAATATACTAAAAATTTTTTACAAGACATTCATAGTGCATTTGATTTATATTTGGATGCAATTATGCTTTTAAAAATTTAATATTGAAAAATGTGTGAGAAAACAAAAAATTTAATTGAATTTAAAGAATAAAATAAAATTATTTTTAAAATATATTCATAAATAGAGTTTCATATTTCAAGAATCCCAAACATCAATAATTTAAAAATACACACAAACACATGCGTCGGGTATACTTTATATATCCAAACAATTTAGTGTTAGAATTTAAAAGGATGTCTGCATAAAACTATTTTACAATAACGTTTTATTGTAATTAAACTTATAGAAATATATATATATATATATATATATATATATATATATAAAATAAATCTCACACTTAACATTATTAATTTTACTCATGAAAGAGTAAGAGGTTTTTGGAATGGTTATAATTAAGGAAGTGTATTGAATTAAGATTTTTAAAAAAAAAATTAGTTAAAAAAAGTTACGTAGATTTTAAGAGAATTTGTAAAATTTTCATAACTTTTAAGACTTTACAGATTCTACAAGACTTTTAAGTCAAAATTTTAATAGATTCTGCGGGACTTTGTAAACTTTGCAAAATTTTATGAATTTTTGACATAAAAAGTTTAAATTTTTTTTCATATATTCAAATTTAAAGAGTCAAAGATAAAAATAATAAAACATAACAATGTCTAGATAAATAATAATAATAATTCTCTGTAATATCCATAGCTATATTAGTTCTTTAAGCATTAGCGTCTTCTCGCTCTTGCTCATGGGTTTGAATAATAGACTCAAAATTATAATCTTCATTAACCAGTATTGAAGATAAGAGTCGTCCATCAGTTCAATTGAAAATTAATCAGAATAATATTCTTTGAGAAAAAAGTTATGTAATGTTGCATATGTTATTACAAATTCTACTTGTATCTTAAATAAAAATAGAAGTGTTGACTTAAAAATTATAAAATTTGATTTAAAAATACTAAATATTTTCTCAATCACATTCCTTAAGTAAACATGATGAAGATTGAAAAATTCTTTCTCATTTTCAAGGTTATTACCTTGACTTACAAAATCTTTTAAGTGATATCTTACACCTTGAAATGAAACTAAAAATTAGTGTCAGTTAAAAAATTCATAATCCACTAAAAAATATTTACCTAATTACATATGCAATATATATAATATTAGTATAATAATAATAATAATAATTATTATTATTATTATTTAAAAAATAAACATTTACTTTGAGTCACTTTAAGTTCATTTCTCCTTGTTATAACATCATTTAGTAGCTTAAAATCATGAGCCAAACTTTTTAAAAGTTTGTCTCATGATTTTTGTGACTTAGGTGAGACTAGCAAACAAAAATCCATTATTAATATATTAAAAATAGGGGAAGGATCTTCTTACACCAGTGTAAGAAAATCTTGCCCCTTGAAAATAATATAATATATTAAACTTGTAAATTATTAATATATTTAAAAGATTACAAAGTAATCTCACCTTTAAGTACGTTTTCCATACTTTATCACTAGCGATGGATATCTTTGTAATTGAGTCTCATCTAAAGCCAGAGTTGTTGCATATAAGTGTTGACATATTATTATATTATTTTTAAACCACTTCATTTGACTCAAGTAATGATTATATGTTTTAAAGAATTTAATTTTAGCATTAAGACGAGGAATGATGACTCTCCACATTTAGTTTGCTAATTGACCCATTAGCATCATGCAATCCACTTTTTATAGCATCCATTATCCGTTGCAACAATTCATCATAATCCTCCTTGGTCCAAGCTTCATACTTTTCTTTCTCCTTTCTTTTTCCTTTATTATTTCCTTGTGAATCTTCCATTTAAATTACTAAAACAACATATGTTGAAAACTAATTATATAAATAATTATAAATAAAAATACTTATTAAATTTATATCTCACCTAATAGGTATCTATATAATTAAAAATAATACTATAATCCTATAAAAGGCTTAACTGCTATGTGTGTGTGTGTGAATACCAATTTTTGCCTCCCAGATATTACCTCCAATATATTTTTTTTAAAAATAAAATAAATTCGTTTTACGAAAAAATAGAAAATTTTGGAAAAAGAGAGAGAGATCGATTCCAAAAATGAAAGCTTTACACTATGCAGGCTCATACCCAATATGAAAAACCAGTTTTAAGTATGAAAATGGAAAAACTCAGAATTTTTGGCATTTTGTATAAATCCTAAATGACCCATATAAATACATAAGTAAAATCCAAAGGGTGGAGGCGGGAGCTTTTTGGAGAAAAAAAAAAGAAATTTAGGAAAGATAGCATGTTGCTTTGGTAGATCTGAGTTAAGGAAAAAGGGGAACAAAGCACTTAATCGAGAAAAAAAGAGGGAAGAAAATGCACCTGCCATTCATCATTCTCTATTCTTACTCAAAATATTTTCCAACGAGTATATTACACAATGTATTATTTCTGTTCCTTAACTCATGACCAAATGTTTATGTTTCGAGTTTTTGCAAAGTAAAATGTGAATAGAAGATGAATGATGAGAACGAACACTTACGGGTCCTTCATTATTAATATATAATTATTATAAAAAGTTTTAGAAATGTTTGATGTATTTCAATAGCAAAAGCATTTATGAAGGTCATTAGCTTTACATAACCAATTTCAATAAAGTTATGATTTTAGATTATTATTTTATTAGTTTAAATAGTTGATAGAAAATGCTGATGTGAAATGTATTCAGTGTCATGGTTTCTAGTGATATTTGCTCAGAGTTATAGATTATATAATCAAATCATTCCTTTTTTTTTTTTTGTGCCTTTATTTTTATTTCATTATTATTACATGTTTGTTTTGTGGTACAACAAATCAACATTAGATTATGAAAAAAATATTTACATTAAGATAATTGTTAGATTAGATCCGAACATTTTATTTTTATTTTTATTTTTTATTTTTGATTTTTTTATTTTTATGTTTTATTTCTTTATTATTACTATTATAGTTATTTCTTTTATTTTATTACTTTAAAGATATTGAATTCAGCCAATTAAATCAAACAATAGGTAAATAAATTATTTATGTAAAATAAATAAGTAAAGTAGTGTGAGAATAAAAATTCTCATAATGATTTTTGCATTATTACTCAGATTCATATATTCATGTATTTGTGAATTTTTTTTTTAGTATTATTGTATTAATATTAGAAGATAGATGTAATTCAATTTTGTATCAATATTTTAACCTCTTATTTCATAGAAATAAATTACATTTTAAATTTATTTTACAATAAATGAATAAATAATATATGTTTGCATTAATTTATAACATTAGCATGTAGCTTCTCTACTGTCATATGTTATAAATTGATAAAGTTTATGTATACCTACATTACCGAGACTTTAGACAATATTAATTTATCATATGTTGTTAAAATTTAATTATCTTAATAATCAATCAAAATATATTCTTTATAATTACTATTTTACTAATCAATCAATTTAAATATATATTATTTTATTAACACAATAATTTATAATGCTAATGTGTAGCGACTCTACCTTTATGCATTATAAATTGTTAAAATCTATGTGTACTAACGTTAGCTTGGATTTTATACAACATAAATTTATCAAACTAAGTTTAAATCTTATTATTAAATAATTTTATTTTTTAATAATTTCAATATATTTACTCCATTCATTAAATAAAAATTAATTTCATATTTTAAATTTTTTAAAGTCATATTTCTAATTCTAAAAAAATTAATAACTAAACATTTTCTTACTTATTTATACAAATTTTTATAAAATCGATGTGTAATTTACATTGTCTCCGATTATCCAACAAATTATATGAGATTTATGTATAGCTTACGCTATCTTAAATTTTCTTTCAATATTAATCGTAATTAAAATTTAAATACGTCATTTACAAATAAAATATTTTAACAATTTGCAATATAGTCGTGTGATTTTCTTTCATCATCTGTATTGTTTCTCGTAGGGTATATGTATAACCGCGTTATTTTGTATCCTAAACATTATAATTTTGTGAAAATAATTTTAATTCTAAAATAAATTTTCTTTTACTAAATTTAATTTTAATTAACTAACTTCGTAATTTTTAGATAGAAATACGTGACTTTGAGTTCCATTGCACTTGGGGATACGTAGGAGCAGCAACTAGACCCGTCAAGTCAAAATAATTTTTAAATTTTTTTTAAGGTATCTATTAACATTTTAATAAATAATTTGTCTTCTTTTAAAATAATAATAATAATAATAATAGTTTAGGGGGTTAAACAAATATTTTTCAAAATTAAGATAAATTTACACAATTAATTTAAGGTAACTGTTTTTAAACGGATGTTGTAGGTGCTAATACCTTCCCTACACGTAAATGACTCCCGAACTCATTTTTAGTTTCAAAGATCATATTATTTTTAAGTTTTTCCAAGGTTTTCTTAAAATAAACTTTGGTGGCCACTCCTCTGATATTTTTGTAAATGTTTTTCGCCGTACCGTTGTGACCACTGGGTTGCAACAATATATATATATATATATATATATATATATATATATATATTGGGTATATATTATTATTTTTATATTTTAGATATTTAAACATCAATTTATTCAATTAAAAAAATACATATAGACAAATATCTCAAACTCAATAGTTAAATGTGCTAGTTAACTATTTCAAGATCTACAATTGATTGTAGAGATCATGATATCAATTTCAGCTTTTATCTTTTTTTTTCTTGACACATGTTATAAAAAATTACTACTTAAAAGTTAAAATTTTAAATGTTTTCTGTGTTATATATCTGAGGAATAAAGTCAATGGCATTGTTATTACGTTTTTATCAAATAGGAGAATGAAATGGAAATAGTAATACAGTATTATATATGATCAGTAGTGCAGTATTATTAGTAAAAAACAAAATAGAAAAAACAGGAGCATAGAAAAAAAAAGATGAAAAACTCACCTGAAATTTTTTTAAGAACTTGAAAAGTTACTTTAAAGAATCCTCTAAAATTTGATGAATGGATGAGATTGTTTTATGAATTTAGTATTTATAGATACCACTAAAAAATCTTTCAAAATCCCTCTAGTATAACAATCTTTTAAATTTTTTATATTTTTTAATACCAATAGATTACTTTTAAGTTGTAAAAAGTCTCAAATGAATATCAATGAAGTTTAATTGACTCTTTAAAAAATTTTAAAAATTCAGATTGAATACTACCGAATTATTTTTAAGTGACATGAAATTCTGATTAAATACCAACAGACATTTTTACTTATAAAAGTCTTTTAAAATCCTATAAAATTCTAAATCAATATATCTCCTTAGAATCTCATGCAGAGTGTATTTGATAAAGTATTTTAGTTGATTAAAAACTTATTTTATTAACTAAAAATTTCATTTAATTAAATATTTTATATAATAAATTAACCAAAAATTAAACTACGGGACACAATTTATATCGATCTATATCAAGTTAAAAGTTTAAAATTTAAAAACCAAATCCAAATTAAGATTACTTAAATTATAATTTGTCTGAGAAGTATACGTAATTTAATAAAGTATAGCAACATTTAAAACTTCAATTAAAAAATAATATTTGAGAAAAACAAAAGTAAAAATAAATAAATAATAATCAAGTACTCAACTCAAGAGAAAATTCATGATTTGATAAATGAATAACTTCTATAAATAGTTCCATTAAAAAAACAACCTCAAATTCATTACATAAGACTAAATTAATATCATTATATTTTCGCAAAATAATGATAATTTAATTCAAATAAAAATTAGGCTACAGAAATTTTTTATTATTTGTATCATAAAACATTAAATTATTATGTACAATAAATGCAAAACAATCCTAATTACCATATTTAAAAATTGACAAGGAAAATATTACCCTGAAAATAAAACAATAAATTGAATCTTAAAAATAATATTATTTATCATAATTTTAATATATTACTGAAATAATATAACTTTTTCATACCATAGAATGACATGTTATTTTCAAATAAAAATTTAATTTATAAATGACATCTCAATAAAAAAAAAGTATTGTAAATAAAACAAAAGTCATTTAAGTGTTTTTCATACAAATTAAAGCATGAATAATTTAAAATTGATAGGATAGATTTAACTTTTATTTTCAACCACTAAACAGTTTTTAGTTTAACTTATGATATTAAATTTGAATTAAAAATTAACTTTTTTTTATATGCAAATGAATGATTTATAATAAAAAATATTATAAATTAAAAAAAACAGTATATCATTGATAATTATATATATCTAGTCAACGGTACGTTTGAAGTCATTAATGTTAAAACTCATCAAATAAATATTAACATAATTGTTATATTGATCTTATTAATGTATACTTTAAACAAAATTGATTTAAAAACATTTAATCCTTTTAATTATTTAAAAAAATTAAATATATTATATTATATATATAATAACTATAATTTAATAAATACACGACAATATTGGTTATTACGCCAATTAGCATTTATTTTTCTACATATAAAATATTGTGCTTCTTTGGAAAAATAAATTTTAAAAAATGATTATTTATCTTTTAAAAATACCTTCTAATAAAGTGTAAGAAAAGTGAATATTTATTTTGAAATAAGCTATAACAAACACATACTTGTATTGTAATTAGACAAAAATTTCTTATATTATACAAACTAGTTAATAGTATATACAATGAAAAAGTATTTTTAATATATATATATATATATATATATATATATAATTTAATAATTTAAAAATTATATGTTTATAAATAATTATATGTATAATATTTTAAATAATAATTAAAAAATATTTTAACTTAATTTTATAACTACAAATAGTATGTATTAAAATAATAAAATTAAAAAAAATTTAGTATTTTCGTCTTCCAATTTAAAGATTAAATTTGATTTTATTTTTTTATTTATTTTTTAATTTTAAAAAATAATTTAAATAAGTCTTTTTTCGTAAAAAAATATTACCTCTATTAATATATATTTGTCTTTTTGTTTTTTTTTTATCAAATGTATTATTTGTTCATCAATCAATGTCTTTTTTCTTGAATTTTTTGTTTCAACTTTTTCCACAATCTTTTCTTCTCTCTTCATATTCTTCTTCAATTTATCTTTTTCTTTTCTTTTCTTTTTCAAAACTCATATAGAAGGAGGTGATGGAGACCATGTTTGTCACCTTAAGATGTCCTCATGACCCTAAAAGAAAGAATGTTATCATTTTTGTCGAAGTAAGATGCTTTACTATTAGTGCACAAGAGAATGTAACAATCTAGGTAACCAACTCCATCACAATAAAATTGGTGATGTCAATATAATTTGTTAGGAAAATGAAGAAAGATAATAAATAAAAAAGAAGCAGGAATAAGGAAAAAAGTTGAAACTCAAGATATAAAGAAAAAAATATGAACAATTCATAAAGATTTAAAAAAAAAAGATGAGAGTTAGTATACAAATTAGTTTGTAATAAGAGAGACAAAAAAAATATAAACGAAGATAACATTTTTAATGAATAATGACCTATCTAAAATATGTTTGAAAGTAAAATAACTAAAATAAATCAAGATAAAGTTAGAAAATAAAATTGAATTTAACTTATAAGTTAAGGGACAAAAACATTAATTTTACTTAAAATTAAAACAAGTTTAAGATATAATTTATTTTTAAATAGTATTTCTATCTATAGTTATAAAAAATTTAAATATTTACAATTAATATATATTAAAAACCATAGATTTAAGAGATAGTACTCTTAAAAATAAATTCTAAATTATAAAAAGTAATATATATATATATATATATATATATATATATATATATTCAACTTGTTTAAAAAAATCTTGGAAAACAATGTGAATTTTGAAAAAAAATGGTGTTAAAGTAATAAATTTGCAATCTCTAACAAATAAAAAGATATTTTCTACATAAAATTAAAATAAATAGTTGTTAATAATTTTGATTAAGAGTACTATCAGTAATAAATTAAGTATTATAAAATTTATAAATATAAATATAAATGTTGACATAAAACTTAGAAGTTGAACTAAAATAATTAGAAAAATTTTATATATGTAAATATATATATACATAATTTTAAAGTTAGTATAAAGTAGTTAGATAAATTTTATAAATATAAGTATATCTATTTTCAAAATTTTAAAAGTTTATAAAAGGTAATAAGAAAAAATTAAGTAACAATTTTAATTTCTAAAACTTAAAATAAAATTAATAAAAAATGCAGCATAAAAATAAAAATATTGCGGTAAAAAAATAATATCTCATATATTAATTTTAAACTAATTTAATATTAAAAAATATATGTAACTAATTATAAAAGAGAGTAAGTTTTTTAAATGTTTCACTTTCTAGATAATGTAATCTTATTTATAATATAGAAGTTGACAATTAATATTTTTAAATTATAAAAAAATATACAAATACAAATTTAAATATAATTATTTGTATTTTATTATTATTATTAATTATTTTATTTTATGAGAATAAATCATAGAGATAAGACTTATGAAATTAAGAAAAAATTATGTAAATTAATTATTTAATCTAAGATGATATATTAAATTAAAATTGAAAATAAACTTAAATTAAGTCATAATATTTTTTAAAAAGATAATAAATTAAAATAAAATTGCATACTCAAAATTAGAAAAATTAAAAATTTTAATAAAAAATAGTTTTAAAAATAAAAAAAATACATTTATAGTACAAAGACTAATATAAACAATTTCAGTCATATATCCTAATGTTGAGGCTGTTTATAGCCTATAACAAATAAATAATAACTGAGATTTATTATTTAATTAGTGCATAACAGTTATATAATGAAAACACAGGGACACATGTGTAAAAAAACTCATATAAATATATAATGACCCCAATTCCCCTCACACAGTGTTATTCCCTCTTCCTCTCCCTCTCTCCGTCTTCTATTCGAGTTTCTCACTCAAATTCCAAATCACAAACCCTCTTATCTCTGTCACTCACTCTCAGCCATATCCAATCCTCTTCCTCTCTCCGCTGATTCTCATACAGATTAGCCACTCCTTCGTCCACCCAACGCCGCTTCCTCATCCTCCCCTTCCTCAACCCTAGCCACCTCTTTTCTCTCCTTTTTATTATTATTGCTAATTATTTTATTTTTTATTTTTTATTTTTTATTTTGCCCTTGTCGCTTTCATTATCTTCTAGGGATTTTTAAAACTATTTTTAAGTGCGTTGTTCGAGCCCGTTTGCTGTGGACCCGGTTCATCATTCCTTGGTTAACAACAAACGAATATTGAAGAATCCTCCATTTCGCCATTTTGCCCCTCCACGTTTGCTTCTTGCATGGCATCATCTCAGCCCTTGCCGATGAGTCACCGTCCCCGTCGGATGTTGCCAGGTGGCAACCCCAAAAAACGCGACCGACCTGAAGCTGGCGAGCCGATGCGCTCCAATCGTCTTCTAGCCGGCTATCTCGCCCACGAGTTCTTGACCAAAGGGACTCTGTTGGGTAAGAAGTTTGAGCCTGACTCAGCCCGAGCCAGCCCTATCCCCTTCGTTGACTCCACCTCAACCGAGCCAAAGATTAACTCGCAAGCCGAAGCTTCAGCCGTGGAGCACGAGAGTTACCGTAAGGTAGCAAGCATAATGAAGACAAATGGGACCCACATAAAGGGGATTGTGAACCCCGCGCAGGTGTCCAAGTGGGTTCGCATGTAAAAGTTTGTACGAGTGATGATGACGTGGCGAGTTTTGCTTGGGCATCAGCACAGAATGTTCGTGTCTGCAAGCGCATGCATGAATCGTATTGTGCACAGGTTAGTTTGAAGTTGGTGGTTTGTGCTTGAGAAACAATCAAGGTGTAGATCATCGTCACCCATTATTTTTTTCTTCTGATTTTTCCTTTTCTTTTTCAAGTATCATAGGTTGATTTTGATGATTAGTTGTTTCTTATGTAGACCAAGTTGATCTGAAGTGGATGGTACAATTGGTATTAATCAGCATTGATTAAAAATTATTTAGATTTTGATCACTTTTAAAACATAAATATTAACGAAAAACAAGTTAATGATTATAATTATTTTTGTTGATATAATTTTCATTGAACTCTATTAATCTAAATATTATAAATTTACACCAACAGAGCGATGTATTAATAATATTCATTAATTTATTATATTAATATATTTGTATTTGTTAGTTGATATAGAAAATTGACGTATAATTTTCAATTGTATACATTACTGGTACGTTACATTGTTGGCATAGATCTATATTACTTGTATCAAGAGGCTAATTTTTATTATAAAAATTATATTAACGAAAACAAATTTAACTATTATTAATTTTTTTGTTGTTACATGAATTTATAGTATATAAAAAATAAATGCTGATATATATGGATTTGTTACCGCGCGCTTATTGATCATTACGTGTGACCTACTTATTAAAGTAATATTGTTTCATTTATCATATATGGCATCTCAACTTAAGGTTTGGATCAATGATGATATGCATCTAGATATATAACGTTACATTTCACTTTAAAATAATCGTTTACGGTGTATGGTTATGTATATGTTATGTTACGACTAAATGATGAAATAAATTATCTTTAAAATTTATAAAATTTATGTCAGCGAAAATGTATAATTATATTTTAAAAAAATAAATTCAAAGATAACACGAGTTGAGTGATAGTTCTCCACCAATGTGACTTAAAAAGAGAATCTTAGGTGTAAATGAAATAAGAAAAAATAATTTTTATAATTTAAGTTTATCCGGTAAAAACAAAATATTTGAATTTGATTAATTTATTTAAACGAGTCAAATTTAAAACTTAATTTGATTAATGATTTTAAAGTTAGACTTGATCGTAATTTAAAAAAAAAATTAAATTTTTAATAATTTAATAATTAAAATTTTTTATGCTAAAAAATTAAAATAATAATAAAACATAATTTTATCTACTGAAAACAAGGTAGCAAAATGAGACGGGGGAAATGATATTACGAAATTTTAAAAACCAGCTGTTCCTCGTACCACGTTTTTAAAATTAACTTTTATGGTTGTTGAAATATTTATAAAAAAAATAATAATAATACGAAAGGTAATATTTGTTTGGCAGAAATCAAGAACAGATTCTGCATGCATGATTCAAATCAAAAAGCTTTATCCATCAGGAAACTACTATCTCGAATCTTGCTTTGAGAATCGATCCTTGTGAACTTAGATGAATCCTCCAAAATTGCATAGAGTGGATATTTGGAAATTTAATAAAATTACATTTAAACGTGAAAAGTTATACTTTGTAACATTAATTAAATAAAATTTATTTTAAAAAAATTTAATGTGAATTCAAACTCACTAATAATAAAGATGCCCTCAGCTACTTAATATAGTTGGAACACAAATGGCATAATAAGTAAACCGATTGAAAGTAAAATGAAACTAAGCTCGATAAGTGTGATGCTTATGTGGATTGTTATTCATAAAGGATAAATGAGTTGAGTTGTACCTGTATAAGCATTTTATCACCCTTTTATTTTAATTTTTCTTTAATATTATATTTTTATTTTTTTCTCTTCATTTATCACTAGATGCATACACCTTGTGAATGTATAATACTCATTTTCAAAAGGTGCTTACCTTATTAAAAGTGCATGGAAAATGTAAAACGGAGATACCTACTACACTATGTACATGCTTAGATTTACCATGAAATCATACAAAATTGTGTTTGTAGTTACATTTGAATAATCGTAGATTACAATTTACTTTAATGGAGTTATATCTTTTGTGTTGAATTTATATTTACGTATATTTAAACAAATATTACATATATATCCAGCGTTGTTATACAGTATGAAAGTTTTCAATAGAAATTTATTTAAAAATTTAAATATAATTACATTAATTAACACTCAGTTTTAAATAAAATAAAATTTATAAACATTCATTAGATGCTTACGACTCCTCCGCAGCACACAAGCACTGCCGTGTACGCATGCAGAGAGTCACAGAGATGTGACTTAAGACGGAAGCAACTATCTTCCGCGGGCTCGCGTGCAAAGTCGGTCCATTGAGATCATATTTTTTCATTTCATTTCAACTTAAAAGAAGTAAACCAAAAACTCATTTATCCATATTGTCAAGGGCAAGTTCAACTAAGCCATATCAACTAATGGAAATGGGAAAAAAAAAAGGTCCAATTTGGCAAACAAATTATCATGAATGATCCCCTAGTAATAACTAAGATGGTAGATTTTCCATTCCAGTTTACATAGGAAGGAAACATAAGAATACCCAAAAGAGAGAAGTTTGTCTTAGGCAGCCTTCTTAATCGCAACAGACCTTGCTTTCAGATTCAGAAAGATTGCCCTGAAGCAAAAAAGTAAATCAGAGGCCCTTAATTATCAGGTAATTCATGTTGCATGTTAAAAGAACATAATAACACACACTAGTCTATCCAAAATATTGAAACTAGATACAATTCAAAATGATCAAAAGGCTAAAGCCATTGCCTCACAAAAGGGATTGATGGTGAAATATAATCATAAATCGATTCAACTGTACTACATGACTTGGATTTGTCAAAATACATGTTATTTCGAGCAGGATGGAACAACCAAGTGTCGTTAATGTATTACCAGTTAACCACCTTATGATACAATTCAAATCGAGGGAAACAAGAACAACACAAACAGTTTACACATTGCACGATGAATATAGAAAATTTAGTTGAGTGAGGAATATGTTGAAACTCAAAGCAATCTGTGCATGTCACAATTCACTGAAAAGTGAAAACCAATTATGGCACTTCAACCTCATGCTAAAATAGTAACATATTTGCATCATTTGATCCAACTCTAGGCATTGATCAAAGTGCTGAAACATATAGAGTTTGTTTGTAGACATGATAGGATAGGAAAAAATATGATATGAGAATTGAAGAAGAACAAGATAGGATTAGAGTATCATAAGTTCTTATCTCATTTTACATTTAATGCGTACTGAAATAACAAACCAGATACCTTATACTATTTGATCCTATCCATCTATATAACACATTTAATTTGCACAAGAGAGTAGGATAGAATAAACCTATAAAATAAACTTATAATATGTTGTTGGTCAAAAAATATGATAGGATAAAATAAATTATTCTATCATATTTTCTTATCCTTTTCACTAAATGAACCCTTATAATATTTGATTTAAGGTCTGTCAGGTGGACATTGCAGACCAAGGTTACAAACTTTCCCATTCAAAGGCACAACTTTTAGTTTACTTTCTCCTAGAGAAAATTTTTTTTTTTGGCTTCCATGAAACAGAATTTTACTTCCCCGTACAAACAGGCACTAAGAATGTGTTTCCTAAAAAGTTTTAAATTATGAGTAGATAAATAACTTTCCTTTAAGATACAGAGATCTAGATTCCAGAGTGAATCAAACACCATCAACATTTATGGAATCCAATTCATATCGGTTATGTTTATTTCCTTTTATTATAGACAAATTAGATTTTAGATTTAGCCTACATAACAAACAATCAAACTACAACAATGTATTATACTTGGTGGAATTTACTAGGCATAAGCCTTATAGCAAGGATTTGGTAGCTCTTGCAAGTTAAAAAGTCACAATATCATATTTATCCCACTTTACAAGTTATCCTCTCTTATGACCTTTCCCATAAAGTCAAAACTAAACCTGGTTCTCAGAGAAAATAATATAATTTCAGTCAGTAAGAATCTTTTGTAATTCAAAATGCAATGCATATCTCTTACAGAATTATTACCTGATGATGCTTAGTCATTAATTTCAGAACAGATGAATGATGGAAAGAACAAATCACGGAAGAATAATAAATAGCAATTTGAAAGATGTAACTCACCAGCATGCACCAACAAAGCTGTGAAATATAACACGGAACTGCAAAGGCATATACTGGTAATTCACCCAACCAACGATAGGCCAAAACTGCAAGTTAAAAACAATATAACTCCAACAAATTATATTTTCAAACTTCCCACATAAAAATAGCAGAAGATTATCCTCATTGCCATACCTTCCATGCAGTCAACTGAACAGAAGGGTAGTTCTTCTTAACTTTGTTCATGACTATACTCCAAGGTCTTCCTGCAAACCAGCCTCACACATTAATTATGATGCAATGCAGAAGAATTAGTTAGGATATTTTATTTACAGGTTGTGTTAATCATGTAACACCACTTGTATCATCCATAAGCCAGAAAATGTTCCAAAAGACTTTTTTGTCACAAAATCAAGATTCATTAAGTCACCAAAATGTATTAGAACAATTAATAATGCCTGGAAGCTGCCTACATTTTTGGTGTAGTCCATGAATAAAATCAGACAGAGATACTATTCTACGAAGCTTAAATTTTATATATCATTCCACGTATACTAGTATTGTAAAACTTACAATTTGTTTCTCTGTTATTTCTTGTTCTTTTCTCTCTCTCTTTTCTTTTCCATTTCAATATTCCAGACTGTTCCCTATTTTGGTTTGGCCAAGTCCTTCCTGTGGAAGTTTTATGTGTTTCTCATAGGTGAGAATAAGTACATTTTGTTAGATTCTAACTTAGAGACGTACAAGTAGTGCCTTATATAGCACTCCTCCAAATTTTAAATCGAACGTAAAGTTTCATTTGGACAAGACAGTGGGGGGAAATAAAAACTCAGTTGTTAGAAACCCTTTGTGTGCTTCTGAGTTAGGAATGATAAAAATATTGTTAGACCCTTCTTTTAACAAATGTATATTTCTTGTTGTTGTTCATGATTTCATATTACTTAAGGGTATGTTATATAAAACTGGAAAATTTTGCACTGAATTTTTAGTGATAAAAAGTTAAGCATTGAACTTGTTTTGTTTTTTCCAAAAATATTTTAGTTTTAAGTGCTAAAATGTATCAAAAGAAATTGCCCGAATTCATATCAAAGATAAGGCTAAGAAACTATTATTTAGAAAATGAAATAATAAAATAACTACTGATACATTTAGCATTCTCCATGCATTGAAATTCATTTTCAGAGTTATCCCAAGAAACATAGAAGTAAAACTGAGAAAATGAGTTGATATAGAAGGCACTGAGTGAATTCGTTTTCCAAGCAACAAATTCAAGAGGAACACACCATTTTGACATCCAAAATTTCTAATTTGCACCTAGGATGATGTATCCCAACATCAGCGATACAACAGTAACAGAATCCAAGTGAAGATTAAGTAATAATAAGCGACAACATCTTGCATTGGCATGCTGCATTATAACCATGATATCCATAAAAGGCAGGTATTTAAGGAAAGAGGGAAAGAAAAAAACATGTTTTTATTTTTGTAGTAGGGAAGTGGTGGGTGCAGAGAGGACAAGGCGTTAACAACAAAAGTTGGCACTAATCTTATTCATATAAATGTTTCAAAATCACTGTGTAAATAGAGGTGTACCATACAAAATACAAAAGTATCTTACGAATGAGCATACCTTCTATAACCAAGCCATAGTACATCATGAAGAAAAAGTTGTTCCATGGGGAACTGGTTATCTGTTCAAGGATCACCTAATAGGATATTTCATTCATTAGAGCATTACTTCAAAATTAACAAGAAATAAGGAATTATAGAGCCTAACAACATAACAATCATACAAAAGTACTATCCATATAAGTGAAGGGGCCAGAAGACAGCCAATAATACAAGCTAACTATATACCTTCTTAGCAACAGTTTCGTTGCCTTTCTTCCCCTTAAAGAGTTTGTCCATCAATTTGTGGAGAAAATGTCCAAAGGGTCCTGAGTAGGCGAAACCATAGAGCTGCAAAATATGATTTTAAATTAACTCAGTCCTTAAAAGTTTCACAACAAACTATAATTTATGCTTCAGCTTTTGAGAAAAAGGTGACACAGTTACCACGTGTGCCAACTTTTATTTCTTTTACATATATATGATCACTGATTGAGTCATGAAATGGTTAACGGTAAAGACGATATTCTAGTAAGCTTCATGGAAAATACTGATAATTCTTGTGTGAAAATTCGATCCAGAAACGGATACAGTTCAGCTTGAAATTCAATGAAATTGAAACAGTGATTTCTCACATGGAATAATTTAGAAAAACCAAAGTGAAATGGGCATCCTTACCATGAAAAGAAACAACCTTCTCAACTGAAGCTTCTTGGCCCCAGATATCTTCTGTGCCACTGCATCACTTAAACCAGCCAGAACTGCTGCAGTAATTGCCTACCAACCCACAATTAAAAAAAACAAACAAACCCATTAGTCTCTTAAAAACCAAAGGGAGAAAAAATCTTTCAACCCAATTAATCTCTTAGAAATTAAAAGAAAGCGAAGGGGTGAAAAGAGAGATTTGAAAAGGGAATTGAATATGGGGTTCGAAGCAGGAAGCGAAGGAGAAACCTTGGTTCTGAGAGGATGGAGCTGAAGCTGCTGAAGGTATTTCTTGAAAGCATCGTTGACTTTGTCAGACATGGTGCCTCCGAGATTGTAGTTTCTGGTGTTAATACTGTGATTAATATATAAGATGGAGGAGGGAGAATGAGAGTGACAGAAACATAGAAAATGTAGAAAAGTACCATAAAACGAGGTTGATTAGGTGGCATAATCAAGTGAGGCTGCTTGACAGCATGAGTCACAAGTCACTATTCACACAAAACGCAGAAGAAGGGTACATCCGTTAACCATTAACCATTAACCAAAGACTGAACAATAATGTGATCTCTTCAACGGAAAATTCCTTCTTGTTAATTAATGTCTGCCACAAACGTTTCAACGGAGAAAAAGCACGAATGCTGAGGGAATCTTTCTTTCCAATTGACTTGTATTTTTGTTCATGGGAACACCACTAGCCGAAAAACATTATATTAGTATTTTTTTTTTCTTTTATAACAAAGGCAAATATATGAAAAAAAGAAAAATGTATATGACAATATGATTGATGAAATGAAAATAAAAGGTTATATTTTAAAAATCACTATATAAATAACATATATTGAAATCACTTTTTTCCTTTTAATTGAAAAGAAATACATTTAATTTTTTTTCAAATGTTAATAATTTTCCTTAACTAAATTTGCACAAATACTTCATACTGTTTTTATTTTTTTTACTATTGTGATATTTATCAATAAAAGATCATTAATTATAACATTAATTAAACCTGTATTATTTTAATTATAATTTTTAACCTTCATTAAAAAAGTTGTATATGATAAATTTTTATTAAAATATTATAAGAACATTTATTAAAATTGAGCATTGTACTTTATTCATCATTTTAAGAAATATATTAATATCACTTTTTATTATTTAGTTTAAGGAACTATTACGAATAAAAAATTATAAAAAAAATGTTATACATTTTTTTAACTTTAATACAATATATATTTTTAATAAAAATTTACTATTTTTAATGTTTAAATTTAGAGCGAAAGATTCAACCCAACGAAAAGTATAATTTTAAAAATAAAAAATGCATTAATATTTAATAAAAATTAAAAGATTACTAGCATTTTTTTTACTAATATAATACTATACACCCTAAATAATTAACATCTAGTTACAAATTTTTATTTTTATAAAATTATTTGTTTATTAATTTTAAAGGCGGTTGAAGGCTTTTTTATTTAAATTATATAAATTAAAAAAATATTTCTTAAATTACAGATTTTTTCAAACTAATTCTCTATCTAGGATAAATTTGCCACGCCGGTGTGGTGTTTCGCCAAAGCAGTTGGCGAAATAATTTTTTTTTTTAAATTAGTTTCGCCACAAGAAGAGCAAAAATATAAGATCGTTACACGTGTATGCATCAGGATATTTTTGCATTTTTTATGGCGAAAATAAGAGTGACTTTCGCCATGTGCAGGGCAAAATTTGTTTTTCGTCATTCAAGTGGCGAAACTGGTATTTCTTCATTAAATTGGCAAAACTTTCATTAACTTTTGCCATTTGCAAGGCAAAACTTGAACACTTATCCCTCCCCATCTCCACCAACTTCTCTCACTCATATTCTTTTCAATCAATAGAAAAATGCGTGTTTGGCACACTTGAATTGGGACTTCGATTGGAGACGAACTTAGGGTACTGGTTTTGCCTTGATTTAGTACATTCTTATCTACTTGAGTTGAGCTTTTCATTGAGTAGTTGAGCAACCAGCTCTGTTCAATATTTCCACCATTCTCGAGCTACAAACACACCACTTTCATACCACAAGACTTTTGTCGACTAACACATTTGAAAGAAAACAAGTCAAATTTATATTTTTTTTCTTCATTTCATGTAAATTTATGAATGTAGTTATTGTGTATTTAATTTTAATTAAATAAATTGATTAATAAAGAAGTAATATTATTTTGTTGATATTATTTTTAAAAAAATTAGATATTAAATAAATTTTATTTGTAAAAATGCAGGATGAGTGGACATATTATAATGATATATTGGAATGGTAGAATCTATGAAGGGAATGAAGGTGTGAGTTTTGAAGGAAAAAAGAAAATGATTCAGATAAAGCAAGGAATAAGTTTTGAAGCCTTAAAAAGAAAAATTCATTTTAAACTTAATCTTGATCGTAATGAAGTTATTTCTAAATTAATTTCACGTTTTTTGATTGATAGAAATAATAGACAGTATACAGCTTTGGATATTTGTGATAATGAAGATATTGATTGTATGATAAGTGCATTTTAACAACAATCTAGTAGAAGTGTTATAGAGTTGTATGTGGATATTGCTATTGGTGAGAGTTCATTAGTGCCGTCGCAGATGATGAATTTAAATTTATCACTTTCACAGCAAAATAATAGGATGATTTTGAGTAATGATTACTATGAAGGTAATATGAATTACTTTATAAAATAATTTATTAATATATGTATTTGTTAGATGATAATTTATATATTTGTTGCAATAAATAAAGGAATTAGGATTGAAGTTGATGAAGATAATGAAGACTCAGATTACGATAGTTACAATGATGAAAGTGATGAAGGAGATATTTCACTAAACAATTCTTCTTCTATTGATGTTGAAGGCGAGTTTGATTCCAACTTAAATATACAAGAAAACAATTTAGGTGGAGGTAATATGGACTATTGTTTAATTTGTTTTGTTTTTCATTAAATATGTTGATAATAATCTTACAAATTTTTGCAAATTATGATGCAGGAGATACTATAATTCCTTTTTGGAATAGTACTCTATAATATAAGTATATTAATTGGGAACATCCTGATGAAGAGATGATTGAAGAAAACTCTCAAGATGTAAATTCATGGGTTGAATGGGATCCCTTATCGGTTGGCTTGTTATTTGATGGTAAAGAAGATGTGAAAAATACATTAAAACATTACGCAATGAAGATTCATGAAAATTATTTTGTGGCTGAGTCTAAACCAACATGTTTGTATGTGAAATGTTTGAACCATACCTCTGATTGTCCATAGAGGGTGAGGGCTTCATTGAAGAATTCAAACAAGTGAAAAATTACTAGATGGGGCGGTTCACATACATGTGTCAATCTTAGAATTTCTTAAGATCATCAAAAGTTAGATTCGGACTTGATATGTTCATGCATCGTTGGTAAGACAAATGTTTTCTATATGTTCATAATTTTATGTTTTAATATCTATATATAATTTGAATTGTTTTTAACTAAATCAATTTAATTTGATGTAGGAATGGTGAATAAAGAACCGTCGATACATATTTCATTAATACAAGAGCGAATAAGTGCACAATTTGGATACAAAATTTCATATAAAAAAGCTTGGAAGGCGAAGCAAAAAGTCATTGTTAAAGTTTTAGTGATTGGGATGAATCATACGGTATGTTGCCACATTGATTAGAATACATGCAATTACATGCTCCTGGATCCGTTTATAAAATTGAAACGAAAGAGTATGTGATTGGTCATCAAATGGATAACAGGTTTAGAGTATTTGAAAGGTTGTTTTGGTCTTTCAAACAATGTCATGAAGCTTTTAAATTTTGTAAACCTATTTTACAAGTAGATGGGACGTTCTTATATGGTAAGTATCGTCACACGTTGCTCATTGCAACAACTCAAGATAGAAACAATTGTGTCCTTCCAGTAGCATTTGCAATTGTTGAAGGAGAACCTTTGTCAGCTTGTGAATAGTTTTTGGCATTGATTCGTTTGCATGTTACAGATAGAACAGAAATTTGTTTGATATCAGATAGGCATCAAAGTATAAAAGTGGCAGTGTCAAATCTACACATTGGGTGGCAACTTCTAAATGCATATTATGTATACTGCATTCGTCATATTGCCAGCAACTTTAATCATCTGTTAAAAAATATAGCATTGAAGAAAGAGCTCATCAAATTGGGTATATATTATGAATTGAATGTTGTATATGTAGGTTATACACCATCGAAGGTCATATTTCAGCAAAAGTTAACTACATTTTGTAATCAATTTGAAGATATACAGAGGTGGATTGATTGCATATTAAAAGAGAAATGAGCATTATCTTATGATGAGGAAGGGCGACGTTATGGACACATGACCACAAATCTTTCAGAAGCTGTGAATAAGGTATTGAAAGATACTAGAAATCTACCCATAACTGCACTAGTAAAAGCCACGTATGGATGGTTGGTTGAATATTTTGTTAAGCGTGGAGAAAAGGCTATGTCTGATCTTCATAATGGAAGCATGTTTACTCGTAAAGTTATAATACAGATTAAAAAAAAATCAACAAGAGGCTTCATCACATATAGTTTGTCGATATGACATACAAAGAACTAGTTTTGAAGTGGAAGAAGCGTTTAATCCACTAACACAAAGGGATGGACAGAAATAGACAGTTATATTGGGTAGAAGATTTTGTGAATGTGGACAATTTCAGTCATATCAAATTCCTTGCTCGCATGTGATCATTGCCTGTATAGATATGAGTATTGATTTTTGGCAATATGTTGACCTAGTTTATTCAATGCAATATGTTGTAAATGCATATTCCTCATAGTAGAACCCACTTGAAAATGATTGCAATATCGTTATGAATGGTGGATAGAAGTTGATGCCTGATGTCGAAAGAGCAAGAAGTAAGGGACGACCAAAGTCAACTCGCATTAGGAATGAGATAGACTAGGTTGAGTCACAAAGTAGGCAAAGTTGTACCAAATGTAATGAAGTAGGTCATAATCGACGACATTGTCCTCAACTTAATGATGGCGATTAAATGTCAGGCAGGATTTATTGAACTTAATTTAGATTAGTAAACGTTTGGCATTTGAATATGTGTTAATGTTTATTTACCTTAATTTATTTGTGGATGTTTATTTACCAATTGCCCCCAAAGTGTGAAGGATATAAATAATAAAATAAAGATATCCATATAGTGCCTCATTAGTCATCACCCAAAGTCTTCTATTCTCCCAAATTTCTAATATAGCACTAAATTTGGCTAACCAATTTTCTCAAGTCTTTCCTCTAAGTGTAAGGTCATGTAGCTGGTCAGGTTAGTAAGGAGGCTTAAGTATATGCTGCATCATACCAAACTGACGCATCACTCGATCAGATTGGTGTCATTCACATACCTGAAAACATATCAAGGGCACCACAACCCTCCATAAGTCCATGCTGTCTCTATAGATAGGTGGCAACATGTTGATGAGCTTCATGCTGTATGGCACCCATACAATCTGTAAAAAAAATTCAACGACAATTAATTAAAATATGGTTACACTAATAAGTGTTTAATAACTCAAGCTGAAAATTATTTATTACCTCATCACGTGTTAAACGATCTAATATATATCTGTAGGACTGGACATCCTTCTTCCCTTTCCTTGTACCATGTGATAACCATCTACAAGAGAAGTTTTAATATAAACATATATTATTGACACAACAGAGGACAAAGGGTAAACTCATAATGCAGCATACAAAATGAATTCTAACTTACCTCACACCATATGAAAGATTGACACGTGTATGAGGGGGATTACTAGGTGCTAGATGGGGAAATCTATCCCAAGCCCACATCACAATCAACGCAACAAGTCCTCCAATAGTAACGCGATCAATATTGGTGGTCATGCATAGCTCTCAGTACAAATAACTTAGAACTGCAGATCTCCAACTATATTGACCGGTCAACTCAAAGTCATCAAGTAAAGTTAAGTACCTCACAGATACTCTGCTGCTAGAGTGATCAGGAAGCATGAACCCTCCAATCAGCATCAATATATATGCCTTAGCAAACTGAGTAATCTGTACAACATTCTGATTATGCATCCCAATATGATTAAAGTGCTCATCCAACCAGCTCATCTTCAAAAAACTCCCTACAAAAGCATCTGGCCCTGGTCTGATACCTAGGTGGTCTTCAACAATCTGAGCCTAATCACCTCCAGTAGGTGCTATAACCGGTCTCCCATCTATGCGTAGCCCCAATAGGATAGCAACATCCTGAAGAGTAATAGTATACTCTCCAGGGGGCAAGTGGAAAGTGTGCGTCTTAGGCCTTCACCTCTCAACTAATGCAGTAATCAGTCCCACGTCCAAAGGAAATTGTGATAAGTTAGTCACTCTAATAAAACTGGCTAACTCTAAATGCGGAATAATTTTCTGAGAAACACCTTCTAATCTACCAGGAATATTTTGACTCTTCCTGACCCTCAACATCGGGTGATCACGTCCATCCCAAATATGTTTAGAGACATGAAAACTCTGAAATCGAAAGAGTGATGAATCCTCTGACCCGAGATTAATAACCCTATTTTGTCCCGAAGATGATGTCATCTATACAAAAAACAAAATAAAAACAACATATAAATAAAAATATCAACTTCATTCGTCAATAAAATTATTAGTATTTCATGTTTAATGAAAATATGAATATACCCATAATTATATATAATGCTTATTATTACGCACAAATTATTATCACATTTAACAAAATATCCTAACATAATTAATTAGAACTTTTTTGAATTTATTATAAAATTATAATCACATTGTAATTGGACAAAAATGTCCTACTATTGTAAAAATAAAATTTTCTTTGTACATACAAAAATTTAAATTAAAACAACTTAATTAAAAATATAATATCATAACATATCAAATGTAATTTTATTCAAATTAAAAAATAAACATATGACTAACATAATATCATTATTTATTTTTTTATATTCACATACAAATTACTAACTTCATTATAATATATTTAATTAATCTTATTTAATTATAATAATTTAATCAAACAATTTTTTTTTTACATTTAAAAATTAAATTAAATTTTTTACATAATACAATTAATTTTTTTTTACATACAAATTACTAATAGTTTTTTACATTCTAATTACTAATTACTAATAATACATAACATTGAATTTATCTTATATTATAATAATAATACATAATAATAATAATAATAATTAAAATGAATAATAATATTACAAATTACTAATTACTAATTACTAATAATAGTACATAATAATAATAATTAAATTTAATAGTATGTTACCTACAAATCATATTCACATACATAATACAATATATTCACATACAAATTACTAATACATACAAATATTTAATTAATCTTAATTTTTTACATACAAATTACTAACATATTTATAATAATGAATTTATCTTTATTAATTTTAATAACATAATAAAATAATATCTACTTAATTGTTACATACAAATTTTTAATCCATTTAAAAAAAATACAAACTACTTACATATTTACAATACATAAATTTACAAAATTTATAATCTTCCTATCATAATTAAAATTTATTTACGTATACAAAATATTTTATACAATTAAACCAAATATTTCTTCTTATTATTATTAAATTATTTTATTTAACTAATTTTGTATTATTCTCTAAATAAATATGTAACAAATATATTATACAACATCATATTAATAATATTATACAAACATATAATTAACAAATAGCATTATATTATTCTTTGTCTACAAATTTTTTTAATAATTTAACATAATCAGTCAAATTTTATTTTTTAATCTATTAATCTAAACATAAATTAATGAAATAAAATTAAAAATTAACTAAATCAATTTTACTAACCTCTAATTCTTCTAATTCTCTCTAAACTGTGTTTACTTGCAAAACAAAAAATATTTTTTTCAGCATTTTAAAATAATAAACAGAATATAAATTTGCACATAAATATAAATAATATCATTATCTTAAATAGAAATTTATAAACTGTATAATCTTACCAAAAATTTTTCACTGCAATATTTTAGAAATGGAGGAGAGGAGGTGTCGAACTGAATATGAAGGAATGGAAGCAGAAATGGAAGAATGAAAGGAGGAGTGAAGGGAAAGAAGGGGCGGGGACGGTTACTGTACCGCCTGCCACGTGTCAGCCTCCCATTGATTTCGCCAACAAAACTGGCGAAACACGCTTTCGTATAGTGCGCAACAAGTAGGATATCGCCACCTGTCTTCGCCACTCTCTAGCCATTCATTTTAAATTTTTTTAAATTTTTATTTTATTTTATTTTGTAACTTTCACGTTTTTGGTGGTGAAATAAGTCGATCATATCCACGTATCATTTTTCCATTAGTTGCACAGCAATGGTGGCGAAACTCCTCATTAATTTCGCCATTTAAATGGCGAAACTATTAATTCGTTGACACGTGTTTTAATCTAATGTATTTCGCGTTATCAGTAACGAAAATTATTATTAAAAAAATTTAAAAAATAAATTTTTGTCATTTAGTATGGTGAAATTACTAGTTGATGTGACAAATTTACTCCCGACAAAGAATTAATTTGAAAAAAATGATAATTTAATAAATAGTTTTTTAATTTATAATATTTAAATAAAAAAAAGCCGCGGTTGAATGATATATTTCATTAAATCTAAAATATACTGATTAAGTTACAGGCGAAAGGATGAATTGGAGTGAAGTGTAATTTACTTTATGCTAACATATAAAATTTTAATCTTTCTCATTGATTTTAAAAACATGTTAGCAAGTTATACTTAACATGACAATATATTTTAACAAATTCAAGTGATAACTTGTCATTTGGACGCCCTTCATTAAAATAATTTCAAGTCCCCTGCTTCTGTCTCAACTTTACACCCAAACTTGCTCTCCTTCGTACTTATCAAAATATTATCGGTATATATAAAGATAAAGAGACAGTCAAATGTGAAATTTAAACATTTATTTTATTTAATAATTTTCTATATAATATAAAATTGTTCGTTTTACCTGTCCAATTTAAATATTTATGTTATGTAATAATTTTTATAAAATGTGAAATTGATAAATTTAATAATCATATTATTTTATGATATATATATATATATATTAAATTTCATATAATTTAAATATTGATAAGTATGTTGTCTAAAATTATATATTTATTCACATTTTAAAAATAAATTACTCATTAAAATAAAGTAATGAAATAAGTAGTTATTAATTTTATTTTTATAAAATTAATCTACTTGATAATAATTTTTCAATTAACAGTTATATTAGTTAATTTTGTATTTTATTAGTAACATGTTTTTTATTTTACTTTTAATTTATTAAAAATTATTAAAATATAAATTATGAGAAAAATATTAAATTAAAAATAAAAAAGAAAAAAATTATATAATTTTTAATAAATAATGAAAAATATATTAACGTTATGAACATGCGTGTAAAATGTCGCTAAATGCTAAATGGTGAATAACCAATCTTATTTTTAAGCTTAAGTCATCAAAGTTTTATTTTATTTTCCTCTTTCACAATCAAATCGTTGTTTGGAATTAACATATTGTCGAGTGTGGTATAGATTGAGAATGAAACTCAATACGATTGGATTTGATCTTAACAAACACAAACCAAACATGCTTTTATTTTTATTTTTATTTTATGGTATCTGACATTAAATATTATTGATAATTCTGGTTTATGCATGCACGCCTTATATGAATTAAATAATGACACATCAAGCTAATTGTATAAATTTGAGGGGCGGACATGTCAATTTTAAATAAATTAAACATTAATAATTATACAAAAATTAGTTTAGGATTATAGGTATTTTTATAAGAGACGATTTTATTTAAATTTAAAATATTTATAATATACTAAAATATATTAACTCTTTATATTGAAAAAGAAATTATATAAGAAACTCAAATATAAGATCTTATCTGAGAAAATCATACATGTATATCTTAAATTAACTTCTCATTGGTTATATAGATATGAAATTAATGACATTAGTTTATTTCTTTTAAATAGCTAATTGTACATTAAATTAAAGAAATGCAATAAGTATAAATTGCATTTAAAATCATATAAAATTTTATGTATTTAATCCAACTCATTAGCAATTTAATTTGTAATTAAATTAATACAAGTTAATGTGCAATAAACAATTTCTTACTGATATTAGTATTTCAGGCTTATTTTATTAATGCACTTTAGTTATTAGTTACCTGTATAGCATATCAGTTGAATCACACTTTTTAAATAAATCAAATATATAAAATAAGAGTAGTAATGTACAGGCCAAACAGCCAAAATTTTACAAATTATTAGATAAAAGTTTCACTTACTCGTCAAAGATTATTCAATACATTAATTGCCATAACATTCCAGCAAAAATTTTGATAAAGGTATTCAGGATACCTTACATTTTTCTTAATATAAATTTGTTTAACACTGCTAATTTAAGATCAATTGAAACAATTGGAAGAGCAAACGCTAGGAAATTTATGATAATATTCATCATCTCAATTCAAATATATCTCATAAAGTTCATGAGCAAGGACAACACTTTCAACAGAGTTGCAGGAAGAAAAACAGAGACCAGTATGATAACACGATTTTGTTGTTAATTCTGGGTCGAGGCAGATGGATCATCTAATCATAGAAGGAGGCATTGGAGGAGGAGCATTTGATGGCCCAATCCAACCTGCAAATATTTTTGTGCAATATGTTAGAATCTGGATTTTATTATTCTATTTTTGTACAAAAGATATAAACAAAATATGAAGGAGTCGTCATGCAACTTTTCTTGTGAAAAATGTGATAAAATATAAAGATGTAGGGTATATATACCTTTGGAAGGGTGAAAGCCTCTTGCTTTAAGCTCGGCATGTTCTTGGCATAAGCCACAAACATCGCAGCAGCAATGAACACAGCAATCACAACAAGGTTCTGCTGGTAACCCAAACTTTGCCCTCAGTTTCTCTCTGTAAAGGCACGAGTAGAGCCAGTGACACGCAACCAACATGAGTAACCCATAGGCACACCCTTGTCCAACGCAAGCTGTTCAAACCCATCAAAGATATTAGCTATCACATATCAAACTAAATTAGTATCAATATTTTCTTTTATTCATCGATCTTACAGCTACGCCCTTCATCCACAACTTCTGCGATTTGGCCAAAGGTGATGCACGGTAGACAGCAAGTTATCAAACCTGCATTATTAATTACCTTTAATTATTTCCATAAGTTTAGAGATATACAATTCAACCATCAATTAATGCCTTACACTATTCAAATCTTTTTTGTTAGCATGGGAAAGAATGTAAGATGCTTCTAAACTTACCATTACAACTACTCTTTCATCATTCAATAATTTATTTATATACATTATAACTAACATAATATATATTTATAGAATACATGAACATAATTAAATACTATTTAATTTTTTTTCATTATTATTGTTATCATTCAATTTTTTTATAAATCTTTTAACAATCCTCTTTTTACTTAAAAAAAGGGTTATATATACATATAAAATCTTAAAAACATGAGAAATATCAATAAATTTTATTTAGTAATTAGGATGGTTTATAGACATAAAACTTTATATAAACAGATCTTACAAGTTTTAGGGTCGTCTCCGCAGGCACAGAATGGAGCAGACCATTTGGGTGGGGAAGAACGACCACTGAACATGTTTCAGTTTCAGATATGAAGATAGTTGAAACGGGTGAAGCAGAACTCTCTTCTACATATGATCACGAAATCAGATAATGACACACAGAAATATTAGAAAATAAAATTTTAATGAATTAACAACTAATGTTTTAATATTATTAAACATTTATTCTTATTATAATTTTAATGAAAAATTATTATATATGTTTAAACATATATTATAAAAATTATTTATAAAAACGGTCAGTCCACAATCAACGATTTTGCATCGAAAACATCGACTACGAAATAATTTGAAGGGGATCAATGTCCACGCAATTGTCTATGGGCAAAAGATGCAATATTTTAATGAATAAAATTTAGATATAAATTTTTTAAAATTAAATTTTATTTTAATAATTTATAATAATGTTAAATATAAATTTATTGAAATAAAAAAATTTTAAATTACTAAATCGTACTAATTACATCTAAACAGCACTTTGTCCATAAGCAATGGCTTTCAAATGCATGCTGGACTCGTTCAAACATTGGGATGCCAACTGGATTTCATACCTTAGTCGTTGTCTTGAAGTTCCTGGCGGGCCCATAAATCAAATTTTTTTAACATTGTTTGTTGAAAATGGCAAGCCCAGGGGCCGGCTGGCTTTTTTTTTTTTTTATAATTAATTATGAGTTATTGTGAATATATTCTCTGTTTAAGGCATCAAAGACAAAGTATCTTGCACTGACGATATTATTATGAGATATATCGACGTTTAAGATTATTAAAATAATAATAAAATTTGCCTTTAAAAGTGCATTAATAGTATTTTAATATATATTATCAGTTGTCCCTGTAAATACCGTGTTACACAAAAGTTGTTTCTTTTTATGATTTTAATTAAGCTCTTTCTTTGTGCATAATTAAGCTCAAGTTTACCTAATACAATAAACTTTTCAATTGGGGTCATTTGCATCTGGGAGCCCAAAAGTCTATTTAGGAAATCTATTAAGCACTGGTCCATAGGTCCAAAACATTTCCATTTCAGGCCCATGGGCTATGGCTTCCTTTAATATATTATCGGCAAACCCAACCCAGGGACATGACCTGAGTGGAACCAGTATTTTAAAAATTAATTTGTTCTGGACAAAAAATTCCATGTGTTGAGTGACAGAAAGAGAGTCAATGTTGTTGACCCAAAACAAAAATTTTAATGTCAATACTAAATCACCAATGTAAAAAATATAATGCCTGTGAAAGAACAGACGTAAAAAGATAAAGGAAAATAAATTCAATTTACCGATAGTCGAAGAAACTTGATTTTAAATTATTGATGAATTTATTTATTTTTGTATCCATTTTTTAGATATAACAAACACTCCACCTTGACTTGGCAAAAGTTAGCTTTGTAGGGATGGATTCTTCTTGGGCAAAAAGAACAGAATTTTTTTTATATTATAAAAAATACAGATTTATTTTTAAAATGTATTAATTATTATATTTTTTTTTATAAATAGCTATAGGTATTTATTTAATATATAATTTATTAACTATTTAATGCTATAAATTTTTTTATTAATTTTGATTCATTAATCATTATTATTTTTCATAAATAAAATCAAGAAGTATCAGAGCTTGTTTGTTTTTCTCTTTTTAAGTAGAATTTTTTATTTTTAAAATAAAAAAATAAAAAAACTTGTTTGTTAATATAAATTTTAAAAAATATTTTAAAAAAATATTTTTTTAGTTTTTAAAACTAAAAGATAGGATTACTATTTAGATTTTTTTTTATTTTTCTATTTTTCTTTCTAAAACTAACAAAAGTTTAACTAAAAATAGTTTTAAAAACTAAATTATCAAACAAATTTTATTTTATTTTTTCTTAAAAACAGTTTTATAAAAAAATTTTAAAATATAATTTTTACAAATTAAAAATCAAAATTAAATCAAACTAGCTCAGTTTTTTTTCGAAAATAGAGTTTATTGTCTAACTAAAGAAAATTCTAAAAGGTGAATATTTATTTGTGCAAATATTTATTCTAGTCATTTATACTGACAGAATCGATTGTATAAATCCTACAATGATTATTATTTATAGGTCAGGAAAATATTGATTTTAAGTTTTTAAGGTTGAATTTTAAAAGTAAAAAATAGCAATATTTTATTTTAAGAAATATTTATGAATACATTTCATTTCAAAAAAAGCTTGCCAGTTTTATTTGTTTAAATTCAATTTTAAAGATCAAGATTAACAAAACCTTATAAATGATGCATCACGGTAACTTTTTAATAAACTAAATATTATACATCAATAAATTTATTCTGTTCATTTACATTATTATTTAATAAAAATGATTAATTGTTTTTTAATAAATTTGTCCTTAATAATTAACATATGTTTAGTTAAAAATTATGCTTATTTCAATGTCCATCTTGTTTCTACTAACCCATTTTTTTCATTTTAATTAGTATAATAGACGAGAGATATAATAGAAAAAAGTAATTTTTTAATAAAAAATTAAACATTAATTATTTTTAAAATTTTTATGTAAAATTTTAAGCTTCATAGAAACAAAGTAGAGGAAATATTTTCAAAGAGTTCATTGTCAAGACATCCTAGAATAAAATTTTCAGAAGGCTACTGCAATTAAATACTACAAATATATGAAAATGGGCGTTCAAGATTCTTATCAGTACTCAATTCCCTACGTCTATTTATAGAAGTGCTTTGTTGGGATCAGACATCTGATACTAAACTAAAGCAGAGTTTACAAGTAGCTAGCCTAAGTAAGATTATCAATGTGGCATGATGATATTCACGTATGATGAGACGTCAATATCCTGGTAATTGTTACTTTGGTGGCTCAGAATTATAAACGAATATACTGCATAATATTAACACTACTGTGTTACAATTACGTTCATTAGAGGAACTCCTAGTATATGATAATGTCCCGCTATGTGCATTTACCTGACCATTGCATACAGATTGAATATTTTATTTTTTTAATGTATCTTTAAGAACACATATTCACAAATAAAAAATAAATATGGATTATTATTAATATATTAAATTTTATATATTTTATTATTTTAATAAAAATTATTATTGTGTATCTTCTATTATGGTTAAAAATCCATTAATATTTATTCATTGATTGAAAAGTAACAATTGATGCCAATTTTAGTGCTCCCACGGTGAATTTCATAATGGGCCTTTCGTATTACAGACTTTTTCATGAGTATCGACCAACTTCACATTGAACTTTCCAAATAATGGAGCGATGATTTAGATAAAATAATGTTATATCAAGGAAATTATTTTTGTTTAGAGTTAATGCGTGGAGGGAGGATGTACTGGGAAATGGAGTTAGGTCAAGTATCTGATTTATGATAATGGCACAAAATAAGAATATGACAAAGAAATCTCATGTACATTTCACTTTCTTGCTTTCCTTTTAACTATTTTTTTTCTCCTGTCGATTGGCCTGTTTGGATTGGCTTAGCGGTAATGTCTTTGTCGCTATTTTATTTTATACATTCAAAAGATGAGTAGTCCTGGCTTTTGCTTATTGGTCTAAATTATTAAAACTGGATTGATTCCACCATGTGATGAAATCCAATGGTGAAACCTATGGTTCCAAAATATTGCTATAAAATGTTCATGCTACTGTTTTTTATCTTCTCCACAATTTTCACCAACTCACAATGATTTTGAGAAGATCATCGTCAAAACTTGATGGTGACTAATCCTATCTGTATAATTTAGTCAAACATGAAAGTATTAAAAACTTGATGCACCGATTGAATTGCTTCAAAGGTGATTAAAGACATTTACCAGTGACAATGGCTACAAATTTTAGGTGTTCATGCATTTGGCAGTGAGTTTGAAAAAGGAAATAGCAAGACAAAAGAAAATTGGTCGCAAAAGGTTAAAGATTTTCAGAGAAATACATTCAATTGACACGGATCCTGATTTCGTTCTTTTGTCCCCATAATGATTGGACAAGTTGACCAAAAGGTGAGACAAGTAAGTCCCTTAAGTACTAGCTTGCACACTTGAAATGCGGATGAGGAATGTAATGGTGGAATGTTGAACGTCTTTTTCATTTGTAAAGAAGAGATCCTTGTGTGATAATTGTAATAAGCACTCAATGGACAGATTTGGTAATGGCACCACTTTAAAGCTTCTATGCAGAGTCATGTTCAAATGGATTTGGATGTTTTTGAGTAACAATAATATAGTTATATTAAAGAGAAAAACAATACAATTTTTACTAACGCTAATTAGTGAAACCTACTATACTAATCAATATAGGTCCATATTGATAAAAAAAAAAAGGAATCTTTTTCTCTCTAATATGACCATATTATATTACTTATGGAAAACAAGAGATCCAAATTTTGTTCAAATTATAATGTGAAAGCACAAGTAGCCTCTTCACACATGCTTGGTCATTAATACTCATAACAAAAGTAACCATCCTCTATGTTTGATTCTTCTTTTCCTCCCTTTTTAATGCTCTTTGGTGGGGCAGTGATTAGGTGGGAGAATGCAGTTATTAGCTGCCTCTTAACTTTCTTACTACAAGATTAAAAGTTAAAAGATAATCACTAATTTATTTGATCCGAGGAGTTTGTCATCGTCATGTCACATGTAAATCAATGAGTCTTATTGCTTCTTGAGCATGTGGAGATAATGGATCCACTGATTAACAATGTAATGCTTTTGTTAAAGGTATTTGTGGAGCGCCTAACTTCTACTATATGGTTTGCCAGAGACGTGAATAAAAAAGCATTCAATCATATCTCTTAACCACTTCAATATTCTTGTTTTTTTTACCCACGTTTCATACTTTTATGGATTGAAAATTTATATATACGCGAATAACATCATGTCATTTTGTTAATTCTACTAAGAAAAGATAACTTCTCGTTGACACCACCCATTTTCTGCACTGAGCAAACCAAATCTGATTTGATTTGAATTCTCATTTTATTTTTACAAAATATCTTGCACTCTTTAATGCTAAGATCAAATTAACCACTAAAAACCTCATTCTTTTTCCCTTTCACCTGTAAATAACAGAATGAAACATAAATGAAGTGATAACAAAAAGTTTCTGGTGCTGATATAAAGTCTATATGTTGACATTAGATAATTGACACTATACCAAAATGTTTTTTTTTTTATTATCATAAGCATATTTGGTTTCACTATAATATTATACATATTAAAATGATAATGGTAGGGTCGGTCAACCCACAGGTTTCACTAATTAATTCTAGCTTGTTATTTCATTTGATTGATAATAATAAAAACTCAAAAGGAATACACATGCATACATGATATGTCATTACATGTTGATGTTTGTAGTAAAAAAAGTAGCACGTTGACAAAGGTGATAAAACTAATTTTATCACTACAACAGGATCATATTTGCATTTGATAAACGGTTGATATTGCCAATTGTTACTTGCCTAACGAGGAATGAAGTCAAACTCAGATTACACTTACATGAACACAATAATATGACGACAATCTGTCGTTTAAAACATGGACTAAGGTGGATCAGCCACACAATTTGACTCCTAACGAACAACCATTAAGCATAAACAAAAGATAGATTTGGTTCTCATGTCAAAACGGAGAGCGGTTATACAATGATACAAATGCAAATGATGCTGATCATATCTACATAAGTCTAAGCCTCATGAATCATGATACAATCAACACTAAAAATTTAATAGCGTGTGCTACTAATATAGGAATCTTATCTACACAAATTGCATTAATATTGCGTGCAGATTTAGTCTGTTGCTGAAGAGGACAAGTACTTGATTATTCATCTTTATCAAATCAAGATTCAGGAGAAAAAAGGAACATGGATTGTGCTACCTCATGTAGACCATTTCCTTGGCTAATTTAAGCACGGGTTCTGCTTCTTTCATATGAGATTGTGCCTGCCACTATATGCTTTATGACAGTTGCCAATCAATGCCCATGTAGATAATGGATTGCACACCTCTAAGTGACTCGTCCCTTCCTCAAGAATTACTTAGTTTAATACTAAAATATAGATGGTAAAGTAGTTGTTATGAAGCATAGTGAAAAACATGGGAGAAGAAAATGGGAGAAAGTAGAATAAGTGGCTTACTGTAGAATGCACTATATTGTTTTAATAACAATATAAAGTTCACTTGGTTGAAAACGTGACCTATAGAAATAACTTGTTATTGCTATACAGATCGACAATGATCTATGCTCCATCGTCGAAAGTGAGCACTTAGTAAACTGTAAGATAAGATATCATCAGTAACCATTCTTATATTAAAATTAAGTGAACTAAGAAAAAAACGACGTTGCCACATCGCATATTAAAGGGAGCATTAGTAACAATTTACATTCTCAAAGATATACTTCCCTCACATCTCATATTAAAGAAGTCTTGTCACTATAGCGAATATATTAAATGAGAGAATTTTTAATGTAAATGTGAAAAGATAAATTTAATTATTAAATCTAATAATTAATAATTATAATTGAAATAATAAGTCATATAATATTTTAAATTGACGAGGAGGTGACTATTAAAATCCTTTTTAGTTGGTATATAAACCATTTTTTAGTGAATAATCATAATTTAAATTCTTTTCTTAAAGACGATGATGAGTTATGAAGTATTAAGATATAATAACTCTTTTTTTCTATTACATTATTACTTATACTTTCTACCCTTTTTATTATTTTATAAACAGTAATTCTTTTAAATATAATTTAATATTTTTTAAAAAGTATATATTTTTTTAAAATTCTATAATTTTTAAGAAAATTATATTAAAAAAATAATTTTTTATTAATTTTATAAATATAGTTTTTATATTTATTTTTTGTTTTAATTATAATTTCTTACCTAAAAATTAATTTTAATAGTAAAAATTGAATAAAATTATTATAATTTAATATCAAATTTTTGTATTATATGTACATAAAACTATTTTTTAAGTTTTAATATATTTATATATTGAAAAGTAAAATATTTAAATAAAATATTTTAAAATATATATTAATTTTAATAAAAGAATAATTTTATTATTTAAATATAATTTATATTTTAATTTATTATTTTTTTGTTTATCTCAAACATTAAAAGAATGATACAATATTATTTATTTTACTATCCTGATATATAAAATAATAACTTATTATTTTTATTATTTTATCCTATATTTATCTATCGTTCTATTATATTATTTCTTATTTTATGATATTCACTAAACAAGCTCTAAAAGGTTTATCAAGGGGTAGGAAGGTGACGAGATGGATAGGAAAAATTGGTTGAAGAATGCAATGGCAAGTTGAGAGCCTAACAAGAGCAGAATAAGTCAAAGGATGACTGATTTGTGATAAAGGACTCATTAAGAGAAAGAAAAAAAAAATTGTAGGAGCCCAAATACTCAAACTTTGCCCACTTCAACTGAGGCATTCAATCTATGAAGAGTCGAGCACCAAGCAACGGAGAGAAGAGAAGTTTAAAATTTTCAATGAAAATTAGCTATGAGATAACTTTATTTTGTTATGTCTTGTTATGCCTTTTAATTTAAAAGGATGAAGCTTTAACTATTTTGGCATAGTTAGGTCTTTTTGTTTTTAATTTAATTTTAAGATTTATTGCATAATGGGTCTCGATAATGTTCTTGCCATTCTTTAAATCTGTTTTTATTATATGAGAGTTGATGATAATTGATTGTTAAATATTACAGATGATTTTTGTTAGGGTTATAGTTATATAATAAAATAGAGCCATATAAGAATTTACTGTTCTGGTTGTATTATAGTACTAGTATTTTATTGATAAATCTTTTATAAATATGCTTTATCGCTACATGTTCATGAAATAAATTACTAGTATTTGTCTGTAATAATCTACCACATTTGATACTAAAATTATTTGCGATTGTGAACCTTAGTTAATTTTCTGGTTGAAATCCAATTTTATTTACTTTTTTAATTTAATTTGTTAGTTGCTTCATTATTAATTGTGAGATTAGATTGAGAGGAATTTACTATTTTTTAAAATTTAACTGTTAAGTATTTTTGAGATTGAACTGGTACTTGTTCAAATATATATTTGGATTCCATTCATGCAATTATAAATATTTTTTAAACTTGAAAAGTAATTACAAGGATTATCTTTATTTTTATTTATGTTACATAATTTGATTTGACCTATATAGGATCAGTTAGGATTCAGACAGATTCTCATACACCAAAATACTATACTGGATGCACTTTTATCACCATAATAGTTCTTTTATTTCATTTCTACCTGGTGCATTGTAAGAATTTTTCTTTTTAAAAAAAAAACACTTAATAATTGATATAACCACACAAATAATTGATATACGATAATTTATATGTTAAATATGTCATCATTTAATAAATGTTAGAGACAAAAAGCATTTACTCTAAAAAAATTGAGGATTAAAATTATAAAAAATAATAAAAACTAAAACTAAAAACTTAAAAGACCTATTTGCTCTCATGTTGTAGACTTTAGTTCAGGCAAATAACAATTTTTTTAAAATTTAAATAAGTAGTCCTTGAAAATATCATAGTTTTTAATTTGAGTTTGGATAAAAAATTTATTTTAAAAGACCAAAATTAAAAAACATAATATTTTTTTATAAATTAATAACTTATTTAAATAATTATTTTTCACTTGATAATAACTTTGAGTAGCCCTGACCCTGTGTCCGTGTGAGAGTTTTTAGGGTCTGTCTTAAAAAGTTAAGAACTCCATAGTATACTGTCGTTAATCTAAAAGGGTCAGTTGCCAGCAGTAATCCACCCACTAAATTAAAGTGATCTTCAATCCCTCCCACAAGTAATGGGCAATTTTTATTCTTTAAATTTGGTATGCACCAAAAGTTACTCCTGCACAATCCCATTATAACTTAAAGAAATGTATATGGGGGATACTATCTAATGGGAGTAACATAATTTTGAATAGTTCCAACGTCATCCACACTCAATCAAAAGTGTTGGACTAATTGCTTCCACGATCACAAATAAAATCCCACTAAAACAAGTTCCTTTGTCCCTGGCACTGTGCAAAACAACTCTCCAATAGTGAAAGATCCTCTTCTAAGTTCTTACTAGAGGCCCCTAATTTGTAATTGCATTTGGCAAACTGGGGGTGCACTCTGGCAAGGAATCTTTACACGTGGTTTCTTATGATAGTCATTAGTTAATAGTATGTATGTTGCAGGAGTTAAATATTTACCCAAAATAAACCCTCTGGTTAATCACTTCTATTTGCATAGAAAGAAATTAGTTAAGGGCGTGTCCCTACCAATATGAAAAGAAATTGGTGTTACCTGCTGTCATAGAGATGATAAGCCAATAATGTGAAGCTGAAAGCGCAAATTAGCTTTGAAGAGAATGGCACCAAAACACTTAACCCATACTGTTTCGAAAGCTTTGCTTCAGCACACCGTGATTTGATATGAACAGCATCTGACAATGACAGTTGCATTTTCTTAAGACTTTGTGTGGTAATTTGAAAAAAATAAAAAGAGAGGAAAGGGGAAGGGAGTAAGAGAGGGAACTAAACCCGTTCCTTTTCTTGTTAAGATACCACCAATTACATCCTAAGAAGGGTTGCATATACTTTACGAAGGAAGAAAGGCAGTATGATAAATGGGATAAGAAATAAAGAGCAAAATAAAAAGTTTAAGGTACGCATAAAACTTAAGGTGAAAAATATTTTGGACTTGTAATTTGTATTGTTAAATAATAATCATCAAGATTTATATTATTAAATTAGCATGTACCAGTCTGATTGAAAGGGGTTAGATTCTTTAAATCTATGTTATTGAGTTCTATTTCGTCATTTATGTACGTGAAAAAAAAAATATTGGAGAGAATAAAAACAAAATTGAAGAGAATATCGCTTTATAGTGTTTGACTGTATTCAAGGAGAGATTAATCTTTACTGAATATGTGCGAGAATACTCTTTTTTAAGATACAATTAAATACTAAATATGAGTACTTCTCTCAACATGAATTCAAACTAATCAGCTATTCCCCCTCTACCTTACAAAACCCTCATTTATAACCCTTCAAAATTTGCCAACTAATATAAGTGTAAACATTACAAAAAAAAAAATCATGTTTAGATTCAATTTATATTGGTAGTTTTGTATTGGAATGAGAAAATTTTATTCCCTAAATTTTTAACTAAAAAAATGTATAACGTTCAAATTTCTGATAAAATAATTTAGATCGTAAATTAAATTATATATCAAAATATGAGAATAAAGATAAAATAAAGCAATTAACGCTTTATAATTTTTTAAAAGTGACAAAATACTTGAACAAAATGAAATTTCGAAGAATCTTCCTAACGGTTGTTAATTCTCAAGATATAGAGTAAATTATCAATATAATATAATAAATATTGAATACTTTCTATTTTTATTTCCTTAACGTGTTAAGCATTTTCTAATATATTAATTAGTCGTTATCATTGTTTACGAACTGATATTATGAAGAGTTTAACTGATCACTTAATTTTCACCTTTGAACTTTCTAATATATATCCCATGCCAAAATGAAATTTTAATCAAAGAATTGAAAAAATTAAAGGGAAGTTCATGACAGAGGAGAAAGTCGGTCATTTTGGGGAGGGTTGTGGCGTAACAATGAGAAACATTAATAAACAGTTTTATAAATAAAGAAAAACTAATTATCAATGAATAGATGAAACAAAACATCTGATTTTTGGCTGGCTTTATGGGTTAGTACGTTTTGGGCGAACTTGATGACACCCCTATCCTGATAACTATAAATAGTTGAAGTTTTCTTTGTCTGTTGAGCAAATGTTTTTCATGTTCTTTCAATTTTACGTTGCAGTGGTAGAATTAAAATTATCTCCTTTAATTTACATGGCATTAGAGAGGTAGGTAGGGATACTTCTATTTTTTTTTTCTTGGTCTCTTTCCTTGCTGTTATATTTACACATATATTAAATTATTAATTTAGAAAACTTCCATCTCCAACTCCCATTCATGCATGTTAAAATGATATGAAAATCCAAAACAAGCTAAGTATTTGAATAGTGTGCTGCAAGTTGTCACCATATTGTGATGTTCGTAAAAAATTGAAATAATATTATTATAATTTAGGAAGCTCTATCGATAGATCCCCATGCAAGTTGCAGACTCAAATGATTCATGGAACAGAATAAAACATACAAAAGCTTCAATCAGAACCAAATGTTAAAGCTTAGAAAAGAAAAGTTTTCTACTTGGAAACCCTCAATCCTTTTTCCTTTCATTATTAGCTAAATGGAGTTATACCTTTTGTTCTGAGAAGTAGAATCTACTGAGAATATTCCAGTTCAAGAAATTTATAATTAAGCAACTGAAGTGAGGTGGGGGAAAGCTCTTACAGCATCATCTTTATAAACTGACTCCAGGACCCGCAATTATTGCTTCTTCCTCATCTTCCAATACACAAAGGACTCCCAACATTTGTGGTCTCTTATTGATATTATTGAGGTTGGTTCTGTTTCTGTCGTCAAATTAAAATTAGAAAAACCCTAGTTCAATCTTTTATTTATTTTTTCTTTTGCTTTTGTTAGTTGTATTAATATGGGTTTGAAAAATAGCATAATTGAAGTGTAATGTAAGTACTTTAATTAGTCTACATGATTAAAATTAATCTTTTACTTCATTAATTTGTATAATAAAAATATTAAAATTTATTTAGCACATTAATTAATCTGGTGAATCGATGACTTATCTGTCATATTTTCAGTTTCACAGATAATTTTTCCTTTTAATTTGCGGCCAAAACAAATTTTTGACACTTACTAACTTTTCTCAATAATTAATGATCACAAGCCTTCACTTTGGTCTTGTAAGCCACAAGACGAAAGAGCATAAAGTACCCAGAGTATTGTTAAAGTAATAGCAGATTGAAGCTTGATCATGTGACAATCTTAAATTCGATTTATTCTATAAGTTTAGCAACTAATTATGGATAGTCACTGATTAATTAATGAATCTAAATCATATTAAGATGACCAATTCTTAGCATGTAATATATATAAGTGGGAAACCTTACATTAAATAATAAGATCCACAATCATCCTTGTTATATGTAAATTTATCTACATGTATTCAAAATGAGATACAAAATTAAATTATAATCTATGAAACATTGCATAAAAACAGAAGATGAGATAAAAATAATTCTTTTTTTTACTTTTACTTTTTCTATTTTAAGTTATGTATGATTTTAATCTCCTAATTTTTTTAATTAATTAAGTTCCTCTAATTTTAAAATTAAATAAACTCAATATTTTTCAACTTTATTATTTTAAAATTTTAAATTATTATTTTTAATCCAAATATTTGAGGGATTACGACGAATTTGAGTTATGATACAATTCTAAAAGTTTAGAATAAAAATAAAAGATAAGAGGGTTTGATGAAGGATATTTATTATATTGTTTTATTCTTTAATAATATCATTGTATTAAAATTTAAAGAATCTCATGCAATGATATTATTAAATTTTATACCTTTTTTTTTTAATAAAAGTCCACTATTTACTAATTTTTTATATAATTTTGTATAAGTCAAAAAATATTTCTTATTTAATATGTAAATTATTAATTTGATTGTTTAATACTATTCACATTACTAAAATACAATAATTTATGACACATGATTACTTTTTATAATTTTAATGAAATAATTTTTTAATATGTGTTTAAGGATGCATGTTAAAAAATTATTTTTTAGCAAATATTTAATATATACTTTTTATAATAATATAAATATTTAATAAAATGTATGTAATACTTTTTAATGTATCTTCTTAAATACACATTGAAAAATATTATAGAAAAGGTCTTATTAATTAATATCCTTGCAATATTAGTAAAAATAATAATAATAATTATTATTAAAATCATATTAAACTATATTTATTATATTTTTTGGAAAAAGCATTCCATTTTAACTCTTTTAATCAATATCTATGTAAGTATTTACGATAAAAAAGAATATTTTCAGTTCGTCAAATCCAATGCCAATCTGCAACCTTTGTTAATTCGGCCAAAATCTGTCAAGCATTCAAGAAAGAGTGTTTTTAGATTTTTGTTTTTGGTCCCAGAGTGTCTTGAGAGTTTCAACAGAGGTTAAGTTGCAAAATTTACTACCCAAGCTCAGAGATGGGCCTCAACAATGTCGGAAACCTTGAAAATACAAAGACTGAAATAACAGCCATTTATCGCCAATTTATTTATAAAAAATAATTCATTCATTCATTATAATTAATAAACAAATTATATATAATATCAAATAATTATATTAGACATACATAAATTAAATAAATAGATATACTCAATTATAAAGAAAACATGTAAATATTTGTTAATGTAAATCTAACAATAAATAATGTACATTAAAAGAATTTAATAATCAATACGATTAAAAATACTCTTTTTTTTAATATTTTGAATAAAAACGTATCAATACTTGTTTCTAATAAATAGTATCAGAGGAAGCAAAAAAATAAATATAAAATACATCACATTATTAATATAATTTATTAATTGATAGTTTAATTTTAAAAACAAAAATATTAACAAAGATATTTTTAAAATATATTGTATTTAATTCAAATAATAAATATATAAAATAAATTTTACATTAACGTATTTAATCGTTTTTAGTTATAATTCTTAATCATTACATGTTATATTTTTTCATCCTCCTCTTGTATTTAAAACATAAATTCATATTCATATATTAAATAATTTTACACATTTTAATATATAATAACAAAGATTTATTGTTATAATTAATATCAAAGTCGGATCTTTTTGCATTACAATTGAGCGTATATATTTTTAATTGAAATTAATCAATGAAATAAGTGAAATATTTAGTGATAGACTTTATTTGTATATAAACAAAAAAATATTAGTTATAAAACCGTTCTTAATAATCAAAGTTAAAGATTGTTTAAAGTTACATTTTAATAATTTATAATAAATTTTAACAGTTTTTTTTATGAAAAAACCGTCTCATTAATGCATATATGTGTGCAAAAAGTAACCAACGTAAGATGATGTGGGAGTACATGTCCCACTCGATTTTAAAACTTCAATATTAATATAATATTAAGTTGTCATTTACTAAATTTTACCGTGTTTAACTTTGTGCCAATTATTTGAATTTTTTTTTCTAATATGAAGTATAAGATAATATTTTGTCTCCATTGCTCCAAGTTTTCAATGTATTACATATTTAATTATATATACTATATTCATTGGAAATTAAATTTGAAAATACATATTAAGTCAAAAATAATATTTTATTCACTGATCTACATGTTCGGTAATTATATTTGCATAAATGTTATTTAAATGTTTAAAATATAAAATATGTATTTTTTTAAGTGATAAATACAATGCTATGAAGTTCAATTAAAATTAAAATTGTTTAAAATATTATTTATTATTAAATATATTTTAATAATTATTTAAAAAATTATGTCTCTTTATATCATTTTATAATAGAATTAAACACTATATCATTCATTTTACTTTCAATAATGATTTTATATGTATATGTTTAAAATATCTTAACCATTTTTTTTTAGCAATAAATATCACTATAATATTTTATGCATATAATTATTTTTTACTTTGTCTTTATTTATGTGGTCATTAATTATTTTAGTATTTTCAAGTTTTTAAGTATTACCTTTTTTTATATTATCTCTTTAAAATTCAACATTTATTATCATATATTATAATTGGTTATATAATAGTGTAAAATTTATAATTATAAATAAATTTTTTATGTCATTTTCTACGTCATTTTATAAGTAACAATCTTATTAATTTATTTATTATTATGTAAATAATAAATATAAATTAATAAAATTTATGGTCAATATTAAAAAAAAATACTCAGTTAGTTATTATTTAAATTTTATTTAATTATTTGTACATAGTTGTATATTTTATATTTATTTATTTATAATTTTATAGTCAAAAGTTATTCTCACAAAATACATCTCCTTATAAAAAAATATATAGTTTAAATGATCATATATTTGATTATTGTTAGAATAAAAATAATAATATATATTAATAAATTTTATTTAAATAATTAATATTAAAAAATTCTAATTAAATAAAAAATAAATATTTTATAAAATTTGTTTCTAAGAAACAACCATTAATATTATTTAATTTAAAATATAAAAATGTTAATTATTAACTTCTTATACTCTTATTTAATATAATATTTATGTTAACCACACATTTACTCATTATTTCTGAAATATAGTATATATATATATATGACATATTTTTTTTTTTTATGTTGATAAATTAATTATATACTTTTTTACTATAAATATATAAGATCAGAGGGAATAATAATTATTTTTTTAAAAATTGTGTTAAAATCCATTAGATAGTGTTTGGATACCGTCCCTAGATACTGGAGGCAATGACACTAAAATAATAAAGGACACAAACTTTAATATTTATGTCTGTGTATTGTGTTTGGAAGTAAGAATATAATTTGGTGTATTGCGTCCTATATTATGTTTGAATATAAAAATTATGAGGATAATCTATGCAATTTTTAAAAATTATATAATTTTAAAAAATTATGAGAGATATTTTTGTTTTTAAAAATTTATCTTCTGTGTCTTTAGAACTGGGACACTAGTGTCCCTTTTTCTAAGAGATATACTGATATTTTTTTTTATTGTGTCTCTGTTTCTTTAACAAACACTAACTAAACATTATACACATACCTTTGTGTCTTTGTTTCAGTGTATCTATCTTTGAATCAAACGCTATCTTAAAAAATATAAGGAAAAGTTCATTTTATATTTTTTAACAAAATATTTATTTTTTATTTATTAATAAGAGTTTTGGTTAATATTTTTCTAAAAAAAGGTGTACACAACTTTTTAAGTATTAGGTGATCATTAATCAATTTTTAATTTTGATAATTTATGTTTGATTGTATATTTCATATTTACTCTTCTTACCATCTTAAAATAGTATTTTCTCACTTTTTCACGGATGAGATCAATGTTTTAAGTCAAAACATTTAATTATTATGAAAATGAAACAATAAATATAGATCATTAAATTTTATTTAAATAATTATAATTAAAAAGTATACTTATCTTATTAAATAGTTGTATAAATTTTTAACTAATTTTTAGTTCTTAATCATTTATATATAGTTCTAGGATTGACATTTATTATTTTATCTTAAAATAAAAACCACTCCTACTATTTAAGTATATCCTCATATAATAAATAACTAAAATAAAAACACATACTTATTACTAGTGTAATAACAATAAATATAAAATATTATATCTTATTTAAGTTAAAATTATTTAAAAAAATATACTTAAATTTATTAAATAATTATGTAATCATTAAATAATTTTTAAACTTAACATTTTTTTAATAATTGTATAATCTACCTTAGTATTTTCATTATTTAAAGTATAAGGTCTGACTAATTAATACTGATAAGAATTATTAAATTTTTTTTTTATTAATAATATGCTTAATTACATTAAAAATTATGAAAAAATATATTTTATAATATTTTAATAAAAATATTATTTAAAATTTCTTAAACAGTGTTGTACCTTAGCATTTGTGTAAAATATAAACGATTCCCGCTGTATGAATGTCCCATAAATGTTCTCCACACGGCTCCCCACCCTCTATCTATATATAAGATCCTCTATCTGATTGTATCGTGACGCACCCACTTCAAATAACCAGCTTTCTCTACACAACCTCACTGTGAGGCTCTCTTCATCCACCAAAAGAGAGAAAAAAAATGGTGAAGTTCTCAAAGGAGCTTGAAGCTCAACTCATACCAGAATGGAAAGAGGCCTTCGTCAACTACTGGCAGCTCAAGAAGCAGATAAAGAGAATCAAACTCTCCAGACTTCCCAAGCCATCTCACCACGCCCAAGGAGGCTTTGGTCTTTCCATTTTCGATTCTCTTCCCTTTCTTCTCAAGAAAATCGCTCTCAAACTCTCTGCTTCCGATGATGATAACCTCAACATCATTAAGGTAATTCCCAAGGTTTTCGCCTTTATTTTTTGGTGTTTTCTTGTTGCCAGCAAAATGTCACGTACACGTTGCGATTTTTGCGTGTGGTCTCTATGGTTTTCTGTGTTTTGTCTTCTAGTCTTTCATCAATCCAATGCCTTAGTGCATAGCTTTACTGCATGAAAAGTACACTCAAATAAATGTGACATCCTTTTCTGTCAACGAATTGGTTTGAATTCACGAAAGTTAAAACATTGCCTTAATGCGTTCTTAGCCAACGGATTTTTTCAATCGTCGATGTGGTCGATATGAATCGCAAAATCAAAACAGAAAATAAATTATGCTAGTTGAAGAAAATAACACATTAAAAAATTTAATAAAATTTGTTTTATTAAAAATTATGATAAATTGTACTAATAACATTTTTTAATTAATTTTCAAAGAGTACTCTTTTGTTAGCATTTTTCTTGATTCAATCAGGAATCGTTAGATCGGTGAAGAAATATGTTTTTACTATAATAATCAATCCTTAAAGAATTTGATCTTTTAATGATGTGAATACATTATATGGCTGTAGCATAAACTTTCAACTCAACAATAGTATAAGCATAAAGTTAAGCTCCTTTAATTTTTTTTCCTTTGGGTTTTGCTATTTAAATGCCATCACTCAATTAGATAGAATGAAATTGATATTTCATTTTTTGAAAAGTGAGTGGTAATAATAAAGGAGTAAATACAATGAATGGTTACAAGAAAGGCAAAATAAAAATTTGGAAAAGTTAGGTTCGGGCGGAAAGAGATCTGAGACAGGAGTATTGTAGCCAGATGAGTATATAGTGTGGGGTTAAGTACTAAATAAAGTGAGTTTAGTGGCCTCTTTTTTTTTTTTTCCCTCTCTGAAACCCTTTTCTTCTATCTTTTCGGGAGTTTCTCAATCTCTCACGAAAGCAAGGAAAACGCTTCTGTGCTACTAGCTATATATTCCGATACCATCGTAGCAGCAAAAACTGTAAAAAATTAAAAAAAAATAATAATGTAAATGTAAAAAATATAAAAATTTAAAAACAGAAAAATATATATGGTATTTTTTTACGCATACAGGTGAGGAAGAAAACTGCAAAGGACGGAAGAGAAGAAATTTATGAGACAGAGCTTGCACAGTTGTTTTCGGAAGAGGATGAGGTAAGTTTCTTTGTTTTCTATGTATTAATTGATGTATAACTGTATCTGCTATATTCTTGGACTTACATTAATTATACATTGCTTTTGTTATATGAGTTGGTTTTCAATTATTTATTCAGGTACGTGTATTTTTTATGAGGCTGGATGAAGAGCTAACCAAAGTGAACCAATTTTATCGGAGGCAAGAGAGTGAGTTCTTAGAGAGAGGAGAAACCTTGAACAAGCAGCTTCAGATTTTGATTGATCTCAAGCAAATTATCAGTGAACGCCGCCGGAAAAATTCTCCTTCAAAGGCATGTAACACCGGAATTTTCCCTCATTCTCCAGCTCGGGATTCGGATTACTCTGGTCAGCTATCTTTTTCATCTCACGACTTCTTTAGATAACAATCAAAATCAATTTCTCATATTATATTATATATTTTTTGAATTAATTTAAACTTGTCTTTTAATCATATCTAATCATTTAAAAATAATGTAACCAAAAATTTAAAACGAACAGATATCTAATGCACGGAAAATTATTGTCTAGATTAATATGTAATATAATGATGATATTTATTCCATTATAACAATGGAGAGATTATATTCAGTTAGATCTTGGATCAATGATCAAGAAAATTCCTACTTCCATTTTGTGTTTTTAAGTGCTTGCTGACATCATACAACATATAGAAACTGTGTATCTAAGTGGACTAGTATCTGGAACATTGCCGACCCACCACATACTTCAATATGCAATAAATCTTAAAAAGCAATGGTATTTGTATATTATTTTTCTTACATTTATTTTCTAGATTATATTAAAAATAAAAAAAAATTCCATATATATTTTTATCTTCTATTAAATAAAGTGTAAGCACGGTGCAATTACTTTAATGTGTAAATAATACTTTCAAATTGTAAAGGGGGATATTTATGCATAAATACGAAATTCTCATTGCTCTTATTAACGAATCAACGGTGAGGGGATAACAAAAAAAGTGAGAAATAATAATAGTACTAAGGAGTGCATGGGATATGTGTGAGAGTAAATCATAATTACTATATCATTTCCCGTTTAATTATCAAAGAAGTAGGATATACAGGACCTTTTTTTTTTGGCTATTCATTATTTTTAGAACGTGTTTAGATGCATAATTTGATTACGTATTTATTAAATAATTTATATCACAAATTTAACAATATAATTTATTAAGATAAATTAAAATAACTTATTTTAATAAGTTATATCAAGAAATTTATTAAAATAAAAGGTATAAGTTACTTTCTTAAGTAATTTATAAATTCTTTTAATTAGGGTCTAATTAAGTTGCATAATTATACTAGTTTGTGCAGAAAATTTAGGAGATTCCGATGAAACAAATTCAGAAATTTCAAAAACGGAAGAGGTAATCACGACATTAGAAAAAAATGGCATAAGTTTTGTTAATTCAGCGACGAGGACAAAGACGAATAAGGGAAAGCCTAAAATGGCAATGAGAATTGATGTTCCAGCCACCAACCCCACTCGGGCGATTACGGCTATTACTAGCATGCTGTGGGAGGATTTAGTGAATAATCCAACCGGAGACATCGTTCACAAGAGGAAGATCCAATGTGCTGAGAAAATGGTCAGAAGTGCGTTTGTGGAACTCTATAGAGGCCTTAGCCTACTCAAAACTTACAGGTTTTTATTTATTTATATATTCCCTAGCTATCATTAGTTGCAAGTTACATTCAAAATCAATCTAATCAGATGCCTCAATCATCCAAAAAACTAGCTGACTCAAAGTCTTTTAAAAAGTCACTTAATTTTACCCAAAAAAAAAGAAAAAGACACAAGCACTCTCTAAAATATTATCCTCAATTCTTAATTTAATGTAATTCCTAATAATAATAGAACGTAAGTTTAAGTTATTTAACGAGATTGATATAAAATATGCTTAATACTTGAATTATATGTTTAGATTTTTTTATTCATAAAATTTGAAAAATTACACTTTTGACCACTTAATTAATTAATCCAATCGATATTGCTATTAATTCTTTAATTTAGTTGTTGTTATTATTATTATTGCATGTGCTGGTGTGAAATGAAAAAAAAAATCCTTAGGGAAAAGGGAATGTTGATGTCGTGACTATCTTAGCTAAAATTGGTAAGAATATATGGAAGTGATAAGGAGGCTAATAATTCCTCAAAAAAAGATAAGGAGGCTAATAAAAGGGTGAGTTGCATGGCAGTTCACAACACCACGTAAAGTTTCGGGTAGAGAGAGTAAATGAATGGTTGGTGTGGTTGTCACGTTAGAGTAGATCTATTCACACAACAAATATCACTCTATATTTATATTATTCTTATCATTTGATTCTAATTAAATTCTTCATTTTTAATATTTAAATACAATGTGATTTATTTTATAAAATTGTGCATCGATTATCATTGGATGCATTCTATGATAATGGGCAAGGTCTTCTATTAGGATCTATAAAGCTAACTTTTGCACACACTTCCAAATAGTGGCCAACAAAATCAAACTGCATTTCTTATCGTCAAATGTCTTTACTTTTTCGTTTCGTTTTCTTTCCTGAGTTTTCAATTCCTTTTTAAATGCTTATCTATTTATTTATCTGTGAATTAATTTCGCTTTTTATAGATTCTGAAAAGAGAGAGAGAGAATCATGTCTAGGATTGAAAAATAGATGGGCTTATAAAATTATTGACACTCGTTTGATCAACTAATTAGTAAACAAAAACCCTTTAACAAATAAAGCATATTAAACTACTTAAAAATAAAATATATAAAGAATTAGTGTGTGTATATATTAATTTACAAACTGGCTATTTTTTTATGAGTCCAACTCATTAATCGCTAGTATAAATAAATTAATTGAATAATATATTTAAACATATTTTCTATTTTATTAATCTTAGTCCATTTAATTTACATGTACATTGCATGTTGACCAATGAGTCTAACGTGTTCAACTCTTTTTTTAAGGTTGAATTAATGGAAAATCTATACCATAATTTTTAAGTGTTGTTAGTGTTATTGACTAATTAAAATTAAAGTTTCACTTTAATATAATATTTATATTAATATTATCACAAATTAATAAAAAATAAAATTTAATTTTAAAATAATAAACAGCGCCTAAATAACTAATATAAATTTTGTCTGAGTATAATTAGTTTTATAGGTGATTCAAACGATTTAAGATAGGGAGATAGTAGGTTCCCACTTCCCACACCGAAATGACCTGATAGTCCAGTGAAAAAAAATAATGTTAAAGATATTATCATTGTTCACCTCATTTTTTACATACGTAGGCAGGGGCAAAAAAGAGAAAAAAATAAAGGTGAGGAATATACTAAATAAGTGAAAATAGAAATAAAAAAAATAAGTGTAAAGAGGTGAATATTATTTTTAAGTAAATGAATATCAATTCCAAATGCTAAAAAAATCAAGAAAGCAACACGATACATCTTCTCTAATATGCAAAAGTAAATGCTTCGAATTTAAATATTATACAAATATTTGTATACAATGAAATAAAAGTTATCCTCATAAAAATAAAACTAGTAATTAATTAAAGATAAAAATAATTTTTACTTTTCTTTTTTTTTGAATTTTTTGGTTTATTTTATTTAATTTGGTATTTTTTAATTGTGATATTTTTTACTATAAAATAATTTATTTTTTTATTATTTTTGGTAGGTTTTTAGTGCTACAATTAACAAATATGAATAAATTAAAATTAAACAAATAATTAATTATTAAAAATAAATATAAAGGTTAAAGGATCAAAACAAAATAAAAACTTTAAACTAAAAAATTAAATTATTAATATTGTCTTAATTAAACTCTTTTTTATTTAACCAACAAATTAATAGTCTTAATTAATCTATTTGAAAATATAAATGGAGTAAAAAAGTACACTTCTAGGAAAACAAAATAACGTAAAACTAAATAAAACTACATACTAAAAGCATTTTTTATTTCTGTTTTATAAATACATATTTTATTTTTAAAAACAAAAAACTGTTTTTAAAATAGAAATTAAATATACTCTTAATAGTTGGACATTTATTTTTTCATAATTTTAAATAAAAATTAAATTATTATATAAAGAATATAAATTTATTTTAATAATAAGTTGATAATTTTATTATATATATATATATATATTCATATAATTTTACTATGTAAAATATCAATATAATGCTATATTCATGATATTTATATTAATAATTATATTTTTATTATACTAACAGTGTATTAGCTAAGGCAATTTTAACATTTGACATTTTTCTATTAATAATTGACAATTCTTTTATTGTGCGAATAAGACCAGTGACGTGCTATCATGTTACTTTACTTGAAAAGGTTAAAGATAGTGCGAAATAATCACTAAGGAAAAAGATAATCGATGAATTAAAAAAATGTTACATGTTTAAATTATTTTGTTAGATATAACTTCTGTCTAATATAAATAACATTATTGTCATAAATACTGTAAGTCCTTATATATAACGTAGTATATTAACAATATGATAAATTAATAATATACATTATTTCTTATGGAATATATATTCAATTTTTTATATTAGTTTTTATATATGTATGAGGTTAAGCTGTGAAATGAAATAATTGTTATACATATGAATTGGGTGTCATTAATCAAGCGAAGCATTTCCTTACGAAATATATTTATATTCATTGGGTTATAGGCCATATCCATTTACTGTAACTGAGCACCTCTTTCATGATTGAGCAACTTCTAATTACAAATTGTCTGAATTTGGCAGCTCACTGAATATGGTAGCATTTTCAAAGATATTAAAGAAATTTGACAAGGTAAGGCTTAAAAATATCTCCTTTTTATTCTTCACACGCTACGTTGGCAAACCCCAACATGAAACTTCTTTATATTCACGCTAGAGTAATTGAACAATTTATATTTTATTTACTTCCGATGACGTGTTATACATGATTATGTTTTGGTAATTATCAAATATCATTAGCAGTTTATACTTGTAAACAAAAAAAAAAAAAGTTTCGTTAACAAGTGGAAAGTTTTGACGACAAATAGAAAGATTGTTTTTAAATCATTTTGGGAGTACCTTACAAATCATAAAAGGAACGCATTGTTATAGTTTTGGGTAATTTTTAAAAAAAAAAATTTAACTAATATTTTTAGAAAATTGACTAACATTATATATATATATATATATATATATATATATATATATATTCTTGTATGACTTGGTTATTCTTTTCTTTGAATTATTTTTTGGTTTTAAATTGGGTCAATTTTATTTTCAATTGATATTAAAATTTATTTAATATTGTCCTATCATAAACATGAGAGTAGATCTTTAAGATGTACCATGCAAGAATTAGTAAATATTAATCAAATTGTTACTAGATTCGAATACACATTGAAAGTTGTGGGCGATCTCAAAAGAACTATCATTACTTTGTGAACCCATTTAATTTACTTCCTTGGCATTGATAATTTATTCTGCCACCAACTCTAAGTTTGCATCTTTAAGATGTTAAGTTTTAACATAAATTCATATTGTCATCTGATCGAGCAGGTGTCCTGCCAAAAAACTTCGGCAAATTATTTAAAAGAAGTGAAGAGATCCTATTTCGTTAGTTCTGATAAGGTACATTTTGATTTTCTCCAAATCCCTTCATTTTAAAAGTTGATAAAAAGAAAAAGGACAAGAAAAGAAACATTACATTCAACTTTTAATGTACCGTTTGATCTTGGTCTTCTCTCTTTCTGATGCGTCAAATGGGGTTATACGGTATTCTAATAAATGGTTATTATTATAATATTTGGTATTTAAGGTTGTTAGACTAATGGACGAAGTGGAATCCATATTCACAAAGCACTTTGCCAACAATGATAGAAAAAAGGCAATGAAATTTTTAAGACCCCAACAACATAAAGATTCTCATATGGTCACCTTCCTTGTCGGTAATGCTTCTTTCTCTGTCTCTTCATATGGGCACTTAAACACTCACTAACACTAGAAAAGTATTTTATGCATAATGACAGTAGCGTCACTTCAAATTGCAATGCAATATTTAAGGTGATGACTCCATGTACCAACAGACAAGCCAAATAAAATTTTCATGTACGGCTATTAGCCAATGCTCAGTGGCCACTAATTTGGTCATCTGTGGACCCACCAAGCTGATTGGTCAAATTTGAATCTTTTGTTCTATTAAAAATTTAATGTGTAAAACAAAGTTTTTCCTTCTCATAATAACACCTCATTTTAATGCTTCTTAATTTTCTTTATTACTGTTTCTGCAGGGTTGTCTACTGGTTGTTTTGTATCCTTGTTTTGTGTATATGCGATCTTGGCCCATTTGTGCGGTATATTCTCCCATAGCAATGAGCCAGCTTATATGGAAACAGTCTACCCTGTTTTCAGGTTACTTCATGTTGTTCCAATATAAACATATTTCACACATTATTATCTCTTTTCTGTGCTATTCTACTCCACGTCTTAACTCTGGCCAAAATACTATATATGTTCAACATCAATAGATTAATTAGAAAAACTGATTTCAATTGAGCTCTTGCCAATATTTCTCTATTAGCCGCCCCTAAATTTTTAGATTATGCCAAGTTCTTGATAAGGGTAAAATTGTGAAGAAAACTTGTAAGTAAATTATAAAATTGTACTTTTTCTAAATCTCCTTTATAATTATAAACCATGACATTAATTGTACATAAATAAGCTAAGGAGATCGTAAAAACTATCCCAAAAATTTAATTAGCAGAATTTAAGACAAAAATAACGAGGTTATTGGTGCACTAATTGTTACAATGATTACGTGCAGTGTGTTTACTTTGTTAAGCCTGCACTTGTTTATGTATGGATGCAACCTTTTCATGTGGAAGAATACAAGAATCAATTACAATTTCATATTTGAATTCTCACCAAGCACAGCACTCAAGCACAGAGATGCATTTCTGATGTGCACAACCTTAATGACAACGGTGATTGGGGCAATGGTGGTACATCTGCTTCTAAGGGCTGGAGGCTTTTCTCCTAGCCAAATTGATGCCATTCCTGGAATTCTTCTTCTGGTAAGTCTAGTGACTATTGCTTTTCCTTGTTATTTAAAAGATAAACTAGCCTAGTTTTGTTGAAAAGTAATATGTAAACCTCTATGCTGATTATGAAATTCCATTTTCAGTTTTTCACAGTCCTCCTCATTTGCCCATTTGACATTTTCTATCGCCCTACACGATATTGCTTCATTCGTGTTATACGCAACATAGTATGCTCTCCATTTTATAAGGTGAACTTCCCTCAGTTAACTCCTTGGAACAATTCTATAGTGTAATACCATATGTAGAAAACTGAAGTTGGCATTATTTCATTTTAATTTATCATTTTACAGGTTCTGCTAGTAGACTTTTTCATGGCTGACCAATTAACTAGCCAGGTGATTTTACTACAGTATAGCCTACAAATTGATTCTATTGTTGTCCTTTTTTCACCTTTACTTGTTAGGAATCCTATGTAACATTAAATGTCATTTAACGGTTGTGGATACAGATTCCATTGCTAAGACATTTGGAGACTACTGGTTGTCACATTTTTGCTAGAGTTTTCAAAACACACCATCCTGAGACCTGCCATTCTGGAAGGCTATATATGGAAATAACTTATATCATCTCATTTTTGCCATATTATTGGCGTGCTTTGCAGGTAAGCCTTGGATGTCGATTGATAATTGTACATTCACTTTTGACATTGCAACATATGAAATTAATGAACTACTTCAAGAATTGGAAACATGCTATATAGTTACTTGAACTATTTTTATACTGTATATTCCCCATTATTTCATCAACTAACACATGCTTATTGAATGGCCTTACAAGTGTGCAAGACGGTGGTTTGATGATGGTGATGTGAATCATTTGGCTAACATGGGTAAGTATGTTTCGGCAATGGTGGCAGCAGGGGCTAGAGTAACATACAGCAGGCAACATAACCATCTTTGGTTTGCCATAGTGTTAATGACTTCTGTGGTGGCCACAATTTATCAACTGTACTGGGATTTTGTAAAGGACTGGGGATTTCTTAATCCCAACTCCAGAAATCCATGGCTTAGAGATGATCTAATTCTAAAGAATAAAAGCATATACTATATGTCTATTGTAAGTTTTCTTTATCTCCTGATCTGAATATCACAGTCATAAGGCTTTTTTTTTATATCATGAAGTGATATTGGATGGCAGGCCTTAAATGTTGTCCTAAGAGTGACATGGGTGGAGACCATCATGCATTTTAAAGTAGGGCATGTTCAATCACGACTACTAGAATTTCTGTTAGCTGCACTTGAGGTTATTCGCAGAGGGCATTGGAATTTCTACAGGTATATTTTATCATATTTAGAAGAGCTAAATGAATTTTTTAATTTCCAGAATTTCCTTGTTGAGTAGTACATTAATTAATGCATTTTATTAGGACTTTGAAATTCTTTTATCATCTAATGTAACACAACCTATTGGTATTTGCCAAAAAAAATTTAGTTTAAAGCATGGATAAACTTTAGGTCGAAACAATGATGCCATAAGAGTAGAGTGGCAAATATGTCCTCAACAAATTGTTAAATAGTGAACAAAATCACAGAATTATTAATGAACTTCATAACTTCAACAGGTTGGAAAATGAGCATCTAAATAACGTTGGTCATTACCGAGCAGTGAAGACAGTTCCACTACCATTTCGAGAGACAGACTCTGATTGATGAAGTGATTTTCTTATACACGAAAATATGTCCTATAGACATGCTGACAAATAGAGGCATGAAGTGTAAAGAAAAAAAAAATGGGAAGGAGGAGAGAAACTTTTCTTAATGTGTTTCTTGTTTCCCTTCATTAAATTATCGTACATAAGATTGTCTCTTCTGTAGACAAATGGACATGTTAAAAATAGTAAAAAGAAGGAAATGTTACTTCTTCCTAATTTTAATAAATATTGAAATGTTAGTACCCTTTGTCAGGTGAAATAAATTTGGGTTGGCGTGCAATTTTTTTTTTTTTCAAGTTGTAAAATAAAACTTTTCACTAAAATGCGTTGAATCTTAATAATTTGTTTTTTTTTTTCTGCAACAAATATTGAAATTATTATAAAATGTCTTAAAAAATCTTTAAATTTTGGATCACTGAATCCTTTAGTACTATATCTACAATCTAACTTTTAGGATATGTTAGGGAGGATGTTTTTTGAAGAGAAAAAAAGGAAAAGACATGTTTTTAATTTTAAATTAAAAAATTATATATTATTTATAATGACTAAAAATACATTATTAATATATTAATTTTTTTTGTTAATCTATTAATTTATATATCTTATTTTTAAAAATATTAATTTTAAATATATTTACTTAAAATATAAATTTTGTCTTTCCTTTCACTCTCCTCCAAAACTTCCCTTTTCAAATAATTCTTTGGTGGTAAAACAGTTAATCTCAATGTCATTTTATAGTACTTACAAAATGAAAATGTACTTTTATATGCTTGATTTTGGCATGAAAGGTATAATTTTTTATCAAGCAAATAATGACTAATTGTCACAATATTATTTGATGTAAATCTTGTAATAATTATACATATGTCACATACACATAAGTTGCGATAACTGCTATTCTATACTTTGCTTTTGTAAGGTGTCTCTTGCTGCACCAAGACACCAAGCCACTCATTTCGCCCTGAGGCTGAGGCCCATCACAACAAGGGCAACAATCATTCCTCGTAAGATATTTTAAGGGTTATAATAAAATAATAAAAGAGATTAGAGAAAGAAACGGATCTTGTGTTTGAACCCATTTTACTTTTATTAAATTTTCGAATTAAATTTTTTTATGTGTACTTACACTTTTTAATTTCTAATGTGTTAACTTAATAAATATATTTGACTAATCTAAATATATAATACTAATTTTGTTCATTTTCTTTCTCTTCTTTTTCTCTCTCCTTATGAATCAAACAAAACATCTTTCCTCAGTTACTCTCTCTTTCTTTGACCTACATAAAATACAAGTCGCTTTTAGTTTTTCAAAGATAGATGACTACTCATTGAAGACGGTGAATCTTTTTCAAAATGATATTAGTTGCAAATCATTTTGCTCACCCTTACTTCATCATTGTTTTGAAAATAATTATTTATTGACGGAATAATTGTAAAATACTATTTACCCGAAGATAATTCTTACATGTCAATCAATTACTTGTCTTGTGAATCTAACAAAGTCAAAGTGGGATAATAAATTAACTTGACTTGGGTGAGTAACATAGAACTATTTTTTTCCGTCAGTTAAAGCATCTTAACAGTGTTTAATTTATGTAGTTTTGCTGCTGTGAAACATGTAATTAACGGTGTTTTTTTAACTTGTATCTAATAGTACATAATGCAAAATTAATTAATATTTTTTATTTTATATTAAATCATCTAAAAATTTGTGATTTATAATAAAAGCTTATTATAAATATATTTTTTATTATATGCTATTAAAACACGTTTAAAAAATGTATAATTAAATATAATTATGAGTTTAGCATACTTACTCTCGACCAATGCACATCTTATGGGAATATGATTCTTATCCGTTATAAAATTGAAGTCTTCTTCAATTTGTCTTTTACTCTGTTTTTTTTAGGAATATGATTCTCATCCGGCATTATTCAAACCATAACTGGGACACTGCAGCCCAATAGCGTTGAAACAATGTATGACCAATTTGGAGTGAAGCTTTTTGACAATGGAAAGCAAAAACACTTACAAATGAGGAGCCACTTCTAGATTCCTTACTATATTATGTAATGTCTCTATCCTCAGAGCTAAGAAATGGACTTTTGCTTTTTCCAGATTCGAATGATCTTTCACTGGCAAACACATGTTGGCAACACACTCGAAAGTAGATACTAAGCAGAAAAGTTGCTATAAAAATGTTGTTAATGCCTCTGCAAGAGTATGGTGTTGTGTGTTTAGTTAAAACCAAAAACCTCACTGTCTTTTGTACACTTTTATTTGAAAATTGATAGGTATACTCATTACTTCAAGAGCAGCTCAATAATCCTTCTAAGGAAAAACAGTTATGTTAATTACTTACACACTTTTAATACATGTTTTTTTGAATTAACAGTATTTAATTAGCTCACTGTTTATGAAATTTCCTAAACTGGCTTCTATGTCCGTGCTTTTTTATCCTTGTCATTTTTATATCATGAATTCCATTCGTGCAATATGTTTGGAACCTTCTTTTATCGTGTTAAAAACGCAAAGATAATCTCTTCCCATTTTCGTTTTGAATTCTCCCAACTCCTAATGTTTCAATAATCTCTTCCATAAATATGAATGGGAATGTGATTTATGGGTAAATTAAATTTTATCCAACACAGATTTTTTTAACTTTGCTACGTTGCATCTTTCAATCCGAAAAGATAAGCGTGTTTGGGTAATGTTGAATAATAAAAGTTTTACATTAGAAAATAGGAACAAATTAAATGATATATATTTAAGAAAATTGTGATTTTAAATTATAATTTTTTAGATAAATAAGTTATTTAAATTTAAAATTTATTAATTATAATATTAAATTACGCATGATGCACTTCAATTTTAATATAAGATTAGAGTTTGATTCATGGAATCTTATTTTTTGATAAAAAATTGAAACTCGAAAAAATGCCTAAAAATAATAAAAGAGCCAAATCTAAAAAAGTTCAAGCTAAATAAAAATTAAAGGTTAAAAAAAAGTTATACATGTGATATTAAAATAATTTTTAAAAAATTACAAGTCAAGTAAGAAAAAAAATATACTTGAGATAAACTTCTAAGTTTAAAGTACAATGAACTAAAAAAAATACTTAAAATGAGAGTAGTAAAAACTAAGTTAAATTTGAGAAAAAATGTTATATAATAAAAGTTTTTCATGTGTGAGTTACTGACAAATTAAATGATATATAATTAAAAAAATAAGTCTAAGTAGTAAAAAAAAAAATATTTAGACAAACAAGTTACTTATGTTTTTTTTTTACAAACAAATTAAATCCGATCTATATTCAAAATTTTAATAGATACACAATTTTAATTTAGTAAATTATAAAATTAGTATACTCATTTTTAATTTAAAAGTTAATTTTAATTTTATTTTAGTTTATTTTAATCTTCTTACTTTTAAATAAAGGTTTATTTTAATAGATACACAGTTTAATTAAACACTTATTAAGTAAATGATAAAATTAATGTTTTCCTCTTCAACTAAAAGTTAATTTTAATTTTATCTTCTAATTTTTTTTATTATTTTAGTTATTTAAATTTCAAAAATAATTCATTTTAGTTACAATATTTTTAAAAAAAATAAAGAATTAAAATAAATTAAAATAATGTTAAAAGAAGAAATCAATTTTAAATGTTAAACTAGAGGAAATAAATACTAATTTAACATAAGTAAATTGTTTTTAAAGATAATTTGTATCATAAATTTAATGATAATTTATTAAAACTAACTATTTTTTTATTTTCATGAATTATATTAAAAAATATTATAAAAAATAAAAATAACACTTTTTTTAAACAAGTATATGATCCACTTGTGTAATTCTAGAAAAGATTCTTTGTGCGGCAAAGAAAACTGAACCAGAAAAAAAAATTATTATGCAAATATCGTAATTATTATATCATCATAATAAGAAAGAGCCTGTCACTATAAAGACCCTATTCTCCTGTGTGTGCTGTGTATTGCCAAAAACGAATTTCTCGCTTTCTACTCTAAAGAAGTAACGCAAAAGGTTTCACCGCTTCGCTGTGCTTCTTTGCTTCTCTTCTATTCTCTCCCTCTTTTATTATTCTTACATTCCTTTCTTCATCACTTTCTTCATTTCTCTCTCTCTCTCTCTCTCTCTCCCTCTCTCTCTCTCTTCGTCGTTCGTCGCTCAGCATCAGCAGAACCGAACCAGGTTTCGTGCGTTTTACCATCTCACTGTCGTTTTTATATGCGTGTATATATCTTCTGGTTATTTTTCAGTTTCTCTGCTTTCAAGTGTGTTTTGCTCTGATATGGATTTGACTTGATGAAACTGTTGTTAATTTTGAATCTGAAAGTCTTTTCGTCTACGAGATTCGGCACTTGAACGTTTTGCTTTCTTTGCTCCCTTGAATTAAATAGAGGAAATTTTAGTTGTGCACATTTGTGTTTTGTGGAACATCTTTGTATGCTTTTGGCTTCGAGTAATTTGCGATCCTCTGCAGGGCTGATGAGTTTATGAATAGGGTGTGGGAATATTTTGACTCTGGTAATTCGAGCATGTGGAGCAGTAATGCAGGATTACCGCAAATGCCTGTTTATTTATAGGGAAAGGTTGTGTGAGTGCGTTTTATTGAATAGATAGTAGACTGGACTATCTGGTTAGGGATCAATAGTTCTTGACAATGTGGTATTACTCAAAACTTGAAAATTTTGGGAACACTTGCGGGAAACGCGCCAGGGTTAGGGTTTGGAATGAGTTTTTGACCTCGTTCTGGTAACGAGCAATGGATACATTTACATGTTAATTATCCATGAGGAAATGCCCCTGGATAATACCAATTGACTACTACTTCAACTACTCTCTTCAACTATGCCTCTGCATTTGTATTTAGTCATAAGTCTTGCATTAATAGATTGGACAGATGTTGTCAATTCACTGATCCTGACAAAGGATGATAAATATGCATTTGGGCATGTATTCCATGTTGAAATTAAACTTTGCTCGGCTTTTGTGGTTAGTGCTTACAGATGGATGTTTGTGTTTGACTTTTTGTTTTTCTTTATTGTTTCCTTTTTAACAAAAATGCAAGAGAACGACAAACTTTGCTTACCAAGCTAGGGTGAGTGAAACCAAAAGGTGTTGATGTTTTTTTTCTGTGATTGATGATGCTTCCCTGCTCAACATTTGAAAGTTTATATAGTTACCTGCATATTTGTTATACTATGACTTTTTATCCTCTGAGTTTGTGCTATATAATGGAAGCTAGTTTGTCTGGCTTCTAGCTTGGAAGATTTACCGATTGGATCATATGAGATAAATATGTTGATTATGCTTCAAATAGAAATTACTTTGCAGGTGTCTATCTTCTGGCTACACATGTGCACTGTCTTCCGATTTGGTGAAATCTGACTGAAGAGCAATGCAGAAGGATACTAGTACCACTGCCCCATCAACCTCAAGTGGTCGAATTAGGCACCGGAAACGCTCAAATGAGGTTAATTGTTTAAAGTTTGATTTATCCCTTTAAATCTTCTTTTGTTTTTGTCCATTTTTAAAAAATATTTTGTGTTAGTGCATTTTATCATAGTTATAGAAATTGTATGAGTTGATATGATTCACATCTCAATTGACACAAATCAAGTTGTGAATTGGAATATGGATTGAATTGCCATAATCGTGAAATTCTGATAAAAAATGGCGGTTTGTTGCTGAAAATTATTCAGTTGCTGCCATGTCTTGTGAGCTGCATGGAAAGATGACCCACACAAAACATTCAACTTTTTTTTTGGTTTTAGAAAACAGAGGTTGAAAAGGCACAGTTTTGTTCTATATTAATTATAGTCAGTGGGAGACTGGGTGCCTTGGTGGATTCATTTTCCATTTATATATACTGAATTTATCATAATTCTTCTTTCCATTTACACTGTTCAAAGGGCGCCAATCTCTCAAACTTCAATATTGAGCACTATTTATTGAGCTGTGACTTATGTTTTTCTGCTTCAAACTTCAATATTCATTTTCTGTTTCGATATGCTGACTTGTGATTTTGTTTTTTTATTCCTATATTGAGTGCCATACATTCAATATGTTGAAGTCCAACATCAACTATAAGGCTAAATAAGAGCTTATGAAGATTAAAACAATCCTCACCTTATAAGCTAGCTTTTGAGGTGGAGTTAGGCTTAAAGCCTAAATTCCGTATGGTATCAGAGTCTATCGTAGATTTGATATTGAGCCACACTTTACTGAAAAAAAAAAAAAATCTTGCTGGCATCATGAAGTCCCATATCGATTATAGACATGATAAAATAAGAATTTGTAAAGGTTAAAGTAATCCTCATTTTACAAGCTAGTTTTTGGAATTGAGTTAGGCTTAAAGTCCATATTCATCAAAATAAATTATTTATGACATATTTGAAGTTATTTTTATCATGATTTGGAATCTTATGATTTGATATGATTTATGATTCAAAAATTAGTCTCAACCAATGTTTTTGAAATTAAGATCTTACTTAAGATTGAGAAGGGAGGGTGGGGTACATGATTGTAAACATAGGATCATAACAAGGATCATAAGATCTTACCAAAAATACAAATTTATACTGAAAAATATATACATATGCATAGAAAATAACATAGATAATGATGACAATCATGATCTGTGTTGTCGAATTAAATAATATTAAATTAGATTGCATACAAAAAATGGAATTATTAGGGTAAAAATAAGAATTAAGACAAAAAAAAAAATGAAAATAGAATAGAGATGGAGAATGGCGCTACAATCACAAGATTAAGCCCAAGGAACGTTTGCTAGAGGAGTCTTGACTTCTTGATAAGATAAAGGAAAATTAACTCACTTAAGAACTTAGAATTACATGTTCTCACAAGAGTGTTCAATCTCAAATTATTTTTAAAACTAATTAAAAGTTTGTTTACAAGAACTTATATATGTCTAGCATTCATAAACTAACATTAACATAAACTATAATGAGCTTCTTATGCTAACAAACTCAAATTTAAATAAACTAAATAAAACAGCAAGTTTTATCTTAAATAAAAGCTAAAAATAAGTTATGTCTAACATTAAAATAACTAAACTAAATATAGTAATTAAATTCTAATGGAACCCATTAGAGTGCAAGTTTTCCAAGGATTTGTAATTGACTAGAATTTTTCTAATTCCAAATTGAATCTACTTTCAAATAGGGCAGCAATCATTTTCTCTAAGTTTCTCTTTATCCTCTTTGTTTTTGCCCTTGTCATTGGTCTTTGAAGTCCTTTCAATGCTTTCGAGTTTTTGTTTTCGATAGGCCTTTGATTCTCATTAGATAATGAAAATAACTTTCAAATCACATCCTTTAACTAAATGTAAATTTCAAATATTTATAAGTTTAAAAACCAGTATAACAATAATTAGTCAAGTAAGTAATAATAAATATTTCATGAGGACTATAAGTTACAAGGCCAATATAAATATCCAATTGTACTACTGGACTTAGAATCCACGAGCCCAGCCAAAGAAAAAGAGCACAATAGACTGATCAGAGAGCATGCAGTTGCAGATAGCAACTGTATGGCACTCAGTCACAAACAAAAGAAGCAATTGCACAAACAGGGTGTAGTTGCATACAGTACTCAACAAGTGTCACAGAGAGCACTGAGCAGTAATGCCTTGAAAACGAAGAAACCCAAGCAACAACACAAAACAGAGCTCCCACTCGTAGAGAGCACAAAGCAGCACTGTAGTAAGCAATTTTGAAACAGAACGAGAAAATGTTTTGAACTAGGTTTCGTGTTGTCGCACCAGACCAAGGGGTTTACACTTAAAAATTGGGTCAGAAAATAATGGAAGACAGTTTTTTTCAAACTGTTTTGTGAAATCCGACCTGGAAATCCATCACCATGTAGATCAGATCTAATCATAGATCTTATGATCTTGCCAAGAAAGGTCATGAGCCGATGCAATCCTGCAAGGTCATAATCCTTCAAGCAATTAAGATCTCTAACGCCTTTAAAGATCACAAGCGATCTTACAATTATGATTGCAATCTTGACAACAATGGCCTCAACAATTCATGATTTGAATTGTAATTAAATAACTTTGCATTTTTATTACTATTTGGTTTCTTCTTGATGATGTTGTCTCCATTGATGAATTTGATGCAATAAGCTGAATCCCTGCAGTATTTTTTTTGAAAAGTTTGTTTATACTATTTGAAGGTGATTCTATTATGACTTTATCTTAGGTTATTCCGGAAGTTAGCAAAGCAAACGGATCCCAGTTACTTGTTGATGACAAAAGCAAATACAAGTCCATGCTAATTCGGGCATATTCATCCATTTGGATGATTGGGGGCTTTGTGTTGATAATCTATATGGGTCACCTCTACATCACTGCAATGGTTGTTGTTATCCAAATCTTCATGGCCAAAGAGCTTTTCAATCTACTCAGGAGAGCTCATGAAGATAGGCAGCTGCCTGGATTTAGGCTATTAAATTGGTATCTACCCTCACAGAGAAGTGCATTTATTCTTTTCACAATAAACTATCTACTAAATGGCCAGAAACATTTATCTTTTGAATAAATAAAATTCATTTAGTAACTTGTTTCATTGGCATATACCAGGCATTTTTTCTTCACTGCAATGTTATTTGTTTATGGACGTATTCTTAGTCAACGCCTGGTTAACACTGTAACTTCAGACATGGTTTTATATCGATTAGTGAGCAGTCTTATAAAGTATCATATGGTCATCTGCTACTCCCTGTACATTGCAGGTAATTTATGGTTATCAATTTGTTCTTCTAATGTTCATTAGCCAGTGCTTGTGCAATGTCTCTAGCAGATGCCTGGCAAATTTCAAGCTAGTATTTTTTTTTATGATTTTGATTTTACTGGCTATTTTTCAACGGTGTGACTTGTGAGGCTACTAATACTTTGGTTATCTTCTCTTTTATTGTGTGTGCAGGATTTATGTGGTTCATTCTCACATTGAAGAAGAAGATGTATAAATACCAATTTGGCCAATATGCTTGGACACATATGATTCTAATTGTTGTATTTGGCCAATCCTCATTCACTGTGGCAAGCATTTTTGAAGGAATTTTCTGGTAATATAGCCTATAAAAGGAAATGATTGTTTATTAACTATGTTAAAAAAAAATTTCTTGATTACTTTTGGAGGATTCTCTTTTGCCTGACATGATATCATACTTCACAATGCTGCTTCTCATGCATGTAGACAACTTTTTTGGCCAGATTTTTATGTTATTGGACTTAAGAAGTTAAAGATCTGTTCATATAAATTGATATGCAGATCACAGGTTGCAGTTGCATATTGTTAATGCTTTTATAATTTTCCTGGCAATTATTTTCTGTATATCAAGCATTGTCATCGTATATTTAAAGTTATGCTCATCGGCCAACAGCTTCTGTTTTTTTATTGCAAAACTTATATGTATGTCTATCCAAATTGAGGTTATAATATTGAAGCATTAAATGAAACCAATTGAAGTTAGGAAGTTACAGGTTCGTGAAATATGTGAAAACTTATCTTTGGACAGGTATTTTTTTAATTTTCTTTCTCCCTAGTATTGCATATGATTTCCTATATATTATCACCCTAACCTCATATTCACACCTCATCTATTTCTCCCATTTACTTTTTCTTGTTGAAGGTATTATTTTAATTATTTTCCTCAATAAAAGTTGTATCATTTACTGATGATAATGGCATCATCTTAAACTGCTGGGATTTAAAGTGATTATATGTGTATGTATATTGTTTCCATAGAATAATTTTGTTCATATATTTATTGTGCGACTGTTGCTTTTAGAAGACCTGTTCTACTCCATTGCTTTTATTTGCATTGATGTCAATATCTTGTTCGTTTCCTTTAACACTTGGGCTTACTTTACAGGTTTCTTCTTCCAGCAACACTTATTGTCATTAATGACATTGCTGCTTATTTCTGTGGTTTCTTCTTTGGAAGAACCCCTTTGATTAAGTTATCTCCAAAGAAAACTTGGGAGGGTTTTATTGGGGCATCCATTACCACCATGATCTCTGCATTTATGGTGAGCATAATTTCAATTTGTTTATGAATATGCAACAGTTCGACTGGTGTTCATATTTTGGGCTCCGTGGGGGAGGGTGTTCAATTGCCATCAAACCAGAATCACTTAGTGATTTTTTATATTCCTATTATATCGCAACAGCAAAATAAACTGAGAAAGCTTGATCAAATTCATGGCAATTAAGTTTCTGCTGAAGTTGCTATACATGAATCAAGTTATTCTTAACAAGATACTAATATCATTGTGCAAAACTCATTTTGTAGCTTGCTAACATCATGGGTCGTTCTCAATGGCTAACATGTCCAAGAAAGGTAGCTCCATAATATACCATAACTAATTGACATATTGTAAGGCATTATTCTACAAAAAACTGATTAATGTTCACATCTCTGGCGATAACGTTCAGGATTTGTCAACTGGTTGGCTTCACTGTGATCCTGGTCCACTGTTTAAGCCAGAATCTTACTTGTTACCAGGATGGATTCCTCACTGGGTAAGCAATTGAAATTCAGCTGAACTTTGAATCCTATGACTTTCATCTCTATCTATACTTGCCAGTGTGTACTGTGCACAGTCGAACTAGTAAAAAAATTCTCCAAAAACAAAATTTTGGACGCCTCTAATGGAAAATTTTACTTGCATAATGCAGTGAATGATTAACTCAAATCAGCCCAGTCATTCACAGGGTAAATTTTTATCATGAATGTAGTAAAGAAAGCCAAATTTGAACAATTCATTTCAACCTTTGTTCTTCTTGGATATAGGAGATGTTTGGAAGAGTTTGTGCTTATCTTATGACATAAGCACTTATCTCAGTGCTTGGATAAACTTATAAAAAGAGCTTATGACTTGCTCATAAACTGTTTTCATCTTTTATTTCAGTAAGCTTTGCACAGTACGTTAAGAAATAGCTTATGTGGAGCTTAGTGCCCCATCTCTTCTTTGATTTCCATGCACCCCTTAAGCTCTTATGACATAAGTTCTTATGTAATAAAGACTTATTGAATAAGATTTTATGTTGTTTATCCAAATGTACCCAGAATTACCATTAAAAATGCATCTCATATGTGACATAGGGTAAACCAAATTTTCTACCAACCACTAAATGTTAAATTTTTTTATTTCCACATTCCACTTCAGCTTATAAAATATGACCATTCTGTAATCACGAGATGCCAATCCAGATTTCTGGAACATCTGAATGTGACACTATATATGTTGTTCTACACAGTTTGGTTGGAAAGAAATATCAATCCTACCAATTCAATGGCATGCTTTATGTCTTGGCTTGTTTGCTTCAATTATTGCACCTTTTGGAGGCTTCTTTGCTAGTGGTTTCAAAAGGGCTTTTAAAATAAAGGTATGCTCTTGGTACTTTTGTTTTTCTGATCAGGAAATGAACCAATATCATCCATTTTGGTCAGGTGTAACAGAGTTGTGTGTTCCCATTTTTGCAGGATTTTGGTGATAGTATTCCAGGACATGGTGGAATTACTGACAGAATGGACTGCCAGGTATACTCTCTTGATGTTTCAATCTACAAAATTTATTCTAAATCAGTAATAGTTTGTCTACTTGGGAATTATTTATGCTTGTTCATCCTTGTAGGAAACTTTTAATCATCATAATACATAAACTAACCATGATTTTCTCTCCCGTGTCTCTGCCTTCCCCCAAAAATGTTTTAAAAGAGAGAAAAGGAATTCCTAGTTAAACAATGATATAACAATAAAGATGATCTTGTACATTTTTTTTTTTTGAAAGCGGTGATCGTGACGAATATATGGATAGAACAGAAAATTTATATTCACTTAATCCAAGTGTGAAGTCAAAAACATCCAGACAAATTATCTTTAACAAACTCACCAAGAAAAAGGATCTTCAATGACAAATAAACATGTGAAATGGTAGAAATCTTGGTGGTCCAGTTTAGTGAGTATGAATGTCAAATGCATACTGTTTAGAACAAGGTCTGGTTTAATAACATTCTGATAGTGGTTGTAGGTAATTTGTGCAAATTTATATTTATTCACTTGTATTTTTGGTGCTTTTAGTATAATAACAGACTAAAATTTGCCTCTCCTCTCTCCCTATTCTTAACTTTTCGCCCCCCTTTACATTCTGCTGCCTGTACACTATTTGTATTTGTAGTCCTGTTCATTTCATTAGTTGAGGCCTAGGACCGGAAGTCAAAACCATCCTAGCACCCCCAGCTTTGACGCATAAGTCATATTTGACCAATTTGTCCTGATGTAGATGGTTATGGCTGTGTTTGCGTATATATATCATCAGTCATTTGTTGTGCCGCAAAGTTTCTCTGTTGAAATGATTTTGGACCAGGTATTACATTTATTTTACTATATATATTACTTTGTATTTCTATTTAATCAACATTTTAAAAAAAATGTTTAATTTATGGTACTACCGCTGGTTGCTTCAGATATTGATCAACCTAACATTCGATGAACAAGAAGCTCTATATAGGAGGCTTGGGGAAATTTTACAACAGGGGATTCAAAGGATGTCTTAGATCCATGGTAAGGTGTATTTGTTTTATCAACTTCTATTGTATTCCTTCACCTACAAGAGGAAAGGGAAAGATATGCTCTGTGTACATGTGTGCTCTATCTTTTGAGTGAAACGACTCAAAGGTTCAGGAAGCTGTCGAGTATGTGTATAGTTTATCTTGACCGTTTGTTTCATTATGTTTTTCTAGCTCGTGTTGAATATTTAATTGATGCCTTTGCTTGAACAGCTACCGCTCAATCATGTTCTTAAAATAATTCACATGGCAATTAGCGGAAAGTGAAAGCTTTTACTATATTCAATTCTTTGAGGAGAGTGCTCACATTTTCAATTACCTTAACTGCAGTTTGAATCGGGTTTGATAATGTATTCTAATGCAATAAATAATTGTTTTATCAAATTTTCCATTTCGCTGGTACTCCTTTTTCTACATATAATCACTATGGTTTTGGCATGCCTCGGGTACCCCGTTGAGTGCGTATTTTTTTTAAGAATAATTATAAATATTATCTTTTATATATACAGATCTTTTCAATTATTGAATGACGACAGTATGAAATATTTTGTAAATATATATTTTTAAGACAATAAATATATTGTACACAAAGTAATGATTTTTAAAAGAAAGTTACTTTGTGAAATTTAAGATCTTCACTTTTTGTAATGATGTGGCCGTCGCTCCTTATTATTGTCTTAAGAAGGCCTATTGAAGACAAAAATATATATTTACAAAATATTTCAAGACATTTACAAAATACTTTAAAAAGTGACGGCCACATTTCTTTTTAAAGTAACTTTGTACAATATATTCTCAATTGAAGATCTTTTGTAAATCACTCTAACAACGGAACGCCTCTATTAATTTATGTAATTGAGAATCTTGACCAAAAGAAAGTTATGGATTCTGGGAAACAAACGGACTTCTAGATTCGAGACGGCCACATAAAAAACAACACTTCTCGACCTGTAAAAGCAGGGAGTGGGAGTTTCCTTCGCAATGAACAAAACGTTACTTTCTTTTGGACGTTGTAATACAGTGAGTTGAACGGAAGGCTGAGATAAGGAGTGACGTATGTATGTTTTCTTTCCTTCAATGTACAACCAGTGCTTCGCAGAGTAAGCCAGGTTACTGGTATTTGTTGACGCTTACACTACCACAAGAAGGCTGAACATTACGAACATTTTTTTATTAGCTTATTTTACATTTTAAAAAATGCTTTAGTCAATGTACTCGAGTGCTTTTGATCGAATGCAAAATAATCTAATCTATTCAGGCACCAAGAAAAGCTACTCCTTAGCTGTAAAAACGAATATGAATTACAACCAACACTTTTTTCGGTCACATAGAACATAATTCTCAACTTGCTTTGAAAAGAATCATAACAAAGTGGCTCTAGCCAAAAGATACAGGGAAATGTCATCAAATTCCAAAATTGTCTGATTTCTTCAGTAAAATTCTCACGTTTAGCTTCACAAATAAAAGTTAACAACATACTCAAAAAGTCACCTAGAAAGGGTTACACAAATTGTTAGAATAAAAATGTAGGGTGATTCATCTGAGAATCGAACAACCAGTACTGCAAAATTTTGGGTTGTCATAAATAGAGTTTTGTCCAGACTCATGCAAGCATCCATATAGTGTGGCATAAATATGGTACCTGTCCTACGTGTACAACAAAATATATAAAAAATAAACAATCATTTAAGCCACTCTAAACCAGAAAAACAAAAAGCCGAGAACATGGATAGTTAACAACTCTTCCAAAATGTATCATAACATAAACTTTAATCTCGTATCAGTTTCTCTTGTTTTTTGACTTCTCAATCTTCACATAGGGCAAAACACCCATTAAACGGACAACTTTTGGAGACCACCCACGTTGTTGAGCACGGCAAAACATCAAGAATGTGTTTGCAAAGTAGGAACTGAAACCCAAGAAGACATGCCACAAAGCATGACATTGTAGATTAATTGGCCAACGGGATATCTCCTCGCAGAAAACACGATCACATAACCAAAACAAAGTTCCTAATACAAGAGTGGCTACATATAGCTTCGCAATCCGCTTGGCAGACACATCTTCAGTGTAAATGCAGTACTTGTACATTCTTGGAATGCAAAGGAGACAAAGAATGACATAATGAAGTTTGAAGCCAATATCAAAACGAAACACTGAATGGGCTATGGCAAAAACAGCACCATATAAAACTAGGAAGATGGGCATTGTTCTGCGGTAATGCCAATCTGGGGAGTAAAGGATGTAAATGTACAGAAGAATCTCCCACACCATTGGAGTTTCATCACTCTGCTGTTGCCTAAATTCAAGAGCAACAACTGAAGAATAAATAAACACCCAAAACAAACACGTGATAACATTATGGCTACAATATCATATTGATCTCTCTTTCTAATCCAGTTGAAAAGAAAACACTTTCTCCCTGTGATAAAATTTCGTCTAACCTATGGAAAAACAGAAATACGAGGAAAGAAGGGACTCTGACATAAACAGACTGCTACTTTAAATGCATAAGTGGCTTGTGTGCATCATAATGTACCTTTGATGTATGCCCATGTTAACAACACAACAACAATCTTATCCCACTTGATAAATCGGCTACATAGATTACATGATACCATTGGATTCATCGAAAGACGCATTACTATACCAAAATCTCGTTCAATAATGTATGATATATTCCATGCAATTACCTTAAATCTGAGTTCTTCAATTATTCAACTAACATTTGCATAAAGCGCCAAACTCATTTTGAATAATGCAAAATAACTAAAATAATATGAAAATCGCCAACCAAAAATTGTATAAATTACTGCAAAAAATGATAGAGATCAATACTTACACATGTTGTAGTGTAGCATGGTACAACATGCTTCCAATGGCAATTGTCATATTTGATACCTGAAGAACACTAAATCTCTTCTCAAACCGTTGTCTAAAGGCATTTCTAAGACCAATGAGAGCCAAAAGAATGGCTGGAATGTTGGATATTGTGTTATAAAATTCTGCAATATAAGATGAATATGCATAATTCTTTTCACAGCACTCGGTAGTTGATGTGACTGGGCCCCAGAAACTAGATATCGTTTTTGCCATTTTCCTTTACCACCAAATGATTTGTTTATCTAATTACTGTATTTAAAGCTGCAGAGTTCGCGAACTCCTGCAAGTCGTGGCAACAACCCAAAATAAATCAGTCCCACAACTTGTTTATAGGGATGGAAACAATTCAGGCAAGCAGTTTTCATATATCATGTAGATCAACAAGTTAATTCACATAACCGTATTAAATCAACACAACATGAAAAATAAAAAGGAATGTTGCCAATCCCATTTTAGTTCCAAGTGCAAGTGAACAAAGTAATGAACCTGTTCCTATAAAACCTACAAGGGTCTATATAAGAATAACAAAGCAGATAAAACGCAACAAAAACCGCAAAAATCCAAGCAATGGATATTGGAAAATAGCTATTGATGAAATTCAAATTGTCCAACAATGTTCAAATTCCATAGTCTAACACACCCGAACATCCGTACATTAAAAAAAATAAAAAAACAGGTCAACTTTTAGCTACCACAACGTTCACTTCTTACCATGAATCCCATAGAGCAAACATATTCGTTTCAAATAACAATTTCAACACAAAATACACTAATGTAGGTTCGAAAATATGACATTGGACTAACCCATTATAACCGAAGATAGAGATAACAATTAGAATTTAAAAAGAAAAGAAAAATCCTCAGACCAATAAACGACCAATAAATAATGAAACTTGATGCGCTCCAATTGTACCAAATTTGCAAAGACGATCCAATCTGAGCCCTTTTTGTTTGTTGTGAACAAACGGGAATCAAAAAAGAAAAATATGCATAATGCTTGGAAAACACATACAGAATAATATATATATATATATATATATATATATATAAGAAAAAGAAAAAGATGCATACTTTGGAAGATTAATGAAGAAAAATGACGCGATTGTGCAGAAGTACGTAGATCTCATTCTGGGTTGGATTTCTCTCTCTCTCTCTCTCTCTCTCTCTCTTCTGTCTCTTCTAACAGTAATAATATTCGATCAGATAAGCAGAGGCATAGGACAGACAACCTCTTTTCCTCGTACGGTACGAGCTTCCCAAATTCAATGTTTTTTTATTTTTTAATGTAAAATAAATAATATTTATATTTTTAGTAGAATCTTATTTTTTTTTTAACATAAGAAAAAACGTAATCCGTCAGTAGTAGGAATAGGATGACACAGAGAGGCATAAACGGATGGTCATATGATGAAAGAAAGGATTAATGATTAAACAGTGATAGGGTGGGAACCGTTAATACCGTTAGAAGAGTGAAAGAGAACGTGATTATGATTGTTGTCGGAGACAGAGAGTGATACGTGGACGGCCATTTCTTCTTCCACTTTCACTCAACTTCCCTCCCTCTATTAAGCTCAACCAACACCATTTTTTTTTTAATTTTAAATTCATTTTGGAACTCCAATTTTCTCTCCCTCTACAATTTCTCTCTCTAAAAATGACCCTATTTTGCTTCATTTTTCTGGATTTCTTTCCGTGTTGAGTTATATATATATATATATATACACAAAAAAATTATTACAACTTAATTGTAAAATTTACAATTATGATATAAAATTAGTTATAAAATTTATTAAAATAAACTAAAGGAGATTATAAAAATTATAAATTATTTTTATAAATTCTGTGTAAGATTTTTCAAATGTTTCCTACATTACATATTTTAGAATATATCCTCTGAGCTTAAGTACATTTCAAATAAAATTTTCAATAAATACTAATATGAATTAAAAATTAAGTAGTAAAATAAAATAATGGGAGTGTATTGAATTAGAATTTTAAAGGACTTTTTTAATTAAAAAAGTTGTGTAAATTTTAAAAGACTTTGTATGATTTTTATGACTTTTAAGACTTTGCAGTATTATGTAAGACTTTAAAATTAAGATTTTAATGAATTATGCATGACTTTTAAGCCAAGATTTTAATGGATTTTGTGGACGTTATAGAATTTCATGAATTTTTAACCTAAAAAGTTCAACATTTTTTTCATATATTCAAATTTAAAAAGAGTCAAAGACAAAAATAATAAAAAATAACAATGTCTGAATAAATAATAATAATAACTCTATATAATATCATGTCTTTCTATATAGCATTGACTCACATATCCATAGTTATATTAGTCCTCCAAACATTAGCATTTTCTTGCTCTTACTTCTATGTTTGAATAATAGGCTCAAAATTATAATATTCATTAATCGATAATGTTGAATATGAAGGTTCGTTCATCGGTTCAATTGAAAATTCATCAAACTGGCATTCTTTGCAAAGAAAGTTATGTAATACTGCACATGCTAACACAAGTCCTACTTGTATCTTAAATAAAAATAGAAGTATTGACTTAAAAATTGTGAACCTTGATTTAAAAATATTAAATATTCTCTCAATCACATTCTTTAAATACGCATGATGAAGATTAAACACTTATTTGAATTACTAAAATAACATATATTGAAAACTAGTTATATAAAAATACTTATTAAATTTATATCTCACCTAATAGGTACTTATATAATTAAAAATAATACTATAGCCTTGTAAAAGGTTTAATTGCTATATATATATATATATATATATATAATTATTTCTATATTTTAAACATTCACTTATTCAATTAAAAAAAAAAAGCTATATGATATAGACAAATATCTCAAATTCAACAATTAAAGGTGCTAGTTAACAATTTGAAGATCTATAATTGATTGTAGATATCATGATATCAATTTTAGCTTTCACCCTTTGTCTTTTTTTTATGCGTGTTATAAAAAAATTACTATTTAAAAGTTAAAATCTCAAATGTTTTCTATGTTATATATATATATATATATGAGGAACAGTCAATGATAATGTTATTTACATTTTTACCAAATAGGAGAATGAAATAGAAACAATAGTAGAATATTACATATGAGCAGTAATGCAGTATTATTAACAGAATGAAGAAGACAAAAGCATAGGAAAATAAAGAGATAAAAAAACTTACCTGAAAATTCTTGAAGCACTTGAAAAATCACTACAAATAATCCTCCAAAATTTGATAGGTTTGGATGATATTATTTTATGAATTTGGTATTTATAGATACCAATAAAAAGTCTTTCAAAATCCATCTAATACAACAATCCTTTAAAATCCTTATATTTTTTAATACCAATGAATTATTTTTAAGTTGTAAAAAGTCTCAAATGAATACCAATAAATTTTAATGAACTCTTTAAAAAATCATAAAAATACAAATTAAATACTATTGAATTATTTTTAAGTAACATAAAATTTTAATTAAATATCAATAGACTTTTTTACTTAAAAAATGTCTTTTAAAATCTTATGAAATCCTAAACCAATACAACAAATTTTTTTCATAAGTTAAAACTAACTTATATATTAAAACTGTCTCATTTAATTAACTTCTTTAAAATATTAAAAAAAATATATTTTTAAGTTTATAAAAACTCTATTGAATTTTATATTAATTTATTCCTATAAAAATTTATCCAAACTTTTCTAAAATGTTAGACAGTGTAATACATAAATGCTTTACATGTAGTCTCAGTAATGATTTTAAATAAATAGTATAAAATATAAAGCCCATTGATTACAGGGATCATGTATGCAATGGAAGGAGTTTTCATCTAAGAGGAAAACAAAGAATATATTATTGAATATATTCTTAATTATTAAATAAAATTGATTAAAAAAATTATAAATGTGTCATAGAAAATAGATAAGAGTTTTTTTTTCTATTTTTTAAAGTAAAAAAAAATCATTTATTAACATAAATTTCATTTTTATATCAAAACAAAAACAAACAAACCCTAATTCTTTTTTAGTAAATTTAAACAACAAACTCGAAGAGTGCTGTCTTCTTTTGCTCGAGCGAGAAGAAACAAAAGTTCAGTTCAGATTGCAGAATAGTATAAGTTTGGTGTGCATTCGACATTACAGGTGAAGGCGCTGCATGCCCCAAAGCATTAGACTACTTTCACTGATATGTTCTTTGGTTTATAACTTTAGCTTTTTTCCTGATATTATTATCTCTTTTATATATTGGACAAAATCAAAATATTTCTATAACTATTTTATTAAATCATTTTAAATAAATGTTAACATGATCCATACATCGCACGGGTACCTCTGATTACTGGAAATGATAAAATAGTTACATTCAGATATAAAATTAGTTTGTAGTTCTTGTATATAAATTACTCTTGTAAGCTGATTGATTCGGTGTCAATAATATTCAGTTTTCATTTTCTAATATTAATAATTAAATATGAAATTGTTAAATCGATCAATGAAAGAATTAAAAATTTAAGAAAGACCCGGTGGTAATTATCAATATATATATATAATGATTAATAAAAATTTGGATTGATTTAATAAGACAATAGTAATGTAAAATGCAGACGCATTTAAAATAATAAATTTCTATCTCGTGCATTGCACAGGTGCAAATAAGTCATGGACATAAACTTTCTAAATAAAACCCTACATGTACATCATACTAGTTAGTGCATGAATGAGCACGTAGGGTAGATACTCATGCGTAGCTAATTAGTCTGTGACTAATATTAGCATATACAAATTAAATATACTAATTAATCTAGCAAAATTTCAGTGATAAGGTAATTCAAGAATGTAAACTAAAAAAATGGAAATAATTATAATATTGCTAAGCACATATTCATGGCCCAAATATCTTTTCAATTCAATGTTTCCAAACAACCTTTGCTACTATTATAGGATCTTGTGACGCCACAATTTGTTCATCTACACTGGCAAGGACATGCTTGAACAACAAACAACAAACCAACAAATTTTATTTTGTTTTCAAAAAGGCTGCAATTCCCTTTGCAATACAATATGCAGTAGACTGAATAGTTATCATGGGATTAACACCAACTGCAGTTGGTAGCAAACTGGCATCACACACAAACAGGCCTTCTGCTTCCCAACTATGCCCATTCTCATCAACAGCACCTTCCTTTTCAGTCATGCCCATCTTACAACTCCCCATTTGGTGTGCAGAACTATAAATACTCCATTTTTCTTCATGTGACATTGACCCTCCTGTTGCATATATTGATTCCACAAACTTCTTCACTTCCTTTTCATTATTCCCATTACACTCAATTCTCTGTCCATCGCTTCTGTGGGTACCTACTTCAACAGCTCCTGCTGCTACTAGAATCCTCAGTGCCTGTTGTAGTCCATCCTTGATGTTCTCTTTGTCTGATTCATCTAACTCATAATGTATCCTACCCTCACTCCTAACCTGTCCAGAACCCTTGTCCCTAATAATTGTGATCAATTGCACAGTCCTTGAATATTTGAGCATTCTTTCTTTGAAGTCAAGTCCAGACTTCCAAGGAAACAATGTAGAAAATGCTCCAGGCCCCATTGCTGGAGTTTCAACTATAGCTTTTACTTTGGAGTCCTTAGATAGCACCTTGTGGACAGAAGTGATTATTCCTCCCTCATAGTTTTTACCCTTGAGATCAGAAATTGAGTCTGGAAAATATCCCCATGCCATTAGCACTGGATGGAGATGAAGGTTCTTGCCAATGTTCTTGTTCTTTAATCCACTTGAGATCATTAAAGGGGGTGTGGAAAGAGCCCCACATGCTGAAACTGTCACATTGGCCTCAACTTGGAGTTTCATAGTGATATTGTTTGTTAGAACATTTGCCATCACTCCTAAGCATTTCTTTCTTCTTCCACATCTTCCCTTGTTCTTTCCCAATATGAACCTTTCAGCTTTGCATCCTGTTAGTATTACTGCACCATGATCCACAGCATCAACAAGCCATGTGACTTCAGTTCCTTGTTTTTCTCCTCTTCTACAACCATAGTTGCAAAACCCACAGTAATGATGTTCTGATGAGTTTCTTGGCACATAATCAACTTGCAGGCCAAGATTCTTACAACCTTTTCTTAGTACTTGGTTCTGGAGCCCTTCCTCTACACATTTATCTGTTACACCAATCCTTTGACACACCACATCCATGGCAGAAAGATATTCACGGCTTGAAAAGAGTGATAGCTTGTAATTCTCTGCCCATTCCTTGAGCACAAAATCTGGTGTTCTAATAGATGCTGCCCAATTAACAGCCGAACCACCACCCACTGTTGACCCTGCAAGAATTGCCATCTTCCCATCCCATGATGCAAAAGTTCCTCCTAACTCATAAAGTTCATTCAAAGAGGGCCCTTCTAGAGAAGAATAATCACTTGGAGTATAATAGTTACCCTTCTCAAGAACAAGCACCTTCAAGCCTGAACTTGCAAGAACAGCAGCTGCAACTCCTCCACCACAACCAGACCCAACAATTACTACATCACATTTGATTTTGAGAATGTTGTTCTTATCATCCACAGAAACCTCAAGGCCTTTCTGAGCAAGAGACTGAGACAGACTCAATTTACTCTCTTTCATAGCTTCCACTATTCCCTTTTCAAGAGGCCTCTCTTTGTGAACGTTGCATGTGTTCCCCTCAATGTCAACATGATATCCCATAGCTTCCCATGCTGGGTTTTCACCATTGTCATCACACTGCACACAAGTAAAGTGATCATTCCATAGCACACACATTGAGGGAAGAAAAGAGAGAAACGTCAATAAGAGTTTATGAATGAAGAAAGTGGCATTGCCTGAGAGAAGAAAACAAAGTTGCAAAGGACTTTGACGTAAATGAATGCAAGTCTTATCGGTGTGAGGAACCGATGCTTGAGCCATTTCTGCAGAACCTTTTCTCTGTTGTCTAAGGAAATGTTTGAGAAGCTATTGATGAAGGGCCATTTGTTACTCATACAGAGGGACCCACATAGCAACAAAGTACCCAACCTTGTTGACAGCATCCATAGAATCACTCTCACCAGTATCACTGCTTCTTTTAAAGCTCTTTTCATCAATATCTCTGCAATCTATGCACGTTTCAGATTGTTAGATTGTAATTACCAATTCATAAATTAACGCTTCTCTTACGTTAAAGTGTGTATACAGACTACACATTTACCCATGTACCAACTACTTTTCCAATTGAAGTTTCTATACTGTTTTCTCTCTGTACAAGTTATGGTGCAATCAATTTTCAAACAATTTATTTTTATAAATTATAATAAAATTTTAAAAATTTATAAAAATCATAAATTATTTAATAGAAAAAAGTTATGCTACAAACTTTTGTTTAAACTTGACATTTTATAAACAACATCTAATTTATAAAGTAATATTAGAAGTAAATATTTATTATGTTAGTTTTATTTTTTTAAACATTATATTTTTGTAAAATGGTATTTATTTTTTTTAAGTTAAATGATAATAAATATAAACTGTATTTAATAGAATGAGATGAAAGTTGCAAATTTATAACTTTTAGTTAAGAAATAAGCTAAAAATTTATAACTAAGCAAATAACTTATAAAATTAAATTATTTAACGAATTTATCATAAAAAATATTTAATAAACTAGTTGTACAATAGATTGATTTATATTAAATAATTTAATAGGACATATAATATTATATTAATATTATATTAAAATTAGATATAATTTATTTTATCACATTTTATGAATAAAAATGATATTATTAATTTAAATAATAATTTAAATTTAACATATTATATCAATAAAAATTTTATGAATTGATTTAAATAATTTATTTTTAATTTTAAGAATATTATTTATTTACTTAATTTATTTTTTATTTAATAAAATATAATATAATAAAAAATAAAAAATTGGAAAAAAATTATTGTAAAAATAAAAATAATGAAATGATAATAAATTATTAATGTATTAGAGTTTTAATTGTGCAAATGATAAGTTTTTAAAGATAAAAATATTAATAACGAATTTTTTAGATTTAAAACATTAACTTTTAAAAATTATGATTTTTTATTTTAAATTTATTAAATAACTCTATAAATTTATCGATATAGTCCATAATAAACTACAAATTACTTTTATCAAATATATATTCATAATTAAGAAAAATAAAATAAGTATTTTTAAAATAATTAAAGTATAATTGTCATAAAGTCATATACTAAAACAATTAATGTTTACAGTTCGAAAAACTATGGTGAATATTTACTCCATTATATTCTAACGATACGATAGTGAGTTAATCTTAACTGTAACTCTCTATTTGTTCAGCAACAGCGAATTTCGAAGCTCATCTGCAAAGAACGGCACAAGGTTAGGTCAAGGCAACATCTTGCGTCCCGACCCTATTTGTTGCAAAAGCTCCGGCGGAGAAGCCGCCGTACAGTTTATCATCTCCGGCAATGATGATTTTGAGGTTCGATACAACTGTTCATTTTTTTTTCTTTATTTAGCGTTTTTGAAAAATTAAGGAAATGTTTTTATTAAGAATAATGTGATATCATCATTTTTAAATAATTATAAAAATATTAATAAAAAATACATTAATATCTTTATATATTTAATTTTATGTTTTTTAAAAAATAGAAAAACTAATAATAGAATACTGTAAAATAATTATTATGTAGATACAAGTAAATAAATCAAAGATTTAAATAAAAATAAAAATATTATGATTAATGTCAAGAAATGTAAGATAAGTAAATTGAAGCAAATTGAAGAAATGTCAAGATGCTTGCTAATATAATATTTAAAGGAAAAACAAAGTTAAAAAAAAATGAATTTAACTATAAATTTGTCAATATTCAGAGTGATGATTAAATTAGTAAAAGTAATAATGACATGCGTTCATTCATATAGGAGTTAGTAAGTCCCAACTTTTCTTGACAGAAATTCAAACAAGAATTTTATGACCATTTAATGATTTTGAAAATTACGAAAAAAAAGCCGCAAATAATAAGAAATAAATTAAAGATTTGCTGGTAACTATAACATTAAAAAAATGTATAATCAATTTAAAAAATAGAATCACGGCGAGATGGCATAGAAAACACGAGATTCATTACATTAACTACAGAACCTAAAGTCGGTACATTCATTATAAATCGTGAAAGCTTATATGACAACAATAACCACGAATCATATACTTCTATTTATCGCATCCTAAAACGGAAAAGATACGGTATATATATAAAAAATTTACTACAACTATTCAATTTATTTAACAAGGATGAAAATATGTCAGACCATACCTTACTTTACATAGATATAATTTCTAATATAATTATTAAGCTTATTGTCTAGTCTATTATTTATTAAAAACTTTATTTTTAACTTAATTTAGCTTATGTAAGTGGCCTAATCTATCTGAAGCTTGTTAAGTCTGCTATAAAAAAATATTTTAATATTAACAAAAATATATTTATTTTATTATTAAATTAGTTTATATATTTTTAAATTTTTATCTATATTATTAATAATTATTAAATTATTGTAACAATTTTTATATAATTTTATAAATAATTTTTAAAATATTATTTAAACATTAACTATAAATATTTTATATTATAAAACTTTTATATTTTTATTTTTCTTAATTTAATTTTATAAAATTATTAAAATATTAATTATTTTAATTATTTTTTTATGATAATTATATTTTGTTTGTGTAAAAATATTTTATATTCAATAAATAAAATTATTATAAATACATAAAATTAATAAAAAAAATAACACTCACAAAATTTGTTGAATAAATTAAAAAAATTATTTTATTTTAAAAAGTAAATAAATATCATCATTATAAAAATTGTAGATAAAAAAATATTTATATTGTAAAATTTATAGATGCAGAAAAATAACATATGAGCATATTAAGAATTAATAAAATTTATTTTAAATTAAAATAATTTATATTTTTAAATTTTTATCTTAATAAAAAAAATATGTGATAAAACTTAATAAAAATTTAAATTCAATGATATATATATATATATATATATATAATGACAATAATAATAATTATTAAATTAAAAATAATAATTATAAAATATTTAATTTTATTTATTTCATTAATTTTTTATTTTAAATTAACAAATATACATAAAATTAATTACACTATAATATTAATATAATATAAAAAATATTATTAATATAAAATATTAAAATATATATTTATATATTATATATAAATTGACAAATTAATTAATAATATAATTTTTTATTTATATTATTTTTGTTCATATAAATATTTATTAATTATTAAACTTTAAATATATTAACAGCTATATTTTTTAAAAAAAAATTTATCTATATTTATGTAAAATTTATTAAAAATAATTATTTAAAATTTAACATATTTATATTTAAGTTTGTGTTTATGTGTTGTAGATTTAGTGTCTAAAATTTTTTTATAAGTAGTTTGCTAAAAAAAATTATACTATGAAAATAAAATACATAATAAGTTATAAAAAGTATATATTATTATATATAATTTATTTAAAATTATATTATTTATATAATTTATTATATGATCTTATTTTATATATATATATATATATATATATATATTGTATATTAAATATTTTATCTTATTTTTTTAATTATTTTTTAATAAAATTTTAATTTTAAATAAAATATAATTTATATTTAAATAATATTTATTTATTATAAAAAATAATTAAATATTAATAATAATAAAATTAAAAATATAAAAAATATTTTAGTATAATATTATTAATTTATTTTAAATTTTATTTCGTTTAATTTTAGTTGTCTTTTATTTCTGTTCAAAGACTTAACTATTTTTTAATTTATTTAAATATAATAAATATGTTAATTTATTATTAAATAAATTTATTATTTAAAAAATATAATCATATATAAATATTTTTAATTTTTAATAAAATATAATTTTTATTTATTATAATTATAAATAAAAAATTATAACATAATATATTAATTTAATAATAACAAAATTAATAATATAAAAAAAATATATTATTAAATAAATTTATTATTTAAATATATTTTGATAATTTTATTTTTAAATTATATATATATAAGCATATTAGATTTAACAGAGCTCAAGTCTTATTTATTTAAATAAACTTTAAAAAAAATTTAAATTTTATTTATTTATTAAAAAGACTAACTCAAACTTAAATCAGACCAAACCGTAAACTTCCATAAATTAATCTAACCTGTTTTTATCGTATATATTATACAAGAAAAAGAAAGATACAATATTTAATTAAATTTCACTTTGAAAAGGCAACATTTTTTTATAACCTGACAAGGCAACGCTTATTCCTATTTAAACGAGATTTTGTCAAATCTTTCTTTTATTTCATTTTATTTTTGAAAAAAATAAAAAATATATTTTCAAGGCCATTTACAATATTTTTTTCTTGTAGAAATATTTATATTAATTAATTACTCTCTTTTTTCATTTTCTCAAGAGTCAAGATTAATTCTTATATGACTGTCATTGACTTAAAAAGTTTAGACATTATAAAAAAAAATTTGGGTTAAATCAATTATGATCTAAAATTGATAAAAGAAATGTCTTTTGCACATAATTGAGTTTGGCACCGGAGATTATAGCATAGTTATATTGTCAAGAAGAAAACAATACTACTTAATTAGGAAAAACGTAGATGTTTGTCCACTTCAATGGTAACCAACACGCTGTCGACCATGCGTGCTATCGTGAATGGTAAAAGATGTGACAAGAATGTTAAAAAAATACAATTTTCAACCTTACTAGTTTCATGTTATTTCAAATATCCCCACCGACAAGTAAAAAATAATCATATAATAATGATATTTCTAATCCATCTTGTACATTTTTTGTTTCCTCCACTTAATTATTTCATAAACTAGTTAATATATATGGTGCACCTTATAAATGTTTGATTGTAAAATAAACATATATCGACAAATATTATTAAATTAAAATAAAATTTTGAATGAAAAATTAAAAACATATTGCATGATTATATTTTTATTATTAAATAAATTTGTTATCATATTAAAAATAAACTAAAGAGATTTTTTAAAAATAAAAAAATAATTATAATTAAAAGTAAAAATAACATTGAATTAAAAGTATTAAATGGTAAATGCAGGAAAAGTAGTGTATCTAATTATTAAAATTTTAAATAATTAATAAATAAACTTTGTTATTATATATTAAAAAGTGAATTATCAGATGAGAGAAGATGAATTCGCAAATTACATTGCTTTACAGAATTAAGAGTGACGAATACATAATTGAGATGTGTTATCTGAAATCTCAGGCTCCCTCTCCTTATGAGATAAAATAAAAACATAGGGAAATTATATCTTAACAAGGAATTATGCAGTTGATTAAGTTAGTGTGAAGATGACAGATGATGAGACAGTGGAAGTGAAGAGAGTGGAACCTGGTCAGGCACAGAGAATTGAGATCCAGAAGCCTTCCAAAAGAAGTGCAAAGCCTTCGTTTTAGGGTTATTTTTGGGAGTGTGAAAATGTTCCAACTGCAGAGGAGGCAACAGAGTCTCACATATGCTTCCCAGTGATTCCATCTCAGCTGAAGATAATTTGTGTTTCTGTTTTCCTTCTCCTCTTCTTCCACCTCTCAGCAAAGGATGACACTCTCCTTTCATCTCTCTCTCTCTCTCTCTCCCCACAAATTAAGCACAATCAATCACTTGAGGAACTCTATGCTATATAATTGAATAATGAACAGAGGCATATTTATAGAGTGGAAGCTTTTCTTGTATTATTAAGTAAAGACAGCTATGAAAGACACACGCCTCTCTCCTCTGTATCGAGAACAGTGAGTAAGTGTGTTTGGATATGATATTACCTAAACCCAACAACCTTTCATAAACTCCTCATTGCGTCCTTTTAGACGCTTTTCTCAAATCTTCTACCATCCACGGCTAATCAATAATCAGTCAGACCGTAAACTCCTTTTTCCATTTTTTCTTATTCCTATATATAAACCCCTGTCTCTATTTTACGATGCTAAGATTAAATTATTTTGTCTACTTCTTCATATTTTTCTTTTTAATTGTATAATACTTATCATTTAATCATCTTACATGTAATATATATCGCTTTCACACATTGAAAAGTAATAAAAGACAAAAAAAAATCTCCATAAGATATTTTCACAAGTCGAAAAAAAAATAAAAATGCCATGTGCATGATATGTTTACAAGGCATGATAGACAAATTTTATTTTATTTTTACTTGCCATTTATATTTACACTTTTAACCAATTAGAACTCATTGTAAATATGATATTTGTATTAATTATTATAAAAATTATTAAATTTTATTGATATTACAGTTTATGATTAACGATAATATAAAAAAAATGTTTACACTATTAACAGATTTAAATTAAATTTGATTAAAAATAGTCTAATTTTATTAATTTTTATTTTTCTCTTCCAAATCATTTGAAATTTTCTCTTAAAATCTAGTTTTCCTTTATTTGGAACATTTATGCGTCATTTCCAATTATAGATTTATTTGTATTAAATTTCTGATTTTTTTTTCACATGTTGAAAGTTTCAGAAATATGTTCGATCAAAAAATCTCCCAATACTAAAGAACATATTTAATACTTCACATATCATGAATATTTAATACTTATCTTAAATATCAAAATATTGATATTACATATGACTTTGTATATAATTTTTTCACACATGTAGAAATTTTTTCAAAATTAGAAGAGATACTAAAAAAACATTCCACTCTGAATGTAATTATGTGCAAAAGAAAAAGTTAAAGATATTCAGTAATAAATCATTTTTATATCTTACATTATATATATATTTTTTATTTTAGAATTAATCTGACAAGGAAATGTGAGAAAAAGAAAAACTAATCAGACCAATCTGTAAGTTACGGCAAAGCGACCTAGATTACTAATATTAAATAATTTTATTATCTTTTATATCCCTTGAGCTGGGATTCTTATATAAATTTTAAGATAAATTTAAAATGAAGTATCCATATTTTCCTCCTTTGCACCAACTACGAATATCTTGTTTAGAAGTAGTGATTGTTGTCCTGGAACATGCTACAATTTATTGCTAAAAACAAAAAAGAGGGTCTTCTGTTTCTTTTTGCTATTTGTCCTCTCTCAAAATAGAACTTCCTATTTTTGAACACTGATGTGGTCATGCTTAAAACCTTACGAAAATCAATAATAATTTAATTAGCTTTCTAACCTTTTTTGAACACTTTCTTTTACCCATTCACTTCCCTTTTTTTTGTGGCATTCTTAACTACCTACAACCAACCTTACGTTGTAGAGTTGGCATAACGTTTCAATAAAGAGACTTTGTCCACTTCCAGAGGGATCCTTCTTGTCGAATGGGGCATGAACAGAGGCCTTTTATAGTTTTGCCACCCTCCATGGTAGGAAGGAGTTGGGGGGGGGGGGGGGGGGGGGGGGGGGGGTTATGGTTCATAAATTATGGACAAGTTACGGTGATTTCTACTTATTTTTTACTCTCTTTTTTTAAATTTATTATTAGGTTAAAGTTGGACCTTAAGTAACATGAAACTATGTTGATCCAAGATATAACATTCAATAAATAAGATAATGACTTCTGTTATTAGTTATTTTACTTAAATTTTAAACTACAAATTAAGTTAATTTCTCCACAATAAATATAAAATTATAACTACATAATAATTCACTCTTTTGTTAATGTTCCATAAAAGATACCATTGTAAATTATCACCCACGAATTTAGTAGTGTAGGTACTGAAAAGAATAATAAACGAGAGATAAATGGAGAAGAAAGAAATATAATAAAATATCAATTAATAAACATAAATTTCTTAAAATAAAGAAGTTAATATATTGTTTATTTTTCAAGCCAAGTGACCCGGTATTCACCAAAATCCATTTTTACCCAACATCAAGCTAGGACGTCTTTGAACATTAATAAAATTTTCTTTTATTTGAGGATAAGATCAAACTGGATCTAAAAATATTTGAGTCTCGAGTACCCTATAAAAATGAGTAATAACTTTAAACTAACATATAAATTTTTAAAAACATCTTTTGAATTAGTGAAACGCATATATATTATTAGTCTTTGAATGTTGAAAATAAATTGGCACATGTGTCAAATAAAATGAAATAGTAAGCAGTGAGTAACTCCATGAAGATTGTGTTTTGGTTTTTAATTACTAACTCACAAAGTTTTTGTTACTTAGACTAAATCTTGAGAAGAAAAATTAGGTTTGTATAACAAAACACAATAGCAAATGGAGCAATTAACAATGAGGTAAACAAAATTGTTGTATTGGTTCAATTCAATTTCAATTCATTGTTTCATCCTCCTATTAAAAATTTAACTAAAAAGCAAGAATCTGCATATTATATATATGTGTGTGTAAACTATATATTTATATAATATTTTTTAAAAATACGTTTTTGCTTGATAGATTAAGAAAACACTGTTTCTTATCAGAATTTTCTACCCAAACTAACACATTTTAGTTATGAAATATTGTTTATTCATCCCATTTTCCCCCACTGTTGGCTACAACAAGAAAGCTTTTAAGTATATATATACCAAAAGATAGACAAGTGGCCGTACGATACAAAAGCTTGTCATAAAAATCTTAATAAAGCAATCAATGAAATACCAGCCAAGCATAGCAATCTATCAACAAAACCACATACTGCATTCCCCCCGTGCCCATGGTTTATTATCGAAACTTTTTGTAGATAAATCCACTCAAGTTACATCTATGGCTCAAAAGGATAATAAATATTTTTTAAGATATATCAATGTCATGATCTTATTACTATATCTACTCCTTTCCCATTACATTCAAAAGTCTCAACTAAATGAGTTGAGTATTTTATTTCCTTCAACAGAGGTTGCTTTGACAATTCGTCTGCACTTTTTGCTTAATATCAACCCTTATGTTTTAAAACTATCAACAAATTTATATTTATCCGTTTTTTCTTTCTCGTTTTATACTCTCTGTCCCTGCTTCCTCAGATGATTCTGCCAATATTTTTAATTATATTCTCCACCTTGAAGAAAAATAAAAATGGTATAAATGTTTAAAAGAATAATAAAACTTACCATCATCAAGATGTTTTTCTTAAGAGATATTTGAAGTTCTGTTAATGATGAATACCTTGAAAAGATAAAAAAGAATGTCATAAGGATGATAATAAGTATAGTTCGAGTATTATAGTATCCTATTTATACCCATATTTCAATGAAATATTTAAAATTCATTTTTACAAGAATAATAATTTTAATATCTTTATTTTTAGTTTTTGAGTATTAATGCACCTCTACTTACATTCATTATCCATGTCTATTAATAGTTTAGTGATAGGTTAAAGAGATGTGATTTGAAAGGAATATGGTTTAAATTATATTATATGTAATTATTGATATTTTAAATATTAGGTGTTAAATTTAATAAAATAATATTTTAAATTTTGTATTAAAAATAAATTTTATTAATTTAATTATTAATTTTAAATTATCATATAATAAATTAAATATATAAAATTTCATACAAATTAAAAATTAATCACTACTTCGCTGTCTAACTTTATTTTAATGCATACGATATGTTATATTGAATATAAGTAAATAATTATAATTAAATTATAAAATTTCTTATATAATTATTATAATAACTTACGTAAATTAATAATTAAATTGATGAATTTTACTTATAATCAAAATTATTAAATAGATTAGTTCATTAAATTTAATATTTAATATCATTTAATTTTATCTTCAAATTAATATTATTGTAATACTAATATTAACAATAAAAAATATATATAATCTGCTATTTGGCATAAGAAGAAAAGTTACATAAAACCACACGAATTGGACATATGACCAATCAGAATTGTGTAACCTACATGATGGGTCCATGGATGAGAGTGAAAAATCTGTGAATAAACATACAAATCAATTCGAGTAATTTTGTACACAAAATTTTGATATAATTTATCTTTTTTAAATAAAATTAATTAAAAATATGATATATACTTAATTGAAATTTTTTTGAAGATATTTTATTTTTTAATATAAAAGGTCATAAGCAGAATTTTTATTAAAATATAAATGAACCTGTTTAAATTTTAATTATAAAATATAATAAATATATTACATTAGTAGGGGTAAATTTTAATATTATAATACCTATATGTACCAGTATCTACCGACAAAATAATGTGGGTAATTATCCAAATTTAAATATAGTATGAGCCAAAATTATTTATTCTTAATAACTTTTACAAAAAGCGATTGAACTTGTTTCGATTGTCATCCTTAAAAGGTCATCAAGATTTTTTAACGAGTGTTGTATAAGATCATTGGATTTTCTTATCCATGATCTGATCTGAGTAGAGCAATGAATGTAGATATTACTAATTGCTCATCTGGTTACTTTGCAGTAATTTGGAGATTATGGCCGTGTAATGTTTCTTGATAAATGGTAAAAGTAACTATAATTCGTTTTGCAGAAATCGTTTGTGTGAATAGGCAAATGAATGTTCCCCTAATAAATAACATGTATATTTATGATAATAAATCAGTACATTTAATATGACAGCTAATATCATTTGGAGCGAAAATAAGTAAATTCTTTTCCTCAAGCATATATACATGCGTGGTGTTAATGTACTTCTAAATAAGTGATAATGTGTTTTGATTTACATTTTAAAAATTTGTGTATATTATTTATTCTCGAATGTATCAACTTATTTCTCTTCCAATTTCTTGAATTTAGATACTAATGTGGCATTTAGATAGGTTATATATAAAATAATTTTTTTTTTTAATCTCATCTCATAAATAGAAACACCAATTAAATTCATTTTTGTGTGGTATAAAAGTTGGCTAAAAGCTATTATTATATACAAGCTGTGGGAAGAAAGAGCTCTACAATTAATAGGTCAGAGGTCAGTGATTAGTCATCTATACAGTAAGTGGAGTATAACTAAAGCATTGTAATGGTTATAGTAGCTCAATCATTGCTTTTAACAAAGCTCAGCTGGATCTAAGTTGGTCTTTAGAACGACAGCTCAAATAATTCTCTAAATTAAGATTACAATCCTGCCTAATCATAAAGTAATTATTGAAGTGTCATGACAAAAAAAATATTATAAATAAAGATATAAATTTCTTAATAGCTTTAAAATTTTTCATCATAAAGACACATAACTCAAGACTTTCAATCAACTGTACCATAAAATGGACGTGTTAGTTGTTCAAAAAAAATATATTTTTTTCCTTCTCAAACGTCACTCATAACAAAGAGTGTTCTTAATTGTATTTGTATAATAAATATAAGTTTTATTTGTATTTATTTTTATTAATTATAAATAGGATCGTCATATAACATAGACATCTTCAGCATATAAGCATCTTTATTCAATAATACTCTTTGATTACTTTCTTGTTATGCTTTTTCTTCTCTTTATGCTTATGAAACTTACAAATCTCTGCTACTAAATTTCATCCTGAATCAATATGCGACTTCACTAGGGATCAAACTCATAAATGTTAGTTGGTTATGTCCACAAATGACCTATTCATGTGTGGATTCATCCTTAATTTTTATTTTTTTTTATCATGCTTCTTGAGGCATGAAGTCGATAAATATATTAAAGATTAATGGATTAATGGATTACAGGATGAGCTTTTACTTATAGAATATTATTTGAATATTAATTATAAATTTTTTAATGTCATAATAGTTTTATATTACTATTAATTTTATTTTTTATAAAATTATTTAAAATATTAAATATTTTGTTTTATTTTTGCATAAATTATATTCAGTTTGTATAGAAATATTTTATTTTCAAAAATATTTTTAAATTTATAATAAATACATTGACCTAATAATAAAAAATAATGTTAGACAAACTTGTTAAGTCATTTATTATTGATAAGTCTGTAATTAGGCCCTCTTTTACAACCCATATATTCATATTTGACTTTTATTTTATTTAAAATTTACACTAATTTATATATTAATAATGTAGTTTGGTATAAAAAAACCGCAAATGGATTTGACTCAAATTAATGAAAAATTAAAGCTTCGCAGCAATCAGCATGCCCATACCCTTTCAATAAGCACAGGGGTGCATCGAGCCCATGCACGATCGTGTTTAAGGCTTTGCATAGCCGTGCTCATCTGCGAAAAGCCTAATTATGAAGAATTTTTAAGGTTTTTCAAATCCTATAAAAGAGAGACCTCAGGCATCCTGTGAAGACCGTTTTACATCTTCTCTTTGGCTTTCCAATACACCTCTCATCTCGTCTCTCTTGCACGAGATTTTTGGCATATTCTTAGCGAGACTTGAAGCTTCAAGCGATCGTACTTGAAGACCAAGAACTCATCTCACATTCTAGTTTGCTATTTCTTTTAATTATGACTTTGTTTATGATTATTTTAGTTCTTTCCTTTAACATGAGTAACTAAGTTTATAGCTAGGGTTATGAAAACTATTATTCATGAATTTATGGAGTTTTTGATGTTTGAATCTAAATTTGATTTTCATTCCATGATTAGATTTTATCATATTGCGTTTCCTTCTTAATTCTAATTAATTATATCATCAAGCGACCATACCTCAATTAGTTAATAGATCTATAGGATAAAATAAGACAAAAGATTAAGTGGACCAAACCAATCTTTCTCTTCTAATCATTATTAAATTAACAAGTTTATAGGTTCCTTAAGCTTTCTTAAATTGATATCTTGCATGACCATTGGAGATATTAATTTAGAGAAAAGAATATTAATATTGCATGACCATTGGCTATTAATAGTATTCGTATGAATGATTGGTAATCACAAGAAAATTGAATTTAGAGTTAAATAGAAGAATAACATAAATGATTGAATGAAAAAATCAATATGCCCTAAGTTCCTCTCCAGTAAGTTTAACGCATTGTGTTCTTTATTCTAGTTTTTAGAATTGATTTTATAAACTCTTATTTTGATTAATCTCGTATATTTGAAGCTTAATCAATTGAATTAGAAAAATTTTAATAATTGAAAATCAATCTTTGTGGGACGATATTTCAGAAACTTAATTTAAGAACCATTTATTACTTCTCGATGGGTACAATTGCCCTCCAAATAAATTTTTGGCACCGTTGTTAGGGATTCTTTTTCAATATTAAGAAAATCTCAAATTAATTAATTTGAGCAGTTCATTCACTACTACAAAACCTGCATATATAGATAGATTTACAGACAAACTTTTAAACCATTATAGACAATTTTTAAAATTATAGACGGACAGAAACTGTCTATAATATCTTCGTCGGTAAAAAATTATAGACAGATTTCATAATCTGTCTGTAATTTACAGATGAAAAAATCCGTCTGTAATTCTTCTGTGATATATTTTACTATTTTTGTTATTTTTTGTTTATATACATAGTTATTCTTATCTGTTCTTGATTATCAGAATTTATAAACATAATAAAAACTACAAAATTAAATCTAAAAATTCAAAAATAATTTATAAAATGTAAAATTTAAATGTCATTACAAATGAAGACAAAAATATCCAAATAAATAATGTTAAAAATAAAATACAAGTGTCCATCATGAATAATCTGCATAATCATCATCTGAAGGAACATCGTCATTAATAGATGAGGAGTCATAAGAGGAATGATGCATGAAGCTAAAAACTGATGGTGCTGAAGCTGGTGGAGGAGGAGGAGAAGGAAGAGGTGTAGAGCTGTTTGCTCTCATGAGCTCAAAATATGCATGCATCTACTGCATTTGCATATGTTGTTGCTCCATCTATTGCTGCTGCTGAACCTCCCTTTGCATCCTCAATGTCACCTTCTTCTCTATCTTCTTCTCCATTTTTCTTGCCTACTTCTTCTATACTCTTTCCTTACTTTTCCACATCTTCTCATTCTGCTTCTGAAGTTTTTCATTGAGGGCATGGACCTGAGTGCGGACCATGTCCTCCATTTCCTCAGGTGCAAGAGAAGGGTATCTCCGATGACAAATGTAGGGGGCATGGAGTTTGCAAAGCAGCCCTCCATGCCATAAATGTAACCTTTATAAAGGTCACCTACTGTCTATGACCACATAGCATCCTCATTAACTAACTCTGGATCCTGAGACGATGCCTCCTCAAGCCTTTCAATATAGTCATCCTACAATTCAGTTCAGATAATTAGATATTAGTCTGGAGAACTATTTAATAAATCACTAATAATAATATATAGTATCAATAAAAATGACTTACATATGTGGCCTGAAAACGTGCATCAACCCATAAGTTTTTGTCTCCCCTCGAGTGTGTGTCTCCTTGAACGACTCTTCATGCGTAGGTAGCATCTTCAATGACTTCTCCTGCAATTCTAATTAAATCACAATCTCAAATATGAAATTATAGATAGATTAAAATAAATTTTAAAATCACATACCAAGTTCGCCCTAGTGCCAGCTGACAACCACGTCATAATGGTTTCAAACAAAACTAGATTCCTCAAACAAGCATGCAATATAGGGAGTAAACCTAGATCATCTCAAAAGGACACAAATTTATTCTATTTTCAATTTTTAAACATGCAATGGTGATTAATTTGGGGGTTTGTGATTTAATGATGAATTCAAAAGGAAAGTAATTCAAATGAAAGCGAATCAAGACAATGAAAAGAATCGAAAAATAAATTTGAAAACGAATTTGAATTTAAAATTTGAAAACAAATATAAAAATAAATCTGAAAACGAATTTGAATTTAAAATTTAAACACAAATCTAAAAATAAATTTGAAAATAAAATTTGAATTTTAAAATCTTAAAATAAATCTAAAAATGAATTTGAATTTAAAATTTCAATTTAAAATTTGAAAACAAATCTAAAAAAATAAATCTGGAACCGAATTTGAATTTAAAATTTGAAAACAAATCTAAAAATAAATTTGAAAACAAATTTGAATTTGAATTTGAATTTGAATTTGAATTTGAAATTGAAATTTGAAATTTGAAAACAAATCTAAAAAAGTAATTGAGAACAAAAATTGAAAACAAAAATTAAAAACGAAAATTGAAACAAGAACAATTAAAACTAACCGATTTAAGCCCACGAACTATAGACGCAAACTAGGATTACTATACCAAATTTATCCAAAACTCAAATGCAATAGAAAACAATCGATCGATATTACATTCAAGAACAAAAATCAAATTCAGTCAAATTATGCACAAATCTTAATCAAGAATTGCGAGAAGGTAAAAAGACAAACTCGGAGCGTTCAATCGATCTAGCAATTCACGCTTGAGACGAGATGATTCGTGACACCAAATAATTAAGAACACAGCAAGATCCGTAGAGACGCAAGCGAATGGAACGAAACAAATTTACTTTAAAAAACGGGAAAGTGTCTTTATAGAAAAACAAAATTATTAAAAGGATAAGAAGAAGGGTCCAAAATCAACCTTTTGACCCCTATATATACTGGTCTTAAATGAAAATGAAAATAAATGGGCCAAGGCCACCGCAAGTAAATAAAAATAATAGCCCTAAATAAAAACCTAAATAAAAAAGGTATGTTTTAAGTCTGATATTCAAAAATTAATAAAAATAGGTCCGAGCTCCAAACAACATGATCTAGATGTCCAAATTGAAGCCCAGGAAATGAGGAATCCATTGCAAAAAGAATCAGTCGAAAAGAAGATCTAGAGAAAAATTTATGGCCAAAATAGGGGACAAAGGTCAAAATGGCAAAATTCTGAAATATAAAGTAAAAAGAACAAGTATTTATGAAAACACCAATTTAATGCAAGAAATGCAAAAACATGCTAAATGAAATAAATAAAGAAGGAAAGATATTTTGAAAGGTGCAATAAGACTAAAAATGTGAGTACAAAATATGAGTCATCACCAGCCAAAGTTGTAGATCCTCCAGTATGTAGTGATCCCCCTTATTAGATGCCCTATTTGTGTTGTTCTTTACGAAGAGATTTTTAAACTCATCTGTACCTCAATACTCCTGCAACGCATGAAGAAAGTTGGGTGTTATCCAATCAGCAGTAGAAGGGTCCTGACTGACCTCTGTGTACATCTATCTTAGTCGCTTTGCAGTGCAACTCTTCCAGACCTTGAAAATCATCTTTTTGTCCTAGGAGGAAATGGAGAAGTTGCTCTACATAATCACAATTTCATTAGAAGAGGTACAAACAGTCATATGTAATTACACTTAGTTAAAATTAATTAATTATTATTACATTCCAATCTTTGAACTATTCTATCTTTATATCCTTCGGCACCTTTGCAATACTTGTGTAAGGCGTATCAAACATTTTCTTAATGGTATCTGTGACCTGGTGGAGACTTTTCTACGGTGGTATCCAATTGAAAACACAATAAAATAAAATAATTATTATAACATTCATATAAAATACGCAATGTTAGGCATATTTGAAGGAAATTTATCAAGTGGACCCATCCCATCTCAAAGTTTCTAACAATCTCGATGATGCCTGGATCTGTGATGACTGCTGCCCACTTATATCTGGGACAGTAGTGGATCCCTCTCTTGTGCCTTATATAGAAGGTGACTGTGTGACCTTTGTAGTAAGCGGTGCAGAGTGTGAAACTTGTTATACTGGAGGGAGAGGAGCAACATACTCAAGATTAAGCACCATGATAAATTGCTCCTGCCCCCTCACCTAGGAGGTCTGCACGATAGCTGGTGTGGAGGTCGAAGTGGAAGTAGTGGGTGAAGGAGTGTTACCACGATCAGGATGCTGAGCAATACCCTTTTTACCTTTACCTCACATATCTAAATCAAATACAATAATGTTTAGAGACGAATAGCTGGTGATAACTCAAAATAAATAATCATAGAAACATAGTAAATTGACAAACTAACTTAATTTACCTCATTTACTCTTATAATTTAAGACTACCTTCATCATCATTTGAGGAAATGTCATCCATAAATCCTTCCTCCTCATCTTCAACCATGTCATCCATTTCATTATTTCTCAATGCTTAATTAGGAGGGTCAATTATTTCAATTTCATTCAAAGGAGAAGATAAAATTGGAGAGAAAATAGTGCCTATTACAACACGTGAAGGGATTGAGTCATCAATTTAATATGCATCTTCTAGGGTAAGATAAGAAATATACTTGTCTTGTATTTTGTACAATGATGAAGGGGTCAAAATCTCTATATCTTTTAGTATGGTTAATCTCAATTACATTATAATAGTTATGTTATGTGTCCCTGTTAGGTGTGTTGGATCAAATCATTCACACTTGAATAAGACAATACTTTTTATGGTTTCACCAGCATATTCAAGTTTAACTATTTCATTAAGTTTTCCATACCAATCACAGTCATCATCACTTGAATTTTCTCTCACACTAACCCCACTATTATCTGTTTTTCTCCCTTTACATGATTCAATGGGATCAATATCTGTGATACCATTACTGGGATCCCACACCTACACATACCATTAAATATGTCAATTGATTGAATAAGAATATCAAAAAATCGATAAACTAAAATGTTAGGAAAATTCCACAACGTACATAACTTTTGAACCATGATGGAAATTGATTAAGGCATTCGTGACCATATAATTGTTCAAAATATCTGTAAACATTGCAACTTCATTAATTAGATTTGAATAACCAAGATCAGAAAGTCATTAAAGCAATCATAAGCCACTTATGTTCTGAATGGTTGAACTTCATCACAATTTAATAAGATGTGCAAGTGTGCGACATCTGATTCATCGCCTATGATCCATCGTTCTTCGCATTTTCCAGATGCACGACCTGGTTGGTTGAATATAGATAGAGTTGGTTCATTACTACTTTCTCTCCTATCATCATTTCGACCAACCCGAGTCCTCCTTTATTGAACATGAGGTTTGAAGTAGTATGTGCAAAAATTTGATGTCTCCTTTGATATATTTGCTTGGCATATGAATCCTTCCACTTGAACTCTATGTTTCACAGTCATTTTGAACCCTCCGATTTCTCGTTCAAACGGATACATCCACTTGTATTATTCTGATCCACATACACTTGTTTCATACGCTAAGTGTATAGGCAAGTGCTCCATTGAGTCAAAGAAATCAAGGGGAAGTATTTTCTCTAATTTGCACAAAATCATAGGAATATTTTTCTCCATCACTAATAGGTCTTCAACCCTAAGAGTAGGTGAACACAAGTCCTTAAAGTACTCACTTAACTCAGTCAATGGCTTCTAAACATGGTCACGTAGTTCCCTAAATGCAACAGGTAGAAGACACTCTATGAATATGTGGCAATCATGACTTTTCATCCCAAAAAATCTTTCTTGTTCAATATTCACACAACGACCAAGGTTTGAAGCGTAATTGTCAGGCATTTTCAAGTTCTTCACCCACTTACACACATCTTGTCTTTATAGTAAAGTCAGAGTGTAACTTGCCTTTGGCTTTGACCATCGGCCATCTGCAAGTTGTTATAACCTCAATTCTGGACGCCTACAATACTCTTCTAAATCTTGCCTTGCTTTTACATTATCTTTAGTTCAATCAGTGTCCATTATAATATTTATGATATTGTCAAACACATTTTTTTCACATGCATCGCATCTAAACAATAGCGAACTAAGTTATCCTTTCAATATGGGAGCTCCCAGAATATACTTTGTTTGGTCCAATTATGTGTCATCCCATAACCAGGAAACTTAATGGATTTTCCTACTTCTATTATTTTTGGCAAGTGTCTAACTCTATTTTGTACTTGATGACCATTTAAACGGACAAGAGGGTCCTCATTCTCAACAGTTGTTTTCCTAAATTTGTAGACTTGATGCCTATAAGGATGTTCCATATCTAAAAATCTCCTATGGCAATCAAATCCTGAATTTTTTCCTCCATGTTTTAAAGTAAGTGTTTTTGTATCCTCCAGACAAATTGGGCATGCTAATTTCCCTTGAGTCATCCATCTAGACAACATTCCATAAGTAGGAAAATCATTTATCTTTCACATCAAAGCTGCCTTCATATTAAAATTTTGCTTTCTTGATAGGTTATAAGTTACTACACCCTCACACCATAACTCTTTCAACTCATCAATCAAAGGTTGAAGGTATATATCAATTTTAGCCTTCGGATTTTCTGGACTAGGAATTATATAAATCAAGAACAAATATGGATTTTTCATGATCATTTCGAGAGAAAGATTAAAAGGTATAACCACAATAGGTCAACAAGAATATGGTTTATTAAATTGATTGTTTGGAGTGAACCCATCAGCACACAACCCTAGGGACTTGATTGTCTTCTGACTTTATACTTAACATTCTTACTGCTAAAGATAACTCTGAATGCATACACTCATCCCATAAAAGCTTGTTTGCTGCCTCTAAAACATTACAAAACTTTGCAGCCTCTCTATTAGGTTCTTTTTCAACTTCAAAATCACGAAAAATTCCAAATTCATGACCAACAATATCATAAATCATTTCTTGATAATGACTATTGCTTTCTTCCCAACTTACATTACCTATATCCTCACCTAATTGCAATATATTTGAATTGCCTACTTGATTTTCTACATTAACTACTTTTCCATACTTAGTCCATATCTAATAATCATGTTTAAATCCAAAATTATACAAATCGTACCTAATTGAATCAATATCCAAAAACTTTCTACACTTGCACTTAGAACATGGATACCTAACCTTTTGGTTGGTGATGAATTGCTACGAATTACAACAAATACATATGAATTCTTCTACACCTCAAAGAATTCAACTTTTATTGCTCCGACTTGGGTGCAACCTATCATACATCCACTGACGATTTTTGAGAAACATCTGGATCAAGAACTATATAAACCTAATACAAATACATAATGTTGTATCAACTTTCTATTATACATTACACAAATTTTTAATATAAATTTTACCAGAATCTTTCCTAATATATGTCAATTTCCTTACGTTTGTTACAATTTTTTTACAAAAATCAAAATTTTCGCCACACATAATTAATATATTATATAACAATATATTAATCAATGCATAAAACATAAACACATCAAAATCCTAAACCGTTCTAGAGCACATCTCCTTATAACTCCACAACATGCATATTCTACAAACTCTGTAAACACAAACAATCTCACAGCATACAATAAACAGGTTCGGAGAAGAACCTCTACGCCCTTATGTTCAGAGGGCAAGTGTATCTATTGAAAAGTCATAAAGGGTTCTCAAATTAAGTTCTAGAAATATCGTCCCACAAGGATTGATTTCTAATTACTAAGAATTTTCTAATTCAATTGTTTAAGCTTCAAAGATATGAGATTAATTAAAAATAAGAATTTATAAAATCAATTATAAAACTAAGAGCAAGGAATACAATGCATGTCTTGGTTAAACTTATCGGAGAGGAACCTAGGACATATGAGTTTTCTCATTTAATCTTTTATGTTATTTTTTTGTTTAACTCTAAATCCAATTTTCTTGTGATTACTAATCATTCATATAAATACTATTAATACCCAATGGTCATGCAATATTAATATTCTTTTCTCTAAATTAACATCTCCAATGATCATGCAAGACATCAAATTGAGAAAGCTTAAGGAACCTATGAACTTGTTAATTTAATAATGATTAGAAGAGAAAGATTGGTTTGATCCACCTAATCCTTTGTCTTGTTTTACCCTATAGATCTATTAATTAACCGAAGTACAGTCGCCTAACGATATAATTAATTAGAATTAAGAGAGAAGCACAATAGGATAAAATCTAATCGCGAAACAGAAATCAAATTTAGATTCAAATGTCAAAACCCCATAAATTTATAAGCAATAATTTTCATGGCCCAAGTTATGGACTTAGTTACTCATGCTAAAGAAAAGAACTAAAACAATCATAAACAAAGCCATAAAGAAAAGCAAACTAAAATGAGATGAGTTCTCAGTCTTCAAGTACGATCGCCCCTCCAAGTCTCGCCAAGCATGTGTCAAGGATCCCGTGGAAGAGAAAAGAGACGAGAAGAGTATCCGAGAGCCAAAGACTAGATGTAAAAATGGTCCTTTACGATGCTTGAGATCTCCTTTTAATAGAGTTTGAAAACCCTAAAGACTCTTGATAATTGGCTTCTCGCAGATGAGCACGGCTGTGCAAGGCTTTAAGCACGACCGTGTATAGGCTCGAAGCAACTCTGTGTTTGTTGAAAGGGTTTGGCCATACTGACTGCTACTAAGCTCTAATTTTCTATCAATTTGGGCCCCAAAACATACTTGTGGCATCTTTATACCAAATGCATAATTAATATATAAATTAGTGTGATCACTAAATAAAATAAAGGTCAAATATGAATATATGAGCTGTAAAATGGGCCTAATTACAGACTTATCACCTTTCCCTCAGTCATACAATCTCCAATCTTACAACTCTATCTTAAAAATTTTAAGTCTCTAAAAAAATCAAAAATTAAAAAACTAAACCGATTAAAAGTTAGAGTATTGAAACAGGAACACAATGATGCAAATTATCTTTCAAATGGATGTTCCAATCACTCGGAAAGGCCAAAAAACTGAAGTTCTTAGAGAGAGGCGAGAGAGGAAATTATACAAAATGAGAAAGAAGAAGGAGGAGGCGCAGTTGTATGTGTTTCGCACATTACTGACAAAAAAATTTGTTTGTAAATGGTTTAATGAAATGGTGTATTTTAAAGGTTCAATTACAAATAGATTTATTCGTCTGTAAATCTGTCAAATATAGTTACAAATGAAAAAATTCATCTATAAATTGCCAGATAAAAACTCGGTCAAAAACGACAATATTTACAGACAAATTTTTTCATCTGTAACTTTCGCTCCAAATTTTCCTCCCATTTTTAAATTACAGACGGAACAATTCGTCTGTAATTCCTGTCTATAATACTTTGTGTCAAATGGCCGGTCAACTACAAAAGGACTTTATAGACAGATTTATGGACAAATTTTTCAAAAAAATTTTAAAAAATAAAAATCCAAAAATCTGTCTGTAAAGTATCCTCTGTAATGGTCGCCTATAAATAGTGTTTTTCTAGTAGTGTGTTTTGCTTTATTTTAATTTTTTTATTCATTTTCAATTTTTTTCATTTTCATTTTAATTTAATTTCTTATTTTATAAATTTTTGTTAGTGTATGTTCACTTGTTCTAAGTGTTCTACAGCTTATTTATTTGATCTAGAGATTGAGAGAATAATGCATAGACAAAGGAAAGAAGTGAGAGAGCAAAGAATGGCAGAGGAGAGGAGATCAATTCAATATTACATGACACCCATTGCTAGAGGCACTCCTGGATGCATTGCGGCTCCTATTAATGAGACTAACAATTTTGAATTGAAACCAACACTCATAACCATGGTCCAGAACTCCATACAGTTTGGAGGCATGCCTAATGAAGATCTAAATCTCCATCTGACAAAATTTCTCTGATTAACTGATACTATCAAATATAACGGAGTCTTCAACAATGTCATTCGTCTCTGTCTTTTCCTCTTTTCAGTATTTGAAAAGGTGAATGCATGGTTCGCCTCACTCTTAGCCAATTCCATCACAACTTGGGAGGATCTCACTCAACAATTCTTGGAAAAGTACTTACCCTATCAAGTTCCTCTAAGCTTATGACAAAGATATGTTGCTTCCACCAATATGAAGCAAATCCTTGTTTGAGGCGTGTGAGTGATTTGGAGAGCTTTTGAGGATGTCTCCATCATAATTTTTTGACATAGAGACAAGTGCAAATCTTTTACATTAGCCTATTAATCACCACCAAATCTACAATTGATGCTGCAGCAGAAGGGTCTCGCATAACAAAGGATCCAGATAATGCATACAAGCTAATAGATGAGATGGCATTTGCTAGCTTTTAGTGACACACTATTGACTCTTATGACATCAAAGGGAAAGATACTGCCCCCAATCTACTAAGTAGAGAGCAGCAACACACTAATGAGCCAAATAGCAGCCCTTGCAAAGCAATTAAAATCTTTAATGAAGGCTCAAGACCAACCTGTGAGACCTTATGCAAGCCTATAATTTAAGTAAAAGGAGACACATTTCATAGGCAATCACAACTCGGGGTGGCAAAGTAATCCTCCTAACTTTTGAGAATGACTTTGGAAATCAAAATTCATGTGTTTATCGCTCTCTCTATATGCAAAATTAGGGAGCAAGATCAGAAGGGAAATAAGCCCCTAAATCTCACTTGAGTGAAAACAAAGCAAAAGCTTAACTCTGATGTGGGCTTTCTTGCTTCTCGCTTGAACGAAAAAGAATCTGGATCAACTCTTCATTTGCCAATTGCCTTCACCTCATTGAGCTCATGTGAATCAGAAAAATTACAAAAAGAAATTAAAATGAAACTTCATCTTAATTTCTAAATTAAATAGGTTAACTGAATTCAAATTCTACTAATTGAAAAAAAGTTGATATTTAAATTTAAATAATTGAAGTAATTAAATGCTCAATTTCATTCAACCATTTCCTCAAACTTGACACTTATCAAAATATAATAAAAGTTAGTGAATATTTACAAATTTAACTTTTTGACTCATCTTAATTTAATAAATTTTATTTTAATTTAAAGTGAAATAACTTGCATTTTTTTTCCATCTTAACAAAAAATTTGTGAAAAAATTATATATGCTTAATCATGTTAAATATACTCAAACTTGATTATATTAGTACCTAATAAGAATCTAAATATATCCTAAAATTTTGTGTTTATAAATATATTATCACATACATGTTAACTTTCGGCACCTTAATTCTTAACTAAATCAATCACAAACATTTACATTGCTTTCAAACATAATAATAATAATAATAATAATAATAATAATAATAATATATTGTGTACATATAAGAAGTTAAAAATCATAATTTTTTTTATATACATCTTTTATTAAAAAAAATTGACATAATAATTGTTAATTATTCTCCTTAAAAAGGTGGATTAATCTTACTTCTAAAATCCTAACTCAATTATTTTATACATTGGGCCCGTAAGGTTATAGTAAATCCACTAACTATATGGGTTAAAAAAAAGGGCATACATTAGACTTAAAAAAGAAGCTATTTGTGGGTTAAGTGAAGTGAGTCATGGACTGAAACCCATATTGAAAGGTTTAATTATAATTATGACAAAAAAAAATATTTTTTATAAAAAATATAATTACTGAAAATAAAAAATAACCAAGAAATATAAATAAAAAAAAGTAAAATGTGTAAAGAAATTCTTTTTTCCTTTTGGATCAACAAAAATTATCTTTCTTAAAAAGTCATGAATATTCTTTGAGAAATTGTGTTCGGACTCATATCTAGTAGTTATAATTTTCTAACAAATAAAAAAAAATTCTAAAATCATCTATACTCTTCTCCTACTAAAATTTTACATAAAACTCGGTCAATAACTTAAATCGGCAAATGTCGTACTAGCTACAACGGCCTAAGAATATTATTTATATTATAAATCTGAGAGCTTGTTTGATGTAATTTTAATTTTCAATTTTTAAAAATTACATTTTAAAATAATTTTATAAAATAAAAATTATTCGATAAATTAATTTTTAAATTATTTTTAGTTAAATTTTTGTTAGTTATAAAAAAACAGAAAAAAAAAACAAAAACACCTAAATAATAATTCTGTTTTTTAATTTTAAAAACTGAAAATAAAAAATTATTTTAAAACTTATATTAATAAACATTTTTTATTGTTTGTTTTTAAAAACAAAAAAATTTATTCAAAAAGAGAAAATAAGCAAATCCTCAATCTTTATTTTTAAAGAATTAACCAACACTTTTTTCTTTTCTTTTTTTCTGAAATTACACATTTTACTTTGTGGTAGCTTTTAACTTATTATGTCAAACTAATATTTTTCTTTCTTAATTAACTATTTAGTAATATTATTTGTTGTCTTTATTAATCTCTTTAGTTAATATTTAATTTTTCAATTAACATTAAAATAATTCATAATTTAAAATTTTATCATTTAATAATAAATAAAAAAATCAAATCAAAACAACATTCATTAATATAATATTTACTTAACAAAAAGTAGTGAAATTTTTAAAAATTTATACTAATAAATGAAGCAGTATACTAACATTTATATATAGATACTATAATTTAAATTTTATCCCAAAAAAATATTTACTAGTATAATATGTTATATTTTTAACAGAATTTTAAAATATTTATATTATTAATATAATTTTTATCAAACAATATTACTTATAAAAATGGTGATGAGTAAGTTAAGTTAGTTTATTATATGATTCATAAGTAAATTAATAAAATAACATATTATAATAAATTTTAAAAGTTATAATATTTATATTTTAATATTTAATAAATTTATATGTTAAAAATATCAAAATATTAGATATTTAAAATAGGTTCTTTCAAATATTTTTAAAGGTAAATATCTTTTAAAAATATAATTATAACAATTTTAAATATAAATTTTATTTTTATTCACATAAAATGCAATCATATTTTCTCAATCTCAATCTTACTTTTTTTCATTTTGATTTCTTAGTTCAATCATTGTTTTGTTGTATTTTTGGCATATAGTTTGATAGATTGTGGTTGAAATTTAAGATTAAAAGTTTGAAAGAGATATCTAAAGCAATAAATTAAATGAAATCATATAATTGGGAATACAATATATCTATCCCAATTCTTTTAATAAAAAATAATTTGGCTAAATTGAAATAGAAGTAATGACTAAAGAGATAATTAATACTAAAAAATGCAGAAAAATTATTATCTATAAATATTTCACTTAAATCATATAATATTTTATTAAACTAATTTTTTACAATAATGACTATATAAAATTTTGTCAATTTTTGTTTAAATCATTATTTTTCTCTTAAATTAAAGTTGTACAATTTTTTTTATATGCATAATTCACTTAAATTGGGTGAATTTTACTTAAGCTAATAATATTTCTTCGATATTCATCTAATGAACTATTTATTTCTTATAACTTTAATTTAAGCAAGTTTAAAAAATGATTTAAACAAATTTTGTAGATATTATACTAAGTATATATAATCAGTGTGTAGAAAAAGCATTAATCAAATCTAAAAAACATTGAACAATTTATTAATAAAAAATAAATTTCATGATGAGTTAAGATGTAAAGTTAAATGTGAAAACTTTAATTTTAAAAGCTAGTAACTGCATACATAAGAGTTTGTAAAAAACCTAAAAATCTAAAATGACATTTAATGTTTTATTAATAAAAAAATTATTTTATATTATAAATTAAAATTTTATTAATGGATATAAAAGTTTTAATTCTTAAAATTAATACCTAAATACAAGATACATTTGTGTGAAAAAAAAAAGATAAACTAAATATTATCAATACAATTTTATAATTATTTAAAATAATAAATTTCAAAAGTTTGAATATTAATTTTATAAATAATTAAATCATAAATAAAATTAATATTATTAAATAAAAATACAAGATCTGAATTATTAATATTTTTAAAATATATTAATAATTTTGAGAAAATATTAATAATTTTGAGCATATTAATTCATATGTACATTATTAAATGACTTACTTAAATGTTTATTCATTTTAATTTCTTTATTATAAAATGACTATGGAATAAAGTTAGCAATACACTTTTTAATATACACTTCTTATATCTTATTATTATTAAAATTGATTAAAAACTACCACTGCTCATAACAAACAATGTTAAAGATTGTGATAGAATTATTGATGATAATAACGTGGAAGCTGTTTAAGGACGATTACGTGGCACAAAGAGGTGAGCATAGAAAGTGAATGAACTGGTTGAACGTGTTTATTTGATACTTGTCGTTTCTGTCTCGTTCGGTGCTCTTCTCTCCCTATTTGTCACTGAAATCTCAATCACACACTCCAATAATCTCTTCTCTTCCCCGTACAACTTTCATGGCTTCTCTCAACCTTCTTCCTTCTCTATCAATTTCTTCTCATTCCTTTGCTAGGCCGAAGGGTTTCATTCCCCGCAGCAACCTCCAACTTCTCACTCCAAAGGCTTCTCAGAAGCCCACCCTTGTCGTCAAATCTGCTGAGGGTGAGGCCTATGTCGCTGACTCTCCTTCAGCTTCTTCTGGCTATGCCTCTGATTCTTTGAAGCTCAATCTGCTGGTGGGTACTCGCCTTCTTCAATATCTTGTTTGTTAGCTTCTTTACAATCATGAAACTTCATCATTATCATGCTTATTGCTGAGCGTTTGATTAGTTAAAGCTTAAAAGAGGTTGAATTAAATCTGTTTGACTTCTGTGTCTAAATGCTAACAGTTTTAGGACAATGTTTTTTGATTGGGATAATTGTGAACTTATAATTATGAATTTCATTATGCTTTTGTTGTTGATTGAATTGTCTTGTTTCTTATGATTGAGTGATTAATGTGTGCAGAATGCTGTTTCTGGGCTAAATAGAGGTCTTGCTGCAAATGAAGATGATCTACGAAAGGCTGATGATGCTGCTAAGGAACTTGAAGCTGCTGGAGGGCTTGTAGATCTCTCAGTTGATATTGATAGGTTGCAAGGAAGATGGAAGCTGATATATAGCAGTGCATTCTCATCTCGTACTCTAGGTGGGAGCCGTCCTGGACCTCCTTTGGGAACATTCCTTCCTATAACTCTTGGACAGGTCTGTTACTGGCCACATGGATAATACTCTGATACTCCTCTTTATTCAATAACAAGTTCCCAAATGTGTAGTATTTATTGCTTTTTAAATCTTTTCTGCTGATAGGTTTTTCAACGAATTGACATCTTAAGCAAAGATTTTGATAATATAGTGGATCTTCGATTGGGTGCTCCATGGCCCCTACCACCTCTCGAATTAACAGCCACATTAGCTCACAAATTTGAACTCATAGGTTGGTTATGTGTTTCGTGCTTTTGTTTATTATGTGTATATGCATGGTAGATTTTGTGTGATTGCTACTTATTGCCTGATGTGAGATTTGTAGTTATGTACTATGGTATGGTCTTGAAACTGCTTTCGTTTTTATCTTGTATGTTTGTAATGTCCCAGGATCTTCAAAGATCAAGATAGTATTTGAAAAAACCACTGTGAAGACAGCTGGGAATTTGTCACAGTTGCCACCGTTAGAGGTGCCTCGAATTCCAGATGCATTAAGGCCTCCATCTAATACAGGAAGTGGAGAATTTGAAATTACTTATCTTGACAATGATACCCGCATCACAAGAGGAGATAGAGGCGAGCTAAGGGTCTTTGTGATTTCTTGAGCTCCTGGCGCACTTACTATGTGTTTTCTCTGTTGGACTTGAAAATCTTCCAACACCTGTGTCTGTCATCTTTTTGTCTTTTTTTTTTTCCTGACAGTGTTTGTATATGCTATTCAATATTGTAAACATGGATTTACAGATAGAGCTAAACCCCACTATGTAGCTCCAAGGGATCAAGGAATTTTTTTTTAAATGTAACATATTTATCTTTAAGGAATAATTGCTTATAGTTCACTAGATATAGAAACTTGAATACACACTCTATTCTCTTTGATGTAGGGCGTTTTTCTTTTCCCTCTAATGTTTTATCATATTTCCTATTTTTGTTCTCCATTATGAAAATCCTTTATGGCAATCAAATTCAAATCCATTCTTTTGCCACTTAAAGTTTTAAAGAAAATAAATTTTAGAGGTTGTGCATTAACTATAATCCTCCTAGTCCTGTATTATGACTTGAAGATACCTGATGTCTTCATACTTATGTAACTTTATTCCTGATATTGCCTCAAGCCCAGACAGGATGGATGATCATTCGGTGTCACTTTTTGGGGTTTCTGCAATTGGTTGCTAAGATACAACATTGGTAGCTTCTCTCCTTGCCCCCTCATTTTATTCCTCTCAGTCTTTGTAATTGTAAGCAATGAAATTTAGCAACAGTTATTTTAAAATTACAAATACTTTATTTGAGCACGGAATTTTTTTTATAATTTCGTGCATATATTTTAGGGAGATTTTTATAGCATTGCTTTTTTTGTTTATGTATATATAATTGAGAAATGCATGCCTCTAAATACACTTAATTATAGACGCAATAATTTCTCAACTCTCATGTTTCGTAGGATGTTGCATGTTGGTTTCCCTTGGAATACAGTATTCTAAGATAATGTTAATCAAACTTTAGCATTTTAAATTCATGAGGATAAAAGTTCCTACGAGTTTTCAGATTCTCTCATAAGAAGTGCAATGTAAGAGTGATCAATATGTCAGCACCGAAGCAGGAATGCATTTATGATGGTCAGAACTTAAGATTTTGCAAAACGTTTATTATCCCTTGCTTGTTTATGGTATGTGAAGGTACATTAGTTTGTCTTCTATTGCTTGCTTGCTGTTTTCTGCATCACATATGAAAAAATTGTAAATAGGAGAAAATAGTCAAATATTGTTGTATTGAATAACTATGGTAATTGTGGTTCATGTGAAGCATTTCTATTTTGAAATCCATGCAGATCTTGCTGTCCTAACAAGTAACAACTCTCAGGATGGCAGAAGCTTAATCTTTGGAAGACATCAATAGCAAATTGCAAATAAGTGAGAAAGCTACATCTTCATTCTAGTCTACTGTGCTGTTAGTAGGTCTTACCCAGACCTATCTCCAAGAGCCCTGAATGTCAACAGGCTGAACATCAGGTAGGTGAGAGACCTGAGCAAATGATACTAAAACTTTAACAAGAAAATGTACTAACGACTCCTTGGACTATAAGCATAAAGCTTCAATGGCAGTATTGGCGATAGAGTTATTCCAGTTACAGTGATTCTGTGAACTGATCCTCAATGAAAAGTAAAACATAGAAGCACTTGGTAGCATGATCTATATTGTATTTGAAAGACAGTGGTTTGTAGATCCACCAACTGACTACAGTGGATGACACACCACTTTATTTCCATTCACTGATATGCAACCCATGCAGACTACTTTGTGAAGCTGGAAAAGAAAACAAAAATATGGTTTCACTTTACCATCTATATGTATGCGTTACTAATGAGTTGCTTTTTGTTATGGAGAAATATAGGTGTTGGATGTGGATTTAGTTTCTTCTCCTCTACTTACTACAAAAGAATAATGAGTTATAGTCTTCTCATATTTTATTGATATGACAAAATGAGAACCATGATAGCATCTGCTGAAACCCATCTTGTATAAATAGCATCTGCTGAGGAGAATCTCTATCCCAGAATCTCAGCACCGATTACTGGCATGTGTGACTTCAGTTGAAATATGCAGGGGTTTCCCAAGTTTGGTTTTTAATAGCTTATAAGAGGTTGGATTCGATGATGAAAGTTCGTTTAATGTTTTATTGACAACTTCATCAATTTTAAGACGCCTAGCAATTAGCATTACTTAATTAACTCTAATTAATTGAATCTTTTTTATTATAATATGTTACTTGATCAAAATATCAATGTTTTTTAGTTTTCAACTAACTGTTGTTGTCTGCGATGTTTATGTTAGCTGTAAAATGATCAGTGTGTATTTTTATCCATTGAACTTTCGTTTCATAGTTAAATAACTTTTTTGTACGGTAAATTCTATTTTTTTGTATAAAGTAAAGTCTTTTATTTTTTTTGGTCGTTGGTGCTCAGATTAACAAAAGCAGCAAAATGCATCAGGGGCAACGGAAACTTTCTTTTATTTCGTTTGTATCTTACACAAACATGTAGCACAAAATTATAAAGGGCACAAGAAATTGTGTTTATGTTGCCTTGGGCACATGCAAGCGTGGTGAAGAGAAAGAGATGAGACAAAATCCATAAAAAAACAAAAGACATAATACTGATAAAAACGTTTTTTTTTAGTTTTAATTCTTTTAACATATTTGAGATAAATAAAATAAAGGAAATCGAACCGAGTCCAAAGAAACATACCTGAGGATTAATTAGAACTTAAGTTACCAAACCCGTTTTTAATTAAAGTTCACAAAAAAAAGTTATTCAAACTTCAAAAATGTTTGATAAAATTGTCCTTTAATTATTTTCTTATCCGGTCAAGATTAAGTGCTTACAGCAATATTTTTAATAAAAATTTAAATTTTTTTGGTCAAAGAGTGATAATCTTGAAAGAATGCAAAACATTTATAAGAGCTTTTTAATTAAAAAGCTCATGAAAAAGCTTTTTAATTAAAAAGCTCATACATAATAATGCCTGACATTTATAATTAAAAAAATGAAAGAAATACTTTCATAAACTTACATTTTTCAGATGTCTTAACAGTTCAATCATAAATTAATATTTATCTCGTTAACAAATTTCCAATCTTCAATCATATTGTAATTCCGTACATTTGAATTATTTTTTATTTTCACGAGAAAGTTATTTATAACTTTTGTTTTTATTGCATCCTGAAAGTTATTAATTGTTTCAACGTCGTCTTTTTTGTTTTTTCCCAAATAACTTATGGCAAGTGTTTTAGGTGTCACTACTTATTCATTTAGGATTAAACTTTGATCAAATTAAAAAAAAAAAACTAATTACATAATCCCTTTTATTTTAATTATGTATGATTTTATTTTTAATTTTTGTTACCAATCAAGTCTCTTTATTTTAAAATAAGGAAAAATTGGTCATATTTGTTTCAATTTTTTCCTATCTAGAACTTTAAAATTCTTATTTTTAACTTAAAATCCTTACAAATTGAATCAATTAAACTATTTTAAATATTCTTATTCTCAAATATCACAAACTAAAACATCAAACTCTACTTTACAAAATTGAAGTTATTTTCCCATTTCAAACCTTGATATCAGGTCCTGTAAAATTCTTTTTAATTTTATCAAAATTTTGCTAAATTCCATGCTTTTAAATTTTAAGTTTTTTCTTTTCATACTTTTAAAATTGGTACATATATAAAATTCATTGTAAACCCTCGAGTATTTAGATAAAAAGCAATAATTTAAAGATTTTAGGTAAAAAAAACTATTGATATTAAGATGAAATTTGCTTAATTTTATAAATCGAGAGACTAATTTTAAAATGTTATTTTGAACTTTGGGTTTATTTAAAATCACATGCACCTCTGCCTTTTTCCTGAATTTAAAATTATATATTTTTTTATCATAAAAGCTGAAGCATGTTTCTTTCTTTCTTCTTCTTCTCTTCTCTTTTTTCATATAGCATTAAAGAAATGTGGTTAAAATGCAATATTGACCAATCAGCATCCTAAATTTAAGCCAAAATTATTACAATTTAGTAAGGCTCAGAATTAATTGAAAAAAACTTCCGAAATAAAATATTGATTGCAAAAATAGGTTTGCATTAGAATTTCTTTTATTAAGTTCATTCGCTAAATCTATCATTTATTTGGATTTATTTTGTGAGCTTATGCTCCCAAAATAAAAATCTGAATGGAAGGGAATTTCCCTGAAAATATAAATGGAACACATATAGACGTTAGAACTGTAACGGCTACATTTTGGTTGAAATTTCAAACTCCTTCTTCTCTCTTTCTCTCACTCATCTTCTTCATTTCTAGCTTTTCTTGCACTTTCTTCCTCGTTCGTTATTCTCAATCTTTCATCTTATTTCTTTTGTGGGTCTGCTTCACATTCAATTTCTCATCGTCATGGCTCCCACCCCTTCTTCAAAACCAAACCACTCTACTCAGTTGAAGACTCCACAATCCAAACACCGCCTCAATTTCAATGGCCTTAAAGCAGCACCATCACAAACACACCCTTCTCCCAATCCCAATTCTGTTGCCAACAAGGAACCCCCTCCTGAACACCCAATTGAAGTCATTGCCAGAATCCGTGACTACCCAGATAAAAAAGACAAGCCTTTATCGGTTCTTCAAACCAGTTCCAACTCTAATTCTATTAGGGTTCGTGCAGATTTTGGGTACCGTGACTTTACCCTTGATGGTGTTTCTGTGTCTGAGGAAGAGGACTTGGATGTCTTCTATAAGAAGTTTGTGGAATCTAGGATCAATGGGGTTAAGCTGGGGGACAAGTGCACCATCATGATGTATGGGCCAACTGGTTCTGGCAAGAGTCACACCATGTTTGGGTGTTCAAAGCAGGCAGGGATTGTGTATAGGTCTCTGAGGGACATTCTTGGAGATGGGGATGCTGACGATGGTGGTGATTCAAAAGGAGAGCATCTTGGGTTGGGGACTTTTGTTCAAGTCACTGTTTTGGAGATTTACAACGAGGAGATTTATGATCTCTTGTCCACAAATGGGGGAGGTGGAGGAGGAGGATTTGGATTTGGGTGGCCTAAAGGCAGTGCTTCAAAGGTAACAATATAATAATCTACGTTGGATAGTTGGTTGATCACTGTTATCTTTTTCTTTTTTTGCTCCTATCTTGTGTCTGTAGGGTTTTGTTGCATCTGGCTAAATTTGTTTATTTTGTGGCTCATTTTGCCTTTCATTTTCCCTTGGCCATATATATGATTATATGCTTTTCTCTGTAAATTTTCTGCTATGCTTCTTTCACAATAAAAAGATGAGTCAGTCTTGACACCTAGCTTTTTAAAGCTTGTTTTGGAAGACCATGGATCAACGGATTGCATTGCTTATTGGAATTTTGGAGTGGATCACAATAATTAGCTAAACGGCTCAATGTTTCTCTTATTTGTACTCATACATGATTGTCATCAGCATAACGAAAGACTTACAATTCTTTTGGAAAAAAAATATTGTTTATGAGGACTAGTTTTTACATATCAATAATTTAAAATCAGTTAGTTTGGAAATATTAACTGAACGATTGCTTTTTAACTTAAATTATCTTCCCTGACATTTGGATGGCTTTACTTTCTTACTTCCACTATTTTACTTGAAGGTGAAACTTGAAGTGATGGGGAAAAAGGCTAAGAATGCAACCTATATATCAGGAAATGAAGCAGGCAAGATCTCGAAAGAAATTCAGAAGGTGGAGAAGCGAAGAATTGTTAAAAGCACACTTTGTAACGACAGGAGTTCAAGAAGTCACTGCATGGTATGGTTGCTTTGGAAGGTGGTTCGGATTTATTAAGTTCCATTGATTGGTAACTGATTGTATGTCTTTCATGTTGATAAGGTAATCCTTGATGTCCCAACTGTGGGAGGGCGGCTAATGCTTGTAGACATGGCAGGATCAGAAAATATTGAACAAGCTGGTCAAAGTGGATTTGAGGCCAAAATGCAGGTAATTTCTTTGCCATAATGATTTTCTTTCTTGAGTTTCTTCAATCTTGCAGTTCTCTAATGATTACATTATACTGTCGTTGAAATTATAGACTGCAAAAATCAATCAAGGAAATATAGCGCTGAAGAGAGTGGTGGAGTCCATTGCAAATGGTGATTCACATGTGCCTTTTAGGGACAGCAAACTCACCATGCTTCTGCAGGTAAATAGTGTTTCTTAATTGAGTGAATTGCTGGACTCATGTTCTGTTATTTTAAGTTTTATTGATGCAAATACTTTTTCTGCTTTCCCTTTTCAAGGATTCCTTTGAAGATGATAAGTCAAAAATTCTGATGATACTGTGTGCAAGTCCTGATCCCAAGGAGATACACAAGACAATCTCTACTCTTGAATATGGAGCAAAAGCAAAATGCATAGTCCGTGGCCCTCATACTCCAGTTAAGGATGATGAATCATCTTCTGCTGTCATTTTGGGATCAAGAATTGCTGCAATGGATGAATTTATCTTGAAGCTGCAAATGGAAAGCAAGCAAAGAGAGAAAGAGCGAAATGAAGCACACAAAAAGCTTTTGAAGAAAGAGGAAGAAATTGCTGCATTAAGAGCTAAACTGGACATGGCAGAAGGGAAAGGAACTCCTGCAAGTGAGGAGGAGATTAACTTGAAGGTAAATGAACGAACCCGACTTCTGAGACAAGAGTTGGAAAAGAAGTTGGAAGAGTGCCAAAGAATGACAAACGAGTTTGTTGAATTGGAGAGGAAGAGAATGGAAGAGAGGATATTACAGCAGCAAGAGGAGGTTGAAACTCTGAGAAAGAGACTAGAAGAAATTGAGTTGCAGCTATGTTGTTCAAGGCATGGGTGTGGTGAGGAAACCGAATCAAAAGACATGGAGTCAAGTGGGTTTATGAGAAGGCTATTGCGTGTCTATAAAAGTGAGGAGGATCCTGGAATGGTGAAATCAATGGATTTGGACATGGATGATCAAGAACCCCTCGCCCGTGAAGTGAACATTGTTGGTGGGGTTATGTGCAAGGGTGATCACAATTTTAAGCAAGACTTCTCTAATCAACCTTGTACACAAGAAGATGCTCATGTTTTTGCACCAAACTTTGGCCAAAGAGTATGTCTCAGTACAGTATATGAAGACGAAGGAGAAGGAGTTGATCATGAAGACAAAGGAGGGGAGGATGAGGAAGTGGAGAAAGAGGTCATTGAAGAAAAGAGGCTATGTACTTTTGACAAGCCTAGTGCAGCAGCCCCCTTGTCAACCTTAAACAGAAGTCCAAAGAGAGAGGATTACTGTTTTAAGGCAAGTTCAGTGGATGACAAGGATATTGGGTCTTCTAGACTACTGAGAATTCAAAATATATTCACTCTTTGTGGAAACCAAAGAGAGCTCTCCCACCACATTGGAACCCCAATTCCTACAAAAAAGAGGTCTGATGAAACTTTTGATCTCAGGTTTTCTCCTGCAAGGACAAACGAGAAGGATTCCATTTTTAAAATCTCCAACAAGGAGAACCTGGAACCACATAATATTTTGGGAAATTAATTGCTTCAATTGTTTGTGCTGAAAATTGAAAAAGTTGTGTAACATATGATGGATGGATGTGTTTCCTTCTGGAAATGTGACTTGTAGACTATTTGACTATTTCATTATCTAACACCTGAGTGTTATTACTATGTTTTTTTTTCGTACTTCCTTTTTTAATATGTATATAGTTTCATCTGATTGTTGTTTGTTGTACTACTTTGTTCTATAAATATATATCTGTTTGCCCTTCTTCGTGCTGTGTTATAAACTAGTTGGTAGTTATGCACAAATCACTTTTACTGACACTTTTACTCCAGCACGTTTCACATTTATCAGTAGGTTCAATTTATTGGTTTAAAAAGTTGTAATATTTGACAAAAAAAAAGTTACATTAATTCACTGTTCTTTTTAAAAATAATTTCACATGTAATAAGAATCCATCTTACCCCATTCAAACAATTTTCTTTAAAATTTAACCTGTTTTACACACCATTCCTTGCTGTAAATTAATTTTTTTAACATATAATCTAGAGGATCCAAAATAACCAATGACACTATTTAAAAGTTTTATAAAAGAAAACTTGAAAGATAAAAAAAATATTGAAGAAAAGTTATATTGAAAGGATGGAAATCATAACATCAAGCATGATTATACTCAAGAGATGTAATGAAACAATTAATTAATAATGGAAGAACAAATTTTTGCCCCTGAAATCTCTCTCTAAATCTGAACCTGATGCCAGTCCACTATCACCAAAGAGAGAGAATCTCTCTCTCTCTTTCTCTCTCTCCCTCTCTCTCTACTGAGAGGTAGGCCCAGGCCCAGACTCCGTAAAGGAAATATCTGTTAAGGATCCTCCTTTGGATTGTCTTCGAGTTCTTGAAGCCTTTCTTGTGGACCCATCTTTTTCCTCAGATGTTGTCTTGGACTTTCTACGAGGCTTGCACGATGTTGGTGGTTTCTCCTCTTCTGATGAGGGACGATTCATTTTTCTAGAAGATTCTGAAGAATGATGTCGTCGACTAGGCTTCGATCCCTCAGTTGGGTTCTCTCGAGCAGGAGAATTCGTTGTGGATTGCCCCTCTATAGAACGTGGCCTTGACTTTCGAACTCGCTTTCCATCACTTTTGCTGTTATTATTATCATTACTATTGTTATCTGCATCGTAAAAATACCACAATGTTTATGATTAAGCTATAGTATCTCACATCTATATGACTAATCCAATCATTATAATAAGATATGATCGAACCTTCAGGTGTCTTGGTGGAGTTTACTACCGTTCCTGAAGCAGGTTCTGGCGTTTCTTTAAACTCAGTCATCTACACAATTTCTCATTAAGAAACAAATGAAAATGTGTAGACGGTTATGTGGATAATAAATTGGAAGAGAGAAAGAAAAAAGAGAAAATGATACCCAGCTTGGCGGAGTTGCTTTTGCATCTTCACAACCAATATGTGCCAAATGCTTTACATCTGTTGGGAACCCAATTTGTATTTCCTTTTCACCTTCCTCATCTGCAATTTCATCGTTGCTTAAATTAACATTTAAAGTTTTTTAATTTTCAAATTTATTAGAATTTTAAAAAAGCATGAATAATTTTCAAATTTTATGTGCAAAGTTGCTTGGTGGATGAAATCAATTGCATGAGTTTATACAAATAGGCATGTTTATTCTTGTTTAAGGGAAAAGAAATAATATGATAGGAAATGAAATGTAGTTGTACACAATTAAGGAAGCATGTTTCCTATTTTATTTCTTCGTGACAACAGAAGATTATGCTTACCAAATATCTGGGATATGTATCTAAGCCCTTTAAGGAGGCCTTTCATCTGGCCTTTCACTGCAGTTGACGACATTTTTGAAGCTCTTGAACAATTTGCACTCGAAACCTTTCACTTCAAAGGTGTTAGAACCTCCAATCTTCGATTGAATCAACTACAAATTTCTGAAACCCAAAATAGATCATACAATAAATCTTCTTTTACCATTTAATCATTTTGCCTCAATCTCATTATCAACCAATCACATCGTTTCATGACTAAATATTTTATGGAGACAATCCTCGAATAACATGTGACAATTTTTAACGGGTTGGTTAATGTTTTCTAGCTCTTAATCTTTTTAAAAGAAGAAAACGAAGCTTCCATACAATCATCATAATATAGACTAATTCAATTGAAAATGAAACCCCAATCCTTCCTTTTAAATTTTCATTTTCTAAATAAAATAAAAAAATAAGAATGCAATATAAAACATATGACTGACCACCTTCTGGACAAATGTTTGAATCAACCATATATATGATGATTTGGTTGGCAACAAAGAACTAACGTTGATGACAAGATGGAGATTTTTTTTTTTTTTTTGAAGATTAGCAGTTCTTGGTTGGATGTTTTGGAATGAGCATCCAAATCCAAACCAAGAAGAGGGAGACTTCAGGTTAAAAAATCTTTAAATTGTATAAAACAAAAAGCATTGGATTTGATTTACCGCCCCCTATCGGTGGCTAGGCAAATGAAAACCAATAACTCCGATGGAAGTCTAGAGAGGTTTCATCGGAATTTTCATGTGCGTTGGCTAAGTTTGGGATAAGTGTTATAAACCTAATTTTAGTGAAAGTGTGAGAAAAAGACGGGTTGAAAAGTATAATTGTATGGTATATGCAAATTTGGTGAACCTTAATTTTAAAAATATATATACTATTAACGAAGAGATGAAAATCATTGGGAATTTCCAACTAGCATTTTTTATTTAGAATTTTAAATCTTTAACTGTGTCATACTCAAGCGTACGTACGTGACATGTTGCCTTCCCATGCATTTCGTAAACTTTCATGTATTAACTCGATCTCGATCCTTTTATTAAAATGGGTAAAAGTGGTCTTGCAAGTAAAAAACTAAATTTAACTTTTGTTTAACACCAATCCCGTCGAAAGTTTAAGGTCCCATGAGATACTGTGCAAAGAATATCCATGAGGTTGAAGTTTCCAATGACATGGTGGCCTGTTCAATTTGAAGTTTGCTTTGTGAGGCTTGCAGGTATATATATGTTGAACACTCATTTTTATCCATTTTAAAAATGGTCTGAAAATTGATAGTTTGTATTGTCCAAAGGTAGGGATAATATGCAGGCTTTGGATAAGGTACTAATAATACATATTCATACTTGTATTAAAGAAAAGAGATTTAGAAAAGTTGATGACAAGTTTATAAAAATAGTTTCATTTTCATAAACTTTTTTTAACTTGTTTTAATTTTTTTTTAAGTTTAATTTATCAAAATAATTTTTTTAAATTTTGTTCTATTAAATTTTATGATTAAATTTTTTTTTTCTTTTTAAACTGTAGGTATTTTTAGAAGCAACACAGTTGGAGTTGAATTTTTCTTTTAAATATTCAACACAATTACATTAATTGAGATTCAAACTTGAAACAACTCATTAAATTAAAGACTAAACCTTCACTTTAATCCTTGAGAGAGTTTGAGTCCAATATTTTAATTTCTGAGACATTTAAAATATCATGTTAATTTCTAACTTTTTTTTCATCATTTATTTTAGTCCTTAACGTCAAACCCCGTTAAAAAACTGTGACAGAAAGTTGAGTTGTCACATCAAGTGCTACATCAGAATTCTACTTCACAAAAACGACATTGTTTTTGAAAGTTAGGATGACACTTTAACTGTGAAATTGTGTCGTTTTGATCTAAGGACCTATTTGCTAAACATTGACCATACATTTGGATAATTACCACCACCACTGGAACTTCCATGCTCTTTACTACCTCCTAAACTCTGAGAATTCATCGCCATGTGAACTGCCGCAGTGATCATGGCTAAGAAAAAAATCTCAATCTCAACATAAATCTGAGATATTGGAACCACTTGCCTGCCTAATGAACTCCCTCCCAATCCATACTTAGACTTCACCTCAACACGAGAAGGTGGAGCATGAATGCTCTCATCACTTATTGTTTTCCATGGGGCAAAGTGCAAATCTGGAGTGTTTGGACGAGAAAGAAAGGCTTTGCAGCAAGCTGAGTTGTACCCAAATTTTATTTTTCGAGCATACGAAAAAAGAGTCCAGCTGAGCATATTTGTTTACGAGTTTCTTGATCCCAGAAATCTTGTACTCAAAGTCACAGATAAAGTTGACTACCCAACAATGGAGTGGATGACCCCCCATTCTTTCTAGTGGGTTTTTTCTCGTTCCTTTTGGTACCATTCACCCTTTTCCAAGCATAGGTAGAACCCCTCTTTCCTATACACAACAACAGATCCAAGCAAGATGAGTAGTTTATAGTTGGGAGATGAGTAGTTTATAGTTGGGGTAGACATACCATCAAGGGTCTGATACACAGATCATAAACAAAATGATCTAAAGTCTTCACAGTCCTACAAAACACCCAAAATGAAAAAAAGTAAAACATTACTAAGGGCTGATACACAGATCCATCAATAAAAAAACTCTCATTAAACCAATAGAAAATAAAAATCATGCACAATTAAAAGTTACAGATCTAATTTCCTTATCTTGTTTATCCCTAAAACATTACTAAGGGTTCTTTGTCTCCAAAACAAAAAAATGACTCAATAAATTAAAAAAAAAATTCACCAAATTCTCCATCTATTGGCCCTTCTACCTTTTTCCACTACAACAAACTTCAATATTTAAATATTTCACCTCCAAGCACAACTATGAACAAGAATTTAGGTGAGATCCTGCATGGACTTCGGGTAAGATTCTTTTTTAACAAAAATGAGGAAATACGTGATTAAGTTGGACAAAAGGGGCTTCAATGACAATGATACCGTTTTGCAATTATTTGTACTACGCCAACTTCTAAAAACGATGTCGTTACTGCTAAGTGAGATTCTGACGTAGCACTTAACGTGACAGCTCAGCTGTGATGGTTTCTTAGCAAGATCTGACGTCAAGAACTAAAATGAATAACAGAGAAAGAAGTTGAGTACTAACGTGATATTTTAAATGTTTCAGGGACTAAAATACTAGACTCAAACTCTCTCAAAGACTAAAGTGAGGGTTTAGTCTTAAATTAAAATAATCTTATACTAATTGATTCATGTGCTATAAATTTATACTATAAATTTCAAATAACAAAACATATTAAATAAACACATAATAAAATCATTTATTTATTCAATCAGCTCATTATACCTATACTTGTAACAACTCTGGTGCTCATGTCCTATTCAACAAAAATCAAACTCAATCGATTATTTGTGTTTAAATTAAATGAATTGTGATTTTTCTTTTAACTTATCTTTCTTATTTTGCAAAATAATGAAATAAGAACATTTTTAATACTAAAATCAACTATAAAAAGTCAATAGAAAAATATGTATTAAAACTACAGTATTTAAATCAATTTAAAATTTAAAAATCGTTTAAATTCTAGTTATAAAATACAATAAAAAAGGTAATTAATAAACCACAAGATAAGCTAATTTTAATTAATAATCATGTAATTATGTATGTATTATAATCAATGTAATTTTAATAAATCAAAAATTAACTATTCCATATTCATATTCATGGCTTTTTTCTATAAATAAATAAATTTTAAATACATCATTTTTTTAAAATCTTGAAATATGTCTCTCTTTTGTTTAGTGTTCAAGTTAGTACAAAACATGCTCAAGTTTAACTTAATTGTGTTCAAGGTTTTAGTGAGATTTATTTAACCAAACTCATCTAAAATTTAGAATATAAAACACTTGAAGGTAGGTTAATGCAACATTCACACTAATACCAACAAAAAAAAAAAAATTCTACAACAACTTTTAACATTAGTTAATTTTTTAAATATAAAAAAAATACATAAATTAAATCTTAATAATACGAAGTCATCATCTTAATATTCTATTATTACGCAATCAAGCAACAAGAAGAATATCATACCAAAATAAACATTTGTTTCTTAAAAAAAATCGACAAAGTAAAAAAAATGTAAAAATACTAAAAAATATAAAAATAAATTAGAAAAAATAGACAAAACATTAAATTAAAAAATTATTCAAATTTCCTTCAAGTATTTGATTAAATAAATCTTTAAAAATTTTATAAAATATACATATAATTTGTATAAATAAAACTTAAACAAATTATACATTCATGTTAATGCAAGTTGCAAATTCATGCTATGTTCAATTATTAGTACGTTCTTTCTCATAATAAAGTCAGTCATGTTACTGAATACTGTGTAAATTATAAATCGTAGATCTTGATGACTTATTTCTAAATACAGTCATGTTCAAATATGATATTTTTAAAGATATTATTATTTTTATTCATAACATAAAAGCCCCGTGTCTATACCAAGCTTACGCCCATCAATTTAATGGGTAAAAATTAATCAATTGTTGACAATTTGTAAGAAAATTTTGTAAATATTAATTAATTATAAGTCTAATTATTATCTTTGAACAAAGGCTAATATTTCTCTTGCTTGTCAATTCCATCCAGGGAGAAAATAATTGACCGGTGAGAAGGACATGCCTTTATATTTTATTGAACGAGAGAAAGAACATTTTCAATGGTAATGAAAGTGTTACATGACAAATTCTTGCCCTTCTCTTAGGCTGGCGTGGTGCTTATTAAATGTTTAAGTTAGTGCTTAATTAAAGGATAAAACGTATATATTATTTTAATAAAATACTAGTTAGTAATTTGTGTAATTTGTAAAAATAGATTTTGGTTCAAATTTCTCATTACAAGTTTTTTGACAAAGAAAATTGTGATATTTGAATAATAAAAAATAAAGGCTTATTTGGAAATTTTAAATCTTTGAGAAACTATAAAAAAAAAAATTATAAAGTTCTTTCACAGTTACACAATCCTGCTATATTCTAAATAAAAAATTACAATGAGAGAAAAATTTCAGATAGTAAAAGTAAAATTATGTCTTTTTATCCGTATCTTAACCATCATTTTAATTAGAATCATAAATTTAAAAATAACAAAAATAATTTTAGATTATCTATAGAAAGAATATCTAAGAGATGAAATGATTTGATGCATGCAAGTGATAAATTTTATGAAGAAAATTTGAACTTCAAAAAAAAAAAAATCTCAAATAATTAAAGTATATTCAAATAAATTATTTAGCCTGACTAATAAGGTAAAATTATTAAGTATTGAGAAAGATTTAAAGGTATAATTATCATTTTAGAAAATATTAAGTATTTATATGAAACTCTTAAATGTCTTATAAGTAAAAAGAGTAAAGACATGCATAGAGCTGTTAAAAAGTCCAACTAACTCAATCTTATCCTTAGCTCATGTGTATTAGGGCCAAAAAAATCTAATAAATCAGAAGTCCTATACACAATATTAAATCAGGATTTTATGTGCTAAAAAAATTACTAATATATACCTTAATATTTTAATGATTTATACAATAAAAAAATTGTCAAACTCATAAAAATTTACATGTTAATAATGCGTTTTCAATATCAAATAAAACTATGATAAAATTAAAATTAAAAATATTTTAATTTATTCAAATATATTTAAAAGGTTTTATTGTGATAATAAAAGACCATTTGTTATATATTTTTTTCTTTAATACATGAATCTTTATTATTGTTAAATAATGGTGACACTTTTAACTTTTTTTATATATAAAAAATTGTCAAAATATGGTGTTTTGAGAAAAATTATGCAAATATGAAAATTTTTAAAATGAAAAAAATCACAAATGATGTTTTTTGCATTTGAAAATTTTTTTATTATGGTAATTTTTTATTTTTTATTTTTTTTTAAATTGTCATTGTCAAGATTTTACTTTTAAAAAAATAATATTTTTTAAAATCGTTCATTGTTTCATCTTTGAATCTCTATACCCTATACTTGCACCAAAAATCACTATTGACGATTTTTTAATCCTCATTTTCATAATTTTTTAAATATACTATAGTTTAGTATATATTATTTTTAAATGTCATATGTAAAAAATAATCTGCTTTTATATTTATAATTCATGCAAAACTTGTTAAGATTTTTTTATAATTTTTTATTATTATTGTATATTATTATTTCTTACTTATTACTTTTTTATATAAAAAATTATTTTAGATATCATTTAGTATCAATATATGCATCTTAATTACTATAATTAAATAAAATTAATTTTATAAATTGTTTATATTAAAAATACTAAATTTATTGGCAAATAAATAATAAAAAAATTCTTGAAATAATATTAAATTTATTATAATAATTAATTGGTAAGATTTATTTTTAATAATAAATAAAGACATTAGTGCAAAATAATTATTTTTATATTTTAAAGTAATAAATCATTTGAAATAAATATAAAATATTGAAATAAAATTTAATATGAAATAAAAGGAATATACTTATCACATCTATTTTTTTCATTTAAATATAAATATATAACTAAACTAATTCTTTGAATCGTTTAAATTTAATATTATTGTTTATTGTATCACAAAATTATAATATATTTTAAGTCTTAACTAAGTTAGTTATGATAAATAATATTTATTATAGTTGGTCTAAAGTAATGTGACAATGGTAAAGAGGTCGGAAAAAATAATTTCAAAACGTTAATTTATACTTTTCATAGCATAAAGTATATATGTAAATATATAGACATACCTTTTATAAAATATTTACTATTCTTTCAAAGTTTATGTCATAATTTATATATTTTATGGTTAATATTTTCAAAGTAATTAATAAAAAAACTAATAAAGGTAAAAGAAACATATATAAAGAACTTTTAATATTAATAAAGGTAATACATGTAACTCAAACATTAATTTCAAGAGGAATAAGCTGATTAATTTTTCTAATAGTAACTAAAATGATTCAATTAATAATGTAAGAAATCGTGAATTAAGTTCTATAACAAAAGAAGATTTTATTTACAAATTTCATTTAATTTTAATACAAAATAAAACTAATATAAGATTTTTATTAATAACAAATCTATTTTCTATTAACAAATTTAAACTAAAAAAAATGTTTGTTGTTTGTAAAGTAAGAAAGAAAGTTAATAATATGTTTTTGTAATTGCTTTTATAACTACTTTTTGTTGTTTTAGTTTATTAAATAAATATCTCAGTCAATAAATAATTTTTACATTTTAAAAATAATTTAGTTTATTATTATTAAAATCTTAGTTCCATTTTCAGTTTTTGTTTTATCTAAATTATTATAAATGTTCCATTGCTATTGAACAGAGGTGAGTTTATTCTTCATTCATTCTCCTCTCCTCACAATTTTATGCCTTTTTATGCTATAAAAACAAACAATAGCACAAATTTTGTTCCTAATTAAAAGAGTAATAAAATGATCACAAAAAAGTGAAACAAATGCACAGCAACACGTTGAATAATTCTATAATAAATGCAGAACAGCCTTTGAGGAATTAACAAGCAAAAATTATCTTGGTTAAATACAGACTAACCACATCAAAGTCCCAAGATTCTATACCACCATGCAGAAAACAAGTAATTTGCGTACATGATTAAGTCAGTGATTGTTTATCATGTTGATTGTTGCCAATACAGAAGCATGGAGTTTAAAGACTCAACATAAAATACGGGGCACAATCAAAGAGGAGTTCATCAAAAGACTTCTGATCTTGAAACCATGTTTCATGAAGCCTTCATGTCATCCAAGCCCAATCGAGCCTGCACCAAAAGAATAAGCCTTTAAGTTCCTAAATCCTTTTAAAACTAAAATAAATTAATATATTTATCTGGGTAGTGGAAGATGTTATCTATGGAATGCTATGATAACGAGATGATACATATCGCAGTCCTTTCAAATTTAGTGTGTACACACAGCCACACCCACACGGGGATTTATTGACTCTAGGATTAAGTCTTCGACATGTTACTTTACTTAATAACTCTTTTGGATTACAAATTTCATAAATACAACTTTTTAACCATATAATATCATCTTAATGATCATGCATGTCAAATTTTAGATGAATTAAACATTCATACGTATGTAATTTTATTGTTGACATTTAAAAAGTATATTATAGGTTTAAATTAAGTTGAAGTAGCAATCAAGTAGAATTTTGTAAACTTGATGCACTTAATGAAAACTCTCAAACCAGTGATTAGATTAATAAAATATAATGTCTATAAAAATAATTAAGCGAAATAAATTATCAAAGATTTACAATTGAAGTAAATAGATCCCTTCTCATATAAATATATGTAGTTAAGTGTCTCAAGTAAAAGATAAGTGTGAGAAAAGTAAATTTCAACTGCATAATTAAAATGGTGGTTAAGATTTAAAAATAAAATAAAAAATAAAAAATCTTGACATTCTTATGTAGTTGAATGACCAAAATCAACTCCTCACTTATCACACATGCACCAGATATGTCCTTATACATTTGCGCATGCTTATGCAGTCCAATGTCTTTTTTTCAGGTCATTTAGATCAGTTATGATAATGAATAAACTAAAAAATATCCAAGATATCTTACCAGAAATTTGTGATTCTCTTCAAGGAGAGGAGAAAAGTCAGTACAAAATTTCTCTATATCAGCAGTGATATCGGCAGTGCCTTGTATCACCTCCATGAATTTCTTCCTATCAGGAGCAAGCTTCATTGCTACCTGCATGTAAAGTATTTAACGTCATAGGAGCACATTGGACCAAATACTATACTACCCCTCAAAATAGATTAAGTCAATTGCCAAGAAAAAAACGGAGATGAATACATTTCCCTTGCAACAGAATATGAAATATTCGTGGGATGGGGGAAAAGATTGTAGCAAATAGACAGCACAATAATGAAAATAGTAACAATCCATTTCCAATGACAACTATTTTATGGTCCAGAATGTGACATTTGACAGACTTAAAGGACTATATGAAGCAACATTTTTCAATAAAAAGGTTCTGTTTCTATCAAGAATTTTCAAGATTGTAAGAAAAGAAAAAAAGCATCAAAAGAACATTACAGTGAAGCTTGAACTAGCAAGCCAGCCATGCCACTTCTTTAGAGTCTTGTTATAGGAATCTGTACAGGCTTGTGACATTGACCAATCTGCATGCTCAATTAAGTTTTGGAACAACGCCACCAAGAAATCCATTGCCCTGAAAATTTTACAGGTCAGAAATAAATGTATCATATATTAAAATACAAGAGCCAAATGCAATTAATAACTGTATTTTGAGGTCTCTGACCATAAAGTAAATATTAGTAAATTAATATAATTATTTAAAAATATCACCCTATTACTAAGGTTTAGGTTAGAAGAGCTACAAGGAAGGCTACTGAATTGATGTCCATGAGAGTCAGAATGAATGGACAGGGGTTGGGAATTAGGCAAAGGAGGGACTGGCTCCAATGTGATTGCCGGTACACATTGTAGTAGCAAGGAGTTAGGAATGACAGTGGCATTCTGTTATTAGAGGGGGGGATATATGTATTGAAGAGAGCATTGAGAGAGTAGGCAAGAATTAAGTGGTAAGGTGTTGAAGGAAAGAGGTCGGTTGAAGAATCTTTGTTTTTTCTTTCTTATGTTACTGGTACCTATCATTATCCCAATACATTGCCCTTACACTTTCAGAAAGGTAAGCTCAACTAGTAGAAGCTTCATAAGCTCAGAATAAAACAAAGAAAAACAAAACTCTATAATTGAAACCAGCAAAAGGATCCATCATTGAGTGAAAGTAAACAAAAACAATATAAAATTTCCATAACACCTTGAGAAAGTGACTCAACCAAAACAGACAAGAAGTAAATTCAGGCTTCTGATCATTTAGAAAAATAAGCCAGGATCAGATTTTGTTGGTCCACAACTAGAGTTACCAGAGAATATCATGGCAGATTTGTGATGATAGACACACTTTCATAATAACCATTCATGAATGAATGCACACATGCAGTTCTTTGAAGTATCTAATTCATAACTTTCGGGTCATGTCGCATTTTGGTCCCAAAGTTTGGAGAGCATATGTCTTAACATGACTTTTATATGAGCTTTGTTGTTAAAAACTTAAATCATTATTTCAGAATTCCAAACATATCTCAATATCTTTTTCATCGTAATCTTTTTTCCTTTGGCTGTTTGTTTGCTCATCGACAACAACCCTGCTTGGAGCATTAGAAATTAAAAAAATAATTCTCTAAAATTACAGATTTGGGAATGCCATCCCAATATTAATTACAAGTTAATAATAAGTGATTGGCATTCTTTACCTTGTAAGCCAAAGAAGTCCATTGGTACAACTGGATGACGACTTAGTCGTTTTAGTTTCAACCTCCGCTTGTACCAAACTGTACAGGTAGTTAAATCTGGTTGGATTGGAGGAATATTTAGATTCCAATCTCTGCCTTGACAGTCAACACAGTATAGAGTGAGAACATATAGCATTTGAAATCTTGAACCCAATATTAGTAAGGATTAAAAAGTAAATCATAGAACATACCAAAAGTTGTATAAGAAGTAAAGTGTAAGCATGTTTATACAAGCCAGTTAAAAAAGAATTAGAAAAATAAATCAACACCCAAGTTACACTTCAAGCATAGCAAGTCATATTAAGAAAGATGTATTAGTATTACATCTAAAGCCGCAAGCATGTGATGACCCATATATACCAAAAATAAAAAGATCCAAAAACTGGAGACAAAAACATACCGATATGTTACCCCCTATGTCAGATTTAACAAGGGTCATAGCTGCTCCAAACTTATCTGCCATAAGAAATGAATTAGTCCATCTAATCATGGTACAAGTACTCATATTGTCATACATTTGAGGCTTAACCAACCATCAAACAACAGCAAAAAGGTTAAAAATCTACTTTCTTATGCATGTTTAAGTTTTAGAGTTAAGCTTCTAACACACTACTACAGATTCAAAAATGTTCTTCAGTTTTTTATCGTGAAGGGTTTGTAATCCTCCTGTTTTTTACTCCTTTTCCTCTTAATGAAATCTTTCTTTTTTTTTTTTTTTTAAAAAAAAGGCTACAGAACACTTAAATAACCTAGAAACATGAGCTTGATGTGATATAGATTCCAAAATTGGTATTTAATCTAAGATCAATTTTTTTCCCTCACTGCAATGATATAATAATCTAAGAACCAAGCAGCCAGGAGAACAGAACCCACTGCGGAAAAAATCGCTTATATGCATCTTATCTTGTTCAAAGAGAGAAAAATCCATTAATACCTGGCAAATATAATATTATTTAACATACTCTACATTATTCAAAAGGTGTAAAGGACCATTGATATTTCCTCTCACAAAATAAAACATGGCAAACAAATGAAAAAAAAAAACACTGAAAAATGTCCAAATAACATGTTTGCCTTTCTTTTAAGGGACTAATACTATGTACCTATAACAGGCAGTATATGTTTGCAAGCATCCAAGAAAGGTTGGGTCAGAATTTCTCCTTGTTCTGACTTTGCGAGCTTAATTCCTTCCAATGCAGGAGTGAAAACAGACCCCTCCATTTTCTGCTTTGCTGCACATAACATGGTCATAACCTAATAAATAAATAGGTAAATAAATAGGTAAAAGTTTAACAGAGATCAAATCTACATTTAAGCCACTATTATTAAGATATTTCCTTTCTTTTCTCTGCCCGGTAAATTTCAGAATGTGAAATCAAGGGAACAAAAATACAGAATTCTCATCAGTAGCAGGCATGCAAACTACAGTGAAGTTTGGATTCAATTAAGGTGAATAGCGTGGAAAATATCCAAAAATCACACTAGCAAAGGCATGCAAAAGAAGCAATTTTAACGAATCAAAAACTTGACACTGATCATCACAATTTGTTTTCTTTGCATAATTGAACTTCGCTTTTGCTCATCACCAAATGCAAATGGAAGGCAACAAAACCCAATGAAATTAAATGGATAAAGGTGCAAAGTTCCGGGGTCAGATCGAAGAACAATTCTGAACAAAAATTGGCCAGCCTAGTTATAAATAAATAAATAAAAAATCAAAGCATTAGTGAACCAAAGCATGATGGAATAAAAATGGCAGATCTTGAATCAACGCCGAAATTGAAAAGTAGGAACAACCCAGCAACTGAATTGAGTTTAGAAGCATCCCCATAAACTAATTTTTCCAAAATCTCACAATTTTCCACAAAGTTAATTTTGTGGGAAACCAAACAAAACAAATAACGATCCGTGAACACGACGAAACAAACAACGTACATTGAACGAGGAAGACCGCGGTGATCTCAGTGAGAACAACAACTGTTGGAAACAAGATTTATACGCAGATGTTTTTATTTTATTTTATTTTATTATTATTATTTTTATGTTTTTTGGACTTTTGGGGGCGATCTGGGAATCTGAGCTATCGTCAGGAGCGGTTGGATTCCAAAGGTGACGTGGAATTTGTATACTGATATTTAAATACGTAACATATATAATTTTTTTAAAAAAATGTTAAAGTAAGTTGTCGAGACTGATTATGAGTAATTAAAAGCAATAATTATTTAAATTTTAGTATAAATAGTATTTTTAATGTTATTTTCCAATACTTAAAATGAGTTATAAAAAGTTAATGTTCCGAAATCTGATAATTAAAATAAATTTTCTTGGTTTGTTTGGTTGTTATATTACGCGGTTTCATGTTCAGATTTGTCACTACGAACGTGCAGAGATGATGGTACCTCATTTCCAGCATACAAGTTATATATACAGAGAGAGACCCGATATGTTTATAGAATATGTTCTTATTTTTATTTAATAAAAATATTTATATAAAGAAAATAAAAAAATTATAACTTCAAGAAAGATACACAAAAAATATTTGCAAGAAGCAAATGATTGAGAGCACTTAATAAAACATGAATTTGTATTACTAAAAAAAATATAATATATAAAAGATAGTTAAAATTTTATTTTATTTAGATTAAAACAACAGGAAATATTTTTGGTCGACACAAAAGGAGTATTCTCATTTGTTACCAAACATTTTGTGTAGAGAAGCGTGGTCCACTAAGAAAAAAATGGTAAAAGAAAATGTTGGGGCACTAGTACTTCTAGGCCCAAAAGAAAAAGAACGGAGGCCCAAGTTAAGTGGATGGGTGGTTCTTTATAAAATTAAATTGAAGACAAAGACTCAAAACCCTAGTTGTTACCGAACGACTCAGCGTCTCCGCCTCTCTGCAAAATGGTGAGTGTCGTTCCTCAATTCTTAATGGCACTTTTTCTCTCCCTTTCTAACCCTTTCAAACTCTGTTCTGTTTTCAGCCTTTCAAGAGATACGTTGAGATCGGAAGGGTTGCTCTCATCAACTACGGCAAAGAATATGGCAGGCTCGTCGTCATCGTCGACGTCATTGACCAGAACAGAGTAACCCGCAAACCAAGTTCTCGTCTTTTTTCACATTCTTGCATACCCGTTTCCTTGTTTTCTTACAAAGAGTGGCGGTTTGTTAACAGGCTCTGGTGGATGCCCCTGATATGGTAAGGTCCCCTATGAATTTCAAGAGGCTTTCCCTCACCGACATCAAGATTGACATCGAGAGGGTCCCCAAGAAGAAGGATCTTGTTAAAGCCATGGACGCTGCTGGTTCGTTTTTTCCCCTCTAATTATCGATTACTTTGTTGTTTTTGTTAAATTGGGAATATTCTCCTGATGTTACTTGTTAATGAACAGATGTTAAGAACAAGTGGGAGAACAGTTCCTGGGGCAGAAAACTCATTGTCAAAAAGAGAAGAGCATCCCTTAATGATTTTGACAGGTTCAAGCTAATGCTGACCAAGATCAAGGTATTTTATTGTTATAGTACTGTTAGGTTAATGATATTGATCCTATGTTATTCTGTATGCTAATGAATGATTGGATTCATTGATTTATGCAGAGGGGAGCTGTTGTTAGGCAAGAGCTTGCTAAGCTGAAAAAGAGCGCATCTTAGGCATTTCTTGACGATATAATGTTCAAATTTTGTTATGAATTTCCTTCCATTTAGTACACCTTTCTTACGGAATTTTATTTATCATTGAGATACTTGGTAAAAGGTTTCATCTTCAGATATTTATGTTAGAGGATTTATGTCAGTACTCTCAGTTTCCCATTTCTGCCTTTGATTTTGCTTGCAGAATTTGAATATTGCTTTCTAAGATAACTAACGGTCCCAAGTTGCAAGAACTGCTGTTTTCCCCCGTAATTTTATGTTTATTAGGTTAGCTTTGTGATTAGACACGTTCTTCTCTGAGCTATCGTCTACTTGTTTCAACACTTGGCTAACGCTGGTATATTTAATCTAAGTTCTTGATCAATCCAAATATCCAATTCAATTTGGCGGATAGGTTCTTATTCTCTTTGTTTACCGAACTATATTATTTTCTAGTGTGTCCAACTTGTTTGAAACGAGAACTATATCTCGATTTTGGACACTAGGTATATGTAGCCCTTATGTTGTGTATATCTAAAAGTCAAGTATGTGATTTCCGCTACGTTTTGTGCAGCCTACTTATTTACCCTCTTCAAGTTTAGCACGTACAAGATTCATTGGTTTGGTGTGTGAGATAAATGTCATATCCTTCTGTAAGGATGTTACTGTGAAAAGAGTACTAGAAACTACGTACAACACAATTTTCAGTTGATTTCTAATACTGTGTTTCACTTGACTTTTATAGTTTCGGTTAAATCTTTGACTTTATAAAATGTTATGAGATTTTATTTATTTTTATTTTTCAATGCTAATAGTGTAGTAAAAAATGGACGAAAGTAATCAAGAAAAAAAAAAAGATGCAAGTAAATGACATTTATAATATTTTATAAAGTAGGAAATTATAAAATTTTATAATATTTTATATTTAAAATTTTAAACCTTGAATAGGCCAATCTACCAAATTTAATAAACTTTTTCTTAAGTTTAAGTTTAACCTAATTAATTAATTAATATTTAAAAATAAATGAATTTAGCCTATACTCCTGAGGAATAGCTTTACTTCTATCCGTGATATTTTTGTTTTGTATATTCAAATAAACAACTGCCGTTTGATATAAAAAAAAAAATTGTAAATAAGTAGAGTTAGGCTTGCACCATACCATGCTCCCCGCAACCCCATCTTCCACAAGGGTACATTCAAAGAAATTCGCTCAAATAAATAAATATTATAGTGATATTAATATAACATTCAAGTTTAAAGTGATATTTAACGCACCTTCATGAAGCAACCAAAATGAATATTGATGTGTCCGCCATGATGCCACTCTCAAATATTTATATTATTAATTATTATTCCCCTCAAATTAATGTTTCTCGTGGGATCCCCTTGACTTTGCCAGCTTGGATCAGAATTTACCTTGTTGCAGATTGAGGAGACATTTTAATCATGGTCAAACTTTTTATTTTGTTTGTAACAATTCTAAATCCTCTGATATAGACTATCCAAAAAAGATGCACATAGAAGAAGTCAACTGGGTCATCTTTTGATAGTTGATGCTACACTTACCCACTTAAAATTGAAAGGAAAATAAAGCCTCAGAAATTTCTGAGATGTCATTTACTGATAAGATTACTTGGTATGTTGATAGACGATCAATTAGTAGATTTGAATTTTTCTATTGAATTCCAATTTTTCTTAGTTCAAAAAAGTAGTGCTTGACTTACTTCTTATTCAAACTTTCTTCCTAACTTGCAATTAAAGCTAATTAATTTTCTCAATTAAGCAGTTCTAGAATTCATGACTCAAGACCGTGAGTTTCACTATGCGGAAGGGGTATCATTGAGTCTTAATTATTCTTCTTCATTCTTTAGGGGACAATATTCCTCTAGATTCTGGCTCTTTGAACCCAAGTAGTCAAAGGAAAAAGCACACTTCCTTTTAAGTTAAGGGCATGATTGAATTTAATGTGAGTGGAGTGTAACTTCTGTGCACGAGTTTTCAACACAAAAGAAGTAAGGGAAATAAATGTCAATCCCATTTTTCACTCCACAGTCAACGCGTATATTGAATATATATTAACACAAGCCAAAAGAATTTATGTCCAGCTAATTTTCTGGTCAACATTTCCAGTAAATGCTCAGATTTTCTCTGAAACTCTGATCAAACAATAGGGGAAAACATGGGATTCTATCTACGTCTCAAGCTCAAGGTAAGCCAATACTCTTTCCCCATTTCCCTGTTACATTGAGCTTCTCTGGGAATCCTTGAGAAACATGTTAATGAATATGTAACTTCTGTTCTAGTTCTGCATAACCGACCAATACAAATGAAATGTTACTTTGAAACAAAAATGGTTTTGATGTTGCTCATTTGCTAAATCATAGCAAGAATTGGTCATTTACAGCAAGAGCTAATCTATCTATTGAGTTTGGTAGGCATTCCGGCTGAAACGGTTTCTTCTAGGACATGATGGCAGAAGGAGAAAGCACATGCAGGCAAAGAAACCTTCATGGATGATGCCAATAACACATGGTTATCATGTGGTGGAGCATAATTTGACCAGAGATGGTTCTGATGATACAGACTTTGATTCAGTTGTGGCACAGAGAGAGCAAATGGATCACACAGAATTGTGGTATTTTGAAATCTCCGATGCACTAATTGGAGACAGGGTTACCAAGTACATGCAATCTCATTTCTTTGACAAGAAGCTTGAAGAGGTTATCAATCAGTTCATTTATCCCGCTTATTCATTACTTTGTTGCACTAAACTTGGAACATTTTAAGTACTTATGATTAATTAATAAACTAGACAGTATTGCCTTTAAGTTGCTTTTGCTAGACGAATTCATCCAAGTAATCCAAGTATTGGTTTCTTTGTCTTGATACATTCTAAAATAATGTATCGTATTTATGTTTTCTTAGTCTCCATTTTGGTATAACTTTAACCTAGAAGAGGGAAAAATAAGATGGGAAAGAAGAAAAGGATGCAATACATAGCAAGACCCAATGTTTCACATAACCTTGACATGTATTGTCAGGTCAAGAATGTGCTGCTTTGAGTTATTCATAAATCCTCTCTTTTTGCTGTATTTCTAATATTTGTCTTTATATGTTAGTCTCATATAAGGAGAAAAGGCAAGGAAACGCTGAAGAGAGCTTACCTTGGTGTGCGAGCAAAGATCAGAGAGGAACACAAATTAGAGGAGACAAGCAGAATGGGTTCAGCATCTGTTATGGTGATCAATGGAGAAAAACTTGTAATAGCCAATTTGGGAGATTATAGAACTGTTGTGTGCAGAGATGGCATAGCATATCAGACAACTGGCTCATACCAACAATCAACTCAAAGACATTGGTCTCGGAGACTCTTTGCAGGTATACAACTCTAAATATTCTATTTACCAATGCTAATTAGAAGCAAGTACACAGTCATTCACTGTACACAATCAACTCAAGTACACAAACACTAAACCATGCTTCTTTATAAATTCAACTGAGAACCCAAATTTTCCTACTCAAATGATGTTACGTCACAATGGCATTAACTGAGAGAGAACAAAAACTAGAATACATGTTATCACAGTTTGCTTTTGTTCATCAATAAGTGAGCACATCTTTTTTATTCACATATCTCATAATATGTTACATGTGTTCAAAAAGTACACATGATAGCATGCCAATCAAGAAACGCAGCTGGTGTAAAGCATTCTAGAGGCTCAGAACTTGTCGTCAGAAGTGAAAGGATAGATTCTGATACTGAATTTTTGATATTAGCAAGCAACGGTATATGGGAGGTAAGGTGCAATATAAACTACTACAATTACAATACAAACTTCGAACTTGGCTCCATATGGAAACCTCATTTCCATAATCTTATTTTTTTGTTGTTGTCTCCACTTCAGATATAAGATATCATATAAACGCCCATATTGCTTCAATTAAATAAATAAATAAGTTAATATCATCTTGCTTATTAAATGTGATGTTTTCACTTAAGAGTACTAAATACTTAATCATAGCCATTTGTTGGGAAAAAAGTAAAAGAAACTAATAGCAAGTGAATCTCCATATATGTGTATATATGTGTAGGTGATGAAAAACCAAGAGGCTGTGAATTTGATCTGTCACATAGAGGATCCGCAAGAAGCAGCTGAATGCTTGGCAAAGGAAGCTTTCATTAGGATGAGCAAAAGCAGCATTTCATGCTTAATCATTCGCTTTGACTAACGCCTCACCAAAAGCAACATTTCATTGGTTTAAAATTTTGCATGCCAAAGCTCCTTATAGCATTGATCCTTATTAGACCACTGTTGGTCATAGTCATCACACAATTTCATGGCACAGCTTCATCATTACACATCTCAATTGACTTCAACAATTTTACAACAGAAAATAGTTATAATGGAATATTCTGATACACATTCAAGGTCATAAACTTTCCTCCACCCAGCATAGGGTTTATTAAAGTAATGATATTCAGTTAAATTATGATTGATAAATAGAAATAATCTTCTTTTTTTAATAATAAAATTATAGAGTTACTTGTATATTTTTTAAATCACGCTCTTTCTTATGTCTAGAACTAGAATAGCACGAATGATTAATACCGCACGAATTTGATGATTGAATGAACAAATTGGAAGCAGCAGAAAAATTCAGCCCATCATAAATATTGAGAAGGAACACCCTGTAGTAATCTATAGTATCATATGATATCTTCCTCATCGAGACCAATATGTTCTTAATTATATCTATATTTACGCAACATCAAGATCTATGAATCCTCTCCTGTAATTTTAAATACATATCGCTAGCATTTAAGTGTTTCAATAGAGCAGTCTTATTTACACATGCTTAATTTTTGCATCAATTTCATAAACTCATCTTTATTATTAACTTTCTTTTTCCTTTCTCTCCGACTCCCATTATCGGTTCTGGCATGGTTTATGCACTCTGTTTTTAAAATGTTTGCGTCAGCAACTTTTTACTTTTCAAAATTAAACGGAAAAAAAAAATTCCTTCAATGGTTGCCAATATTACATTTAAGGCCTATTTAGTTTCTAAATATATTTTCCATTTTTATTTTTTTTATCACAAAATCATCACTTTACTATCAGTATATTTCTTGTTTTCTATGGTTTACACAAAATAGTAAATAAAAGTTATTTTCAGTGTTTCCTATACAAATATTTAAAATAAGAAACAGAATAAATTTAAAAAAAAGATAAAAATAAAAATATTTTCTGAAACCAATCAACCGTTACAGTTTAACTCATCTTGATTATGTGTTCATATTAATCATTTCAATTCTATTATATTGATAATAAGTGGGTGTTTATCCTTCCCTGATTTGAGTTTGAACCCCAAATGCACAAAAATTGAAGGTTAAAGCACAAAAAAGAGAGCTAATAACCGCATTGGTGATAAATGGAAGCGAGTTGCTTCTCTCAGAAAGACAAAATGTGTTCAATTTGAGCATGTCACGGAAATTATCATTCATAAGAAAATTTGGTAAATCTCAACATTAATTCAAATGACATTAATTGCCTAAGGATTTCTTATCCAAACAAGTTGAGTCTTTCTATTCAAGAAAATTATTTCTTTCATGCAGAATAAGATTTCAAATGCACGTGGAGAACCGGGATCAGACGAAGCTTTAAAAAAAGAAAGAAAATGACTATTATAATATTGGTGAGATCTTTGTTGGATCATATAATAATTGAACCATCACCTTAGTTCAAGGGAATGCAGGAGAAAACATCCTCCTTAACCCAGAGATATATGAAGTGAAATGAAATCAGATAAAAGAGTAAAATATACAAGTAACTTGAGCATATGCACAATGAAACATAAATATACAAAAGGACCAATTGCATAGCAATACATTACTCAGTCATCTTTTTCAGCTAGACAATAACTCATGACACTAAAAAAAATGAAAAGAATCAAGTAAAGGATCTAGCTTGTCACTGCATCAATATTACCAATAACACCAAACACTCTATCAAGACATCATTATCTTTTTTTCACTACTCTTGCTTCGAAATGGTGATAACAAAGAGAAAGAGCGAGAAGCTGCACAACAATATGTTTGAAGTCCATAATCAGAAAAGAAATCTAGATGATAATGTAGCAAAGAGGATAGGGATAAATGAAGCGTTGATTCAAGTTCATTGAATTAGATTGAGCTTACACTTTTGTTGAGTTGTGCTGGCAGAGGGACTTTCATCTTGAGAGATCAAATTCTTTAAGGTATGAACTGAAGATGACATGGGAAATATGATGGTTAGTTCAAGTACATACATATATGTTATAAATAAAATTGAGTTTGGTGAACTTCTTTAAAAGAATCTCTCAATGATATACTTAAAACTTCAAACACTTGAAAGTTGAAACCATAAAGGCAATTATGAAAAGGAACAAACACGTGTATATGAAAAATCCAATGAGACGTAGCTGTTCTAATTTCTAAAGCACAAGTTATAGTATAGCAAAATGTACTTTTGCCAGATCATCAGCCATCAGTAATAAGTAAATGATTGAATGGACTATGCTATTGACATCTTTTAATTACAGTTATATAGGCTCATTTTACACTCTAAACTATATGCTTTGCAGTTCTAGGGAAACCAAAGTCATTCCTGAGTGTTAGGAGCCAGGTTAGTTAAGTCAACACAGGAAAGTACACCTTAAAGTTCTAGAGATATCCAATCCCTTTCAGAATGCTCGGATGCAGGAAAATAAAGTCAACACAGGATAGGAATATTGATGTACTCACATACAACCCAGTTTAGTTAAATGCATATGTCAGCTTAAATAGTATAACTAATTAATTAATTATTCAAAAAGTAAATTATGTTATGAGACGTTACACTGTAATATAACAATCTTGAATCTTAAAAAGTAAAAATCTTATCATAGTTCTGTTCTCAAAAGTTCATATAATAATATTTTTTTTAATGTAATCTTTAAATTGCTACCAAAGGAAAAAGGGAGTATGAGGTTGTTGAGCTTAGTGTAGGGTTGTCCCCAAGCTCATTGAGTATTGTCAGCTTTAACCTAATGGACTGGCCTCAGCCCTCACATTTTTGTCCTTCAGAAAACATGCGAAAGTTGTGCATTTGGCAGATAATGTTATCAACATTCAACACAGTGATTACTAAACTTAAGAGCGTAGAAGTAGCAGTGTAGCATATATCAGAAGGGGAAATCATAATCTCTGGATACTGATTTATTATATGCTGATGCCCCTGAGAGGCAAATTACCTTCGTCGGAGGAACCATTAGTTCCAACCTCATCTACTTCAGAACCATCAATGCTGGCATTATCTGATTCCATGTTGCGTTCAGCAGCTGAGCTATGACTCTTTTTTCCAAACTTCAGCAGTCGTCGGAACCCTTTGGATGATTCCTTTACCTGAGGCTTCTCAATTGCCTCAGGAATCTTCTCAAGTGCTGAGTTCCTGATGTCGGACACATGTGCTTTAACAGTCTCCATACCAATTGCTGCAGTCTCTAAACTTGAGGGGGCCGCTTTACCGTATTCACTATTTCTTGTACTAGGATCTTCCATAGAAGAAACTCGAGCAAACGGGGCATGATATATTTCCCCAGCAACACAAAGGCTGGACAGTTTTGAAGGTTCCTTCTCTGTATTATCCATTTTGACCTGATTTTGGTAGATATATTCAAAATTAGCTGATGAACTAAGATGTCATCCCATCCATGAAGAATCTGGACTATATGAGCACATCTAAAATCAAATTAAAAGTTCTTGCCTTACATTTAAAGGTCCAAAATAATAACACATCGTAGCTGAAATTTAGAAATCAATTATCAGCAAATTTCTAATCATCATAGAATTGAACAGACTTATCTTCCACATATAATATCTGAATTGTAAATTAGAAAGTGCAGAAAATGAAAATTGTAGAGAGTATAATGTAGGACCAGATCAATCTTGATGCAACAGTACAGATGCTGTTCTGCGACCCAATGGTCATGGGTTGTAAGAGTGGAAACAAGAAACAAGGTCTACTAGTGCAAGTAAGGTTGCATATACAACTCTCCTCAGAACTGACAATGGAGGGAACCTCATGCCCTAGGCCATCTTCACCAAATTTTGACATTATAATGTTATTTTCACAATTTACAATAAACATGTAGAATTGGAAGTAATTCCTTGTACATAGTGAAAAATACTTTATACAAAATATAGCATATTAGATACAATTTTCAGGTTTCATATTTACTGTAAAATAAGGCGCTTACAATATCCATATTTACTGTAATTTATTCATAAGAGGATGCCATCAGCAGCCAAACATTTGTTCTTATACTCATACTATCATGTCAAAAGTTTTTTATGCAATTTACAAGAGTACAAAGTAACAAGGCAGTTAAACTATCATCAAAGCTACTAAAAGTTATGAATACAAACCTCAGCAGAAGTGAGTTGAAGGTGTGGTTGGCTCTCTGAGGTTTCTTTATCTATTATATCCACACTTAATGGTGAAACAGGAGCTCGAATAGCAGCATAATCAGATGATCTCTGTGTTTTTTCTGTCACTTTATCATTATCAAATTCCTTTTTTGCTAACCCAAATTTTTCTTCTGACTTATGAGTAGGGGGGGCATGAGGTTTCTCACACTCAAGCATCACAACAGTCTTCTCAACCACAGGATTGTCATCTCCATCATCATTGGATGAAGTACCCATTTCATTTTTATTAGGCATGGTACCTTCTGAATTCATAGAAGACTTGTCATCATTCAACTTACGTGTCTTCTCTTTGACTGATGATCTGTTCTGAGCAACGTCATTTGCTTTGGATGTTCTGATTTTCAGTTCTGGGAGGGCTGCTGTCTTGCTTCTATCATGACTCACAATAGCAGAAATTTTTTTGCTCTCAGGTCCTTCAGCTGCTTTAGTCTTTGTTACAATTCCAGGTCCATGTGGTTTAACTGAGGAAGTCTGACGAATGGTACTTATTTTGGGTTCTGACAATCTTCTAAGCTTAGATTCAGGCAAAGAAGACACTGACCGGCTTAATTTGTTATCATCCAAGTGGCTTCTAGAATTCAATCTGCTGGCTTTTGAGGTTTTCAAAGAATCATTAGATCCAACAGAAGCAGTTCTGATGGGGAATCTTTGAAGGGGTGAGGAGGCTCCTGACTCTGAATCACTAAATTTTGATGCTTTATGAGAGCTTGGTGAAGATTTTGTTGGAAATTGTTTCTTGGTTAGCTGTAATGGTGATTGTGTAGTGGTTGAGCTACTCTTGGCAGCAATCCTCTTTTGCCTCTCCATCTTCAAAGTTTCTAGGCGTTTTATCTCTTCTTGTTCCTAGTTATTATAAATAAAAGGAAATAAACAGTGTTGAATAACAGATGTATGGCCATGAAGACCTGATTTTCCAATTAATATAAATGTGAATGCACTAAAAACTATGGTAAGGTCATGCATACAAGGTCACTGATCTTGACTATAAGTTTCACGTCTATTCTAAGCTAGTTGTATGAGATAGAAATATGAAAGTGGGAACAAAGGCCAGGAGATATGGAAATTAAATAGAGTACCTTCTCTTTCTTCATTTTCTGGAGATCAGCTTTGTAGTTTCTTAATTGCTCAGCACGTGCCCGTGCTTCATCCAAAGGACTAAGTTTAGAAGTCTTCCCTTTCCTGATTGGTCCACCACTCTTTCTTTTATCAGAACTATTTGGTGTATGTTTTGATTTTGCCTCCTTATCCAACCTCTTAGATCCTGGTTTGGTGTCAGCCAATGCCTCTTTGTTCTTATTTTGTAAAGCACCACCACCCTGGGCCTCCATTTCATAGTCTAAAGCAGGGTCATAACTGATGGACCCCCTTTCAGCTCCTCGTTCAGGTAACATGCTTAATTCATCTGGCTCATAATTGATACGATTCATCTGATCAGCAGATTTTTCTTCCTTTTGATGCACCATTGAGATCTCTGAGTCTATGTCAATAGCTTTTCTCTCAACATTTCCTGCATCATTGACTTGGATTGATCTATACTCCAATATGTAGGAATCATCATTCATATCATGAAACAACTTCCTTTCTAGGTTGTTGTTTGAATAACCTAGTCCACTAGCAGTTTCCATATCTGAGGAAGGATAAGAATTACCAAACTGACTTTCTTGTTTGGGAATGATAAAATCATCACTGGCAGCCCTCCTATAACCACCCCTTCTTCCATTTACTTCTAAAGATTGTACATCATCTACAGACCAGCCATCACCAGATTGTCCAGTTCTTGCAGATAACAAATCATCATTCGATGTCTTAGGCATTGGAATCAACCCTTTGCTCATGCTATGAACATCTATAGAACTTCCTTGAGCTTCATGCAATTCCCGCTTGTTAAAAACTAAAGGATCATTGACATGTTTTCTTCTTCTCATGCCATTCACCTTTTCCTGATCAAATTGGTCTTGGTCAATGGCATGTCTATCTTCATCAACATCTCTCAGTAAACAATTTTGGAATGCTTGCCAGTGACCTCCATCTGCATCCTTGTCATGGGCTGTTTCTTCCTTATCAGATGAATCCAACTTCTTCAAAGATTCTTTTGTGCTTCCCCTTCTTTTTGAGTTCTTCACAGATTCTTGATTATCTATATCGTCCGCAGTTTCAGAGGCAGAATCTGAATATGATCCACTGCCAGAAGAGTTTTCTGCCTTTGTTATGTAATTGATGTTCCGAATGACCACCATGCCAGATTTCTGTCTACCTGACCGGTTAGCCTTCTTCCGTCGCTCTCCAATCTGTGAACCTTCCCTCTCCATATCCACTTCATCCTGTGACCTTGATTTTGAAGCTTCTACATCCCATATTTCTGATTCAGTATTGCTGATTCTACTATCCATGGAATGCCTTCTGCGCCCCATATTTTGGCCAGCAATTAACCTTGGGTCATCCATAGGTGGATAATTTGGCTGCATAAAAGGACCGTTTCCTGGATATGCTTGATAATAGGGTATGCCTTGCACTGGATATGGCTGAAAGACTGGTACAGTGCCTGGGGGAGAATGAACCGGCCACGGAGGGAACATATGATGTGGAAATTGACCCTGAATATTCTCTTGGTTGCCTATAGATGGTTGCCGGTCCATTGGCTGCACATCTGCAAATGTGTAAACAACAATATCAAGACCTTTCTAGTTACGACTGAAAACCAGACATGGACACTGGAGAGCACCATTTTAAAAATCTCAATTGTTCTTCAAACCCTCAGATATCATGACTAAACGATTTGAACATATAGACATATCTGGTACTTTTCAAAATCCATTACACATGTTGCAGTCCATTTTTTACCAAAAACAACAATTTACATTGCTTGTGACACCAAATTTACATACCACTGTTCTACAGTTCTAGACAAGTATTGTGCATAAACTTCTATCCATGTTGTTGCTAATCCAACTTTGTGAAGATAAAGAAGCTACCAAAACAAAAAAACATTTTGCAGGATAACCAACCTAATACTTCTCTGTGTTTCTGCATCTGAGAAAGAGTAGTGACTTCTTATAAATGTATACATTAAGTCATAGACAGTCCAGAAATTCACAAGTTTACAATGCACTGGAAACGTCACGCACCTGAACTTGTTTTCCCATTACTTTCAGAGTCCACATCAGTATGGGATGCAGAGGCCATATTGGGAAGTATAATTCCAGAACCATTTAATGCAGAGGAGTCTGAGCGATTGGACATCATTTCAGCAGCTTCAATTTCAAGCCATTGTCCAGTTTCATGTTTTCTTCTCCAAAGATCCCTGAATTTTGTGCATGCATCCCTGACATGTGACGAGAATTAGCATGAGCAAGATTGTTCAGAAGTCAAAATGTATATTACAGGTCAATGGGTGAAGAACCCAACACTTCACCAACCAATGTCCAAGGTCAAAATGGTCTATTACAAGAAAATGTTTTCTTACATCAACCGTGAAGCTCCAAAGCACTCAGCAAATGACACCAAAGCTGGTATATAGTCAATGTCAAAACCAGCCGCAACAGCACGTGCAAATGCCATGCCTTGCTCTTTCTGCAGCACTGATTTACGTGTCTCTAGGACTTTCAGAAGATGAACTCTAATACAATATGCAGTAGAAGTGAACATAAAACATGTGTTAACAATTTGTTTAACATAGTGCAAGGAAACCCAATGAATAAATAAGAGATTGTGAAAAGAGCAGCTTATTCATCATATCATGTTTATGTACGAGCAGCTCAATCCAACTGAGTTTTGATGAAAATTTATAACAATAATAATAGAATTTACTTTGAGTTTCCTTCTGACATGGTGCTTCCATTTGCTTGAGATGGCTGTGCATCAGGCTGGCACATAACCATACACACTGATTAGAAAATAATAAAATCAACAAAAGAATAGGGTATTAATCATTGAAGACCTACTACCTTGTAGAGTACAATTGCTCTCTCCTCATTAGCATCCTGCTGAGTCTTCCTACCTGTGCAAAGCAGTAAGTTTGGTTAGTTGTAACAATTATAATATCTAGCAGGCCTTTAAATACACCAAAATTTGTTCAATACAAGTTAGCTGTAAACAGTGACAACTTGCAATAGATGCACTTGTTCTTTCAAATGTACCTTCAGCGCTTTCAACATGTTTTACTTGATTTTCTTCTACCTGCAGAAATACTTCACGATTGAAACACATTTTTAAGCGCTGAGAAAGAACCCTAGAATAATGCTAGATATTTACTTACAGTGCTAATCCCTAAAGAATTATTTCCTTGAATTGCAATTGCCTCTTCGATTTGTAATATTTCAGATTCTAAAGTGTACACACGTTCCAATATCTCAGGAGTGCTCACAAAACGAACAAACCTACAGAAGCAGATAATATTAGTCCAGCAAGCTAATTTTTTTTGTGAACAGAAAATGTAAACGAGTGGAAAACTATAAGTCCCTAACCTTACAGTAACAAGTCATAAATTTATGTTTAATTTGTTTCTGTGCCCTTTTCCCAGCATTTCTAATTGGTTCGGAAAGAGTTAAATATATATATATATATATATATATATATATATATAACAGGAATTTTGATCTTAAGATCACGGGAACTAGAGAGGGGCTTTCACAATTGCATTACTGGATACAATAATAGCAATGATAATCAGTAAGCACCATGTATAAATCAATTCAACTCTCAACCTATGCTGAACCCAGCAATAAACCAAAAAAACAAACTCAAACCTTTCAACAGTCCCCTTGGTAAACCATGAGATGTCACTGCCACCCTCGGGTTCAAGAACAATTGAATATCCACCCTTGGCCATCTGATCCTGAGCAGCCTTCAAGTGCGAAAGAAATGGGTTGAGTATGCCTGAGGCAATCTTCTCCTTCTTTCCATTCACAGTTAAAACCAAGTCAAACCTGATTTACAGATGAGAAGGGAGCAAATCAGGCTACAAACAGCATGCAATTATTTTGAAGGAGCTTCAAATAAGATCAATTAATGACATAAAAATTACAAGAAAAAAAGATTTCTGAGAGTTAGTGGCCCTTTCTTAAACTTAAGTTCTAATAGTGAAACTTATAAACAACAGTCCTGTGGCATCCATAAAACTTCAAATTTGATAACATTAGGAATTCCCAAACCTAAGTTAAAGTGATGAAACCTCTGGAATCAGCCACAAAACTTAAGACTAAACTGCCCGATACCACCCATGTAGCAAAAGACAGATCATTTTGGTTCCAAATAAACCAACAAACTTGAGAATAAAACTGAACCGAACCACTTGCCCATTATAGAAACAAACTAAAGCCCTTCATTCACTTTAGGAGGAGCAATTAAATCACGCCAAACATTAACCAAAGACCAGGAGAAAACAACCATTGTAGAGCTCAAACTCTTGGCTTCTTAGTTCTTGGTTTCTTCTCATGTGAGAAATGGCTCAAGAGGAAGAAACCCAACAAAACATCCAACCCAATGATAAATGAGCATTAACCATTACCTTGTCCGAGTGGGTGTGAGCTGAAACACAGCTGCATCCAACCTTGTTGAAGCGTTCATAATTTTTCTCCAAAACAAAGCTAACCACAGAAACTGAGACTAATAATCTAGCAACTGGGTTCTCTCCGAAGACCAGATTTCAAATCACAAAGGATGTCAAAAGAATCAATCACAGTCGGAAAAGGGGTTCAGTGAAAAAAGAACAAGTTTTTCAATATAAAAAGGGAATCTTTAGCTTCAGGACTCAGAACAAGTAAAAAAGAGAGTCACAGAGAGAAAGTTTGACAGAGAGAAGGTATCCAAAGATTGTTGTTCTTCCTCTTTGGATGCCAACTCCAACCACAACCAGGGTGACCAACATTGATTTTTCTAAGGAAGTGGAAATAAGGGAAACAGTTGAGGGCATAACAGGAAATTAAATAAAAAGAGAAAAACTATTGGAGGCGCCGAAGTGTGACAGTGACATGGTCAGACAGACAAGACAGATAGCTATTTGTAGAATCTCAGGGTTTTGTCCTTGAAATTACCATTCTACCTTCAGCCTTTTTTAATTCTCCACATGACCACTCTGCCCTGTTTGGTTAGTGCCAAGTTGGCAACCTGTTTCAACCGTAAGTTCATTATTATTAAAGATTAATCACTTTTACTTAAAAGCTCTTTTGACTCAGACTTGCTAGTGATGAATAAAAATAAAAATCGGTTTCGTGGGAGGAAGTTTGGGTAGGCAATCCTTTTCGGTAAAGATTTATTTTACACTGTTTGGATCTCACTTTATTTACTGTCATTGCATCGCTAATTACTTTATAACAAATAATTTTCACTGATCCATTAACAACTTCTGCGATGAATGTATAAAAAAAAAACTTGGGCAATTGGGTATATTTATTATGAGGGACTTGGGACCATTTTCTTTGACTTCAAAAACTTACCAGAATTCTGACAAATTGATAATCATCTGCTCACTGATATATAGCACATAAATGCTATAAGATGTACACACTTAGCTACTTACTTGAAAATTGAGTCTTTTTCAATTTTTATTTAATAATTCATGAACACTATTTTATTAATATAAGAATAAACCGCGCTCTGTGTGTTAATTAGAAAATATTAAAATTAGACTATTAGTTGTGAGAGATAATTTATTTAGAGTAATTAATTCTAAATATATTATTAAAGTTGAAAATATACAATTTTCTCAAGATAGTAATGAAGTATAATTTTAATGAAAAAAGATATTTTGACTACTAACTCTGCTTATATTAAAAGAAAAAAAAAACATACTTTATTAAATCATTTAGTTTGATGCCTTTGAATAGTTGGTTTAATCCGATTATCAATCATTGTGTATTCTTGAAAGGTAAACCAAAGAAAAATATTATGGATGGAAATGTAATAGGCAAAACATACCCCACAGGACTAAGCAAGTAAAACACATGGTTGCCTAAGGATATTCATTAAAATGATGAACATATGTTGAAGCCAATTAAAAAGGCAATATACCCCACAAGTTGTCAATGGATTCATTGGCATCATCACCAGAATTTTTATTTTCCAGAGGTCTTTAGCAGAGCATTGAGGAGGAATCTATATCCTGAAGTTATGATGAAGAAACGGACCTTCATCCTCACCAACCCAACCAATCATTGAAAATGAAGAGGAATATATTCTTTAACAGCATTTGACACATTTATCTTTTCATATAAAATTGCATGCTTTTGCCTTGTTGCTTCCTCTCTGTTTCTATAAAGATATAATACCATGGCCTTTTCTCCCATTTGCTTATTATAATAATATACCTTAATAGTTAATAATAATTGCTTTGTATCTGGTAATATGATACGAAGCTGCCTAAAAATTGATGTAATCTCTAGATAAATGGGCAACCTCTACCATGCATAAAACACAGCATAATTCACAACCCATTATATTGTAAAATAAAAATGTCTTCAATTTCGACATACTTGTGCTTGTGAGAACTTCACTGCCCCTCAAGACATGGTAACTAGTCAATAATTTTTTTTAGATCCATCTTGTTAATTGATATTTCTTTTTGCGATAAGAATAAATTTGAAAATATTAAACTTTATTCAAATTTAAATTTTTTGTTCAATGAAAAATATTAATATAACAAAGTGTGGAGATACTACAAATTTAAAGTATGATCATGTGTCTGTTTTGATTTTTTTAAAATTCAAAAATAATTCTATTTAAACAATACAAAAATTAATGATATAAACCGAATGCATATAAGCCAATAAAGGTTCATTAACTTGGTAAAAGTTAAATTTGTATCTCACAAAAGCATAAATTAATATGTAATGCAAAAATTTGTTAATAAATTCATAAGACTTAACTTATTTAAATTCTATATAAAAAAAATTCATATCACTTATAAAATTAACTCTTTTAATTTCCACAACTTTTTCTTTTTTTACTTTTAACAAGCTATTATTTCACAGATCAAATGAAACAACGTTGTTTTATGCAAAATGTGTGCATAGACGTCCCTAGCCAGCAAGTATAAAATTAAAAAATACATTTTTTTTACTTTTTAAAACTCACCTAATAATTTCTTAAAAAAGAAAACAAATATATTCCGTGTTCAAGCTAAAAGTAACTAAAAATTTAATTATTAGTTAAATTAAAATGTAAAATTACTTTTAAAAAATCACTTTCAAATCTCATTGCCATTATTTTTTAATATATATGTATAATATAATATAAATACTTCAAGCTACATATAAATGGACACATTTAATTAAAAAAATAAACATGTAAGCTTGATTTAATCAATGAATTTTGTTGAACGACATTAGTGGGAGTCATTACTCCAACATTGGACCCAAGTTAAGTGTTAGTGTAAGTAATTAATGGTGGTGGTTGATCTGCCTCTTACACCTGCTAGGTTGGAGGTAGACGTGAAGGCTTTAAAACATTATTTTATTGTTATTACACTCCGATATTGATATCTTAACTATTTTTTTTAGTTAAAAAATATGTAGTGCATTGAAATTTATTTTTGGCAGTCATAAAAATATGCTAGAAAGTATAATGGAAAAAGGAATTTGTTATCTCAGAGTTAATTCACTTAATTTTAAGATTACATTCCATTTATCTGATACTACCTAATTGTTAATTTTATTATAAATATTTTAAACTATATTAAATATGATTAACAAGTAATAATAATTAGTAATTCACATTAAAAATTAGTAACCTTCACAAATGAGTATTAGAATATTTTTAATTCCCTTAACTGCCTTTCCTAAGGTATGTGTGGACTAAAATATTTAAACCTTTTTCCGTGAATTAAAAAAAAGTTACTCATATACACACATTAAATTTTTTTATTTGTGTAATATTATAGATGATAAAAAATAGTAAATAATACAATTTTATTAAAAATATATTTATTAATATTAATATATTAAATAAAAATAAATATTTTTAATATAAATTTATTATATATAAATTCTTATTATGTATAATTATTGTATGAATTTAAAAAAATGATACATGTGTGAAGCAAATAAATTTGTTAATTTATTTATTAACAATCTTTCTTTATTATCTAACAGGGGTGTTCATAAATTTAGGTGAAATGAAACAAATCAACTTAATTCAATCCAATTAAAATTTAATGAATTAGTTTGGGAAGAATGATCATTTCAAATAAAAATATTATAATCCAATTAAATACAAATTGGGTTGCAAGTTATTAATGTTAAAATCTAGCACAATCCAATGACTCAGTGCATTTAGGCTCGTGATGTTGATGGCCCAATTATTTTTAATTTTTCAAAGTGAATCAAAACCTTAATTTTCATCCCAGTAAGTGAATTGGAACTTTAATTTGCCTCTTCTAATTCCAAATTTTATGGCGACTCAATTCTACGTCCTAGTCTGACCCTCCCTCATGACATTATTATAATCTTACATTTTAATTGTGTTGTTAGATATGTCTGATGTTTTAAGATTTGAAGATATTGACATAGATCTTACTTTTTAGTTTTTCCAATAAAGTAATGATATAATTTTTTAATTAAGTAATTTTAGTGATTATAGAAAATGTTATACTTTTAACCTTTTTATTTAACTTTGTTTTATATAATGCATCCTTTACTTTTAGGTCTTTCAATTTGTTTGAAGTAAAAAATTAAATATTAATGAACGATTTAAATATATTGAGTATAATTTATGAAAAGTTATCAAAGTTTGTTTTATTTTGTATTACTTTAACTCTTTATTTTAGATGAATATTAAAATGTTAGAACTATAATATGTCTTAGAATGAATTATTTTTTATTTTATTTGAATAGATTTATCATTTTAAATGTTGAAATTATATCATAACTTTAATTGTTAACCTAATTATCGAACTCATCCCCGTAGTCGAGTTGGATGAAAAAATAATGCTAAAAATCGACCCAACCCAACTCATATTTTAAATTATTTTTTAATTAAAAAATTATTTTGATGATTAATATAATAATAAATAATATTAAAAATCAATACTAATAATTTTTTTTTATAATTTTAATAAATTTATTTTGAATATTTAAATATAATTAATATATATAAACTAATTTAAATTATATATTTTTATTAAAATATATATCTTTTTTTTAAAAACTACAAAAAGTGATTTTCCATCACCAAAACAAAAAACCTTTAGGTGTTAGCCGAATTTTTCCCCCAGTTGGAAAACAAAAATCTGACACAGGTGATTTGGTTCCTTTTGAGAAGCATCCCTTAGGCAGTGTTCTAATTGACATGGGCATATGTAAAGCCACTGTTCAATGATAATTCATATTTCTTTTAGAGAGAACAGTAAAAGTTGCTTATGTTTCACTTTCACAACACATGCATGGTAGGGACTTCTCAATCTCACAACTAGTACCGTGTAGCATCAAGAAAAAAATGGTAATTATATTTTGTACTTTCACATTCAACAGACAAAACAAATTACAATATAATATAAAAATTTAATATTTGTGTCTCCATTAGCATGTCATGCAGGTGGCACTGCTCTACTACATCATTCTCTCCTTTTAGAACCAAAGGGAATATTGGCGATCAAATTTCTTTTTAGTCACCTTGCTCCCAACATCAGAGATGCATCTGAACCCAATCTTTTCACGCTTTCCTACTATTGGGGGATTGCTACCAACAATCTTTGAGCAGATTTCACTCACAAATCCTTTTGGTTTTGCCAAATATTCATCCTCATCAGAATCAATCAAAACATTTTTTTCTTCACCTGAAGGGCCATTCCAACGGTGGTTTTTGTCCACATGTTGTTTTCCATTCTTTGATGGGAAAGCCGCATTACTGTCATTTCCTATGGAGGGTGACTGCAGGTGTTTGCTTAGATGATCATTGGAATCAATTATTCTAGGGGAACTGGGGGTAGAGAATGAATAAAATGATGAAATGCCTGGTGATGCTGCTTCAGAAGATACGGAGCAAGGTGATGATGAAGGAGTGTTCACTGAACTTCCAAAGCCTTGTATTTCATTTGTTATTTTGAGAGCCTTCAAACGTGCTTCCTTTAGAGCTTCTCTATTGTGTAAAAGTTTGAGTATTTGGTCTGACAGTTTCTGCATTCTAGATCCCCAGTTAAACCTGAAATGAGTAACAAGTTGGTTTTTTCATGGTTAGAAATGAAAATCAAAATCATGTGTCATGACACTAGGAAAAATTAAGTATAAAGGAATCAATTGGTACTCATGTTTTCATAGTAAGGTAATCCTACTATACTTACAAAAAAAGAGAAACATCAAAATCCATGCCCCTGCTCCTTCAGCATGGCTTAGATTTATTTTGAAATGTGCAAATCAGTATTTAAGAATATTAAACAATTTCAGACCCTTTTAATTTCACTTTATTTACTACCGCAATTTAAAACATTTTGGTTTGAATCATCAATCTTTAACCTTTAACCTTTATTGTAAAAAATAAACAAATTATGATTCCATTGACTAGGTTTACAACAAATTAGTGGGAAAGTTACCCTCTTTCATCAATAAGAGTAAAACCTCCTAGTTCTTCAATAATCTCTGCATCACATTGAAATTCTTGAGCAAACTCTTTAGGACCATGGGTCAGCAAGAATTCCAGAAGAACTAGTGCTTTGTAAGATTGCCTCCACTGTTCCCAATCGATGTTGTAGAGCCTGCAGTTTGAATGACATAGTAAACAGCCATAGGATATAAATTCTAAAAAGAGGAGTGGCACATTTGTAAATTTGAAATACATAAATATTTGGCAAAAAGGTGCCAGTGATCAGATATACCTCTGATGAAGAACATCAACAATCCTCCAATATTCATCTATGTCAAAGGATGCCTCGGCAATTCTAGTCATAGTTTTGGCATCAGGACTGCAATCATCCTTATTTGTTGCTTCCTCAGCCAGCCTAATGATACAGTATTACATGTTAATGCCCCTTAATCCACAGCTGCCAAACCGTAAATATGAATTAACAATTTGAGAGTTACATTTATTTTACCAGAAATTTGTGTTGAGTGCAACATGTAAGTAACTCATTAGTATTATTCCTTTAATTAATTTCTTAACCAGAGCATATTATGTTTATACACATACACATACACACGAGCACTTACAATTCAGTTTCAGTAACATCAGTAAATGTCATCCTAGCAGATTTGTACTTTTCTTGAAGGAAAGTTGTTGTCTGCCTTTTAATTTGCTCTAGGAATAGGCTACCCATTACTACTTTGATTGTGAATGTAGTTAACTCTCTTGCTGTATAAATAAGATATGGTACTCAATGGCAAATGGGAAAAAGAGGATAAACCATGGAAGTGAATTAATTGCAGGTTATAAGAACACTTCATTTTATGGATAGCCAAAATTATAGCTCAGACAATGCAGGAAAAGTGCTCATTGGCGAAAGGAAAGGAAGAGAGAGAGTGGACCAATAATAGAAAGTTGACCAAATATAATTTTATTTGCCTATAGCCATAATGTTTATGTAATATTGGCTATACTGAAAACTAGGATCTTCACACAACCAGGATCTTCACAAAGTCATGATCCTTAAGATTCACACTTTTAGTTTAAATTCATACCATTATTTTCTTCCTGGCCTATTCAACTCCTTCCCAAGGTGAAATCATTAACATTTTTCTTGAAGTAACTTAGTTCATCTCCGTATTATCAAACGTCAGTAAAGTTAAAATTTGCATTTATCTTCACATTTATTTAAAATTGAATAGAACAATTTTAATAAAATTAGTTTTAAAAGTTAAACATGATTGGGATGTGTACATTTATTAATTTCAGAATTTAATTTTAATATACTGTATTTGGTTTTATGCTTTCACTAACTTAAAAATTATGATAAATATGACTTTTAAAATAATTATTATAAAAAATAATTATTCTTAATAATGTGATAATTAATTATTAGATAATAATATAATTTTTTATTTAGTAATTTTTACTATATCTTGTAAAACAATTATTATATATAACAAATAATAGAAGTAAGTAGTTTATTTGAAAAAATATATAAATATCTTTTAATTTTTCTTAAGTTTACAGATAGCGTGATAATTACGTTTTTATATTGGTAATATATTTTAATTGAACTCTTAATTTATTTATATATTTTTATTGACATATATATTTTTTATTAAAAAGTGTGATAATTAATTTTTTTTATTATAAAACAAATAAAGCCTGTGAGAATGATACGGGAAGCAGGTCTAGAGAATAACAAACTAATTTATTAAAAAAAAAAATATTTAATAAAATAAACTTATAAGCATAATTATGAAAATTGGATAAAACAGTCCATTCAACTAGTCAAATAAAAAAAAATTAGCAGATCACTACCCAATCGACCATTTTTTTTCTTTTTTTTTATTCAAAGTTTAATAGCTGTCAATGGCTTAATGTTATAAACATATACATGTATATATAAAAATAAAAAAACTGACTAAAATACATTGTTTATCCTATATATTTCAAAATATAAAACAAAAAAATATATAAAACTTATGATTTATCTATTTTAATAAAAAAAAAAAGTTGTACAGAAATGGTACAATTTGAATTTTACACATATAGGGGTGTTTCACTTATGCAAATAGCTAAGACCCTGACCATAACATCTCACATCGCTTTTGGATACAATTTACGGTTTAGCGACTTATATTTAAGTTTTCACCAAAACATAACATATATCAAATTTTATATTTTTTATTTTATATCTTAAAAAATCATTATTTATATGTTTGTTAATATATTTTTATATTATCTTTTTAATAATACTAATGAAATATATATATATATATATATATATATATATATATTACTTGAGTTTAGTTCTTATTAAATTAATAAATTGAGTCAGTATTTTAAATTTTATAAATACTGCTAATAAGTGTAAAATGATTCAAAACATGTTTATATAGTTTTTTCTTATATAAATTTTAATTTTTTAGATAAAAACAAATTTTCTGTAATTATTATATTAAATATTTAAATTATTTTTTAACTCATAAATTTTTCTATTTAAAGGTAAAAAAGTTTTATAAAAAATAAAATAAATTATATAACTTTGTTTCATCAAGTTTGTGCACCATCACACAAGTATTTTGTTTTACCAATTTTTGACTCACTGAATTTCCAGGTTTCTTATCTTGGTTTTAATTTGTTATACCACAACCCTTTTGATCATGCTCACTAAGATTACTGCATTTTTTTTTTTCAATCTATACGAGAACCCACAACAAATTAAAAACAAAGAATATCATGAAAATAGGCATTTTTCCACTGTCTCATTTACCATATTTATGTTTGGTCATGCTCACGTGTTGGCTTCAGAGAGATTCGTGAGCCAAGTCTTTCTTCTTGCTTAAGGTCCTTTTCTGCCAAGCGTTTCCATTTTTATTTTAATTTTCATCAATTAAGCTAGATTAAATTAAAATATTTTGTTAGCATATTTTATGTAAAATCAACTGAGATGGGGAAAGAGTAGGGTATCTAGTTTTAAGGTAAAAATGAACAAGAGTACCACATTGCTAGACCTTGAGAAAGGTAAATATTATTTATCTTTAATTTAAATTTGAGATCATAAATATTTAAACATTTTCATCTTTCAATTTAGAGATGATTTTTTTTTTCTGTTTTTTTTCTAAATTTGTCTGTAAATTCATGACAAAACACATATATTAAATTAACATTTTCTAAGGTACATGATTGTACAGAACCAAATTAAAAAAATAAAAAAACTAAAAAGTATTCTTTAGGAGTCAGTATTATCCATGCCTCATATCTTATTAAGTAATAGTTTGCGGAAGAAGCTAACACAATGTTAAACAAAATAAACAAATTATTTGGAATAAAAATTGCTGAAATGACATTAGTTTCATTATTTCAAAATAACTGAATTAGAATATGTTTGATTTTTATTTTAAATTTTTTTTTCTATTTTTAAAAATAAAATTCAATACAAATTTGTATTAAATTTTATTTTTAAAAATAAAAAAGTGTTTTTAAATAGGGACTTGGTTAAAAGTGAATAATTAATATTTTTTTAACATTTAAAATGTGAGAAATATGTTGACAGGTCTGTTAATATGAAATAATGATTGAAATATCAATAAATAATATGTATTAAAAGAGCATATATATATATATATTTATAAAATTAATATAGTTTTTAATAAATTTTTAAATTTTTATCCTTATAGCAAGATTAATAAAATTAATATTTCATCATCAAACACGTAAATTAATTAGTATAGTATTATTCTATTTTAATTTGTAATTTTAAATTTAATTCCTAATAAATGTAGTTATGTCCTCCTCTAATAGAAAAATAATTTTTTAAATAAATAAAATTTTATACAATTTAAGAAAATAAATTAATATCTTAATCTATTTAAAAATTATTACAAATTTTTTGACATTATTCTTTTTTATAATTAATTATTTAATTAAATGTGTAATGTAAAGAATTTTGAAAAGGTAAAAGTATAATGTAAAATAATAATAAACGTATTTAAACTTTTAAAAGGACACATAAAAAGAAACATTCTTTTTTCTAAAATGGTGTTTTAAAAATGGAGAGAGTAAACAATTTAAAACATAAAAACTATTTAATTAATTATTTTGCACCCATAACCACATGATATGAAATTAAAATATAATTTTTTATTTTAAAATAAGTATTTATTATATTGAAAACTCAAAATTCATTTAATACATTTTTCTGAAGTAATTTTTAATACTCCATAAGATGTATTTATTACTTTTCTTTTACCATGTATGTTAACAATTATTTTAAAAATTAAATTTCTATCCTTGACTAATCTACTTGACGTGTGTTGTTTTAAGGATTTAGTCTTTTAGAAGTTTATTTTTTTCTATAAAGTAATTTAAATAGGAAATATTATTTCTAAATAAGCTAATAAGTCTAAAATTATATGTAAATCAACAATTTACATGTTTAAATTTAATAACTATATAATTTCAAAATATTATATAAAAAACTTTAATATAATGTTATATAATTTATGTTTACTTGAATAACTTGAGTAATTATATTTCAAATATTTTTTATAATTCAATTTTTTTAATTTTTATTTTAGTCCTTCAAATTATAATAAGTATTAATCATATAATTTTTTTTATTTTAATAGTTTTATAAAATAATATTTATTTTAATTTTTTTTATATAAAATGATAATAAAAGATAATGTTCAAAAAGGGACTCACGTGAATAAATTTTACAAAATAACAAATTAAAGTGCAGATCTTAAGCCTCCTTTAGAAATTTAGAAACTAAAAGGAGAAATTTTTTTTTCTTCTGTTTTAAATTGAATAGACTTTTTAAGAAAAGTCTTAAACTAACTTCAAATGAGTGGCGTAACTTATTTCTATCGTTATTAATAATTATTGGTAGAGTATTATTAAAAAATGAAGAATATTAAAAGAATTAACTATCTTACCATGATTTTTAATAAACTATTTATCAATTATTTAATAATTATTTTTAAGATACTTATTAGTATACCCTTACTTAAAAGGAAATATTATGTCTAAAATTAATTATGTATAATATTTAAAATAAATACAAAACATAATCAACCAATGAATTTAAACCAAATCACTATTAAATTTTGCAAAAGGAATTGATATTGAATTTCAATTTTTTTAAAAAGAAACAATTAAATATATTATTTATGATTTTTTATCCTTAAGTTACATTGAAAAAATTAATTCCGTTAACTGCATCTAGCAGCTGCTGTGCTGCCATTAAGACTGCAAAAGAATCTTAATTAATCAATTTAATCTTAACTGATGCAATTTTTCAAAGTTTCTTTTTCAAGGTAATTAATGTACTTTGCTATATTAACAAAACATAAGAAATAATTAACATTAGCATTTAATGCACGATATGTAAACTAATTATGTTTTAAATAAATTATTTTATTTATTTAAAAAAGGCTAATTTCTCTTGACGTTGAATAGATGAGATAGTAGTCGAATTTTCAACTGTATATTGAATTTAATTATTAAATGTATAGAAGTTTTCATTACCTTAGTTGTTACAATTTTGCATATTTAGGCCCACAATCACACATCACTATTTTTTATTACGGTCAAGAGCGTTTACAAAACATTGCATCAGATTCAGTTTTAAAAATATAATAAAATGGTATAATTTTTAGACTTTGATTAAAAATATAATTTTTTATACTGTCATTTAATGGTAGATTATTATATCAATAAAATAATGAATTTTTATAATAATAATTTTGAAGTCATATTTAACGTATTTTTTAATTAATTAATACTATAAAAAATATACTAACAGTTTATCAAAATTAAATTTTAATATTTTCTAAAATTATTTGACTTAACCTCTCTTTTTTAAGAAACGAGAACTTCCAAACTTTTTAAGAAAATAATGCCTGAGACTGTCTAATTAAAACTTATCCATGATTAGAAAGCTTAAACTAAATGAATGGTTTGTTAATTTGTTTCAAATATTTTAGATTTAACCCTCTCAAAATGGTGGTATATTCAAAGGATAAAGTTATTTTTTAAATAAATTTCTTAGACTAAATTATTTCACTTGCTGCATTCTCAGTAAATAAAGAAGAGTTTCTTGAAAGAAGGATGAAAATATAAGTTAATTTTAATTTATAAAAAATTTTAAGTTAATTTATTTCTTGTTTTATAAACATTTATTGATAAATTTATTTAATTGGACAATGTGACTCTACAGAAGCTACATATTTTTCTCACAATTGTCCGCATGTAACAATGGAATACTGTCATGAATTAAAAAGTTAATTTTGGTTTTCTTTCACAACTTTGAGCAATAAATAGAGTTGAGAGATGGTTAAGTAGAAATTAATTTTATCATTAACATTTTACCCCATCATAATCATGTATAACTAATTTCAAATTTTGTTCCGCGCGCATGCGCATGTTAGTCATAATTGCAAATATCTTCCATGCAAATTGCACATCCCATGCACATCTCAATTGCGACTGCATTTTTAATTTCTTTTATTTAAAACATTGAATATAAGTGTAAACAAATCACAAATGAAAAATCAATAATAATAAGGTAAATTCTGTAATATTTTTAAAAATATTTTTAGAATATCGTATGTGAAAAATTTTAATTAATAATATTTAAATATGTGTTTAAATTATAAATTTTTTTAATATTATTATATTTATTATATTTGAATATGTTAAAAAAATTTTAGGTTTTTAAATGAAATTAAGATGCAATTAAATTAAATAAATTAAAATTTAAAATAAAATAATAATATTATATTAATATATTTTTTATATTCTTAATTTTATTATTATTAATATTTAATTATTATATTAATATATTATATTATAATTATTTTTATTTATAATAAATAAAAATTATTTAAATATGAATTATAATTTATTTAAAACTAAAAAATAATAAAAAATTTAATATCTAATATATATAATAGAAAAATATAATAAATAATATATTTAAAATTATATATAATAATATTTTTTTAAGTATTTTTTTATTGATATAAATTTTGAGTAAGATACTAATAAAAAAAGTTTAAGGTACCATAACAGACATCTAATAATAAATCCCTTTATTTTGTATTAATAACATAGTTAAAACATGAACCATTTCAAATTGAGGTTTGTATCTTGGTCGTAATTACATATATCCTCTATTTACAACATGCATATCTTTGTATTAGTTCACCCTATCTCACCTCAATTGTAACTATAATTATAATCTAAAACCTTGAATAGAAGTGTAAATCAATATTTTCTATTTAAAAAAAAGGGAAATTTCACGTAAAAAATTTCAATAATCATTGACATTCTTACTATTTTTTTAATTCATTCTTTGTATCACTAACATTGATCTTTAACCTAAGTGGGAACCATTAATTTCAAAATTTCAACCTCAGCTTGATCATAATTTCAAATGCCTCGAGTGAGTGTCATAACATCTAAATTATGATTGCTATTATATAATTTAAAATAATAAATAAAAGAAAATTAAGACTATATGAAAAAGATTTCACACATGAACCATTCATTAATAAAATTCTTGAACTATCATTTTTATTTTTATAATTTTTTTTATTATCAGTATCAGTTACGTTTTTAAGGTAAAACATGAACCATGGATTTCAAAATCTAGGCCTAAGCCGAAGTTACTAACACACTCGTTTATGAAAAATTCGAAACTCAAGTTGACGTTCATAAGGCTTGTTTTTGTTTTGATTTTTGATTTTTAAAAAATTATTTTAAAATAAAAATATTTTTTAAGAAAAAATAAAAATAAAAATAAAAATTGTTTATTAATTTATTTTTTAAAATTATTTTTAAGATGAGAAACTTATTTTTGTTTTTTTAGTTTTAAAAATTGAAAATAAAAAATATTTTCAAAATTAATTTTTAAGAACTCATCTTAATAAATAAGTGTTATTTTTTTAATCTTTAAAAAAGAGTAATTTTAAAAACAGAAAAACAAAGAGCCTTTATGTTACGCGATTCTCTCTCATTCTTTCTTTCTATGACTGCCATCTTCACATCAGATGATAAATTTAGATTTCAAATTTAGAACTGTGTCTCAATATTTTTTGAGTTGCATTTTCCCTATATAACACCTTAATTGTGATTGTTACTACAATTTAAAATCTTAAATAAAAAAGGAAAAAGGGCCACTGGTGGAAAAGACAAAATCACAGTTTAAAAATTGAAATTGAACATGGAAAAAAAAAATCAACCATAGAAAACTTAAATTTCAAAAAATTTGGTCTTTATCTAAGCCGTAATGGCAAATACCCTAACTGTGTCGATGCACATGTTTGTATCGATTTCCAGCACGCATCATAACTGTATCATTAAGATTCATAAGTAAAACCCAAATCAAACATAAAAAATTTCTAAACAATAAAAAAACTCAATTGACATTTTTATTTTTTAATGTTTGTTTCTCATTCTTTCTATCGTTAACGTCTTTAAACCAAATAATAATCATGAATTTCAAATTTAGAATAACCTCTTAACCGTAACTGCAAATACCCTGTGTTTTTTGTGAGTTGTATTTTCCTGTATCACCACATCTCGGGTATGATCGTGGCCACAATCTAAAATCTTAGTTAAATAAAAGAAAAAAATTGACTAGAATAAAAAGAAAAATCAACATAAAATTTCATTAATTAAAACTCAATCAAACATTTTTTTATAACTTTTTCTTAGGATCATTAATTAAACTCGATCTTTAGGCCTTTCACTCATGACTCAGCGTAAAGACACCAATTCATAAGCGAACACATAGTATTATTGAAGCTGAAACATTACATATACGAAATGATTGTTTTCACAGCCAGCATCATGTTACTCATGATTTTAAACAAAAGGAGCAACCCTTCAAAACTCTAGAGCCTTAAAGCAAGATCCACTGGCTCGCCAACAATGTTAGGCGAATTAACACTAGTGTTATTGATGGGTTTCTCGAGCATGTTGATGAGTGGCTTAGTTCCATCAATTGGAGAAACCTTCATCTCCATTTGAGGAACTGGTGGAGCTGGCAACAGTGGCCTTAGAGCAAGGTTGTTCCCAGCAGATGGAACAACCTGTGTTGGACGTTGGAGAGGCTGAACTGGCTGAGAAGCATTAGCAACCACCCGGTGTTGGGTAGCATATGAAAATGAGTTTGTGGTTGGTGGAGGCATCAACATAGGTTGAGGTTGTGGTGCCTGGAAAAACCTGTTGTTAACAAAGGTTCTTGTTTCTTGCATCATCATTGGCCTAGGAATACTGGGTTGCAGCGGACTAGGAATCATTTCTCTATGAGAGTTGGCATTGTTTTGTGAAAACAATCCTCTCATGCTATTGTTTTCTTGACCTAAGTGAGACTCAATATGGGAAATGAAAGCTGGGAAGTTGGTTACAACTTGGTTGCACAATTTGCATGCAATAGTGTTTTGCTGAGGGGATTGCCCATATTGGAATGTAGCAAGCAGATAGCTAATGTTCATAATGTTGTAATCATGAGTGTTAACCATGGTGATTGTTTAGGACAGCAATCAGAAAGCGAAAGCAAAATGTGAACGATTACACACACTAAACGGATTCTTTTATAGAAAAAAAATGTTTGCACAAATTAAATGCATAAATTAACATTTTGAATATATTTAGGGCTACATCTATAATAATTTAATTAGAGTTGTCAGAGTAGTTATTACACTTCCATGTAAAAAGAATTTTTTTTTGACTATATGGAAAACGAGCAATACTAAGGGTAAAATATTAGAAAATTAAAATATAAAATGTTTAATAAAATATTCATTTATTATATTAAGTTTTCTATTTATATTAGGTATATTAGATAAGGAATAAAAAAAAGTTATCATGTAAAATTTTTTATATTTAATATAATATTTTTAAATTTGAAACTTTTTATTTGACTTTTTCACTTATTCACCGGTCGCATGAAGTAAAAAATTGTTATTATTATATAAAGAATATAAAATTATTTTATATATTTTAAATAATAAAAAACTAGTGTGAAGTTTTAAAATATTTAATGTAAAATCTCCTGACTTATTAACAGTTAATTAGTTTAGATAATTTATGTTTAATTTTGTATAATTAAGGTTTGGAATTTAAATTTTGTGTATGGAAAAAGTCTCATTGAAAGAGTAGCATAATCAATGTCGTAGAAATTTAAAAAACTAAACAAAAATACATGTAATCTATATAAAAAAAATTCCCAATATGTTTACTGTTTAGTAAAACCCTTCACATAAACACATTTGTTTTAATAAGTTAAATTTTGGTACATTATCAGTGTAAAAATTTTAACACTCTTAAATACATAGAATACATGATAAGTATGACCCAAAAATTAATTATTTTCATTAATTTGACAATTTATTATATAATTTCATTTCAATTAAATTCTATTTTAATTAAAAATAATGTTGTAACTTCATACAATATCTTGTTATTAATCCACTAGTAACTTAAAAAAATATATTAAATAATAAAATAAATTTATTTAATATTTAAAAATATAAGGCATTTAATATTTTATTTAATAAATAAGAATATGTAAAGGAAAATTTTAAATTATTACTCAATTAAAATATAGCATTTAGTGTATGGACTATAAGTAGAAAGATGAATAAATAAATAAATAAATAAATTTAAAAAAGTGATAACATACGTTATCATGTGTATTGTTAATAAACTGCCATTTAAGGCATTAATTTTTTTTTAATTTTTTATGTGCTAATTATTAACTTCCTAGAATATATTATCTAGTTTGGACGTTAAAGTTAGTAATTGGGATTCTTTCTTTCCTTGATTTTTTTATTATATATTTTTAATTATTTTTATAGTTATTTAATATCTTTTTCATATTTAAGGTATCGATTAGCATGTGAAAATTTTTAAAAATATAAAAAACCATGATATCAACAATCTTTGTCCATATATATATATATATATATATATATATATATATATATATATATATATATATATATATATAATAAAAGAAAAAAAGAAGTTTCCTTTTTATATACTAGTCTCATTTTATTTATTTTCTTCACTTTTGACAGATTGTTTAGTTTAGTTTTTTTTAATATTTGATGCATAAAAGATATAAGATTCTTTTAATCATTCCATATATATATAACTTATCTATAATTTCTCGCCTCTGGCATAACACAATTTAAGGATAGATTTTAGTACAACGTATATGTCTTATAATTAAATTGTAGAAAATAAAATTTTTGCTTGCTCGTAAAATAATTATAATTCATTAAATATATATTTTTAATTTAATTTTATTGATATCTAAATATTATATTAAATATTTGACTAATCTAAATTGAGTTGAATATAAATATTAAATGTAAAGATTAAAAAAAAATAGAATACTTGATTCATTTAAGTCAATCTATTGTAAATAGCAAGTTTTAACATGTAAGAGAAAAAAATCAAAATAAATTTGAACTAGCAAAAATAGTATCGAGTTTGATAAAGCCCAATTTTTTAAACTTTGTATAAAATTTTACGGGCTTAATGCATATTGAGTTTGATTGGATCAAGGTTAGAAGATCCTAATTCAATTTGGGCTCAAAATTTAGAATCTAAACCCTAAATTTGATATTGGAGCGGCTTATCTGAGTAAATTCATTTTAATGACTCTAATTAAATGTTATAAACTCTCAAAATTTTATTTTATTTTTTTAATAGGCAAAACAAATCTTATTAAAAAGAGTTTAAGGGGAACTCAAAACCCATATACACAAAAAATTACTTACTCAGAGAAATAAAAAGCAAAAATATACTTATGCAAAATTAAGACAGATACAATTTCGTGAGTTCAAATACCAATCAGCTAACATAATAGCTTCTCCCTTACTAACAAGTGATAACCATTTCCAGGATCTCAGAATAATAGAATCTAGGACTTCCCTCTCATCCAAAACACCATTGGAAAATATAATTATATTTCTATGCAACCACAAAGACCACACTGTACTTACCCAAATAATTAATAAGTATATTCCTTCTCTTTTACTACAACCAACACCAACCCAAGAAAGCAAGTGAGTCGATAAATTTGAAGGCAAAACCAGTGAGAATCCAAGCCAACGCGCAGTAAAGTACCAGATTTGAGATGAAACTGAGTACGTTAAAAATAAATGAGTTGGAAGTTCCTCCAAACCATGACAGAAACAACAAGTTATATCATCAATTTGAATACCACGATCAATCAGTAAACATTTACAAGGAAATGCATTCAACAACAATTGCTAAGAAAAAACCAGACACTTAAGAGGGACTTTCCCTCTCCATAGCCTTTGCAAGGCATCTGCCGTACACTGATCTACACTATTAGGACCATCAAAAAGTTCAAATAGTCATATATACACAGATTGCACTGAATAACAACCTGAAGAATCTGCCCTCCATACCCATTTATCTTCTTGTAGTAACTTAATAGAAACTCCATCCACAAGCTCCAACAAAAGATTAAAGCTCGAGATCTCATGTTGAAAGAGTCCTCTTCGCCAACTAACATTCCAAACCCATCTAGTGCCATCATGAAAACCATTCTCCAATACACGTGATTCAGCATTTCTCGCTACTGCAAATTATCGCGGAAATGTTTCACACAATCGCACCCCTCCTACCCACTTATCTCTCCAAAAAAGAGTGTGTAAACCTACACCCACACTTCTATCAAACTTCTCATTCAGCCATGAATTCCCTTGATGAATAACCTCCAGCAAATCACGCCACCACACAGAACATCTGTTGTGAACTGATGAACGCTAAAGAGAAGAAGCTAATCTTTCATATCTAGATTCCAACACCCGCACCCACAACTAGAACAGTTAACACCTCGCCACAACCATTTACCAAGAAGCGCCCAATTAAACCACTGCACATTCTTAATGCCCATGCCACCATTCTTCCGCGGTCTACATACAGTTTTCCATTTCACCCAGGAGATTTTAGATCCATCCTTAACACCCTTCCATAAAAAATTCCGTTGGATAGTGATAATTTCCTTTATTACCGACTTCGGCACCTTAAAAAAGGATAACGAGTGCAATGGCATAGAATTAAGAATGACATTAATCAAAGTCACCCTACCTCCAATCGATAAATACCTATGCTTCCATGACGCTAACCGCTTTTTAAGAGCCTTTAACATACCCTTCCATGCACTAGGCTTTCTCGGGTTAACACCTAACTGTAACCCGAGATACTTTAATGGGAAACTACTAATTTTACAATGTAGAAACTCCGCAGCCAAGTTTTCAAAGTTATCACCAGTGTTAATCCCCAATACAAAATATTTATGGAAGTTAATTTTCATACCTGACATTAATTCAAAGCTACACAATACTGCTTTCAAAGTCCACAAATTCTGCACCGAAGCCTCTCCCATAATCAATGTGTCATCCGCAAACTGCAGCAAAGAAATATCTGGTCCCCCTTCCCCAATCGTCACACCAGAGAACAACCCACAAGTCACTGCCTTTCGCATAAGAACTCCTAACCCTTCCGCTGCCACAAGAAAAAGAAAAGAGGTAAGAGGATCCCCCTGTTTTAGGCCCCACTCAATATGAACCTCCAATGTAGGACAACCATTAATCAAAGCTGATAGGCTTCCCCCACACACACAAGCTTCCATCCAACTGACCCATTTGTCTGAAAATCCAAAGTTACGTAACATAAACAAAAGATATCCCCACTCTATCGAATCATACGCCTTCTCATAATCAAGCTTTAACACAAAACACCTCTTATTATACCTCCGCACATAATCAACTGCTTCATTAGCCACAAGTAAACTATCTAACATGTTCCTTCCCGGGATAAAGGCTGATTGTTCTTCTAAAATTATTGAATCCAAAACTCCTTTCAACCTATTTGCCAAAAGCTTGAAAACAATCTTATAAAGACAACCTAATAATGAGATAGGCCGAAAATCAGATAGCTGTTATGGGCAAGACACTTTTGGCACAAGTGCTACAAAATAAAATAATAAAGACCTAGGTAGCTTCCTATTTCTACAAAATTCAGTAAGCATACCCATCACTTCTTCCTTGATCACTCCCCAAAACCTCTTAAGGAACACAAAATTGAAACCATCAGGCCCCAGACTTTTATCACCCTCACACTCCAAAATCATCTTTCCCACTTCCTCCTTCGAAAAAGCATTAACAAGCTCCTCATTCTGTAGAACAGAGACTCTTGGTAAATTATTAATATCAATAGTAGGTCGAAGCCAACTTCTACTACTAAAATGAGCCGCAAAATAGGACACCACACCTGTTTTAATCTCATTAACCGCTTCGACACATCTCTCTCCAATTTGGAGCGCATGTATATTATTTCATCGCCGCCTCCCATTAACACATAAATGAAAGAACTTTGTATTTAAATCACCCTCTTTCCCCCATTTCACCTGAGCTTTTTGGGCTATGAGACTCTCTCTATTCTTCCTAGCCTTCCAAATATCACCCACCAATATTTGTTGACGCTTCTTCTCCACATTGAAAAGTTCTATCACAGAATTTTTATCATCAATCAAGCTCAACTCAGTTGTCAAATCAGAGATCACCTTATCAACATTTCCAAATACCTCAATATTCCATTTTTTTCAATGCAATCTTAACATTCCTTAACCTCTAGCTAGCACCTCCACAACTTCTTTATGAGTCAGCCAACAATTATTAAATCGAAACGGCTTCAGACCCCAGTTAACCACTTTGTGCTTAAGAATAATAGGACAATGATCAGACACATCTCTGCTCAGAACCTGAATAAAACCATCTCCCCAGTAATCAAGCCAGGAACTAGAAACAAGGACTCTCCAGCCTGCTCATCATAAAAGCATCCCCTTTTATCCATGTAAATTTTTTACCCACAAGTGGAAGATCCACAAGTTCCATTTCCTGAATGAAAGAATTGAAGCCCTCCATTTCAGAGATACCATAGTCTGCCTGACAACCCTTCCTCTCTGTCACTTGTCTCACAGCATTGAAGTCACCCAATATACACCACATAAATTTGCCAAGACCCCTTCTTGTCATGAGCAAATCATCCCATAACTTTCTCTTCTCACTTAGTCTACACGATGCATAGACATTCACCACAACACATAGGTTTTCAGTAGCCAATGCCTGCAAGCAAACACCCAGGAATTCAGTACCAGAAAAGGAGAAAAGTATTTTACATTTGGAAGTATCCCAAAGTGAAAGCATACCCCCACTTCTGCCAATGGAAGGCAAGGCACACCAATCAAAATTCACAGAACCCCACAAATGCGTACATAAATTACTATTACATATTTCAAGTTTTGTTTCCTGAATCGCCAAAAACTCCAGACCTTCAGAGCGAACAATCTCACACACCTTCTTTTGTTTTACTGCACTCCCCAACCCTCTACAATTAAATGAGCCAATCTTCATTTAGTATCAAAGCGAACCCCATATTCTTTCGCAATCGTTCTATCACGTACCTCCATCTCAATCAATTTCTCTCGAACCTGCTCATCATTCCCATGTACAACCAAACCAACCTTCTTGCCAATGTCTAGTAACTTCGATGCCATTACCTCATCATCACAATTTGTAGCAACCATTCACTTCTCCACCTCCACTGAAGGATTGGAAGGATGCGAGTTGTGGGAGCTCTTGGAAGCATTAGCTGAGATTTCATCAGTTAGCAATACCTGTCCTCTAAGTTGCGATGACATTGACGCTTCTTTATTATGATTCTTAGGGTTTTTTTGAGAAAGTTCTATGGAAACTGCGCTCTTATGTCAATTTGAGGGGCGGACATGTCAATTTTAAATAAATTAAACATTAATAATTATACAAAAATTAGTTTAAGATTATAGGTATTTTTATAAGAGATGATTTTATTTAAATTTAAAATATTTATAATATACTAAAATATATTAACTCTTTATATAGAAAAAGAAATTATATAAGAAACTCAAATATAAGATCTTATCTGAGAAAATCATACATGTATATCTTAAATTAACTTCTCATTGGTTATATAGATATGAAATTAATGACATTAGTTTATTTCTTTTAAAAAGATAATTGTACATTAAATTAAAGAAATGCAATAAGTATAAATTGCATTTAAAATCATATAAAATTTTATGTATTTAATCCAACTCATTAGCAATTTAATTTGTAATTAAATTAATACAAGTTAATGTGCAATAAACAATTTCTTACTGATATTAGTATTTCAGGCTTGTTTTATTAATGCACTTTAGTTATTAGTTACCTGTATAGCATATCAGTTGAATCACACTTTTTAAATAAATCAAATATATAAAATAAGAGTAGTAATGTACAGACCAAACAGCCAAAATTTTACAAATTATTAGATAAAAGTTTCACTTACTCGTCAAAGATTATTCAATACAATAATTGCCATAACATTCCAGCAAAATTTTTGATAAAGGTATTCAGGATACCTTACATTTTTCTTAATATAAATTTGTTTAACACTGCTAATTTAAGATCAATTGAAACAATTGGAAGAGCAAACGCTAGGAAATTTATGATAATATTCATCATCTCAATTCAAATATATCTCATAAAGTTCATGAGCAAGGACAACACTTTCAACAGAGTTGCAGGAAGAAAAACAGAGACCAGTATGATAACACGATTTTGTTGTTAATTCTGGGTCGAGGCAGATGGATCATCTAATCATAGAAGGAGGCATTGGAGGAGGAGCATTTGATGGCCCAATCCAACCTGCAAATATTTTTGTGCAATATCGTTAGAATCTGGATTTTATTATTCTATTTTTGTACAAAAGATATAAACAAAATATGAAGGAGTCGTCATGCAACTTTTCTTGTGAAAAATGTGATAAAATATAAAGATGTAGGGTATATATACCTTTGGAAGGGTGAAAGCCTCTTGCTTTAAGCTCGGCATGTTCTTGGCATAAGCCACAAACATCGCAGCAGCAATGAACACAGCAATCACAACAAGGTTCTGCTGGTAACCCAAACTTTGCCCTCAGTTTCTCTCTGTAAAGGCACGAGTAGAGCCAGTGACACGCAACCAACATGAGTAACCCATAGGCACACCCTTGTCCAACGCAAGCTGTTCAAACCCATCAAAGATATTAGCTATCACATATCAAACTAAATTAGTATCAATATTTTCTTTTATTCATCGATCTTACAGCTACGCCCTTCATCCACAACTTCTGCGATTTGGCCAAAGGTGATGCACGGTAGACAGCAAGTTATCAAACCTGCATTATTAATTACCTTTAATTATTTCCATAAGTTTAGAGATATACAATTCAACCATCAATTAATGCCTTACACTATTCAAATCTTTTTTGTTAGCATGGGAAAGAATGTAAGATGCTTCTAAACTTACCATTACAACTACTCTTTCATCATTCAATAATTTATTTATATACATTATAACTAACATAATATATATTTATAGAATACATGAACATAATTAAATACTATTTAATTTTTTTTCATTATTATTGTTATCATTCAATTTTTTTATAAATCTTTTAACAATCCTCTTTTTACTTAAAAAAAGGGTTATATATACATATAAAATCTTAAAAACATGAGAAATATCAATAAATTTTATTTAGTAATTAGGATGGTTTATAGACATAAAACTTTATATAAACAGATCGTACAAGTTTTAGGGTCGACTCCGCAGGCACAGAATGGAGCAGACCATTTGGGTGGGGAAGAAGGACCACTGAACATGTTTCAGTTTCAGATATGAAGATAGTTGAAACGGGTGAAGCGGAACACTCTTAAATATGTTAAGCACAAGTACATATGTTTTATTGGAATATAATAACGTATGTTATCACTTTTTTAAATATAATATAGTTAACAGAATTAATTACTTTAATATAATTTAAATATTAAAAATTATAATAATGAATATGTTTTTTAATATGTAAAAAATATAATAAAAATAGTAATTTTTATTAAAATTATAATATTAAAAATATCAATTTATTAAGTTATATTAAATTTTATAATTTTTTATTACATGTTTTTTTATTTATATTAGATGAAACAAAAATAAATTTAGTTTTTCTTTTCAAAAACAAATATTTCAAAACTGTGCACTTTTGTGCAAGGGAGAGAGGGGGAGGGACTGTGCAATTTTATAAGGTTATGTTAGGTTTAGGCCTTATCTTTTTCGTACAAGCATGTGGAGCTTATTCATTCATAGTTTCTGTGGATATTTAGACTATTTTTTTTTCTTTCTAAAACTAGTAATTATTTCTCTTGGAAATTGATAGAAAATTCAAAGGATTGGTGTTCTTGTACATGAAAAATTAGAATTTGAGCAGTTCTATTCTATTTGTATTCACATAAGTGTATAAAAAAATCAATGCTAAAAAAATTTATTTTAAAGAAAAATAATAATAATAAAAAAGGTAAAAAATTACAAAATTATACATGTGATCATGTTAAAAATTGTACAAGATCATAAATTATATATGCAATCATGTTAAAATTTGTACAAGATTGTGCTAAAATTGTTCACATAATTTTTAAATTAAACATAATCGTTTGAATTAATAAAAGTAACATATCTCTTTGGAGATCATATTAAATTTGAGTTAAATATTTACTAATCGTTTGCAAACATTAGTAAATATTCTCACTTTTTTTTTTACTTTTCTTTAATGTTACCGCACCCTGTACCTTTTAGAGTTAAATCAAACTTATTAAAAGAATTTTTTTATTATTATAAAATTTTGTTAAATTTATATTATGATAAATTACATAAACACTAGTTTGCTGCATGATGACAGTAGCAGTTCATTTATTCCTAAAGAATTCATTTAGTAACAGAATAGCATGTATAGACATTAATTAGTAACAGAATAGCATGTATAGACATTAATTTAGTTCATTCAAATCACAACTATGTAACTATGTAAACTGCATTAAATTAATTGAAGTGAATACATTTATTAATTATTAATCGCTTAGTTCTAATATGGATGCCTTCTTTAACAACATCAAAAGAGAAAAATACTGAATATGAGAGTAAGCTGCCCAAGTATCATCTAAATTAATTTATCATACATCAAATTGTTAAAAGATAATTTGTTGTATAATAATATTTTAAAAAATAGAATATTTTTTGAACTAATAAATATATTAATTTAGTTTATTATTTTAATTATACCTAAATCATCATTGATATATATATATATATATATATATATATAATGATAAATTTATACAAATTATAAGAAATTAAAGGATTATAATTATGTTCTATTGATAAAAAAAAATTAATGATAGAAATAACAATATCTAAACTTTACAAATCGTGATAATCACTTAAAAGTTTAGGGTCCTAAAGTTTAGGAAAAAATAACTAATATCACATGACGAGGGTTTCTGCAAGCAGCAACGCAGACAAAATTAAAGACGACAATGTTGTGACATGTTTTGGAAGGATTGTACAAAATTAAAAACACATGGAGAAGAAAATTAATTTTGGAATTTTTAGAAGTTTTACGTTATCAAAATAATTTCACACGTCATCATCTTCTATAAAGATGTTATGCATCGACCTTTGGTAGATGAAACCAACCTCTAAAGGTCCTACGATGATGTTTGGTAAAATAAGAACAATATTGGATTTTCAAGAATCCAAAATAGGGAGAAGGACTGTGTGACTTTGGCAGAACAAAAATAACAAAATTGTATTACCCTGACTTGCTTTTTAGCTTGATGGAAAACATTGTTTTTATGGCTAAAATACCACCAAAGAAACTATAGGACAGTGATTTTACGATGAAACCTTTAATGATATCATTTAGAGACAAGGTTATAGGAGTCAAAATTTCACTCTCACCATGAGCAAAGATGAATTTACCAGAGCAAAAACTTGTCTATGTAAAATTAGAAAAGGTAATAGACTAAAGCCAAAGGTACATGATGATGATGAATTGTTTTATGAATTATGCTAGTTATAGGAAGATGCCTTAGTAATTAAATTGTTAGTTTAATCTGTAGGGTTCAATGTAATGAAGGATGCATATGGCTTGTGAAAGCTTATTGGAGACTTTGACATCATAGATGTGCCCAATAGATTTTAGATGATAATCAATTAATGATTTTGGATGATCTTTAATCACTACCTCATTGTTACGAACTGGTTTTTGAAGTTTGTTTTTTTGTTTGCCAAAATCACTTGTACATTGGCATAGATTCATGCATAGATTCATTTTTTGGGTCTAAATTTGAATTGATTTTCAAAGTTCATTTTCCTATTCATCAAAATCATTCGTGTTGACAATAATACGTTGAATGTGGAACGGGGAAAATTTGCTAGGATTTTTGTGGAGTTGGATTTGGCCCAACTTGTGGTGGAAAAAGTTTGGTTCAAGGGTCACTAGTTAATGCAAGGGATTGCATTGCCTCCATTGTCGCACCAAAGGTAGCGGATGAAACGGTTGATGGAATGATACAACAAAGGGCAAACATGAAAATTAAAATGATTGCAAATAATAAATATAATAATGATAATGAAAAAATCATGGAGAGAGATAATTATGCTATTGTAATGGTTGCAAAAAATAAGGATGATGATGATGCACATAGAGTGGCTTGTGACTAATGGATACTCAGGTGATTTAAGGGTTCTTGTTTAAGAAAATAATTAGTTCATCCTTATGATCACTCATATTAATTTTCATTTTATTAACATTAAATTTGATAATAGACAAAGAATGACATTGCACTTTTGTTTATGTCAGCACTACGACAACCGAAAGAGAAGAGATGTGGATAACTTTAAAGGGTATTCATATCAATTCTTCTAGTCCATGGAGGTGCAATTGAAGAGACGTGGACAACCTTAAGAGACGTAGCATGAGCAAAAAAGTGAGTTTTATTCATATAATAAGACTTTGGTGTCTAGTACCAGACTTAATGAGTGTGGCCTAACCAATATTTTTTTATTAAGTTTCGTATTCACTTGACATATGAATCATAATAGTTAACAAGTTCTTTCAAGAAGATTAGGTAGAGATGTGACAAATTTACTTTAGTTAAGAAGCTTTTCAAAAGCCTTTGCAGAAATATTTACTCTTTTGCACTCAAATTATAGTTCCCTCTTGTTAAGGTGTAGTGGCCTTCCATAAGTACTTGGACTCCAACCTTTACACTTTCAAGTAACTTGGATAGTTTACAAAGACTACATTTCAGTTATTTCTAAGGTTTGGAAAGAAGGTGAGGGATATCCCTTCTTATCGCTTCAAAGGTTTAGAGATTATTCTATCATATTCAACGATGAGACTTTTGGTAATATTACTCAGAACAAGAAAAACATTAAAGTTAGAATTAGAAGGATTCAAAGGTGGTTAGAGAGGGTTGACTCAACTTACTTTACTAATCTCAAAAGACAATTAAAATATGAGTACAACAAAATTCTTTTACGGGATGAACTTTTATAGTGTCAAAAGTCCAAAAAAAATTGAATTAAGTTTGAAGGACCGTAACACCCTATTTTTTTTATGTCTAAACTATGATTAGAAGGAGAAGGAATAAAATTCATTGTCTCACTCTACCTAATGACATATGGTGTTTTGATGATTCTATTTTGAATGAAGAAGCTCATAGGTTTTTTGTGAATCTTTTTTACTATCGGTCTAATGTCATAGATGTACCATTTCATTTAGATAATATCCAACAATCACACATGGTGACACTCTTAACTTGGAGTAGCCTATAACGAAAGACTAGGTTTTCATGGCTTTCTATGATATGAACCTTACAAGGCTCCTAAGCCTGATGAGATTCAAGCAATCTTTTGCAAACAACACTGACATGAAGTGAGTAGCGATATAAACAAACTAGTTAGTGATGCTTTTGAGAAAGACATTTTTGATAGCAAGCTCTTTGAGACTCTTATATCTCTCATTCCAAAAGTGGATTGTCCTAGCAATTTTAAAGAATTCTGACTTATTAGCCTTTGCAATGTCATTTATAAAATCATTACAAAAGTACTTGTTAATAGATTAAGACCTATTCTTAATAACTTTATTGAGCCTTTTCAAAGTAGTTTCTTTCGAGGTCAGGATACTATGGACAACTTAATTATTTTGCAAAAAATTCTTTATATGATACAAAAGTCCAATAGGAGAAAAAAAGAATGTTACTTTTAAATTAGACCTAGAAAAGACTTATGATAATATTAATTGGGGGATTCTTAAGACGTACTCTTCTAAACTTTGAGTTTCCAAATAAAATAGTGACTTTTATCATGTACTATGTTACTACCCTATCCGTGATTACAGTTTTTTTGATGCCCTCAACCTCAGGGACTTACTCAGTTTCCCATTATAGATAGTTGTCGGATAACTCCTACTTCATGAATACAACATATGTGGTCACAGGATGAGTCAGGAAGAGAGCGTGTGACTTGTGGTGCACCCACACTTACTGTTGGTGTCACCACCACCCTCTCTTCCCTAAGGTATTTCTATCACCCCTATCTTCCACACTTCCAGTGTATCGCTGAACCATTTATAGCTTTCCAACATATTCAAACACAATCACAATCAACATCAATATACCATTCACGTACATTTCCAACCATTCAATTATTTCGCATCAAGTGATGGCATGCTAACACATAGTTTCACCCACAATCTCAATCACATTACAATATTCACTTTCACACATGGCACGTAGGCCCATATTCAATTACATCACACCCAACATCCAATTTTTATAGAAACCCTACCATAGTCAAGTCATTCCATCACGCACATGAACAATGTTCAATCAAGAATCTTATATCAAAACACGCCTATTCCTACATTCTATCTTACATTAATTATCAATATAAACATATTAAAGACACAAGGAGACAGGATAAAGTCCCTTTACCTCAAATTGAAGACCCAAACACAAAATCAATGATAAACGTGCTCCCCAAACAGATTTTTATCCTAAACACATTGAAAACTCCATGAGAAACTGAGAAATCAAGAAGAGGGACGAAAAATCAAAATCTTAACTGTTGGAACTTACCTCCAAACGCCCCAACCTCAACCACAACTTTCAATCTTGCTCACAATTAGGGATGGAAACAAGCCAAACCGCCTGACAAGAGCCTGCAGCCTGGCCTGATTTAGGCTTGACTTGACCTAGTTTTTTTAATAAACAAACGTGACTTAGGCTTTTTTTAAGGTCTGTTTAAGTAAACAAATCAGGGCTGAGTTGTTTTCAAAACCTGTTAAGTCTGACAGACCGATATATATATATATAATTTAAAAATATAGTTGTCAAAATATATTTAAATAATAAAGTTATTTAATAATAAATTTTTAATTTTGTTATATTAAATTAATATATTATGTTATAATTCTTTTTATTTATAATTATAATAAATATAAATTATATTCTATTAAAAATTAAAAATATTTATACACAATTACACTTTTTAAATAATAAACTTATTTAATAATAAATTATCATATTTGTTATATTTAAATAAGTTAAAGAGTGGTTAAATCTTTGAACAGGAACAAGATGCAATCAAAACTGAACGAAATAAAATTAAAAAGTAAAATAATAATATTATATTAATATATTTTTATATTCTTAATTTTATTATTATTACTATTTAATTATTATATTAATATATTATGTTTAATTATTTTTCTTTATAATAAATAAAAATTCTTTAAATATGAATTATATTTTATTTGAAACTAAAATTTATTAAAAAATGATAGAAAAATAAAATAAAAAATTTTATATACAATATATATATATATATATATATATAATAAGACTATATAGTAAATAATATAAATAATATAATTTTAAATAAATTATATATAATAATATATACTTTTTATAACTTAATATGTATTTTATTTTTATTAGTATAAATTTTTTGAGTAAAGTATCTATAAAATTTTTTTACATACCAGATACACAACACACAACAATATACCTAAATATAAATGTCAAATTTTAAATAATTTTTCACGAATTTGACATAGATTTTAAAAAAAATATAGTTGTTAATATACATTTAAAATTCAATAATTAATAAATATTTACAAAAAAATATAAATAAAAAATTAAATTATTAATTAATTTATCAATTTATAATATATATATATATATATATATTTTAATATATTGTATCAGTAATATTTTTTATATTATATTAATGTTATAGTGTAATTAATTTTACATATATTTGTTAATTTAAAATAAAATTGAAGAAAATAAAATTAAATATTTTGAAATTATTTTTTTAATTTAATAGTTATTATTATTGTCATTATATATATATATATATATATATATATATATATATATATAAAGTTTTAGTGCATATTTTTTTATTAAGATAAAAGTTTAGAAATATAAGTTATTTTAATATAAATATAAATTTATACTAATATGTTATTTTTCTGCATCTTTGAATTTTATAATATAAATATTTTTTATCTATAATTTTTACAATAACTATTTTATTTAAATATAATAATTTTCTTTTAACGGATTCAACAAATTTTGTTAGTATTATTTTTTGTTATCAATTTTATGTGTTTACTGTGATTTTATTTATTAAATAGAAGATGTCTTTACATAAACAAAATATAATTATCATAAAAAATAAATAAAATATTTAATATTTTAATTATAGTTATTAACATATATTTGAAATTCAATAATTCAAAAATATTTACATAAATAAAAAATTAAATTATTAAATAATTTATCAATTTATATTTTATATATAGGTATATATTTTAATTTATTGTATTAGTAAAAAAAATTTATATTATATTAATTTTATAGTATTATTAGTTTTACATGTATTTGTTAATTTAAAATAATAAATTAATGAAATAATTAAAATTAAATATTTTATAATTATTTTATTTTTTTTAATTCAATAGTTATTATTATTGTCATTATATATATATATATTACATTGAATTTAAATTTATTTATTTTTTAAAATATAATATTTTTCTTTCAGTTGATTCAATAAATTGTGTAAATGTTATTTTTTGTGATCAATTTTATGTGTTTATTATGACTTTATTTATTAAATATAAGATGTCTTTAAACAAATAAAATATGATCATAAAAAAAACTAAAATCTTTTCTTTAGCATGAGTGCTAAGCTGGCAGACGGAGTGTCAGCTCAACACACCTACGTGGCGCCACGTAGTATGTCACATCATTTAGAGTTTTTATTATATAAAATTATATATTTATAAATAGAAACCTAAGCATATTTTATATAATTATAAAAAAGTCCTTTTAAGTTTTTTCTTTCTTTTCCGCGGCTCCCCACCCCCACTCCTTCCTCCTCCCTACTCCCACCCCGTCTCTCATTCAAATTCTAAAAATGCATGATGAAGAATTGATGTTTTGACGATTAAATTGATATTTTTCTAAAGTTTCCTTACCAAAATTGAAATCATCAACACTTTTTCTTTTTTTATTATATTAAATTCTCTCTCTCTCCACCCCATATTTAGACCATTTATTTTTAATCTTTGTATATGTTTCAAATTAATTTTCCATCACCAACCATAAAACCTTCACACAACCTCTCAATATCTAAAACGTAAACAAAATTTTAATAAAAAAAAGTGAAGAATGAATTGAAAATGAAGATGCAAATTGGGAAAGGAGTGAGAGTAGGATAATAGAGAAGGAATTGAAGTGAAGGGAAGGGAAGGGGAGGGGGTGATGGAGGTGTGAGAAATGGAAAAGGGAGGGAGAGGAGATATGGTGGTGTAGATGGGAGGAATGGAAAGGAAGTACGGGAGAGAAGTTGTGCGGATGGGGATAGGAGTGTGAGTGTTAGAGGGAGAGGTGTGTGGGAAAGGAAAGACAAATGTGAGTTGAGGGTGGGTGTTAAAAGAAGGGTGTGAGGAAGAGGTGAGGAAAAGGGGTGGTGCGGATGTGGGTGGAAGTGTGGGGTTGGAGGGAGAGAAGTGTGGTGCATATATGAAGAGGTGGGGGTGGAGAGTAGTGCAGATGGAGAAATGGAAGTGGGTGGGAGAGAGAGGTGGTGCGAATGTGGTGTTAAAGAGAGAGAAGTGTAGGAAAGAGAAAATGGTGATGTGGATGGGAGAATGGGAAGGGGTGGAGGAGCGAGTGGTGCGAATAGGGGTGAGAGTGTGAGTATTGGAAGGAGAAAAGGTGTGAAAAAGGTAAGGAATGAGAAGGAGGAGTGGTGTGGATGGGAGAATGGGAATCAAAGTTGTTGCGGATGGAGGAATGGAAGTGGGTGGGGGAGTGGACGGGTGTAGATGAAAGTGTAGGGAAGAAGAGGAAGGGGAAAGGGGTGAGGGTGGGGGAAGGGAGGAGTGGTAGTGTGAGGAGGAAGTGGAGGTGGGGGAAAGAGATAGCGGAGAGGTGCTAAAAAAAGAGTTGAGAAGGAGAGGGGGAAGGAGTGTTCATGCAATTATATAAAATAAGTTTAGAGATTTGTTTATAAATCTTAATTTAAAATAAAAAAAAATGACATAGTATATCACGTATAGTACTAAACTAACTTTTTGTCAGTCAACTCAGCACTTAATAAAAAGGGAGTTAACAATAGAACTAAATCTTAATTTTTCAACTTTACATGGACGAGATCTTAACAAAAAATTTTATAAAATTTTATCACAAAATTACCAACATTTATAGGGACTAAAAATATAATTAAACTTAAAAGATAATATATCAAATTTAATTTTTAAAAAATAAAGTAATTTTTAAACTAATAAAGATATTAATTTAATTTATTGTTTTAATTATACCTGAGTCATTGCTATAATAATAATAATAATAATAATAATAATAATAAATTATGAGAAATTAAAGGATCACAATATATGATTTATTAAATAAAAAATCAATGATAAAAAGAACAATTCATATATAAATCTTACTAGTACCTTTATTTCTTTTAATTTTTTTATTAAATGAAAACTGGTTTAAACTATTCTTAAATAAAGTAAATTTAACAATTTCATTATTTATTTTCTCACATTTTAATAATTAATTTTCAAACCAATGATAATCTAAAATATGTTATTTACCTTAGAAGAGTCAAATTTGTCTTGTATCCTTATATTGAAATAAAATTGTGACCAACTCGGACTAAATAATAACTTCTCATTCAAGAATGTCTTGGAGGGAAATGTCTATAAAAAGTAATTTCGTGGCAACTATTAGAATAAGATGTACAAGACTATAGGCCCAAGATCATTATTAAAAGGGAAAAAAGAATACAGACTATATTAGGCTAAATTGTAATATACAGAATAAAAAAAAGTCACAGAAACATAAGCTATCATCATTCAGTACTTTTCCATGCTTCTCGCAAAAACTCATATCGAACAACCTTCCGGCCTCTCTTGATTCCTGCAAACTTTTCTTTAGATGAAAATGAAGAGTCATCAATGCCAAGAGCAGAAAAGGGTGAATCTAATTCATCAAGTTCATCGTCACTGGTATATAATTTTTTGAGTCCAAATGACCCTCTTCTTAGTAAAGAAGTATGGGTTCCTGCTTCTTGTAGCATGCCCACAACTGAAGAAGCTGGAGGTGGCGCATAGAATGTAGAACCGGCAGTGCATGGGAAGCTTGTGATGGATCCTTCATCATCCTGAATATCCTAAAATGAAAAATCAACCCCCCAAAAGATGTTGAATTATTTTCTTAAAAAGGAAGGGGGTTAAAATCGTATTTAAGTAAACATAGATTGTAAACATTGCAAATTTGCAATTATCTATTGCTACACCATACTTATTGCTTAATTCACAGAGGAATTAAAAGCATGCTAAAAATTAACCAACCTCGCTGTTTAAGGCCTCAAGAACAGCATCTGGGATGGGCCCTGGGGAGAACTCATCTGGAACAAAATTGTTGACAAGCCGTTTTATCAATGATATACCGAATCTTGGGCATACCTAAAGATTTTTTTTCACAAAAAATTTAGAATTAGTTTCCCAAAAAACAGTGGAACAAAAAAGACAAGTCAAGAAATAAGAAGTTTGATCCAACCTCTTTTCTCATAGACCCGTCTGCTAGCATTTCCAAAGGAAGCATCATTAGATCACTTAATGCATTAAGGAGATGGAAAGGTTTGAAGGATGATTCACATTTGGGTCTGTCATTTTCATCGCTAACTTCGTGAGCATTACTATCATCGGTGCTAAATAAATCTGAAAGCCATCTTGACCAATCACCAATCTGAGTACAGATAGTAAAAAGTTACTCAAGCTAACAGACATCACAAATCCTTCAGGGAATCACAACCATTCTTAGTTTACTACGTATGGTTAACTAAATGAATGAATCAACAATACTAGGCTCTTTCAAGAACCAAATTTTCAGTAAAATCATTTACTAGAATGTCTTTCTAAATGGTTTCTCAAGTTTGCTTAGGTCTTTCTCCACCCTTTTTCATTGGACTAACTTCCATTTGATCAACTTCACAATGAAGCCTCTACTGGTCTTCTTTTCTCATGATCAAATCAACTAAGTAAATTTCTATAATCTTCTCTTCAGTTGATGATACTATAACTCTCTCATGGATACATTCATACATACTCTCTTTTCTTGTGTATACAGTTATACACCTTGGCATGTGCCCAATTCTGCTACATTCATTTTTGTTTGTATTAGTATTTAGTACTTCACTGCCAAACATGCACTACCGTGGAGCATCAATGAATTTACAAGGACATCGTAAGAAGTATGTTTAAGCAAAACTTGAAAAAGACGTATTTTAAGATGGGGAGCTGCCCAGGAAAAAGAACTTCATAACTGTAAATTATAGATGTCATGTATCAAAATTCAAAAGATTAGAATTATAAGTATCTTTCAAAATTTGAATGAGGTCAATGAATCCAAAATCATTCTCTCAAGATATCAAATTTATTCAGTAAACTGCTATAAAATATTTCTGACCTTATTTTTTTTTTTTTAAATAGGTTTTGTCTCTGATACCCACTCCCCTCATTCCGGTAGTATTTCTTTATTAAGGCTCAACAACAAATCGAGATTATATTTGTTTTCTAAATAATTGCACCAAAACATCATAAGATACTTTATGTCTTTGAACAGCTAGCAAATTTCCTCATAATCATCCTAATGCATTTTGCTGTAGGTACAGAGGAAGTATGCCTTGCGGTAAAAAATTTATAAAGACCACTATGCTCAATCTTGTAATTTTCAAAAGAAATAAGGAATTGAACAAAAACGTTTCATAACTCACAGCATTCTTCAGTTGGGCACCAGCCCCAAAGCCTGATTTTCCAGCTGGAATAGGAAGAACCTTAGAATCACTGATGGGGTCAGATATAGGATCTGTGGGCATCTCTTCAGCAGATTCACGAAGAATAGCATTGAACATTGCCACATCCAGTCTACTAACCAACTGCTCCATGACCTACAACAACAAAAACAGTTCTACTTCAATTAGGCTGTATTTCAGTTTTTTTAAGGTAGGAACAAGTATCTCATACTATCATTAAGAGAAAACAAGAACAAGTACATCTATCCAACTTGGAACTTCTCAATAATAAACCAATTATATAACCAATTCCACACACACAATATTAACCAGAAGTAAGCCATAAAGAATGAACAGATGGAGAAGGCCTATGTTTCCCTCGGCTGTCAAGAATCAAATCAACCCCAAAGCAGGTCCAAGAATGGTTTAGTAGGGTCTCCTCTACTAAAGGCCTTTGAGCCAGAAGCACAGACAAAGAAGTGAAGAACATCAACAACAGAAAAGCCTCGGTGAAGTGAAAAACATCAAATGTCAAAATTCAATTTATAAATATATTTTGAAGAAAAGGTGCGGTGGTTAAAGTCATGAACACATGGTCAAAGAGGGTTTATTCAATGTTAAGAAACAAATCAACCAGAAGCCTAGGATGCTGGGTGTTGGCAGGTTATTTTTAAATTTCTCCCTAACAATAAAAAAAGGGTTCAAGGAAAAACATGATGCTGGTGCAGTCTATAAAGGTGTTCAGTACCATCTGCTTATATAATAAAGTACAAGAAGTCAATTATACAAAAACAATTTGAACATAATCCAACACAAAGAACTAGCCATGGACAGACCCATATCGCATATGTTGACTGTCAAAAATAAATAAGAAAAACAAAATTAAGATACTCAAAGGTTTGGAGTAGCCAAAGCCAAGTTCTAAAGAGTACAATGATATAACAAACCAAAGTAGTAAGCCTATGATACTACCATCTATACAAAGCAATGGAAAAAGTTACTTTAGTGTTTTCTCTCCCCCATTAGCTTTGTATATTCTCACTCATGTGCAATGCTTCAACCTCATGATTTCTATCACCTTTATCTTTCAATTTATGTACACTAGCATCTTCACATGCACATCAACCCTCTCACCCTCCTTTTTTAAAATTTAGAGAACACACAGAATAAAAAATTTTGTGATTTTAAATTACTACCCATTAACCATAACTTCCAATATTTCAAGATAAGGTTTAAGCATCAGAGTGACAAAAACACCAAGTTAGATGTTTTGTCACATTATAAAATAACATATACAACTACATCCATACACATGCATAAAAAGTAGAATATCATGAAAACCAGCATTGTGATACATTGCATCAAGATAGCAATAATTGTACCAATCTAGCTATCACTGGTAAGCAGCCACACTCAAGCCCTCCAGCTCGAAGAGGGCAAAGCCTTTCACAAGCATCCCTGAAAGCTCTTTTCCATAAATCAATAGAAAAGCTTCCCTGATCTTGATCACCTATACGATATCTGCTTTCACTGGTTTTCCTTGATTTGGAGCCCTTAGCAGCTGCAGACTGCATATATGGAGTAAGAGTCTGGGGGAAAACAAACACCAAAAAGTATCAGGAAAAAGTACAAGGGCATTCAGTTTCACACTTTCAAATTAGCAGAAGAATCAGAAGAAAAAGGAGATGAAAGAAAAAGGGTTATAATTTAACCTGCCACCACACAGACTCAACAATTCGAGAGAATATCCATGCTTCAACCTTTTCCAATGCAAACAAAAATGTTTCTGGCTCCTCCCAGCTATGAAAAAGTTTTTCTGTATTGTCTTTTTCTTCTTCATGAAGAGTGTTACCAGCTACATCACATTCACTATTGATGCATGGACCATCACCACGGCATATATTTCCAACTTCTTTGCTAACAATTGCTTTCAGCAGTATTAAATTTGAGAACCAGAATGTCAACCTATTCATGGTTAAGAATCAGGAAAGTAAGAATTGGTACAACATGAACAAGTGTAATGAAAACTATGCACAAGTTTTTTTGAAAATGATGTTAAATAAATCAAACTTTTGTATACATAACAACAGCAAGGTCTTACCCCATTAGTTGGGGTTGGCTACAGTAACCAAACAATGCCGATATGTTTTGGAAAAAGCCAAATTTTTCACTCAACCAAAAAAAAAAAAAACAACAAATCCATTTAGCATCTTATTAGAACAATGCCTTCTTCAATGGTTTGTCCTAATGTTTTCTTCCTCTACCTAGTTTAAATTTTAAAATTAGTCCCTTCGATCCACTTTCCTTATTGAAGCTCTTGTTTGTCTTCTCCTCACATGGCCAAGCCACCTTAGATGAGTCTCAATCATCTTCTCCTTATAGGTGCTTCCCCAACTTTTTCCTTAATACATTCATTTCCAATCTTAAGTTTTTTTTGTTTGCCCAAACTTCAATAGACAAGAAAATACTACAGCAGCTTCTCACAGATAAATTTCCATATGACATAGAAGCTAGTTATACTAGGTTCAGCTTTTATCAAAGATTCCTGTTGCAGTTTAGATTCATCAGAACAGATCGTCAGTTATACGCTCCTGGACTTTTATAACATTTCAGCATAGTTAAGATAGTTATGAAATCAAGTTGTATTTACCTTGGAACATCATTTCCACATGCTTTAGAAACCAAAACAAATCCCGAGACAGCACTCTGGGCTGCACTAGCTATTGTAGCAGGGGAGCCAACTCTACAAGCATGGAAATAGAATCTATAAAGGCGCCGAGCAGGTGCATGGACCTTGTTTGATGAGCTACCGTGTTCAGCAATAATTGAGTACATAGAAACTTCAAGAGCAGCAGCTTCCCTTAGCTCTTCTCGAAGCATTTCAACTTCAGCCTTTAATTCAGTTTTATCATTTAGAAAGCTTCCATTCACATTAACATCTTCATGACAAGCAGGATCAACATGAACATCATTCAAAGTATTAATTTCCTCTGCCTCATTTTGGGTTTGACTGCTTAGGAACAGTTCATAGTTCTCAGCAGATTGCAAAGGAAACTTTACATTTGTCACATCCTCTGTTTTATCATTCATTAAAATACTTGTTGGATATTCATGTGATTCCTCATTGAACAAAATAGTAGCACTATTCAATTTTCCTCTGTTAGTAGAATCATTATCAGAAAAATTATTAATGAGCTCATTTTCTAAAAGTTCATTCCTCAAAGTAAACTGTTCTTGTTCTTTTATTCTCTTGTCCATTTTCTCTCTGTTGTCCATAACTCCAGCTCTAGAAAAATTGCTAACTTTCTCCAGAGCATCTATATTAAATATCTGATCTCTTGTGATATCTTCTTGAGTCATGCTATCCTCTCGAATCACTTGAGATTGGGAAGATCTTTCAAAGTTTGGTTTCATACTTGATGAAGTGTGTGAAGCTGAAGATAGTTGAATGCTTTCTTGATTTTCAGAACTTGCATCAGCAACTTTGACACTTGCCTTGGAAATTTTAGGTAAAGAAGGCCTGTCATTTGCTGCATTTTCCACATCTGAGCACAAAACCATAGATGAAGAGGGAGATTCAATGTCATTGAACTGTGTGGATGCTTCACCCTCTGTGTCCCCAAGTAAGGTAGATGCAGAATTTTCTGAGGGTACAACAAATTCTCCATTAGATCCTTTTGTTCCTCCTCCACTGATTTTGATGCTGTCTGAAATAAAATGACAACAGGTTATTAACATGGAAGAACTAGACAAGCGCATTTCTGTATAAAATATATACTTCTAGACATTAGACAATCAATCGAAAAACTACATCATCTGTAGTGCGTCTGCATAGTTCTAACTTCTCTCTAGTTCTTTGAATACATATCTACATACAATTTAAAAAGGGTTACCTGTCATCGCATTTAGTGTTCAAATATTTTATCATTTTAAGATGGAGCTAAATTGACAATTACCAACCAACAATAGAGGTAAGGTAATTGATATACAAATGTTCCATGATTACAATAACAATGCCATCTCATCTCCGAAATATAGTAAGATTAAAAAGAACATGAATTGCAGCACCATAAACACAACAGGCATGTTGATGTATATGATCAATGCGTGCATGCATAACAAAAATAAAGAGGACTAAATCAATTAATACCATAACCAAAAGTAAAGCACCATAGCAGCTTTTCGTTGAGCAAAATCCAGCTCAATAAGGAGGCAACAAGAATTTGAGGTAAATTACTACCAAACTATAAGAATCTATTTGAAAAGGAGACAATGATTTGATCTATTTGCATTAAGCACAATTATAAGACAAAAAGTAATTTAGTACTTTTCCACTTAAGAGGGGGCAAACCTCCAGTAGTCTCTGAAGCGGATCTGATAGTTTGGAAGGTATTTGAAGGGATGTCATCATTGTCATCATCAGTAAAAGAGGCTATTTCAATATCATCATCTTTTATTGACTGAGATATAGATTCACTTTCTTCCTTGTCTAGTGACAATTCTTTGGACAAGCTGCTGTTTGGTGATGAGCTGGAACACTCTATATCAAGTGGCTGAATATTAACATAAAGAAATGGTTGTGTCGAGTTCCTGAAACTTTTCTTGCAGTTCAACAAAATGCTTATGGCTTTAGTTTCCTTAATAATTCCAAAATCAGCAAGGTTTATTGTGGCGGATCCCAATAGTTGATTCTTTACTGTCTTGTCATACAAGTTAAAGTCTAAGCAGTTTTTCTGGAAACTTTCAGATTGTTTGCTTTTTTTGGATGCATCTCTCCACAGAAGTACTGAAAGCCTGAAAGATTCCTTAAATTCGATTCTTCCACTGCTGGCAGTGGATGCCAGAGACCCAGAATTTTGATCACCATTTTCCCATTGCAGTAGTAGAGATTGAGCAGATCTCAGTGATTGTGAAGGGGGCCATGGCTTGATCTCCTGAATATGGATGACATAGTGAACTTGGATTGAGACACGTTTTCTACTCTTTGATCTTATTCCCAGAACCATCTTTACCAAAAAAAAATAAAAAATGCTATCCTTGCCAGGTATGCTGATTCACTCTAAATGATGAAACCTAAACACACAGCAAAAATTAGAGTAAATGAGGATGTTTTAAAACATTCCAAACATACTTAACTGGGTAACGTAGCAACAAAGGAATAAACAATACACGATGCCAGGAATGACCAAACGAAAATAAATTGTGAAGCCAATGCACAATGTACTCTTATTGAAGAGATATTCCTTTACACCCCAAAAAAGAAACGAAAAAATAGAGTGAGACCATTTTTTCTTCTTTTTTTTATTAAAAAAAAATCAAAATAGAACAAAGACATACAACGAAAAAATATTTTAAAGGAAGAGACAAAAGCAACCGAGTGGAATGAGGTAAGAAAGAAGAAATCCAAATGGAGTTACACAACCAGAGTCTAGAAGAAACAGCTAAATGCATGCAAATGGTAGAAGAAAAGCATAAACAAACGCTTGAAACTTGACAAAGCTCAACTCAGCTATAAGCAAAGTGATCAAATGAAAACAATTCTCATAAAATAAAACAATAATAAAAAAAACCAACAATTAACCAAACCAGTTAATTAATGCAATGCTAAGTCATAATGAGGGAAGAGAAAAAGAAGCTAACTTGGAATGAGATCAACAAAAAAGAGAACCGAATTGGGTCTGATAGACGATGGGACCCATTTGAAAAAGTAAAAGAAAAAAAAAATGAAAAAGCGAAATTGGTTATTGGTGTGTGTAAGGGAAGACGAAAGTGATTGTGATTGATTTTTTCAATTGATTGGAATGAAAGGGGTCAAACATGAACAATGCGATTTGAAAACTGAGAGGTTAAGAAAAAGGAAAATTAGAAAGGAAGGAAGGAAATGCCACAACTCAAAGAAAACCGTGTCCTCCGTAGAGAGGGACTGCCACGTGGCCCCACACTCACAATATAATGACATTAAGGACTTTTAATTCTATTATTTTTCACCAATCTAAATAATATAATTTTTTAATTTCCCCTTAGAGTCAAGGTTGTTAGGGTATCCATGTTGTTATCTTGTTACTTTTTTAAAAAATTAAATTTTCGGAATAAAATATTTAAGACGTGTAAAATTCGATGAAGGTTTACTTAGAGCCTGTTTGTTTGCGATTTCGTTGAATAAGCGCAATGTTCCACAAATGTAGATCATTCTTCCTTCTTTTTATGAAGGGGTGGGTTTCTGAAATATAAAACAAACGGTTTATTAATTATGTGGGATGTAAGATATAGTTGAAAATTACTTGGTGCTTTATTATTATTTTTTATAATTAATGTATTTCATGTATATATTTATCTCGTATCTAATCTAATGATTTAATGAAAAAACAAAAGGTTGAGTTATTTTTGTTTTTTTTTCTTTTTGGTTGTAGTAATCGAACAACCTAAACAAATACAATTAAAACCGGTTTTGAACAGGTAGTACGGCGAAAAAGAAACTGATCCGGTGTAATCATTAACTGAGTTCATGATCAGTTAACCGGTTCATTGACCAGTTTAAGAATTATGTGGTTGAGTCCTTGATAGGATTTTGTGAAGGATTACCAATTTTGAAAATTGTAACTGAGACTTGACAGAAAGGATTGCGTAAAGACTACTTGGCCATTTCTAATACAAGCAGCATTGAACTTCATGGTGTTGTAGCTTGACCTGAAGGATCTACAAGATTTCATGAAATAATAAACATGCAAGGAAAAGGGTTGAAGTTCATACATTGTTTTGAATTTTCATGTGTGCTGTTAATCTCTCTTTCCGAATATTAATTGCTCATAATTTTCTCAATTTATCTTTGATTTTATTCTCTTGTTTGGTTACAATTTTGTTTTTGAGCTATACGTGATTTCTGAATGTAGATGAGATTACTTAAACCATTTACAATCTGCCCCTTGATTTTCTATTCAAAATTCTCTTTTCTAGAAATATTTATCTATTTATTAGTTAAATTGTCTTTCTTTTGTGTTATATTGATCTATCTATTATTGGGTTCAAACTTGATAACATGTATCAAACACAAAAGGTTGTCAAAGTGTAGGAAAATACTAGGAAATTTTGAATATCAACAATAATGAATGAAAATGGTACCACCCTGCGTTAAAGCAGGGGATAATATTAAGATGATATATGATGTCATGATCATATATCATAAATTGAAAATTTGAATTGATCAAGACTTAAGAGGTCTCACACGGATGTTGATGCGTGAGAGTTTATTTAAATTCATGTATTTAATAAGTGCTTTAATATAACTGTGTAAATTAATGGAAATATTATCATAATTTAAAATAAGAGACAATGTATAAGTTTATGTCCGGCACTTTGCGTGTATATATATATCGACAATTTACAACTGTGCAGAGACTTAAACGAGCATTCGTATCATCTATATTCATAAATTGAATTATGTTTGAATCACTTCATCTATGGAGAGTGATTTGAATGATTTAACGATCATAAGCTGAAGAATCGTTCAAAATGAATCCATGAAATGTATGTAACCTCACTATATCATAACGGCATTTCACCCATGAAAATTTATGTAAAATTAATGCATCCATGAAATGCTGAGGAACCGGATCCGGTATCGTGTTCAGGTACAAGTGCTCGCACTTGCCATGTTGCCCAAGCTTATGATTGGGTTGCTTTTTCTTCTGTTGAGCATGATTCTCAAGTTATGTACAGCTTATTTGTTTAAAAGATAAATAATCATTTAATCTATATATGTATCTCAATCATATTCAACAATTTAAAATTAATTTTACTTAACTTTAAGCCAAATGATACGTATTCATCATCGGGGTAATGATGTGAGGTCATTGACTCTAATGGGCTGGTGGATGAATTTGTTATCATGAGAGAGCCGCCAAAGATTTTTCCACGAAGAACAATGGCACAGCATGCGATTAAGATCATAATGTAGTCACAAATAATTCTTGATTGTAAAGTTCGTACTCCTATAGTCACAACTAAAGCATACCACGCAACATTAATCTTGCAGCGAAATTTCAGAATGAACTGAATGTTGCACAAATTAAAGCTAAGAAAAAAACAAAATAACCATATAAACCAACAATAATTCCACTCCACATGTAACTTTGTGAGAAATCCAAGCCTCTAATCAGAATGACCACTTAGTCAAAACGGGTTCACTTGAATTCCATATGTTAAAAAGAGGTAGTCACAAACACATGAAAAAATATCAGGGAAAAAACATTTTGTTGCTTTTTCTAAAAAAAATCTTAGCTTTTTTACCTAATTATTTCCCCAAACAATAATAGTTAAATATTGGCACTTTCTTTTAAACCAGTTAATTCAACAAGCCATATTCTTGGAAGAGGTGATTTTAGATGTCAAAAACATCTCATAAACATTCAGGATCTGTCATTTCATTAGAATGATAGAAATTGCTATATTTCACCGACAGCTAGTTTAGGCAGCTACCTTCATATCAAACCTCAAATTTATGTTTTCCAAGCATTTCTCTCTCTTCTTGAATTGACTGTAGGCATACTTAAGATATGTACTTCTAGTTTAAAACATTCAAACCAACAGACAGGATCCGTTCATCCATATCATAGCACAATAAACAACAGTAAGGTAAGTATTCTTGGATTTCAGAGCAAAACTATTTTTTTTCCTCTCCTTTTACCATTACGTTTTTCTGCAATTTTCAAGCCCAATCAATAATCATATATGATCAGGAAAAGAACGAGAATCATTTCAATAAAAAATTAAGAAAATAAGATTTATAAAACAGCCTCAGTGTAAGCCAAATCAGTGGTTTCCACCAACTCCTTTTCTGCATACTCTCTAATCCTTCTCCAAAGCTCTGATCATGAAGCAGCCTTTCATTACAATCTCCTGAAGCATATCACTTACTCCAGCTTTGCATTCCCAACTTTCAATATTTCCATGTTCATCCAAAGACACCATGTTCTATCCCTATATGGTGCACACTGCCCGCAGCCCTCATTCTTGTAGAAGTAAGAAAGGTTTGCAATAGCATCCACAACATCAGTAGACTTACCCATCACTATCGCAGCTGCAGTCCCTACACCTGTCTGGACACCTAATGGTTAAAAAGTGTGAAGGGTCTCACCCTTCCTACAAGATTATCTAGGATATCCATGTTCTTGCTAATGGTTTTGAAGCCATCCAATCATCACATTATCAGAGAGGCCAACAAGTGGATCTGCTCATCAGGCCACTTCCCAGAGTTGGAATTCCAACAGTTTCCTGAAGTGCGTTTATTCTTGTTTTTACTTTTTAAAATTACTCAGGCCAAAAACAATTTTTTTTTTTACTTGTTGAACTCACTTACTAAAAGAAAAGTTATTACATACCCTCAGCTAATTATGAATCAATCATCAAATGGATCACAACATTATAGCCTATTTGACATAACAAAATATCATTTCATTGTAACTTACAAAAATTATAAGAATAATCTAATAGTTAACACATTTTTTCTTAAGGAAAAATATTCTTGACTGAATTTAAAGGACTTGCAATCATACATAGATATGTATATGTAAACTTAGCTACCCATAACTAAGAAAAGAACAAGATTCATGGACAGTTGCAAATTGTAAAAAGATTTTTATCACGGCTCTTATAGAGAAGTCATACCATTCATTTTGTACATATGAGCAAAATTGCAGACACAAAGTTAGTTGCTTAAATGCAATTCTTCAGCTGATCTCCTGCTCCTTGGAAGAAACAATAAGAAAGAGCAAAGTCGGCAATGAAGATGCCAACAAGAGAAATAACCACCGCTGATGTTGTGGATTCCCCAACACCTTTAGCACCTCCCAAAGTTGTAACTCCCCATGCACAACTCACTATAGATATGATAGCACCAAAAACCTGAGACTTGATCATTGCACTAATAATATCCCATGATCTGAGAGCTCGCTGAGCTGAATCCAATATAATGTTAATGCTCACCCCATAAACACCATCAGCAAGAAGGGCACTAGATGCCAACCCCAATGTAAAACACAATAGGGTCAAAAGAGGCAGTGCAATACAAGTAGCGATCACTCTTGGTGTCACCAGATAATCAACAGGGTCTGAACCAAGAACTCTCAGCGTGTCAGTCTGCTCAGAAACCTGCATAGTTCCTAATTCAGCTGCAAAAGCGCTTCCAATGCGCCCAGCAACCACAATTGAGGTAACCACGGGACTTAGCTCCCTTGAGAAAGCCAAAGCTAAAACCCCACCCACAGATCTATTCAATCCCAACCTAGTGAACTCTCTTACAAATTGAATCGTGAAGGCCATGCCCACAAAGGCCGAAGTTAAAAGACACACCCCAACTGATCTTGGACCAACTCTCTCCAATTGTTGTAGAGTATTCCTCCAATGAATCTTTCCCTTTAAAGTCCTCATAATAACCTGCCCTGTCAGGATTAAAACTGATAATCCCCTCCACAGGTATCTCGGGGGCGACCAGTTGCTGAGAAACGGCCCATTAGGAGCATGGTTTGTGTTCATTTCATCATCAGTCATAGAAGCCGATGGATGGCTGTCACCAGTGTTAGGAAGAGCAAACAGTCTGTTTAATTTTACAGGTATGGGGGAGTTATAAACATTAGGTCTCCCGTTGAATTCACATTTGCGATCTAGTTGAGAGGGATATGGTGCACGAAATTTCATTGAACTAGTCTTCCCATGTGCACTAAAGTTTCTGCAGTACAATTAAGTTCAATTTCACAGTCAATTAACCTAAATTGTAGAAAAGAGAGACTGTATTATAAAATCGGGGAAAAAGATTAAGTATGTACCTGCAAGAGAAACAGAATAGAGGATGATTGTAAGATGCTGTTTGCATGGTGAGATCCTTGACTTCAAGACTCTGTAATAATAAAACAAATAATTTGTAAGAGTCAGAAATAGGAAAATGAGAGTGGGATGAGTATGATTAAGGAGAAGGAAGAGGCCTGAGAGAGAGAGAGAGAGAGAGTTTGTTAGAAGCAAGAAAAGAACGAAGAGAGAGGTGAAGGGTCCAAGAAGTAAAGAACAAAGCAGAAGTGGGACACTGGCATTTGGATTTCGAGGGGGTTTCTTTCCAAATCCAGCCCTAACCAGTTTTCTCAATGAAATCACGGAAATATCTCTAGGAAATGTCCACGTATATTTTCCATAAGTAAATTAATGCCATGGTTTGAATTTGGCAATCACACCAAAATAAAATTAAATATTAAAAAATATTTAAATTTCATTTTTATTTATTTGCATATAGTCACCATAAATAAGAAATATTTTTTATTTAATCTTACACTATATTAATTAAATCAAGATTTTTTAAATTACTCTTTTAAGTTAAAAAAATAAATAAATAAGCCCACATTATCCACGCCCTCCATTAGTTCTTAAATAATCCTTGTCTTTAGTATTAGTATTGATTTAACATTCTTAATTTATATTTTTCATTCATTACTTGTTTACAAATTAAGTTATGCAAATCACCTTATTTGCTATGTATTTTTATTCTGCATAACTAAACTAAATGATTAATGTTATATTGTCTAATAACTTTTACCATCCAGTGTAAAATTAACATGAATATGATTAATAATCATTTTAATTATGTTCTATTTAAATTTTCTTAATTTTTAAGGATAAGTTCTAAATAAATATATATATATATATATATATATATAATTAAATGAGTTTACTTGACTTATTATATATTTAATTGCGCACTGAGTATTTAATGTTATAATAATACGTATATTTCTTTCAATATCCAATGTGAAAACAGTTAATTTGAATGTAATTAATTAATAACAATATCGATTGCCTTACATAAAAAATATTTTTTTTCTCAATCTTTACGGACCGTTGTCAAAAGTTGAACTCATAGGCAGTAATTATTAAGTTTTATAACACTCGAAGTATTCTTAGATGTATTAAAAATGTTTTTCAGTAAATACTTTATCCCTGTCCAAGAGTAACGAAAATCTATTTATCAACAAGAAAAACCGTTTCTTTAAAGTGGTCTCTCATATGCAAATTTTATAAATAAAAAATTATCATTAAAAGAGTTTTGTACATAATAACTTCTATAATTGAAAATATTTGGAAGTATAATTTCATATATAAATTGACTTAATATTATTTAAATTTTCTTAGTATTAATGTAATTTTGACTATAACAGATATAAAATATTTCGAAATTTTATTTGAAGATTAATTATGCCTTGATTGCGTTGCGATTGTTGTGATCTGATCATGTCGGTCAATGCAATCCGCAATCACGACATGAAGCTCGGTCCAGATTTTAAATTTTGTCTAAACACTACACATAATGGTGATTAAGAATTAAGCATTTATTCATTTCTCATTCAAATAAAAATACTACATATAACTCAGCAACCTTGGTTTCGTTGCAACTAATCATCATGCACGTACGTGCATGAATCACATCATACATGGAACGAAAAGAAGTATTAGAATGACTCTAGAGGAAGAACGAAGCAAAAGTAGACACGACGTGTTGCAAATTGGATCATATAAATCAGGAACATAGGAAACCATTTGGGACATCCTTTGAGCAAACATTGACAAGGTTTGTAAATGAGATGGGAATGTCGATGTTGTAGCCCATAATGTTTGCTTTGAGAGCAGTGCAGAGGCACACTGCAACTTCAAAGTCAGCAAGGCCTTCGAAGAAGGAGCAACAATGGGTGGTTGGGGGCAGACCAATGGAGTAGTTCATCAACCCGTTCAGGAAGCTTGAGCAGACGCCTAGTTTGAGTGCGTCACGTGGGCACGACGAATCTGAAAGGCCTGTAACCCTAACACTGCTGGTGTTGGTGCTCGGTGGGCTTGGGCTTGGGCTTGGGCTTGGAGTAGGGCACTTTTCACATCCAGACACAAGTGCAAATATGACAAGAAGATTAAGTGCCACGAAAATACATTTGGGTGCCATATCGATGTATGTTAGTGAAGATGTATAGTAGAGAAGTGTGTGGCTTTTATAATGCTCATTTAACTAAGAATCGTTAGACTCGATCCTTCCCCCACTCCGCGCGGTAAGATGAATTTACTGAATCCAGAGAGAATTACTCAAAGACTTGTATATTTTCACAAATATTTATTTATGACAAGTTATGTAAGAGTACAAATAGATATAATTATGTTATTATTTATTTTATTAATTAAAAATATACATGTCGAAAATCATAACTTTTTTTTTTTTATACTTTTATATAAATTGTTATAAAATAATTTTTGTAAGAATATGTTTTTCAATATATGTGGAATAACAGACCTCATTGCATATGTTAAGACATTAACAAGAGCTAACATTATTGTGTCTTGTCATTGGATTTGTGTTGTTTCGATCTGGACCCTCCACTCCAATATGAGTAATTTCTGCAAAAATAGAAACAAAAAACCTAAAAATTAGAAAGTCAAGTGCAAAGCTAAAAATTAAAAGATAAAAACTAACTCATTGAAAGTATTTAATAAAATTAGTTGCTGAAGTGGCTGATAAATATGAAATAATAAATAAAAATATAATAAATTATTGAAGTAAATTTGGTAAATGTATGTTTTTAAAATAGTTACAAAATTTAATATATTTTAAATTATTTATTATCTTAAAATTTAGGATAATGAATTTTAGTTTTATTCTTATTTATATTATTGTTATTAAAATAAAATGAGATAACACAAATGCATTTATATTATTATTTTAAATTTATGAATAAAAATATATAAACCAAAAATTATAAAAAAAATAGGAATAAAAGTAAAAAAAAAAAAGTTTCATAAATTAGAATGCAAATTTAAATAATGCTTCAAAATCTATTATAAACTACTAGAAAAGCTATTTTAGTAAAGGAACAAGATCTTCTTACACTGGTATAAGTTTAAAAACTCTTACACCTAATTTAAACTTTTCATTTAACTTAAATCTAACAGGTTATAATTTATTAATTTACTATTTAAGTTAAATGAAAAGCTCAGTGTAAAAATTTTTAGACTTACACTGATATAAAAAAAATTCTTCCCTTTTAGTAAGTAGTTATTTTACTTAAATAAAAAAATTAGTCAAAAAATTTTATTCTCTTAAATAGATCCACTTAATAATTCTTATAATTAAAGTTTAAAAAAATATATTTTAATGACTAAAACTTAACAAGAGAGAGATTACATCTATCATAAGAAAATAAATAATAAAAGACGGTGTATCTTCCAACCCAAATAGAATCAATATATGTAAAATATATTTTTTTTAGCTTTGTTTTTTTATTCTCATAGTTGGAGTAGCATGATTTTGAATATTAATTATCTCATTATTATTTTTTTATTATTAATGTGAATTTGAGTTTATTTGATATATTTTTTTATATTTTATCTAAGATAGTGAAATTTAATTTTGAGTATTTTTTGAAATTGTTAAAGGATGAATTATGCCTTAAAAGGTTAAAGGATAAATGCCAAAAGCTGTAATAATATTTCAAGCCTAAAATCTCCAAATTTTTTTTAAAAATATTCTTTAATTATTTTTATTATAAATTGGGTCTAAACCTTGGGGTCACACCCTCTAGTACACTTAGACAAATAAAGGCATTATTTTTAAAAAAATAAAAGTCATTGAAAATTATGTAGATCGAGGCAGTCAAAATAAAATCAAACCGTTACCAATTTGAATTAAAAATTAAAAAATTACATTTTATATTGCGGTTTTACTTGAATTTTAAAACCAAATTAAACCGAACCACATTTATAATATTTTTAATTATATTTTCATATAATTTTTTTTATAATTTTATATCTTTAATCATCATTTTTTTCTATTTTTTATTTTTTAAAAATTCATTTCAATCTTTTAGTTACTACTTATTCTAAATTTAAAAATAAATTAAAAGTCATATAATAAAAATAAAATAATTTAATAATGTATTAAAACCGGTCCAAACTGAACTGAATCACGTTATTTTTACATGCGTTTTGAATGATTTTTTGAATAAATATTGAAGCAAATTGAACACAACACCTTTATATTTAGATAAAAGAGGATGCATGTAGATTTAAAGGAAGACTTATATTCATTAAAAAAATCTCTGTTTTTTATTCTTCTCTTTGTCTATTTATTCTAACTATAATAATTATATTATCTATTTTTTATTTATAATTATGGTAATAAAAATTTTATTTAGAGAATCTATGAGATCCTCTTTTGGATATATACAATTTTGTTCTTGCTTTAGAATTTTATTGATGAATTGTGGTTTGACTATTAATTGATAATTGTTTTTAATTATTTAAATAACCATTCAATTATTTGAGTAAGATTTAATTAGAGATGAAAATTATAAGGTCTAACCTTGATATTATAGCACTCAAGCACAATGTATTTTCCACAATGTAATCTTATAATGAGATTTTCAAATAATTTATATAACAATTTTCAGAAATCATTCATTAAAATAATTTTTTTGAAGTCTATAGTTGCACAATTTAAAAGGATTAATATTCAGTTTGATTAAAATTTTCAATAAAGTTTTATAAAAATTAAAAATTAAGTAATAATTTTTTTTCATAAGTTAAAATCAACTTATTTTTATTTTTTTAAGAAAAAAATTTATTCAAAATTTATTCAAATTTTATACTATTTATTTGCTATAAAAACCTATTCAAACCGAGCCTAATCCATCAAACTCGATTAAGTCACAAAATATTTGGAACGGATATCTTATCCTTATCCATCAGAAGAAATGCGTGATCCTACTTCTAATAGCAACACGCGCACACAATATGGATTATCATCCTTTTTTCCCCCGCAAGACCCAAACAGATACATGATTCAAAGTTACGTAATTTAATCATGGGTTCTAAGAATGGATAATGACTTCTACTTTAAACGTCATAATCTATTTGATGAAGATCAAATTTAGTTAGTTAATCTTTCTTAATCTTAACTAACATGAAACACGACGGATGTTTAGGGAAAGGGTGATATGGCATTTTCTCTTCACTATATTATAACCAAAAAAAAATAAAAAATGTTGATAATTTGATACAATTGATCGTGATAAAATTTGTAAAGGGAAAAAGATAACAAACATAAAAACAAAGAAAACTAAAAGGAAAACTCCAGATTTTTTACAGAAATTTAATTTGATACGGATAATTCTAAGAAACATGTCTATGAACAAGAATAATAAATCTGCACTTGCCATTCTTAGTTTCTTCAGAAAACAGATTTGAAGGGAACCTCTGTATTAGGAGATATTTACCACCAAGAAGGCCTCTTCAAATATTATATGGCTTGAAATTGCATATCCAGAAACTAGATTCCAGAAGCATCGCCGCCTTTGATTCACCTGCAGTTATGATATCCATCTCTCTCTTAATGGAAAAACATTGCACGCACGAGCACTGTTATGAAATGCATGCAAAGAACAATCCAAATAAACTTTAGTAGTCCAAGAATGGCGTTATATTGGAATTTCCAACATATATTCTCACTAAGTGTTCTTTAGCCTTACGGCATTGGCCTACTTTATCTCACAAATCTAATGCAAGGTTAAATTATTCTTTCACTTGAAAATTTTCATAATTCCATCTTTGAATTTATAAATAATTTTTAATTGGATCCCTAAACTACGACTATGTTAGGGCTCCATCAAAGTTAGATGTAATATTCTTGATCCCTGTTGAAGTACAAAAAATTGTTAACAAATTCTCAAATAATTCAGAAACCTACTGAAAAATTAAACTAGTAATTTAACCCCTACATTATTTGAAAAACTTCAAATAAATCCCTATACTTTAAAGAGATTAAAAATATTCCGTCTAACTTTGACAGAACCCGAATTGGAGACCTAATTAAAAATGATTTATGGGTTCAAAACCTCAATTACAAACTATGAAGTATAACTACAGGGACCTATTTAAAAATTCTCAAATACTTAAAGAACTATCAAATTAATTTAATTGTCAAAAATGAACGCAATAATATTTGAAGTCTTTTAGAACGCCAATATTATTTCAAAGGCCTACTCTCCTAAAAGCTTAAGGTATTATGTAGGCAAAAATGCTCGTAACATAGTATTAAGTAGCTTAAGTCCAACACTTGTTAATAGTTAGTATTACGTGGTATGATGAAGTCTCACGTCACTTTTTCTTAAGCGACCTTTATCTTATTATTATTATGTAAGTAACACATCTTCTAATGATTAAAGGCTTGTGTTGTTCTCTCCCCCTCTTTCTCTCAATCTCTCTCGCTTTTTAATTTGTTCCCAACAACTGGTATTTGCAGCTTATCTTAGTATCCTGTGTGGAGGTAGCTTTGTCTTATCTTCCACATTAGAAAATATTTGATTTTCCACGGAGATCTTAGTTTAGAGAAAGTAGTGGGAGCTTTCTTGAGAGGGAGTAAAAGGAGCAATGGTGTTGGAAGATGGGAAAGTGAGGATTGAGAAATTTGAAGGCAGACTTCAAATTCTAAAAAATGCAAATAGGAGATTATCTATATCAGAAGTTGTATCAATCATTGATTGGGAAGAAGCCATACAACATAGAACAAACAGATTGGAATTTGTTGGATCGACAGACTCTTGGTGTGATAAGATTGGCACTGATAAAAATGTTGCATTCAATATGGTAAACAAGAATACTATTGTACATCTAATGAAGACAGTATCAAATATATATGAGAAGTCATCTACCACCAATAAAGTTTATTTAATGCACCGACTATTCAACTTCAAGGTAAGAGAAGGTAATTTCGTAGCTAATCACATTAATAAATTTAATATAATTCTTGCCTAATTAGTGTGAGTTAAGATCATGTTTGATAATGAAGTGACGGTGTTAATTCAACTATCATCCCTCTTGGATAGTTGGGCTGCAATTGTTATTGAGTTAGTAGTTCTGCAAGAAATAAAAAGTGAAAGTTTGATGATATTCGTGACTTGATCTTAAGCGAAGACGTTTACAGGAGAGATTTAGGGAATTCTTTCAGTCATGCTTCCAATTTTGTTAGGTTCTCGAAAATGTCAGAGGGAAAAGGGCATTATTCGTCCTTGAATTTTATTGATTATAAAAAAGATTACACAAAGGAGGCTACTCCTTTCACACTGGAATCTGTCCAGTTTTTTCTATTTACTCAATTCTTATTCCTCTCCTACCTAACAGAGGACTTATTTATACCAAACTGATGTAAAACAAATTAACCAATTAATTAACTACTACCGAAAACCTAACTAATAGGTCAAAGGATAGAATAGTTTCAATTCCTATTTTTACCCTTCTTCCTATAATACACTTTTAATGTTCTATTTGTATCCTGTGGTCTAACAATACCTCCTCCCTCTGAAACAACCTTGTCCTCAAGGTGAAAGTCTAGAAATTGAGTCTGAATGGTGGCTGAGTCTTCCCACGTCGCTTCGTCAGGTGATTTCCCTTGCCAGCAAATGAGAACTTGAGGGATTCTAGTGCCATCTAGGGTAAGCACCCTGCTGCCCAGCACCTTGCTAGGCTGATAGGGCTCCTGTGGAACTTGTAATTCTGCAGGGAGAGTTGCTTCTACCGTGTGTTTGCCCAAAGCTTTCTTAAGCTGGGAGACGTTAAAAACTGAATGGATTCGAGCATCTGCTGATAGTTGTAAGTGATATGCGACAACTCCAGTCTTTTTGAGGATTTTGTAGGGGTCATAATACCTAGCTGAGAGCTTGGGATGTAGCTTAGTAGGCATGGATGTTTGACAATGTGGCTTGATCTTCAGATAAACATAGTCTCTTGGCTGAAATTCCACTGATTTATCTATGCGCATTGGCATATTGAATCACCTGATTCTGAGCACGACTTAAGTGAAACTTGAGTTGCATCAATGCTTCATCTCTATCTCTAAGATCTTGTGCTACCGCCTCAACTAGTGTTTCACCCGGAAGAAACCGTACTAGCGATGGGGGCGGTCTACCATATACCACTTCGAAAGGTGTGCATTGGGCCGAAGCATGAAGGTAGTATTATACCAATATTCTGCCCACGGGATAAAATCAGCCCAAACCTTAGGTTGTTCGGAGCTAAAACACCAAAGATATGTTTCAAGCGTCCTATTTAAAACCTTCGTTTGGCTGTCTGTTTCCAGGTGGTATGCTGTAGACATCTTCAGTTGAGTGCCCTGCCGTGTAAACAGTTCTTGCCAAAAATGGCTCATAAAAGTAGGGTCCCTGTCATTAATGATCGAAATAGGGATACCATGTAGCCTTATGATCTCTTTCACAAAAATGTCAGCAATAGATTTAGCGGAATAAGAGTGTTTGATTAATATAAAATACCCATACTTACTTAGTCGATCCACCACCACCATGATAGCGTCGAACCCTTTAGAAAGAGGTAAGCCCACGATGAAGTCCATGCTGATTTCTTCCCAGACCTCATTGGGAATGGGTAGCGGCTGTAATAAACTAGCTGGAGAAGAAGCTAGATATTTGCTGCGTTGACACACATCACATGAGGCAACAAATTGGGTTACAATGTTCTTCATCCCAAACCAGAAAAGAGACTGAGCCACGCGCCTGTAAGTCCTATAAATTCCAGAGTGTCCACCCGTAGGTGAAGCGTGAAACTCGTAATAATTTTGGAATCCATGAAGATGTGGCAGATAAGACTACCCGGCTCTTGTAGTGTAACCTGTCATGTTCTAGGGTGAAGTGTTTACGGGAATTGGAATCATGTAACAAATCAGCTCCGATTTTAGCTAACTCCGGATCCCATTGGACCTCTGCATCGATTTCTGTTATATCTTGCCAAAAAGGTTTAGAAATGCCCTGGAATTCCTTGTCCTCATTGATTCTAGATAAAGCATCAGCAACTTTGTTCGAAGCTCCCATTTTGTAAACAATGTCAAAATCATACCCAAGAAGCTTGGCAAGCCAGTTTTGTTGGTTTTGGGTGGTGATATGCCTTTCCAATAAGTATCGCAGGCTTTTTTGATCAGTGTAGACAATGAATTTCTGCCCAAGAGATATGGGCGCCAATGCTGGATTGCAAGAACCAAGGCCATTAATTCCTTCTCGTAAATAGATTTGGCGAGGGTGGAATCAGCAAAACCTTTGCTGAAAAATGCAATAGGTCCTTTATCTTGTGTCAACACCGCCCCGACACCCTTTCCTGAGGCATCACACTCGATTTCAAGCTGTTTGGAAAAATCTAACATGGCCAAAACAGGGGCTTCACTCCCTTCAAATGTAGGGAGAACAACTTTCTTTAACTAAGATTGCATTGTGGCACCCTCAATTGTTCCTTCATCGTCGTTGGAACCCGTTTTGGTGGTACTTGAATGCCCCTCATCTTTGTGGTTTGGTTTCTTGGTGAGACATTCCATGATGAGGCCACGAATTTGGTTCAAGTCAGGCATGTTTTCTTTGATGTAAGCAACATCTTTCTACAGTTCCGTCAATTTAACACCGTGAGCCTTGAGTGTAGTTTCTGCTGTTTGCATGCGTGTGTCCATTGTAAAAAGGGAGTAAGCGGCAGGTCGGACCAATTCTTAGATTCTCGAAAATGTCAAAGGGAAAAAGGGCATTATTCGTCCCTGAATTTTATTAATCGTAAAAAAGATTACACAAAGGAGGCTACTCCTTTCACACTAGAATCTGTCCAGTTTTTTCTATCTACTCAATTCCTATTCCTCTCCTACCTAACAGAGGACTTATTTATACCAAACTGATGTAAAACAAATTAACCAATTAACTTACTACTACCGAAAACCTAACTAATAGGTTAAAGGATAGAATAGTTTCAATTCCTATTTTTACCCTTCTTCCTATAATACACTTTTAATGTTCTATTTGTATCCTGTGGTCTAACAAATTCAATATTGAGTATTGAAAGCCGAGGAAGAAATAGCCAAAAAAGTTAGAATCAAGGTCGAGACATAAAAGTCTAGAGGAAAAGGGCATATAAAAATCTAGAATGATATTATTTGTTGAAGTTGGTCATTTACCAATCAATGTAAAACCCTAAAGAGAAAGAAGAGCGATAAAAATAAGTAGGCTGATAATGAATCTGCATGTGCAATAACTAATGAATTTGCATATACATTAATTTGCAGCTTGGATAGTCCTATTAACTCATGGGTTATGGAATCAAGTGCGTCATTCCACACTACTTGGATTGAATTATCTAATATTTCTAGAAAGTTTGGAAATGTTTACCTTACAGATAGCAAATCTCTTGATATTGTGAAAAGATGTGATCTCTTGATATTGTGAAAAGATGTGACATTGACATGAGAACTTCTAGTGATACCCTATGGATATTGCACGATGTCAGACATGTCGTTGCCTTCCTTAACAAGAAATTTAATATCTATATGGCAATTAGATGATGAAGGGCATTATACCACTTGGAGATGGAGCGTGGAAAGTAATGAAAGGCAATCTGATTGTACCTTGTGGAAAGAAAGGAGGGTCTCTCTACATGATTGCAGAAGATGATATGGTAATTGTTATCGAGACTGTCAATAGTTCCTCTTTGTGACATTAAAGACTTGGGTACATCAATAATAAAGGAATGAAACTCAGCATTAAAGGATAAACTATTAAATCTGAAACATGATGATGTTGGTGTTTGTAAACATCATATCTTTGAAAAGTAAAAAATTGTCAACTTCTTAAAGTCAAGAAAGACATCTAAAGTCAAAAAGTTAGAATTGGGGCATAAAGATGTTTGGAAGTTAACCCCAATAAATTCGTTGGAGGTTCACGCTATTATGTCATGATTCTACAAGAAAGGTATGAATTTATTTTCTTCAAAGTAAATCTGATGAGTTTTCTATGTTTCAAAGATAGAAAGCAGAGGTTGAATACCAAAAAGAATTAAAAGTTAGAAATCTAAAATCTCATAATGGCAGAAAATAAATAGCTAAGAGTATAAGAATTTCTATTCATAAAATGAGATTAAAATGATCAAAACAATACCTGGGAATGCCTAAGCAAAACGTTATTGCAGAAAGGATGAATAGAATATTGAACGAGAGAGCAAAATGTATGAGGATCCAATCTAGCTTGCTTAAAGTGTTTTGGATAGAAGCAATAAATACATCAATGTATCTCATAAGAAAAGGACCATAAATTCTTTTAGATTATTAATTACCTGAAGTATGATTTAGAAAAGAGATAAAACTTTCACATGTGAAAGTTTTTAGTTGTCTAATATCTTCTAATAGACTCTTATAGTAGAGATAAACTTAACTCTATGGTGAAAAGATGTTATTTTATCAGCTATGGATCTTACAAGTATGGCTATAGGTTTCGGGATGAACAAAACAAAAAATTCATCAGAAGTAGAAATGTTACAGCCGATGAAAACATATTCTATAAGAGCAGGTCTGTAAAATCTACCTGTTCTAGTAAACCTGTTCTAGTAAAATGCCAGAACTTTATGAGAAAGTAAAGTTGAAAGAAATTTCAAAAAATGATATAACCAACAAAAGACAAGATACAGAGGTAGAATTTGTGTTAGAACCAAAATCAACATTTGACTCAACTAAAACCAACAACAATGTCAAAAACCTTTATGACCCAACTAGGTAGATCTAGTAGAGTATTAGAAGCACATAAAGATATTCCCCTTCATTGCATTATTTGTTGTTAATTGATGCCGATGAGCCAAAATATTTTGATGAGGCCATGCAAGGGAATGATTCTATCAAGTGGGAGTTAACAATGAAATAATATATGTCTCCCTTTAGAAAAATGAAACATGATCATTAACCAAGTTATCAAGAGAAAAGAAAACTTTGTAAAACAAAGTGAGTCTTGAAGGAAGAATATGATGACTAAAGAAGATACAAAGCAAGACTTATAGTGAATAGGTTTTAGTAGAAACAAAGAATTGTCTTCACAAAAATTTTCTCTCTTATTGTCAAGATAACTATTATCAGAGTCATCTTGAGTATTGTAACTACAAAAAATCTTCACTTGATGCAATTAGATGTTAAAACTGCATACTTACATGGGAATCTAGAGGAAAATATTTATACAACACAACCAAAAGGTTTCAAAATTCAAGGCAAGGAGAATCTTGTATGCAAGCTTCACAAAATCTTGTATGACTCAAAACAAGCACCAAGACAGTGATATACGAAGTTTAATGAATTTATGAGCAACTCTAGGTTTCACAGATGTGACACGGATAATTATGTTATACTTACTTTATCTAATAATGACATTTTGATTACAGGGTCCAGTATGACATATATTAGCAGGTTAAAAGATGAAAGTTTGAAATGAAGGATCTTAGTCTAGCCAAATAAATTCTTAGTACGAGAATCTTGAGATATGGATCAGAAGGTATTTTGAAAACATTCTAAGAAAAATACATGGCAAAATTGTTTGATAGATTTAATGTTGGAAATAACCCATTGGAAACTCACTTTAAGTTTTCAAAGAGGGAATCATCACAGACAGCTGAAGAAGAAAGTTACATGTCAAGACAAAGTACCATATGTATCATCAGCAGATAACCTAATATATGCTATTGCGTACAAAACCCAGCATAGCACATGTAATGACAGTTGTCAATAGATTCCTATCAAATCCTATAAAGGAGCAATGAGAATGTGTGAAAGGGATACTGAGATATCTAAAGGGCATTTTACGAGTGTATTATTGCTTTAGCAAACACAATATCACCTTATAGGGATTCTCCAATGCAAATTTGGAAAGAGATTTAGATGGCAGCAAAAGCACCAAAGGTTACATTTTTATCATGGATGGTATGTCTCTAAGTTGAAAGTCTAAACTTCAAAGTAGAGGTGCACTCTCAACCAGTGAAACCGAATATGTGACTATCTCAGAAGCATCCAAGGAAAAAATATAGCTAAAGAATTTTCTAAAAAAATTAGAAAGAACAAGATGATTCTTTATTATTTAGTGACAGTCATCAAGTCTTTCATTCTAGATGCAAGCATATTAATATGAAGTATCATTTTGTGAAAAATTTGATAAGGGATGAAGATTTTTCTTTATTAAAGATCTCAGGAACAGAGCATTTTGCTGATATGTTGATCAAGACTATTACAACTAATAAGTTAAAGCTTTGCATTGTTTCAATTGACCTTTGAAAATAATTGACGATGAATGTGTTGCACTAGGTGACGCATACACTCATTGTTTAGAAGGAATTGTTGTGAACTAGACTCCAAGTGACAAAATTATTAGTATTATATAGTCTGATTAAGTTCAACATCGCTTATTAATTGTTAGTATTATGTAATCTGATTAAGTCTCACATCGCTCATTCTTAAGTGACCTTTGTCTTATTGTTACTATATTAGTAACACCTATTAATGCTTTCAAATACAAAATAAAAGCTACTTCCCTAGTGCAACCATGGATATAGGTACATATAACGTGTACAGAACTATGTTAAATCCTTATGTTGTTCTCTCTCACTCTTTCTCTTCCTTTTAAATTCAGAATAAGATTTAAAGTCTTTTAGACTCAATAAAAGAACACCATTATTATTTCAAAGGCCAACTCTCCTAAAAGCTTAAGGTTTATGTAGGCAAGAACGCATGAGGTCCCACTTAATGAAGCCTAGGGATGATAGACGTACACGGCCTTACTCCAAAAGGAGAATATTGCTGAGGTAGGGACTCATGAATCTAACATCCATAACATAATCATTGACAAGAAAAGTTTAATATGAGACTAACATAATGGTGTCTCACAATTAACCTGATTACTTATTCGTTTATTATTATTATTATTATTATTATTATTATTATTATTATTATACAATAGAATTAAGTTGTTTCAATATAAAGAGAGTGAACTCATGTGAAGGTGCTAAATGTTATTACTTATTACCAAAATGATATAAGAAATTAATAACAAAAAGTCCACACAAAAAAAAAAAAGAATAAAATGTGATTACTAATATTGATGCTTAATTAGAGAATGATAATATCATTAGAAGAGACATCAACATCCAATTGCTGGTGCAAAGAAAATTAATTAAATGAATATATAGCAGTATGAAAGCTACCTAATAAATCTCAGAATGGGGCCTCAAGTGATTCTTCCCAGACGTCCCCACTGGCATTTGACATATCTTCACCATCTTCTTCCATGGAAAGCCTAATATACTCTCTATGCGCAAAACGATCCCACTCTGTCAAATTTGGATCCTCACGTTCCTAAACAAATTGCACTCTTTGTAATCAGGTTACCCGCAAACATTGCTAAAAGCCTTCATTGATAGTGATATAGAAACTAAAAATTGTTTCTACCTGACGTATGAGAAATGGATCACGAGTCTCAAAAGTGATAAACTTGTTTAGATTGAAAAGAATATTGAAAACATTTCCAGAAAGTTTGCTGCCTTTAACATCTCTTAATGTAATATATCCCTCATTCTGCAAACACAGGACAGTTAAGACTTGCCATAATATTGAATGAATCAGAAACAAGAAATAAACCAAGATATATGAACGAGAACAAAGACCTCTGGTCCAATCATATCAACAATCTGGCACAATATATCTTCAAATAGTACAGGCTCTTGAGCCATGCACTCCATGCGATGCAACTGCTCCTCATAAAAGAACTGCATTTCATTTGGTGTCAGCACTCCATTTCCATCCAAATCAATGCATTTGAACCTACAAGAAATTTAAAAAAATATATATCTTGAGTTTCTATTAAAATATGAGGAATTGGTTGAAAAAATTGCAAAACATGATATTCTCAAAATGTCACGGAGATAATAAAACTACATCTTAGAACTATATGGAACCCTCCATAAATTTTGACCACGCAGCAAGTTCCAATAATCTAAAACAATAACTCAAGTCAACTGGGCATGGACAACAGGTTTATGCAAATGAGATGTATTAAATCAAAGGACATCACAAAATGTGTAAATTCCTACATATGACACTCAGCTGGTCATGCATAAGAAATGTTAGTAACACTCTTGAAAACATTACTTACTATTAGTTGAAATTTACTGGGGCTTGTGAAAATACAAGTAAGGCTCATTAAATAGAGAATCAGACTCTTTTCACAGCTTGAACCAAAACATGGGAGTACCATACTCTCAAGTTCACTTACTAAGAAATAACTCAACAATTCTTTAAACAATGCACCCTCAGACATGTGAACCACCAAAGCAAAGTGCCCTTATGTTGAACATATATGCTTGGCATCTAACCCCATACCAGTAGCAAATGGAAAGTAGTATATCAGTGTCCTTAGACAGGCCAAGTGCATGAGTGTTTAATGTTTAGCCCTTAATAATTAGTATATACAACACAAACTAGTACAGCATTGAATATCAACTTTAAAATTGATTAGGTTTAGTAAAAATAATGCTTGAAATTACACTGCACATCATCTATATTATAATAAAATATGCTCAACATCATCTACAGCACTTTTGCTAGAGCATTTTTTCTATCTATAATATCTGTTAAAATTTTGCTTAAACTTATCAACATTTACAAAACACACATAATTATAATATATATGATATTATTATAAAATCATTTAAAGCTAATAAAAATATTAAAATAATTATAAAAACAAACATTTTATTACTATATTGAAAAAATATTTTATAAAATTTTATTATTATCATTACACAGGTATTATATGCCTAGTTAAATTTCAAGAATCCTGATTGAACAAAATTACCATCTAAATAACTACAATATGATAGAAGAGCATCAAGAAAATGAAGTATTGTAACAAAAGAGCTAAGAAAGAACCACTATGAAGATGAAGTACCTATTTATGTAAAACAGCATGATGTCAGTATTAAATATTTTTAACAGAAGAGTGGGAAATGGTATATTTAGACGCAAAGAAATCAACATCAAGTTTGTCCATATTATCATTATTAGAAAATTTTCAGTAGAAGTCAAATGTAACGAAAACAACTTGCTTTCATTTATGATCCATGTTGCCACTATCATCCAAGATGTATTATTTTCTGTGCTGCTTAAGGATCTACAGTATTTGAGAAAGGTAGGAAGTATACCAGTATTCTAGACTAGGTTCAGATGACTTATCTTCCTCAGCAAGTATAAAATAAACAAAATCTTCGTAGTTCATCTTCCCTTCAACTTTACTGGTAAATTTACGTGGAACCTGGACAGTTTAAGCATAAATAAGACCAAAAATAAAGTAAAGTATGGAACTGATTTGATTAAATAATCAATTCTCATGTTTGGAAGTCATTATTCCAAAAAGGAAAGGATGAATAAAACGAATGGAACTCATTTTGCTTATGTAACTTACTTCATTACCCTAAAATATACAGAGTATACTAATAACGGCAAAAATGTTTGAGTGGATTTCTAGATACACACACTTAAATAAAAAGAATTTCAAAACCAAATCAATTTCAATCTTACATCTTTCCAAATAAAGAAATCTCTTAATAAAATCAAATCAATCCATAAAATTTATAGTTCAAAACACACTCAATTTTCAGTACAATGCTTGCTACAGCTGCACACAGTAAATTCAAACTTGGCACATAGGAAAAGATGTAAAATACCAACAGACCTGGGAAAAAATTCTATCAACAATCCGATATGTAAGAGAATGGTTGCCATATTTAATAAGGTTCTCTTTATCAATAAAAAAGTCATGATCCGTGTCGAGCTCCCAAAATTTGCAGTAAATGACATAAAAATGCTCATATGAGAAGTACCTGAAATTCCACAAGAGCTTTAATGAAGCAACACAAACATAAACAAAGAAAATTTGAATTATATGGAGCTAACTAAATTGGAAATGAAAGTCAATCATGGACTTGCAACATCTTTGAGATCAAATGACTCAAAGCTGAACATAGACCAAGCAAAACATGTAAGAAGAATATAGGTGCAAAAAAAAAGAAGGGATTCAATAATGTATTAAAACATGATTTATTTTTCGGAGAGTTATAATGACTAGAAGCTACTTTTTGCTCGGTTACCATTATAAAAATTACTTTTGGGGCCCATTTCGTTAAACTTTTAGAATAAGTGATTTTAAGAATGTATAAAATAGTGATTTATTTTGTAGAGATTTTATAATAAGCAGAAGCTTTTTTTTTGTTTGATTACAGTTAAAAAAATAACCTTCTGAAAATACTCAAATTTTATTTTTCAGATTCTAATTTTTATCAAAAGCTTCAAAAAAATATACTAAAAATTTTGAAAAGTTACTTTTGTCAAAATAAAAATGATTTTTCATTTTGAAAAAACTGAACAAACAAGCTCTTTATTTTAAAAGGTAGTTATAATTACAACTTTCTTCTCAGAAGCTACTCATAATAGCTTCTCAAAATATTAAAAAATCTGAACTTCAGATTTTTTTTCCAAAAGTTTGAATGAACATACTAAATTTTGAAAAGTGATTACTTTTTCAAAATAAGTGATTTTGCATATAAAAAAGCTGAAACAAACAAGACCAAAAAAGCTAAATATTCCTTGTTATTTCTCTAGCAGTTAGAACAAATTGAGGTTTGTGGCATAAGCTGGAGGCAATTGTTTTTTGTTCAATCTGAAATGTTTATATAGTATCTCTAACACTTCCAAATTTTTCTTCATAATTTTTAGATGCTTAGGTTGTTTCAAGCATAGTAGACAATATCGAGGCAGAGCAGCTCCCTACTATTATTCCAAGTGCATAGCATCATGGTTCAGTGTAGCGGCTGGCACAGCACAATCGTGGAAAATCACGTCTGGCGTGGCCACTATTTGATGCACGATAGAAATGTCAAAGTTACCCTTGTTTTCATAACATTAGAAGGCTTTTAAGGGAGGTAATTTTGGGATTTTGCACCCTCTTTATATTGTCAATTTCTACATGTCATTTTATTATTCGAACTCATTACTCTTGAACCCTAAGTGCACCTATTCACCATCTTTGACAACTTCTACTTCGTCCAGCAATCTTCACAATAGCCGATCTCCTTTTCTGATCCATTTGCATTAGAAGCTACTTTCCAACCAAAATCTTACTCTGTTCATTGTATCCAGACAAGTTATAGTCATCTTCATTTCCAGCAAGACCCACACATTTTCCAATAAGATCATCTGTGTTGTGGGCTTTTTCCAGTGAGACCACTTTGTTTTGTTCTATTTTTCTTCTCTGTTCAGTTCTGACTTCTGAGAACCCCTCCAAATGATTGAAATTTGAAATCTTCAGCATACATACATGTAGCATAATCTATATTTGGTGTATTTTAAATTTTCAGAATAGCAGTCATCTCATTGTCCGCTATAGTGTTTTTGGAGTCAACTCTCCACACTACTATCTAGAATTGATTACTATGGTTTCAAGGGAATTGCTCTCTCAGATATGTAAAGATTGGGCAGCATACTGCACTTATAATTTTCCATGTTCTCATGTTTTTTAACTTTCACAATACAAGAGCAGCAAACAAAAAAACAATTAAAAATGGCAAGGAGCAAAATCACTTTCTCTTGGCAAAGCCATTATTCTTTAGGAGTTCATGCAAACACATCCGAGAAGGAAATTTCCAGAACTGAAGGGGCATGCTTTTGATAAAATTTAGTGGATTTTACAGCTCAAAGCATTTACCTCAGAACTTTGTTAATGTCCTCTTCTTCATCTACATGCTGCATTGCATCAATTAGGTTCCCACGTTTCAATTCCCTCAGGGTAAGTCGACCATTTCCCGATCTATTCATGTAGTAAAATATTCTATGTATGACAGTCTCAGCTGTTTTAGAACAAACATGTAGCAGTGAGAAATGCCCTGAGAACTTTTTTGATAACACATGTAGAAAAAGAATAGTAAACAAGAATATGTTATAAACTTGAAATTCTTATGTTGAATTTCAGTAAGGCAAAATTCTTGAAATTAAAGCCATAATCCCAAATTATATATATGATGACATACCATCCAGGATAAAGACTCTTGAAATCCTAACATAAACCATTATCCCAAATTATAATTATGTTTATTTGGCTTCTCAAAGTACACTCCCATGTAGGTTTGAGAGACTAATTACCCAAGGTACAGTAAGATGATAAAGCAGGGAACCTTCTGAACAGTATTTATTTTCCACACCAATGGATCTTGGATTGGATCCAAGATGACATGCTTAAGGATCTAAGCCCCTTCCACTCGGACCAGCATAACTTTGTACATTATATTAACATCATAAACATAATTCCCTTAGCAGCAACCTGAATCACATAGCATCCTTGAACACAATGATACTTTTGGACCCAGTTACTTACACCTGGTAAGCAAACTAGCAAATGCAGATGAGTCTTGTTAAAATGAATCTTGATGGTTCTATCAGAAAGTTGAAAGGCATCTAGTTGCGAACAGTTAAGCACACCCATACCTATGCCTTACTCTTGTAGCCATGTTAACAACAATTTGTCTTTTCAGTTTTTATTCCCTTGGTTTTCTAGCAATTGGTCCTTCTATAAATAGGATGCAACAAATGCACCTCACATCATGACTATTTTAAAAGAAGAATTTTAGATAGCCTGCATTCTATCATGGCCACCAAAAGAAAAGAGTGAAAACGAAAAGGAAAAACTAAAGGAAATCATACCTTAATCAGAAATTCTTATTGTCAGCCATTCAATTAGAAATTTGCACAACAATTACATTATGATACAGGCATTCCAACCTTGCCAATCAGAATTAAAAGGTCCAAAATTTTTAGGTGAAACTAGCAACTAAGAGATCTATTGATTTACCTAAAACACAATTCTAGGTGTAAAGACACTCAAAACACAACACTATCAATCTAAATAATGTGATCATACCATATCTTTCCTGAAATTCAGGTGTGCCTTGCAAAAACTCCAATCCAGGATGTGTGGACAACAGTTCCCTCAGGACAGGTTTGAAATCATCCTACAACCAAAATCGAAAATGTAAACACATTTTAAATATATATTATAATAAGCCCTTAATAATATGTTGATATTGCAAATAGAAAAAGTAGATAGGAATAGGGGCATAACATCATACAAAACAAAGCAAACCTGTACAAGGTATGATCGATATGGTTGCTTCAATATGGTATATATTTGTGTGGCTAAATCCATAGCTAACATGTTGCCCCGAATCCAATAGTCAATAAATTGATCCCTACGGTATATGTTAAGAAATAGAAGTGTGAGTTCTGTAGGGAGTAAGACCAAAATCAAAGGTACTCTAGCAGCTTCAAAGTAAAATATATCTAATCAGTTGATCATTCATTTTTCTAGGAAAGTCAGATGTGATCCACTAAGATAAAAGAAATATGACACAACAATAACAATCATAATAAAAATCACCAAAAAACTGAGGGTGATATCATATCACCCAGCTACGTGTTGAAAATGACAAATTGCAATTCATCCAAAAAACCATAAAAATGTAAACTCTTAACAACTATCAAAAGGATCTTACAAGCACATTCAACTTTATGATCAAACGATATCTAGTAGGCCATGAATTTTTCTCCTCAATATACTCTTGCAATTTATGTGAGAAATGACAGGATAAGTGAATGAGTGGTCATATGAGAAAGGACAGGATAAAAAATGACAATATGCATGAGAATATTGAAGTAGCATCTATAGTAAATAAAATGACTGAAAATCGTCGAAGGTAGTTTGATCATGTGCAGAGAAAACCTTTGGAAACACAAGTGAGGAGAGAAGATTGCATGACTTAGCCTGGTAAAAAGTAGTCAAGAAAGACCCAAAAGTATCTTAGATGAAGTTATTAAAGGAGACCTTCTAATCAACTAAACTTTTGAAAATTTGATTTTTGACTGAACTCAATAGTATCATGTAATTCAGGTAGCCGATCTCACCTAGTGGGATAAGGCTTAGTTGTTGATGTTGTAATCTACTTTTGCATTATCAACTAGTTAGTGATATGAAATACATAACACTGACTGAGCAACTATCAAATGACTAGTTGAAGTGCAATAAACTTCAGTCTCAAGAACAAATTAACAACAACTGCATCATGTTAATAAGGAAATCCGTTACTATTCTTCTTTCCTATTATATGTTGTATCAACAGAATCAGCCTATTAATTGTATTAATTTGTCAACCTACCAATCAGTCCATAAATTAGGAATTGTAATTAATTTGTAATCATTAGTTGTAAATGAGCTTGTATTATTTATGGAGGAAGGAAAATCAAAGAAATTAGAAAAGCCAATTTTCTTGACACATCATACACTCCTCCAAGCTATGCACATGATAGTACTAAATGGAGTTGTCCAAAAGTATCACCAGGAACTAATTCCCAACTTCAGTTGTATAAATTCACTTCTACATTGCATGGAAAGAACAAAATGTGAATCCTATTAAATGAGTCCTCCTAAAGAATGCTACAATACCTATCACAGAATAGTCATATCCACAACAAGGGTAGTCCTTTCTCTAGGTTCGCAAAGCACACATAACAAATTTTTATCAAATATAAATGATGTGATTTAGAATATAAGCAATGGTTCAAAATAAGTTTATATTTTATTTTATTTTTGTTTCTTTAAGAGAAAGGATGCAAAAAACAAAAACTTAAATCCATTAAACAGCCCAACCCTTATGAAGCAATAACCCATTCACCCAGAAAGTAAACACCTTTCAATAGCTTACTGTGTCTGCAAACATCTGGAAGCTCTATTTTCTTGTCAATTAAATAACTAAACAGAAATAACACACACACACATAAAAAAAAATAAAAAATTTAGAGCTAGGGCTAATAAAATTTCAGAATGCTTCATTTGATGCTATTGATCTATATAAATGAAATGATCCAAACAGAAATATGGTACCTTGTTATGGTTCCTGTAAAATTGACATCAATCTTTTTTAAAAGAGCAGTGGAGAAAAATGAGGGAAGTTTGCAGATCTCTTTCATAACAGACTTAAAATCTGCAATATAGAATATAAATTACCAACAAAGGTTGAAAAAAACCAAGAATTTCTTCAGAAGAATCCATCATAATTGGGAATATAGAACTAATTAACCCACAAATACCATATTCTCAGTGAGAACTTCTCACCATGTAACTGCAGACCATCTGAATGACCATAGAATCGATTATCAATTTGAAACAGAAAATGCTCTTTCATTTCATTTGGCGGTGGACGACCATTTTTGAAGTAGAACTGCAAGCACATTCAAAGTAATGCTAATAAAAGTAAAACAAGGAATTAATCCTTTCTAGATATAAATAAAAGTTTACAGAAAAAAATAAAGAATCGTTAAGACAATAACATATACCTGAGGAATGACTTCCCTTACAGGTTCACTGGCTAATTTTAGTGGAGAACCTAATGAAGAAGGACTAGTTCTCTGTTTCGTGGTACGTGGGGAACCAGATGAACTGCGTGGTGAAAGTGGTGGTGTACTCCCAGCAGGAAACAAGGAAGGTAATGAGTTACTCAACAGAGCATTTGTATTTGTTGAGTTCTCAACTGCACTCAAAGGAGCTCCTGCCTTTGCATCAGCAAGCAATGACTTAACCTATGTTCATAACATGTCAATGGAAAAATTAAATATCTTTGATGAAAAAAAGACAAAGAAGAATATAGAAGAATTTAAAAACAAGCATACAAGGAATAATGCTGATGTTTTGAAGATGGCAATTGAAAAAATAGATTAAAACTTCTTTGAACTATTACTGCCCAATTTAGGAATTCCATACAGCCTTGCTAGTAAATTAACATTATTCATCAGACATTTTATTCCTTTCATATGGCTATTTAAAGTTTTATAACAACCATTTAATGAATCTAGGGTAAAATGCCATTTTGTGCTTTCACGTGATTCTCACAGAAAATTTACTCTATAAAATCAGATAGCACAAAATTCATCCTTGCGTGAATCATGAGTGTTCCACTTCTACCACAATGCATAAGAATATTTTTCAAAGAGACCAAGGAGTGATGGAAACACAAGGAATATTCATCCATCATTGACTGGAGGAGAGTCTATTTGGTATAACTGTATAAATTATTTATTTTATTAATGAGCATAAAGGACAACTCTTCCCTTATTTACTTAATCCAGGCCAGGCCAAACATTGCCTTTCAGGCAGCACACAAGACTCATGATTCATTTTCCTAAATAGATTTTGGACATAAAATAGTTAATTACAAAGAGCAATGTAACCCCTTAACCTAATATTGATTAAGAGAAAGGAAATAAAAGAAAGCATCAAGTGTTGAATATTTGTCAATAGACTCAATAGATACTATACTTAAAATGTCATATTTCAGAAGTCATTATATTCATCACTGTTATGTTTATTGGTTTTCCTTTTTTTTTTTCTAGTTGACACAGACCTTTCTACTTTTTCTCGTTAAGTTATGATAGACTCCCAGTAAGATAGGTTTACATTAGGAGAAATAAAAGCTGTAACAAGGGATAATTACTGACAGGCAGTTAGTTAGGTGGGACAGTTAAGCCTATAAATAAAATGTAACAAGGGAGAAGGCAGGAAAAAGGTTTAAGAAAAAGTCTGAAATTGGAGTGTACTGGGTTGGGTCCCTTGTAAACCCAGGATTAGAAACCATATTGTATCTTCATTTCTAAATTCAATTTCAGTTTCTTATTGGAACTGACTCAACTGAGTCAAAATCTTAGATTTTATCAATAAAGAATCATTCTTTTCTGTAAACTGAGGGTACACATCTCTATCAAGTTATTACTTATAGGTTATAACTTTTATTTTATGTGTACATACGAATTGCTCTTAAAAATCTAAATTTAACTTAATTTGAATAGATTACTCCTTCAGTGTCCAGATGATGTCCCAATCAGAACCTAATATATAGCAATTCTTTAATTACTCTTCATAAATTAGGAAAGTAAAGACACTCTATTAGATATTGGCACATCCAGTAAAGCATTGTCACTTGGAAAACCTAATAAATCCTAATAACATTATCGATTGGCATTTGATAAATGCTAGTGCTTAAAATGATTTATGAAAAACTACAACAGTCAGTATCCAAAGTATTGATAGAATATCAACATTAGAAGTCTTCTCACATGTTCTTGCATGAAAGTACATCAGCATAAGAGCTGAACAATTCCTTAACTGCAACAGTTGTTTGTCTATTATCGTTTATCAGAACATGAATATATCCAGTGATAGATGCACAAGAAGTAACAAATTTAAAGCTCAGTTTTTTAAAAGTTCATCACTTTAAATGCCTCAGAAATCATCTTGAAGGTGGAGTAAACAGCCAGAACTCAGAATTATAGCCAGAGCTCTATCATTCAAAACATTTAAATGGAGATGGAAACATTGGCTTCTTAAAGTTCCATCGAGGCATTAACCAGGAGATGGAAACGGTCGTTTATTGAGTTTAAATTATAAGAGTAAAAGTGGATAGTACCAATATGCGATCAGAGAATCAGAAATCTCTGTCAAGTGGCAATTAACTTGGGGTTGGTATACTACACTAAAGAACTGCTTTATGAGGAAGGAAAGGAATACTAAAACCACAAGTTATTCACAAAAGTGCACATACAGAACAGTAGATGAGTTCAAATGATGTTTTAATTCCAAATTTACAATCATGTAGCTCAAGGGATTCATAGGCTCTGGTAGGATAGAATTGATAAGTTATTAACAGATTAGGAATCAACACTTAATTATTATTCAAAGGATTATTTTACTATTACAAAACTTTTCTGTCTTTACAATTGTTTTTGTTTTTTCGTTTCAAATTTAAAACATATCTAGTCACATTTTAGTTCAATTCTGCAAACAGAAAGCCCCAAGTAACAAAAGAAAAGCACTTTCAATTTGGGGGTTAAAAAATCAAGTCTACAGAGCTCACTGCCCCATCTCCCTTAGTCAAGTGAACAGCCAAAATCATTCATTCATAGAAAAGTATAACTGGTTCAGTTCAAATCAACTAGGCATGTACCAGGCGACAAGTATCTGGAAGCGAAAGCCACTGTGAGAATAGCTCCTCAGCAACGTAAGGACTCGATTTCAGTGCAAAAGGAGACACCTCCTGAAGCTGCAACATATCTGGGTCCAAAGACACCAACTCCCCAGTTTCCTCCACATCCATCACAACGCAATTCTACCTCTCATGCACTCAACAACCCTAATTCAATCACAAATTCACAACCACGCCAAAAACCCTAAACCCCACTTCTTCAGTAATCACTCCGACTATTCCCCCTATCCTTCTTCTACCACTCGGGTCAGTAAAACCGAGTCAGCAAGTTAGCAACTTTCAGCCAAAAACCATCATGGGTAGCCATGAACTACGAGAGAATAACAACACAGAGATTCCTTTTGCTTCGCTCCATTCGAACACTTGAAGAAAACGAACACGCCCCAGGACTGGAAATTACAGGGAAATTTAATCCTCGGGAGAAAAAAAAATGGTTTTGCTGAGAATCAAAGACGAAATTTTTTTATTGAAGGGACGAGAAAATTGAGGCGTGAAAATTGAAATAGAGGAGAAAAGGAAAATTAAAAAAGAAGAGAAAAGAAAACCCTTGTTTGGTTTCGAGGTTTGAAAAAGGAATGAGAAAGAGGAAGAGGTAATGGAAACGGTAGTGATGAATGAGAAAACACAAAAAAGGTAAAACTGTAGAGATTAGTATTTATCTGTTCTGTCTGTGTGCGGTGCACGCGCACGGTACCAACTGAAACTGCCGAGACCCAGTGACCGATGGCTAAACGTTTCTTCACTTAGAGGAATAATTTTGAATTTTTTTAAGGTGGGAAAAAAGATACAACTATTTTTTCAAAGGTTTGGTTTAGTGTTTTTACTTTTAATGAAATTAGAAATTTTATGGTTATTTGTTAATAACATGAAAACTAAATATGTGTAAGTTCTATTAATAGTCTAAAAATATCAATTAAAAATTAAGCATGTTTTTAGAAGTAGTTCTTATATATATATATATATCACATGACCAACAAAAAAAAAACTTTTTTAAGATATTTGCAGTGATTATTGAGTGATGAGAGCTACCACAACATAAGCACCACGATCAGGATTCAAATCCGGAGTTTAATAATTTCTCAACATGTTTTTTGTTTGTCAACTGAACATTTTTTTGGTCAACTGGTTATCTCTTATTAGCTTCAATATCCCTCGTTCACTTGGACAAATCAAACGGAGATGAAGGATTTCAAAGCATGACTTGATTTGGAGAATTGGTGACGTGACTTGTTGCTACATTAGAACTTGATACATGTTGTCTCGACACGATTAAGAGTTACATTTATCAGATGTTGATGGGAGTGTCTAAAAATATTGTTCAAGGGATGTGACTTACCCTTGCAAGTTCTTCAACTCCATATTATTCTAATAATATGGGGATATCATTAGAATAAAAAAAATTAATTACGCCGAAACCTTTTATTTTAGAAGTTTGAGCAATTTTGCTCATTATGCAATGCTTTAAATCATTTGACTAATAGCACACATCACAGTCAAACTGGCTAAAAACCCGTCAATCTCTTTTTTCTCTTATTCATGATTGGGCCCAACAATTCCCTCCCTCAACGAACATTATAACAAAATAGTCGGGTATGACAAATGCATAAAAAGGGTGCAAAACTTGCAAAAGCATTTTTGCAGTTTCTTTTCCTTCTCTTCACCAGAAAAATAGAGAATGTGTTTATTACAAGTAGCCATATATTAACAACTTCCATAAGTAACAAACTGTCTCTTCACGTACGGGTCCATGTTGAAATAATCATGGACGAACATCCGAAGAGGTTTAAGAGGAGTCTGCCATAGCTCCATGAAGAAATTTCAATGAGCTTTAGCCTTTAAAGGACCCAACATTGGATGGAAATATACAGAGTAATCAACAAGTATGGACATCTCAAAGGGAAGTATCAGGGCAGAACTAAGACCCTTGACGCAAGAAGTCTACTGACCACACAGTTCTTCATTTCCTTTTTCCTGTACCAATTGACAGGAGTTCAAAGCTCTTTAGTGTATCATCGCGACCCCCTTTTGTCCCTGAAGCCCGAGTAAATGATGTTTTGGACTCAAAACCTGGTTGAATTCTCTGAGTTGTAGATAGCCGGCCACTGCTGGAGACCAATCGACTGGAACGGCTTTCGCTAGGCTCACCAGAAGAGCTAGGTCGGCTGCTTGACAAGACATGCTTTTTTGAGGAACTCCCGTTACGAGAAGAGCTACGAGGCCTCTCAGAATCAGCTCGCTAGAAAGGACAGATGTTGGGTAACAAAATGTAAAGAAGTATAAGCAGTCTTGTAATGAAGTTCAAAGCAATTCATACATAAAGAAAATATTGACTAAGGCTACTAACCACGTCTTTGGAGGATGGTATATCATCTGAAGACCTATGCCTAGAATGATCACCATACAGACCAAGCCCAGAGCCATTCCTTCTTGCAAATACCTCAACTGCACCAGAGTATCTATCCCGAATCTCTGGTCCCCCTAAAATATAGGTATAAATTCCTTAGTTGATGAAATTATTTTTCATGCAGTCTGTAAACTGAAATAATACACTACTTTTGTCCGCACAATTTACATGCACAAATTTTTAAAACAAGTGAAAATAGTCCATTTCAAAATGAATGATAAGAATAAAGCACATGGACATAAAGAATAATAAATAAAATTTAAGGATTATGAATATACAAGAAAACCAAACTATTCATCAGCATAGCATTAATTGCTACAGTTAGAAAAAAAAAAAAAAACAGATTTCACATCTTGCTGTAGAAGGAAAAAACCTGAAGGTCGTTCTATTCTCTCTCCAAATGGTCCTGGGCTTATAACTGGTTTCCCACTTGTCTGTTGAACCAAAAAGAAAGGGGATAAAAATATAAGAACCTCTACTTCTGATAGGAAAAAAAAAAAAACGAAACCACAAGTGTCTGTACACAAATGAAGATCACAATTATTAAGAAGTACTCACTCGGGCTCTGGAACTGGATCCAATTTGTGGATATTTCAATATAGTCCAATCAAATACATAGTCAAATTGATAGCCTGTAATAGCAAGATTTCAAAGCCTGAAAAAACTTTCACAATAAAACATTTAAGTTTGCCAATGCTAACCAGTACCCTTAGAGCTTTGGTTAAGGAATAAAAAGTGAAATTTTTTTTATTAAAAAGTGTTATTAGTGCACTCACCATGATTTTTAATTAAAACTTTATTATTGATTCCTTAACCAATGCCTCATGGGACTAGTTAGCAAGACCTTTAAGGTTTATTTACACAAAGTTAACCTTCTCGGATGAACAGGTCACGAAAAAGTCTTTTAAGATAAGAATAATCAGGCTTATCTTCAAATCGCAACGATCGGCAATAATGGAAGTATGATGTGAATTCTGATGGATATGACTTGCATAAGACCTGTTTTAGAAACTCTTACAATAAATTATTTGCAACAGATGAACATTGAAAAAGAATTAATTCATTGCTCAATAAATTGTACTTAGTTAATGAAAAATATAAACATGATTCAGAAAAATAGCAGTAGTAAACAAATTCTACTGACAATTAAATCAGGAAAAAAAAAAGTATTCCTCCTAAATGAATAAACAACAATGATTCTAATCATCAATACATTCATATAAAAGCTGCTAGAGAGCAAGCAATAATACCTCTATCGGTGTAAGCATCTTCTTTTCACTAATTTTGTCATACTTTTGCTTTTTAGTGCCAGCTTTCAAGCCTTGCCATGGAAGACTGGAAAACAATTGTCAAACTATGTTAAAATACAATACGAAAGATTATTGTAGAGATAAGAATCGCAGCTTTTCTGTTTATCAAAAAGAATCTAGCATTTCAATCAACCTTCCTCTCAAAAAGTACATGAGCACATAACCAAGCGATTCTAGATCATCTCTTCTGCTTTGTTCTGCAAATATGATCATGACAATATATGATTAATTTAGATCCCTTTTAAATTAAAAAAAATCTTATTGATCAGTAGCTGCAAGCCTGCAACAAATAGCCTCACTCACCAACTCCCAGATGAGTATTAACACTTGCATACCGAGCAGTTCCAGTGAGGTTTTTGTTTTCCCTGGAAAGAGAGTACCGTGACTATTCAGGAAAGAGTAGAACAGAAATGTGTAGGACAATAATTATTTTTCATATTAAAAGATATGGGTTTAGAGAATGACACATGAAGTACAGAGTTTTCAAGCACAATCATGCAGCAGGTGCAGATTTTTAGTTTTGGAAAATTATTTTGGATTTTGCTTCAGATCCAAAAATAGTAAAACTCAAGTTGCACCCACCAGTTTACCCCTAGAAAACCTGTTACTATTAGCAATCCCAAGGCCAGCCCCACAGTTATCATTATTCATTGTGGGTGTATGCCCAACAAAATCTCAAAATTTACCTGTAAGGAATATGCTTGTGTGTCTGAAGATCCCGATACTTTTTTGCAAGGCCATAATCAATTATGTATACCTACAATGCATAAAAAGTCAGAAATTTTGAAAATTTCAGTTATTGTCTCTCAAGTATAACTGGCATCCAAGCATCTTATTTTAGTCCTTGGAATTTCATCTCTCAAGGCTACTCTACCTGTAAGTCTTTGCTCTCCATGAAGGTGGGGAACAGTTCTTACATTCAATTTTCAGAGGACCTATGCATAGAAGATGTTCCTTTTGCTTGTGTCTTTCCAAGCCCTTAACATCATTATTTTTCACACAATTCTCCTATTCACTGATTTTACAGAGTCCGGGTTTTGTCTTCTCACCCAGATAAAACGATTTGGTTCCTTAATCATTCTAGGTAATTATCATGTAAATCATTTTTCTCAGTTCCTCTCTCATTCATAGAATTGGAATACTTTTTTTGGTGATAAACCGTTGTGGAAATCCGGAGCTCCCTCTAAGGTTAAATGTTTTATCCGTACTAGTTCAACTTAGTAAGATTAATACCAACAGGTTGACAGACACATAAAGCTCTTTCCTCTTATGCGTGTATCATTATCGTACAAATTTGGCAAGGAATCTGTACTTCAGATCATCCATTCATTGTTGGTGCAAAGCTTGTGGCCTTTTTATGAGGTTTATTTTCTAACAAATTTGTTGAGGGAATTTGTTACAATAATCTTCCATTTTTTTCATGTTTGTTTTATGTTTTGTTCTTTTGTTGAGGAGGATTCCTTATCCTCCTCACATTTTTTTCCCTTTTCATCTGAATGATATGATTTTCTTTTTTTGTGAAATAGAAATGTGATTATGATTAATTAAATAATAACAATATAAAAGCCATGTTATATAGGTATTAGGCATGAAAAAGTAAGTTAAGCTTATATACACTTTTATGGCATTCAAGTTCTGAATAATAAGCTGACACCATCGAATGGCTACCATACACTACAGATTATTAGGAATTTACAACAACATTGAAGTCTCCATATTTCCACTAATGTGAATAAAACCTTCTGATGATAATCTTGAATCAAAACTGCAACTAATTCAGAATACAAGACGCATAAACACTGAACCAGATAAGGCTAAATTCAAATAAAACACACAAGATACCTGATTTGCCTTTCGGCCCAATCCCATTAAAAAGTTGTCAGGCTTTATATCACGATGCAGAAAACCCCGGGAGTGCATGTACTCAACTCTGTTTATCTAGGTAAACCAAATTGAAGATAAAAGTAAAAAACAGCAGTTGACTGTTTAAAGGGTTTCTTGAATTAAAGTCATACTTACAAGCTGATCTGCGAGCATCAGAACTGTTTTCAGGGAGAATTTCCTATTGCAATAATTAAACAAGTCTTCAAGACTTGGTCCAAGAAGGTCAATAACCATGACATTGTAGTCACCCTCAACTCCAAACCATTTTAGATGGGGAATACCAGCTTCAAAAAAGAAAAGAAAAATAAAAAATGAATACACTACTCAGACAAGCTTATAGACTAATTTTACTTTATGACAGTAAAGTAAACAAAACATGTCTTGCTCTTGCCTACGAGAAAAGAAGTCAAATAAGTATACATTAGAAACTGAAAACTTACTTCCCCCTTGAAGAAGCATATACAATTTTGACTCATAGTGAAGTTGGGGATGCTTGGTCTTCACAGATTCCTGATAAACAGAGGAAGAAAATGAAAATCTGCAATAACTTAACTTTGAAATAGCCATAACATATTATCAAAAAACAAAGGTTGATTCATTGATTACACTACAGATCAAAATACCTGTATTACATTACATACTACAGCAAATAATCTATGAGCAAAAATAAAAGTTACAAAGTACAATGCAAGACTTGCATTTAGATTTAAAGCAAACTAACTTTGAGACACATCACCAGTTTTTTAAAAGGTCAAGCTAACAAAAAAATAAGATGCTGGCTTAACATATGTGCACTAATATTGAAGTATGAAACATGGAAATAAAGTATAAAAATCAAATCTTATAATATAATGTTTTTTTCCACCTCTGTCTATATATATACAAATTGAGTCTGATAATCATACAACATAATGCATATTTTGGTACATTATTTATAATTATTGAATAGTATCTGATCATGTCTACAAAGAGCATTTGACCTTACAATTTATTAGTGTATCTCTGGGATTTTGACTGAAGTCGTATGTCACAAAGGAATCTGCCAATCTCCTTTTTAAGTTTTTCATCATCAACAATTTCAGCTCACAGTTATCCTAAAACTCTCTTTCTTCTAAAGGTAACGTCTCAGTAACATGCAGCACAAGAAATTAGTACAATATCTGCAAATATTCCCCTAGGTCCCAGCTGAAGGTCAAGTAACCAGAAAACAAAAGCACAGCTACTAAATTCTTAGCCTTAATGACATATGCCTAATGTTCAACAAATAGCGAATACCAATCACTCCACTTCCACAGCAACAATATGCATCTATGCACTATAAAAAACAAAATAAAAATAAAATATCAAACATTTACCATTCCCAGACACCCAATAGAATTCAATAATTACACTCACCAGCTTGACAGCCACTTCCTCTCCACTTTGTACATTAACACCTGAAATAAACAAAAGCACCAGCAGACCAATATAGGTGTCAAGTCCAAATCATTTAAAGTCAACAATGCTACCAAACTAAGACTCGATTAGGTAAATACCTAAATAAAGTTCTCCAAACGATCCACTCCCAATCTTCCTCCCAAGCTTGAATTTTCCACCAATAACATGATCCATGATTACAAACTCAATCTCTCGATCCTTGCTAAATTACAAAAACACTCTACTACATAAATCAATTAAAAAAGAACTTGGCCTGTTCCAAGTGTCTCATCAACGATTTTTCTTTATATACGGCATAATCTCAGATCCAATGAGATTTAACATTAACATAGAGATCCGAAAGAATCTTTAATGGCCCAAAAATTAAGGCTATGCTAATCTCAATACCTCAAAAATAAATAAATAAAGAGGTTAAAAGAACTTTTGATCAATGAAAATAAGATCAAGAACAAGAATCTACAAAACACCCATTGCTCGGTGAATCGAAGCACAATCGCGATTCTGGGGTCAATCAAAAAACCTACTTTTCCTCTTCTTCGGAGAAAAGAGCTAACAGTAAGTAGATAAACTATATTGTGCTCTACAATAGTGAATACAGTGAAAGATAGCAACAATGTAGAAAGTGGATGAAGAAGGAAGAGAAATATAATGGGTGTACGATATTCTCAGCCGGATATAGGTAATGGATTTAGCATCCCCTTTCGGATCTGTCTTTCAGGACACGTAGCGAATTTTCTAGGAAAATTTTGAAATCCAACAAAAGAAAAGAAAAGAAATTGGGAATGTGGGATGAGAGATAAAGAGAAAATAGAAAGAAAAGGTGATGTAATAAGGTTGGAGGAGGAAGAAAATGGACGACTAGTGTTACCATATTATATTATTCTTTTATTGTTTATTTTACTTTTTATATAAAACGCCTTTGGACCTTTGGCTGTGTTTTTTATTGTATGATTAAGATTTCTTTTGCCTTCCACGATTTTGCCTTGCTGGGTCCTTTTTTTTCCTTTGCTTTGCTTTGCTGGGTCTTTTTCATATATTGGTCGTGTTAAGTTTTGATTTAATGTCATACTTATTGTTATATTGATTTGTTTTGTAATTTGTTATTACATTATTATAAATTATAATAATTTCATCCCATTTTATATATAATTCTACTTTAATTTTACCACCTTCTTATGACATGTGTATCTTAATGGCTATGCGCAAATCGCTATTCTATTGTAACAAACGGGCAAACGGCTAATTAAGGGATAGGTTGTTTTCTAAACTCAATAGTTGTGGAGCTATCACTTTTCGTGTTTCTATTAAGTTGTTACATCCCTTTCTCAATGCATGTTTGTTTTGTTTTCAAAATCGAGTTACAATTCTATTAGAATGATAGTTTATTAAAAAATAAAATAAAAAACTATTCTACCATAACTCGGTTACGGTAAAAATCCAAATAAATAATTAATTAAAGATGAAAATTCATCATTTAAAGTTTTTAAACAAAAAAATATTATATATTAGCAAAAATCATTGAATAATTTATTGATATTTATATCACTCTAGTTAACAAGAAGTAAGTCGATGAATCATCAAATAGTTATATAAAATTATTTAGTTCAAATTCAATCATAATTTAGTCTACATAAATGCATAAAAAAATTATATAATTTGTTAACATGGTAGAAATGTTCAACACATAATTGTTTGTTAATATTTTAACATGCTCTCGTGAATTAGCAAGTTGTTACAAGGTATTATTCGCTTAACGTATGGAGTTAAACAGAGCAAATAAAAAGAAATACTGATTGAGATAGATTATTAATACAAAACTTAGCTCACATTAGTGTAACTAAACATGTTAAAGTGTTAACTTAAAAAATTCTATTAGTATTGTGTATTCTTATTATTGAATTGACATATCTATCAGTAAGTCGATGTCTAATTATATGTTTGGTTATGTGATCTTTAACATTAGGCACATTCATGTATACGTCTTGAAACTTCTGTATTTCAAAGTATACAGCACATCTAACGTGACAATAAATAATTTAAATAGAGTGTTCTTGATGTATATTTATTAATACATGTATATGTCATTGAAAAAATCTGTACAAAAAAAAGGAGCAAGCTAATATTTTTCAGTCCCATTTTTGAAGATTTATGTGGTTAGTGTGAAATAACTGTATCAATGTCATTTGTCATTCTACTTTTTCTCGTAAGCTCGTGACTAATAACAGTGTTAATATTATATTATTGCAGGCATGTCATTAATGACATGACTAAAATACTCCTTTTAAAAGTGTTCAAGTTAGTTTTAAATCTGATTATTTGAACAATTGATAATTGATATCTCATCCTCAATAGACTTCAGGCAGAGATTCGTTCAACAGATTGCAAATGGTTTATTTTTCTTGCAATTCAATGTTAAATACTTCTTTAGTAATATACAGCAGCACAGAAATACAAGGAACTGATACTTGAAGTGTAAGAATTCCAAGCTATATTACCGTACAACGTTTCCATTTCCTTTATTTATTTGCCCACGAATCCTCATTCTAACAATTCACGCTCTTCCTATCTATTTACGAGCTTGTTAATAATTTCATACACAAGCATTACTAATAGGCTGAACTTCAGGCTTTTGTTTCATATCTCCATTTCTTAACAATTTGTAGTAATACATATTTTATCATGAAGAAATGAGAAAAACGCAAAAATAAAACGTGGCATCAAATAAAGAAAAGAAAGTGAGGATAAGTGTGATTTGTAAATATTACTTGTTGGATTTAGATAAGAAAGAAAACGTTACCTTACAAGCTAATGAACCTCTACATGATAGTAAAAGAATGTGAGAATAGCACATCCTTGTGAGCACATCAGCAGTAATTTGATTACAAGAATAACTTGGATACTTAACACATTGCAGCTTGATAAATGGTGAACAAAAGAATACACCACCAAACAAAAATGTAAAGAATATATACCTTCAAAGATTTTTCTACATAGACAAATATCCCAGTAAACCCAAAACCCATCTATCCAATACCACAAAGTTTAAGAGCCTTCGCTCCCATAACTATCCACACCAAACTAACAAAAGAATGTGGGAAAGACTAAAACAATCAGTATTCAACCCGGCATTTGGTTGTCTCAATGGCCATCTAAAAATCTGGTAAAATATTATTGGATTGGATCATTGTGATTCACTTTTCTCAGGAACTTCAGGTTGGGTAGGTAAGAGTTTTAAGAAGCTCCCATGGACAGGTTGATTGGCAGCCGTAGCCGATTCATCATCTGTAGCACATAATTAGCCCACTTATTAATGACAAGACGGTTAAAATTTTCTACCTTTTGTGTTTCAATGTTAAGTAGCTGTTGTTTCTCTATATGTAACCCTAGAATCAAGATATCTTTGCTTTTTGCTCTGAAGTTAAGTGTTAAACATCAATAATGATATAGATTTATCGTACAAAGCAACATGAATTTCCAATTCCAATAGTTCTACATAGTTCTTTTTATCTTTGATCCATGATTCAATGAGAGTTACCTTAAGCCAGTAGTATAACATATATTGTTGATGTTTTCCCAGGATCGCTGATCTATTACTTGAGTTAACGCAAGTCTTTTTTTGTGATGTTTTATTATCATTAATTTTTAAATTGTCTCCAGATAAAAGAGATTTAATCTTCTAAAATTTTAGAGATATGAGAAGCTACCCTGTTATCCCATGTAGAAGGATGTATAGTTCTACGAAGGAGCCATTGGTATCAAAGCCTGACTTAAAGGTGAACTGAACCACTAGGATCTTTAAGCAAATCAACAATCAAGATACTGATAAAGGTGAACAATCACACCCTGACTTAAAGGTGAACTGAACCACTAGGATCTTTAAGCAAATCAACAATCAAGATACTGATAAAGTAGTGGGTAAAAGGCACAAAACATTAAGCATATGCTTACCAAATAGGCTCTTAATAGATGGTCGCTTAGTTCTTGTGCTCTTCTTCTTCAATTCAGCTGTTAAGGTAGCACATATCCAAATTATTTGTGAAGATCAATGCAATAATGGATCAATTAGGAAAAGAACAATAAATTGGGGGGGGGGGGGGGTCTGAATACAATATATACTTCATAAGCATCAAATGCAATAGAAGAACTGCACAACTGCAGTAAATGGAAGGAAGTAATAAAGGTATTTGAAAGGGGTAGCAATAACACACATACTTTTCTTTCTTTAGTAAGCTGCACCAATTTTTTTTCCCGAAGACATGTTGCATTAAAGGCCTTCATAAAATGGGTTTAAATAAGCTGAAAACTGTTGATAAAACTTAAGAAAGTAGACACCAGTAGGTTAATGTGCGGTAACTCTTATTTGTAATTAGTTATGACATGCTAGTTGAAGACTCATTAGTAGTTAGTTAAAATAAGTTACCCATTAGTTTTTACATTAGTGAGTTAGTTTGAAGAAGGCCTGTTGCCTATAAATAAGAGGGGAGATTAGAGAGGAAGATAAGGTGATTTGTGAGAGGAAATTGGGGCATTTATGGCATTGGGACATGCAGATCGTCAAAGTTCTGCAGTGAGTGTTTTGTAATTGGGATTCATCCCCAATTCTTCTTAATAAGATACCTTGTTCCTATCAGTGAATTAATAGAAAGTAAAATATACTTGCACAAACTATGTACTGTATGTGCACAATCTGGAACATTTAAGATAAGTTACAGTTGAAGAGTGTGTGTGTAAGTTTATCACAGTACACTACTCAGAAAGGTATTCCATCACCTAGCAATAAAAATTACATGTTCTGCCACACATATGAAGCTCAATTTGACAATGTTGAAGTGAAACAAAATTGATAGAGCATAGCGCCTTCAAAGATTCACAAATGTTACTGATGAAAAAGAATCTAAGAGTATTGGATGCAATATATTAAAGAGGAATTTTCTTATTATAAAATGAAAATGATGAAAATGAGAAGAAATGGTTTTAACAAAACAACAGCAAGAAATAAATACAATAATGAAATTGTACAAACCAATTCCAGGTAGTTGCTCATCATTCACAATTTCGAAGTTCTTATATGTGTAACCAACAAAGTTAACATCTTTAGATGACAGCATCTGCAGAAAATAACACATCAAATTACAAACCCAGACTTAAACAAGTACATGTTCCTCATCAACACTGATGATTCAGAAATTCCAATGAAGAGGTATTTGTATTCAGAGTTAATGTTACTAAACCTGGGTAATATTCTAGTCTCATCTAAAGTAAATCAATTCATCTACCAACGTTTAGGGTTCGATAAATAGCATGCTACAAGCATATCAACAAAAGTGATCCAAAGACAACTAACAAATTAACCTAATGAAAGGTAGTCAAACCATTCAAAGGCCTTTCTTATTACATGGCATGTTCTATGTCCAAGATATTTATTGTTTCATAAAATGCAGAAACCAATGTAGATGAGCAATAAACAAATACTAGATAGATAACATAAAACTGGAAAAAAGAAAAAAGAAACACAGGTGCATATGACAGCATATTACGCCTTTCATACAGAACCCCAATAATCTCCCGATGTATCACTTAAGGTTCAAAGAAGAAGAAATGGGCTACTGAAGAGCCCACATAGGAAAAATCATGCCAATTAAATTAACAATGGCACGACTGCAGCAGCTTCCTATAGCACACCAACAACATACAAAATTTCAATAACAAGAACTAACCTTTCTCCATGGACCTGATTTTGAGGAAGGTTGAGTTTGGTTGTCCACCTATAGATCATCAGTAAATCAATATCAAGCAGCATGATACTCATTAGAAACATCAGAAAAACCTCTTCTATATCCTTTAAAATAAACATACATAATATACCTCTTCAAACTTCTCAAAATTTTGAGTATCTAATTCATCATTGACCTCAGGAATAAAAGCAGCTTTCATTTGGTACAATTTTTCCCATTCAATACCTTTGAACCATCGGTGGGCCTGGAAATAATAGACCAGCCAGCTATGTTGTTAATATGTAACTGTAACCCAAAGAATGTCATAGAATTCAGAAAAGAACACCGCACATCACCTTTATTTCATCAGCCCCTTTGGTTCCAAGCCTCTGGTCCACATTACATAGGAGTCTACAAATAAGATCCTTTGCCTCTGCAGATAGTTTAGCTTCTTCTGGAAATTTTAAATGAGTTCTCCAATTTACTATCTGCAAATTTGAAGGTACGAGATACAATATGCTCATAATTGTTGAAGATAAATAAAAAAGATATACAGTAAGTATTAATAACTAAGACATGCTGTCTATTACTACAAAATATCAATGATGGTCAAAAGAAGAATAGGCCAAATATATATTGAGTAACGATTTTGCTCCTCTAAAATGAGGGAATGTGCAAAGTGAGAAAGTGAAGCTTTATCCACCATTGATTTGAATTAAACTATTTTATAAACATAACTAACTTTAAACCAATGGTGGTTAACCTACACTCGCTCACTTAACACATCCCTTTAGAGGAGTTAAATCCTGTGAGCAAAAAGATGCAATTCTCAACAACAGTAAATTGGGCAAACACCACTTTTTTTTTCACACAAAGCAGGCAAAATACCAATGATAAGGTCATAAAGAATCTTGGTAATTTCTACCTAGCATTCACATGTAATTTAGCAATATAAGCTTTCCCTAAACACAGCCAGAGTTCAATGAACTCAAAGTCCTACTTGCATTTAATCTCAATCCATACAATATCCATTCTAGTTTATCATCAGTTGATCCAGACATTACCTTTCTGCAAGTCAACATTGGTTCATCTGAATAAAAGGGTGGATACCCAACTAGCATCTCATACATTATCGCTCCCAGAGACCACCTGGAAGTATTAACACAATCTGATCAGAATATACTGAAAGAGATGAAGTATATAAAAACCAAGAGAACTTCAATGTATTTTTGGATAGGAAAATTTGACAAAGGCATTAGATAATACCAATCACATTCCATGCCATATCCTTTCTTGAGAAGAACTTCAGGGGCAATATAGTCAGGTGTTCCAACTGTAGAATAGGCCTGCAGTATTGCAAAGAGAGAAAAGCTTCAAATTCCTTAAATCTTGAGTCATCATGTGATCATTGAAAAAATTAAAATTAAAAAAAAGTAAACAACCTAGACAAAGCAGAAGTCAGAAAAAGTGGTCATCGAATGTAAATACACAACACAATAAGAATATCTATTAAGAACAAGTAATCTAACACTTAACAATACATAATATGCATAGTTTAGTTTGTCAGTTAATAGGCCAAGAAATAAATCTAACTGTTAACCTGAAAGTTCATAAGGAATAAGGCAGTCAGGCTGTTTATGTATATTGAACAACTTACAAGCATTCGCCTATTTTTCTGCCAATGCTGCAGCTGCTCCTGTTGGCTTCTTTTAGGAGCCACAGGGCGTCCATCACTCTGAAGGCCTCCACTTCTGTTGCTTCCAATAGAGAAGTCCTTTTCCTGAAGATTACTGCAGTCTAGTGGTTTACATAATCCAAAGTCTGATAATTTCATGTGACCATTTCTATCTAGCAGCAAGTTGTCAGGCTTGATATCTCTGGAATGCATATCCAAGTCAGAATATCATATCTTTTTTTATGTGCAAGAAACAATTCCACTGTATGACTAGTACAATAAGATTTTCCACAATGTAACATTATTATTCGCAGCTTGAGCTAACCTATGAATATAATTATGTTTATGAATTGACTCTATAGCTAGGACAGTCTCCCCAACATAGAACCTAGCCTCATCCTCTGTCAGTATATCCTTCCGCATGAGCAATGTCATCATATCCCCACCAGGTAGATACTCCATTATGAGATATAAATACTCTTCATCCTGAAAGGAATAATAAAGCTTTACAATGCAATTGCTGTCAACTTCTGCAAGTAGGTTCCTCTCAGCTTTTACATGTTCGACCTAAACAAGGATAAAAAGTAACCAGTGAGTATAATAAGACAATATTCATTTTAACAATGAGATGAAGTGCTGATGATTTCATTACTTGGCCTCTGCGAAGCATCTCTGATTTCTTAAGCTTCTTCATAGCATATACATGACCAGTTGCCTTCTCCCGGCAGACTCTAACCTATACAAAAGAAAAAAATTACAAAAGTCAAATAATCTGACAATTTTTGTATGAGTTCAAAAGTATTATAGTTACACTTACAAATGCTACTAGAAACCTGAGTATTGCAGCTAGAGAATAAGAAAAATCATTACTAGCAGACAAAGAGTTTTCACAATCAATATACTAGTCTCCAATCAGACCTGATAAAGCCCCAGTGATGGAAATAGATAGTCTATGACAGAAACAGCTAAGAAACAAGCCAAGGACCCAAGGTTTCTTTACAAGTGGAATCATTCATAAATTTGCTATTATAATTCACAGCTTAACTAGCAACAAAAATCAAATACCAAGTTAACCCAGACAGTAAAATTAGTGATTCTGAACTGTAAACCTCCACTATTGCTGCCAATTTTCAAATGTAAACATTCACTGCCACAAACAATTTTGAGGTGCTACTTCTCCATAGGTGGCAGACCCTAACCTATGTCTTGAATCTACAGTTCTCCACCACAAGCATTATAATTTGTAGAATACGTATCAGACTCCAACAGCTAAAGTAGTTGCCAATACTCTTAATAAAATTAGAAAAACTTTGAACTCCCATACTCATTAACAACCAAGACAAAAAAAATCCCAGAATGATGTGAATGCCAATGAAAAGAAAATAGTTGAATTTAGATATTTGGTTTTGATCAACATCTCCCCTCCTCACACATACATATCATTCAATCCCTTTTATTTATTTGAGGAAAATAGTAATGCTATCAGTATTCAGTATCACCAAGAATTGAGTCTGCAATATTAAGATAAATATGAGTAAGGACAAAGTAACATATGGGATATATAAAAAAAATAGTTTTACTTTAATGAAAATAAAGGTAGACTATACCTCCCCAAATGCACCCTTTCCTATCATAGTCAGGGGCTCAAAATCATCAGCCCCCATCTTATGTCTCTGAAGGCGCATGTATTCCCTCTCCTTTTTCTCAAAGTACTTAAGCAAGTTGTTCTGCTCTTCCTCAGAGACTTCAGCATCAGCCAACTTTTTTTCTAGCATATTACGTCTGCAAGAATAATGTGTTTAGTCTTAATAAATACTTACAACAATTTCAACCTGCAAAAGTTAATTGCACATAATCTATAACAGCACATCAGAGACAATATAGGTCAATATGTCAAGAATATCATACAATATTTTCCAATATCAAAGAATATTAGTTGACACCTTATGTGGCTAGGACAACAAAAAGCAAGGACATTAAAGAAATCAGATGACTATAAGTATTTTCAAACAAATACTGGACATGGTACAAAACTCATCAGTAACTTTAGATTGCACTATCATAATGACCAAAATATAAGTTAAAGTAAATGTACCGTTCTTTTCTCTCCTGCAGGTCCTTCATCTGTTTCTTATAATGATTTTCTATGTACTGCTTTGCAGCTGCAACCTTCTGTTTAGTCACGTTTGAAGGTGCTTCTTCATTTGTTGGGGGTTTTGACCCTTCTTTTGCAAAGCCAGTAGTTTCCTTGTTTTTTGAAGACTGTGTTTTGTCCTTTGGCTTGAACTTATTAAACCAGCACCTATCCATTTTTTTAAGATCTTAAGCCTGGTGTGTTATATGTTCTATTTCACCAGCCACTAAAGATTAGAAGTTTTCTCAACCAAGAACCTCATTTTTCCAGCACTGAAAATCAAGAACCCATAGTTCACCAAACGAATCCAAGGCACACTAACTCTTAATTCTGCCAAATACAAAAAAAAAAAAAAAAAGGCAATCAATCAACAAATTTACGCTGTCAGCCATATTATCTTAGCTGATCATAAAAATACTCTAGAATTATTAAATTGGAAGTAAACAAGTGGATACTGACAATGCAAATAAACTAAAAGAAATTTAAGAGATCATCTGGTGTTAGAATAAAAAAAATACAACACAAAGAACACAAAGGGGGGAAAAGGTGATGATAAATAATCTAAAGTCTAGATAAATTATCAGAGCAACTGAGTAAATGCGGTACTAAGAATGTAATTAAACCTAGACATTGCAAAAGTGGAACAATCTGCCATAAAGTTCACAAAATGCAAATCATCTAAGATCCTGTTTAGCAGCAAATTTAGGCGTAAAAAATGTTGATCAAATTTGCAATGTTTGAAAACTACTGGAAATAAACTAATCATTCTCTGTTTAGTTCAAAACAGTTTAATCGCAAAATTGAACCAAAAGTAAGCTTTTAGATTTCCCAAAAAGCCTAAAACAACAACGAAACCATGGAATTCAAAGCTTCAGTACCAATCTTCAGTCCAAACAGCGATCCCCACACGCTGATCAAGCACACTCAATTGCACACAGTACAAGTCAAATCCCTTAAATGGGTAAACAGAAACAAGGTCAAATTACAATCTTGAGCAATGAACAACCACAGTGACCCCATCACCATCACCAACGAAAAAATTTGACTTTCACTTCACTTCTCATATCTCCTAACCAACCAAACACAAACCCAAAAGACAAAAATTCAAATTGAAGATATCCTTCATCGAAATCAAAATCAAAACGAATCAAGCAACACTAGTACAAGCAAACCAACATGGAATTTGCGTTGATAAAGCAAAAGGGTGTGTTAGAAGAGAAAAACCTCAAATTTTGAGAGGAATCAGAAGGTTGTGGCATGTGGGAGTGGAAGGAGTGAGTGTGATAGACAAAGAAAGTGTAGAGAGAGAAATGAAAGAGCCGAGATTATCGGTGTGAAGAAAGAAGGCGGAGAGAGAGAGAGAAAGAGAGAGGACCACTTTGCGATCATCATTTCCATGCCCCATTCATTCCCTCGTTTACTCCTTTTTTTTACTTTTTATTTTTATTTTTAAATGTTTAAAGTTGGAAAGCACTTTATAATATTATTTTCTATTAACAAATTGGAAACCACTTCATTATCTCTCCTTTTTGCTATTTTTTTCCTAATAAAATCTCACACTCTTTATTTCTAGCTATCAAAATTTATATATACACAGCCAATTCAGATTTTTTTAATTAGATTAATTTTACAAATTCGCCATATGATTTTTTTTTAATTTTTATAAATGTTTAAATTAAAATGTCGATATTGATATACGTTAAAAAAATATTCTTTATTTTTTTAGACTAACGATTATGATTCATCTTATATTTTAAAGATTACAAAATATTAACATTTTTTTAATTAAATGATTAATTTAACTATCCACTTACATTGGTAACAATTATTTTATATATAAAAGAGGATACTAAATTCTCTCAATTATAAAAAGTATTATAGATTTTTTCTTAAATTATATTTTAATTTAGCATTAGATGTAATTATTAACGACAAAACTCTTAATTTTTAAAGCAATGTATTCATTTTTAATATCTATTATTTTAATTATTACATATTAATTTGACAGAGATTTTTTTATCTTTTCTCCACACTTCATTTGATTCAGTAGTTAGTATCATTCTTTGATATTTCAATTAAAATTAATCTCACATAATAAAATTGTGCCAATATCAAATAAGGGGGAAAAAAATGAAAAGACTAATAAATGAAATTACAATTAGTTAGTATTACTTTTATAAGTAGTTACTACTATATAATTACTTTTTTTGTTATTGTTGTCAACATGCTTAAAAAGGATTTGATTTCGATTAATTCATACAAACAAAGATATGAGATGATTGAAAAAATTATTTGATTAGAAAACAAAATTATTTCAATTCGATAATTTTGATTCATATCGTTTTTAAAAGATACTATTTCTCAAATTCTCTTATTTTAAAATTTTTATTTAAATTTTTCAATATTTCAACTTATCTCAATTTGCATCTTAATTAGCACGATCATAGGAATTAGTTACTTAATAAAATACAAACATTATAATATAATGATTACTGTTCTTAGTTTTGTCACTTAAATATATTTATCTAGTTTTTATTTTTATTTAATTATCACTCTAGATTATCAAGGCAATTAATATATTAATTTACTGGATAAGGTGCAGAATTATAAAATGTCACCTAATATAGTTTATATATTTATAAATAAGTTAATAATATAGAAATTTTATTTTTGGACATATATTTGATAGTAGCGAAGGAGAGATACAATATGTCCACTATAGTATACCCCACCCCCAAAAGAAAAAAATGGGTGCAGTATTTGTTTCACTGCTTCCATGCCATCTCATACTCTAATGCGTATAACGTTTTTTCGCTTTTGGGTAAACTGGGTCTTGCGGCTTCATTGGTTTGCTTTAGATCATATTTCCTCTAGGCCTCCCATTAAAGGAAACTGACCATACTCTTATTCTCCAAACAAGGAACGGTCTTTGACCACAAAAATAGTATTAAGGACTACTTCGAGTAGGGTCAGATTAAGACTCTTGTCAAAATAATTATCATGTGATGTATGACAGGAATGAATGTTTACATGTAATATTATATTTATTTCTTTATACAAACATTCATAATATTATGTAAGAATTTAACAAGATCCATTTCCAAAACCATAACTGTATAATCATGCATTAGTTATGTCGAGGAAATATTATATAGATATTTCTTGGCTTCTGGCTGTTCAGTGATTGGGCAAGCCGAAATGAAATCATGAGCAGAAGAGGCTTGTGTATATATATTACATAACTTATAAGTGACAAGTGGTAATCTATTTTATCAAGTCTACTAAGTCTTGATTTAAGTAGCTTACATAATCCAGTAATCCCCCAATGCAGGCAAAATTTTGAATAGCCTATAAAAGCGTGATGCCTATGCCTTAATCACATGAATCATTACCCCAGAAATGAGAATCAAAAGGAAAACAAATGAAAAGAGAACATTACGTAATGCTACAAAATGAAGTTGTTTACTGCTTCACCACTTGGGACCTGCTTTGATCCCTTGTAGCTACAGATAATAATATATAAGAAAATGAAAATATAATGGTTGTCCTATTCTGTATCCCTGAAGCTTTCACTAGTGAGCCACATTTTCTTCTGGATGATAAGAACAGCTTCATCACCATCCTGGACAGAGTCAGAACTGGAATCTGCAGTTGCAACTGCTTCCCAGTGCAAAGCACTAAGGTACTTCTTAACAAAATCAATCACAGGTTGTTTATCCCTGATGATCACAAAACCAGTAGGCCTAAGCATGCGATCCATCTCAATTAATAGATCCTCTGGACTGCAATCTTTCTTTTCTAGGTCAGAGAAGACAGTCCATGCATGAAGTAAATCATAAGTCCGGGGGTATGTTGAAAATGCTTCACACCTGTTTAAGATGCATCGCATCATAACTCAATAATCTTATTTTCATCATCCATGGAGGAACTACAAAAAAATAACTGAATCTAGAATAAACAACAGTTCTCAAGAACTTCATTCTCTATTTGATAAAATTATCATTAAGATAAATTCTGTGAAGTCTTTGTTAGGAATAAATATATACAAGAAGAACCATAATATTGTAGGAAAAATGAAAGCCTAATTGAAAAATGAATCTAGAGATCAGAAGTCAAAATCATGCGAGATCAGAAACCAAATTCATAAAAATGAAATGCCTCAAATGCATGGAAAGTTATCAAAGAAGCATTGGGTTTATAATTCAAGTAATGTAGCTTTAATACCAGTCATGAGTAGTGCCAATGAGGCCTCTGTCATATATAAGCTTAAGTGTGTTTAGCCCATCCTTAGTTACAACATTCATCACCCAAGCATCCTTGTCTCTAAGAGAAGCTGCGAAAGAACCCATGTTTGCTTTCATATCCATAATATTCCTCAATGTGTTTGATGTGACTTTGGAACCCAAGAGATTCCAGTACTTTTCAACTCTCTTTTGCCATAGGTCCTGCACCACATGACAAAATTTAAGCCAACAGTTGGTTTATCTAAAAGTATATTGTTATTTTACAAAAATTTATGCTCACAGGAAAAAAATAATAATAAAGTCACTAACAAACAACACAACCAATTATGATTTACAATTACCGTGTCCTTTTCAAACATTTCATTTGAATAGCCAAAGTCAGCTAATCTAGGAGGAGGACTAGTCAATCTTGCAGGCCACGGAGCTAATCCACTACCCTTGGCTCTGTTGTCACCTGATAAAATTAAGAAAAGTTCCAGTAGTTAAGTTTCATACCACAGCTCTTCAAAATATTCTCTTCTATGATAATTAAACAATAAAATAAAAAAATTAAAGCTGGATTTTATCAGGTTAGGAGTTGGGATACAGGCTGCATGCACTTAAAGCAAATACATATCTTCTACATCAAGACAGCAAAAAGGGCAGCATGAGGTTCCCACCACCATAGGAGCTGGAGAAGGTAAGATGTACTGTATCCAACCTTACCCTTGGGAGAGGAGAGGCTGTTTCTACAACTAGAACTTGTGACTACCCACTCACAAGGCAGAAAGGCTCACCTTGCATCCATCCAGTAAGATGGAACATTATGAATATATTTTAGATTGATATATATTAAGGATTTTAGTTAGGTGTACTCACAACAGCAGCTCATGAGCTCATAGCATAGCAGGTCATTTAAGGATTGGTTAATGGGAGATGCAATTGCACCCATGATGCATAAAATGCAGATGTATATATATAAAAATAACTTATCCTATTTTTCATATAAAGAAAGGAAATTAAAACACCATCACTTCCTGTTTAAAAGCAGTTTTCTTAAGCTAAAAGCCCAAACAAGCCCCATATCATTGAATTTGTTTACTTGGAGGAAATCAAACAATCCATTGCAACTAAAGGAAGAGAATTATTATTGCCAGAATGATCTGTAGAAACCATAGAATAAATAGATGATGACAGATGCACCAGAAAGGGAAAAAAAAAATGCATGCTACTAAAGATGCAGCTATGAATTGATAGTTATAAAAGAATTTGCTTGAAGCCATGGAATGCAAAAAATCACCAAATAGCATACTGAGAAAAGAGTACTCACGATCACTGTAAGGTGTTATGCAAGCTTCCATATTTACTCCCCAAACTGCATCTGGGTCATCATCAGATTGGCAAAGAGGAGGACGAGTACCAGGCTCTCTTTCCATATAGCAGTCATTTGTCAAAGGTTTTTGCCAGATGACAGTTTGGTTCCTTTTTGCAGCTATTTTCCAACACATACGCCCCACAAGGTCACTCATTTCTCTCCATATCCTTAGATCCTCTTCATCCTGAGCATATGCTTCTGGGGATGAGTATGCAAAATAACCTCCTGGCCTTAACAAGCGATCTAGTTCAAGTAGTAGTATTCCATCTCTTTGAAGCCAATCAATTCGACAACGAGAACAATGAGCAAGTTCAAAAGATCTGCTTGGGTAAGGGAGTCTCTTAGTTCCCAAGACACCAAGATATGCAGGAATTCCTCTTTCTAGGGCAAATTGGATTTGATTTTGATGCACATCATTTGGTGCCAAGGACATTGCAATGATATCTGATGAAAGAAGATATGCTCCAAAACTTGCAACCCCACAGCCAACATCAAGCACTGTTCGCAACCTTCCTTCATTGTTTAGATTATTGTTTGAAAAGTTAAGCATCTGACAACACAAACTGGTATGTTAATAAAATGATTTATCTATGAAATGCCAGCAAATCTAGATAAATAGAAATATATCAAACAACCAGAACTGTCAAACAATAATGATATTGAAAAGCATGATAACTGAATTAAAGAATATGGGTGTATTGTGTCATTCAAGTATCAATGTTTCTAAAAGCTTAAGCTATTAAGTGGACACATGAATGGTTTTATCTCTCTAATAACCCACCCACCCAACCACCCCCCCAATAGCCTTTTGGTCTTGAATCAAGTGCAATGTATAGGCTCACTTTTATCTTGTGATAAAATTTTAATGTAGAATTACAAAGAACAGTCGAACATATGTTCACTTGAAAGGATTGAGTTCTCTAGAAGCTTAAGCTGGAGACATGAATTGTTTACAAAATCCACTGCAGTAAACAATCCCATATTACTAAAACTAGATGCAAAGACACACTACATATACATGCAAAAAAAATGTTCAAAAAATAAAATACTAATAAAATGAAAGAATAGGAATGAAATAAGTAAAATGAACATAAAATAAAAGGTGTATTTATCTAAAATAATATCACTTTAAATTAACCAATTACACTTAATAACTCAAATGTTTCATGAATTTATTAAAAAAATAGAGATTTTCTTAAACTTCTAGGCAATCAAATGAAATGGACAACTGCAAAAAAAATTCTCACCATTAGCAACAGAAATACACAAAGATATTTGTATAAAAACACACAAAATCCCATAGAACTCCCAATCCAAAAACAAAACATATATGACTTCATCTTTCATATAGGTACCACTGGTAAAGTCAGACCCAGACTTACATTTGCAATTGATGCAATGTACTTGCCAGCTCCATAGTGAAAATGAGTCCCGCCACCAGGAAACACTATCTTTTCACCTTTTACAACCATCCAATTTTGGTCAGACTTCTCATGAGCAAGGTGAGTATGTGGGATATTTGCTTTCCACACTTCATCTCTGCTCTGTGGCCACTTAATAGGGATCTGCACCATCAGAGAAACAATAAATGCTGGACTAAAATAGTACATATGCATCAGAGGATATGTTGAAGATCACATCTACTATTGGCAAATCTTCACCTTGTATCCTGATGGTGGAGGAATCAAGCAATTGTACCGCCTTTCTGCAGGAGGACAGTGTCTCTCGTAGTGCTCCATCACAGACAGGTCCAGTTTCATCCTCATTTGATAGATAAGGTGTCTATCCAAGCAGGGAATCAACTCCATATGACGATCATCACAAACCTTCAAAAGCATAAACATTGTAAATACCATGAGATTGCTCATGAGCCAAAAGCATAGACATTTTGGATGATGTCCATGAACTTGTTTGTGTCCATTTATTTATCTATGAAACTCAGAATTTTATTTTCATTATGCAAACAAGACTCTTGTTGCTTGATTTGGATATTCCCATGGATGGGAATGTGGAATCAGTTTTCTTCAACTTTTATTTTTCCATTTACAATACATTTTAAGTATCTTACATAACTCACGTGTATTATTTTATTAGAAATTCACTAAACGCTTACACTTGAATTTATGGGTTTGACAAACTGAATTCAAATCAAACAGTATAAAAGAGAGTTCATTGTCACTATTAATACAAAGACTGATTAAATAGAAATAGAAAAAGCAAAAAATGAAAGATTAGGGCAATGATAAGAATGTTGCATGGAGAAAGAGAGAAAGCAACATACAGGGAAACTCTTTGGAACAATATCATCCTCCCCATATCCCTGCCTGAAACTTGATAAAGATTCAGCTTGCTTCCCATCAGTATCATCCTCTGCACCCAAATATGATGAGCCAAGTCTTTTCAATGATCTGCTGCCATATTCGAGAGCAGATGAACTACCATTCTGAGAACCAAAGATGGATCCACCATACACATACAGAAAACCAAGAAAAATTGCCACAACACAAATGGAAGCAACTAAACGCTTCTTTTGTGATCCATCAGATCTCCCCCTCGACATTTATTAGTTGAAAATAATACAAATCCAAATTGCAACTTTCACTGGTCAATTGCAGACTAAAAAGATCTTGATTCACCAGACATTCAGTGTTAAATTCACAAAATTAGAAGCAATGATTCACAATACTCTGACTTAATGATTAATCTGCAAGCAAGCAAGGGAAGAACAGTCAGCAAAAGAGATATAGAAGTTCATTACTTTGTTGTTTTGACTTTTGAATGATAGTGCTTAAAGGAAAACAGACCCAAATATAGAAACCAAATTCAAACTTTTTTATTCCCAGGTGGGACAATGCTCAATGAGAGATGTAACCATGGCAACCAACCAGCAAAAAAAGCTTTATCACAGCGCTGGGGATATTCAGAAACAAAAATAAGGATAGCATCAATCAATTGACCTAGTACACCCCGGCCAAGGCAATCCCTAGTCCTAGTACTGTATGTCAAACTCTTGTTTGACACACTGCCTAATTTATAGATTGATAACATACTGCCTAATTTAATTGATGTACAATCCTAGAGTGTGACTGAAGCTATTACAATTTAGTTCAACAATAAGTTACAACAAAATCTTCAAGATTCAGTCCAAGTTTTCAATCAAATTCTTTGGACTCAACGTCCCAGTGAGAATAAATAAAAGAGAAAAAAGCAACGATGACAATTATGCTAGCTATCAAGCAAAGTGACAGCAAAACAGTGAAAATGATAAATCCGAACACCCCCATCAAAAGAAACACGATCTAAGGTGTCAGGTAAACGATCCCTATGGCAAATGTATGATTCAAGAAACCTCAACGAATTTAAATCGAAAACGAGAATAACATTAACGACAAACATTAACCACGCAATTAAACTGAACTTGCAGATCTGGTCCAATTCAAAAATATCATCAGCATTGAAACGAGCAACACTCATTAATAACAACGAATCACAAAATAATCTGAGGTGCATTCAATACATCAGTGGCAACAACCATCACCCCGGGCACTAAAACAACCAAATCAAGCATACCCATGTTGCCAAACATTCAAGATCCATCACAACCCCCTCAAAAAAATGCCAAACAAACACAAAAAGTAGAATTAAATAAAAAAAACTTACTGGGTTCAGATCAAAATCCAATTGTGTGTGAGAAAGGGAAATCAAAATCCCAACTTTCTTTTCAATTTTTTTGAAAAAAAAAAAGACTATATGGAGATGCAAATAAGTAATAAGACGAAGAAAAGGAAGAGGGAGATGAGATCTCAGTGAGTGTGCTTTGAATTTTGTCGTGTGCGTGTGTGACAGTGGAGCAGTGTTGGTCGTAGGGAAGAAGGTGGTGGGGTGTTCCAACCTAAAAAGTGTTTGAAACAGTTTGCGAGTGTGGACAGCAAATTAACCTGTGATTACGGTGGCACAAGACTTTTGGGGCATATGATGACGGGTTACCACTGAGATTCCATTTGGACAAAGTGGGTTTGCACTTAACATTTATCAAACATGTCATGCCAACCCACACGCCACACGCAGCCCCAGTCGGTGATCTTTATTTTATGCACAACTTCAAAAAGTAATGTCAAATCCTGGAAGCTGCTTCATTTAAAAAATTAATCTAAAAGCAAAGATAAGTTAGAAGATGAAATATTAACGGTTTTGGGGTAGCAAATTGTTAGTGATATCGGGATGGAATAGGTTGAAATTTGAAATTCGGGATATCTGTTATACGGGGAAAAGTTTGACATTTTTTTTCTGAATTTATTGATGTTTTAATTTTAATAGTGAAAATTGGAATTTGGCTTTTATTGGATTCGTTCTATCAAATTTCACATCTAATTCACTTTTGGGTAGGTTTGAATAACAAGTATGCCCAAGAATTTTCGTAAAATAAAGTTCCATTTTCTCTATCAAAAAATTTTTTAAGATTTAAATTTAGTTTTCAAAAATTTATTGCAATAATTTTATCTTGAAATGATAATTTTTACACTAGAGTAATTTTAAACCATCAAGACCAAATTGATGACGTTCAATGGTAAAACAAATATTACCGTTTGATGAACATTTCAATGAGCAAATTTATCAAGATAGTTTCTATCTTCACAGAGCATTGTTATCTGAAGTTAAACCCCATTCTCGTACATTTAAGCCTGTTTATTTATCTCACACAATGAGTTAATGATATTACACGCTTTACTATATCATAAACAAATCTCCAAGTAATTTTTTCTGAAGTTATAAATTTTTGCTTTGATAAAAAAAAATAGTTGAATCGCTAATATTTTTTAGAAATAGTTGTTTATCTAAAAAAATATTTCTTTAAAATAAATTAAATTAAAGAAACAAATATACACTTATAAATATGCATTTTAACTCTGTATTTATAAAAAAAAATATGTAATATGATTAACAAAATTGGTAGTAAAACTGCAAAAGAGAGAGAGAGAGAGAAAGAGATAATCACAGTAGTTATGATGACGATGGTCGATGATACAACAGTAACAACGGTCGATGATATGGACAGTAATTACAGAAACAATGAGATTAAAGAAAATAATTGCACTAAAATTTTGATTTAAAAAGTAAAAGTTCCAGATTAAGAGGTATTAATTCTAGTTATGTTATAATTTCATTAAACTGTGCTTTGCGATTCCAATTCTAAAAATAGTATTTTCAATAGTTATAATTTCTAAGCTCAATTCTAATATCAAGTTTCAATTTCATATTTATTTCCATACAGCGAAGAGATATTTAAATTTATAATTGTACATTATAACTTTTTGCGCAACTTTAATATAAGAATTATAATTTTAAATTAATTTCAATTATAACGAATTTAAAATTACAATTACGAATTATAATTACAATTAAAATTCTGTATCAAATTATAGCAACAAAAAAAAATCTGTATCAAATTATTGGCATTTTCAATCTTTATTTTGATAGGTTTTTAGCTAAAAACTGATATTGATTGAATTAAAAATGTTTGATATAATTAACTGTTAAACTAGCTAAAAATGTAAAATTACAAATAAAGACATTATTAAACAAAATAAACTGAAATTTAAAGTTTAGTAACTATATAATTTTTTATAATATATATATATATATATATATTATTTTAAATAATTTATCATCTTTAAATTAAGATAATAAATTTTAAACTTCATTTACAATTATAAACATTTTATCATAAAAATTAATGACTTTATTAAATCTTTTTCATCACATTAAAAATTTATTATTTTATAAAATAACGAATGTTGTGACATTCATTTATTTTTATTACATATGACATTTTTTTTCATTTTTAATGTAATAAAAGTAAAAAAAAAAAAAAGAGTAGGGTTTAAAATAACTTGTACATAGTAATTAGAAATAAAAAAAAATACTAATATGAGTAGCATTAAAAAATATTAATAGCTAATTATTTTAATTGGCTCATCAAACAATATTATTTTCATTAAATAAGTTTTTCATCTAGTTAAATAAGAGTTTGTTTGATTTTAGAAAACATTTTAATTTCCATTTTCTATTTTCATTATTTGGAAATAGTTTTTATTTTTAAAATTTTAAGATTTAAAAAATGTATTTAGTTTGAGTTTTTATTTTCTGTTTTTAAAAATAAAAAAATTAAAATAAATTTTATTTAACTATTTTATAAATAATTTAATAATAAAAAATTTACAATATATATCCTTACTAATGCTAATTTTATTATACTATTTATTTAACAAATTTAAATGCTATTATTATTGCATCTTAAGACTCAAAAATAATAAAAATATAATATAAATATACTATAATTTAAATTATATGCGATGTACAAGTTTTTTTAAATTTAAATTTATTATTTTTGTATATATTTGTTAATTTTAATAAAAATAGATTTAAAAAATTAAATAGTATACACTCTTCTTAATTTTGTCTTATTTAATTTCGAGTATTCTAATAATACATGTGTATTTTTATTTAAAAAATTTATATTAAAATATAAATATATAATTTTTTTAAATAACAACTATAAGTGTAATAATAAAGAAAATAAAATAATATAATAATATAATTTTTTTAAATTTATTAATTAATTTATATAAATAAAATATATAGAAATAGTATATATATATAGAGAGAGAGAGAGAGAGGAAATTTGATATGTAGAGATATAAAAAATAATAATGTCTATCAAAATTTTAATAAAAATATTATATAAAATAAAAAATAAAAAAAGAAAGAAAAAGAAAAAAGAAAACACGTACCTAACATTGCTATAATTGTAAAGGTAACAAATTTTGTTATTTGTTTAAAAAAATGAAAAAAATTATAAATAAAAAGAAAGAAGAGAAGAATGAACAAATATGAGTGAAAAATAAAAGTAAAAAAAATAAAAGAATTACTTAAAACAAATAACAGCACATAAAAAAAAAAACAAAATGAAGTGTATAGTTGAATAAAAAAGATAAAACATGAGGAGAAATACAAATTACAAGAAAGTATAATTAAAATTGAATGATATTTATAACGATGTTATTCAGTATTATCATTCTTTTTATTTTTAATTGTTTTATTTTTAAAAAAAAGTTAAAAGTAAATTTTTTATTTTTAAATGTAAACTAAAAATTTAAAAATATTTTTAAGAAAATATTTTTTAAAATTCAACTAAACATAATTTTTTTTCATTAAACTTTTAGTTGGTTGAAATGACTTATTAAATGCACCCTAGGTAGTTGGAAAAAAAATTTTCAATCATCAATTATTTATATTATTTTAAAAAACTTTTGATAAATTGTCCAACATAAATAATAATATTCGTTGGCACTATTATGCCGAATAAACTTCGTCATTAATTTTCATGACATTCCGTGTGCAGTTTGATTTGGTAGAATAATTGTTGTGTGTCGTAGTTTTGAAGTGAAAAATAGAAGAGTTAGAACTGTTTTTAAATATATTCATAATCCAGATTTGCTTTCTATTTAAAGTTATTACAATATATTACTCAATGGATCAACTTATAAAATTGTACACGTGCTTTAAATTATATTCCATTACGCTTAGGGTTGTTCCAACGCCCAAGACTATCTATATATTCGAAGTTCTTGAAATACGAAGGTAGATTACCAAATTATTTCAACCTTGTTTAGTATTGAAGATAAAATGTATTTGTATAGATATTTCAATACTTAAATTAGTATTTGCATTAATCGAGTAATAAAGAATGGCATTAGAATTCAAGTGCAAGTGAATACAATCAAAGTAAAGAAGGATGATATGCATTTAAAGAGCTTTGAATATATATATGCACATGCTTGTGTTATAGTGGGCCTCAGTTGTCTAGTTCAATTTAGATATTAGGCTGCTAGTAAATAAGATGTTGGTGGTGAGCTTTGGACTTTCTTAAGTTGCCCCACAATGAGGTGACCAAAAACTTGTTTTAAAATAGTATTTTTATTAAAAATACTATTTATTATACTTTTATATTTTTTATGTTATAGATTTTTTTTTCTAATACAATTTTACTATTTTTTTATATTTTCTATAAACAAATTTATAATCCTCCAATGACCTTTCAAAGATAATATCAACATTTCCTATAAAATATAATGAATTTTAAAAAAGTTAAATATTATTATGTTTTGATTATATGATTGGTAAATTTAGGTTTTTTACGTAAACTAATTATTTTTAGGAATAATTTTTTAAAGAATCATTTTAACTTAACTTTGTAATCACGAAATATAAAATAGTAAATAATTTTTATAAATGTAAATATAATTCTTTACAATAAATTTAGAAATTTATTTAAGATAATAAAAAATTAAGTAATAATTTTTATTTCTAAAATTTATATTAAAATTAACAAAAAAAGTAAAAATTAAATTAGTTGCAATTAAAAAGTGTGAAATTCACACATTATTTTTTATCAATTTTAATCACAAAAAAAAATATATGTGACTAACTATGAAAAAAATAACTACATTAACAGCCTCAATTCTCATGTTATTGGTATTTATAATTAATTTTTTAAACCTTTTTCCTTACTTAATTAAGTCGTTTAGCCTTTCATTTCGTGTGAAAGTTATGTTTCTGTCTAATTATAACAATGTTTCCCTTCATTATCATTTTTTTCCTTCCTGTGAACCCACCACCACACCTGCCAAAAATTGTGAAAAACTTGATTGTTTTTCAACTTAATCTCTTTGAAATCAGAACAAATTCGTCCCATGTTTTTGTTCTCTAACTTATTCTACCTATAATAAGATGGTTCTTCTGCCTTCAACTAGGTTAACGCACAAAATAAACAAGTGTTGCGAGAATAGTTGTTTCAAGAGTTGGAAACTTACTCATGCAATTCCGCACCCAAAATCATGGAATAGCTACCTTGGATCAAGACTCGATAAATTTCACATGATTATATGTGTTTAGGACTAACAAGACTCAAGTAGCTCCATTTGCTATTGTTGAATTAAAAATTCTAATAATCTGGTGTCGCGGGCAACTTTTTATTCAGCTCTATCAAAACATCTCTGAGAATTTTAGAAGCTGTGTTGATATTTTGGAGTTGATTGCAAACAATTTTTGTGTTAGGTTTAATACATACAAATGAAATGTTTCTTAAATAAACAAAAAAAAGAAGTTACACAATAATTTAACTTACATTTTATACATATGTTCGGTATGTATTATGGAATCGATTGAATTAGCGATGATGAATGAATTGATTTCTTTAGTTTTAGACTTAATAAGGAAACAATTTTAACATAAGCTTGGCTTGTATTCAATCCAGTAACCTTGGTCTTCATAAAACTTTCTTGGGAATTCATGCTCAACGGTCACAGCTAATTTTTCATATTTTCCAAAGAAATATATAATAATGGTATATAAGGCTGTGGATTTTAATCCATTTCATCATCTGCTAACAAAAAGTGATGCAAGGAGAAGTGGATATGAAGCATAACGTCAGAGGGAGAAACCCACAGCAAATTACAAAAATATATATCACACAGCAAATGCACCCTTCATGGCCAATCATGACCCCTTTGGATCGTGTTCCCTTTATCCGCTCAATATGAAGAAACAATCGCCAATTAGAGCAAAATTGTTATTATAGAGAAGGCATCTTGAGTTTCCACACAGCCATGGGTCTTTTGGAGTACCATCCATATATAATATATAGCTCCTTGCCTCGCTTGTTCTGTAGGAACTCAACTTTTTTTAGGCCCGTAGCGCTTAAAATCAAGGATTTCTTTTTAATGTAACAAACTATCTCCCAACAAAGATCATTAAAGTAAAATTTGGCTTTTCTAATAATTTATTTTTCAAGCAAATGATCACTAGAAATCATAAGTTAATCAATAGGTTTAAGGGATTAGCATTAATTGTTGGATTTTCTTGGTGAATTTGAAGGATTTAAACTCGGTTTGTTTTACCTTTTTCTTAATACAAACGGGTTAACATAAGGGGAAAAAGAATTCTTTCATCCAATTATATTAGGATCATTCATTCAAAAATAAAATTTGCATTAACTGAAATGTAAAAACAAACAAGCTTTTAATTGGCAGTGTTGAGGCAATAAACATATCTCTCATCACGTTTTACACATCTTATTATTCGTCAACATATCAAAGATATTTTTAAAATATTCAAAATTATAAAATTTCCACATTCTTAATTAAATATTGGAGGGGGGGGGGGGGAGCAAGGGACAGAAAGTTTGAAAGAGGAGCAATTGTTATATATTCATATATGATAGCAAAGCCTAATAATAGTTCAGGAACTAAAGATATATATAAACAGCGAACTTTCATGAGTTACATCCTGAACTTTCAATTATAAAATCTACATTATGGTCTTGTTCAATTTCTTTTAAAATATATATTTTTTCCAAACATTCAAGCTATTTTGGACGAAATTTATATTATGCTGGGTTGATAAATATATTTATAATTATTTATGTAATATACCTAATTATGACTTTTTTTGAAGAGAAAAGGTTAACCACAACAAGTATACTTAAATATATATTCAATGTATAAACACACCATTAGTTTAAGTAATATATGTCTAATTTTTAACTAATATTTTTAGTTTTATGGATGAAAAAGATTTCTTGCTAAAAATTTAATCCTATCATACTTTTAATTTCTTGAATTAAATAAAATTATTTTTTGTAAAGGGTATTTGTGATATTAGTTAAAATATTATTTACTTTTTTTATATATTTTCAAAATATGATTTTTGAAAAACTCTCATTTGAACATGCGCTAGCAATAGTTTTGTATGACTCAGCACACATAATATCTTTTTTGTATACATAAAAAAAATACTTCTCAACCAATAATTAGAAAAAAAAATTCTTTTCAGATATAAATATTATCTAAGTGAGCTTTGTTTCTTATAATAATTTTCTTCTACACAAACAACTAAAAATAATTAAATACTAATTCACATATTTAAAAAATCCTATTATTTGTTAATTGTATGATTTGTATCAAAATTTGTTGTATAATAAAATCATTTTTAAGTTTATAACAATAAATATTAACTAGCGAACACATCCCAAAATTATTCCCTTAATAGGACCCACATTATAACCCTAAAGGTAAAATTAATAAAATAACCAGTAAACTGAGAAGAAGTAAGAAGTAAAGCCTGGCCCTCCGCCTATATGATTTGCCACAGTAAACCCACTACATATAAAACTAATATAAAGACATTGCTTTAATAAATTCTTTCCACACTCTTTAACTTTTATAATTGAAGATGGAAACATTTCGACACACGTAGGGCATCTGTATGAATGATCAGCATTTAGTGCTAGTTGAGAATCCCAATTAAATCCTTCATCACAATTTTATCTCTATACCAAATTATGAATCACATCCTATACATTTAATAAGATATGCAACTCATAGAAGTTTTTATTCAAATTTTCACTTTTTGACGATAAATTTCTAAAGTATTTTTCACACAAACATAAAATAAATACTATTAATGAACAAGGGTAATTATATAAGGGGTTGTTATTGTTCACAATTTCATAGCTAACAATATGTATGTTTTATTTATTTTTTTATCAAATAACTTTATTTTAGAGAGCATTTTAATAATTTAAAATTATTTAACTTAATAAGAAAAACACATTATAAAAACTCAAATGAAATGTACCTTTTACCGTACTTTTAAATTTGAAGTGACACTTTTTGTCCTCTCTAAATAGAGATTTGTGATTCTTTTAATATTTTATAAATTAAAAATATTTATATATATTTTTAAATAAATCACTAAATTTATTGTTTATTAATATAAAATTATTAATCATAATCATTTTATAAGTATAAACATATAAAATACTATCTTATCTTTCAGAATACGGTAAAATTTACTAAGATAAGATAGTTAGAATATTTTAATAATATTTTAATGAGCAATGTATTTCATTTGTTATTATTTACTTTTATTATTTTTAATCATTGAATTATATATCAAATATGTTAAACATATAAATTTATTTATTGAATAAAAATAATAAATACCGTACATAAAAGAATGAAAAGAAACTTTTACATGAAAAATCACTAAAAAACAGTAATCAACAAAAAAATAATGGTAAATAGAATCTCTGCATCCTTTTTGAGTTTCTGTTTTAGTCGCTCATCATTTAATTGCTATTCATATCTTTTATATCTCTTTTTTTCCTTTTTTTGGTACATTAGTTTTTTTTCTTTAAAATTCATGATTATATATTTTTATTGCATACAAGTACGTTTAATGCGAGCAATGCTTCTAGGGCTTCCATAATTTTTATATGCATGATGTCAAGCCCAGCTAATCATCTATATGTTATAAGCATTTGGAAATATATCAAAATTCAGAACGAAATATGCAATTTCCTTTCACAATATAATGACACAATCAACTGGACATATAAGCAAGTAGTGAATGATAGTGTCATCCAAGAGTACATTTTATTTGCTTGGGCCAACATGTTGAAGACATTTTTGGTTTGTACAATATTGCCTTTAAAATAAAAACAAATCAGGCGGTCAGATTTCGTATGATCATGCATGCAATCACAAAAAAATTATGCCATTAGAAGAAATAACACTACTTGAATACATAAAGTCATTTTTAGAAGAAAATAACTACATAGTCATGTATATACCCATACATATTTTAGATTACTGTCAAATTCCATTAGAATTTTTTTAACCTGTATAATTATACAAAATAGTAAGTTATATATATATATATATATTTTATTAAAAGTTACAAAAAAAATTAATATAATTCAATGTATTAATAAAATGATGTGCGTGTGTAGCCAGAATATTAAGCTAAATCAACGCTACATGGAGAAATGAAATGAACTACATGTACATAAATATAGTTTTTGCATAGTATGTCGACAGTACCAAGTTTCAGGCTTTGACCAAAAGAAAACAAATGGCACCATTAAGGGTATTTAAAATTGTCTAGCTATAGTGCAATCTCTTTTCTCCCACTGAAGTAGACAACATATCAGAATCAAATCAGATAGTTCGTGTGCACACACTCCCAAGCACTACTTACCTTATGATGCCTACCAATTGCATGACAGTTTGAAGAGTTGTGTAGACTCGGTGTTTACACTGCATATATATTGAGATTTAGAAATGAAATTATTCATGAAACTACACGAAAACTAACCTAACTGAAAAGATCAAAGCTACCAAAATTACCCGATCCCTCAATTCAACGTATGAACGAATAATGCCAGACATGTTAATGACATATCAATATATACTTTTCAAAACGCAACAAAAGTAATTAAAGAAAAAGAAACAAGAAGAAACTGCACTTAACCGCATCCAAGGGAAGATATACACATACAAATATGGAAACTAACACGATCTCGAAATCCATTATTATTTTCTTCATAAACATCTTCAAGAGTACATACATACGTTTTTTATTTCATTAATACAAATTGGAGGATGTTTTAATATTGGTCTGTCACAGACATAACACACGCAGTGCCCTCTCTCTCACTTCTCCACAGTCTTTTTACTGCTACTACTCTTAAATTACAGCTGCTTCTACCGAGAGTACTGCTGATTAGGTTTACACAATATTTTCTAATCCAACTGCAAAGGGTGTCCCCATTATTGCAGTGACCCAGCCCAGTGTCAAATCACAACTTCTGCGTAATAAGCAATTACAGAAGCAAAAGCCAAAAAAAAAAGCAATTTAGATATACATAATAATGTCATAATAATATATATTTTAAATAAATCAAATTAAGGTACAGATGGTATGTGAAATTAGATCGAAAGAGAAGATTACATGAGTGAGTTATTATGAGGAGACATGCAAGTTAATTTTATGGGCTTACTAACTTGCAGCATTATTTGATGGTGGTGGAGGCAATGGTGGAGGCTGTTGGGGACGCTTGCGCTTCTTTTTCTCGTAGCTGATTCCTCTAGCTTTGGCTTGTGAATCACGCACTTCACGAAGATAAAGCCTCACAGCACGAGCACCAAAAGGGTTAGCCTCAGGTTTGCCTCCGTTTTCTTCAAAAGCAGCTCTGAGGCGACCTATGAGAGCATCAAGGCTTCCCCATGCTTGGCGTAGAGGACAAGGGCAGGGTGCAGGTGGGTTTGGGTGCCCAAAGAAGGGACAGAGCTGCGTGTGAACCTTGGTTTTCCCGAACTGGTCGAGGTACCTAAGGAATTCAAGCACGTGCGCACCACTGCAGCGAGAGAGGGAAAGTGGTGGTCTGTGGTTTCTGAGGTACTGACCAAAGGTGTTCCAGTCTCGGCGCTTTTGGTTTTCGTAGCGACTCAGAGTGGTGGAGGACGATGATGATGATGGTGGTGATGATGGTGATGATGATGTGGGTGGTGGTGGTTGTGTTGGTAGCGAGGGTGATGCGAAATTGGAGGTGGTACCTGGTGTGAGGTTGATGGCTTTGGTGTCTGTGTTTGATGAAGAGTCAAATTGTTGAAAGGAATTCATGATCTTGGACTAGGACTAGATATTATTTTGGATCTACGATCTTCTTCGTTGTTACTGTTTGTATCTTCTTTCACTTTGCTTATTGGATCGATGAGGGTGTTGAACAGTTTTGGAGATTGAAGGAGTGGTGGTAGGAGGCTAAGAGGGAGAAGGAAGATCTCTTCAAGGACAGAAAGTCTTACAAAGAAAAATGGTTTTGATCAGATTTCAGCAGGGTTTCAACTGTGATTCCAAGAGAGAGAGAGAGAGAGAGAGAGAGAGAGAGAGAGAGAGTTGAATTGATGGAGAATGGTAGAGATAACGTAACAGGAAGGAGGGTAAAAGAACAGTTGAGAGAGAGAGAGAGAGTACCCTATTTTTTTTCCCACTAGGCCACCTTCAACTCCTTGTGTTTTTTTGATAACTCCTAGAATACTTGAAAGCGTAGTAATGCTAGGTGCTTTTTGCTAACCCTGTTTTTCTGAAACCATTTTTGGGAATTCACGGTGTGTGCTTTTTTATTTTTTTGGGAAGAAAGAAGGGTAGCAGCTAGCTGTGTTGGTTTGACCTATGGCAGTGTCCCAAGCAAAGAGGAAATTGAGAGACCAGAGGGGCTTAATTGAGAAAGAAGCAGTGTTTTGGCCTTTAGGGCTTTTGTGGAAATGGAAATAGGTTGAAAATGACAGTGAGAGATGATTGATGCAGACAGATAAAGTTAATGGGTAAAAAAATTTAAATAAAATGGTTTTGGTGCTTCTCTCTCTTGCGTTGATTGACAACACCTTTTCTGAAATGACCCATTTACCCTTTTATGTCTGATGGGACTAACTTTAGCTTGAGATCAAAATATCGGATCATCAACCATAGTTGCATACAAGTAGTCAATAGTAGGGCTTGTGAACTTACCATCATTAGATTGTTACTTTTGAAACAAGTGCTAATCCCTAGATATCTGTGTGCAGATTATAATGATTTCAATGATGAAAATCATTGACTGCCTGCTAAATTAAGATTACTAAAACTAAGTAATTTATTATTTTATTGTCATAAAATCTAAAATTATCAATTTTTTTATTAATATTTGTTTTACATCACTTGATTATTAATCAATTACAATATTTGTTAAATAAATAATTAAAAATAATTTTATAACAATTTATAATTTTAATAAAATTTTCAAAATTTAAAAATTATAATTATTAATAATAAATAATATTATATTAAATAAAATTAAATAAAGATGATTTTTAAATTTTAAAAATATAAATATTTTAAATTTTAAATTAATATTAAATTCAAATAAATATTTAATATATAAAAAATATTTAATAAGATTAAAAAAATTAATTTTTAAAAATATTTTTGTTTAAGATTTTTAAAAAATATTCTCATTGAATAATCTATACTCATAAATTATATATACAAATTAAATATACAAAGGTTAATTGTTAAATCAAAGTTATAATAGTAAAAAAATTGTACATGTTAATTTTCATATCATTAGATTCATATTATACATGTGTGTATATATATATGTTTTTTCATCAAAAATTCCTTTAAGGAAAATAAAAAATGGTGTTGTAAGGGATCAAATTCCATGATAAAATAAAATAAGCAGTTAAGATACACTTTACTATTAAAGGTATCTATCTAAACTTTACAATTTACATGTTCATAAATTTATCAAATAAGATCTGACCAGTGTATCCATTAGATATTGAATATGCAGATTTGTTAATTATACGGTTTTTATTTTATTTTATGGAAAATTATATATATATATATATATATATAGTAAATTTTTATTAAAAATTATAATATTTAGTAATATTAATGTATTTAATTATATTAAATTTTATAATTTTTATAAAAAAAATTAATATGTAACTTCTTAATGGTGCAATATTATACATTTAGAAAATTGTTATTAATATTAGTTTTTGAAGTTATATAATTTAAAATATTTTAAAAGTAACAAAATTTTATATAATATAAATATTACATCTATATTTCTATGAAAAAATTATAATCAATTTAAGAAGCGACATTAACATATTCCTTGAATACATTCAGACCATGATTATTTGTCGAATCCAGTTGTATCGATTGTCAGTCGTTTGGAGAATGTCACTTCCAATTATAGCATGCAAAAATTGTTGTCAGGAAAACTACATTTGCAAAGCAATTTGCTTTTTAAAGGTGAATATTTTCACTTTAACCATAACCATAACCTAGTTCACTCTATAGAGATTAAGAGATGCTGGTGCGGGGCGTTCATAAAATTTGAGAGTGTGAAGTTTGTGAAGGCAAATCATATCAAATTGAATACATAAAACAAATAAGATGAATTGACACTAAGGTTGTCTTTGAGATTTGATAGGCCAACTAGATGTAGCTCTATTTCCATAATGTTTTAAAAGTGAAACTAATCAATACCATTGTGCTTTCATTGGTTTAATTAATCTTATAAAAGAAAGCAACGTCTTTTATTCTCAATCAAATAAAAAGGAGTGAGAAAGAAGATGAAATATGTATTAATTATATGACTTATTTTATTTAAAATGAGCCTTCCACAAAACAAAATCTATCAAAGTTTAAAGAATCTCATGATTAAATAATTCCCTAATTTCAATAAAAAATTTAAATTATTAAATATAATTATAATGTATATTTAAATTAATATAAACCACGTGTTTATATTGAAACATGTTCTCGATCTCGTTAAAAAAATATTTTTTAACTAATATAATTGGAAGTTTATTTACATAACATGGTAGACTTTAGTTATTAAATAATAGACACAACATTATTTAAATACAACATAGACATTTTGATAGATTAATTTAAACTATTATCTAATGAAAAATTCCATGACTAAATCTATGATCTATCTCATTTACGTAATTGAGTTTATATCCATGATTTTTTTTTTCCAAAAAAAATATTATGCACGCCATCTAATAAAATCCAAGTGCCATTTCATTTTTGTGATAAAAAATTAGTAAATGAATTGAGTAAATATGAGCTTAGCGTATGCTTTTATAAATGTGAATTTGACCTGCATTAATTAGAGACTATTATATATAGTATAATTTTTTGCATTTGGGTTTGTGCGTACTTGACCTCCGCATGATTTGAACTTTTGTTATGCCAAAAAGTTTAACCGAAATCTTTTGAAAGGAAGGTGAAAAAGGTGACGAACTCTTGAATGAACTCTTTTAATAAATACGTAGCAAAGAAGAGGAACATCAAACTCACGTGTTTCATGTAATCTTAGCTTGTTTACAAATACCATCGATGATCATGCTTGGAGTTAAAGATTAATGGATTCTCATTCTCATTAAAAAAAACATATCTTTAAACTCATATTGACTTTAGTATATATTAATTAATTTTGTATATCCATTGTTTATAATTTAGTTAATATTAAATGTGATATTTTAAATACACTTTATTTACAAACTGCTAATGTAGAAAAAGTTAGTTCAATACTAAGACTAACTACAAATAAAAAAAAAACATTTTAAAATATTATGTTAGATTAGATTAAATAATAACTGGAAAAGGATTGTTTAAAATTTTTAAGGAGTATTTTGGACATAAAATCGAACATATTAGGATTTGAGTGTGGTCCAATTTAAGAGTATAAAAGATAATGGACTTTCAGTTGAGTGGTTTAGAGTTTAAAGTTATATTTATATATATGCCTAGCTTTAAATTAAAATGTACGATTTTTTATTATTTAACATTCAAGTTTAACTAATTTTTATTGTTGTTAACACTAATTATGAGCTGCATTTTAATTTTTTGTAAGCCTCAATTTATACTTCAAATTTGCATCTCTATGTATTATCATTTTAAGAGTTTATTTGGTACTAATACGAAAAATTCATATGTAAATTGATTTTGTAATTGACTGGTTACCGCATGTTCTACTTATTTTATTGCAAAGGCAAAAAGCTCAAATTAATCTCCAAACATGATCCCTCTCGTTAGAAATTTAGAACATTATTTTTTTTATAAAGAAAAACATTATTTTTTTAAAAAAGGAGAGAACCATTTTTAATTATTTTTTCTTATTTTTTTACTTTTTACTTATTTTCACCTATGAGTTGCTTACTTTTTTTTTTGCTTTTTAACTTTTTGGATCATATGACTTGTCACTTATTTTAATTTTATTATTACCCAATAACTATACAATATATTATTTTTCTCTTAAAAAAGCATGAAAATCAAATAATTTTATTAATTTAATATTTGACTAGAAATTTAAATTTTTTTATTGATCCTCTTAAGTCATAAAGTCAGCGAATCCATTAACTAGATAACAGTACAATCACTTCCTATTTAATTAATTGAGAAATTTTAATGGTAATAAATTTTTAATAATTAAATAAAGTGATGAGACAAACTTCGTGAGTACAAAAACATTTTTATTAAAAAAAGAATAAAAAAACCAATTTATATCATAAGGTCGATCATAACTCCTTGACTATGGGTTTAACTATTCACAACGATAAGCAAATAAAATCTAATAAATTTTAAGAATATCTTTATCTAATCTAAAAAGAAACTAGAAAATAAAATATATAAATCTAACGCTTTGAGAGCTCAATGATTTCAATCCTTTCATAGGGAGTGAATTGCGAAATTTGAGAAGAGAGGAGGTATTTTGAGAAGAAAGAGAGATACAATGGGTGAAGAATAGAAGATGAAAAGTTAAAAAAAAGGGTTTTTTGTGAGTTGGACCAGATTTTTAATACAAGAGGCTCATGTTCTGAGTTTAATTTGAGTTTCTGCTTCGAAAACATCTTTTTTCTTTTTCTTTTTTTTTAGTTTTGGCAATAAAATGGACAAAATATATAAAAATGAATCTATAACAAAATCAAATCACACATTAATTCTTTCGATGAATACAGGTTAACCGTCAAAATACCGATTTGTCATACTTTAGTATAAGATGTTGACAATATATATTGATTATTGAATTTTTGTCAAACAAAATTAATGCTCATAAAAATTTAACGATCTAGATTTTTTTTATGTCACATTTGTTTATAATACATGTTCTTATTTATGTTTGTGTTCTCAATAAATGAAGTACTCCTTAAAAATGTTCTAATTTTCATTTGCACAAGTTGGTTAGTACCATTTAAAATCTTTTAGCTATTTTGATAGATTTCTCGTTTTACATGTTCGTAGATTTATGCATATTTCAACAACTTCACACAATGATTGTATTATTTTTCTTCGTAAAAATATTAAAATATTTTCTAAGAAATTGTAGTAACATTTCTATTCAAATTCTGCCGTATTATACCCATTTTCTTGTGGCATTTTCCCCCCGCTTAGGTTTATTTATATTTCAATCACATTAATAGTAAATCTTATCATTCCGTAGTTTATATACAAAATTAGAAGGTCTGTTTACTTCTAAATTTGTATGTATAATTTCGGTATAGAGAAGAGTGTAAATAAGTTATCTGTAAATTATGTAAATTTAATTGATTAAGTGCTCAATCAAGCTCACTTGTTTTAATAAATGAATACATTTGAACATTAAATTCAATTATATAAATGAGTAAACTCAAATTTAATATTAAATTTTATAAATAATTTGTATGTGCATATCTATAACGATAAAAAAAAAAGTTAATTTATATAAGAAATTTAATTAGTAAATTGTAATTTTATTTGGAAATTTATCATTACATTTTTTGTATATCTAAATATTCTTTTTTTATACTTCTTATTTTTATCTCATTCTCTATCACGAAAATATCTATTAAATATAGATGAGAAAGAAAAATCCATATATTTCTAATCCTTTTAATTACCAAAAACAAATAAAATTTAAGTTAGAACTAATTTCATAAAAGCCATATTTTTCAGGATGAAAAACTTATATAAGTAGAGGAAGGTATTTATTAAATTACATTTTATTTGCTTAATTAACTTTATTGAAAAAAAAAAAGCATTAAACACACAATATTGAGGCGAATGCATTATTAATTCAATTTAAAAATGAAGTGCAAATCTAAGTAGTGCACATAAATGTGTAGGTTCGAATACAAATCCCAGGAATCCTGAGACCACTGTATTTCATTCTTAGTCTCTTAGATGTAGAATCACAAATAGCACAATTGAGACATGTAACCCACTAGTTTCACAATTGACCTTCCAGAATTGATAATTTGAACAATGAAGCATAAGAAATTAACATATCCACAAAGCCCATGTGGGATTCAGATACAGAAGTATAGACATTTTTACTGTTTGCCATTTTTATCCATACAAATTCATTTTTTTATGGTAAACACGTGTTTTGCTACTTACGCAACAGGCATGAGCACTGCAAGCTTCTCTACACCATTTCAAATCTCAAACATGATATAGCTTTATGATCTGGTCTATATTAGCTCGACATACAGGGCAACCCCATTTCTTTGCTTTCACCTCGTTTAAGCAAGACATGCATCCAGCAACATGGCCACAGGGTATGCATGCCCCTTCTGCTGGAGCATCTAAACATATCACACATGATGAACCACTTCCACTAGCATTTTTTTCTTCTTCTTTAGGTAGCTCCTCAGCAACTGGAGATGACATATCGACAGGGCTTAAATCAATTGATGGATAATGAATGGGGCCATCCGTTGGAATTTCATCAGCAATTGGGGGAGCCGATGGATCCAAATCGAAACCAGCATCAGCTTGCCCAACGCCACCCGGGTTAGCTTCATGTACTAACTCACTATCACTTGTACTTTGATTTGGTGTACCCAGAAAACCTTGCTTGCCTGTATTCACTGCACTGCTTGAAGAGCTTGCTTCAAAGTTAGGCTGGGCATCAGGAAAGGGTGGCCTCTCCTGCATGGCAGACTGAAGGGATGCACTAATAGCCATAGCCAAGTCCGGGTCTTCTGCAGCTGGTGGTGCTGTGGGTGGAATTGTAGCCACACTATTTTGCAAGAATCCTGGACTTGTCTGAAAAATCCAAAGAGTAAAGCATCATGCAATGAGCAAGGGAGTCATGCATCAAAAGTTCATTATCTGCAATCCTTTGTAAAGATTTAAGGGGTTGCAAATGAACTAAAGCGAAATAAAAGAAAAAAAATTGGAATTAATTTTTAATGATCAGTTTGGAAAAGTAACAAATAGAAATTGGATACAAGAAAAAAGTACTTCAAGAAGATAAATAAAGAAAATGGACAAGCCATAATATATGCTTTGAAGAATTAAATTGACACTGAAATTGAGGTAAACTGCTGGAGGCAATAAACTAAACCAACATTTTGATGAAAACAGAATCAGAATGTTTTTACCATTCTGACAGAAACTACAGCAAAGAATGTTTGAACTTTACACCATTCTCTGGCTTTCTGGAAAATAACAACAGAGAAATCTTCCACAACTAATTACATCATAACGACATTGCTTTTTGGTGGATGTCATGAACCAAATCAAATTGTGATTTTCAATTAGAGAAACAATGCCCTCCATCTTTCAGTATAACACTTATAGAGCAGCAAATGCTGTGTAAGCAAATTGTAGAAAAATTTAATTTGGCCACTCAATTAATTTTCAAAAAAAAAAAAAATCCAATTTCTCAATAGTGGTGGTTTAAACAATCATCAACAGTGAAAAATATATAGCATTTTGAAAGAAAACACAATTTACCCTGCCTCAACAACTGATTTGGTATTAAGATAGGATAATTGGCTTTTATATGCTGTATAAAACACAAGGGTCTTTATAAAGGTTTTCCGTAGCTTTGAACCATTGATGCTTAGGTTTATGCTCTCATATTAAAAGGAGGATTTTTCATCCTACAGATTCATTGTGATTTCTTCTCTACATATTAGACTTTCTTCTTCTTTGCGAAAAGATCAAAACTCCTCCTTAGCTATCAACATTTAAGTCAGATAAAGACAATTATCAAGCACTACACTCCAAAGAAAAACTCTCAAATACAGAATAGAGTGATTTTAAAGTTACTAAATCTTACAAACAGAATAATATTGGTGTGCATAGCAATGTGAAATACCTGTGGAATTCCTTTGCAAGCATTAGAAAACCATGTAAGTTGTTGCCTGTCATTTTCACTTGCAGGCCCAAGTTTAACACGTGTTTCTGGAGAGAAGCAGACAAAATTCAACAATGTCAAAGCCAGTCAAGAAATAAGAAAGCATTTCCTGTATGGAAGACCATGATTGTCAAACTCTCTAGTTAACTCTTAATCTCTAACAAGTTTAGGATCCTGAGACAAAAACAAACTTTAATTGCATGCAAATTTTCAAACTTGGAAGTTCCAGTAAACTTTGACAAAAATCAGTGAATTCTAGATTATACCAGCAAGTTTTCAAGTTTGGATTTGCACATGGTTCGGCACTCAACAAACAGCTTTCATTGATCTTGTTATGTACTTCAATTGAGTTGCCTCTATGTTCAAGTTTATGAATAATAAAACTAATTTTCTGTTTTTTGTCTTTCACTTTTTTTCTTGTTTTGTTTAAGAAATGTTTTTCATTTATTACTTTTGTTTGCTTTATTATATTGAATATTGACTCTGGATTTCCCATGGAATTATATTTGGGTACTAAAATATTTAATAAATGAATTTTTAAATCATGTAAACTTTTACAAGTTTAAAATTCGTGATTACTATTCACCATGAGTTTACCCAACTCTCTGAGTTTGATAATCTCAGTAAAATAGAGGCTGGGAAATTATTTGAGTGTAGTGTAGTATTCTACATTACATATTAATTAAAAGGACCCTTGTCTTATATTTCTGGCTCATAATGGCAAGGTAGATTTCAATTTCCACTTATAAAGTTTTAAAAATATCATTGTAGAGTTCAAATATTTGCTAAAAAAATAAAAATTATACAATTATAAAAATCAAATAAAAAATACAATAATTGAGCTTCTACTAAAAAACTTTCTTTCATCTTCCCTTAAATTTCTCCTTTTATCTCCGCCAATTTTTCTCTTAACTGCACACATACATCTACCACTTTCTAGTGATATTAAAAACAAATATAAATACCAAAAAGTGAATGTGAAGAGGAAAGGGTGACCAAAACAGCAAAATGAATACAAACGGGAAAGGAAAAAGAAATCAAGAACTCGGTATAAGAGATTACTAGTAGTGTTATCAACAATTGTCACTGATGGATCAGACTGGTGAAGCTTTGGTTCTTGTAAATTGGCCTTCCACAGTGCAATAATTGTACGTGGTCGTGCATCCTGCTCATTTAATTATATACTTTAGAAAAGACAAGCAAATACAGATGATGCCATGAAAAGAATCTCCAGAAAAATAAAAACAATAAAATATTAAAAGATTGTTTGGGAAGAGGGGTTTTGGAGGGGAGGGGATACGAAGCTAAATTTTTTATTTTAAATAAATATATTTAAAATTAACATTTTTCAAAATAAAAAAAATATAAATTCATATATCAACGTAAACTTAATGTATTAATCATGTATTTATCATCATAAATAATATATAATTATTTTTATTTAAAATTTAAAATTATATCCTCCCTCAAAAAACCCTCTCACAAACATATGCTAACTTAAGTTTTTTGAGTTAATTTATACATTAGAAAAGTATTTCAATGTCCCAATTATAATTTAATTTAATGTTTTGTCCACATTGCAGAAAAATAGAATGATGTAGTAGCTAAAACATCTTCCTTTTAATGAAAAATAAATGTGTTATTTTATCTGTGTGTATATAAATGTCTAGAGGAATGATTAATTGGCTATGTAATACCTGCAAAGTAGAATAAATGGCAAGCTCCAACTTGTAGGGTCTGGTAAGATTACGGGAGCCAACTGGTAAAACAACCACCCAACTGAAAAGAAAATTAATCAGTAATGAGCATAATCACTGATTTTGTACCAAAATTCCTCCCTAAAAAAATTGAAAAAATTAATTTGCAGGTTGTGCGAATCCAAGCCCACCCATCTAGCTACAAAGCTAGAAGAATTAGCCATAAAATAGCAAATGCAGAAGTGATCTTAGATGCTTCAACAAGATGTCACACAATACCCACACTTTCTTTGATACCAACTGAGGAGCTACTACTTCTAGAAACCCAGGTCCATGAAACTCCCGCAACCAACCACAGAACAAGCATAGATGATTCTACAAACCAACATACATCAATCGAAGAACTTAGATGTTTCATTTATCACAATAAAGAGAAGAAAAAGAAAGCAGTCAGCCCATTCAACTTTGTACAGCAACAAATTGATGTTACATTATTAAAGTTTTGTACCTCAATTGCACGAACAGCATTGCCATGCCCTTTGGCCCTGGCAACTTCAAGAGCAGTTAGACAATCATCATTCAAGACTAAAGGATTGGCTGAAAAGTTAAACAGAAATCCCATATAAATAACACTTACTGGAGTTTTTAAAATTCAAAGGAACGAAATGTCTTAGCTAATTATTGACACTATACCTCCATGCAAAAGGAGTAACTTAACAATACTTTCAAGGCCCCTTTTAGCTGCATGATGCAACGGAGTCCCACCATGACGACCTACACAACAGTTAAAAGTTGAAACCAATGCCTGATGCAAAAGGAAAACATAAACCAAGTTCCTTTTTCAATTTCCATTACAATACTTGTTCAGAAAAATTAAGGATAGCAGCAGAGAAAGTAACCATATCTACTAAGGATCTACAGGCTTTGTAGTCTGTACACATCGAAACCTAATCCCAGACAGCATTATCTTTCTTCATTACCAGACATCTTTGAGGGTTACTCTCACTAACAAGTATCCTAAAGTCTTGTCAAATGACAATATACCACAACATTTCTGTTTCTCAGAAATTCTAATAATTTAATTCCAATCATATTTATTTCCCAATCAGCTAGTTAATGAAATAATCAAACATAACAAACCAAAAAGAGACCAATACCGGGACGGTATGCATTGACATTGGCTCCAAGTTCTATCAGAGTTTTAGCAACATTATAAAGCTGATGATTCATACAAGCAACAATCAAGGGGGTCTTCGCTTCTTTGTCCATCCACTGCACCAAAGATCAACAAAATTATCACCATCAACAACGAAATGCAACGAATCCAAACCAAGAATCATCATCCCCATAAACATATCCCATAAAAATTATAATAGATAAAAAAAAATTCCCATTTTCACGGGAAATTTTGCCCCAATTCCTTTACCTCTAGGCTCGCACCTTCTCTGTGAAGGGCTTTGATTCCTTCGATGTTCCCATAACTGACTTGCTGGAAGAGCAACTCGTCTTTGGATTGCCCTTGCCCCATCGGATAAATACGAATTCAGAAGCAAAATTATATTCTTTTTTCCTGATTTATTTATAGATTTCGCTGAAATTCTGAAATGGGTTTTCTGGTATGAGGGAATGGAAAACTGGGCTTGAATTGAATCAGAAATTTTTCCAGGAAAATTATGAACTTTCCTGGAAAATGTATACAGTACTATCCTGTTACGATAGTGAGAAAATATGAGAATGGAGGGTGAAGAATAATAATGATTGGGAAATATATGGGGCTAAAAGTGTAAATACAAAACAAATCATGGCAAATGATAATTAATGCAAAACTAACCGCGTTAACGCTAGTGATAGTGATTGATTTCTTAGGAAAGAAGGAAATTAGATGGACACTTTCTGTGAGGTTGCGGCATGGAAGCCCCCTCAGTTCATTTGGACAGATTATAGTTGTACGTTAGTTTTGTTAATTTCGTATTTCTTTCCTTTATAAATTAGAGATATAAAAAGAAAATCAAGAAAATATAAAAAAGTGAGTAATGTAGTATTAAATAAAGGATATTGTTGATTAATCTTTTAATTATTTGTAAAATATTTAATAAATAAAATTAACTTTATATTCTAAACAAAAATATTTTATTTTAAAAAATGATTTTATTATATAATAATTATTTACTTTTTATTTATGTATTTATTTTGTTAATCAACCTTATAAGTCTACTTTAAAATTAAAATTAATTAAGAATGAGAGAATGATGTGTAATTACACTCTTTTTTATTTTAATGGTTTTATTTTTTACTTTGTTAATTTTATTCTAAATTTTAAAGATTAAATTTTTTTATTAAATATTAGCTAAATTTTTATATTTTTCATAAATATATATTTTTAGTTATATTTATAAAAAAAATTATTTTTATAAATTTAAAATTTATTTTTAAGAATCTTATTTTTTAAATTTATGGTTATTAATATATATATTGATTATTTATGTTTAATTACATTTTTTATACTATATAATAACAGTATTATTTTTAAAGAACTTATATTTTTAAATTTTTATTATTTTAATTCATGCTATTTATAATTATTGAATTAAGTTAAAATACTTTTTAAAAGAAATTATTGTTTAAAATAATTTTGTTATATATATAATTATTTTAAAATATAAATTTACTATTTAATTATTAATGTATATATATAGTTATTTTAAAATAAAATACCAGGGTATTGCATGATTATAGATTTAAGTTAAAAAAATTTTAGAATAATTATTATCAAAATATTTTTATTATATATATATATATATAAATTTAACTTTCAAAAATTATTTTTTAAGTTTTATAATATATATTAACATAAAATATGTGCATTGCACATTCACTAAAACTAGTATTATATTAAAAATTAAGTTAAAAGTGTGTTAAGATTTTGTAAAAATAAGTTAATAAATTTTTAATTAATTAATTAATTTTTAACATATTTATTAATATTGAGAAAAATATGCTATAAAAAATGTTAAAAATTTTTGTTATAGAAATACTATAATTTATAATTTGCTTTTGAATAAGGTAGAAGTAATTTTACATAAAAGAATAAATATTTATGATTGCTCATATATTAAAAGATATATAGTTTTATTGTATTAAGAGATAAACAAGCATACTCTTATTTATATGTCATTAGTCGAGTTTATCTAAAGTTTGAATTCACAATAGTATATAATATATGAAATTTAGTTGTAAAATATGTTAATTTTTTTTTTATCAATTTTAAAGTAATTTCAAAAAACTTATTTCAAATACACAATAAATATATTTTGAGTAAAACAATGGAAAGAGTAACGTTATGAATAGTCATATAAAATATTAGATGACATGCTTTTAAATAATGTATTGTTTAAGAGAATATTTATTGACCATCTTTGGTGGTATGAACTTTCTTTTAGCTCTATTTTCTTTTTGTTCTAATATGTTTTTATATTTCAATTATATATTCATTGTTTTACGTGATTGTAACATTCTCTTAATTTTTAACCTTAACATATCAATATATTTTGATACGTAAAAGGGGATTAGAAATGACCTGAGTTTTTTTGTATAAAGTGATTTGAGATATTGATAGTAGTATTTCAATGATAGGGTGTTTTTTTTTTAAGAAATACTTTAATATTCAAGTCAATGAAATTTTGGTCAGATTAAGAGTATAAAGTTAATGAGTTAACATAAGTGGACTAAGGAAGTGATTTGTTGTTAGTTGAAGTGGATTCGTCGTAATACACACTTAACTATGTAACTATTTGGATATGAAAGTGCATTCAATTTTTGTACAATATACATAATAAGTTCAATAAAGGTGATAATGTGATAGAGTTATCAAATAATGTAGAAATGTTTGTATAATGATTGATGCTATAAGCTATAATCAAATTTTAGGTGAATCCAAGCACAAGCAGTAATTCATCTGTGGTAGATAAGTGGTGCATGGATGAAATAAGGTTCATGGCACCGATTAATGATAAATTTGGTGAGTTATCATTATGGCAAATTTAGATGGAATAAGATTGATAAGATGCTTTGACCAATGTCAAGCATTTAACTCCTAATATTCAATATAAGACTTAAAAATTTAAACAAATGAATGTTATTATTATTTTTATTTTCTAACCTACAATGTATTTCCTTTAACTTGTTTTAGAATTATTTTTATATAAAACTGTATGAATATATACTTAAATAGTTTTTATAATTCTAAATTAGTTAATAATTTCATGTATTATATGGTCTTATTAGAATCTATTTAGTTAAGAAAATCATTTTTATATGAGAATAATAATAATAATAATAATAATAAATTTAGACTATATAATTATACATAAATTGTTAAAATTTAAAATTAAGAGTCATATTATTAAATTTAAAAATTATGATTTTTTTTATTGTGTCACATATTTTTATTGTTTAATTTTAATAATATAAAAAAAAATTGTAACACCCTGAATTTTATAATATTGTTTTAATTGTTAATATAAATTGTGAAGTTTTATTTGAATATGTATTTGATATATATGATGATATGAATATATGTGAATACTAGTTGTGTGATGGGTTAGAAGTGAATATTTGTAGAGATATCTCTATGGTATGGTTGAAATGTGATGTGCAATTGTGATTGGGCTGAAATGTGTATTTGATGTATATGATAATATGAATATATGTGACTATGAGTATGAGTGTGAATATTGATTGTGTGATGGGTTAGAAGTGAATATGATTGTAGAGATATCTGTATGGTGTGGTTGAAATATGATGTGCAATTGTGATTGGGCTGAAATTGTCTGAAATATAGACTAAGTGTATATTGCAGGGGTGTTCTTGTTATAGCGAGAGAGTTTTCATTGTAGCAAGAAAGCCCTAAGAGAAGGACGTGAATCTGTTGAGCTCTCGCTGTATCAAGAGGTCCCTCGCTGCAGCGAGAAAACGACAGAGTGATGACAACCACAAATTGTGTCGCCGAATTAAACGATATTGAATTGAATTTCACACAATAAAAACAAAATTATTACGACACAAATAAGAATTGAAATAAGAAGACAATTAATAAAAAGTAAAAATAGAATAGAGATGGAAAATGGCGTCACAATCGCAAGATTGATAAGCCAAAGAACGATCGCCACAAGAGTTTTGACCTCTTGATAAGATCAAAGAAAATTGGCTCACTCAAGAACCTAGAGTCACACGCTCTCACAAGAGTGTTCAATCTCAAATTATATTCAAAATTAAATTAAAAGTGTGTTTACAAGAGCTTATATATGCCTAATGCTTGTAAACTAATACTAACGCAAACCCTAATGGGCTTCTTGTACCAACAAGCCTAAATTCAAATAAACTAAATAAAATAACAAGATTTTATCCTAAATAAAAACTCAAAATAAGTAATGACTAATATTAAAATAAATAAACTAAACATAATAATTAAATCCTAATAAAACTCGTTAGAGTTCAAATCCTCTAAGCATATATAATTGATTATCTTAGGCTTTTCTAACTCTAAATTGAGCTCCCTTTCAAATAAGACAGCAACAATCTTTTCTAAGTCTCCATTTATTCTTTTTGCCCTTGCCCTTGTCATTGGTCCTTGAAGCTCTTTCAATGCTTTCAAGTCTTTGTCTTTAATGGGTCTTCCTTGATTCTCATCAATCCCTCCTTCTTCAAGTCAAATTTGACTCTTTATTATCTACATCAAAGAGAGATAAATCAGATACATTAAAAGTAGCACTAACACCATATTCACCTGGTAAGTCCACTTTGTGTGCATTATCTCCAATCCTCTCTAAGACTTGGAATGGTCCATCCCCTCTTGGCTGAAGCTTTGACTTTCTTTGTATAGGAAACCTCTCCTTACGCATGTGTACCCAAACACAATCTCCGGGTTCAAATACCACTCTCTTCCTTCCCTTGTTGGCATCTTTTGCTTGTTGTTCAACTTTGTTTTCAATTTGAGCCTTCACCTTTTCATGCAACTTTTTAACAAATTCAGCCTTGGCATTGCCATCCTTATGTACTAAAGACGCAACATTAGGAAGTGGCAACAAATTAAGCGGGGTGAGAGGATTAAATTCATAAACAACCTCAAAGGGTGAATGCAGGGTAGTTGAATGAAATGTCTTATTATATGCAAATTCAATATGAGACAAGCATTCATCCCATGATTTGAGATTCTTTTTTACCATAGTTCTGAGGAGAGTAGTTAAGGTATGATTTACCACCTCTGTTTGTCCATCTGTTTGTGGGTGACATGTGGTAGAGAATAGAAGTTTGGTTACAAGTTTTTGCCACAAGGTCCTCTAGAAGTGACTTAGAAACTTCGAATCTCTATCTGAAACAATGCTCCTTGGCAAACCATGCAATCTTACAACCTCTTTGAAGTATAGGTCCACAATATATGTAGCATCATCTACTTTCCTACATGGAATAAAATGAGCCATCTTTGAAAATCGGTCCACAACCACAAATATGGAGTCCTTGCCATTCTTTGTCCTTGGCAAACCTACAATGAAGTCCATAGAAACATCAATCCAAGGGTAATCTGGAACAGGTAATGGAGTATAAAGGCCATGAGGATTTACCTTGGATTTAGCCCTCTTGCACACAACACACCTTTCACAAAATTTATAAACATAATGTTTCATTTTAGGCCAAAAGAAGTGTTCTTGCAATATCATTAAAGTTTTAGGTACACCAAAGTGTCCCATCAAACCACCCTCATGGGCTTCTCTCACAAGCAAGTCACGAATTGAGCATTTAGGCACACACAATTTATTCCCCTTAAACAAATACCCACCATGCTTGTAAAACCCATCATGAGCTCCATTTTCACAAGATGCATATAATTCAGCAAAGTCAGCATCATGCACATATAGTTCCTTTACATGTTCAAATCCAAGCAATTTTGTATCAAGCATAGAAAGCAACACATAACGCCTAGATAATGCATCAGCCACCATATTCATTTTACCTTGCTTATGCTTAATAACATAAGGGAATTGTTCTAGGAACTCTACCTACTTAGCATGCCTTTTATTTAATTTCCCTTGACCCTTAAGATATTTCAATGATTCATGGTCACTATGGATCACAAATTCTTTAGATAAAAGATAATGTTGCCATGTTTGGAGTGCCCTAATCAAAGCATAGAGTTCTTTATCATAAGTAGGATACTTCAAGCATGCTCCATTAAGCTTTTCACTAAAGTAAGCAATGAGATGTCCCTCTTGCGTCAAAACAGCCCCTATCCCAACATTAGATGCATCACACTCCAATTCAAAAGATTTAGCAAAATTAGGGAGTGCAAGTATCGGTGCATGCATAAACTTATTCTTCAAAGTATTAAAGGCTTCTTGTTACTCCCATTCCCATTTAAAACCCACATTTTTCTTAACAACTTCATTTAAGGGTGCGGCAATGGTACTAAAATCTCTCACAAAGCGCCTATAAAAGCTTGCTAACCTATGAAAGCTCCTCACTTCACTCACAGTCCTAGGGGTTGGCCAATCTTTAATGGCTTTAACCTTTTCCTCATCCACATGCACACCTTTAGAATTAACAACAAAGTCAAGAAAAATTATATGATCTTTACAAAATGTGCATTTTTCAATGTTTACATACAATTGTTCATGTCTTAAAACCTCCAACACACACCTCAAATGCAACATATGCTCATCAAAAGATTTGCTGTAAATTAAGATATCATCAAAGTAAACAACAAAATTTTTTCCTAAGAAGTTCCTAAGCACATGATTCATTAAGCGCATAAAGGTGCTAGGTGCATTAGTCAACCCAAATGGCATAACCAACCATTCATACAAGCCATATTTAGTCTTAAAAGCTGTTTTCCATTCATCCCCTTCCCTTATTCTTATTTGGTGATATCCACTCTTAAGATCAATCTTAGAAAAATAACAAGTACCAAACAATTCATCAAGTAAATCATCCAAACGGGGTATGGGGTGTCTATACTTTACAGTAATATTATTGATGGCACGACAATCAGTACACATCCTCCAGCTTCCATCTTTCTTGGATACCAAGATGACTGGTACAACACAAGGGCTTAGGCTTTCCTTCACCCATCCTTTCTCTAACAATCCTTCTACTTATTTTTGAATCTCTTGAGTTTCTTGAGGATTGCTCCTGTATGCAGGTCGATTGGATAAGGTTGCCCCTGAAATCAAGTCAATTTGATGTTCTATCCTTCTAATTGGAGGTAGGCCGTGAGGCACTTCTTTAGGGAAGACATCTTCAAATTCCTGCAAAAGAGAAGAAATACCACTAGGCAAAGTATTATTAGTAAAAGAATTAATATAATCACTATGAGGACTTTCTTTACAAAGAAGTAGATACATAGGCCGAGAGGCCAATAACGCTTTTCTCACTTCTTTTTTTTTTACAAATAAATTTTCTCTCATTTCATGTTGATTTTTTTCTTCACTTTTCTTTTCACTCTCATATTTTTCATTTGGAAGTGTCCTCACTTTTTTCCCTTTCTTTTTAAGTTTCCCCTCAAGCTCACTCTTTTTCTTTCCATCTTTTCTCTCTTACTCTCTTCTCAACCTCATGACTATTTGATCATCACACACTTGACTAGGAGTCATGGGCACTAGAATGATTGTGCTCCCTTTATGTATAAATGTGAACTTATTGGAATGACCATCATGAATAGCTTTCTTGTCAAACTGCCAAGGTCTTCCTAAGAGTATATGACTTGCTTCCATAGGCACTACATCACACAAGACTTCATCTTTATACTTGCCAATAGAAAAAGTAATTAAAACTTGCTTATTAACAACCAACTCCCCTTCATCACTCAACCATTGTATCTTATAAGGCTTGGGGTGAGGAGTAGTAGTAAGGTTCAATTTCTCAATAAGTAGAATACTAGCCACATTGGTACAATTACCACCATCAACAATAAGAGAACAAACCTTTCCAAGTACCAAACATCTTGAATGAAAAATATTTTCTTTGTGTGGTATCATCCTCCTTAGCTAAACTACCCAAGAGACGCCTTACCATAAGCAAATCTCCCTCGTGGCATAAAGCTTCAAACTCACTATCCTCTTCACTTGAAGCGTGTGATGATTGAGATGAACTAGCACTTGAGATCTCACCATTCTCTCTCAAAATCATGGTTTTCTTGTTCGGACATTGTGATGCAATATGGCCCTTTCCAAGGCACTTGAAGCATTTAATTTCCCTATGTCAAGAAGTAGAAGAAACAGAAGCATTAGTAGGATTAAAAGAAGTTTTAGGTGAAGGTTTACCACTTTGGACAGTCATGTCCTTAGTTAATTGATAACATAAACCTAGTCCACCGGTTAGCATGATATTGTCCGCTTTGGGGGTTAACCCTCACAATTTTGTTTCTTCCAGATATGACACACTAGGAAAAGGTCTCATGCTAGAAGGAAAGACGCCACAACTATTTAAAGACTGATAAGTCACTCCCCCCAACCGATGTGAGACTCATTATCTCCTCCCTCTTCGAGAGAGTTCGCCACGGACGCACTGATAAGGCACTTAAGCTGCCACGGATACACCGATAAGGTCCACCAGCTCCGGCCCAGGCTCTGATACCAATTGATGACAACCACAAATCGTGTCGCCGAATTAAACGATATTGAATTGGATTTCACACAATAAAAATGGAATTATTACGACACAAATAAGAATTGAAATAAGAAGAAAATTAATAAAAAGTAAAAATAGAATGGAGATGGAAAATGGCGCCACAATCGCAAGATTGATAAGCCAAGGAACGATCGCCACAAGAGTTTTGACCTCTTGATAAGATCAAAGAAAATTGGCTCACTCAAGAACCTAGAGTCACACGCTCTCACAAGAGTGTTCAATCTCAAATTATATTCAAAACTAATTAAAAGTGTGTTTACAAGAGCTTATATATGCCTAATACTTGTAAACTAATACTAATGCAAACCCTAATGGGTTTCTTGTACCAACAAGCCTAAATTAAAATAAACAAAATAAAATAACAAGATTTTATCCTAAATAAAAACTCAAAATAAGTAATGACTAATATTAAAATAAATAAACTAAACATAATAATTAAATCCTAATAAAACTCGTTAGAGTTCAAATCCTCTAAGCATATGTAATTGATTATCTTGGGTTTTTCTAACTCTAAATTGAGCTCCCTTTCAAATAAGACTGCAACAATCTTTTCTAAGTCTCTATTTATTCTTTTTGCCCTTGCCCTTGTCATTGGTCCTTGAAGCTCTTCCAATGCCTTCAAGTCTTTGTCTTCAATGGGTCTTCCTTGATTCTCATCACAGAGAGAGGTGCATTTTTAGGTGCAGTCTCACTGTAGCGAGATAGCCTCACTATAACGAGATTTTACGGAAACTATAGTGCATTTTTCTTTAAAATTTTTGTTGTAGCGAGAGGGGGTGTCGTTGTAGCGAGAAATAGCTCACTGTAGCGAGAGTGTTGCTACCAAAAGAGTATTTAAGAAATTTAGGGTTTGGAAAATTCGTTGCCCATTCCTCTTTTCAAACTCTCTTCGATTCTCTCGACTCAAAATCCTATTTTACGGTTTAAATTGTCTCCAAAGTCGTTTGAAAACGAGATTGAAGGTTGAAATCACGTTTGGAGCTTTTGGAGGTAAGTTTCAATGGCTAGGGTTTCAGTTTTTGCTCCTCTTCTTTGTTTTCTTAGTTCTTTTTGGGTTCTCATAGAATTCTTCCATGCATTTAGGACGAAATCTGTGTGAGGGACGCTTTCATTATTGATTTGCATTGTGTGTCTTCACTTTGAGGTAAAGGGAGACTCTACTCTATCTCTTTAAGCCTAGGATTCATTTGTATGGTTATGGTTGTCAATGTGAATGATTGAAACGTAGAAAGATGTATGTTTTAATGAAAACTATTTGATTGTGTTGAGATTTTGATAGAAAGATTGTGTAGAATATAGTGTAATGAATGTTGAATAGTGTGTATAATGGAATGAATTGATTGGTATGGACTGTGATGAAAAATATTGTGTGTTTGAGTACAATGTGATTGATGTTAAATATGATGTGTGAGGAAAGGGTTGAACCCGTTGTGGGTGATTGTATGTGGTTGCATGCCATTGATTGATGCCAAATAATTTGAATGGTTGGAAATGTGTGTGAATGACATGTTGGATGTGATTGTGATGATGTTTGGAATGATTGGAAACTATGAATGATTCAGTGATACACTAAAAGTGGGGAAGATGGGACGGTAGAAATACCTTGGGGAAGAGAGGGTGGTGGTGACACCAATAGTGAGCGAGGGTGCACCATAGGTCACATACTCTCCTCCTGACTCGACTTCTGACTAACACCTTTGCTTGGGGGACTCAGTACCGCACACGTTGCATTCATGGAGCAAGAGCTATCCGGTGACCATCCATGTTGTGAAACTGAGTAAGTCCTTGAGGTTGAAGGTATCAGGAATCTGTGATCATAGTGCTACAGTGAACGTGACTACGTGCAATGAGCTCACGTGCATATAAATTGTTTGATGGTGTAGTGAGCGCACCTGTGTATGAATGAGAATGGAATACTGAAATTATTGCTTGGTGTATGTTGATAAATAATTTAAATGATGTTGAAAATGTGTGGAAGCATGAATAGTGAGTCTCTATGCTTGTGTGTTTGGAATTGTATGATACTCACTCTTACATTTATTTTTCAGATAACCAAGACGATTAGCACCGGGTTCAATGAAGAGATGGATGAAACTGCTATATGACTTAGAAATTTATTTTGAGAACTTTGATGTATTTAAATTAGTCCTGTAGCCATGATTTGATTCAAACTTGTAATCCATCCTTATTTTGAAATACTTTACTGAACTTATGCATTGGAAACTGTTTGAATGAAATTTTTTATTATTCTCAATTTTGTAAAATTTATTTATTTAGAAAATTAAATTAAGGTGTTACAAAACTTGATTTTGAATTCTTTACTTGGTTATTCAATAATATTTGTTAGTTTATAAATTACTAGATAAAATTGTAAATAATTATTGACTTGAGAGAATTATCATACAATTTCTATTGTAAAATTTGTAGGTTAAGACATGTGATAATGTGATCACTTTTTTTGCTAACTTGTTTACAAACATAAAACACATTTTCATATATAAAGACTTCAAAGCTTATAGTACAAGCAACGTGGGATATTAAAATACATTTGAAATATATACAATTTACAGCAATCTCTCACATATTTCAAAAGGATTTGAATAATAGTTATTATTAATAATAAATACTATAACATTTATTGGGTTATATTATAAGTGTAAATGCATTGGTGATAGTATCTTTTGGACTAAGAAAACTAGACTTGTACAAATAAAGCATAACATATGATGTATTGGTGAAGTAAGACTTCTATGAACCAATATCCTTTAATGTGTGGTAGAGACTTGTTTATCACATTACACTTTACATCTCTTGTTGCTTTTGCCATTTTGCGCCATGCATGGTGATTCACAAGTGTTTTAGAAATTTTGCCTTAATCTCATATGAACAACCCCACTTGACACTTATATATCATGAAATTCATCAAAAGCTTTAAAGTTCAACCTCTCTTTCCATGCAACTTAACACTTCTCACACCATATGTGTTAATGTGCTCTGGAACAATCTTTCACAAGGTCTCTAACAATTAAGTACTTCAACTCCAAATGCTTAGATCCAATAAAAATCTTGTTATTCTTTGTATAGAACACTGCAACATTGTTGCCACAGAAAATCCTTAGTGGTGTAGCAATGGAGTTCACAATACGAAGTCTTATTACTAGATTTTTCAACCAAATAACATGAGTAGCTGCATCATACCAAGCAATTAACTTTGCCTGCATAGTAGAGGAGGCAACATGAATTTGTTTCTTACTCTTTCAGGATATCACACCTCTAGCCATCATAAAGACATATTCTAAAGTCAATTTCCTGTCATCAAGGCATTGATCAAGATTTGAATCTGAGTACTCCAAAATCTCAAAGTTGTCTATTTTCTTATACACAAACATATACTCTTTGGTCTTTTGTAAGTATCTCATTATTTTCTTAGCAGCTGTTCAGTGATCACTTCTAGGATTTGATTGATATCTATCTAGAACACTGACTATAAAAGCAATGTCAGGTCTAGTGCATACTTGAGCATACATGAAGCTTTCTAATGCACTTGTAAAAGGCCTGCCATTCATTTCTGCTCGCTTAATCTCATTCTTAGGACATTGATCTTTGTTGAACCTGTCACCTTTAACAACTGAAACATCTCTTAGTTTGCAGTTTTGTATATTAAATCTTTCTAAGACTTTATCAATGTAAGCCTTTTGAGATAACTCCAGTGTACATTGTGATATATCGCTATAAATCCGAATTTCCAACACAAAAGAAGCGTATCTCATATCCTTCATATCAAAAGATCTAGTTAACATCTGCTTTGTCTCATGTAGTATGCTAAAGTTATTACAAGCTAACAATATATCATCCACATAGAGCACGAGGAAGATAAATATGCTCTCACTGACCTTGAGGTATATATACTGATCAACTTTATTCTTCTCAAACCCCATAGAAGTCACCACTTCATCAAATTTCAAATACCACTGTCTAGAGGCTTGTTTTAAACCATAGATCGACCTTTTGAGTCTACAAACCAAGTTCTTACTATAATCAATGTGGAAACTCTCAAGTTGTTGCATATATATTGTCTCATTCAATTCACCATTCATAAAAGCAGTCTTCACATCTATTTGGTGCAACTCTAAATCAAAGTGAGCAAGTAGTGCCATAATGATCCTGAAGGAGTCCTTGCTCGACACAGGAAAAAAAGTTTCTTTAAAGTCAATTCCCTCTTTTTGTGTGAAACCCTTGGCTACCAGTCTTGCTTTATTTATCTCAATCTTACCATATGAGTCCTTCTTCGTCTTGAAAACCCATTTACAACCAATTGCCTTACAATTCTTAGGCAACTTAACAAGTTCCTATACATCATTTACCGACATGGACTGCATTTCTTCATTTATCGCATGCTTCCACATTTTAGATTGTAGATAAGATATAGCTTCTTGATAGTTCTTTGGATAAAAAATGTCTCCAATGTCGTAGGCATTCTTACTAAGATTGACTACAAAATCATTACCAATAGCAGATATTCTCTCTCTAGTTAATTTTCTCAAAGGAATCTGTGCAATTAGCTGAATAGGCTGTGGAATATCCACTGCAATAGGAGGATCACACATATTATCAACCTGAGGAGTAGTGATAAACAATGTCGAATCTTTATCAAAATAACTAAGTTTTCTAAAAATTTTGTAATGTAGAGCCAAACCTAAGTCGATTCACAGAGACACATTCTCAGTCAAATTTAATTTTAGGTTTTCTTTTAAAAAAATGCAAATAAGATTTTTAGAATTTTAAAAATTGTAAATTAATCAAATTGAATTACGAACAGAATAAAATTAAGTAAAAATGAATTAAGAAACATCAATTCACAAAATACCAAATGCATGTAACTTTGATTATCACAATATCTAAAGATTTAAATCCGCATTTGAACAATTACCCAATTCAATTGTTAATTCAATCGAATAACCTAATTAAACATAATTACAAATTAAATCAAATAATTATTTAACCTAATTCACATTAATTATCAAATCAGAGCATCAGTCGAGTCCTAATTTGAATTCTAACAACAAAAAAGTTAATCATAATTGTAATACACAATTATGAGATTAGAGAGGAAAAGAGAATAAATTTAGAGCAATTTAGCGCAAAACTCAAGTTAGAATTACAACGTTTGGATTTCGCGGATTGAACAAGAGGTTTAGCCTTCCATCGAAGCACTTAATCCATGCAAGAATGAGAAAAAAAAATGAGAGAAAATAAAAATAAGGATTCTTATTTTGGTTAAGTCTCAAAATCTCAAAGTGTTTAATCATACCTTCTAAATCATAATCTTATTAATCTATTTATAATCTTATTAGACTATGAAGAAGGTTCATACGAGTAATAACAACTTATTGTTAATTCTGCTAACACTAATAATTTTTCATTCTTACGATGTGAGAAGCGTTAGGTTGTTGTTTGTAGTCTTTCTACCTATTTGTTAGTTTTTCAATTAGAAATTTTAATACTAGTTCATCCTGTCGATATTTTCTAACTTCAAATATTTTAGTAGCTTATAATATCCATTGATATACATCTTGATGTCCTTGTCATCTGTCATCTTTCAAACTTTTTTCTTCTCTCCTCCTCCAAACTTTCAAATACAGTTTCAATAAAATCCGATGCAATAGTATTAAAATTATTGCACTAACAATTATTTTAAACCTAACAAATGCTTTGCAAGCTTTGAAAATATATTAATTTGATTAATCTAAAATGACCATTAACATATTTATTTTAATTTTTTCATTTCATCACTTTGCATTAATCCAACATGATAATAAATTAAAAATATATATATTGGTTCCAGGCCCAACAAAACCCTTAATTTTTTATTCAAATATAAATGAATCTTTTTGAATTGGGCCTGGTCTGACTCAGATAAAAATTTAAGAGAAAGGTCGATTTGACAAAAAATAATTTGAAAACAAAATGGTAAATAGGCTTTCTTCCTATTGTAAAACGCTTTGACACCCTTTGAGAGTTCCTACAGAAAGGAAAATGTTTATAGCAACTGATACATAAATCTATGAAATTATATGCATTTAGTGTACCGTACAATTTGTGGTTATCGCTTTTGAAGCAAAGTGAAACAAGTGGCTGCTACGATCCTACCTAATTGATTGTCAAACGCAACCTAATGGTACTGTTTCCAAATCTGAGGGAGAAAATTAGATTTATATTTTAAAAAAGAAAGAACTGAAAGTTTATACTGGCACTCCACATATGGTGGGGTTTACAGAATTGATATTTCCTAATAAACTTAGCACACAAGGTTGCTTCAAAGCTGTCAATTAAGCCGAAAGTGATATACTTGGACTAGGAAATTTCATCCTTTTGGATATGGATTATAATTGATTACACTTCAATTTGTTCCCATCTTTCTTGACCAACATCAATGAACACATGGTTGTGTTTGGAATTATTAAAATTAAATTGGTTCAAAAATTATTCATGACATTACCAATATATATATATATATGAAAATAATTTTCTCACTCTAGTATAAAGTATAAATTTTAAAAAATTTATACTTAATCTGAATCTTTTATTTAATTTATATCTTATTAGAAATGTAAGAAAATTTTGTTCTTTTATATATATATATAGAACATAATTTTCTCACATAATTCAAGTTAGAATATAATATGATAATGTAAAAAGATTCTTTATATATATATATATATATCATCTTTTTATATTTAAAATGAGTTATAAATAAAAGTCATTTTTTAATAATTTTATTTTCTCAACCTTAACTAGAATAGGAAAATAAATAATAGAAAAATTATTACTTGATTAAAACTAAAATCAAATCAAAATTGATTGAATTTTCAAATACAATCCCTTTAAATTAAAACGCTTTCAAAATGAAATCAATTCTTATTTTAACATCCCAAATGAAAAAAATAAATAAATCAAATCAAATCCTTTAATCAGTTATTCCAAACAGACTTTATGGCCCACATTTGATGCAACATGAATCAAACAAATGGTACTTGAGTCCTCCCTTGATTAATGATGTGGCAATGTGACACCACAAAGATAATGGAGACCTGAGAAGAAAGATATTGTATAAAACTAGTGTGCATCAAAGCCTCCTTCATCATAAGAACCATTTCAAAGTTCTAACTCTGACATGCTTTGGTAGACTTGTTACAATCCATTCCTTCTCTTTCCAACTCTTCCCTTATCCTCTTTCCAACCAAAAATCATTGTTAGGATGTCTCGTTTGAGGCTAGGAAAGAAGCTTCAACCTGCTAAGAAGGCTTGGAAGAGCTTCTCCAACACACTGCAATCAAAAGTCTACAAACTCAACATCCCAAAAGTCATGAAAGCCACCTTTAAACGCCTCCTTGTCACCTTACATTCCCTTCATCAGTTCATACCCTCCAGAGCTCGTCGCTCTCTCACTAGTAGAAGACCATATGCTGCTTCTAACTACCATGTTCAGAGCAAGAACATATCTGCCATATGCATAGATGACCTTTTTGGTGAGGCTGCTTCTTCTATGCATATGCATGCCAACAAGAATCATGCACAAGGAGAAACAAGTAGAGGCAAAGAAGTGATTGGCAAGAGGGATTTGGCAGTAGGGAGCAGTGGCATAAATATTGAGGATGCATGGAAGGCTGTGATTGCTAAGTCACCTCACTTGCAGGTGGATGAGAGGGCGGAGGAATTTATCTCCAAGTTTCATGAGGATATGAGGCTTCAGAAAGAGAGGTCTCTGCTGGAATTCCAGGAAATGATAGCCCGAAGTTCCTGAAGTGAAGTTTCATGTCCACTATTCTTTTTCACTGTCACATAATACAAGATTCATTTGCGATCTATGGTGCATGGTTGTTTGTTTGGGATTGCTTATCTTGTTCTTTATTTTGGGTAGTGAAGGTTTTTTTGCAAAAAGCAGTGACAAGATGTATCAATATTCTAGGACTTCCGTAATGGATTGTTTTTCCTCCTTCCCTTTTTTATTCTTCGTTCTCTTAGCTTACAGGAAATGTTTGATCAATTGTGCATGAACTTGTATTTGATAGACATACTACTTAGTAAACAATGAATTGAATTGAAAGCGCATTTTTAGTTCAGATTAATGATCAAGTGTTAAGAATGAAGAATAAAAGTATAAGAGAGTTCGAGACCCCGATAAAAATTAATGTGAGTATTGACATAGAGACTAAATGGGGTTGAGGAACCCACAAACCAAAATGAGTCATTACAAGCAATGTACATTATTAGGGTGGTGCGTGCTTGTGCTTCCAACCCTTGGGCAAAATATTTTCATTGTCCTACCTCAGTTACATTCTGAATATATGGAAGCTCTAAAAGGTAAAGTCGAATATTTAAATCATCAACCAGAAAAATACATTGCGGTCACTCCTACACTTTCTTTAAGAGTTCAGTAATTATGTTTCACATTATTTTTTCAAGCCCATAGCCACCACCCAGTAGGAAAAGACACCTAATGCAGAAAATCTTTCATGGGATCATCATGATTAATCTTTTTGATGCTATATGCCTCCATCTCCTCAGGAGTGACCTGGAAAAATCATTACGGTGTGAAACACAGAAAATAAATTTCCCTAATAGATATGCGTGCATTGTTGGTTAACAAAAAAAATAGCAAAATAGAAACATTACCTCAATTCCTGCTGCCCCAAGTGCGGTAACTGTTTCGTATATAGTTTGCTTGCAACATTTGTAGCCTCATTGGTGATCCTTCCACCATGAACCCCATACACTTGTGTGATTATTAATGCTTACATTTTCATACTTGCTCTTTCGGAGAGATGTTTCCTACAGATAAACCACCGAAACCTTTTCCTACCATTTGATGCATGATAATGATTAATGGCAATGAAGAGTTAAAAAAATGGAAAATACATTGTAATAGAAAATTTTGCACATGTAAATTACAGTAAAACCAATTAAACCGCTTGACTTGTTGAAAAATGAGTGCTGCACAGATAATGCATCCGCAAAGAGTCGATAGTTTATCAATACTTAGTTTAAAACACATGCAAATTGAGGAATCTAAATGTAACAAATTATTAAATCCTCCAACAGAACTTTAAGCTCTGATCTAAAAAGGGCAAATGTAAAACAAGTGATCATGAGATCACCATGATCCAAAAGACATCTTAGCAAACCCTGCCCATGTTTCCTCATAGGTCTAACAGATGGAAAGTAGTATTTTATCCCTAATCCAATCAAGGCCTGAAAAAAATCTGAAGCACAAAAATGAATATAAATTTCCTTAATTCATAAATATAAACACTTGTCTCTCAGTATGTCCCAAAAGAAGCTCCTTTGGAAGCTCTTCTTGGGCTGCTGCATTTCCATACTTCTCCATTATAGTATTTTTCATTTGAGACTTCAACTTCTCTTTATTATCTTAAAATTCTTATACAGCAATGCAGCTTGGGAAGGTGCAGCTTGCATGTGGATATCCTGGCCTTTCTCAAATAATTTGCTTGAACTCCAAAGGTTGTCCCACTATCCTATATTGGTTGTCTCCCTGTCAAAAAAATAGTAAACACAATCAAGTAAAACATTTTCTAAGTTTTATGAATCTAAAAACTTGATAAATTCTCCCAACTCCAATGACACACTCCATATAACCTCTCATTTAGCTCAGCATCTGGAAGAGGATCCTCTCGCATAGAAAGGGTCTTCGGATCATAACAAGCAGAATTGACATAAAGATTCAAAAGGAATTTTGCAATGCCCTCCCGGATACGCAAGTTTCTAAAGCAAACAGATAGAATCAGAACAACAAAAAAATAATATCACAGGTTTTTTGGGTTGGTGAGTGTGGTTGAGACTCTGATTCTGCTCTGCTAAATATAACAAACAAATAGGAAGACAAGTGCTAGCAGTAAAGAAACATACCTTACAGTTCCTATACTGCCACCTCCTATAGTTCTAACACTCTTCTCAACATTAGCAAAGTCCACCTGTTTGTTGTCATCAACCTTCATAACATCATCATCATCACTTAATTCATTTCCCCCTTTTTGCTTATTGTTTTTCTCCTCTAATTTCTTTAAATGCTGCTCGTTTAGGTATTTCCTCCGAGTTCCTTGCCTCATATCTTTCAATGACACGAGCATAGGTTGCAGTATCATCAGGTTCAAATGTTTCTATCTTCTCATCAGGAGCAATATGCATGTTGGTCCATTTTGCTCCTATCTTTCGCTGCCTCTCCATTCATGATTTTGCATTATGACTCATTGCTCCACAGCTTGGAACAAATATAAGCCAAAAGTTAGAGAATGTAAAATAATCTCAATCACACCTAGTAATGAAATCAATCAAATGACAAATGCCAAGAACTCAAGTTTAACAGAGTGACTGCACGACCTACTTAGAGAAGCAACGTCACCCAAAGAAAAAATGAAAAGAAAGAGGAAAGAAAGAAAACATATATAAGGCCAAGCTTGTCTCTCTTCAAGAATATTTATTTTTTTATTTAAATTTTTTGTAACTAATCCAAAATTTACAACGTCAACTTCATTTGTTCATGTTTATAATATACCATAAATGCATCGGAGGAAAACATTATTATAAGAAACTTATCTTACATGTTTCAAATTCATTGCAACTAAACAAAACAAATTCATCCAATCCGCACTTGTCTACCTGTCTAAAACACTTTTTAATATATAAAAAATTTAAGGAAGTAAGCCTAAACAACGTGAAACATTACAAATATTTTCAAAATATACACAATTTACAACGGTTGCAGTTGCCATGTCTGTTAAGCACATAATACAAGAATGGAAGGAACAATGATGGACATTATGGAACTTTCCTCAAAGTTATGGACATTATTTAAACGATGCGTGCGTTCGTGGCAAACAAGAAATTAATGGCATGCTTAATACTTTTACGATAGAAATTGATAAATATAAAAATTGAATAAAGATAAAATATAAATAATTTTTATTATATTTTATATTTATTATACATTAAAATAATAAAATAGATATATGTTATTTATTTAATGGTTAAGATAAATAAATAAAAATAAAAATAAAATATATTATATGACTATTTTAAGTTTATTAAATTTATAAATTTAAAAAAGAGTAATTATTATAATTATTAATAACAAATACTAAATTATATTAAATAAAATTAAAAAATACATAATACAGAGAAAAGTTACTTAGTTAATAAAAAATTAATTTTATAATAACATTTTTTTTTTGCCTCCATATGTCCAAGAAATCATTTCTTGTGCTGAAAAAATTGAAACTCTTTTCTCTGCCTTTGCTAGGGTTTCCAACCCTTATTTTCGCCCCTGAGCCTTACGTTGACACTAACTTGGCAAATAGATCCAGTGAGCGCAGCGAGGCCGCAAGGAGGAGCCCTATTGAGTAGAGTTCCTATAAATCAGGGAAGGCTGTGAACATGGAGCTGACAGAAGGGGAGACACAATCAAAGGAGGAAATGGATCTCATGGTTAGAAGCACAAAAAAAGTAAAGACAAACGCAGAAAGTGTCATGGATGTGGTTGATCCACTCTTGCAAGCAACGACCTGTAATAAAAATATGGCTATCCAAGCGTCTTCTTTCCCTAAATCTCCACTGTGCATGTCATATAAAGAAAAGGTTATGGCTAGAAATGACCTAGATCTATGATTTAATAATAAAGAAATTATAAAATCGGTGTTAGATGAGTTGAACTTACCTCAAGAATTTGACGATTTTGTCACTGAGGCGAATGAGGTCTAGAACTTTTGCCTAGAAATTAAAGTCCATTTAGAAGACTATGAGCTATGGTGTAGTACATGGAGGTTTACTCTAATAGTGAAACTATTAGGAAAAATTATTAGTTTCAATTTCCTTAGTCAGAAGCTTAATAACATCTAGGGTAAGAATGGTAGCCTGCAAATCTTGGACCTAAGCAACGACTTTTTTCTAGTGAAGTTTGAGAATTTAGATGACTATAAACATGCCCTCTTTAAGGGATCTTGTTTAATTTTGGACCACTATCTCCTTGTCCAGAGATGGAGGCCTTTATTTAGGCCTCAGGACTATAGCTTTAAGAGAATTGATGTATGGGTTTGCATACCTAATCTTCCCTTAGAACTTTATAATGAGAAGTTCCTCTGGCAAGTAGGTTCTTGTTTGGGATCTACGTTAAAAATAGACCCTCACACTTTGCTGATATCTAGAGGACAATTTGCTAGGCTTTGTGTAGAGTTAGATCTAAATAGAAAGTTAATTTCATCCTTTAAATCCTCAGGTCAAGAATATGTAGTGGAGTATGAGGGTCTCCATTTGATTTGTTTTCAGTGTGAGAAATATGGGCATAGGGAAAATTCCTGTAGTGAGAGTTATAAACCTAGCCAAATTAGTGATAACCTTGGGTCAACTAGTGTAATGACAGTATAGGAGAAAAGGCCCTATCTAGACCAAGATAGGGAAAATGGTTAGACTAATCATAATGGCAGTCTACTGGAGGGCTACAGTAGGTTTGGCCCTTGGATGTTAGCTAAAAAGGCCATCAAGAGGAAAGATGGGCAGAGCAGGAATATTAACAGCCCCAACCTTCATGGGAAAGGTATAGACTCTCCCACAGGATCTAGATATAATGTGCTTAAGAACACTGTTCATGCCCTTACTAATGAAGATATTCCTAGATTATAGGGTGGAGAATGATCATCATCCTAAGGATACTCTCTTTTAATTGTTAAGGTTGATGAATTGTTTCTTCTGGAACTGTAAGGGTGTTGGTTGTAAATTATTCCTTAGATTGATGAATGACTTACTCAAGATTCATAAATTATATTTCATTGCTCTGTTTGAACCCATGGTGATTCTAGAGAGCGCTGATGAAATCATCCAAATTAACTTAGATGGCTTGGTTAAAGTAGATATTATTGGCTTTTCAGGGGGATTTAGTATTGCTAGAATACAACCAAGGTTAGGGCCTCTGTTATAGTTAAAACCAAATTTGCAGTGTAAGGCCTTAATTTAATTTTCTAAATAATTAATTTTTACAAAATTTTGGGAATAACAAAAACTTTCATTTAAACAGTCCACAATACATGGTTTAATAAAGTAGTTCAAATAAAAGAGGATTACAAGTTTGCATCAAATAAGTGCTACATGACCAATTAAAATACATCAAATTTCAAAAATTATTTTTCTAAGTCCTATAGCAGTTCCATTCCTCTATTCACTGATTCTAATGCTGATCGTTTTGACTACTTGAAAAATAAATGTAACGGTGAGTACTCTATACTATCTCATCTCTCTTTCCCAAGGTATTTTTACCGCTCCATCTTTCACACCTCCAGTGTATCGCTGAACCATTCATAACTTTCTAACATATTCAAACACAATTACAATCAACATCAACATGCCATTCCACACACGTCTAACCATTTCATATTGTTTATCATCACAAATGGCAAGCAATCACAAACACTTACCCACAACAGGTTCAACCATTTCCTCACATATCATATTCTCATCAATCACATGGTATTCAAACTTACAATATTTTCCATCACAACCCATACCAATTAATTTATTCCATCATAAACACTATTCAACATCTATCACACTATATTCTACACAATCTTTCTACAATCAAGTCAATTCCATTAAGACCCAAATATTTCCAACCATTCACATTACAACATATAGCAAAATAATGGATTCAACGTAATGAGATAGGATAAAGTTCCTCTTACCTTAGAATCAAGACCCACAACACAAATCAACGATAAACGTGCTCCTTGAACGGATTTTGTCCTAAACACATGAAAAATCTCCATGAGAACTGAGAAAACAAGGAAGAGGAACGAAAAACTAAAATCCTAACTCTTATACCTTACCTCCAAGGGTCCCAAACACAATCTCAACATTCAATCCAACTCACGAACGACTTTGGAGGCAGTTTAATCGATAAGAATGGGTTTTGGGTTGAGAGAATCAAAGGAATTTCAAAGAAAGGAATGGAAAATGAATTTTTCAAACTTTAAACCCCTCAAATATCCCTTTAGTTACGACACTCTCGCTACAGAAAAAATCTTAGACAATTCTGCACTCTGATTTTTGCAGAATCTCACTATAGCAAGATACTCTCATTGCAACGAGACTGCAACCCAAAATACACCCTTCTTTGTTGTTTTCTTGTTGTAGTGAGAGGCTTCTCGCTGTGCGAGAACGCAACAGTTGCCCCCCTTCGCCCAAAACACTCTCGCTACAGCGAGAATGTTTCTCGCTGTAGCGAGAATGCCTCTACAGTTCACACTCACTTAGCCTATTCTCCAATTCCACAAAATCAATCACAATTCAATTATCCTCATCCAATACAAATATATTCTCACATTATTTCACATCATAACATAGGTAAGTACACATATCCACATCATATTTCAATTACATTATACAAATGCACATTCAAATATCAATTTACACATATATTAATAATTAAACAATATTACAAAATTTGAGGCATTATAACTTTCCCCTCTTTTAGGAAATTTTGTCCCCGAAATTTAACTAAACACACAATTTACACAAACATTTTCGGATATAAATCTCTCATCTTACTCTCTGTTTGCCACGTGACATTTCTATCATCACTTGAACTTCATATCACCTATACTAACGAGATTTTCTTGCCCCTCAACTTCTTGACATGGTGGTCCACAATCCTCACTGAGTACATCTCGTAGGACAAGTCCTCTCTTACTTGAACCGAGTCTAGATCAATTACGTGAGAGGGATCTGGCACATATTTCTTGAGTTGAGACACATGGAACACTAGATGTAGGATTGAGAGATTTGGAGCTAACGCTATCTGATACGCTGCAAGACCAATTTTACTCAGCACTTCGAACGACTCAATGAACTTAGGAGATAACTTCCAAGATTTCAGAGCTCTCCCAACTCTGGTCATAGGTGAGACCTTCAAAAACACATGACCACCCACCTAGAACTCCAAGGGTTTCCTCCTCTTATAATAGTAGCTCTTCTGCCGATCTTTGCAGCCTTCATCTTTTCTTTGATCATCTTAATCTGCTCATTTTACTTTGAACCATGTCTGGTGCACACAGAATAGCCTCTCTAGTTTCATACCAACACAAGAGAATTTTACACCTTCACCCATACAAGGCCTCAAACGGTGCCATCTCAATGCTATCATCAAAGTTGTTGTTGTATGTGAACTCCACCAACGACAAGTATTCTTCCCAGTTCCTTGCTATTCGAGCACACAAGCTCTTAACAAGTCCTCTAGGGACTGGATAGTCATCTCCGTCTGATCGTCACTCTGTGAGTGATAAGCCGAACTAAGCTTCAATTTAGTATCCAACGCCTTCTGCAGGCTCTCTCAAAACCTCGAGGTAAACCTCGGGTCTCTGTCTAATACCACACTAGTCGGCACTCCATGCAACTTGACTATTTCTCTCACACACAAGTCTGTGAGTCTTTCTAACTTATACTTCATGTTAATCGGAAGAAAGTGTGCAACCTTGGTCAGCTGATCCACTATCAGTCAAGTGGCATCATGGTTGTTTCTAGTCCTCGGCAACCTAGAAACAAAGTCCATGAAAATGTTGTCCTATTTCCACTCAGGGATCTCCAAAGGTTGCAACATCCCAGGTGAATGTTACTGCTCTACCTTCGCCTTTTAGCAATTTTGGCATCTAGTCACATATTTCGCAACATCCTTTTTCATCCCATTCCACTAAAAGCTTTCTCGAAGGTTCTGATATATCTTGGTCGCACCGGGGTGACAGCAATACTCTTCTCGCTACAGTGAAAATCTCAAATGATTTTATACTCTGGTTCCTACTTAATAAGATTCCTTAGCTTAGGGGATAGGAATACCAGTTTCTTTCATAGAGCGGCTGTTTTTAGAAAAAATAAAAATTGTATTAAAGCATTAAAAGATGACTATGATAATTGAGAACTTAACCACTTAAAATTGAAAGCAATAACCCTTAGTTAGTTTAAGTACATATAATTTGACCATGCTAAATCTACACTCTTACTTCTAGTTACTCCTTTCCCCCTCTAAGGGACTGTTATAAGTTTAGGTTTACTACTCTTATTACTTTGGAAGAGGTTATAGTCTCTCTCTTTAGCATGGGGAATTACAAATCTGGTGGTCCTGATGGAATTCATGCTATTTTCTATAAGAACTAGTGGAATCCGCTTGCCCTTATTATCCTTAATTTTGTTCTTGATGTTTTCCAAAACCCTGCTAAGATAGCTCATGTCAATGAAACCACTATCACTCTTATTCCTAAGATGGATTAGTCTGTTTAAATTAGTAATTTTAGACCTATATCCCTCTGCAATGTTAGCTATAAAATTATCACTAAAATAATCTCAAATAGACTAAGAACAACCCTCCCACACATAGTCTTAGCTAACCAAACTACCTTTATTCCCAGAAGACAAGACATTGATAATGCCATCATTTTACAAGAGTTAGGGCATTCCTTTTCTGATCTAAACAACAGAAATCCCTTCATGATTATTAAACTTGACCTTGAAAAGGCCTATGACAAACTTAGGTGAAGTTTTATTATCCAAAATATTTAGAAAATTGGCCTCCCCCCTAACCTTGTGAGTCTGATCCATTATTGTATCTCCTTCTTCTCCATGGCCATAAATTAAAATGGGAAATTAATTGAGTCCTTCTCCTTTGCTAGAGGAATTTGTCAAGGAGGTTTTATTTCTCCTTATATTTTCATTTTGTGTATGGAGAAGCTTGTTCATTTAATTAATGACAAATTTCTTACAATGAATGGATTACTTTTTCTCATAGTAGTCAGGGTCTCAAAGTGTTCCATTCTTTGCAGATTATATAATTTTGGTGTCAAAAGCAAACATCTATAAAGTAAAGTGTATTCAGGATATTCTGTGCAAGTTCAATGAGGCTTCTGGCCTTAAAATAAATAATCAGAAGTCATCTATATTCTTCTCTAAAATTGTTGATACTGCCCTTAGTACCTCTATAGCTGAGTGCTTAGGAATTAAGCCTTGTAATTAGTTAGAAAAGTATCTTGGGATTCCTATTGTCACTAATAAGCCTTCTAAAAACCAGTTTTTTTTTCTTATTGATAAAATTAAGAATAAACTTTCCTTATGAAAGATGAACTCTTTGTCTTTAGCATGGAGAGTAAATTTAGCTCAGTCTTGTCTTTTAAGTATTCTTGCATATGTTATGGAATCTCTCATTATCCTAACTTCTAAGTGTCAGAAAATTAATAATATTTGCAAGAAATTTATTTGGGGATCCCTAAGTAGCAGGAAATGCCACCTTATTAGGTGGGACAAAATCTGCGTTCCCAAAAATGAGAGTGGTTTGCCTTTCAAAGACTTGAATAATCTCAATAAATCTTTTATGATGAAGTTGTGGTAGAGGCTGCCAACTTCCACCCCTGATGACCTTTGGGCCTAATTTCTTATTTATAAGTATAAATTTAGATTAAGGAGTGATAATTACCTTAGAAATTATGGTAGAACCTCTCATTTGTGGAAGGGCCTTTTGTAGGTTTGGCTGAATTTTACTAAGGGCCTTGGTTGGATTGTCAGGGATGGCCTGTCCACCAAATTCTGGATTGATAACTAGGCTCCAAAATTTAGGAAACTTTCAGATTATGCTATTATTCAAATTCATAGATCTGATTTAGATCTTCTTGTTAATATGTTTACTGATAAGGGTGAAAGAGAGTGGGATAAATTGAACCATGATCTTCCTGCCCAAATATGTTAGTCCATTAATCTTATTTAGCCTCCCATAAAGTCTTAATTCCTAGGATGTTGTTTTTTGGTCCCTAATCAGTAATAAAGTTTTCTCCATCAAATCTGTCTACCAGATTTTGATTCTGTCCCAATACAAACCTTATGAGAGTAGGGACCAGGAGCTTTTCAAAGTTGTCTGGAGGTGGGGTGGTCCTCCCAAAATTGCCTTTTTCCTCTGAAAATTGGCTCATGGTAAGTTATTGACTAATGAGGAAAGAGTCATAAGGAAGATGTTTAACTCCCCTTTATGTCCTAGGTGAGGGGATACTTAAGAGTCTATAATGCATGTTGTTAGAGATTGCTATTATGCCAAAGATGTTTAGAGTTATTTTATTTTCTGTTATCAGTGGGCTAACCTTTTTAGAACTGAGATTTCTTCTTGGTTAAAAAGTAATATCTCCTCCACCAATCATAGCAGGTTTCCAAATTGGAAAATATTTTTTGAAACTATTGCTTGGTATATTTAGAAAGATAGAAATGATCTCATTTTCCAAAACAAATCCTTCAATCCAATAATTTTTTTGCTGTTAAGCCCAAATTTGATGTTGATTTCTTGTCTTTATATTTCAGAGCTTTGGAGTATTCTTTTTGGTAATCAACTTGCCAACCATGTGAATTGTCCAATTGTTTGGATAAAGTCAGATTCTAAAGAGGCAATTGGCCTCATCCTCAATTTGTAGTCTGCTTTGCATCCTCTATTTTCTTTAGTTTGTAAAATTAGAGAAGTTATAAAAGCTATTAAATTTGTTAGGCTTTTACATATATGTAAAGAGACATATGGTTGTACTTACTTCCTAGCCAAACAAGGCTTAGACAGACTATCTCCCTTGGTCCAATTCACTGACCTCCTTGTTCCCTTTTCTTATAAAAAAAATTAATTTTATAAAAACTTTTGTTTAAAAATACTTTACTTAAAAAAAATTTTAAAAATATTTTTATTCAAAACTTAATACTCACATTGTAATGAATTGGATATGTGCAAATTGTGTACTTTGACAAGTGAATATTGTGTACAAGACTTTGCTTTAGTCTAACTTTTAGCACAATGAATTCGAGTATCAAATTACGCTTGGTCCGATGGTTGTCTTATTTGACACACTAAAAGTAGTAGGTTAGGTTGAATGCTTTGATCCTATTGGCATGTTAAACTTATATCATTTTTTAGCTAACCAAAATGTAGACTACAGTAAGTTGGTCTATTGGCTCATTTTTAATTTTAATAATTAAATATATTTATTTATTAATTAAATATTAATATAAAATATTTTATAAATACTTTTTATTATTTTTTCTATTTTTTATTAATTTTAGATGGATTAATCTATTAACTCATTGATCCATCACTTTATTTATCTTTGACAGGCTGACTTGTTAGCCTACCACGCTACCTTCAAATAGGTTAAACTAGAAAATTTATTTTATTTTCTAAACATAATGAGGCAAATTAGTCCATTTTTATGACTCTTACTCACAAGCACGACTGCTTAATAGTAGTAACAAAGCTTAATTTTGTTTATAGTTGTTTGTTTTGAATTTATCTTAATAAGTATAACAAAAACTCAATAATTTTTTTTATCTGAACTTGCTTATTTTGCACCTATTTTAATAATATTTAAAATTATAAGATGGGAGAAAAAATTATCATTTGAAACAAATTATTCTTGCTCATTTTTACTTATAAACTTCTTTAAAGAACTTTTAAATGACGTAATTATTCTTTGTTGTAACATGTACTTGTATTTAGAGACCTTACTTAGTTGACATAATAGAATATAAAAAAATGTAATATAAAAATTAGATTATAATGTAATCGAAGTAAGGTAGGTTATTGTGTTATTTTACATGTATATTAAAATGATAAATTAAAGGGATAATTATCTTTTAATCCCTATACAAGACCTCTTTTTATAATTTAGTTCTTATAGGTAAAAAATTTGTATGCTAATCTTTATATGAGAATTTATTTTTAATTTTATTTCTGCTTACAATGACATTAGCTCTTTCATGTACGTGACAAACGACTATTCAACGTGACAAGTTTAAATTATCTTTTAGTTTTTATACAATTTTTTTTATAATTTAGTTTATATAGGTAAAGAAAATTGTACAAAAATTTATTTTTAATTTTGTCTTTATTGTTTCGTATAAGTGTCAAATAACATTTTTTAATATCATTTTTAGAGAAGTATTCCAAATTCTTTAAGGAAGCTTCATATTCATTTTCATACCTTTTCAATTCACAATGTCAAACTTCATTGTACAAGTTAATGCATTTTCATTTTAAACTTGTGTAAGAATAATTCTGGAAAAAAAGATTGTCTTAATTATCTTTATATGAGAACCACTTCCAATATTTTTATCTCAAATATCACTATTTATCTGTTCTATTAATAATTCTCATTCCTTCTCTTATAATCCTTATCCTAATGTTATTTTTTTTAATATAGCCAATTTGTGATATAAATAAATAAAAATAATTCTGATTTTCTTACAAATGTGTCAAGGATATTAAGAAAGAAAGTGATTGACTTTGAGCATGACTCAGAGAGATGTGACTGAGATTCAAGATAAAAATGATATGAGAATGAATGAAAATTATGATAAGATATGATGAAACACACAAATAATGATACCGGAGATGATGCTCATGTAAAGACAAATCAAGATATAAAATTAGACTTAAAAAAGTATGAAGTAGAATATGAGACTTATTTGAAGAATTCAGAATACTTCTTAAAAAATGATAGAGAAATATTACTTTGACATTAATATAAAATTATTACCACAACAATATAGATAAAATTAAAAATAATTTTTTATATAGGGATTAATATACAATTTTTTTACTTGTATAAACTAAATTATAAAAAGATATTATATAAAAATTAAAAAATAATTTAAATTTGTTATGTTGAATAGTCGTTTAATGATAGAAAAGAGATAATAACATCGTACACGACAAGGATAAAAGTAAAAATAAAATTTTATATAAAAATTAATATACATATTTTTTTATCTTCAAAGACTAAATTATAGAAAGATATTTTGTATTGAACTAAAAGATAATTTATTCTTAAATTAAATATATTATATTACTTTATCTAATTTTTTTCTCAAAATTTCATAGAATAAATTTTACATCACAAAAAATGATAGAATAAAGTTATAAAATAAACTTATAATTTCTCATTAGTATAACAATATAAAAAATAAAATAAAATAATTATCCCTAAAAATGTCGGTGTTGTTGATATGAATAGATTGATATCCCTAAATGATGATGGTTATACGATATCAGGTAATGCGGGTTAAATAAACACGAGTTCCAAATAAGATTTTTTTAAAAAATATTCTTAAATAAGTTCAAAATTTAGAAGCAATTTTCTTTGTACTTCACTCATTATTATCAATAAGTCGGCATGTTAATTTAGAAAAGGAAATCGAGAATTAAAACTTGAGTTAAAGTTCAAAATATATATGAAAAAGATGGAAAAGATTTTTTAATTTAGCGATCAACCGCAAATCGAAAAACTAATATTTTAGTATTGGGTGAAGGAATTTTTTAATGAAAAATAATTAATTATTGTGTAGACTTACAGTTTTGCATACGTAATATTCTTCCTCCGCATGGTGCAAGTCATAAGCAGAGCCGTAGTTTATTTATGATTTAATAATATGGAAAAAGATACGGCGTCGTAACATCCCGTCATAGATTTAATCGTTTCATTGCCATTTCCGCACCATTAAACAGTCTCATTTGGTTCAGTCACACACCCTGTCAGTGATCAATCTTCACTCTCATTCCATCGTTCTTTCTTGATACAAAACTCATGGCCAAAGACCCAGTTCGTGTTCTTGTCACCGGTGCTGCAGGTACTCTTTTCATAATCATCGCTCTTACTTTCTTTTTGGTTTATTTCGCCTCCATCTCTCATTTTGGATTGCTTTCCTGCTAATGAATTCTGGGTTTGTGTCAAAATGATGTCTTCCTTTGGTTTTCGATCAGATCTCATCCTATCATGTTTCATGCATTAGAGTTGTCATTTAAAGCTTGAGACTGTTTTTTTTTTTTTTTTGGTTTAGAATGGTGGATGGATAATTGGTTATTTTCATTCGATTTGCCTGGTTTATATTCAAGCTGGTATATTGTTGGGTCGATTTCTCTTGTTTTGTACTTTCCTCAGTCAATGAATAAGAAACGTACAGTTCTGTGGTTTTCAGTGTGGAAATTTGACTTTGTAAATTTCCTGTAAAGATTTCAATGGTTTTCCCTTCATTGGATTGGAATTTGAAAATAAGCCCCTAATCATTTTGAATGGTAAACTGCTGTGCCGATTGTAGGACAAATCGGGTATGCTCTTGTCCCTATGATTGCTAGGGGAGTGATGCTGGGCCCTGATCAGCCTGTGATCCTCCACATGCTTGACATTCCACCTGCGGCGGAGTCGCTGAATGGCGTTAAAATGGAGTTGGTGGATGCTGCATTCCCTCTTCTCAAAGGTTTGAGTTTATGTGAACTTCGTAGATAATCCATCTGGTACACTTGTCTGGGTAAACCCCTGCTTTTTAAGTGATCCATGAGATTATGAAATTATTTGATTCAGGTGTTGTTGCTACAACTGATGCTGTTGAGGCTTGCACTGGGGTCAATATTGCTGTAATGGTTGGGGGGTTCCCTAGAAAAGAAGGTATGGAGAGGAAAGATGTGATGTCGAAAAATGTCTCTATTTATAAATCCCAGGCTTCTGCTCTTGAAAAGCATGCTGCTGCAAACTGCAAGGTGATCTTTTAAATCTGAGTCCTAAGGCTTTTCCCTTCATGGATTTTTATTTCCACTACATATTATGTCAAAAAAACATGTTGAATTTTTATACCCCCCTCCCCCCCAGTCTTCTGTGTGGTGATTGTAGAAGTAAAACCAATATATTATTAACATCTAGATTGTTCTAATTTTGTGCCAATGAAGAGATTTGGAGTTAGCATATATGTTTATCCTTGCATTTATGTTGAATTTGTGTACTTGAGATGGGAATTTTTACTTGAATAAGCTGGTATATTGTTTGAAAGATTACACATATTTGATTTGTGTACTTGGATCTCGTATGCTCATATCCTTGTGATTCCATCCTGATGAAATACGTCTCTTCTCTTTACAGAAAATCAGTACTTACATTATATATGCTTTAAGAAAATATTTTTCTTGGAATATTTACAATTCTTTAGACTCTACTATCATGCAGGTTCTGGTTGTTGCTAACCCAGCAAACACTAATGCATTGATCTTGAAGGAATTTGCTCCATCCATACCTGAGAAAAACATTACTTGTTTGACTAGACTAGATCATAACAGGGCACTGGGTCAAATTTCTGAAAGACTGAGCATTCAAGTTTCTGATGTAAAAAATGTTATAATTTGGGGCAATCATTCATCAACTCAGTATCCTGAAGTCAACCATGCAACTATTGTAACCCCTGCTGGGGAAAAATCTGTCCGTGAACTTGTTGCTGATGATGCCTGGTAAAATGGAAGGACAAATACCATGAATTACAATTTGAACATAATTGATTATTTTTTATTTTGGGTTAACTAAAGCATAGATGTAATTTTCCATTATCAAGGTTGAATTCAGAATTCATAACTACCGTTCAACAAAGGGGTGCTGCAATTATTAAAGCTAGAAAGCTTTCAAGTGCACTATCTGCTGCTAGTGCTGCCTGTGACCACATTAGAGATTGGGTTCTCGGAACTCCTGAGGTTTGTTATGTCTTGCTAAATATTTAATTTAAATTTTGTATAATGTGTTCAGCTTAGCTTTATTTTTTCATTGCAACGTCAGGGAACTTGGGTATCAATGGGAGTTTACTCTGATGGATCTTACAATGTGCCAGCTGGACTGATCTATTCATTTCCTGTCACTTGTCACGACGGGGAATGGAAAATAGTTCAAGGTAAGAGTTCGGTCAATCAATGGCTAGAATGTGCTTTATTCTACTCTAGTAAATATATGTTTTGGGTAGTCAAATGAGAGTGCACTTATCCCAGTCAAAGAATAACTGTTGAGAAATGCTTGCTATGCCAAATTCAATTTCTCTTTTCTCAGGGCTTGTAGTTTGTGCTCAAGTATACACGGATTATTTAGGATGATTCTAAGGTCCTTCCTTTTTTACCAAAAGTAATAGAATTGTAAAAGTATTATATTCTGTATTAAATTGAATTGTAAAGTGGTTATATAAGCAAATTTTAAAAGAATTAAGACTGTTAATTATATTTTGTATTCAATTGTTAGGATTGAACTAGAAAAAGAAAAAACCAGGTGAGTAACCATTGTTAACATTTGTATATTTGGACTGTTCGACTCTGAATAATATGAGTTCTTGGTTTCATAGGTAGTTATTCCTTTCAAGCATAGGAGTTACAATATTGTTAACATTGATTAGGGCACCCAAAAAAATTAATAACCGACATTATTCATCCTGTCTTATTTATTCTGCACCGTCTGAGAAGATGAAACATCATTCTGAGAAGACAGAATTTGGAGAAGAAATATTACTTTGTATTATACTCTAACTCGCTGCTTTTTTCTCTGGCTATTAGAATCACTATAAATGGTTCTTTCTACATCAATTTTCACTCATAACCATAGTAGAAGAGAAGATGAAACGTGGTTGGGAGAAGATGAAAAATGGAAAAGATGTAAAAAAGGCAAAAACTTTCTACATTGGTTTTCTCATAGAACTGATTTAGAAAATATATTTATTTTTTAAAAAACGCAACTAAGTAGCATTTTTTTAAAATATATTTTTTACATTAGTTATCCAGATAATTGATGTAGAAACTAGTGATATAAAAAATATTACTTTCTACATTATTATCTTAAAGAATTGATGTAGAAATTTTTTTAAAAAAAACTACTATCTACATTAGTTTTACAAGAGAACTGATGTAAAAAGTTATAACTTTTCAAGATCTGTTTAATCCAAACTCTCTAATGGAGTTTGGAAAAATTAGATTCAAATTTTCAAAGTTTTCTAATTTTTTTTGTGTAAAGAAGTTTGTCATTTTTGAATCATTGATGGTGCTTAGCTGTGTAGTTGCGGGTTGAAGTAGAGGGTGAACAAATTCATATCGTATGAATGAGATGAAAATAACAGAGGAAGAAAAGGAAAAAAAGGAAGGTGAACAAATTCATATCATATGAATGAGATGAAAATAAAAGAGAAAGAAAAGGAGAAAAAGAAAGAAGACGACGAAGGACCAATATATATATGAAATTACTACTTTATCTTTTTATAAATGTAACTTGGATTACCAGTTTCTTGTCTTCATTTTTAACCATCCAATCTTAATCAACGGTTTATAATATTTGAAAACTTTTCAAAAAGATCTCTTCTAAACCAAAAAGAGAGAACCATAGAATTATCCAATAATTTAGATATAATTTGTTCTAAAGCAGTGTTTGGTTTGATGTATCTGATTTGATATCTCTAACTTTTTTAACCCAGGACTTCCAATTGATGAGTTCTCTAGGAAAAAATTGGATTTGACAGCAGAAGAGCTTTCTGAGGAGAAGGCTTTGGCTTACTCATGCCTCTCGTAGAGTGCTTGTTTCTTTCCAAAGTGTCATTGCAGGTTCCCTTGTTATATATATTCAATTTTGAATAACGCTCCTAAGCTACAGATAAACCGTTGATTAATGGCTTACTTTTTACATGAGATACTTGTAATGTCTAATCCCTTCTATGAGGATATTTGAGCTTTTATATCTTTATGCATGATAATATAAATAGGCCACTGGCTGCGCATTCAGCGGGGCTAGGCCTAACTTTAGTTGCACAAATTGCCATTCCAGGACTTCATTTTCTTTTTTTGGTGTGTAGTGTTTGCGTTCGTTTTTAATTTCTGATGTATTTGGAAATGCACGGGTTTGGCTGTATTTTTTGCTCCTAAAATTACATTTCACAAGAGGAAAAATATCATAGTCAATATTGAAAGTAATTAAATCTTTCGTGACTATGACACTCTTCTGATAATTTTTGTGTGACAGATAATCTAACACCACATCTAAAGAAAGATTATCATCAAATTAAAGTAAATAGGTGTAGTCAGCCCTCGATATGTCCCCTCAAAATAGATAGAATGAGTCGGGCGATAAAATATATAATGACCATTATTTGAAAGGAAGTTGACTGATACCCTTCAAACACGAACCACTGTCTCTAAATTTAAAAACGGATGGCATCTTGATTTTAATTAGAATATTTTGTGATTTTAATGTACTAAAATTTTAAAAAGTGAATATGCACATGTCTACTTATTTTAGAAATATTTTCACTTTGGACTCATGGATTCAAAAGGCTTTTTTTTCCTTCTAAAGTCAGGCTTAATCCTTGTAATACTGATACTAATAATTCATAAATTGCTCGTGTTATATTTGCTCTCAGAATTTGAATTTTACTAACTTTGTACACCGCCTACATAACTTGAAATGTTAAAAGTCATGTTTCAAATAAATGATCATAAAACTTTAAGGGTGAGAGAAATCAACCATATCTATCATTTTTATCCCTCACACGTAGGGGGAAGAGCTAAATCATTGCTGAGAGTTGTATAACAGCTTTAGAGGAAATATATAAATGTGACACTCTTGATTGATGAAAAATATAAAAGAGGGGCTACACTGAATTCGACAGTAATTACCAATATTAAATGAAATATAATACTCTGTCAATTTAATCGTAGCTATTAAAATTAGATCGAATCGATTGATTTGAATGAAAATTAATTACATAATCCATTCAATTAGTTCAAATAATAAGTAGAGTAGAAAATCAGTACAATAATCGAACAAAAATTGAGAAAGAATCAGTATAGAAAACTAGTTTGAATCAGTCTCTTCATAAAAAAATATCTTCTTTTTTCTTAATGCTTTTTATTCTACAATATGTTTCAAATAAATCAAGATTCATACATTATATCTACATTGAATTTTTTTTTTTATAGGCAAATGCTAACTTTAAAGCCTAAAACCAATTTTTTTTTGTCAAAAAATAATAAATATTTCTCTTTTCATGAAAAAATAAACTTTTAATTAAAAATTTGCACTTCTAATTTTTAAACTACTGTCTTACGAACACTGATTAGCAAAACTCGTTCTTATGTTTATTTATAAAGAGGTCTCTCTCACATTGAGCATGAATTGAATATTTTTATGTAAATGGAAAATAAAATTCATAGAAAAAAGCAACAATACCATTTAGTCAATCAAAATAAAAAGTCTTTGCTAAATAAAATTTCATTGGACTCTTTATTATAAATGACTTATTGTCACTGTTTTAGTTTATTTTTAAACTTGCCTCCATTCATGATAGTTGGATTTCGTGTTACGCATATTAAGACAAAAATTTATGTACAATATATTATAGATATAATTGATATTATTTTTTACTGGTTAAAAAATTATTTTTTTGTTAAAAATTACATTATAATATGTCAAAAGTCCACAAAAATATACTGAATATCATTTTTAATATTTTTTTACTTTCATTTTTTAACTAGTAATATTAGTTATCATTTATCTTATTTTAAATTAAACTCAATATTTTATCTCAGTAATTAGTATTAATGTTGCTTATTAAAATAAAAACAGTAGTTGTCAATATAAAATTTTAATTTTATCTCCAAATAATATTATATATTTATATATTATGAGTACTATTTTTCGAATGAAAGTATTTTTAAGAGTTAGTTTTATTTTTATAGTTTAATTTTTAATTTAATTTAATTTAATATATTAGAATATTTATTATTAAATATATTAAATTTAAAATAATCATACAATATAATTTTAATTTAATAATCTGTTTAAATTAATAAAAATTACTATTTTTATTTTTTTTGCTTTCATAAAAATTACTAATTTTACTAACTTAAAATAATCATACAATATTCTTTAGCTTGTGCGGTTGTGCCATTGTAACCGTTTTTTTATTTATTATTATTATTATACTTAATTTTATTACATCATTAGACTAAGCTAAAATGGACGTGACGACTCATTTTGGAAAGAAAATCATGTCACTGGATTCGAATCATACAATAAAGTAGCAGCATGACTTAGAAGATAGATGTTAATGGTTACAGACGATGACTAAATAGTAAAGAATAACATTGACTAACAAAAAGTGTAAAGAATAACGAGCTTCGTCATTTCAAAACTATTTTACATTAACCATTTTTTTATAAAAAGTTACAAATGAAGTGACATTATTTGTTTTATTGTAAATTTAATTTAATTTATTTTAAAGAAATATTTTTATTTATTTCTTTTTATTTAATAGATTTCTTTAATAAATAATTACTTTTAAAATTTCATCAAGTTTTCAAATAACTACTTTTCTCAACTTTTCATTTAGTTTGGACCTCAAATTAATCAACCTACTTTCTTTCATAAAAATTACAATAATTTTTTTAATTATAGATTTATCTGTTATAATTATAAAAGTCTTTATCTTTAATAAGAATTATGTTTTAATGCATATACAATTATGTTTTTACAATTTAATTTTTATTATTTATGTTTTGATTTTTATTATTAACAGTGTTAAAAATATTTTTTTTTGTTAAATATTAACATTTTATTAAAGACGAGCTTAGAGTAAAAGGTACTATAATCCGTTACAATTCTAAAAAAAATTAACAATACATATCAATAGATCATTAATCCAATTTACATATAGAATTGATCTTTCCAAAGGTTTGCTACAAGTCACTTCCAAGATACATATTCCAAACATATGATCCAAGCTTTGATTTCTTTATAAAATTATTTTTTATAAATTTAGATTGAGCCCATAACTTGGAGTTGTACTTCTTCTTTCTCGCTTTACGAAGTGTACTTCTAACATTAATTCTTTTCTACACTACCGCCTCAACAATAACATTGTATTAAAAGGAATCTAGTCCTTAACTTAATATGTGATTAGTTTTGTCTGATCCATGAAAAGGCCTAATAATCAGGCCATCAGTATTTTTGTTATAATCTTTCATCAACTCCTATATCTCACCAATTCCCTTCCTTATAAGTTTCAATTAACAAAGACCTACCTCGATTAGGCTCCTTTTTAATTTAAACGCATCATCACCCAATTGCACAATATCTACATTATTATTGAAAATAAGTCATTGTTGATATTTACTTCATAATTTGAATTCTCTCTCATTCATGCATATGCTACATTCTCCATAAAATTTGATTCCGTACTTTCAAATTTCTCCTGATATTATGCAATGTCTAGCTTGATATTGTGAAATGTCTGGCACGTAAGCACCTAATTTTGTCCTGATAATCCACACATATTCCCCTCCTTTGTGCTTTTCACACCCATCTTTGGTCATTATTTTTTTTATGTGCCCTGTTGTTAGATTATGGCATTTCTCACCATTATCTGAACTTTCATCCTCCAAAGCGTCATCCAATGAAGCATCGTTATAATTCTACAATGATGAAATATTTAAATCATGATACCACCACACTCTTTGAAAGAATTTTCTCCATGTTCCTCGACCATCCAGATTGAGAACACAAGACCATTATCTTTAGATCTTCACTAATCGGCGCATGTATTTGAGTTCGTAAGTGAACTCTAGCAAAATCCACATGTCTTCAAGAAGTCGTATCATCGTCTATGCATACAGAATCTTCCAGGTGACACCATTTTCTGAAGGAATGCTTTTGACCAAGCATGATATGACATATCTTACAAACGAACTCATGTTTCCCTATTAACAACCACCATACAGGATGCCACAAATCAATGGTATAAAACAGCTTAGACAAGTTATCTTTATATTATAACCTCCCCGAAATCCTCTAGACCCTCTAATTCCAACAAAACCATATCGTCACCCATGGTAATGGGCTTGACATTTAGTATGTATTCCGTACAAGGAAGTCAACCACGCTATTGAGCTTTTCTAGCTAGTGTAACCTTTCCACCACGGCCTTGCAACACTTTTCAACCGTATCCTAATCAACATGAAATTCGTTGTGACACCATTATTTTTTCTTAGGTACTCATACAACATTCTTATTTGGTCCTTCAACAACGCTCTTCCCCTTCATTATATCTACATAGCTTCGCCCACTAGCACTACCTCTCCCTTCCACCTTGGTCCCAACACTGGTAAATGGTTTTGACACCTTTGCACGTATAACATCTTGAGTTTGTCTCGTGATTTCTTATTTATTGTTAACTCTACTTTATTTAGATACATTCACTGTCATCCGCATATTGCTTATCATTATGAAATTCAATCTTTTTTCCATGTCATGAACATCTCCGACCTCTACAAACTGCACAAATCTGCGTCCATCCTTACCTTGTTTCTTTAGGATAAACAAATCTTCTACCTTCCTATGCCTCTAGAATATCTCTCATAGAGCTGACACTCCATGATTCTCCAGAAATTTTGTAAAAAAAAATGTTGGTAACATTTGTACACGACCAATATAATTGTTAAATTTTTCTTGAGATTTTCACTGTTGAGTTGTCACAATCACAACTGTCCATCCACCGTGAACCTCCACCCCCTCTCACTCTCATTTTGTAGTACAATGTAAACTGCTCTTCCTTAACACCTCTTCTTCTCCTTCGATCTCAACACTCCTGATCTTTATGATTCACCCCTTTTTCTCCTGCACTCAAACATCTCCAAAAAAGGATTCCCTCATCGATCCCTTCCTTCTCCTTTGATCTCAACACTCTTCAAGATCCCTACGATTCAAACCACTCTAATTCTCCTACACCAAACATCTCCAGAAAAGAATCCTGTTCTATTAGTGTTAAAAATATTATAACAATATGAAGTAAAACATAACAAATTATTTGTATAATGAGTTATAAAATGTATTTTTGAAGTGAAAATTTAATCTCTAGAAAATAAATGAAAGTCTCAAAATTGTATGTAAATTCTAAGCCTTTGATTGAATAATAAAAATTCAGTCTTATGCTTTCATTCTTATCTTTGAATCCTAACAATACAAATTTTAAAAATATTATATTTCATATTTTAAAGTTAAATTAAGATAATTTATTATTTAAGTCATAAATAGTTATTAATAAAAATTTATTAATTTGATAATACATAAATCAATCAAAAAATAATAATTATAGTTAATAAAATGATAAGAATAATTCATATATGATAAAGACCTTTTTATAATAAATATTTCATTTTTTATATGAAAAATATTTATTTTAATTATATTATAAAAATTAATATATCATATAAAAAAATATAAGTTTCATTAAGTGTTTGATTCTATAAAAATTGCACAAACACTTAATTAAGATACTTAAGGTTAAATTATATGATTTTTTTAAGAATTAAATATTTAATTAAGACACAAAAATATTATATATAAATTAATATAGGTACATATTACAAAATTATAATAAAATGCTAACATTTATATTTTATTTATTCTTTGAAAAGTAGAATAAAGGGTAAAATAAATAATGAAGTAGAATTCTTAGTGTTACAAAAATAAAGTCAAGTTATAATACGTGTATTTTGTTAACTAAATTTATTATATTATATTCTTTTAAAATTATAATGGATTAAAATATATAATCAATTATTATATTTAACATATTTATAAATTAGTTTCTATACTAAAAAAAATTATATAATAATTTTTACACTTAAAATAATTAACATTTTTGTTCACAATATTTGATTATGTTTCAGTTAATTCCTCGTTAACATCATTGTAAGTGTAGAAACTAACATATAATAAAACATTTGTGTAATAACTAAATGAATAATTTAATCAAATTTCTTTTTATGTGCCGTGTGTTGCGTCTATACAATTTGTAAAAACAAATTAAAATTGCTTGTCTTCTTGGGGGTGTTTGTACGTGGTTCCAATTTCAAAATGATTCTATCATTCCCATTTTAATAAGCATTTAGTCATCAGATTTTTATTTTATTTTTATGTAATTATCCAAGTGTTCAAACTTTCCTCCCTGTTGCTTTAAATTATCTCATTTGACTAAGAAAATTGCACTTTTCCTTGGAAACAAAGACTGCGTACTTGACTGGAAGGAAGTCCTTAATCGTACACAACAAGTTACCAATAAGTTTCATTATTATAAGAGTTTTGCAACTGATATAATATGGAATATCGTATATGATTATTTTGTTATTAGAATACTTTATTTACTTATTTTATCATGTGTACTTTTTAATATTAAAGCTATTTAATTTTTTATATTTTTATTTATAAAATTTCTTCTATTTTTTATATAAATTTTCAAATTTTTGTAAATATCTTTGTTTATATATAAAATTCATGATATTTAATATAATATTTTTGTTATTTTAAAATTATTGTAATTTTATTAAATCTTTATCATTTTGATAATATTATTTGTGATTATGATAATCAACTTGTATGTTACAAATGATGGTATTTTATTTGGAAAGTGAGACATTAAGTAAAATTATTGTTTTTCACAGTTAATTACATATATATTTTAAAATTAAAATTAACTAAAAATTATTTGTCAATTATACTCTCTCATAATATACTTGGTTTAAATTTTACATATTTTTTTATTAATTTTATTCTAAATTTTAAAGATAAATTTTTTTATTTAATTTTTGTTATCATCTTATATAAGCTTTCAATTTTTCATAAATACCTATATTTATATTTATAAATACTCCTTATTACCTTATATTTCATGGTTAGAATTAAATTAAAATAATTTTCTTAAAAAATATAATTAAAAATAATCTTAGTATATATACATATATACAATTATTTTAAAAACTTATAAAAATTTATTCTTTAATTATTAAAAATATATATTTATTGTAAAATAAAATACTACTAACTAGTTTTGTATATAAATATATCAAGAATACATCCTCACCATACAAAAGAACGTCCTTAAGTATCTCATTTAAATGTTGATGTAACATTTTTCTTATTATAAATGTAGTCTTATCACGCATTTTCTTTCTTACTTTCTTTTGGTCAATCTTATCACTCAATTTTTATACCTTATTAGAATTCCTTTTTGAAAGTTCATTATCTTGTAACTTGTCTTTTTTATAAGAGAGGCACACGGAGCCCAAATGACACAGATGAAACTGGTTTATACATGTTTAACTGAGTATGCAACTAAAATTGTGTTCTTATTTGTTTGATGATCTAATACTTACTAAAGGTTATGAAAATATAAGAAGACGTTGAATTTTACTCTTGAACAAAATTTTCCCTATACTTGAAAGCACTCAAATAAGAGAAATAAGGTAGATTATAAATTCAATAAATTACATAGTGGGGAGTTAGGAAACAGAGCAAGTTTCAAATTCTTTAGTGCAAGGATGTCCAAGAAAGTTTTCCACAGGGGAGAGTGCATGCTACTTAAAAAAAGTAAAGTGAAGAAAACAAAAATATAGTTGGTGTGATAGTGACACAACTAATTCATCTTAGAAATTAATATCCCTTCACCTATTCGGCTTCTTCTTGTAAAAAAATTAAGATTAATATAAGGATAAATTTTAAATACAAGTTTTTAATATTTTAAGCAGCATTTTTAATTAAAATTAAATTTGAGGATATTCCAGCAAGTTTCTCAGCCAAAGAATTTCTGTAATTTTTCGCTCAAAGGACATAACAAATTTTAATTGTCTATTAGTGAGAATTGAATCATTGTCTCAACCTGGAATAGAGAGAATGCCTAGGTTACATACAAAGCAAAAAAGGCACTAGCGTTTATTAACAAGAACGATAACCACGAGAAACATCTTATCATAGATAATGGATAACACTTATTGCAAACTATTATTTTTAATAAAATTAGTAATTGATCATAAATTCATAATTTTAAAATTAAATTCCTATGTTATGCAATAAAAGTTCCTAATTTATGTTAGTTTGAAGACCAACAAGTTTGGAAGTCTTCTAAACATGCACTTAGTCGTATCAAGAAAATAATCACGTAATTCTCCAGTAATACACCTTTAACTTGCTTTGGGAACGTAAAAAGTGCTCAATTTTTTTTTATAATGACCAATAATAAATTTGTATTTTTTTCATGTTTTTTTTATCTTATTTTTATATATTTAATTGTTATTTGGATAAATTCTGCACTAAATATTTCACCAATTAATTATTGCATTTTAGTATGTTAAAGAGCTCTCCTGGATTCTTGAAGTATTTTGAGCATAAATTAATAAAAAAAAAAATAGAGTAAATACATTCATGCTTCAGCGGCCAACACAAGTATGCATATTGATGTGCATATTCGTACTTTTTCTCTTTTGGTGTATCTAACTTGAAATTTTTTTAAAAATTTATAAAAAGAGAATTTGAATTTAAAATTTGAAAAATCATATATTTTTTCTCTTTTAATATGTCATATTTTTATTAAAGATAAAACATATCTCTTAAATATAACAACTATCATCTTTAATAGATTCTAAATCTTATTTAAAGAACCTTGAAGATTATGAGATATCTTATTTTTCGTTAGTTATTGACAACTTATGGAGCTTTAGAAGTGCGTCTTAAAATCAAAAACTACCTTTATCTCTTCTTCATTAAGGACTCTTCTAATTTATATTTACTTTTTGAATGATTATTGATTGATTTATTGTTTTGATTTTTATTGCATTATATCTAGCTAAAACTATAGTTAGAGTTATGGTGGATCCTTTACGAGACTCTACGTAATCTTTGTAATTGATAATAATCTTATGTTTCTTCTTGATTGATATTTATCCTATTGCACTATATTTATATGTTCAAAATTGATAACTCTTAAATATATTATAATTAATTATATTGTAGACAACTGTATCACATATAGTTAATAAATCTATAGGTTAAAACGAGATAAAGGATTAGGCGAATCAAACTTAGTTATTTTCTTGCATCGTTATTAAATTAACAACCTATAAACTTTTTATATTTTCTCTTCGTTTTTATCTTGCATGACCATTTGAGATAATATTTTACAGGATAAACTATTAGCATTGCATGATTATTAAGTATTAATAGCTTTCGTACAAATGGTTAAAAATTATAAGAAAATTATAATTAGAATTAATTTAAAAGTGAATATAAAAAAGTGTAAAAGTGAAATTATGTATCCTAAAATTTATCTTAATGAATTTATTGTTATGCTATTTTAATTGCTTTATTATTTAAATTTTTATTTTATTTTATTTTATATTTTAAGTTTAAATAATTAAATTAAAATATTATTAATATTTAAAAATAATTATTGTGAGACAACTTATTTTACAATCTTATATTACTTTTTTATCGATATACTTTTTCACAAACAAGGAAATTATAAGTATTCTAATAAACAAGGTTGAATTTAAGGGACAAGACTGAAGTCGTATCATATAAAGTTCATTAGGAAAACATTTTTCATGCACAACCATTAGCTCACCACTCACCACTCATCTTTGTGGAACTCGTGCGAAACTTTTATGAGATCTATATTCCAATACATGTAAGTGATGTGTGCATAACAGTGTCAAGATAAACAAAGTTCACTTGGTCCAAGTTAATAGTTTTTCTTACACCTCTTTGGTACGATGTGAATTTTTTGTTGTGAGCATTGAGGTTGTCACACCGCATAACGAAAATGTTTTCCATATATTTTAAGACGGATATCTTTTGATATCTTCTTTGATTTTGGAAATATTTTTAAAATGTGTAAATATGAAAAATTATAAAGATAAATTTATATTGTGTGACATATAATATTGATTTTTAAATGTTCAAATAATAAAATTGCACTTCATAATTTCTTTTTGCTAACTCTTTCTCTCTCTAACCATTATCATTAAATATTCTACACCGGCTGAGCTTAACCTTACTAAGCAATTGACTCATCCTTCTTGAGTATACATGCCATTATACTCAAATTGTTTACCAAATTATGATTCAATTTAATGCTCAAAATAATATCCATTTGCATTTTATTTAGTATGGAGAGGTTGAAATTTGTGGTCCAAAATGTACTGCTACAGCCACATCCACTTGTCTCACTGAACAGTTACCGAGGCAACCCAAAAATTTACTTTCCGCCATCTAATAAATTAATCACTTGCAAGTTGCAATAAACAAAGTTAACGGTGGACTTTTTCAAATGTGATCATCCATTTGCATGTAAAATATTCTTTCATGTATAATAATCGTACTATAAAGAAATAAACCTGAAAGGAAATGGAGATGAAATTGAAAACTCTACAAGGGCATAAAAATTTTGAATAATTCACATACTCAATACATCCTTTATTGATATTACACTAAAATAACTCTAACCTAATTTAACACTAATTTGTAAATTACAAAAATGTTAGAGAATTAATTGCTGTTCTGCACTAAAAAAAGTCAGTGTTTAACTTGTAGATCACATATCATTAACCGTTTCCAATCTCTAGCTGTTTTCTTTGTCAATGGATGACTTCAGTTTAGATCATGCAGCTGGTGACGACAACGCAGTCCTCCTGGCAGAAAATAATGTACCATCTCACTCCTTTGTAACGGTCAAATTCAAGTTACCATGTCGTTCAAAGTATTCTACCTCTCAAATTTAATAATACCCTCTTTCAACGTGTCATATGAAAAATTCAGAACTCTGGTAACTCTAATGAATCTCCAGTTCTGGTGAATATGTCATACCAGAAATCCATACCGTCATCAAATTTTGAATCATAACCATGAATGTGATGAAAAGTTTCCTCATAATTAAAAGGGTATTGAAGTGGCATCTCATTTGAGATTGTCAAAGATTTTGATGACATAGAGGGAGTTTCATCCATTGCAGCTTCTGACCAAAAACTCTCATCAATTACAGGCATTGTCTCAAGTGACTCTATGTCTTCACTCTTGATATTTTTGCTTTCACCACCCGTGACTGATGAAAAATCACTAGAACTAGTGCATGCTGATGTAGTCTCCATTTCTCTAAAATTAAGATTGGCAGGTTCTGATTGAGTTATGATGCTGGAATTGGAATCAGATCGTTTGATTTTTGGTTTATAGACTCTTTTATTGACATCTGAATTTGGTTGATCTGCTTTCAATAGCCTCTTCTTCAAATGGGTGTGCCACACATTTTTTATTTCGTTGTCTGTTCTTCCTGGTAATTTTGCTGCAATTGCTGACCACCTGAAAATAAGGATCAAAATGATTAATAATATATTCATGAAATATTTGCACGAGATTCGCGTTCATTTGTTTATTATAATGAATGAAAAAACAACAAACTTTGTTATTGTCTTAATTGTAGATTACACTGTGAATCTCATGCACATATTGGTATGTACGTCTAACACATATTGTAGTGTCATGTGCCATAAACTGTCACACCAATTTTCGTGCAAGGCAGATCTATTCAGAGATTCTTATTGCATTTGCAACCCCACCTTGTTTTGTTTTTTATTCATTGGTTCTGATGTATTACTTATTAATATTCTGTCTTTCAAATAATGACAACTAAGTCTCACGGTTCATGTACATCATTTAATAAATTTATAAATGATTGTTAATTTTTTAAAATTTAAAATTATTTATAAGCTAATATAATCCTTGGAGTGGTGAGACACTGTTTGGTTAATGGTTCTGACGATACAGGTGTTGGTTTTAACGGTTTAAAGATTGAAGTTGAGAGGGTCTCTGTTAGACACGGTGATGGCGGTGTCAATTTTGGAATGAATGGTGCTCAATGGTAAGGGGTTGAGACTGTTCATGGTATCATTTATATATAATATAACTGCATGTGTCATGAATGTATGTATATGGATACATCATTTCTCTTGACTCCTGCACTCTTTCTATGATCAATTGCACCGCCAAAGGTGGGATTATACCTAGATTTTCTCTCACAATTTATGACCCTACTCGAGTCCCCATTATGGAATAAATATTAGTTAACACAATCTTTTCGTTTTTAAATTCTTTATTTTACAATTATTGCCCCTGGCCCCCACCACTTCAATCTCGTATATCTATCGGAGAAACTTAGAAAAAGAAACACAATCGCCCATTTATAATTTCAGCAAATTAAAAAAAAAATTGAATATCAACATGTGTAAACTAAGAATTGGATGGGCGGCATATTCATGATCTTGATAAGCTTTTTGCCGAGAAGTTAACTAACTGACGTTAGCAAAATAGATAACTTTACACCCATTGAACGAGTGTAAAAAAACAAGAGAGAAAGATAAAAAAAGGTAATAGATAATACAACAAAAAAAATAAGGAAAATTGGGTGTGTTGATAGAACAATTGATGAAATTAATGTTGAGAAGGATCCGAGGAAGGAAATGAGCGAGTACCTGTTCCCCAATATCTCATGCAGCTTAATGATGTTCTCCTCTTCTTCAGTTGTGAAATTACCTCTCTTGATATCAGGCCTCAAATAGTTGATCCAGCGCAATCTGCAGCTCTTCCCACACCTTAACAGGCCTAAACAATGGATCAGAGAAATCAGAAGAACAGTAAAGTTTACAGCACTGAATGGAGATACCCAAAAGATAGTATGCATGGTGTATTAACATGGCAGAAATTGGGTATAAATTTGTTGAATTAATGAAATATATGGTACCTGCTTGCTTTGGGAGGGCACGCCAGTTGCCATGGCCATGTTTTTGGATGTATGATGTGAGGATTTGATCTTCCTCAGGAGCCCAAGGACCCTTCTTGAGTCCCATCTTTTCACAACAAGGAGCTCTCACCATCTTTACAAGATTTGATGGAAGAATTAATGTGTACACTAGTTGTAGTATATGGTAGTAATCTCACTTAGTTAGCAATAAGTTCCTTCTCGAATTCAACTTCGTTTCCAAAGAGGCATGTTGGGTATTTATCTTTGGATATTCCGCACGCCAAGACTAGAATGGTCTAAGACAAGCCAAGCATATTTCCATATTCAACCATTTAGCAGTTTCCGCGAAGGGGGACTCTCTTTCACGGACTCACGCACACACTTATAGAAATTTAATGTTATTATATTGTAATTCTTTATTCTCTTTTCAATCTTTTTCTGCATTTTCTCTTATATTATTAGTATCATCCTCATTATATTGTAATTCATATTTAATGCTATATTTATTATATGTAATATATAATTAATTTAATTAAATAGGTTATATTAAATATTATTCATTAATTATAATTATTTTAAATGAATAAAGGTTTTAATTATAAATATTCAAATATTTTTTTAAAAAAATTTTGATACTCTTAAAATATACACTAAAAAAAGAAATAACAACATTTATTTTTCACTATTAACAAAAAAACTAGCTCATTGACATGTTTTAAAATAACAAAATTCAGATGTACATTAATATAATCAACATAAAATACTAAATATGAATAATAATTTTTTATCCAGACTAATTAAAATTTTACATAAAATATTATGATTTATTTTTAATATATTTATATTTTAATTACTATCCCTTAGAATAAAATTAAATTAACAAAATTTAAATGCATATTAATGTAATTTTAAAATTATTTAAAATTCATTTTTACGTTAATAATTTTCATTGAATTTTTATTTAATAAATTTAGTTATATTAAATTGAATTTTATTTATTACAAATAAAAGATTATACACATTGTGCAACTTAATTATTGAATCCTTTGTGTATTAGATAAACACATTTACGTCTTTTTATATATAAAAAATAAAGTTATAAGAATGAAACAAACTTTAATTTACAAATTTCAAATGTAGCATTGAAAAATACAATAAACATAAAACTCGAAATCAAATAGTATAAACTTATGAATTTATTTTAAAAATTATCTGTAATAAAATATTAAATTATTTAATTAAAATAATTATCAATCTTTTCACTTTATGTTTATTGTCTCCTATATATTTTTTAAAATTATATGTATTGTATTGCTATTAATTTTTTGAAGGTAAAATATCATAATAATTTTTTAAAACATTAATTAAAATGAATTGATTAACAGTATCATTCCCTTTTATAATGGATATTATAGGAGTTATATTTATAGGAATTTTTAATTATTTAACAGTACAAAAATTAAATTTAAATCTAAATATTATTGAAAACCTGTGGTCGAATAAGTATATGCATGTTTAATTCAATTTATTTTAAAAAATAATCACCTTTTTCAAACTTTATTTTAGTTTTTTTTGTCAATTTTTTTGTAAAAAAAACCAAAGTAATTATTTTTTTAAAGTTAAATTAAAACAAATATGGAAAAAAAAACTTGTTAAAATAATAAAGAAATTGACTTAGGAATTTTATATAAATATCATAATATTTATATCTACACGATTAAAAAAATAAACTAATGATAAAAAATAATTTATATATTATTTATATAAATATTTTATTTTTGAGTGTATATATTATGATTTAGCGATCATCCAGAACCAATTTCTGGCCAAATTTTAATAACATCTTTTTCTGTCTATTTTTCTTGTCAATTTAAGTGATCTATTCATACTTTTTTTTTTATCAATTTTTTTCTTATTTGCGTGATTTTACCCCCTAATTTAAACTATTTTTGGTGACCATGTTTAACCTATTTGCGTCAATTTTTACGCACTTTTCTGCTTATTTGCATTCTTGGCTCATTCGAATGATTTTATTCATCCCTTTTTGTTTTACTCATTTGCGTTATTTATTTATTTTTGTTACCATTTGAATAATTTTTTCTCACCCTTTTACATATTTTTGTTATCCATTGGAATTTCTTTTACTATTTTTCTCATTTTTATAAAACTTTTAGCTCATTTACACACTTTTTTCTTATCTATTTTGTATGCACTTAATCACATAAAATTTAAATATTATATATATATATATATATATATATATATATATGTGTGTGTGTGTGTGTGTGTGTGTGTGTGTAATGTAGATCAAATAAAGAGAAATTATGTGTTTAAATAATATTATTTATAAACAATTTTATACATATTATTTGTATTTTATATTAAAAAAACTTTATAAAATAAATTATTTGTTAAAGTAATATACACCAAGTTAAAGCACATCTTCCAACTAATTGTACACATTTTGTATATGAAATTTTATGTGTCAAGTCAAGTCCCTTATTTTTTAACATAAACTCAAGTCTTGATTATCTTAAAGGCGAGCAATACAATACCTTATACTGTTATGATTAATTTATTCAAAACTTTACTTAGATAATTGAAAAAAAACTCAGACCAGCCAAAATAATAGTTGTTGAGAAAATTGAGTAAATGGATTTTTTTTTTTTCTTGACTTGTGAGTGAAATATATTGTCTTCATTCTGAAAAGTTGGGTTAGGTTTAGGTTAAATTGGTTTAAATTTATTTTGCAAAATATTAACAAGAGTTTGGCCTGTTGTATATTATGAATTTTCTTTTTCTGGACTTGAGCATATACTTTTGTGAAAAATAAAAACTTGACCAAACCCAAAAACATATTTAAAGACTTACATAAATTTTATTAAAACTTTTTAAAATTTTAAATTTTAGTTTGCATATTTACATAAATTAATTTAATAGAATCAGTATATTTTGAATAAAAATGATTCTATATCAACCTATAATTAATAAATAATGAAAATCTTATGAATTTTATTAAATAATTATTGATTAAGGACTTAAGGTTGTATGATATATGCATCTAATTAGAGGAATAAAACTTTATTATTGTTATTATTTATTGAATACGTGAGGCTAAATTAAATTAAATTAAACTATAAACCCTTAACAGCTGATTTGATTTATTTCAATATCTAATCAAATTATTTTTTTTTAAATTATTCCCGCAGAAATAGTCAATATCCATTTGAATAACATGTAGAATTAGTTTTCCAAAACTACAATATATATATATACTAATGTAAAATTTGTGGTATTGAGATTTTACCATGATAATTTTTGTCAAATTATAAAAGAAAGGGACACTTCATTTTTAATTTTTCAAAAGAACCTTTTAAAGATTAAAAATAGTGCAATTGGCTGTACATGTATGGAATGGAATTATATAAAAAACCCAAGTACAACTTTTAGCAATATTTTGAGCGAGTCAATTTATTCAAATAAAATATTTGGGCAAGTGGAAAGAGGGTTAAGTCCGAACCCATTGGCTAAAAACAATTAAACATGTCTTATAAAAATACATTCTCTTCATTAATTTTTAAAAAAATTCAAAGTTGTTTACAAAAAATGTTAAAATAATATATTATTTTATATTTTGTTAAATTTCGTATCGCGAATTAACTATTTAGAAGTAAGAGTAACAATCAGGTGCATTCTTAATTTAACTTATTTAAGACAAATAATTATTTTTTAACCATTTTAAATAATTTAAAAATTATATTATTTTAAGAAAATTATTTCCAAACATATAATGAAAACGTAGGAGATGTATTTAACAAAAATAAGTTTTATATAAAAATAAAAATTAAATGTATAGTGATATATAAATTTTAAAATTTTTAAAGTCGTATAAGTTTTAAAAAATCAAATAATTTTTTAATATTATTACATGATTTTTATTTTTGTAGTTTAAGTTTGGTTATTCATGATCAAATTTTATAGATAATTTTTTTATTTTTAAATAAAAGAGTATTCTTATTTTACATGTAAAATTAATAAACTTAGTTACTAAATAACTAGAGTAATAAAAATTATTTTTAATAAAAATGATTAAAAATATTATTTTATTAAATTTCACATGTGATGTCATTTTAAATTAATATTCTCTCTATATATTCATTCATATGACGTTGTCACGTGCTTTGATTTCAATAACGATACGTACTTAGTTACTCTCATCCACAAGTGAAAGAAAATATAAAAATAAAATAAAATAAAAATATGTAAGCTAACCCACGTGTATGTAGACCACATATTAAATGTTGGATATTTTAACCTGATGCTAATCTTTAACTTATTAGAAGTTATAATTAGGCTGAGACAGAATAGATATTCATAAAAAAAATGTTTATAATAAAAAAGAAAAATTAGTTATTCATTGATTTTAAATTTAAATATGAATATTTTGTAAAATATAAAATATGAGATTATAAATTTATTTAATATATAAAAAATATTTTTATATTATTATTTTATTTTATATTGTCTTTATTTTTTTATTCGAAGTGAAAGATCACAATTCGTCCTCAAAGTTAAAAACTAATCTCGCTTACGGCTTATGAGTTTTAGACACGATAAAATTCAAACACATGGCCTCCTACTAAATAAATCCATCACACATATATGTATATAATGAGATGTTATACCATTACACCTACTTTTTAGGTTATATTGTCTATATTATATTAAATTTTGATTTTTTTTAAGTTTATAAAAGTAATTTTCATACCTTTTTAATAAAAAAAATGTTTTATTGTAAATACATAGTTTAAATTAATTTAATTAGATGCATATCTTCATTATATTTAATAATTTAAAATTAATTTTTATCAAAACCATGTAATATTAAACTATATATCAAATAGATATTTAATTATAAACCTAAATCTGATTTGAGTCAATGTTATATAAGAATCTTTACCATAATAACTAATTGAAGACTCTAATTTTAGAACCTATCAAATAAGGTCCTCCTGAAACTATAATTTTTTATTAACTGTCAATATTTAATGGTCGTGTACATTATTAATCGAAATATAAGAAAGTTTAGGTCCTCGTGTGCATTATGAAAATTTCAGGCCTATAAGTTGTCAATACTGAGATGTGTTGAATTTGAATAATTTTTTATAAATTAAAAATAAATGATAAAATTTCTTATAAAAAATGAAAATTAATATGAAAAAAAAAAAATCATAAGTGAAAAATAATTTATTTCTTTAAATTTTTTAAAAATTAAATAAAAAATTTCTAAAAAATGGAAAAACATAAATTGATTTTAACTTATTAAAAAAATTAATTTGTTTTATTATTTAAATTTTTAAAATTCTGTAAGTACTTATTTTTTAATTATGCAATTATTAATGTTAAAATGCAATTTGATGGCTTGTTGAAAAAGGATGAATGTTAGAGTAAAATTGTAGATTCTTTGATAAGTTATTTTATTACATTGGAGCCATTTGCCTGCATGTAGAGATAAAAATAAATTAGGTTAAACTTTGTATAAATAGATTTAAATTATTTAATAATTTTGAAATTTGAGTTTGATATATTATATGTTATTTATTAAATTTAGTTTAAGTTTTTTGAGTCTTATTTGATCTTTTATTATTTTTAACGATCTACTTGTATTGAAATTTTTTGTATCACTCTTTTTTTCTTAATTGTTTTTAATTATTATTGAATTGTGTTTTAAATTGAAATTCTTGAATGAAGTTTGCTACAGGGAGTTTCGCTTAAGTGAGACCGGATGTTCTGGACCAAGTGATTCTAAAGCTTTCTCGTTTAGGTAAGATGAACCTCGTCCAAGTGAAATAAGATAAAGTTACCCCAATTGTCTTTTCGTCCAGGCGAGATGAGCTCAGTCAGGAAAGGAATCGCAGGGAAAATGAGAAGCTCTCTAGACCCCTTCTTACTCATACGAGAATAACCTTGCTCAGGTGGTAATATCAAAAAAAGCTTAAAAAATCACTGTCTGATGTTTTCATCCAGGCAAGATGGTATCTCATTCAAGTGAGAATGTGCTTGTTTGAGGGGTATTTAAGGAATTTAACCCAAAAAACTTGCAATACAATCCAAAGTTATCTTTTCTCTTATTTTCTCTTTAAACTCTCACTTTCTTGCCTAAAAGGAAACTCCCTTAAACTTTGATCATTCCTTGAATCTGAACTTGGACGTTCAATCCGATCAACTCCAAATAAGTTTTAAGGGGCTCAATTCTCCAAGCTCTGTTCTATTCTCTTTATTTTCAATTTTATCAAATGTGCTTTCTTTTGTGATATTTAGGAAGAGCTCAATTCTTTGAACGAAATCTTTTACAAATCTTTTTTCAAACCTTTATTTCGAAGTAAGGAGAGTTCTATCTAATCATTAAAGCATAGTTAATGTTTTGTACTCATAGCAGTACTATAGTGTGTTTTTGGTCTGTAAATGTATGTTTGAATGATATTTAATTGTTGTAAAAAGTTGATGATACATATTTGGTTTGTTTTGGAAAATTTATTAGTATTTCATAATATATGTGTATATAGACTTAATTTGGAAGTGTTTCACTAAGCATGATATTTTAGCTGAATAATGAGATTGAGATAAAAGGGAGTATATAGTGAGTACAAGTGATGAAAGGAGTTAGTGAGAATAGTTATAGAGATACACTGAAAGTAGAGAGTTCATGATGATTTTTGAAATATGGAAGAAACGTAAGGTGGTGAACTTTATTCGCGTATGTGTAGACACTCTATTTGAGAGTGAATGTGTCATATTACCTCACACTTGTCTCCTAACTAAACTCTTGATTATACATTTGCTAAGATGCTCGTTATCATATATGTTGTATCTGTGTGCATAAGCTAACTGATGACTATTTACCTATCTGTGTAAGACTTCATGCAGTGCTGAAGACATCATATATCTTGATCACAATGCATAGAAAAGTGCGTATTTAAGAGAAAGAAGTATAGTGATTTTGTGATTAAGTATGTATGTATTTGTGAACATTACTGATGTATTGGTTTATGTGTTTAACGTGGTAACACTTTCTTTTGATTCATAAGTAAAGCTTGAGCTGTGATTTTTAATAATGAAATTGTATTATGGTTAGTGGTGAGAAGACACTTATCCTTACTAAATATTTTAGTGTATAAAAATGACAAACCCCTAGAAACTTATTAGATTAGTTGATTATTCTGTAAATAGTAGATTTTTTTAGAGAGTGGCAGTGACTTTGTTACTGTAAATTTGTTGTTGATAGTGATAATGGATCTGGATATGTATATACCTTAGAAATAACAATAGCATATAATGTACCTTTTGATTACCTTGTTAGTGGAAGGATTCACCAAACTCTTAATTTGTACATATACAGAGGTATGGTTCGAACATCATATGTCACAAGTCATGTGTATACCTTTAATAATCATGATGTATGGGAAGACTCACTCAGTTTGCCTTTAAACAAGTGACAAGCATTGAAATTGTGGTTGACACGGGTGATTTGAGTGAAGACGAAGAGCTAGTTAAGAAAAAGGGTTAGCATGATGACGATGACTAAAACTGAATCCTCAGTGTTTAGGGTGTGGATAGAGATTACTCTCATGATTTAGTTTATTTTGATATTGTAATTGTGTACACTGAGTCCTAATGTGTATTTTGATAACAGTCTATAAATATTAAACTTTTATTTGTAAATGAAGTTTAATATATGTACATTTCTTTATTGTTCTAGTGTAGAATTAATTATTAAAATACAATCTATCTTTTGTTATTTTTTATACTTTGTAGATTGACTCATTTGCAAAGAAAGTTTAATTTTTATCATATCTTCATACTACATGTATAAGAAATTCATTTTATTTTCTTTACCTTGTCATAATAATTATATAAACTAAACGAAAAATCAAAAGTGTCACACCTTTAATAAGTTATTAAGTCTCTTTATCTATAGGTTATTGAATAATCTAAATAGGTATGTTTTTATAAAGACTATAAGACTTATATCTAAATAAAACATAAAAAAAAAATAGTTTAATACCTTGAATATTTATAATAAAATTACATATTTTTATTTATTATTTTTAAATCACATATTTAATTTAAATAAATAAATCACTAAATATTCAACAAAAATAAATACACATCAATGTAAAACATACAAAATAGATTAAACAATAATATAAAAAAATTCAACAAAGAGCACTCTCTTTTACAAAAGGTATGTAATAGAGATACTTTTTAACTCTAATGAAGAGATTTAAAATTTATTTAATATAATATTATATTATTTTTATATAAAATTATCTAATATATTATTATAAATTTTATAAATATTAAATAAGTCATTCTATTAGATTTAATAAACTTTTTTTAAGCTCGAGTTATTGAATTAATTAAACTTTTAAAAAAATTTAAATTAAATCTATTATTTCGTGTTAATTCAAGTTAAGCTTTAAAAATATTAGAATACAAACTCTTATAAGACAGTTTGTCTTAATTTTATCCCTACTTGCAAACTATAATATACTACTATAATTCAAACAATTTTTCTCCGTTAATTATATAAAAGCTAGGGTAAATTATATTTTATCTCCAGAAACTTTATAATTTTCTCAATTTATTTATCTTTTATACTTTCTTTTACCAATTGACTCTCATGCTGTCCTACAATTTTAGTATAACTTTGCCTCTGATAGAAAAATTTTATTGACAAAAAAGGTATAAAAGACTAAATTTAAAAGATATGAAATTATAAGGGATAAAATATAATTTACTCTAAAATGTATTATAACAACGTAAACTATACCTAAGAAAACGTATATAAAGTGCCGTGCTCTGTTAATTAAATGCCTAACTTCACAACAAAAAATTATTCACACGAGAATTCTTTCAAAAAATATATATACTATCATGAATTTTAGAAACACGTTGAGAACAGAGTTAGGGAGAAGAGATATACCACCCTAAATGCTTATTATTCCTACCAAGATATCAAATTTTTCTGTCAATTCAACTTTTCCCAATAAGTCAAAACAGCGCATATGTCACAGGAGCCTCGTCTGTCTACATAGCGATTGGTTTATTAACTTCAGGCATGCACCTGTCAAACCAGATTATTGGTATAACTGTCATATTACATGGGCTATGTCTGTACTGATAACCCATTTTTACACAAAGAAAAGACGAATTAAGTTGCTCAGTTTTGTTCTATTGTCAAGATTTAAATTTAAACATACTCAAGTAAAGCGAAATTTATTTAAAGACAGAAAATAGAATATAAAACTAATAATGAAGTACACATATTCTGACTTGCTCAGTAATGTTAAAAAATATATATAATAATAATAATGGGTATTTTATTTTTCTTTTTGGTCAATAAGAAATAATGTGTATTCAAAGCGTAGAATTGGAAGCATGACATGTGCGCCCATTATTTTCCGATTCTCGGCCGAAACCTTAATAGTTAATAATGGGCCAATCCATGGACCGTGACTAATTACACGTACCTTCATCATCAATCACTGCTGATGAAATTATTTTACGAGTATAAAGATGAAACTATGGCCAATTGTAGTCAAACATGTTGGACTATAACCAAACAAATATTGGAATTTATCAATTGTGCTTAATAAAATAAATATATTATGATTTGAATCTTCATTTCTTCCACTTGCTTGTTTGCGTATGGAACTACGCGCACGTGTTGAATGTATATATATGGTTTGAATTCTTAGGAATTAATAATAATAAATTATTCTAGTCTCGTGGTTGATTTAAAGTTTTTTTTATTAAATTCATTGTTTTGCTTGGAGTTTGATTTGATGTATTTACAAAATGAATGTATGCATTAATTTCTTTGATTGACTATTATTGTACATGTGTGGCAACGAGGTTGGGGAGGCACGAGAAACAGATGTCATTTTGCAGGTTGGATTATTTTATTTCCATATCAAATTCTTTTTAATTGGAATTATCATAGGGCCAACCCCATCCAACATTAAGTGCCTGTTAAAGAATTTAGTTTTCATCCGAAGCCTATTATAGGAAATCAAACGCTAATTAATTGATTTTATCCCTCAAATTTGTACTGAAAATTGTGTCAGAATGGTTAGAGGTGAATATGTGAGTGAGTTCGGTTTACACCCACATGCATAGACATGATATTTAAGACGATTTGTTTCGTACAAATCAATTTTCCCAATTATAGATTAGCGTATTTTAATCTAAAATATGTAATATTATTAAATTTATTTGTTAGGATTAATATATATATATATATATATATATATATACAAAAGTAATTATTTAAATATATGTTAATTTTTTGTCATGATTTAAATGTTTAATTTTACATTAAATATTAAATGAATAAATATACTCATTTACATGAGTAATGAATGAATATTTTATTAACATAAATTTTATAATAAATAAAAAATATACAAAAATCTAGCAAATAATATACCTAAAAATAGTATTTATTTTTATAATTAAGATAAAAATAACAGTAATTATATCCTATATAAAGGATTTAAAAAGATGATAAATAATAAATATTTAAATATATATTTTTTGTCATTTTTTTCTTAATTTAAATGTGTTTGATTTTTTATTTTTACACATTAAATATATGAAAATAAAGATGAGTAACTCTTGCTAATAAAAATTAATTTGAGTGTGAAGTAGTTTGGTATTGTTTAAGTAAGATTTTAAGTTTAAATGTTTGTATATATAAATAATTCTAATAATAAATTCATTAACTAGATGGATAAAAAAATATGACTGAAACATGTATTTAGTAAAAGTGAAAAGAGAGAAAATGGTGTAAGAAATTGAAATAAACAAAAAAATAAATGTTAGCGAGGATGACAGTTGGAATCATGGGCCAGTTTCGGGCAGCCGCAAAATAGAGTACAATGCATCTGCGTATGTATATGTTTGGAAAATGGCTTGTCAGCTGCCTTTGGAGTCTTTAACTCCTTTCCTGTTTCTTTTTCTTTTTCTTTCTTTTTTAATTTTAGAAAATGCTGAACGAACCCTTGACTCTTGCTAGAGAATGCTGCTTTTAGCCTTATCATCATCCCTCGTCAAACAATTCAATTTTACCTCTTACACGGAATTGATGAAAGAGAGAGACGAGCTTATACTATTTATACACTTTTCCATTCATTTATTTGGATCTTCTATCAATATTACGTAACTAAATTTGCTAAGAAAAGTTTAGAGGGAGGGATACATTTATTGTCAGAAAATTAAGATAAATTGTTAGCCTCAGTGAAATTTCGTAATAGAATTATTATATCAAATAAGTGGAGCTAGAGATTATTTTTAAATGTTCGGTGATGAAATATTAATTTTTTTTAAAAGTTGTTTTAAGTCTTCGAAATCGAAGGTCTTAGTTCACGTGAACAGTCGTTTGTTCTGCCCCCTAACGAAGAAATCTCTATATTGAAATTTATGATTTTAAAAAGGAGGAGGTTATTAGATCGGATGAGGTAGCCTCTTAATGTTTTGTTTGGACGTGAAGACAGAATTTATAGAGAGACGATTAAATAAAAGGAAAATTTGGGATTTTTTAGATTATTTAGATGAATAAATTAGAAAATAAAAAGAAAACAAAGAAAGATGAATTAACTTTTTCAATGTTGTATAATATAATAAATTATAGTCAGTTTAAGGGTGTTATAATGGCTTATTTATTTTTTAATAATTTTTAAAAATATATTATTAAAATAATATTTTTATAACAATTTCTTTGTTTGAGGTTTTTTTGGATATGTCCCTACAAGTTAGATGCAAAACTTATTTTTTTAAAAACAAATTTTGTTAATGCAAACAAAATTTTAATATAATAATGCGTTAAAATCTTATCAAATTCTTTTTATACCGATAATATGGATTTTTTTTAAAAAAAATAATTACTATATTTTTAATTATTATAAAAGTAACATTTTTTTAGATTAATTTTTTTAAAAAATTGTTAAAATTTAGTTTTTAATACTTTTAAAATGTAAAGACTAAATGGTCAATTGTGCTCTAATCAGTTGAATAACAAAAATTCAACTTATCACTGTTGCGTTATTATTATTTTTAATATTATATTATTTAAAAAATAATATTTATAAATATTTCTAAAAAATATTATATTATTTTTTTAAAAATTAATAATTAATCAATCTTCTTCAACCTTTCTCCCTCTCTCGTTCTCTCAGCACAACTACAACTCTTATGTTACCGTTTCTTAAGTGACCCAAAGGTTGAAGGATTAATTCATAAGACCTATTATTAGTTCTAATCTCTAACTATCAAATGAAATCAAAAGTTTTTATTTTGTTACAAATCCTATTTTTTAATTTCTACTGGTAAGTAAAATCAATCAATCACTTCATCATTTTTCTATAAAATAAAATAAAATCTAATTCTCAAACACAATTGAACTTTAATCAAAATAATGTTTTTAAAAGTTGCATAGTACTCTTTTTAAAAAAGGGTCATATTTTTTCATGCGCAAAAAGATCGAGTGAAGGAATGAGAAATGGCTCGTAGAAACTCAAGAACGTCAAACTTAGAGCATATTTGACTTCAAGAAACATTTCTTGTTTTCATTTTCTGAAAATAATTTTTATTTTCAAATTTTCAAAATTTTAAAAATGTGTTTATTTTGACTTTTTATTTTCAAAAATAAGAAACATTGAAAATGTGTTTGGTTTAATTATTTTTAATAATGGATTTATTTATTTTTATATAAAATTTAAAATTGACTATTAATATTTTATTAATAAAAAATTTTATAATAAAAATTTTACATTATATATTTTATTAATACCAATTTTATTGCACTATTTATTTAACATGTTTAAATACTATAACTATTACGTCTTAAAATTAAAAAATAATAAAAAATATAGCATATATAACTTTAGTTTAGACTCTCTGTGATGTACATGTTTTTAATATAAATTTATTAATTTTATATACGTTGCTTCATTTTAATAAAAATAGATTTAAGAAAAATTTAAAAGTATATACTCTTCTGAATTTTATCTTATTTAATTATGAGTATTCTAATAAGGTGTATGTATACATCTACATTCCAAAATTATTATTAAAATATAAATATATAAAATTTTGTAAATAGCAACTACAAGTGTAATAATAATAAAAAATAAAAAGAGTATAAATATGAATTTTTTATTAATTTATATAAATAAAATATAAAAATAATATAATAAATAGATAAATATTTATTTTAAAATTTAAAAAATAAAAAAATAGCATATATAGTATAAGAGGTAACATATAAGCAATAGTAAGAAAACGGTGTAGTACTTAACATTTTAAATCTTGTACATATCATTGTAACATAAAAAAAATAAAAGATTAAAATACTAACAACAGACATAACATTACAATGCAACATGATAAAAGATTAAAAAAAATAGTAGAAATCACTATTTATAAGCGTCAATTTTAATGTATAATGTATATTAGAATCATTGATTTTAAACATAACTATTAATTATAAAATTCTTTTTAAAATTTCTGGTAATTTTTTCACATTTGATTTGCAATTATTTCTCAAAGTTATGCCATTTTAGTAACTTGATTAGTATTAATACTGACATCTTCCTTCTCTACTCCCAAGCTTTGTTCATCCATAATTAAGTGATTTTAGTAAATTGGTCGAAAAGTTTATCTTTGCAATGTTGCATTTTAATAAAATTATGTATAGTGCAACAAGCAATTGGAATTAGTCTTTGTCTTCTAACTAGATAATTTGGCATCAACTTTAAAATTAGAAATCTAGTTTTTAATACTCCAAAACATCTTTCAATGATATTCCTTATTAAATAATTCTTGTTTCTTTTGTGATCGTCCTCTATCACAAAAATCACATAAATGATATCTTTGTCTTTGGAATGGTGCAAGATAGCTTGACATATATTGATAAATTCATTCAACAAGAAAAAATTGATTGTAATATAAATAATATATATAACGCCCCGAGTTTTGTAATTATATTTTGCATATTAATATAAATTTTGGATTACTATTTGAATATGCGTTTGACTTGTGTAGTGATGTGTATATGTGTGTAAATACATGTGGATGTATATATATATATATATATATATATATATATATATATTTGTGTATTATGGTTGAAAAGTGAATGTGGACTTGTGATTGGATTAGAATGTTGGCTAAGGTTGTGATGCAGGGGTATTATCATTGTAGCGAGAAGGCCTGGGGCAAAGGATGTGCATCTGTTGTGTTCTCACTGCAGCGAGAGCTTCCTCGCTATAGCGAGAGAACAATAGAGGAGGGTGTAATTCTGGGGTGCAGTCTTACTGTAGCAAGATTTTACAAAAATCAGAGTGCAGATTCTTCTGAGATTTTCGCTGTAGCGAGAGTGTCATGACTCTTAGAGTATTTGAAGGATTTAGAGTTTGAAAAACTCATTTTCCATTTCTCTCTTCAAACTCTCTTCGATTCTCTCTACCCTCAACTCTTCTTTTATAAATTAAATTGCCTCCAAAATTGTTTGGAAGCAAGATTGAAGGTTGGAATCCTGATTGGAGCGCTTGAAGGTGAGTTTTATGGGTTACGGTTTCGATTTTCATCCATTTCTTTCATTTTCTCAGTTTTTCATGGAGTTTTCCATATATTTAGGATGAAAATATGTGTGAGGAACATTTCCATTGTTGATTTGTGCTGGGTGTTCAATCCGAGGTAAAAATGGACTCTACCCTATCCTTTTGAGTTTAGATTTCATTTATGTTGCTAGATAGTGGAATGTGGCTGAGATAGAATGTAGGAAAATGTGTGTTTTGATGGAAATTAAGTATGAAACATGATATGGTAGTTGTTGGATGTTTTGTGCGATGGAATGGTTTGTTTTATGATTGGATTGTAATGGGAACTTTGTGTGAAATGCAGTGTGATTGATATTGTATACAATGTGTAGTGAAATGGTTGATTACAATATGGTTGAAATGTGTTGAAATGTGTTGACATGTCATTGGTTTATAATGAATAATATGAAATGATTGAAAATACATGTGAATGGCATGATGGTTGTATTTGAATATGTTGGAAAACTATGAATGGTTTAGCGATACACTAGGTGGTTGTGACACCAACAGTGAGCGTGGGTGCACCACGGGTTACACACTCTTCTCCTGACTCGGCCTTTAAGTAACACCTTTGCTTAAGGGTCCAGTACCGCACACGTTGTATTCATGGAGCGGGGGCTATTCGGTGACTATTTATGGTATGAAACTGAGTAAGTCCTTAAGGTTGAAGGCATCAAAAAACTGTAATCATAGTGTTACAATGAGCGTAACTAACGTGCAGTGAACGCACGTGTATATGTGAAATGATTGAAGGTGTAATGAGCGCACCTGTGTATGACATGATGTGTAAACATGTGTGTGGATTGATTGACGGTGCAGGAAGCGCACTTGTATGTGAATTAGAGTAAAATATATTATTTTATACTTGTTTGGTGCGTGATTTGAATAATGTTAGAAAGGTGTGTAATATGTGAGGTGAGTCTCTGTGTTTGTGTGTAATAGTATAGAATATTCACTCATACATTTATTTTTCAGGTGATCAAGGCGATTAGCACCAGACTCAGTGAAAGAGATGAATAAAAGTGTTATAAGACTTAGAAAATTTATTTTGAAAAATTGTGATGTATTGATAGGTCTTGTAGCACTAATTTTTTATTCAAATTTGTAATCTATCCTTATTTTGAAATACTTTAATGAAATTATGTATTAGGAACTATTGAATGAAATTTTTATTATTCTCATTTTATTGTAAAATTAATTTATTTAGAAATTAAATTAAGGTGTTATAATATACATATAAAAAAATATATGAGAGAATAGGAAGCAGGAAAAGGAGGAGGAGGAGGAGAAAGAAGAGGAAGAAGAACAAATGTGAAGAAAAAAATAGAAAAAAGAAGAAAGAAAAAATTACGTATGACAAAATTTACCTGAGCTAGAAAGATAAAGGGAAACATAAAGCAAAGTGTGAGTTAATAAATATAACATAATCTAATTAAAATTGGACGATATTTGTAATGCCACCACTTTTTCATTCTCTTCATTTTCAATTTTTTCCATTTTTAAAGAAAATATTGAAAATAAGCTTTTTTTTTCATTTCCAAATTTGAGCTATATTTTGAAAATATTTTTAAGAAAAGTATTTTCTAAAATCTAACTAAACCAAATAAGGTCTTAAGGTGCAAATCGATGGAATTGAAATAGTTAGAGAGAAAGTGAACAATGACAAGAATGACATTAAGCTGAGAGTGCAAAACCTTAGGAAACAAGTAATGATGATAACATTAACAATGATTTTGACGAGAATAATAATGGAGTCCTTTAAATCTAAATTAGTTACTTCCTCCACCAAAGACCCTCAAATCTCAATCACTTCAACTAAAGAAAAATCATAATTTAGAATTTTAATAATAAATATATTGTTTTCTTGGACCTTTCTTAAGTTTTTTTTTTTCCTTGTGTTTTATGCATGAAAAACAATACATCATGGTTCTTGCATGCAAAATGCAAGGGTTATAATATTGAGTTAGTTCATCCTCATCACACCAAAAATTGAGAAAGAATCACAATTCAGAGTGCTAGTAATAAACATTGTTTTCTTAGGCCTTTCTTAGGTTTCTTGCATTTTTCTTGTTTCATGCATGAAAATTAAAACAATCACATGTTCTTACAAGCAAAATATAGATAAAAATGTTTAAACAAAATGTATCATGCAATAAAGACAAAGGAATCAAACATAATCAACAACTTCAAAGGAAAACAAAGCAAGAGTATCAAAGAAATGATAAATCCATAAAAAATTGATGAAATTCTCGTATAAATTCCTTCTTAGGCTTGACGAGGGACGCTTATAGCCTCTATGCCACAAGAAAATCTTGTGGAAGGTGAATGTACTAAAAAAAAGTTTTGAATTGTGTCCCAATAGGTTCCTAAAAAAAAAAAACTGCAAAACCCCTTTCTTTAGAGTTTTGGAGTGAGAAAATAAAAGAATTTAAAATATTTTTTTAAAGAAATATATAAAGAATCTTCAAAATGAGAGAGAATGGTAAAAAAAAAATGAACTCAAATTCCTAAAATGAGAATCGCAACTCTTTTATATGTAAAAAAAATTGTATAATTTGCTTAACCATGTCTAAATTCACTTGAACAAATTTGGTGTTGTGTATGAATTACCACTTTAAACAATTTAATAAAGTTAATTTAGTACATTGTATTAATTGTCTCTTTACAAAATTTGCTAGTACAAATCAAAATTTGATTAAGTTAATTTGTTGCAAGAGATAGTCTTTTTCTACGTAAAATTCTCTTAAGCTAAAAAAAATTTATTTAAACCATTTTTTTCAATAAAAATTATATATGTATATTTATTTTTAATTTTAACTTTAATTTTTCCTTTTTTTCTTTTTTTATTTGTTTTCTTTTTTCTTTTTTATTTTTAGTTTTATTAGAAGCGGATAAAATTGAGTAGTTGAAGATTGAAACATTTATAAATGTGCAGGTCATAATATTCAGAAAAATAATAGAATGAGATTGAAAAGAAAAAACAAAAGAGAGACAGAAAGATACCAAATAAACAACAAGGTAGAAGATTAACTACTACATGATATTAATTACTTTAAAGATGGTTGAGTCAAAGAAAGATGCTTAAGAGTTAAGATGAGATGGAATAATAAAAAGGAAGAAAAGTGAAACTTGTCTAACTAAGAATTTCTTTTTGTGCAAGAGAAAATAAACGAGACCTAACATATTTGTAAATAATTCTTTTCTACGAAAACGGTGCAATTTTCATGCTCACAAATGAATAAAATTGAAGACAAATGGTGTAGTTCATCAATAAAACCAGTATTATTAAATTTCGATTTGGTTTAGCAGGTTGATTTGGTCTAACTAGGAATCAAATAAATACTTACATAATTATATTTTTATTAATTATATTTTTAATTATTATTCTCTGTCTATTATTTACTTAATTTTAGAGAGTTGCATTTTAAATAAATGATCATAACTTTTTTTAAAAATATATTATTTTAACAATAAAACATTTATTTTTAAATTTAAGTTATTTTCACCTAGATAAAATAATATTTCATTGTCATTTATTATAATTTTAGGATAAAAAATTCCTCAAATATTAAATTAATAAAAAAATTTATTTAAAATTTGTCAAAAATAATTATAAGCAAGCTAACGAGTCAAATTTAATTTTAAAACTTTTTAATTAAGTTAAACTCAAAATTTAAATTTAGCTTATTTTCAATATTTTTCATAAATCAAAACTTTAATTACTAAACTAGTTACTGAACTCTAGTGAACCAGTCCTAATCAAACCACATTTTCATCACAATGAGGAATCAATTCCAGTACAAAGAGCAGGTGATGAAACACATGCCCCATCTTTGCTACACACAAGTTTGCCAATATATATTAGCCATTTTAATAATACAAATAGTACTTGTGTTGCATGCTAAAAACTAAAATCCTAAAAATCATACAAGGCTTGTCAATGGGATTAAACCCCACAACTAAATAGAAGAGGAGAAGAGCTCATGTCAATCTACCACAACTTTCAAACGTTATAATGATGCCTATTTTGTATTTCTATTAATATACTTTTTTTTGACAAATGTTAATCAGTGTTTTAAGAACACTATTTAAAGAACTAAAAAAATTATTAATAAAATATAATAATATAATTATTTTACAATTTTTTAATGCGATTCAACACAATTTTCAATAAAATCCCTCGTCTTCTAATTCTTTAACAAGTATCATGTGTCTTAATAACACTAGTTACTAAGACTCAGTTTTATTTAACTAGTTCAACCAATAACCCTAATAATCTAGTGACTACTATCTTGACTAAGTCAATGACCAATTTAACCTTAATAACACTAGATAAAACACCGTTATATAAGTAAGTCATTCACTTATTTTAAAACTACTTTTTGGAAAAAAGTTATTTAATAACTTTTACAAAGTATTAATTTAATACAATTAACTGCTAAATCATATGAATTTATTTTGGTAATATACACATTAAATATTAGATAAAATATTAATTTTAATCTATATTTATTTATATTTTAAAATATAATATTCATTAAAATCAAGTTCATGTGAAAAAAATTATGATTGAGTTTAAAATGTTACATTGGTTTACAGTTACAAACTGAATAAACATAATAATTACTTTGTTGCTCTACCCATTAATATATGGACTTAATGATCTCAATAATACTTTTTTAATTACTTATTACCAAAATAAAATAAAATAAAAACTATTTTTTTGTCTGGGACAAATTTTTGCCACGTCAATCCATATTTCGTATAGAAGTTAGATGAAATTAATTTTTTATTTTTTTAATTAATCCAATTCATCTAAAAGAGAGATGAAATATCACATAATACAACACATGTTAGCTATTTCTATATAAGAGGCAAAAAAAACAAAAAAAAAAATTGAAATTTTGATTTTGCCGCTTGGGTGACACGTGGACCAATGAGGGACTTTCGTCCCTTATGCAGATGAAATAGTGGTTTCATTTGAATTAGAGATGAAATTCTCTCATTGGTCCACGTATAACCCAAATGAACGGTCATTGCGAAAGGCTCTTCTCCCTCTCCCCAATCTGGTTCAACAGCGGAAGCCATAGCCAAATTTCTCATTCATTTGTTTTCACAATTTTTGAGTGGGGAGGGTTGTTTTGTTCTTAATCCATTGCAGAACTGTGATTTGTTCCACTTCTATTGCCGGTTGTCATTGTTCTTAGACAGGACGGTTAAAGATATTAGGAAAACCGACAACCTGTTTTGCTGTCATCTACAACGGAGAAGAAAGGTAGAGGTGGTCGCCAGAGACAAGCCACACACTGCATAAAGTACCATTGTCACTGAGGTCCTCCATTGTCGGAAAAGTGTGCTTGTTGGAAAAAACTACACCATGTATTTAAATTTTTATTTTATGTATTTAAATTTTTTTATAATTCATATTTTATTGAATAGAAAAATAGTGATAATTATGTTTAGATTAAAAATGATTTTAAATTTATTTTAGTAATTTTATAGAAATATAAAATTAATTTTAATTTATAAAAAATAAAAGTTTGCATGTAAAATTATTATAGTAATTTAAAGTGTAAATTTAAAATCAAATAAAAATAAATTAGATTAATTAAATACAATAATAAATTGTTAAATAATATTTAAAATAGAAAAATAAAAATAGTTGTATAAGATTGGTTGATTAATAATATAACGAATGATAATTAGAAAATATATAAATATGAAAATAAAAATTTTGTATTTAATATTAATCAACATAAAAAAATGTAAATTGATAATTCTTTTTATGATTAAAAAAAATTTAGACAATTATAAAAAAACTATAATAGTAAAAAATTGAATGTATTATAATTGACTATATACTAATTTATATTCAAATTAGAGTAGTAAATATTTAAGATTAAAAAATTGAAAAATAAATAATTTAATTAGTATTAATTAATTATGATAAAATAACAAATTTACTTATGTAGTTTAAATGTTTGAAGTGATAATAATTAGTTTAGAAAAATAATTATAATTATTTAATTTAATTTATGATGAAATAATAAATATACTTATTGAATTAAATTTTTATATTGATACTAATTAGTTTAGAATAAAAAATGTTAAACATATAATATAATTTTCAATAAAATAAAAAATTTAGTATATTTGAATTATGTTATTAGTTGAAAAAATATTTAGTAAACTTAAAATAGAAGCAAAAAATAAATTTCATTAATAAAGGTCATTCATATATTTAGGACAAAAATTTAGTTTAAAAATTAGTTTTAAAAAGCTACAATTATTTGAGAAATGTTAAATTATGAACAAATAAAAACTTTATTAATTAATATTTTAAATTGAATGTGAATAATAGAAATTTAATAAATTGTTAAAATATTTATATTTTATATTTGAATAATGTGATTATGTAAGAACATTATTATATTATAGTTGATGTATGTTATTAATTTTTTTATATAATTAATATTAAAATTTGAAATTTTAACCATGTTGTTTTGATAACTTAATTAGTAGTAATTCTTATACACAAAATATGAAAATTATAATAAATATTGTACTAACAAAAAAAAATTGAATTTTTTTTAGATGGCTTCTTCTTCAGGACAGAATAGGATCATTTATCTTGGACCAGAGGACCTTCATTATTGCTTTTATAGATGATTCATGTATCTGAACATATTTGGGATGGTCGGGTTCATCCTATTTTGAAGGTTAGGAAGAGCCAATTTATACTAGCTAGTTTAGATGGTGTTCCACAAGAGATCCTTCCACATTTAGAGCTTGCGGGATTTACTAGAATTGCTCACGTATGTCAGTTTCCACTAGACCTCCCATTGATCATTGCATTAATAGAGAGATGGAGGCCAGAGACACACATTTTTCACTTGCCTCAAGGCGAATGTACGATCACTTTGCAGGATATATCTGTGTTGTTAGGTTTACGGATTGATGGAAAACTTGTGATAGCACCTATTGGAGGTAATTATGCTGATATGGTTGAGGAGAGCTTAGGAATTCGACCAGAACATGATGCTTTTGTTGGTAGCTTCTTGAAGATGAGTTGGTTAAATCAACATTTTACTCATGTTGTGATGCATGCACATAGTCCTTTACATATCACCCGATTTGCTAAGTCTTACATATTGCGGTTGATTGGGGGTTTTATGTTAAGCGACCACTCCAACAGCAGAGTCTCAGTCAGGTACTTACCTCTACTAGAAGATTTTGTGGTCACCGGTGAATATAGTTGGGGGTCTGCAGTATTGATCGACATGGTTTAGGTGAATTAGCTGCATTACTTGTTATGTGAACATGGAATAGGTTTCCATTTTTAGCTCTTAGTAACCCCCTACACAGGAGACCATCTTCCATATGCTACTGGTAATTGTAAACATTTATTTGTTCAATTTTAATTAACATACCTTCAATATTAACATTATATGTAAAATTTTGCAGGTGGTTGGCAAACCAAAGGAATAGAAAGGGGAGGAGAGACGTTGCGTATTTTGACATGCTTAGTCGTGAAAAGATAACCATTGATTGACATATGAAATTTTTGTCATATTGTACTTTTCTTCTCATTTTGAAATATGACTTGAATATTTGTGATTTATTTGCAGATAATTTGGCAACCATATTCTGTTGAGCTAATTCATTCGTTGCCACCTATATGTTGTGAGGGAATGGATTTGTAGAGAGTTGTAGTGCCTCTTATATGTTTTCAGGTGTGTGAGTGGCACTAACCAGATTGAGTCATACGGCAATTTGATATGGTTCAACATATACCTCGTGGTCCATACCAACCAGATGCACTACATGACTTGACACTGAGATGGAAGACATCTGAGAATTGGCAAGAGAAGCTTAAGGATGTCTTATACATTTGGGAGAGAAGGAGAGATTGGGTTATGACAAATGACCCCCATATTGGTTTGCTAAGTTCCAATTCTGAGTATATGCAATGGTATAGAGCTCACACTAGACGTTGAATGACAAGGGACGCAGCTGTCTCATCACTACTTGTAAGTATAATAAAGTGTATTTAAACACATGATTCTACTTTCCAGTTATGTTTGTTATTGATATTGTATTAAAACAAATGTTTATATAGGGTGATGATCTTGAGCGAGCCTACTACTTGATGACTGATGGCTATGATTCATTCACTTTTGATGAAATGCGAGACTTGTGTCAGTTTATGCTAGTTTTAAAGAAATGTTAGTTTTAAAGAATGATATGGACCGCATTATGGAGCCTATTTCTTCATCTGAGCCTCTCATACAGAGTGGAAATACTGATGATCCAGTTATAGATGTGGGTCAACCTAGGGATCGTAAAGAAGGCATAGGATTACAAAGTAGATGCATAAAGGTACAAGCGATAAAGTGGTCTCTTTCTCCCATTCCTGAGCATCCTGATGGAGAGTTTTATGTTCCATCGCAATTTCCTTTCCACACACAACATTGAGGTCTTTCATTGCATCCTCTCTACGCTTCACAAAATATTCAACCATTCGTCCATAAGTGCATTTTATCATAGCGGTTATAGGTAAGTTTCTTGCCCCCTTCTATACCTTGTTAATTACCTCTGACAAATTCGTGGTCATGTGTCCATAACGACATCCTTCATTGTCGTGACTCAATGCCCATTTTTCCTTTGATATGTTATCAATCCACCTCTGTACTTCTCGTGATTCATTGCAAAATCTTCTAAACTTTTCTTCGAATACAACCTTCGAAAGTATATATGCTGCAATGTACAAGAAGTCATTATAAAACATATAAAATAAATATATGAAAAGAGGAACACAAAAGGCATTACATTTTGTTACCTAATTTTGTCAGCTGTTTTTTCAATTCAATGTTCTTAAATCTATGATTGAAATTGCTCGCAATATGATGAATGCAATAAACATGAAATGCATAGGAGGTTGACATTCGATATGTGGGTTTGAAACAACACTTACGATGCTTTGATGCCTATCAGATATTAAACATATTCCTGTCTTTGTTGTTACGTGCACACGGATCATTGCCAAAAATCATTCCCATACTAACAGAGTCTCTCCTTTAACTATAGCAAATGCAAGTGGTAGTACACAATTATTCCCATATTGAGCTGTTGCAATCAACAATGTGTGACGATACTTACCATACAAAAAAGTTTCATCCACCTGAATAATAGGTTTGCAAAAGTTGAATGCTTCCTTGCATTGATTAAAACACCAAAACAATCGTTCAAAAACTCTAAATCTGTTGTCCTCTTGATGTCCAACAACAAACGACTTCGTTTCAATCTTATAAACAGACCCAGCAGCAGGAAATTGCATGTACTTTAACCATTTTGACAATATAGCATATGATTCATCCCAGTCACCAAATATTCTTATAATCGCCATCTGTTTTTCCTTCTAGGCCTTTTTGTATGAAATTTTATATCCAAATTGAGTTGTCATCCTTTCTTGAATTAGACTTATAAGCAATGATGGTTCAAGATTAACCATCCCTACACAAAACACAACATAATAGGTAAGTAACTTTATGTCTCATAAGGCTTCACGATATATGATGTTATGGAAACTTTCATAAATATAATAAAAACTTACCAATGATGTATGAACAGATCAAATCTGAATCTAGCTTGGTATGGTCTTGAGATATTGTAGGGTTGAGACACGTATGTTTACCCCCACACCTTGTTATTTTTCATTTTGTTGATTTTTTAAGCAATGATGCTCTTATTCTCCATGGACAACCATTGTTATGGTTTAAACACCTCACATGCAATTTTGTTGGTTTTGATTCAACAACAAAATAACTCTGATATATTTTTATTGCATTTTGTTTTAAGGCATTTTTAACTTCATCTTTTGACTTAAATAATAAACCTACATGTAAGGGATCTCCAATAACCCATGATTGATCTTCCCTAATTTCTTTAGCTTTAATTTCTTGGTCTGTGTGTTCCCAATTAATATAATTATAGTATGGACTTGCTTTCCATAAAGGTATTTCACCTACACCTATATATAAACAGACAACCATTATTCATTATTATAAAATTTTATAATTTAATCAATATACTCTTTAACTAACAATACCTCCAATATTTTCTTGTTGTAAATTTAAGTTTGAATCAAAATCATCATTCACGTTTGTATCTGATGAGCTGTCTAACGGAATATGTCCTTCATCAACATCATCATCACCATCACTATTGACTTCTTCATCTTTATCCTCATCTTTATCTTCATTTTTATAATTGCATAAATTTGCATATCCTTCAAAATACATACACTTATTCAATATTTTTCGTCGGTAAAAATAAATTAATATTCATAATAATAATTTAATTTATACCTTCTGTATCATTTATATTGACCATATCCATAAAGTTAGGCGGTGACATTGATAAGCTTAAGTCCAACATATTTGAGTCAACTCTTGAACTCTCACCAAATGCAATATCCACATATAATTTGATAACAGTTGTAATACTTTGTTGTTAATACGCACTAATCATATAATTAATATATTCATCATCACATATATCAAATACAATGTATTGTTTAACACTTGAATCAACCATAAAACGAGAAATTATTCTAGATATGAAATGATTATTACTAAGATTCAACTTGTCATGAATCTTTTTTTTTCAAATTCATAAAACTTATCCCTCTTCTTATCTTTATCATTTTTTTGTTATCTTCAAATGTCACACTTTCATTTCCAACAACAATTTTTTCATTCTAATATACAATAACAATAATCTCACTCATTCTGCATTTATAAAAAATATACAATATTAATAAACAATTGCAATTATACTTATTTATATAAATAATCAAATTAAATTATTATTAAAACATACAAACATACTACTCATTTCACATATTTTATATTACAAAAAAATTAATATTTTACATATGTATTCCACATATATAAACTAAATATTCACAACAAATATATCAATTTTAACATCATAATAATATTAAACATTTACTAACATAATTTTTTTTATTTTTTTAACAATATCTAAAAAGTTAATTTTTAATTCCAACATATACAAAAATACATTTACTAAGTACTGATCAATTTTAATTAACAAAACATTTCAATTTTAATAAATTATCAAAAATACAAAAATTTCACCAAAAATTTCAAAATTTATAACTAACCTTACAATTTTTTTGAAAGTCTTCCAAATCTTTGATTTCAAGCCTTTCTTCGTTTCAATCTTGATCCAGCGAGGGTAGGATTATATAGCCAAATTTTTTTGGATATTAGAGTGTAGCCGCTGCTGCTCATTGTCTTAGGGGTAATATGAACTTTGTCTCATATAAAGATGAAATTCACAAGATTTACACAAGTGTCGTCATCTTAATATTTTATCTGCATCAGGGACGAAAGTCCCTCATTGGTTCACGTGTCATCCAAGTGGCAAAATCAAATTTCAAATTTTTTCTGCTTTTTGTCTTTCTTATATATGAAATAGCTGACACATGTCATATTATGTAGTATTTTGTCCCTCTTTTAGATGAATTAGATTAATTAAAAAAATAAAAAATTAATTTCATCTGACTTCTGTACGAAACATGGACTAACGTGGCAAAAATTTGTCTCAGAGAAGGAATTAGTTATTTTTTTGTTTTATTTTAGTAATAAGTGATTAAAAAAGCATTATTAAGGTCATTAAGCCCTAATATATGTCCCCTTTTCTTTCAATAGAGGTATCAAAATATGCTAGTTAGTCTCAATTAGATTGTGCTTTTACAGCTTATATGATTTTCAAAATGGGTTAAACTAGAGTCATTATTATAATATTGAAATTTACTATCTTAGCCCAACTTTTGCAAGTTGTAGGCCGAATGAGCTAGCAGCCCATTAACTTTGTTTTTCTTTTAAAAAATCATCTTAAATTTTTGCAGACTAAAAATAACTTGTTAATTATAGACCAAAAATTTAAAGTGAAAAAAAAGTGTTCAATTTAATAAGCGCAAAATTTATTATTTATAAAAACTACTAAATGAAGTAATTTTAATTAAAGCAACTCAATTTTGGCTTTAATAAGTTAAAATTAAAATAATAAATTAAATTATTTTTTTAAATAATAAGCTAATTGACTAACTTATTTTAGGGAAATTAAATTTTGAGTGAAGTTTAGTGAAAATTCAACAAGGCTAAATTATGTCAAATCTCTGGTTGATCTATTGACTCTCCTCTCCCCTTTTTTCAATAATTAATGGGTGAAATATCCATTAATTTTTAAATATATTTTTTTATAAACATAATAAAATCTTTTTAATTGAATAATTAAGTAAATAAAATTTTATATTCATAATAAATTATTAAATTCATGGTCAACTTTGGTATACATATATAAAATTTATAAATAATTAACACAATTACACTGAGACATAAACTCAATATTATAAATTAAGATGAAACAGTCTCTTTTTAATTGATTCACGTGCATAATTAGTGGTTAATTCTTACAATTAATTTAAGTATATAAAAATATTTTTTATTATACTTTAATATTATAATTTTTTTTAAACATTTACTCATACTTAAATCAGCTACTATAAATAAATTGTCATTTAATAACACCTAGAAATTATTGAACATTATATTAATTTTGTAGTCTTTATTTATCCAAAAAATAAATTGACTATATTTGATAACAATAATTAATATATTAATTGTATATATTAGTATTTTTGCTAATAAAATCATTTATTAGTATACAAATAATTTGATAATATAAATAATTTGAGAACTAATGTTAACATTATTTATTTATTTATTTATAGTGTGAGCTAACTATTTTTTCTTCGTTTTATATGTTATCCTATTGAAAACTAAAGACTCTGTCTTATTTATTCATATTTTTATAATGCAACTTTTTTTTTCCGACACCAAACCCTTTATTAATTTGAGTTAAAAAAATAATATTACTTATTTATTTTTTTATAAAAAGGGATCAAAGAAACTGTAAAAAGAGTACAATAATGGGTTCCAATAATCTTATGGGTAATCTTAGAAAATTATTTAAATTATTGATGAAATTAATGTCATTAGTTATGATTTTTTTCAAGAACTCAATTACATTGTGACACATGATAAAGACTTACGTGTAATAAATTTTTATTAAAAATTATACAATAATGCAAAATATAATATATTAATAACATTAACTTTTATAAATTCTAATCTATTACTTATATTAGAAAAAACAGTAATTATATTTTTAATTCTTATAAAATAATTAAAAGAATTTTATATTGAAAATTAGAGGTAGTATTGACAATTTTTATAGCTAACATACACATTAGTTGAGAAGTACTATAGCCAAACAACCAATAGATACATTAGTCAAGAAGCTTGGTAGCTGATATATATAGGATGCATTGAAAAGAGTCTACATAAAAATAATTTATGATTTTTATAATTTTTTAGTTTTTTAAATAACATATTTTATATATTTATTAAAATAAGCTCTCTTTTTTTAACTTATGTTAATAAAAATTGTAGTCAACTTTACTTTATAAATCCTATCTATAATAAAATTTTATTAAATAAATACTTAAATTATTATCCAAATGCACACGTGTGGTTGCTAACTAAATTTACTGAAAGCGTGATTTAATTGGTGTAGAATAGTAGTTTTATCCAATTTGAGCTGCAATGGTTCATATAGAAAATACTTGGAATTAAAAACAAAAAGTTGCTAATCAAAAGACATGACAATTAAGAAGCTAGGTGGTCTCTGTAAGATATCAATGGATATGGTTGCTAGGTGATGTGCATATCCATCGCTAAGTAGCAGATGGATATATTAGTCTGAGAGCTTCTTAGCTAATGAACATATATCAACTAAGATACTTACAAATTAATATACGAAAATTTTGATGATGAACTCAATAAATTATGGAATACTACTTACTTATATACTATTTGATTTTTATTATTATTTAATATAAGACATGATTACTTAACTGTGAACACTAATCTAGTAAATTTTGTCATTGGTATTGGTAGTGTAAATTCTCATTACTTTCGCTGAAGTTAATCTGATTAATCAATAATATCGAAGTGTGACTGTTTGTATACCTTGGACTTCATCTGATATAGACGGTGATTGTGACTTGCATCATACATTCCCCATTCCCACTTGTGCTTCTAATGTATGTTGTTAGAATCTCAGAAGGTATAGGAACTAGCCATGAATCTTACGACTTTTCTACCCTGCTACAATATATTAACCATTTAACCATACCATTAAAGTCTCCATATATTACCATCAAACAATGTCTACTTTCTTAACTGACTGTTTTCAACCAATAGTTAATTATTAATTCATGGAGATTAAATTTTAAATTATTATTGCAGTGACATTTTCTTTGGCTGTTTCTAAGCGTTTATATCTTGGTCAGCTTTGGTAGTATAGATAACTAAATTTGAATAATTGACTTAAAGCTAGTGGTCCACTTGGGACATTCTTTTGTCAGTGGTTGATTCGAAATACGAAAATCTATCTGACTTTTGTTTGGTAGCTATTATTCTAAAACTTTAAATAGTGATGACAAATAGCTTTTAGTTTTGTACTGAATTAAAAGAAAATGATTTGGGTCATTGGCTCAAAGCATAGCAAGGGGGTTGTATTGAAGATTTCACGGGTTTTCTGCTGCTAGTTTACTCCAAAGTACCAATGATTAGTCCAAGGCAATTGGGTTAGAAAAGAGCAATATGAGCCGGTAGCTCAAATAGGAAAATAGTTGCTAGATATTTTTAGGTTTTGTACGAAAAAATTTGAAGAGGGATGGAAGGACAAACAAAAGAGAAAGAATGTATGAGAATCGAGGATTAATATAAAAAATTTTAAATTAAAAGAATTTAAAAGTATGAGGTGAAGAATGTTTTGTTAAAGTTTATAAAATATTTTTTTATTTTAAAACTTTTATGTTAATCTTGTTTTTTTCATTAAAAATTAATTTTCAAAAATGAGAAACTTTACTCTCTCTACTGTATATCCCTGTCTTTTCTCTCTCATCTGCCATTTTGAGCAAGCTCCAATTTTATTGTTATATGTTGCATCGTACCTCAGGCCTCTTTCTACTTCCACTCGATCTCCTTTGTGCTTTAAGGACAACCCATCAATAACTACTGCAAGTTCAACTTCTTTATGTTTGTTTCTGTACTCTTCTTTTAAGCTATTATAGCTACCCAAGTTACTTTTTTGTTCTTTTTCCTTTGCAACCATCTTAAATCCGAGTATAAGAGGATGAAGGATTTACGAGTTGGCTTCGTAAATGCGGTGGTGATGTGAGGTTCAAATTAAGACAGTGGTGGTGTGCGAAAGAAGGGGTCAAAGAAGAAAAAGAAAGGGATTAAGAAAGAAGAAGAAGAAGAAGAAGAAGAGAGTATAACCAAATTTATGGCTCGCTCCTTTACCGCTCCTTCTATTTGTTTCTTCAGATTTCGACAAAAGCTGAAATTGAAGTTGGACAAAAGGAACCGAGGCATTCACCAATGGTTGCTTTGGATTGGTTAATTTTAGCTTGAAACGACTAATGGCCCAACCTTAGTATTCACTTTTTTGAACAAAAAGATTATAGAAGAGTTTCTTTGACAAGAAATATATGAGCATGAAACCAAAGATGGGTTATTGTAGGATAAATTTTGGATGGAATAATTTAACTATTTTCAGTGTTGTTTTTAATAATTATTACAATAAAAGTTAATATTAAATATTAGTGTTTAATCGTTTTAATCACAAACAATAAAATAACATATTTAAATTTTGTCTTTAATCGTAACATTTTTGTTGGGTTTGTGAGGCAAAGTCTCTGTTGTGATGTGATGCTTTAAAATGCTTTCAGTCTGAACACTAATATAAATTAATCTATATGCATATTTGAATTATATAATTTAATAAATATAATAAAATTATTAAAATTAAGTATACTCTATGTTAAGTTGTTTGGAACGCTTATGTACCTATATGACCAGGAAGTTAGTAAAACTCGGTTGCCTTGGTAAAAAGTAAAATATCTTAATTGACAGTATAAAATTAAAATTTTTATTTTTATTCACATATGTATATATATATAGATAAAATAACGATTATTAATTTTTATTAAAATTTAAATTTTACATTTTGCTAAAGAATCTTTTTTCTTGGTCAAATATTTTCGCTAAAGAATCAATATCTCAATTGTATTTGTGTGGGCCAAGTGAAATCACCAAACTGTTTTATGCTTTGATTTATCCAACAAAGGTTCATTAAAAGGTTGTGGGCTTTTAAAACACTGCTGCAACTGATTTCTCTTTGACTTTCCTGGATCAACTCATCGTGTGGAGATAATAAACAGCTCCTCTGTCTATTAAGTAGGATGAAAAATAGTCCATTAAGAAAGTCATGAAAAATTAAATTAAATTTAAATATATAATTTTTCTAATAAAATATATAAATTTTATACCATCATCCAATCACTATTCTCATGGCATTAATAATTCTTAACTTTTATAAGAATTAATATAAAAATTCTATCTATAATATATTGTAATTAACTGGTAGAGTAAAAATTTGTATTTTGACATTGCATTAAAATTTTATAAATGTAAGCATAAATATTATAAAATTTATATTTATTTATGAGTATTATATATAATATTTTAATTGTAGATAATTAAATAATAAGTATATATAATCAAAAGTAAAATTTTAGAAAAAAATTTATTGCATTTTCATATGTATACTATATTATAATTTACTACTTTATTATAATTTTATATTATATTTAATATATTTTAATGTAAAAATATTTTTAATAATATTTATATTTTATTAATTCATAATTTTTAAAATATGTCGTATTCAATTAATAAATTATAGATAATGAAGATAAATATAAAACTTAAGTACTTAACTATTGTAAGTTTTAGCTCTTTACAAAGTTTTTAACCAATAGACGAATGTACTCATCAACTATAATAAAAGGAAGAATTTAATATTTTTCTAGTATAATTCCCTTGAGATGAGATATGGTTCACTTTTGAAGCAAAAATCATTTGAACCTATCATAAAAAAATAAAAAAAAAACATGTGATTTGATTTGGATGATTAAAGTTTGATATAAAAATTGATCCAAATTTATACAGTATGATTTGGATTGGTTAAATCGATTTTCAATTTTTATACACATATTATCACAATTTATATAAAAAAAATTACAGATAAAGTACATAAACATTTAGATCTTCTATCTTTTGTACAAATAAATAATTTATATGAAAATACAAAAATATAAATATGTCTTTATTTCATATCTAAATGTTCACACACATAACATATACAAATTTATCTAACATGACCGCATGTAATTAGCATCCTTAAAAGTTCATTAAAAAACTAAAACAATAATACATAATCATTTTATATTCTCTAAGTCTTCCAATATTTTCTCGTTTGTTTATTAGTCTCTTCTTCTTTGGTAATGCAACCAAAAGTCCTACATTTCAATTTATCATTTAGTATTATGTTGTTAAGAAATAAATAATTTAAAAAATTAATTTATCTAAATTTAAGCCTTCTAATACTAGTACTCATGCCAAATTGAACATTTTAATTATATTCAACATTTGACTTGTCCTCACTTGCTTGCGGGATGGTAAAAATTAAATAATAATAACATCAATAAAAAAGCTTTAGTAATGACTAATTTTTAGATTGTTATAAATAAATAAAAAGTTTAATTATATTTTTGTTCTTCATAAATGTAGGTTATTTTGTGATAAATTTCTATAAAAATTTTTGTTAGGATTTAGTCCTTATAAAGTTAAGAAATTAGGATTTAGTTATTGTCTCAACTCTCTTCTACTAAATGCTGAGTTGATTCATGGAGAGTCAGGTCAGTACTTCCATGTGGTGCCACGTGACATGTCGTGTTATTTATTTGTTTATTTATTTATTATTTAAAATTAATATTTACAAATAAAATCCTTAACACATTTTTAATATTTGCAAAAAGGCTCTCTTGTCTTTCCTTTCCCTTTCCTCTATCCACTGTATACCCCTCCACCTCCTCTTCTCCTTCCCCACATCCTCATTCCTATCCTTCTCCCTTTTCGCCTATCCTTAACCTCATTCAAGTACCCTTCTCCTTTACACCATCCAACTCTCACCCTCTGCCCGACTTCATTCTTATACATTCTCTTTTACACCACCCCAACCCCATTGTCGTACCTTCCTCCAACTTTCACCCCTCTCCCAATCTTAGAGGAGAACATCCACAACAATGTGATATAGACGTGCAACATGCTGGAGGCTGGAGTTTCAATAGTAAACATGAAAAGGGATCCAATCTAATAATCTAAAGTCACAGACTCAAAGGATGGAGGATTGAAGTAGTGAAGGACAAATATAATATAAACAAACATAATAAAGAAAATGAAAGCTTTGAATTTTGGATCTTATTTTGGCCTTTCCTTTTCTTTTTGGTTTTCTAGTCTACAATGATGTTTTGACCTTCCCCTCTTTGACAACCCTTCTCACTGTTCCTCTCTTACTCCGACAACCCCTCACTCACTACATAATTTTCCCTCGCCGCGCCAATGGTAGCATATTCGGTTGGAATAATTCTAATTTGCATCCAATAATCATCATTTTGATAATATTGTTAGTTAAAATCCAACAAATCACATTACATAGTATGTATAATAAATCAAAGTTTTTTGTCGTTGTCTAGCTTTATGGTTGGATTTAAAATTGTTGTTAAATAATTTTATTTATTCATTTTTTTCACCTACTTAACAAATTAGGTTTCAAATCATCGAGTCTTGGCTGATTGTGCAATTAGCTTTGGAAAAGATGTCATATAAGACAAATATGGTGTAATATATCTTATAAAAGATCTCTCTAATGACTCAGCTTCGCTATAATTTTTTTATCTCTAGAGGAAGGTGCAACAATGGGGTTGGGGTGGTATAAAGAAGAAGGAGATGGGTGGGGTAAAAAAGAATGTATAGGAATAGAGTTAGGAGGAGAGTGAGAGTTGAGATGGTATAAAAAAGGAAGGTACTTGAATGAGGATGGGGGTAGGGAGAAAGGGAGGAGGAGGGGAATGAGGATGTGGGGAAGGGAAAGGGGAAAGGACGGGGAGGGGTATATCGCAGAGAAAGGAAGGGGAAAAGGAAAAACAAAATAACATTTTTGCAAATATTAAAAATGTTTTAAAGTTTATTTGTAAATATTAATTTTAAATAAATAATAATAAATAAATAAATAAATGACATGGCATGCCACGGGGAGTACTAACGTATTTCTTCATCAGCCAGCTCAGCACTTAACAGAAAAGAGTTGATGACAAAGATTAAATCCTAATTTCTTAACTGTACAAGAACTAAATCTTAACAAAAAATTTTATAAGGACTTATCATAAAATGACCTATATTTATAAGGATAAAAAATATAATTAAATTTAAATAAAATTAACATGTAAAAATTTACCTCACTCTACCTTTTCAAACTTTTTCTGAAAGCTCTTCAAAATAAGTTACAATTAGAGTGAATCAGAATTAATTTTATGTATAAATGAGAGCCTTAACTATTTTTGAGCTTGGATAACTTTTATGTTAACTAATAATTCTGCCCCTGGTGCTGAATGATGATTTTGAAGCAACTATTGGCATCAACATTTGGAGTTCTCTTCTCCAATGTTTTCATGAGTTACAAATATATTTCATTTTTATTCAAAGATTCAGTCAATATAACATATTTCTCAAATTTACAAATAGAGGATTATCAAAGGTGTTATTGAATCAATGGACAAGTATACCCAGATGAGAATAGAAAACAACAAAATAAATAAAAGCATTAAGAAACATTAGATTTATTAAACTCAATTAACTGATTGAAAGTTTAAGCAATAGATTAATCTTCTTAACTTCTAAACTCAGATTACCTTTTAGTTGTGTTAACCTATTAATGATACGATCTCCTATTAATTGATTAACTAATATTTACTCTTGAGCGACCAATTCAAAAATAATAATAATATAAAAAAGACAATTATAATTGACAAAGAACATCACATCATAAAATCAAACTAAGGTTCAAAAAGGGTTACGTAACAAAAATCCACCTCAGCCCTGTGACAAAAGGTATTTAGTTACACATAGTCATAAATATAAAAATGATATAAGTAAACACAAAACATCCATAATAACAAATAATAAGGAAAGAAAAATCATTGTAGCTGATTTGCTCTCAAAGAAGCACAATTCTGTGATAGAGAAAGAGAGGAGACAAAAAAAATGGAAGGTTGAGTGTCTAGTATCAAGTATGTAAGACTTTTTATATACAGTATAAAATTAAGGAAGATAATGATTGGTCTCTAAAAATATATGATTTATCCTCTAAAAAATATGTTTTATCAATAAAAAAAGATATGACTTATCTACAGAGAAATATATGGTTTTTTGTGGTCAAATTTGAATTTCAAATTTAAATTCAAAATTCAATTTTACAATCACTCATTTTTTGCTTAATTCAACAATTTTTCTTTATGATTTAACTTTTTCTAAAAAATTTATAATGTTATCACTTTCTATAATAAAATTAAGAAAAACTTAGTTAATTTATTAGATAAAATAACAATTTTAATTGAAAATAAGCTAAAATCTTGTAGATAAAATGATACAATGTCTGTTTATTGCTTACCTTTCATTTTATCAATGATGCTCCCAAGTAATGAATTTAAACTTTCAGCCCATGACTTGAAAGTACTCAATATCAAGAAATATTCATGAAAATATTTGAGATAAAGAGAACTAGAAATTTTATTAGACACATCATAATTTTTTTTCAAAAATTTAAGAAACACGTGCATTATCCCAATCTTCAAATTTTGGAATGTAATCATGCATCATTGCGTATTTTGTATCTTGTTCTCCTAACCTTTTAAATATCTTAAATTTTAATACACTTTTAAACATAAGAAAAGTAGAGTTTCGTATAGTAGGAACATCTAACTGCACCATGCAACTTCTTGTATTCTATAATCCTTTACGATACTATTGAACCTTTCCATACAACTTAGGGATACACACATAAATCTCATAGCATTTCTAATCTTGTTAATTGAAGCATGCATCTCTTTTAACCATCATTGATAATAAGGTTTAATATATGTGGGCACCATATCTAACATGAAAATGTTCACTTTTTAATGGATGTGAATTCCAATCCTCCATTTTATTTTTCAATAAGCAATAACAATATCATTGGAACTTGCATCATCAATAATAATAGTAAAAACTTTTAAAATTCTCTAAACAAACACTCAGATTTGAAATTATAAAGACATATTTTAACTTATTTTTTTGTTCATATAAAAATTTCAATCTTATCTTGCAATAATATTCCTGCCAAGAATGTTTAATTTTGGATGCACAACATTCATAAAATAATCAAATTTCTCTTTCAAGAAATTTAAAAGATAGCTCATCAACAATAATCATCATAATTAGTACTTCTATACTATGTCTTAATGTCAAAAGCAATAGCGGTCAAAGAACTACCAAGCTCCTTTCCCATCTTTTTTTTTTACTTGGAAAGTAAGAATGATTTGATTAAGATCACTAAAATCTTTTGAAAACTTTCTACATTAACTAAGTAAATGGTTTTTCAAATTACTTGTCTAATTTTTATGTGAGTCAATGACATAAGTAACCCCACACCATTTACATCTAGCCTAATATGTGATGAATAGAGAACATTCTCTTTAGTAAAATAGTCCTATTTCCCTAATCTAGGTTTAATAGAAATTTGCTTACCTCAATCATCTTGCTCTTGAGAATGAGATCCAAATTCTTCATCCCTTATCTTCTTCACATTTTTGGGATCATTTGATTGTTAGCAATGTTTTGAGCTTAACACTTTTAGATGAAGACCTTATAAACTTAAAATTTGCAATCATTATTCTTTCAACTTCATAAAATTTTCTTGCCTATTGATAAGTTCATATTTTGACATGTCCTTAGAGAATATTTTGATGAATTTATGCCTTATTTGAATAAGTTTTACAGTGATCATGCTCTTAATTATCGTAGTTTAACATGCTAAGGACTTGGTGAATTATTGAGATGTTTTGAGCATTAAACTGATAGAATTTAAAGCGAAGCATGCCCTTGCTTCCCTTCAAGCTTATTTATGCTTCAAGATTATGCACGACCATGCATACTGGTAAGCACGGTCGTGTTTATCTTATGTTATAGCTAGAAGAGGAGGTTTCATTTCTAATCTACGAAGGAAGAATTTAAATTCAAACTTTAAATAGATTTGATCTCCTTTGGTGGAGATATTAACCTTATCAAACAGACTTCTTGGAGGCAACAATGTTACTTATAGTATATCTCAACTCCTATTTAAGGGACCTCAAAGGCAACAACATGTACACTCTAATTTTTACACACATACCCTTTGAAAATGCTTTGAGTCATAGAGAGTAAGGATCATTGGCAAAGACAAAGAAGGCTTCTCTAGAGTCCAAACAAGTGATCAGAAACTTGTTTGAAGGATGGGAACTCTGCTCATCCCTCTTCCTTAGTGAATTCCTCTAGTTTGCCTTCTTCTTTCATGTTTATAGAGTTTTTTTACAGTTGTTTGATTGTTTAGTTTGTGATGAGTAACTAAACTCACAGCTTGAGTTATGGCAGACCCTTTGTATGAATTTGTGTGATCTTTTTATTTGATAATAATTCTAGTTTCTATCTTTGATTAGTTTTTATTCTAATGTACATATTTATATGTTAAAAATTGACCATTCCTAAGATGTCACAATTTATTACATAGTAGGCGATCATACCACATACATTTATGTACTTATAGAATAAAACGAGCTAAGAATTAGTTAGGTCAAATTTAACTCTTCTATTCCAATCGTTATTTAATTAATAAGCTATAGGTACTTCATGCTTTCTTATAACATTGCATGACCATGTTAATAAAATTGTATGAGTGATTGACAATTATAAGGAAACCAGAGTTATAATTAAGTCAAAAGAAAACATAAAGACGTGTAAAGGAAAATTCATAAGTCCTAGATTCTCTTTCAATTAGTAATCAAAAGTGTGTCTCTTCACAATTTTTTAATAAGATTAGTTATTTTCTAACATATCTCTTAAATTCAAACAATTAAATTAAGACTTTCTTAGTACTTAGAAACAATCATCGTGAAACGATAATTTGGAATATAACTCTTTATTACTTTTCAAGAGTACACTTCTCACAAACACATGTATAACTATAAAAAAAAAATTTAATAATTAGAAAAATTTCATCATTAAAAGTTTGTAAAATAATATACAAAATTTTATTGGAGAAATTCTTAGAGCAATAATGATTTCTTCTCAATTTTATTATTTGGTTTGTTTGAGCTTGTACCTTTAAATAAGTTAGGCCAAAAGTTCTAATAAAGTTAGTTCATTGAATATGAATATAGCTTTTCTAAAATTAAAAACTATGTGAAGTGAAAAAAAAAATGCAGACATAACATAGTTAAGTTTAACAAAGCACACCAAAACAAATTCTAACTATTAACTTAATATCAAACATGAATTGAACAAAAATTATCCAACTTTTAATTTAACATATGGAAAGTAAATACTATTTGTGGTTATAAGTATTAATAATACCACCTAATTCCTTATTACAATTAAGTTAAAACATAATAAGAAAACCAAGAGTATTTAATTTAATTCAGTTATTAGTTTAAAGTAATATGTTGCCATCAAGGTTAGCAATTATAGATGACAGGTCATGGTGAAAATCCAAAAAACTGACATAATATTATGGTGACTATCATGGTGAGTTATAGCAGAATTATAGCAAATATAATAAAATACATAAAAAATATTATATATAGGTCACAGGAAAAAATGAATAAAATCAAAACATAAGTAGCTTTACCTAAATTTCAAAACATAATTCAATACAAAATAAACAATTTTGAGTTTTCTGTTCTTGCATGGTGCAACAGTGCCAATAAAAGTGTTTACTTTTTTTTTTTGTATAGAAGTTTTTTGGGTTTTTTAAGGGTAAAAAAAACTTTTCTCTTTTTTAAAAAATTATCTTTCCCATTTCTCCCTTAAAATAACCATATTTTAAGTTTTTTTAAGGGTAAAATAGTCTTATTAGATTACATCACTGACACATTTTCTTCTCCACTTCTGTTTAGTGCTTCCTTCTTAGATATCCATCTCTATCTCTATTTTTTTTTAGTGGGCACATCTTTGTCTCTGTCCGAGAGTGGCTCCCTTCCCTCATTTGTCTCTGCTTTGCTTCCATCATCAGTCATCGGGGATGAAGCAGGTCACTGCAATTGAAATTGCAATAGTTGCTAGAAAAATAGCGGTTGAAGAAGACTCAAAACCCCAAGAAAAATGAAAAACAGAAGATGGAAAGTGAATCATAAATGAAGAACACAGATCGGAGAAGAGAAAAATGAGAGACAAGGAAAAGAGACTGTAACACCCCAAATTTTGGCAATATTAATTATTGTTATTTATATAAATCTAAATGCATATATATATATATGTGTGTGTGTGTGTGTGTATTTTTGGATATATGTTGTGGATATGAGTATATATATATATATATATATATGTGTGTGTGTGTGTGTGTGTGTATGCATGATTGGTTGGGCTGAAATGGGCTAAGTGCCTAAGTGCAAGGAGTAATTCTGGGTTGTTCTCACTGCAGCGATAGAATTCTCGTTGTAGCGAGAGGGCCCTGGGAGGAAGGACTGAAACTGTCATCTTCTAGCTATAGCGAGAGACATCTCGTTGTAGTGAGAAAGCGACAGTTTGTGGTGCATTTCTGGGTGCAGTCTCGCTGTAGCGAGATTCTGCAGAAATCAGGGTGCAATTTCGTCTAAGATTTTTGCTGCAGTGAGAATATCTTGCTGTAGTAAGAGTGTCGCGACTAGAAAAAGATTTAAAGGGGTTAAGATTCGAGAAGGATTATTTCTCCCTCTTCCTTTGAAATTCCTTGGATTCCCTCATTCCTAAATCCTTATTCCACCGATTAATTGCCTCCAAAGCCGTTCTAGAGCTTGATTGAAGGTTGAATTCGTGTAGGAGACGCTTGGAGGTGAGTTTTAATGGTTATGGTTTCAGTTTTTCATCCCTTTTCTCTATTTCGTGGTTTCCTTAGGTTCTCATGGAGTTTCTCCATGTGTTTAGGATGAAATCCGTGAGGAAGAGCATTTCTTGGTGGATTTAGCGTGTGAGTCTTCAATCCAAGGTAAGAGGGGACTCTACCTATCTCAATGTATTATAATTCTTGTGTGTTTTGATGATTAATGCAATGTGGCTAAGATAGCAGATAGAAATTGTGTGTTTGATGGAAATTGATATGCAATGTGATGTGTGATAGAATAATTGGACCCCGTGAAGGTGATTGTGTGTGATGGAATGCCATTGATTGGTGAATTAATGATATTGTGAATAAATATGGGCTATGTGTCGTATAATGTGAAATGAATGTGGGCCTAGTGCCGTGTATTTGAGTACCATGTGGGCTGTGTGTCGTGTGTAAGCATGACTATTGCATACGTGAATGAAATATGTGTGAATAGACATTTTAGTGCCGTTGTAATGTGTTGTGAATGGTTCATCGATACATTGGGGATGTGGGAGATGAGGACGGTAGAAATATCTTGGGGAAGAGGGAGTGGTGGTGACACCGATTGCGGAACGGGTGCACCACAGACCACATACTCTCTTCCTGACTAGACTTCTGACCACTATCTTTGTTGAGCGACCCGTGACTGCTCACGTGGTATCCGTGAGGCGGGAGTAACTGACGACCATTCATGGTGTAAATCTGTGATCACAATGCCACAGTGAGTGTGGCTGACGTGCATATGCATGAGTTTATGAATTGTACTTATGGATGTGAAATGCTGCTTGTGATTGCGTTTGTTTAATGTGTTGGAAATGTTTTGAATGTGAGACTCTACGTTGATTGTGTGTTTTTTGGTAGTGTAGAGTACTCACCCTTACATTCATTTTTCAGGTAATCAAGACGATCAGCACTAAACTTAGTGAAGAGACAGATGAACTGCTATAGGACTTAGATTTTATTTTGAAATTTGCTGTAATTAAACTAGTCCTGTAGCAGTTATTTGATATTAATTTATAACTCTTTACTTATTTCAAAATCTTTTATGAAAAATTTAGTTATCCGATTTACAAAATTATTATTTAATTGAAATTAAATTTAAGGTGTTACAGAGACAACAATTATTTTTAAGATTAAGCTCATGGGTTCTTTCTATGGATTGAGTCAGGTTACCTCTTTCCTTGCGGGGAAAAAAAAAAAAACTCATTTTTCCTAAAATATTGTCATTTTTCTGCCATGGATGTTGTCACTGCTGTACTCGTAACGGCTGCCATAACATTACCACCGCTGTGCACGTAATAGCCGCCATGGCCTGCTACAAAAAAAACGTCATAAAACACCATGCCTGTAAAGGAGAGTATGAAAATTGCCTCTGATTCTCATTATGGCAACGCTATGATGGTTATTTGATAACACTAGTTGCCATTATAAACAAATTTGTTTTCCAAAATATGCAATCATGCTAGAATCATAAAACTTAAAATGTTTTAAGAAGTTTTAAGCCTAGTAAAAAACTGGAGATTTTGATCATATGATATAGCAACTTGACAGAGTGCTAAGTGCTTTGTAACACCCACCAACGTATAGATTGTCAAGATGTGTTATAAGGAAAAATTCATAATCCTTTAAATAAATTAAGTTTTTGAAAAAAATTCATACTTAATATAGTTATAACTTAACTATTTCCCTTATTTTCCCTACTAATTGAGACTTAAAAAAAGATTTATTTAACTGTTATTTTTCACTTTAGATTTCTATTATAAATCACAATATAAAAAGAAAAAAAAAATTCTTGGATAACTATGTCTTTCTTTATAAATAGAGTAACATTTTTATTACATGAGAGAGTAACATTATTAAACAACCATAAAACAGTTTATAACTTACTCGTTCAAAATTTTGAGGATATTGTCTCTTGTTTGGCTAAAATGTTTAATGTTATCCTGAGATTGGAAATAAGAGAAAAAGAAATTAAAAAAATCTAATGAGCATCACAACCACCAACAATTTCTTAATAATGCAAATGATACAGATATATAAACCATAAAGCCATATTTAGAAAATTAAACTATATTACAGTCGTCAGATACTTTTAAAATATTCTAGCTATAGTAATTTCTTCATTTTTTCAACATCTTAGGATACAATGATGCCAGGTTGATGACAAAATTTGGGCATGATATCAAACAACAAAAAAAGCATAAAGAAAAAATAATTCAATGAGTACATGTAAGCATTGATACACCTCTCAAAGGATGATTGTATGTGTTATAAATACTTAAATATCTCTTTATTCAATTAATTCACAGAGATCAATAAATCTATTGATGAACTATGCTAACATAACTTTACAAATGTCAAATTCTACTCAAATCAAATATCAAAACCTTAGTCTGTTATATGAAAGTTAAATTTGTGTTTACGGCTTCAGAAAAGACAAACATAAAAAGATTGATTCAATTATTGAATTGTATTCATATAGATACTATAAGAAAACATTTGAAAGTTGAATATGTGTTTTTAGCTTTAAATATAGGACAAGCATAAAAAGATTGCTTCAATTATTGAATTGTATTCTATAGATACTATAAAAATACAAAGAATACATATGCTTTGATATTATAGTATAAATTCTAAAAAACACTTAAGAATACAATTTATGTTCACATCTGCAATGTTATCTTGTTACTTTCAAATATGTTATAATTGAAAAGACCTCAATAAACATAGTTATAAGCCTTCATCAATCAATGGTCAAACTCAAAACCTTAAAACAAAAGGCTTATCAAGAATCTAGCATATAAGTGTTTTTCACCTAAACATCAAAAAACAAGAAAGTGAAGAAAAAAAACAAGAATTTCTCAATTCCAAATAAAAAACAAATAAATTTTTATTTGGTTTTTATTATTGACCTTAATAAAAACCAAATAAAAAGGGGACTTTGAGGGAAAATGAGGAAACAAAGAAAATATAGAACAAACAAGTCTGCTTGATGCACAAATAACTAACAAGGTCGGTTCAAAAATTATGTTTTAGCCTTTTAGACCAAGGGATTCTTTATTATATCATTTAAAGATGGCATGAGCTCACTTAGAGATAAGCATGATTAGTAAAGATTTGATTCAAGACTTGTGAATTTTTCTCTAATAGCTCACCGATGAGGCCTCAAATTGTTGCAAATATCACAATGCAAAGTTCAAAGTAGGGGCAATGGAGAATAAAGATGTGAGCATTGAGCGTGAGCAGAGATGCAAAGGTGTGTGACATCACTGTGAGAGCTTAAGCGAAGATGCAGGGGTGAACGTTGTTAGTGTAAGTGGAGATGTAGAGCAAAATGAAGGAGAGCAGAGATGCAACGTCTACATTGTGAAGTGATAGAGACTTGGAAAGGAAAGCGAAGAGGGAGCGTGAGATGATGCAACGACGAAGGAAACTAGGAATTAAGGAAAAGGAACTAGGGTTTGTGTATACATCATTAAGGATATAATAGAAATTTAAAAAATCATATTTATTGCATCAGTTCAATTTGATTTTCTTGAGTGGAACTGAAAATCAAATCGTAGAGAAAAGAGCAATTTTTTTTTTATTTGCAGTATTTTTACTTTTTAGTTTTTTCAGTCTTAGTCTTTTCGGTTTGATTATGCAATTAAAAATGGACTCATTCAATTTTTAAACCCTCCTATCATTGCCACATAGATTATATTATTATTTAGACGATAAGCAACTTCAAAGGTTGAAAATATCTGAATTAAACTTTAAAATTAAAGAAAAAAATAGAAAACAGAAAAGTCACAAAATTAATTTGATATGGATGAAAGTGTGAGGCTTCGTTTCTTCTTATAATTTTCTATGTTTTCCTCAATTTATCCTTATTTAAATATATTAGAGTAATTACTAATTATATAATTGATTATTACTATTATTTACTAATTATGCAATAATGATAGTATTATTATCTATATGTCAGTCTAATTATTACAAGTAGCAACAAATAAATAAGAATATAAAAAATATTAAATTTACTAAATTTAATTAACTAATTAGAGGTTTAACAAATAAATTGATCTCTTAATTTATAAACTCAAAATTCTTCTTAATACAATAAATTTATTAAAGGTACTATCATCTATCAATTAATTAACTATAATTTATTTTTTAGTAATCAATTCAAAAATAATAATAACATAAAAAAGATAATTATAATTAACAAATAACATTAATATCATAAAATCGAACTGATGTTGAAAAGAATTACATAACAGAATTTAGCTTAATCCTATTACAAGAGATATTTAGTTACATATAATTATAATGATGAAAGTAAAAGTAGCCGGATACAAAAACGTTCATATCCATAAATAATAAAAAAAATTATGGGACTAATTTATTTTGATGTGATAAAAAAAGAAATAAGTTTAGTAAGAAGATTTTGGATTTTAGTGTACAAAGAAAGGAATAATAAGTTAAGTGTGTCTTTACAAAAGAGTGAGACCCATTTGTATAAAATGTAGAATCTAAAAGATGTGACTTGACATCTTAAAATCCCTAATTTTTTTATGACTTGTGTCGTAGAGATTGAACACTAGCATGCTCAAATTAAAAATGCTTTTAACAGAGAACAACGTCCTGTTAGCATGGGGTGTGCTACTCTTGAGTAAACTCTTAACAAATATTCCAGTAATCCAGCTTGAGCATGTCCTTGACACAGACTTTAGTAATTCAGCATGTATGTACTCCTCTTGAGCATGCGTTTGACCAAAGTATTACGAGTCCAACATGAGTGTGCTGGTGTAGAGCTCAAGGTGTGCCTATCTGAGGTCTAGCACATGGTGCGCTGACGCTAAGCACGCTCCCTTTAGAAAGTCCTATCAGCTGAGCATGAGGCGTGCTAATGTTTAGCATAGGCATACTCAATGCAATATCTACCAATTCCACTCATTCTTTATTATTTTTTTGCAACTCTTCTCATAAATTGTTATATTTTGTCTAACTTGCACTGCATCGATTAACATAAGCTATGCCACTCACGATTGTTGGTGCCCCTAAAGCCCCCAACATCTCTCTTTGTCTCTCTCTTCCCTTTCTTCATAGCCATGCCGCTCAGAGTGATTGGCGCCCTCACCACCCTTCTCTCTCTTTACTCCTCTCCTCAGAGCCACACCATTGTAACTCAGTCCCTCAGTAGTTCGCATTTTTTTCCCACAACCTTCTCTCTCTTTCTCTTCCTATTTTTGTTATTCGCTTCAACTGCCATCATGACCTAAAACATAAGAACATCATCTAGCTGCTCAAAGCTTACAAATCGTAAGCCAAAAATATTATTCCCATCATCTTGCTCAACCTGTAATCGCTAAGAGCTCACAAATCGTAAGCCAAAGTCATTGTTCTTATCTTTCTCCTCAATCCCTCTACGACGAACTGAACACATAATCACGCACACCCACTACGAATGGAACACAAATCAGCTACGAATCATAGTGTATCTTCTTCTTCCTTGAACGTGAACCTATGAACTAGCAACGTAAGAGAGAGTTACAATAATAGCCCCAATATCATAATTTAGAGAGAGGGAGGGAGGGAGGGAGGGAGGGAGAGGGAAGGGGTAGTGGGAGCTTTTGGGAAGGATGGCAGTGTAGGATGTAGAGTTAGTGGAGGAGGAAAGCAAGAAATGGTAGAGCGACTATGAACACCATGAATAGAGGGCAAGAATATAGGAGATAAAAATAGTAACGATAATACAAGATTGGTCAAAGTGAAATAATGTCATTTCAATATCTACTTGTTATTTAACACAAAAGTTAAAATTTTTCATATATTAATAAAATAAGAGCCTTAATTTTCTAATGACTTATTATGTAAGAGACTAATAGAGAATTTAAAAAACTAATATGCTTGACTACTATTATCTCAATGACTAATTTATAAATTTATTCATTTTAAGTTTTACAATCGAGCCTTAATTTTTAATTAATTATTTAATATTTCTTAGAAACTTCTAAACATGTTTCCTTTTAGGTTTAATTCTTTTCTTTCTACTTTTTTTATATCTCTTCCTTTTTTTATTTTACCTTTAGTGATTAAATAATTACTGATTGTATTACAAATATACATTATCAAACTTTATTATATTTAATTAAATAAATTAATTAAAAATTTACATACGTGAATGCATAAGTTACAAACTATTAATGAAACTAAAACCAATATTTAAAATTAATTTGCTAAATGTTTTGAATTACGAAAACTAAGAATTAAAAAAAATGAAATAAACGAGGATGAAAACATTGAATTTTTAGTAAGTTATATTTTTACTATAATCCGATGATTCAGATTAAATCAAACAAAATTTTAATTAAATTGATTTTATCTGATTTTGTAAAATCCTTTTTAAATTAAAATCAATCAATTAAGCGTGCACGAAACGAGTCAGACGACATTTCTTTTGCTACCTTGCTTGCACCTTTCTAAAAAGTTTCTTTTTAAAGAAAAGTAAAAGAGAAAAACCTACAAAACGACATTGCCCAGTGTTTCTTAGTTGCGTTTCCTTTTTGTCCTTGTTTTCCCTTTCCTTCGGTTTTACTTTACCTCTTTCCCTTTCTTCTAGGAAAGTGACGAGAATATATACCTTTTTTTTTTTTTTTCTAATTTCCTTTTATATTTTCTTTACAATAGAATAAATAATTTTGAACTATTTTCTCCAATTTTCCTTTCGGTGGCTGCTAGCTGCGTTTTTCTCCTCTTCTATTCTCCACACAATTTCTCTCTCCCCTCTCTCTCTCTTCCTCACACACTTTCTCTCTCAAGAAATCTCTCTTCTTTGCACACTGTAGCGTAGCCATGGCTTTCAGAATGGGAGTGGGAAGGGTAAGCTTGCTTTTGCTCTTCCACCTTCGTGCCGCACCTTTTTTTTTTTTTTTTAATTTTCTTATTTTGACTGTGTTGTTGTAAGCTAGATTTCGACAAACGTTGTTGTTGTTGCTGTTTTTTTTTTTTTTTGCTCTCGGATTTAGTGTTTTTCTCACTACAAATTTTGGTTCTCCATTATTGGATTTTTAATTTTATTTTTTAATAAGTATCTTGTTTAATCATGAGTTTTTAGTTTGTTACATTCACTTGACACTAAATTGATGTCGTCGATCTTAGTATACAGCTACGAAGATATTGCAGATGATGTTTCTCACGAATTTTTTTCTATCTTTCTTTTTCTAATTTTTATTTTCAACTTCTTTCGTTTCGTTTGTTTGTGTTTTCCTTGATTTGGGTCCTTGATGCTAGTGTTTTGATGCTTGTCGTTGATGCATTGGTGTTGGACCTGGCATATGTTATGTTTTAAGTGCTATTTTGGGTTGGTTATGAATACGGCTTAGAAATTGAAAATGGGAAGATTTTTTTTGTTTAAATTTCAACAGGGTTCATGATACAAATGTTCTTACGAAAAGGTTAAGAAACCAAACTAGATCATATGCTACCAAAAGAAAGCTTTTTGAGTACTTCATTCCTTTCTGATGCATGAAGTTGCTTTGAGTTGCAATTACCTTTAGGGATGCCTATCTTCCAACTTAGTTTAATATATCAGAAATTTCTCTTAATCCAGGGTAGTGGATGCATGACAAGTATATGATTGTAGTATTGTACTGTTTTGACATTTTTTACACACTTACTGTATATGCATCTTGTGCCCTGGAGTAAGAGAAATCACATGCCTTAGGAGTATGATTGTATGTCCTATGGGATTGTTGAAGTTGTGTTGTTGAAGGACATTATTATTATTGGTTGGCTAAAACATTTAATTTAAAATTGACTATACTTTATAATTAATATGTGGGTTCAATGTAGGGAAATGCTTCTTCTGGCATGGGTGTTGCTGAGCATAGCATAAACACATACCTGGAACTGCAGAGGAAGAAAGTTTATCGCTATGTGATTTTTAAGATTGATGAGAAAAAGAAAGAGGTTGTGGTTGAAAAAACTGGAGGCCCTGCTGAGAGCTATGATGATTTTACTGCATCCTTGCCTGAAAATGATTGCCGATATGCTGTCTTCGACTTTGATTTTGTGACATCTGAGAACTGCCAAAAGAGCAAAATCTTTTTTATTGCATGGTTAGTTACATAGTTTATTGTACAACGATAGAAATTGCATATGAAATCATTCAGTTTTCTTACATTGATTTTGGCATACACTGCTTTACATATGTGGATATAGCATTTTACTGTTGCAATTACATATCTTACGCTCAAGTCTTAAAAGAAGGATATATTCTTATAAACTAAGACAAATCTGAGAGAGGGCATTGTAATCACTTTGCTCATCTAAAGATGTGTCTCTGGGTAAAGTAGAAAGCTGATGGCAAAATGTAAAGTGGATAGTCACTATAATACCTTTTGAACTTCAGACCACATGGTAGACTATAAGTATGTTTCCAAGAATCACTTCAAAGTCTGGAAATAATTTATAGGAATTTGAGGTTTCTGACAGAATGTTTTGCTAAGTGCTAGAACTATCCATGTACATCTGTAGCCTTTGAAAAGGTCTTTTATTTGATGCTCCCTTACCAAAAGTTGACATAATCTTTCATCAGACAACTTTCCTTCGGTTGGATGTCAATCTTGAACTGTTAAATATATTAAAAAACATAAATTTCTCCTTTACTGGACTTTATTCAGTTTATTTTATGGATTGTTTATTTTATAGGTCTCCTTCGGTGGCTCGCATTCGTCCGAAGATGCTTTATGCAACATCCAAGGACAGGTTTAGAAGGGAGCTGCAGGGCATCCATTATGAAATTCAGGCAACGGACCCAACAGAGATGGATCTTGAAGTCCTCAGAGACCGTGCAAACTGAGCTGCTACACCGGAGGTTTATACCTTGGTGATGTATTTAGGATATCTGACAACTCAGGGAATGATGTTGACTGATACCCTTAAGTTTTAGTATGGTCTTTTCTGTTGGATACATTTCACATAAATAACTTATCATCATTTATCAAGTAAATAACCTACACCTCTGAAGGCTGATTAGGGGTTCCTACCTAAGAAACCCCACTGCAGGGGAATTTGACCTCTTCCTTATTGCCATGATGCTTCTCAGGTGCAGATTAATATAATTATGATGATTATTGAAAATTCGACTTCTGTTTATGCAATTCAAATTCTGTCATCGGAAGCAATTGATGAATCTAGTTTGTTGCATGCCAATTCTTGTGTGGATTCATTTTTGTTGCCAGTCCCAACCTAGGAATATTTGTTTTCTGAAGCACCAGGCTTGGAAACTAACGAAAACAAGCCACACGAGTGATGGAAAATATGCGCTGCAAATAATAGCATATGAACTAAACATTTTTTTTCCATAGATTTCACATACCCATTCACTTGCCTTTATTTTCAATCTCCCAATTTTTCCAGATAATAAATGTCATTGATTTCTAACTACCCGATGATATTATGCAAAAGCCTGGGGCACCACCACCATTATTGCCAACTACCTTCCTTGACCTTTCATTTTTATCTGTTTTCTCTCAAAAGTGGGAACATATATTACCATTCTCTAGTATTATTAGAATTTGGATCCCTTGATATTTAGTCTTAATTTAAACACTCAAGTCATTTAATAATTGCTTATAAAATGTAAGATTGACTAATTTAACTACTGATTTGAAAGTTTTTATTAAATAGATTAACTTTTGTTATCATAAGAATAATATAAGATAATTTAATGGTTTAATTGATCAATATTCTATTTTATAAAAAGTTATTAAACAAAATAAATATTTAAATTTAATATCTGATGTTAACGGTTCTGTCTTTTTTTATTAGAAAGTATGAACCATCTAAATTACATTAACTGGTTATGAAGGTTTTTATTAAAAAATAAAGTAGTTAGTTGCTTAAAATTGATGTTAACAAAATTTTTATATAAAAATGGGAACAGTAGATAGAAATATAGTTGTCTTGGGTCGTGTTAATCCTGTAAACCTTTTTCTGTTTGAAAGTGAGTCGACAGATTATTAGAGAATTTCAAGTCTTAATGCTTGTCATGCCCAGCAGTGTCACTGGAAAAACTAGTTTTAGTGGAGAGATTCTTAATCATGGAGTTTCTCTTACAGGTGATGTAGAGTCGTGTCCTCACAAGGTATTTCATGTTCTCACAAATCAAACTAGAAATAAATAACAGAAAATGCAGAAAACTTAAAAAGAATAGGGAAAAAAAGAAAAACACAAATTTATAATGTGGTTCAGCCAATGTGGCCTACATTCACAGGAGAGAGCAACCAAAACTCATTCACTAATTTATTAAGAACTGATTACAAAGAATCCACCTAATACCTCGCTTGTAAGAAGATTAGAAACAAACTTTATAAAGGGAACTAACAGTTTCTATCAGCAAATCTGTTATTATGTTTTTAACATGTTTTTGAGTCATAACATCATCACAAATCTCTACCTTGACTCTAAAACATTAGACATAAGTTGTTTCCTTGAGTTGCTCTCCCACTTATCTTCAATCACCTTGTGAAATTGATTAAGTCCAAGCAATGCTTGAACTTTACTTTAGGAAGGGACTTTGTCAACATATCTGCAGGATTTTTCTCAGTTGCAATTTTCAGCACTTGAACCTCCTTTGAATCAATCACTTCTCTAATGAAATGAAACTTCACATCAATATGTTTAGTCCTTTCATGATAAGTTTGATGGTTTGCCAAATGAATAGCACTTTGGCTATCACAAAAGATATTAATCCTAGCTTGACTTATGCCTTGATCATTAACCAAACTCCTTAACCATAATCCTTCCTTTACACCTTCTATAAAAGCAATGTATTCAGCCTCAATAGTTGATAAACCTACCACTGATTGTAAATTTGCTTTTCAAGTGACTGTTGTCCCAAACAAGGTAAAAACATAACCAGAAATAGACTTTCTGGTATCAATACAACTTGCAAAATTTGCATCCACATACCCTATTATAGTATCACTTCTAGCTAGCCTCTTCTTAAATCTCAAACCACAATCCAATGTACCATTAAGATATCTAAGCACTCACTTAAGAGCATTCCAATGAGCTGTACCAAGATTTGCCATGAATTTGCTTATAAAACTAATAGCATAAGCTAAGTCTGGTCTGTTGCACACCATTCCATACATGATACTGCCAACAGCACTTGCATAAGGGATAGATAAACTTCATTTCATTCCTTTCTTCCTCAGTTTTAGGAGCTTGAGAAACTGAAAGTTTAGTAAGAGATCTCAAAGGTGCGTGGACAAGCTTAGATTGATGCATTCTAAATCTTTTAACCACTTTCTTTAGGTAATTTTGCTGAGATAAAAACAGTTCTCCATCAGTCTTGTTCCTTACAATGTTCATGCCTAAGATCCTTCTAGCTGGTCCAAGGTCCCTTCATTTCAAACTCAGAACTGAGTCTATCTTTGAAAATCTTTATCTCTTTTATGTTAGGACTGGCCAACAGAATATCATCCATATATAGCAGTAAATACAACACACACTCCTCATTTCTCTTAAGAACATACACACAACTGTCATATCTACACTTATTGAAGCCAAACTTTACAAGAAAAGCATCAAACTTCTTGTACCACATTCTTGGACTCTGTTTTAGGCCATATAAAGACTTCTTTAGCAAACAAACTTTATTCTGTTCTGCTGCAAAACCTTATGGTTGCTTCATAAAGATAGTTTCCTCCAATTCTTCATGTAAAAATGTTGTTTTCACATCCATTTGCTCCAATTCCAGGTCCAACTGATTCACTAAACTCAATAAAATTCTTATAGAACAATGTTTCACAACAGGTGAAAAGATTTCATTGTAATCCATTCCTTCAACTTGAGTAAAACCCCTTGCTACAAGCATTGCTTTGAATCTTGGTGACTCCACTCCTGGTATGTCTTCTTTCCTCTTGAAGATCCATTTACAACTCACAACTCTCCTGTCTTTTGGTAAGTCTACAAGTTCTCAGGTCTGGTTCTTCATAAGAGATTCCATTTCTTCTTGTATAGCCTTCATCCACTGCTATGATTCACAACTCTCCATGGCTTCCTTAAAGGTTCTTGGCTCTAGATTTTGAATTTCTTCTGCCACACTAAGAGCATAACAAATCAAATCTGCATAGCCAAATTTGTTTGGTGGTTTATAAATCCTCTTAGCTCTATCTCTGACCAGCTGATAATTAGAATCATTATACAAGTTTGTAGTTGCACCTGCACTAGAGCTAGATGTTTTTGCTGGTTTTATTTTTGAGTCTATAACTTCAGAATTTTCTCCTTTTGTATCTGAAACTTGAGTAAGAGACTCCACCTCAAACTGAGTATGTTCCCTGTTTGAAGTATTTTTCTGTTGTTCCTCCATCAACATACCCATTTTAGTTTCATCAAAGGTGACATATCTGCTTATAATGCACCTTCCTCCTCTTGCTTCAAGTCTTCATAACTTGTAACCCTTCACACCTTCAGGATATCCAAGAAAAATGCACTTGACAGCTCTTGGTTCTAGCTTTCCTTCCTTAATATGAGCATAAGCAAGTGATCCAAATACTCTCAGTCTTGAGTAGTCTGCTGGCTGCCCATTCCATGCTTCCATAAGAGTTTTAAAATCTAAAGCTGATGAGGGACACCTATTTATCAAGTATATTGCAATAGTGACAGCTTCTCCTCAGAAACTCTGGCATTCTTGCTCCAAGAAGCATACATCTCACTCTTTCCAAAATAGTTCTATTCATCCTTTCAGTCAGGCCATTCTGTTAAGGTGTATTAGGTATTGTTCTATGTCTTTTAATACCTTGATTCCTACAAAACTCAACAAACTACTCTGAAAGAAACTCCAGGCCATTTTCAGTTCACAAAACCTTAAGTTTATATCCTGTTTGGTTTTGAATCAAAGTGTGTCATTCCTTAAACCTTTTAAAAGTTTTAGTTTTATCCTTTAACACATACAACCAAACTCTTCTAGTAAAGTCATCAATTATGGTAAAGAAATAAGAACCTATACCTAGAGTTTTAACCCTTGAAGGTCCCCATAAATCAGAATGCACATACTCAAAAAGTCTACTTGAAACATGCATGCCAGACCCAAATTTAATCCTGTAAGATTTTTCTAACACAATTTTCACAGAAATCTAACTTATTCAATTTTTCACCCTTAAGTAAATTTTGTTTTTCATATTCAATTAATTCTTTTTCACTAACATGCCCAAGTCTAAGATGTCACAATTTTGCTTTATCAATTAAACAATTACTAACCACAGCAGAACCATCTAAGATAAACAAGCCATTATTTTTATCCTTGTTACTTTTAGCAATGATTAAAGCTCCATTTCAAATCTTAAGAATACCATGCTGAATTTTAGTTGAGTATCCTAAAACATCAAACATGTTTATAGAGATAAGATTTCTTTTTAGTTCAAGCACATACCTCACATCCTTGAGGAGATATTCCCTGTTATCAAACATCTTCAATCTGATGGTTCCAAGACTTTGCACTTTGCAGGGATGATTATCCCCCAACAAGACTATTCATCCTTCTTTCAGCTCCAAGGTCTCAAAATAATCCTTCTTTGGACACATATGAAAGGAGCAGCCTGAGTCCATGACCCAATCCTTTGAGGTTTGTGATGTAGACAACCAAAACTCCTACACTTTCATACCCATCTGTAACAGCTGCTAAGTCTGCTGAATCAGTAGAGAGCCTTGCATTGTTATTGCCTTTTTTAGGACAGTCTTTCTTGAAATGACCTGTCTTGTGACAATTGAAGCACTTGTATTTAGTCTTTTCCCCATTCTTGGACTTAGACTTAGACCTATTACCCTTCTGTCCTTGCATTTTCTTCTCAGTTCTTCCCCTTGACACATTCAAGCTTTCCCCATTACTGTCAAACTTAGTTTCCCGTTGCCTTTGCAACTCCTTAGTTCTGATGGAGGTTTGGACCTCTTCCAACGTAATGGTCTGTTCCTTGCCAAAAAAAAAGAACATCTTTGAAATGTTCATAATTCTTGGGTAGAGAATTCAACAGCAAAAGGGCCTTGTCTTCATTACCAAGATTCACTTCAATGTTCTCCAAGTCATTCAGAATTTTATTAAATTCTGTCAATTGTTCATTAATTAATTTTGTTTCATCCATCTTGAAAGAGTATAGTTGCTGCTTCAAACAAAGTTTGAGTCAAGGATTTTGTTTTGTACAAAGATTCTAGCTTGCTCTATATTGCTGCAACAATTTTCTCCTTTACAACCTCTCTTAAAGCTTTGTTTCCAAGACACAAGATTATAACACTTCTTGCCTTCTCACTCAAATCAGCTTTTTCCTTGGGAGTTAATGAGCTTGACATATTCTTTTCTCCCTTAATAGCTTCTGCACATCCTTGTTGAGTCAAGATAGCATCCATCTTGATCCTCCACGAGCCAAAATCATTGTCTCCTGAGAATTTCTCTATGTCATACATGGTAGTTCTCATTCTTGAAGTTTCTAGCTTGATTGTCCCCACAGACGACGTCACTTGTAGAGTCGTGTCCTCACAATGTGTTTCGTGTCCTCACAAATCAAACCAAAAACAAATAACAGAAAACAGAAAATGCAGACAACTTAAAAAGGATAGGGAAAAGAAGAAAAACACCAGATCTTTAATGTGGTTCAGCTAATGTGGCCTATATCCACAAGAAAAGAATCTACCTAATACCTCACTTATAATAAGACTATAAACAAACTTTATAAAGGAAACTAACAGTCTTAACTGAATTGGAAACTAATAGTTTCTAACAGCAAATATGTTATTCTATTTTTAACATGTTTTTGAGTCATAACATCATCACATATACTATATTTAACGGTTGACATGTACCAAAGTATTCTATAAAAAAAGGGTATATTCCTTTCATGTCACGGTTCATACCATCTTATCTATGTTAAGTAGAATGTCTATGGTAATTATTATTGGATTTATTATTATTATTATTATTTTGGGGGGAAATTCATGATTCAATTTTACTTAAAATACTTATCCATGAATTCTTGAGTTCTAAAACTTTAGTGTTAATATTGTCACTGATTTGTCAAGATAGCATAATATGCAGAAACGCAGCGTATCCTCATAAATAATTCACTACATAATTATGTCATTTGACTTATAATATTGCTATTTTAAAGGACAATACATTCAATTAAATTATGACCTGCTCAATTCTCTTTCTTAATAAAATGTACAGTGAAGATAGATGATAATGAAATAGGACTAAGATGCTCTACAGTAATTACATCTTGCAATTAGTTATTTTTTTATTTTTGTTTAAGCAAGAAATTTTTATTTGAACAAAAGTGCAAAAATAACACTAACTGCAGAATGTAGTTGGTGCCACAAATTCAGAAAATTCTGACCCAATGAAGTGAGGGTATCTCACGTCCTAGGGTATTCATTTGCGCAAGTGTGGAGGCCTACCAAAATAATAAACGTATTTCAAATAATTTAGGCTATGACCCAAACAAAAGAAAAAAAAAATCAAGCTTAATTTGTGTTTAGGTTTAGGTGGTTCTTCTGCTACTGAATTCAATAAGAGTAATGCTACTTTTATATTCACACTTTGTATTTGTTTTATTCTATGGTCAAATGATGTGAAATTAATGTTTGACTATTGAAATGTTTGTTCTGTGTAAATGATATAATAAAAATTTGTTAATGAAGCTTATTAAATGATAGTTTAATTTAGTGTGAATTTTATTTTTATTTTTATGAATTTTGTTATTTTTTAAAAAAAATAAGTAATCATTTTTCTAAATTTAAACCCTATCAAGCAGGTATTTTTTTAAATAAAAAAACATAATAATCACTTATTTTTATTAGTTTCTCAATAGAATTGAAATTAATGTTTCTTACAAAATAATCTTTCCAAAAGAAGCACTAAGTATGGATAACCGACACCGTCACCCCCAATCACATATACAAAGTAAAATTCGAGTTTAAGTTTATATAAAAGAAAGAAAGAAAAACTAACTATAATGAGATGCTAAATAATGTATAATTATAAAATCACAAAAATGTTATTAACGCTATCACTTGTCACGTGTGAGTATTTGTTTTGCCACCAACATGCGTTGTTTTGAGTAAACGAGACTTGAATTCTTTAAACAAATTATTTTAGGTTCAATTTTGAGATTCATATAAGAAAAACAAAAATATAATTGAGAGTCTCTGACCTCATCTTAAAATATTTATCTTTTGCCTATTAAGCTGGAGATATTATGAGGAAAGTAAAGAAAAATAAATAAGGAGTATGATATGCATAAATACTAACTTCATTAGTTGATTGTGATGATTATATATGATTGTATAAATAAATTCAATTGTTTTTTCTATCCCTAATCCTGTTTTCCTGATTAAATATTTATAATTCTGCTAAAAAATCGAATTTCTTTCTCTTGATTAGTAATTATGGTTTGTAAACATTTGTCAACATAATTTTTTACGACAAATACTTAAAATGCACATGTAATTTAATTATGATTTTTTAATACTTTTATTTTTTGAAAAAATGTGTGACTTCTTATCATAAGAACCATTTTTTTAATAGTGTGATGATAAATAGGCGATTGAGCGAGTAATAATAACCACAAAATGAAATCCAAGAGCATTTGTTAACTAGTTATCGTAAACATGATCAAAATAATTTTAATATTTTGATTTTAATAACTTTTAAACAATAATAATTGAATAGTGTATAATATGATATAATAATATTACATCAGCAATTATTTTGAAATAACATATAATGTAATATTTTAAATTTATAAAAAATAAAAATAATTGAAAATAAAAAAGAAAATATATTTAATTATATTTATAAAAATTTAAAACATATTTTACCATCAACATAATCTGCATATGTACCCCAAAAACTATCATAATACTCGTACTCAAGGAGGAAAAAAAATCTAGTTATAGTACTAATGTTGTTGGCATCATTCACCAAAGTACATGGTTTCATTGCATCGATATGCAAGGCAAGTCCATGTCATCATTATTTTTCTCACAAAGTTACAACGTACAGCAATTTGTTCTTACGCCTATCAAGTTTTGGACTTTTGCAGGATATTTTTTTGACTTTGTGGTAAAATTTGGTTCATTTTCATGAAATTGTGGAACCTGCTAGTAGCCTCTAGTGACATGTTCCACGTTCTTATCCTCTCGTCTCTGTTAATCATACGTGTCTGTCTCCCACTATCATCAGTGCACGTTCCATGTGATCTTCCACACGTGATCACACGCTAATCAGATCCTCACACAATGCCATGATTCAATCACTGTTGCCTTCCTATTCCCTATATACACTGCATGCTAACTAGGCGTTTAAGTTGGCCTAAATTGGATTTGATTTGGTGCTTCCTTGTCTCATCTTCAGCTAAACTCTGATGGGATTGTGAATACTAAATATCTTGCTGGTGGGTATTTGATATCTTCCTGAAATAACTCGAGTGGCTGGAGGTTAAGAACTTTCTAGTTAATCATCCTATCTTTTTTAATCTTGAAGGGTTTATTTTATTATATAATTTCGAATATTCAAGCTCTAGTTGTTTTTGGATAGTGTTCTATACTATTTATGCTTTTGTAACATTTATTATTCTTTACTCGCTTTTGTTTTTCATTTGGAGATTTCCCCCCCTTTTTTTTTGTTATATTTACTGGTGGTCTTTAAATTGGTGAGTGAGACATGTGGGGATGGGTTCTCTGAGTAGGATTTAATAGGTTAGATGCCTCACGGAAGCAAAGTGGCATGCAAGTTGGACATCTTGATAAGCTACCAGTTAGGTCTACTTTAGGAGTGATTTGAGGCTCTTATTCTATGCTCTATAGATATCTTTTAATTTTGGCAAAAATCGAGATCCAACCTTTGGATCCAATATCTTTTCTATCAATCTTCATTCTTCAGATATTTTCTGCTGGTAAGGTTCTTGAATAGGAGAACTGTGAAGTTTTGAGGTGAATTCTGTGCCTTTTATTGGATATGAGAAGCTTGTGGAGAAGTTATTGTATGAGGCTTAAAGCTTTGGCTTTGCCACGAAACGTCTGAAGTGTACAACATGGGTAGCAACAGAACTATTGTGTGGTTTAGAAGGGACCTTAGAATTGAAGACAATCCTGCATTAGCTGCTGCTGCTAGGGAGGGTTCTGTATTTCCTGTGTATATATGGTGCCCTAAAGAGGAAGAACAATTCTATCCAGGAAGGGTGTCAAGGTGGTGGCTGAAGCAGTCTCTTGCTCACTTGGATCAGTCACTGAAGTCTCTTGGAACCAGACTTGTTCTCATCAAAACCCACAGTACTGTCACTGCTCTTTTGGAGTGTATAAAGGCCATTCAAGCAACAAAAGTTGTGTTCAACCATTTGTATGGTAAGTACTTTTGTCCAGAAGATAGATGGTATAGACTTATTAGCCTTCAGTTTTAAATGTTTTGGCCAATTTTTGAAGTGCTTCCTATCATATGTTTGGTGTCACTTAATGTTTTGGATCTCCAAAAGCCGGAGAAGCAAGTAGGCTTATTCTATGGACAACTTTGAGGAGGGTTAGGATAGAACTTCAAGGTGGATATTTCTTGAAGAGAATCCTCAAAATTGTATTTTTATTCTGAGAAGATAAAATGTTATTTTCATCCTTGTGCTCTTTGACAGCAGAGGAATATTAAATTGAGGAGATTTTGAAATTGAATTTGTCTTTACCTCCAAATATTGAATTATCAATGTTGATTCATACATACTTTTTTCCTGAAGTGGACTGACATTTGAATTGGCAAAAGCTGAATACAATTACGTGGTATGTTGATCATGATTTGACAATTAAATTAAAGCCTGAGCTAAACTTGTATGAGAATATCATCTAGTGTGGCCTGAGGTTTATAAAGAATAACATCTCTTAACTGCCAGATAAATACCTTTTGTTCTTCTGATCCAGACTAGGAGGAAAATGCCTTTTTCTGTAAATGCCATGACAGTTCCTTACAGTGCTTCCACTAACATAAAAAAATAGATATCTTTGTAAACGTGAGAATGTCTTACTATGGTGACTAAGTGACAATTACTTTACTTGTTGCAGGCATCATTCTCATCCTTACTACTTTTGTTGAGTTTAAGTTCGATAATCTATTACTGCAAATGAAGAGTGCATGCGTTGGGAACCATAAATAGAGATGGGAAAAAGGAAAGAAAGAATTTATTAAATTTAATAGGAAGAACAGAAAATAGGAGAGGGATCTCTCTTCCAAGGTTTTCCCGTTTCTACAACTAAGCCGCTGCCCCTGCCCAATTCACCAATGATAATAAAAAACTAAATGAATCCTCCTACCTTTCTTCCCCCTATTTATATAACCCCTCTAATTAACTAATATTCTAAATTTCCCTTCCCTTTGTATCCTAATAGCATGTCTGTCAAAGCTAGAGAATTCTAAAAAGTAATGCACTGATTCTGTAGATGCCTGAACACATTAAAAATCATATTATACAAGATGACATGAAGTATTTGTACGAAACTGTGTTTTTGTTTAAGCTTTACATGTTTTGAGCATTCTAGCACTTTTGTTCCGTTTGTCAAATTAATTATCTAGTTTTTTAGATGGAAGTTTTAATAAGTTGAGACATGAAAATTAACTCCACTAACAGGATTTCTTAATAATGAACAAAATCACTTCTAGATATATGTTGTCATACTTGGATGCGAGTTATCTGACCAACATTTCTTACTGTGATTGTTTTACTAGATTCAGTTTCACTTGTCCGAGATCATAACATCAAAGAAAAACTAGTAGAACTTGGCATATCTGTGCAAAGCTACAATGGGGATCTTTTATATGAGCCATGGGAAATATATAATGAAAGGGGACATACTTTTACTACCTTTGCCCCTTTTTGGAAGAGATGCTTGCACATGCAAATGAATGTTGTTTCTCTTATTCCTCCATGGCAATTAATTCCAGCTGAAGGTATGATATGACTATATGCATAATGCATGTACTCCGATTTGATCATTTCTCAGAAATATGATTATTGAGATCAGGTTACTGCTAGAGGTTAAGAACTTGAAAGGTCTTGTCTTAAGACAGTTCTATTATGAAAACTAGCAGTAATGTGATCAACTTCTTCTGTTACTAGATCAATCAGTCTAAATTTCTCCTTTCTTTTGGGAGAGAGTGCTATAAAACAGATCAATTGAGAATGTTTTTCTTCTTCTGTGGATGACAGGAAAAGTTGCGGAATATTCAATTGAAGAACTAGGTCTTGAAAATGAATCGGAAAAACCAAGCAATGCATTACTAGGACGAGCATGGTCTCCAGGTTGGAGAAATGCCGACAAGACGTTAACTGAATTTGTGGAGCAGCATCTACTTCACTACTCCAAGAATAGGCTAAAAGTGGGTGGAGACTCCACCTCACTTTTGTCTCCATATCTTCATTTTGGAGAACTGAGCGTGAGGAAAGTTTTTCAATTGGCACGTATGAAACAAATATTATGGGCAAATGAAGGCAATAGTGTTGGTGAAGAGAGTGTAAATCTTTTTCTCAGGGCCATTGGACTTCGAGAGTACTCACGCTATCTCTGTTTCAATTTTCCCTTCACTCATGAGAGATCACTTCTTGGGCACTTAAAGTTTTTTCCTTGGAATGCTGATCCTGATATGTTTAAGACTTGGAGACAAGGTAGGACTGGCTACCCTTTAGTTGATGCAGGAATGAGAGAACTTTGGGCAACAGGATGGATACACAACAGAATAAGAGTAATAGTTTCCAGTTTTGCTGTGAAAATGTTGCTTCTACCTTGGAAATGGGGAATGAAATATTTCTGGGACACACTTTTGGATGCAGACCTGGAAAGTGATATCCTGGGTTGGCAGTATATCTCAGGGGGCTTACCAGATGGTCACGAGCTTGAGCGCTTGGACAATCCTGAGGTTTGTCATGTTTTCCTTCATTGAATGGACTTTTAGTTTGCTTGGTTTTAATCAGCTGTGATTATTTTATATTTAATAATTTAATTTCTATACACTTTTTGTTTTATTCAATCTATATAACATGTATAACATATCACTACCTGCTTTAGCTTTTGATTCTACTGTGGGCAAAAATTCATGTGTTTCCTTACCTCCGTCCCTATGTGCCATTTTTTGATATCGAAGGAATTTTATTACACTCCGCCTAACACTTCATAAGGTTGGAAAATATTAATTCTGTGCAGTGAAACAAAAACTTCCTCAATCTATGTTACCTCCTGCTGGTGGAAAAATTAGGTGCATTTTCATATTTTCTTCAATTCATTTAACACCGGATGAAATTTATCCTTTTATATTTCTCGTACAAGTTTTAAAAGGGAATACTACTTCAACACTTAAAGAATATCTTGTTTTTGTCTAACTTGTTGAAGTCTCACGTATAGACATGGCTAAATAAAAACTTATAAAGGTTAAAACAATCTTTACTTTATGAGTTAGCTTTTGGAATCGAGTTAGACTTCAAGCCCAAATTCAACATGATATCAGATCCTACTGTAGATTCAATATTGGGTAACCCTCGACTGAAAAAAAAATCTAGGCCCACGATTTTTATCAATTCTACCTACCTGGTCCCGTTGCTTATTCAGTGCTTTATAAAATAGAATCATACAATTTTCACTCTTTAGATGTCCAATTTTAAGCATGAGGAAGTGTGTTAAAGTCCCACATGGACTATAGACATGACTAATTAAGAGTATGTAAAAACTAAAGCAATTTTTACCTTACAAGCTATTTGTTGGGGGTTGTGTTAGGCTTAAAACCCAAATTCAGCAGTGATTCATGTGTTAGTAGTATTAATTCAATTTTTTTTTTCTAAAGACACATTGCATCTATCAGGAGTAAATTCCAACTGTTTGAAGTCTAGAAAATAATCAATGGAAAAAGAATCTCGCTCTTCTAATTTTGGTGTCACTTTTGGGGACAGATTCAAGGAGCTAAATTTGATCCAGAAGGTGAATATGTAAGGCAATGGCTCCCCGAGTTGGCAAGAATGCCAACAGAGTGGATCCATCATCCTTGGGATGCACCCCTTAGTGTGCTTAGAGCATCAGGAGTTGAGCTGGGTCAAAATTATCCAAAGCCAATCATTGATGTAGATTTGGCCAGAGAAAAACTAACTGAAGCTATATTCAAGATGTGGGAATCTGAGGCAGCAGCAAAAGCTGCTGGCTCTGAAGCAAGGAATGAAGTTGTTGTAGACAACTCCAACAGTGCTGAAAATTTGGACATTTCAAAAGTTATGTATAAGGGCAAGACTCCATGTCCAACTATTTCAGCTAATGATCAGAAAGTGCCTGCACTTCAGGATCCGAAGAACGACCCGCCTATTCGGAAGAGACCAAAATGTGTGGCAGATGAGGCACATAACCAAGATAATAATTCACAAAATCATAACAAAGATACTGGGGTGTCAACCATTGATCAAGACATGAGTTCCACAGCTGATTCTTCATTTAAGAAACAGTGTACCAGTGCAAGCACATATTCATTTTCTGTTCCACAACAGTGTTCGTCATCTTCTAATCTAAAGTGGCCATGGCAAGACCAGATTGACATGGAGCAGAGTTCGAGCAAAGATGGTGAGAATTCGTACGTTTCCATGGGATTAAACAAATGAAAATACATTCATACAAAAAAGCATCTTTAGACTATGCATAGTAGTTTCTAATTCATTGGGATCGTGTTTTCTTTATTGAGAAATCTTGATTTCTATTATTCTATTGACTGATTCAGAATTGAGCTTTATGGGGGTGGACTTGGTGTACTAATAAATAAAAATTTCCATGCAGGAGCTATGTGAGGATAATGCTGTTCTTATTCATAAATCCTGTCGCAGCTGCGTTACTCGCTATTAAAAAAATGTACCATATTTAAGTGCTGCAGTTTTTTTTAGACTATGCTATGCCTTTGTTTTTCATGGCTATATTCCCAATCAGCTATGTAAAAGGTTTGAGGAAAAAGAGCACAGGATTGAAACACTAGCCAAAATTGTATATTTTTTATTTGTGCTGGCACCATGCATACAAACTCTGTAATCAAATAATCTATACAATAAATTCCTCTAATATAGCTTGCATTTTATTTTTGTCACGCAAGTTTGTTTAAAACAAAACAAATTTGTGTAATTGTACCGAAAAATGTGTAATAATAAAAAGTTTCTTTTAATAGCTTCGTTGTTTCTACACCCAGTGTGGAATATTCAAAAGAAATTTAGAAGTTATTAAAAAAAACTTTTAATTAATTAGATTTCTAAAAAATTAATTTTTAATGAAGTTCATTCACATCGTGTAATTAAGTAGTGAAGTAGCCTTGATTGCTGTTGATAATGATGCGCTAAAACACTTATTCATACGTGGCTTTGTCTTAGGAATAGCATAAACCCAAGATTTAGCTTGGGCTTCTTGAAGGGAGATATCCAGTGTATATCATTTATCTTTAAACCATCATTCTTGACCTTTCACCAAGGGTAAAAAAAAACTCATCCATTCAATAGTAACTTTCGTAGATTAAATTAAATCAACACTCAGGAGAAAAATTATTTTATCTAATTTTATTAGTTTTTATTTTATTATTGAATGTATTTGATTTCAAATTCGAATCATATTTTAATTATTTCAATTTAAAAGTGGTTTAGATTAGATCGATTTCTAATGTATATTTTATTTTTTCAGAAAATAGTAAATAAAACTTGAAATTCAAAATAAACTAATAATTAAATTAAAATAATTTTTTAATAATTGATTAAAATATAATATAATTTTTAAAATTTAATAAAAATTATAAATTTAAAAGGAGTAAATATTTTAATTATTAAGAATAAATATTGTATTATATTAAGTATAGTAAAAAACTAGTCAAAATTAAAAAATAAATATACAAAGTAAAAACATTACTTGACATGATAGACAAAAAATCCCAAAAAAACATTTTCATTTAAAAATACTAATAAAAATGCAAATATAACTCACCAATTACTTCCAAAGGGTTGATGTATAAACTTGTTATAATAAACATTCCTAATTTAAAAATTAATTTATTTTCTTTTGTTATTATATTTTGTAGTTAATTATTAGGTAAACTCTTAGTTTCTAAACTATGTAACTTAAGTAAAGTTAATCCTTAAATTTTGAAAATTAAAAATTTTAGTCTCTAAAATTAATAATTATCAATCACATTAATTGATAATTTTTCATGTTAAACAATACGTGTCAATTCATTTTGGTCACAATATTATTTTAAATTTTTTTTAAAATAATTATTTTTTATTCTTAACTTTTAATATTGTTAAGTAATAAAGTCTCTCTTTATCTTCTATTTTGCATTAAAATTCTAAAATAACATCATTTTATATTGATAATAATATGGTATGTATCACTTAACGTGATAAATCATCATTCTATTACTCAATTTTAACGTATCTTAATAATAAAGATTAATGTAATAAAAAATTATTAATTTTAGAGACTAAAATTTTAATTTTAAAAAATTAATTTAAATGACGCTACATATTTTAAAAACTAAAAGTTTACTCTAATTATTGCGAAGAAATCTTATTCTATTTTGTTTACATTGAAATCAAGTGTAAATAATTACAAGTGGAATAAAACATGGGCAATTTAGAAATCTATAAAAAAAAAAAAAAAACTCATACACCTATTTTCTTAAGGTTTTGAGTTGCTTGTGTTATTCCGCTTGTTGAAGCTCTTTTTGAAATGATGTAACACCCACATGTGATAGAGGATTTGGAGCCCAAAAATAAATTTCAAACTAATCCAAAACTAGTTAACTTATAAATGCATAAAGATATTAGAGAGAAAAGTTAGTCATAACAATTTCACACTCACATGCATGAATAAAATTAATATGAAACAGGCATGAAGCAGTCCAAGTTTATTTTATTGAATGATAAAGATAAACATGCACACACCACATTATTTAATACTGATAACAGGCAAAACAAGCCTTGATTTGTAGTACCTCTCAACACAAACAAGCCATGCATAGCATATCACTACACACGTAAATTTTTCACAAATTCATCAAAGCATGCAAGATCGATCAGAGTGTTCATGGACTTCACTTTGATTTTCCAATAAAAGCAGGAGCGGAGTGATCAGATTTAACTTCATCTTTGTTCTTCAAAGCGATACAGCATTGATCTTATTATCGTGTTCTTGGGGATAAGCTTCACCATTTTGGTCAGAGAGACAAAATGCATCACATGGCAGCACTTGTAACTCACTGATGCTATCTCCACTATTTTGATTTCACATGATGGATCTGGGCAACATATGTGTAATGGGACTCCAGAGAGAATGATATTCAATTGGAAGCTAACACAATGATCAATATATAGTAGTCTCCAATTTATTTTTGTTGTAGTATTCAGTGAAAGCAATGTCAAAGCCTTTTGACTCCACATTCATTTTTAATGAATATATTGAAGTTAATAAATGGTATAATTAATTTCGCCGTAGGTGAACTAATGACATTTTTGTATAAAAAATTAACGGTGCAAAGATTGAAAAGTTAGCGGTGCTTGATTACCTGCCATTTTTTAATATCAGAACAAATGCTAGAGGCTGCGATCCAAAACCAGTTCCGGTCGAAGATGCGTTTGTGGACGTGCTCGGGTAGAAAAGAAATGGCTTCGCTCTGCCATGCCAAAATCATGTGCATTGCATTTTTATTTATTACTTCCCCGCGAGTATCGGTGACCACCAGAATAGGTTTACCTGGTAATTGCACAGCTCTTGGAGCGGCATGAAACCTTTTGAGTGAGAAGTAGTGCACCACGTACCATTGCACCTCAGATTTCAACTACTCAAACATTTCCTTTTCTTTTTCGCTCCATTTTTCCCCAATGGTAATCCACAAGATCTTATAATCTTGTTTCTCTTTGATTAATTCTTTGTGAACAGACTTTAGAACCGAAATCTCTTCTTCAACGTGGTCAAGACCATAAATTTATAATAGTAGGTTCCTTTTTCTTTACCACTTAGTGGTTAAGCTATATTTGGCCGAACGATCCATTAACATGAAAATTTAACCATAGCCGTCGTCTGAATAACTTCGACTAATAATAATCTACAGTAGGGTAATTAAATTAAGTATTAATTGAGGGAAAAATAGCTAATTTAACTACTAGTTGAAGATATTAAATGAAGAAAAGAAATGACAATAAAGTGATGCATGTAACACAACTTACGTGGTATTTCAGAATATTAGATATTATTTTAAACATAATAGTTATTCGTTTATAAAATTCAAACTCATAATGATAGAATAACAAATGTTCCCTATTTATAAGGATAAGAGGATTTTGAAACTCCACGAATCTAAACTTATTTTGAGGCTTCATCCTGCACGTTGTCTATCCATTCTATATGCCTGAACACATTACGTGAATTTCTAACTGTATTTCATTCAGAATAGCACAATAAACATGCACACACTACAAGCTAAGAAGAAAGAAGCAATGAGCCCAAAATAATACATACAAGGGGAAAAAAGAGCAAAGAGAAATGCAGAATGTTGTTTCTTATAATTCAAAGCTTACAGCATCGATCCACGTTAGCTTCATAGCCCAAATCCCATTTTGAAATAAAATCTGATAAAACTGGTACATTAGAGAACAGCATATATATTTTACTTATTTTTTATTTCTTTCTTCTTTTTTTGGGTTTAGGATTTATAACAAAAACTTAGCCCCAATATAAACAAAAACTATCAACAATGAAGGCATTTTTTTACTGGACCTTTCTTCAAGAGCAGAGGCTCGAAAAAATTGCAAAAAAGGTCAATCAAGTCAATATTTTGTTTTTTATTTTTTGGGCCTGACTGAACTTAGTGTATTACTCCGGTCTGGCCTTATATGGGATTTAATTATATTTGTGAGACCAAAATAATACATACAAGTGAAAAAGAGCAAAGCAAAAAGTATAATGTTTTGTTTCTTATAATCCAAACTTTACAGCATCGATCCACGTATTTTAGGTTCATAGCCCCAATCACATTTTGAAATAAAATCTGATAAAACTGGTACATTAGAGTATGCGAGAACAACATTTTTTTTTATAGATGGTAATGTTGTTGGATAATATTTTTCTTTTTCAATCTTTTGAATGGAATATATTTCATTCTTTTACGTTTTTATTACGCAGTTTCGGTTTCTTGGATATCTGTCTCTTCCATAAGTGTTGGTATCACTATTTCTATGACTTACGTTGAAGAATAATTAAAAGCAAAAAAATAATTGAAGATGCAAGTAAAATGAATATATCCACAATAGTAGCTCCGTCGAACAACCGTGCTCTTTATTTTGTAGACAAAAGGTAAATAAATTTTGGGAGGCTATGCATAAATGCAACCTCACTTATTCTCCACCTGGTCGACATGCATAGATCTTAAAATACAGAAACCTGTGCACTAAGTTTTGATTGGACTTAGAATAATCAAATTCTAGCAGAAGAAGTAAAGTTAAAGTTGGCACAGTTGGTGACCTCCAAGAAGAGTGAGCGGAATCCAAGCCTTGAGGCTGCTAAATCAAATTGTAGCAAATTGTTCTCCAATTGATGTGCTCCAATTGTGATTGAAGTCATTGGGTGTGAACCACCAGCCACAAATCCAACTTGGGCTGCACTTGGGCTTGATCCAGCATCCACAAAACCCAAGCAAATTACATTTATATCATTAAACTGCACCATTGAATTTGCACCAATGATGTTCCACACCACTTCTTCATTCTGCAAAACTAGATTAATGGTAGGCACAGCCGGGCCCATTCTTGAGAAGGAAATGTCTTTGGTTGCAAAGCAAGTCCCAAATGGAGCCACAGGTGCAACTGTAGGGGCTCCAAGAGCTTTCACAAAGGCCTCAGATACAGCTTTGTAAATTGTGGTCTCCATGATAGTGTAAGGATTAACAGTACTAATCTTAGTCCCACCAATACCATTTCTATCTATAGATAAAAGGGTTGTATTCAGTGGCACATTTTTGTCCGAGATTCTAATAGATTTAACCCCAATGAAGTATTCCACTGAGGGTTCCCCTAAGAAAGCACTAGGAGCAGTGCTAACTGGGTTAGTAATGAGAGGGGTGAAAGTGAGAACCTTAGAGACATCCTTGTTCAAATTATAAGGGCCATCACCAAAGAACATAACACCATCTGTCATAGTGGAAGAACTCAAGCAAATGGCAAATTTCCTTGGAAAGCTGAAAGCTGAGGCAAACTGAGAAGGAAGTGAAACTTTAGTCCTTCCAAGACCAGCCATACCTGTGACACCACTAGCCAGGCCGTTCTGGACAACTTTTGACCCGCATATGAAGAGAGTGTTAGGCACAGAAACCACCCTACCTGGGGTGTTTCCATCAGTGGAGTTGACAGAAACAACGTCAGCATGAATGTCGCCATATGTGGACACACCTGTTACAGTGTTGCTTGGTGAGCGACCACAAATTTTGTCCCCGCTACAACCATATAAACCGAAAAGTGAGCACTGAGCAGAGCCACAACGGGATGGTTTAGAGGTGGATGAGGCATAACCCTCTTCACAGTTCACCCAAAAGTAACCACCACCAAGATCAACAGTTAGCTTCACTGGCACAAGTGGGGTCCTTTGTTTGATTTTGGTGACATACTGAGGAGTAGAGGCAGAAACATCTTTGGTGACAGCAAGAACAAGTGCCTTTGGTCTGAAAGAGGTTTGAGCAGCGGAGGAAGAGATGAACAATGAGAGAAAGGACAAAACGATGAGGGGTTGAAGTGAAGCAACCATTGGAGAAAGAGCGAAATAGATAAGTATGAAACGTGTGATGTGATGTGATGTGAATAATGGAGAAAAGGGCCTACTTATATAGATTTCTCATGTTAGACTTTTCTTCTCATTTTCTTGATTGGCTTATCAAGAAGGGGTTTCAAAGATGGCAACCGAGTTCGTGGCTTGATGCAGATAATGGCCTCAATACTCCTTTAATTCTTTGCGTGCTATTCTTTTTGCTCATTGACTGTTCTTTCAGTCTTATATTATTTATATAATATTTTTTATAATTTTTTGTGTTATTAATTTTTTATAATTTTAATTTATACAATTCTATATAAACGATAAAATTAAAATTTAGTTAATAATGATATGACCATTTAAATAATTATATGTATTTTTAAAAGTTTAATAACATATAACATATTTTTTGTATTATTTTTCACAATAATTAAATATTTTCGCTCAAATTATTTTCACTATATATTTAAGTCTTCAATTCTGTTAAAAATTGTTTCGGGAAGTCAAATTTTGTAAGATTGCAAAAGAAAGAAAGACAAACATTATGATCATAGTCGCTTATATTCCGAACGGTGTTAAATATTTTCCCGTCGTCAAATATGGTCCAAAAGTTATTTTCCTTCCGCAGCATGTCATTCTTTTCTTTATAATATTATAGTTATTATAAAATTAATAGTTATTATTTTTTACGTATTAAAACATAAAATATTATCTTAATTTATAAGATAATGTAAAAATTATTTAATATTAATTTTGGAAGAATGATTTTGGAATTATTTATTTTATTTTATATATATATGTGAAAAATAAATAAAATAAAATAAAGAATGTTATATAAAACCGTTGACTTTGCTAACGTAAAATCTGTGCTGACAGCAGAAATATATGACACCGTAACAAAATTTTCTTCTTAGACTTTGAAAAAAAGAGAGAAATATACTTAAAAAAATATCACTCGTCTGTTACCATTCCATTAATGAATTAATTAAGAAAATTAAAATAAATAAGATGAATAAGCAAAAAATTAATAAAAGTATAATTGATTTTTCCTATTTCATTTGCATACCATTAAATAACAGGTAAAGTTAACAGTTATATTTTAAAAAAAATACTGTATGCAATGATTTATTTTTATTGCTATACGTAAATCCTTAATTAAAATTTTTTTATATCAATTTTAATTACTCATATTTACTTTTTTATTTTAAAATTTTATCTAATAATTAATAAAATATGATATTGTATTAATTTATATAAATAAGTATACAAAATCTAATAATAGTATAAAATTTTGAGATAAAAGAATAATTAAAAAACTAAAAAATTAAAATAAGAAAAATTAAAATTATATATATGTGTGTGTGTTTACTTTAAAAATAATAATAACAAAGTTCTAAATATCTTCATTTTATTTACCATTGAGTTGAAACTAAATACGAAATAAAGAATCATTTTCTTTTCACTTAAATATGTCATACCAAACAAATTAAGGATTAGGCGATGATAAAACTCAAAATATTAGTTTATAAATAATTAAATTAAATAAAAAATATGTAATTTTTCTCATTGTTATCTGCGTAGTTTTAATAACAAGTGAAATTAAATTTTTTTATTTTGAAGTGTAATTTCATACAACTTTTTTAATAACTATTTGAAGTATATATATATATATATATATATATATATATATATATTATTATTTTATTTTATTTTTTCCTTTTAGATTAATTTTGGAGATAAAGGTCCGTTTTGGTTTAACCTTTCGATTGCATCTTAATTCATTTTCTATTCCTATCTAATTTATAACTTGCATGTATTTTCTTCGGGCAATGTAGGGTATAGGTAGGGTACTATAGTATCTATTTTCATATCCGTGTTTTAAAAATATACTCATATTCAGCCCTATATTTGTGTGAATATGAACATTAATTCTCGTATTTGTACATCTGGATACCCGCATACTCATCTTGTACCCATTACCTGCGCTTGATTGAGAGAAAAAATATTTATAAAAAATTATGTTTATATAACTTCAGATGAGTAACATGATAATACAAAAATTTAATAAGGAGTTGCCGATAAAGTACAAACATAAATAAAAAAATAAATATTAAAAGATCAAGAGTGCTAAATATATCTTAATGCAATAATTTTCTAAACTAAAATTTTTAAAAATAATAAGTAAAACTAAACACACAAGTTATTTGTCAGCAATGTTCTTATCTTGTGAGATTCAATCGAATGGCAACAACAAAGCGACAACGAGATAGATCTGCACAATGAGTGGCTCTTCGTGTGAGATCACTTAGTGACATCTTGTGGCCACATTAACAACTAGCTCTAATAAATAAAATTTTATAGTTGTTATAATAGGTGTTAATGAGGCAGACATTGAGAATGAAAGTAAAATTAAGGTTAAAAAGTTCAAGTACTAAACGATAATGAAAAGTAGATACATGAAATATTTTTTTAATTTTTAAATATGAAATTATAAGAAAAATAATAGATTTAATTAAAATAATATATATATATATATATATACACATGTATATAAAAAATTTTATAATAAAAAAATTTATTATCACAATAAAATTTTATAATAAAAAAATATACGTGTATATAAAAAATTACTTTTTAATCGAAAGAAAAAATTAACAAATAAGAATTAAAATTGTTTTATATTTTATATCTTTTCAAGAACTTCTTTGAATGTAAATAAAATGGTAAGAATAATATTATTTAAATTTAATAGATTATAGTTGTACTTGTAATATATATTGTATAGAAAAATATTATTTTAAATTGAAATATAAAAAATAAAATTTAAATATTATCAATAGATAATAAGTATACGGTAATAAGTAATAGTAGGTAACTGTAAAATTTATAAAATATTTACAATATGTTTATTATTTATCATTCACTTTATGATTTAAATATCAATATGATTTTATCAACAAAAATATTTGTGTGAAAAATATTTTATATGTGTGTTATATTTAAATAATTTTTTTAAAAAAGTCAATCTCATATTAACTATGTAATAATTAAATTATATTAACCTAGTTAAACAATATAAAATAGTAAATATATTTTTATATTAATCTTATATAACGAGTAATATATATATATATATATATATATATATATATATATATATGTATGTATATATAGGTATGGAGCGGGAGTGGGTACTTCGATATCTCCCTATTAAAATTTACAGATATCTATTCATATTCATGGAATGGATAAATATCCTACCTATTATGAATAAATTTTATGAGTGTCTATTGAGTATTTTACCCATTATTGTCTTTAAACATTAAAACAATGATTTGATGTCGATTATTTTACATATAATTCTGGTTATCTTCTCTGTGAGATTCATGTTTTTCTTCTCAATCTTTCTTCTTGACATAAGAGCTTAAGTGCATTTTTTATGTTATTTATAGTTTAAATTAGTTTTAATATAAATTATATATTAAGCATGATCGACCCATCTACTTTATTCATTGACAAAGCAAATAATATGGATTTAACTTCAAACAGGAATTAAACTACTTAGATTCGTGTTAAGAATAAAATAAAAAATTGTTTTTTTATATTAAATTAAACCTTGTATTTCTATTGAGAATATAGGCTAGTGATATAATCAAAATATGGACTGTATGGTTATATCATCTGAAAATAAAGTGTAAATATAACTGTGAAAGTAGAATTAGCAATATGAATTTACTGTTTACCACTGAGGGACTCACATTCTTAGGGTCTTTTCTAATTTGGCCTTGATAGTAAATAAAGTTAAAATGTTTAGCCATTTGCAAATAATAATTTTAGAAAATGATTAGTTTAATTTGATAAAGTTGCACATTTTCAACATGTATATGTGAGGACCATTTTGTTTAGGAACTAATTTTTGGCAATATCGACCCCTTCAGGGACCTCATTGTTCTAGTAAATGTTCATACCCATGTATTCCAAACAAACGTATGTCAAATCCATGAATGCATGCACAATACCATCCACATACTCATAAGGAAACAAACAAACGATACTCCAATATCCTCTCCACATGGACCGCACAACACAAAGAAGAAAAACATTGTATTAGACTTTGGAACCGAACCGACACGTCTATGAGCCATGTGGCGGGTCCAAAATTGATGCCTCCTTCGATAACAATGGTTTCAAATTACAATTTTAAGGAGTGAAAGCATAAGAGGTGAATAGGATAGGATGACTATTATATCTATTTTTAATTTAATTAGTGTAATTGTTATTTGAAAAAATGATTAGATTGAAAGATGAAAGAAATAATATCAACTGTTTTTTTTAAAAGTTGCTTATTATGTACTTGCAAATTTAATTTGATAGATATTATATATTTTTTTAAAATTGATAACTGTAATTTTTTAATATTTTAAAAATTTAAAAATATTTGTATTTTTTTTAACTAAATCACTAATTATTATTGTGCTATACATATTTAAGATAAAATCAATAGTGATAATTGTTCTACTTGTGAAAAAATGTAAAATGTCCTTTTACTTTACAAAATATTAAAAATTATTTTTTTAAAAATATTTTTTATTTTATTATCTCTCTCTTTTTTCTCTTTCTTTTTATATATTTTTAAAATTTAAAATATAATTATTTATATATTTTTTATAAATTAAAATAAATAATAATATAAAAAATAATCTTAATTTTGATAAATATAAACAAAAGAGTAATTTTGTCAATTTTTTTATATATTTTTATGTGATATATTTCTTTCTATTAAGTCTGCATCAAACATTGAATATAATAAAAACTTATCATGTCATAATATTATTCAATCTTCTTATTATATTTATCCTAATTCTATTCTAACTACCAAATATATGTCCTTAATATTCTTATTAGTATTGGATAAAAATAACACACTAAAACATTAAAATTTGAATGAACCTAAGAATTTACAAGCCATCACACAGTAATTTAAAATTTATTTTTTAATATTTGTAAAATTGAAATGAAACCGTCTTTGATTGAATTTATTTTTTCATGGATTAAATTGGTTTTAATGAATTTTTTCAAAGACCAGTTTAGTTAAAAGTGTTATTTTAACTGATATATTAAGTTAAAGAGAATGTTGAAATAAAATACTAACATATATGATAAAAAAAATAATTAAGAAAAGTAAATGGATTATAATAAAAAGTCTTGAAAGAGCAATTGGGAGTGGCAGTAGCCCTGACACAGGTCGGAGAGAGTGTGGAACAATTCGATCTTTTGGAGATTGGGCCTTCGAAGGCCCAATAGCAAAAAATGAAGAAACGGAGTGGGGAGTGATGCGAAGACAAACGAGGAAGGCGTGAGCTGGGAATGGTAATTGGTTTGGTCTCCATTCTTCCAATTCACCGATTGAATTGACGTTGGAGAAACAGAGAATGTCGTCCTCCGCCGAATTCCTTTCGAATTTGAAGGAAGCAGGGCAGACGGTGATCTCCACGCGCCGTCCCTGGGGCCAGTTCCTTGACCTCTCCGCCCTCTCTCTCCCATCCTCCCTCTCCGAAGTCTCCACGCGCCTCTCCCACAACCTGACCTACTTCCTCTTCAACTACGCGCTCCTCCTCCTCCTCCTCTTCCTCCTCAGTCTCCTCTCCCACCTCCTCGCCCTCCTTCTCTTCCTCATCCTCTTCGCCGCCTGGTACTTCCTCTACTTCTCCCGCGACAGCGACCCTCTCACCCTCTTCAACTTTGTCACTCTCGACGACCGCATCCTCGTCCTCGTACTCGCTGTGCTGTCCGCTGTTGTTCTGTTTACCACGGGCGTCTGGGTCAACCTCTTTGTCTCGCTGGCCGTTGGGGCTGTGGTGGTTTTCTTGCACGGCGCGTTGAGGAGCACCGATGATCTTGTTGGTGACGATCAGGAATCCCCCTATGGCCCTATGCTCACTGACCCTGCCGGTGCTTACACTCGCGTTTGACTTTCCTCTTTTCTTTTCTTTCCATTCTTTAACTGTCATGTAGATTTCACTGACACTCAATTTTATTCATATATGCTTTTCTCATTCCCATGTTTCTTCTGTTTTTCAATCCATATCATACTGAACATCAAACCTTTAGGGCTGTATGTGCCAAAATTTAATAGAATTCATCTTCAACAACGACATTAGGACATAGCCAAAATTGATTTTTGAATGTTGTTATTGGATGATCTTGTGTTTGTCTCTCTCGTTGTGTTAAGAGTGCTGCTTTTTAGTATCGGTTTTACAATTGACAAGTTTCACTGGTTTAAGAATGGTATATTGACATGGAGAGATGTTCTAATTTATTTTCTATTTGACCTGGAGAAAGTGTTATCATGAATATGAACAATGTCTTCTTATGTGAAGCACAATGATGCTCCAAACTCATGTGGATTGTGATTGTGATGGTTCGTGTTCGTATGTAAGTCAATTTGAGTCCTGTGTAATTGGATGTTATTAGTGATTGTTGATCGCCTACAATAATCAAAGACATCTCTTCCCTTTGCACAAATATATATTACCGTTTCTAACTATAGCTTTCAACTGAGAACTGTTCAAATAATCACAAAGCATTTATAGATTTGTTCCAAATGGGCTATGCTTTAAATTGGTATAGCTGTTGATTGAAATACATATTCCCCTACGCATATGTTTTCTTGTGTGCCATTTGCCGACAGTTTTATGCCCTTCTTAGCATGAGCTGATCATTGTAGTTAGTTATTGCATTGACATCGGAAACTTGTTTCTTTCTTGACCATAATTAATTCTTGGTATAACCATGTCCTTACAAGAGTTGTCCCTGTGAAATTCTTGTTCACAAAATGAATTCTTCAACGCGTGATTTCTTGCCAGTTATATTGTGCATTCTGATGTGAACGCCCTGCCACCCAATTGCTACTTGGCAGGCTTGATATTAAATTGAATGTTTTTTCGAGTTTCTCCCTTTTCATAAAGTATTTCACTTTTCCTATTTCTACTAATTCTCCAAGATGCATCTCAGGATCTGCGTATTTTGCATGAGAAAAAGAGTTTGTTCGTCCAATTTTTCTTTCTGATCTTCGGCAGCCATATAGTCTTATTTGAATTAGTCCGGCGCTTGATTTCTTTGATATTTTGCATGCAAGTTGTCTCTATGTATTGGCCTTTAAACAGTGTCACCAGTTTATCTTTGACTCTGCAAATTTTGCAATCAGTCAATGCGATCATTCAACAAATAGTTCCATGTTTGGAATTGAAGATAAACCTTATTTTGTTCTGTCTCTCTAAACAACAGACTGAATGAAAATAATGTTTACAATGGTTATCCGAAATAAATGAGACGCTAATCGATAGACCGGCGTACTACTCTGGACGGCTCTGGTGCCTGAACTATGGTCTTCAGTGGTTAAATAGGAAGTTAAAAAGATAACAATTTTGGTCATAGGATTTTTATACCTTTTCAAATCCCTTTTTGAGAATTTTAATTGTAGTCCCAAATGTCGTTTTAATTTCATCACTCTTTGGCACTTTTAATGTGTTGTGAAAAAAAATATTTGACAAGTTGAATGAACGCAAAGTCATTTATGAAACTTCAAAGATATAGTTGCATTTGTGAAAATATTACATTTCGTTTCGCTCTGTAGTTATCTTAAACTCTCTTTTCCCTTGCCAACAAGCTTTAGGTTACTTGAAATATCACCAGTTTGGGTTAGTCATCCATGAAGGAGCAACAAAGTATAACCTTAGATGTGTGGCTAAACTATGTTGGGTATTGTGAAAAAGGGCAACACAATTTTCCAGCGTGTATTGTTCTTCCGGTAAAAATAACGCATTATCTCCTCCGTTGGCTGAACAAAAAGAATTCTTCATTCTTCCAAATACACACAGCTAGCAGAGTTCAAGTTAACACTGAACTATCCTCAGCCTACTCTGGTTAGTTAATAGAGCGAATCATTTCTTTATTTCTTTTTTCCTAACTTTATTTTGTCTTTGCCTGAAAGATTAACCTAAAACTTATACAATGTAATTGATATAACAGCAATTCGAGTTGTAACAACATAATCTCAAACTAGCAAAGAGACTTTGAAGAAATTTTAACTCGTGAATTTTGTCCCTTGATTTACAATTTATAAATAAATTTGCATGTTTCTAATTTTAAATTTTTTTCATATATTGTAAATTTTTTGTTGTTTTGCAAAACGGGTTAATATTCAAATTTATTTGATGATCTTCAAACTTAGTAATAATGCAATCAATTGCTAATGAACTTTGACCATGTTAGAGATAGTGTGGACCTCCATGATAAGAGGTAGACAATGTTAATAAATAATGTAGTTAGAGTGCGGCCGATACAATATCACTCAATTGCTCTTTAAATTTGTTTCATTAAAAATTATAATTTGTAAGATTCTTACATCATATTAGATATTATTAGTGGCAATCATTATGTTTAGAACAAGAAGTAAGTAATTAAAATGATAATCTAAATTTTTAAAAGGTATTATAGGTACAACTCATTAGGTCTAAAGTTAAGGAAATTTTTTTTATGTTAATAAATATCTTATATAAATTTAGAATATTGATTTAATTACTTACTTCTTGTAGATATCATGAGTTGTAACGGGCCAATGCAAGTATGAATATTATGAAATAAGGAGTCAAGCATTCCTTTTGTTTAATCACATACTCCAAATTTTAAGTTTTTAATGGGACAAAGTTAGAGAGCAATTGAATGTTATTGTAAGACTTAACCACACTTTCTATTAACACTTATCATAAATCTAAAGATTAAGCTCAAATGTAAGAATGTCAAATGACAAACTAAATTAAATATTTTATATTTATTAGTACACTTAATCTACTCCATTTTAACTTGTTAAAATGCGAGTTAGGGTGTACTAGCTTTTGTTAAGCTTTTTTTTTAACAGAAATAATATTTATTAATTAAGTATTAATATAAAAAAATATTTTTTATAATTTTTTAATTTTGATATTAATTTTAGGCAAGTCAACCCATTAATCTGTAGGCTTGTCAACTTACTTTTAAATGGGTTAGACTAAAAAATCTAACATACTTTAAAAAATGGAGCGGAAAGAATTGATTCTCTTTAACACTTATACATAAATAAATAAGTATTAAGTATTCAAAACTTATCACTAATTAATGAAATTATTAATAGACTTAAATATTATTAAATGAATCATAATGTTAGTCTGCAATTGAACTCATTTCCTTATGCTTATCTCCTCCAAAATAAATTACTTGTCAAAATGAATAAATAAATAACTTTATTTTTTTAAACTCCTTTACACCTCTTTTTCTTCTTTTTTCTCTCTTTTTTTTTTTTATAATATTCGTTGTTATATTTATTAAATTTCTCTCTTCCATTTCCTAACTCTCTTCTCTCCCATGGTGTATATATCTCAAGGGCTGCAAGTAAATCATTTTCTATAAACAAATAATGAACTGACGGTTTATTGCGAAACAGAACATATTTCTATCGTAACTATTACTCACGCCAAAACAAAAAAAATGTGATTTCTTTTGTGATGCTAAAAGCTAAATCAGATTGGCTACATTACTGAATGAAAGCAGTGATTTGTAACGTATATTTTCTACTTGATCGCCAAAGAAAAAACAGAAACATAAAAGAAAATAAAAAAGTAATATAAAAAGTTCATAGTTCATAACATTAAAGAAGTAAATCTGAGTAAAATATTTATTCTTTTCGTTCAATCAATAAAAGCTGTTGTAAATCTCATGTATATGCCACGCATAAACTCAATCAAACATGTATGGGGCTTTAGTTAGAAAGAAAATTATTAAAATTTCTTTAAGAAAGCATAGCAGGGTAGATTATGAACTCTCAAGTCAAGCCTTTCGACCATATGAAAGAACCATAACAAAATCCTTGGCTGAGCTTCCAACAGATGTCTGAATCTCATTGCCTGGCACTGTTTGCAACCACAAGTCTACTAAGTTTTTCAGTTGCAATGAGGATAAGACTGGCTCACCTCGTAATGAAATCTCCACCTGTCAGAGTACATCACAAAACCAATTAGCTCTGAAAAATGGGTAAGTTCGAGTTTGGATAAATATTTATAAGAAAAGAAAATTAAAAGAAAAAATAAGTAAAATACTATTTATAAGTTAAAATAAACTTATGTTTGTTTTAAAAAGTTAATTAAAAAATTAAGAGAGTATAAATTAATATTAATTTATTTAAAAAAATTTATTTTATCTTGTTTTATTCTACTATAAGGGTGCTACGTATTAGTCTTAGCCTCTTAGCAAAGAGAAAAACCAAATTACCTCAGCTTCGCTAGCAAGACCAAGCTTCTTCACGATGTACCTCTTAATAAAAGAAACAGGTAAACTACCATCCCTGTAACAATGTGAACATTGATTAGTGGAACTTATCAGCTATATCAGTCTATGCTATTGCTATAGAAAAGAAAGACAAATAAAACCATTTCGGTTGAGTAATCTTATATATATATTAGGCCTGTAAATAGAACTCGTCTTTAAAATGCGTAACAAGTGCATATTCATCCTTAATTTAAATAACAGAATCTTTATCCACTAAAATCGCTCATATAGAAGAGATTTTTCCCTTTTCTAATATTCTTTTTGGAAAATTCGTAAACCAAAAAGCCATAGTCATTTTATTTTAATGGGGCACCGGAAGAAAACCTTTCCAATTATTAAAAATTCAGAAATATGAAGTCACGATGCACGCTTTAAAGGTAAAGGAAAGATTAAAGATGGAACCTCAGCGAGGAACAAAATTCGTAAGCGTATCTCAGAAAGGGTACAAAATCTTATGACACATATCTCTTTAAGTATAAGAATGATATCATATGACACATACTTAGAAGAAGTACTAATATAGACCAAGAAAGCCTGAGGAGGGCAATGAAAGTATAGTTTAGAGTATATAAAAGTGAATATACTGAGACAGCTTGTAACTCAAAAATCAGTCGGATAAACAATTATTTCATGCATGCCATGTTCATTCAAGAACTGAAAAAGAAAGGAATGAACTAAAATCATCAGAAAACAAAAAATGGGAATATAAAGCTCACATGACCCTTATGTAGCAGGAAGTTATTTGTGGCAATCTTGCCCATGCTTCCCTGTATCCAGAAATTCAAAAGTCAGATACTCAACATTTAATATAATATTAAATAAGCCATGAAATTTAATCCTACTTTTCTTCTGAAGCAACCAAGGAGAACCAGACTGGACCAAATCCTATGTTGCTTTTAGTGTTTGAACCAATCACAGGTTGTGCTGGAAAATTCAAGTCCTGAGAGAATTTGGGTCTTTTTTCTTGGGTATTTTGCAGCTTTTGAAGTTTGACTTGATTTGATTCTGAAGGAGTCGACTCATTTTGTTCACCAGCGGCCTTTTTCATATGACAATGTTTGTTGACTTTGACCTTAGGCACTTGAGAGTCATTGTCATTAGCGTCCACCAACACTGGTATGGCACCATTTTCTTGCATGGTGTATTTATTACGAGACTTGCTTTTGCTTGCAGCTTCCATCAGGCAACTTAATGGCTCAGACATATCAGCCTTTTCTTTCCATAACTCAACACTTCTCCCTAAAATCTTCTTGGGCAATATTTGTTGACTTGAATCTGGTTTTGAAGAATTCTGCTAATCATAGTAAATACTCAGGAAATAGCCATGCACTAACTAAATCACATACGTAAAGATCTTTCAGATAATAATGAAAGGACAAAATCATTAAAAAACCACTAGGATCCTGAAAGCAGAAACACGGAAAAAATAAAGAACAAGAGCTTTATCTACCTGAACTCTATCTCTGGAAGTTTTGTTGGCAGTTTCAAGCTGAGGGTGATCATCGTCTTTGTTTTCTTCTCCTGTTACCTTCTCAAGTTGACAAGTAGGAGGTAGTTCAGTTCGAATAAATTTGATTCTAGCTGCAGCTTTTGCTTTTCTTGCAGATAGAATTGAAGAAACTTCTTTCAGAACTTTTACCCCACAGTTGTCTTCATCTTTCTTAACATCTTCCACTTTGTCAGGTTTAGGAGGTGAAAAATCTGAATCTTCTGGAATGAAAACTCTTCTTGCAGCAGTTTTGGCTATTCTTGCATTGACTTTTAATGAAGATAGAGATTTCTTTTTTCTTTTGGTTAGCGATGTAACTGAACGAACATTGGATGGTGGCTTAGCATTTTGCACTTCATATGGGAAGATTTTCTCCCTCAAATCTTGCAAACTGCGATCTGTTCTGTTCATTTTCAAAACAATATAGGAGTCAGATAAAATTCAGAAAAGCTACACAATTGGGGAGGAAAAGTAATAAATGAAATGAGTTGAATCATCACAAAATCTTAAGAAAAAGGAAAATTGAAGAATTGGACTGATGAATTCTCCCACATGGTGCATGAGTTGTTACAAACAATCATATTTGTTTGCATAGTTCTAGGCTGAAAACCAAGTGTTTTGACCAAAAAATAAAATAAAATTGTACTGTCAAGATACTCATATGATGATATGAATCAGCATGGTATATTTAAATGATGAGACCAATTACTGAAGCAGCGAGTAAAGACTAATCTGCCATGTTTCTGGTGACTACCTTAATTTATCGAGTGGAGAACAACCCAAGTCTGCATTGCATATTGGACAGTGCTCTAATTTCTCATCTATTAACTTCTTATTTATACATTCCCTGCAAACTGTTGTTGAACTCGAAGATTTAGGCTTGTATACAGAGATTGAGAAACAGAAAGGATGACGAAAATGAAAAACAATGAATCAAATTCATTACATTAAAAATAAAATAAAAAAGTATGAGAATGATGGAGATTGAGGCCTAGTTTCTAGCACAATCATACACAAGTATTAGTCACGGCAATTAACATGACTAAGCATAAGCGCAAGCTCCAATAATGCAAGAATGAAAACAGAAGAAAATCAACAAGTAATTTGGGTATAACTCTGCAGACACATCTCTCATTTCCTACCTCCCCATGTTCATTCTACTTTTACCAAGCAGACACTCGTGTTTGATACCAAGACCCTATAATATAAGGTTATCAAAGGAGTAAAAAAATATTTCATCAACTATCAGTATAAAATCATGAATTTACTGAAACTTGGAGAGATATTTTCTGATTGTACAGCAAGTATATCTTGTTCCTTATTGTTTAAAACCAAGTCTAAGGTAAAAACCAAAACCTGTTACATTTCAGTTAAGCCTATAAAATTTAACTGATTTCTTTTTATAAAATCATGCTGCTTGGAACAATCCTCATGAAAAGATATCTGCATTTCAATTGAAACAAACAACTCAAAATCATGCAGATTGCAAACAGTATCACATTTTGCTTTTAAAGTACACAGAATGCCACAAAATACTTGGCAGTTTCCACATTATGTGTAAATACTAAATATCAAAATTTAACAGTTAATATCTTATCTGCATGGAAGCTAAATCAATATATGATTAACGAAGACTTCCAATAAATCCACTAGATAAGCAAGCCCAAAAAACAGAGTATAAAGCATTATGGTTTCCAAAAACATAAAAGGTAAAAAAAAGAGAAGCAAAAGATAAAGATGGCACATACCATGAACTTCAACAACCAAGGTTTCTGAGGAAGAAAAATATTGAAAAGAAGATAACAGAATAGAAGGAAGAGAAACAGAAAAGAAAAGGTGGATGAGAAAGGAAGCACTTACAAGTATGCAAGCATTCTGAAATAGTTGTGGCGTTTGTGAACCACTTATTACATAAAAGACATGTCAAGCATGAGGAGAGGCTAGCCGTATTGACCTTCACCGTTAGGCTTGTCATTGTTATTGTCTTTATATCGGTCTCTGACAAGGACACACACATAAACAAATGAACACAACAAAAAACACAAGCACCTCCACACTCACGTATCTCGCATGGTGCATGTCACCAAACAAAGGAGCATGGAATAAAAACATGCGGTTTTACATCATTCTCAACGAGAAACCCGCGGGAATCACGATGAAAATCGCTCCACTGCCAGAGAAAAACAAAGGGTTTCAAGGATGTGTATGATCCTATGATGAGTCGATTCCTGATCAAGGATAGCGGTCGAGGAAAACGAAAAAGTGGGATTCTTGGAGTATCGAATGCATATGCATGTCTTGTTCGATTTGTACTATGGTTGTGCTGTTTTGGATTTTTCTATTGGAGTCTAAAAAACATAAAATGTAACCAAGAATGAACCTATCTATAAATCTATCTATGATTGTGTGTGTGAGAGAGAGAGTGTGTGTTCGAAGGAACGAGATGTTACAGCGAAAGAAGAAACGGCATGTGTTATTTGAAGGGTATAAATAAAACAGAACAAATAGGATTAGGAGGGTAATCCCTACGATAATCTTTTTGTATTCTTAATACACTTATTAATATATTTTGTTTATGCACTCTTTTTTCTTTCTTTTTGTTCTTAGCTATCGTAAATGCACTTTTGGTATAAAATTAATCATGTTTGAGGTATATATATATATATATATATATCACGGCCTTGTGACATATAACGTGTAGCGTGATGATCGCACACAAAACAGGCCTGTGAGACCCAATTTTTGGTAACTTTTGAGAGACATGTTAAAACGACAACCCATATAACATACGAATTTTGTTATTTGATATCATTTTTCAGATAAAAATGAATCAAAATGAATTATTTGACAAAAATTAAAATTAAGTAAGATTACAATAATCTTAAATTTTAGTTTTTTTTTTTAATTTTGTTATCTATACTACAAGTATCTTTTGCACTGGAAGCAATTATGTGACAGAATTACTATAATTTTTAATTTAATATAATATATTAAGGTTTTAAATTTTAACTCACATTGAAATTGAAATTAAATTTTAAGTGTTAACATTAAAGAGGACCTAAAATTCTATATAAAAATAGAATTATATATGCTCAATATAGAAAAAGTTATATGGATTAATGAGGATAAAAACAATTCTTAAAAATATTATTGTTTAAAAGCAAAAACTCAAATTATATGTAACTAGGTATTTAGTGTATTTTTAAAAGAAAATAGATGATAAATTTTAAAAATAGTATATTTTGATTCCATTAATAATATGAACCTAACGATATCTAATTTTAAAAAAATATGATTTTTATTTTTATTTTTAATTATAAAACTGTCATTTTCTTTTTTCTTTTTCTTGTTTACTAAGATTTATAAAAATGCTGAAAGCGATACAGAGTTTGAAATTAGAAAAAATAAATAAATAATATGATAAAATAGTAATTAAAATTAAAAAATAAATTTTAAAAATCAAACAATCTCTAACATTCTAGATTTCCATTCTCTTATGCTTAAGTGTCAAGTGTTATCTTCATATTTTTTGTTTTCTTATAATAGTTTCTAATGCTATGAGCTGAGCAGCAGACATTATAAATTCGAAGAGAATAAATATTTTGATCTGACTTATGTTGTGTTTCGCTGGACCAACCTATGAGTCGAAAATATCAAAAACAATAATTTTTAAAAGTTTACTTAAATGTCTTGAAAATATTTGCCTATTTTAAATAATAATTTTAAAAATTTAATAAGATATCAATTTCAATATAAATTGATGAAATAATTATTTTCTACAAATAATATGGAATAAACGCAGAACTACAAATCAACGTGCTAGGGAAAAAAGAACAAGAAAACTCCTATCCTATCATGCAATATAATACGAAAGAAGAGGTGCATCAAGAAAGAAAACTAAGATCAAATTAATTGTTCAATGTTGACGAAATCATGTTGATAAGTGAGGATTAAAGAAACTTTAAAAAATGCTTTAGTTTAGCAATGAAGATTTCAAAAGGATAATATGCAAATAAATTGTCTAAATAAATAAAGAAATTAGAATAGGTTCAAATAACTCAACACAAGAGAGTGAATATGACGGAAAAATTCAAGTATTTTTGTTTCTTATGTTAAATTTAAACACTTATATAATTTAATAATTTTTTAGAAAATGTGAAATTGATCAATTTAACTATTAATTTAAAAATAAATCATTTTTTTAAAATATAAATAACTAACAAATTTTGGACAACATATCTATAATGTCTAAATTGTGTAAATTTTAATGTATATAATCATAAAGATAATATAAAAGAATTCATGAATTAAATTTATTAATACTACATTATATAAAAAGTTGCTGAAATGTATAAATATCAACAAATCTAAAAGTTTTAGCTATGAGTCAAGATTTGTTGATCATCACCTAAATTAACATTCTAAGTAGATATGCCACCGACACAGGGTAGAAATACAAAGTACTCTCTCGTTTGTTTGTCTCTGTATTTTAAATTTTTTTAATCTTTATCTTCAAGTTTTGCTTCGACGCGTCTATTTGAAAATCGATAAATAAGAGTATGATTATTAAATTTTGTTTTAAATATAATTAAAAAAGAATTTAAAATAAAAATACTAAATTATATATAGATGTAGGATTAAAATTATTTTAATATTTGATCGGAGATAGAAATCCGATGGGAAAATCTCTAAATTTAGGGTGAGATCTAAGTTAATTAAAGAAGAAAAGGGAAAATAGAGATAGAAATACCTGAAGAGAAGAGAAGAGATGGTGGTTGATTAAGTATATTCTTCTTCTTCCAATAAAATTTAGATAATCTGCAGTTGTGATTTAGAAATGAAGAATGGGGAGTAGTTTTGCTTTCTATGTTTGAAAAATATATATTATTATTATCTTAACGATTCTGACAAATAGTTTACACGTTGTTGCTCTGCATGTCACGCATGAACCTTTTAGTAGCCGTTACAAGACTCATTAAATTGGCCATTAGACATTCAACATTCACTAAATGCATATATGCACACTTAACGAGGATAAGAATGTCACTTTCCAAGGTCCAAACACAGGATAAACCGTAAAGCCGAAACGATCATTTTTTTATTTAGGGATTTAAATAAAATTAATATATTATGTGTAAAAATTAAAATATAAAATTTTATATAGATAGATTAAAGTAATGTATACAAGTACATGTCTTAAATGTGCAAATTAACTTCCTAAAATTTATAAATAAACACCTAAGTTAAAAAAAAGTAACTATTTTATTATAATAAATAGAAATAAATTAAAGAAGTGAGAATTAATTGAAGAGAACATTTAATAAATTATCAAAATCAAGACATATAATTTTTTATGGTGTTTTAAATTTAAATTTCAAATTCAAATAAAGATCAGTTAAGATTATAATAATTTTTTTGGTCAGTAATATTATAATATTTTACCTACAAAGAAATGTATATTTCATTTGACACGATGTATCAAAATTTAAAATTTAAAATTAATTAAAATTCAAATTCAAATAAACATATAAGATTTAAAAGAAATAAAAAATATAGATAAATATGTATTTAAAATTATGAAAACAGAAATATGTATTATGTTTTCATAATTTTAATATAATTAATATATTTATTTTTAATGCATAAACTCAACTTTAAATGCTAAAACTAATACTTAAAAAAACATTAAATTGTGTGTATAAAATACTTTTGATACAAAGTTCATTAAAGCATTTATTTAATAAACTCTTTTAAATGATATATTATGCCATAAATTTAATGAAACTTATTAAAATAAGTTAAACATCTTATTTTTCCTAACATGTCTATAAAGTTAAAAAGATTTTTAAATTTATTATTTGCACTAACATGCTTTCTGTGTTGAACCAAGACATTTGAATCCACTAAGCATTAGATTTAAAAAATGAACAAGCAAAAGCCAGTAGTTCAACATAATTTCAAACTATTCTCAGTCTGAACACGATTTGCAATGACTCATCTAGGGGCGTGTATTCGAAGTTACAGAAACTGGAAACACAAAGGAAATGTAAACTAAACGGCATCTATTGAATGAACTACTCGATCAATCTTTATCTAGGAGGGAACAGAAGCAAATTAGACTTAGATTGAAAGAAAAAGAGAGTAAAGGTTAACATAATCAACTTAATTTAATTACATATCAGGGTCTTAAAAATTATTTGAAATCAAGAATCAACTTTGAATCTGGAGACTGTATTTACAACTTGTGTCCAATGCTTGATTCCAGAGAACAAAACAGTTGAGTATTTGGAAGTAGCAGATCCGCAAGGCTAACACCCGCTCAATCAATATATAATCAACTTAGGGACTTGATCCTTATAGCAGTTGTTACTAAAGCATATACCCAATAACTCAACATCTTGAATCACCTATAAAGCTTAGCAACGTAATTATTATTTGTACGAGTCCAATAATTGATTCTCGGCACCCCTTTTTCTCAGCAGGTTGATTTTCATGATCCAACTAATCCCTTTTTGCGAGCATAGAATGTGATCATGAGAAACATCACAGCAGAAAATACCCCCGAGACAATAACTACCTGCAAGAAACATCTTTATTCAGAACATATAGTACAAAATTCTGCAGCTAAATATTAATATGCACACGTGTTTGCATAAATAGTAATAGTTTGGTGTACCCATTTGAACATGTAACCATGGTTCTCATTCCAAGTATATGGGATATTCATGCCAAATATAGCAGCCACCAGGGAGTAGAAAGATAGACAAACAGTTCCAGAGCTAAGAAAGAGCTCTAACTGCATAAAAATTGAAGACAGTTTAGCTAGTTATAAAAATAAAGTATAAAACATTACAGAATATTGATAGATTGCACAGTGCAGAAACATAAAAGGCACCTGAATCAGCTGATTACGATGGTTGTCAAGCTGCAGAATGGAAAAAAAATCACTTGTATTATGTGCCATTCACTAGATGCTAACATTTATTACCAGTAAATTGCTAGCTACTTACTTGAATATTGATATAATCTTCAGTATCATCAATGTACTCTCGTAGCTTAAATGAAAAGAAAAGAAAGTAATTAGAGTATGTTCGTGTGTATAACATATAATAAGTCAGGATTCATTAACACCAAATGTCAAATTAAAGACACTTACACCAGTTAATAACTTTTCATAGAATGTAAAATTTATCAATCTAATAGTTGAATCATTTTATATTATCTTTATAATCATGTATACTAAATTTTATATAATCTGGATATTTGTAAGTATGTAATCCAAAATTTAATATTTACTTATATTTTAAAAAAATATCAAACGTAAAAATAAAATAATTTGATGAAGTACCTAATCATTTTGTTTTTGTGTGAAATTATATAAAGTTGATCTATTTGATAAGAACCTTCAAATCAACAATTATATAACACCTCGTGTTTGACAATCCTGACTCATACATTATATGGTAACTGGTTGCTGAGCTAAAACTATCTATTAAAAAATTCAGTGTTCAAGCAAACCTATTCAAGTTCATAACACAGACTTTTAAAGAGGCTAAGCAAACATCAAAAGAGTACCCTAGTTAACAAACTCTTTCTAAAATATCCTAATCTATTAGGTAGAGTATCCAACACATCTCATTGCAAATAAAATCAGGAATCTTGAAAGCAAGACTTAGTCATAGAATCACCATTACAACATGATTATCACGGTAATATTCAATTACAGGGGCAAAGGGGGCAAAGGGATACAGAAAAATATCCAAATATGGTTATCTGATCCAAAAGGATTAATAGCATAAATCACTCAATCTCAGACTAGAAGGAATCCAAGAAAGGGTATATCATCTCACCAAAATTCTCACAACTAATGAGGATAAATTTTCAAAATAATTGTGCAAAAAAGCTTTCAAAACAATATTTTGAATATCAACTTGAAGTTCAAATTTAATGTTTAAACGGGAAGAAGGAAGAGAGAGAAAAATGCATATCCCCTTTGTTCACCATCAATTTTGCAATATTAATGCAGTGAACAGTGTGTAAAATCGGAGAATTAATTTGGTCAATCTTTAAAATGCTTACTAGTGTGAAACTAAAAGTTTTTACCAAAAAGGCCAGGCACTCAGTTCACTGTCTAGTAATTAAATTAGATAACAGATCATAGGCTCTAAATTAAGAAGTGAAACAAAACATATCTTTTCTCCATGTTTACAGCCAAACAATCTTCCAAAATACTTCATATAAATGTATCTCCCATATACTATAATTAAGATTTACAGCTTCCTATTGCACATGTACACACAGATATGACACTTACCGTGGTTAATTTGTTCAATGTGTGATCAATTTCACTGAAATAAGCCTGCAAAATTCACAAACATTATTTATAGCAGTCTTTTTTCACATTAAACAGAAAATGGAAGATTCATTCCTTTCCTACAATTTTTAAAAGCAAACAATATTATAACCTCAAGTAACATTTCAAGCTCTTCCACATCATTTTCTTCTAAACGAACTGTTGCTATACTTGCTCTGCTTGCTCTAGATATCTTTGATCCTATAGTGGGCGAGGCAGCAAACCAATTTGCAGGACCTGATCCACTAACTGGTGATGATGAAGCCAACTTTCTTGACAGATATAGGTCAGCCATATCATCATCATCATCCAGCAATTGTTCAAGCTCGTCTCTGACCTGTACCAAATAACAAGAACTGGTGATGGGAGTGGAAAAAGGAATACAATTTGTTTTCAACTTAAAATTGATCAAGGAAATTTAGTCACTTAGGGTTATATAATTTCAGCATGGAGATCCTAAAAGTTCCTTAAGTTCCCATTAAGGCAAAACCACCTAGTATATATAAGCAATCACCGGTCTCAAGAATGGAGAAACATATATTATAGATTATCCATGATAGTAATCCAATATAAGGTAGTTGAAATTGAATCTTCTGATCTTGAAAGCACACCATCCAAATTATCAAACTCCAGCAAACTTTATGATGACATTTTTTTTAAAATGAATTTCTCATGCATTCATGCATCACCATAAATGGATAACCCTTCTCAGTTTAAAAATGTGCAAAATATCAACAGCATTGAGAGGCAGAGGGTGCAGGACATGTTCACATAACAGAAAATAGGCTTTTTCCTTACACAAAATTTTCACTAGCATGGAAAAATTTGCCATACCTTTTGAACCCTAGCAGTCAGCCTTGTCATTGCACTCTTCAGTTTACGAACTCTGTCCAAATTACGACTACTAATCTGCAGATTACAATATTCTAAAGCTCATAACTGAACCAAAAAAAAGTCACGAATGAACGAAAAAAGGGAGCAGCTTCCTCAAGACAATTCAAACATAGAAATAGAGCACCCATGTTTCAAGCCAACAAACAGAAACCTTCTTAAAGAAGGCAACCATAATCAGAATGAACACCTCAATGATAAGTACAAGAAATCAAAAGGATATTATATTTGAGATGAAGGAAGAAAATTCCCCTCACCCACTTTCAAGAAGTTTCTTATTTATTAGCTTATTCTATATCTGAGGAAAGGGTATAGGCCAGGGGGTCTCTGATTAAAACCGAAAACAAGAGAGAAGAAACAAGAAGAGAAAGACTTCAATTACATATGTACCTTGGAGGTAAGTTCATCTAATGCAGGATAAGCAGCCATCTCCAATTCTGTTGTACGTGCAGCGAGGAAACTACAAATGGCTTCTAACGCTACCTCCAGGGCCCGGAATTCAAAGGGCGACTCTACATTTCATAATATAGAGATCCCTCAGATATAAGGGGGAAAATGTTTCAATTCTAATTAATTCAGCAACAAGGACAAGAGACGAAGCAAATACAAAGTGATATTTTAAGAGGAACAAATGCAGTCAATAAGCTTCCTTTTAACTCATGGGTCATTTTAATCTAACATACCATCTTCATCAGCTGCTTCAGTATCATTTTGGCCGCCAAGATACTCTTTACCATCTCCTTGCTGTTGATGAGTGGCACTCACATGAGGCAATCGCCTTTGCAATTCCTCAACAACAGGGACCACATTTTCATCTGTCGGATCCCGTAGCAGTACCTATAGCACAAATTATTTATAATCAGAATGTGGAATCAAAGCCATCACAATCTCTAGAAACAAGTAGTTTATTGTCAGTATAGTCGTTTCCTTCAATAGCAAAATTTTGTAACCAAAATTCAACCTTTCCTCCAATTAGTCATGCCATTAAATGCATAAGATAAGATTATGCCCCACCTACCATTCCTCTAATACTCATTCCTCAATCAGTCTAAGTGTTTCAATTATGAGCAGCCTAAAATAAAAAACTGAAAGCTTGTTCCTCGTATTAATTTCATAATGTTCTTTTCAAGAAATAAGATGCAATAATTTTTCCAATCCCGCTCATTCAGAGAGGCAGACAACTTATGTATTTAAGGATCAAAACTTCATTCACCGTCTGTAACATCTAACAAATTAATGCATACAGAGAAAAGCTCACTAACCTCTTCTGCTGTGATAATTGCCTTGATATGCTGAAACTCAGAATAAAAAAAAAATTAAAAAAGAAAAATAGAAACAAAAATGTGAAAAAATAGAAAATATAGAATGACTCACCTCCAAGTTAAGAACAATGGCCTTCTCACGACCGAGAATAGTAGAGGGGTAAGAGAGCAAGGGATCAAGGATTCTGAGATCACGAGCGTGAATCTGAACCCTATGCATGATAGCATACTTGTCCACATCCAGCAATGAACCTTGCCCTGTCTCATCAAACAAAATCCAACTCCTTGAAGGCTGTGTCTTCTTCTTCACAACCGTCATTGCCTGTGGGTCCGCAGGCACAACGCTCCCATCCCGAGCCATCCCTTACCCTATCGCACAATTCCAATCACATGCCCCAACCTCAATTCTAAACACAATTCCGCTCCAAACGCGATTCAATTCACCACCACTCAAAACCACCTCAACCCACCTTTGCCCATTTCATCAAACGCCAATTGGGTATCCGAGTCCCGCCTCAAAAAATATTTTTTTTTACCAACCCAGCGCTGAGGAATCAGATTCTCAGAATAAACAAACAACAAAACCATAAAAAGGAACTTTTCTTCTCTTTATTTCCCCCGCCCTTTCCCGGAAAACAAACAAAGCTACGTTTCCGGATATGATTTAGTTTACGCGTCGCTTTTTCAATGTGAATTTCGTGAGGTTTTGGCAGATAATGAGAATTGGAGGCTAACAGGCAATGGCAAGAGAAGAGGGTGAAGTCGAAGGTACTTAGCACTTTAAAATAGGAACGTCACAGTTTGTTGAGGGTTTGGGGAGTGCGGGGCGGCTCAGGTTTGTTAAGGTGAGGGCCCACAGAATGACCCAATGAAATGATGCCACGTCAAGAAGATGGGGTAAAATGGGAAAACAGAAAAAGATCAGTAGATGATCCAATGGTTTGGTGGCCCCACCTGACATATGGTACGGCGGATCCTTGTTGTTGGTTTTGGCTGAAGTGTTTGTTTTCCATGCAATTACGTCTTTGGCTTCGTTTAGTCCTTTATTTTTGCAACTGCTTAGTTCACTCTCACCTTTCACTAATCTTTTCGCTTTCATATTCGATTCTAATCTATTTCCTTATCAATCCATTGCGTCCCGTATATATAATATTAAAATTTGATATTAAATTATTATAATTTTGTTTACTTTTTTAAAATAAAAAATTATTTCCAAAAGTAAGAAATGATTATTAGAGAAAAAATTATTAAAAATTAAAATATATTTTATAAAATGATTAAAATATTTTTTATAATTTTTTAAATATATAATTTTCTTTAAAAATTTTTAAAAACTTATAAATACAAGCATAATAAAAAAAATTATTTTATCCAAATATTTCCTAATCTATCACCCTCTCCATTATAAGAATTTATATTATAATATAATAGGATAGAATAAGTTATCATATTCTGTTAAATAGGATAAATTATCAAATCTTATTCTATCATCTTATTTATCCACCAAATAAGCTCTTATTTTATTTCAATTTGTTGTTCGTTGTTTTTACAGTTAGTTAGTTGAATTTCATAAATATTTATTATTTTATTTCATGATTGTTCTATTAGCGAGACTCTCTCGCTACAACGAGACTGCACTTAAAAATGCACTCCTCACTGTTGTCTTCTCGTTACAGTGAGGAGCTTCTCGCTGTAGCGAGAAAATAACAGAATAACCTAACTCGCCCAAGGCCCTCTCGCTACAGCAAAAATCCCCTCGCTGCAGCGATAACACTCTGCATTACACACTTAGCCTATATATCAAACAATTTTAGCCTAATCACAAGTCTACACCACATTTCAACCACATTTTATTGCTATCTCTGCAATCATATTTACATATATTCATATCATCACATACATCAAATACACATTCAAACAATAACTCATGTATTTATATTAATAATCAACAATTTATAAAACTCGAGGCGTTACAACTCTCTCCTCCTTTACATAATTTTGTCCCCGAAATTCAACCAAACATACAATTTACACAAACAACTCCGAATATCTCTCTCATTTTACTCTCCGTTTTCCATGTGACATCTCCCTTATTACTTGAGCTCCAAATCACCTTCACCAACGAGATTTCCTTGCCCCTCATTGCTTAACACGGTGGTTTGCAATTCTCACCGGATATACATCGTAGGACAAGCCCTCCATCACTTGAACTAGGTCAAAGTCAATCACATGAGAAGGATCTGGCACATACTTCTTGAGTTGAGATACATGAAACAATGGATGTAGATTTGAGAGATTCAAAGGTAATGTTATCTGGTACGCTGCAGGACCTATTCTACTCAGCACTTGGAACGACTCACTAAACTTAGGAGATAGCTTCTGAGATTTCATAACTCTCTCAACTCTAGTTATAGGTGAGACCTTCAAAAACACATGGTCACCTACCTGGAATTACAAAAGCTTTCTCCTCTTATCATAGTAACTCTTCTGCCTATCCTGTGCAGCCTTCATCTTCTCTCCAATCATCTTGATTTACTCATTCTATTTCTGGATCATGTCCGGTGCACACAGAGTTGCCTCTCTAGTTTCATACCAACACAGAGGAATTCTATACTTCCGCCCATACAAGACTTCAAATGGTATCATCCCAATGCTAGCATGAAAACAGTTGTTGTATATGAACTCTACCAGCAGACATTCTTCCTAGGTCCCTTACTGCTCAATCACACAAGTCCTCAATAGATCCTTCAAGGACTGAATGGTCCTCTCCGTCTGACTGTCGGTCTGTGAATGATATATCGAACTAAGTTTCAACTTAGTACTCAATGCCCTTTGCAGGCTCTCCCAAAATCTTGAGGTAAACCTCAGATCTCTGTCGAACACCACACTAGTCGGCACGCAGCCTGACTATCTCCCTCACATACAAGTTTGTCAACTACTCCAATTTATACTTCATATTGATCGGGAGAAAGTGTGCAACCTTATTCAACCGACTAACAATCAGCCAAATAGCATCATAATTGTTCCTAGTCTTCGGCAAATCCGAAACAAAATCTATGGAAATGTTGTCTCACTTCCACTCAGGGATTGATGGATAGTCAATTGATGGGTGTTAATGTATCACAGGAATGGTTAGGGGAAATTACAGAGTGTCTAAATTGTAAGGTTGGGAGGGTGTCATTCAAGTACTTAGGGATTTCCATTGAAGCAAAAGCACGTCAAGTTGCTATGTGGTTGCCTATGATCAAAGACTTACAACGTAAACTAAGTAAATGGGAACATAGAAGTAATGCGGTATTGGCAAATATCCCCACTTATTTGATGTCAGTATACAAAGCACTAAAGAAAGTCCTTCACATGGTAGAGAGGATCCAAAGGGATTTTCTTTAGGGATCATATCCTTCTAAAAGGAAAGTGGCATGGGTGGCATGAGAAAAAACGTGTCAACACAAAGAGGTGGGAGGTTTAGGTTTTAAGAATTTGGGATTAATGAATAAGGCATTGTTAGGGAAATGGAGGTGGCGATTATTACATGAAGAAGGGAAATTATGGTATGATGTCTTATCCGCGAAGTATCGTTGTAATCAAGTTAGTAATTGGAGAGTGGAGGGTCATATATCAGAATGGTGGGGGGGGGGGGGGTAATAATTTGGAACCTCAAAGGGTTGGTGACAATCATGTTAGATGGTTGGATTCTTTTTTTCTAATGCATGTTGGGAATGGGACCAAAACGCGTTTTTGGCATGATACTTGGGTGGGCGAGCAGCCTTTGAAGATAGTTTACCCAAGGTTATTTCGCGTATTTGAACAACAAAATGATCTCATTGATGATATGAGGGAGTGGGATGAAACAGGTATATGGCGTTGGAAGTGGAGTTGGCAGAGAATTTTGAATGATAGGGATGAGAGGGTGAAGGTGGAGATGGTAGAAGGTTTTACTAACATTTCTTTTCTGCAGGATCATACCAACACTTGGAGATGGCAAGGTCATTCTAATGGCGATTATACGGTTGCTAAAGCTTATTCTGTGTTGTGCACAAGGCTGGGACAATACAAAAATCACTTATTAGCATCGATGTGGAAGTTGCCAATGTCAACGAAGGTGTCTATTTTTATGTGGTGTTGTCTTCCAGATCGTCTTCCTACAGCAGTGTGGTATTGTTAATTCATAAGTACATTGTAATTTTTGCAGAGTTTTTGAAGAGGTACATGCTCATTTATTCCTACATTGGAAGGAGTGTGTGTCATGGTGGAGAATAGTATTAGTAGTACCAAATGATTTAGTAGATTGGTGTTTGTCAATTCAATATATTTTTTGTTGCAAAATTTGAATTTGGGTTGGTTTACTATGTCTTGCACTGTGATGTGGACACTATGGAATGAACGAATCTCGCATCTCTTCAAACAAAAATGCGAATTGGTAGCTAATTTATTGTTTCAAGTTAAATGGTTTTCGTGAAAATGGCTAGTTGCAAAAGGCAAATTAAAATTGGGTAGCTTTGGTGATTGGAATGAGACCCTCGTAGGAGTTTATTATGATCAGATTTACTATGTATCTGATGTGCATATATTAGAGAGTGGGGGATTGAATCAATAATGTGGTTAATGCTGCAAGTGCGTGTTTCTCGTCTCGAATTGTGAATTTTGAGTTCTGCAAAATACGTGCTTGTGCATAATGTGTAGTGAGGTTAGCTTTTTTAAGTTTTTACCTTGGAGGCTTACAATTATATAACCTTATTGTATTGTGACTATGACATTATAACATGTACTCTTACTTCCCTTTTTTGTAACTCTTCGGTACCTCTGGTACCTTGTTTTAATAAAATATATTTGTTGTTGATAAAAAAAAGTCACTTATTTTCATTATTTGCTTTTAATATTGAATATATATATATATATATATATATCTTTATTATTAACAATAATTATTTTATTTTAAATATAAAAATTAAATTAAAATGTAATAATTTAAGACTTAATTTATCTAAGAAACCAAAATAGATCTTTTTTTAATTTTTTATGATATATTAAAAATTAAAATTTAAAATAATATAAGTTAAATCAAAATAATAATATTTAAGAAATAAAATGAGATACTCAATATAACAAAATACGTGAAGAAAAATAATAACTCTTAAAATCACTTTTTTTTAAGAAAGTACTCAAATATTCAAATTTATAACATAAATATGAACTTTTAAAACAAAACAAAAAATAAATTATTATAATCTAAATTACTTTAAATTGATTCATATCATATTCAAGTTTATCACTAAATTAATCAAATAATAAAATTAAAAAAAATCAGTAGTATCGAACGATTTTTATTTATAAAATTATTTTAATGAAATCTATTAACACCCTAAATGGACAAGTCCTTGTTTTTAATTTCTTTTAGCAACGGTGACAAGTGTTGAATTCAAATCATTACTTAGCTGGGAAAATAATAATAATAATAATAATAATAATAATAATAATACCCGAAGCGATTTGTCCCGGATTTTGTGACCCTTATTTAGGTTGTCCTTAGCGATAACGTTATTTGGGTTGACTTTAATTAGAGTTAAGTATTATTCATTTTCACTCTAATCATTATTTTAATTAATTTTAAAAGAATCATTAACTCCTTCCCAATTTAAATTCTATGTAAATTTAATAGACGGATTTCATTAATCATTGATGATGACACTCTTATTCAGACGTCTTTCTTTTTAATTTATTTCGAGAGTTATCCTTCAAAATGAGATGGTAAGTGGATTTATCTGCTAATTTTAAAACAATTTTTATTTCTTATATTTTAGAGAAAATTAGTGATAATTATTTCTTATAAATATAATTAGAAAGAATATCAAAAAAATAAAATTAATTAATTTTTACTTTGGTCGTGTAAAAATATAGCTGTTTTTATTTTTTTTATTTTTTTTTTTGTGTACTAAGGATCAAAGCCAAGATATGACACATAATATAGTACAGTGAATAGAAAGTACAACGGAGGTATGCATGCCAAAAACAAATATAAAGATAGATTGGACAAATTTAACCCTTGTCCGAGCATGAGGAATGAGCACAAATTTTCAGGGGCTACAGCAAACGCTCAACGACCCCTTGTTCTAACTTGATCTATTTAACACTATTATACGAGGACAACTCCATTTGATATCCTGCATCTATATTACACCTCATAAACTCATCAATAGGAGATTTCTAAGCCGAACTTCTTTGGGTAAGAAAGGGAGAGTTGGTATGTAGATGTTATGTTGCATGTTAGTGAGTTTCTGTGTGAATAAGAAAATTTGATTGTGGACTCTTATAGAATTATAGCAGCTTGATTCCTCTCTTTCCAAATAAATTAGAGTATGAGGAACACCTTCTGAGGGAAGTAAATCCCATTTAATATTATAACCAAGTGGAATTCTGAATCGTTGATGGCTCTCCATGCCTATTTAGCTAAGTAGTATATTTAGATCATAAAGCTCTTAAAGTCAATATTTTCCTGATTTTCACTTATAGATATTATACTCCAACTTTTTCAGTATATCCCAAACAAGGCAGCAATGCCATGTCCTCTTGATCACCAAACAAAATAGGACAAGCTACTACCTAACATACAAGCATTCTAAAGTAGATCCACACAAATCTAACTTGACATGCTTTTACACTTTATCACCGATACCCTAAGTGATGTGAGTTGCATATCTGGGTAGAGATTATCAAAAGGGTTATATTCAGGGTGACTATCGTGGATGAACAAGTACAACGGCCTCTCTCGTTGCTAGAGCTTCTGCAACAAGTGCTGATGGAGATGCTATTCTTCGGGCTAGTCTAGAGATTACAGAGCCCTTTGAGTGTCTCACCACAACAGCTACTGCTCCTATACCCCTACTTTGAAGGAAGTTCGTGTCTATATTGCATTTGATAGTGTCCAGTGGCAGAGGTCTCCATGAGGTGGGTCTTTGAGCCTTAGAAAATTCCTTTAACAATTATTGAGCATGTTCAATTGTCTGGATAGGATTAGGAGTAGATGACTGAAAGTAGCACTTATTGCTCCCTTTCCAAATAAACCAATGTAGATAGCATATTAGGGGAATAGCTTGTTTTGCATGATGAGGGATTTGATTTGGCTGCATGAATAAGTTTAAGAGCCATTTGTCGATTCTATCAACATTACCTTCATTAGGGATGATGTTTAGTTGGGATCCAAACCAAACTGGGGTAGTCCAAGGGCATAGGAGGAGGGCATGCTCAATTATCTCAGGATGATCATGACATATATAGGACACAGATTGGATCGGGTTATCTTCTTCCTATTTCAATGGAACTTTGATATACCATCCATATGAAAATCTTGATCTTCTGAAGAAGTACATGTTCTAGCTTCTAGGTGCTGCATGGATATCTGTTTTTGCTACATAGTTGGCTGACGTATATCTTTTTCTTGTAAACCTACAACTGGCACGGCTCTGCTCGACCAAAAAAAATAAGAACACTGCTCTGATCCTCTGGACACAAGCTCCAATAAATTCACGTGTTGTGCTAAAAGATAAAGCTCATGTGCTGACATTTGGATTTTATATTGCATGTAAATTACACTCTTTCATGTAATAATAGATTTTTATTTGTATTTTTCAAAATTAAAGTTTTTATTTAAATTTTTTAATATTATGTATAAAATTATATACTTTTTAAATATTTATTTTTATATTTATAAAAATTATCTTAATTTATTTTTATTTTTTAAATTTCAAATTCATTTTAAAAGTCTTATCTTTTAAATTTATAATTATTAATATGTGTTGATTACTTAAATTTAATTAAAAATTTAATATTATACAATAAAAATATTATTTTAAAATAAATTATGTTTTAAAATTATTTAATTTTTTAAAATATTAATTATGTTGATGTATATTATTCGTAGTTATAAAGTTAGATCAAAATTATTTAAAATAATTTTATTATCTATAAATATGTATAATATATAAAATTTTATTTTTTAATTATTAAATTGTATGTATATTTATTTTAAAATGAAATATTATATTGCATGGGCTACAAAATTTATAAATAAATAAATAAATACAGAGTATCTTTCCGTCAATTTTATTTAGCATGGTTCTGGTTAGAAGTTTCTCATGTGATGAAGTTAAATATTTATTGTAAGATATATTGACAAAAAATGAAAGGTGAGGATTAATTGAATTGTGTATTATTTCAAATATTGTAACTTGACCCATGTATTTACTGTAATATTTTAATACTATTCACTTTTTTTCTCCATAAATCTTAACTATTTAAAATATAAATTAATGGTTAAAATTTTACTAGAGAGAGGCTGCAGAGTTTGGCTGTAGAGATCCAAATCAGACGCTGTAATAAATATAAACAAAATAATATAATAAAAACGAGACAGTAAAAAGGAATAAAAAAAAGTAGAATATAGACAAAATAAAAACACGTGTGAACATAATAAGGAGAGTGACTGCATGCACTAAGAAATTAAAAGGAAAATATTTGTATAGAAAAAAATAATATTTAATGCTACTGATATTTTTTAAAATATAATATTATATAATAAAATATGTACTGGCAAAAATCAAATAATTGCATGAATGCATTATAATAAAATAACCCCAAAGGATTGCTTACCCATTTCACGATTTGGGCTTTATTGGGTTCACAATGGACCCTTATTTTCTCTAATTCCATTCTTACAAACTACAACTATTAATTAACTCTGCTCAAGAGTTTCGATATGGTATAAAGTGACGTTTTTTGGCCAAAACAACGAAGTAGAACAGTAATTCAAGTTTTTTGGTATTTTGTTTCATTTTCAAAATTATTTTTTGCTGAGGAGAATTAATTTAAAACCCGTGAAAATTTTAGAATTTATGAATGAATAGAATTAACTTTAGACATTAGTCCTATAGTTTTTGTAAAATATATCTTTGTTTATATTTTTACAGTGACTTTTTTTATTTTTCAATATTCCATAATTTAAATGACAACCCCACTCCTGTTTGAAAGTTCGAAGGAAAACTATAAACGTACTAATTACGAGTAAGTATCCGCTATAGTTTATCAGTATTTTCTAATTTAAATAAAATTTTAAAAATACAAATAAAAATATTGAAATAGAAGATAAATATAATTAGTTAAATTTAATTAAAAAATTAGAAATAGGCAGCTTAAGTTTAGAGAGAAATGAGTAATTTAAAATATGAAAAGGTTTAATTTAAAAATTTAATCATAGTAATTTGAGAAAAAAAGGAAATTCAAAATACTTAAATGTGATGTTTAAGAGAGTAAATAAAATATATTTTTATGCAAAAATAAAAATTGAGAGTATAACAAAAAAAATCCTTATTTTACAAGTTATATCAAATTTATATTTATGTATAAAAGTAGGTATTAGAATTACGTTTACTAAATTAAATATATATGTAACATTTTATAAGAATGAATCAATAATTTATTTTGACTTAAATATATTTTTGTTCTTATATTTAAGCAATTTTTTTTGTTTTAATTCTTTAAATGTTTTTTTAGTATTTTTTTTATAAATTTTTGTTTTTACTCTCTAATGTTGATATGGTTAAATAAAAAAATTAACACAAGATTATATTTTAACGAATCAGATCAGTATTAGGAACTAAAAATAAAAATTTATATAAAAAGTTAGGAATTAATACAAATTTTTTTTAAAAAGATTAAAATAAAAAATTCGTTCAAGATAAAAAACATATTTAAATCATTTACTTAAGATTGATTGTTTAAGCTCATTCCAACCCTTCCCCAAAATTGTTCAGATCTTACTCCAACATAAAATATATCAGTAACAGATATTTTGAAGGTTCAATCGCTTTTATATAGACAACAAATCCCTTAAAATAATGGATATTTCCTCAAAAGCTTGGACATGAAGCAGTCTCAGCGTCCGATCCAAGAATTCTTTTATGCTTGGCGTACATTTATTGAGATATGTATATATCATTGACCTTAATAATAAAGTTATTAGTGATCCTATATATATATATATATATATATATATATTATGGAATTAATATTCGAACCATGTTCACTCACCAACCCTACATTCACCCACCTAGTTAATACACATTTGATCTTACAAAACTAAATGACAAGGACTATAAAACTAATGGGCATCAAAGAAACTCCATCAACAAGCACATGGGGCTGTTCCCCTCGCTCACTTGTGAACCATATAAAAATTGAATACCTTCCACATCCAGCTGAGACATTGATCATTTTGCAGTATATGAACATTAATTAAAAAACCAAAATAAAATAAATGATATAGGGAGAATCTTTTGAGGGAATAAAGTATGCATTAAAATTCAAGGTATTTAGCACACAACAATCATGACAACATGGAAGGATCACAAATAAACAAGCCAAACTAGTATATAGGTTAAGTTTATTGCTTCTTGTCCATTACAAATGCCCCATAGGCTCCTTAAAATTAAAGTTGAATCTATATACGAACAAAACACAGACACATTCAAACTAACGACACTCCGCTCCACAGTCTCAGCAGAAGTGCTTCATATATCTTTTTTATAGGTCCACTTTGATACGGGATTTCACAGAACATGTATTAGGCCACCTTCAGCTTCTGCTTTTGCATTTTTCCATTGCTCTTGGCGCTGAAAGTACATTAAAAGATGCGCGCCAACCCATTAGAATAGCCACAAAATGACACATAAATATAGTGACAAGTGATTGCGTTTCACAACAATTATTTCCATGAGTAATCGAATTAATGAATGAAAAGAAAAGGCATGTTTAATAATGATGCATACCGAGCCCAATCGCTTCTGATCCTTTCATTATTCGCAGACGCTTGCATGACTCAACAAACATCCTTCAGAAAATTAAACAATTAAGGTTATTTCATGAGTTTATAGAATTAAAATACGACTAATGGTTAAAGCATGTCTCTAATCAATAGATCCTATCGTGTAGTCATATTACTTTATTTCTGGGCACCAATTAAAAAATATTGCCATATTTTTAGTATATTTATTTATATTATAGGACGCATTATGTAAGAAATTATTGTAAAAAATAGTTGCTAAAGAGGTTGTTGTTGGATGAAGAACTTACTCCCATGGGACATCACCCACGAGCATCCAGTCACCATCCTTATCTTCATAGGTTGGCACATACTCAGAGCTGTTAAGAAGATCCATCAACTTGCTCTCATTCATGAAGTCTATCATTCCTTGGGCCCCATAGTTACCTTCAATAGTCCAAATATAAAACATAAATAAAAAGAAAATAATTTAATATTCTTCTAATTTATAGTTAATCGCAAGCAATAACCCACAATCATATAGCTGAATGTAACAATCCCAAGATGATTAATCCAACCCGTACATGCATCATTAACAATTCCCATGCATCAAGGATCTAAAACTTTATATGATATAATAAAATAAAATATATTGATTTCACCTCACTTGTTTTATCTCTTCGCATAGTCCGGCACATGCACATAAAATTGTAAAGAATAATGATTTTGTGACACTCTCGCGGGATATATATATTCATTGCATAAGAGATCGATTAAAAGAAACGAGAAAATAATAGATTGAATGAGAAAAAACAAAAGAAAGAAATGGTGTAAGATGGATAAATAGAGTGTAAAAAAATTAAGGTTGGGTTAATGTTTAAGTTGTTTCTTTTTTCGTGATTCTGTCACATGTTAGTAATATATGTACTTCAGTCACATATTTATGGTAAAAGTGGTTTAAATTGAGAGCAATATGATGTAAATATCATGTTATTGTAGTACTAACCCATGGTAAAGGAGCTGAACATTTTGGCCAAAGCATCAGATAACTCTTTGTAGCTTTTGTACATTGTGAGGTCCACCTTACGAAGGTAAGGTGCTCCATCCATGGAAACTTTGACAAATGCCCCAGAAGTATTGGTGCTTGTTGTCTTCTCAGCACCATCCTCACTGTTAACCTTCTGTGCCATCATGTTCTTCCTATATGACCTCACTGGTGGCCAACCAACTACTTGAGCCCTGAAATATTATTCCAAATTCTCATCAATCTTACATAAATTATTCTCTTTCTAACATCTCTCTCGCTTTTGGGGTACAAAAACTACACAAAAGTTAGAATATGCAAACTTTATATTGTAACTTTTAACAGGCCAACTTTATGAAAACTTACATAAATAGCAGAAAAAATAGAAGAGAATAAGCACTAAGAAGTTGCACATATCAACTTGATGCAAGAAAAGAAGTGAGATAAGGGGCTAACTTGGCTGGTGGCTTGGCAGGATCCTTAAGGATGGCCTTGTCCTTTGAGACATTCTTCAGATTCTCATTCAGATCTTCCTTGGATTGAAGATTGAGCTTCAGATCAACTGTCTCAGAGAATCCTCTCTTCCCAGTGGCCTTTGGAGTTTCCACCTCAGAGCCACCGCCACCTCCACCACCGCCGCCGCCGCCACCGCCACCAGGCAAGCCAAGGCAAAGTTCAGTCTCCTTCAGGTTCAAACCACTCTCCTTTCCAAGCAAAGTTGCCATTTTTGGCTTCTGAATGAAACCCAGAACTTAGCAGCAGAGTATATATGAAAAGGAAAAAGAAAAACTCTTTTGGTTTCACCTCTGAGAAAGTGTTTCTCCTTATGGGTATAGCTTCCCTTTTTCTTGTGTCCACTTCTATTATAATGCTGCTTGGTTTGTTTGGCTATATAGATTACAAGAGAGAGAAAGAGAGAGAGTGATAGCCCCCCAATAATATAGCTTTGAGGAACTTGTGCTTGTGGCTGCATGCGTATGTCATATCAGGTTTGGGACCAATTGCATGGTGACACGTGGAGATATGTGAAACGTTGATGAATGCAGAGTGGAGGGTAGGCTTAACCGACTCTGATAATTTTCATATGCAAACGGGATTTTGGGTACCTACTAAAATGGATTGACCTCCTACATGTCTCCCCAATATTCTAACCAGTCTTTGTTGTAATTTTCATATCACATGCAGGGCACTTGGTCTTGTTAGTTTTCCATCTTCTATTGTCCTCTCGTTTCAGGACTAGTTACTTGGTTTAGTTATCTAAAATAGTGCACCCTGTATTTCTGTCTCCACAACAAGGCAACCAAATATACGTAATTTCCAATTTCTTTTAGATACCCCTACCCGGCCACCATGCTTTCACCCCCTCAAATTATTGTATCCATTTTTGTAAGCTTGTCTACAATTTTATTTCTTATTTTCTTCTACATATTCATCGAATTTTAACTCTCAAATGAAAATAATTTTCGTTTATGCAGATGTTTAATATACATGTGAAATCTTAATGTCATTTTAAACTAATCTTGTAAGGACTTATATTTGGGAATTACGTATATATGCTCGCAAGTATATAAAAATTACCTAGCTTATTCAAGTTGGTTAGTGAAGTCCTTACAATTTTTAATATTGCAACGTAATTTTTTAAAGCTATCGCTATATATTACAGCAATGATATTGATGATAGCGCGCGAAAAAGGCAAATAATGGTAGCAGTGATGATACAATAATAATAGTATAGGTAAAAATGATTGTGAGTGATAGCAGCAACTGGCAATAGTGATTGTAACTTTGACTTTCTTTGGATAAAAAATGTAGAAAAAATTCTCAAGTTACAATAGGAACTAATGAGATCATTTTGACATAAGTAATTTATCAAAATTAAGGCTGTGTTTGGTCTGGAATAGCAGAAGTTGTAAACAAAGGAGTAAAAATTTATTGAAATTTAGTTTTTTCGTAAATAAAGAAAAAAAAACTTTAGATATTGTTTCAATATTTTTTAATCTTGGGTTTGAATTTTATATCATGTTAAACCATTTACTTACGCATGCAGGAAGAGTAATTTCAGATTATTAATACTAATTCTTTTTTGACAGTCGAGATACGTACAACTAAAAATCCTCCGTTGTATGTTGATCTTTAGGTATTGTCATAGGCTTGGCTTTTAAAGTTTGAACGTGTCTGCATTCAATTCCCTCTTTCATCGAAACCCATGAACTGAAATCAGTGAGGTTTTCGTTGCTTGATCCACTTTAACCATTCAAATCAAAACTACTACGAAGAGCTCGTAGATCTCAATGAAGGGTTCCCACAAAGGAGTGTCCACGGATCTGGTGATAATGGAGTAATTTAAAGGATGATTAGTTTTGGAGGATCAGAAATAGGCGAATTTGGAATTAACATCTTAAGTGCATGTTGGGTAATTGTTTTTTTCTTTTCAAAATAATAATTATTTTTTAAATTCTTAAAAACTTGACAGCATAAATAATTATTTTCTTTAATGGGTAGATCTAGATATAAGTAATTTTTAATATTATTAAGAAAGTTTGCGCCATTAACATTAATTTTTTTAAAAATATTATCTTAAAATTTTCTAAAATAAGTAACATCAAATTATTACTTGAAATTATGAGCAGTAATTAATTTGATTTTTAAAAATATAAAAAATATGTTCTTAAAATTAGTAATTATCGACACTTTTCGTCGTTGGCATTAGGACTTGATTCCTAACTTTAATTACTGTTAGGTAATTTAGTTTTTAACTTTGAATCTTTGATATGTATCATTCAATTTGATTCCTATATTTAGGAATCGAATTTATTGATAGTTGTGTCAAAATCAAGAATTAAATTAAAAATGTAATTGTAAGATCAAATTAATTGATCATTACTAAATTTAAAAATTATCTTTTTATTTTTAAAATTTAATTAATTAATACTTATAATTTGAAAGACCAGTTTAACAAATTATTCTGTAATTATACATAGAAAGTGAAATTAATTTTTTTTAGGAAAAGGTAATGTATTATTTGATATAAATTTAAATATAAAGGTGATAATTAAATTTATATTTATGTTATTTATTTTTTTTAAATCATTTAAATTAATTTTATCAAATACTCAACTTTAAGAAGCTTATTCACTAATTTTTTTCGAACACAAACTTTTTAAATGTCAACCACATTTTATTATAATACATTATAGTATGTAAGTAAATAATAGTTTAAAGAATATTTCCCTCTATTCTTCGCTGACCCTATATTTAAAACTTTATTATTTCAACAAAATAAAATGATAATTTTTGTATGTAATAATCATTTGCACTTGTATAAATGTAAACGTGAAATGTTTTATTTAGTCATAAAGCTTTATAAATTATAATTCCATATAAAATTAGATATTAAGTAAAATTGGGAACGACATCATTTAATTTAAACTTTTATGTATATATATTTGGTAGGTAAATGAAAGTATAAAACAGAACAAATATATGTATATATTTTATTTTATGTTTAGTATATTTTATAAATAGAATAAAAAGTGTCCAAAAATATAAAAAGTGAGATATTTAGTTATACTTATTAAAAAGGCAGAACTAAGAAAATACAACAAGGACAAGGTCCTTCATTTCATCTTACTTTTTGCATTCTACATTACCTAATCATAAAATGAAAGTGTGAAGAGAGAGAAAAGAGGGGGGCAGGTTGGGTATTGTTGACTTGCATTCATACCTGAGTTTTTCTTTTTTTCAATAATTACTTGCATGCAGACCAAAATTTTTTTGATAGCTAAAAAGCTTATTTATTACGAGAAATTTTTGGAACACTTATGTATTTGAATTCAATTAAATTATCATATTTTTAGTATATTTTAGTGCATTGTGTGTGCCTGTGGGGAAGGATTGATTTATACCATTGAAAGATTTAACACTTTTAAATCCTTTAATAAATTGACACAAAAATATATATAATTTTTTTAATTCAACTATTAAAGCATAATTACACATCATCATAATTATTTATGCCAGTTTTTATATAATAAAAAAAAATACAATTATACTATTTTTTCTTTTTATACATTTTAATAAAATGTATTATGTTTATTTTAATGTATCAATAAAATATCAAATAATTTTAACTTAAATTAAGATTTTATACATACAATTTAAACGATACAAAATTTTAGTTCAACAATGGGTTTCAAAATAAATTTATCCAGTCAAAATTAGTACTAATCTAAACGCACCCATATAGGCACACGTATCTGACTTAAAGTGAAAAGTATCAACATTATAATAAGTGAGTTTGGGTTTTTAATTAAATAATTCTCCCTTAAAATGACTAGTTATAATTGAAGATGGAGGTCAACCAAGTTTGACATAGGCCGTCTAAGCCGCCATTTTCATAAGCGCTCTTTGTTTTGTAATATGCTTATGCCAATCCATGGGCGGCAAGAGTAACATCATTGTCCCTTTCTTCTTTGTTTTTTTTTTTTTTTTTGGTTAATTTTAAAACTTGAAAATGCAATTCATCTACCAACAAACATGTAGATTAGATTACAAAAAAGAAAGAAAGAAAAGATGTAATTCATCAAGTCAAAATGTTAGATCTTGATGAAGCTAGTTAATGCTGAAGGTGTAAGATTTTGTTTTATTTTATTTAGAAAGGTTGCCTTAGAGTTGAAGGGAATTCTTAGGAATAACGAGGGATCACTTGCAATTACTCATAGATATCTAATATGAGAGAAGGGGTGGCGCAGAGTGAAGCTCGAGGCCATGTCCCCTCCATTTTTTTTGCAATTTCACTATTACATTAATGTATCTGTGTATTTTTGTTTTTAGAAGAACAAAAAATTTGGACCACTAATATTCACTATATAGCCTCTCACAATATTATATTCTCGTGAATCGGTCCTTGTTTAGCCAGAGGATAGCATACAAAGTTGCTTCTCAATAACAAGTGAACATGTAAAACTGGGAAAAACATCCTCTAAAATATGTTGAATTAATTAATGGTAACTTGCGCTTAAACTTTTGCTGGTTAAAATTATAATGCATTTCAAATTGAATGAAAGTAATGGAAAGGATTTCCTCAATTCATCATTGATCAAATCGTTTGATATTAAGGGTGTGTTTTAAAAAATTGAGTTTATAAAAATAATTTATATGTCTCATAAATTATTTTTAATTTATTTAAATAAAATTTATATATAATTTTTTAACTTATGTTTTTATGAATAAATTTAGAGTGATAATATATAAATACTTAATTAAGCTGATATTCATGCATACCCTAATTCATAGGTACTGCTGGGCAACAGTGATTCACCAAACCTAAAGGATGACACATATGTAATACAAGAAAGTCTGGTGATCTGGGATGTACAGCAAGGTTGGCAGATGATTTAGATTTTACGAGGAGGTCGATGGAAGTCATCATCAACTTAGTTCAAAATAATTTTTTCAGTAAAGATATAATTAATTGTTATCTCAACATAAATTTTTTTGTTTAAAAACATTTCAGCATTATGTGCAACACTGTAGCCAGGTGAGTATTGTGTTAATTGGAATATTTAATTTCATCCACAAATTAATTCTAGCTTCATGAAATTTGGTTGACAAACTTTAAAATGCCTTGTATCAGCCCGGCCAATATGAGTTATATCTAGCATGTACATACCCCAAGCTCTCTAAAAGTGTAGTGTTATAGAAAATCCTTAGATAGTACGAATTATTTTTCTGGTGAAAACTGTACAATTTTTAACTGCACCTTGATTTCGGTCAAACCGTTATTGTTCATTTATTTTTCCTAATTTAATATTTAATCAACAGTATGATAACACGTTGCTTCATAATGATTTCATGCAAAATTCTTTTGTATTATATAGCAGTTTTCATCATTATAATTAAATTTAATGTTTAGAATTTACCTCAGTCTTTCTTGTGATATCTTCTTTCTATGTGTTGTATATAATAAATGGAGTGAACACGTCGTTTGGCAATCGATCTCATGAAGTCCTTGTTTTTCATTTATAAAATTCTTTAAGACATAACAATGGCCACAAAAATGAAATGTATTTTAGTCTTAGAACTCCATGTTCTTTTCAGCCTCTTTCCATCCCTTTTCCCTTTAATTAAACTCGTTGGGCGTTAGAAAGAGAATAATATGATCATCACCAAAGCACGATTAACGCATCTTATTATATTTTTATCATTTTTTAAGATCTGTACACATTTATAGTTTATGCTGAGATTCTTCGGGGAAGCTTCCATTTAAGCTATTAGCACATGCATTTCAATGGGCAATTCATACATATTGTAAAGTAAATTATTGTTGTCAGATCTTAAATTAATAATCATGGAATAAAAGCACATGAAATCATTTTCTATCTCATGGCAATTAAAAAAGAAAGAAACTTGTAACTAAAAGTGGATGCCAAAATTTGAAGTACTAGAGCTAGTTAATTTCTAGAGGGTTATGGTAAAGAATCATAATTATGATAAGCAAATGATGTAAACAAGAGCAAGAAAATGGGATAGTAACTAGGATATGTTACAGCAAATCCCCAGCACTCCAGCAGGGCACATGATCATGATCAATCACTATATCACTTAGCAATATCATAACTACTGAACTTTTAGGGCATGGCGATAACTTAGAGACAGGTCACATCCCAAAGAGAAGGAAACATCTCAAACCCTAGCTGTGCCCTTGCCCTGTCAACATCCCTCCTTAACCCCATCTTTGATTGTTTCTTTCTAACCTACCTAAATGATAAGTATCCTTTGGATTCATGTCCTCTTGGCCACATATTCTAAGAACTTCACCCAGATGGACTTGTCCAAATAAAAACATACCCTTTTCGTCTTTTAGACTTGATGTAGTCTTAATCACAAAAGAAAACAAGAAGCCAATTTTCGGTGCAGGGAAATCTCTTGCATATCCTTATCTTGTGTAGACAGTGACTCCAATTTTAGATAATCCCATAAATCTAATTTTACATGTACAATGCCGTGGCGCGCATAGGGACTTTAAGAGTGTGGTCCAAATACCTAAATTTTGATGTCAGGTCAATAATACCAGGTCAAACTATGTGGTCCTCTGGTCAGAAACATAATGCCTGGAGAACACTGCTTGAGAAAAGGGAGAGATATATTAAAAAGTATCATTAATTAAGTGAAATTTTATGTTTTTTTCCCCTAAAAGAGCATAGTACGTACTAAAACAGAACATTTAAAATATATTGTTAATGTGCATAAAATTATATTAAATTATTACTGATTGTCACTTGACTCAGGAATTAACATGCCTTAGATTCGGCAAAAAAAAAATAGTTGTTTTACCACATAGTGCATTACAAAACCACATACCGCTATTTATCCATCATTCTTTCTTATATTACTCCAGGCTAGAGCTAAATCTTTCATCAGTATGAATTGATGGGCTCATTTGAATTGTAATTGAAATTAACTGATTCCAGTTTTGCCGTGAGAAATTGCTTTCCTAGTATTTGAACTCGCATTTTTATCCGAGATAGTCGAGATTATTTATTACTTGGATCCACCACCACTTATTCATAAGGATTATTTATGACTAACATGAAATTAAACGCAGCATAGTAAATAATATGGTAAATATGATTTACCGACAAGGATTAACTGTATTCGTAAGCAATCTATAATCATCTTATAGAGAAATAATCAATCAAGATTGATAATTCAAACATCGGAGAACGCAATTGTTTGGGGTTACTTTCACAGTAAAGTCTAGGAAAACTTTCAGTTATATGAGACGTGCAATGAAAAGTTCTGTTTCTTTTTTCCTTGTTACAGGGAATTAGGATATCTCCCCATTTTCTTTAATTTAGAATAATTTTAACAACTTATAAATTAAATCTCTACTGCGAATACCAACCATTCTTACATCGATGAAATGAAGATCCTTCAATTAATTAAAACAAATAAATTTTGAAAATAATTTTGGTACATATGGTTCTTTCAATTTTGTTTACACCCTTCACTTAATTAATGGGACAGAATCCCAAGCTGATCCTGTCGTTGATGTAATTTACTGTGGAGACATGTCATACTTAGTTACAAGTCATCAATAAGTTAATTGATTAACAAGTTATTTAATTATCATTACGTACTAATATCTGTTGTTTGATGTTCGCCCAGCCTCACATAAGCAAAATATTTAATGTATCTTCATCCACAATAATGTTATTCCAAATGTTGGTAGAGTTTGGGACAGTGGACACCATGGTGGGGGCTGACCAAAGACTCTTTTCTTGCAATGTTTAGTTTAAACACGAAAAACGTATAGAATGCATAGACTATACAGAGCCTGCCCAATTTGCCAAATTGTATAAATCATTAATATTATCATTCCTGTGGCTTACGCGGTTTTGTGTTAAGCTATAATTAGCAAAGCTTAACATAGTTATTTAGGAAGCTATATATTTTCTTTTTCTTTAATTGCAAATGCTCAGGAAAAAGGGAAGACTATCTTATATTTAAAGTAAAAGTACACGAAACATGCCGCTTAGAGAAATTCTGAGATGTTTACAGCGCAATACTTCCAATATATAATTTAGATATTATCTTTGTTCTATTCTATAATATTTAAAATCAATCTATTGGGTGTATTGACATTGTTCCATTTGTGCTTTTTATTGGATTAGATGAACTACTTGTAAAAAGTGCACGAGTTTTCTTTTATTTTTGTTGACGAGGACATATAATATTTACATACACCTACTAAATAAGGAAATCTTTTTGCTGTAAGAATCAAATCAAAGCCTTAAATTAGTAGTACTTTAATCCTTTGTTTTCGATAAACTTCTTTTATGAAAGGAGGTACACTCTTACCTATAATTCTTATCTATGATGGAATAATGAAATTCTGGATCTAGATCACATGTTCATACTATCTTTAATTTTTTTAGGAAAAAAAAATTGAACCAAGAATTACAAGTGTTACAGCGCTAACAATTCTATGGTATATCTAAAAAAATTATGTATTAAAAGAAGGCTACATGCTTCCTTTAATTCATGCCTATATATACATGGATACTTTGTATAAAACGCATAAGAAAATATATAAGAAAGTATATAATCAATATATGTAACATCGCACTTAATCTGTGTATAGTTAAGTTGATAAATATTTATCTTTTCTTATGAGTATTAATATATAAATTCTCACATGAGTGAGTTAATAATACATCAAAAGATACATAAATAAAAAAAGTCTCAACTCTTAATTGTTTATGATATTTTAGACAAATATATCCATTTACCTTACTTTTTCTCACCGTTTGATTAAGCTCGTATTCATAATTTTAATACGGTATTAGAGTAAATACCTTAGAAAAAATGAAGGCTCGAAAATTTTAAAAAATCAGACATGAAAGAAAACACAATTAGACCATAGTATTAACAATTATATATATATATAAAGGAACATAAATTGAAGACAATAAAAGAGTTTTTTTTTTAATTGTATAACATAAAATTTCACATTAATGAGTTTAAGTCATTTACTTTACTTTTCCTTAGGTTTAGATATTGATGATCCTGAAAGAAAGTTAAGATAGATGTAAACAATATGGTTGTTGGTCAGGAAAATTATTATGTCTCATACACCTGGATGCCACTTGATTTTTATATTACACGACGTGAACTGCGCTAAAAGAAATAACGAGTAACTACGTGTCGTCATAACATAACTATATTTGTTAGCTTTATTACATTATTTATAGTGATATTTTACATTATATTAAGGTATGATTTATGAGTTTAATCTTTTAGTTTGCATTGGCATATATATCATATAAAATGTTTGTTTATTTATTTCAACGGGAACAAGACCCATTACGTGCTTTATAATCTTTACTAGAATCAAGGGGGATACCGAATCAATTAGTGGCTGACAAAAGAATCACCATGCTTTTATAAAAGAAGATTACATGAATCATTTTCATAGTTAATATGTCCAAAAAGAGTAGCCTCAATCCTTCTCTTTTATATCTGTTTTTGGAGAGAAGGATAAAGAAACAAAACTTTGAAAACTTCATGTTATATATATATATAGGGAGTGGGAATGGGGACCAAGTATGTTGATTTAAAGAGATTGTGAAATCACAGGAAATCAGAGGACTACTATGGCACATGAAAGCTGTTTTGGGGTGAGGATCCGAGATGACCAGCTAACTGCATTAGTACTTGTGAAGGAACATACCCTACATAATGGTGTTTATACGACTTCATACAATAGGCTCCACCTAGTGAAAAACACAGGTTGACCTTTTTCCGAGGATAATGTTGTCTTCCTAAAAAAATTTCCCCATAGAATAAAAGGGTCCATACCATAAATTCATTCACAGTGTGGTTAGGATATATATCTTCTGTACGTTTTATTTGGTAAGATGTTATTAGAAGTTGACACAAAGGGATACGATCAAGAACATTTGCATGTATGTATGGACAGCATTAACTTCATTGTTTCTTTCATGGCAAATTCTCTCTTTCATATATGCAATGGAACCCAATAAGATGTTGCGTGTGGAAATTATTTAGCAAGCAAACATTATCACCTAAAACAGAAGTTGGAATTGATTCTTCCAAGTGTATAGAAACAAACTTAAACTAAAATCATAGCTTACATCTCTGGTTACTATATTATTTTTTACTTACAACAACCGTCAAAAATCGCTGCTAGGAGTTTAACTGAAATTCGTTCCTAAGAGTATAGGCAATAATTTTTTAAATATATTTTATGTGATCGTCGTCTTTCTTTATAGACAATAATTACTTTTAGTTATGACTACTCTAATAAAAATCGTTGCCTTATATCAGATTAAGCAATTAACATTTTCTTAGACAACCTACGACAGCAGTTTCAATGTTTTAACCATTATTTTGTAAGTATTGTTAAAAAGCGTAGATAACATTTATTCAAGGATTTTTTTAACCTTGTCTTTCAATACTGAGCATTCATAAATATTTCTCTTATTATTATTAGTTACTTCTTCTTAACTCTTAGAGTTGAGACTATTTTTTATTTAATTATTATAAGAAAGTATAGACGACATGATTAAGTAATGAATTAAGTTCTAAAGAATTAATAACATATTTATGGTATTTTAGTCAATTTTTTTTATCAATATTTATAATAATTATTATTATAGTTATATTTATTTAACTTATAAAAATAATTAGTTTTTGTTGTTTATGATATGTATTTATGCGATAATTATGCCATCATTAATAAATTTTATAAGAACTATTTTTACAAATATTTTATTATAAATAAATAAATAATTTTTTAATATTTATAATTATTGACAAGAATAAATGTACAACATTCAAAAAACTGTTTATTCACATTTTAGGAATATTTTTATAATCATTGACTTAAAAATGACCAATAATCAAAAAATTATTACTTATTTTATACTTTTTAAAATAACTTTATTGCTGTTGATTGAGAAGTACAAACAGTTAAATAAATTATTACTCATTTCATATTTTATGAATGATTTCATAATCGCTGACTAGGAAATTGCCGGCAGTTAAAAAAATTATACATTATATATTTTAAAAATAATTTTATAACTGTTAAAACTAAAAAAATTATATTTTACAAAATTTATATATTTTTTGTTTTAAGAATATTTTTGTTATTATTGAAAATAAAATTGTTAGCAATTAAAAATTATTGTTTCTTACATGCTTTTAAAAATAATTTTACAACTAGCTATTACAATAAATAAAAACCATACTTTAAAAATTACTGTCTAGTATATGTTTTAGGGAAAAAAAATATTAAACCATTGACAAGAAAAAAATTGAACAAAACAAAATAAATTGTACTGAATAAATGATTTATCACTGTACGATGAGCTTAACCTAATTACCTAATATAGTTTCACATTTTAGGTGTTGAATTTAAACTCATTTCATATGATAATTAATCTGATTTATATTTCAATTTGAATTTTGATATATTTAAATTTAGATGGATTGTTTATTTATTGCATTTGATGATTCTGATTTAAGTATATTTTTTTTATAAAATATATGATAAAATTAGTTCAAATACAAAATAAAATTTCATTTAATAGAAACTAATTTAAACTGCATAAAATTTATGCTTTTAATAAAATGAACTAAATGTGATTGCAAAAATGAAAGTAAATGAAATGAATATTTCTCTTGAAACAATGTAATCTAATTTGCAGACACTTTTTTTATCGTCACTCATGATTTGAAAAGATTTAAAAAGGGGTTAGAGGCCATTATAGAGGAGCCCGGTCCGACATTAGAAGACATTTCTGATAGACATGTCGGTTTCTTTGTAAATCATATTAAACTACATCCCCTTTTCACCAAACCTAGTGGAACACTCCTTTTCTCACTTTCTCCCCCTCTGTTTCTTTTTAGAGCCCTGTGTACCCACCAATTAACCAAGACTTTTAGTCACATAAAATTTGAGTTTTATGGACATTTACTAACAACACGTGTGTTTATTAGCGTTAAAATAAAGATGAATTTTAACCCGAAACCAAATACCTGTTGATGTAAGTGTTTGAATTGAAAACGCGAAAAGAAATTAAAGTAGCGTTACGAATCCAACTATACATTTTGTCCATTACAACCAAATTATGCGGTGGGACAGAGGAAGGAAGGGACGATGAAATGCACGAATGGAATGGGCTTTGAAGCATAGCATTAGCATACACCAAAATCAAAAGGACAAACACAAAACATTAAGACCAACTTGGAATTGGGTAAGTGTGTGTGTGGGACCTTTCCTCCCGTGTGGATTGGGTTCTCACCCATCAAAGGGACACCACACGTGTTCCTGCACTTCACCTTCAACTGCTCCTACTTTTTCACTTCACACAATCGTTGTTTCTTATATCTTTGAATTTTCATCTGTAGGTGTGAAAAATGCTCAAATAGAGGAATCCAACTATAGATGGAAATTCACGGAACTGATCTTAATTGTCAAAGGGAGGTTACGATGTAAAACAAAATGGTGGGATCACTCTGTTGGTGTTGTCATTAGTCATTTTGGTCGGATATCATATCATTGTGAAATTATTGCCCTGTCGCCAGCAGTATTTGCAAGCCATTTCAATCAAATGCAATCCAATCAATGCATTTGTACATAGTACAACATTCATTGAATGTTAATTGCAAATACACCACTTTTAGATTTACATAATTTTTACATGTAACAAACATTTTGAATCTTGACTAAGAAGTTAGTCAAGTGGTATTCAGACCTTTGCTGTATAGATCATTGTTGTATTGAAAGTAAGTAAAACCTCATGATTCAGTAAAATTTTAATTTTTCATTTTTCTTTCTTTTTTACCTTCTCATGATTTTCCCTTACATTTAACTAACATTTAAAGTCAATAGAAAAGGATACGTATTTCCATATAATGTAGCATTGTAAGAGCACAAGTACTTGGATCCAATGGAGCCACGATGTCATCCTCGTTATCATTCGTCCTCCATCTGAAAGTTAATCTTACAAATATGTCGTTTTCTGGGTGCATTAAAAATTCTTACTATTAGACATCAATTTCGTTTAATTAGCTCTATCTCATTGTCTCCAAAGTTATGTAACTCAAGTCGTTAAGCGACCACTATCAATTATGAATCCAGAAACATGTTTGACTTATTTTGGGAGTAAAAAACAAAGTCCCTAAATATATGTGTGTCAATATCAAATATTTTTAACATTTTTTTTGTCAAAGATGTCTTTATCATTTCAACTTTTTAATTTTAATTTTTTCAAAAGCAAATTCAAGTTATATTATTTTTCCTAATTTAAACACTAATTGATATAGTTTATTTGATTAATTTTTTTATTAAAAGCGTCATTTTATTAAATTTAATATTTGGTGTTATTCCATCTTGATCTCACACGTATGCATCCACTTATATTTAAAATAAATATTTTAGTAAGTTACATCTTTTAAGTATATTATAAGAAAATTATAATTTGATTACATAATCCTCTAAAATTAAATACACGCTCAAAATTTTAAAAACTAAATTCAGTTTGTAATAGTTTACATAACTTAAATACTAATTGATATTTTATTATCTCAATATATTTTAATGTATGATGTATTATTTACAAATGTTTAAATTATGATAAATATCATGCGAAAATATTACAAACTTTGATATTTATGCCATACCATCTTGATCTCACACTTAAACATCCACTTATAGTTTTTAAAAAAATATTTTAATAAATTACATCTTAATGTGTATTAAAAAAATTATAAAACGATAACATAATCCTTAAAAATTAAACAAATAAAAATAAAGAATCACAAGTACTAATATATACATCCGTCTTTTTCTAGTCAAAATAAATACTAAGATATACAGATTTTTTAGCTAATTATTTTGTCATCGAGGTTGAAACTAATAATTTCAAAAAAATTATGGACTAAACTAAAAAAACTAAACAAAATTTTACAAAATAATAATTTAATATTTTTACTCAACTTTTGATAGTATAAGTATAAACACTCTTAAATGTGTTAGATGCGAAAAAAAATTATTTTTTATACTTTTATATATAATTTTAATATTATTTTGTATCATATTATTTATTATATTCTACATAATATATTTTTTAGTATTTATTTAACAGCCATTTATTAGGTGTCATTTGATTATGGAGTGAAAACGGTATAGCCCGAATCTAGAAAGCAACTATGATACTTTGACAGATCTAGGTTATGTTTGATAAATATACCTTGCAACTTATTTATGAAATTGCAGTTTATTGATTTAGTTAACAAACTTGTAGAGTTGTTTAATAATATAAAATAAAAAATTTATAATTTTTCAAAAGTTATTAAAAATAGTATTTAATTTTCAAAAGATAGTTATTAATATTTTTATCAAATTTTTATTTTTAAATATTTTTAAAGAGACAACTTATCTTTTATACAATTAAAAAATAACACATGTTAATTTTATTGTACTTTTCACATTCATAATAATCTTAACTATTTTTTATTTGCTTTCCAAATTTCTTCTATCTAAATATATTTTATGTTTAAATACATATATGAAGAGAAATCTTAATTTAGTATATAATTATTTAATTAATTTATTGTACAAATAAAATAAATTATAATTAATTTTAATATTACATATAATTTTAAATCATTTAAACACAAATTAATTAATTTATCAAATAATTATAATTTTATAAATTATTTATATAAGTACAAACTTTCAAGTAGGTTCAGTTAATTTTACAGTTAGAAATTAAAAACTCAGAACTTTCGTCTGAGAGAGAATGGTGATGATACCTGCATTAGTGCATTTGCAAGCAAAAGCAGATCCTCACTCTTCTGCTAGTGCTCACTACTACCTCGTTCCGTAGTACGGCTTCATATTATATTATATTATATCATATGTAAGCATACATACAATGCCATACATTACTTACATAGGTTTTGTGATATAATTTAAAAACTAAAATATATATTTGATTAAGATGCTCGGAAGTTTATCTTTTTTTTATAAATACGTTATTGAATTTTAGTTTTTAAATTTTAAATTTGGTTCACGTGTTTAAAGTTATAGTACAGTATAAAATCTGGTGTTAAGAATTAAGCAAAAAATAATAAAAATAACAATTATTTAAAAAAATTCAAGCAACATAAAAGTAAAAGATTAAAAAAATTAAACTTATAATGTTTTTTAAAAAATCAAGCTCAAACAATGCTCAAATTTAAAGCATAAGTTTTGACTTGAAAATATAAATTAAAATACAGGTCACAACCAAATTTAAACTAGTCAGTTTTAAAAAATGTATTAAAGAATAAATAAAATAATTATAAATTTTAATCGACATGTTTTTTTTAACAATTAATATAATATAATAATAATTATAATAAAATATTTAATATTTTTATTCAAATTGTAGTATTTAATAATATTTATACATTAATTTATATTAAATTATATAACTTTTAATAAAATTTATTATATATAAATTATTTTTGTATAGCATGTTGTATAGGTTACAAATTTTTTAAATAAATATATTATTTTAAAGTTCATTATTTTTTTAATTTTAAACTTGACTCACATTTAAGATTAGAAAAAAATATTAACAGTACATTAAACACTTTCTTTAAAGATTTAATATATTTTTTAATTTTTAAAAATTTAATTAATAATTCAAAATACAATAACAAAATATATTAAACACTTTTTTTTTCTCTTTAAAAAAATAATATTGAACAATACAATTTTTTAACACTCTTCTCAAATGATTAAAAATTGAAAAAATTAAATTCGGGTGAGTGCTGCTATTTACGTGAAGCTAAAGTAAATTTTACTTTTTTGTTCATTTTCGCCTGAAAAGAGTCTTACTTTGTTCATATTAAACAAATATATATTTAGTAGTTTCTCTTTCCGTTTTGTTTTCTTTTATACATAAAAAATATATTTAAAAATTTTAGTTTTAAATTTATCTAAAAAATATATTACATTATTTTACATATATGTATGTAATTTAATGACTTTATATACAAGTAAAAATAGAAAAAAAAAATTGATTTAGCATTTTTCTACAAATTGTCAATCTCCTCTTGCAAAGTATTTAAATGGAGAAGTGAAATAAGCGAAAACAAATTGAGTTGACAAAACTTCATCGTACAAGAAATGGAGATTTCATCTTAGAATCACATTTATTTTGCATTTTAATTTTTGTGGTCATATTTAGTACTCATTTATTTTAATACATAATTATTAAACATATATTTTAATTACTTGTGCTTACAAATATTGAATTAAAATTTAAATGAAAGGATAAATAATATATAATTTTTTATTTAGTAAAAAATGATGTGTTCTTTGTTAAGAAGAAATAAGTGATGAGTAAAACTAGAGTATAGTTTATGCAGGTATATTGAATTATTTATGTTAATACTTCAGTTTTATACTAATAGAAGTTAGTCTGAGTGTCGAACAGTTCAGTATTATTTAAGTAAAATTTTAAATTTAAATTTTTGTATATATAAAAAAAATTTAATAATAGACTCACATGCCACATTTAAGTGTGTAACTATAGTATAAAAAATGTATAACACCGACTTATGATTTTAGGTTATATTTTTAATTATATTTTTTTAATTATTGCATGTTAAAACTTTAAAATTGATTCAATTATTTTTAAGAATATTATTTATTTAATAAAAAAAACTTTTAGAAAGTTGAAATAAATACATAATTATTAGATATATAATTCTATTAAATAATAAAAAAATTTATTATATATAATAATCCTATCTGACTTGAATAAAAATTATTTTATATGAAAAAATATATAATCTAAAAAATAATTATTTTATTAAAAAATAAATTAAATACACACTAAATGTTTAAATGGTTGTGTTTTTTCAGTATTATAACTCATTTTATTTTTTCATTTACGTTTTTTAAATGGTAATTTTTAAAGTTTTGTTTGAAAATTAGTTTTGAGGGAAGAAGATGAAAAGAAAAAACTGTAGTTATCCTTCTTTTAAAAGTTTTCAAATGAGAAAAGTAAAATTTATGAAACTTTCAAAATTTTTCTAATCTTCTGTTTTTAAGTTTATTTAATTTATATTAATTCTTCGTTTTCCTTTCTCTTTTTTCCCCTTATTCGTTAAACATGTTCTTCTCTTCTCTTTTTAAACTCTTTTAACAGAGTTTATAAAAAAAGAGAAGAAAAAATTGTTCTAATAATAGTTCTTCCTTATATACAAACTGTGTATTATCGAATAAAGTTGAGTAATTTGTTTGTTCTCACGAAAAACAACTTTTAGTATGATGCCGCAAAAGCTAACACATTTCATTTTAACTCAATAGACTTTGGTGCAGTAATGATAAACAACTTCTCGAAAAATACAAAACAATTAAAAGGAAATCGAATTTATTATTATTAAAATATAATTGATTAATTTTATTTTATTTTATAATTACTTAGAGTGTATTAATTGTGAAAATAGTAGAAGGTTATTCTAAAATCAAAATTTATGTTATTGAATAAAAATATTTAAGAAACTTTGGCACTCTTTTTTTTTTCTTTCATAAGTAAGCAGGCATGGATCTCGTAGTAAGTAAATCTCTTTAAAAGAAATTATAGATATTTTTCAACTACCCCATGCACATAATCAGTATAATACACACACGTACATATGTTAAAATTTTAATTTTAAAATGAAATAATGGGATAGAAAATAAATTTAAAATAAAGAAAAACTTTTGCACTAAAAATTAGTTATATAGAGTTTTATAATTAATAATTTGTTTGGAAGAGAGTTTATGACAAGTTATGAAAATAAGATTATAAATCTTATATGTTATAAATCATCATTTTTTAAAAAAAAATACTAAAAAATACTTAAATAAATCGTTAAGCATATAATAAAAGATATATGCATGATGCACACTCCAATTTTGTACAGTGATTTTTAAAGTTAACGATAAGGTTTTTTTATAGAAATATTTAGTAACTTAATATCAGAGAATATATACACGTTAGGAATGAAAATAGTAGCGAATAAAGCAATAGGACAAGAGAATATGGTTCATGCGATTGGGTTTTCTATCCTTCACTTTCCACGAGTCTGTTGGTTGCCAAATGTAATAAATTAGAACTTTTGTTAGCCACAAGTGGATGCCAAGCAATTGATGTCATTGAAGTATATGTAGCACCTGGTCAAAACTCAAAAACCTATCAAATAAGCAAAGAATTCCATTTGAAGGGAAGTTTTAATTTAGATCTATCATAATAGTCCTCCACATTAAACCCAACATAAATTTTCAACTACTATTAAATGAGTTGATGAAATCTTAAATATAGATATTTGATATCATTCCAGACATTCCCTTCCCATTTCATGGTTATAATGCATTTTCCTGGTCTCTCATAATAAATACGAATTTAATTCCTTTCCTTCATATATATGCAGACGAAAGTAACACTAATTTGTGGAATAGGATCGAACCCGGAAATGTTGCAGCTAGTGAACCAGAAAATCAGGCAAGAAGAGATCTATATCCGATTGGAAGCATTAGTTGAGCATCACTATCTGAGTGCTGTTTAGTGGCAAGTGACACATCGTTCAGAATATTGCCAGCATACTATATAGCCATGCTGTTGGCTTTCATACCACAAATTTTAACTTGGTTCATTAATCAGCGATGGTGACAAAAATCCGACAAACCCAGCAGCGAGAGCGAAATAACTTAAGAGTAGCTTGTGACAGTGTATTCTTTTCTGTCCTTTACATGCAGCTCGACCTGTGATTACTTAATACAAGTTTTAAACACGTGAAAAGTGGTTTTCTTTATTTAGCAATATGATTAATTTAATAAAATTTAGAATTGAGGCCAAAAGAGCTAGTCGTCAAGTCAAGTGGTTAATTAATTAGGAGTAATTACATCATACCAGACTGTATATCAACATAAGTAACAATTTGAGTGTTTGAATAGTCATTAGTTTCAGTTCGTCTGTAATTTATGTATCTCACTGAACGTTTGTTTAATTGAAATAAAGGTGTTTATAAGTAACTTATTTTATTAATTTGTAACATTTTTTTTATTATTTAACTAGTATTTTAGTTTCTATCTTATAGTTAATTAGTATATTTCCATTTTTATTTTCAACTTAATTAAAAATATTTTCATTTTTTTGTATTGAAAAAAATTATTATTTTAATAAGTATAAAAAATAAAATAAAATAAAATATACCATACTCTTATCTATCATATTTTTATCCAACTTTCAAAAAAGCATTTTTGTTTAATTAAACATAGATCTTTCAATTATGAACTAATTTGTCCATATTGATTAGAAACAATTTAGTGATTTTTACATTTTTAGAGACTAAATAAGGTTTAACAAAAAAAAAAAAATCTTAAAAACTAATTTAGATGTTTATTTAATGGGTATATATAAGTTAGTTGAAATTCGAAGTTAAAAAGTGAACTGAAAGTTCATAAGTTAATTGATTAAATTAAAAGTGTTTAACAAATTTAGTTATTAAACTAGCTGATAAATAAGCATATCATTAAATTTACTTGTAGTTTAAAATATTTTTATTACATAAAATAATATGAATTAATTTTATTATTATTTTAATATTTTTATATTATAAAAACAAGATTTAATGTTTTATTTATATTTTAATAAGATTTAATGACAAAATAATTTAGAAAAAGTTAACCATGAAAAAATTATTGATAATAACGTTTTAAAAATTGAAGGGATAGAAGGAGAAACTGTTGAAAAATAATAAGAGTAAAAATAAAAAATTTACTTCAGATAATAGATGAAAAGAACATTTGAAAAAATGCTAATGATTATTTATTTAATTTATCTTATTAAATAATTTTTGTTATCAAACAAAATTATATTTTAATTAATTGAAACATCATGAAAAACAAACTAAATATCACTGCTTCCTTAAAAAGAAAGGTTATTGCTTGATAGTGTGCATGGTCTCACTTTGTGGAGGTGAGAATGGGATGACCCCATGGATCTTTGACTAAATTGTGGTGATGAAGATGGAATTAATGAGGCTTTTCCCTACAAGTGATGAATCCAATACCGATCTCACTTCTTCTGACACCTTTTGGTTTTGATTTTGTAAGTGGCATTCTCATGTCTTCACAGTGGTCCTCTCTCGTGTGGAGGTGGGGATGCCCCCATGCATGAAACTTTGCTCAAACTGTAGTGGTGAAGCAAGAAATGGTCCTCCCTCTACAACTCATCAAATATTCATTCCCTGCGTCTCAATTTAAATAATAACTATGTTTGTCAATTAACTAGATAAACCCTTAAGCAATATGCTTCTTAATTTCTTCCTCTTTCTCGTACTTAGACAAATTTAGGTTGGGAGAATTTTGTTAGCTTGATCCACTCCAACCAAGTGATGGAATGCCCAATGCCATATTTAGACAGTGAAGTTTAAAATTAAAAAATATATATTATAAGGTGAACTACACAGTAATTTTTATTTAATTATTTTAGTTTTTGGGTGTTGAGGTGAGTTACAAGTACAAGGGAGTTGAGTCACATGAAAGGAGGGCCCACAGGGAATTGAGCAATTAAAAAAATGAGACCCACATGAAGAGGGGTAGGATGAGGAAGTGTGAATGAATGGACCCTCCCTTCACATGGGTATGTTCCACTTTTGCCTTTCCTTAAAGCCAACGCTCCTTATTTCTCTCCCAAACCAAAAGTCTTTTCCTTTGTGGGAGAGTGACTCTGTCCCACCCTTGTCTTCCCTTTGTGGGGACACTTTGCTTTAAACTTGCTGCTCCTGCTACCGACACCTTTGCCTGTCTTTGTCCTTAATTTATGCGTTCAAACAAAACTCACACCATCCATGTTACATTATGCATATTACACAGAATACCCTTCTTTATCTTCTTAATATATATCCCTATAAAACATAACCTTCCACACTTGCATCACATCTCAAGTCTTATCATCTCACAAGACACTCCTCCCCTAGAACCTTCATTACTTCCTTGTTTCTATTCTATTTTGAATAACAAAGAAATAGAGAGGATTTTGGTTATATTGGATATACTCATCTGAATCACTTGGAAGATGGAAAGCACTGTGGCGTATGAGAGTGATCTCAACCTCAAGGCAACTGAACTTAGGCTAGGGTTGCCGGGCACAGAGGAAAAAGCAGTGCCTGCAAGTGTTAAGACCAACAAAAGGCCATTGACTGAAACATCTGAGGAGTGTGGTTCAAAGGGTGCTCAACATGTGGAAAGTGAAGCACCCCCTCCTGCCAAGTGAGTTTAACAAATTATTTTTAAGACTTAAAAAGCCTTTTTTTTCTATCTTATGTTGTTGATGAGCAGGGGTGCGTCAAATTAATATGTTTGTGTGAATCTGAAATTTTTGATGAGTTGAGTGATTGATTGAATGTATTGACGTGCATGACAGGGCAAAGTTAGTGGGGTGGCCACCAATCAGATCCTATAGGAAAAACAGCCTGCAGGAGAATGAGGGTGCAGGGATTTATGTGAAAGTGAGCATGGATGGAGCTCCTTATCTCAGAAAGATAGACTTGAGGGTCTATGGAGGCTACACACAACTCCTCAAAGCTCTAGAAAACATGTTCAAGCTCACCATAGGTGAGAAATCAGTCCTATATATTGTTTTTTATTCTGATGAAAAATGAAACTGCTCTTTTTTTGTGTGTGAAAATGACACGGGTTTTGCTTTTCAGGGGAGTATTCTGAAAAAAAAGGTTATAAGGGATCTGATTATGCACCTACATATGAAGACAAGGAGGGTGACTGGATGTTAGTTGGAGATGTTCCATGGAAGTAAGTGTTACATCTTTATCTATGGTTTTTTTTTTCTTGTCTCATGTTTCATCATTATCTATAAATTGATCTTAACCTGACAGAACCGTACTTTTTTCTGCAGTATGTTTGTGACTTCTTGCAAAAGGCTAAGAATCATGAAAGGATCAGAGGCAAGGGGTTTGGCTTGTGGTGTATGAGAAACAACTAAAATTACTATGAGCATAAAAGTGTTTTGGAGTGAAGGAAAACCATGCATTCAGCTTGGGTTCTCGGAACTGAAAGAGGGTTTTGAATCACTGTAGTGTATGCTGTTAGCATACCTATATACATATGGAGTTGTACTTTGAATCAGGGGGATGGAGGATAAGGTGCAGTTTCTTTCCACAAGTTTGGCAACGTTAATTTCTTATGGTTATTTTAGCATCTGTGGTGGGATGCTATGCTCTATGTATGCTGTTGTTCTCATTGGTCCTTTAAAGTTTCAAATGAGAAATCTCATAATGATTTCAAATGAATTGTTTTGTGTAAAAAAGGGATAGAAAGAGGTTATATGTCTTGTTCATCTATGCTTTTTGTTTTATTTTGTATTGATACAAGAATACAGTGTAATATACCAAGTATTCGTATGTATAAATTTAATTTTCGTGTTATGAATGGAAGCAAATTATATATGTGCGCGCATGACCATTTTCTGCTTTCTAATTACTTTAACGTGTCATTCATAAATCTATAAGCCTTTCTTAATTGAAACTGAAAAATCAGATATATTGTATCAGTGTTTTGGAAACATATCTCATACATCATCAAATGATTAATACCCGATGTCTTCGGTCGTTTTCCATCTTTCACATTTAACATCAAATGGTTAGAAGATAATATGTTGCCACACCCTTTTATCTAAATTAAAATTCAAACCAAAACAAAACAAAATGGCATGAGTAGGAAAAAAAAGGGAATGCTTTGTGGATGCCCTACTCTTCAAATGGAGTAGCTTTCATTTTCGTCATAAAAAACTAAAGAAAGAAAGAAAATGTATATTATTTGAATATTTTTATGATGAGATGAAGAGAGAGAGAGTAGTTCCAACTCATCCTATATATATATATATAGCTTTCCTTTTAGTTTGGCTGAGTCATATTTCTACGTTGTAATTCAAATTACTCAAAACTTACTACAAAAGATATTAACTAATTTTGAAGTAAAATGAATATTTTTAATAAAATATTATAAAAAGGTTTTGGCTATTTTAAGAAATATTTGTAGAGTTGGTTCAAAATTATAGAACCAATAATAAAATTATTTCAAAAATTTAAAAAATTTTTTTTTGGAACCAAATAAATTAAAAATGGGTAGCTGGTTATAAATATATTAAATTTCTCTAATATCAATATAGTCAAAGTAATTATATTATATCGACTAATAATTTATTGTAAATAGCTTGTAGTAGAAAAAGAGACAATCCTAATTTTGTATTGTTAAAATTTTGTTTATTTTAAATTTAAAAAATATTATTTCTTGAATTTTTTCATCTTGTTATGATGAGTTAGCTTAATAGAGTGAGTGTCTACTAAAATAAGCTCATAAAATTCCCTCTTTTATTACGTAGAAGAAGAGGGAATAATATAATAATTATAGAGAAATATCTTTTTTATTACTCTATTCTTAGGTAATGAAAACTACTCTAATTTTATGGCTATTATTAGAATATATTCTTCTTTTTCAACTTATTCTGAACATATTTGCTTTGTGACACTTGAAGATCCTAATACTATAAATTTATTGTCAAAAGTAATATATATACAATTTAAACAAAGTTCTAGTGACTTTCTTTATTACAAGGTTCTTCATTTTGCAACGTGATTTTCCTTGTTTTTTTCCTCGATGTCCGAGTGGTTATTTCCATAAACATAATTATGCGACTCCAAGGTTTAAACCATTACATTACTGGTAGTTGTGTTTTTCAATTAAATGCTATGTAGGTGTTTACCAGAAAAAAAATAAATCAAGAGAGGTGACTTCTGATAAATGTCCTTGATTTTATTTTAGTACAAATGGGTCCTCTCTTCAATTCCACCTGCAGACAATCCCAACATATCCTGGCAATTGAGTCCTCACCCGAACCTGACCCAAAATTGTTGTGTATAAGGAATCTCGTTACCCTACAAATATAGACATTTAGACATGATACAGTGAGGTTAGGTAAGAAAATGATATATGGGTGGGTGTATATCATGATCTTCAAGGAATTAATCTTATCATATTTGATCATGAAAATTAAAAAAAGTCAAGGACAAATAATGCAGAAGACAGTATTAGCCTTTAAATTTAAATGTCGAGACTTAATGCAGAGTTTGATATCAATTGAGTGATAAAAACCCGCGTTTAACAATTTATGTTAGTCTACAGATCATGATGCAGTGCGGTTGAGGAAGAAATGGTTAGAAGTTAATTATAAGGATTTTTTATATTTTTTTATTATTATTTCTTTAGTCAAATTTAAACCTCTAATAATAAAAAATATTTAATTTATTAAAATGTAATTATATTAATTAATATATAATTATAATAAATATATTTGACACCAGGGACTGGTGTTCTTTTTTTCCTGCAAGGAATTTTGTAATGCTGATCTAAATAGAAATTAGGGAAGAAAAAAAAAACCACAAAGAAGCATGGCGAATACTGCAGGAGACGGGCCTTACTGCGAATAATGTTTGTATTTAAATATGAAAAAGGTTTAAGCAGATCAATTATTCATATTATACATAAAGTTCTTAGATCAAAGAGCAAAACTGTGCCGAAAGTTTTCAGAATTAAATGTTCAAAATTTGATTACATAAAAGCTGGTTCTACCTCGTAATTATGCCAATTTAATTATATGAATGAATAGTGCAGTCTAAACTTTTATTGATTAGAAGTTGAAAAACCGTGTCTGCTCAGAACTATTACAGAGTGGACTATATGCAGTTCACCTTATTAGTCTTTGCATAGATAAAAACGTTAACGGCGGCGGCAATTTTATAATGGGACGCTCTTTTTGAGGTAAGTGTGCACAGATGAGTTCATGAACTTCGTTAAAATATATTGTTTTGCAACTTTTCCATATATGCAGCATCTTCCTTATATATATATATGTGACGAAAATGTTAATAAAAAGTATATAATTTAATTTTTTGAGAACATGAAAAAAAATGTATTTATTGGTTAAGAAAATTTAGAATTATTTTTGTTATAAAATATTATAAGAAGACATGGAATGATTCTAATAATATAGTAGTATTATATAACAGAAGAAGAAGCTTCGTTTTAATAATATAATATGATAACGTTTTTATTTTATGTTTTGCGCAGCGTCGGCCTCTTTGGAATGAAATTGCCTGCTTTCTTTCTTAAAAAATCAAGGACTAAAATAAAAAATTATTCACAATTTTTTTAAGAATAATACTTTAGATAGATACACAGATATATAGATAAAGAAAGTTAACATTAAATGTCATTGAATTTAAAGTTATTACACACATGCATATAATCATATTGTTATATTGTTACACAGTTTATAAACATAATTTGTATCCTTCAAATTTATCTTCTAATATAATTTGTTCATTTTTTCAACATACAATATAACATTTTCTTAATGTAATGGTAAATTTCCTTTTTTTTTCACCCTTTCCTATTGTAGCTATGCTTATGCTTAGTTAATCAGATTCCTTGACGATATGTCTGTAGTCTACCCATCAAATATTAACATTCAGACGGATAATTATTCATTTTCTAAGAAAATCTTATCGAGCAACGATAAAATCTGTTAAAATTAGTAAACAATATTTTGACTAATATTTTATTTTGTTATTCCAATGAGAACCCTTGGCATGAGATGAAGGTGCACCACTTTAGATCTGTGTTTTAAATTTGTTTGCTTTTATCATTTCATAGGATGCTCATAAAGTTATATATATTGGTGTAAGCATATTGCTTCTTTTTAGAAAAGTTTTGGGTAATTAATTTGATTAAACATACAAAAGGTTTGTTAAATCATATTCACCAGACATAACTTCAGTTTTATGGCAAATTCATAGTATAGTCACTTGTTATGCAAGGAAATATACATAGTTTATTATCCAAGTCTACCCTGGTGGCCAAATAAACTACACAGACAACCAAGGTCTGTCAATATCAAATTATATTATGAATGTGGCTAAGAAATTTAGATCCCTCTTCTCGGCAAGGTTTAAGGAAAGGTACCCTAAATAAAATTAATGGAAGTGCTTGTACAATATTTTATTGATGGAACAGAAACTGTCTTTACTATTGCACTCTGTAGCAGGGAAGAAAGAGATTTTTGGCCAGTAAATGTGCACAAGTACAAGAAAATAACCCTTACACAATTTAAAAGTGATGCTAAATTGTTGTTGAAAAATGATCATGTGCTGCTTTCCGAAAAAATAAGAACATATGCTCCCACTCTCATGTGCTGCAAAATAACTAGACGACATGTTATAATGAGAGCCGATCAATGTCAGAAAAGACTGATTCTAGCAAAATGCATGAATTAGAGTAAGGCAATGACTCTTGAAAAAAAGAAGAAACTTGTTAAATTGTTTTATGAATTTATTTTTTTAAAACTTTATGCAACTTTTTAAAGGTAAATTATTAGCGAAAAATGTCAACACATAAGCGTGTGAAATTACGCATGTGATATGAAGTAAGGGTCTTTTTCCCATCCTTTGGTCAAATAATGGGCTAGAAATTTACCCTTTTCAACTCTTGAACCAAAGAAATGGTCACTTGGCTTTGACGTAAAGGCAACATCATGGTGAGTATTTCGGGGACTTCGAAGTTGCCTCTAGGTCTACTCTTACCTCAAGTACCTTGTTTATTGGATAAATATTTTATATTATTTTAAAATACATTTTAACTTTTAACTTGGGAGTTAGGGTAGGGTAGGGTTAACCAATTTTTCGTATGAGAAGCCACGCCGTATAAACAAGTGCGCCCACAAAATAATGGTAAGGGGTCATAGACTCTCGTGTCAAGTATATATTTATACTTTTAAATCTTTGGTTTTTTGTTGTCCTCGAACTACAAGATTCTTTATTAATTATTGTTTTGAGGACAACCTTTTTAGAATTTCATAGAAAAGTCGCCTTGGTGGAGACCGGAGACCCATCCAACTTCTAAACATGCATTAAAAGATTAATTTTCCCCTCTTTCCTTTGATAACTTTGATCTCAACGGCCTGGTTGCAGCAACTTGATACTGTTTGGAACTGACCCAAAAAGAAGAGAGAGAAGCATAAAAGACGCTTTTCCGTAAATTTTCAACTGGTGAAAGAGTAGCAAAGAAGTACAAATAAATATGATAAAACTTCTTGCGAAGAATAAAACCTAAAAAAACCTGGGCCTGATGTGGCAACTCTTGTTCAACTTTTGGTGTGGCCTTTCTCTTTTGCTGACCCAAAAACGAAGTCTGTTCTTTTAAGTGCCACACGACTAAAAAATAAAAGAGAGTAATATCGCGCCGCAAAAAGTAAAATAAACACTGTTCGGAACAAGTGTAGGAAAGCAAAAGGAAGAAATACTCCCTTCTACGGAACCGAGTTTGCATGCCGCGGAATGTTAAATAAACAAATAAATGCTAAGTTGGTATTCGAGATTAGTGAACATTTTTTCAGGTAAGTTCAGCTTATGAAGAAAAGGAATGGAATTTTTGTCCATTAAAAGTAAAGGATGTGATACAAATATTTCTTTTAGAATATGAATTGACAGCTCTATCCATTAAATCATGTAACATCATTTTGAAGATAACATCATATTTTAGATATATCAAAACATTTATAAGAATATAATTTTATAATTGAAGTTTATTTTTGTTTAAGGAAGTACAACATCCGAAAGAATGAAGTTGATTGGCGAACCATGTAAGTCAGCAAATGGATGACTGAGATCTGCAATTCTATCAGCAATTGAAATTATGACCTAATTTGGAGGATCTGATAATACCTATCTCATGTACACTAGGTTAAGGAACCATAGGAAAAATGATACAACAAAAAGAATAAGATTTCATTCTTTTACACTAGCCTAATGATTAGAAGGCAGGATAATGTCTCGGGCCTTCGGTAGCACATTACATAAGAAATACATCTAACGGGTCAGTTCATCCATAATTCGACTCTTTCAGCTCCATGCTCATTGTATCAACAGTTGCCGAAATTATCAAATGCATGCTTTCTCAATTATGGACAAACTAGCAAAAGTCAAATTTATATTTCAGGTGAGTGAGCCTGAAGAAGTTTAAGAAGTACAACTCTTTCCAGTTGAAATACATCCTTCCCCATCAATTTATGTATTCCTACATTGTTGGGATCAGCACCTTTATGTATTAGCACCAAAACTCCCCCTCACTTCAAGGAACAATGTCTGATACATGGGTCTGACTTTCATTATGGTCACTGCTGTAGTCTCGTAGCAATTGATCAGAACTCTGGTCAGGAAGAACCAATACTGAATGGCTTTGCAAAGTAGTTGATTCTTTCCGTTGGACTTGGATTGTTTCATAATCATTATGTTCATCAGTTGAATGCGCGTATAATATACCGAACTTCTGCCCATGATTTAGTCCTGGGCAGAAACCCTGCAAAATTATAACAAAATACTCAACATGAAAGAATTGCTCCAAATTGGGTTATAAAATAAAAATAAAAAACCCAAAATACAAGCGAATGCAAATCAGATTTCTATTGAACTATCCGCTATTTATTCTTGAATGCATCCATCATTTCGTTATGGCATGATAAAACTACATGTTAAGTTCGGCTTATTTTTGTTAAATTTGTGCTAGTGCTTTGGATTTCTCAAGATTTAATCATTTCTAAGCATGCTAAAAGTCTGAAAAACGTAAGATCAATATTGAAATTTTACACTCATTCCCTTATGCATCAGGTTATCTTTAGTATAGCTTAAACCAAAATGGATAGGATGTTAATACAGTAACCCATGTGGTCACTGGTCTTGTCAGGTCATAATGTCATTTGACAGAATAAACTACTTCGTTTTTATTCGACATGCTGTTGTAAGCACCTAAGCAATGTCTGATAGTTGTAGAAAATTTCCAGCCCAGCAGCATGTTAGAGTTATCAAATATACCACACAGCAGCCATCTTGACATTTCCTAGTTTTAAACTAATTTTGAACTTTGAAGAGAGAAGACGGAAGAGGTAGGGTAACAGACTCTTGCAAAAACTAAACCACATTTTATCTTCTCACAACATGCAGAATAAGAAAAAGAAAATATGCAGAGGAACCCAAATTTTAACAAGATAACTTGATTTATAAACTTTCAACGTAACATGAAAGAAGAGGCAATAGAAGATTCAAGTGTAATATTGAGTATGAGTCATATGAATATTGTGAAAGGAGGGAAAGAACCCAAGAGTGATGGGCAGTGAGAGTTACCTTGATCAAACCTGAAACAGCACTTGGCTCAAAAGTAGTATAGTCCGATGAATATGTAGCTTTAGTCCAGCTTCCATGAAACCTACTGTCATTGGATTCTTGCTTATCTTTGTCAGCCTCCGACACAAAATAAGTTTGTCTCAAATTACCACTTCTACAATAAGCCCCATAGTATAAACAATGTTCTCTCACTAGGGAGATTTGAGGTGTAGCAGGCAGTAAATGACCTTCAGTGCTGAATACGTACCTGTTCCACAGAAAAATGTAGAAACAAGAACTTCATTTTATTGTAAAAAGTTGAACCCCTTAGTAAATGCATAAGCTCACTCACTTGTACGGCCCAGTTTCCACAAGGTTATCAGGACCCACAGCCAAATCAAATAGAAGCCACAGATACTTGACCTAATTGTAACATAGGTTAGTAGCAGCATTTCTGTTTTAAACAAATAACAGAAGAAAGACAAAATATGAAAGGCAAAACAAATGCAAATGGTAGTAAAAGGCACTGTTTATAAATGAAGGAAAAGGGAAAATTGGAAACAAAATATTGAACTCGACAAACATAAAACCATTCCTGGACTTCCACTGTGCAACTTCAGCTTTTAGGAGTGTTGGTTCTTGACACAGTATGAGAACCTCATCTAAAGTCTTAGGCCCTGTTTGAAACACTTCTATGTTTACAGTTCTTAAAATGTGTATCAAAAACTGGTCTATAAATTTGTTTTATGTTGTGCTTCATTTATTATAAAAAATGTCATCAATGAGCGTGCCTAATAATAATTTTGCCACGTTTCTGTTGCATTTCAAAAACAACTGACAGCATCTTTACACTATAAATCTTTTGATTTTTGAGATTGATGGTTTTCAAAATAGTTAGTATGAAAACAGTCACCCAAAAAGGTTTTTTGTTTTTTCATTTTAAAAACTAAAAGCAGTTTTTACAAATAGAAAAATAAAAATCAGTCGACCTATATTGACCAATGATCCTCAACAAATCGAAATGTTATCTTCCTATTTTTGTGAAATCAGGAGGGTTTATAGTTCAGAAGGAGGGCTTGTGTTGTCAAAATTAAGTCATGAAGAATTTATACTTACTGTTTCTGCTAAGAAGAAGCTCTCCATGTGATCTTCCTGTTTGTGATGCTCGACATCTGAAATGTGACAATATCCACAAGGGCATCGAGCTCCATACTGTAAACTAGCAACCATGTCCCTCCCAGCATCGAGATATCTACAAAGGAACACAAGAAAGAACTAAGCATCAAGTCAAATTGTCAACAAAATACAACTTACGTCACAGCTATCCACAAAAAAATCATAGAAATTCAACAATAAAAAGCAATCCCAACTTCTTTGTTTTTCAGGGAAAGCGGAGAAAAAAATCTTAAAAGTAGACCACTTGATCAATGATAAGGCATCCTCTAAAACCAAAGAAAGAGTAGCAACAACAAATATACCAAAATACAGTGAAAATCAACCATTCATAATGATTAAAAGGGTTTTTCCTATCCAAAAGGATACTTCCTGTAGATTTTGCTTGCCAGGGAAAACTGATTTTCTCACTATCACTATTAATCTACCCCGATAATATGTAATGATATTCTCCTAAGGCACAAGAAGAAAACATGAAATCATTTAGTTAGAATATATATAAAAAATATCTCGATTATCTCTTTAGTTATTTAGAATATCTTAGATAATCTCTTAGGATACGTCCGGTATCAATATATGCCAACTAGACTCAACTGTCCTTATTCACTCTCATTATACATCCTAACAACATAAGAGAAGAGTAATTGCAGAACTATATCCTAATAGAATGAGACAGGAAATTATAAAAAACTGAAACGGAAAAAACAAAAAAGAGCCTGTGCTAAATCTCCCAAACCACCCTTGTGAAGACTGCTTCAAGCCATAAAGAAAAGTAGTAGGCAACAGACAAGTAAACAAAGGATCTTTAGAGAGAGAAAACCTCTGTAGTACTTTAACATTGTTTACAAGTAGTGTTATTATATTAGTAAAAGAGGGCTATATACAGTCATAGTCCAATAATTAATATAACCAAATCAGACATAATGAGCTAAATTTTATGATGCTAACGCAATAACACAATTGAAGAAATGTATAGGCAGACCTAGGATCTCTGGTAGCTTTGTACAGCCAATAGGTGCTCTCAATTAACTCAGGCCGCAATGGGTAACTCTTTTGTCCATGCTGATATAATGTGAGGAAAGAAAAAATTATAAATACCTTATAAATATTAGAGACAATAATCAAGAAAAAATCCTAAAAAAATTTTAAGATGCTTTCTGTTTGCATGATAATATATTAGACTTGAATAAATGTAAACAAAAATGAAGGGCCATCAACTGAATGGTTGGTTATATTTTTAAATTTCCACAATCAAACTGTCATTAACTGCTTGAATTGCTCAAATATACAACACTGACAAGAAAAACCAGTTAAATCCATAGTAAATAAAACCAGTTTTAGCATCAACATTCATTGCAAAGTTCTATACCCCAAACTGCTTTCTCTCAATATTATGTTTAAATCTAACTTACAAAGTAGGGTTCTTGTTCTTGCATTACCAGGCAGCTAGCATTCTATATTCCTATGGAACAATGTTTTTGGGACTCTTGATAGTGTCTTGCTATGACGAAATTTTTATGTTTCATTTTAAATGCTTTGCCAAAGTGCAGTCTAAGAAATTGTTTGGATGCATTTGGTCAAAGCCAAGTACTCTGATCTGCAAGGATTTCTCTATTGCTTTAAACTTATTTTGTTTGTTGCTTCTCTTTAGGATCCTACTCACTATTTTAAGAATGTTGCCATTTCAGATATAGACTGGGCAGCCTTGTTGCGCTCTTGCTTTTTATTTTCTTCATTCTATCCTAGCCTTTCAGTGTGGAGGAAACCCCCAAAGTATCTTTTGCCCATTTTCTCTCTAATGAGATTCTGTTTTGATAAAATGAAATTTAGTTACTACATGAAGAGATTTTGAGCTAGAAGTTTATATTAAGAAACTTGAGTCTAACTCACTCCCAAAAGCTAGCTCATAGGAGGAGGACTACCCAAGCCCTTATAAGTAGTATTGTGACTATATTCCTAACAAATGTAGGATATCTTAGTACATCCCTCATCGAGGACTAGACATCTATGGATGGCCCAATAGGATTTAAATTGAATAGGGCTTGAATACTATATTATGAAACTTGAGCCTAACTCACTCCCAAAAGCTAGTTAAGTTTGCAAGACTAGACATGTGTGGATGGCCCAACAGGATTTAAATTGAATAGGGCTTTAATACTATATTATGAAACTTGAGCTTAACTCACTCTTAAAAGCTAGCTCATAGGAGGAAGACTAACCAAACCCTTATAAGGAGTATTTTGGTTCTATTCCTAGTCAATGTTGGACAATCTTAACAATTTATTATAGATAGGTTTAAATTTGCAAGCAACAGATTACCAATTGCCCCAAAATGCAACAAATAGAAAGAAGGCTCAAGCTACAAATAAACATTATTTTCACAGCTATATTGGTCCTCAGGTGTTAAAACTAATTATACCTGAACACTAAGACTAGCAAGATTAAATCCCTCAGGCGTGAAACCATATCTTCTCCAAACACTCAAGAAGGCAGCATGGGTGCGGATTGCAGGATTGATATCTCCAGCTAAAACCTTGCAAAAATACACATTTTTAGCCCTAACCATGAAATTATTATTTATCCATAGTCAACTAAAAACATATATTAAAAACAAGAAAAATAAAAACCTGAAGGCCAGGCCAAAATGCCTGCAGACTGTTAAACAATGGCCAGACAATAGCAGCAGAATCCATATTCACTTCTACATACCTGGAAGCATAGACACAAAGCAAAGTTTCAAACATGAAAAACATTTGAATATAAAAATACTTCTGCATTTCAAAGAATTTTAAACAGCAAGTCAAGTATATTTACAGGGTGGCACACACAGCCACAAGCTTTTACCAAGGATCATGGTAAAGATAATGCATGGCAGCAGCATAAGCTTCTTGGAATATATACAAGTACTCCTCATCTCCAAATAATAAATAAGCCTGAAAGGTCAGGTATGGAAAACAAAATCAGACAGCGCCCGATGCAATATCAGCTAACAAAGTAACGTTCCAGCCCTCAAATAGGGGGAAAATAACAAAAACGAAAAAAAGAAATGGATTTTTTATAAATTCATTTCACCTGGTTAATAATGTCCAAAATTTGGATTTTTCAATTTTCCCCAAAATGGTCTTTAAGCAAATTTTTTATATGTTGTAGAATCATACCTCATCAGCAAGCTGAAAAGCAACAATAAGTTTGCTTGTTCAAGCAAACTAATTTTAGAGTTTGTAAACACGGACATATTTTGGTTTGTTAAATTAAATTAAACCGTAGTCCTTTGGCATGATCAAAGGAAACTAGGAATCAACACTTCAGAACAAATTGCTCCATAAGGCTTCACACTAAATTTCTGTTACTAACCTTCAACAGGTACTCGTAGAAAGAGTCAATACTTGTTCCTATCCCAGCATCCTGCAAGAAGGAAAAGAGATAGCTGTAGTTGCTGCTGATACACAAAAGTAGGAAGAATCTATGTCCTAATTGAAAAGTTGGTTATATTCAGGTAGAGAAAAATCACTGGGACATTGACAGATGAATGCAAAATCTATAAATTTTAAAACGACAGAAAAGTAAAATTTTGGATATTTTTTGCCTCTTCACAAATTAAAGCTAGGAGACAATAAATAACTGTTAAATATATACAACTTGAATGCTTCAATAACAGGCCAAGCCAATATCTAATGAAAGAGTAACACAAACAGCTCTATAAGACAAGTAATTAACTTGGTAGAAATGAATAGCAATAAAGTAATTAACAGACAAATAAGAAAGCCTGAGAAAAAGTCAGCCATCATCAATAGCCACAACTTTGTTTATGACAACCCTAAAATCATTATGCCCATTATATTTATTCTGATCACCTTTTGTTGCAATATCTTCTCTGTTTTTAGAGGAGTATTCTCAACTATTTCCTATTTATCCTTTGTTTATTTCCCTGTCTATTATTTCCCTATATATTGTATATTCCTTTCCTTATTTACATTAGTCAATTATATACAGATCATTAATTAGGAAGGGATTTGTCACCTTTATTTAATAATCAACTCTCCTTAATTACAGGAGAATTTTTGCTGTACATCTTGTATATATTAAGGCAGTTTGCCTCTAATGAATAATAGCACAAATATTCTGTTCAGAGCCTTTATTGTTCACCTGTATCAATTTTTTTAACACCAAGGGCCCTCTGATTCCAGATAGCAGGTGAAGGTTCAATAGTTAAATACTCAGTATAGTTGAATACACAAGCTAAACTAAACCTCTGCCAAACGGTGCATGCATAGACTCTTGCACTTCTTTGACTACACTACAAGTAACCACAAAAGCACAAAAACATTTTTCTTGTTATTACACTACATCCTTAACACTCCCCCTTGAGCTGGAAGCCTACTGATAAGAACCTCTGGAGAACCCCACCACAAAAGCTAGTTGTTGCAGTTGGAGAGCCCAAGACCTTGTAAACCCCACATTAGAATCCCATACTTCCAATATGGTACTCAAGTCTCATACATTACAATTGGATCCTAACACCTACTAAGCTTTCAGAATGTCAACAAAGGAAACCCAAATTAAGATAAAAGCTAGAACATAAAAACTTCAGGAATGTTCTCAGTTTATATCACAATGTTGCAATGTCCCCTAGATAGGAGGTCTTCAAGTCATTGGGTCCTTGATGGGGGTAACTTGGTTTCACGGAGGAGTAAGATGCAGTGTGCAGTGGCTAGATTGAGCAGAGTCTACTACATAGCTATTGCTCAAGCTGCAAATGAGTGAATATTGAATTTATCAATTGATATGAATAGCTAGAATAGACGTATTAATATTAGAATTTATTTTAATATTATAATAACAGACTTGGCCCAGTAAGGTTATATATGTATTTTTATAAATATAAGAGTCTCTACACATTGTAGAGTATCCAATTCCAGCACACTAATTTCTCTCTCTCTCTATGCTCTTTCTCTCTTAATTTCTACATGGTATCAAGAACCTTCTAGGTTCTCTCCTTGGTCGCCATCGTCGCTGCCGCCACCACCACTGCGCCGCCGCTGACTAAAAAAAAAAACAGCAGCTTCAAAAAAGGCCAACCATGATTGCTATGGGGATGAAAAATTTCTCTGGTGATTAGAATATGCAGTAATGCAAAGTTTATAATTTAAGTGTGGCATTACAATATCTGAATGTGACAGCCAGGATGTGCAGGATGCACAGCACAAGGGGATTGTTATGGAGATTGTATCTCTATCCAAACTTACCGAAGTTAAGCTGGATGGAGATGGTACGAGCTATATGGAGTGGAAGTATTTGGTTGAGATTAGCCTAGGTAGAATGGGAAAGGATAATCATTTGACTAAAACAGCATCTATCAATTCTAAGGATGTCGACACATGGAAGATACGCGACAAAAAAATCCTTGCTTTGCTAGTAAACTTTGTTGATAGGCGAATACAAGCAACTATTACCCATTGCACAACAGTGAAGGAGTTGTGGGATTTTTTGTAATTTAGTTTTGGAAAATTTGATAATTTGAATCGGTTATATGCTCTCTTGCAGGAAGTTTATCGACCTAAACAAAATAAGCGGAAGCTAATGGACTATTTTTTTTAGTTTAAGAAGCATACTGAGGAGATACAATCTCTTTTAGCCTGCAAAACTATTGATGAGATGATAGCGCACAAAAGAAACTCATGGCTTTGAGTTGGCTTTCCGGACTTGATCCAGAATATGAGGTAGTTCGGTCTCAGATTCTATCAAACAAACAGATTGATAATCTTACCAATATTTTCTCCAAAGTTATACAGTCTTCCTTTGAGGAACTCGAGCACTACAAAAAGTGAGTCACCTGACCACTTTGCCTTAACAACCCAATACTGTCACCGTGATGGTCGCAATGGTTGTAGAAGTGGTAGAGGTAGTCGTGGCCGTGGATGTAGTGGAGGTCGTGGTATTGTACAGTGCTACAATTATGGCGAATTTGGCCATTATCGGAATTAGTGCACTCATCCTCCATAGAATCAATCGTTCTTTCACTCACAAGGTAATTTCCGCTTCGCTAACTCGATGTCTCAACCTGATACAGCTACTCAAGAGAAAGAAAGATGTACTGTGCGTATGAGTGATGAGAAATTTATTCAGTATACTCAGTTTCAGATTTTCCAACAACCGTCTACATCCTCTATAGCCACTTTGGTCCAAAAAGGTAATCCTACTGCATGGCTTTCCTCTTCCAGGCATTGATTATTGATTCTAGCGCTACTGATCATATGACTGGGAATTCAGATATCCTTTCTTCTTTTTGTCTACTCAGTTCTCATTCTTCTGTAACACTTGCTAATGGTTCTACTGTCCATATTAAGGGCAACGGGTGTACCACCCCAGTTTCAACCTTACCTTTATCCTGTATCTTATATTTGCCTTAATTCCCCTTAAATTTGTTGTCAATTAGCCAAATCACTTCATCATTAAATTGCTCAATAACATCCTTTTCTGATTCTTGTGTTTTTCAGGATCTGGTGACACAGAGAATTATTGGTAAGGGTAGGGTATCTAATAGGCTGTATATATTGGAAGAAGAAGGACTTCCATAAGCTTCTAGTGCATCAAGGAATGAAACAATGTCTTCTTTCCAACTTCATTGCCGTTTGGGTCATCCGTCTTTAGGAGTTCTTAAGAAATTATGTCCTAGTATAGAGTCTAATTTTTATTGTGAGTCATGTCAGTTTGCTAAACATCATCGTACTGTTTATTTACCTTGTTTAAATAAAAAAGCTCATGCCCCCTTTGAAATTGTTCATTCTGATATTTGGAGCCCTTGTCCAGTTATTTTTAAATTTGGTTTTAAATATTTTATTACCTTTGTGGATGATTATTCTCGTGCAACATGGTTATTTTTTATGAAATTGTGCAACATGGTTGTTTTTTATGAAATCTAGATCTGAAATTTTTTCTATATTTTGTAATTTTGGTGCTGAAATTAAAACTCAATTTAATACTTGTGTGCGCATTCTTAGAAGTGATAATGCTAAATAATATTTTTCTGCATCTTTTACTAATTTTATGAATAAACATAGCATACATCATCAGTCTTCTTATATTGTTACCCCACAACAAAATGGAGTAGCTAAGCATAAAAATCGTCATCTCATGGAGGTAGCCCGTGATTTAATGTTTGAAATGAAAGTTCTTAAACTTTTTTGGGCTGATGTTGTTCTTACTTCTGTATATTTAATTAATCGCATGTCATAATCTGTGTTATCTTTCTTTTCTTTACCTCTTAAGGTTTTTGGCTGCACTTGTTTTGTATTTGATGTTCGTTCTCAGGTAACTAAACTTGATCCAAAGTCCCTCAAATGTGTGTTTTTGGGTTATTCTCGGTCACAAAAAGGTTACCGTTATTTTTCTTCTGATCTTGGTCGTTATCTTATTTCCTCTGACGTGTCTTTCTTTGAAGGTTTTCCATTCTTTAAGTCCTCATCTTTTGAGTCCATAGATGAGGTAGATGAACCTTTCTTGACTTATACTTTTGCCCAATCTACACATCCTGTTGCACCTCTGGCTCCTATTGATACAAGTTTCAAGTTCTTTGAGCGGACATACTCTCGCCGGCCAAAACAGCCTTCAGATGATATGCTCCCCGTGGCTAATGATATTCAAGATGATACTCAACCTCGACCATTATCTCCTCACGTGTCAACAGATTCTATGTCTGACCTTAACTTTCCTATTGCTATCCGAAAAGGTAAGAGATCTTGCACATATCCTATTTCATCTTATGTGACGTTTGCTCATTTATCCTCTACATTTAAATCCTTCATGGCTAGTGTAGACTCTCCCTCTCTCTGTTCCTTAAGACCCTTGCAAATGCCCTCAGTCATGATGGTTGGAGACATGCTATAGAGGAAGAAATGTTAGCTTTTGAGACGAATGACACTTGGGATTTGGTTCCTCTTCTCGAGGGCAAATAGACTATGGGTTTTAAGTGGGTTTACACTGGATGGTTTTGTGGCTCGTTTGAAGGCACGCCTTGTTGCAAAAAGGTATGTCCAAACTTATGGCATTGACCACACTGATACTTTTTTCTAGTTGTTAAACTCTCATCTGTTCGTATCTTCATCTCTCTTGCAACTATGCATCATTGGCCATTATTCCAGTTAGATATCAAGAATGCATTCTTACATGGAGACTTACAGAAAGAGGTGTACATTGAGCAACCACCTGGCTTTGTTGGTCAGGGAGAGTGTGGAAGAGTATGTCATTTAAAGAAGTCATTATATGGCTTGAAACAATCACCTAAAGCATGATTTAGGAGATTCAGTGACGTAATTCTGGAATTTGGATTAGTGAGGAGTGAGAGTGATCATACAGTGTTTCACAAACAGACTAACCACGGTTGTATTTTACTTGTTTATGTTGATGATATTATTATTACAAGTAGCAACAAAGAAGGAATTAGCAACCTAAGAAAATTTCTTCAAACCAAGTTTCAGATAAAAGACTTAGGAATTCTAAAATATTTCTTGGGTATTAAAGTCATGTACTCCAAGCAAGAAATCTTCCTCTCACAAAGAAAATATGTCTTAAACTTATTAACTGAGATCGGACTAAAAGGAGCTAAACCATGTGAGACACCTATGGAGCCAGGAGTGAAACTGACAGAAAATGGAGTTCCTTTTGCAGATCCACAGAAATACAAAAAATTAGTAGGCAAGCTAAATTACTTGACCGTCACAAGGCCGGATATTGCTTTACTAGTGAGTATTGTTAGCCAATTTATGTCATCTCCAACGAATACTCATTGGGAAGCATTAATTCGCATTGTAAAGTATTTGAAGAAAACACTAGAAAAAGAAATTGTGTACAAAGATCATGGACATGCACAGATAGAGGCATTTTCTGATGCCGATTAGACAGGATCTATAGACAGAAAATCTACTACCAGATACTGTGTGTTCTTAAGAGGTAATTTAATTTCGTAGAAAAGTAAGAAGCAAAACGTTGTTTCAAGATCAAGTGCAGAATCAGAATACAGGGCGATGGCTAAGACTTCCTGTGAATTAACGTGCTTAAAACATATGCTGGAAGAGATAGGATTTGGTAGTACTAGACCTATGCAACTTTGGTGTGACAATCAAGCAGCGATACACATTGCTTCAAATCCAATTTTTCATGAACGGACGAAACATATTAAGATAGACTGTCACTTTATTCAACAGATGTGTTTACAAAAGCTTTAAATGGGACACGTAGCAATTATATTTATAACAAGTTGGGCATGATTAATATCTATGTTCAAGCTTGAGGAGGAATATTATGAATAGCTAGAATAGGCGTATTAGGATTAGAGTTTATTTTAATATTATAATAACGGGCTTGGCCCAGTAGAGTTACATATGTATCTTTATAAATATAAGGGTCTCTACATATTGTAAAGTATCTAATTCTAACACACTAATCTGTCTCTCTCTCTCTATGCTCTTTCTCTCTTAATCTCTACATCAATATTTGGTGAGATTGCTTTTAGGAGTGCAATGCCTATTCAGCTGTGTGGCAATCAAGCAACTCTCCACATTTTCTCTAATCCAATCATCCATGAGAGGACAAAGCATAGGCTGACTGTGATTTTGTTCGTGAAAATCTCCGGCAGGGACTTGTTTCTATGTCATACAAAGACCAGGGAGCAGCTTGCTGACATTTTCTCTAAATAATGTTTGTTACACTCACCATACAAAAACTCCAAATACCACCACAATCCCTTAATTATATCATAAATATTCAATGACAGCATTGGTCAATAAATCTATGGTTTCATGAATTGGCTTGAAACTCATCATCCCCTAGTCTCTGCTTTGTACTCTGCTATCCTGTCCTTCTCAAAGGATGATCCTTCAGCTTATGTGTCTCAATTATTTCAGTCTCACACAAGACACAACTAACACAACAAAATTTGAACTATTCATAAAGGAAAGACTCCTCGAACAGAGACAACAGTTTGGATGGGAAAAGGGAAACATCAAAAGCAATTAACCCAGAGGCACTACAACACAAAATCAGCCAGACCAAAAACTTGTTTGGACTTGGTCACACTTGTCAAAGCTTGTTAAGTCACCTTCTAGCAAAGTTAAACCCACCAAGGCTGAAATCAAATTGCAATTTCTTTTAGCAGAAGGCTAAAAGAAATATGATTTAAAGATAAAGTTGAGAACCCTGCCGTTACACCATGCAGAATAAGAAGAGTATGTGGAAATTGCTAACAAAGCTCTGGTTAGCAGGATCCCTGTATGTTTATTTAGACCAAGGGTTGGGCATGTTCAAGTATTTTACAAGGTAGTACACATTTCGATAAAACAGAAGTATTAAAAGGTGCTATACTTGGTAAAGAAAGTAGAGCATCAAACTCTAGATTTTTCATGGCCACAAACACTTTAAAAACTGTTCTCTAACTTAAAAGATGAAACAATCCACAAAGAAGTTCATTAGACTATATATATATATACACCCTAAACCCTAAACATTTTACAATGTAACTTTCAGCAAATAAAATGTATGTACTTTTTACCTTTTGTGTCCATTCACCTGTAAAAACATTAATATGAGCACCAACCAGATTAAGCTTTGAACGCCGTGCCCAAAGTCCACGCACTGCATTCTTGGTGACTTGTTCAAAAACTGCATGTCAAAATTCAAACAGAAAGGACTATAATATGTGGGGAAAGACATATATACCTACTTGGAAAAGGGAAAGAAAGAAAAGCAAGAGATTTGGGGCCATGTGAAATGCATTAAGAATAATCATGGACAACTCTTGATGATTCAAGGAATGAGAGAGGAGCTATTTCTCTACATACAAGGCCATGCAACAATTGGAGGATTTAACTATTAGAGAGGAATATCAATATTTAACTTTTACAGGATAATTTCAGAGTCTGGGGAGAAGATGACAGATACTCCCCTATGATGATTTGGTTATGCGAGATGAGGACCAACAGAGACACTAATTACAAAAGTTTTGAACAAATGAAATCTGATTTAAAGGAATAGAGGAAGAAAAAGAAAGCACTAGGATAAACCATTACAAACAACCTCACTCCAACTGAATTTATTGTAATTTTAGTTATTGATGAAGGCCAAACCAACCCTGAAAGAGTTCAGTGGAAGCAAAAAAGTGACAGAAAATCAGAGAAAGATACAATAAAAAAAAGAGAAAGTGAGCATCTGTAATTGAGTCTAAACTGAATTGATTATCCAAAAAAGTGACAAGTGGTGAACTTTTCTAAAGAGATATCTGTAACCGTACCTGCTCTAACATAATGATGAAATATAACAACTGTATTACAACAAACAGTAACCAACTAACGGTTGGTTAAGTTAACAGCTATACTACTCTATGTTCCCCTTCCAACTCAAGGTAAGTGAGTCAATGAAAAGAGATCAACCACCGAGTTTGTCACACAACATACAGAACCATTGGGCAGAGAGTGCCTAAGTCTGGATATCACTGTGTGGGAAACACAGTTCAAAGACACTCCAAAGTGAAATTTAGTACAACCCAGGAAGTGATAACAAGGTGATGGAAGCTTTATCCAGAAAAATGATATATTCAGCCATCTCTACTATCAGCTTTGATGAGTGGGACAAATTGGACAGTGAAATTCAAAGAGATTCTAGACTGCAGCAGTTATGCAAAGATTTAATAGCAGATCCCATTTGCATAAGGGTTATACCTTGCATCAAGGGAAGCTATATTATAAGAGTCAACTTGCTATTCCAAAAAATTTCACTTGCATTCCCTTGTTGCTGGCTGAGTTTGATACATCAGTTGTGGGGGGTCATTCTAATTTCTTTTCAAACATATAAACGATTGTCAGGAGTGATTTATTGGGAAGGCAAGAAGGGAAACATTCAATAGTTTGTAGCAACTTGTGATGTCGACCAGCATAATAAAACTCAAACCCTATCTCTAGTTGATCTTTTACTGCCTTTACCAATTCCAGCACGTGTGGGATAACATCTTCATGGATTTTATTACAGGCCTCCCAAAGGCTAGAGGAAAAGAGACCATTTTCATGGTTGTTGATAGGTTATCCAAATATGCATGCTTCTCTACTTTAGCTCATCCATTCACAGTGAAGGACGTAGCTCAACTCTTCATATCAGTAGTATGGTTGTATGGATTCCCACATCCATTGTTTCATAAAGAGATCAGCTCTTTTATGTCAGTTTTGATCAGAACTTTTTAGACAAGCTGGGACAAAATTGAAGTACAGTTCGACATATCATCTCAAGATGGATGGTCAAATAGAATTGGCAAATAGGTGGTTAGAAACCTATCTAAGATGTTTCACAGGATCAAAGCTCAAGCAATGGCCTCAATGGTTGAGTTGCGCTTAATATTGGTACAATACCAACTATCATAGCTCCACTAAAATGACCACTTTCAAGGCAGCGTATGGTGGGGACCTGCATCCTTTTTAGAGGCAATGCATTGATGCAATTGATCAATTGATAACAGATAGAGACTTTTTCTTGGATGAATTGAAACACAACTTAAAATAGGCCCAACATCAGATGAAAGTACAAATGAATAAAAAAAGATGAGAGTTGGTTTTTCAGGAGGGAGATTGGGTTTATTTAAAAGCCCAACTATACAGATTGAGGACTTTGGCTTGGGAACAAAATGAGAAGCCCAGCCCAAGGTTTTATGGACCATATCCGATTGTCCAACGCATTGAGGCAGTTGCATATTGTTAGAATCTTGTAAATATAGTAACTATATATTTTGTAATTATATACTCTTTTCTATAAATTTGAATAACTCCGCTATGCCTGAAAACACACGGATTCAATATTTTTTCTCTAAACATGGTATCAGAGCCATTTGCCATGATAACAAAAGGTAAATAACCAGAACAAAAAGAGAAGAAAAAAAGGAATTTATAACCAGTTATGTGATCGGTGAGTGAGAGAGACTAACAGAGGAATTATCAGTGTGTGCAACAGTAGTAATGAAACCGGAGGCCTAACGATCTTCATACCATTTCAAGAAATTGTTATAGGAAGGTGATGGATTTAAATCCAAAGCCAACAGCAGAGAAGAAGTAGACGAAGGAGACACAGAACTTTGAGCCACCTGGATAGTGCGAGGAGGTCGACCATGTAGAGTCCAGCACTTATCAATTGTGTGTCCCGATCAGTGGCAATGATCACACTAGGGACGTCTTTTGTCGCCCTTTCGCTGTGGAGGTCGGTTGGTGTTGCGAGAAACTAAAACAGAAGAGTCAATAGGAATAGGAAGCAAAGGCTCAAAGGAGGTTTTGGGGGAGAACACGAAGGAGGGTTGCCTAGGTACTGTCCATAGTAGCTTCTGTGCGGCTCCCTAGGATCTGATCACAAACATGAGAATATTCTGAGGACAAACTGTATAGAGCCAAGGACATGAAAAACTCTTTGCAATTGTCAAGTTTCGCATCTGGAGTGGTAGCGGGAGAAAGCAATTCATTGAACTCACAGAGAAGGCTAGATACCGAGCCAAAATGGGTCAACATAGAATCCTTAATCTGATGGGCACTAAGGATAGTCACGAGGTCTTCACAAACTTAGTAGAGTTGTTTCTAAAGTGTTCTTAGGCCTGTGTCCAAACAGCATTTGTGAGTGCAAAAAACATCGTGAAAAGATGGGTGAATGGTGGCTTGGATGATACAGCACAACTGAGCATCAACCTTTTTCCACAAAAGACGGTTGGCCTCCGGGACATTGTCTGCTGTTTGAGTGAGATATATCTCATAACCCTGTCCAACAAGTCAAAGTTCAATGTGAGAAGCCCATGAGGATTAGTGCTTACCATCCAACTGCTCAAAAGAGAGAGGGACAGTGACATGGTTGGTAAAAATCTGTGTCAAATTTTTGGAGTGCTGGAGGTAGCCATTGGTCAGCGAGAAGAGAGAGAGAAAAAATGCCTAAACAGAAGCAAAAAAGGGTAAAACAAGGACAAATAGATGTTCAAACAACTAACTGAGACCAGATACAAGTAGAGGAGAGAGGGGCGAGCAAACCCTAGTCAACAGCGTCAGGAAAGGATGTCGGACGCGCCATCACGTGTGGAGAGAGAGGATGGTGAGTGAGAAAGTGCGACAGAGAAGAAGGTGGTGCATGGGAGCGCGTGAGGACTCTGATGAAGATGCAGTCAGCGGGGTTTGGCCGATCTGACAAAGGCGACCACAACAGTGGGGTTGCCGTAGTGATCGGAGGTCAAATAGAGGTGGATTACCTCACTGTTACCCGTCCAGATATCTCATTCGCAATGAGTATAGTAAGTCAATTCCTCAACTCTCCATGTAAGGAATATTAAGATGCAGTGACTCTCATTGTTCAATACATCAAAGGAGCTCTAGGAAAAGGCCTTTTGTATGAAGACAAAGGACACACTCGTGTTGTGGGGTATTCTGATGCAGATTGGGCAGGATCTCTCATATATAGAAGGTTCACCTCTGGATTCTGTATATTTGCCAAAGATCACCTTGTCTCTTGGAAAAGTAAGAAGCAAAATGTTGTAGCCCAGTCCAATGCAAAAGCGAAGTATCGAGCTATGACTATAGCGAGTTAGGTGCTTATATGGCTCAAACAGTTGCTTCAAGAACTAAAGTTCGAAGAGGTCACACATATGTCACTTATATGTGATAATCAAGCCGCCATGCACATTGTCTCAAATCCAATATTCCATGAGAGGACAAAGCACATTGAAATTAATTGTCACTTTGTCAGAGAGAAAGTCATGTCCAGAGAAATATCTACTAGTTTTGTCAATTCTCATAATCAACTAGCAGATGTATTTACTAAGTCACTAAGGGTTCCTCAGATTAACTACATATGTAACAAGTTTGGTGCATATGACCTATATGCTCCAACTTGAGGGAGATTGTTAGAATCTAATAGAATCTATTAGAATTTTATAAATATAATAACTATATATTTTGTAATTATGTACTCTTCCCTATAAATTTGAATAACCTAAAACACTCAGATTCAATATTTTCTCTCTCAACACATATAAATTACAGCTTCCAAGCCACTTGTAAAATTCACCCAATTTTTCATATGAGCAAGCTGAAAAAGCCTATACCAAAGACACATCAACCTCAACCACTGCTAGAGGCGCTAACCAAGGATTGGGAATTGCAATCACAAAAAGAGGATTTACTGGCTTTTCACCATAATACTCAAGGTGCAGTGGAGGCTTAGATCAAATGGCATAAGTTATCAACCTTTGAAAATTCTTGGGAATCTTTATCTGCGCTACAGCAACAATTTCCTACATTTCACCTTGAGGAGAAGGTGCATGTTTTGAGGGGGAAGTATTGATAGCAAACCATTAATAAAGCAAGTATACATTAAAAGGGTTAGGAGAGGGGTAGGAGATCAGAACCCAACATACTAAATTAGTTGTTAGGTGGTTAGTGAGAAATTGTATGTAAAAGGAAATATGATAGGAAAGAGGGCATGGAAGGAACAAGATTATTGTAGGGTCGAGGAGAGTCCAGGGTCTCTCGAATACCCTGTGAACCTTTAGCAATTTTCTGTCTCTTGGTCACCTTGATCAAGGGCATTCTTGTGAATAATACGATCAGTTTGTTTTGCTTTCCATCTATATTGATCCAGTTCTATCAATTTCCCTAGTCCTTATTTATTTAGAATTTTAGTTCATATATCTTCTCAAAGACTTTAACTTATATTCCTTGCATAACATATGCTTACTATAGAACAAAAGGGAAAATGGAAAACTTACTAGGATCATTTGTCAAACGGCTTAGAACTCCAAATTCAAGAGTCAAGGTCCCACCACCAGCTGTTGAGGTTATCTAACCACAAAAGTACTAATTTTTAACCCAACATAAAAGCAAGAAGTAGGTTCAAAACATATAATAAACAAACAAAATGATGGATTGATCTCAAGAAATATTCTCTGTTTCTTGAAAAGAAAATAACGGAACAAATATCAGTCTCTGAAACATCCTCTTATATAATTTAAAATCAGTTGCCCAATTGTTTCGTGTATATCATTTGACTTTATTAGCCTATTTACCATAACAGTAACTAGGAAACATTTGAAGACCTACATATTCTAACAGAAAAGGAGGAAGCATAGGTGAAGATTTTACCTTGCTTTCATGTTTATCAACTCCATGTAACAAATTTACAGATCCAAATGGAATTCCTGCAATGCAACATAGCATATGAAAGTCAGCATATGATAAACTATTAGGGAGGTAAAACAACATTCTCCAACAAGCTAAGCTAAAAATATGAGCAGTTTTACATCACTATTAAGTAAAAAACTGGGATTGAGATTTCAGGTTGTCTCTTTACTACCTTTTTCCTGTGATTGTGAATGGTGAACATCTTGGTTTCATGTATGGCAGTAAGTTATGCAAGAAGAGCCTTTGTACCCTTTCTTTTTCTAAGTCAAATGTTTTCAAGAGTTCTTGATTAGGATCTCATCCAGGGCACTAGAGTTGGTTACTTAAGATGAGGATTCCACTTTCAATTTGCTGAATGATACTACTCTCTTCTCAGACAAGGATAGCATCACTTTGTGAGTGTTCCATCTTTTAGTTCAATGAAGATATGTCTGGTCCAAAGAATTATGAGGGCTTTTCAATGGTCTGGTGTGGGTGAACAAAAGAAATAAATATCTTCTAGACACTGGGAGGTTGGTTGTAGTTGTAGGTCACAATGAAAACATTGAAGACAAAATCTTGATGTGATGCGCAGCTTATGCAATTATTTGGTGAATTTGGCTGGACCGAAATGCAAGGATATTTAATGGTGGCTCTATGCAATTAGATTTTCTATGCTTTTTAAGCTTCTATTTGATGCTCTCCCCATGGCTGTTTCAAGGGAGTTGCCTCTGCAATTTGCAGAGAATAGGGCAGGGGCCATGTTGAATTAATAGTTTTTTTCTTTTTTATTGTTTGTATTTAAGGTCATGTGCAGAGAAGACATTTAGAGGCACCAGTAAGGAGAGTGGAATGCATGATTTTTAGTCCGGTAAAAAAAGGTCGAAGGAGACCCAAAAGAACTTTAGACGAAGTTATTAAAAGAGAACTTTTGATTTATCAAATTTTTGAAAATTTGGTTTTGACTGAGTTCAATGTCATCGTATGGTCCATGTAGCTGACCTCAATCATGTGTAATAATTGTTGGTTGTTGTTGTTTTTTGTTTTTGGTGTTTAGGACTTAATACTCTATCCTCCCCTTCATTGTACTTACCTTCTTTTTCCTAGATTAAAATTTTTGCTTTCAAAAAGAAAAATTCCAAGTTTCAACTCTAATAATTTAACCATCCTACATGAACCATTCATAGTACTGTCATAAATGCACAGTATCATTCTTCACCGTGTATGTGTCAGTGTTTGTCAATATTATGGTGGTATATAAAGCCATCAAAGGTGAAAATTAAAAGGATATATATTTTCATTTTAAAAGGATGCAGTAAAAATATTCCTTTCTGGAATTGAGAAAGATGATGATTATGAAAGCAAAGGTACTGAAAGCAAGCATCATTTTGTATGAATGGAGCAAAACCTGTAGGAGTATCAAATGCAGGTAACAACCTCCTGGCAAGATCTTCAGCTAAGTTTAGTAACTGATTATCATACATTGGAACTCTCATACCCTGCAAACAAGGAATGTGAATATAATCGTTGAAGACGTTATTTATAAGAGAAATGAGATGCCAAATCAGTACACTGTGAAAGCACATATACTATAGCGACTCAAATGATATCACAATGTTCTATTGTGACTCATGTCTATAGATAAACCATTGACCTCTAAAACCGTTGTAATGGTTTTGCCTGTAGCTTTTTCTATCTCCTTTTTTTTCAAGCAATAGGGCTATCCTCTATGTGATTTACTCTCCTTACTATCTCAAAGCTAGGATCATTTCATATACTTCAGCTAATTTCCATTTAAACAAAAGTTATGTACTTCTAAAGCTATGATCCACACCTCAAACTTTTCATTTAGTTTCTCTCTTCACTCTCCAACAAGTGATGGGCTCACCGTTCAATTTTAAATGACTAGAAAACAAACATCAACAAATACGTATGTAGGTCTGCATTGCATAATAAGTGATACCGTAGCATAATCAGAGGCAATAAGATGAGCGGACAGTAGTCCTCCGAGGACCCTGATAGTAGTTTCAAACACGGAAACCGTTTTATTCTGCAATGCCGAACACAAAGTAGAATAAATCACAACTCAAAAGGCAATGAATGAAATTATTCTGCAATGAGATGAGTACTCACTATATCGAAGCGAACATTTTTACCAATCCATTGAACGGATGCAGCGAAGCGTTGGCGGTCACCAAGCAAAGCCAAAGTGTCTAACGAGTCAATCTGTTTTGCATATCCGATTCAGTTAGAGTTAAATAAAATTGAGAAAAATAGGAAAGAAAGAGGAATACGAACCAAAGTTAAGGCATAACCGCCGAGAGTATCCTCTCCTGCGCAAGAGAGAGGTCTCAATTCATCGAGGGGAAAAGCGTGTTCCATGTATCCATTGAAAGCGTGATAAAACATATCACCAACTTCATCCCGCAGTTCTTTCGCTTCCTCTCGAGTGACGCTCTCGGCTACAACACCCACACTCAGATACGCTATTGCCAATACCATCACTATTCCGATCTGAATCCCGCTTTCCATTTCCCCTCACCGCCCACTACACTTCAAATCAATTCCTTCCTATCTATCTTCCATTTCTCCACATTCTCAACTCCGATTCTTTGTTTTTACCGTTTTGTTAACCAATGTGGTCCATAAGGGATCAATACAAACTTTTTCAATCATGTATTACATTTCATGCGCATTAAGTACTATTTTTTTATTATTGCAAAAATTAAAATGTAATTGTAAATTAATTAAATATTTAAGCCAAACACCAATAAATAAGGATAGTATTTTTAAAAAATCAATGCTTTCTCAATCTTTTTACTGTAAAAGATATTTTACAACAAATTAAAATTCTTAAAAGAACAAATAGTGAGACAAGATTTTAAAAATATGTCAATTTTGTCGCATTCAACAAATTAGGTCAACGTAAATTAATAACAAGATTTTTAAATTAAAAAAAGTAATATTATTTTAAAATGGATGCATTTTCATCGTAATTCTAAATATTTATTAAAAATAAAAAAATTTCAACATTAAAAAAGAAATATACAAAATTTATTGGTATTTATAAAAGTAGATTATGACTTTTTTACAATTTTTAAAATTTATTTTAATGAAATTTATAGATAAGCTTATCAATTAAGCTGTTATTTCAATAAATATAATGAAATTTATGAATATCTTTTGCTGAAATAATGTTTAATTAAATTGTTTTAAGTATTAAACGTAGAACATTTATTTTCAAAAATTGAAACATCCATTTGTAATGCATTAAAATCCTGATAAATGCCGCAAGCAATGTCATAAAGTCAACTAAAGAAATTGAAATTGAATGCATACTCTAGCAAAACAATTCACCCTTGGGAGTATGTTCCATCCAAACCTCCCAAGCTGAACAAGATTCATAATTGTCACACCACAACACCTTCTCTGTCAAGCAAGCTCCAGACCATGCTTGATGACTACATTAAGATTCTATTGAAACCGAAAAAACCAACGAGTCAGCTCCCGTTATTGCTAGGAATCAAACCACTGGAACCGGTTACCTTCTGATCAAAAAGAAAAATAAAGTGGTTTCCTCAAAACACTCATCCACATTGTTTACCTTCAAATTTTAGAGAAATTTGTAAAACCAATTTCAGAGAAAAACCATTCTAAAGTATCGATTTTAATATTCGAACATATGATATTACGAATAAATTTTGTTTCATAATCAGTACATTTCTCCGGCTGCACCACTTCTTCGATAGGTCAAACAAAGTCAAAGCAATATCACTTCTTAAAAGTACTGATCCAAAACAATCAGAGTTATGTTAGTTTATTTCAGTAAACTAACCCGGAAACATTAGTATGGCGTTTTAGACTATTGCACCGCTGCCAATGGTCCGATCCATTAAAACAGTAGAACTTGTAAACAGCACACACACTTTCACCTCAGCTAAACCAGCCCTACAAATTATTTTTTGGAATATAGTTATCAAATTCGGCCGTACATATATGCAAAATAACGCATTGCATGGGTGTAAGTGGCATTATTCCATAAATTTATTTCACTTAAAAGACTTAAAAACTTACGGTCCCCTAACAATAAGCTATTTTTTATTTTGGTACTTGTATAAAAAATAATTTGATCTGATTTAATTTAAATAATCTTAGCCTTGTCGTTAGTTTTGCTTCAACAAGTGATAATATGACAATCACACTTTTCACGGTTAGTACTCCAAAAAAGGGGAAAATATTAACCCGCGTAAACAAATCAGAATTCAAAATAATTTACAGTAAGCGACGGTTAAATATGAAGAATCCACAGTGAAAAGTTAACCAACAATAACGAATTCTCAATCTAACCTAACAAGTCAGTACATATATATCATCATATTGACCAGTAAAATAGGCTCCCAGCAGGTCCGCAGTAGAACATGACCCATCCAGGTAAGACAACTGTAAGAATCTCGAATGAATGTGAAGAAGCTAAATCCAATTGCTAATAGCAATGCTTAGTTTAGCCATCATGACAGCTGGAGAACAAACATGGATTACAATCAGAGACAGAAAGAGAAAAGGAAAGTAAATATTGGATGCATTTGATGAACAAATAAATAATGTTTAGTGTTCTACACTTCTACTGCAGAAGACAAAGTCACACACTAACAGTTCATTCGTCCATTGATTAAACCATAAACTCAAAGATGTCAAATTTTATCAACGTATCTTATTTCATACGCATTTTAGTGGTACAGAGCAACTGACACAAAAATGCTATGGCAGGGCAGCTAAATGGCTGCACCCACTATACCCAAGCTTACGGATACAAGATAAATAATTTAAACAACAAACATGTTTGTTCAATAATAAAATATATTAATCAAAATTACAGACATATTCTCTATTACTTACGAGTCACAGTTTAAACGCAATCCCCAATTTGCCAGCAATGTAGAGCATAACTAACAAGTCAATAACAGCAAAAGTCAAGGGGAACAAGGGAGAAAAGGAATACAGAGAAGAGTGAAGTGAAAAAAGGGGGAAACAACAAACTAATATAGAGAGCCAAAAAAATGAAGAAAGCAATCGTGTGACAAATTAGTGATTGTGAACTGTGATTCATACAACACAAAAGAAAGAAAGAACAAAAACAGAGGCATGTTTGAATCAGATCTGTGTCAGATAAGAAGCTGAAAACAAGTATTGTCATAGCTAAAATGAATCAACAGAGTATTCAGCTATCAGTGGGTTGCCATAAAATGCCAGGCTTGGCCTGATCAAAAAATGCCACCAAGCAGCCAGTCGGACAAGTGGGACTTGGCCTGAAAACTACTGGGTCACTGAAAGATAGCAAGATCATCACTGGGGTGTAGCAAGAAGGAGGGTTTTTCAACTGGAAGTTCAAAGCAGAGGTGGGGCAGTGGGTTTTTATCAAAGGGGCATGACAGAAAGACTGACAAAGCAGGGTTTTCATCCCCCGGAATGGCGAAACAGTAGCCACAAATTAGCTGCAATTCCAGGCCTCAATGACCACTCTGTCATAATGAGCGACAAGAGGAAGCTGGGAAACTTGCAGTGGCAGTGAAATGAGTTAATAGAACTAAAGCTCAATAGTTTTGGTCGTAACTCAAAGGTGCAATGATAAACTTAAAAAAGGTGTTTTTCTGATGTCACTTTTTCTTATTGCTCTTTTTTTCGTAAGCTATCTGCTAAGTTTATTAAAAACAATTAAACTGCTTTTTTCTATCTTAGCTTGTATCCCCAAAACACGCTCTCTTAAAATTTTTAAACATTATTAAAGGTATTTTTTTGTTCTAGAAGAAAAAACGCACAAATAAATGGGCCTTGGAATCGTGAATCCTGCTTCAACTCCTATACCACGCAGCATTAGGTATGGACCTTATATTAAACAACAATACAAAAGCCATTACTAACAATGCAAAATCCATTTATCAACAATGTGTGCAAGAGAAGAGAGGAAACTTAACTAATAGACATGAGATGATGAGAGAGAGAGCACAAAGATGTTTCCAGAGAGGATAATTTGTCATAAATAACCAAGGTAGTGAAATTATGCAATATATATTATCAGAATAAAAACCACGACTGAGCAAAAGTGATAAACCTGCTTCTTTTTCTTCTTAGGTCTTCTCTTCCTCCGAGGCTTGTGAGCATCAGAGTTGGAGCTTAGACTACTACCATGACCAGTCCCTGATCTTGAGGGTCCCCGTATTTTGAAGTCTGAGCTGCTTTTGCTATTTGATGTGTTGCTAGATGTGGAAATTTCAGATCTCTGTACAGATGAATTTTGGCCAGAAGATGACCCAAACCTTGACAGCATCTTGTTTGACGGGCGAGGAGGGGGCATCAAAGCTCTAGCGGAAATCTGCCTCTATAAAAATGGGTGAAGATATTTAAAAATTGCTAAAAAAGTTTGTGACAATCTATTTCATATTTATGGAAATTGCAAATTATAACAAATAATACTTATACTGCAGACCTGATTTTTTTCATCACTGGACATGCCAGACACGGCTTTCCCAGAAGCACTAGAAGCCTGCTCTCTGCAACCAACAGAAAATAATATGTATTAGATTTCATCAAAATAAACCAGGATATATGTTTAAATGTCTTAATTCCAAAAATAAGAGCTTATTGGATATTTCCCTAGCATACCTGTCCAACAAACCCTTGAAATTTTATAAAAGAAAATATGGCTGAATTTCACAATTACCAACATCACAAACACAGGTTGATTCTGCTACTCTTCTTTTAGCATTCAAATTCCATTTACCTTAATGCAGGCAGGGTATAAAAGTTTTAAAACATCTCTCCACTCACCTTGTGCTTTTGTCTGTCCATTCATCATCTGCATCTGCTTCATCACTAGAACTTCCAGCAAGGAAAAAATCATCATCACTTAGATCCAAAAGGCCATCATCCTCACTGCCAGTCTCTGCCACAGCAGCACAAAATCTTGTTGACATTTAATTAAACAGGAATAGGGCATATATACAAAGGCGTGTTTACAAATACCAAGCAAAACATCAGGCATATCAATGTGGATTGACCTAGTTTTCATTATCTTTTAGACAAACTAAACTCTACACAATGGATCCACGATTCCATGTTAGAGTAGAAAATATGCTTCCACTGTTTCTGATAGCTTATATGTTCTGCTAGGCATCAACAGCTGTAGCAGTTAACTATGCATACCTGATTGCCGGCCTATATAATTATTTATTAATTATAAAGAATCTCTTATTTTATTTTATTTATATTTTAAAATTATTTGTGCATGTGTGCGTCCAGTCTCTCATGCTGGAATGCAATATGAGAGCAAAAACCTTCTTTCTGTGTGTAAGAAGATATTTCATCAAGTTAGGTAGGCAGGATGTAGATCGAGCACAACAAGCTACAAGAGGAGTCCTTTTTGCAAATGGAGTTCTGTCTGTCAACTCTGTCCCACCAAAAAAAAAATAGGAGAAAGAAGTGTAGGATTGGTCGAACAGAAGCTATTCAACTAATTCAGGATGCCAGTAGCGGCAAAGCTCATTTTCTTTGGAACATGCTCTAGCGTGAAGCAGAAAGGGGGCCCAGTCACAGAGAAAGGGACAGGAGAATCTAAGCCCACACCAGGCAGGGAAAACAAGGACTAGTCGTCAACCACCACTTGATTCACTTATCTGTTGAAACAGTCTAATCCAGACAGTCAACCTTTAGGGCATAAGACTAAGGTGAAAAACCTATCGTATCAACGAGATGCACCAATAATAAAATTTGCAGACTATAAAAAGAATTTGTTCTCATCTACATCTGTCTCAATCATGGGCAGTTCAAGAGAGTTCTTTCTATCATTGCATAAGCCAAGACAAGCTGGGCTTGCAGCAGAATGATACTGCTGAGACATCCAAAGAAGCACATAAAGGAACTGCTACCTGAACTAGAAAGCAAACCCCTTGTAGTTGAGTAATTCCATAGGCAAGGAAAGTCTTAATGCATCCCCTTCTTTTATTATTCTTCCTCCCCTCTTATAGATTGAACGTTATGTATGAAAAAAGTATTCTTGCGAAACCTTCTTTCCGGGCATTTCAGGATAAAACCTTGGGCAAAGTCCCTCTCCACGTGAATATTATACTCAGTGGTTAATTAGTTAAGATTTAGTTAGTCTGTAACATTTTGGTTCTATTAAAAAGCGTGTAACCAAAGAGAATGAAACAAAACATAACTCCCCATTCTGTTCCCATACACCAAATCATTTCTTATTTCTTGGTTCTGGATTCTTATATCTTGACCTTCTTGGTTTCAAACAGGACTCACACAACAAAAACGAACCACTTGAACATAATATATTCTAAACTGAAATAAGTGATCGTTAAAATAAAGGAACCTTCTAAATCCTTGCCACTTGCAGCAGCTGCAATTAACCTGGCTTCAATCTGTTTGCGCAGCCCATTTCTCCTGTCAACTATCTCTGAATCATCACCCCCAGTGAACAAGGGAACATACTTCTCATTCTTGGGAAAGTACTGCACATTGAAATTCAATCACAAGAATTTTTAAATCATGTCAATGCAACTTTGTTATATCAAAAAATGAAAAAGAAAAGAAAAGATAGGGGCTACACAATTGGGGACAGACCATAACATATTGAAGATCTTGTTTAAGAGCGGAAAGCTGATCAGAATGAGGTTGTGAGGAGGAAGAAGAAGAAGCACGCTGCAGTTTCTCGAGGCGTCTGATTCTTCTTTCTATTTTCCTCCTCTCGAAGAACTTAATCTTTCGGTCACGTAAGAATATCTTGCGTTCGGCGGCAAGGCGCGTGTGAATCTCTTGCTGCTTCTTCAGAGCTTCCAACTTATGTTCTTGCGCCTCTCTCACCTCCGGTTGCAGATTCTGCTTTTTCACAACTCCGAAAATGAATCGAATCGGATGAAGAAGACGAAATTAGGGTTACAGTTAGGGTTAGGGTTACCTTTCTGAGTATGCGCTCTATGGATCGAATCTGGTTTTTGAGTGAAACGGAGGGCTTGGGTTTCTTGGCGATGCCCAAAGGCTTGGAGTTGGATCGACGGCTTGTGGGATTGAGCCTCACGCGCCGCTTGTTGTAAGCACCGTGAGCCATCACTCTCTTAATGCTTTTTTTATTATTATATTTAATTAGGTCTTCTCTTATTCAGATTTCCTACTCTTCTTCTTCTTCTTGTCGCCTCGGGTCTCATCTAACACTACGACACAAACGGAAGGTCTTAGAACAGTACTGAGTTATATATAGGTTAAATTAATCCATACCCTCTAAATTATTTCACGATTTTTAAATGATTTTTTATATTTTGAATGTCTGTAATTATGCCTTTCAATTTTTAAATTATTTTTAATTAAGTACATAAAATTTATTATTGTCGATATTTAAAATTTAATTAAATTATGTCTGTAATTCTCTATTTCTGATTTTAAAAAATTTAAACAATTTAACTTTGTGTATATGATATTTTAAATTTTAATGTTATTGTTCACATTCGATATTATAATAAATATTCAACTAATACATAAAAAAATAAACTAAGATGAATTAAACTAGGTAAAATTATTATGAAAAATAAAAGTTTGATTTTTTTAATTTTAATACAATTATATTTAGTCAAACTCGCATAGAATCTTGGTCATGCTCATAGAATCTTGCCACTGGTGAGTTTTGAAGCACCATACTTGCATAATTTTGTCAAGAAAGTTCATATTCCAATAATTCATTGTCTTAAATCCCATGTTAAAATTAATTTTCTCAGAATTTGCACGGTAATACTATTCACTTAAAGCATGTATATTGTGGAGAAAATTATTTGACTTTGTTTCTTTGTTTTTATTAAAAAGTGTTAATAAAAATTGTATATTAAATACTTTTCATAATTTTAATATACTAAATACTAAAATTTAATAAATCTTTTTTATTTGTAACTCTTTGACATGTGCCTTTGAATATACATTAAAAAAGGGCAATTATCAACCTTAATATTATAAATAAAGATTTACTGTTTAAAAGGTAAAACATTCATAAAGTTGTCTCTTTTACAGTTAGTTAATCATTAATATATTTTAAGATTAAAATGACTAAAAAAATATATGAATTAGATTTTATAACTGTAATGATTTTATTTTTTATCTATGTTTTTGTTAAATTTATTATGAATTCTTATATATATATATATATATATATATATATATATATATTTACATTTACAAAAATTATCTTTTTTTTATTATTTAGAGTTTACTTTTAAGAGACTTATTTCTTAAATTTATAGTTATTAATATATATTGATAGTTGAGTAAATAAATAATTTTTTACACTATACGATAAAAGTATTATTTTAAAATAATATTCATAGTTATTAAATTAAGTCTAAATAATGTTTAAAAATGTTATTGTTTAAAATAATTTTATTATATATATAATTATTTACAAAAATATAAAATTTTGTCCTTTAATTATCAAGTTACATGTAGATTTATTCTAAAATAAAATAATTGTACTTTACTAAACTAGTTCTATATAAAAATTAATCTATGTTTCTTATAATTAAACAAATACATATTAATAATACTTCATATTAAAAAACTAAGAGGGGCAGTAAGAATGCAATTGCATACCATGAAACAAACACATCTTAGCACTTGCCTTATATATATGTTATACTAAGTTCTTCACCTTTTTGTTTTTTTATTAAAAAGTGAAACTTGTACTTATTATAATTGGCAACATCTAAAAGTTATTTTTCTCTTCACGAACTTATGCCTTTTCAAATCATTCCCCTTATAATATTTATGATCACTGAATAGTCTTATATTTATTTATTTTTCATGTTATTTAACTCTCTCCTATTGTTACTTCTTTTTCTTTTTGTATCACTTTATCAAGAGAAATTTTTGAAAGCTTAGAATCCACATGGTTCTGACTACTCACAGCTTGACATGTGTCAATTTTTTTTTAAACAAAAAAATACATACATGTCATGTTTCTATTAGTTGGGACCATGATGGTCTTGGACCATAAAAAATTTCTCCTTTATCACACATGTGGCATTGACATTAAGCAAAACAGTACAAGGAATAAATTAAAAAAGTATGGGAGAGATAAAGTATAATTTACTCTAGATTAAATGACAAAAATCAAGTCTAATTATATTAAAAGAAATTACAGAGAAATGTGATTCAAATGATGAAAGAGTGACAGGAATATTCAATGATGTGGATGCAGTCTCTTCCTAAATCATTGTTAAGCATTACAAAACGATGGGTTGTTCTCCTTCCAGCTCTGATATGACTATCAACGAGTCAGTCATTTCAAGAGAGAGGGGTTCAGTCTTGGGAAGTGGGTTTATTACCTGCAAATGGGAAAGGTGTGATGTGAGTAACATGTTCAAAGCAACCATTCAAAATTAATTTGGATTTCCATTGCCATACATTCTTCTTGTTCTTCACATATCCTATGGCTACTTCTCTCCGCAAATATGCTCTCTCTGAAAGCTCAGAAAACGATGGATTCTCTCCTTCTTTCATGTAAAGCCCAATATCCTGTAATTATAAACATAAGTGAGTCATAATGATTCATGTGTGGTCACAAATTAAAGTATCATATGAGTAGATATTAGTATTAGTGCTACCTTAACATAAATTTCATCGCCCTCTGCATTCAGTACGTCTTTCCAAACTTCATTCAGTTCACTATTCTCAGCCACTGTTTTACAAGTTCGAAAATTAAATTTAAAATTGACACATAAAAATGGACCACACTATTAAAGCTCAAACAAGAAGAGAACAGAGATTAATGACCTTGAGCTGTTACAAGGCTCATTACTTCCTCTGCTGCAATGTAGGTCACCGATGGTTTGATTCTAGTAATCTGCAGGGTTTTATATAGCAGCATCATCAAAATATACAACAAAAAGAAATTTGAAAAATCAAACCAACCCAAAGTAAGAGAATTACTTGTTTCCCCAATTTTGAATCAACTATTTCTGCAACTAGATTTTGCACCTACAGAACAGCCAATTTAGTCCAACTATGCCTTTCCTCTCTATCTGATAGAATAACTAATACATCAAATGAACAATGCCTATCAGCATAGAGAAGGTAAAATTATCACCTTAACTCCAAACTTGTTGCAGATATTTTCAGCAAGTAGGAGAGAATAAGCAGATAGCTTGTCTGCCTTAGATGGATCTGAAAAAAGAACAATAAGCCATAGGCCATTTTCAGTCACAAATTTTTGCATAATTACCTCCAAGAAGCCATTCTCTGTCAGATATGACCGCAATCGACAAAGGAACATCTTCATTCTTCAAAGAATTCTGAATATTCAAAATGGTTTCCTTTAAGGTGTCATAGTCCATGGGATTTCCAATCTGCCAAATTTGCAAGTGAAAGATTGTATCAAAAGCATGACCACACAAAAAGAAGTTTGAATACATTAAGTGACTGCATGAGACATACCCTATGAGAAACTCGGACATTCTTGAGTTTGCTATTACAATTGATGTTGCTCTCCCTAATAATCCTGTCACCTAATGGTGTGTCCGATAACACTTCCTGCATATTATTTATGGCTAGAAATGATAAATATTGAACTCCAAGTAAATGCATATATATTGTAGAGAGAAAGGGAATTAAAGGTCAGTGCACACCAGCAGCAGAAAAATCTAGCTGGTGGGAGTAATGCATTTTAGGGTAACATTAATATAGTAAATAGTAAGCACCTTGAATCCTTAAAAGTTCAGTTCCATTCCAGGACCAAGATAGTTAACATACTCTTGTTCTCGTTTTTTTTCCTGTTTCTTAGTTCTTGTTTCTTGGTTATTGGATCTTGTTTCTTGGTTTCTGGTTCTTGTCTCTTGGTTTGGTTCATGGTTATTTGCCTCTTGGTTTCTTGGTTCGTGGTTCACGGTTATTGCCTCTTGGTTTCTTGGTTCTAGTTTCTTGATAGTCTCTTGGTTTCTTGGTTCTTGATCTCTTGGTTCTTGTTTCTTGATTTCTTGGTTCTTGGTCTTGTTCTTGTTTGGGGTGTAAGGGGAAGAATAATTATGGTTTTTCTTTTCCAATCATACACACAAAGTACACAGATTAATGACGATTCCAAGATATATAAGGACATACCAAAACACTTCCAGGACCAAGATAGTTATCATACTCTTGAATCATTTCTACAACATCAGGCCTCCACCCAAGTAAAAGAATGCATTCTTTCGGTCCTAGATTCCCATCTGATGCCTAGATGATGATAAGAAGTAAAGATTAGCTTTCAAATTAGTACATATGGTATAATGCTCATTCAAATAATCTATACAACATAGAACTGGAAGCTGTACCTTGGAACCTGATCTACGAGGACGTTTTACTATATTAGCAAGTCTTAATTTACTCAATTTGATGACATGTTCCACGTCCTTTTCATGTATTTCTTCATTAAAAATTCCATGCTTTCCTTCTTGCCCATTTGGGGTTACAATTTCTGGCTTTTTAGTATCCCGAAGGGATCCAATGAACAACACCTAACAAGGAAAGCTGAATAATATCAGAACACATGCTTGTGTGCTTCGAAAATTGACTGATGATGAATCAACAGGCCATTGCCCTGTTGGTCAACTGCATGGCTGTGCTTCTGGCAGTGATCAGGATAGATCCAGCCATTGACAAATTTTCCCTCACAGCTTCTCTTCCCTGTCTCCTTCTCATATTCCCAGTATTTTAGCAAAGCAACAATACAAGTGATAAAGTAGTATTTGCAGCAAGCATCTTTGTTCGAGAAATCAATGAACATTAACGATCCGATAGCAACTACAAGAATCTAATGAATTAAGATGCAGCCTAAAGTTATGATCAAAGTAAAATTAAGATAAAATCAATTGTTTACTTTTATACCGACTTAATGTACCAAACAGAGAAAAAATTATAGTAAACTATGACATCATGATCACAAAATACATTACTAAAGCCAAAAGACAGACGACTGTTTTATTATTCAACATTGGGCAATCAGCAGGTATATTATCTACCTAGAGCTTTTAGCCTTAGTGAATATTTGCTTTGGGTTCTTTTCCTGGATTCCAGTTTTTTTGTACGTTTTGGAGGATCATCGTAAACCTGATCTATGAAGATGGAGATAGATCTATGTATGTCATAAAAATCACTTTTTTATATATTAATAAATGTGTTCCAAAAACCAAATCTTAAAATTTTTCCTTTGGAAATGAGAAAAAATTGTCACACGTACAGAGTAATTTAGCCATAATTGGACTTCGGGTCCACCCATGTAGTACTCCCTTTGTCGATGTGAAACTGAGTCACATCATTATGATGTCAGCAAACTATTTTGAATAGACATAATAAAAAAATGTCATTTATATAATTATTACAGTATTCTCATTTCTATTGATCAAAAAATTCAATAAACTACAAAATATAAGTAGAAGTGTTTATGAATTGTTTGACATAAATACGTATCTGACACGAATACAACTACTATTTTAAAGTATTTGTGCTTGGCATTAATCCTTATTTATACTAAATTACTAATCACAATCATAACTATATAGGAAACAAATCACCAAAGTGTTTATGTGTTGGTCTACGTACTTTGTCAGTTTGCTGCAGAATTTCATCATCGTTTGGGTGGAAGTATATTTTCCCACTCCGGTAAAGACCACATACAACAGCCTGAAATAATATTAAAGTAGAAAGCATAGATGAAAGTATATAAAAGGCAATTTCAGTCAAGAAATTACATTTGAAGAAAGCAATTACTTCTTGAAATTTATGTCTTATTCGCCTATATGTCAGTCCTTCTAGATTAGGCAAGCTGCAAAGATGGAATACATTTTCTGCACATGGAAATAAAAATTAGAATTCAGAATAAATACATGTGGATCAGCAAAAAAAAAAAAAAATCATAAAATATTTAACCAGTTTCAAATGTGAGGCAAAATATCCCAGTCTACTTTAGTATGAGGCCAACTAAACTAGGAAATGGAAACCAATACAAATTAAAGGCAAGACCAATAAAAAGGTTAAAATGGGGATCTTTAATATGTTCATTTACAATGATGAGAATTAATTAAAAAATAGAAACCCAAAAAATGGATAATTTGGTAGTTGCCGGGTCCAATTCACAAACTATCAAGAAACAATTTGAATTTATCTTATGTCTATTCTGAATTATTTGGGTAGAAAGTAAAACAAATATATAATACCATTATACAAAATTTTACAAATAGAAGAACAAGCAATCCTTACAAACATGACATGTATGACATGTAGAGAGCATAAATGCAGTACTTTGATAATTTAGCAAGTGCCTGTAGATCTTTATAAGCCCCTTCTGCCGAGAGCATTGAACAAATAATTTGGAAGCAACATTTTCTACTGGCTCTACTCTCAATGCTGAAATTGATTTCAGCAACTCACACGTCTTTGAACTTGAAACCTAAACTCATGAAGAAAAATTCAAATAAAGTTTATTCTCTGCGATTTTTTTTTTTTGCCTTTAGTTTCAGACAAAGCTGCTCATAAGTAACAAACCTCAACTATGGTGGGGACCGAATCCATATTTGGAATTGGTTGAAGGGCTAAAACAGAAAGAAATGCATCTGTGTCAACTTCATACCTAACATATAAACGATCTGAAATCAATAAACTTCATTAAAGTGAAAATCAGCACATGACAAAGGTCATATCAAGTAAAAATGAGTTACTCTACTAAAACTACTCCAGCTAGATATCGTGAACAATTGAACATTTTGAGGTTCATACTTACTACAACAAGTATTAAGCAGTTTAGTCATTTGGAGAGACAAAAGTGTGCGTGCTAGAAAGAAGAAGAGGACTGCCATAAAATGGGATGCAGTAACTTTGTAATTTATTAGGCAAAATGTGTGTACTTACACTAATAGATGTTAAACTCAAAATGATAGTTAAAACTGTGTTCTACTGCTGGAGAATTCTCAAATAAATATTGTTTAATACAAGTTAAAGCAAGCAGATATACCCCTATAAATTAGCTAAACTGCCATCTACAGCTAGACTATCCTAATTAAGAAAGTGTCAGTTTTACAACATATCAACTGCCAATCACATAGAATTTGCTGCTTTAAATGCCCAGTTATGAGATGATTACATGAATTTGCCAGTTTTAAATGATCAGCGAATTTGCCATAAATTTTGCTATGTGATTAAAGTGTCAATCAATTCCATTGACAATAAATACGTGTAGTACAAGTGTCACAGTTAGTACAAGTCCAGGTAAATATAAGTATCACACAATATTATTCTCTAATAGAATTGATTTCACCAACTGTTCAATCTCCTACATTATCTCATTGTTTTAGTCCTTGCATCCATCAAGAAACTCCTGAACAAAATTTGTGTTCGTATTTCTTAGGTTGTAGACTTGTAGCTGAAGAAAAAGAACAAATACCAAGCTTTTGTCATGGTGTTGAAATGTTTAGATGAACATAGCTTGTGAGATACCAACAGAACCATGTGTAGCTTACAGAAGATGTTGAAACTGAACTTAGTGATACAGAAATATAGGTTGTTTGAGGAAAGTTGAATTATTTGACAGTTATTTGGTCAGACATTATTTTTCTAGTGAATCTTGTAAGTCAATTTATGTCTTCACCATATACCACCCATTCAGAAGCTCTAACTGACAAGTAACATATCCTATGCACCAAAAGTTCAGTCTTGTATTCTATTTTCTATCAGGGTTAACCCGTCTTCATGGACAAGAAAGAAGAAATTAGCTGCAAGATATAGTGTTGAAGATGAGTATCATGTTATGGCACAAACAACTTGTGAGGGGCTGAGGATTCAACACTTGCTACCAAAAACCTTCCCAGCAAGATTATGAAATGGTAATCAGGCAGCCACACATACCTAGCAAGCAAGCATCTGGAAAATTTGTCTACGAAGACTCTTGAGTTGGAACTATTTTTAGTTGTAACAAGCTGGGTTTGATCAACGTTTATGATCTAGTTTGAGAAGTGTTAGAATGAGTCCCTGTTTCATTGGGATGTGGCCAGGCATACTCTAATAGACACTTGTAAACCAAGTTTTATGCATAAAGCCTTAAATAAATACACATGGAGCCTAATCATTCAGATTAGTGATTCCAACTTTCAGCCATCCCTCTCTACCTCTCTCTGCTCTTTTTAACACTTTCTAAAATTTCCATTACAACTTTAGCAGACACTAAAAATTAAAATTCAAGCCAATAACCATTATGCCAAAAATAATTATAGTAAAATTACAAATAACAGTTTCCTCTAACATCATTATATACCTTCAATATTAAATTCATGGAAATAAGTCAAACAATTTCAACTTAAACTGCATTATAACCATCCGTAAATTAACAAGTTATGTAGATCAACTCTTGTCTTACCGATCCCCTTTAGTAGGCAGTATAATTATTGCACGTGCCTTGTTGGCTGCTGCTCTTTCAAATGATTTTGTTAAACTAAGGCTGCAACTGCAAAGCCAGAAATTTCAAGTATGAGGCATGGAAGAGGATATGATTTTGCATTTTATCTTTATTTAGCAATATATATTATGGACAGTAAAGCCAGAAAATTAGCAATCCTTCGTTTGTAATTTTATTGGTGAATGTAATCTCTCCCCCACTATCCCACTTTATTTTACATTCTCCAAAATGAAGTTTTACCGAAATAAACCAAGCAGTACAAAATCTCAGGGTTAAGAAGCAAAGAATGAAAATCATAATTCCAGAAAAGGTGCTTCCATGATTAAAAAAGGAAATTGCCCATCTTAGATACCTCTTGGTAAGGACATCGATATGATTTAAATCTTTTGCAATGTTTTCAGCAATCCTATCAGTCTGTTTTCTTGGAAGATCAGACATAAGAAGGATTCTCTGCCTCCTGCATAGAAATGGAAAAGCATATTAAAGAAGCCAGCAATCAGAATACAAGATAAGGGCAATGGGAACTACCTTGTCTGAACCATTTACCTAGCTGTAGCAGTGCCTAAGCGAACAGCAAATTCATGATACTTATTTAGCTGCTTTAATATGAAGGGAAGATGACTATTCATCCCACAGATAATGATATGATCAGTCTCCAGAACTTGCATTTGGGCCCCCTCCCTCAGCTTTTGCATATTATTCTGTTGTGAAGACTGACAATTAATGGCATGCATAGAAAATATTGTTTTATGAATTCTTAATGCTTCAGACTTTACCCTAAATTGTTCTGTCATCGTACTTAGAAGGCGAGAGTAGAACAATATACCCCATATTGCAAGAAGAAAGCCAATAACACGCTCAATACGTGTTGATTGCTGTAGATCAATAAAAAGTATGTTATTTGATTGCACAGCAAATGCTTATAAACAATGTGAAAGGAGTCAATAGAAAACCAGAATATGAATTCCAAAGTAAGATCAACATACTTTTAAATGAGTGGAGGATGAACAAAGACATGCCCAGGCTTCCCAGAGACAATCTTCTAGAGAATTTTTACTACCCCTGGATAATTTAATATTGACCCAGATTAACAAGCATATATAAGCACAATGGCAGTGAACTCTAGTACTAGTCTGCCATAATTTCAAGCTGTCAGGGTCTAACTAGGTTGGTAGCAAAAGGAGAGTCATAAAAGTGAACTCAAAACACTCTTAAAACAGTGCATTTATCTATGATTACCTGAATTTGAAGAACAGGAGACCACCAATGACAACAAATGAGAAGCATGCTAAAAGGAGCACCACAAAGAACCTGAAAGAGTCCATATAATTATTTCTGACGAGCATGTATATCATTAGTAGTTTGTAACACAAACAAGACCCACTGGTTCCATTCACAGAAAAAAGCCACTCAATTTACATATCTTTATACCAGTTTTCAGACAAATTCTCAGACTCTCAAATTCAGTTAGCCTTCTTGGCCTCAAATAAGTGAGCTTCCTGGTCCTTTAGAATAGCTACATTAGAGTAATGCAAATGTTCCACAAGCATAGCACCCAAGGAAGCAACAAATTTTCCTATCCAAAGGTAACTGTGAGAATTGTATTGTTGCTTAAACTTTTTGTATTCTTCTCTAACCATATGCATTAAAGAAGCCCCCAAAAAAGTCATGTTTCCAGATAATCTTCCACTTTTTTTTCCTGAAAACTCCTGAGATAAATCACAACAGTTCTTCCAAAAGCCTCCAGGAGACTCGTGTCTTTTATATTTTTATAAACCGAACTATCTATTTCAAATCCACAAAGATAACAAATAATGAAAGAAAAGATTACAGTAATCCCAATGCCCATTCTTTCATAAATAAGTTGGTTTCTGTTTACAGTAAATTCATGAACATTATACACCATAACTAACAATTAAACGGTAAACAGATTATGAAGTCATCCTCACAACAAATAAACCACTTTAGCTTGACAGTACTCTAAAACCACACAGTATTGCAACTCATTTGCAAGATGACCCATATAGCTTGTTATTTGCCTTATAGCAATGTCATATTAACATTTTGATGCTGCTAAACTGATATAAACATAATTATCTGTCTTTCAAGGCTTCAGTTAAGTGAGGAGCTTAAGACTTACTAAACAACTAGTAGCTAGAATAGTTCTCAGCCAAATAAATGAAGTGATTAACTTACGTGGCAACATTTCTCTCAAGCTGGATGTTAAATAAGTACAACAACCGTGCTAAGCTCCATCTAATATCATGAAAAGAAGGCAAGGACACGTCTAATTGAAGAGGCTTAGGTTTATTCAAGGAATTAGAAATGCAAGCAAGAGGCAAGCTTGTCGCCCTAAGAGTCTGTAACATGTCTGAAAGTAATGGTTGGACAACTTTTATCATCAGATCAAGCAACTTGTTATGTGTCAATCTCAGTATGATGTACAATGACATAGATTGTATCATGCTTTTAGCCTGTGGACCCTGCAGCACATATGGTGTTTTGAGGGATTTATACTGCAAAGTCTAGCCAAATCCTAACAATACATCAATTTATCCAACATATTTGAGCATTATACAACCATGTTATTGATATGAACATATGAAGAGAACAAATTTTCAAATAATAATAAAAAAATTGACATGACCACAACTAAAATCATATCATTTTAATATCGTCGCAAATATAACCAAACAAATACAAGCCACCTTCATATAGTCCTTGTGTTTTCAAATGTAGAATCTTATAATTTTAGTACAACATTGCTTATAGATGCCACTTTAATTTAGTCCTTCTGTTTTCACAATGTTTGTTTACAATATCCGTCATCACCATTTACTAGTAATTTAAGTTTTTGCCAGAGCTCAATGTGAACCATATAATCAACCTCACATAGTAGAACAAGGCTTGGTTGTTGTGGTTCTTATCTGTCGTCACCATTTACAGAAGTAATAAATTCTCCAGGCAAGCATTTGATGTTTCTTGCCTTTGTCCATAATAGCTGAAGAAATTCCATCAATCTTACCAAGAATTGAACCTAAAAGCTAAAACACTATGACATGGTATAAGAGCCTCTATGAAAAAGTGGTTATTTGATCCTCATCACCCCTGTTTTTCTAAATAAAAGTTAGATTTTAGCACATGGTATGAATGGGCTAGTGCATTGTCCACAGTTCAAGCACAAAGGCCACTTGCATGAAGAGTGCATTGGATATGTAAACCATTCATGTATCTTTACCTAATATCTTAAGCTTAAGCTTTTGGGAGAGCTGATTCATGAAAGAATCCATAACAAGAATCAATTTACAAGCTAAAAACTTCAGCTGTTAGAAGAAGGTGTTTTTAGCGTATCTCTTGCAGTTCCAATATTGCAGTTTACCCTACATATTTTATCAAATGTTGCACGTAAACTTTGGCTGTAAGTCTTAAATAACATTTGATATTTTTCAAAGCGGACCTTCTCTAAATAAATTGTCATCAGACCATCCATTTTTATCACCACAACTCCCAACCAAGTGACTAGTGACTACATCGAATGATACTTATTTCTGTTCAAATTATAATTCTCAGCATCAACATTTATTATTACATTATGCCATTTTCCCCATTGGAAATACTCAGCTTATATGTCATGAGACTGATAATTGAAACATCATTTCCAAAAATATCCTTCCTTGTGTAAAAGAAAAGCAAAACATGAAATGTATTTTATAAGCAATCCTACGATGAGTTTCTTTTGGCCAATATCACTATCATTTATTTTACTTTCTCCTTTATCATGCACTATTGATGGGAATAAGAATAATGTGAAGGTCATTTACAGCTTTAAATATAGTTGCTTGCATGCACAACATGCTTTAAAACAAGGAATAAGGGGAAAAACTGAAATAATATTTATACATTGACACTAAATAAGATCCATTGTCAAATACAACTTTGAATTTCATGTTTGCAAAAATAAAAATAAAAAATTGCAGAGAATAAATACCAGCATGAAAGGAAAGAACAACGTGCACAGAATTTGAAGAAAATAAGATAATTACTACATATATCCCCCAACAAATTTATACCATTTTCCAAGTTCTCTCATACATTTCTTACCTGATCAGAACTACTATTATTTTTTTCCATGCAAATGGACTCAGTGCCCAAATTTTCTGAAACATGTTTGTAAGTGTTGGAATTTGACTTAACTTCTGATCTGTGAGAATCAGCCTCCCATCTCCCTACAGGGATTTCATCAATTCATCATTCAGTTTTAAGTAACAACATCCAATAAAATGTACAAACAAAAATCCAAATACTGAAAAAACGAAACAATCAATAGAAAATATTTCAAATCAAACAAGAAAGAGCATATATCATGGGAAACAGAAGATGCACAACAAAAAGCAAATATCAAAAACTGAAACAACGTAATTAAGTTCTCCCAGAAGAAAAGGAGGATTAAAGAATGACAAAAAAATTTTAGAGATCAAAAACCTGCGCTAAGACAACAGAGAAACTCATGGAGAGAAACATACCAGAAAAAAACAATTTTGAACCACAAAAAAGGAGACAGATAACTATTTATAACCATCTTACAAAAGAGAAATCCACACTTAAGAAGGCACTAAGATCAATGCGAGTAAACAAATAAATAAAACCCAAGATATGCTACACTGGAAATGAAGTTTTATGATTTTGACATTGTGAATCACTAATCATCATTTCACACTTGCTGAAGTTTCTTGGCGAGTTATATGCATATATCATGGGAGCAATCTGCAAGCAAGTGGAATCAATCTCCTTCTTTCTTTCTTAGGAAGCCAGAACAGTTAACAGATGATAGGCACACACAGGATATGTCAAGATATGTAGTAGAAAGAACAACATTGGATCACTCGTTTTAAAATTTCAGAGACACAAGAAGGGAATCTGTAAGTGTTTATAACACATTAAAACTAGTCACAAGACAACTATAAACTTATCAAACTATATGCACCTTTACCTAAATAAAAATACAGAGGACGAATAAGAAGCATGTAAACAGAAAAGTAAGAAAAAGAACTAAACATAGCATCTATGGCATTCAATTATTAGACATGGCTCTATGCCAGGTTATACACCTCAGCAAATAAAGTAACACCACATATTATCTAGGTCACAGAATGACAATGTTTGCAATCACTTGAAAGTTGAAGTCATCCCCCTTAATTGAAATATGATAATCACATTTATCAGTTTGTCAAAAATAATAATAATAATTCCATGTCCACGTAACTAGAGCTTCTGCAGAAATATTTTGTTGACAAAAGAAGTGACCAAGAGAAGAAACTTAAATCTGGAAACCAATTAGAGAGCCAAATAATGATCCCAGAAGCAAAAGCGGATAAAGAAAGTGAAAGAAAGAATCTCATCGACCAATTATAAGAAATATAATGAATTGCGGACACATAAAAAATGTCAAATGTAATCAGATTAATGGCAATGAGTAGATCAGTGACTCGAGCAGTAAACAACAAACAAAGTCATCGAAAACCACAAAATCACAGATAAACTACAAATCTACAGGCTTGAGACAAAGCAGTAACTCATAAAGTGAATAAGAGGCTAAGACCATTTTAAATGTACAGCAGTGAATAAAACGGCTTGGTTTGGTTGAGCGAAATTTGGATTATATCCTACATGCCAAGAACACCTTACCCTACAGAAACTCAACATAGACAAGTTTAAGATCTTGCATGCTCAAATAAGCAGCATTATTTCCACGGATAAAAAACTGAACAGAGAAACTCCACAATTTTCTCTCTTGACTCATGGAGCTCACCTTCACCATGCCCTCCAAGGCCACGCACATGCAAAGTTGAAGATTTGATCCAGCTGAATTGGCAGGGCACAAACCTCCTGTGCAGCAATTAAACAAAGAATCTTTCATACAGCACACTCATCCAAAACATATTTAACCAATTCAAAGGTTCTCTAATGCAAACCCATTAAAGACAACATGAAACCATCGTAAGGAACATAAATTGTCAAGCAATTGAACCATTTCTACTAAGGTCAAAGCCAATCCCAAATCCTACATTCATACACTCATACATAAGATGGAAGAGCACCTGGAATTGTTGGCGATTGATGAGAAGTGGGTGTGGATTGGGGGTAGAATCCATGGGTGGCAGGTCTGCAAGTGAAGGAGAAGCATAGTTGGTTGATCCAGTGGAAGAGATCAAAAGGGTCTGCCAAACACAAAAGATTTGTGTTCATTAATGAATGTGTTGGGTCATGGAGGGTTAAAACAACATGGTACAAAATCTAAAACATCTTAGAAATAAACGAATTCAAAAGCGTGACGTCACATAAAAACAAAAAAACCGTAACTGGAAGTGTGCACAATCCCTTTCTGGAATTTGGACATACTTTACTTAATAATTGAGTTGTAGAGTGATTCCCCAGTGGTCCATTGTTTAGTGATGGTTGAATCTGAAAACAATGTCTGGCTATAAATCAATATTTCTTCGATCACCGTTTATGGTACAGCTGGAGTTTATTAGTAACACTATTTACAAACTCCCACAGGCCACACTACTCCCAGTATTATCGTCACTCCTCGTCATCATTGCCATTTTTTAAATTCAGAGTCACACGATAAAAAAAAAAAAAAAAGTAATAGTTTCAATAAAATTTATAACATTTAACATTATTGATATATTAAATTCTGTATTTTTTACGTTATTGAAGGCACGTTAAAATTTGTAATAAAATTATTTTTTATTTTTCTATAAAAATAAGCTTTAAGTTATTCTTAGAAGAGTATATTGTGATTTAAATACGTTATATAATATTTGTTTGAATTTAATATATTACAATAAAATTAAACACACTGAAAAATATGCCAAAGGAATACTTACGCACGGTTTTTCCCTACAAATAAAAACATAAAAATGCGAAGAGAAATGGTACAGACTATGATTAATCAAAATATGTGGAAATAAAATTAAGAAAACTGATGCTTTGACAAATGAAGAAAGAAAATTAGAAAAAAAATGATTAATTTCGTGTAAGAGAAAAACTAGGTCTACCAGTTTCACCAATTCAGATTCTCCTCGTTTTTTTACTTTCCATTTTCTTGTCAATCTTCTCATCCAACTATTTAAAGTATTATTACAACAAAAAATTGATTTAAAATAATGAATGGTTAAAATAGTGTCTACTTTCTACATAAAGCGATGAGGATCCATTCTAAAGACTTGACATTCTGAGTGGGTCCATTGCAACATTAAAAACAAATGGGCAATTCCACTTGTATTGATTTGCCAGTGGCTTGTGTTTTTGTTTCGTTGTTCTGCTATAATGGTGGGGTTTATAGGTAGCACAGAGTTTATTTGTAGGTCAACATAGAGAGTGCAAAGTTAAATGAGGTGGATGCGCACGTGCCCTGCACCGTTATCATTTACTGTAACTACTAACTTGGTTGGGTTGGACCCTACCATCACCTTTTCCAATGTTTACATCAACACTATTTCACTGTACTCTGTTTTATGGTTAAACCAATTCAAACATGCATTGCTATCATCGTTGACACCATGTCACTTTTTATTTATATTGATTTTTGTTTAGCCTTTGTCATATAAAAGGCATTTTTTTATTTGTCTAAAATTACCAATAATGAATATTTTTACTAATTCGAGTCAAGCTGAATAAAAATATGATAAATAAATTTAACGCAGTTAAATTAACCTCTGCATTTGATTATAAGCATAAACAACATCAATGAACATTTTTCAGTATATAATTCAAATTCATTTTTACATATCTTAAATATACTTAATAATTTAAAAATTTTAAAATATAGTTATTTTAAAATCAAACGAGCACTCATTACCACACCATCCATAGTCTGCACGTTTTCTAGATTGGAAGTACAGCGTATTGTGCCTGCCACATTAAATGTGACCAAGCAGTTGTAAAGGACAAGAGGATGGGACCCAAGTTTAAATGTTTTCAATCCACTGAAGCTTGAAAAGTTTTGTTCGTCCAATCAATTCAACCCACTTAGCTCAATTTAATTTAATATTAAAACCTAATGAATTACAAGTTAAGTTGAGTATTTTCAAAGTTAAAACCTAACCTAATCTACCTCCATACATCTGATGATTAATATTGTGTATTGTTTTAAGTTGTGAGATTAATATTAAATTTTGTATTTTATAATTTATAAAAGTTTGTTGAAGTTTATTATTTACTTTATATTACTTTGAATTTTTATTTTAGAATTAATGGTTTTTTATTTAGTTTTAATAGATTTATTATTTGAAATGTTAAGATTAGCCCATTAATCTTACAAAAATATTAATTTTTATATAATAATATAGATGTTAATCCAATTGTCCAACCCATACATAGTCAAATCAATGAAAATAATAATAATTTAATTAAAACCGACTCAACATATATAACTCATGAAATTTTGATTTAGAATGATATTTTTTATATGAAAATTCATCTAATTCATGAACTTCCTATAGCACAGTATATATATTTCTTCACTGTTGAGAAAGAAAAAGAAAGAACAAAAAGTTAATGTTACATACCAAAAATAGAAGTAATTTTCCTATTTTGATGCATTAATATATTGGAAACTACATGTACTGTTTTCACAAGACCTTGTATTTTTGGTGATAAACAACAACAATATAAAATCTGTCCAAAACTGTTTATAGAGAAAAAAAAAATATTTTGAAGGGTGTTTTTTACTTATGTTGTATAGATTATTAAATGTGATGTTGTATTTCATATATAAGAAGCAATACACTGGGAAAAAAATAAAAGATAAAAGAAGATAATATATAAAAAAATGTTAAATAAGTTTATATTATAAATATAATGTAAGGTTGGTGACATGTAAATAAAATTGTTATTTTAGCATTTTTCTTTTCCTCCCATGTTTTCTTCACTGGCATAGCATTTGTTTCAGTTGAAAATTGACAATAATTACTATCATATAAAGATAAATATACAAAATATTGTCAATAAAAAAGTCAAGAGTTGCTTGCTTACAGCTTAATACTTGTATTTACAGTACTGGATCAGGATGAAATGTCTCTGACATGCCTTTAAGTAGCGTTAATAATGCATTATCTAATATATTTCTTTAATATCTTTTTAAATAATTTAAAATTCTTAAGAATTGTAAAATTAAATTATATGTATTATCAAATATGTGAATTTGCTTGTAAGAGATTATTTCAGCTTAATTTATAATCTTGAATTCGAGTGTCACATGATACAATAGTTTAACATATAGTGTTGAATTTAAATTTCGATAAATAAAAGTGTATTACAAGATTGCCTCTAATAAAAAATATTTAAAATCATATTTGTCGAGAGATTGAGAGTTAATTATTTTGTATTTCATGAGTTCGATGAAAGAAAATTATGTTTGCTTGTATTGAAAAATATATTGTGATATTATAAATAAATATTATTATTCTACTTTACGGTGAATATATTTATTTATTTATTAAAATTTTGAGTTTTCAATCATATTAAGAGTCATTTGTGTTAATTGTAAAAAAAATTGACAACTTCTTATCAATTATAAAATATAAATTTTAATATTTATTTCATAATACATATAAAATATAAATTTCAATATTTATTTCACAGTGCAAAATTTAAAAATTGAAAGATCAAATTACTTGTTAATTTTTAATTTTTTTTTTCAAAGAAATTGATGAGAAATCAAAATAGTGCAAAGTAAAATTTTGAAAGATAAAATGTTCATTACAGCTTATAAAATAAATTTTAAAAATTTCATAAAATTATGAAATGATAAAATAATTTTGCTTTTAAATTCCTTTCTTTAACTTTCATGAAAATATTAAATAAAAATATCGGCCCAAACACTACCGAAAGGTTCAACCCACGAACAAAGGAATTTTCTTGGGCTTCGGCCCAGTGACTCTATCCTGGTGAATGCCTCTAGGGCTTTTATTATTAGGCCTTTTGGCATTTTAATTCAGTTGTTGACCAAAAACCAACGACAAAATAACAAATTTAAGCGGCTCATATTTTTTTACCCGAACCATAAAAAGGATGTTCATATTTGACTAAAAAGTTAAAAGAAAGCATTTAACAGTACAAGTAATTTATGTTTGAGATTAAAATGGACATTTAACGTAAAGAAAATTCAAAATTAATTTGTTTTTAACAAAGCTGACATTTGAAAAAGAAAAAAGCAGTATGATAAGAAATATTTTTTATTATTAAGAGTTAAGATCTTATTAATATATGGAAGTTTTGTGCACCGGATATTTTTAAATTTTGGATAAATAATTTAATAAGAATAAATTCTTTGCTTTTGGTTAAAATTTTAAATTGATAGCTCTTTCTGTAATTTATATATTTACTTGCAATAAATCAATTACCTATTGATTGATTTTTATTCAATATTATAATCCCAACAAATTAATTACCTAATGAATTCAAGTTGACTTTGTTTCATAAAATGTAAAACCAAAAACCAAATCAATAGAGAGATTGAGTTCAATTGATTAAAATCGGATTGAAGTTAACTGTATGAAAGGAAAAAAAAAGAACTTGAATTAATTTAACTAGAAAAATTCAGTTTGTGAGATTTATGGAATTGGTGGGATCCAATGCATAGTCCTAATTGGTATAAAAATGTATGGTATTATTCAGTAACATTCTATATGATAATAGGAAAGGGTGTAAATAAATCTAAAATATCAAGATGTGTCCCTATTAATCAAAGGCATAGTTATCGTTTAAGAGAAAGGAAAAAGGGTTAATTTGACCTAAGTAATTGGAATAATTAGCAAGTTGTAAATATTTTATTGGTGCTCTTGAAATCAGTAACACAAACAGACACATTCTTCTTTTTATCTCTTAATCTTCAATCTTGTGCGTATCTTAAAGTAGGGACATCCTTTCAACTCGTCGCTTTCGGCGAAGCATTACAAGATGATTTCTTCTACGTTCAATGTCGGCACCGAAGTAAACTTGCCATTCCATGAACGTAGCTTCGAAGCATTTAGAAACTACACCGATAGAAATTTGTGACCTGCATAGATTTTTATTGAACAGATACTCGTGTCTACAAGAAAGCCCAAAAAATATCTTCTACATACAATACAAGCACCATCTTCGTGAGTGCTCCATTATCAGGATTCATTCAAACTCTTTTCATATTAATAAGTGTTTAGTTCATTTTTTTAATTAATTTTCTTTTCAAAATTCATCACCTCCACCACTGTTCTATGCACATATATTTATGTACGATTGTGTATGAATGGTGATTGGGTTATCCTTCATGCCCATATGAAACGCACTATCACGTCGATCGGAAGATAGCATTCCCGTTATATATATATATATATTGCGTGGCATTACAAGGGAACTGCCATAAGGTACTTTTAGGGGCTTGACAGCATTGGTGTCTAGTGACATACCCAATGCATTATTTGACACTTTAATTCCTGACAGCATACACCCAAAGCCAATTAATTGTAGCCACCTCTATTTCATATGGATATCATCCATCCTAGTTTCCCAAGAAGTTATGCTAATTTTATTTGATTGATCTTGTTTGATATTTTTGTATGTCATTTTCAATATATATACATATTGTCTATTTTATTATTATTTTTTGAATATTTTATATCATTAATTATTTTGAAATTTCTTTCTACATTAATATTTCTCTTTTTTTTATATCAAAATTTTATTTTAAGCTAAGGTTTTAAATTGTCAAATCTCAACTTTTATCAATTTTTATTTTTTGTCTCAAAGATTTATTCTATATTCTAAAATCAATATTTTTCCCTAAATTTTTAATTAAATGGAAAATAAAAAGCTCGCTAACATATCTTTACAATTGAAAGGAAAAACTTAAATGAGAGAAAGAAGCATATTTGGAGGGTTAACCACATGTAATAATTATGTTTTTGGCGTATAAAAATTGCATTTACAAGGTTGTTTGGTGGTTCCACCATTCAAATAGGTATATATGATCATGAGTTGTTTGAACATTACAATTTGACAACTTTGGTTTGCTATATAATTGATTCAATGGGGTGTCCATTTTTATCAACAACTAGACACCACATATCGTAGAAATTGCAGTTCTCTAATCTCTAGGCAGTTGTTGCTAATTCCTTTCAAATATTGTATGATTATGAACAGTAGTTTGATAAAAGAATTATACATATTGCAGGCCTTGAAGCCGTTCAAAGTTGCTGGTCCCCATAACATACTCTTGGATTGAAGCGACTATATTTCTTTCTCTTTTTTTTTCAAAATATGAACGAATTCGTCTCCTTTCCTCCACAAATCTAGAAGGTGCCTTTAGGGTAAGAAATTCCTCTTAATTCAAGTCCCCGAAATGAAGTGAGTTATCCAATAAATATACAAACTATATTTGTATTGACAAAAAAGTAATAGAAAGTGATTCTTCATAGCAACATTTAGCGAACTTGTTCATTTTATTTCTACTTTTCTCAAATATTATTTCAGGAGAGTTGCTACCTAGGCTATTAATATATTGATTTTGTTGATGTTAATTTTTGGGTAGATCGAACTTTAAATATATAATAATTTGTATTCTTATGTAATAAATAATTGTTTCGTATAATTAATGATGTAATCTTGCTAACTAATATTCTTAAAACATCAATTAAAAAACTACGAATAAAACAATTATTAAAAATTAAAAAAGAAATTTTTAATTTTAATTTTTAAACTCGTTTCCTTAAGATACTACTAGTATCTGCTTGCTTACATACATTTTGAAAAATATTCGAGACTTCAGTAAATTATTAAATATTTATCAATTTCATACGCACACAGTCTTATAATACACGCGTAAATTTAATCAGCCATTATTTTGCATGCATATAGGCACCGCCATAACAAAGTTGATCAGTAATTTTCATACATGGTATGGAATGGAACTAGGAAAGTGTGGACAATAGGAGTGGGATCTAAGAAGATGACAATCAACTAATCAATCACAAATTTTTGCAATAGAAAACATTAGCCCACCATTCTCGTACACAGCAGTTTTCTCCTTTTGTTCTCAAGATGAAAGAAACGAACACATATAAATTAATACACTGCAACTAAGCTACACACCTAAAAATGAAACGAAATAAAAAGTGACTCACAAGACAAGCGTCGACATTTCATGGTTTCTTCTCATCAGGATGATGTGACATATTCTGCAATGAATCCTTCACATGAGAAGAAAAAACACCACTCACACCACTACTCAGTCACTGTACAAGTGTACATAACATGACAATCACGAATCGTTGTGCCAAGAAAGTACAAGGTCTTGCAACGCAGCTTTCCAATCCCCCCAGTGAAGCTCTTCAAACTCTAAGCCACCTTCTACAACCTTCACTGCGACCAAAAGCAGTTGATGAGGCACAATCTCAAACATCTCAAATACCAAAGCCACTTTTCCTTTAACCAACCCAATTGCACTGTTATTCTTCCCAACCTCAACCTTAAACCCCAAAACCCCACCAACTTCCTTAACCTTCTCCTCCACAACCTCTACCTTCGCACTCGAAGTGAACCTCTTTTCCCTCCTATTCTCCCCATCCGACGCCGTTTCGAACAATCCCCTCAAATCCAAACCCGAAGACATCGATATTATATCAAACGCGTTCACACCCGAACCCTTCCCTTCGAAACTACCCTTACCCCACCCAAACGCGCTCTCTTCCGTCGTTTCCTCTCTCAGCGATTTCTTAAACCACGCGTTCCCAAACAGAGCCTCAAGGCTCATTCGCCTTTCCGGGTTCGGGTCAAGTAGCCGGTATATCACGAAACGTGCCGGTTTCGAAATACACTCCGGGAACTGGTAATCTCGCCGGCAAATCTTCTTGCACATCGCCGGAATGTTCGATTCGTCGAACGGCAGGTTACCGGCGAGGAACACGTAGAGGATTAGGCCGCAGGACCATGCGTCGGCCTTCGACCCGTCGTAACCGCCGCTGCGCCGGAGGATCTCCGGCGCTGTGTACGCCGGCGTGCCGCACGCGGTGTGGAGGAGGCCGTTATTGAGCTGCTCGGGGAGCGCGGAGAGGCCGAAGTCAGAGACCTTGAGGTTGCCGTCGCTGTCGACGAGGAGGTTCTGCGGCTTGAGATCGCGGTGCGCGACGCCGTTGCGGTGGCAGAAGCGGAGCGCGGAGACTAGCTGCTGGAAGTAGCGGCGCGCCGTGGACTCCGGTAACCGACCGCGCCGGTAGACTCGGGAGAAGAGCTCTCCGCCGGCGGCGAACTCCACGACGAGGTGTATCTTGGTCTTCGTGGCCATCACCTCGTGGATTCTGAGAATGTTTGGGTGGTGGTGGAGTCGGCGCATGGCGTCGATCTCGCGGATTATGCGGGGCTCCATGGCGGCGTCCACGGTCTTGGACTTGTCGATGATTTTGACGGCGACGGTGGAGCCGTCGATGAGGGAGCGCGCCTGGTACACCTTGGCGAAGCTGCCGCGGCCTAGGAATCGGGTTAGTTGGTACTTTCCGAGGATGGTGGCGGTTCGCGGTGGCGGCGACGATTGCTGCAATGGCGGTTCCATGGCTTAACAGAGAACAAGAAAACAGACCCACGGGACAAAGCGTTTGTGTGTGTGGAATTGGGTTTATATAGAAGTTTGGGGGTGGGTTTGTGATCTGTCACTGTCACGGCGAGACGTTATGAAATTCCATTCACCATTCATTTAAATATAGAAGAAATATATGATTTTACTGTTCTATACTTAGATTTTGCGTTATTATTAGTTCGTCTTTCTTATACTATTTATACGAGTATCAGATTATAAACAAGCTTTACTCTTTCTAGAGCCTTTTTTCAGAAAATAAAAATTTCATATTTTGTAAGTTAAATTTCTCCAAAACGGCGTGTTTCTCAGAATCTTAAAGCGCTTTGAGTTTAAAAATATATATAAACCAGGGTGGTGCATTAAAAAAGCAGGGGCACTAACACAAATTAACAAGTAGTAGTGTGTATAATGACTAAGTAGCGACAATGTAAATGATAAGCAAAAATATCATATAATAGTGGGTCTTTGTCATCTAATAAGCGATCTTTTTCACGAAAAGATTATAAAGACCATTGCAAGCTATTAGTACCGTTCATTGAGTCGTCCACTCTACAAGAATTGGATCTTTTCGCTTTCGCTTTATTTTTTGATAACGAAGAGGCGTGTGACTATCTGTAATTGGAATATGCAAAGCATATAATTAACTGGCAATCATCCATCCACCCAATTAAACCCTTAGTTTGTAGAAACACTCTTTCAAGACCACCTACCCCTTTTTAAGGTTCACGGATTCCCCATCATTGGGCCTCTGTCGGGCTTCTTTCTATGCCCTCCTTTTTTTTCATTAAAAAACACTTTTATAATATTAATTCATATTTTTGAATTTTTAAAGGTTAAATTAGTTTGAATGAAATATTTCAGGGATTCAACTAGGCAGGGATTTATTCTTAAAGCAACTCTAATGAGAGTTTTACCCTGAAATATAGTTTATTCTAGTATACTTGTTTGAGAGAAATGAAAAATTTTCAAGTTGTGTTTTTTAGACGATTATATTATATTTTATTTTGTTTATAAATAAGATTTACTTTACACTCCGATATTTACACTTAATATTTTGATAATTATAAATATTATATACATGTTAGACACGACTGAAAGAAGTAAAATAGAGTATACATTCCTTTTCAATTTAATTGTTTCTTTTAATATTTTATTACTTTTACATATCATGTTTTTAATCTGTAATTACATTCAACATTTTTTTTGTAACTTTTTTCCTTTTCCTATTTTTACTTTTATACTCCCCTAACAAAGTTAGTTGATTTATATTATATAAAAAACCTGTTTAAAAGATTTAAAATTCAATCTCAAATTATTTTTTAATTTATTTATTTACTGAGAAATCACTGTAAACAGTAATACAGTAGATTTTTTGTTTTTGGGTCAATGATAAATAAAAAACAAACTCCATGTTCCATGGAGGTGGAACCAGTTCAAGTACACAGAAGAGTAACGACAAATAGGCCTTCCATGCATTGACATTGCTGGAGTACAAAGTACTAACGGCGGCTTGTTTATATATTGTATTCATAAGAATCATCATGTGCTTTTTTAAGAAATTTTTCGAGGAGATTTAACACAACTAATAAAATGTTTAAAATATATTTAAATTTAAATATTAAAATGATTTCAATGTTATTTTAAATTCTTATTCAGTTCTACTTATAAATATTATCATACACGTTTGAAATATAACAAGGGTTGACCTAGCTAATTGTTGCGAAGAGTATTATACTCTTAATCAACAAGGATTGAAGACAAGTTGTTTATGAGCAACGTAGGTCGTGATTTATGAGCAATGCTGTTTGGTTCTGCATACAAAATCAGTAGATGTTCGTTTTAGTTTCGACCTACTTGCGTCATATTGTTCTGTGAGTTGCGTTGATATTAGCATAATAATTCATGAATGGTTGTATAAAAATATATTTATTATTAGCATAGTTTAGTTAGTTTTTTATAATATGTTTATTTGAGATAAATTAAACGAAGGCATATTATATAGATTTAAAATTATAAAAAATATAAATCGGAATTAAATAAAATGTCACTTTGGATGAACATGTGTCTTCTGTACGATGAATCCACATTTTACGAGTGTGTCATTATCCTTTTTACAGTGACACTAAAAGAATGGTATATTATAAATTACCCAATGGATTATATATGTAATCTTAATTTTTATGATAAAGTGTGGAGTTGATTCACTTATAAGAAACTGATAACAAAAGCCTTATTTATTTATTTGTTCAATTAAACGTCACTCTCTATCTTTTGTATAAAATAAGTGTTCTTTGTGTTTGGTACGATACATAAAATAAGATTGATGGCAACTAAGACATAGTTTTTGATTAGTAAGTTGCCAGCAAAGAGCCAAAAAACATGATTACTAATTTCATGATTAAGACTTTACCCATCTTTCCCACCGTCTGTTTTCGAATCAAATAACTAAAGATAAATATATTTTTTTAAAATTATAAGTGTTAAATATTTAAATCTTTAATTTTGAACAAATAATTTTAATTCATTTAAAAAATTTAATTTGTTTTTATTTTATTTTTATTATATTGTATAAAAATAATTAAAATAAATATTATTTTATATAAGTAGATATTAAAATATTTTTTTTGTAAAGTTAAGGACTGAAATAATCGACTCTTTGAAAGGTTAAAATAATTATTTATTTATTAATAAAAATATATTATGTCTTGTTTATTTAAAAATAATGTTAGTTTTTTTTATTATATATGTTCTGTTTCTTTTAATCCATTTATTTCCCTTTAAATTTTTTTTATTTATATAAACATTATTTTCATATTTTACTTAAATTTTAAACATTTTATACATTAGCTATAAATAAAAAAAAATTATAATTTAGAAGGGGCAGTTGATACGCTCATATAAATATTAATTTTATTATTTTAAAACAAGTTTCATTATCAATCTTTTTTAATTTTTATTGATTTTTATAACATTTTCTAATTTTATTTCTGTTTAGTAATAAATTTTACAATAAATTTCATTAATATAAAAAATCACACATTTAATAAATTTAATATTTATTAAGCAAGCTTGGAATTGATTATATATTATATTTAATAAATATCATTTTAATACTGTTTTTTAGTCATTTTGATAAACACGTTTGTGAAAAGAAAAAAAAAATTGTTCCAACTTGGTTTATTTGTTAGATAAGTTAAATTTTAAGTTTGGATTTGATTTGATAAAAAAAACAACATATATTTAATTTTTTAACTTATTTTTAACTCAAATATCTTATTTTTTGAATTATTTATAAGTTTATAAATATTAATACAATAGACATGTTTAGTGAGATAATTACTGTTTTAAAATTGTGAAAATTATGAATTTAAACTATATAATTATATATAAATAGTTACAATCAAAATTAGTTAATAATTATATTTTTTAAAGAAAGTAGTGTGTTTTTCTTTTAATTTTGATCGTGTAATAAGATTTAGTCATCTATGTTTATTATTCTTATTTTTATAATAATCAAATGTTCCCAACACATCCGATATATATGCGTTAATGCCATTCTTACCTCTTATTTTTACAGTACTTCTAAAAAAAGTTTGGAGTGTAATTTCTTTTTCTTAGAATGAATTTTGTGTAATTATTTTTATGAATTATTAAAAGATAAAAATATAAATTTATCTCTAATAATATGTAAAATTTAAATGTACTCATGACAATTTAATGTCAAAATATCATCCAACACCAATATGAAAACAAAATTAAGAAAAAATTCATAAAAAATATGAAAAATAAAAAATAACTTATCAAATTAAAAATGTCACATCATTAACATTTAATAAAAATATAATTAAAAATTTTAAATTATAAAGACTTTAAAAACTTAGAAAATTATAAAAATTACAGATTAATTTAACCTAATTTTAAAAATTAAAATATTTGTTTCAAATTTTAAGTAATATTATTTTTATAAAATCAGTTCATCTAAAGTTTAGTTTATAAAAATCCATCGAAATACTTAAAGAGAAGGTTTAACTTATTGTATTTAATAAGAGAAATATTAAAAAATGTGTATATGAAAATATAATATAATATGTAACATCATATACAATAATTATTTTCAGTGATTTAAATAAATTTTCTTATCTAATTAATTGTTTTATCGAGGTGATACGTTCCCGATAATCGAAAGTTACGATTTTTCAGAAATTATGACGCCATGAAAGCAAAAATATCTTGATTAAAGAAAGTGTTTGTTTTGCTACGCTAGATTGAAAAGCAAAACCAGAACGTAGGTGTGAAGTGTGACCAGCTTTGTGTTGCTTTAATGCTTAGAATTATTGGATTTGACGTTCTAATAAAGTTAAACCACTAAGAAGATGCTATTTGACGGCCATGTTCACTGCAGTTCGAGCATTAGATTTAGATATTATGTCATCGTCATATCTGATGTCACTCCTCAATGCTCCCTACATACAATTATTTAATATAACTAAAAAGTTTAAGTATTCTGCAAGTGTTCGAATATAGTTGTTAGACCTTAATTCAATATAAAGCATACTTTTTTTCAAAGAAAAAGGGTGTGAAGTTTCACATTTCTGAATTATTTAAACTGTTCATCATTTATTATGGTCAAAGATTATTCGATGTATATATATATTTTTCATGTCGGTGGTTTAAAACAAATTATTTAACATAAAATTTACTAATATCCCATTACTAGTGAAGATTGTTTCTATTAAACAGTTGCCACATCTATTTGTCATGAATGAATAGTGACTGTTTATGAATGCCTGTGTTTGGATTTGTTAAAATGATGCCCAGCTTATGGTCGACACTGGTCTAACTTATGGTTTGGTTTATTAGAAAATATCATTTTTTTGGAAAGTAATACCTTATTTCCATCCTCCTTTTACTATGGTTGACTCCTTTCTTCCTTGACTTCATACTCGAGTTACCTTCAAGCCTGTGCTAATCCAAAAGGAATAAAAGGAAAAAGAAGAAGAAAAGAGAAGTTTATTTCTTATGTTTGTTATGCACAAAACTTGGAGGTTTGTGTTTAGTTTTATTATATTTAGTGTGTAAAGGATTGCTAAGTTGTGTTTAATACTGCGCATGCATGTTTGATTTTTCATTGTATATTTATTATGCATTATTACTATGCTCTTGATATTTAACATCCTTAGACCTTTCATCTATAAATATTTGACAAAAGAAGAAGAAAGTAAAAGTTTATCTTGTTTTGTGTCATAGCAGTTGGATTGTAAGCCCAAATAAAATCTTTTGTGTTTTGTGCCTTGGGCCTTTGGGCTTTCATGTATCTTTGGGCTTTCATGTATGGATCCGCCAACAAAAAAGCAATTTTAGTTCATATATCTCAGCTTTGTTACTATGAATTCTTCAACAGTTTACTAGTACAAAAGTCGTCTTTCTACATTCTCAAAAACTAAACGTTTAATGCAAATTATAATCTATATGGCTATACGTCATTTGACTCATTGCCACTCAAAATGTTAAGACGTTGAAGCCCAAAGAAAACAGCTAAGAAAAAGTAACCATCAACTAATTAAATTCAACTTGACAAATTAGTACTCACTGTTGTCTCTTTTTGGGTGTTTCTAGTCCACTTAATCAACAAATATCAATCATACGAAATTTCGAGTGAAGTGAATTTAGAGATCAAGTCAAGTTACATGACCAAATCAACTAACCGCGTTCCCTGAACCGCATTTAACGTAGCCAAGTTTAATAATCAATAAACGAGCTAACTTTTGAGGAAAACAAAATCCACTTCTAGAGAAAATGTGTGTCACTGTTAAATTTTTTTTTTCAAACCATATATATGATGTTTTAGAAACTTAGAAAATCCTTGGAAAATGCAATTCCTGAAACTTAGACTTGCTCAAGTCAAGTGATCAAGTCGTCTCTGTGGCAAAAAAGATAATAACATACTATGCTTCTCAATTGTGAATGTCTCACTAGTTTGGAGCTTCTGCGAGGTATGTGATATTTCTACCACTCCCTTCTTCCCCGTTGCTGCTGCTGGGGCCTGGGGGTGATTCAAGACTTTGAATGAGACTATTATTTTTTTAATTATGATTATAAAAATGTGACTTGCAGTTCCTTGCTTTTTCCTTCAAAGTTGAGACTTCTGTGAGTTTGTTCTAATACTTGTATAAATATAATGTCTTTTCTTGTTTTCTTTAATTAGGCATTGAATTATGTCTTGATTTTCAGATCTGTGAGTCTATCTAAGTGCTAGTTTTTAGACTTTTTTTCCCTTCCATTTTGTTTACACATCTTGAAGTAACACCACTGTCCTCTGCATGTTAGAATTATGGTTGCTGCAGCTTAGGTACAGTTTTAGTTTGTTTTTATCAAGGATTCTTGGGTCTTCTTAAATTGTCCGTCAATAGAAAATAATTTTACATCTGGTATGCATCAGTTTTTTAGGTTGAATAAAGAGAGAAAATTATGGCAGTTATGATGAAATTGATTTTATCCTATTACAGGACACTCCACTCCTCAGTTTTGGCATGATTGTAGCATATATCAAGAATCTCTATCTTGGTAAATTAACTCTTTGATTTCTGTAGATATTGTCAAGGTCCTGTAATTTTTGTCAGATTGTTGTAACCACAAACTTCTATTTTCAATCAACTTCAACTGCTGAAGTTTGAGTTGAATATAGCAGTTCAATTAGGAATTTTCAGGTTAACACCAACAAGTACATAAGACCTCAACATTACAAGTGAAAGTTACATATGTTGCTAATATATTTACGGAATGGTTTTAGATAGTTAAATTAATGTTCTTTTAGTCAGTATCCTTTTCTTTTTGTTTAAAGGCTTGTTTTGGCTAATGAAGAATATTTTTTATGCTCTATAAGAGTATTGATTTAGAGGAATTTGATTCAGGGAAGAAGAGATGCAATTTGCGGGTGCAATAGTTTCAACTTCTGGGATATAGAAGGAGTTTTGTTTACACTGTTTGAGTAGAGAATTCAGTATAGAGTTTTCAATATGGTAGGATTGGAACTCATACCCATAGGTACAATTTTGACTGTGGTAACCAACCAGGTCTTGAAAACAGCTCACGCAGCATCTGATGTTCTTATTGGCAAAGAAGGTTTTAAGGCCCTTTCAAAATATCTATTTGATATTGAGCCAGTGCTAAAGGAATTACAGCTTCAAGAACTGAATGAGTCTCAAGCCGCTAGAGTTGCGCTGGAGTCTCTTGAAGCAGATGTTAAAAAGGCAAATAATTTGGTTGAGAAGTATGGGAACCGTGGCCGTTTTTTCTTACTGGTTAAGTGCCGATCCATAGTTCAGGAGGTTGAACAAGTCACAAGGGATATTGGAAAGTCTCTGGCTGCGTTGTCTATTGCAAATACTGAAGTCCTATCAAGAATTTCTGATCAGGTCAATAGACTAAAGAATGAGATGCAAATGGTGGAGTTTGAGGCTTCACAAGCTCAGCTTCAAATTGTTGACAAGTTGAACCAGGGACTAAGAGAACAGAAACATGATCAGGCCTTTGCAAATGACATGCTAGAGGAGATAGCAAGGGCAGTTGGGGTGCCAGTGGAACCCTCAGAGATAAGCAAAGAGTTGGCCAGCATTAGGAGGGAAAAAGAAGAAGCTGCCAACAGGAAAGAAAGAGCTGAATGTATTTTTTTGGAGCAGATCATTCAGTTACTATCTCGAGCCGATGCAGCGAGGGATTATGAAGAAGTGGAGAGGCAATACTTTGAAAGGGTTAAGGTGATAGAGAGATATGATTCTAGGGAAAAATACATCCCACCACTTAATCCTTTCCTTTGTTCCATAACTGAAGCTGTTATGGTAGATCCCGTCAGCCTTTGCACTGGTACTACATGTGAGAGATCTGCCATTGAAGCTTGGCTTTATGATGGCAAAAGGATAGACCCAGCAACCAAGGAGGTTCTTGAAGATACTACCTTGAGGTCTAACATTCCACTACGACAATCCATTGAAGAGTGGAGAGAACTTAATTACTGTCTCATAATAAGGTCTATCAGGGAAAATTTATTATCCAATTTAGACCTGCAAGAATCCTTAAGCCAAATGCAGGCTCTAATAAGAGAGAATTCTATTAACAAGGATTGGATTTCTATAGGAGAGCTTACTGATATTGTTATCTCTATCCTTGGGAGCTCTTATGACAAAGATGTGACAACGAAGATTTTGATTGCTTTGAAGGATGTTGTAGAAGGGCACGCGAGAAACAAGGTAGGCAAGCTTTTTCTTTTTCATGCTTCTTCAGTCAAATCACACACTTACAATTTATGATTTAGGGGGATGAATGGGAGACACACAGGTATTATAAATGTTAATATATATTTTCTTGATTATACTATGGTTGTATTTTGTTTATCATAAAGTTTTTAAAAAATTATATGTTGCTGATGCTTGTCGCGGCCCATTGATTTCATATGGCCATTTCCTATATTGATGTTTCTCTCACTGTTCCTGAATAGGAAGTGGACCAGTTTCACCATTGAGATATTCCTCAGTCCTTTTTATTGCCACACACACAGACACACACCAAACATGCAATCATAATGATCACTTTAAATTCAACATTTGCATAAAATTTTACAGGAGAAAGTGGCTGAATCTCAAGGATGGGATCATATTATTTCCTGCCTGGGGAGTGACTCTAGCATTTCAAAGGCAGCAATTGATCTGCTATATGAGCTGCTTCAAGAACGATCTGGTTGGAATAAATGTTTCTGCAAAAAACTTTCTGAAAATCGCACTGCAGTTCGTTTCCTTATCACCATTCTAAAGAATACTATCAACGATTCTGCTGAGGTTGCAGAAAAGATTTTACTGGAGCTTTTTGAACAAAACCAGGAGACTATCACTACTGCTGCTAATTTTGGCTGGTATAGACCACTTGTTGATTGCATGATTCGAGGTAAGAAGATGGATTATTTTCAACTTGTAATCAAATGAATATTTTTCATTACATGAAGTACATAATTGTGTAATTGGCATTGCAATGGTAAAAATGACAAGGATGCCATGTCCCCTCGCTATCTAAGGAAACATAGAATTGTCTTAAATTGTGAAGTATTTCGGTTTATAATTTTTTGTTTGAAACATGAAATGGATGCTTTGAAAACTTCTAGAAAATTGTTATTAAATATTTGTCTCATGGTTTCATAATCTCTTCCTATTGTAAACATGAAACAGTAGCGTTAATGGTAAACAAGGCCTCCTTGTAATGCCTATGAAAATCTTCAAGCAATGCACGTATCCTCTATTAAAAAAATCACTTTTAAGATCAGATGGTAGATGTTATATATTTTCTTCTATGTATGATGCATAACAATTTATCTATTTTGCTGTGGATGTAGTCAAATTAGGACCTTCTTTTTCCTTTAGTTTGTATCCTATAGATTTTTGTTGCACTGTGCACCAAATAAAGCAGCTGGTCCTGATTGATCACAATCCTTTAGACAGAAAGGTTACTTATATAGTAGATCATAAATAGTTGTTTCTCCTTGTTTATCTTCTCAGGACCAGATTCGAGAATGTTGATGGTAAAAGCCATAGTGAATTTGGAGTTGAATGATTTAAACTTGAAACTCCTTGGTGAGGAAGGAAGTATACCACCTTTGCTGGAAATGCTGTCGGGCGGTATTGAATCAAAAAACTTGTCATTATCAGCCCTGGTTAAACTAGCAGGATCTCATGCCAATAAGGGAATTATTGCTGCATCTGGAGGTGTTCCTCTTATTCTAGATTTAATGTTCTCTCCTCCCACAAGGACAGTCATTATCATTAAATGCGCTGAAATCCTTGAGAAGCTTTCTTCTGATGGTTATGGAATTGATTTCTTTGTTGATGGAGATGGGAAACAACTTGAGTTAGATTCCATCATCACTAATTTGCTAGCCTTGCAGCAGAATTCCAACTCAGGTCACAACTTCCGTAAGCCTGCACTTCGTGCTCTTCTTGGCATTTGCAAGTTTGAGACTGGTTTGGTTAAGAAAGCAATTCTTGCAGCCAATGGTGTATCTTTAATTCTTCCACTTCTTGATGATTCTGACTCAGAAATCCGGGAGACTGCCATAAACCTTCTCTTTCTTTTCTCTCAACATGAGCCAGAAGGAATAGTTGAATACCTCTTCAGGCCCAGAAGGCTGGAAGCTTTGATTGGATTTCTTGAGAATGAAGACAACGACAATGTACGGATGGCTGCTGCTGGTTTACTAGCTAACCTGCCAAAATCAGAACGAGAACTCACTATGAAGCTGATTGACTTGGGTGGACTTGATGCAATCATAAGCATTTTGAAAACGGGCAAGATGGAAGCAAAAGAAAACGCTCTCAGTGCACTCTTCAGGTTCACAGACCCCACAAATATTGAGTCACAGCGTGACTTGGTTAAACGCGGAATATATCCTATGCTTGTCAATTTTCTTAATACTGGTTCAGTCACTGCAAAGGCAAGAGCAGCAGCTTTCATTGGTGACCTTTCTATGAGCACTCCAAAGCTCACAGTTATTTCCAAACCAACTGGTTGCTGTTTTCTCAGATCATCACGTGTTCCTCTATGTTCAGCTCATGGGAGTGTATGTAGTGTGAGTACCACATTTTGTTTGTTGGAAGCAAATGCATTGCCTGGCTTGATAAAGCTGTTACATGGGGAGGTTCATGCAACTGCTTATGAAGCAATACAGACACTTTCTACATTGGTTTTGGAAGACTTTCCTCAAAGAGGAGCTCGTGTCTTGCATGATTCAAATGCAATAAGACCCCTATTGGATATATTGAATTGGGGAACTGATTCTCTCAAGGCAGAAGTTCTAGGACTATTGGAGAGGGTGTTTGTGTCAAGGGAAATGGTAGACTACTATGGAACAACTGCTAGATCACGCTTAATTGGTCTCACTGGCATGAATATATATGGGGATGGTCACCTCAGGAGAAAAGCTGCCAAGGTACTATCATTGCTTGAACGCTATTCAAAGTCATCATCATCTGCAATCTCTGGAGTTCTGGAGTGAAATTCTAGTCCCTTAAGTAGTAACTATTTGCTTCAACTCTATTCTAATTAACTTTCTCGATTTATATATAGGGTTCCTCTTGAAATTCAAATCAATTATCTGTATTTTGCTCTCTTTGTATTTTCTCACCTTTTTCGGTATTATTCTTTGTTAGTTAAAAATCCAATTTACTGTGTTAAATTAAATCAGGAGTAGTTTTGCTCAACTTGTACTGTGTATGTAGGTTTCCAAACTTTTAAAAGTGTAACTCATTTAATTGCCGCATCTATTGCTGCCATATGTTGAAAATTTCAGTCTGGGTTTATAAAAGATTGACTTATGTACTCATTGTCTCAAGGTCTTGGGATTGTATTTTGACGTCCTACTCATTGTAAGGATACCTACCTAAATATTCCTTCAACCCACACATGTGTGAGTGACATTAGATGAGCCATAGCAAAGAGCTAGTGACACCCACTTGTAGACCCAAAAAGTGTCATTGAGTGGATGATGCTTCACACTTGGGGAGTGAGTCCTACATAGAATGAGATATGAGTAAGTTAGGAGTTTATAAAGAGATAGACTCATGTACTCATTGTCTTTTAAAGTTTTAAAGTTTTTTGGGGTTGTATTGTGATATCCTATTGATTGTAAAGTTTCCTACTTAAATAAGGATCCCATAGGAAAAGGGAGAATGCTATAACTTGATAAACCAAAACTCAATTCAGGGTAGAAGCAAGAGGCACTCATACAATTTGCCATTACTTTCTTGTTCAAATTTTCATATATGTGTAGTGGGTGGGGGACATATTGACCAGAATCAAGGGTAGTGAAAGGTGGAAGATGTCTTGAAATAACTGTCTTACTCGTAGGCCACAGCTACGGCTAACATTTTCTGCATCAACCCAAATGCCGTGTCTTGATAACCCACTTGGATTAGCTAAGGTAAGATGGTAACAAAAAGCAAACATAAAACAATAAGATGCGTTACAAAGTCCCTGTCATTTGTATGTAACACGAACACTCCCCTCGGATTCTATATGAAAAATCAGTGTGACAGCACCAAAATTCAATATTGTCAGCAAGACAGCTAGTACGTTATAGATTGCAAGCTATACATCAAGTCAAGGTCCTTTGTTTATTTCACATTGATAATGGGTGGGTCTCTCTACCAACGCTTTATGCATTATATTCGACATTAAATTGGTAAAAAAAAACTAAAAAATTAAATTATGGAGTTTTATCATATGGTTCCGGTTTACTGTTTATTTTATGTGCAGCCCTTTAAGGGGTGTGGATCTTTTTAACTTGTCAAACAGACGTGTTCAAATGGAGTTGATTTCATTGATGTTATTATATCCATAAAAAAAGTTCATAGATTTATATAATTTCATTAAAAATATCTTTTTCTTTTTCTTTTTTTCTCTTCTTTACGCTTCTAGCGACTCACTTTTGGCTTTGTACCTGTTTATGTACTCAAAAATTAGATACAGATTCCATCTTTCTTTACGGACTCTGAAATTTGCACGAAAAGTAGCTCCTTCCTGCCTTGTACATGGCTTTCTGCATAATGAAATTTTTATCATTTTTTCTAATGTGCAGTCACACGATTAAAAAATTAAATATATTTCATTAAATGCTTTAAATAATTATAAAAAATATAGTAAATATTTTTTTATGATTTTACGATAATAAATATTTTTATTTTTAGTAAAAAATACTTTTAACTTCTTAATATATGTCTTTAGATACATATTAAAAAAATAAATTTTTTAAATGGCATATATCCTCTATTTTAAAAAAATTATTCTGTTCATTTTCTGTGATGGCTGCTTATAGGCTCCCAGAGGTCATATTCATATTTATTTGTTATTACTCAATCGTGTAGTTGAAACATTGGAACGCTCCTGTAGCTGATGAAAAATATTGTAATGAAATTATTCCTACCTAAGGTTAGTTTGGAGATGGTTTATTACAACTTTTTCCAATTGACCTTTTGCTAATCTTCTTAACATATCCTTTATTGTAATTGTGTAATAGATACTTTGTAATCTATAAATTCATCAATACAATAAAGAAGTGCAGCCAACTGTCACGTGTCAACATGTTAAATTTGATGTTTTGATGTGCATTTTTCCATGTAAACCCATGCTCTGTTAATTTGATGCTAATTTTATTCATAAATCTCCGAATATATACGTGCATGATTATATCTTCGGCCTCTATTAGTTTAGCATATTGTTTTATGATCCTACGCATGTGAATTATACTACGTTATATTAACATCTTTGGATGTCGAATCCTACCCTGAACCTCAGAACTCACATTCCTCATGGTTAATTGAGTGATAACCAAGAAGGGTCCTAAGAAAAATGTTTCAACATTTATGATGCTATTTTAGAAACTACTCCTTCAGCTTGCCACACCCATGTTACAGGATGATTGAATAGAAGTGAGAGTAGAGGATGTAATAACACATAATAAGCACTTATTACTTTGAGAGAGAGGATGTTGTCACCCAAGTCAGCAAGACAGCAACAACACCAATAACATTAACTCCGAAGCAGCAAGATATCTAGGTCGATCGAGACCTCATGCAATGTAGCAGTTCAAATCGCAACAATATAGCTATTATGAGAGTTGTGATGAGAAGGAAAGAGGAGTCAATATATATTTTTAAAAAATCAAAATCAAAATACGAGGGTTACACAGTATATATGATTTTCATTATAAATTTATAATTGATGTTAAAATTTAGCTCTCTTCTAAATTTTAAAAATTTTAAAATATTTATAAAAAGTAATAAGGAAGAAATTTTAATACCCTATAATCTCTCATTTTTCTCTTCGTTCTCGGTACTTGAATATTGGGAGTGACCTAACACTATTTTCAGTGATTGTTCTTATTGTGTGGTGACTCTCTAACGGTGTGAGTTGGGAATGACTTGTCAAGGGAGAAGAAGGAGACTTTATTCAAGAAACATTGCAACGTTCAAGTTAAAAAGAATTTGGATGATGATATTTGTGGGCATAAGTTTGAAGATCCTAACATTCCAACATCCTTATGCTGTTTCCTTCCTTCATATAGGCATTGCTTTTTTCAAGTTTTGATCTTTTATCGTAGCACTGTAACACTGAAATTAGTCACTGGACTAATATCTGTGTAGTAAGGATTTCTTTAATGTGACTAGACACTTTTTACGAGATTTTAGATGGTTAAACCCTCTTATAATTAAAAATTAGACACACAATTCACGTTGATCAATGAGACAGATCCTATAAATATTTGCTTAGTTGTATGATCGAGTCATGTAGATCATGGACTAATTGGAGTAATCCTAACCAAAGTGGCAATAGGATATCTATATCTCTACGGCTGCTGTTAGGGGTAAGCCTTATCATTTTCAAAATAAATTTTAACTATTACATGAAACTTTTTCTTTCCCCATAAATATTTTGCCTATACATTTCCCTCCGGCCATTCTTTTCCTCAAGTCATGGTCATGGCATGGACCTCCTTCCTAATAAATGTAATGTCAAAGGAATCTATCTATGAACAAGCAATAAATGACATAATGAGAAGTCAAGGCTTCAAATATATAGGTGGGCAGTAACAGGTACTATCTTCCCTAGTTATTGCCAAGTAGCGTTCAACATATATTCACAAATGTTACAATTTATGATTGATACCCTTCTACTGTAACAAATAGGTGTGCAGTAACGGATATTTCTTCCCTAATTATTGCCAAGAAGCATTTCAACATTGCCAATACATAATCTATGTTGGAGAGGCTCTGCGATGGATATCCTTATACAGTTATATTTATTTAGAAGGATGACTAAAGAGTACATTTCAGTGCTTAAACAATAATATCTCTGGAATGATAAAGACTTGCAAGAGATATTATCGTATGCTAGCTCTGTAGGCAAACAATTATTGGGGTAGCTGGTAACATCATTCTTCATGGAGGAGTATAGAATGAAGGGCTATTTTTAGTGAATTCTTCGTATATGTCTTCACTGAGATTACAACCAAAATGGGGAATCCTCACTACGTCACGACGATATTTTATACTCATGCAGTTATTTTTCCTGAGAGAATAGGATTTTATGATATTTGCAGTATGAAAAAATTACCCTTTTCTTATATTCAAATATTATATATATATAAGACAATATTGTTCAAGCAAGAAGAATCATTATGTGACAAAAATTTCTTTTTAAATATTTAAAGTTGTTTCATATTTAAGACATAAATTAAATTAAAAAAATTTAATTTACATTTTGAGAAAAAATAAATTTCATATTCTCAAACAAAATGAATCTCATATTGAAAGAATATGAGAATTTTATTTTTTTAAAAAAAATTCAAATTAGTCAATGATATTTAAGTTCAATTTGGATAAATTTTTAGAAATTTTTTTATAGGAGATAAAAATCATAAAAATAAATAAAATTTCTTTTATAAGTTAAAAAAATTATTTTTTAAAATTTAGAGAAATTAAATGAAAGAGCTTATAAAAAAATTAGAGATAATTTTTTTTTATTTTTTTATATTAATGTTTTTAAAAAAGAAATTTTTAGAAATTTATACAAATTAAATCTTATATGAAATATGTTTTTCTTGAAATATATTTTTATTTCACATATTTACAAATAACTAATAATCTCTAATCTAATTTAATATAGATAAAATATAGTTCGTGCACGCAATTATCAACTTTTGTACCCCTGGTTCGTCAAATCTTTGGCAGTTTGGCTAACCACTACAATTTTTTTAGTCAAATTGCAAAGTGCGTGCATACATATACAACGCTATACACAGAAATGTGTTATTATCAAAATAAAATTGTTAAATAATTTGTATTACTAATATTTCTTTTTAAGTGATAAAAAAATAAAAATTTATCATAATTGTTTATCTATCAGTTATTGTATTAATATTCTTGCAATAATATTTTTTAACCGTCAATATTTTATAATTAAGTCTTAGCTCTGAAAATATAGTTTTAAGAGTTTGTCTATATTTTCTTATCCAATCTGACCAAAATTTTAACAATCACATGTATGTATTTTTTTAATTTAAAATATATATCACTGGAAGTATCGCTATCCAAGGATATCACCAAAATTTGTTTTATTCCCTAATATTTTTCTTGATGTCTCATTCATCTTTGATTATAACTGGTTTTTGCACCTGGCAAGGACACCGATACTAAAACGATTAAATGGAGTTATTTGCTACATTTTTATTAAGCATTATAAGTATCTAATCAGTCATTTATCATTTATTAATTATATTTAATGCATTTTATAACTGATAAATATGTTATCGCTTGAGGCGTAACACCCTTTTATGTTGTAACTTTATAACAAGTGTCTCAGTTGAATTTAAAGGCATTGTATTTGGTCCTGATATATATAAAATTTTAAAAATCTGATTTTTACTGGCATGTGATCTTATTTTTTAAAGTTTTGACTTGTATGTATAGTTTTATTTGTTTATATTTAGATTTTTATCTTTCATTATGATGAACTTAAATCATTAAATAATTGGGTTAAAAAATTGATCGAAGCGGTGAAGGGAAGAAGAAGAAAGGGGTTCACTCACTTTCACCGAAAAGACAAAAAAAAAAAGGAGCATGGGAAATGGTAGGTTGTTTCGTGTGAGGCATATTTGTGGTCTAACTTCCAATGGAAGCACCGAATAATCTTATGCCCAAAATTGCCTCTTAACTTGTGAATTTGAAAAGTGTGGTTCACAAATTCACAATTCACATGCTGCAACTGCAACTGCAACTGCAACATCGCAATTCGGTCAAATTGGTGGCATTTAAGAGATCAATAGTTATGGGTTTGTTGGATGAAGCTGTCCCAAAGTACTTTCCATTAAAACGCGCGTAAGCGGTGACTTCTTTTAAGGTCAACTCGTTCCCACTCATCCTTATCGTTCTTTATTTCTTCTCTTTTTTTTCTTTTTTAAATCTCTTGGTTTTGTGTTCCTCATCAGGAGCGGATTTAAACACAAATATCTATATCTCACATATTTATATTTCAAAACTCACTAAAAAAATATATAAATTCAGATAATAAAAAAGATAACAAAAACATGTAAGAGAAGCCTAAATTTAAAAGCATAAATACATACTAAGATGGAATTTCTTTTTCAGATTAACCATCCTAGGAAATGCAGTGAAAGTTTATACCACTGCACCAATCTTTTAGGTTATTTAATTTTATACTTCATTAATAGAAATGATTATAATATTAATTTATGAAAATTTATATTTCTTTTTATGTTGATCTTTGTTATTTTGTACGATAGCCTCAATATATTTAAATTATGTGCATGGCGTGTGGGGTTCATTTTTTCAAATATGGCATTTTTACCACGAAAGTATCGGAATATGGATTTGTAATCAATATTATATATATAAGATTTCAAAAAATTGCCTGTGGCGATTTTTAAAAAATGAAAAATTGGTTTAAAGTGAAAAACGCTACGGGTAACTTTTAGGATAGATTTTTTTTTTTTTTTTTGTAAGTAGTTAAAACTAACTGTTGGCAATTTTAAAGTAGAAAAGTGATTTTATACATTCAAAAATTATCACTTGCAACTTTTTAAAAGAAAAATTGTCATTGAAGAGTTTTAAAAAATTTGTCTATATATAATTCATTCGTATTTATAGCGAATTGCATCTTAAAAGTTTTTTATTCTCCATTTTTAATCCTCTTTTATCATATTTTATAGTTGAAAAAAAATGAGTGCAAATATAATAATATACTTTAATAGTGAGATTGTTTCAAATACGAGTGAAGGTGTGAGATTTACATGTGAGAAGCCAACTTACATTTATATTCCTTACAATATATCATTTGAAACACTTAAATATTGACTTTGTCAATATATTGAAGTGGAGACTCTAAAAATAGTGGAGAGAATAATTTATAGGTATCCAATCTCTATTTTTGGAGGTTTCATGCAATACCAAGTGATGACAATAAACAATGATGATGATATTCAACAAATGTTTCAGATTTATTACGAGCGTCATGATCAAAATCCTTCAATTGAGTTGTATGTTATTTTTAAACAAATTATAGTTGGTGCATATACGAGTGTTGTTCTTAATAGAGATGTTGAATGAGAACAAAATAACGTTGAAAGTGACGATGACGACTTTGAAAGAGATTATGAAAGTGGTGAGAATAATGATGATGATAGTTTGGATGATGATGCAGATGATGAAGACTCTTATTTATCAAACTTAGTGATTAACCAACATATGTCTAGGGTTCCATCATTCTTGTATGCTTTAGATCTTAATGCTATGCAAGTTCCTGAATTTTCAGAGCATGCTAACTTAGGTATGTTGACATATTTTATTATATTTGCAGTAATAAATTTATCTTTAGTTGTGCGAATGATATTTAGTTTGTTGTTGTTTTTTTTTTTTGTGTTTTATAGGTTATTGTGACGTAGATGAAGAATTGTATGTTGGAATGCAATTTAATGACAGAAAAATTGTTGTATGCAAAATTAAGAATTATAGTATATCAAAATGAGTGGACTACAAAGTTTTCGAGTTTGAACCAAATACGTTTTGTTGTAAATGTGTTAGTTATGACATAGATTGTGAGTGACTTGTTTGAGCTAGTTTGAGGAAGAACAAATATAATGGGCCACATAGTTGTACCCGGACAAGAATTTCACAAGATCATAGAAAGTTGACGCAGAAATAATTGCAGAATGTATGAAGCTAATAATTGAATTTGACCCTTCTTGTAAGATAAAATTGGTGATTAGTGAAGTTCAAGCTCGATATAGATACACAACAACATATTGGAAAGCATGGATGACAAAGCAAAAAGTAATTGAAAACGTATTTGGTCAGTGGGAAGCCTTATATGAAGCCCTGCCGAAATGATGTATAGCAATGTGTGATGTTGTTTGAGGATCAGTTGTTCTAGTTGGATGTTGTTCAAGCTTATCACAATGATAACCAAGTTCCTGATGTCAAATATTTTAGAGTTTTTTTGGAGTTTTGGTCCTTGTATTAGAGCATTTAGACACTGCAAATCACTTGTGCAGCTCGATGGGACATATTTATATAAACAATACAAATGAGCTCTATTAGTAGCAGTTGCACAAGATGACAATCAAAATATAATACCAATATTACCTTTGCTATTATTGAAGGAGAAACTGCAGATGGTTGACAATTTTTTCTTGATAATTTACGCAAATATGTCGTGAAGCAAGATGGTGTTGGCATTATTTCTGATCGTCACAAGTCAAGTAATGCAGCAATAAGACGAAGCAATGGATAGTGGAAACCTCCAAAGGCATTCTATATGTATTATATCAGACACATTACTGCCAATTTTTTTCGAAGATTGTGTACCAACTCACAGGGGCATGAGTAAACGGACATAACATGCGTGAAAAAAAAATCCCTTCGTTTTCCTCCTCTAGGTCCATCATCCTCTACACCCTGCTCATCTGTGGCATCAGTTGTCTCTTCTTCATGTGATGTAGGTTTTACATCGGACACATTTGCAGATGCACCTGTAAATGTTTGTTATGTCATCTCCAAAGACATGATTGGTATGGAGCATTGCTCACTTGGAGTAACTGGTTCTGGTCGATAAACTTATTCATCAATAGCTGTTTCTTCCATGATTGTGTTCTCATTAAAGTCAATTCCATAGTGAAGAATGTCTTGACCATGTGTGTCATCATCAATGACAAAGTCATATGTGCATAAAAACCCATGAGACATGACACTTCCAGTGCTACAATCAATATATCTCCTTCTCAGCAATCCTCTACTTTTGGAGCCACGACGAATAACTCTTCTATCCATAGACATGCGTGAAGGTTGGGGTTGTTCATCCCATTAAAATGGATGTCACTAGTTCATGTGCGGTGACCAATATAACTCCTCATTTGGTTGAACTGAGGATGGTGGAATCCCCTGTTACTGCGTGGGTAGAGACATGAAATTTTGCTCTAACAGGCACTGTTGTTATTGAGATTGTGGTTGTTCCATTGTAGGGACAACCAATTCATTGCATAGATTGTGTACCAACTCCAATACTCATTCAAAGGATAATAGTTGTTAATTGGCATTCCTTCTAATGTACATTGATATCGTTGTTCCTACATTGTCACTCAATCATCATGTATTAATCTCCAATTCTTTGGTTCTCTTAAACCACACAAGCCTTTGTTGTGGATTCCCTCAAGACTTTGGGACAGAAGAGGAATAGGCTGAGCAAATCTATATTGACACATTACACGGTTAGCTGCATGCCACTCTACAACCTCAAAGCATATCAATAGGCTTACAGTTGACCATAATAGACGTTCGCCTCTCACGTAATCTGGAATAACTACGTCAATAGCTTCATCCTCATATAGTCACCATAGAAACTACATTAACACAAAATACATTATATATACCTTAGTAATGTGAAAGAGGTACAAAATTATTTAACAAGAGTTAACATATGTTAACTGGTATCTCATGAAGTCCCATTTTATCTAATGTCACTCTAACATTTCCAAGGTCTCTATATGAAGTATTGGTTAGATATCGAATGTGTCGCTATCCAAGTGCAAGTGGAAATATTATTGGTTCACCAGGTATTAGAGCAAACCATGGGAGTTGGTGTCATGTCCATACCTACAGTAGTATTAAGCATTCATAAATTTCTTTAGCATCTTATCGTGAACCACAATCTAGACCTCTATACAGAAAGGCAAGACATGCTAAACCCCAACTATATATTCCAATTTCATCAACATTCACCAACAATTGTAAAAAATTTTCATAGACTATTGAATTACTTTTATTCGGCATTAGAACATGTCTCAACAAAGAAAGTATGTATCCACAAGTATGTTGTGCTATCCTATGGTCAAAATTAGTAGGAAGCCAACCAAAATATTGCGTGATCCACTTCAATCTTATTTTTGAATCTTCAACATCGTTAGATACAGGCCGACTACCTAGTAACTATTCACACATATCCTGCAATGCTATAATATTCGGATTAGTAGAACCACTAACAGGTAGACCATTGATTTACAGTCCAAGCAACATATCAACATCTTTTAATGTTACTGTGCCTTCTCCACAAGGAAGATAGAATATATGTGTTTCTGGTCTTCAACATTCAACAAGTGCAAGCCCACCATTTATATGCATTTAACATATTTGTGCAAGACGATAAAGTCCAAGATTATGTAAAATGTCATATATCTCAGGTCTAGGCGGTGTTATCACTAAGTAACGAGGTCGTAATAGTCTCGTTACCTGACATAAAAAAATAATTAATCATTAAATACATTATTTAAATTATCATCATTTTAAAATATTTAATCATATTAGATATTTAATCACTAAATATAATATTTAATAACTAGCCATAATTACAAAATTTTATTTTAATAACATAAATCATAAAAATTACTTACATTTTCAGCTCGTAGTAATTTTGAGATGTGCTTTTCTGAATTCATAATTGTATCACAAACCATATTAAAGAAATTTGTTAATCAATATATTTTTTAAAAAAATTAAACTAAATATTTTTTTGAATTTTTTTTATTTTTTAACTCTTTTTTTCTTTTATTTTCATTATTTTTCTCTTTTTTTATCGTCAATTCTTTCTTCACTCTTCCATCTTAGTTTCTCTCTTCTACATTCTTTCCGCACATGAGTTTATGATTAAAAAGATCATTATATAGCTCTAAAAATTGTTTGGCAATTTTTCACTCTGCAAATTTCCTATTCAGCATTCACGCTTTATCACGTCAAAGCCTAGCATATTTAAATATTGTAGACTCTCCAAAAATAGCCACCAATAACTTTTCAAAATTCACAGTTCCGTAAAATTGTCACAAATAACATATTAACGTAATTATAACTTTTATATCTCATATTTAAATTAATAAACCTGACGTGTGGTGGTATACAATCTCTAATTTTGTCTGAGATGCTTTTGAACTAAACTACAGAAGTCACACGTGCTCTTGTTCTTCTTTGGACGTAAAAATACTTATAAAACATCAACTCAAAACTGTTCGGTGATCGATACAAAATAATCAGTGTTATTCGAAGAAAAAGAATTAACAAGTGTCAATTGCCTGAACACCCTTGTGATCTCTGTCTACCAATTTATAAATGTGTCAAGTATATATTCAATACTCTACTTTTATGATAAAAACATGACAATATAAAAGATAATAAATATATAACAATTAAATAAAAATATTATAAGATAAAAATAGAAAAAATATGCCTGATACATGTTTGAATAACAAATTATACAGTAATTTTTCAGACTTTTTATAAAAAAAAAAACTAAATCACAAGAATTAAGGAAAATAATTAAATTAATTATATTTTTTTATAAATATAAATTTTATTTTAAAAATATTTATGATATTAAATAGTATAATTATCACTTGTATATTTAATGATACTAATAAATAATATAAAAAAAGTTTAACAATTAATATATTTTAAATTTATTTTATATTCTTTATAATTAGAACTAAAAATATATATACTTATTTAGTTTCTTATAAAAGAGATAAAAGGAAGTAATATATTATTTTATTTTATTGATTTCTAACTCAAACTTTCTCATATAATAAAATTTATACTTAAGAAATAGATAAAATAAGCTTTAAAAATATATTTATCAATTTTTATCAGTTAAATAAATATTAAAATAAAAAAATCACTATTGTATTATTTTATACTAGAGGATAAGCCTAAAAGTACTAACCAGGAAGCTGACCTTAGAGATATGACATAGTACATTTTAGAGATAAACATTGACCCTTGGATGGTTTTAGCTTTTGATATTAATGACCACACGATGCCTATGTAGTAAATGGCAATAATTGAGTTGAACAAGGTACAGTGCTTAGGGCAAAAGTTAGTAAACATCCAGAACAATTGAGCAATTCCAAATTTAGGGGCTTTAAATGTAGATTAATAAAACTGCAGAAACGTGGCACTCTTATGTAGTCTTCAAGCTGTCTATTTAAATACTCAAATTTACTCCCAGAATTTAGAGTTTGCACAATCAGCTCGGGAAGAGAGTTTGTAAATTAATCCATATTTTAAATTTTAATTTTGTTCTAATTATTTTTGAATGTTATTATTTTTGCAGATAGATATCATATATTTTAATTTTGATTTAATTGAGCCTTAAACTTTATTAAATTTATAAATAGACACTTTAAACATTATTTTTTAAATTAATTCTTAAATTTTATATATTTTACAAATAACTCCTTCTATAAATTAACTAAGTTAGAGTTAAATTAATAAAAAATATTAACCATTGATCTATCTTAAATATTAGTTAATTATTTTTTCTTATATTTTATTTTTTAAACATAAAAACATAATAAATATTTTGAATTTAAGAAAAAACCACTAAAAATAATAGAAGAAAAATGGGTATATATATATATATGATATTATAATACTAGTATATAATCATAGTAATAATAATATAACGGCAATAATTTTAAGAGGGAAATATAGTAACAAAATATTGATGATATAATATAAATTTATAGCATATAATATTTATTATTTTTCTTTGTATTTAGCCTTGAATGTAGGGTTTTTCATGCTATGATGTTTCAAAAAATGAATTAAATAAAAAAAAAATACAAATGATCGATTGAGTTTTATGGTAAATAAGTTATTGATCTTTTCTTTGAAAATTTAAATCTAATTTAATTTACAAAATTGACTATTTTAAAAAAGAATAAAGTTTAAGGGCCAATTGTAGTATATTTAAAATTTAAGGTATCTAATTATAAAATCAGAAAAAAATAATGATTATTTGAACCAAAATTAAAGTTTAAGATGGGTAATTATATATAAAAAAGCAATCAATTAAGATAAAAATACATATATTTATAACAAGGGTAAAATTGAAGGGATGATATACTCTTTCCCAATTGGGATTTAAATAATCTCATACTTATTGCACGATGCAACAACCGACTATGTTGAAACGGTCATTGAGTAAATTTTTTACTGATGAATGTTGAATCTCTTTTCCCTTTTTCTTTGAAGTGTTTAAACTGCAGATTCTGTTCAACAATTATAACCAGAAAGAGAATTGAATTAAGCTCTAGTTAAGCAACAATATAAAAAGCTTAGGTAGCATACTTAGGGGGGAGGGGTTGCTTAAAAGTGTGAAACAGCGCACATAGGATGGAGGCTTTCCTCTCTGGAACGAAAGCGAAAAGGAAGAGGAAACAGAAAGAAGAGACGCATAAACATCATTTATTTTTATAGTTCACCAATCAATAACGTATGATTTTGACCCAAAGGGTGGACTGTTTACCGATCTTAATATTAACACGCATGCATGTGCTGTGGCAGTGTTGTACTCGTGTCTATAAATGAACGCGAAATGAGAATACTTGGCCAAAAAATAAAGTGGCAAAACAGCAATAACATGGAAAGAACAAGGTTAAATAACGTTACAAAACCCAAATGTGAAGCCTATTTTCCCAGTTGGCTTATTCAATGCCTCCGCATGTAACAATTAAAAGTTCGTTGGGGTAGTTGTATCGACTATCCTCCTCCTCCTCCTCCTCTCTCTCTCTCTCTCTTCCCACCCTTTAAAACCCTGTCATCCTTCATAATTTTGCAACCCATTGATCTTTTTCTCACTTTTGTTCTCATTCAGTCACATTCTTAGCCTCACATATACTCGATCTCTTCCAAAGTTGAGTACTTTACCAAAATAAAAAATTTCCCGTTGAGAAAGAGAACTCAGAGCCACACTCTTTTGATTTTAAACAATTGTATCCCTTGTTTTCATCCATTTTCCTGCTTTATACAAACCCAATAAGCCCATTTCCAGAGAGTTCCCCCTCCTCATGGCAGATCATAAGAATGATTCAGGAACCGTTTCTGTTGAAGCTTCAAGAGAAAGAAGAAAACTTCCCAACTTTCTACTATCTGTGAGACTTAAGTATGTGAAGCTTGGTTACCACTACGTAATTTCCAATGCTATGTACCTTTTGCTCATACCCCTTTTTGGGCTAGCTTCTGCTCATCTGTCAACAATCTCTCTCCAAGATGTTGTCCAACTATGGGAAAACCTCAAGTTCAATCTTGTGTCTGTGACTCTATGTTCAAGTCTTATAGTATTCCTTGTTACTCTCTACTTCATGAGCCGCCCAAGAGGGGTTTACTTGGTGGATTTTGCATGTTACAAGCCAGAGCCAGACTGCACTTGCACAAGGGAGATTTTCATGGAAAGGTCTGAGTTAACCGGGGTCTTCTCAGAGGAGAACTTGGCCTTTCAGAAGAAGATACTTGAGAGGTCTGGTTTGGGACAGAAGACTTACTTGCCTCCAGCAATCTTGAGTGTTCCACCAAACCCTTGTATGGCTGAAGCAAGGAAAGAAGCTGAGGAAGTGATGTTTGGAGCCATTGATCAGCTTCTAGCCAAAACTGGGGTCAAGGCTAAGGATATTGGCATTTTGGTGGTGAATTGCAGCTTGTTCAATCCCACACCGTCACTTTCTGCTATGATTGTGAACCACTACAAGCTAAGAGGGAATATCCTAAGTTATAATCTCGGTGGCATGGGTTGCAGTGCTGGCCTTATCTCTATAGACCTTGCCAAGCAGCTCCTGCAGGTTTGCACTTCTATTCTTTCAAAAATTTTGATTATCCCCTCTTTAATCTTACTATTGGTTATTTTCATTCATATAGCTATAACTTCATCTACCGTAACTGTCTAGCATGCATGTCTGTATAGTCTATATCTTCATGTGGCCAAATTGAAAATCAAATGGAAATCTTGTAGCAGGATGTTCTATATAAACATCATGTGGGGCCACATGTAGGCCCTTAGTGTGTAGGTGTATCTTGTGGCAATTGTAGCACCAGTTGTCCACATGTCCAGTTGGTCCATGTTCTTTGTCCATTTTGCTGGCAGTTTTTGTTAGGTTAGCGGTTAGCCACCCAATTTAATACAATCCCTAGCGACAAGTATCCCAAAGAAATGGACCCTTTTTAGATGTGTCTATAGTATGGCTTCCTAATTGTCCACCTCTTTATGATCTTGACATACGAACAATTCCTGTTCATCTATAATAATAACTAATCAAAAGCGATTTAATTGATTGTTTCGTTCACTTGATTCTTTGTTTTTTATTTGTTCATGATGTGGATATACGCACTCATGACTATCTCTGGATTGCTCTATTTCAAAGTATTAAGGGCTAATTATTCATTTTTCTATGACAATTCTATATAGGTTCATCCAAACTCTTATGCCTTAGTGGTGAGCATGGAGAATATCACTCTCAACTGGTATTTTGGCAACAACCGGCCAATGCTAGTCTCAAATTGTCTCTTTAGAATGGGTGGAGCTGCAGTTCTCCTCTCCAACAGGCCTTCTGATCGCAGAAGAGCCAAATATCAACTTATCCATACAGTGCGTACTCATAAGGGTGCAGATGACAAATCTTATGGTTGTGTGTTTCAAGAAGAAGATGAGAAGAAAACAATTGGTGTTTCACTCTCAAAGGACTTAATGGCTGTAGCTGGAGAAGCCCTCAAGACTAACATCACAACACTTGGCCCATTAGTGCTTCCTATGTCAGAGCAGCTATTGTTTTTTGCAACTTTGGTTGCTAGAAAAGTGTTCAAGATGAAAATAAAACCATACATCCCAGATTTTAAGCTAGCTTTTGAGCACTTTTGCATCCATGCTGGAGGAAGAGCTGTGTTGGATGAATTGGAGAAAAATCTAGAGCTCACTGATTGGCATATGGAGCCTTCAAGAATGACTCTTTACAGGTTTGGTAACACTTCTAGCAGTTCATTGTGGTATGAATTGGCCTACACTGAAGCTAAAGGGAGGATCAGAAAGGGTGACAGGACTTGGCAGATTGCATTTGGTTCTGGGTTCAAGTGCAACAGTGCAGTGTGGCGTGCATTGAGGACCATTAATCCAGCAAAGGAGAAGAATCCTTGGATGAATGAGATTCATGAGTTTCCTGTTCATGTGCCTAAAGTGGCAACCATTGGTTCCTAAAATAACCTCTTGTTTTTTTTGGGAGGCTATCTTAAAGGAAGAAATTTATTTAAGGTTTCAATAGTTAATCTTAGGTGGTGTGCAAAAATAGAAGAGATTATTACTCCCAGCAGGTTTGCTGGTTTTGCAGTTTCTTTGATCTTGTGCTACTATTGTGCTGAAGTTGTAAGAGTGTGCATACAATTGTTGTCCCTTGAAACATTTATTACATGATTTTCATAAAATGTATTAATTGACCTTTCAAAGGTTTCTGAAATTTGATTTTTTAAGTTGCTTATTGAGCTGAAGAGCTACTACTAGTATTGGAGAAAAAAACGTATCGTGAATTAAGGTTTGACTAAACATTATTTCTTAAATAGTGCTATTGTTGGATAAAATCGATAGCTTGGTGTTTACGGTGAAAAATGACAGTTATAAACAAATAATTCAAAGATCAATCTGGGGACTGGATTTAGGTCCTCTTTGGGTTCTTTTAAGTGTGTTGTTAACGTGATGCTCAAATTAACGGCGTAAAAGAGTATTAAGCGGGAATAGTGAATAATAAATGTGCAGAATTAAATCAAACGTAGATGCTTTTACAAAAATGTAACAAACAGGAAGCCAAGAGTGTACAAAGATACAAGCAACGAATACTGAAATTAAAATGCAGAAAGGTAAATGTAGAGATTTAAAGGTGCGTGAATATAAACGTACGACTCCTCGCAATGGCGAACAGCGGCCACCGTAGGTCTCCTTGTAGCTGGTGTCTGGCGCGGTGCAGGGTTTCAGCGTCTCAGAGTGTTTAGGTGCGGTGTCTGGGTGCAAAAAGTCGTCCCTTGTGAAATAATGCTTTGTAGTATTTATAGACATGAAGATCACCACCGTTTTCCACCTTTTGCGGGCACTTCTTAGTAACTGCCTTCAACTGTTGATGCTCACTATCCACGATTGCTTGTGATCGTGCTGTTTGTTGGAGCTGTAACCGCTATCGCCCATGATCTCCTTTGCGTAGTGGTGAATGTTGATAACTACTGGTAACCGCTTTTGGATTTTTCAATACTCCTATCTTTCGAGTATTTCTGAGAGAAACCTAGAAAAACTCTTTTAATGTTATGGCCTTGGAATAGTTTCTTCTTGACTTCTCTTTTCGAGCTATTCTGGAGTTTTGAGAGTTTGTCTGGGTCTTGTGGACTTAGAACATTTTGCTCATTTCTATTTTTCGAGCAATTTTGGAGAGACTCTTGAGCTCGACCAGATTTGTGGACTTAGAATATTTTCTGACCACTTCTTATTTTTCGAGCGATTCTGGAGGAAATCTGGAACTCAGCCAAGTTTGTGGACTTAGAATATTTTCTTACCACTTCCTGCTTTTCGAGCAGTTTTGGGTGTCAGGTACTTGGAAACTCATCAAATATTCCTCGAAAAGCCATCAGTTTTTTGTAGACTTAGAATATTTTCTTACCACTTCCTGCTTTTCGAGCAGTTTTGGGTGTCAGGTACTTGGAAACTCATCAAATATTCCTCGAAAAGCCATCAGTTTTTTGTAGACTTAGAATATTTTCCTGTTAGTCCTGTTTTTCGAGCAGCTTTGGGTGTCAGGGACTTAAAAACTCCTCAAAACTCCTCGAAAAACCATCAGTTCTGTGGACTTGGAATATTTTCTTGCCAGTTCTATTTTTCGAGTAGTTTTTTGTGTCAGTGACTTAAGAACTCCTCAAAACTTCTCGAAAAAGCCTTTAGTTTTGTGGTCTTAGAATATTTTCTTGTCTTTCAAGCAGTTTAGAGAAAAATCAACAATGTGACAAAAATCTCTTAAAATAGCTCGAAATGTGTTCTTTTTAATTAAAACCAAAGATCTTCCAATATTCTCTTATGTTCAGGTTTATCTTTGGCTCCTTCTTGACCCTCAAAACTTGTTGAGATGTAGTTTCCTTCAAGATGATTTTTAACTTAGAAAATTTTCCTTATCCCAAACACTTGGATTCTTAATTAATGTTAAAAATCTAAACATATATAATTAATGGCTTGGATTCTTAATTGATGTTAAACATCTAAACATATATAATTAATTAATTAGGATATAGAGCTTTGGAAGAAAATGAAAAACTTAAAGTAGTGGATACAATTTTTTTTAATCAATACAAATACACAAGAGAGTAATCATCCAGTCTAATTCCAAAATATTTACGAAATTAATTAATTTGGTAATTGCATAAAATTGACAATTTGTTAGTTCATCAACAATATAAAATGACGTTAATTTGGTCAATTATAAAAATTATTAAATTTTTTTTCTCTAAATTGATTCCTAAAAAACTAGTATTATTTGAAAAGAAGATTTAAAAAGTAGCATTTAGTTTTCAATCAAATACTGAAAGTAATTTCATTTGTAAGTAATAGAAATGATATATTTGATTTCGCTTTCTATGCGTGAAGGAATTACTTCGACAAAATAATCAAATTGATGATGCCATGTAGGATTATTCACGGGTCGAGTTGGATCATATTTTAAAAATATTAGTTAAGTTTAAATTTATAATTCGAACTTAATTAGTCCGATTAAGAATAATTATGATGAGGTCAAGTAGTCTTAGGTCTTTAAAAGAAAGACAAGGAAAATTATTACTTTTAACTAAAAAGAAGGCAATATTTAAATTGTTTATTTTATACGATGTTTGCATATATAACAACTAACAATGATCAAGTTCATTGGCTGGCTCAGTTTTTCATATTTTTAACAATAATCAAGATAACTTAAATGAGCGTTTAATCTAAAATTGAGCCAACATTCACACTATGGATCACAACATCTCCGTCGTGTGACTCAGCTTTTCATATTAGAACCATACATTATCCTATTGTTAACTACATTACTCCAATTTCTAAATATTCATGGCAAGGTGTTCCATATATAAGATCTTAACAACTTCATCTGAGTTTTTTTAATATGTAATTTTTGCAAAGTCTAATTTTATTGAAGTAATGTATAGGCCAAAAAGCTAGCGTTTATATATAGTTGAAGGTTCGATTCATAATATTGATATTGATTTAGTGTTGTGGGTTGATATTATACATTCTTTGGTTGGTATATATCTACTCTGGCAAGTTGAAGCAGTCCAAACATCTATCAGGATCCAAATGGTAAAACATAAATCACTTCCGGTTTGAAAGAAATTGTCAAGTAAAACTTAATTTCTGTGTCTGACAACTCAGTGAAATGAGAACATTTTATGATAAAAAATAGTTAAGTTCCAAAAGATGATGCTCATCGAGTAGCAAGATCACAGGTGAATTTTAACTCGATCGATCTAAAGCCAATTTCATTATATTATTAATATATCCCTTGAAATTAATATATTTTTCATATGAAATTGTTGCTATGTTACATTATCATTGCTTGCTGTTAAGAGTATCCATATTCCATTTGTTAATTTTCACTGAAAGGTTGACACAAAACGTTTAGCGAAACAATCCATGCATTGCACAAAGTAATGTATACTGCATCTCAACGGCATGAATTTTGAAGGCAAAAAAATAAACCAATCATTCAAAACTCAAAATATATTTATACTTTATTTCTTTATATCAAAAGTTGATTTAAATGAAGTGAAATGAAAGAAAACAAATTGAAAATAACTGAAAGGAAAAGAAACGTAATTAAAATGATTGAAATCAAGGTGGTTTGAATACTTCTCGTGATCCGTTGGATTATTCTTTAATGTGGAAGAGATGTGCAAGTTTTTTTCTTTGTAAATTACACTTGAAAATATAATATTTTTTAAATTGGTTTTCATTTAAATTTATTCAAATTTTAAATAAAAATATGTAGTATTAATTCTTAGTAAAAAAAATAGAAAATTTACTATTTTTTATTAGATGTCTGGCTTGATAAAATTACTAAAAAAAAAGTGAATAACATTTAGAGGAAGAATACAAATTTAGTCAAAATTTGGGATTCGAGGAAGGGCATGCAGAAAAAATAGTAATGAATGGAACGACAGGAAAAAATTCTCCATAGAAGAATTTCCCTTCACTGGTTCAGATGGTACACATTTTTCTGCATGCCCTTCTTCGAATCCCAAATTTTGACTAAATTTGTATTCTTCCTCTAAATGTTATTCTAAGTTTTATTTAAAATTCAACCTTAAGAAGTAACTACTCTCTAATTTTTATTTTTTAACGATTTCACGTGTCAACTGCTTTTTTAAATAATAAAATTAAAGAATAGTTATTTAATAACTACTATCTAAATAATCTTTTGAAAGTTTATTTTAGAGAATGATTCAACACTAATTGCTCTTTAAATTTCTTATTATAAAGTAGTTTTTGATAAATATTTTTTAAATTTGCTCTCCATAAGTTATTTTTTTAGTGAAATAAACCTTTTATGTGCTTGAAAACACAAGTTAAAAAATTAATTTTTTTAAAGAAAAAACTAATGGTTTAGCTGCAGATGTCATCAACTAATTACCTCAATAGCTAAAATCATGAAGTGAAAAATACATGATAATTTAATGCAGCATCTCTTATGCATCCCTTCATATACCTATCTATTTTCTACCTTACATTTATATTTAACATTTATTTCAAAATTGGAGATATCAAGGTAAAGATCAAGCTCTAATATAACTCGTAAACTCAATCAAAAAGTTCTGATACTATATAATTAATAAATTAGTACAAAAACCTGAGTTATTACATGAAAAAAAATATAAGCATTTTTATAGCATCTCTAACCGTTAAAATTGCAATAATACTATTCTTTTGTTTACATAAAGTAATTGAAAAATACATAGCTGCATACTTGAGAATTTGTATTAGAAATTGTTTATTTTATTTACCCTGGAACGTTTTTTTAATCAAAATTTCTTTTAAATAAACGCTTTGCACAAGAAAATTGTAACGATAAAAAAGAACAATGCTATTTTATTCAGATTTCACTTTGAAGGAAAGTTACAAATGATGTAGTATCATTTGTTACCTTAATATTATTTTTTTTACGGAACTAACACCAATTACTTTTAACTTTATTTGTCTTTTGTTTAGTTGCTCTTTGTCATTGGTAACATATTTGGTAGAAAAGGAAACTTTTGTCATTTTTAAAATATCCAATAAAAATATAACTGCGTTGTTAATATTTTTGTTGCATTATTTAGCAAAATAGCTACAATTTAAAAGCGAAGAAAATTATAAATATCTTTATCTTGATGGTTTTTAACTGACTTATCATATGAAAATTTTATTGTAAAAAATAAATACCAAACGAATATAAAGTCTCTCCTGTTTTTATCTCTTTATAGTGGCCCTCACAGGCAAGACCCATCCCCTTTTGAAAGATAAAGGAAACACTAGAACCTAATGTTTTCCAAGCTAAATGATTTGTTATTTCAAATGATTAACTTTTATATAAAAGGGTAGAATTATTTTTTAAATTGTAGTTTTATCATAGAGTTATTTGAATACCACATAGACATAAAATGAAATTCTCTTAAGAAAAAAAATGTCAATCTATCCTCCAAAATCATAATAATAGACATAAATGCCAATCAATATAATTCACAGGATGGATGGAGTTTGTGTAATTGTGTACTGAGTGGGACATGTGATTAGCTGTGAACAACAAATTTTCTAATTGAAGTGGGCCTGAATTGGGTAGTTAACACTTTTCGAGTTAAGGTCTCTCCTTATTTTCTTGCCTTGAGCATTGGCATCTCTCTCCCATCATCAACTTGACCAATCCATCAACAAAAAAAGGCACAAAAATTTTGCTATGCATCTTTGATCTTTCTACCCATTCCATCCAATCGAATAATGTCAAAAGCAAAAGTAAACATGCCAAAACCTACAATCAAGGAACAGAAACAAACACAATTAATGTCATGATTACCATGTGCCTAAGTGGGGGGGATTGTTGTTTTTAGTAGCCTTTTTGCATTATTTGACTTCATGTTTGCATGTGCCACTTTCAATACTAGCTCAAAATACTTGATTTGGTTGGTAGAAAGTAGAGAGTAGGAAAATCTATACTTAATGACTAACAATATGCTGTTGGAAAAATATAGTGCACACTCGGCTTATGGAATAAACTAATGGAGCTTAAGTTTAAATTAAATTTTAATTAGCTAATGGAAAATGGCTTTTCTAATTGACCTTTTTTTTTTTATTAATTGCACAAATTGAGTTTGAAGATAGAGAATAATGTTATAAAATAATTTTTGGGCCCATTATGATGTTCACACAAAGCTCCTGATACTTGAAGAATTATCTCAGAACTATTCGGACACGTATAAAAGCTTCAAGTCGGTCAATAATAGCGATTTACACAGGGTAGGGTATATTTACAAACACCCTCGTCCTTGTGTCAATTCCGGTGCCATAAAAATTTGGGTAATAAGATGAACGTACCTATATATTGACATGTAATGGTAAACACCTTTGGGTTCATCACATGAATTTGTTTGGGCTGAAAAGCATATTGGTTATATATTTATATATATATTTTAAAATATAGTAAATCATGAGCGTGTAACAAAAAGTCAATATATTTTGAACAAAATATGACACTAAAGAAATCATTGTACTCTATCTAAAGTTGTCCTTACTAAAATGGAAAGAATCTTTTTCCCTTTAAATTTTCTTTTAAAAAATGAAAAATTATTTATTAATGTTGAATCTGAAAATATTAAATCTTTTATTACTTTTTCATTAAAATTACAATTTTGATTAACACCATTGAACTGAATTATTTTTAAAAACTAATAAATAAAATTTATTGATAATAAATTAGAGGTTGCTTTTATGATAAAATAAAGAAAGAGGAAAATAAATGGACATAAATAAGGGTAAGTGTACACAGATAAACATGGATGCATTTAGAATGACATATCGCACATATAAAGAGACTAATTAACTGTAACCTAACTTATAAAAGAAGAGAAAATTTTACTTTTATATTAGTAACAGTGGACAAGATTCCTAATTTATAGGAGAATACCAGATTACTTGATACGATGCACTCGCGAGCCTAATATAATCGTAACGAACTTTTAATAAATCTTAATAGATTAGGATAACAACACAGAATAAATTAAGATTATTTGCATTTTAAGAATTTAGTGACAATCATATCAGTTAAAGCACTGATATTTGCAGCATAGATTTGTTTGTTTAAAGATTTTATAAAAATGTAGTTTGAATAAGTCTAAGATTTTAATAATCTATAGGGTGAGTGTCCTTGAGATCAAGATTTTGGAGGGGGGAAAGCCAGCGGCGCTGGAGCAAGGAAAAGCTGGGAAGAAAGCACAGTGAAAAGAACAAAAAGGAAGGTAAAATGGTGCAAAAAGGTTGCGATAATGATAATATAAATGAATTTGGTCTGAAGAAGGGAAAGAAAAGCATCATTAGATATGATACAAAGGAAGTAAGCATAGGAAAGAAAGAATACTAGTGTAGTAGTGTATATGAGTGATGAAATTCAATCCAAAGCATTGGGACCAGCACAAGCCTTGAGAACGGGGCTCCAAATCCACTGAACCAAAAACTTTCTCCCATTCCTACCGTTAAGATTAAAAGTTCTTCCTTCTCTGTCCTTCATTACGGACCCAATGTAACCGCCACCGCCACCCGTGCCGTACAAACCCTCGCAAAGGTCACCAATCTCCGTCGGGGCAGTGGGGTCCTCCCCCGCGTACCACGCGTTCACCAGCGGATTCGACGACAGCTCCGCCAGTTCGTGCCCTATCACGCTCACCATTCCGTCCACTCCAACGTCGCCGTTCGGCGGCGATAACTGCCCCGGTCCCCCTCCTCCCATGTACCCCGGCACCGCGAACGGGTACGCGCACACTTCCGGACATTGTTTTCCCGAATTCCCCACCCACGCGTAGGGGAGCGTGTACCCCACCTTCGATGGGAAAGTGAAGTAGTGGAACCCGCAGACGGCGCGGCAGAAGTCCTCGACCGTGACGTCCTCCGCCGTGAGGATGAGGTAGATCCCGTTCCGGTGGTCCACCGGGAAGGGCTTGGAGCGCACCGCCGTGGCGATTACTTCCTGGACGGAGAGGCGCGTGAGGTGGTTGCCGTGGGAGTAGCGGAGGTCGGCGTACTCGCCGGCGATGGAGACGGAGCGGGAGATGTTTGCGCCGGTCTGGTCGGTGTAGAGGGAAACGGTGCGCCACCAGTCGGCGACGGAGGGGTAGGGTGCGGCGCGGCGGTTGGAGGCGGAGATGGAGAGGAGGAAGTCTTTGATGAGGAGCTTCTGAGACGGGGCCCACTTGCCGTACCAGATGAGGTATATGTTGATCGGAGAAGAGAGGACGGGTCCCATGTGGTACTTTAGCTTCACGAACTCTGAAGATCCTTCGAAGCGCTTGGAGGAAGAGAGTGTTCTGAGGGGTGGGACCTGAGGGTTGAATTTGGAGTAGTAGTGGGATGGGTTTGTGTTTAGGGTTTGCACCTCTGCTTCTTCATTGTTTGATATTGTTGCTGTGCATAATAGAGATGGCACTAGCAGGGATATGAGAAGGATCATGTGTGCCATTGCCATGGTGAGAAAACGAAGGGATGGGTTGTAGTGAAAATGGTAGGAGATAGATATATAGTGAAATTCAATGAGTGAGTGAAAATGGGCTGGAGACAGCTGCCATGTGTGGGCGCACTTTACTCATCAAAAACAATCATAAATATCTTTCTCTCTCTCTCTCTCCCCTTTTTTACTTTTTTGTTTTTGAAAACCGAGAATCGTTTTCTTCTAATCTTGTTGACTAATAATCACTTGTTTGCAAGCAAAGGGAATTTACCATTTTACTCTCTCTCGTTCACAACCGTCGGTGGTGGGGAAGGGCATATCACTTTTCCTTACCACCACCTTTGTTTTGTTCTGTTCTGTTTACCCTGTTGGTGAAGGTGGTGACTTTTATTTACTACAATCGGGTTTGGGACTTTGGGGGTGGAGAATGCCTAATGGGGCTCAAATGTCAGTGGATAATGAAACTTGAAGGCGAGCCAATGATGGGAATCATCGAAAAGGTTGCAAATTAGTTGGTGGGTATGGAAAATTATGAGGTGTTGTTGTTGGTGAAGAGCTGAGCATGTTGGGATGGTTGTTGTTGCAGACTGACAAGGAGACAAAGGCGTTCGTTCGTTCGTTGCCGTGAAATGTGTATGAACTGAGGCTACAAGGTTTGGCATTTCAAGGTTTGGCATTTCAAGTTTTCCCATTCTGCGTTGTGTTTTAGGATTTTACATGTCTTTCACTGAGATAAAGTGTTGTTGGAAAAATTTGAATTCCGTCAAGTGTTCAATGCCCAACAACTCTTTCTGCATATTTACCTCTCGCTGGGGGAAGCTTTTTCGTGGCTGGCAGAGAACTCAGTAGCATTTCTTTTTCATAATATCGAATATTAAAGCTCTCGTCCATTTTTTCTTTTTTAGTTGTTTCCTTCATAATAAAATTTAATTTTAATTCTTCAATTTGCGAGAAGATTGTGATATTTACAGGAGAACAAGAAAATGACAATAAAACATTATTTATTAAAAAAGAATTGATTACATCATTGTTTATTTATTTATATATATATATATAAAAACCTTCAACCTAAACCTTTTTTATTAGACACGTCTCATTTGGAGAGCCAGCTATCCTCTGCAATTTTTGCATGAAATAATTGTTGGCGAAGCTCAATACTTTGTTTCTCATAAATCTGGGTTTGTAAATTTGAGAGTGGACATTTCAAGAGCTTGAAAAATTCGTGAGGTAAATTTATTTTTTTTCAGTTAAGAGTGACATAATTTTAGTTTTACAATAAATTTTAATATAATGTTAAATTAAGACTTAAGTTAAACTCCCAAAACTAATTAAAGATTATTTTAGCTTCTATGTTAGCCATTTCTGTAGTGGATACAAACCTTCGTAACTTTTCATCTGTGTGTTTATTCTCTTCAATCCGAAATATACCCAAAATCTTTATCTATCATGTAGTTTCTGATCTGAGCATCTCAAAGAGAGTATGGTGTTGTGAGGTAAGTTTCTTGTGGTCATTCCTGCATAAGTGATGCATCAGCAGCTGATCCCATACATTTGTAATTTCACTTTGTCTCTCAACTGCTGAAAGTTTGCCCTTCAGTCACGGCATGCAGTCTGTCCAAAAGAAATCATTAACTTACCCGAAATCAGTTAGTGCTGCCCAGTGCCCACCAAGGTGGTGGTTCCACTTAAAATTATTAACTTCACCGTGTATAAAGTTCCTTACAAGTTCTCTGGCCCATTTTTGCTGATTTGACGTGGAGATTATAGTTTATTAACTAAATCCTATGTTAGTCTTCTACACTGAAGATAGAAGGTTCATCACTTTATGCCTATAAATACTTTTGACATCAATTCAGCTCTTCAATCATGGAAAGTGCCATTAAGATCGTTCTTCAGTGTACAGATCACAAGATTAAGGGACTAAATTGGTGTTGTTTTTAATGACCAAGAAAATCATTTGATATTTATTTTGCATGATAGAAGGATTGAATTGATGTAAAAATAATTTGATTAGCTAAAATAATGACACTGGTATTTAATACGAGTTTACACTAATTTATTTTGACCTTTTCACGGCCAGCTAATCGATTTTAGTCGTCTTGTTGGCTGTTGAGGCAAAATCACAGAAAAATCTTGATTCTATCAAATCGGGTCTGAAATTATTGATCTATCTCAATCACAACAATTGTTCATGCGACTATTGGTCCTTTCCTATATTTACAGTTTGCTATGCCATATGCTATCTGCTAATAGCACTTTTAAAAAAATTACAAGGGTGAGATAATGCAATATTCGATATAGAACTCCCTAGGGTCAAGGTTTTGTTAGTTTGTAGGTCATCTTTTGATTTATAATAAGTGGCGAGCATGCTAAATTACTGAGGGCATTGTATGCTATCATGGGTATGGGTCTTTGTAAAGAGTTGAAAATGAAGTCTTTTTTACTGTGCGTGCATCCAACCTTGACGCTGTGTTGACAAACTATTGCCTAACAGCTCGTTTAATGAATTCAGATACAATTTCTTATCCTAAGCCTATTTGTGTTAAATTTTCACTGGTGAATGGTGATGGAAGCATAATTTCTTCCTAGTTACACTATTGATCTTTTTCTCCCCCGGTCCCACGATACTTTGAAATTTAGGCGAGACATGTGCTTATGATTATGAAAAATTTACAAGCTTATGATTATGTGTTAGCATTGACCAATATTCATATTTCAGAAGCTAGTCCTTGGTGTTGTATCTTGTTTCTAAGTAATTTGGGTGTCTTAACAGTTTTTTAAGTCAATCCACGGTGAAGATACCTGAATGAGCTCTTATTTTCTTTTCATCTATTTCACAACATCATTCTCTTCTGCTAGCAGCCTCCTCCAATGCCCACTGCACGTTAATACTACCTTGGACCTTATGCATGTAGAATATAATTCTGTACTCTCTTTTTTTTTTTTTTTTCTTTTATCTGTTTCGGAGCATATTTTAAAAGGGAATCAGAATAATTTATTCTTGGCTTAATGACATTTTCTGTCAATTGCTATCAACTTTTTATTTTTGATTCCGAAGTTTTTTCTTTCATATTGCATGTCGTTGCTTATACATTAGCCTCAAGATGCTTATGGCCTGGGCCATGAAGAATATCATCAATGAGGAGTTATTGTTTAAATAATAGAAAGAATAACTTGGCATTGTGTTTTATATTTGGGTGGTTCCACAACATTTACCGTCCTTCTGGAAATTGGATGGTTAAGGAGCTTCGAGTTGTAGATTCCATAGCATACGCCACAGAATATGGGATAACCATTTTGTCTCGTGTCCATCATGTTCATGCCAAGAGGCTGAGTATGTTTAAAACTCCGATAAAAGGTTGATAAGAAGGCTCAGCTTCTTCTTTTACATATGTGAAACAATTGGGACATTGTTCTTTGACCCTTATGAGTGATCTTAGGGCATGATTGGATACAGAGTCTCAACAGAGAAACACACCTAAGGGATTTTTTATCATGGCAAATATTTTTTCCTTTCACCAAACAGCTGTTCACAATGGAGAAACTTAACAAACTTTAAGGCATGTTTATATAAGATGGAGAATGATTTTGTTAGAAGTGAAGAAGATCATTGCCATTTAATGTACCTTGTGTCATGACAACATCAGGATCTTTTATTTTATACACAGAATCGATTGTATGCTTTGCAACGCAAAATATGCATACACTAACTGCATGTTTGGATTTCACTTTCAATTTCCGTTAAACCAAAAGCTAAAAAGAAAATGTATAGTAAAGAAAAAACGTTAAAAGTATCTTAAAAATCATAAAACCGAGTTATATATTGTATGCAGAAAGGTCCTAAATATGTTTGCTTTGACCATGCAGATTTGATTGCTCAAATCAAGGGAAAAAAGGGATCGAAATGAAGGTATTATTTATTTTTACAACTTGGCTTCTGACAAAGAATGATATTTTTTTTAGAGTTTGCTAATTTCAGCCTTTGAATGAACCTAAGTAGAACATGGAAGATATTTCTAAGTAGTAATTGTGTTAGTGTTGTACTAATGCTGGAATTATATTCATTTTAATTGACGCTTCGGATACTTCAAATAATATTTTTTAATTTTATTTTTAAACTATTATACCAATATAAAATAGAATACAACAATAACATCATAACTTGTAACATTTTATTACGTGTGCAACATTATTTTTTAACATATAAAGTCTCTATTATGATTTAAATTTTATTATAAATTAATTTTATACATATTAAGTTGATACGGGGAAAACCTTTTTCATTCATTCTTTCTTGATTTTTGGGTATTATTTGTCCTATTTCGTTTAATAAACTCACTTGTAATGTGAGAGGAGTTAATGCAATTGCAGTATCTGCGTGGATATCCTATTTAAAGGCGAAAGAACACTCCATATCTCTCGGCCATGCTCTCTTGATTTTTGCCACCCTTCAGAAACGTGAACAACAATCTTCTTACATTCTATAATGCAGGGTTTTTATCGTCGGTCCAAATAATTCAATTATTTTCGTGGTCGTCAAATAATGTACGATTCAAATTATGTATCTACCGATTATGCATGGGCATCGCATTGACAACCCAATGATCAGTTATACATTAGGCATGATTAAAGAAAAAAGGCTTACGTCTAACGTTAATGGACCTTTGGGTCTCTTTCTGGTATTTCAAGACAAAAACAAATAAAGTGGGCGTTGGGCTTCTTCAATTGCTCAATTGAAAAGCTCACTCATTAAAACCATGGGTTGATTTGGAAAACAAAAGCCCATCCTTGGGGTCTTGGGCTTCTTCAATTGAGTGACTGTAAAGCCCACTCGGTCAAGCCATGCTTTCTGTCTTTTTCCTCTTTCTATGGAGCCTAGTATATGCTTAAGTTGAAAAGGAAAAATATATTCACATACAATAAATGCTAGGTACGTAATCATTTCTTACCTTGTCACTTTTCTTTTAGGTTTATAATTTCAAAATACAGAGTTAATTTTCAGGTTTTACGCAAGATATCTTATTTTTTTATGGGCCAATATGTCATTTTTTGTTCATTAGGCTGTAACTGCAGTGTACACATGCTGACATCTCACAAATTACATTATGCAAATTGTCAGCCTATGTACATTGTCAGGAAGTAGACTACTGACCACTATTAAATTTCATATCTCAAGAAATTTGCATAATGGGAATTTTGGGAATTTGTTATATGGGTGTTAATAGATAATGGGTATTAAATAAAAAGCTGCTTAACCTTCTCTTTTTTTTATCTTCCGGAATATAATAGAAGCTAAATACAGTCACCAGTGGGTTCTTTTAGTATTTTATTCTGAGAAACTTTGTTTATTGGGGTTATTTGCTTTAGTGCCTTGATTCAAGGATTGGTAATTTGATATGAATAGGCTTTGTTGTGTAGTCACTGATGTTCTCAGGAGTGCTAGAGCATAAAGCAGATACAGGTGTACCAAGTTTTGGGCACTTTTATTTACTCAGAAATGACAAAGTTGGTGCACAGTATTAATGTCAGCTAGGTTGCAGGGTGTAAGCTATGCTTTTATGAATCGAAGAGCATAATAAATTAGATGAGTCTCCACACACCCTAGCTTATTTGTTCCAAGTTAAACTCATCACGGTTTTTTAACCTTTTTATTGCTTAATTTTGTATGAACAGGAATTGGATTAGTTTAAACTATCTCATGGCCTCAATAACTTCAAGTAGACTAATGAGATTTTGTTTATAAAAAATTGAATAAAAAGTTAATACAATTTTTATTATAATGTATTAACTTTATTAATCCACTTAGGATGGAGTTATTTATTTCAGGGGATAACTTAGACAAACCTACTTAAATAAGAAAGGGAAATACGTGGTTCAATTAGGATCAAATTTTTGACATTATATCAAACTCAGTTGAATTTGTAAGTTAGTTTTCGGACATTAGTGCTTAACACTGTTTAATTGCCTAGACTAGAAGGAACTGTATACGTACATAATTGTTATAAGTTAAAACAGTTTCGAGTTTCTTCACATCATCTTCCTTGACAGAAGGGCCCAGCAAGCCACTAACAATGGGAGTAAATGAAGGAAAGAAAAGATGGATAATGTTATCTGGACCACTTATCTATTTGCTAATCATGAAACAGCTAAATGTATTGCCATGCTTTATTCCTATCTTCGGCAATATTAATTATGCGCCAACGATATTATCCTCTATTAGCTGGTTGATCATGAGTCAATAATGTATTATAACACCATCCATTGCTGATTAATGTTTCTGCAGTAGGTGCTTTCCTTGACCCTACAAATCTTGCAGTATTAGCTGTTCCAATACGCTATCTAATTCATAATTTTATATGTATAAACTTGTATTTGCACATTCTTGAGGAAGTTAATAAAAATAACATTTCTATGTAGCCATTTCTTATTGTTCTAGATTTTTAACGTTACTCATACATACACATATACAGTTTTTTATACCACAATCATATGCTTTACATCACATCATTATTTTAATGGGTATTCACATCTCTCTTGTCCTTATCCATATCCGTTTTTGTATGATGGGTGGGGTACCGTAGTAATTAGCTTTAATAATAGAACTTAAAGTACTTAAAGGTAAAGAGATTTTCAAATCAGAAGCATTGGTTGGGAGAAGAATTATTTTGCTCCTCCCAAGACCACTAGTCATGTAATTGAGAAGAAAAATAAATGAATTAGTCGATTGGAATCAAATTTTATTGTGGAGATTCCAAACACCCTGATGGGTAATTTAAGATGTTTCTGAACAATTACAAAATATTTACTTTGTAATATATTTGATAATTAATCCAAGATTTAGAGGTAAATCTAATTTGCAATTTAGTTGGCCTACATTACTTTTCAATATTCCTCTAAAGGAAAACAACAACAAAATCCAGCTCCAATTAGTGCAACAAAAAAATGGAATCCTTTTATTGGAGAATTTCAAACTTTTTTTTTTCCATAACACTACGTTGTGGACGAACTAGTTTGTCAAAATCCTTTTTTGTCAAATCGCTTTCAATTAAATAAATAAAATAATGGTGTTGATTTTCCAAGTCTTTCTCAACAACGAGTCTTTCTAAGGAAATTCAACCCACCTAGCAACTTTGATGGAGGTAAGTTCAATGTTGAATAATTGGCTTAACCACCTCACGAGGGGTGATGGGAGATGAGTGAACAAATTACATGTTAGTATCAACTATGCTAAGCAGTGTCTCAAAAGCACATTTTCCTAAATAAATAAATAAAGAATAGCCACTAGATCATGATGTCCACCTTTGGACAAATTAGAAAAAGCTTAACCAAATGAAGAGTAGGTAATTGGTTTAATTCTGTGTGCAGAACACTCCAAAGTTTGCTATCTAATCAAATCTCAGTAGCACTGCGAGTACTCGAAAAGGTAATGACACAGTATAACATAGTTGTAGGTGCAGAGCAAATGTGGTCCGTGTCAATGTGACATGACTGCCTCTTTGGCATGTTCCCACAAGCCCAAAATAGATCCCTCATAAGCCATGAGAAATTGGAAAATAAAAAGGCAATTGGCCTAAATTAGGAAAGAATTAATAAGATAATGGTCATTTCATTATGGCAAACATGTCACTGACAGTGTAAACAAAATACCACAATGGAAGCACTAACACCATGTCACATGCACACCCTCTAACTGCAAATATGCATAGAGCAATCAATCAATTCAAAGAATGGAGTTATTTATTTCTATGACCCTTCAATTTCTTACTTGCCATCTGCAATGTCATTTATTGTATTAAGATCACACCACTTGTTTCTAGGATTCCTTCAGCTAGAGTGACAAAACTTATAAGGCAAGCATTATAATATATATAGAGAAGCTCATGATCCAAGTGAGCCAATGCTCATATCATTACTTTTTCTGGTTGTCTCTGGTCCTCTGATATCCTTTCCTAAAGCACTGATGCAAGTTGTCCTCTGTTCAATTAGTTAATGAACATTTTCCGGAGTGGAGAAAAGAGATGACATATATAAGCTATAATAGTATTATTTTATTTATAAAATTTTGTGGTTTTCCAAACCACGATTAAAAGTTCAGAAGCCACATTTTATGATGACTGTCAATTTTAAATGTATAATTTAATATTTATTTTTTATAATAATCTTATAAATACGAGAACGTTTAATAAAAAAAATAGTTTATAATTTTTATAATTAAATTTATATTGTGAAGTCTTATATAATAAGACTTTATTAAATAAATATTTAATTAAACTGATAATGTAATGATTATTATTTTTCTAAATCATATAACACTTTGATTTTAGTCCTTCTTAAAACAAAATGTTGGCACCCCTACACATATTTTGCCCTTTCCTTCTTGATGTTCATAATTATTGCTTCACCACACTAGCAACACATAAGAATGGATGTTTTAGGGGAGAATATTATATATGCAATGGAGTATTTGGAAACTCAAAAGTGAAAACCAAAAAAAAAAACTCATTTCATTCTAACAAATAATTACATGAACAAAAAATAGCACTCGCTTCTTTCTCTCTCATTGCATGCATTTAAGCAATATTTTACCAAATGCAACTAATTGATGAGTTTCTCAGTGAGGGAATTGACAGAAAAAACTGTTTTCAATTTTGCTATTTCAAATGGTGATTTAGCTTAACAAATGTTTGAAGAACTACCTCTTCAAAAGAGAGAAAAAATATAAAGAAAATTTTAAAAATAGAGAAGGATTTATTATATATTTTATAAATTCAATATAATAAATATATATTTTAATTAATTTAATATTTTTAAATACTTAAACTAAGAGAAGTTTAGAAAAATTGAGAAAGAGAAAGAGAACAGAGGGTGGAGGGAGTAACATTAATTTGATTGTCCTTGATGTTTAAAGAACCTGCACTCTCTTTCTCCAATTTGTCATTAAACGAGTCGGTCGTTGATTCTCATCCCAATAACATTAATTAGTCAATAGTGTTGCTTCTTCAATGGGCTGTGGCCCAAGTAGCACCAAAATAGACCAATGAATTATTAATAATAATGGTTTTTCTAATAATTTATAAATTTAAAATAAAATTCATTGTCGTATTCTTAAAATGATGATGAATCACACGCAAACGCGTTAAGGGGCGAGTCATAGTTATCTGACTTGTTAATCGAAATTTGGGGGCACATTGAAGATTAAATAGCATCACCTTTTCAGACTTTGGGCAACCATCAAAGAACCATGTAAGATGTGATGCTGCATCCTCTCATTTTGAAGCGCAGCCATTGCAACTTGCCATAACAGGTCTCAGACAGCTTTAGCTTTTTCCTTTCCTATTCAAGATGGGGAGGGATTTCAGAGAGATATCAATGAAAATTTTAAGTCCAATTTCATCATTGGAATGAAGACAATCAATGGAGAATCTATCTCACCTCTTTTATTTATTTTTTTATTTTTAAATAAACTATATTAACTGCATTTTAATTTAAATAATATATGAAAATTAATAATAATAAGAATCTTAAAAATAAAAAACTTAATAATTAAATTATAGTTTTAGTATAACGTGACATTTAAATTCTATTATTATTATTATTAATTGTTGTATTAATAATTATAAAAAAATGAATGTAGAAATAAAATTGTAAATTTTAAGACCATCCCAACATCATTTTCATTGCCCACTATTCTTCAATGTACAGGCTTATAATTATTATTAAGTTGTTTACCAAAAAAGTCTCGCCAAAAAGTTGGTTTATATCATTAAATTTGATTCACATTTGAAAAAGGTATGCAAATCAATCTAGTTCGGTATATAATTTATTAAGTTTAACTTCGCAATTAAATAAACTAACATAGGGCCAAATTTGCATATCAATTTTTTTTTTCACTTCAAAAATTGCTAACTTTTTTTTTAATACTTTCAATATTATTTTGATGCAAACAAATAATATCCCTTTAATTGTAATAAGTAAAAGAATTAGAAAAGTAATGCTTTAAATAAGAAAAGTGTAGATCATTAAGTAGTATTAATCTGGATTATGTTAAATAAATAGCAAAAATTGAAGTTTGAAAAAAAAAGGAAGAATTGGATGAATAACTTATATCGAACTTTATTCATAAATGATAAAAGTGTAAATAGATATGTCTCCTTTAGGGTGGCTTAGTGTTATTTGCATTACATGTTAAAAGGGTATTTTGTATACTAATAAAAGTGTGTAAATATTTTTTCATGTTAATACAATGAAAATTGTTTTGAGTATTTATTTGAAATTGTATAAAACTCAATAAAATAGGATAACTCAAAAACAACAAAATTAATTATTTCACTTTTAGTCTAATAATTTGATATCTCAATCATTAAGGATGAAAAATGATCACAAATCTTCTTCAAACATGTGTTAAAGAAAGTTATACATAAAAAAGTATGGTATGATAATTAAATGTGTTATACTTGTAGTGGTAATATTATATTATTTTACGTTTTATACATAAAAGAATATTTTAAAAATTTAATTATGTTTTCTTATAATTCTTCTATGGGTGAATCTTCAGAGCAATTACTAAATGAAAGGAGAAAAAAATGAATACAGTAAATATATTTACATGTTATATTATTCTATTAAACAGTTAGTGTTTTATGTGTTATTTTTATGACACTTTTATTGGTACGATAGTTAAAACCTTCTAAGCTATTGTTATATATTAATATAAGCAATATTATGTTATTTTATGTTAAGAATACATATAAAAAAAAAAAACATTACCTATGAAGAAAGGCTTTTTATTTATTTATTTTGATAAACGATAAAAAATATATATGAGACAAACGAAGGTTTATATATTTTAAAAAAATTATATATTTAGGAATGTTTTGGAGAAGATGTTATATTAGAAATGAGTACAAATATTTATAAAGTAACCATAACATTTATTTCTAATATTATGATAAAAATTTATTAAGTTGAAATTGTTATGGTTTTGTTATTTAAGTGTGTATTATAATAAAAAAAAATTAGATGAAATGTGAACTAAATGTATTTGCACTGAAACTCAATATCATAAATTAAGTTAGAGTAACTCTCTTAATTGATTCATGTGTAAAAAATATATTAAATGAAAAAATAAAACTTAAAAAAGTTAAGTAATTGATTTTTAATTGTTTCATCTGTATTATTATGTTGCAAAAAAAAATTTCAATTAATAGTAAGTTAATTGACAAAAGCTTGATTTTTGTTATATTGATTTAACAGAAATATATAACAAGAAAATAAGTCTTAACCTAAAATTACAATATGACTTATTTTAGCCAAAACCTTAGGGTTATTTTTTTATATGGGATTTTTTTTACTTAATGACCATAATATGGACTTTAGAAAAAAATTACATAAATATGGGAAATTTAAAAAATTGTCAGTAGCAATTTTTGGAAGTAAAAAAAAAGTAATTTTATATAATGGTAAAAATTATCACTGACGAGTTTTCAAAAATGTTTAACAATAAAAATTGTTTATGGCAATTTTTAAAAAATAAAATCACTAATGATGTTTTTTAAAATCTTGTTTTATATATAATCATTGCTATTTGTGATAAATTGCACTGTAACCATATTCTCTCCTCTCTCTAAAGCTTTCTATTGCATTTTTGTTGTTTGCATTTTGTTTGTTTGTTAAATTTGGCCATTCTATTGTAGTTGAAGAAAAAAATGAGTACAAATATGGTGGTGTACTTTAATGGTAAAATTATTATAAACACGTGTGAAGGTGAGAGATTTACATGTGAGAAGCCAATTTTTATGCATATTCCCTATAATATATCATATGAAACACTAAAATATTAGCTTTGTCAATATATTGAAGTGGAGACTCCAAAAATAGTAGAAAGTATAACGTATATGTGTTCGATTTCTATTTTTGGAGATTTCATGTAATACCAAGGAGTTGCAATAACAACCGACGAAGATATTCAACAAATATTCTGGATACATAATGAGCGTCAGGCCCTAACTCTTACCATTGAACTGTATATTGTTTTTAAACAAATTACAATTGATACACATGTAGAAGGTAGTGATGAGGAAGATGAAGCCTATGCGAGCATCGTTCTTAACAGAGAGATAGAATGAGAATAAAACAGAACCGAAAGTGATTACCCTGACTTTGATGAGGATGGTGATGATGAGGGATCAGAAGATGATGGAGTTGATGAAGACTCCTATTTATCAAGTGTAGTGATTGGCAAACATTCGTTTGAGGAGCCATTATTCATGCGTGCGTTAGATCTTACAAGTATGCAAGCACCTGAATTTCTAGAATATGATAACTTAGGTATGTGATGTTTGAGATTTTTAATTATACCCTTGTCATTTTATATTTAATTTAATGAATTAGTTTTTATTATTATTATTTATGTGTGTGATAGGAAATTCTAAGGTAGTAGGAGAATTGTGTGTTAGAATGTAATTTAATGACAGGGACAATGTTATACGAACAATTAAGCATTACAGTATGTTAAAAGGAGTGGACAATAAAATATTTGAGTCTGAACCAAATACATTTTACTATAAATGTGTTAGCTATGACATAGATTGTGATTGGCTTGTTCGGGCTAGCTTGAGGAAAAATAAATGTTTTTGGGAAATCAGGAAGTATAATGGGTCAAACACTTGTATGAGGGCTGAGATTTTGCAGGATCATAGCAAGTTGGATGAAGACACAATTGTATAATGTATTAAGCCAATGGTAGAATTTGACCCTTCTTTTAAGATTAAACTTGTGATTAATGAAGTTCAAGCTCGATTTGGATATACGACAACATATAGGAAAACGATGATAAAGCAAAAAGCAATTGAAAAAGTGTACAATGAGTGGGAAGCTTTGTATGAAGCCCTACCACAATGGTCTGTAATGATGTGTGATATTGTTCATGGGTCAATTGTTCAATTGGATTCTGTTAAAGCTTATCGCAATGATGAGTTGGTTCCTGATATTCAAATATTATGTCATATTTTTTGGAGTTTTGCTCCTTGCATTCGAGCATTCAGACACTATAAATTACTTGTGCAGATTGATGAAACACATTTATATGAAAAATACAAGAGAGCTTTATTGGTAGCTATTGCACAAGACGACAATCAGAATATTTTGCTGATTGGCTTTGCTATTATTGAAGGAGAAACTGCAGATGGTTGGCATTTTTTCCTTGAGAATTTACACAAACATGTCGTGACGCAAGATGGTGTTAGTATTATTTCTGATCGGCACGAGTCAATTAATGCAGTAATAAGACGAAGTAACGAACATTGAAAACCTCCAAAGGCATTTCACATGTATTGTATCAAACATATTACAGCTAATTTTTTGTGAAAATTTAAGACACCTTACTTGCATAAACTTGTCGTCCGCATGGATAATTGACATTATTCTTTTGTCAATGATGTTTACATTGAATTGTAAATTTTATATGTTGTTGACATGCTTATATTATTGAGTTTGTGGTATGCAGGTTATTTAAGAACTGAATCAGAATTTAATATTCATTATGAGTAGTGGGAACAACGTAGAGAGATATATACAAACTGGCTTAATAAAATTTCACGAGAGTGGGTTCTTGCAAATGACGGCGGGCATCGATGGGGTCACATGACCACCAATCTTGTTGAGTGCATTAATTCAGTATTAAAGGACACTCGTAATCTTCAAATAATTGCACTAGTTAGAGAACCTTACTTTCAATTGGCTGAGTTATTTGCATGTAAAGGTTGAGGCATATGCGTATAAAAAGGCTAAATATATTTTCTCTGAAGTTGTGACGACTCGACTTCAATCAAATCAACAAGCATCTAGAAACCTTTGTGTTACTGTATTTGATAGACGAAATAAGACTTTTCTTGTTCAAGATGTAAACAACAATCAAGAATATAAAGTCCAACACAGGCAAAGGTATTGTGATTGTGGTGACATCTAGACTGATAGATATCAATGTCATTACGTCATTACTGTTTGTTCTAGTAAGAACATTGATTGGCGTGGTTATGTCGATGATGTTTACAAGATAAATGAGTTGTGCAAAGTATATAAAAAGGAGTTTGGAGTCATTTGAAATGAAAGGATGTGAAAGATATATAGAGGCCCAAAACTTATTCCTAACTCAAATTTAAAGCGCATAATAAGAGGTTGTCCAAAATCAACATGTTTTTTTAATGAAATGGATAGGCGTGAGATGAGAAGAACCCAATGTTACACTCTTTGCTTAGGCGAAAGCTATAGTAGAAAAACATGTCCAAATGCTCCTGGGTCTAGTTTGCAATTGTGATGTTGTTGTTTTATGTAGTTTTAATTTATGTTGTTGTTGATGATGATTAAGTTGTTATCGTCATGTAAGATGAAGTGGCCTTGTTTAATTATAAATGTAAGGGTTATTGCAATATTTATTATACCTTGAAAGAGTATATGCATTAAGAGATGATAAATCATATAATATTTAACTAACAAACAAAGCTTCCTTCATTAAATATTTTATTGACAAATAAAGTTTCATAATATAAATAACATTCCATGCTTAAACATAAAGACAATAATGAAAACAAAAATTAAACATAAACATTAAACAAACATCATTTTCCCTTTTTCTTCTTGATTAATAAGGGGCTATATCTATCAAAGGCATGGGTGAAGGGACGTAACATGCGCGAAAAAAAAATCTCCTTCGTCTTCCTTCGGTAGGACCATCATTCCCAACACCTTGATCATTGTGACCTCGTGTGTAACTCTCTCATCAACTGTAGGTTTTACTTGTACCACATTCTCATATGTATTTGTACATGTGCTATGCTATTGTATCATCTCCTAAGACATGATTGGCACATAATATTGCTCACTCAATGACAATGTTTGCTGAAAAGTACCACCACACTTTGTTGTCACAAATTTTGGTCGATAAACATCTTCATCATCATTTTTCTCTTCATCCACAATTGTGTCTTCATTAAGGTCAAAGTTGCATGCAGAAATGATAAGAGAAGGTCTACCATCCTCAATGAGAAAGTCATATGTGGAAAGTAACCCACAAGATGTCTCACTTTCACTGCTGCAATCAATTGATCTCCTCCGACATGATTTATTGCTTGTTGACCCACGACGATTATCTCTTTTATCGACAAACATTCATGAAGGTTGTTGTTGAGAATTCTTCATCCCATTCAAATGGCTGCCATTGGTTTGTGTGTGGTGACCGATAAAACTTCTCATTTGGTTGAACTGACGGTGGTGGAATTTCCTGTTGATGCTCAGACAGTGGTGGGGACACTTCATCCACCAAAAACTGTTGTTGCTAGGGTGGTGGTTGTTCCATTTGTGGAGACAATCATAACCAATTCATTGCATACAATGTGTACCAATTCCAATACTCATTGGATGAGTAATATTGGTCAATTGTCATTCCCTGTAATGTACACTGATACCGTTGTTCCCACATTATCATCCAATCATCATGTATCAACCTCCAATCCTTTAGATCTCTTAATCCACGTAAGTCTTTGTTGTGGACACCGTCAAGACTTTGGGGTGGGGGAGGAATAGGCTGAGCAAATCCATATTGCTGCATCACATGGTCAGTTGCATGCCACTCTACAATCTCAAAGCATATCAATGGGCTTATAGTTGACTACAATAAACGTTCTCCTCTTAGATCATATAGAACAACGACATCAATTGCTTCATCCTCATATGGTCGTAACATAAACTGCATTTTAAAAAATAATTATTTATAAATAATTTTAAACATGTACAAAAATAGTTAAGAAATGTATAAATATATTAACAAGTACCTCGTGTAGTACCATTTTATTTAATGTTAGTCTAACATTTCCAAGATCCCTATATGGAGTCTTGGTTGGATATTGAAGATGTCTCAATCTGAGTATAAGTGAAAATATTATTGGTTCACCAGATATTGGAGCCAACCACTAGAGCCTATGTCATGTCCATACCTGCAACAATATTATGCATCCACAATTTCTTTGACATCATGTTGTGAACCGCGATCCAAATCTCTATACAGAACAGCAAAGCATGCTGAACCCCAACTGTACATTCCAATTTCATGGACATTTACCAACAATTGTAAGAATTTTCCATGTACTAAGTAATTGCTTTTGTTTGGCTTTAAAATATGTCCCAACAAAGAAAGTACATATCCACGATATGTTGTGCTATCCTAATGTTTGAATTAGCAGGAAGCCAACCAAGGTGTTGTATGATCCACTTTAATCTTATTTCAAAACCTTCAATATCATTTGATTCAGACCGACTTCCTAGTAACTGTTCACACATATTCTGCAGTGCCAAAGTATTTGGATTAGTAGAACCAGTAACTGCTATACCATTGTATCGTAGTCTAAGCAACATAGCAACATCTTCTAATGTTATTGTACATTCTCCACAAGAAAGATGAAATGTATGTGTTTCTGGTATTCAACGTTCAACAAGTGCATTTATAAGACCACTGTTTATATGCATTTGACATAATTATGCAATACGATCAAAACTAGCATTTCATAAAATCTTATTTATTTTAGGTCTAGGTGGCATTATAAATAAGTGACGTAGTCGTAATACTCTCATTACCTGAAATTAAAAAATAGTAATTTATTAGTAATCTACGTGTTAAATATATATATATATATATATATATATATATATATATAGATATATATCAAAATATAAAAAACTAACTATAAAAAAATAATATGTTTCTATTTAATTATACCCACACATAGTATTATTATTATTTTAACATAAATTGTGCTTTACTTATTTTTACATTCAATATTATTATTATTATTATTATTATTATTATTATTATTATACAATGACTATTATTAACACTTAATACAAATAATTTATTATATGTTTTTCAATGATAATAATTCTTATTAAAATAAATAATATAATAAAAATTATCCAATACTAAAATTTTATTATGTTTACTTAAACTAAAATAATTATCTTTATTTTATACAAACTTAAAATAAATTGCATTAATTAAAAATAAATAACTCAAATAAAATTAAGAAAAAAATTATTATACTACATTGCATGAATTAAAAAATAAATATTTACTTACATTTTAAGTATGAATACGTTGTGAAATATGTTTATTCGATTCTATAGTCACGTCTTGAACCATTTTAATAAATTTCTAATTTTTTTAACTCTATAAATTTTTCTATTTTTTTTCTTCCCCTTTTTGATATTGTTCTTCTCCTTCCTCCTTTTCTTTTTCGTATTTCCCTCTCTCTCATCCGCGTATACAGCATGGTTCAATCCCCATTTATAGGCATAGTTACCCTTCCAACTCCATCTGCCTAAAACGACATTTCAATGCATTGTTTCGCTGGTAAAAATTGTCACAATTTTTCAGTTACAGGACAATGCATTACTATGCTGGTAAAAATTGCTAGCCATGATTTTTCAGTTGCAGGACAAAGCAACAGAGCTCCAGGAAGAAAAAGACAGTAAAACTCGCCACCCACGATTTTACTGCTCCCTACAACACCTGCACCCACTGTTCATTGCAGCCTAATGTCAGATACAACACCTCCTTGTGCTTTGATGCGGATCTCAGGTAGAAATAAATAAGAGAAGATGAGAGATTAACCTGCAAAGACGCGCTCTGGAATTGCAAAAGCTGTCTTTGCCTCTATAATAGCCTCAATTCAAAGAAAAGTGTAAGTTACATTGATTCAGTCTTCAGGCTCACCTAATCTTCCTGAGAGCGTACCCTACAAAGAAGGGAAGAAAGTAACCTAGGACAAGATACAGTAAAAATCATGGGAGTGATTTTTCAAAGATCACAATTCAGTAATTATAGAGAAAAGTCTATATTCTAGTATTTATGTAATGAAAATGCCATGTTAAAATTAAATTTCCAAAACTTTATAACATACTTAAAAGTAATTTATCAATGATACACATTAAATATTAGTTTTAGTTTTACTCTTTTTGACATGAAAAATTCGCAACTATACTTATTGATTAAAAATTGACTACTATTCTATTATTATTATTTGAATAAATATATTTAAATCTACGTTCTTAACTTTTATATAGACAACTAATATTATTATTTTATATAATCAAATGTTGATTTAAAACAATTAAATGTAATGGGTTAACATAATTTTTTATTACGAGCCACAACATCTGACAAATAAATTCTGTATAAATTTCTTGACAAAGATATTAAATTTAATACTTATATCATTTAGTAATATTTAATATTTAATTATATTTTAAAAATATAATATTTATTAAAACAAAGTAATACAATAAAATATCAATTAATTTTATATTTAATTTAGTCAACAAAAAATTTTATATTTTATAAAAAAATATTAAATGAGTTAAATACACAAATTTAACTTTAAGACGTGTTTGGACGAGAATTTTTAATTAGATAGAATATAAATTAGTAAATGAATTATAATTAAAAAATAAATGAAAATATATATAAAAAATAATTTAAAATTTCACTATTTTATTAAAAAATTAAATAAAAGTTTTTAAATTAAAATTAAAACAAAAAATTTTAACTTATAAAATTATAAATTTAAAAAAAAAAAAAAAGAGTCACTCAAAATATGTGATTGAAATAGAGTGGATGTGATGATGATCTGTACAGTGCGCGTTGCAACAGAGGGATTGGTATGAACATGCAAGTGTTGTAGTCTATTTTTATAATATAATCTGACAAGACAAGTTTGTGATTAGCTTTACTGACTATAAAAATAATAAAAGTGGGTTAGTAACTTTCTCAAATTCTAGAATATTACCTTCAAGGGTCTGCATAGTATGGTACGACTGAAGCAGAAGTAGCAGAAGCAGAGGGTTGTTAAGAAGCGCAGCAGTCAAATACACTTTCACTACCAATCTTATGAGAAATGTAATGTAAAGTGTGATGCATTTCCCGCAGTGGAATGATATGCCATTATTGCCAATGCCAAGTTACAGCTTCCATCACAGACACAGTCAAATCACCTCCTCACACTTTTTTTTACTGTGGGGCCCCCCTCTATCATATTCTGCCGCGTGTTCTTTCACCAACGGGCTTATAAATTCACACCCCATTTTTTCCTTCACTTCCGTACCATCAAATTAATTCAATACCATCTTCGCCATACATTACTCATCAAACGGAGTCCATATTTTCACCTCTCTTTTAATTAACTTTTGCACCACAAAAGTCTAAATTTAAGAAAAATAATACTTAATTCTCTTATATTTTAATTTATTTTAATTAATTCTTAAATTTTATGTCTTCTAAAATTATTTGTTTATAGAATTTAATTTCAATCTGTTTGATTCTTAAATTCTATTTCATTTCAATATAGTCTCTTTTATTAAGGTTAAATGGCTAAAAAACTTTACTATTTATTTTTATATATCTCAATCATTCATAAAAATTGAAATAAATATTTTTTTTATTTCCCCTTTTTTCTAATTCAAAAACTTATATTGTACTTTCATATTTGATAACTATAAGTAAAAAATTAATCAATAATTAAAATGTCAAATAAATAAGAAATTCAGATTTCTTTTTTATCAGTAATTTAAATCTAGTTTAATGAAAATATTTACCAAAATCAAAGCTTTTAAAATCAGCTAAAACAAATTAAAAATTAGAGGTAGATATTTCAAATTAATAGATTTTAGTTATTAAAAATAAACTTTAAAATTAATTCTAATACACTGTCAATATTAAAATAATCATGCGAATTTAATTTTTTAAAAGTAAGATTGTAAAGTTAAAAATTATCTTCTTTAAATTAATTGTTGTCAAAATTAATATAAAAATTTGTGATTAAATAATTTTATATCATCAATACTTTATAATTAAATTTATACTTTTGACAAAAATGATAAGATAGATTTGACTTGAAGGTTGATTTACATAACCTGCCAATTTTTTCAAAGTGTTAGGATTTAAAAAAATGTTTATTAATTGAAAGTTTTTAATAAATATTCATTATTATTTTCTTTACTGTTGTCCTTCACGGATTTCCTGTTTTCGTTTATTTCAAGATTCCATTCCACGAGCCTTCCTTCTTATACGTCGTTTGCTGGCGTCACCAAAATACCCCCAGTCTCTTATTACCTACTTTTATCATGAATTAAATTATCGTTCATTGAAGTGCTATCAGAAATTATAATGAATATCGTTTTTTCATATTAAAATTAGTATTTGTTTATAAGTATATAAAACGTTTTAAAAAGTAGAAAAATATAATATTGTATTAAGTTTTAAATAAATAATAAAAAACAACTACAAGCAAATAAAAGAAACAACTGTTTCTATGATAAAAATGAAAAATATACATTTATTGGGTATACATATCTACTGAGAGACAACAAAAATGAAAGATGTAATATGTATTTAATGTGATAAAAAAGATAAAGAAATAAAGTAAAAAAATTGCAAATATGATTATTATGGCTCCAAGACGAAAAAATTAAAAGAAAGTAAAGTTTCAACCACTGGTCTCCTTTCAAGGGGCCGAAAGGTTGCAACTCCTCTATCTCTTTGCACTCCCTCTCAGAAATCAACAACCCAACCAAAAATGATATTATTAGACAAATGTTTTGAAAAAATAAAGCCTTTTACAGCACAATACTAAATACATCCACGATTAGCAAGCAAAATTGATCGATTTATATATGTTTAAAACATAATAATAGTGTCTTAAGGAATTAAAAAAACTATAGTTTGTTGGTCACCTATGCAAAGAATAATTCATACACAGAAACAAACATAGTTCCTCATAATATAATCACTATAGACAAATGTCTAATGCTGTAATGCATGTATGCTCAGGGGCTACGCATTTTTTAAAACTTAAAAATACTGTATTTAGTTATGCAGTTAGATTGTTGCAAATATTTACCTTTTTTCTTCAGCTATTTTATTACATTGATTGCTGATATATAGAGTTGCTACTACTTTGTACTTACACAGTCCCCTTGCAAAGGAAGAACCAAAAAAACAAAGGGAAAACCCGAAAAGAGTAAAATTTGGGGGTGGAAAAAAAAAAGGTCATCAACTCTTATCCAAATATTTTGGTTATATTTTTAATTAATGGTTAAAAAAAATCTATGGCTTGTCCTTGAGAAGAGAGGCTAATCCGGTGACCACCTTCGTTCCTCTCTCAACACTCTTCACTTTCACCGCCGGTGGCTGCCACGTCGCCATCGCCACCGGTGCCACGCTCTTCTCACCACCGGAAATAGTCACAGGATCCGGCGACGATGTTTTTTCGCCGAAGATCAGTTCCAATTCACCACAATCACTCTCCGCCGCAGCACTGTCGCCCAGATTCTCCGTCGACTCGTGTATGGCGACGGGCGGCGGCGGATTCGCCCTGGTACAAGAGCTGGATAGCCACTTGGCCAGCATATAATCCGCTTTTCTCCACGGCGGAACGTGCATCCCTTTCTTCTTCAGGCTCTGCTTCGCCGCCTCCGAGACGGCGGCGACGATCTGACAGAGACGGTCCGATTTTCCGACGAAAATGTTCGGCAGAGACTGAAGGATCGACTTGTAGGTTCCCGTCGATCGAGCTATCTCGAACTCTGATCGGAAATCGATATCAACAATCAATCTCTCACCTTCTACAACCACATCGATATACTCATATTCACCTGAATCAAAACCACATCATTCAATTTCTTCCACCCCGGGTGTTTCGAATCGAAAATATTTAGGTTGTTTTTTCAGCGAAATGAAATATTTAGGGGGAAAAATAGTACCAGCAGGATAAGATAGGGTTTTGTCCCATTTGGATTTGCATATGGAAGAATCGTAACCGAGAGATGAAAGGCCTTCGGTGACGATCTTTCTCAAATCGTCTTTTCGCTTGTAGACCTTGCTGTTCTTGTCAACGATCTTGGTTGTATCAGCTAAGAGGTTTCTCTCGGCAACACTCGCGCAAGGAATCAAGGTCTGCGAAAAAAAAACACGCAATTTGAATGTTTGGATGCTGAGAAACTGCGCGAAAATGTGAAAAATGAGAAAATCCTGAACTAGTTAGCTAAGCTTGAGTTGAGGATTTTTCTTTTGCTTTTTAATTTTTTCCTTTTATTTTACAAATTTGGAAGTTATTTTATTACCTTGAGTGCGTCACTGGCATCGCCGAATGAACCAGAGGAAATTGATTCACCGAAGACGTCGAGCTCCTCGTCTGAGCTATCGTTGCTGTTGCCGTTAAAGCAATTGCAGCGGTTGCGACCGCATTTCGCAGCTTGTGTCTGCTTCTCGTTACTATCTTCGATAAAACTCTGCACCATTTTGTCCAAACAAACGGAGCTCGGCTCGAACTCCCCCGTAGTTGTTCCGGCTCCGTCTTTGTTGTTGAACTGAGGAGTCTCGCCGGCGGTTGTTTTCTCCGACGAGGTATTATTCCTCAACACATTCGGAAACTGCCGGTCGAACACGAACAGCCTTTTCAGCCGCGACTTCAAAACCGGCTTAGCGGCGTCGTTGCGAACCACCGCCGTCGATTCCTTCAGCTTCTGTGAATCGACGTCGATGGGTTGGATCTTCATCGGAGGCATGACTGACAAAAAAGGGAAACAAATATCGCAAAAACAAAATTTCTCTGAAAACCTGTCTCTGTGTAACAACTACTCTATCATCTATGTTCCATTTTCAGAAAAAGAAGTATCGAATAACTTCTAGACTAAGCGAGTAGAGAAGAAGGAGATGAAAAGCGTTTCGAGGTTAAGGTTCTCGTGGAACACGTAGCGGCGATGATCGGAAAGACGGGCATTGTTCATACGCAGAGAAGACAGGGTGGCCGGAGTGTTCATTTCTCCGGCGAGTTCTCTGTCGCCGGCGGGAGTCACGGTATTGGAATAGGATGAAGAGGTTTTTTTTTTTATTTGGGAATTTTGGATTTGGTGGTAGGAGTGGGAAGGATTGGTATTTATAACGAAGAGGCTAAGTTGCTGACATGGAGCTTATGTGCCATGTAGGATCCTACGTGGCGAAGATGAGTTGTGTACCCAAGCAATCACGGATCATTCAGGTTGGTGACGCGTGTTGGGGTATATTATCGTGCGCTGTACGCATTGGGTTTTTTGTTAGGGTGAAATTTACGGTTGTGCCCTTACCACTACGTGGAATATCGGGTAGATGCCCCTCGTGTTCTGGGGTCATCGGAAACCACCCACACTGCAAAGTGATCGTGGCGATTGTGCATTTCGTGCCTTTTTTAATAATTATTATTTATTGTTATTTTTGAAATTTTAAATTGAAAAGAGTAGATTTAAAACCTTTGATGTGAAACGAGAGATGGGGATTTTTATTGTGAGGCGGGTAGTGTACGAACACCACGGTATTGGACCTTAATTTATATTATTTTCATGTTCAATGACATTAAATTAATTTTTATGGGGATATACTTTTAATGTTTTTAAATAATAATGTGATTTGAATAAAACTAAAAAAGACAAAGAAATATTATAAATAAATAAAAATTATGATTTGATAGGTAATTAGATATAGACAATTTTTATGTTAATTTATTGGCTATATTTTGAGTTTAATTCTTACTGTCCATGAGTTATTCGAAAATAATGAAATTTTTTCACCACAACTTAAATGTTGGGGCATCTATAAATTCACCGGTTATAAGTCTCACATTTTGGGTGTGTTTAGAAATTTTAAAAATAATGATTTATTTTATAAAATTAATTATAAAACGTATTAAAATGAAAAATTAACTTATTTTAATAGATATATAAAAAAATTGAAATAAAGTAAAAACGAATTATGAATTTTTTAAAGTAGAATGAGAAGTGATACTCTATTATTGTCAAGCGGTACTTAAGTCATGAGACTTTTTTATTTAGTAAACTAATATTTTGAGTTAAATTCTTTATGTATTTCAGTTATAGAAAATAATATCTTCGTTAGGAGACGTTAAAATAAGTATTATCTAAAGTAGGATAAGAAGTAATACTTAAAAAAGTCTTTTACTTAATAAAATATTCTCTTAATTTAGATTTTTTTTTCACGTGTTTAAATCACAATATCATCTTTATAAAAATATATCTTATAAATTTTGCCTTCTTAATTTTATGTATTTGAAAAAACAATTAGAGTAGTCTTGATAGGTTAGCACTTTATTTGGTTTTTAATTTTTTAATCAATTTAACGGCTTTTTAAATAATTTAGATTGGTTCTTAACTAGCAGTGTGAAAGTATCAACAACGCTCCATCTTTTTTCAAAATAGCGCTGTGTATCAGTTTTTCAAAAACGAAAATTGGGAATCCAGAAGTTACATGATTGGCAAAGACATCAGTTTAAACAAAACAAGATATAGATTCTTAAAGCTTACAATAATTTTACGGAAAATTTGGTTTTGCTCCTCGCAAAAGCGTAGAACAAATGTGAATTGGACAAATCTTAGAATCACAGTAGAGTGGCTTGGGAGCAGTTGCCATGGCGTACACTTCACAGAAAGATGTGTTCATGTAACCCAAAGAGAAAGCATACCGAGCAACACTCCCCAAGGTGCATTATTTATCAATGATGATCAAGCACCTTGTACAAGGGTTAATTTCAATTTTCACCGTCAATAGTTTTTATTTAACAGAAATCTATTTCTAGTTTCTTGTGAGATGTTTTAAATTTTTACACTTAATCTGGATACAACTTAGATTGTGCACTTAGATATAATGATTGAATTTATTATTAATTTTTTTTATATATACAAAAATTTAAAATTAAAATTTTTCTTAAGCGATATTAAGTTGCTTGTTACTTGAGTTAAGTTTAAAATTCACACCTATTATTTATGCTAATAATATAAAACTTAATAATTAAATTTATAAAATTTATTTAAATAAAAAATTATTAAAATTGTTATTATATTAAATTTAACACTCAATCTCATCTAATCTTATCCTATAAAATATAAAATGATGTCACTTGATAAAATAGTTATTTATACATACTTTAAGGTAAATTTTCAAAGATATTCTATTACATTGCATTAATTAATAATTTACTCGATTATTGCTCAAAAGCCATACATCAGATAATATTTTTTTAGATTGCTGTTTATTGTGCACTCCCAGAGTCATATTTTCAGTTTGCCACATATCTATGTTATGTTAGCGATGTCATATGTAAAACAAGTTAATCACGTCTAGAATAAATTGATCAATATTTAGGGTGGTTTTAGATAAATAAACCAATTATTAAGTAAATATTTCTTACAATATTTAGATAATTTTTTTCCTTTGATTTATGTTTTAATAATGTTGAGCGATTTGCAACATTTTCCTTCACTATTTATTTTTTCTTCTTGTGATGACAAAATCTTGTTATTATTATTCTTTATTTATATTTGTTTATTTATTTATTCTTAAACTAAATGACATTTTAATTTAATTCTCCAAAAACTTTTACAACGTTGTTTTGGTAGTTATAAAGATTGACCATCAACATTGTTGTCATGTGATATTTCTAATTCATCACATGACATTAATTTGGTTACACGCTACAAATTTTCGATTATTTATGCATAAAAGATAATCAAAGATTATATTAATGTAATAATTTTGATAAAAACTAAACTAATTTTAAATAAACAAAGACCAAAGATAACAGTTCACAATTTCACGTAAGTTATAATTAAAAAAAACGATATGACGTCTATAATTGTACCGATTTTACTATATACGCGAAGAAAGTAATGAAGCAAATAACTAAAAATAATTAAAGAGCCAGCAGCCGCAGCTTCGTTAATGACAGTTACGTGAAGGAAATAAATCTCAATAATTTATATATAATTATTCAATAATTTTTTTATATTGACAATGAAGCAAGGATAATATTTAATTTTATATTTTCACTAGTACGTAAACATAACACAAAAAAGTGGAAAATAGGATAACCATCATAATGCATTATAAGGGTCCAAAATACAATAAAAATTAATGCACTTATGTGGAATACATGTATTATTTTATTTCAGTAATTTTATTTGCTATTTAAATAAAAAATATCATAAAATTTCAATTTATTCATGTAAATTGTGGGAGTTATACATGTTTAGTGTACGGTATCAGGCTTGTGATTGCCATGAATCTAATAATAAAATTTCTAATAGGTATGCAGGATATCTCTCACACTGGTACAAATAACAAAAATTTGTATTATTTTAAAGAATTTTCTTAACAAATACAAAAGCATTTTCATTGATGTACAAAACAATATCTCAATATGCATAAGCATTTCCTATTTTCATTGCCAACTTGGAGAAGAAAAACCATTGGAAAAATCCTATACCAATTGATGTTGAACATTTTATCCTATAAATTCCAGCATGGGTAATTCATTCACGGTGTAATGATCATCTGGGTAGATCGCGAGTCATATTAGCAGTCAAAGAATTCATGAACTTAAAAAAGTAAGGTTAAAGACAATCACAATGATGATACGGATTGTCGTTTATGCGAGTAAAAATAGTAAAACGATATTTACATAGTGGGAGAACTCTTCAATTGTACGCTTGTCTGGTCAATTTTGTCATCAGATTTACAGTAAAGGCATATCCCCTGTTATAATTTTGTGTACGATTTTGTTTACACTTTTTCCAGCCACAAGAAGTTGTCTCATATAGAGGATGCAGCCATGCAGGACACAAGTTCAAACTTAACACTTAAAATCAACGTCTTAAGCAAACTTGAACATGATATGTTATTTATTTTCCAAATTATTTGGGGTTGCTTTGATGCTTTCTATAATTCCATTTATTTCAAATTTTGCACTATTGTGGATTATAACATGGTGATTAATTTTGTATCAGTAGAAAAGAAATAAACGGAATTTCTTGGCTCAATTGAAAGAAAAAGCAAGGAAAAAAAGTAAAAGGGAGAAAAAAGATGAAAGGGATCTTTCATTTCTTATTTGCACCACCCTAATGTTGCATTTGGATGGGGAAAAGGAAACAAGGACGAAAATAAAATACAAGACATAGTTGAACTTGATAGATTTCAATATGCATCTCTCACTTTCTCACTCCTTCTTTTCTCTTAAAAGAGATAAAGAAAACGGACCAAGTCTTGCTAGCAAGATGCCAATATGTTGAGACAAGCAACTACAAGCTTCAATTTTAATTTTCATTAGGGATTATTACTTGTTTTTATATTTGTTTATAAGATTGACAATTTCTTCCATTTTTCTCTCTCGATTAAGCAAAGCTTAGAGAAAAAAATACATAGCGTTGTGTAATAAGGTCAAGATATAGGTCATAAAAATCTTAGATTATGAATAATCAATGAAACACTAGCAATAAAAATTATATCCAGGACCTTTTAAACTATTTTGTTCAAATGTGGACCACATTATGTGGTACCCTTGTGAGCTTCATCAGCTAAATTTAAACAGTGCTGATTAATTTATTGTTGGATTATTTTAAATTGTAAATACTCTTGTACTGACAAAAATTATTATTTTTTATTTGATTGGATCGGCTTTATCAAAGCTTACTATTTCTCTTAGCAACTTGAATTTAAGAAATAATCAGATACCAAATTAGGAGTGAATATCAGGCAAAATTTGAGGAAAAAAAACCATGTTTAATTTATTTTTATATATTAAATCTGAGTTATTATTTTAAAATAATAATATTTTTAATAATTATTTTTATTTTATTGTATTATGGGGCTGTTTATTTGATTTATCTTTATTTTTCAAATATCATTTTTTTTTCAACTTCATATTTAGTTTAGTTTAATTTAAATCTTCAATCTTAATGCACTGTAAATTAAGTATTTTATTATTAAGCATGTAAATTCACTAGCGTAAGGTTATTTCTGACTAATTTCCAGTAAGTTCAAATCTAAGTAAATATAGTGTTATTAAATATTTAAAAGAGTAATTTTTGTTAATTTTTTCTATAAATAATTTATATTTTAAGTTATTATAATTTTAATCAATTATAATTTGAATTTAATATTAATTATAATTTTTTTCTTAAATATTAAAAATTAATTTTTAAAAATGAAAAATTTATTATATTTTAAAAATTGATATTAAATACTTTTTTATTTTAAAAAATTTAATTTAATAACATCTATTGATCTATGTAGCGCGTAAAAAACTCTGGAATTATAAAATTATACGTCGAATCATGTTATATGATATTTTGAAAGTAACTAAAATTAATCCAATCTAATTAAAAAGTTTAAATTTTTAGATAATATTTATTTAAAAAAATTTAAAAATAAACGAAAAACTGTATAATTTAGATAGGTCAAGTTCATCAAATTGAAAACGTTCCAAGATCGGACTCAATGTGACAAAATAAATCCAAAGTAAGATGTTATCACTCCCATAGATCAGGTCAACTATAATTGCAGGTCTGTGAAGACCCACTTATTCCTCTATTTGCAAGTTTCTTCCCAAAAAGAAGAGGCAAAGTTTTAAATTAATTAATAATTTGTTTGCACTGCATGTGTATATTTTAAAAATTATTTAATAAATAATAGAAATATATTAGGTAATTATTAATAACAAAATTTTAAATTAATATTAAATGTAAAAATAAATAATATCATACAAAATCACTTAATTGAGTAAAAAATAAATTAATCTCTAAAAGTGATTTCTTTTGTAAATATTCTCCTTTAAAAAATAACACTAACAATTTATATATAGAGATTAATTTTTATATCATATGAATTAGTCATTTTTTATTTCTGAAATTTTAAAATCAAGCTCCATTAGTCTGTGATTTTATAAAATATTGTTTATTTTAATTAATTTTTAATATAAATAAAATTAAAAAAATTTAATTAATATCTTTTTTACTAAAGTAGAAACTAATGCAAAGTTTTTAAAAAATTTAAAGGGTAAAATATTTAATCTATTCAACCTCAAAAACAAATTTAAATATTTACTAAAACAAAGTTAAAAATTTCCATTTCCCCCCTTATTTATAAAATTTAACATTATACCATCTTGATGTTCAATCGACATAAATATGATATATTTTGTTTTGAATAACTTTTTATTTTTACATGTCAAAAATTAATTGACAATTTTTTATTATAACTTTTTCTTAAATACACAATTTTATCATTATTTATCAACAGTATTGATATTTGTACCCTTTATACATTCTTATTTATAAAGTTTATGTAAATTTAAAAATATTCAGATAATATATAGAATGTTTTTTAGTATAATGAAAAATAAAGCATTATTCTTAAACATGAAAATATCTTTTACATTTTCTTTCTTCTTGTGACAAACAGTTTAACCATTATTTAATACTTTTTTTTTTATTACTTTGCATATTTATTTTATAATCTTAAACATTTTTATTTAACTAAAAAATAATCGTGTAAATATACGGAACTGTGAACTCAACCCGCAAACTTTAACACTCATATTTCAATCTATAAAATAAAATATTATATTCTTTCGACATATATATTATATATCAGAACGTTGATAAAATTGATGCGTAAGTTTTAGAATAAATGTTCAAATGAAAAAAAAGAAAAAGAAAAAGTATTAGACTGAGAAACGACAATATGTATTTTTAAAAGAAAAAAGGAATAGCGACCTTCCCCTGAAGACATCAAACTTATAATAAGTGTGCGTTTTAATTGGATTGTTTATTATTAAAATAAAGTATCTTTTGTGTTCTTTTTATGATTGGGATGCGAAAAAGCCAAAGGGTTTGCAATTAGGGAAACACAATCATGTTCAATGGATTAGCTTATTTGTGATTAAACAGTGTTGTGTTTTATTTTTCTATGTTGGAGCTTTAATTTTGTGTAGACTATGATGCCGCTTTAGTGAACTTCTTTTGATGATGTCTATTGAAATTATTGAATTTTCTTTTGAAAAAAAGGGCATCATTGCCTCTCTAAATCTTTTGGGAACACGGGATTGTTATTAATTAGCTTTATAGATGCAAATGCTTTAATTATACTAGGGTTTTGCTTTTCTGTGACTTGAGGAAAAGTTGCACTCTTTTGTTAGGTGAGAACTTTAAATTATTTCATTTAAGAGGTCCTACGTTCATAATTTGCGAGATCAACATGAGTTTTATTGTTTGGTACTTATTTTTTATTCCCTAGAAACCTATCCTTAAGCATCATTAACCTTGCCAATTTTAATAATCATATTTAAGGGTTAAATATAAGAAAGGAGGCACGTAATTAAGAAGGGAGAGTAGGCATGAAAGATAGGTATCTAATTTACCAGCACTTTAAAAAGTATCAACGACGGAATTGGGAAAGATCTTATAGTAATTTTGATAGCTTTGAACTTTTAAAAAATAAAATCAACAAATTTAGGTATATTTTACATTATATAAGTAATTTTTTGTATTATGTATTTATCTTTTAATTTAATATTAAATAAAATTTTAATGTTGTATAATATAAAAGAATGTTCATTATTAATGATTATAATATATACTCTTTTAATCATATAATATAATGCAATAAACAAAATTACTAATTACTATAAAAGTTGTTCTAAAAGTAGCATAATGGGTGAATTTATTATTGCTTATTGCTGAGTCTGTTAGAACCCAGATTTTATTGTAGGGGATCAACATATATGTATACAAATCTTACCTAATATATCAAATTGGCATGGCTGATCATCATACACAGAATTGCTGGTTAGAAAAGACTAGGTTTGTATTGGTGCAGAGGAAAGGGTGGGGGAAACAAATTGCTGTAGATGAGTGTCATTTTCCATGTCATTGCAACTGAGCCAGGCCAAGAAATTAATGCTTCATATAGTGGAGCCTTGAATTTGTATATACTTTTTAGCAGATGAGGGGTCAAATCCTTGTGCAAATCCCCCAAAATAATGTTAGTGCCAAAATCAAAAGTCTTGCAAATTTTCTGTTCGAATATCTCTGACCAGCAAGTTCAAAGTTTTCATTTGTACCCTTCTTTAGTGCTGTGGTGTTAGGATATGTCTTCTGAATATGGAAGGATAAGAAAATAGAACAAAGATAGAATATGACAGTGTTATGTTTAATATATATTAAGATAATTAGAATAAAAAATTATATTTTTTTATAAAATAATTTAAATACTTTTTATTAAATTTATTCATATAATTTTTTTATAAAAATATTAAAATTTTATTTTTTAAATAATCATTTTGCTATAAATTATTAAAAAAATATAAAGTATGATATAAATAAGATATTATAATTAACTATTCACTCTTTTCAAGATAATTGAAATTATAACAATAGGATAAAGTATCTAGACTAAATAAGTTATTATATTTTATTAATTATCAAACACTAGAAATAAAATATGGTAGGATATATCATTTTATTCTGCCCATCAATCGAGCCTTTGTAATTTATAAATTGTCATGACCCTTTTTTTTTATAGGTTTTGTACTCAACCTTTAACATAGAGTTTAAACATTCATAATAAAATTTTACATTAAAATTATAAAGATACAATAAATATTTTTTTAATGAAATTTTACTATTATTAATTATTTATTTCTAATTTTAAATATTAAAGTTGCTATTTTTTATAAGTGTCTCAATATTAAGAGAGGCTTTAAATCCTAATACTAGTAGTTGATGAGAGTTGTTAATGACATCTCACAATACTCTAATCAGTCTATCAAAAAGTGTTCTATTAAGAAATACTCCGATATTCAAATTGAAAAAATTTAATCAAAGTCATAGTATAATGAACAAGGATTAATGTATATGAGCCAAGAAATTTTTCTTATATGTAGGTGTTGATAGTTTCATGAATAATTTTATCGTCAACACTTGACATTATAACTTTCAAGTACAAAATGTGTTCAACATCTTTATGATGTGCCTAATAAAGTTAATATTTGTTAAAAATGTCAAATAATAATGTATGTAAGCAACAAATACATATTTTTTATTTTATTTAAATTTGAGGTGAACTTGTTTAAAGTTTAATAGCTAACGCGATAATAAAATTAAATGTGTGATTACAATAGCCACATGTTGATGATAATTTAGTTAATTTGACGAGGCCAACTATTTAATGTCAAAATATAATTTAACTGTAAATTTTTGATTTATTTTTCTTTTTTTTAACTCATAAAACCATATATAAGTTATGGGAGTATGTAAGTACATCACTTTATAAGTAGCATTTACTATGAATATATTATATTTGAGGCATCCAAGAGATAAAGAAAACTACATTTCCTTCATTATAAAAGGTTTTTAAAAGCTCAATTGACTATTTCTTGATCATGAGCTGGAATGAATCTTGGATTTATAATGAATGGAATGTTTTGGCTTTTATTTAAATTTCCATTTGGTGAAAACAGTATATTTTATTGAATTTTGATCCATTCAACCTACGAGGGACCATGCACGTTCCTTTTTAAATTTCAATTTTTTTCCTACAGTTTATGATACTGATTTTATATTATTTGAATATATAACCATTTAAAAATTACATTATACTGACCAGTTCAACTGAAAAATAAATAAATAAAGCATTCAAGTATTGAACGAAACCTGAAAAATTAATTAATATGGAAATGCTTGAGAATAAGCTAAATTAGTACAAAAACTAGTACATAACTGATCGATGATTCTAAGTGCTCCCACTAAGTTATCTTTTATTCAACTACAGATTTTTATTATAAAAGCTCGAATATGATTTTTTTTTATTATTTATTTTTTCATGTTATAAAATATAATATGCAATAAATTTATGTAAATTTATTATTTACTTAACTTAATTTCTTATAGTTTATTACACATATAATATTAAACAACATTTTTAATAATAATTGATTTGATTAAGATTGTTTTCATTAATTGTAAACTAACAGTATTTTTACTAGTTTAATGATCTGTGATGTTTTTAAAATATTGATTAGGACCTTTAAAATATTTTAATTCTGGATTTGTTTCTCATCTTGATCATGTGGCTTAATTTCAGTGGATGTTACAGGAATTAATAGAGAGGTGGAAAATGCTACAGTTTTAATTAACTAATCATGATTATTTATTAATGACAGAATCTTGAACCTTGACTAGTTTGAGAGGACGAATTACGGTTTACTAATTCAAAGTCTATGAGCGATTAGATATAATTAATGAAATATATTCTATATTAATATTAAAACAGTGTCATCGAAAGCAATAAGACGATTTTCATGGGGAAAAGCCAAAATTGCTAGCGTATACGTAGATGGATAAGAAAACATATACATTGAATTTTACAACACACATAGATCCAATCATCCATCTAAGAAAACCTTAAACATCTCAAATTAAAAAGAATTTAAAGCAAAGGAAACCTTTAATTAAAAGCGAAAAAACAGAAAAGAAGAAGAAAATATATTGAATTTTATTAAAATAATAAAAAAAATGGAGGAAAATAATATAACAAATTAGAGTAATTAATGACACTATTTTTTTAATGATAAAATTTAAGATACCTCTTATAATTGAGAGAATTAAGTACACTCTCTTATACGTTAAATAAATTTTATATTAATAAATAATAAAATTAGTAATTTAATTAAAAAATATTAATACTTTTTTATCTTTAAAATATCAAAAGAATCACATTGTTAATTTGAAGAGATTATAGAATATCCTATCAAATTTATAAATACTATAATAATTACTTTTTTTTTTATTTGTATCGATTACATGACGGATAAGATAGTAAAGAGAAAAAATAGAGCATAGAATTTTGTGAAGGATAGAAGAGAAGGGTAATTTCCATGCATGAACTTATTTTTGGGACCTCTTGTTTTCATTTTTCGATAAACTTAACCATAAGTAGGTTTAGGTTAGTTTTCACTTACTATTTTCGTTTCTTTCAATTTTCACTTTATTGACGTGCTCTTAACTTTAGGTGTAGGAGGATCTAATGTCATATTTTCTATGGAATGTCTAGATCAATCAAAGTAAACGTTTTTACTTGATTGGCAATGAAGTATGCAGAGTAAACTTATTTGGCGCTTTGTCAAATTTAATAACTTTCATAGAATCAAGAAGTTACGTATTTAAGGATTTATCCATGTCACCATGTGGCTTCCATTGTCTCACAAAAAATACACACTGTTAACACCATACTATGTACTTTTTATATGACAATTACTTGAAATCTTTCATTCCCTTGAAAGTGTTTCTAAGGCTAAGTTGACCCTCTCTCTCTAATAGGTAAACTAGAATTTTCCCTAACATTTGAAAATGGAAAGTTGCAAATATATATATGATGTTGCACCATTTCCCAGGCAAAGTTTATAAAAGAAATTAGAAAAATATAAATGTGCCTTATCTTTTTTTTTATGACCTTATCCCTACACTACACAAGTCATACCCTCCTCTTTGATACAGTTAACCAATCAGAACACAAAGTCATCTTCAAAACACATCACAAATAAGTATTGATCTAAAAGCATGATCATGTAGAGAGTCAAAAATGTGGGTGACCACCCCACAGAAGCAACCGAAAACTAAAGAAGAGCCATCCACCATTTAACCACTTAGCCGAATAGAGAGGTTATTGTCAGACATAGTTGTCACTGTCCACATTCCCCCAAAGTACCTCAATTGTTGGCCTACCAAAGCATCATTTAGTATTTACCCGTATACCTAGTCAAGTGTATATATTGCTCACCTACGAGAACTGTTTGCAATGTCATGTTTATATTATTTGAAACAATGTGCCACGTGAAATTGGACCCACTTTTCTTGATTGCAAATATTTGATTTCTAAGAGTTACAAAAAATAAAATATGCTTTGTTTGACCTTGTTAGTTCCACTAATTGATATGCTATAGCAGCTATTGTCCAAGGACAATATTTATCAATTCAAACCCTCTTTCTTGTCAGTATATCTATGATGTTATTGCGGTGCCTTGCTGATATAAATTAGTGAATAATGAATGTAGGTAAATTATATAATGGCTCTACCGCAATCATTCTGATTGTACTTGCTCAATCTTCTTACTTAAGAGACGTTTGAACGCATCCTATGGGTTGATTTTCCTTATTTAATTAAAGCAAATTAAAGATCTTTTTATCTTTTATTTTTATATTTCGTATGGAGTGTATTTGTTGTGAATATGATCAACACACCACATTCAAATGTGTGGCCTGTCATCATGATTAATGGCGTTCATCGTGGGTTATTTTAACTATTAAGAGCTTTGTATTTGTTTGTATCAATTGCAACAAAAGTTGGTGTCTCAACAATATTAATTTTTACAGGTAGATAAATAAAATAAAATGTGCGATGATGACTGATGAGGACACAAAGTGTTTGATAAGGAAGGCCAAACAGGACATGATGCTCCAAACCCCAGTCCATGCTTATGGTCACCAAAACCATCTTTGGGATTCTTGTGAGATTCTTGTTTGGGATTTCTGGTTTTCCCATGTCAAAAGCCAAACAAAGGGCTTCATGCTAACGTTGTACCCTTTATTTGAATTGAGGTCTAGGTTATTGTGCTCAAATAATGGCACATTTAACTGTTCTATGATGATGTTACACACATGGGCTGAAAGAGTCATGGCTGATGCTATATCTATGAGCCACTTAATGGTGTTACAAATGGGGCCCATTCATGATGATGCTAAGAATTTCACAAAATTATAAATCCTTAAAAAAGGGTTTTTCTTAGATGACTTAACTACCAGTTTGAATCAAGTGATTTCAACCTCAGCAAAGAATATCTTCTCACGTGTGATGATCAGATGTTCAGTTTGGATGATCTTTGTGTGGATATTTACTAACCAAACCCAATTTGGGATTAACTTGAAGACTGTAAGGACCTTATGTCATTTGTCAGTGACCATAATAATGGGTAGTGTAGCAGGTGTTATATGGTGCTTTCAAGTTTTCAAGTCACCTTCACATCCTTTTCCCCAACTTGCAATTGCAAATGTGGGTCCACTAAATTATGGAGTTGGAGTTTGATAGTTTGAGCCGAATCTGTTGGCCTTGTGCGGTAAGTTGAAGGCCACTTTACTATGTGGTTTCAATTGATTGCACTAGGATACTTCTGACTCACACACTAACACAACATTCTAGTTACTCAGTGATATAAAAAAAAATATTTTTTGCAGTACTTAAATGCGTATTTAGTGCAGTGCAGCACACATAAATTCATTGTAGTCTGGCTAAACTAACTCAAGTTAGTTCAATCAAACTCTTGCTATTATACGTGTACTGTATTGCATGTTTAGACTAATTTATTTTAAAGAAATAAACAATTTTTGAAAAGTACTTTTTTAAAGAACAAGTTCATCTCCAAAAAATTGCTGAACTAAACATGCATGCAATTGTGTAAACAATGTGACTGAAATAATGTGAGGATAACATTAGGCACCTTATAGGTTGTGTCTTTAACATGAGATAGATATATTGGTACATGGATGGATGCATTGGATATACATGTAAAATTAATATGAAGATAAGCATCCTCTCTCCTTTGATATTTTGGTTATTTAAACGGTGGGGCTCTCTTTTTATTTATTTCATTTCTTCTTTCGTTTGTTCTATGTGTATCTTTATGTTCTTTGGGGGGTTCAAGTTAAAGAGAAAAGAACAATAAAGAAGGAACAAAAAGAGCAGTTGTACTACTATTCAAATTTTAATTGTAAAAGTTAAAGAGCTACTACATCTGTAGTTCTTGCATTACTTTGCAGCAGCTTAAAAGACTTATAATACTGCACATATGACTTTTATCAATGTAGTTAAGGTCACTTACACATCCCACATCTTTTTCTCACTCTTCCTTTTTGGCACTTTACCCTTTCTGGGTGGGGTTGTGCTGCAAGACAAACAAGCCAAGGAAGGTACCTGTTTAAAGGATCATATATGAGAAATAAAAAATGACCCAGTAAAAAATTTTAGTTACTGATCGCAATTAAGTTCATTTACGAGGCAGATGACATTAAATAAGTTCATTTATATTATAGGAATCACCTCTGTGCAGAATTTATTAAAATAATAGTACATTACATCATTCATGTAACATTTTACAACATTTTTAAAAGTATGTTGTTTTTTTTATATAAAAATAAGTTTACAAATTTTATTAACATTTTTTTCACTTACTAATAACATAACAAAATGAATTTCAAAATATCAAAAGCTGATCTATTTTTTAACAATTACAAATGTCATAGATGATATATTATCGATGTTTTTTTTTTCCAATAACGTGCTAACTTATGCGCCTTGATGAAATCTTTGTAAGTAGGACAATGCACCTTCCCATTAAATTTGATCAGGGATTTGCATTATTTGCCGTCAAGTAATTACCTTTCACTTTTTAAATTGGTGTGAAGAAAGCCCAACAACACCTTGCTTCAAATCCAGGCTTCCAACAATATGAATAAAAATAAATAATTAGGGGACACGTTTCGGTACTAATGACATTAGGGCCTTATTCACACTATATGATCGCTTGTGGCATAATCCATCAATTTGATTTTTCCTTTGCCATATATATTGGTGTCAGGTAGATGAGAAAGAGAAGGGCTGAATAATACTATTCTTTATAAAGTATATTTACGGAAACCCACTCATTTGAAAAGTAAAGAACGTTCTAAAGTGAGCATTACGCTCTGTAAGTATGGACACTGTCTCACCATTTTCTTGGAAGAATAAATTTGTCAAACTCAGACCTTTTAACAATTTCTTCCTGAATGAGCTAACACCTCAAACCTTTGAAGTATCCGCTTATGATTTAATCATTGAGTGGCTTTGTGGCGTGCATTCTACATGCTTTTGCCCTCAAGGAACCAACTAAAGTGATAAAGACCAAAAGAAAAAACTGAACTGAATAAGCTACTGCTCAAAGCCAATCCTAGACAACGTGAACGCTGAAGAATGTTGCTTTGGTAAAGTTACGTTTTTCCTTTCCTCAATCAACTGTATGGGCTTACATTCGTCAATCAAAGTACGAGAATCTTTAAAGTATCATATTCTAATATTGTCCAGTGAAGCAACTAAAGAAATTGGTAATGAGGTGCATACACAATTTGCAGCATGCATACATTGAGCATCTGACACGGTTCCATACAGATTAGTGACTACTGAAGAATCTTTATTGAAACTTTTCACATTTTACTCCATATGGAAGTGGAAAGCTAATACAATGATACAAAACTTAGAAAACGCATGTGCCTCACAACTTGAAAGGATAAATATTGCACTATATTGCCTCAGCAGACTAAAAAAGATATGTAGAGCTTGAAGGAGTAGACCAAATAAAGAACTCTAGGGGGCATAAACATAAATTGACCCAAACTTTAGTTGCATCCTTTAGATTTAAATTACAGAACTACAGAATTCTTTCATGTAGCCTCTGCTCCATTATAGCACTCTAGATCCCAGGTTTTGAAAAAGGGCAACGTTGGCTTTCAGAAGAAATGAAACGTGTTCTCAAGGAACATTCATCACTTGTATTGACTGCAACATATCTGAGACACCAATGACAAGGTCACCTGATTTGATCAGATTTCTGGCCTTGAGCAATGAAAATGTTCTATTGAGATTGCTCTCCATATCATCGGAGAAGCTCAAACGGAACGGTATCAAGCCCCACTGGAGGTTCAGACGCCTACGCACTGATGGAGTGGTAGTGAAAGCAAAGATTGGGCAGTCAGGACGGCATCGTGACAATAGAGATGCCATGTGCCCTGTCTTTGTGTACACAAAAAGTGCATCCACCTCTAGATTGTTGGCTGCCAAAGTTGAAACTCATCAGCATACACCATTGGACCAAACAACTCAAGAATAAAAAAACTGAAAAAAAACAAGAGCTCTCTGGTTCTCTTGAGCATGAGAAAAAACTGAACTACATATAAGAATGAAGCGTGTTAACAAGTCATCAATCATTACAGTTTCAAATATGAAAACTGTAAACGGAGAACTGCTCATCAAATAATGTCAATTGTCAAGAACGTAAGAAGTCCTTATATTATTGTAAGAGAGTAAAAGACAAACAATACTGAACTATTCAAAAGTCTTCCAACATATAAAGAACAGTCTGATTTTTGTTTTGTTTTTTGTTTGTTAAAACTGTTTTGTTCGGTAGATTTTAAGAATTTATTTCAAGGAGGGGAGAAGAAAAAATTCTGCTAAATTGTTTTTCAAAATGCTATTTTCTCTCCTTTTCCATGCCACTGCCCCTTCAGATAACTGCATAGTTGGGCAGTGTAACTTTGTGCAAGACTGGCCTTGCAACATTGGAGGCCCCAAAGTAGGCCTTGTGGTGAGGCCCACGAGTGTAGGGAGTTGCAGCATTGTGGAGTGATTTGTTGTAGGTCCTGCGTTACACATGATTGAAGGACGCAACGATGGATTCCAGCAAGGAGGAAGATGGTTAAGGTATGGTGGCTCATGGTTGGGCTAGAGGTGGGCGTTAACACATTCTATGATGGTGTGTGATGATTCTTGAGTAGTTTCAGGACCCGTTTAGGGTCTGCAACTTATAGGTTTGGGTATGGCAGCCCTGTGAACGTCTTTTGATCAAAGAGGCAGAAGCAAGGGGCAGGACACCAGTTACAGTTCCACAGAATGGGTTAAGTGAGCAACAACAGACTGTTGGGTGGTAGTCATGACTGGATGTTAGAAGATTATTTTAGAAACTTGAAAAAGATGGAAAACAACCTTGATTTTTTCTGTTTTAAAATCTAAAAATGAGTTACTGTTTTTGAAAACAAATTTCAAAATATACTATTTGCAATTGTAAAGTAGTACAATTCTTAGAGAGACTATTACCTTGATTATAAAACAACAATTGGAAAGTAGAACAACAACCTCTAAAAAATATTTTATCTGTGAACTTTTAAACAGTATATGCTGATGTAACAATCAAATACGTAATAGTGGAAGTCATAACAAATGTAAATTGCAATATCAAAATAAGGAAAATAAACCAAGTTTAAGACTTGAAGATTGCTTACCCATCTTAGCTGCTGAATTGCAGATTTCTTCAGATATTTTTTCTGAAAAAGAAGTCCCAACTGATGGGAGTGACATAGCTTCATAGCGTTTCTCTTCCCGCCACCACTTCTCAATTCTCAAACTGACACTCCTTAACACAGTTAAGGCCTTCTCAGGGTACTGGCCCATGGCAGACTCACCAGAAAGCATCAAGGCATCAGCTCGTTGCCTAACTGCTTCAGAAACATCTGCAACTTCAGCTCTTGTAGGTGTAGGATACTCAATCATGGATTCAAGGAGCTGAGAGGCAACAATGACGGGCTTATTCATCTGCCTGCAAACTTGAACAATCCTCTGTTGAGCAGATGGAACCTGTTCTAAGGGTATCTGAGCTCCCAAGTCTCCTCGTGCCACCATAGCTCCATCTGATGCTTGAATGATCTCCTCTAAGTTCTTCAATGAGTCAATACTTTCTATCTTTGCAATGACAGAAATATCACTGCATCACCAGAAATATCACCCTATCATGTTTTGCTTATGGTGTTTTTAGAGTGAATTCCTTTTCAGAAAATGCAGATAGATTGGCATGGTTTCTTGCATGCTCCAATGTTTCAGAAATATCTAGTTTTGCTGTTTTTGTTTTGTTTTGCTAAGATGATGTCATATCCTCTTTATTTGTACCTTTCTCCTTTTCATTAGTAAATTTATTTATTTTACTAAAATAGCAAATAAAATTAACAAAACAGAAAAAAATGGAAAGAAAAAGGTGCCAAAAGGCATGGCTAAGGCACCGAGCTATGGAACCAGAAAGAGCATGAGAGCCTCTTGGTATTCTAAGGGAAGGCCCCTTTAGTCAGTTGAATTTATTTAGTACCATATGGTGTTTTTTGTAGTTCAGGAAAGGTGATAAATAACCTCTAGTGTCTCACTGAAATTCATGTGATATCAAGCCAAAAGGGAAGTCTTGTTTGAGGGTACAAAAGTCATGCCCAAGGCCCTGAGGCAAGAGGCACCAGAAGTGTTAGAGCCTCTGGGGTTTAAGGTGAGCCCTTCAGTCCGCTACCAACCTATAGTGCCTTTTGGTTCAGATGAGTTGCCAAAAAAGCTAAGTTAGCTAACTCAGTATGAAGATCCATAGAAAAGGATCAAGTCACTTCCAAATATAGTGAGAGAAAGTCACATTTTGGACGAAAAAGAAAATGTCAAGAGAATGAAATAAATCTAACACAGGATATGAAACTGAATCTGATATAATTCCATAATCATAGTGCTCTGTTAATAATGCAACTTGTCATTTATGATTCCTTAATCTAACAAAAGGGGTATATATTAAAAGTAATACTTGTCAGTAGAGACATAATAATAGTAATAGAAATGATATGTTGATCATACTTTAAAAGAAATTAAAAAAGAGTCAGTACATACCTATCACGAGATCTTGCAGCAATATAGCTTTTAAGATGAGTAATAACTTCAGCAGACTTGACAAATGAAATAGCAATGAAATCAACACCCTCAGCAATAGCAAAATCAATGTCTATCCAATCCTGGATACAAAAAATCAGATAAATGAAAATTTACATCATTTAGGACAGATAGTTTAATGATTAAAGGAAATTTAGCATACAAGAATCATCTGAAATCCAACATGAATGGTTAAAAACATAAAACCCCAAAAATTTGCACAATATTTTCAGAATAAACAGATCCAGAATGCACTATGGTAAATCACTCATCATCATTACATAGTACATGCAATGCAAGGCTCAAACTTTTTAAGATCTTGAACATGGCTTTGTCAACAACTTGAACCGAGACATGTTTCTCCAAAGCCTACATTGAATTGGTAATAGTGCAAAATTAACTAGTCAATTTGTCCTTTGTGATACTGTTAGGACATAAGGGAAGGGAAAAGAGGTTAAGGAAAGTTGGTGCAGTTAGCTAGCGACAGTTAGGGCATCAGTTAGATTAATAGGGGGAATATAACTGAAATAAAATCCTAGAGGAATCAGGTGACACTTTTATGATGTTCCTCACTTCCTCCCAAAACCATCAGATTATTCTAATTTTGGCTATCCTGCCTCTTCATCAGGTACATAGGCTGGTATATCTGGGTCATACTCAAGTAGGAACTGCTTGAGCACTGCCTTCATGAGTAGCCTTTTACCTTAAGTGCTCCTGTCACAGCAAAGTACCCCCTTGATCAACCACTGACATGCTTCATTTACTTCAAATTCGGGAATCACCAATCTTCTCAACTATCTTTGTTCTTCCCCAATGCTCAAACATCTTCCGATAATTTTCAACAATTTCAACCTTCCAATGCTTTCCCACTTTTCTCATAATTGATTCCAATATCAGCTCCTAGATCAGAGCTCCGATACCAACTGATAGTAAATGGAATTCACCATATCTTAATAGAGAAAAATACTCTTGAGAACAGTGATCTGATTACAAGGGGATGTTGCAGAAGGTATAGAAACTGAGAATGAAAGAAAACCAATCAGCAAAGGAGAACTTCTCTGCCCAGTGGCAATGGCCATTCAAAAACTGCCCAAGTGATTGCACATACCTCTCTCATTTCCCCCTTCTTCCCTTATATCCCAATCGCACGTAGCATCTAACCTGACCACAATGCCTCCCATCTTGTTACCACATATGCAAGTTTGTCATAGCCTAACTAAATCCCTCCTTTTACCATACAAGATTGCCTAACACCATATGTAACTAGCAACAACACCGAATGAGAGATTTGAAGCATTCATGATTGAGCAAACCAATTTGAGTTTTTTAATTTCTTTTATTACAAATGTTTTCACAATAATATACAGATATTTTGCTCTGTTTATGTTATATGTTATATTCTGAGATTTATGTGTTTTTATCTTTTATATGATTTTGTTATGTTTATTATATGAAAATCTAATTTCTTAGATACGTTGACTCTCTCTCTCTCTCTCTCTTATATGTATCTTGTACCATATCTGTAACAGGTATGGTAAACCCACACCCATGCTACATAGATAACAAGAATATGTGAGACATACAAAACTATGGAAACTAGAGAGTGAACCGCAACAATATGGAACTCTGGAAAAGTGTAGTAAGAGTAAATTACAACAAGAGGCATCCATTATGCCTATCAGAAATCAATGTCTTATGCAATATAGCCCAACCATGGAGGCTATAATCCTATTTCTGGGCTTGATAGCAAATACAGAAGGAAAGAGGAAAATAGCAAACACATGAGCTTCACCGATCTAGAAAACAAACTACAATAATGTTGCATGAGAAATCATTTAATAAGATCAGGCAAATATAAGAATTGGTAGAGCATAGATTATTGCCATATAAGATATACAAGATGGAACAACCAATTTGGGAATACATGGAGATGTAACAAAAGATTTTCCTTCAACAATATTATAGGTGCAAGGTTTGCACCAGCAATCAGCACGGGTCCAGCGCCCACTCCTTTTTACCTAGGCATTGGACGTACTGAATGGACAATGGGGCAACATGTAAGAATCCACACGTCATAGTTTTCAGTTAAGTAGAAATAAAATGGAATACATGGAATGCAAGTTCAATAAAATGCGAGAAACCATTAAAGACTATTAAAAAGCACACATATGAAAACTCTAAGGAGAAATCATTAAAAAGGACTCTAATGTTAACAAACAAATTGAAATTTTCATTACTTGGGTAAAAAACAAAAGACAATAATACATGCAACAAACATGAAAGGTGAGAGGCAAAGGAGTAGGGAACCTTAGAAGAAATGGTAGGAAGCATGGCATTCCTTTCACGAACGAGACTACCATTCCTCCAGAAAGTAAGATTGGCTCTGGGCAGCAACAAGCCAGGATCAGTACAAAGGCACTTGACATCAGGACCTATCTTCTCAATCACCTCAAACCTAACCATTCCTCCATCTACCAATAGTTCATCCCCCACTTTCACATCTGCCAAGCCACATCACATTCCAATTCCATCTCAACACAATTCCATCCAAAATTAAATAAAATTCAACATTTAATAAAATCAACCTTCAGCAAAACCATCATAATTGACATTGATGGTGCGTTGTGGAAGAGTAGAGTCGAATGCCCTAACACTGAAAGTCCAGATCTCACCATCCTGCAACACAGCAAGCATTGAAGAAACAATGAACGGAAAAAGAAGAAGCAGAGGGGCAAAACGAGAAATACATCGGCTTTGGCAGAGGAAGCGCCACCGAGATCACCCATGTGAATCTCACTGCCTTCAGTGTCCATCATGATGGCAACGGCGAAGCCTTTCTCGTGGTTCAGTCTTCGAACGCGGTCGATTACGGTTTTGTGCCACTCTCTGGTGCCGTGGCACATGTTCAGTCTCGCGACGTTCATGCCTCCAACGGCAAGAGCCTCCAACTGCTCGAAGCCGCACGTGGCGGGGCCCACGGTGCAGACGAGCTTCGTCCTGCGCGTGCTTCGGAAGCCGTTCTCCTTCAGCTCGGCCTCCGTCACGGCGTCGACCTCGATGGAGCTCAGATCGGAAGGGAGAGCGGGGGCGCCGTTGTTGTCGGAGACAATGGCTTCCTGCGCGGAGGAGGAGGCTCGCAGGGGCGGGATGCGGCGGGGCAGGATGAGTTTGGAGATTGGAAGGTGGGAGTGGTAGTGGGAGTGGGAGGGGATGGTAGTGTGGGGTGGGGTGAAGAGGTGGAGTTGGAGGGAGTGTGACACGGACATGGTGGTGGTGGCGGCGGTGGCGTTTGTGGTGGCGGTGGTGAGTGGGTGTTAATGTTGGTTGGGCGGAGAGAACGAAGTATGGAACGAAAGTGTGTTTCGTTATTATCGAAGTCCCTAAACCCAACCGCGGAAACAACGATGTCTGTGCTGTGCTGTCTCTAACGTTAGGGTAAAAGCTATTAGGATGCAGGCTACGTGTGTAACACACTAACACGCCCTATTTCTATAATTCAAGGATTTCACAAAGTATGTATTAGAGAAAACATAAAAAAAAACAAAAACAAAAACAAAAACAAAAGAAGAAGAAGAAGAGAAACTTTAATCAAAATATGCTCAATTATGTTACTAATTATTAACATTCATTTTTATGATTTAGTTTAAATATTTAAAAATAGTAACTTTTAACAAAAAATAATATATTCATTACATTAAATATTAAATTTTTATAAACACTTCTCTTTTAATAGTTTTTATTGTTATTACTCATTTAAGTTTAAATAATCAGCGAAGCTAATATTCTATTAGAATATAATAAGTATTTTTAATTTTTAAAATATTTGAGATTTTATATTTTTCTCTCTTGGTAAATAAAGGGCTTTAGATCAAATATCATAATAATATTTGTCTTAACATTTTTTTATGGTTTTATTAACACTAATTTATGAAATTTATTTTCAGCATAAGAAATTATTTAAAAAATATTAATCATGAAATTAATAAATAATTTTTAGAATATTTATCTGAACAAGTTAAATGAAAATCATTTTATATAAAAATTAAAAATAAATCTTAATCATTGAATATTATTATAGTAATTAAAATTAAAATATAAAATATACGTGACGCTTAAAAATATAAAACATTAACTATATTTTTTAATTGTTATTTTATTATTATCATAATATTTATTATTATTATTATTATTATTATCAACATTATTATTATAATTGTCATAGTTAATTGTGCTTGTTATTATTTTTTAATTATTATAACTGTTATTATTTACATTGATATTTTATTATTGACAAAGTATAATAAAATAGTAAAATGATGTATATAATGTAACTTAAAATTTAGTATTATATTTTAAGAATTAAGAATTACAAAAATTATAAAATTTTAAAAATAGTTTTATGAAAAAAAACTTAAAACTGAGAAATGTGTTGAATTGGGTTGCAGAGTTTCACATTTGTTTCTCCGTAACATTGTTTCTCCAGTGATAAAGCCAAAGAAGATAAAGCCCATTCACACGTAACATAATAAAATTAGCCAAGTGCATGGATTATGTCATATATTTCACCGGTGTTAAGAAACCAATTGTCCCTTATGTCACAAACTTGCACAAATACTTGAAATAGAAGTAATCGAATTAATAAAAATAAATTAAACCACTCATATATTTTGATTTTGCTAAACAAATTGCATTTTGAACTCAGCTTGCATAATTTACAGTTGGTCAATGGTATTTTTTCAAAAAATTAATGTGAGACTCAGAATGAAAAATAAAAAGAGAAGGCAAGCTGGTGACTCAGCGATCAGACACCACGCTGTCACTGACATCAATGCGTTCCACGTCATTGCTGCAAATCTCAATTTTATATCCCCACCACTCAGTTCCTTTCTTCCATGGAAACCAAATCATAATACAATTTTCGTTCACAAATCCAAATTTTGCGTCATTTCCAACGATTCCAATTCTCATATCAAACAGCTCCGATTCCCTCCGCAGTCTAATCAGAAACAGCGGTGCCAGGTTTGATCGATTTTGTTCTTCGTGCTTGTTGCACATTTTGTCGATCTGCAAACTTGACGTTTTGATCCATCGCAGGTTCGACGCTTTTTTGGTTGAAAATCAGGTTTTTAGATACCCTTTTTGTTCCTAGTTGATGGGTTTGGTCTGGTGATTTTTATAGGTAATTGATTTAGAAGTAAATAGAGGATGGGGGCATTGATGTCAAGGTTCTGGTTCATGCTATTCCCTGCAAAAGAGTATAAGATTGTGGTAGTTGGATTGGATAACGCGGGAAAAACCACGACCCTTTATAAATTGCATCTAGGCGAGGTTGTCACTACCAACCCTACTGTTGGTAGCAACGTCGAAGAGCTCGTCTACAAAAACATACGATTTGAGGTCTTTAACTCAATACTTTACTTAATTTATTTATTTTGTTGTAATATGTTTATCTTGCTTCAAGGGTTTAATGTAGTCTTTTACCTCTGTTAGTAATTTCAAAGGTTTATTGGCTACAAGCAGCTTAATTCATCAGGACTCAAATTTAATTCCCAATAGCATCCAACAAACATTATAATACGGGTAAAAACATAACGTCTGTTTGATTTCGATGGTTGTGTTTTGAAGATACTAGGACAGAGTCACAACTTTGTCATGGACATTGTTTGCTAGTTGCTATCCTTGTCTCGTGTCTCAGTCTCGTGGATATGCTTGGCTACCCTTGATTCTCCACAATTCCGACCACCATTTGGCATTCGAATGTTTTTGATCCCTAGTTGTTTATGTACCAACACGGATGATCCCATTACTGAACCCTTTGCCACAGTAAACAGTTGTTTTTGGGAGAGCACAATAGCATCGAGAGAAAGAAAAAAAAATAGTCCTCCCCCCTCCCTTCCAAACTGTTGAACCAAACCTGAAAATTAGAAAACTCTTCTCTCCTCCTGTCCTCTTATTTTCTTCTAACCAAAAAACATGGAAGGGAATGAAAAATGGTTTATAATTTGTTTGATTATGTTGACTAAATTGTCTTGAGATTTTGTTCTACCACTTTACACCATTAATATTTACAAAAATATAACACTATATTATCCACATTTCCACGCTCTTTTCCTTGCAACAAAACTAAAAGGCAGTTTTTTTTCTTCTCATCCATTAAAATTTCTCCCTTTCCCTCTTTTGAACCTATCGTGAAAGGAAACGAAGGAAGAGATGCCAGTTGGTAACATTTATTTTTCTACTTTTCTTTAGGTTTCGGGAATCCTTTGCTAGCCAGTTATTTTTTATTTTCATAACAATTATGTTTTTAAACTACATTTGGCACGAATATTTCCAAACTTTTCATACCATACAGGACTTAAGTATCACTCACTCCAATTTGTCGTTCGTTTCAGGTATGGGATCTTGGCGGACAAGAAAGGCTTCGGACATCATGGGCAACATATTACCGGGGAACTCATGCCGTAATTGCAGTGATAGACAGCAATGATAGAGCCAGGATCTCTATAATGAAGGATGAACTTTTCAGGTTGCTGGGGCATGAAGATTTGCAACATTCTGTCATTCTTGTGTTTGCTAATAAACAAGATATCAAGGATGCTATGACTCCTGCCGAGATCACTGATGCACTATCTCTTCATAGCATCAAGGATCATGATTGGCATATACAAGCTTGTTGTGCCCTCTCAGGAGAAGGACTGTATGATGGTCTTGGATGGATTGCACAACGGGTAACTGGCAAAGCCCCACCATGATGTTGGGTTGCTGGAAGCAGATTCATTTTTCATTTGAATTTATATGACGAGGAACAGATTATATGCAACATTTATACTTAAAAGAGCCAAGCTAATTTGTGAAATTGAGCATGTCGTTAACCAAAATGATTAAGAACAAGAAGTCCCTACGGTCATTCTTATTCCACAAGATTTGCAATGAAAAAAAAAAAAATATATATATATATATACATATATACTGTCGTCAACAAAGGTTGATAATTATCTCAGCAATTAAGTTGTCACCTGAAACATAAAAACTATGCATTTGGTGTAATCTGCACATGGAGGCATTCACGACAATTTGCCAATAACAATATTGTTTGAGAACTCAAAATTTCTAGCCCAATCTGGGATTAAGGAAAGGGAGGAAAATGTAGAACTATGCCATTTAGCGTTGATCATCAGAGAATCAAGCATTTGCAGCAGCCTTTGGAATCTTGGGGGCCTTCAAACCATCTATCCCATGTAGGACTTAAGGGACCTATTGTTCTGTCAAACCGAAAAAATAGATCTTTTGTTACAAAAACATATCAAAGAAAACGAGGTTGCAGCATAAATACAAGAAGTTCACATAAGAGATTTTACGATGGTAGTAATGGATCAGGTCTTGTTTCCACATTGCTTAGTATTCTGGCAAAATAAACACAGGATGGAAAATCAAAGTTAAACTGACATCAATTATACATGATCAAATCAGTTTTTGCTCATAAGCTTACACTTTGCACGGTGTAGACGCTTTCTCCATCCTTTCAAGTTGTTCCAGCTCTTCCTGCATTTGTTTTAGAGTGAATATTAAAGCACTTGCAGCACAAAATATTTGCATAAAAAAACTGCTATTTATATAACGGAACAGGAAGTAGTTTCACTGGCATGTCCAACAATTTTTTAATCCTCCGAGTCCCACTCCCACAGTCCTACCCACTTAGAAGTGATCTATGCAATTGGCCACTTACGGAAGGAAATAAAAAAAACCAATCAATACGTTAATGCTCACTTCTTTCTATCCTCCTAGGATGAAATGGGCAATGGGCCTCATGACGGATGCAGAATCATCTTAACTAGGTAAGAAATTGATAATATACTTCAGAGCATGAAAAAGTTATTAGACATGACAATCATACTTGAGACAGCTGTTAAAAGTAGCCCCCTCATCAAATTTACTCATTGCTGGCAAATCACCAAATGAGTCAAAGACTCAAAGGGGACCAGTGAAACATCTTGGCAAAGATGAAGTTAATAGCACAGAATTTTGCAAGTTCTCCAAACATTTAACGATGATTACTTAATCGCACATTCTTAACCAAGCAGAACAGGAGCTAAAAAAGGTGGTGGCAAGTGGCAACGGTCTCTTCAGTTGGACAATCCCCCAATCTGATGGGAGCAGGGTCTAACTTTAGTTTGTTTTAGTCAATATCTAAATAAAGTTCTTAGAGCATTCTCTCATTCCCCAATTCAATAGAATATCTACTTGGAAGTGATCTAAAATGTCAAATTTTGACTTCTAATTGGTCACAAAACTTAGAATTCATGATCTAACCTGTGCCACAATAAAAGAGGTACTATAAAATTGTATGGAGCTTAGTGATAAATCATATTCCCTCTGTAGTCTGTCCCATAATAAATTTGCTATTTGATAAATGGAATCTCAATTATTTCCAAAACCAAATCTGAAACATTTCAATTATTGATGCTTATAATAGTAAATTACGAATCAAAACGGGGAAGTAATAAACAATTAATAGATAAGAACCAAATGCAAACTGCAAGACTTATATTGGAAAGGATGGAGTGCCTATTTACTGAAATTATCACCCCCCACCTCCAGTATACATTCTTCAGTTAATCTAACAAAGAAGGTATTAAGCCAATGTAAATTGCATTTGCAATTATACTATACTGAGGTAGACTAGTTAAATTTCTCCAACTTTCTAATTTGTGTTGACTAAGGAAATATTATCAAAAAGCAAAAAAACACTTGTACACACCCAGATAATACTAAAGTTCATGTGCAACATTTGGAAAAACCACATAAAATTTGCAATATAGAAAATTTCATAAATTTTTCAAACAGTTGTCTCTGTTCATACTTCATAGACACCAGTGAAGGTGACCTACAATAAGTTATTAAGACCCGGACACTTTGATACAACTATGAAGAGAAAGATTTTAGTCTCTCTCCCTCACGCCATGGCAACTCTCCAAATAAGCATAACACAAGAGCTCAGTTTCAGCCAATCCCTCCCTCCAATAAAATTTTGACCACGTGCATATTCCATTTTCACAATAATGAGTTTTGCTATATCCTCATACAAATCCTCCTAATAACCCGCCTACAGCCTACTATTTATAGCGTAAATATTTAATGAAAATGCATGCACATTTACTATCTTGAAAATATAAAAGTTATTTAATAGTTAGGAGGATCTAGAATTATTCTATGATAATGTATGATCTTTTAAAATTCTACTGCCATTTGAAATAAAGCTTCCCACCAACAAAAGAGTGATAAAATAAATTGTCAATTAAACCCATCTCAAAGAAAATCTGTGCCCCTTAATGCAACTAAATGGACTTTCTGGCAGTTTCCACAACATGAAAATGCGACGTCGTCCAAACCGCAACTCAATGGTAAACAGGTTTAGTTATATCAGTCCAATCATCAAGCTTCTGTTGCTGTAATGACAAATTGACAATGCATATAGGTAGATTAATCCACATATTATCAATCATAGTAAAGTGAAGCGTCCTAAGTGAAGAATTTAGTTGGTGCATCTTCAGCAGAACGTTCACACTGCTTTCTAAAGTGAAAAATTGCAAGCTAAAAACAATTTTTTTTCACTAAGAAGAATAATTGATAATTGAAACCCCAATGCTGTTAACTATAACTGCGTAGTGTAACTGTACCAAATCATTATGATTACCAGAAAATATTCATTGGGGAAAACAATAACCAAACTATCAAAAAGTTCCTCCAAAGATACCCTTGACACCAATCTGATCCTTCATAGATTAGCAACATCAAATTAGTCCTCCTTACTCCCAAGATTTAGAAATATGTCAAAATGATCGTTATGCCAAGCCTATGTTTGACGTCAACGTTAACCATTTTGATGCCACTTTAAATATTTGGAGTACTGATTTGATGTCACAAATCTATTGAGTACCAAATTTGATGTGTGTATCTTCGGAGATCAGAGAACCATGCACAAAACAACTACCCTTTTAAATATCAAGAGACCACCTCACACTCAGAGGTTCATGGAAGATGGTAACATGTCTCTCTGCTATGAGCTATCTGAACATTATTTGCTTAATTTTGTTTTTCCATAAACGAAGCTCATAAATCCAGTGACAGAAGAATACCCAGCAATCAACTAAATAAAAAAAATGATAATTTATATTCCAAAATTGGCAATGTTATCAACTTCACAGATGCGATTTGTCTCTGACAATACCGACACGACAACAAAGAATAGTTAAGAACTTTCCCAATCCACTTTACCATACACATAGAAGAACAAAAAGCAACCCATCAAAATGCAAAAGGCCAATAAAAGACACAGAGACAGAACAAACAAAAAGAAAATAATCCCCAGCCAATTAACAAAGCTCCAAAACATGACGATGATGATGATGAAGTAGGTACCTCTAAGAACCTTGTTTCTTGTTCCAACCGTTTCAGTTCAGCATGTATCCTATGTTTCCCTCTCGTATCTGCTGAAGACAAAGACTGAACCCTGTGGGTCACAGGGCTTCCCGATTCAACCCCACCCGATTGCATTTTCTGAAGCTGAACTGGTTGCAATGAAAAATCCCTAGTTTGCACACAGTCGATGAACCACTAAACCTATGAAACAGAAGTGATCGAGTGCAAAGACTCCATTTTTAGGAAAACGAGGATGACCCAGAAATCTTGATGGAGCCCATCAAGCGTTGGCTATGAAAGTAGAAGAAGGGTGGGTTCTGAAAACAACAAAGGAGGATCTGAAATCGTACTGAAGACGCAGAGACAGAGACAGAGACAGGTGACAAGTGAGTTTGGTAAAGAATGAGAAAGGTTGTGCGGTTCTGAGACGGAATGTGGGGTTAAAAAACAAAACTTGACTTCAAGTGTTGTGTTGATGCTCTACTACGTTGTCGTTTTTGGGAACAAAGCTACTTTTCTGTTTTCTTTTTGAGTTTCTCATTTTTTGTGTCTACTTTCCAACTTTGAGAATACTCACGCGGTGACCCTCTTTTCACTCTGTTTATTGTGCCCACGTGCCTGTTAGTGGGTAATACTGTATATTACTATAGTAATTTTTATTAAAAATTAAAAAATTTTAATGTAATTAAATATATTAATATTATTAAATGTTATAATTTTCAATAAAAAATTATTTTTATATATTTTTTATATTATATAATGCTAAGGTTATGATTTTTTTTAATTTTATTTTAGTTGATACAAACAAACAAAAAAAAAAGGGTAGTGTTGCTTTCCAATTTCCGCTTTGCCCTTGATCTTGGGATTAACCCCAGTGAGGTTTAGCTTTTAAGGATAGATGACAGAAGCAAAGCAGTTTTGAATTTGACTCCCAATTTCGATGACAACTCAAAACGGGTGCTGAAAAAAAGAAGATAGAAACGTAATAATTAAAACTTGAGTTAGCTCATGAAAAAAAGGAAAAACAATATTTTCTCCTAAAACGAAATAAAATAAAATTGTGCGATTATTTAACGTGCTACTTTGTGCAAATAACACCACCCATAAAAATATTTACAAACTTTTAAAAGTAATTTTGGTAATAAATTCAACGAAGTTAATAAAGATCTGGAATAAATTAGGTAATTTTAATAAATTTTAATTAAAAGAAATAAAATACGACTTAGAATAAATTAGGTCAAATATTAAGGGGAGTTACAATTTTTCATGATAGATTTTTTTTTTTTTACTAAATTCGATTTCGTATTTAAGACAATGAATGGTTAAGAGACGTTTCTTAAAAATGTACTTTGAAATTCATTTCTACAGGGATTTTAACAAAGTTTTAATAGGGTAGAATGAACATAAATGATGCTTAAGGGCTTTCCCTTTGTATAGATTCTAGCTTATCCAAGTTTTGGGAATAATGATTTGAATTAATTAACTAATATTAATTAATGAGTTGCCTGTTAAAATCTGACTTTTTCAAAAATTAGATGAATAAATAATTTCTAATTTTTAGAATTTTATATTATTTATAATGATGACGAAAATTTTAACTGTTTGACTGTAGTCAATTACGTTACTTTAGATCAATTAAAACTTAAGTATTTTTATTATAGTTTATTACGAATACAATTAAGCTAATTAGATTAATCATATTGCATAAATATGAGTAAGAGTATTGAGTATAGTGTGGTATGAAAATTTATGTGTTAATTTAAAAATAAATATAATTTTTTGTAAAAATATATTTTTATAAATTATTAAAAAAATTATTTTATTTTTATTAACTAATTAATTATTTTAAGCTATCTAATATTTGTATTAGTTTACTATCATAAGTTTGAAATTAATCTTTAATCTATTAAAAAATTTATTAGAAAAGCATAATCAAATTTAACTAAAAATATTATATTCATGTTATAATATTAACTTTTTAATCATCCAAAAAATTTTATACTAAAAAATTTAAAAATAAATATCATCAGACTTAAATACTAAAATTATTATATGATAAAAATATCATATATCTTATGTGAATAGGATATAAATAGGTTACCAATTTTGAATTGTCCTAACATCAGAAATTGTAAAGTGTGTGTGATCAACGATTTAAGTCGGTGTGGTTTTTGGAATAAAACAATGCTAGTCATTCTTGATTCTTGAATAAAGCCTGTGTGGCTACGTTGTGATTGAATATTTGATTGAACTCCTGGTGTATGCTAGCATTGTCCTCGTCACAACTAGTATTAATTATTCCCTTTGAAGACATTTTCTTTAGTAACCTTAGCATACTGTTAATTTTTGTTTTAATTTTCTGCAAATGAAATCATATTTTCTTGAAAATATTGTTATTGACATTGCTGTTTTGGACTGGAGTTGGCTCATGTGATACCTTATCCATTCATCTTCATCGTTTAGCATTATATGGAAATGAACAGTTGACAGTAGCTGATTGGTCACCTTTAAATCGCATAATAAACTAATTATCTACCCTTATATTCTTATATGTTTTTCTCTTATACTTTTCTATTTACATATATTTTTTAATTATCTCTTTATTATTATTAACAACTTAAAAAAATAATATTTTAGATTTTATTATATATTATATATTTATTTTAAAATAAAATATCTGTACATATGGATATACTAACTAGTTATTATTATCATTATTATTATTATTATTATTATATCACAGTCAGATTTCAAACTTTGTTTTATATTTTTGTTTCTCTCCCTCACACTTATCTTACAGCTAATCATAGAGTTTTTGAGATACATTATTCTGCTAGTTTTTCCTTCAGACTTGGATAATTGATACTATTCATTTTTCCACTGTTTGTTTCCAAGCTTCTCTATTTACCTTTGACTATTGGGTGGTGACTCTTCTGGGATTCAATATTTAATCATGTCTGTTTCTGTCACATGCTTTAAAAACATATTTATATGTAGATGATTGTGGGTGTCATTGTTCTCATCAATGCAGCATATTTCGAATTAAGAGCCAAGAGTGCTTAAATAAAATCATATTGAATCACGAAAAGAGCAGCAGTGGAAATACTATTGTTTGAAGGATAAATCAATGGGCCATTACCACCAAAGTGATAGACCAATGGATTGAAACCGTCTCCTCTATTCCAGTCCATGGTTGCATAGATATATGAACCTCATTCACCATCAAATTGGGATTAGTTATCACTTAATTTGTAGGAGGAATTTCAATTATCTTATGCTGACTATGAATATAGTAATGCCTGACTACAACTTTTGGCCATATTGTTTAGTCACATTGCCTCTAAATTGCACCAAGAAAACAAACCAATTACAAGAAATTGAGCTTTCATGAGATGGCAACGGTTCAGTGGTGAACAGAGCAAGAGAGTCACAAGCATCAATCAAATAGTACTGCCCGGAATAACTGATCATCGCTACCTTATGTTATGTGGTGCATATCCACTTATTTATTGCAGCAGCACCAAGTTCTGTGTCTTTATCTCTAACTACATAATCCTTCGTAACCCTTACCATTTCCACGTCACTTTCAATTTCCAAACCACCCTTGTCTTGTTTCTATGATATAAATCAATGAACCAAAGTTAATTTCTGCAACTCTTCTCATTGTTGTCATTTCATGGCCTACCAAATGCTCAGTGGCGCTGAAAGTACAAAGCTCATTAGTGGCATTAGCATAGCTTCATCTGGGTTAGGTTCAGTGGGTCTCAACTTTCAAAAGAAAAGTGTAGTGTCTTATGGTAACAAATACAAGCGCAGAAACTTGAGACCCAGATGCAGCGTCTCATCCTTCAGGCCTGCTTCTCAGCCTAGGTTCATCCAACACAAGAAGGAGGCATTTTGGTTCTACAGGTTTTTGTCTATTGTGTATGATCATGTCATAAACCCTGGTCATTGGACTGAAGACATGAGAGATGATGCATTGGAGCCTGCTGATCTCTATGACCGCAATATGAGAGTGGTTGATGTAGGAGGAGGAACTGGATTCACCACACTCGGTATAGTGAAGCATGTGGATGCCAAAAATGTTACTATTCTTGATCAGTCCCCTCACCAGTTGGCTAAGGCTAAGCAGAAAGAACCCTTGAAAGAATGCAAGATAATTGAAGGTGATGCGGAAGATCTTCCATTTCCTACTGATTATGCTGATCGATATATTTCTGCTGGAAGGTAAATATGTGGGCACAACTTTTTTTTCCTTTTGAAGGATTTTGTACCACTAACTCTACGGCAATTAAGATTTGGGGTTTGCTAATATGTCTCAATGATAGTGAGTTAAGAGGTAAATTTTGCATTTAAATTGTTCCGTAGTTTTAACTATATGTATATTTGTTATAGGATAGTGGATAGGTGATGCACAATTGGGCTTTATAATTAAGGCTATAAATAAATCTTGAAGTCTTATGATCATCTGACCAAAGCATTTAAAAAATTAGTCTTCTTGAATAATGATTGTAAGCATCGACAAAGACTAAATCTTAAACCACATGATTACTTGCCAAATAACAAAGATTAAAAAAAAATAGTCTTCATGATGGTATGTTAACTTCTTTTACAAAATGGGTAATCTTATATGATTATGTTTTTCAGTATTGAATATTGGCCTGACCCACAACGTGGAATTAAGGAAGCGTATAGAGTGCTGAAAATCGGAGGCAAAGCGTGTGTTATTGGTCCTGTGTACCCAACATTCTGGTTATCTCGATTCTTTGCAGACATGTGGATGCTCTTCCCTAAAGAAGAAGAGTATATTGAATGGTTTAAAGAGGCTGGTTTTAAAGATATCAAGTTGAAAAGGATAGGTCCAAAATGGTATCGTGGTGTAAGAAGGCACGGCCTCATCATGGGTTGCTCTGTCACTGGTGTCAAGCCTTTATCTGGGGACTCTCCTCTCAAGGTTTTTTCTTCTGAAGTTTTAGTTTTTATGTTAAAATTCATTGAGCAATAGTTCTCTTGGTATCATTCATTTATGATTTTGTCAAATACATGAACACATTTACCAGTGAGATGCGTGTTGTGAACTTCTGATTATGTTGTGTTGTCCAATAAGATTAGCATTTTACACATTGACATGAGGTAGGTAAAAGTAAATATGTATCTTACAGAATCATACTCATTTTGTACACTGGAAAAAAAAAAAGATTCACATTATTCTTTAGGATGTTGTACAATGAATACTATAAGTCAATGATCACCAAGAAGTACATTTACTCTGTTTAGAAGCTTCTTTTCCCCACATTTACTTTTAGTGCAATTTTTAAGCGTTGTTATGCACGTGTTTATGCAGCTTGGTCCTAAGGTAGAGGATGTAAAGAAGCCTGTAAATCCGTTGTTCTTTCTCTCGCGGTTCATTCTTGGTGCAATAGCAGCCACTTACTATGTACTAGTTCCAATTTACATGTGGATCAAGGACCAAATTGTTCCAAAGGGCATGCCCATCTAGGAGGATTGGAGAATGAAGTTCGGGTAGATACAATGGACAAATTTTGGACTCGTACATCTCTAAAATAACTGTGATGGTCACATACGATTCTTTCTTGCATCTTGCCAACATATCAGGGAAGAGTTAGTTATTTCAAAACCATTAGCCTTGCTTTGTGCCACTAGCTAGCTTCAGTTGTTTGTTTAGTTGGAAGGGATGGCATGCCTATAGGAATATGCTAAGTTTGATATGAATATAATATGTTTTCTATCATGCTTTAGTAGATAGACGAGTATAGACTACGTGCCGGGCTTCCTCGTCATTCGTGATCAATGTTTGGACTTCAGAGAAATCAGCAAAATGTAGAGCTTCTTTTGCTCTTTTTGCCCATGGGTAGAAAATGAAGAGAGTAATTGGGTAAACTAAAAAATTATTATTTTAGCCGATATATATTTGATTATTATTTTAACATTATTAAGTTTTGGTGATCTCCATAAAAAGAGAAATATGTTTTAATGAGTTTATTTTTTATTATTCTTGAAATATTTTTTTTACTCAGTCTTCAAAATATTGATTTTTGCAAAAGAGGATTGTATAATTTTTCGCCGAGAGAGAGAGAAAAAAAGAAAGGAAAAAGACAAATATGAAATAAAATATTTAATATGATGAAAAATAAAAATAAAAATATGTAGAAAGTGTGTTATGACTTACTCACATAAAAAGAGCTCAACCCAAAAGACTAGTCCAGTAGGAGAATTTCAAAAGCTTAAATACCACATTAAACATATTAAACAACTTATTCTCCTCAACATGAGACTCATGACAAAGTGTTAGATAATTAATATAACTAATTCAATTTTAAGGCCTTTAATAAGGGCAATGATAGTTTGACATCCCTTTGAGGGTGTTGTTGGAGTGTAAGGACGAGAGAAATAAGAAGAAAAGAAAAAAAGAAGAAAAGAGAAAATGAAAAATGTTACCGGTAATATGTATATATATAATTATAGGACGTAAAAGAGAGTATCAAAATATAATTATTACTCTGATAAATATAGTCAATGTATAATCACGAATTAGCTTTTGGTTCCACCTTAATCGCAAACTTGGTCTTTCAAGTTATTATTAGTGTATGGGTGAATGCTTAAATTGTTTCCTTAAAAAAAAAAATACAGGAGATGTTTTGATCCCTAAAAAAATGTAGTTATATTAGTTTTTAAAGTTATAAAATATTATAACTTTAAGAAACTATTCAGCTACTTTCTTTTTGAGATACAAAATTTGCGTCGAGTAGAAGTCTTTAAGGGACAAATAATAGGCTTTTAGCAATTTGGCAAAAAATCAAAGTTTGGATAAATTCCTTATGTTATTTTTATCAAGTTTTCAAACTAAACAACGACGCACAAATATATATTAACATCAAATAGCCAAAAATATGCCATGAATTTTATATATATATATATATATATATATATATATATATATATATGCTCGTGTGTGTATCCACATGTCATTTTTGGATATTAAATCTTAATAGGAATAATAAAAGAAATTTAATCTAGTTTCATCCTCTGGAAAAATGTGAGTCTAAATTGATTATTGAATAATCTTTTTCTTCATGACAAATAAAACACACTATCTTGGCTTGGCCCTTTGAAGGATAAATGATACAGATTTTGTCCCTCATCATATAAATTCAATACACGAAAAATGAATCTCGTTCCTGGATTCAAGCAGCCCAGTATCATGTTGGAGCTTTGCCAGTTACTCGCTGAGCAATCCATCCAAGACCATCATACAGTCCTTCTCCTGAGAGGGCACAGCAAGCTTGTATATGCCAATCATGATCCTTGATGCTGTGAAGAGATAGTGCATCAGTGATCTCGGCAGGAGTCATAGCATCCTTGATATCTTGTTTATTAGCAAACACAAGAATAACAGAATTTTGCAAATCTTCATGCCCCAGCAACCTGAAAAGTTCATCCTTCATTATAGAGATCCTGGCTCTATCACTACTGTCTATCACCGCAATTACAGCATGAGTTCCTCGGTAATATGTTGCCCATGATGTCCGAAGTCTTTCTTGTCCACCAAGATCCCAGACCTGAAATGAATGACAAAGTGGAGTGAGTAATACTTTGATCAGCACAGTAGTAAAGCTTGGAAATATTCCATCCATACCGAATGTAGTTTAAAAACATTAAGGAATCGGGCTTGTCTAGAAACCAGACCCATCCTTTCATCAGGGGGAAAAAATTACAAGCAAATGACTAGGAGAAAGGTTTAAAATGTCATTGTGCTCTCCCAAAACCCTTGTTACCGAAGACAAACCAAAGTGTAATTAATCCTGTGTTCATGTAAAAGCACAAAGCATTCAGCAGCAATGAGTGCCAAATCGGTGGATGTAGTCATAGAGAACCATGGATTGCCAAGCATTAAGTCTATGCTTGGAAAAATGTCTGCATGCATAAAAGCCAGCTCATTGGACGCAGACATGTTTTGTTTATTGTGTCAACATGTTTGGCAAAATTGTAAGGAATCAATATTGCATTCACTCCAAACCATTGTTTTGACATGTTGCTTTTGCAGTGGAAAAAGAAAACCCATTTGCATGTGCATTGACAAAAATATCTCCATAATTTAAATATTAAATTACCACTTCAATAGTATTTATGTCTTCACCGATAATTAAACATCTAAAAGTTATTTTTACCAACACATTCAAACAACACTACATTTATAAAAATCAATTCACTTCAAAATTGTTGTTTACAAAAATCACGTGTGTTTGGATTCACATTTAAATGACCATAGATTCATGTTTTCTTCAATGCAACTAGTTGTAACTTCTGCATTGGATTCCATGTTCCAAAACATGCACAATACTCATAATATGTTTGGCACTCACTCAAAAGAAGTAAACAATGTCTAGAACAAAGTTGTGGACCTGGTCCAAGGACCATCAAAACAGAATTTTCATGGAAACCTAACAGAAATTATAGTAGAAGTCAAAATGGTATTTTCTGTATGTTTTATGATGGTTGATTCTCTAAAGAATTAAATTTGAGTGGTGATAATTTAACTGCTTAAGAGCTTATCATTTACTAATAAAGACCAAACCAAAGGCGTGCATTTCGTGACAGTGATCAAACCAATGGAAGACTAAGAAGTGACAAGTCTCATACTAATACATATATGTTTAGCAACAATAGAGGGTATTAAACCCTCGAAGCAAGATCAACAAAATAAATAAATAAATAAGTAAAGTGAAAAGTGAAGGGACCTCAAATCGTATATTTTTGTAGACGAGCTCTTCAACGTTGCTACCAACAGTAGGGTTGGTAGTGACAACCTCACCAAGATGCAACTTATAAAGGGTCGTGGTTTTTCCCGCGTTATCCAATCCAACTACCACAATCTTATACTCTTTTGCAGGGAATAGCATGAACCAGAACCTCGACATCAATGCCCCCATCCTCTATTTACTTCTAAATCAATCACCTATAAAAATCACCAGACCAAACCCATCAATTAGGAACAAAAGGGTATCTGAAAATCTGATTTACAACCAAAAAAGCGTCGAACTTGTGTTGGATCAAATGTCAAGTTAGCAGATCAATAAAAGGAGCAAAAAGGATGAAGAACAGAAACGATCGAACCTGGCAACGCTGTTTGTAAGGAGAATCGGAGGTGTTGGGCGTGGTAGGAGAAAAGGGTGAATTGAAATCGTGGGAGCCCCAAATTGGAACTTCCAATTTTGTTTTGTTTATTATTCAGAATGGAACAATCCCACGAAATTATACATTTGAGGTTTCTTTCCTTGAACGAATGAGAGTCGCCAGCCACGTCAGCCACAAGTAAATTTTTATTTATTCTTTTAAAATATTAACCAGTGCCTTCAAAAATAAAAAAATAAACACTATTTTGGTAATTTTTATTATAATTTTTAATAAAATATTATTTAATATTTTTAAATATTTTTTAATATACTTATTAATTTTTGTTTAAAAAGAGTTACAGTAATTGTATAAAAAAATACAAAACAAATATTTCAATATTTTAAAAAATATTTCAATTACAAAGAATGTGTTTAAAAAATATATTATTGATAATTTATCATAACAATTTTAATTTTTTTAAATTAATATGTTATGGTTTTTACTAATTCGTATCTTAGTTAAGAAATTAATAATTAATAAATTTTAATTAAAAATTATATCAGAATATATAAGAAATTACAAGGTGAATTTATTATTATATTTTTAATGTAAAATGTTAGTATTTTATATATAGTATCAATATCTTAATACATCGGAAATTTTTTTTTGTCGGTCTAGAGATTTAGGAGTTTTATTAAAACACTGCTGTGAAGTTTAGGTACGCTGAAAAAACTTTTATTTCTCTCAAGAGAGCTAAAATAAAAAAAAATGTTATTTATTTTGAATAAATAAAATAAGAACAAATAAATTCACCGTTATATAGTTAATGAAATCACATATAATTATTAAATTATAGATAATTTTATTTAATTCATATAATTTTTTATATTTTTTAACTAACACTAAATGAGCACAAATTTTAAATCATTTCTTTGCTTTCTTTTAAAAAAAATGAACTAAATATTAAAAAAAATTATGTAAAAAAAGAATTGATCTCCCAATGCACAAGCTAAGTATGTGTAAGTTGAGAAATTGAGAAACCTAATAAAATCATTGTTAAATCATATTCTAACCTAAACGTTATAACTTGTAGCCTTAAAATATATTTATGTTTGAGTGAATTTGATACAAAATTAAACATGCTATTATGGTTACAGTCATGCTTATGTTTTTTCTTAAAACTTGGAATCACTTTTTATTAGGATTATATAAAATTTTTATTTACAAAAAAATATTTATAAAATATTAAAAATTAAGTGTTTATAATTTAACATGTAATAAATTTCATCGATTAAAGATTAAATATTTTATTAATTTTTTTATTTTTAATAAATTAATTATCTTTTTCATATCTTATTTTATTTTATTTTAGAGAAATTCACAAATTAATCTATAGTTAATAATATCCGTGCATATTATTTATTTATTTATTTAAATTATCACGTTAGTCTTTTACATTTAAGTCATTGTTAATATATGTTTAAAAAATATTAATTTTCACTGTTAAATGACATTTAAAAGATAAAACCAAGTTGTTTCTTACTTAATTTATACACTCTCACTTTCTCTTCTCCTCTTTTCAAGGCTACATTGTTATCTTTCTCTCAAAACTTTTATTACCTTTCTCTCTCTTTCTTTATCTTTTTCCATAAAGTCATACCTCTATAACTCAACCCTTTACGGTGATTCATGATTCTGTCTCACACCCTCTTTCTCTCTCTCCTAGTTTAAAAACAATGTTCCCATCATAAGCCTTAAGTGAAAAAAGTCTCACATTATTTTAATATAATTATATATAAAGGGTGATGTCTTAATACCTATTGACTTAAGATTTTAGGTGATTGTGGTGACCTAATCTATTTGTAGTGGCTTCCTCACTAAATTGGTGAAAATTTTCATCTATAAATGATTATAGACTCCTCTTATTTAATACTCATTCGAATTTGTTATTATGATAATACCACTATTAAGATAAAGTATCCACTCTATGAATTTATTCCTTTTACTTTATATAATTTTAAAATTTATTTTAATATATTATAACATAATGATTACTCATTTTCATTTTTTTCCTGTAAACAAAATTTTAAGAAAAAAATAATATTGTTATTAAAGTAAGAAAAATCTTTAAATTCAAAGTGCATCCTAATAAAAAGAAAATATGAAGGGATTTAATCCTTTAATATATAAAATACAAAATGTAACACCTTCATTTAATTTTTCAAATAAATAAATTTCATAAAATGGTTCCTAATACATAGTTCAATAAAGTATTTCCAAATAATGATGGATTACAAATTTTGAATCAAATTGTTGCTACAGGACCTATTAATACATCATAGTTTTCAAAATAAATTCTCTAAGTCCTATAACAGTTTCATCCACACTTTTCACTGAGCCTGGTGCTGCTCGTTTTGATCACCTAAAAAATAAACGTAAAAGTGAGTCCTTTACACTATCACACATACAAATATAGAGACTCACTTTGCATGTTCCAAACATTACATAATATAATTCAAATCATTCATTGAACTATCATAAGTCAATTCATCACAACAACATGCACATCAAATCACATATCGATCATTTACACGCGTACGCTCATTGTACACGGAATCAAATGACATCAATTTATACACGAGTGCGCTCACTGCACCTTCAATTAATCTACACAGACATGTGTGCTCACTGCACGTTAGCCACGCTTACTGTGACACTATGATCACAGTTTCTTGATGTCCTCAACCTTAAGGACTTACTCAGTTTCATACCATGGATGGTCGCCGGTTAGGCTCTGCTTCACCAATACAATGTGTGCGGTCACGGGCCCCTTAGCAAAAGTGTTAGTCAGATGCCGAGTCAAGAGAAAAGTGTGTGGCTTATAGTGCACCCACGCTCACTGTTGGTATCACCACCATCCTTTCTTCTTCAAGATATTTCTACTGCCCTCATCTTTCACACCCTTAGTGTATCACTGTAATCATTCATAGTTTCTAACATTTCTCAATCACAATCACACTCATGTTCATGCTATTTCCACCCACATTTGTTCACATTCCTAATCAAATCATGGTATTCATTTTCATCAAATGGCACGTCCATACATATTCAATCATATTTTAATTAATTATACAATCTCCATCACAACCGTATGTCAAACAAATTCATTTCATCACACAAATCACCCAATGACTACCATATCATACTTCATATGAAATTTGCATTAAAATACACGTTTTTCTTACACTGTATCTCAACCACATTCATTATCTAACATTATAAACATATTTCAAACCCAAAGAGGTAGGGTAGAGTCTCTCTTTACCTCGAAATGAAGATCCAATACAAAATACCAGTAGAGAATCTTCCCCACACAGTGCTTCATCCTAAATACATGAAAAATCTCCATAAAAATATGAGAAAATGAAGAAATGGACAAAAAGTTGAAACCCTAGCTCTCAAAACTTACCTCCAAATGTTCTAAGTGTGATTCTAACCTTCAATCTAGTGCACAACCGGCTTGGAGGCAATCTAATCGATGAAAATGGTTTGAGGATAGAGAAAATCGAGAGAGGGTTTGAAGGGAGAAGTGAGAAATGAATTTTTCAAATCCTAAACCTCTCAAATATCCTAGGATTCGCGATATTCTCGCTATAGTGGGACCCTTTCTCGCTACAACGAAAATATCATAAAAAATTACACTCTGATTTTTACATAATCTTGTTATAGCGAGATCATTTCACTGCAGCGAGAATGCAACTGATACATGCCACTCACCTAAGACCTTCTCGCTACAGCAAGAATTCTCTACAGTTCACTCTTAGCCTATAATTTCAATCTGTCCAAACACATCCAATCTCAATCCATAATCAACATTTACATTTATACTTACATATTTATCCACATATATTCACACACATATTTATATCACACAATAAATCAAAATGCATATTCAAATAGAAATTCACAATTTATATCAATAATCAAAATATCATTACAAAATTCAGAGCATTACACAAAATTAAGATTTATTTGTAAGTGGGGAATTGGCTTACTCTACTAAGCTAATTCCTTGAAGTTCTATTTTCATATTTTTGAAAATAAATATTTGTATCTAGATTAGATTTATTTAACTGATAAATTCTTTTTTCATTATAAGTTGCTTTAATAGATATTAATTTTGAGTTAAATTGCTATGTTAAGGTCTTTCTTTGAGGGAAGACTTCCTCCACAATCTAAAAGAGAGAAAAATATTTTTTTTTATTGAATTAAAAATATTTACATTCATATAGCAAGATTAGCTAATGACATTTACAACTCAACACAACATAACATCCCTCCCTTCTTGAACAAAAACCTTGTCTTCAAGATGGAGATGAGGAAACTTAGTCATAAACTCAGAGAGAAACTCCCAAGATGCATACCAACACTTGAGCCTTAATAGGATCATTTAAATTATGTCAATTCAAGATAGTCAAAAGCTAAAATTTTTAGTTGGTTATTGTAATTATCAAAAGGAAGAGGTAAAGCGAGATGAGGTAAATCCCTATAACATGTCTTCAACTTTGAAACATGAAAAAATGGGATGCAATTTGGATCCCTCATATAATTCCATCTCAAAGGAAACTTCCCTAATATGCCTACTAATATGAAAAGGTCTATAATATCGTTGAGCCAACTTTTAAACTCATGACCACCCAACTAAAATTTGTCTATAACGTCTTAGCTTAGCGAAAACTCTATCATTAACAGAAAAAAGGACGAGAAATATGCTTTTGATCAACATACAATTTCATAGCTTCTTGAGCCTTTAATAATTTAGAATGCAACTTCTAAAAAAAGTTATGCATTTGGACATTTTAGCATCTATAGCTTTATTTCTACTAGTACCTACTTACGTACTAAGACAGAGATTGAGGGAGTTTATTGTAAACTATCTCATAAAGAGTGAGACATGTAGAGGAGTGTTTGGTAGTATTACAAAGCAATTATGCCTAATGTAAATATTTTTACCATTGCTTCAGTTGACTGTGAACAAAGGCTCTAAGATACCGCTATAAAACTTTGTTTACAGCCTCAATTTGACCGTTAATTTGTGAGTGATAAGCATAAGACATTTGCAACTTGGTTCCACTAAGTTTAAAGAGTTCTTATCAAAATTGACTTATAAAGATATGGTCATGATCGGATACAATGCTTTTAGGCTTACCATGCAACTTACAAACCATAAAAGCAAATAACTCAATAACTTTGACAACAATAAATGAGGTTGGAAGCATAGCAAAATAGGCTGCTTTAGAGAATCGATCCACTATAACAAGAATCATTGTATAACTTTGGAAGGAAGGAAGTTAAACTATGAAATTAAGAAGAAATATCCTCCTAAATAGATGAAGGTAGAGGAAATGGTTGCAGCAAAACTAAAAAGCAAATGTGAATATTTAGTTTATTGACAAGTTATACAAGCCTTGACAAAATTAGTCACATCTTATTTTATTCCTTTCGAGAAGAAATTTTTTCAAAGTCTGTTATATGTCCTATGTGTGCCTACATGTCCAGCCATAGGTGTAGCATAGAACTCATCCAAAAAAACTTGCTTCGGAAATGAATGTGTTGGTAAAAAAGATCTTATTTTTTTTTAAAGAATGACTCATTGCACGATATAAAATCCAAAAATTGGTTAGAGCCAAGAAGAACTGTCTGATACAATTTCTGTAACTCTAAATTAAAGGAATCCTCAACCTGAATTTTAATCATAAGATCACACTAAGGTAACACGAGCCTGAACAACTAAGATGAATTTTCTTGTAGTCTACTCAAAGCATCAACCACTTTATTGACTATTCTTAACTTATACATAATCTTATAATAGAATCCTAGCATTTTAAATAAATAATAATGTTGCTTAGGAGTTTGTATTACTTGAGTCATAAGCTCTCAAAGACTCCTTTGATCAACATGAATTATGAATTTTCTGCCCAACAAATAAGTCCTCCACTTTTTGACTACAACAGTAATGGCATGGAGCTCTCTCACATATAAGCTTGCAAGAGTTTGGGGCAAAAATTCTTGCTAAAATAGAAAATTGCGTGGCCATCTTGCAACAACACATCTCTTATTCTTGATGTGACATGTCAATTTCTATACAGACTCCTCATAAAAATTAGGAAAGCCAAAATAGGGGCCTGAGTCATGATAGTTGTCAACTTATCAAAGGCAAGTTGAGTTTCATTCGACCATATAAATGTGCCCTTTTTAAGAAGGTCCATGAGCGATGCAATAACAGAGGCATAATAGTGCACAAACTTACGGTAAAAGCTTGTTAAGCCCAAAAAAATTGCATAATTATCTGAAATTTGTGGGTACTGGCCAAGACACCATTGTTTAGTTTTTTTTTTTTAGGATCTAGCCCTACACCATGCCTTAAAATTATATGTTCAAGATATTCAATCAACTCTTAAGCAAGTAAACACTTGGACCTCTTGAGGTAAAATTGATACCAAGATAGAAATTGTGAATATAATTCACTATGTCATTGCTGTTGAGGAACATGAACATATATACAACAGGCATGTATCTAATAACAAAAAGTTGTTACAAAATAATCTAAAATACAAAAAGAATTTTATGTAAATCTAAATACAGAAAGAGTTCCTAAATATCATGAGCAAATATGGTCGCCTTTTTTCTTAACTATTTTCTTCAACTCTTCATTCTTCCTTTAGCTCCTCTCTAATAGTTGAGAGAGAGTTCTTCTTTTCTGGTTACCATAAGACTATAAAATAGAGAATGACCATAATCCTTATTTTGGTAACTGCTCTTTTATTTATCTGAAGAGAGCGGAGAAGGTTTCCTTATGATTATATTTTCAATTATACCCTTAATGACTTTATATTTTATATTTAACAACCATCACATTAAATCTTCAATTAAAGTCATACTATAAGTTACATAAGCCACTATATAGATTATTAAAATAATCTAATAAAATATGGTGATTTGTTGCTTGTTTTATAGGAAGAACTTATGGCGTATCAAAAAATTAAGAGTATTTACTTATAATAACTTGAATTTCAGGAACTATGTAAGGTTCATTAGTTGTGGTTGTTGATGGCAATAATAGCAATTGAAATAGCTTAACAACTCTACCAGTATTTATTATTTGTCTCAAATAGTGAGATGAAGTTGCTTGAGAAGCAGAGCGATTCTCTTGTTTGAGTTGAACTAATTTTCCACCATGTATGAACTTTATGGTGAGTTGCTCATAATCTATGAGCACTGGACCCAAGGTTGTCAGCCACTGAACCCCTAAAACAAGCTTTTGCACGCTGAGGGATAAAATAAACAAATTAACAAGAAATTGATAAGAACTTAATTGCAAAGGGACCTATTTACAAGCTAAGGAACAAGGCAACTTTTCACCATTTCCAACCAAAACATGGAAATCCTTGTGTTGACTCCACATGGAGGCCTAAAAACTGTACGATCTAGTCTTGGATGAAACTATGGGTACTACCATTATCAATCAAAATTGCAAATAGGTTGTCAGCCACTGAACCCCTAAAACAAGCTTTTGCACGCTGAGGGATAAAATAAACAAATTAACAAAAAATTGATAAGAACTTAATTGCAAAGGGACCTATTTACAAGCTAAGGAACAAGGCAACTTTTCACCATTTCCAACCAAAACATGGAAATCCTTGTGTTGACTCCACATGGAGGCCTAAAAATTGTACGATCTGGTCTTGGATGAAACTATGGGTACTACCATTATCAATCAAAATTGCAAATAGGGAATTGTTTATCTAGTCCAACATTCGTAATGTTTAGGAAATAGAATGATCTAAAAGAACATAGAGGCTAATTTGGGCTGATGTGTTATCAGGTGGGTCAGTTTGGGTTTGGGCTTTAGTTTGTAAAAAATGGGTCAAATCTTCCTCGATGATGTCACAATCATTGTGCTTTGCTATCAACAAGAACTGCCTCTTGCACTTGTAACTAGGCCTATAATGCTTATCACAGTAGTAACATAACCCTTTGTCTCTTCAGGCTTGCAACTCTTCAACCGTGATGCGTTTGAAGGGTGGTAGGTTAGAGTTCATACTGAGCTTGTAAGGTTGAAGGATTAATTGAGGTTGAAGAAAGGGTAGGGATTGTTGGAGTGGTAGTGGCGATAGTTGTGGAAATAGCTGATTGAGGACCCAAATTATTGATTTGTTGCAAATGTGCTGAAGCTGAGAGTTTCTGCAAATATCTCTTCTTGCAACTTGGTGAGGCTAATAACTTGAGACAACGAGATGGATTAAAAAGCTTGCACCTCTAGTCTAATATTTGATTTTAATTCATAGATGAAGCAACTCAAAAAGAATAGGTAGGGTAGACCCACAGTGCGATTCACAAGGCTTTCAAACTACACTTAATAATCATTAACTGTGGTGGTTTGGCACAACTTGAATAGAGTGCCCTTAGGATCCTCATAATGTGATGGGTGAACTTGATTTCTAGACAATGGATGAATATTTGCCAAGTAGTGATTTGATTGTTGACATACATCCATTGGAACCATCTGAGAACTTAACCCTCTATGGAAAAAGAAGCGATTCTAAGTCGTTGATCCTCTGACATATTATAGAAATAAAAAAATTGATTGGTTTTGAAAATCTGACCTAAGGGGTCAGACTCATGAAGATGTGGAATGTCAAGCTTCACGGTGGTTCATGAGAATGGTTGGACAACAAGGTTTAGGCCACAACGTAATCCTAATCCGTTGCCTTGCTAAGAAAGTACTCGCGTCTTCAAGGTAGTCATCTTGTTGCATCAATATTAATGCTTTTCTTTGAGGGAAGGCTTCCTCCACAATCTAAAAGAGAGAAAAACATATTTCTTGCCTTCTTTATTGAATTGAGAATATTTACACACACACAGAGAGCAAAACTAGCCAACGACATTCATAACATATCATAGCTAACAAATCTACCCAAAGATCCTAACTAACTCTAGACAATGTTCCTATACACTGAGGTTGACACTAGCCTAAAGTACACCCCTTTCTTAACTAAGGAACTACATAATCCTTAAGGTATTTAAGCCTAATTCTATTGCACCCAAACATGATTTGATGGATTGGACTATCATCATCATTGTAGTCTTTTGAGTGAGAACCTTAATCCTCATTTTTGGAGAGATTCTAACAACCTCCCTATATTTTTCCACAAAAAATTGTTTCTCATCGTTGATCTAATTTAAAGAAAATGAATGACTATGATTTGAGGGTAAAATAATACACAATTAAGTCCAAATGTGTATCATACCATTGTTAAAATGATACTATATTTTTATAAATGGTGAAAATGTAAATTCCAAAAGCAAGAGAAAATGGAAAACGATAATGAAGAAGGGGAAGATGTAGACGTACTCGAAGACTAAAGGTTTATAGTTAATTTTCAGGCCAATTACATTTGGAGGGACTATTTCTAATTAAATTGTAAAATTTCATTTTCATTTAATAGTGAGTCAATTTAACTTTCTTAATGTACGAATGTGAAGATACCAATTGACCTTGATTTAAAGCATGGAGAACGAAAGAACCTAAAATGCGTCTTTCTTTGTTGAATTTTAAATTTTTTTTAAGAGGATAGGAGAATATGAATGTTTTATTATGTTATTGTGGAAATAGATATCATAACATGGTATTAAATTATATATGTTGTTGATATGAAATAGTCATAAACATAACAACATCTTTTTAAATTTCATAAAATTTTTCCAGCGGTGTGTTATTTCTAACAAAGAATATGTCTTCGCTAGCAATAATGTCTGGAAGATGAGACTATAATCTGATGGTCGGAGCTACTTGGCAATGAAGTCTCTAGTGTGAATGAGCACTAGAAGATGACGAGGGTGAAAATAACAATCATAATGAAAAAATGAAGTTTAGTTATGTTTGATTGGGTTAATTTGGAGTATGAGTGTAAGAAAAAGACTTATAAGAAGACTAAGATGAAGAGAAAGACGTGTAACAAATTATTAATATATCCTTCAACAAATTAACAATAAGTAAGCAAAAGACTTACTGGAAGACCTGATTTCTCACATCCATTATTAATTGTTCAATTAAAAGAAAATTCAATCAATAATTACAAAACTTAAAGCGTTTAGATAAGTCATCCTAAACCTTTCTTCCAAAAAAGATAGAGAAAATGCTAGAATCACCCATTTTTAGGCCATAATATCAGTGAAGGTTACGGTGAGTTAATATAGTAAGTGACTCGTAAATAAGTTAACAAAATGACTTACTATAACAGGTTTTAAAAATTCAAAATTTAATTCCTAATAAATTTTGTAGATAAAGAATCTCAATCTCTTAGATATTTAAAACATGTCATTCTTTAACATAATTTTTTTAAAAACAATTATCATTTAAGAAATAATCTAATTATTCATTCATGTGAAACTATATCATATTATCTCAAACTCATTCTCACCTTTATTTTTAAAGCAACTTTAATAATTCGTTTTTATGTTTCCAAGGTAAAGTTCAACGATAAATTAAGTTGCTACAGTTGAACTTTACTTGATAAAAGTCTAAAAAAATATATCCAAGGTAAGAGATCTAATGAAATTAGGTAATCCTCTCTTGGAATATTATTTTATAAGCTTTGTTCAATTCCTCCTCCTATTTCAATTCCTCCTTCTTAATAGTATGCGGACTTATTTTTCAAATCTACTCTAAACTTACATAACCATTCTTCCTTTAGATTTTTATACTTTTAACTATGATCTTTGTAAATTTAAAAACATTATATATCCATCTCAATTATCTTAAAAATTAATACTTTGGTTTGATCGGAATAAGGATAATGACTAAAGAGATTCTGTTGAACCAAAAGGAACATAGGAAATTCATTTGCTGTAATTTTTGTTTAAGCCACCATTATTCACTTAAGCAAAATTTAGAAAGTGATGAATTAGAAAATTTTGTTGAAATTCGCTTAAGCCAACATCTATACGCTTTAACAATCAAAGACAGAGATAAATATAAATTTTTCATCAAAATTTGCTTAAGCCAACACTTGTTAGCTTAAGTTAATATTTGTTGCTTAAACTAATGTTGTACTATATTACATGGCTTAAGCAGTTTATGTACCGCTTAAGCAAATTACTTCTAGTGAGTTAATTTTGTTGTCTGTAATTTTCGCTTAAGTTAGAAAAATTGGCTTAAGAAAATGTTATACAAATTGTGCGATGCAAAAGTGACCATTATGTAGGATATGAGAAAGATCTAAAAAGATATTAAATAATGTATTAATACAAAATCTCATTTTCATAATAAATTAAGACGGTAAGAGTAGGTGTAGAAGTTTTAATTTTAAAAATTATTAACTTCATAAATAAAGTTTGTACGGAGCTCTAAAGATCTAAAATAACATTTAACATTCTATTAATTCAAACATTATATTTTATTATAAATTCAAAATGCATGAGTGCATATCTTTTTAAAATAAGGTTTGAAGATCCAAGATACACAAATGTGTAAATAAAAAAAGATAATAGAATTTTAAAAATAAAAAATGACATATACTGAAGATACAAAATAATAAATTTTAAAAGTTAAAAAAAATTACAAAAAAATATTAAATAATATATATATATATATATATATATATATATATATTTAAACTTGGATTATTAAATTATACGTTAAAGAGCTAAATTATTTATAAATTTTAAAATATATTTAATGATTTAAAAATTATTCCTTACTTATGAATCACTTACTTTAGTCGTTCTTAGCCTAAGTCCATAATATCTTAATACTAAGTAAAATTGTTTGTAATTTTTCTCTTGCTTCTAATAATGTATTTCTTTCCTAATTCATTGTTCCTGACGCGGCTGTCCCAAAAAAATATGGGGTTTTTCAATTTCTCTGTGCTGTAGTGGCGGTATTGTTAGTTGAGAAGACAAGTGTGGAGGGCATAAAGTCAAAGACATGTCTTTGTTTTGTGTCAAAAACATGTCTGTAGTTGCCATGAAATGCCTCGTATTAATGGCCCGTAACACTCAGTTTTCTCAATCGCAATCCATTCAGTTAATGTGTCAGTCCTTTAAGAAGGGCCTATATGCCTATTTAATATTTTACGACAAAAATATTTTTACGTATTTTTGAATATTTTTTTATTTATTGATTCTTCAATAAATCTCTAATAAAAAATTATATATTTACTAAAAATAGTTCAATTATTTCTTAAATAACAGTATTGTAACATTTTTAAAATTTACTTTTTTTTCAAAAACATTATAAGCAAAATACTAGAAATTACAAATTAAACTTTTTTTCACGTAATTAATTATAGATATTAACTGAATTATTCATAAATTATTTAATTTTTTATTTAAATCTCGATTAAGTGAATGCTTTATTTTTACACTTCAGAAAATCCAAATGTTCCCCTTAAAGGAACAAATAATTGCATTTACATCTTTATTGTTCTGAAATTAGTGCAAACCTTGAAAAAATCTTAATATACGTGAGCATTATCTAAAGAATTACAATTTTATTTATACATATATTTAAAAATTATAATCTTATTTATTACAATTTTATTTTATTACTTGCTCAATTCTAATTTCAACTGTTATAATAATAAATTTTACAGAGACTCACATTTCTGCTGATAATGGGTGTTTTTAATTAGACACGAGTATTTGATTTTCTACCACGAAAGTCAAATGGAAAATGACATTGTTTACCTAATACCTAATCTACCAAACTCCATCGATTAAAAAAATACCATACTCTAACCAAATTAATTTAAAAGCTTGCAGATAATTACCAGAAAAAAAAAATATTCCAGACTGCAGATTTTCAGTGCCTAATTTGAACTTTTAAATTAATTTATTTAGGAATTTAGATGCTAAAATATTTTATTTTATGCCACAAACTTTAAATATCCTATTTAGGCGACACAAATTTACCCTACATAACTATATTAATGTAATCTTTGAGTTATTAAATTAATGTGATTCTTTTTCTTCTGAAGATCTTGGCTTATTAAATTCTTTACCAACTTCAAAGTGGATTCGCTACACAGCCATTAGGAAAAAAACTAAATAAAATAGTCAGAACACAGTCCAGTCTCTAAAAATGGCAAGTTTTATTGTTTTGTTTCTAAAACATATTATTTATATAAATTGGTTTTAGGAAAGATAAATTTATTTAAAAATGGTAAATTTATTAACAAATTAACATTCTTGGAGAATTTTTTAGATATTGTTTTGTTACTTTTTTTTCGGTACATTCATGTTTTTTGTTTTTGTTTTGGTACATTAACTAAAGTTATTACTTTGAACAACCAAAATTAATACTGACTCTAACACTAATGTATACTAATAACTTAACAAACATTTAAAAAAAATGCAGTCTATAGAAAAAATTATGTAGCTGTAAATATATTTTTCATGGCGTTGTCAAAGATTTTGTATAGTCTTATGTGTATTACTCATAATGTTACCAAGGAATTTGAGTAGCGATAAGAATATTTCTTAAAGACCATTTTGCAATTTAAAATATTAACCTTTTATTTCATAAAAGCTTATATCTTTTTACTACCGATTTTGGACTGTTAAATTAATTTATTCATTTATCTGAATAAAAGGTCTAAATAACTAAAGTTTGTCTAATAACTTACATAACATATTAGAATTAACTCTTCTAATGAATATTTTTTATACATAAGATTTTAATTTTAAACATTACTTAAAGAATAAAATATATCACTTAAACTAATCACCGATTAATATATAATAATTTCGATAAATTTTATACAAACTTAAGTTAGGAATAACTTTTTTTTTGGCTCTGTTAAGGTCGGTTTAAATGACCATTTTGTATACATTTAGAAATTTAATAATCATTTTACATGTTTAAAACAGTAAATGAAGCTTAAGAAAATAAGTGAAGCATTTATAGGTTTTTAAAATTAAAGAATGAAATTATTTTTCTTGCTGAAGAAAAAAGAAAACCATCCCAAAAAATCATCATCATTAATGTTTTAGGGATTCACTAACCATACAAGTCTTAGCATCATGTTAATGGTCAAACATGTTCAAAAGAAAGAAAAATCCTTCCTCCAAAAGAAAAACACTAGATCGAACCTTATTAAAGTCAAACATAGAAACAATTATTTCTTGTATTACAGCCATTTATGTTAAAAATATATCGAATAGCTTTACTTTAAGGAAAATAATGTCTTGTTTTCAAAATATTCTTTGAAAAGGTGAAAAATAAACAATTATTTCTTTAACATAATTGAAACCAAACCCATAAATTAAAATTTTTCCTCTTATATCATTTTGGTATGAATCCGTTCTCAAAGACTGTTTAAACGAAAGACTAAAACAACGGCCACACCCTGCAACTCGTGGTATTTCAAGGTCTAGAACAAATAAGGAAAATGAAAAACAACTGTAAATGTTTGTTTGCAAACAGACAGAGTGAATACAGAGTATATTTGCAAAAGAGACAGTAAGCAGATTAAAAACAGTACATGTCACCGCATGAAACTGCTAGAAAGAAACCTCGAAGTTGGAAAGTGAGAGAGAGAGACTCAAAAGAAAACCAGCTTTCTTCCAACTTCCACGCTTGAAACCGAAGTTTTCTCTTTAACCTTATAGATATATATACTCATATTCCGCTTCACTGTGAAATTATACTTTAAACTTGGAACATCCAACGCATAAACCTGAACCTTTCTCTCTTATTCTTCACCAAACTCACTTGTGACCTGTCTTTGTCTCTGATTTCAGTACAACCTTAGATTCTGCTCTGTTGCTTTCTGAACCTACCCTGCTTCTGCTTTCATGGCCAACACTTGATGGGGTCCACGGAAATTTCTGAGTCATCCTCGTTTTCCTCAAAAATGGAGTCTTTACACTCAATCACTTCTGTTTCATAGGCTTTCTGGGTCATCAACTGTGTACAAACTAGAGATTTTTCATCGCCACCGGTTCAGCTTCAGAAAATGCAAGCGGATGGGGCTGAATCAGTGAGGCCCATGACCCACAGGGTTCAATCTTTGTCTTCTGCAGACACGAGAGGGAAGCATAGGATACATGCTGAACTGAAACGGTTGGAACAAGAAACAAGGTTCTTAGAGGTACCTGCTTCATCATCGTATTTTGGAGTTTTGTTCATTGGTTGGGGTGATTCTTTTATTTAATTTTTTGTTTGTTCTGTGTCTGTGTCGTTTTATTATTGACCTTTTGCTTTTTGATTGGTAACATTTTGTTCTTCTACGTGTATACGAGAAATGGTAAATGGGTTGGGAAAGTTTTTAAACTTTTCTTCATTGCTGTTTCGATATTCTCCGAAACAAATTTGGAATTGATCATGTTGCCTGCTTATTGGATAATAAGTTAATAATCGAGTTATGAGTTTGGTTTGTGGAATATGATGAGCCAGACAAATTGGAAAGTTAATGTTTCAGATACCAGTGGTACATCATGTTTTGGTCCATGAACCTCAATTGTAGGGGTGGCCTCCTGATAGGTACAGGGGTAGTTGTTTTATTGAATGTGCGCTGTATAGTATTTTTTTTTACCTTACCAAACCACCATTTTATTCCTCCAATGATTTGTGACATCAAATTAAGCCTCTAACTATTTAAGTGGCATCAAAATGATTCAAATTGATGTCACACTGAACTCGAGCAAAGGATCTTTTTATTTTGTAGTTTACCCGAAACTCCATTTATTTGCATTAGGGGGCATAAATTTTCTTTTAGATTTGCCACCGAAGTCCTTCCAATCTTATAGAATCCGCCTCTTTTAAGGAAGGGCAAAGGTTAAACCAAGACATTTTAGATCACTTATGAGAATGTACTCTTTATTGAATGGCGATCAGAGGGAATGTGTTAAGAACCTTGAGAAAATCACACCACAAAAGCTAGCCCTTATAATTGGAAAGTTCAATGGTTTATACATCCCATATTAGAATCCCATGCTTCCAACGTGAGACTTAAGTCTTATACCTTGTAATTAGATCCTACAAATCCCACCATGCTCCATAGTCCCAACACATACACGTGCTAACTGTTTGTGAACCCTTTAACTAGTCTTGGGATGAACACTGCAATGATAGTATTATTGTCAGCATCCTCACATGCAACTATGGTATAAGACTCTATTACCAATGGATAAGAACTTTGAGAAAACCACACCATTAAAGTTAGCCATTGTAGATGGAGAGCTCAATACTTTATAAATTCCACACCAGAATTCTATACTTCCAATGTGAAATTCAAGTCTTATACCTTGTAATTGAATTCTAACATAACACTTTGAGAACTTGATTTTAATTTTCCTTAAATCAAAATTATCAGACCCTCTTGCCTCCATTCATCCTTGCCTAGCTAAAACCTTAAAATTTAGGTGTGAAGAAATCTAGAAACACCAAATTGGGGGTTTGTGAAACTGAACAGATCACTGCTAACACCTTGAGCTTCTATTATATTCTGTAAAGGATATGCAATTAAACAATCACAATTGGATGTTAAGAGAACTAGAGAAACTGTTATTTTCATCAACATCAATGGATGCAAAGAGCAAAACAATATTGCCCAAGATCTTTCAGTTGCCTCCTCCTTTGGCACATTTGGTTATTTGCCATCATTACATAATATTGATTAGGGAACCACTGCTATATTTTTAGTTAACAGCTGTTTCAAATATTACTGTCCTCTCTAACAACAGTTTCATGTTTGCAAATATGCTATCTAGGCCTTACCTAGTTGAGATTACTCCATATTTATCACAGGCTCATTTCATCCATTGAGTATAGAAGCAACTCTAGCAAAAATTTATATCTCAGATATATAGATTAATTTTTGTATTGCTTTCAGAACATTGTGCTACAAGTGTTTTAATATTCCATATCAAATGAATGCAGGAAGAGCTAGAACACCTTGAAAGAATGGAAAAAGCATCTACATCGTGCAAAGAGTAAACTTAAGAGAAAAAATTTGATTTTATCTTGCTTAATCAATGTTAGTTTAATGCATAATCAATACTAGCTAAACTTTGAATTTCTGTCCTATTTTTCTTGATAGAATGCTCGGTAGTGTGGAGACAAGACCCGATCCTTTGCTATCATTGTAAAGTCTCTTCTTAGAACTTCTTGTATCAATGTTGCACTCATGTTATCTTTGGTATATTTTTCTTACAAAAGATGAATTTTTGGGTTTGACAGAACCAATGGTCCTGTGAATCCTTTATGGGATAGATGGTTTGAAGGCCCCCAGACTTCTAAAGACTGCAGATGCTGGATTCTCTGATAGACAATACTATATGCAAGAGTTTTACTTTTTTTTTAATCCCAATTCGGAGTAGAAAATTTGGGGCTTAAATGATGTTATTATTAGCAATTTTTCATATTCATAGTTACAGCAAATAAATAGTTCTTATATTTTAGATGACAGCTTAATTGTGCGGATGATAATTATCAATCTTTTGGCAATGATAGTCAATAATCATATTGGATTTATTTATTTATATTTCATTGTGAAGTGTAATCAAATATTGTGATCCATCTTTAAATGGACCCTTGGAGAGCTATGGCCTTTTTCACTTTTATTATAATCGCTTAACTTTTGGCTTAAAAAAGTTTGAAGATCTGAAAAAGAATCAAATCCAGAATAGGATTGTTTTTTTTTTTTAATGACTTTGTTAAGAGTTTTTTAGACGACGAAAAAGAATAAAAGGACAAATGAGAGCAAAAGAAGGTTTTTTTTTTGGGGGGGGGCGCTTTCCTTTCATTCTAATTAAATATTTGCACATTATTTAAAAAATAATAATTTTCTCAGTTGTCATTGTTTTGTGAGGTGTTGCTTTTTCACTAGAAGGCCAATCAAGAGGTCGAAAATGGGAAGAGGTGATTTGCCCTCTTTGAAGATTTATTTAATATAAATATTAAGTGAAGAGATTATATATTAAAGATTATAATGGTCTCGAGTTTTGAATTTGCTTATGTCTTATATTGGATGAGAGAATTTTGTTGTGTATAATAGTTGTATGCAATTTAAAAAATTATCAAAATATTAAAGATTATAAATATGCAAAATTTATTGTATAATATAAACTAATTATGCAATTGCAATTAAAAGTGTTTGATTCTAGATCTCAAAAATTATTTTGAACACATTTTACTATAACTTTTTTTAGTAAAAAAATTGAAATTGTTATCATTGTTGATTCTAGCAATTTATATAAATGGTGCATGAAAAAGAAATTATTAAGAGTGCTAATTTCACTAAAATGTTAATATAATGTTAATGTTTCTGATGAAAGATATCTATATTTTCAGACCTAAAAAAATGTAATACATGAGTCAATTCGGTCTATTCTATAAATGTATGGGCTTATTTTTAAAGGATTTGATCTCCTACCTTCTGGAAAGACTAATTATTTATATATTACAGCCATTGTCCAGCTATTGCAATAACAAACATGCCAGTTATGTAGCACCTGATATATAATACAAGTGTAACCATCATGGTATTTTTCAATCTGAATCTCTTAGTTGTTTTCATTCTCTTTTAATGTTAATATTGTGCTATCTTCGTTGCCATAAGATGGTGCCTGGGGAAACATAATTAAATTCCTATACATTGAATATACCAAACTTGCAGTTCTATTAGCTAGTTTCATGCACTCAACTTGTTTTTCTGTAGATACTAATATTAATAAGAAATTAAATTAATTTTCATGGCATTTCTTGAAGATTTTAATATACATACACACATCCCTTATCTTTTGAATTCATTTGCAAATTTAACTTTAGACATATATGTACACTCATTTGTACAAAACTTTTGCTCATATCTATCCTTACATATGCAAAATCATTATCAAAAGATATCAATGCATTTTTCTCAAAATAATGCGTGAATTGTAAAATTTTATTATAAGGGAACAGAACATATAAATTAACCTATATATATTTTATGTTTTAATGATGAGATGGTGTTTAAGAAGATTCACTAAGATATTTAACTTGATTTTAAGTAATTGACAAACTAATATTCTTTACTTTCGTAAACCTCATAATAATCCATGTATTTTTAAAATAATAGACTTGTTTTCATCAACAATTATCTGATTATATTTTATTCCAGGTGATCTACTTCATGGTATGGATATATTTTATCTTAAATTATAGCATTACTACTTGCTATTAAAATATGTAATTTCACACCAAAAAGAGTGATTTGATTGCATTTAGGGTATTATGGACTTCATTGTTTGTTCTTTTTATATAAAAATGTTTTAGATTTAGATTTATTTGAAAAAATAAAATTCAATTTTTTTTGGATGTTTTTTCAAAATTCTAAAAATATAACTTCTGAGACAAATTCTAAAAACACATTATAACTTTTTTATAATGTTTAAACTTAAACACATGCATTTCATCGACATCACCGTCTCGGACGAAGGGAAAATGGAAACAAGAATCGATAATCAATAAAAACAATCCAATTAAATATTATTAAGTGATAGTATGTGTTTATATTAATATTTATTAAAATCAATAATTAATTTTCACGACCCAATAGTTCAAAGTGTCAACTGCCAAAAAGAAAATGAGACAATCCTACAATAGATAGGCTTGCATGGTACATTGGTACGGGCACCTCTTCATTAGATCCTTTTGATAAAAAATATTATTATTGTCTATCTTAGATATGCCTATGATTTTTTTTTTTCAACAGACAGCTATCACACTCGTAAGCTCCTAATAATCCGCTTTAATCAGAGTAAATTATAATTAAATTTAGTGTATTTTTAAGTCGTGATCCAGTCCCCCTTTAATAATTAGTAATATAAAGATTTTCTTACTTGAATTATTACAATTCTATACATAATTTATTTTAAATGTATATTGTAAAATATTGGTTAATTTTAATTTTAAAATTTTGAACTATTATATCTTGACAATGCATGATGTTCTTCTTTGGTCCTGGACCAATGCATGTTGTTTAAATTAGTATATTTTGTCAAAATATTAAATCAACTTATTTATTAGTTAAATATTATTGAGATCATAAAATTAGCTCATGAATTTTTCCTAGCACATACAAACACCCTAATGAGAACTTTGTTTGTACACCTCCGAAGGTAAAGTGTTTGTGAAATTCTATTCCATCAACCAGTTTTATTTATTTATAAATTCATGTTTATTTAGATATAGCAATGTCACTTTTGTTTAGTTTATGGAAAGCAATACTCCCACACTCACATTTAAAATGTAAAGTAAAAATCAAAAAGAGAAAGTGAAAAATGCAATGAATGATGTCATAAAAAATAATTATAAAAATATATTATTTTTATCTCTTGAAAAATATTGTTTAAAATTATGAAACAAGAATTAAAATAAATTTAATTATCTTATTTTTATTAAAAGTATTATGAAAATTTTTATTATACTAATTTTAGAATTTGTTTATATAATAATAAATGAATAGAGAATGAAGATAATTTTTTTTGAAATAATAATTATGTTAAGAATAAAATAAAAAGAAAAAATATTTTTTTTAAAATTATAAAATAACTATTATTTAAAAAAAAATAAAAATAGCTTAAAGAGACTGTTTTGAGCAGTAATTATATATTTATTACAAAGGTGTTAAGCTTCAGGGTCATATATTATTGCGTTAAATTCATAAGGTGGCTAGCACCTTTAGTAAGGAATTATTCAAAGATTTTCATGGTGAAATGTCGAAAACTACAGACAAATTGCCAAAAGTTCTTGTAGCAAAGAATAACACAAATAACAATGAACAAATCAATGTCCTTCAGAAACCGCGTTAACTAGTAACGTAGACCAAGTCCAAGACTAGAAACAATGGAACATAACTCCTCCATCTTCAAAATTTAGAAATGGCATAGTGGGGAGGGATGAATTTCAACTAGAAATTTTGTCAAAACAGTTTTTTAATATTATTTAATTCACTAAAAATATCTAACATTTTATAATATTTTTTTATTTTTTATTTTCTGCATAGAATTGTGACTTTATGAGGGTATGTTATTGAAATGACATTGCTTCATAAAGTAGAGGGGAAACCAAAGAAAGGTCGATGAGTGAGTCAAGTCTTGAGGACACATTCTTCACACGTACATCCCATTTAGTACAACACAACGCGTATGTATGTTTCTTTTCATTCTTGAACCGCGTTGACAGTGTGATCCACACACACACATTACACATAGCAGAAGAAGCCCATAAGAGTCTCTTATTGTGCAAGCAAATCAACCAGCGTGGTCTTTGGGTGGAAATTGATGAAAACTCAGGACTCTACACACCTCCCCATACTCCTTAGTCCATACCCTTCAAGTTTGAATTAAGGCTTTTTGTTTTGTCCCCTAAACACCAAACCCTTCCAGCTGTCAAGATTTTCACCGCATTATATTAATCAAATAAATATAATTACATATTAAAAAATCATTGAGAGCATTTAAATCATCATGCCCCACCCCCACCCCATTTGTACCACATCACAATTACAATTACAATATGATTCTTTTTTCCACAATAAAGCCACAACTATAGCAACAAAATGCAGTCATAAACATTATTTGACTCATTAAATTAGAATTTTTAAAGAAAACTTGGTAGACTAGCTAGCCTCATTGAAGTTCTACATATAGCCCAGCCAAGCTTTAGCAATACTCAACACATTACTCTCCCTTCCTCATTTTCTCTCTTCTTTTCTCTCTGTCTCTTTCTCTTGTTCAAGTTTGAAAAACATATACACCATGACAGATGTCCTGAGTGAAGAACAGATTGTTGACTTCAAAGAGGCCTTTGGCTTGTTTGACAAAGACGGAGATGGTGAGAAAGATTTCCCTTTTATCTCTGTCTATGATTTTCATAAAATGGGTATATGTTGTTCATTGGTAGAATTCTTATCAATACTATGTTTATAAATTGTGTGCATCTTCTTATAGGTTGCATTACTGTGGAAGAACTAGCCACTGTCATTCGGTCATTGGATCAGAATCCAACTGAAGAAGAGCTCCAAGATATGATAAGTGAAGTTGACGCAGATGGCAATGGAACCATTGAATTTGATGAGTTCTTGAGCTTGATGGCCAAGAAAGTGAAAGTAAGTTATGTTCCTTATTTATCATTCATTGCTATTATACATACCAATGAGTTCTAATTTGTTTATATTTGCATGTGTTGGAAAGCTTCATATACCTTTCATTATATAAATAACCAAACACTAAGTTCAGTTTTGTGTACTTTTTCATTTAGGACACTGATGCTGAGGAGGAGCTCAAAGAGGCTTTCAAGGTTTTTGACAAGGATCAAAATGGCTATATATCAGCCAGTGAGGTACACATTTTGTTTTGTTTTTCTTTTTGGTAGTATTTTTCTTTCCTAGATGGCAACGCATTTCAAATATTCATTAACATTCACATCAGTTTTTCTGATAATTTTGATAAGTGAGATTTTCTGCAAACGTGAGCAAAGCAGGTATGGCCAAGATGTTGCAAATTGGTTTACAGCTCTTAAAGGAGCCCTTGATATTCTTTTTTACTCAATAATTGTTGACAGTTTTAATTTTCCTTATTTTTAAAGTTATTTAATTTTCACTATTACTTACACATGAAATTTCTTCAATTTTTATATGTAAAAATTGTGAAATAGTTATTTTATATACACAACAAGGACAGTACACCTTACGTTTGCGCATGCAATGAATATTAGCTATTTGATTAGAAAATGTATTGAGTTTGACATTTGAGTGCTGAAGAGAATCTTACGCTTCCTCTCTCTTTCTACGTATGTCAAGTGTATAATTATACACACAACATACACATACATAGCAACTCGTGTATGATAGTAAAATAATTATTTTTGTGCTGTGCAGTTGAGACACGTGATGATCAATCTAGGTGAAAAACTAACCGATGAGGAGGTGGAACAGATGATTAAAGAAGCAGATTTGGATGGTGATGGTCAAGTTAACTATGATGAATTTGTCAAGATGATGATGACCGTTCGATGAAACACTCTCACCTGATTGGATTAGACTTGTTAATTATTCAAATTTATTGCTTCCAACCTCATTCCCTCCCAAGATATAACTGGTGTTATTGTTTGTTGTATTCTATTTGTATGTATCTAGTGGTCCATGATGTGAACGACCAAGCGTTAAAGTGGCTAGTCAATCATACCATTCGATTTGATCCACGCTACTCAAATTATTCCTCTTTTAATTTTAGTTTAGTATTATAACGTGGAGAGACTCTTCTATGCTTCGAGAGGAAGGAAAACCAAGGAGCATATTTACCATTAAATATATATGACTTTTACTCAGTGCATAGGTCTTATTCTTCTAACAAATGGTGGGTGTGTTCCATGGGGAGCATAATAGAATTTTCAAACATGGACTTAGAAAATGGACTTCCACATATAATAAAAGAAGGATTTTGGCTTTCCATAATCTAAGTTGGAGGAGTCATGTTAACATTGAATATGAAATATCTAACACCCTTTTGGATTATATTCTTAGACTTTTACTGAATACCAACTGTTGAGCTTGACCGTGAGCCCGTGACTTGATTAGAAATTTCGTTCTCAGTTTGTCTTTTTATTGACTTTAAGAGCAAATGCAGACTCATTGTTTTCCATCTTTATGGAGTGGCATATAAACAATTCTCCGTATGAGTTGTAACACAGACAAAGGTTATCTTGAGAAATTATGTCCAAAAATAACTCCAACAACCCTCAAAGCCTTATGGTTCTAATATTGTAATGCCATCAATGGAAATACTAACAGTTGGTCTGAATTGAACTCCCAAAAGCTTGAAATTAGCTGTCTCTTGCTATGCAGGCAGAGGCTCTTGTTAATATTTCTCATGTTTAATTTCAGATGTTGTTAACAACAGAGGCCAGTTGAAACCTAACACTTAAGTTTTAAACCTTTTCATCTTTAGTTTTTTTTTTTTTTTCCTTCAAGCACTCTTTATTTAAGTGTTGTTAATTCTGCATTTGGAGCATTAGTGAGTGACGCAAAGCCAGTTCTTATAGTCCATTTGACAGAACTAGGTAAGTAATGTCTATGTTATCATACATCAACCACGGATTGACACATACGGTCTGTGAATAAAGAAGTATAATGAACTATTAAACTTAGAAAATCAATGGCAAGCTTTCCAATAACTATTATAGGATTTCTGAGCCAATATGAAAATGGTTTTCGCAAAATGAATCCATGCATTATCTAGGAAAAGGAACATAATTAACAAGAATGTCTAGTTAAGAACTAAGCTCCATCCTGGTACAGAATGAGTTTCACATATTTGGTTATGTCAGTTGAAACCCCTCGAATTCTTCCTTTGAGGCGTCTTGTGATACAGAAATTCTAGGAAGAAGAAGAACTTCGAAGATTTCGGGTGATAGGGATATCAAAGAAAAAGAATGATATCCGAACTTTATTGATATTGGGATGAAAGATACAGAGAAGAATTCTTGGAGAATTTTATACAACATGCTGATTCAATTGAATCTCAGCTAACTACTATATAATGAAGGTAGCCGTGACTTTTCCCGACCACTTCCCCAAAAGACAGAAGTTAACTAACTATTAACAGTTTGCCAACTCAGCAACTAACTACTGTTAATTCACCCGATTACAACTTGCTAATCTAATTTTCCTGTATCAATTCCTCCTCCATAGCATAATCCTTGACCTCAAGGATTAAATTGAGGAAATTTCTGCTTGAGATCATAAAAGAACTCCCAAGTTGCATCCTCTGGAAGATGATGCTTCCACTTAACCAATACCTTAGTGACTGCTATTCCCTTCCTCTTAACTGTCATGCGATCCAAGATGACTTCAGGCTCCTTATCAATTGCACTGGACTCCACAGAAACAGGTAGATTAGACGAAACTACAGCTTGGCCAACATGTTTCTTAAGCTGAGAGACATGGAACACATTATGAATTTGTGACTGAGATGGCAATTTAAGCTTGTAAGCAACTGATCCTACTCGATCTTCAATAGGAAATGGACCATAATACTTGGGAGCCAATTTGGCATTGACCCTATTGCTCACAGAAATCTGCCTGTAAGATTGAAGCTTGATATATACAAGGTCACCAATGCTGAATTCCCTGTCAGTTCTATGCTTATCTGCTAGCTATTTCATCCTGTCTTGTGCTCTTCTCATATGGAACTTGATCACCTTCAACATCTCTTCTTTTCTCTGCAAACTTCTATCCACTAGCTCCACTTGTGCACTTCCAGTCAAATAAGGAAGATGGATTGGAGGAGGCTGATTGTACACAACTTCATAAGGAGAAGTTTGAATGGCACTGTGGAAGCTTGTATTGTACCACCACTCAGCAAGTGGTAACCACCTAGACCATTGGCTAGGTCTTTCAGCACACATGCATCTCAAGTATGCTTCCAAGCATCTGTTCACCACCTCAGTCTGCCCATCGGTTTGAGGATGATAGGCTGTTGAGAGCTGCACTTGGACCCCTTGTAGTGCCATTAATTCCTGCGAAAACTTACTGACAAAGATTGGATCTCTATCACATGTAATGCTGTCAGGGAAGCCATGAAGTTTAAAGATATTGTCCAAGAATGATTGGGCCACCTCTGCAGCTGTATAAGGATGGGAAAGGTTTATAAAGTGTGCTGCCTTACTCAGTCTATCCACTACTACATATATCACCTGTTTTCCAAATGACATAGGCAACCCATCTATGAAATCCATAGTAATATGCTGCCACACATGGCCAGGGATAGGTAAAGGTTGAAGGAGGCCAGGATAAGCAGAAGTATCATGTTTACATTGTTGACAAACAGTACAAGCTTGAACAAAAGCCTTTACATCATTAGTAAGTCCTTTCCAATACACAACTGCTTTAACCCTTTTTAAAGTTGCATCTCTTCCAGAATGGCCACCAACCGCAGAGCTATGCAACCATTGTAGGATATCAGATCTCAGCTGTAAATCCTTCCCTATTACCAATTTACCTTTTCTTTTGAGTTCACCCCTCTGCCAAAGATAACGCTGATGCCTAGCAGCATTGGTTTCCAGCTCTTGAATCAATTTGACAATTGCAGGATCAGCAGACCAAGACTCCTTAATCCTAGCCAATAATTCTGAAGCAGGTTGCATTGTCACTACAACATTACAAAAGATCGCTTCCCTCCTTGAAAGAGCATCCGCAGCAACATTTTCCTTACCTTGTCGATACTCTATGTCAAAATCAAACTCCATCAACTTGACTAACCATTTCTGCTGAAAAGAGGTAGTCCATCTCTGATCTAATATGAATTTCAAGCTCCTATGATCAGTTCTTATAGTGAACTTCTTGGCCAGTAAGTAATGTCTCCATTTCTGGACGGAAAACACCACAGCAAGAAGTTCCTTTTCATATGTAGAGAAAGATTGTTGTTGCTTGTTCAGGGATCTACTTATGAATGCTAGAGGGTGATGTTCCTGCATGAGCACAGCCCCTAATCCAGACCAACTAGCATCAACCTCCACCACAAATGTCTTGTTAAAGTCAGGCAAAGCAAGAACTGGAGCCTTAATCAAGCTGTCCTTAAGCTTTTGAAAAGCATCCTTCGCTGCTTGAGACCAAGCAAAACTGTCCTTTTTCAGCATATCAGTGAGTGGTCTGGAAAGAATCCCATAATGCCTTACAAATCTTCTGTAGTATCCAGCCAAACCTAGAAACCCTCTCAGCTGCTTCAAGGTTTGGGGCCAAGGCCATTGCTGTACTGCTTGGATTTTTGCCGGATCTGTAGCTACACCGTCCTTGGAGATAAAATGCCCTAGATACTCCACTCTGTCCACACCAAAGTAACATTTGGATCCCCTAGCAAACAAAGACTCCTTTCTCATGGTTAATAACACCTGTTCAAGATGCTGCAAATGGTCTGCCAAACACCTGCTGTAAGGTCTTTTGTTAACTGGATTAGTGCCTTGAAGCAATGGAATCTTATGGTCATAACCCTGTCTTTTTGGAGGTAAACTAGTAGGTTCTTTGAATAGGTCTTCAAATTTCAGTAACAAAGTAGCTACCGCAGGGTCGACTGAATGTTCAGAAGTATGACTTGTAAGGGAGTGCAGCAATCTTTCCTCATTGTCACTAAGATGCAGCATAGAAAAATGGGCCCCTTCCTGTAAGGCCTTAGTCATATGGTGTCTTCTAATTGTTTTCACATTTACTGAAGTAGTTCCTCTTAATACATGTTTCCTGCCTTGGAAGAAAAATTGCATAGACAATTTGTTGAAATTCCATGTAATATCACCAAGTGTTACCAGCCACTCCACTCCCAAAACTAGATCACAACAGCCCAGAGGAATCAACATAATATCACAGCTAAACTGAGTGTTTTGTAATGACCAAACAAAATTCTTTACCATGGAATCAATCAGCACCCGAGTGCCATCAGCAACAGACACATTAACAGGATCCATTTTCACAATTCTACAACCTAATTTCTTAGCAACTTCCACATCTAAGAAATTATGTGTGCTACCACTATCAATTAGCAAATGCAGAGGTTTTTTTCCAAAATATCCTGTCACTCTCATTGTTCTGAAATTAGCTATACCAGTCATAGCGTTAACAGAAATTAAGGGATTACCATCCTCCAAGTTTGCTGCCTCAAGGTTACGAGAATCAGCCTCCACTGGAGCCTCATCATCAGTCACCTCAATCACATGTATCTGAAGCTTTTTATGAGTCTGAGCATGTGCAGTAGAGAAGGGTTCATCACAGAAGTAGCATAACCCCTTTGCCCTTCTGTCATTCATATACGCAGGACTAAGCCTATTGGTGGTTTGTGTTTGGTTTTTATTGGCGGCCTGTGTTTGAGGTCCAGGAGTGGAAAGCAGGGGTTCAGAATTTTTGTCAGGTTTGGATGAAGGAAAGGTTTGGGAAGAGGTTGGTTTGGTGGGCTTTGGGAAGGTCTTGGTAACACTAGAATTGGTATTGGCAGATTCATACATCTTGGCTAAGGAGAAGGCTTTCGTCACTGAACTGGGTTGGAACATTCGCACCATCATTTGTACATCATGACGCAAACCTCCCAAGAAACAGCTTAGTTGATTAACCTCCGAAAGTTCCACTTGAGAAACTAGTTGATCAAAAGTTTCATGGTAGTCTTGAACAGAACCTTTTTGTCTTAACTTCATCAACTCAGCCATAGGATCCTCACATACATCACCAAAACGAGCAATTAGGATCTTGGTGTACTCACTCCAAGATGGAAGATTCAATAAACCCACATTCTTGACATAGGCACTGTGCCATTGCATGGCCTTGCCCTCAAAATGAACCACTGCCAATTTCACTTTGCAATCCTCCGGTGTATCATCCACAGAAAAGAAGGTCTCGCATTGAATTAACCATTGTTTCACGCCATCTCCGTTAAATCGAGGAAAATCGATTCTAGCCAAACGCGTGCGACAAGAATAGGATCGAGAATGATGACCGGAATTGGACATAGCATTGCTTTCTTGATTGCGAAACATTTCTTCCAGATTGTTTCTCAGTGAAGCTCCAATTTCCATGAAGCATGCTTCCAAAGAAGTTCCAAGATCCGAAAAACGTGTCTCCATTGAAGCCTTAAAGCTCTCAAAATCTTCACGAACGGTGCGAGTGTTGTTAGCCATGGAAATCGTGGTTGGAAGGTTACCTACTGATACCACTTGATACAGAAATTCTAGGAAGAAGAAGAACTTCGAAGATTTCGGGTGATAGGGATATCAAAGAAAAAGAATGATATCCGAACTTTATTGATATTGGGATGAAAGATACAGAGAAGAATTCTTGGAGAATTTTATACAACATGCTGATTCAATTGAATCTCAGCTAACTACTATATAATGAAGGTAGCCGTGACTTTTCCCGACCACTTCCCCAAAAGACAGAAGTTAACTAACTATTAACAGTTTGCCAACTCAGCAACTAACTACTGTTAATTCACCCGATTACAACTTGCTAATCTAATTTTCCTGTATCATCTTGTCACTCGGCTACTTGATGTTTCACCCCTCTCAATCTCTGGCATTTTGGAAACAACACTCATGTTGATTCTGAACTTTATTCATTTGAGAAATAAGCTGGATAATGGCCTGACCTAGGATTCCATCACACATTGTTTTAGAAAGTGCAAGTCCGTTTGAATGTTCTTGGATCTGGCATGTTGCACAAAATTGTAAGGCATGAATGCAGAATTTTGATTCTAACAATGGATAAACGTTGGTCAATTACTGTTGGTTGTTGAAATAACTATAAAGGATGGAACAAGAGAGAACAAAAGAGAAATTTGAATTTGTTGAAGGCTTATGTTTTATTGAAATACAAATCATGTACTTATACAAAAATAAAGGAAGATAACTGTGCAAAAAAATTATGACACATTAAAAAAATATTTGACAAAAATATTAAAATAAAAAAAGAAATTAAATATTCTGATCTCAACAAATATTTGATTCTTTATTATCTAAAAATCAATAAAATTAAAAATTAATTTGACAGTTTCACGGGTTATTCCAATCAACAAGTACATGGAAGTGACTCATGGAATGCAAATGATTCTTACTAATAAAATTAAGGATATTTTTGTAGCATACATCGGTAGCATTTAATGCATAAACTCGTGTAGAAAGTAAAAGCCTTCAAATGCAATAAACATAAACTCGTATTTTTTTCAACCCCCAAAATACTTATGACACATTTTAAGAGCAATGTATTAAATTTATGTCATCGAGCATGTTGATTTAATTACACGTTATCAACACCATTGCGGGTTACATTGTAATTAGGTAATGAATACAACATCACAAACAAAACAACAAAATTTTCTTGTTATTTTCTTCTTTCTGTTTTTCTCCCCGATAGATTTCTAGTTCTTCTGTAGATCAATTCAAAATTAACTTGTTGACCAAAAAGTGAAAAATAAAAAATACATAAATTATGAAGTATTCTAAGTATAAGCCTACAAAAATCATTACAAAAGAAGCAAATGTTAAAATAAAAGGCAGAAAAAAAATTGCCTCTATTTGTTCCCCACTGTTTGCTCTCTCGGCTTCTATGAAGTTTACTAAACAAAGTAAACTTAAACAAGGAATCAGCACACGTTAAATTTACACGACAATAATTACATAAAATGAATTACACTTGATTGATGATCAGAATGTGTCACCAACCAATATCATTACACATCAAAACTTTCTTTTGTAGATTCAAGTCTGGAAGTATCTTTGCCCTGCCTGATGCTGTAGCAGCTTATACTTATGCGTTGTATCCTTACTCGGCTCGGGCTTTTGTTTCCCAAAGAGCCCGTAATCCCCCTGAGAAGCCCCGGGATGGAACCCAATAGTGACTGTCAAAGTCCATGTCTGCAGGAAGGCAAATGGTATTCTTTCTTAGTTGCTGCTGAAGAGAAAAATATCAATAAGGAAAACTCAACAGCACAAATGGTTAAAAAATGGATAGAAGTGTAATGTTAAAGGTGACTTAGATGCTACATCCTTCACTTTCACTGCTTTATTTTATCCAACACGGTTATCTTGCACCTGTGAGGTGACTAGAGGATGAGCTTCATCATCTTCTTTTATGCAACCCAATACTGGAGCATTTGATTTCTCAGAACAGCCTCTTTCCACAGTAACCAGTTTCTCTTCCACTGGCACTTTTTCATTTCTCTAAAATGCACTGACCATATTCAGCACGAGGCATTGAGTTGATGAGATGTAGACTAGTCTGGCTCGACAAACTTTCAATCGTGGACTTATCCTGATGGTGCAATGGACTTATGATCTGATTCTTCTGAACTTGCTTCCTTTTGGATATTAAGATTAAAACTAGGATATTTTTTTGTATCTGAGATAATATGTTTAGAATTTAGATCATCAAGGTTTGGTTCAGTGCTTAGCCTTGTTGTATTTTCTCTTGTTTCATACCCACCATTTGAAAATATTGAATTTTTTTGGACATGGTACACTGGACAGAAGGTTGCTGAAGTTGTTTGTTGATCCCCGTTTGAAGAAGCTGCTTTTACGTGTGAAATCTTTCCTTTCTTTCTCAAACGCTTTACCATTATCAACTAAGCTCAGGGCTGGGACTGTTGAACTTGAAGAATCCAACTGGTCAACTGTGGAGCCAAAGGACTTGATGTCATTTGCTTGCTTCAAATCTAAGGTTGCCATGTTGGTGGCAATATGACTTTTGGCCTGGCTTGCAGTGTCCTGTTGGTAACTATAAATGTGTAATAAAGACGCCGATTTCTGCAAGGTAAAAGATTCTACTTGATCCATAGTTACTGTATCAGAGTTGCATTGTTCTAATATTTTTTTCCCGTCGAAGCCTTTAACCGTGGTACATGAAGCTTCTGGTTTTTAATATATTTCTTCAATTTTCTTCTTATAATCCCCTCCTTTTTCTTCTCTCCAATCTACAATTGTGGACCCCTGCAATCATTGCAATCGCTTAAGCTTCAAGAAACAAAATGTTTTTGTTCTGAAAAAGTGCTGGTGTCATCCAAAGCCTTGTTGGGGGGTTGTTAGCACAGGCATCGAGTTAGTATCCATTCAAAGCAGCTTTTGGTCTTTCAACTTGTTCAGTGTTAGCAATCCGAAGACACTAGAAGTGAGTCTTACATTTTCCATTGCAGTTTCGATTGGACGCTATGGTCATATCATATGCCTTGTGTCTATTGACCATGCAAGCCTTAAATTCATACAGTTGCTCTTTCAAGCATTCTCCTGGATTGTGATCATGTGCATTCTCCACTTCAAATCCATTTCTGCTCAATTTTCTTTCTTCATGAAATTCCTTGTAATTTTCCTACCTCTCAAACAACTCCTGATCTCATCTCTGTCTCTACCTTCAGACTTGTCTGAAAATAATTTTTCTTCTCAAATTTGCATTCGCCTTTCTAGCTTTCTGCAACATCAACCTTATCTCATGGACTGAGTGGATTAGTATCCTGAAAATCTCTTCCTGGCTGCGATTCACTTCCTTGAAGTGATGATTCAGAGAGACCTTTGACCAGTTCATTGTGATTAGAATCCACAATTCGTGATTCATGAAGATTTGCTTCAGTTGACATGATGTCCCTTGCATCTAAATATTAAAACTTTGTGAGTGTCCTAACCTTGTTTAGCAAAGTGATGATGCTATGTTACCAACAGATTCTTTCTCAAGGACGATTCTGTTTGATTCCCATAATCTTCAGTGCCTTCAAACGAAGACCTTGACATGATCTCACATTTTCCACAACCTGTTTCAACAGATCCAGCATTTGGAAATTTTTCAGCTTGTCTGATTTCTTCCTTTTCTTGCTCTATAAGAACAAAATTATAAACAAAAAAATATTCTAATGCCTCTGCCTTACTATCTGTAGTGATTTGAACATTGCTTGTAATAGAGAAGAGTTATCATAATTAAAAAGAAATTATTCCAAATTCAAAATCCTCAAGAGCCAAAGTTCCATACGATACTACGATTTTCATGATGGTAATCACTTGCTTTTAGCTTCAAACATTTGAGGACAACTTGGTTTCTATTAAATTGCCAGAATGTTCATACTTGATGAGAATGGCCATGAACATGGTATTGCTTATTGCACAAGCCTCATTTTGTGTCAACTGTCTGCCTTATAAGAATGAATTTTGATAACCCAGGTTTATTTCTTGTAAATAAATTTTGATCTAGTGACTTATGTCTGAATAACGAAGAGCATAAAAGAAAATTCAACCGAAGAAAAAAGAATCACCAAATTCATCACGAATGAATCATTTCTTCAATAGTACTATTCTACCTTTGACAAAAGGTATCTTCAAGCCATAATGTCTACATTTGTCACTTAGATATATTTATCTACTTAGTCATTTTCTTGGAACATTGACTTGCTACCAAATTGTATGAAGAGTGAATCTTTTATACTACAGAAAAATTCTACCTTGGGCTAAAGTTAACTTCAAGCCCATTCAAGTCAATATTGACACAGTTCAAGTGTTGATGAAAAGATGGACGAAATTTGCTACTTTGCTAGTTCCTTCCTATGTTCTATGGACATCTTTTCACGTATTTCTTGATGCAAGGAGCGAGAGGGTCTTGGATTCTTGGTCACATGCAATTCCGTTCTTACAAAGAAGATAAACGATTAAGGAACCTCGTAAGAGCTTTAGTGGTCACAGCTCGGAACCTTAAATTTGCATTGATGATAATGTCAATTTATGTGCATAAGATTTTGGTTCTGCCCTTACATAGATTGCAATTAACCTGTTGAGGACCGAAGATAAATTGCTATATTTCTTTAATAAACTTTTTCAAAAATAATAAAAAAGGATAACTATTTTTTAAAATAAATTAATTATCTAAATATAAATAAGAGACGAGATGAACTCGCCCTTAAATAAAATGATATCTTAAATCTATTTTTTTAATATTTTATCAGTTATGTAACTTAGTTTAAAATGTCTTATAATTTATTATTTTACTATTAATTGAATAATTTTAAATTAATATTATCTTAAAAATAATTGTTGAATTAAAAGTTTTTATCACACAAATTATATATTCAATTTTAATTAATAAAAATTATTAAATATTTAAGTTATGTACATTAAATAATTTAATTTTCCATAAATAATTAGAGCTATAATTATAATTTAGCCATTAATTATATTAAAAAATCATCCCCAAAGCAAATTGATTCCAACTTTTACTAACTTTTAAAAAGGGCGCCACATAAAACCATAGCATGTATATTTCATCTTCTTGTCTTTTCGTGTGCAAATTTTGGCATATAAATTAAACAGTTGCGATATTCTCACACAAATTACACCTAATAGTTCTCCAAAGAAATGTTGTTCATGCAATTAAGTCGTAGTTTTGTTGCAGAATATAGCATACTTTCTTCGAAAACACCATTAATCTCAGTTCATCACCACGTTCTGAAATATAGGGATCAGTGAATCTTTCACAAATTAAGAATGATTTTTTAGCTGTTTAATAACATTAAACATATTATGATACATGATTAAAATTATTAAGTACGGTTTCAAAAATATTTTTTTTATAATTTTGAAATAATAAATATTTTTTCTATTTTTTATTTTAACTTTTTTACAAATTAAAAAAACTGAATTAAACATTTTATAACTTAAGTCAATAAGTTATCTTTCTCTCTCCTCTCTCTCTCTCTCTATATATATATATATATATAAAAGCAAGCCAATTTATACGACGATTTAATGAGAATAACTGAAATTTTTGTACTATTTTTGTATCATTGCAGAATCCTTTGTTGTTTTCATATGGAGAAGATGGATACCAAGAAAATATCAATTTCTAAAGTTGATCGTGGAGGTAGAAATAAGAAAAGGCTTAGAATAATTTTATAAAAAATTTATAACTTTCAGAATCTAACATAAGAATGTTGAATTTGGCAATATAGTTATTGGAGAACAATTATATAAACAATTTTTAATCGACACATAAACTATAACAAAGTCTCAGAGATTGTCTTATATAAAAAATTATTAATCTTTTATCAGGTCTTATATTTAAAATGATATTGAAGAGGCTGTAAGTTAGCATGAAATTGATCCTTCATCTACTGGTATGAGATATATGTTTAATAATAGTCATGATGCAATGACTATACGTAAGAATTTTGGCTATTTTGATATGTTCATTACCTTCACTCACAATTCAAGTTGGGCAGAGATTACAAGATTTCTTAGAATACGAGGAATTAAAATTGAAAATAGATCTAACATTTCATGCATATTATTTAAAATAAAGTTTTATTAGAGATTTTAAGAAAAAAAAAAGTTTGAAAAAGTTTATGCAAGTACACTTTCACCTAAAAGTTATTACATATTTTTAAGTATTAAATCTTAATTTGTCATGAACATAACTTAGATCTAACTAAATTTTTGAACATATGTCTTTTAATAAGTACGTGTACAATGAAACTTTAGAAAAGAGATGTTCCAGATGTTAACATTTTTTTGGAGTTAGATGGTGAGAATAAGTTAAGTACGACAGATCAAATTGATCAAGTTATATGTGTTGAATTACCATATCTCAATTCTTACCTAAGATTATATAAGGTTGTTACAAAGTTTATGGTTCATGACTCATGTGAAGAGTCAATCGAAATAGTCTATGCATGAAAGAAAGATATTGCACTAAATATTTTTCACAAAAAAAAATCAGAATCATATTGTTATTAATAAAGATGGATATCCTTCTTCCAGAAGGAGGATTTATAAAATTACAACAAAAAAAGGAGTTGAACTAGATAATAGGAATATTTTTCCTTGCAATCTAATCCTTTTAGTGAGGTATCAAACACATATCAATGTGAAGTATTGTAATTTAATGCAAGTATACCCATTGAAAAATAATAAAGAGCTTTTTAAATTAAGTTCTCGAAATATCGTTATACAAGAGTTGTATCCAAATACTAAAAAAATTTAATTCAATTGTTAAAACTTAAAGGATGTTTGATGATATTAAATTGAAAATAAATCAACTTAACAATTAATTTAAAGCAATAAAGCAATGCACTTCTGATTAGACTATTGGAAAGATAATTTAGGGCATATAGTTTTACCTTTACAAATCTTTTTGTTTATTTTTTAACCTAATTCTAATTTAGGTTTTTTATGATTGTCAATCACTCATACAACTTTTATCAACATCTAATAGTCATATAATATTAACAATCTTTTCCTTAAACTATTATCCCCTAATGGTCATGCAAGATAAATGGAAGAGAAAGTATGAAACATCTACGAGCTTGTTAATTTAATAACGATTAGAAAAAAAAAATTAAACTTAGTCCACCTAATTCCTTATCTCGTTTTATCTTATAAGTCCATTAAATACATGTGGTATAATCGGCTACTATCTAATTAATTAAGATATATTAAGAGTGGTCAATTTCTAACATACATTTATATGCACTAGAATAAAAACTAGTCATAGACGAAAACTAAAATTATTATTAAATATAAAAATCACATAAATTCATATAAATTATTCACCATAACCTTAATTATAGATTTAGTTACTCATAATAACATAGACAATCAAAGAAGTTGCAAACAAATCAATGGACATGAAAGAAGAAAGCAAACCAGAGAAATTCCTCTAAGAGAAGGGAATGAAAAGCGTTCTTGTTCCTCAAACACGCTATTGATCACTTGCTTGGGTTTCGAAGAAGTTTTCCTTGCCTTTGCCAGAAGTATTGTTCTCAATGACTCTAAGTGCCATCAAAGGTGCATCAAAATCACGATCTTAAATTGTTGCCATCAAGGTTCTTCAAATAAGATTCTAAGTCTATCAAAGATCATAGTTGTTGCCTTCAAGAGATATGTTTTTATCTCCAATAAAGATATGACATATTAAGAGAGATAAGATTTAACAATTTTTAAAAATTAAATTCTCTCTTCGTAGGTCGTTAATAAAATCTTCAAGTTTGGATGCAATAGAAAAGGAGTATGGTCGTGCATAAGCTCAAAGCATTGGCGTACTTGCCCTATTTTTCACCAATTCATGCCTAAAATACCTCAATAATTCATGAGAGCTTTAGCATGCTAAACTACAAAAATTAATCAAATAATCACTATAAAACTCATCTAAATAAGGAATATGTGGATAAGAATAGATAATAAAAGCATGCTAAAATACAAACTTATCACAATCTATCCTTTTAGTGATGTACCAAACACATATCAACATGAAGTATTATAATAAGTCAAATGCTAGTAAACAAAGGTTCAGATAAAACTACAAGAAAAATATCCAATAAATCTAAAAAGGATGGGAGTGTCGCTTTTGTTGATGAAATCAAATAATTTGATGATTATAAATATCTTTCTTATGTGAAGTTGTTTAGAGGATTTTGACATTTGATATTCATGAAAGATGACCTACATTACAAAGATTAAACTTTTATTTATGTAATCATCAAACTATTTTTTTCAAAGATAATGTTCTTAACAAAAATAAAGACAAAGACACCATGTTCTTGGTTTGGATGCTAGCAAATAAGGAATTCTCAGGAGGCTAAGAAGCCAACTTATGCAGAATTTTTAAACAAGTTTATTTTTAACAAGATTTTTTCATTGACAGGCTTCATTATATTCATCTAGGCATGAGCGAGTTGTATTACGTGCAATTATTATTAACAGTGCTACATGGTTGTTATGACTATGAGCATATCAAAACATTTAATGGAGTTACATTTAATTCTTTTCTAGAAGCATGTTATTTATTGATACTTCTATGTAATGACAAAGAGTTCATTGATGGAATAAAAGAAGCAAGTGAAATTTTCTTAGCACATCAACTATGGACATTGTTTGTCACATGACTCATGTCCAATAGTATGAGCAAACCAAATTATGTGTAGAAAAAAACATGAATTTTGCTATGCGATGACATTCTTTATGACTAGAGGAAGAAAATTAGGAATCTAGGTGTTTGGTTTATTTTAATAGTTGATTTATACTATAAAGACTTTATATGTATGATTGTGATATATTGGATAAAATTTATTTGTATATCTAAAAATTATGACAATTTCTAATTATTTGCAGAATTTTGTTTAAACGATAAAGACCTAAATAATCTTTGTTTGGTTAGGCTGAAAAATTATTTCAAAAAAATGGAATATCTCTTAAAGACTATACTTGTATACCAATGGATGAAAATTTATTCCTAAGTTTATTTCAAAATAAATTCATAGCAAATGAGCTTGATTATAATACAACTCAATTGGTTGAAGAGCATAACAAATTGATTGATTCTTTAACATCTAATTGGAAAAATGTTTATGATAAAATTTTGAGCTCAGTTTTAGACGAATCTAGTGGATTTTTCTTTTTATATGAATATGGAGTTGCAAAAAGAAAAACTTACATTTGGAGTAGTCTATCAATATCTTTTCGATCTAAGGGAGAGATTATTATGAACATTGCTTCAAGTGGTATTGCTTCTTTACTTCTTCTTGGAGGAAGAATATCACATCAATATTTTCTATTCCATTAGTAATTGATGATACATCAATGTGTAACATTAGGCAAGGGAGTTTGAAAACTGATCTTTTAATTAAGACAAGTTTGGTCATATGGGATGAAGCTTCTATACTTAATAAATTATGTTTTGAAGCTTTGGATCATATATTAAAAGATTTAATGAGAGTTCATAATGCCAACAATATGAATGAATCTTTTTGTGGAAAGGTTATTTTAGGAGGATATTTTAAACAAATTCTTTCAGTCATTCCAAAAAGCACCCGTGAAGATGAGGTTATGTAACCTCAGCAAATGTGAGCTCTTATTACCTTTGGTCCACTAGCAAAGTATTAAAGCTAACAAAAAATAAAATAAAATAAAATGAGATTATCAACAACAATGGAAGAGGACAATGTAAATATGACTAAGCAATTTGCAAAATAGATTATTCAAATTGGAGATGGAGAAATTGGTTTGTAGGATGATGACGAAGTTTGTAGAGTTAAAATACCAAAAGACCTCCTTATTCTCTAAATAGATAATAGTCTTATTATTTAGTTAATTTTGCATATCCAAGTTTAGTGAAAAATTGTGTTGATATAGAATTTTTTGAACAAAGAGCAATATTAGCACTCACTTTGAAAAGTGTTAAAAAGAGTTAATAAACTCATTCTATAATTGTAGACATTATTGTTATTGTTACAAGAAGAAATATTAGTGAAAAGGTATACATCTCAAGAATGAATTTAGTTTTTTGATATTATGAATTGTCTTTTAACTATTTTGCAATGACTATTAATAAGTTTTAAGGAAAAAACTTACTAATCTTCATCTGTACTTATTAAGGCCAGTATTCTTTCAAGATTAATTATATGTTGTTGTTTCAAAAGTGAGGAAAAAAAAAGGTGTGCTGTGGTATTCTAAAATTTTTTTATGGGTACTGTACCCAAAAAATTTAAACCAGTAAAAATGAAACACGTAGCAAGTTAAAAAAAATATCATTATATATAATTTATTTAAAATTATATTATTTGCTCTATGGTTCTACTAAAAAAAAGGTCCACAAATAACTAGATCTAGAAGAAAAAGTTATAAAAGATTTAACATTATATGTTTTCATAGAACTAAATGAGGGTGATGGACCAGAGGTTTTTTTTTATGGTGCCTTGTTTATTTCGCTCCTTCTCCTACATTTTCCTTCGCTCTAATTCTAGTTCATCCTTCTCTCCAACCAAAAACCTACTTTTCAATGATCAGTAGAAACATTATCTTGAAATCACACTAAAACATAACCTCTTCAAGGAAGAAGTTTGTTTCGAAGAGATTAACCAAAACATGGATGACTAGACTATTCCAGAAATCTCTTAGGACACATTTTATGTATGTGAAGAACAAACCAAGAAAAACAGTTCTGATTACATTATCAAGACTGTTGAAAACAACATTCCTTTAGGACAAGAAATATGAGAAGAATTTCATCTTCTGTCAAAACATTCTATACATAAGCACCAGAGAAAATATAAGTTTCTCCATATAGGATGTGTCCAGCTAGCAATCAAAATTTTAATAGACATGTATAGATGTCGCCGTCTTAATGTGTCTTTGAGATGTTAGACATAACAGATTTGAATAATCCCTCATAGGTACAGTATAAACTAGTCTCAGCCAAGGCCCTGTTTATTTCAACTGTTACCCAAATAAGACAGTGAGTCTTATGGATAGAAATATTCTAGACTCTCTGTTTCTCAACATTCATTTTCATGGGTTAGACATGAAAGATGGATCTATTCCTGCAGCCTTAATCTATAGGATTAAGTACAAAGTCATAAACTTTTGTGCGTCTAGAGTCCTTCTTAAACCTTAGAAAGGTAAGACTACTTTGTTTATCACTAATATGACAAGGGCTAATGTCTCTTTACCCAAAATCATCAAGTGGGATAAGGTTACTCTCCCAGAGAAGTGGGTTATGGACAAGGCCACTCCTTATGTTCCCAGACCAGCTCCTCAAATTCAAGAAATTTCTCAGGATACTTCTGGGAAAGTTGAGATAACCTTCAATAGGAGAAACTCATTTTCCTCTAATTTTGCATCTGCAAGAAGATCATTCTGTTCCAGATCTCAAACCTTTAGAGCTGGGTTACCCAGATCCGTAACTCATGATCATTCTCATATAAACCTACAAGGTTTACACACTTCTTCTAGGATTCCTAAAACTATTTACCAAACCTCTAATAAGGAAGATGAAAACCAGAGTATCCAATCTCCAACTTATCCTCCCTAAATGAGTCTTATGATATTGTCTCATAAGTTTGTCATAGATAAGGAAACCCTTAGGAAAGATTTCTATTCTGAGGATTGGAAACTTTAGAGAGAGTGATTTTCCAAAATTACAAAAGTAATAATAGATGCGATATCTAAGAGAAATTTTATAAATTTCTAGAAAAAGTTGAACAAAATATTCCTTTCTTTGATTAGTTTCATGCTTACACCATTCAAAATAATTTAGATTATCCTTGGCAGGAAGATGTTATTAGTACCTCTTCTGCTAATGTCATATCCTGACAGATCAAAGATGGACAAATAATTCAGAGTGAACTACCTCCTACAACCCAGTACCAATTGCCTAAATTGAAAGATAATAGTGGGAACCCAGTAATAGCAATGTCATTCAAAATTAAGAATTCTATTGAATCTATCACTCCCACTGATATCTAAGGCCTCATAGAACAGGCCAACTATAACAACCAATACCTTCAGATTTTAGGTGACAAGATTTTCATTAATCCTGTTAAACAGAAAGAGGAAGAAACGCCTTCTTCTTCTTCCCAAATTCAATTAGAAAAACCCTTATTCAAATCATTCAAGATTAATGCCAAAGCCAAACAAAAAATCTTAGAGCTTAGGCAAAAAATCAAAAGCCTTAGAGGACAATCAAAACAAATTACTTAGTAAAATCATTAGTATGCTCACAATTGTTCCTAATACTCCCCAAGCTTCTGAAGAGTCTAGTGGTAGACAAAAAACTAGGTCTCTTTTTAAAACTGTTAATGCTATTTCTAAAGCTGATTCAGAATAATTTTCTGAAACAAATTTTGTCTTAGAAATCAATCTAATAAATACAAACAGTAAGAATGAGAAATCTTCTTTTAAGCTTTATTATAATATAACTACTGTTCTTGATCTCGTTTTAGAAGAAAACCATTAGCATAATATCCAAAGCTTCAATTCCAATAACATCTATGAATAGAACATAAATGGTAAGTCAGAACATAATATTGTTACTACTATTTAACATATGTCCATGGTAGTCATGGGTTATTATACCAATCATGATTATGTTGAAGATACTATTCATATTTTAGTTGCAGGATTTTCTGGTCAGCTCAAAAGTTGGTGTTGGTGACAAGAAAAAAGCCATTGTTAATAATGATGAGCAGCTCCCTATGTTGTGTATACTCTCCTACATACTATATCCCAACATTTCTTAGGAGATCCATCTTTATGGAGAGATAGGCTTGCTGAGCTATTATCCAACCTTAAGTGTAGAACTTTAGATGATTATAGATGGTATAAAGATACCTTATCGTCTAGAGTTTATACTAGAGACAACAGTCAGCAACCCTTTTGGAAAGAAAAATTTTTAACTGGTCTTCCCAGATCTTTCAAAGATCTTGTTAGAAGCAAACTCTGAAGCCATTTTGTCAACAGAGAAATTTCTTATGACAGTTTTAGTTATGGTCAACTCAATACAGTTATAACAAAAATAGCTCTAAAAATTTGTCAAGAAGATAAGATTCAAAGATAATTAGCCAAAGAAAGAGCTATGAACAAAAAAAGATTTAGGATTTTTCTGTGAACAATTTGGTTTACCTTCTTACTCAACCAAAAAGAAAAAACAAACTTCTAAGAAAGAAATTGTAGAAGCCAAAAAGAAACCTTACAAAAGGAAGTATAATAGAAAACCTTCTAAAAAACCTGGAGAAGATGTTATCCCCAAATATGTTTCTAGAAAACAAAGAACAGGTGTAACTTGTTACAACTGTGGTAAACCCAGCTATATCAGTAAATATTGTAGGCTAAAAAAGATTAGCAATCTCAACCTTCATCCTTCTATAGATGATCAAATTAATAACAACCTTATTAAATATTTTGAAGAAGATTCTGCAAAAGAATCCAGTGAGTATATTAACCAAATCCAGCAGGATGATCAAATTTCCTCTTCTGATAGTAATAAAACTCCAGAAATCAATATTTTAATGAAAGAACAAGATTTTCTTTTTGAAGCTACCAATTCTATTTCTGATTCTCAAGAGAGGAAAAATTTTCATAGTAAGTTTAAAGACGTTTTAGAAACAAAACAAAAATCAAAAGAACTTTTTACAGAAAATAAGTTTGACATAACCAATATTTTCAAAAGATTAGAAAATAATTCTAATATAAAACCAACAACTATTCATGATTTTCATATTGAGATTAACAATCTCAAAAAGGAAATTCAAGATATCAAAGAACAACAACAAATTCATCAAGTTATTCTTTCGTAACTCTAAGATGATGATAAATCTGAAGTTGCAGAAGAACAACTTCTTGAGAAAAAAGATTCTAACAAAATTGATTCTGAAAATCCAAAAGAAATTTTCATGAATTTGATCAATAACGTCAAAATTCAAAAATTTTATATTAACATCAGAATTATTATTGATAATTTTGTTCTTGATACTTTGGCATTCTTTGATATAGGTGTTGATTCAAATTGTATTTTAGAATGATTAATTTCTACTAAATATTTTGAAAAAACCTCTGAAAAACTCAACACTGCGAGTGGTTCTAAGCTTAAGATTAATTACAAATTATCTAAGGTTATTATTGAAAATCAAGGTTTTAAGATAGAAACAAACTTTCTCCTTGTTAAGAATTTGAAAAATGAAGTTATTTTGGGAACACCTTTTATTAAAGCCCTTTTCCTGCTTCAAATTTCAAAAGATGAAATTTCAACTTACCATTTAGGTAAGCAAATAGCTTTTAAATTTTTCAGTAAACCTTTTATTAGAAATATTAATTTCATTTAGAATAAAATTAATCAAATTCATTTTCTGAAATGAGAAGTTTCTTTTACTAATATTGATAATCAACTGAAGAATCCATCACTTCAGAAAAGAATACATTCTCTTTTAGAAAACATTCAATCTTTCATATGTTCTGACCTTCCTAATGCTTTTTGGAATAGAAAGAAATATATTGTTAGTATTCCTTATAAAGTAGACTTTAGAGAAAGTCAGATTCCTACAAAGGCGAGACCTATTCAAATGAATGCGGAATTACTTCAATACTGTCAAAAAGAGATCAAAGATCTCTTAAACAAAAAGCTTATTAGGAAAAGCAAGAGTCCATGGTCTTGTTCTGCGTTCTATGTCAACAAATAAGCAGAATTAGAGAGAGGTACTTCCAGGTTAGTTATTAACTATAAACCTCTTAACCAAGCTCTTCAGTGAATTAGGTATCTTATTCCCAATAAGAAAGACCTTCTTAATAGACTCAACTCTACTAAGATATTTTTCAAATTCAATATGAAATCTGGATTTTGGCAAATCCAAATCAGTGAAGAAGACAGATACAAAATTGTCTTTACTGTTCCCTTTGGGCAGTACGAATGGAACGTAATACCCTTTGGACTCAAAAATACTCCCTCTGAATTCTAAAAAATTATGAATAATATTTTCAATCCTTATTCCAAATTTGTCATTGTCTATATTGATAATATTTTGATATTTTCTCATTCTATTGATCAGCATTTTAAATATATAAATATTTTTATTAATGTTGTTAAATAGAATGGTCTTGCTGTTTCCAAGTCAAAAATCAATTTATTTCAGACTAATGTCAGGTTCCTTGGCCATAACATTCATCAAGGGACTATAATTCCTATTAGCATATCCATTGAATTTGCTAATAAATTCCCTGATAGAATCCTTGACAAAACCCAGTTACAAAGGTTTTTAGGATATCTCAACTATGTAGGTGACTTCATTCCTCACCTCAACAATATCATTAAGCCTTTACATAATAGGCTTAAGAAGAATCTTCCTTTCTGAACTGATGTTCATACTAATGTAATCAAGGAAATCAACTAAGGTCAAAGAGATAAAATGTCTTTATCTCCCAATTCTTTAAGCCTTCAAAATTGTCAAAACTGATGTCTCTAACATAGGTTATGGTGGCATTATCAAATAGAGAGTCGACTCTCATAAGTATATCATTACATATACTTCAAAACATTAGAATTTTGCACAACGGAATTACTCAACTGTTGAAAAAGAAGTTTTAGTAATTGTTTTATGTGTTTCAAAATTTCAATCAAATTTGCTAAACCAAAAGTTTCTTATCAGGGTAGATTGTAAATCTACCAAAGATATTCTATAAAAAGATCTTAAAAACCTTGCCTCCAAACAATTTTTTGTAAGATGACAAGCAATTTTAAGTAATTTTTATTTTAAAATTAAATATCTCAAAGGAACTTCAAATTCCCTCCCTGATTACCTTACCCATAAATTTTTACAGGATAAGTAAGATGCCTAAAAAGGCTGCAGCCCCTTCTAGAGGTGGAGGGACTTCGAAAGGAAGAGTTAGATTAGTTCTGACTCTCAACAAATCCAAATCAAAGTCTGCCTTGGCAGACTCTAACTCAAGTTCTTCAGAGTCATCAACTATTGCTGGTTCATCTACCCAGAAAACTGTCCAGATTGTAGAGTTATCCACTCAACAATCTACGATTCCCAAAAAGACTCATCCAATAATGCTGATTCTTCTTCTAAAATAGCCAAACAAACTACAGCCGACTATGTTTTTCCTATTAGTACTCTTCTAGCTGTCCAACAAGGAAGCCTGAGTAGTCTACTAAATAAATCATACGCAGATATTGCCTCTGAACAAGACATGAAAATAGATTTAGCAAGTCTAAACACTATAATCCAGTCCTTTAACCAAACTCAAAAATCAATTAGTCTTCCCAAAGAACCTAGCAAAGTTATTAGCCTCCTTAAGGACAAACAAAAAACCCAAAACACTAACCATTATATAGCAAAAGGAAAATTTTCTTCAGTTATTCAAATGAAGCCTGAATTTTGGGATAAAAATCCTTACAAGGCTATATCCAAAGTTTTTTCCCCTAATTTTCATTTCAAACCTTATGCCTAAATAAAACCAAACAATTTTATGAGTTTATCTTAGTGGATTCAGATTCTGTCTCCATAAAACATTATAAGGATAAAAAAGATCCCTCCATCATTACTCATTCAACAATCTAGATCCTCAAAGTCTTAACTCCAAAGAACTTTGGAAAAAATTCAAATTCATATAAAAAATTCTTCCAGCCTTTTGATCTCGTAACCTACAACTATTGTGACTACATTGATACTTGGACAAGAGTTTTTGGTTCCAAAATAAGCTTAATCAATACTCTTGGTTAATCTATTTCAAAAAGAATCAAAGCTATGATTTTTCAAATTGGTTCCTGCTAGGGTGGGATTACTTTAGACCAATAGAAAAAATTTTCCTTCTCTAGTGAAAGAAGGATACATGACCTTCAAGAACAGATATGTGTCAGAATCAAGAATTTCAGCCGACTTCAAATATTTCTCTGCTTTCACTCTCACTCCAGATACAACAAGACAGAGAAAGAAGATGTGTTCTTCATTCTTCACAGGTATTCCTTCGTAAGATGGTGGAATCAGTTTAATGTAGATTATGCTGGACTTGCAGAAGTAAATAAATTCTTTGCAGAAAATTCTCGACTAATAAAGCTTGCAGACCCGACAACCTTCTAATTTTTAAACCAAAAATCTATAAAAGGAGTCATCGACTATGTTGTGAGACACCCTTTCATTTACACAAGTTTAGAGAGTTATAGAGAGAGAAGCTCAGAGTGATACCTTCCTTTGTAAGCTTTTCTTTACAAGTTTTAATAAAATCTTGTTTCTGTATATTTTTCTCTCCTCTCTCTCTTAGCTGGTTTTATTCGGACTACCGTCATCCAGCTTTCTTCTTTTCTCCCTTTACTAGATCTGTGTTGATTCTATCATCGTTCTAGTTTCTTATATTTTAAAATCACGTATTTTACATTCTACACTTTATATTTCTGCATTTCATTTAATAGTCCTACTGCTGCGTACTTTTCTTTTAGTATTTTATTTTTATCTTTGATTCACTTCGAGTTCTCTGGTATCATATATATATATATTGAATTTCTTATTTTATTTTTCTATCATTTTTTATAATTTTAATTTTGAATAAAATGTAATTCATATTTAAGAAATTTCTATTTATTATAAATAAAAATAATTATAATATAATATATTAATATAATAATTAAATATTAATAATAATAAAATTAAAATATGAAAATATATTAATATTTATTATTTTATTTAATTTTGATTTTTAATAAAATATAATTTCTATTTAATATAAATAAAAAAATTATAACATAATATATTAATATACTAATTAAATTAAAAATATAAAAAATATATTAATATAATAATATTATTTTATTTTTAAATTTTAATTTGTTTAGTTTTGATTATATCCTAACTCAAGATTTAATAGCTTTTCAGTGTAACATGCTCGTTTTTCCTAATTAGTTAATTTGTTAATATAGTTATAATTTAGATTATAATTCTTCTATTTTTAGAAAAAAAATTGCTCATTTATACCGGTTAAAATTGCTCTATGAGGATAAAATAGTATTTTTAATCTAGAAGAATTATTTTAAATAATAAAAATTTATATTTTAACTAGAAATAATATTTGGAGTGCAAAAATAATTAATTTGGTAATTATTGCTTATTTTTGGATTTTTGGTTTATATTGTTTTATGTGTTCACAAGAACTGTGTAATTTCTTTTTCTTTTTCTTTTTCTTTTTAAGTGATAACCAAGGAGATATTGATGTCAAAAATTATGTTATAATTATTTTAATTGTTTGGCATAAATTATTTTTATTTTTGAGTTTTATTCATAATTATTTTATTTAATTACATTAAAATAGCAAAATAATTGATTATTATATTATTATTTCTTTACCTATTTGACTAAAATGACCACTTTCTTATGTGAACCTTCTTCTCCAAGTCCATAACCCCTTCTTCTCCCTTTCACCATTTTCATTTTCTTCCACTCATTTAAGCTTGTTTTAAGGTATGTTTTTAATATATATCCTTAATTAAGCTTAATTAGTTGTTAATTATCATTTCATCCAATTAAGATTTTAATTTTTCCCTGTTTTTGGCTGTATGAACAGTAAAAATAGGTCTTACTTTGCTTCAAAATTATTGGTTTTTAAACTTGCTTTCTTTTGTACTATATGTAGACTATACATGGCTTATATTGTTTACATAATTAGTTTTTCAAAAATGTGATTAAAAAGCACTAAACCCTCATAAGGGTTGGCTGCCATGTGGTTTTAGAGAAGGTCGAGTGTTTTTCAATTCCATTTTATTCCTTTTATATTAGTTAGATCATAGAAACTAATTTTGTGTTAATCGGACTTTTATAGCAAAAGTTAGAAAATTTCAATTTTTACATATACATATAAGAGTATAAAATTAGCATCTCCTTAGTATTAATTATGTTTAGGCATGATTAATTGATTAGGTTGATCGTTTCGAAGATTGAATTGTTCAAGTTTTTCTAAAGAATCAGGAAAAAAAAAATTCATCTATACCTTTATCAAAGAACATCTGTAAGATAAGGGGTGGGATGATTTCATTTCAATAGGTGGCATTAAGAACCATAAGGGAATGATTCTCTATTGTTCTAATCAAATAAAATGAATTTGGGTTGTTTTAGAGCTATCCCATAATTTTTAGAAGATTTTATTATAGTACTTGACATATGTAAAAGGTTGCCTTAGACCAGGAAATTGATTGAATAAGGACTCTCCCTTATATATCAGGTCTTTTATGTATTTAAATTAATGTATTGGAATGATTTATGATTGAAGTGCTGTATTGAATTATTTCTTTATAATTGGTTGAATTCTCATTATGTGCTTGTGTATATATTCTTGTTGGTATGAATGCCATATAATGGTAAAGATTGGAAGTAATTTAGTTTCATGTGGTGTGAGCATATAGATTGATATAATCTAAATGTCCATTCAGACTTGTTGGAAAGAAGAAAATATGTTTTTAAGGTATATATATATATATAGTGCAAGTATCTTTTGACTTCTTTGGAAAATGGATTTAATAAAAATAAATAAATAAATTATATTACTGAGAAAGTAGTATTGGATATTTGGAAAGCCTGAATCATTTTAAAAATGATTAAGTCTTCAATTTTTAAGCATAAAAACATATTTAAAGAAAGAGGAGAAGATACGATTTCTATGGATTTTGAGGTGATGGAGGTGGAATTTAATGAATTAGAAGTATTCTGGATTTTTTCTTGTTGTTTTACAAGAAGAAGAAAATTTTGGAATATCTGATTTACAGAGGAGACTCTGTCGAATTTCATTGCGAAAAGAAAAAATTAAGGATTGTACTTAACAGAAAAGAAAAGTTAAATTTTTTCTCTAATTACATTAATTAGGAGTGAAGACATGCATCATGAACATGTGATAGTGTGATGAGTGGACAGGGAAGTATAAGAAATCTAGGGGCGGCTCCAGGGTAGTCTTGGGAATAGTGACGTGTGATTGAATCTGACAGTGGCCAAGGCTCGCCACCTTGTGTTGTGGACTCTCACTGCAAAACTTTACTATCCTGACAGGTCCCGAGAGATTCTTGTATTAGTAGAGCTGTTACTGTATTATGAGATTAACAAAGTTGGTAGTTAAGTAACAGTGAAACTCCTGATCCTTCCCTGAGTAAAAGAAACAGATTGATGGTTCTGGGTCCACATGCAAGTGTCAAAATGTACTAAGTTATAATAATGGACTTGCATCGCTTCTTATTCATGGCATATGCATTTGCTTGGTAGATTATGGGTGTTGATAATTAATTGTGTGATTGAAACCCTTATATGTCTTTTGCTGCTGGAGATTGAATCAAATTGTCTCACCCTTTTATTGCTATGTGTGTTGTGTGTGAATATGTTTATTAGGTGAGAACATTGATGGCTCGACCACCGTACCAATTCAGCGTCTCGATCAGATATGATCCCGAGGGAAGATGGGTGCATGACTGGGAGCAACAACGATTCACCCACACTGGCTCTATTACCTTTTTGTTAGATAGAAATGAGTCAGGTCCACGAGCTTATCCTATCTCTATCCGAGTACCCATGAGACTTACTTTTCCATTTCCTCCAGATGTACAGTTTGTGAGACCCCCCTACCTCACCTCCTGTCCCTGTATTATCACCCCCAGTATTATCCCCAGGTTTTCTTAGACCTTTATGCCCTTCTATACCATATTTACCACCTGTTGAACGGACTAATTTAGCTGACACACTTTTAGCAAGACCTATCTTTACCTCATCCACTTCCTCTAGTTCTTCAGACTCTCCTGATTCTTCTCACTGCTCAAACACCTCTTATGCTATCGGAAGGCAGAGGATTGCTTCTCAAGCAGGACTCCTTCCTAATTTTGCCTCCTTTGAGTAGGAATCTAGTGAAAAAGGAGAGTAGGTTAGAGTCGAGTAAGGGATAATCTATACATATACGTAGGTGTAAGTACTTTTGACTAAAAAGAAAAAAGGGGTATATAGGAAGTCTAACCTTACCGTTGTTGAATTTTGGGAGGAAATGGGCACTTTGGTGATCATGGATCCAGGGGAAAGCTCATGAGGTCTTCATTTTGGATTGTCGTCTCTGATATTGTGACCCCACTTTATTTTGTATGTAATTCAGTTATGTATATATTTAGATAACTGGATGATTGTATAAATTAACAGATGATGTGTATATATGAAATGAAGGCTTCTAATAATGGTAGTGTATTTAATTTCACTATATCTGAATAGATATAGACTCATGCATGTGATGTTCTTACTGCTTGGTTATTTTATGATTGTATTTATATTTATTACTTAGTAAGTAGCAAGGGTGTCACATTCAACATGTTCAAATGTAACTAATATAATAATTTATTATTTAAACACGTATCTAAATATTGTTGGTTAAAAATTTTCATGTGCAGTACCCTTAAAATTTTTCAAGATACTACAAAATTTACCAGAAAAAAAAAAAAGAAAGATTGAAAATATTAATTTTACATAAAAAAAATGATAAATCATCCTCCATTACATCAAAATTAATATGTAAAGAAGAATTTGAAAAGATATAAGAAATATTAAAAGCTTTTAAAATTTTTTATCAATTTAGTTTTTTGCGTTTATTTTACATTTTGTCACTTTTTACCTGTTGCAGATGAAATACTATAAATTATTTATTATTATATATATTTATTTTGATCACAATGTGAAATTATGTCCGTAACAATTTTGCTTATAATATTCACTAATTCTAAAATGTTATACTCATATTTATTCTCATTACAATATTTTATTAACACAATTAAAATGCATCTAATTCAAATTCTAAATATGAAAATTGTGTTGGCATATGAAATATGAAAAGAACAAGTCGAATGTAAATATATTAAAAATGTGGGTAAAATGTGTGACAGAGAGGAGGAGAAACGGAATGCCACAATTGGTGGGTTTGACGCATTGAGATATGAAAATGGCTTTGGGAATTGGATTCTACAATTCTCTGGAACTCAGGATCTTTTGCTCCACAAACGTCAAATAGCTTCTCCATTTTCCAACTTTTTTACTTTTATTTTTACCTTTTGCCATTGGGTTAAAGCCAGATGCAGCATCTTATGAGTTTTCTATATGATATTGTCATGTCATCAAATATGACTTCATATTTAGATTTTTAAATCTACCTTTCTTTTTATGTGACATTATTGTGTAAAAGAAAAGCACGAGATATAATTCTCTCCAGTTAAGGGGATTATTTTCGACAAAAGAGAATAAAAGTATCATTGAAACATTAAATTAGGTCATGTGCGATCGTTATTTTTATCAACTACTCATGTGTGTGTGGTCATACAGAAAGTGAGTATGAGAATTGAAGGAACAAAACAGCAAAACACAAAAGAAAGTGAGTGGTAGATTGTGTTTAGTAGGCCCTAGAGTGTATTACTTAAAATTATAAGAAAAAAAATTAAATGATGTTTTGTAAGTGTTGTTTATTTTATTTGAATATTTATATCTTAAAAATTTAATTAATATAAAAACTAACAATTTTTTTATAAATTAAAATTAACTAACGTTTCTCTATTTTTTATTAAATTTTTTTAAAATTTTAGTTCAATATTACAGTTTAATTAAGATTAGTAGAATAAAAATTTATATTTTATATTCAATTTTTACAAGTTCAGTTTAGATCTAAATTTTGATATGAAAATAATATTTTTTATATTTAAATTTTCCATATTTTTATTTAATCTTTGTAATTTATATTATGTTGAATCAATTATAAATATCTCTAACATCTTGAAAGGATGTACTTTATCTGTAGTATTTAAAATTATGAAAACATAAATGTATATGTATAATAAATTCTAAAGTTGATATTTAAATGCCCTCGTCACTGCAAAAGGAGTTAAATTCCTACCCAAAATGAGTATCTCTGCATCAATCCTTACAATTATGTAATGATGAGTGTATTTGGATAAGTCATTTTTTTAAATAATTCTATTATATATTTTTAATATTTTTTGTAAGATACTCTTTCTAATTGCAGATGGAACGACTAAAACTACTTTTCCGAGTCTTTTTTAATAGCTAAACTTTTCATTAGAAAAAAAGAGAGATAAAAAAATAAATAATGTAATGAAGAAATAAAATAGTGTTATAAAAGTATTTTTAAAAATGGTGTAAAAATAATATTACCAAATAAACATATACAGACAGCCGTATATAAATGCGTGGGCACAAGAGCGGAGAAATGTCCCCTCAATTCCACCATACTATGTAGACAAATAGAAAATGGTCTTTACAAAGTAACATGGAATAATAGAAAAAAAAAAGGATTTTGATTTTAATATGTGCTATAAAATATTAAAAAAATCAATAATTAAAATAATTATTTACGATACTGTATATAATATTTTTAATGTAAATAATAATAAAAATGGATGGAAGTTTTCAAGTATAAAAAAACATTATTTATATGAAATTAATGCCTTTTGAAGATATGAAAAGATCGAGTGTAATTAGTTTCTTATCACTCACCCAACGAACCGCGAGAGTTGAATCTGGAATAAGTGGTGCAGCCACAAACAATTCTCCAACAGCAATATAAATATCAATAACACTTTCATGGTCAAATTATAATTGATCACAAGGAATATTTTCTCATGATTGTGGAAGTAAGAATCAAGAAGGCCAATTCATTTCTCGTAGATTTCACTAAAAAAATCATATTTCATTTACATACTTGGATATTCCATATTTCCATTTACAAACCTGGGTTAGAAAGAGAACGAACCCAGAAATTAAAGGACCTGAACTTAGTTCAATTTATGTAAAATGAACCGCCATAAAATTTGAAGAAACAAAATTGGAGCCCTTATGAAGGAAGAGTAGGAAGGAGGAGGGAGGAAAATGAACTCGTGAATCTCATTAACTGGGTTTGGGAAATTTGAACAAGGGATTAGAATTGGCGCATTGATCAAACAAAGCCTTAGCAGTCATTTCCCTCTCAAACCTCCAAATATAGTTCAACCCAACAAGCAATTCAGTGATGGCAGCCTCAGTCTTGTCCTTGTTAGCAAAGAACAAAGTCTGCAAGAGCAAGACATTGGTCTTAGGCACCAAGTTGTGGTGCTCAAAGCTTCTCTCACTCTGCCACTTGATCATGTTATGTGCCAAAGGTGACAACCAACCCAATATCCTCCCCAACGCATCCCTCCACTCACTAGCCAGCAAGGGATCACTTGCACAAAACCCCACCCCTTTCAACCTTGCCCTCAAACTCCACCTTATGCTACTCGGCAACATACCATACAAATCATCCCTCGCATCCACACCAACCAAATGCGGTGACTTTATCATCTTCTCCATCACTATGATCAAATTGGCATAGTGCAAAGCCAAAGCAGCAGCTCCCAAAGTACTAGGAGGTGTCCTCAAGAGCTTCGAGTTTGACTCAAAAAACCCACTTCCCAAATCACCCTCCTCTTCATCAAGCTTCCAACTTTCCATCGACCCACATTTAGGGTTTTGATCAGAGGGGTAAACAGTGGCTGAACCTGACAACGTACGAGACAAACTAGGCACACAGTGCCCAATTCCAAAGACAACCTTAATTCTCGCTAAAACAGTGAAACTGAACCTTACGAGCAATATTACGACGCGGTCAAAACTTCTACCCCATAAGGATCTATCTTTTAGATCCTTCACTTCTTGTTTCTGCCAAAAAATCTTCTGCTGAAGTTCGTAAAGTTTCTGCTGATCCTTCCCAACGAAAGAAACGTCGTTATCGTCACCGTTATTGCTATGATTCAACGCTTTCCTGAACCCGTTTTCCAAAACCGAAAGTTCCTCCATCGCGCGGTATAAAGTTGCCGTGACCGTCACGTAACGCTCCACTTTTTTCAGCTTCGCTTCGGTTTCTTTTGGGCCCGAGAGGGCCCACCCATTTGGGTCACGGCCCAAGTCGGCGAACTCGAGAAAGGCCCGCTGGAAGGAGCGCAAGTTGGCGTCCTCGCAGCGCGCGCTGAGTCGGGTGACCGAGTTGGCGACGAGCCGGAGTGACTCGGCGAACTCGGCGCAGGCGAGTCCGAGGAGGAAGGACTCGTCGTTGGAGATGATCTTCCTCACGCCCTCGAGATTAACGGCGTCGTTTCGGATGCGAACGATGGTGGCGTCGGAGAGGGACTGCCACAGGTGGAGGAGCTTGGACATGACGCCGGCGATCTCGAAGGCCAAAACGCCGACGTTTTGTTTGGACTTGAATGAGGGTTTCTTCTTGAGAAGCTTCGGAGGGACGGAATCGAAGCTGCTTGATATGGCGGTTTTGACCTTGACGAGGAGCGTTTCGAGGGCCATGGTTGAGCTTGAAGTTTGCTTCTGGTTGGGTTTAATTAGATTTGAGCTACAGCAAAGTAAAGGGTAGCATGTGTTTGTGAAAATGTATATGAGAAAGAGAGAGAAAGAAATAATTGAAGAGTGGAGAGATTTTGGTGTAGAGCGATAAGGTTAAAAGAGAAGGGGATTGAAAATGTTGGAAGAAGCTCGTGGGGTGTTTGATGAAGATCAGTGAGTGTTACCAGAATGTTTGTTTAGAATAAGAAACGAGAGAGAGAGAGAGAGGGAGAGAGAGAGAGAGATGAATGAGTTTAAACAATTTAAAACCACATGCAGTGGCAGGGTGTGATAGATTGTGGCATTAAAAGGTTGATGTTGGGTCTGTTTCTGGTTTAAGATTCAGTCGCTCTAGAAGCGCGTAGAAGGAGCTTAACTTTTATCATGATTATGAAGTTTGAGGCTCTTCAATGTGTTTTTTCTTTGTGTTAAGTTAGGTGTTGGGATTTTATGTCTTGGTTTTTACTTCCTTGGTTTTTTTTTAGCTTAGGGAGCTCTCTCTAGTTGTTGAATTATTGATTGATCTAGTTGTTGGTAAAGGAAACTTTTCTCGTATGTTTGGATGCAAAGAAACACTTTTGTTTAAATGTTTGTTATGTTCTTTTAGGATTGAGGGCCATGTCATTATTGGTTCCTCTCTCTCTCTCTCTCTCTCTCAATGTCTATAAAGCAATTGGTTTTGTTGTTATTGATTTGTTTGTTTTTGTTGTGAGATTAACTGCCCTAAAATTACGAATTTCGATTCTAAGTTCTCACATGAAGCAGACATTGCCTATTAAAATAAGCAATAAAATGAAACTCGAGAGTGCAGTGATAATTAGCTGTAAAAATGATCAAGTCTAGTATCTCTACATAAAAGTCGGTATTCATTGGTCCAAAGATCCTTCATCAATTCCATTGACTCATATTTCTTAAATCTTCATAATTAGAGGTCCCAGATTCATTTTGTTATGGCAATTTCAATTATTTAAGATTGTGAAATCATCATTGAGAATAAAACCAGGTAGAGATATAGTGGTCTCTTATGATAATTTTGTTGGCATTATACATGAATGACTATAAAAGAATGGAAAATTCTTTATGTAAATTAGTTCTAGCACCAAACATAATCATTCATGTGTGTATAATTATTCATCATTAAATGAGCATAGAATATTCCCATAGCTAACTAGCAGGCATGTGCCTCTATGAATTCTACTTTGACTCGTTAATTACCATGAATGCTACAAAAAATGTGAGCAATACCAATTAATTAATTTTCGTTCTCTTTTACTTCTTTTAGCACATGAACTTATTTCCCGTAATGTTTTCTTTGGAGCTGTCATACGACCAAAAGGAAGAAGAAAAATCTTACAAATATATTTGAAAGGAAGCTATGTTTTTTTTTTTCAATTCTTTAATTAGTCACATTTACCCCTGATATGAATGTTGATTGTCCTATGTATCCAACAAATACTTGGTGTGGAAAGAACTTTAACATCTACAAAATTTTACAGTCCGAATGATATTTGTTTGGAACACTATATTATGTATATATGTATCAAACAATTATGTGCATTCCAAACAAGTAATGTCAATTGCTAGAAACAGAAAACAGTAGTCTCAGTGCTTTATATGAAACGGATCACGTTTGACTTGGAATAGTTATTAGTATAGAAACATGTAGATAGTGGCGTATGCCTAAGTGAACGATGCATTCAAAATATCCCAACGGGGAGATAGATAACTCATTCACGTCACATTAGTGGGAAGAGCATGTCGGCGAGATTTGGTATATACTGGAGGCCATCAAATGGTCCTAACCTTGCCCTTTATTTGTATCAGAACAAATAAAAAGAAATGATTTTTTTTTTTCCATTTTATGTCAAGCAACGTAATTTTTATGCAGACAATCGTTGTTTACGTGGCTGGCAAAAAAAAATGAGGGACGAGTTAAAGGAACTGTGTCGATATTTTTGTTCTAAAGCTTTTTGTATATGGGGTACTTACTTTATTGTGCATTTTGGGGAGTCTTTGAAGGGAGAATTGGTGGTGACAATATTTCTAGGATTAGAATGAAGCGGGAGAAGAAGGAATTATAGGAGCTACATGCTAAAATTAAATGGAGTCCAAAAGGTTTTTTTATTTTTCTAGCCTTTGCCTTGCCTAACCTTTAGCCAACCAATGGAAGGGCAATGAAGGATTTCTTTGTTGCATTGTCGGAAAATGAATAAGAAGCCATGAGCCCATCATGCATTGATATTGGTGCCTTTAAAGAAAGCAAACTCATGCACTCCTTCACCCTTGCCCTCAGTTATTTTAACTTTGTAATAATTTATCTCTTCTGGTCTTAGAACGACAGGTTGCTAGTTCTATTATTATATCCATTCATTCACCCTTTTGCACATGGGGGAGAAAATTTAGACCATAAAAGGTGAAAATAAAAGAGACCTTACAGAATTGGGATACCCAACAAGCAGTTTTCCTTTGGAGACAATTGATATGTGCTTATCTAATTAGATTTATTTTCTCACCATGATATTTTGAAAATTTCCCTCAATTCAGTTCGTCCATCTTGAAACCGAGGTGGAGAGAGGTAATCAATAGTCGATTTAATTAGTCTTATGCGTTTACTTTTTTGAAAGTATATAAAGTCGCGAGTTTAACATTTTTGTATAAAAAAAATATTGAAAGAGTTAGTTTTATTATATCATAAATATTCTTAACTCAAGATTGTCTTCTGTAAAAATTGTGTGTAGTATAAAATCAATAGCAATAATAAATTGCATAAAATTATTGTATATTTTGAAGGCATTTTGAGGGTACGGAAGCACTGGGATATGGACTGAAGGAACACAAAAAATGGCTTTGTTCAATCCTCGAGAAATATATAGCTCTTAATGGAGAATTTTGGGGAACCTCCCATTGTTCTTGCATCCATTGATGGGAAGCGGGAATGTGACACGTGTCATTTGAAAATGAAGTCAATTCTGTTTAGTAATCCTAAATTGATTCATTGTGATCACTGGATAAATCTTACTCTATTAGCAACGATAATGTGTGAAAACGGATGATTGAAGTTTGAGATAGTGTTCGAAAAACAAAGAACATGGATTTTACTTTGTCTTTTTGTATGTATGCAACGAACCAGCATCTTACTTGCACAATCTAGGAGGATATTAGATTCTCTACCGATTATGCGAAGTACCCAAGTACATCTTACCATAATAATTTAAGACAAACATTGTGAAACATACATAATTAATGGCCCATTAACAATATAATGAGCATCAAATCCCACAAAAAGTAAAAAGGAAGTAAAAGAAATCTTAATTAATTAATGGGAAATTAACGAAAGAGCATTAGAGACCCACCTTTCCTATACTTTTCCTCAAACGTACTACTATATCTGTAGTAATGTGTACAATTGAAGAAGTTTCCTAATTAGCTGCGCGAATCTTCCCGAATTGAGGACGAAACTGCAAAGGGTCTCACGATCATATATGATCACTCGTATATTCAGTTAAATAAAAATGAAAACAATTCTAACCATTTTTTAAATGAGTACATATACATGCGAGTCATTCATGCCAGGTTTTATTAGATAACATTATTTACAAATTAATGTAATTTGATCAGCATTATATGAAATCAATGGAGAATAATGCAAGTATAGATGTTCTTTGAAGATTAATTCAAGGGTCCAATTATATAGAAATAAATGTCACACCGTCCACTTTGATATTGAGATCATCTTAGGAGATAATGAATATTTCTGTTTTTCATTATGCTTATCTTTTATCTTTAGCAATTAAGCACATAACAGTCTCCGAAACCAACATTTCAATGTACCAACAAAGTTTGAAAAAAAGGGGACGTGGAATGTGTGTTGGGGGTACAAATTCATAATCACCCAAAAGTGTGTGTATTCGTTGCACCATGCGATCATCCTAATCCGACTCCATGCGTGGGGCTATATAGCAAGCATGCATGCTGGCTTGCTTGCTTGCACGCTAGCATGCCACGAATAACCTCAAACCAAAAATTATGGGGCAAAGTGCCTTTTTTGAGAGGTAGTCAAAAACAGCTACTATGAGTTCATTACATAATGGTGAAGAAACTGAAGTTTTCTATCATACTTGTAAGTGGGTGATGATGCATGATGTCATTGTCACTTTAGCTCCTAATGAAGAACATATAACCTCTCTTTATTCTCTAATTTTCCAGAAGTTAAAAAGAGAAATGGATGATATAGAAGTGGGACAGGGAAAGTGTTTGAGAATATAAACACAATCAAAGCTCATATCAGTGTGAAAGCTGAGGAAACATAACAACGATTAATTTGGGGCATGAGGTGGGCTTTCCATGGATGGAATAAAGTCCTTGCTAGCCACGACATGTTTTTAAGCATTTCTTCCATACTTTCGGCTCTAGGAAATCTCATTGATGAGTGTATCTGCCACGCGCTCAGATAAAAATTAGTTTATCAATAAACCACTATCATTATATGGTTTAGTTGGAGGTTTTGGTATATAATTAATTGATTTCAAATGTGAGGTGGTATTATTTCATAATATCCTAATTTTATAGGCCAATAATCTTTCATAGTTGGCATTTTTCATACAATAATTTTTTAGAAGCCCCACATAATGGTTAGTAAATATTCCATGCGATTATATTATATGCTAATTGCATATGATCTCTTGATAATTATAATATTAGTTGGTTTGCATCAATTTTGATTATGAACCAATATATTGAAGGCAAAAACTTAACTTGTGTATTGAGGTTAACATACGTCAACCATATTATATATATTATTTATAGCCATAATTATTAGAGCACTCTCCTGCACATATACGTTATAAGTTTACGTGATTTTCTCCTTTTTTTAATTTTATTTATTTATGAATATTAGTAAGGATTGACTAATAAGGAGAAAGTACCCCGTGATAATGTTCATCACAATTGATAAATAGCTCGATCTTTTAAATATGTAAATTAGGTAGAATATTGGCTTTAATCACAAGCAATACCAATTAGGGCCTATCTTTAGGGTGCCAATTTTGTATTATATATATTAAAAGAAAATATTTAAAAATAATTATACTTTGATGATCATTCAACTTCGAAAGAGATATTTGACCATCAACTGTCAAGTTGTAAGTTTAAAAAAGAAAACTTAATATATAAACGTAATCGTAAATATATGTTAATCAGCTCCACATTTGGAATTAATTTTAATTTAGGAGCATCATGGAAAAAACTGTATGGGATATTGGATTTGAATTGATTGTCCATTTCGACTTTTATATATAAGAAATTAAAAAGAGTACAACTTTGCAATATAATACTCGTGTTGTTTTTCTGTGAAATTAATCAAAGAAACACTGTATTATATATTCCTATACGTACAGAACGAGTGTTTATAACGATATTTTCATTCTTATTTTAGCATTTGAATCTAAAAGGGGAAATTAAATAGGGCAAAAACGAGAAGAAAGAAAAGATATGAATTTCATTAATATTATTGAAATTAAAACGTAGCAATATTAATCGAAAGGAAAATGGAATCCACTGGTGACCATGGTTTTAGACAGGATCTAATACCCATATGATAAAAGCGTTTCAAAGTAAGTTTGAAGAAATGAAAGGCTCTCGTTTCATGTCAAACAAAACACTCATTTTGCCCTCTCTTTTCGCTTTCTATCTCCATATTTGATGGGGACCTAAGTGTGGCTTAGTAAGAACCCACTATAAGTGCTTTTGGAAATTAAGGTTCAAAATGAGCAAAGAAGTATGCTACGTTATGTCATGAGAGAATTATTACAATAAAATTAAAATAATGAAAATTGACTTGTCATTTAATTTATGGTATATATTATCTTAGGGGTTTTAATGGAGGATGCTTTGGGCATGTTGAGAAGGCAGGGAAACAAAGCTTATGAATTAATTATGGCCTCTCATTCATCCCAATTCAAGGAGTTCTGTTCCCCTTTGGGTAGACATTCCTTTAATATGGTCCCCAAACTAAAAATAAAAGGTCAATAACCAAAGACTGAAGAACCAAGAAACATGGCAAGTGAGCTAGATCATGCTTTTATTTTTTCTTTCCTCTTTTGCCCCCCCACTCATAAACTATAATGTATGTGCACGTGTGTTATCATCATTGTAGGCACGTGGTAGACCAAATTATGCAAGCTCACAACCACGTGCATGAACCCCATCACACGCGGGACAATGCCAATTAGCTTAGCTTAGCCTGCTTCGTTATTGCTACTTAACCAGCTCAACATCCATTTGTGTTTCTGTGTTTTTTTTTTTTTTTAATATAACATAATACAAATTTATAGATATTAACTTTTTAGAATAATACGGTATTGCAAAATTTAATACAATAATCATGTTATAATCTGTCATAAAAATTTTACTTTTTTTTATCATGTTTGCTTTTAATATATGCATTATTATTTGTTTTTATTTGTTTTTTGTTGATAGCATCTACTCTCCATTAGTCTTATTGCTGGGCTTGGGTGATGGTATGGCGAAAAAAGTCTATTCGAATGGGCCAACCGGCCCTATAAAATGGGGCTGTATTAGAAATTTCAGATTATCATAGCCCAATATGATAGAGGCTAATATAACGACAAAAAAAATTGTTGGAGCAAATCCATCAATACTTACTATAAAACTGAGTTATGAGATAGTGGAGATGTCCACATGGCACTCTCCGAAGCATTCTATTTTCTTCTTTATTTCTCTCCATGTGTTTTCAATTTTGACTTTTTGAGTGTTGTTTTTCTGTTTTCTCACTATTGTGTGTCTATTCCGTTCATTATCACGTTATTTATTCCAGCTAGCACCAAACCACAAATTAAGAATAGCATGAAAGGGAGCACGAGGTTCAAGTTAGCTTCTCATCCCTTTCATTTGTATTTGTATTGCATTCTATTATATTTATGACTTTTGAATAGGACAGAGGGGGTTTGAATACCAAATAGCATTGGAAATTAACCTTCATTCTTCTTGGAGACGGTTTTTCAGACATAACTCAAGAATATTCTAAGTATTTTTATTCACATGTTATGTTATTTTGTGTGTATGTGTTTTTTTTTTTTTTTTTTTCCATTTGAGTATAATTTTTGGAATTGTATACACATGCAATATTTTTAATTATAAGATTAAGAAGAGAAAGTGAGGGTTTGGTAAACAACAAAATCAGGTAGGTATTATGTTTGAGCGTATTTTTCAGAATCATGTATGCATGCAATATTTTTAATTGCAAGATCAATAAGAGAAAATGAGAGTTTGGTAAATAATAAAATTATGTGGGTATTTTGATTTGTGTCTATTGTTTGCACAGTGTATATGTATAATGTTTTCAACAACAACGTGAATAAGTGAAAAGTATGGGACAAGGTAATTTTATTTTTTCTTCTATTTGTGTTTATTGTTTGCAATTGTTAATGATAGCTTGAACATTTATTATCATGCAGATATTTTGTAGATTATTAAGTTTGTCTATAATAATTATTATTGTGTATATCTGTAATAATTTTTTATTGTAATTGATAGAATAATTGTTATATTTTTTTATTGTAAATAGATTATAACTAATAGATTTTTAGGCTAAACTTTAAGACTAATATTATTTGACTTGTAATTGTAAAACAATTGTTGATTAGTTTATTTAATGAGAAAAAGGGTTAGAGAAGAGATACAATTTTTTGACAACGTTCTTAACTCTTTTCATGGCATCTTTTGATATTTGACATGATATTATAGCATTAACTTTAAACTGTAGTCAATTCTTTACTTCTTTTTTTTTTTTATCTTAGTTAACATTTTAAAGATTTTGTGGGGTCTTTTTTTTTTTGTATTCCTCTTATTCTTATGATTATTTCTTGTCTAGTTTATCATAACTAGTAGAAACTCAAAACTATTTCATGTTTGTTTCACTAGAAAAAATTATTCTACTTAAAAATCTTAGTTCAAATTATTTGTCAAAGGAAATGAATCGTGGGTCATGTTGATGAGAGTGACTCAAAACCTAAAGAAGCAGAGAACTTAACTAAGTGGGAGATCAAAGATGCATATGTCATGAGCTGGATAATTAACTCCTTTAAATCACATTTGATTCTCAATCTTAGGCCACACAATATTGCTAAAGAAATATAGATGTATTTGAAAAAGATGTACAATAAGGACAATATAGCAAAGAGATTTTAAGTGGAGTATGAGTTTGAAAATTTTACACAAGGAAGTCTTTCAATTGAACATTACTATTCTGCTTTTCAAAACTTATGCATTAAATATTTTGATATCATTATTGCTAATGTCCTTATTGAAGCTCTATCTAATGTCCATGAATTTGAGCTTAGTCATTCTAGTCTGATGAATTATGTCCTATCCTCATTAGACACTTGCCTAAGTAAATTTATTTAAGAAGAGCAATGCATGGTTACTAAAGCAATGATGGATCATAAAGCCAACACTAGTACCCCTAGTGATGTGGCTTATGCTACACAAGGGCAAAAATGAAGTAAGGATATACGTACAATACAATACTATAGTTGTAAACATTTGGACATATTATGAAGGATTATCCATAAAAGTTTTACAACTATTCCAAGCAGGAAAGACATATTATATCAATTTGTCTCATTCAACCTGAGAAGAGAAAATGAAATATCTTTCATACCTTTATTAGCATCTCTATTTTGTACCACACCAGCAACTTTAATGTCGAGTCTTACCAACTCAAATTCTCTAACTCCTAAAATGGTACAACAAATTATATTCTCTGCATTCACTATTTTTTGACTCTTAAGTAATTTAGATTTTTTATCTAAACCTTGGTACATTGATTTAAGGACTTCAAATCACATGACAAATATTATTGAACCTTTGATTAATGTAAGAAGATATGATGGTTACAAAAAAAAATACACACGACACATGGAAATTCTCTATCTATTAAGGTTGTTGGAAATATGTTTAAAGTTCTCACTAATATTTTTGTTTTTCCTGGTTTGTCCACAAATATTATATTTGTTAGTCAATTAATTAATCAAAATTGTAATATTAAATTTTCCTATGATGATTGTGTTGTGCACAATCTAGTGTCTGGGAAAATAATCATGAAGGGACTTAAAGTTAGACGACTCTTTCGCTTACATATTTCTCCTTCCACTTGTTTCTTTTTTCATTTAGCTACCCTTGCATGTACTACTTTTAGACACGAAAATCAAGTGTGGTATAATCACCTAGGCCACCCTAATTTACATGTGTTGGGACCATTTTTTCAAACACAGCAAGTGTACCAGGTCTGTTGCAAGTAATAACTGGCAAAGTACTGGAGTATCGTCCTCAGAGAACAATTCAAATATACTAATTAATAAGATACAAATTAATTGAGCTTATAAACAATAGAATTGATAGATGATTTTCATGAAATGTTGAATGACAATTTAAACGTAAAGCATTAATGTAAAATATGATAAGTTTCAGATTTAAAAAGTTAGGATTGAATTTTATCTATCTCCCTTTCTGCATTTTAGTAAATTAGTGATAAATATAACAACCATTTTTCAATGAATTTGATGCAAAATATGAAAGTCCTATATTTCAATTCCTTAAAACTATATTTCTAAGATAATTTCTCAAATGTTGATTCCTCAAACAGTTAACAAACTATCTAGCATTGAAATCAGAATTTAAAAGCAATCAATAACTTGCAATCTATTCCTAGAGTAACCAGTTATTGAGTAATCTCAATCAGATCCAGATCTAAATAATATTTTTTCAAATAAAACTCAGATTTGAGCTCCATAAACCATCAAATAGATAGATTCAACAATTAACACAGATTGAAATCACCAAAACAAGAGAAATGAAGAAGAAACAACTATATTTATATAAATTACTAAAAATACATCAAGTTTGAAGATTTACATTCAATCTCATACAAGATTTAGCTACTCATGGCAACCATAATAACATGAATCGAGATACAAACAGAGTACAACATCAAAAACTGAGTATTCTTACTCTTTTACTATGCCCTGCACCGCTCTCCCTCTCTAAGATTTTATTATAAAACAGTAACCTTTTCTGAACATAAAAGTCGCCTTTTATACTGGTCTGCTCGAACTTCTCTTGCTACAGTGACACCTTCTCGCTGTATCAAGACATGGAGATACAAATTAGGTCATTATGTTCGCTTCTCGCTGCAGTGATGACTCTCACTACAACGAAATAAGAAACTCTCACTACAACGACACCTTATCCCTATAGCGATAGAAGCACAGATTCACCCTCTCTAAAATAAGCATTCTCGCTGCAATAAGGGTATCTCGCTACAGCGAGAAACCTCTAGAAGTTAACTTTTTCTGCAACTTCATACTTTATAAGCTTCTTTTCTGACTTTTTCCAATCTTCTTCAACTTTAATTGATGTCTCTCATTTGATTCTAGCTACAAAATAGATCAAAAAAGGATCAAAACTCTACAATTGCATTCTTTCTTGAAATATACAAGTATTTGTAAAAGTTCCAAGTTTAAGGAAAATTTAACAAAATAATCCAACTTTTAACATGAAAAGTGCTCAAGTCATCATCTCAAATCACTTATTTTATACAATTATCAACATGTACTTAATACTTTGCTAAAATTTGGTCCGTTGAGTGGTAATATTTATTATTCTCTTGATGTTTCTTCTAATTGTCCTTTATGCAACTTGGGGAAAGTAAAGTTTGTCTGTTTTCCAAATAATGGATTCCATGCAATTTAACGTTTTGATGCCATTCATAGTGATATTTAGGACATAACACCAATTATTTTTCATTCTCAATATAAATATTCTTTTATATTTTTTACATTCATAGATGACTACAATTGTTTTACTTGGTTGTACTTCTTATGGTTTAGGGTTTTTATAGCTTTCAAGCGTTTCATTATATTTTTTTTATAATCAATTTTTTTTAAAATAAAAATTTTGTGTTCTAATTTTGGAGGTGATACATATCAAATGAATTTCAAACTTTTCTTCAACAAAAGAAGATTATCTCTCAACACTATTGTCCTTCAGCACTACAACAATAATATTACTAAGAGAAAAAATTGCCACCTACTAGATGTGATAAAAATTATTTTATTTGAACTTTCTATTTTTCTTCGTTGTTTGTATTCACTATTATTGTATACTTGATAAATCATTTTCCTTCTTCCACATTACATAATGTTTCTCATTTCTTTAACTTGTTTAGTCATGCTCCTTCATACTCTAATCTTTGAACTTTTGGTTGTATTTGTCTTGTCCATCTACTCCCTTATGAACGTCATAAATTATTTGCTAAATTTGTTAATGTGTTTTCCTTGGTTATTCTTTTTCACAAAAAAGATATGTTTGTTATGATTCACATGCTCACCATATAAGGATTTTCATCAATGTCATTTTCTTTAAACATGAGTACTTTTTTTCTTGTATGTCAAACCACTATTTTTTGCAACATATTTTTTTGCCTCAATTCTTAAATTCTCCTACAGTAGTGAAAAGGTTTAAACATAGTTTTGTGTACAAGAGACAAAAATTTTATGAGTTTGGCCCGTTCAAGATTTTGTACCAGCAATTGATCATGTTCCAAATATTCAACCACTTTGTTGATCTACAAGACCTTATGGATCCCTGGATTGGTATTTCCTTCATTGTATTTTTTTCGATCGGTTTGTCTTCTATTTCTACTCCTTCTTATTACAAACAAGCTATGAAAAATGATTGTTGGAAGGAAGCAATACAGGAAAAACTTCAAGCTTTTAAGAAAAATCATACATGGAACATTGTACTTTGTCCACCCAATGTTAAACCTTTAGGGAGTAAGTGAGTGAGTTTTTCTATCAAACTATGTTATGATGGTTCTTTAGACTATTACAAAACTTATTTGGTAGCTCTTGTTAACAAACAAGAATATGAAATTAATTATAAGGAGACATTTGCTCATGTAGCCAAGATGACAAATATTCAAACCATTCTTGCCATTACAGTTTCTCAATTTTGACTATTGTACAAAAAAGATGTAAAAAATATCTTTCTTCTTGATAACCTTAAATAAGACATTTGTATGAAACTCCATCGATATGATAACTACTTCTCCTAATGATGTTTGTAAATTCAAAACATTCTTTGTATAGGTTGAAACAAGCCCCTTAAGCTTAATTTAAGAAGTTTTGTAATACACTTATTAACTTCTCTTTTCTGTAAAGCCACTATGATCACTAATTTTTCTTTCATAGGTTTTCCATAAGGATAGAAATAATTTTAGTTTATATGAATGATATAGTTATTACTGGTTCAAACAATGCATTAATTTTAAAACTAAAGAGATGTTGCATAACTCATTTCATATGAAAGATCTTGGATAATTCACCTATTTCTTGGGATTGAAAGTTTATTATTGATGGTATATTTTTAAATCAATAAAAGTATATTCAAGATCTTATTTCATTGGCCAATTTACAAGATAGTACTTCAATGGATACTCCTATAAAAGTGAATATTAAACTTCAAAATAATGGGAGAGAGTTATTAGTTAAACCTATTATGTATAAGAGATTAGTTGAAAGTCTTGTCTACTTGATCACAACTAGACCTGATATTACATATGTAGTTCATTAAGTTAGTTATTTCATGCCTTCTCCTAAACATCTTCATCTAACTACTGTCTGGCGCATCATTCAATATCTTCTTGGTACTTCTCGAGGATTATTTTTTTCCATTAGCTCATTTCTACTATTGATAACATATTGTGATGCTGATTAAGATGACTATTGATAAGTGTCAAATTTTAGTAGTCTTTAAATGTATATTTTGACACTTATTTGATTCCTTTTATTTAGTTTGCACTTAAATTCTATGCAATTTGTATTTTAATATATTTAAGTTCATGTCGTTTAAATTCAACAACTTTAGCTTTAATTTTGTCAAATAATAGAAGATATTTCATTTACTTTTCTTGTGTGAATTTTCTTAAAAGTAAAGGCTTGATGAGGTCTTCACATTTATAGCTTTATTGTATCTTCAAAACACTCTTCATATACGTTATTTTGAAAGTTTTTACCATTTTTCATTAATAAAAATGATTTGGGCTTGTTTTGTATTAATGTTTTAATTTTATATTTTCAGCTAATCTGACATTTGTCTACTTTTTTAGCCATAATTTTTTCTACATATTTTATTTTTTGCTAATTTCAATTGTATTGGATTCTATACATCTAGGAATTCAAAATGTATATATGGTTTGGTAACGCCTTAAATTCTTAGAAATGTGAGAAATAAGACCATATTTTAAAATCTTCTATTAAGGCTAAATACTGTGTCATGCCAAAAGCATGTTTAGAAATTGTTTGGGTTCAAAATCTTTTATCGAAGCTTGGCTATTCATAAGTTAATGCTACACCTCTTTATGCTGATAATACAAGTGTTATTCAAATTATAGTCAATCCTGTATTTTATGAACACACCAAACACATTGAAGTTGACTGACATTCTATCTAGGAAGCATTGGACAACAAAGTTATTTATTTTCCCTATGTATCAATAAATCTACAAGTAGTAGATGTTTTTAAGAAAACTATGACCAAACAACCACACCATTTTCTTGTTGACAAGTTACTTCTAATTGACTTACCTGCATCAATTTAAGGAGATATATTAATGACAGCTAGAACATTTATTATGCAAATATTTTACAAATTATTAGATTCATCTATTATTATTATTGTTGTATATATATGTAATAATTTTTTATTGTAATTGATAGAATAATCATTATATTTTTCTATTGTAAATAGGTTGTGATTGATAAAATTTTATGCTAACCTTTAAACCTTCTATTATTTAGTTTGTAAATGTAAAACAATTGTTGATTAGTCTGTTTAATGGGTAAAAAGGGCAAAAAAAAAAGAGACACACGATTTTTCTAAAGCATTCTTAACTCCTTTCATTACATCTTTTGATATTTAACACCATATATGGATGTAATATTTTCAATTACAAGATTTATGAAATCTTCTTGCGGCTAATGTAAAAACAACCCTGCAATTGGGTCTTTAGTCTTGCTTCCATTTGTTTAAGACACCACTGTCTTAATCTTTTTTAATGTTAGATATCTTAATTTCAATGTTTTGTGTAGGACTCCTAACATAATTATTGTTGTTGGTGATGAAGGAAAAAAGTATCATTTATACAATCCTTAAAAGGTGATATTTCATATTTTTAAGTGTATTTCTTTAAGTACTAGACATAATTAATATTGTTGATATTGATTGTGCGTTAGATTTTTTTAAAATATGATAACATTATCTTGCGGGATGAGGAGAGCAATAAAATCACTGTGATAGTAATAAAAGGCTAAAATAACAATTTTTTTTCATAAAAATAACATATATTATAACAAAAGGTGGGAGAGGTTGTGTGTTTCTATTGTGTGATTTTTATGAATTATACGATGGAGCATGGATTAGAATGTATTATATTGGATAAAGTATTTTGCATTTGAAAATTTTTGACAAATTTTTAGAAGATATTAATTATCTTAAAGATAACACTAGTATTCAACCTATTGTTGATAGCAAAGATGATGGATATATTTTTTTTTCTTTTTTCATAATAATAAATTCACTGAATATCAAACCAATAATTTTGTGGTTAGTATTTTCAGTGTATAACATGTTATTATATTGTTATATATTATTATTAGCAATATAACAACTTATATTTTTTTTTGTTATCTAGAAAATTTTTGTGAATTGTGTCTTTCTAAATCAGCCTTAGTCAATTCTTCTTCAATTTGCAAGCAGTTTTAACTATTATGCTAAAATAAAATAAATGTCATTTTAAATTATTTATCATTTTATAATGTAAAAATTATTTTATTATTATTTTTTAAATTGTTGACCCGCAAAATAGTACTATTTAATTACTCTGTTTGAAGATATAAAGTATTAATAATACTTCTAACGAAAAGATAATTTAAACTTTTGAAAATTAAAAAAAAAATATGTTTTTCTTTAATCTTCGCAACACTAAAGAACTATGCTACTTTTTTTGTTTTTAAACCGATGAAATGTAATTCACCTTCAACAAATTTAATAAAAAATAAAAATTAGAAGAGCAAGCAAAAAACACAAAAAATGGAGACACTTGTCCAATCTTTACAACATATTTACGATAATCTATGCGTCATATTAACTATCAATTTGATGAAATGCTATATTAATTATTTTTTTATTAAAACTATTGATTAAATAATTAATTTGTCAATATTCATATAAATATTATATATATATATATATAATTGTGTACAATTTAATATTTATTTATATTTTAAATAATATATCATAATTTAAATATTGCGTGACAATAAAATATCACTTAGTATTTAATGTGTAAAATTTTATAGACATGATATATTATATACGAATTTAAAATAAATAGTTTGATTAATTAAATATATTTAATAAAAAAGTATTACAAAATTTATTTTATTAAATTTGACATTTATAATACATAGATTAGAGTACGAACTCGAAATTAATATTTCATTTTAAAATTTACTCTGCAATATTCATTGAAAATACTTATTCTCTCTTTGAAAGATGATGATCCACTTGCCAGAAATGAATTACAAATAGTATTTCGTTTTATTAATATCATGCTAATAAAAAGAATAATAATATCATGATTAATAATCGCAAAAACAAGAATACATAATCAGACAAAGTTAAATAGATTTTTGATAAAATTTAACCAGATTCAAGGCATTTTTCAATTACTGAAAGATGTTTCCTACATTTCAAAAAGAGTAAAATTTTTATAAATTGTACTCAATTATTTTTTAAGAGATTAATATATATTACACTTTAACTTGTTTAAATTACTCTTATTTTATTCATTATCATTTTAAAGAGCTATCCTCCTCCTTTTATAAAGCTGTTCCTGATTCCTTCCTTTATTTAATGTCAACAGGAGAATTCATTTAGAATTGGCAAAGCCCAACATAAAACATAAGAAGCGGTTGTTTCCCTCACCACTCTTCCAAAACTTGAATTCTAAAATTTAGAAGTCATACTTAAAACACAATTTTAATTGTGATTAATATAATTGATTTTTTTCAAATGGTATAATGAAAACAATGGTGCACAAAATAAAATAAAATAATTATTAAATAAAAAATAAATAATAAATTAAGCCCACGACAGAAAAATAAATAAATACACAAAGGTCCTTATATGTTCTATTTGTAAAAATGAAAAGAATTTTTTAAGGGGAAAATTTTGGAAGGAGGCAAGGGGTAGCCCTAGCCTTTTTTTTCAAATAAATTTTCTTACGTGTATATATATATATATATATATATATATATGTGTATATTCCTTGCATATGGTTCTGAATCTATCCCTGATTTTATTACATAAAAGTGAAATAGATGCCGAATTTGAGTTTTTTCACTGGAGAGAAAAACAAAGTGGACATGTCAATTTCATTACTCTTTCATATGGAAGAATTAAACTTGGTCAAGGTGGCATATTGCAAAAGTAATCAACCATAGAATGATAATTCACATTTGATTCTGTCTCCCTTTTTCTATATTAGATAGCTTAAACACAAGGTAATTTGCCTACTATGGTAATGTAATCTTATTTCATCCTCGAATATGCCTTTAATAACCAACCATTTCTTGTTCTATCCATTTTAAACAAGTACCAAATTCCAGGAAAAAAAAATGTAAAACTATATTTTAACTAGATTATATGAAAGTTTCTTTAAAATATCAACTAGATGAGTTCTTACACATAGCTATAACAACATTTTAGTATTTTTACAATTTACTTGAATCGGTTCATGAGAATCAAAATGTTCCATTTTTCATTTATTCCGTATGAAAATAGGCAAAACCCTTCTTATCATATCACATAATAATAGATTATCAGGTAATTTAAGAAATTGAATTATACCAAGAAATTTAAAGTATTCCTATAATATATTAATATCCTATATATGATATAACGTGTGAGTAATAAGAGTATATAAATTACGTCAACCAAAATATGAGTATTTTTGGTAAAAAAGCAAATCATGAGTATTAGCAACAATTCAATCGTAAATTATTTATGGGGGTGTAAGAAGAAACTCGTTACTCATTAGTGCCAAGTCGCAAATAGCAACTCTCCCCAGCCAAACAGCTAATTCATAAAATCATTATTGAGAAAATGATAGTCTATAAAACAAAATATCATTTCCACACACACACACACACACAAATGACATTATGCTATAAAAAAGAACCAAAATAAAAGATAATTTATATATTACAGCTTAATTTACCCATAATGGGATATTGGAGCTAGTCAACCCTTGATCTTTGTCCTTTGAAGTGTGTCAATTATCAAAATTTTGCTCACAGATTTTCTTTTTTCTTTTTTCTTTTTTTAAAGAAACATTAATAATAATAATAAAAAAAAGTGCATTCACGAGTAACCAGGTGGTCATGAAATTGAGGTAAGGTTCTCGTTGATAAACAAACGCATCTGAGACCTCTATCTTGAATTACGCACCATTCCTTGCACAGAGGGACAAGCATCAGAAACAGAGCCAAAACTTGTTGCCATTTTCACCCAAATTTCGCTTTCTTTTGGTGCTTACGCTGCTGCCTCTATTTTCGTATCCAACATTTTCACCATTCCCTTCACTGTGCACCCAGAAATTCTCGCAAAGGTTTCTTCTTTTCATTCCTTCGGTGATTCAAATTCGTTTCTTGTTTCATTTTCGTTTCTGGGTATTTCAATTTACGGGTAAAATATTAGTTTTATCTTGATGGGCATCAAAATTTTAAAAATATTAAAGAAAAACAATGTCTAGGTATTTCTGCTATGCACATTTCCACTCAGAATTTGTTATATCATAGTGATTATTTGTGTATTTGTGGATATAACAGGGTTGCTCTAGGGGATTGATTTCATCTCAGCCACCAGTTACCTGAATCTCCTTTGTGGTTTTCATCACTAGAAGCTGTGTTTAATAATTAACATTTAGTTCTTTTCTAAGGTTTTGAAAGATTTCAGGCTTCAGGGTTTGATGTAGGGCTTGATTGTATTGGATGAATGACATGGCTTGGAATATCTCCAAAGGTTCTCCCAGAATGTCTTTCCATCCAAAGCCTCTCTCTTGGATTGTAGTTTTAGTGGGAGCACTTGCAGTTTTCTTAATTTATGCTTCCTGGGTTCTTGTATCATCCCCAATCGGTGCCACGGTTCATGGATATTTTTATAATGTAGGTAGTTTAGACAAGATAAATTTACCTGTCCCTTCAGTAAATGAAGCTCCTATTGATGGTAATTTGAATGAAAGTTTAGATCTTGCTGATAGGAAACCATCCTCTGATACAAAATCTTCCACAATGTCCACTGGGGTGTCTAGTGATAGCAAGATGGAACAGACTGATACGACATTAAACCCACAAGTAGACTTGACTGAGTCTACTTCAGTGAATCTTCCGACAAAGAAGGAGGTGAGTGGCGATGTGCAAGTTTCTAAGTCACAAGAGTCAGAAACTTCGTTTGGCGATGGTGCAGATGCAATTAACAATAGCTTGCCTATTAAAGCAGATTCACAAATTGATTTGCCTTCGAGTGCAACTCTGCCAGTGGTGGGTACCAATTCTTCCAATGCGACAGGTAATATTAGAATGGAGGGACCAACTTCCATGGCTTTGATCAATCAGTCCAGTGCTGTAATGACTCCATCAAATGAAACCTCGATGCCTTTTGATGATTCCACGTCAACAGTTTCAGCATCAGTAGAGAGGCCAAATAACACATCCTATGATGGTTCAGTTAATTCAGGTTGCAGTTTTAATCTTTTCACCTGCTCTAGCTTGTTATCGATGTATTATTGTATAACCATTTTTCTTAATATTATTTAGAATTACCGAGTGTATCATGGGTTCTTAAATTGGTGTTTCCCTTTCTGTTGTGTAGGCTGCGATCTGTACCATGGGAATTGGATCTATGATCCATTGGGACCATTATACACAAACAATTCATGCCCTGTATTGACGCAGATGCAGAATTGCCAGGGTAATGGGAGGCCTGACAAGGATTATGAAAATTGGCGATGGAAGCCCTTTCAATGTGACCTCCCACGATTTGATCCCAAGAAATTTTTGGAGCTGATGAGAGGGAAGACCTTGGCTTTCATAGGAGATTCAGTAGCTCGAAACCAGATGGAATCGATGCTGTGCATTCTCTGGCAGGTTATTTTTTTTCCTTATTGATCTGATTTGCATGGAAATAAAATGATTCCAAGATGATACAGATATTCTGTTTTGCTGACCTGTTGTTAATATCTTCCCATGGTTGCTGCATATTTTTTTGTGATCATGATTTTTTCTAGTATTGAGATACATTTTAAATATTTGAATTTTGTATACTATTTAAGATCAATGAGATTATCCATAAGGGCAAGACAAGCATAATTGAAGCATCAACAGTTCACTTTGTTGATTGTTCAACAGAAAATTATAGATAAAATCTAAAGTAAATTTCTGCTTCAAGGAAATAGGCACTTCAACATGAAAATTCTTTGAAGAAACAGAAGGGATATGTTCCGGTCTTACTCTTTGAATGTAGTTTTGAGTTTGTATTTGTTTGGTTTGGGATCCCCTGAATAAATAAATTGTTTATCAAAGTTACATGCAAGAAAATCCTCTTGGTACTTATCAAATACATCCTTTTGGCACACCTGATTTCTTATATTTGAGATATCTATATGTTTTTCCTTAATAAACATATTTAGATGGTCCTCCAGTTTTTACATTCTTCCTAACTTGGCTTTGATATTTTATGCTTTCATTTCCCTAGCCTTTGCAAATGGAAATTGTATTAAATTAAAGAAAAAGACACCTTTTTGCACTGGGTCAAGAATTGTCTTCATGTGCTATTGTCAGTATGAGCATTTGACTTTAAATATTCATCTACACATAGGGTTCTCACTTGGGAACTTATGTGTGCTGGGTGCATGTGCGTGAGCATCCATTTTTTATCATGGTTGAAAAGCTTAACAAAAAATATGGCACTTTCAGGTAGAGGTACCAAAGAATCGGGGAAATCGAAATATGCAACGATATTATTTTAGGTCCACATCAGTTATGATTGTCAGGATATGGTCCTCATGGCTAGTCAAACTAACATCTGAACCATTCGATTATGCACCTGCTGGTGTTGATAAGCTCCATCTTGATGCCCCTGATGAAAAGTTGATGGAATACATCCCAAAATTTGATGTGGTTGTTCTTTCTTCCGGTCATTGGTTTGCCAAGCAGTCTGTGTATATTCTGAACAACGAGATAGTTGGAGGACAGTTGTGGTGGCCTGACAAGTCTCGGCAAATGAAGGTTAACAATGTTGATGCATATGGCATATCTGTTGAAACAATTCTTACTGCTATTGCTACACTTCCAAATTACACAGGGCTTGCAATTGTGCGTTCCTATTCACCTGATCATTATGAGGGTGGAGCCTGGAATACAGGTGGATCATGCACTGGGAAGTCTAAGCCTCTTGCACTTGGTGAACTGGTGGAAAATGTGCACACAAATACAATGCATGAGCAACAGGTGACAGGTTTTAACCGTGCAGTGAAAAAGGCAACAAATGGATCAAAGTTGAGGTTAATGGACATCACTGAAGCCTTTCAATACAGGCATGATGGTCATCCTGGCCCATACAGAAGTCCTGACCCGAATAAGATTACCAAACGCGGCCCAGATGGGAGGCCGCCCCCACAGGATTGCTTGCATTGGTGCATGCCAGGTCCTGTTGATACCTGGAATGAACTTGTCCTTGAAATCATCAAGAGAGAATATGAAGGTGAAAGTGCATCATGAGATTTGTTTATTTTTTTTTACTATCAAGATGTTTGTTGTGCTTCTGCACTCCAAGAGGGTGCCTTGTGTAGAAATGTTACTTTCTGGGAATGGGTAAAGGTAGTCCAGTTGAATCTTTTCATAGGATAATATATTATAGAGGAATTAATTTATTTTTAAGGTTTGGGATGATAAGATGATAGGTTATTCCTCAATCATCAGAAGCCATTACTGCTACTACTACATGGCTAAGATGATCTAGAGCTAGTTCTTATTATAAGTATTACCTTACATTTTCTACTCTTGTTTCTTGCATTTGATATTTTGTAACCCATATCAGTTTATCAGTATCGAAGAGTTTGATATTTGTAAAAATAAAAATGCAAGATATCATGCTTTTTTGGAGCTTTGAGCTAAACATTTGTTGTTTGGATCCTTTTGAATGGCGGAGAGGACAATGTGGATTTTCGACAACCTTCCAAAATAATCTCATTTACCTTTCTAAGTCGTCCAAATTCAGAGAATTTTGCTGAAGAAACGAAATTAAGTTATTTTATGCGTCAACAACTTTTTTTTGCTTTTTTAAAGTTGTTTATTACTGTTTAAGAGTAATGAACGTAAATACTATTTTATTGATACATGTCGAATTTATTAGAAGAAATATTTCTGCTATGTTTTTAATTATTTCTTCCAAATTTTTAAAAGAACTTTTAAAACTTGTTATTAATATAAGATTTAGGAAAAATTAGGAGTATTTATTGTTTTTATATATTCCTTCAAGTTATTTTAATTATTTTTGCTTGATTTATGAACATTTGAATTGATGTTTTCTCATGTTTAAACAGGTTTTTTTATAAATATTTTGGGTGATTTTTTCGTGCAAATCTATACTCTTACATGAGCTATTTTTTAAGTAAATACATATTCTACATTTATAAGTATTATTGATTGATTTTTCTAATATGTGTAATGTAAAGAAGTTATATATAGTAAGTTTTTATTAAAAAATGTTATCTAGATAAGGAATTATATTAATTTTTTATAAAAATTTACCATTTATAATTTTTTATTACATACATTATTACACATGTTAAAAAAATTAAAGTATTATTTAGATGGATTTTAATAGTTTTTATTACAAGACATTTAATGTTTTTTTTATTAAATTTATGAATTTATTTTTCTAATTTTATAAACTATTTTCTATTTGATGCCAAAGATAAAATACATGAGAAAAATATCATTATTTGACTATAATATTTTAAAATAAACAAGTCAAACATTATATACTTAAATTACTTTTTCATTCAAGCAACTTTTCCTATTTAGCTGCATCGTTGGAGCAGTAAGGCTGAAGCTGCATAATTTTTGGGAGTTACATCAATAAAATTGTTATTTAAGTATAATAAATTCAATATTATTAATAATCAATCTTATCATACTAGTAAAACATGCACTCCTATTACAGTAAAAAAAGTATCAAACTAAAAATTATTGTAACTAAACTTTTCAATTAGTGTCAAATTAAAACTAAAATATACTTGTGCTAACCCTTGATTGTTTTAACGACTGAAACTCTGCTATTTTCACAACAATATATTATAGCTTTGAGGAAAATTATTGAAAAGTGTATAAATGGAGATAGATGGACAAAGCACCTCAAGCACTAATTTTTCTGATACAATTTAGTTATTAATATATAAAAAATGCCAAATCGGTTCTTTATTTAGAGTTTTCCAATTGGTAAGAGTTGTTTTTGTTGTAAGTATTGTTAAATCAAATCCAATCCAATTCATATGACTTTCTCTCTCTTCTGAATTTGAAATTCAAACGTCTTTTCCTTTTAATTTCTTTTCTTAGAATCCGAAGCCCCACACATACACAAAAAAATTATTATTATTATTTTTTAAAAAAAGCAGGAAGAAAAGAAGAGCATATAATAAATACAAATCCAAATCAAATCCACAACGAGCGCTCTTCAACGGTCCTTTTCATCAAAACGGCTACTTTCTCTCTCTCTCTCTCTCACACACACACACACACACTTAACAATTCAAACTTCAAACCCATTTTGCACGAAAACTCGCCTTTCATTTTGTCCAGAAAATCAAGTCATTCCTCTTCTCTGCAGCGACGTAGGAACATCCCATCCCAACACGAAGCGATTCGCAGATCCCTCTGTTGTTCAGGTCAGTTCTCACATCAGTAAAAATTCTTATTCGCTCTTAACATTCCGAGTAAAGTAAAACCATCCGAATCCCTAAATGCGGGAAACTGAAACCTCTGTCTAAATTTAGCAGTTTATGTGGTTCTAGCCTCTCTCCATTTTCCTCATTGTGGAATCGGTTACTCTATTTCTCGCTGCAAACCCCACTCGAGTTTGTGCTTTGTTTCTCGATCTTTTAAAATTTGAATTTTGTAGCTACTTCCACTTTTTTCTAGCTCAGATCCATGTTGCATTTCTCGATCTCTAATTTTACATTTGAGAAAATTAATGTACTACTTCAGCATTAACAGTATTGTTACTCATGTAGTGTTTTTTCTTAAGCTGTTTTGTTGAGTTCACCCTTGGCTTTCTTCCTTGAGATAAAGGTGTGTGTTTTAGGTTTCAGAGGTTTTGTTCAGTGAGGACAACTGTAGATGCTGTATATTTGCAGTTCGCTGTTTAGCAACTATAAAACTGTGCAATTGTTTCACTTTCTAACATATTTCAATTAAGCCTTAAAATGATGGAGTGTTGCCCTGTCTTCTTGGCATTGGCCACAAAACTTGCTTTTGGATCTCACTCAAAATTTAGAATCGTTTTCTGTGTTGGCACCCCTTGAACGGAGGCTTCTTTGATTTTTAAACAAATGTTTTCTTTCGCGAGTATTTTGTTTGTTTCTATATTCATGATGCATTGATACATAAATTTTCAGTCATATTAGAATGCAGATGTTTTGCGTGTTTTGATCTTTCTGAATTTTAATGAGAACGTCTCTGGCAGATACAAGTGCTCCAAAATGTCCAAACCTCAAAACGATCCCCTTTTGCAATCGGAAACAACTTGTGGATCACTTCTCTATGAACTTCAGGTATACGTTAAGTTTTGCAACAATTTTCTTTCCTACCATCCCCTCTCCCTCCTGCAGGTGGATTGAAGAATATTCAGTAAAGCTGTGAGAATCTCATTTTTTGTCTCAACTTATTTATTAGATAATATGGGACGAAGTTGGAGAGTCCGAGGCTGATAGAGATAGAATGCTGTTTGAGCTTGAACAAGAGTGTCTAGAAGTGTACAGAAGGAAGGTAGATCAGGCAAATCGGTCTAGAGCTCAATTAAGGCAGGCAATTGCTGAATGTGAGGCAGAACTTGCAGCCATCTGTTCAGCAATGGGCGAGCGACCTGTGCATATTAGGCAGGTTAGATATTTTATAAACTGCTATAATTTGCTCAGGCGTGTCTGTGTTTTACCAGAATGGGTTGGAAAAAGTGCTTAAGCCTCAAAGTAGACAATAATTTGAACCGGTAAAATCCGCATTAAAAAACGTATATCGAATCCTATGTGGATATATATATATATATATATATCTTAGAAGACTAATTATTTGCTATTTTTTAAAAAGCTTTTTGTTTCTTTAAAGATAATTTTTTATCCATTTAGACTACTGATATGATTTGTATTCTCTGCCTCTTTCTCATTTTACTAGTCCGATCAAAATGCTGGAAGCCTGAAGGAAGAGCACGAAAGAATTCTTCCTCAATTGGAGGAGATGCAAAAGCGGAAGTCTGAGCGTAGAGATCAATTTATAGAAGTTCAAGAGCAGATTCAACGTATCTCAATCGAGATATATGGTCCCAGAGAGTATATTCCTGCCATTATAGATGAAACTGATTTATCCATGAGAAAACTTGAAGAATTGCACAGACAGCTTCATGCACTGCAAATTGAGAAGGTCAATGATTTACTTCCTCTTATATTCTTTTTACAGCGTCACTTTTTGTGCTCCGTGTTACTGTTACTAATTATGCTTGTCTCTTCTTTTCTTGCAGAGTAGTCGCTTAAAGAAGGTTGAGGAGCATCTGTATACATTAAATTCTCTTTGTTCAGTGCTTGGTTTGGACTTTAAGCAGACAGTCAATCCAATTCATCCAAGTTTAGGAGACTTTGAAGGATCTAGGAGTGTAAGTAATGATACCATTCAGCAATTGGCTGTTGCTATACAAGAACTACGGGAAGTTAAATTACAGAGAATGCAGAAGGTAAAGACTGATTTAGAAATAAATTCTGTCTCTGTTTACAATCTTGTGGTTTTTCTTCTGGTTGAAAGTTGTAATTGTAAACAACTTGCGGATTGGCAGCTCCAAGATCTTGCAACAACAATGTTGGAGCTTTGGAACTTGATGGATACACCTATTGAAGAGCAACAGATGTTTCAGAACGTTACCTGTAATATAGCTGCTTCAGAACATGAAGTAACTGAACCAAACACCTTGTCTGTGGACTTCATCAATTGTGTGAGTTATAAGCTACTCAAATATCATAAGGACTATATTTCTTGATTTTTTGTGTTCCACAATTCATGGGGAAGTAATAATGTCATGCAGGTAGAGGCAGAAGTATCTAGGTTAGAAGAGTTAAAATCAAGCAAAATGAAAGAGTTAGTATTAAAGAAGAGAACAGAGCTGGAGGAGATTTGTCGCAAGACTCATTTGGTTCCAGAAGTAGATAGTGCAGTGGAATATGCTGTTGAAGCGATAGAATCTGGTAACTTTCTACTTTCTATAGCAAGATACTTCTGACATGATTGCAATTATTTCCTTTGCAAATTTGAAAGCTGCCTCTTTTTTGATGCAGGATCCGTGGACCCTGCTTGTGTGCTTGAACAAATTGAACTTCAGATTGCCCAAGTCAAAGAGGAAGCTTTTAGCAGAAAAGAGATACTTGAAAAGGTTGAGAAATGGTTGGCAGCATGTGACGAAGAATCTTGGCTTGAGGAATACAACAGGGTTAGTTGTTTGTATATCCTCCTTCAACATTGCCATTTGATTTGCTTTTTAATCATAGCTAGTTAGCTACAATCTAATTTTAACTACTCATTTGTTTTCCTTCCAGGATGATAATCGATACAATGCAGGGAGAGGTGCTCATCTTACTCTAAAGCGAGCTGAGAAAGCTCGAGCCTTGGTTAACAAAATTCCAGGTATTTATTCGTTAACAAAATTCCAGTTTCCAGGTATTTTTATCGATCTTAATTGTTAGCTGTGTAATCATGTTTATTATCAATTCATTATTGGACCTTTACTTTTATGACTCAATGATACAACAATACATAAAAACTGAATCTTAAACCTGCATTATAGTGGATTATATTATAGTGTACTGTAGGGTTTGGATATGAAGTGATAATTATTAATGATTGATCTGACTTTGTTTGTGAGTTCGAAAAATCAATTTCAGAGTAACGAGCACTACTTTAGTTATTTTCTTGATTGGTATTGTTTTCTTCAAGTCTTGTTCCACTACATTCATCTTTCAACTTCATTTCTCTGCCAAGCCATCTGATTCTGCTTGTAGGATAAATATTTTTTTTCAGCATCAGTGTTCGAATATTTTTTCATTTTTTCATTTTTGCATATAGCAATGGTGGATGCTTTGACTTCAAAAACTATAGCATGGGAAAAGGATAAAGGCATTCAGTTCACATATGATGGCGTAAGTACTCTACTTGGGCTAGTCTCGTGACGAATTTTCAGATATTTTAGGGGGGGGTTGAATATTACGTTGTTGTCTTTTAATTCATTGTTAAAGTGAATTTGCTTCAAAATGATTCCTTCTGTGTGGAGCTTTTCAGATTCGTTTACTCTCTATGCTTGAAGAATACAATATATTACGGCAAGAGAAAGAGCAAGAACGTCGTAGGCAGCGGGTATAGTCATCTTATTGGATTTAATATGCATCCCAAATAAATATTCCAGTTATAAAACCCTTATCTTGTCTCTACTCTAACTCCTGGGTTTTGGAATCCGGGCAACATTTTATTGATCTTGTATCATTCAAGAAATAGATGTTTTGTGTTATTTTTATCCAAAACTAGTTAAATATTATCTTTTTGTTTCAGGACCTGAAGAAACTTCAGGGACAAATGATAGCGGAACAAGAGGCATTATATGGGTCAAAACCAAGCCCTTCAAAGCCTCAGAGTGTAAAAAAGGCACCTAGGATGTCAACCGGAGGTGCAGCTAGTAGAAGAGTCTCCCTTGGTGGTGCAATGCTTCAAACTCCAAAACCTGATTCAAAAGCTACTCATTCACGTGCCATTAGAAAGAATGACAAAGCCCACCAAATTGACCAACTGAATTACCTGGATGATGGCATTTCGTGTTTATCATCAGGTAGTTTTTTCAACTTTATTATTCCCCTCCTTTTTTAGGTTATATTTTAGAGGTTACAGATATCTCGCTTAGTAAGAGTTTATAAATTGTTTTTTCCTGTTTGGCTGAAAAGAAGAAAGAACAGGGATTGCTTTGATGGGTCGAAGCAAAACTTTTTTTTTGGGTAAAAAACAATATTGTGTCGGATTCCATCCTGTAAACTTTCTTCACAAAATGGATGACACGAGCCTTGTGCATTGTAATGTGTTCAACTTGTCATAAAAAACCAGCCTCAAATGTTTGTCAGATACCTATGATTTTCTTTGTCATAGTAGAAGATACTCCAACGGATTCTCCCAAGTACTCTTCTTTATGGTAAGGTTGTATGTGGAACCAAGGATCTGTTTATCCCAGCTGGTAGATTTTCTCATAATTTTTTGCTGGTATATCTGGCATTGTTCTTCCCTTTATGTTTGTGTTTTAAGTAAGTTGCACAAACATGCTTTGATGTAATAGCCCGATACCATGAATACGAGTTCTCATGTACCATAAAGAGGCATTCAGAACTCAATTAGAGTATTTTTTTTTATTTTGTTTTCCACATTTTTTTTGCAGCTAGAAGAGGACTGGATATTGCTGGTGTTCCAGTAAAAAAGTACTCATTTGGTGCCGGGAGTCAAGGCACAGAATCTCCTCTGACAAGGCAACCCTTTTCTCCCATCTCTTCCAATGTATCTTCAAAAGCAAATGTGGTAAATGCCACAGAAGAACTGAATAAACAGAGTGATAAGTTACAGAAAACAATGTCACTTAACAACGTGCCATTCACTACTCCCTCCAAGATCCCTACTGTGGTTGATGAAGAGAATAGAACTCCAAAGGCAATGCCTATTCCTGTCCCAGCTACACCTTCGACAGTATCGATTCCAATGACTATGGCCATAACTCCAGTTCCTTCATCAGTTTTGAAGAATATAAGCTTGAATCCAACTCCCACATCAGTTCCTTTTGGTGGAGGTGAAATGGTTCAAGAGATTGAATATTCCTTTGAGGAAAAAAGGCTCGGGTTTATGTTAGCATGATGACTCTCTTGTTTGCTTTTTCATTTTACTTGTAGTTACCTGTGATGATAATCATAAGTCAATTGTAAATTGGCTTCCTGATTGTTGTGTACATTTCAAGTGGAACAAACTTACTAATGTGAGATTTTGCTGTCTAATGCGATTGAGTTTTCTTGTATTGGATATCCACTTCTACATACAGAAGGATTATTAATATTTTGAATTCAAAATATTTCATCATGAGATTTAGCATTAGCTTGCCTTATTGTAGTTTGGCATGATGTGTACCATACAAGTTACCTCTATCACCTTCTCTACCTTTCTCTTTTTTTGTTTTGCCAGTTTCTCGACTTTTATCGTCGAAATTATTTATTATTGACTTCACAATCAATGTATTTGTTTTTTGTGGGCTCTTGATTTTCTCGCCTTGAAAGCAATATTCGTCAATGTGATCATATATATACAGCTTTTAAAAATTATAGAAAAATAATTATGGTGTGGTGGACAGATGAAATTTTAAACCTAGGTTTTGAGGAACAATGAATTGATTTCTTTAGTGATTAAATTTGCAGACTCAATTAATGTAGGTAAAAATACTCCCGATAGAGTCCTAATTTTACAACAGGAAATATTATAAAACAGTTATTATTCAAGGTGAGCATGTTTTGATATCATCTTGGTGGGGGAAACTTTCCAAAACAAAAGTCAAGAGCTTAGTTTTATTCTATTATTATAATTACTAAAACTTTGATTATGATAAAAATTGGTTTTTTATTTATTTTCCTTTTCATGGTAAAATAATAACTTTTTCTCCCAGCCTTCAAAGAAAATAAAAAATCTCCTCCGTCATTTGGCTAGGATTATTGACAAACTGCATACAAACTTTTATCAAATCAATAAGAAAGAAACAAAATAAAAGAGGTGAATGTCAATTTTATCATTTTATATTATATAAAATGAACGTAAAATTATAAGGAAAAATAGAGAAGAATATAGAAAGGAAGAGAAAATCATAATTTCATTTTCAACATCTTCAATACAAATGAGACACTTATTTATAGGCCTAAAACTATAACCGAAGAATCATATATCTTTGAAGGAGAATTAAACAAAACAGTTACAAAATCGTAAGTTACAAAGAAGAAGGAGAAGTTATGAATATGGACATTCATTCATATAATAATTTATAACACTTCCCCTTGAATGTCTATTATTTGAGAATATGTTTAATAACATCTAATTAGAAAAAACTCAATGGGATAAAAGCCTAAGAAAAATATATTATTATTCAATATGTTATTACATGCTGCCTTATTAAAAACCTTGCAAGAAAACCCAATGGAAAAAAATCATAGCTAAGGAAAAAAGAGTGCAGAGCATATTTAATTCTCCCCCTCATGTGGACAATCATTTCAAAGACGACGAAGTCCAATCTTATGAACTAGTTATTCAAAAGTTTTACTTGGAAGTGACTTTGTGAAAATATCTGCTAGATTCTCACATGAATGAACTTGTTGAATATTTATATCACCATTCTTTTGAAAATCATGGGTAAAAAAGAATTTTGGAGAAATATGCTTTGTTCTATCTCCTTTAATATACCCTTCTTTCAATTGAGTAATACATGCATCATTATCTTCGCATATAATTGTTGGGGTCATTTTTCCTGAAGATAAACCACAAGTTTCTTGCACATATTGAATCATAAATCTTAACCAGACACATTCTCGACTTGCTTCATGTAATACTAAAATTTCTGCATGATTGGATGATGTAGCCGTTATGGTTTGTTTCATAGATCGCCATGAAATGGCTGTACCACCACATATAAACAAATAACCTGTTTGTGATCTACCATTATGTGGGTCAGACAAAAAACCCGCGTCTGCATAACCAATCAACTCAAATTTAGATTTGTTTAGGTAAAATAAACCCATATCTATTGTACCTTTAAGGTAACGAAATATATGTTTAACTCCATTCCAATGTCTTCTTGTAGGTGAAAAACTATATCTTGCTAATAAGTTAACAGCAAATGATATATCAGGTCGTGTATGACAAGCAAAATACATTAGTGCTCCAATTGCACTAAGATAAGGTACTTTAGAACCTAGTAGTTCTTCATCTTGCTCTCGAGGCTTGAAAGGATCTTTGTTTACATCTAGTGACCTTACAACTATTGGAGTACACAAAGGATGTGATTTATCCATATAAAATCGTTTTAACACTTTTGAAGTATAAGTTTCTTGATGCATAAAAATTTTATTCTTTACATATTCAAGTTGTAATCCAAAACAAAACTTTGTCCTTCCAAGATCCTTCATTTCAAATTCTTTCTTTAAGCAATTTACTGTTTTTGAAATCTCTTCAGGAGTTCCAATGATATTTAAATCATCAACATAAACAACAATTATTACAAATTCATTATGAGATATTTTTATAAAAATGCATGGACAAATAAGGTCATTTTTATATCTTTCCTTCAACAAATATTCGCTGAGGCGATTATACCATATGCATTTAGATTATTTCAATCCATAAAGTGATTTATTCAACTTGATTGAATAACCTTCTCTAGAATTTGAATTATATGCATCTAATAAATTAAAACCTTCATGGAGTTTTATATATATGTCATTATCAAGTGAGCCATACAAATAGGCTGTAACAACATCCATTAATCGCAAATTGAGTCCTTCATTTGCTGCTAAACTGACCAAGTATCAAAAAATATTTGCATCCACTACAAGTGAATATGTTTGTTCAAAATGAATACTAGGTCTTTGCAAAAAACTTTGGGCAACAAGTCGTGCTTTATATCTCACAATTTCACCCTTTTTATTTCATTTTTGCACAAAAACCCATTTATATCCAACTGGCTTTACATTTTCAGGTGTACGAACTATAGGTCCAAAAACTTGATGCTTTGTAAGCGACTTTAATTCTTCCTCAATTGCAACTTTCCATTTTTTTCCAGTCACTTCTTTGTCTACACTTGTTGATTGATTTTGGTTCATGATCTTCTATATCAGTTATCACATCCAATGCTACATTAAATGAAAAAATATCATCAATATTGACTTCATTTCGGTTCTATTGTATTCTATTTATGACATAATTTATTGAGATCTCTTTATTTTCATCATTTTTATGTACCTGTGTTTCTTCGGGAACTAAAATATTAATTATGTCTGATGACTCCTCTGGAGTCTTTATATCCTCATTTTGGTCACCTTGATTCTTAGTTCATTTTTTTTTTCGAGGATTTTTATCTTTGGAACCAAAAGGTCTACCACACTTCATACGTGATTCAGATTGATTTGCAACATTAGATTGTCCAATCGGAACATTGATTTTGATTGGAGCATTAGCAGCTAGGACATATGATTTAATCACTGTTTTTGGATTTGTAAACACATTTGGTAGTTGGTTGGCTAAACCTTGCAAATAAATTATTTTTTGAACTTTCAGTTCACACTGTTTTGTTTGAGAATCAAGATGAGATAAAGATAATTTATTCTAACTTATCTTTTTTTCCAAATGTTTATTTTCTTCTCCTAAAGTAGAAAAAAATGATTCATCAAAATGACAATAAGCAAATCGAGCAGTGAACAAATCTCCTGTCATTGGCTCAAGGTACTTTATTATAGATAAAGATTCATAGCCAACATATATTCTTAACCTTCTTTGAGGACCCATCTTAGTGCGTTGTGGTGGAGCAATAAGAACATACACTGCACATTCATAAATTTCAAGATAAGAAATATTTGGTTGTTGACCAGAAACTAATTGCAAAGGGGATAACATATGATAGCTTGTTGATCTGATGTGAATAAGTGTTGCAACATACAAGATTGCATGTCTCCAAGTAAAAATTGGAAGTTTTGATCTTATTAGTAATGGTCTTGCAATTAATTTAAGACGCTTGATCAATGATTCAGCAAGTCCATTTTGAGTATGTACGTGCGCTACAACATGTTCAATATCAATCCCAATAGACATATAATAATCATTAAAAGCTTGAGATGTAAATTCACTAGCATTATCAAGGCGTATTTTCTTAATTAGATAATCAAGAAAATGAGCTCTTAACGAATTATTTGTGCAAGTAACCTCGCAAACGCCTGGTTGCGAGTTGACAACAAACAAACATGTGACCATCTCGTTGATGTATCAATCAAAATCATAAAATATCTAAATGGTCCACATGATAGGTGTATTGGTCCACAAATATCGCCTTGTATACGTTCTAAAAATATGATAGATTCATTTCCAATTTTAGCTGGTGATGGTCAACTAATTAGTTTTCCTTGAGAACAAGCAACACATAAGAAATTATTTGATTGAAGAATTTATTGGCTCTTAATGAATGTCCACATGAATTTTTAATTATTTTTTGCATTATGATTAATCCAGGATGGCCTAATCGTTCATGCCAAATAAAAAAATTATCATGATTTGTAAACTTCTGGTTTACAATAATGTGTGTTTCAATTATATTTATATGTGTGTAATATAAGCCAGAAGAAAAAGAAGATAACTTTTCTAACACACATTTTTTATTTGAGATAATTTTTGTGATATACATGTATTCTTATCTTCCTTTATTTGTTGTTTCAACATGGTATCTATTTTTGCGAATATCTTTAAAACTTAATAAGTTTCTATGAGACTTAGTGGAGTATAATGCACTAACAATGTGTAATTTTGTTCCATCAAGCAACAATATATTAGCGCTACCGGAGCCTTCAATAATTTTTATACTAGTAGATATAGTACTCACATTAGCTTGTTGCATTACTAAATGAGAAAAATATTTTTTATTTTTGAAAATTGTGTGAGTTGTTGCACTATCAACAAGACATATGTCTTCATTGTTGGTGTCATCCATAAAAACATTCATTCTTCATTGCAAAAATAAATAATAAATAATAAAAAATAAATTTGATACTAAAAAAAATGGTAAAATTTATTATTTTATTATTATTTATTTACAATGACTATATTAAAATTTAATTTAAATAACAAATATATCAATGAAAAAATAACTATAATACATGACAATTTATTTAATCATTACTATTTTTTTTAGAGAGAAATAGAATACATTAAACATAAATTAACATATAAAAAAAAATATAATAACTCAATAATAATAAAAATAATAATAAACTTATTTTAAACACTACCATAGGATTATAAATAAAATCATTAACAAAAATAATAATAGATCACTAATGAGATGGTCATTTTTTTTTTATCTTGATCGACAAAATGATTAGTGACATTTAAGTGGGTAACGTCCATATGATCATAAAATTATTATCATTTTCACAAATAAAATTTATCTTTATCTTTTTTTCTTATTTTTAAGTGATTTTTTACAAAGATCAATAAAATGCTTTGGTGTATGACAAATACATGATCAGTGAACCTTTGCTTCCACAATACATATGTTTTTCATATTTTTACCACTTTGAGTACCTTTATTCTTTTCAATTTTCTTACTATTTTTTCACTTCTGGTGTGAAAAATGTATATTTTTAATTATCGAAACGATCATGTCCATAACCATTACTACGATAGTAAATTCGTGTATAGTTACAATAGTCATAAGTTGTTATATTTACTTCTGGGAATGGAACAATGCCAATTAGACGAGGTTTATGATTTGTATCAAAATCTTATTATTTTATTCGACCACAAGGAAATAAGAATAAATTTAGAATATTTTTAAATTTTTTTTCACGATATTGCTGCTATAGGAGCACGTGCATAAAAAGTTAAGAATATTTTTTCTTTTAACGTATACTCATAAAAAATCTTTTCTCTACACAATTTTAATTGAGATTATAATAAATAAATAATGATATATTTTTATAAGAAAAATAAAAATAAAATAATATCGTATTTTTATTCAATAATATTCTTTTCTTAAAAAGTGTGTATTAGAGTTTTTAATTATAAATTACTTTATTTTTTAAATTTTATTAACAAATTTTTAATTATAAATTATATTAACATACAATAACCCAAGCCATAAATACGCTAGATCTTTTTGTTTTCTTGGGTAGGATACATTACCAGTACAAGTAGCAGAGTTTAAAAAACCTCGTATTGTAACTGACCCATAATAGCAGTGGCTTTATAGCACCCCAGAATTCAAAAAGATACAAACAGCACATATTTTGAACATCATAATAAAATTTTGAAAGATACTTACCAAACCTCAATAAATTTTTCTGAGAAACATGATATTGTCTCTCTGTCTTTTTTCTTTGTTTTATTTTTGTTTATTTCTGATACAGAAGGAAAAGTGGTTATATAGGAAACGGTCCTTTTTGGTCAACAGAAGCTGTAAATGAGGAGGAGAAAGCGGGGAAAAGATGAAGCAGAAGAGCATGCGTTTACAGTGGCACTTGCAGTAGATTCACCAATCCAAGAGGGCATTTCAAAATTTCATTTTTTTTCCTTTTAAATTCATCAATATGAGTTTCTTGGTCAACTTTAATTTAATTTAACTGAAAAGACAAAGAACTTGTCAGTAGTTGAGAAAATGTAATGGCTCCTATCTTAGCTTTACAGCTTTGAATATTTTTTTTAAGAAAAGCTTTAAATAAATAAATGCCGGTTTTATATAAAAAAAGCCAATTTCTTTCCTTTTCAAAAATTGTACATATTTTTTTAATGCATTCAAATTAAGTATCTGCATTCACAGTCATTTATTAAATCACCTTTATTAAATTTCCAAGACGGACGTGAACCAATTTCTTAACCAAAATTTATACTTTGAATTTTACAATTAAAATATTAATTCATAATTAAATTCCCAATATTTAATTACTTTATTTTAAGATTTTTTAATTTTCCAATTTTTTTATCAACTTTATTTATTTACTCCACCTTTTCCTGCAAAACCCTAAATTCACGAATCACTCTGGAGAATTTATGAAACAGAGTTTGTATTTTTCTCCTTAATTGTAGAATTTTTTTTCTCAAAATTCTGTGTTAATTTCGAAGCTTTCTGTGTTTTCTGCAATGGTGCAGATTTGAGCTTACAGCACTGCGATTTTCTCGGAGGCCAAGCTCAACTGCTCCAATTCAACTTCGGGGGTTTCATCTTTTCACCATTTCATACAATAAAGTTTCTAATTTTGAAGTTTCCTGCGAGATTGTAAAATTTTCCTGCTCTCAAATCCGCTTTCTCTTAATCAAATAGCATTTCCCCCCCTTTTATAAAGTTCCTATTTTTTTAATATTTTTTTTGGGCGATTGGGTGTGTAAGCGTTGGAATCTTCAATGGGAATGGTTTAAGCAGCGTATTGAGGTTTTGGGGTATCTTAGTTTTCTCTTGATTCGCATAAAAATGGAAGAAAGAGGGAATTTTAGTATTGGGCATGCGGTGGTGGGTGATGAAGCCCCAGAGAGCTTCCACGTGGCCCCCAGAATTGAGAACAACTTGGACTTTACCCGGACCACGGTGCCAGCGCCGTCGCCGGCGACGGAGGTGAAGAAGAAGAGAGGGAGGCCTAGAAAGTATGGACCGGACGGCAAGGTAGTTTTGGGGGCGGTGACGGCGCTTTCACCGATGCCGATTTCTTCGTCGATCCCGTTGACCGAGTTTTCTGCTTGGAAGCGGGGTAGAGGGAGACCTATTGAATCTATCAAGAAGTCGTCATATAAGTTTGAAGTTGACAGTACAGGAACAGGTATTATATAGTTCTTTGATCTTTTGAATTGGAACCTTTAATGGTGTTTTTAATTTTTTTTGTGTTTTACTGTTACATCTGTTGCCAAGGTTTTATTTTTACTGTTACATTTGCTGTTTTGGAGATATGAGAGAAGGGTTGTCATAATAAATGAGTGAATGCTTCAAATTTGGTGGCTCTTGTCTTTTAGCTCTTTAATGGAGGAGTATTGTTAATGCTTTTGTTTTTGGGTTTTAATTGATTTGGGGTGAATCATTTGGACGGTTAGTTATTTACTCTGATCTGTGTTTTAGTGTGCAGTGAACTTTTTGATTTGATTTTTGCTTTTGAGAGATATCGGGGGTGGGGTGTGAGTGGACCCTTATCTCTGATTCCTTTTCAGATCTGGATGCGAATTGTGAGGTGGATGGTGATATTTGTGGTTGAAAGTGAGGTTGGTTTTTTCTTTCAGGTAGCATATGGTGCTCTTTATTTTCCTATATGAGGAGAAGAAGAGGATTGCATTATCTGACCATGACAATTTTTAGAGTTAATGAAGGGACCGCCTATTTAGTAGGTTGAAGTCCAATAGTTTGTTAAGTTGATGTGCCACCCTTGAACTTGTCTAAAGTCTAAACTATTTATTATTTTTAGCAGCTTCTAACTGCCTTGTTGAATATTGGCATGATTTGAAAAATTTGCATAATAGGAATTTTGGTCGGAAATATTTTCAAAAAAGTTGAAGTTGTCCATTGAAGGATGTTGGGAGTGGCTTCTTAAAATGATAGTATCCATTTATATAACATTTAAATTCAATGAAATAATTTCTAAGTTCATGAGGGCATTTGTGGTCTCCTTGGGTATGTTTGGATGGAGGAGGATTACTGAAGGTTTTATGTGGACCTTCCCATGCATGGAAGTTCTATAAAAGGAAAGTTAGGAAATAAGGGATTTTCATTCAAACTTTTTAAACTATTCCTTATTCATTTTTCTTGAACATTAAAATATTCTTGATTTTGGAGAATTTTAAACATTGTAATAAATGGGAAATAAAAATAAAAATAAAAATCATTACTTAATCCCCCATTCTCTTCCTTTTTCCTTTATTTATTTTTTGGTTTCTGTCTCTGCTGACATTAAAAAATACTCCTATGTGCTGGATATATTTCCACAAGGGAACATGTGAACAAGACTTCCATATCTGAACAGATGGCTTATGAATTGATTGAGGTTTGGCTCTCTTTGTCTTTAAGGGATCTGAAGGAAGTTTAGAATGCCATAATGGACTTGATTAGTTAAGCAGAATTCTAGTGTTGGAATCAGGGTTACAGGTTATATATTGTGTGCATACTGGATAGATGTGATTTCTACCATATTTTGGCATAGCAGGGGTTTAGAATTTCTTAAACAACACATGGAAGGGAAGAACCTTCGCCGGCTTGACTAGAAAGACAGAAAATTTCGGGGGTAGTGATGAATCCAAAATTAGGATTTTAATAGGGTATTTTATGTGGCTATTTCTCCACCGTGTAATATTTTAATGTGTGAGGTTGAGTTTGCTGTTCATTGTTCAATTACTATATGAATGAGGTGGACTAGAGACATAGATGTGGCTTGTTGAATGCATCTTCTGCTTCTGATCACAGTGCAAAACATGCTTTATTCATTGTTTTTTCTTATGAAAGCCTTTTGGTTAGAATTATTCCTCTAAATGTACCTTATTCTTCCATAACTTATTTTCTGTAATTTCATGATTTGCTTTTATGAGGAACTAATTGTTGCAATTTCTTTCTTTTCTTTTTTGAATTATGAAGAACATTTCTCTCTGGACTCATGTTAATATTTTTGTTATTTCTTTCCCTCTTCATCTATTCATCTTGCCAAATATGTATTTTATAGGTGAGGGAATTGCATACTCAGTTGGTGCCAATTTCACACCACATGTGCTCACTGTAAATGCTGGCGAGGTATTTTGTTCATTTCCTTCTAGGTTTATATGCTGAAGTTAATTAGAATATAGTTTTAATACAGTTAATTTTTGTGTATGTGAATGCCATATATGGTGGAAATACGAAGGCCAGTTGTTTTGCTTACACTTCAAATGCCATTTTCATTAAAACAATCTTTTGATGAAACAAAATATTTTATACATAAAATGTAATAACTTAAGAACATGTAATATTCTTATTTCTGTCAATGTCGAAATTCCACATTTGATTCTCTACTGTATGTGTTCATTGCTTGTTCCTTTAATAGTGTTTATTTCTTGTGCTAACATATAATTTTCCTTATGATTAAATCAATTTGTCGGCCTTAGTAATAATTATAGGGAATTAGGATATCCAATTAGATAAAATTATATGATTCACCTGATAGTTGTAACAGAATTGGCTAATTTCTTAAAATAAAATGCTGGCCCAACTCACAAGGATGTGAGCTTCATTTGGTTGGCACAACTACTATTGACTAAGTTGTTGTTTGTTATTTCATTATTGCTTTGCAGTCTGCTTATTTTTGTATTTGTGATTTTCTTATGGTCTATCTCAGGACGTTACCATGAAGATTATGTCCTTCTCTCAACAAGGATCACGTGCTATATGCATTCTCTCTGCAACTGGCACGATTTCAAATGTTACACTTCGTCAACCAACTTCTTGTGGGGGTACTTTAACATATGAGGTGAGTTTGATTTTATTTCATAGGCACAGAAAGAAAATGAATTCAGGCATTTGTTTCTCAGATAATGTTTACTTATCATTAAGTTAGTCGCATAATATATGACACTGGTCACTAGTGCACTTGTTTTATGTGCAGCTCTGTCTATCTGGCATTGCATGTATGATGTTAGATATGATTATGAAGTGTTAATTTTTATTCAAGTTAATTGTTCCCTAATAGTGAAGGCTTGTTTATTTGCTGAGTTTTACTACTCTAGAAAGAAGTGCACAGTTAGATGATATTAAGAGGAAATGGATGTATCAAATTTGGATTGTTTGAATTTAGTGCACAAGGATAATAACCTATATTATGCGGTTAAACTTCTCTTGCAGAATTATCTGAAACTGCTGATTCTATTTAGTTACATTAATTAGGTCATCAGCTAATTGGTTACTATGTCAATCTTGTTATTAACAAACTTTGAAATGACACTTGTAGAAGGATTATTGTAACTGTTCTTGCTTTTCAAATGCAAATTCTAGATTTGAGATGCTGTTTTGTTTTTATATATTCATAATTCTAGCTGAATTATTTTAGTTTGAATTACTCTTATAGCTCAACACTATTAACTTAGTGTTTGGCATCTTTGATTTATGAAAACTGTGGATAAATCCCTTATACTGTGTTTTTTGATCCAAATAGCTCAGATGTTCATTCTCTTAAATCCAACAAGACATGCTAACTTATAACTAAACACACAATTAGGTTAATATGTTTTCATGCTTGTCTCGTCTCAAATACCACTTAGGATCTCACTTTGTGCTTCACCAACTAATGTCTCTTTGCATGTTATACTTGTGGAGAATGAAGACTAATTATATATAGTTTCAGGATAAAACTTCCCTTGCTTTTGGAATCAGAGATTTGACACATGGTTAATTCACTAACTTCCTCTACAAACATAACTGATCCTTCCTTGCCATTTATTGTCTAACATCAAACTGATCATGGATATATCATCCAATTTCAAGTTATGGCCTTCTCAAATAAATTAAATATGCTCACATTTAATTGTTTTTTTTACAGGGACGGTTTGAGATTCTTTCGTTGTCTGGTTCCTTTATGCCAACAGAGAATGGAGTTACAAGAAGCAGATCTGGTGGGATGAGTGTCTCTTTGGCTGGTCCAGATGGTCGAGTAATGGGGGGTGGACTTGCTGGTTTGTTGGTAGCTGCTGGTCCTGTGCAGGTAAACCTTATGCTGTACATGAAGGGATATTTGATAAATATTCAAGAACCTTATCAAAATTGCTAATATAACATTTCATAACCTTTGTAAGAAAACAAGATAATAGTATGTCTGGTTGTTCAAATTATTCCCATTATCTTAAAGCAATTTTTAGCTTTATAGGTTAGATGACCAATGCTCTTGGAATTATATTTATGCTATATCACATACCCCCAAAAATAGGAATAGAAACTGAAGACATGCTATGAAGAACAAAATTTCTGTATGAAGGACATTTCAGTAGTCTCTTCTCTCACTATCTTCTGCATCAGGTTGTGGTGGGCAGTTTTCTTCCTGGTCATCAGTTGGAGCATAAACCCAAGAAGCAGAGAGTGGAGCATATATCAACTATTACTACTACGCCTATTAATCTCCTCACTAGTGAGGAAATAAAAGTCAGTTTTGGTGGTGTAAAGCCTATCATGACACCTGCTGCTTTTCAAGAAGAGAATATTGCTTCTTTTAACAATGTTCAAGATTCTAGGAACTCATCTGCTGATGATAAAGATCCTTTACCTGAAAAGGAGTCTAACCTGAGCCAATCAAATGCTGAGGCTGCATGCTAAATATGTTCCTGTGAATTATTTGATATTATGCAGAGTCAACCTCATTTAGACTCACTCATGCTTGACTCATAGCTGACAATTAACCTACAAAGACAACTCTGATAGTCAAATGAGTGTCACACGATGGTTTTGACGCAAAAGTTGCAATCTTTGGGTTTAGGTGTTAGTTGGCAAATCTATTTGTTAGGTTTCCATGTCTCCGTTCTACAGATGTATCTTTAATATTGTTTACTCATTGTTGTAGCAAATTAGATGTAGGATATATGCTGTGTCTTTTTTTTTTTTTTCCTTATTTGTATTCTATATGGATGTTACAAATGTGAGTGGATGCGAGTGTTTCTGAACTGTGATTCAATATTATTTTGTTGTGAAAGAAGAAATTGCATCTCAGTCTTTTAGGCTTGCTTTCTTTTGGTACTATGAGTCTTTGCTCAAAATTATCTCCAGGACACGGGAACTAATAGATATCTCCAATCCCTTGAAATTATTTTGCCAAACACTTTAGATTTTGGTCAAGTAAAAAATGCACAAGATTATGATTATTGTTTAGTTTATGATAATTGAAAAGATGCATAAGGGATTGATGCAGAGATTATATGTCTTCAATCTTATCAAACAACTCTAGAATGTTTTAACCAGCACCTATTATGCCTACCTAATTGTGTTCAATACCCAAATTTTAACTCTAGGGTGGGTGTATCAATTTTGAATTTGTTTCTAAATTTTAGCCATGCACAAGACTATTGGAAGTTTGATGTTCTTCATCTTGTATACATATTTTCTTGTCATACAATTGTGGTAATATATAAGTAATTATCTGTCTTTTATCTCGATCTTTTTTTTTTTCCTAAACTAATCTTAATTGAGACCAAAATATAGCCTAAAATATCACAGCTTCCAGTTAATCATGATATTTACACGACCAAATAAACTTTAGGATCATTTCATTTAAAATTGTTTTCACAAACGCTTTAATATGAATTGATTTTAAAGTATCAAATTGTCTAAAACATTGATTTTTCCATATATAAATTTATTGTATTAGAATAGCAACAGTTTCGCTGCATTTCTTGCAGTTTACCATATCTTGCGCTTTATGATGGTCTACCCCGTTTCAACATCTTTTCCACATATGCTGCTTCGTAGCATGCATTTATGCGTCTTACTTTTTTCTCCTTATCCATGTGACTCAGAACTTAGCAAGAATTTAGTTCCAAAACACTCAAGAAAGAGTAAATTTCAGTCAGAACTCAGAACCATGGAAAATCAGTACTCACTTCTAATCTAAATACCTTGTTTTAAGATACTAAATTCAAGGATACAACAAAACTTAAAATATAATTTTACAAATGTTTCAAGAATGAGGGAAATAGCCCCACAAACAGGTAAATCTCAACATCCTCATTCCAACAGTTCCTTAGTATTGGAGTCCCATAGCAAACTAGATGTGCTCAAATATTCTTCTTTCCATCCTTCATTAACTCTCTCTATAAACTCTTCCACTCTTTTCCTGAGCTCATCATCTTCCTCATTGTAGCAATCATCATTACTTTCAGTTTCAATTTGATCCACTTCCACTCCTTCCTGGGATTGTAGAGATAATGTGTTTTGGTTGACTAAACACTTGGAATTTGCTCCTTGTATGCCTGTGTTTGTGGGCATGGACAAAGAAGTTTCACTTCCTTGATCAAAACTCAGCTTAGGCTTCAAGTCCACTAGGATAATGACTATGATCAAATTGCAGAAGCAGAAAATGAAAGCATAGCTAGAAGCTGCGTTAGTGATGTACTTCATCACAGAATCTAACATGGTTATGAACATGAAAAGTAAGGAGGAGACTGAAGAGTGAGAAGGTGGTGGCTTGTGTTAGATGCTGCTTGTTGATTTGAAGTCTATTTAAAGTCCTGTTTGGATAGATGCAAACGTGGACAGAACCTTCTTTTTTGTAGCAAATTTTAAGGAGCTGATGTGTGAATGATATCAGACCAGACAGTACAATATTCTTTTGTGTGACAATTGATGTAAAAATGTCTTCATAAAATCAATCAGAAGTCTATTGTACAACCTCAGATGCAACTTTCTTAATTGCTCATAGGCACAGCCTTCTATGTCATTAACTTGACTTCAGCCACCAAAATTTGTACGCACTATGCAGAATTCATTTTCTCTCTCTGGATTATTTCCCTTATTGTCTTATTTTTCATTTTTTTTATCATGAATTTTCTTAATTTCAGTCCTTGAAATATATATAAAAAAAAATTTAATAAAATTTTGCTATTATTAATTACTTATCTTCAATTCTCAATACGAGATTAACATATTCATGTTTTTCGTTAATAATCATGGGCAGTTGGGGTTAAAAGAAAATACTCCAGATGGATTATGATTTTCTGGGGTGGTTGAACATTTTGAGAATTAGGACTATGGCCCACTGAAAGCGACAAAGGACCAAAGTAACTAAGCGATTTGGCCGTTGGCAAATTGTTTCGTTGTTTGATTGAAAAATATACAACTGATGTTCACAGCTTGTCTATTATTGTTCATATATTACTCTATCTGTGAGCCTTATGTCTTTATTTTGCAATTCATCATCTTCACAACTAACCACAATAGGAGGAAAATGGATCCTCTTAGTGACACTATAGCTGAAGAATTTTTTTTTTTCATTGAAATAACTATTTTGTCTATTTGAATGATTATTTTAAAAACATAAAAGTCAGATTTTAACACTTCATTATGTCAAATTTTTTTACAATTAAGAGAATTTTGATCCCAACAATAGAAGTAGACGATCCGACAAAGAAGAAAAGGAACAGATTAAGTCTTGAAGGGAATGTGAGATCAATCTTACATGGAAAAATGGGTATCCGATGTTAGAAAACACATGAAAAGTGGAAATTTTTCAAAGGTAAGAAGACAAAAAGTAGCGCACATGCGTAGAAATAAAATGAGATGTTTAACCAATCGGAACATTCCATGTAAGGTACCACTCCATTCGTAAAATTGTTACAAATTTTAATTCGAACAAATAAGCATTTCTAATATTTAAATTGATTGAAATTAAGTCTCAAAATATTTATCGTGCGATTGCATCAACGGATAATGCTGAATGCTACACTTAAATGCAACTATTTTTTGTTAGAAACTCGATTAATTGGTGGCTAAAATATACAGGTAAGTTTATTATTGCCTGGTTATGTTTTTCTTTTTTAATACCTTTTTGGCTAAGATCAATTGGTTAGGTTTTTCTTTACCCATCTCAACACATAAGTTGCATTATTACGATTAAAATGAGACTCCACCATTTCATTTTGTATTTTTTTTTTCATTTTTGGCGTAATAAATCAATGAAAAATTTCTGGCTTTTCTGATGGATTATCCTATCCACCAGATTCTCTCAGACGGTGGACAGGTTTTAGCCTGAAAATGTCAAATTAACGTACACCAGAAAAATGTTTGCACGCCATTTCTTAGCAAAATTAAAAGAACAAAGGGAAATGATGAAGAACATAAAGAGAACCCAAGAATCCCAATTCAAGAAACCAAACCAACCCACAAGAACCAAAGTTAACCACATGCATGTACAATAGTATGCCTTGCCTAACATATGAAACTTCCCAACACTACCACTCTCTGTAACAAGGTCATTAACAGCTTCAATGGGGATTGTATCACCAACTCTAGCCACTTGGTATCCTTCATCTACCTCCTTCCACCTCTCAACCAAGGCTAAAACCTTGTCCCATGCCACGTGCATCAATCAACTTCAATTCAGTAGGTAACCCTACCTCGGAAAATTAATAATGCTACTACCACGAACTTTACATATATATAAAATGAGAAAAACATATGAAAAGTGCGGCTAAGCCTAAAAGTATTGTTGTAACTAAGGTAAAAAAAGAAGAAGAGAGAATGTTTGGTTTTGCATTAAAATATATATAAATTTATGTTTATTTTAACTTTGCACTTATAACTTTTAGATTAAATTTACGTTTACAGATACTTTTAATGTGTTTGAAAAAAAACACACGTACTATTTTGTAGGAAATGCCAGCAAACTAACACAAAAATTTATTACAACGTACTATTTTAGATTATGTACATGTTTACTAGGACTCAGTACGTTAAAAGATGTGTTTGTTTGTTTGTTTGTTGTTGAACTTGTCTGGGCGAGGCACAAAAGAAGGGTGAGTGAGTGGCCATTAGCATTGCATCGTTTCCTCAAAGTTGAACTCATTTGTTTCAGAAGCAACAATGGAGAGTAGATCACATATGGTGCCATTGCCGTTGTTGATGAACAGTGGGAATTACACAGCATGCACCATTCCTTGGAGGTTACCTTCTGATGATCCACGCGTCCCCACTCCCACCGAGCTTTCTTGGATTAATCTCCTACTCAATGTTATCCCCTCCTTCAAGTATGTTATCCTTTTTCCTATTCACAAACAAAAATGGATGTGGTTCAAATTTATTCATTTCACTCATTACTTACCTTTATCCTTAGAAAAAAATGTAAAGAACAAAATTCGGCGTGATTCATAAAAAATAGACAATGCAAGTCCTTTTTTTAAAAAAATTAAAAGATATATATTTATTATGTGGTTCAGAATTCTTTTTCAGTAGGACAAGTGGTGCACAGCCCCCAATAACATTTTTCTCCAATGTGGAGTAAAAAACTTCTTCGGAGTACTGGGTTTGTGGGTAACTTTTGCATTCTGGTGCTTTTGGAAGGTTGCTACCTTCAAGAGCAATTGTGTGGTTGGTAAACATTTACCAATGGTATTGGTATCATAGTCATCTATATTTCTAAATGGACATGCAAACAGTGAAGTTATAATAATGAATGTTCCAATGGATGGGTTTTATTATGGTTTCTGAATCTGTCTATGTATTTTGTGTTAGAGATATAATATGAGAAAGTTTGAGCTTTTGTAATAATTGGTTTTTGCTAGCTGTTAGAGCCTCTGTGATTAAGTGTTCCAAAAGTTTGATGCATTCATTCTTCTAATTACAAAAATAATCAAATTTCATCACTTAGATTGGGCCCAAGCATTGTCCATTCTTCAATTTCAAGGGGCTTTTCCTGAAATAAGAGAAAGAAATAACAAATTTAAGAGTGTTTCCTAACTGAAGTTTAGAAGCACAGTGTAGATGCTGCTCCTAATTAGTAATTATGGAAAATAGAAACAACTTAAGTTAAAAAAACAATACTAATGTAGCAATTACCAGTTTTAGTAAAATGTGATTTTAATATAATTGCAATGCCAGGATTCTATTATTTCGACATTTCTTGTTTACATCAATTTTGTGCATTGATTTGGTACAGGAATCGTGCTGCGAGTGATACTTCTGTTCCTGATGCTGCAAATAAAGCTGAAAAATTTGCTCAAAGGTGGGCTTTTACTGCTTATCTGTTAATTTTTTGTACGCTTTGAGAGGTTTGTTGCATGTCAGAGACTTAGGCTTTTTAATAACATCAGCACACTTGTGCAAATTAGAAAGGCATGAGCACGACCTTACTTGTGGATCTTTATCCTCCTCTTGTTATATTTATGTAATATCTTAATTCAAATTGTTATCAATACGGGGGTATTGTTAATTTCAAGATTGCACTTTTTATTGACTCGTTGCCTGCAAAAGGTATGCAAAAATACTAGATGATTTCAAGAACGACCCTGCAAGTCAAGGGGGGCCTCCAGATATCCTTGTATGTTCTTTAGCTGAAGTTATATGCAATTTTTTCTCAGCAACACCCTTCCCCCTTCTGTGTTTGTCGAATAGCAAACATAAAATGCAGCAGTTTGGTATATGTCTAATTTCTCCTTTTGTGTTTTACCTTTATTTCTCTTTTCTTTGTGTGTGTGTGTGTGTTGGGGGGTTTCTAGCTTCTATGCAAACTTCGTGAGCAAGTCCTTAGAGAACTGGGATTCAGAGATATCTTCAAGAAAGTCAAGGTAAATTTAACTGCATAATCTGGGGTTCTGTATGCTAAATGATAATACCGTTCACCTAAAATGTTAAAGAAAAGCATGTATATATCTGTTATCTGATATTCTGATTAAAGGATTGTAGTAATGTAACATCTTTCAAGAATACTGGGAAATTTAATAGCATTCTTTTCATGATGTTGGCTAGTGGTCTAACTTTTATAAGCCAAAGTTGAAGAAATTTAACATATTAGTTTTCAATTTCAATAAGAGAAGTGGTGGAGTGGTATCATGACTATCAAGTATCAATGAACCTTGTAGTTTACCTTTGCTCAAGATTTGTGATTTTCTCTGATTGAATGTGACAGGATGAAGAGAATGCAAAGGCCATCTCCCTATTTGAGAATGTTGTTCGTCTTAATGACGCCATCGAAGATGAAGGCAAGCGACTTGAGAGTTTAGTTAGAGGGATTTTTTCAGGGAACATATTTGATCTTGGTTCTGCCCATGTAAGCTGATTTTCTGTATGTAATTTTGGTCACTGTTGGTATAATGATATTAGTCAGCAACTATTATCTTGCATGCAGCAACTGCATTATCACATTCATCCTCTGACTTGGCACCTGATTCACTTCATTCATTACATGCCAATAACTAAAACCATGAGTCTTGGCACAAAGTGGACTAGCCTACTTGTTCGTGCAAACATTGGTTTTACTTGATTAATGTTCCATGTGACTGTACCAATCCTTTTATTACTCACTTTCCTATTGTCTGGTTTGGTCTAGTTACTCTCCAATATATCAGCGTACATGGTGTGGCTAATGATGTTTAGAATATGATGATCCTTCACTACGTTCAATTGGCATTTGATAGTACTTGGCAAGTTGTTAGCGGCATTTACCCATTATCTCACCTATCATTTATCTACACAACCATAGGTCGACAATTTGAGTAGAAAACCATATATAGTTCAAACCTTTTTTCAAACTAAATTTATTTGGCTACTTGAAGAAGTTGACAGTGTGTGTTATTTATTACAATCACATGCCACAGTTTGGAGGATTATATAACTAGTTGTAGTTTATATGGGCTACCTTTTTCTCCATTCAATTTCTTGAAGCTTGCAGAGGTTTTCTCTAGGGATGGAATGTCCTTTTTGGCTACTTGTCAAAATCTAGTCCCAAGACCTTGGGTTATTGATGACCTTGACACTTTCAAAATGAAATGGATCAAGAAGTCCTGGAAGAAGGCAAGTGTCGTATGGTTATAGAAATATACAAGTTTGTGGTGCATTTTATGTCTTCTGCCATATTTTGTGCAGAGGTCGTGTCCTAATCAATCCCTTTTTCATGGTAGGTTATCATATTTGTTGATAACTCTGGTGCAGATATCATTTTAGGTATTTTGCCATTTGCAAGAGAGCTCCTTCGGCGTGGAAGTCAGGTTTGCAGACATTTTATTTCTCTTTCAGCTATGTTTTTGGTCTAGCAGTTTAAAACCCATTACTAATTTTTGCCATTTATTGTCTTATGTTTATTTTTGTTTTAAAGTGGAGGAGAGTAGTGAAAGCATTTTTCTTATTGATCACAATAGATCAATGTGTGAAATACTTGGAATTTATTTTGTATTAAAAGGAATTTAGTGGAACGGCAGATTTTGTTAATCTGTTTTAAGTAGTTTGATTAGATCCACTACACTCGTCTTTGTTTTAGGTGTAATAGTTTTTATATTTATCCATTTTGAAGTTTTGTTTGAAATTGAAATTCTTTTTCATGTGCTGTTCTTATTGCTACCTGCTTCAAAATATTTTACATAATCCTATTTTGAACGCAGGTTATATTGGCTGCTAATGACTTACCTTCCATCAATGATGTGACTTACACTGAGCTAGTTGAAATTATATCAATGGTAACAAAAATTAAGTTTGGAAAATTTTTTGCATGACCAAATTCTTTTCCTAGATAACACTGATGTTGATTGCCAGTTAAAGGATGAAGAAGGATGTCTCATGGGTGTCGATACTTCAAATCTTCTAATTGCCAACTCTGGAAATGATTTACCTGTAAGAAAATCAATATATATACACACACACACACACAATTGGTCTATATTGTAAAATCATTGACTTTGATGATGGTAACATGTTTCTTGTTATGTTCAACGGATTGAAGATTATTGATCTTACAAGGGTGTCACAGGAGCTAGCATACCTTGCCAATGATGCAGATCTTGTCATCTTAGAAGGGATGGTAAGTTCTTCCTTATTGATGCTTTCTGTTGGGTTAGACAAATTGCATGCTCATACATTTATCTTCATCATTTTTTGGATTCTTCGTTTCTTCACTACTTGCTCCAAATTCCAATGAGGCCTTCACACTTATCCATTGAGTCTTGTCACAAATTGTTGCTTCATAAATATTCAACATTTTTCACCAAAAGTAAATAAATAAATACTAAGCACTTTCCTATTTCTTTTGACAGGGTCGTGGACTAGAAACAAATCTCTATGCTCAATTTAAATGTGATTCCCTCAAGATTGCTATGGTAAATTTTATCATATTTTTTCACATGCTTCTTAACAAAAGAAAATTTGAATTCTGATGATTCTACTGTTTCTTCTTATTTCTTTTTCTTTCTACAGGTGAAACATCCTGAGGTTGCAGAATTTCTTGGGTCACGTCTGTATGACTGCGTAATCAAATACAATGAAGTTTAAAGCTTATAATTAAGGCTGATTCTTTCCTCTGATGATTGCTAATACTACATTAGTATATGTATGAAATTAGACGAGTTTTTAATGTAAGAGTAGAAGAATTAAATTTTAATCATTAGATTTAATAATAAATAGTTAAGATTAAAATAGCGAGTGATGTGGCATTTTAAAATGATTGTGACCATTAAAAAGCTTTTAATCTTGATTATCTATTTTTGACTGCATGATTAAGATTTACTTCTCTCACTCTTTATATTAAAAATTCTTTTTACTAAGAACGTTCCCCGTATCATTATATACATGGTTGAAATAATATATCCTGAGTTGATTTATCAAAAAATACAATTTTAATTTAATTTAATTTATCCCAACCAATTTAGACTTTTTATTTGGATTGAGTCAAGTTAGGAGGGTTGACGGGTTGGATTGGATTAATAATAACCCATATATTTGATTTCTATATAAACTTGTTATTATCATATTAAAATTTGAAATTCTCAACTCTTTCAATAAACAATTACCTTTTCAAGGATGATCGCATGTCTAGGGTTGGATTGAGCTTAGAAAAAAAAAGAGCCAATTAAATTTGACTAAATTGAGTTGAATAGGATTTACTATTTTTTAAGGATTTTCTAAATTTTTTAACAAACCCAATCTAAATTGATACAATTTAAATTAAGTTGGGTCGCGAGATTTTTGTGCGTGTGTATAACACAAAATATTCAGAAAAGAATTAATATTTAAAACTTAAAAAAAAAGGTCATAATAAAATAAGAAAGAAAAAATCTTTAATAATAAGGTTGTCGAGTTTATAGAATATAAATGCCTAGTCTTATATTTGACCTTGAATTGTAATGATAGGATGATATCTTCCAATAAAACCCAGTTCTTGAAATCAATTTTTTTTATAAAATTGGATTGATTTGATTTACAAATTGAATTGGATCTACAATGACTATATTTCTTTCCATGAGATAATTATGTATTCTAATTAGAAATTAAAAGCCCGTGAAAAGGGTCAAATTTTTAATTTGACTTTTACATCTCAATAAACACAATTTCAACTATATCCATGATAATTATACAAAATTTTCTTTCTTCACAAATGACATTTATCTTGAATTTAACATGTCAATGCATTGTCTCTTTCGAAACTCGTAATAAATGAATCAAATTAAAGGGTATTTAAATTCATTTCTACAAAGAAATTAATGTGAGTTACAAAGCGTTTTATATTCATCATATTTGTTTCCTTTGACTCTGATGGTTCTTTTCTTTCCCAAAAGTGACGGATGCAATCCACATCTGTGCAAAACTAAGCAAACTGAAAAAGATCGAAGACAAACGCTTTACAGTGTGTGTGTGTGTGCACTTTAATAAACAGAATGAGACGTATTCCATAAGAAAATGGATTCGTTTAAATGGCTATGATTAAAGCAAGATTCTACTTTTTCTATTTTAAGATGAAAATTTCTTGCCAAGCTTCAATGTTGCTCTTTAATGCAAAATATGGCAACTCACTTATCCAAAGATTTATGATCTAATTAGCTTTTTCTTAGCAAGTAGGTCTCTTTTTTTCAAAGGCTTTCGCTAAAATGTTGAAATTTAACTTAGTTTATTTAAGAGAATATCAATAATATATATATTGTTATGATTTTTTTTATAGTAATGTCAATTTTTTATTTCTTCAAATTATATATTTATTAATCTGTTTAAAAAGGCTTTAAGTTGTTAAACTCCATAAAGGCGTAGGTCTTATAGTATTTTTTTTTAATACAATTTTACTAATATTAAAAAAAAATTGAAAGGTTTTGATACACCTAGAGATTTAGATATCAATTTCTGTCCTAATAAAATTGTCTATCAGGATGTTATTATTAGTATAGATTTATGATAGCTATATTCAATACACAAACTTTATTTAATAACAATTAATCTATAGAATTATCTTTATTTATATAAATTTTGTCCAATACTAATTAAATTATTAATATAAATTTATACTTAATAATATGGTACATTATTCTGACAAATAATTTTAATAATATAAGAATTTGATAAACTATTATCACATCATATAGCTAGTATAATATATTTTATTATATTAATGTAGACTCATGATAATTATATTAAAGTTTAATTTTCATTAAAAACAATTTAAACTAATAGGAGCTTACTAAGCGACAAATTGTTATTAAATAGAACTTTCGTGTAGTGACTAATAGTTTACTTTTTATTAAACAAAAATTATAATCAATAGAGATTAATTTAAGACCAAAGCATTAATGTAAGATTTTTTTTATTTTTATAATAAAGTAATTTGACCATTTACCTCTTAGATGATTATTTTGTATGAATGAAAAGGCAAGATGTGGTGGTCTCATCAGAAACGACAGTGGAAAGTGAATTATTGGATATTGCTATGATCAGATTGGTATTTGTTTTGCTTTCAACGAACATTTATGGGGAATTTTAAAAGAGATAGAAACTATTTGGAAGAAGAGATACTGTAAGGCAGTGGTTGAAAGCGATTCACCAAAGCATAATCTCAGAATATACGATGAACAAGGATCATACCCTTCACAAACACCCAAGAAATTCACTTGCTTAATTGCCTAATGTGAGAATTAGGAAAAAAAATGATTTAAAAGTAAAGTTGATTAAAATTCTTGATTTACATTAGTTTCAAAATATCAAGAATCTCATGATCGGAAATTGTTACACAAATGAATGGTACCATAGAATTTAGAGGGGAAATTAAAATAATACTTTTTTTCAATTTTTTTAACAATCTTTAATATAAATTTTTTATAAAAATTTAAAATATTTTTTACTTTTTATATATTCATTTTTCATAAATATTAAAGCTTTTAAAATTTTCTAATTATTAATATAATAATAGAGTTTGAGTTTAAATAAAAATAAATTTAAAATATTATAATTCATTTTTAAAAAAACTAATATATTAATTAATTTTAAACAATTTTTTTATTTCGTGTGATTTACTTCCTTCGTTTTTCTTTGATGTTAAAAATTTTGCACAATAATTAAAAATAATTAGTATTGTAAATTCATAAAAAAATATTACTTAAATTTGTATTATACCATTCATCTATTATATACTCAGTAGCTATATTTATAAGACTATTTTAATTAAATCACACAAAACTAAAAAAATCGTTGAAAGCAGTTATTAGATTGATTTCTTAAAAAATTACAACATTTCAAGTTTACCTCCCGTCAAAGTAGAATTCTATTATTATACCACCTCTATTCTCATTTATGTAAAAAAGAATTACATAGACTAAGTAATTTAGTTATTTTGTTAAAATCAATTACTAAAATTTCTAATTTAAATTTTGCTGTTAAGTTTTCTTCTGATTATTTCATTACTCAAATAGTACAAGTACTTTAAAATTTTGGTCAAATTTAAGTAAGGTTGTGAATAAACTCTTGTAAGAAAAAATTAATATAAAAATTAATAAAATTTCTCCTATAAATTAAAAATAAATCATTTCTTCAAATTTTAAAGAAGCTAAATAGAAAAGACTTCTAAAAAAAAGTATAATTTCATTTTAGCACACATTAAGAGTTATATTCAATTCTTACATTGTTTTTAATTTATCTACAAGCTCATTCAAATTGAATTTTTGTTGATCTCATTTTTTAGTCATTAATTAGTTTAAATATCAAAATAATATATTTTTATTAAAAAATACATTCATTATATTAAAGTTATAAAAGTGTAACAATTAATTTTTTATATAAAAATTTAGTATTATTAGTTGTGACACTCAGGTTAAAATTAATATTTTTCTAATATGTTAATGACAAAAGACATAAGTAGAAAATAACAATTAAAACTGTCTACAACTTGTACATAAACAGATAAATAAGAATAATGTGAATATTGACAGCTAAGATGTCTTGAAGGTTTAACAATGAAAGACATGCACAAAAAGTAATAAATAATCTTAAAATTTTATATATAAAAAAAACTTTATATTATTTATTATTTTTATCAAGTAAATATTTTTAGTGATAATAAATACTTAAAAAACAACTAAATTTATAAAATAATGGTAAAAATATAAATAGAAAAAATTGTTAAAACACTTTAAAAAGTGTTATAAATAAAATAAAAAGAACTTTAAACTCAAAAGCAGCGAAGGTATATATAGCTCAAGGCCAAAGGTAAATTAAGGCAAACACATAATGGAAAGGGGCAAAAGGGAATAAGATTTGGAGGTTAAGGCTAATATATGGCTTACTAATGAATAATCTTAAAAATGCAGTGAGACATATCCTTGTGGCACTCCAATTATTTGGTCTAATCTAAGGGCCCCAACCAAGTTTTGAGTTTTTGTTTGAATGTTGGTTTTATAACAGATTGGCAGTAATTGAATTTGAAAATATATGCATACCCCGCCCCACCACTCTCTTCAATCAATTACATCTTCCCACACCATTTTATTCCTCTTCTTTCTACTTTCTAAGCTCCCTTTCCTGCATTCCATCTTACCCCAATTTTTCATCACTCCCTTCACTTTCCAAAGGCTGTAATAAATTTATCATATTAAGCACCAATAAATTTAATTTTTTAAAATATATATAAATTAAATTTAAAATAAATATTGCATGACACAATAAAAAAAATTAATTCATCAAAATAGCTTATTTAAGATAACTCTTAAAAGTGCTCTCTTTTAAAAATTAAGATTCATAATTTATATTTTAAAGGCACATTATAAGCAAAATATTATATTATTGAATTAATAATATTAATATATATAAACTCTAACATATTAATTAAAATTAATACTAACATTACTAATCGAGATTAGTTTGAGTGACAAGCAAATTAGTATCGCTTAAAGAAAGTCTCAAGTTCAAATTTTTTTATTATTAAATTTTTTTTAATAATACATTCATTCAGTACATCTAGTTAGTGACAGAATTTCTCAAAAAAATGTATGCAAACGACAGGAAGCTTGCACGTCGTATAGTCATTTTTATTTTATTTTTTTCACGTTGTCTTAGAATCTACTGATTGGAAAATTTGTATATAAGTATTAAATTAATAATAATATTAGATACTATATTTGTCGTGAATAAAACTTTGGAGCCAAAAAAGGATTACAAATGGTAGATTAATTTTTTACTCTAAGAAATGCTTAGATTTATACTTCCTTTACCACTTCTTTTAAAAGATAAAATAAAGATTTTAGATGAAATTTTAAATATAATAATAGAGGCATTAAAAAATTTATTCTACTTTTCAAAGTATTTAAAACAATAATAAAATTTCTAGAATCAATTATTAGAAACATTAAAAATAATAGAAAATAAAATAAAATACTGTTGAACGACATATTTATAGTAATTATTCGTATATGTTAAGTTTATTCATATTTAACACAATTACAGTGAAACAGAACTGTGCCAAACAAGTCTGGGAGCTATGGCAAAATTGATAGAAAAGCCTAATGTAATATTAATATATTATTATTATATATATATATATATATATATATTAGCTTTTTAAACTCTAATATTATTTATTTTATGATACATACAATATTAAAAAGTATCTGTTAAATAATATTAAATATTATAATTAATGTAATAATTATTATAAAAAAACTTAAAACAAATATTTTAGTTACTTAAAATAATTAAAATGTGAAAGAAAGTAGTTTCATATTGTATCCTTAATTGAAATAAAAGTTTATAATATAATATTATAGGAAAGTGGATAATTGATTTCCGTCATGTATATCATTCTCAACATTAGCTAAAACCTAAATCATATTTCAATTTTTGCAAACAAAATCTCATAATAAATTGATGTTTCGTGACATTACAAACTGTAGCAATATTAAAATAAATCTGAGAGAAAAAGAGGCTATTTTCTCATTCAGTGTTAGACACAACTAGTATGGAGTATTAATCGGCAATTTTATTTTTATTTTTACTTGGCATGGAATTTTGATAAGTTAAGTTATCGTAGAATTAAAGTCACTCTAATTATTACACTTTACATTGCAAAGCCAAATCTCCGGACCAAACTATTATTGATTGAGTGTTTGAATTATTATGTGTACCTTTCTTGGTGATAACAAATATAAGGCTAATATTTAAAAGATACATATGTGGTAACATGTATTGTGTAATCATTGACAATAATGATAATTAATCATAGCCACACATAATACATATGGGAGGGAGAGGGGTACTTACCTTTTTTGTCCCGTGGATGATGGATATTGGTTAATCTTTTTCAGCCCCCAAAAACTTCAAATATTAACTTCAATAATGTTACTTTTTCTCTTAAGACTACTAATGTCTATGTTCAACATTTAATTAATTTAACTTGAATCAAATAAGATTACTATAACGATTAAAACAAATTCAAAATTTTAACATAGCTATTTTTTATTGATTCAAATTTAAAATCTTAGAATAGTCATTTATCAAAACTTTAAAGTAATTACTTTTTTATTTTTTAATAATGAATTTATATATGCATGTTGGCTTTTGGAAGCTAGTTTAAGTTAACTTTATTCAAGGTAAACAAATTCCATTGCCGTTTTAGAATACTGGAACTAAGGTGTAAATTAAAATAAAACCACATCTCTCATCACTTTTCAATTTATAAAGTAGAATTACGTTTTTAAGTTTTAAAAAAAAATATTTTATGTAGAAAAAACAATTACATTAGTTTTCACTGTTTTAAAACAATACGTAAAACAGCAAGCAAAGAAAGTTCAATAAACGTTGTTTAAGTATTTAAAAATGTTCCCTCCAAAGAACATTTAAAAATCTCAGGACATGTCAACGTAAAACTCTTCCTTTAAACTTTCGCTTAGTTTAATCAAAATCCTAAATATAAAAATACTATTCTTTTTACAATGATGACAGAGAAGTTTGAACTTGCAATTTTATGTATGTAAATAATCTTAATCCTTAATTAGTTACTAATTAGCGAATCTTAAACAGCTTGAATTTGTCTTATACAATAACATCTTTTGTTGGGTTGCAAGTATAAACTATTTTGGTATTTTCAAAGCTCAGTTATTGAAGAAATATTCTCTCCAAAACAATGGCTTTCTTCTCACAGTCATGTATATTAATAAACATGGCCCAGAAAATCTTCAAATGTATATTCAATAAATTAAAATGCTCTTTTTGCTTTTCAGTTTGAAGTAGTCATCACTGTATATGTATATTTTGCTGATGGATTTAGACACGGTTGAGCTATGCCCCCACTTGTTCTTAATTATTTATAAAATTCTCATTCTCTATATATATTTATTTTGTAGCTAGCTACCTCTGCAAAACTATAGCATGAATAAGTACTCTATTGGCTTAAGTTTTACTCAACTAATAATTAGTAATTAATTAGTCCAAAACAAAGAAGAAAAGGTAATGTACTCAACTGAAGAAAATTAAAAAAAAAAAACATGAAAAAACACCAATCTTGGTTGCTTAATTGTCTGAGTGCATCACTGCATAATTTGCAAAACATAAGCCATTATAAGACAATAAAATAGCGTCCTTGCATTGCTCAAAAGTGATCCAATTACAACGTCTTGTTCCCAACCCCCTCTCCTTCTTTTTCTTCTCTTTTTAAAGGCGAATAAGACATTACAACTTATAATACTTGCAAAGTCTATGGTTAACAACCACATGCTTTAGGTGAGATTATGTCATCGACCCTCCTTACCACAACCAAGTATTTATATCTTTGACTTGTCATCCTAATCATACACCATCCTTCTTTTTATCTTCCTTCCCTTTTATGGGGATTATTAATAATTATCACTGAGATTATTAATAAATTTATTAACAATGTCATCTAAGATTATTAATAAAAGTATTAAAATTCTATTTATGTTTATATAAAACATTTTAATAGAGGTAGCTGTCTTTGTTCCTCATATTCCATCACGATACAATAGAGCATGCATTTGGAAAATGATGGGAAAGATAGTGTCGCAAATGGTCATAAGATAGACCTGTGTTTTCATGACTTGATATACAATATATTTATTATGTCAACACATAATCATATCGAATATTGTGTGAATATTTTAATTAGTTTTAATTGCATTTTAATAACTTTTTTTTTAAAATTTATATTACAAGTTAGAATACCATAATGTTTAGATAAATTCTAATATTTAGTGTCTATATCAATGACTCGTGTTCATTGATTCAATATTAATTTTTTTCCTGCTATTCAAAACTTTTATTTTATATTAGTTATATTTTTTTCTCTCCCATGCATTTATATATAATTAAGTATTCCCGTATAATTGAGATTAAGATAGAAAATTATTAATAATATTGTAAAATAAAAATGATAAATCAAACAAAAAAATAATTTTTTAATCGTGCAAGAATTAAATTATGTTTATAAACGTATATCAGAAGTTCATCAACATACCATTCTATAAACAAACTAAATTAGTCATATACTTATTAAATTTTAGATACATAAAGTTATATATTTTAAATGCAATATTTTTTAAAATATCAATATAAGTATATAAGCTTTGATTCAAAGCTTTAACTGTAAAAAAAAAATGAAATATGTTTATAAATATTAAAAAAATTAAAACTGCTCAGGCTTAAAGGAAAAAATAGCATCTTAATTATGAACACAAAATGATGAGTTATAAATAAAACTAAGAAGTGATTACATTTTTATTCTTAAATGCTTTTGCATTATGAGTGGGACTGTAAGAGAGAGGTTTCCATACATGATGCATCAAAACTAATTAGAAGAAACCAAAACATAATGTCTTGGGCTTAATGAAACATAAAGAAAATTAATCATTATCTTCAGGAATCGTTGATAAATATCAAAATCGACAAACTTAAAATGTCATATTCTAAATTTGTCACTCTCAAATAAGTTGAATGACATTGAAAATTGAAAATCACATTTAGCTTCTAATTGTCTTTTAAAAATGGAGATGAGCAAGAATCTCATCATTTCATCATATCAACATTGAATAAATCTTTGGAAAACAAGAGTAGACAAACTTAGGAGAATGATTGTGCCGTGCATTAGCTAGTAATCCCTCTGTTACACAAACTTGTTATGAGAAGGATATTCGGTTTTAAAGAAAAAGAAACAGTGTGAAAAATATTGCATTATTCACATACATTTTACTCAGGTTACTAATTACTTTCAGAATTACACTAGTCATAAAAATTTCCATAGTGAGAAATTTAAATATTTTATTATAGACCATATGTTCAATCTTCTATATAATATCATCCGAGAGAAAGAAGGAAATGGTTCATAACATTTAACTTCAAAAAGTATAATTATTTCTTTATTTTAATTATAGAAAGAAAATTAGGTTGGAAATAAGTTCGTCAGCTTCTCTCGTATATAAGTTTGATCTAAATTTGTATATATTAGATACCTCACTTATGGGTAGTAATAAGTTTTTCATCTAAATTTTGTCTTGCATGTTTTTTTTTATGTAATATTCTAGTTTAATTTGACATATTATGTTTCCTTTTTCTTTTTTTTTTTGTATGAAGTTTTATTAATATAAATTATTATCATCAAAAGAAAATATTTAAATTACATAAAAATGACAATTGTAACATTTTATTATGACTAAGTTTTAGATCCCGATTGATATTCGGTTTATAATGTATCTGGAAATTTCTATTAAAAGATATGATATCCACTTAATTTCTCGCAAGAGATTAATCTTATATTATTGTTTCTATAATATCTTTGGTTCAATAAAATGATTTAACCAAAATATTGTATAGAGATTTATAATTTTGAAGATATTGATGATATCGTATTTGAGTAAATATTTCTGATTTTTGAGTGCGAATATTACCACTCTTAAATATTTATTATTATGTTTCAAATTAGTTTTTGTTTAAAATATCATCTTCTCTCTCATGATGATATCAATATTAAATACATATAGTAACAATAAACATATAGAAGTGACAAGAAGCACTCTCCTCAATTTTTAGTCCATCATCCCTTAATGAAGTGTTCATTAATGAAAGTGAACATGTTGCCCAAAATCTTGTTTGTGTGATTAGAAGTAAAGTTAAAATATGTTTAAAATTTGTAAATTGTTAATAAATTTAAAAATAATATATTATTTATTTAATGATAATATAATGTAAATATAATCTCTTATCAAGTTATGTGATATGACTTAAAAATAATTATTAGCGCAATACAATTAGATATAAGATATGTTCAATATTAAGTGATGTTAGTAGATTGAAACGAGTTGAGTGAATTAAATTACCATAAATGAATTGAAAATATAAAAGTGAAACTCCTCTGAATATGTATATGTATGTATATGCAGCACTCGATTGTTATCTTGTTCCGTGTGTAAACCTCTTCTCGAGAAGTGAAAAGTATATAAATGGAAAGCAAGAGAGGAAATTACAGTGTTGGTTTTACCTAATTGAAGACGAGAAAGAAAAAACACAAGTTAAAGGCATGCATGGGCATGTTTGTTGGTAAAAAATACAAATTCTGTTGACTCACCACACTCATCACTTTCTACTCTCCACCAAACACAATAACAAAAAACCTTCTTCCCTCTTCCCCTCCTTTTCTTTTCTCCATTCCATATTTCCATTCCATTCCATGCCATGCCATGCATCTCTCTCTCTCTAAACAAATTCTAAGTAAACACTCGTTCGTTCTCGCCTTTCACTCACACAATTCTTCAAACACCTTATAATAAAAATAATAGCATCGTTCTCTGCATGGAACACCGGCGAAAATTATCACGGCGTTAACAACCCCAATGGCTTCCACCAACTCCACCTCCACCGAACCCGACCCACTCACCCCTTCCCTCCTCGATGACGTCGCCGTTAGAGCCGTTAACAAGCGTTACGAGGGTCTTCTGACGGTGCGGACGCGAGCCATAAAGGGAAAAGGCGCGTGGTACTGGGCCCACCTCGAACCCATTCTGGTTCGCAACGCCGATTCAGGCGCGCCCAAGTCCGTGAAGCTCAAGTGCTCCCTCTGCGACTCCCTCTTCTCCGCCTCCAACCCTTCTCGAACCGCTTCCGAACACCTGAAGCGAGGAACATGCCCCAATTTCAGCCATTCGTCGTTGCCGTCGCCGTCGCCGATTTCCACCGTGCTTTCCGATTCCAAACACAGGAAGAGAAGCTCCCCTAATCAAATTCAAAACCACTCCTTGGCTATGGTTGAACAGCTGGGTTACTCTCAGGTGGTGCAGGTTCAGGAGCAGTTGAACCATCAGAGTCAACAGCATTTGGTCTTGTCTGGCGGCAAAGATGATTTGTGTGCTTTGGCTGTGTTTGAAGACAGTGTGAAGAAGCTCAAGAGTCCTAAGAATTTGTCACCTGTTGCTGTTCCTTCTTTGACCAAGGATCAGGTTGACTCCGCCCTTGAATTGCTTGCAGATTGGTTCTTTGAGTCTTGTGGCTCTGTGCCTCTCTCCACTCTTCAACACCCTAAATTTCAAGCCTTTCTTGCCCAGCTCGGTTTGCCATCATCTTTGTTGGGACGTGAGATATCGGGTTCTAGGCTTGAGGATAGGTTCAAGGTGGCCAAGGCTGAGTCTGAAGATAGAATAAGGGATGCAATGTTTTTTCAAGTGGGGTGTGAGGGTTGGAAGAGCAAGGAGTGGTGTTGTGGAGGAGGGGATGGTTTGGTGAAGTTTACTGTGAATCTTCCGAATGGGACTAGTGTGTTCCAGAAGGTGGTGTTCACTGGTGGGGGAGTGGTGTCTTCCAAGTATGCAGAGGAGGTTTTGTGGGAGACTGTGAATGGTGTTTGTGGGAGTGGTGTTGTGCAGAGGTGTGTTGGAATTGTTGCAGACAAGTTTAAGACCAAAGCGTTGAGGAACTTGGAGGTTCAGAACCATTGGATGGTGAATGTTTCTTGTCAGCTTCAGGGATTCATTGGTTTGATCAAGGATTTTAGCAGCGGCCTCCCACTTTTCAGGGTTGTCACTGAGAATTGTCTTAAGGTTGCTAATTTTATAAACACTGAGTCTCAGGTTAGGAGTAGCTTTCTCAGATACCGGATGCAGGAGCTGGAGTGTGCCGGGTTGGTTCGAGTTCCCTCGCCCAAATGTGATGTGTTGAAGAACTTTGCATCTGTGTTCCCAATGCTGGAGGACATCCTGAGCTGTTCTAGAGTAATCCAAATGGTGATGTTGGAGGACACGTTTAAGGTGGCGTGCATGGAGGATCCACTGGCCAGAGAAGTTGCCGGGATCATTCAGAGTGATGCGTTTTGGAATGAACTGGAGGCAGTTTATTCACTGGTGAAGCTTATCAGAGGAGTAGTTCAGGATATTGAGGCTGAGAGGCCATTGATTGGTCGATGCCTGCCACTTTGGGAGGAGGTTAGAACCAAAGTGAGGGAATGGTGTGCCAAGTACAGTGTTGTGGAAGAACCTGTGGAGGAAATACTTGAAAAACGATTCAGGAAAAACTATCACCCTGCATGGTCAGCTGCATTTATACTTGATCCACTTTATTTGATTAAAGACACTAGTGGAAAGTACCTTCCTCCATTTAAGTGCTTGACCCGTGAACAAGAGAAAGATGTAGATAAATTATTGACGAGGCTAGCTTCCCGAGAAGAAGCTCATGTTGTGTTGATGGAGCTAATGAAATGGAGAGCAGAAGGGCTTGATCCGCTTTATGCACAGGCTGTACAGATGAAACAACGAGACCCGATTACGGGGAAGATGAAGGTTGCAAATCCACTGAGCAGTAGACTTGTTTGGGAAACTTGCCTGAGTGAGTTTAAATCCCTGGGGAAGCTTGCAGTGAGGCTCATTTTTCTGCATGCAACTTCATGTGGATTTAAGAGTAGTAGCTCTTTCATGAGGAAGATTTCTGCACATAAGCACTCAAGAATTTCCTTGGAAAGAGCTCAGAAAATGGTATATATTGCAGCTCATGCCAAGCTTGAAAGACGAGACTTTTCCAATGAGGAAGAAAAGGAAGCAGAACTGCTTGCCATGGCAGGTAGTGATGATGGCAATGGCATGCTGGTTGAGGTCTTTGCTGATGCACCCCTATTGTAATGTGCTTCTTTTCTACTCCTATAGAATTTGTAATTTTAGGATTTATCAGATTTTTTTTTCCAGAACTGTTCTATTATTCCCTTATTCCTAGTGAAAAATATTTTGTGACTTGTGATTGAAACAAAAGGATATTGGAAGAGACTTAAAAAGCGTGTCATGACTGTTATATCATCTTTGATTCAAATGAATCATTAGTATTTTTTCCTGCCATTTTTTGGATTTCGTAGGTTTGTTGAGGAGGAACCATTGTTCATTTATTAGCAAAACAACAATTCAGGAAGAGGGCCAGAAAAATACCATAAAACGTCTGCTTTAATAATTTGTAACAAGAATTGTTTTGAGCCTTATTCTAGAATTAATTTTACAATTTATGATATCTTAAAAGGCTGAGCTTCATTAGATCTTGCGAATGAATATATGAAATTGGTCATAGTGAACTACGTCATGTTTAGTCTCTACCTCGTCTGTGAAAATTGAAGTTCTAATTGTCTGAAATGCTCAATACTAAGACCTGAATTTAATCCAGTTCCACAAAATGCCCATGGTATCGGTTGAATTACTATCCCAGTCTCAGTTTCAGAAAAACCGTAAACATCTTTCTGAATTGATTATTATCGTTAAATTTCTGTGGACCATTTTTTAGCTGTTGAACCTGATACGATGTTGACACCAAGCACTGAAGCAAGATATTCAGAAATTTAAAGCTAACTGAATTGATGGTCAATATGAAAAATTATAATGACAGGAGGAAATATTGTGGCTGGAGCAATTTCCTTTTTTTACGTTGAAAGACCGTTTTTCTTTGGAGGGAACTATTAACTTCATGTCTTCACATGAAAGTGGAAAAAGCATCCTACAACAGTCAATGACTTTGGTATATGCATCTCATTGATACTTCATGTCTTGATATGACATAACACCGTGCATAATCTAGATTCTGCTTGTCATGATCAGTTGTTTGAGTAGAACAAGATGAAATATCTCACTGTTTGACCAGCTGACCTCCATCCCATCCAAAGACCATAGTGTTCAAGTGTAGTTCCAAACTCAGTTGACCAAGAACAAAAGGTTCACCTGCTTCGAGCAAACTGCTTGATTTAGGGGCTTGAGGTGCACATAGGTTCTTTACCAAAATGGAGTTTTCTTGTTTCTCAAGTTCTATAGACGAACTTGTTGGACTTATCCCAAATGTTTTGCTAGACAAAGAAGGGCATATATTAGCAATTATTCATATATTGTTCTAATAACAAATAATTAAATTCTTAATATCAGATGAAACACTTCTTATTCATCTAATCAGTTGTCTTTTTTAGCCGTAAGTTACTGATAATTTCACCAGTCAACAGATATTAAGAACAATCATGCTATTGCAAACCAGTGAATCAGTAACTAAGCAGAAATCCACTTTCAAGAAATATTCGACTTTCAAGTTTTGAGTGCAATAATTTCTGAACAATATTTGCCATTCCCTCAGTTTCCCTCTTTCTGAGAAGACTATCGATGCATGTGATTGCCGTCCCTTTTATGAAGTGGAAACTTATTGGCAGGCCAATTTTTTGCCTCACATTTTATATTGATTCCAGTTTTGGATTATTTTGTTTCCAACAGTTCACCACATTCACACAGTACCATCCCCCACTAATATCTTTTTTACTCCTAAAAGGAAAAACGCAGCAGCAGATATATCTGTTGGAATACTTCTAATAAATTTTCTTCATTACGAGAGATTATTTGATTCTGTTATCTTATAATTTGAAAGATAAAATGGGAACACTGATTATCAAGAAATTTTTAATGAAATGCTCTGAAGACCAAAATCTATTGAGAAATCTGCTAAAATTTATAATATTTTGGTTTACACATGACATTACATGCTGTGGTTGGATAAAATTTTGATGTAGAAGGAAACTACAAAATGACACAAAAGTAGAAGGCTCCCATAAATTGAATGTTACTTTTTGCTGCAGAGTTGGAATTGCTTGAAGCAGTTGGGTGGGTGGCAAACCGGACTTGGTCATGACGTGGGTCAACCTCGGAAGAACATGAGAAAGAATCTTTGTTGCTGAAGAAGCACTTCTTATAGATAATCCGGCATATCTACTGGAGTGTTTGTTTCTGACAAATGGTTAGGCCCACCACGGAGGAAGTGGCTGTCCATGTCACTGCTTTGGTTGTCATGGTCAAAGAAAAGTGAGGTATGAGTGGCCTTCCTTTACATCAATCCACTCTCTGTTTCTGTGCGTGTGTTTATTATTGTTTTTGGCTTAGCTAATGTCCCACAACCTTTGTTTTCAAAAACCATTAATTTTTGTGATAATATACTTTTTTAATGGGGCCTGATGTAAACTGTTTATCTTAACGTTGAAAATTGTAGGTTTGCAAATGAACCGTTTGGCTTGCATGATTGCTAAAAAGTCTTGGAGAAAGTTGAAGCAAGGAGTGTAGAAAAAGAAAAACAAAGGGAAAGCAAGGAGGCCTGTCGGCATAAGGAGATGCATAATATGGGCGAGGGATAACATTGCAAATATGCTACATCATAAAGCTTTTTTGCATGTATGTTCACGGTATTATTCATGTTTTAAACCATGAACAGTAAGCTGGTAGTTCTATACTTGTGGAAGAATGACACTCTCATATCATTTTTACACTCTTCTTGTCATAGTCATATCAAATGCATATGACACCCTTTTTGACGTCATACTTTTGCAAACATCAGAAATTGATGTTAGCAAATTCTGACATATGACACATACTATCAATTTATTGCATGCATTCTCCACTCTCTTAGTCAATAATTAAATAAACTCTTTACAATAAGGTGGTGGAAATGGAACTACGTTTGCCTCTCCATTCGTGCACATAGATAGGTTCAGAAATATCGTGTGCATGTAACATTTAAATCCACAAAATAAAGAATTTGGCTGTTGATAACTTCGATAACACCACGGCAATCTATGATCTATCCCCTAAGGTTTTAGATTGTTTCTTAAAGTTTAATATAAAAAAAGCCCATGTGTATTTGCACTGTCACGGGTAGTTTATTAGATATGCTAGTGCATCTTAGAATTTCTCCTTTTAAGTTTCTCCATTCACATCAAAGCCAGAAATAATGGAAGTTACTGCGCCTCCTTAAATGACTAGCAAAGAGTCAAGCAAAGATGTGAATGAAAAAGTTACATGGGCTATCAGAACTCATTAGTAGAGTAGAATGCTGTATTGGTGATTTGATAATTGATTTAACTTTGTAATCAATTTCGTGTAGTGACAGTGGATCATGTCGGCAAGGCGAAGCAATTCTGACTTCCTACCAACTCAAAGGTATTTTTGTGTTTTTATTTTTATTTTTGGTGAGTTCTTAATATTCCTTTCCTTGTGTGCTGTATGGTATACTTCATTTATCGTCCAGTCTGGTCCTTGTATAGGAGAGCAGAATGTGATGATTGGCACAGGGACAATGCCTTACAAGAGTCTTCATAGTTTCATGTTCCCTCATGATTAATCATCCTTTCAGTGTCGCTTTTCTTCTTCCTACTTAACATAATCGTTGTTTCAAAAATGGGTATGGTGCTAAGTGGGCCATACTTGACCAAAATTTAAATCTTGATTAAGGAAATTGATGGTAGTGTTTCCTAATCGCCAGAGCACTCCTTGTAGGAATACCTTGGTTTGAAAAAAAAAAAAAGAAATGAAGATACATGTAAGAATAGATAATTCCAGTGGCATGCTGTATCTGTAATATTTTGACACCTAAACATTTTTTTCTTTCATTATTCATTAAAAAAAGGAAGAAAGAGCTTTTTCATTACCATGTTTCTATGGTCATAGAACTAATCAGCAAAAAATTTCAGTAATCATGGGAAAAATTAGAAATACACACAACAGATTCAGAAAAATAGTGCTGTATTTCTTCGGTTTTGACGATTCAATATTTCATTTTCATTCCTACTCTGCAGTCGCTGTTCTGGAGATGCAAAAGTTAATTAATCTTAAAGTGTACATCTTAATATTAAAAGAATTTTTTTGGGGCTGATTTTAAATACAGTTGTTACTCCCTATTTGTCTTTTTTTAAAGCGAGTTGGTTAATATGATGACAATGATTGCATTTAAGTCAAATTCCTCTCCTATAAAATTGCAGACAGTAGTTTTTTGCTTGTCTATCAACCAGCCCTAGGCTCCCACAATGTAGAGGGAAACAAAATGCTTGAATTTTGAAATTGAATTCAAGACTACATATTTAAGCAATCTAAAAATTCTTTTATCTCAAACCAACACATATCGATCAAGTTACTGTCATTATCTTTCCTTTGAAGATTTTAAAATAGGAAAATGTTTATTTGACATTATTTTGGTTTTCATCCTTGTTTATATTTGTACTGCAATAGGCTAAAAAGTGAAAAACTTTAAAAAAAAAAAAAAAAAAAGGTTGAGATGTAGGTACAACTTTTCAAAAAATGAAAGACAAAACTTACGTGCAGTTATTTAGGTATTGTTGGTGTCTTTCGTTAATTAATTTTAGAGTTTTACTTCAATAATATGCAACAAAATTAAACGTAAATATTTTATTAAAATATAATTCTAATTTTAATTATTAAACAACACAATCAACATTTAAGTTCTCTCTAAAAATTGTATATATATATGAAATGTAATAAAAATTGATGTAAAAAATTGCATCTCTTTAAAATATAACTTACCCTATACTTGTCATTGACTTAGATATTTTCATACACTCCATTATACTACTATTACTTGAATGTTTCCTTTCAATGCTTTACTTTTGTTTGTACATTGATAAAACAAATTTCGGCACTATTGCGGTGAGAAAACAATTAACAAACAAGTACACCGTTTGCAAAGCTCTTCTCTGATAACAATCTCTCTCTCTCTCGCTCTCTCTCTCTCTCTCTATATATATATATATACACATATATTAAATCCAATAATAATGCCGCAAATATAGCATTCAAATGCTTAATTATTTGGACACGACATGTGTTTTTAAATCGGAAAACAAAGAAGTTGCCTTTAGTTTATTCTTTTGTTGTTTTGATCTTAACTACTTCAAGTAGGTTGAGTTTGTTTTAAGGAAAGTTGCTTCTTTTTTTGGGTTGGAGTAGAAAGTACCCGCTTAACATATTTTCTTGTGTTTGGTACAACCATATATTCTATAATCAACTTGTTCCAATTCATTTAATGCGAGGAAATGCTTATACTAAAATTTATTGGAAAATGTATCATTTTATAAAATTATTGGAGAAATATTTTTTGAAAATATCCTAAATAATATTTTCAAATAATTTTTTTTACTAAAAATAGGGATATTAGGTCACTGGACTGAAGCATCCCTATGTAATTTGGGATTTTTACCTGATCTATCTATATTTAGTTTAGATTAATTTTTGTGTTTTTTCTTAATCATTAAAGAACTCCTTCAAAAGAATAGTGTGAATAAATAAAAACGAATAAGATATTCTCTTAAAATGCGATCCTATTATTTCTTCTCTTATTTTATTAAAAACATTAAGTAAAACATAAATATATTTAACATCTTGAAAACAGAAGAAGTTTTAATCTTTTTTTACAAGAGTAAAAAGATGTTATAGAAAAATTTATAATTATTCAATGAAAAGATAGGGGATAGTCTAACAAATAATACAGTTAAATTATGTCTAAATGTTAATTACAGATGAACAACTGTTGATATCGCAAGACTTCAATATAGTCTTGAGTTCGTTTTCGTTTTCTGTGAGCAGTCCTTCATTAGTATTTAAAAGTTTTATTATAATTACAAAAAAAAAATTGAGGGAAAAATACAAAATAGATATGAATTTAACTGAATATTATAATATTATTAAATTATATGCTATCATAATAATAAATTAATTTCGATTCTGATTCCAACTATCTAAAAGGTGAACCCTTTTCAATCTAAATTCATTAGTTAACATAAGGATCCAGACCCCCTTTTTGACAAAAAGATTGATTATCTCTGGCGTTTGGGATTGCCAAATACTTCACAGGGAAAGAAGTGCCACGATTATGAGGCTCATATTAAATTTAAATCGAGGATTTTTCAATTATATGGCATTTGTTTATGGTGTGACTATCTGGTTTCAAAGAGATGATAAAGTATCAATTCCGAATAGTGTGGAACAATGACATATGATATCATACTAAGGCTTAGTGTGGAGGTATCTATTTTCCATTTAATTGCTGACATATTATGATAATATCTTATTAGTATTACTCAAAACATCGTTCATTATAAATAACTCAGTTATTAATTCCTCTTCTCTAACCCTCCATTTTTGTCTGGCTTAAGCAAATGGTCCTACTGAATAGACATTTCATATAATAACAAATAAAGAAATACTAGCTTGTCAAATTAGACATTAACTGCAATTGTTATTTTACAGCTTACACTTGTTAGGAGACTTACTTTAAGTACAAGGCATTATGTGCCATTTCTATCACATGGTATGTTACTTTTGCAGTTCTCACTTAATTCCTGACCCTACAAACATTGCCAAGACAAAATTCTCTCTGCATGAGATTTCTTTCTTTTCTCATCCTGTCTTCTCTGATTCTCCCACCAATCTATGGCATAATTGGCTCTTGTGTAAGTGGTCCCAATTTAATTAGAAAAGAAATAGAAGAAATAATTGTGATCCTATACTATTATTAGTTTATTACACAGACCCTCAAATTTTACTTTGGTTATATGAGAGGATGGGCCCTAGCATTAGACAATAGACAGAGTAATACATAAAGGGGAATGAGTGAGGTGAGGGGTAACAATTTAAGAGTGCACATATGATATTACCAATCAGTAAGGCTTTTAATACTCAATTGGATTAGGCTACTTTGGGAAAGTGACCAACAAATAATCATTCGAACTTGAAAGGTAACCATACCCTCTATCTGAAAGTAATAGATGGTGATCTTGTGACATTTCATTCAAAGATAATGCAGTTTTCAAAAATAATTTTCCATTTTGGTAAACAATTCAAAAGGGTTCAAGTGCAAAGAAAAATCCGTTTAGCATAAAAAGATAAACAACAATTATTTAGAAGGAAAAACCAGTGTTAATAATTGATTTTTGTCGTTTTTACTAGTTAGAACTTAACTCTCGGAAGAAAGAATAATGTAGTCATCAAATAAATATCCGCCATACCTTACCCATAATATTGCTTATCGCGTGTGATGATTACGAAGCTTTATGTTACTTATCTTCCTCAATGTCTTTCATTGCATTCCTCTGTTACTATAATTATTGTTTTACATCCCAGACATACTTCAAGTGACCAACCAAACATACATCAACTTGATCAACTCAAAAGATCTAAATTCAACTAACCATATCCTTAGATGCTTAGTTTTATTGGGTTCATCATAGCTTGGAGTCTTTTCCGATTTCAATGCTCGTCGTTTTGTCAAGTCCACATTACATTAACCTATTTGTACTCATGAAAACATGTGTAGACACTTTCTATTTATTTTCAAAATTTATTCTAACTTCTTTTAAAATGTTGCAGTAGATTCCAAGATACTACGTAATTGATCAATCTTGTTGCTTACTTCAGATTAATTTTTCTATTATAATAACAACTCTAATATCATTCGCCAACCTATGAAAAACGCCAAGAATAAATACAATCTATTTGAACCTAAAAACTTGAATTGAGATTAAGAAAACCAAATTATAACAAGTTCAAACTGAGAAATATCTAAAAATTTGGATCAACATTGTGAGAAGAGGATAAATAAGAGAAAAAAAGAGATGAAAGATCAAAGCTAAGATGATTAGTGATGAAAAGCCCGTGCTTTGACATGATTTAAGCCCTATTTAAGATGATAATGTTTTCATCATGTTCCTGCTAAAAATTGATATAAAAGTTTCAAATTTTGGTGTTTATTTTCCAAACAATCAAATTAGATAGGTTCTGATACTATAATAGGAAAAATCTACTCCTAAAAGTTAGGTAATAGAAAGATAATTGTTCAAGTTTTATGAGAAGTATTTTGATCATAATCTTTGCTGACCTGAAACATTTTAACAACATGATCACGTGCATTCAAAAGTGAACAATGCTGATATAATCTCAATGTTGTTACATTGAGAATTTGGTATACTCACACACACTAGTCAGAATGTGTACTCGTTTGAATATGATGTGTCTTTTCTTTGTTCTAATGTGGTCATATTGGTGTGGTCACATTGGCTTTTAGGGATGGTTAATTATGCTTGCACTCCTATAATCGATTAACTTAATTTTTTCTTGACTCGTTTCATTTAGATGTTCCCTATGTCAATCAATCCATCGAATTTCAATGTTATAGAGCTAAAAATTGATGAAACTCAAGCTAATCCAGATGATGATGAATATTATACAATAGCACTAATGATTCCTCTAATTATCATGAGAAATATATGGATTTATGCTCTAATTGCTTTTTAAATTCACCTATGAAGTAGATTTGTCACCTATTAAACCATTTTTTAAATAAAAGTTAAAAATATTTAAAAGTTAAATTATTATTATTCACACTTCTTATCTGTCACAAGCTAAAATATCATGTATACATCCAAGTGAGCCGGTCATTTTTCTATAATTTTGTAGTTAATTTTTTTAGATTTATTTATAAGAAATAATTATTACTTTTTTTTAAATATAAAAAATAATTTGTTAATGCATTAATTGCTAAGTTTTTTTTATTGATATCTTTGTTTATTGTAAAATTTGTGTTAACGAGGTACCAACTCTTTATACATAAAAATATATATGTTTATTTATTTATTTATTTTTGCTAATGAAATAGATATATTTATTTATCTAACATATGACAAACTAACTTAATCATTTAATACTATTAGTATTTCTAAAATAAGAATATAAATTTATAATATATAATTACTTTTTATACCATTTAATGAATTAGATACTTATTTTTTATAAACAGAATCGAAAATAGTATAATGTTAAAACTTATTTGTATTTTACAACCTAGTAGACACAGATGGAGAACACAACTGTTTTTTTTCTCATTTTATTTTAACTTTAGCTTTTTATTAATTTTTAGATTTTGCGATCAAATATTGCATTGTTTTGCGCAAGTCGATGTTATAGCTTTAACTCTTAACTTTCAGAAGTTGAATGATTAAAGAAGAGATAATCACGGATCTTGTTTTTCATCGAAAAATACTTTAATTTTGAGCATTTCGCCACCCTGAGTCCCATTTAAAGCTCAAAATCTGTAGTTTGACTTTGATTTAAAAGAAAATATATAACTTTTAATCATAAAATATATTCTTAGAAAATAATGTGTGATCTACAACAAGAAAAATTATTTATTATGTGCGACCAAAGATATTTGTATTGAAAATAATAATTCTTTAAGGGTGGATGTAGCATTCCACGATGATAGTATATAGTTCAAGTGTGAGATGGTCCTTGTAAAACGACAACCTGAACTCCTTGCAAATATCATGTTTAACATTAATATTTTTGTCGTTTTATTTAAAGCTTAACTTTCGAAAGCTTAGTGCAGTAATCAAATCTCCAATTTACCTTACCTAACTAATAATATCATGTATGATCATTACAACCTTTCACTCTCTTTATTTGTATTTTTATATTATGATTATTGTTGTACCCAAACAATGCTTACAACTGGCCACCAAAACATATTAATTATTCAACTCCATTTCGTAATAAAATAACATATTTTCCATTGGATCACTTTAAACGGTCTACACTAAAATTGCACCTAATTATAATCATTTGTTAATATTCTTTAGTTTACTGGATTCAGCTCAACCAATCCACGCTTTTCATTTTTATTAAGTATACATCACTTCAACCTATTCTATAGTCTCATGTCAACGATTTGTTTTTGGTTTTTTTTTTTTTTTCTTCAAAATTATACTCACTAACTTCTTTAACAAATGTTCCTTTTACCTTTTAGGAGCTGCATGGTTAAATTTCTAAGCCTCTTGAGTCATGTCCAATTAATAGTCTTAATCGTCGCAGCAATATATAAAAGTTGAAATACTGTTCTTCACATCTTTAATTAATTTGTCATCATATATGGCTTTAATCTAACTTAACTTTCTCCTAACTCCTTTTTATTTTTTTCGGATATGTTTAGCTCCAAACTTCTAGTTGTAAGAAAGCTGCATGATTAAAAGAAGAAGTAATCACGGATCTTGTTTCTCGTTCAAAAAATACATGTTGTTCAAGCATTACAGCAGAACCCTGAGGCCCCATTTAAAGTCTAAATTTTAGAATTAGTTCTAAAAAGTAAGAACTTTTCATCATAAAAGTATATTGCGACATATACAGTTTACGACAAGAAAAATGTTAATCATTTGAGACCAAAGATTTTGTATTAAAAAAAATGTCATAAGAAAGCCAAGACTAGCCACTTTACCCTTTTAAAACCTCCATTCAGCAAGATTTCCTATGCTTGATTCCTATATCAGAACATTTATTTTGTTGGTTTATATATATGTTGGTGCAACTACGATAGTTAAGAGGATCTTATCAATGTTTGTACTCTTCTCCACAAAAGCAACTCTCCTCTACCATGTGTACATATGTATACACCTCAAAAACTTTTTTATTTTGATTAGCAATTAATTATTGTATAAATCCTTATAATTTAAATGACTATAGATTAGCACAAAGGCTGATTAAACTAAAATGAGCTCTTCCTTGTAATTAATTCCCTAATTACCCTATCCCTTAAGCAAAAGTGAGCTAATTGGATTCAGAGCAAGAGAGTGAACAAGAACCCCTGCCCTCATGTTATTTTTTTTTATGGTCAACTCCCCTCCAGTTCTTAAGAATAACCCTTTAATTTTGGTCCAAGAATTAATCCCTTTTCTGGTGCAACGGTCCATTTTCTCTTGGTCAAGTCAACCATCATTGAATAACTTCCCATGAGTTTTTGGTGTAAGAATAACCCCTTAAAAAATGTCTCATTAACAAGAAAAACATCTGGACTGGACCAACCCTTCGAAGAGTGAAGACCAAAATGAAAAGGCCGAAAGAAACTAAAGCAAAATGTTGTATGGGCTCTGCCTAAACACCAAATCTAAGTGCAAATGGATGGACCAAAATCAGAAGTCCAAACCAGAATTGGCTTGACGCAGGCTGTTGATTCACGGAATGATGATGGAGGGTCTGCGAAGGTTAGAAAAAATACTTTAATTTTTTTATTATACTATAATATTGACCCAAAAAAAAGAAAAAATACTTTATTCAGTAAAAACAAAAAATAATTATAATAAAGTTTATTATTATTATTATTGTCGCAGTCGTCGTATAAGTTCTATTAATGTAATTCTGATATTTTTCTCTTTCATGAAAATTTTTATTTTGTATTTTTATATTAATACAAGAAGATCTTCATTCTGCGTAAATCAGTAAATGTGCCAGCGAATATCTGTAAGGAAAACGTAGATAAAGTTGTATAGTAGTGAATGTAAAACCAACGTGGATAGTGCTTTTAGTTCCATGATGGTAACTTGTGAAGTGTATCTGGTTGCTTTTAGTTTCATAAAATATTATATAAGATGTCTCGCATTTGTTAAAAATAAAGTAAGAAAATTTTTATAAGAGTTTATAAATTATTTTCTAAAAGAGAATTAGACTTAAATTTCTTAATATGATATCAGTATTTATCTAATTTGAATGTTGGACTACTCATGTATATTTAATTTTGTTGAATCACATAAAAATATTTAATTATGTAAACTTCAAGCATTAATAGAGTACTATTAAATGAGTAATATGATCGTCGGAAGGTTAAGATAAATTGTTTTAGTTCCTAAAAAAAGAAAATTAATAAAATATTTTAAAATATATTTCATTTATTGTGTTGGTTTTAAAGTCAATATCAATTACTTATTATTAACATTCTTATTTATGTGGTACCTTTAATGCTGTATAGGATGTTTATGTAGTGCTAGTATCTATATATTTTTTTCCTCTTCAAAGACTCACAGAGCATGTAAAGACAATACTCAATCAAAATTCAATCTCTCCATTATTGTGGTTGTGAATATTAAGGATAATGATATCATAAATCACTTCTATATTTGTGGATAAAATATTTGCTTCCGAATCATTTTTCAACATCTAATTTTCAGACACACTTCATTCTCAGTCATAGTACCTATATATGCCTTCACAACCATGTACACAAGTAGAAGACACTAATCAATATAAATTGTTACAGTTTCCTCCTTCAAAGATCGAGCATGTGTCTATTCTAAGATAAACACACGTTTTCTCTTTCCATACTCTTAAAATAACAAATCAGTTTGTCCCGTGACAATATTAAAAATAAAACATCCTAGTCCTTATATTCAATGAATAAAAGGGCTAAAATATTTCACATTTAGAGACTATTTGGTGACTCTTCTTCAAAGACCAAGTTAGGAGTGAATTCTTCCAGGGACAAAATTCGGCATTCACTCCACCAAAATCAAAATAAAGCATAGATGTTACGGCTTCTCATGGAAAAAAATAATAATAAAACAAACACCAAAAGATCAACAATTTTTCTTTGTTGTCCTTTCAACTTCTTCCTCGCAGAACTATGGTTACTGGTTAGTGGTTTTAAATGGCTTTGAAGCATAATTCCTGAGCTTTTGAAGGATCTTTCTTTCACTGATCCGCAGCATCAAAGAATGATGCTGCTTTTTTTCTCTAACATTACGACACCTTCCCAATGCCTCAATATCATCTTCAATTGATTTCAAACCGTAGAGACTCTCCTTCATATCAGCAAGTGACAGCAGAGCATCACTTACTTTTTTAGTCAGCAACGATTTATTGCTCATATTAAAGGTTTCCCTTGATAAGATATGATTATTCAAAAGAATGGTTTCACTTGATTCATGACAATTTCCAGCAATTGATACTGAAAGGTCTAACTTATGGTAGGCATCATCTGGTAATAAAATGATGTATAATAAAATGAGGAGCTCAATCTGCGGTTCTCCATCAAATGAGATCTCAAAATATTCACTGTTTTGGCTGCCACACGCAGAATAGCCTAACCTCCTCCAAAGGGAGGCTCTTGCTCTACCGTGGCGGTCAGAAAACAATGAAGAACACCATTGCAGTAACAGTTCCAAATCAATGTTCACAATATCATAGGAATTGTCTTGCTCAGTAAATCCATATCTATGAAGCAAAGCAGCATTACCCAATAACTCGTAAGTATTAAATACCAGATAGGCAAGAGTAGCATAAAAGAAAATTATATCTAATATCTTGCATCAAGAGTAGCATAGCAACTTTGGCAGTCATTGAACATTTCAAATTAAAATGAAAAACATTTCCAAAATTATCAGAACAATAAATAAACATATATTACCGAGTTTCATTTATGTGATTACGCAAGACTAATTACTTATCCACGAAAGTTAAGAAAATCACATAACTGAGGAAAATTCTGACCTCGGCTCCACTGCTGACATCTGTTATCATAATCATCTCCAGCATTGAAGTATCACCCTCAGTAACTGAAGAACTATTCGACTCACTAACAATGCAGTTCCCAACATGAGCAGTCTCTAACGCAGTCACATCTATAGAGGAATTTTGAGCCAATGCTGCTTCATCAACAATGCCCTCATCATTGTTAGAACCATCAACATCAGTATCAGATTCATAATTAGAGGGCATAGCAGTGAAATGCACATCCTCTGCACCCGTTTTATGATTGAATCTAGAGCAAAGCACGTTATAGACATTATTAGAATAGGAAAGCCTTCATATCTAGATCACAAACATAACAAGGAAACACAGACACTTCAATATAAGTAGTTGTGTCATGTTGACACTTAGAATACTCTAAATTACATTTTACATTTTTCTTTTACTTTTATTTTGTAAAACTTCTATAAAAATACTAATGGGAATATTACAATAATTAGATAAACTGCAACAATTTTTTAATGTCTACAGTGATTCATTTAAAAGTTAAAGTATCATTTCTATCTTTTGAATTATATTTGTATCTTATGCTAATTTTATACGTTGTATTATAATTGTGTTGTGTCCTATTATTTTTAAAATTTTGGAAATCCCCATATCTCTGTGTCACATTGCATTTGTATCATGTTTGAGCTTTTTAGCACATAAATCACTTTATGCAGATTACACATACTCCCAGTCTCTCTGGAAAGTTTGGCTTTTCCTCTTATGTAAATTAAAAACCTCAAAAGATATTGATGAACCATAGCAGTTCTTGAATAGTATACTAACACAAGCAGGCATTACTTTCTAGACAGGATAAATTTCTCAGGATCCACTAAACTTGAAAAGGCTTTAATGCTAGCACTCAAAATTATCATTCAACCAAGATTAAAGAATTGCACACTTCCTTAAAAAATAGCAAATAAAGGGGTACTCTGAAACTATAAAAGAAAATCAAGTTCAATACCAGAGGCTTTACTTACAAATCTGCCAGGGAAAGCATGCCATGACCATGATAATCATCAATCTCAAAAGATCGTGAAGATATAAGACTTTTCGCTGCAAAGTATTGTTCGATACAAAAGAATTTTGGGTTAAGCTTTGGAGGTGCTAAATCCAATAGGGGAAGAATACTCTCTTTCCAGTCCTCATGTATAAGACCTTTGTCTTCTTGCACTGCGTTTCCGGCCGTCGCGCTGGGAATCGCGCCCAAAAAACAGACAATATCTCGGAGCAATTTCATCCGCGGTCAAATATCGAATTTACCCTTCCTTTCTGAACGTTGGGCAGGGGGCAATCTTGGGATTTCGCCCCCTACATTCCTGATATCTTCTCGTAAGCTGGCCGTAAGCGTAAGTCTCATTCTCATCTCTCAGTTCTCCTAGTTCTCTTCTTCTTCATCTTCTGCCACATCCTCGTTTCCGGTTTTCTTCTTTATCTCCGGCGAAACTTTTGACGCCGATAGCAGTCATTTTCTTCATCTCTGGCGAAGCTTCCGACGTGACCCAAACGTTTGCTGGTCGTCTTCTTCAACTCCGGTGAAGCTTCCGACGCGACTCAGACATTTACCGGTCATCTTCTTCAGCTCCGGCGAAACTTCAGGCGAACCTCCACGTTTTCCGGTGACTGACCATTCTTCTGCAGTTTTTTTGCTATTCTTTTTCAATTACGATGATAGTTGTTGCATTTCATGACTGCGACTTTTGCAGGAACCCCTGTTATGAGTTATTGATTGCTGTTTATAAGGAGGGAACTGGGAAAGACTACAGTTTTTATTGAGTTGCATGGTCAAACCGGTTTGATTAATTTGTTTTCTTTTTGAGGATAAGGAAAGAGTATGGAAGGGTTATTGAATTCTTTGCTAAACCAAAGTTGTTTAAAACCCTTTGGTTTTGCTCCAAGACTTAGTTATAATTTTCCAGAGATCACGAGAAATAGGCATTTAAATCGAGAACCCAAGTCTTGCACCCTGAGAAGTAATTGCGCACGTTTAGGTAGAGACACTACCACTGGCTCCAGAGGAGCCAGTGTTACTGCACTGGATGGTGATGATAAAGGAGAGGAGTCTAATATGGACTGGGAAGTGGAGTTCCTTGGGGAACTGGATCCATTTGGTTACCGGGCTCCTAAGAAAAGGGGAAAAGAACAGAGGTCAAAGTTGCTTGATAATACTGACGGAATGGATTGGTGTGTGAGGGCAAGAAAGAAGGCACTGAGATCAATTGAAGCGAGGGGCATGACTGATGTGATGGAAGATTTAGTCGCAGTGAAGAAGAAAAAGAAGAAGGGTAAGAAGAAGTTGGAGAGCAAGAAGAAAATTGTTAAGAAAATTGAGGACATGGAAGATGATCTTGAGTATAGTTCGGAGGAAGACTTGCCACAGCCTATGCAACCTGTGAATGATTTTGGTGATTTGAAAAGGAGGGTGAGTATGTTTGCTGATGGAATGTTTGTAGAAAAGAAGGAAAAAACAATGGAAGAATTTGTCAATAGGCTTTCTCAATTCTCTGGGCCATCTGACCATAGAAAAGAAGTCAACTTGAACAAAGCAATTACAGAAGCACAGACTGCAGAGGACGTCTTGGAGGTTGCTTATGAAATAATTGTTGCAGTTGCGAAAGGTCTTAGCCCCTCACCTCTGTCCCCCTTGAACATTGCTACTTCTCTTCATCGCATTGCTAAAAATATGGAGAAGGTTTCTATGATGAGAACTCGAAGACTGGCTTTCGCTCGACAAAAAGAGATGTCTATGCTTGTGGGCATTGCAATGACAGCCTTACCCGAATGCTCTGCTCAAGGAATTTCTAACATATCTTGGGCATTGTCTAAAATTGGAGGTGAATTACTTTATATTTCAGAAATGGATAGAATTGCGGAAGTTGCACTGACCAAGGTTCAGGAATTCAACTCTCAAAACATTGCTAATATTGCTGGTGCTTTCGCATCAATGCAGCACTCTGCTCCTGATCTCTTCTCCGAGTTGTCCAAAAGGGCTTCAGACATAATTCATACCTTCCAAGAACAAGAACTTGCTCAGCTTTTGTGGGCTTTTGCTTCTCTGTATGAGCCTGCTGACCTTGTATTTGATTCTTTAGACACAGTCTTCAAAGATCCTTGTCAATTGAAAGGTTATATTAGTGGAAAGACATCAAATAATGATGTACAAGTCAGTGTTGATAGAAGTGGTGCCTCAAATGGATCTCTTGGTTCTCCTATACTAACTTTAAGTAGGGATCAGCTTGGGTCTATTGCTTGGTCCTATGCTGTCCTTGGACAAATGGATAGGAGATTCTTCACTTATGTCTGGAAAACTCTCAGCCATTATGAGGAACAAAAGATTTCAGAGCTGTATAGGGAGGATATCATGTTTGCTTCTCAGGTTCATCTTGTAAACCAGTGCTTGAAGCTTGAATACTCACATCTTCAGTTGTCATTATGCGGTGAGCTCGAGGATAAAGTTGCTCTTGCTGGAAAAACTAAAAGGTTTAATCAGAAAATAACTTCATCATTTCAGAAAGAGGTTGGACGTCTACTTATTAGCACTGGCCTGGAATGGGTCAAAGAATATGTTGTGGATGGATACACTTTGGATGCTGTGCTAGTTGATAAGAAGCTTGCTTTGGAGATTGATGGTCCAACTCATTTCTCGAGAAATACTGGTGTGCATCTTTTGTTTACATATATGAAATTTGTAACTGTTCTTTTTTACCCACTTGAGTCTTGACTAACCAATTTATTATTTTATCATCGTTGCCTATTGTAGGTGTTCCGTTAGGACATACCATGTTAAAACGCCGATATGTCACTGCTGCTGGTTGGAAAGTCATCTCATTATCCTATCAGGAGGTGAGCTCTCCTATTTCATGTTTCAGTTAATACTTACCCACTTTTAATCCGCTAACAATTTTCATCATACAAAATAAAACAGAATAAAAAACAGGAATTTGATCATATATGTTAGCACACATCTTTATCAGTTAGCACATTGTTATCAACACCTGTGCCATACAGAACTCAGTAACAAGAGTATGTATCATCTAGGTAAATCTATTCTTGGCAACTTATGTGCATTTGGCATACCTTTAGAGCGATTGTCTTTCAAATTGCACTCAACATCAGCAGAAACATTCTGTCATAACTCTACACCTGTCATTTTTCCAAATTTTGTTGAGCAAACCATATCAATATATTAACCTGATGGTGTTAAATTGTTTCACCCTCAAACACATGACCTCTTTGTCAGTATCACTATCACAATAAGCTATAACCAATACCTGCGACATGTCCTGACCTTAGAATGTTGCAACCTTCCCCCTTGCTTCCTGCTAAATTGTCATTTTATGTTCCAAAAATCACATCCTCTAAGATGCTCATTTCTAAATTTTATATGTATAAAAAAATTCTAATGAAAAAGTAACCTTAATTATAAATATTTTCACTTCAAATACAATTACCTCTAAAAAAACGTATATATCATGGTTATTTTACACCAACATACACAATGCTGGCTGTAATTAAAGTAGACATGTTTACTCTCAGGTTGTAGTTTATTTTTCATTACTAATCTGTTCAAAATCACAAGGACATTGTTGCCTAGCTTTTTGTTATATAAGTGATACAACATTAATGGTGCGAATCCTGTATACATAATTCATTTCATGAACGTTTATTAATTAATCCACTGTGATATCAACTTAAATAGCAAGAAATGTGGAGACAATCCTTGCAACCAAGATGCTGTAGATATTACAGATGAATGTGCATGTGTCTGCATGAAATAACATTATTGTTCTTTTTCCTCAACCAGATGCTTTAAGGACTTTGTTATTGATAGGAATCTTGTTTTGTCCTTGAAGATTTTATTGACGTTACTTTAGTGCTCATTCTTGTAGTGGGAAGAACTTCAAGGAGCATTTGAGCAAGTAGAGTACCTTAGGAACATTCTCAAAAATCATATAGATGAAGGATATGCCAAAACTACATTGACTGAGGTAAAGTGATCCAATGCTGCTTTTCACAAGCATAAGGAGGTATCAGATATGAATTTTTTTGTTATGCTCCCTAGAGAAATTTTAGTAAAGGGGATGTATATTTCTTAGAAATTTTACATTTCAAAAGCATATAAATATCATTTCCTCCTCCTCCTCTTCACACCTTTTTGTAGTAAAATATCTTAGTCCCTGAAATCAACACCACAGATGAATTTGGTTTTTGGCAATGCAAATTCAGTCCTTGACTGACAATTGTAAATCAATTTGGTCCCTGAAATTCGTATTATTGATAAATTTGGTCTCTAACATGATAAAATAAGTCAATTTAATCCCTAAACCTAAGTGCCTGCAAAGGACCCAGTGCGATTTATTTATCTTTTTGGCTGTGCTAACTTTTTAAAGTTAGATTCTCATTTTGCCATTGTGGGTAGTATCAGCTTCTGTTGAAGCGAACACATACTGGCTCCATTCCTGTCTCTTTACAAGTAATTATGATGTTAATTTGAGCTAAGCGGAGACTCCATTGTCCCTGGAAATGAGAGAAATATGATATCATTTGATCATCAGTGCTCAGACCTTTGATGAGCCTTTCACTCATTAGCTTTACTCCCTTGAACAAATAAAAGGCATAGATTTTTATTAAAAGGCTATTGTATTGTTAATGATCCATGAAAAACCAAACAAAATGATATATTAAAATAACTGGCTCTTTAGTAGAAGCACAGAAGTGGCCACTTTCTTTTTTAATGTCAATAATCCATAATGCCCATAGAATTGTCTTCTAACTCAATTCCCCAATTCTATGTTAGGGATCAACTTCTTGTGTAAAGTTTCGGAAATGTTTGCGTTTGGTAATTTTATTTCTTAATTGGCTGCTCTCTCTCATACTCAGTGACTTGTGATTTAAGGACTCAGATACCTGTAAATGTTGTATTAATTGGGGGAGCATAGTGTTCGCACAGAAGTTATTTGTGTATTCGCTAATCTTTAGTTTGAAGAGTTGATAACTCTGATCTGTCAATTGTACATAATTTGATTAAATGATTTATAGCTTAGTGATAACAACTTAAGAATTAAAGAAAACAAATGTAGGAATAATGTTGTAACACCCCCTCACGTCCCCCAACCCCAACCCAATCTATGTATGTATATGTAGAGAGAGAGAAAGAGTATCGTCTCATCTCTGAAATGGATGATGATTACGCTGAGAGATGGAAGTTGCAACACTATGAACTCATCTAAGGATTTAACAATCTGTTTCATTCTAGCATTTTGTGAATAATCTAACTGATGTTTCATGCACTAAATATCTATTCATGTCTTACTACTTCTTGATTAATTTTCGTCTAGTTATCAGTCTAATGTTTTGTGAGTGTTTGCTGGTTTTAAGAAGATTCACATGGCCTAGGTGTTCTTGATATTGACTTGCTTAGCTGAATTAAAAAAATGTACTTAGCTTTCAACAAAACCATGTTCATCAAAGAGGGAACATCCATCGATATAATGCGGAATGAAGATGGGTGGAATATGGCAGGTGAAGACGTACTAGATTCTGACCTTCGGTTCATCTTTGGTTTCCCGTTTGAGGAGCCGAAGTTATTTTACTGCTAAAACTTTACTTCTACCATGTTGGGAGCCATTAAGCCAATGCGAATCCAAAGCTGTAAAAGGACACATGCAATCATAGTTAGGTAGGTAGGCATGGCTAAGAGTGCTCCAAGTACTTGTTAAAGAATAACTACATTTAACACTACTAATATTTTTTAAATACATTGATTGTCTTGCATTTGCAGGATAAAAATGTCTATGGTTGCATAATGAATTCAGTAATATGCTGTATATTGTAAAGGACTTGATTGAGTGCTGATAATTGGCATGTTGGTGCAAGTGTGTATTTTTCCTTCTCTTTGGATGTGTGAATTCAATAATGTGTGATGAATTGGTGATTTTATTTTTTATCTTGTAGCGCCAAAACCACATCACCATATGAGATGTGTGTTGCTTTGGGTAGCTTAAATATGCAAGTGACTTATTAGTGGTTGCACTGCACATTCATAAATGCGATAGGATTTGAAATTTGATGGATTTTTATCAAACCTTGAGGGAAGAAACTTTGAATAAATTTATTTTTGTTTTATTTATTTACCGATTAAAATATGATAATGTTAATACAATAAAAATAATATAGTCAAAATAATTGAAATCCTTATATATAGCTTTAAAGTGATGTTATTTTTGTTGACAAAAGAAAGTGGGGATTATTCTAAAATAGATGAAATATTTATTAGTCTAACTTGGACATAGAATTGTGAAATAGATGGGCTTGTTCAGACTAACTTTAATGATTCCATCTTTTACTACTGTCTTCGTTTCACATTTCATTCACAAATCCATACAACGGCTTCATCGAACGGTTCCACCGTCTACATTCTCAACTTGGGTGAAATTTCGAGACACATGAAAAAATGCTCACTAAAAATTTTGTATAACTCATGAAAAAAATTATTTACTGATTTTTGCTGAACAGGTATGTCGATACCATTCCTTCACATTTTAAATCTTCCTTTTTGGTACCTTTTTTATGAGTTTTATCATATTAATCTTTAAAGAGTGGATCTTAGCTCGTAAATATGTCGGTTACTATGTTTTAAATTTTTATATAAAAAAAAAAGATAATATCGAAAGAATTAATTTGAAAGATCACTATTTAAAAATTTGATATGCATTTAAAAATGATATTTTAAAATTGAACTGAGTGAAATTGATTATCTAGTTGATAAATAAAATAAGTTGACCAAAAAGAGGTTGATAAAATATAATCACTTTTAAAATATACACATATTATATATGTATATATTTAAAAGTTTTATAGGTACTATTCCAGAATCAAGTCTACTCAATGAAAATGTTTAAAACTTTTGCTTCTCTTAAAATTAATTTTTAATTCTGTATAAAGGAGACAATTAATGTCTACTTGAGTTAACTTTACTTAAATATGGGCACACATCTCAGGAATTGTAAACTGCAAATTTTTTGCCTTTTTCCAAACAGAGTTTGCGGCTCATTTCATGGTGTATTAAAACTGTCAAAAAGGCTAAGAAGTCCAATAGTCAGTTTTACTTAACTCTGAATTAATCTATCCAGCCCTACCCCCATATTAATTACAAAAACTAAATTATTTAGCCTATAATATGCAGTTAAGGTGGAGATATCATAGGTTAGCCCTGATCGTACCAAAGTTATACGAACTTTAATCTCAATTCTCTAAACACTCTCAAATCCTAATACTTGTATTGCGTTTGCTTTCTCTTACTATCATTATCATATGCTAATACTGTAATTCTTAATTTCACTTTCCAAATCCAAGAGGAGTTGGAACACGAGCTGAAGAGAAGTAGAGCTTAGTTCAATTTTCAGTCGAAAACAAGTTTTGGTGTTCGACCAGGAACCATGTCTTTTACTTCACCTCCTCTTCCTCAAAATTTGATCAAATGTTTGAATTTTTATGTGAGGATTTTCATTCTTTTCTATCTATCGGTAGCATTTAGATTTCAATGGTATGGGTTTTTTTTATTTGTCTGTAATGGAATGTGGTTTTTTAGAAGCCTTTGGTCCAACATTCTCGGAGTTCTTAGTCAATGAAAAAATTGGAACAAGTTAGGAGACAATATAAGGAATTATGAAGATTGCATAATGCGTAGCAAGAAATTCAAGGCTCTCTAGTCGTTAGTTGATAATTCAGAATCTAAATTCTCAATTTGAAGTGTTTAATATTACTTATTATAAGAAGTGTTAGAATATTAGTTCTCAAATTTTTACCTACCATGTTTTTGTTAACTACAGCTTTGAGGTTTTTACTATGTCAGGGACATATTCTGCACTGTCCTTACTTTATGACAACTTAAATCATAGTTTTATTTTGCTACGGTGAATGAAATATGCATTTGATGTGATTAAGTATGCGAGCTGTCATTAATTAAATTTGGTAATATGGAGTATTTTAAGACTTTGGCTTCTGAGTTTATACTGACCTCAAATTCCATGATACTTTAACATGAATTGCTCATTTTCATGTGATGTTATTCTTAAGGTCACAATGGACTGAATAAAATATTTTGACCCATAAAGTCTTAATCTTAACCCTAGTTTTGTGGACTTTTTGATCGTAACGCACATAAGTTTGACACCTCAACCCATCATGTATAAAGACGAAGATCCTAGAGATACATGCATGCATAAATTAAAAAGAGGTGCATGAGAAATTGAGAATGGTACAGGATAAGGTACCATACTTAGCTTATGAATTGAGGTATGCTGACCCATAAGATGGCGTCTCTCCATGGATACAGCCAAAAACTATTGAACCATAATTTATAGACCCACAACTTGTCTATAATTTAGTTGATTCTTGATTGTATACGTGTGTTGAATTCAGCTGCATTTTGCGTCCTTCTCAGAACCCCACGTTCTCACATTCAATATATTTTTATCCTATTAGGTTCTTCCAATATCAAATTGGAACAAACCAGGAAATTGGGGAATCAGTTTTGGAAAGTTAAATAGGAAAAAAGAAAAAACAAAGAAATTTATATTGAAGACTACAAATACGGTCCACCAATTATTTTTGGTATCATCCTCCCAAGCAGACTCAGACAAATGGGGGGCATCTTATAATGCAAAAGAAACAAGAGACCAATAGACAAAAAATTTACTCATGGGGTTTCGCCCTTGTTAACAATGTTCTTGTTAGGGGAAGCAATTGAATGTGATCTAGATCTTTTTTTGCTTTCTCTAATGCACAAAGAATCAAACAGCATTTCTTATGTACCATAGCCAGCTAATTCAATCTTCTAAAGAGTGTTTGGCGTTGGCATGTCTCTAGGGTCTACCAATTTCATATTTTGTTTAAATGTTGGTGTTTCTTTTCTTAATTTAATATAAACCTATAGATTTTGGCCTAAAAGTTGGTCTTTGGATGTTGAAAACAAGGCCATTTTAAGTTAGATTGACCAACGGAGTCATTTAATTAAGAGACAAAACTCACCAAAAGAATCATTTTTCTTTTCTATTATTTAGATTAATTGTCTTCATGCATGTCTTTGTACAGATTTTATGTTTTATATAAATTTCATCAAGATTTAATGTTTCATAAAACATATACTGCAATTTATTTAGGTTACTTGAAAAAACATTTGTAATTAAGTATCTTGTTCTTTTTCCAAGTCGTTTTCATTTATAACATACTCCTTTAATAAACGTTTATATACTCTATGTTGCACGTAAAGAAATCAAATCATGTGTTTTGCAAACCTGTAAATGCTAATTAATTTATATCTAAATAATGATACATGTATGGTTATACTAATTATTGATTGACATAGGTACTAGTACAAATCCGAGTCAATCGTATAAACATGTATATAAATTAACATATGAATATTGTTGTTTTGTACGAAAAGAAAGATAATGAAATTGCGATTTTGTACAAAAAGTGCAAGCAATGCTTTTTTAGTTTTTCGTATTCTTTCTTTTCGTCCAAAATAACCACTCTACTTAACATTTAACGGCTTTCTTTTAGCCTAAATAGGGTAAGTTAAAGAAAAAAAAAATCTCAAAATACGCTTCAGCAAAAAAAATTTTTTTTACTAAGATAAAGAATGACCCGTAAAAAAAGTATCATTACTAGAAGTGATCATCGGTCAGTTTTGGGTGGGTTCGAATTTAAAAGCTAGGAGTGTTCAAAAAATTCAGTTTTACAAATCCAATCCATAACTAATATTAAACTAGTTTTAAAAATCTAGATTTATATTAAACTGATTTTTTTATTAACTGTATTTGTGTAACTGGTTTAGTATCCAAATCCATTTTCTAAAACTGAATTTTTTTTTTTAGTTATCTAAATCCATATGTATATGTATAAAGCCATTATCTTATATATTTACTTATTAAATTTTTGTGTTATATTAGTTTATAAAATTTTATAACTATATTTTACCATTAATATTTTTTAATTAATTTTTATAATTAAAATTAAAATATTTAAAATAATTAAAGATATTAAAATATAAAAAATATTTTTAAATTAATGACTACTGTTTTCTTATATTTATGTTTACTTTTTAACTTTTTAATATTATAATAATTTTATTATTATTTATATTATTAATTTTTATTTTTATAAGTTTTAATTTTAACTTTCACTATAAACTTTATTCATTAAAATTAAGTTAAAAATAATAATAAATATTTTATACACTTCTATAAAATATAATATATTGATAAATATTGTTCAAATCTTTTTGAAATACACTGATTTAATACAACGTTTTATATAATAAATTAGTTTTACCTTAAAAAAAATTTTATAAATGTATTGAAAATCAATTTTACGTTAAAAATTAAATTTAAAACTAGTTGTAAACACCAAAATTTTGATTTAAAATTTTTTATTTAAAAAAAATCTGAATTCTAATATTACAAAAGAAGAATGGAATCAAAAGGTTTTAAAGAAAAAAATAAAAATTTGTCTTAATAAAATAGGAAAATTTCAGAATTAATTTTTAAAAGAAAAATAGAACATGACAAATAATCAAACTCTTGAACTAATGCTACTTTATTAAAAAGGGAAAATTTATAATTTTTGGCCTTTTGTGAAAACCCTAGCAATAAAAGAAAAAAGAATCATGGATCAAAGGGGGCTAAAAAAATTTTGAGAGGAGGCATTGTTAAACTTGGAGAGAAAAAAGAGAAAATATAGAGAAAGGAAGGTTAGTGGAAAGGAGGAAGAACAAGAGGCAAGCAAAAAATTTTCAAGAACATCAAGTAAGCTTCATCATACATTTTATACATTTTTCTTCTTCATACATATTTATATTTTGAATAAACATTTTCTATATCAAATCAATCCCAAATGACAAAAAAAAAAAGTTTCAAACCACCACTTCAAACATCCATGTCTCACCACCTCACCACCCATTCCTCCATCTATCATCATCTACAAACACAAAACTCACCATAAAAAACTCTTTTCCTACCTTGTCTCATTCCTCTTTCTTTTGCTCTCAATAACCTTCATCACTCAAAACCATGGCCTCCATTAACCTCACCTCCACCCTTTCATAATTTTTTTATTTTTCTTGGAGAAAAGCACACCCCTAACCCTAAAGTTTTTCCCTCTCAAATCTGAAAATTTAAAATTTGGGACCATTTTATCCTTTTTTTATTTTTTATTGTTTTTTTTGTCCGAATTTTTTATTTATTTTATTTTTATCATTATTTAGTTCAACATATAATTTATTGTTTTAGTTTTATTTATTTATTCATCATCATTATTATTTGTTATTATGATAATTATTAATTTATTTAATGAATGAGTTCTTATTATTTATTTTTATTTTTTTATGTTAACCTTGTTTAAATTATTTTATTTTATTTTATTTTATTTTATTTATTTAAAATCTCTTGATACCGTTTACTTTACAATATCATATTTGAGTTGGTTTTTTTTTTTTATCTCATTTTAACATTAACAATAAATTATTTCCTTTTTTTATATTTCATTATTTATATCTTACTTTTTAGGATTTTTATCTTTTATTTTATTTATTGTATATTTGTATCATATTAATGCGATTTAATTTTATATTTATGATTACTTTATCTTATATTGTGAATACTAAATTACTTATTTTTTTGTATAATTAATTAATAAATAATAATATAATTGTATCAATTTATAATACTAACGTATAGCTTCTCTATCGTCATGTATTATAAATTGATAAAGTCTATGTGTACCTACGTTACCAAGACTTTATGCAATATTAATTTATTACATATTATCATTAATTAATTAGTTAACCACTTTAATAATAATGCAAGATGTATTTCTCTTCTAAATACTAACTTACAAATTAATCAACTAATTTAAATCTAAATTGTTTTATTAAGAAATAATTTATAATGCTAATGTGTAGCGACTCTACCTTTATGCGTTATAAATTGTCAAAATCTATGTGTACCAACATTACCTTAGATTTTATATAATATAAATCTCTCAAATAAAATTTTTAATATTTTTATTAAATGAGTATCTTCTTTAATCAATTCAAATAAAATTATTTTTTATTAAGATAGAATTAATTTCATATTTTAAATTTTCTTAAGTCATATTTCAAATTTTGATAAATTAAATTACTATAATTTCTTCATTTTATAAATTTTTATAATATCGATGTGTAATTTACATTGCCTTCGATAATTTAATAAATTATAAGAGGTTTATGTATAGCTTACGCTATCTTAAATTTTTTTCAATATTAATCATAATCAAAATTCAAATTCAAATACTCCATTTACGAATAAAATATTTCTTAACGATTTGTAGTATAGTTGTGTGATCTTCCTTCACTTTCTGTATTATTTTCTCATAGGGTACATGTATAACTGCATTATCTTGTATCCTAAACATTATAATTTTACGAAAATAATTTTAATTTTAAAATAATTTTTTCTTTTACTAAACTTAATTATAATCAACTAATTTCATAATTTTTAGATAGAATTACGTGGCTTTGAGTTCCTCATTGCACTTGGGGATAGGTAGGAGCGGGAACCGAACCCGTCAAGTCAAAATAATTTTTAAAATAACCCAAATAATATTTCAATAAATAATATTTCTTCTTTTAAAATAAAATAATTAATGTTTAGGGATTAAATAAATATTTTTCAAAATTAGAATGAATTTGCACAATTAATTTTAGGTAACCATTTTTAAACAGACGTTGTAGGGTGCTAATACCTTCCCTACACGTAAATGACTCTCGAACTCATTTTTGGTTTCAAAGATCGTATTATATTTAAGTTTTTTCCAAGTTTTTTTCTTAAAATAAACTTTGGTGACGACTCCTCTGATATTTTGAACAATATTTGTTTTTCGCCGTACCGTTGCTATCGCCTGGTTGCGACACTAGTTTCAACAAAAATTAAATTTAAAATTAATTTTAAAGTAAATTTAAATTTCAAAACTGTTTTTGAACTGATTAAAAAATAAAATAAAATAGTTTAAAATTTAACTCATATAATTAATTTATATGATGAATAGATGATAAAAACTAGAATATATTTAAATATTTATTACTTTAATAAAATATTAAAAATATTATTAATAAATTAAAATATACGCGAATATTTTTTTTAATATGTATTATTAATTCTTTTTAGAGATGTAATGGATTAAAGTAATATATATATATATATATATATATATATGCAAATATAATGTTATTTTGTTTATTATAAAATTATAATATACTTTTATTATACGGTAAAAATGGTTTAAAATCAGTTTTAAACCAAATCTAAATTTTAAAACTAAATTTAAACCGGTTGTAGAAAAATTAAAATGGATTGGTTTATAATCCAATCTATATAATTGGATTATAAATGGATTTAGATTGAATTTTTAAAAAATCCAATCCATGAACACCCCTACTAAAAGTAGTTAATTATATTTAACTGAATTGTTTAAAAAAAATATCTAATTTTATCTAATTTTTTATCGGTTAATTCAGATTTGGGTATATCAGATAACTCACTAAATCGGTCGGTTAAGCCTTATGTCAGGCTTTAAAAATTTTTAATAAAAATTATTGTTAAAATACTATTTCCTTCCTTACGTTCTATATTGGATTTTATTAAAAATTTGGAAATAGAAAATTATTTTGTTAAAAAAATATTTATAATAACTTTTTTAAGATAAAAAATATATAACTAATAGTAGGTTGATTTTAAATTATCATTTTATATGAATTTTTTACCTAATAAAAAAAAATAAAACTGAGAATAAGAAAAATTTGGATACATGCCAATATCTAAATTAAGATAAAAATAGTTCAAAATATGCATCATTAACATATCTCAGTACAATAAAATTAAACTGTTATTTTTTTTTGAAATCCATAGACTAATAGCAAGTTATCAAAAAAAATTTAATTAATAAAATATAGAACAGTCTTACTTATCCATTGTATATAATCAAATTATACAACAATAACATTCACAAAAAATTCTGATAGCATTCACTCACATATGCCACAAAACTTAAATTAAAATACATCTATTAATGAAACATAAAGCAATAGCCATATCCATTATATTGATCAAATTATCCAGAAATAATATCCACAAATTATATTTTAGTAGTATCCACATATCCACTATATTGATTGCATTATCCAAAATAACATCCACAAATTATATTTTGATAGTATCCATATATGCAAACTGTTTTCTTATCATAAGAAAATATAGTTAGTTTTAATATAACCAAAGCATAACAATATTTGATAGGAATTATAAAACAAAATAAAAACAAAGTGAGTATATTACCAAAAATCCAAATGAGTGCATACTATGCAATGCTGGTGCACTACTATTAGATTCATAATCTGTAACATCAGAATCATGATATATAATTTAAATTAAGATTCATAATCAATATTGTTAAATTTAAATAACAGAAAAATAAATAAAGTAGAAGTCACCTAAAATTTACATTTGGTATTAGACACATTGCAGCAAATACTACCAATTTAATTTGCAAATTCTAAAACATAAAAAAATAAAAAATAATTAAAAAATAAAATAGTAAAAAGAGCAAATTATTTATGTAAATAACTAATTACCTGCACAAAATGTTCTTTGCCCATAAAAAAGCATGACAGCAGTAGTCAGCAAACACTTCTAGTTAAATTTACAAATTCTAAAACATAAAAAGAAAAAATAATTAAAGAACAAGTGGTAGCAAAGGTAATTTATTTATATAAACAATAATTACCTATACAAAATATTCTTAGCCTATTAGGAGTAGCAGCAATATGCAGTCATTTTTCCAAAGCCAAAACAACAATGCACAATGTACCTATTACATGTCATCAAAGTGACATTGCCAAAAAATTGCATTTGATACACAACATTGCACAGAAGACAATAAATACAAACAATTAATATCAACAAAATTAGATCCTAAATGTGTTGGAATAAGATATTACCTAGGACAGCCTATGGCTATCCAGATGCCGCTGCAACAACAGCAACAGATGTTGATCCAGGATGCTTATTCTTACCCTTCTTTCCCTCTTTCATATCTCAACAACAATCAAATAAATAATAGAAAGGTTAAGCAAATAACAATATACAATAAACAAGTAAATTTGTACAATTTAAGAAAGAAAGTAAGAATATCTTCCACAATTTTGCTAGTAATCTCAAGCTTTTCACTGACATTCAACTCTAAAGATGGATTCAACCCTGATTTTAACCAGTTTTGAGTAATCTATGTATCGTGATGATGGCACATTAACAAAATAACGTACACAGACAAAAAAAAAACACAAATGAGTAAACCCCTCTTTACCCACAACAACACAAACTCAGTTATCCATTAAAACAAATAATAAACACACAGAATAATATTAGCAAAAATAGAACTTCTAAAGCGTTTACCTTTGCAAGGAGAAGCAATGACAACACAAACGGAAAAAAAGGAAAACCTAAAATAGAGAAAAAGGCAACAATAGATTAAGAAACGACATTATAATAAAACATAACGTACACAGAAAAAAAAAAGAATCAGTGAACCCCTCACCCACAACAACACAAAATCAGAAGTCCACTAAACCAAATAACAACAACACATAACAATATTAACAAAAAATAAAGAATAAAAACCATAACCCTAATCCCAAAGAAATAAAAAACCAAAAAAATACTTACCCTTAGTAAAGAGAAAAGTGGAGTTGACTGGTTGAAACTTGAGAGTAAGACAAATAAAATAAAAGAAAGAAAGTGTAATATGTGGTAACAAAAATCCTAGCAGAGCTTCAAAATAGCCAAGAAAGGAACATCGAACACAGCGTAATCTATGGTAATCAAATAACAATAATAGATTAAGAAACAACATTATAATAAAACATAACGTACACAGAAAAAAAAAATCAATGAACCCCTCACCCACAACAACACAAAATCAGAAGTCCATTAAACCAAATAACAACAACACATAACAATATTAACAAAAAATAAAGAATAAAAACCATAACCCTAACCCCAAAAAAATAAAAAACCAAAAAAATACTTACCTTAGTAAAGAGGAAAGTGGAGTTGACTGGTTGAAACTTGAGAGTAAGACAAATAAAATAGAAGAAAGAAAGTGTAATTCGTGGTAACAAAAACTCTAGCAGAGCTTCAAAATAGCCAAGAAAGGAACACCGAACACGCCGCACAGATGAAAGAAATGAGGGAAAGATGTTGTAGTAACAATTTGACCTAATAACGAAACTTGGCTGGATCCAAATTAATGTATATTTAGTAAATTAAAACAACGGATCCACGCCTCCAAAATAGCCAAGAAAGGAAGACAGTGCAGATAAAAGAAACGAGGGAAAGATAATGTAGTATTAATTTGACCCAATAATGAAATTGGACTGGCCCAAATTAATGTATATTTAATAAATTCAATAACAGATTCACGTATAGATGTATATTCGGTCGGTTTCAGGTACCGACAGTTTTTTAATTTTTTACCCGTTACCGACCTAATTTATCCATTTTTATTCAAAAAAATATAATATTTATCTGCTATTCATTATTATCCAAATTTAGTTGGGTGGATTAGTCGGATTTATTCGAAGCAAAACGGATACTTCAGTTCTGCACTGCCCTAATCATTACTGTCGATTGAGTCATAGTCAACTTCTGTGTTAGCACTTTTAGCTTGATACATGCATTGATTGGTTCACGTGACAGTTCTCTTGAATAGTTAAGCTATCACCCTAATCTCTTTACCTTATCCTCATTTTCTTTGCACTTCTTCTTTATTTATTCTGTTAAATGGTTGTGGGAGAAAAATCAGAGATTTTGATAGTTAAATAGCTCAAATTTTAAGAAGTAAGATTTTCTCACACTAATATAAGTCTAAAAACCATTACACTTCATTTGACACTTTCATTTAACTTACATTTAACCGGTTATAATTTATTACTTCACTAACTTTTAAATATAAGTTAAATAAAAAATTCAGATTTAATGTAAGAATTTTTAGACTTACACTAATATAATCCTTCTTTAATTTTAATATTTTTAGTTGGTGATTTTCCTGTTTTGACGTTGTTAAAAAGTGAAAAGAATTTATTATATATTAAATATAAATTTTAATATCTTCTTCTATATTTATCATTTTTTAACATTTGACAAAAAAAAAAAATCAAGACCCGGACACTAGAGCTGATAGGAGTGAATGGTTTTAGGCTTATCTAGTTAGTAAAAAAATTAATTTTAAACACACACACACACATATATATATATATATATATATATATATAATTATAATGTTGGGATAGATATATATTTATTTATTTAAAATTTATGTTAAATTAATTTTTATTATTTACAATTTTAAAGGTTGAAAGTATTTTTTTTAGTTAAAAGTGATTGAAATATTATTTATTTATTTATTGTAATTATAAAATTAAAAACATAAAAATTTATAAAGATTTTTAAATGTTAATAAATAGAGAAATATAAAATAATAAAATTATATAATATAAAAAATAAAATTAAAAATATAATTTAACGTTCTATCTTTATTATTTTTTTCTCTTTCAAAATTATATCATCATTTCCTTCTACAATCTAGTGTTCCAAATAACTACAATTTTATTCATCTTACATATAAAAAAAAATAATTATAACAACAAATACTAATAGAGATAATTATTGAACAAATTAATTTAAAATTTCTTCTTTTCACACGTAAAATATTACAACTATATACAGTTGATAAATTTTATTCATAAACAAAAAATTTTAATAATTTAAACAAGTAATAATCACATAAAATAATAATTATTTTTACTCTAATTAAAACCATTATTTACATGATAGTTAATATTTTATTATTATATATTTTATTCATAATTATTTCTATTAAAATAATATTATAATTACAATTAAATAAATTTCTTTTAAGTATTATTAAATTAAATTAAACACGAAATTTTAATTTTAAATTTAAATTCAAATTACCGGAGACAGAATTTCTAATATGATAAAACCTTCTCTCAAGAACTTCTAACTTTTTGATAAAATTTTCTGTCAACGTGTTTGCGTAGAGTTGTGAAACTATATATTGGATAAAAGATGCGGTGGACGACACTACACCACACGTGTCGACGCCCAGATGTGTCGGCCTTTAATCAGCTTATACATGAAGTTTCGACAATTAAAAAACCAATATTAACAGTTAAAAAGAAAAATTAGGCACGGCTCAAGTGTAAACAATGATTATTATGCGTAAACTATTTTTATTCTTAATAAAAAATATGTTTTGTAAAAATCTCGTTTCAGTAAAATGGTTTAAATTTGCACTAACTAAACAAAAAAAAAAAAAAAAAAACCACATTTAACAAGGTAGACAAATGTACATACACTAAAAGAAAAATACCGTGGTAAGAACTTATTACTATGTCCATGTATGATAGTTTAATTATTCTCTTTTATACTATTTTTTTTTTAATTTGGTACATGTTTATTTTCTAGAAAATAAAATCTTGAGTTTAAATTTTATAAGTATAGAAAAAATCTAATGAAAAAGTAACCTTAATTATATATATTTTCACTTCAAATACAATTACCTCTAAAAGAACGTATATATCATAGTTTTCATACACCAACACACACAATGCTGGCCTTTATTAAAGTAGACGTGTTTACTCTCGGGTTATATTTTATTTTTCATTGCTAATCAGTTGAAAACCACAAGGACATTGTCGCTAGCTTTTTGTTATATAAACTAATCCAACATTAATGGTGCAAATCCTGTATACATATTTCATTTGGTGAACGTTTATTAATTAATCCACTGTGATATCAATTTAAAGAGCAAGAAATGTAGAGACAATCCGTGCAACCAAGACGCTGTAGATATTACAGATGAATGTGCATGTGTCTGCATGAAATAAGATTATTGTTCTTTTTTGCCTGACCTAACACATGGTTTAGGTCATTAATAGGAACACATTCATTTAAACTAACCTTCATATCCCGAATGGTTTATATTCTTGTCTTTCTAATTCTAAGACATCATATCTAAAATGCTGAATTACTTTTAATGTTTGTATCAGTTGTTAATTAGTATCCTGAAATTCTACCTTAAAGATTATTAGAATCAATGGTAAGACTGGGCCAACTGGTGTGCCTATTTCTTAATTCTATGAATTTTTTAATATTGAAGATTATAATACTAAGAAATCATGGTTATTTAATTCATTGATTTTGTCTTAATTAGATTGAATAAAATTTATATCTTTTCAAATTTATTATAAGAATAATTAAGTATTAGTATTTTAAAGTGTTTCTTTGCATACTTTGATGAAATTGTAAAATTATCCTATTATATATATATATATGCTCTAGAACACAGGAACGATATAAAAGGATATATAATATCTTATACGTAAACCAATAACTATCAGAAAAAAAAAAAAAAGTTAAATAATAACAAGAACTGTTATTTATAAAAATTCACAGGTATCTTACCAGTTATAATATCCTTACATTCGTTTATATAATTGGGATCACGATCAGCTCTTACAAAATCTCAACGGCACCATTTGATATTAATATTATATAACCCACACGACTGCCGTTGACAAATACTACTATATTTTTCCAACAAAAAATAAAAAATAAAAAATACTACTATATTTTTATATATAGGTTTTATTGTATTTTTAATTTTTTTTGTATTTTAGTTGATACATAATTTTAATTATTCATATTTAACTCTTATAATTATTTAAACGAAATCTTTTGTCTAAAAAATTATTTAATAATTAATTAATGTGATATATCATTAATTTATATGATATATATACTTTTTTTAATATATTATAAATTTTAAAATAATAGACTTGATTTAATTAATTTTAAAATTATAAAATTAAATGCAATGAATTATCTTATTGCTTGAAAAAGAAAGCTAGCTTGAATGGGAAGTTTCTTACATATATTTTCTGAATAAATAGAGATTTAGATTAATCTTGTCTTATCTTTCTAACAATGTATGGTCCCATTTAGTATATATTTAACGTACAAGATTAGATAGTGAGGTAATATTTTTTATAATAATTTTTTATAGTTGTTTTTTATTTAAAAAAAAAAGATATGATATATTTATGTTTGTCTTATTTTTTATTTTATAAAATTTATTCCGTGTTAGACTTAGATTAAAATAGGTAGAATAGGATAACCTAATGTACTTACTTGTGTCAGATATAAAATAAAATAAGATTATATCTTACTCTTTTCATATTTTATTTTTATATAACTCAATCTTATTATTTTCTATCTTTTTAAGTTCATCGAACTAGCTCATATAATTAAGTAAAAATATTTTTAAACTAATATTTTATTCTTTATTACGTCAGGTGACTCATTCAATACTTACTTTCTTAATTAAAACTTAATTTAAATTTTATATTTTTATAATTTATTTTAAAATTTTAAAAAAATTATCTCTAAATTCAATAATATTTAATATGATAAAAATTTTATTATTAATAAATATAAGTTTAAACTAAAAAAAAAGTATAATGTATCTATTTTAAAAAAATAAATAAATTATAGCACAAAAATTTATTAATTATTAAATATTTTTCTAATGTGCTGTCCCAATATCGAGGAAGCTCACCTATGCTTTACTTGGTCAACAGAAAGATTGATGAGATCAATTAGTATATATACCCATTTTGTTTCTATTTGGCATAGACAATGTGTCATTTGTATTGCCATTTTCGTTTCCCAATCTTAAATCGTGTTTCTTGGGAAAAAAAATGTTGTTCCAGATAGACTCGTCCAATAGAAGAAAATTAGGAAAGGAAAGATTTCGGGACTTTTTGCTTTTGTAAATTATTTTTATTTTTATTTGTTTTATTACAAAATTATTACTTTAGTTTTATTATATTTTTTTTTTCAAAAATTTTATAAAAATAAAAATAATTACAAAACTGTCATCTTGTATAGGAAATATTGAAAATAAATTATTTATATTTTCACTATTTTTATATAAATTTTTAAAACAAAATAAAAATAAAAAATAATTTCTCAACCAAACAGTTTATTTTAACATGAAAAAAGAGAGTAGCTTGTGACAATGTTTATTTTTTTATATTATAAATTTAAGTCGTTATTCTTGAGCTAGAGTGTTTTGAAAAATTATTCTTATTTTTATTATATTATATACTTTTTCTTAATTATTTGAATTTACATCGTGATATACCATATCAAATTAATTAAATTTTAAAAATATATTTTAAAATTTTGGCACACTATATATATGATGTGTTTTAATAAATTATTTTTATTTATTTTTAAATTGTATTTCTTTAATTTAGTATAATAAATTTATTATTAACAATAAAAAATATTTTGATTTTGATTTTATTAATTATTTTGTTTATAAGATTTATTTGAAATTGAAGATACCTATATAATTTATGAAACACTTTTTTATTGAAATAATTTTTTTAAAAAATATTTTCAATATATATACCTACCCGATGTTGGTATACATTATACACGTGGAATCGAATAAGCTTTGTTTTTTTGGTGTATACACATATCATTTTGCATTATGATATATGTTTCTCTGTCTTGCGCAAGTTGGAATGACACATGACCCAGCATGTCCAGCGAGGTCCCTTGGTAGCTCCTATATATATTTAAGCGCAAGAACCAAAGCCAAGCCACTCATCATTTGCATCAAATCCTCTCCCATCCAAAAAGAAAGCCTTAAGAGTTGTTAAAAGAACCAAGAAATTGTGTTATGGCTTGCTGGTCTGCAGAAAATGCCACAAAGGCCTACCTTAGCACTTTGAAAATGGTGAGTATCGATAATTCTATATCACACGTCTCAAAAAAATTCCTAGCTAGTTTCTTGAATCTCTCAACATATATCTTAATTAAGATTACATGATGGTATTCTTGATCTGATTTATGGATTCTTTTGTTCAGGGTCAAAAGGGCAAAGAGCCAGATGTGGCTGAGTTTATATCAGCACTAGCTGCTGGAAACAACGCACAACTTATGGTTGTGGCATGTGCTGCTGCAGCACACTCCACCACACTAGCATTGGTTGCTGCTGCTCATCAAACTGGTGGCCAAGTCATTTGCATTGTTCCTGGCCATGAAGAGCTGAAGGCCTCCAGAAAGGCCTTGGGAATGGCTTCTCATCAAGTTCAATTCATGATTGGAGAAGCTCAAGAACTTTTGTGTGACCAATATGAAGCAGCAGATTTTGTGCTCATTGATTGTAACCTCGAGAACCATGAAGAGATTCTTAAAGCAGTTCAAGAGGGTAGGAAGCAAAATGGCACAGTGGTTGTGGGTTACAATGCATTTAGCTGCAGAGGCTCTTGCTTGTCATGTGGATCAAAAACACAGCTTCTTCCTATAGGAGAAGGGCTTTTGGTGACTAGATTTGGGGTCACTGACACTAGTCCAAAATATGCCACTAGAATGGGAAAGATCAAAAGCCGTTGGGTTGTCAAAGTAGATAAATGCACTGGCGAGGAACATGTGTTCAGGGTCAGATTTCCTCACGGGAAAGTGATTCAAGCTTAATCATATATATATATATATATATATGCATGTTAGAATATTAGGATCTCCTTCGTTTTACTCTAGGCAAAATTGAGTGCTAAATTTTGCTTCTATTAAGAAGCACTAGGAGTTAGTCCTATTTTTCAATGTATATAGCAGATTATAAAAATATATATATTAATTGGATAAATTGGTTGAAAATATTTGTTACGTTTCGCATATATATATTCTAACAAAAATAGTGTAAAGGCCACGTATAACAAATGGCAATTATAGACTCAAACTAGTAAGCACCTTCGTCGAAAGTTCCTTAAAGACAATTGGAGTCACGAGGGGCACGTATGTGAATCTCACAAAATCTCCTTTTGGTTGGACTTTGAATATATGTAACTCATAAGAAAGTGGAAGGGCAGATTATACGATAAAGATCCATACTTACAAAAACGCGTGCATACTGTTTTTAATACAATAACTTTGTCATTTGAACTAAAAATTGATACTATATATAATATTATATATATTTATTTCATTTTTGTACATACACATATCTTAAAATTTACTTTAAAAATAATGAAACGATTAAAAGTTGTTCCAAAAATTAAACAGAAACATCTTTAATAATTAAATTATAGATATGTCAAAGTAACAAACACAAATATACGTTTTTATTAATTTTATTAAGAATCAATTAAGAGACCTCCTCCCAATTTCAAATGGAACGCAATCTCTTGACAATGTTAAATGGGTGTGAAATAGATAGAGAGAAGAGAGTGATACGAAGAAAAGATGAAGAAAAAAATTGACAAATGATGTGATAGAAAAAAGAGGGGGAGAGAAATAGAAAGAAAATAATAACAAAAATTAAATATAAGAAAATATATAAAAGTTAATTTCAAATTTACTTTACCACAAGAGTTATGCCTACTTAGCATCAAACATTATAAGAGCAAAAACAATATTTCAATAAATAAGCAGCTTTTTATCCTAGTTTTCTTTCCACACCAAAATTTAGCTAATTTATTCTGTAAAATTTCTGTAAGAATAGCATTTCATTTTCCAAACAAATTCCTGATTCAGAATATTAAAAAAAAAATGAGCCATTTCTACTTGATCATAGTTAAACCTAGAGGCAGAGAGAGCATGAAGGTGAATGGAATACGAAAAGAGCCCCTAGGCCCAACAGCATCACCAACTTGGTATGTACACAGTACAGACAACAGGCTGTACAGACAACATTAAGAGTACCAAACTCTCTATTTTTGTGTTACTCTAATTAAATTACAACCACTTGGGCCGAGTTGCTTACCTGCTTCAACGTGGGGCACCAGTGGTTTTGTCTCTGAAAATTACAGCACAACCCTTCGTACTATTCTGGCTGCGTAGTTGTGTATTAGCATCAGGTAAGAGTGTAATTAACTCAATAGCAACAGCTTATTCAGCACTCAACAACAGCTAATCCATGTCTACATGTGTTTGGGAATCACTGCCAGCATTAACATGTGTCATGTGAGCTTCAGAACCCTTGTCTTTAGATATTACAAAAATTGCTTCATATACTATTTCCCCTTTTTGAAGATATAAGCTGTTGCAGTGTTGCTGCTTCCTAATCCTACTACTTCTGCCTTATGGCCTGTAATCAGCAAGAATTATAAACTCTACCAACATCAGTTCACGAGATTATTAATTTGTAAAATCCATTTTTTTTTGTTAGATAGTTTTATTTTTAAAAATATAAGAGTTTTCCGTTCTATATACACAAGGAGATTAAAAAAAACTATTTTAGAAAAACAATATTATACATAAATCATCTAATTATAAATTACCATATTAATAAAAATCATTGAATTTTATAATTGACTGACAGATTAAAATTTTACACCAAAAATGTATCAAAATTAATTTTTTTTATAATTCACTTTCTGTGTGTAATTAAATACTATCCATCTAGTACGTTCTCTTAGAATGGTGAGTTTTTTTTTTTTTTTTTTTTTGTCACGCGTCTTTAAAATATCTTGTTTGTCTGTAACCCAAAATTTCATTTACATCTTACTCCATTTTTTTTTCTTTTCTTTTTCAGGGAAAATTTGTTTTGGATGGCCTTTTGTTTTCAGAGAAATTGGGCACAGAGTGTTGACTGATGAGTGAGCAACCATGCATTGGGCTGGGGTGGGGTCTGGTGTACTAAATATTGGACCCAATGGGGAGTGGCTAAGGCAGAGGAACATCCTTCAACCACTAGACAACCGAGCCCAAATAACTCAAAGCATGTGGGAACATCCATCCTCTTTTTGAGTCCCACACAAACAAAGGTCTCCTAACTCCATAGTAGTATTTATTAAAACAGCCTACTCCTATGTGTGGGATTGCATATCTCTCCTATCACATCCTATTCTTCTGTGACAAATATCCACTTCCTATAGGAAAATGTTTAGTGAGCATCATAATGTGATAACCAAAAATTGTTTTCTTTAATTTTTTTAAGATGCATGTACATGGATAAGATAAAAAAATAATAATAATTCTATATATGAATAAAATAAAAAAAATTCTATACAATATATACGGTCAACTTTTTTGTAATGTTCAAATAAGGTTAACAATAACATATATCAGTTGTAATATTTTTAAATTGTTGATAAAAATAAAGCCTAATAAAATTCTTTGGTGAGAGGCCTGATTACAATTGAGCATATTAGGTCACATTGCAACTTTGACAGGAGAAATGTTAGTATCATACTCTTTAGCAAACTCTTTTAAACACACTAGCATTTGTTGAAAACTACATAAATATGAAAGAAAATATTAATTTGAGTAAGAAAAAGTGAGACTTACATTATTTTTGTAATTTTTAATATTTTAACTAATAATTAGGAGTATGTTAAAAACAGTTTGTTGGTAGTATCTTCAATTTATAATATTAATTGTTAACGTATATATCAATAACTTTTATTTATAATTTTAGCAGTATTTTATAAAAGATAAATTTCAATTATACTGTAGTTCAAACTTCTAATCCATTAGCACTTTATTGAGATGATGGAGCTTACAGCCCGATCCATTGTTGCTATTTAGCTCATCTGATTTATCAATCAAAACACCATAACAAATCTAAATAGCTGTATCCCTACAATGAACGAGGTACCAATAATACGGTGATAAAAAAAATGTTACAATAGAAACAAAAAATCTTTTCAACCTTTTCAACTTACTGTAATAACAAACAACATAAAATCAGATGGTATACAAATTTAAAATATCTCCCAAAAAAAAAAACTTCAAAAAAATTAATAACCTTAACAAGTGATAAATAATTTAGTTCATGTCAACACTGCAAAGAATCCATTTTCGTCCAAATAGATATTAATTTTAAAATGTTAATGCGTTCCTTGTACAAAAAATTGTTGATATATTCCAAAACGCATGTAGAATATTTTATTTGATAAAAGGGATTTTAAGGCAAGTTAAAATGGAGTCGTATTTAACCTGATGTGAATCACGGGTCCCATGGATATAAAGATAGCAGTTGTACCAAAAAGGAACTTTGAAGTTAAAATCTTCACGGGCATGTGAGTGTAAATGCCTATGAATGGTCCTTCATGTTCGTGTATAAGCTGATAACTACGGCAATGATCGTGACAAAAGATACATCCAATTTTTGTCAGTAAAAATAACGTTTTAGTGCAAAAGATTTTTAACGGAATGTGGTGAAAAAAGAAATGAAAAAAAGTTCATAATTTAAATTCAGAGTATGGACAGATTCTTGGTACCTTATATCCAAGAAAAAGAATCTTGGTACTTTAGATTGTTGTACGGTAAATAAGTGTGAGAACCAGTAAAGTCACTTTTTTATAGCATTTGAGCAAGTCATAGTATACATGCCATCATGTTTCATCTGAGTGTTACATGTGGAGAGGAAAAAGTTAGAGAAGAAAAAAATAAAATTTCTCCAGGTTCTCTCTTATTGTCAAGAAAAAATGTTATTATTCTCTCTTATAATTAGAGAGAAGATATATTATTCTTCTACGACAAAAGTTTCAGTTTTAATATTTTTCGATTCTAAGTCTATTTTAGTTGTAAAATATTTATTTTATATATTTTGGGAACTAACAATAAGGATAGAGGGAAGGATTGTATTCCTGACTGAAAATTGAAGAGGCATTAACCTTGTACATAAAAATACATTCAACAAAATTACATGTAATGTGAGCAAAGAAATGTCCTTTCTCTAAGCTACAACCTACTGTGTACAAGGCACATTCACACAAAAGGTCCTTAGATAAGGACACTTAACAATATCATATCCCAAGGTCATCAGCATGAGCAGTTAGCACTAACTTGTCTCATCAGCCACTCAGCACATGCTGTGGAGGATGATGGATGAAGCAACAAAGAAGTCATTGAAATCAGAGACAGCTACTACAGTTGCCCAGTTCTTGAACAATGGCTGCCATGGATGGTCTCTCAAAAGGAGTCTCGTGGGTGCAAAGCAAAGCTATTTTTGCTAGTTTCGCTGCCTCATATTCAAAGAATCTGCCTTGGAGATTCGGGTCGATAAATTCTTGGAATTTGAAGGATTCTGCAGCAAGCCTTATTGAGCTAGTGATCTTGAACTTTCCTGAAAGGATTTGGAAAAGCAGCACCCCAAAAGCATAAACATCACTTGTATCGGCAAACCGGCCAGTGGTGGTGTATTCAGGAGCTAAGTAACCCTTTGCTGCACTACCCTTGAGTGCTGAGAAGACAATATCATTAGTAAGAAGCTTGAACAGGCCAGAATCTGCCAGCAATGGATTATACCGCTGATCAATGAGAACTTTGTTAGCTGAGATATTTTGGTGAACCAGAACCGGTTTGTTTGCTTTGTATGCATGTAAATATGCCATACCTGATTAAGAAATAAGAAGACAAGGTTTAGTATATAGACTTCTAGAATGGAAATCACAGAAAGTATTTATGTCTTCTAATTACACTGAGTAATAAAAAGATCACATTTCCAATTCCTAGTCTTGCCATTTTCTTATCATTATGTTCGTTATTATATGTTAGAAATCTCAAGAGTGTTAAAGAGTTAGAGGAAAATAAATAAATAAAAGGTAATATAGAAGGGTAACCTTTAGCAATCCCTTTCACAATAGAAACTCTAGTTGACCATTCAAGGATTTCTCCATTTCCTTCCTTAACATCAAGGAAGTGCGACAAGTTTCCATTCGAAACAAAATCATATATCAGAAAGCATTCACCTCTCCCCTTTGAACAACAAAACCCTCTCAACTTCACTACATTATCATTCCTCAATGAGGTCAAAATGTTCAATCCTTTCAAAAATTCAGCTTCATCTGACTTGCAACTAGTTTTACTGATGCTCTTCACAGCAACAACGGATCCATCTCTTAAAACTCCTTTATATGTTGCACTGAAGTTGTTCTTACCCAACAAATTCAACTCCGAGAAATATTGAGTAGCTGACTCCACTTCATCCAAGTTAAACCTGAAACTCTGGAACACGTCTTGGCTATAACTAGTGAAATTCCTACTATCAGCCAAAGGGTCCCATCCAGTAGAGTACTCAAGGCTGACTAAAGGAGATCCATTTTTCCTATATCCACCCTTGGCTTCATCAGAACTTAGATGGCTATTAGAGATATGAAAAGAATCTCCAAGTTTTTGTTTTCGCCGACGATAGAGTGTGAATGTCAAAACACCAATTGCTAACATTGCAATTATAACCACAAATATGCCAACTGTAACTGCTGTGGCCTGATCCGATTTTGACGAATTAAAGCACCGAGTTCCACTGCAAGGTAACTTCACATTCGCAGTTTCTGGGATATCTCTTGTTGATGCTCCATAAGGTTCAGGTCTGCTAGCATTGACATAATCTGAAGCATTGCAAGCTTTCAGGGATGAAAACCCAAGTCCACATAACCCCAAGTTGTATTCATACAAAAATCCACCATCTAACCTCTTAAGAGCTTCATTGAACCAAGCAAAAGCAAATAAACATATTTCAGATTGATCATTTCAGATAAACAAAACATAAGAACCAATAAAAATTAAATATGTGCAGTAACATCATAATTACCGGGAGGTACATTCCCTGAAAGGGTATTGTTGTGAACATCCAAAACTTTCAATAAAGGAGCATCAGCTAGGCTAGTGGGTATGGAACCAAAGAGATAATTAGAGCTCAAATCTAGCCTCACCAGCATAGCCAAATCACCTAGACTAGCAGGGATAGCACCAGTTAACTGGTTTGATTGCAGAGCAACAACACTCAGATTTTTCAAAGCACCAAGCTGTGTAGGTATGCTTCCTGTCAACTGATTATAACAAAGCTGCAAAACTGCAAGTGACAAGGGCTAAGTAAGCACATTACCATGTTTGAACCACACTGTTAAAAAGGAAAATATTTTGGAACAAGTGTAAATGGACTCACTCCTCACCACTTGAGTACACAAAGACAAACAAGAAGCTTTTTTAAAAGAAAAATAAAAGCAAAACCAAGCTCAAATCTTTCTATGACACTTCACTAAGTACTCACGCAAAAAGAAACAAACGTTTAAATACGGCGACATTTGAGAAAGAAAAACAAAGACACAGAACAAAAGTTTCAAACTTGTTCAACAGGATCACAGCTACAAACCTCGCAAGTTCTCCATGCTGCCGATCTCACGAGGGATTTCCCCGGAAAGATTATTCACATTCAAGTACAAATCAACAAGCTCAGTCAAGTTTGCAATTTCTTTTGGTATCTCTCCATACAAAGAGTTATAATGCAAATAAAGTCCTGTCAAGTGCTTAAGCCCACCAATGGCTGGTGAAAGCTTCCCTGAGAGACCCTTTCCCTGCAATGAAACGTTTGTCACTTCACCCTTCTCATTGCATGCCACCCCTTCAAAAGATCCATCACATGGGTTACCATTGATAGTCCAAGAGGATAGATAAATGCTCTCAGGATCCAAACTTGATTTCATGTCCATGAGTGCTCTTAGCTCAGCATTCCCACAGACCCATGTTGGGTTTAAGAGGAAAAACAACAGAGAAAAGAGTAGCAGTACTGAAAAACCCATTTCCGTTTTTAATGAAAAGAAAAGAAAAAGGTTTAGGATTCAAAATAGAATGTTCCCCTCTTCTCACTCTACAGCAACGAGTTAAGGTTTTGAACTCAGCTAGCTGTGAAACGCTCTATGTCAAGCAAAAAGAGAGTTTTAGAAGGAACTGAGAAACGATACAAACAAGACAAGGTCAAGTACTAAAATAGAAATGAAAAAGTGGTGTTCGTGGAATGGAACTTCTGTTGGAATGTTGGACACTCAATGCTGGCAATTTTCTGATGCACTCTCTCATGCGTCATTATAAAACACTTGATTCATATCTAAACGTAAGTTATTAAATACACTTAATTAACAATATTATAAAAGACAACTTTTTGAATGATTGACATTATGGACAATTATCTTTTTAGATTTTTCTTCTCTACGCTGGTTTTATGCAACGAGTGATTGTGATGCATGTTTCATGTAAGATACACGGATAAAATGGGCTAATGAATCTAGAAAGTTTAAAGCCAAAATGCTTTTTTGGACGATCGAATGAAGTAGAGAAGAATAATAAATAAATAAATGTTATTTAAATGGATAAAAAAAACCAAAATCTGAAAATGTACCAATTAATGGGTAGGGAATAGGGATTAGGGAATTTAATTTGTCTGGCTTATTGGTCCCACAATCAGAGATAACAGCGTTACTTCTGCCACGTGATAGTTTGGGAGCAGATGTTTCACGCGCCTAGCGCATGGCAATTCCACTGCTTTTCAAAATTCAAATTCCCTGTTATCCGGTCCACAGTAACTGTGCTGAAACGTATCTTCCAATTCGTTGTAGATGCCCTATTATTTCAATCAAACTTAGAGAAGTTAAAAAGGTTATTAAAAAATATGAAATTATGAATTGAAAGTGTGTTATTAATAATTTTTAATAATATTAATTATTTTAATAGTTTTGTTAAAAAATGAAAGTTATATTTAAAATGATAAAAGAAGTGTATTAATTACTTGTCCTGCTACCCCTCTACTCCTTACCGTGGTTGCGTGCCGAGTAGTTCTTATAGGCTTGTTTATTGCAATAATTTACTTATAATATTTCATGAAGGTCAGAATTTTATTACATTAGTGTAAAAGTTTAAAAAAATTTAAACTTAATTTAAATTTTTTTATTTAATTTAAATTTAATTATTAATACAATAATAAATTATAACTCATTAAATTTAAATTAAATAAAAAGTTTAAATTAAATATAAAATTTTTATACTTATATTATTATTAGATAAATAATTAATAATAATAAAATTTTATTAAAAAATATTTATTATATTTTTATAATTTTAATATAATAATTGTATACTTTTTTCATAAATTTTTTTTATTTATAAATGTTTAAACTTAGCTTGGATCAACAGCTATTAATAATAAAATTTTATTAAAAAATATATTTATTATATTTTCATAACTTTAATACAACTGTATTTTTTTTTTTTATAAAAACTTTTTATTTGTAAATACTTAAACATATTATATTTTAACTCATTGTAAAATATTGCCTTTAATATGATCATGTGCAATCAAGATAAAATTCTAATTTTTATAGATAAATAATATTAGAAAATTAAAGAATTATATATAATTTTTATCTTTTTAAATACTATACCCTAAACCAAGATAAGAAGAGAATGAATTACAAGTCTTTTGAACATGTAACTATCAAATTGGCTGGACCAATTAATTTTCTAAGCGGAGAATTGGACCACAAAGGCATAGTCAAATTATTGTGAGGACACAGACGTTATTCAAGAAATGGATCTATGAAAAACCATAAGGGCAATATGAAATGTTACATTTGCTCTGTAATTCTCAGAATACAACAAAACAATATACTTGAGAAACAGAAAATCTCATTATAATCATTTGATTAAGATCTAGAAAAATGTAAAAACATTTTACCCAAAAGGAACATTGATAAAGTTGTTCTCTTTATTTTGTCATGTGATAAAGTTGGTCTATGTCATTACCAGTATGGATTAGTAAATTATATGGGAAATTCAAGCTGAAACAGCCCTTTTCTTTTTTGTGGAAGTGCAGGTTAAATTCCTCTACAAAGATAACAATTATTAGATTATTCTAAATAAAAATATATATTTTAGAATGTTAAATGCATTCATATTTTTATTTAATAAGTATTTACTTAAGTTAAATGTTAAGAAAATAAATAAAAACAAATAATAAGATGATATATAATTACTCTTATTAATTTAGAGATTGGAGTATAAAGCTTATTTAGTTGTAAACTATTGAAAACTATGTCTCCATGGCTTGGTTAATTTCTGCCTCAAAATTGAGTAATTAAGGATCTTATCACACTCTTCCAAAAAGAGCATTTGGCACAGTATTTAATATACTCAAGAACGTTGCTTTTGAGGCCCTGGAATTGCTATAGCTTGGTTTCGTACTTTAGATGAGTCCCATCCAAATTAGTCCAACTGGGTCTGCATGGAGTCTCAGTGGTAGTCAAAAGGTAAATAAGAAAATAATAATAATAATAATAATAAATAAAATCGTACCTCAGTTATGTAAACTAAAATTGTAAAGAGTATTGTTTCCTGAATAAGAGTTTTATGCTTTGAAATTGTAATGTTTTTACTTTATAGAAATTTACAAGATTTATTCCATACTCCTTTTGCCAAATCTCCCATGTTTGCAGAGGTACAAGGCCTCTCTTACAGGAATATAATGATATGTATGACTATTTTACTCCTCTTTCCATTAAAAAGAAAAGGGAATGATAGGCCTTGCTTTCATTTTAACAGAAAAAAGAAAAAAAAAGTTTTTTTTTTCACCCCACCTTTTCATTTACTCTTGAAAGTGAAATATTATATATTGAATTATAAGGGACTTGTTTTCATTCTGTCCTTTGTATTCGGTAGTATTCAAGCATAAAAATATTATTCAAATTACCACTAACAAACTTGGATTACATTCAAAGGTAGCTCCACATCACTAGACAAGGTGTGAATGTTAATCAAGGTACTTGTGTTTAGTTTATTAATTCACTAATTTCACTTCTGTTGAGCTTTAACTTAAACATACACATATAAGCTACAAAAGGGTCCATTGGAGACGGGATTTTCAGTAGTTTGGAAGTTCTTCTTTGTCTTTAAAGGCATTTGCATGTTTAGATGGTGAATACCACTTATAAGTGATTGTTCTATTAGGAATTTAGGATGCTATGACCCAGGGTCAACATCATCATGAAGAGCATCTCCTTTTGATGGAATATGCAGAAATTTCACTGACATAATGCCCCAGAAAGCAAGTGCGAAAAAGAAAGGATGAAAAAATAATGAAGGGGAAAATTTTAATAACCAAGATGCCAAACATAAAATTGTAATGATGGTGATGGGTCCATGCACATAACTATGCAACTACCCAGAGCTGAGCCCATTGATCATAAGGTTTAATCAAATACCATGCTTCCTTCACTTGCACCGTAAAAAAACCTTCAACTCTTAATTTCTTACCAATACTCTTAGAGCAATGATTCTCATTCATCTTCTACTTATTTAACTTTATTTTTATAATTATTTAAACACATGTATGTATTACTCGATGATTGCTCAAGTTAAGACGGAACTAGCAGATTCAATCTCCAACATATACTCTTCCATCCTCATCCTCCACCTTAGATCCAAAAAGAAAATACTTAATTATTTAAATTAATTTTTTATGTAGGGTTGGAACTACAAGATAAAAGGCATATATATGATAAACCTCTTTGAATTATAAACATATTTCAAATATTTAAACATAATATGGTATTGTAAAAGTAAGATATTGTCAAAAAGTATGATGGGGACGTGATAATTGTGTATATATGTTTTGATGTGCTATATTCATATCAATTATAATTTTGTTAATGCAATTAAGTAATAAAAAGGGTCAACCTATTCATATCTTCGTGTTCGTTCTTATCAAATCTTTCGACTTCATGTCACTCAACTCAACAACGTTTTTTCTTTTTTTGTTATCAATTTCAACATCAAATTCCAGAATGCCTTGCTAAAGAATTTGCTCAGTAAAAGGTAATTGATTGTCCAACTTAAATTCATATATACGTGTAGTCTTGGTTTGTTAGCAAATTTAACATGATTATCAAGCACACGTGTTGGTTTCACTACATGGAAGCAAGTGTTTACCCCATGGAACTTATGGAGAAACTCCCATTGTGTATATATATGCTAATGTCCCAAATAAAAAGAATTCAAGTACTGTAAAATATTAACTTTCAAATTTAAAAATTACTTCCATTTGGACTTTGTTGCATTAATTTATTTGAAACCATGATCAAGTTGGACGCTGAATTTGGAAAAATTTCATGATTAAGGTGAAATTAAGTGGATGTGATTAGGCTCTATAAATTAAGAGGAAGTTGGCCCCCAAGGAATAAAATAAAAAGGTTCAAATAAATGGATTGGACAGCAAACAAATTTCCAAATTAAAATGTTACATACCAGGCCATTGATAATTCTATAGTACTCTGCACCACCCACAAGAATTATCTCAGCAATAACGGCAACAATAAGATTGATGGGGATGGGTTTCCCGAAGTAATTCAACGTACCCCCATCAAGAAGCAAAGCTCCGGTCTGCATTCATTCCACAGACAAAATCAGCTTAATGTGAACAACGCAATCACAAGTTTTCAATCAAGGCCGTTTTAAAATATTCCATATGATAAATTAAAAACCTAAACCCTATTGAAAATTTAGATTATTGCCCAATAATCAGGATTAATATAAGACATGGTCAAAACAATGAACGCAGAAAATGGAATTGATGATATGGCTAAAATAAATGGAAGGAATAGAGTGATATTTGATCATGGCAAGCATGTGGTTCTGCGTCAAATCCAACAAAACTAAGATCCATTTCAGCGCTACACGTTATAAGTTTAACATGATTTTGTTAGGTTTCTAAACATGTTTTGAAACTTCTTACAGAAAAGCTACTAGCAGCTGGCAGGGGCTTAACGACAGGGCATCACAATTCAACTTTTTCCAATTTTACAGGTTGTACAGGCAAAATGAAGTTTGGATTCAAGACCCAAACGTAATTGTAAACAACATTTGATTTTTCCTAGTGAATTAAGTGCAATGACTACTTAAGTTATTACATGGAAATCTTTATATTTTTGCTTCATTAATCCATGCATGGTACATAAGATAGAAAAATCACTTACAAATGAAGATTAAATTAAAAGGTGATTAGCAAATTTATAGTTTTGCACCAACGAGATTCACCCAAGGAAACATCAACAAGATAATGTATATACTGAATAGAGGTATTCCTTTCCCGATCATCTGTCAACTACTTTCCAGTAGATACTATGTATAACTGCATGTTGTTTAGCCAAAATATAGTTTGACACAATGTTATGAGGTAGATCTAAATAATTAATTTGTTGAGAGTGATAACAAAACCATTGTATTAATGAAGTTAAGAGTGATAACAATTATTAGATTATTCTACATAAAAATATATTTTTAGAATGTTAAATGCATTCATATTTTTATTTAATAAGCATTTACTTAAGTTAAATGTTAAGAAAATAAATAGTAAGAAGATATATAATTACTCTTATTCTTTTAGAGATTAGAATAGAATATTTATTTAGTTGTAAACTATTGGAAACTGTCTCTCCATGACTTTGTTAATTTCTTCCTCAAAATTGGGTAATTAAGGATCTCATCACACTCTTCCAAAAAGGACGTTTGGCACAGTATATAATATACTCAACAATGTTACTTTTGAGGCTTTGGAATTGCTATAGCTTGGCTTCGTACGTTAGATGGGTCCCATCCAAATTAGACCAACTGGGTTCTGCATGGAGTCTTGGTGGCAGCCAGAGGTAAATAAGAAAGGCTCATTTATGATTTTGTTTCCAATAAATATTCAGCATTTTGTGATAAAATTTTATAATTTTGCTTTTAGGATTTATTTATTGAAAAGTTAAAAAATTAAAGTTTAGTCTTTATTATTAATTTTTTTTTGTTAAGTGTTAAATTAGCTGATAAAAAACTAATTCAACACTCTCATATAACGTCTACGTGTCATGTCACATTATTTTATTTTTAAATTTTTATTATTTAAAATTATATAATTACAAATAAGTCTCTAAACACAGTTTATATAATTACATAAAAGTTTTTTTTAACTTTTTTCTTTCTTTTTTGTAGCCTTTCCCTCCTCTTCTCCACAACCCCTTTTCTAGCACCTTTTTTCACACCCTTTCCTATAATCCTATTAACTTTATGAAAAAATCTTTAAATGCATGGTAAGTTCTTTAAATATTTTTTTTTTGTTATTCTATAAAAAAATTACAAAAAATATTCTTCAATACAAAAACTTTTTCAAAAAATTTACTGTGACTTTTTCTTCTATTGCATTTTGAGACTTATTATAGACATTGTATATGTTTCAGAGTTTATAGTGGGGCATAATAGGGTCATAAAGCTGGTGAAAGCAGAGATGAACTTCCTTATCATATCAGTGAATGATATGTTTAATCATTTAAAAGAAAATAAAAATTTTAGAATTATCTTCATAAAACAGTATCAATCTACACGTCATGGAGGATAATGATAGGTAATTTTCATTAAAGTGCTTTATCCTGATTCATCCCTTTGTATTATGTATTTTACGTTATTTTGACTATGTCTGGTCTGTTCTCTATATATGTATTATGATATAACTATTTCTTGTAAAGTGTAAGTTTGAAGAGAAATCCTTTTTGAATGCAGATACTTACAATGGTAAAATCAATAGTGTAGTATCTCATGGCAAAGAAAAGTACACATAATTAGATGGAACAGTATATAAAGACAACTGGGTAGATGGGAAAATGAATGGAAAACGAGAGAGGGAGAATGAGTTATAGGGAAGGGGCGGGGAGGGGGAGGGGGAGGGGGTGAGAGTGGGGAAGGGGAAGGAAGGGGTGGGAGAAAGTGTTCTAGAAGGAGGTTGCGAGGGAAGAGAAAGGAGGGGCTGTAAAGAAGAAAGAAAGAAAATTAAAAGGATTTTTATGCAATTATATAAAATGTATTTAGAAATTTATCTACAATATAATTTTAAATAATAAAAAAATTAAAAAATAAAATGATGTGACATGACACGTGGTGCCACGAAGGAGTATTGAGCTGTCACTTTATTAGCCAGCTTAATACTTAATAGAAAGGGAGTTGACGATAAGGACTAAATCCTAATTTCTTAATGTTTCAAGAACTAAATCTTAACAAAATTTTTTATAAAGACTTATCGCAAAATATCCAATATTTATAAGGACAAAAAAATATAATTAAGCTAACTTTTAATCCTGTTATATTTCTATTTGCTCTTTGTCCATTGTTAAAATGTTTATAGAAATAATTCTCCCATTTGTCTTTGATGTCTTTATCTATGACTAAAATTTTTCCTTCTTCATCCTTAATATATCTAACTTGGTCTAAGTCTTTAGATTTTTTTTCTCTTCTTTTGGAAATCTTGTGTATCTTTCTTTCACCATACTTTCTCTTGAGATCTTAATAGAACTCCTCAAAAGTCTTAAATTGTGCTTTACTCACATATTTTTTTTTTCTCATTTCTTACATTTTGATACATTGTTGCATACATGTAAATTGATCTATCTAGATTCCTGACCAAAAAGAAATTAGACAATATAATTGGGGAGTAGCAATGTTGGCATTTCTATATAGTTGAATTGTGTATATTGATGAACATAGATCGATGTAATACTAGAGGTCTGACTCCAGTGATGATGTGGGCATGAGATAAGTTCCTATTTTTAGCTCTTGTTAATCCCTCACGTCCATAGCAAGATCTTTCTTATGATAAATAATATGCGTAGTATGTTATCCTAAATAATTTATGATTAAGTTTAAAATTTGTACCATTTAGATTTTAATTTATGTTTGTTTTGATTAATAGTTAGTACATTACAGCTATAGGAAGGGTATGAAGGATCTCTATTACTTCACATGTAAATTTAATTTTTTAAAATGTGATGAAGTAATTCCTTATCCGTTCATCACCTTTTATAATTTATAGATTTTTTTATGATTAATTGAATATGATTATTTTTGAAATGTAGATCACATTGAAACCATATAGTATAGAGTTGATAAACTATTTGCCCATATGCATGAAAATCATGATTTGTCCCACTCATATGTTTTCAAATATGTGAGTGACATCAACTGGATCGTGTGATGCGCTAATTTGGCATGGTGCAACACATTTCTCATTTTTTGTTTTAGCCTGACCAGTTGCATGACACTACTAACTATAGGTGGTTCACAAAGTTCAAAGACATATAGGACTTGTGTAACAGTAGAGTAGACTGGGTGATGAGTAATGTAACACCCCTAAACCCACACTCATGATTTCCTTAATTCATAGACGTAGTTAGGAAAATTTTATGAGTGAAAATTCTTTTTCTTCTTTCCTTTCTTCCTTTCTTTATTTTTTTTTTTTTTTGTCTCTCTTATTGCATGTATTGACTTAATTATTGCTTTGGATTGATTGTTAATGGATGTATATTAAATTTTGGATGAGACATTAGATCTTTAGTGATAGTTTAGTAATAACCTTAGTCCTTAGAATTCTTGAAACATGAAATTTTACATCCTTAAACTTTATCCATCCATTAACCAAAAATCATAAAAATCTTCCACTTTTATTTATTTATTTATTTGAGAATTGCACCCTTCCCTCTAAACTCCCATCTAAATTCTCATTTTATTTTCACAAGTTAAGTATGTAAAATTTTTGATTAATTATCTTTAAAAAGTCAATGTGATATTCCCTGAGAAATTATGTGCCATGCAACCTATTTATGTGTGATGTATCTTATCAAATGCTAATTCTCTTTTCTAGTGCCATATAAAATATTGCAAAGGCAATTAGGATTTAAATTTTTTTTGTCTAAAAGCTTGCACATGTAATTATCCTCCAAACAACACCATGATTTCATTAGCCAATATTGAGTGGTTAAAACCTTCCATCCTTCCTTTCTATTAGGTAGTTCAAGATAGTTCCTTATTACATTGTAGTTAAATTTTTACAATTGTTTTCTTTGTTTATTTTATCATGCATAATTAAATCCATAGCTAAAGTTATGATAAATCTTTTATACGTTTTATGCGATTTTTATGTTTAATGTAGTTTCTTTTATTGATTAATTTTTGTTCTAGTGAGTTTATATTCTTATGTTGAGAATTAATCACCCTTAACATCTCATAATTAATTGCATTGTAGACAACTATACTACATCTAGTTAATGGATCCATAGGGTAAAACAAGATAAAAAATTAAGCGAACCAAACTTAGTTTTACTCTTTCAATTTTTATTAAATGAACAAATTGATAGATTCTTTATGTTTTTCGTTTCTCTTCGTCTTGCATGACCATTTGGGGTGATAACTTAAGAAAAGAATGTTAATATTGAATAATCATTGAGTGTTAATACATTTAGTGTGAATGATTGACAATCACAAGGAAACTAAAATTAGAAATGAACTAAAGTGAACATAAAGAGGATAAAAAATTAATTGCATTATAGACAACTATACTACATCTAGTTAATGGATCCATAGGGTAAAATAAGATAAAAAATTAAGCGAACTAAACTTAGTTTTAATCTTTCAATTTTTATTAAATTAACAAATTGATAGATTCTTTATGTTTTTCGTTTCTCTTCATCTTGCATGACCATTTGGGGTGATAACTTAAGAAAAGAATGTTAATATTGAATAATCATTGAGTGTTAATACATTTAGTGTGAATGATTGACAATCACAAGGAAACTAAAATTAGAAATGAACTAAAGTGAACATAAAGAGGATAAAAAATTAATTGCATTATAGACAACTATACTACATCTAGTTAATGGATCCATAGGGTAAAACAAGATAAAAAATTAAGCGAACCAAACTTAGTTTTACTCTTTCAATCTTTATTAAATTAACAAATTGATAGATTCTTTATATTTTTCGTTTCTCTTCGTCTTCCACGACCATTTGAGGTGATAACTTAAGAAAAGAATGTTAATATTGAATAATCATTGAGTGTTAATACATTTAGTGTGAATGATTGACAATTACGAGAAAATTGAAATTAGAAATGAACTAAAGTGAACATAAAGCGGTGTAAAGATGAAATCATATAGCTTAAGTTCATCTTGAATAATTCTCAGCAAAAGTTGTATTATCCCCTTTTCTTTTTAATTACTTTATAGTTTGAATAATTAAATCATGATAGTCTTGAGAATTAAAAACAATTAGTATAGGATAATATTTTAGGAACTTAATATGAGAACCTTTTTAATTACTATTAAATGGATACACTTACCCACGAATACTGTCTACAATTTAGGATGAGAGATTAGATTTTCGTCCTTATGAAAAGTCACAAAACCAGTAAAATTCAACCAATGAACATGCATACACACTAGTTTCAGGGGTAGGTCGATGCTAACTTTTCAGTGAAATAGGATTTGAAGGGTTTTCATGACATGCACACGTATTAATATGATATACATGAATATCATGCCTAAATGCACCTACCTACAACCATGGCTAAGACTTCTATAACAAAATGGACTTCCTCATACTTTGTTGGTGGTTGATTATAGAGAAAGAAAGGTGTAGGAAAAAGCTTCAAGCTTACAATCTCCTTAGACATAGAGAATAAAGTGTAGCAACACCAAGACTTAGGGGGTCATCCTTAGCTACAAAAAGATGAAAGTGGGGTGTAGAGAATAGAAGGCGTCATAAACTAACAAGTATTAAGGAAAAAAAAATAAAAACTTTCATTCTCTAAATTCACCTACTAACCCCAGTTTCTTTGAGGGACAAGGGGAGAAAACTCTAAGAGAGTGGAGTGGTAGAAAGAACAAAAGTTTTAGTGTCTTAGAAAGTGTAGAATGGGGTGGTGAGGTTTGAGGGAGAAAGTGCAATATGGAGATCTTCTCTTAGAACTTCGAACATGGCAAAATGTGTTTAGTTTTTTTCAAGTGTCTTCTAAACTCTCTCTCCTTTTTTTTTTCAAGTTAAGTAGTAAGAGTTAATAGGTCACTCAGATTCTTGTAGGGAGCTTGATTGGCCAAGAGTTTCTGAGTGGAAAGTGGTATTTGAGCATTTAATGCTCCACTATGATTACCACTCACTCTTTTTAAAGGTGAATGGTCTTCCTCCTTCTTAAGCTGCACATATACACACTCCTCCATCCAAAAGGTTTAGAGCAAGGGTTAATGATCATGGTAGTTTTCCTAGGCTACTAATGATGAGTGACTATATCATCAAGGTGGCTCGAGATTTTAATATAATAAAGAGGTTTAATTCATCATAGTGGAGCTCGTGAGTATCCAGGTGTTAGCCTTCCTTATGAATCAACAAAATCATCATTAAATTTGGCTCTTGGTGTCTTGAGCCGAGGTTAATGAAGTTCAAAGAGGAGTTTTATTGCATAATGCTAAGTTGTGAGGGGCAAATTAGTGGTCATTTGTGCAATACTCCCTTAATTCACTAAGAGTCTAATTAAATGTCAGGGTGTAGAATGCAACACATATTTAAGGGAAAAAAAATTATACTACATGGCTGGGTAGTCTAAGAGGGAAAAAGGCCTTTGATCCAAAATTTTTTTTACAAAATGGGGGTTTAGGGGTTAACACAAGTCAACTATGTAGAATTTTAAATTTAAATGTAATGTCAAGGTCCTCAAGTGCAAAGTCTTAGCATGGGAAGCGTTGTTTTGCAATACAAGAAAAATTCATATTCATATTTAATACAATCCAAAAAAAAGAAAAAGAAAAACAACACAACAATTTCATATTCAGAATTTTATATGTTCTATTATAATGCACATAACATTCCTTACACAAGGCAAGACATCCATGAAAGAATACACATATGACAAAATAACATTCCAACAATCCCTCATTGCAGCACGAAGGATGAGATATGAATAATCATTAAAATAGGATAGAATAAGAAAATGAAAAGAAAGAAAGAAAAATCTCTCTAAAAAAAGTGGGTATAACTACTGTTCATACAATAATTTAAATTTTATAAAACTCTTAAAAAAATATACAATAATTTAAATTTTAAGATAAAATTTAAATTATTGTATATTTTTTTAAGAGTTGTAAAGTTTATTATTTATTTTAAAACCTTGTTTCATCTCTTAACAAATTACATATACATAGGAAATATTATATTATCATGTTTTACCTTAGGTTTTACTTTCAGTGTCATAAAGACCATTTCTTGCATAAAATCAATAAATTCCTATAATTTTTATAATTGTGAAGTTTAGAGACCAAGTCTTATATGATAGTTAAATTAATAATTCAAAATAAAATGTAACAATTCTCAACTATTAACAAATCAATGAAAGAAAATGATTAACATAAAAGAAACACACTTTGTAATCGTCCTTTCCAATGATCAAATAAGTGATCAATCTTACTATAATTTATGACCAAACAAGATTGAACAAATTATTAGAATGTTTCCTTGAATCCTATGATATTTTGGCGGTTCACAAAAAGTTCAATACATATTTATGTTTGTACATACAATAGTTGGTCATGTTTTGACCAATAAGTTACTCTTTCTTTCATGAAACTTTAAAATTGTGCTAATAAATCTTATTCGATTGAAGCATATATTTGTTCTTCCTAAGATAAAAGATTATTTACAATATTTAGAAAATATTTTTTGACATAACAAACAAACTTGAGATGACTAAAAAAAATATTTTTTTCACTCAAATCATGTCATTGAACATAACTTATTAAATAACAAATCATAAAATTTACTCACCTTTCCATTCACCAATACCATTTCAATACTACTGATTTGCTTTGGATTAGAATTGATTGATATTTTCCAAAGTATATCATTTGAATCTTAATCTGAATCCTTTTGAAAATAATAACTTTAATTATTAATAAATGTCATTGACTATAACACTTAACAAAAAAATTTAAATCTTAAAAACTTAAGGTTATGTAGAAAAATTTCAAATTTTTTTTATGTGATTTATATCTTTGAGATAAGTATCATACATTAATAACTTTATAATATTTAATTTTGTATTTTAGAAGCTATTTTAAATATAAAAAAAAAAGTTCACATATATACTTTATTATAGTTAAGACATCATCTTAACTTTTTTTTTTTTTAAATTTAAAAATTCCTTTTAAGACATCTTAAATTTATAGCAATTAATATATTAATTATTAAAATTTAATTAAAATTTTTTTACACTATATGATAAAATTATTATTTAAAAAATAAAATATATTTAAAAAATTAATTTATTAAATCTTTATAATTTTGATATATATCTAAGATTATAGAGTTAAGTTAAAATAATTTTTAAAAATTTTATTATTAAAAAACTTTCATTATAGATATAATTATTTAAGAATGTAAAATTTTATTCTTTTATTATTGAATTATATGTATATATTTTTTAAAATAAAATATTTGTACATTGTATAGTTAATAAAAAAAAAGAGCTAGTTAATAATAAATTACACATGTGACTAAGAAGTATATAAAAATTTAAGCTGTTTTAAGTTTAAAAATAAAAATAATTTATAATTAAGAATTAATTAAATAATTATAATTTATAATTTTGTACACTCAATAAATGGTGTCATTAACTAATATGATGATTTTTAATAAAAAATAAATTAACTAATAGTAAATTGTTTGTACGAGAATTATTAAGAGATATACAATGAGTTAAAAATTATTTAAAATTTAAAAATGAGAAGAATTTGTAATAAGAATTAATTCAATAATTATAATTTTTTGCATCACTTTGATTTTTAATAAATAATTGCGGGATATTATAATGTATAATTAAACTCATTTTTTTCTATCAAATTAAAAAGCAAAAGAATTTGCAATTCAGCAATTGTAATTTTCTACCCTTTTTCATTTCTCTATAAATAATTTACTAATACATGGTAGAAAATTTAATTGCATTCCTAACATTGCACAATGAACATTACAATTTTGCCCCTGAAATTGGCAGAAAAAAACCCTTGGAATAACCGGCGAGACTTATGCAACGGCTAGAATAGTATATCCAACTATCAAATGTGTACCCGAGAATCTTTAGAAGAATTTATTTCAGTTTCTTTAGAATTGGATGTTTCAACAAGTCAAAGTTCTTTGTCCTCTCTCTGAAGAGACTGGTTTCTTGCTTGGGTGGTAGGTTGCTGCCATTCTTGGCAGGTTTGGGAGTTGTGCAGCATCAAGTAAGGGACTTGTTCAGTTGTTGAATTCCATCAAGACCAGAGGACGTGGTGGTGGCAGGTTTGCGGGAAACAGAGGTCGCAGTGGTCGACCAGGCTCTTGGGGCAATGCTTCAAATTTGAATACGCTGCCTTTGTGTGCTACCACAAGACAAGTCAATGCCTTTTCATGCTTCCTCCCTTTCCATGCATGCAGCTTCAGAGCAAACATTGTTTATTTATTTGCCCATAATGCTTCTTGTTCTTTTAACATTTTCTCTGGGCAGTTTTCTTGATCTCTATTTGACTGTCACTAAGTTCGGGGTCCCTGATGTAGTCTTGTTTGAGCTCCTTTGCTTGCTGTATTCTCAGGTGTGTTGTTGTGTTCTTTCTTCTTGTTTATAGTCCTTTTGATGAAAGAAATGTTAGTATTATTATATCCTTGAAAAAACACTGATATTTATCTCTTTTGTGTATGATCAATATTTATCTAGAGAACAATTAGAGAAATAGGGAGATAAAAATTTTATATGATTCTTTGTTAGGAAATAAAGTGAGATTTACCGTTAGTCTGACTGCTGTGATATGAATTTGTATGATAAATCCAAGCGTGAGATGAATTGCTGGACCTGTCAATGTTTAATTGTCTCTTGGTGACATTTAGTAAGAGAGTGATGCCATTTAGTCTCAACACCAGTACACAATCTCCTTAGTCAATGGTAGTAACTCTATTTATGATAGAACTAATGAAGAAAGATCTAGAAATGAGCTCGGATTATATTATAAACTCACTGAACTGGAGACACAAAAATAGAAATATATTTCTATAGACTCATACCAACAATTCAGGTAAAAGATGATTATAAAAGTTGGTCTAACTTTGAGAAAATAGTAGGGCTAGCTAGTTCATCTAATAATTCATAAATAAACAGTTTCCTTATCGGGCATTGTCACTTTGTTTAAGGCTCTATAATCCACACAAAAGCACTAACTGCTATCATTTTTCCTGACCAACTTGACAGGACTTGAGTAAGGGTTGACATTTGGTCTTACAATTCCAGATTTCATCATCTCTCCCACCAACTAGATGCTTCTTCTTTCAATTTTATGGTATGCCTCCTTGAAGGTGGCAGCCCTTGTGGGTACTTAAAAACATCTTCAAATTCATCTCAAACTCCTTGAATTCCTTTCGTGTTTGCTTCTGTTTGCTGCCGGCCGTCGATCAATGTACAATCTATGACATAGTCTTCCTCTTCTTCCTTCCATTCTTTCCCTACCTGTTTCAAGGAAGTTACTGCTTTAGATAGTGTGGGTTCTCCTCTGAGGATATACTCCTTATTGTCTTTTCTAATTTTCAAAATGAATTCTTTAAAATTGGTCGTTATCTCCCCTAAATTCTCCAGCCATTCTAATACAAATCCACTCTATCCTGAGGAAACAAATTTGAAATCTTGTGGTATTTGTAGCTCTTGTATCACCAAATTCTCCAACACTAAATAATGTTACCATCACCCACTATCACTGACTATTTTGGGGTATCCTGAACATCCAAACCTTATTTGTCGTTTCCTTATGCTAAAAATTGAGTATAAAAGCAGATATACTTTTATTCTAGGTGCTGTGAGATGAAATTGTATGATAAATGCAAGTGTGAGATGAATTGTTGGACAATCAATGGTTAATTGTCTCTTGTTGACATGTAGTAAGATATCATCATATCAGAACATTGAGGAGTTCTAGAAGAGAGTGACACCATTTAGTTTCAACACCTGTCCACAATCTCCTTACAGTCCTTAGTCAATGATAGGAACTATATTTACCATAGAACTAATGAAGAAATCTCAAGAAATGAGCTCTGATTACAATAGAAACTCACTGAACTGAAAACAGAAAAAAGGGAAATATATTTCCATGGAGAAAACCTCCACCCTGTAGAATAAGCCACCCTACATTACCCTAGTGATTGGGCTCCTTCCTCTCTCATATTCCCCTCTGCGAAAATTAGATAACATGCTAATGTTCATTGAGCATTTACTTTGTTGCAAAAAGTAACACATTCTAAAAATTGTCTCCTTTTCTGCTGGTGAGTGCCCTGCCAAATGGAAATGTGAAAATTGTCTAATGTTAAAGTGATACATCATTGTGATATGAATTTGTACTTAAGGTAATGTTACTTTGTACTTCAACTACTTGCATCTGGCTCTGTCTTAAGCCAACATTTTTCTTTTAGGAGTTAGATAAGAAAATCAATTATATAAATATGAATGCTTTAGAGATTTCAAAACTGGTTTAGAAGTGATTTAAGTTTAAAATTTGGACTAAAACAAGTTTTAGGTAAAAAAAATAAAAATGCAAAGCTTGTTTTGATAATTTAAAAGCGATTTTGGCCATAAAACTTGATTTTGAACTGGTTTAAACAAAAAGTTATTTTAAACCAAAACCAAATTTTAAAACCAGTTTTAAACCAAAATCAAAATCAAAACCAAAACTAGACGCTCATTTCTCTAACGGTATCACCATAGAACAAGTCAATTGCAATTGCTTCTATATATATGGCACAATATGAAATATATTTTTAGCTGAGTTCATTCTCTGTCCTGTCATGCTTTTGCCATTGTAGCTTGCAATGTTTCAAACGTAGGCAATGGGTTTTGATTATTCATCTGTACTGTCATCTCTGCTGCAATTCGCTATTCAATAGGAATATTATCAAGGCCAACTGTTTATACTTATTTTATTAATTCCCCGTTCTCCTTCTAGTAATGTGATTCTATTTCTTATGCAGTAGAAATTGTACAGAGCTTCAGTAACGTGTTTTAGGGTTTGCATTTTTTGTTAACTGACAATGAATGTTCTCTGCTGCTTTACTGCTGAAGTGATACTGCTCATTGCAAATGTGCTGCAACACTTTGCCCTTTGCATCTTTATGTTTATTTGTATTTTTGAATCTAAATTCACAGCAAAGCCAATAAATTCTATTAAACTAAATAACAATTTTGTTGTGATAAAAAATTGTTCACAATAAAGAGTTATATATACAAGCTTGTCCGTTGAGAAATATGAATTTTTTTGGGATAACTTTTGAAGAAACAGCTCTTATAACAAAACTTGTTGTCTTATTTTTCGTTTGTGCTTACTCCCAATATTCATGCTTGAGTCTTCATTTTTAACATTGACGGGCACAACAACGTTTATCTTCTCTCTTTTTCTTCCTTTTTGCCCTTTTCCTAACATCTATGTTTGCCTGTGGAAATTTTTTCATCAGATACAATAATGACAGATTTGATCTGCATGGAGCCATTACCTACACATCAGGATGAAGGTCCAACTAGAGTTAACCCTGAAGCTGCCAACATAGATGAAGCAGCAGCAGAGTGAGTGAATATGTCAGAATTGATTTAGTACTTTCTAGTTTCTTTTTTGTTTAATTTGGACAATTTCTGTATATTTTTAATTTGGGATTTGTAATGAACCTATAACTTAAGCATATTTTTGGTTAATCACTAGTGCTGTTCACTTACGTATATGATATCTACTCAAAATCCATGCTAACTTTTTGAGTTGTATATTTTTGTGTAGAAAAGCCAGAACACACACCATCCACACTTCATCTTGGGCGCACACATCAGCAATGGAAGCCTCTTGAACATTCAGGGAGTGCCTTTTGCTTCAGCTTTCCCCTATTTCACTGATTTAAATTTAGCATTTGAACACTATGCTTGGATTCTAATATTTTTTTGAGATGTTTGTAATGAATTTCCATGTTCTTATGTTGCAATAATCCACTGTTCAGCATAGTATTAGGTTCTACATAATCTAAAATACATAAAGTGTATATGAAAATCTCATTGACAGTGTTGAGCATTTTGGTTGATCGAAGAACACTTGTTCATTATTACTGAATGATTGTGTGTGTAGTGAATTTTGGAATTGCATAAGCTCTTATCACTGATCAAGAGCAGTGAGGATTTGGGCCTAAACACTAAATGTTTTATATCTTGTGTGCTTATCCCTCAGTTAAGGTTTAACTCTAGAACTTGATATGTTTCTTGATTGAGACTGCATTTGACGTGTTTGCACATGCATGATTGAGGCATTTCTTTCTTTTAAGCTACTTGACCATCATGACCCACCTTACATGAAAATCATTTGCTAGCCCCTTTGAGCCTCTTACCCTTCCTTTCTTCTTAAACTCAACACAAGCCTTAAGTGAAAAACTCATATGTCCCTTGTCATTGAGGATTGGTGGATATAGGTTACATCATTAGATGAGTTTTTGAATTAGGTTTGGGGACAAGCAAATCCCTTAAGTTTGGGGTGTGTGGTATTAATAATACTTGTTGGATATCAAGAATACATGGTAAAGAAAAAAGAAAGAAGGAAAAGGAAAAGGAAAAAAAAAAAAAAAATCTTATTTGACAAAAGAAAATGATGGGAAAAAAAAAAAAGATGAGAGAAAAGGCAAAGAAAAAAAAGCAGAAAGAAAAAAGCTCAAAATTGTGCAATGGAAAGAAAAAAAAAAGCAATAAAGAATACGAAAATTGATTGAAAGGTTGAACATATGTTGTGTTATGTTCATGAATTCAACTCATCACCCTATATCCTCTAATCTTCTTTCATTTAGCCACATCCATCCGTATTATCAACCATCACCCTAGCCCCATTACAACCAAAACAAAGTCCTCATGATATGTGTTTGCATGTGCATAGGCAGTAGAAATCATAGAATATTATCAAGCATATGGTAGTGGATCTTAATGTGAGCTGGCAATTGAGAGTAAACACTGTCCTTAGAGTGAGAGTGAAACACAAAATCTGGAAAGGAATGTGATTTGGGCTTATGTTTTTCCATTTGAAGCTACTGCACATTTCATTTTTGTAAGTGATTCAAGTGAGATTCAAGAAATTACTGTGTGAGGTGTTGTCAATGGGTGATTTGTGTGACACCTCAATGAATTTGTGGATCTAAAACTAGTTGATCTTTTATGGAAAAAAGTTGGAAACATGGAATTCCATTGCAAATGCAACCCCTATTGTATTTCATGATATGGTGCTGTTTTATGAGCTTTGTTAATTTGTTGAGGAAAGGCAATTGTGCAGTATTTTTTTAACATTTTCTTTTTGCAAGTACAGTGTTCTGATCTATGTTCGAGTACTCCTCGACTTTTGTCTCTAATATTATTCTGTTGTGGCCGAAGCTGTTTGACGCATGACTAGATCACTATTTTAATTGTCATTGAAGAGGATTACCATCTCAACACTAAAAACACGCAATTTGAACTTGCATTGTTTTCTTTTACATATTATTTGACCTAAATTAAACTTCAACAAAGCTGATTTTGTTCTATTATTATTTGACATACATATTAACATTTTCTCTTTGCAAGTGCAGTGTTCCTGATCTACCTTTGAGTACCCGTTGAATTTTGTTTCTAATATTATTTGGTTGTGCTAGAAGCTGTTTGAAGCATGACTGGATCACTGTTTTAATTGTCATTGAAGAGGATTCCCATCTCAACACTGAAAATATTAAATTTGAACTTGCATTGGTTTTTTTATGTTTTCTGACATAACTTAAACTTCAACTAAGATGGTTTCATATGTCATACAAATTACCTTTGGACTGAGGTGGCTTTGACATTTGAATATTAGTAAAAATTCCTAGTCCTGCTTTCATCTCAACAGGAAAACATATACTGTTTTAATTTGTACAGATTTAATAACGTTACCCAATTGTTATTATTATGGATTTGGCTGTGCAATGCCATCAGCTGAATTGCTGCTGCTTCCAAATTAGCTGAGGCAGAGACCAAGGTCAGTTATGACCCACTCATTCTTTTTTATTTCTTGATTTCAATTCAGTCAATTGATATCTGATGCTACTGCATGTTATTTTGATACTAATGTCTATACAGAGAAGTTAAATTGGATGAAGACACTTAACTATTCATTGGAACACCACCACTGACTATGGTTTTGAAGCTGAATATTTTGAATAGGTATTTAATCCCAGTAGCCATTCATTGCTTATCGTTTTTTTTTTCAATTAATTATTTGGTACCTACTCAAACCCAGCAGTCATTCATTGATTATGATTATTATTAAAACAGTTTCTGATCCATTTTTTTTAAATTAATTATTTGGTACATAGGCTAAGCCACGAAGATTTATCTTGTGCGGGGCATACACATATTTTTGAATCACAGACAAGTTTTGAATTTCATCAGCCATGTCCCCGTGTGAGTATCGTGTCGTGTCTAGTGTCCATGTCGTAGCCAATGCTTCATAGGTTGTTTCATTTTCTTTTGTTTGTTTATTTGATCTTTATTTTTGTTAGGAGAGAGATGTTTTGATTGTTTCTTAATTGTTTTGAAACATTAGAAACAAGGTTTTGATAAGGTTGCTGGTGGATCTCCTCTTCCGAGCAGAATACTGAATTGAGTTGAAGCTTTCTCTTATCTTTTGACAATAGGAGTAAAATTGGAGCTATTGTATCTAATATTATTCTGAGGTAGAAGCTGTTTGAAGCATGACTGGGTCAATCTTTTAATTGTCATTGAAGAGGATTACCATCTCAACACTAAAAACACGCAATTTGAACTTGCATTGTTTTGTTTTACATTTTCTGACAAAAATTAAACTTCAACTAAACTGGTTTATGTTCCATTATTATTTGACATACGTATATGAACTGAACTACATATGACATACAAATTATCTTTGGACAGAATGTGGCTTGGTCATATATTAGTAAAAATTCCTAAACATCTCCTACTTGCATCTCAATAGGAAAACTAATACTATTTCCATTTGTACAGATTTAATAAAGTTTCCCAATTTTTATTATAATGGATTTGGCTCTGCAATGGAATCAGCCGAATTGCTGCTACTGCCAAATTAACTGAGGCACAGACCAAGGTCAGTTATGACCCACTCATGTTTTTTTTTTTTTTTGTTATTTTCTGATTCAATTCAGTCAATTGACATCTGATGCTGCTGCATGTTATTTTGATACTAATGTCTATACAGAGAAGTTGGATTGGATGAAGATGCTTAACTATTTATTGGATCACCACCACTAGCTATGGTTTCTGAACATTTTGAATAGGTATTTAATCCCAGCAGTCATTAATTGATCATGATTATTATTAAAACTGTTTTTGATCGAATTTTTTTTAAAATTTATTATTTTGTACACAGTCTAAGCAACGAAGACTTATGCTGTGTGGAGTATACACATTTTTGAATCATTGACAAGTTTTGATTTTCATAGCCATGTCCTCGTGTGAGTATCATGTTGTGTCCAACAGCCATGTCGTAGCCAATGCTTCATAGGTTGTTTCATTTTCATTTGTTTGTTTATTTGGTCTTTATTTTTGTTAGGAGAGAGATGTTTTGATTGTTTCTTAATTGTTTTGAAACATTATAAACAAAGCTTTGGTAGGGTTGCTGGTGGATCTCCTCTTCCTTTCACTTATCTTTTGACAATAGGAGTAAAATTGGAGCTATTGTATCTAATATTATTTTGAGGTAGAAGCTGTTTGAAGCATGACTGGGTCAATCTTTTAATTGTCATTGAAGAGGATTACCATCTCAACACTAAAAACACGCAATTTGAACTTGCATTGTTTTCTTTTACATTTTTTTGACATAAATTAAACTTCAACAAAGCTGGTATTGTTCCATTATTATTTGACATGCATATTAATGTTTTCGCTTTGCAAGTGCAGTGTTCCTGATCTATGTTGAAGTACCCCTTGAATTTTGTTTCGAATATTATTTTGTTGTGCTAGAAGCTGTTTGAAGCATGACTGGATCTGTTTTCATTGTCATTGAAGAGGATTCCTATGACAGCGTTGAAAACACGCAATTTGAACTTGCAATGTTTTTTTTACATTTTCTGACATAACATAAACTTCAACTAAGCTGGTTTTGTTCCATTATTATTTGACATACATATATGAACTGAACTACATATGACATACAAATTATCATTGGACTGAGATGGCTTTGACATTTGAATATTAGTAAAAGCTCCTAAACTTCTCCTACTTGCATCTCAATAGGAAAACTTATATTGTTTTAATTAGTACAGATTTAATAACGTTACCCAATTTTTATTATAATGGATTTTGCTCTGCAATGCCATCAGCTGAATTGCTGCTGATTCCAAATTGACTGAGGCACAGACCAAGGTCAGTTATGACCCACTCATGTTTTTTGTTTATTTCCTGATTCAATTCAGTCAATTGACATCGGATGTTGCTGCATGTTATTTTGATACTAATATCTATACAGAGAAGTTGAATTGGATAAAGACACTTGACTATTTATCGGAACACCACCACTGGCTATAGTTTTTGAAGCTGAATATTTTGAATAGGTATTTAATCCCAGCATTCATTCATTGATTACGATTATTATTAAAACAGTTTCTAATCGATTTTTTTTAAATTAATTATTTGCTACATAGGCTAAGCCACCAAGACTTATCTTGTGCAGGGCATACCCATATTTTTGAATTACAAGCAAGTTTTGAATTTCATAGACATTGACTGTGTCCCTGTGTGAGTATGATGTCGTGCCCAATGTACATGTTGTAGACAATGCTTTATAGGTTGTTGTATTTTCTTTTGTTTGTTTATTTGGTTTTTATTTTCATTAGGAGAGAGGTGTTTTGATTGTTAATTGTTTTGAAACATTAGAAACAAGCTTGTGGTAAGGTTGCTGGTAGACCTCCTCTTCCAAGCATAATGCTCAATTGAGCTGGAGTTTCCACTTATCTTTTCATAATAGGAAAAAATTGGAGCTATTGTTTCTAATATTATTGTGTGGTGGTAGAAGCTTTTTGAAGCATGACTGGGTCACTGTTGTAATTGTCATTGAAGAGGATTGTCATCTCAACACTAAAAACATGCACTTTGAACTTGCATTGTTTTCTTTTACATTTTCTGACACAAATTAAACTGTAAGTAAGCTAGTTTTTGTTCCATTATTATTTGACATACATATATGAACTGAACTACATATGACATACAAATTATCTTTGGACAAATGTGGCTTCGACGTTTGAATATTAGTAAAAATTCTTAAAGGTATCCTATTTGCATCGCAATAGGAAAACTAATACTGTTTTAATTTGTACAGATTTAATAACGTTATCCAGTTGTTATTATAATGAATTTGGCTCTGCAATGCCATTAGCTGAGTTGCTATTGCTTCCAAATTAACTGAGGCACAGAACAAGGTCAGTTATGACCCACTTATATATTTTTTTTTTATTTCCTGATTCAATTTAGTTAATTGACATCTGATGTTGCTGCATGATATTTTGATATTAATATCTATACAGAGAAGTTGAATTGGATGAAGTCACTTAACTATTTATCAGAACACCACCGCTGGCTATGGTTTCTGAAGCTGAACATTTTGAATAGGTATTTAATCCCAGCAGTCATTCATTGATTATGATTATTATTAAAACAATTTCTGATCGATTTTTTTTCAATTAATTATTGGTAAATAGGCTATGCAACCAAGACTTATCTTGTGTGGGGTATACACATATTTTTGAATCACAGACAAGTTTTGATTTTCATAGACATCAGCCTTCTCCCTGTGTGAGTATTGTGTCGTGTCCCATGTCCATGTTGTTGCCAATGCTTCATATGTTGTTTCATTTTCTTTTATTTGTTTATTTGGTCTTTGTTTTCATTAGTAGAGAGCTGTTTTGATTATTTCTTAATTATTTTGAAACATTAGAAACAAGCTTGTGGTAAGGTTGCTGGTAGACCTTCTCTTCCAAGCATAATGCTCACTTGAGCTGGAGTTTCCACTTATCTTTTCACAATAAGAAAAAATTGGAGCTATTGTTTCTAATATTATTGTGTGGTGGTAGAAGCTTTTTGAAGCATGACTGGGTCACTGCTGTAATTGTCATTGAAGAGGATTGCCATCTCAACACTAAAAACATGGACTTTGAACTTGCATTGTTTTCTTTTACATTTTCTGACACAAATTAAACTTCAACTAACCTGGTTTTTGTTCCATTATTATTTGACATACATATATGAACTGAATTACATATGAAATACAAATTATCTTTGGACAGGTGTGGTTTGGACGTTTCCTAAACATCTCCTACTTGCCTCTTAATAGGGAAACTAATCGTGTTTTAATTTGTACAGATTTAATAATGTTACCCAATTTTTATTATAATGGATTTGGCATTGCACATCAGCTGAATTGCTGATGCTTCCAAATTCACTCAGGCAAAGTCCAAGGTTAGTTATGACCCACTCATGTTATTTTTTATTTCTTGATTCAATTCACTTAATTGACATCTAATGCTGCTTATTTTGATACTAATGTCTATATAGAGAAGTTGAATTGGATAAAGACACTTAACTATTTATCGAGGAACACAACCATTGGCTATGGTTTCTGAAGCTGAATATTTTGAATAGGTATTTAATCCCAGTATTCATTCATTGATTACGATTATTATTAAAACAGTTTCGAATCAATTTTTTTTAAAATTAATTATTTGGTACATAGGCTAAGCCACTAAGACTTATCTTGAGCGGGGCATACCCATATTTTTGAATCACAAGCAAATTTTGAATTTCATAGACATTGGCCGTGTCCCTGTGTGAGTATCGTGTCATGCTCAATGTACATGTTGTAGACAATGCTTCATTCGTTCGTGAAAGACTCGATTCGAGACAATGTGTAAGGCTGCCTGGTTGTCACAAATGAGTGTCATTTGGATATCTCCAAATCTCAATTCCTTAAGTAATTGTTTCAACCTTTTAAGTTCACATGTGACTGAAGCCATGACTCAATATTCTACTTCTGCACTAGAAAGAGAAACTACATTTTGCTTCTTATTCTTCTAGAAAATTACATTACCTCCAATTAAAACACAATAACTAGAGATGGACCTCCAGAGTCTGCATAACCTGCATTAGAATATCCAACAATCTTATCATGACCTTGTCCTCGTGCTAGAGACTTTTTCTTGGAGTACCTTTGATATACTTCAAGATGCTAATTAATGCATCCCAATGTCCTTTATAAGGGGCATTAAGGAACTGACTTACTACACTAACAGCAAAAGAAATGTCAAGTCGAGTAATTGGGAGGTAATTTAGTTTACCAACCAATCTTCTATACTTTTTTGGGTCAACAAGAGACTCTTGTCGACTTGGTAGAAGTTTAGAATTAGAATCTATAGGGGTATCTACAGATTTTGCCCCATTTAACTTGTTTCCTCCATTATATCCAAAGAAATTACAATATCATGTGGATTGTGCGACCTCTATTCCCAAGAAATATCAAAGTTTTCCAAAGTCTTCTGTCTAAAAATGGTGACATAAGTGGTTCTTCAACTGTGTAATGCCATGATGGTCACTGCCAGTGATAACAATATCGTCCACATATATAACCAAGTAAATGCATCATGTGACTGAGTAGTGATCAACTTCACTTCGAATCACCCTAAATTGTTAGACAAAGATGCTGAATCTACCAAACCAAGCTCTTGGAGACTGTTTAAGATCATACAAGGATTTTCGAAGACGAAAAACTAATCCTGAAGACTCCCTCTGGGCAACAAAACCAGGAGGTTGCTCTATATAAACTTTCTCAGCAAGGTTGCCATGAAAGAATGCATTCTTAATGTCAAGTTGATGAAGGTGCCACTATAGTCATGGACAAGATCAAGCACACAGAGGTCATTTTAGCGACCGGAGAGAATGTGTCACCATCATCCAAGCCAAAGATTTGAGTATAGTCTTGTGCCACAAGACGAGCTTTAAGGCTATCCACTTGACCATCAAAACCCACTTTAACAGGGTATATCCACCTCCAACCAATAACATATTTACTTGAAGGAAGAGGAACGAGGTCCTAAGTGTCATTGCTGTGAAGCGCACACATTTCATCAAGCATTACTTGCTGTATTCTTAGGAATAGGTACGATCTCAAACATCAGAATGAACCAAATTAAAAGGAGATGTAACTTGCTTATTTTTATTACTCGGAAAGAAACTACAGATATGTTATCCTAGTTGACACAACTCACAAGAAAGTATAGATAACTAAGAGAGACTTGACTTCAATAGTTGTAGTTTGAGAATACTCGGATGTCCTAACCTAGCATGTCTGTAGCGGATTATTTTTAAAAATTACACCTATGAGAAAAGAACGGATTAGGGTTTCCTTCTTATTAGACCATGTTAAGATGAGAGAAAACAAGAAGACATGAGCAGAATTCTGTGTGTTTCTTCAAGCAATGGGCTGTTTGATCGATTTTTTTTTAAATTAATTATTTGGTACATAGGCTAAGCAACCAAGACTTATCTTGTGTGAGGTATACACATATTTTTGAATCACAAACAAATTTTGATTTTCATAGACATCACCCGTGTCCCTATGTGAGTATCGTTTCATATTGTGTGTCCATGTCGTAGCCAATGCTTCATAGGTTGTTTCATTTTCTTTTGTTTGTTTATTTGATCTTTATTTTCATTAGTAGAGAGTTGTTTTGATTGTTTCTTAATTGTTATGAAATATTAGAAACAAGCTTGTGGGGTAATGTTGCTGGTAGACCTTCTTTTCCAAGCAGAGTGCTCAATTGAGCTGGAGCTTTCACTTATCTTTTGACAATAAGACAATAATTGGAGCTATTGTTTCTATTCTTGAGGAAAATAAAACGCATCTAAACTCTTCTATTAGGCCTTTGCCGCCTGGGCTCAAGCACTCTTCTTTTGTGCTCACAGCTTGAAGTAAGGTATGTTGAGGTAAAAGTAAAGTAAATAAACAAAGACCCTTTGTGTCTATGTGAACCATGTTATTTGTTGTATGCTGCTTTGCCTATTTTTTTTATGATGTTCTATGCAGGCAGCATGTGGTCTACAAGTTAAAAATGAACTTGTAATTGGTTGTATTAAAGTCAAGTACAGAAGTCAAGTACAAGTTCTACCAGCTGGTTGAGGTATCACTTGATGATAAGTGATAATGTATGATTATTTATGATCCTTAATTCTTAATTCTAGCATTAGTTCATATTTTCTTCTAATGTTGGATCTTGGTGCTTTGTGGTTTTTTTTTAACTAAACTATCATTTTGGTCTCCGAGAGAGTTTGCGTCGTACATTTTAGTCCCTGAAGACTTTCATCGGAGATTTAAGTCCCTAGACTTATACGCCGTTAATAGATAGTAATGGAATGCTGACATGTCAAAATGACGTTGGTGTGTCACGTTAAGTGACACGTGCCATTGATTATGTGACAAAAACAATGTCATATGTGGTATAATATATGTTTTCGTTTCATTTTAGTTCTTAAAATTATAATTCATCGAACATTTTAGTCCTTGAGATTCTCACGGACGAGCATTTTAGTCCATAAAATTATAACTTGTTGCTTTTTTGGGTTTATTTTACTTTTATCTTCATATCTTTCCTTCACATCTTCTTTATTTCTTCTTTTGTAAATGTGATTGTAGTTTTTCTTTGTATATATGTATGCATTCATATCTAGTATTTGGGTTTCACTTGAGCACAAAATTTTGAGTTGTAAGTGATGAAGCTGTTATTGGTGTAAGAACAATCTATTATATGGGTGTAACTTGAAGATGATGTGGCCACATGACAATCTTAAAATGCTGCAGTTTATAATGTGTTAGGATAATGACAAAAGTTTCAACATGACTTTTCTATCATTGCAAGAACTTCAATTCCCCTTGCCTTCCCCTTCTTACAAAGTCATCAACCATCTTGCAAATGCAGTTCTACATCAACTGTCTCTATTATCTTCTCCACCAACACGAGGGTTTAGTCATTTTTTTTTCTTTATTGGTTGAAACAATTAGACAAGAAGATGCTAAAGTGAAAAACCTGGTCTGGTATATACACAGACAAGTTTGTTCACTCACCAATCTTTTTAGAACTATTTGAATTTCATAACCAAAGCCAAATTGTTTTTAAAAATTTGGATCACTATTAAACTATTTTTGTGACTAAAAAGAATTTTCAACTGAATTGGTTTTGTAATCCACTCTTAGATAACATGCTTTTTATAAGATTTCACAATATTCATTTCAAAAGGTAACACATTCTAAAATTTTCTCCTTTTCACAGGAACTACTAGAAGTTTTGTCAATACAAAGTTGGTGAAGTAGATCAGTTTTATGGCATAACGCTATAGTTTAGTGCGTTGCCAAATAAAAATGTCCAAATTGTTTATTGTTAAACTGATATATCATTATGATGTGAATTTGTACGTAAGGTAATGTTGCTTTGTACTTCACCTATTTCCATCTTCCTTTGTCTTAAGCCAACTTTGTTGTTTTAGGAGTTAGATAAGAAAGTCATGTAAATAAGAATGTTTTAGAGATTTCAATACTAGTTTAAAAATTATTTTAGTTAAAAACAAGTTTTATATAAAAATAAATAAATATAAAGCTTGTTTTGATAATTTAAAATCAATTTTACCAAAAAAATTGGATTTTGAACTTGTTTAAAGGTTCTTCTAGGTCTTTTTCTACCCCGTTTTACTGCATTAGAAGTCATGTCATCCCCTCCCCTGCTAGTGCCACCAACTTTTTCACTATAGGTTTTACACCATTATTCTCATGTCTATAATTATTTTTTATCCTTTCATTTCTCATGTGGCCACTCATCTATTTTAACATTCTCATTTTTGTCACTATTTTTTTCTCATATTGTTTCTTTAAGGCAGAACAATTAATACCATAAAAGATAATTGGTTGTATTATAGTATGATGGGTACTTTGCAGTCACAAACAACTCCCAACGTCTTTCTCTACTTTAACTTCTCAACCATCATACTGTAGAATCGATCCCAAGTATTTAAACTTGGAGACTTGAAATATAATATCATCTCGAATTTTAACATCCAAAACATTATCCTCATCCTTTTTAAATAGAATTGCAATGCATATGCTTTGTCTTACTTATATTTAAGTCAAAATCCTTAGATTCCAAAGTCTCCTTCCATAACTAAAGTTTAATATTAACCTCTACTTTTAAATCTTTGTCATCTACACAGAGCATGCACTCAAGAATAATATTTTGTATGTCACTCGTAATCACATTTAAGATTAGGTTAAACAAATAAGGGCTCTAGGTAGAGTCTTGATGTAAATATATCTGTATAGGAAACTCCTTAGATATGTCTTTAGGAGTTTAGACATATGTAGTTACCTTCTCATGCATGTCTTGTATAGCATAAATATATGCGACATGAACCCCTTTCCTTTCCAAAGCCTTCCATAACACTTCTCTTAGTACATAGTCATATGCCTTTTCCAAGTGAATAAAAATCATGTGTTCTTTTCTTTATTGTGATATTTTCCGTCAACATGTGCAAAATATATATAGCATTTGTTGTAAATCTTCCTTGCATAAAACTAAATTGTTGTCAATCCCAATTTCTTTTCATAGTTCGTGCTTAATCACCTTTTCCCATCTCTTCATAGTGACTCAAGTTTAATTCTAGATATCGCCCTTTTTGTTGTATATAAGGACCAAAGTGCTCTTTTTCTATTCATCTCCCATATTTTTAGATCTCAAAATTTCACTGAAAAACTAGTAAGCCACTCAATTCCTTGTTCTCCCATACATTTCCAAATTTTAATAGGAATATTATTAAGGCTAATTGTTTTACCATTATCCAAAATCTTAAGGGCTTATTTTACTTATCACACTCAAATCCTACTGTGATATGTCAAATTTAGATCAGACAAATGTGTATATATATATATATATATATATATATATATATGCTAATGTCCCTAATAAAAAGAATGTACTATAAAATATTAACTTTCAAATTTAAAAATTACTTCTATTTGGACTTTGTTGCATTAATTTATTTGAAGCCATGATCAAGTTGGACACTGAATTTGGAAAAATTTCATGATTAAGGTGAAACTAAGTGGATGTGATTAGGCTCTATAAATTAAGAGTAAGTTGGCCCCCAAGGAATAAAATAAAAATGCCTTAATAATATCTCAGTAAGATGTATTGTACATTTAAAGATTGGAGAAGAGCATGAAGATGATTGATTCACAGAGTTGGAGTCCTCTCAGCAGAGCCAGCAATGACAGTGAGCAAGTTGTTACCAAAAGGGTCACTGAGATGTTTTGCAAGGTTTTCAACTGGACCTTCTCCGGTGACATAAGCTTGGAAGTAGAAACCAAGCATGGCAAACATAGCAAGTCTACCATTCTTAATTTCCTTCACTTTAAGCAATGCAGCTTGGTCTGGATCCTTTGCTAGCCCCAATGGATCAAATGGACCACCTGGATGAAGCTTGTCTTCGAAATCCTATGAGGAATAGGTCACATTCAGTAAATCAACTGATTAACTTAAATCTTTATAATATATGATACAGTGGTAATATGCATTCCCATTTTGCAGTTATAGAATTATGAGAGTTCGCTGTGAATGAATAGTAAGTAATAAGTTTCTTCGAGCAATAATAATGTTTATGCTCTAAAAAAGGTTCAGATAAATGGATTGGACAGCAAACAAATTTCCAAATTAAAATGTTACATACCAGGCCATTGATAATTCTATAATACTCTGCACCACCCACAAGAATTATCTCAGCAATAACAGCAACAATAAGATTGATGGGGATGGGTTTCCCGAAGTAATTCAACGTACCCCCATCAAGAAGCAAAGCTCCGGTCTGCATTCATTCCACAGACAAAATCAGCTTAATGTGAACAACGCAATCACAAGTTTTCAATCAAGGCCGTTTTAAAATATTCCATATGATAAATTAAAAACCTAAACCCTATTGAAAATTTAGATTATTGCCCAATAATCAGGATTAATATAAGACATGGTCAAAACAATGAACGCAGAAAATGGAATTGATGATATGACTAAAATAAATGGAAGGAATAGAGTGATATTTGATCATGGCAAGCATGTGGTTCTGCGTCAAATCCAACAAAACTAAGATCCATTTCAGCGCTACACGTTATAAGTTTAACATGATTTTGTTAGGTTTCTAAACATGTTTTGAAACTTCTTACAGAAAAGCTACTAGCAGCTGGCAGGGGCTTAACGACAGGGCATCACAATTCAACTTTTTCCAATTTTACAGGTTGTACAGGAAAAATGAAATTTGGATTTAAGACCCAAACGTAATTGTAAACAACATTTGATTTTTCCTAGTGAATTAAGTGCAGTGACTACTTAAGTTATTACATGGAAATCTTTATATTTTTGCTTCATTAATCCATGCATGGTACATAAGATAGAAAAATCATTTACAAATGAAGATTAAATTAAAAGGTGATTAGCAAATTTATAGTTTTGCACCAACAAGATTCACCCAAGGAAACATCAAGAAGATAATGTATATACTGAATAGAGGTATTCCTTTCCCGATCATCTGTCAACTACTTTCCAGCAGATACTTGTTTAGCCAAAATATGGTTTGACACAATGTTGTGAGGTGCATCTAAATAATTAATTTGTTGAGAGTAATAACAAAACCATTGTATTAATGAAGTTGAGGGGTTGTAGAGAGCTTGCAAACCTTGAACCATACAGCCTCAGGACCACAGTTAGCTCCAAATTTGTTAAAGGCTTCAGGAATGATGAATCCAGCAGCACCAAGCATTGCCCATCTGGCGTGAATCAACTCAAATGCCTGATATCTGCAACACATCACATCATCAAACATACATTTTAGAAATTCAGCATTTCAGTGTTTATATTAGATATCTAATTTGGAGTGTTTGACATACTTGGCGAAGTCCTCTGGCTTCTTGCTGAGACCAAATGGGTCATAACCATAACTGCAGAGATCAGCAAATTAACAAAACAAGAAGAATTAAACATTCAACAATTTCAAATTCCCAATAAAAAAGGAAAACGAGGAGACTAAAGAGAAGAAGAGTCATACTCTCCGGGCACTTCTCCGTTCAAATACGCCGGGATATCTTCTCTGTCCAAGAGACCCTCTGGCAAGAAGATCCTTCTATCAGGACCTGCCACCAAATAAAAGCTAAAAGTTATAACACTTTGGCTGTGGATACATATTTATTCTATTAACTCTTTTTAAATTATAAATAATGTCATGAATTTAATAATAAAATTTGTTAAAATAAGTTATTTTTATAAGTTATATTAAGATATTTATTGAAAAAAGAGAGTCATAAATTATTTTCACAAATTCATAAAAGTAAAAACAGAGACTTACCATACCACTTGGCGAGTTCGTCGCTGAGAGGAGATACAGAGGACTTTTGTTTAGAAGGTGGTGCTGCTTTCTTTTTGGAGAAAAGAGCAACGGTTTTGAAGGTTGAAGGGGTAGAGGGTGATGGAGCAGACCTGGTGGCGCCACTGAAGCTGAGGGGGTTTCCAAGCATTTCCGACATCCCCAAGGAAGCAGCCGCGGTGGAAGCGGCAAGAGAAGCCATGTTTTGGAACCCTCACAAGCTTAGGTGAAGCAGTGTTATGGTGGAAGGGTGAGAAGAGGAAGTTACTATATGCTTGGTTTGGTGGATGTACACGTGCCACGTCAGATTCATGATCTTGGGGTGTGATTGGTCTGCATGCAAAATGTGTAATCTAATGCAAGAATCTGATTGGATTTTCCCTCGTACGTGGAAGATCATGGAGCTTACGTGGGATGCTCCTTATCCTCCGTGTTGCTTACGTTTGGATAATATGTTTTATCCGGTTTATGTACCTCATCCATCTTTCTCCATCGTCCATATCCTTTGCCATCAAAAAGTAACATAACATGGATCCAGTCAGCAGAAAGATACAATGTCTACCACATGATCCAAATACCATCTTTTTGGGCCAGGCTTTTTAACCCACTTCAGCCCACCCAATTACACTCCTAATTCTGAAAACCCATTTCTTATTAAATTCTCAAAACAAATCTAACATCTCATTATTTTCAAATTCTACTGTAGAAATCTAATCATTCGCTTAAATAAAAAATAATTTCCTTAAATGAATTAGATATTCACTTAAGCAAATTTAAATAAAATGAAATAATTAAAAATTCACTTAAGTGACATCATATAAAGTTAAAAAATATGGACGTTATTAAAATATAAGGAAATATTTTGGATAAATAGTCTATCCCATTCCATTAATGAAATATAAGTGTTCAAAATGAAAAAACTAAAATTGTAATCCATTACAAAACAATAAATGTTTGAAATTAAAAAAAGAAGCAAATGTCCAATTTAAATAATGAACAAGCATTGTCCTATTTGAAGTATTTATGTATAATACATATTCCTTGTCTTGCATGTGTTGAATATGATTTTCTTCAATATTTGCAATATGATCTCATCATATTCCCTTGCTTCTTCACCTTGTTCTCCATCTCTTACTTCATTTCCATCAATGTCTTTCTAGACTCTTTCCTTCAGTTGTACTAGAAGTCAATTGTCTAATGCAATACTTTTAGTAACAATTATTAAACGACCAATAATTTTTTCATGCATACCAAATAGATACCGAACTGTTGGTTAGTAATTTAGCAACATGTATTAGGCTAGGCCCATTGTACTTAGAGGTCCAAGTTAGATCAGTTCAATTTTTGTTTTTTGGTTATTGTATACTTGTTATTCAGTTATGACAGATTAATTCATATTTTTTAGTTGTATGATTGACATTCTATTTTTATTTTTTTATCAATAATAATCAGTTACATTCTTCCACTACTCTCTCTTAATCTCTCTCTCTTTACTCCTTCCCTCTAACAATGGTATTAGAGCTTCAAGATTAGGGAAGCACAATAGTTGTGAATGGTAATGGAGGCACACTGCTGGTAAACATGCCAATGTTAGATAGCAAAAACTTGAACAGCTATGATCGATGGTGCATAAAGATGAAGGTGATCTTTGGATTCCAAGAAGTCTTGGATATCGTTTTGAGCGGCTACAACGAGCTACCAGAGACTCCCACTGACGCATAACGAGCCACATTTCACGATGCCAAGTGACGAGATTGTAAAGCCTTGTTCTACATTCATCAGTACTTTAACAAAAGCAACTTCGAGAAGATCTCATTGGCAAAAACGGCAAAAGAAGCTTGCGACATTTTGGCACAGAGTTATGCTAAAGTAAAGAGGTTGAAGACGGTGCGACTTCAGACCTTACGTTGTTATTATGAGTTGTTACAGATGGGAAGTCAAAAAAACTATTCAAGAATACTTCTCATAATTGCTTTCCCTCACCAATTTGATGAAATCATGTGGTGAAGAATTGAAAGAACACGTGGTGGTCGAGAAAGTTTGAAGGACTCTTGATACAAAATTTGACATGATTTCTATTATGATTGAAGAATCCAAGAATCTGGATTCATTGAAGTTGGAAGAATTGTAGGGGTCGTTGGAGGCTCATGAACAACAATAGTGTGAAAGAGATGGTGATAAATCCAGCTCAGAACAAGCTTTATCAGCCAAGCAATATAAGAAGAATGAGTGATGGAGGGAAATTCAAGAAAAGAGGTTGTGGAAGAGGTTTTTGAGGAGGCAATAATGGAGGTCATAGATTAGAAAACTTAGGAAAAGAGGACAACATGAGAACACCTCACAATGAAGAGGTGGAAGAAGAGGCAACAATTCACAATGGAGAGGTGATAGATCTGGCTCAAGTTTTGTTTTTGATAAAAGTTATGTGTAGTATTATAATTGCAACAAATATGGTCATTATGCGGCTGATTATTGGAGTAAAGGTAATTCAAGTAATAGAGAAGAAAAAGTCAATGTAGCACAAAAAGAGGACTCTGAGGATGAAGTTTTATTAATGATAACTACTGTAAAACTAGAGAAAACATATGAAGAGTCTTGGTAGTTGGACATAGGTTGTTCCAATCATATGTCATTTCAGAAGAGCTGGTTCATTGAATTGAATGAAAAGATCAAAACTAAGGTAAAATTTGTAGATAATTCCACAATGAAATTTGAAGGAAAAAGAAAAATTCTGATTAGAAGAAGAGATGAAAAAGCAACAATAATTTCTGATGTACTTTATGTCTCTACCATGAAGCACAATCTATTGAGCATTGGTCAGCTCTTGTAGAAATGTTACCTGGTTGATTGGAAATGAAAAGAGAGAATTCTTGATAAAAAAGAAATACTAATTTTAAGAGCCCCTCTAAGCAACAACAGGACCTTTAGAGTTGATATCTTAGTGTTAAACTACATGTGTTTTGCAACTGCAGTTTCTAATGTTAACTGGTTATGGCACTTGAGATTTAGTTAGCTAAATTTTGGAAGCCTGAGCCAACTAGCAGAGAAAGAGATGGTGATAAGATTGCCTCATATTCAGAAAAGTGAAGTTACCTATGAAAGTTGTATGCTTGGAAAAAAAGCAAGAAATCCATTCAAAGTGTATTTGAAGACCAAGAGCAAAGATGTATTAGAAGTGATCTACAAGGACCATTTGAAGTATCCTTACTTGGAGGCAACATATACTTCATTACATTCATTAATGATTTTAGTAAAAGAATTTGACTATATTTGCTTGGTAGTAAATCAATCAAAAGCCTTTAATTGCTTTGTTGAGTTTAAGAAATTAGTTGAGAAACAAAGTGACAAAGTCATTAAAATAGTGAGATCAAATAGTGGTGGTGAGTATAACAATGGTGAATTTGCATCTTTTTTCAAGAAAGAGAGTATTATACATGAGATTTTACCCTCATATACACCATAACACAATGGTATTGCTGAAAGAAGAAATAGAACAATTCTTAACATGGTTAGAAGTATGCTGAATAGCAAAGGTTTGTCACACTCTTTCTAGGGTGAAGTTGTTGCTACTGCAACTTACATTTTGAATCTTTGTCCAACTAAGAGAATTAAGGAGAAGACACCAGAAGAGGTTTGGTCAGGAAGAAAACTTAGTGTAAAGCATTTAAAGGTGTTTGGTTCAATTTGTTGGAGACAAATTCTTGATGAAAGAAGAAGAAAACTTGATGATAGGAGCATGAAACTAATTATGGTTAGATATCATCCAACAGAAGCCTATAAGTTGTATGATCCCATCACAAGGAAGATTACTATCAGCAGAGATATAATAGTTTATGAGAAGGCCAGTTGGAATTAGGACTCTTTAGAAAGAAATATGAATAGCAATTTGGAACTTTCCTGGGATGATTCAAAAGATAACAATGAATTGATGCCAAAAGCAATACCTTATAATGAGAATAATGTGAAAATAGCTGCAGAATTGGAAAAAACAAACCACCAAGAACAATAAGAGCACATGCATGGCTTAGTGTTTATGTGATAAGCTTGCAGTTACAACAGGAGGAAAACTTATTGGAGACACTGAGGATGAAAATGATCTAGTCCATTTGGCCTTATATGTTGAGATAGAATCAGAACTAGTGTGCTTTGAAGATGCAATTGGAGATCCTAAGTGGTTTGAGGCAATGAAAGAAGAACTGCTTGCAATCTAGAAGAATCAAACTTGAGAACTAACTAATCTACCAAGGAATCAAAGGCCAATAGATGTAAAATGGGTGTATAAAACTAAGTTGAAGCTAGATGGATCAGTTGCAAGGTATAAAGTCAGACTTATGGCAAAGGACTTTCTTTAGAGAGAAGGCTTGGATTATAAGAAAGTTTATGCTCCTATGGCTAGAATGGAGACAGTGAGAACTGTTGTAGCTCTTGCAAGCTATAAAGGATGAGAAATGCACCAAATGGATGTTAAATTTACTTTTTTAAATGATGAATTGGAGGAGGAAGTGTATGTTGCATAGCCACCAAGATTCATAGTTACTGAAGAAGAACACAAGATACCCAAATTAAAGAAGGCTTTGTATGGCCTGAAACAAGCTCCAAGAGCCTTAAACAACAAATTTGATGACTTTCTTATGTAGCAAGGTTTTACTAAGTGTGAAGTAGAGTATGGAATTTACTCAAGAATTGAGGTTGGTGAAGTTTTGATAGTATGCTTATAGGTGTTATATTGATTGAGAAATTCAAAAGAAGAATGAAGGATTAGTTTGAGATGATTGATCTAGGAAAGGTATCATATTTTCTTGGCATGGAGTTTACTGAAAGCAAAAAATGAATTCTAGTTCACCAAAGTAAATATGCTAAAGAAGTGTTGAAGAAATTCAAAATGAGTGAGTGAAATGCAGCAGCTACACTAGTTGAAGCAAATTTGAAAGTTGACAAAGATAAAGATGGAAAGCTTATGAATGCTACACTCTACAGGCAAATGGTTGGTTATCTAAGGTATCTTTGCTGTCGTAGACTAGATTTTTGTTTTGGTGTTGGTCTGCTAAGCAGGTTTATGGAGAAACACAAAGCATCTCACTTTGCAGCTGCTAAAAGAATTCTGAAGTATATAAGAGGGACAGTAGATTATGGTATTCTACTACCAAATGCTACACATCAGAATAGAGGAGAGTTAGTTGGTTATTCAGATTTATATTGAGCTGATGATAAGAATGAATGCAGAAATACATCAGGTTATGTGTTCTTGATGGTAAGTCACTAATCTCTTAGTGCTCAAAATTGCAACTTGTAATGACACTCTTCTCTTATGAAGCAGAATACATATACGCTACATACACAGCTTGTCAGGCTCTTTGGCTTGAAAGCTTGGTGAATCAAATATTGGCCTGACTTGAGAAAGTTATGACATTGAAGATTGATAATAAATTAGCCATAAGCTTAGCAAAAAATTCAATCCATCATAGTAGAAGCAAGCATATCGAAATAAGGTTCCATGCCATCAAAGAAAAAGTGAGAAAGAAGATAAAGTTGGAGCATTGTGGAACTAAGCAACAACTGGCAGATATCATGACAAAACCTTTGAATACTTTAAGGTTTGTAGAACTTAGGAAATGCTTGAATGTAAAAATAGTTGCTTAATTTGAGGGTTGTGTTGGTTAGTAATTCAGCAACATGTTTTAAACTAGGCCTATTGTACTTAGAGGTCGAAGTTAGATCAGTTCAATTTTTGTTTTTTTGTAGTTGTATAATTATCATTTTGTTATAACAGATTAATCCATATTTTTCAGTTGTATGATTGACATTCCATTTTTTATCAATAACAATTAGTTACATTCTTCCACTACTCTTTGGATCTCTCTCTCTTTACTCCTTTCCTCTAACATGAACAAATCACAAATGTTAATAGATACCAATGAGCAAATTACAATTTTTTTTTTGTGGATGCAAATATGGTGATTGATTACAAAGTTTTGGAAAAGTCGTATCACTAGACATTACATATTGTACTAATAAAGCTAATTAGCCTCTAGCATTATTTTCAAGTTTTAACCATTATAAAGGTGTTGTTATTTTTGGGGTAGCCTTATTGTATAATGAAATGACATAATCATTTAAATGGTTGTTTAAAATATTCTTGGAAGCGTATAATAAAAAATCTCAAATAATTTTTACAAACTAAGATATAGCAATGATCAAGACACTTGTTCAAGTAATATTTGAGACATATCATGTTTTATACACGTGACATTTAACACAAAATGAAATAAAACACTTGGCAATTTGATGAAAGAAGAAAATCATATTTTAAGAGATTTGAAAAGATGCATGTATGAGTTTAATACTTCAATTGACTTTGATAAGGCTTAGAGAAGGTTGATTACAAAATACAATATTGAAGAAAAGTCTTGAATTATTCACTTTATTCCATAAAAGAGAAATGTGTATCATGTTACCTCAAGAATATATTCAAACTTGGAATGCAAAGTACTCAATTAAGTAAAAGCTTAAATTTGTTTTCAAAACTTGTATGGAACTCAATATTGATATAACGTAATTCTTTGAACACTTTGAAACCATGTTGCGATATGAGATGTCCATAATACTAATACAAATAACTAAGGTTTACACACATACAATGTTTAGCGTATTCCAACAAGATTTTGCTCAATTTTTGGCTTGTTGCATATCATAAAGGATTGAAACTCCTCATTTAATTAAATATGTCATTACTAAAGTCAACTAATAAAGATTATGGATAGTTATATTTAATTGTTTCTTAACTACTATATCTTGCACTTGTAAAAAGTTTGAAACATTTGACATACTTTGTTTTTATTCATTGAAAAGTGTTTAAAGCCAATGATGTTAAGGTTGTCCTTGGAAATATATACTTAAGAGATGAACAACACAAAGTTGTTGTGGGATTATTCACAATGTAAAAGGAATAGAAGTGGAAGGGGATTCTAAACTTAGAAGTACCACACGCCAATACTGTCACTATGATTAGGTTAGTATCTAAGATATCTACTTCACAAGAATATTATGAGCTAGTTGATCACAATATAACACTTTAATCAATCAAATCACAAAGCTTCACTTATAAACACAAATTAGTGATAAGAATAAGGATGATATAAAAGTTATGGTCAATAATAATGATACATAACTTAAAGGATTCAAGTGCCGACAAACATCAAGAAGAATAGGTATAAACAATTAAAAAGTTAGGTTGAGCTATAAGTTAAAAAAGGAAAAAAGAATCAAACTCCAATTTTAGATCAATAATGATACCGTAACAAATTGTTGCTATAATAAATTGCTGTTAACAAGGCTTAACAAACAGTTTGTTATTTAAATTCAAGCTGCTATATAGAATATATAGGAGTTGTTATTTTAGATTTATTATTTTTTAAACGTATCTGTTAGAATTGTTAAATTTTTCAGCAACAACTTCATGTATTTATACAGCATATTATTGAGAAATACAACATTGCAGAAAACTATTTTACATGGTATCAGAGCGTGGCCGAAAACCTTGAGACCTGCACATGGAAACCCCAACAAATGGTGGTGAGAGTGATGCGACATCTTCAGCAATTGAAGATGCTCAAAGAAAGAAAACTTCCCCTTATGATCTCAACTCCAGTGACAATCCTGGAAACATAATTGCTCAGGTGCAATTGAAAGGTGATAACTATGATGAATGGGCTAGAGCTATGAAGAGGTCATTGAGAGCCAGAAGAAAGTGGAGTTTCATTGACGGAACCATAGCAGAACCCAAAGAAGGGTCCCCACATTTTGAAGATTGGTGCACTGTCCAAGCCATGTTGGTTTCATGGATCTTGAATACAGTAGAACCAAAACTGAGAACTTCCATATCATACTTGGAAACAGCCAAGGAGGTGTGGGATGACATTAAAGAAAGATTTTTCATTGTGAATGGACCCCGTATTAACCAGTTGAAATCAGAACTAGCACAGTGTAAGCAAGAAGGGATGACCATAATAGCCTATTATGGAAAACTGAAAGCACTGTGGGATGATCTCGCAACTCATGAACCGGTTATCATCTGCACTTACAGCGGGTGTACCTGTGGAGTTGCTGCGAAACTTGAGAAACGCAAGGAAGAAGAAAGATGTCACATTTTTTTAATGGGTCTTGACGACGCAACATATGGACCGATTCGTTCCAATTTGCTTGCGTCTAATCCATTGCCTTCATTGAATAAAATGTATGCATTCTTATTCAAGAAGAACGTGTGCGCAACATTACCCAAGAAAGAGATGTACGACCCGACTCTATGGCTCTCGCCGTTCAAGCAAATGTGAAGGCGAGGGGTCGTGACAATAGCAAGGTGACTTGTACTCACTGTAACCGAAGTGGTCATGAGGTAGCAAACTACTTTCTGCTCATTGGATACCCAGAATGGTGGGGGGATCGTCCCCGCAATGGAGACCACACTGCTGCGCGCCGACGCCCACAAAATGGCAGCGATGAAACTGGCTCTCGCGCTCCTAAAGGCCCTATCCGTGCCAACTTAGCTCAGAATATAGGGTCTAATCTTGGTAATAATAATGTGAAACTTGGAGGTTTGAGCAACGAACAGTGGAAAACTTTGGTAGAAATGCTCAATTCATCCAAAGTCTCTCCAAATGAAAGCATGACTGGTAAGTCTAACAATGATGCATGGATTCTTGATAGTGGGGTCTCAAATCACATGACAAGTAACTTACATCATTTGCACAATGTGAGAGACGTCTCTGGATGTCCTGTTGGGCTCCCTAATGGGCAATGTGCTCGCTCTATTAAGGAAGGAACAATAAAGTTTACTGAAAATTTACACCTTCAGCATGTCCTTTATGTCCCTCAATTAAACTGCAATTTGATTTCTATTTCTCAATTATCCGATGAGTTAAATTGTAATGTATTCTTCACTGGAAACATATGTGCCATACAGGACCAAACCTCGAAGATGCTGATTGGAGTGGGTGAACGACGGGATGGACTCTATTTCTTTCAACCAACCCCTAAGAAGACAGTATGCAAGGTTGAAGGAATGCATGAACTAAAAGTGTGGCACATGAGGTTGGGACATCCTTCATGGAAAACTACTCAGTTTATTTCAAAGGACAGCAGTGTTAGCAATTTTAATAAAGTTTGTGATACCTGTCAAAGAGCAAAGCAAACTAGAGACACATTTCCCTTGAGTATTAATCAAGCTTCTAATATATTTGATTTGATTCATTGCGATTTATGGGGTCCATATAGAACTCGCTCATCTTGTGGCGCTTCTTATTTTCTGACTATTGTTGATGATTGTTCGCGTGGATATTTTTGTTAACTGATAAGAAACAAGTCACGAAAACGTTGACAAACTTTTTTTCTATGGTAGAAAGGCAATTTGAAAAAAAGGTTAAAACTGTGCGCAGTGACAACGGAACATAATTTATCTGTATGAAAAATTATTTTTTGGACTATGGAATCGTTTTTCAAACTTCATGTATAGGCACAACTCAACAAAATGGGCGAGTCGAACGCAAACATCGTCACATTCTAAATGTTGCACGTGCTTTACGATTCCAAGGAAATTTGCCAATTAAATTTTGGAGCGAGTGTGTTTTAACAGCCGGTTATTTGATCAATCGAACTCCAACCACAATACTAAAAGGCAAGACCCCATATGAAGTGTTAAATGGACAAGAGCCTTCCTATACACATCTACGTGTTCTTGGCTCTCTCTGTTATGCTCACAATCATAATACTCGTGGTGAAAAATTTACAAGTCGAAGTAGGCGATGTGTATTTATGGGATATCCCTATGGGCAGAAGGGTTGGAGACTTTATGATTTAGAAACTCATGAGTTCTTTGTATCAAGAGATGTTTAGTTTTTTGAAAATCAATTCCCCTTCACAAATTCAGAAAACGACCTTAGTTCTTCTCTTCTCATACCTACTGAGCCCACGGTCTTCGATGATGAAGAGGACTTGCGAGTTAGGGGGGCACAAGTCGTTCTATAATGGACGTTCCTACTGCTACATCAACATCTCCTGTAGCACACATCAGGGACGCTGCTATCTCTTCTTCTGCTGCTACTATAACTGAACCTGCAGCTTCCTCCACTACTGTCGCTGAGTCCTCTCCTGTTGTTGCAAGCACTGATGATTCTGCCCAGGACCTAGAGGCGCTAGAAACTCTGAATTCCTCTCATGATACACCTCCCTCTTCACTTCTTGGACGCGGACATCGCGTTAAACAAAAATCTACCAGATTACAGGGGTTCGTCACTAATACTGCACAAATATTGAGTCCATTCCCGTTTTCATCAGCTTCATCATCGTCTTCAGGTACTCCATATCCTATTGCTTACTATGTTAATTGTGACCGATTTTCTGTGTCCCATAGGCAATTCCTTGCAGCACTTACAACAGAGAGGAACCTTTGTACTTTCATGAGGCAGTACAAGATCCTCGGTGGCGACAGGCTATGCAGGATGAGATTGATGCTCTCGAACGAAACGATACCTGAACCATACAACAATTGCCTCCTAGTAAGAAAGCTCTTGGATGCAAATGGGTGTATCGTATCAAATACAATTCTGATGGTACCATTGAGCGTTTTAAAGCTCGCTTAGTAGTTCTTGGAAATCATCAGAAGGAAGGCAAAAATTATACAGAGACCTTTGCCCCAGTTGCCAAAATGGTAACTGTACGCACTCTTCTTGCCATAGCAGCAGCCAAGTCTTGGGAACTCCATCAAATAGATGTACATAATGCGTTTCTCCACGGGGATCTCCATGATGAGGTGTTCATCCGCATGCCTCCTGGTTTTACCGTTTCTTCACCTCACAAGGTGTGCAAATTACGCAAATCTGTATATGGCTTGAAGCAGGCTCTGCGTTGTTGGTTCACTAAGCTGTCTCATGCTCTTGTTTCCTATGGCTTTCAACAATCATGTCTTGATTATTCTCTCTTCACTTTGCATCGCGATGGCATTCAGCTTGCTATTTTAGTTTATGTTGATGATCTCATTATTGCGAGAAATGACTCTTCCGCCATCCAAAGATTTAAAACATATCTTAGTGACTGCTTCCACATGAAAGATCTTGGCACATTGAAGTATTTTCTGGGCATTGAGGTTGCTCGTAGTCCTACGGGAATTTTCCTTTGTCAGCGCAAATATGCGCTTGATATTATCTCTGAGGCTGGTCTTCTTGGCGCCAAACCAACTGGCACTCCATTAGAGCAAAATCACCATTTGTCCTCAGACTCTGGGCCACTTCTTGATAACCCGGAGCGTTATCGTCGCTTGGTTAGGCGCCTGATCTATCTTTGCTTCACCTGTCCTGAGCTATGTTTTAGTGTGCACACTTTATCTCAGTTTATGCAGCAACCTCATACTGTGCACTGGGACGCTGCTCTCCGGGTGGTTCGCTTTCTCAAAGGCAATCCAGGACAAGGTATATTACTTTCAAGTAGTTGTGATCTCCAGCTTCACGGGTGGTGTGATTCTGACTGGGCTAGTTGTCCTCTTACCCGTCGCTCCGTGACTGGTTGGCTTGTCCAACTGGGCCAATCTCCTATTTCATGGAAAACCAAGAAACAACATACTGTCTCACGCTCTTCAGCTGAAGTTGAATATTGCTCCATGGCCACAGCTACTTGTGAGCTCAAATGGTTAAAAGGGATTCTTTCTGATCTTGGCATTGCTCACCCAAACCTATGGTCCTTCATTGTGATAGTCAAGCGGCATTGCACATTGCCAAAAATCCGGTGTTTCATGAACGCACCAAACATATTGAAGTTGACTGTCATTTTGTCCGTAATGAGGTTCTACAACAGAATATCCTTCCCACTTATGTCTCTACAACAGTACAGCTCGCAGACATCTTCACCAAGGCGTTGGGCAAACCTCAATTCGAGTTCTTGATGAGCAAGTTGGGCATTCTAAATCTTCATGCTCCTACTTGAGGGGGGTAATATCGTAACAAATTGTTGCTATAACAAATTGCTGTTAACAAGGCTTAACAAACAGTTTGTTATTTAAATTCAAGCTGCTATATAGAATATATAGGAGTTATTATTTTAGATTTATTATTTTTTAAACGTATCTGTTAGAATTGTTAAATTTTCCAGCAACAACTTCATGTATTTATACAGCATATTATTGAGAAATACAACATTGCAGAAAACTATTTTACAAATAAACATTTCAGGTAATTTTTTGTAATAATTTTTAATATCAATAAATAGATGTATTTTAACTTGCTTATAATAACCATATAATAATTTTTATTTGAATATATTAGGAATATCAACTAATACTTTGTGATTCATTTAAAATATATTGTTTGACATCTTCATGTTATGATCCTCTTTATATGTTAATCCATCAACTTAGTTTTATGAATTTATTAACAATAAAAATTGTTCAACTTAACATTATATTTATTAAATTCTATTTTTTTTATTTCTTAATTTCTCTGATTTTGTAAAGATACCTTCATGAATGATACTTATGATTTAATTTTTGATCAAAATTAATTTATTGTTAAAACTTCTTTTGTTTATTCGTTAAATATGTATTTATCAATTTATTTTCTATATAAAAATTAAGTTATTATGTCATCAATTTTTTTTCAACCTTACATGCTATCTGTTTCTATATAATAATAACATTTTCTTCATTATTCACTTAAGTAATATCAAATTTGTTTAAACGAATATTTATTTACTGTCTTTTATTCAAATTAGTTAATTTATTGTCTTCTATCTCAAATTCATTTAACATTAAATAATTTTACTTTATAATACTTAAGTAAATATTTGATTAATTTAAATAAATTTTTTTCGTTTAAACAAAATAATCTAATGTCGTTTTCTTTCTTGTTTAGGTGAACTTTATATTAAATAATTTTTTAGTCACTTAAGTAAATTTTTTTAAGCAAATATTATTTAATTTTTCTTATATGAGACAAAATCTAATTAAACAAAATTAGACTGGTTATGTTTGTACCAAAACTGAGGGAAAATGTCAATTCCTCAAAAATTTTATTCATCATTTCATCGTTCTCCGCTTTCCAATCTTTCCAGCGACTGTCTTTTTAATATCGATGTTGCACGGATATAAATAGATTATCGACTACTGAGTATGATCGAAGAGGTTAATTTATTTAAATAATATATTTTTAAAAATAAATTCTTATGATAGGATTTTTTTTAAAACTAATTTTCTGGTGTGATTTTTCGTTAAGTAATAATACTGCACTTGCATATTTGATAGCATAATTTTTATTAATATTTAATATACTATCATTCTCCATCAACTAATACTAGTCTATAGATGAATACATAGCAGAGATCAAATATAAATTACCACAACATGAGCTGTAGATATTGGATGATTAAAATAAACAAATGCTATTGATAGGGTTATATCGGAGTTTCAGAGCCATAGTAGGTCAAAGTACGATATTATTACTATTGATTTGATAAAAATTGCACTAAACAAAGAATTAGTTTTAAAAAAATTCTATTATAAAAATTAGTTTTTAAAAATATATTATTAAAATTAATTAGCCGATTAAAGATGTAAATATGATAAATAAAAACTAAGATACAAGTATGGTACGGTAATATATGTTAATTACTATTCATATTTATGTATTTTATATTAAATATTTTATTATAATATAGTAAATTTTAGTCAAATAAAACCTTTCTTAAAATAAAAAATATAATTATTTTTATAAACCATTTAACAATAATGTGTAGCTAATATAATGTATTGCAGGGCCTATTTCGTTTAATATTTTTTATACTGGTTTAAAATATTAAAAATGAATTATTTTACCTATTATTTAAAACACGAGTAATTTTAATAAAATTTTAAAATAATAATAATAATAATAATAATAAATAAATAAATAAATAAATAAATAAATAAATAATTGGTCTCCATATTTTTTGTTAGAATAATTTTAAAAATTATTATAGCTATTTGCTAATATAAAAGGGAAAAACAGGGGATAACAACTGATAAGGTAGGAAACGAAAATGGTAGTTGCGACATGTTCATGCTCACGTTCATGGGTGACACTGCCATGGAATTTGAAGACAACAACGCCACTGTCACTGAGGCTGAACACAGTGAAATTGAAATGTGAATCGTTTTCTGAAGCCTCGTGTTCTCTCATTCACAACGACGATCTTGAAGCTCTCTTACAGGTACCTACTTCCTTAACGTTCCTCACTCTTGTAATTGTAATTCAGTAATTGTTTTCTCTTCCAGATCCTTCCATCTGATTTGCATCACACTCTCCTCAATCAACCTAACCGCCCTCAACTCTTAGAGATTATATTGGATTTGGGTCGTTTTCCAGAAGCGCGTTATCTAGGCAAACACGGAGGCCAATATTTAAGGAACACTGAGGTAAGCATAGCTTGCCATGCACTATTCATTCATTCAATGGCTCAGTGTTATTGTTATTGTGTAGTTAGGTAACGGTGAAGGAGTTGGAATATGCTGAACAAGCTATTGGGGAATTTGGGAATGACAATAGAGCGGGCATTGAGGGTACGTTGCACAGAATCTCTGCAATAAGGAGTAGGAATGGGGCCATAATCGGTTTGACGTGTCGAATTGGGAGGGCAGTTACTGGCCACATTGACATGGTTTATGACCTGCTTCAATATGGGAAGAACATTTTATTTGTTGGAAGGTACTCGTTAACGTTTTGAGATATGATACAAGTTGTTGACATTTTAAGTGGTTACATACCCCGTGAAATAGTTTGATTCGTTATATTTGATTCGAAATAGTTCTGACTTCTGATATGCTCTTTGACCTTGTCTTATTTTTGGTTTAAATATTACGGCAGTTGGTATTCTTTTGAAACGTATTAAAATACTTGGTGGATTCTGTGTTTGGCACTGTCAATTGTAATGCACAATCTAATTTGTTCATTTGGAGTATTTTTTAAAGGTCACTTATCATAGCATGTTGATTTGGTAGTCAATAGAATGTCCAACTCACAGATTCATCATGCATGATCAATAAATATTTGTTGATGTGTTTTTTTTTTTTTGTTTTCTTCTATTTCATGGATCTCCTATAATTCGGATTCTCTCAGGCCTGGAGTTGGCAAGACTACTGTTATGCGAGAGATTGCACGTGTGCTGTCTGATGATCTTAACAAAAGAGTGGTATGCTGATTTTTCAGCATCTCACCGCATTCTTTCTTCCACAAAGTAATTTTTCATACCAGTTCATGAACGAATACATACTTGCAAATTTGGGTAGGTGATTGTTGATACCAGCAATGAAATTGGAGGTGATGGCAATATTCCACATGCAGCAATAGGTGGTGCAAGAAGAATGCAGGTGCCCAAGCCATCAATGCAACATAGGGTGATGATTGAGGCAGTGGAAAATCACATGCCTGAGGTGATTATAGTGGATGAAATTGGCACAGAAGCTGAATCTCATGCTTGCCGGTCAATTGCTGAGCGAGGCATCATGCTTATTGGGACTGCTCATGGACAGCAACTTGGGAATATCATAAAAAATCCTACACTCTCTGACCTGGTTTGTTATTTTCCTTTTTTATGGCTGTGACTTGTGTGCAAATAATATCTAAGACTTTTTAATATTTGCTCTCTTTTTAAGAAGTTGAGCTCCTTTTCTTCATTGAGTTGTCTAAAGTCAATTTGGTGCTTTGTTGAGTATCAAAAGGCCTGCAAGCAAAAATCCTCAAGCTAATTCACTTATTCGTTATTATTTAGCTGCTCTATTTCATTGACAAATTTAAATTTAAAATTTTTGTGTGAACAATATTATAATGACCTGCAAGCTTTGAGGGAGGAAAACACGCATTTCATTAAGCTCTATTTCATTACCATGATATGTATGGACATGGTAGAAGAAAGTGTGCCCTGAATTCTATCATGCATTTACACTACTGTGTCTACTCTTATGAACTTGCTTTATGTGTTCCCCTTAAATAATGCTGTTTAGAAGAGGCTTGAAACTGAGTCCATTTTATGGTGTAAAAGAGTTTTCATCAACACTTCAAAAGTATCCTGAAAAATTATATCAATCATTCAGTTGCAATACATGTTGAGTATATTAATTTTTGATGTTTAAGAGTTGCTTGATTTTTGGAACTGTGAGTCATTCTGCTATATGCGAGACTGTAACATTCAAGAACCACTTCCGTTTGCTTAACTAGATTGGTGGAATAGAAACTGTTACTCTTGGAGATGCAGAAGCCAGAGCAAGAAATTGTCAAAAGACAATTCTTGAGAGGAAAACTCCTCCAACATTTGATTTCTTAATTGAGATGAGAGATAGACACTACTGGCTTACACATCAGGTATGTTAATTGACCATTTATTACTGTAGTAATAAGAAGTTCCTATCTTCAAGATTACTGAGTTCATTTAGTCAATAAATACTCCCTTTGGTCCTTTTTATAAGGCATCTTCAATTAAATAACACAAACCAATAAAAGTAGTTAAAGTTAGTTGATTTTTTATTTTTTTTTAAATTACCAGAACATGTCAATTTTACAATCCCACTGTCAATATTTTAAATTTGAAAATTTGCTCTTTTCCTTGGTAGTTTTAGTTTTATTTGCATTTTCCACCAATTTCACTTATTAAGGAACAATAGGAAAAGAAAAATAAATGCTTTATAGGAATTGTAAAAGCCTTAAATAAGGATTATCAAAACCATCTAGACAGTGCCTCATAAAAATGATCAAATGGAGTAAATAAATAAAGATATATTGGTGATGAAATGACATCAGAAGTTAAAAACTTGGTTCTTATTTTATTGTTTGATACTTCATCTCAGAATATCCTATTTTATGGTCGATTCAGCTTAGGAAATGTAATCAATAGACTTCCATGTTTCTTTGTAGCTTTCTTTTCATAGTGATCTTCTAATTCGAGTTCCAGTCAGAAGTGTTTGGACTCTGAACATAATAAGCTACGCATGAACATGTTTTTAACCTTAACACTAGGAAAAGATAGAACTCCTATGCCTAGTACTGGAAAAATGTTGAACAAGTGATTTATCTGAGAGAACAAAATGAGTTCAGTCCTTCCTTTACATGTTTCACTGGTGAAAGCTCCTATCAATTGTTTGACGGATGACATTCATTCCTTTACTTTTTTTGTAACAAGTTATTTCATGCTTTTGCTTTAAAACAATTTTTAAGCTTTTCTTTGTTAGCACTAGTTTATTTATATATAGTCGTTTTTGTTATTCATTTTAACTTCTTTACAAAATAACAACAGTTATAATATCCAGCCATTTGAATATGAAATTCACTTAACACAATCATTGTACTAAAGTTCATGAAAGAAAAGGTATTGTTAGAATAGACTGTCATGTAGATTAGGCCACTTAGAAGGATGTATGTATGTTATTGGTTCAAAGCGCTATGTGGATTTGAATCTCCTTCATCATACATTTTAGCATTGTTTTATGGATCATTTGTTTTTGTTGCTGACAAATCAATTGAAAAGAATTATTTGGGCCAATTAGAAGGCACGGCAGGGTAATTTCTGTTAATCGTTAAAGATGTTCCTAAGCTAATATGTGAATTAGTTTTAAATTTAACTTGTTTATATTGTGTTTTCATTTTGCAGACTGACAAAAGTGTAGATATGTTGCTTCGAGGTAAAAGTCCTCAGGTTGAGGTAATTCTTTAGCATTATACTTGTTCAGTTTATTTAGTTGGAAGTCCTCATTTTGCACATACAAGATTGGCTTTTCTTTTATTAATATTTGCTTCTGTCTATACTCTATTATATTTTTCATTGGTTGCTGTCTGACATTATGCATGATCTATTACTATCAAATTTTCCAGATAAATGACTATTAGCTTTTTGGTTAAGGCCAGATGAAAAAACATTAAATTTTAATATTTAGTTTTACTAAAGGGCAAAAGACATTATTACCTTTTGAGACTGGATAAACTTAACAATTGTCATAGAGATATAGGTTTGCACCTGGCTTGATTGTTCTTTTCCTTGTTGGTTTCTCTCCCTCCTCCTCCTTCCTGACTGGATTAGTAGTTAGTACTATGATAGAACTGGATTGATATAGATGGAAAACAAAACAAGCTGATTGTATTATTCACAAAAATGCCCGTGATCAAGGTTACCAAGAACTAGATATGTCTGTCCATCCATATCTTCCAGAAGCACAAATTTTCAATAATTATATATAATTTTTCTTTAGATATGAATTTAATCTTAAAACTTATCTTACCAACTTAATTGAAGTTATGGATACATCACACTTTTCGAGACCTAAAGTCCAAAATAATGCAGATATTGTTAGTGTCTTCTTTAACTTCACTATGCATGTCCTCATAAATATACTCAGAAAATATACTCTGTTCAGGATCTTGTTTCTATTCTAGATTTGGTTCATATACTCTGGTGTACGTTATGCATGTCCTCTTATTATATAGAAAATAAAACCTTAGGTAGCATTTGGTTCAGAGACGGAGATACTAGGATAGAAATACGAAGGCATGCGAATCATGTTTAACTACACGGAAAGACATGCGGAACACAAATTCGAAGGACACTAATGTACCTCTTGGAAGAAGGGACATCAGTGTTCCAGCTCTAGAGACATGGATCAAACGCTACCTTAATAAGATGTCATGTCTGGCCAATATATATATATATATATGAGCTTCTTATGGACCTTAAATTCAGGATCATTATATCATCTTTCTAGGATGTTTCATATTATGACTGATGGTGTCTCTAATTATTTTGCAGGTAAGAAAAAGAGATAAGTGCAAGGTTGTGATAGAAAAGTCTAAAGCATATGATAAATGCCAAATTTGATTTTCCCCTCAACCATGATATAATAATTCATTTTGAAGCAATTTAAGATTGTTAATTTGTTTACAGGAAAAAAAAATAATTTTAAAGCTATTAAACCTGCTCAGCATTATGTAAATGATTAGTTCCGCTAATGTTACTATGTATATATCTTCACTTTGAAGTTACATCCATGCGCCCTTCTGTTTTAGCACTTTATGTTCCTGATACCAACCAATTTACATCATGGCATCTGATTAGAGTGTACCATGAGAACACCCAATTTTGTTGGGACTAAATCTTTTCTCCTCTTAGTGTTATTGTTGCCGAAAGGCATCTCATGATATTTGTCCCCGTCGGGAGAAAATGTATTAATGAGGAATTTTAAGGAATGTCGATTTCAAGCCTCGTGAGTGCATTATCTTTTCATTCTGATCATAAGGCCACGAACTTTTCTAGATTGAAGGATGATAATGAAATAATATATCTCGGTTGATTATTCCCTACAGTTACTATCTTCCTTTTCCGCTGAGGCATATTATGGCTTTGTCTAGTTCGTAGTGGCTGGACTGATGTTCTGACCTTAGTTATTTGCATTAATGTGCCATCAGATGCCTTTGTTATGGATGTTATGGACTCAAGTTTTCTCTCTTATTTTTTTTCTATCTTTATCTCTACTTTATGAATTCAAATTGATCTCTATTCTCTCAATCAATTTGAAAAAGATATAACCCCGTTCTAATGCTATCGTTTGGGTAATTACAAGGCCTAATCGATACATGTATCGGGAGGGTGTTTCTAGAAAGATGCCAGGGAAATAGCATATCCCAATAGCATTAGCGTGTGGGTAACATCCAAACTACGCAATTTTGTGTAGCTTCTAGTGCCACATGAATATTCTAGTGCCACATGAATATTGACAACTAGATTTTTATTGTGTCAAAATCATCGTACTGTGTACATGTCAGTTAGATCTTTTTGGATTGGGATTAGCTTTTGCTTGGCATGAAAATAATGATATTTGCACTATCTATTGGTTTTTGGTACATTATTAACATTATTCTATTTTTGCAAAAGACAATTCTTAATCATACCTATGAAAAAAACATTATTGAGAGAAATAAAGCCTACTTCTTTGATCTTTATGTCTAGAAAAAAAATCAATTTTTGCTGTTGGTTGGGAGATGTTATTCGTGCGCTAAAAAAAATAAAAAATAAAAATAAAGTTTATCTATTCTGATTTCTATTGCCCAATCAATTGTAAAGGTCTGAATGTGAAAATCTCTCCGTTTTTACTCCCTTTTCATAATTGTAATGCTTGTTAAATTTATTACAATCTTTTTAATAGCCTGTTAAAATGTTTCATTTTAGTAGAAATAGAGTCAGATATTCCTTATAAAGATTAGGGTAATCTTCCTTTTGTGAGTTAGTTTTTGAAAGTGAATTAAGTGCAAGTTTTTAGCTAGCTAATCTTTTTGTTACTTTTTTTTTTATGAAAACTTTTTGTTGTTTGAATAGATAAGTTTTACTTTTCTTTTTTTTTTTGCATTTATAAGTAACAGCCAAAATACTTTTTATTTTATACAATAACTTGTAACTTCTTTAATGAACGTTTACACTCTTAGACACACATACGGTATTTCATTTTGAACATTACTTTAAAATCCTCCAACATGGAAGAATTAAGTAAAAACAAATATATAATTAATTTGTGTAGGATATCAAATAGCTTGAATTTAATAATGAAACTCGGACATAATTTAAAAATTCAATGGATGTGTAAACTTACGCACATATCATGATTCCCGTTGTACATTACTTTAAATGCCTTCTGCATAGATGAAAGAAGTAAAGACAAATGTCTGATTTGTTTGCATGGGGTTTCCACGAATAGCATGAATTTAAGGATAAAACTCAGACGTAAATTATAAACTCAATACGCGGATTATGCAGGCATTGGTTAACAAGAGCTTAAAATAACACGATTTGAGTTGACACTAACATTATTAAAAATCAATTGGATAAAAGCAAACATAGCAGGCCATGGCAATTTATCCTCTTAGGTCAGCCGGCAAACCTTTTATGTCTGCTAGTTATTCATTCTCATATGTAGCCACTCTCTAACTCAAGCCATCTACACTTCAATTTTATTTGGCAAGTTTTCCAAGTATTCTTGACATTATTGATGAAACTCGGACATAATTTAAAAATTCAATGAATGTTTAAACTTACGCACATATCATGATTCCCATTGTACATTACTTTAAATGCCTTCTGCCTAGATGAAAGAAGTAAAGACAAATTGTGTTTTTAGTTTTTGTCTGCTTTAATGGAAGATTGATTCTATGGCACTGTTCAAGTTCACTCTACCAACCTTCCAAATTCGAATATTAAACAATAGCCGGCCGCAACCTATGCATGCTTGCTACGTGTCTCCATCCTTTTGTCTTAAGCTGTTGAAGTCATTCTCCAATGGCCATAAACTTAAATATGTTCTGCACCAATTACAGACCAGCTTGCTTCTAGCATTCACAAGCTGAAGCCATGTTCAATTTCCACAAAAGTCTATGCCTTCTATGTTTCCTCTTGCTATCCTCTGATGTTTCACTGTCTTTATCTGCTTCACTCAGAGACTTCACTTATTGCTTGGATAATCACAAAATAAAAAACTTTACCACCTTCCCTTACAAAGAACATGACCAATCCTCTGCCACTAATTACTTCAAAATTCTCAATTTTTCCATTCAAAACCTTCGGTTTGCAGAACCTGTGATTCCTAAGCCAATAGCTATTGTACTGCCAGAGAGTTTGGAGCAGCTACAGAAAAGTGTAGCATGCTGTAGAGAAGGGTCCCTGGAAATCAGAGTAAGATGTGGTGGACATAGCTATGAAGGGACTTCCTCTGTTGCTGATGATGGTACTCCTTTTGTCATTATTGACATGATGAATTTGAACCATGTTCGGGTGGATACGGAGACAGAAACAGCATGGGTTGAAGGTGGTGCAACATTGGGAGAGACTTACTATGCAATCTCTCAGGCAAGCAATATACATGGATTCTCAGCTGGGTCATGTCCAACTGTTGGAGTTGGAGGACATATTGGTGGTGGGGGATTTGGGTTGTTGTCTAGAAAATATGGACTTGCAGCAGATAACGTGGTGGATGCCCTTCTTGTTGATGCTGGTGGACAATTGTTTGACCGTGAATCCATGGGAGAAGATGTGTTTTGGGCTATTAGAGGTGGTGGTGGTGGTCTTTGGGGGATCATTTATGCCTGGAAAATCAAGGTGTTGAAAGTGCCACAAATTGTAACTAGTTTTGTTGTATCTAGAACAGGCACAAAAAGTCATGTTGCCAAGCTAGTGCACAAATGGGAATATGTGGCACCCAACTTGGAAGATGACTTCTACTTGTCATGCTTTGTTGGTGCTGGCTTGCCCCAAGCTAAAACTAGAGGGTTATCAGCAACATTTAATGGCTTTTATCTTGGTCCAAGGGCCAGTGCCATATCCATCCTAAACAAGGATTTTCCTGAATTGGATATTGTAGAGGAAGAATGTATAGAAATGAGTTGGATTCAGTCAATTGTTTTCTTCTCTGGCCTAGGTGATGGAACTTCGGTCTCTGACTTGAAGAATAGGTATCTTCAAAAAAAAGAATATTTCAAGGCCAAATCAGATTTTGTAAACAAGCATGTTCCTCTTATGGGCATAGAGACTGCACTGGACATCCTCGAAAAGGAGCCTAAAGGATATGTTATTCTGGACCCTTATGGTGGAATGATGCATCATATAAGCAGTGAATCTATTGCTTTTCCCCACAGAAGAGGAAACCTGTTCACAATTCAGTACCTGATCTATTGGAAGGAAGCTGACAATGACAAAAGCAGTGATTATATTGATTGGATAAGAGGGTTCTATGCTGCCATGACTCCCTTTGTTTCATGGGGTCCAAGGGCTGCATATATTAATTACATGGACTTTGACCTTGGAGTAATGAAGCGGATTAGGAATGGTGCAATTATGAAAGATGATGTGGAAAATGCAAGAGTTTGGGGTGAAAAGTACTTCTTGAGTAACTATGACAGACTGGTGAGAGCCAAGACTCTGATTGATCCTAACAATGTTTTCACTAATGAACAAGGCATTCCACCCATATCTTTGGCTAGTCCTAATGTCAAATCACTCAGCATATGAAATAATGCCACATTTGTAAAAGGGATTGCCAAACTCATTTGGATTATGTGATATCATTGTGATTCCGTCTATCAGTAAGGAAAACGCATTTCATTTTAGATTGTGCTTCAATCGCAGGTAGTAACTACATCAGTCTAGCACTAGCCAGAAAGATTGGATATGGACCATGTGATTGTGCTAACTACTACGGATTCAGATTATGGCACATATGTGGGGTGGTTGAAACATGAAATGAAATAGTTCGCAACTTTTTTCATTTGAGTAACTAGATATAAACTCTTGCATTGCATTTGCTGGGTCAGTCATTGAGAATATGACCATATTATTCAATCCATTGTCTACTAATACAATTCTAAAAACTAAAGTAAAATATATGAAAATCAAAATTTCAGATAGTAAACGCCAAGCACTATTACTGGCTTCTAAGTAAATAATTAGGAAGGAAATCAAGCATCACTCGAATATGATAAGGATGCAAATCAGCATTAATTTATAAAGACTTTGGTTTATATGTTTGAAATTGAATTTTATAATCAAATAATCAATCAATCAATCAATGCAACTTTTCATTTAAAATGGAATATAATTCTTTATAAATTCTTAAAATATTCTCACATACAGTAAATATCGTCTATACGACAAAACTTCATATAAACGTAAGACTGAAAATTGATTACCGTGTAAATTATATAAACACTCCTTAAGCATTTTCAACTGACTAATATATTAGCATTATTCTCAAATCTAAACAGCAGACCTCGTCGCCATTCATATTATTTTATAAATTATTCTAAAATGAATGAAAAAAAAAGATTAAAAAGTTATTTCGACAGAGAAAATGATTTTTTTCGGTATAAAATTAACATTTAATTAAAATTTTCTTCATATATAAATATTATTTTCATTTTAACCTTTATGTAAAGTAATTATTTCTTATTAATTTATGATAAACTGATTTTGTGATTGTCGATTTTATAATACTAATTTTGTTTTCTATATTAGACAATACTTGTTATTTTAGTCATTATATAAAAAGAGTTAATATTTTGTTTTAGTATTACATGAAAAAGTTTTACGTTTTAATTTATATGCTTTGACACTTTTTTTTTCTTTTAAGTCTTTATAATAGAAAAAATATCATTAATTTAATTTTAAAAAAAAAACATGATAGGAATTAATTTAACACTATAATAAATGTTTTATGAAAATATAGGAAGTATGACAAAAGAACGTGAGAACCATAGGAATAAAAATTTTACATGAAGAAAATGGTATCCGTAGAAAGTGCAGAAGATGAAAAATGAGTGAACGAAACAAAAGATAATTTATAATAAATGTCGTCTAAACGAAGGTGGCTCAAAATAGTGTTCCCTTTGTTGCCATGGCATCATCAAGTGTGGGCACTTTATTATTACCGAACCACACTCAACTTTTCTCACAATCCAAACACTCATCAATTGGTGTAAGTAGAAGGCTACATTTTCCTTCAACAATAAGAGCAGAGAGTATGACTACTGTCATAGAGAAACTGGGCATCAAGATTGAGAGGAACCCTCCCGAGTCCAAGCTCACCCAACTTGGTGTTAAGCAATGGCCAAAGTAAAATTTCATTTCTTTATTATTTTCCTCTTTCTGTTTCCTTTTCTTTTTCACCTTTTCCTTATGATTTCTATTATTCTAATGGGTACTTTGTTTCCCCTACATTTTTGCTTATGGGGTATGGATTAATTTTTTTCTCATTTTTTGATGAATGAATAATGCTGTGTGCCTATGTTTCTTGCCCTTTTTGCTTTGAGCTCTACCATAGGATTGAGGTTGTGTTTTGTTAATTTTTTTGGTACTATGACAATGGAGAAATCAGGGAAAAAAATCTGTATTTAAGGAACCAGACTGGAGTTTAGGTTCTAGGTACCGTGTGTGCATTGGTGATAGGTATTTGTCTGAAAAAAAATCAACAGTTTATTTCTCAGCAATTTGACAAAGCCTCACTAGAATCATTGGATTTGTGATGGTTAAGTCTGATGCAGTGATGGAATTGATAGAGGTAGGTTTAATTCAGTATAACACTCTATACCCAATTTCTTATACAACAAATTTTCCCATAAAACTTCTATGAGCGGAAAAAAGATAAGTTTTGCTATTTGCTAGCAACTTTCTATGTGCATAATTAACTGGGTCTTTTGGGGCCATTGTTAACAATGATGCTTTGTTAGCAAGCGGTAATTTACAATTAATATCAAACATGGTGTTTTGAATAGTTCTTGCACAAAATGTTTTGCTGGGCTAGTTAACTGAATCAGAGATCCTATAACTAAACTAAGTGATGTCAAGTTCCTGTTACCATTTGTAATTTATTTTTTCAAAATCTCCTTGGTTAAAGATATAGACTCAGTACCAATTATGGCTAAATGGATAGCTCAAATGCATGAATTCTAGACTCAGTACCAACTGAAACTCTTTCTTTGCTGGTTGCTCTTCCAGTTCCAACTGGTTGCATCCAAATGTAACTAAAAAGTTGCTATCCTTTTAATTGGAAATAAAAGTTGCAATATACAAGTTTTCATTCTTAACTGTAAATGTTTTCAATCACATATGTTTTTTCCCCTTCTTTCAAAAGCATCTGATCTCTCTCTGACATCTGATGTTTAACAGATGGGGTTGTCCTCCAAGCAAATTTCCATGGACATATGAAGCCAAAGAGACTTGCTACCTTCTGGAAGGAAAAGTGAAGGTCACTCCTAGTGGGGAAAATGAGTCAGTTGAAATTGCTGCTGGTGACTTGGTTGTGTTTCCAAAAGGAATGAGTTGCACTTGGGATGTGTCTGTTGGTGTGGACAAGCACTATAAGTTTGAATAAATCCTGTGAGGGGATGCCTATTGAATAAAGATAAAGGACATTCATGAATTGATGATTTAGCACAATATTCTCTAAAATTGGATATAGTAAGCACTGTTGGAGTGGTATTTAGCTATTGTGGCTAAAGTAGTTTTTATTTCCTATTTCTCTCTCTTGCTTCTTGCTGCATTTCACCTAGGGTCTAACCCCATTCAACTTATTAATATTGATTATGCAAGTTCAGTTAGATAAGAGCCTCGTTGGATTAAAGTTCTTAGTAGCTCAAATAGCTTCCTCCATGGAAGCAATATCCTACACATTTAAGGAGGGAATGATAAAAAATTAAGCTTAAATGAGCTAGTAGTCGTTAAAAATAGCATACCTTTTGATTTTAGTGCCTATAAAAATTTTATTCAGTTTCAGTTTCTATTTATATTTAATCCCTGAGTAACAAAAACCGAATAAAATTTTTATAAGAATTAAAATCAAAAGACATGATATTTTAGTAACTTATTTAAACCTAAAAATTTAAAAATATCCAAAGAACCCTACATATTTTACATTTCATAAATATTTAAAGGAGGGTATGATAAAAAATAGCATATCCTACCTAAAAGGGTGAGTATGAACCCAAATTTAAGGGACTAATGCTACTTGGTATGTATGTGTGGTGTTTTTTGTTGTTCCTTTTCAAAAGCAGTCATTCTCGGATCAAACCTGTGTTCGATATTACGTTTTTGCTGTTCTTGTTGACAAAAGCGAGCGGTGAGTTTGGGTTAAACACCAAGTGTTTTCTTTGGTTTGTTTACTTGTTTTCTGGTAGCACCTGAAACAATGGCAAAATTTACAATCGACTCTTTCAAACTTTTGTTTTCTTTCTTTTTTATTTAAAATTAAACCCGAATCTGTTCTTCGAGTGCACCTACATTTGTACCGGTAAATTCCCTGAATTCAAGTCCTTACAACAAAATAACTTAAAGGTAATTAAAGAAAGATATAAATAACTTTTTAGTTTCTATAAATGTTATTTTTGGATTTAGTCTTTGTAAAAAGTTGTTAGTATTTAATCCCAACACTTCGGTGAAAGATTAAATACAAACAAATTTCTTAAACGACATGAACTAATTATTCATCCTCTTAAAATGCTTGATTAAATTTTTATAAGGACCAATTTAAAAACAGTAACATTTATAGGATTTAAATTTTTATATGAACTTCAAAAGTTTAAGGTTTAATTAATTAGTCAGCAATCCACATGGAACACTATAAGTACCCTTAAATTCATATAAACCTAAAAAAACAAGACAAACGTTAATCAGTACCTTTAAAACATTAATTAAAGAAATGGAAGGTAAAACGATGTTGTTAAAAAATATTATTAATGCATCTCATGTAATTTTGAATCCATTTTAATATAATTTTAAAAAAATTTTAATTAATGTCTTAATGGTATTTGGTTAAGACGACCTTATAAAAAAAAAGGCTATATTTTGATAGGTTAAACCATTGACATATGACTATTAAAGTTATTAGATATTGTCCAAAATAATAATCCATACTAGGATAAATTTAGACAAAGACACTAACAACAAAAACACTAATAACACTCCTAATCCTACGTTGAATCATACATATGCTACCTATCGCATCGTGGAGGTTTCACCCTCAAATTATTCTGTAAGACACAAGACATCAACAAGAAAAGCAGTAAGAGAAAGAAGAGGAAGAAGATGGCAAGCTCAAGAGATCCATTGGTGATATCATTCGGTGAAATGCTGATCGACTTTGTTCCTGACACATCTGGTGTCTCCTTGGCTGAGTCTTATGCTTTTATCAAAGCCCCTGGAGGTGCCCCTGCCAATGTTGCATGTGCCATATCCAAACTTGGTGGCAACGCTGCCTTCATTGGCAAGGTTCTAAATTTCTACAAAGAAGCATTCCCCATCATGCATTAAGATTATTGATTATGTTCTTTTATCATTTATACTTATATAAAAAAGTGATGATTATGATGTGACAGGTGGGAGATGATGAGTTTGGAAGGATGCTAGTTGACATCTTGAAGAAAAATGGGGTGAATACAGGTGGTGTTTGCTTTGATATGGAAGCAAGAACTGCATTGGCTTTTGTGACATTAAGGAAGGATGGAGAGAGGGAGTTCATGTTTTATAGAAACCCAAGTGCAGATATGCTATTGAAGGAATCTGAATTGAACATGGATTTGATTAAGCAGGCCAAGATATTCCATTATGGATCTATTAGCCTTATATCTGAGCCATGCAGATCAGCTCACTTGGCAGCCATGAAAGCAGCTAGAGAAGGTGGTGCATTGCTGTCCTATGATCCAAATGTGAGGCTTCCTTTGTGGCCTTCTCATGAGGCTGCTAGGTCTGGGATCAAGAGTATTTGGTTTGATGCTGACTTCATCAAGGTACAGTATCTTCAAGTTTGTTTCTGGAAGCCTTGGAATATGATGGATGATATGGCAGCATAGAGAAATTTAGATCTTGAACTTGTTCTATTATTCCTTAATTCTATGATGGGGGCATTTAGTTTTGTTAGCAAAACTGTAGAAAACCAGCAGGTGGTTGGTCCCAACTCAAACAAAATTACTTATACTTTCTTCTTAAAGCATGCAGTTTTTGTTACAATATGTCCAAGTGATTGTGTAAAATAATTCATCTTTGTCTATATAGGTGAGTGATGATGAAGTTCAATTTCTAACACAAGGAGATCCTGAAAAGGAAGATGTTGTTATGTCCCTGTGGCATGACAAATTGAAGTTGCTTCTTGTCACTGATGGGGAGAAAGGTTGCAGATATTTCACCAAGGTACTATCCAACCGTGTATTGAAAATAGTGCTTGTTTGGCTAAATCAATTCAATAAAGCATCTTCTGAAAGAAACAGAGACAATACTTTTGATCATTACTGGATGGTTTCATATATGTAGTTTATGATTTTGACTTGACATTTGTCATCCCATTCAAGATGGTTTCATCTATAGCTGCATGTCCTTTTATGGTGTGGTACTGTGATCTAAACTTAACATCTCTGGATATATTTTTAACTGCAGAAATTCAAAGGCAGGGTAACAGGATTCTCAGTGAAGTCAGTTGACACAACTGGTGCCGGTGATTCTTTTGTTGGTGCACTTCTCACAGCTATGGCCAAGGACACTTCCATATTTGATGTAATTCTCTTTCACTTTAACTCAAATTATTTTTCAAGACTAAGCTATATTAACTTCTCAATGGTTGACATCTTTGTTTTTATTGGATACAATATGAAGAACGAACCAAAATTGAGAGAGGCTTTGGCATTTGCAAATGCTTGTGGAGCAATCTGTACAACACAGAAGGGAGCAATTCCTGCACTTCCAACCGCCACAGAAGCTGAGAAATTTATTTCCAGCTCTAAAGCCAAGTAGACTTAGCTTTGAAATTTGATGGTTCAAAGGACGGGCATTCATTTTCATTTGAGAGTTTAATTTTATTTGCATTTGACACAATGACATGAAAAAGTGCTGTGTCTGTTTATGAATAATAACCAACTTTTTTTTTTGCTTCTTCGCATATTGAGCAAATGTAATCCCTAGAAATTCAGAAAATTATCCAATCAAAGTATAACATACAGATATAACACAGGATTAAATAAATTTTCAGTTTCTAGAAATTGCAAAAATTATATGCTTTTATCTCTTACCAAGATTAAACTCACATAATTTTTGTTAATATAGAAATTGGAAATGAACTAACTTTTTATAAGAAGTAAATGAAAAAATAAAATAAAAATTCCAGGATATACATATACTCAAATTAATTTAGGAAGTGTAATGCTTTGAGAGTGCCATACCAATTTCTCAAGAAAACGGTATGTGAGTGTGTCGAACAACGTTGCTAAGCTCCTAATGCAACATACTTGATATGAAAAACTTCAATCCTACGCTTACCAAATCTTCCCCTATACAAACGGCTGAACTTTTCAGAACCCATTTAGATGAGTCATTGTTCTTTTGGATAGATTTTGTTCCATTTGTACTAAGACGTCAACTTTTCATGTGAAACATCAATTTAACTACAACTTTTTTCAAAATGATGGGAGAGGGGGTGGCGGCAATGAGAGCATGTTAGTGGGACAGCAGAAGAGCAAATTGTGTAAAATAGACCTTCATTAATATCAATTGAAACTTTGCATTATGTGCTGCCAAATTAAAATGCTATCTCTTTCATTCTTCTATATCCTTCCTATTCAATGAACTAAACAGAAGCTATATGCATTATACAAGGGATAACTACAGCAAATTATGAATGTGATTTTTACAGATAACAATGACAATGACGAATTATACACCTTGATCATGGTAAATATAATATTACATGCTCACGACTCTTGATGAAATCTCTGGTTCCCCCTCTTGCAAGTCCGGTTCAGGTATGTGACCATTTACCTGCAATATATGAAACAAAAGGGTCAAAATCACCTACCACATTCACATAGCTCATCACTGCATCAAATGAATGAAAACATCAGTATGAAATACTTTATCAGCAGGGACGTCACAAGATAGCTTGGACAAACAGCCAGCACAAAAAAATAAATCCAAAAAGCATCAACAAGCATGCATTCAGATGCAATATCATACCACTGAACTCTCCGTCTTAGCTAGGTACAGCTCTAAAGCACCATCTCCACAAAGAATTTTTCCTCCACACCCAGGGGCATTTACTGATCCTACTGACTCTTCGTCAACAACAACTGCATCAATCAGTTCATTTCCTGCTTTAACATCTGGAATCTGGTGCATACAAGCATTTGGTGTATTAGTAGTAGAAAATCAGAGTGGCAGTCTTAGATGCCACAGCAAAATATTTTTATAAAAAAATCTACTCATACCTCAAACATGGCTTCAGTTAAAATGCCTTCCAGTAGGGCTCTTAGACCCCTGGCACCAGTATTTTTGGCCATTGCTTTCTTTGCGATTAATCTTACAGCTTTCTCTGTGAAGTGTAGCTTTACCTGAAATTTAGGAGAAAAGTTTCAGACAAATAGGCTCTTACTGTCCACACTCCTCATCACTCACGTGCATCCGTACGTAATAAACATATTACACACACTCAATAGTCAATACAACTGAAATTGGTGGAAGGGTAGAAAGGAGTAGCTTGAATGATTTTCACAAACAAGAAGCTGAAACAAGCTGATCAGTTGATGATAAACCGTCATTGTGACAGTTTAATTAGCAGTAATACAAAGAATTTATATGTGATTTGATTATGTAATTGACTCGTTATTACATATTCTTCCCATTTTATTGTAGTAACAGAAAAATAAGCAAAAAGGATGCTTTCACTGATATTGGATCTAAAACACAAGCCTCATATCAGAAATCTGGCCCAGCCCACAAAGAAAATTATTTAAAGAGGAGAGGACCCTTTTTGCAATAACTTTTTTTTTTCCTCTTATTTTTCCATTTTTTACCTTTCATCACCCAGTTTGAGTAAACTTCTATAAAAGTTTGTATAAAATAAAAATAAATAAATATAAAAAATGAATAAAATCAATAAATTACCAGAAGACCTCCTCTCTTCCAGGATCTCTCACTCTCAAACTTCCTGTGGAAGGATTGAAGTTGCTGAACCAATAAGCACTCACAAGATCGATCACTTCCCCATCAGGTTAGAGCGTTGGATCTAGAAGTTTTACTTTCTAGTTCATTTTTAATTTGTATGATGACATTCTTCAAACTTATTACATTTTACTTGTTTATCATTATGAGTAGTTAAATCCATAGGACTATGGTTGATCATATGATGCAAACCAACTATTTTAGAATGTAAATATTTCTATAGTTATGATGTTTGTCTTATCGTTTTTATTTCTTCATTAAAAGTTGATCACCCTTAATAATCCTTAACTAATTAGATAGAAGACAGCTGTATCATTATCTCGTTAGAAGATTCATGAGATAAACTAAAAGTAGAATTTTGAAGATCAACCTGAATTCTAATTTTCTAATTAGTTTATAAATTATCAAATTCAATGATTCTGTGTTTTTCTCATTTTAATTGTTTTGCATAATTATTGGATGAAAAAAATATCATTATTGCATGATCATTAAGTAGATATCAAATTCATTGATTCTGTGTGTTTTTCTCATTATTAATTGTTTTGCATAATTATTGGATAAAAAAATTAATGCTATTATTGCATGATCATTAAGTAGAAATAGAATTAGAATGATCAATTAATCATATGATAAGAGATTAATTTATGAAAATATGAAAAGGAAAAAAGATAAAAAAACCCATAGGTAAAACAAAAGTTCTAGACCCAATCATAATTGATTAATTTTTTTGAGTGCTCCCTAAATTTGTCTCATCTCTTGCTTTTCATTAAGACTATTTATTTCAAACTGCATTTCGTTTTCCTCTTTGATTGATCTCAATAATCATAAGTTTAACGGATCTAGAGATGGTTAGAATTGTCGGACACTACTAAAGTCTCAAATATTCATTATTACTATCTTCAACGGATATACTTGTTTGAAGTTAAACTCACAACAGTTGACGTAACTTAGACTAGCACCAAATGGTGCCAAAGATAATAAAAAACTAAATCAACCAAGGTTAGTTTTGAGAAGACTTCTAAATCACATTCCAGTGCAGAATGGTAAATAGTATAACTCGGACATGACTTAAGAAAGCCAAAGTCAACATCAGCCAACAAGAAGAAGAAAAAATTAGATGAATGTCATGGGAAACTAGGGAGAAATACCTTGAGTAATTAAGTCTACCACAAACAACCAAGCAATCAATCCCTTCAATTCAACGTAGTTAAAGTTCAGATATTTGCTTCCACAAATATCCATATTTAGTTGGTTGGGATGATCAAGATACAGTATTAGTGTTCGAGTTTTCATACCCCATACACTCAAACAAAGCAACTCACAAATAAAAGTGTTCTGAGAAAAAAGAAGGAAGAACTGCTTACATTATTCATAGTAAATAATTTCTTGTACTGCTTGGCAAGAGCATTTTTTGGTTCTGTGAGGACCTGTAAAACCAACATTCCTGTAGTCATACAATCGAATATCTGTGCAAAATCTAGAAACGTAACTCCATTCTAAATTGAGAAATGTTAGTAACACAATTTTCTTAATACACTCTGTTATTGACTGAATTTTATTAAGAATCACAAAATTAAGAGCTGACTCCTAATTTAAAAGTATTACTTCACATGACAAAAAGTTAAAATTTCAACTAAAATACACTAATGCAACAGCATATCCATAAAACCATTAGCTATCTCAACGCCAGTCACATTTCTTTTTTATTCAATTAAAAAGAATATATGGATGACAATTATAGGTCCACCAGAAAGAATCTCACGTGCTTTATTTGTACATATAAAGAAATCTTAACCAAAATCAATATCCATAAATTATGTATTGGATAGGACACCATTTAGTCTCAATAATAAAAGAAGGAATCTGAATACCCCTTCGACATCAATAGGACGAGTATCCTCTCGGTCAGATTAAGAATAAATTAAAAAAATAATTAAACCAATTAAGGTAAATAATCAGATCATTATTTACCTAATTAGAGGGTCAAAGTCAAGACTGACCCACAAAAAGCCCATTAATCCATAATACTGCCTATAAAAAGAAGGTAAAAGGTACAGGTAAAGAGTTGACTTTCGAATATTTAATAACATTTATTACTTAAACCGACACCTGACTTTATCATTGGAGTACCTTTTGCAGGTATAAACTCTCCCTACGTCAAACAGAGAAAAACCAGTAGTACTAGCAAGGACGTCATCTTATCCCATAACAGAGGAGTATCGAGAAGATCAGTGTATCCGTAACAGAAACAAGTTACAAATGCATTCTGGGACTGATGGATCCTTATCTAAATTTCTTGTTCCTCTTGCAACCCACAAACTAAATATGAACCAAGTGCTTGCACATGTCAGATGGCCCTATCACTATATTATTTATTAAATTCAAAAGGCAATGATCATATTAACATCTAGCTTATATATATATATATTAAAAAACTCCTGACACAATAGGAGATATTCATAGAAATTTAATGCCATTATAGGGCTAAAAGACCATATGGTGTCTTGGCTTTGCATATACATGTGTGTCAACAATGATTGAAAAATACAGCATGATCATCATAACAAGACAAGCAGAATTAGACCTTGGCAGTCGGCACACTATACTGCTAGAGAAAGCAGAAAAAGCTACAGTAAAATCAAAGATATGAACAATGAAAGAATACCTGCATAAGTTGATCCTCAGTAAGAGCTGACAAGCTAATTAAGATTGGAAATCGTCCTATAAACTCTGGTATGAGACCATATGCAATAAGATCAGCACTTTCCACCTGAAAATTACTAATGCTACTTTTAGATGCATTTGGAGAGTACAGGCATCTTATTACATTAGCTTAAGCACATAATTTGCTAGCTTTAATTGCTCACAGGATCTATCTAGTTTTACAGGAAGTGGAATAAAAAAACATCCAGTCAAATTTAGAGTCAATTCTCACCGACTCAAGTAAAGATGATGTGACTGCAGCATTTGTTACTCCACCAGTTCTCATATTGGCACGAACTGGTGCTCCAAAACCAATTGAAGAATCTTGCCGTCTGGTATATTTCATAAATAATTAAAATTTGATGAGAACTCCAGCAAAAACCAAATGCAGAACATCTGCGAACAGATATTCTTGCTAGACATTATAAATATTACCTCTCTGAAATGGTATTTTCAAGATCAACAAATGCTCCACCACATATAAAAAGAATGTTCTTTGTGTCAATCTGCATATAGTAAAAAATGAGTAGGTGTTTAAAAAAAAAGCAAATGACTAATTAGTTCTAGAATCATATGCATCTGCACTGGGTAAATAGGTGATCATTGAAGCTGACTGAGATTGACAAAATCTTGCTAAGGGGGTGAAAGAGTTTCTAAAGAAATAATCCATCTAGCATTCTCATCCTTCTAAATATCCTTCCAACCACCTATAGCCTCTAATAATTCTATTCATTGGAGTTCATCCGCTAACTAGGTGATTGTAAGCTCTTTCAAAAAGATAGATAAATCAAAATATTAAGTGCATAAAGTGTGCATTTAAAGACAGCACCGACAAACACCCTAGCCAAGAAAATAATTAAACATATATCCAAATACAAACATGAAAAAGAAATGACAGATGTTACGCTTTCCAAAACAACATACCTGTATGTTATCACCCCGTGGATGCTTCCTTGCTCCTTTCTCAGGAACATTTACTATCTACACAATAAAAAATAATTCCAATTTCAGGATACTGTCAGAATGGCACTAACCATGCTACAACAAATTATTTTTTTTCAAAAACATTTACAACTGAATGGGGTGCTTTTCTAGACTTAAACAATTCAATTTTAATCCCATGTTCTTTTTATGCAAAGAAGATTTCAAGGTTTGCTTGATGCAGAAGAAAATGCTGCTGTGATTTGAAAAAAAGTATTTGCATGTTCCAGTTAAGAGCTCTTATAAGGACTAAGTGGCGAAATACACTCACATTCACTTGGAGTTCAAGGATAGGGGATGTTTGGCTCATTTTCTATTTTCATTTTCAGCTGATATGTTTTCATTGTCCACACTCCAAGCCACAAGGCTCTTGCATGAGGGGCAAGTCAGAGATATAATATACAATCATTCATGTGTCTTCACCCAATTGCTTAAGCTTTTGGGAATTGATTCATGACATAAACCACTAACCTTTAAATCCTTAATTGTTTCACCTATTGTTTTTCTCAATCTCCCTCTGCCTCTAACGATTTGGCAACCCTCCATTTGATCTACTACCATTACTAAGGCTTCTATAGGTTTTCTTCACACATGTGCAAAGCTGCAAACCATCTAAGGAGAGATTCCAACATTTTTTCTACAATAGTTGCCACCCTTACTTCCTCTATAATGCTTTGATTCCTAATCCTATCTTGCCTATTTTGTCCACTAATTCAATGCAACATTCTCATATCTACTACATTGCATTTATTCTCTCGTTGACTTTTAATGCCCAACAATCAATTCTATACAACAGTGCAGATCTTACAGCTTTGCAGCCAAACTTTCCCTCTCAATGAACAGTCTCCATAGACAGTTTGACCACCTTTGAATCTCAGAACTCAGATCACACAAAGCATAGGAATATACTGTTTTTTGTTTAACATAATTGACAAGACCACTAATGCACCAACGATATGTTAAATAAACTTGTCTGTATAATGGAATGGAACAGAAGATCAAAATGGAATCACTGAGAGAACCTATGCAAATAAATTACTTATCCTATTGAAGAATTTGGACATAGAATATACAAGATATTACCTTCTGCTTAAGATTTAAGGGCTTTTAAACAAGATAAAAGTAGAGAGTACTCAATAAATTCACTTAGCACTTCATTTACAAAGCATGTAAACAAATTATCAACAACTGCATTTTGGAATCATTTCACTTACAGTTCCTTCAAGCATTTTTAACAATGCCTGCTGAACACCCTCACCAGAAACATCCCGGCTAATATTCAAGCTCTCAGCCTGTAATATATAATAGTTAAAAAAATAAAAGCTGTGGTGGATGCACATAAATGAACTCAGCCAATGAAGTTAGCAAAAAACCTTCTTAGTTATCTTGTCCACTTCATCAATGTAAACAATCCCTTGTTGAGCTGCTTGAACATTGAACTCTGCTGCCTATATGGGAAAAATAAAAATCATTACAAAGAGATGGCAAGTAGAACTAGAAACAGCATAAGATATCTTCTGAGAAGTATAAAAACAAATTTGACAAAGAAAAATCTAAAATTATGTTTAATTTGAGTTTAATAAGAAAAGTATTCCAGCCATCATAGAGATTGCAAAGAACACAAATGTAGTATGAACATAGCAGTATTACATGACCAAAAACGTTTTACTGAAAACATTTATATTGAAACACATCTTGAAAAAGACCATGGACAATCCTTTGTCACAGGTGACAAGCAGCTTAAGTTAAACTATCAATAGTTTCCTAACAAAATAGTTGAGCAAGAGAAAACCAGTCCAGATTCTCCAATATGGGAAGTTAGACTGATGAAAAGTACCATGACTTTGGATATAAGATCATAAGCTTCTTTATCATTTAACTTATCGAGGAGAGAAAAACAAAGGAAAAGTGAAAAAAACCCATGAAAATTTCAGTAAAATCCATGACCAATACTGGAAACAGAAGCATGATGTAAGGAGCACAACAGATAGAAACAAGGAAAAGCAACTAATATCAGGAATATCACTACATAAATCAGTTCAGAAACAAATATGGGAAGCATTGTAAATTTCATAAAAAAAAATTGTGGAGAAAGCACAATATATACATGCAACTGCTATGCAAATTAAGGAGGGTGGTGAGTGGATATTTTAAAGAAAAGTCTCTTATTGTGACTTAAATTGCAGAACAAACTGCTTGTATAAAATACAAAGCAAGAAACTTATGAAAATAAACATCTAAAGAAATGAGCAACCTAGATGATGTATGAAAACATAAAACCTAAAGTAAACAAAAGCATTCACTAAGGATAACATGTCACTACAACAAGTAAGCATTGTTCTAAGTACAACACAAGTAAGTTGATATGAAGCACTGTGAGATTTGTTAAGATGTCTCACATTGGTTAGAAATAGAGCCAGAATACTATTTATAAAGGCTAGGGTCCTCCTCCTCTTACAAATTAGCTTTTGGGAGTGAGTTAAACTTAAGTTTCTTAACATGGTATCAAAGCCTATCTGATTTGAATCTTAGATGTGAGGGGGTCGTCCTCTTACGAGCTAGTTTTTGGGATTTTGGGAGTTAGACTCAAGTTTCTTAACAAAATTAATTAAGGCACAAGCTAAACATTTCCTCTATCCAGCTAATATAAAGTGGTAAGGGTATTTAGGTTGACTTGTACAAATTTCATCCAAGTTTCCAAAGTAGTGAAGGTAAAAAGCTCGATTCAAAGAGCAGCCATTCATCACTAACTGCATGAGTGAGTATAACAAACAAAACAACAAATATAGCTAAAAGTTGCCAGTATATTGGGAAATCATAGACAGCTTCATTCCTAGAAAACAAAGAATTATTAATTTGTTCAAGCAACATCATACTTATAAAGAATAATTTACATACCGCAAGTAGTTTATACAATATTGATTCGACATCTTCTCCAACATAACCAGCCTGCAAATTAGAACATTTCCTCTTTTAGATCATTAACCTCACAACTTTTGTCAAAGGGCAATAAAACCTCAACTCAGCCATGGAACCAAATCAGAAATAGTTAATACTATCTGACTGTCCGCATTCTGGAATAAAAATTTGAATTCCAATTAACATAATATCATATCACTCAACAACTTGAAATTCACATATTAGGCACAAAAATTTGGATAGATTATTATCATTTAACTTGATCCTGCCAAATTCTTACTCTGCCAAATCTTAACATTACTTCATCAATGAACACATACTTGCCTGTGTTAAGGTAGTAGCATCAGCAATGACAAACGGGACATTCACAAAACGTGCTAGTGTTTTTGCAAGTAATGTCTTCCCTGTTTGATGGAAATTAGACTAGCATAGTGGTCATGCATAAATTTAAGATACCGATAAGAGCAAACAAAGTGAATTCAATAATTCTCACTTAATGTCTAAGAGGGAAAAGAAAGTAGCAGTACTGAATGCCATACCTGAGCCCGTTGGACCCATCAAGAGAACATTACTCTTTTCTAGCTCCACATGATCATCATCATCAAATCCTTCAGAAATTCCTGTATCTTCTTCCCCTGACCTAGTATTAACATCACCAATTCAGTCATAGAAAACAATTACTACAAAAGAATAAACTATGATACTGTAACATATGAAGACGGGTGGACAGGTGCATATGGGAAGTATACCGGAATAGCAGCTGGAGGACTAAGAAAGAGGAATTAAGAAAAATGACAGGGAAAGTGAAAGAACTAACCCTTTCAGTAAAGAGGCGTGGTATATTCTTTTATAGTGATTATAAACAGCCACAGATAGCACCTTCAACACAAACACAAATCATAAACGGAATTACAATCAAAGGCCATAAGTTAGAGCATTGCATTCACCCTGGCTAACAAGATAACAAACTCAGAGCCCCTTTTCTTCAGGAATCACGAGGAGCAATGATAAGTATCAACAAACATCATTACCATTAGCTCACTAGACAAAGCACCGAATATAACAACTTTAATTCATAAATATTCAAACAACATCATCTATCTAACACTCGTCATCTGTCTTCAATTCTTTAGCTTTCACTGAATAGAAAAAGTGGTGTCATTTACCTTTTTGGCCCTGTGTTGGCCAATAACAAACTTGTCAAGACCCTTGCAAATTTGCTTTGGAGTTGGCAAATCCCTACCCAAATGGGAACCCCCTACCCAGGCAGTGTTCGCATCTGGGGGCCCAGAAGCCCGAATAACATTAACAGTATGCATAGCATTAGGAGGTACAGTATGAGCCCAATCCTCTGGTGGTTCCCCATTGCTACCACTACTATATAGACGTAGTCTCCATTGACCATGGCCATTGATGTTGTGGTGGAAGTGGTTCTTCAAGTGGGTGTGTGATGAAGAAGAAGAAGAAGAAGAAGAAGAAGAAGAAGAAATAAGTGTGGGTATCAAGTTGAGGTGAAATTTCTTCTTGTTCCATGCGGAAAAGAACCGAGACATAGAGAAAGAGAACGAACTTGCTTTTGGATTTAAGATAAACAGAGATTGGGTTGTGATATTGTTGGGTTAGGAAAGAGCTTTGGCATCTGTTTCTGTTAATTCCATTTATTTATTAGTATTTATTTATACTCTTTCTGTGTACGTATGTATGTATTATTGTATTTTGTACGTATGGTGAATGAAAGGGGGAAAAATAAAAGAGAATGAGGATAAGTTAAGGGAAGAGACAAGAAAGAAAGAGAACAAAGCAATATACAGATAAAGATACTCAACAAACAGAGTGAGACGTACACGTCAACGATATGGGCTGCACTGTTATAATTGAAAATTTAATAAAATAGTTTTAAAGATAAAGTTAATTTTTCATACTACTAATATAAATTTTTATATTATTAATTATCTTAATATACATTTTAAAAAATATAATAAAAAATAATTTTAAATAAGATAATAATTTATAATTAAATGATAATATTTTAATTAAAATCTTTAAAAATTATATATTTTTTCAAAGTAATTTATATGTACCATTCCTTTTTACGTGGTCTAATATATATATAACATTTGTAAAATATTATAGCCTTAACAAAAATATTGATAATTTTTTTATTTTTTATAATTATAAATCATTCAAACACATTTAAAAAGAAATGTATTGCAACTAGTGTTCACTGGAAATAGAGTGAGAGGATGAGCCATTAATGGAGGTGAAAATGACGCCTTACATGATAGTAAAAGGTGACAGTGATGACAAAAGATAATATTATCATAATGTCATGCTAGTCATTGAGTTCAGCAACAATGATTATAATGAGTTAATTTTGTTTTGGGTGTTAGCTTGCAGGTTTAGATATGGCAATTGTTAGTAGTAGCCTTTTGGTGAGGATGATCAAGTGTGGTTGTTTTGGGATTGGCAAAGGACTTGGAGCTTCTATTTTATGGATATGTGATTAGATGTGGTTGTGACTTAAATTTGTGTATAAAGTAGCTAGAATAGTAGCAATAATGTGTTAGTGAGAAGGTAATAGTTTTGCACGTTTGATGAGAGGTGTCTTGTAGTGTGGTTTAGTAGTTAATATGACAAAATTTAATATAGAACTCCATTGCGAAAGCGACAGTGCTATTAATGTCATCTTTGCCATTATGAACCTCCTTACAAAGTCATCCTCCTCTACAAAGTAAACATTCAAGCAATGCTACAAACAGCTAGCTGCCACATAACTTCCACAAATGCCTTGTATAGTCCAATCATTCAACACTAAAACTTCGTCCTTGAAACCAATTAGCACCAATAATGGGATTAAGGCCAATCAATGGTCAAATTTATATGGGTTTGGGCCAAAATAAGCTCAATTGGAAGTAACTAAGAAGTTAAATTTAGGTTCAGTGATAAGTCTGTATTTTAACATGATTTTATAGCCTATATATTTATGAGTGGTTATTTTTACACTAACTTCTATTATTATTATTTTCAGCTCCAATACCATCCAGGAAAAGCTAATGCGCTGGCTGATGCATTAAGTAGGAATGTGGTTCAGGCATTCTCTTTAAGAGTTAGTGAACCTCTTTAGCAATTCTGAGACCCGAACTTACATGTGGACTTAGGGCATATGAGTTTTCTCATTTAATTCTTTATGTTATTTTTCTGCTTAACTCTAAATCTGATTTCCTTGTGATTACCAATCATTCATATGAATACTATTAATACCCAATGGTCATGTAATATTAATTTTTTTTTCTCTAAATTAACATCCTCAATGCTCATGCAAGACATCAATTTGAGAAAGCTTAAGGAACCTATGAACTTGTTAATTTAATAACAATTAGAAAAGAAAGATTAGTTTGGTACACCTAATCCTTTGTCTCGTTTTACCCTATAGATCTATTAATTAACCGAGGTACGGTCGCTTGACGATATAATTAATTAGGATTAAGAGAGAAGCACAACAGGATAAAATATAATCACGAAACGGAAATCAAATTTAGATTCAAACGTTAAAATCTCATAAATTCATAAACAATAGTTCTCATAGCCCTAACTATGGGCTTAGTTACTCATACTAAAGAAAAAACTAAAACAATCATAAACAAAGCCATAAAGAAAAGCAAACTAGAATGAAATGAGTTCCCGGTCTTCAAGTACAATTGTTCGAAGCTCCAAGTCTCGACAAGCATGTGCCAAGGATCCCGTGCAAGAGAAAAGAGACGAGAAGTGTATCTGAAAGCCAAAGACTAGATGTAAAAAACGGTGTCCTTTACGATGCCTGAGGTCTCCTTTTAATAGAGTTTGAAAACCCTAAAGACTCTAGATAATTAGGCTTCTTGCAGATAAGCACGGTCGTGTAAGGCCTTAAGCACGACCGTGCATGGGCTCAAAGCACCTCATGCTTGATGAAAAGGTCTAGGCGTGCTGACCGCTGCGAAGCTTTAATCTTCTATCAATTTGGGCCCTAAAAACACCCAAAGTATACTTGCGGCATCTTTATACCAAACTGCATAATTAATATATAAATTAGTGTGAGCACCAAATAAAATAAAGGTCAAATATGAATATATGGGCTGTAAAATATGGCCTAATTACAGACTTATCAAAATGTCATAAATTATTTTATATAAACAGTTAAAAGATAGATAAATGTAAAAAAAATGTTTCTAAATACTTAGATTCTAATTTGAAGAAAAGGTGAAAAATTTAAACCTCATATATACATTTCAAGATTCTTAAATCTAATTTTAAAACAATCTAAACTATCATATTAATAATTCTTCTCAGCAAATTTATCAATATGCTTTAACTCCAAATTAAAACTTTCATTAATATAATTATATAAGGTAAATGACTTTGAATAGAAAATATTCACTAATATCTTTACAAATTTCCATTAAATAAATTAAACTCTTCAAAGCAATTCTCTTCCTATCACTCCTTGCGAGTATGACCCTAGAACGAACAAACATTCTTTACCTGAAAAATAGTTGTAAGGGTGAGCATCTCTTGCCCACTAAATCTTAAATTATAACATAAAGGAAACAATGCATACAATAAATCAAATACATTCCATTTCTAACAAATTTAATCATCATTTGACTAATTAACATCCATTTCTCATTGTATAATACTATAATTCAATTCATTCCTCTTTTCATATTGATTTCAATATATTTCTAAATTTCTATTCAAGGTTTATACATTCTCTACTTCTTCTAGCATACATATGCAGTATAACTTCTATTATTCTTAAGAAATAATTAATCCATTTACATCAATTTCCTCCAAGCTTAACTTCTTACATAAACACACAATCACAAGACATGAAGACATATCACTTTATATTTAGCCAAATATCATTCAATCCATAATTTCATGCCACATTACTTTGCACTTAATCAGATATCATCATTCAATCCATAACTTTGTGTCACTTTATCTATTTCTCATTTGAATATTTCATCAATTCAACGGTACTTTAGGTACTCTCGGGCTCCTAAATCGCTGTCAACGTACTCTCTCTAGTTACAAAGGACTTACACAGCATAGATAGTCGTTGGTGAGCCAAACTACACACGGATACAACGTGTGTGTTCACGGCCTTCTAAACAAAGGTATAGTTAGGAGTCGGTCAAGAAATGAGCGTGAAGCCTATAAATGCTTCTCACTTTTACATTGTGTACACATTAGTGAACTGCATTTACTACTTTCATTTTTTCCAGATTTTCACAATCAACTCTAGACCCCATACCCCAGTGTATTCCTGAACTATCTATACCATATCTCAAACTTGGCACATCACATTATATTATTCTAATACATATGTAACAACTATACTAATCGATGTATTACAACATATGAGTTATAATCTCACTCGTCGATGTACTACAACTCAAATATCATAATCGCATCAATTAGTGTATTTGTAACACATGTACTAGTATTCCATTTTCGTCTTTTTTTTTCATTAGAATATCTATAAAAACATATTCAGTAATTCATATATATACTATCCAAATTCTGATTCTTATATTAATACGTCTCTTCTTCTTCCCAGTATTCCCTAACTTTATTACATTCAAATAATCCTCAAATTCCTTTATTTCAGTACATCAACTTAAATCATACCACATCATCATGCAATTCAATACATTTACTATGTTATATTACTTCATTACACATTTATCATACAAAAACACATTAGCACCAATTTCACACAATCAACATATTCATAATATTTTAGTAAAACATTGATAATACAGTAACACCTTATCACAAAATACGCCGGGGTTCGAACACCATCAGACTCAACCCAAATCATTCAGTCTCATAATACTTAATTACTTGTCATATGTTCTCAGTTTCAATAAGGTCTTCTAACCTAGAGTTCAATATTCTCCATCTTTCATCACTTAACTCATTTCCAAACAAACCCAATACTTTTCTTCATATCAAAAACATACTTTTACTATATGTTTTCATAAAAATCTCAGAGATTATTACCGAAATAGGTTACTCAGATTCTTATCGGGTTGTTACATATAGAAATACGACTAAAGCTTGAGAATACTCCCCTTACCTTGAAATGAGTCTGAACACTAAGTTCTTTGTGAACTCTAAGAGAAACTTCTCGCTTTAATCGGTAAATCTCTCCAAAAACTAGCGTTCTTTCTAACGTCACAAAATAGATTATCAAAAGGAGAAAAACTCAGAAATAGAAATTAGATTCGAAGGTTTGGCTTCGAAAACTTACTTAGATTCGAGAAGAATGGACGTTAGAGCACCAATAGCAGAGATCCAGAAGTATTGAGGGTTTTCTCTAGGATGGGAAAGGGAAAGATCAAAGAGATATCAGAGGAAGAGAAGTGATTTTGGTGAGAAGTGAAATTTTTCAATGTAGAAGTCCTTAAATACCCTTTAAACCCACGCGATCTCGCTTGAACGAGTGGGCTCTTACTTGAGCGAGCACACCTCACTTAAGCGAGCTCTTTCTCGCTTAAGTGAGCTAAATAAACAATAGTTTTTCTAATATCCTCGCTTGAGCGAGAGGTATTTTTGCCTGAGGGAGGACGGGTCCAGAGAGTTCTAAATTTCTCTGCGACACCTCGTCTGAGCGAGCTCCATCTCGCTTAGGTGAGCTCCCTTCTCGCCTGAGCAATAGGACAGTTAAGGCAACTTTATCCCTTCTCGCTTGAGCGAGGCCTACCTCGCTTGAGCGAGATTACTCTAGAAAGCCCCATCTTAAAATATTTGTCTCGCTTGAGCGAGAAGTTTTGCACCGAAATTCTTCCAAAAATCTTTTATACTCTCTTTTAAGTGCACTCTAATACTACTTAATATTGAACAAAATATAATTTACTGAAAAATGAAAAGAGGATATTACATAAAGCATATTGGGGTACAAGGTGACTAGATTTTGATTTGTCACGGGATAAAAAAGAGTACTACAACTTCATGAATTGGAGGAGTTTAGGTAATCTGCTTACAAAAATGCAAAGCTTTACAAAGAGAAAACCAAGAATATTCATGATTGTTTCATTTTGAAGAGGAAATTTGAGCTAGAATAACTAGTCTTATTGTTCAATTCTAGTGTGGATTCAATTTAAATAAGATTATCATCATAAAGACCAAAATGAAATTTAATATATTTGTAAGAAAACCATAAACACATGCAATCCTACATAAATTTTTTTAAAATTATGAGATAATTTAAAGCTAACTTATTTGTGTATTATTATAACCTAATTAATAAGATACAAAAGAAATGATCAATGCTAATACTTACTGTTCATAATAAATATTATGAAAAATTTGATATATAGAAATCATATTCTTAATTACAATATAAAAAATTTAATAAAATAGAACTTTAGTCTTTGTCTACAATGATTCATATGTCAATTGATATTTAACTCTCTTTGTCCCTTTCTTAATTGTTTCTTCTTTTGCTAGTCACAAAATTAATATAACATCAACTATTAATCAACTAATAAGATTCAAAATACAAAATCATTAACCATAAAAAATAGCATTGATGCAATATTTATACGCAAGATCATACCCCAAAAGCATAAAAAGACAAAAAAAACAAAAAAAACAAAGAGCATATAAAGATTTTAAATTAAATGCAATATTCTAACCTAAACAAATACCAAATCCTTTGCAATCATATTCTTCCTAGTCCTATATCTGAAGATTATTGAAAAATATTAGCCACTTCCAAGAGACAGGTAAGGCCATATCACAATAGAACATAATCAACTTACCAAATAACAATAGTAACTTATTCAAACAAAAGATGCAAATGAAATATATACCAGATTAGAGACATAGTAGAAACTACAAGTTTGAGTTTCTGGAGATTGGATCATCAAGGATTTATCACTAAAATGCACCAAACATTATGTGAGAAATAAAGGATAAATCATCAATTAAAAAATGAAGAGAAGATAAAAGAGGAAAAAAGAAGTAATAAATCAACAAACTCAAGTTATTAAAATAATTAAATAAATTAATGCAAGCAAAAATCATGTTTCATTGCACACATCATGTATAATAGATCATAAGGCGTTCAGAGATAACAGTACAACATATGAACTTTTAAATGATAGAAGTTTTAATAAGCAAAGTGCTTGAGTTACTATTTATTTAGTAAGCTAGATGATGTACAACCACCAGGTGATATTGGCAACACACCAAAAAAAACACAAGTGTAATTTTCACTATTCCATTAATAATGTTTGAATTATATTGATCACCTTTCTTATTTTAAAAACTATACTATCTTCCTTTTAGATAGGAATATATAGATGAACTGTTATGTCAAAATACAAGCTATGCAATGCGAAAAAAAAAAAAGTCAATTAATAAGCCTCTTAAAGAATAGTTATAGATAAACTATGAAAGCATATATCATCCAATGCAGAAAGTTGTGAACAAAATAGTATAATTTCAAACCCTATAATCTACGTTATAATACAAAAATGAAAGAAACTTAAAAATTAGAAAAAGATAATTAATGTCAAGTTTGGTAACATTAAAAATGTATGTCATGAGTCATTATATAATATAATGTATATAAAGTAAGTTTCTTCTCTTTTAAGTAACTTTATCACCATATTTAGATTTAGACCATATTCTAGAAAAATGATAACGTCAAAGTAAGTTTCTTCTCATTTCAAAACATACATAAGTTGGTATTATCACTTTAAATCTTATAATTGTCATATATTAATATGCATGTAGAAAATTAAGCATTTCAAATGAACTTAGAATGCTATACCATATGCCACTGTTAACTACTAGCCTAACAGCTTCTTAGATGGTCCTTATGTGGATTATCTAATGAATGGAAACTTTGAGACAAAATATTTTACTAAGTTATGAATAAATAAAAATTAATAAATTGTTAAGCTATTCATACTTTTCAATTTATTATTTCTTTGCATGACATAAATTTTCATGGTGAGATATCTACTATGATCAAATTCTTTTTGAAGAAATTAAATCTTTGTGCAGAGTAATCAATTCTTCCTAAGATAACTTGATAAAAAATGATGTCCATTGGTTATTATACAATTTTTTTGTATAAATTAATAATTGATATTTATAAAATTAAGTATATAACAATATTATATACACAATATCTATTCTTTTTCTATCATGTTAATATATTTCATTTTATTTGTATAGATGGAAGATGGAAGTATATTTTGGTACTTGACTTTTTGAAGTGCAAAGATTGATCCGGTGACATTAAAAAAAGTATGTAATGAATGATTATGTAATGTATATAAAGAAAGTTTTATTTTCTCTATGTATTAGAATTGGTAAAAAAATGTAAGCACATATTAGAGGATTAGATTCACATATATAAACATATCTCACACTCATAAGATAAGGATAGAGTATTTTAGAGGAAAGGAAATAAAAACACAGTTACAAAGTCAATCACAAACGTAGAAAGAATACATAGACACTAACTTTAGTTACATAAGTCCAATAGAAGAGATAATGACTAGCATAGGATAAGATGTTTAAGCTTGAAGCGGCGCAAAAGGAAAAATGATTAGGGTTTCTTTCCTTTTCTACTATAGGAACCTAAGTCAGGTTGACGGTATTTAGGTTAGGTCACAAACAAATTTTGTTAGAGGGTAGCCAGTTCTAGTAGAAATAAAAAGATATAATGTTGTTATTCAGTTGGATTAAATAAGCTTAATTAAGAAAAATATCAATCATAATCACCTGACCCAACCCATATATAATTGAAAGCTAAAATCAAATTAACTCATATTCGCAATGACTCACCTAACACCTAACTTCGGATCTTTGGTTTTATCAATTTTGTCATATAGTTAAATCCTATGTAGCCCTAAATGAGATATAGACATATAGGTTGCTAGTTATAGAGGATGAAAATGCATACTCCTTTCATTTGGGTTTTTCATGTAAGAAGCTAGACAAAATTTTCAATATTAAAAGATACAACTTTCTAAAATATATGATAACAAATGACCTCTTTATAATATTTAAAATCATAAATAATGTATTTATTGAGAACAAACATAACTCTATGTTATTAGTCCATGTAGGAAGAGTCCTATTAAATGTTATGGTACTATAGCAAACAACTTTTTTTTATAGGTTTAATTTTGTTTTTACTTCCTATAAAAATAACACATTTTAGTATAAAAAAAAATTAAGATTTAGTCCTTGAAAATTTTAAAATGTAAGGATTTATATTGTTATGTTATAGTTATTTTTAATATTTTATTATTTAAATATTAATATTTAAAAAAATTTATATTATTTTAAAATTCTAATAATTATTTCAAATTATATTTTTTCACTTCTCTCACTCTACTATCACAAGCTTTCTCTAAAAGCTAACTTTAGTTTCACTCATTGCTCCTTAGTTTTAGAATTATTAAGTCAAAGCAAGAGGCTTTAATGAAGTGTTGGGCCATTAAGCTAACATTGTTGATTCCATAGTAATTTATAGCCAACCTAAAATTCCTCTTCCTAAAATTTTATGAACGAAACTTTAGATCAAAAAGCTTGAACTTAGTAGGGTTGGTCTTGACCGTATTGATGCTGGAGACACCCATGTTGAGGTAAACGAGACCATTTTCAAAGATGTATTGGTCAGAGAGGACAGTGATGATTTGGTTGATGAGGGCGTCGACTATGATGAGGTTAATGATTGATCTAGGGTATTGGAGGGAGAAGACGAAGTCGCAAGGGTTGTATTGGTCTATAAAAGAGAGATAGCCCTCAATTTGAGCCTGATATACAGTCTCATTGACCTTGATATTACATTGTATAACCTAGGGTTGCATTACACTACAGTGGTTGTACCTTCACAGAGTTCAAATATTTCTTATTTGGATTTTAGTTTTTTATTTTTAGGAGTTGTCTTTATTTTTATCAATACTAAGTTGTTGGATCTCTTCTAGGCATTTGAACTTTGGGTCACCATTGTAAATAATTTTTCTGTACAATTCAAAGGTATTGCAATAGAAGAAAATGGAACCAACATATTTTGAAAAAGAGAAACAGATCATTATAAATTACTTCATTTCATAAACATAATTTAAAAAAAAAATCATAATTTCCTACTCTTATAATTAAGCCATGATCATCAACACTTAAAAAACTTAACTACTTCTTAAAGATTGGGACAACAAAACAACAATTGAAACACATATCAAAATATAAAACTACTCGTGGAATCCTAAAGCACTTTTCTAACACTCCTCCATGATTTAGGAGGTACAAACACTAATTTATTTTATGATAAGCTCAAATTTGTTGACTGACAAGGGCTTTGTAAACATATCACTCGACTGTTCTTCTATCTTATAGTAGGCAAGAGTTATATCTTCATCCTTTTGCACCTATCTCAAGAAGAAAAGCTTGAAATCCTTAGTTTTCCCAGAAAACACAAGATTGTGAGACATTGCAATTGTAAGAATCCACCATAGCCTTAGTTATGGATTTAACTAGACATAATATAAAAGACAACTGAAATAACAATAAACCAATTTATAGTAATAAAAAATACAATTTATGTAGTTATCAGCGATTAGTTAACACCAAGATTGAAAATGTAAAAGAGATGTGTAAAAGGCGTAGAATGAGATAAAAAAAAATAAGATCCTAAGTTGTTGCCCATGAGGTTTCTTTCATGAAGTTTGAAAATCCTATTCTCGAAGGCAAGCATGGCCGTGCTGGGCAATATGCATGGCCATGCATATGGTTGAAGCATAGTCGTGCTGGTTGCTAGGTCATGGGCCTGCTAACTATTGTGAAACCCCACTTTTTAACTAATTTGGGCAAAAAATGCACCAAAAATCCAATTGTGACCTTCTTATACTAAACTGCACAATTAATATATAAATAAGTGTAAAACTCAATTAAAATAATAGCCCACATAAATAATTAGGCTATAAAAGCATGTCAAAATATAGATTTATCAGGTGCAAATTTGTCAAAGTAATCAAAATAAAAAATATGTGCATACTCCTTAACTACAAACCTTTCTTTATGCTTATTAATTGAACTATTAACATTTAATTTGGTTCTAAATACCTATTTCACTCCAATGACCTTTCTTCCCAGGGGTTTATCAATAAGCTCTTAGGTTTTTTGTTTTACTCAATCATAAACAACTCCTCAACCCTTCATTACAGTATTCCATTTGGAGTCTTTAAAAGCTTTTTCATGATGAGCATGTTCACATACTGCAACATTGCATTTCTGATATATTTGAGACAATAATTGTGTGCCTCTAACTAGTGGATCATCCTTTTTTTTCATCTAGCCACGAGCTTGTCTTTAGCATAGAGGTTTTTGAGTTTTCTAATTCCATTCTTCATTTTCCATGAAGTGCATATCTCTACTAATAGTAATAGTTTCTGTTTCTGTTTGAAAAACTTTATAAGCCTTTAAAATTGTACTATAATCAATGAAAATTCATGCAACAACCTTTTTGTTTAGTTTATCTCATTTGACTTATGAAACATAGGTAAAACAAAGACAACCAAACATTTTAAGAAAATGTATTTGGAGTTTGTATCTATGTCATACTTCAAAAGGAGTTTTATTGTTCACCGCGCTAGTGGAAAGTTTATTTGGTAAGAAGTCTATTTTGTAAGAACACGACTGTGTTTACTATCTTTGCCAAAAATTTCTTTGGCAAATTCTTTTCATGCAACATGCATATGGCCATCTCCATAATAAATCTATTTCTTCTCTCATTGACTACATTTTGTTCTAGAGTATAAAGAGCTATAAGTTGATGTTTAATTTTTGCTTCCTCAAAAAATGAATTATTCTAATATGAGGTATACTCCTTTCCATTTATCTTAAAGTTTACAGCCACTTTCATTTTTCACCCTTTCTTTGAACTTCTAGAAAATGTTCCCAACCTCTTATTTGAATTTTAGAAAATAGACCCAGCACACTCAGGTTAGGTCGTCTACAAAAATAATGTAATAACAACCGCCTTTAAGAGAAATAGTCCTTTGAAGCCCTCTGACATCAGTATGAACTAACTACAACTTCTCTGTGGCTCTCTAAATGATTGTTAGGAACAAAAGCCTGTTTTATTTCCCATATTGACAAGCATGACAATATGTCGAAACAACTTCAAAATGAGGCAAGTCTTTTACCATTTCATATTTTTTTTTTCATTTTGAGAAGCCTTTGATAGTGATAATGCCCAAGCCTCTTATGCCATAAATCAACAACATTTTCTTTGGCTGAAAAAGTTACCTCCTCTAAGTTGGATCTAGTGAGAAGCTTTTGCCTCTCATTTTCATCTTAAAAAAATCTTGACATCTAGTATCCTTGATTGAGCAATAATTATCTTCAAAAAATATTTTAAAACCTTTTTCTAATAGTTGACCAACAGTCGACAAGTTTTGGTCTAAGTTAGGTACATATAGCACATTAGAAACCGTTTTAACTCTTGAATATGTTGCAATGACAATGGTTTTTATTCCTTTTACTAGAATGTAATCGTCGTGACCTATCTTGACCTTTAAAATTTTAGAAGGCTTCAATTCATTGAAGAGTTCCTTGTCGTGTCATATGATTGGTGCATCCACTTCATTAGCAATTTAAACATTGCTTGAAAAACAGGTTGCAATAAAAGTTGATCTTCCTCCTCTTCATTAGCAATTTAAGCATCTTCTTCTTGATAGCATCAGGTCTTCTTCAACACTTGAAAGGAGGATGACCCATTTTGTTGCAATGCTTGCAAGAAAGATACTTTTCCTTTGAACTTCCTGCTTTGCTTTCATTTTTTATAGCACCTTCTCTATTTGGTTGCTAGTTCTTTTTTATTTTTCATCCCAACATCTTCATGTTTAGCAAGAAATCCTTCCTCAAGAAAGCCTTCTTCTCTCATAGACTTCCATTGTTCATGTGCCTACAAGGAATTCAACAACTTTACTAAGGTAATCTTGGATAAATCCTTAGCATTTTCTAGCATGGTTATGGTTGCCTCAAATCTTACTCTATTTTTTCTAGAATACAAGAGTAATTAAATTCAGAACCAAGTAATCTTACTCTATTTGCTATGCTTAAAAGCCTCTAAGAGTACTCCTTGATAATTCTTGATTCCCTTATCTTTTGCAATTTAAAGTCTTTGATGAGATTTAGCACTTGCATGCTTATGATTTGATCATCTCTATCGTATTCTTTTTTGAGATAATTCCATATGGCTTTGGTTAGCTTTAGAGACATGATTTGAGTGAAATTTGTTGGTAAGGCTACAACAAAGAGGCACACCTTTGCCTTAGCTTTTCTAGTTTTTCTATTGTTGTGATTCTTGATTTAACCCATTGTCAAGTAGTACAGGTATTTCATAATCCTCTTCCAGGACCTCACATAAATTTAAAGCCTCTAGGTAGACTTCCATTCATATTGCCTAAATTTGATAAATTTTTTTCATTAAAGATTGGTAGTATTATTGCTGAAAAACTTGAATATCCTTTCAAAATTTTCTCTCACAAGTCCTTCAAGATTAAGGCACTTTGTTACCAATTATAAGTAATTTTTTTGTAAAATTTAAAGGTATTGAAATAGAAAAAAATGAAACTAACGTATTTTTAAAAAGAGAAATAGAGCATAATTCACTCTAGAAACATTATAATTTTTTTTTTTTTAAGTATAACTATCCACTTCTATAATTAAGCCACAATTGGTAACACTTAAAAAACTTAACTACTTTCTTAAAGATTGGGACAACTAAACACAATTGAAATAAAAAATTGTTTGTGAAATTCTAAAACATTTTTCTAACAACTATATCTAAGGTCATTAATAGCTCCTCTTATATTTCTCTCATTGTTGTGTTTCAATTTTCATCTTATTGCATAGATCACTTTAAGAAGGTGTCATCCTATTTTTTCCATCTAATTATTATTTTTGTAATAAATTGATGATTAAAAAGTTATAAGTTCAATGGGAGGATTGAAATTAACAACAGAAGGAACATAATTAAGGAATTGTTCGATGGTGGCTTTAACGGAAAAATTTAAGAAGTTAATTTTGAATCATATCTTAAATAAAACAAAACACATTAAACATTTAATAGACAAGATTAAAGAAATTTTTGACATAGAAAACAGAATTTTTGATGGAAGAAACTAATTTTAAATATTTTAATAATATGATGACTAAATTTTACTATTTTTTTTAAAGACTAATTTTAAAGAGTAATACTTTTATACCTTATAAAATATAATTAGGCCTTTTTAATAACTAAGAAGAATAAGTCTCTATTGTATGTATATAGAAAAAAATATTGAAAGACAAAAATTAAAACTGTGTTTAGTAAAACAAGTTTATAACTTCTAACTATGTAGATAACTGAAAATGGACTTGTTGCTAAAAACTTATAATTGTATAAATAATTTATAAAATTAAAATTATTTGACTAACTAATGTACCAAATGACTTAAAAAGACATACAATATTACAATTAGATATTATTTATTTATTTTATTTATTATTAATTAAATAATTATATTAAAAAATAAAAAAATTTCATATATGTTTGAACATAAAATATTCTGAATATATTTTTTTGACATAAAATACATTTAAATAGAAGTCACAAGAATATATGAAAAAAATAGAAGAAAAAATGACACACCACGAAAATGAAGAGAATAAAAAGATAATAAATTAACATATGTAAGTAAAATTTTAATTAAGTGATAACAATGATTTTTAAAAAAAAATTAAAATATAATAAAATGTTAATAACTCTAAGTTAATTGTGTGATGTATAAGTTATTTTATTTAACAAAAATTAAAAATATAAATATTAGTAGCTAATTTTTAAAAATTAACCGACTTATTAAATAAATATTTAAAAGTTAAAATTTTAAAAGATAAGTTTCTTTAATTTTATATTTATCAAATAAATTTATACACACTTATTAATTAAATTAATAAACTACAAGATCCTAAATAAATTATAAATTATATTTATCAGCATAATCCAAGGAAATAAAATTTCACATTTCATTATATCGATTTACTTTTTTATATTTCATTATTTAAATTTTTAACTGATTTATTTTCATACTTTATTTATCTCATAGTTTTGTTTAGACAATGAAATAGAACAAATATTTGAAGAAATAAAAAAACATTAATAAATTATATAAAAATATTTTTACAATAATAATATAAATTTAGATTTTCTTTTAATATAATAAATTAAAATTAGATGTGTTATATCTCAAGAAGATTAAATGCGTGGGACCTAAAACAACAAGAATATGATATGTCAAGAAATTAAAGAACAAAATCATAAAACAAACATAGGTGAAAACATAAATTGAATTAAATAAATGGAAGGACATAAAGACAACACCACGTTGATTAGATGCTGCTCTGCTCACTCAATTGAAGGCTAAAAGCACAAATAATTGAATTTTCTTTCGCCCTCTTCTCTCACTAGTAATCGTTTGTTACATTATTCTTCTTGAGCTCTTTATGCGTATTCAAACCAAACGTGGATATATCTAGTCAATTGAATTGTGAACGTGGAATGTCAGTTAAACACCCTAATCAAGAAGAACAAATTTGAAACACAGAGAAATAAAGAAAATAAAATGAACGAAGCAAAAGAAATCAAATTTCGATGAATGTGTGAAAGGACAAAAATATTGATCCATTTATGCAAGTGTTTTGAAGGTCGGAAGGAAACCCTAAAAGTGTTGGTCTCTCATTGTAAGGGCAAGAGATCAAGAGAATGTGAGGGACTTCCGAGGCGAATGGTCACTACATAAAGACAATGACACTGCCTAAGGGGTGCTTGTCGGTTATAATTATATTCACCGACTTCTAGTTTTGTTATAAAAATAAATATTTATAATAATTAAAATATTACAATATAAATATAAAAAAATTGAGAAATAATTATTAAAATTAAAATGTTTATGATAATTTAATGATATATTTTATTTTTTCAAATGTGTCAATTTATTACGAGAGTAGTAAAGCCTGTACATTACAACTTGACAGTTGACTCACTCATCTTCTCATCAAAGATTAACTAACAACCCATTCCTTCCACCAAAACCACCAAAGGTCTTGGTGGAACCTTTTTATTCACAAATTAAACGCAGAATTAAAAAGCATTTTCCATTTTAATAACTGATCATTCACTGACACTCAAGAAAGATTAACTTGGTCTCCATGATCCACCAACTCATTCAAAGCTCTTGCTTGGCCCCATCATTGGTTAGCTTGGCTGGTTCCTCATTCTCCCCAGCAATGCTCACCACCCTGGGACCTTTGATCTTATCAGGTGACAGCTTTTCAAGTGTCAAAGTAAGCACCCCATTTTCCAACTTAGCCTTCACAGAATCCAAGTCAACATTTTCCGGCAACCTAAATTGTCTCCAAAACTTGCCATAGGACCTCTCCACCCTGTGCCAGTGATCACCTTTCTTCTCTTCCTCCTTCTTTCTCTCACCACTTACTCTCAACACCCTATTCTCTTCCACCTCTATCTTTATCTCATCTCTCTTCAACCCTGGCACGTCCAGCATTATCACATGCCCCTCTGGTGTCTCCTTCCAGTCCACTCTTGTGGGTGATAGAGCCATGGATGGTTCATCTTTGCCAACCCCAATTGGAATCTGTTCTAGCACACGAAATGGGTCTGGCAAGCGATCAGACCATAGATCAGCCAATAGACTGCTGGGAGGATCTATAAATGGTAGCAGAGACCCATTTGCTTTTGAAGGAAAAGCAGCAATAAAGAGCAAGAAAAATGGCACCAAGAACAGGTTTTGCTGTTGTATTTGCAGCTTCATTTGTATACTGGGAAGTGAATGTATGTTGCTTTGGTATTTGGGGAAAAGGTAGAGGAGAATGACAGATAATGGTGATGACTCGGCTAGACTATGGCAGTGTAGTTTGGCTTGTGTCTTGTGAAGACATAAGTACGAGTGTGGTGTATATATAGCATGTAAAGACAGCAACGTGGCCAAGTGGTAGCTTGGTTCTTGAAGTTTCTACGCCAAATGAATGCTACAGAGTGAAATGAAAAGTGCTTTGAGTAGAGAGGTGAAGAATGTTCTAGCTTCATTTGGAATTATAATTCCGCGGTAAAAGAGCGTACAGGAGTTTTCCAACATGTTCCAGAGGCTTCAACTGTTATTTTGTTAACGTGGTGCCATAAGCAATATTGTCATCGGGCTAGTTTTTGTCTTTTTCTAAAAATATTAGGCACTTTGCACAACATGTAGGGCCTAAGTCCAAAATCAATACCACTTTTTTTACCCAAAAAAAACCCTTTTATTTAACCATACAAATCTTTTTCTTTTTTTTTCTGAAAACAAAAATTTAAAACGTATTGGTCAGTTCTGATAATTCAATTCTCGTTCCAGAGTGGTGTTAAAAGTGCAATCCTGACTGGGACTTGATTTCCAATATTTTCATTTTACTTTTCAATAAAGAAATTTCACTTTCAATTTTTTAATCAATGTCCTTAGAACATTAATTAGTATTTTCCTTTTCTCTTTAAAATATTTCATGGACGATTTCTGGAAAAAAAAAAAATAGAGCATTTATATGTACAACGTACTTAACTGATTCTTTTTATTTAACTGATCTTTTATATCAGCCAGAATTCAGTTTCAATCTTATTTTTATTTCCAAGCTCACTAATCAGCTGCAATGTAAGCCTATTTTCTATCCCAAATTGTGTCAGATCCAGGATATCCGTACTTTGAAGATGATCGATTCTGTACATGAACAGCCCATTTGTGCTATCTCAAACATAGTGAAATAATATAATGTTTTTTCTTTCAATCATATTTTCTATCCAGTTTGATACGGCATCTCAACTTTTACAGACCACATTATAACCTTGATTCAATGCATTTTGAACATAATCTATATTCTAAGACAATTGGACATTGGTGGTGCATATATGAATACAAGTAAAAATATGATCATAATCTATACAAAAGGAATGTATGTGGAAATTATAGATGAGGGAGTCACTGATTAAACAATGAAAGGTTCCAACAACCGTTGCAGCTTGTGAGTAATTCACAGTGTGTTATGAATTTGAAAGACTTGCCAGCCAGGGAAGCAATTTTTCATGTACTAAGTCAGGCCTGTCATCATGGGGACAATGTCCAACCCCTTCAAGTAAGAAGAGTTTAACATTTTCTTGATGAGAAGGCAATGAAGAAAAGTACTTGCCAACAGGTCCATCAATTGGAGTAAAAGGATCTTGATCCCCCCATAAAAGTAAAACAGGCAAGGAAATTTTTGGCATCAACTGCACCGGATTAGGCCCTGGTGGCCCCGTTACAATGGATACAAATGCATCTAAGGCTCCTGGATCATCTGCTGGTTCCCTAATGATCTACATTTGCAGAATCAAAATGCAAATTCTAAGTAAATGTTGTATAAGTGAGGAGATTAAGAACGAAACAAGTAAACAACATAGCATTACCTCCACCAATTCTTCATCCACAGACTCCTTATTTCCGTACACTGAATTCAAAACGTTTCTTAAGTTCTCTCTGCATATAAGCAATACAATTTTAAGTTGCCTCTTTAAAAATTTGAGGAGATTATGGCCCAACCCAGAGAGAATACCTCTGTTTAACACGCTCGAAAATTGCTGAGGCAATTCTCTTTTGCTTCAATAAAAAATCAAACAGCCAAAGCAAGGGTAATAGTAACTTGATCCTCCAGTCATCAACAATTGCTTTGTTGTTCATGCCACCAGCACAATTTAACAGCACAATTCCTTTGACAAGTGTTTGACTTGAATCTGGTGGGAGGCTATAATTCACAGATAAGGCAAAAGAGAAGTTTCTGATGCAAACTCTATATGTTGAAGGGACGAATCGAACATACCTGAGGCAGCAATGAGACAAGCAAGACTTCCAACAGAGTTTCCTATTAGCACAGTTGGCTTCTGAATAACTTCATTCAAGAAGTCCAAAATCAACTGTTTACAGTGAATTCCGGGTACAAAGGTTAGTTGTAATGCTGGAGAGTTGATCTCCAAGTAAAACCTCAGCAAATAATTACCTGAGCCCATGTTTCCATGTTATATTGAAATCCTGGAGGCTTATCGGAAGCCCCAAAACCAAGAAGATCAATAGCATAAACAGTATAATTCTGGGCCAGTGTCCTGACATTCCTGAAGAAAAAAAAATTCTAATAGTTCAATTTAATGACTATATTGTTAAAATATTTAACACACGCTAATCGAGTAAGAAAACTCATTTAGTTGGAATTGAATTTGCTAGAGGGCACCGAAGTTCAAGACATGGTCAGATCATTACCAAGTACAAGCATTCAGCATTTTTCCATCAATGCTAGTTTAACTGAGATAATTCTATCTGGATTCTAATGAACCTTGTTAGGATTTAAGTTTTGGAATCATAATATAATGAGTTAGATCCAGCCAAAATTTTCCAATAGCAATTTACATGCAAGCTCAATCAAGAACTTATAATTGACATGATCACACTAATGTTTCTTCTTTTCTTTGTCAACCCTTTCAAGCTTGCAGATACCCGGAGTTGGTGATCTGAGAAACCTGAACACATGGAGAGGATTCTGCACAGTTGCTGGAAAAAGGGTGATCGACAATTCCAATAAAAAACTTTTAATTTGGGTATTGATGCATCTCCTAATATATTTAACCTCTTAATTGGGTAAGAAATTGAACCCGGTGGGTACTTACATACATGCAAATATTAATTTTTACCATACCATTTTATATGGCTAGCAACATACGATATGAAAGTGATAGCAAGGATAATAATATCTAACAAAACAAAAATGGGTGGATGAGAAAAGAGCAAAAGCAGAAGCGATAACACTAAAACATATGAATAGCTATAGTGGGAATTACCTGCGCCAGTGAAGAATGGAAGCACCGAAGCCATGAACAAGTAACAAAGGAGGGTGGTTGGCGTGTAACTGCTGAGGAGAATCATCTGCATCAGAAGAAACAAAGTAGTTGATGGAATACTGTCCCTTCCATAGCCATGTAAGGCACTTCTGCTTTATCTTTTCCACCTCAGCATCATAAATTACTGTGGAAGTAGCGGTAGTAGCAGAAGTGGAGTTTATGATGACACGTGTTCTATTACTCCAACCACCGTTGCTTATGCGATTTGGATGATGATAACGAGGAAGTGGGACCTTCACCTTCACCTTCCTTGGAGTTGTGACTCTTGTGGAGGGGAAGAAAACTCTACTGTTGAGCCTTTCAACGTGTGTTTGTGAATGCAGAAACGCAACTACTGAGTGAACACTTACCATTTCCATCACTATGCGCCTATGCGGTTCTGTGTTCACTCTTCACCCTTAACTCTCCTGTTTGATTGTATTTTGGTTAATGGGAAATTGGATCGGGTCGGGCCCAAATATAGTGCGTTAAGTACACAGGCCCAACAGTGACATTGCAACAAATGGATCAGGTCTGCATGACTCACAACAAAAAGAAAAATCGCTTTCATAAAAATAGGAAACTAGTTTCACAAGTTTAAATAAGGAAAATAAGACATCTGATCTTTTCTTTTTTCCTTTATTTTTTTTTATTTTACACTTCTAACTTTTATATATCTAATATAATAGTCACTTCTATAAGTTTTATTTAAGTCTGTCATTAATAATATTGAGTTGACTTTATATTTGAGTTAATGTTTTTTTATTATAATTTTTTAACTTATTTAAGACAACAAAATAATCCTTTATTTCCTTTTTTTTTATTTTTCATTTAATTCTTTTAATATTGTGTACATAAGACAACTTCCCTTGACATGGATAACAATATTTTTTGTTAATGAAAAATTTTCATATAAAAAAATACTTATAATTCCAGACAAAAAATAATGTCCGTGTACTATGTAAAAAAAATATATGTAAAGAATTAGATAGAGCTAATAAAATGGACTTTCATCCGAATGACTAGAACCCGCTCAATAAAATATAGGTTTTCGATTTTGAATTTTTAATTTAAATTAAATTCAAATATTTTTAGTACAACCTAATAAATTTGGTGTGGCTTAAGCCCATCAAAACCTATAAAAGAACGAGTTTTATCCGTTTTGAATAATATTTTCACAAGCATAAATTAGATTTAAATTTTTTTATCTTCATCTAATCACGTTCAATGAGACTTAAATTGCAAAAATTCATAATTTTTTTTTTACCTATTTTAGACAATATTTTGATGAGTCTAAATTAAATATGAACTATTTTAACTTAAACTCATTAAAGTGCTACTCACATGGATTAGCCTAAATAGACCTAATAGTCTATTTTTATCATTTTTAGAATTAGGACTCAAACACATGTTAAGAAATAATAAATAAAAATCAATGTAAGTAATTAATAATTAATTTTTTTAAGTATATTTATCAAAATTTGATCATTAAATATCTATAAAAATGTAAAATAAAATAAAATAAAACGTGTGACATAATTATAAGTTGAAGATACACATGATACTCCCAAGTGAAAAAGATTAGAAAGAAAAGAGGAAAGAAGTGCCGCTTTTGAGTTATATCAAAGTTGGCATTCAAGACCGCCGTTGTTAATGTTTTTTTCTTTATTGGGTGCTGCAAGACCGCGGTAGTTTTTTCTAAAATTGGATAATAGAAGAAGTCTATCATTGTATTTTTTTTTTTTTAAAATATTTTTTAGTCTTCATCAACGTTCGTTCGTCAATAATCTGTACGACTCGAAAAATATTAAGAAATAAGTGCCGTTTTTGAATCATTAAGGTCGCATTCAAGATCTTGGATTTCTTCTATGAATAAAAAAATATTTTTGAGATATTGAATATAAAATATATTAAGAAAATATAATATCTCAAATTTATTTTTGGTGTTCTGTAATCTTCAATTTGAAAGCCATTATATACTCTTTAGAATAAGAACTATAATTCTTTTAATATTTTAAAATAAAAAAATATCTATATTTTTAAAAATAAATTATTAATTCTATTATCTGTTAATATAAAATTACCTGTTATAATTTTTGTTTCGTGCAAGAGAGAACTTTTTAACCTTCGAGAACTAGCATTGTTTATCTAGGAAGATGACAGAGTAACGTAGAGCAATAAGTTACAGCAAATGAAATTCTAGCTATTCTTTCGTGCAAGCAATCAACTTCTAGGTTGGTTGGATACACTAATAAACATTTCCTGTATTTTTAATACATTACATATAAGGATGCTGCTTAAAAATTAAAAGTAATTTTTTTAAAATAATAATACAACTCTCAACGTAATTTTCAAATGCAATTTAATATTCCATCCAATCCTTTTTATAAGAATAAAATGAAATATTTTTTATTATGATTATAAAAAATATAAAATAAATTTGAGATATATTAATTGTTAATTTTTTTATATTTTTTATTTATTAGTATCGTTAAATATATAAGTCATTAAATATATTATTTAATATTATATATATATATTTAGAATAAAATTTATATTTATAAAAAATATAACTGATTTAATTATTTTTTAGTAATTTAATTTCTTTCTTATAAAAAGAACTGAAAAAACTATAATTTGTAAAAAAATAATATAATTTTTGTAAGTTATTTTCAGCTTATCTCAATAAATTTAACATTAAATTTATGATATAAATTAAGATTTTATTAAAATTAATCTTTAAGATTTGAAATTTCTATCTTAATTTTACTAATTATTAGAATTAGCTTTTGTACCATATTAAGATTTTGAACATAGATATGATTCAAGAATAAAAGAGAAAGTTATATACTTAAATATTTTATTTATTTAAAATATCTTAGACAATTTTAATCTTATAATCTATTTGTTTATATAATTTTTTATTTATTATCAATCTACCGATATGACACTTTATATCTTTAATAATTATAATTCGAGCATTCTGAATTTTAGTTTGAAAAGTATAAATTAAGAGTGATAAATAATATGTTTGATAAATTTATGATTGAATTTTTATATAACGTGACTTTGAATTCTAAGGTTAATTTGAACAGAAAAGAAATAAAGTAAATTTCTGTTAGATTAAACAATGATTAGTGAACTGGGTTGAATGTTGCCAAATGAAAGGAGAGGTTCAATGTGTTATGTGCTGAAAATAGTAAAATACTCTAAATTAAAACTCATTCTACACCTTCCAAAATACTACTCACCAATGGAAAAAATTCTCTATTAGTTGCCTTATTGAGTCTTTGATTTTGTTGTTGAAAGTACCATTTCCCCCCTCTATATTGCTTATGGGGATGACCAGTAAAGCATATTATTATTTTGTCCTTTGGGGCTTATGACATGCAAATTCTGTCGATTCCTCTCAGCCTGTCTCAGTTGAGCTTGCCAGATTGTGTTGCAAATGCCACTGGGGCCTCAATAGAGCCCCTCACTCGCCCTAGTCTCTCTGTTTTCATGATCTCTCTATTCTTCATTTATGTGCTATGTAAGCGATATAGAAAGATGATCTCTGCATTAATTTAAAAGTTTTCATTAACTAAATTAATTTTATTAAATACAAAAATAAAAAAATTATTTTATTTTAATATATAATTTTTTAAAGTATATAAATAAATATTAAAATTTAAATAATATAACCATAATTATTCAAATTATATAAAATTAAAGAATTAAGGTTTTTAAGGTGGACTCGTGGCTAATTAATTTTAATATGGGATTTTACGTAAAGAATTGACAAGATTTTATGATAATGAAATGTTAGAAAGTTTGTAGAAAGTGTGATCTCATCGTGAACATTGTTCAAGCAGAGATCGCTTCACCTCAGCATGTGCAACAGTGCTCTGACTGTTGCAAATCTTGCTAATGGCAATATTTCATGAATCTCTAAAAATCAATCACATCATTATCAATGTTCACAATTTTTGTATTTTTCAAGTCCAAAAACTCATGAATAACAAGATTTACGGGTAGTCAAAGAAGAAATCCATGAAAGCATTGTGATGATGAAAATTTTGAGGGTTGAAGGTGAAGAACGATATTGAAAGAGAACAAGGGTAGCGAAGGAGAATAAATTGTTTTTTTTTTTTAATAGTTAGAAAAAAAATTAGTAGACTTAAAATAAGAGTGTTTTGAGTGTATATTTTAATTAAAAAAAGAAAGGAAAAAAAAGTTTATAACTCTATCGTAGATTTCAAAAAACATATTTGTCAAATCATTGTAACTACAATGTAAGTAACTTTATCATTTAAAGTTTTGATATAATTAATTTTAATATAAATTATCTATAAATTATGTATTTATAGATAATTTGTTAATATATATTATAATTAGTGTAAATTATTTAATATTTTAGTTGTTAATTAATTTTTTTCTTTATTTTTTGTAACAGATAATGTTATGACTTCGCCACTTATCAATAACACTACTTAAAGTTAAAAATACATGACATTTTAAAGAATATTGGCCTTAGTCATTTAGCCTGCAAATACAAATAAATAGTCTCATTATTAATATACTTGTTGAATGGTAGGAACTAACGACACATATATTTCATTTTTTTTTCTAAAGAATGCACAATTATATTAAAAGACATATGTTGCTATTTTGCTTAGACTTTATATTAATGGTCTAATAGTAACTAGTTCTATTAATCCAAATGTTGTAGCAATGGAGGACATGTGTAAAGAGTTATTATGCACTCAACCTAAATCAAATGATATGGAAGGTTCATAAATAAGCTTAAAATAGTTGATACAACATCTTGATTGGTTTCCAACATCAGTAAGAGCAATGCCTATGCACATCCGAAATTCTTAGAATTGTTGGAATGTAATGAAATTAGAGTTTATAGTTAGGGTTCAAGATGCATTGCAAGTCTTTATAGGGGGCTAGATCGTGCCAAATAATATGAAGGTAAAGAAACTTGCGGTTGCATGATACTGCTGTAAGTATGAATGTGACATCAACTATCATGGTTGGCTTCAATTCTAGGTGAACCAATAATATTTTCACTTGCTTTTATGTGGAGACACCATTGATATTCACAAAACACAGATATAGGGATCTTGAAAAATTGAATTGACAATAGATGAGATAGAAGTTCATGAGGTAAGCATTTAATATGTCATTAAATATGTTGTAATTACACATTTGATATTGTTTATATATCTAATGTATTTTTTATAATCCAGTTTGTTTGGAAATCATATGAGGATGATGCTATTGATACCCATATTTTAGATGACATGAGAGGCAAACAAAAAACTAGAGACTAATACATGATAACTAGGTGATAATGTAGGATCAATGATATCAACATATATTACGAGGAATGTCAACTGATAATTATTATCCTTTAGTTAAGTATTAGACTTGGTATACAATATATGCAATAAATTGGCTATAGTTATCCCTGCGAATGGAACAGTTAACAACTAAGCAACAATAATTTTCGATGGAACAATCACCACCTATCCATTAACTAAGGATCCCACCACATTCACCACAACGAAATGAGAAGTTATATTGATCTATGTAAAGGGAGCAGTGACATTTTTGGTAAATTATTGTGCACATGACTTTGGTATATCTTCAATCAGAACACAAAATTGTCACAAAATTGTCATTGTCACTTTGACTTGAAAGGAAGTATCTAATGAAAAAATAGTTGTGCATCAAGTACTAATATAAGATGATATATACTGATCATAATTTGATACATCAAATAATTAATAGTCCATATCAATCATGTGTTGTGATATGACCTAATAAGTTAGCACATTTGATACCTCTCTCCATGTGGTCGAATCTAATCCTACTGATACAAAAAATGAAATTATAAAACAAAAAGAGAAGAAAGATGATGACAAAGGACAAATATATATATATAATTTTTTTTCATACATATTATGTTTGTTCATGTCCTTTGTAAATATATTTCCTCACTAATAAAAAAAAAGAAAAAATAAAGACCAGATGTTAAAGTATTTGTTGTACTTATTATATATATATATATTTCAATTTATTTGATTATATTTTAATTTATCTACTTATTATATTTGTGATTATATTATTAATAACTTAAATAAATGAAAAATTAAATTAAATGACAACAATAAACTCTAACATTATGATAAATAAATTAAATAACAGATCACCAAAACAATTTTTACCATCTAAATCTCGTCTATGATAATTTTTATAATTTTTTTTGAAAAAACACTTAAATTTTGCTAAATTTTAAACAATCTCCGTCGCTTTTTGCAACTTAAATCTGGCCAATAGCAAATTTTAATCAATATTTTGGTATATTTTTTCATAAAATGTCATATTATAATAAATTTAGCTACCAAATAAAACCCATATTTAACTTTGCCGTATATTTATTAATTTCCGTTAGTAGAAAACATTTATCGGACTAGATCTTACAACTTTGTTCTTCATATGGGAGTTTTTCACATTCCTATTTTTAGTGCTTTTAATTTTATCTTTCCATCCTATGTGCTTAATTATTTAAATAATATTATTGTTTGCAGCCAAAAAAATTCTGCAAAGCCTATTTAATTTTTTTTTAGAAAAATATAATTTGTTTTTGCTTATTCATTATTATTCATTAGCTTATCATTACAATAAGTTATTATTTTGCAATGAAAATTTATAAAAAGAGTAAGGACTCGTCTTTCTTATCCCAATAATGGTAAGGGAAGTAAAGGGTGATTCAGTAAAAGTCTTAACATCAAAGATTCAAATCTTGAATTCACTATTTATAAAGTACTTTATCCATTGGGTCAAAGAGTGGGTAAGAATATATTAAAAATGAGTTTAAATACTTGCAAAGTTTGACTTAATTGATCGATAGATAGTTGAGTCTTTTAAATATGATAATAAAAATTATATTCTTGGTTTTATATATATATATATATATATATATATATATATATATAGTGTTAAAAGAAATTGTACTTCAATGATATCTCTTCCTTGAAAGTGAATACTCTTTATTGTCGGCTGAAGAAAAGCATTGGTGCACACACAACTATATATAAAAATAATAATAATAATAATAAAAAAGCATCAAAATCAAGATTAAATAATAAATACATTAATTTTAATAATATTTAATTAATAAAAATTTAAATATATAGTAAAAAATAATATAATAAAAAATATAATCTATACATAAAAATAAATTAATAAACAATTTCACAAATAGTTATTTATGTAAACAAAATTTAAATTATATTTTATGAAATTATCGTATAACTTATATTTATATCAAAAAGTATTTGTATAAAATAAAAAATAGTAATTATATTTATTATTCTTTCTAATAGTTGTTTCTTTATACATGAAGGAGGACATTCAAATTCCATAAAAAATAGTAAACTTCCAATTTTGACTAAAGAAAAGTCCAAATTTAAAACATTAAATAGTTTTTCAACTTATTATACAATTTAGAAATGTAACAGCCACGAAGTCCACTCCATGCCGTTGCCCTTGCTTGCACCGGTTTGCATCTCGTGGATGCTCCTTGGCTTTATGATTCTAACGGATAAAAATTAAAAATAATTTACTGAAATAATATAATTTTGAAATAATTGGATGAAACGAACAATGTTTCTCATATAAAACGTAAATTCAAAAAAATGCATCACTCACTTAGGAAATGAGATGTATGCCCTAAAGAGTAAAGCTAGTTCAATATGTCTCACACGTGACGATCATTCAAAATCACTCATATTTGAAATGTACTACTCCTTTTGCATACAAGTGGTGACAGATAGTGTAACGTTATCGAAAGAAGAGGAGAAAGAAAGTTTAGGAAAAATTGAAGCTAACTAAGCAAAAAAGGTAGCATGTGGCTAATTAAAATTTTAGATCTACGTTTTATATGTGAAACACTGTTATTTACAATCCCCTAATATATTAATAAGATTTTAAATTAACATATAGAATGTATTTGGTAAGATATTTTAGTTAATTTAAAAATAAGTTTATTAACTGAATTTTTTTTTCTGAAAAAACATTTGACTCATTAACACGGTTCTTTCCTTGCGTATCTTGCTTGTAGCAAAATTTTCCGTTAGATGTGACGACGACGAGAATTTTTTCCAAATGTGTTTGTTTTTATATTATAATCAACTTTGATAAATAACATATATATTTTCTAGACACACAGATCAGAACATACAAAATTTATTTATAACTAAATATATGATTTACAAATATTTTGATTTAATATAAAATAAGATATAATTTTAAAAAAATTATATATTATCTAAAAATATTTCAAAAATTCTTAATATTTAAAATAAATCTTGTTTAACGTCTTCAAATATCATTAATTTTCTTTTTAAGTAATGAATTAATATCTTTGAATATTTATAAGCTTAAATTACAAAAATAATATTAACTTTAAATACTATAATAATATAAGTAATATATATTTAAAATAATAAATATAAGACCAAAGTTCACAAATTAATAATAGTTATTGTGATGATAGTCAACATATATCTTATTACATTATATTTATACTCCCAACTCCCCTTAAAAGAAAAATAATAATACTTAAATATTAAATTTTAATAAGTAACTTAAAAAGAAATCATTAAATATTGAATAAAAAATTTAAAAAAAATGTATATGTGAGTAGATTTATGTAGGTTTTTTTCCCTCGTGACATGCTTACACCTCCAAAACATTGCATGTTTCCTTACACCTATGCATAATGAATATAAATATTCAAGTTAAATGAATAATTGATATATATGATATGTAAATTAATTTGTAACAAGTATTAATATACTTACATATCATTAATGTTTTTTATTTTATTTTTTTATTTATTCCATAACAAGTAGATGAAGATGACTTCATTAGTTTGGAATAAAGTATTAACAATTGTTAATGACTCCTTTGTTATATTTAGAATAAAGTATTAACAATTGTCAATGACTCTTAAAAATGAAGATAACCATTGAAGAAGGTGAAACTAGTTATATGAAAATTTAATTAGAAAAAAAATTACTTATAATGATATGATGCAAGATAGCAATCATTTGTTTCTTCACACAACTTTATTTGAATATATGCATGAATAATTTCAGGCTTGTTTCCTAAGCTCTGAAACTAAAAAAGGTCAAATAATCCATATAAATGAGCGATACCCTTTGAAATGGAATACTTGCGTAGATGCTTAAACAACATGAGATATCCAATATACACAGTTTAGAAAACAATGAAATTGCAAGATAAAAGGAAAAGCAAAATATTCACACTGCATTTAGCAAGATACTATACATAACACAATGTCCACACATTTGAAGTACGAAAAATGGTATACTAACTTAAAATGTTGATTAAGTTTCCTTTAAACTAACAACTAAATCTTTGTTTCGAAAGTAAAAACAATGTCAAGATATCAAAAAACAAATGATTTATCAATTACAAGATTTAATATTTTCAATAATGGAGTGGTGAAGGGAATGTAGTAAAAATATAATGAACACAAAATCATTTACGTAGTAATGATAAGATTTAAATAAATAAGAACAAACACAAAGTTATTGCAAAGAAGACATAATAATTTTATGACTTGGACGAGAATGAAATGGAAACTCTAAAGTGTTTTATGTACTTATATGCGAGAAAAGTGATGAAAGAAAGTGGTAAATTGACAAGATTTAAACAAATGCAAAGTGTTCTATATACTCATGGCAAGATTTAAACAAATAAGAACAAACGCAAAGTTATTGCAAAGAAGACAGAAAAATTTTATGACTTGGACGAGAATAAAATGGAAACTTTAAAGTGTTTTATGTACTTATATGCGAGAAAAGTGATGAAAGAAAGTGGTAAATTGACAAGATTTAAACAAACGCAAAGTGTTCTATGTACTAATGGCAAGATTTAAACAAATAAGAACAAACGCAAAGTTACTGCAAAGAAGACAGAAAATTTTTATGACTTAGACGAGAATGAAATGGAAACTCTAAAGTGTTCTATGTACTTGTATGCGAGAAAAGCGATAAAAGAAAGTGGTAAATTGACACTAATAAATAATTTTCTATGTCAATTACCTCTTAAAATCAATGTAAAATGTACTTTATATATCAGTTGTATATACAGAGAATCTCTTACAAACATTTTTTACATCAGTTACTTTTAAAATTAATGTAAAAAAACTTTGTACATTAATTGTATAGTACAATTAATGTAAAAAAATTTTGATAAAAAATTTAAAACTTTCTTTACCTATTTTTTACATCAATGTTTTTATAATTGATATAAAAAATATTTATTACATCAATTCTAAAAATTAATTGTACAGTACAACTAATGTAAAAATTTTTTGATAAAAAATTAAAATTTTCTCTACCTATTTTTTACATCAATTTTTTTATAATTGATATAAAAAATATTTATTACATCAATTCTAAAAACATTTGATATAATAATTATTTTTATATCAGTTTAGGGATAACTGAAATTCTCGTACACTTTTAAAATGCCACCATATATTTATTTTATATCGATCCTTTCATTATCTATCTAAAATTCTATTATAAATTGTTGTACCGGTTAAAGTCATAATTATATTTATTTGAATCTAACTCATTCCACGTACGTAATAATAAATAAAGATGATAGGTTCACTACAAAGTCAATTCAAATATTATAACTTTGATTAATTAATTTAACGTATTGTATATGAAATAAATCCAAGCGTTTACATGAGAGAGGAAAAATGGATAGCCGTTAGCGATGAGGCATGTTGGGTAGTTTACAATAAAATTATTATATTTTTATATTTAATTTTTAATTTATATATATTTTTTATTATATCACTCTTTGTATTTCTCTCCTGTCGCTGCCTATTTCACAGGTATATGTAAAATGATCATCTCTCTTATGCGATTTCGTGCAAATTCCTACCAAATTAATATATATATATATATATATATATATATATATATATATATATATATATATATATATATATATGCTAATGCTAACATCCTTAAAGTGGGATATAAAATTTGTGAAGGAAGAAAAAGATAAAAAACAAATAAAAGAGAAAGAAAGTAAAAGATATAATAGAAACAAAATATAAAAAATGAAAATGAAAAAATGAGTGAAAAAAAACGGTACCCCGAGTGAGCACTTAATTAATTAATGATCAGAGGATACTAAAACATTATATAAGGCAAACAAATGTTGCTCAAGAAAATAAAGCAAACGAGTTTAAACAAACCATTGATTGCAGTTATGGCTTCAATGGATAGCCAAAAAGCAATAGAGCTCTTTGAAGGCCAAACTCTTCTGTACGTGCAGATATTTGGCTACCTAAGAACTATGTGTCTTAAATGGGCTGTCCAACTAGGTATTCCAGACATCATACACAACCATGGAAAGCCTATTACTCTTCCTCAGTTAGTGTCAACTTTGCAAATTTCACCAACTAAAGCTAGTTTTGTGCACCGGTTCATGCGCTTTTTGGCACACAATGGAATCTTTGATATCCACGAAAGCCTAGAAGAACATGAAATAACATATTCTCTAACCGCTGCATCAAAGCTTCTTGTCAAAAACAGTGGCCATTGTTTAACTCCTGTAGTTTTAGCGTTTACTGAGCAATTTATGATGGATAACTTACATCTGTTAGGGGAATGGACTCGTGGGGAGGACCCCACAATATTTGAGACAGCCTTTGGAACAAGCTTTTGGAAACTTCTTGAGAAAAATCCTGCATATATAAGTCTTTATAATGATGCAATGGCAAGTGATTCCCAGATGGTAAGCTTGGCATTGAAAAATTGTAGTTCAGTTTTTGAAGGGCTAGATTCCATTGTGGATGTTGCTGGTGGAACTGGAACCACAGCCAGAATTATCTGTGAGGCATTTCCTAAGTTGAAATGTGTTGTGATTGATCTTCCTCATGTTGTAGCAAACTTGACTGGAAGTAAGAATTTGAGTTTTGTTGGTGGTGACATGTTCGAATCCATCCCTGAAGCTGATGCAATTCTAATGAAGGTATACAAATATTTGTTCATTTGATAATTTGATTTGAGAAAATACTATTATACTATATCACATAAAAGCATTAATGATAATTTAATCCTCAATTGTTTTTATCTCGCTTTCTTTTTATTTTACAGTTGATTTTACATGACTGGGATGATGAGAAATGCATTAAGCTCTTGGAAAAGTGTAAAGATTCTATTTCAAGCAAAGGCAAAAGAGGAAAAGTGATTATCATCGATACAATAATAAACGAAAAGCTAGATGAGCAGAATCTGAGTCAAACAAAGCTCAGTATGGATATAATGATGTTGACTATTAATGGAAAAGAGCGAACTGAAAAAGAATGGAAACAACTCTTCATCCAAGCAGGATTCACGCAATACAGAGTATTTCCCATCTTTGGTTATAAATCTCTTATTGAGGTCTCTCCGTAGAGATTGTTATGATGTGTTAAGTATACTTTTTATAATCGGTTAATTTTAAAATAAAATAACATAAGAGATGTTGAATAGTATGTTAAAAAAGGTGTGTTGTTTGTATTTTTCATGTGTTACATATGAATTTCCTTAAACATTGTGATGTATTTATGTTCTTTACATGTTGTGAACTAAAGAAAGGTGTGATGGCATTGTCAACTTCTGGTGGAGTTAACTTATGTTTCTCACCACTATATGGTTAAATGTATCGTGTATGAATAAGCTTGTAATGGATTTAACAGTTTTAGATGTCAACTGAATAAGTTTACAATGTTTTGGTATACATGCCTTTACATCTTTACATGGCTTTGATTTATTTATTTATTGATACACGGCTTTTATTTATTTTTTGTGTTAGTGTCCATTTAAAGTTAAATAAAATTAATTTTAAATTGTTGAATGTAACTAAAATGTGTAAATAAATAAGAAAGAAAAGAGTAAATTGCTCCAAGATTCATTTTCATCATAAATGAGAGAGATAGTCTTAAGTCCTCTGCTAAGGTTTCCTTAACCCTTTGGGCCAGACACACCTTAAGCCATTGTGACTCTGGTGGCTTCTCGGTGGTCATCATAAGGGCTTCTTCCCAAGAACCCTTGCTATCTCAAGGACACGAATAAAATGGATCACACAGAAATAGAGAAACAAACTAAGGGGAAAGCAGATATGATGTTTAGAAGTAAGACAAAGGTCAAACAAGTATGTGACGTCGCCTTTGGAAGACCTGGACTCTTGTATGCAAAAAGGCAGCCCTAATGATTGTGAATCAAACCAAGTACTTTCGAACCCTAGTCCTCTCATTGCCTATCATATAAAGACAAGGTTCTTGTAGCTAATGATATAAATCTAGTCTTAGTGATAAGGAAATCATCAAACCGATCAATCACTACTAGAAATACACTTAATACAAATAAAAATTATAAACTGATTTTTTTTTTGTCTGAAATACAGATGATAAATCTTTTTTTTTTATTTCTTTTGTAGAAATCCATTTGTAATATAAACAAAAAAAATCCATCTATAATTAGCTCGTCATTTGGCACGAAACATTATAAATAGAAATTTCTTTCTGTAATTTGAAAATGAAGCAAGAATTTTTGAATAGGAATTACAAATGAAAAAATCCGTCTCTAAATTAAAAAAATTTTACTGAGTTTTTATATAGCTCGTTACAGACAAAAAAATTCGTCTCTAATGGCCTTTGGTGGATTTATAGACTCATAAATATGTTTGTAAGTGAACATGCAAAACACTCTATTTCATTAAACCATTTACAAGCAGAAAAATCTATCTGTAATATGTGAAACAAATCAAAACTATGTCTCCTTCTTTTTCCTCACTTTCTATTATTTCTTCTATCTCATCTCCCTCTCTGTCTCTCTCTAGCATCTTTAGTTTTTTGGCCTTTGCAATGGTTGAAGCATCCATTTGGAAAACAATTTGCATAATTGTGTTTCTAGTACGCTACTCTAACTTTTGGTCGATTTAATTTTTTAATTTTTGATGTATAATAGAGATTTATAGTGAGGAAACTCTCGCTGTAATGAGAAGCAAACAGAATGACTTGTTTTTGACATTCAACTCTCACTGTAGTAAGTGTGATGGCGCTGTAGCAAGAGTATATTTCCTCTTAGTGAAAAAACCTCTTTCGCTGTGGCAAAAGTAGCGCTGTAGTGAGAATAACTTTTTGCATATTCATATTTAAGGCATTTCCCGAACTTCAAGAACAAAGAACAGACTTGGAAGGGAACTTAGAGAGAGAGATGTTGAGAAATGAAGGAAAAGAGTGGGAACACTCAAATTCAAATTTGGATTATTGTTTTTTTCTCTTTTATTGATGTCATGACTGCAATGAGTGGCTAAAAACTTCTGTGGGATTGAATGTAAATCTTCAAGCTTGATATATTTCCTGTGATTTATATATATTTTTTGGTGATTTCAATCTATGGTCATTACTTGAAACTGTTTGGCTAATTGCTTATTGATCTTAGAATCTAAATTATATCTGAAAAGTATGTCTTAAATTTGGATTTGATTGAAATTACTTAGTAACTTGTTCTTCTAAGAATATATTTCAAATTACCAATTGCTTTTTAACCTAAATCTTAATACTGGATAATTTGCTAATCATTTGAAGATTCAATCTTTAAGAAATTATTTTAGAAGTATGTTTTCAAGGAATTGAAATATATGATTTTAGCAGGTTGCATCAACATCAATAGAATCGATCACTATATATGTCACTGAATCATAAGAATACAAAAAGGATGATAGATGAATTTCAATTCTAGTTTCCTTAATTTGATTTTACTCACACTTTGAATCACTTTCTTAAATTATAGTTTTCATATATTTTCTATGAAATTCAGCAACCAATTTCTTTATACATATGTTCAATTACTTTATGCCTTAAGAATTAACACACTTTAGCTTGTTCTCTGAGAAGATACTCCAGTGTTCACCAGTTGTTACTTGCAAATGATATATTTCATTGTCGTGCGTAAAAATTCCAACAAGAGTATAATCAAATTTTGAACTATAAAGAATCCTATTGGTACTATCATTACAGATCTAGGTGGATTAGGCTGGGAGATAGAAACACTAGTTTCTTCTATAGAGTTGTTATCTTTCGTAGGCATAGAAATACCATTAATGCCATTAAGGATGAGGCTGGAAATTGGGAATTCAATCCCTCAAAGTTAAAACTTATGGCTTTACGCTATTTTAAGAATATATATCATGATTCTTCCTCTAATGACTCTGAGTTACTGACCCAAACCTCTTTCCCTTCCCTTAGAGACTTTAATATTCAGAGGTTCTCAACCACTTCCTCAATTGAAGAGGTCAAAGCCTCTATTTAGTATTGAGAAATTTAAATCTCCTGGTCCTTACGGTTTCCATGCACTATTCTTTAAAAATCAATGGCAATTTCTTGCACCCATTTTGTTTTAGAAGTTTTCCAAGATCCTAGGAAAATCTCTATTGTTAATGACACTACAATTACTCTTATTTCCAAAGTTGAAAATCGAGAAGGAATAAAAAATTTTAGGCCCATCTCTCTATGTGATGTTAGTTATAAAATTGTTACTAAACTTCTTATTAATAGGATTAGGGATTCTCTGCCTCACTTTATTTCTGCTAATCAGTTCAACTTTATCCTAAGAGATATGTTATAGATAATGTCATAATTTTACAAGAACTACTCCATTCTTTCCAAAATCTTAGGAAGAGGACTAATTATATGATTATTAAGCTTAATTTGGAAAAAGCCTATAATAAGCTTAGGTGGAATTTTGTTTTTGACACTCTCCATAAAATAGGCCTTAAAGCTAGTTTGGTTAGCCTGATCTAATACCGTGTTTCTACCTCTACTATGTATATTAATTGGAACAACACTTAATATGATTCTTTTACTCCTTCTAAGGGCATTTGTCAAGGTATGGTCTCCCCTTCCTGATGACTAGTTCAAATTAAATATGGATGGAGCTATTTCAAAGACCACGAGAGCTGCTGCTTGTAGAGGTTTGATCCATGATAGTCATGGCAAGTTTATTATAGGATTCTGTAGCAACCTTAATCCTTGCACTCCCCTTTTAGTTGAACTTTGGGGTATATACTTAGGCATTCAGTTGGTGGTGCAAAAAAAAAAGATCTCTACCATCTGGATTGAGAGTGACTCTAAAGACGCAATTGCTTTAGTCCTAAAACTCCAACTCCCTTTTCATCCTTGGTTTCCTCTTCTTTGTACTATTAGATAGACTCTTAAAGCTATTGGTTTTGTTAGATTTACTCATATATGTAGACAAGCTAACTAATGTGCTGATTCCTTAGTTAAATAAGGCCTTTAGCTCTTTTCTCCTCTCTCTTAGTTTGAGAATCTCCCTTTCCTCTCTTTTACCTTTTCTAAGCTTGAATTCCAGCCATCTGTGACTGCCTATACCTATGGGCTAGTTCGTTTGTTTACTTTTAAGCTTTTAAGCTCTTTCTAATAGCAAAAAAAAAAAAGTGTAAATAAATAAATATAAATACACATTTTTATTGTAATTATATTTTTATTAAAAAGAATGAGAATTAATTTTACAATTTTAAAATAAACATACCCTTATTTTACAAATTTAATTATTTTATAATTAGTTTGTTTTTTATTTCATCGTAAAGGACATTAACATCCGATAAAAAATAATAGTACACCTATTTTGGAAAAGGGAAAAAAATTCAGATTCAGAAGTCGAATATATTTCAATTTATTACTGATGTTCCATGCCTTGGGAATCATCACGTGGGTGGAATTTGTGATAAAAAAGAAAAAAAGGCCCACAATGAAAGGACAAAATTGAATGATAATCATATAAGTTAAAAATCAATGAACTCGATGCTTGTTTGGTTTATGATTGTAAATTTAACTCTCTTTTTTTTAACAAAAACTACATAGTATAATAAAAATTATAGTAAATATTAACTTTTGTATATATTTTAATTACGGTCATTCGTTTAAAATTGATTTTATTCAATTTAAAATAAACGAGCCTTAATATATTAATTAAGGTTTTAAGATATAAAGTCTATTCTTTTTCGAATCTCAATAGTATTATAAATTTCCTTAAATAGAAGCGATTTACTTTTGCAAAACTGTTGTATGAACCATTCATTGGACAGAAACTTTAAAGACAACATATAATGTTTATATTTTTAAATTTTTTATGTAATATAAAAAAGAGAAAAAATAGATGATGCAAGTGTTAAAAAAAAATTGGATGGCATTAGTGGTGAGAAAATTCGAGCAGTTTACATTATCATTGGTGGTCTAGAATTCCGTGCAATCTTAACAAAATTAGCTCAATTTGTTAGATACATTAAAAAATAATAAATATACCTTATTGGGTGTTTCAAATTATCATAAAAATATTTATTAAATATTTATATAATTTTAAGATAATAAATATTTTTATTTTTATTAATCCTTTTTAAATCCTCAATAAATGTTCTTAGTCATATATTTAAAAATTACAAAAAAATCAAATATTTTAATTATTAGAAGGTATAAAATATTATCAATTTTATTAATTTTAACTCTTAAAATTGAGATTAAGTAGTAAATTTTATTAAAATTTTATTAAATTAAATTAAAATAAAAACTGTAATAAATATTTTTAATAAAATTTTATTATAATTGTTTAAATCGAACCTGTAGTTGAAGACAATATAACTGAAACATTATATAAGTCAAGGCTTGTTGGTGCAAACACAACAAATAACTTTAAATAAATTAATATTGAGTGCAATTATGACTTCAATGAATAGCCAAAAAAAAATTGAACTCTTTGAAGGTCAAACTCTTTTGTATATGTAGATATTTAGCTACTTAAGAACTATATGTCTTAAGTGGGTTGTCCAACTAGATATTATCAATATTTGATGAATGTTTAACAAATCCAACTTGGAGATAGCAATATGAAATGGTATAAGAGACAAAGCTTTTGTTAAAACATCAGCCAATTGATTTGTAGAGAGAACATGTATCACATGCAGAAGATTCTCTTGAATTTTTATGTGAATTAGGTGACAAAACACTTCAATGTGTTTTGTCCTTTCATGAAATGTTGGATTTTTGGCAATTTGTATAGCTGACTGACTATCAAAAAAGGTTGCAAATGGAGTTGGAACTGTGATATGCATACTATCACATAAGTATTTAAGCCATTGTAGCTCACATGTAAGAGAAGCCAGTGCTTTATATTCAGCTTCGAAGGATGATCAGCAAACAGTAGATTATTTCTTGGACTTTCATGAAATTAAAGAATTGCCTAAAAAGACACAATAACCAGTAAAAGATCTTCGGGTAGTAGCACATGTGGCCCAATCGGAGACGAAAAAAGCTTGACTTTTCAATGGATTAGAAGAGGGATATAACATACCAAGACCAGGAGCACCTTTAAGATACCTAACAATTCTTAGAGCAGCCTGTATATAAGGTTCTTTTGGCTTAGAAACAAATTGGCTCAACTATTGGACAAAAAACTTATATCTAGCTAATTATTTGTCAAATATAAAAGCCTACCAATTAATCTTCTAAAAATAGTAGGATCATGTAACAAATGACCATGATCAACATGTAACTTCATGGCTAAGTCTGCAGGAGATGGAGTATGTTTACATCTAAGGAGACCTGTTTCATCAATTAATTCTAAACAATACTTTAAGTTAAAACAATCCCTGATAATCACATCGCAATGGTATCAAACAAACTAGATTTTCTTAAAAATTTTGCAATACAAGGAGTAAACCTAGGTCATCTCACAAGGACATAAAATACATTCTGTTTCTGGTTTCATCATGTAATTTCAGATTAGCTTAGGGAAGGATTGTTTTGAATTAAATTGTAAACAGCAGAAAAGAACAGAACAAAGAATAATTATAACGAAACGAAATATGAAATTCAACCAAATCAAGATCTCAATTACTACAACGCAATTCTCATTGTTACACGAATATAATTCCAACGAATTTCCAATCAACACTAATTCAATACGACATTAGTAACTCAAAATCTAAATCTAGATTATGAATTCCATCAAAACAAGAACTGCAATTGCAAATCCAATGCTCTAACAAAATTCAGAAAAATTGATTTATTGAATTAGGTGAATTCATTTATTTCAAATCTGAAATTCTCATTCTCTATTTAGAATGCAAACAAAAAAATAATATCATGAAAAACGTAATTATCCTAATCAGAAAAGAAGAGGAAAAGCGCGAATTCGATAGAACCTAACCCGAAACTCAAACGCAATGTTGTTCTTGAAACCTTGAACCGATTGATGGATTATCCTTGCTTCATGATCATGTTTGCTTTGGCTAAAACCAGAAAATATGAAAAGATGGAAGGTAGAGAGACGAAAATAAAGGAAAGAATTTAAAATAAAGACTTTTGTAATTCTGAAAAATTGCGGAAAAAGAAAAATAAGGATTCGTACATAAAGTCATAACCTCAATTTAAATATAAAATAATTGGGCTTAATTAAGGCCCAACTCCCTAATGAGTTTCCTAAACACCTAACTAAGTAAAAGACATAATAATTGGGCTTACTTAAGACCCAACTCCCCAACTAAGTAAAATCAACAATATAATCAAATTCTGAAAATTTCAGTGTAGGGCCGCAACATTGTGACGCAATTTTGGACTTGAAGATGCTCGAGTTGGGCTTTCCTCCCAACAGAGAAGTTGTAGATCTCTGTCTTATCTTTCCAAGGACACCAATTTTGTCCAATTCCAAGTAGTGTAGCTCCAGATATGGTCTTTGCAAGAAACTGTGTCAAAATAAGAAATTATGGCGGGAATTAAGAAAGATTTATATTTAAATCCTAAATTACTTACTAACACAAATCTAAACTAACACATCAAAATAATGCACTAATGAAGCTCAATTAAACCAAAAACATGGAGAGAAAGATATACTAAAATATGACTATCAATCCCTTTCTTAGATCTAGCAACTTTAAGACTGAGAAAGAACTTTAAGGGAACAAGATCTTTGATACAAAATCTGCTATGGAGATGAGCCTTGACTTTCTAAATTTTTGTCATATCATTACCACTGAGGGCTATGTCATCAACATAAACCAAAAGTATAGTAATAGAAGACCCTCTAAACTTTATAAATAATGAATAATTTGTAAAACTCTGTTTGTAGCCCATTAAGGTAAGTTCTTAGGTTAGTTTGTTATTCCAATTTTGACTACCCTGTTTAAGGCCATAAAAGGATTTTTCTAGTTTACAAACTAGTTTGGATGAAGGTAGGCTTAAACATTGAGGAGGTCTTATGTACACTTCTTTGTCTAAGTCCTCATGTAGAAATGTATTATTTACATCTAAAAGATAATTTCTTTTGCATAGCAAAAGAACAAGTGTCACAGGCAGCAACTTTGTGAAAAGGAATATCAGTATAATGAGAAGAGATGAGTTAAAGAATTTTATTAGAAGGATGACCCAATTTTGTGTGCCATATAGAGTCACTATTAGTAATGTGTTTATTATCAGAATTGTTCGAAGTAGAATTACAATATATTATTTCAACAGAAGAAGTGGACAATTTATTAAGTTCCAAGAGTTGAAATAATCCGTGATTCTTCTTCGCTACTCCAATCCTCTTAAAGGTAGGTATCTACACAATAACACAATTATTTTGACAAAATACCACAATGCAGTCATTATTGGCACAAGTTTTGGAATTGAAATCAAATGCACGATGAAATCAGGTACATATAAAACATTGTGAAGAATTAAGTTATTAACATGAATAGTACCTGTAAAGTTAGCAACAACCAGTTGATTATTAGGTAGTCTAATGGATATAGGTTTAATAGGTGTAAGAGTATTAAAATAAGCTTTAGAAGGACAAATATGGTCTGTGGCACCACTATCCAATATCCATCTAGGTTGAAAAAAGGCAATACCTAGAGGATTATCAATACTTTGATAAGCACTGTTCATAGATGAATTATTGGTTGGGAGTTGTTGAAGAAGAGCTAAAAAAATCCTGATATTGATCCTTAGAGAAATAGAATTTATTTTGAGGTTTAGTCTCTTCCAGTACAGAAGCATCTTGAACACTTGTGGACCCATGTTCAGCATTATTAGCGAAAGATTTTGTGGAATTAGAAGGCGACTTGTTGTTGTTTTTGTATCTATAATGTGATTGGCTTTTCTTCAGTTGGTAAAGAATTTTGTGGTTTTACCATTTCCTCTACCATGACATCTGCCAAATCTACCACCACCATGAATATTAGTAGAACCACCTTTATCAGGGAAGGTGTTCTTGATTGAATCAGTATTAATTATTGCTAAAGCTACAGACTCCTACGAATTTGACCCTCCAAACTCACATTCATATTGAAGTACCAAGGAAAAAGTGTGAACCAAATCAGGCATGGGTTCCATTAACATTACTTGAGATCTAACTTGCACAAATTCATCATTAAGACCTCGTAGAAATTTGATAACACAATCATTATCACGTTCTTTTTGAATCTTGGGAATAAGACCACAAGAGCGTGTAACAAAACAATTACACACCAAAATCGCACAATGCATGGATAATTCCTTCCAAACAATGCGTAAACAAGTATAATATTAAGACATAGTGAGATCGCCTTGTTTAAGTTGTTATACCTCCTCCTGAAGATCAGCAATTTTGAATTTGTCGTGATGAGTGAAACGATCACAAAGATTGTTGTAGATTTCAGCAGTAGTATCAATCCGCATGACAGATTGCTTGATATTGGAGGTCATAAAGCGTGTTAACCATGACACTACCATCTTGTTGTAGTGACGCCATGCCTTACGCAAAGGATTTGATGAATCTGGACATGGAATCATGCCAAAAACAAAGTGCTCCTTATTCTTTGTCTCGAAGGCCATGAGCATATTGTGTTTCCATTGTTGAAAGTTATTATCAGAAAGTAATGGTTTGACGAGAACAAGAGCTGGATTTTCTCTAGGATGAAGAAAAGTACGAATTGCTTGGGTTAACAAGGTGGTCAAAAAGTTGGTTGTGGTTTTGGTTTCGGTCTGAATTGTCATGGTTTTGGTCTGAAGTTTCATCAAATTCTAACATAGTCGATCAAAAGAAAATAAATAGATAAAGAAGGGGATTTCAGTGAAATTGAAGGAACATAGAAGCTATGGATCTTGAGGATGATGATACCATATCAACATTTGAATTCATAAAAATCATAAAGAGGAAAATTTCATCTATTATTTGATCAACTCACATCAGAATGAACAATAGTTGTGACTAAATACAAAAGTTGAAAAAAATAACAAAAAAATGGTTAAAAAGATAACCGTTAATGTTTACTAAAGTAACTAGATGAAATATTAACAGAATAGACTAACAGAATAGATTAACAAAGTGTTAGTCCTAATATGTATTTCTAATATAATATATAATCATGGAAAACTTATTACACTTACTGAATTGGTGTCAACTTTACAACTTCCACTAGCTAAAGCAAGTTTTGTACACCACTTCATGCGCTTTTTGGCACACAATGGAATCTTTGATATCTATGAAAGCCTAGAAGACCATGAATTAAGATATGCTCTAACCCCTTCATCAAAGCTTCTTGTCAATACTAGTGACCATTGTCTATCTTCATTTGTTCTAGCGTCCATTGAGCCATTTATAATGAATGAAAAGCATCGGTTTAGGGAATGGATTCATGGGAAGGATCAGACAGCCTTCGGAACAAGCTTTTGGGATCTTCTTGAGAAACATCTTGCATATATAAGTCTTTACAATAAGGCAATGGCAAGTGATTCTCAAATGATAGACTTGAATTGAAAAATTGCAGTTCAGTTTTTGAAGGGTTAGATTCCATCGTGGATGTTGGTGGAGGAACTGGAACCATAGCCAGAATTATCGGTGAAACATGTCCTCAGTTGAAATGTGTTGTGATTGACCTCCCCGTGTTGTAGCAAACTTGACAGGAAGTAATAATTTAAGTTTTGTTGGCGGTGACATGTTCAAATTTATCGTTGAAGCTAATGTTGTTATGCTGAAGGTACAAATATGTGTGTTCATTTGATGATTTGATTTGAGAAAGTACTATCACATAGAGACAAAGATATTTAAAATCCTTAATCTTGTTCATTTAATGATTTGATTTGGAATGATGAGAATTACATAAAAATTTTGGAAAAGTGTAAAAATTCTATTTTAAGCAAAGGCAAAGAAGGAAAAGTTATTATCATAGATACAATAATTAATGAAAACCTAGATGACCATGATATGACTCAGACAAAGCTCAGTATGGATATAATTATGTTGTGTCAATGGAAAAGAATGAATAGAAGAAGAATGGAAACAACTTTCATTGAAGCAGGATTCCAACACTACAAAATACATCCCATTTTTGGTTTTAGATCTCTTATTGAGGTTTATCCTTAGACATCATTATTATATCTTTATGACATTTGATGTGTTATATATGAACATCCTTAGACGTTGTTGTAATAGTTTACATGTTGTGAACGGAAGAAATGTGTCAATTCTGGTGGTGTTATCTTATGTTCTGTTTCTCACTGCTATCTGATTAAACGTGTTACGTATGAACATGGTTGTAATGGAGTTAATAATTTTAGATGTGAAGAGAGTAAGTTTACAATGTTTTGGTGTGGCTTTTGTTTCTCCTGTTATCCTTTATGTAGTGTGCATCGTTATTACGGACGAATCTACATTAAAATTCAAATGTCCCCCATAAACCTTTAAAATAGTATTTTTTATTTTTTTTTACTGTATTCACTACACTAAAAATAAGCTTTTAAAGCGCTAACTTAGACAACGGTTAGTAAAAAATGATGAACGAAACATTTGCATAAAGATTTGTCGTTAATCCTTATCAAAGTATGCAGAATTTTTGTGTAGTCTAGGATGCAAGCCTAGGTTGTCTCTGATGACTTTGGTTGAAAATGTGCATTAAACATGTTTCAAACATTCACTATGAAAGCAAGTAAAAGAAGGGGTTTGTTTGGTTTCCAGATTCAATTAAGGAAGCAAGAAACAAAATGGTAAAATTCAATCAATAAAGTGTAGCAATCTTTAGTTCATTCACGTGATTCTATCCTTATTCCTCTCAACATTTAACATTCTTTCTCTTCCTCTGAATTAGATTAATTTAACAAGCTAGAATCAACCTTAAAACCCCATATGAATTTAAGCAAATTCAATGGACTCCAACTCATTTTTCCAAGATTATGCAACCTTAGAAATTAACTTAGAATTAAGCAAATCAAGTTAAGAATCTCATTAAAACAAATTAGGGTTAATTAAGCAATGTCTCCTTTATTCAACCATTAATTCAATTCAAAGGATTGGGAAATAGAAATTCATGAAGGAAAATGATTTATATTAACATTAATAACCTAAGAATTTAAGAATACAAGTGAACTCACTAAGGATTATAAAAGATTTAGCCCTCCATAAGGATGGGTCTCACAAATACAAGATGAAAAGAGAGAGAATGCAATGACATGAATGCAAAAATTAAAAGAAAGTAAGGAGAAAATGTGAATTAAACCCTAGATCCTTGGCTGTCACCTAAGGCTGATCTAAGCTTTGCAAGTGTTCCCAAAATGGAAAAAATCTAAAAGTGTAAAAAGCTTACTAATCTAATTCCCAAAAATCTATATATACTAAGTCTGACGCCACTTCATAGTGATCACTCTTGTTTACAAGAAACAAGAGTGAACACGCACAACATTCCTCAAGCTTCCCCCTTTCTGTAGTGATCACTCTTGTGTATAATAGTAGTCACTTTGGGTGCGCGTAGTTACTCTTACTTATGAGAGTGAACACGCGCAGAGTGCTCTAGTTTAGGCTTCACTGGAGTGATTACTTTCACTTTTGAAAGTGGTTACACGCAAGGTCCTTCAACTTGGGGCTTTCTGGAGTTATTACTATCACTCACGAAAGTGATTACGCACAGGCATGATGTTCTCTTTAGCTTTGGAGTGATCATTGCTACTTCTAAAAGTGATTACCCTGGCCTAACCTTTGGAATTAGCTCTCTGGAGTGATCACTATGGTACTTGAGAGTGTTCACTCTCACTTCATATTTTTTTCAAGAGCCAAAAATTCATGAAATTTGTCTGGAATTTCCTGCACAATTATTCAAATAATCAAAATTGCAAAATATATTCATAAAAATTAGTGTAAATAAGATAAAAATTAAGAAAGCTATAATATTTGACTTAAATGAGATTTTTATATTATTTATAATTTCTAAGTCTATTTTTCTATTAAAAATCTATAAAAAGCCAAACAAAATATTTATAAATTGTGGATTCATCAAAAATCATTTTGTAACTATATATTTAGAGAGCGGTTCTCTATTAATTACTCTCATATCTATACTTTTGAGAGCGGTTAATAGAGAACCGCTTTTAGATCTATACTTTTAAGAGGGGTTCTTTGTTAATCGCTTGATGATGCGTTTTCATGTTTTGTTTAAAAGATTTGTCGCAAATCCTTATCAAAATTTAAACAAATTAATGTAGTACTAGGGTTACCCTGATTGTCTCCTATGAACATTAGCTATTAATCTTCATTAAACATGTTGAAGGCATTAATTGAACAAGCAATTAAAATGGGGGGTTTTGTGGTTTCAAATCAATATAAGGAGCAGCAAGCAAACAAGTTTAATTAATTCAAACAATAGAAAACAACAATCCTTAGTTCATCCACATAGATTCTATCCTCATTCCACTCAAGATTTAACATTCATCCTCTCTTCCATGAATTATGTTAATTTAATAAGCGAAAATCAACCTTATGGTCCCAACGAAATTACTTAATTTGTTAGGCTCTAATCCCTCATCCCAAGATTACGCAACCTTAGAATTAAACCTAGGATTAAGCAATCCCTAGTTTAGAATCTCCTTAAAATGAATTAGGGTTAATTAAGCAACGTCCCCCTTGTTCACCATTAATTCAATTCAAGAGGCAAGGAAGAAGTAATTTATGAAAAGAAATGAGTTATATTATCATTAAAATCAAGGAACTCAAGAATCCATGTGAACTCACTAAAGATTACACAAAATTTAGCCCTCCATGGAAATGGGGGTCAAAAACACAGTTTAGAAATGCAGAAAACTCATTGGCATTAATGTAAAAGCAAGAGAAATGAGAAACCAAACCCTAGGTTGGACCCTTGGCTATCACCCAAGGTTACCCTAAGCTCTGGAAAATGTCCTAATTTAGTAAAGAAGAGAAAATGTACGAAAAATGTAAGAGCTCTCTACCTTAATTTGGCAAAAATCTATTTATACTAAGGTTGGCGCCCTCCAAAGTGATTACTTTCATTCTTTCATAGTAAGCACGTACAACATCAGTTGGTTTTACCTTTCTGTAGTGTCCACTATCAACTTTGATAGTAAACACGCGCAACACTGGTACAATTTGGGCTCTTTGGAGTGACTACTATGAATTTTGATAGTAGCTACGCGTAACACCTTCAATTCTGCACACTCTGGAGTGACTATTATGAACTTTCAAGTAGCCACGCGCAGGTTTAGTGAATTTTGGGCTGCTATAGTCGTCACTTTTAGCTTTGAAAGTGATCACTTTGGTCCCTTTGCTGAAAGTAGCTTGCTGTAGTGGTTACTATCAATCTTGAAAGTAGTTACTTTCACTTTAAATTCATCAAAATCCAATAGTTCTTCAAAATAAGCTTGGAGATTCCTGCCACATTATTTAAATGATCAAAACATGTAAAATAAACTATCTAAATCAATGTAAATTAACCAAAAACTAAGGAATCTATATTGTTTAGCCTAATTGGAATATTCATCTTATTTACACTATCTAAGTCTATTCTTTTCTATAAAAAGTAATAAATGATGTATAAAAATGTAGTAAAATGTGGATTTATCACCGCTCTCAGAACTATACTTCTGAGAGCGATTCTCTATTAATCGCTCTCTAAAATCACACGCGGTTAATAAAGAACCGCTCTCTAATCTCATTCTTGGAGAGAGGTTAATAAAGAATTACTCTCTAATGTTATTAAAATCATTTATAAATGAAACACGCTCAGACGCATTTTTTCTTCTTAACTAATGAAGCTGGTCTCTTTTACTATAAGTTTCTTCTCTACTCTTTTATGTTCTCTTCATCTTCTTTGTTAGTCTGCTATCTTCATCTTCTCTCGCTAACAAATTGGTTTTTTTTCATATCTATAAGTACCTCTTCATTCTCTGCTAGTCTTCTCTCTTCATCTTCTCTACACTAACAAATTGATTTTTTTCACATTTGTTGGTACTTCTTCATTTTCTCTTTTTTTTTTCTCTTTATTAATGTTAAAAATTATTCTATTAATTTGTTCTCTTTTTTCTCTGCTTACTTGTGTTTGGTTCATGTAGATATGGACTACTTGGTTAACACCAAATGTATAAACTCAAGATTCAATTTTGATTTGTGATAAAAATGAAGAAAACTTACAAAAAAATCAATTCTAAATTTTGATTTAAATGTAATAATAAAATAATTTTATTTTGCAACAAAAAATAAAAAAGAAATCAATTTCAAATTTTAAATTCGCGATCTACATCTATACTTTAGAGAGCGGTTTCACACCGCTCTCTAATCTTACATCTATACTTTGGAGAGTGGTTCCACATGGAACTGCTCTTAAATCTTAACATTTGAGACCAGTTGTTTAACCGTTTTTTTAAATATAACACATTAAATAGCGCAAAATTTTAGAACAGTTTTAAATGCTCTCTAATTCAAAATAGAACCGCTCTCAGATTTCTGTTCTAGTGTAGTGATTAATAATTATGTTAATGTAAGTTAAATATTTTATTAAAATCTTAAATTATTTTTACGTATTTAGATATAAACTCACCTGTTATCATAGAAATAAATATAATAAAAATAAAATAGAATCTTAAATATTTATAAAAAAAATAACTTTTTTTAACTATATAGTTAATTAAAACTTACAAAAATCTTAAATAATAAATTATATTATTAATTTTATGTAATTCATGATGTATATTTTATAGATGCATTTATTTATTATTTATTAATTCTTATAAAGGGGGTATTGGTATCTCCCTGTGTGTCGAAATTACATTTTATTAATTATTAAATAAATTTTTAAAATAAAAAAGTAATTAAACAATTAAAAAAATAAGAGAATTAAATAAAAGCAACTAAAATTAAAAGATGAAAATCGCATATAGATGTGTGGATATAAGAAGTGCATTTAAGTCAAATTTTGTTTAGCTAAAATAAGGAGAATACATTTTGTTGTGGATACGAGTCTAAATTACTATATGTGTGAATATGATTTTGAATATGTTTTTAAGTGTGTATATCTTTAGATAGGGTATGACATAGCTAGGTAGTATCATTGTCATCCTCCCTTTTTTCAATTTTGTCTTGCCTCTTCTCTTTTTCTAATTCTGAATATTTAGATCTGAGTTCACAGGTTGTTATATGCCCTTTGTTAACATTAAAAATATTTTAGGGTATGTTTCTTTGAAATTTTGCATTTTTTAAAAAAGAGTTTACTTTTTTCAAAAATTAAAATTAGCAAACTTTTTTTAAAAATTGCAAACAAACATGCTCTTAATATCTCATTTTTAAGATTTTAGTTTTTTCACATGGCATAATATTTTTTTCAATCAGCATAACACACATAAATTTAAAATTTTCAGAAAAGGGGGAATCATATTTGATTAGAGACAAAAACCAAAATCATTATTTTTTTTAAAATCCATCATTAATTTCTTCGGTATTAAAAATCCATTTTTTTAGGAAGAAGAATTCTAAAGAAATAAAAAAAAAACTCTATGAAAAATTAGATAACTTAATTAACTGAGTTGTTAATATTTTCTATTTGAACTTGCTTGTCTTTTAAGAAAAAAAAAACTATAATTCAGGACCCAAAGATGCATAAGAAATTAAGCGTTTTATAGCGTCTCACTAGCGAAGCATAAAATACATGCAGAAGAACAAATAGAGCAGATAAATAGGGATCACACCAGTTAAGAAATAACAAAACAATTTTGATACAGATAATTATGTTGGCCAAAGTTTGATTACTAATTATATATATAAAAAATTATTAAAAGAGATAATTTTTTAATAATAATAAAATATTAGTCTCGATGATACACACAATGTATATAGAAATAAGCGCCGTTTTTTAATTATATTAAAGTTGCCATTCAAGACCGTTTTATTTATTTATTTATTTATTTCAATTATAGATATGAAAGATTGCAATTTCTTTTACTATGAATTAAAATATCATCTTCCGTTAAATTTATCCTACCAATTAATAAATATCGTGGACCGTTGAATGTTATAATCTATATTTTAAGTCTTCATCCGATGTTATTATTTTTCTATATTTGTTGAGAATCGTCAACCATCTTAGGCAGATGATGGAGTAACGTAGACCAAACCAATACATAAGCATTTTCTGTACAACAAAAGATTGAATAGTTAATTCGTTAAGATCAATAACCCTCCGTTGAGCTAAACACACATGTTTGGAAATTTGTAATAGAGTTGTTTTGTAACATTACTTTGAGCTCCAATTATGCTAATTTCAACCAAAAATGAAATAAAGTGAATTTTATGTTAGATTAAACCATGATTGGTCAACTAAATTGACTATCGCCAAATGAATGAAGAATTTTGATGTTTTATGAGCTGATAGGAAAGTAGTAAAACACTAAAATCTTAATTGTTTTATATTGATTTTTTGTTGTTCTTAAACTGAATGAACCAAATATTCGTGCACATTGACGAAAATGAATGACTGAATTTGTAAGAGAAAAATTATTTTTGAGCAACCTAAGGATAGCTAATCTCCTTTACTTTTTAGATATATTTTTGGGATATATATATATATAATAAAATATGATGTTTTTAGAAAATTACAGAAATATGAGGTGTAAAAATAAACAATACAATTTTTTAGTGTAAATATACAAATTTAGAAATAAAAAATTAAAAAAATGATAAAGTATTAAAAATTGTTAATGACAATTTTTTTAAAATATATTTAGAAATTAAAAAAAATCAAAAGTCGCATATAATAATTTTTAAAATAATAATTAAATATTAAAAAAAGTATAAAAAAAACACTCGAAAGTCTATGATAATTTTTATAAAAAAACTATATTTCTATAATTTTATAAAAAAAATCATATTTTATAATTTAAGAAAATCATAAAATAAAGAGCCCTTAAAAATACAATATTACACGATGTGTTGATTTTAAATTTTAAATTTAAATATATGGAACAGTTTGTGATACTGTATTACTTTTGTCTTACCTTTCTGTTGTCATCTGTTGATGATTAAGAATAGTACTGTCAAAAAAAAAAATTTTCCTTTTATTTTTATGTATGTGTAAGACTTGACAATAAATAGATTAAATAAGTGTATAAATATTTTCTCTTAAACATTTCCTCTAGTTTGTAAAAGATATTCTGACTGAGCGTGCCTGTGTGTGTATTTTTTTTTTCCTACAGTATCTTGAAATTAAAATTATATATTAAATTAAAACAACTCTGTATTTGTTGATCTGTGTTTAGTGGTGCTTGGATGTGTTTTTTTTTTTTTTCACATTTTATTAACCCTTTTTAGTTATAATTACTATTTGATTTTCATTGTAATGTGTTGGAAATATAAAAATAAACTGTATGATCATTTTCAAAATTGACATATAAATACAAGCATTGACTTTTGTTATAATAATTTCAAAAGTTATATTTAAGATAAGTTTTAATTACTTAATAATATAAAAAATATTACACTAATATTATATCTAAATTAAAATTTTGTTATTTTAAAAATCCTTTTTCTTTTTTATGAATATTTTATATAGAAAGTCCTTTTAACATAACTATTTTACGAAATACCATCAAGAATGGGTTATGTGGTTCTTTTTCGGGTCACAGAATTATGTCTTGCTAGTCTCTCAACTAGGCTAAGGTATTTAGGTCTAAGTTTGCACGCCAGATTGTTTAGTCCATATCTTAAGGGGATTAAGACTATATAATAATACAAGGTTCATTCAGATATGAACTTTTTAGCTGAATTTATTTAAATTACGGATTAAATAAGTTAGATTCGCGAATTGATGAGTTGGTCCACGAGTTACTTTTATCAATATATATAATTATAATGAATCAACTATTCATTCAACCATACTTAATAGTAAATAATAAGAAGAAAAAAAATTATACGTTCATTACGAAGTCAATTCAAATATAAGAACTTTGATTAATTGGTATGATACAAGTACGTACATATATATAAAATAAATCTAAGAGCAGCCCCATTTATATATGATATATCCAACGCAGCCTCATTTACATAAGAAAGAGAAAAAGTGGATACAGAAATATTCTTTTGCAAGGGATCAAATCAATAGGTTAGCTGTTAGTGATAAGGCATTTTGAGTAGTTCAGAATATCTTTGGTCTAAAATATCATGCAGCCTGGTTCAAAATTAATAAAAAAGAAAAGGGTTTAGTCAGTGAGCTCTTTGTCAATTAGAGGGCTCTAAAACACTATATAAGGCAAACCAATGCTGCTTATGGAAACAAAGCAAAAGAGTTTAAACAAATATTGATTACAGTAGTTATGGATTCAACGAATAGCCAAAAAGAGATGGAGCTGTTTGAAGGCCAAGCTCTTCTATACATGCAGACATTTGGCTACTTAAGAACTATGTGTCTTGAGTGGGTTATCCAACTAGGTATACCCGACGTAATAAACAATCATGGGAAACCCATTACTCTTCCCGAATTGGTGTCAATTCTGGAAATTCCACCGGCTAAAGCTAGTTATGTGCATCGGTTCATGCGGTTTTTGGCACACAATGGAATCTTTGCTATCCATGAAAGCCAAGAAAATCATGAATTAGCATATGGTCTAACCATTGCATCAAAGCTACTTGTGAAAAGCAGTGACCATTGTTTATCTCCAATGGTTTTAGCATTCACTGATCCCCTTCTGCTGAATAAATACCATCAGTTAGGGGAATGGATACGTGGGGATGACCCCACAATATTTGAGACAGCCTTTGGAACAAGCTTTTGGGAACTTCTTGAGAAAAAGCCTGCATATATGGGTCTTTTTAATAGTGCAATGGCAAGTGATTCCCAAATGGTTGACTTGGCATTGAAAAATTGTAGTTCAGTGTTTGAAGGGCTAGATTCCATCGTGGATGTAGGCGGTGGAACTGGAACCACAGCCAGAATTATTTCTGAGGCATTTCCTAAGTTGAAGTGTGTTGTGTTTGACCTTCCTCAGGTTGTGGTGAACTTGTCTGGAACCAATAATTTGAGTTTTGTTGGCGGTGACATGTTCCAATCTATCCCTCAAGCGGATGCAATTCTACTCAAGGTACACACATCTGTACACATCTAAAGTTTTTAATTATCTCATTTAAACACAACCAGAAGAGAATTAAAAATCCTTAATTGGTTTTGTATTATTTTCTTCTCTGTTGCAGTGGATTTTACATGATTGGACCGATGAAAATTGCATAAAGATCTTGAAAAAATGTAAAGATTGTATTTCAAGCAAAGGCAAAGGAGGAAAAGTAATTATCATAGATACAATAATAAATGAAAAGTCAGATGAGCAAGACATGACTCAAACAAAGCTCAGCATGGATATAATTATGTTGACTATTAATGGAAGAGAGAGAACTGAAAAAGAATGGAAACAACTCTTCATCGAATCAGGATTCAATCACTACAAAATATTTCCCATCTTTGGTTTTAGATCTCTTATTGAGGTCTATCCTTAGGCATTGTGTTACGGGGTATATGACACATAACGTGTTATTAACATCCTAAGGTATTGTTATGATGCATTTAACAATTCTCTCTTGTTGTATGTAGAATAAAGTTGCGGTAGCACTGTCAACCGGTGGACCTCTGGTGCTCCTCACTACTACGTGATTAAATGGATTAATTAAATGTATTTTGTTTGAATTTCTCCTTCCTATTTGAAATAATTAAATTGAATAAAGTTGTAATAGATTTAATAGTTTTAGATGCGAATAAAGTGAATGAGTATTACAATGTTTGGGTGTCGCTTTACAGCTTTACTTTGTTTCTCATGTGAAAGACTATTGTGTATAATTGTTCTGAAATTTAATAATGAGTAAAAGTCTTAAAGAAATTTGAATAATTGTTGTTAAAATATACAAAAATTATAATTGAAGCAAAATGAAACTTAAAGAATAGCTTAACTTGATCTCTCATTTTAATTAACAAAATCACATAAAATTTTAATATGATGGTTGCAACTCAAAATTTAAAAATCTCTCAATCATTTTCAATACTCATTTAAAAAAATAACAAAAAAATGAGTGTTTAAAATCAAATTTTGATGAAAATAAAGACTAATCACACGGTAATCCACATTTTAATATCTTATTTTAATTGACAAAATGATTCAAATTGTTTATATGTTGGTCATAGAAGATTTCTTCGATCAAATTTAACAATTATTAAAAAAAATTCAAATTTTGGTGAAATTTTTTAAAATTAACAATGTTATAATGAAAAGATTAACTTGAGACAAAATTAAAAATTAAAAAAATTAAAAAAAATTAAAAAATTTAATAAAAAAATTGAAATAAAAAATAATATTAGAGAATCAAAATACTATTTTTTCTTTATTATTAGTGTTATTATTGTTATACTTATTATTTGAGCTATTATTTTTAAATCAGTAAAACAATGACTTCACATTTGCAAATTAGCATTTTCGCTTATACCAAATTTTTTTTTGAAAAATAGAAGTAAAATAGATAAAACTCTTGTGGAATAAATTTGTTACAAAGTGAATAAGTAAGATGTTTTCATCCTGAATGTGTAAGGATTGATGCAGCATTTTTTATATACTTCATTGATATTGTTTTAATCAATCATAATAATATTAATAAAGAATAAAAAAATTGATTTATTATGGTTTAGCCATTGTTACTGTGACTTACATCAAGTCACTAATTACAATATAAGATTTAGCTAATGTATCTTGTACATTATAAGGCCTTGATTATACTAATTTTTTGAAGATTAACATTCTTGATCACTAAGTTAAAATTTTTCACTCTCATCTTTAAAATTAAAAAGAATGTCTTACCTTCTCTAGACATAAATAGATGTCTATTCTTTTATAATGGTATAATATTTTAGAAAATTACGTTTTTTATAAAGTATACATAACCTATTTGAAGATCAATTAAGTAGAAAACTCAAGAAATAGTTTTCTTAAATATGACCTTTGTAACGCCTTATATTTCTTTCGTCAATATATAATAATTTTTATGAAAATTTAAATGTTAAAATAAATTTCTTTCGTAAACTCTCTAACGAGAAAGAAGTAATGAAATGATTTATGATTTATAAAGTAAAATTTCATTGATTCATAAATATTTTAGAAAACATGTACATATATTATATTACCTAGATTCACAATTTCTTTTTTCTTATCCGCACTCACCTCACCCTATGGCAGTTATCTGATGTCTCTATCTTGAGATCTTAAATATCTATGTAAATAATCGCTAGATGGCTCAATGCAATATGGATACAACGCATGCAATAGACAGACCCTTAACAAAGGTAATGGTCAGGAGTCAAGTAGAGAAACGAGTGTGTAGTCATGTGGTGCATTCGTCCACAATATTCTGTGCACAACCCCGAATGTCACTCATCACCCTGCATTTCTCCAAGATATCTATATCGTCTCCATCTTTCACACTCTAAATGTATCTCTGTAACTATTTACATCATATCCATTTGCATCTCATACTCTTTCGAGTATATTCACACGTTCACATATGTCATTTGTCATGTTCACACATACTTTTTATTATGCTTCCACATACTTTTCATCATATACATCAAACCATGGCATATTCACAACATACATCATTTTTACATCAACCATAATATATTCAAATATGACGCATCCTTTTCTATGAACAATTCATATTACAAAATCATAACATCATATCCACCATCCTCAATATACCTTATTATGCACTATTTAGACATAATAACATATTTTCACCATATATTTTCATATATTCATCATAAAATCACATAAACAACCAATTATTCTCACTTTTCACCGATTATTTTTCATAAAATAAGGATTATTCCACATATAATCATATATATAACAAGATCCATAAGAACACAATAATATCCATAACAAAATGATAAAGTAAAGCCCCTTACCTTAAGATAAGGATTTATCAAAGATTTAACCGAAGATTTTGCTCCAAAATCAAAGTTTATCCTAAAAATCATAAGATATCTATAAGAAATTTGAGATGAAGAGAAATAAAAGGTAAATCTATATTCAAAATTAGAGAAACTTACTTCGAATCACTTAGAATAAACGTACGATCCCAGATCTGGAGAAAAATTTAAGTTTAGAGAGGTTTAATATGAGAGAATGAAAATCTAAGGGTTTGAGTCTCTTGAGAGCTTAAGGGAAGTTAGGAAATGAAAAATTTTGTACATGGGAATCCTTTTATATAGAGCTCACTTCACAAACCACCATAGATCTCACTTGATTGAAAATATCTCGCTTGAGCGAAATTTGCCGACATTGCCCTCGCTTAAGTGAGGGGCCTATAAAAGTGAAGGTTTGAGATTCATCCTTCTAGCTTGAGCAAGAATTCATGTACGTCACCTCCATCAAACACTTAGAAATTCAATCCAAACCCATTCTAATCACACTTAATATTAAATAATTCTTCAATTAATGCTTAAAAATGCTGGGTGTTACAATCTTGATCATCAAAAATTTATGTTTCTATTTTTTTTCAGAACTCAAATATACTTACATGTGTGTGCAAGGATATGATAATTTAAAACATAATTAATCAACTGTAACATAACTAATTGGGCTTAAAACCTTTTATCCATTAAGATAAGTGATATTTAATCAGAGATTTATTTTCATCAATTTAATCAATTATATTTATAAATAATTAATTATTTTTATTCTTAAAATAGTCTGTAAAGAAATTAACTGATTACGAATTGCAACATTAGATGATAGAGGATAGAGAGCAAAGATTTCAAATTAATTTATCAATATTTCTAAAGTTAATACGTTAATTAAATCAATTCAAAACGATTTCTAGCACCTATTAATAACCATTTAATTTGTTATGATTCTTGTAATATTTTAAATGATATGATAAGTAGAATGACATTTTAAATACTCGTAATCCATTTGAAATTTTTTTAATTATATCAAGGAAACAAAAACTGTCATTTTGTTGAGATTATTTGTAGCTTGATCTCTTATTTTTATAAAAATCATTTTCTTCTACATGAACCTTCCTTCTAATTATTTTTTAGAATAAATGCATTTCTAGTGACTCGAATTTAAGATTTTAAATTAAATTAAACTCACTATATTGATCTAATATATATATATATATATATATATATATTATCAATCAATTAAATTTTAAATAAAATAATTATACTAACAAAAATGTTTTAAATAAGTCATTCTTTTTTATTGATAAACAATGCCAACTTCTTAAAAAAATTTGTTTCTCTTTTTTTATTGAACGTTAACACAACATACTATATTCTAACAAATTTTGTAGTTTTCTTTTTTCTTTTCATTTATGTTTCCACAAACTATTTCTTTTTTTTCTTTGAACTCCAATAAAAATATTATCTTTTTCTTTCTTTTTTTATTCCTACCCTTCTCATTCATGCATGTATAAATCATTTTTCACCTTCTTTAAATTTATTTATTTTTTCTTTTTTGATGATTTTTTAAGTTAGATCTTGAGATTTTAAGAGAAGAAAGGGAATGAGACAACAATGACGATGACATCGAGGTTGATACGATGCTACTATGGTTACCTAGCTCACTCTAGGAAAAATTCACCAGAAGAAAATATTTTTGAAGTTTAAAAGGGGAAGGGAGCATAATTGAGGAGTAAAATGAGAAAAAATAGCAAGAGAAAATGTTTTGTTAGAGTTTGAAAAAGAAGTAGAAGAGAAAACAGGTCATAAGGAGTGGATGAAAGGTAAAATATGAAAAAAGAAAAGGAAAACTACAATATTTACTAGAATACATTATATTTATTTTCCTGGAGTTCATAAGAAATAAGAAAATGAATAGTAATTTTTTTAACAAAATTAATAATTTGATGAAAAATACTTTATTTGAAACATTTTTGTAAGATATTGAAATTAGAAAAAAATTTTAAAAATAAACTAAAATTAAATTAAGAATTAATAGACTAATCTACTAATTTAGCCTAAATAAATTTAAATATGAAGTACTGATAACAATAGAGAGACATGATCTCATAAGTGTTATTAACTTTGAAGGCAATAACTTAATTTTGTGGAAGAAAAAAATATCAAATCTTCTCTATCACGACCCTTTTTTGTAAGGAACTGAGAACATTGTTTGTACATCACATACTTATTTAAGATAAATAAATAATAGAGAATATAAGTATGAAATTCTCTTCTCAATTAAAATAAAACAAAGTTTCTTACAACAAATATCCAACAGAATAATATAATATTACATTTAGTTTATAATATTCAAAATACCCAAAATTATACTATATAGTTCCCTCTACATGAGGTCTCAAAATATAAGGAAAAAATAACTTTGATGCATTATTACTCGACCCCAGTTTCTAACATTTCTTCACTGGCCCCTCAGCCTATGAAGTAGATGTAACACCTGCTACATCTGCTCACGTACCACCGTACGATCATCGCAGTACACACGCACACAACGACATAGAAAGAAATGCAATTGTGAGCTTACAAAAATAAAATAAAATCATATATATAGAGCAAAATATTTCTCACAGCAATAGCCCCATGCATTTCCAGCCCATTTAATGCACAACATGAAAACGGTTTCCAACTGGTTTCACAGCCTAAGTAATCCAGAAGGAACCGAGCCGGTCCGGGAGTGACCCATTCTGGTATCTGGATCCAGGCAGCACAACACAGCAGCTCAGCATGAACTTACCGTTAAACGTCTACCCACCTAAACATGTAACTCGGCTCTATAATGATACAAAACATATATCTCAGCATGATGCACACCGCCAAGATTATTTTAATAGTTCAGCTAAGGCAAGTTTATAATAGATCAGCCAAAATCTCAGCATTTTAAATCAATTAACAGCAGTTACAGCTTAGAAAATAGCTTTTATTCAAAAGATCTAACAAAATCATATCAAAACATCTTGAAATAACATATTAAGTCATTCAAAACGTAGTTCATAGGTTAAAGTAAACTCCCCTTACCTCAGAAAGATGATTCACACTAGATCTACCGAATATTATTTGTTTTAATGCAAGATTCACCGAAGATTCGGCTTTAGAACGGAGTTTCTCCTAAGAACACCATGAACTTCTATGAGAAAGAGGAGGAGAAGAGAAACGAACGGTAAATCTAGCTTCAAACTTAAAGAAACTTACTTCAAATCCTTCAGAATAGACGTAGAATCTCAGATCTGACAAGAAATCTAAGTTTAGGAAGGTTTAGTATGAGAGAAATGGTGGTATTTGGCCTTAAAACCTTGGATATGGGTGAAGAAATAAAAATTTCGTGTGAAGCTCCCTTTTTATAGAAATTTTTTAAAATTTACTGTTCACCGCCATAATTTATTGTTCATCGCCGGAAAACTGTTCAAGGCACTATTCACACGGGAAAATACTGTGCACGCGCACTGTACACGTATGTGACGTCAGCCATGACGTCAACACTCACTGTACATACGCGGTTTGCACTATTCATACACGGTTTGCACTGTTCATAGGCGGTTTTATTGTTCATCTGACACTGTTCATACGGTACTGTTCACTTTTTTTTTTTTTTAAACTCCATCTAAATCTATTCCAATACCAATTAATCATTCAATTAACATTTAACAAGTATAAAATATTATAAATTACTCAATAATAAATCACAGGCCTGACATTCTCCCTTGATTTTTTATCACAAAATAAATTAATTTGTATTAAAGGAGTACAAAGGATCCTCCAATCCATGTCTCCATTCAAGTTTATGTAACCATGCATATGTTATTATACCATTGACTATTGTTTGTTGTGAAAGCATCATTACAATAAAAAAAGACATTAGAGAATATTTCCGTATCATTTTAGACAACAATTCAAATTACTCTAACTAGCATTGTTATTCAAAGTGGATGTACTTAAAGAATGATTATTCCAAAGTATGACTCAAATTTGAAATTTAAAATTTTTTTTCTAATGAGTTTTCTATAATAAACCAAAATTACTTTATTATTACGTTTAAACCCAAGTTTGTATGTTTAAATTTTAAAATTTCTTGTAAGTTCTTTTATCATAAACAAAAACTGATGTTTTGTCTCGGTGAAACTCAAGTATTATGATATGTTAAGTAGATAATTCACATCTAAACCCTAAACCCTAAACAAAATAGTGATAAACCAAAAAAGAAAGATCAAAGTAATAGGAGATTTCACTACTAATAAAGAGAGAAAAGTCATATTCTTGTGGATTTTGGCTAAAAATATATAAAAAAAAAAATTTATGCGAATTTTTGTGCAGATTTTAATATGGTCAAGTATAAGGTTCATTTGTGGATTTCGGCTAAAAAATTTTTTTTTAAAAATTATGCAGATTTTCTTGCAGATTTTAATATGGTCAAGTATAAGGTTCGTGAAAACAAATACTTTCTTGTGTATTTAAAAATCCGAAGGCAGCACTTGCAAAAAAAAATTCACATGAAATAAAATAATTTCACATGTATTTTTTGTTGAAAAGGAAACTTGAAGGAGGAAATTTTCTTGCAAACATACATGTGACAAATATTTGCAGCAAAATTCACAAGTAAATTTGTACATAATTTTGTAGGAAAGTATATTCCACAAGAAAAGTCCTAGAAAAAACTGCATGAAAATCCCTAGTTAAAAAATATGAAAGAAAATTTGTAGGTAATAATTTTACACGAAAATTCATACGAAAAATCTGCACGAAAATCTACAGGTAAAAATTTACAGGAAAATCTGCAAGTAATATTTGTAAGTAAATAATTTGCAAGAAATCCAAGAGTAATGAGTTCACAAGAAAATCCATTAATAGCCTATTTGCATAAAAATTCTGAAATAAATAGTAAATCAAGGAAATTTCAAAATCAATAATCTCCAACAAAATTCATAGGAAATTTGAAAAATATTTAAAACTAAAAATACATGACACTGTTAGAATTGTGGTTATTAGATGTGAATTTTTCTATGAATTTTTTTCAGAAAATTCTTATAAAATTTCATGCAAATTTAGAGAAATTTTGTTTATTTTCTATGAAAAAATTAGTAATTTATTAAGTTTCTTACAAAATTTTTTAGGAATTAAGAAGGTAAGAAAAGCTCATATTTTCCTACAAATTTTTATCAATATTTTCACAAGAAAAAATTGAAAACAAATTTGCACCAATCCATAAAACTTCGCACGTTATTTCTTAGAAATGAAAATTGTAGAAAAAATTTAATATTTTTTGCAAATTTTTGTGCAAAAATTTTTATAGTAAAAAATTGTATGTAAATTTATATGAAATCTTAACGATCTTATAAATTGCATTACCAAAATTAATGAGGAAAATATTTGCAGAAAAATCTGTAAAAAAATATTTTTTTAAACTTAAAATAAAAATTACCATTTATTCAAAAAATTAATTAACTAATTTTCTCATTACAAGAAAATGAAATTATTTTTTTACATAGAAAATAATTAAAAGAAACTTATAAATAATTTAAGAAAATTTTATATTAATTTAAATAAAAAAATATTTTTTATTGACAAAAGGCATTAATTGATTTTAAGTTAAATAATAATTTTAATTTTTTACATAATTTACTTATTATTTTAGTATTTATGTGAAAAAAATTGTATATTTTGACTTTCATATAATTTTGTTAAAATTAATTTTTATTATTATTAAAATTATACAAAAGTATTAATATATTTTTATTAGATATTAAAATAAAAAATAATATATTGTATGTAATAGTAAATTATAAAAAAAATTATAAAAGATTAAAAGTTAATTTTTAACTAAAAGTTGATTCACACTTTTCACTCTTTTCATTCTTGGAAAAATAAAAAGATCTGCTCACCTTCCTTCCTGCTCACATATCATTTGTTCACACAAATTCTCAATTTCTCAAATTTTAAAATCTTCCAGCTCTATATCAGGTTTTTCTCTCTCGTCACTTTCTTTTTTCTTGCAACGCTTTTTCATATATTCATCAAGAGTAAAGTACATCCATATATATATATATATATATATATATATATATATATATATATATATATTCAATAAAAAGGAAAAAAGATGAGGATGTTGCTGACCCATCTATTGTGTAACCGTGTAACAACTCCTACACATGAATGATATAACAAGAATAACAAACTCTGATAATTAATATTTTTTTAATAAAGACTATTTATTAAATTAAAATGGGAATTTAGTAGTAATATCTCCAGATGGGACTGTGGCTATCCCAGAGGCCCAACTTGCTGAGACAAATGGAGAATGCCTTTGGGTGAAGAGCTTTGGATGGAATATGAGAAGGTGGATGAGTCCTGATCACATGATAGTCAATTTTTATATACTTAGTACTTTCATGATAGCAGATTGATTGTCACAATAGACTGAAACTGGTGTTGAGAAGGACAACATAAGATTGGTCAGCAAGCACTGCAACCACTGTATTTCACGAGACAAGGTTGTAAGTGCGTAATATTTAGTTTTTGAAGATGATCTGGACACAATGGTTTATTCTTATTTTTCCAAGAAACTAGGGAGTAACCAAGCATTACACAATATCTGGTGATGAATTTTCTAGAGCCAATACAAGTCTCCCAATCTGAGTCAACAAAGCCAGCGGGTGTAGGAGTGAAATTGGCAACAACAAAAATGCCTTTAGTTGGTGATCCTTTGAGATATCTCAAAACTCGCATGGCAGCTTGATGATGAGACTGTAAAGGCCTTGAGACAAATTGATTGAGCTGTTGTGTGGCATAACATATATTTGACCTGGTGGTGGTTAAATAGAGCAAATTCCTAACCATTCGCCTATAAGCTTGAGGCCTTGAATAAGGTTGAGTGTGATATGCAGTTAACCTTGTAGAAGGATCCATTGGGGTACTAACAGGTTTGGCAACAAGCATACCACTTTCTTCTAGTAATTCCAGTGAGTATTTCTTTTAATTAACTAGTATTCCCGACTTGGAGCGACTGATCTTAAGACCTAGAAAATATCTCAAAGGGCCTACGTCCTTGATGCTAAATTGCTTATCCAAATATCCCTTAACATGGCATACCACGAACATAGTCCCCTCGATTGAGTGTATTAGTGATTTCTTCTCTTTTTTTTTTTTTTTTTACTTTTCGTTGTTCTGCATTTGTGTCATTTCATGTACCAGCACATTTTATTTTGCTTTATTTGAGAATAACCAGAAGATATGTTCTCTTTAGTGATATTGTCAATTTCGTGGAGGCCATGTTAGCTTCCTATATATATCATCCATCTGTTTAATTTGGGTGTTCTTAGGATTTTCTTGACAATTTCAGGATTTTGTTCCAAAAAGTATTGCATATTTTTTTGAGAATTAGAATGGTCAAGTCAAGTAAAAGAAAAGTTAGTTTTATTTTATTGTGATTGGTTTGACCCTTCAATCTGTGGGACAAGAATGCAAAAATAATATGAGATTATAGAAGTAACAAATGAGAGAAAGTAGGAAAAATTTGATCCTTCTATTTTTTCAAAAGTTACAACTCAAGTTTACTATTCACCTTATTCTGGACAAAAAAAATAAGTTTGATTGGTTAGTAGTGATAAAGATAAAGACAACGGGAGTTGTCAATGATAAAAAAAAGTTTAGAAGTTGCTTATCAAGCTCAAGAGTCACATGCTAATGTAACAATTGAGGATGACCCAGTTGATTATGTACAAGATAATGGAGTGGAATGTAAAGAGGTTGGTTTAATAAACATGCACGAAAAAGATTTCATTAATGATAGAGATGAAGATGAAAATGTAGATAAAGATGACACTACTAATTTTGATGATTTAGCAAGTGGTGAAAGAAACAATGAAGATGAGGACTTTGAATATGAAGGTCAAGATAAGGAACAAAAATGAGATGAGTAGTATTTGATTGTAATAATTGATTTGAATTGGATGGTATTACTATAATTACATTCTATGTATTGATGAATTCTATTAATTTTGTTATTCCGTTTATATTACTTTTACACTTCATTTATGTAAGCAATATATTGTCAATTTTCTTATTTATTTACAATAATACTTGATATATAGATGTAAGATTTCAGGCCTTCTAAGAGACCTATGTAGCCAACGAAAAAAATTTGCACAATCTTTATTTCACATTTCCTATTCATCATAAAATTCATATTTCATCTATAATTCCATCAGACGCTCCAAGCTCATACTAGCCAATCATAAACTACACATTTTGAACCACCTCCACTTTCACCTCTACCTCCACCTCCACCTCCCTCACTTTGTACTCAAACTCAACCACAATCAACTTTACCTCAAACTAATGAACCTCAATCTATCCCTACACAAATCACTCATATGCAAGAATATTCAATAGTCAATGAAACTCTATCTTCTTCATCTAGTCATGTTAGTGAAGGCAATAATGGAAAGATTATGATACTTCCAGATGGTGATGGGTGAGTTTAAACTGTTTTTAACTTTTGAATTTAAATTTTAAATGTTCATTGTTTCTTTAATTGTTGTACATAGGTTTGATTGTCTCAACTATGGGATGATTACTGGGGTTATTGCTTCAATCATACAGAGTAAGTTTGAGGAAGCTCAACCATCATGGAAGAAGTTTTCTAAAAATCAACTAGATATGTGGTTTGATATATTTAAGGTAAACAAAATAATTCAATTACTTTTGTTTAATTTCTACAATGAATGAAATATGAATATAATTTCTGCAATACATAACTCTGATTTCAAAGTATTTGTTTCATGAATTAGAAAACTTTACATTTTGGTTGGTCATTGATTTAGAAATAAGTTATTGTTATTGTTATAATATGATTTTTAATTAAATTTCACTTATTTTCACAACATTGATTAATTGTTATTGTTACAATATAAATTTTTAAAAATTATTGTAGTCAAAGTTTACATGGCCACCTCAATATGAAGATATGGAAAGACAAAATTAAAAAAAAAAGGCTCATAAAAATTTAATCAAATAATGCAAGAAATTGAAAAAGATTTAAGTAATAAACTAAGTTTGATTGTGAAACCTGTATAGACACAACTAAAGGTACATTGAGAGTCCTCAAGTTTTAAAAAAAGATCTGAGATAAATAAAAGAAATCGTGAGTTCATGGTCGATGCTTCTCTTCACACTGGTGGATTAATCCCTCACTGTGTCCATTGGAAGAGAATGGTATAGTTATTGTACTATTATATTTATTTTATTTATAAAATTAGTTGTTACTAAACTTTTTTCTTTTATCAATTATAGAACAAAGAAAAAAGGACAAATTCATCACTTATTGATTTTTATTTTCACACTCATAGAAGAAAGGTTCGTCGATGGATGAGTCCTTATGCGAAATCTACTAATGTAAGTCTAATGTAACTATAACTTATTTAAGAATATTCTTTCTTTGATGTTTGCACTTATTGATTATGTGTTTACTGACCATTAAAGTTAGTTGTTACCTTAAACATTCATTTTTATTCCAACTTGATGTAGGAGCATTTGAACAAAGGAAGCTTAAATTATCTTCTCACCATTCATCTTTAGGAGGGGATAATGGCAGTGGTAGAAAAAAATTGATAGGCATGCCACCTCGCAATCAGGCAGTTGCAACGGTACTCTGAAAACGTGTTTAAGAAAAAAATCAGAGCAGTCACCACCAAAGTTTATTTTAAGAAAACCCTGAAAAAACTTTTAAAATAATATGATCTTCAAAAACAAAAATGAGTTCGGGAGTCATTTACATATAAGGAAGGTATTAGTATCATACAATGTTCGTTTAAAAATAGTTACCTTAAATTAATTATGCAAATTCATTTAAATTTTGAAAAATATTTATTTAACCCCTAAACATTAATTATTTACATTTTAGAAGAAGGAAAAATATTATTTATTGAAATATTAACTCGATATCATAAAAGAAGAAAAAGATTATTTTTGAAATTTTTTTTGACTTGACGGATACGGTTCCCGTTTTTACGTATCCGAGGTGCAATAGGGAATTCAAAGTCGTGTAGTTCTATCTTAAATATTGAAGTTGGTTTATTAAAATTAAGTTTAGTAAAAGAAAAATTATTTTGAGATTAAAATTAGTTTATAAAATAATATTTAGGATATAAGACAACGCGATTATACACATATCCTAGGAAAAACAATATGTAAGATGAAGAAGATCACACAACTATATTGCAAATTATTAAAAGATATTTTTATTTGTAAATAAGGTATTTGAATTTATATTTAAATTATGATTGATATTGAAGGAGAATTTAAGATAACATAATTATTTATTTTTATTACTTTATATTTTTTACATAAATTATTTATTTATTTTTAGATTTAGTTAGCTGAACAAAATATTCTCAAAAATATAATAATAATAGAAAAAATGAAAAGCTTAGAATCATGCACTTCTTGGTCTCCCATTCTTATATCTATCTACAATGCATTGAAAACACATAATGAAATGAAGCTTTTCAAATGGGATTGATTACATCTCTGCTTCGGCACGAGTAAGAACTGTTTCCATTATGTTCTCTTTTTCATTTTATAATAAAATAATAAAAATATGTTAAAAAGCAAACAAACCTAATCAAATGGTCCGTATCTCTCATTCTTTACTATTTAAGCTTTATTTTGCATCTTTCGTTTTACAAAGTCTTAAGACATGGTTCTATAAACGTGAGTTTATCAGCAAACATAATACCTTAGCAGTACACAAGTTGAAGAATGTTCAAATTTGAGCAACAATAGAATGTTGATACTTGTGTTTTTCTACTGGTCATTTTTAGGATTTCTACAAAATGCCAAAAGTTCTGAGTTTTCCTTTCTCATGTATGGAGTTTACTCTGGAACTAGGTGTAAGTGTGTATAATGTAGTATTTCCTTTTCCAGAGCCAAATTAATTTTCCAAGATTTTTCTATTTTCTATTAAAATAACCTTATTATTAATATTATTTTTAAAAATATATAAAAGCAAAAATTGGTATTCACTGAATTAGAGACATGTTGAAGTTAGAGTTGATGAGAATTGAATAAAGAAATGAATCAATTTTTGTTTGAAAGGAGCAAGGTGCACAAGACATGCAAAGACAGATATAGTGAATACTTACTGTCATAGGAAGCTGTAATTTATGGCGATTTGCATTAAACAAAATTTTGAATTGACATTGGACTTTGACTAAAATCAATGGTTGTCAGGCAGATACTGGGCTTAGGTTTTGACAATAAAACAAAAATGTGTCACGCAAATTTGGACTTAAACAGAAGGATAAAAGATGAAGGATGTGAGTCAAGTTCTGAATTTTGACAAAAAGATAAAAGGTGTGAGTCAAGTTCTAGGCTCTAGAAGAGAAATAAAATGTATCAATTAGGTTTTAGGTTTTGACAGAAAAATGTGCCAGTCATGTTATGGGCTTTGACTAAAAGGTAAAAGGTGTTAGTCAAATTTTAAACTTTTGACAGAATTCTTTCATCATTTTATTATTCAGATTAGTGTCATTATTTGTTATTAACTTGCTTGGGAGGGCATATCGACAGATCAAATCTTTTTGATGAATTTCATCACCACATTTCGAGTCACACATATGAGGCAGCCTTGACCCATTTTGTGAAATAGTCAATAGCAACCAAAATGAAGCAATAACCATTAGAAGCTTTACGTTTAATGGGTCCAATAACATCAATTCCCCACATTGAGAAAGGTCAGGGCGATGATAAAAACATTTAGAGTTGTTAGGGGAATATTAATATTGTTAGCATATGTCTGGCATTTATGACATGTCTTCGCTAACAAAAACAATTGGCCTGCATTGTCAACCAATAACATCCAGCCCGTAAAATTTTCTTTGCCATGGCATGTCCATTGGCATGAGTCCCAAATGAACCTTCATAAATATCTTCCATGATCTTTCGTGCTTCTAAAGCATTCACACATTTGAGCAAAACCATATCCTGATTCCTTTTGTAAAGCACATCTCTATTCAAAAAGAAACTCATTGCTAATCTCCTCAATGTCCTTTTGTCATTTTTAGCACCATTTAATGGGTATTCTTAGTGTTTTAGGTAATTTTTAATGTCATGATATCAAGGTTTACCATCAGATTCTTCTTCAATCAGTTGACATTGGGAAGGATGATCAAACTATTGCATCTACATGAACGGCATGTCTTCCTTTTGACTCACTACAAACATTGATGACAAAGTGGATAAAGTATCAGTCAATCGATTCTCCTCACGAAGAATGTGCTGGAAAGTAATTTCATCAAAATACTCCACCAATTCTCTGATATAGCCTTGATAAGGGATCAATTTTGCATCTCCAGTCTCCCATTCCCCTTTCAGTTGGTGGATCACCAAAGCTGAATCACCATACACCTCAAGAATTTTGATCCTTAACTCTACAGTTGCTTGAACTCTCATAGCACATGCTTCATATTCAGCTACATTATTCGTATAATCAAATGATAATCTAGTTGTAATCGGGATATATTGCTTCTCTTGGAAAATCAATATAGCACCAATCCTGTGTCCGAGTGCATTAGAAGCACCATCAAACATCATGACCCATTTGTCCTTTGTTGAAGATTTTTTCTCATTAAACAACGCCATTATATTTTCATCAGCAAAATCATACTATATTGACTGATAATCATTCACCTGTTGATGAGTTAAGAAGTCTACAAGAGTGCTGCCCTTGATTGCTTTCTGGCTAACATACACAATATCGTATTCTGATAAAAGGACCTGCCAATAAGCAATCCTTCCAATAAGGGCTAGTTTCTCAAAAATGTATTTGATTGGGTCCATTTTTGACACTAACCAAGTCGTGTGACTTAACAGGTATTCCCTTAACCTGCGAGTTGCCCAAGCCAAAGCACAACATGTTCGCTCCAAAAAAGAGTATCTAGCTTCATAATCAATGAATTTCTTGCTCAAGTAATAAATGACATGCTCTTTCTGACTCGATTCATCATGCTGACCTAAAACACATCTCATGGATCCTTTTAATACTGTCAAATACATAATAAGCAGCCTCCTTGGCACTGGCAACACTAGTATTGCAGGATTTTGTAAATACTACTTTATCTTTTCAAAGCTTCTTGACAATCCTTATTCTATTATGTTGGCTGATTTTTCTGTAACAACCTAAAAATTGGTTCACAAGTGGCAGTTAATTAGCATATGAATCGAGCAATATAATTCAATCTCTCCAAAAATCTATGAACCTTTTTTTCTATGCGAGGCGATGGAATTTCAATGATTGCTTTTGCCTTGTCAGGATCAACCTCTATTCCCTTTTAACTAACTATGAATCCCAATAACTTGCCTGATTTCACCCCAAAGGTACATTTGGCAAGGTTCAACCACAATTTGAATTTTCTCAACCATTCAAACAACTTGTGTAAATTTACAACATAGCCTTCTTCGGTCCTCGATTTGGCAATCATATCATCCACATAGACTTCAACCTCCTTATGCATCATTGATGAACGATAAGTTTTCATTTTGTTTTGCAAAAAGATTTTTTGTCAACCTTCATCAAAATATGCAGAAAAAGTTTGTTGTATCTAGGGTGCAAGCCTAGGTTGTCTCAAACGACTTTGGTTTGTAACATACATTGAACATGTTGTGAACATTTACTATAAAAGCAATTAAAACAAAAGGGTTTTGTGTAATTCCAATTTTAATGTAAAGGCAAGTGATGAAATTAATGAATCCAATCACTGAAATATGCAATCCTTAGTTTGTTCATGCAATTCTATCCTTATCCCTCTGAAGATTCAATACTTTTCCTCTTCCTCTGAATTAGGGTAACTCAAAAAGCAAGAATTAACCTTAACATCCCATACAAATTAAGCAATTTACATGGGCTCCAATCTCTCATCCCCAAGAGAACGCTACCTTAGAAATTAACTTAGGATTAAGCAAACTAAGTTAAGAATTTCATTAAAATGAATTAGGGTTAATTAAGCAATGTCCCCCTCATTCAACCATTAATTAAATTCAAAGAGTTGGGAAATGTAAATTCATGAGAGAAAGGGAATTATATTGACATTCACACCCAGGGATTCAAGAACCCATGAACTCACTAAAGATTACAAGAAAGTTTAGCCCTCCATAGGGATGGGTCTTACAAATTCAAGATGGAAACAAAGGGAAATCAACATCATAATGCAAGAATTAAAGGACAATGAAAGGAAATTGTAAATCAAACCCTCATATTAGCCTTGGCTGTCACCCAAGGATCCTAAACTTTGCAAAATGCTCCAAAAGTGGCAAAAGAATCTAAAGAAATGTCAAAAGCTCCGTACCCTAATTTCTCAATTCCTATTTATAGTGCAGAAATTTTCGCCCAAAGTGACTACTATGGTTTCATAGTGATAACGCACAATGTTCCATAGTGTTTTCGCGCACTCCATAGTGGTTACGCGCAAGATCATTGATTTGGGTCTCTCTGGAGTTGTCACTTTGGCTTCATAGTGATAACGCGCAACGCCCCAAAGTGGTTACTCTTGCTTCATAGTGTTTATGCGCAGGTCCTGTGTTTTTGGCCTCTCTAGAGTTGTCACTTTGGCATCAGAGTGATAACTTTGGCTGCTCCAGAGTGTCTACTATGGTTCCATAGTAGCTACGCGCAAGCCTTGTACTTTTTGGCCTTTCTGGAGTTGTTACTATAGGTTCATAGTGATCACTCTGGTCTACCTTTCTGGAGCTAGCTTGCTGTAGTGTTCACTATGGACTCCAAAGTGATCACTTTCACCTCAAATTTTCTCAAATGCTAAAAATTCATGGAATAAGTCTAGAAACTCCTGCACAATTATTCAAATGATCAAAATTGCAAACTATATCTATGCAAATCAATCTAATTTAACCAAAAATTAAGAAACCTATGATAAATTGACCAAAATGATGTTTTTATGCTATTTACAATTCCTAAGTTTACTTTTTCTATTAAGAACCATCAAAATGACAAGTAAAAATCTAATAAAATGTGGATTCATCAATCATATCATGAAATAATGTCACCATCGCCCTTTGATATGTTGCCCCAGCATTTTTCAAACCAAAGGGCATGACCTTGTAACAAAAGGTACCCCAAAGTGTACTCAATGTGGTCTTCTCCATATCCTCTCCAAGCATTTTGATATGATTGTAACCTGAGTAACCATTTATCAAAGAGAAGAATGAATGTTGAGTTGTATTATCTACTAGCACATCAATGTGAGGCAATGAAAAATCATCCTTAGGGCTGGCTTTATTTAGATTTTGATAGTAACACACATTCAAACCTTTCCATCTGTCTTAGGAATAGGCACAATGTTGGCAACCTATTGGAGGTATTTTACCATGACAAGGAAACATGCATCAAATTGCTTTTTAACCTTCTCCCTAATCTTCAACAACTTCTCAGGTTTCATTCTCCTTAATTTTTGCTTAATCGGGAAACACTCTGCCTTCAATGGCAATCTATGCTTGACTATGTCAACGTCTAGTCCTGACATATCTTGATATGACCATGCAAAGACATCACTATAATCATACAAGAGTTTAATTAACTTGTCACACTCTTGTTTCATCATAAGGGTGCGTATTTTGATTTCTCTCTTATTATCTTCAGTCCCCCAAATTAATTATTTCCGTGGGTTCTTCATTTGGTTGGATTTCTTTCTTTTCTTGATCAACTATTCTTAGGAATTATAAGGATAAATCACAATCATTATCATCTTCAACAGCTTGATTAATAGGACAATCAAAATTAATGGATGAGATATTAGCATTGTTACTTTCAGACATGTCACTTTCGGATCTGCATTGTGCAAGAATTAACACCAAAAGAAAATAAACGACAAGATTCAAATAATAAAAAAAGAAGACACGAAAGGTTACTAAGAATTCAAATTACATTTTATTTAAAAATATAACTAAACAGAAACATGTGTCCCAATTTACAAAACAAACTGATATTTCAAATTACAAAAAGAAACCATATATCAGTCTTTTCAAAAAGTAGTGATATCCTAAAACTTTGGGACAAAACTATAAAACTAACTTCAATTATTAATTTGAATACCCATTAAAAATCACAAGTAGCTCAATGATCTCTCAATTGCCAACTTCTGTGTTCAACAGACAAGTGTGGACTAAGTTCACAACCTCTTCTTCCGGTACATCTTTATCAGCAACAGCCACTGAGTCTTGAAACTCAAATCCAGCACTGTAAAAGCTCTTTAGAAGATCACTAACTGGGACTCTTTCACTTTCAGGCTCTCTACCCTCCAACCTGACTAATCTTCTTTCTTTCTTTCTTCTCCTCTATGACTCTTTTCTTATCAACCTTAGTGGGTATGTACCCCAACCTGAACCTATCCTTATTCTCATGGAGTTATAACAATTTTGCTGCTTTCGTGGTGATTTATCTTTACCTAAAATCCATATTGACAATCTCCCTCGAGCATGACTTTAGCTGTCATTATGGATGTAGTAGACAATTGAGACTTTATGATTGGATCTCCCTCTTCAACATAAGTAGCATTCGCAATCTCTAAAGCCTAAAAAGAAATCTTTAGAGCTTCTTCAACAGCTTCAATATAAGAAGTGAAGGCTTACTCACTAACACATCTTCTTCACCAGAGACAATCACTAACTTATTATCAATGATAAACTTCAGTTTCTAATGCAATGTTGATGGTATAACTCCAGCCGAATGAATCCAAGGCCTCCCTAAATGGAAGTTGTAAGCTGGTGCAATATCCATTACTTGAAACCAAATTTAAAAAGTGCAAGGACCAATTTGGATTGAGATTTCAATTTCTCCAATGACCTCTCTCTTTGTTCCATCAAAGGCTCTTACTCTCATGGCACTGGGTTTCATATGTGATCTATCAAAAGGTAATTTTGACAATGTTGATTTTGGCATCACATTCAGAGAAGACTCATTATTAATAAGCACTCTTACAATAATGTGACCTCGACATTTCATAGAAATATGCAGTCTTTTATTGTGCCCCATTCCTTCGGCAGGACCTCATCATTAGTCAAGGGGAGATAATTGTTTGAAACAATATTACCAATAATGCCTCCAAACTTATCGGCAGTGATGTCATGGCTAACATGAGCCTCATTTAACATCTTTAAAAGAGTCCTTCTATGTGGCTCAGAGTTTAGTAACATGGATAAACGAGATATCCTAGCTGCAGTTCTATTTAACTATTCCACAACTATATATTCACTATGCCGAATGAATTTTAAAAACTCACAAGTTTCTTCATCAAACACTTTCTTCTTTATTTCAAGCATTTTCCCTTCATCAACATCTTCAAACTCACCCAATTTAGCTTTTCCCTTTAAGGATCTCTCTATCTCTTTTGTTCGCTCTTTTCTTATCTCCTCAGGTGTATAAATAAGACCACTGTAGGTCATCCCACCAACACCAGCAATGTTTGAGACAACAAGAGTATCACAACTAACACCTTGTGTTTGGCTCTCCTTCAGTTTGCCAACATAGACTCCTGCATCATACTTTTAGGGTACTACTTTGTTGTTCTTGTAAAGAAATAGAGCCTGTATTTGTATAGTGATAGGTCTGGGTCCATTGGTAGTTGGGGTATTCACACATTTGATGTAATGGATGACCTAAGGTTTAGGGAAAGTTAAAGATTGCCCATCAACAGTCAAAACTTCATTTTTCTCTTCAGAATGTCCGATTTGGACCAAATGTTAGTCCATTAGGCTTTGCAAAACATGTTTAAATTCTTAACAATCTTCAATAGAATGATTTGCCTCAAGGTGTAAATCACACGTATTTTCTTCATGAATATAACCCTTGATCAAGTTAGCCTTACTTAATCCAAAAAAAATAACCTTGAGAGGAGTCGTAACCTCTTCAACTTTCCTCTTCAAAACATTGGAAAACTCTTCCTTGATGGCATTTACCGATGGCCCTCCATGCCTGGGTATAGGATTACTCCTAATATTAGGATTATCCTCCTTGAAATTCAGCCATTTGCATTGATTAAGTCTTTAACTTTGAACTTTACTGTCCTATAATTCTCTATCGAATTACCAATACCACCAACATGATACTCGCGCTTAGCATTTGAATCATACCCTCTTGGATAAGGCCGTTCTACAGGTTTCATTGGACATGGCACAACTAATGAAATTTAAAAAAGGTGAGGTAGCAACTTTGTGTAAGACATTAGGATTAGGTCAAATTGAACTTGTTTCCTCTCTTGATTGTTTTGGGGTCTTATTTGGTTGAAATTCAGGTTTTTGTTCCAATATTGGGGTGCTCTCATGGGTCGTCCTACAGGAAAAATAGGCAAAGTAGGTTGGTAGAGTCGTGGCTGATGAGATTGAGGACTTAGGTTCTGTGAAACAGCATTGACATATAGGTAAGATATTTGAAGGGCAGGGAATGTAGGTTGGAATTGAGAGGTGCATGGTTAGGTTTGATGAAAGGGACTTCTCTTGGATGGAAAGTTATAGCTTTAGTCTCTCCCACTTTCCTTCTTCTTGGACCATTTGTGAATTCTTCAAATTAAAGGGTCCGTCAGATTTGTGAAATATCTTATCGCTCCTCATTCCTCATTCTACTCTTTATTCGATAATCACAATATCAAAGAAGTTTGATAAAATACTTCTAATCATCCTATCATAGAAAGGTGAATAGAGAGTATTAATAAACATCGCTACTATTTCCTTTTTAGATAAAAGGGGCTCCACTTGAGTTGCAACTTCCCTTCATCTCTAAGCGTATTTAAAAGTCTCATATTCCTTCTTTAACATGTTCTGCAGTTGTAACCTATCAGGAGTCATATTAATGTTGTATTTGTATTGCTTTAGGAAAGCATCAGCCAAGTCTTTCAAACTGCGAATATGAGTGCATTCGAGATGCAGATACCAACTCAGGCCTCCTCCAATCAAATTGTCTTGGAAAAAGTGGATCAACAACTTGTCATTATGGGCATGTGATGCCATCTTCCTACAGTACATGATCAAATGACTCTTTAGACAAGTTGTTCCTTTATACTTGTCGAATTTCGTTACCTTAAATTTCAGAGGAATTATCACACATGGAATCAAACAAAGGTCTGCAGCTTCTCCAATGTCATAACTACTCCCCTCAATAGCTTTCAATATTTCTTCTAATATTTGAAAATTTTCTCTGTATTAGAAGTGCTCATCTGAATAATTTGGCGAACGTTCTCCCAAAGTCTTAAAGGAATGGAATGGTGATATGGCTTAGTTTCAATCAAGGATAGGATTAGTGATTTGTGGTTGGTGGTGGATTGATTGGTTTGGGACAGGTATAGTGTGGGGTATATGAGCTTCTTGTGTAGGATTAGGTTGATTTGATGGTTGGCTAGTGTTTGGTGGGTTCTTAGTTATCGGTGGGGTATAACCAGGGGGAAAGTCATATGGGAAAAATTGGACATCTTGTTGATTAAAAGCTTGTTGTGGAGGCTTTTCTACATATAGGGCCAAAGACACCATTGTTTCATAAGGAGGAAAACTTTGAGACGGTCCTTGTGTAGGGGTGAAACCTGGTGGATAGGTAGTAGTGGGTTATGTTGGAGGTGCTTAAGTAGGGGTCCCCTCTGTGACTCTTCTCTGTTAAGACTTCAGTGCCTCTACAATTTGTCACATTTTTTCTTTCAACTGGTTAACATTGTTCCTTAGTTCTTCATTGTGCACCTCTAACTCATCCATGATCTTTGCTTGAGCTCGAGTTATATAAGGATGCTTTAGAAAATATTTTCCTGTTATAATTGTTTAATTTTTATGAAAGAGTTTGTATTAAAAAAGAATTAATCAAATAGAAAAAATGCATTTAAAAAATAATAACCAAAGATTAAAGAATCATCATAGTTGTGGAGCGTCTTCGAGTCCTTAATAGAAATTAATGTAGGATCCTCATCAAATGAAACACTAATGTGACATATTTTAGGTTTACATTTATAGTTTTATTTTAATAAATAAACACTTTTCATATGGTTTATTTTTTGAGTTTTTATCATTTTCTAGTTATTTAAATAAATTGGGCTTGTACAAATAAATGCTTTAATTTCATATTTTTGGTTATTCTAACCTCTGACTACCCTTTTGCCCATAAATTTTTTTATAGATATCATTTTTGGCTAATTTAATTTGCATTGGATTCTACACATCTAGGGCTTCAAAATGCATATATAGATTGCTGGATTTGGAGTTGTTTTCAATTTTTTATGATTTTTTGAAGTTGAGACAAATTTGCTGAATATTGTTAGAGGATTGCATTTGAACCCTTGTTATTTAATAATTGTATTTGAGCTTTTAGATATTATTGACGCCCATATTTTGGCCACTTAATTTACCCTAATCAGAACCTATAAATACACTAATAAGGTTCTAAATTAAGGAAAAAGTTATTAGACACTTTGAGATTTTGTGACTTCGTCGAAATAAGAATCTTTGTTTTTATTTTCTCTTGAACTCTCTTGTTCTTTTCTCATTCTTGCGTGGGATAAGCATTTCGATGGAAGGCTGAACCTCTCGTTCAATCCGTGGAATCCAAACACTGTAATTCTGACTTGAGTTATGCGCTAAATTACTCTGAGTTTGTTCTCTTTTCTCTCTAATCTCAGAATTCTGTATTGCAATCGTAACTGACTTTTCTATTGTTAGAATTCAAATTAGGACATGATTGATACTCTGATTTGATAATTAATACGGATTAGGTTAAATGATTATTTGATTTAATTTGTAACTTTATTCAATTAGGATATTCGATTGAATTAGCAATTGAGTTGGGTGATTGTTCAAACGCAGATTTAAATCTTTAGATACTATGATAGTCAAAGTTACACACAATTGGTATTTTGTGTATTGGTGTTTCTTAATTCATTTTTACTCACTTTAATTTTGTCCGTAATTTAAATTAATTAATTTGCAATTTTCAAAACCTAAAAAAAACCTTATTTGCATTCTTTAAAACAAAACGTAAAATTAAATTTGACTAAAAATGTGTCTCTGTGAATCAACCTAGGTTTGGTTCTATACTACAAAACCTCTAGAGAACTTAGTTGTTTTGATAGCGAATCGGCACCGTCTATCAAACACGCCAAAATATAATCCAAAATTAAATCAAAACACTAAAGTACATCACAATTTGATCCAAAATACATCTTTCTTTTTCCTACCCATACATGATCTACCTATATCCCAAGTCATTATATCACCCTTTCTTAGCCCTAATTACCATTCCTTTCATCTCTAAGACCAACCAATTGCAAATGGCTGAGGAAGTCTTTGATTTCTTGAGGTGTCGTGTAGAAGAATGAAGCTATCTCGGCGTTTGACAACATACATGGGATGTCATCAATTACTGCATTAGCTAATAATACAAGCTATATAAAATGCTTGATCTAATACTCAATGAGCTTATTTCCTTCTTCTATCTGACTATCTTTTCCTTTCACAATAGCTTCATATTCCTTCATGATTCTAATCACTTCCCATTTTTTAGCATTAATTTCAACCTCCCATGTCATGACAATTTCTTTTATCTGCACCACTATGTTTTACACTCATGTTTGAAGTTCATGACAACTTCTTCTTCTCGATCTCTTTTCACTTTATATAATGCACCTTTTAGTTGTCGTTTCTCATATAAAGCTGCATTTCGCCCCTTCACCCTCAATCCCAATTCCTTGCTTACAGCCTCGAGGCAACTTTAGCTGCATGGCTTTGCACAGACTTTTGTTTCTTACAAACCTCTTCATAGGCTTGTTTTTCACTATTCTCTCTCTTCAAAATGGCGCAGGCTTGGTAGCTCTCTCGAAGCTCCCTTTCCACTCTCACATTTTTCTCAATTATCTTAACCAGTCTTGCCTTTAATTCTCTTACTTCTTCATTCTTGAAGGGTTCTGGATTAAATGGCTCACTTTCTCAAGAGGTACCTGGATCCTGGAATGTTAACTTAATCTCTTGCTCTTTCTTTAATCCATTGACAGTAATTTGCCTTCGTTGCACAACTTCTCACCCCTAGCTCTTTTCATTTTTGAACAACCTTTGCCTAAGTATTCCTTGCCTTTTGGATCAACTCAGTGAAATTTTCATCTTCATAATAGACAACAAAAGGAGCCAACAGTTCCTCAGTAGGTGCACTTATCATAAACCCTAAACCCTAACCCCAAATTAATACAAACTCGAGTACCCATAAAAGAAACATTTGGATAATTGCCACAGTGATAAACAACGATCATCGACTGTTGCCATAGAGTGTGCCACTTGATATGTCCTTCATTCAAACTAGCTAAGTGATTAGCCCACTCTTGATCATTTTTCTGCCCAATCTAAAACTTCAGCAAATCAGTAATCGGAGACTTGATTTGACTTAGCCTTTTAAAGACATGAGTCGTGAGCCATATATGAAGCATAGGCAAACAACATATAATCCTCTTTCCTTTCTTTTCATGGCAGAAACTTAATGTACAATAAACATCAGCTAGTATTGCAGGGACATTATTTTTAGATCGATTTTTGCACAGAAGAACACATCTATTGCTACTAAATTCACAGAGTTTTCATGCTTAAGGAACAGAACAATGCCATAAATGGTGAGTGCTAGGACATCCATAAAAGTGTCCCAATCTTCTTTTTCTACCAAATTATGCATGTGTCGCTCAAGAAATTCTCTTATGAATCCACTACTCTGATGTCTCTATTGATAAGCTTGTTGTAACTCTGTTAGGTGGATCCTTAAGACATTGGCTATAGTCGAAAGAGATGCATAATGTTCTAGAGGACGATATAGCTGTTGACCCTCCAAAGACAGGTCTAGAATTTGCTTAAATTCCTCTAGGGTTAGAGATAACTAAAAATCCTAAAAGGTAAAACACCTCAATAGGGAATCATAATACTGGGCTAGGGTTGTTATAGCATCTTCTTGCACATTCACTTTCATCAACCTCAAAATATTTTCAAACCTCCTCACAAAAATGAGTTGTTGGACCGTCTTCAGCTTCTTTTCTAACTCTCTTAGACTAGCAGTGTCAGCCTTTTTAACTTTCAGATGCAATTTTCTTCTCAGCACAACTGATCTCATCTCACTATTACTAAATCCCACATTAATTTCTATTTTCTTGAATACTCAAACAACTTTGTGATTCTTAACCTATCAATAAAAAGAATATAATGAGAAATTATTCCAAATCTTGTATTTGTTTCATTAACATAGGATCCCAGTGGCGTTAAGGATCAATATTGATTCTAAACAAATAAATGTCCATATAAGAATCAACATTAATTCTAAATGAATCAATAATCCACTAAGCTTTTATATTAATGAGACAAATATGTGATGACCATGATAGTGCGAGAACAATATAAATTATTACCCTTTTAAGATCTCTTTGAAAATGATTTCTTTATTTTCTATAAATCTAAATTGATAATTAGAAGAGTAATGTTTCATATGAAAATTCAATGACAAGAGAATCATGCAAATTATCATCCTTAACCTTATTTTTAAAATCAATTTTAAAATTACTAGTGTTACATGGATGACAATAAGCGCAATACTCAAATAAATAATATCCAATGATATATAAGATGATAATGATGTAAGGAAAATTAGCTTAGAGAATTATGTGAATCACTAGTCTTTAATATTGTTCTAAAATGTAGTAAAATCTTTTATTTATTTATTTATTTAGCAACTTTAAAGTGCTAATAATTCATGTGACTTCTAAAATGGTAGATAAGGAAAGAATACTCCCTTTGTGTCCTATTTTGGGTCACCTAAACGGTCTAACCTAAAAATCTATGACTCTTTTTTTATGTATAAAGACTCACAAAAAGTGGCTTGTAATCCTAAAAGGTCATTGGATTTAAGATCCAATCCCTGATGTTGACCACAACAGTAGGGAGCCTATTAGATGTGGGACATCAAGAAAAAATTAAACTCTAGCTAGGGTTTTCACGATAGCCAAATAGGACGTGCATCCAAAATGACACCACTACATAACCCCTCTAATCTTAAGCATACTCAGACCCTGGTATAGGGCCCCACTTAAATTGTGTGATGAATGTGTAAGTAGTAGTATATAAAGGAGCATACAAACCTCATCAACTTAACAAAAATAAAAGCTGCAAAATTAAATAACACTAGAATACCATAAAAATTATCAATAGTCATCTATCCTAGGGTTAACAAAAATATTAAGAAAAATATATACAATAAGGTTGCAAAATACATGTATAAAGTAAATATACGAATAAAAAGAAATATAATACAATTAATTCAAAAAATAAATAAGAATAGAGAAAGGGATTAAGCAAATAAAACCAAAATTACACAAATTTGCATAATTTATTATCAAAGACTTGATTATCTAAAAATATCCGCAGTGGAGTCGCCATCTATCACAACTGGACGATCACAATGGTATGGCAAAAATGCGTTCAAGAAAAAAATCAGAGAAGTCGTCACCAAAGGTTATTTTAAGAAAACCTTAGAAAAACTTTTAAAATAATATGATCTTTGAAACTAAAAATGAGTTTGAAAGTCATTTAAGTGTAGAAAAGGTATTAACACCTTACAACGTCCGTTTAAAAATAGTTACTTTAAATTAATTGTGCAAATTCATTTTAATTTTAAAAAATATTTATTTAACCCCTAAATATTAATTATTTACATTTTAGAAGAAGAAATATTTAGGATATAAGATAACGTGGTTATATACGTATCCTATGAGAAAAAATATAGAAGATGAAAAAAGATCACACAACTATATTACAAATCGTTAAAAGATGTTTTTATTTGTAAATAAAATATTTGAGAGAGTATGTTTTTAATTAATTAAAAATTAGTGACATATATATGATTAATCAAAAATAAATATGATTGAATTTTACCAATTTATTTTATTGAATCATTTAAATGAAAGAATGTTATAGATGATATATTTTAAATAAATAAAATAAAATTATATAATTGATAAATTTTAGAAATTAGATTTAATTTTTTATTATATTGATATATAAAACTTAAGATAACATTGGTACACATAGGTTTTATCAATTTATAATATATGACAATAGAGAAGCTATACGTTAATACCAAAGAATAATAAAATCAAAGAATAAATAAATTATAAATACATAAATATAACAAATATAAACCATAACTCAACAATTATTCTGAAAATTTTATTTTTATTACTTTATATTAAATTATTTATTTATTTTTAGATTAAGTTTGCTGAAAAAAATATTCTCAAAATAATAATAATAGAAAAAAAATGAAAAATAATTAAAAAAGAAAAAAAAGAGGTTCAAGGCTAACCAGCACTAATCTCAGTCCAAACTCCCTTTTTGGAGCTTAACTATATTTTTATGACATAAAATAAATTAAAAAAGTAAAAAAAATAAAAAAGATAAAAAAATATGAAATGACTTGACCATGCACTGCAAGCTAGACTGACACTCTAACTATTGCCTTTTTTGTTGCTCCTATTCTCCTATTTCTTATATGCATAAAAATAATAAACTAATAAGGAATTGAAAAGCTTAGAATCCTGCACTTTTTGGTCTCATTCTTATATCTATCTACAATGCATTGAAAACAAATAAAATAATATTATAATGAAATGAAACTTTTCAAATGAGATTGATTACATCTATGCTTCGGCACGAGTAAGACTCGTTTCCACCATGCTCTCTTTTTATTTTTATAATAAGAATATGTTAAAAGCAAACAAAACTAATCAAATGGTCCGTATCTCTCATTTTTTACTATTCAAGCTTTATTTTGCATCTTTCATTTTACAAAGTCTCAAGACATGGTTCTATAAACATGAGTTTATCAGCAAAGATAATACCTTGGCCGTACATAAGTTGAATAATGTTCATATTTGACCAACAATGAAGGATAATAGATGGTTAAAATGGTGACTATGATTCCTTCCTTCTCTTTTGGCTTCTGGTTTTTTCTACTCTTTTGTTTGTTTATTATTTTTTTTGGTGCTATTCTCCTTCCTCTATGAAACACTTATTTTCACTCTGTCTCTCTCTTTCTCCAGACTTTTGCTTTCCTTTTAAGAAAAACTTGTTGCTACCCCCTCTAATTTTTTTTGCTACCTGGAAGCTTGTTGCCTCCTCTCTAAAAAATTTTCTAAAGAAAAAGCATCCTTCTTTCCAAATTTCTTACTTATGTATTTATACTTGTCATTTTTCTGGTTTTTACAAAACATCAAAAGTTATGAGTTTTCCTTTCTCATGTATGGAGTTTGCTCTGGAGCTGGGTGTAAGTCTGTATAATGCAGTATTTCCTTTTCTAGAGCCAAATTAATTTTCCAAGATTTTTCTATTTTCTATTAAAATAACCTTATTATTAATATTATTTTTCAAAATATTTAAGAGTAAAAATTGGTATTCACACCACCTAATATAGATATATAGGTAGACTCTGTTGTTGGAAAGAAAAAAGGGAAAATCTTTGGTCTTGGATCTATCAGTAAGACTTTAGTTGCATTTTCAAGTCAACCTACAAATTTAGAGGATGTTGATGTAATTAGAAGTCAAGTTCAAGCTCTAAATAAGTCACTACAAAGACAAGAGAAATTAGAGATAAGAAAGGAATTAAGCAAAACTAGAGAAATGAGAAAAGAGTTAGGTAATACTAAAAAGCAACTTTAATGTAATATTTAAGATTTTCTGCATCTAGCTCTCATCCACCACCATCACCCTAATATAGTAGTGAAGATAGCAGTGATGATTATGATGATATGTGAATGTAGTGGTCATAATAGTTTTAAGGATGCCATTTAATATAACATGTGATTATTTTTTTTAATTACATTTTTTTATACTATATGTGGACATAGATAAAAGTAAACATTGTGGTTATTTGTTTTAAATTTTAGTAGTTTATTGGTTTATAAGATTTTCTACAAATTTACTCATTGTGACATTTATAGTACTATTGACTTCATCTTTGGTAATGCTGCTGATGTACTCCAAAATAGTAACCTCTTTGCAAGAAAGCCTCTAAACAAAGTAAACACGATCAATACCCAAGAAAGAACCAAACCAAACCAAAACATAGGTATTTCTATTCATAATTCAAAGGTCACTGCTACCTCAGACTTGAAACTAATTCAAAGCTTGGTTAAGACATACCTTGGAAGGTCATGGCAACAATATTCAAGAACAGTTTTCATGAAGACTTATCTTGATAGTTTGATCAATCCAATGGATTGGTTAAAATGAAGTGGTAACTTTGCTTTAAGTACTTTGTACAATAAAGAATACATGAACATAGGACTAGTGCTTCAATCATAAATCGAGTTAAATGGTCAAGTTATCATGTTGTTATAAGTGCTTCTAAAGCTTCAAAATTCACTATTGAGAATTTCATTGCTGACAACTCATGGTTACCTTCTACCGTAACACCTTAATTTAATTTCAAATATCAAATTTCGCAAAATAGGAGAAAAATAAAATTTCATTCAAAATGGTTTTCCCATGCATAATTTATTAAAATATTTCAAAATAAGGATGAGTTACAACTTGCATCAAATCATTGCTACAGGACTAATTCGATTACATCAGAGTTTAAATAAATTTCTAGTCCTATAGCAGTTTTATCCATACTTTCACTGAGTCTGGTGCGGATCGTCTTGGTCACCTGAAAAATAAATGTAAGGTTAGTACTCTACATTATCCAACACATACACAAACATAAAGACTCACCTTGCACACCTACATGTATTCTAACATATTCTATTCAAGTATTAACAATCACAATATGATTCTCATCATACATTCTATTTCAAATTATAACTGGTGCGCTCACCGCACCAATAACGTTTCACACACGTGCACTCACTACACATAGCCACGCTCACTGTGATACTGTGATTACAATTTCACACCATAGATAGTCACCGGTTACTCTCGCTTCACAGATACCACGTGTGCGGTCACGAGTCGCTCGGCAAATGTGTTGGTCAGAGGTCTAGTCAGGAGGAGAGTGTAGTGCACCTATGCTCACTGTTGGTGTCACCACCACTCTTTCTTCCCCAAGGTATTTCTACCATCTCTATCTTTCACACCTCCAGTGTATCGCTGAACCATTCATAGCATATTCACAACTGCATTTAACATGCCCATTCACACACATTTTAACCACATACAGTGTTCATTCACAGCACACGGCACCCCAACCCATATTCATTCACAATACATAGTACAAATGCTCACATTTATTTGCGTTACCTTTAACGCACAGCAATTTCATACACAACATTTTCAACATAAGTTTGAGTGCAAACAACCATTCTCAACACATGTATTACTCAATACCAACTACCTTGTAATCACTCATATAATTTCCATCACAATTTACTCAAATCAATTCAATAGAACATACATTTTCCTACATTTCAATCACTCACATCACAACACATAACAATTAACGGAGTTCAAGCACAAAATAAGATAGGGTAGAGTCTCCTTACCTCGAATGAAGACCCATGACGTAATTCAACAACAAATGTTCTTCCAAAACGGATTTCGTCCTAAATACACGAAGGAACCCCATGAGAACCAAAGGAAACCAAGAAAACAGAGAATAGAGGTGAGAAACCGAAACCCTAACTATTAAAACTTACCTCCAAGCGTTCTCAACACAATTTCAACCTTCAACCTAGCTCCCAAACGGCTTCAGAGGCAATTTAATCGGTGAAATAAAGTTTTGGATCGAGAGAATCGAAGAAATTTTCAAAAAAGGAATGAGAAATTATTTTCCAAACCCTAACCCCTTCAAATACCCCTCTAGTCGTGACACTCTTTCTACAGTGAAACACGAAACCTCGCTGCAGCGACGCCCCTTGTTACTACAGCTAAACTCTCATAGAAATTTGCACTCTGGTATCTGCAGAATCTTGTTATAGCGAGATTGTACCAAAACATACACCCTCCACTGTTGCTTTCTCGCTACAGTGAGAGTGACACAGTTTCATGCTTTTCACCCAGCCCTGCAACATACACTTAGCATATGTATATGCATCATTGCCACATAATTCAAACACATATACATTTGCATTGTGATGCTCATCAATCATCATTCAATGGAAATTCACAATTATATATATATATATATATATGTATGTATGTATGTATTTAAATACATTTACAAAATTCAAGGTGTTACATCCACTAGTGTTCCTTTCACCTCTGGTCTTTAAATTTCATCATTTGTTAGTGAATTTTTTTATTTCTTATTATTTTATTTTCTTCCCTTCAATATAAGTTCGAATGATATTTTGTCAAATACAATAAAAAAGTTACATAGCTCGTTTAGGTGATAATAGCTTTATTATTCTTTATGGATTGTATAACCAAATTCATTTGTACAATATGAAGAAGTTGATATAATTTGTATTTTTTGAGATTGAATTTCTTAGTTTTCGCATTAAGTATAATTCTTATGTTATGCTTCAAGCACATTTTCATTGAATTAGAACAATTACCATTACCAAAGCTTACATACAAATGATAAATTGTCTTGTTATCATTGAAGTAGAATAATTTTGCCAAAAATATTCATATTTCTGTATCATCTATTGCTGGATATTGTGAGAGTAAGTCTGTCTTTTTTTAAAAAAAAAAAAAAACTTTCTAGTCATATAATCTTCAATTCTGATTCATAACATAATCTTAATCAAAATACTAGTTACAAATTGCAAAATCAAAAGAAAATGAACAAAAAATATGAATACAAACTTTTTATACTTATAATACTAATATTCATTATACAATTATTAGTTTGATTAATTAGATTTACACACATAATATTTAAGATTTCAATTTTTAGTTTAAATTCACAAAGTATACATATTTAGTTTTAGTAGTTACATAAATAACTTAAAAATCATAAATTATAAAAGGCTAGCATAAAATCAATTAAAACTAAAATATAACTAACTTGTTAATTATGAAAATGAAGTTTCAACTCCATTCTTTACTTTCTATATTCATATGTTAAGAATTATATATATTATTAACAATAAATGATAAACTTATTAGTATAAGTATATCATAATTTATATAAAAAAAAATAAGTACAAGACCATTTTCTCATAAATCAATGAACGTGGTATTAATCTTCTAATACGAAGAGAAGTTCCAATAAATAAATAATTATTGATTTCTTTTATTTTGATTTGATTTTACCTTGAATGTGAAATCTTTCAACATAGCATCCCTTTTAAAATCAATTATTTCTTAAGATGAGATTCATTATTTTTCACCTCTTGAATATGCGCATGAACACACTAATTTTGGTGATTCTAATCCATCTTCAAATATCTTTTCAGTTACATCTTTATTTGTAATTATATGATAAAATAATAATAATAATAATAATATTATTATTATTATAATTTATTTTTTAATGGTGTGAGACAATAATTAAAATATTGATATTATTATATTTATTTAACTTTTTCTACATTTTTATTAACTTTTTTTTACTTAAAATATGATTACAAAAATAAGAAGCATGATTAAAGACACTTTATTAAGAGAAGTAAATCAAAATATCGGTTTTTATTGAAAAATCATTCTTTTTGAGAACTAAATCAGCAATGGTTATTTTGGATCGAATTTTGACACAAAATGGATTAGTTATTTAAATTAATCAAGAATAATTTAATTATTTGATTACGATAATTTTACCTGATGAATGCTTTTAATTATATGACCGGTTATAGTAATTAAATATTTATACAATTTCTTATAGGTATTTTTATAACTATCATAAATAATTATAATAGGCTATATTTGAGTTTCTTCCTCTTTCTTTTTTTTTCTTTTTATCTCAAAAGGTATATGGAAATAATATAACAAAAGTGACTGCAAAAATGTTGTGTCATAAGGTTATCATTATTCTATCCTCTCATTAAAAAATGACAGATAAATAATTAAAGGAAAATATAAGTTTTTAATTGTATGTTACTTTTTAATTAGAAAGAAGTGGAAAAAAGGAATAAGCATAAGCAAGTTCAATCCCTTGTTATTCTTACAATCGATAATCATACTTGTGCATCTTCAACCTCAACAAAATAAAAGGACGAAACCACGGAAAAAATACAACAGAAACGATTATTTTAAAGAAATATAATTTAAAATATTAAAAATTAGAAATGAAAATATATTATACTAAATTTAAACAATTTTTGTTGGGATAAACTTTATCCAAAAATATGCGTTTGTAATTTTAAATTTTACGAAAAAAAACTTGGTCTAATTTGCATGACCTCTATGGCGGTAAACTAGCTGAACGGCCAAGATTTCGATCCAACGAATTCTCTTTCCTCTAATTTTTGCAAACAGACTGTTTTCTCGCGAAGTCCCAGAAAGAATATTTATTTTTTTTCCTTTTTGATCTTTCAGAGAAACTATAGGAATAATTTAATGTATTGTGTATATATATTAAAAAAATATTGAAACTCAGATTAATCCAACGACGACCATCAAATCTCACCTTCCAAACAGAAAACACCAACCAAACCCTAACCTAAACGACCATTCCCTCCTTCCCCTCTCTTTCTCTCTCTTCTCTCTCTCTCCACCGCTAATCTCCGCCGTCCGATTCTTCTGATCCACCACCCGATCCACAAAGGTTCCAACCTCCTTCGCCAAGATCTCATTGCACGCGCCTCTCACACTGGACCACGCGCCTGCTACCGCTTCCATCATGGTCGTGAGCGGAGGGAAGCCTTTGAAACGCATGAAGAGGAGAGTCACCGCTGATTTCTACGATTTTCTGTCGTTTCCCTCGCCGTCTCTCGCTGTGTCGGAGAACTACGCCGGCGGACCCTTCCGCACCAACGTCCGCTCCTTCCTCACCAAGCACGCACTGCTCCCGCCACCGTCGGCGCTGTTTCCGCACCTGCTGACGTGGCAGATCCTCTTCCGCATCGGCGAGCTCACCGACAGCCCCGAATCGGGACCGCCGGTGGTGTGCCTCGACGTCGTGGAGGAGGACGTGGCCAGATCTAGATCCATTTACTGCGATCAGTGCCGAGTTTTCGGTGAGTTGACTAGCCAGTAGTTGAGCCGGTTCTGTTTTGCATGAATCGCTTTGGTTTCATCGTTTTTTCCGGTTTCTCTTCGGTTGCCAGTTTTTAATCCCCTACTCTGGTAGCGTAGCAGAAAACATGCAAAATGAAAAGTGAACCATCCTGATATATCGTATTGATTTCGCGAGATGACGTTTATTATGATTATTTTATTATTATAAATTGCTAACATAATCATAAATCATTAATGTAAGTGTGTTTATAAGTATGATTAAATGAATATAGAGCAGAGTAATGTGCAGTTATTGAATTATTTGAATGAAAATGACTGATAAAATTACTGTTACCGATGGGAAGTGGACTGTAACATATCGCCGATTCGGTGACGATAAGATCCAGAGATATATTGGAGTATCAATAGGAAAGCAGGATTAGGTGGTTTGTGGGCCCCAAAAGAAGTGGGACAGATGAGAGAACTTTGAAGTGCCACGTGTTAGTCCTAATTTTATGGGATGTGTTCATTGCTGTCTTTGTTGCGTGACAGCTATGATTTTGTCGTCATCGTGCTAATATATGTATATATATCGTCATTATTGTGGTCCAACTTTGCTTCTGTCTTGCTTATTTAGTACTAACGTGTAACTCAAGTCATTCGCCACGCATATCTGGATGGACGCTGTTCTTTTACATAATAATGAATCATGAATCATAATCATAATAATAAGGGATAAGATAAAGATCGGTACATAAATCTTATATAGGCTCTTATTAGATATAATAGTTAAAAGTAATATTCTTATTTTTGTGGTGACTCCCGTGAATTGTCAATAATATTTTGTGTAAATATTATTATTTATTATGTTTTTTGGTTTAGTTTCTTTGATTAAAGACTTGCAATTTTCTTGTTTAGGGTGGAGCGGCCACCCCGTGTGCGGGAAACGTTACCATTTTATTATCAAAGCCGATGGGAGCTCTATTGGTGGGTATCACAAGCCATGTATGTGCTGTGGGGACATCTTGCATTTGTCAGAATCAAAGTGAGTTACCTTCTGCCACTTGAGCAATTTTTCCCGTTTCATGGAAACCACATTTGTCATCTATTGGGTTTTTATTCTTTACAATTGATTGTTGCGTAGTATATTTGATAGGCGAATGTTTAAGTGAAATATGTTTCTGAAATTCTTATTTCTGTTTTTTTTTTATCCATTTACTACTAATTCACGTATTGTTTCTTTGGTGTAGATTTAAATTTGGAATTCAAAGTCTCGATAATTAGCCGTTCTCTATGTGAAAACATTGTAGCTACCGAGTTGTTTTTCAAAGTTAATGTGGTTGATTGCTGAAATGGAATGCCTGTTTGTCAGAGCTCCAAATTTGTTGGGGCTTTGTGTCTATGAGCCTCACCCGGTTAATATCAATTTACTACGAGTGAATTAGTTCTGTTAGTATGAAATTTCTCGTTATGCTGAAGGAGAGGGTAGTTTCCTTTCGTTTGAGGCTCAGTGCATGTTTGGGTTGCCTTGTTATTATCTCATTATTTAATGAGCTTATCATCAAAATGATGTTAAACGAAGCTTATTTCGGATCAGTGCGATGCTGGAGTCCTTGATCTTACATTTTAGCTAATGCTTTATATCTTCAGATGCAAGTCTTGCAACCATGTGACTACCACTGATGATGTTGAAGACTGGGTGTATAACCAATTAGAGAACACGACTCATCTTTTGCATGGCGTAGTCCATGCCAATGGATATGGGCACCTTCTTCGAGTTAATGGCAAAGAAGGGGGCTCTAGATTTCTTTCTGGTTGTCATATTATGGATTTTTGGGATCGCCTATGCAAGACTCTTGGAGTCAGGTTAGGATTCTTGATTGTAATTACCAATTGCTATTCTTTTGCGACGTAATACTTCCATTGTCTTGGAGCTAATTCTTTCTATTTTTTGGATCTTATACTTGGGTCGTTTATGACACTCGTCACCCAGTAGGTAGTGAGGTGGGGAAGAATGATGCAGAAATATTTCTTATAAAATTAACGATAGTTCAGATTTAAAATCGTGCCACATTAGAATGTGCCTATTTTAAAGATTAAAGACGAGTTACAGGACACCTAACTTTTGGGTCAAGGGAATAAAAATGGAGATCTTACCTAGAAAGGTTAGGGATTACACGGAGGAAACAAATAAATCGTGTAATTGTAACAACACTGATCATAAGACACGTACCAAAAATACAAAATGATATTTGAGTTCATGTACATGCATAGAAAATTAATAAAATTTAGGCAAAGTAACCTTAAATTACTAACAGCCACAAACTTACAATTTATGTCACTACTTTTTCGCACTAGGTGAAGTCAGGAACATGAATTACACAATGTCATTGAGCTTGATAGAAAGTCAAATTTTCAGAAATTTGGTTAATCAAAAAATTTCTTACAATAATTTTGTCCAAGGTTCTTTTGAATTTTTCTTAACTCTTTTTCTGCATTACTAAAAGTCATGTAATCCATTCCTTTTATTGGTGTACAAAACCATTTTAGACGATTTTAAGTCATCTTTTGACACATCACTACCATTCCAAATTCAGAATCTCCACCTGCATCATCATCAAAGTTGCTTCTAACACTAGCTGCGCACAAACTCCCATTATCGTCCCTAGCAGCTCCTTTCCCACATACTTTTATGAACACCTGAACAGATTAGGTGAGAGTAATCTGGCAGAGATCAGAAACTTTAATCCAGGGTCCCAAGAAGTGTAGCAACCAGACCAAAGTAAGCAGTAGTCGAACCCACAAGAAAATGAACCAAGTGATGAACCCAGAAGCAGAAGAACGGAGGGAGTGGTTTGGAACTTTGGTGTGCATAAGAGCAGAAAAAACAGTTTAAGTAAAGTGGCAAAATGAATGATCATGTTCATGATTTTAATCTAATGGGTCCAACTAAAAATGGGTCGAATTTGTCAGTTTTTTTTCTTTTTAAAAAAAAAAAAACAGGTTCAAGTAAGATGTGAAAAATCATTTGATCTCACGATCTTACTGGTAAGACTTAGGATCTTACTGATTTGAGGCATGAGAAAAATGTAAAATCGTACAATATTAAGAGTAAAACCATGATTTTAACTACTGCGTTTTGGGTATCTTCAAATACCTTAACCTCCTTAAAATGGGAGAAAATTGGTTTTGGTTATTTGTGCTTTATATGGATATAGCTATGAATTAAATAACGTTTTCTTCACTTTTGCCATGGCAGAAAAGTTAGCGTAATGGATGTTTCAAAGAAATATGGGCTAGAGTACCGCTTGCTCCATGCGATTATGAAGGGACATCCGTGGTATGGTGACTGGGGTTATAAATTTGGATCTGGTAGCTATTGTCTCACATATGAAGCGTACAAGTCTGCTATTGAAAGCCTATCCAATCTACCCTTGTCCACCTTCTTTTCCCCGGGACAAATGCCCCACTCTCGTGTGCAGGACATGATCTCATATTACCAGTCTTTGTCAGAGCATGAACTTGTAAATATAAGGGACCTCTTTTGTTTTTTGATGAGTTTGATTGACGATGCCCGCAAGAATGCATCAAATGTTGATGACAAAACCTTCAAGAAGCGTCGTTTTAATGCTTCTGGGGATAGTTCTTGGGAGAAGAGTGACGTTGAATATGTGGAGGAAGCCATGCTCAGAGTACTGCGTGCAGTGTCTGGGTCTAATTGGGTGAGCTGGCGTGCTCTTAGGGGTGCAGTGTGCAAGGTGGCCTCTCCAGAGCTGCTTGATTATTGCCTTGGAAAACTGGGAGGGAAGGTGGTCTATGGTGGAATGGTTGTTAATAGTCGATGCAATCCTCAAACTGGAGTTTATGAGTTCAGGTTAGCCTTCAATCTGATTCTTATGGGGTGTTTAATCCTCTGTGTTAGACAGTTTAACTTCTTAGCCAGTCATACATATACTTACTGGTTCAGACAGGAATATGCTGCTTCAATTATTAGTTTTTTTACAATTTTCCAGTCACAGTGAAGCTGAACCGATTCTTGATATTGGCATTATCTTCATGAATGAAGTTTGACATCGAATAATTTTAAGCATGTTTGATATGCCCCTTGTTTCTTGTGGGTTCTGATTTGGATTACTACCGATGTTCTTTCCAAATCTTGATGCTATGTACTTGTCTTATTTGGACGATACTCTTCCTGTTATTTTTATGAGATGCGATCACGGTTCTAATATTATTGTATTTTATTTGCTCTAGGCTCGAGGGTGCAAGCAGTTCTTGCTATGGAATTTTAACAAACAATAACGCTTCAGGCTCAAAGTATCCATCTGAAGAGAACCTCCTTCAATGCTTGAGATACTTATATGATTCTCTGCTTCAACCTCAAACGATGCTAACCTATGTTGAAGAAGGGAAAAGAACTCTTGCAATGAGCTCAGCTCAAAAGCTTCTTGACTGCAAGCAGTTTGTGAAAGATTATAGTCCTGAGATGTTGCCAATGTCAGATTTGGATAAGTTACGCATCTCGTGTCAGGTTGAACTTATAGATGAATCTGAAGATTCTGCAGCTAGAACTCCGCCAGAATTAATAGTGTTGCCTATGAATGCCATGGTGGCTGACCTTAAGTTTGAAGCTGCAAATGCTTTTCAAGATGTTTATCTAATGTTCAGAAGATTTCAAGTTGATGAGCTACTTGACTATAGAGGTGTAGACGATTCCACCCAGGTCAAGCTCTTGTTAGGATCGAAAGATGCGGTTTGTGTCCGTGGAAGATGCATTGGGAAGAACGGATTGAATAAGTTCCGAATGGAACGGGGACTTGAGAGGTGGACAGTAGATTGCAGCTGTGGGGCTAAGGACGATGATGGAGAGAGAATGTTGGCTTGTGACATATGTGGGGTGTGGCGGCACACTAGGTGTTCTGGCATCCATGATGCTGATCCTGTTCCAGCACGTTTTGTTTGCCCGAGATGCCAAAACTGTGAATCTAAACCTAAATCTAGTGGGCTCTGCAAAGACGAGACTGTGAGTGTCGTTAGTACTAGTGTAGCAGTTGCTTCGGAAACGGCTCGCAAGTGCCATCCAATGTTCATTAAGTCATACGATTAGATGTGTATGAAAAGTTCTTTTGTTTCTCTTTATTTTGCTTGGGCCTGAAAGAACCTGTACATAACAGATGGGCCTTAGGGGGATGGCTTCAGGGATAGGGCATGTCTTGTTCATCTTTCAGGTTCTACCTTCGTTAGTTTATTTTGTGTATATAATGAAATGACTGACGGAAACGTGGAGGGGGAAAAGAGAATATTCATCTTTTTTTTTTTGTTTGGATATAGGATCTTAGAAGATTCATGCTAGCCTAGTAGCAACATTAATGATGTAACTAACAAGTTGGTTAAAATGAGTTGTTTTGAGTCCCATTTCATTTTATTTTACAGAACTTATAACTTTATTTTCTTCTTTCGTAGGGTATTTTAGAAAGATTACTACGAGTTCGTTTTATGCCAAAGATTAATTTCTCGCGCGCACTACACGTGCATTTTATTGTAAAATGCGTGATATTGATTTGATCATATATCTTGATTACATTTATTAATTAAAATTATTTTTATCCTGAATTATTGTGGACAAAATTGCTCTGAAATTATGGAACGATAAACCTTGGAAGTGTACACAAGACCGTTTTAGCTCATACCAGAGATTAAAATCTCTGAAGGACCTTTGCTGTAGTGATGTCCTAATGAAATTAGTCAGAAATTCCATTGCAAATAGCTTAAATTGCTGTTTCCAGGAATAAATGACGAGGCACATAGTGCCCTAAGTGAAATTAATTGCAGATGATGGAATCATTCGCTATTGAAGGGTTTCATTGGCTGAAGTAAGAAACAAAAGGAAAAAAAGGATTGATGGTTACTATAAAATTCGACTGCAACCAAAAGCATCCATGTCAAAAACATGTGACATGGAATAATGTTTTTGCTTACAAATTATCCTGTGCACAATGGCTTTCTAGTTACTTTGTGGATCCTACCATGAGGTGTATTCCTTGTGTCTATGCATCATTTAAATAGATGAAAACACATTCTAAAACAAAATTTTTAATATAATTTTAATTATTGATTAAAATATATTAAATTAAGAGTGAGATTTACATAATTATTATATTTTTGATAAATTTTAATCAATCATTAAAAATATATTCAAAATATATATTAGAGTGGCAATTATTCTCAGACCAAATGGGGGCTTAGACAAGGAGATTTATTTTTTATTACATGTTTGTCCTTCATACATAAGCTCATTCTGTCATTCATGACCTATCATAGAAGAAGTTTCTCCAAACCACATTCATGGCCTTACAGAAAGAAAGATCAAGCCCGAAAATATCTCATCTTGTTGATGATAGCTTGTTGTTTGCAGAGGCAACGAGCGAAGAAGCTAACTCGCTATCTTGATAAGATTTCTTTTAGTCAAAATGTGCATGATAAAGTGAGAGAGATGATCGATACTATAGGATGGGAGTAAAGATGGTAGAAACTCATAAAAAGAGAGCTTGGTTTACCTGTCATTATTGGTAAATCAAAGGAGAGCTGTCCAAGACCAACTGTGGACCAACTGTGGAAGAAAGTTAAGGGTTGGTAGGACCGGGCTCTTCCCAACATATATCATGTATGATTTATTTTAAAGCTCCTGAAGGAATATGCGCCAAGAGAAGTATTATCAATTTATTTTTTATAATACTTTTTTTAACATACTTTTAGTTATTAATTAAAATTATAAAAATATGAAAAAATATTATTAAATTTAAAGTAAAAATGACCAAGACTTATATATTTTTATAATTTTTAATAAATTTAAAAAAACAATTAAAAGTATATTAAAAATAATATATTAGAGGGTATATTGTTAACTTCTCTTATATCTATTAGTGTCAAATGGACACTGGGTACATCCATCAGTAGTAAAAAGGCATTGGCAATGTTGGACGATTCACTGTTAAATCTGCATATGGAAAAGAAAACCTTAACGATGAGACCCATTTTCAAATGGAAAAGCTTGTAGAAGATCAGGGTGCTAGTGAAAGCAAAGTCCCTGAACTGACGTGACATGTACATAAAGATGCTCCCCCTGTGTGCCATCTCTGTGGAAAGGAAGAAAAGGAAGAGGAATATCTGGATCATGCATTTATTTTACAAATGCTACCAAGTAAAAAACTTCCTTTCTTCTCACGTAATTATTTAATAATTTTTAGTAAACTATAATTAATTTTTATTTTATTTTTAATAAAATAAATTAATTTATGGTCTAAACAGAATACATAAATAAATCTAATAATTAAGTTAAATAATATGTGTTTGGAGGGTAAGTGTACCCATCGAGAAGTAATAAAAGGTTCTTAAATTAAGTTCTCGAAATATCGTCCCACAAGGATAATTTTTCAATTACTAAAAATTCCCTAATTCAATTGTTTAAGTTTCAAAGATACGAGATTAAATAAAAACAAGAATTTATAAAATCAATTATAAAACTAAGAGCAATGGATACAATGCACGTCTTGGTTAAACTTATCAGAGAGGAACCTAGGGCGTATGGGTTTTCTCATTCAATCCTTTATGTTATTTTTCTATTTAACTCTAAATCCGATTTTCTTGTGATTACCAATCATTTATACGAATACTATTAATACCCAATAGTCATGCAATATTAATATTCTTTTCTCTAAATTAACATTCCCAATGGTCATGCAAGACATCAATTTAAGAAAGCTTAAGGAACCTATGAACTTGTTAATTTAATAACGATTAGAAGAGAAAGATTGGTTTGGTCCACCTAATCCTTTATCTCGTTTTACCCTATAGATCTATTAATTAACCGAGGTACGGTCGCCTGACGATATAATTAATTAGGATTAAGAAAGAAGCGCAATAGGATAAAATCTAATCATATAACGGAAATCAAATTAAGATTCAAACATCAAAATCCCATAAATTCATAAACAATAGTTCCCATAACCCTAGCTGTGGACTTAGTTACTCATGTAGAAAGAAAGGAACTAAAACATTCATGAATAAAGCCATAAAGAAAAGAAATAGAAAAACTAGAGTGTGATGAGTTCCCAGTCTTCAAGTACGGTCGCTTGAAACTCCAAGTCTCGCCAAGCATGTGCCAAGAATCCCGTACAAGATGTAAAAATTGTTCCCCAATGATGCCTCAGGTCTTCCCTTTAATAGGATTTGAAAACCCTAAAAACTCTTCATAATTAGGCTTCCCACATATAAGCACGGCCGTGCAAGGCCTTAAGCACGATCGTGCATGGGCTCGATGCACTTCCGTGCTTTATTGAATGGGTCTGGGCGTGCTGACTGCTTCAAAGCTCCAATCTTTTATCAATTTGGGACTAAAATGCATCCAAAATATACTTGCGGCCTCTTTATATCAAACTGCGTAATTAACAACTAAATTAGTGTAAAACCCAATTCAAATAAATGTCAAATATGAATAAATGGACTATAAAAGAGAGTCTAATTATAGACTTAACAATATGTTTGTTTAGATTTACATATCTATAATAATTAATGCATATTAAGTATAAGTTTTGATTTAAAAGCCCATTTTAGAAGAAGATTAAAGTTATTATTTTATATATTTAACTAAGTCTTCTTAAGAGAATTATATAATTATGAGAGAGTTGAGCTCAAATACAACAATTTTTATGATAAAGATTATATAAGTATGTCTAAAATTTTATTATTATTATTATTGATATTTTTAATTACTTTATTATTCTAATTTTATATAATCTTGTTATACTTATTAATTTATTTTGAATTCTTTTTGGATAGGTTATATTTAATTAGTGATGATTTGCATTTTTTTTTTCAAATGGTTAAAGAAAAATTTAACTCACCTAGATGAATATTATAATATAAGAAACAAATATTTTTTCTAACAAATTTTTACTTTGATCAATAATTAACTAATTTAATAAAAAATGTGGTGACATATTTAAAGATAACATAATAACAGATATAATTTTTTTTTATGCTAATTCAGTTTGAATGAACGTAAAAAATATTTTCTATATTGATTCAAATTGTACCAATGTAGAAAATAAAAAAAATAAAAAAATGAAAAAAGCATTAGATTCTTAAAAAAATAATTTTTTTAGTAAATTTTAAAAAGTTATTTAAAATAAATATATAATTTATATAAATTAGAAATAACAAACATAAATTCTTATTTACATTCTAAAACTTTTGTTAAAATTTTAACGAACAAAAACTCTTACTAAATATGTCAATAATTTTATTTTATTTTATTTTATATTTTTTTCCATTAACTCATTAGTACACGACATTATTGAACACTATATATTTTTTAATTACAGACTTAATGAAAATTAAATTAATAGCAAATATTAATAAACATTAACGACAAATACTTTATATTTTCTATTTACAAATTTAACAAAAATTAAATCTTAAATAAATATTAAAAAAAACGTTAACATTATTTATACTAACAAAAATTAATACTATTTAAAAATTATTTACTAAATTATCAGAAGAATAATGATGTTATTAACGAAAGTTAATAAAAAAAAATTCTTTCTATATTGATGGGTTAAAAGACTAATGTAAGGTATATGCATTTTTTACATTGATCAGTTAACTAATGTAAAATCTACTTACGCTATTCTGATAGCGTGTATGTACAAGTGTTTGTTATCCTTTGTTGGAGTATAAATGCACAAGGCGAGATGAATGCATTTTTTAAGGCAAGCAGCAGATTCAGGCAGCTGTTGTATCAGAAACTGCGGTTGTACTCGTTCATTCTATTTTGAATTGAAATCGTCTTTCACTCTAAAAAGTTTCATTTCATTCGACTTTAAAATAAATGAATACTCAATTGGTTGTGCAAATGATTCTTTGAAGACATGCTTGTAATTAGAATTTCACGTGAGATTGTCCTTATCATGCAACTATACATGCAAGGGTAAGAGTGGCTTAATTAACAAAGCAATTTATGCCAAAAAGGTATATAATATAAAAAATTAAAATTATCTAATATTTTTTAAGTAATAAAAAAATTAATAAAAATATAATTAATACTTTTTAATCAATATATGTAACACACTTGTGAAAGGAGATTATTATTATTAACGATAATTCAATAATATAATTTTTATAAAAAAATTATTACATATAAATGTAACATTTTACAAGATAAAATAATGATGATAAAAATAAAAATATAACTGAAATTTGAAGATGGGATATGGGTGCCGCCTAGCACTCTACTCTGCACCGAAGCAAATGGTTTGTAAAGTAGAGTTGAAGCAAAAGCACTACCTGCTACATGCTACGCATAAACATACGTGTCTACAGCACTTGCAAAACAATGGTGTAGAAAATTGTTGCTTCGTGATAGATTCCTTTCTTTTTCAATTTTCATTATTAAGTTTCGTCCCACTTTGACATAAAGATTGGATGGCACTCAAATTTTGTACTTTCCACTCTCAGAAATCTAAATGGCAACCAGCTAGCTGCATGAACTTCCATAACGACCCCACTTAGTCAAGTTTTGACTTCCATTAGACCCCATAATTAATTATATTTTCCAGCCAAGTTTCACATAATGGGCAAATAATCAGATGACAATACATGAGTTGAATAAGCACCTAAAGCACATCTGGATTTCAATGCGTATAGCCTACTCTATTGGTCCTGTACTATCAAAAAATCTTCTGCTCCAATTTATCAAAATATTAATATGTTGCATAGGTTTAATTTTGCATCACCCACGATTTAACCCTTTTGTTTTTTTGAAAAAAATAACTCACTTCATTTCATATACTTTGGATGTTATTAATAAGAGATACATGTAACCTTCGAGAAATAAAACTATTATGAATGGCAAAATTCTTTGTCTAAATATTTAACATGCTTATATTTATTGAAATTTAAATTTGAAATCACAGATTAATAGTACCATATATTTATTTAAATGCATTATTCCATTAATCCAAAATAATAAATTCAGATTTAAACAAGATTGAGTTTAACTATGACTTTTAGATTATTTAGGGTTATGGTCTAGGGAAGGGTAGCTTCATTGCTACTCTCGGGAGTAATTAGTCCTGTCACCAAGCAAACCTAATAACAAAAAGAAATAATAGTCTAGACTACAAGTGCTTAGACATTTCAGCACATGTTTAATTGCTAATAATTAATCTCATTTGTGCTTCCCAAGTCAAAACACACCTTACTTGACATTTTAAATTAAAGTATTTAAGGTTGAATTGCTTACGTTTTTAGCTTTCGGTACACATTCCAAAAAAATAGTTTACCTAAATTAATTTAATAAAATAAGTAAGCCCATTAAATTATTCTTTAAGATCGAATATGTTAGAGATTTTAGTCTTTACTTTGATTCTTTTGTTAATACTTGAATTTTAAAAATATTTATGATTATAATAATAATATTATTATTAAAAAGAACTATAATAAAAAACCTTTTACAAAATCATAAATTAACCAAAAAAATTAAAATCTCAAAAATAATTATCTATCTTATATAATCATATTGATTAGTTGAGAGGTATACCTTTAGTAGAATATTATTTTGATGATAATATATTAAATATCACTTCAAGTTAATTAAATAAATTTTAATTGTTAATTAAAGTAATTAAGGAAGATAATTTTTAGATCAATAATTTAAAATATTTATTTGATATACAAATTTATAAAACACGTGTCAAAAAATATAAAAAAGAAATGTAACAAAAAATAAAAAGAATTGACCAAATAAAAAAATAATAGTATAAACTATTTCCTTTTTAACATAACGATAATTTAAAAGCGGTCTTTGAATATATATATATATATATATATATATATATATATATATATATATATATATATATACATATGAACCAATATCTAAAATTTTATAGTAATTAAATCTCCAATAAATAAAAGTTGTAAAAGTTAAAATCTTATTTTAAAAATATGATTATTTGTAGTTCTTGAAAAGGAACTAGTATATAATATATTCATCTTTTTTCAATTAACATTGTTTTCCAAAACTTCTTCAAAAGTTAAAGCTGTAAAAGAAAATTTAAGTATTTACTCATTATAAATTAGTTAATTTAAACTTCAACCTATTCCTTAAAAACTTATCAGTACGTAGGCCAATGAGAAGTTGACTCGTTTGTCAAATTTTACTCTTATAAAATTAAGACTTGAGTCTTATTTTAAAATAACCTATTAAATGAATAATATGTAATTTGATAATAGATTTTAGTCGAAATTAATTATATATAACTGCAATGGTATCAATACATCAATGCTCGTCTTCAAGTCGGTCATTTTCGTCACCACCTTTATATTATCAAGTTGACTTGCAATATTCTATTTATGTTCATTCTCAGTGCTCCTAAAAATCTAGATGAAACAGATCTCAAATTTGGTTAGGACTCTTATCTCATTTTCTACTCCTCAATTTTTTTCCACCTTATCTAATGCTGTTTCTGAGTTTGAACGTCTTTTAAAGGTTTTCATCATTTTACGGAATTCAAGATTCATTGTTACAAGTACATGAGTGTGTGGATCTTGATAAATGGCTACTGCACATTCGACAATCACCGAATGTGAAAATCCTTACGTGTCAACTTACATGCAATCAACATTCATCTAGTTTATTTAATCCATAACATTTAAATTGACCAGTGTGGTTAGGTAGGATTCGAGAAATTAATACATAGTGCAGGGCTAAATAATAAAGTACAAACCACTATCTTTAACTTTATTTTTCCTTGGCCAATTCCTTTTTCAATCATTTACATTTTTAAGCATAATATATTTACAATATTGTGAATTTGCCAACTATTCCCCATTATATAAGGTTCTTAATATATTTGGGTCTCATATCTCAAACCACCTTCACTCCTCTGATCACTACGTACACTGTACTCAGCGCACACATATATCATCTGTGCTTTGCCAGTATGCTGTACAAATCATCTGTGAGGCCTTTGAAGATGGCTGTGGCTAATTTGCTTACACTGTTTTTGCTAATTGAGGTGTTCGCACACGGCTTCAGATTTGGAACAGATGGCTTAAACATGAACTACTACTACTTGATGAATTGTCCTTTTGTTGAACCTGTTGTTAAGAACATAGTCAATAGAGCTTTGCAGGATGATCCCACCCTAGCTGCTGGTCTTATTAGAATGCATTTCCATGACTGCTTCATTGAGGTTCCTTCTCTCTCTCTCTCTCTCCCTCTCTCCCTCTTGCCATAGATGTACTAGCACACTTAATTTGCATGAGTTTTAAATGGAAATGTGATTTTGTCATTTTTAATTGTAGCTCTCATCAAATATATATACTTATGTAGTTCCTAATTGATTGACTTATAAAGTTTGCTTTATTATTTTTAAAGAGGGAATAAATTAGTATAATAAAAGGTTGAAATAGAAGTACTTTTGATGTCAATCTTTTGGAAGCGAAATTGAGTTGTGTACTGAATAAGATTTGATTGGATTTACAGCTACGGTTAAGATATAGCAATATATTTTCATACCAAACTTAAATTTTCCTTCTAATATTCCACTCTCATAAGTCATAATAATAGTATTTACATATATTATTAGGAATTTTAACGTGACTTATTAAAAGTTAAAAATATGTTTAGGTTTTACGATTTATACTCATTTATTAATGAGTTTAAACTTTACATTTTAATTTTTATTCAAACATTTCATTACATTTTAAACTTTTTACGTTTATAATATTATTAGTAAGAAATTATTTATTTTCAATATTTTTTTAATGATATTAATATTAATTTATAAATTAGCGTGAATTACATGCACTAACACCTTCGTTTACTATAATTTTTTAAATAACTCAAATGAGTATTCAACACCACTTGTGAAGATAAAGTGAAAATGTCACCATGCTTTCAACTTCTTATAGTCGTCAATGCGTGACTCAACTATTTCTTGTCCCTGAAATGTCCACCACTAGAAGATGTCGTGCATGTCTTTCAACAAAGGACAAACCTCACCTAATTAATTGCACCCAATTTAAATTCATAATATCTAGTAAATCAAAATTGTTTATAATTTTTGTTCTACTAGGGATGTGATGGATCAATTCTGATAGATTCCACAAAGAGTAATACAGCAGAAAAGGATTCACCAGCAAATTTGAGCCTGAGAGGCTACGAAGTCATAGATGAAATCAAAGAAGAGCTTGAAAGCCAATGCCCTGGCGTGGTTTCATGTGCTGATATTCTAGCTATGGCTGCTAGAGACGCAGTTTTCTTCGTAAGATTTGAAGCTGATACCCTTTCTTTATTATTTATTTGTATAACTCATTCCCCTGTTATGTAGTGTAATGAATTAGTGATTGATGTAAATTGGCTTGAATATGATTATCACCATGAAAAATACAGGCTGGAGGGCCAGTGTATGACATACCTAAAGGAAGAAAAGATGGAAAAAGGTCCAAAATTGAGGATACTATCAATTTGCCATTCCCTACCTTTAATGCCTCTGAGCTTATTAAATTGTTTGGACAACATGGTTTTTCTGCACAAGAGATGGTGGCTCTCTCTGGTAAGCATACACATACACTCCTATTATTTAATAATTATTGCTATCTTTTAATCTTTGTTGAACGATTTCCTGGTAATATTTCTATTTTAATAAGAATTATTTCAAATCCCGATTATGTTGACTTTATGGTTTAGTTCATTCTTAGTAAATTCTTTGAACAGTATATATTATAAGGAGATTTGAATAGTATAAGTTTATTAAAGATTGTTACCCGCTTAATCTAAGATACTCATGTAGTTATACTAACATATCTAAAATGTGTACGAAAAGTAATCGTAAACTACACACAATATAAAACATATTCTGATATATATATATATATATATATATATATATATATATATATCGATGTTCAATTGTGAAATATGAGTGCATCATAACGTAAAAGTTTCACCGACCAATTAAAAGTTATTTAGGCTTTGTTTTGTTTGTTTCAAAGTGTAAAAAAGTTTTTATAAAAAGAATAGTATAAAAAATAATAAAATTTATTTTATAAGTTAAAAATAGTTTATTTTTAAAAAAAATTTGAGAAGTTTAATAAAAGAACTTCTAATAATTTTAAAAAAATAAAAAAATATAAGTTGTTTCTAACTTTGGAAAAATTTTATTATTTTTTATATCAATTTGTTCTTTTATAAATATTTTTCAAAAAAAATATTCCAACGGAAGCTTATTCTATGCAATTTTTTTGAAAACATTCATCAAACATAGTTAATTACACATATATGTGGTATAAACATATACAGGAGGCATGAACATGAAAGAAATTCCCATGTAACAAACGCTTATATTGTCATAAAGTCTACAAAAATTAAAGCATGGAAACATATCATGTGAGGTTGAAAACTTGGATTGTATATGCAGGGGCTCATACACTAGGAGTGGCAAGGTGTGCTTCTTTCAAGAACCGATTGAGCCAAGTGGACCCCACTTTGGATACAGAATTTGCCAAGACACTGTCGAGAACATGCAGTTCTGGCGACAACGCAGAGCAGCCATTCGATGCGACGAGGAACGATTTTGACAACGTTTACTACAATGCTTTGTTGAGGAAAAATGGGGTTCTTACATCAGACCAAACACTATACACTAGCCCCAAAACCAGGAACTTTGTGAATGCTTATGCATTGAACCAAGCCATGTTCTTCCTTGACTTCCAACAAGCAATGGTGAAGATGGGCCTCCTTGATATCAAAGACAGTTCCAAAGGGGAAGTACGAGAAAATTGTCGCAGAATCAATTGAATGAATTGTGGGTTTGTGATTATTTTAGCTTTAATCAAGACAAATTCCCAAACCATGCCATTAGTTAAAACTACATTATATGTTATGTATATAAATGTGTATGGTTAAGTAGCTCTATTTTGTTTCCATTGGGTGTGTTCACAATTATAATAGTAACCCTTAATCATCAATATCTCCCTATGTATGTAGCGTGGAAGTAACTCATCACATTGGCGTTCGAGAGTGATCCATTACCAAAAGTTTTTTTAAACAATGCTGCCAGATTAAGTTGTTTATTCATCATATATCTCATATTTTTCTCTCTTTTCTTTCTTTCTTTTTCTCTTAAATCAAAAGAACGGTTGTAAAAATATCATGTGGAAGTAGAATTATACTAAATTTAATTAGTCTCTTCGATTTTGCTACAGGGATATGAAGATGGGCTTCTTCTGTAATAATGATATAGCGTGAAAATATTTTATGTAATATTAATGTGTTAAGAGTGAAATTACACGACAGACACTATTAATGTGTCAGTAACTGTTTCTTTTGGCCCTATTATGATTCTATCATTCAAAGCGCTTCAGAACTTGAAAAATGGCAAGCAAGCAGTTAAATATATTGATAAAACGTCTCTTTTGTTGACAAAAAAGAGTCACTTTGAAAATTCTTTTAACAGTAACACCTATCCTTGATCGACTCTCATGTCCAAGCGAAAAGTTTGCAGTCCTTCTGTTATATCTGTGTACACTTGAGATCGTGATCAGATATTCATATTGATTAAATTAAACAATTGCCGTTGCTGTCAATAAAGATGTATAGACATTCATATGTTCAAACATAAGTTTTGTGATTAAGATTAATTCAGACACATAATAATTATATTTAATGATTCAAAATTAATTTTTTTAATATTGAAAAATAAAGTTTTAAAAAAATGTTGCGACCATTAACCATACGTCGAAACTTTGTTCTTAATTTTTTCTACAAAAAAATTTCTTTGGACAAACAATTTGATCCCATTGATTTTAGCCTTTTCTTAGACAAGTGAATGAAAGAAGATGATTTTTTTCATTTTTTTTTTACACTACAATATTTTTTTTTTTAAATATCTCTAACAAAAATTTAAAGTATTAAATAAAAATATTTTTTTAAAATTAAACAACTTTTAAATTTCTCTATTTTTTTATATTTTAAAATAATTTTTTAACTTATTTTCAGTCTGCATCTCTATTGCATTTCGTTCTTCCTCCCTATTATTCTTCTAAGCTATGTCCTATTAACTTATGTCGTTTTTGAGTGTGTTACAAACATAGCTATCCCTTATGTTAATAGTATTTAATATATTATTAAAAAAAATACTGAGACACGTGACAATGTCTTCGAATATTGGCTGACTTAGATTCGATTTCTATGTTAACACTGCCAAGTCTGACACACGTTGTGATTGGTCTACGTGGCTTTGCTTCTGAACCATTACCCACACCACCTCTCTCCACATGCTTTGTCTTTGCTGCTTTTTCTTCCGCTGATATCAATTGGTCATAATAATGCTCAAACCTCAGCATAGAAAGAAACACCAAGAGGAAGAGAATATAAATGTGACTTAATGAGATTTCATTCAGAGCAAATTGATTGCAGTAGTCGTGCACTTAGATATGCCTTGTGTGACACCCTTAATTTCTTCTTCAAGTTAATTAGCAATTTATGAGGAGGTAAAGGAATAAAATAAATTTCTTTTAAAACATGTAATATAAAAATATAATAAAATTTAAAATTTTCTTGTAAATAAGTTCATTTATAAAATTTTACAAAAATATTAAAATAATAAAAGATAAATTATACCTTAATAATTACATTTACACTGAAACAATAGAGAATATATATATATATATATATATATATATATATACTTAATTTCATTTACATACACAAGTTTAATATTTACAAACTATTATCAAAATACATTAGGACTTAAATTACATAATTATATTATCAAAATAACTAGGTTCTAAGAGTAGTTCTTATCCACATCTAAAATACTGAGGACTTAGTCCTAGTCATTATCTTCGTGTCAATCCTCTATCTCATCTAGCTTTTTAAGAGTCAGGTCCTCATTTTTTCTAAAATCTTCAAAATCAATCATGACCTCAATACTCGTTTCTAACTCAAAAATAAACTGGGTTAGTCTTTCAAAGAGATCATTATCAAGAAAAGTATAAACATAATTTGTAAATGTTAGAGTTATTACTGTCCCTTTATAAATAAAGATACTAAGAATTTAACGAATCCTATTATTTAAATGATAGTCAAAAGGAGCACTATAATCTAATGTCATTTCTAAGGTAGAAATGTCTCTTACTTCATTATCATATTTTGCAACAAATTTAAAAAAAAACATATGCATTGATACTCCCTATATACATAGTTTAACTTACATTTTACAAGATAATCCACTAGTCTAATTAATTCTTGAGATTCATTCATCCTTATTTCTTGAAATATTTGGTAAGGATGAGCGTCTTTCTCAACATAACACAAATTCATTAATAAAGATTACAACATAACTTTACTCATGAATTAAAATGAATATTACTACCTTAAATACATAAACAAATTCATCAATAATTGATGACTTAAATCAATGAATAGGCAAGTGCACCTATTGTCATAGTAGTAAATTAAAAAAGAGTACCAAGTGTCATAACTATAGGGACTGTTAATTAAACCCTAAACACAAACAAAAAAATTATGATGATAAATTTTGCTAAGATTTTTAAGAAAATTTAGAAAATGGAGTTAAGTAAATTCAGCTGAATAAAGTAAATACCTAGATTATAAATTCTCCTAAGCATCCAAACAACTGAATTCCTCCCTCAATGGCTAAATTTTAATCTCTTAAACCTACAGGAATTCCTAAGATAAGTCAATACCTTTCTCAAGTATAATAGCTTCTAACCCTCAGTTGATTAACCTGAATCTTTTCCTTAATTAACACCTCCTAGGTTGCATTAAATTTGATTTATGAATTCCACAATTAGAATTATTCCTAATATAAAAGAATTATGTCATTCTATCTCTAGAGTTGCATTCAAGTCTTTTCAAATAAGTAATGATCAATTCATATCAGATTTCTACTCAAAATCATAAACATGAAAATAAGATAGGAGATAAATTGAATCATCAACCAACAAGTAAAACTACTCAATTAAACTCAAGAAAACAAAACTTGAAATAGTCTGAAGGTGAATTCCAAGAAAGGATTCATTATATTTAGGTACTTAAAGAGGAAATTAGAAATTAAACATAGGCAAACTACAATTCAAGATTAAAGAACAAGAGAAAAGACTTGTTGTCATCCCTAGTTGTAGCCATCACTTTTTCTTCATTCCCAACCATCTTCCTTAGATTTTTCCATCATCCTCTTTTTATATTAGGCAGCTCAACTGTTCACTTTCTCGCAGATGCTTAAATATGATGCGCATTATTTTACACAAATACACGATCATGTAGTTGCCCATGTGTATCTCTTGTTCCTTAATAATTTAGCCCTTTAAGCTTCTAATTGAACAACATGCTTGGAAACACGGTTATGCACTTGACCTCTTTACTTCAAAGACTTTACTTATTTTACGTGATCCGAGAAGTACATAAACATATATATAGGCATGAACTTGCTTGTGTAGATCTCTGCCTTTGCACACTTATAACAATTCATTCAACCTGAAAAGCACATGTGCACATACACGGTCATGTATCTAGCCATGTTTCTTGCTAATTTTGTAAATCTTTAAAGGAAGTTGACATTGCTTTCTTTTTTATTCATTATTCTTCCAAAGGTTCTTATTTCTTGTTCATTTTCCCTGAAACATGAATAACAATCCAATTAATAATGAAATTTCACAATGGCTACTTCAAAATCTTAATAATTATTCATGAAATACATTAGAGGATCTAGCATAAAAGGCATTTATCAGCAATTTTTACAAAATCATACATACTCAATCACAAATCACTATACTTTATTTCTCAAATATGCACTTTCCTATGCAGTGTGATAACATCTATTCAATACCTCCAACACTTCTTAAGGTCTTACACAAATAGGTAAATAGTCAACGATTATCCCATGCATACAGATACAACGTATACAATAATGGGCCCTTTAGCAAAGGTATAGTCACAAGTCTAGTTAAGAAACGAGTTTGAGGCTATGTGACAGATTTGCTCTCAGATAAAGTATATACACATACGCGAATGTCATTCACCATCCTATATTTCCCAGATTTTCAATATTATCTCCAGAATCTATAACTCACTACAAGAAAAATAGTTATTTGTGACTGATTTTTCAATCACTAATAAAAAAATTTCGATCACTAAACTAATTAGTGACCGATTTTTTTACTGATATTATTGGGTTGCTAAATGTATGGTGGCTAATAGTTAACGACGGATTTAGCGACTGATAGTTTAGTGACCGAAACTAGAGACTGAATTAGTGACGAAAAGTTATGGACTGACTTAATGACTGAAGTTAGAGACCAAACTAGTGACTAAAACTAGAAACTGAATTAGTGACAAATTTTAGAAAATGAAGTATTGACGGACTTTAGTAATCGATTTAATGACTAGTTTTAGAGACTAATTCTATGAAAAAATTAGTGATGAACTTTGAGACGAATTTAGTGACTAATCTTTGAGACTGATTTAGTGACTGACTTTATAGACTAAATTAGAGACTGATTTAGTGGTTGATTTCAAAATTGATATAGAGACCAATTATTAGTGTCAAAATTGGTCGCTAATAATATAATATTTTTAAATTATGTAAACTGATTAATCATAATTGAACCTGATAGGTAGAGATATATCATCAATAATAATCGCTATTTTTTAGAAACATAGGAAAATCTTTAGCATACACAATAATACATAATAAATCTCTAAAACACAATACAAATTGTTAAAGTCTTTCATTGCATACACACTACATAAGTCTCTAACATAATACACAATAGAAAAGTATATGTCAAGTAATTAAGATAACAGACACTAAATATTTCATTCTAACTATGATTCTAACTCTCCATTTGTTGCTTCTTCATGAATAAGTTGCATTGATTGTAAACCAGAAGGTTGAAAATCTATCTTTTACATCATTTTTTGTAACAATTAGTTATTCAATTGAATATCTCTTTCAGTATTTTCCATCCTAGTACGAAGGTCATCCCTTTCAGTTTGAACTTCTTTTAAGTTTTTTTTTCAATTCTTGAAGTTCCTCTCTTCATACCCACTCAAATGATGAAGAACTTGAACCATGATAAAAATAAAGTCTCCCAGCTACCACAGTGGACTCCGATCCAGGCTATATATTCTTCCCTTTTTTGTTTCAACTACGCCAAGCCATACATCTAACTCACTCGTTGGAGGGTTTCCTTGAGAAGATGATGTTTGTGTCACTTCCTCTCACATGCGTGTAAATTCTGCCTGTTAGAAACAATAATATAAGATAAAAGCATTAAAATCATATATTAAAACCATTTTGAATTACACACAAAAGTGTGACTTACATCTATATGCGCAGATTTCTTATCCACCCACGTCTTATCCTTCTTACGTTGGTGTGTGTGACGAAATAACTCTAATGGAGTAGGAACATTTTCAGTTAACTTTGTCTAAGACAAATACAATAACACATATTAATACAAAATGTGTATCGAGATAAAATACAAATTACTTCATGATACAAAACAAATTTTATAATAAAGTTTAAAAGTATAAAGATAAAACTTAACCAAATTAGCTCTACGTTGAGAAGTCATAATGGAACCACTAGTGTGGTGTGACCCTCCAAATCCTCCATAATTAGATGCTCGATTTGTTTTTGCTTGTGTGCCTGTTTTCTTAAATTGTTCACTTCTCCAATGTTCCAGAATTTCATATGAATTTGGTTTATGTCACTAAGCTCTTAGAGTAGTTTCAATGCCACTTAGTTCTTTGTGACACTTCTTATTTCATTTTGCAAAACAATTCTAATTAAGAGGATGATTAGTTCAGCTAGGAAACAACAAGGCCTCTTTGTCCTAAACTTACCTCAAGAAAAAACTAAGAATTCCTCAATCAATTTTCGTACCTAAATAGTTTTGCTAAGTGTGAAAGAAACCATATTGAGGAGCTAGCTGCCAGATCCTCTGCAACATCTATAACTATTCAGCTAACCAGTTTGTCAACAACATTACAGTATTGACTTTCTTTTCTGACATCATTTTATGAAAAAATTCAGATATTTTTTAGTCATAATAACACTAGTCAGTTGTCTTAATTTCCTTCATCATTCAATTAATGTAATTTTCCCAACTATTTACCAGCACAAAACATGAGTACCAACTTTATAGCAAAAAGAAAAACAGAACGGAACATGTTCTTTTTAGTCTATTATGAAGAAAAACTCTACATTATTTTCAAAGCTAAGCATATTTTTGGACGCACAGGATAGTTAATAACAAAACATGCAGTAAAAGAAAGCTAATTGGAATCATGTTGGAATTTGATGCCAAGAGATGCTAGAGTTAAACATAATATAGAAAATCGATTCTACTAAAATTGAAAATAGATTGAACCTAACTTTACCCAAAAGCTTGTTCAAACTTTAAAGGAAAGGATTTCCCAAGTCATTATAAGGGGCACTTTGTCATATACCCAAATGATTTGAGATTTTAATAGGTTTTAATAGCACAAAATAGTGTTTTAACCTGATATTTTGGTTAAACACTTTCCTCTATACTCTAATTTCACTAGTAGGAAACCAATTCAAGTTTATTTAAAGCCGCCTCCCGCCTACCATCGGATTTCCCATATACCCAAGTTTTTATAACTAATTCGTCAAAAACATCAAGCATTATCAAAATAATCACGAATCGAACTTAAACCTTAAAAGGTAATTGATAGGAACAACTAAAAGACAATTCTGTTCATTTCACCAAGAAGCTCAATACCATGATTTTACATTTCATTGTAAAGCAACACGCGCAAGTCCAACAATAAAATAACAACACAACACAACGGCTTCTGAAAAGGAAAAGCTCAAACATTAAAAGTACAACAACATTTTCCTCATTCCTCTTTTACTATTCCCCGTTACAATTATCAATCAGCACAAACGGTGCATGAAAAATAAATGATAATACAAATAATAACGGTTTGATTAAAACAACTAATGAAGCAAAAAAAATAAAAGGGTTACCTGCTAAAATCTCCAGACACAAATAGGGCACCACGATGAAGATAAAATGTCAGTAATGCTGGGTAGAAGCGATAAGTTTAGAGAGAAATAGGTAAGTTCCCTTGTGTCACGACACCTTTTTATAAGGAACTGAGAACATTATTTCTACACCACTTACTTATTTAAGATAAATAAATAACGGAGAATATAAGTATAAAATTCGCTTTCATTCAAAATAAACAAAGTTTCTTACAACAAATATCTAACAAAACAACATAATGTTACATTTAATTCATAATACTCAAAATACACAATTATACCACATACACGGTCGTGTATCTAGCCATGTTTCTTACTAATTTTGTAAATCTCCAAAGGAAGTTGAAATTGCTTTCCTTTTTATCCATTATTCTTCTAAAGGTTCTCATTTTTTGTTGATTTTCCTTGAAACATGAATAACAATCCAATTAATAACAAAATTTCACAATGGCTACTTCAAAATCTCAATCATTACTTATGAAATACATTAGAGGATCATTTTTTGTTGATTTTCCTTGAAACATGCATACTCAATCACAAATCATTGCACTTTTATCTCTTAAATATGCACTTTTTCATGCAGTGTGATCACAGATATTCAATACCTTCAGCACTTCTTGAAGTCTTACACAAATAGGTAAATAGTCATCGATTAGTTCATGCACATGGATACAACATATACAATATTAGGCCCTTTAGCAAAAGTATAATCAGGAGTCTAGTGAATAAACGAGTTTAAGGTCATGTGATGCATTCGCTCTCAGATAAAATGTATACACGTATGCGAATGTCATTCACCACCCTACATTTTCTCTAGATTTTCAATATTGTCTCTGAATTCTATACCTCAAGTGTATCTCTGTAACTATTCACACTAACTCCTTTCACCACTTTGTACTCATCATATGACTCTCATTACTCAACTAAAAAGATTGTGCTTAATAAAACATTTCCAGACTAAGTCCATATCACACATATTATGAAGAATACAACATAATCACTCAAAATCAACCAAACATATACCATCAACTTTTCACAACAAAATAATATCATTCAAACATACTTTTACAAGCAAGACAAAGAATATACAACAATACTCTCGTGAACATAAAATATTAACTATGTCTTAATGATGGAATAAAGCTCTACGTACCTTATAACGAAGATTTAAAAAAGGAGATTTGTAGAGAATATTGTTCAAAGAACAAAGCTCTTCCAAAAAATCACAAAAAAATAGGATGCTTTTGAGAAATTAGAAAACGAAGATAATAGAACAAAGATTGGAAAAATAAGCTCTAAGAAACTTACTTGGAGTCAATCAGATTGAACATTCAAGTTCAGATTCAAGAATGATTGGAGTTTGAAGGAGGTTTCTCAGAGGAAAGAAAGTGAGAGTTCAGAGAGAAAATGAGAGAAAAGTTAACTTGGATTGTAATGCAAGTTTTTTGGGTTAAAATCCCTTAAATACCCCTCAAACTCAACCGTTCTTGCTTTAGCGAGGTACCACTTCACTTATGTGAGACATATCTCACTTGGACGAAAACATCAGACAATGGTTTTCTAGACTTTCTAATATGCTTGCCTGAGTGAGAAGAGGTCCAGAGAGCTCATTTTTCTTGCGATTCCTTACTTAAGCAAGCCTATCTCGACAGGGTAAGAGGATAGTTGGGATAAATTTATATTATCTTGCTTAGGCGAGATTCATGTTGCTGAGCAAGAATGCTCTGGAATCACCTTGTCCAGAACGCTCAATCTCGCTCAAGTGAGATCCCTTGCAGCAAACATCGTTCAAAACTTTTTAATTCAAAAGCAAAACCAATAATAAATAATAATAAAATAAAGCTATTAAAAAAAAGGGTGCTACACCTTTTATAGGCTACAATTTATAATATAATAATAGTAAATGTTTTATTAATCATGAAGAAAGCTAAATCTACACCATGTGATTTGTTTGTAGATTTTTCAATTTGAGGATTTCTGTAAATAGTGCCTACTTTATTGCTACCTTTTAATAAGCCAATGAAATTGTATAGATTTGTGATAAGTCCATAATTAGGCCATCTTCTATGACCCATATATTTATGTTTAGCCTTTATTTTGATTGAGTTTTACATTGATTTATATATTAAATGTACAGTTTAGTATGAAAAGGCCACAAGTGAATTTTGGGCCCAAATTGATGAAAGATTAGAGCTTCGTAGCAGTTAGCACGCCTAGACCCTTTTAACAAAGCCTTGCATGGCCGTGCTCATATGCAAGAAGCCCAATTATAAAGAGTTTTTAAGATTTTCAAACCCTATAAAAGAGATACCCCAGACATCTTGTTGATACATCGTTTAAATCTTGTCTTTTACTCTGATACACTTCTTATCTTATTTCAGTTATCAGACTTGCTCACCTTGGTAAGCAAGTGCCGAATCCATGAAGCTAACTCCAGAGAAAAATCAGTAGATATTAGAATTAGAGGGTCGATGGCGAGATTGGGAATCTCTAAGATCTCAGAGGGGACCATATGTAAATAATAATCACTCAGGTTAGTGAAATTGTACCTCATGAAGATAATCGTAGTATCCCTAGTTTCTCTCGAGGTTCAATAAAATGTTTTCGATACAAAGGACCTCATAGAGTACAAGACTGCCCACAACCACCTGCTAAGTGTAACTATTGTGGAAGAATGGGGCATACGACAAGTGTTTGTTGGCATGCTCAAAGGAGTAGGAGTGCTAGTGGAAGTAATAGGCCGGTACTCAGAGCTAGTAATGAGTCAAAGACTAACTCCCAAAGTAAAGTATTTACTATGAGTGGATCTGAAGCAGCTAAGTCAAATGATCCCACAAAAGGTAAAAGTGTTATGGAAGTAAACTTATTGTCATTCTGTGAGCATACTTAAGTTATTCTAGAATAATTTGCAGTTGAAACTTTTAATAGACTTGATTCGTCTACTTCTTTTATTCACTTGAAACTGTATTGGAAATGGATGGTTGATGTTCAACCATAATTTTCTTGTTTGTATTAATTTTGAGTACTTGTATAGTGGAAATCTCTAGATTTCTGAATTTAAGCGACTCAAGCAACATGATCAGTGCTAAGACTTTCACAACATTAATTCCTGTTGGAGGCAGAAAAGAGAATGAAAGATACGAATATGCTGATAGAGAGTAAACTCTCAGAAGTTTTCCATTTGGTACTCCTAAGACAATGTGAAGAGCTTGTTGAGATTATTAAGAACATTTAATTATACCTTTTAGTGTGACTAATATCCCAGTAGTATTCATGGACTATACAAACCAAATTCTATTCTGAATTGATTTGGGATGATATATGTATATGCATGAGGCTATGATTTGTTCGATGTAACGAGAGGGAGATGATGAAAGTTGAGAATATATATACTGGTAGAGAGCAAATCCTTAGAAGTTTTCGCTAAATATTCCTAAGACAATGTGTAGAGTTTGTTACAGATTATTATGACTATTTAATTATGCCTTTTAGTATAACCATTATTCTAGTGGTGTTCATGAATAGATTTAAGGATGGTAGAAAATTCTAAATTCAAATGACATTGCAGAAGAAACTATAACAGGAAATACTGATGTACTCACAGATTTTGAATGTAAGTAGTATCTTTATTGAAGAACCATATGTACTCTATATTTATGAAGATGGTACCCTTATAAAATAGGAATATGATTTATCAATTTCTGCATATAATTGAGCATAGGAGTAAGAAGTGAAGAAGCAGGTTATGAAAACCAACAATTACTCGAGCATAGCAATAAGAATGATAGTGAGAAATTGAAGATAGTGATAATGAAGTATTAATTATAAACATATCAAGAAGAAACATCATTGAGAAGATATTTTAGTAGACTATAGAATTGAATCTATTCTGGAAGATTAGCTAGTATAAGATGGGTGGCCAACGAAAATTGTTAATTATCAAGTAAAACAATAGAGGGAAAAAGAGATCTTGTTGGTAAAGGATGACGTGGATTGTAAATAGCGAAAAGGTATTATATAGGAACTTGGGGATAAAAAGAGGACAGTATAGCTTAATTTCTTGATTAAGTGAATTTTGGCGACAAAATTCATTAAAGGGTGAGAGAATTATAACATTCTCATTTCAAAATAGTATTAAGGATGGATTATAAATTGATGATGGGTGATGTTGGAAAGTATTAAGGACGATTTTAAAGTATTTAATAGAGTTTTGAGGTAGGAGAATCTCGGTCAAGCTAGATTACATGCTCAGGATTATCCTTTTCTAAAGCATTCTCGCTCAAGCGAGATCAATCTCGCTCAAGCGAGACTAGATTAGATTGCCCCAACTACAACCTTACTCAGGCGAGTTGAGCTCGCCCAAGTGAAGAATCGTAGAAAAATCTAAAACTCTCTGGACACCCAGCTCGTTCAAGCGAGAATATCAGAGAATGAATAAGGAACCACTATCTGCATATCTCGCCCAGGCGAGATGTGTCTCGTCCAAGCAAGGTACTCCTCGCTCAAGCGAGAGCGAGTGATCTAAGGGTATTTAAGGAATTTTCAGAGTAAAATATTTCATTTCACTTAATCTTTGTTTCTAATCCTCTCATTTTCTCTGGATTTTCACTCTCTTTTCTTCTAAAAATCTCTTTCGAATTGCGATCATTAGCCAAATCCAAGCTTAGACATCTAATCTAAGTAATCCTAAGTAAATTTTCTCAAGTTTATATCTAGATTTACAGCTCGTTTTTGTCCAAGTTCTATTTTTAAAAGGTTATCTCGTGTTGTATAAGAAGAACCTTCGTTCCAAGCAATCTTCTTCATCAAACTCCTCCTAGATCTTCATTTCGAGGTAACAAGAATTCAATTCTATCATTAGAACATAACAATATTTATAACCGTGAAACCCTAGTAGTGTTTATTTATGTTGTAAGAATATATATATTAAGATGAAAATTTTAAGTATTATAATAGGTTAATGATGTATATTTCTCTGACCTTAGGAGGTTTAGTTGATAATAACTGGTTATTTTGAGATATTATAAAATATAAATGATTACGTTATTCGATTTGGGCTAAGTCCAGAGATATCCGATCTTTGGCAAAATTGTTTGATTGATAGTTGAATTTTATGTGTAAATCGTATAATGATGTGGTTGTCGGATCTGATTGAAAAATGAGTATATGTGAAAATGAGTCAAATAATGAATAATCTACATGAAAAGTATATGTACTGTTGTGAAAATGTTTAAATGGAACTGAATCTATGAAATATAGAATTTTGATGAGATTGTAGAATCATGAGATGTGTGTTTACAAGGAAAAAATTGTAGCCGTGAATTGATGTGATTATGATACAGGTATTGTGACACATCGACAGGTATTGAATTATATGGCCACAATAAGTGTATTGTAACATACTGATCTGTAAATGATATATGAACTAGTGAGATAGAAATTAGAGTGAATAGTCACAGCGATATACTAGGAGTATGGAATAGGGAGCCAACTATGGAAGCCTAGGGGAAATGCAGGTGATGGATGACATTCAAAACTTTATAAATGTGCACAATTTATAAAGTTTTGAATGTATCATATGGCTACACGCGTTTTCTAATTAACACTCCTGACTGTACTTTTGCTAAGGAGCCCTATAAGTGTATACGTTGTATCCGTATACATGGGTTAACTGGCAGCTATTACCTATTGTGTAAGACCTCATGAAATGCTGGAGGCAACTACAGAATGTGATCACTGATAAATGCTTTCTATACTTGATCCTACATTGTAATTCATGAATGATAATTGAGAGTTTTAAGCTATTCATTGAAAAAATTTACTATTATTAATTTCATTTTATTCATATTTCAGGAAAAAGGATCAAGAAGTGAAAGCTTTAAAGATGTCGAGAATTGAAGAAAAAGAAACCAGAGATATACACGGGCAAGTACATTGAGCGTGTATCTTACTGGTCGCGTCAATTGAAGTGTATCATCAAGACCAGAGATGTACACGGCCATATACATGGCCGTGTACATGAGCGTGTACTTTTATGGAAAGTTTTGAAAGAAGTCTATTAGAAAATAGAGATGTACACGGCCAAGTACATGGCCATGTACTTTTACGCGCGTCAGAAATTTAACTTTTGCGAGAAAATTAATCTTAGGATAATTCCTATAAAAGGAGAACTGAACTCAAACCTAAAAAAGGAGGCAGTTTTTGGAGACGAAAGACTCAGAGACGGCAGGAGGATAGGATCAAGCGTTTTAATTCATCTCTTTTGTAATTTTAATTTCAAGATGTTTAGGTTCTAACTTTCCTTTCAGTATCTAGATGTAATGAATCCTAATTGACTAAATTTTCTGGAATTCTTCTAATGCTATTTCATGTTCTTTTCTCTTGGGTTTAATTGAGTAGTATCAATTTTCTCTATCTTGTTTTCTTGTTTGAATTTGAGTAAAATTCTTGCATGAAATTAACATTGCTCAATTAAAAAGACTTGAATGTATTTCTAGAGATAGAAAGACGTGAGTTTTCTGTATTAGGATTAACCCTAATTATGGAATTCATAATGAACTTAATGCAACCTAGGGGTATTAATTAAGGAAGAGATTCTGATTAATCAACTGAGGGTTAGGAATCATTATCCTTGAGAAAGGTATTGATTTAATTTGAAATTTCCTGCAGCGATAAGGGTTTGGAACTAAGTAGTTGAAGAAGAATTTCAGTTATTTGGACACTTAGGGGGATTTACAGTCTAGATACTTGCCTTTTTACATTGAATACCTTTAGTCATAATTTTCTATAATTTATTTTCACTAGAATATCTGTTCCTTTTAATTTATTGTTCTTTTACTTTTAGCAATTTCATCAACAAGGTTTATTTTTCATATTTATTAACAATTACGCAATTAAGGAAAAGTTTCTTAATAACAGTCCTTGTGGATACGACACTTGGTACTTTAATTTTAATTTTAATAATATTACTTCGACAACGGGTACATTTGCCCAGTGATCAGTTTTTACACACCAATCACATTGTATGATAAATTGTTGAGTTGAAAATGAAATGGATTGAATATGTTATTGATATATGTAAGGGTGATGAGGTGATTGCATTATGATTAATGATCGGGTATTTTATTAATTTTATGTGAATATGATATGAAAAAATTTATAGGAATTAATGTATTCATTTTGCATATAGATTGTAAAATATATTTTTTAATACATAATTGATACTTGTTGTTATGATTTAATGATAAGAAAATAACTCATCCTTACAAAATGTTTCAAGTAACAGGAATAACAGTTAGAAACAAACTCTCAGCGTTTGGGCATGGATTGGAACTGTTCTTAGAAAATGTTGATTATGATGATTTTGTAATTAAATATTTTACCTTGTATATTTATTTTAGTTAATAGTTTGTAAAGAGAATATTTTCATACATATAAATATAAAATTTAAATCCAGTATCTATAACTTTATGTTACTTTAATTTGGTATTATTATACAATTACAGTTAGATTTTGATTCATTTACTGCTTAAATTAATCATAAATATTTTTGAAAGAGAAAATTTTGGATTTCTCACAATTGAGAATACCCGATATGGGACAAAAGCTAATTTATTCTTAGATTTGAAGTTAAAAAATATTTAAATTATTAGTTTTAATTAAGAAATCGACAAAATGAGTTGATTTGTTATAAATTATTATTTATTTTCTATAATTTAAAAAGTAGGATATTACACCTAGACCTTTTTAACAAGGCCTTGTATGGTCATACTCATCTGCAAGAAACTCAATTATAAAGAGTTTTTAAGATTTTCAAACCCTATAAAAGAGATACCTCAAGCATCTTGTTGACACATCGTTTACATCTTGTCTTTTACTTTGATATACTTCTCATCTCGTTTCTCTTATACGGGATCTTTAGCATACTCTTGGCGGGACTTGGAGTTTCAAGTGATCGTACTTCAAGACCGAGAACTTATTTCACACTTTAGTTTGCTATTTCTTTTGATTATGGCTCTGTTTATGATTTTTTTTAGTTTTTTCCTTTAACATGAGTAACTAATTCCATAACTAGGGCTATAGGAACTATTATTCATGAATTTATGGGATTTTAAAATTTAAATCTATATATGATTTCTGTTCCTGATTAGCTTTTATCCTATTGCGCATAATTATAATCGTAATTAATTATATCGTTAGGCAATTGTATCTCGATTAGTTAATAGATCTATAGGGTAAAATGAGACAAAGAATTAGTGATGAATCTACATTTTATTAGATTTTTACTTATCTTTTTAGTGTTCTTTGATAGAAAAAGTAGACTTAGGAAGTATAAATAACATAAAAACATCATTTTGGTCAAATATCATAGGTTTCTTAATTTTTGGTTAATTTACATTGATTTACATAGATATACTTTATAATTTTGATCATTTGAATAATTGTGCAGGAATTTCTAAGCTTATTCCATGGATTTTTAGCCTTTGAAAAAATTTGAGTTGAAAGTGACCACTTTCAGAAATGATAGTGGACACTACAATAAGCTAGATCCAAAGGGCAGACCAAAGTGATCACCTTCAGAGTGACAGTGGACACTACAGAGACCCTAGACTGAAGAGGGCCTGCGCGTAACCACTTTGGATTCCATAGTGGACACTCTAGAGAAGACTAAATTGACACAGTGCTGCAAGTAGCCACTTCCATTTCCATAGTAGCCACTTTAAACTTCATAGTGGACACTCCAGAGAGGGATGACAAGATGGGAGGCTGTGTGTAGCTACTATGACTTTCATAGTAGCTACTATAGGCGACAATCATTGCATTATAAATAGAATTTTAGAAATTAGGGTTACGATCTTTTTACACTTTTAGATTTTTGCCATTTTGGGAACACTTGCAAAGCTTAGGTCAGCCTTGGGTGATAGCCAAGGACTTAACCTAGGGTTTGATTCATATTTCTTTACTTTCCTTTGATCTTACATCCATGTCATTAAATTCTCTTTATTTCTCTTTTGTATTTGTGAGACCTATCCTCATGGAGGGCTAAATTCTTTTTAATTCTTAGTGAGTTCACTTGGATTCTTGAATTACTGGGTTATGAATGTTAATATAATTCTTTTTCCTTCATGAATTTCTTTTTTTCAATCATTTGAATTGTATTAATGGTTGAATGAGGAGGACATTGCTTAATTAACCCTAATTCATTTTAATGAGATTTTTAACTTGGGTTGCTTAATTCTGAGTTAATTTCTAAGGTTGCGTAATCTTGGGAAAAGGGGTTGGAGTCCATTGAATTTGCTTAGATTCGTATGGGGTTTTGGGATTGATTCTTGCTTGTTGAATTAATCTAATTCAGAGGAAGAGGAAGAGTATTAAACATTGAGAAGAATAGGGATAGAATCGCGTGAATGAACTAAGGATTACTACATTTTATTGATTGAATTTGATAATCTCGTTACTTGCTTTTTACATTGAATCCAAAAATCAAACAAACCCCCTTTTTTACTTGCTTTCATAGTGAATGTATGTAATGTTTAATGCATATTTTTAACCAAAGTCTTGTGAGATAATCTAGACTTGCATCCTAAATTACACAAAATTTTCTACATAGTTTGATGAGGATTAACGACAAATCTTTATTCAATCCACACGATCATCAAATAGGTAGACCAAACTAATCTTTTTCTTCCAATCATAATTAAATTAACAAGTTCATAGGTGCTTTATGCTTTCTTTAAATGATGTTTTGCATGATCATTAGGAATATTAATTTAGAGAAAAGAATATTAATATTGCATGATCATTGGGTATTAATAGTATTTGTATGAATGATTAGTAATCACAAATAAATCAAATTTAAAGTTAAATAGAAAAATAAAGTAAATGATTGAATGAGAAAACGTATACGCCCTACGTTTCCCTCTTATAAGTTCAACCAAGACGTGTGTTATTTTATTTGCTTTTTTTCATAATTAAATTCTGGTTCTTATTAAATTTCACATATTTTAGGCTCAAACGATATTAAAAAAAATTTTAGAAATTAAAAATCAATTCTTATGGGACGATATTTCGAAAATTTTATTTTAGAACCCATTATTACTTTTCAACGGGTACACTTGCCCAATAAACACAATGCCATAAGGTAATAATTGGTCCAATAAAAACTTACGGTGCATTTACTTGATTTACTTCTTACATCCACGTTCATATTCATCCTGGTTGTTGGAAAAACTATTAGATTGGGTGATCATCAATGCAAAAAATTACATCATTTTACAGTGGTGATTTGTTATTTTGATATTCTGCAAGGCGGGAAAAAGTTATTTTGTCTTTCATCTTCTTTGATCTAACATTTACATGGTTTACTAATAAATTAGTATATATATATATATATAAATTTTAAACATAATATTATTTAATAAAGTATTATATATTACATTAATAGGTGAGAATGATAAATTTAAAGCTAATAGTTGTACAACAATATGAGAAGTTTGATCAATTGCAATATCCACGTATAAGTCAACTACATTTCTTTGATGTTGTTATGAACATGCACTTATCATGCAATCAATATTTTCATCATCACATACATATAAAACTATGTGGTTTCTATCACTTGCATCAACTAAAATTTGTGAAATCAATCTAAAAATTATGTTACTACTAAACCATCTCAATTTTGTATGTATCTTTCTTTTCAACATGTCAAAGGTAATTATACGTTCCATCTTAATCATCTTTTTGTTCCTTTCAAATATTATACCCTCATTTTCTTCATACACTCTTCTATTCTAATATAAAATAACCACAATTTCAATCATCATGCATATCAAAAGTTTAATTATAATAAAATTAATAAAAAAAATTAGTTACTTAAACAAACACTTAGAAAATATTAAAAACAAATTAATTTTAAACAAATCTATATTCACATATTAAATATTATACTTATAGTTAATAAATTTTATTCATCACAAAACAAATATTTTTTATTTCAAAAATTAATAATCACATAAAATGAAAATAATTTTTACTAAATATAACTTTAAATACATTATAGTTTATTTTATTTATATTATAATATTATTAAAATTACAAATATTTTTTCTTTCAAAATATTATTAATTCATATTATTAATAAAATTTATATTTTAATTATAAAATTTCAAAAGAATAAAACTTCTAACCTGAAATTCTCTAAGTTGCTTCTAAAAAATAACTTTCTCCCAATTTTTGAAGAGTGCATACTATATATATACTTTATATTGGATAAAGACCTTAGGGGAAAAGAGTGTATTGGGTTTAGACTATAGGGTAAAAGCTTGTGTTATTGCCTGGAGCACAAGAAAAAGTGCCAGATTTTCATTAGCCGACACACAAGTATCATAAAATTATTTACATATACAATAGACATGTGTTAGTGGAATAAGTGTTAATTTTTACCTATCCAACACTTCTTTTTTAATATTTAAAAACTTAGTATCCTTCAATATTAACAATAAAAAAATAATAATAAATGTGTTGATAATATCTTTTACTGCACTTAGTTATTCCTACTCTAGATAGGAAAATTGTTTCTCAATAATCCTATATTAAAAAGTACTTAATCATGGTACCTCATTTAGACAAAAAAAAAAAAAAAAAACCTTAAAAATGATACATTTGTTGACATATTAACCTCAACACTTTATTAAAAATATGTTTTAAAATTAAGGTTTTATATTTTAAAAATAAATTTTTAAAATTATACTTTCACATTTCTATAAATGAATTTTAAAATTATTAACTTTTTCAAAAATAAATTTCTAGAATTAAGATTTTTACGCTTCTAAAAATAAATTTTTAAAATTAAATTAATTTCAAAATTTATGTTTTCAAACTTCTAGGAATTAATTTTTAGAATTCTATTTATTTTCATAAATACGTTTTAAAAATTAAATTAATTTCTAAATTTAAGTTTTTGGATTTTTAAAAATTAATTTCTAAAATTATTAACTTTTCCAAAAATAAGTTTTCAAATTAAGATTTTACACTTCCGAAATTAATTTCTAAATTTAACTTTTCATACTTCCAGAAATCAATTTCTAATTTATTAAACATTTTTAAAAATAATTTTCCAAAATTAGAACTCTACTCTTTCAAAACTAATCATTTTAACTTATATTTTCAAACTTAAATTTCCGACAAGCTTTTGAAATTTAATTTTTAAATTCTAACTTTAAATATATTTTTAAGCTTTAAATTTCACACTAAAATTAAAATAAATAAATAAATAAATAAATTTTTTATCATCATGAAGGATATCTTTTGAAAAATTATAAAAAACTTTAATGAGATGTAGGGGGGAAAAAGTGTGCAAAAGACCCAGGCACAAACCGTCAAGCCCACAAAGTCAGGATCAAATGATGTTAGTATAAAATGTCAAAACAGGATTAAGAAGATAAGACCATGTAAGAGTCGTGCATAGTGATTTATATTTAGCATCACCTGTCTCACAAAAACTACAAAAACTAGGTATTTTCAACTTCAAGCATGCAAATGATTCCGTCAATTGTGACATTAATAACTCGCATATTCATCCATATTTTTACGTAATCATAATTTAATTTATTATATTTACTTAATAATATATATTATTTATCTAATTTTCATTTTTTTAGTTTAAATTTTAAGAACATAATTTAAAAAAAATACCATTTGTAAAATAAAAAATTATTTTTAATGTTAAGTTATCTTCTTATAAATAAACGTATATTTAATTATTATTTTACTTTACTTTTAGCATAAAAATGTTTATTAAATATTAAACTAATAAAAAAACTATTCAAAGTTATAAGAAACTAATGAATTAAACATCACCACGATCACGTAGTTTCCCATTCTGTCGCCCTATGACCTATGGTTTTCATATTAAAAAATAACAATTTCCTTAGCATATTTTCTCATTGTCTTTCTCTCTCACTTTATCTTCGGTAAGAAGTTTAATATAATTGCCATGATCGATGAGAATCTTGTTCTAAACTATGTTTTAATAATCAGAAGGTAATTGGTCTTAACAGTAATCATATCATCGTATGCCGAAAACAAAGGAAAGACGTCAATATTAGCCGCAAAGAAAATTCACCGGCCACCCTTATATAATGATGGAGTCCTTTTTTTCTGATAAAATAAAAGTATCCCTCAACCAATTGTTGGAGATTAATTTTTTCAAGGTATAAAAATCATTCAATTGAATTTGTTCTATCCTAAAAAAATTTAAAATACACGATTACAAATTGAATTTTAATTAATATGCTTAAATAACTCAACAATTTTACAAAATGTGTCAAATTTTGTTGCAACTTGCAACATGAATTTCCTAATTATTAACTGTTGTGCTTATAAGGGTCACGGGAACATCAATTAGTGCCTATGCTTATCATAATTAAAACCTAATTGTATTTTAATCCCTCTTTTCATAATTGGCATCCGAAGCTAAGATCAACGTTAATCTTACCAGTGACATCTGCATTCCATTATGGGACTCAAAATTACGAAAGTTAATTTCTTTCTGCGCATGCGCCCCACTTCAAAGTATTATTATCAATACTGTTCTTCCACTCCGCAAGATCTAGCAATTCTCTTCTTTTTATCACGTCTTGAACTACTACTAGTCAAGGAAATGTAGCTAAAATCTCAAGTATTGTAACACCTTAGACACGCGTAGTTTTATATATAAAAACCACTTTGATATTTTTCTTTAAAAATTATCTAGTAGAAATGCTTTTTAAGGTATTTTCAAAAGTTACAGTGTGTTTTATATAGTTTGACAAATAGTAGACACTAGTGCCTGCTATATCTATTTCAGTAAGAGTTATAATATTTTTATAATAAATTTGTATTTTAATAATTTTTATCACATAATTTAGCTTATTAAATGTTTTGCAAGAACCCCCCCCCCCCCTCCTTCAAGCTATACTGCATCTGAACATTATTGTAGGACGAATATTTTTTTCTCAATTGATAACAATCAAGAAACATAGAGTTTAAACAACTAAATCTGTAAATTGGTATGAACATAACCAGCCATTTTGTAATAAATAGTTGGATATATCAGACCCTCTAAACCAGATGACATCATGCCCTCCAAATTAAACAAAGGAAGACCCAAAATATTCAAATGCTACATTCATCGCTCTCTGAAAGTAAAACAAACGAAACATGCAAAAATAGGTAGGATAATTTAGCAAAACACGGGAAAAAATAAATCTTCTAAAAAAGATTGCAATAACAAGGTATAGAAAAGATGTTGCCTGATGCTAAGCTAGCTAGTTGAGAGACTTCTCTTGGCAAAAGTGTTCTTGTTATTGTGCATCCACACTTTGAGCACTCTTCTCTTGATTCCAATCTCTTGGCAAAACTTGTGCACTACAGATTCCTCTAGCTTCTGTATCCTCCACCCTGCCCTTTCTGCAAAACCCAACATCTTCTCCTTCTGTTCTTGTGTGAACTTGGTTCTGAACCTCTTCTTCACCTTTTCAGTTGGAATTTCCAGCTCCTTATTGATCCCATCTTCATAGTCCTTCTCTTCAGACTGATCAGAAGGACTAACGGAGCCACTTTTGTTGGCACATAAATGCGCCAAAATGGGCCTTATCTGAGTAGTATCAGGAATCAAAGGAGTGGAATTAGAATCAGACTCTATCTCTTTTCTGTGAAAGTTTCTGTGGCAGCTGCAAGCTGAACACTTGAGAGCCTCCAGTGTGCCTTCTTCTCCACCAGGCATGAACTCACCACACCCATCGATTGCATTGCCACCAATTGCAGCTGCATGGTTCTTCAGACATTCCTTGTATCTTATTATTATCATTTTCTCCGCCCTTCTATCAACATGAAAATTGCTAGACTCCATGTCTCTATATATATAGAAGCTTTTACAAATGAGTTAATAACTATGTATAGATGAATGACAAAGAAAAACCTTCTATGATGAGGAAGGTATATGGAACCTGATAAGGAAAATATGTGATATATTAATGTTTGCTAACTTTGTCAAGGGAGGGGAAGGGGAGGTTAAGAGGAAATTAGAGTTGATGGAACAAGTATACGAGGTTTGTGAATTTTGCAAGTTAAGCAACAAACGGTATATATTAACACTATATATAATAATATTAAGGGGTGTGTATAAGAATTAAAGAGGTTGAGGTTGAAATGGAGGTATAGGGTATTCGAAATACTATTTTATTGATCACCTTTAGCTAAAAGAAGTAGCACAGTAGTTTATGGTTTCAGATATCTTTTGTCTCTGTGTGTAAGTGTATGAGAAAGAAAGAGAGGCCTTAATTGAAATTAAATAAAGAAAGCAGAAATGTTTATTAGGCTAGAGACATTGAAAAAGTTGAGAGTGCATGCTATTGCTTTGCTTTGCATACACTGTTAGACACCGAGTTTACGCTACTAAAAAGAGTTGTCTTTTTAAAAATATTTGGATTAAATTAATAAAAGAACTACCAAACAAAAATTAAACAGAAAGCCGAAGGAGAATATTTGTGGAGAATTGTCCACTTAGAAGAAAAGATTGTCTATTGCTTTGCAAGTTGCAATAAGTGCATTACTTTAAAGAGGGTTGGACTATCCTAGATTTGGTTGGTTTTCCCCACTTCCCATTTATGCCAACGTTACTATAAAAGGTAGAGATCATCATTTTCAATTGCAAAGTCCAGCCAATCTTAAGAGAAAAGTCTTGTACTACTTATAAAATTTTTTCAGAGTAGTGTTATTCTTTCAACATGTTTTTATAATCGCTTTTACATAAAGAAAAAAGATAAAATAATAATATGATAGAGGGATAATAAAAAAAAGTATAGAAATAGTTATTAAAATAATATTATTCGATCTTTTAATAAAGATTGGTCCTAGGAAAACAGATAATTCAAAAGTGTGAGTCTCTTATTGCATCAAATGTTAAATGAAAAACCATTACTTTATAAGTTATTTTAATATATTCAAGCCTCAATAGAACACAATATTTTTTTTTAATTTTATGTCATTTAAGAAACGTTTCTCTTTATTGGTATATTTCTCTAAAAAGTTTATTAAACGGATGTAAAGCTATCAATTTGAGTTACCTAACCTGTCTTAGCTCAATATGAGTAGTAGACTTACGTGGACTAGGTTTAAAAGGCTTGACTACGTGAATTGACCCACACTTTAACCAATTTTATTTTTATTTTCATTTTTACTCAAAAAATTCATTTTAATATGTTATAGCTGTAAAAATTATATTTTAATTTTCATAATATTTTGTATCAAACTAAATCTATATATCAAATTAAACAAATTAAAAATAAATTCAAACGTATTTAAAATTAAAATATCACGGATTACTTATAACACAAACACTTTAGATATTTTGGTAGTCTCAATTATTTCAACCAAACACTATAACACGAGCAGCCTAAACATTGCCTCGACCTAAACCTTCTTGTGATATAAGCTCAAATGAATTAGACCAAAAATCTTAAATTTATTTAAACTTGATCGATCAGGTTCTTAAATTTACGAGTATATTCGGCCAATTCGTTAGACTAATCTATTAATTTTTTCAACTATAAACAAAATAACCCAACAGAAGGTAAGAAGGAAGAGAAGCCGTAAGCTTACCGCTCAATTAACAATAAATTATATTCACTCTAACTTGGCAATTGCACTGTGAATTCATTAGCATATATAAAAGAGTGTATAATTTAAACTTAGCCTTATCATACATTTTTGGTAGTCTAAAGGTATTATTTATAGAAAATAATTTTATTTAAATTAAGTAAAATTATTATAAATAACAAAATTTATATTTTAAATTTTTGACGTGATTATATATCTAACTCAAAATTATTAATTAAATTAGAATGATCTTTTGGTATTTAACTGATCCATGCGCTCATTGATAAATCTAAACTTAGTATTTGAAAAGTAAACAAGTAATAGTCCTGCATACTTAGGGTTAATAAATAGGTATAACAATAATCACTATGACCAACAAGAAACTGCTAATTGTGATCTACAATATAATTGCCACCCAAATGATTAGGCCCCAAGCATAAGTGACAATTATAGGTTGCTGATGATAATAAGACCTCTCTATGCTGCCCCTTGATTCAAAGTCTCCAATAATCATATTCTATGTTTATGATAAATTCATCGGTAACTCGTTTACACATGCAATGTATAGAGATATACAAGATTAGAGTTTAATTATAAGGCATTATATCATCTGTTGTCAATTTTTGACCTCCAGAAATTTGAAGTAGCATGAAGAATGAAAAATGAAAAAAAGGAGATTTTGGAAAATCTGATTGCAACTCTACAGGAAGATCTTTTGCATGTTTTTGGGTTGGATCCACCTGACGGATAGGAGCTGTATATGTTGCAGTATGGTATAAAATCAAAGATGAAGCAATTAGTTCTTAATTTAATTTTGATATATTATTTAATTAAATTTTTAGTTCTTCAAAATTTTGAAACTTTGCTAGTTAGAGCATGTTTGTTTGCATTTTTTAAAAGAACTTTTCTCTTTTTAAAATTAAAAAAAAAAGTCATGAAATTTTTGGAATAAAAAACTTGATTAAGTCTGATACGTGTGAGTATAGAAAGAATAGATATTTGTATTTCATAATATATTATTATATAAATTAATTAAAATATAAAATACTTTTAGTTGTAAATTAATCAAAATTAAACTCATTAGTTATCTAATGAACTTGCCCTGCAATAGGAAGTTCTTCTAGAAGAGGTATGTTTAAGGTACAAGTGATGGGTAACGTGGAGTTCTTCTGGGAAGTCCAAGTGATAAAAATGCATTTTAATTGTCTCACCCTCTGTGGTCCAACTGACGTATTACGTACATAATTATGAACGCCACCAACAATAACAAAGTTTTTCTTCGATTATTATTGTTAATGATTCCATTTTAACAAAAGGATACTAACCCTATCATAGGATTCATAATATGGGCATATGCCTCACCACTAATTAAGATGTCAATGAAGATTACTAATAGTGTTTGATTTGGTGTCGTTTCACTCAGTTTAATAAAGATTATTTTAAAGACGTTTAAAAAGTAGTTGCTCATGTACAGGTTAACAAGAGATTAAAGTTGTTGAAAAAACAATTAAATTGAAATTTTATTTCAACTTTAAAGTTAATATTTATTCAAATTGTTCAAAGGAGTTGTAATTTGTTAGTCAACTTAATCTGCAATGAGCTTTAGAGGATCGTTAGAAACATATTTTTTTAAAAATATTTTTAGCTATTAATAAAAATTTATTAAAAATATAAAAAAATTAAATTGTGTAAGAAAAAAATAAGATTTACATAATTTTGTAGTTTAATTAATCATACCAGCATGTTACTAACATTACTTGTAAATTTTGAATGAGTTGAATTATAACAAAATTTACGCATAAAATATATGAACTTAATCAATCAACCCATGTATTTTTATTTTTATTTTTATTTTTATTTTATCATTCATGCAAATTAAATTAGTCTATTTTATTATTTTATTTTTAATGTTAATTTTAATATTTATGTTTTAGTTTTATTTATTTATATTTTTTTATTATTTTTAAATTTGGTGAACCAATTCGTGAGTTAACCCCACCAAATTGATGGACTGAGTCAAATTAACATTTTTTTGCCTCGTTTCAAAAGTGAGTTGAATAGTTAACTTATTATTAAACTCAACTTGTTATGAGTTAACTCAAATGAGTTGGATCGCCTTATTTTAACAATAATAATAATAATAATAATAATAATAATAAATAGATTCTTTACTTTGCATCATGGAAAAGGTTAATTATTAAAGGCTAGTCCAACATAAATATAGGCCTTAAATAACTTTTAAGATAATTTAAAAAAATTAATTAGCAAGAGACCTATTTTTAAAGATAAAAAATTATTTTATATATAAAAGAATTATAATAATTATGAAATATAAAGATGACTCTTAATTACAGTTTCTCATAATAAATATTCATAAAGTATTAAAAGTGTAAATATATGCTATTTAATAGGTCACGAAATAAACTTTTGATCCAGTTTAAAAATTGGGCTATAAATAACTTATAGATTCACTATCAAACGAAAGAATTAATCTCTTCAACTTTTTGAATTTACAAATTAGACATACATATCTTGAGTGCTTTGAGTATATATATGGCTAGTTGCCTAATTCTTCGGTAATTAATAATTATGAACTTGAATTTAGCATTAGGAATGATAATCGGATCTAAAGCTATTGACTACCCATAAAAATTATTTATAACAGGTATACCACAAAATTTCAAAGACAATCACGAAAGTCTTGACCCTCTTTAAATGATAATATTATGAGATGTCAAGAATTGAAAAATAATTAAATTCTGTGATAGTTCCTCTTCCTCCCCCTTCTCAATTAATCTAAACTTCATAAATAGTAGGCTAATGGTGTCAATTTGGATTCACAGCTGAAAGCAAGTTAACAACTATGAATCACAAAAGAGAAAAATTACAAGAAAATAGGAGTTAATAAAACCTCAGGCACAGTACATATCCTTGTAGATTATACAAGCATCAATGTAATTTTATTAGAATATATGAAAAACAGCAGAACAGAGAAGCTATATGATGTATCAGCTAGTTGCTGCAGTAAAACCAAAAGAGGCATAAGACATAGAACCACCATCCCAACTATCATGGACAACTTTGGCCTTCGAGTTTTCACCAGCAGCCCCCATAGCCACATGCAATGGAAAGAAGTGATCCGGCCAAGGATGAGCCTGTTTTGCATATGGGGCCTTCTCATCGAAGTGATTTACCTCCTCATATCTACAAGAGTCATACATATATATATATATATTGAACATTAGCATTAGAAAATGTATCACCATCACATACATATTGGTTGGTGCTATCTTTTCATTCAAAACTATGCCAATGATCGTAATAATTAGTCACTAAAAGATGTACCACATGAACAAGAAGCATGGTTGAAGTTATGCTTATGAATATGAATACGAGGGAAAAAAAAGATAAATAACAGTTTACTCTTAAAGGATAGCTGGCAAAACAGGTTACCCTACCAATTTGGACCGGCTCATGACAGGTAACAAGCTTTAATGGGTCAAACCGAAAAATGTCATGATATAATTTAAACTAAAATAGTGTCCAAAACATAAAGTTCAAAACACAAAAAATATATATGAGGGAACAAATTTAAAATATATGAAATTACAAGAGAATAAAGAGTAATTTAACCCCAAAAAAAAGTACATAGGGAGCTAACACATACCTTCCTTGAATGAGAGAGTTTTTTAACCAGGAATCAAAGGCTACAGCCCAGGGAGCAGCAGGGCTATTGCGAGGTCCAATTGCTCTCAAGTTATGGATGGCACTTCCAGAGCCAATTATTAGAACACCCTCATCCTTAAGAGGAGCCAATGCCTTTCCCAAGTTATAGTGATAAGTACCATCTCTGTGTGATGAAACTGAGAGTTGACACACTGGAATATCTGCCTCTGGATACATCAACATCAGAGGCACCCAAGCACCATGGTCAAGCCCCCGTTTTCTATCTTCATCTACTCTGCTCAACCCTGATGCTTGGACTAGTTCCTTCACCCTCTTTGCCACGTGTGGAGCCCCCGGTGCTGGATACTTCAGCTGCCAAAAAAGGGCACAACATGTTAATTCAAGTGAAATTTATAAACCTTGTTTTGAAGAAATGAAATTCTCCGTCAAACTAGGAAAATACGGCCATGGAACAGGCAAATACTGGATAGCAATTCAATTACTGCAACACTCCTTCTTTAGTAAAATCAAGCTTGCAAAATCTACATGTTTTTCTATTGATTTCACATCACTCGATGCAATTGATCAACCATAGATAAGCTTGTGAATGCACTGAAAGGTTATAATTGTAACTTGCAATTGGGTACACGACATAAGACAAAGTGGAAAACTACAAACCTTGTACATGACCTTGGGGAAGCCATAGAAGTCGTATATGGTGTCGTTGTGATCAACAACATTGATGGTGGGAACAGAGGTGTCCCAGTGACCGGAAATAACAAGAATGGAAGAGGGTCTCTGGGGAAACACTTCCTTCCACGATTTCAAGAACTTCCATGCTGGAATTGAATCATCAATGGCCAGTGATGGCGATCCATGTGATATGTAAAACGTGTCCTTCAATGCCATCTTCCGTTTCTCTTTAATTGAATGAACTGTGCTATGACAAAATCTAAATATGATATTCATTTATACATGAATATGAAAAGAAAAAGGTTAGAGGATGGACTTTGCATAATATCGACGCTTACGCGTTTAAACTTTTGACATTTGACCATAACATTTTCTTATTATTTTTCGTTATTTGATAATCACATTGTCCAAGTACAATAATCATAAAGACTAGCACATTCAAGGGATGAGAATCGACTGCGTTAGGTAACATTCACCATCCCTTTATATACAAATCTCTTAAGTTTCTTTTACACACTAGTTATTAGAGATTCAGATTATGTAAATGAGAAAAACGTTAATCCCTATCCATAAAATTCTAAGCAATTATGAATAGTAATATTATTATTTTAAAATATTTAAAGTAAGTCCCAGAAATTCAAGATAAAGAAACAGTATTAATTATAATATATTGGAGTTGCCTGTATTATATTTTCATCAGCATATGATACATAAAATATTAAATATACCCATTAAATATTTTAAATTAAATACAGAGAATTTTTAAAATGCACTTATTTACATGATGTCTCATGCAATTTTTTTTGTTCTGGTATTTGATATAGCTACATTTACTTAAGACTTGAAATAATGATCACAGGGTAAGTTGGAACGATTCTTACTACATCTATGTGCTTGATAGTCTCATTCATTTAAATGTGATTTTTAATAAATTTTATCAATTATTAATTTTTTAATTAATGTTAACAATATTAGTTAGCAATATCTTAAAAAAATTAATTTCATAGTGATTTGTAATAATATATGATAAATATATAAAATATGATTAAAAATTAATTATTAATATTTTCTTGAAATGTAATTCAAAATCATTATGAGTCCAATTTTTTTGAATCCGATTTAGAAGTGAGAGTTGGGTTGATCATAAGACTAAACTTGTTTTAGCTCAAGTTTAAGACATCATCACACTAGATTAATAAAACGTAAATTTTTTTGAATAGTTTTATTTTATCTTTTTTGAATAATTGCTAATATAGTAATAACCCCATTCCAAATGAAATTCCTGCGATAATGTGTAATTTGATTAGCATATTTGCTTATTCAAACTGACGTCATATAACTAATTGCATAGGCCGGCTTCGTTGACCTCTTAATCCAATGATCTACAGCTTTAGCCATCATTGACTTTATTAATGAATAGTCATCAGAGGGAGAATTTTCTGTTTTTTATATTAAAAATGTACGCTTTCACTAAATAAAATTATCACTTCATTTGCTGTGGTATCTGGTATAACTAATTCAAACTAAATAAAAATTGATTCAGATATTTATGTTAATTTGTGTTTGATAACATGATTAAAAACTAATATTTTAAGCATGTTTTAACCTAACGAGTGTTTTTAAATTAAATTTATCGAGCACATAAATTACTTAGTAGAACATTATTTCAATTTGATATATAATCTCAAATTTAAGTCTAAAAAAGGTCTCACTGAACAGGACCATAAAAACGTTAACTTTATATATTCAAACAGTAAAAAAAATATATCTTCTTTTTTATATTTTTTTTCCCTGTTTCATTCAACCATATTTCATGTAATCCAGAGTGTTAGTGAATATTTTATTACTTAAAACGACGCCTCACAGTCTAATACTTTATTTAAATCATATTACGATTTAATTTAAAATTATTCAAACTCATTTTATATTCCCTCCTATAGGTATTAACCTGAAATGAGTTTGAACAAAGAGTAGCACACAACATTCAAATAAATGACCGTTTTGAGAGTGAAGTAAATTTTAAAGACCAAAATACCATTTTAAAAATTCAATCACCAAATAACAGTAAAAGAGGAACATAAATCAGTAAGGGCATCCAAGGAGCATAAAGATGATGCCGAAAATTACGAAAACGTAAACGATACAATAAAAAAACTAAGGAAAACGATACATGATTTTATTGCTGACCAAAAACCAAATGAGAGAAAGTTTTGCCACTTTGCATAAGTCAAGGAAATTGGTCCCCAAAAACAGAACACAAAGGTCACTTTGATTCTTAAAAAAATAACATCAGTTTGTCCCTAGAGAATATAAAAAATAAAACATTTTAGTCCTGATATTCATGAATAAAAGGGCTAAAATATCTCACTTAGAGACTATTTGGTGACTCTTTTCTTCAAAGACTAAGTTAGGGGTGAATTCTTCCACGAACAAAATTAGGTATTCACCACCAAAATCAAAATAAAGCATAGATGTGGCTTCACATGAAAAAATAAAATAAAACAAACACCAAAAGATCAACAATTTTCCTTTGTTGTCCTTTTCAACTTCTTCCTCGCAGAACTATGGTTAGTGGTTTTAAATGGCTGTGAAGCATAATTCCTGAGCTTTTGAAGGATCTTTCTTTCACTGATCCGCAGCATCAAAGAATGATGCTGCTTTTTTTCTCTAACATTACTACACCTTCCCAATGCCTCAATATCATCTTCAATTGATTTCAAACCGTAGAGACTCTCCCTCATATCAGCAAGTGACAACAGAGCATCACTTACTTTTTTAGTCAGCAACGATTTATTGCTCATATTAGAGGTTTCCCTTGATAAGATATGATTATTCAAAAGAATGGTTTCACTTGATTCATGACAATTTCCAGCAATTGATACTGAAAGGTCTAACTTATGGTAGGCATCATCTGGTAATAAAATGATGTATAATAAAATGAGGAGCTCAATCTGCGGTTCTCCATCAAATGAGATCTCAAAATATTCACTGTTTTGGCTGCCACACGCAGAATAGCCTAACCTTCTCCAAAGGGAGGCTCTTGCTCTACCGTGGCGGTCAGAAAACAAAGAAGAACCCCATTGAAGTACCAGTTCCAAATCAATGTTCACAATATCATAGGAATTGTCTTGCTCAGTAAATCCATATCTATGAAGCAAAGCAGCATTGCCCAATAACCCGTAAGTATTAAATACCTGATAGGCAAGAGGAACTTGTAAATATTAAAGTATCTTCAAGGGAAGAATAAGAGGTCACTTGCTACATCAAAGAAAACTATATCTAATAGAAGAATGTTAGCAACATACTCTTTCTAACACACTCTTAACTATTGGCTAAAATTTATTGAAAACTACAAAAGTATGAGAGAAACATTAATTTAGGAGTGAGAAATAGTGAAAACAAAGTGATTTTTGTAGTTTTCAATAAATTTTAGTGAATAACTAGGAGTGTATTAAAAATAACAGTGTTGTTGGCATCCCTCTATCTAATATATTGCATCAAGAGTACCATAGCAACATTGGCTGTCATTGAACATTTCAAATTAAAATGAAAAACATTTCCAAAATTATCAGAAAAATAAATAAACATATATTACCTTGAGGTTCATTTATGTGATTACGCAAGACTAATCACTTGTCCACGAAAGTTAAGAAAATCACCACATAACTGAGGAAAATTCTTACCTCAGCTCCACTGCTGACATCTTTTATCATGATCATCTCCAGCATTGAAGTATCACCCTCAGTAACTGAAGAACTATCTGACTCACTAACAATGCAGTTTCCAACATGAGCTGTATCTAATGCAGTCATATCCGTATAGCAATTTTGAGCCAATGCTGCTTCATCAACAATGCCCTCGTCATTGTTAGAACCATCAACATCAGTATCAGATTCATAATTAGAGGGCATAGCAGTGAAATGCACATCCTCTGCACCCGTTTTATGATTGAATCTAGAACAAAGCACGTTATAGACAATATTAGAAAAGGAAAGCCATTAGATCTGGATCATAAACATATAAGGAAACACGAACACTTCAAATTAGTAGTTGTGTCATGTTGACACTTGGAATACCTTCAATTATATTTTACTTTTATTTTGTAAACTTTTATAGAAATACTAATGGGAATATTACAATAATTAGATAAAATGCAACAATTTTTGAATGTCTACAGTGATTCATTTAAAAATTCAAGTATCATTTCTATCTTTTGAATTAGATTTGTATTTTATGCTAATTTTATACGTTGTATTACGTTTGTGTTGTGTCCTATAATTTTAAAATTATCAAATTCCCCATATCTGTGTCATATTGCATTTGTATCATGTTTGAGCTTTCTAGCACATAAATCACATTATGCAGATTACGCATTCTCTCAGTCTCTTTGGAAAGTTTGGCTATTGCTCTTATTTAAATTAAAAACCTCACAAGATATTGATGAACCATAGCAGTTCTAATACTATACAAACACAAGCAAGCATTACTTTCTAGATAGAATAAACTTGTCAGGATCCACTAAACTTGAAAAAGTTTCAATGCTATAACTCAAAATTATCATTCAACCAAGATTGAAGAATTACACACTTCCTTAAAACCACTTACTTACAGATTTGAGTTTAAAAAAATAATAAATAGCAAATACAGGGGTACTCTGAAAACCAAGTTCACCACCAGAGGCTCTACTTACAAATCTGCCAGGGGAACCATGCCATGACCATGATAATCATCAATCTCAAAAGACCGTGAAGATATAAGACTTTTCGCTGCAAAGTATTGTTCAGTACCAAAGAATTTTGCATCAAGCTTTCGTGGTGCTAAATCCAATAGGGGAAGAATATTCTCTTTCCAGTCCTCATATATAAGAGCTTTGTCTTCTTGCACTGTCTGCCTACAATCATAAGAGATTAGAAAATTTTCATGACAGGTAAACAAGTTAATTACTTAATTATATATCCTTTTCTCTTCTTTATGTTTCAAACTCCCTTCCAATGGATATAATTATGAAAATTAATACACACACACACACACATAAAGAAAATTAGTCAAATATCATTCAGAATATGAAGATTCCAATGGGATTCTAGTATGCACAAGTCAAAAAGCAAAACAAGCCAGACATTAAGCAGCCAGTTAGCAACACTTGAAAGACAATCTAATAAGCAAAAACTCATTTAAGAAACAATAACATCCTCCTGCCATCTTCACACAAGTATATAGAAGCAAAGAAGAATCATCAATCAACAAACACAAGCACAAATGGTCATACTGTAAGTGGTCAATTTCAATCCACCCTTCATGATTAGTTTAGGTCAATATAACGTATACCTGGTGAAGTTCTGTACCACACAAAAGTTCATTTACTTCATTGAGGGTCCAAACAATAGGCAAGCATTCTTGGTAAGGCAATAGCTGAAGATAGCCAGCCCAAGGTGAGTCCTCACCCAAGCTTCTCTCATACATGATGGCAACTGCTAGGCCCAAATGACCATCCAAACCAGTATCTTCAATGATCTCACGTGCCCCACTAGTCTGGATGGTAAGGCAAGCTTCTTTAGGCATCTTAGCCACAACATTTCCTTCCTTCAATTCGCACAAAGCTCTCACAGCTATTCCCTCTTCTAGGGTGTCCACAAACTCAAGTGCATCACTCCATTCGAATCCCTTAGACTTCATCCACCGCTTGAATGCCCTCAAACGCCTGTGCAGAGAAAGAGTAAGCAAGTTGTTCAGAAACAGAAACATGTGCTGTGTTTTGCAGCAAAGTCAAAATCTCAATTTGCAGTATGTGTAGCAATTAGCGAATGAGTAAATATAGAGGCATTTGGATACTCTCGTGTTAGTAATATGATATGATCATATTGTTGAGAGAAACACAATTTTTTTGTCAAACTACACATATCATAATTAGTGTCATCCAGTAATTAAATTTGATAAAAAATTATATCTTTTTTTCTATAATGTAACATATTATGTAGCATAATGACGCAAGAGGATCCAAATCTAATACAGAGCTAGTGATGTTTTGCCTTGGCATTGTTCAGCAATAAAAGTTAATGACTTTAATGGGTGAGAGAGTGAAAGCCACGATTTTTGGATGCCCTTCGGTTAGTTTCATTCATTTTTTAAGGGAAATGAGGAATAATGATCAAAGAGAGAGATTGGAAAACACGCGTACCTGGTGGCCATGGGTGGAGGGAAAGAAAGGAGAGGGTGTTGAAAGGTGATGTGTGGATTGTCTCAAGGGTTTTAGAGTTGCAAGTTACCAGTGCTGCAGTGAGCTGAAGCCTTTGGGGGTTTGGGCTTTTCTGTTTAATAAGTTCACAATGTAATGGGCCCATGAAGCCACCCTTCCCAGCCTTTTTTTTTAATTTTAAAACCAAAATATGACTATTGACAATAAAAAGTTAAGAGGATACAGAAAATTTTTTCAAGTGAAATAATTGTCACAATTAATTTTATGTTAATAAATAATAAGTGAGTGATTTATTTAAAATAAATATAAATATATTTTAAAAATTATGGATTCTTCTTTCCTTTGTTTTTCTTTCATATTTCTTTTATCCAGACAAATTAAAAACGCACTCATTTTCCATTTTTTTCTTCATTTTGTTGCTCAAATCAAACTGGGCATTAATGATTTTTCTGTTTTGTCTTATTTTTTTCTTTTCACAATCTAAGTCAATTATAGGTAACAAAAGTCAATTATATGTAACTACCATATCTTAAAATAGTTAAGATCTGAAATTACTTCTTTTATATAGAGAGAGGTTAATTTTTTTTAAGGCCTGTTAAAATTGGTTGAACGCACTATGTCAATCGACTTAAATATATAAATTACTCAAATTAATAATTTTTTACTCAAAATATGCTTTTGTTATTTAAGTATACCCAGCATGAGAATCTTTCCTTAGTTCACCTGTGGAGAGATTCAGCAATGGCCGTTAGCTGACGTAGCAGTGGTGTCGCATTTCAGATTATAGTCCTTTTTTTTTTCCCTCATGTAAGTAAAAAGTAAATAAATAGATTTGATTTTGTTACTTAAACCGGGATGTGGCATTCCATTTGCTTTCAGCCAAAAAATTCCTAATATATCAAATTCATATCGAACATGTTTCTAGCAACAGATCACGATGATCCTACAATTCGAAATAAACAAATGAAATTTAGAATCAAGACTATTTTTCAAAAGTTGACGTTCCACTTCATCAAAAATAAAATATAATAATTTTCTTAACACTCATCATTCGTCTCTTTATTTAAACTCAAAATTTATATATATTTGTTATTTAAAACCCCCATTTTCTTGATAATTATTATTTTTATTTGCACGTTTCATATTGAAACCTTCTAAAAAAGGGGTCTTGATAATTTATATTAGAACGCGAAAGTGATATTTATCAGTTCATTTTGAATTGCCCGGATCCGTAATGACAAAGAAGGAAATCGGTCGCTGACCACGAATTGCAAAATATAGTTAGCACTCACTCATAATTTAACAAGGGATAGATTCGTCATAAGATATTTGGAAACAATAATATAAATAACTTATAATCCTTGCAATTTTTTAAATTTATTTTAATAATTTTTATAATTAAATTTGTGCAATGAATATTATATAACAGTTTTATTAATAAATTTTTTATTGTAAATAAAATCTAAGGTCCATAAAAATATAAATTTTTTTATTTAGTTTTTATAAGAAAATATTAATATTAAATATTACAAAAATCGTAATGTAAAGAATCAAATATAATATGACATATATCACTTACGTGAATCAATTAGTAAATAATTATTTTATTTTAACATATAATTTTAAATGTAATAATTTTACTTGACTTAAATAAAATGACTTCTAATAAAAAAATATTTATAATATAAATAAAAAATAATATGTAAATATATTTTAAACTATTTTTAATTAAAATTATTACAATAATATAAAAACATCACGTGAGTTTTGATTTTTAATGTATTTTCAGTTTTTTTTTACTTAACCTTTTTTCACCGTCAAAGAATTATAAGATAACATGAATAAGAAATACTTAATTTTCATATATATTTTTTTAATAGAGTGTTATACAAGGAATACTTTTTATATATAATTTTATATTATAATATTTTTAATTAGTATAATCAGAGATATATTAATATATTATCTTATACTAAATGTGTTGCGTCACTGAAACGTGAAAGTTAATTAATAACTTTTAATAAATGGAACAAAATATTGCATATTTATTTATTTTAGAAATAAAATTAAAGAAAATTGAAAGGAGCGAATTGAGATTCTGGTGTTTATATTTAAGTATCGTGGTGCGGTGCTGCAGCGGAACACAAAGACTTGCGTTTTGTATTGGAAGCAGTGGGTGGACATATAAGTAAAACGAGCGCGAGGGAGGAACACACACAGCCTCCTCAAATAACGTAGTGGAAAGAAAGAGGGTCGATAATAGCCAAGGTGAAATGATAGAAACCACAATTTCTAGGGTTTTGTTTTTCAAATTTCGCAATTGTTCCGTTGATCACTATTTTCGCATGTTTCTTCCAAGTAATGTTACCAGTAGAAGTAGGGCTGTTTCATCTTTCCATCTTCATTTCTTTAGTTAGGATGCAACTTTCAATTCGATTTTATATTTTTCTCGTTAGGGAGAAAGGCTGTTTTCTTTCTTTGTGTTGGGTGTTTCTTACTTTCGAGATCTGTTATTGCTATATTTCTAGTTTTTACTCATCGGTAATTGCTTTATGCACTCTTCCTTTTGCTAAACTCATTCGCCTATCGTAGCGTTGTAACCGAACTTGTACTGTATGTATGTATGTGAGTGCTGTGTATGAGAAATTTTGTGTTTGCTTTTATACGTTGTTAATTTGATTTTGTGTTAACTGTATTGAGGATGTTGCTTCATCAATTACTGTCTTTCTCTTCGTTTCTACTTTGAATATTGTCGTTATAGGTTTCAATGTGTGCTGACGCAACTGTTGTACAGTGATTTTGAATGCTTGTGAAAATTGTTGTGGCCTTTTGTATGGTTTTCTAAACTCTCTTATTGTTGGTTTGCAGTTAATTTTGACTTTCATATAACAAACAGACTGCATAGGGATTCTTTTGGCTGTCAGACTGTTTCCTTTTGAGTTTATGACTGTGTTGGGTTTTCATTATGAGTGGTGCACCTAAGAGATCTCATGAAGAGTCCGTTCATTCATCTTCCAAGCACCCGCATGAAGATTCGGGCACATATTCCAAGTTGGTTTCATCGTCAGTTTCAAATGAGTATCATATGCCTTATGATATAAGTCAGGATTCCCGGGTGGCAAAAGCACCCCGAACTGAATTTCGTGATGCAGATAAAAGATCTCCTCTTCATTCAGTGTATCGCATGCCGTCATCTTTGAGTGATTCTCATGCAGATCATCCTATTGGTACTGAGAATAGGATAGAATCAAGGGATTCCAAGGACAGTAGAGATCTCAGGTTTGAGAATCGTGATACAAAGACAGAGAAGAAGGAGGTGTATGGTGAAGCAAGAAGGGATCCTCAGAGTGCCAAGAGTGAAAAGGATGTGCGCGTGGAAGGTAGAGGAGATGAAAACAAGGATGTTAGACATGATCGAGATAGTCATAATGATTCAAAAGGTGACACCAAGACAGAAAAGGATGGTTTCAGTGTGGTTGGTAGCCATTTGAATTGGAAAGATTCAAAAGAGTACCATAGGGGAAAAAGATACTCTGATGCCCCTAGTGGGAGTTTGGACACATGGCATATGTTACGTGGCAATGCGCAAGGTTCAGTTGAGGTTGGGAAGGAGAGTTCAACAGCAGAAGAAAGGGATTATGTTGAAGCTCATGAAGCTGTTGGGGAGAACAAAGTTGATCCTAAAGGTGATGATAGATCTAAAGAGAAAGATAGAAAGAGGAAGGACGTGAAGCATCGGGACTGGGGAGAAAGGGAAAAAGAAAGAAGTGACCGTAGAAGCAATACACAAGTTAGCAATACCAGTGGTGACTGCAAAGAATCTGCCAAGGAAGATAGAGATGTAGAAAGGCTGGAGAGGGAGAAAAAAGATCTTCCAAAAGAGAAAGAAACTTTAAAAGAGAGGGAAAAGGATCAGATGAAGAGGGAATTGTGGAATGGATTGGAGAAAGAAGTTTCAAATAATGAGAAGGAACCTGCTGATGGATCAGTTAAACTTCCTGAACAAGAAATTTTGTTACCAGAGCAAAAGAAACAAAAGGATGTTGATAGCTGGAAAAATGTTGATAGAGAAGCTAGAGAGAGGAGAAAAGAAAGGGATACTGATTTAGAAGGAGATAGGTCTGATAAGCGTAGTAGGTGCTTTGACAAGGAATCAGATGATGGATGTGCTGATGTAGAAGGGGCGATAGAGAAGGAGAGGGAAGTCTATAATTATAGCAGTCAGCACCGTAAGAGGATACAACGACCTAGAGGTAGCCCTCAGGTGCCTAACCGAGAGCCTCGTTTCAGATCCCGTGCCCAAGACAATGAAGGGTAAGTTCTTCCTGTGCCTTTCTTGGTTTTTTCATTGTTTGCAAATTTGATGATCCAGCAAATATATTTTCATTCAAGTATCTTGTGAAGTGTCTGTACATTTTTATTTTAATTTATACCCTTTGTTTCAGTTATAAAAGTTAAAGCTTCAAAGTTTTATTTGATAGAAGTTTCTGTCTTGGTTTTTTATTTAAGGTCCTATATTCTATGTTTTGGTTAAGTAATTAGATCTGTGTGTATATTTTGCAGGTCTCAAGGTATGCTGTCATTTTGTTTCACTGTCTCGATTTATTGTTAGACCGCTGAATTTGTACCTTCGTGAAGCAATGCAGGTTTCAGCAGAGATTACTATTATTAACCCTTTGCTTTATATTTTATGTTATTATTCTCTTTCATATTTTGCATCTCATGTACACTTCCTTACTAATATGTTTTGTGATGTGGCATTGTTATCATTTCCTATTCAACTGATGGTACTCTTGTTGATGGAATAGAGAAGATTAGAGCTTGGTATTTCTGTTATCCTTACATTTGCATGTCAACTATATATGAGTTCTGATATTTCAGGGAAAGTAGAAGTTTCTTCTGTTGTTTATAAAGTTGGTGAAAGCATGCAAGAACTGATAAAGTTGTGGAAGGAACATGAATCATCTCAATCTCAAGTGGATAAAAATGGTGAAAGCTCTAATAATGGCCCCACTCTGGAAATTCGGATACCGTCTGAGCATGTCACAGCTACAAACCGCCAAGTAAGATTTTTTTAATTTTTTGTTCTTATAAAATTCATGAATTGGTGTCTTTATTTTTTTCGGTTTTTGGGGTGGGAGGGAAGGGGGGACTATGTTGGTGGCTTTCTTTTTTATTACATTGTCTATTCTTCCTCCTGCTTATTAGTATAAGGGTAGTGTTTTTTGTTGTTTTTTCCCTCCTGATTTATTTTTTGCGCTTTCTGATGTAGTGTAGAATACTTGTACTTGCTCTTTGCACCATGAATGAAAGTGTATTTTTTGCTAATTGTCAAAAGAAAGTCAAAAAGGTTTGAGGATTGTGATCCATCCATAATGGCTGATAATTGTGTTCTTTTACTGATTTTGACCTTATTATTCTTATAAATTATTTTTCTTATTTATTCCCTCTATTTTCTTTCTCTTTCCTTTTGCTTTATCTTTTACTTGTTGTTGATGCAGTAAATGTAGTGTTTAGTCCATATATAAAATTTTTAAGTTCTTGTTGATTCTTCCTTCCCATTAACACAAATTTTCTGAAGTAGTAATATACTGATTTTAACATTTTTTCTTTCAACACTTTCTAGACTGCTACATGGTTCCTGTAACTGTTACTTGGACTGCAGTTTGCCATTTTCTGTAATTCTCATGCACATGCTGGAAACTAGTGGATGCCCATTTGATATGTTTTCATTTCAATTAGGATATGTTCTGTTCTCTATTATTGAACATTAATAAACTTTTGAACTTTATGTTTGGATTGTGAGCATTCTGAAAGGATAGTGTATTATGAAGGACAGAAATAGTTATCCAAATAATATTTTCTACTGTCTGTATTTTCTATTTCTTAAAGAAACAATTCAGATGAGTGCTTTGCCATTTATATGGTCAAGCTGTTGACTAGAAATCAATTGCTGTTCATTTTTGGTATTAGGCATTATTATTATATTGTATATCTTTAAAGTAATTGAATTTATTTGAAAAGCATGGTGAGAGGCTTCTCCCCCTATCAATGAAATGATGCATGCTTTACTGTTTGTAAATTCTTGAGTTATAGATTTTGTAATTTTCTGTTCTTTTTAGAGTTCATGATTCCTGTGATACATACTCCCCCTTCCAAATCTCCATAATTATTTGGGCCATTATTTTGGTCTTTTAAAACATTGGTTTAAATTTAGTTGTAAAATTAGGATTTTGAGACCTCTAAGTACCCTAAAGTTGGAACATATTATTAGTTGTGCTTTGTCACAAATTTTGTTGTCAAATTCTTCAAATAAAATACCGTTGATTCTATTTCTTTCATGATCTGATCTAGCCTCTATTAACCTTTAGAGTTGAATATTTTTAAAATGTTGTTTGTCTATTCATCCAGGATGCTCTGAGACTTCAATATCCATATTCTGGCAATTATCTGGTACCTTTTGATTTATTCAAATCTTCTGCTTCTTCCATAGTTCCACCTGTATGTGAGACTGCATGGCTACTTTTTGGTCAAGGGTTGTCAATACCCTATCTTATCAGAGTCTTTAGAAGATTAAGACCCTTACTTGCTAGAGTATTTTTACAACCAAACAACTATAGATCTACACTTCTCAGTGATCTTGAATTGTTTCCATTTTCCAATATGTAAACCTTCCTATACTTCTGTCCTACAACAATGTTTTTTACATTGAACAGTTGGAATTAAGTAGTTTGGTGGTGATTAGAATTGGGATACATGATTTTTCAACTGTACCACTTTATTTCATAGCCTTCAGATAAAAATTAAGCTTGTGTCAGTCTGAGAAAGAAATTATTAATTCAATGAAAACTGAGTAGATTGGCCTAAATAACCAATACTAGTTCTACAGTCCGTCTAGCTGTCTATGAATAATTAGTGAGTCAAATGTGGTTGAAATTCCTTTTGACTAGTTGTCTATAAATACTAGTTGAGATTGTTGAAGGGGCTGAGCAGGGTGAAAGCTCCTCTCATTTTTAATTTTTTTTGCTATAATCGAAATATGAGGCTAAGTGGCTTCTGGTAGCGTAATGGAAAACTAATATATGCATTGTAGTTTTGAATGAAGATTAAATTTTGAAAATTATGTGTTCTTGTTAAAAGTGAATGAACAAAACTTATTATGTAATAATATTGTTACAATGTTCCTCTTTATTAGAAATGGGCTAGGCCTGATTCAACTCCTAAAAGCTAACTCAAGGAGAAGATTGTCCAAGTTTTATAATGATTATTCGAGCCATATTTCTAGTCAATGTAGGACATTTTAACATACTTCCTCATACTCAGGATTAGACATTAAAATCATGAAGTTTGCAGATACCATATTAGAAATGGGTTAGGTTTAACTCAATCTGAAAAGCTTGCTCAGTGAGGAAGAACCATGTCTTATATGGAGTATTTTGATCATATTTTTAATTGATATTGGATATCTTAACACACTTTGTTTCAGAGAAAAAATGTTTATGTTTATTTGATACTTTTGAAACCCAAGAAGGCATTGATTATCTTTTCTTCTACTTTATCCTTGTTTCTTGATAATATGAGGGTGAGCCTTAGAACAAAGGTAAGGTTGCTACTCTGTAACCTTGAGTTCACAGGATCAAATCCTGAAACAAACAACCTCTTTGCCTGTAGGGATGAGGCTGCATACATCTACTCTCCCTAGACACCATTATGTGGGAAGCCTTGTCAACTGTGTTGCCCTTCTATCCTTTTCTCTTGATACCTCCACTGTGTGGAATGAGAGAAAGCATCAATGGAGTGAGAGGGTAATTTAGTCAAATGTAGTATTGGGTTAGTTGATATTTTTCCAATCCTTGTTCAAAAACCTTAGATGACATATTTTGAAATAGAGGTGGTATTCAATTTTTACCAATTCAATAAAATAAATAGTATACATGACTAATTTGTATTTGATAAGTGGACGAAAAGTCTTGTCTAGAGCTTTAAACTAAAAGATGTAGGTAGCAGGAGCTTTTATCCGCCTATTTGTCATACCATTTTCTTTACTATCTGTTTTTTGGGGAGTGGGGGTGTTTTGTTTGATGTTAATGTTTAGACGAGATGAAAGTTATTTGCTTTTTTCCTTTTTCTCTGTATAATACAACTTCAGAATTAAAAATCTAAACGCAGGATACTGTTTAATATGATGTTCCTTTTGATGTTATACCTTGTCTTGAGAGTCACACTATTATATTCAGGTCAGAGGTGGCCAGCTTTGGGGGACTGATGTGTACACATATGACTCAGATCTTGTTGCTGGTATGTGTTTTTACGAACTGGATGCAGTCCTTTTCTTACACATGACAGGTCACATGTTTGACAATAGTATTTGTATTGCAACTTTGTTGCACAGTTCTCATGCATACAGGTTACTGTCGCCCAACAGCATCTCCACCTCCTGCAGCCATACAAGAATTGCGTGCGACCATTCGGGTGCTACCTCCACAAGATTGTATGTCCATACAGCCTGCCTTGCTTGTTTAAATCAGATTGATATCATCTAATTGTCTCTAAGTGGCCATGAAGTAAGAACTGATAAAATATGTATAGATATGTTGTCATAGTCTTGGGTTTCTATATGATACAACTACAAAGCATTTTTCCCACTAGGTGGGTAGGGTCTGCTAAATGGATCAAAACCATGGTTTTCTGTCAAAACAAAAAGTTTACAAAAGGCCATTAGATCTAGGCCTGTTATTGACAAGGTTTTGCATAGATGATGAGCATTTAAAATCTCCCAGTTGAACTTTGTTTGTCCTTTAGGATATTTAAAAAGGTTTATGATTGAGTTGTTCTTTTCAAATAATAATCAAGCTGAAATGACCATTAAGGCATTAACTAATTGTGATGTAAATATTGAGTAAAGGGATAAAGTAAAAAGAATTAAGAAAAAAGAACTGAAACTGTTTTAAGATTACAGGTGCTAGTTTTGGAGTAGTATTTGGGGTTGAAGAAACAGGTTTTGGAGAAACCAATGACCCAGGATCCATCCTCTTTCCTAAGCACACTTATATCCCCTCAAATATGCTTAGATGCACTCTCAAGACCTGTTTAGTCTCCAATTTAAATCTAGAATATGTCTCTGGAATGTTACTGGGGTAGGAATTGAGCTTATGAACTGAGATCTACTACATGTACCGTTACCTAAGAAGATAGCAGTACTTCTTCTATCGCAGTCCTGCCTACTGCATCATGCACCCTCTCGAAACTTATTTAATTATGTGCTTAATTATTTTCTTGGAATTTTATATATTTATCTATAGCAGGAAAATTAGCCAATTGTCAGTTCTGTTGGTTTCTCTTCTGCTTTTGTGGTTACTATCTTACTGTTACTGTGTTTCTTTTGAAGCTTTATTTGGATTATCTAAACATAATAATGATATGTTATATCAGGTTATATTTCTACACTGAGAAACAATGTTCGTTCCCGTGCTTGGGGTGCAGCAATTGGTTGTAGTTATCGAGTTGAGCGGTGTTGCATTGTGAAGGTATTATCAGAAGCCCTGCAAAATCTTCTGTTGTCCTTTGCAATTTTCACTTGTTGAAGTTATCTGATCTCTTCATTGCAGCTTCATATGCTTTAGATGTTGTCACATTTACATTGACATACACTTGAATATATTATTGGTTGAACCTAGTACCTATCTAATATTAAAAACTTAATATCTAACTGCTCATTTCCTTAATCTTCAGAAAGGAGGAGGAACTATTGATCTTGAACCTTGCCTTACACATACATCAACTATTGAGCCTACTCTTGCTCCAGTGGCTGTTGAGCGGACAATGACTACCAGGGCTGCAGCTTCGGTTTGTCCAGCATCTTATAATAAGCAAAACTTTGGCTGCAAAATTTAATCAATAATTATATAATAAGAATATGATCCATACCTATTTTATGTTGGTTAATTTGAATATTTGAGTATAACATTTTATTTTGGTATTCTCTTTAACATTCTTTTATGCTGTTTCATACATTAATCTTGCTGATACCTCTGGTTGTGCTTCTCAATAATTGAAGCACATATTATTGTATTGATTTCTTTTTCTTTTTAAAGTTGAGGTTTAGTGCTTTTAATACCATTGTATTTGGGATGTTCAATTAAATTCTGTTTGCTGGCTTTAGAAAGCGTGCCTTACTCTGCTTGCTAAGATTGATATATTGTTTTTGCTACTGAGAAGCAGGGGCTGACACAAATTTATTTATTTTTGTACTGGATCTGTTTTCTTTGCACCTTCCAGGAGTTAGCTTTCTATCGGTTGCCATGTTTTTAATCTCTGTAAAAATTAAAGTAATATTCATAAAAGTAAAAGAAAAAAAACAATTGTATTTGCGAAGAATTTTATGTTTCACACGTGTTGAAGTCTGGGATTTGTGTTGCTATAGCTAGAAAGGCAGCTATTACAATTTTCCATGTTGGCTCTTATTTTTCAGAATGCATTGCGGCAGCAAAGATTTGTTCGTGAAGTCACAATACAATACAATCTTTGCAATGAGCCTTGGTATGCAAGTTTCTGTTGGCAAAGTGAATTATCTAATATTTTAATCACAAAAAGCAACAAAACTAATATTCTAGTTTTTGTCGGTGCAAAAATAATAGAAACCAATTTGTGTTATTTTGGCAAGATTTGAAAATATCTGAGCTTTTGGGAATGCAATGTGGATTGTGTTGCAATTTTTCTTATCATAAATTAGATACCAGATGCAACACTATCAGCTTACCCTGATTTTAGTTAAACACCTACCATCTGTATTCACAATTATAATATTTTTTATTGTCAGGATCAAATATAGTATAAGCATTGTTGCTGACAAGGGTTTAAAGAAGCCACTCTACACATCTGCTCGTTTGAAAAAGGGAGAAGTTTTGTATTTGGAGACACATTTATCCAGGTATTTATGATGTTGCAATTCTTTTGCTAAGTGATTTGTATTCCATTTGTCATAGGCTTCGTATTTAGTTTCCCTTAAAAATTCACTGCATCAATTGTTGTCTTTTTAATTAGTGAAATTTAAAGAATCCATGATGATGTACTTGAGAAGTATCAGTCTGTTCTCGTTCAAGGTCTGAGGTCTTGTTGTAGTCGAGCAGGAACTTCCTACTGGTTTTCTTTTAATTATGAGGTATTTCTTTGTAGATATGAGCTTTGTTTTACTGGAGAGAAAATGGTCAAGGCTTCGCCAGCAACTCACTTGCATGACCCTGGCACAGAAAAGTCTCAAAATCACCACTCACATTCCGCAAATGGTGAAAAAAATGATTGTGACAATGTCATGATTGATGCTTTCCGTTGGTCTCGATGTAAGAAGCCTCTGCCACAGAAAGTAATGCGTACAATCGGCATCCCCTTGCCTCTTGAACATGTTGAGGTATTGTTAAGTTGCATGCTGAGTCACCCAATTTGTTACTAATATAAAAACGTTATTCAAATTATGTGCAGAATGCATATTTAAACTTCTGAATTTTCAGTTTTATCATAATTGAAAATGTGCACTTTCTGTCCAGGTACTCGAGGAAAATTTGGATTGGGAAGACGTACAATGGTCACAAACTGGTGTTTGGATTGCTGGAAAGGAGTATACCCTGGCACGGGTGCATTTCTTATCAATGAATTAGTTTTTAACCCCTTTAATGTTTTGCTAGGCGTGATGGTGGGATGAGATAGTGCGTTTATTGATATACTTATTTATAAAGATATTGTCTCGTAACTCGAGCGGTTGTAGTTTATGGGGCATGGCTATTGTTGTTCAATAAAAAGTTATTTATATTGGGTTGATTTTTCTCTCAACTCTTGCCTGCCAGCTGAGATTGTTGCTCTTGCTGTGTCCTAAATTTCAAGGGTTGAAATAATGCTACGTGAATCGGATACATTGAAGGGAGCAAAGTATCGTAGCCCATTGAAGGGCAAAATGCTAAATTGAAAACCAAAGCTGTGGTAGGACCCAAGGTGAAGGCCATAGTTGTGTACAATTTGGCCCTTGAGAACATTTTTCTTGGGAATCAGACACGATGTTCTTCAATTAAAAATAACCATCATTGCAGAAGAAAATTATAGTTGTGCTTTGGTTGGTATACAAGGATATTCATTCAGCCTTCGCATTCTTTAAAGTTTGAGCAAACTACACAACTTTTTTGTGAGAACCTTAACTTACTGGCTTTCCCTTAGTTTAACATTACACCTACTTTTCTAAGAATTTAATGTATGTCACACCTTAGTTCATTTTCACGACAATGAGTATGCCAATAGTAGTGAATAACTACTACTACGAGCTTTTTAGAGTAATTTTGCTCTCTTTGTAACGTTTGAGGTTACTTACAACTAATTCTAGATTTTGTATTATCATTTTAAATCTCCACCTTTTAATTTTCATATTCGAAGTTTCTAAGTCGATATTAAGACACGACTGGATTATAAGACGAGAAAAATTGACTTCAAAAAAATTGTTCACATAAAAGTTAGTTAACGAGTTCACATGTATTATTTTCTAAAGGAAGAGAATGTATTTTTCCAAATAAAAGGGGTGCATAAAATAATGTGTTTCTTAGAAATGGTAGTGTAATTTGTTCTTGAACTTTAAACGATATTCTACTTTCATTCTTCTGATCTGTTTTCTGCCATTTTGGCCGCAATTATTACGTTGTATAGTTTAATGCAGCGTATCACAGCTTTAACGCTCTAGTTACTAGCTGAGCCCCTTAATTTTTTGTTTTCATGGTATGTCTATTTACACACAAAAGCCAGATATCTGGCTCAAATGTGAGCAACGAAAATCTTGAGTGAAACCCAACTACAGCTCCACCAGGGCCCGAGATATTAACCAGTTGCCGTTGTCATGCATCACACCATTGTAAATTATTGATAATGATACAACAATCCAAAGACTACCACGACAATATGAAATAATTATCATCTATTCCAATACAAATTTAACCTAACATCGTTCCAAATTATACTAAAAAAACTTCATGCTTGCCACTCAAATTGTTGTTGGCCCAAACATCACATACCAAGGTTTTAGAGGTAATCTGTCCCTGGCAGATGATTAAGTCAGATGGTCTTTTTTAACAGACCGAATCAAGTCACCGTTATCAGTCATGAATGCTATTTCTCACCACTTATTCTATTGATTTAAGAAGTTACACCACATAGCCGTAGCAATCCAATCCCTCAACGAGAATACAATTTGGTATTGTATTGAAAGAGGGAACCGAACATCAGAACTTCATCAATTTCTGACAGTTCATTGACTGCCCCTGATAAAATTTTGCAAAAATACATGTAGCTAAGTCTATTTGCCGCTAAATCTTTGAAAGATACATTGAACTCTCACCTGCACTTCTCGGATAATAGAGCATGTGATTGAATAGCTCCTTTGCATTTATGAATAAACTTCTTAACACCTCTATTCATATTGCTGCAAGCCTGGTAGCTAACCCCTTTAAAAGAGGGTAAAGTGGTAAACAAATATTTCATTGTCCTAGTTAACAAGGTAATGTTCTTTCCAATAAAATAAATTAAATCCAAATGAAATAAATTAAGGATAAGTTTTAGTAGCCAGCAGCAGATCTGAGTTCCATATAATGCAATTCTTCCAGATTGGTGTATGTAACTATCTATGAAGATAAACATAAAAAAGAGCACGAATGTTGCAAAAAACAGTGTATCATTCTGATATATCTGCCTCATAGCTTTATAAATCATTTCAAATTTCCAATCATGCACAAAACAGCAATGCCAACAATAATTTTGAAGTTATGTGAGGGGGAATTAACTTTCAAAAATTTCATATCTATACATTTATTTTTCAACCTACTTGACTGTACAGCATTTTCACAAACAATTTCAACTAGAAGAAACACTAAACTTGCACTGCAACCATGGCAATCTCTTTTCACCCTTGAGAGAGATGAAAATTTCGCGGGCACTTAAATTATTCTCAAACAAATCCAAAGCAAGAAAGTAGACCTGTTCATCAACACCTTGCAACTCATCTAACACCTTAATGCATTTGCTTATTGAGAACCTGTCCTCATTCTTCAAAATTGCATTGGCCCTCATCTTTGAAGCAGCTGCTATCTCCAGCATGGCATCCACAATGGCGTCCCCGTTGGCCTTCCGGCTTCGCTTCCGGCCACCAGAACCAGACGGCACAACAACAGGGTGACGCTTATGTCCGTCCAACATATTCACATCTTCACCAGAGCCAGAAGAAACATCCTCATCCACGTAAGCCATTGCCACTGTAAGTAACATAACATCATTCAATCATTTCAACTGTCTCAAATTCTCAATGCACACTGCACAGTGCATTTCACCAACAATGAAGCACTGAAAACTCAAAATCCAAGGAAACAGATAATCCGCAAACTAAAACTCACGAAGCACGCGGATATAAACAGACCCAGAATGAAAAGAGAGCGTTTTTAACGTTAGATTTTGCATGAAATTTGATTGTGACAAAGGGACGAAACATCGTACCGCGTCGAACGAAGCTGTCGATTCCGCGAGTCAGGGTAACCAAACGTTGGGGGAATCGCTACCTTCTTCGAGATTAGTTTACTGGAAATGCATTAGTCGAAGTTCGTTCGACGCATGAACGCGGGTGAGTAAAGAATCGAAGGAACGCTGCAATTCTGAAAACCCTAACGTTGAGTTAGAGACGATGGAGGAAGAAGACGGGAACGGAAGCAGGGGCTTAAACGCATCGTTGCACTATGATAGATGTTGATGCCCGACTTTTTGTTTTTATTTTTCCTTTTTTTTTTATTAAGCCTAGTTATACCAAATTTATCTTTTTTTTCCCTCTCATTTAATTATTATTATAAAACTTTTGTTTATTGCGATGAATTTTTGTAAGAAAAAAGTATTTATAAATATAAATAATTAAAATTTTAAGATAATATAAAAATAAGTCAAAAAGTTATTTTAATATATGATATTTTGATTGGTTGTATATAAAGACTCTATTTTATATAAGAATTAATCGTTTATCAATTACACGGTTTTTTTTTTCTTATTAGGATAATTTATACAAATTTGTTTGTTTACAATATATGCTAAGATACTCATTTTAAAATTTTATCAGGTTTGACAGTTTAATAAGGAATAAATATTCTTCAGAATAAGGATTTAATGATTGAATAGGCATTTTTATAAACATTAAGATGAAATAATGTGCTGTATTATTGTTCAGCCTTATATATTTAAGAGTGTGTTAAATTTAAATCATTTGAAGTAATAATAATAATGAAGAGTGAGTGATAATTTCAAAATAACAAACAAAATCGATAGACATATGATAACTTCAAAACAAAATACTAAAAGCACTGGACAATTTGTTAATTATCACACACAGGATAAGATTTAAAAATGAAATGATAACATAGTGCGATTAATTTCATTAAGTAAGCAATTTTCATAATATATTTTACATAAAAGTGGGTGATTTTCTATTATTTTAAATTCTTTTTAACAAGCCTCTCGAACTTTTCCTTTTATAAGAAATATTTACATGTTTTTAAAAATTATAATCAATATTAAATGAATATCACGTTACAATACTGAACACAAAAATGCACTCAACAGAACTGTCAAATCGTTAAGCTGAAAATCCACAACACAGCCTAAGCAACGTGGAGGTCGTGTTGGAACTCAATGCCCACTTTGATACAATACTTCAGTTGCATGAGGATCTTCCTCACATAGCTTTCTTCAAATTTCAATGAAATTCTTTTTACTTGAGAGTCAAGAACTATGAGGTGCTCGAGTAGAAACTATATTCAGATGTGAATACAAATTTTCAATTGGCCTATTAGCTCAGTTGATTAGAGCGTCATGCTAATAACGCGAAGATTCGAGACTGCATGGCCCATATTTGTAAACAAAAATTTCAAACTTTTGAGAATTTACACTGAAAAGTTTTGTGGAATCTGTACCCATAAATGCACTTTGTGAGAATGGGATATATGCTTCAGAAGTGACAACTTTTCTGTAAAGAACCATTAAAGTTTGCATGCTGTCTCATTCATATTGTTTCTTTTATGGAGAGAATAAATATTTCTCTATCCAAGCAACAGACAAAGGCTTTGCTTCAATTTCAATATTTTTTTAGTTTGATATACATTTTAGTAGCTCTCTTTAGACAAATTGAACTTTTCAGAAATCATATGTAAGTCCACTTAACCAATTAAGTCTACGAACATATTGGTGTTTCATTTTCATGCAGAATATTGCTTACTACCTCTTTACCAAAATGAATTAACCAATCAACCGAGGCTTATAAGTCAAAGGTAATGGTTTTGTCACTTCCATACAAAATGCAACTGCTCTTTTCCTTCTTTTTTGTTTTCTTGTGCTTTCTATATATGAATTGTTTTTCCTTTTTCTTAACATCATCTTCCTATATGTGTTCTCTTCAATTAAGTATATACTGTATAGTTTGGAAAGTCCAAAGCACAAATCTGTTTGGTTTATGACAAAAATAGAAAAGAAAGTAAGAAGAGAGAAAGAATGATAAGAAAATAAATAAATTTTTAGATTATTTGATATGAGAGAAATGTAAAGACAATAATGAGAAGGATAAACAAAATTTTCCTATCACTTGTTTTTGTAGAAAAGAAAGTAAAAAATTATTTATACTTACATAGATAATAGTATCCCTCAACTAAATATATATTATTTGATATAATATTATATTACTTGGTGTTTTTTCTTATTTTGATTTTGTTTGGATTGAAGAGTTTCCACCAGGAGCCGAATCCTTACAATCTGAGGATATATGGCTTTCTGCTATTTAATAGTACTTACATTCATTCTTTCAAATGTCAATCATAACATGGGTTATATATATATATATATGGTCGGTCATTCACTTAATTACACTAATATTGGTTATAGAATGGGTTTAGAGTTATCAAGACTACCGGTTTTTAATGACGTAAAATTTAGGTGGCACTAACCCTTCTAAACTTGGCAAAAATATAGTAAGTAATTAACAATGAGGAGATTGCCTCAAAAAAGCAAAAAGAGAGTGAGAGAGAGAAACTATAGAAAAGAAAAAGCTAAAAACAACAAATTATGGGGGTCAATAAATTATATTGTGAATATATATCAAATAAAATCTATACAACAGTAACTATCAGCAAAGTGGCATCATTCAAGAAGTGAGTTTCCTAGCTATTCTAATCAGATCTAAACACTGTAGGAGGGGTGGGAAAGAATTCCCAACAAAGTCATCCTAACATCAATCAAACTTTTATACAAATTCTTCACTCTTTCCTCAACAATCTCAAGCCCATGCTCCAATTCCTTGCAGCTTATCTTTAGTCTCTCAACAGCATATTTCAACTCTTTTTCCCTTTTACCCTTCATATGCTCCTTCAATTCTCTAGCAGCACTGACTGTCTGCTTCAACTCTTCTATCAACAAAGATGAACAAGACCTCCTTCTCTGCATCTTCTTCTTCTCAACACTTCCTTCCGCTTGCTTTGCCAACTCCTGCAACAATCTCACCCAAGAAGAACTCGTAGGATGAGACAACTTCATTAAGGGCAATCCACGTTTTGAATCAAACGATAGACCAAGCTCAAGAAACCTGCAACATATCAAGGCCATTGCCTTAGACCCACACATAACCTCACCGAGTTCAGTTTCATGACATAGCCTTTGCTGCAACATTTTTTTCAAGCAAGAGGCACGGTTTTTATTTGTTTTCCATCTCTTTTCTATGCTTTGACATGACTCCAAAAGTTCCAATGCACGAGTTGCTGCCAAATCATTAATAGGCTTGGCAACACTACCCTTTTCCACCAAATGCACAACCACTCTCAATGTGTCCACATACTCATTGATGTTCTCCATTTTGTCCACAAAGTAATTGCATGCATCAAGAATCTCAACGTTGTCTTCTAAGTACTTATCAACAGCCCCACGCTCAGCATCATCATTGTAAGAAATGCACAGAAGAGAATCCAAGGAAATTTTCTGTGTGGTGATGGCAGAATCAAACAACTGAGCCAACCCAATTTCACCACTAGTGCCTTGTGACCGAAGGGTGTCTAGCTCCGCCGTGAGTTCCCTGTCAAATCGGGTCTTTTCCGGCAAAGGGGACACTGCCACCGCCACCCTTGGTTGAAGCCGCCGCATGGGGAGGCTCCGTAGGATGGTTGGTGCTCTCATATTGGCTTGCACAGCTTGAATTTTCCTTGCTATGCAAAGTTAAGAACTTACTTAACAAGGTACATAGATAACATGACTAATTGATAATGTGGTGCAATGTGTATATATAGAGAGAGGAAAGGAACATTAAAAAGGACACGTGGCAATATTATATTGAATATAAAAAACACAAATTGAATGTGATGAAATGTATGTATCACAATCATGCATAAGGTGGCTTCTAGCTGCAATTGGTGTGTAGAAAAAGGGACATGGTGGGGACCTTGTTTATGGCTTCGATGCCGTTGAAGGGGTTCCAGAGGGCCCCACAGCCCTTTTGATTTGCGGTGAAGCAAATAATTGGGTGACAATGGTCGTTGTTTTCCTGAAAGTGAGCTGTAATGAGAGTGCGTGGTGTTGCAGCACACACCCACCTACTGTACTGAACTTTTCAGTGTGATGGACCCAACTGTCTTCAAAGAATATGGGATTGCTTCCAATTATTGGGACACACTTTTACATAATAATAAATTAAATTCTTTAAAATAAAAGTATGTTTCAAAACATAACTTGCAGTTATAATTATTAAATAAAGGTAAAATATAAATTTCATTTCTATAATTAATATGGTTTACAAAATATGATCTCTATATTTAAAAAACTTATATTTTAGTCTCTAAAAAATATATACAGTAAAATATATAAAAGTAAAAACTTGGATCTATTGTATATGACTAGCTGAGTTAATTCACCGAATTCTAGAGGCGCAATGGAATATACTTTAGAATGGTAGGCACAGAACAAACTTTTGCAGATGAATATTTAATAGGTGAAGGGTTCAATTTTGCAGGGTCTAGTTTAAGAAAACATTGACCCAATCTTTGAGAAAGATTTATGTGTAGATAATAAAGTTAATTGTACGCTGAATGCTGTGATGATGAGAACAAATATAAGGCTGCTTTGGAAATGTAGAGTTGGACGTACGCATCTTGAGAGTGTTCATATTGCTAAATGTTACAAGGAGCTGTTCCCTCACACCCTCCACATGCGATGCACTACAAATCCAACAATTTGCTTACATTGTCCCTCTGCTGCCCACGTTTGAGATGTACCTTCATCTTCATCTAATGTTTAATCTTTTTCAAGGGTAGATTCACCACTAAAATCAGTTATGGGAAAAGTCCATAAAATTAAATATATGACATGAAAAAGGAAGCAAGAAAAGGAGCTAAGAGCGTCATGCATATGTAAAGGCTACCTCTGCTTCAAAGTTTAAAGTAACTACACTCGCACTTTTTTGCAATGTTTTGCACACACACACACAAAATAACAAAGATCAATTGTATTTTTCTACTCTAATAAATTCTTATTGCCTTTGTGATGATATTTAATTTTGTGGGTAATTGGTAGCGATTTAAAATTAATCAATGTTTTTAAGGAGCAAATGAGATTGTTCAATGCATTATATTACAGTAAATTATGCTGCATTTTTATATATAAATGCAGAATCCGTTCAATTTTTTATTAATGAATAATTAGTTTAAATAATATATATTTTATTTTTAAATACAAACTTTGTTTATAAAAAATATCAGTGTTAATAGAATTAAATTTTATTATGTTATAAATGTTTCTAACTTAAATAAAATTATCTCTCATAAGAATACTTATAATCTAGATAAAAATAAATAAAATCTTTGTTAGATGCACATAGATACCAAGACTACTGAGCTATATAAGGCACTATTCACAATGACCAGAGCATCTATGTGATTATTAAATTCAAGAAAGGTACAATAAAGAACTGTGATCCCTTTTTCGTCCTAAAATGCAAGAAAACAGAATAATTAGCAAAAGTTGTTGATGTAAGTCCTTTTGCGTATAATGTAGTGACAAGTAGGAGTAATAAAGAGAGAATAATCCATTCCATATCAGTATCATAATTGAAGCAATAACACCTTCCAAGTACAAAAATTTGTACAACACAGCCTTTACAAGGGACTAAATGCATGCATGTGAATTCAAAAATAGTTTCTCAACATTTGGGATCTGAATTAAGATCCTCAAATCCATCTGCATGATATAAAACTATTGGCAAATCTTCTGATCACTTATTTTGTAACCTTTGTTTCAACTTCTTGCTTTTGTGCCCCTTACAAACAACGCACTTGTGGCAGGTGCAAGATTCCTCACAATTTCTATATAATTTCTCTTTTGTTGCCTAATCAAGGTTTCCTATTATTAATTAAAAAAAATTAATGATAAGTTATATCATTATGAATTATATCATGTGACAAGTTTTACAAGGACAATCACAAGCAAGCCTATCATCTTTACTACTTGGATGAACTTTCATTGGCAATATATGCATTCAAGGTATTTTCTTTTCATGACTTTTAGAATAAATTTGGCTCATAAATTTCATTTAAACAAGACAAAATAGTATATGGCATTTCCAATGTTGAGAATGCCGCAATTGGCTTCACTATAATAAGAATAAACAATAGTTGAGAAGGGAACAGTGATTTGCAAATTAGATTCTTGAAAATCTTTTTGTTCGTAAGTTATGATTTGAACTAGCAATATTGTAATCGGTTAGATGCATGCTAATGCAATCACTATTGTAATTGATTCAATGGACCTATCGTACGACAGTATGTACTTAAGATTTAATGCATTATTACTAACGGGATGATGCATGTATGTGAAAATTTTCAATTGGCTTATTGATGATAAATAATAATGAATGTCTTATTGTGCTCACAAAGGTCATACATAATTCAAAATATATATAAAGTGAAAGTCAGTCTGATATGGTTAGTAGCATCTCAATGTTACGACTTTAGATTTACAACAGCAATAATTTATGAGCCTACATTGATTCAGATAGAACAATCTAAGATCAGTCTTGGGGTTAATCATTATTTAAGGGACCTCCCCTTTATAAATCCCCGAGTGACAAGATGGTTATTTCACTCTTTTACATAACTTGTCACGAAAATGCTTATCAAATATCACTTTTACAAATTACTTCAAAAACAACGTTTGTAATTAGCCTTTAAATTTTGGCTCAATTATCTGCTCAAAGTTTTAACATAATATTATGTTGGGAGAAATATTCTAAGCCCGCCTCTTTCAGAAAGTAACGGCTAAAATATCACCAGATGGTGAACATCAAAGTCTATGGAAAATGTCCTTTCCAAAATTATATCCATTCAATTCCTTGTTTAAGGAAAGTTGTGCATGAAACCAACCTAAGGCATAGGACCCAGGGATATCAATCACTATCTCTCTACAATTTGCAATGATTAAGTGCTTGGAATCCTGACTTGGGCAATTTTCAACATTGTTAAGGTTAATTAGACCCATCAAAATTTAAGTGAAAAAGTTCCACGTTGGGTTGGACTTGAGATTCAAGTCTATTTGTATGATTTGTTCATGGTCCATTGAAAAGTTTCATCTCCCTGGATATCCAAAAGTTATCACCATAACTGAAAATTATCATATATATTCACAAGTTAATTACATACATTGCAACAATGTGTACTCATTCTCAAAATTGTCATCTACCTGCTTAAACAAACAAGGCGCATTTACCTTCTGATTACAAAGCACTTAACCAGTTAGGATATTTTGAACTTATTTTCTCACTTGCCATTCTCACCATTCATTTCTTGGGAAAGATATTGATTGCATCTCATTGAAAACAAACAGAATGGTTAACTAAAAGTGATTAGCTAACATGGCTATTGATGTATTATTGCCTGGCAGGAACATTTTAGGAAAAAAATTAAAAACAGAATATATATTGTGTGGTGTCGCTCTTCCATTTTGTTCATAAGACCGGTAACAAATGCACACTTTCTAATTTCTTTATCAGGAAATAGTTGTAGAATTATCTGTCCGTGGACAACAAAATATCTCAACAACTGATGGATCAGATGAAATGTAAGAGCAATGGCTCTGACTATACTGAGCTAGTTTCCTGATGACTTCAAAAGAAGTCTTGACACTCTACTGTGTACCTTTAATAAGGTGATAATGCTAATAGCAAGTTTTGCAATTTTCAATATTATTCATACCAAGGAGCATACTGCTTCGACGGCTTACCAAGTCTATACCTGAAAGGAATGAATACTGAATGGAGCCTTTCATTATTGAAATATAGATTTGTATTCCATAGATGTGTGACAATTCATTCAGGAAGATAATAACCCAATTCACTTGCAATAGTTCTGTTTACAAATAAGTTATATTTATAGTTTGATGCACAAGTTATATACCAAATTGTCAACAAACTTCCATGTGTTAAGCTGTACATTAGGAGCGGCCATACGGTAAGCAGAGGATCAAATTGCCAGTGTAGAATGGACAGAGGGAGGGAGGGAGAGAGAGAATCAGTTGGAAACAAGGGAGATAAAGCTAGCCTATGTTGTATTTTTTTTTCATTGTTTCACTGTTCTTATACTAGTTTCTGTATACAGCAGTCTCATTGATTCTCATATGATATTAATATTCATATCAAAAGAGGAGATTCAGCGAGTTTATTCAATGTTTTCTTTTATAGTCTGTTCCAGTTGTTAGAATTTTCCTTAATCTATTATGTAATTTCTATTATGCAATGACCTTTATGAAATTACCTTTTCCCTTGTGTGATCTTGAATTACGTTGTTCTCACAACACAATATATATTTCTCATACAATTAAGGGTTTAGAGAGTACTAACCTCAATCCATTGTTCCTTGATGTTACCTCTTTCTTTGATGTCGTTGATCCCTTTGTATTTTCTCCAACTCTTTCTTCCTCTTTTAGCTCCTCTCGGATGGTTGAGAGAAAGTTCTTTTCTTGCGTTTACCGTGAGCTCACTCAGAGACCGTGAAAGTAAAAAATAGAGAATGTCGTAACTCCTATTTGATAAGTGAAAAATAGAGAATGTCGTAACTCCTATCTGGTAACCGCTCTTTATTTTATATGAAGGGAGAGGGGAGAGTTTCCTTATAATTGTATTTACAATTATATCCTCAATGACTCTATATTTCATATTTAACCACCATCACATTAAATCATTAATTAGAGTCATGCTATAAGTTATATAGGCCACTATAATAAGATTATTAAAATAATTTAACAATCTCCCACTTGGCCTATGTGACGACTTGAAGATTCAATGAACTATAAGTGCGCATATAATTGATAATATCAAGTCATCATCTTTTAATGATTTAAATTGATCGGATCATGGCAGTCACAAGTCATTTGACAACATGATTCCTTCCAAGTATCACAGAACCAACCTAAATCAAAATAGCTTTAATCAGTCATATTACAGACTGTAACTCTAATGTGTTTTTAACACTCAACCTATTATCAAATTTAAATCATACATGTACATTAACACAATTCAGATAACAAGTAAACAAGCAGAAATAATACTTTTATTGAATTCTCAAAATGTCTACAATAATATGAGCAAAACAATCTATACACATGTATGTGAATCACACAATCATGCTAACAAGGACTTGTCTATAATGCCCATTCTACTAACATGGCCAGAAAACGTTTTAGGGGGCAATCCCCTTAGTTAGCGGATCCGCTATTATCAAATCAGTATCACTGTACTCAATAGACACTTTCTGTTTTCGTACTTCTTCTTTCACTGATAAGTATTTTAAGTCCACATGCTTTGTTCCCTTTGAATACTTATCATTCTTAAAGAAGAAGACAGCTGCAGAATTATCATAGTACATTCTTAGCGACTTTTCTATATTATCAACAATATCAAGCCGTAAGACAAAGTTCCGTAACCACAAAGCATAAATAGTGGCCTCAAAGCATGTCACAAATTTCGCTTCCACGGTAGACGTAATAATAATGGACTTCTTTCTGCTCTTCCATGAAATCGCACCTCTAGCCAACAAGAAGATGTAGCCAAATGTCAATTTTCTTGAGTCTACACATCCAGCATAGTCTGAATCCGAGTAGCCAACCACTTCCAGGTGACTATATCTCCTATAAGTAAGCATGTAATCCTTGGTGCCTTGTAAATACCTAAAGACTTTCTTTGCAGCCTTTCAGTGGTCCATTTTGGGATTACTTTGATATCGGCCTAACATTCCAACAGCAAAACTGATATCAGGCCGAGTGCATGTCTGAGCATACATTAAACTTCCAACCACTGATGCATAGGAAATAGATTCCATTGCTTTCTACTCTAACTCCTTCTTGGGACATTGCATTTCACTAAACTTGTCTCCCTTTTGAATTGGAACTACCCCTGATGAGCACTTTTCTATTTTAAATCTCTCTAATACTTTGTTGATATAGCCTTTTTGAGACAATTCCAGTAATCTTTGTGATCTATTACGGAATATTTCTATTCCAATCACATAGGAAGTCTCACCCATATCTTTTATCTCAAAGTTCTTAGAGAGAAACTCCTTTACATCATGCAACAACCCAACATCATTAGTAGCAAGAAGAATGTCATCAACATACAGGACTAAAATGTTGAACTTGCTCTCATTGACCTTTATATAGATACACCGATCAACGGTATTCTCTACAAAACCATATGACATGATGGTATCATTGAACTTAAGATACCATTGTCTGGAAGCCTGTTCCAACCCATATATTGATTTATTTAACTTACACATCATACTTTCTTTACCTGCGGTCAAGAAGCCATCTGACTGATCCATATAAACTTCCTCTTCCAAGTCACCATTCAAAAAGGCGGTCTTTACATCCATTTGGTGAAGCTCTACGTCATAATGAGTCACCAAAGCCATAACAATTCTTAAAGAGTCCTTTTTTGAAATCGGAGAGAAGGTTTCTTTATAGTCTATGTCATCCTTTTGAGTGTATCCTTTAGCAACAAGTCTAGTCTTGTATCCCTCAACGTTGCCTTTTGAGTCATGTTTGGTCTTAAAGGCCTACTTACAACTGACTCGTTTTGAACCTTCAGGCAACTTGACTAGATCTCATACCTTATTGTCACTCATTAATTTTAACTCTTCTTTCATAGCATTCAACCACTTTTCAGAATTGTAATATTTCATGGCTTGCTTAAATGAGATTGGATTCTCATCAATACTCAAGTCACATTCATGCTCAAGTGAGTAAACCACATAGTCATTTGAAATAGCAGGTCTTTTCTGCCTTACAGACCTCCTTAATGTTATCTCTTGTGGTTCACCTTCCTCTTGCTCATTTGTGACTTGTGCATTGTCAGCTGATTCATTCTCTATATGTTATTCTTGTGAGTTTGGAATATTAACTTGTTGTCTCCTTATGTTGTGTGACTGTGATACAACAAGAGGAACAACAACTTGACAAGAGACACTAACTACAGAAGTTTCCGCATGTGTCTCTTTAATTTCCACCTTTCGTGTTTCACCACTCCCACTAAACTGATCATTTTCAATGAACCTTACATTTCCAGACTCAACTATTCTCATACTATGGTTAGGACAGTAAAATCTGTACCCCTTTGATTTTTTAGGATAGCCAATAAAATAACCACTAATAGTTCTAGCATCAAGCTTCTTTTTATGTGGATTATACACTCTTACTTCTGCTGGACAACCTCAGACATGAAGATGTCTTAAACTGGGTTTCTTTCCTGTCCACAGTTCATAAGGAATCTTTAGAACTGCCTTACTAGGAACTCTGTTAAGCAGATACGCAGCATTCTTTAATACGTATATCCACAAAGACATAGGTATAAAACTGTAACTCAATATACTCCTAACCATTTCTATGATAGTACGATTCTACCTTTCAGCCACATTATTTTGTTATGGTGTACCAAACATAGTATACTGTGAACATATGCCTCGACTTTTTAGAAGTTTCGCAAATGGATCTGAACATTGTCCACTTTCATCAGATTTTCTATAATATTCACCACCTCTATCTGACCTCACAACATTTACCTTTCAATCTAGTTGCTTTTCCACCTGATCAATGAACACTTGTAAGACATCTACTGATTGAGATTTTTCATGCAACACATACAGATAGTAATAACGTGAGTAGTCATCGATAAAAGTAATGAAATATCTTTCACCACCCCAAGATGAGATGTCAAACAGACCACAAATATCAGTGTGTATCAACTCTAAGAGTTGACTGCTTCTTGTGAATAGATTCTTTGATATGTGTTTGGTTTGTTTTCTTTTAATACAATCCCACATACATCCAGTCAACAAAATCCAACTGAGGTAAAATTTCACTTTTCATTAACTTTATCTTCCTTTCTTTGGATATATTACCTAACCTTTGATGCCACAAGAAAGCAGAACATTCATTACGCATATTCAAATTACTACTGACAGCATTCTCAACATGAACAAAGATTCAGCAAATTTAACATTAAGATTGAAATGATATAAATCATCAATTAATGTACCAGATTCAAAATAGTATGAGTGTTTATACAAAGAAAAGGTATCGTTCCCAATCTTAAAATTAAAACCAAATTCGTCCAACTTTGCAATAGAAACTAAATTTCTAGCACATTCAGAAACATAAAGACATTTTTCTATATCTTTGCAACAACCAGTATACAAGATCAATCTGTAAGTCTTTATTCCTTCTATCCGTGCCTTCATTCTGTTTCCCATGTACAAGAACTTTTCAGTTCTGCTTATGGTTTGGATCAAAAGAAATCCCTGCATTACATGTGACACATGAGTAGTTGTACTAGAATCTAACCACCAGGTATTTTAGGTACCTCAATAAGATTTGATTCAAAGCATACTGAAACATAATATATATACCTTTCCGTGGCCAGCCTTCTTGTAAAAAAAGTATCTCTGGCTCTTCTAGATTCGGCCTTCACGAACTTTTAATAAGGCCTTATCCTTCTTCTTCTTTTTACCTGGCTTAGCCTTGCTACTACTAGTCCCTTCATGAAATGTAAGATTGATGGAATGCTATTTCACCTTTTTCAGTCTCCCTTCCTCCTGAACCAGCATGGTCTTAATCTCCTTTATGTTCCATTTATCCTTAACGGTGTTGTAATTCACCTGGAATTGACCAAACTCATGAGGGAGTGAGTTCAAAATGAATTGTACTAGAAAGAATTCTTTTACCTCCATGCCCATTGATTTCAACTTTGCCGCTTGATTGATCATGTCAGTCACATGGTCATAAATAGGCGATGACCAATTAAACTTTTTAGTAGTCAGCTCAGTCAACAGGATACCTGAAATGGACTTGTCAGTAATGTCTGATTGTGCATCTTTGCCATTAATTCCCTAGCATTTCCAGTCTTTGACATCGATGGCTTCACATTTTCAGCCATAGTCATCTTCAGCAAGCTCAAGCTCAGCCTGTTCAACCTTTCCCAAGCCTCACGAAGAGTCTTTTCCTCTTCAGAATTGGTCTCTATGAAGACTCTTGTTCCATAATGATTGCTAGGTCTAAGTGCATAACACCTAGTTGAAATCAAACTTGTTCAGCCCAATCATCATAATTGAGCCTATTGAACTTGACTACGCTATTGCTCATGCCATACGTATTCATAGGGATTGAAATATTTGATACATGCTTAAATATTTATGCTTTGAATAAACTTAATAGGTTCAGATAACCAACCATTATCAATTATGCATCTAAGTTTACCTTTGAGTAACGCCTAAATACACAATTTATCTATAATGATGCTAATAAACAACTTTAATCAACAATTAGTCACTTAAACCAATATACAAGTCATCTTTGGATATACAAACATATTATAGAGTGCTTACATGTCTCCTTAATGTCATTAATCATATGCAATGATCCACCTTTGGGCGATCTCCTAGCGTTATAATTAATGAGCTAAATTGTTTACCCTTTATGTTACTATATAGCATCAAACAATTTTGAACAATTTACAACATACAATTAAATACTTAATGAACTTTTAAAACTAGGTCACTTTGGTGACTAACAAGCTACCCTTAAAATTAAGCATTAAATTGTGAAGTTCTCATTATGATAATATAATTTAGAATTAATTAACTTGAGAATTTAATCACTTTGGTGAGTAAAATTTACTTTGATGTAATTCTAAAATTATCTATATATTTTATGAATTATATTCCTTATTCTGCCGTAAAATTACTATGCACAATCGTGCTTTTACTTGATGCATGGCCGTGCTTTGATGAAGCAAGACCATGTTCATTTTTTATGCATGCCCCTGCTTCCTGAAGCATGGTTGTGCTTCATGATGCATGGCTGTACTTACAATATACAAGGTCGTGCTTCCATTATGCAAGGCCTTGTTTCGATGAAGCAAGGCCATGCTTATTTCTGATGCATGCCCCTACTTCCTGAAGCATGGCTGTGCTTTATGATGCATGGCCGTGCTTACAATATGCAAGGCCGTGCTTCCATTATGTAAGGCCATGCTTTGTTGAAGCATGGCTGTGCTTGTTTCTGATGCGTAGCCCTACTCCCTGATGCATGGCCCCACTCCCTGATATATGGCCCTGCTCATATTACAGATTTAAAATTCAATGTTTCTAACTTCCAAAACCTTAAGGTTTTCAATTATTGAATCAAAAACAATTGTTTAACATCAAAATTATGTCAATCCATCACATAAAATACCTAGGGTTCATGTAATTTTGGGAAAACTTTAATGGAGAACCAATCTCTTATGGAGATTCAACGAAATTCACAACCTGACTCTGATACCAATTGTTAGAATTTTCTTATTCCATTATGTAATTTCCATTTGATATGACTATTATGAAATTATCATTGCCATTAGATCTTGAATTACGTTGTTATTCCAACGCAATACATGGTTCTCATACAATTAAGGGTTTAGAGAACACTGACCTGAATCTATTGTTACTCGATGTTACCTCTCTCTTTGATATCGTTAAGCTCTTTGTATTTTTTCCAACTCTTCCTTCTTCTTTTAACTCCTCTCAGATGGTTGAGGAAAAATGCCTTTTTTGCAATTACCGTGAGCACACTTAGAGACCGTGAAAGTGATAGAAAATAGAGAATACCGTAACCGCTATTTGGTAACCGTTCTTTTATTTATCTGAAGGGAGAGGGGAATGTTTCCTTATAATTGTATTTACAATTATACCTTTTATGACTATATATTTTATATTTAACCACCATCACATTAAATCATTAATTAGATTCATGCTATAAGTTACATAAGCCATAATAATAAGATTATTAAAATAATCTAACACACATATTTTTGTCAATGCTGACATGGCAATTAATAAGAGATGAGACATTTAAATTTCACTGTTGTCTAATCTGCATTTTCTAAGGAATTTGCTCATATCAGTTATTGTTTAATGAATTAATATATCTAATCTATTGCTATGAGGTCATCTTTTGTGCAAAACATTTATTTAAGAAAAAAATTAATCAAACTTGATGATTTTGGATTTCCTGCAGGACTTCAGTTTGAGAATTCTTGTGAAGTTGGAGTTTTCTCAAAACTTACCAATGCTTATTGTTTTATTCCCATTGGAGGTTCTGAAAACTTCTGCAGGTTTTCATTCATTTTGGACTAGTGAAAATATGTTCCCTAATACATTTTAAATTTTTTGCAATTGGTTTCAAATGGATTGAAATTGCTATAACGGTTTTCCAGAGGAATAAATTTAATGTGTTGCTTGATACAGTGCATTTGAGGCTGTGTTAGCTGATTTTGTCCCTGTGGTCAAAACCTCCATTGGTGGCACTGGTATTCTTGGTAGTCTTTGTGTTGGTAAAGCTTTTTCCCCTTTTTTAAAATCTTAACAAGTATCAATCCTTCTCTTGGACAATATCAACGCTGTTAAGAAATGGCTCCATGTATTTTTTTCTGCATGCGACAATTTTTTTTCCTTTAGTAAAAGAATAAAGAGATGGTTACTGCAGTTTCTTCGATTTATTGGTTTACCATTTATTAGATATAGATCTATTGCCTTATTAGTTTTCTCTCTATCGGTTTGCAGGAAATAAGAACGGGCTTCTCTTGCCCCATACCACAACTGACCAAGGTGATTTTTATTATTATGTTGTTTATTTTTATTGTAGTATGATTTGGTGCTATTCAAATGTCATGCTATTCATCTTTGTTGATGACATAGTACTCAGCATCATTTGTGATATTGTACTGACTAGCGGTTCTTGATTTTTTTTCCATGGCTATTGCTGAAGAACTTCATCATTTGAGAAACAGTCTACCTGATCAAGTTGTTGTTCAGCACATAGAAGAAAGATTATCTGCTCTGGGAAATTGTATATCATGCAATGACCATGTGGCCCTCACACACACTCTGCTAATTTCATATTATAGATTGTAGGTTTACTTTCCTATGCTAATTTCATATACCTATTCAGGATTGGAAATTGATTTGAAGAGAAACTCATATTTGCATGTAAAGTATGGTTGCTGAATAGAGAAGTAGCCAGGCTGTCCCATATCGAGTACGTGTCACTTTGAATCTGATCACTTAAAATTTTAGGTTGAGTTATGACCACTACTCAATACTCCTGTTAAACTGTAAATAGTTTCTTCAAAACCATACAGAATTTCATTGAAAAGTTTGCTGTCACGTATGGTAAGACTTGGTAATTTGACAGTAAATGATAGGACAGCATTTTGTGGTTCAGACACCACAGCAACAGAGCTCTCTGTGATTGAGAGTGTTTTCAAGCTGAGGGAAGCCCAGCCTACTGCCATTGTGGATGAGATGAGGAAATCGCTCATTGATAGCTAATGTCTAAATTTTGGTGATGGTATTTTCACTTTTCATACGATGTTCTGCTAATTATCAAGATATTTTACTTTGGTGATAGTTTGTTTTTCCTAGGTAGACAGTTTCTATGATAGTTTATCTTCTAAAGCATGAACACATGTCAATACAAAATTTTGGTTTTGGTTTTTCATTAACTGTATGTGATATTTTTTTATTTCAATTTTTGTTGTCATCCATAAATCAAAGACGAGATATGGGTGCTCTAATGTTACATAGGCTCTCATGGTGGCACAAATAAACTATTTTTAATAAAGCCTCGGTTCAATTGGAAGTAATCACTTACTTATTACAAAGCATTAGCATAGATGGAGCAGTCTGTTTATTTGTTTTCTATTAAGAGTTAATATACAGTTTGGTAATTGTTATAATATGTGTTTTGGTCCCTAAAATTTTTCAGTTATATTAAAATTAGCCATCTAACAGATGAAATTGTTTACAAATTGACAAGTTAGCTGAATAAATATTAGCAAGTAAATACTTTTAAAGATAAATTTATGCATACATACATACATACATTCAAGGACTGTAGTAATACAAGTTAGTATTTGCAGGGACTAAATTGTATTAATTCTTTTTGAAAGATAAATTAACATAAAATTGAATGGTTTTCACTAAAATAAAAGTAAAGCTTATTGTTTCAAGTTTTTTCCTTTTAAAAAGTGGTTCTCTTTTGTCAACTAATGCATAATTTCAATATGCTAACAGAGTTATTTGAAAAAAAATCTAAAAAATTAATACATTTTACATTTCTAATTTTCAATTAAATTGTCAACTCTTGAGGAAACATAGCTGTTAACATGTTTCTTGTTAATGCTAGCCAATATTACTTGCTAAATAAATATCCTGGACCCAAGTGCCAGTTCCAGGAATGAAGTCATCGTATTCCGCGCTTAGCGTGTCCATATAGTACAAAAACCGATACTTGAGTGTTGAAGTTTCACATATACAAATTGATTTCATAACCAAGAAGTCAAAAGCAACGCCACCTTCCAAATCTGCCTCAGTCTCGATCATAGGCTATGAATGCGCGCGGCCTGCTCTAGGGGCCTGCCTCCTCTTGATCCCACTCACAACATCATCAATGCGTAGAAGCATGCAAGCAGCTTCGATTGAAGTCTAAAATGTTTGTGCCTTGACATTGTATGCATCCCAGATCTAAAATCATATAGAACAAAACATCTTTATAGTTCATTCATTCTCATGTGCTTATCAAGCTAATCAAGAATCTGTACATTACTTTAAATGAGATATAGCGAATGTAGAATCTTGTATTAGTGGGGGAGGGAATCAATAATGGGAAATACAAAAAGATTTTATTCACTGTGACTAACTGAAATGTGCTAGATACTTAGATTCAATTCTAAAATGAGGTGACTCTGGGGAGCAAAAGCATAATTGGTGGATTTCGGAATCATTTGAATGATTTACAAATAAAAGAAAATAAAAGCACCTTGCACTCTTTCATGTCAGTGATGGCACCAGTATTTCCATCTTGCCAATCCATGCATTTTCCCCATTTGCATGCTATAATTCCAAAAGCACAATGTTAAACATAATCAGAGAAAGTGTCATCTGCAAATGTACTTACGAAATTCTTACTTTTCCTTGTAGTGCAAGTTAAGGAAAGAGAAGTAACGAGATACTGGCAGCAAAGGATAATAACTCTAGTGATTCAAATCCTTAACAACATTATCATCAGTGTTAGTTTGTAACCTTATTCTGTTTCTCCAAAGTTGTATATATATATTGTACTCAGTATCATTGAGAATATATGAAAATTATTCCCGCTGCCATATTTCTATCTTGGTATCACAGCCTCATAGCTTAAGCCATAGCGCACACAGATTCGACCAGTCCCAAAATATTTCTATCTGTGCAGTCATAGTCCGGATGACATTTACTCCATAATTTTGTGCCTAAAGTACGGGGTTATTGCCTCAAAAGCAATGGCATAAGGCCACTGTTAGTCAACAAGAATATGAAAGTTAGAATCAGAGTTAACTACTGCCATGAGATGGAAAATAGAACTAGTACACCTTGGAAAAAGTTGTATATTACTGACCCATTGAGTCAATAATACTTGCCTTCTCTTTGCCTCGAACAGATGAACTCTTCTGCTTCAAAGTTGCTGATACAGTCAAAACTGTAGCACCACCTCCAGGAACAAGTTTTGGATTTTTTATGTTCCTTGCTACAGACATGGCCTCCTGACACAAAAGAAATTCAGGAAGCAGTGATCAAATTTGCAAGCTCTCAGTAGAAATCAACAGCTTACCTGGAGGTTGTTTTCAACTTCTTTTAAGAGATCCTTGCTAGCAGCCCTCAATAATACAGTACAAGCCTTAGGGTCTTTGCATTCAACAATAAATGCAAAAATTTCATCTCCGGTTTTCTTTACTTCAAATGACCCAGCACCAGCACCAGCACCAACATCAGATTCCTGTAATTCATCTGGTTTGTTCACTATAACAGCACCACATGCCTTTGCAATTCTACTATTATCAGTTTTTCTCAGCCTTCTGATTGCACCAACTCCATGCTTACTCAGAAAATGGCTTGCCAAATCACTAAATCCGTTCTCTGTTATCACCAAATCTGGTTTAAACTTCAATATCTGCATGCAGAGCTCCTCGATGTATTCTTCCTCCATTTTCAACAAGAGGCTCCAGCCTTCTTCCTTGAGCAGTTCAGCATTTGTTTGATTTTCACCTTTTTTACACTCAAGGGGACAATCAAGAAGAATGACATGTGGATTAACAATCTCTCTCTTCATTTTGCCAGGGGCAACCACATCTTTGTTCATCATAACTCCTTTAAGAACTCTTGAATCCTCCAGCTACCCACCAAGGACCTTCTCAACCATAATATAATTTTTAATATCTACATCTTGTCTCGTGAGTTTCTAAATTCCATTCTTCAATAAAGAAAGACCGAATATGACCACTTCACAAACTCTGAAGGTACTTCAGACCATAACGAAATACATCTTTCTGATAAAGATGAAATCAAATCACTGTAGAAAAGCTTTGCTATGAGCGTCCCTGTCATTCAAGTTTTAAATTTTCCAAATCTCACAAAACCAAATCTCAAGAACAGAATCACACAAAAACCTAAACCGGCATCACAATAGTTGGTAATTTGTAACATGCCATACCTTCGATGCATGAATATTAGAAATGCCAAAAATGCATCACATAAAACCTATCTTAATTTAACGAACAAAAATCACGTACATGCAACGCATGAAACTTCAGTAGGTCGACATGAAATATGAAAATTAAAAGAAAAAAATCACGGAAAATGGTGCATTATTTCGTTTACCAATTTCATACTAAAACTGAAGACATTCAAATTTAGAATAAATAAAATGAAATTATTCCTTCCAAATTGAAGCCAAAAAGAAAAGGCAAAAAAACTAACAGTTTGTGTGTAACAGAGTGTGTGAGATTAAGACAAGTCTTCCGCCAAAATATCCAAAGCCCACCAATGTTTTCGCCTTCCTTTTCCCTTTTTCATTTTTGTGCTTTTAACCTCCCTAGTTTATTAGCATATATTATATTTCCTGAATATTTTGGTTTGCAACAAGATATCTCAATCTTGTTGGAACTGGACCCCAATTTTTATGTATTGTGAATACATGATAATTTATAATTAGATAATAGTGTTAAAAAAGTATCAGTGTGTTTTAACTAAATTTAAAAGTATTTATATTCTTTAAATTTTTAATAAAATTATACCAATTATTATTAATGTAATGTTATTATAAATTTTAATATATTCTTAATATAACTTTTGTAAAAATATTTATTACTTTTTACTTAAATTTTTTAACACATTAATTTACAAGACCATTTTGTTATAAAAGACTAGTTTTTAGACATTACAATGACTTTTCTGTATTATAAAGTTTTTAATATTAAAAAAATAGTACAAAATTTGACGAAATAACGATTATAAATTTGTCTTCAGAATTTTTTTCGTCCATTTCTCTTGTTATCATTAATTAATTAATTAATTAAGAGTTTAATTTTAATATATTATTAGTGTAAAATTTTTATACAATTAATTAACTACAAAACATTTTAAAATTAATTTTACTACTATCATAATTCATAACTAAATACTAATATAAAAGTCTGTCAATATGTTTCAATTAGATTCATTAACTAATTGGATAAATTTTGAATTTGTAAGTTATGTGTATTAGCATTCTTACTAAAATATCAAAGCCCTTATATCTTCTTATAATCATGTAAAAAAATTTTTATGCTATTGTGTATATACATATATATATATATATATATATATATATATATATATATAAATTAATGTGATATTTTAAAATCATAAGTGTATATTAGTCTTTCAAAAATTGGGTTCACAGAAATAATTACTTAAAATTTAAATTATTAGTAGTCTTTTAAAGAAGTTATCTTTGAATTAGTTCAATAAATTATATAAATATTATTAAAATTAGTGTATTCAATTTTTAGATTTAAATATAAATGTTATTAGTTATTTTATTGTGTGATATACATTCTGCTGTTAATTTATTGTAACATAGATTAATGCTTTGTCATGTTAAAATTTTTAATTACATTGAGTACTTAAACTGGCTTAAAAAACAATAAATCAAAGAAAAATTACATTGTCTTGAGTCAATTCCACTACGAAAAAATAGAGCAAACTTACACCAAAACTCACCACCTGCCTAAAGGTCAACTGATTAAGAACACAAGACTACTAAAACCAAAGCAAGATAATAAACATATACCAAAAACAAAAGAAAGACCCAGAAAAAAGAAAGCAAAATTCGAATGTCAGAACATAATATTCTATGAAGGGAATTGTCAAAACCAAACCCAATTCTTAAAAAAAAAAAGGCATACATACATCACGCATAATTTATAATTGCGAAACAAACAAAATAATATTGTCATACCTACCAAAACACACTCAAAAACAATTATCTGAAAAACAGGGAAAATATAATGAAAAAAATGGAACCACTTAAATAAAAAAGAAAAGAAAATAATATTGAAGTCGTGGATTGTACTTCACTCCAAAGGAAGTATGATGATAATTTCCATCAAATTAATTTGCGGAAAAAATCATTGTAATCACAAGAGAGAGAAAGAAAGGAAGGAGCCAATTGAGTTGAGCCAAAATAGATGGTATGCATTCATTAAGCAGACAAATAGAAGGGAGAGAGAATAAAGAAAAGAACAAGAAGGGGTCTAATTAAGAGTTTTTTTTTTTTTTTTATGAAATAATATTATTTTATATTGTAAATAGAAGACAATGCCAACTCAAACCTTTGGTTAAAACTAAACTAATTTGAAACCACCAATCCCATGAATGAATCCTACGACCGAAGACCCACCACGCGCACTTGACCACACCACAGTGACCACATTCTTCTATCCTTCGTATTCATACCATCACATTCATCACTCTCCTCTTCATTTTCTCAACCCTTTTGTTTTTTTGTGTCGTTGTTTTTGCTTCTTAATACTTATTTTAGGGTTTCAAAGTCTTCCATTTCTTTTTTAAACTCTTCCAACCTCGATACCAATTGAAACCCTCCTTTCATTCCCAATTCAATTTCCTCACCTTCTTCTCCCTCGATTCCCAGTATTTTCGCTTCAGATTTCGGGTCACGCGATTGATTTTTTTATGCCGCGATTGGTTTTTTATTGGCGTTTGCGAGGGTTGGAATCGCTTGTCGATAGCGACGAGGAACGGTTGTTTTAACGAAAGAAGGGGTGCGGTTGTGGGAGTGTTTCGAGTGGCTCGTGAAGATTATAAATTGAAAGTAACCCTAGCTAGTTGTGTAGGCTCATGATATTTGGTGATTGATTTGGGAGTGTGATCCTTAGTGGGTTTTGCTTTTTAGGGGGTGCTTGGAGAGGAAGGGCATGGAGAATGGTCACGATGGGAAATTGGCCGAGAAATTCTCTGGCTTAAGCATTAACCAGCACGGTCAACATGTCCATGATCAATCTAACTTCTCTTCTAACAACAACGATAACTTGTATCAGGTCATGAAGGCTGTTGAAGCTGCCGAGGCCACTATTAAGCAACAGGTACTTTGGTTTCAACTTTCAACACGTGTTCTGTTGCAACCGTTAATGATGATTGATTTTGTATGGTGATTGTTCAATGTTTGCATATGCAGTTTTGTGATTAATTTGTGTTGCCACACGGTTGGGGTTTTCAATGTTTTGATTATGGCTTATTTAATAGTGTTATGTCTGGTGGTGCTTGCTTGGTGCATGTATTTCTGACACGCATTTAGCTAGCGAAAAGAGAAACTGGATATACTTTTATGCTCAAATTTGGTCCATGAGATATTCTGAACCTTTATAGTAGGAATAGAGAATGACTTGTCTTTGATAATATTTATGTGGACCTGGTTGGTAGTCCTCCTTTCTTGCTTCCTCTCTTCTGGTTCGATTGCTCTCACCAATGAGGTTTTAACTTCTGTTCTGTCCGTAAAGGAAAATGTTACTGTCATATACAATTGAAGATTCTCTTTGATATAGTGAAATGGTAGCTTCCTTCATGTCTTATTGTTTTGGATAGGATAATAATGATGCAACACGTTTCTTTTGACAGGTAGAAGAGAATAATCGGCTTAGGTCTGAACTTCTGAGTAAAATTCAGGAACTGGAAAAATATGTAAGTTCTGTAATGGCATCTGCTTGAATTAGCGCATATTGATTTTGTCTATGTTAAAATATGGACCCTCTTTTGTATTTTTTTTTTTTTAACATTTGATTGTTTGGTTCGTTAAATCAAAATTTCGTTTTACTAACTAATATGGTAGGAATTGCTAACTGGAGCATTTTTAGTGGAACTGAGGACACTATTTGGTTTCTGGGTATCCATGAGATAGATTCTAGGGCAATCTTAGACTTTTAATATTTGGAAATGCAAATGGGTGCTTGAGAATGGTGCCAATACTGTACATGTGTGTGTGTGTGTTTTGTAATAAGAAAGAAGTTCATTAGCTCTGAGAAGATGATTGCAAAGAGTTTGGAGGATATTTGATCCTAATCAGTGTAAAATGAAAACATATAAATGAAGAGGAAAAAGAAACTTTAATGACGCTAAGCTTCCCACTCCTCCCTCAACAGGATTATATTTTAATTTTATGGATATTCTGTTCAACTTCAAATAATAAAGGCAATTTTGAACATTGAAATTTATTTAATTAAATGATTAGCTTATTAGCTTAATAAGGGGCTCATCCTATCTGAGAGAAAATTGGAATATTCTCTAGTCTCTACTCTTGGATATGGTTGTTTGTATACTTATATTTTCTTGTATGTCCAATCATCCCTGCATCCACATTGACATTCTTATATACACTACATTTATTTATTTTTTTGCTGTTGTTCTTCACTGCTCAAATTTCACTATGTTAGAGCATCACTAATGCTGGTCTTATAGATCTTTGGTTGAATTTTCCTTGGAGTCTGGTGGGTGGTTTGTGATCACAAATTGCATATGAACTCTGGAGCATTTTTAAATTTCAAATTTCATTCACCCCGCTTGAATCTTATACAATCAAAATCCTATTCATTTTGTAAGATGGGACCCTAGATGGGCAGTGATGATTTTATTGAGCCCGCGTGGACTTCAGATGTTTACTTTTGTAGAACAACAAAGAAACAATGTGAACTTGACAATAGCTGTTTGGAGCAAGGGGCAGAAACTGTTACCATTTTGGGAGTAGTTCTTGTATTTGTAGAAGTGCTTATTTCCAAGCGTAAGCAGTAATGGCATAAAGCAGATCAAAGAATTGAGTGCATGTTTAGTTCAGTTTATTTTGAAGTTATAATATATTGTTCTTTTGCAGATTTCTGAGGGAATTTTTGAAATCTAAGTAACTTTCCTTTAAAAAGGCTTTCCCGAACAGGCACTGAATTATGTGCTTCATCTGCCAAGGCAAAATGTCTGCTCCATAAAGTGATATTTTTCCATGAACTTTTTTAAAACTTTATCCTCTTAATTTTGATGAACATTTTATCCTCTTTCCATGATTTATGAGATGGGGAAAATGTATTTTTTTAAATAAAAGACAAAATATTATTTAAGAGGAATATGATAGACTTTCTTGAAAAACAGTAATGAAAATGAAAACTACCAAAATCTCATTATGCAATTGACACTTTTGAACAGAGGCAAGGAGAATCAGTGGATCAAAAAGTACGTTCTGTTGCTCCATGGAAAGAGCAGGGCCATGGATCTTATGAAGCTCATCAATCAGTTCCATCTCCAGGTGATTGAGTAAATATGCTCCCTATTGCAGGGGCCTTTCATTCCTAGCTGATCTAACTGTTAAACTACTTGCCTCTTGATTAACTTCAAATGGATGCAGCCAGAAGCAATGCAGGTAACCATTCTGAGAACAGTCAAATAAATGGGACATTGAGAGCACAGCCAAATGATCAGCAACCTATGGATAATACTGGCCACTCTCAGTTGTCTTCACCATCTACAAGGTCAGTCTCTCCAAGCAGGTATGTGAATTCAAATATCAATTATAATGTCAGAGCTACAATGTTGATTTCGTGTATTTTTTCTATGAATATGTTGTGTAATTTTAGAAACCTGTATTTTTCATAGGCATCTACAAGAAGGAGATCTTGATCACCGATTTAATTCACCTCGGCAAGGATTGATGTCAATGGCTGAAACGAATAATAATAATACCTTATTGAAGCAGGTACTACTTTTTGTTCTAAAATTGTCTTTAATCAGAGGTTGATATTTATGGAGTATCTATTTAGGATCTGGCCATTAAGATTCGGGAACATGAAGAGGAGATCATTCTATTAAGGAAACATCTTGCTGATTATTCTGTAAAGGTATCATTTTAAGTGGTGATTCATAGATCTGTAGAGTATTTTGCCTCAAATGTCCATTTTTTTGACTGATGATTTTTCCATGTTAGGAAGCACAAATACGCAACGAAAAATTTGTCTTAGAAAAGCGCATTGCATATATGCGTCTGGTATGTATGAATTATTTTGAAGTACTTGTGAAATTCCTTAAGCATCTTTCGGTTCTGCACTTCTTCTTTTCTGGGATTGGTATTACACTCTTAAATAAATTATTTGTAATATTTCTACTAGGCCTTTGATCAGCAGCAACAAGATCTTGTGGATGCTGCATCAAAAGCTTTATCGTATCGACAAGACATAATTGAAGAAAATATACGTCTTACATATGCATTGCAGGTTATTTTTCCTACTTGTTTCTTCTTGTTATTGGTATGGTGCATGTATAATTTTGCACAATAATTTGGCTGCTTAAATATTTTTCAATGAATTTCCTAGGTTGTTCTGTTGTGTTTTTCAGAATGAATTGTAATTTTTTCGCATTTTCTTTTCCTTGTCAGGATGCACAGCAAGAAAGATCAACATTTGTTTCTTCTTTGCTGCCTCTTCTTGCAGAATACTCCCTGCAGCCGCCTGTTCCTGATGCCCAATCAATTGTTAGCAATGTCAAGGTCAGCTTTGATCTGCTTCCAACACCTGGAATTATTTCAAATTTCAATATTTTCATCCCTCCCCCTCTCTCATGAGAATGTTGTAAAGAGGAAAAACCTTTGTAACTAAACTGTGGTAAAATAAGACTTGTCAGAAGAGTAGTCAAAGATATCCAATGAATCTCACTTCCCTTTTCCTCATTTTATTTAATATATTTAGTTGAAAATGATGAAAAAAATTTCTACATATAAGACAGGAGTGGGCAGTTGGTTTTGTTGATTTGTAGTATCTTTCTCTCTTTTTTTTTTTTTTCAAGAGAAGGTCCTGTTTTACATGTTCAGTAGCATTTTCCAGTACCATACTCTACCATGTGATCTTTTGAATCAAGCATTTAAAAAGAATCTCAAATGAATTTGAAACCAAGTATTCCTATTCGAGTTGCAGCATTGTGCAGATTTGAATCATTATGTAACAACCCCATGGAAACTCAAAACTTCCATGCAGCAGCATTTTGTGACCATAAAAGCTCTAATGAGACTGGTATCAAGCTTTTGAAATAGAAAGCAGAGAAATTTAAAACGATCATAATTTTTGCCATTTGGGTTGCTTACTGATTTCCCAGTAAACTCATAAAAGAATTTATTGTCATGACATAAAACATCTCACTTCCAAAATTCTGGCAACATTCTGTTGCTCAAAATGGCAATTTTAGCTTCTAAAACAGTGTTGCCAAATTTATGGGGATTGAGTTCTGTATTCATGTTATGTATAACTCAATTTTATCAACATAAGTTCAGTTTGGGTAAGTTTATGCAGAAGTACTTATAGGAGAAGAAATAAGGAGTAGAATAACTAAACTTCTCATAAGTTAAAAATCAATTTATGCAATGCATCTCATGTTTTGAAGAAGTAAGTTAAAAAAACTTCTAAGAAAGTAAAAAAGCTTAAGTTAATTTTAACTTATAAGAAAAATTTGATTCATTTTATTTTCTTATTTTTGCCTCTCATAAGAACTTAGTTGAGAAGTTAATCCAAACTAGGTCATAAGTGTCATTTTGATAAGAGCTTTGAGAGAAGCACTCTGCAAAAGCTAGCCATTGTAGTTAGAGAGCAACTTCACTCTAGAATCCCATACTTTCAGTGTGGGACTCAAGTCTCATACCTTGCAATTGGGATCCTAACAGATTTGCATGATTCAATCTAACCTACAGGTGCCATTCTATGAATCAAAGGGGGTGCAGAATTTTTTAGGTTGTTTTCTATCAGGTACCAGAAGACCTGTTTCAGATCTGTGTGAAACCATAGTAGTCAATGGCAGAACATGGTGAAGAATGGTTGTCCCAAAAAATGCTATAGCATCTGCTGCAGCAAAGATAGTGGTATAATAAAAAAATTTCAAAGATTTATAAAAGATATATAATTAATAATGCTAATAATTTTGAAATTTCATACAATAAAAAACTTTTGAGCTTCACTAGTGAGATAAGGCTTGGTTATTGTTGTACACAATAAAAAACTTTTGATACTCAATTTAAAACAATTATCAGTCATAGTGTTATAGAAGAGTACCAATAACAGATGTTTAATAAGCATTACTAAATCAAAAGAAAGACTTGTTACACTAAAAAGAGGACTGTGGATCATATACTTGAATACCAATAGACAGTGATGAAAATTGCTACAATAAATGCTAAAAACCAGAGTTTTATTAAGCTGAAGCTTTTTTGAGTTCAACTGCAAAACTGCAAATAAGATAATTCAAACTTGTGTGTTTTTTTTATTTCAAAAACTCAATTTTCCTGCTCATAAGTCATAAGTGAAGATAACTGCCATGGAAGGCAGAGGTTTTCCCTTTCTTGTATCTTGACATGTCCGATGATGTTATTTAAAAATTGTCATACACTGTTATTTTTTTTTTACTGGGAGACATTTGTTTCAATCTACTCTATTGATTTGGGAAATTTGTTGAAATCATTAAATTTTGCAAAAGTGTTCGTTTTCTCTTCCATTATTTGTTTTGCGGGGTAAAATTTTTAAATTGTACCCCCCACCTTCTTCCGTTGTTTCTCTCAACTTCTCATTTAAAAATCGTGCAATACACGGTGTGTGTTTTTTCTACTGGGAACTATTTGTTTCAATCTTCTCTATTGATTTGGGAATTTTGTTGAAATGGTTAAATTCTGCAGAAGTGTGGCTTTCTCTTCCATTATTTGTTTTGCGGGGTAAAAAATTTTAGATTGTACCACACATTTGAATCTCTGTATAAAAGTTCAGATTGATGATACTGAAAGTGTCCCTTTGTTTATTTTCAAATTCTAGAACCTCTCCAATCTTGAATTCACAGTGAATTCTACTTTTTGGCAGGTTTTGTTTAAACATTTACAGGAAAAACTTCTTCTCACTGAGGTATGTTGAGCAGATACTTGGGTGCTTTCCATTCCTACATGTACTAATATGATTTGATATGTGGATAATGGATAATTCAATAGCATTGGTGCTTATAATTGGACCATATATTGTTGAAATTTTGGAATGTTTACTATCCCTTTTTGCTGGAGCAATTGGGTTTATTGGCTATATCTGTTCTTTGTTACAGTCAAAGCTAAAGGAATCACAATATCAACTGACGCCTTGGCGTTCAGATATGAACCATCCAAATGTTGCCATACAATCACCCTCTCACTCAATTGGTGCACCTTTGGTAACTTCAGTATGTTGATTTTGTGAATTTGTTCCATTTCTTGTCATATATGCCTAAATAAAATTCTAAATAGTTGATTTTTTTTTATCAGAATAAAAATGGCCTTGAACTGGTACCTCAGCATATGTACCCTCAAGTAAAGACTCAGGTCTCAGATGATGCTCAGACAGGCACTGATTGGGATATTTTGAATCGCCACCAGAATGGCTTGGGTGGTGGGGTGGCAACAAATGTTGATGCTGATGATTCAGGGAGATATTCACCTCTTGCAAGCAGGTGAGCCTGATCAAATGGAGACTGCTACTCTGAACTGAATGTATTGGTGGGTTCTGTTTTCATGGAATCTTTGTTAAAGTGGTCCTCATACATGCAATGTTGTTCTCTTCCATAATGCTTTGGCACTAATGTTTACATGGGAGATTGCCCCTTTAATCTGTCCATAATGTGATACTGACATGCATTGTTTGTCTCCATCATTATCTAATCCAATGATGTTACTGTCATGGCTATCTGTGAATAGTTAGGATGACTAAACTTCCTATTATCCTTGAAATAACTGTCTTATAAAAGGAAAGTCGTGTTTTGCGGATATTCAATTATCAGGGTACTCAAATGAAGATTTTGTTTGCCATTTATCTGTCCTTGCTAAGGTGATATGTACATTTATCTGTCCTGCCAGTTATAGATCATTATAGGCGGACATTTAAGCCTCATGTTAAATCTGTAATTTTGCCAAGTGCCTACTAATGGTTCATGATGCTTCCTAACAGTAGATCATTGTATAATTGGCTTAGATAAAAGCTTTCATAAAGTTTTCCATGTAGAGTTCGGTTGTGGTAGCTCACTTCCTCATTGTTGCCTGTTGGAGAAAATCTACTTGAAACGGGTGGGTTAATCGATACTGACTTTCACTAGCAATGGGTGCTCAGGAAGGGATATAGTTCTGAATCCTGATTGCTTGGGTGTTCTAATGTGTAGATAAAATTGATTCTTGATTGATTGAGATAAACTTGGTTTATCTCCTGTGGCTTATTTCAGATCGCCTGGATCCATAGGGTCTCTGACACCTAGTTAATTTTTTATTTATTTATATATTCATATATATTCTGTGTATCAGTTGGTCTTTTATTAAAAATACTAAGTGCTAATTTGTATGATTCTCGTCCCTGTTTTTATTAATCTGCTATGTCATCAATTCCTTAAGTAGAGCTATGTGCACCAAAATAAGGCTGAAATTTTTGTTGTTGTCATTCATATTAATGCTAAAGGAGTGATAAAATTTGACATGTTTGGGCAGTTAGAAAATGACATCTTTGCTCTAATATATTGGCCATTTATAGGAATTCTTCAGCCCATGATGTATCCACCCATCTGGTTGTTACTCAAGGTGATACTCATCCTACACATTATGGGGAGGAGATGACTAACAAACACGTCTCATTTCATGAACCTGTGAGCAACAGTGAATTTGATTATCCCGATGGAGATGGAACCCAGAACGAGAGAGAAACATCTGCTAACTGGAGTTCAGGCAACCCTCCTTATGCAAACACAGTTGATGATCCTAGTTCTTCATATTCTCCTTATTTACCACCGGTTCTTGAAGAGCCTTCTTCTTCATTTTCTGAGGGTAAGAACTAATCTGATTTTGAAATTTACCATACAATCAGAGCTTTGCTGTTACTATTCCAAGTTGAATAAATCATACTGCAGGTGCAGATGATGATCCATTGCCAGCTATAGAGGGCCTTCAAATTTCAGGGGAAGCCTTTCCAGGAAGGGAACTTCAAGCATGCGGTTACTCCATTAATGGCACTACTAGTTGTAATTTTGAGGTGCATTTTATTTGCGTATAATTTGAAACCTGTTTATTGTTGCTTTATTTCCTTAAAGTGCTTTTCATTATATGGTATTAATGTATGATTCTGTCTTAAGCATTTGATGTTGGATTGCCAGTGGATTCGGCATTTGGAAGATGGTTCCTTCAATTATATTGATGGTATTGTTATACTTCTGCTTAAGACTATGTCCTTCCTTTCCTCCATTCTTAAGTCATCAACTCAATCATGACTTGTCCAAAATATAGGGGCAAAGCAACCCAACTATCTTGTCACTGCTGATGATGTTGATACATTACTTGCCATTGAAGTCCAGCCTCTGGATAACAGGAAGCGCAAGGTATTTTTCACTTACTATGATGGCAGTCTTGTACATGTATGCAAAAAATGAGTGAATTTTCATATAGTGGCTTGTATTCAGTTACCAACTTTGCCTGATGACTTGTGACTTGTCCCCCTAAACCAGTTGTTCAACTCAACAAGGAATTAAGAATTTTATGGTGGAAATGAGCAACTAGTCTTTATACACTTCATTGATCATAATGAGGATTTGGGTATGAGCATTGAACAGCTACTCGTTGACCTCTGAATATTTCCTGTCTCTGTTGTTGCCTGTGGACATTGTCCTATTGTTCACTGGAGGTCAACCTGCATTAAATTCCCTGTCTATTTAATTCTACTTGTTCTGTGAATGCCCAAATGCACCTGGTTATGAAAGAAGAGTTACTAAATCTGTCTTTTATTCCAAGAACATTATACTTAATAATGCCCTGGAATCATATTGGTTTTGCGCACGCAGGGGTGGGGTTGGTTCATGATTATCTGGCATGAGGAGACATCAAAGACTTTATTAGATTTTCATAGGGTTAGTCATTTAAAGTCTTAGAAGCAACATATATATCTTGTATTATATTTTTGGGTAAAGGCATGGATATTACTTTATTCATCAAATAACATAAACAAGTATTTTGTCATTGTTGGTATCATTAACATCTTTTACTTGGCATTATTTTGCTTACTCTACACTGCACACAAGTCATATCTCTCTTATAGATCTTATTAATTTGAGAGCCAAAAAAAGTTACCAGAGGATAAACTATACACTTCTGAAAACCATAGTTGTTTTACAACTGGCAATGGGCCTCTGCAATAAATCCATCCTTCATTGAACCTTCATAGCCAGGTATTGTGAATACAACTTGCACAATTCTTATTGTGCATTGGGGGCAATATTTCATGGAAAAAATCTGGTTTGAAGATGCAAAAATCTTTAATAGAAAAAATTATTGAAATTTAGAGAGAATCAATCCATTCAACACTTGCGGAAAAGTATATTGGCCAGTTCTGCAAAAATTTTGCTGTGTTCTCTTCCGGCAGCCCATATGACATTTCAGAGTTCAGATGGGTACTGTCATTGTTTTACCTTGTTTTCTTCAATCATTATTCTTGTTTTATTTTTCTGTTCTTTGCAAATTTTTGTTCAAATGCATACCTACTTATCATAACAAGAAGTCATCAGATTTGTGTTTAGGCTTGCGTTTATCTAGTATGATTCCTGTTCCCATTTTGAAATTAGGTTTCCCTTTGTCATTCCTGTTCCCTTGTTCAAAAACCTCTTTATTTCCCTTTACACAAACCCATTGTTATGTGAAAAATGGAAGTTGCTGAAATCTGAAATGTGTGACTGGGGACCCAAAATATATTTGACACGAGTTAAGATTCAGTCTATGTTTGTGTTTGAAAAGTTCTTTTTGATGACATTATTTTGTTCTTTCGCTGAAATTCATGAAAGCAATGCTTAATTTGCCTACTTTGGGAGTAGGTGTAGATAGTTGTATACTTGTATTTTAGTTGCAAAAAAGTTTTTCTTATTTTAGTTTTTTCTCATACATTCGTTGTTTTGAATTATATTAAATATTTGTAATGTTATTTATGCTGTATTTTTTTTAATGAATATTTCCCTGCAATACAATGGCACAACAGTGCACTATGCTTAATAAGTAATTTAAGATAAAGGAAGCTGAAACACAATACTTGAATGTTTACTTTGTAAATTGAGTTGGACTGAGTTTGGTTTTTTGGTAAGAGGAATGCGAGCAACACATTCTCTAACACACTTTTCACTATTGGCTAAAATTTATTGAAAACTAAAAAAGTATAAGAGAGAAACATTAATTTAAGAGTGAGAAAGAGTGAAACTTACATAATTTTTGTAGTTTTCAATAAATTTTAGTCAATAATAGGGGGAGGGAGAGAGTTAGAAAGAGTGTGTTATTAACGTTACTCATTACTCTTCTAGTAATGGTTATTAGATGTCTTTGTTTTTTTACTGAATCTGATGCATTCTCTGTGATGATTGTAGGGAGAACCTGTGAAGGTTTTTGCCAATGATAACAAAAAGATCACCTGTGGTGAGTATATGTATCATAATGTTTCTAATGTTCAGTTGTTGCAGCCTTATGTGTAACTTATAAAATCGACAGCAAATGATTGCAAGTTTGGAGTGAAATTTTCAGTGAGTTTATTGTGTTGTGCAGAAGGGTAATTTATTGTTGTGGATTATGCTCCTATCATTTGTCACATGTGTTTTTAGATTTGATAAGGGAAAACAAATATACAAGGGCATAATGGTGGTTACGACTTAGGAGATAGAAATTTCTATTCTTAGCCCACAAAGCATTTATATAACAGTTTGGGTATGTTTGAGAATTAGGAGAGAAGGGATCAAGAACAATGGAAGGGTAAGGTAAGGTAAAGGAAATGATGGGTAAACATTTACCCTTGTTTGGATGTTAATAATTAGAAAGTGGAGGAAATGGAGAGTTAGTTAAATTAAAATGATTAAATGATTATAACATTCTTTTAAAAACACCAACATAATTAACCTAATATACTAACTCCCTAGACCCTCAAGCTTGGGAGAACACAAACAGGGCTTGTAAAAAATGTCTATTCCCTTTCTGTCCCTTTAGAATACTCCCAAACAAGGGAAAGACTTAGCACAAGTCTTTATTTTCCTTTGATTTCCCTTCTAAATTCCTGATTTAAACACAACCTTATTGTTCTGACATCTTCAATATGAGGTTTCATTTTCTAATTATAGAAATAGATGCAAAAAGAGGGAGAGCATAGAAAGTGAACTGGAATTGGATACCTACTATTGTAGAGACCCATATATCATAGTAGTCAATAGTGGGCGTGATCGTACGGAGCTGCTCCTTGCCACTATCCTGGGGTTGTCGTGTTGCAGCCCCTATATCAAATAGGGGTAAAAGGGCAAGTTTGTCCTCCCTCTCTGAAAGTTGGAATGCTTTTTATGAGGGGAATCTTGGGATTTTGCCCCCCTTTTACATTGCAATGCTCTGTGCCTCTTTTCTAACTTTGCACGTTGAGATCGAATTCTACCTCCATCTCTGACGTTGCTTTCTGGTGCAAATCACTATTTCCAATTTTCTTCATCTTTGATGAAACCCAAGCTATTTCTGATGTGATGTATAGACATTTTCTAGCGAGACCCTTATGGTCAGGTCCATTACTCCCATATAGTGTTTATGGGGTTGATTGCTCCCCATCGCTACCTGGGATTGACTACTATGTTACACACACACACACACAAATAAAGATGCAATCAGGTCCATTACAACTATCCATAACAACATAACCTAATCCTAATACAATTACTCGGAACACCCGCTTGAGCTTAATCATGCCTAGCTTGTTATCAATAAAATCACTACATGTCTCATTCAATGCCTTTATAAACACATCTAGTTGATCACCCGTTTTAATATGAGAGATAGATAGAAGATTCTTTTGTATCTTCTCTTGAGTGAAATAACAATCTATTTCAATGTTTCGTTTTTTCATGAAAAAATGAATTTAATGTGATGTAAATGACAACTTAGTTGTCACGTCAAAGGTTCATAGAACTAGTATTGCTAAATCTCATCTCCTCTAAGACTTGCTTAATCTATAGTAGCCCACAAGTAATAAGAGCCATAGCCCTATACTTTTTTCTGCACTTGATCTGGTCTTACTTTTTCAAGGAAATCAAATTTTCTCCTAGAACACAGGATCCTATAGAAGATTTGCAGTCCATTGGAGATCCTTCCCAGTCAGCATCGGAAAATGCCTCCACCTGCAAATGCCCATGGTTCTTGTAGAGAGACCTCCACCCATTCTTGGAGCCTTCTTCAAATACTTAACAATGTGGATAAGTGTTTTCCAATGAGTGTGATTCAGAGAGGATATAAATTGACATATAACACATTGGAAAAGCAATATGTATACTAGTGATATTTAAGTAATTCAACTTCCTAACCAATCTTTTGTATTTTTATGGATTAGAAAATGAGACTTCATCTGCTGTCAACTTCACTTCTGGCTCCATGGGTTTCTCACACGAATTAGCTAGCTGACTCAACACACATCATTTAATTTTTTAAATATTTTAGGCTTAATTATGTTTTTGGTCCCTATAAATTTAACACGTTTTGTGATAAATCCTTATAAAATTTTTTGTTAAGATTTTATCTCTAAAATATTAAAAAGAATTTAGTCTCTTCCGTCAACTTTCCTTTTGTTAACTACTAGGCTGACTAACAAAAAGTCAACTCATTACTGTCACATTATTACCACGTATAGTCATGTCATTTAATTTTTTAATATTTTATTTATTTAAAATTAATATTTGCAAACAAGTATCAAAATATTTTTTAAATATTTATGAAAATATTCTCTAGAACTCTAATCTCCTTCCCTTCTAACACCTATATCTACTCCTCTCTGTTTCCTTCTCCCTCTGTTCTTGAGATTTGGAAAGTCCAGCAAGCATCTTGGTGGGGGACTAAAGGACCTGCATCTTGTTGGGAATCCTGATGTAGATGCATAAAACTTGTCGGTGGAGCATTTGAAACCAAGTATAGAGGGAGAAGAAGGCACTAGAAGGAAGAGAAGTAGGATTCTAGAGGGAGAAGAAGGCACTAGAAGGAACAGTAGTAGGATTCCATAGGACTTCTCTGTAAATATTTAAACTATGACAGGAATTTTTATGTAAATATCAATTTTAAATAATAAAATTGAAAATGAGGTGGCAATATGTGGTAGTAATGAGCTGATTCTACATGAGCCAACTGGGTCAAGAGAAGTTGATGATAGAGACTAACTCCGAACTTTTTAACATTATAGGGTCTAAATCCTAATAAAATTTTTTATAAGAATTTATTACAAAATGTGCTACATTTATAAGGACTAAAAATATAATTAAGAATAAAATATTTAAAAAATTAAATAACATGAGAATGCTGAGTTGACTCTTCATTAGCCTTTAAAAGAGGGGAGGTTGATGGGAGGGACATAAATGTGTTACATTTATAAGGACCAACTATATTTAAGCCTATATATATAGACGTACATAGAAAACCCTAATAAGTCCGCTCCATTTAGACTACTCATAACAAAATAACCTAATCCTAATACATCTACTTATAATACTAATTAACTACTTATGAAATATTAGATGCTCTTGGAAGGTATATAGTGCCATTAAGGTGGTTGGACAATTTTAAGTGGTAAGCAAATGTCATATTAATTTATTTGTTTGTGGACAAATGCATATAAAAGGAAGGGACATAGTTTCAGTTTTTATGCATTCATTGTGCTGAAGTGTCAAAAGTAAATAATTTAGTGAAAGAAAAAATTATTAGAAAGATAGATATTATAAAAATGAGGAGATGATATCCTGAGAGAGGATTTAAAAGTAAAAGAAAAAAAAAATCTAAAACAACCTCTCTGCTTTGGATGTGCCATTCTTGTTGTCTTGAGTTCAGTAAAGTGATTTAGCTTTCCTGTTGCCTCCTTTTCTTTCTTTTTAGGGCTTCAAATGTTGGTGAGTTTCTAACAGTTTTATTGGGTTATTCTCTTTGTTATTTGTTCTCAGATCCTGAAATGCGGAGCCACATAGAGCGGGCTTTTTATAGTGGCCATGCTTCATATAAAGTTTCTCTTTCGGTAATTCAATGAAAGTAGTTTTCTTATTTGTTATGAGTTTCCTTTAAATATCAGTGTTGAAATCTTCTTTACTAATCAGTCTTCTTTATAGAGAACTCCCAACAGTTTTATAAAAAATTTTGGGTTTGATATTACAGACTGGATATCTTGATATATGGGAACCAGCCACTTTGGCCATTAAGAAGGAAGGCTGCAGTATCAAGTGCAGTGGACCAAATGGAGTTGTAATCACAGAAAAATTTTCACCATCCACCACTGTATGATGCTTTATTCTTTGATATTCTCTGAGGATTTTGGTTAAATTATAGATTGGTTTAAGGAAGTAAAGTAAAACAAATTCTGGGAGTCATTCTGAAGTTGAGAATGATAATCATTACATTGTGAAAGCAATATGCCATGTTTATGCTCATGGCAATTGAATTAGTTTGATCACTTTGATGATATATATTAGTTTTCTTGAACCATATTTTGTCTGATTATAATTACAGAATGTCTGTGAAGTTGGACTGGAAAATATGTGATTATCTGTTCAACTTTGAGTTGTGTTGGATGAACCAGTTTGAGGAAAACTATAAAGTGCTCATGAATTGAACTATTAGATCAATCCTTGACCTTGTTTATTTCTCAATAATAGAACTTTTAGTAAATATTTAATTAAAGTTATAAGGAGTATGATATTGCCAAAATTGTGTTTGTCTGTTGAACATTCTGAGCATTGATGAAGTGAGATAATTAACATTGTTATTTTAATCATACTCCTTATAACTGTCATCATTAAAGTTATAAGGAGTATGAAATCACTTTGAAGACGTCATATTTGATGACAGTTAATTAGCATTGTTACTAGCAGGGTTCCCTTTGAAAACTGTTTATATTTGTATCTTTTCAACTTTATAGAATACAAGATCTTTAGTGGTTAGCTGAAATTTTTATCTCCCTTCTGCATTTACTTCCGTAGGTTGTGATTCCATATGGACATATTTCAGAATTTATTATAATTGGTTCTAGTGGCACTGAACATCTTTTAAGAGCAGAAAACAACTCAACAGATGCCAGTGGGTAAGTACTCTTACAGTCGTTCTGTTTACAAGCTGACTGACAAAAGGAACTAGGTTGCACATACAAAATGTTTCATGTGCAAATTTTTCAGTATTGAATGGAATAATAATCCCTTTTGTAGATGATTCCACTAACTAGCTGTGTACTATTATCTGCTAATTTAAAAAATTGGAAAACCTTTTTACTTTTTGTTTTTTTGTGTTGTGTGAGTATTTGTTTATGGATATGGAATAACTTTTCAGAGGAATTCTTGAATGCATTTAGGTTTTACTATTATTGAGTAATAATACATAGATCTGGGTTGAGTTGACACACGAGTGGCCTGATTTTTAAGTTTAAGCTGATCTCAAACATAAAAACTTTGAACACTTCAAATACCTTTTTTTATCTTTAAATGTGATAGTTTACTTTTTTTTTTTCCTCTACAAACAAATGGTTAATATATTCTTCATAATATTAGAACAAATTTGAGGTTGTATTTCTTGATGGTCAGCAAGTCTATTTTTTTGAAAAAAGATTACTGTTCAGGTCCAAACTCCCTAGTGTCGACTCTGTGTGGAACCTCAAGCAATAAAGATTATCAGTACTGAGAACTAGAGAAGTGAACAAAGCTTGTAATATATTAATTTACTCACAATGCAATTGGAGTCATTATTTTTTAATTTCTAAGCGGGAAAGAGAATTATTTATCTAACCAAGAGAAGTAACCATGTCAAGTTTTCAAATGGTTGGAATTTGTAATAGTCATCCGTGATTCTCTATTTCTTGATTTTTATTTTCTGTTTAAGCTTCTGCTTTGATAATTTTATTCATGTTGCGCCTTTTGCAGTGCTAGAGACACTATCGTGCTCACTTTGAGATTATTCATCCTAAGGGTATATAATTTTTCATCCTTACTTTACTCATTAATATAAATGGCAGAGTTTAATATGCTAGATTTTTTATTATTATTTATTTATTTTGCATTTGGCTCTTCTGTTTGCTTGCCATATCATTATGTTAAAAACACTTTTAAATGTTTCTTTCTTGCCTACTATTGCATGGTGCCTTCATGCTTACTGTCTAGAAATGATAGAGACAACAAAGGAAAATAAGGTGGAGATAAAAGTTCGAGGATTGGTTTCCCAAGATCATCATTTTTGTTTAATTTAGCCGTCATTATTGTAAACGATTAACTCTACTGTAACCTATGTAGAACCTAGAAATAACTAGCATATACTATATATATTCCCTGCTTGTGTAGTACGGGATTGTTTAATTAGATTTCCTTAGCTCCCTTAATTTGAAATCTTGAGCTTTGTAATGTCATGATTCTGACCTTTCCTTTCGTCTCTTGTCGCTTTACTTCTTAGGACTGTATTGGAAAGCCAGAATATTACTTCACTACATTTGTGTTGATGTATTCTTTTTAGTTCTGCTTTTTGGTTCAATTTTTTTTTTTAATTTCTTGAGTAAAATGTTTTATATTGAATATTGAACCAGTTCTGAGGAGTATATTCAAGGCTTCCTTTGATTTTTCTGCTTCTGCAGGCTGGGGAGAAAAGGAGAGTAAAGAAGAAGGGATTATTCTTTAACAAGTAGGGGAAACAGGTACTTGGCAGAAAATCTCTGCTGTAAGTGGAATGTGCCGACCGAGATGGTGACTGGGAGTTGTGTGTTTTGTGTGCTAACTAAATTTTTGCTCCGTTTCATATTCTATAATAGGGTAGATTAGCTTGAGCTGTAATTGTGAATTTATACAGTCATTTTTTTTCTTCAATATTTAGTAAATTCTTTTTAGCTCCTTTCCGTGCCATGCAAGTCCATTGTTTTACTCCATACTGATCTTGTTATCTTGTGCATCTGTTATGCATGTACCCTTGTGCAATGTGCCTACATACAAAAGCTATTGCTCCCACCTTCATGAACTAAAATGATTCAGAGGACAATGATATAGTTGCTGTTTGAAATTAGTAAAACCTTACCCTATGTTAAGTCCTCTTAAAATATTGTGGATGTTTCTTTTATTTTAGTAAAAAAAATATTGTAGATGTTTCAACTTTCAAGTAATGTTTCTAAAACTGGATCTCGACCAAAAGAAAAAAAAAAGGATCTGGATCGTTCTTTAAATCAATAAAAGCACTAGTTTATAGTTTATTAATTCAAGTGTTGAACTATGAATTTAAAAAAACGTGTTGAACTATGCCGATGTGTTCAATGTTCGACGAGAAATAGAACAAGAACAGAACTTGAGTAACAACATAATGTTTTGTATCTTGTATACTATTTGCTTTACGCTAAAAAATAATATATTAGGCGTTGGTTTTTTTTTTTTCCAATATTTATCATTCAATTAATTTTTTCACGTTCGAATTACTTGCATATGTATCAATCAAAAATTGCTTAAGAGGATTTTATTTTAATCATATACATTATACCATTTTGTTTAATGAGACTATTCCTAAACAACAACTTTATATTTGTAAAAGATGACGGAAGGCATTCAGTAAAGTTCCTAAAATAAGGCTTTCATTTGAAGATGAAAATATCAAATGAAATAAATTACAAGGAGAAAGAAATCTTAGAATTTCATAATGAAAAACGTATTAGACTTGGGGAGAAAAGTAGATGATAGAGAAATGTAATGTCATAGAGAGAGAGAGATAAAAAGAAATAAAAATTGTTAAGTTTGTGTTGGTACCGCTGTAGTGGTTAGAATCAGGGAATTGTTTTAGAAAGTAGGAAACATGCACTGAAAAATCGGTACCTTCATATTCTAGATTTCTGGAAAGATAACAAGGTTTCTATTACTTGACTTTATTTTATACCCATTTACCAAATCGATATAAATCTGCTTATGCGCCATGTATCTTCTAATCGGGAGAAATAGATTGCAGAATGAAAGTGGAGAACGCCTTCATTGATGCATAGAACGATTCGCATAGGTAGAAAGAAAAACTGGAAATAATCCCATGCAAAGTGGCAGATGATGTGTTTTGCAGAGGGAGAGAAGATGTTGGGAAACAGGGTTATTCTGTGTTATAGAAAAAGGTTGATGAAAGTAACAGAATTTTATATTTTCTTCCTAAACATACATATACTGAGCATATGAATCCCCTTGCAGATTGATTTTATAAATTCAAGGCATTATACTAATCAAATTTTAACCATTAAATCTTTAAAGCGTGTTGATTTCCTTTTAGAAATATTTTTCTAAAAATAACAATTGGGAATTTGAAGAAAATAACTACTTTAAAAAATGAATTGAACCTAATATGTTCCTAATTAGGGTTTTTTTATATTTTTTTTTATCGAAATAATCAACTGCATATGTTCTATTAGTTTTTACTTTTCTTTAAAAGAATAACTTAATAAAACGTAGACATGTCAACTTTTAACTCAAGAAAATAGTTGTATAAATAGTGCATAGATTTCGTCGTATTCCTCCAGCATATTGTTTCACTACAGAACTTATAATTCTATCTCAATTTTTGTTATGAAAATTGTTAAATGAGGTCACAGATAATAGACCTATTTCAATCACTTCGTTTAAAATGAACCACAGTGCGCGGCTTAGAAGTAGTTTTCAAATAAAGCCTCAAAATTGCCTTTTTAGGCACTGCATTCTTTCGTCATATGATGGGAACAATCCAATAAAAGAAAAATATAATATCACTTTTTCTTCTTTAATTATGAACAACAGGTCACTCCTCTTCAACTGCAGACGATCATGATCCCAAAAGCTGCTCATTGCCCAACAACCTTTTCTTTTCTCATCATTTTTTTGTGAATGGAACCAATAGTTAATCTTTATCCACTTTGGATCCTTTAACCCTCCACAAATTTTTATATATATGCAATGAATTGCTTTTAGGTTAAGGTTTGACAGAACAATATCTTGTAATTTCAAGTGATACAGTATTTAATTTTTTTTTCTCAAATTCAAATATTATAAATGAAAAAAATTAATATCAAAAGAACTTTTTTTTTTAAATGAGTCTATTCAACTTGACTGTAAAAGGAGTTAAAAGTGAAAAGAAAAGTTTGCAAGATATTTATCTATGTTCATGCTTTTTTTTTTCGGAGAACATATTTTTTAATTTCTAAAGTTTCAACACCATATCCAGAATGTACCTTAAAGAGTAAAATACCTTAAATTATTGGGGTTTTAACTAGCCTAGTAAAGAATAAATTACCTAAAATCATACATAAACTATTAGATGAGGAAGGAAATAGTGAAAAGAAGCTTGGATATGATTCATGACATGAGCAATAGAATCAATGAAAGAAAACCAAGAGAGGTGGGAGGAAAGGTAGAATCTTGAAAGATTAAAGAGTGGAGTAGCAGTGGTGTGTGGAGGTTGCTTGCATCCTTTCTCTTCCATTCATGGTGGGATCTGGAATAGATGTCTCTACTTCAAACTATTTATTATTTATCCAATCATGTTATTTATACATTTTTTAAATATATTTTATTTCACTTTTTAAATAAACAAAAGGCACATATCCTATAACATATTTTCTTTGTCTTAAATAAAATATAAGGATGATATAAAAAATATTGAAATGTCAACACAGTAAAGCCTACTAAAGGGCTGAATGCATGCTCATTCGATGTCCCATCCATGGCCCTTTAAGAAGATTGGATGAATTAAAGCAACCAAAAGATCCATACTCATCATACGTATATTTTATTTTATATATATATTAATTGTAATGCTTATGGATTCTACAAGCATATGAAGATTCCTAAAATAAAATTTATAATTCTTCAAAGACAACATGATTAATGGGACGATTTATCATTAAACTTGGCAACTTAGAGCAAAACTGAGTCAGGCCAAGTCCCCACAAAATTCGAGATTAGATAATAAATCATGTGTGATACACCTTTACATACATAGGATGAAGATATTTTTAGTATCTTGTTAGTAAATCATTTTTTATATCAAATAAAAACAATACATTTAATATTTAAAAATACATAAAAATGTATCATCATATATTTTTTTATATATTGATCACTAATCCAATAAAGGACCTCAATAACAATTAAAAGTTTTCTAAAATTGTGGTTATAACAGCTATTTATCTTAACACTATGAGATTTTAAAATAACATTAATGGGCATAAGAAAATTTTTAATATGAAAAATGAGATGTATAAGTTTTGATGATATAATTATATATAAATTATTAGAATTAAAAAAATTAATAATTACATAATTAATTTAAAATATCATATAGCTTTTATTTTTATCTTATTCATTTATAATTATATCTAATAGTCAATATAATGATAATAGTTGGGACTTAAGTGCAACTTTTAAATTCTAGTAGCCTGAGAATGGTCAAATTTCAATAATATTATGATGACAAACTAGAAAGCAAATTAATGCGAAGATTGATTAGTAATTAACATATTCAAAAGTGTACCAAATGAATATATCAATCAGTTATGCATAATCACACATTGAGTAAAATTACTATCATGCTCAAACACAAGACTACCACTTTTTTTTAACTTCAATTATCAATCTAAAAACCTGAGAGTAGGTGTATATGAAATTTAGGAAATTATAGTGAAATAATACATAAAAATAAAACGAAGTTGGGACAATTTTATATAACGAAAAGTGTTTGAGTTAAAATCAACAAATGACTTACTTTACATTAACATATATAAGTAGCAACTTAATAATATTCGCATTTGTTTTCAACATATCAATTATATATTTTGCTTTTGGAGTTCCCATGGCTTGGGGTCAAATATAGCGATAGTAAAGTTGACTATTTTGTCCCATGCTGCTTCAATGAGTTAACCGGCCTGACTTCTCTAAAATTAATTTAAAATTTACAAAAAAATAATAAAAACTTATAAAAATATTTTTATATTAATAAAAATTAATATTTAATTCATTACATAATTATATTTTACTTTTAAAAAATTTAAAACAAGCTAGAGCTGAAAAAACTAAACGAATGAGTAGGTAAATAATTTTCAGTCCAGCCAACTCCAATTTGCCATCTTTATCAAATATTACGTTTTCACCGTATCAAAGAACAAATTTTCTTATATTTTGCCTTTACATTAACATGGTTTAGTATAAGTATCTTAAATCAAAATGCATAAATGCAATGTTTAAATGAATTTTGTAAGAAACATTGTGGACAAAGTTTGATGAAATACCTCATTTTTACGTAAATAATAGAGCCACTTGTAATTTTCCAACAAAAAGATTTACTAATTATCTTGGTATATTAAAATTAAAATACACTTAATTTGAGTAAATTTTTAAATAAGTATTTACAAGAAAAATTAATAAAATATATTTGTTATAAATTAAAAAAATCAAAGAAATATAAATTAATTTTAACATAAAATAATTTACTTTATAAAATAATTTTTTAATTTTATAACTATTTGTTACTAATGTTATAAATGAGCAGTTGCAATGATATAGTAAAACTTGTTTATGAGAAACATCTTTCAAGAATAAAAATATTTTTTTAAAAATTAGAGGAGTCGTCACCAAACTTTATTTTTAAAAAATCTTATAAATTTTTTTTTAAAATAATATGATCTTTGAAACAAAAAATGAGTTCAGGAGTCATTTATGTGTATGAAAGGTATTAGCACCCTATAATGTCCGTTTAAAAATGATTACCTTAAATTAATTGTGCAAATTTATTTTAATTTTTAAAAATAATTATTTAACACCTAAACATTAATTATTTTTATTTTAGAAGAAGAGAAAAAAAATTATTTATTAAAATTTTAACTCAGTATCTTAAAAGAAAAAATAAAATATTTTAAAAATTATTTTGACTTGACGGGTACGATTCGTGCTCCTACGTATCCCTAAGTGCAATGAGAAACTTAAAGCCACGTAGTTCTATCTAAATAAAATTACAAAGTTAGTTGATTAAAATTGAGTCTAGTAAGAGAAAGTTTATTTTGAAATTAAAATTATTTTCATAAAATTATAATGTTTACGATAAAAGATAACGCAGTTATACATGTAACTTATAAGAAACAATACAGAAGATGAAGGAAGATTACGCAACTATTTGCAAATTGTTAAAAATATTTTATTCGTAAATGAAGTATTTGAATTTTAATTATGATTAACATTGAAAAAAATTTTAAGATAGCGTAAGCTATACATAAATCTCTTATAATTTATTGGACAATCAAAGACAATGTAAATCATACATTGATATTGCAAAAATTTGTATAATAAAATGAAGAAATGATTGGTTATTTAATTTTTAAAAATTAGAAATATGACTTAAGAAAATTTAAAATATGAAATTAATTTCATTTAATGAATAGAGTAAATATATTTAAAGTGTTAAAAATCAAATTTAAAAAAAAAGATAAAAAAAACAAAATTATTTAATAAAAAGATTGAAACTTTGTTTGATAAATTTATATTTATAGAACCCAAGGTAATGTTACTATATATAGGTTCTAATAATTTATAATGCGTAAAGGTAGAGTCGTTACACATTAGCATTATAAATTATTATGTTAATAAAATAATTTTCATTTAAATTGATTGATTAGTATAATAGTAATTATAGGGAATACATTTTTTGATTGATTATTAAGATAATTTTATAATTAATTAAAGATAACATATAATAAATTAATATTGCCTAAAGTCTCAGTAATGTATGTATATGTAGACTTTATCAATTTATAACACGACAGTAGAGAAGCTACAAGTTAATGTTGTAAATTAGGCTTTTTTTTTTATATGGTATTTATATTCAATAATACAAAATATATGGGTTTTTTTTATTTATTACATGAATATGGGATTTTATCAAATCTCGCCAATGGCGTTTTTTAATTCAGAAATATCAAATCACATAAAAACTCGCCAATGACGATATTTAAAAATAAATTATATATTTATATAATCGGCAGTGGCGATATTTAGGATTTAAAAAAATTAAAAAATATATATAAATCACCATTGGTGAGTTTTGAATATTTAAAAAGTACAAAAAATTGCTAGTGACAACTTTTGGGAGTCTAAAAAATTAAAAGTAATAAAAAATCACCATTGGCGACTTTTAGTTGGCATTAAATAATTAGAAAAAATTAAAAATCGCCAAGGGCGACTTTATGATAATTGCCTATAAATACCGAGTTCTTCATTCTTTGTAAGTTGCAAGAGTAAGATTTTAGATAGAGAGTAAGCAAAGAGAAAACATTTTAGATAGAGAATGTGAGTTTATCGTTGAAAAAAAAGCGTACTTTTATTGATTTACTTTAATGGTGAGATTATTATAAATACTTGTGAAGGTGTGTTATTCAGGTGTGAAAAGCCAACATGTGTATATATGAGAGATAATATATCATTTGGAGAACTGCAGCATTGGCTTTCCAAAAATATTGTATTTGAGTTTCCAAAGGTAGTGGAAAGTATTGTTTATAGGTATCCAGTATCAATATTTAGAGGTTTCATACAATATCAAACACTTCCAATAACGAATGATGCTGATGTTCTACAAATGTTTCAAATACATTAACAGCGTCATCCGCCAACTCCTATCATTGAATTATATGTTTTTTTTCAAAGATATTGCAATTAACATTTATGAAGAAGATGCTGATTAAACATATGCAAGCATTGTACCAAACAGAGATAGAGAATGGATAAATGCTAATAATGAAAGTGTTGACTCTAACTCTGAAGGGGAATATGGAAGCAGTGAGTTGAGTGAAGATAAAGATATGGATGACGATAGTCATGATGAGATCCATTTGTCAAACACAGTGATTGGCCAACATCTATATGTGGAGCCACCTTTCATGCGTTCATTAAATCTTAATGCTACGCACGCAACTGAGTTTTCAGAGTATACAAATTTAGGTATGTCTTATTTTTAAAAATGTTGTTGATGAATTAAATTATAGTTTTTTAATTTGTTATATTTGTGTTTGCATTTCATAGGTTTTTCTGATGTAGATGGAGACTTGTATGTTGGAAAGCAATTTAATGATAGAGAGACTATTATACGAACAATTAAGTGTTATAGTATAGCAAATGGAGTGGACTACAAAGTGGCTGAGTCATAACCAAATACATTTTATTGTAAATGTGTGAGGTATGGAATAGATTATGGATGGCTTCTTCGTGCTAGTTTTAGAAGGAACGAGTTTATTTGGGAGATCAGAAGGTACAACGATCCACATACATGTACAAGAGGAAGGATTTCTCAGGATCATACTAAATTGTATTCAGACACAATTGCAGAATGTATAAAGCCAATGGTTGAGTCTGATCTTTCCTTTAAGATAAAACTCGTTATTAGTGAAATTGAGTCTCGATATGGCTACGCAACAACATATCGGAAAACAAAAGGCGATTGAAAAATTTTATGGACAATGGGAAGCCTCATTTGAAGCCTTACCGCAATGGTGTTTAGCGATGTGTGACAGTGTTCGAGGTTCCGTTGTTCAGTTGGATGCTATTGTTGCCTATCGTGTAGATGAGTTAGTTCCCAATGTTAAAATATTTCATCAAGTGTTCTGGACTTTTGGTCCTTGTATTAGAGCATTTAGACACTGCAAACCACTTGTGTAAGTTGATGAGACACATTTATATGAAAAATGCAAGGGATTTTTCTCTATGGCTGTTGCACAAGATAGTAATCAGAATATTTTGCCGATTGCTTTTGCTATTGTTGAGGGGGAGACTTCGGATGCTTGGTTTTTTTCCTTGATAATTTATGTAGACACGTTGTCACATAAGATAGCGTTGGTATAATTTCAGATCGACACAAGTCAATTAATGCAGCAATAAGAAGAAGCAATGGAGAGTGGGAACCACTGAGAGCCTTTCACATGTATTGTATTCAGCATATTGCAGCAAATTTTTTATGAAGATTCAAGGCTCCATACTTGCATAAACTTGTCGTTCGCATGGGTATGTATCACGATGTTGATGTATTTTAAATAAAAATGTTATATGAATTAATATATGTTTTAAATTAACTAATATGAATTGTGTCTATTTGTGCAAGTTATTCAAGAACTAAACATGAATTCAATATTAATTATGACAGATTACGGGAACATGGGGAGGTCTACTCTAACTGGGTTGATGAAATTCCCCGAGAGAAGTGAATTTTAGCATTTGACAGAGCCCATAGGTGGGGTCACATGACCACAAATTTGGTTGAGTGCATTAATTCAATATTAAAAGGTGCTCAAAATCTTCCAATCACCGAACTATTAGGAGCAACTTACTTCCGTATTTGCTCGTAAAGGGAGTGGAGCATATGCACGGAGAAAGGCTGGACATATTTTCTTTGAATATGTGACAACTCAATTACAATCAAATGAGTTAGATGTAAGAACCTTGCGTGTAACTCAATTTGATAGATGATCTGAGAGTTTCCATGTTCAGGAGTTATCAAACAGCCAATAATATAGAGTTGATCTTAGATGAAGGTACTATGACTGCATACTGATGGATATCCATGTCATCACGTAATTGCTGCAAATTGTAGTAAAAATATTGATTGGTGTGGTTATGTTGATAATGTCTATACAATCAAGGAAGTTTGCAAGATTTATAAGAAGGAGTTTGCAGTAATTGGGAATGAAAGCACATGGCGTCACTATAAAGGACCAAAACTCTGTCCTAATCCCAGCTTAAAGTGCACAGTTAAAGGTCATCCCAAATCAACTCGCTTTCTTAATGAAATAGATATGCATGAAATGAGAAGACCAAAACGATGTAATCTTTGTCGAGTAGAAAACCATAGTCGAAGGCAATGTCCTCATGCTCCAGGACCAAGTTCATAATATGTAGTTGTGATAATATACTGTGTTGAACCACTTATTTAGATGTAATTATTTTTAATTTCATGGTGTTTGTAGTTGTTCAAAATATTTACTTATGTCTTGTGATATTATAATAAATGTCGTTGTTTGAGTTAGTAATTTTTTTGTTCTTATTATATTTTAATTTCATGGATTAATTAAAATTTAAATTAATAACAATTATAATAAACATAACCAAACAAATTAAAATAACTGATTAAAAATCTATTACATAACGACGTGAACTAATCAAACAAAATAAAACAACAGATAACAACATTTCTCTTACATTACATAATAAAGTAAGAAAATAATAACAATATGACTATCCTCCTTTGCCTTTTTTTTTTTCTTGATTAGTGACGGACTATATCTATCAGGAGGTTGAACAAAGGGACGTAATAGATGTGAAAAAAATCCCCTACGTCTTCCTCCTGTATCTACATCATCACCCACACCCTGCTCTTCCTCCTACTCGTGCTCTTGGTCCTGCCTTTGTTCCTCTTCATGACCAGATGTTTGGCTAAATGTGCTATCTTGTTGTGTGACATCCCATGACATTAGTGGGAAGACCATTCATCACCTGGTGAGAATATTCCTTGAGATACAACCTCATACTCTGCTGTCATTGGTTGTGGTCGATACACATCCTCCTCGTGTACTGGTGCTTCTTCTACCGCTGCGATCTCATTTAAGTCAAAGTTACAAGGATGATTTTGTTGAGAACTTTGACCTTCATCAACCCCAAAGTTATATGTGCACATAAATTGACCAGATATCATAGTTGCACTATTACAATCAACAGATCTTCTACCTCGGGATTCTCTGCTTCTTGATCCATCACGACTATTCCTTATATCTACAAACATCTGTCGTTCTTGTTGAGGTAAAGGTTCTTCGTCCCATTGAAATGGCTGCCATTGGTTCATTTCTGGTGACCAATAATATTCCTGATTTGGTTGAACTGTAGATGGTGGCATATCCTGAGGTATCGGTGATGTATCCATCGGAATAGCATCAAGATGGGAAAGTAGTGGCTCGTCAGGGAATAATTGTTGTTCTGGTGATGGTTGTTCCCTCTGTGGGCATAACTATAGCCAATTTGCTACATAAATTGTGTACCATGTCCAATATTCATCAGAAGAATAATAGTTATTAACTGGCAATCCTTGTAAGATACACTGATACCGATGGTCCCACATTATGACCCAATCATCATAAAAGATCCTCCAGTTTTTTGGTTCTCTTATGCCTCATAAATCTTTGTTATGAACCGCTTCCAAATTTTCAGGTAGTGGAGGAATAGGTTAAGCAAATCCAAATTGTCGCATGACACGATCAGCTGTGTGTCACTCTATAACTTCAAAACAAATCAAAGGGCTCACGGTTGACCACATAAAATGTTCTCTTCTCACATCATCTAGAATTAAAGCATCAATATCATCATCCTCATATGGTCACCATAGAAACTGTATTAAATAAGCAAATGTTAACATTATAATATGACAAATACAAAATTAAATATCCTAATAATGACAATAACGTTATATGAATATACCTCATTAACACCTGTTTGATCCAATGCTAATCTAATACTCCCAACATTCTTAAACAGTGAGTTTGCTGGATATCGCATTTTTATCCATCTCAGAACAAGTGGAAATACTATCAGTTCACCAGGGATCGCTGCCAATCATGGTAATTGGTGCCAGACCCATACTTGCAACAATATTACACACTCACAAATTTCTTTGGCATCAAGTCGTGAGCCTTTATAAAGAAACAAAAGGCATGTTGAACCCCAACTATAATTCCCAATTTCATTCACATGTGCCAGTAACTGCAAGAATTTTGTATGTACCACTGGATTGCTTTTATTTGGCATTAAAACATGACCCAACAAACAAAGTATATAGCTGCGTGCATGTTGTGCTCTTCTAATGTTGGAATTAACAGGAAGCTAATCAAGATGTTATGTAAGCCATTTTAATTTAATTTCTAATCCTTCAATATCATTCATTGACGGTCGACCGCCTAATAACTCATCACACATGTTTTGAACCACTGCAGAAATGACCCAATCATCGATAAATCATCAACCCGTAGTCCAAGTAAGATACCAACATCTTCTAATGTAATTGTACATTCTCCACAAAGTAAATGAAACGTGTGTGTTTCAGGTCTCCATCGTTCGACAATTGCATTAATCAAAGGATTGTTGATTTGCATATGACAAATTTTAAAAACCTGATGAAACTCAGCACAAATTAATCAAATCACGTAAAATTTTATTTATTTCTTCTCTAGAATTATGGATAAATGACAGGACCTTAATAGGCTCATTTCGTGTTATAAAAAAATAATATCAATCAACACAAATAACATATAATTTAGGTGAAATTTATAAACAAACAATTAAACAAATTATAAATTACTATATTTACTAACTTACAAACAGAATATTATGTTAATAAAATTAAATAACAGAGTTTTAAAAATATATATTGTAATTTATTATATTTACTAACATAATTATCTCAAATGTTCTAAAATTTATATGGAAAAAAATTGATAACACTTTAATATGAATTACAATATGTTAATAAATGACAAAAGAATAAATAACAAATTTAATATAAATTAATTTAATACAAATTTAATTATTATTCTGATTTTCAAAAATTTCCTTTTCAAACTTTTTTTTATATATATTAAATATTTTTAATTATTACTTAACATTATTTTCTTCCCCAAATTTATTTATCAACATAAATACAATAATAACAATTAATTATAATACCATAAATGTATATTTAGCAACCTAACTTTTACTTACTCACTAATTATTACATTACCATAAATATTTATAATAAATTTGTAATCAAATTTTAATTTTAATTAAAATATAAAAATTAAAACATTTACATTTAAATTACGAATGCTTTCTGAAATATGCAGACTTGAATCACATGTAATATTTCTAACCATCTTTAAAATATATATATTTTTTGAATTTAAGTATTTTTCACTCAAATATTCTTTCATTCACTCATAACACTCCTTCAAAATGCTCATAATGGTTGGAGTCACGTAGAAAGATTCATCAAATAAATGGACAATCCCCTTCGGCAAACCCGTATATACCTCTTTCTTTGGAATGTCAGAAATGGCGACAGGATAAAGCGGTGTGATAGTGGGGTAAAGGTTAAGAGTATTTGCAGTTAGCTTGGAGGATGTGGGGTCAAAACCTTTTTTCTAATAGCATGGAATATGATCACAAGTGAAATGGGCACCAAGAGAAAATTGAATCGAATACTCCTTTCTTTACAATCGAGACCTTCAAACCTCTTCTGGGGTAAAGGTATATAACAATATATTATTACCAGTTATTATGCTTGTATCGTTCTTGTATCAGTAGTCATAGCATTCCCCCCTTAGTTCCTGCTTGCTCCCTTTTAACACCATTGGAAAGTCTCTGTAAGGCTCCAGTGTAGAGATAGCTTTCTTTCTCATTCTTTACGCAGATAAGTAATATTCTAGCTCCCAGAATGCTCCTTCTTCTTCCTTTATTTTTACTCCCTCACTCTTTCATGCATGTCTTCTCTTGCTGCACCGGAGTGGGATTTATAGTCTTTTAATTGCTTTGGCTGACAAGCATGGTAAGCAATAGTGCATTGTGGCAGATTTCTGATGGGTCAAACATCGCCAATGACGATTTTTCAAAAGCTTTTCAGAGATTCATTGTAGTGTTCAACGACTGCTTCGTATAGGAACGGTGCTTCCTGGTCAAACATTGCCAATGACGATTTTTTAGAAGCTTTTTCAGAGATTCCTGCATGCATTCGCGAGTGGAAGGGTCAAAGATCGCCAATGGCGATTTTTTAAATGTCCATCAACCTCATAGTCATGTCATTCAGTCTCTAGGTTGTAGGTTTTTGTCTGAGTTCTGGAAATATCTCGCCAACGGCAATTTTTAAAATGCCATATTCACGTAAATTCGCAAAAAAATCATATTTGCTATATATTATTTATATTTTATCATATTTAAATTATTTTCTTGTAAATTAATATAATTATATTATTTATTTGTTTAAAATATAATTTATTAACTATGAAATAAGAGTTTAAACATCGATACAAAATTAAATTACATCTATCTTCTAATAATGAAAAAAATATATTAAAGAACAAATAATTCACAAATACATGAATATATGAATTTAAGCAATAATACAATAATCATTATGAGAGTTTTTATTCTCACATTACTTTACCTATTTTTTAAATAAATAATTTATTTACCTATTCTTTGATTTAGTTGGCTGAATTCAATGTCCTTAAAATAAAAAAATAACTATAATAATAATAATAAACAAATAAATCATAAAAACAATAAAAAGTAAAAAATAAAAAAATAAAACGCTTAGACCTAATCCAACAACTATCCTACTGCAAATCTCTTTTTCATAATCCAACATTAGTTTGTTGCACCACGAAATAATCAAACAATAATAATGAAATAAAAATAAAGAGTAACGAAAAAAAAAAGGGAATGATTTAACTACTGAAAACTATAACTCTGAGCACATTTTGCATCATCACTTCCTATCAATTGTCTAAACTAATAAAATAGTAATATAAATGCATGACTTTATTGAAATCGGTTGCGTAAAACCCTGCCACTTCCAAATAGTTTTGAATAGAGGGGATCTTAAAGGGAAGGCAAGACTTGCAGCAACTCCATTCCAAACCACCCTATCCGTTCCAGCCTCATCAGCTGGTGGAGATTGACACTAAATAGCTATCCATAACTCATGTAGGATCCACGACTGAATATGCAAAAGCTTCCATCCCTTTTGCTCATTTGTGTAATCCTGAATTGATTTGAATAGATTAGCTGGAGGAATATACACCAAAGCTTGTGGAATAAGAGGAGAGGTGTTAGTTAGCCAATTATCAAACCAAAATTTAACCCTTCATCCATTACCAACTCTCCATCAAACTTGAGAGGTCACCAAATTCCATACATCACAAATACCTTGCCACAAGTTAGACATATTGGGTCTCCTCCCAACCTTGGGAATATGTCATTTAAACATTTATACTTGGCTCTAACGACTTTCACCCATAGTTTTTAGGGCTTCGTGATCAAACTCCAATAGTTTTTCATCATGAACTATGTATTGACATCACGCATCCGTCTCAATCCAAGCCCACCATATTCCTTTGGAAGACACAATTTCTGCCACCCAATGGCATGATACCTCCAATGACTTGCATTATCACCACACAGAAAATTACAATATATACAGTCAACCTCGTCACACAACAAATGAGGAAGTTGAACTGTTTGCATGGTATAAGAAGGAAGCATTGCTAGACCTGATTTGGTAAATGTAAGCCTCCTTGTGACATTGATGAATCCATATTTTACTAAATTTTTATAAATCATTTATTACTTTTTATAGAAAAGAATAGACTTAGATAGTGTAAATAAGATGAATATTCCAATTAGGCTAAATAATATAGGTTTCTTATTTTTTGGTTAATTTACATTGATTTAGATAGTTTATTTTACATGTTTTGATCATTTGAATAATCTGGCAGGAATCTGCATGCTTATTTTGAAGAATTATTGGATTTTGAGGAATTTGAGGTGAAAGTAACTACTTTCAAGATTGATAGTGACCACTATAGCAAGCTACTTTCAGCAAAGGGATCAATGTGATCACTTTCAAAGCTAAAAGTGACCACTACAGCAGCCCATAATCCACTAAGCCTACGCGTAGCTACTATCAAAGTTTATAGTAGTCACTTCAGAGTGCCCAAAATGTACCAGTGCTGCGCGTGTCTACTATCAAAGTTGATAGTGGACACTACAGAAAGGCAAAAACCAACTGATGTTACGCGTGTCTACTATGAAAGAATGAAAGTAATCACTTTGAAGGGCGCCAAGCTTAGTATAAATAGATTTTTGCCAAATAAGGGCAGGGGGTTCTTACACTTTTCGTACCTTTTCTCTTCTTTATTAAATTAGGACATTTTCTAGAGCTTAGAGCAACCTTGGGTGATAGCCAAGGGTCCAACCTAGGGTTTGGTTTCTCATTTCTCTTACTTTTACATTAATGCCAATGAGTTTTCTGCATTTCCAAACTGTGTTTTTGACCCCCATTCCCATGGAGGGCTAAATTTTGTGTAATCCTTAGTGAGTTCACATGAATTCTTGAGTTCCTTGATTTTAATGATAATATAACTCCTTTCTTTTCATAAAGTACTTCTTCCTTGTCTCTTGAATTGAATTAATGGTGAATGAGGGGGACATTGCTTAATTAACCCTAATTCGTTTAAGGAGATTCTAAACTAGGGATGGCTTAATCCTAGGTTTAATTCTAAAGTTGTGTAATCTTAGGATGAGGGATTAGAGCCTAACAAATTGCGTAATTTCGTTAGGACCATAAGATTGATTTTCGCTTGTTAAATTAACCTAATTCATGGGAGAGATGATGAGTGTTAAATCTTGAGTGGAATAAGGATATAATCTATGTGGATGAACTACGGATTGCTACTTTCTATTGTTTGAATTAATTAAACTTGTTTGCTTGCTGCTCTTTATATTGATTTGAAACCACAAAACCCCCCATTTTAATTTCTTGTTCAATTAATGTCTTCAACATGTTTAATGAAGATTAATAGCCAATATTTACAGGAGACAATCTAGGGTAACCCTAGTACTACATTAATTTATTTAAATTTTGATGAGGATTTGCGACAAATCTTTTAAACATGACAAGAAACCGCTTCATCAGACATCCAGTTATTATTTTCATCCATTAACTAGTCAATCTAATTCCTTCTTTGATGAACAATAGTTGTTCCATAAAAATAGCACGTATTCCTATCCCCCAGCATTAAACATTTACAATGAGATTTTTGTAGCTAATGTACTTCTTCTCACACTAGGATATGATTCAAGTCAGCCCATAACTCAGCTTGTAATCTTTCCAGATAATGGTTTGGTCTCTTTAAGAGTTCACGAGCAATGCCATATAGCCAACATAGGAATTGGTGCTTGGCATGAAAAATGCTTCCAAAGGTGACCTAATTCTACTCCTTCAAGGCCCTTGTAGTATGATCAATACGAAGACTCCAGTTATGATGAGTATTTCATTGTTGTCTCAAAAAAGCTGGAAAAGAATCATGAGTAAGCCATGTAGCTTCAAAACGAAAAGGTCTCCTACCACTGCGAACATAACTGGGGTCAAAATATTTGTGCAAAGCATCCGCGACCACTTGAGCTTCCTCATTAAGACGAACCACGTGTGTCATAAGGTTGTTCATAAATTGATTTGAATTTTTTGAAGCAATCACCAAGCGAATTCCATTTAACACCTGTTTGGTGTTTTTTTTGTTGATCCAAGACCGGTTTGGTTATCATTCCAATGTTGACATTTAAACTATGAAAATTCCTATTGGTTTTAGCCTGCCCATCTTTCTTTTTGGTCGACCCCACTCCATTTGTAATTAAATAGTTTGACTCTCCACATAATGGTTGGTTGTTTTTTCCTACTAACGGATCACGTACCTTAACTTGAATTTGCGTTGCATGCTTTGGTGTAGGGTCAATAATTAGCACATGCATGGGTTGCAAGCTTGCCATCTCAACATGGCCCACCAGGGACTCATCATAATTTGTTTTTTCCATATTTTGAATTGGCCTTCCCACTTTGTCAATTTTGTCTAATTAATTTATTTTTTGCCATCCTTTAGATCCTTAAAACCCGACACATTGGGTGGTGATTGTTGCACCACCTTATTCTTCTGAATATTCTAATTCTTTTTGTATTTCTTTCCCCTCCTAACCAACATCCAAGGGTCGTTGAGATCTTTTGATTCAGGAATAGATTTATTTGGATATGATTTAGATGGTTGATTATTGATCAAAGACTCTAAAACCCTAGATTGCATTTTAGCCAGCTGACCTCCATGAATCCTGACGTCAACATCCATCTCACTCGAACTTATTCTGACACCATCAACAACAACATCAGTAGGTTGGTCCAACCTTGAACCACACTTGTCTTGACGATGACCATATTTACCACAGTTAAAGCAAATTGTATGTAGCCGCTCATACTCTAACTTAATAATATGGCCAATAACATTAATCTTTGAAACCAGTTTCTTTCTAAGGTTGACTTCCATGTGGATTCTAGCAAATTTTCCTTAGAATGAACAAAGGTCAATTTGTCAAGTTTAAGCATTGACTCAAGCTTGCTACCCACTCGTAATAAGAAACAATCATTGTACAATTCAATAGGCAATCCTGGAATTCGGATCCAAGCCGCGACCTTCCTTGTTTGTGACGTTGTAATCATGAAAAAGGGTATTCATCTTTGTACAAGGATATGATGGTCAGCAATCATCCAAGGGTCCTTATAAAGAGCATGACAATAATCATCCTTAGCTGAAAATTGCACCAGGTAGAAATCGTTAGGCATATCAATGATACAGATAGATCTCAATTTGACCTAATCACGGTTCACGTTACTCTCGATGTTTTTGAATGAGACATGCTCCCCTAGCACATTGATAACCAAAGCATTCTTCCACGGTGTACACCATTCTTCAAATTCTTCCTAGGAGACGTTGATGGTTTGACATGGATCTAGATCATCCTCATCATTGTTTAGAGATTAAACTTCAGTAGAGAACTCATCATCATAGTCCTTAATCTCTTTCAATAAACTGTTATAATTGAAGAAAACTTTACCTCTTCCAACAGATAGCACACTTTCGGCATAGGATTTTTTAGCACCATTGTCTTCTTTTGTTGCAACCACATGATCTTCCATCTTTTCATGCAATTGCTCATCCAGAACCAGCCCTAGAAATCATCCTTCGTCTTGACTTTCTTGGTACTGCGATGTACTCTATTCTCATTTTCAGTGCAACACCTTAATTTAATTTCTAAATAAATAAATTTCACAAAAATGAGAATAATAAAATTTTCATTTAAAAAGCTTTTCACTACATAGTTCGATACAATATTTCAAAATAAGAATAGATTATAAGTTTATATCAAATGACTACTACAGGACTAATTCAAATACATCATATTTTCAAAATAAATATTTTGGTCACCTAAAAAATAAACGTAAAGGTGAGTATTCTACACTATCACACAAAAGCGTAGAGACTAACCTTGCATGTTCCAAACATTACATAATTTAATTTAAATCATTTATCACAGTTACACGCACATCAAAGCACATATCAATCATATACATGTGTACGCTCACTATACATGGAAGTAAATCACATCAATTTACATACGGGTGCACTCACTGCATCGTCAAACAATTAATATACAACACCCACTTACGCTGACTGCACGCTAGCCAGGCTCACTATGACACTGTGATCACAGATTCTTGATGCTCTCAACCTTAGAGACTTACTCAGTTTTACATCAAGGATGGTCACCGGATAGCTTCTGCTCCATGGATACAACGTGTGCGGTACTGAGCCTTCCAAACAAAAGTGTTAGTTAGAGACCGAGTTAGGATGAGAGTGTGTGGCCTGTGGTGCACCCACGCTCACTGTTGGTGTCACCACCACCCTCTCTTCCCCAAGGTATTTCTACCGCCACATCTTCCACACCCCTAGTGTATCGTTGAACCATTCATAGTTTTCTAACATTCCAAACATCATCACAATCACACTCAACATGCTATTCACATATATTTCTAACTATTCACATTATTCAACATCAACCAATGGCATGTATAAGCATTCAACCACATACTCAATCACATTGTGATATTTAATTTCACACATGGCACATATACCCACATCCAATCATATTACACTAAAACATCAAATCTTTATCATAATCAAATTACTACATTACCCACACTATGCTTAATATTCATTTCATCACACACAATAGTCAACATCCAACATACTATATTCTACATAACCTTTCCACCACAATCTCACTACAACCAATCATTCACATTTACAAACATAATTATACAAACGAATTCTAGGCATAAGAGATAGGGTAGAGTCTCCCTTACCTTGAAATGAAGACCCACAACACAAATCCACAATGAAAGTGTTCCCTACACAAACTTTCATCCTAAATATAGGAAAAACCTTATGAGAAACCGAGAAATCAAAGAAAGAGATGCAAAATCGAAACCAACTGCCTTCATAAATGCTTCTAAGCTATCGAATCACATCAAACATTTCTAATCTTTTTTATATTAACAATGATAAATGACATGTAAATGTTCGTTTCTATCACTCATCTTTTATTTAGGTTTTTACTTTGCAAAAACACGAAACATAGGCATTTGGTCATGAGTTAAGGAACAAAAATAATACTTTGTGTAGTATACATGTTGACAAATATTTCAGAGCAAGGATAGAGAATGATGAATGGCCGGTGTGTTTTTTATCCTCTTTTCTCAGAGCTTCTTTTAAAATTTTTCTCTTCCTTGAAAAAAAAATCAAAACCAGATCTTAAAAAAAAAAATCCTCTTCCTCCTTCGGTCTCTTTCCTTTTTTTTTTCAAATCATCCTCTAAAAAAAAATTGCTCTCTTTCTCCTCTCCCAATCTCTTGAAAAAAAGTCTATTTCTTAAAATTTTTGCACTTTTGAATTTCTTGTCCCTCTCCCTAAAAAAACAAAACCCTTTTCTTATATCTCTTACTTGTATATTATATGAGTTGTCTAGAATTTTTTGCAAAAGGTGAAAAGTTTTGAGTTTTTCCTTTTTCATACTTAGAACAGATTTTTGATATTGGGATATAAGTCTATATAGTGCATGTTTCTATTTCTGAGAAGCAAAATTGTTTTTTTTTAACAAAAATTTATTTTTCTGTAAAACAAATTTATTTTTTTATTTTTTATAATTTTTTAAAAACAAATTCAGAGGCAAGAAAATTGATTTTCACAACTAAATTTATCCAAACTCACTTTATAATAAGTTTTTTTTTTTTGGGTAAAAAAAAGGGCTAAAAGTTCGAACAACTAATCATTAATTTGAAAGAATAGCAAAATTATCTACTAATAATAATTGATAAATGAAAGATAGAGGAGACTCATAAACAATAAGGTTCTCTAAAAACAACCTACTTTTAGCATCCAAGTCAGCAACTAAATTAACTTCTCTTAAAATATGGTAATATGAAAACAAGGACTAAACCCTCACTTTATCTATAAGAGAGTTTGAGTCTAACATTTTAGTCCCTGAGACATTTAAAATATCATGTTAGTCCCCAACTTCTTTCTTCGTCATTCATTTTAGTCCTTGATGTCAGACTTCATTAAGAAACTGTGACAGAAAGCTGAGTTGTCACGTTAAATGCTACGTTAGAATCCTAGTCAGCAGAAACAACGTCATTTTTGGAAGTTGGGGTGACACTTTAACTGTAAAACGGTGTCGTTTTGATCTAAGGACCCATTTGCTAGACATTGACCATACATTTGGATAATTACCACCACCGAAACTTCCTTACTCCTTACTATCTCCTAAACTCTGAGGATTCATCACTAAGTAAATTGCTGTAGTGACCCTGGCCAAGAAAAAATTCTCAATCCCAACAGAAATTTGAGATATTGGAGCCACTTGCCTGCCTAATGAACTCCCTCCCAATCTATACTTAGGCTTCACCTCAACATAAGAAGGTGGACATGAATGCTCTCATCATTAATTTCAGGACCCCTTTTGGAGAATGCTTCCATTGGAGCCGAGCGTTGTAGTTAACTCCCCCAACCTATAATTGTTGATTAAGAATATTCGTGGTAGCAGATGTAATTTGAGCATTAATTTCAGCTACTACTTGATCATCTGTGATGAATTGGCCTTGAAAGATAACTCTATTTCGACGATGCCACAATGAATCCAGCGTAATAGCAAATTTGTAGTTCCACTCAGGAGGGAAACTATTAGATCTTGATAAATTCTTTAGCAACTAAGGTTGCAAATTATTCTGAGTTGCAAACATCTGAGATGAATCTCTGCATGATTTGGACCACACTTTCTGAGCAAAACTACACTCGCTGAATAAGAGGAGACCATCTTTCGCCCCTTATAAACAGATACTACACAATAAATTCATTCTCATTCCATGTTGAGCATGACATGAGTTTGTTAATAAACTTTCATATGCTATTCTCCATAAGAACACACGAACCCCCTAATCCATAGAACTTACCTCCAAGCGTTCCAAACATGATTTTAATCTTCAACCTAACGCCTAAACAGCTTTGGAGGTAATTTAATTAGTGAAATAGGTTTTGAGTTGAGAGATTTGAAGAGAGGGATGAGAAATGAGCTTCCTAAATCCTAAACCCCTCAAATACCCTTCTGATTTTGACACTGTTGCTATAGCTAGTCATCTCTCGCTGCAGCAAAAATTTCAGAAGAAACTGCACTTTGATTTCTATAGAACTCGCTATAGCAAGAGGGAGCGAGACTCTCTCGCTATAACGAGACTGCATCTAGAAATGCACCATCCTTTGTTGCCCCCTCGCTGTAGCAAGGAACCTCTTGCTATGGCGAGAACACAACAAATCATGCTTCTCGCCTAGGGCATTCTCGCTACTTAGCCCATTTTCAATCCAATTTCAATTCAACCACAAACCAACATATACCCTTATACTCACGAACTTATCCATATATGTTTCTACACACATATTCATATCATCATCATATAAATCAAACACAACAACATATAACAATTCACATATTTTTATATTAACAAACCAAAATATATATATACATACATATATATATATATATATATATATATATATATATATACACACACACACACACAAAATTCGGGGCGTTACACTCAGCCTCACTAGCAAGGCTCATAACCTTAGTTGTAACAATTTCTTTTTAGTAAAATAGTACTTTATAATATCTTGGGGCAGTGGAAAGACCATAGTTTGATTTATTCTTTATTAAGACTGTAATTCATTCTTTATTGTTGTGACTATTTATCTATTCTTTATTATTCATTCTTTAATAATATATTATATATATTTTTACAATTAAATATATTTTCATATTTATACATATTTTTGTATTTTAATATTTTAGAGTTTAAGATAATTCTTTTAAAAATTATGCACAATTAATAAAATTTCAACTACTTAATCTAATAAATCATAAAATATGTTAAATAAATAAAATTTATATATAAATAAATTAGATAATTAACAAATAAATAAATTGAATTACCTCCACTTGTTTTCTGTCTTAAGAAGTAGGGGTGGTAATAAGATTTAAAATTATTGTTAACTAGATTGATGTATATATATGGTCGGGATTCACTAAATTTAAATATACATTTAGAAGTGTTTTGAAGTGTGATGTGGAACTCCCCACACCTTAAATTTTTCATTTTAAAGAAATAATTTTTTTTTCCAAATTAAACATTTGAAGTTAACTTTCTTTTTCAAATTCTTGAAACCAATATTAAAACATTACATTCATTTGACTAAATCACATAAAATTAAAAAAAAATTGATAAGTTATTTATTTATTCTAATGTTTTAATAATCTTTAAGTATTTGAGAAAAAATACTGTGATAAAAATTTGTTATTTTTTTAATATCTTAAAATTAAAACATATTTATATATATTTTTTAAAATAAATTACTAACTCTATTATTTATTAATATAAAATTAACAAATTTTAAGCATAAAAAAACATATAATACTTTTTCATTTTACATAATACTTGTTAAATGTATATTATATATAAAATTTAAACTGCACATTCTAATTTTATGTCCTACAATTATATATTATCTTAAGGACTATGTATCATGATGATACGCATCATTCCCCACTAAGAAACGTGCCTTGGGTGAACTTGTTTAATGGAAATTAATATAAACTAATGCGGATCGTATTCACTTGACCTCAAGTGCAATATACCTAATTAAGTTCAAAGCAAACTACATTAAAAATAAATCAAATAAACTAGAAAAATATTAATTTACAAATCACAAAAACAGCGATTTATAATTTTCGTGTGTATACTCTTATTTTTTCCACTCTGTTTTTTTCTTTATTTGGTACAATTTTTAAACTCCTTGAGTACTTCTATATTTTAATTTGGAGAGAAGTTGGCTAGTGATTTAAAATTTAACTACTTTCAAGTAAGAAATTTTCTTTAGAGAGTAAAGTAAAAAAATATAACCATCGGCTAACAAATAATAATTAAAATTTAAGTAATTAACTGCATAATTTATCGTAGGTGTTTTTATATTTAATTACAGACTTAACTGTTAAATTTTTTCATTTGATAACTGTAACTTTGTACTATTTTAAAGATAAACGTATCATTTTAAAGAAAATCAAATCCTTCGGATTGTATTTCGTATATGTTATAAAATTGTAAAGTAAGCAATTTTTTTAAAATTTTATACTATTAGTTATAGAAACATAATAATAATAATAATAATAATAATAATAATAATTTTATCTATTTCAGTTATATGTTAATATTTAAAGAGCTTAATATCATATATATATATATATAACTAATGTTAAATATAATTTTTTGAAGGCATAAAATAGTTTAAGTATTTAATTTATAAATTTATTTGTATATGTTATATTTATTTTCATATTACACTAATCACTTATTATATATAATAATTGATAGGAAAAATACACTATATTTACTTATCTTCATAAAATATTGACTCAATATGTGCTCTAATTTTATATTGTCGTTCGTAAAAAAAAGGATCTAATATTTTTCAAACATTCATAATTATTTATTTATAATAATTTTAACATTTTATTAAGAAAATACCAGTAGATATGGAAAATTTTTGGAGAAGTTCCAAATAAAATATGTGCAAAGATTAATTGCTTTGGATTAAATAGCTTTGACTATTTTGGAGCGAGAGATACGCTTTAGAAAAAACTGAAAACTTACCACAATTAAAATTTAAAATTAATTAAGATTACAATAATATATATATATATATATATAATTATTTAAATTTATTTATTTAATTTTTTGTCAACGGTTAACTTGTTTCTTTTCTTTTAAAAAAATAAAAGTAAATGAATAAATTATAAATGAAATGAAATACACATTATGCATATAACTGTTTAATCTTTATAAATAAATGGAGTTGTCTTATGTAAATCTTTAATTAATAGTTTGATTATTCTAAAATGTACAATATTTGCAATTTGTTGCCCCCAAATAAAATAAAGGCCCAAAGAAGTAAATATTAGACACACGTGTATGGCATTAAGTAAATGGGAATGAAAGTGTTAGAAATTAGTAGAAATAAAAACATGGCAGCATGAGGTGAGGTGGGAAGCACTCATTCCATGCTAACCAAATTTACAGATTCCCACCACACAAATATAATTAAAAATATTAGCACCATTCCCTATACAAAGTGGTCCTGTAGATTCTTTTGCTACAATTAAAGGAATATAAATAAACATACTCCAAAACAAAGTCACAATCTCATTATTATATTTTTTAAATATATTTATTTTTAATTTAATATTTTAAAATGTATAAATTAATATATTTAGTATATTTTTTTTATTATAAATGATATTTAATTTTCTTAATTTAAAATAAATATTATTTTCCTTTATTTTGTTTTTGTAAAAATTTCCTTCAAAATAAATAACCCTTAAAAGAAGCTCCCAGTTTTGCAATTAAGGTGGCTAAAATGTGAGTAATTGTTAATAAATATGACAACCCAATTTCGTTGGGTGAGCTCCACAATATCTTTAACGATTAATTGCTCCATAAATACGAGAATTGCATGCTCAGGTTCAAAAGCATGGTTTAAGTTAAAAGAAAAGAAATTAAACAAGAAAGTGTAAAATTAAATTTCTATTATTAATGAATGAGAAAAATAATACAAGCTCTGACAAATTATATACAAATATAGAATTAATACCTATTAATTAATTAAAACATACTAATCTAACTTGTTAACAATAATTAATATCTTAATAATCTAGGAGATAAAGTGGCAAAAATTTTAGAAGCATGCAAGGAATCAGTTTCCTATATATATCACAAAATCAGATTGAATTAATTCTTAGTAAACATATCATAATTTTACATTAAATAATTTTGTACATTTTTGTATTAATTTACTGAAATTTTATTCTTTATTAGTTAAGTTTTGTTGTATTTTTCACAGATTTTCTTGATAATTCTTTTCATATATAGTAAATAAATTGTTAAATAAAAATATATTAAAATATAAAAAATCATTTCATTTTTTTTTAACTTTATAAGGGAAAAATTATTAAGAGGAAGTTATAAGAGAATTTAAAATTACCTTTATCAATAAATTACTTTATTTTACTTATAAAAACCTAGATTATCAACAAAAGTAATATTCCACACAATAACTAGCTAAAGTAATAAGTTACGTGAGTGAAGAACGAAGATACTATGCTTAATGTTAGGTCATATCGTCATCTAAGAAAGATAAACATTCACGTGAGTTTTCAAAGATTCATCGAACCTAAATTGTTACATTTTATTTCATGAAAACGCTTTATAGTTTTTTATGAGAAAATATTCAATCAAGTAAAGCTAATGTTAACATTTTTTTTTGGGTTAAATTTGAACCATACTATTTGATTTTAAAATTTCTTGTTTTTTTTTTTAAGGTCAATTTGGTGGTAAATCTGATCACGTAATGTGTTCGATGTATGTCATAATCCACTACTAGCTTTATCAATTTTTACAGTCAAGTTCCAACAAATTATCTTGTGAATCTCATATATATTATCCAAAGTAATGCCATGAAATTGGTTAAAGTGGAAGGGCAAGTTAATTAAAATATATATGAATTCTATATAGATATGAATTACTGCTTTAATGAAAACACACCGCGGGCCTTGGGGGAGACAGTGCTTAAAAAAGCTAAACAACAAAATATATAATCGTTCTTACAAAAGAAGAATGTAGTAAATAGACTTTCTATGCAAAATATGTGAATTTTATAATTGTTTTTGTTAAGGATATAATAGTCTTCTGTGATCTCTTCGCTTGTCTTCTAATATGACGTCCTTGTAGAATATTTTGGGTTCCTCTGTATTGTCACGTATACCTGCAAAAGCATTCCGATGATGAAGTTAAGTTTTAGATCAAAGAAAGTAAAGGTGATGAGAGAGAAATAAGAAAACTATTGTTCTAATGAATTAATCTGATTGTATTGTATTTTTATATCTGGAAAGATAAGAAGATATATTTTTATATACACAAGAAAATGATTAACCTAACAAACTTAATCTTAACTAAACCAACAGAAAAATAACAGTTTAATATCATCTAATTAATACTTGGCTAATCACAAACTAATACTTAAATATACAATATACAAAGTTGAGAACATTGATCTAAACAAGATTCTTGATACTCTCCTGCAAACTCAGTGTGGAAGAATATGTAACAGTGAGCTTGGGCCTTAATTCCAAAACAAATTGTAGCAGAAGTTGGTTTTGTGAGCAAGTTAGCAATTTGAAGTCTTGAAGGAATGTGCCTAACACAAATTTCTCCACTAGCAGCCTTTTCTCTAATGAACCAGAGATCTAACTCAAAGTGTTTAGTTTTGCTATGGAGAATAAGGTTTGCTGTAAGGAGAACAACACCTTGATTATCGCACCACATCAAGGGTGCTTTGGTGATTTTGATGTGTAATTCAGTTAGTAAAGACCTGATATACGAAATTTCTGCAACTAAGGATGCTAAGCTGCGAAATTCAGCTTCAGTACTACTTCTTGACACAACCTGTTGCTTCTTAGCAGTCCAGGATACTATATGAGAGCCAAGATAGACACAAAATCCTGATGTAGACTTCATATCAGAGGGGTCAGCAGCCCAATCACTATCACAGTAGGCTGTGATATGTAAATTTTCAGATTTCTTCAGTTGAATGCCAAAGTGGATTGTCCTTGCCAAGTATCTTAGAAGCCTTTTGACAGCCTTCCAATGATCATTGAGAGGATTATGCATGTATTGACAGAGTTTATTTACAGTATAAGTAATATCCAGCCTTATGATAGTTGCATATTAGAGGCTACCAACCACAAACCTATATAAGGAACTATCATTAAACAAATTAGTTCCTTTTGCAAGAAGCTTGGGAGAAATTACCATAGGTGTTTTAACTGCCTTTGCTGAATTCATTTTCAGTTTAGTGAGAAGATCACTAATATACTTGGACTGATTGAGATGAATACCTCCCTGTGAGTCAATTTTCGCTTTATGCTAAGAAAATAGTGTAAAGGGCCTAAGTCTTTGAGAGAAAAGGTAAGTTGTAACTGTTGTATGAGAGGAGTGATGGCTTCCTTTGAGTTGCTTGTTATTAGAACATCATCTACATACATAAGAATGTAAATGGTGAAAGAAGAGGAAAACACGACAAATAGAGAAGTGTCACACTTAGCTGAATGAAATCCAAGAGAGTGTAGAGGGGCTTGCTTGAGACCATAAATGGCTTTCCTAAGTTTGCAAACTAGATCTTTATTAAAAGCTTCAAAACCAAGTGGTTGTTTAATAAAGATTTCCTCTTTGAGTTCACCATTGAGGAAAGCATTATCAAAATATATTTGATGAAGAGGCCAGTTTCTGGACAAGGCAATGGTCAGTACTACCCGTATAGTCATAGGTCTTACCACTGGACTAAAAGTATTTGAATAGTCAAAACCTTCTTGTTGACTAAAACCCCTAGCAACAAGTCTAACTTTGTGTGTAGAAATGTTGCCATCAAGCTCATACTTTAATTTAAACAGCCACTTACAACTGATAGCTTTCCTATCAGGTGGTAGATGAACAAGTTCCCATGTTGAGTTCTTTATGAGAGCATGGTATTCTCTATGCATTGCTTTGACCCAATCAAGATGTTGTAAGGCTTTAGTAATAAAAGAAGGTTCAATGGTGGCAAGATAGGCTTTTGGCTTGAAGATCCCAACTTTTGCTCTTGTGATCATAGGGTGAGTATTTTCTACATGAGGGGGTTGAGTAACAGTATAAGTGGTATCTTGTCTGGCTGTGGTAAGAGGAACATCAGGAGTTGGTTGAATATTATTAGAGTGGGTATTATTACTGTTAGGCATATGTGTAGGGATGTTTTTCTTTGTGTAGACTGGTATGATGGGTAAGAGAGGAGTAGTATTTGATAGTTGAAAGTCTAAAGGTTGAAATGACAGTAAAAATTGTGTATTTGACTTAAAGGAAAAAAGAAGTTCATCAAAAATAATATTTCTGGCGATGATGATTTTTCCTCATGGGAGCAAGCACTTGTACCCTTTATGACATGAACTGTATCCAATGAAAGTGCATAGTTGAGATTTGAATTCCATCTTGTGCTTGTTATAGGACTTGAGATGTGGATAACACCCACATCTAAAAGGTTTGAATAGACTGAAATCAGGTTGTTGATTGAACAACTATTAATAAGGAGACTTGTGTTTCAGATTTGGAGTTGGAAGCCAGTTGATGACAAATACAGCAGTTGTAAAAGCATCAACCCAAAATTGATTAGGAAGGGAAAAAGAGGCTAGGATAGTCAGACCAGTTTCACAAATATGTTTGTGCTTTCTTTCTGCACTGTCATTTTGCTGGTGCGTATAAGGGTAGCTGATCTTGTGTCCTGCTCAGAAAGATAATTAGTAAAAGCAAAAAATTCTTTTGCTACCATCAGTCTGAATGGCTTTTAGCGGACATCCAAATTGTAATTCAACCATTACTTTGAATTTTTTAAAATTGGTGAACGCCTCATATTTGTTATGCATAAAATAAATCCATGTGAACCTTGAATATGCATCGATAAAATGAATATAGTATTTATACCCTTCTCTAGATGGAGATGATGAGGGTCCCCACATATCTGAAAAGACTAATTGAAGAGGAGCATTGAAAGTAGTACTAGAATCATGGAAAGGTAAATTGTGTGATTTTTCCATAAAACATGAAGAGCAAACAAATTGAGTTTTATTCATGTTTGGAACAGGTACATTACAAGCCTACATTACATGTTGAACAGTTTTTACATTTGCATATGTTAATCTAGAATGCCATAGTTCAAAAGAATTTGTCTTAACAACAAAATTTAAAGCAAAATTTCCACAGTTTCTATAAACATGAGAATCATCATAAGTATCCCTCAAGGAACTAGTTGACACAGAAGTATGTTTATTAGGCAACAATTGCATATTGTCAAACACATAGAGTCCCCCGCTAAGAGTCCCTCGCAACAATATATGTTTGGTTATATGAGATTTTACAAGACAAACATCTAGGTGAAATTTAAAAAATACAGCATTGTCGTGAGCAAATTTAGACACACTGATTAAGTTTTTAGAAATGTTTGGCACATGCAAAAGTTTTTTCAATGTAAGTAAACAATTATTAGCAAGAAATGTAGTGTCACCAATATGATTTATACCTATAGCACTATCATTACCCATATGAACTTGGTCCTGTCTAGTGTACTCAGACTTAGTTGTGAGATTGTTCAGATCAGGGGTTAAATGATTGGTAGCCCTAGAGTTCGGGTACTAAGAGGCATCATAGTTGTAGTTTTGGGCCTGTGTTGCTATCATGGCCTACATACCTTGGCTGTTATGTTGAGGGATGGTAGAGAGTTGAGAGCTAAGATTTGGCTAAGGAAATTGTTGATCAAATTTGTGCCAGCAGTGATAAGCTAGGTGATCAGTTTTGTCACAAACCTGACAAATAACTTTGCTCTTTCCAGGATTGAAAGGTCCCTTTCCTTGGCCACTACCTCTACCTCGTGTTTGGCCACGACCTTGGATACCTCTTCTGTGAGTAGTGTTGGACTTTCATTGTTGAGCAAAGTTGGCTTGCATAGAGCCAACATCATTCTTCTTATGTCTTTCTTCTTGAGCCATCAACAAAGCTTCAATTTGGAAGACCGTATACAGTTCAAATCTTGAAAGCACAGATGTTACAAAAGCATTATATTCAGTTGACAATTCATCAAAGATTGCATCGATGTGCTCTTTTAGAGTCAATGGCAATCCAATTGCTCTTAAGGTATCAATTACCTTCTTGATTTCAAGCAAGTACAGATTGATAGCGATAGTTTTTCTGATTCCCCTTAGTTGAATCTTCAACTACTTAACCCTAGCCTTCGTATGAGATGCAAAGTAAGTTTTCACCGTGTTCCAAACTTGATAATACCAGTCACATCCAACCACCCTGACCTTGAACTGAGGTTCCATTGACTCAAGAAGCCAAGACTTCAAGAGATTATATTGCTGTTAAAAATTTTTGAACTATGTGGTAGGTGTATCAGAATGTCTAGATGTTTTATCCCTAACTTGGGCACTCTCAGCTACGCTGGATGTTGTGGTTTATGTATCAGTAATGCTGGATGCTGTGGTTTATGTAACAACAATGTTGAATGCATTATCGTTTTATTTGACATGAACCTTGTCAGCACCGTCAATATGGTTCTTCAGTCGAAACCCTTTGATGATGGAGATGGCTTGTTGACGCCATGTGAGGAAGTTATCGTCACTGAGTTTTGATGAAATAGGGTTTGTGAAAGGTTGAGGTGAAAAAGATTGAGATGCAGAAGTCATGCTTGAAAGATGGATCAATCTTGTGATATCATGTTAAGTTTTAGATCAGAGAAAGTAAAGGTGATGAGAAAGAAATAAGAAAAGTATTATTCTAATGAATTAATCTGATTGTATTATATTCTTAAGTCCGAAAAGATAAGAAAATATATTTTTATATACATAAGAGAATGACTAACCTAACAAATTTACTCTTAACTGAACCAACAGAAAAATAATAGTCTAATATCATCTAATTAATACTTGGCTAATCACAAACTAATACTTAAATATACAATATACAAAGTGGAGAACATTGATCTAAACATAATTCTTGATAAAGTCAGTAGTCAGTATAGGGTAATAAAAGCTATTTAATATTCAAAAGTCAACCATTTACATGTATCTCTTACTTTCCTTTTATAGGCGAGATATTGGGCTAATGGGCTTCGTGAATCAACCCTGTTTTTAGTCCTTTGATTATTTAAGTAATTAATTTTTTTATTAAATGATTATTTGTTTTAGCATTTAATCATATTATTGACTTATTACGACTGGAGGGACATCCATTGTTTATGTTAGGCCGGAGAGGTATTCAGATTCCTTTTTCTGATGTAACAACTGAGTAGTACCTTATTCAATACACTTGCCGCTCAAGCCCAAGGAGGTATGACGTAAGGGCTTTAGATCTATAGGCAATTTGGTATAGGCCGGAAAGGTATAAACAGTGAAACAATAGGGTACTTGGTTTAAAATCTGTTGATGTCAGGCCGAAGAGGTACTCAAGTTCCTATATATGTGAGAAAGACCAAATCATCCATCATAATCTTGCTTCCCAAGCCTAATAGAACGATGTGTTGGCATTTTAAGGTTTCAGCAGATTAAGGTTTCAGTATATTAGAGTTATCTCGTAGTTCGTGCTTTGAAACGAAAGGTTGCTCATTCATATCCGTTAATTTGGAAGAGATCTGATGGTTGAAAAAGAGGGTGACCCTTCATCTACCCAAAGTCATATGTTCTATAAATAGGCAGTGGTCCAGACATTATGTACGCTTTCTGCTCTGCACTGAGGGGTATACTTTGCTAAATTGTTGAAGTTTTCTCTCTTTTAGATTCTAAGGTACATTTGTTTCACTTTGACTTTCTCTTATCTTCTCTTCTCTCTTTTACATTTTACATTTGTTAACTGAAATAATATTTCAGATGTGACACATTCCAGGTTCTCAATATAACTTTCCCCTCGAGTGTTTCAAGCTTATAGGATCTATTATTTAGGCAAGTTGTTACCCAAAAGGATCCATTCCAGTTGGCGGCGAGTTTCCTTCTCGTTGGTCACGTTGTGCTTCACCCGTTGCCCTCCACACTAAATCTCTAACTTGGAACTATCTCTGCTTGAGTTTAGAGTTATACTTTCGTGACATCATCCTTCTACTTGCTTCCATCATCATAACGGCCTGGTCTCGGACTTCGTCTATAACATTTAAATTATTGGTTAGGGAAAGAGAAATCTCTTCTTCTTCGAAGTGTTGTTGTCAGAATGAAGGTTCACCAATCTCCATCGAAATCATGGCTTTGGTTCCATAGGTTAGCCGAAAAGGTTTTTTTTTTTTTGTAGTGGTTTGGGGAGTGCACGGATATGCCCAAATAATTTCAGGTAGTTTCTTGGCCTACTTTCCTTTAGCTGAGCTTAGGCATCTTTTTAGTTCGTGAAAGATAAGCTTGTTTGCTGCTTCAGCTTAGCCATTACTCTGGGGGTGCTCGACAGAAGTGACCTCGTGTTTTATTTTAAGCCATTCTAGAAACTCGTTAAAACGTCGATCCATAAAATAAAGGCCGTTATCAGTGATTAAGGCATTTAGTATGCTGAATTGTGTGATGATGTTCTTCCAGGTGAACTTTTGAACATTATTGGCTGTGATGGTCACAAGAAGTTCTTTGGTAAAATAGTCAACAACAATGAGAAGGTACTTGCATTGTCCCTTAGTCAAGGTAAAAAGGCCTAGTAGGTCCATCCCCCATATGGTGAAAGGCCAAAAGGAGTAAACGGGATGAAGGTTTTCGACATTTTCATGGATTAGTGGTCCATGTTGTTGACACGATATACATCTCTTAACAAAAACCTCACAATCCTTTGTCAGCTTCGGCCCGTAATAACTGGCTCTTAGCACCTTTACTGCCATTGTTCGTCTTCCCGAGTGAGATCCACAAATGCCTTCATGAATTTTCCAAATGACATAACTAACCTATTCTTCATTGAGACACTTTAAAAGCGGGGTGAAAATTCCTCTTTGTATAATTTGCCACCAACGACTGTACATTTTGTTGCTGGTATTCTAAGGTGTTTGGCTTGGTCTGGATCGTCAGGAATTTTATTGTCTTCAAGATATTGAATGATATCTGACATCCAATTCCAAGGGGCGTCTTTAATTTCCATGCATTCTTGTTAAAAAATGCTTGGCCTGCTGATTTCTTGCTGGATCATACTTTGGAGCTGTCTTGGCTTCTGATGACTAGCCAACTTGGCTAGCTTGTCGGCTTGTTCATTTTGATCTCGCGAGATGTGGTGGACATATATCTCATCAAATTCATGGTGTAGCTTGTTAAATTCTTGATAATATTTCATCATGGTAGGGTCTTTGATTTGGTAAGTGCTGTTAACTTGCTCGACAACTACTTGTGAATCACTCCAACATGTAATTCTTCTGACTCCGATTTCCTTTGCTAATCTGAGTCCAGCGATTAAGGCTTTGTATTCGGTTTGATTATTGAAAGCCCTAAAATCGAATCGTATTAGTTGTTCTAACGTCACCTAGTTTGGTCCTTCTAAGATGACCTCTGCTCCACTGCCACTAAGATTTGATGATTCGTCCACATGTAAATTTCACATGTCGATGGTCGACATTTTTTTATGATGAAATTCATTTAGGAATTCTATAAGGATTTGGGCTTTAAGAGGTTCTCGTGCTTCAAAACGAATATCGTAGTAGTACCTTTGCGATCGAGTAGTCAGCGCATACCACGATTCAGTGACATTGGAAATAGTGTCTTAATCGTTAGGCGATATGAATCAATGTCAAGATTGCTTTTTCCATTAATTGGTACCAAGTTTTAGCATCATGCAGTGTTCGGCTGATGAAATATACCAGCATCATGAGTTCTTATGTCTCTTGTAGGAGGACCGAGCTAATGGCATTGTTTGCCACTGCAAGATAGACGATCATATCGAAATTGGGCTTAGGCTTGGTTAGGATAAACGGTGTTGCTAAGATGATTTTAAATTGGCCGAAAGCAATTTCACACTCTTCGGTCCATTTAAATTTTTGTGCCTTCCTAAGAAGTTTTGCAAATGGTCATGACTTTTTCGCTACTTTTGGAAGAAACTGAGATAGTGCGGCTATCCGGCCAGTTAACCGTTGTACTTCTTTGACAGTATTAGGCTTACGCATATCGAGAATTGCCTGACACTTAGCCGGGTTCGACCAGAGTGGCAAACGAGTCATTTTTGCCTTCAACTACCTTACAACTGAGGAGAGGTCCTCGTCTTCTCCCGTTTCAAGGAAAATTTCTAGTACGGGCGAATTCTGTACATGTTCTTCCTATTGACGCGGTATTTCCCATGGTTGGCTGGGGCCTTCTTGTTGACTCCTAGCTAGTATCATATCTTCTTGAAATTGGGACAAATCAGGCTCCACGATGGGTGCCAAAATATTCCTATTAAGGATACAATAGTCTTCTGTGATCTCTCCGCTTGTCTTCTAATGTGACGTCCTTGCAGAATATTCTGAGTTCCTTTGTATTGTGATGTAGGGGTTACCTGTAAAGACACCCCAATGATGAAGTTAATAGTCGGTATAGGGTAATAAAGACTATTTAATATTCAGAAGTTAACTTTTGACCTATATTTCTTACTTTCCTTTTATAGACAAGGTATTGGCTAATGGGCTTCGTGAATCAGTCCTGTCTTTAGCCCTCTAATTATTTAGGTAATTAATCTTTTTATTTAATGATGATTTGTTTTAACCTTTAATCATATTATTGACTTATTATGACTGGAAAGATATTTGTTATTTATATTAAGTCAAAGAGATATTTGAATTTTTTTTTTGATATAACAACCAAGTAGTACCTTATTCAATACAATAATTATTTATCATTTATTTAGAGAATTAAATACTTTTGCTGATGCTATGGCAAAGCAAGATTGTGTTAGAACTATTCAGGATTTATAGGCTTACTGGTTGAGATATTTTTAATCTCATTTCAGAAGATTATTCTCATGTTCAGTTGATATTACTAATATATGACTTTTTTTTTAAATAAAATGGTTGCGTTCACTTGAGAAAAAAGTTGAAACTTTATCAGTGGAATAAAAAATTATTTATTCTAGGGTTTCTCATTATAGAAATTAACCCTGCGAGCTATATATAAGTCGTAAATGAATACCTGGGGTAAAAGAATATACAAATTACTTTAAGAATATAAATGTGGACAGGGCTATTTGCTTAAATTACAATTAATAATTGCTAATAAATTAACAAACACGAGTTCTTCTTCGTATATATTACTTTAATTCAATATGCCATACGAGACCTTCCACTAATTCGATCTTCTCACACACACCAAAAAGGGGGAAAAAATCACTTTTAATTACTTATATTCATAAACAAATGCAGCGGTACCACTAAGTAACCACGGGCATAAGAATAGTGCAGCTGCCAGCATCTTTTGCCATTTCATTATTCCACCTAACGATAAATTATTAGTTATGCAAGGTTTATTTATATTATTTCTCGCCCACAAACAATTTTTGTGAAAATATTTTTAATAATATATATATATATGTTATTAAAAATATTAATTTCCCCTAGCTTGCATACAAACACACATGTACAAAATAAGAATTTCACTTTTAATTACACCGTGTCTAACAAAAATGGCTCTCCACTCACGTGTGTTTTTTCCTTTATAAATGCAACTTCTTAGTCCAAAAACTGAGTACACTTATATTCTTCAGGGAGAAAGAATCTGCAAGGGTATTGCAAAGAGAAGCTAAACTGAAGCTCACATAGAACACAGATCCCTTTAAACTTCTTGGGCGCGTGTGTGTGTGTGTGTGATAGAGAGAGAGAGAGAGGAGAAAAGAAGCAGAAAGTTAACATGGAATGGAAGAAATATTATCTGGATGTGATGCTGGTACCGTTAGGATTTATGATAACAATTGGTTATCATGTTTGGTTATGGCATAAGGTTCGCACGCAGCCTTCTTCCACCATAATCGGAATCAATACTCATGGAAGACGCTCCTGGGTCCCTGCCATGTTGAAGGTATTCTCTTGTGTAAATTATTTTCATTGTTTCCTTTCTCACTAACTAATTTTTTTTGGTGAAGGAATTAATACGGTGGAGTTAATCTGTATTCCTAATTATAAAACTACAACATATATCAATCTTTTCCTTTTCATGTTCATATGAGTTATATATACCAATATCAATATCTCTCTGAATTAATATTTAAGTGTTTGTAACAGCTAATAGTTAGGCACTGTCTACTTTTAAACTACTCAATGTTGTTTAACACTTTGGTGAAGAGTTACTTTGTTTTCTAATATAGCTGGAACAGAGACTGAAAAATATAATTTATCTTATGGCAAGACTCAGACGAGTAGTGAACCAATTATATATCCTAAGATGTTAGATGAAGTAATCTCTTTCATGTACAGACCTATATAGCTACCTCGTGTTAACCTAAATTTATTTTTTTACCAAAGAATCGGAGTAGAATGAATAGAACTGTCTAGGTCACTTGATCATAGAGCTTGTCATGCATGTATCCATAATACCAAAAATTGGAAGTTATTAAAGTGAACACATATGAGTAAACAAATTTTATAATAATACATCTTTAACAGTGTGCATACATATAGTACATGCATTTGATGGATTGATAAGGACGTGTATTGATATGACCAAGCGTTTTTTGTTCAGGATCTACCTCTATATCTTACATGTTTTAGCCACAAATTTTGATGCCATATGTTGGCTTGGTCACAACCGCAGTCTTCATTAGTTATGTCACTAACTAAATAAGTTGTTGTAAAAAATAAATAAATACATACTTGACATATTACACAAACGTGGCCTAGGAATAATTTGTTCTGTAAGTGACTGTTTGGATGATGTTTTTAAAATAACTCTTCAAATGTGTGTACGTTATCTTTGGCTATTTTTTGTAAGTTAAAATTTTAAGCTTGTAAATAAGGGTTCACCAAGATATTTCATCTTTATATTCGCTTCCGGACCTTTCTTCTATTTGTATTTTTTTTTAATTATATTAAGCGTTGTGGTATTTTCTGATTTTATTTGCATCTATATTAAATTTTTTATTTTTTTATTTTTTTATTCATCATTGAAATTTTATTTTTTTGATTAAATACTTCTTAGAATGTTTATAAAACGTCACTCAACCTATTTTACTTTACAATTATAATTAAGTTATACTTGAATAATTTTTTCTTAAGGGTTGTATTTTAAATATTTTGGGATAAAAGAACTTATTTGATTTATTAAATTTTGAATCACTTCATCTCTGATGAATTATCTTTTGTAACTTTAAAGTTGAAGGGTTCCAAAAATTATTACTTTCAGAATATTTTACTGAAAGTTACGCCCAGTTCCAAGCAAGCCACAACTTTGTCTTTATGCTTAAAATTATTTTTAAAATCAGCCAGAGTGAAAGCATAAGGTAAAATTAACAATAATTAATCAAACATGGCAATACAAAGATATTGCTTTAGCTTAATGGATTCCAGGGCCCTGTCTTTGCCGTGATGTTTATCAATTTAGAATCTTGAAACAACTAACATACAAATATGAATATTCGAGAGAATCTGCATACCATTGGCTGGCCTATGTTTTGGGGATTTTCTTATGAGAATGCAGGGCCTTTTGCAAAATATGGCCCATCACTTTCATATAAAAGTGGGTTAGTAACTTCATAGAGAAAAGTGGGTTAACGACTGCACTTTGTTTTTGTGGTCTAGCATTGATTATAAAATTAAAATCTTAGCAAAAGCAAATATGTCATTCATGTTGCTGACAACAATCCACAAAGGAAATTATTATTATTACTATTAGTATTACTGTTATAATTATTATTAATTCTGAGAAATATGGTTTTTGTAGTATAGACTAAGATCATAGATATTTTGTAATTTTTTTTTCTGTATGCTCAATAAACAACTAAATCATGTGTTGGGCAAAGCATGACCCTGAAATGAATATAAAGAATGTTTCCCAATAATTAAATATAGTACAGTTGAGGCTAAAAATAGATAAAGGGTACAGTGGTTGCAATGAACGTGACTTGATTTGTATGCCATGTGTTAATGATAGGACATTGAAAAGAAGAACATCCTAGCAGTTCAAACTCTTCGGAATCTGATAATGGGATCAACACTTATGGCAACTACATCCATTCTACTATCTGCGGGCTTGGCAGCAGTAATAAGCAGCACTTACAGTGTGAAGAAGCCACTGAGTGATGCTGTGTATGGAGCTCACAGCGAATTTATGGTAGCACTTAAATATGTGACACTCCTAACCATATTCTTATTCTCATTTTTCTGTCACACTCTGTCAATAAGGTTTTTCAACCAGGTGAGCATCCTCATTTGCACACCACAAGATGTCATGTCTATGGTGACACCCGAATATTTGATTGAACTTTTGGAGAAGGGAACTATTTTGAACACTGTTGGCAACAGGCTTTTCTACTCAGCAATCCCTCTTTTGCTTTGGATCTTTGGGCCCGTGTTGGTTTTCCTGTGTTCTGTGGCAATGTTACCGGTTCTTTACAATCTAGACTTTGTTTGTGGGAATAATGGCAATGCAAAGATCATGGTCAAGAATGACAACTATGTTTGATGTTTTGAGCTAAGATCAAAAGATTATTAGACAAATAGGAATATGTGTATACGTCATTAGGTGCATCATTTACAACTTTTATGTTGTAAAGGTGTTTGTATTTCACTCCCACAGCCACATGCTGAAGCGCTTCCTAAAATAATTCAACTGGCTTTTCCAATGTGGCTTTCATTGTGATTAACATTATTTACCTTTTATCTGTTTCCTAATGGAAAGCTTTTATCTTATGCCACTAAAAGTACTTTTAGCTTTCGTAGATAGAACAGGGTAGGCGTAGGCATTTACAAAATATAATTAAGACTAATGCTAGAACCAAGCTACCCATTCTGTGCCTCCTGTTTTCTTTTATCCAGATTGATTGACTGATTAATAAGGCTTATTTTATATGATTCACATGTTTAGATCACCAAATCTTTGTTTAAAGATAATCAATATTCTGACCAAAACCTTATTAATTTGTTTGTATCTCTATTTTACTCTTTGGTTTGGAAATGCGTTAGAGATTGGAAATAGATCTTTCACATATTTTTATTAAAAAAACTAATATAAAAAATTGAAATAAACATAAAGTTGTGAGCTAAATATGCTTTCCATTTAATTTCTGATTTGTTGCAGCTCATCGTTAATTTTATTTCTTTAAAATAAGTTATTACATTAAGTGATGTGTGACGTAATCAAGTAATGTCATGTATTAAATATTATTCATTTGTCATGTTATCATTTTATTGGACGAAACCAAAGCTAAAATTTAAAAATATGTATTTTAATAAAATTCGGCATTAAACAAAAATTAAATTTAGAGAAAAAACCAAACATATATATAAACTTAGTTATTTAATAGATAGAATGTCATCTAAATTAATAAAATAATATTTAAAGTAGTTTCAATGCTTTCTCTTTACTGATTTTTGTCTAAGCAACGGTGACTTGAAAAAATGTGTCCAACAGTAATATTGATAAGATATAAAGATGTAAAGTAACTTCAGAGATTTTTTTTCTGAATTTAAAGGGGAAGAATAGTTAAATTGTAAAAAATAAAAAGTGTATCATAATAAAATTATAAAATAAAAAATAAATGACTATGATTAATTTCATGGTTAGTTAGAGATGGTCTGAATATCTTCATATTTATTTCTTTTCAAGGTAAATTGTTTTTCGGAATCAAAGAAAATTTTAATCCTGTTGGATGATCCTATGTGACGTCATCTTTTCCCATCCTTGATGCTTTACCAATATGCAATTGTACATCGTTGTGGATGTACTGAATTAAGTTTTAAGTGTAAATTTATCATTTTTTTAAAGTTAAAGGTGTAATATACAATTTATTTTAAAGTTTAACTTAATTTTTTCAATTAATATAATTTACATGAATTTAATTAAGTGGAATCTTAATTATGTTATAATAGCAAATAATAATAATAATCTTTTCTTAGGATGAGTTTTATTTAAAACAAAACAAAGACATAAAAATTTAAAATTTATCAATGAATATTGAAAGGTAGTTAACATTTTTCCTCTACGATAATAAAATGGGTTCAAGTTTAAGATATTGATTACTTAATTTTTCATACTACTATAATACAAGAAATATACTCTTGGATTAATTAAATGTTATTCAGGCTAATTTACATCTAATTTGAACTAAAAAATACAAGAATATTTGTTGTGAATTCACTTGATATAATTTAGTTGTTAAGCTTTGATTTGCTTTTGAACTTTAATTTAATACACATGAAGAGAGTGTATCAAACATTTAACCTTACTACAGAAGCTTTGATGTTAATACCATTGCAAATGACTTTGTTAATATGAGGTTAGGAGGCAACTCAACTTTTAGAATTTTAAAATATCTTTCTTCTTCATGCTTAAATGATGAAATTCGTATGAGAAATAATTTAGTTATTTTTTTATTGTATAATTAATTTTCTTTTTTCTTTCACCCAAAAATTCAATGTAATTTGAATGTTTATTTAAATTTTTATAATATAATTTATTAAATAAGATTATAAATATATTAACAAGTATATCACCTCAAAATATTATAATAGAAATTTAATATAATAATAATATTTTTATGATTATAATATCTGCATATATTTAAACAGATCAATCTGTTAAATTTATAAAGCTTACGAATCATCTGATATTAATTTCATGATTAAATAATTTTTTTAAAATTTTTGACTTAACTTATCTAACAAATAAATCTGATTCAACTTGCAAGATTATAATCCCTCAACAAGTAACAAAATTTAATTCTATCTCTAAAGAATCTGTTGTATTATAGAAGATTTTCACATGCGACATGATAGGAATAAAAACAAAGGTAGTTTGAATTTTATGATTTTTGAGAGTGCATGATAATAGATGAGGCATTCAATATGAATTGAACTATATGTGGCTGTGAACCTAGTGTTTAGGAGATCGTGGTTTGGAAAAGGGATCAAAGTAGGGATGAGTGGAGGAGGAGAATGTCAATGGTATTGGGCCAGCACTTTGGTGATTCAATTCACCATCACTGATGGGCCTCATATGAATTGAACTAAATATTTAAAGCTTAAGTTAGGCTTGAAAAGAAAATGCATAAATTTAGCTCATTTATTTAAAGAACTAAATTTAAAGCTTAAGCTTAATTTGATTAATAATTTTGAAGTTTGAATTTAGCTCATTAGCTTATTTATAATTTTTTTATATAAATTTTGAATAATTTTTTTATTAATTTTGTATTTCATTAATATTATTTTTTTTTGCTAAAAAGTATAAGTAAAATGGTAATAAAATATAATTTATTTACATAAAAATAATTTAAGGTTAACTTTTTTAAAAAATATTATAAAAATAATTATGGTCAGTTATTTAAAATAAAAATCTTAAAAATTAAAATTAGATAAATAGTATACACATAATGATTATTAATAAAAAAATATTAATTTTAAGTAAATATAATAAATAAAATTGTAATTATTTAAATATATGTGTATATGTGAACTATTTATGAGCTATTAATGTCGAGCTTATAAAGTTTGAGTTTGACTCATTTAAATATTTGAGTCTAATTTTAAATTTGAGCTTGTTTATTTAATTAATTAAATGAATATAACTAAACATTTAATTAGTTATTTTTAGATAATTGATGAATAATTTCATATAAAAATTAAATCTTTATTTTAGTTCTGAAATAGTAAATATGAGAAATTTTAGTCTCTAAAATTTTAAAAATATTATGTTAATTTTTAATTTTATCTCTATTACCATTTTAATTTACAGTAATAAAATGTTAACTTGTCATGTTAAAGGATAAGCGTGAAAGCTGATCAATTGACTAAAAATAATTCATTTTTTCTTTCCTTTCCACCACTATATTTGTTTGCATTTTAAGTTAGATTTTGTTCTACTAATGAGGTTTTGCGTCTATGATGCTTTTGCTTGTTGTGTTGATGCATTTTGAATATCTATTAGTAGCAATATAAGCTTTCTTATTTGATTTATATTTTTATTTGTAAAAATTTAAAAACATAAAAGCCATAATCAAAACATATCAAATTGATTGTTAGCACATCGCAAGTTATTTTTCTTGTAGGGAATAAGATATGTCAAGAAATCTAGACCATCTCTCCTACCTGGATTTTGCTAGGAATGCACTAATACAAAATAAAGGAAAGGCAAAAAAATTGATGTAATGAACCTAAAAATACAGTGGATGATCTGGCTGAGTTGAATATGATTGTATAACACAACCACAAAGAAATTAGTAATCAAAACATTTATTTAAAAAATAAAAAAAATAATCTAAATTATATATTTAGTAAATTCCTTAAACATAATGCTCATCTGCAAGCAGTTATAAAGATCATATTAGGTATCAAATAGTCAAGCATCATTCATCCTAAAAATTAAGTTAAGCTTAAACATATAAATTGTAAATCTCTAACACTCCTTATCGCATAATAGTTATTTAGCTTGAACCATAAACAATACATAAAACAATTTTATTGTGGAAACTTTTTTGTTTATTTAAATAAACATGGGGTGGATTTCTACTTAGTCTTGACAGCACAAAATCTACATTCAAAGGTGTAAGAAGCATGATTGTTATGGTTGCAATGTAATCACCATCTCCATTCCAATGGACAAATCATTATTATTATGCTCACGAGGCACTCATGAACATCACAACCTTGCATGTATTAGACTTCCATATTAGGAGTAGTTAATGACTTTAATGGACATCAAGACCTTGGACACTTGATTGAACATTGAAGACAATAGCTTGCAATATACTAATGTAGTGAATTTCTACTAGTCTTGACAACACAAAATCTACATTCAAGGATGCAAGAAACATGATTGTTATAGTTGTAATGTTATCACCACCTCCGTTTCAGCAATATACTAATGTAGTATCCCTAAATATACCAATAGATATTTGTTTAGAATGTTAGGTTTCTTTTATTCAAATAAAAGAGAAAAGTTGTTGAATAATAATATTTTAGCACGCTAACTTATTTAAATAAGTAAAATGATATTATTTTTAGTTAATTTAACTTTAACATTTGTCACTTAACATAATATATTAGTATTATATTATTATGTGCAGACAGAATCTAGGTTTAAGGATTAAAATATTCAATAAAAATTTAAATGAATAAAATGTTCTATACTTATATATATATAAAAAAAGGAGAATTTAGTCTAAATGACAAATTTTTGTAGCTAAAGTCAAAGCTACTCGTTTGAGTCAAGGAAATCGCAAATTATTAGTTGAGATGAGATCAAGCAAGATATTCACATATGAGTTGTTATACTAGGTCAGGTTGTGGTCTGAGCTTAGTTCGAGAAGTAAATAGCCCCCTGAGATGAGTTATGCGAGTGATGGAAGTTGATGGTGTGATTGAGTCAAGCCAAGTTGGGCTATGGCTGAGCTTGGTCCAGACACTACAAAACCCTTACGAGGAGTAATGAAGGTTGATGAAATAGTTGAGTCGTGTTGAAGTTGGGTTATGGACGAGCTTAGTCTATACGGCATAGTAAGTAATTTTTAAAAGCAGTTTTGAAGCTTTTATATTTAATCAAATTTTTTAGAGGTTAAGATCTCTGCAATCAAACTATAAACTGAAGATTAATCCGATTTCAATTACAAGAGCCTTTAGAAGAAAAAGCTTGTTTTAATAAGACATTTTGCAAATTAACCACACTACATTCATTGGCCTGGGGAGCTCAATTGCCTTGACATATGGCCAAGGGGAGAACCATGTAATTTGCATAAAGTTCACACTGCCACCTCATATTCTCAAACCTCTTTTTCGTCTTATAAGAAACAAATATTCTCAAACCAAACAAAACCACAGAAAGCAGGATATGTGAAGAATAGACTAGATATAAGATTTATTTTGGGCTTTTGAAGGTTTTCGGATATAGATCCAAACTAAATAAAAATAAGGGGCAAACAAATGTGCTGCGGAGAGGGATAGTTGGGAAGTAGTATTATTGAGATTTAATGAGATAACCCGATGAATATAGTATATATGCATGGTCCAGTGTTATGGTGATAACGTATGCGACCTCAGACTTTTTGAAGCACTATGAAAAGTGTGAAAGGAATTGGGTCATAAAGTAGATATGGATCAAGAAACAAGGGGACACAGCTCGCCTCACCATCATGGCTGCCGTCAACACAAGGGATCAAAAACCAGCCTAATGGGTCCCTCATATTTTCATGGATGGACGCTTATCATTAAGATCAGAAAGATTTTTGGCTCATATGCTAGATTCCTTGATCTTTCCCTTTCTTCTGCAATGTTCCTGCCACAATTTTCAAATCCATGTATCCCAGTAAAAATTGTAATTGTTAATGGGCCGGTGTGCATTCAACTTGAATGTAGAAAATTTGTATCTTTCAATAATTCAATTTGCAAGACTACTTAATAGTTAAACCCAGTTTAGATAATCTTCTCATTAAGTACTTGTAGTAAAAAATTAATTAGTAATATGAATCAAACTCCTTCCATAAATTAAAATTAACTTATCTATTATTTAGAGTTACTATTATCTAGCTTCTCTGTATCAGAGGAACTTAACAAACTAATTTAATCGGACTTTGGTGACTACATTAGTTAGATACTAGCAATGGTGATGACATGCAACGTCTAAAAGTTTGGTAAAACAGAAAGATTAGCTTCTTAGCCGTGCCATGATAAATTGTTAATCATAAAGTTCCCCAAAAGCTTAAACCAATAATTACGAGTCTAAATGGTTTAGTCTGTCCAGCTGACATTGAAACAACAGAGACAAAAGGGGAAACATACGGCTTATCCCTTGTTTATTTAATTATATCATTTTATTTCTTGTCTTCTTTTTTTAAAAAAAATAATGGTGCATATAGGAAATGAAATTTGTAGACTAATGTAGGTCAAAATGATGGCTTTCTCCCAACCTCCATACGGAAATATTTAGGAAACTTTATATGTGATCAAAGTTTTGAATGGACCTCAAACTCCAAGCATATATAAGAGCAGTGAAGGAACTAAGTTGCTAGCATTGATGCCTAAGCAAGAAACAGAAGGGTTGGGGTGGCAGCAAACACCTTGCTGATGCAGACATTAGTTAAACATATTGTTAAGACTTGTTTCGTCCTTGTTAATTAAAATAATAAAAAGGGAAAGTTCATAACTCATTAAGTAGCTAGGGGACATGTTTTTGACACGTCCATGTGGAGTTTGATTAGAGTAACTTCAGAGAAGATCAACTTTGTTGACTTTGTTGTCATTTAATTTGCTAAGATGCGTCCAAGAATAATTTGTTTCATTAATGGACGTTGAAATAATAGATATGCTGTCTCTCAAAATTACACGTTATGTAAGTTCTTTCTAAATATATTATTAGATGCTTCTTTGGTGTCTAAGAATATAATTTAAAGGATACTAATTTTGTTGACATTGAAGGATAAATGCTTTGTTTTAAAATTAAATCTTACTATTATTAAATACTTAATTAAACTCAGCACTAAAGATTGAGGATAATAAAATTGAAATATATATAGATATAAGAAGATAAGACTTTATTACAGCTCGCAAACACTCATGCACCTTGCTCTGCCAAATTAGTATCCTTCAAAGTTTAAATTCCCACATATTTTACTTACATGTGATACCTAGGCCATCTTTAGTTGTGTTTTTAAAATTATTAAACGACGTTGTAAAACTTGTTTCACCATTAGAAGGGTTTGAAAGAAGCTATTAGATTTAAGCAACCGTTGCTTGTGTAAGTAACTCCAACTTTATGATATAAAATTAGATCCACCTAAAAAATTGTGTTGAATTGCACGGTTACTGCTACATACTAACTGTGCTATAAACAATTTTTCTAACTTTCCTTTGCGTGGATGCTTCGTATAGACTTAGCATATTGCAAAAGTAGAGTAGTATTGCTCAATCATGAATCAAATCTGTAACCATTAGCTCCACGTCTCTCAATTATTCACGTATATTTGAAAAAGATTAAATATCAGTAAAAAACAGGTAACAAGTAACATTAAAAAAATGTTCTACGAAAGAGTAATATAAAGCCTAATTCATTTGCAGCAAACTAGTCCTTTTGGTCTAAAGCATAACTAATAAAGAAAGAAAAATTCAAGCAATGATCTGAAAATGAAATAAAAAGGAAACGTCTTGTCATAAACTTTATCCATAATAAGATTAATTCACTTAATAAAGAATGCTTTGTTATAGAACAGAACACTATTGTTGCGTATTATGTCCGACATTATCTGTGATCCTTGCAAGAGATTTAAATGCGCTCCACTATAAATCCTCTCATCCCTTTATTTTAGGGATTCCAACTTGTCATGGGTCAATATCAAGTCGTATGCTAATACAACTTTATTTTCCATATAGGCACCTAGCAATGAACAAGCTTGGTGCCACACAAATGGAGATAGTATAAACCATCATCTTTACACACACAAAGGCCAATGAAAGATTCCTATCTTTCTCTCCTCCATAACCTGCTGGATATGGATGACACAAAAAGCGTAAAAGTGGGCCCAAAATTTCTTGACTTGGTCCCCTATCTGCTATACCCAATCAAGCAAGGTTTTTGGATGAATATGGCAATATGGCAATCCGGCGGGGTGACTTTTGCAGTATGGCTCTTGATTGACAGATAAGGCCACTTGCTACTTTTAGAACTTAGGTGAAAGCCTCATCTAATAATATATATCACACATTAGAACCTTATAAATACATGCATAACCATAGTGAGTTTGTTGCATGCATATGATGTAGAAAATGAGCAGCATAGTCACCTAAGAGGGACTTGCATGAAGAGGCAGAGAGTGTAGTGCAGCCAAGGATGACTTGCCGGCGTTGGCAAAGTCAAATGATTGATGAGGATCATTGTCATGATTCATATTCATGCCGGCAAGTTGGCCTTGGCTATGTTGGGCTCTCTTCTTCTCATGTAAGCACCACAATTAGGCTCACCCATTGAAGGGAGAAGCATTTCCCCTGCGTATATATCAGATAAGTGCAAAGTTTTGTTTATATGTGAGTTTTAAAATGTTAACTGTCCCTTTCTTTTATTGTCATTTTCTTTGACCAATTGACACATGAAGTTCAAAATTAATTAGCAGCTACATTTTGCTGAGAGCTGAAAGTTAACTGCTGATAATCAATATCAAGGTGTATTCATGGTTTTTTTTTATCTGTTGGAAATACATAATTTATGTGTGGATGTCCATAGCTATGTGCAAATAATATGCATGCATGAACATATTTTGAACCTTTTTTTTACATGGGGAGCCGTCCAAAGTGGGCCAAGCAATCATCTGTCGGCCTTTTGTGCTTTCTGAGCCTCCCAAATCGGTGTCAATGTAACTTGTGGCAGTCATGTCATCAATATGTCATAGATTCTATGGATGATGCTTCAACGAACATCACTAACTATTACTTGCATACTCATAAACAAATTACTAAGCAAATTTTCTTTACACACACACAGACACTTGTGTTGTACACTTAAAAGCTTCAAACATGAGCTAATATTATTCGCCTAAATGGGGTACTTTGTTCAGTTCAGATTTCTAGATCTAAAAAATCTGTTACTATACCCGCTGCCTATGTTTCCATCTTCATTAAGGTTGTGGGTAACATTATAATGTATGGGTGTATTTTATGTGGGACCTACTATTAACCTTAAAGAAAAGCGAAATGGGAGAAAAGGTGCGTATGATGTGATGGCTAAATGAGTAAGGGCCAAAGAAAAGAAAAAGGATTGAAAATGATGGCTAAATTTGTGTCCTCTCAAAGTCTGCTAGGTTTTACTTTTTATGAAATGGAAATTAATATTGTTGATATGTAGTTTGAAAATACTAAATGGAAGGACGGGTCTCTGGGAGAGGAAAAATATTTTCTTTTGTACATGATCCTCATATTTTATGTTTTTACATTTTTATTTAAACAAAAAAAATTTTGATTAAACAAAAATATAAAAATACAGTAACATGATCTTCATGTTTGCGCTAGAAAATGAGGGGATCTAGATCCGTGGAAGAGCTGAATTTTAGACTCATATTGACACACAAAAGTGGTCCATAGAAGAATTTTAATCTGATCAATAATGTTAAATCGCACCATGTTTTAGCACAACTCTCCAAAATGTCAAGGACTAAGTTCATACGTTTCTCAGAGGGCTTTGTACTTTCTGAGTTTTACTTTTCCAATTGCATGCCCAAGGCTAAGCTCTTGCACTTTGGACAAATGTTTTTGTAAGTCTCAATTATGTCCATTCCTGTTTTCATGGTATTTTTAAGACGTGTATATTTAAAATAAAAAATAACTGAGAGATAAATTTTTTCAATTTATATATTTTAATTTTAATAATTTTATATATTTTAACTTTAGTTTTTAAATCTTTTTAATCTCTATATTTTTGTAAATTTATTATTTTAGTTTCTCTTACTAATATGATATTACAAAAAAAATTGATATGTTAAATAAAAAATGACAGGCAGCAACTTTTATGTTAATCAAATTATTACCTAATAATTATAAGAGAAGGAGGAAGGTTTGTATGTGTGGATGTGGGAGAAATGTGAGAGAGGCAATACAAATAGTGAGAGCCATTCTTAATGAACATACATGGTAGAGAAAAAGAGTAAAACGAGGGATGAGGCTGCCAAAGAGTTGTACGATTATGTGTAGTGTCTTCCCTACAAAATGTTGTGCACTGAGATTAGTTGGGTCAGATTCAGAGCAGCACTAAACAGCTTTGATTTATTACTGAGAGGTGCATGTTTCTGATTAAAGTTTTGAAAGCAAAGTGACAGCCTTGTAGTTCTAGCAGTGTATGTTACTTTTTCCATTTCTTGTGGGGAACTCATCCTATTGTGCCATCCAAGTAATGCAACTAAATGTTTCATTAAGTTTGTTATAGAAAATGTTTGGACTTTATTCAACCCAAAACTCCAATTATGATTGCTACAGGGTACTCCCACTCCAATTTTATTAAAAATTATAGCATCGAATGCATTATAATAATTATGTGTATTTTTGAATCATTATTTAATCACTTATAATTGTGTTTTAAGATTGAAAAAACATAATACTTTTTTTTACTGCAATTTTTTTTTTATTGTTTTACCTATTTTGTTTCATCTTTTCTTTTTCTTCTCTTTACAAAAAACCCATGTAAGTAAAAAACAAAAATAAAATAAAATAAAAACCTCTTGGCAAAAAACGTGGCCTGTCGGCCAATTGTGTTTTGGGTCTACGGAAACCCTTTTATGTTATTTGCACTTAAGAAAATTATTTTTGTTTTCAAAGTGAGCTCAAGAAGATCAATTTTGGGTAAGAAACTCAGCCCTCTAATTGGGCCCAAGGGCGTGGTTTAAGTACCAGCCACTTTTTTTATTTATTAATTAATTATTCTATTGTTATTATTATTATTATTTTAAAAAATAATAAATTTTAAAACAAGATAGGTGCTTGTACTTAAAAATAATAAATATTAATAACATACTTTTTCAAACACAGCTGAAATTAATTATAAATTACAAAAAAAGCATGCATTTCATTTTTCAAATTTGATGAGTCACACTTTTTTTGTAATTTTTTTTTATAAATTTAAGTCATAATTAATAATATACTAAAAATAAAAGTGTTTAAAATCAAATCAAATTGTTTTCAAAATGCTAAATCAATCAAAAAAATTTAACACTTTTATTGTTGACTATTAGTAATGAATATTTCCAATATATCAACAACTATTTTGAAAGTTTTTTTTACTATTAATAATGAAATTAAAAAATAAATATAAAAAATAATTTAAAAAATATGTATGTATTTAATTATTAATAAATTATATACAGTTTAAATATTTACAGATATGTAATTTAATAGTAACAATTTATTTATATTTTAAATAAAATGTTATTCATTAAAATATACTAGGTTAATGAAGCATTGGTTAGTGTTTAAATTGTGTTAAAATTTATAAAGTCAAACAAAAACTTTAAAGTGAATGTTTGACTTAATAAAATATATTTTAATAAAAAGTAATTAACGTATTTTATTAAATTACACTTTTAATATTTAAAAAAAGTAAATTTATTCGTAATAATGAATACAAATTGTACCCAAATCAAACAACATCAATAAAATTATTCAACTTAACCTCATATAACTCACGAACAAATCTTTCGAATTGCAGACAGAAAAATGAACTCTTAACAAGACAACCAGGTGGTACCCTTTTATCAACTCAACTCCTTATTCAAACAAATTGAACCTTAACATCATAAAAATCTCCTAGAACAATGACACTAATACATCAAAATAACATAATACCAAAACAAGCATTGTTATCCAGCAACTCCTTCGCATATTGCTCTTCTGATAGACTGGAAAAATGGCAATCCTGCAGCTTAGCATACCAACAAGAAGAAGGAAAATAGAATGCTTGATCTCTAGCCTTAGCCTTTAGCCATGCCCAAGACATAAACTTTATCAAGTCCAAATTTTTTCTACAAATGATCATACCATCTTAAAGACAATATGATTTCTGACGAGCCAAATACTCCATAATGTTGCAAGCTATACCAAAATCCATTTATTTCCTGCTTGCGTTTTGCTAGTGGCTAACCCAAAATTACTTGAAATTATCACCCACGATCAAAATGTCTTATGCTGAAATTATAATTTTTTTTTCTAAGAAAGGAAACAAATTTTTAATAATCAGAAAAGTCATATAATGTAAGTCAAATAATCAATTCGTAGTAATATTGATGTCAGGATGCCCACATAAGCAAGCCTTAGCGTTTGGCGTCATCACATTCTCGGTTTTGTTGCGTCAGTGCCACATATCTTGCGAAGTCATGTATCACATTGTTATATATTGTTTAATAAATATTTAAAGGTATATAATAAAAATTATATATCATAAATTATTATTAAATATATTATTGAATTTTAATTTGTTAGTAATATTAAATTTTATATTTTAATAAATTGTTTTATTTATTAATTTTTTATTGTATATCTTTAAATGCATATTAAAAAGATGATTTCTTTTAATAATTCGGACAAAGTTAGGAAATTAATTTAAGTTGATTTGTTTGTTTAAGTTTTTAAAAATTAATTTTAAAGATTTTAAATACAATCAACCCATGTGAATGTTAGAAGTGTTGAGAGAAACATACCTTTTAAGACAAATTTAGAGAATCGTTGTCCCTTACAGTTAAAATAATGGATGTGTTAAGATATGGTGTCTGCAAAATAAAATATATACTCGGAGAGATAAAATTATACGGGTGTAAATTATATTTATTTTTATGTCATTAATAATTTAATTTAAACTTATTTTTTATTAATTTGAATTATACTTATATATTATTTAAATTATTAGTATTAAGTTTTGTTAAAATTAAATATTTATAATGTTTTCATTAAAAATCTTTATTTTTTATAAATTTTAAAAATATATTTCATTAATTTTAATATATATAAAATTTAAGTAGTAAATAATTTTAAATTAATCTTAAATTTTTCATATCTAACTTATATGATTAAAAATTTTAATCTAACAGTTAATTTTAAAATTAAATTAATAAGATATCATTTTATACTAAATTTGTGATAACTATGAACATATGACATTAGTATCCGGTGGTTTCATATCTGTAATAGATAGACTTTATGAGATTATGGTCCACGATGACATGTATTTTATTTTTTAAGTGTTTATTACTATATTCATACATTTATTATTTTTAAAGTAATTTTTAAAAAATATTTTTTATAATTATATTAATAAAAATACTATTACTGGTTAAACAGCATTTTAAAAAGACATGTCACTGTATACTCTTATTATTTGTGCAGAAAGGGTTGCATAATGCGACAATTAATACCTATGTCCCAGAAAATTATTTCACTGGATAACCTCTGCACCAGACAAGCAAATCCTAAGAGGAAAATATTTCAATCAATTTATAATATCTTTTAGCAGTATATAAATTTATTTTACTAACTTATAATATTTTAAATTATTAAATAACGTTTAAGCTCATAATTTATGGTTATATCTGAAAAAAGAATTAATAAATTAAATGAAAAGTAAATAATTATTCTTTTAGTAAAAATCACTTAAATTTAGCTAAAAGTTAAGTTCTTTTTTTTTACTTTTTAATAAATTATTGTTTGTTTTAATTATTATAAGCCGGTGAATTAAACTCTTCTGTTTAATTTATAAATTAGATAAATAAGTTATAAATTTATGAAAATAACTTACCAAACATACTGTATAAAATTGATTATTCGCAAAATTGAACACCAACTATAATTATAAAATAATCAATTTAATTATTCTAAAAACTCCATTCAACAGCTTTAGCCAATCTTGATTAAAAAAAAAGTTTACCTAACCTTTTTTTTATATATAATGAGGGAGGTGGAGGGTGAAATTAATCAAAATTAATCTCTCTCTCTCTCTCTCTCTCTCTCTCTTTTTTACGTTTAGGTTAATATTTTTTAAAGAAGACTTGTTTGGTAGCCGCAGCAGTTTCAACGCATGCGCATTGGCCACTTGATTAATTATTTATGACAATATTGTGTTTAAAATTAGACTACTTGTAAAGAGTCAAACATTACTTCGTAATTATTTGGTTAAATTATGGTTAAATATCGATCAGATAAGTTAAATAGTCAGCCCAATTTAAAATTTTAATAATTTTTTAATATGTATTTCGAGATGCATGATAAAATATAATATTAAATATTATTAATATATTAAATTCTGCAATATTTTATAATTTTATAATTAAAAAATTATTATTTATGATTTTTTATTATGCATCGTTATACATGTTAAAAACACGACAAAACTTTAAACCATTGAATAATCGCTATGATGGACGATTTAAGAAAGAGAATTTGTTAATCCTATAAAAAGTTTATATTTGTTAAGAAACTAGGTGTTATGAATTTTTTTTTTTCCCAACAAAGAGAAGGGAAGAAAACCACTGCTGGCATCGTGACAAAATGGGATAAGGACATAAGCAAACCTTAGCATTTGACGTAATCACGTTCACTTTGAAGCGTCACATAAATTGAAGGATATTAAATAACGTGGAAAATTAAAATAACTTTTAAGTTGAACGATGCAATCACTTTTAAAAAGGTTTCATCAGAGGTTTTGTGAAGCTTTGATCGTGATCGGACACAGAATTGACAACGTTAGGATTAAGTACTTATTTGTTTCACATTTCAAAATCAACTTTTAAAAGATAATTAATGGTTAAAATGAAAAATTTACACTTTACAGGACACGATGAGTTGTAGGAATTTTTGTTTTCAATTCTAAGTTCTAACGTAATAGATTTTATGTCCTACTCTAAATAAGTGTTGAAGTGGCAGGGATCACACTTATGATTGCCTAGGCATAGAAACTTTATACAAAGTCAGAGATTAACTCACAGAAAAGTTCAAGTTATTCGATGAAAACTTATTTATCAATAAAATATTTTTGTCATGCTCTAACAATTAATATATTGCAATTTATGAAAGAAGAGTATACACTATTTTCACAATCGTAGAGAAGCAGAAAATATAATAAAATATATGAAATTTTTAATGCAAAATTAAAATTATATACAACTATAATTTTTTGCTGTGCTCAGCCAATTATGAAGTGAGAATGTCCTCAGCAGTCCTAATTTTTTTATCCAAAATTATGTTTGGCTAAAGCTGGTAATTAACTCTTACCTTCAAGTCTTTATCTGGCAGTCTTAACTTAAGAGTTACAACTACCCTAATTATTTATCATCAACTTGGTTAAGAATCCACATCATTGCCAGTAAATTATATAAGCCATTAAATAGAACCACGTCATGTGAATGTTAGAATTAACTAGCAATAACCTCACCTTTGAGACTACTTTAATTAGCAACAAAGTATTTCACATTGGTCTTCTTTGTTTATTTGCAATATTCTGAATTTATTGTTTTAATTATTTTCTTAGTTATTAATAAAAATATTAATCGCACTTACGTTGTCACTGTGTACTAAACAATTTTTTTACGCATGACGAGTACTCATCACATAGTACGACATGCAGTACACGTGACGCAGAAAAATATTTCATGAGATAACATCTGCCATGCACCAAACAGGCAAATTGTAAGGAGAAATTAATTCTACTCTTACGATACAATACGACAAAATGATCATTTACTAAATATTAGATTAATCTCTATCAGTATGATTTTTTAACAAAAAATAACAGCTAGTATAAATATATAAATAACATAAAATATTATACTAATAAATAATGATAAAAAATATTAATATAATAAATTATTTAAAGTCTATATATAGGCAAACAAGGGAAGAGAAGTATTGGCTTGAAACGAAGAGCAAATCTAAATTAACCATGAACAAATCAAGCAAAACCCTGAAGAAATCTGAGTCAAAGGCAGAGCCGCATTCAACCAAAAAGTATGATACTAACGACGCTTGGGTGATAGAAATTTATAATGAGCTAGTTTTGCCTTCGGAGATTGAGCCTGAATCGCAAAATATTCATAAAGTTTGCATCCGCCAAGTCCCAGAATCCTTGAGTTCTAGCAAGCCAGAGGCTTTCGTGCCTACGTTTGTGGGTCTTGGTCCATACCATCATTTCCGTGCTGATCTCACCTTGAAAATGGATTTTAAGTTGGCTGCAGCCAAAAGGGTCCTCAAAGACCTTGTACCCAACAACCAAAAAGCATTCGAACAACTCATCGAAAACTATGTCTCCTTAAATATTAAAGCTTTGTACCACAAGGACGTGAAATCCGCATATAATGACCCTACTTTCTTCTACGTACTCACCGTTGATAGCTTGTTCTTGTTGGGTTTCATCAAGCATCTCAGCACTCCCAACAGCGATGGATTCCCCTACTTCTTACGTGGAACACTCGGTATGCCACTGTTTAACGTTGCTGGTGTAGAATTGACCAGGAATGCTCTTATCAGGGAAGTTTTCATGCTCGAGAACCAAATTCCCATTCACGTTCTTAAGCAGATCAATGAATTGAACAGCAACAGAGTTCAAACAGATAATCTTGGTTCAACCTTGAAAAAATTATGTATTGAGCACTGCCCACTTGTCGATATACTAGAGTGCAATACTCCAGAAACTTGTCATCATTTGTTGGATCTCATGTACAATTTGGTTGTTAATCCCGAACCTCCCTCCGAATCTGGGACAAATTCAGAGCAAGGTCAGCAACTGCCTCAGTCCGGGACTGACCCTCAGGCCGGGACTGACCCTCAGGCCGAGCCTGAGGTTCCCAAAAGCAAAATGATCAAAGACCTAAAAAAGATTTTTAGAAAGGCACACCCATGCTGCTACAGGTGCTGCTCCATATTCTTTCATATAATCATATTTCTATTATTCATATGTTTCTTTGTGGGATATATCATTCAGCGCGTTTGGAAAGGAGTTTCAATGGTGCTAGGTTATTTTTTTTCGATGGTTCGAAAAGTTTTGAGCTTTTTACTTAGTGTGATACAAACCTTGGGATATTGGTTACACCCTTGCTTTGCTACCACATATGAGACTTTGTCCGAATTGGAAGCTGAAAATAAATCCCTGGAATGTTATACAAGAACATTTAAACGGCTTGAGAAGGTGACACGTAAGGACGGCTCAACAGATTCAGAGGATGATGCTCGCCCAGTGGTTATCATCCCATCTGTGATGGAACTCCACAAAGCAGGGATCATATTCCAACCTGCGAAAGGAGGAATCTTAACCATGGATTTCGATGAGAAGAATGTGTTTTACTTGCCACGTATCAAACTAGATGTGAACTCAGAAGTGATCATCAGAAACCTGGTGGCTTACGAGTCGTTAACTCAATCCAAAAGACTGGTCTTCACAAGATACGTTGAAATAATGAAAGCTATTATAGACACTGCTGAGGATGTGAAGCTGCTCGTAGATGCGGACGTCATTAGGACGGAGTTAAAGAATCAAGTTGTGGCGGATCTTTTCAATGGCATGACCAAGTCTATTAGGAAGAATATGAAGACTCAAAAGTTGGATAGAGTGATTAAGAAAGTCAACGACGAGTTCGATATCAAATGGAAGCGAAACAAGGCCGTGACCAAGTACACCTCTGCCAAATTCATCTCAGCTATTGGGGGTCTTGTGCTTTTGGCTTTGACCGCCACACAAACCTACTGCTCCCTTCACCATTGCTCTGCTTCCTCTAAGTAATTTCGTTAACTGCATCCCTCGTCAACAGTACAAATAATGGTTCATATGTTTTCTGTAACACTATTTTTAGCCACTCAATTAATGTCAACACTTATTTAGTACCTCTCCACTCATGTCTCTTTATCTCTCTTCTTCTTTTAAGACAATATCAATTATATTTCTTTTTCTCTTTTGAATGTACACACTCCTCACTAGCTATTTTCCTTTTTGAAATGAAGTTTGCCGTGGCTTACGGGTTCAACGTAAGTTATCATTTATTCTAATAGCCAATGTATTTAATAGTATTTTTATTTCAATTTGTTATCTTTATTTAAGTTTTCATGCATGGAACTCATAGAAATGAAGTCAGTTATAGCTATTACTTATAAATATGAATAATGCTACAGATTTAAAAAAGGCGAAAAGAAAAAACTAGAACTAGGAAAAAATTTTGAAAAATTATGGTAGCTAGTAGGACGTGAAGAACACTCATGAATCCAAAAAAATAATTTAAAATGTCAATTTATATATTCTATAAAAAAATATTTGATTAAAAAAATTATTTTCCTAATTTCTATGTATTTATAATAAAATTTATGATTATTAATATTTAGAATACTTAAAATCATATATAATATATAATATTGATAGAATGAACATAAATCATCAGTGACATGAATAATTAAAATGGATATATTTTATACGATGTTAAAAACATGGTTTATATTACATTATTTCTCCATTATAAAAGAAATGTTTTTCACACACTTTCAAAATTTTAATTGCAAAATTTACTATAAAGAGGCGAGTACCCCACTAATGAGGTATTTAGTTTAATAATATAATTTTTTAAAGTTAAGTTATATATTATTTTTTTAATTTATATATATCAAAGGTTTTGTCTTAAACAACTTTGTTGCAATCTTTAAATTATCAGTAAATGTGTAAAAATTTAATTAACTTATAAAATAAAACTATATGATTGATTGGAAGGTAGGAATATATTTATGGATTGTTTTATGACAAGTTCTTTACTTGTTTTGATAATATAATTTTGAAGGAATTTTCCGCTTTTTACCTGTTATAGTTACTAGATTTATTTCTATATTAAAAATTGAATTATTTTCAAACACTTATCTAAATTTTGATCATTTATGATATTAATTAATTTTAAAGTTTGCCTAATTCTTAGCTTACAAGATTCTTTCGAAGATTGAGGAATATCTAAAATAGTTAAGTAAACTACTAATTTTATTTAATAATTCACTATTATTATTTCTTAAATCTTCTAAATATCTAGATTGTTTTCTAAGTTCTAAAATCTTTTGTTTTGCTTTCACACTAATTTTGAATGGTTTGAAAATAGGTTTTTCTAATTGACTGTAAGAGAAAGTTGATTCCCTTTCCTTTAGTTTTATTAAAACCTTTTTTTTTAATAATATTTTCTCTTAAGACTTGCAAATATTTATTAGTATAATTAGTCTGTTCCATAAGCCTTTTAATGTTTTTAGAAAATACTAATTCTTCTAAGATCTTCGTTTTGAATAACGTAGCCACAACTGGATTATTGTTTTCATCTTTTGTCTTGGGTAGTTGACATTGAGTAATAGGAGGTAATTCTGACTAAATTATCTCCCCATCTTTAATTTGTCAGGTAGTGATGACATTAGTAGATGAATCACCTATAATGTCAATTTGTCATAAATAATCAATATTATTTTTTTATAATATAAGAATGAAACCAATAAAAAGTAGAATATTATTTTCTATTTTCTAAAAATTTATAAATTTGTCTTAGATATTTTTTTCAATCTTTCCCTTATAATTTTTGAAAAATCATTCTCTACGAGGTTTCCATTCCTCAGAATAAAAGTCTTTCTTAAAGGTTTTCCTATCTATAATAAACTTATGAGACAATACCATAAGAAACATTAAGAGAGGAATAGGTTGGAGATTGGATACTCTGATTATCTTTTTCATTATCATTTTAATAAGTTGTCCTAGGAATACTGAATGACGTATCTAAACCCTGTAAGTTTATGTGAGAAGGGATATGAGATACAAATCTTGGTATCTTAGATTGGAAGGCTTGGGACCTTACTGATAATGACCTTCTTGCATATGCATACTCAGGTTGTCTTAAAGCTTCTATTCTGGAAGAGAAAGAGTTTCTCCTATTAAAAGTTATTTTAACTTTACCAGAATTATGTTGTGTGATATCTTGGATTAGAGGGGCAGGTCTGAGAATAGAAGATGTAGCCTTGTCCACAACCCATTTTTTTGGGAGAGTAACTTCGCGCCATTTAATTGTTCTTGGGAAAGAAACATTGACTCTTGTCATATATGTGATAAACAAGGTTATTTCTCCCTTTTGTGGTTTTAAAAGGATTCTAGAAGCACAAAGTTTATGACTTTGTACTAAATCCTATAGATTAGGGCACCCAAAATGGATTCTTCTTTCATGTCAAGACCATGAAAATGAATGCTTAAGAATAATGAGCCTAGCTTTTTCTATCCATTAAACTTTTAGTTTTATTTGAGTAACAATTAAAGTAGACTGGTTCTTGTCCAAGACTAGTCTCTACTATTCCTATTAAGGAGTTTTCAAACCTATTATGCCTGATATCTCTCGTACACATTAAGACTGTGACATCTATAACCATGTTTATTAAAGGTTTGACAACTACTTGTACACATCTTATGTGTAAATATTTCTCATATGCTTATTTATTGAATGTTTAAACAACAGATGAAATTCTTCCCCTGTATCATAACCTAGGGAAATATTGTTTTCTATAGTTTTGATTGTATAATAAGAACTATTTTTCTGTTTAATTTATTTTTCAGAAACATATAATTATCCTGAGGGATTTTGGAATAGTTCAGTCATCCATTCTTTAGGGTTATTTCAGGACTTTGTTTCTCCTATTCATTAAGTAGATTTATATTATGTTTGGAGTTGGCAGATGATGAACTAGAATTAGACCAAAGTCGTGAAAAGAACAAAGGAGACGAGACATGAATACATATACTTTGATTCATCACCATCACTTGGTTCTATAACAATAAACCTGTAGGATTACTTTATAACTATTTTTGTAGATTTGGATTATTTGTGAACTTCTTTTTTTTAGAAATACCTTTTACCATAACCACTAGCTATTATGTTTTTTATTTTTTTTAATAAAACATCGTCTAATTAGATTTATTATCCTTCACCAACGAGACTTACTGCTACAACTTTATTCAAAAGGAACATAGAACCACTGTACTTCTAGTAAAAATTTTCATTATAAAGTTAAATTTACTAGATTAAAACTACTATACATGTTTCTAGATCTAAAGGACTTGTCATAAGACAATTCACATATATATTCTTACTTCCCTAACAAGCTCTGATACCATATATATATATATATATATATATATATATATATATATATAAACAGGCCAATTATACCAATAAATACCTTCAGGTTTTAGGTGAGAAAATCTCTGTTAATCCTGTCAAACTGAAAATTGAAGAAACTACTTCTTCATCCTCCCAACCACAATTAGAAAAACCTCTATTTAAACCTTTTAAGATCAGCGCCAAAGCTAAGCAGAAAATCTTAGAACTCAGGCAAAAAGAGAAAACCAAAATAAATGAGGAAAACCAAAACGAGTTGCTTAGTAAAATTACTAGCCTCCTCACTACCATTCCTGACACTCCTCAGCCCTCTGAAGAATCTAGTGCTAAACCCAGGACTAGGTCTCTTGCCAAAACTATCAATGCCATCTCTAAGACTGATTCAGAACATTGTTCTGAAACAGACTCTGTCTTAGCCATTAATCCAATCAATAATTGGAAAAATTCTTCCAAGCTTTATTATAATAGAGCTACTGCTCCTGATCTTATTTTAGAAGAAAAACAAGATTTTATTCAAAGTTTTAATTCTAATGATATTTATATTTGGAATATCGATGGATTATCTGAATATAATATCATTGCCAAACTTCAAAATATGTCGGTTGTCGCTATGGGCTATTTTACTAACCAAAATATGCCTGAAGACACCATTGTCTATATTCTCGTTGCCGGTTTTACTGGCCAACTCAAAGGTTGGTGGGATAATTATCTCACTGAAGCTGACAGAGATAACATTCTCTCTGCAGTTAAAATTAATGATAAAGGGAAAACCATTGTCAGTGACAATGAGCATCTCCCTGATGCTGTGTATACGTTATTATACACAATATCCCAACATTTCCTAGGTGATCCTTCTCTTTGGAGAGAGAGATCTGGTGAGTTACTTTCAAATCTCAAATGTGATTCCTTAGAATATTTCAAGTGGTATAAAGATACCTTTATGTCTAGGGTCCTTACTAGGGAAGATTGCAACCAAGCCTATTGGAAAGAAAAATATCTTGATGGTCTTCCTAAAGCATTCGGAGATCTTATTAGAAGTAAACTCCGAAGTCGTTCTCCCACTGGAGAAATCAATTATGATAATTATGATTATGGTCAGCTTACTGCTATCATTATCCATAGCGGTATTAAAGCCTGCCAGAAAGATAAACTCCAAAAACAACTTGCTAAAGAAAAAGCTTTGAGCAAGAAAGAATTAGGTTCATTCTGCGAACAGTTTGGTCTTCCATCCTGCTCTCCCAAAAGGAAGAAACATGCCCCTAAGAAAGAGGCTGTAGAACCTTACAAAAAGCCCTATAAGCGCAGGTACAATAGAAAACCCAGTCCTAAGAAACAAGGGGATAATGTCATCCCCACCAATATTCCCAAAAAACCCAGAACAGGCGTAACATGTTACAATTGTGGTAAACCTGGCCATATTAGTAAGTATTGCAGGCTAAAGAAAAAGATTAGTAGCCTCAATCTGGAGCCTTCTTTAGAGGACCAAATCAACAATCTCCTGGCTAATACCTCTTATGAAGATTCTAATAAAGAATCTGAAGAAGAGGTCAACCAAATTCAAAATGATGACCAAGCTTCTTCTTCTGACAGTGATGAAACTCCAGAAATCAATGTTTTGACAAAAGAACAAGATCTTCTTTTTGAAGCTATAAGCTCTATTTCGGATTTTCAAGAAAGAAAAGAATTTTTAAACAAATTCAAAGAGGTTTTAGAAGATAAGCCTAAACCTAAAGAATATTTTACTTCAAACAAATTTGATATTACAGATATTTTCAAAAGATTAGAAAAGAATTCTAATATTAAACCAACCACTATTCATGATCTCCAGATTGAGATAAATAATCTCAAGAAAGAGATCAGAGAAATCAAAGATCAACAACAAATTCATCAAGTTATTCTTTCTCAGTTAGATGGTGATTCTGACATTGAGAAAGTAGAACTTCCTGAGGATAATGATTCTGTAAAGGTTGATTCTGATAATCCAGAAGAAACTTTTATGTGTTTGATCAACAAGGTCAAAATACAAAAATTTTACATTAATATCAGAATCGTTATCGATGATTTTGTTCTTGACACTTTGGCCCTTTTTGATACAGGTGCTGATTCAAATTGTATTTTAGAAGGATTAATTCCTACAAAATATTTTGAAAAAACCTCTGAAAAACTCAGCACTGCTAGTGGTTCAAAACTGAAAATTAATTATAAGCTTTCTAAAGCTGTAATTGAAAATCAAGAACTTAAGATTGAAACAAACTTTCTTCTTGTTAAAAATTTAAAAAATGAAGTTATTTTGGGAACACCTTTCATAAAGGCTCTTTTCCCTTTGCAAATATCGAAAGATGGTATATCCACTCGACATTTAGGGAAACAAATAACCTTCAAATTTTCTAATAAGCCCTTTACAAAAAATATTAATTTTATTCAAAACAAAGTTAATCAGATTAACTTTTTAAAAGAAGAAGTTTCTTTTGCTAATATTGAAAAACAATTAGGTAATTCTTCACTTCAGAAGAAAATCCAGTTTCTTTTAAACAAAATCCAAACTTCTATATGTTCTGACCTACCCAGCGCTTTCTGGAATAGGAAAAAACATATTGTCAGTCTCCCTTATGAATCAGAATTCAAAGATACCCAGATTCCCACTAAAGCCAGACCAATTCAGATGAATGAAGAACTCCTTCATTATTGTCAGAAAGAGATTACAGATCTCTTAGACAAAAATCTTATTAGGAAAAGCAAGAGTCCTTGGTCTTGCTCTGCTTTTTATGTTAATAAACCTGCTGAGATTGAGAGAGGTACTCCCAGACTTGTCATCAATTACAAACCCCTCAATCAAGCCCTTCAATAGATTAGGCATCCTATCCCCAATAAAAAAGATCTTCTTAACAGACTTAATTCTGCTAAGATCTTTTCAAAATTTGATATGAAATCTGGATTTTGGCAAATCCAAATTTGCGAAAATGATAGGTACAAAACTGCCTTTACTGTTCCCTTTGGGCATTACGAATGGAATGTTATGCCCTTTGGTCTAAAAAATGCTCCTTCTGAATTTCAAAAAATCATGAATGACATTTTCAATCCTTATTCAAAATTTGTCATTGTCTACATTGACGATGTTTTAATTTTTTCCCAATCCATTGATCAACATTTTAAACATATAAATGTTTTTATCAATGTTATTAAACAAAACGGTCTTGCCGTTTCAAAATCAAAAATTAGTCTCTTTCAAACCAATATCAGATTCCTTGGACATAATATCCACCAAGGTACCATTAGACTTAAAAGGAGTAGCAGTAACAGGGTTACCGCCTTTGTCTTTCAAATTAGGCAATTGGTATTGAGATGTGGGCGGTAAATCACTTTGGACTATTTGTCCGTCTTTGATTTGCCAGGTTATAACATTAGCAGAGGAGGTACTAATAACATCTTCTTGCCAAGGATAATTAATATTATTTCGAATGGTATAAGCATGATACCAATCAAAGAATGGAATATTTTGTTTGACTTTTTCGAGAAATTGATAGAATTTCTCTTGGATAACAGACCTGTCTTTTCCCCTATAATTTTGAAAGAACCACTCTCTTTGAGGTTTCCATTCCTCAGAGTAGAAATCTTTCCTAAGGGTTTCCTTATCTATAATGAATTTATGAGATAACATCATAAGACTCATTAAGGGAAGAGTAAGTTGGAGATTGGATACTCTGATTTTCGTCTTCTTTTTCAGAAGTCTGATAAACATTTCTAGGAATCCTAGAAGAAGTGTCTAAACCTTGAAGATTTAGAGATGGGTCATGATTAACAGACCTAGGAATATCAGGTCTAACATAAGATCTAGAAGAAAAAGATCTTCTAGCAGAGACAAAGTCAGATCGATTACTATAAGCATCGATCCTTGAGGAGAAAGAGTTTCTCCTATCAAATGTTATTTCAACCTTTCCAGAATTGTCCTGTGAGATGTCCTGTATTTGAGGAGCAGGACGAGGAACACTGGGTGAGGCTTTATCCATCACCTATTTTTCTGGGAGAGTAACCTCATCCCATTTGATAACTCTAGGTAGAGAAACATTAGCCTTTGTCATATCAGTGATAAACAAAGTAGTTTCTCCCTTTTGAGGGTTGAGAAGGACTCTAGAAGCACAGGAATTCATGACCTTATACTGAATCCTATAGATTAATGCGGCGGGAATAGATCCCTCTTTCATGTCTAACCCATGAAAGCAAATATTGAGAAACAAGGAGTCTAGGATGTGTTCATCCATAAGACTCACAGTTTTGTTGGGAAAACAGTTAAAATAAATCGGACCTTGACCGAGACTGGTTTCAACTGTTCCTATGAGAGAATCATCAAATTTATTATGACGAATATCTCTTAGACAAATTAAGACAGCAGCATCTATGCCTATGTCTATCAATGGTTTAATTGCTACCTGAACATATCCTATGTGAAGGTACTTGTACTTTCTTTTATGGTCATTGAGGGAGGATTTGGACAGGAGATGAAATTCTTCCCCTATACCTTTCCCTAAAGGGATATTATTTTCAACAGTCTTGATAATATAATCAGAACTGTTTTTCTTGGGTTGGTCTTCAGGAACATATAATGTATCCTGAGGAATGACTGGGATGGTCCAGTCATCCATACTTTGATTGATTTCTTCAAAACGAACTTCTTCGTCGAAGAGGTTGTGTTTGGGTGTGATTTCAGGAGAATGATTCTCCCGGTCATTAAAGAGATTGGTTTTAGTTGGAGAGGAGGAGGAGGAACTGGAGCCAGAACGAAAGGAAATGCGAGAGAAAGAGCGTAAGAGTCTAGACATTATATAAAAACATCTGGCTCATCACCCTCATTTGGTTCCGTAACAATACATCTGTTAATTATTTATAACTTATTCAACTGGATCTGGTTATTTGTGGACTTTTTTTTTTTTTTTTTTTTTAGACTCACTCAGGCGAGGTATATCTCGCCCAGGCGAGAGTGATCTCGCTCAGGCGAGATGGGTCGCTTAGGCGAGGACCAACAGGAAAAATAACATGCTCTCTGGATACCATCTCGCTCAGGCGAGATGGAGCTCGTTCAAGCGAGTATATCAGAAAATAGTAGGTGAGACCACTGTCTGCATATCTCGCTCAAGTGAGATGCCTGTCGCTCAAGCGAGTTGTACCTCGCCTAAGCGAGAGTGTGCGGGGCTGAGAGGTATTTAAGAGATTTCTCATATAAGAAATTCATTCTATTTCAAATTCACATCCCTCTCTCAAGTTTTCTCTGAACTCTCTCTTCCTTTTACATAGATAAAAGCCTTAGAAACTCAGTTTTCTCTTCAAAGTCGAACTTGGACATTGAAGCTAATTGACTCTAAGTAAGTTTCTTCAGATTAAATTTGAATTTCTCTGATTGTTTTCCTATTTTTCTTTCTTATGGATATCTCTTGGTATTCAGAAGAACCTCTATAGTTGACTCTCGATCTTTTTCAATATCTCTCTGTGAGCTCATCTTCGAGGTAAGGAGAGCTTTATCTTATCGTTATCCTACAATATTTATTTTATGCTTATAAAGCACTGTTATGTGAATATGGTATAAGAATAGACAATTGAGATATCTATTGTGTGGAGTATGAATGGAAAGATATTTGTTGATTGTTTAGACTGATTGATTATCTGGGCCAAAAGGCTGATATATGCTTAATTGTATTGTATGATGAGTACTTGATATGGAATATTATGGAACTTGATGAATGATTTTGTGTGATTTTATGAAATATATTTGAGTAAAATGATATAAAGTAATGATGTTGATATCAAGACTTAAGGTTGAAATTGTATCAACGAATGTATGCGTGGAATGGATTGGAATGAACTTAGTCTGGAAGTGCTTTACTAAGCACGATCTTATGAGTAAGAAAGAGAATAACTTTGAGAATAACTTAAGAGTTGAATATGGATTAGATATAGTGTAAATAGTTGCAGAGATATACTAGGGGTATAGAGTCTGAAGACGATGAAAATTTAGGGAGAAACGTAGGGTGGTGAGTGACATTCGCGTGTGTGTATACACTTTTTCTAAGAGTGAATGTGTTACAGGGCCTCACACTCGTTTCCTGACTAGACTCCTGACTATGCCTTTGCTAGGGGCCTGATTATTGTACATGTTGTATCTGTGTGCATGGGCTAACTGACGACTATTTACCTAGTTGAATAAGACTTTAAGAAGTGCTGGAGGCATCGATATCTATGATCACAGTGCACTAGGAGTACGTATTGGGATGAGAAAACTGATAATAGACAGTGAATTATGAATGATGTATGTGTGAATATGTTTGCAATGTGAATTTAGTGTGGAAATGAATATGTGACTTTATACCATAACTTATGATTTTATGATATAATGTTTGAAAAAAGATAGAATAAATGCTCATCCTTACTAATAATTTCAGAAAATCAGGATGACGGGCCCTCAAGGAAGGATTAGATTAATAGATAGATTTGTACATTTAAGGTTAAACCATGTATTTAATGAATATCAGAGTATATTATTTTAAATTTGTTGTACTTGTAGATGATGAACCTAGGATTTTTGTTATGATAAAGATAGATTACTCTTGTAGTATCCCTTTTGAATTTCCTAGGAATAGAATACATCAGACCTTGTGTGTATATATGTATAAAGGTACCATTAGGACCCCGGCAACTTTCACGTATCTATTTACCTACCGCGGCCATGACTCTCTTAGAAGACGGTCCAAATGAACCTTTGAGCATGTCACTGGTACGGAGGTTAGAGCTAATTTAGGTGATCACTACCTGCGATCAGACGAGGATATGGATTCACAAGACTTAGCTGAGATAGAGAGTTGGGATGCTAGAGATAAGTAGGATTGGTCTTCAGTAGTTGGTTTCGAGGTAAAATGCTCTAAGAGTTGTATATTTTTATGGATTGTAAATATTATGGTTATGAATATGTTGTTTTAAGTCTTATCCATTTTGACAAATAACTTGAAAAATTTGAAGTTAATGTATGTAATTTATATTCAGGTTTCCCACAATAAAGAATATTTAGTGCAAATGTGATATTTATTTAGTCTTCTCAATATTTATTATTATTGTTATATTAATATTGCCAATTTAAAATTTTCCATTTACATATAGAATTCTAGAAAAGATGTTTTACTTTCAATGCTTAATAATAATTCATACACCATACGAATTTTGAGATAAGGATCTTACAATTAATCTATACATGCTTATGGGAGATACATTGTAAGAGGCAGATGCATCAGTTGCAACAGCTATTTAAGAAGAAATAACGATGATGTGACATCACAAAGTAGGCCATATGTCATAATAATGCCTAAATGTTCTTGCTGAACGTAACTTCTTACCTAAGCTCAAATTAGTAAGTTTATCTTTTTGTAAGCACTGTGTAATTAGTAAGTAGCATAGATTAAAATGTGGTAGATCAGTTGCTAGAAGTAACCACATACTAGATTCAATTCATTCTGATGAGTGAGAGTCACTAAAAATATCCCTAGAAAGAGCAAAATATTTTGTATCTTTTATTAATGGTTATTCCAAGAGACTATTGGTATACCCAATTAAGAAGAAATTATATGTGTTTTTAGTATTTAAAGCACAAGTAGAGCTTGAAACTAGATATAAAATTAAATGCTTGAATACAGACAATGGAGGAGAATATGTAAATAGTGAGTTTTGGCATTTTGCAGGAAAGAAGGTATCAAGAACCAATTCATGATTCCTTATACATCTCAATAAAATGGTGTATCAGAGCAGGTGAACATAACTCTTCTAAAAAGAACAACAGATTTAGCTAAGTCTTTTTAGGTAGAAGTAGTAAAAACTGCTTGTTATGTGATAAATCGGTCACTATCGACTGTGCTTGGTTTCAAAACACCAATGAAGATGTGGAAAGGAAAAGCAGTAAATTACTCTTCTATATATGTGTTTAGATATCCTGCGTACGTGATATACAACACCTAAGAAAGAACAAAGCTAGATCCAAAATCTAGGAAATGTGTATTCTTGGAGTATGCTGATAGTGTTAAGAAGTATTGCTTGTGGGATCCTAGTGCTCGCAAGGTTATTATCAGTAGAGATCTGATATTTGCGTATAGTGAACTGAGAAGTGATCAAGGAAGTGATAACACTGCTAAGGAGACCACTACTATACAGATATATAAAAAATCTAGAGGGAATGATTTTTTTGAAGCAGAAATTAAGTACAACAAACAAGAATCGGATGAGGGAGTTAGTGTAAAACTTTGACGAAGTACACGACTGAAACAACCACCAACTCGATGTTGTAATAAAGAATATGTTATGGCTACTCATGATGCATATATTCTTCTTCACAAGAAGGGGAACCATTAACCTTTCAAGAGGTTGTGAATGGTTGTGATGCTTCTCTATGGATGATGACAATGTAGGAAAAAATGGAGGCTTTTCATAGAAACAAAACATGGGAACTTGTTGCATTTCCAAAAGGTTGAAAAGCCATTGGAAACAAATAGGTCTATAAGATTAAACGAGATGACAAAGATACAAGTAGAACGATATCGTGCTAGATTAGTGGTTAAAGGATATACTAAAAAAAAAGGTATTGATTTCAATGAAATTATCTCTTCAGTGGTCAGACTTACCACTATCAAGGTAGTCCTGAATATATGTGCTACATTCAATTTACATCTTGAATAGCTAGATGTAAAGATCACATTCAATATATATATATATATATATATATATATATATATATATATATGCTCCAACCAAAAGGTCTTGAAGAACAAGGAAAAGAAAACTTGATTTGTGGGTTGACCAAATCCCTGTACTGTCTAATACAAGTGCCGAGGTATTGGTACAAGAGATTTGATACCTTCATTATTAGCCTCAGATACTACAAACTAGAATCAGACCATTGTACGTATTACAAGAGGTTTGGTGATAATGATTTCATCATTTTGTTGTTATATGTGGATGACATGTTAGTAGTAGGCCTCAACATAATTGTCTAGGGAGTTTGATATAAAGGACTTAGGACCAACAAACAAGATTTTAGGGATGTAAATTCACCGAGAAACGAAAGATAGGAAGATTTGGCTTTCTCAAAAGAACTGTCTATAGAAAGTCTTGCAACACTTCAATATGCAAGACTGTAAGCCAATTTTTACCTCATTTCTTATTAATTATAAATTATCCTTAAGTATAAGTCTTAGAAATAAAGCAGGGAGGATGAAAATGTTTCGAGTATAGTATGCATTAGCAGTGAGAAACCTAATGTATATAATGATTCGTATTAGACTAGATATTGCATAAGCAGACAAGAATATTAACCGTTTTATGGCAAATCCTAGCAGGAAGCATTGGAATGCTATTAAGAGGATCCTAAGATACATTAATGGAACCTCAGATGCTACATTATGTTTTGGAAGATCAAATTTCGTTGTTAAAGAGTATGTAGATTCATATTTTGCAGGAGATCTTGACAAAAGCAAGTCTACTTTTAGCTATGTGTTCACACTTACAAGAAAAGCAATAAGCTAGTTATCTAAACTACATATTGTTGTAGCTTTGTCTACTACAAAAGCAAAATACATGGCAACTACGCAAGCATGCAAAGAGGCAATTTGGATTCAAGGGGTAATGAAATAACTCATGCACAAACAGCAAAAGATTACTGTGTATTATGACTATCAGAGTATTTTGCACATTGTAAGGAATATAACTTTTCATACCAAAACGAAGCACATATGCATTCAATATCATTTTGTTCAAGAAATAGTAAGAAGAAGAATGTGTGGACACGCAGAAGATCCATACTAAAAAGAACCTAGCAGATGCGATGATTAATGCTATTAACAAAGACAAATTTATATGATGCAAATCCTCGTATGACATATTAAAGATGTAAGTAGTAAGGAACTATAAAAAGAGAAATATTCACTAGCTCACCACTAAGTGGAAGATTGTAAAAATACAAATTCATTTTTTATGGCTTAAAAAATTAATAAAATAAATAATAAAATAAATTTGAGTACAGTCCCTATTTCTTGCTTCGATGGAGAGGTAAGTAAAGGAAAAAAAAAAAACTCATCCTTTTGAGGTGAAACTAAAGGTGTGAAATTCATTAATTTCACTATAAATACAATATTGCTTCATCAGTTTCAAATCATCCCATTTGAGAGTGTACATCCCATTCTATCTTAGAATCAGAAAAAAAAAAATTCAGAGAGAAAAAAAATATAGTTTCTCCTATGAAGTTTGCCTGGTGTTATTTTTTCTCCTTGTAACAAGATAAGAGTTACATTGTTCTTTCACTAAATAAAAGTTCAGTTCTAGTTTTTCTCAACTCTATTTAAGTTGTAACTAATTTTCTATCTATCTATCTATCTATATAGACACACACACTTTGGTACCTAACACACATAAACACTAAGAACTTCAAGAAATTGCTCTCTTGAAAAACACCAAGAAGACCATTCACCCCAAAATCCATATCTTTACTACATCTTAGATTCTCTCAGACTTTATCAATGGAAATGTTCTCTTGCATTCAACAAAAAAAAAGACCAAAAAAAAAAAAAACCATTAATGAAACAAAAAAGAAACATCAAGAAAGAGACTATAAAAGACAAATCTATTACCAAATCTATAATTTTCTTCAAACACAACCTCTAATACTTGGGACTTGTCACCCATGTTCAACCACTTCCTCTATCCCTTCAACCTTTCTCTTACTACAAATACAACAAAAGAGTTAAACAAACCATTTGAGTTGACAACATAAGTATAAGTTCAATGGAACACTATAGTGTGAATACCAATTTTTTAACCTCCTAAGAATTACCTCCAAAATTTAAAAAAAAATTAAAAAAATAAAATAAAATTGTTTTACAGAAAAATGAAATTTTTTTGAAAAAAATAATTTTACTTCTTGAAAACAGCAGCTTCCACTTCACAGGCTTATACCTCAGTATCAAAAATTAATTCTGAGCATGGAAAAGGAAAAACTTTGAACCTTTGGTGTTTTGCAAAAATCCTAAATGTACCTAATATAAAATCTCAAGAGAGGGAAAGAAGGATTCTTAGAGAAAGAAAGCCAAAAAAAATGATTTTAGAGACAAGGAAGAGAAAGAAGACGACAACCATTTTTTAGAGAGAAAGAAACGAATAATACTTACAAGGATAAAAGTAAAAAGGAAGAGAGCTTCAATATATGAAAGATTGAACATCTTTATTTAGTTTACTGTCATCCTTGATTTTTCGGGTTGAAGAAGTTTCTCTAGGTACGATAAATCTCCTCTCCTTATATCTTTAGTTTGCAGAGGACTGTATCTCATTTATGTAACGATATCTCCCCGATGTTTTGCAACTCAGTTTCATATAAAAATTAAAAAACAATAAATATAATATATAATAACATGCGAAACAATGAATAGCAGTGTCTTGATTTACTCTCAGCGTGATTATGTGACACGTCGTTCTTGTTTCTGATATTTTAAACATTCATAACATGTCTATAGCGTTTATAATAGTATGTATTCACTTTTGACAAAATTTTTATTTTGAATACTATATTAATTTTATTTTTTTTTACATCAGGCTATCGATTCATCATTGGTTTACTAACCTTTTCTTGTTTATATCTATATATATATATATATATATATATATATAAACTTTGTATTATTATTTAAAAATTAAAATATATATTTTAATTATTAAAATATTTATATTCATAAATAAGTAGAATCTTATTTATATGTTAATATATCTTATTATTCTGTTTTGTTAAATTAATTTTTTTAAATAAAAATATTATTTATAAGAAAAATAAGTAATAATAAAACATGTATTTCTATTTTTACTGTTGTTATTTTTGTGTTTTCATTTGTTAATTGTATATACTTTATTTAATTATTTGATTTAATATTTTATATATAAAAAAATAATGAAACAAGTCAATTTATTATTATTTTTATCATAATATTTTTCATTTGGATATTGAGGTCTTTTATTTTATTTTATTTTATAATATTATAATGATCTACAATATTAATGTTTAGCATCTCTACCATTACGTATTATGAATCATTAAGACTTATGTGTACTAACGTTATCTTAGGTTTTATACATTATTAATTTATACAAAATCAAATCTAACTTATCAAATTATTCAATTTTATGATTTTTTTATTTAAATATATGACCTATTTAAAAATATTTCTTTTATTATAAAAAAAATAACAATTCATCTATTTTATTTAGTTAAAATATATACATCATCTATAATATTTTTATATAATTAATGCGACAATTTATAGTGTTATTATGTAGCGTCTCTACCTTTATACACTTTAAATTATTAAGACTTGTGTGTACCAACGTTATCTTAAGTTATACGCAATATAAATTTATCAAATAGAATTATAATCTTTTATTAAATAACTATTTCTTTAATTAATTTGAATATATTTATTCTTTTCATCGAATCGAATTAATTTTATATTATAATTTTTCTTAAGTCATATTTCAAATTTTGATAAATTAAATAACTATCATTTCTTCATTTTATTAAATAAATTTTTAGAATATTGATGTGTAATTTACATTGCCTTCAATTGTCCAACTATTATAAGATATTTATGTATAGCTTACGCTATCTTAAATTCTCTTTCAACCTTAATTATAATTTAAATAATTATTCAAATATTTCATCTATGAATAAAAATACCTTTTTAATGACTTGCAATATAGTTGTACGATCTTCCTTCCGCTTCTATATTGTCTCTTGTAGGGTACATGTATAGCCGCTTTATCTTGTATCGCAAACATTATAATTTTATAAAAATAATTTTAATTTTAAATTAAATTTTCTTTTACTAAACTCTTTTTTATCAACCAACTTTGTAATTTTTTGATAGAACTACGTGGCTTTGAGTTCTCTATTGCACCCCGAGGATACGTAGAGCGGGAACTGGACCTGTCAAGTCAAAATAATTTTTTAAGGTATCCATCAACATTTTAATAAATAATTTATATTCTTTTAAAATAAATAATAATACTAATAATTATTGTTTAGGAGTTAAATAAATATTTTTCAAAATAAAAATAAATTTGCACAATTAATTTAAGGTAACCATTTTTTAAACAGACATTGTATAGTGCTAATATCATCCCTACACGTAAATGACTCACAAACTCATTTTTGGTTTCAAAGATCATATTATTTTAAAAAGTTTTTTTCAAGGTTTTCTTAAAATAAACTTTGGTGGCGACTCCTCTAATATTTTTGAAAATCTTTTCGCCGTACTGTTGCAATCTCCCGATTGCAACAAATGGCGACTCCACTGGAAAAGGTTTTGTAGAGAGTCAAGCCTTTGATAATTGATTGTGCGAATTTCTCTTATGTTGTCTCTATTTGTTTAATCCCTTTTTTTTTCTTATTTATTTGAATTAATTGTATTATGTTTCTTTTATTTGTGCATGTATTTCCTGTATGAATTGTGTAATCTTGTTGTATACTCTTACTGATATTGTTGTTAATTCTAGGGTAGATGACAATTGATAATCTGCAATATTTTCATTTTGTTTAATTTTTACAGCTTTTTATTTTTGTTGAGTTGATAAGGTTTGTATGCTCCATCACACACTACCACTTACACATTTATCACACACTTTGAGTGGGGCCCTATACCCAGGTCTGAGTATGCTTAGGATTAGAGGGTTTATGTAGTAGTGTTATTTTGGATGCATGTCCTATTTGACTATCATGAAAACCCTAGCTAGAGTTTGACTTTTTTTTTATGTCTCACATCTAGTAGACTCCCTACTGTTGTGGCCAACATTGGAGATTGGATCTTAGCTCTAATAACCTTTGAGAATTATAAGCTACTTTGATGAGTTTTTACACGTAAAAGAAAGTCGTTGATCTTTAAGTTAGACTCTTTAAGTGACCTAAAATAGGACACAAAAGGGGTATTATTTTCTTATCTACTCTTTTAGAAATTATGTGAATTGTTAGTGCCTTAAAGTTTTAAATAAAAAATAAAAAATAAAAAGAAAAGATTTTACTATATTTTGGAATGATATAAAGGCTAGTAATTCACATGATTCTCTCAGTTAATTTTTCTTACATCATCATCATTTTATGTATCATTGCAAATCATCTATTTGAGTATCATGCTTATTGCCATCCTTGTGACCCTTGTAATAAATTTAAAATTGGTTTTGAAATAAAGTTAAGGATGACAATTTGCATATTTCTTACATCATTGTATCATCATATGAAGCATTACCCTTTCAAGTATCAATTTTTTTTTTAAAATAAAAATAAAATTCAAAAGATCTTAAAAATGGTAATGATTCATATTGTTCTTAAATTATCATGGTCATCACATATTTGTCTCATTAATATAAAAGCCTAGTGGATTATTGATTTATTTAGAATTAATATTGATTCTTATATGGACATTTATCTATTCAAGATCAATGTTGATCCTCATGGCCACTAGAATCCTATGTTAATGAAACAAGTACAAGATTTGAAATAATTTCTCGTTATTTTCTTTTTATTTATAGGTTAAGAATTTCAAAGTTGTTTTAGTATTCGAGAAAATGAAAATTAATGTGAGATCTAGTAGCAGTGATGTGAGATCAGTTTAGCTGAGAAGAAAATTGCATCTGAAAGTTAAAAAGGCTGATACTAATAGTCTGAGAGAGTTTGGAAAAAAGTTGAAGACGATCCAACAACTCACTTTAGTGAGGAGATTTGGAAATATTCTAAGATTGCTGAAAGTGAATGTGCAAGAAGATGCCATAACAACCCTAGCCCAGTATTATGATTCCCTATTGAGGTGTTTCACCTTCTAGGATTTCCAGTTGGCTCCGACTCTAGAGGAATTTGAGCAAATTTTGGACATGCCTTTGGAAGGTTAACAACCATATTGCCCTCTAGAACATCGTTCATCTCTTTCGACTATAGCCAATGTCTTAAAGATCCATCTAACAGAGTTGCAACAAGCTTATCAAGAAAGACATCAGAATAGGGGATTCACAAGAGAATTTTTTGAGCAACACATGCATAATTTGACAAAAAAAAAAAGATTGGGAGACTTTCATGGATGTTCTAGCACTCAACATTTATGGCATTGTCTTCTTCCCTAAGCATGACAACTTTGTGGATTTAGCAGCAATAGATGTGTTTCTTGCATGCAAAAATCAATCTGAAAATCCTATCCCTACAATATTAGCTGATGTTTATTATACATTGAGCTTTTTCCATGAAAGGAAAGGAAAGAGGATTATATGTTGTCTACCTATGCTCTATATATGGCTTATTGCTCATGTCTTTAAAAGGCCAAGTGAGATCAAGTGTCCGATCACTGATTTGCTGAGATTTCAGATTGGGTAAAAAATGATCAAGAGTAGGCTAATCACTTAGCTAGTTTGAATGAAGGACACATCAGGTGGCACACTCCATGGCAACAGTTAACGATCGTTATTTATCACTGCGACAATTATCTAAATGTTCCTCTTATAGGTACTCGGGGTTGTATAAATTATAATCCAATTATAGGACGACATCAGCTTTCTTATCCTATGATGGGATCACCTACTAAGGAATTATTGGTTCCTTTTGTTATCTACTATGAAGATGGAAATTTCACTAAGCTTATCCAAAAGGCAAGGAATGCTTGGGCAAAGGTTGTTCGAAAAGGAAAAGAGTTAGGCATGAGAAGTTGTTCAGCAAAGCCAAGTTACTGTCAATGGGTTAAAGAAAGAGTCCAAGAGATTAAGTTACCATTCAAAGATCCAGGTACTTCCCAAGAAAATGAGCCATCTAATCCAAAAGCCTTCAAGAATGAAGAAGTAAAAGAATTAAAAGCAAGGCTGGCTAAGATGATTGAGAAAAATGTAAGGGTAGAAAGGGAGCTTCGAAAGAGCTGCCAAATTTGTGCCATTTTGAAGAGAGAGAACAGTGAAAAACAACAAGCCTATGAGGAGGTTTGTAAGAAGCAAAAGTCTGTGTAAAGCCATGTAGCTAAAGTTCAATGTTGCCTTAAGACTGCGAGTAAGGAATTAGGATTGAGAGTGAAAGAGCGAAATGTAGCTTTATATGAGAAACGACAATTAAAGGGTGCATTATACAAGGTGAAAGGAGATAGAGAAGAAGCTTTGACTCAAGCCAGTGAACTTCAAACACAAGTGCAAAACATGGAGGAACAAATAAAAGAAATTATCATGGCATGCGAGGCTGAAATTAATGCTGAAAAATTGAAAGTGATCAGAATCATGAAAGAGTATGAAGCTATTGTGAAAGTGAAAGATGGTCAGATAGAAGAAGGAAATAAGCTCATTAAGTATTGGATCAAGCGCTTTATACAGCTTGCATCATTAGCTAATGCTACGATTGATGACGTCCTGTGCATGTTGTCAAATGCCGAGATAGCTACATTTTTCTACACGACACCTCAAGAGATTAAAGACTTCCTCAGCCATTGCAACTGGTTGGTCTCAGAGATGAAAGGAATGATAGATAGAGCTAGGAAAGGGTGATGTAATGACTTGGGATATGGGTAGACTATGTATGGGTAGGAAAAAAAAGATGTATTTTGAATCAAACTCTGGTGTACTTTGATGTTTTGATTTGATTATGGATTATATTTTGGTGTGTTTTATTTGATGAGGATCCTACATTAATTTCCATTAAAGACTCAAAGACGCTCAATAACTATGATGATTCTTTAATCTGATGATTCTTTAATCTTTGGTTGTTATTTTTTAAGTGCATTTTTTATTTTGATTAATTCTTTTTTACTATAACTTCTTTCAAAAAATTAAACAAATACAACGGGGAAACGTTTTCTAAAGCATCCTTATAAAACACGTGCTCAAGCAAGGATCATGGATGAGTTAGAGGAGCGCAATGAAGAAATGAGGAACAATGTTAAGCACTTGAAAGAATAAATGGCACAAATCTTAGAGGCACTGAAATCTTTAGAGAAGAACTACAGAGGGGACCCCTACTCAAGCACCTCCAGCACAACTCACTCCTACCTATCCACCAAGTTTTACCCCTATACAAGGATCATCCCAAAGTTTTTCTCATGAAACAATGGTGCCTTTGACCTTGCATGTAGAAAAGTCTCCACAATAAGCTTTCAATCAACAAGATGTCCAATTTCTCCCATATTGCCTTCTCTATGATTATACACCACCGATAGTTGAGAATCCACCAAACACTGCCAAACCATCAAATCAACCCAATCTTGCACAACCTTCAGGTCCACAAATCCAACCAAACCAAACATCTATCCCGTCATATGCTTACCCTCAAAATGCCTATCCCCAAGAAGCTTATATATCTCACACTATACCTACCCCAAACCAACCAATCCACCACCAACCACAAATTACTAATCCTAGCCTTGATGGAAACCCAGCCATATCACCATTCCATGCCTATAAGACCTTAGAAGAACCTCAGCCCAATTACTCAGAGGAGCATTTCCAATCCAGAGAAAAACTGCAAATATTGGAGGAAAGATTAAGAGCTATCGAGGGGAGCAGCTATGACATTGGTGAAGCTGCAGATCTTTACTTGGTCCCAGATGTGATAATTCCTCTAAAATTCAAAGTGCCTGATTTTGATAAGTACAAAGGAATGACATGCCTAAAGAGTCATCTGATCATGTACTATAGGATGATGGCATCACACGCCCATGATGGTAAGCTACAAATTCACTTTTTCCAAGATAGTTTGATTAGGGGAGCTTTGAGTTGGTATATGCATCTTAAGCGTACTCGTATTCGTAGTTGGAAAGACTTGGTTGATGTTTTTCTAAATCAATATAAGTACAACATTGATATGGCTCCTGATAGGTTACAATTACAGAATATGTTAAAGAAAGAGGATGAGACTTTTAAAGAATACACTCAGAGATGGAGAGAAGTTGCAACTTAAGTGGAGTCCTTTTTGTTCGAAAAAGAAATGGTAGCAATGTTTATTGATACTCTCTAATCACCTTTCTATGATAGAATGATTGTAAGTGTTTTGTCAAAGTTCTCTAATATTGTGATTATTGGAGAAAGAGTGGAAGGAGAAATGAGGAGTGGTAAGATATTTCACAATTCTGGTGGACGTTACAATTTGAAGAAATTTACAAATGGTCCGGGAAGAAAGAAGGAGGGAAAGACTAATGCTATAGCTTTCCACCTAAGAGAAGTTTCTTTCATCAAACCTAACCCTGCACCTTTTCAATTCCAACTTACATTTCCTTCCCCTCAAATGTCTTACCCATATGTCAATGTCATTTTATAGAACCCAAATCCTCAATCTTATCAGCCGCGACCCTACCAACCTGCTTCGCCTCCTTTTCCCGTAGCACCACCAATGCGACCACCCTAACATTGGAACCAAAACACAAATCCCAACCAAATAAAACCCCAAAACAATCAAGAAAGGAAGCAAGTTTAATTCGATCCAATCCCATGTCCTACACTAAGTTACTACCTCACCTATTTCAAAGTTCATTACTTGTACCCTGTCCAATGAAACCTATAGAACTGCCTTATCCAAGAGGGTATGATCCAAATATTAAATGTGAGTACCATGCTGGTGGCATTGGTCATTCGACAGAGAATTATAGGACACTAAAGTTCAAAGTGCAAGACTTAATTAATGCCAAATGGTTGAACTTCAAGGAGGATAATCTTAACATTAGGAGTAACCCCTTACTTGGGCATAGAAGACCATTAGTAAATGTCATCAAGGAAGAGTCTGCTAGTGTTTTGAAAAGGAAAGTTGAAGAGGTTACGACTCCTCTTAAGGTTATTTTTGCTGAGTTGTGCAAAGTTGACTTAATCAAGGGTTTTGTACATAAAGAAAGTATGTGTAATTGGCACCCTAATGCAGACTACTCCATTGAAGATTGTGAAGAATTCAAGCATGTTCTACAAATACTAATGGACAAGCATTTGGTCCAAATTGGGCACCCTAGAGAGAAAAATGAAGTTTTGACTATTGATGAACAATTACTAGCCTTCTCGAAACCTTTGGTCATTCATTACACCAAATGTGTAAATACCCCAACTACCAATGGACCTAGACCCATCACTATACATGTATCGGCTTCATTTCTTTACAAGGACAACAAAGCAGTACCATGGAAGTATGATGCAAGGGTTTATGTCAGCAATTTTAAGGAAAACCAAATATAAGGTGTCAATTTTGATACTCTTGCCATCTCAAACATTGCTAGTTTTGGTGGGATGACCCACAATGGTCATATTTATACACCTAAGGAGCTGAGAAAAGAGCGAACAAAAGAAATAGAGAGGTTCTCAAAAGGAAAAACCAAAGTGGGCGAGTTTGAAGATGCTGAGAAGAGAAAATGCCTGAAATAAAGAGAGCAGTGTCAGATGAAGAAGCTTGTGAGTTTTTGAAATTTATTCGACAAAGTGAATATCAAGTTGTGGAACAGTTAAATAAAACTCCAGCTAAGATATCTCTTTTATCCTTGTTACTAAACTTTGAGCCACATAGGAGGACTTTTTTGAAGGTGTTAAATGAGGTTCATGTGAGCCATGATATCACTACTGACAAGTTTTGAGGCATTGTCGGTAATATTGTTTCAAACAATTATCTCATCTTCACTGATGATAAAGTACTTGCCGAAGGAATAGGGCACAAAAAGCATTGCATATTTCTATGAAATGTCAAGATTACATTATCATTAGAGTGCTTATTGATAATGGGTCTTCTCTGAATGTGATGTCAAAAGCAACATTGTCAAAATTACCTTGTGATGGGTCGCATATGAAACCCAATACCATGATAGTAAGAGCCTTTGATGGAACAAGAAGAGAGGTCATTGGAGAAATTGAAATCCCAATCCAAATTGGTCCTTGTACTTTTCAAATTTTGTTTCAAGTAATAGACATTGTGCCAGCTTATAGCTATTTTTTGGGGAGGCCTTGGATTCATTTTGCTGGAGTCGTACCATCCACATTGCATCAGAAATTGAAGTTTATCATTGATAATAAGTTGGTGATTGTATCTGGTGAAGAAGATGTGTTAGTGAATAAGCTTTCGTTAGCTCTTTACATTGAAGCTGTTGAAGAAGCTCTAGAGACTTCTTTTCAGGCTTAGAGATTGCCAATGGTACTTATGTTGGAGAAGGAGCCCCAATCGTAAAGACTCAATTGTCTAATACACCCATAATGACTGTTAAAGTCATGCTTAATGGAAGTGTCAGTATAGATACGTGTTAGGACAAACCATCACGGAAGTAGCAAAATGGTTTCAGCTCCATGAGAATAAGGATAGATTTGGGTTAGGATACACGCCCACTAAAGCTAACAAGAGAAAAGTCATGGAGGAGAAGAAAGAAAAAAGATTAGCCAGGTTGGAGGGTAGAGAGCCTAAGACTGAAGGGGTCCCCATTTGTGATCTTTTGAAAACTTCTACAGTGCTGGATTTGAGTTTCAAGACTCAGTGGCTGTTATTGACAAAGATGTATCCAGAGAGGAGGAGGTTAACCTAGTCCGCATTTGTCCACTGAACACAAAAGTTGACAATTGTGAGATCATTGAACTTCTTGTGATTTTTAATGCCTACTCAAAGTAATCATTGAAGCTAATCCTATTGTTTTATCCCAAAGCTTTAGGATATTATTACTTTTTGAAAAGACTGATATATGATTTCTTTTTGTAATTTAAAAGATCATTTTGTTTTCTAAGTTGGGATGCATGTTTCCTTTTAAGTATATTTTTAAAAGAAATGCAATTCGAGTTCTCAACAACCTTTTGTGTCTTTTTTCTTTATTGCTTGAATCTTGTAGTTTTTATTTTTTTTTGTCTCAACTCACACAATGCAGATCTGAAAGTGACATGTCTGAAAGTAACAGTGCTAATATCTCATCCACTAATTTTGATTTTTGCATTAATCAAGCTGTCAAAGATGATATTGATGGTGATTTATCCTCAGAATTTTTAAGATTGGTTGATCAAGAAGTGAAAGAGATCCAACCACATGATGAACCCACTAAGACGATTAATTTAGGGACTGAAGATGATAAGAGAGAAATCAAAATAGGCACCTTCATGGAAAAAAAAGAGCGCGACAAGTTGATTAAACTCTTGCATGATTACAATGATGTCTTGGCATGATCTTATCAAGATATGCCAAGTCTAGATGTTGATATAGGTGAGCATAAATTGCCGTTGAAACCAGAGTGTTTCCCAGTTAAGCAAAAGTTAAAGAGAATGATACCTGAGATGTCATTGAAAATTAGGAAAAAGGTTAAGAAGCAATTTGATGCAGGTTTCCTTACTGTTGCCAAATACCCCCAATGGGTGGCCAACATTGTTCCAGTTCCTAAGAAAGATAGAAAGGTTCGGATGTGTGTTGACTATCGAGATCTAAATAGAGCCAGCCTTAAAGACGAATTTCCATTGCCTCACATTGATGTGCTAGTAGATAATATAGCACAACATTCATTCTTCTCTTTCATGGATTGTTACTCATGTTACAATAAGATAAAAATAGCAGAAGAGGATATGGAGAAGACTACATTCATTACACCTTGGGGCACCTTTTGCTACAAGGTCATGCCTTTCGGTTTGAAAAATACTGGGGCAACATATCAAAGGACGATGGTGACATTATTTCATGATATGATACATAAGGAGGTTGAAGTCTATGTGGATGATATGATTGACAAATCAATGGCTGAAGAAGACCATGTTGTAAATTTATGCAAGTTGTTTGAGTGGTTAAGGAAATTTAAATTGCAGTTGAACCTTACAAACGTACCTTTGGGGGTGAAATCAGGCAAGTTATTGGGGTTCATAGTCAGTCAAAAGGGAATAGAGGTTGATCGTGACAAGGCAAAAGTAATCATTGAAATGCCATTGCCTCGCACTAAAAAAGAGGTCCGTGGATTTTTGGGAAGATTGAATTATATTGCCCGATTCATATGTCAACTAACTACCACTTGTGAACCAATTTTTAAGTTATTATAGAAAAATCAGCCAATGGAATGGAATGAAGATTGTCACGAAGCTTTTGAGAAGATGAAGCAGTATTTACAAAATCCTCCGATACTAGTGCTGCCAATGCCAGGGAGGCCAATCATTATGTATTTGACAGTGTTAAAAGGATCCATAGGATGTGGTTTAGATCAACATGATGAATTAGGTCAAAAAGACCACACTATTTATTACTTGAGCAAGAAATTCACTGATTATGAAGCTAGATACTCTTTGTTGGAGCGAACCTATTGTGCCTTGGCTTGGGCAGCTCGCAGGTTAAGGCAATACATGCTGAGTCACACGACTTGATTGGTGTAAAAAATGGACCCAATCAAATATATCTTTGAGAAACCAGCTCTTACTGGAAGGATTGCTCGTTGGCAGGTCCTATTGTCAGAATATGATATTGTGTATGTTACTCAAAAAGCAATCAAAGGCAAAGCTCTCATAGATTTCTTAGCTTATCAACCAGTGAATGATTATCAATCAATACAATATGAATTTCCTGATAAAAATATAATGGCATTGTTTAATGAGAAAGAATCTTTAGCAAAAGACGAATGGGTCATGATGTTTGATGGTGCTTCTAATGCACTCAGACACGAGATTGGTGTTATACTGATTTCTCCAAAGAAGCAATATATCCCAATCACAGCTAGATTATCATTCGATTGTATGAATAATATAGCTGAATATGAAGCATGTGCTATGGGAATTCAAGTAGCTATAAAGTCTAAGATCAAAATTCTTGAGGTGTATGGTGACTCAGCCTTGGTCATCCACCAGCTGAAAGGTGAATGGGAGACACGAGATGCCAAATTGATCCCTTATTAAGCCTATATCAAAAAATTGGTAGAGTATTTCGATGAAATTACTTCCCAGCATATTCCTCGTGAGGAGAATCAATTAGCTGATGCTTTAGCCACTTTATCATCAATGTTTGTAGTGAGTCAAAAAGAAGACATGTTGTTCATAAAGATGCAACAGCTTGATCATCATGCCTGTTGTCAAATGGTTGAAGAAGTAATTGATGGTAAACCTTGGTATCATGACATTAAAAATTTCCTAAAACACCAAGAATATCCATTAAATGCTGCTGAAAATAACAAAAGGACATTGAGGAGGTTAACAATGAGTTTCTTTCTGAATGGAGATGTGCTCTACAAAAGGAATCATGATATGGTTCTGCTTAGATGTGTGGATGCTTAAGAAGCATGAAAGATCATGGAAGAGATTCATGAGGGTTCATTTGGGACTCATGCCAATGGACATGCCATGGCAAAGAAGATTCTACGAGTTGGATATTATTGGTTGACAATGGAGGCCGATTGCTTTCGTTATGTGAAGACATGTCATAAATGTCAGACATATGCTGACAATATTAATGTTCCCCCCAACAAATTTGAATGTCTTATCATCGCCTTTGTCTTTTTCAATGTGGAGAATTGATGTTATTGGACCCATTGAACCTAAAGCCTCTAATGGTCTCCACTTTATTCTAGTTGCTATTGGCCATTTCACAAAATGGGTTGAGGCTGCTTCATATGCTAGTGTGACCTGAAATGTGGTGGTGAGATTCATTAAAAAGGATTTGATCTGCTGGTATGGCCTCCCAAGCAATTTGATAACAGACAATGGCACTAATCTGAACAACAAAATGATGAAAGAATTGTGTGACAATTTCAAGATTCGACATCATAATTCCTCTCTATATCGCCCAAAGATGAATGAAGCAGTTGAAGCAGTCAATAAAAATATTAAGATCATCCAAAAGATGGTAGTGACATATAGAGATTGGCATGAAATGTTGCCATTTGCTTTGCATGGATACCAAACTTCAGTTCGTACTTCAACCGGGGCAACTTTATACTCTTTGGTATATGAACTGGAAGCAATACTTCCTATTAAGGTTGAAATTCCCTCTTTAAGAGTAATAATGGAGACTAAATTGGAGGAAGAAGAATGGGTGCAATCTCGTTTTGATCAATTGAATCTCATTGAAGGAAAATGGTTAAATGTGTTATGTCACGGTCAACTATACTAGAGAAGGATAAAGAAGGCTTTTGATAAAAAGGATCGTCCAAGAGAATTCAGTGAGGGAGATATGGTGCTCAAAGAGATTTTGCCAATGCATAAAAATTATCGTGGCAAGTGGTCTCCAAATTATAAAGGACCCTATGTGGTAAAAAAGGTTTTCTCAGGAGGAGCTTTAATCCTCACAAACATGAATGGATAAGATCTTTCAAATCCCATCAATTCTGATGCTCTCAAAAAATATTATGCTTAAAAATAATTAAAAAAAGAAAAAAGAAAAAAATAAAGAGAAAAAAAAATAGCTTGCTAGGTTAAAAACTGAAAAGGTGACCTAGGCAAAAGTTAGAGTGACCTAGTGAGTTGAAAACTCGAAAGAGTGACTCAAGCAAAAATTAAGGTAAAATAGATTCTATACTGAACTAAAAACCTGAAAAAGCAGTTTAGAAGGTGCACTGGATTTCAGTTGTAAGAAAGCACTTCAAATTGAGAGGTTGAAGTTGAATCAAACGGAAGATGAATTCAAAATACCATACTGGAGCAATTTTATTTTGGCAGTATTGTTAATAAATGATCAATTTACATGAGATATTAGCACTGTTCATTTGGAAGATGTCACTTAATTGGCATAATACTTCACTATTTTTATAGTAATTCTAATCCTGTGATGTATTTGTTTTTTCTATTACTCATGTCGCAAGTCTTCTTTGTAAATTCACCATTTCTTTATTACAATCATCCTGTTTTCCAAAAAATATTTATCTCTGACTTTTGTCACCTTCCATTCAGCTTATCTACACCACTTTGTTTACTCAATTTCTTCAACAGCATTAACCAACATTTTTATTGTCATTTCAATAATTATATACTAAAAGGAAACATGCAAACTATTAAAAGGGTAATAAGAAAATATGATTACAATAATAAGCTTTAAAAATTCACACAGTAAGTTTGATGAATTTCCTAATAAGTTTAGCGTGACAGAAGAAGTTGTCTCCTTATGACAATTCAAAAATAAATGGCAATCCAATTTGATTAATGTCTCACAATCTCATGAAAGAATTGATCCTGACCAAAGAACGTACTCATTCATAAACCTTGAGGTGCATGTTCCAATAAGGTTGAAAGATTACTATCCCCACCCAAAAAAAGGACAGAGAGTTTGATTTGATTTCATCATTCAATAACTCCATTCTAAGTGTTAACATTCATCTAGTTTATGCAATTGCATCATTACATTAGTATACATTTGTTTTTATCTATTGTCACCTTTTGAAGTTTAATTTAAATTCATTGTCTGCCTTACAACCTTTATGTTCAGTCTAAGATTATAATCTAACTGAGTTCTTTACCTTTTATCAAAATTCAGAAGCTGACTGATCTCTTTATTTTTCTATCTTACTTTTACTGTTAAAGTTTAAAGTCTTATTGTCCTTTTATTCTATTTTGTAATCCAGAACATGATCGACCTTGTTATTTTTCTGTCTTTCTTTTTACCTTTATTGTCGAAGTCTCCTTACGTTTTTGTCAAAGCCTAAAACTTGACGGCATCTTTCACTTTTTCTCAAACTTCAGCACTTGATTGACACATTTTCACTTTTCTGTCAAAGTTCAAAACCTGATTAGCACCTTTCTCTTCTCTGTCAAAGCCCATAATTTACTTGGCACATTTCACTTTTCTGTCAAAGTCCAAGATCGAATTGGCACATTTTATTTTTCTGTCAAAGCCCAGAACATACTTGACACATTTCACTTTTTTTTTTGTTAAAACCCAGAATCAAATTGGCACATTTTATTTTTCTATCAAAGCTCATCACCTGATTGACACATTTTACTTTTCTTTTAAAGCCTTGAATTTCACTGGTACTTTTTACCTTTTAATTAAACCCCATAACTTGACTAGCACTTTTTTACTTTTCAATTAAAGCCCAAAACCTGACTAGCACTTTCTACCTTTTATCTTGTTGTTTAAGCGTAGTTTCTGTCTGGCAACCTTTGTTTTTAGTTAAAACTCAATGTCGCTTCACAATTTTGTTCAACACAAATCGTCCTAAATTATGACTTTCTCTAACAGCTAAGTGTTCACTATATTTGTCTTTGTATTCCTTGTATACCTTGTTCGTTTCAGACAAAAATTGATTCACTTCTTTACTCAGTTCTCATCAACTCTAACTTTCAAAGATCTCTAATTGATATGAACTGAGTAAAGAGGGACAACTATGAATACCAATTTTTTTACCTCCCACAATTACCTCCAAATTTTTTTTAAAAATTAAAAAAAATAAAATAAAATCGTTTTACAGAAAAATAGAAATTTTTTTTAAAAAAATAATTTTGCTTCCCGAAAATAGCAGCCTGTACTTCACAAGCTTATATCCCAGTATCAAAAACTAGTTTTGAGCATGGAAAAGGAAAAACTATGGACCTTTGACATTTGCAAAAATTCTAAATGTACCTAATATAAAAATTCAAGTAAGAGAGGGAAAGAATGATTCTTTTTTTTGGAGAAAGAAAGCTAAAAAAACAAAAATTTAGAGAGAAGGGAGAGAAAGGAGACGACAACCATATTTTGGAGAGGAAGAAACGGATAATACTACAAGGATAAGGGTAAAAAGGAAGAGAGCTTCAATATACGAAAGATTGAGCATCTTTATTTAGTTTACTGTCATCCTTGACTTCCCGGGTTGAAGAAGTTTTTCCAGGTATAATAAATCTCCTCTCCTTGTATCTTTTGTTTGCAGAGGACTGTATCTCATTTATTTAATGATATCTCCCCAATGTTTTGCAACTTAGTTTCATATAAAAATAAAAAAGTATAAATATAATATATAATAACATGCGAAACAATGAATAGCATTGTCTTAATTTACTTTCGGCGTGATTCAACTACTGCAGCATGATGTTGTGACATGTCGTTCTTATTTCTGATATTTTGAACATTCATAATATGTCTATTGCGTTTATAATATTATGTATTCATTTTTGTCAAAATTTTATTTTGAATACTATATTAAACCTTTTTTTTTTTACATCAGGCTATCGATTCATCGTTGGTTTACTGACCTTTTCTTGTTTATATATATATATATATATATATAAACTTTATATTATTATTTAAAAATTAAAATATATATTTTACTTATTAAAATATTTATATTCATAAACAAGTAGAATATTATTTATATGTTGATATATCTTACTATTCTGTTTTGTTAAATTAATTTTTTTAAAATAAAAATGTTGTTTATAAGAAAAATAAGTAATAATAAAACATTTATTTCTATTTTTACTGTTGTTATTTTTATGTTTTCATTGGTTAATTGTGTAACGCCCCGAATTTCGATAATATTAATCATTATTGTTGATATATATATATATATATATATATATATATATATATATATATGTATGTGTGTGTGTGAAGGAATATAAGAGTGTTATGCGAGTATGACTGGTCTGAGCTGGAAAGAATAAGCTAAGTAGCTGGTGCAGAGTATTTTCGCTATAGCGAGAGCGCCCTGGGAAGAAGGGGGCTAAACTATCGCCTTCTCGCTGTAGCGAGAGGTGCCTCGCTGTGGTGAGAGAGTGACACTGAGGACTGGGTGCAGACTCGCTGTAGCAAGAGGGTCTCGCTGTAGCGAGATTCTGCAGAAACCATAATGCCGTTTTGTCTGAGATTTTCGCTGTGGCGACAGAGGGCGTCCCTCGCTGCAGTGAGAGGATGTCGTTGTAGCGAGAGTGTCGCGATCTGAGGGGTTTTAAAAAGGGGTTTAGGGATTTGAGAATTATTTCCCAATTCCCTCTTAGATCCCTTTGATTCTCTCGACCCCAAACCTTTTCTCACTAATTAATTACCTCCAAAGCCATTCGTAAGTGAGATTGGAGCTCGAATTTGTGAAGGAAACGCTTAGAGGTGAGTTTTCATAATTAGGGTTCCGTTTTATCCTTCCCTTTCTCTGTTTTGGGTGATTTTTGGGGACTCATGAAATTAACCGTGTGTTTAGTTCCATTTAGTTTTTATGTTGTTAGTTATTATTTTGTATCTTTATAATTTTTAAGTTAAAATTGGGTACTGTTGTATTGTCATGCCAGTGAAAACTTTCATAAATGGTATTGTTGTTTTTAAGCCAAAATTTAGTATTGTTGTTTCATAAATGGACCACATCTTATACACAGTCACTACACTCTATTTCATAATTAGCGAAGAAAGGACCTTTTTCGTCACATGTTTCTTACTCACTCATAGTCCACAACTTTAGGTTTACAAATACAATTACTCAATTTGTGTCTCATTAACAAATGTTAAAGAAAAATGAGAAAGCACTTATGCTCTATGGTATTGCTATGTCCATAAACACAATGCGTGACAACACCACCAACCAACTTTTGAACTTAATCTTTGAAAATGTGTTCATTGCATAGAGCACCACCAACCAACATTTATCTCTGACTTTTTTTAACTTTCTTGGTATATCACACTTTTGGTTTAGTTGCAGTACTTTTTGGTATGCTTTTATTCTTCTTTTCATCAATATTTTCACTAAAATATAAACAAAATGTGGGTCAACAATAATTAGAAAAGCATTCTTTATTAATATTAAAACAAACCTTTATCATTATTTTATAACAAAGTACATGTCAATACACATTAAAATACACATCAAAATACAAACAATTTTAATTTCCTAATTTCAGCCTCTAAACATGTTATCTTAGCAGCCAAATTCTTTATCCATTCTTCATTCACAGCTGCTGCACTTGTAAGTGGAGAGGTTACTTGAGATGTTGAATGATTAGCAACATTATAACCGTTGTTATTAGCCCACACAAAATAATTGTAATACTCACTAACCTACCATGTATAAGAAATAATTTAATTTATTAGAAATTGAACACAACACTAAATTAACTTTGTTACCACATATTTGGCACATCCAAAGAACAATCTTCCAAGATTAACTTCTGTTTTTGTCTCTTATTTTGTTGTGAGGATGACCTTGAAGCATAACTCATAAGAGGGATTCTATTGCTATTATTAGCCATATAAAGTGTTGGAAACCCAAATCGTGTAAGAAATGAAGGAACCTAATAATGGAAGCAAGATACTCCAATAATAAAAGAAAGGAAGAAACCCAAGAAACTCAATCGCAATCAAGAACCTTAACCCTAATAGTGAAAGACTAGAGGCACATAACATATATGTTGATATGTTTGGACAAAAGGTCCTTGGATCAAAATGACGTTGTTTGACTATTAAAGGTGTCACGCTAGCTTCAAAAAAACGACATCATTTCTGCCAAGTGAAATTCTAATGTGACACTTAACGTGACAGCTCAGCATTCTGTCACTGTTTCTTAATATAGTCTGACGTGAGAAACTAAAATGAATGACAAAGATAGAAGTTGAAAACTAACGTGATATTTTAAATGTCTCAATAACTAAAATGTTAGACTCAAACTCTCTCAATGACTAAAGTGAGAGTTTAGTTCTTAAAAATCTTTATAAGAACTCATTACAAAATGTGTTATATTTATAACGATCAAAATTATATTTAAGTATATACAAAATAATTATATATATATATATATATATAATAATTTTTTTCAAATAGCAATGATGATGATTTGAAATTGTCTCTTAAAAAGGAATTCACATATTTTTCAGGTAAAAATGAGTACTCACTTTAAAAAATATAAAAGACAAAGTTTCCAAAATTTTTTTTTGAAACTATTAATGAATGTAATAAATAAAATAATGTTGAAGTTTTATTATTTTTATTTATAAGGTTTATAATACAAAGAGGTATAACTTTATTTTTATTATTTTGATATTTGTAGGTTGAGTAATGTTAGTGATACATTCTATTTCTAATATAATTTTTGTAATATTTTTTATTATTAACTAAAATTTATTAAAAAAAATAGTATAGATATTACTTTTTTCCACTCTTAAATTAATGTTTTTCTCATATATTTTTTTAATTTTTAATAAATTTTAGTCAATAATAAAAAATGTGTTAAAAAGAGTGATTGCTAACATTCTTTTTCTAAGTTTAAAAGGAAGATAATTTAGACAATATAAATATCTAAGTAAAAGAAAATAACTTAAAAATAATAAGTTTTTAAATTGAATATTCAATTATAAGAACACAAAATTTATAAAAAAAAATTAACGTATAAATTATAAATTTATAATATTATCAAAATTTCTTAAATTATACAATAATTTATATTTTTCATTTTTTTTTAAGTTACAGTTTAAGAAAACAAAAAGAATTACGCTAAATAAAATAAAAGACAACATTAGAAAATTTAAAAGATAAATTATTGTAAATATATTTTTAAGATTTTGTAAAATTTAAAGAAAAAAGTGACTAGCATTTTTATTTTTTGTCAAAATATTTAATTATATTATTATATATTATTCATATTTTATCATTATTATTTATATTATTATCTCAACTTTAATTTGGTTATTAGGATAATATTTAACGAAATTTTATATACGACTCGTATATTTAATTCTACATATTAACATGTCGTAATTTTGATTAATAAAAATATTAATTTTTCATGTTACGTAAAAATATTCTTCTCTTTTTAGTTTTTACTTTGGTCATAATTCAATTTTTTTTTAACTATTTTATTTTCTTCCTCTTTCTCTATCATAATTTGAGTACTTTAAAATAAAATAATTAATAATAATTAATACATTATAATGATATATAATACATTATAATAATGTATAATCTATTAATGTAAATATTTTATTTATTATTTAACATATAATTATAATGAAAAATTTAAAAATTTTAAATAAAAAATAATTAATAATAGTTGATATATTAGCATTTGGTCACAATATATTTAATTGTTATTAAATGTTATAATAATTATTATAAATTCAAAAAAATTAAATAAAATAATTAATTATGATAATTGAAATTATTTAAATACTATTAAATATCATAATAATAAATTAGTAATATGTTTAAAAAATATCAAAAGTTAATCAGATCTAGTTACGTCTTTTAATTTTTTATTTACAATATTCAAATATTTTTATTTTTACATTATTTTAAATTAAATTTTGATATTATAAAGTCTAAATCTTCACCCTCAAAAAAATTTGTACAATCATATAAAATAAAAACATAAATTAGTCTTTAAAATGTTATAAGAATACTTTATCTAATATTTTGAATATTAACATATTAAACTATATTTATTTATCAGTATTTCATATATTTAGTATGTGATTTTTAAATTTGTTTATTCAAATAGAAATTGTAATGCTTTTGATGATTTTTTTTAAATATTTAATTATAAATTTAAAAAATAGTGTTTCTTGATTAAAAAAATTAAAATATTTTTTTAAACTTATAGTTCGTTTTTGAGACATAAAGTAAAATACAAGCAATTAAATTAGATTGAGTAATTAAAAGCGTATCAAATATTAATATTACAATAATAAGAACAACATACACAAAGAAAAAATATATTTAAAAATAATACTTATATCTTAATACAATAATAGATCTGCAACAAAATAGTTAATATTAAATGATTTATCATAACACAGATTTTAAGCTAAGTATTAAATGTGATATTTTAAAATTATAAGTCAATAATCTATACATAATTTATTAAAAAATTTATATTAATATTTTGCTTCAATTTATTTGTGAAATAAAAATACATTAATTTATATCGACCTTACTTCAAAATATTCCATATATATTAAAGTGTATCTCATATTTGAAAAATAATGTTAGTTATAAAGTCAGGGATTAACTCACAGAGAAAATTCAAGTTATTAGATGAAAAGTTATTTATCAATAAAATATTTTAGTCATTAAATAGAACCAAGCCGTGAGAATGTTATAAAGTCAGTTAAAGCTGGTACTTATAAACATGAAAGATATTCGTTTAACAACTACTTTATCATTCATCAGAGATAGAACTTTTATCGTAAGTACCAAAGAAAAACAATTTATCCTGTTCATACTTAATTAGGTTTAGTTGATAATGATTAAAATAAATAAAACTTACTGACCCTAAAATGATTTTATTTTACGAAGACCGGTGTTGGGGTTGGAGCCTCGGGTCTTTAAACTCGCGCGATTGAAACGTGCGATTACAAAGACACTAAATATTTAATTTATCAAAGCCAACCAAATAATTAAACCCCAGACTTTCCCCTCTTATCATCTCAATACGAGTAAACTAAAGCCACCTATCAAGTTACTGTATACTCTTATTATTTGTGCAGAAAGGGTTGCATAATGCGACAACTGATACCCATGTCCCAAAAAATTATTTCACTGGATAACCTCTGCACCAGACAAGCAAATCCTAAGAGGAAAATACTCCTAAAATACCAAGTGTCATACAGCTAGCTTCTTCAGACAATTAATAGACTTGGAAATTAAATAATTATTTTTAACTAAAATTCGCTTAAATTTAGCTAAAGGTTAATTTTTTATTTTTTAATAAATTATTTATTTTAATTAGTATGAGCCGGTGAATCAAACTCATCTGATAAATTTTTAAATTAGATAAATAAGTTATAAATTTGTGAAAACAACTTAGCAAACATACTCTACAAACTTAATTATTCGCAAATTAAACTTAACACCAACTATAATTATAACGTATTCAATTTAATTATTCTAAAAACTTCATTCATCAGCTTTAGCTAATGTGCTGATGTAGATTAAAAAAAAAAGTTTACCTAACCTTTTTTTATATATAATAAGAGAGAGGTGGTAGGTGAAATTAATGAAAATTAATATCTCTTTTCGTTTAGGTTAATATTTTTTAAAGAAGACTTGTTTGGTAGCCGCAGCAGTTTCAACGCATGTGCATGTTGGCCACTTGATTAATTATTTATAACAGTATTGTGTTTAAAATTAGACTAGTTGTAAAGAGTCAGACATTACTTTACAATTATTTGGTTAAATTATAATTAAATATCGATCAAATAAGTTAAAGTCCTCCCAATTTAAAATTTTAATAACTTTTTAATATGTATTTAGAGATGTATGATAAAAAATTTATTAACATATTAAATTCTGCAATATTTTAATAAAAATTATTACATATAATTTTTTAATTATGTGTCGTTATACAAGTTAAAGACTCGACAAAACTTTAAACTATTCAATAATTGCTATCACGGACGATTTAAGAAACTGAGATTGTTAATCCTATAAAAAGTTTATATTTGTTAAGAAAGTGTGTGCAATGGTTGTGAATTTCTTTTTTCAAGTAAAGAGGAAGGAAGAAAACCGCTGTTGGCATCGTGACAAATGGAATAAGGACATAAGCAAACCTTAGCGTTTGACGTAATCACGATGCGAAGGTATCGTGATATGAAAAATTTTAAGCATTGTATTGAAGATATTTATAATAACGAACCCATGAATTGAATTTCAAGCAATATTACGGTAATCTAATGCATGTAAGTCATATAATTGAATTGAAAAAGTTTGTAACAATTGTGTATATTAGCAATATTTTTAAAGTTTTCTGTGAGATATTATTAAAGTCATTTTATTCTAGGAGTGATTGATATTGTAAAATACTTTTCATCAATAATTTATGAAGTGTGGTAATAAGTAAAGTAATAGAAAGTTGGTTGGAGCTATTACAAATAGACATACATTCTTGAGCCATGAATCTAATGCTTTATCTTGGACTTATAGTGTTGCAATGTTGGTGTCTCTATGTTTTGACCACCTATCAAGTTTTGTGGTATTAAGTAGATGAATAAAAATGGAAAAAGTAAGTTATCATCAAGGTAACAATCTTATTATAACAAATGGTGATGAAATGTCATTAGGAGGAGTTGGTGTCCTTTATTGTTGATAGTGCATGATTGTTGTTTAGGTTGGCTTATCGAATAGAGAGAGAATAATTAGAGAAGTGGTATAATTGATAGTATTGAACCTATCGCAAACATAAATAACATGATCAATATGTGTAGTGGTGTTGTTCGTAGGAAATGCAAGCATATGACATGTTGTAGTTGCTCTAAATGTATGGGTCATAAACAATGTAAATATTGTTAACATGTCATTAATATAAGTCAATCATTGAGAATGAAAAATAATTGTAATTCTTTTTCAAGGATCTTGTGTTTTCAAGAAAGTTATAGAGAGAAAAGCATAGTATGAGTTTATGTAGTTTCTGTAATGTATGGTTATGTTATAATTTTTCACGTTTTGACTGTAAAGAAGATTTAATCATGTTTGGTTATAATTGTTTTGCATAAAACTTAGTGGGATGGGATAACTTGAAGACATCAAAATGAAATTATCATGACTGCTATATTATTGTTAACCACTGCTACTATTGCTGTTATAATGTTTCATTATGTAATGTTGATAAATTTGTTGGAGAGTTTGACGAGGTGATAATGTTTGTACTAACCAAGTTTGATGGATTATCACAACTTCATATTTGTGAACTTAACATTGTCGGTGTAATATTATTTTACTTTTATTAGTACAATTATTTTACTTTTATTGGTACAATTTGATAACTCAATCAATGAGATACAAAATGATCATTATTCTTCTTCAAGCAACATGTGTTGTGAAGATATAAATCAACTCACTTTATCATTGTAAGTTGAAAATTGAGAGAAAAATATTATTAATAAGTAATTTAGTTTATTTCACGTACAAAAGAGGTTATTTTGGTCCAATCTTAATTATCATTCAACAAAAAGCAAACAATAGGAAGATTTATTTCAGATTCAAAAATTGAAGAATTAGTGAGATCAATCAAACATTTAATACCAAGAATCTAATGGTCAATCCAAAATTTAATTTAAGGTCATTTCCTATTATCCAAAAATAACTATATCTAAGAGCAGCCTAATTATTAGCAATGTCTTTTTAAATACTAGACACTGATTTAGATTTTTTTAAAAATAAGATTGCCATATGAATCAAATTTATATTTAACTATTAAGATTTTAACCCTTAAATTTTTAGGATAGTTGATCATCCTCTAACCTAAATTAAAGTTTATGTATATCTCTAAAACCTAAAACGCCGTTGCCTTTTGGTTGATCGATAATTTTCCATAAAATCAAATGACATATTTTATTTGATCAAGTAGAACCTCAAATAAAACTCCAACAAAGTTTATTAATTTCATCTTAGAAGAATAATTTAAGATTGAATAATATAATTTAAAATATTCATAATATTAGTATGAGCTAAGGTGATTCTACCAACGAAAGAGACAGAGTTAGCTTTTCAATTTGATAATTTTTTTTCTTAAAGTTATCTATTAATATTGAATACAGACCTTTTTTAAAACTTATACTAAAATTGGAAATTTTTAAATAAGAATTAAGACACTTAGATCAAAAAAATTCTAAATGTTTAACTAAGTTCTTTAAATTCAAGTTAGAATTAGACAAAAAGAAAATAAAAAGATTTTCTTTAGTAATATGTTAATCGGAGACATAATAGAAACTTTCTATTTCAGAATTAATTAAATTAAGCTAATTAATAGAAGAAGTGTTGACAACTAAAATTAGATTATTTGTCTAAAAATAAATGGCAGTAAAAATCTAATTTATCATAACCAAGAATGCAATTAGTTAAAAAATGAAAAAAATTCCTGACTCATCTCAATACGAGTAAATTGTTTAGAGATTTTATTTTATTTTGACAAACGCACCAAATTTTTGTGTAGTGGATGAATAAAAAGATTATTGCATTTATAAGGATTGCTAGATATTTTTGTAATTTCTATTATTCTAATTAAAATAATAAATTTCTAAATATTTACAGATATATAAGTGATTTTAAATTTAATATTAATTTTTGGTTGTTTGAGTTCATAAAAAGTAAATGTACAATACAAATGAAAAGTGAATTAAATTAATATGATTAGATTCTGGATTGAATTTTATCAATCATTCTCCTCATACTTTGGTAATTACATACATTAAACATGTTTCATAATTATAGATGTACTCTCTTCATATTCTCTTGTTTTGATTTCATGCATACAAGTTTCTAAGAATAATTCCTTAAATAATAATTCCTTATCTATTCAACAAACACTCTAATATTACAATCAAGAGCTATTTAGCATACAACACATAGAAATCTAAACCCTAAACCCTATAGTTATAAGATGATTTTCTAACTCACCCCAGATTCTCAAATCATGCATCATTCTCGGTAAAGTAGAATCAAATATTACAAACATAATGAAATCATCATAACTTATGAAAATGAACAAATATATTAAAAATACCAAAGTGTTTAGAGTATAAAGATTACAAGTCCAATAAGGGTTTAACCGTCCACGACATACATTACAATAAGGGAAAGAAAGGAAGAGTTTAGAAAATAGTTCTCCAATGATCTTCACCACTTTCTAAGCCTCCACAATTGTTTTGCACTTCCCCAGTAAAATCATTAATTTTGGGACTCCCCTTTTCTCGAGCTGAGTTTTCTTTCTTATGGAGTAATAAATGAATTCTCACTGAGGCGATAATTCTTACTGAAGCGAGAAGACATTTCTCGATCAAACCATAGGTTTCACTCAAGCTGGAAAGGGATTCTCACTCTTCTTGCTCAAGCGAGAATTATGCAAAAAGTTAAGTCTGCAACATGCATTTTTGCTCAAGTAAGGAACTTCTCACTTGAATAACACTTGGTCAATCTGGGTGACTTCACATTGGTTTTCCTTCAATCCTTATTAAGCCTTTGCTCTAAGAAAATTTACACAAAAAAATAATCAAATATTTTTTCTTTTTAAACAAAATAACAATAAATGTTAAATTTAAATAACTTCAAATTAAAAAATGCAAATTTATATTACTTGAAATTAAAAAAATTAAATTATAAACTAAATAAAAGAAAATAGATAAGTGTTCACACATGCACAGTAAACTACTGAGAATTAATACTTATCATAAACTAAAGATTATGTGCCACTTGGTATTTAGAAAGACTCACCATAGATAAGCTAATAATATTTTATTTATAAAAAATTAATATAATATTTAACTTTTATAAATTCACTAAAAATGAGATCATTTATTTTAGAATAAATTAACGGCTGTGATTATGAATGAGAATTATGGGGCTCTAAACTTTTTTTCTTATCAAACCTACTACTCAAACTAGAGATTTATGTTTCTTATTTTTATAATTTTATATGATTAATTGAGGCATGATTCTCTTAAAAATTTTCATTTATTATATTACTTAGTGCAGTTGAATACTTTAATATAAATTATGTTTTAATATATATTGAATAAATCCATATAAACATTTTTTATACTCATAAATAAACTCTAATAATATTACCTAATTATTTAATATTATTGAATATGTAGCCTGTGTGTGGTTGAAATATCTTTTCATTTCAACTCCATTTATACAAGATGTAATGGATGAAAATGTACAAAAACCCTACTATTGAAGGAAAAGGGATGTTGAGTATAAGGTCATTGTCTAACTTAATTCTTGTTTCTTCATCTTGTGATTATCTACAAAAGTATTTCCATTTAATTCCTCGTTAAAAAATTTGTAGATTTCATCTTAAGGTGAATTGACAAAAACTTTGCTATTTGTCCTTTTACTAATTTTTCCTCAAATATATAATTAGTAACGATCATCGTACACAAACAAAAGTGAGAAGAAATAAAAGAAAATTTTAATTGACGTTTTTTGCTAATGTTTTTTAATTGACTTTAATTTCTATTACAAATATACGTTTCTTTTTTATAATCACAATACATTTTCTGAAATCATTTAGAATCATTTAAATAGTATAATTAGCCGGGCACGGGTAACAGTGTAGATTTAATGAAAAATTGGTAACGACAAAGAAAGATTTTTTGTCTTGATATACTATTTTGGAGTACATTTAAATTTATATGCTAATAATAGGCAAGTAAAATAACGTTAATTAATTTTGTCGTGTATTGCGACATATCAATGTTATCATCCGAGCGAAAGTCGTTGGGTCCAAGCGTAGAAATGGAAGAGCAGCGGGCGCGTGTTAGCTGCAGAGTTTTTCAACTTCTTGCAGGTGGGACATGAAAATGTTAATCAAATACAAGTGAACACAAAAACCTTTGTCGCTAATAAACAATGTGATATAAAAGTAAGAAAAATATATATATAAAATAAAAGTAATTATAATAATAATTCAAAAATCAACGACTATTGATTATAAAAGAAAATTTTGCAGACTCAAGTTTTCATCTCTGACTATAAATTTGTAAAAGAAAGTAAGAAGGGAGATAAGGCTCCAACAAAAGCGCATAGAATAACCCACCACAATTAATCTCATAAAGGAAAACCATATGAACTCAAACAGTGTTCACAGCTCAGAAACGGGCAGTGAAAACAAGGAAACGGCGATAGATATTCCGAATGATTTGAAGGGAAAAAAACACACTCAGAAGGTTTGCGTGAGCCGTGTCCCGAAATGCCTGCGTTACGGGAAGACAGAAGCTTTTGTCCCTCACTTTGTTGGCCTTGGGCCTTACCATCAGGACCGTAGTTGGCTCACCATCACCACAGGTTTGAAGATAGGTGCAGCAGAGAGGGTGCTCGGATTGAATGGCGAATTACTTCAGAGCATAAAAGAAATCTACGTCTCTGATGTTGAAGATCTCTACCACGCAGATGTGCCCCTCTCCACTCCCTTGCGTGTTGATGGCTTGTTCTTGTTGGCTTTGCTTTCTCACTGGAGTGCTCCCCAAGACCACTCTTTCTTCTTAACTGGAAAACACGGCCTTCCCCTGGTCAACGCTGTTGGGGTTGAATTGACCATCAACGCTATCATCAGGGATGTTTTCATGCTCGAAAACCAAATTCCCTCTTCTGTTCTTACGCAAATCAGCCTAGCCCTCAACCACAAAAAGCACCAGATTCAACGAGATGGAGAGGTTGATCATGATGAAGGCAGCAACAACAACGCCAGAGAAATTGAAGAAGATGGAGAGGCTGATCATGATAAAGATGCAAAGCTTTTGGGCTCAAACATGCAAAGCTTTTGTGAACACTCATGTCCACTTGTCAAGTCAGAGAAACTCTCCAAAAATCCTCAAGACTACAATCATTTGCTGGATCTCATGTACCATTTGATTGTGCCTGAGTCCGAGTACCTGACTAAGCCTCAGGATGAGGCCGACAAAAGTAAAAAGCACGGTGCAGATAGCAAAACTAATCCTGGTTTCCTAATGATTGTCTTCGGTATCATTATTTTTGTGTTTCTTTTTGGAACGGGTATGCTTAAACCTCCTACCCTTCAGAAGCCAGAGTCTCAGCCAAAGACTGAGACTGATGTTGATGCTCAGGAAGACAGCAAAAGTTCATGTTCTTCCAAATGTTCTTCCATAATTTCCAGATGCGGTTCCTTTTGCCTCGGGATAGTAAAATTTTTGGGGTCCATGATCATTATCGCACTCTTGATCGTGTTACTTATCGTCTGTTGCATTCCCAAGTTACTTAAATGGGTGTTTCTTTCTTTGTATGGTATATTGCAATACTTGTCTGGTCCCATTAAAAATGTTGTTAATAGTGTATATAGTACGCTTTCAGAAAATCAAGGTGAGTTCACAGGCCTCAGGAACTTTACAACGCTAGCTGGAAGATTTAAGAACGTATTTGACGTAATTGGGGAAGACCCAACCAATTCGGACAAAGATTCTCGTCCTCATGTAACCATACCATCCGTCATGGAACTCCACAAAGCAGGGATTCGCTTTCAACCTGTTGAAGGTGGAATCATGACAATGAAATTCGACGAGGCCAAGAGCCAATTTTCTTTGCCAAGTATCAAATTGGATGTCAACTCAGAAATCATCATGAGAAACCTGGTGGCCTACGAGTCATTATTAATTGATTCCGATGGACCCTTAATCTTCACAAGGTACGTTGAAATCATGAGAGCTATTATAGACACCCCTGAGGATGTGAAGTTGTTGGTATGTGAGAAAATCATTGACACCAAGCTAAGTGATGCAGTGGTGGCGGATCTTTTCAATGGGATGAGCAAATCCATTAGGCCTACCCATGCTACAAAATTGGACGATGAGATAAAAAAAGTCAACACCAAGTTCAAAGATTCTCAGAAGGTAAACAAGGCCATGAACAAGTATTCGAAATCTGCAGGGAAATTTTGTGCGGTTCTTGGGGCTCTTGTGTTTTTGGTTCTCACGGCTATGCAAACTTATTGCTCCTTTTATGATTGCTCTGGCACCTCAAAATATGGTAAAACGCCTCAAGGTGGGGATTATAATAGAAATAATTATTTCATAAGTTCTATTTGAGTTTCAGTCCTTCAGTTCATGATTTACAAGTTGAATGTCACTGCGTATGGTCGTTGCATCTTATGGTTGATGTACTGCGTCTGGTTTTATTCCCATCGATGAATGTAATATATCTATGAGATGTTTTAGATGAATAAAAAGGCGGGGACCATTCATACTCAACCGACAAGTAAAAAAGAACTGTCAACTTATTTTATATATACATCTAAACGTTAAGAGTTAAGTAAGGAGGGTAAACGATGAATTTTATCTATTTTAATATATTTATTTTGATAATAAATAATAACAATTTAACTATACGATAGTTTGAGGGCTCATTTAGTGGAAGATAGGACAAAATAGTTTATATAGTATCTTACTTTATTTTTTTATATTAGTATTTTGGTTTATTTTTAATATTTGTTGAATAAAAATATAATATTTATTATTCTTTGAATATGAGAATATATTTATTCTATTAAGATATCATGTTTTACTTTTGTTGTTCGAATTTTTATTTTAAAGAAGATAATGCTTTTATTGTATTCCCACTCATACTATATATCATTTTTAATATTTTATAAAACAGTAATTACTTAAAAAATATAATTTTGATATTTTATAAAAATAATATTATATAAATATTTTTAGTGAAAAATATTTTACTCATTTGATAAAATTTTATTTATTTTTATTATTTTATTTTATTATAATTATATTTATTCAATTATATTTATTATTTAAATATAATTTATATCTTGTTATTTTTTATTTATTTCTAAATTTAAACGAGATTACTTAATATTACTCGTTGTCTTATTCTAATATAAATCAAACATTAAATAAGATAAAACTTAATTTTTTTTTGTCATGTTTTATTTTTATTTTTATAGTTTTCTTTTCTATCAAGTTGACGAACATTTCAAAAATTGAAGACCATTAGAAATTAGAAATAAAGTGAAATTTTGTGAAGACATTAAACAATAAATTCTCATATTCGTCGATCAATATATGAACAGGTTTTAAAATATGTAACTACGAATATATATTTAAAAATATTAAATATTTTTAATTATATAAAACTGTATTAGATATATTTTTAATAATTTTAAATTAACAAATATTTTTATTTTTAATAAAAAAATATTTAAAAGTGCTTAACATATGTTAATGACGCATATTAAAATAATTGATGTACGTATGACGTACATTTTAAGCACGTGAATTCTAAAGAATTTTCGGTGAAAAAAAGGTAGTAGATAAAGTTTAAAAGAAGGTCAATAGAAATATTATATTTTAATACGCGTTCTCATGTAAGAGCTCCACATTTTACCTTATTTCAATATTTATTTATTTTTTAAAATTTGAGCTGCCAATGATTAATATTTGCTTAAAAGAAAAGGGGGAAAATCGAATAATATGATACCAATGGTGTGTTTCCACGATAAGTAAAATAGAAAAAAAAAAAAAAAAAGTAAAGAGAGTGAAAAATTAAGTAAAAATAAAATAATATCATTTAGATGAGTTAATATTTTTTATTTATTTAAATAAATAAAAAGGAGTAAAAAAATAAAATTGTATTATATATAAAATTATATATTTTGTATTTTAAATAATATATAATATTTAAAACAATCTATAGTATTAATTTATTAGTTAATTTTATATTATTTAATTATAAATTTATTTTATAAAAAATTAATTTAATATTATAATGATAAAATAAAAAACTTTAATAAAAATAAAGCTTTATGACGTCAGCAATGTGCATGACATTGGCGTCACCTTTGCAGTTTCAATTCATGCACTTTAGACACAACATGACATGATAACAGATGGGATGTAGATAATATAACGGCTTAATGATCAAAATAAAACATTTTTAAAAAATAATTATCAAATTAAAACAAAAGTAAAACTTATTCCTTATTTGGAGTCTTTTTTTGCCACATCAGCTGTGAATTCATATATAAAGTGGGTAAAATTAAATTTTTACTATTTATTTATTGAAATCGTCTAGAAAAGAGACAAAATACTGCAAATTTAGACACGTGTAGCCTGAATTCGTATAAGGATAAGACGAAAAGGGCAAAAATTTTGAATTAAAGTTTCCCGCCTCCAAACACGTGAGCCAATCAACATATTTCGTCTCTGATTAGGACGAATAGCTGATTTCGTCTTAGTCAGCAATGAAACATATTGATTGGGCCATGTGTCGGTGGAGGCCTTCCCTTATCCCCCTTCTGCGTTTGCACACCTCCATTTTTTCCATTGACGACCCTGTGGATAGCAAATTTCTGGTCGTTTTAGCTTGATTTCAGTGAGAATCTTCATCCATTGCAGAATTGTGTTCACATTCCCTTCATTTGCAGTCAGTGAAGATATTTTTTAATTGAAATTTGAAGGAGGTTGGGAGAACCTAAATCTGCTACACAGTCACTATTAAAGGGGAAGAGAAGGTCGTCGGAGAGAGACTATCGTGCAGGGAATTTGCCACTATTACAGGGAACTCTTACTCGCTGAAAACCGCCATCTCCGCCGCCTGAAATCTGCAATCGAGGTATGGAAAAGATTTTGTATATTTTTTATAAATAGAAAAACGTAATCAAAATTTTAGAAAAAAATAAAAAAAAATTGAGTAATGAGAGAAATTTTAATTTTAAAATTGATATTAAAAATAGAAAAATGAGAACTAAATTTATTACATTTTTAGCTCGTAAAAAAAATCTGATAGTAATATTTAGATTAAAAATATAATAAAAATAATTTTGGTAATTTTATAGAAATTAAAAAAATAAATAAAATTTGTAAAATTAAATTTTTAGTGATGTTTATATTAAAAATTAAGCTGCATTTAGAATTATTCTACTAAATTCAGGTGTCAATTAAAAGACAACTTAAAAATAATTTAAAAAATTAAAAACAATATTAAATAGTTAAATAAAATTTAGAATAGAAAATTAGAAAATAATTGTATCAAATTAGTTGATTAATTATATAAGAAATGATAATTAGAAAATAGTGTACAAAACTTATAACATAAGTTATTTTTTTAAAATTAATTATGATTAAAATATGTAAATAGATATATTTATTTATAATTAAAGAAAAAATTTAGATAATTAAAAAAATTTATATTAAAAATTGAAAGTATTAAAATTAACAACACTAATAAGAAAATTAGTTATCTAATATAAAGAAACAGAGAGATATAAATTAGTTGAGATAGATTATTTATAAAATATAATTTAATTTAGAAAGAAAAAAATTTGAATGTAGAATATAAATTTTTAGAGTGATTGTAATTAGTTTAGGTTAATTATTGATAATTATATAATTTAATAAATGATGACCAAAAAATAATTTAAAATAAACAACTTGTTAATTAGTGTTGTTATTGTATGATATAAGATCTATAATGGGAAGTATTACAAAATTTTGAATGTTTATAGTTTTTAATTAATATATTAATTTCTTTTGACGTACTAAGTTTAAAAAGACATGTTAAATTTAGGAAAAAAATCTATAAAATATTCAAATATAGTAATGAACAGTTTTATTGTATTTGATTTACAATGATTAAAATGAATAAAATGTTATAAATAATTGTTTTGATTTTATTTGTATTACAATGATTAAAAAGACAACTTAAAGGTTATGAATAATTTTATTTAATTTTATTTGTATTACAATGATTAAAATGTTATAAATAGTTTTTGTATTTAAATTATGTGATGAAGAAAGAACAGTTTGGGGTATTATACTTGATGCATGATATGAAATTATTTTGTATAATTTATATTAAAGTTTAAAATTTTGACCATGTTATATTTTATATTTTATGTAGATGGCTTTATCTTCAGGATAGAATAGGGTCATTCATCTTGCACCAAATGATCCTTCATTATTGTGCTTATAGAATATTCATGTGTCTGAACATATTTGGGATGGTCAGGATCATCCTATTTTGAAAATTATGAAGAGTCAATTTTTTCCAGCTGGTTTGGATGGTGTTCAAGAGGAGATTCTTCCACATTTAGAGCTTGCAGGATTTACTGGGATTCCTCACTATGTCAGTTCCCATTAGACCTCTCGTTGATCACTGCATTAGTAGAGAGATAGAGGCCAGAGACACACATTTTTCACTTGCCTCCAGGCGAGTGTACAATCACTTTGCAGGATGTATCTATGTTGTTAGGTTTACGAATTGATGGAAGACCTGTGATAGCACCTATTGGAGTTAATTATGATGATATTGTTGAGGAAAGCCTAGGGATTAGACCATCACGTCCATATTTTGTTGGTAGCTTCTTGAAGACGAGTTGGCTAGACCAACATTTTACCCATGTGGCGATGCATGCACAGAATCCTTTACAGATCACCAAATTTGCTATGGCTTATATGTTGCGGTTGATTGGGGGTTTTATGTTGAGTGATCACTCCAACAGTAGAGTCTAAGTGAGGTACTTACCTTTACTTCAGGATTTTGCTGTCACTAGTAAATATAGTTGGGGGTCTGCAGTATTGGGATATTTATATAGAGAGCTGTGTATGGCCACCAACATTGATCGACATGGTTTAGGTGGATTAGCTGCATTACTTATGATGTGGGCATGGGATAGATTTCCATTTCTAGCTCCTGGAAACCCGCTTCACACACGACTCCATCTTCCATATGCTACCAGGTAATATTAAATATTTATTTCATTAATATGTTTAACATACCTTATGTATTAACAATATCTGTATCTTTTTGTAGGTGGTTGGCCAATCAAAGAAATAGGAAAATGAGGAAAGACATATCTTATTATAGATATAAATTTGACATGCTTAGTGGTGAAGCGGTAAACTTGGATTAACATTTTAGACATATGTTATAGTCATATTTTAATTTAGTTATCATTATGAAAACAAACCTGAATATGATGTATATTGTGTGCAGACAATTTGGTAACCATATTCTATTGATTTGATTAATTCGTTACCAGCTATATGTCGTGAGGGGGTGGATTTGTGGAGGGCTGTTATGCCTCTGATATGTTTTCAGGTGTGTGAGTGGCACTAACCAGATCGAGTAATGTGGCAATTTGGTATGGTTCAACATATACCTCGTGCCCCTTATCAGCCAGATGCACTACATGACTTAACTATGCGTGGGAAGGCAACAGAGAATTGGCAAGAGAAGCTGAGGGATGTTTTAGACATTTGGGAGAGAAGGAGAGAGTGGCTCATGACCAATGACCCCTACATTGGTCAGCTAAGTTTCAACTCTGACTATATGCGGTGGCATAGAGCTCACACTAGACATTGGATGACAAAAGACGCAATTGTCTCATCGTTACTTGTAAGTGTAAACTACATATTTTACATTTACTTATGTGTATTTGTAATGACATTGTTAACATACATATATATTGTTTTATAGGGTGATGGACTTGAGAGAGCCCACTACTTGATGACAGATGGCCATGATTCATTCACCTTTGATGAGATGCGAGACTTATGTCAATCTATGCTAGTTTTGAAGAATGATTTGAACCGCATTATGGAACCTATTTCTTCATCTGATCCTCCAATGCAGAGTGACAATACTGAGGATCCAATTGTAGATGTCGGTCAATCGAGGGACCGTAAGGAAGGCAAGGAATTACAGCGTAGACGCACAAAGGTACATGCGACAGATATGAATTAAATCATGTTACCCAATTTTATCACTTATTTTTTCAAATCAATGTTCTTGAATTTATGGTTGAAATTGCTCGCAATATGACGAATGCAATAAACATGGTATGCATTAGGAGGTTGCCATCCAAGATGTGGGTTTGAAATAGCACTTTTGATACTTTGATGTCTATCAGATATTAAACATATTCTTGTCTTGTTTGTTACGTGGACACGAATTATTGCCAAAAACTATTCCCATGCTGACATAGTCTCCCCTTCAACAATAGCAAATGCTAGTGGTAGGACATAATTATTCCCATCTTGCGTTGTTGTAATCAACAATGTATGACGATACTTACCATACAAAAATGTTCCATTTATTTGAATAATAGGTTTGCAAAAGTTGAATGCTTCCTTACATTGATGAAAACACCAAAACAATCGCTCAAATACTCTAAATCTGTTGTCCTCCTGATGTCCAACAACAAATGGCTTCGTTTCAATCTTATAAATAGAACCTGGAGCATGAAATTGCATGTTCTCTAACCATCTTGGCAATGTCGCATATGATTCATCCCAATCACCAAATATTCTTACAATTACCTTTTGTTTCGCCTTCCAAGCTTTTTTGTATGAAATTTTATATCCAAATTGAGTTGTCATCCTTTCTTGAATTAGACTTATAGGCAATGATGGTTCAAGATTAACCATACCTGCACAAAACAACAATAAAAATTGAACTAAGTATCTTTATAGAAAAAAGATATGACGAAATAAGATATTATTCAAAACTTACCAATTATGCATGACGAAATCAAATCTGAATCTAGTTTGGTATGGTCTTGAGAGATTGTAGGGTTGAGACATGTATGCTTACCCACACACCTTGTTATTTTCTACTTTATTGAATTTTTAAGCAATGATGCTCTTATTCTCCATGGGCACCCGTTGTAACACATCTTTCGAGTCAAATAACAAACCCACATGTAACACATCTCCAATAACCCATGAATTATCTTCACTAATTTTTTCAGCTTCAATTTCTTGGTCTGGGTGTTCCCACTTAATAGATTTATAATGTGGACTTACATTCCAAAAAGGTATTTCACCTACAACTACATTTAAACATACAATATTCATCATTCACAACAAATAAACAATTTAATCAATATACTTTTTAAATGTTACCTCCAACATTTTCTTGTTGTAAATTTAAGTTTGAATCAAAATCACCATCAATGTCTGTATCTGACGAGTTGTTTAACGGAATATGTCCTTCATCAATATCATTTATCTCATCATCACTATTGACTTCATCATCTTCATCTTCATAATTGCATAAATCTCTACATCCTTCAAAATACAAACACTTTTTCAATATGTATTGTCACTAAAAAAATTTAAAAATAAATTACAACAATATAATTTATACCTTCTATAACATTTATATTGACAATTTTCATAGGGTTAGGCAGTGACATTGATAAGCTTAAGTCCAACATATTCGACCCACCTCTTGGACTCTCACCAAATGTAATATCCACGTATAATTCAATAAGAGTTATAATACTTTATTGTTGATATGCACTAATCATACAATCAATGTCTTCATCATCACATATATCCAATGCATTGTATTTTTAGCACTTGAATCAACCATAAAACGAGAAATTATTCTAGATATGACATGATTATTACTAAGATTCAACTTGTCATGAATCTTTTTCTTTAAATTCATATAACTTATCCATCTTCTTATCTTTATCATTTTTTTGTTACCTTCAAATGTCACACTTTCGTTTCCAACAATATTTTTTCATTCAAATACACAATAATAATAATCTCATTCATACTACATTTATAAAAAAAAACATATTAATAATTATTTACAATTATACTTATTTATAAAAAAAAACATATCAATAATTATTTACAATTATACTTATTTATAAAAAAAACATATCAATAATTATTTAAAATTATACTTATTTATATAAATAATATAAATAAATTATTTGTAACACACAAACATATTTTTATTTTTCATATTATTTTATATCATATAAAATGTAATATTTTTAATACATATTCCACATATATAAAATAAAATATTCACAACAACTCTAACATTATTTTTTTAATTAAACAAGTTTATATTAAATATCTATAAACTTTTAAATTTTTTATTAATTATCTAAAATGTTATTTTTTAATTTTAATCTACACAAAAATATATTTGTTAAATATTCATAAATTTTAACTATTTCTAATTAAATAATTAAAACTTTTTAATAACATAAACATTAGAAAAAATTTCAAATATTACTAACTTCAAAATCTTTGCAATCTTCAAACATATAGTTCCCTTGCACTTTCAATGTGATTTTAAATGTGCACTTTCACCATGATTTTCAATGTCCCATTTCACACTTTATATAGTAACATTTGGCTGGATAAAAGGGTGCAGCTGCAAGGGAGGGACCAGTGGGCAAAAAGAAATGAAATGTTTTTTGTCTAAATTATAGAGAAATGAAATGTTTTTTGTCTGAATTATAGAAGAATTAGGGAGCCTTTTCGTCTAATTTGTAGATGAAATAATTAGATTCAACCACGTGTCCAGATCCTATGATTTCATCCTAAATTGAGACGAATAATTAGTATCTTGACACCTGTCCATCGTTTTGCCTCTCATACATACGAAATGCATGACAAATGTCAATATTTACCTTATTTCGTCTCTATTTTAGACAAAATAAATAAATTTAAAATAAAAAAATAATTTCGTTTGATTGATATACGAAATCACATCTGATGTAGCAAAAAAAAAATTTTCAGACAGGGAATAAGTTTTAATTTTATTTTAATTTGATAATTATTTTTTAAAAATGTATTATTTTAATCTTTAAGCCTAATATAACAGCTATTGTATTTTATATTTTTTTCATATATATTTTAAAAAATTTTATCGCGTTATAAATTATATATATATATATATATATATATATATATTACTAGTCTCACATATAAAATAAAAGTGTGAGTATATAATTATTTATAATATAATAAAATGAAAAATTATTTGGTGTACTTTTTGGGTACAAAATGAGTAGAGAAAAGAAAAGAAAAATATGAAGTATAATAAATAATGAGATAAAAAAATATAAAAAATAATGTAAGAGAAAATAAGTTTAAATAAATAGCAGTCGATAATAAATAAATCAACGGCCGGTAGGTGTACACTTTTCTGTCAAACAAAAAACTGAAAACTTTTCTGTAATCGGTAGGTGTACACTTGCACTCTGTATAAATAAAAATATTTTTCATATATTATATTTTTAAGGATATATATAGTAAAAAAGAGGAGAAATAGAAAAGAAAAAGAAAAAAAAAAGGGGGGGAAATAAAAAATTAAGTACGAATAAAATAAATTATTGTTTAAGGATATAGATATAATTATTGTAAATAAAAGCAATATTACATGTTAACCAGGGATAGTAAAATTTTGCACATTCGTGAATTTTTTCAAGTAAAATTTCATTCCAGATAAAAAAAATAAATCATGCTACAAGTAATTGCATGTTTGATAACTTCTTTTTAATATACTTATTTGTTAACAGAAGTACAGAACAGGGACAAATATTATAATACTTGTTAAGGTACATAAAATTATCGAATTATATTTATACCATCACAAACTTTATTTTAACTCAGTTATTTTATGATTTTTAATGTGTTTGAAGTCACTATTGTGATAATATTATAGTAATAAAATATTATATTATTTTCACAAATAAAGTGTTTTATTTTTTAATGATAATATTCTATATCATATTAATTTTAAATAATTTTTAAAAATTAAATTAATATTCACTAATATTCATGCCACATGTAACTAAAATAATTTTGTCAAAAACTCACCTATTGAAATCTATCATAGATATTTAGTAAGTTTTTATTTACAAGTATAATTAGTTAAAATTTATTATTTATGTTTTATTCTATTAACATCTCTAATATTAATGTAAGATATAAAAATTCTAAGACTTTCTGTTAAGTCACTGTATTTTTTATGTGCATGATGTGATAAAATAATTCTTTGATCTTAGTAAATTTTATGGATAAAAATTGTACTATAAGAGTGTTGACAATGAATTTATTAAATGTAGTAATAATTTTTAATAAATCTTTGATATTATCATACTGATTGATAGAACTCAAAATAACAATAGAAATATTATTTTTTATTAAAGTCACAAAAAAAACTATTAAATTTCTCAATTTTTTTTAAAAATCAACTACATCTATAAGAGTGTTAGTCTTAGTAATTGTCAATAATTCTTCTTTCATAATAGCATAATTAATGTCTATGTAGCTCAAATATTAAAAAAAATTTCCTCTTTTAAAATCTTATACAAGGAAGCAAAATTAAATCAAAACATTAACTTTCAATTATTGCAAATCAACTCACATTATGCATAGACTTGTATAATTTTAGTTCTCTAAACCTTCACTTACTTGAAATGTGATGATGTAATTTTCTGAAAAGAAAAGTATGCATAGTAACTCAAAACAGATGAATATATATAATATTTATAAAGTTCAAAATGTGAAGAGCTTTGTAAAAATTCAAATATTCATATAAAATTAAAACGTTAGATAATGAATTTATTATATCATAAAAATGAACCATATACATTTAACAAACTATATTCTTAAAAAATAAAAAACAAAATTATTGAAATGTCAATGAGTCTATATAATTAACTTAAATTTTTTAGACTAAAGAAAGTTCTTAAGTCACAATTGAATAAATACAGACTTGAAGATGAAACTAATAACATTAAACTTACTTTGTTTGACTTGAGAGAGAAATTAAGAGAAAAAAGTAAATTATTTTTATTATTTATTTAAATATAAAATTAAAGAAAAGATAAAAATAATATTTCTTTTACCTATACAAATGAAAAAAAAAATGATTACATTGATGGAAGAAAAAACAAGAACAAGAAAGAAAACTTGCAATCATTTCATTTATGAAATAATGGTATTCGGTGATGAAATCTCCATGTTGACTTTAATTTAAAATAATAGAAATGCATTTATTAATGAAATATATTTTTATTGTAAATATAAGTTTAAAAATAAATAGCGAGGTCAACATATTTGACTTGGTCAAATTTTATCAAAAATTTTTAGGCCATATTCTCCTGAGATTGAGGGAGAGAACGAGGATGTTTTTAAATTAAGAGTTAACACTAATAATATAATAATAATAATAATAAATTATGTTAAACTTAACATACTCTTTAGGTGGCTTAAGTTTAATCTTTTTAATTTAAAACAAATATTTTTAACTTTAACAATAAAAGATTGACTTCAGGGCAAATCTTATGTAGACTAAGTTGTAAATTCTTAATTAGTGATATAAGGTATTATCTTTAAGCTCAAAGCATCCAGACATAATCTAAACTAGTATTCTTCTATATAAGTATTTTTAAATTAAAATATTTTAACAAAAAATTCTTTAAATTTTATTATATAAATATTCCTTTAAAATAAACAATAATTATGTATTGAGAACCTAAATTAATTTTGAACTTTTAAATTTAAAAAATATATTTAATCTTTGATTTTAAAAGAAAGAATAAAGATGAGGATGAGCCACATCCTACCATACTGTTTAGATTATCAATCGAGTGATGGAAATTAAAAGATCTAATCCATGTAAGATGTCAAATTGGTGAGACTCTATATGCCTACTTTGTCCCTTGGAAGGACACTAGGTAAGATGGATCCAACCCAAGTGATAAAGTCAACGACGTGTTTCACATTGTTCTCTTCTGTTCATTATTATTTAAATAATTTTCAATTACCTTAATTATATTTAATTTTTTAAATTTTAACATAAAGATGTTAATTATTATAAATATTATTTTTTTTGTTTTTATAAAGAAAAATTTTTTTTCACTAAAATACAGGATCTAAGCTTCAACTAAAAGAAGTTTAAATTTAATATATTATTAATATTAAATTTTGTACATAGTCAATTAAATAAATAGGTAATAAATATATTTGTTAAATTAATTATTATAAATCTATTAATTTTTATTAATATAATAATTATAATTGAATCACACTTTATACTATTAATATATTTCAATTAGATTATTATAAATAGAGAGGGGAGAGTGACGGTATCAATTATAAGGAAAGAGAGGAAGACCATCACTCAAAAAGAGTAAAAGAAAAAGGAGAGTTACTCTAATGGAAATCCCTAATATATGAAATCTATTGATAGATTACAACTAAGCACCATTGCATTAAATTAAATGTTTGAACATATTATGATAAATATTAAGTTATATAAGTTAACATACTGTCATTTATTTATATATAAGTCTTTAATAGTAAAATAAGTTATAAAAGACATTAATAGTTAAAGAATAATTTTATTATCAAATGATTAAATAATATGAACAATTATAGATATATATTTCATTACTATGGTAAAATAATAGTGTAAAATGATATATATTTTTATAAAATAATATTAAAATTATCTCAAATACAAAAAAATAAATAAACATAATAGGCAGTAAACTAATATAATAATTAAAAAAATTATTAAGCAATGTCTTAGTATTTACCTTTTTATCCTTCGTTAATGTTTTATTATCTAACAAATTTCTAAGCTTTTATATTAAATCTTAGCCATTGAATCAAAAGCACCTGACATCAACAGTTATGAAAAAGAGGGGAGGATATTAGATGCATCTATTTTAATGTCACATTATTCTTTTTAGTCTACCAAACTTTTTCCACCACTTAAACTCAAGCCATTTACTTCCCTTCTTTGAACAATAACTTTTGTTTGGATTGTAAACGAAATTTTTTTTTCCTTTATTATTCAAAGTATAATCTTTTTATACTTAAGTAAGAGACTTGACAAGTGCATCTACTAATCCTTTACAACTTTTGCTAAAAGATCGTCCCTTTAGATACTTGGAATCATTAGACTCAACTAACATTTGTGAAGGTTCAAAAAACCTACTAGTTCTATGAGAAATTTCTATTTTTTCTTTAAGGTCTCTAACTCTAAAGATCAAGAAAGATAACCCAATTAAAGGTCTTTTTTGTGAATCTTCTACTTTTTCTTTGAGATCTTTAACCCTCAATGATATTGTTGACGAAGCTACCAAGGTGTTTTATCCTTTCCAATAGCTTAGCAGCGGGGTTCAATAATTATTAGAACAACCTCCATTATGTAAGTAGCATTTATTTGCTGGAACAAAGTCAGGACTCTTAATAAGGGACTATAGTATTTACATAATGACAAATTATATTATACTTCATTGTTGAATTTTTCAATTAGATAAAATGCATTTACATGTCTTTCTTTATCTAGCTTATTAGTGTATGTGTGTTGTGTTGTGCCATTTTATTGTTACTCCTACAAACCATGGGTATATGTTTGCAATTGGGTTCGTTGCTACATCTAAATTGTATATGCAAATATATAATATAGTCATTTTTTGTCAATTATAAAATATAATATAATATTTTTACTATTTTATTATTTGAATTATTTATAAAAATTATCTAACGACAAACCAAAAGTTAATGCAACTCTTAAGAGAGCACTCTAGCTTATGAGAAAACTCAAAAAAAGCTTTCAATTTTTTAAAACGAGAATTAGAATCTTTTAGATGAATTAAAAATTGAATGGTGCTTACTTCAATGCCTGAATATTAGAGAAGGCATCTAAGGCCTTCTTAGTTAGACCAGTAAGATAGCTTCAATTGAATTTATATTTGAGAGGACATATAGTACCCTCTGTAAGTATTAAATTAATTTCTATATTTAAGGATTTAAGAAAATTTTATTTATTCATCAAGTACTATGCAATGATGGAAATATGTTATATTTAAAATTGGAACCTAAAACGAATAGTCAGCATAAATACATCAAACACATTTCTCTTATTAAAGAATCAAGAAGTTGAATGGCAAACATAACGAGTAATATAATATGTTATACTATTGTGACCAATATTTGTATAGTAAGTAATGTAATGAAATATGTTATAATATTGTTCTCCAAGTTTCTTCAATGCTATATGGGGCCAAACTTGATTGGGGTTCAACCAGTGCTCAAGAGTAACAAACTATTATGCAACAAATTATTAATTTAAAATGGCTTCAGCTAATAAGGAGATTGATTATTCGGCAAACATAAATAGGCAACATGAAAAAGATTTATCTCTAATATATCTTACTCACAAGAAATTGAACAAAAAATTCAATCAGCAAGTACAAAGTTCCCAAGATCTTGCTACTAAATTATCGTAGAAAAATTGTCCTATTGTGAAGTTGAATCCTAAAACATTGTCTTCTACGTTTTCTTAACTTGACAATTCAATCAGTAAAGATTGCTCACTTATTTGATTGTAGATTATGAAAATTAGTTTTAAAATGCAAGCTTTGTACTGAAACAATAGAGTTAGTTAGTTGCATATAGTTATATGTCATGTTTGTATCACATTATAAAGTAATATTATCACACTTTACTTTAAGAGCCCTTTATGTTTTTGAATTTGTACATGTCTGATTTTCTAGAAATACATTGATCACTCTTCTCACTCACCATAAAGTCTATTTGTTTTATTATTAATTGAAATTTATTTATTTTTATTTTGAAATATAATATGTTATACTATTATAACCAATATCTTTGCAGATTATTAAAAATGAAAAACAATGACGAAGATTGTATTAATTTGAATGATGAAACAAATATAAATGAATTTTACCAACAATAACAATGGTTAGAATATTGAAGGAAAAAATGTCATTATAGTCGATAATTGTGTGAAGAACATTGAAGTTAGCAATGACATTGAAGATTATGTTTATAAAAAACTAAATGAGTTGATAGTTGAAGATATATTTGGTCTTGAATTTGCATGAGTTTGATGCATGTGAATTTTATTGGAATTACGCAAAATACCATAGGTTTGTTTCTAGAAACGATGATATTGATCATGATTATAGAGAAAATATTATCATGCAGCAGCTGGTTTACAATAAAGAAGGCTTAAAGGATAAAAAAATGCCTCGAGAAAGTGAACCGAGTTAGAGAACACAAACTTGTGGCTCAAACCAATTGCAAAGCCAAGTTTCAGTTCACCTAGATTATAAGACTTCAACGTGGAAGTTTGTCACTTTTGAGGAATCTCAGAATCATCAACTAATTCCTATACATTATGCCCATTACTGCCTAAAAATCGTATATTGAGTGATGCATATATGACGCAAGTTGATAGTTTGCATTTATATGGAGTAAGAACAACTCATATGACCATCACATAGAAATTGTAATTTTTGGTTGTGCTTGTTTGTTAATGAGAAAACAGAGACATACAAGTGAATTTTAGAATCTTTTATTGAAGCTATGTTAGACAAGCAACTCAAAACACTGGTAACTTACTGATGGTGGTGGTGCAATGAGAGAAGCTATTAAGGAAGTATTTCCAAATGTCTCACACCAACTATGCTTATGGCATCTCCAACAAAATGCAATAGACAATGTTAAAAATTCTAAATTTGTTAAGGATTTTAAGTTTCTAATTCATGCAAACTTCTTTTTAGAAGAGTTTGAACTAGAATAGAACTAGATTATTGACAAATATAGTTTTTCCAACAACCACTGATGAATAAAGTATATAGAATAAAAATAAGGTGGGCAAATGCTTTCTTGTAAGATAAATTTTTTGTCAAGATCAAAACTACATCATTGTGTGAAAGTATTAACTCATTCATAAATAGGCAGTATGATAAAAAAAAAACTAAATTGGTAAATTTTTTGCATAATTTTGAGAGGACTATATAAGAATGTAGACATAATAAATTGGTTTCTGACTATAAGTCTATTTATATGGAACCTATAATGACTACTATTTTATACAAAATTAAAGCTAAAGCTTGCAAAATTTTCACAATGAATAAATTTAAGGTAGTGAAAAATGAGATAGAAACTCTTACGGCTCTAAATTTCCTTAAAAGTTTAGAATATGACAAGAATCTAAGATTGAAGATGAATAAGTTTTGCAATTCAAAGATTGAGTATCTTGTTCTTTATGAGAAGATTGAGAATAAATTTTAGTGCGATTGTTGACTTTTTAAAAGTTACAGTATCTCGTGTGTTCATATTTTTTATGCTATGAAATACGAACATGTAGATGTTAATCCAAGTAACTTAATTTATAAACGATAGATAAAGATATCAAAGATTGATCACATTTTGACGCTTTTAAAGAAAGTTAACAGTAAAAAAATAATTATGTTGCAGAAAGCTACATTGGCTGCTACTTGTGACAAGCTTTGCAATCTTGTTATAGAACAATCAAATGATTTTTTAAAGATTATTAAAAAGATTCAAAAATTTATCATTATTAAAATAAAGATGCGACGTAATTCTGAGAGTAAGTAAAGCATCTTTTAATTTGTTATTGATAACCTAAAGTATGGTTAAGACTAAAGGTGCTTTGTATAAGATAAAATATGGTAAAAGTAGACTTTATTCTCATTGTAAACAAACTGGACACAGTTCAAAGATGTCTGCAACCATATGTGAGAAAAATTTTATGTATTATTAACAAAGAAGATTTATCTTTGATATAAAAAATAATTGATTATGTAATTATAGTATATTATTTATTTAAAATAAAATTTATCTATATTTTATTAATGTCCTTATAAAGTTCTTTATTATTGTTTGATATATATGTGAATGTTTTGAAGTTTCTCATGATTTGTAGAATAAATTTGAAAGGGAGGTACCTTTATTTGAAGTTGAAATAATAATTATGGAGCCAATGTTTCAAAAGTTGTACTCCTTTACATTTATTGTAAACTTCAATAAGGTATAATTGATATTCACTACCTTTAGTTGTGAAATGTTAAATACGTTACTTTATATTCTACAAATTTAGTTAATCAAAGTTAGTTTTTACAAACTGCTAAGTGAAAAAATATGAGTGATTGAATACGTAACCTTTTCATTTTGTTTATTTTTTCCTAATATTGTGGTAGTTCTATTTTGTTTTTATTCTTTTTACTGCTAATTTAAAGTATATTGCGGGTGAGAGTATATCCTAGAAAAAGAAAATTGATCTTAATAGTTTAATGCATAAAAAAGTTCTGAACCTAACTAAGGAAGATATGAAAAGGCAGGTAGGTGAGTACATTTATCATTATTATTACAATGGTGGAAAAGGTAATCCCACTTCTTGTCAATTGGTATTATCTTAGCTTTCTCTTTAAGATACATTTGTTCTTGATAGTAACTTTTTTTATTTCATTATTTATTCACTCATCTATCTCATTATTCTTAACTTTGCCAAAATTTGTTCTTATTGAAATTTCATAGTTGAAAATTTACATTGGAGCATAGCTGATTTTATTGTTGTCTAATAGAATTATTGTGAGTTCATAAGTTCTTCGGTTACACTTAGAACCTTTTTACCATCTCAATCATCTAGCCTAAATTTTATATATGACATCTCAATTGATATCCTAATAATACTATGAGATGTATTCTAGATGCCTAAGCTATGAAATATAAAATGATCCTTAATTCTCACCTCCAAAACATTGCTATCCTCATGCCTTTTTTTCATTTATTCCATTAGTTTTGAATACTTTTTTAAGCTATTAAAATAGTATCTAGCTTGCAAATTATAAAGGCACTTGAATACCTCATTATCTGATTACTATTGTATTATATTTATATTTTATTTATATTTTTATAAATGTGTTTATGTTTGAAATTATTGATCTTACTCATAGATTGCTTATACCAATAAGTATCTTGCAAAATCACAATCAATATAACATTATGGAAAAAGGACATAATTAAAGTATTAACATAAAAGAAATTGAGGTATAGGTTTGTAATTTCCTTTAGAGTAGACTATCAATTTTTTAATTTGATTTGAATATTATCTAACGGTGTTCTTTAGAATTTTTTGCAATTTAGCAGGAACAACACGTAACTGTTACATTATATTCTTTGCTGAAAGATTGACCTACTCCTAGTTTGGAAAATTTTTTGTATTTCTACTCCAACATGAATGGCATTATTAGGAGCAAATGTTGTCAATTGAAGTTTATTCAACAAACAAGGGTAAAAATGGTAAACAATTAGAAAAAATTAGTTTGTAAAATTTTTTTCTCTCATGTAAAAAAGAACGCAAAAGTTACACAACAATTGCTCAAATATTTAAAATAAGAACAAGAATAATGCTTTGAGATCAATTGAACTTTTTATCATATTATTTAAGAAATGTTACAACATAGAATTTGTTACCACGTATAAGTTGAGCAATTCAATATTGCATATCGTTATGGATGCACTTGAATTCACTTTGGAAGAAAAAAGGATCAAGCTTTATAAAGGAAAGGGTTTTTTTCATTTTAATATGTGGTGGCTCATGTTTGGCTACCTAACTTTTATTTCTCTTATCTTGCTTTGGTATAGGTTTCTGGAGATTTATGTTTGAAGGACTTTGGGTTTGGGTTGATTTTTGTTTCGAAAGTCTAAGTTCAAACCACCTTAATGGAAGGATGAAATTTTTGTGTTAACAATAAATAAGTAGAGCTTTTTTTTATGATATACTATATATGATTTATAAATTTGTAGCAATTGATTCATTTAAATATCATAATTATGGTTAATCAATTTTAGAATGCAATTGTTTCTAATGAATTCATTCAGCTACTTGCCATGATTTTGATCATTTACCTTGTAGACCACATTAACCATCATGAAGCACTAATATCAAATTTGTTTCGATTGTTGCACCATATCACAATTGGAATTATGTATTTGCTACAAAATAGGTATTTTGTGATTTCTATCAAGAAAAATGAACTCAAATTTTAATTAGATTCTTTTTCTACATTGTGGCATATAGGCCAAAGACTAATTGGCTTAAAGATTTTAATTGAAATTATCTAAAAAGAAAAATAAACCCTTAGTATGTATTTGATGAAGCATTTAATGTGAAGTAAAACATAATGAAATAAGAAATTCTTCAAACTAACATATGTGTAATTTATTTCAGTTGTTTGATTATGTTAAAAATTATTTCAAGCCTTCAAATGGGGTGAAAGAAGTCAGACTAAAGTATATAGGCTCTATTACAAGAGATAATACTAGCTACAACAAAATGAATTTAAACACCTTCCTTAACCAAAATTACACTAAAAATTTATAAATAAATAGTTATTGTCACCCACCATTTTGCATAAATACAAGAAACCGAAGCAAATATAAATTCTTATGGTAGAACTTTAAAAATGGAACAAATGCATTAATTACATCAATTTTATTTATTTAATTATTTGACATATAATTACTTTAATATCTTGACCAATAAAAATTTATATAAAGAATAAATTAAAAATAATAATTATCAAAGTAATGTATGTAATAATTTCCATAATAAAATATTTGTAACCATAGAAATTTTAGTTTTATTTTATTTTATACAATTTCAAAGTAAGTGGTGACTAATGCTAAAGTATGTGATGAATAAAGTATATTTATTGAATTTGGTATATAATTTTCATTTTCTATTTGTTAAGTAGGCACAAAATAGGTAAATGTATATAATAGAAGTGATTTTTGTATTTTTATATCAAGTTCAACAAATATTTATGTCATACTTTTATATTATAGTTAATTTAATTAGTTAAAAAATTAATTTATCTAAAATTTAAGTATCCCGATAGATATTGAGACAAATAATTATAATAAAAAATAAAATAAAATCTATTACATCAATTAACTATAAGAATAATTTTATTTTTATCTATATATGTAATTTTTATACAACTTTATTTATAAAAAGTTGTTAGGTAGAAATTAAATTAGGTAAGAAAGAAAAATTCTAACTCTTATAAATTAAGCACTATAATTCTTTTTAAGTAGTATTAGTTTATTCATAAAAAATATTTTAGTTTTATAATAGCTTTTTAACATATAAGTAATTTTTAAAAAATATAAATTTTGGTAAACAAAATTATTTATATTTTTTAATTTTACATGTTTACTAAATTTTAAATCTTATTTAATTTTAATAAAATTAAATAAAATATGTGGATAGAAATCATTTTTTTAATTAACATTTTTTAGCACCTTTAATCTCTTATAAATATTTATTTTTATGGTAATGGTTGATTATTTAAAAATAATAATAGACTATATTGTTTCTCACGTTTCTATTATCTGTATTTTCACTTTTTTCTTATGTTTTCAATCTTATGAGCCATATAACAAAACATGCTTAGACATGTCTAAGCATTGAGAGCTCGCACAAAGAGAACTTGCATCTCTAGGCATTAACATGAAAAGTAAGACAACAGTACAAAAGCATCAAGATGAAAGTTCATGACTCAACGAAAGAACGAAAAAAAAATGTCTCTATCCTTAAGATATCATCTTTGTCTAGGTACTATCTTTGAAATAACTTCTTGTACTTTTATTTGTTTTTTTTTTTCTTTGTGAAATATCAATTTACAATGTCCCTATCATATACTTCATGTTCATTTAATTTTGTAGAAGTCTTGAGTGGATTACACACTCTTAGATATAATAAAAATAAATTCAAGGAAATGACATTAATAAGAGATAATTAAAATAACCTCTCAATGATATGCTATAAGGTTGAATCCATAGCATCTCCTATTTTTATATCCAACCAATTCAAACTCCATTACATGAAATTTTTTTCTGAATCATGTCCTGAACAATGTGAAATGGTAATGACAAAAATATAAACGAGCCTATTATAGTTATTATGTTTCTAATATAAACAAGTTATGATGAAAAGGATTGATAATTTGGAAGTAACGATGAGACAAATGAAGGAATAATTGCTTAGTATAGACTACTCATTTTGCCAGACAATGTTTCAACACTTAAAAAATTGACTATGACCATTTGGAGTGCAAATGAAATGATTATGAAAAAATTAGAACATGATCATTTAACATCAACAAAGTTTATTCAAGAAATAAGAGTGGAAATGGTGAATGATTTGAAAAGAAATTAATTGGCAAGAAATTTTTCTCACATGTATAAAAGAACTAGAAACTAACAAACGTTTTGCAAATCACAAGCACACTAACTGACTATTACATTCAACGCAAGTCTACTATTTTGGTGTTTTTATATTTATTATTCATTCTTATTATTATTAAAATTAGCATTTCACAAGTTCTATGTTAGTTATTATATTTAGTGGTTAAAATCACTATTTAAATTAACACATATGCATCTTACATCTTTAAAATATCAAGTTTTGACAAAATGGATAGGTATGTCTAGTTTTTATTATCCAATACAACTTCATAATATATTGCAAATTAAATGGTACACTATTTAATAATCTTTTTTTAAGTTATCACTTTTATTTTATATGGCTTATGGTTTCAAATTGAATTTTACTATTATTTCAATAAAGAAATTTTCATACATACATATGACAATTGGTGCATTGTTGATAGAAATATATTATAAGGTTTAAAACCCAAAGAAATGATTGTCGAAGATGTAATAATATATTTTTCTTTTAAATAGTTATACTTATATTCATTAATATTGTTTGGAATTATTATCATATAGGTGCTTGATTTGGTAGCTTATACGTTAACACATAAAGAAAGATTAAATTTTGAAGACCTAAGATTTTGGTTCATACCTACCATTTTTTCGGTATCATTTGAATTTGTTATTTTAATTTTTACCAATGATTTTATTTAATGTAACTACAATTTTTTTTAACAATGCTAGTATATTTTTAAATCATAGAATATTATCAGTATTCTTTTACGAGTAAAGTTGATTTCGTATTAAAAATGACAAATAATAGAAATTATTTTAGTACTTATTTGATCCATTCTTAACAATGTGAAGATTATTATATTTTCATATATAAATAGATATTTGTCCGTATAAATGAAGAAAACATTAATTGGTTCTTAATTGTTATTATCATTTGAAAAGAGAGTTAGTTGTACTTGATTCATTCCTAGTTTCATTGAAAAAAAAAAGAATTACATAAGAGAAATGTTAAGAAAGTAGTAACTATTATCCACCAGCATTATAAATACAATTTTACCAATTTAAATTTTCGTAGTAAAAGAAATAAAATTTAGATCTTGTAGACTATATATATAGAATAACCACTATAGCATGTATTATTTTACAAATATGATTTACCATATAGATATTCAATTTCAGAATACAAAATTGTGTAACCGAAAGAGACAAGCATTCAAAGGCTTGACTCATAAGTGTAATTTATTATGCTTAATCTATTAACTATTTACAATTGTTTAATAAAAGTTAAACTCACTTAATTTGCTGCATATATAAATGTAAGAATGATTGTGGGGTTTGAGTAGCAAGTTGGATGATACAAATTAATGTGAATGAATACAGAATACAAGTAAAATTAAAAAAATTTCATAATATTTTATAATTGTAATCCAATAGGAAACAATTATTAAAATGAGTTTTTGTTTACAGGTTAATGATGGATAGAGATTGTAGATTAAAATCTTACAACATAATATGTAACAATTTGATCACAAGGTTATTCGAACACTTGGGAAAGATTAAAGAATAGATGAAAAATATTAGATGATCGTATTTCATATATTGTTAACATTATGTTAGACTATTAATTTGTAATGTCTAATAGATATCTCTTTTAGATATAAATTATTTATTATGAATATTTTAGATTATATTATTTCTTGCTTTTGGACTTTATATCAACATTTAACTGCATCTTTTGCAATAATAAGCCAAACTAACCAATCTAATTGATTCTAACTTGAGCATTTTATCAAAATATTAGAATTCATATCATGACACAACTTTTTTACAATCAAGTAAATTGATGAACAAAAAGGTGTGAAATTGGAGCATGAATGTATTCCCTTAAAAAGCTGTTGTGCATAGAAATCAAGTTGAATATTTAAAATCTGAATAGGATTTATCAGTAAAGGTGGATCAATCATTTATTGTGTGACTCGAATACTCATTCAAAGTAATATTTTTCCTTTGAATGAATATAATAGTCATATGTTTCATATTACCTATCAATCATATGCCATTGTTATGTAGAAACAAAATTATCTTGCTCGGTAATTTTGGGTATGATTTGCCCAAGCAAAACACCATATTCATCGTTTACTTTTAAAGGAGCTTGAAATGAAACAAAAGTTAAGAGAGCATTATCACTCCACAACAGCAAAGTGATGTACTTCGTTGCCAATCACAAAACAATTTCTCCATGAAGAAATCCACAACAAAGTGAGCACAAACTCTTGAACATAAAAATTATCCTCTCAATCCATTTAATGAATAGATATAATTCTCAACTTTCTCTCTCATTACAAAATTTAACATCAATGTGCTTAATATAACACTTTAATTTAATTTTCAAAAATAAATTTTGTAAAAATGAGAATAATAAAATTTTCATTTAAATATAATTTCCCATTATAGAATTTCATCAAACATTTCAAAATAATAAGAAATTACAAGTTTATATCAATGACTGTTACAGGACTAATTCAGTTGCATCATAATTTCAAAATAAAATATAAGTCCTATAGCAGTTCATCCATCCCTTCATTGAGCCCGATGCTGATTGTCTTGGTCACCTGAAAAATAAATGTAAAACTGAGTACTCTACACTATCCAACACACACATAACATAGAGACTCACCTTGCACACCAACATGTATTCTAACATAATCTACTCAAGTACAGGCAATCATAGACAACACTTTTAACCATTTCATTTTAATTCATAGTCAATGCACTCACGACACCAAAAACATGTTACATACACATGCGCTTACTGAACGTAGTCATGCTCACTATGGCACTGTGATCACAGATTTACACCATGGATGGTCGTCGGTTACCCCCACATCACGGATACCTCGTGTGCGATCATGAGTTGCTCGGCAAAGGTGTTGGTCAGAGGTCTAGTCAGAAGGAGAGTGTGTGGCCTGTGGTGCACCCACACTCACTGTTAATGTCACCACCACTCTCTTTTTTCTAAGGTATTTCTACCGTTCTCATCTTCTACACCTCCAGTGTATCACTGAACCATTCATAACATATTCACAACCGCATTTAATATGCCTCATTCACACGCATTTCAATTGCATACAACATTCATATTTGCACACGGCACACAGGCCCACATTCATTCACATTACACTTACACACGGCACAAATGCCCATGTTCACCAAACAAGGTTCAATCATACAGTTTTTATAACAATTTTCCTGAAATCATTTTGTTCATCATACACAACATTTCTCAATGTCAATAATACTAGGTTCCACACAAGATTTCCCCTATACTCTATTACAATCAAGTCATTTTCATCCAAAATACACACCTTCCTACGTGTTATTTCAATCACAACTCTACAAGTAATAATATAAATGAATTCTCAAACATAATGAGATAAGGTAGAGTTCTCCCTTACCTCAAATTGAAGACCCACGCACGAAATTAACAACAAGAAGGCTCCCCACACGAACTTAGTCCTAAATACATGGAAGAATTCTATAAGAACTAAGGGAAACCGAAAAAACAGAGAATGGGGATGAGAAACCAAGACCTTAACCATTCAAACTCACCTCCAAGTGTTCCTCACACAAATTCAACCTTTAATCTTGCTCCCAAACGGCTTTGGAGGCAATTTAATCATTGAAATATGGTTTGGGATTGAGAGAATCGAAGAAATTTTGAAGGAGATATGAGAAAAGAAATTCCCCAAACCTTAAACATCTTTAAACTTTCAAGTCGCGACACTCTCACTACAGCGATCTCACTGCAACAACACCCTCTCTCGCTATAGCGAAAATCTCAAAGGAAACTACACTCTGATTTTTGCAGAATCTCGCTATAGCGAGACCCTCTCGCTACAGCGAGACTGCACCCAGAATTACACTCCAAACTGTCGCTCTGTCGCTACAGTGAGAGACCTCTCGCTACAGTGAGAGACCTCTCGCTACAGCGAGAAGGCAACAGTTTCACTCCTTCCTCCTATGGCTCTCTCGCTACAGCGAGAATACCCTACACTATATACTTAGCCTATTTCAAACAATCCAGAAAATCAAATCTCGATACACAATCAACATCCACATCAGATTTTAAAAAAAAAAATACACATGTTTACACGTATATTATCGTCACCATTCTATATTCCTCATTATCATCATTAATCCATATCAATTTATCACGCACTCAAGTGCACACTCTAACATCCATTCACACACACACACACACACACATATATATATATATGTATACACACACACACATTAATAATTAATACTACAAAATTTGGAGTATTATACCTAACAATTAAGTACAACAAAATACTTTATTTTTTGCAACTAGTCACCTTATAACAATTAAAATCTCTATATTGTAAAGGAGTAACAACAACTTTTTGTGCAATCTCAGCTGCAAGGAGAAATTGGTTTCCTTAGAAATTTAACCTTCTTTTTATAAAACCCTTGATCATGACATTTAAAAATAAGTACAATTAATCAAAATATTATAGATAGAAACTTAAAATGATCATGCTTCATAAACTCACACGGTTGTCTAAGAAAAGGGCTTGACTCTACAAAACACTGCCCTTTTGATGGTTTTTCTCTAATAGCATTGTTTAAAAACTTTTGGCTTTTATTCTACATAAGCATGCATAAAAATTAAGCAAAATCATAACTACCACAAATTATATGAAATAACAAGAAAAAAATAAAACAATTATCAAAGACAAAATTCTTATTAAAGCTCTTCTTTGTCTCTTATTCTTGGATATTTTGATTATATCATCTATCAATATCATTACCCATTAAATATATCAAAGTTTCAATAAAGGACTTAAAGTAATACAAAAGGTTCTATAGTGTAAAGGCAAAGCACGCCTAGTGTAAGGTCCATGTTATTCTCGGTAAGAGCAATGAGTCAATTACCTCAATTATAAGTGATTTTGCTACCATATGCTATAATGTATAAACAAGTTAATGAAAAATACTTAATAATAGTATCAGAACCAGTTATAAGAAAAAAGTGACGAATGACATCAAATTGGTAAAATAGATATGTGATATCACATTGATAGAATCAATTATAGGAAAAATATGACAAATGAAAAAAATTTCTAAATAGTAAAACAGAGCATACTAGATCTTCCAAAGAGATGTGTGATATTAGATTAGTATTTTATTCATAAATTCAAAACTTTGTCTCAGAAAGATTTGTGCGATCAAATTAGTCCTTTGATATAGGAATTTTGCCATCAATTTAGTCCTTCAAATGACATCAAATTAGTCACTGAAGTACAAAATTGATGATATTCACCATCATTGAAGAAGTAATTCGATAATATGATGTCATGTTTAAATTTGAAGAAATAAAATGTGTTTGCTTTAAAAGGTGACGGAATGAAGATTTTGATTGAACTCACATGTTCAAATCTTGATAGAAACTAATGAACTATTGTTTTTATTGTTGTAAGAAAAAAAGAAAGTGAGAGGTTATATGAACTTACCTTCTTTAAAACATAGACCAAATAGTGAAAGGTTTTCCAAAAAGTAGTTCACCAAACCAACTTAAAGTGTAGCTGACATGAATTTTAAATAGATTAAAATTAGAATCACAACGTGACCAAAACCTTAGATCACTATGCTAGAAACGAGTTTTTTGAGTGCTAACTTAGATAGCGGTTAATAGAGACCGTTTTGTAACAATATATTTAGAAAGTGGTTAGTGTTGAACCGCTCTCAAATATATACTTATGAGAGCAATTTTCTGTCAACTACTTTTACATCTATACTTCTGAGAGCGGTTCTCTAACCGCTCTCCTAAGTTATACTTTAAAGAGCGGTTAATGATGAATGGATTTTTGTTTTGCATAAAGATTTGTCGTCAACCTTTACCAAAGTATGCAGAAAAATTTGTAGTATCTAGGAAACAAACTTAGGTTGTCTCTAATGACTTTGGTTTGTAACATACATTGAACATGTTGTAAACATTTACTATAAAAGCAATTAAAACAAGGGGGTTTTGTGTGATTCCAATTTTAATATAAAGACAAGTGATGAAATTAATGAATCCAATCAATGAAATGTGCAATCCTTAGTTTGTTCATGTAATTCTATCCCTATCCCTCTCAAGATTCAATATTTTTCCTCTTTCTTTGAATTAGAGTAACTCAAAAACCAAGAATTAACCTTAAAGTCTCATATGAATTAAGCAATTTACATAGGCTCCAACTATTTTTCCTAAGATTACGCAACCTTAGAAATTAACTTAGGATTAAGCAAACCAAGTTAAGAATTTCATTAAAACGAATTAGGGTTAATTAAGCAATGTCCTGTTCATTCAAACATTAATTCAATTCAAGAGTTGGGAAATATAAATTCATAAAGGAAAGGGAATTCTATTGACATTCATACCTAGGAATTCAAGAATCCATGAACTCACTAAGGATTACAAGAAAGTTTAGCCTTCCATAAGGATGGGTCTTACAAATTTAAGATGAAAGCAAAGGGAATTCAATGACATCAATGCAAGAATTAAAGGAAAGTGAAGAGAAATTGTAAATCAAACCCTAAGATTGGCCTTGACTGTCACTCAAGGATCCTAAGCTCTACAAAATTCTCCAAAAGTGGCAAAGAATCAAGTTATGAAAAGGATCCGTACCCTAATTTCTAAAAATCTATATATATTAAGTCTGACGCGACCTCATAGTGATCACTCTTGCAAATAAGAGTGATAACGCGCAGCATTCCTCAGGCTTTTCCCTTTCTGTAGTGATCACTCTTGTGTATAATAGTAAATACTCCGGGGGCACGTAGTTACTCTCACTTTTTAGAGTAAACACGCGTAGACTATTCTGGTTTAGGCTTCACTGAGTGATCACTTTCACTTCTGAAAGTGTTTACCCGCAAAGTTCTTCATCCTGGAGCTTTCTGGAGTAATCACTATCACTTTTGAAAGTGATTACGCGCAGACACTTTATCCTAAGCTTTCTGGTGATCACTATCACTCACGAGAGTGATTACGCGCAGGCTTGGTGGTTCTCTTTAGCTCTGGAGTGATCACTGCTGCTTCTGAAAGTGGTTACTCTAGCCTATCCCTTGAAATCAGCTCCTTGGAGTGATCACTATGGTACCTGAGAGTGATTACTCTCAGTTCATATTTTTCCTAAGAGCCAAAAATTCATGAAATTTGTCTACAATTTCTTGCACAATTATTCAAATGATCAAAATTGCAAAATATATTCACAAAAAGTAGTGGAAATAAGACAAAAATTAAGAAAGCTATAATATTTGACCTAAATGAGATTTTTATGTTATTTACAATCCCTAAGTCTATTTTTCATATTAAAATCATATAAAAAGCTAGACAAAATATCTATAAATTATGGATTCATCAGTTAGCGCTAGCATTGAATTGCTTTCAGATTTATACTTTTGAGAGTGGTTCTCTATTAACTGCTCTCTAAGGTCACTCTTTGAGAGCGGTTAACATAGAACCGCTTTCCAAAGTCTTTAACTTTTATAAATAAAATACGCTTTTATGAATCTCTTCGCTTTTTGTCTTGCTAACTTTTACTTCTATATGTTTTTTTCATCTCTTTAGCGTCTGTAGATTCTCTTCATCTCATCTGCACTAACAAATTGTTCTTTTTTCATATCTGTAGGTATATTTTTTTTCACAGTTCTTTCTAATCTTGCTAACTTTTACTTCTGTAAGTTCTTTTTGTTTCTTTAACGTCTGTAGGTTCTCTTCATTTCCTCTGTGCTAACAAATTGTTCTTTTTTCATATATGTAGGTACATTTTTTTTCACAATTCTCTCCATTCTTTCTCTCTTTCTTTTTCTTTTTATTAATGATAAATCATTCTTTCTTTCTTTCTTTTTCTCTTTATTAATGGTGAGTCATCTTACTAATTTGTTCTCTTTTCTCTACTTACTTGTGTTTGGTTCATGCGAATGTGGATTATTTGGTTAACACACCTTATAAACCTAAGATTCAATTTTGATTTGTGATAAAAATGAAGAAATTTTGAATGTCAAACCTATAAATTAAAATTTAAACGTAATAATAAATTAATTTTAGTTTATAACAGATCTAGAAAATTCACAAAGAAATAAATTTTAGATTTGCGATCATACTTTGGAGAGCGGTTCCAGAACCGCTCTCCAATCTTAACACCTATACTTTGAAGAGTAGTTTCGTGGATAGCGCGAGATTTTAAAGCAGTTCTAAATGCTTTCTAATTTAAAATAGAACTACTCTTAGATCTTTTTTTTGACGTAGTGGATATAGTTTTAGGCTTTGAATTTCATGAGTCATTGTTGCACACTGTGAATACCCAATTTTATCTGGGTCCCTGTCAAAAATAAATTTCAAAACAAAAAAATTAAATATAATAATTTCTTTTTTTAAGAGGTTAAGAAAATAGATTAAAAAAACACTAATTTAAAATTAAAATTAAAATTTTCAATTTTTAAATGTAAAATCAGATTTAGAAATGGTCAAAGTAGTTTGAAGATTTTTAGGAAAATGGATAAAAAGAAAAAAAATTGATTACTGGTCATCGAAAAATAAGGGAGTCTTTATTAGGATCTAGGGTTTTAGAAAATGCCTATAAATAGGAAGCTTAGGTCTTCAGAGAGGGGGACTTTTAGGTGGACACCTTTTATTTTCTTTACAGAGATAATTTGAGAGCACAGAGAGAAAAAAAGAGAGAATTCAAGAGAGAAAGCTCAGAAAACGAAGAGAAATAAGAGATTAGAGAGAGAGAGCTTGAGAAACAGAGAGAAAGAGGAAATAGCTAAAAAGAAATCAACTGAGAGTTAAAGTATATTCCTATAGATCAATTGAAAAAAACATATCTAGAAGGTTGAAGGAAAAGTCGACTTAAAAACTCTGAGTCATCACAAATGAGTCAACAAAAATATAATACACTTCTCTTTATCATTTGGTAAGAACTACTATTTCCTTTCTCTTTTGTTGTTCCTTTTTTCGTTTACTCATTATATCTTTATGTGTTTTTTCTTTTGTCTGTATTGAAAATTTTTCCTTTTACAAATCCTAGTTTATCTAACCTAAAAACTTTTCCTTTTCTTATAAACCTACAAAATTTTTAATTTTCCTTTTAACTCTAAAATTTTTCTTTCTGCAAATCCCAATTTTCTTTTTTTAACATGAAATATTTGTTCGTTTTGTAAAAAAAAAAAATTCTACCCCAAAAATCATTCCTTTTGCAAAATCTTAAAGAATCTAATTTTTCTCCAACAACCTTTTTTTAATGATAAATCCTCTTTTTTTTTCGTAAACCTAAAAACCCTAATGTTCTTTTAACCCTAAAAACCCTCAGTCAAACCCTAAAAAATAAAATCCAAATCCATGAAAATTATTTTTTTTTTCTAACTCTGAGTATTACCTTTTTTGCTAACCCTAAAAACAAACTATTTTTTTCTAACTCTAAATTATTCTTTTTTGCGAACCTTAAAAACAATATTTGTTTTTCTAACCCAAAATCATTCTTTTTTCTTTTTGCAAGGTCTAAATCAAACTATTTTTTTAACCCTAATATTTTGCAAATTATAAAAATTTAAGTTTTTCAAATCTTAAAAATTCTTTCTTTTCATAAATTCTAAAACCCCTAATTTCTTTGCATATCTAACCTAAAAAAAAACTTATTTCCTAAATTGAATAAGAGTTATTTACTCATTATTTTTGTTTGCTCTTGTATTTGTTTATTTGTTCTGTATGTCTCTCGTTTGTTTCTTTTTTTTGCGTGCAAAAATCTCATATTAAAAGGTATATCAACTTTTCATTATTAAAAAAATATGAGTCTTTTGAATCCACGCAACGGCCAAGTAATTTTGATAGAGTGGAAGATCCACCTTCAACGTTGCTTGGCTCGTAAGGGTTTATTGAATAGTCGTGTGCTAACTTGAACCCTGTGCAGGAGTGGATTTACTTAAAAATGATAATAATAAAGAAAATCAAGTTTTTTACAAAAAAAAAAAAAAAGAAAGAAAATCTTTGAAACTTATTCAAACATAATTTTTGAAAAAGAACTACGTGGTAGCTTTGATTCTTCTGTTGCATACGGAAGATACGTAAGAGTGGGAACCTGACCCGTCAAGTCCAATTTTTTTAAATTCTTTTTCAGGTTCAAAATATTTTTAAAATTATTTTAAATTAAGATTAATTTCTAGCACATTTTCTTTATAAAAATTAAAAAATAAATTTTTTATTTTATTTTAAAAATAGGAAATAAAAAAATAAAGTGTTAAGATAAGTTTTTTGTTTTACTATAATATTTCTTTAATACAAAAATAAAAAAAAAGAATAATATTTTTACAAATAAATCATTCCTTTAATTCAAATAATTTTTATTGTGTTTCCTTATTTTAAAAAATGAAATTAAAATCCCTTAAAAAATTTGTAAAAATTAGAAATAAATCTAAAAATAATAATAACAACAAATTTGAAAATAGTAAAAAAAAAAATTAATTAGTTTCTTTTAGAGTGAAATGAATGTTTTTGAAGTTAAAATAAAATTTTGCACAATTAATTAGAAGATAACTGTTTTAACCAACGGACGTCGTAAGGTGCTAATACCTTCCTTACACGTAAATGACTCCCGAGCCCAAATTTGGTTTCAAAGATTTTTTTTAATTAAAAATTTTTTTCAATATTTTTTTTAATAAACTTTGGTGGCGACTCCTTGTTATCGTCGTCCCGTCGTGACCCCGATTGCGACACACACAAATAATATATCCTTCAAAACTAAGGATAACACATTCACATCTAACTCATAAACTTCAAATACTTGATCGTTTATTTAGGAACCGTAATAATTAGTTTAGAATACCAACCCAAAATTTCATTATAAGTCAAAGGAAAATTCATTTAAACATTAATTCCTTTCTTAGTAACCAAATTAAAACACTCATTCTCAAAACGTAACTCATCATATCAATTTACCATAAAAATCTGTCAGAAAACAAACAAAAAAAAAAGAAATACTTAACAAATAATCAAATAATAATAATAATAAAGAATACAAACATACACACATAATAAAACATCTCATTCCTGAAACCATGAAAAATTCTCAAGTTTTGAGAATTTAAGAAAACTTAAAAATTTAAAAAAAAAATTTTAATAATTACCCGTTACAAGAATTTAGGTGTGTCAAAGTCGTTAAAGGCATTATCCTATCCTCCATTTTTTATTTTTACTCTTCAAACTTCGAATCTAAAACCTTAACACCAACAAAATTAAGTTATATTTTAATATTAAAAAAATTAACTAGAAAATCAGCAATAAAAAAACACTAATCAAAAAGTTTGAGAAAAAGAAAGAAATAGTACAGTAGTCATCAATTTTTTTTCTTTAAATACCTTTTTACATTGAAAAAATATTAAAGATCTATTTTACAATAAAAAAACAAAGTATAATAAAAATAAATATTAAATTAATTAAACTAATATTATTTCTTTACGTAAGTGGACATTTAATACCCCTCAAATATGAATTACCATAGCTACTACCTTTAAAATTTTATTCTTATAAACTGACTCGTGTGAATTTTTCATGCAACATACTAGCACATTCTCATTACACACAAACACCTTCTTTCGGTACTTTTACTGAATCCCAAAATTATCCTTTTGTCACCTCACCAAATAGACACACGTGGAGGATAAGAAACAAAGGCTTATAAGCACGACGAGACGGGAGCACCGTTAGATCACTTTCCCACAACACTCATCACACACCTTAACCGTTACCACTCTCAGCAAAGTATACTGGATCATGAATAAGTACTACTATTTTACCTTGCAAATAGTAGAATATTCAAAATTATAGATAAAGTAAAAGATATTAATTGAGGATAAGAATTTTGAATATACAATAATTTGTGTTCTTATTTCAACTTGATGATCCAAGTCAAACAATCTCAATTTTAGTGAAAGTATATGGTTTGAGTTGGTTGAAAATTTGTCAAAAATCAAATTAATTCGATTGAATTTGATTAATTTATATTTTTTTTTATCTCAAATTGATAGTATGTACACCCCTAAAATTTACATAAAACATTAAATGAATCAATAGTAATGATAATTTTACATCTATATCTATATTTATATATTTATGTAAAATTGACTGCACATAATCATTACAGAGTGTATTAAATTTTGAAACATAAAAATTTATTGTTATATATGTAACTTCATTTACATATTACTCTATACATTAAAATTCAGAATGTATAAAGTCATTTGCAATGACTACACTTACTTATTACTTTGTACATTAAAAATTGAAATGTATAATTTATGAATTAAAATTATATTTTTATTCACACTTATTATTTTTAAATTATATTTAAAAAATATTTATTATTATTGACGGTTATATTATGTTACAAACAACAACATAACTATTTATACTATAAATTAGTTTAAATTATCGTTATTAAAATTAATTATAATATTTTTATAATTTATGAATTAAAATTATTACTGTATTTTCATATAATCTATATTTTATTATGTACTTCAAACACTAAAATAAATTTTAAATTACAAAAATTAAATGTATAAAATTATTAGTTTATATTATATGTTGTTAAATTAAATTTATAATAAAATATAAATTTGCATATTTAAATTGTTTTATTAATTAGTTTAACATAATCTATATTTTAATATGTACTTCAAATATTAAAATATAATTTAAATAAAAAACACATTTATAAAATTATTTATTTATATTATATATTGTTAAATTAAATTTCTAATCAAAATATAATTTTCTATTTTTTAAATGATTTTATTAAATATTTTAATATAATCTATTTTTTAATATTTATTAACAATACTAAATTGTAATTTGAATTAAAAATACTACATTTATCAAATTATTAATTTATAATATATATTATTTAATTAAATTTCTAATGAAAAGATAAGTTTATAAATTTAAATTATTCTATTAATTGTGTTAATATAATATACAGTTTAATATATATTTCAAAAATTAAAACTTACTTTAAAATTAAAAAAAAATTATGCTTTCATAATTATTAGTTTATATTATATATTGTTAAGATCAAATAAGATAATTTAAAATTACTTTCATAATTTAAAAATTGTAATCATAATTAATTTATACTTATTATTTTTAAATTGTATTTAAGAAAAATTTATTAGAATTGATAATTATATAATGTTAAAAATGATAATAACAAAACTACTGTAAATAATTTTTAGTAAATAATTTAAACAAATTTCAAAAATTTTTAGGTTAAATGTTAAAAATAGAAAAAAGAATATTAATTAAATTGTACAAAAATACTTTTGAGAAAATTTTATAAAATTCTCGAATCATCTTTTAATTATAAATAAAAATGTATATTTATTTTTAACTTTTATTTAATATTTGAATGTTAATTATTCTTTTATATTATATATTATTAAATTAAATTTTAAATGAAAAGACAAGTAAACTATAATACAAATAAAAAGACAACTTTTATTATATTAATTTTTTATTTTCTAACTTTTCATATATCAACAAGTAGAATTTCATCTCTACTTATATAAGTCATACAACTTTTGAAAATTAATTACGGTTTTTCTATTGTCATCCTTTTTCTTTGCATTTTACAATCATGTTAGCTGTCAAAAATTATCTACTCACGTAAGTACATATATTTTTGAGTTTGATATTTTTAGTTTGTTTCACTAAATTGTGTTATATATTTCAATTTAATTTTTTGAGCAAGCATAAAGCTGTATTTTTTTTAAATGATATTATGTATTGAATTTTATTTTTAACAGATTAATTTGTATCAAATATATCATTATTATTCATGCTTTTGTAAGAGAATAACAAGTTGCAATAAAGATAAATGAACTTTTCTTAACGATTTGAATTCAACAAAACATATATCTCCAATGGTAAAAACACCAAACCAAAAAGAAAGAGAAAATTAATGTATAAATTATAAATTTGTAATGTATTGTTTAAATTTCTTAGATCATAAAGTAATTTATATTTGATATTTTCTTTTAGGTCATAACTTGATGAAGATGAAGCAGAAAATGGTGAATAAAAGGCAACAATGGAAGATTTAGAAGATTAAATCATTTTTATTGCAATATTGTATAAATGCTTTTAATATTATGAAGACTTTAAAAAGAAAAATGTCATCAAACATTTAAATTTTTTATAAAATAATTTCGTTATCTTATTATATATATATATATATATATATATATATATATCTTATTTTATTATTATATATATTATGTATTAACTTTGTTCTTAACATAAAATTTGTTTAAATTTTATATGTGACTCATAAATTTTATATTATATCAACATCTGTAATTTTAATTGATATAAAGATTAATTTGTATATTAAATAAAATTATTATTCTCTTTTAGTTTCTACCTAAATCTTAAATAAAATTTTTTTAACTACTATTTTTTTATCTACTTCTATTATTTTATTTTTTTTAAAATAATTTAATAGGAATTGACTTATCATAATTATGTATAACCTATTAATGTAGATAATATTTTATTTATATTTTATATTATAATAATTACAATAACAAATTTAATTTTTTTAAATTAAAAAATTAACAATATTTTTACTTAATGATTTTGTTACAATTTTTTTATATAAAATGTTATAATGATGATGTTATATTGTAATTTTTTTAATGTTATAATATATAGATAACCATGTTTTCTAATGGAAAAATTTTGTCAGTTTGTAGACTTAAAGTTAAGTCTTAGGATATTAATCAAAATACAGGTATTATACGTAAAAATATTAATTCAATACAAATATTTTTTATTAATATAATTATTTATTATGTTATATTTTTAAAATTATATATTTTTATTTTAAAAAATATTTAAATTAAGTTTACTAAATATTATTTTTTTATTATAAAACTATGTGATATATCAAATATTAGATTATAAATATAGACATATAGATATCACAAAAAAAAATTATATTTAAAAGCAATCATCAAATCTCAAATACACCATATTTATATATAAAATATATAAAAAATATTATATATAAAAAAGTATTTCATAATTTTTTTTAAGATAATTATATTTAATATAATAAATTTTTTATCATATTTATATATTTATATTTAAATTATATATTTTATATTTAAAAATAAATAAATTTAATAAAATAAAACAAACTCGTGCAATGCACAGACATATTTACTAGTTTAATCAATATAACTAGCTCTACTCACTAGAACCCTAAATGCACGTGGGCCTTTCTTTTCTTTACTTCAAATGGCAAAACAATCAATATATTAAAACGTTAGAACTTATTAATAACTATTTTGTCAAAAAGAAAAATAAAAAATCAAATCAAAATTAAGACAATTGCAGTTGATAGATTTGGATAATTTTTTTATCATCTCGAAATCAATCGCCATAAAAGTTTGCATGAAACATTATATGCATGAATTATGATGAGAGTTTTAATTCCAATACTAATATACCCTATTTCCCTCATAAAACTCTAAATAAACGTGCAATTTTATTTTATTTTATTTACGTTTGTTTCAAATGATGAAAAAAAACAAGTTAGCAGGTGCAATATTTTTAAGAGGTACTTTGCGTTTACAAAAACTTTTGAAAGACAGAGCTCAAATTTCTATCTTTCTTTATAATTTAAACTATAATTTGGAAAATAACAGCAAACAAATAAAACAATACATACGCTTCTAACATTTTACATCAACTTCTTATTGAGCCTACTGATATCAAATAAAAAAAAGAGCAAAATATTAGGAATTTAATAATTTCAAATACTATTATTTTGTATTGGCGAATCAATGAAACTAATAAACATAGGGAAACCGAATGCAATATATATACCCTCCGGTTTTCACGCATGGCAGCAGAAAAGAAAACGTCAGGCCAAAGTTGCACAGCACCCACCAAGTTCCAAGCTGAAGTCATTCAAACTCACTGCGGTTAAATCATCTTACATATCACAAAGCACCACTCTTGTGAGCTGGAATTGGGTCCATTTCTGTCCTTTTTCTCCTTTTTTTGTGTGTCATATTAAAGGTGCGCGGTATTTTCGCCTCATCACTTTCTTTTCTCCTTTTGCATGCATCCCAATTGGACACTTAACAGCTAACGTTAGCATATCCGTTACTAGCTTTTCATGAAACAATGCCCAAAAGAACAAACTGAAATGGCATGAAAAATGCTCAAAATGAGATGATTTTGACAATGACAGCTTTTGGGGTTTAGTGCAACTTCCTTGTCTATTTTTTTATGCGTAGTTCTGTATCTATATGAAACTTAGTGTGTTGGTAACTTGGGTATGAATTTGTAGCCTTGATCTTACAGAAAGAGAAACTGTGAAAATGATAATGACAAGGAGTATGAGTCGGAGGAAGAGGAGAGAGAGTAACGTTGATCAAGACAGGCTCAGTGACTTGCCTAGTGAAATTCTGCTACATATAATGTCATTCATGATGATCAAAGATGCTGTTCGAACTTGCATCTTATCAAAGCGGTGGAAGGATTTGTGGAAATTTCTCCCTAATTTTAAGTTGCATGTCTCTGAATTCAGCAACCCTTTTAAGTTTTTCGATTTTGTGTCAGGGATTGTGTCTCGACGTGATGGAAACCATTCCCTACACACTCTTGATTTTCATCGCCATAGTAGTTGTCGATATCAGATTCTGAAAAATCTCATGACATATGCTGTGAATCATCGTATTCAGCAACTGAGAATCTTTGTTCCATCCAATCTTTGTTTGCCACCTTGTGTCTATTCTTCTTGGTCTTTAACATCTCTTCATATTTCAGTTTCCATGTATGATTTCAAAAGAAGAACCAGAATCCCCAAGTCTCTCGATCTTCCATCCTTGTTATGTTTGCATCTTGTTTATGTTGCAATTTCGGCTGATAAAAATGGCAATGCTGAACCCTTCTCGAACTGTAAAAAGTTGCACAATCTGTACCTTGATCATTGTGTCGTGCTCTATCCTAATGCTCTTTTCTCTCATAACTCAGAAAACCTCAATATAACCAACCCCAAACTTGTCAATTTGATGATGGACTATACTTATAGATTAGGCCACAAAACTGTGATATCTGCTCCTAATCTAAGTTGTTTCACTTTAAATGGTGCTCCTTTTCAGACATTGCGTGGGCAGGAACGGGAGAATCTGAATGTTGAGATTCAATCTTCCTCATTAACATAAAATCGAGCGAACACACCTTCCATGTCTCCTCAGGTAATATTCGGAATTATTAAATCTTTTACAGAAGAGAAGAGTTGAGTATTTCCTCCAAATTGAGATTTGACATGCATCATTAGCATTATTATTTATGTTTCAAGAAACGTGATCTTTTACATTCGTAGCATTATCGTTTACGTTGCATTTCAGGAAACATGATATTTGACATTAGTCTCAATGTAGTCAGAAAATAGTAAATTCACTCTACTAGCATTTTTAATGAATTGTTTAACTGCTTCGTTTTTGGTAGGATGTTCATGAATAGCTTGTATAAAACATAACCAAATTAATTCATAGAAAATCCAAATAAAATGATTTGATTACAAAACCAATCCACTTGTCAAAATCGAATTAAGTTTGGTTGAACTAACTTTAGTTCGAATTAGCCAAACCTAGTTTTGAAACCCATTTTTTTAAAGCCAAAATCAGTTTTAAAATTGCTTTATGTTTTCACAAAACATTTATATAAGAAAATATAAAATAATAAACCACAAAGAAAAACATATTAAAATATCCTAAAAAAATCTATTTCTTTTCATATTTAATTAATGAAAAATTGCAATTACAAAATATACAATGCACATGTCCAAATAATAACTTTAACTATTGATTAAAAGTTATTGAAAATTACAAAAATATAAAAAAGAAAATATTAATTTAAAAATAAAAAAGAATGAAATACATGTGATTTTTGTAACTTTTAATAAAATTATGTTAAAAAAGTATATCGCTAACACCTGTGAATAATAATATTAGTTTTGTCAAAAACTTTTAATTGAAAACCAATTTTAAAATATCTTGGATGACAACCAAATTAATTTTGAGAAGTGAAAGTGGATTGATTTTAATATTCAACCCTTGTAGTTGGTTTTTAAATGGGTTTGCCTTTATACCAAATCTATCCATACACATCCCTCTCTGGATAATAAATCTTTTTCGTCTTTGGACCTTTCACTGATTTGATAAGTTAAGTAGAATAAAAGAATTTCCTTTCTCTACGTTCATCGTTAGTTTGCAAGATTGGTGTGAGTGGCCTTCCCTTTTTCACTCCAAATGTTTAGAAAATCATTTTTTATTGATATTCATTAGGTTTCTGACAAGGTTGAGTCTTTGCTTGTGTTTTGAATTGGTATTCTCTACATTTAATGAATCGTTAAGCTAGTCATGAGTACAATAATTAATTATAAAAATGGTAATTTGTTAATTGAAAAATATTTTACATCGATCCAGTTTTACATAGGGTCAGCTATATATGCTTTGTTATGATAAGATGATACCCTTTTATTAATGTCTTTGTTGTATGAAATTGTGTAGCTATGGAAGGTGACAAATTAAGAGTTCCATTCAAGGAAGTAAATGCCCTAAAACTAATTAATTGGATTATAAATGGAGCAATGCAGTTGATATGTAATTGAGGTCTGTTGATCATCTGTTCATACCTGTATGCATTTCTGTTTGTATTCATCAATGAAGTCATAAATTGGTAAAATAATAGTGTTGTAGGAGTAGCAGTTGATTCATTGTTGTTCCAATGAAAGGAGGGAAATTGATCAAAGGAGGATATATTTTATGTTCTTTAATCTATTTGTTCGATTATCAGTATCAAAGATGTCCTAAGTCAACACAAGCGATCAATGGAAGAGCTTAGAACGCCCTCTATCATTTACATAACATGAGAATGTAATTCATGTAACTTAAATCCAACTTATAGCTTGATTGTGACATTTTATCACCGAAAAAAGCTAAGAAATGAATTTTTTCATGAAAATCTCCCTACAAAGTCTGTTTGTTTCCCTTTTTGAAAACACTTTTCTCTTTTTAAAAATAAAAGATAATACAAATTTGGAGTATAAATATATATAAATATGCTTAATATTTTGACTACAACAATTTTTTTCTTTTAATATTTCCTTAAAATATCCTTTCGCCCAGAAAACTTTCAACAGGGTTATTAATATTATAGATAGCCCCTAATATGTACCTACGGATGACACGATCTCTTAAATGATAAAGAAATTATTTTGGAGTGTAAATATATATAAATATGCTTAATAGATTTCATATCTCAAATTATTATGACAGAAAAATTAAAAAATATTCACAAATTTCAAAATTAAATCTATATAGTGTTACTGCAGAATTAATTTTGAGAGAAACACACAAATTTTAGTCAAGGGCAACGAATATTGTAAAAATGGCTCAGCCAACGCAAATATGATTCTCAAAGTAAACCCAATGTCTATTTGATTCAAATTCCAGTTGAATTGTTTTTTAATTATTGTATATGAATGAGATGTATGTTAAAATTAATTTTAATCACAGATATTACATTAAAACATATACCATAGTCCATAGTGTATAATAACATCATGAGATGTAACCAAACGAATCCTAACCTTGCACCACCAGATATAAAATTAAGTTATCTATGGTGAATTCAAATTCCATCTAGTTAAGTAATCGCGCATTTATGCGATAACTTAAATTTCAACGACTGAAGATCGAAGAGATTAAATTTCACTCTAAAAAATGAGACTGAAGAAAAACTTAAAATCCAATCCGATCTTCATTTGATTGCTTTGATTTGTGAACATACACGAGTTGTTAACTACATCAAATCCATTTCAGTCTCAAGTCTGAACCACCTTTCTTCACAGGAACAAAACCCCAACTATTATCCTTGAGTGATGATTGGGAGTTAAACATATGACCACGGTCAAATTATCATGCTCAGATTCATCCACTGCAAAAGAAAATATTATTAAACTTACTACTAACTATACTCATAATTAAACCCTATGTTAGTCACAAACTATCTATCCACCGCAAATAGACCATCGCTTAGATTCATCTTGGATTTAGTTACAACTCTAAGCACCAATTGTCACCTTTCGATTAACTGATAACGTTGACATTCTTAATGCATTACTGTCGTATTGCTAACATTAGTCACAAACTTTTATATCTTTATGAATATATCTGTCTCTAACTTATAATTACAATTAAGTCTTAACTTTATTATAATTTTATTTATTTTCTCACGTTTTGTTTTCTTTAATTATAATATTTGTTATTCAATTATCTTGCCTATGAATAAACATTTAACTCAATCATTACAATATTATTATATCTAATAAATTTAACTTTAAAGCATTATTGTAAAAGAATTTCATTATCAATCAATTAAAATATATAATCGATAGTTTTTTGAATTAATTACCAATTATTTTCACTAATAATAGTGATAATTCATGATTAGATGACAAAATAGAAATATTTCCATTATCGATCCATTTCAATTAAAAATATTTTTTTATAATTATTTTATAAATTAATAATTTAAACACTACTTTATTATTATTATTATTCTATTACAGCACATAGCGGGAAAATAAACTAGTATTAACCTTACAATTCGAATATTCGATGATTGGAATATCAACATCTCGGATCGATAACGGGGCTCCCAGTGCCAGGGGAAAAAATAGCCTCAATGCAAGCAAGGCAAAACTTTTCAAAAATAATTATTACGATTCTACTCTGATACTGTTTTATTGATATCTAAATTACAGTTCATTTGCAAGTTAGCTCCGCTTAATGATTACGTAAATGTTCACTTAATTATCTCCAAGATCAAGATGATCGTCCACAAAACAAGTATATTAGCCAATTCAGTAAGTGATCCAAATGCAAAGCATGCTAACAACTTGATTATTTATTTTCCAATTAGTTTTATAGAACATATTGATTCTTCTTGGTGTGTCAAAATAGTTCAAATCAGTCTAACATCATTACTATCTCTGCGGTAACAATCAACATCAATCATATACGACCCATATCAATTATCGTTCTGGCTACAATCACCATATATATTCATCAGTAAAAATTTGTGTGCTACAACCAGCTACCATAATGTACTTCACAAACCAAGCCATATGGAATTAATTGTCAGCAATAAAACAAATTAGCAGATGGAATTCTCAATTGCTATCAAGGACAAAGTAATTGCTCTGGCCATCGTTACTAAGATCCTTGCCCAAAACTTTTCCTCATATCTGCAGGTTCTAAATGAAAAAGAAATAAAATAAAATACTGAACCTGAGACTTGGGATCCAGTTTCTCACATTATTTGTAACTTTCTTTAATTGTCTTTCCTTCTTTCAACTTCATCCCTTATGGAACATGGACTGGCTACGGTGGTCAATGCTGATAGCTGAAAAATGCAGCCTCTACTAATGGCCCAAATATCAAAGACCTGCATTAAGCGTTTTACAGTGCAATACTGCAATCAAAATACTTATACTCGTAATTCTTCAAGTTCTATTGGTATGCATGAAAAATATGAATTGGACTACAACACCAACAGGTAAAAGGAAAGTTTCCTACTAGTAAAAACAATTTAGAGTATATGTTACAAGGTTGACTCGTGTTAGATAATATTGGGCCAAAACATTAAGTATTGATCAGTGCCCATAACCGAATATTCATAAACAAGCCACTGTAAGCAAGAGCATAAGCGAGATATCTGGGTCATTAATGAAGGTTAAAAAAATAAAAATTATTGCCTTCCTAACATTTGCAACAGGTTAATCAATTAATTGAATGTGCAGAAGAGAAGATAATAGTCAAACATTTTGAAGCTTTGCCACTTCATTTTCTTTTGATTTTCTTTATCATCTATCCTTTTCTTATTCAGGGATGAGGGAACTGGGAAGTATAATGCAGGAGGGTTCCCACCTACAATTTGTGTCGTGAAAAGTACGACCTCAACATCAAACAGAAACACAGATAACACGGTCTAGTATCTGCAGACTAAGTATATACAGGTAATGGGGCAGAACAAAACCTTTTCTCATCTAGACTACTTCTTTGCATTGTAAGATGGAATGTATGACTCCAGAATTATTTGTGCAGCAGAGGGTGCTCTAATCTCAACAATCAAGTAAGTAAACTTCCATTCATTGTCAGCTGGGCTTTTGAACATCTCCGAGAATACTTTTCCATGACCATGGGGCCCCCGGATATAGAAATTAACCTATAACCCAAATTAACATATTTGAGTGTGAATCATATTATCAAAATAAATGACATAACTACTAAACAATAAACATCTTCCCCCATAAAAGAAATTTTAAGATTTTGAAAATCACATAGGAACGATACAACAATGCATCCAATGATGTCTTCTTACACCCTGTCTTGTTCTTTCTTTTTCATCTTTGTCTCCTCCCTCCCAACATTTTTTGAGTTATTTTTCAAATCCCAGGGACATATCAGAATAGTTCTCGTAAAATGCGTATGCATCTGCAAATAAATTTGACTAAATGCTGATAAGCCTACCTCTACATGCTCAACACCATCTTCATCAGTCCAAACCCTGTGAGGAATTCTTTGGCGAGCAGCACGATTTCTACTCTCCTGACCATAGCCTGTAATTGGAGATCCAATCCTCACTCTTACCTAGTACAAAGTAAATCCAGAGCAAGTGAACATAAAAGCAGCCAACTGATATACAATTAAATACTATTCATTACCAATAAATAATTTTCAAATCATTGTATGATTTAGAGCTTTGGTATGTGCAATTTTTTGGGTAGAATTTGGTATTTGCAAAAAGCGTTTTGCTAATCAAAGCCCTAAAGGAATTAAAAATAGAAAATTTTTATTGAGAATCATATTAAAGAATGCATTGGAAATCACAGTAAGTCTTCATTACTATTATTTTTAATATAAACTTTCCTCTTTTAATTCCTTAATTAGTGCCCTAAGACCATAGTTATCATTTGCCGTGCAATACTTACAACAGAACTAAAATAGGCATGCACTCCCTCCCTTTCATTTACATACCTAAAAAATGTAGCAAGAATCATTGTTCGCTGAAGTGTATATCGTTTAATATAAACTACTCAAGTTGAATATAGAAAATCAATAACTTCATCATATACGAGTCTTTCACCCAACTCCAACCACATATTCAATAACACTGGTACCTCACTATATACTGAAAGCATATGAAATGACTAACTCTAATAGGTAAATGTCCCCATGATTATACATTACATACTACAAGACTTCAAAACATTTGCTATTTTCACTCCGACGCAGAGCACCAAGCATCAGCTTATCAACAACACCAAAACACAAAACCTAGACATTAAAATTCCTCAAGGTTTGTCTGAAAACCATTCCATCAACCAATTTCAGTTGTCATTACTTCATAGCATCTCCCTACAAATGGTGTTCGTTTGCATGATTGAAATGCTTCATTTAGGTTTTCTTCGTATGCTCAGGAAATTGGAAACAAAGATAAAACTTCCCTCACCTGACCATCATCCTGAATTCTTTGAAGAGCCTTGCTGTAGATCTTGTACCTGTTACAAGTTCATAACAGTCAAACTGACATACAAGAAATTAAAAATAAATATAAATAAAGACAAATTTTAGATTGAGTAATGCTACATAATGGTAGAAGAAAAAAGTGTTTACTCCTTGGGTTGAAATATAAGCTCCTTGAAAACAGCATATCCAGCGGCGGCAGCGATTCCAAGGCCAGCAAGAATGACAACACTGTAAGATGCGCCTTCAACAAACGTCACTGGCTTCTCCGGAATGTTATAAGTGGGAGCACTAAAGGGATCCTCAACATTAGCAATGTCCTTTTTACTCTACAAAAGAACCAAAAATAGGTTGAAACGAAAGCGATACAATGCAAAACAGTGTTGCTTAATTGAAATGAGTACCTTATCGGTGTTTTCCCTTTTGGAAGAAACGAGTCTTGCGAAGGAGGGGAGAGGGAGATTAGGGGTTTGGGGTCGGAAAGGTGCATTGTATTTGTGGGTGAAGGCTGAGGCTGTACGGTGGGAGAAGATTCTGCGAAACATTGCGGCCACGGAAAGGGATCGATGGAGACTTTCTTCGACTCGATTTCAGTGAGTCCACAGTGTAGAAGGAAGGAAGATGGATTTGATTTGAATAGTAACTGAAACAGAAACAGGGTTCCGTGTTCATAAATTGAAACCACCTCACTTCAAAACGGCGCCGCCTCCTCCTATTTTATCCCCAAAACGTAACGCAGTTTACCTTTTTATTATATTAAAAAAACTGTTTTTTTTTTGGGTTATTTAAATGCGTATAAATAGTATTATATATATATATATATATATATATATATTAATTTACTGTATTGAAGAGATAATTTTTTATTATTAAAAAAACACCATTTTATTTAACAAAATGTGAAAATTTAATGAGTTAATGAATTTTATTTTAAAAAGATGAATTACGCTTCACATAAAAAAATAGATTATACTCTTAAAGAATATATTTTATATCATATTTAAAAGGACTTGTTCGAATAATTTTGACATTCTGATTTTGTACCATATGAATTATGTCTTTATCACATACCAATTAGCAACATAGTTTTGAATTATATCATTAATATTTATTAGGTTTTCAAGGTATTTATCATGTTTATTATTTTAAATCCTGTTATATTAATATAAATTTTGTCTTGACAGAGGAAAGAGATTCTAACAATAATAAATTTAAATATATGCTAATATATCATAAATTATAATAAAATCAATATTAAATTTTAATTAAATTTGAAAATAAAAATTCTTTTTCTACAACATATGTAACATATTTTTTTTAATAGCTTCATCTTTATTTACTTATTTTTAAATCATAGGTAACTTTGAGATAGTTTACATTAATTTTTTGAGTATTTAACAAGTATTTAAGATTTAAATTTAAAATTACATATTAAATTAAAATAATTTTTACTAATATATTCACATGTTCAGTGACATATTTATCTTTAATTTAAATTTATTTAACTTATTCATTTTAAATTTTTGAAAACTTTTAATTTATTTCCTTATAATAGATCCACTTGTTCATTAATCACTTCTTGTTATTAAATTCATATCATAAAAACAAAAAGCATTTAAAATTAATTTGTAATAAAATTTTATTTATTTTATTTTAAAATTTATTTTAAAATATGGTATGATACATTTATTTTAAGATAATCCATACTTATAATTTTGTAAGTTAAAATATATATTTAGTTTTTATAATTAATTATTATTTTTAAATTATTTATTATTGTTTAAAATTATGTTTTAGTTATTTTACATAATTTTTATTACATTTTAATCTTTATAATTATAATATTTAAAAATAGAATTGTTCAATAATAGTAATTTTTAGTGTTACTGTTATAGTAGTGAAACTAATGCATAACAAAATATTCAGATAACAATGTTTATATATATATATATATATATATATATATATATATATATTTATTTATTTATTTATTTATTTATTTATAAACGAGTGATAATAATATACAAGTAGATTATATTTTTGTAAAATTGTTTCTTTTCATAATTATTTGAAGTTTTTGAGGAGTTTTTTCTTATTATTATTACTATATGTCATGTATCTTTCATGTATTGAATATTTTTTTATTAATTTGTATTGTTTTTAATATCATTTATTTAGTTTAATTTTAACTTTAATTCCAATTAAAACTTAAATATTATACACTGTATCAAATTTAAAATATTTTTTATAAACTGAATTCTCAGATTATTGTAATATCAATCAATCATAATCTAAAATTGATTCTTAATTTTAACTTTCTATATTTTAAATTTTAAAATATTTATCTTTCTAATTTAGTTTTATTTAATGTAATATTTGTTATTAATAATACTAAATAACTTTAATGTTCACTAACATGTTTACAATTATGATTAAAATAGTTACAGTGTTTTTAAATTAATTAATTAAAAAATTAAACAAAATAGAAATTGATATCACACACTCCCACGCATTCAGCCTCCGATACAACATCTCTGATACCACTTATCATGAATACTTATCAAGCAAAACGACATCATAGAACTATATTTTCACTGGTCAACACCTTGCTATGACAAAAGCTTTGCCTGTGGTGATGCTACAAATATATTTTGGATTAAGGGTTTGGCATATCATATAATGCTATAAGGTGTTTAGGAATATGATGAAGAATGGTTCTTACACTTAGAAAGATTTCAAATATTATATGTATAATCATGGAGACTAATCAAAATTTGATGACGGTTGGTATGCTTTGCTTTATGAATATAATAAAGTTGATGGAAACATTGGGTTGGAGAGTATCTTGAAGGTGAAAGAAAATGAGCTTATTGTTCTACGAAGAAAGTTTATATAATTGTAATGCGAAACACTCAACCTAGTTATATGGTTTGAGCTCTTTCCCATAAACTAACACGTGACAATTAATCCTCAAACACATTTTTTATATTTACCCATTTTTATCATCTAATTATAACTGGTCTCAACTTTTTTAGCACTCGTCTTCTAATCATATTGTAAAATGTAAAAAGTATCTTCGATGTAAAGAAAAAAACCTCAAACAAATAAAAGTTTCTTGACAACATACCTCTAACTTTTTTTCTTTCAAGTTTCAATAAACACCAAGTAAAAAAATCTCTTATAATCTATGTACTTCTATATATAAATCACAAGTCCCTGTTATAGAATAAAAATACTTTTGATAGTTATTCTTAACAAGAGTATTTTAGAAGTTAGTTCACTTTTTAGAATCAAAAATTTGGGTTAGCCTAATGCTTTGGCTATTTCTTTTTTAAAACAAGTATTAGAGTAAGTTTAAAAAATAGCCTAACAAGTGTAAATCAAATAAGTGATTTAACTCTACTTATAAATTATAAGTTCTCATTATTGAATGAGAGTGTCTTTATAAACTGTTTTAAACAATAGCATTTTTATGAGTTAATTTTCTTTTTCATAGTGTCATGTAACTTTTCTTGTATTAAGTATTTATTTTACTTTAAGACAATTTTAGTTTAATTTTTTATTAGCAAAATTTTTATTTATTTTTATTATAAAAATATATATTTTTAGTTTAATCCTATTTAATATAAAAGGGTACTTATTAATAATAATTTAAATACTCTCTTTTTAATTTATAAATTTATTAAATTAATAAATAAATAAATAATATGTCTTTATTTTTATCAAAAAATTATTTTAATTTAATAATATCTGTGTAATGTACTTAAAAACTCATTAATAATTCATTTTTAAAAAAAGCTCATTAATACAAATATTATTTTATATTATCATTTAAATTATTTGATGCTACATCACTATATTCAATAAGAAACTTAGAATAATAATATTCTTATAATAAATTTTTACAATAATATTTTATCTTTATATTTTTTTCATCGTATTGCTCATTTTCTCACCTTCTTTTTACTTCCCTTTCTATCTTTTTTCTAATTTATAAAAGAAATTATACAAATTTATCATATAATTTTTCAAAAATTTATAATATAAAAATTAATTTATATGGTTTTTAATGCGTATTTAATGACTCGCAATAATAAGTTATACATAATAAAGTTGTGTTAAAAATTACATAATATTATATTATATAATTAAATGTATTAATAGCATTAAATGTTATAATTTTTAATAAATAATTATTATTTATTTAATTTTTATTATACACTTTTAAATGCATATAAATAAATTATATTGTTTCCCTGGGTTCACCGAACTAATTAATAAGGATATCGAATTTAAATTTTGTGAACCCTCGTACTTGTGATGGCACTTTGTAATGTATCTCCAAATGAAATTGTGAATTTTCTAAGAAAGGGGTAAATTTTTTAATCTCCTGGAGTTTTAACCAAACAAAAGTAGATATTATTATTTTTAAAAAGAAATGTATACTCTTTGAAAATCGAAAAATAAAAACAGGTGATGGTCACGTGACCGACCATGTGGAAGAGATGAGAGCTAATGTTATCTTTTAAAGAACAGAATTAAGAAAATGAAAAAAAAACAAACAACGAAACAAAAGGCTTCTAAATAGATGAAATCCTAAAAAAAAACTGACACTGTCTCACACGCGGCGAAGCGAACTCTCACTCCCTCGCCACCAACCACTTCTCTTCTCTCACTCTCTTCTTCTTCTTTTCCCTTTTTTTGTCAACTTTTTATTTCTCTCTCTACCCCAAAACAACCCAACCCGTTTCTTTTATACCCGCGACAACATAAAGAACTCGTTGACTCACCCTATCACAAAACCACCCACCTTTTTTTATATAAATTCCTTCAGCTATCAAAGCTCCTTCCTATCATAATTGAAACATTTAAAGAGAAGAGAGAGACAATTATTTATGATTTGTTTCTTTGACAACTGTGTGAGTCGTCTCTTTATCTCTCTTTTCTTCATTCTTTTTCTTTTTCTTTTTTTGCATTTATGGTCAATATCTTTCTCTTGCTTTGCTTCAACTACGTGAAAATTGTAATGTTGAGAATGTAAAACATTGCTGTTTTTTTTTTTTTATTCCTAAAAGAATGTTTATACGATTGGCCTTTTCTGAGAAACCAGTGCTGAGTGTTGAGATGGAAAGTTCATCGATTCACAATTGAGGGATCCTTATGTCACACATTGCTTTGCTGTTCGATCACTGCAACGACTCCACTGAGATGTCTGAATATTTTCCGTCGCTTTCTCGGGAAACTATGTCCTCCGCGTCGTCGATGAGTTTCGGAACGACCTTCTCCAATCTGGACACCTTTCTTCTACGTGTAACCCCAGATGTTCCTTCGCACACCCTTCATATCCAGGTAATCAATTTTATTGTTTCATTGCTTCTTTTTTTTCAACAGTGAAAACATGAAGATATAAATTCTTATTCAAATTAAGAAGTGATTTTGATTCTCTGCTCTGTTCTCTCTCCGTATCAAGATAGGTTATTGATTTTAAAAATAGCAATCAATGATGGGGTCAAATCTACCCGATTTGACCTTGGTTTTTTCAGGAATTTTTAACAATATTTAATATTTATTTTTCGGCTCACGTAAGGTTACGTTATCCGCACCGCAATCTAAAACAAATTTTGTTTTTATTTTCTGTATCAATTGTCAATTTTAAAATCAATGATCTGAAAAATGTGTTTTGTTGACTCGCCCTTTCTAAATTAACACCTTATTAACGACGGTTACAACGATTTTGTAAACATTATTTTTAAAGTTAATTTTAAATATGATAAGGTTGCATGATAAACTATTTATTATATATGAAATATAATAAACGTTTTTTAATAATTTTTTTATTTTCAATTATTTAAAATTAATATAAAGTAACTGTTAATATTTTCAAATACACATGTTAATAATGTTTAATAATTTAAAATATAATTTATAATTTTTAAAAAAGATGAATCAAAACCTAGCAAACCTTTGTACGTGGTCGATTTTATCTACAGGATTTCGTTGAACCGAACTATTTTATTTGGTGAAAATTGAGGCTCTTTTTTTCATGATTTTTTTATTTTGAAATTATAAAAATATGAAAAAAAATATTATTTTAAAAATTACGACGACTTTTAAATTTTTTCTAAAAATCGTATGTAACAAACTAATCCGAATCCGAAGATTGGTTAGTAGAAAAAGGAAAAAGGTCTGTTTATGGAATTGGTACGTGAATTAGGAGCAAAGCTTAGTGGAGGAGTGGAGAGTTAATGTAAGATGTTGCGTGCCACGAGAATCTCGTGTGTGGCTTACCTTAATTCCATGTGTTATAGTGACTAGGTATCCTGCTTGAGGTATTTTTCCACTTTCCACTTCGTGTACTATTTTGGTTTTGTTCCATTATTTTTTATTCTTTGCAACCATGTTAAAATTGTATAAAAAATTATAATAAACTATTATAAAAATTTTAAAATAGAAAAATTAAAGTTAGATAACAATTTGAAGTCCCTTCTACAAATTCTTAAATTATTAAAAAATAAAAACACTTATCTAACTAAATAAGAATAGTTTGTTAATTTAGAAAAAAGTAATTTTTAATTACAAATTCCAGTTAAAGAATTCAACATAGAAAGTTTTGATTAAAAAATATTAATGAACTCCTATAATTTTGAATATATTTCTAACATTATTTTTTTTATTAAACATGTTTATTTATTGATTTTTTAATTAATGTCTCTCGAGACATTGAGATTGATAATTATTTTTCTATATGACTTTTGCTTGTTTGTCTCTAGCAAATGTTAGAAGTGGCTATTGATTGGTTAATTTGTTTTCTTAACTCTCCTTGCTTTTATCACTTATTTTGCAGAAGTGCTGTAGTGATCTAAATAGACAATGGCTCCCTCCTGGCAATGACACAATTGAATACTTCAATCTGAACGATCTATGGAACTGCTACTGTGAATGGAGTGCATATGGTGCTGGTACACCTGTGACGTTGGAAAGTGGTGACACTGTAATGCAATACCATGTTCCATATCTGTCTGCCATCCAAATCTACAGCAGTAAATCTGTTGCAACTTCTAGGTATGCAGAAAACAATGCTGTGTGATGATATATGATATACTAAATGTGTCAACATGGTGTGATCCATCTTCTTCTTTTGTAGGATTCGGAGAGAGGATAGTGAAGGAGCTGAACTTGAATCTGATTCCTTGAGTGAGGAAAGTGGAAGTTACCTATCTAGATCATTAAGTAATAATTCTAGCAAAGCATGGGATGCCGTTTCTTTGGATTCAAGCTGTGACATAGTTGGTTCATGGCCAACAAGGGATATGCTTGGCTACCTTTACTTACAGTACAATGAGACTTCTCCACCATTCCGGAGGGTTCCATTTGTTGAGAAGGTTGCCTCTAACTTCTAAGCAGTATTCTTAACTTTTCAGCGGTACTACATATGAATACATTTTTATGTTCTCTCATTCTGCTTATGTTTTGTGTTTCAGATCTTTGAGTTAGCTAAAAGTCATCCAGCATTGATGACATTGAAGAGTGTAGATATTTCCCCTGCAAGTTGGATGGCTGTTTCTTGGTGAGAAGAATGAGTTGTTCTTGTTATCCTGAAAATTTGTTGTACATGGAGATGAACATTTCAATTTGGAAGTGGGCGCTCCTGTTGATAAATTGGCCTTGTTTTTTGCCTGTATTTCATGATAAATGGTCTGAAGGAAAGCTTTAAATTTCCAATTAGCTTTATAAGAACCACTATCTGGAATATTTTGGCTGCAATTTTGGTGTTTTTGAAACATTTGATAATGTGGTTTTCTATGAATTGTCAGAAATGATGTCTTTTAAAAAACAGCATTTAATCAATTTTGCAACTTTTGTTTTCCCTTTTTCTCATAATTATGTATATAAAAAAACAAGTTTTTGGTCAATTTTTTTCCACACTGTGAAGTTTATATTTACTTCCAGTTAGATCTCTAGTTTCTGTTTGATTTTATGAGAGAAAGATCTTATATTGACTCGTTGTCATTGGATAGGTACCCGATTTATCCCATACCAAGTCAGAAAGGTGAAAAGAACCTGGCAGCAAGCTTCCTCACTTACCATACATTGTCATCTTCTTTCCAAGGTATATTGATGTAGTGATTGGTCCATTTCCAGTCAATGATGAGTATGTTTTTAAAAAATCAGGAAAACGTGTGCTGATTCTAACATCCTCCTTATCTTTTCTGGAAGTCTTTAGAGCTGATATGGCTTCTCCACCGTTATATTGATATGGTTGAAGATATGAAAACTCCAAGTCTCATAAAACTCAGTGGTTCCTTTCCAACCACTATTCCACCCCGTGTCCACCATTTCCACAAGGGGTTGATTAAAGGATCATCACACCCCTTCATCAGAATGACAAACAAAATTCCATCCACCACCGTTTTCTCACTCTCTGTATCACTGATCTCCACCCCAACGAGTTCCTTCCCCTAGAAATAAGGGTTCACCATGACACGGAACCTTGAAATCCTTTGTAGGACTAGAGTTAAGAGCATGTAACCTTAAAGGCATGTAGTGTCCATGTTAACACTTGAATGAGAATGACTCTGCGAAGATTGTCATCGTACTCTGAAAGTCTGGAAATGCATGTTCTTAGCCTTAGCAAGAGTTTTGGTAACTTGTGTAGATCATCTATTATTAACCATCCGATTAAAAAAATTCAATCAACGATCATGAAATTTGGAGAAGTGATCATTCAACTTTTCGAGAAGCCATCTTTCAAAGACTTCTAAACAAAATAGGGTGGGTTTCTTTAAGCATGGAGTATTACAATATAAATCCAATTGCCAAATAGAGTTTTTATGAGTAAATTGTAAATTTAGTTTCTATTATTTCTAAAATCCATTAAAATAGTCCTTAAACTAGATAAAATATTATTTTAATTTCTAATGTATGCAATTGTTAATCATCTTAATCTTTATAATTTAAATAAGAACTAATTTTTAGCACATGCATGCAATTATTATTCATTCTATGTAAAGATAATATGTAGCATTTAATGATGATGTAAGAAATATTTAATCAATGAATTTAGTCTTCATATAATTTTAAGTCTACAAATTGTTTAGAAACTAAAATAATAAATTTTGAAAAAAAATAAATTTTAAAGCATGTCACTCTATTATGTTATCATTAAATGTTATATGACATAATTAAATAATACTTAACGTGTTAAGTTAGCTTGTCTGTTTAAATAACTAATATTTAAGTAATGATTAATAATTACATGCGGTTAAAGACTAAAATAACATTTTGTTTAGATTATGAATTATTTTGATGAATTTTTTGAATTATAAGAACTAAAATTGACGATTGCATGCATTGAAGACTATTTTGATGAATTATAGAAATAATAGAGACCAAATTGATAATTTACTTTCTTTTCACTTACTTAGAAATTGATTTTCAACAGAAAGGTAAAAATGGGCCCTTCAGTACATAGTTGTAGCATTTATTTATTTATTCCGAATTTGTATTTTGATGTAGTTCAATGAAAATGGGACGAAAGTGTTTTACCAGGAGCGGCGAAGTCCTCTTACTATGACATAGATGTATAGTTTGCTAATCAATATGCAATACATGCTAAAATTAAGGTTGTTGATATTTATATTTGAGCCCAGAGCAGACAATAGATTGTGTTGTTTGCTTGTTTTAATATTCTGCATCAAGGAAATTACTTAGTTATAATCAGATTTGATGGGATAGTGTAGAAACTTATTTTGCTTAGATAATTGTTTAAGCCATGATAAATTTACACACTTTCAGTACATACAAGCAATATCCTTTACATTGTAATACAGTGTTCTGCCGAAAAAACATTTTGATTCACCATCTGTTCCTTGTGTAATTTTGTCAACCACCAATATGTCAACTTTCTGGTTCTACTGAGACACTCAAAGAACAATAAATAAATAATTTGGTCAAACTAGATTTTTTTTCCTATGGTTCACAATTCTTGGCTTGGGGCACATCATTTGTTGTGATTGAGAAGTTGGCCCTGATCTCATTCCTGCTGATTTTAGTTGTATTTTGTTAAAGCTGGTTCATAGTTTAAAAGTTCACAACTTCTATTTGTTTTTGCAGATTGTACAAACAATTATGATGACACTGAGATAGGGGAAAATCTATGTTGTTTAGATGGCATGAGAAGCATTATAGCCGAGAAATGTAATTCGAAAAACAGCGGTTGTATATCTCTCTCACCATTTGGGCTAGCTACTTACAAAATGCGGAGAGATATTTGGTTAAATCCTTCTGATAATGGAAAGGTGTTGGATCTGTATAGTGCTGCAGACTCGTGGTTGAAGCAGCTCAACACTTACCACCATGACTTCAAATTCTTCTCACTCAGATACAACTTGTAAATTTTGGTTGGTGTTCATTCCTAACTGACCACCCCTTTGCTTAGGTTGGTACTTTGACTTCGGCATCAGAAGCTTCCCTAGGTTCAAGTCCGCAAAACACTGAGAAAATGAGGTTATATGTCAAAAGGATGATGTATAATCCTTGAGCAATGTTAAGTTTGGTTTATTAGGGGTCTTGTGAAGTGAGATATTTTCTCCCCAATCTTTTTTTAGCTAAGCTACTTTCCTAGAAATTTGACAGCAGAGGTAACTAGATTATTCTCTCTTTTGGTATAGTTGTTTTTTTTTTTTTCTTCTTTAAGTACTTGCATTTTATTGACTTTTGTATATCCTTATTTATTTTAATCTGGATTCAAGGTAGATGCAATTATTATTATCTTGATCAAAGAAATTCTTTATCTGATTAAGTTCTTAGCTTTCACTTTTTGGAGGGGTAGCCTCCAATATTGCAACATATCATTTTATGAGGCAAAATTGCTCAATCAAATGAGATTCTGAATGCTGCAAGGCCACCAATCCAAAGACGATAAATTTGCTAGAATCGGGCCAGTAGGGATCAAGAAAAATTACTGTTTACTTTGCAGCATTGTTCTAGTGACACTTGGGAATCAACTTCCGTGAATTGTGGAGATAAATGAGCAAAAGCTTGACATAAAAACGGCCTTGGCATACTATGTTGGTAAAGCGCATGGACATGAGCGTGGTTAGGTGACCCATTAACAGTAAGCTAAGACAGTGAGGAGGACCACATAGATAAGGCAATTGTTTTAAAAAAAGTTATTTTTTAATTTAAAAAATATGATAACACCCTCTTTTATAATATATATATATATATATATATATATATATATATATTTATTAAATTATATAATTTAATAATTATATAGTATTTTCAAAAAATTATATACATTTAAAATTAATTATATAATTTAAATTAATTTTTAACGTATGCTTAAAGATAAATGTTAAAAAAAATAATAAAATTTTCTTAAGAATTATAATATTTAATTTTTCTTAAAAATTACTAAATATTAGATTTTACGGTCTCTTATAATATTTAATTAAAATATTTATTGTATATTTTTTATTACATGTTGAAAGAAAACATTATAATTTAAATTATTATTTTTATTTTCATATAAAAATATGATTCTCACTTAACAGGATAAACAAAATCCATGAAATCATTTAGATTTGATGATAGTTGAATAATAGCTTCTGACGGTGTCTCCATCACATCAACGCGCTTCCTTTCCGTGCACTCTTAAACACTAACTCGTACGCGTTGATGCGAACCTTCCCATTTTCAAACACACGTCTGAAATGGTTACGGCTATGGGTTCGATTCTACTGGGTTTCGGTCTCGGAGTGGTGGCCATTGTTGCTGCAGAAGCTCTGGGACTGTTATGGATCATGAAACGGTTGCGGCACAAGATCAAGCATGACGAAGCCACCCTCTCTTCCCAAACCCATTTCGCTATTACACAGTCACTGCTTGATCCCCAACAGTCTCTTGACTTTGCGTTTAAAAAGCAGGTTAGCACTAATGGATTTTGTGTGGCTTCAGAATTTGAAACGCCCAAACTCAACATAATGTGGTTGGATATAGTCATGCTCATGGTAGAGATTATTGTGTTTTTAAAATAATTTATTTATAATGGAAATTATTAGTCAATGAGCTTTCTAGAAATGTAATTTTGGGCTGCTGAAAGAACTTTATGGTATGGTTCGTATATTTGATTAGTTAGAGCGATCATACTGAAAGAATGGTTGAAAACTTTGAAAAACAATGTCTTGTATGAAGTGTGGCAAAAAACCAATGGTTCTGTTATGTTTAAATCAGAAGGTTACACTTTTAAAAGGTTTCTTTGGATAAAGGTTGGTTTCCCAAAAACTAACTACTATTTGATTAGGTCTGATTAATTTATTTTTTTACCTTAAATTTTGGGATTCTTCATTTGCTTTGATTTTCAGGGTGTGGTTTGGGTTCTAGAATCAGGAAAAATTCCAGAACCATCAAGAGAACAAAAAAGAAAAAAGGAGCTCTTGGAGGTTTCCCCTGTTAAAATGTATGGACAAATGAAGGGTCAATCGCTAATTCTGAGAGGCTCTGATGGTTTGAGCACAACTATTGAACTCAAGGGCTGCACAGTTCAAGCTGTGTCAGCATCAATCCTTTCTTCAAGAAAATGGTAATGTGATTTATTAGGTGAATTTCATGTGCATTCTTCTTCCTCCTTTTTGTTTTATTTATTTTTTCCTCTCGCCACTTCCCTCATGTTTTCTACTTCTATTACTACTGCTTTTTGTCCTAGTGGCGCATGCATATATGTATGACCCTTTCTAGTGGGAATGTGAGTAAAAGAAGTGGCAAAATTCTCTAACAGGTGGCTAGAATTACCATAGAGGATATTTTGTTCTCAGCTCCTTCTACTACTGCCTTGCCATTGTAGAATTTATTTGAATATGAAACTGTTATTCATGTGAAATCACTGCTGCTGTTATCCTTGAGCAGTATTACAATTTGCAGAAATCCCAATCCTAAATTGGTTATGTTAGAGTCACTGTTCCTCTTATTTATGACTTGCAGCTTAGAGAATGTAAAAAAATGGGTTCATTTGTTAGAGCTTCCCTGATATTAAATTTTACAAGGAGAAATCCCGTTTCCTTTGTGCCTTGCATACTCTTGAATAAGGTAACTTGTGATATGTTGGATTTTGGGTATTATAAGTAAAATAATATTGGAAAGATAAAATTTAATTTTGACTATGGGTCATTTATTGAGGAAGATATGCTTCAAGTTCTTATTTGATTGGTGTTGGGGATGAATCTTATAGGGCAAAAAAGTTTCCCATCAAAGTGGAAAGCAAGACCTCTGTCATATACAATGGAAGCAAAATTATTTACATATATCTTGAAACTTCATGGGAGAAGGAAGCATGGTGTAAGGCTCTCTATCTGACTTCATGTGATAAAAAAGAAAAAGTTAAACAGGCTACCCAGTTGCATGAAGAGTTTCATAGTTATCTGACATCCTTAAATTCTTTATACCATTCTTTTATGAAACCATCGGTGGGATCAAATATTGAGGCCATAGAAAGAGCTAGTAGACCTGATGGTTCGTCCTCGAAGGTTCGTCAATTTTTGAAAAAGTTTGCTAAAAGAACTTCCCGAGTTGGTTTGGAAAATATATCAACTTGGACCTCACTGTCAGGCCATGAGATGAAGAAGAACACCGAGAAGCTTCGTGCTTGCCAAGATGCAATTTTGGCCACTAGATTGTTGAAGACTACTTCAACATCAAAAGTTCTTAAAAATTGCTCAGTAGATGATGTTCCACCATTACCTTCAAAGTCATGTCATTCAGGAAGTCAGAGTCTTAACTCTGTCAGCTCTGATGCAGAAGCTGATGAAAAGTTTGGTATTGATGAAGGAACGTTATGTTGGAATTTGATGATTTCCCGGCTCTTTTTTGATGCTAAAGGCAATGAGCAGTTAAAGAGATCCATGCAAGCAAGGATTCAGGTTCAAGCTTTTCGCATTTGATGTTTACTCGTTTGCTTTGAGTGTTAGTTTTATTGTGTGTGTGTGTTTTTTTTTTTGTTTTTTGTGAAGAAGCTTATCATTTTGTCGAGGTATCAAATTCCTGCCACCTATCTATATTATTTATTTAAAACGATAATATTTGCTTATTCATGTTGGAAACACGATAACAGCTGTTATATCTTTCTTTAACCTCTTTCATTGCTTGTAATTCCTAAAACCCAAGTTTAGTAGTACAAGCTGGAATCTGTTAAGCTTAAAAACATTAAGAATATAGAAGCTGCTATCCTTCCAAGTCACTCTAAAGATTAATTTTGTAACCTTAACTGATTTGGTAAATTTAATATCTGACTATATCTAGCAGTTCAAAAGGAAGTTAACCCATTATCAGAGTTTTTTGAAAGTTATAGAAGAAAGAATTAGTTGATTGCAACATTTGTTTGAATTGGAGGGGTGATTATTCTTTTGAACATGATTTTCCCCCTGCCCTTTACTTGTGAACCCAACTTCACTTCATTATGGTTTTTATGAAATAAATATTGATTACATCATTTTGTTTACAAGAACTTCCCACAGAAAACTTCATTTCATTATGATTTCTATGAGATAAATGTTTTTTTTTTCCTTTTTGGCAGAAAACATTGTCCAATATGAGAACTCCCAGTTATATTGGTGAAGTTATCTGTACCAACATCAATATTGGGAATGTTCCACCTTGTATTGCAGGAATGAGGGTTCTTCCTATGGAAATGAGTGAGGTATGGGCCTTAGAAGTTGACATTGAATATTCTGGAGGTGCTGTATTAGAGATTGAAACCAGGCTTGAGGTTCGTGAACTAGAGCTCCAGGCAGGGACACAGGACTCAAATCCACAGCCAAACAATGCTGGAGCTGTCCCATCAGATCTTCTTGAAGGTTTTGAATATATTGGAAAGCAATTAAATTTTGCAGAAAGAACAAATGATTTACTAGAGCAAAAAGAATATGGTGATGGGAACTCAGGTTAGTAAATTAATCCTATCAAACCCAATTATTTATGCACTTTCTCTGAGAGTCCTATCAATTCCAAGTATTTGTGAACTCTGTCTTTGCCTTTTGAGTCCTATCAAACCCAATCATTTTATGCCCTTTTTCATTCTTCCTGAAATCCCACTTGAACTTAATTGATTGCCTTAGAGGATTTCCAATGTGCTTGCCACCTAGGGTCAAACCACTTTCTAAGTTTACAGGTAGATGGAGATTATGGGCAGGGGCTTCCAAATCCTGTAATTTACTATCTTTGATTCTTTTTATGAGTTCACAAGTTTTTCCAATTACAACAACGGCAAAGAAATTGTGTAATTTTCACATTTGTGCTCCCCCTCCCTTCTCTTATTTTCCCAAAGAATACCTTAATGGTTTTTCTACCTCTGCTTGTCTCCTTAAAGAGTAAATTCCAACATGTGGAGGAGGAAGTATTGTCATACCTAGATAGTATTATATAAAGCATTTAGATTGTTATTGTGATGTTTATCTTATTTTTCTCTAAGCAGATGTGTTTAAGAGCACTGTGTCTTCTTTAAATAATGGATCAAGATGGAAATCTATATTAAATTCTGTTGCCAAACAGGTTTCACAGGTACCATCTGTTTACTATTCCCTCCTTTATTCCATTGGTTGTTTCTTCCCACATTCTACTTCACATTTTGCAGTATGTTTTTACACTATTGGAGTTTGGCTATTTTAATATTGTCATTTGGTTGTATTAAATGGGTGTATCCCTCTCTTTTCCTTTTTTTTCTGGGTTAAATAGCAGGTAGGTATGACTTGCACACATCATTATAGTTCAACTAAGTTCTAATTTTTTGCCATCACATATTTTGGTGCATGATATTGTTGTATGGTTCTAATCTGTTTGTGGACCTTTGAGTATATTACACCAACCTACCTGTGGCCTCTCCATCTCCAGTGTTAGAAATTATACTCAATTTTTCTATTATAACTTCTTGTCAGACCAATATCTCCACTTTGTTATCCAGACACTTATACCCTGGATAAAATATTTTCATTACCCCGTTGGAAAATCAACCTCAAGGATAAATGAATATTCTACTGTAAAGTAGGAATGTGATTAAGAGTTTGAGAGGCTTTGTTAGAACTGAAACCATTATACATTTCCGCTATATATATATATATATATATATGTTTTGACTCTGATTCTGTATGTTATCTTTATTTTCCCTCTTTTTGGTTCTGCATGTGTGGTGCCTAACCTCTTTTTGGATTTGACAGTTTTCAAAGCCACTCAGGATATTCCAAATGTTGTCTTTGAGTATTTTTTTTATCGATTCATACACAGGAGCCCGTTCAAATATTTGATAATGTGCAGATGTTTTGTTTTTCTTTGTTTCTACCTTCTAAGTAGTCATCAGTTCATAAACAGCTAAAGTTGTTTTATTCTCTCAAGTAACGGATCATTTTTTATCAAAAGGTTCCTCTCTCTTTGGCAATAAAAGTAGCTTCCCTCAGAGGGACATTGCGCTTGCATATAAAGCCACCTCCCTCTGATCAATTGTGGTATGGTTTCACATCAATGCCAGACATTGATTTCAACTTGGAGTCGTCTGTTGGGGAACATAAGATAACTAGTGGACACTTTGCTTTATTCCTGCTCAATAGGCTAAAGGTACGATAGCTCTCTTTCCATTTGATTTATAATTTATGAATGAAATTGAGCTATAGACTAGTCTTTCCCGGCTGTTCATTACTTCAAGTTTGAAATATTTTGTTCATTTACATGTGTTTTTTTAACTATTTAGGAACATTTTACATCATCATCAATATCAATAATTATATACAAAGATCTTTAATTTTTTTCTCCCTCCATTTGCCAATTTATATTGACTTCTTTTTGAGTGCCTATAAACTCTCATTATAAATGTCCTACCTTTCTCTCAAGTGAGTAGCCACAGAATTCTGGCTTGGTTAATATCTTTTACTTTTTTTATCTGTTTAAACTCTTCTTTTTAGAATAAATAAGAGTGGCTTTCACTTGCAAACTGAATTTAATTTTGCTCCTGCAGACAGCAATTCGGGAAACTTTAGTGCTCCCAAATTGTGAAAGTGTATGCATCCCATGGATGTTAGCAGAAAAGGATGATTGGGTTCCTCGGAATGTTGCTCCATTTATATGGATTAAGCAAGAATTTGGAAATGGGACTTCCACTTCAATTGATTCCAATAATCAACCTTCTGTTGGAGTGAAAGCTAGGTTGGAAGCTACTGCAAGCAGCTCAAGCAATGATCCGGAGCACAAAAAACAAAATCCAGAGAGTACCGAATCTAGTCCAGAAAGCAAATCTTCAGATTCTCTAGCACTTCCATTAAGTTCTAATTCAGTAACACTAGAAAGCAGCAGGAGTCTGGAAGAGCTGACAACACCTTTGTTAGTGAATGACAAACCTCAGGAAACTAAAGATTTGAAAGAATTTAGGACACCATTGTTACAGAATGACAAGCAACTTGAAACTAATGAACAAAATATGGAGAATAATTCGGAGTTCCAAGCACAGCACAAAAGTGTGCTGGAGAAACCAAATCATTCTATTGAACAGGAAGATGGACTGCCAAAGAAAATGGGTAGAAGGGAAAGGATGCTTGATTTGGGCAAGAAGATGAGCGAGAAATTGGAAGAGAAAAGGCGCCACATTGAAGAAAAGAGCAGACACATTGTCGAGAAGATGCGGGGACCGTAAGAAATAGAAACCAAGTAAATTACAAAATGTTTATGATCTGTTGAACTTCTGAAAGACAAACTATCCATACAACAGCAGAATGTGGGGTATCAGATATTGTTCACTAAATGCGGTTTGTACTTTCTGAATGCTTAGATGATCAAAATTAGAATGCAGCTAGATTACACTCATGATCCTAGCGCAATAAAAATTGTTAATTAATGTAGTGTTGTAAATTTGCCGTAGCCACAGGGACATCAGAAAATTTGTTTAATATCAGTACTATTGATTCATGCCCAGTCTTATATTTGAGATATTTTTTTTATTATTTTGCATACCGTTTCTATTAATGCCTTTGTTATTGAACAACTGCGTCGTCCGACTTGAATTATCAAACGAATCGTAGAGTTAGGTTTGAAGTTTAAACCATTAACCATGAAATGAATATTCCTCTTCTACTTCATCTTTACTCTTAACTGTTAGGAGGGTTCTTCATAGTTCGGTCGAAACCGAGTTTAAGTGGGTAGTACTCAAACAAAACTATCTATAACCATATATACAATTGCAAGTTTGGTAGCTGTGAAAGTTATAGAAATAATGTCAACTCTGTAAGAAACCACAAAAGCACTATGGCTTAATAATGCACTTCTTTTGGAAGTATCAACATCTCATATAGCAAGCAGAGTTCAGAAATGATGGATTTTTGGATATAGAGATCTGAAACACTTATTTCATTGAAATTGAGAGGAATCGCAAATACAGCTAGAAGCACAATGTTATGTACATTTATACTTATCTTTGCTGCTATTGAAGAATAATATCCTGTTCCTTTAATTGTCGTTCCCATTTTGGAACGTTGAATGGTTTACCAGTAAGGTTTTCGTAAGTTGAAACCTGATTCCTCTTCTTCATCTACCTCTCTGCCACTGGAAATTTAGACCTCTTGGGAGTGAGGAGATGCATCTTACAAGCATGTGAATCTAATTCAACAGATATTTCTCCCGAAACCAATGTTTGTGTTGAGTGCTGCTGAAATCATTACACATTATCAAAAGTCAAAACCATGGAAATCAGAAATGCTCTGCACTGTTCAGAATAAAATAAGTATATATATCATACCTTCCATAAATCTCTTGCATCAACTATAGTCCCTGGTTCTAGGTCAATGTCAGACCAGGTTGCAGTCACCGTTGCATTTTTTGAACTTCTATTCCATAAGATCACTGCTACCTTCTTACCATGAAGAGGACCTGCCCAAACCAGCCCCGTTACAAATCTATCAAGAGGCTGTGGTTGAGAAATCTGACATATATTTTGCACATGTATATTGTAGATACTCTATTTGTGTGTGTAAGATTAAATTAGCTGAGATAAATGCACTTCAAGAGAGTTCAGTAACAGTATCTGAGTTTTTAAGTGAAATATGAAAGAGTAACAGGATATTACCTCCAAACCTTTGTTGTTTTTCACGTTCTTTCCTTGAACTCCAAGTTTGTCTGCAATACAAGAAGATTAGAAGTTTTAAATCTTTCTCTGTTGAAGAAATTAAATATTTTGTCTGTTATGAAAATCTAAAATGTTTTTTTCCTGTTCATGCCTAGGTTCACTGCAATAACTTCCAGGTTGCTTATCACAGTTCATATGTGGTGTTGTCCATTGCTCGAATATCACCACCAATAACTCCTCAGGTTGCTTATAAAGAAGCCTATTTATACACAAGAAAATAGTAAGCAGCAAACTACATTTTCCTGAAAGGACTTTATGATATATGGCAATGTGTCAATAGCAGATATCTACGTTTGTTTCATGGTACCTTAGCTAAAGCCCATATACTGAAATGGGCACGATATTCTTCTGTGGTCATGCCTCCATTTCCAACTTCTAGCATATCAGGATCTAAGATGCTAAAAAACAAAGCCATATATCAGGATATTAATTTCCAATTTTCATATCATCAATATTTTTTGCAATATTCTGAACTGCTGTGGTATACTTAACAATATTCAACTATGTAACAAGGTTAACTAATTACCATTCCATCCTCCAGGTCCAGCATAAGAAGCCCATCGGTCATTTGCATCTGCTATGGAAGTCATACTGCAGAAGTAGTAAATGTGAATCCGTTCACAGTATGGAAATTGAGAGGTTGGTACTTTCTTTAGCTCAAATTATTATGTTAAACCGAAACAAGCCACTCTTCAGCCATATCTTTGTCTAGTGTTCAGTAAAATAATGAATGTGAAATGTATCATTCATGCTTACCTTTTCCAGTTATCCTCAATATCTCCCGTTGTTCTCCAACTATTTCCCACACTCTTAGCTCAAGTTGCTGGGTCTTCCCATCCCCTATTTTTGAAAAAGCTATTAATTATAAACAATGCAGTTTGTGGCAACTTGGAGGGAAAGAGCAAATGGAATAGTAATTTGGAAAAAAAAATTGTACATCAGAAGTGGGACAACTTTTGTTATCTCCTTTGATTTTGGAGAATATTTTTGAGATTACACAAAAAAAGTCAAATGAGAGATAACAACTGGATACAGTGTCAAATATGATGTCAATTGTTTGACATTCAAATGAACAGTACTAATCATACATTTCATTACCAATTTGACTAACCATTCGCACTTAGAGATAACAACCTGAGAATGAATAATGCATTGCCATATACTAAGACAAATATAAATGTAAAATGTTTGTCAAAATGTGCTTTTGAATCAAAACGGGCCAATTGAAGAACTTTTATGTTAATGTTTTCCAATGTGGTAAGCAACTAAGCTAAAGGGTACAAGAAAGAGAATATAGCTTATTGTTATTGACTTATTGCAATTAGCGTTCATTTTCACTTATTGTAAATGCAAATTCTGTAACAAGCATATATATTTAAGTAATTAGAATAATTTAATATTTACCTCTCTCTCTCTCTCTCTCTCTCTCTCTATATATATATATATATATATATATATATATATATATAAAGGTAAAATGAAAGGATAAACTAGACTCCAAAATTCAAGTATATTATTGATCAAGATAGTAGTAGACGTAGTCGAGGAAGTATTGATATAGTCTAAAAGATACTTATTAGTGCATATTTTATATTCAAATAAATTGGATGTACAATTTTTTCATTTCTAACGTATTAATATATTGCACCACTCATTCTTATAAATTACTTTTAATTAATTATGTAAAAATAATAATAACTTTAAAAAAATTATTTTCCATTTAAAAAATATTTATTTATATAAAAATATTTCCCTTATTTACACGTATTGGAATAAAATATTACACAAAATGCATGATAAGATAATTACACGTATTGAAATTACACATTAACTTTTTTTTTTTTTGCTAGTACACATTCACTTTTTATATCATTGTCAAAATTTAGATTTTATATTTTATTTACGAGTATAATTAATCTTGGTTATGTGGGAAATTTTTAAAATATTTATAAAATAAATTTAGTATATATTATTTAATTTTAAATAGAGTAAAAAGCAACTTTATTAACATCACATAAAACTTAAGATAGTATAATTATATATAACATTTTTTTAATTTATATATTATAAGAGATATTACATATCCATATTATGTAATTTGAAAAAGAAATATTATAAAAGGATATAAATATTTAACTATAGTTATATAACATAAATTGATTATGTAATTTTTGTTACTAACTGAATTTTGTCATTCTAATTGTTGAATAACTAATATGTTTATATTGATAATGTATATTAAATTTTAAATAAATTAAATGTTTGTAAACATATAATTTTATAATTAAAATTTAATTATATTTAAAATACATATTAAATATAAAACATTATTTGATAAATTACTAATTAATGTTTTATTTATATGAATTATGTAAACTCAATCTATTTTAAAAATTTAATTTAATAGTTCAGTTGAAAAAATCAAATATTAGAATAACTAATTTTTTCTAATAATTATTTATAAACAATAAATTTTATTGTCTAACTTATAACAATATTAGTCCCCATTCTTGAAAGAAAACCATTACTAGAATACACTGAGTTTTTTTAAACAGATGAAAAGTTAGAAAAAAAAAATTGAAAAAATTCATTTATAAATTACACATAATTTTTTTCATTTGTAAAATTTGTTTGTAAAAAGCCCGCCTTTTGGCGTGTAATGTTCTAGACTGATATTACAAATAGAAAAATTCGTCAGTAATTTATAGATGAATTTTTTTACAGATAAATTGTTTTGTCTGTATTTTGAAACATATTTTTGACCTTTCATATAACTGTTTATAGACAACAAAAAATTCGTTTATAAAATCTTACAGACTGACATTACAAACAGAAAAATTTGTCTATAATTTGAAACTAAAGCGCAAAATATTAAGTGAAAATTACAGATGAAAAACTTTATCTGTAAATAGGGTATTTAAACACTATGTTTTATTAAATCAGTTACAGACAGAAAAATTCGTCTATAACATGCGAAATAGATCAATACCTCACTTTTCTTTCTTCTTCCTCCTCAATTTTCATTTTTGCATGTCTCTCTCATCTCCCCCTCTCTCTACCATTTCTAGTTCTTTGTCATTGTGAGTGGTTGGAGTATTTATTTAGAAAATAAATTATATCATTGTATTCCTAGTATGATACTCTAACTTTTAATCAGTTTAATTTTTTTATTTTTGATGTAGAATAGACCCTTATGTATATCTCATTCCATTTTGGATAAAAGCTCTTAGTGATTGTTCTAGTTCTCTCTCACTTCTATTCATACTTGGCCACATAATAAGCATTTGTTGGCCTTTTACCATTATTTGTCTTCATATGTTGGAGCCCTGTAGCACTCAAAATTCTCACTTCAAGTATTCCAATTGTTTGCTTCCAAAGCTTCCAAAACTGCCTAATAGTTGACCTTATATCACTAATATACATTGTTGATTCTAGCACATGATAAGCACCCTCAAGACACACTCTTAATTGTATCCTACTTGAGAACTTATTTTCATTCCTTTTGTCACCTCCAACTTTTCAAAGTTGTACCAATGTGAATACATTGTCTTGTGATTCAAAGAATCTCAAATTTGTTCAATAGAAAAATAAACAAAATGACAAATAAAAAAATAAAATTAAATAAACAAAATGACAAATAAACAAATTTAAAAATGTTATATTGATTTACCAATGCAGAAATTATAGATGAGTCGATTTTATCTATAAACTTTGAAAAATTTGTTTGTATTTCGCGTATTTTTTGTAGTGAACATTTTCACGATGGTAAGAATGTTTTGCACAATTATTCTCTTTCTCATAATGTTAATTTATATTATCTTTCATAATTATTTAATTTTTTATCATTTTATATTAATTTGAAGTATATCTTTTATGTTAAATTTAAATTTTACTTTATTTTTTTTGGATTTTGATATACTATATTAAATTGAAGATATCTTCCTCTTTTAGACTATGTATTTAAATTTAATTTGTAAATTTAACATGCCATATTAATAAAGATAAAGAGAATAATTGTATTTTATTTTTTATAATTTATTATTTAATTTTAAGAAATTTGTCTCTTTAATTATGTTTGATATAATATAAAATTTATTATTAATAATAAAAGCATTCATTTTTTAAATTTACAGAAGTGATTAAATTTAAAACATTTATTTTTTTTAGTTTTAAAAATATTTGAATTTGATAACATTCGTATAATCTCGAAAAATTTACTGATTTTTGAATATTTTCAAAGACCTTAAGTGGTATCTTAACACTTTTATTGCCCCTCAGATAAAAAAATTATTCGTTATGCCCTAAACAATTTATTATTACTTCTTATTGAACTTCCATCTGTGAGCAACTCTAATAGGTATCCTATATCCGAATTAGAGGGCAGCATACCGCAACAAAAGTGATATATTATATAATTTATATTTTAAATATATTTTGAAATTTTATTTTTCAATTAAATATATTTTTATGAATAATTTATTTTCTTTTATAATTTTATCTTTTTAATCATTTTTCTATTTTTTATTTTTTATTTTTTTAATGAATTTCATTTCAATTTTTAAACTACTACTTACTTAAATTTATAAAATTAAAAATAACATAATAATAAATAAAATTTTAAAACATAAAATAATTTAATAATAAATCAAAATCGAAAAAAATAAATTAAAGTTAAACCTAAAAAACAAACACGGCTTTATTTTTTTTGGGTCAACGACACCCGGTGTTAAATTTTCCTTTTTGAGATATGAAGTCTTGCAAGATGGAAAGACCAAAATTGACCATTAATTTGGGCGATAGAATTTGAGAATATCAAAGATTGACTTGGGGCTGTTTGGGTAGAAAAGATTAACCAAGTTTTATTTCAATATGAGAGTTCATGTTTTAAATATTTAATCCAATAAAGTGAGAAATGCTTACAACAAGATAAATTATTTTCACAGGCTTAATTAAACACTTGATTTTTAAGTTAAGCGGTTAATTATATGATAAAAATAAATTAATTCTACAGAAACTTTTCTAAGCGTGTCATAAATGTTTTTGGATTAGATTTTTGGAAAATAACTTTTTTATAATTTTTTAGAGACATTAAAACAAAAATGGTAATTTTCCCACAAAACGGTTTCTAAATGTCTCTAGATCAATGCTTTTTTGGGTCTTGGTTTCAATCTAGAACATTCACCCAACGAAGAGTACTTCTCTTTATTGATTGTAAATATTGTACTTGGGTAAAAATTAATCAAATTAAACAACTTAAAAAATATACTTATTTAAAAAAACATCTTACCAATATCTACTGAGGGGCAAGGATTTTATTATAATTCTATATTTTTAGAATATTTCTAAAAGCTCTTATAAATTAATTTCTTTTTAACAATATTGTCAATTATAAAGTAAAGAATATTACTTTTCTTTATTCTCAAAATATAAATTAATGGACAAAGTTTCATTTCTCAAGAGGAGAATCCATGTTTCCTATAAAACAAAAAGAGGCAGCTATTCTCTTTATATTTAAAATGTATTTTTAAAATACATATTAAAAAAATACACAATTGAAAAATAAAAACAACAGTAGTCGTGATGATTGTGAATTTTGAACAATAAAACTAATTCAACGTACAAGTGGAGAAAGCACAGTTTATTGAATATATACAGAGGACAACATCTCCACACTTGAAGAAGTTTTGAATGTTGATATTGCAAACCAGCAAACAAAAAGAAATGCATACACACACTCATAAGCTTAAGAGGTAAAGGGGGAAGGTGACAAGAAAAAGAGGATCCGTAGGCTTACACACACTTCATAATACAAAAATGAACTAGTAATCCCCAGCAGCCAAAGGTTGGTGATGATGAGGAGGCTCAATTGGGACCATAATGTATTCGTATAAGAGTGCTGCCAAGGCTGCCCCAAGCAATGGACCCACCCAGTAGATCCAATGGTAGTTCCATCTCCAGCCCACCAAGGCAGGCCCAAAAGCCCGAGCAGGGTTCATGCATGCTCCATCAAAGGGCCCACCCACCAGGATGTTTGCCCCAACGACAAGTGCAATGGCTAAGGGTGCAATTGTACCTATGTTACCCCTTTTAGGATCAATAGCAGTAGCATACACTGTGTACATTAGACCAAACGTCAAGACAATCTCAAGAATAAGGCCATGAAACGCTCCAAGACCCACCGACACATTGAACGCCTCTGGTCTCTACAATAGCCAACCGCAATATAGTTAGTCATTACTCATTACTTGTATTTTTATTATACTTTCACTTTCCAGAGGAATTTTATCCGAAAAATCTCAATAGAGATGATGTTTTCATCCTTAATTTACATACAACCAATGAAGCCAAAGATAATAATTTATAATCAACCACAATCTAAATTTTGGAATCTTAAAAATGGATGGGTAAATTGAAGTTTAGTTGAGTAACTTCATATCTCTACTATTGATGCATGGATGGGATCATAGAAATAGAAGGAAAGGTTAAAGGTGGGATTTGACGTAGCATACCATGTTGTTAGTCACAAGCCTCAACAAGAGGGCAGCCACTATAGAACCCAGAAGTTGAGCAACCCAATAATAAAGGGCTCCAAGGACAGAGATCCTGCCACCAAGGAGAGCACCAAAAGTGACGGCAGGGTTGACATGTCCACCAGAAACATGCATGCTACCAGAAATAGCAGCAAATAGAGCAAAAGCATGAGCTAGTGCAAGCACTACTAAATCACCAGCTGATGCACCTGGATCCTTGTAAATCTTGCCTACAACCCCACAATTAAATCACACACTCATCATGCACCACCAACATATATACATAAAATAGCATATTCATAGCACGCATGCACATATATTTACCATAAATTTAGTTGCTAAGTATGGACATGTAATTAATGTAAGTAAGGAGAGAGGTTTTAAGTATGGTACTGACGGAGAGCAAGTGCAGAGCCTTCTCCAACAAAGACAAAGATGCAAGTGGAGAGGAATTCAGCTAAGGTAGCTCTCATGGAATCTGGGTGGTTAGCCTCATCCAACCTTCCAATCGCATATCTTCGAGTTGCCATCCCAACAAACCTTTCTTTTTCACTTTCTCTTGGGGTTGGTGTTGGATTGCTAAAAGATATTGTCAAAGACCCAGTAGGTCTTTCAAGGCGTTGTTGACCCCGATCCAGTTGAAACTTGAAAGAGCTAACACAAATGCCAAGATGATTCTTCACTTAATACAAGAGCTACTTCTTTTTCCATAAGCTTGATTTGAAGGGTGAGAAACTTTTTAAGCTTAGAAGAAGGGGTCATTTGCATTTGCATGCATGACTGAAATGTGGAGTGCCACGGCTTATCACCCAAATAGGGATTCGACCTGAGTGGGACACGTGGATTTATGAAATGCGCAACGTTGGGCACGTGGTGAAATGTGTTGACTGCTCATTTCAATTTGAGATCTTCTATTTATTTCAATATACCCCAATCTTTATCATCATAAATACCTGTGTCTGATTCCTCTGTTTGTGTTCATCCCTTTGACTAAACTTTCAATCTTGTCTTCGAGATCGTATAAGTTGGATATTTTAATCATTGGGATATTCAAAGGTTTTATTAGCCCCTGATTTTATAATATATATATATATATATATATATATATATATATATTATTTTTATTAAAAAATTAAATTGAATATCATTTTATAAATTAAAACATTTTAATAATTTAAAAACTAAAATATTTTGACTTGAGAACTACTTTTCTTCTTCTATGTTTTAACAGTAGAACCAGCGATAATTTTTTAATTTTTTTTCTCAATGATTACAACACCAAATTGTTACTAACGCGGTCGTTCAACTTCTCGGTTTGGGCTTACGTTTCTTAGATCCAGACCATAAAAATTTTCTTTGATACTTCTACTAATGTTCCATTTAATAAAACCAGAGAAAGAAAATAATTTAATTTAATGCAAATTTTGTGTTTGATTGTTAACAGTATCTTCTTTCTTTTTAAGTTAAACACGTGTATTTCATATTAATTTTTATTTTTATTATTTAAAATTAATTAGTAATCAATTAATTTAATTATTAAAATATAATTATATTTTAAAGGCACCTATATAATGAAAGGCATTAAATGGAAGTTATAGTTTCTTGTATTTTATTTATTAAAAAAAAACATATATTTTTTATAAATGTTTTTTATGTTTTATTTTATTCCAGAGAATTTTTAAGTTAAAAAATTTATAATTGTCAAACACAATATACATGCGTCATAATTTTTAGATAAATTAGAATTAATATTTTTAAGAAATAAATTTAAAATAATTTGTATTAATATATGTTAACGAAATTTTGATATTATTAATTATTTTACGAAAATTAATTTCCGTAATGGAGATAATTGGCCCTTACGTAGCTAGCTGTTGGATTCGTGTGTGTTGGAACCCAGGAAGCTTAGCCTAGCTATGACTACGTCCTTCTTGAATTCTCCTCTTCCACTGCCAATGCCATGCACTCGGGTTCGTTATGATTCTACTTCAATCTTCGTTTCCTCTCTAATTGTGTATCTAATTCATGAATTTCACACTTAACAGTGCAAATTGAAGCAAGAAGTTAGGTTATTATCACGGCCACGGATAGGAGGAATGAGCAAAAGCATGGGTTTTAATGCCCCTGCAAATGGGGTTAAAGCGTTTTTCTTTAATCCTGCACAAGACCCCATCGCCAAAGAAGCTCTCAAGGTATTCTTTTTTATACGCGAATCATCTCTTTAATTATGTGGACAGCTTCTTTTGTTTCTGGGTACTGAAATTTTAGCATAAAAGTATGCGGGTGAGATCTGCAGTAATTAATCTTTTTACTTTTGATTATAGAAAACCAAAGTAAAATCTTGTTCATCTTAAATTTGCCTCATCAATCTATACTCTGATTGGCAGCATCTCATGACACTGGTCTCAATTACCCCTTTTATTGTTTCATCTGTAGTGTAGTATATACGCAATGGAAAAATCTTTTCTGAAGTGAAATTGACTTTAAAGTGAGCCAGTAAGGGTGTATCTGCTCGTAAAATTCAAAGCTGTGCAAGATCTTTCAAATGAAGATGAGAAGTATCCATTGATACCATATGGTAGCCCTGTAGTATATGTTTGGGGTTTCAAGCTGTGCTTACGTTGTACATCTTATCTCACTTTGAAGCCCCAAGGGGGTAGGTTACATAGTAGGGAATCTAGATTTCTAGATACTGTAGCCACTTGGAATTCAAGAATCTCTAAAGAAACTTAATCCCAATTGTTTGATTCAAATTTATCATTATTGAACTAATCACAAATGTAATATGTTGTCCCATTGAGGAGATTCATTGATATTTTTTCAATCTCTATGATTGATTGGTGGGACTATATGGTATGATTAAAATATTAGCATGCTGTTCCAGATAGTCGTGTCATGTGACATTGTTTGCCAACTTTAGAAGTCAGGTTAAGCTAATTATTGTCCATTGTCGAAACACTCTTTTTACTGTTTCATAACCAACTGAATTATCAACAGATAAAACTGCTGGTGGGTGATATTTGAGTAAAAATTATCTGTCAATTTTGTTCTTCAGTGAAAATACTTGTTTGAAGTTTCCCTATTAATTACATTTATCTTTTACCAACACTTGTGATCTTTAAATGTAGTTCTTCTGTTTTAGATATATGTCCGCAAGTAGAGGGCAGAGACTTTTCAGTGCTCAATTTTGTACTTTTTTTAAGTAGTTACTCCCAGCTGAACTAGCAGCTATAATCTTAGTTATTTGTAATATTGCATATGCATGCTATGCCTCCTTAGACTTGTCTCCTGTGCTTGAGTAAATTTTATGATGGAGCTGAAATGCAATTTATTTGACAAAGTAACTAGTTCCTGCTCAATTCATGGGTAAACATTTTAGTGATTTTACTCTGTTTTTATCCAGAAAAAGGGAAAGAATATTTTTGTGTGTGCTGCTAACTTGAAAACTTGTTACCTTGTCTCCCAAGATATAGTTAAATTGTATTTTGTTGCAAGACAATAAGCTAAAGCACTCCGTTCTGCTCACAAGGATGTTCGTTGGTGTTGAAACTTTGACGTGTTTTTCCCAACTTTTGTCATTGCTATAATTGCAGGAACCAGTGGCATTCTTGGGTGGAATGTTTGCGGGTATTTTAAGGCTTGATTTGAATGAGGAGCCCCTCAAGGAATGGGTTAATAGGACTGTGGAAGCTGCAGGTATCAGCGAAGAAGAAACCAATGCAGAAGAGTCAGCAACTGAGGCAGCTCCACAAGAGATTCAGATTGAGTAACAATTGCAATTGTTTCTTCTGTATGCAAGTTTTAAGAAACTTGCTTGGGATTAGAATGCCAACAGAGCTCTAAAAATCGGTTCAATTCGTTATGAACTATAATCTTCATATTACATATGTGAAACAGAGAACAGCTCTGACTTAGCATTCGTATTGGTTTGATAACTTGCTGGATTTGGTATCAAGTCTCTGTTTTGCTATGCCATCTAAAATTTATCCTCAAGCATTTTATTTTGGAAACCATTTGTCTTAACCTGCTATACAACTTACAAATTCTTTTGTACCATAGTTTTGTTTTGATATAATGATAAAGTGATAAACTAAGTTGTTTAGTCATGTAGTTTGGTCTGGTCTCAGAAACAGTTTCTGCCGAAGGTGTATTTTATATTAGTGAGAGTTCTGTGCACGAGAACGCCATTTTAAAATTTGTTAGTGATGTACACACAATTTCTCATCACGAGTGGCCCCCAGTTGAAGGAAATTACACAGTCCGCACAATAAATTCAAACACAAGCATAGTAGTTGTGCAGAATAAGTTTTTATGTAACCAAATATAATTCTTAATTTCGACGGGCATGCATTAGAAACTATACCTCACTAGATTTGTTGTTGTATATATTCTTTATTTGTTTGCAAGGAATGTCCTAAGACCCAATGGAAGTAAAAAGAAAATTGGTTAAGCTTTTGTTAAGACTTAATCGTATTTGCCGATATTCCATGATGTCTTTTTGTGAAGTGCGTGAAACGTAGCCTTAATATGCAAGTAAAGTTTCCTTCCTTGCCAAGCAAGTTCGGAGAATGTCAATACGTCTATCCCCTCATTTTATGTCAAGAATTACCGGCACTTGCCATGCATTTGTTATAGTTGAAATGACGATGCATGGTGCATAAAACATTGTAGTACATCATTTCACATGGGAGTGAAGTGGCAAAATCAGTGACGTGCAAAAATTCTAGTAAGACTAAGTAATAGAAATTTAAAGATATGCAGTGCACGTAAGTAGCATTGTTCTTTTACCTTAATGCTGACGATTTGTCACACCGACATCACTATTCACTACAGGTGTCCTAGCCTCAACAAAAGGAAAAATGTAAAAAGGAACTCTTGTCTCTGACGTAACACAACAGAACGAATTGTCAATATTTAGATGAACTACCACTATCTATTTCGGTAATTTACATGCCGTTTGTAGGTGAGGAAGGTAACCACACCACAGTATCTTTTGAGAGACCAATCAATCCATCTTCCACTTCATATTTAGAAGTCAAATAAGTAAAGTCTACATGTAGCAGCAACACAAACATTGTGTGCCGAATCTCCTCTTACCCATTGTTCCCCCCACAAAATTTGAGAGAAGCACTCAGCAAATCACTTGTACTCATGGCAGATCATCAGAGGCAGAGGATCCACCCAATGGAGGTAGGAGCACCACCCCCTCCAACAACCCCATTGGTGCCTCCAGGTTCTTCAAGATCAGAAAAGGGTAACCCTTTACACCATCCTCCCCTACTACATGCTATGCCAGCAATATACCCTACACCAAAAAAAAGAAGCTGCTTTTGTAGGTGCATATGTTGGACTCTATGCTTGCTTGTGCTGGTGCTCATTATCTTAGCAGCAAGTATTGGAATCCTTTACCTAGTCTTCAAACCAAAACTTCCCAATTATTCAGTTGACACCCTGAGGATAAGTGATCTAAGGCTAAACTTTGACTTAAGTTTGTATGCAAGATTTGATGTGGAGATCACAGCAAACAACCCAAACAAGAAGATTGGTATTTACTATGAGAAAGGTGGAATGTTGAGTGTGTGGTACACAAACACAAGGCTTTGTGAAGGTTCACTACCCAAGTTCTATCAGGGTCATCAGAACAAAACAATGCTCAATGTGTCCTTGACTGGTCAAGTGCAATCTGGAAGCACCTTGATGAATGCACTCCAACAACAGCAGCAGACAGGACGCATTCCATTGAATCTCAAAGTGCATGCACCAATAGCCATCAAACTGGGGAGGTTGAAGCTGAGGAAGGTGAAAGTCTTAGGCGAATGCATGTTGGTGGTTGATAGCTTATCATCTAATAATCTGATAAGCATTAAGACTAGCAACTGCAAATTCAGGATGAAACCTTAAATTTCCACGATGGAAGAGTTTGGCTTAGTTCGTGTAATTTTATTTGTATTTTTTATTTTTTTGGGTTGGGGAATTAATTTTTTTTATGAACAATACACTACTATTGCTGCAGTTGCTTACAATATTTTTGTTGTCTTTTATTTTAGTCATTGATGATTTTGATAATCTGATAGCGTGAGATTGATTGACTGAATGAATGCCTCATGATTTGTTATCAAGAATGTGCGACTAATTACCAATTTAGGTTGAAAAAGATGAATTAAGTGAAAATAAATAGGTTTAGTGTGAGTTTGGGTAAGCACTAAGCAGTAATAAAGTTGATAATAAATTTATTGGAATAAATTTTTAAAATATTTTGATAAAATTTATTAAAAAAAACATAAAATATTTTTATAATTTTCCTGTAAACTTTATCATAAGCTATTTCTCTAATTGACGGATTGGATTGGAAGACTTTATTCTTTTATGAAGAATCCAGTGTTAATGAACTTTGTTACATTAATATATTTCTTTTAATTCTCAAAGACTAAGGATGTAAGATTATCTCTCAAAATGCGTTAGGAAAACTGTTTCTCTTACACTAATTTCTCAAATTAAGACTCACTTGAACCTTAATATTTGCAATCTTCAATACTCCATACATCCACTCTAAAACAACACAACCTATTAGTAGTCACACCCCTTGTGAGTGATTATCAGCATTCGAGTCTCATATAACTATGTCATCCATTCATCATCAATAGTTTGCCTATCAACGTGGTAGCAATTTTGTACCCTCTCCGCATTGGACCACCAAAATTGTATTAGAACAATTATATAAATAAATAGATATGATGTTAATTTTTCTAAATTAATATTTTATTAAAAATTTATGAAACATTATATAAATTAAGGTTAAGAATTATTTATTTTTAAAAATAATTAATGAATATTTGGAGGATTATTAAATAAAAAAATAAAAAATATTTACCATTATATAATTATTTAGAACTCATTAGTTCTAATTTATTTGAATTTTAAAGGTGGAAATTTTGGTAAAAATATCTAAAAGTAAGAAATTTGATTCGATAAGCGGCTTGACAACTTTGGATAAGAAATGCTCTTAATACATCTTAGGCCTTAAGATAGGATAAATCATAGTTATTATAAAATGAAGATAAATTATGTGACAAAAGACACTCAGAATTAAATGTCACTCTTATCATAGGGCATTTTAATTAAAAGTTTCTTACTTGTAGGAGTTCTTAAACCCTGAATCATAAACAACAACAATGCATGCTACCTTTCTTTACTCTATCTTCTCTATTTTACCTCTCTTTTCTAATCACCATGAATAACCATGATTTTGCATTTATCAAGAACCATTTCTTTCTTTTATTTTACTTTTTTTTTCTTCTTCTTTACACACTTGTCTTGAAATACACTCAAATAAAAATCTTATAAAAAAGTGTACATCAAACAACAAAGCACAAGCATAAACAGTGTTATTTTCCATCTCATTCCTCTATAGTAATGGGAGATGATTCAATATTCATTTTCTCTTTCTTCAATATTCATTTTAGTATAGAAATAATAATAAATTCAAATATTTATTTTGAAATAAAATTATTTTAATAACTATTCTTGTTTTAATTAAGTTGCATAATTTTTCATCTTTTCTACATTAAATATTTAATATTATTATTTATTCATCATTTTTATTTATTTAAATATTATTTTAATACTTCAATTTATTTCAAATATTGAATTTTTTTGTCGTGATAAAAAAATAGTGATATACTATATCAAATCAAGATATATATTTTTAAGAAACAAATTAAAACTTAAAATTATTTTAATATTAATTTTAAATTTTGATATATTATATCAATAAATTAAAATATATATATATATATATAAATTTAAATAATTTGTTTTATTTAACTTCTCTTTAGTTTTTTTGTTTTTGCACTAACTCCTCTTTAGTTTTAAAAGACTTATCTTTATCTAATATCATAAAATATTTATTATTGTAATTTAATTTGTTTGATAAATTTGATTTAAAATTTAAAATACCCGTAACATACCGAGAACTAGTTAGTATATAAAAATGACACAATGAGTAAAGGGGACTGAACTCACTGAGCGACTGAATTTGAAGGAGACGGATTAGGGTTTCAGCTTACAGAAATTTCGATTCTGGAAGAACAATGGGCAGCGAAGACGAGTCGATTGAGCAAGCCGTTGCTTCCCGTCGCGAAAGATTACTGGCTCTCAGAGCTGCTCAGGAATTGTCCAATGCTCCCGAACCTGAACCCGAACCTAAGGATAATAACGACGATGAAGATGAAGATGAAGAACAAGAAGGGAAGGGAAGTTCCTCAAACGGGAGCATGAAGTTCCGTAACTATGTTCCTCATGATAAGCACCTTCAGGAAGGGAAGCTTGCCCCTGCAGTGCTCCCAAAGTTCGAAGACCCTGTGGCTGCTGCGCCTCCCCCACCCGAGCCTGAGGCCAACGACGATCCCTTTCTCAATATTGCTCCCAAGAAACCAAATTGGGACCTGCGTAGAGATGTGCAGAAGAAGCTTGATAAGCTCGAAAAGCGAACTCAGAAGGCTCTCTATCAACTTATGGGTATGTGCCTCCCCTTTTGCGCTATTTATTTCTTATTGTTGTTGCTCGATGAAATATCCATCTTATTAATATCTGTTATGTGCTAAGAAGATAATATAGGCAATTTATGTTAGTCCATGAAACAGAAATAGTATTTAGGTTAAAGTTGGCCATTGTTTTGTTTGATATCAGATATTACTGAAACAAACAAAAGTTTAGGGACAGAAATTAAACATAAGAATTGAGGATCACTTCAGAGGTGTGTCTTTGCCTCAACTAAATATATTGGTCAATATTACTTTCATATTTCTAGAGAAGTGAGCTTATTCCTTGCTTTAGACGAGGTTATCAATTTATCATAAATTGCAATTCAAATTGTGAATCATCAAATTAATTTTTGAATTGTGAGTTGTAATGGCAATTTGTCTATAGCAGTACTGTGTAATAAACAATTTATAAAAGAAACTAAATTTATAGGGTTGTTATGGTCAAGTGAGCAGATGATATGGCATGCAAAGTGTCATTCCATGTGGCTCCTTGCAAGGCATAACACCTTTAATGAGAATGCAACACATGGTGCATGCATGCAATTTTTATAATGATGTATATTATTATTAATCCACCCTTATATAACTAGTTAGTGTCGTTGCTCTTGAAAGTGAGGTAGGGACCCAAACTAACCTGCAGAAAAATGAATGGTTTGGATTGGGTAAATGAGTTGGTTTGGACTCAAAAAACACACAAACCAAATCAACATGAGGACAGGTCTTAGGTTAGTCAAATAAAAACTGATAGAAGTCTGTTATACTCATAACTATTTTCTAGTTTTTAAGACTGAAATCACATTGCAAGATTGTTATTTGTTGTGACCTAACCTTCACATTCCCATTCTCAAATTGTTGCCCAAACCTTACTGCTGTGCTGCTGTCATCCTGTCAACCCCCGATCCCCCATTATGTTGTGCTGCTGTCATCCTGTCAACCCCCAATCCCCCATTCTATTGTGCTGCTGCAAGAATGAATCAAAGAATGGTAGCTTAGTTTCCAACTATGATAGATTTTTTCCAATTTTTTATATTTTCCCTATTTTTTGAAAAAAAATATATATTGTTGAGCCAATCAGACATTCACCCAATCTAAATCATATCAGGTTGGTTCAGCACTGTTTGTACTCATTTTTTTCCCAAATTCAGCTTGACCTGATTCCACCCATGCACGAAAAATATCTACTAACACTTGATGTATTTTAATACAAATAATAATTTGACAACATATTTATTAATATAAACATAATATCAATTAGTATTAGCACATAGTTAAACCAAATAAAAAATATGAAGTGTTAAGATATGTTGTTATTCCTAATAAAAACAGATTGTTTTAATTAATATACATTATATTATAATGTAATGTTCTTATAATAATAAATTATAAAAAATTGCATGCATGTACTACGTGTCACATCTTTATTGAAGGTGTTATTTCACAGCACTTCTTGTAAGGTGTTATGTAAAATCGGCTATTTCATGTGACACCTTGCAATCAGCCTCATAGAACAGTCCCATGCATCCTATGTTTCACATCTCATGGAAGGTGTCATTCCATGTGACCATGTAAAAGGAGTTATTTCACATTCCTCTTGCAATATACCACATCAAATGGCGCCTTGCATATCATGTGTCGGATTCTTATTAAGGTGTCATATCATATAACTTCTTGCAATATTTCATGCAAAAGGAGCTATTCCACATGGCACCTAGCAAGGATCCATTTCACAAGGATCCTTGCAACACAGAATAATGCCTTGCACATACTATGTGTCACATCCTTGTTGAAGGTGTCATTTTATGTAAGTTCTTGCAAGGTGCCATGTAAAGGAAGCTATTCCATATGGTTCCTTCTTATGAGTCACATAGAATACTGCCTTGCAGGCCACATCAATGCCTACGTTACCAGAAACTCATCCGTGTTTAGTTTGCTATATATTTTTGGTAAATTATTTTTTAAATACTACTATTTTAGTTAAACTGGCTAATTGTAATTTAAACTGAATCATATGATTCATTATTCATAGATGCAATGAAAAATAGCTTAAAATATATAATAAAAATTATGGGAAGTGGTCATTGTAGTAATTTTGAACTACAAATTGACAACAAGACACCTTAACCACAATGTTATCAATGGCAGATGGCGAGTCATGTTGGACAGAAAAAAAAACTGCCCTAAAATTATGGCTGATGCCATGGTGGGGCGGAAGCATGTTGATCATAATAATATAATATATATATTATATCTACAAAACTATATTAAAAAAATCTCAAAGGTCACAGTTTTCTGGGCTGTACGTAGAAAAGGATAGTAACATGGCTGGAAAACGATGGAAAAGAGAACACAGCCTTTGGAGAAGATGCAGACTGAGTGAGAAACAGAGCACTGTTTGAAGAAGAAAACCATAGCACCAGAATATGCAAAATAGACACAGAGAGTGACAAATAGAGCACTGTATGAAGCATAAAAACAGAGCACAAAGAAGCAAAATAGAAAATAGATGCTGAAAAACAGGGCCCTCCACTCACAGATGCCAGAAAACAGCCGAAAAGGATGTCTTCTCCAGCAAAAATGGTGGAGCTGAAGGAGAAGCTGGCTTTAGAGAAGAAGGAAGAAAAACAGAGCATGAGAGAGAACATATGTACGTGTGACAAAATGTTCATTTTTCCCTTAAACCCAAAATAACAATATAGCAGGGGCAAAATTGGACTTTGCTCCCCTTCTCCATCATGCTAAATAAACGACCACACACCGGGAATTCGTTTGTGATTAGGGCTCAACCTCTACAATAGAAGAAATACTCCAAAACAGCAAGTATTTTGTGGCCGACCCCTGCTCCATGGCAGCATGATAGCAACGTTATCAATAAGTATGGTTTTGGGTTCTTGGGTCACTTTGAACCGGGCTAGGTCAGAGGCCCATTTCTTTTTTTTCTCAAAAACTGGCATTTTCTGCCATGGCCGCTAGGCACATAATGGCCGCCTTCGTAAATCCACCATTTTCTGTATGGTTGTGGCAGTTTGGTTGAAAACCACCACGGACATAGCTTAACCATTAGTTTTATGAAAGAAAATCATAAGCCATATGTCATGAGCCAAAGTGAAAACTAAGCAATGATATAGCCAAATAAGGTGTGCATAGAGCAAGTGACTGTCTGAAGCCTTTATCTTAGGAGCATGAAAACATAGCAACAGAACGACCAACCATTATACAGAGTGACTGTGAAAAGCAAAGTGGTAGAACAACCAACCATGATGCATAAATTGTTGGATTTTTTTTTCCCTGTTAGATACCATGTGAATCTTTTGATGATATGTGTGACTTATAAATTTAGCATTGTCAGCAATTTCAGTTGGTTGTTGAGTCCACTGGCCATATTCATGCAGCCTTTATCTATGTTCTGTTTTAGTTGGATAGCTGCCCTTTTTAGTTTTTCTATCATCAGATCCTAGTAGTTTGTGTAAATACTACACTTTCGTTTAAATCACTTATGCGCCTTCTAATGAATGTGGAGCCATTACAATGGATTTTTTATTTTCTTACAGTGGAACAAGAGAAGCAAAACCAATTGGCTGAAGGAGATGATACAAATGGCACAGCTGACTAGATTGCAATTTGTGGCAGCAGCTGAAAGATATTGAAGCAATATGCTGAAAACCTCTATTCCCATTTAAGCTGCTTAACGCTTACAATATTGGCTTCTAAACACAAGTCATTGCGATTTTGCAGTGTGTCGTGAATGTTGTATCATTCACTTCTCTTTCAATGACTGTGTGTGTGTGTATTAGATCTGTTTTTAGAGGTGAAATTTCCCTGGATTCTGATAGGTGTATTATTTTATAAATATACGCAACATTGCTCAAGTATCTGATATGTAATTTCTATTTCTTTTTTTCTCAATTTTAGTTTCCTATGTTGAGACTAAAAGGAATGCTTAAGCGGGTGATTAATGATCTTCAGGGCAACTGTTGCGACAATAATTAATTTTCTTATTTGATAGGATAATATTTTTGTTATTATTTTTCTATTTGATAGAATTTTATTCTATTTCTCTTTTAGGATCGTTGTTCTTCTTTTATAGGATTTGATTGTTGTTTCTTTTTTCTATAATTACCTTAGTGATTGTATTAAGAATTATTGAAAAATTCTTATAAGTAAAATTACAAGCAAAAGGGGATTCCTTTTGTGTCTTTTTCTGCAGTCATTAGAATTGGTATCAAAGCTCGATCTTGGCACCTTATGGCAGACAGGACTAAAGCATAGGAACAAAACGTTTGGAAGAATCAGTGAGGTTATTAAAGGGGATGACAGAGAAACAGGCTGTTGCCTTGTCTGATCTAACAAATATGGTGGCGGCTATCAGTATGAAATTCGATCAATTCACCACTTGGAGACAATTCAACTGGCAGTAGCAAGGGTGGTTATAGTGCGAACGATTCTCAGAATAACAGTGATTTTGGCCAAACTCGATTTTCTAAATTGAATTTCCCAAAATTTGATGGTAAGAATCCAAGTGGCTGGGTCTACAAATACAACTGATTCTTTAGCCTTGATGGGGTTGAAGGAGAAGAATGGATGAGTATAGCCTTAATTCATTTGGAGGGTAAGACTCTTGACTGGTTTCAGAATACGAAGTGGCTAAATCAAATGTCAGTTGGGCAAAATTTTCGGTCGATGCGGTCTCTCAGTTGGGTCCCAATATATATGAAAGCTTGGTGGGACAACTAACAAAACTAAAATAGACTTTTGCAGTAAAGGCATATCAAGAACAATTTGAAACATTAATGGCCAGAACTATTGGTTTATCTGAAGATTTTTTTGTGCAATGTTTCATTAGCGAGTTGAAGGATGCAATCAAGAATCAGGTAACCATGTTCAAATCAATAACCTTAACCCAGGCCATTGGGTTAGCTCTATTACAAGAAGGCACAATAGAGGTTATTCTTAAAGAAGCCAAATGGGTACATAAAGGTGGTGTCAATATCACTAATTATTCAACAAGCAAAAAGATCGATAACAATTTGCCTCCGATCACGAGAATTTTTGCCGCTGAAATGTAGGAAAGACGTGACAAAAAGCTATGTTATTACTATGATATAAAGTATAAGTCTGGCCACATATGTAAAAGGAGTTAAATTTATCTTTTAGAAGGGAAGGACAACGAGGAAAATGATCAGGTTGCTTCTGAAGGTGATGATCTTGTTGTTTCTCTTCTTACAATCTCTAGATCAGCCTCTCATCAAACTATGATGATTTGCGGGAACATCAAGAAAAAGGCCATTATTATATTAATTGACTCAGGAAGCACTCATAACTTCCTTGACCCAGTTGTTGCAAAAAGAAGGGGTTGCATAATCTAACGTATTAGCCCTATGAAAGTGGTTATGACAGATGGAACAAAATTTGTGAGCAATGCAATTTGTAGGCAACTTAAGTGAACTATGCAAGGGAAAGAGTTTCAAGCTGATTTGAGACTTTTATCCTTAGGCGGTTGTGATATGGTCTTGGGAATTCATTGACTAGCAAAGTTGGGGCCGATATTATGGGACTTCAAAAGTTTGAGAATGGAGTTCTATGTTATAGGAAGAAAATTTGTGTTGAGAGGTGCTACTACAACTCTTATTAAGATGATATCTGCAACCCGTATTCAACAAAAACTGAAACATTTGTCTCAATCATTGGCTGCCCACATCTATTCCATACGAATAGAAGATGAAGGAAAGATAAAGGGAGATGAAAGTGATCAATCCAAGGAACTTGTTCACTTGCTACAACAACACTTGAGTATTTTTGCTAAGCCAAAAAGATTACCTCCCCAAAAGGAGTATGACCATAAAATACCTCTTGTGCCAGGATCAGTCCCACCCAATATTCGACCATATAGGTATCCTCATGTGCAAAAGAGAGAGATTGAAAAGATGGTGTAAGAAATGCTCGAAGTTGGAATGATCCATAGAAGTGTGAGTCCCTTCTCCTCTCCATTATTGTTGGTTAAAAAGAAGGATAGATCGTGGAAGATGTACATGGATTATAAGTCTCTTAACAATATTACCATCAAAGATAAGTTCTCTATCATCGTTATTGACAAATTATTAAATGAGTTACATGGGACAAATCTTTTATCTAAGTTGGATCTTTAATCTGGTTTTCATCAAATAAGAATACATATTACTAATATTTATAAAACAGCATTTAGGACCTATGAAGGTCATTACAAATATCTTGTTATACCTTTTGTTAACTAATAATGCTCTCAAAATTCAAGCCTGGAAGACAAGACCAGTTTTCTAAGAGAGGGAGAATGTTGTGACAATAAATAATTATCTTATTTGATAGGATAATATTTTTGTTATTATTTTTCTATTTGATAGAAATTTATTATATTTTTCTTTTAAGATCGTTGTTCCCTTTTTATAGGATTTTATTTTATTTTTTTTAGAATTTGATTGTTGTTTATTTTTTTTTTCTATAATTACCTTAGTGATTGTATCAAGGATTATTAAAAAATTCTTATTAGTAAAATTACAAGCTAAAGGGATACCCTTTTTGTCTTCTTCTGCAGTCATTAGAGCAACACTACCCTGCCACCAAAGATCTACCCATTCTTTAGGGATTAATGATCTCTATGCGTAGGGTATAGCCCTGGATGGCCTGATAAATCAAAATCCACCTTATATGCGCATAAAACTTGGCGCTCTGTTGATAGATGAGTTTTATGCCTTCCGAAAGGACCGTCTTACTGACTTCACACGGCAAAGGCTTCTCTTTCTTCAAGGTCATGTATAATTTCACTGGTTAATATTAAATTCAAAAATTATCCGACCAAAAATGTTCGTATCTCTTTTCCTGGACTTTTCTTGCTCATTGTAGTTTTTTTTTTGGTCGAATTGTAGGGTTATATCTATATATCTAAAACAATATTAAATTGGGCTTTTAGCCCTTTACTGTACTGTATTATTGCAGTCATGCCCACAAAGCTTGCCCAAATAAGGAGTATCGACCAAAACCAACTCTGCCCAAATCAGAAAGCGTACAAAAAGGTGAGAATTATTATCTTTTCAACAATACCTTTTCTTCTTGACCCATAAAACAAATATTATTTTAATTATATTAGTCAAACCAAAATACAATCAGTTTTTCTAACAATTATAACAATACATTAAATTTTATTACTTAAAAAAGGTCAATATATACTTTTGTTTGTATATCCTTCTCCATACTGTACTGTATTTACATGGAGGTTTAGCTGTCACTGCACACTCTAGTTTGATAAAATGTCGAGTTCATCTTGTTAACTGTACTGTGATAGATACTGTTAACATGTCGAGATCACCCTGTTAAAACGTCATAAATTCCCTTAGCATTTCGAATTTTAACACAACCTCAAGGAAATTTTTCTTTCTCCGCAATGCACAAGTCAATTTTACACACGATCACTTGTACAACTTGATTTAACAAATGGAGGATTTGACTGCCTTTAGCAAAACAGTAATAATCTTATTATTTGGGTATTGGTAAGGAAACCCTTTCTTTTTTTCCCCTCAAATAGACAAATTTACATAGTAACACAACTTAAAGCTCTATTTCCACTTGTGGAGAGGATGGGAGGGAATCAATTTATGAAGAAAAAAAGGGTAAAAGGCAGACACAATCAGAAATAGTTAATTTTCTTCTATTGACAAGCACTGAAAAATCACCCTTCTGAGCTTGAAGTTGAATGTCTTCTTTCTGATATTTTTGAGGTCTGCAAATATATGTAGTTTTTTAATTTTTCATCCCTTGAGATGGTTGGGGGCACCACTTTGTCCCCCATTCACGTTTTCTGTTCTCCAAGATGGATCCACCTGAGGAAGTTGATATTCATCAGGTTTCAAAGCCAAGGCAAAATCAGGCAACGTTGGCGCTGTCTCCATGATTCTGTTATATGAACATTGACAAAAAAACATTATTTCATTAAGCAAGAATCATTATCAATTATTAAATTCAAAATATATTCAGGCAATAATTTACTCATTCACTCTGCAAAGCTTACCTCTCATAAGAGTACAGATCACGGTTTATTCGCACCTTGCTTGAAGTATCCTTAGGAATTTTCTCACACAGATATTTCATAGTCCCCCAAAGAGGTGGATTTCTGCACCATGACTGCCAGTTAGATGGACCATAAAAAAGCATATTACCACCAAAAATACTATTTTTTCTTTAACCAAAACAATGGTATGAGATCTCAATGATTAAGGTTCTGTTCATAAATAGGGGCAATGAGAATGGTGCCTAAACAAAGCTCTTATAAAATATGTAATATTCATGTCAAAGAGTTGAAGTACACAAACTGACCGCATATTCTAGGGAAAGGAGAAGGGATAGATGACTTCTTTGAGATCCTAACAAATGTTCCCTAATTTTATTTAAACAAATAAGTACACCAGAAGGTGTGGCTAAAATATTTTCAGGTTCTTGTATATATATACTGGGAACTTCATTATGATTTTCAACATATAGAAGAGATTATATTAAAGTTTCCAATTTTTACTTTTCACTGTCATTTTACTAAGATCCATAATGAGGACAAAAGATTATTTTACTTTCGGAGGTGAGACAAAGACCAAAACTATGAAGTTACTCAAGAATGGATGCCAAATTAAGGTGTTTCACAATTTCAATAAAATCAAGGGCATAGAAACTACCATGGACCATAGTTTAATGTTATTTGAAACAAAAATAAATGTGACATTTGCTAGTTTTCTAGCCAGAATTGTAAATAATCATCTCATATGTCACCTGATCACCTAAATCGGTAGCAATGAAACAAACGCATGCTGACCTCAGTGAGTTAAACCATGCCTAATGTGGAAGAAAATATCTACAATTAGCCTTGCAAATAGACAACAGTCAGGAACCAAACCTACCAACGGCCCAAGCTTAGTACTAATTAGTTAGCTGCTCAAAGTTTCTAACAAGGTGTATCTATATCACCGGCTAAGCAATTTTGGCAGAACACATCATATGCTAAAGGCGTAAGAACTTGACATGCCAGAAGTGCCATGAGAAACACTTGTCATTCTCTCAAAAGGAAGCATAAGACTAAGGTCATTGGCCCATGCAGAATCATATAGGCATCGTGTTTATTCCATTCATTCTAAGCATTCCTTTTATTATCTTCACATCCAGAGGATGCATGACTCATTTATTGGATCGCGTCTCCAGGCGCTTTTGAAAATTAAAATTAGAACTCTTTTCTCAGGAAGATAACATAAAAACATATCAGTTTTTATAAGGGATTATTATGAATAACCTTGACAATGGAGATGCTGCATTGAATGCATCACATAGCTTCTTACTTTCTTTGAAATACTCATCTGCCGCTTGCAAAGCAGCTACAGCCATCCCATGAGATTTCTCTGTGTTTCCCTCATCAAGAATCAAACCATGATAATAATAAGCTGCAGCCTGGTAAGATATCAATTACAGGCATAAAGGAATCAGTAAACCAGAACATTCCACTCAAGTCATATTACTATAAAGTAATACATAATAAATGAATAGCAAGATGAAAATTAGAGGGGAAGAAAGGCACAAACCTTTGCTTCAACGTACTTCCATTTCACAAAAAGACCATGCTTTTCGCCCCAACCATTTGTTAATGGAAGGTTCATTATATTATCTTGAGCCTGCAACAGTGTAAATAAAGTAATGTATGCTGGATAAATGTACTCATTTTAACATACTAATGCGCATGTGCATGCACATACACAGTGTACATAGAATTGAAATAAAGATTTGTCGTACGGAAAAATGCAAAAAATTCAGAATCAAGAGAAACAAGTTAGAAATCCTGTCAGAAATTTGGGATAGAACAAATAAACAGGATAAAATGAGTGCTAAGATATCCCAATGAGAAATAACTGAGACAAGTTAGTTACTTGGTTTTGAAATATTTTTAGAAAGAAACAAGCAAATTTTTCAACATAACAGAAATCATGCTAAAAAACCTTATGCAATGCAAAGCCATAAAAAATTTATTCCACGGACACAATGATACCCACTAAATCTGAAGTGATTAGTAGTTCGTATACTTTAACAAACTACTCTTTCATTCTACAGATATTGATTTGAAGTGCACAAGGCTCTAAACCACAAGGTCACATATTCAAGTACTAAATCAAGCATTGTTTACCAAGAAAAAAATTTATCTAAATATTAAATTTAGCAATCAACATAGTACTAAAACCAAGCAGAAGAATGTAGTAAAATGACAGTTACTATAATTCCATTCAATACAACTCACCAATCAATAATTGCTAGCATTAATTTAACAATGGAAAGATTTGCATTTGTACCTGTTGCCAATATTTCACCATCTCACACGCAAGTCTACGCTTCACAGCAAGAGTGGCTTTTGTACTATCAATTGCCATTCCAAGTTGGATATCTACACCCTATTACACCAATGAATAAATAAGCAAGTATACCCAAAATAGATATGAGAGAGGGAAAGCCATCTATATCTATATATTGAACAGTCCCCTTCACCAGTCTTCCATGCAATGCTGTTTAACATTTTATATGGTATTTCCCCACCCCAGATTTGAGAGTCACACATACACAAGTTTGATGCTACAGTACAATATTGTTCTACTCTAGTCTCATCGCCCTATCAAGTAAGACAAGACTTTGTTGTTGTTTGTTATCATATTCTCTTTACACCAAGCAAATTGATCCCCACAACATGCAGTGAAGCCCATTATTTATAAAAATGAAATCCCCAGAATTGTAGCATTATTATTAAGGAGTCCAGTCTAGTGAAACTTAATAATAAACAAATAATGTGATGAGAATCTTAGGAAAATCACACCCAAAAGCTAGCTGTTGTAATTGGAGAGTTCAAGGCCTTATCAATCTCACACTAGAATCATATACCTCCATTGTAAAATTGAAGCCTCATTCCTTGAAATTGGATCCTCACATAATGTGTGTAATTTTATAGTAGATGTAGGCAATACAAAATGTATAAAAGCATTTATGCATCTTCACCTAATAATTAATCTTTAGAGATGGTTCATAATATGCTATCTAAGCCTATCCCACTCTTACTGTTAGGCAACTCATTGTTGGGCAATTCTCAAGAGCGTCTTCATTCTGTCAAGTCTTGAACATCAATAGTGTGCGTTAAGATCCAACATTGGCCAAGTATATGGACAATTGTCCTTTAAGCTAGGTTTGAGGTTCAGTGAAGAATAGTCCATTCTCAATCTAATATGGTTCAGACCCAATTGGTTTATGAGACAGTATCAGAGCACTTCAATGACTAAGTAGACTAGAGTTTGATCATAGAACCTATATTCTTCTAAGTAAAAAATAAATTTCAATATCAAGGTAACATGGGCCAGTGTGTTGTGCACACTTCAATACTAATGAGCTTGTGTGAAGGGGTGTGTTAAAGATATAAAAGTACAAAACCATTCAAGTGTCTTAATTTAGCAACTGAAACTTTTCAGACAATTGATTCATGATATGGTTTCAGAAACTATCCCATTCCAATATTAGGTTCCTTTCACACTTGGAAATTACATATTCCAAATACCCAGTTCTGGCCACAAGGAGAATCAGTTAAGATCGTAAACTATTCACCTATCCGGGACATGTATCACTTATAATGACTTGGGCAATCCTTTCCTGAGTTAGCTTTTAGGATCAAGTTAGGCCTAGTCCATATAGTAAATACATACATAGCAGAGCTAATTCTGTTAATCATTTGCTTGGATAGACAACATAACTTTGTAAGAATAATGGAGAAGTTTGCTGCATTAAATATACTTACAAGACACATTAGTTTTAGTCATTAAATGTGATGATTTTTATTTCTTAATTCTCTGCTTGACGTCTTATAATTTAAGAATGCACAATGAACTATGAAAGGCATGAGAATTCATTTGGTAGGCCCGCACAAAAGAAAACATTAATACCTGTCCCAATGCTTGTAGACAGAGTGCTCGAAGAACTCCTTCCGCAAGGTCTACTGGTAAATTTCTCCTATAGTCAGAACCAATGGTAAGAAGATTAATAAAAATTGAAGATGACTGTTTTTAGATTACTCAAAACAGTGTGATGAGTCAATTTTATACACAGGTGCAAACCTGAGTTCAGCGGGCAACTGAGGAAGAACATGCCTGACAGCACAATCAAGATACCCAGCTGCCTTTAAGAAGATATCAACAGAAGCTCGTCTGCTTTCTGTTAGTAATTAACCAAAAGATCAAACATCCCGAAGTGTTGCATCATATAATACAACAAAGAATATTTTTCCAGCTAATCAGCAACCACAATATAAAACCAACAGGTGAAAAAATTATCACAAAATTGTATTATTCATTGAATCAGGAGATAAAATGTCCATTCCAAATTATGATAACTAAAACATGAAAATTATTTACTTCATATGCAATGCATGTGAATCAACTCCTACTTATTGGATGGATCCACCAACATGACAAGACAAAACGAAAAAAGAAAGCCAAAATTATATGTCTTCAAACTTCAATAGAAATGTGACTATTAATTAAGACACACCTTTCATGCCATATTTAAAGTATAAGTGAAGTATTTGCATAACCACAAAATGACCCACACAAAGAAGAAATAAGAGTAATTGAAAACTCTAGATATTCACTCAGGACTCTAATTGGAACTATTTTGATCAAATGTATTTTGGTTGTTTGATGTAATGAGCAATAAGATTATGGAGCAAGTAACAAGAAATTTGTTGACATCTACCAAAAAAATCTTATCATGCACCTTCTGATACTTTCGGCTGATGACCATCGGTGGATGTTCTTGGAAGAAGTAATAAATTAGCCTGTGATAGTGATAGCATTGCCATCAAGTGCAAAACTGACAACACTTCATACCAAGCATTAGACATGGCTGTTTCCTGTGAAAAAATTTCAGTTGCACCCAAGAAACAAAAGAGGAGGGGGGAGAGAGAGAGAAAGACAAAAAACATCAACATTCTTGTGTATGAAATAAATATCCCAATCAAAGCAGAAAAACATATGCATTTCAATTACCTCTGCATCATCTTCCTGATTCACCCAAACAAATTGAACTTTGTATTGTAAATGGCTTCCTGCACAATAAAGATAAGCAATTAATCAGGACATGTTATGGAGAGAACATGCATCATGTTTAAATGGACTAAAAGTCTAAAGCATGCTTTACCATCTTTGACTAATCCCAAAAGTACTGGCAAGTAGTCTTCAAGAGCCTGCTGAAGATCAGCCAGTGTTGAACCTCCTGAGGATGAAATTGTGTGATGCATCATTAAATTGATCAACTCATTCATTATTATAAAATGAATCATCCTTGCTAGCACTAACCATGTTGAGTGGCACTCTTCCTTTTGGTTCTTGTAATTGTAGGACCTTCTTGGCCAGCCATTACAACTATCCGAGTTCTAAGAGCAGACAGGCGTTCCACTATATTCTTAGACAAGTAATCACCAAGTGACTGTGCAAAATCAACGGGTTTGGGAATTCTTAGACCGGGAACATACACAGAAACTTCCCCAATACTCCCTGGCCTCCTTCTATTTCCACCAGAATCCTTTGGAGTGGAAACCAAGCACCCCATGTCCTGTGCACTATACCTGCTGATACAAAGAAGACACAGTGAATCACCACAAAGAATCTTGTGTTTGTGTGCACACAACAAGTTCCTATTGTCTCTGACATCAATCTTCACAAACTTATGAACAAAGTGATGGGAATAACAGTCCCACAAATATATTCCAGAAACAAAGATAATGATTCATCAATTAAAGTTTGAAAAGTTTTGAGAACATTTACAACTTACAGCGAAACTAACAGTAAAAAAGCCATCAACACTAGTAATTAAATGTCAACCAACAAAAAGGTGGTAGTAGGTTACTCACGAGCAGCATTACATTTTAAGTTGTACCAGAACTCTCCATATTATTTTAAAATTGATATATATTTTATTCAGCAACACTAATTTTTCTTTTATTTTTTATTTGGCCCTTTTTTCAGCAGCCTTAATGCTACACACTTCTTTATTTTTCTTCCTCATTTCATAATCTTAACCCATAATTAAAAATAAGAACCAAAGATTTATCCAACTAACCTTGTCCTTTGCCCTGGCAGTTCACTGATCAGGTCAAAAGTTCTGCTATTCTCTGTGCCAAAAATTCACAGGGGAGAAACGTGAGGTTGAGAAAAACTATAAACACAAAAGCAACTGGATCACAAGAATGGCATGAGACATGACAAGTGTGGTCCGTGTCAACGTTTCATTGTGATGTCAAAGGGAAAGGTTTCAAAAGATTGAAACAGACACGCATGCTAATAAAACTAAAAGGTAGCACTCTCCTCGTGTACCCCGTTACATCAACAACACAAACCCAACAACATAAGCTCAACCAGAATGAGAACTTCCTCAAGGTAAATTAGCTTCAAGGAAAAGGTTTTGGATCACAAAATTGAAGAAGTTGGCAACTGATATTCAGCAAAGAATGAGGATTGTTACTTGTGAGTAAAGAGTTTCCAAAGAAATCCAAACAAGCAACAACTGCACAAACTCAAAGGAACACTTGCAGCATTGTTTTATCTCTTCCTTGTACTAATTCATGAACCAACGTATCTTGTGACAGCTTCAAACCACTCCAACTAAATCCACCGATAAATTAGGAAAACGGTAATGCCCCAGAAAATCATAATGTTCCAGAAATAGACACTCATGTTTCAAGTTCAAAACTTTTTTAAAGCAAAGAAAAAAATGCTCCATTGGGTTGATGGTGATGAAAAATCACACAAAACCTTAAATTTCAGAACTGGGAATATTCCACCCCCAAAAGAAAAAAAACTTTGTCAGAATTCATCTCAACACATAAGTTGAACTGATTTTCCAACACGGTGAAATCCAAAGCAATACCCAACCCAGAAAAACACTTGTTATAAAGAGGAACAATTTCCACACTTGAATTTATCACTTCCAAGGAAGAACAAAAAAAACTGGACCCTGAAATCCAATTCAGAATCAGACGCAACTAATGAGTCTTACCATGAAAAGATAAAGTGTGAGCAATTGAGCAAAGCAGAGTGAGCCACCCAATTGCAATCCAATTCAGAATCAAAGGAACCCTAAAACAAGTAAGCAGAGCCCAGAAGCACAGTGACCCTGAAGCTGAAGATCAAAGAATCAAAAAGTAAACTTTAAAAGAATGTGATGCTAAGCGATTCCTTCTGAGAGACGAACAGAGACAGAGACACAGACAGAGACAGAGTCTTCTTTGAGAACAAAATTATAATTATATTTTAATTATTATGGAACATTGAGATATTGCTTCTTTTTATTTATAAACATAAGCTATAGCACTGCCTACAAGGTTGTGACATAAACAGCTAGAAAATGCTATTAGCATTAGTTGCCTTTATATATATTATTATTAACTATTAACCATTACTATTAATTTATTAGTCTACTATTAGTAGTAATGGCGCCCATTTTTGCAAAACCACGTCCTTTTAAAGCCTCCATTGATTCTCTCTCTCTCTCTCTCTCTCCCCTTGTGTTGCGTCTCCCTCGTTACTCTCTTTTTTTTCTTCCCTTTATTTTCTTTTACACCTAACTTTTATTAACGTGTGTCTTAAGATATAAAGTTTAAAAAGGAAATAGATTAAACTAAATCATATTCTATTTTCCAAAAGTTTAAAAATACTATTATATTCTTGAAGAGCTTGTTAATTAAATTAGAATCTATCATAAATATAAGTTGTATATATTGATATAATAATTTATAATTAAATACTAATATAAAAAATATACCATTAATATATTTAAATTAAATTCTTAATACTTAACAAAAGAAACGTTGTTTTATTGGGGCACTTGCAACGGCACGAATATAACTGCTACAATGTACAGAAGCATACACAAAGGGATTGCTTGCCGTCTCAGTCTTTTTTTTTTTTTTTTCCTAGAAATAAAAAATAAATATTTAATTTAAAACTTACAAGTTGGTACTATATATGCATAGATTAGGTCTGCAGAAAATTCAATCGCATACAACTGAGGTCATAAACCCTAGAGCTGATCCTGATCCATTCCCAATTGCTGCATGTTTTTTAATGAGCCAGTTTTCATTTGTTTTCATCATTGGTCGGTATTTTTTTTATGGATAAAATTATATTTTCCTCTCTCTTTTTAGGTAAGAAGAGAATATCAGTCCTTAAAGTGAGATCTAATATAAAAGATAAAATATAAATATTATTTTACTAAAATATATAAAAATTAAATTCTTCAAATTTCAGTGCGATTTTCTAATCAACAATTATTATTGCGTAAATTTAAAAAACAAAAAAACCTGACCCTCAATAGTCTGCGTCAATAAAATAGGAAGTGCCGGTTGTAAATAGCATTTAAAAACACGTGAATCACTTCCAAATCGTTAATGAGTCCTATTTATGACTACGAATGCCAAAACTTGAAGCCATCGTAAGTCTTCTTAATTAGTGTCTTTTGATTTTGATTTTCATAAAAGATCATTTTTATTAATGAATATTTGATTGTTGACGAATATAAAATTATTTTTATACTTAAAAATAAACAAAGACTTAATCCTTAAGCTCTGCTTCAATGCGTGCTTGGAAATAATTTAATTTTACGGTGACATCATTGAATGTAAGTTAAACTACGTTTAGTATCTCTTTTTCCTATTTATAATATTCTGCAAACTTCTTTTAATTAGCGATGTAGGGAAATTCTATATGTTAAGATGAGATGTGATTTAACGTTGTATTACATAAATTAATGTTAATATACACAAATAAATTTATAGAAAGTTTTTATTATATATCTTCTCTATTTAGGTTTGAATATGTACAATTCTTTTTTATGTTTAATATACTTAAGTTTAGATTATTAATATTTGGATACTATATTAAATATATATCTAAATAATTCGAATTGAGTCAGTAAAACTAATATAGTAAAGCACCTCTTTCAAATTTTAAATGCATTTGTGTTCTTAAAAACTCGAACCTTCTTCAGTAGAATAACTCTCATAAACTCATTTATGTATTTGATTTGATGATGAAACTTGAAGTCAAGATATCATAATATCTCATATTATGGACGGAATAACATGATTAAACGTCCACTTAATTATGATCATTTACTAATTAATTTATTGCAGTATGCGTGTATTATTAATGTAAACTTGTTTATATTAGTAATTAACTAATTAAAATAGAAAATAAGTACATTTTTAAAATTAATTATTATAAAAATTATAATTTACAAACGGTGAATTGTATTATTTGGTGAATATGAGTTGATATTTTAATTCGCTAAATCAAATATTGAAGGGCGGGGTTCCTGTCTTCACTTAAGAGCAAAAACATTGGAAATTTGATCTCATTTATTGTAAAGAGTGCTGACAGCATGACACGCGTAAAACACAATGGAATCTGCAAATAATCATTTTAATTCCACTGTACATCTCAAGACTAATGAATGGAATATGCAACCATATGGAGACTAATAAGCAATGCCTCATAATTATACAGCCTCTAACATGCATGATAGACCTTTCAGAACAGGAAAGACCGGCAAGTGTTGATGAATATTAATGTATGAACATTAATTATACAATATAAGTATCGATATATGTGTCCGTGGTGAGTTATGTGACGTGCCTTGATAGAAATGATATCTTGGCTTTGCTTACAGAAATGGGTATGTGATGAACAGTGTTGAGAAAGGGCAACATGTCATGAGAAAGAATCTTGTAGGCTTTTGCCACCACTTCAAGAAGCCGCCACTTTGGTGCAAAATGGACATGTTTCTTCTGACTTCTGAGTAGTAATGTCACTGAGGTATCATGTCGTATTTCTTTCTGGTTGGAAGAAAATGCATGAATCAAAGTTATATTAACTACACTCACTTTGTAATTGAGAATTAATGATCTCTAATTGAAAAATAAGTAAAACCAAACAAAAGCTAGAAAAGTTGAACATGGGGAAGCAATGAAAGATAGTTGACGTTAAGTGGTCCAATGTGGGTCCTCCCCACCATCCAAAAATATTTATCCTTTTGCTTCTTTAATTGCTATATTTCTTATTCGTCCCACAATTTTAGAAATATTTGGCTAGCTACCTCCTATTCCTACAATGTTATATCCGGGTATTTCATCTTATTATATAGTACTTATAAATATAATAATTTAAAAACTGGTGCATCTTTAATATGGGTTCATACGAGTAAAGCATGTAGTCACACGTCATTAAATTTAAAATAATAAAATTTGTCAAAACATGGACTCGCACAATTTAGTTATAGTAATAATATTTTAAAATTTTGACTCACATTATTCTCTCCTGTCGTGTATTCGTCTGCAGCAAAATTTTAGCTTTTAAATTGTCATCGAAAGATTATAAAACATTATAATATTTTATTATTAGTCAATCACACATTCAACTGAATTTATTTTTTTCTTTGTTAAAATTTATAATCACAAAATAATTTTGAGAGGTCTATTTCAAAAATTAATATTAAACATGAAAAAGTCATTTTAACATTTCATCATAAATAAAGGTGGGTGATTAGGAAAAACAATTTGATTGTCATTTATATTATTATAATTTTTTGGTTAGTCTTGGAAATGTCATAAGAACTCTATTAAAATTTTATAAAGTTTTGAGAAGCTAAGATCACTTCCATTTATTCCAAGAACTTATTCTGACTCTTGCTTTGTTATTCTGATGAAGTTAATTCAACTTTAATGGTAAAGCAAGCAATTTTTGTTATTCAATAGTAATCGTACGAATTATTTCACAATTAAATATTATTGAGATATTAACTAATAAATTATACTATTAACTTGTATGTTATTCGAAAAGTAAATGTTACCCGTATATTTGTTTATTATTTATTAGTCTATGTATAAAAGAATAGTGTCCCTTTGTAACATTTGTCTAATATTAATCTTTCTCAGTGAAATGTTATTCATAAAATTTTATTTTAATTCTCAAGTAACATATTTTTTTATTAAAATATTATAAAATCATGAAACAGACTTGTTTAATAAAACATAGAGCGCACTTTATTTTATAAACCGTGATAAATATTAATAGTAATGTTTAAAAATACGATGAATAACGTGTTATTAATATTTATTTTTCAATAAATATTGTAATTTTAAAAACTAATAATATATTACACCATAATAACAAAAACTTGTCGATTCATAAAACTTAGAATATTTATTTTTATTACTATAAAAATAAGAATTATATTTAGAAATTTCAATCATAATACCTGATTTTTTTAATCGTCACTAAATCAATAACAATTTTTTTTTTGTAGTGGGAATAATGCTTAAACATTTGATCTGGTCACTTGGGCTAACATTATTTAACAAAATTACGTCAATATAAACATCAAATACATTTGTGCATATGGAACAACATATATATAAAAGACGTGGCAATATCAATAAAATAATAATATAAAAAATATTTTGCACGTGGATAAACATTAAGGATAGATATGACAAATGATTTCGGCCCCGACAAATTCCCAAGACAAGTTGCTTTCACAGTTTCATAAGCATTGTCTGTTTATATTATATTTTAATATAAATTAATGGTTTTTTCACTGCTTTATATTTTTCACAGTCCTTATTACAACTTTAGTTTCAATGATATACAATTACGAATTAATAATGTCTTAAGAAAGGATAAAGTCACAGTTAAACCTTTATTTAGTTATATTTTGTTATTTTTTAAAGGTTGATTTACTTAAATTATTATTTAAATTATAAATATTTTTTTTATATTTTAAAATTATATATTTAATAAATGAAAGTTTTATAAGATCATTTAGAATAGAAAATTACTTTAAAAAAATTAAGAAATACAAAGTTTAAGAGGTGAGAAATCGAAGTTGAACATTTCAACCATTAGAGTGAACATTATATCACTCAAATATAGAACAATAAGGTTTATTTAGATAACTGAGTATTTGATAAAGATTGTTAAGTTGTTATCAAAATAATTAAATTTTTTCTAAAAATTTTAACGTATAGAGTTTAACTTAAATTGATTAAAAAAATACATAATTAGCTAATTTCAATTTCAAGATTTTAATAATTCAAGTAATAGTTTAAAAATTTTGTGAATTTGAATCAATTGAATTAAAATAATAAACGCAAGTAACTTGATGAAGAATAATAGGATAAAAATTATCAATCATAAAGTTCTGATTATCACAATATCTCAATATTTTAATTTAAGTTTAAACAATTATCTAATTTAATTATCAATTTAATCAAATAACTTAATTGAAATTGATTAGATTATCAGTTAACCTAATACACAATTAATTATTAAATTATAATATCAATCAAATCTTAATATGAATTTTAACTATCAAAAGAGTTAATCATGATCATAAATTGCAAATCTGAGATTAAAAAAGAGAAAAATAAACTCGAAGCAATTGATACAAAATTCAAACTAAATTTACTTCATATGGATTACATAAATTGAATGAGAGGTCTAGTCTTTTATTGAAGTACTAATCAGAGTATGAATAAGAAGATGTGAATTTGAAAAGAGAAAAAAAGAATATTGAGGGAGAAGTTTTGGAACTAAATCTAAAGATTAGAAAAACTAAATTGTCCAACTTCAATTTGAAGTCTCATTAGTCTATTTATAAGCTCTGATTCAATTGTAACTAAAAGTCCAAATACAAATAATTGATTACAATGGTCTAAATGTGATCCTTTATACAAAATTCTGCACATCAACCTTAACTTCAAAAGTTAATAAATAATCAATAACAACTTCAAATTTAGCAATCTATATATGAGTTTTGAAGCCATAAATATCTAAAATTCAATGCAACTAGAACCAAATAAAAATGATATTTATAAAAAAAAATTATGACCAAAAAAATAGGCAAATGTCAAAATTGTCAAAAATATGAAATTAAAATATTTATAAATAACAAATTTAATTTATTTTAATTATTAAAAAATAATAAAAACTCTAAAAATAAAGCATATAAAAAATATTTTAGAATCAAAATAAAATTATAAATATGAATACAAAATGTGGCATCAATATTATAACCCTTAATAAAAAAGAACCACAATGTTTTAAGAGTTTGAGCGTTGCAACATCAAGAGTGGACACTCCAACTTTCAGAGAGCTCGAGCAACCTAAGATTGGTATGCATTCCAACATCCAATTTGAGCATTCATAATTTTAGTTTTCTTTTTTTATTTTTTCTCTTTTTTTCCCTCTCATTTTCTTTTTTCTTAGAGGTTTAAAAGACTTCTTTTGTCTTTTTCAAATTATTTATAAAAATTTATTCTACCATTTTTTTTTATTTTTGTTCTATTTTTCATGAGTATGTTGTGGCTATCTTTTTAAATTAGAATAGAATGAAATTTGTTTATCTATCTTATATTATTTAATATAATCTCAATTTATTTACTTATTTTCTTATAATTTAATTAAATTACTATGAATTTAATGCTTTTTATGATTTAGCCGATTAGGATTAATATGATTTGTATGTTTAAATTGAGCAAATCAATATAACTTTTATGAAATCTTTTTAAATACTTAAATCATTATGTATTTAATCTGCTTAAGACATTAGAAATGTTAAGTTAATTTTATAAGAAATCTTTAAAAAAAATGAAATTGATTTTAATTCACTGCACTTGAATTTCATTGCTTGAGTATGAAATAGATAGAATATCTTTCTATATAAAGAAAAAAAATATAAAAGATTTCAATCTTAATATTTTTCTTAAGTGTATTTTTTTATGAATTTTGTGTGTATTTATTTATTTGTTTATTCATTAAGAAAACAACAGAAGTATTTTGATGTACTTTCATCTAATTTTCTACACAGTATAACTTTTTTTTAATTGTCAAATAAAAAATCAAGAAAGAAGTATTGACTCAGTTCTCATAAAAACATACAAATATGCTATTTTAAAAGAATTTTTGATATATTTATTATTATTATTTACATTTTTAAATAGACAACTTAGAAATTTATCATCAAATATCAAATTAAATCACTTAAATGCGAGAAAGAAAAGAGTTAGTGAGTTAATTAATACACAAAAAAAAGAAGTCAGGTGTGTAATTATGTTAGCAACATATTTTTATAAAAAAAAGTACATAAAGTGTGTTGTCTCTAATAATATATATATTTTTATATACTTTTATTTATTGATTAAAAATAAAATTATGAAAGAGCTAGATGTGTATATATTTTTTAATACTAAATAAATTTTAGTCCATAATTAAGAACATGTTAGAGAATAAATTACTAACATATTTTTACTTGTAATTAACATTTTTATCAGATAAAGTTATTTAAAACATACAATTATATGCTTTATATGTTTTTAATTAAGTAAGGATGAATTATAATTTCATAATTCTTGATAAGATTTAATTAATAGAAAATATGAAAAAAATAAATTTGATATAATTAAAACATGTAGTTAAACTAATTTCAATTACAAAATCTATATTAAAATGAATATTAATTACCATATGTGTGATTTCTTTTTACATAAAACAAATGGTCACTTAGATTAAGACGCACAGAGAAAATGACATGGCCAAAGAAACACATAAACTAAAATGGATCCTGGGATATTCGAGAGCGCTCTATATATATATGTTACCTGTCGTTAGCGGATGAAAGTGCATGATGCATACTCTTCCTGCAACCAAGTGCTTTATGATATCTCATGCCAACATGAAACCTAGTCCATACATTCAGCGGCTAATGATCCAAATTAAGGGTGTAAATTAGTTAAACTATTTGTATTTTTTCCTTTTAGTTTGAACTAATTAAATATTTAGACAAACTCAGATAAATAAATAAATTATAAATTAAAGTTAAAGTTAATTATTTAAATGAATTAAATTTAAATTTTATAAAATTAACATCAGTAGTTTGTTAATAGTACGTGTGTATATGTATTATTTAGATAGCTGTAGATTTACTTTATAGTTAATTTTAAATTTGTAAGAATTGTATTTTAAATAAATGATTATATTTTTATAAAAAGTCTATCATTTAAATAAATTATTTTCACTTCCAAGTTATCTTTGTAAATATAAAATTATATTTTATTATTATTTTTTCGTTTCTAACTTTATTTATGCTAAATATTATTAACAAAAAATCAATTAAATAAAAATTGTTAAAAACAATAGTCATGTCATAAACGAGCTAAAAATCAAGCTAAAATGTTATATTTTTTAAATAAATCAAAATTAACTTTTAAATTTGACTTGTTAGTCAAAATATAAAGTTAAACAATTTTTTGTGAAGGCAAACTTAAACATTAAGTGCTTGTTTCACTTTAATTTATTTACACTCCCATAAAGTAAAAAATGAATGTACCAAACTTAACATTGAAACGAAGATCAAATATTAAGTATCAAAATGGACTGAATTTAATGGGCTATAAATGTGTTACATAGACGTAGCATGTGTGAATTGATCTTCTTATATCACTTGTGATGTAGTAAGTAATGCTAACAAAGATTCATGGAACGTGGACACTGAAGTGAAAAGAATGAAAGAAATTACAGGAAGCATTGTTTTTGGTTACATGATCAGAATGTGATTTTGTTAGAGAGAAAATGTTGTGAGAATCCATGGAGTAGGGGCCAAACATTTGCTTTTGAAATATTATTGATTGGGTGTCTTTTATGAAACTATAGATATTGTATTTATTTGAGGTTGAAGAGTGATTGAAGTTGATATAGGGAGTGTACAAATAATTTAACAGAATTTTATATATAAGATTGTTGCGTTGCTGTTTGGCCACCGACTAATCATGTAGCATCGCCGTCCAATGCTGGTAAATCTTCCACGTGCGCACTCACGTGACGTCATCGGAGCGCAGCCGTTGAGACAACCCTGGGCGGTGGCGAGCAGCAGATAGCAGTGAGGGAGTGAAGGTTGGAAATTGTGAAGGAAAACGACGGGGACAGAACGTGATCTTGCCGTTTTCATTGGTGGGGGCAGCCAGTGGGTGTGCGACGCGTGGAGGAGACGGTTGTTGTGGGGAAGGCGACGTTGACAGTTGAATGGTGAGAGAGGGTAACACGTAGAGTGGAGCTGATATGTTTCTAAAGGGCTTTTGTTTGTTTTATAATAATGGGAAGACCCACTCATTGTTTTGTGTTCTTGAAAGTTGGAGAAGATTCAAGGGAACACTGTGCCACTGTAGTGTGGTCATGGAGAAGATCTCATTGGTTGGAGCTACCACAATTGCACTGTAAAGTTACTGTTATTTTCGTATATATCTAAGTTAGTGCCTACTACTGCCTTTTCGGCTCGTTTAAGGGACTGGCCCGGCCCAGTGGGAATACACATTCATCCCAGGCCCAGTCTTTTAAAAATGAATGAATAGATGGCGTTTCTGATCCTTCATTAAAAATATTTTACCGGATTATCTCCTATAGCACTATTCTTTACCTTTCTAACTGAATGCTATAAAAAAAATTTTCAAATTAAAAATTTTAAATCTTAAACTTATATTTTAATATAAAATTTTTGAATAATCATATAGTTAGAATATAAAATTTTAATAAATAAATATAATTTGATATATTAATATAAAAAATATTTTTATAATATTTTAAATACTAACTTTTATTTTTTTTGGATTGAAAATCTTTCTATAATTGTAAAAATTTAGACTTTATATTTAAAATTTTAAAAGTACATAAAGAGAAATGTTTATTAACTCTTGAAACAAATGATATATATAGAAATTAAATATTATATTTAAACTTAATTTACAATTAAAACTTTATATTTTTTTTTACTTATTCATTTATTATGATATAAAATTATTAAATATGAAAATAGAACAATTAAATCATATTCATTTTTATTGTTATGATATTTAATAATATTTATTTTATTTTAATTATTATAATTAATTAGTTTTAATTAAATAATTTTGAATTTATCATCATCTTTATAATATTTTATAAAAAACAAATATTGCAACAAAATTATTAAGTATAAATATTGTTAATTTTTTAATTTTAAAAAATTAAATTTGTCATTATAATTATTATAATATAAAATATAAATAAAATATTATCTATGTTAATAAGTTATACATAATTATGATATATCAATTTTTATTAAATTATTTTAAAAAAAATTAAAATAATCAAAGAAGAAAAAAAAAGAGTAGTTAAAATTTTTTTAATTAAGATTTAGGTAGAAACTAAATGATTATTTTTAATATAAAAATTAATATTTATATCAATGAAAATTATAAATACTAATATAATATAAAATTTATTAATCACATATAAGATTTGTCTAAGAACAAAGTCAATATAATAATAATAATAAAGAAAGAAATATATATAATAAAATAACAAAATTATTTTGTAAAAGACTTAAATGTTTGGTGACATTTTACTTTTCAGATTCTACACAATATATTAAAAGTATTTATACAATACCACAATAAAAATAGTTGAATCTTCTAAATCCTCCATTGTTATCTTTTGTTTACCATTCCTTGCTTCATCTTCCTCAAGTTGCAACCTAAAAAAAATATAAAATATAAATTACTATATCATCTAAGAAATTTAAACAATACATTATAAATTTATAATTTATACATTAATTTTTTCCTTCTTTTTGATAAATTTGATATTTCCATAGTTAGAGATATAAGTGAACAACTTACTGCCAAGTCATTTTCTTTTATTTTTGCATTTGTATTGTCTAAACATTCTTCCTTCTCAATATGTATATATCAAGCAATGAAAATAAAATTATTCATCATCGTATTATAAACATTATAAATGAAAGTAATGAAACTCTAATTTAATCTCTTATATTACTTTCTATCAGCTTCACAGTTATATCTGTAGTGAAACTTTATCTTTCACGACTTTCAAAGTAAGTATTTATTTTTATTTGAAAAATATGTGAAGTACTAATAATTTTTAAAAGTTGTGGAGACAACTTTAACCCTTCACCATCACCCTTAAAAAAATTATCACATAAAAATAGTTATATGTTTTAATATATTTTATTTATATAATCAATCACTTGGTTAGATTTTCCAATAAGTTAGAACTTAACACATTTGCTTACAATTTCAGATGTTGTAATAAGATCTTTTAATTTTACTTATGCTAATTATTCAACAACCTCATCAAATAAGACAAATATAGTTAAATCTGTAGAATCTTTAACATCAAGCTCAAGACAAAATATGTAATGTATATAAATTAAGATAATAATATATAATTCAATTTATTTTAATATGAAAATTTAAAATTAGAATACATAATGATAAATTAATTACCTTGTCATCAGATACTCAACGTCTTTCTAACATGATTCACATTTAAATTTTGTAGTTGTGAAAGAAACTTTCTTCTTGCAATGGGAGCAAAAAAACTAATATCAATTATTTTTAAGCAATATATCGTTTACAGTTGCAATACAACTAATTACGACATTTTGAAAATAATTTATCTAAATAAAATATTTGAAAAAATAATAATACAATTACTTTAAAATTCTTTTACAATAGTGGATGTGAATATTGCAACATTGATTTTTGAATCCTTAGATACATTATCTTTTATTATTTTTTCAAACAATGAAATATAATCATCTCACAATATTACTTTCACTCTATTTCTCCTGCAAATGATTTAACCAAAATTATAATATTTTTTAATTAATAATAACTTTAAAATAATTGTTTATACCTCATGTCTTGTAATTGAAGTGTCATGGCATTAACTTTACCTAGAGCAGTTATTTTTTCTTCAATAGAACTTCTGTGTATGACCACTCTAATCACATCTATTCATAAAATAAATAATTTTAAGAAATAATTAAAAAATTTAATATAAATTATATAACAAATTTTAGTAAAGTTTTACCGCAAAATACATATTAAGACATTATTTTCACAACGACTTTTTAGATTTTCAAAATTTACAAACTCAAAGATATAGAAAGGAATTATGTTATCATAATAGTTGTGGCATAGAATTGCAACATGAAATGATAGTTTTCAACTACAACAAATCTATCTTTATTCTTTGTCATTTAAAAAATTGTTATGAAATATATTTTTCTTTCCTTTAATATATCTTTGAATCTGTAAGAAATATTCTGTCCTATGGAAATATGTATGTAATTGTTCTATAGAAAAGAAAAATTAATCAATTAGAAAATTTAAAAATAAATTAAGTTAGTTATAATAGAATAACATATAAAAGACAACATAATTATAATTTATTAAAAATAATAAATTTTAATAGGGAAAATTTAAATCTAATACCTTTTTATCAATTAGTACAATATCAGTATTAATTAACTATTTATTGCTATATATATTTAATGTATCTCACAGTCGTAATATTCATATTTTTAGCTATATATAGTTAGTATATCTCACAGTCGTGATATTCACATTTTTATTTTTCAATCATTTGTTGTTGTTGAATTAAGATTGTTAAGAAAAATCAATTTCTCGTCATTAAAACTTGTTGTTCTCCTACAAAAGCATGAAAAACATAAAAGTAAATAATTACTTGTGATGAATATAAGAAAGTAATAATAGATTTGATACAAATTAATTAGTTAAAAATAAAATTTAATACATAATATCATTTAAAAATAATATAGCTTTATGCTTACTTAAAAAAATAAATTGAAATATATAACACAATTTAGTGTAACAAAATAAAAAATATCAAATACGAAAATACATGTACTTACGTAGATAGGTAATTCTTGACTGTTGACATGATTACAAAATACAAAAAAAAAAAAGATGACAATAGTAAAAATGGTGAGCAAGTTTTCAAAAATTGTGTAAACATCACTTATATAAGTAGAGATGAAGTCTTTTTTGAAGATATATGAAAAGTCAGAAAATAAAAAATTAATATAATAAAAGTTGTCTTTGCATCTGTATTATAGTTTACTTATCTTTTCATTAAAAATTTGATTTAATAATATATAATATAAAATAATAATTAACATTCAAATGTTAAATAGAAGTTAAAAATAAATATATTTTTATTTTTAATTAAAAGATAACTCAAGAACTTCATTAAATTTTCTCAAAAATATTTTTATACACTTTAATCAATATTTTTTCCTATTTTTAATATTTGACAAAGAAAATCTTAAAATTATTTATAATAAATTTTAATATTTTTTTTATTAAATATCATTTTACAGTAATTTTGTTATTATTATTTTTAACAATATATAATTATCAATTCTAATAAATTTTCTCTAAATACAATTCAAAGGTTATAAATATGAATTAATTATAATAATAATTTTTAAATTATGCAACTTATAATAATTAATTTCAATAATTTTTTATTTAATGTAATTTTAAATTATCTTATGTATACTATTTTTATATGTAAACTTGTCTTTTTACTAAACATATAGTTTAATAATATATAATATAAACTAATAATTTTGTGAGTGTAATTTTTTACTTCAAAATAAATTTTAATTTTTGAAATATATATTGAACTATATATTATATTAAATTAATTAATAAAATAATTTGAATATGTAAACTTATCTTTTTTTTTTTAAATTTAATTTAACAATATATAATATAAACTAATAATTTTATAAATATAGTTTTTTATTCAAATAATATTTTAGTATTATATATAAATATTAAAATATAAAAATAATTTAAATATGTAAACTTACCTTTTTATTAGAAATTTAATTTAATAATATATAATATAAACTAATAATTTTATAAATGTAATTTTTTAATTTAAGTTACATTTTAATATTTAAAATAAATATTAAAGTATAAATTATATTAAACTAATTAATAAAATAATTTAAATATATAAAATCATTTTTTTATTAAAAATTTAATTTAATAATATATAATATGAGGTGATAATCTTATAAGTGCAGTTTTTTAATTCAACGTATATTTTAGTATTTAAATTATATATTGTATTATAGATTACAATAAACTAATTAACATAATAATTTAATATGTAAACTTATCTTTCTATTAGGAATTTAATTTAATAATATACAATATAAATTAATAATTTTATAAATATAATTTTTTAATTCACATTATATTTTAGTGTTTGAAGCATACATTAACATATAAATTATATTAAATTAATTAAATAAATAATCTAAATTAATACCATTTTAATTTAAATATAACTTAAAGTAAAGATACAATTTTATTTTCAATTAAGGTAACTCAAAGATGTATAGATATTTCTTATTTAAAATTTTTGATATAATATAACCATTAATTATAATAAATTCATCTTAAATATATTTCATAATAAGTATCAATCAGATATAATTTTAATTTATAAACTATGAAATATTATAATTAATTTTAATAAATGATAATTTAAGGTAATTTATAGTATGAACATTTACATTGACGTTTGTAACATAATATAATTATCAATTATAATAAATATTTTTTAAATACAATTTAAAGATAATAAATATAAATAAAATATAATTTCAATTCGTAAGTTATACATTTCAAATTTTAATGAATAAAGTAATAAGTAAATTTAGTCAATAAGAGTGATTTTATAGGTTTCAAATTTTAATACAATAAAATATAATTTCAATTGGTAAGTTATATATTTCAAATTTTAATGCATAGAGTAATAAGTAGGTGGAGTTACGTATATAAAAATGACTTTATACGTTTTAAAATTTAATGCATCGAGTAATAAATAGGTACACTCAATAAGAGTAACATTATAAGTTTCAAATTTTAATGCATAAAATAATAAGTAGGTGCAGTCAATTTTACATAGATATATAGAAGATTGCTTTTAAAGTTATATATAACATGCTTTGTTTTTTCCTCATAGTTTGCATGATATATTTAGTATAAAATTATATATTAATTTTATTTTAGACATATTATTTAGTTTGGATATTGTATACATATTGTATATCAATTTTATGTATTATTGTTTATTATTTTTGATACTAATGCAAACATTTGTCAAAATGAATTTAATGTTTAATGATAAAATATCTTTAATTGATTAAAATTATATATAATCTTAAGGTCATATTAAAAACATTAATTATAATAAATTATATGTAAGATGATAAAGTCTATCCATAAGAATTATATTGCATTTGTATGATTAATTAGGATAAAATATCATATTATATTTCTTAATCTACCCACAAGAATTAAAAAAAAAAGAATATAATTTGATAGTTTTGTAAGACTTCAGCCCACATCGAAGTTTTATGTCACTAGATTAATGGATTAAGGCGTATTTGTATTAATGAAATATGACATTTATTTTAGCCTCAAATTATAATGATAAACATGTATTTTAAACTTTGCATTTTTTTAATCTGTGAATAATTCTGATATTAAATATATTATTCTTAAATTAAATAGTGATATTATAATATTTGGAAAGAGAAAGTTCCTTTATATTTGGGATGAATCAACATTGATTATACTGTTAGAAAAGAAAGAACCACTGACAATTACTGAGACCAACACACTAAATGAAATTGATCTTTATGAAAAGTGAGAGAAATCTAATTGCCTTTTTGTGACTTTCATAAATATCAACATTTTTACTTGTACATGAGGTTATATCAATCAACATATAATGTCAAAGATTTATTAGATTTATGATGAGCAATTTACTACATCTAATAAATCTCTTACCTACACACTTATAATACAATTTTCATCCATGAAGCTTACTAAGATTAAAGGAGTACGCGATCACATCATGCGTATAAGGATACCATGTATGACTCAACTGAAAACTTTAGAGGGTGATGTATCATATTTTAGGTTTATATTTATGGTTTTATTTTAATTTATAAACACTTTTAATATGCTTTGTTTTTAAATTTTTTACCATTTTCTACTTATTGGAATAAATTAGGCCTAGTACAAATAAATGTTTTAATATGGTTTTATTTTAATTTATAAACACTTCTGATTTAGGGAATGTGATAAAATGCTTTGAGATTTTGAGACTTGACCGAAATAAAAATCCTTGTTTTTACTTTCTCTTGAATTCTCTCGTTCTCTTCTTATTTTCGCCTGTGTTAGGTGCTTCGATAAACCTCCTGTTCAATTCGCGAAATTCAAATGTTGTAATTCTGATTTGAGTTCTGGGTCGAATCACTCCGAATTTGTTCTTTTTTTCTCTAACCTCAAATTTATGTATTGTGATCGTGATTAAATTTTCTGTTGTTAGAATTTAAATTAGGATTCAATTGATATTCTAATTTGATACTTAATTTGGATTAGGTTAAGTAATAATTTGATTTAATCTATGATCTAGTTCAATTAAGTTATTTGATTGAATTAATAATTGAATTAGGTAAACGTTCAAATTCGAATTAAAATATTTAGATACTATGATAATCGTAGTTACACGCATTTGGTATTCTATGGATTGATATGTCTTAATTTATTTTTACTTAATTTTAATTTGTTTGTAATTTAATTTAATTAATCCGTAGTTTTCAAACCCCTAAAACCTTACTTTCATTCTTTTAAAAAATCTAAAATTAAATTTAGCTAAAAATGTGTCCCTGTGAATCGACTTAGGTTTAGCTCTATACTACAAAATCTTTAGAGCACTTAATTGTTTTGATAGCGACTCGATATTGTCTATCAAAGGGTACAATGTATGATTCTTTCCTAGTACATTATTTTGTGTACCTTGCCTTACCAATATGCTCCTTTTAAGATTTCTTATAGCACACAAGGATAAGTCATCTATTAATGAATTTTTGACAATGTGTGTACAAGAAGAGGAAAGATTACTAATGGAGGAAGGGAAGAAGATAAACTCGACTACTTTTGGAAAGAATTAGAAGAATCAAGTTAGTTACAAGAAAAAATTTCTACTGACTTATCAGTCTTTAAATAGTTGTGGCGTCCTTCCTTCTAGCATGAGGCCTTTTCCTAGTGTGTCATATCTAGGAGAAACAAAACCGTGAGAGTTAAGCCCCAAAGCGAACAATATCATGCTAACCAGTGGACTGGGTGTATGTTATCATTTGGTATCAGAGCCTGGGCCGGAGCCGGTGGACCTTATCGGCGTATCCATGGCGGCTTAAGTGTCTTATCAGTGCGTCCGTGGCGGACTCTCTCGAAGAGGGAGGGGATGATGAGTCCCACATCGGTTGGGGAGAGTGACTTATCAGTCTTTAAATAGTTGTGACGTCCTTCCTTCTAGCATGAGGCCTTTTCCTAATGTGTCATATCTGGGAGAAACAAAACCGTGAGGGTTAACCCCCAAAGCGGACAATATCATGCTAACCGGTGGACTGGGTGTATGTTATCAATTGGTATCAGAGGGGATGATGAGTCCCACATCGGTTGGGGGAGTGACTTATCAGTCTTTAAATAGCTATGGCGTCCTTCCTTCACATAAAGAATGAGTCAAAATGTTCTTTTTTTGTGAGAAGAAAGGACACACTAAGAAGGACTACCTAATTGACTTGATAAGAAAGGTATTTTATTTGCTTTTATTTGTTATGAATCTAATATGGTTAATATTAATCAAAATATATGGTGAATTAATTGGAGTAAATCTAAATTCCAATGCATTAATGAATATGTTGGTCCTTTAGAGACTGATGATACTAAAAAATTTAGTTGATTTTGAAGATCCCTCCCAACAGATTTAATCCATCTAATCATGGAAGTCTAACTTTAAGGCAATATGGGTTCCAAAACTTAAAAGAGTCTGCATTGTTGTGGGAAGCCATTTGAGCTTCTAGGTTGGCGATCCTAGTGAAAAAATTTTTTTTTTGGAAGGACATCTAACTTTTGAGAAGTTAGGCAATGGTTGAGTCTAACTTATCAGTGATTTTTGTGTGTCCAACCATGTACTTCTCACATTGAAAGCACCATATGTCAAACCAATACCTCTCTTCCAAGGAAGGTTTCTCCAAAGAAACAGGAAAAAAAAAATTGATTCCTTCCTTTATTGAATGATACTAAATACACATATATAGCAAAATCAGTCTTTAATAGGTTAAATACCTCACTACGCCAACACACATGTTTTAAAAGGGAAATATAAGGGATATATATTCTTTTACAATCATGTTATCAATACTCTTTACACCTTTCACTTATTACTTAATGGAACATGTAGTTTTTCAACCATTTGGGCATAATCCTATTGCGTTTAAGCTTAAATTATGAAATTGGACAATCCTCAAAGTTATAGTCCTCCAATTGAATAGCCTCTCTTTCAACAACTATGTCTTCAACTTCATAGCTCCCTATTTTATTTTGGGCCCTAACATAAAATATGGTACTAATTAGCATTTGTGATTGCATAATCTATTTTTTTTCTATGTTGTTATGCTTTGTCTTATTTCTTTCACGGTATTCCTTTAGAACTATAGGTTAATACCTTAAAGAAATGGAAACCATGAAATGTTATTGTAGCCAAACTAGTCCTTATTTGAAGTAAACTGACAATATAGACAAACTGATTAACAACATTGACGCAAAGTCCAAAATAGACAAGTAACGCTTGAATTACTTAGGCGTGAATTGAGGGTTATTTTGATCTAAAATATCTTTTTGGTGTTCAACCATGCAAGTCTTGTCTTCATGGATGTCTTTTCATTGTGAAGAATCTATCATCTCTCACCCTCCTCATTTAAACCAATACCCAGCCACGCATAAATATATTAATAAAACTTTCATATATATATATATATATATATGGTTAAGATATTCTTACACTAGTGTAAGTTTAAAAACTCTTACACTCAATCTGAACCTTTCATTTAACTTAAATCTAACGGGTTATAATTTATTATTTTACTAACCATTAGATTTAAATTAAATGAAAGACTCAGATTGGGTGTAAGAATTTTTAGACTTACTATTAAATGTAAGTTAAATGAAAGGCTCAAATTAAATATAAGAATTTTTAAACTTACATCGGTATAAGAAGATCATGTCTATATATATATATATATATATACATATATACATATATATATATATATATATATATATATATATATATATATATATATATATATATACACATGCATATATGTGTACACTTGTTAACAAATGTTTTATTAGTTGATTACCTTTTTTATATATATTTTGTTTCTTACCCTGGTTCCCATTAGGCCCACAAGCAGATCAAGATCTTCAACATTATCATCATTGCACGGTATACACTTCTTTCATTACTTCAAAACCTTCTTCCCATTTTGAGATTGGCATTAATAACAAACCCCTCCGGAAGTCATTGTACCTGGGAACGTTCCTCTCCCTACCCTATATATAAACTGCATATCAATATATAGCATTAAGCTTCTCCATATGATCGATGGCCCAATACTCAACTGGCTAATGTACCAAGAAATGGAGATTTAGCATCACCCATGTTTTGTTCTTGGTCACCCATTCATAATAACATGACAGAAGCCCAACATATGGAGGTTTTCATATTACCCCTATTTAATTACTGTGCTGATTGAGATTTTGGGTTTGCTTTTCTTCGTTTTATTTGGGCTTATATTGATAGCTTATGATCAATATGGATAAATCCTTTGATCAGAAAAGATTTTGAATGATAAACAAATTCAACCATCAACAAACATTTATATTTATTTATGACTCTTGCTTTATACTTTTAAAATTACTTGTGAATGAAAAAATTATGGTTATTGGATCCAATCATATTATCAACCTACTTTTCATACGAAGTTTTATTAAAGAGTATTATTTTTTTATTATTTGCATCGACAAAGAATTAGAAAAGGTTCGTGTTTTCATGTGACGTTTTTAGTAAGTTTTTCGTGCACTATCAAGTAGCAAGAGAGTAAATATATCTTAAACGTATGTTACATTTTTTAAAAATATTTTTGAATTTTTTTTAAAAAGGTAAATATCCTAAAAATTTACAATTACAAATAATTTTTAACTTTGTTATTTCGTTAAGTTATTGTATTGATTTTAATATTAATGTATTAAAATAAAAGTGATAATTAACATAAATTATTTTATTATATCATGGATAATTATAAAAATAAAATTTTATCTATGAAAATTTAATATAAATAGTTTTTTATTTCAAATTTTAAGTTTATAATTTTAATACATTTAGAACTCTATATTAGTTTTGTTATAATGCAATATATGAATATCATTAAATTAAAATAACTTTTTAAAAATCATAAGTATGTTGCATTTTTTTAATTTTATATTTTTAAAATTTTTAAAATAGTATATACTTTTTTAATAATATAAATATATTATTATGTTAAATATGACTAAATCAAAGAGTTAAAAGTTATTTTAAAAATAAACTCTGTAAAGTTATTAAGATTGCATATTTTTACCTTAAAGTGGTTTATAGTCTTAACGTAGGTGAAGCAATAGAATATATTTTATTTAAAAATAATAATGTAACGTTATGTGAGACAGAATAAATTTGCAAGAGAAGAATTAACATATTTATAATTTATAATCAGATAATATCAGAAAATTAATTTAAAAGAAAATATATAGGTTAGGGAGGATAATTTATTTAAAAAACAAAAAATATGAGTTATCATTAAGGACAGAAATAGGTCAAAATGTAGATACAACAGAGTTTATATCCTAGCCTTTTTTAAGTCTAGTCCAATTTAGTATATTTAATTAATAAGCTCAATTAAGTTTTTTAAAAGCTTGATTAATTAAATATATTAAACTTGAGTTTAAGAAAAAACTTATTATATCTATTAGGATGATCTATTTAAAATTCATAATAATATATAATATAATTTTATATAAAAATTATAATATAATTATATATTAAATTAATTAAATTTTAAAATAATAATATTTTAAATTAAAAATCTTAATCCTTTTTTTTATAATTGAAAAATGTCTCTACTATATACCCTCTAAAAGAGAAAGTTCTGTTTGTTGGAGTTTTTTTTGCATATCTTGTATGAAAAAATATTATTAGTTGTACATTTTAAATTTTTATTTGTTGCATTTGTTAATTTTAGGTCTAAAACTTATTTAGTTATATTGTATTTGTTGATTTAATGTGTAAGACTTTACGCTACTAGATTTGCTTAATAATTTATAAATTAATATTCATTTTATTGTATTTTTTGTATGTGTAATGATTTACTTATTAAATTATATATATCATTTGAAAGCGATAAACAATAATATGTAATTTTATTATACATATTCAAAGTGTTGAATATTTTTTAATAGTTTATTTATATGTAAGCCTTATAACTTTTAAAAAATATACTTATTTAGATGGTTTAATAGTTTACTTATAAAGAAGCTTAATAACGTATTTAATATCTTGATACAAAATAGACCATTAAACAGACTAATAGACTATATCAAGCTTTTAAAAATGACATATTAAGTTTAATAAAAAGCCTATAATATATAATAGGTTAAACTTAGACTTCAAAATTAGTGGACAGGCTAGACCTATTTATGCAAAGTTTAATATATTTCCATTCCTAATTATCATGTTTAATTTTACTTGTGATATTTGATTATGCTATGGTAACACGTTATTTTATTTACATATTTTTTTTTTTGTACATTTTCTGATATTTTTGTCTAATGATGAATAATAGACTCTTTTACTGTTGTTATTAAATAAAAGTAAAAAAAAATGTTTATAAAGCGTTTAAATTATTAAAAAATTAATTAAATTTACACAATGATCTATAACATGAATTATATGAATGATTATTCGTTCCGAATTGTTGTACATGTCATAGAAACTTATACGTATAATTAGGAGTAAAATGAAGTCACAATTTTAAGTATACGATTGTGGAATGTAACTCATTCTACGCTGGTTTAAGTTGGTAAACTCCTGTATTGGTTTCTAAAATTTTAAGTATCAATTGCCATAAATTTTATTTTTAAAAATTATAATTTAGTTATGAATTTATTATTTTTATTTTATGAATCTCACCACTTTTTATTTATTTATTTTTCTTTCTTGTTTGATTCCTTCTTAATTATCTTTTTTCTAAGTACCTCAAAGCTTCAAACGAGAATACCTTTATTTTTTTTTTGTAGGGCCCACCTTCAAAGTTAGATACTCCGTATCTGACGGCTTCAAATCGCCGCCACTCCTATTCTATGTTACCCTACCTCTCCCACTACCCTACTTCTATACTCTCTCTCTCTCCTTATATATATATATATATATATATATATATATATGCCTCTCTTTAGATATATTTAAGTATAAATTTTTAATATAATATTTTTAAAATTTTTAATCATGTTATTTTTTAATTAAAATTAAAATTTAATATTAAAAATAATATTAAAAACAGAAAAATATTATATCTAAATTTTATTCTATATTTAATTTTAAAATACTAATAAATAATAGCTTTCATTATTATATCTAAAATTTGGTTTGAGTGACAAATGATTCGATAAATTTACCTACCACATCTAATTGTGCAACTCGAATCAGATTCAGATTAAATCAGATAAATTTTTTTTTTCAATATTTATAAGTTACCTTAGTTGCTTTTTTTTATTTTTTTCATTTAAATCAATTTTTCTTAAAACTGATTACGTGGATTAATTAGTAAAAAATATTTGAATTTAATATATAAAGTTCAAATATTGGTAAATATAATTATTTTAAACATGTCACGCGTTTACTAAGGTAAGCATTAACATCCATTTTTCTTGGGTGAGACTGAGAGATGAACAGGTAAAGAGGGAAACTCTCACTTACACAATGTTTGATTCCACTATATATCAATGCTACAAATGGGACTCACCCATCTCCCACTTGTGATTATTGGCTGCTTCAATTTTAACATAAAATATATGCGGTAAGTGCATTTGGTTTGGCAATTGCATCAATTGTCCACATTGCGCTTTCTATTTTTCGTGCTTGGAATAAACATTTACATTTTGTCAAGCACGGGGTCGTGAACAATGGGTGGGACCACCCATACAAGCTCTATAAATGACTACCCATTCACCAATCGATAATTATTTAAATGAATAAGTTTTGTTCCTCAATCAATCCTTAAATTATATTTAATTTGATTTGATAATTTGTCTTGATGAAGTAACGAGGTAAACGATATTCATAAACTGGTACTGCTTATGTTAATTAAGTGACGATACCTATGTTGTCTTGTTAGGTAATTATAATGATGCAAAGAAGGAGAGAAGCAGAGGAAACTGTAGAGCAGTTTATGCAAATTTAAGAAAAAAGGTACCTTGCGTGGGGCCTATGTATAATTTTCACGGAAGCGGTGGTGGAGATGGATGAGGGGTCCCATTTCATCAATGAAAGGCTATGATTACAATTGGAACCAGGAAACCTTATAATATTGGATCATGTTAACGAGAATTGAAAAATATTTATTAAAAAACAATATAGAAGTGCCTAAAACATTTACATATTTTTGAATTGCAGTGAATTTGATTTTGGGATGGCCAAATGGGTAGACAAAGCTAGCATGATGACACCCTGGGTAGTGGCCACTTTGTTCTCCACGTATGATAGACATATACACCTGCGCCATGTGATTCGTGACACGGAAACTGCTGCGCATGTGAATGCTTGTGGGGTGTGCCCAATTCCATCATCGCCTGGGGATTTTGGCCCATAGAACAACATTCACTCATCACTACTCCCTATGTTCTTCAAATCAATTGCATACCTGAACCAACAATACATTACATGGTTCAATTTTACCTCCTTAATCTATCAGCAGTGATTTCTGTGTGTGTAATACCAGTGATTCCATGCATGGATCCTTGGACTTAATTATTGAAGAGTTACTAATTTTTTTTAATGAAAACAATGATGCTTGGTTGAGAGTCTAAAATAGTGACTTCACCACACCAGCTTTAGGGTTCGGCAAGCCTGTTTGTTAGTCTTGGTCAAATGACTAGCTCATAAGGGATTGTGTTTCTGGTAATATCTTTACTATTATTATTAAAATAGCAAAGGCACATCAACTTAAACGAAAAAAATGACAAAGTAAGAAAATCGTATATCATGGATGTTGATTTGATTACATTGTGTCCAATTGCACAATGGTAGCCAGAGAATCATATAGTTTGAAAAATAGGGTTATTAGTATATTTGGAGGGTAAGTGAATCAATCTCGGGAATAATTGAGTGATGAATGGAGATTGGTGAGATCTTACAGTGTAGCATTAGCAGTATATAATTGAATATGTTGCAGCAGGAAAAGCTTTGAAAATATGACGCTATGGTCTAGCGACCCGCATGAGAGTGGGAAAGACGCTCCTTTTGGATGGCGCCAAAGTCAATTAACATTATCATTCCCACCAAATGAAAATAAAATTAAATCAAATCATTCCTACCTAATACCTATAAAACCTACCTACTAACATTTCTCTGAGTTATAACATTTTTTACTTTTTTATATATTTTTCTTTCTTTGACATGTGACTTCATCGTTATTTAACACTTAATTTTTAATTTTATACTTGAATTAAAAATGCATAAGATACTTTGAATATTAAAGCCCTTCCTCCAACACACTTGTCTTGTATGTATACACTCGTGGTTTAAATTTAAATGAAAAAATATCAAAGCTAATTATAAAGTTTTGGTTTGATTTAAGTGTGATTATATCAAATAATTTGAATTAAACAGACCCAATCATAGTCGGATTAGTTAATTTAGTTCGGATGATCAAATTTATTAATTTATATAAAAATGGACAAAATACAAAAAATAGTATATTTCATCTATTAAAATTTTATAAGTTACAATATTTAGTTGAAGTCTATTTAAAGTTTATCAAATAAAAGACATAAAAATATTTTATTAAATAAATCAAACGAATGGTTTTTACCTATTGATCGTAATTAGTGGAAGTAATGTGGAGTAAAATATAGTTATTTAAATAATATAATACTTTTTCTGTTAAGTTAGTTAATAAATAATTAATAAAATTGTAATTCATTTATATAAATAATAATTAACAATAAAATAAACAGCGGCCCCGGTAAAGCTTATTTAGATTATGATTTTTCCGGAAATACTTTTTAAAGCTATTGCTTTTCATATTTTACTTAATTTTTTACAAAAATAAATTTAATTAATATTTGATTATTTACTGATAAAAATATAAAAATAAGACATTATTTGTCACTAATTTAAGAATTTAATCTAAAATAAAATAATAACAAATTTAATATTTCATAAATAATTAGTGATATATTTTATAACTTTCTAATTTATAAATCTCCTCGTTATAAACAAAATGAATTTTTAACTAACCCGTAAATTACGAAAATGTCAAAATCGAATGTTAATTTTGCCTGCAGTGGTCAAGTCAACAAGATTTATTACTTGGTTGTGTAATTTTAAAAAGAAAAATTGAATGGGAATCCTCGTAGCCAGCGATTCGATAGATTTAAATTTGCAGACATATATTCCCTTGGCCAGACCACAGTCGCCACACAAATCGGTACTTGAAATATTATATTCATAATAAATTATATTTAAGTAGATTTTTTAATTTATAAAAGTTATCATTTTGGTTTTTTTAATTTTATTTGTCATTGTCATTTTATATAATAAATAAAATAAAATAAGTTCAAGTGGCACTAAATATAGTCGTAGGAGAATTTTGACACTTACCTGATTCAAATAGATTAATTACCACATAGATAAAAATAATAATAATATTTACTGAATTATGATTATATTTTTATAAAGCATGGTGAGATTATGAACCAAAAACTAATTAATTAATTGACACCACCATGTTCTCTTCTCTATTAAATTGATAAAGTTGGAAAAGGTGATCCATTGATTCATAGTTATGCACCGTCCCACACTCGCAGAAAAGCCACTCAAAAACATTCCCTTTTTCAGCTTCTGCAACGGGTTTCAACTAAAATACAAAAGCTACCATCATTTCTCTTTCAGCTTCATTTCACAACAGCCACCCTGCGTTTCCCTCAACTTCATCCTTTCATCCTCTTCCTCTTCATCTATCCATGGACACAGCTCAGTGGCCACAGGTAATTAAGCCATGCTGCTCCTTTTATATCTTTTTCTTAATTATATTTTATATATCTAACACTCTTAGCTCAATATTGCTTTCTTTTGATTCCTTCTATTTCCCTTTTTTGCACCTGCTGCAAGTGCTATACGTGCCCACTCATCAATTGTATTCATATATCTTTCAATTTTCTTTAATTTATGTACCTTTCACTTTCTAACTTTCTTTTCCTTTCCTTTTGTCATAAATAAATTAAACAACTTTCGATTTAATCTTTTATTCTGCAACTCTTTTTAATTTTGAAAAAGAAAATTCATTATTATATGTTCATAATCTCACCTTTCATGCTCATGAAAAGTAAAGCAAGTAATTAACCTGCTTTACTTGTTGTTTTGTGATTGTATTTCTAATTTCATATTTGTTGCATACAGCTACATGCTTTAATTTTCTTAATTAATTTGTTTGTGCATGATGATTATTTTAATTTGAAGGAGATCGTGGTGAAACCAATAGAAGATATAGTAGTGACAAATACATGTCCAAAGCCTGCAAGTGCTGTGGAGAGAAAGCCAAGGCCACAGAAAGAACAAGCTCTAAACTGTCCAAGGTGTCATTCAATCAACACTAAGTTCTGCTACTACAATAACTATAGCCTCACACAGCCTCGGTATTTCTGCAAGACTTGTAGAAGGTATTGGACTGAAGGTGGGTCCCTCAGAAACATTCCTGTAGGAGGTGGCTCAAGGAAGAACAAAAGATCTTCCGCTTCTTGTTCCTCACCTAGTAATAATTCAACCAATAAGAAGCTTCCTGATCTGGTTATCACACCTCCAAGTTTGTCACATACCACTTGCACTCAAAACCCTAAGAATATTATTCATGATGGCCAAGATCTTAATTTGGCTTTCCCAGCCACCACCACTACCACCCCAGATTTTAGAAACATATCTGAATTGGTTCAACAAAATAACAACAACAACATGTCAGCTTCAGCATCTAATTCTTCAACAACAACAACTACTACTACTACTACTACTACTACAAGTGCTACTACAGCTTCAACTTCTCACCTTTCCGCATTGGAGCTTCTTACAGGGATCACTTCTGGTTCAAGGGGTATGAATTCCTTCATACCTGTACCGGTTCCAGCTGATCCAAATTCTGTTTACACTTGCGGGTTTCCTTTGCAAGATTTTAAGTCCACCCTGAATTTCTCTTTAGACGGAATTGGAAACGGGTATGCAAGTCTTCAGAATGTTCAAGAGACAAGTGGGAGGCTTTTGTTTCCGTTTGAGGATTTAAAACAGGTAGCTAACACCACCACTACAATGGATCAGAATAATAAGGAGCAACAAGGAGATTCTTCAACTGGGTATTGGACTGGAATGTTAGGAGGAGGAGGATCATGGTAATTCGAGCAAGTCATAACTATTTTCATACTCTTGCTTTCTATTAATATTCTCGCAGTTTCCGTTCGAACTTTTTTTCTGGTTTTGATGAGTTCCTTCAGATCATGGGGGACTCACTTCACTTGTTTGGATTTCTTCATAACTGGCTAACAGCTGATAGGATTGATCCATACATGGGTTTCTTTTCTCTTCTGTCAATTTGTCGTGTATCTAGCTCCTCTTCTCTTCATGACCAAGGTGGGATTTTGAAATGAAGCTTATTTTAGGCAGGCTTCAGTAGTACTCAGAAAATTAAACAAGGGTTACACTACATATTTGATTATGTGTGTTAACATATATAGAACAGATCAATATTAACCCCATTTTTTTAGGGTTGACAAGTAGCTAGAAGGGGAGGCTTGGTAAATTAAGTATTGCCCTTTTTATATTTCATGTGATTTCTTCTATCACAGAAGCAGGGCAACCCACAATACGTTGTTCCATCCATCATCGACTGGTTTGATTGTCTAGGTTATTACTCAATTCGAAAAAATTGTATCATGTACAAGAATATATATATATTATATGAATGAACTGGTATGTTAATTATGTTACAACTTACGAATGCAGATTGCAAATATTAAAGCTGTGAGTATCTATATATGTGATGCTTTACCTTGTTTTATCTTCCCTTTTCCTTTCTTTTTGTGCTGTGCTGTTTAGATACATTCAGGTTTAATGGAGCTGTCAGTTGCAGCAAGATTCATCTGCGCATTAAAACGTGTTATCATGAAGCAAGTTACTAGTAGCTAGAGGAGAATAAAGGCCAGGTGAGACTTCTGATATTTTCACGTGATATTGCAGTAAAGAAGTCTTGAAGATAAATGCTGATTAATTATTATTAGCCATCATAACTACAAACTATAAAGCTGCCTCAATCAAATGCCCACTTACTGCCCTATATAATAGTAAGAATTTGGAAATGGATAAAGATGGCTTCACACCCGCAAAGTGTACGTACTCTTTGAGAGAAGAGAGAGATTTTAAGGAAATAGGAAAAAAGTGATAGGTGCAATGGGGGGTGTGATATAAACAAAGAAAGATATGTAAATGAATACAGACTTTAAAGTGAGTAGTATTTTATATACATTTAAAGTGAAGAGTTTTTTTGTTTTAAAAATAATTTTGAGATATCTATAATCTATATATAAAAAACAATTATATATGAAATTTTAAATATAAAATAATAAAACTGTAAAAAAAATGTAACATCCAAAGTGACAGCAAAACTCGTTTGATGTGTATTTTAGTGATACATGAATATTTAGTCAGAATTCAGTCTTTGTCTCTCACACATTGCCACCATTAACGCGAACCAATGGCGAGTGTTTGCGTCCAACCTCTTCCTTTGTGTAAAAGAATCGGAAGAAGGAGAAAAAAAGAAGAGTGACAAGGATATGACACACGACAGTTTATTTTCCTTATTTTTCTGCAAAGGAGGGACCCATAAACATTCCCCTTGGCATGTGTGTAAAATAAGAATAATTAGACACTCGGCCCCACTCATCACTCCATCAAGATTCCATACCCATTCCCTTCTCTTCCAATTTTTCTCTGTCTTTTTCTCCTCATTCTGCGCTGTAACTCACTTTTTTCCATCTACTCTTCACCAAATTTTTCTTTTTTAGAACTTTATTTTTTTCTTTGTTTTCAATCAAATTTAAGTTAACTATTATTCGCATTTTTACCTCCTTTAAATAAATTATTAATAAATCTTGTTAATCAATATCTTGTTGACGGACTAAAAATTAATAAAAACATTTTTATAATAAAAATAGTGAATGAATTTTTTAATGAGACTATTAAACGAATTTTAAAGTAATATGCCTTAAGTATATGATGTATTACATGTATTAGTTTTAAAAAATGAAAAAAATTATTAATAACTCATCTCTGAACGGATACAAAAATATATAAAAAATATTGTGTGTGTGTATATATATATATATATATATATATATGTATTTATTGTATTTTTTTAAAACGTATATCGATTGATACAAAAAATATAATAAATATTTTTTAGAAGAAATTTATAATTTCACATTCTTAAAAATCAAACTTGTAAAATATTATTATTTTTCTGTAAATGACTAATATTTTTTAAAATATTCTTAGTAGCTCTTAATTTATATAAAAAACTTTAGTATAATTTTAATTTCATTCAATTCAGATTTGATTTATTTTCCTTTTTAAAAAAAGAGAAAAATTATAAGGAGCTTTGTCTTTTCTTTTTATTTTAAAGTCATTTTAGGTACATAAAATCTAATTAATTTTCTTTCAACATACTACACTTTGATTTCTAATTATGTGTATAAAAAATTATTTAATCATAAAATAAAAATATTATTCTCTCTTTTCCTCTGTAAATTTCATATCTCAAAATAAGATGTGAAAATTTATTTGAAAAAGTTGAATTATATATTTATTTTATATATTTAATATTTCTTAAATTTAATTTATACAAAAAAATTGCAATTTAATCTCTATATAATTTAGAAGGATTAAAACTTAAAAAATTATATAACTACTAAATATACTTATTTCTTGACTAACAAAAATTTTATTTTATTTTAAAAGTTTTGTTTATCATAGCTTTTAAAGTTGAATTTAAACATTTAAAGGAGAAAGTTTTATTAAAAAAGAATTATGTATAATAAATTTATCTTTTTAATAATATTTTACTGTAATTAGTTGTTTAAAACTCAAATTTAAAAAATAAAATTAGTATTTTATTATTTCATATTTTTATTGTTAAAAAATATAAGTTTTGAAGTCCCTTGTAATTTCATAATTTTTTGTTTAATCTTTTGAAGAAGAAGTTGCACCAGTGCATGGTTGCGTGTTGGTGGTGTTGTGGACGTGAAAATTGAAACGCATCTTATGTTCTGACATTGTTTGACGTCTGTATCACACCACTCAGAACCTCGTGTCGGTGCTAACGTGCATCTTAGTTGTCCTACCATCTACTTTGCTTCTTGATTCTTCACTACATTCTCATCCACTGCAGTTTATTAACCACGTTAAGGAATAACCCAGTTAAACACCTCTCATAATACATGATCATGACACTGATGTGTTTGGTAAGATTAATTTTGCAAAATTCACTTTTTTAAAACAAATTATATTAATATGTACTGAAATTCATTTTAATAACAAATATTACACTGAAACGTGTCATCATGGGTGAAATTGATTTGAGTATTAATCAATCATCCACGTCCACTCGGCAGTGGAGCCTCCCCACTTAGTGAGGTGAATTGACACTGCTGGTTATTCTTTCAAGTGTTCACATATTGTGGACAAACCAAAAAGAGGTGTATTCATCGTGACCCTGTTTTGTTTTATTATTATTATTACTAAACATGTTATGAAAATTAAAATGATTCTATGAAACATGAAGCTAAATATTGTCTATGCAGGAATGTGGTTGTTTGAGTATGGGGACAGAAAGTGTAAGTAAAGGAAATGAGTATGGTTGGCAATGATGGCTTGCCTATTGCATAACCCTTAGGCCCGAAGGCTTTTTGATCCGTTTTCTTATGATCTCAATTCACTGAAAAGGGCAAGTTTGTGATTGGCGATTTTCATATCATTTTTCACCATTCCAAACTCTAAGGAAGATAAAAACAACATTCTGCACTGTGCATATCTATATTAATGTACATTTGGCTCAGAACTGGACTTGAATGATGGTAAACACAACACAATATTGAGCAACTATGTTACTCAAAACATGACCAGGTACCGCTATTCAGAGCAAAGGCTATTATCAGATAAATAATTATTAGCACTGTGTTAATGTGCAATTCAAATATACAACAGCACGTCCAGAGATTAGATTTTGCACAGCAATTTAAAGCTTAATTTATAACCTTTCATTACTACTTTCTTCCATCGCATTTTATTTTCAGCTTTGATTTCCTTTTCAAGTTCTTTGTGTCCTTTTCGTATTTGTCAACTAAATTTCCCAGCTAATCTCACTCCAAGTGATTTTTAAATTTGTTTAAGAACTCGTAACTAAATATATCAAATTGAAAAAGTAAAAAATAAACTAAAATTGCTCATTGGTACTAAACTATTGGCCCAAGAATTCATGTGCAATCGCTTACATATGACTACAGCTAAACCTATAACCATATCTTCAACTCTAAGACTTTCTTTTTATGAATATTTTTATATTAAATAACAGTTTTGAAAAAAAAAAATTGAATAGTATTTTTATTAATTTCTTTGAATGAGTATATCCTGAAGAATGTTTACTAAATGAAAATAAAATTGGGAAGAGGTAGATATAAACTCGCTTAGAAGTTAATTGGTTCTAACTATTAAACCAAGTGAGTAACAAATAGAAAAGTGCTTGCCCGAGAAAGAGTGGACCTTTAGAATTCAAGTTTCAAAATGGTTTGGGTTGAACTAATCCAACTTTAAAACGGTCCAGCCTAACCTATCCAAACCTAGAGAAGCCAGAGACTAGTAACTAAACTTGTTTGTTTTCTGGATTTAAAAGTAATTTTTTTAAGTAAAAAAATTGTTAATTAATATCAATTTTATTTTTATTTTATAATTTTAAAAAATTTAAAATCAAAACAAAAACAAACTAGCCTTTAATATCTATTTATACTCCTATGCTAGATGATAGGAAATGCGAAAGGATTAAAATATTAAGAAGTTTTTAATTAATAGGTAGCGTCTCTTGTATATTCTAAATTTTAATATATTATTTAACTTTCAATATAAAACTTGTTTATTATTCATACTTACTTAGTGCTAGAAAATAATCCAAACCTTACATGTAGTGTCTTCTCTGCTATTCCTTTATGGGAACAGTTGCTCATATATTTATCTACAAGAACATGTTTGAAAAACAAATTATGTTTTTGATAAATTATTTTATTTTAATAATAATTTTTATTGTTAAATTTAAGACATAAAATTATCATATTTAAAAATATTAAATAAATAATGATATAAATACACCTTAAATATAAAAAAAATAAATATACAAAACTATTAAATTGTATTTGGATATAGAATTTTAAAATTCCAAAAAAAAGAATGTAATAATAAGAGATGTTTAAAGATTAGAGTGAACTTCAAATATGAAAAGAATTATGAATAATAAATACAAAAAAGTTAAGTATAATAGAGAAATTTTTGAATTCTTTCTAAAAATAAATTATTTAATTCTTTTATTTGATATAAAAATTATTTAATTAAAATTCTGTAGTATTTTAAATTTTATCTTTTTTATTATCCAAATAGATGAAGTATATTAATTTTGAAATACTGATAAAATACAACCTCAATGAAAAACATTTTTTTATTATTAAAATTACATCATGGTTAATGAGAAACACTGATAAAATATACAATATATATCAAGGGATCATTAATATTTAAAAATTCTATAAATAAGCAATGCTGAATCATATTTAAGTAAAGTAATTTGAACAACAATTAAGCATTTTAGGAAGGGTAGAGTTAGCTCATTTTTAACTGCATGTCCTGAGAGAAAATATTGTTGAAGGCTAAACTCTCTTCTTCTTTTTTTGTGTTAAACATCAACATTTTATTAAAGATAAAATATGAATACAATGAGTACTTTAACACATTATATCTTTAAAGAGAATTAACAATACTTGTCAAGAGATCATTAATCTAATTCACATATATAATTGAACTTTCCAAAGATCATGTCGTGAGTCACTTCCAAGAAAGATACTTAATAAAATTAAACATTTTACTAACATTTAGTACACGTTATCAAAGATAATATTATTTCTTTAAAGTCAAATTGTCCATATTACTACACCACACTATTACAGTTTCCTTCCATTTCTTTGTTCTGCATCGAATTCTACACATACTCAGTAATGCCTCATGCAAATTTTCAGGTAAGTATATACTGACACCAAAATATTTGAATACCATGTACCACGGTCTTATAAAAGTATTGCAATGCAAAAAAAAGGTATAATACCTCCCTATCTTTAGTATTATAAAGCCCACAAGTTTTTGAAGAAATTGTTAATTTGCATTTAGTTAAATTCTTGCGTACTAAAATTGCATTAAGTAACATACACCACACAAATATCACTACTTTTTTCGGTGCATTGACCTTCCAAATTTTGAATAATACCTGCATTATACACAATTTCAAATCACTATTTGCAATGAAGTAATTATTGATATAACGATAAACGAATTGAACCCTATAGTATAAGGTTAAGCTACCTTTGGTTGTTTACTTTCTCCACCTTTAATACAAATAATTGTTTTTTTATAAAATAGTAAAAAGAAAAATTAACACACGTCATTATTCTCCATCTGCATACTTTACAAATTGGTTATAATATACCCTTCTTTTTTTTTTCTCTACGAAATTTCAATGGTAAAAATATAATGTTAATTGCATAACAGAAACTCAAATTCTACTTAACTCTTGTGTGATGAAATGCAACCTTTGAATTATTGATATTGAGAATGGCAGAATGGTACCTTGCCTGAGAATACTATCACATACAAACTCCCAAACAGACCTTTAAAAATTCGGGAGGATTTAAAGACTATATTGGCGATCATGTTACTTGGAATTCCAATCATGGTGGCAGCATATATCAGCATCTCCTCCACCAAGACAGGATTTGTTGGACTACAACATGATCTTCACCGATTAAGACCAACAAAAAGGATAATGGGGCTTGCAATCAATGCTCAATTATTTACCCTTCCGGCGGAAATTCAGAATCAACGTTTGACTTAGAATACAATGTGAAATCACAGCTGGAAAAAGTGATCGGACAAATCAGCAAATTATTGAGTTGACTTTGTTTAAAGAAGTGAGTCCTCAATTAATTCATCAGTATTAGCATAATCATAACAAAATTAGAATCAACCTATATATGTTTGGAGACGTTACATGAGCTTTTATGATTGTTATTCTTGTGTTTTCACAACCTTTCATTTAGTTTTATCCACTCAGTTTTGTGGAGAGCTAATTATAATCAGTACAATTAAATAGGATCAACCCATTATCATTTTAAGATGTCTATGGGTTCTTATTTTTAAATAATTTTTATTTCAATAAAATACCTTTTTATGGGTGAATAAATAATAATAGTAATACTTTAATAAAAAAAATTACTTAATTTGAGAATAGATACTACCCTTTATAAAAAAAAAATTACTGATATTTTTTATACTATTATTTATTTTAAGATTTATGTTAACAAAAAACTTATTTTTTATCCATATATATATATATATATTACCAATTTTATCATGTAATATTTTGAAATATAATATGTATTTATTAATTTTAATGAATTAAATATTTAATTCTTATAAATAAGATTAGAGGTAGTTTTTAAAAACAATAGATATTTTTCCTTCTTAATCTTGTATTTGATTTAGAAAAAATTATGAACAACTTATTAACAATAGTTTATAACACATAATTTTTTATTTTTTAATATAAATATAAGTTGTATATTTAAATATATATATTCTATACTTGAAAAGGAGTAAAAATATAAATCATTGTCTCTACTAAAGTTTAAAATTTATAATACCTTAAATTTTATATATGCATTTTAAAAACTTATAATTCTCACTTTCACATAATTTTTCATTATATAGATAACATCGAGAAGGTTACTCTCACAATTACCAACGTAGAGCGGATGGAAGACCTCTTCGATCACTTTTATCATAAGCAGAGAATTAAGAAGATAAATTTAATTATTTTAATAAAAAGAAATTGAAATAAATAGGCATTCGTCACAAAGTGACTATGAAATGCAATTAAAGTAGCGAGAACCGAAAAGAGAATAGTTACTTGTTTGGGTGAAACAAACTAACAACACAAAATTGAAGTTGCTTGTGCCCCCAACATGGGAAAAGTGGCGAATGCGAGCATTACTGTCTTGCTTTTCTGGACAACATTATGAACATCTAAATCACTAAAGCCTGTGTTTATGTCTCTGTGTAGTGTAGTGGACCTGTCAGTGTCAGCTTTGCCAGTGAAAATGTCTGAGATTCTCTTTCCCTTTCTGTTTGCATTCCCATTTTCATTTGCTTATTTCTCATTTATATGTAATTGCAACTTTTTAAAAGCTTTTCTAAATAATTGTTATATGCCTTCTTTTTGGACTGGACCACAGTTTAATTTGTCATAAAAATATATGCATTTGTTTAAGTGTAATGTTAATTTTTGTGACCTATGAATGGCTTTTATTTGCTAAATAACACATTCTAATTTTAAAATTCAATTAGTCTCTCTCTTTCACACATATATAATGGTAAAAGCATGACTTTTTTATGGAAAAAAAATTTAAATATTAAAATATGATATTTTAAAAAAATACAAAAATATATATTTTTTTTAAAATTATTTATGACAATTTTTAATATTTTAAAAAAATATAATTTTCTTGAACGAGCTTTGATAATTTAAAATGTTTTAATTATCTTTTAAGAAATTATTAATGACAATTTTTTGTGTTTAATTTTTTTATAATTTTTAACCATTTTATCCTTAAATATCTGTATTTACATTAAAATTACTATTAACAATGTTTAAATTTTTATAATTTTTTTCTAAAATTTTATATTTTAATATATGTTATTTTTAATTTTCATATAAAAAAAATTCATGTCAGTAACAAGGTCTGTGAGATTTTCAAATTCTGGATATTATAATTTTTTACATACGTACGTCATTATTACAAACTCATAAAATTTTTATTCTTTAAACTTTTAGCTACATATATACTTATTTTATAATAAAAATAGCCTACATTATACTAATTATTAATTAATGTTAATTTATTTCTAAATATTCTTTTTAATCAATTTTTAAATATTATTAATGTGATTTTAAAATGCTATTTTTAACAAACACTTTTCTACTGTGTTACATCGTGTACTTGCTTTAAAAATACTTTTCCATCATTGAGTGAGTATGAAACATAACATGATAATAGGGATCAATTAGCTAGATAAACTGTTCAAAACAATGTGTTCAAAATATTTTTAATTTGTATAGTTATCTTTTAGTGTTTATATTTACTAAAATAATAAAAGTTATTGGAATGAAAATATATTTTAATCAAATGCAAACATTTTTTAAATTAAAATATTTGATAAGTTTTAAAAAAATATATTAATTTTAATGGTATATTTAGATTTAAAAGATAAATACAATAACGATATAGTTAAAAAGTTTCATCTCTTATTTTTTAATAAAAATTTAAAATTATTTTTTCTCAAACAAATGGAGGACTAATTAAGCGTTTATTTATTTATAATAAAAAATATATTTTCGATAAAAATATCTTAAATAAAAAGAATTATGATTAAGATTAATTTTAATATATATTTTAATTGTGTTTAGTAATATAAGTTTAATTCTTTAAGAATTAAGTATACTCAGTTTTAATATAAATTTCAACATAAATTCCTAAAAAATTCAACATCATTATGACTTTACCTTAACTTTACCGATACACAATGTTGGCAAACGACCAACACTTACAATACAAGCAGATCCGCTAACAGATTTTCTGAACTTTGATCAAAGCCCTGTGAAGTATACCCCTGTGATTAAGTTTGGTCAAATCTTGAGTGAGTGCAGTGACTGTTGATGCAACTAACTTAAAGTTCGAAAATAATAAATTTATGTTAAAACCAATTTAATATTATCTTTAACTTTTAATCAGTTATACGATTGTGGAAGAATTATTTCATTTTGAAATTTGAATGATATCAGCTACAGCAAACGTGAAGCTGTTAGGTAACTCTTAATAGTTCATATCAGTCTTTTTCATGACTATTTTATTAAAAATTGCTGATCCTAAGATAGAATTTGATCAATATTATTAGTGTTTTCATTTTGCAAACAATAGATAACTGGTAATGATCATTGAAGTAAAATGTGAAATTTTATTACTAAAAGATAGAAAAAAAATATATGCATATAATATTATATTTAAGATTGTTTCTTAGATGATTTAAAAATATTCTAAAAAAGGGAAAGAAGCTTATATATTATGTACATCTTCCCTGTGACGAGTCACAAACATATAATTACAGTACTCCAACAAAGATGAAGGCACAAATAAGAGGAATTATTCATTTAAAAGCAAAACAAAAGAGAAAAACATAATAAGGAAGGGAAATTCAAGAACGAGAAACACAATCACATGTGCCACCGTTTGGTAAGAGAACATGGGACGATAATAATAACTGAGCATAATAGTTTCTGTCTTATTCCCGTAAAAGAGGACCCATCACCCTTTTCTCAAAGGGCAAAGCATTTATGCTTTCCAGAAAGAGATAAAAACTAGAGATTGTATAGCTAAGCTGCGTTTGAATTTGACACATTATCATTCAATTGAAAAAGGGTCAACCAAATCTCCATAGTTCCGTCGTTTCATCATGTGTAGGACCTTATGTTCAATTGGCTGCAATATCATCAATCCCAGTTCTTGCATATTTAGGTAGGCCCCTTTCTTTAAATGTTTAAAGCAAAAGGAGAAAAAAACATGTTTCTTTTAAATTTCGGTGCGTGTTTAATGAAATAAAAAGTGTTATTTTTCAATTATCAAATACAATTAAAATAGGATAAATTTCAAATATAGTTTATATCATAAATATTTTTTATAATATTTAAAAAAAATTAACGTTTTATATCAATACCATGCTAGTATATCAATACCATGGTTTTGGCAAACTAAGGTGGGGCTTAAGAACAGGTTGACTTAAAGAAGTCCAATGCTAGTATATAAGTGATGGCGGAGAAGAAGGGAGTACTTTATGTTCAGGTCATTATTTACAGCAGCAGCGTAACAGTAATAAAATAGAATGTAGCTTGAGATCCAATGCTAGTGTCAATAGGTCATTATTTAAGCTAGAAACAATTAATATATTTTTTATTTTTTTTACTATTTTCTTATAATTTTTTGTTTACAAATTTACTCAAATAATTCATATTGTTTTTTCTTCATTAACAAAACTTATCTATAAGTTTACTTAAACATGTCATTGTCTAACTTCTCATGTCTTATCCATTGAGGGTTTTGGACTCTTTAAAATGATAAGCACGATCAAGTGGTTTTGATCCCTTACACCCACATGAGTGTTTGAAGTTGTAAGCATTAATACTAAGTCTCATATTAAATATCTGACCCAATAACGTGTTGGGTTACTGCAGACTCAGAGATGTTAGTTCTAAATTGTGGATCTTCTTGAATTGATGCTAAACACATGTAATAATATTCAAGATTAATTTAATTGCACGAATTAGTTAGGCAATTTTTCAATTTTAATTAATTAGCTAGTGACATTAAAAATACTTGTGGTTTTAATTATACTTCAACTTTATCCATTAAAACATGTGTATCAAATTTTACTGTTATAAGATTCACTTGAAACACCAAACTGGTGAAGTACATTCATTACAATCTCAACAAACAAGGTAGAGAGCTATAATTATGGATCCCTAAAAGGCAGGGAACTAGAAGAATATAGCTCCTGTAAAATTGTGTGGTCATCATCAACCTTTGGCAAATGACACACATACGTTAATACAGCTTATGTATGAAGCATGAATTCGTAAGAAAATGTCCTTTTTAGAACTGTTCATGTTAGCTTTTGTTGATTCGGTGCTCCTCATTGATTGAAAATCATAGGGTCGTTGAACACAGCAGTACGTCTTTTCATATGCTCTCCTTATAAGAATTCACCAGTTCCAATTTATTTTAGTGCTCTACAATTATTCATTATTTTAAGGATATTGGTTAAAATAATACTCAGAAATTAATCGTGATACGATGTGTTGGTAATTTTTTATATAAATATACAAATATTTTAATTGTTTTATTTAATATTTTAAAGATATTTTCTTAAAAAGCTTTGGTGATGTAGTGTTTGTGTGTCAGAAAAGACAAGGAAGACAAAGAAAACCCCACAAAGTGATTGCAAAACGCAAAGCTCTCTTACTATTAAGTCTAAATATGGTTGCTCTTCGCATCGCAAATGAAAGCCTTCTTTTTTTAGTGAGCAAAGGCTTATAATTTTGTCCCCTTCAGCCACCACACGCTTCATCATAGCTGTTGAGTGCCAAGCTACAGCATCCAAAAGTTCTACTCATTTTACCATACTATATCATTTTTTTTAAAATTTTATATACACAATAAATTCAATATTTATTTATATCTTTTGGAAACATATTATACGCAAGTAAAGTAGTTTAATGAATGTAAACATGCTAAAATTTGTGTTAGTTGGCTGTTTTATATAATCATAATCAAGCTCTTCTACTAAAACAATTACAGATGACAAAATATATATAATTAATCTTATGTCAACGTACTATTTATATAAAACTAAAGTGGTTAAAATTCACTTTAATCTTTGGCTCACTCCTCCCTCCCGAATAAACAATAATAAGCTGACATGAATTTTGTTATATACATAAAAACGAGCAAGAAAAAGATATCTGATTACGGGTATTTTGAATATCAGAATAATGTAACAGTTTAGTATTTTGAATTCGTTCAAATTCTTCGGCTGACATAACATTGTTTACGGCTATTTTGATCTATGATTAATTATGAGGTTACTTACTTTATGCCAAGTGTCGTTGAAGAAAAAAAGATATGAATCCAAGTGTTGTGATCTGATTATTATCCTAATATTTTTAAGGCACGCATGAACTTTAAATTTTAATTAAAACAAAATTGGTAAAAATTCATAATTTATATTTTTGAATTGTGCAAAAAATTAACATTTTTGTTTATAAGCATATAAAATAGTATTTTTAATTAAAAATAATATTTATTATACTTTTATATTCTTGATATAATAATTTTTTTATAAAAAGTTTGAACTTTTAGTTGCTTAACATTTTTCAAAAAATTAAATATTGGTAATTCAGGGGAAAGAATAAAAGAAAAGAAAAGAAAAGAACACGTGTTAGCATTGGTGCTTGGGGTTTAGAACCAGAAGGCATGGGGCAGTTCAGTTCATGTAACTAGAGCGCGGGGCGCAAGATAAATAATGTACATAAACTACAATGACACACTATTAATTAATTATAATCTAGTATTCATGATATCGACAACTTTTCACAATAAGATAAGATTCTCAAATTCAATGCTCATGGATTATAATTATTCCCATCCATTAGTATTAATTATGAAGAATTATGATATGATCATGAGCATGAAACCAGAAAATATTTTTTCTTATATAAACTTTCAATTCTTCCATACATGCGTATCTGCTTGATAAAAATACAATGATGACCATTGCTTTCCGCATTTAATTTCGGGGTGTTTTGCTTTTCCATTTTTATTCTCTGGTTATTATAATCATCATTATTAATCAATTCGTAGGATTATTATAAGAAAAGATGATGGATATGGATTTGCAAGCCTCATTAGGCTGAGTCCCATAATTCTCATACTAATAATATATATTAATCAAATTTATATTGACATGAAAAAGAAAAGAAATGAGGCGTATTTCTTTTGGGCAATGAATGCGAATATTTGAAATTATGAACAATTATAAGCAGATGACATAAAGAAAGAAAGGGGAATATTTGTAGAGCAAGGTGGGAGTGGCCGAGTGGGACCGATGATGCCGTAAGCTGTGTTGGAAATTGGAAGCTAGGGAAGAGAAGAGTACGGTAATGGATGTTGGTTTTGTCCCAAAAGAAACACAACTACATTAAATTAAATTAATACATAAATATATGTCTATAAGATTTGATTGAAAGTGAGAAGAGGCCAAACCTGACAACATTTCTGTTCAGACTTTGCCTTTCCTTGTTTTTTTTTTCACTTAGGCAGTTCTCTGTGTTCTCTTCTGCTTGACACTTGCCATTTCTGAATTTGTTTAGTGAATATTCCCTCTTAGTGGCTTCAATTCACTAATTTATCTTCTTCTATATAGATTATAGTTGAACAACACTTTCTGTCACATTCATGCATAGATTATAGCCATTTAGTTTGTCGCAAATGGCAATGACAATGCCTCTTAATCTAAGGAATAAGCTCAAGACCCTCTGTGCTTGTGGTGATGGCTGGTCTTATGCTATTTTCTGGCGCTTTCATCCCAAGAATTCCTTGTAAGCGTTTGTTACTCTGTCTCTTTTTTTAATTTTTTTATTTCTTGTTTTGTCCTGATTGTGGGCTCTAGAAGTTGAAAGGTTTCTTCTTTCATTGATAAAATACTCTAAATTATCACATTTTAGTAAAACTTGTTCAACTCTATGCATCAGGGAATAAGTTGACTGTTTTCACGTTTCAGTTTCATTTGATCTATCTCACTAGATTGCATGTTTGAAATTCCCATAGGTTGTTGACTTTGGAAGAAGCATACTATGAAGAGCAACTGGGAGAAGAGATTGTCAACATGCTTCCACAGGTCCACTTGCTGGGTGAAGGGTAAGCTTCAATTTTTGTTGTTTTAAGTTTTGCTTTTCCAAAGCTACATAGTTTTCACCAAACCAATCAAGTAAAACTGGAGATTCATTTCAAGAAATTAAGTGCAAAATCTAAATGCATGTTCATATAAATGAAAGACAAAGGGCTGATACAATTGCTATATCCTATCTAGAATTGTTGGTGAAGCTGCTTTCGCTGGCAAGCACAGTTGGGTGCACTCAGACGGTCCAACTCAAGAATGGAATTTGAAGGGTCAGAATATTTGTGAGGTATTGCTTTCGATTGTTCACCTTTTGTTGGGTACCTTTTATTTTCAAGGTTCTATTGCTCTTGCTTTTTTTCCACTTATACTTAGGAATTTTGTTTCTCTCTGCAGGATGATTCTGGATTGCATCAACAATTCTCCTCTGGGATAAAGGTACTACAAAGGAAGGAAAATGTATTTGATAGTTGAAGTTCAAAGCTTCATATTTTTTCATATTCCCTCCCTAGTCAACATTTCTTCCAATGCTCAAATATAATTATTTTGGTTACAGTTACCAAGATCACATGCAATTAGTATCTCAATACCATATGAAGAATGCTTATTGATTATCTTTCTTCTTCGAAGCCGTGAGCAGTATATATTGATGAACAGTTCTGTTTTGTAGACAATTGTGGTCATACCTGTCAAAGCATGGGGAGTGGTACAGTTTGGATCCAGACAGAAGGTTAGCACCGTGAAAGAACATCAATTTATGACATCATGCATAAATCGATTTTTGCATATAGGTCTTATCATGATAAGACAATATCATGCACAATATGTCCTGGTTTTTTTACTAACTTTGAATTGATAGATTCCGATTTGTTATAGAGGTTTAAATGATTTTTTTAAAACAGCAAGCATGTTCTGGATAGTTTAATAATTCATATTATATAGAAAATGTATAACTACTGTTTCAGAAAAACAGAATCTTAAATCCGCCCTTGTACAAATTGATTTAGGTTTAACTACTTAAACCTTCTGAGTCTTGTAACTATAATCCAAATTACAACATTTCAAATTGTTGAAGCTTGACCTGACTGTCAATAAGGTTGAATTTTTGTTTAAAGTTGTAGTTCTTTATCTGAAAGATTGGTACGTAGAAGTTTATACTCATGTTTCATCTGGAATATATGTTATAATTTTAAACAAGAACGACAATTGGTTCAATACTTACCTGAATTATAATGTGCCTTCTCAATTTTTACTAGCTCAAATTTTGTTATTACCGTCATGCCTGATAATTAATTAATGGTCTTGAATGTTTATCTACACTGTTGTGTATCTGAGTGCTAATGGACCATATCATAATACTTTCATTGCTGCAGATTTTGGAAAGAGTGGAATTTCTGGAGCAAACACAAAGCTTGCTCATGGAGGTAGAGGATGATATGGGTGTGCTTGACGTCTCAGAAAATGCAATTTTATCACTGGATTGCGAAAATAGTGATCTAAATGGGTTGTTGGCTCCCATTTCCTTCGAAAATTCATATCATTTGAATTCCAAACATGCTCAGGATGAAAACTCTATAGAGCTACTGAGAAAGTTTTTTACTTCCTCTAGTTCCAATGGTCTCTTTTCTTCCGAATATAAGACTTACGAAGATGGAATGATTTCGTTGCAAGGAGATTCTTCTTGTGTTGGTGACGAGCCTCAAGTTGTATTTTCAGATAAGGATAGTACTGATTTGCTTTTGAAGCCTAACTCTTCTGTGGACAGTTTAATTGCCAAAATCCCCTCTTTTGGTGCATGCAGTGGTGAAGTATCTTCTTTTGATATGTTGGAGCAACAATTGGTATCTGAAATAAGGGCACAAGAAGTTGCTGTCATGTTTTCTACAGAAGAAAATGCATTTGATAGTAGCACACTTCTAGCTCAGGATTCAGAGTTGACCTCATTGGACAGAGAGTCATTTCAAGATAAGTTACAAAATTCACTGGATAACCAACATTGTTCTCAATCTAGTATTGTGACAGATGTTAATTTCCAATCAAGCTTAAATACATTGCATGGATTCTCTGAGAACTTAGAGCCAATTGATATGTCAGAAGAAATTTTGAAGTTCAGCTCCATGGATGACCTTTGCCATTGGTTTTCTCTTTCTCAACAGGATAGTATTTGCAAAACAGGAATTGCACTGGATAACACCCTTTCTGAATCAATAGAATTTAATCCCACTTCCTTTGATCTGGTTGAAATTAATTCCTTAAATGATACATCAGTGACATGCCTAGCTGGGCATAATTCCAACTCAGATGGGAAAGAAACATCTGTAGCTGTGCATGGCTATGAAAATGGTCTCTTGGATGACATTGAACTTGATTTTAGCTACGATCAAGCTGATGAATGGTGGAGGAATATGCTTACACCAGTGGTGAGTGCTGCTATTGATAGTGGCCTTTCTGAATGCATATCAGAGTTGAATACTGATACACAGACATGCAGTCGAAAGAGATTATTCTCAGAGTTAGGAATTGAAGAGCATTTGACGGGTGGGACAAATTACAGCCCTTTTAATAGTTCTCATTTTAAGTATGAATTATCATCCAATAAAAAGCAGATGGTAGAATCTCCATTAGTAAATAGAAATCCAGCACATCTCACCAACCTTCATAGGGACGAGGCAAAAGCAGACTTGATGATGCAGCCCCTTTGTGACTTAGACAGCACAAACAATCTTCTAAGCAAGAACGATTCATTTATGAAATTTCAAGTAGGCATGTGGGTTGATGATAGCCATAGCATTAATATTGGGAGGGCTGCTCAAGTGCACCCTCAGAAGCCAGCTGAACCTACAAAGCCCACCAGGAAGAGGGCTAGGCCGGGAGAGAGTACTAGACCACGGCCTAAGGATCGCCAGCAGATCCAAGACTGTATTAAAGAGCTCAGAGGAATCATCCCCAATGGTGGAAAGGTAAATGAAGCTTTAACTGACCTATGCTAAGAATAAAATTTCTAATACGTTTTTTTGTAAGGGGATGGTCATATCAAATACAAACTGATATTTTGTCTGTATATGATGCAAAATTTTCAGCTTCATAAAATTTTCCCAATTCAATCCTTACAATTTGTGACAAATTTATTCATATTCTCAGCAACAACTTTTTTGTTTCTGTTGGATGTAGTACCTAGTGGGATAAAGCTTTTATTGTTATGGTTGTAGAGTCTAGTATTGACAAATGTTTTTTCTGATTTGACAGTGTAGTATTGATTCTTTGTTAGACCGCACCATCAGATACATGCTTTTCTTACAAAGTGTCCTCAAGTATGCAGACAAGCTACAGGAACCAAATGAGCCAAAGGTAACTGATCAAGCTACTTTTCTACATTTTTTTTACAAATAAACATTTCTAATCTTCATCAGTCAGCATCAGATATGATTGGACTTGGTTGGATGTTTAGCTTATTGAACAGGCAGATGAAGTGGTTCTAAAAGACAGTGATGTGAGAGATGGCAAAAACTGTGGCATTACATGGGCATTTGAAGTGGCACAACAAACAATGCTATGCCCAATTATAGTTGAGGACATGAGCTCACCTGGCCAAATGCTTATAGAGGTATGATAAAAATAAGAATGCATGTTTTACATGTCGTCTGCTATCCTTTTGATTACTTTGCCTCAGTGAATTCATTGGCATTTCTCTGTTGCAGCTCCTTTGTGAGGAGCAGGGTTTCTTCCTTGAGATAGTTGACATAATTAGGGGTTTTGGGCTGAATATCTTGAAAGCAAAGATGGAAATAAGGAAGAACAAACTATGGGCACGATTTATTGTTGAGGTAAATTGAATATTTAATTGTAATATTAGAATACAACATTTAGAATGATGGCATATGTGATTGCAATTTTCTTTCTCATTTTGGAACCTTTGTCAAAAATTAATACTAGCTTACTTTGTGCTACAGGCAGACAGACATGTGACAAGGATAGACGTATTTTTGTCCCTTATCCATCTTCTACAGCAAACAAACACCTCCAACATTGATTCTGCTAAAAAGCATTGCAATGTTATTGATGCCAATGTTTCTTAACCAGATAATTACCAGAAAACAGTGATGCCACTAATCATGGCCATGACAGAAGCACACAAGTGATTTGAGAAAAAACTTGAGCACATAATGTTCTGCAAATTAGATTACCATTCCATTCCACAGGTCCTAGAAACTGGGTCCGTGTCTGTACATAAATGATAGATTAGGATACACTTAGTAAAACTGCAGGTGATCTTTCTTCCCAAGTTAGTTCCTAAGATAGAAGCTGTGCAAGTGATGAAATCTAAGGTGCAAAATTATATATAATGAAAATGCCTAGTTCTATGTTGGGTGAATATTTGAAAAATGCAAGAGATAGTGCAAAAACCAGCAAGACATGTTAATGGAGTGAACCGGATAATCAAACTGGGCTAACCATGAATTCCTCCAGTGTTCATGTTGTTTCATCTCATAATTATAACACATAAATGTATAAAAGTTAGTGTGACTCTGGAAATTCAAGGTTTATTCAGTCAACTTTGTGTTTCTATGCGCCATAAGCTAGTGTGACTGATCAATTATATTTATGAGTATCCACATACGCATATTGAGTGATGCCTTTACATATTCTAGGAATTATTGTTAGATTCGTATGTGTCCATGCAGATGACAAATAAAATAGTTGAAATAATATCGCAATTCTCAATGCCTATTATATATAATAGATTACACCAACATTGATCTACATCCTTATGCAGAAGTTATAAACTACATTATTAAATTTGAATTTTGAGCGTAACTCGATTTCAAAAACAAAGTTGTAAGGAGATGATTATTTCAGAAAATAGATGGGGCAGTTTTTTATTTTTTCAATCTACTATGGCTTAATTTTAGGGATTTAGTATATATTCTCTTGAATTAGAGTTAAGGTTTATCTCAACTCTAAAAGTTAGGTCACTATTTAGATAATGATTTTTTTAGTCTTTATAAGTTGTATCTTAGCCATCATCAGACTTTAACACGTGTAATTAGAAATATGGTCCTTGGTGTAGTCTATAAAAGCAACTAAAACAATATGCAACAGTGGGGTGACAAATCATCCATCCAAAATAATTGAGAAGCTGAGAAGCATGTATTACGAATAGGTGTGTTCTGCAACAACAATTTTAAATAGCACTGGTCAAAGTATCTACAAAAGCAACTTTTGATAGTTGTTTGGCTTTTCAACAATACTGCAAGTAGCTAAATAAGTGCGCTATATTATGTCGTTCCAAAATGCTATAAGAAGCGAGCAATATCATGGAATCTTCTTTCTATATTCCACTACCTTCATTTATCTGAAGTATTTAAAAGCTTTTATTAATAAAAGTCCTACTCATGATCTAATTTGTTCTCCTTTTGAGTAAACTAGGGAAATTCAAAGTAACATCCATACATAGATGTTTTCATTTCATTAATAGATTCATCTATGTCCGAGAAATTATGACGACAAAAACAAGATAGTTGGATCGCCATCTCAATTGCCAAATATAATCTCTTTCATAAGCAAGCACCCAAATTGATTTCCTGTTATAGGACATTTTATTAGGTAATGGTGAACAAAAGATTGTATTAATCACAGACATGGTCCTTGCTAGCTGTAGTTTTCCAATCCCTTCATAAAAAAAACTTAAATCTATAACTTGATGTGATATGATTCATCCACATATTTTGTACTCCGGACGCATGCTTTGTACGAATACTTAACTAAAGTAGGCAAAGTTGTGTTGTTGCAACCGACAATTTTATACTTTGATTAAGACTACGTTAGGACTTAGAACTTGAAGAGAATGGTGACACAAGTACTAATGTACTATAAAGCAACTTTTGTTAGTTGGATTAACTTTTCAAAAGGAAAATGTTTTATAAAAAATTAAAATGTACGACCAAAATTTGTTTTGATTTTAGAAAAAAGAAGAAGAAGAAATCACATATAATATCATATAAAGTATTTTTAAATGAGTCATATTCGTTACGTTAATAAATTTTTAAAAAATATACAAATACTATTTCAATTATTAATTTGAAAGTTCTTATCAAGTAAATTAACTTTATAAAAATTGTATGTAAAAGCAAAATTTAAAAGTACTCTATCATATAAATTTATTTCAACGGGTATTATATTTTTAAAATGTAAATATATATTGAAATTTGGATTAAAATTATGTGAAATCTAATATGTATGATTATAAAGATAATATAAAATTATTTAATAGTTAAATTAATTAATTTTATATTTTATAAAAAGTTTTATGAAGAGGTATAAGTGTGCGAGTATAAAAATATGTGATAGTAGATCCTAAATTTTTATATCAATAGAAAAAGTTTGATAAAAACTTTAGAATGCTAAATGCTATGAGAAGAAACCAATATGTAGTCCCCATTGTAAATTCTACAACCCTCATTTGTCTCAAAATGTGTTACGCTTTTAAAATAAAAAAGGTCCTATTCATGACCTAATTCAGTCCATTCTATTTCCTAATTCCTAATTTTATTATTATCATCCATGTTTAGACAGCGGAGGAAGCATCTGATCAACGACCCACTAAGAATCGTGTGCGGTACAACAGGCAAGCAATGCTAGACATGGTGGACCAAGTCATATGAGATTAATTGCATAAGTTGCTGCCCCAAATTCTGGTTTTAGGTCAACTAAAACAAAAACTTTATGAATTGGCGTAAAATATGTGCAAGTACCTATATATTTGTCACTTTTAAGTACACGTTATGAAAGAATTAAATGACTTGTTACTACTTGCAAAAACTCCGCAATTATTTTGTACAAAACAAATTTGTGAGACTAATTAAAATCGTATAAAATATATTTTTAAAGGCCTAGATTGTGTATTATTGTAAAGAAAAAAAAACATTTGATGGGTAAATACTTTATGGTAGTATCGATATGGTTCAATATTATATTTTATGTGCTAACTATTTTTGTTGGCATTGACACAACTTGCATTTGTGTGCTTCTGTTTTTCATGTGCATATTTATATATACAAGAAGATGTAACCATCTATGTATGCCCAATCGTTGAATTGGGAACATTTACCTACTCAAAAGACAGTACAATCACTTGAGTGGTATAGTGTGCTCTTGCATCAGCTATGTATAAGAATATAATAGAGACTTGTCGACTTATAAAAGTTAATTGGCACACTCTACAAATATCCCTCCCATCCACATTGGAATTAAAAATAGAATGTTTTGTCCTGATTAATATGTATAAATACAAGGATACTCCTCTAGCTAGCTCGAAGCTTTTCGTGACATTTGATCTTCAGGGTAGTACTCTTAGTCACTAATCTTGTTCTAACAATATTTCCCAGAATTTCATATTCACATATATATACATTTGCACACACAATTCTAGTAGTGAACAAGAAGATGGGTGGTGACAAGGGAGGGGTAAAAGAAGTAGAATGGAGGATCAAGATAGAAGATGATGACACTCTAAAGGGAGTAGTAGTTGGTTGCATGTGGGCAATTACAGCAGGGCTAGCTTTGAAATTGTGCAAGTTTGGGAAGAAAGCATGGGAATTGGGGGTGAATGACACTAGAAAAATCATCCATTGCTTGAAGGTAGGTGTGGCACTTTCGGCTGTTTCTCTCTTCTACTACTTGAAGCCTTTGTATGATGGCGTTGGAGGAAATGCTATGTGGGCAGTGGTCACAGTGGTTGTAGTTTTTGAGTACACAGCCGGTAGGTACTACTAGAATAGCAAGTTAAGCTAATCTTTTTATAAGTGTAACAATTCATATATTAACAAAACATATATTATATAAATCAAATTTCAGGTGCTACGATATATAAAACTGTTAACAGAATGTGTGGAACTTCCCTTGCCGGGTTTTTAGCCATTGGTGTGCACTGGGTAGCTAGTAAAGCAGGGGAGCAATTGGAGCCCATAATTGTTGGTGCCTCACTCTTTCTATTAGGTATATATATAGACATTACAAAATTTTATGTACGAATGTTCAATATTTATATGTGCATATTAATTATTCACACAACTGATGGTTAAATTGATCTTGTTTATTCAGCTTCTGCAGCAACATTCTCCAGATTCATCCCCACCATAAAGGCTCGTTTTGATTATGGTGCTATGATATTCATCCTCACTTTCAGCTTGGTTTCAGTATCGGGATATAGGGTTGATGAATTGTTGGGTATGGCACAATACAGAATGTCCACAATTATAATTGGCAGTATAATGTGCATAATCGTCAGCGTGACCATTAGTCCCATTTGGGCTGGTCAGGAACTTCATGTCTTAGTCACTGGGAACCTTGACAAATTGGCCAACTCCTTAGAAGGTGACTTTTCAATATTGATATTTAAATGTGGTGTCATAAAAAATTGTTGCATTTCCCACTCCCATGCACTACTACTATATATTACTATATTTATATAATTGTATGTACATGTGTATTTCAGGTTGTGTGGCACAGTACTTCGATAGTAATGAGGCCCCAGAAGCGGGAAGTGATGAGGAATCTAACAAAAAGTTACTAGGCTACAAGTGTGTGCTAAGTTCCAAAGCAACAGAAGAATCTATGGTATATCAAGAGATTTTAATTAACCATGTAACTCTTAACTAATTGTTTCTCATTACTTCAATTTATTATATGTTCATAGTTTTTACATACATAATATCAAGGTAGCTTCGTGTTTATATGTAGAGCGTGACCAAAATATGATCTTACATTATTGTAGGCTAATTTAGCTAGATGGGAGCCTGCCAGGGGCCGCTTCAACTTCCGCCACCCATGGAAGCAATATGTTAAAATTGGGGCATCAATGCGTAGCTGTGCTTCCTGCATAGATGCTTTGATTGGATGTATAAACTCAGACAACAAGGTAATCAATCATATTTATATATTATCTAGTTTTACAGCCACACTACAGGATTACTTAACTTGGATCGCCATGTTATGCACAAATCTTGATACATGTTAAAATAAAATAAAATGGTGAATCCTGAGAAAATGATATTAATTAATTAGCTCTGTATATATTTGCACAGAGCTCTGATGAAATGAAGAAGAATATGAGCAGCATCTGCATGAAAGTGGGTGGAAACACGGGGAGTGTGATAAGAGAGCTAGCAAGTACAATAAGGAATATGACAAAATCATCTAAAGTTGATATTCTGGTTACAGAGATGAATAGTGCAGCAGAAGAGCTAAGGAACTTACTAAAATCTAATCCAAACTTGGTTAATCCACCGTCACATAATGCTGAAGGTATCGAAATCCCACTGATGGAAATAATTCAAGTGGTAACAGTAGCTTCTTTGCTTATTGAAATTGTGGGGCGTGTGGAAGGCATTGTGAAAGCCGTAGAAGAACTATCTCATTTAGCTGAATTCGAACCAGCTTTATGCGTCAAATCCAACACACATAAATATGATGAAGCTATCAGTACACTCCATATGGTTTGAATATATCAGTAATTTATATATGCTCTATTTTGTATATTCTTTCATCCGTTATAGATTGTTATATACATCACATCAGCTACGTGTAACAAACAGGTTTGACAGTTGTACATCCGTGTCCAAACAAATATCGATATTACGTTGAATAAGTGTTCTTCACATGTTCGGCCATTTTCTTTATATAAGCCAAGGAGTATATGAACTTCGATATTACGTTGAAATTATGAATAGATCCTCTTGTAAGTCCTTTTTCCTTTTTTAAGTTTTTTATTTCCTTTTTCCACAAAGCCCATGTAATCTGGATTTGCCATTGAAAAGAATGGAGCTTTTTATTTTTTAAAAACAAATTTGTTCTCTCCATTACATTTTTGCCACATCATTGTATAAAGATAAAACCTAATTTTTTTAATTAAGTTTTGTTTACAGAAGAAATACAACTTAGAGACGAAGACACGTGTCTAGATCTTATTAAACAAGGGACAAATGTAACACGTGATACAATCTTAGCTAGTTTTACTTTTGACAGAAATGAAACTAAATTTTGTTTGTATTAAGAATAAACTTACTACAATTGGGCCACGTGTAATCTCGACCAAAAGTAATTGTTCATCTTCTTTAATCTTTGTTTGTCTATTATTCTGCCGTTGTTGCTGTCATTTTATGCTATTATCGTCGTCGTGTCGTGTCCCTCATCATTGTTGTCGCTTGTTATCCCCATCACCACCTCTTGGAGCTTTCCCTCTTTTCTAATTTTCTGATCTTCAAATAGGTTAGTGTTATTAATTTATTTTATTATTATCATTATCATAATTACAATTTTTAAAGATATGATTTAAGTTTTTATTTGTAGTTATTAATTGTGTATTTGAATTTATTTATTTTGTATTTAAATTCAATTATTATAGAAATGAATAAAATTATTTTGTAATTGTGTTCTGATAAAATAATATACATTAAAAAATAACTACATTAGAATTAAATAAACATAACTTTATTTTAAATAAGTTGATATATTATATAATGTATGTTTTGTATTTAAAAATATTTAATAATTTAAATATAAAAAATATAGTTAATAATTATAGAGGTTTAAATATTAAATTAAGAATTAGTCTTATGTAAATATTATGCATTTATAATTTTTATTTAGAAATTATACGTTGTTTAGATATTTTATTACTATTAATATATGAAATAATATTTTTTTATAAAGAAAAAATATTAACAAGCAATATAAAAATAATATATTTCTAGTTTTGATCGGTAGATTTAATAATATGATGATTATTAGATTTATAAATTAATAATAATTATAGTTAATATTGATTACAAATTATAAATACAAATTTATTACCATGAGAGTTAAGAAGATCAAATTTATTTATAATTCAATATAAAATTTATATTTAAATTTTTTAACAATTGTAAATAAAAAATAATATATATAATTTTAAAAATTGTGTTTACATTTAATTTATAATATAAAAACATTAATTTTATGATTGGGCAAATAACTTTCTTTTTATGAAATTGTATGATTGGTATATAATTATAATTTTTTTATTTTATAATAATTACTTTAAATAAATCATACCTATTGCAAGTTTTTAATTATTTGATAGTAATAAGTATTTCATAAATAATTTAATCTATTCTTTTTTGACGAATATTAAGTAATTTTTCAGTTGTATTTAATTTATTGATCAAATTATTAATTTAATAATATTTCTTAAGTATGTAAAATAAAGTACAATTTAATTGCAAGATAGAAACTAATTAAATTTATTCAAACAACTTTAACTAAAATAACTAAATAATCAAATTAATCATATTTATATGTTTTAACTAATAAATATTACAAATATTAATAAAAATAAATTTTGTTAACCTCAATTTTTTAATTGAAAATAAGCTGCTAGTAATAGTAAAATTTTATTAAAAAATAAATATTTATTATATTTTTATGACTTTAATACAATAATTATATACTTTTTTCGTAAAATTTTTTTATTTGTAGATACTTAAACTCATCTCTAAGAAATTATTTTTTAAATACTTATAGATCACTTTGTATTAAGTTTCATTTGTATAGGATATGAAATTACTTAAATTATGATACTTGTGAAAAATAATACAAACAAATTTGATTTTTGTTGCATACAAAACTCTTCAAATAATGACATGTGACATAATCTTAGTTAATTTTACTTTTAAAAAAGACTAAAAGTTTCATTTATAATATGAATAAAATTAATTAAAATTGTGTCATGTATTATACTTGTTCCCAGTCATTCACATTAATAAGATTTAAATATGTATTATATTGTTAACTAATTGATTTGTATCAAATCTATCATTATTTTTTTATATTCATTATAAATAATTATTTTATTTTTATATTTTCTATACTTTTATAGGAGAACAACAAATTTTAATGAAGATAAATGAACGTTTCTTAACAGAATTTAATAAAAAATTATTAAAAAAAAAAAACAAATATCACAATTGTGAGAAACATTAAATATATATTATAAAAAAATATTAATTAATACTGATATAGTATTAATTGATAAAAATAATTAGTATTTGTATTTTTAATAAATTATAATTATGTTATTTTTTATATGTTATTATATATTAATTAAATTTAATTTATTTTTAAATTTTTTAATTAATTATTTTTTTATCTATAAAACAATTACATTTATACTTCTATAGAATAAAATATTACTTATAGATTAAAAAATATATTAAAAGAAGAAAAAATATTTTCCATAACAAATTTTTCTAACAAAGCATGTAAACAAGTTATATGTGACCCTTCGTTTGCTTATTAATAAGCTCTGAAGATAAAACAACTTGGTGGAGAAGCGTTCTAGTGGAACTTTTCAATTTCTTCGACCTTTCCACTGTCCAATGAGGAGGAGGCCTATGGCCACCTAGTAAATTTGTACGGTTCACAAAATATTAAAGCCTAGAATTATCTTTCGTATTCTATAGAAATCGATTTCGAAACGTTTTTCAATGGCCGAGACGATAAGAAATTATATTTCTGATTTTTTTTTTATATATTTAAAGACTTTACGTTTATCAAAATAATGAGGGGTAGGTGAGATTTGGTTAAACATCATAAGTTGGACCAGTAAATGTAAACGAAGATCAGAATACCGGCAAACAACATTAAACACTGTCATTTTTTTATGAATTTTTGTTAACTTAGTTGGGTTTAGTATTCAAATATATATATTCATTATATTAAAAAATAAAAAACATTTTTTAAAATAAAATTGTATTGATAATGAAGATTTTATTTATTTAACAAACTTAGCAAAAATGATGAAAGAGGGAATTACCTGACCTTGAAGAGTCGGGGGGAAGTAGAAAGGCGGGTTAAGTCATAACGAAAATAAGCCCTACAGAGAGAGACGAAACGAGACGAGACGAGACGAGAAAGAGCGATAAAACGAAGTGTGAGTGATTCAGTTGTTTTGATCGATTGATACAAAGTGGGAGGGAGAAGAGAAGTGAAAAGAAATCTCTGCGATTGTGTGTTTAGGAAGGATCTGAATGGAAAGAGAGAGAATGGGAGATGTAGCAGATAAATTGGCGTATTTCCAAGCGATCACGGGTTTAGAAGATCCCGACCTCTGCACTGAAATTCTCGCCGCTCACGGTTGGGACCTTGAACTCGCCGTCTCGTCATTTACTACTACCACTACTTCTTCTTCTTCTTCTTCTAACCCCACCGCCACAATCACCGACACTCAACCGCACCGTAACAACCATGTTCCCTCCTCCAATCCTCCTCCTCCTCCCCCGGGTTTGGCTTGGAAACTCATCACGTTACCCGTTTCCGTTATTTCCGGCAGTCTAGGGTTGATATCCGGCGCCATCGGCTTGGGCCTATGGGCCGCTGGTGGCGTCCTTTCTTACTCCCTCGGCTTCATCGGCTTAGGCTCTTCCTCCTCTTCCTCGTCGGCGCCGTTGGTTTCCGTTTCGGCGGCGACTTCCGAGGCGATGGAATTCGTGGCAGCGTTTGAGAGGGATTATGGGGGCACGAGGCCGAATTTCGTGACCGAGGGGTTCATGGACGCGCTTCAGCGCTCGAGGAATGCCTTCAAGCTTCTCTTCGTTTACTTGCATTCCCCTGATCATCCTGATACGCCGTCGTTTTGCCAGAGGACGCTCTGTTCTGACACTTTTGCTGCTTTTGTCAACGAGAATTTCGTGTGTTGGGGTGGTAGCATTCGCGCTAGCGAAGGGTTTAAGATGAGTAACAGCTTGAAGGCTTCTCGATTCCCCTTTTGTGCTCTCGTCATGGCCGCTACCAATCAGAGAATCGCGCTTCTTCAACAGGTTCTCTTTTTCCATCCCAATCCATTCTTCTTATAGATTTAATTTAATTTATGCGCCTCAAACACCCCCCCCCCCTATGTGCTTATTTATTTGCTGAAATTGCACTTTTATGTGTATGAATGTAGTAAGGTATAGAAATTGGATCTAACTATGGATTGGTTTAACTAGTTCACTCCCCACAAAGATCTGTGATCAGCTTTGTTGAGAGGATAAAAAAGGGAGGGAGAGAGATTTGAAAAAAGAAAGAACGATGAAGGCCCTGAACCGTGAAGCGGGGAAAGGTGAAATAGTATCTCTAAATCCATAATATACTAAGTTTTAAGGAGCAACTCTTTTTGTATTATAGCCTTACCTGGATTAAATAAGATAAATAAGTCTGACGGTTTATTAATGCCATATTTAGTCTTTGGTCAAGTCATAGACTCATAGTTCCTTCCTTGTGCTTCAGCCTATATTCACTTTGCCCCTGCTTGTGTTATTTATTGGCAACTGCTAACCAATGCTCTAAGGAAGTGGTTAAGGAATCAAGAGTGAAATGTTTTTGTAAAAAGAATGCTATTAATGCTCCTGTACCCGTGATAATTAATAAAAAAATTATTTTTTATTTCTTAACTAATGCTTTAGGTTATTGGTTAGCGATACTCTTATTTGTATGCCTTCAAATAATTTTATCAAGTTAAATATGTCACCTTCCCTATAAGCAGATGGTTGCTGTTGTCACTTCCGCTTTCAAGCCCCACGTTCTCTCTTCCCAACGACTATCTGCTATTCCCCAGCTTTCTGCTGTTCCTATTGAGAAATTTGTGTTTACTGGTTGATTGTCCCCCTTCCTTTGGAATTGCGGTCAGCCAACATGTCCTCCATTCTTGCTTATCCCATCAATACTTCTTTCATTTCTTCAGCCCCCTTTCAATCTTGTTTGTTCCCATTTGGTTTCCCAGATCTGGAGCTCTAGTACCAAGTTAGTAAGTCCTTGGTATTAGAGACAAGAAAAATAGGAGACCTCATTACTACTGGGGAAATCCACCTCCCAGCATCAGGGTTCAGATCGCAAAACCAGAATTTCTGAGAAACAAGAGAATATAAACAGCACATGATGACAATCCCAGGAGCTGATATGTCCTGAATGTTCCCCTCTATTCAGTCTATTGTAGATTGCTACTTATCCAGTGTGGTACTAACAACATCCTCTCTCATTTTCCATGTGCTTCTTAACTACCCTTTCTTTTGATGTGATAAATATAATTGCGTAAGGCATCAATCCCATGTCTCGTCCTACTTTTCCGTTCATGCACTTTCTTAATTAATTGGAGGTCTGTCTATCATAAACTTGGGTAGTCATTAATGGCAATTTTTTGTACTTCTGCGCATTGTGTTTTAGATAATAAAAATTTTACCAAAATTACCCTTTTCTAGAATGAATGAGCTTAACCTTACAACTTAACTATACCTAGTCACACTCTTCAACATATAATTCTATGCAGACAAAGTTTTAGTATATAAATTCTTTTCCTAATTATATCAATAATGTTTATCTCTCGTTCATTCCTCATATAATTCTATGAAGATAATGTTCTAGTATATAAATTGTCAAAATTGGGATATGTGTAATAGAATAAGAAAAATTTATAGAAGATTTAAATTAAGCTGTAATGGGAAGAGAAGGGCACATCACAATTATTGACAAGAAAACTATTCAAGATGAATTTAGACAAATGACTCCACCTTTACACTTTTTTGTATTTACTTTTAGTTTAACTTCAATCCAAGTTTTCTTGCGGTCGTCAATCACTTATACTAAAACTATTAACACTTAATTATCATGCTATGTCAATTTTTTTTTTTTCTAAATTATCACCTCCAATGGTTATGCAAGGTGGGAAGAGAGGAAAAAATGAAGATTCTATGAGTTTTTCATTCAATAACCAATTGAAAGATGAAAACTAAGTTTGATGCATTTAATTTTCTATCTTGTTTTACCCTATATTTTTATTAATTAAATGTGGCATAGTCACTTATCATGCAAAAAGAAACACATAAAATGTACAAAGAATTCAAAATAGCCGAAACTATGAATTTAACTACATATACCGAAATACGCAGAGAAAACAAATTTTAAAAAAATTATATTGATTCGAAAAGAAAAAAAAACAAAAAATTCTCTAAATGGAAGAGATGATTTAAAAGTTGGCCAATGATCTCCTCTCCCAATCACATTTAAAAGTGTGACCTTGCTAGTTGCTAAGTATAGCCATGTTGGTTGCTCATGTTTTCCATTAAATTTCTTTTGAGGACTAAAATGCTTTCGCAATTTACTGGTAACCGATTCCTGGTAAACTGCAATTATAAACAAAGAAATTAGTGTAAAATCTCCATCATGTAAGGAACAAATATACGAAAATAAGATATAAAAGCCCCAAAAATCTAGACTTATCATTTTTCTTTTTAAGATCTGATCTTATATAAGGAAGTGTAATTGTAATATTACTTTTCAACCCCATTGATAGGATTCAGAGCCTAAAATTTGTTATCAATGTATATACATTGAGTTCTAGAAGGATGGATTTTGCTTCATGCGCGATAAATTTATCAGGAACCTATAGCCCTCTATGCAAATTTTTGTGTGAATTATTTACAATAGTATGCATAAAATAAAATGGATTAGTAATGAGAAATAGTTGGTCATACACTACACCTGAACATGATTTTCTGTTTCTTTAGCTCAAATTTCAAGGCTTCAATGAGTTAATTTATGTGTAAAATACATATAAAATACATGCATGTGTTGTGTGTAAAACAAGACTAAAAATTAATGATAGACCATGCTAGTTTGCTTCATGAATATATTGTGGTTTTAGTTTTTAGAGCTAATGAACCTAAGATTTCTAGCTCAATTTTGACATGTATGTGAATTTCTGTGTAAAATATTAGCAAGTTTGATGTGAGGAAATGTTTGCGCACATAATGTGCTTAAGATAGATGAGTAACAAGATATTTATCCTTTTATATATAAGATTAGCTTTTCTCACAGTGTTCTTCCTTGGTATGCCATTTGTGTGTGTGTTGCCCGTTACTTGTTTACGCATGTCACAAGCATATTGAGGCAGTTCAATGCTAGTAGTTGAGTGGTTGAGCTAACACTTAGTGGCAAAACAATTGCTTGTATATGTTGTATGTAAGAAGTAAGGTTTACACATATCAAACAGTTATATTGACTTTTTGACTGTGACGAAAAATGAGGTTGCCTTGTCATTTTAGGATTTTAGCAATTAGTGTGACAATTATGTTTATATTCTGTTAAATTATGAATGGAACCGAAAGAATGTTTTATCAAAAAAAGAATAAAATGTTTAGGATATGTTCTTATGGAATAAAACTCGAGGGTTTAAGTGTCACTTTTGATGTTGTGTGGCCTTTCTTGTCAAAGAAAGAAATAATGATAAGGGGCAAATAATCTTGCGATTTACAGTATTATAGTTGTTAATAGCGTGCGATACCGGCGGCCTGAGATACTGCTGCAGTTCCGATGCTGAGCAATTTTGTCGTTGCGTAGTTGCGGGTAAATAGTGGCGGCTTGAGATGGTAGATCGCGTGTCTATCGCAATTTGGGGAAGAAAAAAACTAACCCTAATTGGTTAGTAAAATTGTGCGTTTCTATTTTTTAAAACACTGCATTTTGCTTTTTTTAAGGGTAAAAATGTCATTTGACCCTTTATAAAACTTATAAATATTATACAAATATACTCTCTTCCATCTTTGTCTACACAGTCCACTCCAAAGTGCAAGAAGTTGCGATTTCTCCCTTTCTCTCTTTCTGGTTCACCCATTCAATTTTGCCGGCCAAATAAGCTTTTCCTGTGTATCTTCTTTGGCCTCTCCTCTTCGGCATCACTGTTCACTAGATTAATGAGATTTTTCAGTCTATCTCCCCTGTTTTCCGTTCACTGCAGCAAGCTTCTTCTTTTGTTTATGACTTCATGCTTTGCTGGTGTTGAAGCTCTTGTTTCTATTCACACTCTCCTTCCCCATTCATAATTGCATGCACTGATTTGCGGAAGGAGATAAAGTTTTGTTTTCTTTGGTGTTTGATCATACTCTATTTTTTTTGGTCAGGACTTCAAGCTTTGATTTTTTGTTCATCCTCTCTGCCTTGGAGTTGAAATTGTCTTTTGCTGTTCATGGTTTGATTTTTTCTTCCACTCTTTTGTTCACACCCTCTTTTGCTGAAAGATATTTATCTGCACACTCTCTTACTTGAAAAGAAAACAACCCCATTCCATGGCATCTTCTCGACAAGGATAGAAGGAGCTTCTGCAATTACTACTTGTGACTTAGTGAAGCCCACTGGAGAAAATATTGACATTGCTTGGCAATGGAATAGCCTCAAAGATATTAACAACAAAAAGAGTGTTACATGTGACTTTTGTTTAAAAATCACAACAGGGGGGATTACAAGAGCAAAAAGACACCAAATGGAGATAAGGGGTGATGTCGATGTCTATAAAAAAATTCTATTAGAGATTAAGGAGAAGCTCATTGAAGCACACCAACAAAAGAAGGTTGAAAATGAAGAAGATACAGTTGATGATGAGAAAGAAGAGGTTCGAGAAATACATCTCGTTCGGGCCGGAAAAAGACATATAAGCGAATTTTTTACTGTTGGTTCTGCTGTAAAGAAGGGAAAAAATGTAAAAAGTCTTTTAGATTTGTTACTCATGAAGAAGCCAGAAGCATCAATTAAATTGGGAAAAAATCAAAGTCAAACAAGCATTAAGGATGCTTGTGACAAAGAAGCAAGGACAATGACAATTCAATACATTGCAAAATTCTTCTATATAAACTCAATCCCATTTAATGTGGTGAAGTCTAAAAGCTTCAAGTTCATGGTTGAAGCAATTGGAAATTATGGTCTACACTTGAAACTACCAAGTTATTATGAAATGAGAGCTCCTTTATTAAAAAAGGAATTAGAACTAATAAAGGAGATGATGAAACCTTTGGAGGTAGAACGATTGAACTTTGGATGCTCTATTATGTCAGACGGATGGATAAATAGGAAGAATAGGACATTGATTAATTTCTTGGTAAATTGTCTATATGGCACAATGTTCGTAAAGAGTGTTGATGCTTCTTTATTTGTAAAAATTGGAGAAAAATTGTTTGAGCTGCTAAATTCCTTTGTATATGACATGGGAGAGGAAAACGTTGTCTAAATAGTGACTGACAACGGTAGCAACTATGTTTTGGCCGGTAGTAACTTAGAACATCAACTTAAGTTTTTAAGTATTATACACTTCAATAATATTTTTTTATTATTTTTATCTTAAATAAATTGTTAAAATCTTGCCTTAGGCAAATATTTACAAGCAAGGAGACTACACTTATTTTGGACTCCATGTGCAACTCATTGTTTGGACTTGATGTTGGAGGATATTGGGAAGATTCCAAAAGTCAAAAGAACCATATAAAGGGGTTGTTCTTTTGTAGGATTCATATACAACCACTCCTTGGCTTTGAACTTGATGATAAAGTTCACAAAAAAATGGAATTAGTTTGGCATGGAGTTTCTAGATTTGCAACAACATTCCTTACTTTGCAAAGGTTGCAAAAACAAAGAAACCTTAGAAAAATGTTCACTTCGGATGATTGGTTAAAATAAAAAACAGTCAAAGAAACTAAGGGTAAGAAGGCAACTGACATTGTATTGATGCCGACATTTTGGAATAAAGTCTTGTATACTCTTAAGGTGATGGGGCCTCTTGTGCGTGTACTAAAGCTTGTAGACAATGATGCTGGGGTATATATATGAAGCAATGGATAGAGCCAAGGAAGCCCTTGAAAGAACCTTTAACAAAAATGAATAGAAGTATAAGAATGTATTTGAGATCATTGATAAAAGGTGAGAATGTCAATTTCATCACCCACTACATGCTGCTGGTCATTTCTTAAACCCCGAATTCTATTATTCCAATCCAAGTATTGAGTTTGATCCTGAAGTGACACATGGATTATACAAGTGCATTGAGAGATTGAGTAGCTCTGAAGAAGAGGTGGATAAAATTACAATGGAGCTGGCCACATACAAAAGCTGATGGAATCTTTAGTTTGAATGCAGCTATAAGACAAAGGCATACTTTGGCTCCTAGTTAGTTTAAAGTTTTAAACCAAAGGAGTTTGATTTTCTTTTAATGTTGTTTGTTATTTTTTAATTAAATAATGTCAATTATTTTAATGGCATTATAGCTGAATGGTGGGGGAATTATGGAAATCAAGTTTCAAGCTTGCAAAAGCTGGCCATTAAGGTGTTGAGTTTGACTTGTAGCTCATAGGGTTGTGAGAGAAATTGGAGTATTTTTGAACATGTAAGTAATTAAGTTCTAATTAATAATTTTTTTAACTTATATTAATTGGTTGAGAAAAGATATCAACATTGTTTTAATTAATAATTAGATTCACTCTAAAAAGAGAAGTAAATTAGAGAGCCAGAAGTTGCAAGATTTGGTTTATATCAAGTAGAATCAAAATCTGCCAGATCGTTATAATAGTTGTGAAGTGATTAATCCCATTGTTTTGGATGATATTGATGATTACAATCAGTGGTTGATTGGAGAAATGGGAGGAGAAAATACGGAACTTGCTGAAGATGAGTTGGTCTTTGATGATGATAATTTAACTTGGGGAGTTGTTGCAGAAGCTGCTAGGGCTGATGATCCTATTGCTTACACTAGACAACAAACAATACTGAAGAAGAAAGCTGCTACTACCTCTAGCTCTAGAAAGGAGAATAATATTATTATGCAAGATGAAGAGCAAAAAATAAAAATAGATGAAGAAACTGAAAAGGAAGAGGAAGAACACATTTATACAAGCAGTGCAGAGAGTGACAATGACAATGAAGAGGAGAATTTTCAATTAGAGACAGAATCTGATTAGATTATTAGATTAAATTAGAGTTAGGGATAAATCACTTTTAAACTTTAACTTTATCCTTAGGAAACATTTTTTTATTTAATAACACTCGTGCTATATTGTTTTGCACTTTTACTTGAAATAATGATTATGTGAAATTTCTTGAGTATTTATATTTAAATTTTGTGCACATAACATATATGTATTACAAATTTTTAAATAGCGGTCATACCGTTACATGCTATTCTGCTATAGTGTTTTAGGGGTTAGTCGCTATTTGCCACTATCCGAGATTAACAACTATGCACAGTATTACATGCAAACGATGACATTGTGAAAGAACATCCTTTGCAGAATCCTTTTCATGTGTAAGAAACAATAATCTTGTGAAAGATATGCATCCTTTCCCATATTGTTGCTAGTGTGCTATCTGTCTCCATAACATTTAGCTTGAGCTTGTTGTGAAGCTGAATAGAATGATCTGCATGAATTCCATTTTCTTTTATATAGAATAGAATTTGATTTCCAGTGTTGTAGAAATAACTCATGTTAATCATCATGAGAAGTACTTTCTTGTTGCTTGACTTGGTTCTTTGTCTTTTGAAAATATTTTCTTCCTCTTTAGTTAGTACAGAATGCCTGGGCTTATGAGGAAGATTTTGATTGGTAGACTTGGTTCTTTGTCACTTGAAAATATCTTCTTCCTCTATAATTACTACTGAATGCCTGGCTTATGCAACAAATGACCCCAAGAGAAATTGTATATAGTATTGTTAGAATATATGAAAAATATCTCATAATATCAATATTATATCTTAGAATATTTTATAGTATCTTAGGTTATTTCTTGTGATTAGTTTCCCTATTTCCTTAGTTTCTTTAATTCCCCTATAAATGCATGTTCTGTTCCTTAATTTAGTTAGGATTATGATGTAGTGTTAGTATAAATAAGGGTTGGTACTTCAAGTTTTAGATAACATTGTAAGACATCCTATCAAATCAATTCAGTATCAACTTTATTGTGTTCAGTCTCTTTTATCTCATTTTCGTCCGTCCATAACTAAAACCCCACAAATTTAAGAAGTATATCTTTCTATAGTATACTTTTTTTTTTGTATATTGAGTTTATATTCTTCATTATCTTACTAAAATGGTGTGCCCCAAGTATAATAGATAATAAAGTATTCTGACTACAGTGCTTTCATGGTCAACCAATTTTATGTAATCCAGGTTGAAGGTCCAAAATCCCCTGAGGAGATGCTTGTGACTCTACAGAGAGTGCTTGAAGAAAGTTCCCCAGTTCTTGTTGCAGCTAGGCTCGATGCAGAAGAAAGACGGAATAATATGCGCTTAAGGGAGGAGCAAGATGCTGCATACATGGCTGCACTTGAAGCTGATCAAGTATGCTTTTTTATGGGTTATGGTTGTTTTGCTTGTTTATTGTCATTTTTGTGCGGTCTCTACTCCATGGCTTGACTTTTTTTCGAAGCTCAACTTCTGTTGCTGAGGCCTTTATTTGGAAAGAATTGGCCTGTTACTGTTGCAGTGGCTTAATGTTGTATGTATGTCCAGGCTAGAGAACGGCAGAGGAAAGAAGAAGAAGAACGTCTTGCAAGGGAAGCTGCTGAAGCTGAGAGAAAGCGCCAAGAAGAAGAGGAGGCCAGAGAGAGAGCAGCGCAAGAAGCTGCAGAGAAACAAGCTGCATTAGCTAAAATGCGTCAAGAGAAAGCTCAGTCCCTTGGCGAAGAACCTGAAAAAGGAGCTAATGTTACACAGGTACTAAAGTTTTAGCTAAGATAATATTTCTCCTCTAGTGCCTTTACCCTGCTATTGGCATGTTTCATTAGTTAATATGTCTATTCAGCTTATAAAATTTCACTAGTGTTTGAGATCTTAACTTCAATTCATATAATATGGTTTCACTTCTTAAGCCCATATATGGTTTCACTTATGTGTAAGAATTTTACTTCTATTCCGTATGTTTTAAAGTTGCTTTAGCATCCGTCTCTGGTTTCTCTCTCTCTTTTTTTTGGGATCAGTTTTTGTCTAATTGTATTATAATTTGCATGACCTTTGGGTTTTCTATTTTCTTCCTTTCGATTAAAATTACTAGGTTTTGGTACGGTTTCCAAATGGTGAACGCAAAGAAAGGAGGTTTAACAGCACAGCAACAATTCAGTCTTTATACGACTATGTTGACTCCTTGGATTGTTTAGAAACCGAGAGTTACAGCCTAGTCTCCAATTTTCCTCGGGTTGTTTATGGACAAGAAAAGTTGACACTGTCATTGAAGGAAGCAGGATTGCATCCTCAAGCCAGCCTGTTTGTGGAGCTCAGTTCATGAAAATAAAACTTGCCAAATAATCTTACGAATACATAAAGAGGAGGCCTGCAAATAGGGAATTCTGTGATGTTTTACTTTTCTGTTTAAAAAATATTGACTTGATGAACAATTATAACATTAGATATATGATAGATTGTCGTGGTTTCTGTTCTTATTTTCCATTGAATCAATCAAGCAGATAGCGTTACATGGAGATGATTTAGAATAACCGATATATGTATTTGGCCGTTCTCTCAAATAGGAAGCTCCCCGTGTTACTTATCTATATATTTTGTTTCCGATCAGATCAAATATGTATTCCAGATTGTTGATAGATAGAGTGGTCGGGTAATAATATTTCTACCTTTGTCTATTGCTGCATTTGTATTTGAGGAATCCTAATTACACTCTTTTGAATATATTTTTAATACACTTTTGTTTGGTTAGCTTTTTTAAAAATTAAAATATTTTTTTTAACACAATTAATTTACCAGGTAAATATTTTAATTTTTTAAAAATTTGATTAATTATAAAAAAAAATGTTAAATAGAGTATCGTTAGTGTGTGTGTATTATATATATTATTCCGTCCACTCTTTGCGTGTGGGGGTGGTGGCTGGCTGATGTGTGGATTTTGGTTATTATATAATGCCTATTAATGTCGTATACTTGGATAGAAGGTAAGTGAAATTTTATTGTTAAGAAATATGTCAACTGTGTATAATAAATTTGACCAGGAATATCGAAGCAAAGCATGAAGCTCAGATAAACTCCGAGGGGGAATGGAGAATGGGGTATTAACCATCAACGTCGTTTCTAGCAAAACGGTCACGAAAATGCTTGCCGTCGCACGGCTCTTAGGATCATCATACGAGATTCTCTCTTTTCTAAAGGTTCTTAATTGGGACCTATGGTCATTTCAAGTGGCCATACGACAACCTAATCGTGATGCTTTCAACTATTGATAGAATCGGTTGAAATGTCGTCGTTCTGTTAAAAAGTGACTTGGTAACCAACTGTACCACGACATCACATCTGTTGATTCGATAAGCTTGCCTCAGATATGTTTTCATATATACGGTACGATTAAAATTTCACCCACAAAAAAAGATTCTTCTTTTAGGTTTAATTTTAAATGAAACAATTTGCTCTAGCTTCCCTATGGTAGATGTGATCATTGCATCACCAAGCTGGTCAAAGTTAAAATGCATAGAACATATCTAATTGTTCCATCCAACATGATATTCCCGAGCAATTGACCAAATGTGTGAAAATCTTCATTATGGTTAATCAATTAGTCTTTCCAACAAACGTGGATTTTATCCTTAAGTTTTCATTTTCTTTTAAATTGACATTTCCAATGCTGCCCAAGTAGAACTAATAATCATCCACAGTTTATACAAAAACAAATAAGTGATCTCCGAGACTAATATCCATATAGAGAATGTACAGCAAATAACAACAATCGAGTACAGGTGAAATGCCAAAATGGACATGTAGAATATATATGCATCAAAACACAACAACCAAACCATTTTGGAATGATTTATAAGATTAATAGAGTGGATGCTTGCTGCCACTACCAATTTTCCCTGACAATTTTAGACTTTTCAAGTATAAACTTGCCTTCCTTGTACTTCTGGGTTTCCTCATAGGCTCGTTCATACTTCCAACCAAGCACCTCACGGCAGTCACAACAGTAGACATCAGCAACTGTGTGCAGACCCGTCGTAAGTTGTCTATCTTCCTTTGGCCCTACAGTTACGTTCATTGCATGGGAGAACAGAAAAGCTCTTCCACTTCTTCCCTGAAATCACACGTTGGAATCCCCCAAACATGTTTAATCAAATACAAAAGATTGAGCACGCTTGTAAACTAACTCCACAAGAACATGTTGATCAGTGGTTAGGCATGCTATAGTACATAAATTAGTGAAGTAGTTTAATAATAATAATAATAATAAGAAGAAGAAGAACAACAACAACAATCAATTGAAAGTAAACTAAAATTCTTCCAAATCCAATCATATTATACTATAGTAGATTGCTTATCTTGTTTGATCATGATGGAAGGTAGTAAATAGATCAAATTCAGAGCAAAATAAAAGTTGAAGCTGAGAGTAGTGATCACCTGAAAGGCTTTTGAAATCACATCATCATGAAGGGCAACAAGGTTTCTACAATTAGAGCAACTGTACAATCTGGGTCCAATCAAATTCTCCATATCAAAGGTTAATTTATATTTTATATCAACTCTCTCCCCTAGTCTCACCTTAATCCTTCCAAATAGAAAGAGTTCAATTAATTATATAACCAGATAATGAACATAACATTTTCAATCAAGTATGATTTTTCTTTTAAAACTTGAATGGAATTGTAGGTACCTGTCCCCTGTAGTAGCCGTAGGAGATTGATTGCCTTAAAGTTCAAGATGCCTCTTTTCATCAGCAAGTTCTCATTTTTAGGGTTCTCTGCTTCCTGGGTAGAAGGGATGTGTCACTCAGAATGTGGGATTCTGCTCTCAACTCTCTCTCTCTCTTTCAACGTAAACAGAGTTCAGATGTTGGATTTGATTTGTGCAGTGAATCAGTGCTTATGAATACATTTAATGACAGTTAAAAAGTTTTTCCATCACTAAAATAGTAGAATGAAACTCTCTAGAATTCAAATTCCAGTTATTTTAAAAAAAAAATGGTCGGTTACAGGGACTACTCTCTTAACACGTGTAATTTTTCTCTATTTTATAAATATATTTTTTTTGGTTAACTTATTTATAATATGTGTAGTTAGAAGGAAAAGAAATGAAAAAAGAATGGATAACACGGAACGTTTTTTTATATATGGTTTTTTTTTCAAAATTTAAAAAATGAGATTTTTTTTGTGAAATTACAGAAATATAATTTTTTTAAAAAAATTGTCATTAACAATTTTTGGTTAAAAATTGTTGGTGCCAACTTTTGATAATTTTTTAAAAAAAATTATCATTGTGACTTTTGATTTTTTTAATATTTTTAAAAATTATCATTGGCAATTTTTAAAATTTTATTATTTTTTTATTTCTAAATTTTTATACCGCACAAAAAATTGTCATTGGCAATTTTTCAACTTTATATTCTTGTAATTTTATATTTTTTGAATTTTTAAAAAAATCATATAGAAAAAAAGTAGCCTTGATAATAGTATATTTTCTTTTATTTGGTTGAAAGGAAAGTGAAAAGAAAGAAAAAAAAACTGACTACTAAAAAAAGAAAATTCAATTTTCTTTTTTTCATTTTTTCTTCAATTTAAATTATATTTTTTTCTCTTTAATTTCCTTTCATTCTACCAAACTGAGGGTTATAGAACAAAAATTAGATAATTCTCTTTTCCTTTTTTCCATTTTTAGGTCATTTTCTGTTTTCAATTTAGACAAATAAACTTTTGTCCAGAAATATAAAAAATTTGATTGTAATTAATGAGTATGAAATATTGTACATCCGATCTGTAATAATAGACAAATTTTATGGTTCTAGTTGCACCACATTTATAATTTATAATAGGCATACGTGTTCCAAACTCAAGAAACGTGTAATTTGAAAAAATAAATGATAAAATTTAGGTGCATTTTTTAAGTACTTATTGTGTTATTTTTAATTAAAATTAGAGATTTAGTTTAATAAGAAGTCTGTATTTACTATTAAAGTGAAACTCTAATTTTAATTGAAAAAAAATGGCATCCAAATTACTTAAAAAACTATACGTGTTGCCCAAAAATAAATTAACATGAAGAATTACTTAGCTTTGACAAAAGAATGCACAAGAGAAAGAAAGAAAAAACAATGGAGATTTCAGCCTTCACATTAAGGCAGAGAACAGTACACACATAATGAATCCAATGATGAGGATTTGAAAGGTTGAACTAAGGTGAGGTGAGTTTGATGAAGAAGGAGATACAGGAATGTTGCCAAATACTGTGGGATAGGAGGGTGCATGTGCAGGCAATGAACTTGGACTCGGTGCTGCATCTATATTTTCAATCCCTCCTACTTCACCCACAGATACATGAAGCTTCTGATTTTTTTGGCAATGACCAGGCACCCCACTGATGAAGTAGAAATCACCATTTGATGTAATGTTAAACAAAGAGTTGCCATTGTTCATATACAATATTGGGTCTTTAAGGTTGCACTTCTTGTAGGATTCCTTAGTAACTTGAATCACTGAATCTTGGCTTGGTGGGTATAAAAACACTGCTTAAGCGTATACAATAATAACAAATGACATTAGATATGCACCCTTTTGTTACTCTAGTTGGAAGGGGTCATTGGTGTAGTTGGATAACAAAATTGAAATGCAAATTATATGATTTAGTAAGTAGTATGGACTTACAAAGCGAGTCTCCAATTGTGAGATTGTGATACTTGGACCATTTGGCGTAGACTTGCGGATTTGCTAAGGTGGGTATGCCCCATGCATCTAGATCTCCAACTTTGTACTGGTAGCATAATACCTTGGTTTGGATTTGGACAAAGGTAAGCAAAAGAGACACCAACAACTTGTGATGACTTAAAAGAATGGCCATCTTGGTTTTACTCGAGTTGTGCTCACACTAACCACGACTCTTTCGTAAGATTCAGAGGCCTAAGAGGCTATGCCATGAGGACCTCTTATTGTCTCTATTATGGCCAATGGAGGGTTGATAATGAGATCAGAAAGGGGTCACCTAAAGGTCAAAAAATTACTTGAGTATCCTATTCCTCTATAATTTCAAGAGTCAAAATTTTGATACTATCACAATTACTAGCATCATAATTCCTCTATAATACAATGTATTAGTCTAGTTGGGTTGTCATTCGTTAATTTCTTTACAAAAAAGAAATGATGGTTAAGATTAAAATGGCCTCGAAAAGAGGCCGTCAAAACTGGGTAAGGGAAAAATATTAATGTGACCGCAAGGAACTTATGTGTATGGAGGAGTTAAGACAAGGAAACAGATTGGAGTAGACAACTCTATACAGATAATAATGTAATGTGCACATCACATGGGCTACTTGGCTGTCTATATTTGTTTACTTAGTTTGGAATTTTGGACTCTCTAATGTATTCATTGTATCACAATATTACATTATCATGTGCGGCAGAGATGAAACACAGCAAACTTTCGCCAACCACATCACATGGTTAGCAAAATGGAATTACGTGATTTACAAATGGTGATGATGATGATGATAATAACAATAATAATAAAAGCAAACTACAGCAAATTAGAACTGAATAAAGCAAATCCCACATGACACATGAGATCTACAACAATAATGGACTTCTAATTATGAAAGGCTCTGCCTATGTGATTGTAGACTGTAGTACCCGATACTACAGATCGTAATTTAATTTCAACCCAGCTTGAAGAAGTGAAAGCCTGAGACATAATCCCCAAACCTTAAACATAATAAACGACCAACATCAAATTGCGTTTTTGGCTTAATTAATTGGTTAAAACTTTCTAGGAGATCCGTGCTTGTGATGGTGCATGTGTGTCGTTCTATTTTGTAAAACTGTTTCTTGATTAACGAAGTGCCATATGATATGTCTATTTGTCTTGTTCTTTCGGGGATCCATGAGGTTCCCCTTGCTAGGCCATTTAACGAGAACTGAACAATCCTCCGCAAGAAACATCCTTATTCAAACCGAAATTTCCATTCCGAATTCACTAAAACATCAATATACTAATTTTGTTTAAAGAGGAAAAAAAAATTGCCTCACATCTTTCCGTTGATCTTCATGAATGACCAACCAATGAATAAATCTACAAAAATGAATTGTAAAGCATTTATACCGACAAAATTCAATCTTGAAATCTGAGGATTGACATACTGTTTACAGTGAAAAATGACAGTTTTGTAAACAAATAATCCAAGAGCAATCTTGAGACTGGATTAAGTTCTCTTTGGATTCTTTTAAGTGTGTTGTTAACGTAACAGTAAAATAGACGTTTCAGAATAAATAATTTAGCAAGAATAGTGAATATAAAACGCGTAAGATTGAATACGTAGAGGTTCTTCACAGAAAAGTGCTAAATAGGAAACAAATTGCAGAAATAAGAACTAAATTGCGTACAAGGAAATAAGCAAAAGGAACATAGATTAAAATACGGAAGGGTAAATGTGTAGAAATATAAACGTACGACTTCTCACAATAGCGAACAGCGGCCACTATGGGTCTCCTTGTAACTAGTGTCTGGTGCAGTACAGTGCAGAGTTTCAGCGTGCAAAGAATTTTAGGTGCGGTGTCAGGGTGCAAAAAGTCGTCCCCCGTAAAATAACGTTTTGGAGTATTTATAGGCAAGAAGACCACCACCGTTCTCCTCCTTTTGCGGGCATTTTTTAATAACTACCTTCAACTGTTGATGCCTATTATCCATGATTGCTTGTGATTGTGCTATTGGTTGGGGCTTCTTTCGTAACCGCTATCGTCCATGATCTCTTTTGCGTAGTGGTAAAATGTTGATGACTGCTGGTAACCGCTTTTGAATTTTGCAATAACTTGACCTATCAAGACTTTTGTTTTTCTATCTTTCGAGTGTTTCTGAGAGAAATCTAAGATGCTCATTTAGTGTTATGGCCTTAGAACAATTTTTCCTTGACTTCTCTTTTCGACTAATTCTAGAGTTTTGAGATCTTGTCTTGGTCTTATGAACTTAGAATATTTTCTTTGCTCATTTCTGTTTTTCGAGTAATTCTGGAGTTTTGAGAGCTTGTCTTGGTCTTGTGGACTTCTAATATTTTCTTTACTTATTTCTGTTTTTCAAGCAATTCTAGAGGGACTCTGGAACTAGGCTGGTAGATTTAGAATATTTTCTGACCACTTCCTGTTTTTCGAGCAGTTTTGGGTGTCAAGAACTTGGAAACTCTTTGAAAAGCCCATCAGTTTTGTGGACTTAGAATACTTTCTGACCACTTCCTGTTTTTTGAGCAGTTTTGGGTGTTAGGAACTTGAAAACTCCTCGAAAAGACCATCATTTTTGTGGACTTAGAATATTTTCTTGTGAGTCCTATTTTTTGAGTAGTTTTTTGTGTCAGTAACTTAGAAACTCCTCAAAACTCCTCAGAAAAAGCATTTAGTTTTGTGAACTTAGAATATTTTCTTGTCAGTACTATTTTTTGAGCAGTTTTAGAAAAAAAATTAACGAGGTGACAAAACCTTCTAAAATAGCTCGAAATGTATCTTTTTTGGTATGAAACAAAAAGGTCTTGGATAAATTTCCAATACTCTTCAAGTTTAGACCTATTTTTAGGCTTCTTCCTGATTCTCAACATATTGTCAAAATGTAGTTTCCTTCAACATGATTTTTAACTTAAATTTTTTTTTTATCCCAAACACGTACATAACATCGTCAGCTAGAGTCTATACCAAATTATGCTTAATTTTCTCAACATTTTTAAAAATGAAACTATTGAATTAGTTTAATATTATTATCCTAATATTTAACACAGTTTGAGACTATCAATTAAACTCAAACAATTTTTTATCAATCCATCCATATGGTTATTTTTTTTTTATATTTAATATATAGTAATATATTATCTTTTACTATGTATATAATAATATATTATCTAATATTGGAGTGTTTATGGTTTAATTTGGAACAGTTTAAAGATCATAAAAAATTATGTGATTTAATCATGAAAAAAATCTTTTGGTTTTATTTGAATAAATTAGAGAATAAAGTTAAAGTCAAACCAATCCAAATTAATCTTTTACACTGGTCAATTGTTTATGTTTTTACTTTATGTTTTATTTTTTAGAAGACTATTTTTCTAGTTTACAAATAAATAAAATTTTATTGAGTGTGTAAATAAAATATCAAACTAGTACATAGTTTATTTTAGTGACTAATTTACATCAAAGAGTTCACACTTATTTATTAAAAACTCAAATATATAATAAATATAAAAAAATTGTTGAAAGTGTTAAATCTTATAAAAAATCAGAACTGAGTTCAAAATACAAATCACAATAAAAAAAATCTTAAAATTTTTAAATAAATGCAAATATATGTAATAAAAATATAATTAAGTTAGTATTTGTATAAAAAAAAATAGAAAAAATAATATAAACTTAATATATTTATGATTCAGTTCAATTTTGAACATTAAAACAATCAAATCAAACCACGTAAGAAAATGCAGTTATTTCGATTTTCAATGTCAGTTAATTGTTTATTCGATTTCAGTTATTTTATATTATTTTAACAGTTTACATCAATTAAAACAAAAAAAAAAAAACAGTTCTTTTGAACATACCTAATCTGATCATGTATATCTTCAGAGTAAAGGTCAGTTTGAGTTTTTTCTTTTTTTAATATTTTTCAGTTCAATTTTTTAGAAAAAAACTTTGATAATTAACGCGTCTTTTTGGGGAAAAAGAAAAGACCTCAAGAAAATTAATTTATTTAAACACGCTTACCACAAACTAAAAATGACAACGTATTAAAAAGAAAAAAAGTGTCGTAAAATAACTTTTTTTTGAACGTAAACAATGGAGTCTGGTAACATTACCAAGGTGTTAAATTCGATGGAATAATAACGAGTTAAATTTGAAAAATATTATACTACGTTGACTCATATGGTACACAACCTATTATTCAGCTGGTAGAATACAATAAACCTATACAAGCTCACATCCGTTATAGTAGTAATAAATAACAGTTCAACGAGTAGGGATATTATTTCTCCCACGGGGTTGTGTCCCCGTAACATTCTTATCAGTCATCACGGGAATTCCTGATTAATCTGCAAACATAGCACGTTGCAGTATGATACAGCAGAGCTTATTTACATCTGAATCTTGAATGAAATAAATAATGAGACTGACCTTGACAGATCATCATTTTGCTCATTTGCACTAGCTGGGCTTTAGATCGTCACAAAGGCTTATTGAACACAAGGAAGGCAGGATCAGAGAAGATATATGACACTTATCAAGGACTATCAACATCCAGAAAGCAGTTTTCCTTCAGCAAAGAGAAATTATGGAGTTCAGCCTATGATTGTTCACTCGCCTGGATGTCAATTCACTAAAGAATATCATAATTATCAGCTTTTATGCAAATTCCTCTCTTTCCCCATTTTGTTCCTGGCTGTAGAGGGCAGCTAGCTGTTGTTGCAACTGTTCAAAACGATAACCAGGTTGATCATCAGTTTTGCAGAAACCTTAAAGCTTCAATTTAAATTGATCTGTGGTTGGACATAACATATGTGTAATGCAAGCACGAACCTAACATGGCAGAAGAAAATCAAGCAAGGATGATGAAATATAAAGGCTTGTAAAGAAACTTACTTGCACGTATTTTAACTTCTCAAAAGTCAATTCATCGGTCAAATTGATCATCCTGTCAACATAAGACACAGAAGGTGCAGGTAAACGTTTTTAAGTCAAAGAAAGAGGAAGGGTTACCAGGAAAGTCTTTTACAAACTGATTAACTTACCGTGACTGAAGTTCTGAAATTTTGGCCAGCAGAAGATATTCCCTCTCCGAAGCAGCTGTATCAACCTACAAAACAACTCAAACGTCAGAAGAAATCATCAATTTGATGAAAAGACAGTATAGGTTTTGCTACAGGTTTATGTCACCAAAACAGAGGCGAATAGTTTCTTAGCAGATAGTTGACATAATAGTTAAAATAATTAAGCATAAAAGTGAAAAGAATAAATGAACCGAAAAATTGCTTACACTTCCATTGTTCTCTGAACTGCGAGGTAATGGCGGCAATTTTCCATTCTGAGAAGCTGAAAAAATAGATTGTACTTATTATATCATCCAGTACTAAGAAAAGGATATTCTCAAACATAATCAATGGAAAATCATTCACTCACCATCATTTGCCTCAGCTGTTTGCAAGCTATTCAACAGATTCATTATAAGATCCTGGAATAATACAGAAATTTCCAGTATGATTATAAATTGGTAAAAGTTACATTGAAGTGGATCAGTTTTCCAGCAGGCACAAGCAAATTATAAGCCAGTTCTCAAACTTGTTTCCCTCACCTGTTGAATAGATGTCTGCTGGAAAAGATTGTGAAGATGAGGCACTAGAAGTGAAGCAGGAATATTGATATTCGCAGAATCACTGGAGGACTGACAAATTAATTGGCCAAAGAGAAATAAATGCAATGAAAGACAGACAAGAATTATATAAAAAATAAAATAATAAATTGAACATCCTAAATACTCTATAACCAGCAAAAGAATCCAAATATTCACAAAATGATGATAAACGAGGCTTGGTATATAGCAAATGGCAAATGTACAAACCAATTGTTTGAAATCCACCATCCAATCACCAACACTGGCAGACTTCCTCAGTGGTGATCCCTATAAGTTATGAAACAGGAAGAGAATATCAAATTCCTATAAGAATATATAGATAGATAGATAGATAAATGGATAGATAGGTTATAAATTGTCAACCAACCTGAGAAGATCGCCGTGAAACTGAACTTACAGGAATATCCTATGCAATAACATAGAGTCAGTTAAAGTTGTTGATAATGACAGTTTGATAAATAAGAAAAGAGCCTACCTTCACCAGATCTAAATTTTCTGACGTCACGGAGAATCGTCCTTTAATTTGCACTAGATTAGCCTTGGACTTATCATCCAAGGAATCTCTGAATCCTAGCAAGAGTTAAGATAGCTGATTGAAATATACTAGAATTTGCACACACAGCCTAATGGGGTACAGGATGATTCAAATACCTCCAGAAGATTTTATTGGTGCCGATAAACTATTTGCTGAAGCTCGGTTGGGAAGCATCAATGGACCACTAAAGCTTGGAGCTCGTCGTATATCACGATTATTTTTCTCACCTGATAACTGATTTTCATTCTCAAACCTAAAAGTAATTAAGTTGTTCAAATTTTAGCAACAAAAAGATCACGCCATTGATAACAAGAAAACCTCAGTCACCAAGAAGTATAAAGAAAGAAATTGAAAAGAGGCACACACACAACATAGGATTTATTTATTTGAACTTCTTAATACACTTGTTACATAGTATATTTATAGACTACACAAACAATATAGAAAGGGAAATGAGGATTCTCCAGAAAATACATACTTTAGAAAGGTAGATTTTGGGCTTACTAGAATTCAATAAAAATAAAATAATTGATTGCCTTGTTTACAGGTCAGTAAATTTACTTTCTATTTCTAAATTAAAAGCTATGAGTGACAAAACAATCGCCATTAACCATTGAAATAAATACGACATTAATTATTTTTCAGTTCCACACCATTAGCTGCAATTTCCTATGAAGCAAACACCTCTCTTGCATGAGGTGTCAAAGTGTTAGGCATGTTTTCAACACCGACACCTCAACACTTGTTTGTTTGAACACTTGAACCAACACTATCATGGACCAAGATTCCTTGCAGTCAAATTCTGACACATTCACAACATTGAAAAATGTGACAGCAATGTAGACGGTTGGATAATTGAGTGTCCATTTATCCAACAGTTTTTGTTACAACATGTCATTAAATGCAATGATCTTGACTCCATTGAATTTGAACACCCCTTTCACCCAGATGGACATTTTAAGACACTATTACTATTAAAAAAAATAAAATTCAAATTCTATATTATTTCAGGAGTACAATTAAAAGATACATTATTTTTTTTAGGTTCATTATTATAGGAATTTGATGAATATACAATATACACATTATGAATATTTGAATTTCTATTAGTTTATTTAATTTACTCTATTTAATATTTTGTTTAGATATTAAAATTTATTAATTCAACTGTTGGTTCATTTATTTAAACAAGTCAAATTTGAAAACTTGTCTAAAAATATGAAATTGAGTTTGAATTGATTAGCTTATTTATAGATTTTTTTTTCACTTCATCAAATCTCTCTTTGCTGTAACATTTAAGTTTATTAATATTATTTTTTTAATAGGCATATTTATGTCAGAATATAGAGCAATTCTTGAGTGAGCACAATGCCTATAAGTAATCAAAAGCTTAGAATAATATAAATAATAGCAGCAAAGATTTTAACATAAATTTTATTATTATTCTGATGCATTTAAGGCTTTTCATTTATTGTGCCAGTAAATACTATGCTCACATCAAACAAGAATTACTCTAGAAAAAGAAGTACAAGACCTTTCAAATTTTGAAGGTAACTAGTAAGTAGTAATACATAAAATTGCAATTGCAATTCTCATAAAATGATTGAGTATTTAACAACATCCAATCCATTTCCCACCAGTTAGATCAGCAACATGAATCCAAATGATGTCGTAATATTTAATTGTGAATCATGTCCATAGACAAACAGTTAACCTCTAAATCCTTCTTAACAATTTCGTCTATCATTTTTCTTAGTCTCTCTCTACCTCTAGCGATAGGGTTAGCACCATCTTATTTACTTGGCTTATTAGGGCTTCTAAAGATCTTCTCCACGCATGCCCAGACCAATAGAAAAATTTAGAAGTGAAATGCTTTCAAAGGTAAACCAATATAACCAACTCATCTTCCACTAATTATACTTTGAGCTAGCTAGCGTTGTTAGTAAATGCTCCATCACTTGAGATATCTCATGTGGCAAACACCTTCTTTAGGGTTTTATTTTTTAATCTGCTGCAATATTGATGTTAGTCTATTGTGAAAACTAGTAAATTTTAAATGTTACTTTTGTCCTTGATGCTGAGAAATTGGTTCCCTTGATTTTTTTGGCCCAGCACTTTCAACAAAGGCAGAAAGCATAAAACATTGCAGGTCTCAAAAGTCAAGACAGACCAAAGAGTAGCTCAAAAGTGCAATTTAATTAAGCACCAGGTCATGAGTCTAATATTCTACATGACACAATATACTTAAGCACTAATAAACACATCAATGCCTACCACTTCAGTCTTTCCACAACTAAGAGCCTAATGGTAGAAGGGACAATAAGTGGCATAAAAAGGAAATAGCTCCTTATGTATAGAAAAAAAATAGGTTAAATTATAGATTTAGTTCCGATACTTGACAAGTTTTTTAAATTTAGTTTTTATACAAAAAAAAGGTTATAATTTAATCCTTATATGAGTAAACATTTTCGGATTAGTCATTGTCATTTAAAATCCTATTGATGGCATTAGATGAAAGGAACCAAAATTTAAAAAATATTTGTATAAAAACTAACAAGTAAACTTTAACTGTAGGAACTAATTTTTTTAATAAATATCAACTATAAAAACTAAATATGTATTTTTAACTTGAAATAAAAAGAATAATTGTTTTTAAAAAATGCGGTACTAAATGAAAAAATTTCAAAATTTTAGACTAAATACTTATATTTTCAAGTAAACTTATATCTAGTGTAGTTTTATATAAGAAAAATAATATATTTTTTTTCTCATAGAGAATTTTTTAGAAAAATAATATTCTATAGTAATTGATGTATGATAAAAATTATAATAAAAATGTTAATACTGATGTTTTTATTCATTCATTTGAAGGTATGATAAAAGATAAAGATATAAAATAAAAAAATTTATCTTAGTCCTTAAGACTAATTTTAAAAAACTAAATATAATAATTTTTTATCGAAAAGAGAAACATTTATTACACTTTTATAACTTTAATACATTGAAGACATTGTTTTTCAATAAAAAAAACCTTCATACTTTTATATGCTTACACTCAACCTTTAAGTATTGAGATTAACAAAATCCTACAAAATAAAATAAAAATTTTAGTCAAGAATCAAGTGTGTTTTAAAAACAAGATTTAATTATAATAAATGTATTTTTTTTTCAATCCAATTTGATATTCAGTATTTTTTTTTTAATTACAATTAGTTGGAATATACATTTGGTCCTATGGTTGACATTTATTTACAAATTAGTCTTTATAGTTAAAAATTTATGTTTTAGTCTTTATACAATTTTTTATATATACATATATTGACCTCTTTATCTAATACCGTGAATGTGTATTAAACAACAAGGACTAATCCAAAAGCGTTTACTTATGTAAAGACTAAATTATAAATTTTCTTGTTGAGACTAAATTAAAAAAGTTATGTCAATTAAAGAAACTAAATTTATAATTTAACCGAAAAAATATGAAGGCAAGGGAATATGAGGGTAAAAATTTCCCATCTCAAGTCTCATCATTTATTCTCCCCAAATATGAGAGGTGGATTTAAAATACTAGCCTTACCATTTTATGCCATAAATTGAAGTCGTCCAAAATATTTGGAAGGGTTATATTGAAATTTAGCACTTATAATTATAATTCTATACCTCATTCTTTCAAGTGTGATCCTTGGTTCAATAGTAAAGTTGCAGCTTTGTAGCCTTGCAGTTGCTGCATTACACATTTACCCTCCCCAGACCCCACTAGGTAGGAGCATTATGAACTAGGCCTTTTAACCCCGCACCACCTTTCCTCATTAATCATTCAAGCATGATGATGACAATTGCTTTCCATTCTATTCCCTCCCTTTCACTTTCCGTTCCATTCTCTCTAAAACTTCCCAAGCATAGCCTAATATAAGAACAACAAAGACATAATATGAAAATATGATGTACCTTTCAAATGCACGCCCTCTTTCAGGCAAAGAATGACCAAGCACTGAGCCTGGCACCAGGGGCCCACTTTGGGTTTTACCAAGTTTAACTGATTGAATTTTAACCTTGCTTGTTCCTACATCCTTCTCGGAGGTAGATGATGTTGCCTCAGCAATTGATCCATTTCTCTTCTCACTCTGTGATATGTCATTAGAAAACCTACCTACTTGTAATGTGAACTCATCTTGTTGCAATTTATCTGAATTCTTTTTGCCCACAATCAATTGGGAATCAGTTCTATCCTGTCATGACCAACAAAAATTATTTTTATATATTTGTTTTAAGATAAAGAAAGATTAGAACCTTTGAACCAACCATGCAAGAGCTTGAGAATTTGTTTTCATCCTCTTCTCTCATCTCTGCAATATCATCATCATCTTGCATCTAATAAAATTAGAAAACATTTGTTTAAATCAACAAAAAAAAAAAAAACAAAAAACTAGTAAAGTAAATATAATCTAAAAACACAATAATCCATACCAATGAAGCTTGAGCTTTCAAATCATCAATATCAAAGTTCCATGCACTAACTCCTCGCTGATATTCACTCTAGAAACGAAAATATATAGGATGATTAGATTTCAATAGTTACAAAAAACAATAATTCTTTCATTTTCTGCAAGAAACAAATACATTTTAAAGGATGTTATCTGATAAACTTCAAAATGCCACTCTTTATCTTGCTTGAAAACACTTTTTATGGAATTGGGACCAATTCCATAAAATCCCTCTCATTTGTAGAGACAAGAGACTATTTTGCAGAACTTTGACATTTGCACAGATGCATTTTAGTTAAGAAAAACCCTTTATTTATTTTTTTGTTAATAAGTTTTTAGGTGTTTAGCCAAAAACAACGATAGGACTTCTGTTAGTGAGATGTAAGAAACTGGAGATTTTCCATGGAAACAATGCAGAAGCAGGAAAGAAAACTTTTTTTTTTTTCACAGAATTGTTTCTTCATGATAAAACTTTTTATAGAAATCTTCTTCAAGAAAGCACTTCTCAACAAAGAAAAATTACACAGCAAGGCCAAATGAGTATGAAATCTTGGTTATTATAAACAAGACTAGAAATCATCAGCTTTTTCTTTTTTAGGTCAAATTGCAAATATTGAAGTAACTATTTTAAGTATGTAATGCACTGTATCAATCAACCAGATTTGAATAAGCTCTACAATCAAGGTTTCAAGTAGAGATGGAAAGCAGTATCAAGGGAAAGAAAAAAATGATAAACTAGGCTTGTATCAGTCATATGTTAAAATGCTCCTAGAAACCATTGACTATATATAATATATCACATTATATGACAAAAAATATTGATTATCAGCCTTACTTGAGATATCGCTTCTTGTTCTGCAGAAGGCATTTTCTTTAGTGCTAGCTGAGCTGCATCCTTAAGCTGTGCATGATTTTTGAGATGTCAAGCAAAAGTAACAGAATAAATCAAATTATAGAACAGGCACGCACTGAAACATTGCATGGTACCCAACCTGGAGGGATTTTACACGATTCCACAGTGGTGGTAAATCAGCAAATAGTTTCTTTACAGAAAGCTCTGGAGGCTTAGCTTGTTTGAAGAACGAGTGTTTCAGCAACTTCTCCACAGTTGGCCTCTTTGTTTGATCTTTTACCAGGCACATAGCAACCATTTCCTTAAAAGACTGATCACAACTGGAAATACTTTAATTAGACTGCTACTACCACTCCTACTATAATTAACATAAAAAACACCTCATAATTTAAATAATCCCTCTTTGCTCTTCCAAGCCACGACAATTAAACCAAATAAAACCATAGATGTATCCAATAGCGACATATCTTTCCAGGCAGAAAGAACACCCATACCTTGGAGAACTTTCTGTCACGATCATAATCAAGTCCTGGAGGAGCATTCTGAATGGTCATCAGAAGAACCTATACATAAAACAAACCGTAAGTCTCTATCTCACCAACATATCATGAATTACATGCTCACAAGAACTCAAACTCGAATAAGCAGTGCAAATAGATACGAATACGATACCTTCATTGGAGGATATTTAGAGAAAGGAGCATGACCATGAGCCAACTCCAGCGCCGTAATTCCAAAAGACCAAATATCAGCCCTGTCCAATTCTCCAATCCAATCCAATTATCAAAACAAAATTAAATCATAGTTAAACATAAGCAGCAGAACAAAAAGGCTAATTATGCACAAGTATGAGTAACTGACTTGAAATTATAACCAGTTCCAGGTTGCAGTACCTCCGGTGCCATCCTGCAAAATCAAAACCATATCAGGTCAACACTAAAATAAACATACATTTGAAGTAAGAAAAAGAGAAGACTCACCAGCAAGGAGTTCCGACGAAGGTGTTTCTAGAACGCTGTCGATCGCCGGTGTCAAACATGCAAGCGGAAACGCCGAAGTCAGCGAGTTTGACTTGGCCATTAGAATCGAGCAAAATATTGCCGGCCTTAACGTCACGGTGAATGTGACCGTGTCGGTGCAGATACTCCAAGGCCTTGAGAGTCTCCTTCAAGATAGATCCAATAGCTTCCTCTTCGAATCCATCAGAATACGCAGCCTTCATGAGATGCAAGCAAGAACCCTGCGCCATGAATCCCATCACCACCCAAAGACTTCGCTCCACGACGAAGGAACAATACGCTCTCACCACGTTGGGATGATCGATGAGACTCATGGTTTGCGCTTCTCTCCTTATGTCCTCCAGATTGCTGTTGCAGCGATCCAGATCCAGACACTTCACCGCCACCTCTTCGTTGTAAGGGAGATAGATTGCGCGGTACACGGTGGCGCTGGCGCCATAACCGACTTCTTCTAGAAGCTTGTAATCGCTAGGATTAGCCGAGTAGCTTCTGCTTCCGCTTCTGCTTCCCATTTTAATTAATTAATTAAACAGTTTGTTCAAAATTGAAGTGTGCAAAAGGAGAGGAAGAAGGAGAAAGGAAGAGTTGCGTTTAGTTAATAAAGGAAGAGTAGAGTAGAAGCGTGATGAGGCTGAGCAACAAACAACGCCCATCTCTAACGGCTGACATGTTCCTTGTTCCTCGTCCTCTCCTCTCCACTTCGGACTCTCCCCCGTGGGACCCTCTTCTCTTCTTTTTCACTTTCTACTGCCTCTGCCCCTTCTCAGCTTTTCACATTTTCTCTTTTTCACTCACTTATATATTTATATTCCTTTTCCTTTACTGCATTTTGTTAAATAATTATTAACTATCCTTTTCGTTCTAAAGATTTTTTTTTAATTCCAGAATTTTTAAAAAGTGTAAGTAAATAAATGTTTGTAGTTGTAAAAGTTTAGTTAATAATAATGTACGTCAAATGTGTTACAGGTATATGGTGAGATAAAATATGTAAAATTAATTTAAATTATAAAACAATTACATGTCATTCCTTAAGTAAGAGTCTATTAGAGAATTAGCAAGGTTATAATAAATTGTACAGATATTTTAAAAAATATGTAACATTCAAAATTAAAATTAAAAAAATAGAGTAAAAAAATACATATTGCCATCATCAAACAAAGATAAAAAAAAAATACATAATAAAATATATCCTATTTTATAAAAATGAAGATTATATTTTACTGTATAAGAATATATTTAAAAAATATTCTTTACACTAAAATTATTTCTAAACTCCCGATATGATCTTTATTTTTATTTTTATTCATAATAAGTATGAAAAATATATAAAAATTAACATTTTCATACACACGTATTCATATTTTTATCTTCACGTTTTATTTGTCATTAGGATTGTAGACAAGTTGAACCAAATTAAATACTTGAAATTGAAGCTTAATTTTAAAAGATATATTATTTAAATATGTTCAATCTAAATTTAAATTATAATTTAATTAACATTCTTAGAATTTAATTAAGCTTTATTTATTAAGTTGTTAATGAATTAATTTTTTATCATGTTTTTTAATAAAAATTTATTTATTAATTTAGTATTTAATATATGTTTTTTATTACAAAATAAAGTAAAATGTCAAAAAATATAAGTTTGAATTGATAAAAATGACTTAAAAATTAAAGATGAAATATTAAATAACGGAAACGATGAAATTCTTCTTTATAATACGATTTTGAAAATTAGAATTAAGTTATAAAATAATAATAATAATAATAATAATAATATATGCCATGCACGGATGAGTACAAAGACTTGTATTTAATTTTTTGGCGGAATGTAAATATTAAACTTATAAAATTTAAATTTAATTCTAAACATTCTTACGAGTAAATTCACGTGCTTTGTAATATTTAAATAATTAAATTTTATTTTTAAATTGAATTTATTTATTTCATAAAAATTAAGTTTATTTAAGAATTTAATTAGTTAAATTTAAAATATTTATAAATGATTAAATATAATTATACCTCTGTTATTATTTTTGCTTTTTATTTATAAAAACATCTAAAAAACTAAATAAGTAAAGTTAGCTAAATTATCATATACGATGAAAGTCAGTTAAATTGAGATGAACAGGATGAGGGAAGGATGTAAACGAGAGAGGGTATATACAAATAGCAGTTACCTGTACTTGTATGAAAGATTAATCTCATACTCGTTTCCTATCCACGCCATCTGTCAAAGATTTACTTATTATCTACATATATTTATGGAACATTTGCATTATACAATATATTATTCTAATAATACAATACAAGATTAAGTTATACACATGTCAAAATTATCATAAAGATAAAAATATTAAAAATATATTACTTGAATATAGTAGATCAAGAAGCTGAACTTTGTTTCAGCTTAACATACTTTAATATCCACATCCTCTCTATTTATAAATGATTAAAAATCAATTAATTAAATCCACTATAACTTAACTCTTAACAAATTTTTACTTGCGAATACGAATAATATCATCTTAAACGAGACTTAGAGCTGAATTTGTTGAATAACGAAAGGCTTGATTCAGGTTCAGTTTATTAAAAGAAATAAATTTATTTTTATTTATTCGTGTTTATTGTTATTTTAAGCTGTTAAAATTTCAAATGAGTCACATTTTTACGTTCGTATATATATATATATATATATATATATATATATATATATATATATATATATATATATATATATATATATATAAACTATATCTCGAAATTTAATTTTTAAGAAAAGGAAAGTCACTAAAACATATATTTTTTCTAAAAAGGTTATTTTCATATAATTTATTAAGTAATTTTCTTATTACATAAATAGTTTTAATTTAAAATAAATTTTAAATAAAATATAGTATGTTTTTCTAACCAATAAAAAATATATAGTTAATTTAATTTTTTTTCTTTTCTTTTTATTATTTAACAAGGTCAAATAATCTTGAGACACTAAATACTATTCGCGTCTAGACTTAACAAAGAGAGAAGAAAAATATGACAATTTTAAACTCGAAATAAATAAATAACTCTTTAATATATTAGCACATTTATTTACGTTTTTAGAGACAAGTAAAATTCTAATAAACTTAACAGATTTTAACATATCTCTAATTCTACTAAAACACTACAAAGGATGAGAAATTTGTTTAACATTAAAAATAAGTAGAATAGCTTATTTGTTAGCACACTTATTTGTCTCTCAATAAACATGTAAAATTCTAATAAATCTAACAAATTTTAACATATTTCTAATTCTACCAATAAAAAACTACAAAGGGTGAGATATATTTAACATTGAGAATAAGTTTGATAACTTTCTTGGAATCATTCTTAATCCTAAGAAAATGTCTCAAATCTCAGCAATTAAAGGAGCCTTAATTTTGTTATAGAAACTGACAATCAGCTTTTCCTACGCATTATAGATCAAACCTCATGCAAAATTAGCATATCTAGATTCGAAGATAGTCTTATCAATATTCAACTTGAATTAGTCTCGTGGAGGAAGACACTGTCTAACACATCTTGGGTCAAAAATCAAGTCTTGGAATTAGGCCTGCAGTAATATAAAGAATTATTAGCATCATACAAAGCTTTATAAACTAATTCCTTGTGCTAATCAAAATGGTTCAAAAATATAAACTCATTTTTATTCTTCCATAGATACCAAACAAGATATCCAAATAAACTTTTCTAATACTGAAAATAATTGAGAGATTAATTAGATAAATTTAATATTAACTGATTAGAAAGACCCAGACTAAAAAATAGTATTCACTACTTAGAGAATATTAAATGATTTGAGACATTTCTAGTAAAGATGCAATTTCTTAACACATGCATTATAGATTCAAATTGCTCTCCACACTTAGGACAAGTTGAAGAGGTGGACATATTCCTCCTAAACCTTTCCTCATTGGTGAACAGTCTTTAATGAACAATCTTTCAAAGAAAATTTTTTTTAGGAAAGTCTTTCCAATTCAAAACTAAATTAAATATATCTTTACAATTAACAGAATTATGAAAAAAAGCATAAAGCAGTTCATATGCAATTTTAATAGAAAATATTCCATTTCTAGTTAGAGACCAAAAAAATATATAACAACTATAGAGTTGGATATATTATTAGGTAAGGCAACTTGAATTTTGGCCTAATCCCAGTTTCCTTTGGCAGAGAATAAGGCCATTGGAACACTTAAATTTAATTCAAAGGTATGACACTTTAGAATAGCTAGCTAGATTTCTAATATTAGGATCTAATTGTCAATCCAAAATTTAAAGGACATGTTATCTTTAACTAACCACTCCAAACCCTAAGAAAACTGAGGCCAAACAAAGATGATGCTTTTCTAAAGATGGGATGCAAATCAACTAGAGAATTTGGACAAAAAAAACCCTATATTTGTGACTAAAGATTTGAGCCCACAGATTAGAGCTGAAGGTAACTAACATCCAACATAACTTTATCAAGAATGTTTTATTCAACATCTCAAGGTCTTTGAAAGTCCAGACTTCCCTCAGTTTTTTGTTTACAAATTTTATGTCAACCAATCAAATGATATTTCTTGTCACTCAAAAAACATGTAAACCTCTTGCAAAGACTGTTGATTTCATTACATATTGATAAGAGGGTTAAGGTAGATTACATGACATAGGATGAGATGCTCATTAGATAGGATTGATCTAGGGTTTCCCTACCAGTTAAAGATAGGAAATTTATTTTCTACAAGGAGAACTTTTTCTTAATTTTATTAATGAGAAAAGCTAGGTTTCCTGGAAGATTTGTATGAAGGACAAAGACACTTACATAGTTACCAATCTAGTTATAAATATTGATATTTAAGCACTCATGAATTGATTAGGCAAGAGAAGAGTTAGACTTTCTAGAGAAAAACAGGGTTAATTTATTAGTGTTAATTTTTATGCTAGAGGCAACAAAAAACCTCATCTAACACGTTTTTAATAAAAATAGCTTGATTAATATTATCTTTTGTAATTAAGATAATATCATCTGCATAGAAAAGATAAATATCTTGGAACATTGGGTGTCAAAATAAAAAATGACCTAATCCTCACTCATAATTTTATCTTGAATAAGGTGAGTCAATATAAAGGGATAAAAGATCTTTCAATTGATATACATTGAAAGAGAGGAAATACAATGATGAATGAGGCTCACCAAGAAAAAATTCAAGCCAATATTTTGAAGAGTTTAGTGACAAAATTTCATCTCAGCCTACCATAAACTTTTTTTCAAATCTAATTTAATTACCATAAAATTATTCCTACTTTTGATATTATGAAAAAAAATGAATTAATTCTTCTAGTACAAGTGCACTATCAATTTTCTATTTCTTAGTGATGAAATTAAATTGATTAGCATGTATAAAGTTAAGTAACAACTTTAAAGTTAAATAATGACTCGTTGCATATTAATAATTAATTTAATTATAATTTTGTAACTAACTTTATACAATGAGACGAGTCTAAAATTTTTAAAATATTTAAGATTATTAATTTTAAAAATAAGAATAATTTTTGTTTCATTTAAGATGCATTTAAATATATATATATATATATATATAATTTATATAAATTCAAATATATATGATTAATTCAAATCTCTTGACTTGATAATTATAATTTATGCCTTTTTCTCCCTCTAATTTTCTGCAAGTGTAAAAATATAAAAATGTAAAGTTTTTTTTTTTTTTTTTACTTTTTATTTTCTAACTTGTCTTGTCAATATGCATGCTATAGTAATATGACGGATCATTTTTACCTGCCAAAGCAAAGTAGCTAAAGAATTTGTCATTAGATTTGTCTTTTATGGAACATTTGAAGTAAATAGAAATGATGAAAAAGGAAAAGGCAAATTAGCTTTTGCTTGCAATAAACGAGTAAATTTATATATTTTAGTTTTAGGATCTTTTCATGAAAGTGTCTTGACAGTAACGTTAGAAAAAAAAAAGTATGGATTCAAAATTAACGAGGGTAAAAAACTCAGTTTTAATTCACAATGTTATAGGCATCATTTATTTTAATTTTATAAAAATTATTTTTTCCTAAATTTGTAAAAAATGTTTATTTTAATTTTTTATTTCATATTTTATTATCATTTTGCATGAAAAACACCGAAGAAAATATTGGCTCGCAGAATCAGGAACTAAAATAGTTTTTTATATAAAATCAAATAATTAAAGGTGTTAACACGTATAAATTTATAGATTAAAATATTAATTTACTAAAATCGCCGAACATTGATTAAACATGATTGAATTTTTCTTTTTCTTTTTCTTTTTTATTTAACGCTATTCTTTGGAAAGGGAATTTGAGAGAAGGAAACAACTAGAATTTGTTGAGAAAGGAGTTTTAAAAAGAGGGACTGGATTTTCCTTAAATTAAAAAAATCACTAATTTTCTCGTATAATGTGCGAGTATTTTATAAATTAAATAATTTATAAATAAGAGTAAAATAATGAATAGCATATATATTCTCTCTTCCCTAAAATCCAGCTGAAAAATAGGTCGAATTGTATTAGGAAAAAAATTAAGGTCAAGTTTATGGTAAAAGAAGTGATTTAAATAAAAAAAAATGCTACTTTTATATTGGGAAAGTCAATCGTAAATGTTAAAATTAACAATACGAATGAATAAATTAAGCTTAAACAATTTAAAAATGATGATAAACTCAAGTCTTGAAAAGTTGAATTTGATGCAATCTAACAAAAAGCAAAGAAAATAATGGAAGGTAGGGTTATAAGGCATGAAGGGGCGATGACAGGGCTTCCAAAATCCCTGGTTGTGGATCAGTTGAGCAGCAGTTGCAGCACCAACCGCTGAAGTTCTTGTGGGAATCTATGGATATCATTATCAATATTTATTATAGAATGATCCTGTGTTAGTTGTTCCTGAGTCCTAAGACTAGGCATTTTTATGTAAGGTACATTGCATATATCCAAACACTGGAGTATATAAATCGAGTTTATTTGATTACAAGTTGTCAACAAAGTAGTGGAAAGAAATGCAAAAGGACGCAACTTGTGACGCCAAATAATTGATTTCTCTTATTTATGAATACTATAAAGTCCAAGATGGGGAGGACAAGACGCGGATTGAAAGGAAGTGGTATTTTACTAAGTTAGAAATTTTACGTGTTTGCTTATTTATGCACTTGTTTATACACTATCAGACACCACCAATCACCATACATATGTGTATTCAAGAGCCCCCCGTGATCCAGAGTGGTCACACATTTTGGAACATTGCCTAATATCACGGGCTACCATTGATTAGCTCTATTTTTATTTTGTAACATTTAGTATTTGTTTGTAAAGGGTAAAAGGACTATCATAACTTAGTTTTTGTTGGGGGGGCAAACAAACAGCACTCGGTAGAGGGAAAATCTTGTGCTAGCGGCAGTGTTCGGAATTATGGAGGATGATGAAATCAATCGCCATCACCTACCTCTGTTCTATAATCGCTTAATTTACCAAATATGCATATTTCCACTTACAAAATGTAGCCAATGATGTGGTGCAATAAGGAAAACAAACACACTACCTGTTAAATAAATATTAACAATATTAAGATGTTTATAAATCATATTTCAAATCATTTCTAATATATTTTGAGACCACTTGAGTATTTATGTATTCTGTCATCCCTTTTAGTAGCAAGCTTATAGTCTGTGAATAATTTAAAATATATTTTAATTAAGTATTTATTTATTTATATAAAGAATAATAAATCAAATCCATTTCCATATTAATATTAATAATAATAATAATAACTCAAACACCCATTTTAAATAGATATCCCATTTTGCACAACAAAATTATACAAATCTACAAGAAGCAGTTTATTATATCAGTTGTGCCAATTGCCATCTAATTAATAAGTTCATGAAATATTTATAAATAAATACTAAATTTACTTAAAAGTATCACACAAATTAAATGTCACATAAACAACAACATTCACGTCGTTCTTTCAAGAAAATACTAATATATTTTTTTAACGTGATCCTTTTTATATATTATTTATTATTAAATGAATTTCATATTAGTTTCATTAAAAATATTTTTAAATTAATTAAATTTTAATCTTTACATAATTTAGGGTATATTTGAAAGGAAGTTTTTAGAGAAAAATAAAGAAAAAATATATCTTTTAATTTTAAATTAAAAGAATTATATATTTTTTATAATAAATAATTATTAATATATTAAATTTATGTTAATATATTAATTTATATATTTTTTTAAAATATATTAATTTTAAATATAATTTTTTCCTCGTCTTTTCTTCTCTTTCAAAACTCTTTAGATTCTATCAATTATATATATATATATATATATATAAATATTCAAACAAATCCCTCGTAAAAACATTTTCCTGAACACCTTCAAAACTCTTTCTGTTAATGTAATATTTTTGCAATAATTTCGAGGTGACATTGGTGGCCCCTTTATATTTATTTTAGTAATTTCTTTTTCTATATATGCATGAAAGAAATTGAGATATTATTCCTATATATACTTTCTTTATTTCCTTAAGACAACTCAATTTTTTCCTCCAATTCTCTTTATCATGTCAGTTATATTTCATACTTTTTTTTATTCTCTTTCTCTCTTTCAATTATTAAAAAAAAATGTTATATAAAAATGTTGCATAAAAAATATTTCTAAATTATGTGAAAAATAAAGACAAATGCATATAGTGTGAAATACAACAATAAGAATTTAATGTTCAAAAAATATAATTATTGTTAGCTCTTGCTTATCTTTTCATCTTTCTAACTATTATTACTTTCTAGTGTAATCTTTCTAAGTGTCATAAATTTTCACTTGAACTTCCTGAAACAGGAAGTAAAATAAAAAAGATTATGATATTTAAAGAGATCAGAAAAAAGTCACTTCAATGGCAAAATAAACAAATGGCTATCAGAAAGAAAATATTTTATGAGAAATTTATTTTAAAAAATTAAAAAAAAAAAGAAGTCAAATAAAAGATTTATAAAGTCAAATACGCCTTGAGGAGTAAGTAAAGACTAAAGATCTATCAACTTGAGAATTTTTAACCAAAATAATATATAAAAAAAATAAAAATACTGAAATAGACCTATCCCAAAAATATTTACCAAAGTAGACCGATTTACTGTTTACGTACAGAGTTCGACTTCCCAAAAACGGAATTCTGATCTTCAAATTTGGGTCCGTACAGTAGATTCCCAAATGGAATTCGGTTTTGGGGCAACCGAATTCCATACATAATTTGCATTTATGTTTTTGTATATAATAAAAAAAATATTATCTAATATTTATGTTTATATATTTATATTATGTTAATCTGTGTGACAAATGTGTCCCCTGATTTTGTAAATTCCTTTAAATATGCTGTGAGAAAGTCGACTTCTGAGAGCGGTTAATAACAAACCGCTCTCCAAAGTTGACTTCTGAGAGCGGTTAGAAACGAACCGCTCTCCAAAGTATACTTCTAAGAGCGGTTAAATACGAACCGCTCTCCAAAGTCTACTTCTAAGAGCGGTCCATTTTGAACCGCTCTCCAAATTCTACTTCTAAGAGCGGTCCAATTTGAACCGCTCTCCAAAGTCGTACACGCATGAAGGTTGGAATGAGTTGAGCTGGAGGATTTGGAGAGCGGTTCAAAACCAACCGCTCTCAGTAGTCGAATTTGGAGAGCGGTTCGTTTTGAACCATTCTCAGAAGTGAACTCGCAGCATATTAAAAGTAATTTACAAAATTGAGGGAATATATTTGTCACACAAATTAACATAATATAAATATTTATTTTCACACAATATAAAAATAAAAATATAATTCAAATAATAAATTTTATTTTATTATTTAAAACTATTTTATTATTAAATTTGACAATATATAATTATTATATAAACATAAATATTAGATAATATTTTTTTATTATATATAAAAACAAAAATACAAATTATGTATGGAATTTGGTGAGATTTTTACAAAAATAATATTAAAAAAATAAAAATTATAATAATAATTGAATAATTTTAAATTTGTATTTGATAAAAATTACAATAATAATTTATTTAATTTTATATTTTTATAAAATAAATAAAAGTATTAAATAATAATAAGATTATTTATTTAATTTGAGATATTAATCTTTATTAAAATTTATACATAATTATTTATTTAAAAAATATTTTATTAATATTAATAAACATTATTAAATAATATTATGTAGATATATATATATATATATATATATAATAATAATAATAATAATAATATATTTAATATAAATTACTAATACTAAAATTTATAAGTTGCAATGACATTCATAAAATTAAAAATTACATGAAGAAATTTTTAATATTTTATTTTCATTAAATATAATTTTATTATTTAATTTATTAATAACTTTAATATTAATATATATATTAATTAAATATTATTAAAATAAATAAAAACATGTTGAGATAAATATTATTAGTTAGGTAAATAAATATTAAAATGGGTGATTGAGATAAATAAAAAAAAATTATTCAAAATAATATTATCATATTAATATTCATAAATCATATTAAAATGACTTTGGAGAGCAGTTAAATACGAACCGCTCTCAGAAGTCACCTTTCTCGCAGCTAGAAATCTACTGTACCAACACAAATTTGAAGACCAGAATTCAGTTTTTGAGAAATCGAATTCTGTACGTAAACAGTAAATCGGTCTACTTTAATAAATATTTTTGGGACAGGTCTATTTCAGTATTTTTATTTTTTATTTTTATATTATTTTGGTTAAAAAGTCATCAACTTGAATGATTTAAGGTTTAAACAATTTGCACAAAAACAAAACATCGGAAACAGGACAAAACTTGCATTCAAATTTGGTGTGGCCCAATAATCTAGGATAAGCCTGCCAGCACATTTCGTTAAGTCGGCCCAAAAATAAATGTTTATAACTTGCTCGTTAACACTATTTATCTATTTAATAATTTTAAAATCTAAATTTAATTTATTATAGTTTTTTTTATTAATTTTAATTTAATTCTTAAAAGTTTGTTGTACTTTTTTAATCTTTTAAAGGTCTATTAATTTTTAAAATAATATTAAATTTTTTATAAATAAACTATCAAATAAATATATTTTTATAAAATTTATATTTAAATAAATTTAAAAAAAATTTTAAATATTTATAATTAAATTACATATTCAATGTTTTTTTTATATATATATATATAAAAGATAAATTAAACAATAATAGCATACAAAATTTTAGCAAGTAATTCTTTCTCTCTTAAAAGATATAAAATAGAAATATTTTTCAACTCTAACAATATGATTAGAATTTTTAATTTAAAATCTTATTTATTTTAAATTTTTATTTATTTAATAATATTATATTATAATTTTTATATAAAATTATTTAATATATTATAATAAATTTTATAAATATTAAATAAACTATTTTATCAGACTTTTTTTGTAAATTCAGATTTAACTTATTTAATAAATTAAATATTTTAAAAAATTTAAATTAAATATATTGGTTAAATAGATCAAGTTAGGATATATTTTAAAAAGCCAAGTTATAGATATTTATCGAATGACCTGACTCATCTCTATCTTCATCTTTCATACTTGTCATTAAAATATGAGAAATATTAGTAAAATATTTTTTAACATATTTATTATAACATAGTTTTTATTATTATCTAAAATTTATTCAAAACTACTAAAATCACATTGAATTCTATTTTTTTTCGCTTCTAAATTAATATTTTTTTTTATTTTTTTATTTTAATAAATTTTATTTAATAATAAAAAGTATATTACTAGTATTTAGGCAATTCTTTCAATCACATCAAACAAACAAAAACAATTATGAGTTTATTAAATTATTTCATAAATTAAATTAAATAACCTCATGCTAAATAAATTAACGTGATATCACATGGATGAATTAATTGACGTGAGATTTTTTCGTACATTAATTTTGATTTTAAGTCTTAGAATTAAAATTAAAATTTAAAAAAAACTCTATTTCACTTAATAATTTTATCTAATTGGAATGCAATTATTTTTAGGTGTATGATGCGGTAACTTAAAATTTTTTTATAAGTACTGTATCTAAAAAATTTATACCAATAAAAAAAAAACACATGTCAAGTTAAAAAAATATTATTATATAATTTATTTAAAATTATATTATTTACTGGATGATCCTATTATTATATATATATATATATATATATATATTAAATATTTTATTTTATTTTATTTATAAATTTTAGTTTCAAATAAAATATAATTTATATTTAAATAATTTCTATTTAGTATAAATAAAAAATTATAAATAATATATTAATTTAATAATTAAATATTAATAATAATAAAATTTAAAATATAAAAAATATATTAATATAATATTATTATTTTATTTTTAAATTTTAATTTATTTAGTTTTACCTTAAATACTTTTTAACTTATTTAAATGTAATAAACATAATAAAATTATTAAATAAATTTATTATTTAAACACGCATCTAACTATTATTAATTAAAAATTTTCATATATAATATTCTGAAAATTTTTATAAGTACTACAGAATTTATTTTATTTTTAATAAAGAATACATGAGATATAAATAAAAATAAATTAATAAAATTTTATTTATAAAAAAATTAAATAACATATTAATAGAATTTTTAATATGACATTTTAACTTCATTAATTTCTCTCAAATGTGATATCCTAGGAGTAATTTACACAAAATATATATAAGCAGAAAAGATAAACCCCATCAAATACAAACGTTTAATGTGAATTGCCAACGTGGCAACTCTGCAAGTTCAGGTCCCTCACGCTTGACTTGTCTTCTGATATTACGATGAATTTGGGCCACTACCAAAGAACCTTAAGCGATGTGCTTATCTTTTTAGCTTCCTTTCGTCACCCAAAAGATGGTGATCATATAAACTAATCATTTTTATCATTCTCTAATTATTAAACCTCATATCTAGTCCATCTCTCACATCACTGCTAGATTTTGCAGCCCGTATCTCGTATTTTGACACCACCAAACATTAATTCACAGTGATTATTACAGCATAATCTATAATTTTTAAGTTTAAATTCAACTGAAAATAAGAATAAAAAACTAGTGATTTAACTAGATATTAAAAAACAGAGAGTTACTTACCATAGTTTTTCTCTTAAATAATAATGATAATAACAAAGCATCCCACAAGTTGGTAATGTTCTACTTTGTAATTGAGTAGAAAGAAAGAGGAGGCTTGTGGGGTTGTAAAAAGACAGAAATCAATGTCAAAATCACGTGTTGGCAAATGAGCAGAGCACAGGCACATGTCGACCACACTCCACACTAGCTAGGAATTAGGACTGTGTGTTACGTGTCAGCGTCGTGTGTGAGTTGATAATGGTTATGATAGAAGCTATAGCCACTAGTATCAAGTATCCACTACGGAGATAGTGCCATGGGCCATCCCATATGAAAACTTCACCATTACTTTCCCAACAAGAGATGCGCACCCACCCCCTAACCAGCCACAAATAATAATCTCCATTGATGCCAAGACCCAAAATTCACATATTATTTCCACCACTCAAAAATTTAACTAGTGTATAATATTCTATATGGTTTTCTTTTTAATATTTTACTTAATTATTATTGTTATTATTATCTATATTCGAAAAATATATCCCTTCATAATGAAGCGACACCTATAAAAACATTTTCCAAGGAAAAAAAATCTTTTACTATATGAACTTCTTTCTCAGCTTTTCTTCCTCTGTATATCTCCCTTAATTTGGACACCGAATTTGTGCATGATGTGATGTCTCTGGTAACTTTCAAACCTAACTAGTGCCCATATTCAACGGTCCTAATGACACAAGCAAACGATCATCGTTATCTTCAAATGTCATGCAGAAAATTTTACTATATTTCAGTACCCCGATACATGACACTTCCATTAAGAGAGGTAGATATAGAAGATGAAATCAGCACATATGACTATAGCACAACAAAACTATATTTGATTGGCATATATTATCTTTATTGCCAAACAAAATTTACACGATGTATACATATAGTAAAAATATGTATATAATCATATCAAATCAGTTAAAAGAGATCAAAGGAAAAAGGCATCGATCCAATTTTATCTCTCTCTATCTTTATCAAACTCGATGCTGATTGTTGACCGACCAACCCATCCACTAGTAGTAGCAATCAACGTATTTCAATGGTTCACCTTAGTCCCCTTATGGGAAGAGAATCTTTGCCACTAGAAATGTTATCGGAACCTCATACGAGGGCAAAATGGAAAAGGGTAGGTCAAGAGCAAGGTAAATTTACTAGTCAAACCAATGGAAGTGAAAAAAGTGAGACCAACTTTTGCTACTTCCTTGCTGATTCTACCCTCCCTGTTGCAAGTGCATCAAATTCACTACATATGTGCGTGTGGCTATGTATATATTCTGATTCTGAACGAATATATATAATCACTTTTATTTGGACAGGGATGCATTCACCCAAATGAACCTTCTGATTTTTCAAAGTGCTATCTGCCGTAATTGGTGGCGTATCTGTAAAACTAAAAGAAAAGTGTAGTCATGTAGGTTGTAGCTATTTTTATAATATTTATAGCACTGTCTGGTTAACTGTAGATTCAATTATTAGTTTCAACTATAAGTTAGATTCTTGAGTTTGAGTTTTTAACTTATTGGTATACTTTGTTTATAATATAAGATAAAAGCTAACTTAATTCTAATTAATGTATAGGCATGTACACATATATACGTGTTTATGTGTGCATGTGTTTATGAACTGGAACTTACATTGATAAGTATCTTAAGCAAGTGTGTATAAGACGTATTTTTTGGGTGGTTCACAATCTTTATCGTTACGACAAATAAATACTAAGGATTATGTTAATGAGTATTGTAAAAGTGCCAAGTAAAAAATAATAAAAAGAAATCACTATAAAAGTATGTCAATAATACAAATTTTATATTTTCCCTTTTATCTTTAATTTCTGAAACAGTATTTTTAAAACACTTATTAACATGTTCATAAATTTAATTTTTGATATTTATTTTTGTTTTAAAAGTCATAATTACTTAGCAAGTAGTCTACCTTGTAATAACCTACTAATATTGACATAATTTAAAATCGACTTTTTTTAATCATATCTAAAGAGATGAACATTTATATATAACAAATTTTTGTTAAAAGTATAAGATATAAAAAATTCAATACATTAATAATATTAAATGTAATAATTTATAATAAAAAATTAATTTATTCTCTTCATTTCTGAAAAATAATCATTTAAAGTTGTGACATAAGAACTAAGAAAGCATTTAATTATTTTGTTTTTATTAAAAGTATTCTGAAATTTTTTATTATATCAATTTTAGAATTTATTTATGCAATAAATGAATAGAAAGAGAAGCTAGAAAATGCGTTTTGAGATAATAATTATTTTAAGAGTAAAATTAAAAGAAAAACTAATTTTATCTTTAAAATATAAAATAACTATTATTTTGAGAAAAATAAAATTGGCAAAAATGATGATTGTTAAGTATTAAACATTAATTAAATGTCTTTAGACTTGCGTTAACATTACGTGACTCTTTATTCTTAATGCTTCTTACTGAAATGAAGCAATAATTATGGTGAATTGTCGTGTGCTCTATGATTGGTGGGCAAGAATGTTTGTTTTCTTGTATGCAATGCTTATTAGTAATTTTTTTTGGTATTTTTAAATCGGGTATTTATTGATCTTTTCTTAACACTAGAAGCCAACCATTGACCAATGATGGAGCAATAAATTTAACAGCAACTTGTTACACTTGAAATATCCAAGAAATTAAACACAATAATAACAATAATTTTGGCAAATGTTAAACTTAATTGGTTTCAAAAGAATCAGCATTGTTTTATTGTACTACAGCTAGTGAGGGAAAATTACCGTTTGTCTAAGCTAACACACATCTCTATATATGTACGCCACATCAATCCATACAGTCGCTGAGCCTTTGGCCAAACAAAGCATCTTAATATCTTTCATGGTCCTTCCAATTGGCAAGGAAAAGGATAAAGGAGAAAGAACAAATAAACCAAGGTGAGAGATGGTATATTATCATTGCACTTTTCATTTTCTATGCACGAAAATCAAAAACAACAAACACAATACTAATGTCAACTATAAATAATTTGTTTTGATGTGCTTGAGTTTCCTCTGATGTATAAAAAGCTTGTGTTACATAGGCCATATAGCTGCAACTACAGTTAGAGCGATGACCACCTCATCAAGTGCCCCAAACATGGAAGAAGAGAAGGGACTAGAAATAACTGAAAGAGAACCGGACTTGGAAGATCAGCTACCAGCTGCTGAAATTCAGTCTCAGCCATGGACAGAACAGATAACTCTAAGAGGAGTGTTGGTTAGCATGATGATTGGAATCATATATAGCATAATAGTGATGAAACTCAACCTCACAACTGGAATGGTTCCAAACTTGAATGTATCTGCTGCACTACTTGCCTTTGTGTTTGTCCGAAGCTGGACCAAAGTGCTCCACAAGGCTGGCTTTGTATGCAAGCCTTTCACCCGCCAGGAAAACACCATCATACAGACTTGTGCTGTTGCATGCTACAGCATTGCTGTTGGAGGTTAGAGGCTTGTCATTTATCTTCTTCAAATTATTTAACGAGTTTATTAATCTACATATGTGTGATTTCTTCTAAAAAGTTTGATTTGTGTGGGGGTGTGTGTGTGTTGCAGGAGGATTTGCTTCCTATTTGTTGGGATTAAATAGTAAGACTTATGAGTTGTCTGGAGTGGGAAACGAGGGTAACAGTCCAAGTGCTGTTAAAGAACCTGGATTTGGTTGGATGACTGGCTTCCTTTTTGTGGTTTGCTTTGTTGGACTCTTTGTTTTGATTCCACTCAGAAAGGTATTAATTTCGTATCCTATGTCTTTGCTGCACATCTTTCAGCAATTAGAGAAGCAAGAATTAATATTGGATGCATATATGTCGAACTTGTTAAAATCACTCTTCAACTATTTTTCTTTTTCTAAGTTTTCCATTACGTTTGAGATATGCCTAACTGGTCAAGAGTATTGAAGGATAGTTTCAGTTGCATGTTATGAAAACTCACACAAGCAAATAAGACTATCAAAAACTCTGGCTTACTGAACCTTTTGTGCTGCAGATCATGATAGTTGACCTCAAATTAACTTATCCCAGTGGCTTGGCAACAGCGGTTCTCATCAATGGTTTCCATACCCAGGGTGATAAAATGGCCAAGTACCGTACTCCTCTTTTATTCATCAGATTTCAATTGTTGCAATTTATAGATCTAGGAGTTAATTTATTATTCCTACGCACATTTTCTTTACTAGATTACTTTTTACAATTTCCTTTTTTCTCTTTGTATTTCTCTTCTTCGTAAAAAAAATGTTGTATAAAGTGTAGTACAATAATCCAATAATCAAATGTGAACCAAATTAAAGGCACTTTCTGATAATAATCTTATTATAATATTGCAGGAAGCAAGTACATGGGTTCATGAAGTATTTTTCTATCAGTTTCTTGTGGGGTTTATTTAAGTGGTTCTTTTCAGGGATAGAGGACTGTGGATTCGAACAGTTCCCTACCTTTGGATTGCAAGCTTGGAAGCAAACGTATGGTTTTTAGCATATTAGTTGCTTTGAAAAGGATAGTTCCATGCCACATGCTACTGATCATTGTTTGAATTCAATTTGCAGATTCTACTTTGATTTTAGTATGACTTTTGTGGGAGCAGGAATGATTTGCTCCCACCTTGTGAACTTGTCTTTGCTCCTTGGAGCCGTGATCTCTTTTGGGCTCATGTTTCCGCTTATTGATCGGCTTAGAGGAGATTGGTTCCCTGACAATTTAGAAGAAAGTAACATGAAGGGTTTATATGGTTATAAGGTTTTTATATCAATTGCTCTAATCCTGGGTGATGGCATATATAATTTCACCAAGATTCTAGTTTCCACAGTCCTCAACGTCCTTGACAGAACGAAGAGCAAGAATCATAAAAATGGTAAAAGCAGTAGTCACATACACACTAGCTTCTTTTAAATCTTATCAAGAATTATGTATATCTAATGTTGAAATCGTTTTCTTACTGCAGCAGTAGCTGCTGATCGGCAGGGGAATCCCACTAGAGACCTGAAACAAACCGAAACATTTCTCAAGGAGAACATTCCCATGTGGATTGGAATCATCGGATACGTTGCTTTCACAATCATTTCCATAATTACAATACCACACATGTTTCCTCAGCTGAAATGGTACTACATCGTGGTTGCTTATATATTTGCTCCTTCCCTGGCATTCTGCAATGCTTATGGAGCAGGTCTCACTGATATAAACATGGCATATAATTATGGGAAAGTTGCACTCTTTACGCTGGCAGCTATTACAGGAAAAGAAAATGGTGTGGTGGCAGGACTTGTGGGTTGTGGTCTCATTAAATCCGTGGTCTCAGTGTCTTGCATTCTGATGCAAGATTTCAAAACAGCTCATTACACATCTACCTCTCCCAGAGCAATGTTCATATGCCAAGTAATCGGCATTGCAATGGGCTGTGTAACAGCTCCTCTGAGCTTCTTCCTATACTACAAGGCATTTGATGTGGGAAACCCACATGGAGAATTCAAAGCTCCTTATGCACTAATTTATAGAAATATGGCAATTATAGGTGTTCAAGGTTTCTCAGCATTACCCGACCATTGCTTGCAGCTTTGCTTCGGGTTCTTTGCTTTTGCCATAGGAGTAAACATGGTGAGAGATTTTTCACCCCAAAAGATTGGGAAATGGATGCCATTACCAATGGTTATGGCTGTACCATTTCTGGTGGGGGCATACTTTGCAATTGATATGTGCATGGGTAGTCTGATTGTGTTCGTGTGGCACAAGCTCAACTCCAAGAAGGCAGAGTTGATGGTTCCAGCAGCTGCCTCTGGACTAATTTGTGGGGAAGGACTATGGATTCTTCCTGCAGCGATTCTAGCTCTGGCAAAAATTAATCCTCCTATCTGCATGAAATTCCTTGCTTCCTAGAACTTGCGGACCGCATAAAGCATTTGAATGCCTCGAGTTTTCTAATGCTATAGGAATTTGAAAGAGAACCCTTCTTGTTTTTTTGGTAAACGCTACTATCCCCCACACACAGTTGGCACTGAAACAGTTTGTAACATCAAAATTTTCTCTCAAAAATAAGGTATGTTTTTCTACTGCAGCTATTGCAGGTACATCCCCCCGCCCCAACAAAATTAATAACGAAACCCCTCCCGTGTTGAGTAATCGGTGATTTTTCAGCCTTACCTGAAAATGGGATAAACAATGCATAACCGACAGATTTAAGCAGATGATCAAACAACAAAAATAGGCTAGAACCTCAAGAGAAATTCGTACAAATGCGTGTGGCCAGGCACCAACAAAGTACATTGATTCAGGGTTCAGTTCCCAAATTTCTGCAACTCTTGTAAAATATATATATATAGGGTGAAAATTAGAATAAGAATGTTCAACAAACAAGGCTAATAGATAAACAAGGATTTTTCAATTGTATTGAAATTATTTCATACATTACTCAATATTATACACAAGTTCGCAGAGAAGTGCAAAACACTGGACAGTGAGTTCTTACACAATTTGACATTCAAACGGGTGATACACTAAACTAATATTCATCCTGTTATTATACCAGCCAATACATCACTTTTGCCTCGTACATAAATTGTGTAAACTAGACGAATTGCATCCAGCCATCCATCCAATGATTCCCAAGAGTCAGCAACCTTGATAATGCAAGATGTAAAAATGAAGATTAGTGCTGCATTTTCAAAAGCTAAAGAGATTCTCATGTTTATAGCTTGAGATGAAGCACAATTCAAAAGATTTCATCAACCTGCCTACAGAAATTTGTTAAATTTGGATTTGGAAGAACAATTTTTAAAAGACATCAGTAGTGAGTGGGGGAGGGATTAATCAGGAAATATATGAATGAACTTTGCCTTTCTATGCAATTCAAGACAGAATGGACAACAATAGTACAGGTTTCATGTAATAGCATTCTCCATTCAAAGTTGTTAATCCCATCACATAATCAGATATGCTATCACACAGAACAAGCCATCACAAAAACATGAGTACGGAAGTGGCAGGAAGTTGTAGGGACGATCAAGAGTTGGGAAGTGGTAATTTCATTATTGAATGTGGATAAGTCATGGTTATTTCATTATGAAAAAGGTCATGGCTTTGTCTTCCCAAAATTGTTCTATGCTGTTTTCAACCAAAATTTATTTAGTGCTATTAATTAAAGAGTCTTAGATATGTGCGGAGGAAGGAAATAATAAATTTGTGGAATATGCATAAACTCTGGTCAATGTAACCGTTGCTTACCAAGAAAATTGATCCAAGACAATTAAAGAGTCTTAGATAAGTGAGGAGGAAGGAATTAATAAATTTGTGGAATATGCATAAACTCTGGTCAATGTAACCGTTGCTTACCAAGAAAATTGATCCAAGACTTGTATCTATGCAAAGGCCTGCACCAGGTGGTAAGGTCAGATCAGCACATGCTGATACAGAAACAATATCTGCTATATCTACTTTGATAATCTTCTTATCCGCATTCACTGAATCTGATCTGCCTGAGAGACTTTGAGTTACATGTCGCTGTTCACCTCTGGGTATCTGATCAAAGGGAGTAAAGTAAATTATTAATTATAAATTAGCATTTGTAATAGTAGAATGTAGGGATTATTCAGTGGTTTTAAAACTAAATGTGAGTTGCCTATTAAATATTTCAATTTGTCAACCATGTCTTACCTGCTGAAGCTTTTCATGGTCCAAAAAGAATTCTGATCGTTTCCAGTCACTATGTGGAGCAATTGTTGTCCCCACAGGAGGTGCAGTTAAATATCCAACCTTAAGGTATGGTAATGGTAGCTGAGAAAAATGATTTCTGTCAAAGTTAGTATATATATAAATTATTCCATCAGCCAACACTCATACTTGCATAGTATTGAAACAGCTATGACAATAGCACATATAAATTCAAGTGAGAAAATAAATTAACTTCTAATAAAAAGATTAGTTGACTCTATAAATACTAATTAAGCAAATGAGATCCAATAAAATAGCATGGTTACTTAACAAGAAACAAAATTCAGAAACTTAAAAGAGCAATTTTTTTCAAGTCATTTAAATGATACGATCTGCTTCATATTGCAATGTTGGTCCAGGTCAAAAGCTAATTTAGGATAACATGTACTCACCATAGAACGCACCAATCGCAAGGCACTGCTATAAACCTGTAACATACCAGAATAAAAATAAATAAATAAATAAATACTGATGATAATAATGCTGGGGGTGATGGCTGTGGTGGTTGATGGCATGATTAAAATTGGAGGAAAAAATTAACAGGATTGGAGGAAACAAATAGAAGATGTTAACTAGACTAAAAAGTCTTTCTAATCCAAAAAATTGTATAACGGCCAATAAATATTTACAAAGGAAGACAATAAGACTGGCTTCTTACGGAATAATTTGGTTTCAAAGCATGAGCAGCAGCAATATATATTGCAGACTGGCTGTACAACTCATTTGGTGAAACTTCTTGGGCACTCACCAATCCCCCAGTTCTTAAAGTGTCCTCTGCTAATCCGTACTGCAAAGATATTTGGTGAGTCAATTATACACTCCTAATACGGTTAGACATAAGTCAATCCAAGACACCAAAGTATATTGTGGGATTAAATATGAGTAAAAGGAAGAAGCAATAGGACCAGAACAGTTCCAAGATTGTAAATTGCCCGATGGAAATCAAATTGCAACTGTATGGCTGCACGAAACTGCAACAAAGAATATGGAAAAATCATAAGTGGAAGAGGAAATAAGTTATATTCAAAAGACAGCTGATTATATAACAATTTTTTGTCACTTCCATCTGGTTCCCTCCAAAAAAATTTTTTACCTTGCTGATAGCTGTTCTCACAATCTTTTGCTTTTCTCGAGCTGGAACAATGGCACTGAGTTCCTAAATTGGAAACCAATTTTTTATACAAAAGAAAAGAAATTAATTGACAATTTCTAATAAAGAAAATTATGAATTCTTCAACAGCATAAGTACAATGTTTACCAAAGAATTATCAAAGTATAAGGAATATATTCTGAAGAAGAGAACAAAGTAAGAATGGAATAGGCATGTATGGCAGTTTCAATGGTTTTTGAAGTTTTATCCCCTTTTCTTTCTGTATCTATAGAAGCTTTCCAGATAACCTTGCCCATGTCATTTTTTTGCCAAATTTTACATAGCAGGTCTCAGCCAAAGAAAAGAGGGAATATATTACACAATCCATAGCCAAAGTAAAACTATGTTGACTCTTTCCTGACATGGATCGACCATTCAACTATGCTAATTCTATGTTGTTCCTTGTTCCCTAGGTATTGCTGTGCAAGGCTGTTTTGAGTAAAGCACTGAATGAGCTAAAAGTGCTATATCAGCATCCCAAATGTAATGCAAAATAAGGAAGGGTTCTTGTATTTTCCTCTAGGATTAGTTTTGGCAAAAGTCTTGGAACACTAACACGTATATCTATGGAAGTAGCTCACAAAGTGATTAGAAGGAGTACTAACTAGGTCAAACTTGAAAGAATAATGCAGTAAATGTTAGAGGAATTGAAGATAGGAAATTTTGGAAGGGTCACAAAATCTCAAGGAAGAAAATAGTTTCCTAAGAGGGAATTTAATATATTGGAAGAAACATAAGGGCTTACATGAGTGTCTATGGTGTAAGAAGAAGACTAATACAAATATCCAATGAGAAAAGTAGATCAAATTAAAGATAGTATAATTAAAACAGACACATGTAGACCGAAGAAAACTTTGGAAGAAATCAATAAAAGCAGACCTTAATCAAAATTGTTTTACGGAAGATTTAGTTTATGATAAAGCCAGTGGCATCAACCGATTCATGACTGAACAGTGCCTGATAAGGCTTGACAGTTTATAGAATAAAGAATGTTTCCAAATTCCAACAATTTAAATTTTAGTCACATTGCTCCGACCTCACTATGAGACCCACAGCTACATAATCAATCATTTGAACTCAACTACTAAAAGTAAATAGTAAAACAGACTAATTACGAAACATGACCGTCTCTTGATACATGTAAGGCATGCAGCATGTGCATACACATGATAATTTTCTTAGATATGCAACTTTTATTAATTTTTAATTACTAGCTAGCAAACAATATGGCATATATGGTCGATTGCTTTGGGATTCCTTGTAATTTTACTCACATTACATTCATTATATAGTCTTACCATTAGAATTTTATACTCCTATAATTTATTAAGTACCATATATAAATCATGTAATAGTAATAAAGGAAAAAATTCAATTATTTTTTTTGGTTTTTACATAAATATGAAGCTTATATCCATTATTACAACTTCCAAATGCAAATTATTTCCAAGTTCAAGCTTAGATTGTTGAGAATAATACTTGAAAGTGATATTATGATTGAACATTTGGTTTAGATTTACCCACAAGAGCTGTGCTTTTGGTATAAAGAAAACTTTAGGAGAAGTAAAAAGCTCCAGGTCTTAAAGAAAGGTGAAAATGGCTTTTTATATATGCTTATGTATAGTTACAAACACACATAAATGAGAGGGGAAAACCCAGACATGTTATTAGAAGTAATCATAAACATACAGGTATTTTTTCTATCGCAATTTGAATGAAGTAGAGAAAAGCATACACACTGGCAAGTTAAATATACCTGAAGAGCAAGTCCCCAGTTATTAAGTGCCTGAAATAAATTCATTGAGTCAGTAACAGGGTCTCAGCAATGCAATGAGCATGCTTGTGAAGAAAATTACGTGTAGAACAGAACAAGTACAGGATGAAAAAAATTTATATCTAACAAAACAAGAAAAAGCTGTTTCAAAATCACATTTTGACACCAAAAGAAGTTGCAGGACAAATTCTGGACAATTAATTGAGAAGAACCTGAGGACTGTTCCAGTTCAGGTGGACTGCTTTTTCATAATTCCTTGTTGCCTGGAAATTTAACAAAAATTAAGTTGTGCAAAGGTGAGCCTCTCTCTATCAATCAACACTCAACAACTATAACCACAAATGTGAAAATTTCTACCATGCAAGTTCAGTATGTATTTAATTATTTATCAAGCATTATCAAACATGGAGCAAGGGATTGGTATAAGAGCATGAACTGCCAAAAATCATCATTTTCTCCAAGGCCAAAATATGCACAAAACCATTACCAGAATGCGGCATTTATTTTTTCCTGACCTGTTTCCATAGCTCTTCAGCTTCCTTTGTGCGGCCACGCATCTTTGCCCGATCAGAGATTGCTATAGCCCAATTGTAGAAAGCCTGGATACAATCAAATGAAGGGGGAAATGGAAAGTAAAGACACTCATTTTGTGTATAAAAAAACTTACTTAGCTTATATGCAAATAGCAACAATTTTGAGCTCTCGTATCATATCAATAGACTCATGACAGGAGGGCTACTCAAGTATAATTACAATATGGACAGCATTGATCCTGCAGATAGATTGGCTACTAGTAGTTCAGTGGTTGCAAGATAGGAGAGATGGCTACTGCTCCTTAAGTAAGGATACTTATTTGGTAAAGTATGACTGGTATAAAATGTACCTACATACATGGGAATTGTGGAATGATATGGCCTGGAAATTCCAAAGGAATGAGCTAAAAAAATAAAACGGTAATGTATGAATAGCTCTTCTTTTTACTTTATCAAGGGGCCCAAAGGATTACACTTAAAACAGATCTAGTGGTGTAGTCAAACCAACCTTTGAGGGATGCACAATCTTCGCTCAATATGGGCTGAATCATTGCAGTTCTTTTAGACACTTCTCTTGACCCATGTATTAGCAGTTAATTAGTTAGAACAGACTCAATAAGTTGACAACTGTACTGTATCAACAGTTGATTACTTTGAAAAGTGGAGTTGTGTGTATGTAAATAATGGGTTGGACTTAATGGAGGGTAGGCATTAGATATAGAATAGGAATTTGTGGAGCAAATGAGCCAGGTATCTTGAATATCTAGGAATGAGAGAAAGAGAGAGAGTATTTCATCATATCATTCTTGGCCACTTGTTCTGTATTACATAAGACTGATCAAGGCTGTTTCTGCAATAAAGTCCCTCAGTTCATCCCATTTCTGGTCCAATTTCATCAAGTTCACATTATTAATTAACCAAAAGGACTGAAACTTGTTCAACAAATTATCTGAGTTAAGAGCTTTACTGCTTGGCTAAGCTTTAACTTGTTATAGCTTGTATAAGTGTACAACAACAACAATAACAATGAAGTTTTGTCCTACTATGTGAGGACAACTACATAGATCACACGATGCCATTGAGTTCAGTTAAAACCAAATTTTCAAAAATATAATTAATCAAAAAGTCTCTTTAATAACTTTATCTAAAGTTCTTTTGGGTCTCCCTCAACCCCTTTTTAACCTAAAAAATGAATAATAAACATAAAAATGCATATAACTTTTTCATTTGCATGTGCTGCTAGTTTAAATTTTTAGTGGCACTTACATTTAAATACAGAATCTCATTAACAGCTCAGAGTTGAGTTGAGCTCAACTGTTCTAATGTTCAACTTAAGCACAACCTTACCCACATCTTAGGTAAAAATTTGCTATCATTCATCTAAAAACTTCACAAAAAAGGATATTTTTACATACATCATGTAGTGTGGGACAAAGGCAAGTGGCCTCATCATACTTCTTACATGCCTCCTCAAGCAAAGCATCTTTAGAAGGTGAAGTGGAATCTGGACTAACATTATCAGCACTTTCCTGCATGCCAACAAATACTAATGTAAAGCTTGGACCAAGTATAGCATACTTACAATTCAAACCAACAAATTTTGTCTGTAATGGATATCCAAGGATTATTACAAGTAAAATAACATGAAGTGCAATCCCATTTCATAAGAAAATGCAAAATACATATTTCAAATTTCAGTCAGACAAATGCAAAATATAATCAGCCAACAAAAGTCCATGGTGTGTATTTATGCATACTAATAGTACATCATGCTAAAATAACTTATACTGGACAATAAGTTGATAGCGTTACAAGCTGAGCATTCTAACCAAAAATAGGGTGGAGGGCAGAGCCAACAACTAAAATAATATGAAAATCCCGCAGACTTCAATATTACAAGAACAAAGTGAGACAGTTGCTCAAACCTGAAGCACCAATGCCCAGTTGTATAGTGCATCATAATCATCAGGGTTCCTCTCAATTGCAGTAGCATACCTAGAAATCCAAGTAAGAAATTCTAAGTTTGAATGCAAAATGGACAATGGCAGTAAATAGAAGAGGTAATATTACCTCCTGGCAGCGAATGTAAGAATCCTTTGTCGGGACCGGCCCTCTTCATCCACACCTACAACACTATTTATCAAATCCATTGCAGCGTTGTTCTGGTCCGTCTGCTGTTGCTGTTGACCTTCTGGGCTGAAAATTTTGAAATAACACAATGTAAGTTGCATTTCATGCATGCACACGAGAAAAAAACTCTCAAAGTCAAACCCCTAAATTTGCATCACTTAGATTCACCATAGCTGAATAAAAAGAAACTACACTCATTCAATAGCTACATGGGCACTAAAATTAGAAGCATTTGTCAGTGAGATATTTAATAGGTCATTTACGATCTACAATTTGTGTGTTCCACTGGTTCCCTAGAAAAGCAAAAGATTGCGACGATAACCTGTAGGGAGAGTTGGCATCTTCTCTCTCGGGTTCGGAATCGTTTTTCAATCCATTTAGCAATTCTCTCATGGTGAAAGTTCGACTTCCTTCGTCTTTTCGGAGCTGAGGTTTGGGAGAAGGATTAGCATCGGCGTCATTGGAATGGATCGCGCTTTCCCTGAGATCTGCTCCGTTTACCGATGGATCAACTTCGGATCCCGATTTCGGCTCCAATTGTGCTTGTGTTTGTGGTACTTCTGTTGGCTCTGGTTCTGGTTCTGGTTCTGGTTCTGGTTCTGTTTCCGGCAGGGGATTTGGTTGGGATTCAGGTTCGGGCGGTGGTTGAAGTCCGTTCTGCGATTCCGGTTCGGGCATTTCGAGTGTTGAAGGAGAGAGAGAGAGAGAGGAGAGTTTTGGTCCGATGCGGGTATCAAACAGAGTCGACGAGAGGAGAACTGTGGGCAGAGGCAAAACGAGTGCTGTTCTGAAGGAGAAACAAATGCAGAGTACTCTTTTGTTATAAACGTTTAACTGCAAATTGCACTAGTTTTACTCTTATGTCTTAATGGAATTTTCGGTCAAATCACTATAATTACATAAAAATATATTCTATGATAATTTTAAATTTTAATAATTTTTAAAAATAATTAATCATTAATATAAATATTTTATTTATTATATAAAAATAAATAAGCGGATAATTTTAAAATAAAAACAAATTTCATCTTAATATTCAATAATAAATATAAAATAAATTACTTGATTTGGTGAACAAAATAATTAACTCTCAAAAATATTTTTATTCGACAATTTTTTTTAAATTACTTTTATTTAAGAACTTACATTTACAAATTATATATAATTTTTTTTTCTGAGAATGAAAATATAATATTTTCTATACCTAAATAAGTACTCTTAAAATTTCATAACTTCTACTAAAAAAATTACATATTACAGTTATTAATTATTACATAATTTTGAGACCCGTTTTATTTATTATGATTTTTTAATAAAATTATTAACATATGACATTTTTGATAAATTTACTTAAATATGATTTTTTTAAAGAACGTCAATGACATTTATATATATCAATTAATTAGTTAATGTAAAAGTCATTATTAATAATTTTAGCGTGGTAAACATAATAATTTTTCTTAAACAACAATTATCATTAGTAACTTTAAAAAAAAATACTAAAAATTATAATTGATGAGTTTTGAAACAAATAAAAAAATACTAAAAATTGTAATTAACGATCTTTGACTATTAAAAAAGTTTTTTATTTTTTATAAGTTATTAATGATGATTTTTAATTATTAATTATTTTTTAAAAGTCATCAATGACAACCTTTAACCCATGAAATTATTTAAAAAATATTGTTCAGTAAGTAATTATTAATGAATTTTTAATTAGTGAAATTATAAATACTATAGTCTCCATTGATAGTAAGTTGCTCCTAAAAGCTTTTGAAATATTTATTAATCTTGTGTCTTTGAATTTTGTGTTTGTTAGAAAAAAAAAAACGAGTGTGATAATTGTAATTTATTTTAATGGTAAAATTATAGTAAATATGTGACATTTATATGGGAAAATTCAACATGTTTGTATCTTTCATATAATGTATCATTTAGAGATTTAGATTATTGATTTTGTCAATGTATTGAAGTTTCATTTCCAAGAACAATGGAAAGTATTATGTATCCATGTCTAATCTCGATTTTTGAGAATATTATACAATTTCAATAACCAACAATGATGATGTTTAACAAATATTTTGAATATATCTATAACATCTTTATTTCTTATCCAATATAAATAGTAATTTATATTGATGAATGAAAATTAAATGAATTTCTTGTTATATTTATAGCTCAAAGAATTAAAAAAGCGTAAAACTTTTATTCCTATTATTAGATTCATGAAAATTCAAAGATATTTAAAGCCTTTGAAATGAAATAGTTTTAAAAATTTTAATTTATGAATAGAGCAAAAACTATGATTTTCATGTTAACAATTTACTTACTTCATATTATATATATATTTAAACTTAAAAATAAACAACATTATTTCTTACAAAGTAAATTTCTAATTGAAACTTGAATGTAAACTAAAACCAAAATAATTAACTATTAATATCACAAATACTTCAAATCAATGATTACAACAAAATTTACCAAAGTTTTATAAATTTTAAATTTGACATTAAAATAATTACATAACCTTATTAATTTTAATTGAAAACTTAATAAAATATTACAAACTCTAAATAATTCAAATTCTACAAAGCAATTTTTTCTCACAATATCACTAGACTATGATTCTAGAACAGACCAACCTTCTTTTAATTCTCTTTGATTTCATTTCCTAAAAATAATTAGTAAGGGTGAGTATCTTTCGTCTCACTAAACCCTTTATTTTATAAATAAATCATGTAATACAAAAATATCATACAATCTAATATGCACTAAGATAATATTAACTCATATATTGTATTCACGAATTTTACAACATATCAAACATAATAATAATAATATGATCAGTATTTTCAAATATACATTAGACTTATATCATTTCATATATTCTCATATTAAACAGTATGTCATAATACGTGTGTCATAATCAAATTAATCAATGCATTATAATACACTGTCGATGTATTACAATGCTTGTATTATAATTACATCAATTAATCTATTATGACTCACATATTACAATCACACATCTACATTCATTGCTCTTAGAATCTCTTGAAGTCTTCTAAAGTATAGATAGTTGTTGGTTGGGCGCAGCAACACCGATACAATGTGTGCCAACCTGACCTTTTTTAGTAAATGTATAGTCAGGAGTCTAGTCAAGAAATGAATGTGTGGCCTATAATGCTTTCACTATTAGCAAATCATTGTACACCCACTTAAGAATAGCAATCATCATCCTTATTTTCTCAAGAATTTCTAAATTGTCTCCAGACTCTATACTCCTAGTGTATCTCTGTAACTATCTATATATAGTCTTAATATTTCTCATGACATTTACTTTCTCAGGATTTTAACATGACACATAATCTATTAGCATTTTTCTTTCCACTTTGATAATATAAACAATTTTAATTTTACATGCACTTCCATTCACATTAATCCTTTATTCATGAATTTTTACTAATAAAGTATTTTATCATTTGTGGACAATCAAACATTTTTGCATGTTTTCTTTTGTTCAAACAATTGACTACACTAATTGTTCATGCCTCACTTCATCTAGAATTATTACATCAACTTCATGATCTACATATAGTGTCCACTAAAATTGCAATAAACAAAATTATATTAGTGTTGTAATAATTAAGAATGGTTTCTTTTGTAGAGATTTATCTAACATATTAATAAGAATTAGTAAAAAATTTTACTTTATGAACACCCATTTGATCTCATGCTAATATGATATTCTCAAGATTCTTAAACAAAGTATTAGCTAGATATAGCAAGTATCTCTTTTTAAGAGCAAGTGAAAATATTATTGATTCACATAAGATTGGAGTCAACTAGAGGAGGCGATGTCATGCCCACACCTGCAAAGGTATAAAACAGCCACAAATTTCTTTAACAATATGTTTGGAAGCACGATCAAACTCTCTATAAAGATAGCCTAAATACTCTGATCCCGAATTGTAATTACCAATTTCATTCACATTTATTAACAATTGAAAAAATTATGCATGTATCACTAAATTACTTTTATTTGGCGTCAAAATATGTTTTAGCAAACTAAGAATATACTCATGAGCATGTTGTTGTAACCTCATATTGGAATTAAATGGAAGTCAATCAAGGTGTTGTAATAGTCACTTTAATTTAATTTCAGATCCTTTAATGTGGTTGAATCGAGTTGCTTCTCTAATAAAATTTCACACATTTCCAGTACAACTACGTAAAAGTAGTTGTAGAACTAATCACTATTGCACCATTAATTTGAAGTCCAAGTAACATATAAACATTTATAATGTAATTGTGCATTCTCCACAAAGTAAGTGAAATGTATGTGTTTAAGGCCTCTAATATTATTTAGTAAACATTTTATTTATATTTGACAAAATTGAGAAATTTAATTTAAATCAACATTCCATAAAAATTTTCATGATTTTTGTCCTAGATAGCATTATTGATAAATAACTAGAACATAATAATCTCATTACCTGTTATATATTATTTAAAATATAATTAATATATCCTCAAATAAAATATAATAATGCCAATAATTTTTTAAAGAATAACGTACAACTGTATTGATAAATAAATCTAAAAAACACTTGGAATATTAATTTCTAAATTCAATAAATATGTTAAATTAATAATTAATTAAACTATACTCCCACTTCTTAAATTAAATATTTAATTTGTAAATAAACATACTCAATAATTTAAATTAATTCATCATAATTACTATTAAAAAATAATAAATTGCTATAAATAATTATAAGGGCCAACCATTAAATTACATATTTTTATTATATTATTACATTTATGTTATATACAATAATTTTTAATGCTTTTTAAAATAAATGATAATATTTTTCAAAAACTGAAATAACCAAATATAGAACATTATATAACATAATAATACAAAATTAATTAATTTCAGCAGATGCTCATGATTAAATAAACAATAATCTGCATGCAAATTATAAATTACTAATTAATTAATTAATTAAATATATAAACTGCTTATATTAAATAATAATTTTATTACACGTTAATATATTAGAAAAATATATTACATACACATTTATAAAATAACATTCCATTGTAATAATAATATCAACAAAAATATTTTCTAAATTAACTACAATAAGATGCTGGACATAATTAACAAAAATATTTAGATTAACCCAATATTAGCAATAAACATATTTAATAATTTGTAAAAATTCATATAATTACTTTTTAAATTATAATTATTTAAATTTCTATAAATAATTATTAGGGAATATACAAATTTATTTAACTATTTTTATTATAATATTACATTTATGTTATATAGAATTATTTTTATTACTTTTTTAAATATACTATAAAATTTTTCAAAATATGTAATTACCGAATATAGAACATTATATTATTTTCAATACAAATATTAATAAATTTCATTATTAATTATTTCAAAATATTGCTCATAATTTTTTATAAAATATTCTGCATGCAATTAGTGATTAATAATTAATAAATTAATTATAAATTTTAAAATATACACTGCTTATATTAAATTAATAATTTATAACAGATTTAAATATATTAAAAAAATTATACTACTCATAAGTAAATTATATTCATTTTTATAAATTTTGTTCTATTATAATAAACATATTGACGAAAATTTATTACTGGTTTAACCTAAATAATTTCATAACATAATTACATTATACTTTACGTTATATATAAAAAAATTATAATTTAAAAAATAAATTAATGATAACATTTTTTAAAAACAATAATTACAAAATATATATTATTATATCTTTTTTCCAACATAAATTTAAAATATATCTATTTTAATAACTATAACATTTTAAATTTTAAATAATTTTTTATTATGTATTATTATATTATCTCTAGTCCAGAATCAATTATTATTAAAAATATTTACTAAACTACTATATATTAATAACATTATTTTTTATTTAATAAAATTTAAACTATAATTAAAATTAATATTAATATTAAAAATATAATAAATAAAATAGAATAACTTATATTTAAATTTTAGATATATTTATTTGAGTCAATGGTTGAATTTCAAACATTTTTTTTTTCTGAAAAATTAATCTTCTCAATATCAAAATATTTTTTTTATTTTCTATTTTTTTTCTTTTTGTTACTGTATCTTTTTTCTCTCACGCATTTTTCTTCACTAAGACGTTCTTTTTCTTCAAAATTTTCTCTCCCTTTCACGCATCCAACACTAGGTTTTTAGATCATATATATAAACAAAAATTGCCCTTGGTAATTTTAGAGTTCTCACATTTTCCTATTCCATGCTTGATATGTAAAGACCTGCCATTGTCAAAACTTGACATTGGCGATTTTACAGAAGTGCAACAACATAACAACTGCGACAGAGATTTCTTGACTCCAGTAAAAATCGCCATTGACGTTTTTTGGCAATATCTGAGACCTGAAACCTTGATTATGCTTGACTTGGTACCATTGCTTCAAAAATTGCTATTAGCATTTTTTTAAAAGTCTGGAACATGCTCTCATGGTCCTATTTCTCTTAAAATTGCCATTGGCATTTTTTAGAGACTATATTCCAGTAAATATGGAAAAAAATCACATTTTTATATTTCTATTTATTAAACACCATATTAAAATAATTTTTCCTAATTTTGAAATATATTTTTTATTTTCTTTTATAGCAAAAAAGTAAAATAACCTACGTACATGAGGTACTAGATAGAAATGCCGTACACGTGTTATTATAAATCCTCGCAATACACGGATAATAATAGAAGAATCTACTTTTCGTTAGTAAAAAATAATAATAATTGATGATTGGGCCAATATATTTTTCTCTTTTTTTAAAAAATCATTTTTAATAATAAAAAAAAAGTAACGTGCACAAAAATAGACTAAACAATATAATAGTAAAAATAACAACTGCAACAACAAAGGACGCAAAAAACAACATTATTTTTTAAATTGCATTAAGTTTATTTAACAAAACATGGAAGTTGCTGGTCCATGCAATAGTATGCAGAAAGTACAACGAGCGAGAATTTTGTAGGAGATATGTTTAGGTTTTGTTTCGTTTCATAAATATCCAAAACACAGTGTTATACATTGGAAAAACGTTTTTAAGTAAACTTACTGATCATGTGCGGCACACTAAACCCTCACGATCCATTTGGAAACGTTTTTCTATCTCTAGCTTATTTCACTCTTCATAAACTAGATGATGAATATCCGAACTAATGCAACAAAAATATCGGGAAAAATGCACACAAAAACTGGAAGAATAAGAGGAAACTTGCATCAATTCACAATGAAACTGTGCAGTGATTTTCATATTTAATAATCAAATCAACCACTGATTAATTTTCAAATTTTATAAGCTTAATTTGTCCCAGAACTTTTATTTCAATAGTTGGGTGATCCAAATCAGTAACAAGGGTCCAGTCAATTACGTGCACAGAAGTCAACATGGCCCAAAATGGTTGGGTTGAGGCCTGTCTTGAAGCCCACTTTTTAAAAGACATGTTTTTCATAGTATTCCTTGGGCTTTTTTTTTTTTTTTCAGAAATGCAGCTTTTTTAGAATAAAATTACGCATGTGTTTGGAAAAGTTTTTTTTTTTTTACCGATATGTCCTGAAATTTTAAATTGAAGTTGATTACAAACGACTTCAATTTCAAATCTGATTTTGCTGTTGCCTACAATTGAAATCGACTTTAAATAACTTTAATCTTTTATAGAAGTTGACTTTAATTGACTTTCATGTTTCATTAAAATCGATTCTAGTCAATTTAGGTTGCTGATTTGTAAATCTAAAGAAGTCAATTATAAACGACTTCTATACTACACTTAAGATGATTAAAATCGACTTCTGTTGATATTTGGAGACAATTATAATCGACTACTATATAATCCATCCATGAGAAAAGCGAGACCAGAAAATAAGAGTAGAAAGAGAATCGAGACTAGAGAGAAAAAGTAGGCCAGAAAGAAGGATTGAAGAACAGTAGAGACAACAAAAATAACGGAAGATGGATAATGATTTATATCGACTTAATTTTGTTGATCATATTGCCAGTAAGCTGTCAATACAGGTAAATTAATTTTTAAATATATTTAGTTGATTTATAATTAGCTATTTTTGTATTTAATTTAATATATTATTAATTTTGTAATTATATGTTTAGAAAGATGTATAAATGCTAATATTATGTTATAAATTAATTATAGTTATTTGTTATAAATATAAATATTATATTGAGGAATGCAAATAAAATTTTATAATATATTTATAATTATTATGATAATTGATTTTTGCATTGTAGCAATTTATAATTATAATAATTTTCTTATCATGTTTTCATTTAAATATTGTATATATTATAATATAATGGTTCATCCAGATTCAAGAATGGATCCATTTTTTAGGCAAACTGATTTTTGGCATGTTGCGCAGATAGTTCCAGTATTTGATTATGATAGGACACTCATAAGTACACTTGTAGAACATTGGAGACCCAAGTCACATCCATTTCATTTTTCATATGGAGAATGTACGATCACTTTGGAGAATGTTGTGTTTCAACTAGGCTTACGTGTGGATGGAGTCCCTATGAGTGGTTGCATTGGAGCATGGGAGAAATTTTATGATCGAAATATATGGGCATTGTGTGTAGATTTACTTGCAGCAGTTCCTGATAAGAGAAATATAAAAGGATTTTCTATAAATTTACAGTGATTCACAGATATATTTGGAGCATTACCTCACAATGCTGATGGACAAACTATTATCCGTTACACTAGAACGTACATAATGGTTCTATTTAGTAGGGTATTGTTTCCGGATAAATCAAGATTTAGGGTGCATATGAAGTGGTTGCCTCTTTTAACTGATTTTACTGAGATTTCAAACTATAGTTGGGGTTCTGCTGTTCTAGCATCCCTTTATCGTGAGCTTTGTCGTGTGGTGTCACATGCTGACGAACATTTCTAAGAAAAAAAGACCATGCTTCTTTTGTCTCTCCCTCCACCACTGTAAATGCTATTGGCAAGATATTTGAGTTGCCATCAATAATGTTCCACTATACTTGCCATACAAGTGTGTCCCTTCAATTGAAATCATTTTTTTGCAATATTTGAATGCCTCTATGCATGGTGGATAAGTCCAGAAAAGACGTGAAATATAAAGCAATCATGATCTATAACATCACCAATATAGTATGGTCCAATTTGCATTTGGATAATAGTACCTGGCACATAAGACTGCAAGCCACCCAACCATCTTGGAAGTTCATTATACAATTCTTCCTAATCTCCATATATCATAGCAATAGCTTTCTGTTTGGTCAGCCATACTTTTCTATATGTTATCTTAAACCTCAACTCTAACTCGACTGATGCTTGTAGAGCTTTGATTTTTATCGTCAGATCTGCTTGGATCATAGGGTATTTGTAGGCACGAATAATATTATAATCTATTTGAGCATGTTGATTCATAGACTCTGGAAAGACACATGTGTGTGGTCCTGTCAATTTTTGCACTTCCCATAACTGCAATTTCTGGCAGAAAGTGACACTTATACTCCAATTACAGTCAATGTCCTCTTCTTCATCATTCTCAGTATCCTGTTGTGCCACAACAAAATCAAAATCTCTGACCAAGCTACCTTGTCTCATTTCCTGTGGATTAAGAGATAATGAATTTTCAATGTCTCTAACAAAGTGCTCGAAATTTGGAGAACTTACCTCATCATGTGAATTGTGCATGTCATGGTGGGACATCTCAACTAATGGACCTACATTTGATACAGAAGGTGATGGATCTGGGACTGAGCCTCTAGAGCTAAAATGATCACCTTGTAATTTGACAAAAAGCTCTATTGTACGAGCTTCAGCAAATGAGTTAAAATAACTAAACATGTGATCGATGTACTTATCTTTTCGTATTCGCGACCTTTTATATCGAATACCATTTGGTCCAATATCGACCAACATCTTGTAGAAAACCTTTAGGAATTGTATATTGTTTCCTTTATACTCCTTCAATATTCGGCTCTCCAACTGAAGCAAAGTAACTGGGGGACAGACAACTAACCATTCTGATAGTCGCTACGAAACGTCTCTCCCTCCACTGTGTTTACAGTCTCACCATTATAATATATAAGCATATGAACATCATTCTCTCCCATTTTACTGAAAATGCACTTAATTGGTTGATTTTTTGAATAATTTGATGCAAACTCTGGAACCTTTGTTTTTATTTATAATCAAAGATGAATGGAATGATAATGTAAAGTGGTTGTCGAAATTGAAATATATTAAAATAAACTTTAAAATTAAAGATAAATATATTAAAATGGACTTCTATGTTAAAAAAAATATTAAAATTGATTTATGCGTTAAGGAGAAATCTATTAAAATCGACTTCTGTGTAAAAGAGAAATCTATTAAAACCAATTTCAATGTTAAAGAGAAATTTATTGAAATCGACTTTTGCACATATTGAAAGTCGATTTAAATCGACTTTTATACTAAGCTTGGTCCAAATCTACGTTAAGTCGATTAAAGTTGACTTCTTAGTATCTTAGTAAGTCTTACATTGTTGAAGGTCAGTTAAAATCGACTTTTGATTCAAAAGAATTCCAAATGTTTACGAAAGTCGATTTTAATAGACTTTAACTATAACATTTTTTAGACAAATTTGTAAACTTTTCCAAAAGTGGACATTTATGTAAATTTTTAAAATTATTTTATTTACGTAAAAAATCCTATTCCTTGTGCCTAAATCAAAAGATCTGCAACACCTATTTATTATACCCACACAATTTAGGGGTTCCATAACATTCAACAGCTAGAAAAAATCATGTTACATGAAAATTACTTTTAAGGCCACGCTTGGCCACTTTACTGTTACCCATTTGCAGTCGAACCTATAAATAAATTACTACAAAATCCTAGATACATACTTTTCATATATTTTTACTTTATTTATTTAAATATTTGTTCATACATTAGAATGTCGTTACAGGTAGCATTACCTACATTGTTCCATTGAATTAGCAGTTAAAAGATCATTTACTAGAGAAGGCTAGGTAGGCCTTAGAAACTTAGCTTGATCAGTTGGATTGGTGAATTTGTCACTGATTAGTGATGGGTTGCAGAGTTGTTCTTTCTTTTGTCTTTTACATTTGTAAAGGGCACATTTATCTTCTTTTGCTTGAATCTAACTTTTTTAAAGTAAAATATATATATCTTACAGGATAAAATATACCTATGATAAGTCTGTAATTAGGCCCTCCTTAACAGCCCATATATTCATATTTGACCTTTATTTTATTTGGGTTTTACACTAATTTATATATTAATTGTGTAGTTTGGTATAAAGAGGCGGCAAGTAGATTTTGGGCCCAAATTGATAGAAGATTAGAGCTTCACAGCAGCCAGCACGCCCAAACCCTTCCAACAAGCACGGGGTGCTTCGAGCCCATGCACGGTCGTGCTCAAGGCCTTGCATGACTGTACTCATTTGCGAGAAGCCCAATTATGAAGAATCTTTAGGTTTTCAAACCATATTAAAAGGGGAATCTCAGGCATCGTAGAGGACGATTTTTACATCTAGTCTTTGGCTTTTGGGTACACTTCTCGTCTCTTTTCTCTTGCACGGGATCCTTGGCACATGCTTGGCGAGACTTGGAGTTTCGAGCGATCGTACTTGAAGATTGAGAACTTATCTCATTCTAGTTTACTTTTCTTTATGGCTTTGTTTATGATTGTTTTAGTTCTTTTCTTTAGCATGAGTAACTAAGTCCATAGCTATGTCTATGAGAACTATTGTTAATGAATTTATGGGGTTTTGACGTTTGAATCTAAATTTAATTTCCGTTTCATGATTAGATTTTATTTTATTGTGCTTCTCTTTTAATCCTAATTAATTATATTGTCAGGCGACCGTACCTCGGTTAATTAATAGATCTATAGGGTAAAACGATATAAAGGATTAGGTAGACCAAACCAATCTTTCTCTTCTAATCGTAATTAAATTAACAAGTTTATAGATTCCTTAAGCTTTCTCAAATTGATGTCTTGTATGACCATTGAGGATGTTAATTTAGAGAAAATAATATTAATATTGCATGACTATTGGGTATTAATAGTATTCGTATGAATGATTGGTAATCATAAAGAAATCGGATTTAGAGTTAAACAGAAAAATAACATAAAGGATTGAATGAGAAAACCCATATGTCCTAGGTTCCTTTCCGATAAGTTTAACCAAGATGTGCATTGTATTCCTTGTTCTTAGTTTTATAATTGATTTTATAAATTCTTATTTTTAGTTAATCTCGTATCTTTGAAGCTTAAACAATTGAATTAGGAAATTCTTAGTAATTGAAAATCAATCCTTGTAGGACGATATTTCGGGAACTTAATTTAAGAACCCTTTATTATTCCTCGATGGGTACACTTGCCCTCCGAACAAGTTTTTGGCCCCATATGCAAAATCAAGGAGGAAGACCAGAAGGGAAAGAAGCCTCTAGATCTTAGTCTAACTTTCAAGAATAAATGATGCAATATGTGCATTACTCTGATAAGAGGATGACAGAGCTTGAATCCAAGTCGGACCAACATATTGAGAGAACTGATAAGAGGTTCGCAGAGGTCAAATCTGAAATATAAGTCAACTCTTCTAAGATGAGTGCACAATTGAAGCAAATTATGAACCTTCTGAGTCAAAGAGTGATGAGAACACTGCCATCTCAGCCTGAACCTAATCCAAGGGAGCATTGCAATTCCATCACCCTTAGAAGTGAAAAGAAATTACAAGAATCACAGAACAGAGGCACATGCACGCCCATGCTTGTTGAGAACACACTCATGCTTACTGATGAGCATGCCTCTGCTACAATGAAAGCACGACCATGCTTATACAAGCATGCCCATGACAGTGATAAAAGCACGACCGTGCATCACTATGAGCAAGACCGTGCTTCAAGCGAGGAGCCTGAAAAAGAAAAGAAGGAAGAGTCTCATGTTCAACCAAGGCCCTATGAGCCTAAGATACCTTTTCCACAGCGGATGTAAGGTCACCCTCCTTATGATGAAGAATTCCACAAGTTCTTACACTTATTGGGCAAAGTGCACATCAATATGCCTTTCATTGATACTATCTCTAAAATGTCCAAATATGCTAAATTTTTAAAGGAGATTTTGACCAATAAAAGAAAGTTGAGAGCACATGAAACTGGGAAGCTCACCCAAGAGTGCTCAACTATAGTTCTTAAAAAACTTCCACCTAAGCTTAAGAACTCAGGGAGTTTTACTATTCTTTGCATAATTGGAAAAACTCATATTGATAAGGCTTTATGTCATTTAGGAGCAAGTATTAATCTTATGCCTTATTCTGTTTTCAGGAAGCTTGGAATGCATATACCTAAGTTGACCTCCATGTCACTTCAGCTGGCAGATAGGTCGATCACATACCCCAAAGGCATAATGAAGAACGTACTTGTAAAAGTTGAGGAGTTTATATTTCCTGTTGACTTTGTGGTACTTAACATGGAGGAAGATGATGATGTCCCCATCATACTAAGGAGACCGTTCTTAGCCACTGCTAGGGCCATCATAGACGTACAAGAAGGGAAGCTCACATTGAGGCTAGATGTTGAGGAAGTTATATTTCAAGTTTTCAATTCTTTCAAGTACCCTTCTAGCCAAGAGTCCTGTCACTTTGTGAGCATTGTGGATGTTGCTTCTCCTCCTCCAATTTATGTGAAGCATGGAACCACGAGAAGAAGGCCAAGGAGGAAGCAATATAAGAAGAAGAAAAGACAAAAGCTTAAACTATCCATTAATAAGCCTCCTAATTCGAGGTTTAAATTATCTTCTCTTTATTCTAATCCCCATCTTATGAATAATTTTTCTGATATAATAGGCGTTGAGGAGGCAAGGCTGCTGGGGAGACAATTGCATATCAAGGGAGTCACCTCTAAGACTCATACCTTCTTCCCACTATGATTTAACAGAACGTCAAGCTCGTGACGTTAAACAAGCGCTCCCACGAGGCAACCTGTGTCTTTTATTTTATTTAAAATTTATTTTTTTTGTTTATTTTAATTTTGCTATTGTTGTTTTATTTTTAGAATAAAGAATAAGCATATTGAAAGATTGTAAGAATGGAGTTGATTGTTCCTGCACACACTTTTAAGCTCTGATATGAAAGTACGCTCGTGCTCATCCCATACACGGCCGTGCATTCAGTCGCAGTTGTGAGAGAAGCTTTACATCATAAGCATGGGCGTGCTTAAGATTTTAGCATGGTCGTGCTCCCTCACCCGAAGCCGCCGCGCCAAGAATTATCAAGGAACCTCTTTCCTTTTTATTTAATTGCCCTCTTTGCATGCTTTTAATTTGATTGCTTTCAAACATTGAGGACAATATTTTGCTTTAAGTGTGGGGGAGTAGTTCTTAATTATATGATTTTATTGCATGTTCTTGAGTAAAGTGTTTATGCTATTTTTTTTATGATAATTTAAATTTTTTTCCTCATGGAATCCAAATTTTTTAGATAGAAGAGCATATTGAGTGATTATTATTAGCATTATACTTTCATTTGGAAACTAATAATTAGTTAAGTTCCTTACTTTTATGCTCTACATTAAACTTTAACCCATAGATGTGAGTTTTGAGCCTTAAAGGAGATTTCTATCTTAATTTAATTAATTGCACCCCTTTCCTCATTGTTTTGTATGATTATCTCCTTAGGATTTATGCTCTAAAACTTTACTTGGAACTGACTTAAGACTTCTCTTTTTAATTGCACATTTTAAATGTGATTGAGGCATAATAGGATTTTTATTCTTGGCCTTCAGCATGTTTAAGATACAACTAGTTGTTTTCTTTGAGCTTTATTGATTTTCTTGGTCCCTTGTATTAAATTTATAAAATATTTTGATGACCTTGAGTTTATGAATGGAGCAATTGAGGTGTTGAATTGTTTGATTAATTCTCCTCTATATCTCTCATGTGCAAGAAGAAATAAAGAAAGTATGAAAAAGAAAATAAAAAAAAGGGTTATATATGATTGAAAGGATAGAGGAGTAAATATACTGTTCATATACAAAAATATAAAAATTACTCCAAGAGTTTCATTTGTAAACTTAGGAGATGTTTATAATTTATTATCCCTTTGTATATCCCCTTTCTTTCATTTATCTCACCTCAATTATTATAACTCCTTGGCCACATTATAACCTGAAAAAGACCTCATGATTTTGACTTGCATTTAATTTATTTAGTGGAGAGTCGGTTTATAGTCAAGCCTATGGTAGTACATTTTTCTTTAGGAGAACTGAGTGATATTTCATTTTGTCCCTTAGTGAGAGATGGAAGTAGAGTACCTTAGTTTGTCGTTTGAGTGAAAAGTATGGAAATATAAGATTCTAATTGAGAATTCTTTTGATTGCTTATGCTCAGTGATATTAACTCTTGTTGCTCTCTTTATCTCCTTTATCTCGGGTTCCTTGTATGGTATTATGTTTCAAGTTATTATGTTATTCTCTTAACTAGCACTTTTCTTGAGGACAAGCAAACAGATAAGTAGGGGGAGTTAAAATATACCTACAATTAGTATTAACAAATTTATGTGATGTACATAAAGTAAATGTATGAAAAACTTTGAAATTGGTTATAATTGTAATTATTGATTAAAATATAAAAGTTAATAATATATTTTATTTTTTAAAATATATTTTCATTTTAGCATTATGACATTTTTTTTATAATGAAAAATAGAAGTGTGCATAAGATGAGTATATTTCTATTTTTATCTTATTTAAAATAAGATATATTTTTTAACTAAAACTTGACATGATCAAATTCTAATACTTTTAGGATTAGACATAGTGACAAGATGGATTGGGAGCAAGTTTTATCATCCCACTCAAATTCTTGTCAAGAATCGTAAAAGGAATATAACCTCATATATAGTTGGGTTGGGGAAATATGCCGAGCCTCTAATCTCATTACTCATTCTTTAACAAATATAGATAAACGTGGTTTGGAATTTATCTTCAATTTGAACTTGCATTATAAGTACTTACTATGAACATAATTATTTAATATGAAATTGAACATAAAGTCAAATCATGCATAAAAGTAGACTTTATAATCATAATTTTTAACTAAGTTCAAATGATCATTCATTAAATATAAAATATAATTGCAACAAAACATTTATGACTAACAATAAAAGATGGTGTACAACAATTAAAAAAATCAATAGAGCACAATTTATTTATGGCCAACAATAAAAAGTAATGTACAACAATAGAAAAAATTAAAAGAGTCCAATTTAACATCAAGTTGTGTTAATCATTTGAGCGATAGAGGATTAATTTATAGACATATATAACTTAAGTTATAGAAGATTAACTTATAGCCAACTCATTATTCATATTTACCTAATAAAGTTTGATTTAACACAATATAAAGTAGACATCAAACGTAGAATTTTCACATTATTTGTTTTAAGATGATAAATTTACAATGGTAAAATATTATTTGCAATAGAGTCTTTAAAATAAAAATAGCAAGTGCTTTTTTAATATAATTGAAACAAATATTGAACAATTCATTCATCTAATTTCTTTTAGAAATACATTGATTTGACGAACCATCTCAACCACTTCGGAAAAGTAGTAGAAAAATATTACTTTTCAACGTGGTGGGCTAGTGGCATGCACAAACTGAAATTGATATTTAATAGAAAATGAAACTTAACACACACAAGAAGTATGACATGAAAAATTGAGAAATAAGAGAATAGGGATGAAAAATCAAAACCCTAACCGTTAAAACTTACCTCCAACCATTACCCATATAATACTGTAACACCCTGAATTTTTGAAATAAAGTTTACTCATTAATGAATGGATGTGTATATATGTGTGTGTGTGTGTGGATTTCCCTATGAGGTGTGTTGATTGATATGAGGATGATGCATATATGTGTGTTATGATGTGAACTATGACTGGACTGGAATAGACTGAATATATATATACTACTATATGTAATGCAGAAATTTAAAGTGCAATAAAATAATTATGTAAAGTTAAAACATAGAAACTAGAACAGCGGTAAAATCAGCACAGATCTAGTAAAGGAAGAAGAGAAGAAAGCTGAACGACGGTAGTCCAAACAGAACCAGCTAAGAGGGAGAAGAGAGAAAATTGTACAGAAACAACATTTTATTAAAACTGAAAGAAAAGCTTACAAGGGATTGTTTCACTCAGAGCTTCTCTTTCTAAAACTCTCTTGAATGTGTAAATGAAAGGGTGCCTCACAACATGGTCGAGGACTCCTTATATAGAAAAATAAAATACTGTTTCTACAGTTCTAGTTTGTTACAAGAACTATTTTCTACAGTATAGGTCAAAGTTCTTGAATGTCTATTCTGAAACAATCATCTTCATTTTGATAGATGTCTATTTTGGAATCCTATTTTGTGGATGATTCTGCTTCATCTTGATTTAGGAGAAGAAGAACATCTTTTAGATTTTGTTTCATTTTTTCTCTTGAATCACATCCTTATAAGAATGCTGCAATTTTGGATTTCTGATTCATGAATTGAAATGTTGCTAAATCAGTAAGTTTTAATAATTTTGGATTTTTCCCAAATATTCAGCAACACTAGATGGCCCAGCATGATCTGCATTGAACTAGTTCCACCATTTCACAAAAGAATTTTTGTAAAGTAGAGAAAGAGTTTCTTCATTTTCTGTCTTGCTATACCTATACTGCCAAAAGAATACCCATGCCAGAGCAAAATCAGAAAAATATCTTAGATCTGCTAGAATTCTTGAATCTGCAAAATTCTCTCTTTGAATATTGTATATCCTTCTTTTACTAGAGAAGGAAGAGTTTCATCAATTGGTCTGAAATAATCCCACCATTGGAAGAACCAATTTAGAAAATCATACGTTTGATTTCTTTTAAAATATATCAACCAAGAGTGTCGGTTGAGTTTATTTTGAAACCAAAAAGTTCTGGTCCAAGCATCAATATAATCCCAGTAATTATATCCTACTCGGTCAAATGGTTGGGATAATTTTTTATAAGAATTTAAATTTTTTCCAAATTTCTTAGGTGTAAGGATATTGAGGATTTGAATTGTGGAGTGGTGATAATAGTAGGATCTTTTTTATCTTTGTAATGTTTAATAGAAACAAAATCTAAATCTATTAAAATGAATTCACAAAATTGTTTGGTTTTGTTCATGGCATAAGGTCTAAAGTGAAAATCAGGAGGAAAAACTTTGGTGATAGCTTTGTAAGGGTTTTTATCCCAAAACTCAGGTTCTACTTGTATGACAGAGGAAAATTTTCCTTTTGCCAAATAATTGCTAGTATTTGAGGCTTTTTGTTTATCTTTTTGGAGGCTAATAGTTTTCTCTGTTTTATCAGGAAGACTGACTAATGGTCTTTTGAAACTGGCTGAAAGACTGGATTATAGTGTTTAGACTTGCTAAATCTATTTCCATGTCGTCTTCTGAAATAATGTCTGCGTAAGACTTTTTTGGTAAACTGCTCAAGCTTCCTTGTTGGATAGCTAAAAGAGTGTTAATAGGAAAAACATAGTCTGCTTTAGTTTGTTTAGCAATTTTCGTTTGGGATTGTGAAGAATCAGCCTTATTGGATGAGTCTTTTTTAGGAATCGCAGATTGTTGAGTAGATGACTCTACAATTTGGATGGCTTTCTGAGTAAATGACCCAGTCGGAATAGATGACTCCGAAGAATTTGAACAAGAGTCTGCAGAGGCAAACTTTGATTTTGATTTATTAAGAGTCAGGGCTAGCGTAACTCTTCCTCTAGACCCCTGGAGGGGGTTGTTTCCTTTTTGGGCATCTCACTTATCCTGTAAATATTCACGGGTAAGGTAATCAGGAGGGGAATTTGAAGTGCCTTTGAGATATTCTATATCGAAATCAAAAACACTTAAAATTGCTTGCCATCTTGCAAAAATTTGTTTTGAGGCAAGATTTTTAACATCTTTTTGTAAAATTTTTTTAGCAGACTTGCAATCTACTCTAATAAGAAACTTTTGGTTTAATAAATCATATTGAAATTTTGAAACACATAAAACAATTGCTAAAACTTCTTTTTTAACAGTTGAATAATTCTGTTGTGCAGAATTCCAATGTTTTGAAGTATATGCAATGATATGTTCATGGGAGTCGATTTTCTGTTTGAGAATGCCACCATAACCTATATCAGAGGCATCAGTTTTGACAATTTTGAAAGCTTGGGGAATAGAGAGATAGAGACAATTTATATTTCTAACTCTATTCTTAATATCCCTAACGACATTAGTAGGAGCACCCATCCAAGAGGGAGGATTCTTTCTAAGCCTATCATGTAAAGACTTAATAATATTGTTAAGGTGAGGGATAAAGTCACCTACATAATTGAGACATCCTAAAAACCTCTGAAGTTGGGTTTTATCAAGGATTATATCAGGAAACTTATTAGCAAATTCAATATATATGCTAATAGGAATAATAGTTTCTTGGTGGATATTGTGACCAAGAAATCGGATATTGGTTTGGAAGAGATTGATTTTAGACTTGGAAACAACAAGCCCATTTTGTTTGACAATATTTATAAAAACATTTATATGTTTAAAATATTGATCAATAGAATGTGAAAAAATTAAAACATCATCAATATAGACAACGACAAATTTAGAATAAGGATTGAAGATATCATTCATGATCTTCTAAAATTCAGAAGGAGCATTTTTAAGACCAAAAGGCATTACATTCCATTTGTATTGCCCAAATGGAACAGTGAAGGTAGTTTTGTATCTGTCTTCTTCACAAATTTAGATTTGCCAAAATCCAGATTTCATGTCGAATTTTGAAAAAATCTTAGCAGAATTAAGTCTGTTAAGAAGATCCTTTTTATTGGGAATAGGATACCTAAGCCACTGAAGAGCTTGGTTAAGAGGTTTATAGTTTATGACTAATCTAGGAGTACCTCTTTCTAATTCTGCCTGTTTATTAACATAAAAGGCAGAGCAAGACCAGGGGCTTTTGCTTCTCCTAATGAGTTTTTTTGTCTAAGAGATCTTTAATCTTTTTCTGACAGTATTGGAGGAGCTCCTCATTCATTTGAATGAGTCTCGCTTTAGTAGGGATTTGGCTTTCTTTAAAGTCTAGCTCGTAAGGAAGACTTACAATATGCTTCTTTCTATTCCAAAATGAGTTCGGCAGATCAGAGTAGATAGAAGATTGAATATTGTCTAAAAGAGATTGAATCTTCTTTTGAAGTGATGGATTTTTCAAATGTTTATCAATATTAGCAAAAGAAACTTTTTCTTTCAGAAAATTAATTTGATTAATCTTATTCTGAATAAAATTAATATTTTTAGTAAAAGGTTTTCTTGAAAATTTAAAGGTTATCTGCTTACCTAAATGATAAGTAGAGATACCATCTTTTCAAATTTGAAGCAGGAAAAGAGCCTTAATAAAAGGAGTTCCCAGAATGACTTCGTTCTTCAAATTTTTAACAAGAAGAAAGTTAGTTTCAACTTTAAAATCTTGGTTTTCAATAATAGCTTTAGATAATTTGTAATTAATCTTAAGCTTTGAACCACTTGCAGTGCTAAGTTTTTCAGAAGTTTTTTCAAAATATTTAGTAGAATTAATCCTTCTAAAATACAATTTAAATCAGAACCAGTATCAAACAGTGCTAAAGTATCAAGAAAAAAATCATTAATAATGATTCTGATGTTAATATAAAATTTTTGAATTTTGACCTTGTTGATCAAATTCATGAAAATTTCTTCTGGTTCACCAGAATCCCTTTACTCAGAATCATTCTTTTCAAGAACTTTTTCTTCTACAACTTCAGAATCATCATCATCTTTAAGTTGTGAAAGAATAATTTGATGAATTTGTTGTTGATCAATAATCTTAAATCTCTTTCTTGAGATTATTAATCTCAATTTAAAGATCCTGGATAGTAGTTGGTTTGATACTAGAACTGTTTTCTAATCTTTTGAAAATATTTGTAATATCAAATTTATTAGTATTAAAGATTTCTTTAGGTTTTTGTTTTATTTGTAAAACATCTTTGAATTTACTGAGAAATTCTTTTCTTTCTTGTGGATCAGAAATAGAATTAATTGCTTCAAAAAGAAGATCTTGTTCTTTTGTTAAAACATTGATTTCAGGAGTTTCATCACTATCAGAGGAAGAAACTTGTTCATCTTGTTGAATCTAATTAATATCCTCATTGGTTTCTTTAGCATAATCTTCATCAGAAGATTCAATAAGAAGATTATTAATTTGATCTTCAATCGAAGTATCAAGATTAAGTTCACGAATCTTTTTCTTGAGCCTACAATATTTAATGATATGGTCGGGTTTGCCATAGTTATAACAAGTTACACATGTCCTGGGTTTCTTAGGAATATTGCTGGGATGACATCTTCCCCATGCTTCTTAGGAGGTTTTCTATTATACTTTCTTTTATAAGGTTTTTTGTGGGTTTCAACAGTCTCTTTCTTATTAGTCTTTTTTTTTTCTTTTTAATGGAGCAAGAAGGGAGACCAAATTGCTCATAGAAGGATCCTAACTCTTTTTTGTTTAAGGCTCTTTCCTTGGCCAGTTGTTTATAAAGTTTGTCTTCTTAACAAACTTTCTTGGCATTTTTAATAATAATAGCATTGAGCTAGCCATAGCTAAAGCTATCATAAGGAATATCTCCATTAGTAGAATAATTTCGGAACTTACTTCTAATAAGGTCTCAAAATGATTTGGGTCGCCCATCAATGAATTTTTCTTTCCAAAAAGGTTGATTACAGTCCTCTCTGGTGTAGACCCTGGACATGAAAGTGTCCTTGTAAATTTGGTATTCACCTAAGGTTCTACACCTAAGATTGGATAACAATTCACCAGATCTTACTTTCCATAAAGAAGGATCTCCAAGAAAATGTTGAGCGATGCAGTATAATAGGGTATACACTGCCTCAGGAAGTTGCTGATCATTGTTGACAATGGTTTTACCTTTGTCATCAATTTTTACTGCTGAGAGGATATTTTCTCTATCAGTTTTAGTGAGATAGTTATCCCACCAACCCTTGAGTTGGCCAGTAAATCCAGCCATTAAGATGTAAATGATGGTTTCTTCATCATAATTATTATTGGTAAAATAACCCATAGCTACAACAGAAATGTGTTGAAGCTTAGAAATGATATTATATTCAGACATTTTGTCAATATTCCAAATGTAAATTTCATTGGAATTGAAACTTTGAATTGGATGATTATGACTATCTTCTAAAACTAAATCGGGAGCAGTAGCTCTATTATAAAAAAACTTAGAAGAATTTTTCCAATTTTTACTGTTAGTATAAACTAGATTAATTGCTAAAATAGAATCTGTTTCAGAACATTGTTCTGAATCGACCTTGGAAATAATATTGACAATTTTGGTAAGAGATCTAGTCTTAATTCTGGCACTAGACTCTTCAGAGACTTGAGGAGTATCAGGGACAGTAGTAAGCATACTATTAATCTTACTGATTAGCTCATTCTAATTATCCTCAAAAGCTTTAGATTTTTCTTTTTGCCTAAGCTCTAAGATTTTTTGTTTAGCTTTGGCATTAATCTTGAAAGGTTTGAAGAGTGGTTTCTCTAACCGCGTTTGAGAAGACAGAGTTGTTTCTTCATCTTTAGGCTTAACAGGTTTAACAGAGATTTTATCTCCTAAAATTTATAGATACTTATTGGTGTAATTGGCCTATTCCATAAGGCCTTGGATATCACTGGGAGTAATAAACTCATCAAGATTTTTTGTTTTGAAAGAAGTGGCTGTGACAGGATTACTACCTTTGTCTTTCAGGTTTGGCAACTGATATTGAGTTGAAGGTGGCAGGTCACTCTGGACTATTTGTCCATCTTTGATCTGCCAAGAAATAACATTAGTAGAGGAAGTATGAATAACATCCTCTTGCCAGGGATAATTAATATTATTTTGAATGGTATAAGCATGAAACCAATCAAAAAACAAGATATTTTGTTTAACCTTTTCAAGAAATTTATAAAACTTCTCTTGGATATTAGATCTATTTTTTCCCTTATAATTCTGTAAGAACCACTCTCTTTGAGGTTTCCAATCCTCAGAGTAGAAATCTTTCCTAAGGGATTCCTTATCTATAATGAATTTATGGGACAATATCATAAGACTCATTAAGGGAGGAATAAGTTGGAGATTGGATACTCTGATTTTCTTCTTCCTTATCAAAAATTTAGTAAACTATTCTAGGAACCCTAGAAGAAGTATCTAATCCTTGTGAGTTTATTGAAGGATCATGATTAACAGATCTGAGTATTTCAGACCTAAAGGTTTGAGTTTTGGAAAAGAATGATCTCCTTGTAGAGGCAAAATCAGATTGTCTACTATTGTAGGCATCAATTCTAGAGGAGAAGGAGTTTCTTCTATCAAAGGTTATTTCAACTTTCCCAGACTTATCCTGAGAAATGTCTTGAATTTGAGGAGCAGGTCTAGGGACACAAGGCGTAGCCTTATCCAAAACCCATTTCTCAGGGAGAGAAACCTCATCCCACTTGATGACTCTGGGAAGAGAAACATTAGCCTTTATCATATCAGTGATAAACAAAGTAGTCTCTCCTCTCTAAGGTTTGAGAAGGATCCTAGAAGCACAAGAGCTCATGGCCTTGTGTTGAATCCTATAGATTAAGGTTGCGAGAATAGATCTCTCTTTCATATTTAAACCATGAAAACAAATATTGAGAAACAGAGAGTCAAGAATATGTTTATCTAAAAGACTCACAGTTTTGTTTGGGAAACAATTGAAATAGACCGAGACTGGTTTCTACTGTTCCTATTAGGGAATCATCAAAGTTATTATGATGAGCATCTCTAAGACACATTAAGATGGCGACATCTATTCCTATGTCTATGAGAGGTTTGATGGCTACTTGAACACATCCTATGTGAAGGTACTTGTATTTGCGTTTGTGCTCATTAATGGAAGATTTGGATAGGAGATGGAATTCTTCTCCAAAATCTTTACCTAAAAGGATATTGTTTTCAACAGTCTTAATAATGTAATCAAAACTGTTTTTCTTGGAGTGTTCTTTAGGAACATATAATTTATCTCGAGGGATTTCTGGAATGGTCCAGTCATCCATACTTTGATTTATCTCTTTGAAGCAAACTTCTTCGTCAAAGAGATTGTGTTTGGGTGTGATTTCAGAAGATTGTCTCTCTTAATCATTAAAAAGTGCATTTTTGGTTGGAGAGGAGGAGGAGGAACTAGAACCAGAACGAAAGGATATACGGGAAAAAGAACGAAGGAGATGAGATATCATAAAATATATCTGGTTCATCACCTTCATTGTTCTATAAAAATACATCATTTAACCATTTATAATTTTTTCGACTAGATCTGGTTATTTGTGGACTTTTTTTTTTTTTTTACAGAAACAAGATTTTATTTTTTTATATAAGGAGTCCTTGACTATGTTGTGAGGTACCCTTTCATTTACACATTCAAGAGAGTTTAAGAGAAAGAAGCTCTGAGCGAAACAATCCTTTGTAAGCTTTTCATTCAGTTTTATTAAAATCTTGTTTTTGTGCAATTTTCTCTCTTCTCCCTCTTAGTTGGTTCTGTTTAGACTACCATCATCCAGCTTTCTTCTCTTCTTCCTTTACTAGATTTGTGCTAGTTTTACCGCCGTTCTAGCTTCTATGTTTTAACTTTACATAATTATTTTATTGCACTTTAAATTTCTGCATTACATATAGTAGTCCTGCTACTGCCTACTTTCCTTTTAGTCTTTACTTCCACTTCTTGATCCACTTCGGGCAATCTGGTATATATATATATATATATATATATATATATATATATATATATATATATATGCATGTGGATATAGGCATACATGCTAAATATGGATGCTGCAACAGGGCATTCTCATTGTAGCGAGAGGGCCTTGGGCGTGAGGCATGAAAATTTGTCGTTCTCCTTGTAGCGAAAAGGCACTGGGAGGAGGGAGTGAAACTGTCGCCTTGTCGCTGTAGCGACAAAGCCAAAGTTTGAGCTGCATTGCTAGGTGCAATTTCGTTGTAGCGAGATTCTGCAGAAACTAGGATGGAATTTTTTCTGATATTTTCGTTGTAGCGACAAGGGGCGTCGCTGCAGTGAGAGTATCTCGCTATAGCAAGAGTGTCGCGACCAGAGAAGATTTAAAGGGGCTAGGGCTTGGGAAACTCATTTTCCTTTTTCTCTTCAAGGTCCCTTCGATTCTCTTGACAAAAACCTTATTTCATCGATTAAATTGCCTCCAAGCCATTTGGGAGCAAGGTTGAAATTATGTGAGGAATGCTTGGAGGTAAGTTTTAATGGTTAAGGTTTCAATTTTTCATCCCTATTCTCTTATTTCTCGATTTTTCTTGGTTCTCATGAGAAGTTTCTGTGTATTTAGGACTAAGTTCGTGTAGGGAGCCTTCTCATTGCCGATTTTGTGTATGGATCTTCATTTGAGGTAAGGGGGACTCTACTCTATCTCATTGTGTTTAAATTACCATTTATTTCATTGAATGTGATGTGACTGAGATAGAGTAAGAAATGTGTGATTTGATGGAAATTATTATGTGTATGGAGTGAAATATGAATTGATTGTAGGGTTGACATATCCTTGATTGAGAATGTGTGTGAGCATGTTGAGGAATGATGATTAAATGATGTAAATGGTTGGAAATGGCATATGTGCCGAGTATTGTGAATGAATTATGGGCCTGTGTGCCATGTACTGTAAATGAATGTGGACCTATGTGCCATGTAATGTGAATAAATGTGAGCAAAGTATGTCATATATGATATGTTACGACTGGTTTAGCGATACACTGGAGATGTGGAAAATAGAGATGGTAGAAATATCTTGGGGGAAGAGAGAGTGATGGTGACACTAACAGTGAGTGTGGGTGCACCACAGGCCACACACTCTCCTCCTGACTAGATCTCTGACCACTATCTTTTGCTGAGCGACCCGTAACTGCCCACGCGGTATCTGTGAGGCGGGGGTAACCGGCAAACATTCATGGTGTGAAACTGTGATCACAGTGAGCTTGGCTAGGTACAGTGAGTGCACATGTGTAAATTGTTTGGTGCCTTAAGTGCATCGATTTTGAACTGAAATGAAATGTTTGCAATGTTACTTGTGATTACCTAGACCTGAGTAAAATATACTAGCACACCTATAGATATGCAAGGTGATTCTTTATGTTATGCATGTCCATGGGATAGTGTAGAGGATTCACCCTTATATTTATTTTTCAGGTGACTAAGACGATGAGCACCGGACTTATTAAAGAAAGGATGAACTGCTATAGGACTTAGATTGTATTTTTGAAATTATGATGTAATTGAATTAGTCTTGTAGCAGTCTTTGATATAGATTTATAATCCTTAGTGGTTTGAACTGTCTTATGAAACTCTGTGATAGGATCTTTTATTTAAATAAAAATTTTATTACTCACATTTTGCAAAATTATTACTTGAAAATTAAATTTAAGGCGTTACAAATACCAAGGTTGGGAATGTGAAAGAGGTGTGTGAAAGACATGGAAGGAATGGAATAGAAACCAAATAAAAAATAAGATGTGTAAAGTTTAAAAATAAGGTCTCCAATCGTTGTCCCCAAGGTTTCTTTTAATAAGGTTTAAAAACCCTAAAATTCTTGATAGTTGGGCTTCTTGCAGGTGAGCACATTCGTGCATATTCTCGAAGCACGCTCATGCTAGTTGCAAGGGAATGGGCGTGCTCGTTGCTGTGAAACTCTATTTTTTAATTAATTTGGGCCAAAAACTCACCAGAAACCCAATTATGGTCTTCTTATATTAATCTGCATAATAATCATAGAAATTACTATAAAAACCTGATAAAATAATGGTCATAAATAAATATATATGCTATAAAAATATATCAAAATACAAACTTATCAACTTTCTCATACTTATGATTTGTTTGCTGTCACGTAAAGTTCTAGCTAAAATAGTACATAATAACTTGAAACATATTGCCACAACAAGGAACCTGAGATAAATGAGATAAGACGAACATGAAGAGCAATATCATTAAGCATAAGTGATCAAAATGTTTCCCAATTAGAAACTTATATTCTCTAAATTTTCACTCAAACATCAAATTAGGGCACTCTACTTTCCTCTCTCTCTCTCTCTTTAAGTGTCTAGGGACAAAAGGAGATATTATTTAGTTCCTTCAAAGAAAAGTGTACTATCATAAACTTTATCAAAAATTAACTCTCCACCAAATCAATTGAATGCACATAAAAATCAGAAGGCTTTTTTAAGGTTAAGATAAATGAAGGGAAGGGATATGTTGTAATGCCCCATATTTTGTAATAATATTTTAATTACTATATATATATATATATATATATATATATGAGAATTTTCATGTGTTTGTATGTTTAAGTATGTGATGATGATGTGTATTAGATGGTGGTGTGAATGCATGATGTGGGTATATGTGTATACGTGAGATGAATATGGATGTTGATTGTGATTAGATGTGCTGAACTGGTTGAAAACAGGTTAAATGGGTATTTCTAGAGTGTTCTCGCTATAGCGAGAAGGCCCTGGGAGATGGAAGTGAGACTGTGGCTTTTTCGTTGTAGCAAGAGGTCCCTCGCTGTAGCAAGAAGGTCTCGCTGAAGTGAGATTCTATAGAAACCACAGTGCAGTTTCCTCTGAAATTTTTGCTATAGTAAGAGAGGGTGTCGTTGTAGCGAGAAGGTCGTGACACCTTGTGTATTTAAAGAGTTTAGGGTTAGGGAAAATTCATCTCACTTTCCTCTCTTCTCTTTTGTCAGTTCTCTCAATCTCTAGCCTTTTTCACCAATTAAATCGCCTCTTAAGCTGTTTGTGCCTTAGATTGAAGATTAGAATCATGTTTAGAATGTTGGGAGGGCAAGAATCCGTGTGAGAGGTATTTCTACTATTGATTTCGAGGTGGGTCTTCTTCTAAGGTAAGGGAGTTAATCTCAAACCTTAATCTCTCTTTTGGGTAGTTTAAAATGGGAAACCCTTAACTATTTTGATAACTATCTAAAGGTAACTTGTAATAAGGCTCTAAATAAAACTGTCTTTGAGAAACATTATGATTCTACTAAGTAAATGTTGTTAGGAGTAGTTGGGATATGTTATTTTATGTTGTTGGAATAAGGGATTATGCTAAACCTTAGGATAGACGACTTTATTATTATCAAGAAAATGTGTAAGTTAACTTGTGTGATTGGGCTGAGTCTGAAGGTGTCTGACCTTCGACACATTATATTGATCTGTGTGGTGTATGAACTGTTTGATGATTTTTTGTGTTGAGTGTTTGTTGAATGATATAATTATTATATATGTTGCTTAATAGTTGAAGCATGCCAAATGAGTGAACCTATAATTTGATGCAAGTGTTTGACTGTTCTTAAATAAAGAAAGGATTTTCTGTGTTATGTGATCACAGTGTCACAGTGAGCGTGACTACATGCAGTGAGCACACGTGTGAGTGAATTGGATGGAATGCTAGAAAAAGTGATTATAATATAGGAGTCAGGATAGATGAATGAATGTGATTGCAATATAGGTATTGTGGTGCAACCCAAAGGGTGTACTCATAATATATGTATTGTAATACACCAAGTTATTTGGTCAACACTCATGTATTATGACATGTTGCCTTATAAAAGGGTGTGGAAAAGATTGAGAAATGTTGTAGTGAGTTTAGATAGCTACAAAGATACACTTGGAGTATAGAGTCCGGAGAAGATTTGGAAAATCTTGGAGAAATGAGGGTGGAGAATGCTAAATGTGAATAAGTGCACAATGAATTGTTGAAAGTAAAAGCATTCACAGGCCACACTCTCATTTTCTTATGAGACTTCTGATTATACCTTTGTTAGAAGGAGTTAGGTCGGCACACGTATATCTGTGTTGCTGCGACTAATTGATGGTTATCTAAACTGTGAAGTTCTCAAGAGATCCCATAGGCATTGAATATGAAATTGAAATAAATGTGAAAGTGTGATGTGTATGAGGTGGTATAGAAATTGTACAGTTATAATATATACATTATAACATTCGGTTGATGTTGTTATGATATATGTATTGTAATACATCGACGGGTGCTATTAGGACACATGTGTTGTGACATATTGATTAACGTGGTATAATACATGTAAAAAGATGCATGATCTGAAGTGGTGAATATGATTGATTGTTTGTCCTATGTGCTTCTTTATGATGGCAATTGTGATGATTTGAATGTTATGGCTAATACAAATCTATGTTAAATAATACTTCTAGCATTATATATATATATATATATATATATATATATATACATATATATAAACATGTAATTATCTTGCTTATGTTAACAAGAGATTTAGTAAGGCGGGAGATACTCACCATTACTAATATTTTAATGTGATGAAAGTGAAGAGATAAAGGTGTTGGGTCTATCATAGGATTATAATTCAAGGGTATTGGAAGGAAGACTGCTCTGTAGAAATTAGGACCATTTGAAAAATTGTATTATTTTATCTTAACTGTATTTCGTGATGAGTAAATTTGGCAATGATTTTAAATGTCAAATTTTTAGAATTTAGAAAATGTTCTTAGTGAAAATTCTAAATTTGTACATTTTCAATATAAACCAAATAAGTTGCTAGATACAAACCTAAATTTTATTTATTACCTTTAAAGTTTTAGATCATTCCCTTGGAAAATCTTAAATGTTTTAGAATTCTATGAAACTTTCATGAGAACAAAGTGTAGTTTTGTTTATGTACAATTCCCAAGTCCGTGAATAAGAATAAAATAATTTTTATTTATTTATTTTATTATTCATTCATTATCAATTTATTCATTTTGAATGAAGAAATTAAGGATGTTACATATGCAAAGGAGTAATAAGTTAAAAACATTACAAATATCCCTTAAGTTTATAAATTAAGCTCTTGGAATAATTTTTGTATTTAGCATTTCATCAATTTTTTACTCCTCCTTCCTTTCATTCATTTGTAACTTTTTTTTTGTTGCTATTTTTCATTTTTTTTATATTTGCACATATTTTCTTTCTTTTCAAACATAAGAGATATAGAGAAGATTTTGTCAAACAATTCAACAACTCAATGCTTTATTCATAACTTCAAGGTCATCAAAGTATTTCATAATTTCAATGCAAGTAATTAAGAAAAATCAATAAAGTTCAAAGTGGGCAACTAGTTGTATCTCAAATATGGTGAAAGATAAAAATAAAAATTCTATTATATCTCAATTATATTAAAACATGTAATAAAAGAGAATAGCCTCAAGTTGGTTACATGTCAAGTTTTAGAGCACAAATTCTAAGGAGATAATCACACAAAACAATGAGAAAATGGGTACAATTAATTAAATTAGGTTAAAAATACGTTTTAAAGCTTAAAACTCACATTTGTGGATTAAAGTTTAATATAAATAAGAAAAGTAAATAACTAGGCTAATTATTAGTTTTCAACTGAAAATCTTACTCTAATATAATCACTCAACATGCTCTTTTATCTAAGAAAATTGAGTTCTTTAAGGGAAAAAGTTTCAAATTTTCATGAAAAATGGCACAGGTACTTACTTAAGAATATGCAATAACAATCATATTACTGAGAACTCCCTCATACTTAAAGCAAAACATTGTTATCAATGTTTGGAAAAACTAAATGCATGCAAATAGGCCAATTAAAAAAAATGAGTAATTTGTTCCAATTGAGACTCAACCTTTGAAAATGTGCTCTCATCTCTAATTTGATCTCTCAAAAGACAAGGAGAACTCTTGATTTGATGTGCTCTCGAAGCTCCAATAGTCATCAGCGACTAACTAATATCAAGGTTGAGAATGTGAAAGGCGTGGAATGGATGGGATGGAAACTAAATAAAAAGTGAGATGTGTGAAGTATAAAAACAAGGTCTCCAATCACTGCCCCTAAAGTCTCTTTTAATAGGGTTTAAAAATCCTAAAACTTCTTGATAGTTGGACTTCTTGCAGGTGAGCATGGTCGTGTATGTTCTCGAAGCACCCTTATGTTGGCTGCAAAGAAATAGGTGTGCTCACTGTTACGAAACTCTATTTTCAATAAATTTGGTCCAAAATGCACTAGAAATTCAATTATGGCATTCTCATATTAATCTCTATAATAATCATAGAAATTAGTGTAAAAATATGATAAAATAATGGTCACAAATAATATATAGGCTATAAAAGCATGCCAAAATACAAACTTATCAATTCTCTCCAACAAATTAATATCAAGGGTTTGAAGATCTTAAATGTGAGTTCCAATAGAAACTTTCTTGGTATTTTTCTCATTTTTGGTAGTAAGAATCTTGACAACTACGAGAGATGGTGAGTCAAGAGAAAGCAATTTTTGGCTTTCAAAAGATGATGAAAGTGGTACGTAATGGCTAACAAAAAAGAAAATCTTATAAAAGTGTAATGGACTCTTATTAAGAGGCCTACAAAAAATATTACAAGCCTCCGTATTATCTTCATTAGTATGTTGAGGTGAATTTTGAAAAAATTATGAAAGCAACCACAATGAAAGATGCTTAGGATATTTGGAAGAAAAGTTATGTAAGAGTTAAAAGGTTGAAGGAAGTTATACTTCATACTTTGAGGAGACAATATGAGTTACTACACATAGAGACCTAAGAAAGTGTTACATATTACTTTACAAGATTGTTGTCTTTCACAAACCTCATGAAATCTTCTAGAGAGGAATTGTCTAGTAAAACTATCATGTAGAAGGTTTTAAGAACTTTGAGGGCAAGATTTGATAATATTGCAGTAACAATAAAGGAGTCCAAGAATCTTGCAGAGATGAAGGTGGAAAAGTTACAGGGATCTTTAGAGGCCTATGATTAAAAGCTAAAGGCGAGAGAATCAACAAGAACTCATTATGATCATGTACTACTTGTTCATACAAATAAAAAAGGTTGATGGAGAGAAAAAAGAATAATAAAAAGGAATAGCTTCTAAAGAAGCACATAATGATGGTTGTAATTTTAAGAAACGTGACTTTGTTCAAGACATCATAAAGTTTTATTATCACTAAGGTGAGAGCGCTTTAAGAAAAAAGGACAGTATAATGGGAAGGAAGTAGCAAGATGACTAATAAAAGCCAATTATTGTGTTTTAATTGCAAAAGGTCTTTTAGAAGGAAGAATGAAGGAGCCAATGTGGCTCATGAAGAAGGATATGATGCAAATAAAGTGATGTTGATGGTGACCACTATCAAGCCTAAAAGTTGCAGTCTACGTTGGTACTTGCACATAAGTTGTTCCAACCATATATGACAATAAGGATGGTAGTGGAGTTGGATGAACAGACTAGGAGTAGAGTCTATTTTGTAAATAATAATACTATTATGGCTAAATGAAAGGAAAATTTTTTGTTAAACATAAGGATGGTAAGTCTACATATATTATGGATATGTTATAAGTTCTTTCTATGAAGCACAATCTATTAAGTGCTGGATGGTTGTTAGAAACTTTTTTTTGCAATGAGCCTAATAGAGTATTGAATGGAGGTATATAATACAGAAGGGGTGTTGATCTTGAAGGCTCCTTTATCTAGAAATAGGACCTTTAGATTAACATACAAGTGTATGAGGCTATATGTTTTTCTACTGTTATGTCTTATACAAGTTGATTATGGCATCATAAACTTGATCATTTGAATTTTAAAAATATATGTTAATTGGTAAAGAGACAAATAATGTAAAATTTACTACCAGTTAGACCTACATACCATATTTGTGAGAATTTCATGGTGAGTAATTAGTCAATAGATTCTTTCAAGGTTTGACTACTTATAAGAATTACTTAGTCTTTAGACATTATTTACTTAGATGTTTGTGATATATTAAAGGTATCATCAAATGGAGTTAATAGCTACTTTGTGTCTTAAGAAGATGTGAGTATACTTCATCAAGAGATAAGTATAGAGAGGTAGTTGAAAAATAATATAATAAGTCTATTAAGAATATAAGAACATAAGGTAGTAAAAAGTATATTATCACAGACTTTAAGGCTTTTGTGAAAAAAGAAAACATTATGCATGAGGTAACAATGCCCTATATACGTCAAAACAATGGAATTGTATAAATAAGAAATGGGACAATGCTAAATATGGCAAGCAGTATCTTATAAAGTGAATGAATGCCTTACAACTATTAAGGGTGGAGAAATTGCTATAGCAATATATATCATTAACACATGTCAAACTAAAAGACTTTACCTAGTTACACCTCAATAGGCTTGGTCCAAAAAGAGGCCTAGTGTGAAACACTTGAGAGTCTTTGGCTCTTTATGTTATAGACATATTCCTAATGAAAAAAGGAAGAATCTAGATGACAAAAGTGAGAAGTTAGTGCTAGTTAGTTATCATTTAACAAAAGACTACAAGTTGTTTATTCAGAGGATAAGTGTACCTATCAAAAAATAATATAAGATTCTAAAATAAATTTTTAAAATTATCGTCCCACAAGAATTGATCTCCAATTACTAAGAATTTATTTATCTAATTGTTTGAACTTAACATATGCAAAATCAAATATCAAAATTTAAAATTTAAAACAATTAACACCAAATTTCAAAGCAAGTATCATAGCACGCACTTTAGTAGAAATTATAGAAGAGGAACCTAGGGCATAGAGGTTTACTCATTCAATCCTTTATGTTCTTTTTCTAATTAGCTCTAAATTCTGTTTCCTTGTGATTATCAATCATTCATACAATTACTATTAATACCCAATGGTCATGCAATATTAATATTATTTTCTATAAATTAATATCCTTAATTTTCATATAAAACATCAATTAAAGAAAGCATAAAGAACCTATAAATTTGTTAATTTAATAACGACTGAAAGAGAAAGATTGATTTGGTCTATCTAATCCTTTATTTCATTTTATCTTACAGATCCATTAACTAATCGTGGTACAGTCATCTAACGATGTAATTACTTAAAGTTGTGTTAGAGTGGCCAATTCATAACACACAATCAAGCACAATAGGATAAATACTAATCACAAACAAAAATCAAACTTAGATTTAATCATCAGTAAGGATTCTCATAGCCCTAGATACAAATTTAGCTACTCATACTGAAAAAGATAACTAAAATAATTGTAAACAAAGCATTAAACAAAGGTGAAAAGCAAACTAGAAGGGAGTTTCCATTCTTTAAGTCTGGTCATTTAAAGCTCTAAGTCCTACTAGGAATGTGCCACAGATCTTGTGCGAAATAGATGAGGTAGTCAATGTAAGAACTTAAGTGAATCCTAAATTCTGTTGAAAGTGTGGTTCACGCAGATGAGCACGACTGTGTCAAATGAATGCACGACCATGCTTTTACTTGAAACATTGGCGTGCATATTCGCAACACGGCTGTGCATAATGACAAAGCATGAGCGTGGTGACAATTGAGAACTAGGCGTGTTTTATCTTTAATTGGCCTAATTTCTTTGAAATTGTGCCTAAAATATCTTAGTCCTTTGAATCTTCACACATGTTCATCTAAAAGAACTAATAGGGTAATTAGTGTTAAAATCCATCCAAATCAACAATAAGTGCACATGAACATACTGAAAAAGTGTGTCAAAATACAAACTTATCATTGTTTGATCCAAATGTTAACAAATTGATAATCAATAAAGATGTTGTAGTGGATGCGAATGCAATATAGAGATGAGATTCACAAGCTCAAGATAATGGTGAAGTGTACTTGTGCCCTTTACAAACCATGAGAAGGAAAATATGTAAACCATTCCTAATAGATTTTTTAGGAACAAACTACCATCAAACAGACTCAACAAGTATGATTTGTTTCTCGATAGTGCTATTATAGTTTAAGTAGACTTGGTTCACTTAGCATTGTATATAGATAGGAAACTTGTTGGTTTTGAACATGTTATATTAGAACCAAGGTGAGTAGATGCAATGCAAGAAGAGTTAAGTGCAATTGAAAAGAATCAAACTTGAGAATTGATCTTTCTAAGCTATAAAACCAAAATAAAGTTAAATGTGTCTAGTGCAAAGTACAAAGTTAGACTTATAGTAAAAGAGTTCTCACAATAGGAAGGGTTGAACTATGGTGATGTGTTTTCTTTTGTGATTCATATAGAGACCATAAGAACAATGGTAACACTTGCCAGTTTGAAAGGTTAGTCATTACATTAGATAGATGTAAAGTTTGCATTCCTTAATGGACCATTTGAAGAAAAGTTTATGTCTCTAATAAGTTTGTATTTAGGCTATCTTTTATAACCCATATATTCATGTTTGATCTTTATTTTATTTGAATTTTACACTAATTTATATGTTAATTGTGTAGTTTAGTATGAAGAGGAAACAAGTAGATTTTGAATGCGTTTTAGGCCAAATTGATGGAAGATCAGAGTTTCGCAGTAGTCAACACGCTCAGACCCTTTCAACAAGCACAGGGAGCTTCGAGCCATACACGGTTGTGCTTAAGGCCTTGCATGGTCGTGCTTATCTATGAAAAGTTCAATTATGAAGAGCTTTTATGATTTTCAAATTCTATAAAAGAGAGACCTTAGGCATCTTGTTGGATACTATTTTACATCTTGTCTTTTGCTCTTTGATGCACCTCTCATTTCGTTTCTCTTGCATGGAATCTTTGGCATGCTTTTGGCGAGACTTAGAGCTTTAAGCGGTCGTACTTGAAGACCGGGAACTCATCTCACACTCTAGTTTGCTATTTTTTTTTATTATGACTTTGTCTTTGATTGTTTTAGTTTTTTCCTTTAACATGAGTAACTAAGTCTATAGTTAGGGTTATGAACTATTATTCATGAATTTATAAGGGTTTTGATATTTGAATCTAAATTTGATTTATGTTCCATGATTAGATTTTATCCTATTGTGCTTCTTTCTAAATCCTAATTAATTATATCGTCATGTTATCGTACCTCGGTTAGTTAATAGATTTATAGGATAAAAAGAGACAAATGATTAAGCGGACCAAACCAATCTTTCTTTTCCAATCGTTATTAAATTAAAAAGTTTATAGATGCTTTAAGCTTTCTTAAATTAATATCTTACATTATCATTTGAGATGTTAGTTTAGAAAAAATAATATTAATATTACATGACTATTGAGTATTAATAGTAATTGTATGAATGATTGGTAATTACAAAAAAATCAAATTTAGAGTTAAACGGATGAATAACATAAAAGATTGAATGAAAAAACTCACATGCCATATGTTCTTCTCCAATAAGTTCAACCAAGACGTGTATTGTGTTCTTCGTTCTCAATTTCATAATTGAATTTATAAATTCTTATTTTAATTAATCTCATAACTTTGAAGCCCAAACAATTGAATTAGAAAATTGTTAGTAATTGAAAAGCAATCCTTATAAAACGATATTTTGATAACTTAATTTAAGAATCTTTTATTACTTCTTGATGGATACACTTGCCCACCAAATAGACTCAACCACTAAGACTTGAGATACAAGGCAGTGAAAGCAAGGTGTACAGACTCAATAAACTATTGTATGGTCTGAAGTAAACATCACATGCTTGAAATAAGTGAATTGATGGATTTCTGATTCAGTAGAATTTTAGAAAATGCACTGTAGAGTACGAAGTGTACTCGAAGGTCATTAACCATGTTATTATGATTATGTGCTTGTATATTGACGATTTCTTAGTAACATGAGGTAGTGAAAGGCTAATTATTGATTTCTAGGTAAAAATGAAGTATGAGTTTGAGATGTCAACTTAGGAATCCTAACATACTTTCTAGGAATGGAGTTTATGTATATCAACAGAGGATTTTTGTTGCACTAGAAGAAGTATACTACAAATATGTTGAAGAGGTTTAACATGTAGGACTGTAATCTTATAGCACCACCAATGGTGATTAATTTGAAACTTGCAAAAAATGAAGGGAAAAATTTGTCAACATCACTCTATATAAATAGATTGTTGATTGCTTAAGGTATTTATGTTGCTTCAGAGTTGACATCTCTATGATGCTCGATTGATAAGTAGACTTATGCAATATCTCGAGATATCTCATTTTGTAACAACAATGAAGAATTTGAGATACATCAAAGACATTACAAACTTTGGTTTATTGCTTCTAAACAATACAAATTTTGAAATTACAAATCGAAGTCTATTGCGTCCAAATAATACAAACTTTGGATCAAACCAAAGTAGAGATGCTAGTTGCGTATTCATACTTTGATTGGTGTATAAACAAAATTAACAAAAAAAATTACTTCAAAATATGTGCTCTGGTTGAAAAGACACTAATTTATAGTATTTAGAGAAACAACTAGCTATAAAATTGTCTTATGTAAAGCTAAATATATTAATTAATGCTTCCTATACAACTTGTAAAACATTATGACATATATTGTTGTTAAAAGAGATTCAAGTGAAGGAGGAAATACCTATAAAATTGAATATTTACCATAGATCTATTATAAACTGATTAGAGCCCAATAGTACGTAGAAGTAGTAGGCACATAGAAATTTACTTCCATTTCTTAAAAGATTAGGTATAAGAAAAAGTTTCAATTGATGTATTGCAATATAATAAACCAATTTATTGAAGTTACTTAGCCTTTAAAAATGAAGAGATTTAATAAGTTGAGAACAATGTTAAATATTGCATATATTACAAATTTTGAATTAAATGAAGTGTCCCGTAAAGTTGTAATTCAAAAATAATTAGTTTATGTTATGAAATAGGCTTTGATCCTACAAATACAAAACTCGTATCCACTATATATATAAAAATAGTTTTAATCTCTCTTTTCATTCACTCTATGTTTGCGTGTGAGTTTTTTTCCATCAGCCTTTCTGTACTGTTGTACCTTATACTTGTTATTCGATCTACTAAATCTAGTAGTTAGGGAGTGTTTTGCAAATCATTGTTATTCAGCATCCATTAGAATAATCGACAGATAAAGTAAAACGCTTGTTCCGGTAAAAAGAAAATGTAACTAGCTATCTAGAACATTGCTTTCTTTTCCTTGGAAGTAGGTTAGTCTTTCTACTCGGGACATAGGAATGTTAGTTACACCGACATGGAAATTAAAATGCCATCTATTCTGTGAAAAACACTCAAACGTAAACTTAAAGAACGAGCACATGTAAGTTGTGGCATTTGCATTTTCATAATTATTTTACTAAGTCAAATAAATTGTAATAATTTTCATTGTATTTGAATAATAAGCCATTGTACTGTCGTCGCTCAGTCACGTTTAAATTGTGAAGCAATCAAATTGTTTTTTACTTTAAATATTTAAAAATATAAAGAATGGATCTTTCGATTATTTATTTATATATTAACATATTCATTGTAACTCGTTTAATTTTTTTAAGATAAACAATAGCTATTGAATTTAAAGTTTCATATCATCACTTTAATTTTTAAAATAAATATAAAAATATTTTAATTTTTTACGAGACTAATTTAAAATTAACGTGGCTGTTAAGAAATTGATATATTAAACATTTCAAACTTTATTTAAAAGTTTATTCAAATATAACTGTCTATAAAGCATAAAATTTAGCGGGAAAAAAACAGAGGATACCTTGTCAACAGTTTCCAACTTTTGGTTTCATATTTTAGGTCAAAAATTGAAAGAAAATGATAAACCGTAACACCCTCGTTGAGTTTGTTTGGACTCTGACAAAGAAAGAGATAATGACATGTGACGTAGTAATTTTATTTTTTATTTTAGTTATTAAAAATTAATACTGCATGTGATATTGTATATTATATATTTATTTTATATATTACACTATTTTAATATCACATGTGATATTGTATGTTATTTTTTATTTATTTTTCATCACGTATTTAAAAAATATATTTCAAAAGGTGTTTTTTCTAATTGTTCAAAATATACTTTCCTTTTACGTTCTATTTACATATTTTTTAATGTTTTTTAAATTCCTTTTTTTAATTCAATATTTTAATCTCCATCATAATTTATTATTATTATTTAATGATACGATTAACAAATAGTAAGAGCCTGTTAGTTTTTTATTTTTAAATATATTTTTTAAAAATAAAATTTATTTATTAACATAAATTTTATTTTCATTTTATTCTCAAAATAATTTGTTAAAACTATTTTAAAATATATTTTTAAAATTGAAAAACTAGAACATAAATAAACAAGCCTCAGTGACAACCTTCGCGCTAAGTAACCTTCACCCCAAATCTTTCAATTTTCCAACTTTCTATCTACATGAAAATGTGCACACTTATTTGTTTTTTAGTGAAAAACTTGTTTTTTTTTTTTACATTTTTCAATAATTATATTTAACGGTTTAAAATTGAGTTTATCAAAATTAATTTATTAAAAGTTTAAAAGATGATTCATAGACGAGATTCTTCAGCATTATGACGTTGGCTCCCAGCATTTGTCGTTGATGAAATTAAGGTATTCCCTATTCATGTTGGTGTACCTATCAGAATATAGGATAAGATCCATAATAAGAAGGAAATCTAATTGATGTTACAATTCAAACTATTACATAATGCCCTGCAAATACACTAATGCAGTATATCTACTTTGTAACAGCAAAATAGCTATCTTCTTAAACCAGCACTGTTCATTTCTTAATCAATTCACTTGTCAACTGTGTAGCAAGAACAGTACAATAATTAATCCTTGAACTATAAAATGGAAAACCACTGTGTAGAAACAGTTCAGAATACTTGTCATCTTACATGTATTATAAAAGAATTAATGAGAACACAAACGAATATTTAACATTCATTACTGAAGCAATCAAAGTGGACATATTTTATAAAAGGTGTTGTCAATGCCTCTTTATCGTTATTTTTAATATATTTTCACTGGTATTTCTAATAAAAATGTTTTATTTATTAATTCTTTAAGTAATATTCTTATAACAAATACTAATAAGACCTTTTAGAAAAAGTTTTTGATGTAAAACTTAAAAGACACTAATGGAAAACAAGACAAGCGTGCAAAGTTATGGGAATGGCCGGGAGGAAAATAAAAGGAAACTTTTCACTTACTTTGAAAATAAGTCATGTAAATTTATTCTGTATAATAACTTTTTTAAAATAAAAATTCAACAATTGACTTAATGATAGTTATATCAAATTTTAAATAAATTAAATATTTATAAATATACAAATTTATAATTAATATTTATTTTTATTTATATATATATATATATTATATTACTTTTATATATAAATTATGAATATGTCATCGAGACGTAGATCCACTTTTGTTGAATTGTTTTAACTTAATCTTTAATCTTGAGTTTAAGTTCACTAATGTAGTTATGTTATTTAGATAGATAGTTTTTTAAATAAGATTTTCTTTTTTTTATCATGATAAATGTATTTTTTACATTATGTATTTATTTTTTAAAATTTAATATTAATTTGATTTAACAAATTATAATTTATTTTCTTTATTAATATATTAGAATGTCAATTGTTAATCAACACTTATACTTGATTTCTGAGTAGGAATTCTAAAATGATAACTTTTTTAAAAAAAATTATTAAATGAGGGTATATAAAGAGTTAAAATCTTTCTTCCTATGTGAATCAATCTTTTGTATTAAGTATTTATTTTTAATTTAATCTTATTTTTTCATTATTTAAAGTTTAATTTAAAGTTTACCTTTTTAATAGAGATTTATTATTAATCATAAAAATTTTAATTTTTCATATTTATAAATTTATTAGATTTTAAAATTTTTTATGTTTTTAATTATTAATTTAAACTTTATTTTAATTTAATAATACATGTGCAGTGAAAAAATTTATAAGTTAAAGTAAATATTATAATAGAGTATTAAATAGCTTTTACACTAAACAAAATTTTGTAAATATAATATACTCAATATGAATTTTTAATTAAATAATTAAATAAATAAAATTTAGTATTTAAAAAATCAAGTTATATATATTTTTAAATGTATGTATATATGCTTCAAATACTTGTTAAATTTGTAAGAACATTGTCAAAACTGACATTTTTGGCTATATTTTGGGTACTTGCGTATTTAGTGAAATTATGTTTTCACTGCGTTTAAAATTGAGTAAAATTAATTTTAATAAAATAATTTTAAATTTTTGATATAATTAAATTATGAATACAAATTAATTTAAATAATATTTTTATTAAAATATATGTTTATATTAAAAAAACGTGATAGTTAATTTTTCAACTAAGAGATAGATAGACCCTAAAATTATTGGAACATCACTTGCTCTTACACTTATGAAACAAAATTAATTGATTTTATAAATTAAATATAGTAAAATGAAGTCTTTAAGATTATTTTAAATTTATTAGTATAATTATTATGTTAATTTAAAATTTATATAATATTAAATTTTATAAAAACTAGTAAGGACACGTTATACACATACTGAGATTAAATTAAATATGTTTCAACTACACTCTTTTTACATTTTTACTAATTTATTAAATATTTTTATTCTAAAACTAACTGCTAAATTAAATTTTCTATCATATAAAGATTTAAATGAATTAATATTTTATTTATGTATAAAAAACTAATTTAATATAAATTTCTAAAACATATAAAAATAAAAAAATTCATTTACTTTATTATAGTCCAATTTTAATTTTAACATATAAATAAAGTAATATATACTTATAATTTAATAGTTAAATTCACAAATCAAATTTAATATAAAATTAGAAATAATATAAAAGTTGGTATAACTATATTAATGTAAATTAGTCTATTTTACACGCACACTTTTTTAAAGTTATATTTTAAATAAATACTCAATTAAAAAAGACTGTTTTTTTATAATAAAAATCGTTTTTTATTTTAAGTCATCTCCATGAATTCAAAGTTATATTTTATTACAAAATTAGCACCACAGTATCTTTTAAATACTAAATTAATAAATAAGAAAAAAATTATAAATAAACCAATAAGTTAAGTTTAAACTTTTAATATTCTAATCAAAATAATTTAATTAAAAAAATTAGTAGAACTTAAATATTATATTTTGATCATAAATTATGTTTAAAATTCAAGTGCCTAGTTATAGACACAACTTATTTACCCATACTCGAATACTGAATAAAGCTCTTATATTGCATTAAAAAAAATTCGACACAATTCACTTTCCAAAAATCGTTCAAACGCCTATAATTATTAAAATTCTATACATAATCGAAATTAAATTTTTAAATCTTGAACTCTAAGTGTCATAACGTGATCTTAAATTCCAATCAAACTAAGTAAATCCTTTTAAACGAATAAAACTCTCCAATATAGCGGTTTTTTTTCTTTTATCACCAGACTGAAATTTAAAATTGTGCCTGAATGAAAAAATTTTAAAAAAATTAAAAGCAATAATAAAATATGCTTAAAATAGAAAGTAAAAATATGCCTGAGACAAGTTATAAAAAATAAATACAAAATATTAAATATAATAAAGAGGTTTTATTTAACATAAAATTTATAATATTTTAAAATTAATTTTTATTACTTAAACACATAAAGTATAATAATTTAAAAATATTTTACTGGAACACAAAATGAACTAAGAATCCTGATCGTTGATCAGTTAAGATTAGTTTGATGGGCACACGTAACGGGAGTCGTGATCACCCTGAAGAAAGTTGGTGTACTAACGGTCAGTTGTTTAGCTTCTTCTGAGGACCGTAAATTTTCTCTAACGGGTAAACTCAATTATAAATACAAACATTGTAAAATTATAATAAAAATAATAAAACATATTATTTTCGCGTGTCGATTAAATTGTCTATTAATAATAAAACGATATATTATTTTATTAGCAGGCATGGAACTCTCTGCTAATAGTATATGTATCTTTTTACTATATAAAATCCAGATAATCGAAAACAAATATATCCAGGGAGGGTTTATATGTAGATTTATTTAAAGAATTTAAGAGAAATTAAATCAATATCAATAATTATATAGAATTAAATATATTTATTTATTTATGAAGCTCTGGAAGGGTCTATATATGTATGGCCAAATCTGCTAATAACAAACGTATATGCATCCAAAAGGCCAGGTGTATACAGAGTACACAGACATATATTAAGACTGAACTCAAAATCTTTAGAAATAAGAATATGCGTTCGATACTCAACAATAACGATTTACAAGATGCCGTCCCAGCATCCTTTTTAAAAAGTAAAAATAAAAATAAAAATATTAGTGATTAATTTTTAGAAACTAAATATTTTTAAATTATTTTTAAAAAATAACTTACAGAAATTATAAATTATAAATTTTTTATTTTGTATTTGTTTAATTTTATAAATTTATTAGACAAATCAATAAACTATAAGCACATAAATAAATTATAAATTATCTTTGGCAACCACAACTTTATTAATATAAAAATATGATTATTTATGTAAAGAATAAATATAGTTAATCGCATATAACAAAACTGTTAAGTTTATATATTATTGGTGAAGTGAGGATGCGAAAAAAGAGACTTGGATTGGAAGTTGGATTTGCATGAAAGGTTAACAAAGACGTATATTGAGTAGGCGTCCTTAATTCAATACCAATAACAACGTTGATTAATAGTAAGTCTCATGGTGAAGTCAACACGTACGACAGCTGTCTTAAGTATACGTGACGTATAGTACATGGACGTAAGATGATTCTCAGCCATCACAGCTTATTTTAATTACAAATTTAGAATAATGTTTTATATTATTAAGATAAATATGGAGAGAAATATGTGGTTTATTTTTTTTTTATATAAAGTTTAAAAATTATATATTAAAATATAGAAATATGAGGTTTAAAAATTGCTTTAGTGTAGGTGTTTATGAAAAACTAAAATATTATAAAATTTCAAAAATTGTTAACGGCTTTTTTTAAAATATTAAAAATTAAAATTTTACAATGGTCATTTTCAAAAAATATAAAAAATATAAAAATTTAAAATTGTCAATGAAAATTGTTCAAAAAATAAAAAAAATATTTTTAAAATACCAAAAATTAGCACTGATAATTTTTTTAATTTTTTCATATTTTATGATTTTTTCAAAAACTACATATTTTAGTTTTTCAAATTTTTTCTATGTAAAAAAGAGCCTAAATATGTTATGAGTTAAAATTGAATTTTGTTAATTTTAATCTTACAATTGAATATTTAAAAAAATGTATAATTCATAATAATTTTTTCACTGTAAAAAATATAATAATAGTTTTTAATAAAATTTATTACTTTTAACTATTTAAATTTAACCTAAAAATAACAATTTTCTCACATAATTATTTCATACTTTGTTGCAAGATTTCATATCTCACTGCGTGATATGTACTAATTCGAATGCAGCGAAAAGGACAAGTATTCATTAAATTTTATCAAATTAATAAACAGGGCAAATTAAATCAAATCAATTAAATTGTTAACTTAAAAAGGATAAAGTCAAGTAGTAAAATTTTATTGAAAGAATATTTATTGTATTTTTAAATAATTTAAATTTTTTACTTTTTTTACAAATTATTTAATTATTAAATAAAAAATATTTAATTTGTTTTATATTTTCTAACACAATAATAAATTAATATTTTTTATTTAATACAGGTAAAAATGTGAAATGGTTCAATTAAAGCTTGTTAGATAAATGAGTTTGGAGAGATTTAAAATCTCTAAACTTATTATGCTTTAATGTGTTACAAGTGTGGTATGAATCATATGTTGATATGTTAGTTTCTTTAAAAGTAACTAATAGTACTTTAGATTGGTAGAGGGACATAATGTGGGTCTGTAAACAAACTGATTGGTGGATAGATTATAATGTCATACGTGTACTTGACGATGATTGTTTTTTTAGTTTTTGAAAAGATAAATGAGTAGAAAATATTGCATTAGCAAATTTATACATAAGATTGTTTTCAGCAATGACAACAAAGAGGCGCGACTGGTGGATAACAGAAGATTTGAGATGGGTCAATGAGTGTAAAAAATTTCGTAGATAAAGCAATTATTTTCATGGGAGGAGGATTTACAACAGCAGTTGTGAGAAACTATGAAGGGTAAAAGGCCGAGAGAAGATGAGAATGACATGTTGATGTAGAAGTGTGATGATAATAAGAAATATAATGTGCAATTCGCTTATCACTAGATTTATTTCTTCACTCCAGGCAGCGGTTTGAAGCTAGGTATAGTGCATGTCTTATGCAAGATTTGGAAGGCCAGTGCATCGAAGAAGATACTGGTATTTATTTGGCGTTTATTGTTTAATGCAGTCTTGATGCAGAAGAAGTTAACCAAACGTAGATTGACAATTTCCTCATAAGCTCGTGGGTTGTGTGATACTGAAAATGAGGACATATTGCATCCTTTTTTGTATTGTGATGTCTCTATAAAACTATGGTATGTGGTGTTTGAATAGTTTGGTGTCAATTTATACTTACCTAAAAATTTGTACGAAACGTTACTAAGCATGTGTGGAATTTAATGTGAAAAAAAGAAATGAAAAAGAGTTATAATGGTATAATTTGTAGTAGTATGAACAATTTAACTTTAGCGAAATAATATTCTCTTCAATAATAGTATGTTATGCTAGTGAAATATTTGATTCTATTAAGTATCGTTCTTGAAAATAGTTTATAACAAGGTATTTCGTAAGATTGATTGTATATGTAAATTGGAGTAATGATCTTTTAACATGTATTGTAAATTTTCTTTAAAGTTGTAATGAGTTAGAGTATTCTTTATACTTTAAATTTATCCTTAATAAAATGTTGTAAAAAAAATTTTATTTAATAAATACTTTATAAAATAGGTGGAAGATTAATAAGAATATTATTAGAAGAATATATTAAAACTCTTGTAATTTTAAAACTTTAATATAATATAAGTATATTTTTATAGAAAAGTTTATTTATAGATATTTAAACTGAATTTTAAGAGTTAAAGTATATTTAGTTATGTAAATGAGTTTAACTTGAATAAACTTAAATTTTATTAATTTTCTTTTAAAGTTTATATTTATTGTAAGTGAATCAACTTAAATCAATCTCCCTTCCTTCTCATATATATATATATATATATATATTTGAGATTTATTTCGTCTAGTCAGTCTATTATTTACTGCGTTGGCTTTATTTGGGTTTGTTAATTTTTTAAAATTAAAATAAAATAAAAATGGTTAGTTTTGATTGGTTCAATTTTGTAGCTTTTAAAAACGAATCAACTTGTATACATTTTAAATAAGGGAGAAAAAGTAAAGTAATAAAAATAAATAAAATAAAAATTCTTACATGAAAAAAGCAAGATAGAGAGGATAGCTGTTTTTATCGTTTGCTACTATGCTAACGCAATAATGAGGTGTCCGACGGAGACGTTGAAGATTAAGCTAAAACTATGTCCAATTAGGAATGTTTATTGCAACTCTTGTTTATCTCCTGCTTATTTTTCCATTTAAATATTTATATTATCAATTTTATTAATAAAAATAAAAATAAAAATTTAAATAAAGATCACGATAAAGACACATCGTGTCTAATTTATTGCCCAGTAATTATCAATAGAAATTACAGTAGAAACGGCCCAACAACTATACAACTTAAAATAAATAAGAATCTGCAACTCCAATCTTTTAATTTATCATGTTCATAAAAAACAAATTCAATCAATTAATAATAAAAAGATATAACATGGGTTGATTTATATAATTAAAATTGAGGAAATCTTTTAATTTTTTTATTATATTTTAAATATAATAGATAAATTTTGAAATTTTTCGTACTATTCAATGAGTATGATGTAATTATGTAAAAGAGAGAGCTACATGTTTCAGCCAAACTCAATTGTTTAACTTACAAGATAAATCCTCACGTGTGAGAATGTGGTTGAGGTGTCCCGCGCAGACAAAGACCGTACGTGGAAGATTAAGCTAAAATTATGTTCTATTAAGGATATTGACTATTATTATTCTCGTATGTTTATTATTATTTTTATTTAAAACATCTTTATAATTAACATGATTGCGAGATAAAATTATTTAAATAAAATTGATATTAATTAGTCCATTATTATAATTAATTTTTAAACTTTTTTAAACTAGTGTATAAATTACATGTTAGAAAAAAGTATTTGTTATTAAAATTACAATATTTAAAAAATTTTATGCATTAAGTTTTTACATTTTATTATTTCTAATAAAAAATTCTATACATAAATTATTATTATTATTATTATATATCATTGAATATACATTAAAAAATACTTTTTATAAAACAGTATTCATGCATTTATTAGACCTAATATTTTTTTATAAAAATAATAAATATTATTTAATAAAAAATACTGTAATTCTTTAACATGAATTTAATGTTTTCCTTAATTAGCTAATCCCCAAACGATTATATATAGAAGCTATAATCATAATGGATTTGCACAACAAAGAGGAACTTCCTAGCTTGTACTAATAGCTACAGAGAGAGAAGTTCAACAAGCATTAATAACACCTAGTTCATCCTTGTACTTCTCTAGCCACACTCATGGAAGACACTTTCCTTTTGGCCACCCACAAGCGCAACCGTTCCGATGATGTGGACGCCGGCGAGGCAAAGAAACTCTTGCTGCACGGCAACGCCGACCCGGCGGCCGCGTTGGCGAGCGCGCGCCACGAGTTCGGCGAGCACGGCGGCGTCAACATGTCGATCGAGGCGTCGGCGACGTTCACGGTGATGGAGCCGGAGACGATGCGGCGCATGTTCGCCGGCGAGCTGGGTCCCGATCGCGACTTCTTCATCTACAGCCGCCACTTCAATCCAACGGTGCTGAACCTGAGTCGCCTCATGGCGGCGCTGGAAGGCACGGAGGCGGCGTACTGCACCGCGAGCGGCATGTCGGCGATCGCCTCCGTGCTGCTGCAGCTGGGCAGCCACGGAGGACACGTGGTGGCTTCTAGAACACTCTACGGTGGGACCCACGCTCTCCTCTCGCACTTTCTTCCGCGCACGTGCAACATAACGACGAGTTTCGTGGATGTTGGGGATCTGAAGATGGTGGATGAAGCGATTGTGGAAGGGAAGACAAAGGTGCTCTACTTTGAGTCGGTTTCGAATCCGACTCTGACGGTGGCAGACATACCGGAGCTGAGTCGCCTGGCGCATCGGAAGGGAGTGACGGTTGTGGTCGACAACACGTTTGCTCCCATGCTGCTTTCGCCATCTCGTCTTGGCGCCGATGTTGTCGTTCACAGTATCTCAAAGTTCATCAGTGGTGGGGCCGACATCATCGCAGGTATCCTTGTCTTCTTTTACCTCTATCTCTTTCTTTTCCAAGTCTTCATTAAATTACTATTAATTATGTTTCATAAATTTTCTTAGACCAATAAATGTTTCAAATATTAAATATAGTTTATCAAATATTTTAAATTATGATAAAAGTATATGTTGAATATTATTTATGATTCTGCGATCTTAATTTTATATTCTAAATATTTTTTTTAATATTAATTTTAAATATAAAAACTAAAAACAATATTTTATTAAATATTATAATGTTTAATATTATTAATGTATTAAATTTTATAATACTGTATGATCTTGAATAAAATTTTATATCCAAATGACATGTTTAAAATTTTTGATAAAATATTTTGTAATATATTTTTATTATTAAAAAATTCAAAATAAATATTAAAAGTCAATGTTCGAAAAAGGATAAAATAATTAAGAAAGAATACTTTTATTTATTTTTAAACTGGACACGAATTCAAAGACGACAACTCTTTTTCAAGTGTTTATCATTGTATGATGTCTATCGTCTTCCCGTGTTGTAGCACCAGTAACAAATAATACATTAATAATCACCTAGAGAAGATTTTTTTTTTACAACATGATGTCAGATGAGGTGTGTACACTTCTTAGTTGGACGAGTTAAAAAAATTTAATTAATATTTATTTGAGTTAAAATGATTAAAATATTGATTATTTAAATTTAAAATTAATTTAATAATATAAAATATAATTTGAATTAATTTAGTTTATTTATTAAATTTTAATATTATACGTTATAAAAATATAGTATTAACAATATGAAACAAATTAAAGTATATTTTGTGCTATATAATTTATAATAAATAATAATATAATAATACCATATTATATAAAATGTTAGCCACTAGTAATATATTTATTTTAAAATTGAGTAAAGTTAATTTTAAATTGTTAAATATAATTTAAATATATGTTTTAATTAATTTTAATTTTAAATATTTTCTAAATAATTTTTAAATTTAAAATTCGTATGATTAATATACAAATATTAAGCCAATATACATTTTAAAAAATATAAAATATTGAACAAGGTTGAGATGAATTAAGATAAATTAGGCTGTCTAATCTTTAAAGGATGAAATGAGTTTTGAGCACACTTACTTTTATATAATAAAATAGTTTCGTTGAAGAGATATAAAAAGAAATGACCTTAATTAGTTGTAATACTGGTTTCTTATATTTTGTTTTAAATAATTAAAAATTATACTAATTTTATGTTTATAATTTTAATTTTTAAATACAAATTATTAAATATTTTTAAGATAACAAGTGTATATTTATTATTTAATACTTTTTATAAAATAATAGAAAAATTATTTAAAAAATCAAAAATTTATTGTTCTTGTATTTTTTTAATTCAAAATGATTATGTTTTGTTACTTTAATAATATAAAAGATTCAATTTTCTTAAAATGGAAAGAGATAAACGAGTAAAAATAGAAAATAGTAAATGTCGTGATTGATATGATAAAAAAAAAAAAGACAAAGTGTAAGAGAAAAAATATATAAAAATGAAAGTATAAAAAAAGTTAAAATGAACATAACCTTTCACCGACAATGACAACGCGACCTTGTGAAAATGATTTTTTAAAAACAAATATAGTAAAAGTGGAAAAAAGTTAAAATGAACGTAATTTCATGACTTTCTTTTCGGGTGGCCTTGGAAATAATTGTATTTGATTAGTTAAACGTGTTTTCGTTGACAGCAAATTGTGGTTGGCTAAATTTCTCTGTCTTTATATTTAAATCTATATATAATTAATTCATGAGTAAATTATATACCTATTTTTTGTTGTTGTTGAAGTGAGTAAGTTATATTTTTATCTTCACTTTCCCTTTTCTTCATTTTAAAAGTAATTTTTTCTCAAAAGATAAATATATAGTATATTTAAATTTATTTTAATGTAATTTTTTAATTCTTCATTTTTTTATCAATTTTGTGATTTTATAAGATAAAATAAAATTTCATATGTTTTTTTTTTATAGATACGTGGACAGACTAAAATTTTTACGGGGTGTTTAAGTTTAAAGTTGTATGCTAGTGACACTATTAGTCGTATAAAAAGATAAAATATCTTTTAAAGAAATATTCACAAACAATTAATACTTTTAATGTATTTATTTACATTCAATATGAAAATAATTAAAGTGTAATAAAAATAATAAAGTAAAGTATATAATAAAAAAATGGATTGCTAATTGCCATCGTTCAATAAAAATATACTTTTCAACTCATGTGAACGACAAGTGACTCCCACCGTATCGCGTCAACAATCGTCGTCTTTCTGATAAGATAATAAAGAAAATGAGTTGCTAATCCGTTCCCTTTCTTTTTAGGTGCTACACGTGTTACTTTACTTATTTCTGATAAGAAGATAAAAAAATATTTTGGATGATGTGACATTTCTCCCTTCAACTTAAAAAAAAATAATTTAAAATTAAGAGGATGAGAATGTTATTGTTAATGAGCTTTTAAAGATATTTATTAAGAAATATGTTATTAACATGCTTTTATTGTAATTTTCAATGTAATTATAGTGTAATTTTTAATCATTTTTCGCTTAATAGTAGTCTTAAAAAAAATCATGATTATAAGTGAGGGAACATGACAGGGGCTGTGTGCGGGCCTGCAAGGCTGGTGAATTCAATGATGGATCTCCAACAGGGGGCCATAATGTTGTTGGGTCCAACCATGAACGCGAAGGTGGCATTTGAACTATCGGAGAGAATCCCACACTTGGGGCTAAGGATGAAGGAACATAGCCACCGTGCTTTGGTGTTCGCAACAAGGCTTAAGCAATTGGGACTGAAGGTTATCTACCCTGGTCTTGAAGACCACCCACAACATGAGTTACTGAAATCCATGCACAACAAGGATTATGGGTATGGTGGGCTTTTCTGCATTGACATGGAAACGGAGGAGAGGGCTAACAGGTTGATGAACCACTTGCAGAACTATGGACAATTTGGTTTCATGGCTGTTAGCTTGGGCTACTATGAGACCCTCATGTCCTGTTCTGGCAGTAGCACCAGTAGTGAGTTGAATTCTGAGGAGAAGGACCTTGCTGGAATCTCACCTGGTCTTGTGAGGATGTCCATTGGGTACATTGGGACGTTGGAACAAAAGTGGAGCCAGCTGGAAAAGGCACTTACTAGACTTCAGGAATGTGGGCTCTCCAACAAGAACTGAATCTCATCACTTTTTCAATCGTATATACACTTATTGTGATGCTCCCTTGTGTGCATGCACGTATGTGTAGTTACTGTTTATTTGTCTTTAAGTGTAATATGTCAGTACTCAATATGGATGTACTGTACCCGTCTAATTTATGAATGAAGGACATTGTACAATGAGCTTTCAGATGGGTTATCTTTGTCCATAATTATTTGTAGTTATTTATCTTTATACTAACCTTGAGTTATCGGTTTTGTTCAAACATTGGCACCCAATAAATCCCTCGGCTAGACCTGATACCTTGAGTGTGTGTGTGTGTATTTAGAAAGAGATAAGAAGAGAAGGTACAGAAATAATAGAGGTGATAGAATGAGAAAAATAATATAAAAGATATATTAAATAATTTCTTATACTATTAAGATATTATAAGGTTCTCAGTTTAAACTTATCGAACACCCCAGTGCGTCCTTCTTGACTAGAGATATCTTAACCTTTCTTAAGGCCCAAATTCACCATGAAAAAATTGAAGCATTCTTTCATGAAGTTTTCTTCTAATTTCCAAGAAATCAGAAGGGACCATTTAAAGATAAAAAAATCATAAAGTTAAAAAATAAAAATTAAAAGGGGGAATCCAAATCAGATAGAAAACATCACAGATCTAGGATTCCTGATTGCGAGGTAAAACGGTCTGCTACCCCACTCACAGTTCAAATTTGGATGTCAATGTCAACCGTCAAAGACACCAAACTTCAATTTCAGTGGCATTTAAGTGTTTGCGTTCTTTTCCTTGCGCAAGGCCAATTGATGATTGCTTCCATTATAATTATAATTTATGGACAACTCAAATCACATGCTACTGGAATGGGATGTTCGATGAATGATAAATGTGACAAAATATAAAAAGTTTCAATTAATAATCATCGCATTATTTGGAATCGGATAAGCTAGGGAAACGTCATATATGCAAGCCGACAAATTTCTTTGTGATACACAACCATGAATGAATATTGAACCACAATCTGATTCTACAACTACTATACTACAAAGTAAAGGAAAAGTATATTTTCAAAAATATTAACTTTTGCTCATTTAACATTTATTTTAAACTCTTCTTTTATGTTAAACTAAGTAGTAAGTGTAATGATCATGTATTTTGTTTTAAAATAAATATATAACTTAATAACTAAAAATTTATAAATATGAATATTCAAAAATACATAAATATTTATAAAAAATTTAAAAGTTTATACAATATAATATAAAAATTATGAATGTAAAATTTATATAAGGTAATATGAGAAAATTAAATAATAATTTTAATTTCAAAATTTAAAATGAAATTAACAAAGAAACGTATAAAAAAATGCAAAAAAGAGAATGTAATTAATTGTAAATTAATGTTTATTTTTTAAATAGTATTGAGGTTGATAAATTTAATACCGTGATAGTGGGCAGATGGATTCGCACGACAATGACAGAAAAAAATAACGTGTGAATAGTTATATATCTGGAATTATTTTAATGTTACAATTTCAGCATTAACATGAAACTGAAATACAGGTTAAAACATGATATTAAAGAATACCATGGAGAATCTCATTAAAGAATAGTTTGGTAACACGGAAGAGCTGGACATGAACATGTGCATCCTCCGAGAGAGCAAGATATACTTGCGAGTGCCTCACCCAATTGGAGCATATCCAAAGCTATCATCTCCATTGTTTTTATATGTATATCATCCTCATCATCACTCAGTCATATATTATTATGATGATTGGCTGCGTATATGACTTAGTGATGTCCATGGGGACTCTTTAAAGCTAAATATTTCAACATAAGTAACTAGAAAGTCCGAATTATATCTCATAAATTAAAATAATTTAAAATTTTCTGAGTGTAAATTCATATTCATACATAATATATATATATATATATATATATATATATAATATGAAAAATATTAGAATAAAAATAATATTTGATATATTATCAATGTACAAAAATTTACACTATCATTTTATTTTCTAAATCTACTAACAATCAACTAGAAGTTCCAAATCCTATTACGGGAAAAGTTAGTGCGCTACTAGGGTTTTCAAGAAACCCATTCCCTTTCTTTCAAAAAGAGTCACAATCGGCGTTGGTCGATTTCTCTTCCCTAGCTGCTCAGCGAGGGACGTGAGGTTTTGGCAGGGAGTGGAGCTCCTGGAGTGCTCGTGAAGGAGGATCTTTGGCGCGTCTTCGTGTATTGTGTGGTTCTGTCGACATGAAGCGGAGAAACGGTCCACTGAAGAACTGGATCTTATGGACTAAAGCACCAAGAGAGGGAGATCTAGAGCATGCACAGGGATCTACGGTCTGGTGAAGTGAAAGCGACTGAAGTACTTTCTGATGCTAATCTTTCCAATTCTTATACTTATAAGGACAAAGTCCTTGAATCAAATAATATGGATTTAATTCTGAATGATGATGAAATTCTTAAATTAATTTTGTATGACACTAGACGGATTTACAAAAAAAAATTTAAACAATTACAGATGATTTTTGGAATTACAAATGAATTTACATGCCTATAATATCTTTATCGATAAATAATTACAAACAGATTTTACAATTCGTTTATAAGTCACAGACAAAATAACCCGTCTATAATTTATAGATGTAAAAATATTTCTTTAACTTAAATACTGAAAAATTCGTTTGTAATTTACAGATAAAAAAAGCCGTTTATAATATATAGACAAAAAAGTTGTTTGTAATTTACAGATAAAAAAATCTATCGTTAACTTAAAAACAAAAAAATTTGTTTGTAATTTATAGACAAAAATTCATCTTTAATTTAAAGACAGAAAAATCCATATGTAATTCATTTATGATATATTTTACTATTTTTGTTACTTTTTGTTTATATACATAGTTATTCCTACTTGTTCCTGATTATCAAAATTTCTAAACATAATAAAAACTACAAAATTAATTCAAAAATGATTTATAAAATGTAAAATTTAAATGTCATTGCAAATGAAGACATAAACATCCAAATAAATAATATTAAAAATAAAATACAAGTGCTCATCACGAATAATTCGTATGATCATCATCTGAAGGAGCATTGCCATCGATAGATGAGGAGTCGGAAAAGGAACGATGCATGAAGCTGAAAACTGATGGAATTAAAGCTGGTGGAGGAGAAGGAAGAGGTGTGGAGCTGCTTACTCTCATGAGCTCAAAATATGCATGCATCTGCATATGTTATTGCTCCATTTGCTGCTAGACCTCTCTTTGCATCCTTGATGCCACCTTTTTCTCTATCTTCTTCTCTATTTTCCTTGCTCACTTCTTCTTTCATGCACTTTCCTTTCTCTTCTACATCTCCTCATTTTACTTCTAGTATTCTTCATTGAGGGCATGGACCTGAGTGCGGACCATGTCCTTCACTTCCTCAAGTGCAAGAGAAGGGGCATCTCCAATGACAGATGCAGGGGACATGAAGCCTGCAAAGAGGTCCCTATGCCATAAATGTGACCTTTATAAAGGTCACCCACTGTCTGTGACCACATAGCATCCTCATCAACTGACTTTGAATCCTGAGAAGATGCATTCTCAAGCCTTTAAACATAGTCATTCTATAGTTCAGTTCAAATAATTAGATATTAATATGGAGAACTATTTAATAAATCACTAATATTAACATATATTATCAATAAGAATGACTTACATATTTGGCTTGAGATCGTGTATTAACTCATAGGTTTTTGTCTCCCCTGCGTAGTTGGCCTCTTTAATGACTTCTTCTGTAATTCCAATTAAATTACAATCTCAAATATGAAATTATAGAAGAGTAAAATAAATTTTCAAATCATATACTAAGTTCGTCTTAGTGCCAGCTAAAGTCGTAGAGCCACCAGTATGCAATGATTCCCCCTTATTTGATGCCCTGTTTGTCTTGTTCTTTACAAAAATATTTTTAAACTCATCCATACTCCAAAACTCCTGCAATGTATGAAATAAGTTGGGTGCTATCCAATCAGTAGTATAAGAGTCTTGACGGACCTATGTGTATATCTGTCTTAGTCGCTTTGCAGTGTGACTCTTCCAGGCCTTGAAAATCATCTTTTCATCCTGGGAGAAAATGGAGAAGTTGTTTTACATAAACACAATTTCATTAGAAGAGGTACAAGCAGCAATATATAATTACACTTAGTTAAAATTAATTAACTATTATTACCTTCCAATCTTTGAACCATTCTATCTTTGTATCCTTAGGCACCTTTGCAAAACTTGTGTAAGACGTATCAAACATCTTCTTAATGGTATCTGTGACTTGGTAGAGACCTTTCTGCGGCATCCAATTGAAAACACAATAAAATAAAATAATTATTATAACATTCACATTAAATACGCAATGTTAGGCATATTTTTAAGGAAACTTACCAAGTAGACCCATCCCATCTCAAAGTTTCTAACGATCTCGATGATGCCCAAGTCTGTGATGACTATTGCCCACTTATAGTTGGGACAGCAGTGGATCTCTCTCCTGTACCCTGTGTAGTAGGCAGTGCAGAGTGTGAAACTCGTACTAGAGGGGGAAGAGCAATATACCTAGAATTAAGCACCATGATAAATTGCTTCTGTCCCCTAGACTGGGAGGTCTGCACTATAGTTGGTGTGGAGGTCGAAGTGGGAGCGGTGGATGAAGGAGTGTTACCATGATTAAGACACTGAGCAGCAGCCTTCTTATCTTTACCTACCATATTTGAATTAAATACAATATATGTTTAGAGACGAATACCATAATCTTTATAAAATATGGTTAATAATTTTGATAACTCAAAATAAATAATCATAGAAACATAGTAAATTGACAAACCTACTTACTTAATTTACCTCGTTTACTTTGAAGACTACCTTCATCATCATTCGATGAAATGTCATTCATAAATCCTTCCTCCTTATCTTCACTCATGTTATCCATTGCATTATTTCTTAAAGCTTGGGTAAGAGGGTCAATTGTTTCAATTTCATTCAAAGGAGAAGATAAAATTGGAGGGACAACAATGTCTACTACGCGTGAAGGGATTGAGTAATCAATTTGATATGCATCTTCATCATCTACTTCATCACTTTCAATTTGACCCCTTGGTTTAGTTTTTATTACAATCCTCCAACTTTTATTATATTTTCTAGTGTAAGATAAAAAATATACTTGTCTTGCATTTTGTGCAATGATGAAGGGGTCAAAGCCTCTATATCTTTTGGTATGATTAATTTCAATTATATTGTAATAGTTATGTTTACGTGTCTCTATTGGGCATGTTGGATCAAACCATTCACACTTGAATAAGACAATCTTTTTTATAGTTTCACCAGCATATTCAAGCTCAACTATTTCATTAAGTTTCCCATACTAAGCACACTCACTATCACTTAATCTCCTATGACAATCAAACTATGAATTTTTTTTCCTCCATGTTTCAAAGTAAATGTCTTTGTATCCTCCATACAAATTGGGCTTGCTAATTTCCCTTGATTCATCCATCCAGACAACATTCCATAAGTAGGAAAATCATTTATCGTCCACATCAGTGCTGCCTTCATATTAAAATTTTGCTTCCTTGATAGTTCATAAGTTACTACACCCTTACACCACAACTTTTTTACCTCATCAATCAAAGGTTGAAGGTATACATCAATTTTAGCTTTTGGATTTTCTAGAACAAGAATTATACAAGTCAAGAACAAATATGAATTTTTCATGCTCATTTCGGGAGGAAGATTAAAAGGTGAAACCACAATAGGCCAACAAGAATATGATTTATTAAATTGATTGTTTGGAGTGAACCTATCAACATATAACCCTAACCTTACATTTCTAGGATTAGATGCAAACTTAGGATACACTTGATCAAAATGTTCCCAAGTCTCACCATGAGATGGATGAGTCGTTATCCCATCACTCCTTTTATTTTCAACATGCCACGTCATGTAAGGAGCTGAGCTCATAGATGCATACAACTTTTTCAGCCTAGGAATTAAAGGCAGATAATGCATTCTAGTTTGTGGTACATCTTTATGTTTACCACTTCTACCACCTATTCTTGGTTTAAACTTAGGCTCTTCACAGAATTTGTAATTGGTCAAAACAACATCATCTTTGTAATACAACATACAGCCTTTCAAATAACAATCAATTTTGACTTCTTTTAATCCAAATTTGGTAACTAATTTTTTTGCTTGGTAAAAGTATTTTAGGATTGAGTTAGGTTGGGGACTAAGCTCATTAATTAATGTAGTCCATTGATCAAATGAACGCTGAATTTGATTGCCTTCTGACTTTATGTTTACTGCTAAAGATAATTATGAATGCACACACCCATCCCATAAAGGCTTGTTTGCTGCCTCTAAAAGATTATAAAACCTTGTAGCCTCTCCATTAGGTTCTTGTTCAGCTTCAAAATCACAAAAAATTCTAAATTCAAGACCAACAACATCATAAACCATTTCTTGATAATGACTATTGCTTTCTTCCCAACTTACATTACCTACATCCTCACTTGATTGCAATATATTTGAAATGCCTACTTAATTTTTCACATTAACTACTTCTCCATGCTCAATCCATATCCAATAATCATGTTTAAATCCAAACTTATACAAATCATACCTAATTGACTCAATATCTAAAAACTTTCTACACTTGCACTTAGAACATGGACACCTAACTTTTTGATTAGTGTTGAATTACTACGAATTACAACAAACACGTATAAATTCCTCTACAACCTCAAAGAATTCAGGTTTTATTTCACTCAGACTTAGGTGCAACCTATCATACATCTACTAACGATTTCTGAGAAACATCTGGATCAAGAACTATATAAACCATTACAAATACACAATGTTGTATCAACCTTCTATTTACATTACACAAATTTTTAATATAAATTTTGGTAGAATCTCCCTTAATACATATCAATTTCCTTACATTTGTTTACACCTAAAAAAAATTCAAAATTTTCACCACACATAACTAATATATTATATAACAATTTATTAATCAATGCATAAAAAATAAACACATCACAATCCTAAACCGTTCTAAAGCACATCCCCTTATAACTCCATAACATGCATATTTTACAAACTCTGCAAATAAAAATAATTCTACAGCACACAATAATCAGATTTGGAGAAGGACTTCTACGTTCTTCCTCTCAGTCATACAATCTCTAATCCTACAACTTTATCTTACATTCTAAAATAAATAAAAAATTAAAAAATTAAACCGATTAAAAGTTAGAGTATCATACCAGGAATACAATGATACAAATTATCTTTCAAATAGATGCTCCAATTACTCACAAAAGCCAAAAACTAAAGCTCCTAAAGAGAGACATAGAGAGAGGCGAGAGAGAGAGAGAAAATTATGCAAAATGAAGAAGAAGAAGGAGGAGGCGTGGTTTTATGTGTTTCGCACATTACAGATGAAAAAAATTTGTTTGTAAATGATTTAATAAAACAGTGCATTTTAAAAGTTTAAATACAGACAGATTTATCGTCTGTAAATTCTTCATATACAATTATCGACGAAAAAACCTGTCTGTAAATTGCCATATGAAAAATTAGTAAAAAACGACAATATTTACAGATGAATTTTCTCGTCTGTAACTCTGCTCCAAAATTCCCTCCCATTTTTAAATTATAGACAGATTTTTTTGTCTATAATTCCTGTCTATAACACTTTGTGCCAAATGGCGGGCCAACTACAAATGAACATTACTGATGGATAAAAATCCATCTACAATACAAACATATTTACAATGGATTTTTCAGAAAATTTTAAAAAAATATTCAATTATCTGTCTGTATTATAGACGACGTTTTATTCGTCTGTAAATAATGCTTTTCTAGTAGTGTGACTTTAATATCAACCTCGCGACTGAGGATAATTCTGACTTGTTTGAGAACTCTAGGAATTTATGTCTAGATATTAAAACTCCTCGAGAGGCTTATGAAGAGTGGTGCTCTCCTTGGAAGTTAACGCTTATTGTAAAACTCTTAAGTAAGTCAGCTAACTTTAGATACTTGAATCAAAAACTGAACAACATTTGGGAGAAGAAAGGGGCTTTAAAAATTCTTGACCTTAATAATAATTTTTTTCTTGTCAAGTTTGACAACTTAGACGATTATAAGTATGCCCTGTTTAAAGGACCTTGGTTAGTTCTAAATCATTATCTCATAGTTTAGAGATGACGACCTCTTTTTAGACTGAAAGGCTATAATTTGAGAAAGATTGTTGTGTGGGTGCGTATACCCAATTTATCCCTTGAGCTTTATAATTCTAAATTTCTATGGAAAGTTGGGAATTCTTTTGGAACAATGTTGAAAGTTGATCCTCATATTTCCTTGGTATCTAGAGGGATGTTTGCTAAGATATGTATAGAAATAGATTTAAGAAGGGAGTTGGTCCCAACATTTAAAGTCTTAATTAGGAATTCAAATTTAAGTATGAGGACTTCTATCTCATTTTCTTTAACTATGAAAAATATGGCTATAGGCAGGAGCAGTGTGTGGATTTTGTCAATCTTAGCCAGAGGAATAAGGATCAAGCTACAAACATCAATGTTAGTATAGGTAGTAATGTGGGTAATAAGATGAATAAAAATGAGGGCATACAAAAGTTTATCTTGACTGAGTAAGGTTAGGGTTGTGAACCTAGACAAGATAGTAACCAATTTGGTCCTTGAATGTTAGTAAAAAAAACTAGAACAAGCCATTAGTGATGACTTTTATTCTGAGACTCTTAGCAACCAAGGACTTCTGCCCAAAAATAAGTTTGACCCTAGGGACCAATCTAGCCAGAAAATAAACTCCAAGTCCCTTAGTATCCTCAGAATGAGTGAATTTAGTGAAAAAAACATCTAAGAATATATCTCTGCCTGTATTTGGGAAAATGGATAGAGTGAATGATGCTATTTTAAATCTGAATAAACCAAATACTCCTCATACTGACCTGGATAGTCAGGTGATTACTGCTGATAAAGAAAATAGGGATACCTTTTTGTTAATAAGCAATTTGAAAAGAATATCCAAAGAAATTCTAGAGGTAGGAATTTTATATAGAACCTTTTAGGTATGAATCCTAAAAATTTATGGATTAATCAAGATTTTCAAGAACACTTCCTCAGTGATAGACCTCTAGATGTCTCTTATCCAATGAACTGTGAGAAAATGGACCATTTAGTCTTTAATAATGTTGAAAATGTGCTGCCTTTGGTAAGTCATAGTTAGTTGTCTCAGCATCTTGATGATGCTAATAACCCCAAACAATAGGTTCATGAATTATCTATTTTGGAATTGTAGGGGTGTAGGGAATAAGACTTTTCATTGACTAGTCAATGATTTAATTAGAATCTATAAGATAGACTTCATTGGCCTTTTTGAACCTAGAATCAGTTCTGCTAAGGCTGATAATGTTATTAGGAAAATCAACCTTAATGGATCAAAGAAAGTAGATGCTAGGGCGTTTGCTAAGGGAATATCGTGTTGCTGGAACATCAGGAAAGTCACTATTAGCACTATATCCACTGATAAATACATCTTTCACCTTAATATTATTAATGGTTAGTGGGATTGGATTTTATTTTCAATTTATATGAGTCCTCAAGAAAATCTAAGGGCTAAGTGTTGACAATTATTAACTGAATTTAGCTCCTTTGTGAAAAAGCCTTGGTGTCTAGTTAGAGACTTTAATTCTGTTCTATACCAACATGAAATAATTAGGGGTAGACCTGCTAATCTTAACCTGATCCAGCAGTTTTGGTAGTTGCTTTGATACTTGTGGCCTGTGAGAATTTTGATTTTAAAGGAAACTATTTTACCTAGCAGAAAGGTAATATTAGGGAAAGGATTGATAGAGTCGTTAATTATTCCTAGAGAATGTTGTTCCAAAATAGCTTGTTGATTCATATTCCCCTTTTAAAATCTGGTTATGTTGGGCTTTGGCTAAAAATAAGAAACTAAGACAGTTTTGATTCCAACAAGAAGCCTTTTAAGTTCATAGCCCCTTGAGTTTCTCATAGTGACTTTCCTAATCAAGTTAGAAATTCCTAACTGGTCTCTAGGTGTTGGAATGATAATATTAGCTGTTTTCAACATAATATCTCATATTGGAATATTAATACTTTTGAGAATATTTTTAACAGGAAAAGGCGTTTGTTGAATAGAATTAGGGAGATCTCTTGTATGCTAGCTGTAAAAGATAATCTTTTTCTAAGTAATCTGATAAAATCTTTATGGCTGGATTACAAAGAATCTTAGACCAAGAGGAAATGTTTTGGGCCCATCAGTTCAAGTCTAATTGGTTGAAGCTTGGTGATAGGAATAACAATTTTTTTTTCATAAAGTTGTTATTATTCATAGGCAACGAAATTATATAGAAACTCTGAAAGATGACCTTAATAACTGGGAGTATGAGTCCCAAAAACTCCAATCTCTTGCTATTAAGTTCTTTAGAAACATTTACTGTGACCCATGCCCCCAATAGCCCTCCCCTCAACATTGTGTCCTCCTTTCCCTTCTTGAAATCTCCTAAGGTGGCTACCCTAAATGTTGACCTCTCCATACAAGAAGTTAAATATGCTTTATTTAGTATAGGCAACATGAAATATCCCGGCCTTGATGAACTCCATGCTTTATTTTACAAAAGTCAATGGGACCTTTTATCCCCTTTCATTTTTTATTTTGTGTCCTCTGTGTTTAGGGATCCTGCCAAGGTTGCTAAGGTTAATGTTACCTCTATTGTTTTTATTCCCAAAATTGAGAATCTGGAACACCTTAAACACTTTAGGCCTATTTCCTTATGCAATGTTAGTTACAAGATTATTACTAAAATTCTTTGTAATAGAATAAGGGAATCTTTGCCCTGCTTAATCTCTACAAACCAATCTAGTTTCATTTTTGGAAGGCATTGATAACACTCTGGTTCTTCAAGAATTGCTTCATTCTTTCCATCATCTTAACAGAAACAATAGTTACATGATGATCAAGTTGGACCTGAAAAAGGCCTATGACTGGCTCAGATGGGGTTTTATTAAAAATATCCTCCAGCAAATTGATCTAAGTTCTCAGTTAGTCAATCTTATTTATCAATGTGTTTTTAGCCTTCAATGTTCATTAATTGGAATAATAGTCAAACTGAGGAATTTAACCCTAATAAAGGAATTAGGTAGGGAGACCCCATTTCTCCCTACCTTTTTGTCTTATGTATAGAAAGGTTAGCTTATCTAATCCAAGACAAAATTTGCAGTAGGGAATGGTCCCCTTTCTCTTTTGAAAATAAAAGGCCTAAAATATCTCATTTGTTTTTTGCTAATGGCATAATTCTCATTGCTAAAACTGATATTTTTCAGTCTAAGATGATTAATTCTGTACTTAGTGATTTTAGTTCTACAGTTGGATTATTTATTAATAATGATAAGTCTTCAATCTTTTTCTCCAAGAATTGTGACCTTGCCTTATCTCAGGATATTAGCCTCATATTAGGTTTTAAACAATATGCCCAGTTTGGTAAGTACTTGGGCATTCCTTTTAATCATTTTACACCAACCAAACAAGACTTTGCCTCTTTAGTTGATAAAATTAGGAAAAAAAATATCTCTTTGGAAAATGAAGTCTCTTTCTATGGTTGATAGATTAACCCTAGCTCAGACTTCTATTATGAGTATTCCATCCTACTTTACGCAGTTTATTTTAATCCCCAAGTCTGTATGCAAGACTATTGATTCTATATATAATCAGTTCATTTGGAGTTCTTTAGGAGGTAGAAAATGCCATTTAATTAGTTGGGATAAGGTTTGTATAGCTAAAAAGGAGGGGGTTTGGGATTCAGGGTGACCCATCTTATTAATCAAGCCTATATCTCGAGACTTTGTTGGAGACTAATCAATTCCCCTAAGAATTTGTGGGTCCAAGTCCTTTATAGTAAGTATAATTTCTTTCTTGGAAAGAACTCTAGCCTTGGTAGTGGTCGACAGTGCTCTCACTTATGGAAAAGTATAGGCTCTGTTTGGTAGAGCTTCTACAAGGGGCTTGGCTGGGTCCCTAGTGATGGGTTAACCATAAGATTTTGAGAGGATCAGTGACTCCCTTCTCAGTAGAGTCTGAAACTTTGTACAAACCATTTGAATAATAATATAATTAGAATATACATTTAATATAATTTTTAAATTAATTATTATTAAAATTATAATTTTTACTATGTGACAACTTATAATTGAATAATAGCATGACTTAATTAAATTATAAAATAAATTGATAACTTCATAAATTTTTACACATGTAAATTAATAAATTTATAAACCTTCTGAATAATAATATGTGATTTAAATAATAAGATTATAGGAAAAGTATTAAAATAAATTTTATAATAATTTTATAAATATCTATTTATGCAAATTAATAGACTCAAGATATTAGAATAATAAAACAACATTTAGATAAAAAGACTGAAAATAATTATAACGAGACAGTAATTTTATAGATATTTACTTATACAAATATGAAGAGTATGATAAGTTTATAAATAAAATTGTATGTGAATATAAATTCGTTTAAATTGGATTATGTCAATTTTAAAAATTGCATCTAAAATTTCATTTGATTCTAACAAAAATTATTATTTCAATTTTTAGCCTTTTGATTTAGTTCTACAATTTTTACAATTCACATTAGATTTGCTTGACTTGTGAGCACACCTATTTAATTAGAAAAATAAAACTGATATAAAACATTTCAACAAATTACGCTCTCCGTCTTATTTTTTTTCTTTAACTCTTTAATAAGTTTGTTTTCTTTATTTTTTTTATAAAATTAGTGAATACTTATTTTAAATATTTTTATCTTTAACACTTAATTTTTGTTTATAAAAGATAATGAATAACTGAAATATTAGTTGGTATAATAGATGAAGGGTATAATAAGAATTTGAATAACATTCTTTTAAAATAATTTAGAATACTAATATTTTTTGTGTGCAAAATCACAAATGTCAAAGGAAAAACAGAAGTATATAAATTTAAAAATGATTTTAAGTGACCAAAAGTAACTATTTTTTATTAAAAAAATATTACATCAATCATATGAAGTATATAAATACTATCTCTTTTAATAAAAAAAATATTATTATTATATACTTAATACCAGTCCGTAAGAGTTATTAACAAAATAAATATAAATATTAATTCTTACTAATTAGCTTGCTTAAAACATGAATTCAGAAATTTAAAATATATATTTTTTAATAAAAATTACATTAACATACATTAAAACTTAAAAAAATATACACCCAACACTTGTTAGCATTTGTCATAAATATTTTGTCTGGTAGAAGCCATGCCATGTATACGTGAAGCAACACATGTTCAAACTCAACGAGGCAAAACAAAAGGGAACGTAAAAGAATAAAACAGGACACATGGCCGAATCATTGCTTATCATACGCTAAACCTCTAACAACCACATGCGCTAATTATTGACCCTTTTTAGAGCAATAGTAACACGTTCAGACTCCAGCTCAGAGCTTCACCTCTGGTTTTAATGTTCATGCTTCTGATTTTAATTAAAAAAAAAACCTTAAAGAGGGACCATGCAATGCATCGCAATTCGCAAGCGAGTTTAATGGAGTATGCAATAGTGAAAAGTCAACACTTGCCATAGCCATTTCCTGAAGCACTACTCAACTAAGTCACCAATGAAATCACGAAACCACTTAAAGTAGGTGATTGAAGGACCATTGGAAAGGCAAAATTTTAGGGGACAGGAAATTGAAGGACCATGATTTCTCTGTGCATGGTACTAGGATTTTTATGTCCACCCTGAGTCAACGCTGGTTTTAATTTTTGGTCTTATTGATCAGTTGTTAAAATATTGTTTAAATAATTTATAATATATTTTTAAAAAGTATAAAAAAAAACATCTTTTTACATTTTTAATAAAAAAAAAGAGTACTTTTCATTCTTGAACTAATATCTTAACATTTGTCATAAACTTTTGTCAATTAAGTCTAGGAATATTCTTCAAATGGGTCATCACATCATAGTATTAGTGAATGGGGTCACAACAGGATGCACCGATATTGAACATAAATTTGAGGCACAGTTGCATCCCATTCGCTACATCCACCGTCCCTCTTTAATCGGGACACATAGTTCTTCTTTTCCTTAATTTTGTGGAGTTTCCAAGTAGGGTATAGTACTAGTTTTCATGTGGATGTGGGGGTGCTTTGACTTGTGTTCTATAAATTTAAAGCGCTCTGCAAAGACACTTAAGTTGCTCATGGCTTGCTCTTGTTGACTTTTTCTCCTTTAAACCGTCATTCACCTCTCAATTAATGCTCTCATGATTCAGATACAATCTACCCAACCCGTTATATGTCTGTATGATTCTCATTTTCCACAAAAATATGAGGTCGCATGCTTTTATTGCGTAACTCGGCTTCGTTTTTATAGTCATCCAAAATTTTGAAAATGTAAAACATTATCGTGTTGTAAAATTCAGAACGTAACCTGAATAAAATTACGAAACATTAGTTACATTGTTTGGGAACTCGTTTTCAGTATACTTTTTAGTTGTTGCAACATTTTTTAAGTGCCGTGTAGCGTTTCAAAATGTGCATAGTTGTTTCCTCTTATCCAAGAATTAGTCATACCGGTGCCAAATTAAGTTCGTGTGCATCACGATATTATTAAATTATAACAATGAATGATCAGTTATATTTATAATTTAAAATATTATTAAAAGCTTAGAAATGCACTTTTACAAACAACATTTTTTCAAAATTATTGATAATATAAATGAATTCTTCCCTCTTTCTAGTCTTTCGTATATAGAAACTAGTAAATATGTCTGTGCATTGCACAAATTTATTTTATTTTTATTAAATTAATTTATTTTAAATATAAAATATATAATTTAAATATAAAAATATATAAATATAATAAAAAATTTATTATATTAAATATAATTATAGTGAGATTATGAAATATATTTTGAATTTTAATATATAAAATAATAAATAGGTGCAGTTAATTATATATATATATATAATAAAAGCATTTCAGCTTTTTTCATTTGAGAATATTTATTTTCATTTTAATATGTCTGTTGTTATTTTTCACATTTTAATAAATATGTATAGTCTCAGTCTGGTGCTATTAAATACGCATAGTCTCTCATGATATGAAAGTATAACTCCTCGGACTCCGTAGCAAGGATCACGAGCATTTTGAAAACAGAATTGTTAGAATAAAATACAAATATAACATCAAGCTTAATAATAGAAATTTGTTGTGTTCTGATATCCATTATTAATGGGCGAAGAAATTAAGAAACACGCATAAGAAATGCATTGTTGCAGAATCACATTCGGAAAATCAAACTGACCAAGAACCAAGAATGGTCTCAGTACTCGTAATGTCATATAAGCAGGATGGTTGGGAAACTTCCTGGCTTTGGCAACTAGGAATTAACCAAGTGCACGCACAAAAACATCAACAGTCCATTTCAGGAATAATTTTATCTGGACTTCAATAAGTAATTAGTTTCTTTTATATATATATATATATATATATATATATATATATATATTAAAAATAGTCTTTATTAAAAATAATTTTAGATTTAGTTTTTTTTTAAATGGTTTATTAATTGAGAGTTGTCAAGTGATAATTAAATAAATATTATTTCACATTATACTTACTATGTGGGATGCTAGCTTTAGATGTGATAGATTTAGATAAGTAATTAATTTTAAAAAAAATACACTTTTTAAAATTAAATTTTATTAAATTTTTGTTTTGTTTTTAGTCTCGTAAAATTTTAAATTTTTAAAAATAAATTTTATTATTATCTCTTGAATCAACATTGTTGATTTAAGTAGCACCTTGCGCGTTATCTTTTTCTTTGAAATATTTGATAAATTAATGTTATCTATAATCAAATAGTAAAATAGTTTAGTTTTGAATGTAATGATAAAAAATTACAAAAACAAAATTAAAATTAATAAACATGCAACATTTCAAAGTTTTCTAATTATTCTACTTTTATTGTTATATAAAAAAAGTTTATATTCTTATTGTTCAAGTTTTAGGTAAATCTGAATATGATTAGACCAAATATTTGTATTTCACACCAAATAGAGAACCTCTACATTATTTCAATTGATAAATAAAAAATAGAAAAATAAGTCAAAGGAAACATAATAAAATATGTCTTCCTATCTTACATAATATAACTTCTTCTTATCCTACTGAAAATTCTTTCTAGAAAATGATATTTTGACTATAATATTAACTAGTCAAGTATTCCTAAGAGAAGATGAGGCTAAAAAAAAAAGTTATTTTGACTTCATATGATACTAACTTTTTAAGTATTCCTAAGAGAAATATGAAGTATAAGATACTACCTAAATCAATAATGTTGATTCAAATTTAAGAGATAACAGTAGGATTTATTTTCAAAAAATTATAATTTTACCAGATTAAATTGAAAACAAAAATTTAACAGAGACTAATTAAAAAAAAATGTATTTTTTAGGAATTAACTACTTATTTAAATTATGTCACGTCTAAAGCTAGCATTCCACGTGCCACATATGATACAAATATTGTTTTCTTAGTCATCACTTGACGTTTCTCAATTAACGGCAAGAATTATCTAAAAAAATTGCATAATCAAACCCAAATTTTTTTTAATAAAGGCTATTTTCAAAAAGGAGTATATTTTTAGGGACTATTTACTTATTTAAGCCTTTCATCTAATAAAATTTGGTGAAATTAGTTATAATCAATCAGATGTGTAATAAAAATTACTAAAAACAATTACAATTTACTAACAAACAAAATTTTATTAAATGTTAGTATATACAACAAAATAAAAATTAAAAATAAAGGTGTTTGCTATGTTACTTGTATTTTTTGAAAAGACATTCTAACACTACAATAGAAAAGACATTAGAAAGTAGTTTCGTATTGTTTTAGAGAGCAGTGCAAACTGTTCTAATAAACATTGCTATGTCACTTAGAGAGCAATTCAAATAACTACTCTCTAAAGCATGAGTATGAACCAAGAATTTAAATTTTTTTTTTATGAGTTTTCTATTACAAACTAAAATTAATTTATTATTATGTTTAAATTTAAATTTGTATATTTGACATTCAAAATTTCTTTATTTTTATTACAAATCAAAATTAATTTTTTGTCTCGGATATTGAAATTCAAGTTTGTATGTTATGTTAACTAAATAGTCCATATCCATACAAACCAAACACTAGTAAATAGAAAAAAAAAAAGAAGAACAAATTAATGAGATATTTCATTGTTAATAGAGAGAAATGTGATAAAGGTATCCATATACGTGAAAGAGATCAACTTTATAAGGATAGAGAAGATGGAGAACACGAGAAAAACTTATAAATATAAAAAACCAACTTTAAAATTTTAATATATAAGAGCGCTTAATATATAACTGCTTTCTAAAGTCATCAGCTCTCTAAACTGTGACTTTAGAGAAATGTTAATAAAAAACTATTCTCCAAAGTATAATTATAAAGAATGGTTAACAAAAAATTGTTGTTCAAGTATATATAAAGTGAAATATGGCATAGTGTAAATTTTATTTAAATTGATAAATGATTTTTTTGTTATCTTAAAAATTAAAGAACATTTATTTATTTTCTTAAAAAAAATCCAATAACTCTTATTATCTATTATATATTTAATATAAAATTAATGATAATAATTGTTACACATGTAAGAAGACATAAAATATCCTCTTAATTTATAAGGCATTGTAGAATTTAAAAAAATAAATTATTAGTATACACTTTGAAAATTTGTACTAATAAATTATGTTGTATAGTAATATATATATATATATATATATATATATATATATCAACAAATTATTGGTTATATAATATATAGTTTTTTAGTATAAATCTTTGAAGCTTATATTAATAATTTTTTTAACAAAAGTTATTTTATTGACAATTTTTATTTATTAGTGATTAATAGTAATTTGTGCAATGTGAATTAGAGCCTCCAAAGTAATGTTACGTAAGTATCATCTATAGTTAACGACTTATATCTTTGTATTTCATGGATTGAAATTGTTTTGTTTTACACGTCACAAAGTGACAGAACATCAAAACAAAGATAATTATTTATAATGATGGGTTTCACGTTAGTCACGTATTAATTATATTAATTTGACTCTTGTGAGAAATCACTAACAATATACTATGACCTATTTAACTAGGTTCTTTTCATATGAGTGACGATAATATAATCTTCAATTTTAGGATGGGCACTAGTGAGATTCACTTCAAAAAAATTTAAAAATTAAAGCAAATTAATTTGACTCATTTTAGTATGAGACAAATCAAATTGGTATGTTTCAATTAAGATGATAATTAAGCAGGTTGGATGAGTGACTTAAATGATTTTATTAAAGTAGAACTTGAGCATTCTTTGTGCCTTAAATCTTAAGAAGAAAATGCATTTTTTTTAATTACAAGTAGAGGTGTCAAATTGGGCTTAGTCCAACAGCTCTGCATGCCTAGCTCATTAAAATTGGTCGATCGGATTGAATACTTTGGACTCGTTGGCTTGTCTAACCCATCTTATTTTAGCCCACCAAAATATGAGCCAATGGTGAGCTAGGACAGACTTGTCTGTTAGGCCCATTTTTAAATTTTTTGTAATTTTTTTGGTTTAATTTTAGGTAGACTGACTCATTAACCATTGACTCAGTAATCTTATTATTGGGCTTAGTCCAACGGCTCTACATGCCTAGCTCATTAAAATTGGCCGATCGGATTAAATACTTTGGACTCGTTGGCTTGTCTAACCCATCTTATTTTAGTCCACCAAAATGTTGGCCAATGGTGAGCTAGGATAAACTTGTCTATTAGGCCCATTTTTAAATTTTTTGTAATTTTTTTGTTTAATTTTAGGTAGACTAACTCATTAATCTATTGACTCACTAATCTTATTATTATTATTTTATTTTTTGGTCTTTAATAAGCTAGCCCATTAGTCTGGTAACTTACCCTTAAACAGGTCAGATGTAAAATCTAACCCATTTTTAAAATGAGACAGGCACGGGCTAGCTTGTTTTTGGGCAAACTTTTGACAAGCTAGGATAGGTCAATCTGTTTTGACACCCTTAACTAAAAAATGATGGAAGAAACTAGATTTAGAAACCATAGAAAAAAACTTGAGGAGTCAAATTGGATTCTTACACTTGCATGGAATTTAGGATATTAGCTATTGTTAGTCTCTCTTAACATGAGCATCAGCATCTTGCTAACATTTGAGGTTGCAACCTTTCTTTAGTGTTTCTGCAAAGGATACACTCGTACACTGTAACTCTCTCATCGCGTGTCGTGATGATCAAGAGATTTATCGCTAATCCTCATCAAAATTTTAAACACAATTAATGCAATACTAAGGTGCTAACCTCCTGTGAACATTGGATATAAACCATACATCGAACATGTTGTGAACATTAAACAAACAAAACGAGGGGGGTTCAATTTTAATTCACTCAAATAGGAAATTAATTTGTAAGATTCAATTAACAAAATGTGTTAATCCCTAACTTGTCCATATTAATTCTATCACAAATCTTCTTAGAATTTAATACTTCAACCTCCCTATAAATTAGGTTAATTAAACAAGCGTCAGTTAACCCTAAAGTTCCTTACGAATTAACCTGTCTCTCTTACTTTTTTTTTATAGGCATGATATTGAGCTAATGGGCCTGATAAGTAAGCTCTGAATTAACCTTTTGATTGCTTGGATGATTAACCTTTTCTTTATTGGTTATTTACCTTAATTAACTCTTTAATTTATTTTGATATGACCGAAGGGGTGTTGATATCCCTTGTCCAAAGGTAAGGTCAAAGAGGTGTTGGTACTCCTCATCCCAAGGTAAGGCCGAAGGGGTGTTCTATTCCCTGTTTTGTAGGATGGCCAAATGGTGTCTTATCCAGTACACTTGCCCCCCCAACCCCGAGAAAAGATGACGTAAGGGCTTGAATTAAGGTTTCATTTAGAATGAGAAGGTACAGAGTTGATGTTGCCTCATGGTTTATGCTGTGAAACAAAAGGCTGGGCTTTTACGATCGTTGATGCAAAATAGATCTTACGATTGGGAAGAGTGGTGACACTTCATCTACCCGATACCTTGTATTATAAAATAAGAGGTGGGGTGAGGCAGCATTTACACATTTGCTTTGCATCGAAGGGTATATACTATTATAGTTCGAGTATCCAGCATTGCAAAAATTGAGGTACGTTTGTTCTGCCGTTATCCTCCTCGTCATTTTATCTTTGATTATGGATATAGATAATCTGATTGAGTGGGAGGATTCCTTGTCCTTGTCGAATAATTCGGGATCGAGTAATGAATCGGTTGGAAAGGTGAGAGAGGGAAATGTAGATGGGGCTCTTACTGAGGTTACGAGCGCAGGGGTCAAGGATGCTTCGATAAGACCTGTTGACGAAGTTGTTGCTGAACCGAGTGGTATGGTGAGGGACTCGAGAAATCAGGCACAAACACCAATTACCGAAGAGGTGAATTCTAAATCGGATGAAGTATTCCCTAATGCAAGCCCCATGACAAAAAGACCTATGTTTCTGCTGTGTACTATTCCCAAGTATGAGTGGGTGGATAAAGAGGTGGCTACCTATTACTCACGTTTTAAGCAGAGTGGTTGATTGTAAAATTTTGTAGCAAACCCTAAGCTTGTATTTTTTGGTGAGGATGCTGGGATGGTCGGCACCTTTTTGTATATGAATGCCTGTTTTGGAACTGGGAGTGGTTCTTCCATTTGATGAATTTCGGATGGCGATGCTGCGGATGTTAAGTGTTGCACCGACCCAGTTACATCAAAATGGGTGGGCGGCAATGCAGGCCTTCCGAGTCCTTTATAGATATCATTATATAGAATCGAATGTAGGTCTGTTTCTTTATTTCTTTTGTACCCGTCCTTCGAATCTTTAATAAGGCAGGCTGAGTTACCTCTATTTAAGCCATATACGTCTTGATTTAAGGGTTTTAAAATTGAGTACTTTAAGGTAACGATTGACCCTCTAGTCAGCCAAAAATACTTATATGATAATGAAGGTAAGCCTCTTTTTCCTCTTCGTTGGACCCAGGTCCCTCGTCGGTATGACGTGTATCCCGATGAGATGCTGACCCTAGAGGAGTTGTCGGCACTGGAATATTTGAAATCTTTACCCCGAGAACACCTCGCCCCGAGCTCTCATCTTCTTGCTGAAATCACGTAAGCCTCGCTTAGACTTAAATGGTATGTTTTAATCCTTTTGCTTTGGTTTAATGGCAATGTTATATTGATTTGACTTCTTATTTTTGTTGCAGGTATAATTGCACAAAAAGGAGCCAGACTATCTTACTGTAAAGCGCTAAGGAACTGGGCCTCAAAAGGGACCTTGGCTGAACAACACTGACACCCGCAGTTGGATCGAGTGCTAGACCTGGCCGAGGCACATCCTCTCCCCACAGACTTCTCCTTTTCGAAGGTTAACCAAGGGGAAGGAGGCTAAAAGAAAAAGAAAGCATGCTCGCGCCGAAGCCTCTAGGCATGTCTCTTCTGGGCCGAGCAGCTCTTCGGCCAAATTCATCATTCCTCCAATGGTAATGATAGATAATTTTTTGCAAATGGGGTTCAGGTTTCAAGGTTGGTTTCCCCCAAGCTGGTATCAGAAGCCGTGAAGGCCCTCTTGGATGGTCTAGATAAAAGCTCTAAGTGGGAGTGGTACTGCGAGCTCCAAACCTGAGCCATGGTGGTGGCTCGTAACTTGGCTTTAGAGCCATTGCTTGAACTTGAAAAAGCTCAAAGTCAAGTTACCATCATCAGGAGAGCTCTGGTGGAAAGCGAGGAGGTTTGGGCAAATTTGGCTGAAACCAATCAATCGTTGGAGGTTGAGCTGGCCCAGCTAAAGAAGCACCTCAAAATAATGGAGGATCGGGCTGTCAAGGACCGGGTCTAGGCTGCTAAGGGTACTGAAAAAGGCCAAGGGTTTGGAATTGGTCAAGGCCTTAGCAAGGGAGCGACGGAGCAAAGAAGAGGTCGATGCTAACATGAAGTCTTTCATGGCCGAGTGTGAAGGCAAAATTATTGCTAAGCTCGAGGCCGAGTTTCAACATGCAGTTAGGCAGCCGGTGGAGTTTTGCCAAGTTCCTCCCACCTTCCACTTCGACATGATGAGTTTCAAGGGAAGTTCTGAAGTTATGACGAGGTGGCCAACGACACCGAGGCCGATGCCCATGCTTCTTGCCAAGGCATTCCTACTGCTACCAAAAGGGCCACGATCCAATATGAAGAAGAAGATGATAAGGTCGAAGATGCTGCGGTGAACCAGGACAGGGGGATCTTCATTAGTCTGAATTATGCCGAAGGGGGTTAATATTTATTCTTTGTATGTTTTGGGCCAGTAGTGCCCATTGTTGTAAGACCCTGGCCTTTTATTGCCTCTATTTGAAATATACAAGTTTCTTTTTTAATAAAATTGTGTCGAGTGTCTAATGAAGGTTTCAGTGACAATGTTATGCGTAGCTAAAACGAACGTTAAAAGTGACCAATAACCACGATATTAACAGGTAGTTAATACTTTGAACCGAGAAAGTTAAACGACAATAATCATTTATTACTTAGACAACAATAACTTAAAAAGATATGTGTCTGCAATCATTTGAATCGAATGGGTATTTGTAAATGCAAATTTTACCTTAACCGAGAGAGGTTGTTAGGAGATAAAATATTCAAACTAGAAACTAAGTGAGGTACTTGGGATAATAGACATTAACCAAGATATGTTGTTAAGAGGAAATAATTGAATCTTAGTTGAGCGAGATATCCGAGTGGGGATGACAGTTCAACCATAGCCGAGTGAAGTACTAGGGAGAAAATTTTTAATTCAATCTTAGCCAAGTGAGGTACTGGGGAGGGAATATTCATTCAACTTTAGCTGATTGAGGTACTCAGGAGAGAATATTGATTCAACCTTAGCCGAGTGAGATACTCAGGAGGGAATATTGAGAATAAGAGATTGATGTCTATTCGTAGGCAAGTGTACCCGTCAAAAAGTAATAAAAAAGTTTTCAAAAAGAGTTCCTGAGTTATCGTTCCAATGAGATTATTTTTAAATATCAAGAATACCTTGATTTGATTGTTTAAATGCAAAAGGAGTGTGATGGATTAAAAGCAAGACTTAATATTAACAATTAATTAAAGAGAACAATAATGCAACATATGAGAGAAATTAAATAAGATGAGCCTAGAACTTATGGTTACACTTATTACACTTCTTTATGTTGTAATTATTTTAACCCTGGTATTAGTATCTAAATATTTGTCAATCACTCATACTAGTTCTATTAACACTCAATGATCATGCAATGTTAATATTCCTTTCTCTGAGCAATCACCCCAATGATCATGCAAGGCAAATGGTCGAGAAAGCATAATGACCATATGAGTTTGTTAATTCAATAACGGTTGAAAGAGAGGAATTAAGTGTGATTAACCTAACCTTTTATCTCATTTTATCCTATAGTTCCATTAATTACATGTGCTACGGTCGCCTATGATGCAACTAATTATGATACGCTAAGGGTGATCAATTCTTAATATGCACAATACGATTCAATAGGATAAAAGCCAAACATTAAAGGAAAACCAATACCGATAGTAAAAGTAAAAATCACACAAATTATGCAGTAGGATCTCCCATAACCCTTGCTATGGATTTAGTTACTCATAATGAAATACACAACAAAAAACATAATGAACCAATCTATAAAACACAAAGGAGAATGCAAACAAGAGAAACCCAAAAGGGACAATGATGAAAAGAATTCTCGTTCTCCAAGGAGGTGCTTTATCACTCGCTTCAACTCTAAAGGGGTTCGTCGTCTTTACCAATGATCTCTAATAACTCTCAATGGTAAAGTGAGTCAAAACTAAGAAAAGGGAAGAAGATGTAAAGAACAATGTAGAAAAGTGTAGAATGAAGTAGAAAAGTGTGTTAAAAGTGAAGCATAAGACCTTTTTATATAAGATGTGCCCTGAGTTGCTGGTCGGTTGAGTTCTTATCTTTTTGAATCGGTTTTATCCACAATCAGAATCTTAATTGAAAATTGCTCCAAATCTTCATATCTAAGTTTAAATTTTAAATCCAAGGGCTAAAATTATCTAATTTTTATCTAAAATATCTCCATAATGCATTAGTAATAATTTCTAGCTAAATTGCAATAATTAATAGCATAATTAGTGTAAATATATATATAATAGGATTTAAGTGTATAAATATAAGTCATAAAATATATCAAAATATGGACTTGTCAATGTCTTGTAAAGAAGGTTTTGTCATTTTATTAATGAAGTGTCTCGTTAAAATCCTCTAGTAGATGTTTGTGGGGTGCATCTATATGCCCAAAAGATCTTTGGTAGTTTTTTAGCCCATTCTCTCTTGGTCGTGCCTAAACGTCGTTTAAGTTCATGCAAGATGACTTTATTGGCTGCTTCGGCCTGATCGTTGCTCTGAGGGTGCTCTACTGAAGTTACACGATGTTTTATATGCAAACCTTTAAGAACTTCATTGAAGCGTTGATCTGTGAACAGAAGGTCATTGTTGGTAACAAGGGCATACGACACACCAAAATGTGTGATGATATTTTTTCAAGTAAACTTCTGGACGTTATTGGCTGTGATGGTAGTGAGAGGTTCGGCTTCAATCCATTTGGTGAAATAGTTAATCGTAACAATAAGGAAATTGCATTGTCCTTTGGCCATGGGGAATGGACCCAACAAGTCCATCCCCCATATAGTGAAAGGTCAAGGGTAAATGATGGGGTGAAAGCTCTCGAGTGGTTGGTGTATGAGTGGTCTATGCTGCTGACATGGAATACACTTTTTGACAAAAAGTACACAATCCTTGACTAGGATCGGTCAATAATACCCTGCTCTTAGCTAATGCCATAGTTTTTCCTCCCAAGTAAGTTCCACAGATGCCTTCATGGATTTCACGCATGACATATCTGGCTTGTTCCTTGCCGAGACACTTCAATAGTGGAGTAGAGATCCCTCTTTTATACAACTATTTGGCTATAACGGTATACCTTGCTGCTCGTAGCCTGAGTTGTTTAGCTTGTTCTGAATCATTTGGAAGTTTGTCGTTGGTGAGATATTGTAAAATGTCAATCATCCAGCTCTGATACGTGTCTTTGACCTCCATGCATTCATGACCTGCAATAATAGGCTTGTGAATTTCTTGTTAGATCATGCTTTGGAGTTGTCCTGGCTTCCAATGACTAGCCAACTTTGCGAGTTGATCGGCCTGTTCATTTAAACCTTGTGGGTTGTGGTGGACATGTGCTTCATTGAATTCAGAATGTAGCCGTTTAAACTCTTGGTAATATTGTAGCATGGTGGAGTCCTTAACTTGAAAGGTGCCATTGAGCTGTTCGATTATTACCTGGGAGTCGCTCTAACATGTAATCCTTTTGACTCCAATCTCCTTTGCTAACCTGAGGCCAGCAAGCAATGCCTCGTATTCGGACTAAGTATTAGAAGCCTTGAAGCCGAATCATATTGACTGTTCTATTACTACCTTATTTGGTCCCTCAAGGATGACACCTGACTCGCTACCGTGAAGGTTTGATGATCTGTCGACGTTTAAATTCCACATGTCAGTGATAGGTACCTTTTGTGGGTGAAATTCATTGATGAAGTCTACGAGAACTTGGGCTTTGAGAGGTCCTTGTGGGTCGAAGTGGATATCGAATTGTAACAATTTAAAAGCCCAAGCCATAATTTGTTGTGTTAACTCTGGTTTATGGAGGACCTTCGCAATGGGGTAATTGATGCGAACTATGATTCAATGACATTGAAAATAGTGTCAGAGTTGTTGCGCTGTATAGACTAATGCTAGGGCTACCTTTTCCATCAACTTATATCAAGTCTCAGCGTTATGTAATGTTCAGCTAATGAAGTTTACCATCATCTGTTCTGGCACCTCCTGTAACAGGACAGAACTAATGGCTTTGTTTGATACTGCCAAATAAATGACCATGTTTAAGTTAGGTTTGGTTATAATGGTCTTGAACTGTCTGAAGGCGACTTCATATTCCTCCAACCATATAAATTTTTGTGCCTTCCGAAGGAGATCTACGAACGGTCGAGATTTTTCTACCAATTTAGGGAGGAATCAAGATAAAGCGACAATTTAGCCGGCTAGCCTCTACACCTCTTTAACATTATGGGGACTGTGCATCTCGATTATTGCTTAACACTTATCGAGGTTGGCTTGAATTCCTCTTTTGGAAAGCATAAAGCCCAAGAACTTCCCTCCGGATACACCAAATATGCATTTTTCTTGGATTGAACCACATTCCATATCGCCAAGCTTCGACGAAGATATCGGCTAGGTGCGTCACATGATCATCAAGAGAAGTAAATTTTACTACCATGTTGTCTACATAAACTTCTATATACTTTCCTATATGTTTGATGAAGATCTTGTCTATTAGCCTTTGGTAGGTTACACCTGTGTTTTTTAAGCTGAAAGACATGACTTTGTAACAAAAGTTTGCTAACTCAGTGATGAAGGCCATCTTTTCTTCGTCAGAAGGGTACATCCAGATTTGATTATATCCAAAGTATGTGTTTAGGAAACTGAGTATCTTATGACCTGCTATCCCGTCTACCAAAGCGTCTATATTATGTAAAGGGTCAGCATCTTTAGGACATGTCTTATTCAGATCTATGATGTCAATGCACATCCTCCACTTTCTATTCAGTTTTTTCAAGATCACAACGTTAGCTAACCAAGTTAAGTATCGTACTTCTTAGATAAAGCCTACCTTCATAAGCTTACTAGTTTCCTCCCGAACTGCGCAGGCTCGTTCACCTCTGATTTTTCTCTTTTTCTGTACAACTAACTTAGCTCCCTTATATACTGACAGATGATGACATAAGAAATCGGAGTCTATTTCCTGTCACCCATGTGAATAGCTTGGCATGGTCAAGTAGTATTTTTTGAATCGTTTGATACTCTCCCCAAGATAGCTCGGCCTCAAGGCATGTGACCTGTTCGGGCATTCTTCCCAACTAAAAGGATATCTTTTCTTCATTAGGCTCCACCCGAAATCCTTTGTCAATTCTTGGATCAAGTTCCATGTCGAGGGGGTTTCCTACTGACCTAGGAAAGACTATGTTGATGTCTCTACTAGGATTAGGGAAAGGTCTTAGGCGCAAACTTGCAAAATAACACTCCCTAGCAAGTTTCTAATCTGTATGGACAGTGATGATCCTTCCTCTATTTGAAGGAAACTTCATCGCAAGATGGGGAGTAGATACTATGGTTTTTAATTTGTTCAGGGAAGGACGCTCCAATAGTATGTTGTATAAGGTACTTGCATGAACCACCAAATACATTACCTTAATGCGTCTTCCTCTTGTTTAGAGCCAAAGAAGGTGTCACGACCTCTTTTATAAGGAACCAAGAACATTGTTTCTACACCACATACTTATTTAAGATAGATAAATAATAGAGAATATAAGTATAAAATTTACTTCTCATTCAAAATAAAACAGAGTTTCTTACAACAAATATCCAATAGAACAACATAATATTACATTTAGTTTATAATATTCAAAATACACAACATTATACTACGTAGCTCCCTCTACATGAGGTCTCAAAATATAAGGAAAAAGGACTTTGATGTAAAAATTACTCGACTCCAACTTCTAACATTTCTCTATTGGCCCATCAGCTTATGAAGTAGATGCAACACCTGTTACATCTGCTCACGTACCACCATACAATCATTGTAATACACACGTACACAACAATATAGAAAGAAATACAAAGGTGAACTTACAAAAAAAATAAAATAAAATCGTAAATATAGAGCAAAATATTACTCACGACAACAGCCCATCTAATGCACAACATGAAAAATGGTTTCCAACTGGTTTCACAACTTAAGTAATCCAGAAGGAACTGAGCCAGTCCGAGAGTGACCCATTCTGGTATCTGGATCTAGACAGCACAACACAGCAGCTTAACATGAACTTATTGTTACACGTCTACCCACCTAAACATGTAACTCAGCTCTATAATAATGCAAAACATATATCTTAGCATAATGCAGTACCACTAAAATTTTTGTAACAGCTCAGCTAAAATAAGTTTATGATAGATCAGTCAAAATCTCAGCATTTTAATCAATTAACAGTAGTTACAGCTGATGAATCCATACTTTATAAATGTTTTGTCTGGTTTTTTATAGAGTTTTAATAGGAAAAGTAGACTTGGAGATTGTAAATAACATAAAAACCTTATTTAGGTCAAATATTACAGCTTTCCTAATTTTTGTCTTATTTCTGCTAAATTTTGTGAATATATTTTGCAATTTTGATCATTTGAATAATTATGCTGGAAATTCTAGACAAATTTCATGAATTTTTGGCTCTTAGAAAAAATATAAACTGATAGTAATCACTCTCAAGTACCATAGTGATCACTCCACGGAGCTGATTCCAAGGGATAGACCAGAGTAATCACTTTCAGAAGCAGCAGTGATCACTCCAGAGCTAAAGAGAATCACAGTGCCTGCGCGTAAACACTCTCAGAAGTAAGAGTGATCACTCAAGAAAGCTCCAGAATCACAGAGCCTTGCGCGTAATCACTCTCAGAAGTGAGAGTGATCACTCTAGAAAGGGAAAAATCTGAAGTTGTTGCGCGTAATCACTCTTATTTACAAAGTGATCACCATGAAGTGCATCAGACTTAGTATATATAGATTTTTGGAAATTAGGTTACATAGCTTTTTACACTTTTAGATTTTTTCCATTTTGGGAGAGCCTAGGGTGGCCTTGGGTGACAGCTAAGGGTCCAACCTAGGGTTTGATTTCCATTTTCTTCTTACTTCTCTTTGATTTTTCATCTTGATGTTATTGATTTCTCTTTAATTTTACTTTGTAATGGTGAGACCTATCCTCATGAAGGGCTAAACCTTTGTAATCCTTAGTGAGTTCATATGAATTCTTGAATTCCTTGGATTTTGAATGTTAATATTGTTCTTTTTCTTCCATGAATTTCTTTCTCCCAAACTCTTGAATTGAATTAATGATTGAATGAAGGGAGCATTGCGTAATGAACCCTAATTCGTTTTAAGAAAATTCTAAATTTGAATTGCTTAATTCTTGTTTAATTTCAAGATTGCATAATCAAGGAATGAGATATTGAAGTTCATTGGATTGCTTAATTCATATGAAAACATAAGGTTGATTTTTGCTTGTTAAATCAACCTAATTCTGGGAGGAGAGGAAGAGTATTAAATCTTGAGAGAAATAGAGATAGCGTTTACATGAATAAACTAGGGGCTACTACATTTTATCGATTGAACTTTGTAATTTAATTTTCTGCTTAAGTTGATTGAACTTGAAATCACAACACCCCCCCCCCCTTTTACTTACTTTTTGAATACATTACACACTACATGTTTGATATTTGGTTACTCATCCAATGATTCATGGGAGATGATCTAAGTTAGCACCCTAGTATTACATTAATTTCTGTTTATATTTTGATGAGGATTCGCGACAAATCTCTCGTTCATCAACAACTTAGAAAATAGCTTTATTCAATAGATCTAACAAAATCATTTCAAAACATCTTGAAATAGCATATTAAACCGTTCAAAATGTAGTTCATAGGTTAAAGTAAGCTCCCTTTACCTCAGAATAATGATTCACACTAGATCTACCGAATATTACTTGTTTTAACGTAAGATTCACTGAAGATTTAGCTTTAGAACGAAGTTTCTCCTAAGATATCATCAACTATCTATAAGAAAGAAAAGAAGAAGAGAAACAAATGGTAAATCTAACTTCAAATTTAAAGAAACTTACTTCAAATCTCTTAGAACGGATGCAGAATCATAGATTTGGAGAGAAATCTAAGTTTATGAGAGTTTAATATGAGAGAAAATGGTGGTATATGGCCTTGGAACCTTTGAGAACCTTGGATAGGAGTGAAGAAATGAAAATTTTGTGTGAAACCCTCTTTTTATAGAAAGTTTTTGAAATTTACTGCTCACTGCCAGAATTATTATTCATCACCAGAAACACTATTCACTGCCTTACTGTTCACGCCAGAAACACTGTTTAGAATACTATTCACGCGCGGAAACACTGTGCACGCATACTGTACACGCACTGTACGCGTATGTGACGTCACTAATGACGTCATGGTACGCCACTGTTCACGTCATTGTTTACTCTTTTTAAAAAAATAATTTCAAACTCTATCTAAATCTATTCCAATACCAAACAATCCTTCAATTAACATTTAACAAGTACAAAATATTATAGATTACTCAATAATAGATTACAAGCCTGACAGAAGGTATACAGGTTTATCCATCCACGAGTCTCCACTCTTTCACCTGAAAACCGAACTTCCTCATACTCTCTTAACTCTTCCTCAAGGATGCCCAACTGCTTGAAGGTATTCTAATATAGGATGCCAGCTGAACTTTTCTGATCGATCAAAGTTTTTTGAACATTGCAGTTGTGGATATTGACACTTATGACCATAGGATCATCTTGTACCAGGTCCACTCCTTGGAAATCCCTGTCTGTGAATGTTATCGGTGGTATTCGAAGTTCATTTTCCAAGGAGATGTTGTTGACTGATCGAACCTGCCACAAATGTCTTTTTCGAGCTGAGTTGGTGGAACCACCTTTGACAAATCCTCCTGCATTTATAATTTGGCGAGGTTGATTCTCGTGCTCGCTATGATGCTCTTGTGGTTGTTCTTCCTGTCTATCATCATGCCATCTAGACAGATTTTTCCATTGGTATTTCCCTTTTTCTGTATGCCTATTTATGAAACTTTGAAGGTGTCCTTCTTTTATTAAGTCTTTGATGCGGTCCGTAAGGGTTGTGCACTCTTCAATAGTATGCCCCCGATTTCAGTGGTATTGTCATGATTTGGATTTATCTGCCTGAGGGGGGTTCTTACGCTTCAGGATCATCAATATTTCTGTTGCTAAAGCCTGCTCAAGTACTCTAGACCGATTAGTGTTCAACATTGTGTAACTCACGTACCTTAACCCCCTCGGGAGGCGTTTATTTCTGATCTTGCAATCTTTATTCCCATGTTTGTTCCTTGCATGCTCATCCCCTTTTGATTCTCTTCAACTAGGCACTTGCTTTATCTGGACCTAGTTATAGAACTCGGCTAGCTCTTCCATCTGTATTTGGTTGCACGACAATGTAGTTCATCTAAGTTGATAAGTGATTTTTTGTAGATACTATTGACGAACTATCTTGGCTTAAGGGCGGTTGTGAAATAGTGCATAGCAACGGCTGGATCCAAGGTCTGGATGGAGAGAGCCACTTGCCCAAAACGTTCCATGAATGCCCTGAGCGTTTCCTTCTTTTCTTGGCAAATACTAACCAGGGCCAACGAGGTTAGTTGATGAGGACGACTAGTGGCAAACTGCACATTGAAGCGTGTGACCAGTGTTGCGAATGAATCTATGGAAGCAGGCAGTAGTCTAGCGAACCAATTGAGAGCTGGTCCTCGAAGTGATGTTGGGAATATCCGGCATAATAGGATATTGTCACTGATGTACAGATCGACTTAGGTGGTGAATATATCCACGTGCTTCTCGAGATCAGTAGTTCTGTTATACATTTCCAATGTCAAACTCTTCCAGTTGTCAAGCAATCTCACTTCCAAAATTTGCTGGGTAAAGGGACTACGACCTGTCTATCCTTCCCAACCGAGGGGCTAGCCCTTGTCTGCTACTGAATGGACCTCGGCTTCTCTTGCAGAGCTAATGATTCTTCTTGTTCGTGAACCAGTGATGTAACTTGGGAAGGAATATATGTTCTGATTTCAATTCTGAGGTTAGCATTCTCCTTGCGCAACGCGAAACAATTTGTGAGCATCTTTTTCTCGGAGACGTTGCATCTCCATCATCTCCGCCTTCAGCTGTCTAACAACTGAGGATAGGTCTTCGTCTTCTCCTCTCTCTACATGAACTTCTTCCAGAATAGGCTGATTTTGAGTAGGTCCTATGTGCTCTCGGGACATTCCCCACTGTTGACTGAGGGCTTCTCGCTAACTCCTAGTTTGTACAATATTTACTTAGGGCTGAATCAATTTAGACCCCACGATAGGTGTCAAAAACGTTCCTGCAAAGGATATACTCGTACACTGTAACTCTATCATCACGTGCCATTGTAACCTCCTTAAAGAATATTTCAGATTCTCCTTGTCCATAGAGGGGAAGGTACCTGCAATAACACTTCGACTGTCAAGCAAGTGTCTGGTACAGGGCAAATACTATTAAATATTCTGAAGTCAATCCCTTTACATGTCCCTCTTACTTTCCTTTTATAGGCATGATATTGGGCTAATGGACCTGATAAGTCAGCCTTGGATTACCCTTTTGATTGCTTGGATGATTAACCTTTTTTTTTATTAGTTATTTATCTTAATTAACTCTTTAATTTATTTTGATATGACTGAAGGGGTGTTAATATCCCTCATCCAAAGGTAAGACTGAAGAGATGTTAGTACCCCTCGTCCATAAGTAAGGTTGAAGAGGTGTTCGATTTCCTATTTTGTAGGGATAGCCGAATGGTACCATGTTCAGTACATCTAACTTTAGAAAGGAGGAACATAACTTCAAGTTTCAATAAAGTAAAGAAAAGTGAAAGACACTTAACTAATCGAAATATTTGCAAGAGTCTCAGTCACATAGCTGATGTTGCAGTAAAGTTAAAAGAGAGTTATGGTTCACAATATTCAAAGATGCTTTTAGAGCTTTGTATGAGACAATCAAGAGGGATAAGGCAGCAAGACAACCTATCTGCTAAAGCCTTATTAGAATTGTTCCGCTCCCACTAATCCACTCTTACAATCTCATCTAATCCATTGACAAATTTTTTTTTACTCTTCTAACTATTAATCATTACGTGAGAGAGAGTGTGTTTAACACATATATACTATTAATTGTTGCGTGAAGTATTTTATTTTATTATTATGTTTATCTTATAGGTAATAAATTATAGTCTTATCATAGTTACAAGAGTAGTTAAATTTTTTATATGAATCAAATATTAAAAAAATTTAAATTCAAAACTGCATCCGACTATACATATATATATATATATATATATATATATATATATTAATTATATTTTTTAAAATATTTATCTTGCATTCTACCCGATCCACCCACTGTAATTTTTTTTTTCACTCGGATTGTTCGGTGTTGTCCACCCCTACTCTGTTGTATGAATCATTGACATTTTTAAAACCGGACTACTGGAATTAAATGCAAATATAACGTACAGTACAATGACAGTAATTCCGAATTCGTTGTATTCTAACAACCAAGACAGATACAAATAATACCAATAACAAGTATTAATTTGCAAAGAAATAAAGGCACACACAAATATCATTGTATTAACATCTCTCTACTAATAGTTTCACATGCATTTGGGAAATAAAATTGATCAGAGATGGGACCCTACACCCGTAATGTCATACAAGTAAGTTAGCTGGGATTTGTTTGGCATTTTGCTACCTAGGATTTAACGTACGAATTAGAATTAATTAGCCAACAGAATCAGGTCAACAACAGTGAATTAAGAAGAAATGTACATACATTCTAAGAATCACATTACCTAAATATAGGATGACGTGGAAGAATTATATTCAGATAGAGAAAATGGGTTTGGTTAACTTAGTCTACCCTATGAATTATTTTATCGTAAGTGAATTAGAGATATTTATTTATAAAAGATTAAATACAATATTTATATAATTTTTAATAAAATATCTTAAATTCTTTAGTTTTCTAAAATGAGATTATTTAGTTTATTGTAAGAAATTTTAAACAAATTTAAAGAAAATTGTTTGCATGTGAATTAGGGCAGGACTGGTTTCTAAGGCAAATGGATATTCTTGTTACACAAGTTTCAATGTTTAAAACCGTCGTTGAAATCTCATTTTTGAAAAAAAGAAGAAATTAATGTTCCATATATGACTTTTGATCTTGCATTGTGTAAGCAGTCAGTTAATCAAAAGGCTCACCTAAGACAAATGATCATGACATCGTAAAAGCAACCACATTCAGGTAATAGAAGCTCATTTCAGATTATACACAACAGGCAACCTTTTTAATTTTGGGCAACCAAAGTAAGATAACTAGAAGCTCATTTCAGATTACACACCACCGGCAATCTTTTTCATCTTTGGCAGAGTAATCCTAATCAAACCGAAAATCAATAATAGTTAATGATTCAGTAAGCAAACTCCCAGGAGACTTGTTCCATCAATCAGTAGTGTAGTTTTTACACTTAACTTTTGATTTTCAGAAGGTTTAGTCGCCTAAAATCTTACATAACCATGCAATCTCATCGAGTAACTCCTGTTACACAGTTTAATCCAACGATTAATGTCGGTAAAATGGTAAAAGAATAAAGCTCGAGGCGATAATACCTATGTAAAGAAAATGATACTAAAACTTTATGTACGATGATTTTTATTTTTTATTTTTAATTTAAGCCTTACTCAAAACCCTTTTCCACACCCTTTATAACTTGAGTGTTTTGAGTGTTTTTTGTTTTTCAAAAATACCTTCATCTTCGTCATCAAGTTAACTCCTAGCTCATGCATAGGAACTGATCGAACAACTCTGTTGCCAACTAAGTCAAAAACAGACACTAAATATATCTACAAGCAACTGTTTCATATTCGAGTTATAGTAATTATATAGGCGTAAATTTCTTATAATAAATCAATAATAATATATTTTGGCATGAGCTTCCTCGGAATAATCCTCCTCCGCTTCAAAGATCCCTCTCATTTTCAAATGTGTGAACCAAAATCTTAGTCTCAGTAAAGACGTCATCCAATTCAGGAGTGTGAATGAACGAGTTAAAGCTATGTTAACAACAGATTTTCCAAGAGTTCACGTGTTTTGCAACTTTTAATTTATAATATATATTTTATAAGAAAACGAAACATTCTTTTTTATGGAAAAGATAATAAACATTCCTTTAAATCTGATTGTTAAAATATTTTTACCTTACTCAAAATTCGAGATTTAACTCACTCAAACTATTTTATATAAAAACAAATGTATATTATGAATATTATTTTTAAAATATATATTTTGTGTTATGCGTAGCTAATTCATGAAATGTTAATAAATTTGCATTAGTTATACTTTTAACGGTGGTGAAAAAAATATTTCACTAAAAAAATCAATATGTTGTTAACCATTCAAGACTTTTAAGATAAAAATATGTGAAAGATAATAAATTCACAAACTACTTCATTTTTAAGAATCATGACTTTTAAATACATAATAGATATAAATTATTATTTTAAAGGATATGATGAGAACCATTTAAATAATTGTTTGGGGTTTTTAATTTTTTAAACTATTTTATTACGATATTATTTTTTAAATTGAAAATAAAATACTTGTTAGTTAGCAATCAGCTATCAATTGCCATATATGATTACTCTCATATGAATTATTGATAGAGTTAGAACCTTTCAATTATTGGAATGGTCGATTAAAAAGTTTATATATATATGATCTTAGCGAATTTTGCTAACATGCTTTAAAATTGTTGTTCCATGAACCCCGCATGAGCAAACTGGGCCGGTAATTGTGCTCATGTTCACAATTCTAATTTTATGAGCAACAGATTTGAGGTATACAATAACACAAATTTGCCACTTACGAACTACTAGTTGTATATTTGCACTTCATTCTTTAAATTGCATTATATTATATGTACTTTAATCAGTACAACTAAGGACATGTTTGTTTTAACCTCTTCGGAACTTCAAATTAATGGCCATTTAGAGGAAGGTAATTAAACTTTCGTTTTTACTTGTTTGTACATGTAAACCAATTTATACTCCCATTCCTTCAACATTATAAGTGCTTAAAATCTTTAAAATTAAATAAGCTTTTGAACCAAATTAAATTAGAATGATAGTAGCCTGAAATTCAATTAATCTAGAATTTAAAGTATCATTCAAAAGAACGGATTTAGTAAATTGAAAAATATATTTTTTAATAATATTTTTAAAATAATTCTCCTATTTATTGAAAGAAATTACATTGCTTTTATGTTTTTAAGATATTAAATATATTTATTTTTATATTAATATTTGTATAAAATAACAAAAAAATATTTAAAAAGTATTATAAGTGGATATATAGTTGTTATTTAAAAAGCATCATAAACAGTTAATTTTAACAGAAACTTCTCTTATCATAAAATTATACGCATTAATGGCGGCTAGTGGAATTGAATAAAGTGTGTTGAAGGATTAAATAATGGAAGAACCACCCACAGGCTTAGCTTTCATTGCTGCCAAGGGATATTGATAAGTGATTATGAATTTATGATTAATCAAATGTTATGTCCCTTGGCTCTCTAACCCCTGCGCTTCTAAAAGTTTCAGCATCGCTTCGCACAAAAAATAAAAATAAAAATATAAAGATTTAAATATATATTTTTTAAACTTTTCAATTTATTAGATTTTAGTTAAAATTTTGTCAGTTTTGAAAAGAAAAACAGAAAAACAAAAACAAAAACACCTAAATAATAATTCTGTTTTTTAGTTTTAAAAACTGAAAATAAAAATATTTTTAAAACTCACATTAACAAGCAAGTTTTTCTATTTTTTATTTTTAAAAATAAAAAACTCTATTAAAAAAAGTAACAAACAAGCTCTAAATTTAAACTTTTATTTTACTCACTGGTTGTCCTAAATTTAATACTTTTAATTTTTAGTGATGATTAAAAGTATTGAATTTTAAAAAATATATATATTTAAAGGATTAGAATTGAAATTTTGTCGAGTAAAGACAAAAGTATATTTAAACTAAATAAATATAAAAAATCAATAAAATAACTAAGTGTGTTAATACGACAACACGATAATTGAAAAAACGTTATCAACAAAATCATATTAAAAAATGAGTTTCATTAACTTTAGTGGATCTTAATTTATATTAAAAAAAGAGTTTCATAAATGTATTATTGGCATTCATATTATTTTCACCCTATTAATTTATTAAAAAAAATAGTTGTCTCATCAATAGGTCGTTGAGTTTTTGCCCAGATGGAATTGTAACATCAATGTTGATGTAAGGATCTTGAATTGATACTGATAAAACAGGGTCGTTGTTTCAAGGTCCCTATTTGGTGGATTATTATTTAATGGTATATTGTGTAGTTGAGCTTTCTCTGTGTCACCACAGTTTTAATTTGTGTAATGGGGAAGGTGTACCAGTTGAGCATCTTAATATACCACTGTATTTGAATTATAAATTCTTCTTGTCAATCAAAAGTAAATATTTTTTCAAAGTAAGTAATGGCCTCGTAAAGAATATTGAATCAATAATTAAATAATATGTTTAAGAGTACGTTATTTTCATTTCATTTATGACTTGTGTTATTAAAAAAATTAAAATCAAACTTTTCTAATCATATCATGTGTGTGTAACATGATTCTTTTGTTTACAACAGTCAAATTTGAAGAGTCCCGTAAATTAAACAAAAAATATTCTATATACTTTTTAGACTAACAATTATAATTTTAGTATCTTAAATATTAGAAAGTATTAACTTTTTCAACTAAACTATTAATTTCATTATTTATTAATATAAAATTATTAGCAATGATTGTTCTATGTTTAAAGAGGATATCAACTCTTTCATTTGTAGGAAGTTCAATAAATTTTATCATAAAACTAAATGGGTTAAAATAACATCTCTATACAAAATTAACGTATAATTGCTGTTTTAAAATTCGGATCAGACCAACTAGTTTGGACAGTTTACAAAATTTTGAGAGCAAAATCAGTTAAAAACTTGTCAAATAGATCACAAACGGGCTAAAATTAGTAAAAACTGACGTAAATTTTTTTTAATTTGAGATGCTTGTTCAAATGAACTTTTGTTTTATTTTTTAAATTTTTCAATTCTAAAATATTTTTTAAAATAAATAAAAATTCATATATGATATCTATTTATAAATTACAATTATTAATTATTTATTATGAAATTTTATATTATAAACTATGTGATATGATATGTTAATTTTAAATTTTATTTATTTTATTTTATAAGTTTATATTAATTTATTATTAAATATAATATATAATATTAAAAATATATATTTAATTATTATTAATTCAATTACGATTGAAGCAGTAAATCATAAATTAATAATTTAATTTAAAAGTATTTTTTTTATAACTTTTATTTTGTAAGTTTTTCTAATTTATTTCAATAAATTTTTTTAAAAAATACTTACTACTTATATAATATTTACTAAAAAAAAGTATCAAATTAGTTTTTTGAAGATGAAAGTATTATTGAGTCCTACGAAGATTTGATTTATTAAATGAGTGTTTAGAACAACGTTGCATACAAATAAGGATGAAAATATGCTAAATTTTGCATAAATAGATTTAATTTGTTTAATAATTTTAAAGTTTAAGTTTGATTTATTATTTGTTATAGGTTATTTTATTAAGCTTAACTTGATTTTTTTAAAAGTTTGATTTAATATATTAGTCCTTTTAATAACTTACTTCATACTGAGACTTTTAACATATCATTAACTTTATTTATAAATAGGAGAAGGATCTTTTTACACCAGTGTGAGTCTAAAATTTCTTACACATAATTTGAATCTTTCATTTAACTTACATCTAATAACTAGTGAAGTAATAAATTATAACCCATTAAATTTAAGTTAAATGAAAAACTCAAATTAGGTATAAGAGTTTTTAGAGATATACTGGTATAAAAAATCATTATATATATATATATATATATATGTGTGTGTGTGTGTGTGTGTGTGTGTGTCCTTTTAATAACTTACTTCATATTGAGACTTTTAACATATCATTAACTATGTTTATAAATAGGAAAATGATCTTTTTATACTAGTACGAGTCTAAAAACTCTTACACCTAATCTGAACCTTTCATTTAATTTACATCTAATGGCTAGTAAAGTAATAAATTATAACTCGTTAGATTTAAGTTAAATAAAAGACTCAAATTAGGAATAAAAATTTTTAAACTTACACCAATGTAAGAAAATCTTACCCTTTTATATATATATAATTAAAGATGATGATGATTGAGATAAATTAACAATAAACGTTATCAAAATAGCACAAATGCATATAAGGCAAATAAAGTAATAGTAATATAAAAAGCTAAATCATTGGATGGGTGAATATATTACATCCAGACATGCTAAATCATTATCATATCAGTTCTTTAAGAATTTTACCATCAAATTAGTTTTTTAAAATTATAATTTATTATTTAATTAGTTCCTTAAAAATTTAAAATATTATCAAATTGATCTTTTAAAATAAGAAAATTGGTGAAAAATATATTTTAATAATAAATTAAATTTTTAAGTAAAATGATATACAGAATTGTATAATGGTAAAAAAAAATTAAAATTAATGCAAAAGTAATTTAAAATCTTCAAAGCTTAAGTTAATAGTCTGATTGTCTGCTTAGTAAATCTTTAAAGGAGTATATTGAAAAATTTCTCAATATTTTTTTCTTATTGTTGACGGTGCAACTCCAAGTCATGGTAGGATAAAAGTCATCAAAAGAAAAGAAAAAAAGGCATTATTAACTATTTGCAATTAATATGTGCATGGTTGGGGTCATTAGTACATCTTATGGGTGGGTGGCTTGAGTTGGATAGCATAAGGATGTGTCACACCAACAAATATGGATGTCATAGGATTTAAATCCATTTCTGAGAGGGTTAAAATTAAGGAATCGTTTTTTCCTCAATTTTATTAGTGTCTGCAAACACAAAATCTCGAGAGCTGAAAGAAAGAGACGTAAAGCAGATAAAAAAAATAAGGAATGCCCAAAACACTAATTTTATAAATAAAACAGAGTAAGTATAAAGAGAATACGATGAGCGTGGTTGAATAGAGGGACATGATTTCTTCACGTTAAATGCTTGTACGGTAAAAGTTGCAAGAATTTCTCAAATTCAATGTAATGAAAAGATTTGAGTGAGAGGTTAATGCGAAGAGAGTACTCATTACATATAAAATACATACAAACATCTCATTATTTTATGTCATTGGATTATCTTAATTAATCATGTATAATTACTTTTTTCTTGTGTTTGGAATTTTCAACTGAGTTTTAAATTTAAATATTTTTAATTTAGTTATCTATAACTTTTTAGGAATTTAATTTTTTTATTTTACTCAACTTTTTAAAAGTTAACAAAATTAATTATACATTAAATTTTTATTTATATTTTTAAATCTTTACTAAATTTAAAAACAGTTACTCAAATTCATTACTATTGACTAATAAGTCATTGGTCGTGGCTTATTTATTTGTTAAGTTTAATGCCTGCCGGAAAGAACTAATTGGCCATGACAACCCAATATTTTTAATAATTATTAAAACTTTATTTCAGTTTGTTTTAATAAAAAGTAGCACTTTTTATATTACAACATATGGTTAATAATTATTTTATTAAAATCAAATATTAATTTAATCAATAATTTTTAATATTATCAAGCATATTATGTGATAAAATTTAGATCTTCATAAATAATTCAATAACAATTATTTATTCATATTTTAAATAATATGTCGTATATTAAATATTATGAATGAATAAAATGTTAATTAACATTTAAGTTGTGGAAAATTTAATTTTAATAAAAAATATTAAAAATGTTATTTTAATACCTAGTGTGATTTGATCTTAATTATATATATGTGTGTGTGTGCCAAATTGGTGTAATTTAAAGAATTTAGCTATGCACTAAAATATTGACTATCATGACTCTTAATATCTCAATATAATCAATATTTTAGTGCATAGCTAAATTCTTTAAATTACACCAATTAGGCATAAATTAAAAAACGTAATTGATACGTTATATAGGTTTTGTTTGATATTAAAGTTGTGAAATGGGGTTTGACAGAGTCTTGAACATTGTGATTGACGAGGGATTGAGGAGGTGTTAAATTGGTACCTAATGGCATGGAGCTCATGTGGCGGAGCCAGATTGCATTAAATGCAAAAGGTTTGGTCCGAATTGAACAATATGGTAATTATTAATTGTTGTACACATGAATGAGCATGAGCATGATTATGGCCATGAGACTTGTTTTCTCGTAACACTGTATGACTAAGAATTTAACAGTGAACACTAAGCGGGTGAGCAAAGTGGGAAAAATGGTGTCCGATAATTTCGTATGGGCAAGACAGTGACTTATTTCATAGAATTAGGCAAATCTAATTTATTCTTCTCTATATATACAAGGTGGATTGTTTATGCTTCATCTATAGCAAAGTGGTGAACATTTGGGTGAAGTGGAAATTGTTTCTTCCCTGGGAGGTTCAACAACCAACTACTTTTTTTTTCTTGGCCAACAAATGCTGTTTAATGACAATCAATTCATATATCTGTTCTCTCTCTCTCTACCTCTCTGCCTCTCTGGTTTTGTGTTGAAGTTTTAATTTAAGATAGGCAATCCCACACGCTTTCATCAAACAAAAGGCGAAGGGTACATGCCTCCACCACCACCTTCAACATATATGCTAATATCCTACTATTTTGTTGCCCCTGCAAATTTTAGCACCATCATTGGCTCCACATTTCATTTGGCCGTTGGTTCTTTCTAACGGCCCACTCTACTCTATTTAGGATATTTACATGATCACCTTTTCAGATCATCATTATCATCACCATCTTATTAATACATATTTTTCGTTCACTGTTGTGAGTCTTGTCACACTTAGCACTCCCTCTCTTTGTTTGTTTGGTCTGCATGCAAATGGGTGTAATGGGCAAGACTAGATCCGTTGTAACAATGAGTGGGAGAGTTATGAATGAGGCAGTGAGCTTCATTGCCTTTTGTGCACTGGACCTCATTGATTTTCTCTTGTGTTTTGTTTTCAAAGCTGTGGACTTGTTGTTCGAAGCAGAGTTTAGACCCTGCTATTGTTCCTCCACAAAGGAAGCAATCACAAGCAGTGGGAAGATCCTGGTTTCTGAACAAGGTGGGGAATCCAAGATCTTTTCCCTTAGCTCAACCAAGCTTCAGTTGGAGGATATCTCTGATACCCTTTACTCTCGGCCTTCTTTGGTGTCTGAGGTGTCAAGGCTAACCCTCAATGAGTTTAAACGCTTCAAGTTGGAGGAGCCACTTCTACAATCCAAGAGAGGGAACTCTCGTTGTTCCACTTTCACTGTCAACAACACCATTGTGGAAATGCTCCAGGGTAAAATTGGAAGGCAAGAAGTGCATCCTATTCCAAGATGGTCTGATTGTGATTGCAAACTATGCACAAGTTGGATCTCCTCTTCACCCTCACACCATAGCAATAGCAAGGCCACTCTGTTTGTAAAAGCCCAATGCCCCACCACAGGTACAAAAAATATACATGTTTTTCAACTAACCACTTCACTATGTTTTATTAGTTGCTTCATGGATGGAATTGAACAAACGATGACATGACAAAGCTTATGAATGTAATAATTGTGTAGATGAAGCACAAGAGGATGTGTTGTTCATACACGGGTTCATTTCATCATCACTATTTTGGACAGAAACATTGTTCCCAAACTTCTCAAGCTTAGCAAAATCAAGTTATCGGTTATTTGCGGTTGATCTACTTGGTTTTGGGAGGAGTCCAAAGCCTAGCGAGTCACTATACACATTAAGAGAGCACTTAGATATGATAGAGAGGTCTGTGTTGGAGGCACATAAGGTGAAGTCTTTCCACATAGTGGCCCATTCCTTAGGATGCATTTTAGCACTTGCTCTTGCCGTCAAACACCCTCAATCCGTCAAGTCGCTAACTTTGCTTGCCCCAGTAATCATATTTAATATTTATGTTTCATCTCAATTATTATTATTATTTGTTATGTTATGTTATGTTAATGAATTTACTAAAATGAATGAAATTGCACAGCCCTTCTATCCAGTGCCAAAGGGTGAAGCACAGGCAACACAATATGTGATGAGGAAGGTTGCTCCGAGGCGCGTGTGGCCACCCATGGCATTTGGAGCGTCGTTGGTGTGCTGGTATGAGCACATAACTCGGGTTATTTGCTTGCTCATTTGCAAGAACCACCGTCTCTGGGAATTTCTAACCAAACTTGTCACACGAAACAGGTAACCTCTTCTCTTTTTTTTCTCTCTATATATACGTTTCACTTTCCAACCTCTGGATCACTCAACCACGCAACTACCAACATGCTCTGTTTCATCCATGTTTAGTTCGCCTATTTTTGACCCTATGAAACGGGATGTTTACACTTATTATTTTATTTTGAGTAAATAGGAAACTTGATTTATTCAACTACACTTGCTACTTTACTTTTTACGTGTAATCTTTTGAATGTATACGTGTTCGTAGTTATATAGGTTTAATGGGATAAATTAAATCTTTCTTTTATGTTGAGGAATGATATTTGGTAAAATTATAATCACAAATTTTCATACACTTCCAAGCAAATTGTTAGATTATACACCTTGGTCATATTGTAATTATTTTAAAATAATTTTGTTTGTGTTTATATATAGTTTTAATTTATGCAAGTATCTTAAATTCATTTTTTACACTCTTGTAAAGTTGTATTGCAGCCGTTGGAAACTCTTCCTTTCCTTAACAAAACATGAAAGAAAATTTTATGGTAAACATTGGAGGAAAATTAAAACATAAAGGTTCAAAGGAGCTGTGATATTGAATTTTGAAGAATTAATTATATCAATAAATTACATTTCCATTTCTCGATAGATATTTATATTATATTTCCTTTTTATGTTAAAATATAAATTTATTCTTTTGAAAGATATATGTTATATTTTAATCTATTCTATTGTAAATAATTTTTTTAGATATTTTTTTATATCTGTTTATTTTTTATATGATTAATAATTAATTTTGTGACTGTAGAAGATAAAAAAAAATAGATGAAATTTTGTAGCTGATAATTGAAATATTTGGAATTTCCTTATATTTTAATATATTAAAATCAATTATAGGATATTCAAAATTAGTTGAAAATTAGTTGCTAGTGATATTAATGATTAAGAAAAGTATTATTAAGAGATACGTTCATAATCATTCACCATTGTTAAGTGTTTATACTAAAAATATTAAAAAATACTTATTTTGTTCAGTATTATATTGAAAATTTCTTGACATACGACAAAAATACGCGTGATAACAAAATCTTACCAAAATAACATTGGGACTGACGACACCACTATGTCATGAGATCGTAAGAGTACTTCAAACCACAATCTTATTTTAAAGAGAGTGGGGATCTTCTTCTCAGTTCAAGAGTAATTTGAGGGCCAAACATCTTCAAATAGTACTTGGTTTTCAAAAATTTCAATTTTTATTTTAATTCTAAGATACCTTCATATATATTCTATAGTTCTAATTGAGTCTTTAGAGTAAATAATGTCTACGAATTCTCTTTGAATCCTTTCATTCTAATATTCTACCATATCTCAAAATCGTGAAATCGACTTCAAGGGCATATGAAGAACAAACTAAACTTGTTTTCGTCCATAATGTAACATAAATTTTCGTCCTTAACATTTTCGTATTCCTTCTCTTAATGTTTGACATAAACCATATTGGGTATAATGTATGTTGAATTTAATATTCTTGCCCCACTGCTTGGGGAGCACAAGTCAAACATGTCAGAAACTGCGCGTAGCAGATGGAATCAGACGGTTTTATGGATGCATTAATTATTGATTCTGGATTTGCTAGTCATGAATGAGATTAATTTCAAGTGTGTTGGTGATGGAGACTTTTTAGCTAACGTGAACTTTGATATTAATACACTCTCAACTTCTTCTAACAGGGTGAGGACATTCTTGCTTGAAGGATTCTTTTGTCATACCCATAATGCAGCGTGGCATACCCTACACAACATCATATGTGGAACCGCGGGAAAAATTGGATCATATTTGGACGCTGTAAGAGAAAATCCAAACTGTAAAGTTACCATATTTCATGGCAAAAAGGATGAGGTGATCCCAGTTGAATGTAGTTACGAGGTCCAAAGAAGAATTCCACGTGCCCATGTTAGAGTTATTGATAACAAAGATCACATAACTATTGTTGTTGGAAGACAGAAAGCTTTTGCTCGAGAGCTGGAGGAGATTTGGGGCACAACCAACAACTAGATAATTAAGCTACAATGCTGCATGTTGTGCCAATGCACTTACGTCCAGCAGTATTACATTAAATTTCTGTTCAAATGTTCCCTCTGTCAACTCACGTTGTTTGTATCTTTTCTTATAAGAGAAATGTTTATTTAACACTAGTTTGGATGATTGGATTCCACCCTCAAATTGGGAGGTCGAGTTGCACCCGGATAAAAGGCAAATAGAGAGAACTATGAATCAAGTGTAATAAAGAGTTATATGAAAATATTGGACTCTTCGTAAAAATCACATTCCACTTGCATGCTTTCTAAAAAAAAATCACTTTATCGCTTGAATTAAACATTGGTTCTCCAAAATAAATAGCTGACCCATGCAAGGTAAAAGCTCAGCATCCACGCAGATGCAATTAAAATGAGCTGACCCATGAATATTTTTGCCCATTTTTACAGCTTTAATTAAAAAAAAAGTTTTATTTACATGTTAGGACACGTTAAAAAGAAGACATCATTTAATAAATATTATTTATCATTTGTTAAAAAAATAACTTTTTAAAAATGCTAAATATTTGTATTTTATTTCATATATTAATTTCTTTTTCATATCCTAAGGATCTTACTTGATAAAAACACAAATTTTCAAAATAAGTGCACTCACTTCTATGTGATCATGACTTGATGATTTAAAATAAGATTAAATGCACCGTTTGTAATAAGCTAAGATCCCGCAATCAATTAAATGCACCGTTTGTCATTTCTGCTCAACGGCCTGAATTAATCTAGGTCATTAATTTACTGATTAAATTAGTCAGGTGGAATATGATATAAGGGCACCGCCTATTGCAACAGCTAATTATGAATTTTAGAAGTCACACATTTCACATTCAAGATATTTAGAACCAAAACCAAAATATAATTGCTCCTTTATATCTTTAGAACTCAAAGGTTTGAACATTAATGCATTTACCCAGGATTAAAAAATAGAAAGAAAAAAGGAGTTAATTTGATTAACTGCCCTTGAATCCCGATTCAAAAGATAAAAATAATATACTAAAAAGTTCATTTCATTAGTGTTAAATGTAATAGTTAAGGTGGAGAAAAAAAGAAGTCGAATTAATATCACGTCAACATAAAATTACCAATAACTTGCAATTTACTTTTCAGCCGCCCCTCATTTTGTGATAAAATAATGTTAATTTTTCGTCAAACGGTTCACATGCTGGACCCGCTTCCACGTTTCGTTCCTGACAGTACGGTCATAAAAATTATCAGTACAAGTAAAAGTAATCGAAGAAAACAATTGCTCACACGGTTAGAAGATTTTTGGGACCATAATTGCTAAGAATAAAATAAAATTATGTTTAACAAATTAATCGTGTATTAATTGGATCACAGTTTTAATGCTAAAACTTGAGAAGCCGCAAGAGGAAGAAATGCGAAGCCTAAATGTTCTACAATAACAGCTATTATAGTCACCAATCAATGACAGCTGCCAATCAGTAACTATCCTATACATTCTTCTTCGCAAAGCTACCACAGTTGCTTGTCCTTGTACACCCATTTCTCAACACCACCAAGAGTGTAAATTGTAAAACTAGATTATCGCATGCCAGGTGGGTAGTTTCTAAGTTAGTGTTTCCTAAAACAAATCCAATTGTACATTCTTTTTTGCTCTCTAATGGAATCCTTAGCCACTTACAAATTCTACATAACCTACTCAATTCTGCCTCGTGCATGAAAAAAATACACCATACTTACTACTAGAAATATTTACATTACTGATACAAAGTAACAAGCACCGGCAATCCATCCCCCCACTAGACTGCAAGCCACGAAGTCTACATTCTTGCAGAAGTAAACTGTTGAGATATTTGGCGACCTCTTATTAAGCACTGCCTGCCTCATCTGAAGTACTTCCTGCTGGACATGTTCTGCCAACCTGAATTTCATCTTCTTCACTAAACAAGCTCTCTTCACTAGAATTGGAGAATGGGCCGACATCCTCGTCAGTTAGCGAGTCAGCTTTTTGTCTCTTCCTAACATCCTTCACTGCTCTTCCCTGAAGAGCAAGGCGCCTGCGTTTCCGAGCTTTACGCTTGCCTTTGGGGAACTCTTCTTTTTGCAACTCAAAGTTCTTCCCGTCAACCTCTTTTGCAGTTCTTCCCTTGCCATATCCATTATCATCAGATTCTTCAGTATCTGGCTTACGCCTTTTCCGATTCGAATTTGTCTGAAACAATGACTATTGTTCAGATTGAAAGCTGTCTAGACAGTAGTACATACAACAGCAACGTCACAAAAGTAAACAAAGATAAAAGCAGGCCACCTTGTAAAGGAATGACTAAATGAATAAAAAGATCACACTTTAGATTATTGCAATTGAATTAATTTTTATATTTTTACAACTTCCCATGATATTTCACCACCAGTAGGCACAAATGACAAATATAAACTCTTGCTGACCCTGGGTACCTTGAATTCAGAAAATAAATTTTTTTTTTAGCAATAGCAATATGTCAAAAGGACCTATCTAAAATGACCTAAAATTCAATGGAGAAACACAGATCTTCAACTTGGTTTCACAGAATCACATGGAATGTTACACATTGCAGACATATATAGTTTAAGGTAGTATATCTGTTGCTAAAGCCACATGCTTCTTCATGTGGTAATAATAAAAACAAATGCCACCAAGATTCCGATTAGTTAGAAATAAATGTAACACAATACTTTAGAAAATTCAATAGGATAATTTGGTAAGTCACAAAAAATTAATTCAATCCTCATTAATTTGGTGGGTTTTTGAAAATGAAATCTTCACTGTGATTCAATCAGTAATAGATGGTTGAAGAGGGATTATGACAACTAAATCAGCATACCTTTGGACCACGGTCAACCAACCTTGCCCATTCATGCCTGTTCCTCAAACAATCAAGAACAGCCTGAGAGTGACTTGAGTATGCATAACGCTCTCCATTATGCTTCCTCAAGTTATGCCAGTGCTGTGACAGCAACAAAAGAAAAACAAACAGGTTCACAGACAACTTATTTCAACACATGGCAATAAAATATTAAAAGTACAAAACACAAACACTAACAAAGAATCATACCGGTAGCACAGCATTACAGAGTTCTTCATACGTCATACGCTTGCCTTTGCTCATAATATCATTGATTAAACCTGCATTTGGATATATATGTATAGTAAGAGTTTAAGGCAATATCCACAAACTGCCCGCTAGACCCACCAGTTATTTTCCTTTTTGTTTTATGTTATAGCAAAAAATTAAAAGTTCAACTCATATATTCAGTGTGCCTCCCTAAAACTTACAAAAGCTGATTATGCTCAGACCTACATGGATGTACGGTTTCTATATCTGCTACATATTAGATAACAAAGGAATACAACATGATTTAAAATCCCATCTATCAAAATTTTCTAAAATCATAGTTTTATTAACCAAAACGAATTGATACTATATCTAGTCAAGATATCAGATAACAGACGAAAGCATCATGATTTAAAAATCAAAACAAGCACAAAAAGAGCAGTCATTATTTCCCTGACAGGAAGCTACCAGGTAAGGTGCGATGAACTGGCCTTCCAGCAGTTTCTGTATCGTCGTCAGATATATTCCTGGGTGAGTTACGTATAGATGACAAATTCTGATCCTCAGGAGGGGAGGACGGATCACTGTTTGCAATTGCAGAGGTAGAAGAAACAGCATTGTTTGTGACAGAGTTTGCAGCTGTCATAGATGCAAGAACTTCTTCCTTTGCTGGAGCATCTTCCACATATGCCATATCTTGTTTCCTCTGATCAGAAGAGGACGGACCCTTCTCTTTCTCTATCTTTTTGGCTTCATCTTCAAGTTCCCGAGAATTTCCAGACCCATCTCTAGATGCATCCTTGTATTTTCGTCTAGATACCTGTGCAACTTATAACAGAATTAGTCACCACTACAGAACCAAATTGACCATCTTTATTGTGAAAGCTTGCAAAAATTCTAAGAACAAAACCAGTGTTCGAAGCCATATTTATCAATTTCATTTGTTGGCACAAAATCCTACCAAGTAGTGATCCTTTCCTCCACCTGATGTTGTTCGCTTCATTAGCATGCTTGTAGCACTAGCAGAAGTCAACTGTGGCAAGCTACCTGCATGGCGAGCTCGGGGTACACGAGGTACACGAGGCGAACTATTCAGTTCTTGATGCAATAGCAGAGCAAGCTGCAAGCAAAAACACACAAGGAAAATTAATGGGAAAAAAAAGCACAAGAAGGATATTATGTAGAGAAACTTTTCCAAGACTTAATTAACTAGAAGTCCAGCTCAGACCTCTTCATCACTCAGCATTGAAGAATTTGATGTTGGAGAAGGATTCACTGAAGGCACATGACTCTGGTTCAACTTAGAGGAAGTATGGATATTTGTTTGGTTAAGTTTTTCAACTTTCTGTGGTGCTGAAGATGAAATCTTATTCTGCACTTGTAAAGCCTTTTGATGGTGCAAAGATGCATTAGTCTCACTGGAGCCTAAAATACTTGCAGTCTGATGTACCAAAGATTTAGAAGACGACCCATGAACAGAATCTCTCGTATCTGAATTTACATGCTTTGAGACAGAATTTTGTGTACTCCTGTTTGAATGCAATCCTTTTGAATTGGAATTCAAAGAGGATTTTGGTCGCTCTCTCACAGACTTCTTTGGATTTTCGTCTCTGGTAGCATCGTTTGGACAATTTTCATTCTTTATGTGAATGTTACAATCAGCCATCACTCCATGCTTTGTAAAAGAACTAGGGAATTCAGTATCTTCAGATTTGAAGTCATGAGCCAATGACTTGGAGTTCATGGTTGATGAAGTTGGAGATGACTTTCCAACACATGCTAGCATTTTAGGTGGACATCCAAGTGCTTCAGACTTTGATGTATCTTTAGCAGAATCTGAACCATCTTTTATTTCTGAAAATCCCTTTTGTGTTTCCAAGGAACCTTCAGACCCCTCCAGTTCTTGTTTTCCATGACAAAAACCACCAGACGATTCATTGGGTTTATGGGCTTGATCATCAGGGACTACTTCTGATGAAATATCAGCATCACCCACCTTATTTTCACACGATGGTAAACTGGGAACCAGAGTATCATTCCCTTTAACAATACCAGACGTGTGATCAGATGGTTTTTCATTTTTAAGGTCACTGATAGGAGAAGAACGAACATTTGAGGGCTTCCTAAAACTATCAACATCATCATCCCTTTTCACCTTAACTTTGCATTTCGCAGAGCTAGGACGCACATTTCTGTCAAGATCTTGAGAAACTTGGTTATCCATAAGTTCTGGTGCAGAAACACAATGGCCTTCTGTGTGAGGACTTGCAGTGCTTCTTACTATTGAAGTATCATCTTCATTATCAGCTTTCAAGCAATCTCCGTCCTTGTTTGTAGAAGCAAGAAATGTCATCACAATGCAGTGTGATAACAAAAGTCTAAAGACAAATCATTCCTAAAGTCATGCACGTATAAACCTAGTAAAAATATTTTGAATGCTAGAAATAAAATCTTCAGATTCTGGCAAATAATCTGAAGTATCCCATATTCTTGCCTGACAAATCCTCCCTTAATCCCTCTAAAAATTCCACCACCTTCTTTGCACTCAAGGTTAGCGAACAGGGTGGAAGACAAAAATCAGGAAATGCACACTGCATCATGCATAGTCTTAAATCTTGAGCTCTCAAAAAGTTATTGCTTTTTAGTTCACTATCCTCAGAAACTAAGCATACTATATCATGCACAGTCTTAGCCCTCAACAATCCTTTTCCTTTATACGATTATCATCATGAGCTGAGAAAAAAGCAGTCAAACAGTTGCAATAGTACAAGAACCTTACATAGCATAACCAATATTGATGCAACCATATTAAACACAGAATGGGCACAAACAAAGCATCACTAACTGACACATAAGGTAATCACAAAATATAACATTTTGATTTGCCAAACTTTGATTATGGAAATGTCAGTAATAATACATACCTTGTCTTTAACTGAAGCATTCCCAAGATAGTTACGCTTTAAAACTGATGTAACAGCATCGTCAGTCTTGGAAGACATCTCAACCAAATCAGGAGCTTTATTACTGGTCTTCTCTTCTGCTAATACATCTCCAACAGAAAGACTATGCCTTGACATGTCAGGATACAAGGGTTCTGAAGAGTCCTCGGTAGTTGTTGGGTGGTTATTTGGCTCCTCCAGGATGGTATCCACAGCAAAATAATCATTAGAAATGTGTTCTTGAACCACTATCTCTTCTAAGTTTTTATTCTTTATGCTCCGAGAGTCAGCCTTGAAAATCTTCAGACCTCTGTCCTCATAAAAGTCCAATTGTTTTGCATCACTGGTGGGTGTAAACGCTAGTAACCAAAATAAGAAGGGGAAAAAAAAAGATGGAGTCAACAAGCGCAAGTCAAGTATGGCAAGATGTGAAGCACTGCCATAGTTGATGACGTTCGCCCATGGGCAGAAACAAACAAGAATCGAGATAACTTTTTTCCTAGTAACTAGCAACAAATTAACAATAGTATTAGTCACAAAGATTTGACTCCTCTGAAAGCAAGGAAATGAAAAAGAAAATGAGAAAGTAAGGATGTATCCAACATTGATTTGAACAAAACTATCTGGTAGACTTAACCAAATCTGAACCAACAGCAGACACATTTTTATTTCCTTACTTCACACATCTCTCTTTAGAGGAGTCAAATACTAGTAATGAGAAAGAATCACTAAAACGGAGATCTTGATGAAGGTACGGGCAGAAAAATCAATCACTAAGCTGAGATCACTTAATCAACCACATTTCATCATCCTTTTTCTCATATTAACTCGGAGATAGTGGTATATCAAATCTAAGACCAACTCTCCAAAATTAACAACAGCAAATAGCATACAGAACGCACAAAAGAAGGGGTAAGGCAAAAAATAGCAAATCAATTAACCTGTTTTAGAAGAATGCGAACTTCTCCTCTTGGGATCTACCTCTCTGTCAGAAGTCTTAACCCGCTTCTTCCCACTCCGGTCTCTGGAATTGGAACTCCCAAACTCCTCTTTCCTTCGCTTACTGGAATGAACAACAACAGGCCTGAGCAAGCTCCTCTCCTTCTTCATAGCATTATGGACACGTGGCGGCAAATTATCTTCACTCCCAAACTTCCTCACGTCCTTAAAACAAGTCTTGGCATCACGGGCATGACTAGATCTCATATCAACCAAAGCCGCAACAGGGGAAGCCAAGACATTAGGAGCACTAGTGTCTTTAGAAAAAGAGAAAAGAACACCAGCCCCATTATTATCATTGTCCTGTGAACCCTCGTTCTCAGCCCAAGAAGGAAACTCTCTATACTGAAAATTAAACTTCTTGGGAACATAACCGGTGCACTTCCAAAGCTGAGGGCTGAAAATAGAGGGCACGCCAGAGCCTGTAAAGAGAGAAGGGTCACCGCCAGGGATTCCCTGAACGTGGACCCTCTCCTCCATGGGTATATCGGTCCATAGCCTGACAGGGCGGCGCGTGCGAGAGGGGAAGGACCGGTTATTGGTGTTGGTGTCCAAGGAGATGGTTTTAGTGGGGAGTTCGACGAGGAATTGGGCAACCTCGGTTTCCTCGGTGTTGCTGTGTTTGGTCTTGCATTTGTCGCAGGCGAAGGTATCATCGCCCTTGACGTAGCGAGAGCAGCGCGTGTGGACCCAGACGCCGCACTCGTCGCATTTGACCATCTCGTCGCCGTCGTCGAAGTTGACGCCGCAGATGCAGTCAACGGTCCAGGAACCGTCGCCCCATTCGTCGGGAGGGTCGGAACTCTGAGGGCGGTGCGATCGCCCTTTCATTCTTGAGTTGCGATCTATTCTTCTTCTCCTTAACCTAATTCAATTGTTGGAATCGGAAATCGAAAATAGAAAAAGGAAGAGTACCTGAAAAGTGAGAGGGAATCGTGATTGAGAGCGAGTGCGAGTTCGGTGGAGTGGATGGTATGAGAGGAGGATCTCCGGTCTCTCTCTCTCTCTCTCTCTCTCTCTCTCTCTCGCTCTATCCACAGGAACAGAGAACAGAGGAGGCGCACGGAGAAGGCGAAGGTGAAAACGAAGGCGTTTTTGTGTTGTCTTGTGTTGGTATTGGACTGAACCGAACCCGACCCGAACTGAACCGAACCGACCCGAACCGGTGACTATGGATCCAAATTCCAAATTGATGCTTGCCGTGTCTTGGGAAGCCAGCCCGCAATGGAGACATCTCTATTTTTTAATCAGGGTCCATAACCCACCCTTAAAATTGTTAACTCGATGAAATAGGGCTTAGATCAATTTAATTTATATTTTATAAGTTTCAATACAAAAAATTATTTTACAAATACAAAATTTCTTTTAAAATTGTTCAGGTTCTCAAATACACAAACCCTTTCAAGAGAAGACTGAGAAGCCACGACATATCACTCTCTAATAAGGTTCTTTTCTTTATATCGAAATAAATCACTTTATTCTCCTGCATGCATGTCTGCGTTACTCTCCATTTTTTTCAATTTTGCCACATGTCGTAAGCCCGTTGGCATGATTTTCATGTACCAAAATTTTTAAGTTTCATAATTTGATGGCATTATTTATTTTTAAAAAATTATCATAAAGATGGCGAAACATAAGAGATTTTGGTACTATTTTTCAAATTTCATCACCAAGGAGGCATAAAACAAACGACAAAAAAAACTCAAATACAAAATTTATTTTGAAATATTTAGGGAGTATTTGTTTCACTTTTAAAATTAGTTTTTTTATTTTTAAAAATAAAATTTAATTAAAATTTATATTATATTTTATTTTTAAAAACAGAAAACTGTTTTTAAAATAAAAATTATACCCGTATATTTTAGTAATTTATTTTTAAATTAGTAATTAAAATTAAAAAACTCACATAATACTTAATATGTTAGTTACAACATTTCATTGATACTGGACGCATTATATTTATTACTTCCAGTTTAATACTGTTAGAATATTTTCTCTAACTTTTGTCTCTTAGTATCTATGTTGATATAATAGATAATTGTTGCATTGATGTTCTTTTTATAAAATTTGTTTTAGATATACAAAAATAAATTATGATAATTTAATAATTATTTTTAATGTGTTTTACAAGTTTTTTAAAAAATTATAAAAAATTAAATTTTTTAATGAAAATTTTAATTAAATTCATTTTAATAAGTTGATATAATGTCTATGAGCATGAAAGGTAGTAAGCAAATTATTAAACAAATTACAACAAATAAATATTCACTTAAATTTCATAAATATGCAATATCGTTCAAATTAATCTTCTAAAATTAAAATTTTTAATATTAGTCCCTAATATTAACAATTGTGTATCAATTTAGTCTTTATCATTAAAATTGAATAACAAAATAATATTTTGTCTAATATATAAAAATTCATTTTAGACACAAAATGACATGACATTTTTCTTCTTTTACCTCTTCTTATTCTATAACTTCTTTTTTTCTTGATACAACCACCATATTGATTATAATTATTTTCTAACAATTCCGTCAAACTTTTCACAATTTGCTTAACATGTAATGTTGCAACACTCCATAATAGAACGTCAACTTCTCACTCTTATATGCTTCTTCCTTCCTTTGTTTTATCTTATTTCCTTCCTCTAACTATATTAGCAATGACGTTCTAGATCTTTAGAGTAATTAAAAATCATTAGTTTTTACTATTTTTGCACTCACACTTTAGAAAAGATAAATCAATTTAAAAATTCAGAATAAGTGGTAATAAAAAGTTGCAGGGCATTAAAAAAGGTGAAAATGAGGGAAGGAGAGGTGAAAATGGAAGATGCACATAGGAGTGAGAAGTTAGCATTTTATTGTAGGGAGGTGCAACATTACAAAGCAAATTGTGAGAGGTTTTGAAGAGTTATTGGAAGGTGAACACTATTGTTGTAGTGGCTGATGATAAGTGTTTTCGTAATATGTAACATGAATTAGGGAACTTATTTTCTTTAATGAATTAATTTGAGTTTCAATTCCCTTTTTAATTTAGAAAATTTTGAATTAATCAATTATTTCGATTTAAATATAGAGATGAAGATTTTTCTTAATCAAATTTTTGTTGAATTCTTTATTTTATAGGAACTTAAAGAGAAAGGAAGGCAAGGAAAAAAGAAAGGAAGTGAATCAGCCAAATTTTTGTTTAAGCAAAAAATTACTCATTTGAATGAAATGAATAAACAAAAATTGAAATTTGTCTGATTTTAGTTAAAGCGATAATTTTTAACTTAAGCAAAAATCTCATTTTAACTCAAGTGAGAATTCATTAAATCGCCCTTAAAGAAAGAAAAACATAAAGAGCGGGAAAAGGAGGTAGAGAAGAAAAAGCTAGGAAAAGAAGCATTGGACATCAATCTTCATTTATTTTATCTCATTATTTTGTTGTAATAGTTACTATAGGTACTAAACTCTCTTTGGGATTATATATAATCTTCAATTCATATCTATTTTGATGATTTATATATAATTTTCATTTCTATAAATATTGGTGATTTCATTCTATTTTTAAGGCTTGATTATTTTTAATCAATAGTATATTGATTTAGGATCTATGAATTAGCTGGAAAACAATATTTAGTTTCGGATTAGGTGATCTCTTTGATACTTAATTTTAATGCTGAAAGATTCATTAAATAATTGAGGAATCGTTATTCAAGGAATACTCAAAGAAAAATATAGGTATGCATCTACTTCTATAGGAAATATTTCTTTATATTAAATAATTAGAATAAGGAAGAAAATGAATGATGAAATTTAATCCTAGTACAAACCTTGATATTTTTATATTGTAGTTAATTTTAACACTTGAATTTCTCAATCCCTTAAACATTTGTGCAAACATCAATATTTGTTGTTAAGAGTTTTAATTAGAATAATAGAACTTACAAATATATCTACCAATCTCTGTAAATACGATAACCTTTACTCTTTTACTAAAATGAAAACTTAGTACGCTTACCAAAATCTTAATAGCTATAGGAAAGAAAAAAGATGTCATAGAAGAAAATAAATCAATAGAAGAGGAAGAGACCTTACTAGTTAAAAATCTCAAAAGTCAATGATAACATTTAATTGCTTGAATGTGCATTGATTTATAATGAATAAAGGTAACATGTAAGTTATATCTTTTCTAAAATAATATTTTTAATTTTTACTAAAATTGTTATACCTGTTAAAATCACAAAAAGTTGTAAGATCAAATTTGAATTAATGAGTGATGATTTCTCTGCTTAACACATGTTAAAATTGAGTAAATTTGTCTACTTAACAAACTATAATATAATATATTATTATTTTTTCTCTTTCCTTAATTAGGGAAGTATATAAAACAAGTTAAGTCATGATTATTTTTATCTTTGTTAATTTAGCAATTTAAAAAATATATTAACTTTTATATTATAAACAATAATCTAACATTTAGAAAATGAATTGTTGAGTGAAGCTACTCCCTTTCACAATTCATATACATTTTAGGACTAAGCTCGATTGAGAATGATGTGTGAATTATACTCTCTTAGTGTAATTGTTTTACTTTTTACTCACATTTTTGTTAATTTTATTATAGATTTTTGATATCAAAGTTGTTACTTAACTTTTCCTTAAACTTATGCATAATAAAGATTCCTTAGCCTATAAAGTTCTTAAAACTAAGTATTTTTCTGATTCTTCTCTTCTTAATGCTCCAAAGGGTCACAATCCAAGCTATTCATGGTCTATCATCTTTGAAGCTAAGTAGGTCATTACCGAGAGTGGCTTCTAAAGAATTGGTAATGGCTGTAATATTGACATATGGGATGATTGTTGGCGCATGTCTCTTCCAAATGGTTTTCTCCACTCTCATCAAAAGTGGCAAGGCCAACTTTCTTTTGTCAAGGACCATATTAATTTGATACTATGAGTTGAGATAAGCATACCATCTTCCATGTTTTTTTAATTACTGAGATCGCGAAGATTTTTAAAATCCTTTTGAGACGAATGGATTTGTCTAACTCTTTTATTTTGTGTCTTACTAAGGATGAGTGTTATTCAGTGAGATCAAAATACCTTTTTATTATAAATAGACAACACTTCACTATTGGACTTTCAAACTTGCTAGTATTGTGTCTATTTCTTGGAAAAAATTAGGTCATCAATGTCATTCCCTGAACAAAGGATGTTGTGTGGCAGCTTATATCCAGGTATCTATTTCCTATGAAGCTGTCAGATTTATGTTTGCTGCCACCACCCTCTGTAGGCAATCCAAATGCTATTTTTGTATTTGTTAATGCCTGATATCAGTAGGATTGTAGCATTGGGCTGGGATTTGTCGTCACTAACGACCATTTTGTGTTCATCATAAGTGAAGAGACAATTTCACTTCCAAGAACCCCTTAAATGCGCATATACTGCAGAAGCATTATGCAAATAGTGTTTCCTTATCTTCTAATCAATAACGGAATAATACAGTCATTATTTTTACGGACTCTGGTATTCATTAATAAATAGAATTTAAATTTTAATTTGCAAACTTATTTAGCTGAAATTATCAAAGATTGCAAGAAGCATGGTTAGCATTTTCAAAACTTGTGTGTTTGCTTTAAGCATCATGCTTTTCTTCATGTTGCAAATCATAATGTTATATATGCTATCTCTTTAGGAGATCAAATTTGCAATGTGATTCCTCCTTGTTTAACTTCTTTCTTTGATTCTAATGTACTTATTCTAAACTATCAATTTCTTAATCATTGAACCATTTTCTAAATTTTCAAATCAAATAAACTTAATATAAACTTTTAAAATTTTCATGAATACTTACTCTATTATTTGTAACACTTTCTCTAGCAATTGTCATTGGTGTCTTATCTGTCATGTAATATAATATCATAAGAATTGTCATTTAAGTTTTAGCTTGCAAATTTTTAAGATAAGATGGTATATCTCTTTTTAAAAGAAAAAAAAAAGGCAATTTGTACAACTTGCTTAACCTATTTATGCACATTATTTTCAAAATTAGGAACGGAAAATAATTAAATTTTATCACATACATCAAGTAACACAAGGTCATAATACCAAAACTTGGTTTTTCATGCACTTGATAGGTAATACATTATATATGTAAATATAACATTCTTCTTTTGTCATAATCCAATCACAAAACTCTATTTGTTCACACATGTGAGATGTTCATATTGACAAGAACCACTTGAATGATTTGGTTGAATTAAAAAATTCATTCAATCATGTAAGTGAATTTCACAATTTCACTTGTTCATGATTCAATTATGACAATATGAAGTATAACAAATCAATATATATCATTCATTTAACTTCATCTAAAAGGTAGAGCACACTCAGCGTGTGAACAACAATTTAATGAGTTTAAATGCCCTTACCTACATGCACTAAACAAAACAATTTTTTCTTGCATGTGTAACTTGATTCAAAATAAAATAAAATGTAAAAGATCAATGAGTGGGTAAATTTCGTTATGAACAAATAATCCCAAATTATCATGAAAATTGTTTATGTATCTTTGAAGCTAAAAGAATAAATAGCAATCATCAATTTGCAAAAAGAAAGAGTACATTACACTCATTGAAACAAGTAAATACATAATACACTCAATTATAATACTGGTGGAGTCTAGTTACAATAGAAAAAAAAAGAAAGTAAAGTAGATCATGACTCATCCAAAAGGTGTTCCTCCGTATCTTTAGCATTCATAGGATCTTCCACTACTAAAAAAGCGCTATTTATAGACGGATATTACAAACGAATTTTTATCTGTCTATAATATAGACAGATTTACAGACAGATTTGTGTGTGTTTTTTTTTTTTTTTGAAAAATATGTCTGTAATATCCGTCTGTAATTTGCCTGCCATTTAGCGCAAAACTATATAGACAGGAATTACAGATGAATTTTTTCGTCTGTAATTTGAAAATTGAAGGAAAATTGGGAGCGGGTGTTACAGACGGATTTTTTTGTCTGTAAATATTACATTTTTTAAGCGACTTTTCATGTGATTATTTACAGACGAATTTTTCTGTCTGTAAATAGACTTGACGAATTTACAGATAGAAAAATCCGTCTATAAATGGACCTTTTAAACGCATCGTTTCATTAAACCATTTATAGACGAATTTTTTCGTCTGTAATGTCTGAAACTCATAAAACCGTACATCCCCCTTTCCCTTTCTCATTTTTCATAAATCTCTCTTTCTCTCTCGTCTCTCTCTCTAGGAGCTCAAGTTTTTTTATCTCTTTCTTTCTTGTCCAATTTATGTATGATTGCTTGCATCTAAGAGGTTATAATTCATTTGCAGAGTAGTTTTCATATCTGACACTAATGAGGAGAAAAATGAAGTAAAGCCCACCACTTCAAGGAAGAGAAAATCAAAGAAGACAGGGTTAGGGATTTCATCCTTTTCTTATTGTATATTCTATATTGATGTATTCATATTGCTGTAACCGTCTATAAATCTGTTTATAATGCTAAAATTCATCTATAATAATAATAAAAATCCGTCTGTAAATTCATCTATATTTGCAGATTTTCTAGTAGTGTTCATCAATGATCTATCCTTTTTAGTAAGAGGGGTTAGGGAGTGTCTCTAACCACATAACATTGCTAGGGGATATGGACTGATTTCCTAATTGTGGTCCTAAATCTAGGCCTATAAAGAATGCAAGGCGACAGTGTTTTTGAACACAGATTCCTTAGGCTTGAGGGTGTAGTTAGAAACGTAGTTTGAAGAGTCAAGTTCTACTATAAGGTTGTCTCTAGTAAATGACAAAAGATATGGTGATAATGATGAACAATAGAATGTGAAAAGTAACACTGTTTGAGACAAGGATAAAAGTGGTCTAAAATATACAAAATACTACTAAATCAATGAAAGTGCTCCTAAAAGGTGTGTGTATCATCCATTCTCCATGAGCTTTGTTAAACTCTGGTTCAATCCATAAAAAAGGTTACATAAGTACCATCCTTCAAGTTTATAACAACTTAAAAACAAATAACAAAGAAAATAAATGAGTGAGATATATATCAAAGAAAAATAAATTCAGAAAGAAAATAGAACAATGTATCACATACATATATCATATTAGAACAAATAATTTTTTTTTAAAAAGTAGTTAATGTGAATTGATCTTTACGATGCATAATCAATGCAAATGTCGATTCATAGTTTGATGAAAGTATGTTTTCATATTCATGGGGCTCTGAATTCAAAATAGTCCTATTTTTTGGAAAGTTGTTGAGAGTTTTACTAACAATTATTTTATATTTATATAGGTGGTAGACACGAACCTTTATTGAGTAATCTAGCTTCACCAACAAAATAAGTCTTAGGAGAAAATCATGATAAATGAAGCATCGCGTAGAGATTTTCAACCAAAGGTTTGGGCCTAGAAACACTCATAAGACTATAGATAAGTCACTTAACTCCATTTAATCCTTTAAACATCGAGATCCTTCATATCTTTCACCAATTGTTATGAATAACAAAGTGACTTCCTTAGAGAGTGGGGTTTTGCACACATTTACCTTCTGAATAGTTATGTTTACCTTGGTGTTTATATTCCATATCAACTATTCAAAAGCTATCATAAGAAATTGACAAGTACTTATACCAATGCTTCCTTGCATCCTTTGAGAGTTTTAAGCTTGCCAACTTTGTTTCTTTCCTTAAATTTTCAATATTATCCATTAAGAGTTATCGCTACTCATCTTTCACAAAATACAAGATTTTGCAAATGTTTACTTATTTACTTTAATCATTAGGTTCATTTATGAATTCACGGTTCAAGTTAAGACCGCAACCAAACTCAATATACTTACATGTCAATCCTCTTATTGTCTTATCACTCATTCACCATCTCAAAAAGGCTTAAAATTCACAAATGATACACACTTAGTATACATATGTTTATATGCATATTCTCAATCTTTGTGTTGTAAAAATTCATGCATCAAATCACAAATTTTTAAAGAATATCACATATTACAACAATAACCAATGCAACATATCCATTGTTTTTCATGTTTTTAACAAGAGCAAAGTAGTTTAATTCAAATGACTACTATATAAAGTAAATATGTAAGTTTATAAGATGATTACATATACTTAACAAATACACTAGACAACTCTTTACACTTAGCAAGTGCAAAAACAACTATATACAAATTCCTAAGTACACCAAACACAATATATTCATGAAGCATAGAAAGAAAACATTTAGTCACAAAGACAACTCTTGGTTTTCCAAAGTGTTCAATTAACAATTGTAGCCACAACTTCGATTTCATACACAAATAACGTTCATTCAAGTCTAAGTTCAAAATAGTTTATTAGTCATAAAACAATAGTCAAAATCATGATAAATTCACAAAAATGAGCAATTCAAAACTTATAAATCTCAAGTAGAAACTTTGAAAAAAAATCAATATATTTAAAAAAATCACATGTCTCTTAATACGTGTTCTCAAGACATTAAGGGATAATTTTCTTTAGCCTATTCCTTCTCATATTTTTTAGTTGAAATACCTCTTATACCTTACGTTTATGGGGCAAAGTTGACTTCTTTTGATATTTGATTGACATGCTTCAAATTTTTTTAAATTCCTAATTTAAAAATAAAAATAATGAATAAAGAATCAATTAATATAGCCAATATTTGCTAGTCAAAATTGTGAAAAATAATATTAAAATTGTGCAGAAAATTTTGCATATCAAGTTTGCATTTTAAATCCCAGTATGAGGTTTTATTTGCTCTTTATGTTCAAGGGCAACAACTCTTAACATGTCCAACCATAGATTATTGGAAAATTCTCCAAATACTAAAATAATTTATTTTTCCTCCTCTTTACTTTTTTTTTTTAGAAATTCTTCAACTTAAGAATTAGTGGTCATACTCGGCTTCATTGAAGTACCAATTAAAATAATTAATAAATTAAAATAAGTTTTTTTTTAAAAAAATAAATATTTAAAATTCTATAAATAAAATAATAGAAAATTACAAAATGACAAGTATTTAAATTTTTTACTTAAAAGAATAATACATAAAAGTAATTTGACTAACTTGAATTATAAACTTGAATGAATAAAGTTTTATTTAAAACAATTTAATTCCTTAAACATATGCTTGCAGTAACGTGCATATACTTACACACACAAAAGGAGTAAAAATGAGGATCTTATTCTTTCACTCAAAATTATGAATATTTACATATATTAGTTTTATGTAAAAAAATTATTTTCTTTATTAGAAATTACATAATTTTATCACATTCATCCAATTTTTTTTTCTCAAAATTTGTATTATTCTTAAATACTATGTTACAGTCATTTCTTATAACAAATTTGTTTTTAAGATTAGAATATATTTTACTCTTCTTTCTTTGTCACAATACTATAATATAAAATATGTATATCTTGTTATATTAAAAAAATTCTAACACAATATTATATATGTAAAGTACATAATTTTTTTAGTTTGTTGAAAGGTTGGTTGACAATGAATGATTGATTAAGTTTGTTAGAATGTAAAAGCTCTTAATTTGTAAAACTTCTAAAATGTATTTGAGACTGTTAAGATCTTTAAAAAGTTTATTAATTTCTTCTATCTTTAATCTCCTTTTGATTTCTTTAACTTTTATAACGATTATGAGTGTCCACACATAATAAAAAATACTCAATTTTTTTTTACATTAAAGTGAACTAGTTCTTCATTAAAAATACTAATTACTCTTTTTTTTTTTTTCAAGTGGTATGTATGAGAGGCTACATAGGATTGTGAAGGAGAAGGTTGGAAAAGTTAAAGAAAATTTAGAATGAGAGTCACGGAATAATAATTTTTCACTCACATTACTAAGATGTTAAGATAGAGTCCAAACTCTATCTTACAAGTACAAACTCTTTATTATGACATCATCAACTCCACTGCTATTATCCCTATTGTCATACCAAAAATAATTATCATAGCCAATTGTAACAATTCATGTATTATTTTTTGTCAAAACAATATAGTCATCCTACTATTTGACGAGATAAAAAATAGAATGAATTAATATGTAATAATGTGATTATTAATAAAGATAATTTTTAAAAATATAATTTATAACAATAATAATATTAAAGAAAAGCGAAGAAGAAAGATAATATGTAAATGAAATATTTTAAAAACATTGAGGATTAAAATAAAAGAAATATATGTACCAATATAAAACATAACATATGAAGTTGTTTTTATCACATAATTAATTATATATAGTACTTAATGTTATATTTTAATATTTTGTTACTATTTTTAAATGTAGATAGTGTTAGAGACTAAATTGATGAACAAAAAATAATCTTAAAGACTATAAAGATATTTAAAATTTTTTAAAATTAAAATACTTAACCATAGCAATATCAAAGACTAATTAAAAGATTTGCTTTATAACAATTATATTTTTTACACTTTAATATATTTTATTTGATTTATTAATCCGTGTTCTAATGAACATATTAAAAAATATTAACTAATACTTAAAATATACTTAAAAATATGTATTCATTATTTTTATAATTTTAAGATGATAAATTTTCATTTTTAATAAATAATTTTATATTTTTAACTTATTAACAAGTATCATTGTATTTTTAATTATTTTAAAAATATTAAACAATTAATAATTATAATTTTATTTTCAATATTTAATATATATTGAGTAAAAAAAAAATGAGATAATTAATAGAAAGATAAATGATATAATAAAAAATTAAGTAATAAATTTTTATGAAGTTTGAAATACTAAAATTTTTCTAATGTGTAAAATCTTAAACATAAAAGAAAAATACATTACATACATTTAAAAAGTCATATATAATAATAATTTTATAACTAAACATAATATTTATTATATTTTCATATTATCATACACTTTTTAATACAAAAATATTATTATATTTATATTGAACAAGTCGTATACTCGAACCTTCACTCTTTATCTTTATCTTAAGTATAAATAAATATATGTATTTTGAAAGTGCTTTTTAATTCTACATAGTTTTTTCTTTCTTGGCCTTGAAATGTGACACTATTCCTTTCTCTAAAAATTTACGTACATGTATAAATTATGATTTTTAATTAATTAAAATCGAACCTTCCAGTCTTTTAATTTCTATTGGTTTGACAATGAAAAATAAAATAAAAAACAGTAAATCAGTAATAAATTCAAAATATTTGTTACCAAAAGCACAAATCAAATCATTTGATTGAATAAAAGATTTCTAAAAAATGGCGTGCCAATGCTAAATTTCTAGTTTGGTCAAAATTAAACGTGAAGCTGGGGAAATATATAAGAGCGACTGGGAGAGAGAAGCAGCCGTTGAAAAGACGGTAAAGGTTGGAGCAGTGGGATCATTTCGTTACATTGCACATTACTCCTCTCCCTGTCATTGTCCCAGTCCCTGCAATCTAGGGTTCTTCGAATATACTGTTTCCCCGTTTTAGCCTCCGCATTTTCTTTGTTTGATTTCTCCGTCACTCGTCCTCCACTTCGATCTATCCAATTGAGGTATGTGCCGTGTTGCAATCCTCTTCTTTTTATTCTTTACTTCCTATTCTATTTGAACCTGCTGTTCAATTTATCGCTGATTTGAAAATTAACGCGTAGGTGATTTCGACGATTTAGGGCTTTAATTCGAGATCTTCATTGTGCCTCGCGTCGATAAAATCCATCATGACAATCGCCGATTCAGTTTTTCCGGGAGACAATGGGGCGAGTTGCGTACCACTTCCACCGGAGGAAGAAAATCGGATCGTATCCGAGTTGATCAAGGAATCGGAGCTTAATTTGAAAGAAGGCAACTTATACTACGTTATTTCTAATAGGTCTTAATCGTATCTCTATTATTTTCTTTTTATTTTATCGAATCTATGCAGTAGTATGTTGTGCGTGATGGTTTTGGATATAATTATCGTGTGAAAAATTATATTGATTGGCATGTGCCCCTTGGTCTTGGGGACTTTTTATACAGTCTATTAATTTGGTTCTCTATCACGGAGTGAATGGATCATGTTGTGCCGAGATATACATATGCATTTAAATATTTTATCACTTGTGCTGTTTGTGTTTGCTTCGATATATCTTTTCTTTTCCTTTACCTCTACCCTAAAAACACCTGGGATAGCTTTTTCAAAATCTTATTAGGGAATTGGTATGGGGTCGGTAAGGGTAATGTTACTACTATACCTGAGGTGAGTTATCAAATATCTGTTGATTGTAGGTTTTATGATAAATGTTTGAAATTGATTAAATACGATCAACAAACAATAAATACTTGACAACACTCACATTGGGTACCAGCTTTTTTTCTTTTTTCTTTTTAAATAAAAAATGGACGGGTACTGGAGTAATCATCATCTTGTTATTATTGTTGATTTTAATCGGATCCTTCTCAGAATGCTGAATATCTTGCTATAATAGAATGTCAAGTCATGTGGCGGCCTAGCTGCGACAGAAGTGTCATTGCAATACCATCTTGTGTAGCAGAGATAGCGGCCTGAATTGGTGGCACAAATTGTGGCTACATTGGCTAACAAATTTTGTTCCCTTTTTGTTTTGGATAGCCCGCAGATTTTTAAAGTGGTATTTGACATTTCATATATTTTCCCCCCATCAAAATGTAACTTGATTCAAACCCTTAATGCTTCAAAGAATGATGCACTGGGTTCCATCTCTGTTCCTTTGCACCACAAATTTGTGGCAGGTGATGCATTTTCTTGCACCCCTTGATTCCAACATATTTTCTGGCAGGTCTTTGTTTTTCTTCCTGATTATGTTCATAGTTCATACTTGCAGGCCTGCTCCTTATTATTGCTGCAACTTCTTCAATGATTCCATCTTCTATTCTCTCCTGTTTTTGGTTAATTATTAATTCCAGCCCCTCTTTAGTGCAGCCATGGCATCATCTCTGTTACAACCAGCCCAACACCACTTCACTACCTCAACCCCATATTGTTGTTATTAACTGTTAATTATGCCTTGGTTTGATGCCAATTGCATGCCTAGACAATGACTTTTGATTATTATTGACGATATATTATATATTTAATTTTTGGTATTTTTTCTTGAAATTTAAGCATTTATAATTATGTGTGTAGTATAAATTACATATTTCTTTTTTCCATATTCTTCGTTATAGTGACATCTATGGGATTGACAACTTTGATTCTTCATAAATCCCACAATGATTTTGCACATATGTAACTTGTGTACCAATTAGTCTATAAAGGTACATCTATGCATTTTTGTATTGTATTCTGATTCTGTGAAGAATGTCAACAACCAACTTCAACTGTGGTTATATGGCATCATTTGAATGTGATTTTTGAAGATTTCAAAAAAAAAATAAAAATGCTTACAACATAAACAGTTTATTTTATTCCGTGCTTAGTTTAGCTAATTTTGGAGAAATAATTGCTTGCTTTTGTTGTTTTTTTAACCAGAGCTTTTGAAAATGAGCAACTACTTTTCCGAAAAAACAATCTCAACCAAACATGCACTTTCTGCTATTCTCATAAGTTAGAATAAAAACAATGAAAAAAAGCTTTATTATTAAAGTGCTTTGGTCAAATGCTTATCAAAACACACCCACCCTATATTGTAATACTTTCCATACGCGCCCATTTTTAATCAAGTATTTTTTCCCACCCATGCAGGTGGTTTTCAAGGTGGCTGTGTTATGTTGGGCCTTGTGCTGGTATGCTTTCAACTGATAATCAATCTTATGATGGTCAGCATGCCCACACGGTTCACACAAAGATTGCAGATAGACCTGGGCCAATTGATAATTCTGATATTATTTCAAATGGAAATGATTGTGATAGAAATAATTTAGATATTCGTCGAATGTTGGAAGAGGGTACAGACTATGTTTTAGTTCATGAAAAAGTGTGGGAAAAACTGTTGGAATGGTAAGTTATTATTATAAATATGTATTTTTCTTTTTGATCTAGAGAAGAATAATGATCTAGTGATTTGTATGTTAACAACTTAAAAGAAAAGCCAGATAAGCATATATTATTTTGATTCTAGAGTCTTTGTAGAAAGATGTGTAAAACCATCTTTTTTTAATACATTTGATTAAGTATGCAAAGTGATATTTTGTATACACATATTTAGTATCACAAATTAAGTTTTATGAAGCAATTTAATAATAGGTTAGATGAACTGGTTTGGAATATAATGAAAGAAGAGCCCAAAACATGTCTTCTAGGTCTCATAGGCAATATGTTCTTATTTTGTTTCAACTTAAGTCTGGAAAAAGCTTCATGTTGCGGGGAAGCTGTTCTTGAACCTTATACATGGCTAGGTTTAATAATGAAATAGTTAACCAATGTGTGGATTATGGGAATGTCTTGGATTTGGGCATGGAAAAGTGCATTACATTATTTCAATTGGTCGGAAGATGTTTCAAAATGCTCAATTTGTGTAGTGTGTAAACAGAATTCTGTCTCACTTTTCTAGGTACAAAGGTGGACCAGCACTACCCAGGAAGTTAATTTCTCAGGGTGTTGTTGGACACAAGCAATACAGTGTTGAAGTTTACTTACTTAGTCTAAAGGTGACTGATGCGAGAGATAACAGTCAGTCAATTGTGAAATTAAGCAAAAAGGTACTGATTAATTTTGTTTTAGACTCTTCTGTTCTATTCAGCTTTGCAGTTATGTCAATGCGAGCAAAGGATACTGTTTTATATATTTGTATTCATGGTTGAGGAATGAGGAATGCCCATACAAATTTTAAAATTGGAAATGCATACCATACGATTAAATGATAATCTGTACATGTGTATACTGGCATCTTGACACTATGTTTCTATTCTGAATTAGCTCTAGAGAGTGTTTGGAAGAGTTTATAGAAATAACTTATAACTTTTATTTGTTTTTCTAACTTATTTCAATGAGCTTCTTGATATAACTTATCAAAATAAGCTATTTTCAATTTATTCCAATAAGATGATCAATTTTATGCTATAAGCTTGCATGTGATAAAAGCTTATTGAATAAGCGTAATATTAAGCTGGTTATCTAAATGCACCCTAGATTTGGTTGTAACATGATATGGTTTGATGATTGAATGTGAATGAACCACCATTCTAACTCTTGTTTTTCTAATGCTTTAATATATTTCAGGCTACCATAGGTGAACTTTATGAACTGGTGTGCAAAATTAAAGGAGTAGAACAAAACAAGGTGCTGTTCTTCTTCTTCATATTATTATTATTATTTATTTTTATTTTCATTTTTTTCATTTTTTTACAAATCTTACACTTCTGTCTGTCCTTTTTCTTTTTGTTGGTTGAAAATTATATTAGGCCCGTATTTGGGATTACTTCAATTTGAGAAAACATTCATTGCTGACAGTCTCAGACCAGACATTAGAGGATGCAAACATGATGTTGGACCAAGATGTGAGTAACCTTGAGTTGTATAGATTAGATCTTTTTAAGTATAATTGATTTCAAGCTGGAAATAGAACTACAAAGCTTTAGTAAGAGCTTTTGCCTACAAAGTGGATATTATAAAGTGCTGTAAGTATGGTTGTCCGTTAGAGGCATTAGAGGGAAGCTTATGTTGTCTAATGTATGGTAACATGGATGTCTTTAAGTAGAAACATAAACTCAATATTCTTGTGTCATTCTTTTAAATTCATGTTTAGGTACCTAGATATCCTAACATTTTGCTTGGTAGTTGTTATTGGTTCTTTTATAGAAGCTTGATGATCCTAGTGAGATAAGGCTTGGTTGTTGTATTGTTGTTGTTATAGGAGCTTGATGATCCTAATTCATCTCTTTCTTACAGATTCTTCTAGAAGTATCACTTGGTAGAGATCGCTCTTCTCCTTCTGGCATGGATTCCATGGGAAATGAATTAGCTTTGGTACCAATAGAACCTCCAAGGTCATTTATGTCAATTGCAGGGGGACCTACCATGTCAAATGGTCACTCAACTGGGTCTAGTCTTAATTCGTATCAGGGAAGTTCCCTAAATTCATCATTGACCAATATGGAAGGTAAATGTGATGTCAATAAAGGTGAAAGGGGTGGTTTGGCAGGACTGCAGAACTTGGGGAATACCTGCTTCATGAATAGTGCTATTCAATGTTTAGTCCACACACCACCTCTTGTTGAATATTTCTTACAAGATTACAGTGACGAGATCAACATGGACAATCCTTTAGGAATGCATGTATGTGACCGTTTCTATTGGCTTACACACACACATATATATTCCTGTGTTCTACAGTTTATAAAAGATTGTTTACCATGATGACTTTACTTTGAGGGTAGTTTAAATTAATTTTGAAGTTGTAAGATGTGTCTGATATGCAGGGTGAGTTAGCACTTGCATTTGGTGACTTGTTGAGGAAACTGTGGTCCTCAGGGCGAACTGCAATTGCACCTCGTTCATTCAAGAGCAAGTTGGCTCGATTTGCTCCACAATTCAGTGGTTACAATCAGCATGATTCTCAGGTTAGTTTCTCCAAATAGTGCTGTTATTATTTAAGAACTTTGTCTCCTTGTGTGACATTCATTGTAATATGTAATGCATTCTATTCACTATTCATTGTTTCTTACTTATGTGACACCATCATTGATTGCTTATTTCAACCTCCAATTGATAGTTTAGAGTAACTCTGTTTTTATATATATATATTTATTTATTTTAATTGTTGTTATTATTTTTTTCTTATGTAATTTACCTTTACTTTTGCTTAACTTGCATTTGTAGATATAAGAGTCCTACCCTTGAGATCCTAGTTTGTGCTATATTAAAGTTGAACTTGCGAAAAATTTGTCAATTGTTTGAATTTCTTACTGTGACAGCTGTGGTTATTTTAAAATTGACATACTAAATGTTAGTTAGAAGTCATTGAGATTCTGCCTTGTATGATTTTTGTGTGTTCTTCGAGTAACGGATTACTTTCTTTAGGAATTGCTTGCCTTTTTATTGGATGGACTGCATGAAGATTTGAATCGTGTGAAACAAAAGCCTTACATTGAAATGAAGGACTCTGATGGTAGGCCAGATGAGGAAGTTGCATCTGAGTGTTGGAAAAATCATATGGCTCGGAATGATTCATTGATTGTTGATGTATGCCAAGTGAGTATATGTCCATGTCATTTTATAGTCTCTTATTGCATGGATTATAATTGATCTGCCTTTGATAAGTTAAGTAGCTAAATGATTAAATTTCTGCCTTGTTATCTCTATGCTCCCCTCCCCCTTTCTAGCGTAAAAAATGGGAAAAGAGAAGAGAAGAAAAAGCAAAACCTGTAGTTATGAACTACTATATTTATATTTGTTTCACTCCTTGATCAATTTCGTGTGTTTCTATGCTTTCATTGAGCTTTTCCCTGTCTCAAAAAGTCTGATCTGATTCCCCATTCTTGATCTTGGTTTTCTATAAAACTTGACAAAATAGTTTCAACTGTCAAGTACATGCTGGTTATCTTTACTAAGTGTGACATTTTCTTCTTTTTTTTTTATGATAAAATGCTCAGGGTCAATACAAGTCAACATTGGTTTGTCCAGTATGTGGCAAAATCTCAATCACTTTTGATCCATTCATGTACTTATCATTACCACTGCCTTCCACTGTAACTCGAACAATGACAGTAACTGTCTTCAATTGTGATGGGAGTGCTCTTCCCATGCCATACACTGCGACAGTTCTGAAGCATGGTTGCTGTAGGGATCTTTGCCAAGCATTAGGCATGGCATGCTGCTTGAAGAGTGATGAAATGCTTTTGCTTGCAGAGGTAAGAGCTTTGCATAAAAGTTAGATTCACTAATGACTTTCCTACTTGGGTTTGGTTTCAGTGGTTGATGTTTTTTGTACATGCCTGTCTCAGGTTTATGAGCATAAGATTTATCGATATCTAGAGAATCCATTGGAATCATTAAATTCAATAAAGGATGATGAACATATTGTGGCCTATCGACTCAAAAGTGGAGGCAGGAAAACAAAACTAGAAATAATGCATCGATTGCTGGATAAGTAAGTTTACCTTTTTTTGGTGTATGCTGTAGCCTGTATGTTATACTCTTTACAGTGGAAGGGCACAAAGCTCTTATGAGTAATGGTTACCTATGTATGATAGTTTCCATAATCTAAAATGACATTACAGTGGCCTTTGTTTTGTCCTTAAAACTTTAGGGAAATGTGTTCTTAAGGTTCCCTTTTAACTGAAAGTATTCCTGTTGGTTAGTTAAATTCTGTTAACTTGAAAAATTTTCAGTTAAATGAATTTTCCCTAGTTTTTCTGTGTTAATAATCACAATTTTCATCTGCCTGTTAATCTCTTCCAGAGTACAATGGGAATGAATCATCCTGAGATTGTTAATGTTGAACTGTCTTTATGGCATCATTAACTCTGCTATTCAATCATTTTCTTATTATTGTGATTATAAACCAAACAGTAGAACATAGTTTTCCTATAATTTTTCTGCTGCTTTGGTTATTTTCTCTATTGTTGGGCACTTCAGAGACTACTGAATCTTGCAAGTGCCATTCAAGTTAGTACCTGCTACTCAGGGAAATCTGGATAGTATACATAACCATTTGCTTATGTGGCATTAGCATAGGGAAATCTGCCATAGCATGATTCCACAGCCGATTATAATAGAGATTTCACCATATTGTTCCTGGTGCACTGACTTAGAACATGATAATGCTTCAATTTCTTTATGACTGGTAGATTTGATTTTACAATTACCTTGATGTTCACTGGACAGTATGAAGGGTGGAGACAGGAAGCTCTTTGGAACCCCCTTGGTTACTTATTTGGTAGAAGATCCTCAATATGGAGCTAACATTGAGGCATCTGTACAGAAAATGTTGGGGCCTTTAAGAAATGCATATTCTTCTAGTTCAACTAAATCTCATGATGGGAAGGAAAATGGTTTCATCTCATCTGTAAATGATGAGCAATCAGACAACACCAGTACTCAAAGTGAATCAAGAAGTCTGATGATTGGCAGCAAAGAACAAGAGGGAACATCTTGTGGGGAGTCATCTTTCCAACTTGTTCTAATGAATGAAAATTCGAGCTGTGAGCCCATTGAGAAGGCTTCTTTTATAAAACCCAGCCCCCTTATAAGAGTCTTTCTTGATTGGACTGACAAAGAACATGAATTATATGATGCTAGCTATCTTAGGGATCTCCCAGAAGTTCACAAGACTGGGTTCACTGTTAAAAAGACTCGGCAAGAAGCTATTTCTTTATTTTCTTGCTTGGAGGCATTCTTGACTGAAGAACCTCTAGGACCTGACGACATGTGGTAAGACTGCTTCCATGTTTTAGAATGGACTTCATACTAGACTACTATGAGCTGTGCTTTGGGAGATATTACTGATTTTTTTTTTTTAATAAATTGACTAGGTACTGCCCTAGATGCAAGGAACACAGACAAGCTACCAAGAAGCTAGACTTGTGGAAATTGCCAGAGATTCTTGTTTTTCACTTAAAACGATTCTCATACAGCAGATACCTGAAAAACAAACTGGACACTTTTGTGAATTTTCCCATTCACAATCTTGATTTGTCCAAGTATGTGAAAAGCAAGGATGGACAGTCCTATGTGTATGACCTCTATGCAATCAGCAATCATTATGGTGGTCTAGGTGGTGGGCATTACACTGCATATTGTAAGGTAAGTTGATAACTTGTACAATGATATTTAGTTCTTCATGCTACCGGCTGTGATGCTAAGTCTAGATCCTGTAATTTTGTGAGTTCTTTCTGCTGTTTGAGATGTTTCTGTTTTAAACTATTTTCATTTGTTCTGCCAATTTTGCACAGTTGATCGATGACAATAAGTGGTGCCATTTCGATGACAGTCATGTTACTCCTGCTACTGAAGGTGAAATTAAATCTTCAGCTGCATATGTGCTATTTTATCAGAGAGTTAGAAGTGAAGGCCAGGTGGAAGGAGAGTCATCTCAGGTTAATCCAGGTTTTTAGAGATCATGATGAGGTTCTTATTGACCATGATGAGCTGTTTTGATGTTCGATGCCTGGATTATATGCTTAGCACGATGCAGAGCTTATGTCTTGGATAGTTCCTTTACTTCGCAGTTCAAAACTGCAAGGTAATATAAAAGAAAATGTTACGTATCCTAGCAGCAATTAAGCAAAAATGTCTTATGTGAGGCTCTGGTAAACATTACATGTTCAGTGGGAGTATCAGTTACTAATCACTACATGAATGATATCATTTTTTGAAAGAGAAATTTTGGCAGCCTATGAACTTAGATATTTCTGGTACTTCGTTTCATCGGTGGTTAAAACAGATCATCATGAAATCGTCGTCATTGCTAGTAGGGCGGCGCTTCTGTTTGTGAAAGAATTCATGCCCTCCTTCCATTATTATATTGTTAGGATGCTTGGATTACATAGAATTTGCGGGAGAGGGGATGAACAACAGCTGATTATATTTATTTATTTTTTAAATAATGGGTTACCCCCTTGCTCTTGTAATGTCTTTCTACTAAATCTCAGGTGCATTACCGACCATGTTTATGACTTGGCCGCACGGATCTTTTTGAGTATTTTTTAGATTTTTATCTGGTATAGGTCAAATTGAGTCAACGCCGCATTTTATTTTGATCCAGAACAGTGTCTTCAGTCCAATTGTTTTCTGTTTCTAGTTAGATTTCGGGTCTGCAAACTATTGAGTTCTATCCCTATTGTCAATTGACCACGACCGGTCGACATTTTCTGTTTGGTTCTTATTGTTCTTTTCTGCTGCTGGTTTCGTCAAGCTTTGGCAAGGTTTGCTTGATCAGCTAAAATTTATCCCATTTCTGTAGGCAACAAGTGACTGGTTTCCCACTCAAAAACCAATTATATTACTTCTTAATGAAAAATGTTTTAATAAAAATAATCTATGGTTAAAATTAGTTTTGACACAATTATTTTCAATGACTCAATTGATTTTACCTACCTATAGAACTATTTCTTTAAAGTCAACTGAAAGGTTTTTCACAATATTTATGTTGCTTCTTCATCTTCTTGCTGTCAGTCTAGTGGCCTTTTGAGGTTGGCTCCGTCCTCCTTATCAGTACGGTTAGTTTGAGAGAAGTGAATGACGGAGATAGCATTACTTATAGAGATATACAGTATATTATTACTGTTACTCCTTTTACTCACGTTCCAAACTAAATAGGTGCCCTCCCTTTGGTGTGTGCTGATTGTCCTTATATATATATATATTCCTTCTATTGATACTTGTAAAGATATAACAGTATATTATTACTGTTATTTTTCTTTCACTCCCATTCCAAAACAAACAGGTCCCTCCCTTTCCTCCACTTTAACAAACTACATGGGGCATTCTCCTTCCTTCTCTACTCCCATCCCTTTCATTAAATCTTTTCCTTCTCTTCCTCCTTTGAATCAATGATAGAGTAAGCTCAAATGTTTTTGAAGTGAAAAGAAATGCTCTGTTGACCATATTTATTTAACTTAATAGTTTAAATAATTTAATAACTGTTAAATGATCATTCTGAAACGTGTTTGTTTGTCATTTTTGAAATTAATATCCCTAAGGATCGTGTATGTGATAGTTAGGGTATTATGATTTATGAACAAACTTTGCGGGGTGGTTGCGTATGAGAATTGAATACCACAAAGATAGGGAATGATGATTTATGAATGCTACGCTCACGTTATTATGAAAGAATATCACAAGAATACCAATCAAATTGTTTCTATTCCCTGTAATACATAAATTGGCCCGGGGAGGGGAGCAAGGCTCCTGAAATGAAGTCCACGACAACCACCTTTCCTTCCTAGACTGGTTAGCGACATCACACCGTAAAGACAATGTATACCCCCTGCAAAATTAATGGAAACAGAGTAAAAGGTAACGAGAAAGTGTTAGCTTTCTTTTATCTTGCCAACTAGCAAGTGGCCAGCCAACAAAAAAGTGCCTGATGCTGTCTGTTTCCCAACGAATACTTCCTTTATACGTGTCATTTTTAAAAAAAAAATAATGGTGGAAACAATAATATAGTGAAAACTATGCTGCAAATTACTTAAGATCATCATTGCTAACCAAATCAAATCTTGATATACTATTTATGGAAAAAAAAATTTAATTTTAATGCAATCTACTATCATAACCTAGTGCAAGATACGTACAAAAACTATATTTAGATATACTATTTGTTAATGAGTAAATAAACATTTCTACGATAAAAAAATATTACATAAGTGTCAATATTGTACAATTTCATAAATTTTTACATAACTTCATTTTATTTTTTAAAGTTTGTGCCATGGTTGTTAACGATTTTCACATATAGAAATTTTTAAATATTTTCTTTGCAATTGGCAAGCCTTGTAAGAGAAGTGTTACTGTTGGACGAACCGAGTTGGCCAATCACATGGCGATGAAGTGGTCGTTCCTGGCTTGCATCCAAAAGTTACTACTCTTACGGCAAATTTCAAAATTTGAATGAAGACAATGGTGACGTTTGATGTGCGCTTTGTGACGACGGCGATAATAATTCCAATAGTAAAGGACAAGCAAAGTGAAAAATAAACAAATGTTAATAACAACGTAGCTTCTGATGTGGGTTTTATTTACCTTTACTCCGTTCTTGTTATGCCTTTACTTTTCTCTCCGTTGCCATGACATGGTGTTTTCTTTGGATTTTGCACCAAAATATCGTCAAAACTTCAAAATCATCAGCTCCATCGCCAACGGCAGCAGAAAGGATAAAGAAGGCCCAAGTAAACGGTATCTCTCCTGAGTCAAGCGAAACAAAACATCAACGTAATTAGTCACAAACGGTTAAATTTTAGATATTACTTTTTTCATCAAAGAAAAACATGTTTTTGCTCATTAAAAAGTCCTTAAAGGTAGCCCCAAAAAAGAGGAAGAAGAAACGACACAAACTTTGGGACTTTCTAAAGAATCAATCTGAACGCAGTTATATATTAATCGAGATTAAAAATAAACAGAATTATATTATATAGGAAAAGCCTATAAAATAGATAACACAGTCATATTCAGGGTTAAAAAAGACGTGAAATATAGATCCATTATTCTGTGATGCATCATTTGAGAGGATTCATTATCGAAGGTGACAATCTCAGTCCACAGCTGTAAGGTCAGATACACCACATCATGGACATACCTAAATCCAAAGTTATATTACAGACCCGCAACTCAAGTGTCGTGAAGCGAACTTTAATAATAATAACATAATTTACGAGCCTCCTTTCAATTAGCAATAAATATTCTTAGACCTTACTTATTTTAAAATTACATTCATCTCTTTTGTATGTCGTCTCTTCTTTTATTGTTTTAAAATATATTATGGGTATAATACGTACATAAAAGTAAAGAAAATACATTTTATATCAGAAAATATTGATGTGTAAAAATAATACACAAAATAAGAGATGCAGACATAATTTTCAAAGTGTAATTATTAATTATCCCAAACTGTAATTGTAATTGTAATACTACTAATAATAAGTAGCAGTAGCGGCATAGTGTATACTAACCAACGAGGAAGCGGAGGAAATGGACAAATAGCCGGTGGAAGATGCAGGAGGTTGCGGCGGCGTGCCAGCGTTGTTGGTATTGTTGTTAACGGCGTCATTTGAGGGAGGAGAAGAAGCTGAAGACAGAGAGAAACCAAGGGGATAAGCAGGGCTACAATCTGGCTTAAAGAGCCCGTAGTTGCGTTCGGAAGTTGGGCCTGGTTTCATGTTCTCGTTAAACAGAGCAAACACGTAAATGTTCAAATCGGAGTTGGGCCTCAACGGTGTCCCTTTTCTGTTGCTCATAGCCATCTTTATCAAATTCCCATTGTACTTCTTCGCATTCTCCAGGTTGGCACCGGCTTCGTCCATGTCCCCCTTAGAAGGCCAACCGGTTTCTGAGATGTGAACCGGTAACTTCCCGTAGCCCAATGAAGCGAGTGCTGAGTAAACTGCATCGATCTGAGCGAAGAGCATGTTATCGTAGTGGAGATTGGTGGAAGGATCCACCATTCCCTGGTTTGGTTGGAAGAGCACGTAGTCCAACGGAACCTGCTTCGGATTCGCCTTGTAGGCGAAGTAAGGGTAAGCGTTGATTAGAAAAGGAGATCCGGTTTTGGCTTGGAAGCTCAGGATGGGAGCCAGGCACGGAGCTAGGTCCGGACGGAACGCTCCTGCCGAAGGAGGATAGGAGGTTTGGAGAACGGCCAAGGAGTGAGTGGTTGTGACGGTTACTTCTTTGTCGAGGGCGAGATTGACGAGCGCGGTGTGGACGCTCTGCATGGCTGGGAGGAGATTCGATGTGAGGGTTGTGTCGTTGAAGGTGAGAACCTCGTTCCCTACGAAGATTGAGGTGATTTTGGTGGCTGGGAGGTAGGGTTGGAGGTTCGATTTTATCCATGCTTCGGCCTTGTTTGGATCTTTCATTCTTGATAGGTACTCGTTCCCTAGCCCTACCATTACTTCCACTCCTGTGTTCCCAAACGCTTTCAGCACTCGCGGATCTGCGTCGTACAGCTTCACTTTCGTTGCTCCGATCGACTTCACCAACGTCACTGCTTCGTCTGGTGTTGGAAGATTGTTCGCTATTTGACCGTAGTTTATCCCAATCGACTCTACGCTGGTTGCAAGGCCTGCATCACAACATTGCCAGTTAATTCCGATTCAGATTCACAACGACAATGGTTGACAATTGGCTTTACTTACCGGTAATAAGAAATAAAATGAAGCAACAAGAACAGCGCCGCATTGTAGAATGATCCATAGATCTTCCTTAAATTACTTAAATTAGGAATGGGAAGACAGCGAGTGAATGTGTAGAGTGTGGAGTGTGTAATATTGAATCAGTGGGGAACTATCCACACACAAACACAATCGATTATGAGACAGAGGTAAATAAACAAATAAATAAATAGATAAAAGAAAGATTCCCTATAAAGGATTGGGAAACCAGACACGCGGAAAGATAGCCGCAACAAATTCCATTTTTCGAATGAGATGCTTCGTCACCGAATACTAACTAGGAAGCCTCCTCCTACTGCTCTCTCAGATTTAAGAATTATATTGTGTTTTATGAGACAAGTAAAAAAATTAAGTGTATAAACTGCTTATCTTATTTTATTTAAAACGAATGTGATCATTTATAGTCTTAATAACGATTTAATAATCATCTTCTTGTTATTTTTTAATAAAGAGAGGGATAAAAAGTATGATGAGTGTAGAGGGGAGCCAAGTAATCCTTCCTCGACCACTTAAGATAAACATTTTCGAGACCCAACCATTGGGAGACCGACGTCTTTCATTTTGGATTGCATACCTTTACATCTACGAAACTTGATCAACACTCTTCGTTTTACTATTAAAAAACCAAAAAGCCTACGCTGTTTGTCTGTTATTGCGCAAAGAAATCAACGAATCAAATAAATTTTTAAAAAAATATAAAAGTAATAAAATAATTAGTGTATAATAAAAAAAAGTAAAGAGAGAACAAACCTCATAAAGGAAACGGGAAATATCATATTTATTATTATTGATTTGTTAAGATGGTTCTTCATTTTTCCATTATTACTGTACTCATATAATTGTATGGGAAAAATAAAAAATTTCTTTGTATGAACAAAATGTTGATATATATTTCAGCTATTTTATTTGAAAAATCTGAAGTAAAAGTTTAATATTTTTGCTCGTAAAATAATGGCTTTTGTATAGTTTAAGTGTACATTGAATTAAGTTCTTATAAAAAAATGATGAGAAAAGAAAACATTAATTTTTAGCCAAAATGAGTAAAATATGATAAAAGAAAATATGAAGTTTTAGTTGAAATAAAGAGATGTTTTTTTATTAATTTTCATTAAAAGAAAAAGTGAGAGTTATGATCATGAAAACATGATTTTTAGCAAAAATGTGACATTTTGACAAATTTTTGACAAGTTTATGAATGATTTGTAAATAAAATTATTAAGGTACAGGAATATTAAAAGTTAGTAAAAAAAAAGAAGATATTTTAATATGCTTTTTGAAAATATTGTCTTCATTTATTTTAGGTAAGATTAATCGAAGTTTGTCTCATCAAAATTAGAAAAGTAAAAAATCACAAATACAAAAGTTTTAAGAGAAAATTGAAGATTTAATTCAAAGATTTGAAATATCAAAACTAGTTATTAGCAGTTGAAAATCAAAGCACGTGATAAAAATTATAAGTGATATGAAAAATGTGTTTTAAAAAGTTATATTAAATAACTGCGTGTTTAAATAATTAATTTAAATAATGTCTATAAATAGTTTTTCATTTAACTAGTTAGGAGACAACTTTTATAAAAAAACACTTGCCTTCATTAAACTCTGTGAAGTGTCAAAGTTCTATTAATTAGATCTAATTATTAAAAAATTAACAGTTAAATATTAATTATCTCTAAAAGTTATCCACTTAAGTGTTTGCAATTTAATTTTAATTATTTACTTTAACATTTTATTTTTTTTCTTTTATTATTTTGTTAGTTTTTTTCTTCTACCTTTTGTGTTTTTATTTGGCTTTTTACATGACGTTAAATATTAAAAATACATTATAAAAGAATTGGTAAAAAAAATTAAAAGTCAATCTCAAATTTGTCAAGTTACTAAAATTCAAAATAATCAATAATGATGAAGTCTGGCCAGGCTTCAGAAATCGACAGGACCAAAGTCACTTCTATTATCTGTCGAGGTTTTCGTCCGTAGAAACTTTCTTATCCCATATAGTTGAAATCGGACAGTGATGTTCATCCTTCCAAGTTGTAGTTTTTGTAATATAACATTAAAAATATAGGTGATATGAATTTTAGGGCAATCTACGATAACTGCGCTTGGTCCGTTTCTCCTAAAGTATACCGTTTTTTGTTTTTTGTAAACCTTTATTTAGCCCTTTAAAAATATAAATGTAATTTTACTTTTTGGTTCCTGTATTATTAGAAGGATATCACAATCAACCTTTAGGTGTATAAATGATAATATTAAATGTTAAATAAGTATTGATAAATAAAAAGTGGAGATATTAATGACAATAGTAAATTTTTATTAAAAAATATGAGAATTGGGGGTCAACATTTTAAAAAGAAATCTAAACTACTTAATTTTTAAACTAATTAATAATAAATTATTTCTTACCTTTATCCTTCTTATTTTCACACATTCTTTTTTATTTCTCTTTCTTTTCCTATTTTATCATCTATTGTATTTTTACATCCCATGCGGGGCTTGGATAAGACTATGGTTTATCATATCTAACTTCATTTCTTGTGTTTAGTGAACAACATGATAGAATAACTTATTATGTTTAATTATGTTATCATATTTTCATAGTTTGATAATATAATTTTTTTTTTCTATCACTTTCTTAGTCACACTTTACAATCTTTTTAATATTTTATAAAAAAGTAATAATTTAAAAATATAATTTTATTTTTTTATAAAAATATTATATGAACATTTCTTGATAAAAAAAAATATTTCAAGAAAAGTATTTTTAAAAAATATTTTTATAACAAAACATTTTACTCATTTTATAAAATAATTTTAAATTTTTATAATTGATTTTTTCTTTAATTATAATTTCTTACCAAAAATAAATATTAAAATTGAAAAAATTGTAGTTTAATATCAAAATTTTTATATTATAGATACATACAAATATTTTTAATATGTGTATATATATATATATATATATATATATATTGAAAATTCAAAATTTTAGATAAAATTATTTTTAATACAAAAATAATATATTAATTAAATATAATTTATATCCTTATTCTATTTTTTTATAATGTTATCTGCTTTATTATCTTAACGTTAACAGAACACAAATTTATCATATCTTATATCTATTGAATTTTCATACATTATCATTTCTATCTCTTTCTTTTCTCATTTATTTTCATCTCTTCTTTATCATAATATCGTCAACCATGTGAATATGTTAACCTTTGATGCTTTCATACAACTTATTTGAGTTGCACTATTGAACTTAGATACCACGTATATGTTAAAAACTTTTTTTCAAGAGTATGTATACAAAGAGCGAGGCATTGACATCAGAAAATAGAATATGTCATACTCCTTCCCGTAATTATGAAGCATACATTTAGATTGACTACATACATCGACTACGCCCTTATTCACTAATACCGCATTTTAACTTAGTCCAAACTCTGATGCTTCAAACTTCATTAATTGCTTGCATACAAGACCTCACTTGTAAAAAAACTTACGTTAGCTTCAGTTTTATAAACATTGCTTGAAATTAAAGACCATTACTTCGTTAGAACTCGTTTGATCAAATGGCAACGCATATACTCAGACTGCAGAGAGGGAAGTCTTGCAAAACGTTTTTGACCATGATCATATTCGAAATCAGGATATCAATGGCGATGCTCAAGGAGTGGCGACGTTTTCCTTTGCAAGGGGAGCAATCTCATCACCGTCAATTCCAGGTTCGCTGCCAGCAACATCTAGGCTCAATAGCACCTTTTCCCATTGTTTGGCTGGTCCCTGTATCATAATCACCCAATAATAAGATAAACTGGGTTTCCCTCCATGGTTCATTCCTGAGAGGTGTAACATTTGTGCAGTGTGCTATGAACAAACCAAACGTTTCACACATCAGCAAGTTGCATGCTTACCTTCCATGAAAAATCTTGGGCCATACAGTTCTGGATCATCTCTTTCAAAGCTGGGGTACCGTAGGTTCGAAGGGCTCTCTTGACAGTAGTTGCTAGCTTGTCGACATCAGCTGGATCAACAGCTTCACACTAAATAAAGAACAACCCCAGTTGTAATCTGTCAGTTTCACTACTCCATCAAAATGAAACAAGAACATTATCTACTCTACTTACTTCTACGCTGAATGCTCCAGCGTGGAACCCAGTATAACCATCTTTTACAGTGTCAACAAGTCCACCAGTTGAGGAAACTATGGGCACCTGTTGCAAACATTTAATGTTTAAACAGTCAATCCTTGTTGTCAGAGGGAATACCAAAGGTGTGGATGGGAAGGAAATAGAGGGACAAATGTCTACCGTTCCATATGGCATAGCATGCAACTGAACTAGACCACAGGGCTCAAATCTACTTGGGATCACTACAAAGTCGGCTCCAGCAATAATCTTGTGAGCCAAGGGACTGTTGAATTTTGCTACCCCTCTGGCCTTGTCAGGATAGATTTCCTCTAGTTTCGCAACTTGCTTCTCCATGATCTTTTTGCCAGTTCCCTTAAGAAAAATAGTATATGAAATATGAGCCATCAGCATAACTTTGTTCTGGTACCAGAATCAGTATTATGGACTAAAATATAAGAAGACATTACAACAACAATCGAACCAAGACGCTTACAAGAACTATAATCTGAACATTCTGGTCAATGAACTTTGGGATAGCTTCTACAAGAATATCTGAACCTTTCTGCTCTTCAAGTCTACCAATGAAGCCTATCAGAGGGATGTTCCTGTCAACAGGCAAGCCAACCTCTGCTTGAAGGGCTTCTTTCAGCATAAATTTTGCTTCAGTGACCTAGGAATGAAACTTTCGATGAGCACGGATTTATATGACCCATGTCTACGAGGAAACCAAATTTAATTGAAAAGATAATGCTTACAGTTGTTGCATCGTAGTGTAGACCTATGAATTTATCAGTTTGCGGATTCCACTCTCGATTATCCATGCCATTCACGATACCAGTGATGCCACGTGCACGAATTATGTTGTCCAATTCCACACCTCTTTCTTCTCCAGATATAAGTTCCTGGGCATAGTACGGACTCACAGTGAGTACTCGGTCCGATTCTAATATTGCAGCCTTCATCCAATTAATTTTCCTTCCCTTCACAGGTTTATCATGCCTGAAAAATGAAACATAAGAAATATAAACATGGTTAGCTATATAAAGAAGTTTATAAACTATAAAACAAGTCTTGTGTTGATATGTTAAACAGCTAACGAATGTCATACCCATCAGTAAAGTCAAAAGAGCTCCTGAATTCGTTAGGTAAATTCAGAAGAGAGAAGTCTGCAAAGGCATGCCTACCCTGATAGGCTATGTTATGGATACAAAATGCAACCTGCCATGATTGACCAAGGAAAGTCAGCTTCCCTAAAAAATTGGTTTCATGGACCCAAAGAGTAAATAAAACCTCACCTTCGCGTTTTTGTAAATGCCCCTGGACTGGTACATTGATTTCAAGTAGCATGGGAGGAGGGCAGCGTGCCAATCATTGGAAATGAAGACAACATCTTCGCCTGAAGGAAGACAGAAAAAGCTTGTAAACTTGTAAGTCTTTTTCAATTCAAGATTTAAGATCAATGAATAAACCAGATAGCCATACCATATGTTCCCGAAAAATATTTGCTGTTGTTTAAGTTCAAAACCCTTGGAGCCTCAAGTGCAGCCTGAAAGTTGTTAACACATTGATAATGTCACATAAAGGAATTGTAATTCTCATTTCTCAAATATCAAGTACAAACAAGTACTTTCAGCAAACATTGAAGTCAATACAACTCCCATCTCATAAAGCAAAACGGGGATTCAACAATGTCCTGAGATACATGTCTCAAGTTCCATTTGTCTGAGAAATTAAATCCACTGAAACACAGAGGACAGGTAATTTAGATTCAGAGGACATGGAAATTTGAGCAATTATCGAGGCATTGGCTTCTGATCAGCAGTTTAGGAAAAGAATAACCACAGTAAATATTAACATACGAACTTTGGGCTATGTACTCGACAAAAATTTATATAGGGAAAAGTATAAGGCAATAAGGTACCTGGCACAACAAGCTGAATCTAAGTTGGTTGTCTGAGTAATCCAGCCCTGCCCTGGGGCCATAGAGTTTTGACTCGGTCTTGCCCCATACCTTTCAAAATCAAAATGCAAGAAAAAATCAGTTTAACTTTAAGGTGTCACACTGTTGTCAATCCTATAAATTAAAAATCCATTTTTGTAAATGGTTGATGACAACAAAAGCATAAAACCTTCTCAAGGAAAACTGGGTGATCCACAAAAACACGATCAACTCCTCGCTTGTAGGAGTGAAAGAAACGAACAGTTTCAATTCTATCTCCAACTCTGACCTACCACACCAAAAGCAAAACGGATAAACAAAAAAAAAAAAAAAAAACAGTTAAATAATTAACCAGGGATAGTTCCTAGATTTATACAGATACACGATGAAACCAAAAAAGTTACCTCCACCAACACACTAGTGTCCCATGCATCCTTGTATTGATCGTAACGTGGTGACACTGTCATAACACGGTGCCCGTGTCCCTGAATTAATTAGCACAATAACAGGGTGAGATAATAATGATAATAAAATAAATAAATTACACTTTATACATTTTTTATCATTGAACCCCTTTATCCATTATTTTAACTTATTAGCGGTTCGGTTTTTAACTGTTATTATATGATTTTGAACTTTAATCCAGATTTTGGGAGATTTATTCAGTGATAAAAAAGTATAAAATTAAAAGGGATTAATTGTAATGTATCATGATAATAACGATGATCAAAATAAAAACACGTAACAGAATAAACTCAATTACGATAATCCACTCACGGCCAAAGCTGGTGGAAGTCCTCCAAGAACATCACCAAGTCCCCCAGTTTTGCTCCAAGGTGCCACCTCAGCTCCCACAAAGATCAAGTTCATCCCTGTGCCACACACGATCTTCCTCGAAACCCCGTCACGCGCTGTTTTGTTACATCTCCTTGAGGAAGAGGCTTTGGCTGCATGCGTGGTTCCCACGTGCAGCTTGTTGAGAGATCTTAAACCATCATAAGTCAATGCCTTTTTGTTGAGAGTGATCTGAGCCGAATTCACTTTGCCGTCTGTTCTCGACGCTCCACGGTGATTGAGAAACGCGCTTCTTGACACCACGTAAGAGGCCGTTACAGTTGCCATTCTCTATATTCTATACCTTCTGCATGTCAAACCAAAATTCATTTCCTACTCAGAATAATGACACTTATTGTTCATTGATCAAGAAACTTAATTAAGCTAAATAAATTAAAACAACACCGTTAGTTTCTAGCATAGACGAGAAAAGCTTGCGATTGAAACAAGTGAAGGAAGGTGTAGTGTAACGTTAATCAGAGTTAAATAAATAAATGAGAAATTAAACCGGGAAATCAGGATCTGAAGGTGACGTGGGTTTTGAATGATGAGAGGGAGAGGAAATCGCAGTGTGTGTGATCATTTCTTAACAGTAATTAGTTAGAGAGAATGTTACAGTTACTCACCGGTGATTTACAATCGCCGGTTAAAGGAAGATGAACCGAAATGGTGCTTAGTGCAGAGTGAGTGTGGAGTGCGTGCCTGCAATCAACGAACATCATGTGAGTGAGTGAGTGGCATTTGTAGCAGAACGGAGCCTCCCTACTTGTCCAACTGTTTCTCGACACGTGGCAGTCAGAGAGAGATTTGTGCGAGAAATTGCGTTTTGAGATCAAAACTCGTCTTAAGAATTAAGAAGATTTTTTTCTCGTTTTGAACCCCACTTTGTGTTTCTATTATGTGCATTTTCTGATTGTGGCCTTGATTGAACTTTAACATAGATTATTAATACACGTAGGAGCCAGATGGTGTTAAATTTGTTGACAGTGGCTGTTGAGGTTTTATTAGTAGTTGAATGAAGCAACGGCCTCTAATTTTTCATCATTATTATTATTATTTTCCTAAACTGTGCCGAGAAAGATAATCAAGTGGGAAGCAGAAAATACCAACAAACGTGTCCCACCATGCGATATCGAACAAATCAGTAGGTCCACATCCTAGGAAAATGAAAAACATGCACTGTGGAATGCTCAAAACCAAAGTTTCTTATTATTTAAGATATATAAATATACTTAGAGTTAGGTCCATAGCTGGCACGATATCATTTTTAAAATTTTTTTAACACATTTAAATGTAACAAACCGAAATCACGTAATCTTGAATCACACGATAGTTTCTCCTCTACTAAAATGTAACCTTGTATAGTTGGTAATAAAATTAATTTACTTCAACGTCATTTTAATGTTGAAATATTTTGTACCCTCTTCTAGGATGTGTGCACGATCGGTCCTGCCTGCTGATTTGATTCATAAATGTGAAAAGTAAATTAATAATGGATATTTAATATATTAATTAGTTTCCATAATATTATTGGATAGAATCAGGATCACTACTCCCTTTATTTAATCTTTTCACTCTTTAATAATGTTATTTTGTTCATTTTTTTGTTATTCTTTTATAAAATGAATTAGCAATTAATATTTTTTAATTTTATCCTTTATATTTAATATTTATTTAGTAGAAGATCATAAATAAATAAGATATTAATTCTAATAAATAAAAGATATATAATACAATAAAAATATTTTATAAATTCAAAATATTAATCATTTTTTAAATTTTATGTAAATCTTAAACATAAAAATAAATCAAACATGTGATTATAAAAGAATGTGAACAAAGAGGTACATGATTTTAAATTACATATATATAATATTTTAAATTTAAATGGGTTTTTTTTAATCAAATTTTTATTCTAATTTAGTGGATGCACAGTCAAGGATGCAAAATAAAAGGAAAAAATATGTAGTTTTTATTTTCACGAAAATTAGTACGGACAGGGTTGCTCCTGAAGAACAAGAAGGGACAATAATTTGTAAAACAACTCGTCCTGTACGTGAAAAATGAACGGTCGAGGAGGAAAGACAATGACAAGACATCAGTTTGTCATTACATGCTTAAACTATTTATTTGTATTTATAGTTTTGTTTTAACTTCATTTAATTCATGTGATTCAAAATTTTATATATACACGAGAGAGAGCAGTAATCTACTTATTCTGATAAGTGTTACTTATTTTACTAATTTAATCGTTAAATTAAATAATAAATAAATAAGACATTGAACATTCAAAAATTTATAATCTTATGACAAAATTTGTTTATTTTTAAAAAATATATTATATGTTAAAATAAAATTATTTAATTAAATATTAATTAAATTTTTTTAATGATAAATTTTTTTAAGTTTATTTTATCTATTAAAATTTTTTAAATTAATAGTTAAATTGATAAATTTATTATCTATAAAAATAATTATTAAATAAAGTGAATTAATTTATACTTACGCAAATAAATTTATTTATCATATAAACATAAACATATATTGATATTTTTAGACTAAGTGAAAAAGTTTGAGCTTGCAACTTTAGTTCATGATCAAGGAATGTTAAACTTTAATGTTTAAGAAAAGAGAATAAGGTTAGATAAAAGGAAATGATAAGGCTAGAAAAGTATTATCTAACCAATAAAAACACATTTAGTAACCGATAATAGTAGCTTTTAATAAAAAATAAATAATTTTTTTTAAAAATTAAGACTTAAATATCTGATAAAAAATTTAAAAAGTAAAATAAAATAAAAATATATATTATATTATACGCATTGTTTTTATTTTTGTCATATAATATATTATAAGACAAAATCTTTTTATTATAAATTTAAAAACTCTTACACAAAATCTAAATTTTTTATTTAATTTAAATCTATCATATTATAATTTATTATTTTACTAACCGTTAAATTTAAATAAATAAAAGAATCAGATTGAATATAAAAATTTTTAAACTTACAATGATGTAAAAAGATCTTTCTCCATCCAAGTTAGTACTTTGTTACTTATAAAGTACTTTAAAAATTAAAACATAAAAAAGGACAAAAATCAAGAATTAATGTAAAATTTTTAAAGTTTAATTTTTATATATTAAACTCTACAAGTACCTATCATTACTTGCTAAGACTTCTATAATTTTTTACCCATATTTTTAATATCACAATTTTTTTTATTATTTTAACAACTCAATAAAATTTATTCCAATTCAGCAACTAAAGAAAAAATAAATAAACTTCACACATTTCACTTCATACTTTTATATTGAATTAAACTTAACAACAAATATTTGAACCGAAAAATTGTAGATCGTAATTCTATAACTGATCCTGTTTTCCAATCATCATTAGATAAATAAAACTAGAATTGTCCGGCGGGCACAAGTCCCTGCAGAGTCTTCTCTGTTTATCTACAGAGACATGTCAAACAGAACACAAAATTTTGAGAACTACCATCTCTTGTTCGATGTATTTTTCAAAATCTAAAGGCTAGAAAAAGATGATATACAAATCAAACAAAAGGGTAAAAACGGAGAGGGCAACGGCGCCTAACGGTAAAAAGCACAAACTATAGAAAAACCTGAATATTGATGTTATTCCTGCAGCACGATAAGCTTCAATGACTTAAAGATACAGTGTCCCTATTTCCTTTTAAAAGCTGCCTCAAATGGTGAAAGAATAATACCCTTCGTCCATTTCTCTTGAACCAAGGCTGCTAACAAGACCCAGAATAAACAGTTGCTCGAAAGCAAGAAGTCACATATTGGTTTCTAATTCTACTGCCAGCAGGAATCGGCTGGCAATTTCTCAGAGCAAAAAGCATTGTGTCACAATCTCCTTCCAATTTTTGCAAATCTTCGGGCTACTCCAAATATAACTGCCTTAGTCAGTAATCCTTGGTCAAGAGTGCAGGCAACGGCAATGGCTCCACCAACAATAAGAATTTTAGGTATGCTCCTCCCAACCGGTTTGTCAGATGAATCCTGATTTTCACTCTCCAATAAGTAACTGGTCGTGTTTTCCAGAGACCTCAGATAGTCCACAGATACTTTAGTGTTGATTTTAGCAGCATATGCACAGCGTGACAATGGGGCACCGGAAGCCCTTTCTTTCTGATATGTCCGTAGTCCAGGATCAAACTTCTTGACAGCTCCCCACATACCCTGTCGAACTCCAAGCTTAGCAATTTCCCAGGGTATGCCCATATCTTCGCGGTGAAACAATAACACTTCACATGAAGTCAGCTGGCCATCTTTTCTTGATTTAACTGATCCACACAAGCAACGGATGCCCATTAGTTTCTAATAATCTATTATCTATAAAACCACAATTAATGGAAACAATACAGAAAACCCATGGGCACAAAACAGAAAATCCCTTCAAAGATTTCTTCGGCTTGCCATGCTATATATCCCACTTTGAGGAAAATAAACAGAATTTGATTATGCTCTATTATTTATATGAAACGAAAATCACTTTAATTGAATCTCAGATGGATTCCAAATTTTAAGAGAACTATCTCTCAAGTCTTGATGGATAATAAAAGGGGAGTAGATTCTAAAAATTAGTTCCAGTTAAGCAGGAGTAGACAGAACATGGAAAGCAAGTTCAATAAGATGGAAATTTTTGGAGATAAGAAATAAGGATTGTATCATAGCACAAATTGCACGTTTCAAGTGTAATTTGAGACCACCCTATCAAATTTCTAATGCATATCTATAAGATCAACATGATGTATGGTAGTAAATTTTGGCTAGTGAAGTGTCCAAGAGAGAAAATTAGTCCATGCAGCAGAGATGAGGATGCTGAGCTAGATGAATAAAACACAAGAAAAGATCAGATTAAGAATGATATGAATGTATAGAAATTTACATGATGGAAAAAACTAACCTAAGGTGGTTTGGTTATTAAAGAAGACCAAAAGCCAAGAGAGGCTCCAGTGAGAAGAGTGTGAAAAATGGAAGCTAGCCCAATTAAAGGGAATGAAACAATACCTCAGAAAATTTTATGAGAAACTATTAAAAAACCTTGCTCGAAAAGGTTTCAGTTAAATTAAGGCATTGAACGGTCCATTTGAGGTGAGATAAAGGCTTGGTTGTTGACAAAATCACCAAGATAGCTTGAAAATGTCTAATCTAAACCATATGTCAAAGGTTGAATGGGAACATCAGGTTCTGAAGTAAAGCTTTACTGTGTCTCTGAAAACAATTGAATTTTTCCAAATAAAACATATGAAACCCTTCTCTGGTTGCTCTCAAAATAAAATATTTATAAAAGGAAAAAACTTCCACCTCCCAGCACTCAGTTCCGTACTAAAATATTCCAGTCTATATTTTGGTAGGCTTTTCTAAAATCTTAGCTTCAAATTTTAGTGAACGCAAGTAAAATAAAGTGTAGTTTCAACTTTCAAGAACTAAGCTCAATTGGTAGTTACCTGCACGAATACACCAGCTTGAATAATATAGATCAACCCGTTTAGGTTTGTTGTGCCTTGGCATGGATGAGCAAGGTACGCCCTGAAGAACCAAAATAGTCTGTAAGTTGATATCACAAACTGCTAGAAGTAAGACATAAAAGATCCTTTCGAAAAGAACGAGGAAATCATCACAATCATCCAATGCTTCTCTCTCTCTCTCTCTCTCTCTCTCTCTCTGTGAGATGGGAAATAGCTTATTTCTTTTCAACAACTTCAGTTCAATCAACATTGCTAATGACTCAAAAAAAAGTCTAGCGCAAAACAACCATGCAGTGTACCTCAAACACAAACTTCTACTATAGTAACATTGAAATCAAAGCTGACGAAAAAGTCAGCAAAAACAAGCTTGTTCACTATTCATGGACAAAACAAAATAAAATCATATCACAAGACAGTACCTAAGACTCCACAATTGGAAAAAAGAGAAAGGCATTGATAATGAATAAATAGCATACCAACCTTGGTTACACAATAGTAAGCTTGTCCAGCATCCCAAATTCGGCGACCTATGATATACTCTCTATCACTGCAAAAGAAGGGAAACTGTAGCAAAGCAAGAAAAACAGAATATGAGATAATGCAATAATGAAGTCACAGCAATACAAGGAAGCCAAGTACTAACAGCAATAACTAACAAACTAACCTTGCGGACCCAGTGCACTATCATGGTTCCAGTGATAGGACAGTCTTGAATGGTGGAAGCATAAATAAGCATGTCGTCCCATTTCAACCTGAACTCATCGTCCCAAAAGAAATCCCTAACCAACTCGGGACTCGCATCTTCGAACACCGTTCTGCTGCGATACTGAGGAGGTCCAGTCTAAGAAACAAACAGACAGACATTAATCAAAGAGTGCATTCAAATAAACTTGAATTAAACGAATATGAAATGAAAGGGCACCTCAGGATCCCTACGCCATGCTTGATAGGTCATGGTAGGGGTAGAACGGTCCATCATCTGAATCCACGCGGGGCCTCCGTCCTTTTCCTCCACCAGCTTGGACAAGTGAAGCAAATCATGTTCCGTCACAACACCATTACTGGAAGACTCTTTCCCAGTCTCACTCGAAGCGGAAAAAGAAGCGGTGTCGTTTTGGGGGTGGGAATTGTGTCCCGACCAAGGGAAGCGAAAGTTGAACCAGTCCCTGGGGTGGATGGCCCATTTGGGTTTCCAGACCCAACCGACAACGACGCCGAAGATAACCGCAATCCAAAGCGGAGTTATAAAGACGGCGAGGTCACGGAGTATCTGGAGAACCATATTTGTGGGGATTTCATAGAGAGCCATAGGCACCAGAAATTGGGGGAAGAAGGAAAGGAGGAGATAAATAAGTATTGATGAGTCAGAAAAAGATATGGGCGCGATCTATGCTATGTGGATTCATCAACCATACGGGACACTCGATTGCGGACCAATAAGGATAAGGATTACGAGATAAGCGGTCACAACACGCCTTCCTTCGATTATCGTAGGTCCCCTTCTATATTCATTCTTCTTATTATTGTTAATTTGATAACATCAACGATTCTATTAAGTTCATAAGATATATTTATGATTTTATTCGCATCGTCTTTTAAGATTCATTCATGTAATAAAATTTTGTTGTTATAATATATTTTTATAATTATAATATGTTATAAAATATAATATTCTAAATTGATCATATAATTATTAAAAAATTATCTTTGACTATTCATACATAATTATATAGTAAAAAATTATTCTTTTCATTTTTTGATATACATACACATACATGTCAAATTTTACATAAACAAATGATCTAAACTGATTGAAAATATCGACCGGTTTGGGTTTTGTAATTTTATTAAATGATAATCACTCCTTTGTTTGACTTAGCTAAATAACGTGAAATAATCTGAAGCTTTATCTTCCTATAATCAAATGAATCACTTTTTTTAAGATATTATTTAATCCCTCACTTGAAAATCCGTAAGAAAATTATTAAAAGAAGTTTTTATTTTATTATTTAGTGATAGTACATAAATTAAAACTTTTAATGAGTAATAAATATTTTGTTTGAAACAAGTTTATTAATGTTTTGATTATTCTTCCTCTTTGAAACATTTAGAAATTTCTATGGCATCGATGTCTCGTTAATTTTTATAATTAGAGCTTTATAACCTTATTAAATAAGTTTCTTAATATTCAAACGTATTATTTTTATTATAATTTACCGAAAATTCATTTGTAAAGTTTATTTCAATTCAGATTTTTTTAACCTCTAACATTGTCTTAATTCATCAAGTCCACACTTATGATTATTTTTGTATCCGAAGTTGAGATAATTTGCATGACATTCCCACCAACACATTAGCCTGATTTCTTTAATGACAAATGTAATTCAACAGTAGCATTGTGAATCAAAGTATTGAACTATCACTTTAGATTTCTATTTTGTTTTTTGTAACAATTATCTCTTTAGATTTTGTTGACTAGTAGAAAAAATGAGAATTTCATGGCAATTGCTATCGTGTATTTTCAACATAAAAATGCAAAGCATGGTTGCGAGACTATTGTCCTGAGCTAGACATAGTATATTGCATTCTCGAAAAGGAATTCAAAATACTTCGAGGAAATCACATTTTCATTACACTCCTGAGAATCACATTATTTTGAAATTTAAAAAAATGGCATATCATAATTCAAATAGTAAATGTTGAAAATAAACATAACGTGCGCATCAAAATTTAAGTAGGAAAAAAAATTGATACAAGAAAAACCCAGATTTTAACATCCCCAACCGTAAGATCTATAAAATATCCCTTAAACAAGATAGGAAGCACGTGAAGAACGTTGGCCCAAATTATATCCACACAATACAGTGAAAATTTACAGGAAAAAACAAAAATACATTTTAGTGCAGAACTATGGTTCTGAAACTATTAAATGTACTGCTGTCCTCTCCCATGTTGTAAGGGACGGACCAAACTCCAATTGTCAAACATTCATCCAAATGTCATCTTCATCAACCAGCTTGTAGGCACTAAAGTGGTTGACCCTGATCTTCCACTCTCCCTTTGCGGGATCATATGATACAAATTCAGCACCTTGGTCCTCAGCCTTTCTCTTGAGCATCTCTTTGTATTTCTCGATCTTTGGCCCTTCTGTATACTGTTGTCCAGTTTTTTTATCAAAACATTTAATGTTGAGGAGTGTTACCTCAGCAGGCTTATTCAGCCCTTGTCCAACAGGAGGTTTCTTAGCATCATCCATGTACACAATCACCTCCCGATTGTTAAACTGAATGAGGGTCTCAAGATCAAGCCCTCGTACATCTGTCTCACCCAAAAATCTGATGCTGCCATAACCTTGCCTTCCAACCACAAAGTCCTTGACGTGACTGCAGAATCCTGGTTCAGCTCTTTCCTTGGCTGCCAGTTCATGAATTCGAGGCAGTGTGTAGTAATCAGAACGCCGCAGTTTTGGCATTAGTGCCTCAACGTCAGCTCCATGTTCATACACAATGGCAGCCTCACCAGCTCTGTGCCCGCTGAGCGTCTTATACATGTCGGCCTTTTGTGGAGAATGCTCTTCATTACTCCCATTGGATGCTTGCTTTGTCGTCATAGGCTGAGCCTGCTCCTTGACAAGACCATTTTCTGCTGCAGATTCTGAAATCATTTACAGAAATTATGGCCCAGGAATTAAAGCACAAAAATGAAAGAAAGGTAATGAGAAACATTTAATTAATCCACCAATTTGAAATTAGTTTAATCATATAGTGATTTAATAATACGTGCATTACCATCAACGTCAATCAGGAATGTCATTGCAACAAATGGAGTACAACCAGTGTCAATAAATCCAGAAATTGTTATTACGGAAGATAATAAACAAGAGCTATGCTTTATAACTAATTTATATACTATTAATTCGTAAGGAGCACTTACTCGCTTTATCCTCTGAGCTCGTCCTATCAGGAGGTGTCATACGTGCCTCTTTAGAAATAACTCCTGAACACCACACATTTAAAAAATAAGGGCTTGTTTGTCTAAGCCTTTTAAGGTAATTTTTTTTTTAACTAAAATATATCCAGAAATTTTTAGATAATTAGATGAGTTCATTTTTTAAAAAGGCTAAAACTAAAAAGAAAAGGTGTTTTCATGCTTGTCTCATGTTTGAGAGAGTAACTTTTGAATACACACAAAAAAGTAACTATTTAAAGTACTTCTTTCAAAACTTCATTTAAATGTTTCATAAATAAAGCAGATCTGCTTGTGCTGTTACTAATATAAAAAACAGTAAAGTGTGGAAAACAAAGTATGTGACGAGACAAAAGGACCACCAACACAGTACAAAATGTGAACCAGATACAATAATGCAGTGTTTTTCTTTTCTTTTCTTTTTATTTTGGAGGGGGAAGGGTGGTCATATGGGATTAGACAATACTCATCCCAAATATTTTCAAAAACCATTAGAACTGGTGCATGTTTGCAATGCCCTACAGCAGAAATAGATTAATTTCATCATAACAAACACTGGAAAGCGCAAACCTTGGGATGGCACATCTTATCTATTGAATACTCTACTACAATTCAAGTAGTAGCCTAGAATAAATGCAATCAAGATCTTACCATTCTCATTCACTGATATGTATCTATCCCTAAAAGTCGATGCCTTCTCAGAAGCCTTTCCAGGCCACTGCTCCATGGGACAAATGATCAACGCCCTTGGGTTTTCCCTAGGAATGAACAGAGCATCAGCCTTAGGTGTGGTAGGAGTATCTTCGTCATCACTAAAGAATGGAACCTGCAAGAGCAATGTAGTTAAGACAACCCTATCCAACTCCATGAAAGACCAAGTTATGGTACAAACACTGAATGATAAAGATAACAAGTAAAGCTACAAACACTCACCTTTGGACCATCTTTCTTAGTATGATATTTCCTGACAGGAAACTTGATTCGCCTTTGTGAGAGGTGCCGAGATGTCAATAAAGATGATATTCTAACAGGAGCAGGTTTGTCTAGGGCCTGAAATGAAGTGTCATCTTGAAACTCATTCACCTTTTTGTAAAAACCATAACCACTCTAAAACAGCATAAAAATTAACAAAATCAGAAGTTAAAATTAAGAAAGATCGTTATACAGGCATGCTAGAGATTCCGTATTGAATTGAAGGAGTGGTTCCAACTCGACCAATTGACATCTGAGGCAAGGCAGGCAGTGTTCCAAATGGATTTGTATTTGGGGCTGCTTGTACAACCACAGAACTCTGGGTAGAAGACCTGTCAGACCAAAATATCCAAATAATGGACAAAAAAATACAATATCCAAACTCATTTAAAAATAATGAAAATGCCACTCTATTCCAGTTCCAGAGAGAGAGAAAGAGAACAATACATGCACGAGTCTGTGAAAAGCTATGAGGCCCAGGTATTACATGTTAGTATATATTGAAATATCTAAAAATATTTAACCATATCATATCTAAAATTATCCTATAGTATTAGTTTCCCTATTTTCTCATATCATATCTAAGATTAGTAACTATATTTCCTTAAATTATTCATAATTTGTATTCTTAATTAGTCAGGATTATGATTAGTATAAAATATAAATAAGAGTCACTGCACTAGGTTTTATGAACATGTCACTTGTACATATCATTGTAAATATTAAAATATTATTCAATGTCGATTTTCTCTCTATTCTCCCTCTCTAATCTCTATGCATAAAATCCCATAATTCCAACACTCCAAAAAATGGCAAAGTATTGGATATTGGTGTCACACTTGTATTTGATACCAATACACATACATTATTCTTAAGATACAAATCTCTATGGAGTATCCTCCAAATTTCTTTTTTTTTAAATTTTACTGACTGATACAATTGGCATATGACTCCATTACTTTGAATAGAACTAAAATTACACACAGCTCTATCATTTTATTTGTATTCTTAAAGCTATAGTAAATAGTAAAGTAAATATGATTATGATTAGTATAAAATATAAATAAGAGTTAATGATGCTTTTTATGACATTCTAACATGGGTTGGGAAAAATATGTAAATTGTTGAGACATGGACAGAGGAGGGGAAATATATTCTGACATAAGGAATATATGTATGTCTTCTTCTGTAAATTATGATAATTGTCCATTGATATAGTCAGTCATGTATTAATGAGAAAAGATCAATATATCTTTCCAAACATTGGGAATTTATGTATTTTTTTAGTTCATGTCAGCATATTTAATCCATATCATATCTTGAATTTTTAAGAATTCCCCATATCCATGCTGTACTGTGCCCGTACTGTGTTAAGAATGTGACGATAGGTGAAAAGACACTGCATCCTTGGCCACCCACAAAAGATAAAAAAATTGAACTAAATGCATGACTTTAAAATAATTTTAACTTACGGAAGTCCAAAATTATTCTGACTAAATATGCCTGGAGTGCCACCAAAGCTACTTGCACCAACTATACAAGACAGCACAACAAAACAGTCAATTCACAACATCAATACATCAAACATTGCATGAAACAAAACAAATAGCACACTATAAGCGAAGATAATATATTGAACTGACCAGGTTGTGTCTGGCCAAAGTTGCTAAAACCAAAAGCACCACTCGACTGAGCAGCTTGTGCGGGTTGGAAAGGTGTTGGAAGGGATGGCTGCAGGTATAAAGTCAAACAAACATATTAGGAAGTCAACTTGAGAGTTTATTTTCTCGCATAGAGAAACTCACTATCCATGCATAACACAAAGGAAACTAAAAGATGGACAAAAAGATCATTAAACAAACAAATGTGTAGAGATTAATTGCAACCATCCACACAAAAAACAAAGAATTAAATTAGAAAAAACTAACAGTTTACAGGTGTTTTACATTGCTATGAAATCATGTAGTGTTACATCAATGAGAACCATTGACTTATGTGATAATTAATTTAAAAATCATATCTACCATATTCTAATTGGTTGACAATATAAAAATCTTTACATTAACAATGCATCAAAATTAAACTCCAATTTAAGTTAATTATTTTAAAAGATCTCCAACTTTGCAAGTTCACACATAAATAACACCAACAATTCAACAAGGGTGCAATGTGCTACTCTTAACAATATAAATAATGCTGGATCTACAGGGGTAAATGAATCAAGTTGAAACATCCTCACAATCAAAGTCTGTCTGATTAATGGAGTTTATAATAACTGCCAACAACCAACTCCCCTAAATGCTCACGTTGCTAGGGAGAGATACCTTGGAATGGTTTTACATCTCTAACATGTACCCTCAAGCAAGAAAGCTTGAAACACATTCCCACTTAGTACTGAAATTTAATTTTAATTCTGAAAAATGAAGTAGCTAGGACTGAACTCCAATCACTTGGTCATAGAGATTTTTTGATACCCTGTCTAGTTTTAACTCTCACAAAAGCCCAAGCAGTTTGTTAGCGACACAATGATGATTTTATATCTGACATTAACAATATCTGATTTGCTTAGCATGCGTTCTAGCTTGTTTGATGTTAGTCATTTCATACAGCCATGTGTTTAGCTAGCAATAGCTCATTAATATTTAAACATCAGTTGACATATGGCTTTACCCTTTTACTGAAATTATAGTTTTTTAATGGAGCCCAATGGCATTGACAAATCCATGTAGCCAACCCTTCCTAATGAGATAAAGTTTGGTTATTATTTGCAATATTGCTTATAATTTATATGCAATATAAATAGATTATTTACATAACTACAATAGTATAAAGTTCAATGCATTTCACCATTTGTAAGTAAAGAGAGCTCAGACATGACTCCAATTCACCGTGGCTCATAAACAGTGATTTTAAAGGAAAATAAAAATATTGTACATGAAAAGCATTATCAAATACAAACTCAACTACTCACCGCTGTTTGACCAAAACCTGTCAGATTAGTAGAAGTGAGTGATGTGCTTGTTGAAAAAATACTTCCCACAAGCCCAGAAGAAGGAGAATTGAACAAGCTTGATTGACTAAAAGAAGGTGTAGTCTGCCCAAAGGGAGAGGTATTCTGCCCAAAAGCAGAACCTGTCTGTGCAATTGTAGGAGCTGCAGAACTAAATAATGGGGATGACTGGGTGTTGCCAAAAATGCTTGCGCCAAATGGTGATGTACCCTGGGCAGGAGCAGTATTAAACAGGGATGTAGATTGCCCAAAGCTCGGTGTTGAAGAAGAGTTGGCTCCAAATGGAGATGTGGATGAGCCAAAAATAGAAGGTGCTGCAGCTGATGTTGAAGAACCAAAAGCTGATGAACTGAAGGCAGGAGCAGCTGAAGTTCCAAATCCAGAAGAAAAAGGTGAACTCTTCGGCGCAAAAGGGTTAGAATTGGGTGTTGTGGAGGAGAAAGGATTAGCTGATGATTGACCAAACACTGGTGCAGGAGAAAAGGCATTTGTCTGTGTTGTGGATGAACTAAAACCTGCCAACCCAGTTGACTGAGCAGAGGGAAGTGGTCCACCTAAATATGAATCACAGGTAACAGATTCAAGTCAAGATCATCACTACTGCAATGAAAGCCAGAAGAATTATCAAATTATTCATAATTAAAAGAAGAAAAAAAACCTTTATCTCCCAATTGATAGTCCTCCCATCTTAGCTCCTCGTGGCTTTTGTCTTTGTAAATAGGCATGGCTGATATGGACTCCAACTTTGCAGTCTGTCCAGAGGTACCACTATCTGCTTCAGTTGTTGGTGTGTAACTAGCCACTCTACTTCCACCCCGTTGACCTCCAAAACCTGGCTGTCCAATACCAGTATTTCCAAAAGTTGATGTCGGTGTTTGGGATCCTGCAAGAGAAAATAGGTGAATATGACTTTCAATCACAGTTGCATAAGATGCAAAGTCCCATGTATTTTGATAAATAGGCATTGACAAAACAGTCAAAATTCTAATGATTCTTGAACTCACCAAACGCTGAACTCTGCCCTCCAAAGGGTGAGGCTGTACTCCCAAATGGGCTGCTGCTACCAAATGCAGCAGAAGATTGACCAAAAGCTTGAGTGGATCCAAAACTAAATGCTGGGGTACTAGAAGCCCCAAAAGCAGGAGTACTAGAGGCCCCAAATGGAGTGCTTGAAGTGCCAAATGCTGATGTACTTGATGAACCAAACATGGGGTTACTTGAAGCCCCAAATGCTCCCCCACCACCAAATACAGGAGTACTTGACACGCCAAATGCACTCCCTGTGTTACCAAAAGTTGGGCTTGATGTTGAACCGAATGCAGGGGTGCTAGTTGCACCGAATGCAGGAGTGCTTGTAGCACCAAATGCAGGGGTGCTAGTTGCACCAAATGCAGGACCACTTGTAGCACCAAATGCGGGGGTGCTTGTAGTGCCAAATGCGGGGGTGCTTGCAGTGCCAAATGCAGGGGTGCTCGTAGCACCAAATGCAGGGGTGCTTGTAGCACCAAATCCTGGCTGACTTGATGCACCAAAAGGTGTTGAGGAACCAAATATACTGCTTCCAAAAGCTGGTTGTGATGGCTGGTTAGCACTTCCAAATGGACTTGTTTGAGTAGGCGTAGATCCAAAGCCTCCAAAAACAGGCTTCTGACCAAAAACTGATGATCCTATAAAGCAATAGAATTGATTCTCAGATTGAATTACCAAAATTGTCAGATAAAATAAGGAAAAAAGGAAAAAAGGAAAAAGAACAAACCAAAAGATACTAATGATTGCTAATTTGCTATACTATTAATATATGTAAAGAATTCAAGGGTTCCATAAACTAGCTAGTGTAATTCTCAGTTGTTAAGCTGTATAATTTTCAGTGTTCAAACAGAGAAAAAAAAAAAAAACTAGTGATGAATAGAGAGCATATACAGCTGAATGGAATACCAGCCCTTCACAATATTTTTGTTCTTAAGGTTTCAGTTTCACATGGAATTTGCATTATTCTGTGTTTCCATTGATATCAAACTATCAATGTACTGACTACTGACACAGATTAACCTCCCAAAAAAAATGTACCAACACATAAATAAAAACAACTCAGTGGGTGGGATGGGATCATGGGTAGAACGAATCCATAAACAGAATGTGGTACTTCTGTATTATCATAAATAGAGTACAACCAAACTTCTTCAACAGATCCTTTCCAAAGTCATACATTTTACAAAAACATGTATACGTGAGTGACATGGCACCTGGCTATACTTTATCTTCATCTAAGTATTAGCATTTAAAACCAAACCAAACAATTTCATAAATCACATTATAACCAGTAAAAAACATGCATGTATATATATATATATATATATATATATATATATATATATATATACAAAGAAACTTTAAATAAGAAAAGAAAGGAAATACAAGCCAGAAGAGTATAAGATATCATGTGAAAATAAAATCAGAAAATTGAAAAAACAGCAAATTCAGAAAAAAAACAAAATTTGCCACTTGTTTTCCTTAGTCCACCATAAAAACAACCCTTTCAAAATGCATTAGCCAAGCACTACAAAGAATCTCAGAAGACTGCTTTATCCAATGAGAGAGACAACAAAAAGATTTCATATATGAAAACTGGTATTTTGCTTCACAAAAACATTATGCCTTTCACATGTCACCCCACAATCAATTAACCGGTTTCCAAAGGTTCCAATGAAAACAATCTAATGAATAAAAGAGAGAAACAACTAGCAAATGAAGGTAACAAAAATGGCACACTTACCACCAAATGATGATGGCGAACTACCAAAAGCTGGAGTTGAAGATGACCCAAAAGCGGGCACTGAACTACCGAAAGCTGGTGATGACGAAGCACCAAACGCTGTAGTGGATGAGAATGGAGAAGAGGATTGAGCTGCACCAAATACACCTGTGGAAGTACCTCCAAATATGGAACTACCTGTTTGTGAACCAAATGGAGTTGTACTACCAAATGGCTTAGGAGCAAAAGGATTGCTACTCGAATTGGTCTGTCCAAAAACCGATTGGGAGCCAAACGGGCTCGAGGATGACTGCCCAAAAGCTGTCTCAACAATCCCCATTATCAATGGTTTGTGGAAACAACCAATAAACAAAGAAACATCATATTCAACCATACACACTTACAAAACTACTACAACAAAGAATACTAAATGATAAAACAATCATTAACAATACAAATCCCATTCAACAAATAAACCATAAACACCACAATACTTCAAGAAACATCCAATTGGCCTAACAACAAGCAAACGAAGAAACCAAAACCACGAAAAGTCTAACATTACAAAAGGCAAAACTTACGGTTCGTTGAGCCAAACATCCTCACAACTTTCCAGATACAGTGGCACCGTGTCGTCCCCTAACTGCAATCAGCGTTGAATACACATCAAATCATTAGCTATTCCTTTTCAATTTTTCCACAATACGAAGAAACAAGAACATGAGAAATAAATGCGCAAAACGCAGCTAGTCGCGATATTTTAACGAATTAACCATCGACATTATATCGCACAAATCAGTTGAATTAAACGAAGACACAACGGTGTTGGAAGAGAACGAAAGCTGAATAGATTCAAATGGAAAAAAATTGAAATAAAAAGGGAAAATGCTCACAGTGAAATTGGGGAGAGAGATCTAGGGCAAGGGCAAGGGGCGAGAGAATGAAAAGAGAAAGAAAGTGTTTGGAAGTGAATGGCTGAGGGTTCAGCCACGGCCTTCAATCAAGCACACTGACACACACTACCCTTTAATTAAAAGCGTTTCTATTCTGTTTGTGTTTATATAAAAACCCAAACATTCGCATAGCGTAAAATTTCCGTCATTACACAACGCAACTAGCCAACCCGGTTACCCTCGTCCTACGGCTTTCTTTTTATTTTTTATTTTTTAAGTCAAGTCGGCTTTTCATATGTTTTTTCTATTTTTATACGGAAATAACGTGGCAAGTTATTTAATATCTAATTTTATAAATTTAGTGAGTTTCGTGCATTATATTGCCCCAATATTATTAATTAATAATTTTTTAAATAGTAAAAACTCAAATATGTTTACTATATTAAATAATAAATATTTTATTATATTACATAAGATTAAATTAAATATTAATTTTTGAACTAAAAAATATTGAATTTAAAAGTAAAAAATGACATAATAAACAAATATTCTTAGTTTATCAATAGCTTATAAAACTTATTTGAAATAATTTATCAATAGCTTATAAAAAATAACTTGTATTCTCAAATTATTTTTAGTTTATTTTGATAAACTTCTTAGTATAATTTATTAATAAATTAAATTATTTTTTAACTTATCTTAATAAATGACATAAGTCATATTACTTAAATAAATATTTATTCTAATGCACCCATAAAAGTTTATTTTAGAATGCTACATTTGAATGATAGGCAGTTAGGCACTGCAACTCTAATAATAGTCAAAAGGATATTTAATAACAGGTAAAAATAGTGTTTTTGTAACTCTAGTTTTTGTATTTTATTTTGTTTAATCCTCTACATAATTTCAAAATAAAATATATTAATATCTTTTTTTTTTTTTATGGAGGCAATATTTTTATCGTCTCTAAAATGGAATAAAATGGCGTCAATGACACAATGATTTTTCGATGATAATAGTTGAAAATTGTTACTTTGATAACAAAGACAAAGAAGAAGAAACAAGAAAGAAAGAACAATTTTAAAATGAAACAAAAATAAAGTTATCATTCTTATTTAATTCATGTTTATTTTGTGATACACACTTACACAAGCACCAACACTCTTTGGCTATATCAAATTTATACATTTATTGACACTATTGTTTATCATTCTTATTTTGATACTAATTTTTCTTCATTATATATATATATATATTCAAAAAGCATTCATAATTATTATTTTGAACAAGAGATATAAATTAACAAGTAATGTTACTTCACATACGTTAATGACAATTACACTTTTATATTAAGCGGCGCGTAGCTTAAAAAATCCGTTGATAAACAGACAAGGTTATCCTTACTGGAGACATTTATTTTTACAAGTCAAGTCAGCTTTTGATATTTTAATGTTCATATTTAAAATAGATATTGCCTGGTTTTTTATTTTATTTTCTTTTGACGTGACACAGTATTTATTAGAAATTTTTAATATTTTCTATACATATTAAAAAGTATTTAAACGATGTAATCTTTACGCTTTTATATATTAACATAAAGTCCTTATTTTTCAGAAATAGAGTTTATTTTGTATTTTTTTTCTCCTTAAAATATATAGTTTCATCATTTCTAACAGTTTTTAATAAAAAAATTAAATTAATATTTATAATTTTCATACATGATAAATTTTTTGAAAATTTAATATTAGTTAATTGTCAATATAAAAATTAATTTGTATCCATTATTAATATATTCTTTTATATCATTTAATAACTATGTTATCAAATGCTTTAGAGTTAAATTTTTTCCATACTGATAATTAAATAATAACTTAAAATAATTCTCACTTTAATAAATCAAAATTGAATTGATGGTGAAAATATACACATGAATTCAGTAAATTCATTATTTTGAACTATTATATTTATAATATTTAATTTGAAAATATTATTATTCTTAAATAACATTATTTTATGAATCTGAGATTCGTACAAGATATGAATAAAAAAGTGTTGAGTATTTCAATTTTATATGGATAATCCTTATTTTGATGATAACAACAACAATAATTTATTAAAATAATCATATTTACGAAAAGAATAAAATAAAAACACAAATTTAACTAAAATACATTGCCAGTGTAAAAATTACAGTATGTTTTACTATATTAGCAATGTATTTTTTTTTTAACATTATTTTCTTTCTGAGAATGAAATTATTGAAAAACTATTCAATTTTATAACTTCTTTTTTTTTCTTAAATATTAGCATGAATTTGAAGTAGATATTCCAAACCAATATTTTTGTGAGTTAGTGAATGTAATCTATTTATTTATAATTAATCATTTTTTATAGATTAAGTGAAGTAAAAAAACATAATATGTACAGATAAACTTCATAAATTATATTTTTTTTATTGACTAAATTAGTAATTTAACCCTTACGAAGGCACTTAGCATTATTTTTATTTTCCAAATATTTGTAACACTGTACTTCAAAAGAAAAACTCTCATATTCAGAGAGTTATCTTTTGAAATGCTATTTTGATTGGTTGAACATTCTTGTATATGGAAGTACGTTTTTGAAAGACTACCATCTGAGCATGAAGTTGGAAGAGATGGCCGCAAAGAATTGGCCTGTATTCAAGGAGGATTAGGGTTTTCTAAATTTCATTAGCTAGAATAAATAAAAAGCAACATTAATAAATCAATTTTTTAATCTATATAATATTACACATGATAAAAATAACAATCATAAATATTTTTTTATTAAAAAACAAAGTATTTAATAATATAAAAATACATTAAATTTTATAACATTTATTATACATATGCTCTTGTTACATGCAATGTTGAATAGACTTAAAAATAGCCGTTAGCCATTCTACATAGCGTTTAATAGCAGCCAATTTTTACCAGGAACCAAAATGTTATTTTCAAAAATGAGGATGAGAAGCTAAAAAATGATTTCAGAGGAACCAAATACAAAATTCATCGATTTTATAAAGGCTGAAAAACTAATATATGTCTAATCTTCTAAAATAGCTTTTAATTATCAAAAATTAATATTTGCATGTTAATTCATAATCGACTGTAAGACAAAATCCAGTTGACTGTAAGACAACAATTATTTGTTTGAGGATAAAAAAGATACCCCATGAAACTTCTTTGTTGTTTTGGTCAACTCCCCCATAAAGTTTTTGAAATCTTCTAAAGGCAATAAGCAACTACGTTTTGTGCTTTCAGAAGCCATAAAACTATTTGGTTTGGAAAAAAAATAAAAAATTTCATGCTTATAAAACCCGAACATATTTACTTTTGGAGAAAACAGCTTAATTTGAGTAAAAAGCTATTTTCTAAAATAATTAATCAAATCTAAACATAACCCTAATTGTTGTTTCAAACTATGTGTACAACATATATGAACCGAAATCAACAAAGGCCGGCAACCTCGCCTTTCAGAGTTTCAGATGAGACAGCCTAAGTGACACTTGATAACTTTCCATCCCAGCTGACACTTGAAATAAGCAAAATTTTAAAGGGAAATGGGCTCTCTTTTTTTCTCTCCCTTTTTCTAATTTTATTTCCTTTTTTCTCCTTTTTCTTTCTCTATAACCTCCATTCAGGTGGGGGGAAAAAACACAGATTAAGGTTGCATGAAATTGCATGCGCAACCTCGAAGGAACTACAATTTACATGTCAGGAAAAGGTTAGGCGTATGAACAATTCCCCGTCCAAATAATGAATTACCTAGGGCGGTTGTGATTTGTGAATCTCTTCATTGATAAGTTTCGCAATTAGGATACGGTCAGCCGCTGGCTTATTGTCACTAAGAATGCTGTACAGTAAGTTCAATTCTTCTCCATTGACCTTTTTGAATAGGCTCCTCAGTACTTCAACAGCTCCAACGGGTATGTGCTGATTCATGTGAATCCCTTGACCATTTCCACCATTTACATTGGTGTGGCAAGCTTGTGAAATCTGCCCTTGAGGACGGGAATAGGGACGGGAGTCCCAATATTCATTACATACTCGACTACAATCAAGTGCCTCAATAGCCTGGTAAAGAAAGCGGAAACATGATGAGACCTTGAATTGAATCTATGCTCGGAAAGAAAATCAAGAACAATACAAATACTAACAATTTATATGAAAAATCATTATTTCATTAAAAAGAAAATTAGTATTTGTTTAGAATCCGGATGTAAAACAAAGTGACAAGATTGAACATGATCTTCATGTTGTTTAACTTCACCAAGGAAGCTGAAATATTAAAAAGAAAAAATTGAGGATAGAGTAGACTAGACACACGCCCAAAATCCCACATACTTAAAGAGACTAGATAAGGGCATGTTTGGTTTTTGTGTTTCCCGTCATCATTTTCAATAAATAAATAAAAGGGTTAAAAAATGCTTTGTTGCATTTTAATGCAAATGTTTATCATTGTTTCCCTGACACCGATGTTAACTTAAAAGGGAATAATTTGATCCCAAATTGCTGTTACATCAAGAAGTGGAATAGAAGTTCATTTCAGCCCATGTCATACACTAATGGAGCCCTATGGAAGTTAAATAGTAGAATTAATTTTGATTGGTAAAATTACCTGCACTATTGCTGGTGAAGAAAACCCAAACATTTCAAAGCCATCAAGGCTGCCAGGAGGCTGTAAAGGAGGAAGACCCTTTCTTCCCATCTTATGGTGCTTTGTGATCTCTTGATTCACTCTCTCTCTCACAAGTTCCCAGCATCTTGCAGCTGACATATGAATGAAGACCTCGCTTGAACAATTTTCCAGGGAAACCTGAAGGGAAAAACAAGATTATAGTTATTCCAATTCCAGCCAATTGAATTACAGCAGTCCACTTCAAAGCCCAAAGTATTTCTCAACTAAAAGCATCCAATACCTAAAAAATCTTAAAACCTCAATTTTGATCCGACCAAATAAGGAAGTTACTCAACAGATTAAACACATGACTGCTCCTAATGAGGATTACACCAGACCAAGACAGCCTGTTTTCATTTTCTCCAAGACTCCATTTTTTTAAAATTAGATGTTAGAATAGCCCATTGTGAAAGGGCTTATAAAAAGAGGACAATAGATTCTCTACAACAATAGATCTTAAAGTGAATAACTTCTGAAAAACAAAAATTTGCCTAAAACCTACAGTAGAGTATTGCAGTGCAAAGCGGAGGAGCCCAGGAATCTTCCACCGAACATTTTCCCATACAATGAGGGGCAAAACTCAGTAAAATATTAGCAACAAAAGGATTTAAATTCCAAGTATATCAACAAATTTACATCAGAAATATGCAAGACCTTCCCACACATAATAACAAGAAATACATAATAATATGAGGCTAATTGCATGACAAAAATATGCGATTGAAAATAAGGTGAAAGTACCATAAATAGAGGCCAACCACGTCCAGCATCAAGAATTTCTGAAATATAGTAACACATGCTAGATGGATCTAAGACATTTATGTATCTAACACGGCTTCTAAATCCTGCATCAATTAATTTAATTTGCATAAATACACAGCATATATTCAATTAAACACTGTCATAGAAGCTGTAATCCATAATAGACCGAGTATACAACTATACATACCCTTTGGAAATATAGCCTGACTACTGCACCATGACTTTCCAGAAAGCACCACTCCAAATTCTAATGGTTCAACATTGCAGTTGATACGCCGAACAACCTTTGCAATGCGAGGACCTTTCTGGCGGTAATTGTTTGGACTGCAAGAAAGGTTCCCATTAAGGGCTTTTGCATTATCTGCTACATTAGGAGCACATCCTCCAAACTTTTCATGACTATCCTCATTCCTAGCCTTGATAGTTCCAGAATGTTGTGGGTTCAGAGGACAAATGTCTAAACTTTCCAAGCAATGATCATTGGTCTCCACTGTTGAAGAAGCTGGAGTGTTTCTAGCTGATTCCGCACTGGTAAGACCTATACGACAAGAAAGATCTACTGGGGTAGAAGCTAGAACTGGTCCCCTGTGTTCATGACATTCTTGTTTCACATGCAAAAGCTGAGTTGAATCAGAACTCATATTTTCATGGGCCAATGTAATAGCACCCTTGTCTTGGTTGTTACATGAGTTTGCTTTATCTCTAGAACCTGCAAGCATAGAAGAAAATTCCTTCTTTCTATTTGAATCTGACAACTTCTTTTCATCATCTTCATCATCACTAAGAAGTATAATATTGTTATTATGCCTGTAAAGTGAATTTTTCTCACCTCCATGTTGAGAGAGGGGCAGAGATAAAGCATATGATGAATCCTCTTGAGACAGTTGACAACTAGAGGTTCTTAGCTTTGATCTGCAAATAACGGGTTCTTCTTTGACACAGATCTTATGCGTAGCCATCTCACATGTAGGTTTTGAGCTTTTTAATGTCAACTCCTTAATGGAACTCAAAGATGAAGTAGCTTCAGTTGATTTCCTCTGTTGAAAATAACTCTGATCTTTGCTATTTACTGAATTTGCTTGATTCTCTATTGGTACATCAATCAATTGAGAATCGTCAATAAATTTATTTGATGGATGCAAAGCCATCTCTTTATGCACAGTAGCCCTGGAAGAATGAGACAAATTGGATGAATGCAATTTCAATTCCTTTAGTATTGTTTCCTTGTCTGCTGAGACATAAGCAGAGAGTGCCAGCCCAAGATCTGATTTTGCCCATCTGTATATTGCACTTAATTTTCCTTCCAAGGCCTCAACAAGAATACTTAGTTCGCTAATATCATAACGGAAGAGGAAAAATCTGGAATCCCAAGAGCATGAACAAAAGTGCTTTGCATGATCCAAGCAAGCATATCTATCAGGGGAACAGCGACAACCAGCTGCAGATAGGTGTAAATCAAAAAAGCAAATGTTGCATTCCCTTTCATTTGTAGCATCAAAACTACTCTCCATTTTTAATGACTGTGAAGAACTGCAGAAAAATTCCCTTCTTGCTCGCTCCATCTCAACACGTGTCTAGAGAGGAAAACATAACAAAAACATGAAGAGAGATTAAAATTAAAATTCAATAAAAGGAATTAGTGATGAATCTTCATAGAATTTGGATTTACAAAGCAAATTCACATATCTTTGTTCCGCATGCAATCTTGATTAATACTTGAAGCTTCTATTTTTCTTAGCAGGGTGGGGGTGGAGGGTCACTTATTAATCAGAAGGATCAATTTCAATTACTTTGAAATAGTAATTGACACATAATATTGCTCTCCCCCAAGTTTTATATTAAAATGAGATCCTCAAATATTCAGCAAATAGAATAAAATCTCCATAGTTTAGTTACAATATTGGGGAATTAGAATCTGTTGCCATGATTAAGTTAGGCGTCATCCAGTAAACGAAAGGATCACTTTGATATTAGCCAGGGATTTGTTACATCCAATGAAAGACAAGCAAAAATAATAAGGGACAATGACCGACACAGGCCGTGGCCTCTAAATAACCAGTAAAAAGTGCATGCCGACCAGCATCACATAGTTTTCATATGGACATGATGATATAGGAAAGAAATGATACCACAAATTAGTTCAGCTTCAGATACAATAAAATATTCAAGAGGCCTAAAGAAAAGAAAAACAAAATCTCAAAGGATATACACTAGGTGTCCAAATAATTCCCTTCATTCCAGGTCCATTCCTTATTAGTGCCTAGTGAACATTTTGCAATAAAATCCTGATTCCTGAATATATTGCAAGTTATAAATTAAATTTCTTTAAAAACAATTACTTCTAGAGATATAAACCATTCTTTGGCCTCCACCTAGCAACTTCAGCTTTTAGAAGACATGATCTTTTAAATGGTACCAAAACCTCTATGACAATTGACAAAATGGCTAGAAGTTTGATTCTTTCCACCTCCATATTTACAATAAAGTTGAATATTAGCACAAGCTAAACAGCCAGCATTATCCAGACTTCAAGCCAAAAGGGCTGTTGCATGAAAGGAATATTGGAGAGTAAAGAAAAAATATTCTCCCCAAGAGCTTAAGCATTTAGAAGAGTAGTCCTTGACAACTGTAGATGGTAAGCCCTCACTTGAAGGCTTAAGTTCTTATGATATGATAGTTACTCCTCCATAACATAAGGGCAACTCTAACCAAGTGGTCAGGAGACTCAGGACTGAATCCTTGGTGACCCCATTTTTCTAAATTAAAGTTGAATTTTAGTATAATGAAAGCAGGCCAGTGCATTGTTTACATGTTGAGCCTAAGGGCTCTTGAGTAAAGGGATGAGCCTTCACCTAATAACCAAAAGTTTCAGGATAACTGGTCAATGAGGAATAGGAATCATAAAATTTATGCCTTCTCCTTTTGTGTTTATTCTACTTTTGCTGAAAAACCCTTGTTCACCTATATGTAAATATCTCCATAGTTCCAACAATAAACCTTCATCAAAGAATTTCTAAATTCAATCTAACTCTAACTCTCATTAATTAACTAATATAATACAGAAGACAAGGTGACATAGCACAACAGGATGAACTGACTGAAAATATCCAAAAGCACTCAATTCATCACCATTAAATTCAATAATAGGGTGGAAATTCCTAAACTAGATAATATGCCTTATATGGTGGCTCAGACAAAACTATCTAACCTGCAACTCCCTTATAATGTCATGTTATAAAGTAACAACACCACTAGCAAAACCATATCCCACTAGGTGAGATCAGTTATATAAATCACAAAACGCCATTGAACTTAGTCAATGTCATAAATTCAAAATCATAACTATTATGCCTTCGCACTGCATTATATGGAGAAGCAGACTTTACCTTGAGTGCTTTTGCCAAAAGGCCATCCTTTCCACAGACATCCTTCCATCGTAGATTATCTGAGGTATTCTTCTTTAGCAAATTAAGCTCCCATTGGGCTCGTACTGCTTCCCTTGCAGCCCCAAGTAACAGCTTATCATGAGATATAGAAGTCTTGCGCCCCTGCTCCTGGTATAGCGCTATTGCAATATGCCCATGGGGCAACCAGTCAACAGGAGCAACATTAACAGCCTCAGCACAGTTGAAACCACAATTGAATCCAGAGTGGTAGGCTCGAGGAAATGTCAGAACAAAGTCCCCAGGGTTTTGAACACACCTATAAACTGGTACTCCTTTAGACCTCAGGATAGAAGGAGAAAGCTGAGTGACCTGCAACCAAAAGTTAAAAAATTCATACATTGGATAATACATGTCCAAATAAATAAACATGATCACCCAACATAAACATTTTATCTGTGCTCAACAATAAAAATATGGACAGGTAGATGAATGAAGAGAGGTAAAATATGGAAGATGGAACTTCACCCCTCACAATGAGAATGCAAAAATAATTTAATTTTGTTTGTTACCACTCTCTACTAGACAAAACAAACAGGATGATCAAATCTGATTTGTGCAGTGGTATAAAAACTTTTACTCACCAACTTATGAAGCAAGTCAGGTTGTTCTTCAAAAAGTTCTGGTAAATGCTTTCTCATGGCCTCTTCTAATTTGCAGGCATCCTTTCCAGGGACACCATACCACAATTTTGGAGCTCCCCAATGCATGTAATTTAATGAATATAAATGGTGATCTTCCACATGCTGCACCCACAATTAAACCATAAAGAAAAATATAAAGAAGTTATAACTTATAACAACTAAAGATACAAGCTAAGCACTCACTCTCACACATAAACACATGCTCACAGAGAACTTCAACAAACTGCCACTCAACACACAACAAATAGTTTTGAGGTTGTGGTCTACCAAACAAATCAAGGCAAAAAGATGTCAACTATACCAGTACACAAATAAACACCTTTAAATCCCCTTCCCCCACCTCCTCCCCCTCGAACAGCATGTTAAACAAACACCTGAAGCCTAAAATTGAATTGGATCAAATCAAGACCCTAAAAGCACACACAAAAACACCCTGTCTCTGCCGCTTACTGCTTCGGTTCTCTTACCCACTGCTCACCCACTCATTCCCTTCAGATATCAACACCCAAAATCCCATTCTGGTCTATGCTTGGCTGTGATCTGCAACCTAGGACTTGTTTTGTCCTGCTACTGTGTGATGCTGCTGCCATTCTTTGCTCTGCTCTCTCTCTTGATTCTGTCTATGGTTGCTACTAGTTTTAAGAAATATGTATGAGCCTATGGTTTTTATTTTTACGTTTTTAAAAAGTTTTAAAAGTTTTTTCTCTTATTTATGAATTTGTGTGTGTGCGCATACATATATATTAAGAATTTTGTAGGATCTTACGAGTCGTTTTATGATCCTACGATTTACGATCCTTGACCTCCTTTCCAATCCTATGTAAAATCTCAATTTTGACTACCTTGATCCATATAATCGTAATGGTAATAAACAAAAATTGTGTGAAGAATTCATGAAATTCATGCAAGAAAATTATGGAAATCTGTAGTCCTTACCCAACAAAAGGAGGAAAAGCACATTCCTATATACAACCATGGCACTAGAACGCCAGATATATCACTGCTTTCATAGGAGAGCAGAGATCCAGGTAGCCTTGCAAAGTTATTTAAATTCCAGCCAGATGTTATGTACTGTTCTTGTGAAGCACAACCAACTTGACAAGACTTATTGGGGAAACCACTCCCAAAAACCCCAGTTTCCAGATCAGCTCCATAAAGCACCTGGATGTACAAAGAAAATGACATGTAAGCGAAGCAGCATGTACAAAGGGCAATGAAAAGGCAATGTTTTCATGAAGTAGCAAAGTATTGAGATTATATGGAAACTTGGAAAGTGACCTCAATTTCTTCAGTAGGACTCTCAACCATCCGCCAATATTCACCTTCAATTTTTTCCACAGAAGGCTCTGTGGTATCATTTAAAATTGTTGTATTCACACCCAAATGAGCTACACTCTCATTTTTTCTGAAGTATTTTCCCTTAAAATCATTTGCATATTTCTGAAATGTTTCCAAGGTAAATTCTGGACCAGGTTCAAACCCAAACCTTTCAGTTTCACAAAATCCAGCACTAGGTCCCATTCTAGTGCCATTATCCACCCCCATTCTTGTGCATCTTCTCCTTTTCCTCTTCATATTACTTTGAATCCTTGACATCTTTCTCCCTGAATCACGATTCTGAAGTTTGTCAATCCTCTGAACACGTGTAGCAAATTTAGAACCCTCCCATATGCTTTTTTCCTTGAGAGGACAAGGGGGTTTCCAGGAAGATGGCGGAACAATGCGACAAATTCCATATGGTTCAGCCCTCGTGCGAATGCTTGATATATATTTTAAAGTATCTTGAAACTCCTGGAAAAATATTATGGACAAGTCAAAGACCTGATTCAACAATAAAACTAATTTATAGAAGCAAACAGATCAGTGGCAGGAACAGAAGTGAATTCAAATGTGCCACAAGAACTGCACAAGACCTCTTCAGTAGGATAGAAAACAGGAGCATCCTCAAGATTTGGCCTACAAGCATCTTCTGGTCGCCATCTAGCAACAACCTGTCAAAGACTTCAATTGTCAATTACTAATTATGCAAGAAGAATTCCCAATAACAGCTATTTTAACTTTTATGATAAAGCAACCTCTACAATATATGGAAAAATTACCCATTCAAGTCCAATGTTCTTATTACAATAATCAGTACCAACTACTTCTGTTTAAACAATCAATAAGGGAACATCTTAATTCATAAAACTTGGTAATGCAAATGTCATTATTACTATATCAGCATCCTACTGCATTTGTACTTTTCTCTTTTTTCATAACAAGTTCTTCATTTTTCAAAATAAAAAACATGATTATTAATGTATTCTATATTAACATAATAACAATAGAAAAAGAAATAACAATAACAGAGGAGAAAGTGGATATGAAACATCAGAGTTGATTCATTAATAATGAAGCCAATAATAATTCCGACAGAAGTAAAGCATGTAAACTTTATAAATAGACCTTTTGACAATTACTGCAATCTGGACATCCACGGATGACACCCTTAGGAAGACAAGATCTTGAGACAAAATTCTGCATTGACATTATATGTAAGACACTAACCAGAATTCTGTATGCTCTTGTATTTAGGAAAATTCATGCAAAACATTAAGAATCAAGACATCCAAAACAAAAATTTAACAAACACAAGACTGACTTGATCAAGCCGCTCACGGTCAGAGTCGTCATCAGAACTGTTCTCATATTGTCCATAGTTAATCCAGGGTCTTCGTCGTAGGGATCTAGGAACCTTTGCAGTATCATGAACTTGAACATCATTTTCCACCTTAGTTGATTGTGATTCAGAAGCACTTGTTGAGGCTGAACAACTGGTCATATTTTTATCATTTTGGTTTTCATTGTCTTCTACCCTCTTCAGTGAGAAAGATGTATATGACTCAAAACCTGGTGGAACTGATGGAAAATCATCATTATCTTCTTTAACACATATTCTCATAAGCTCTGTCCCCATCATAACGTCATGCAAAAGGCAACAGGTATAATGCCTCTGACTTGTCTTCCCTACACAAGTTAAGAAGTCAGCATATAATCTACACTGACAAGACAGACACAAAAAAGCATCTAATCTAGGTTTTAATAAACTTACTTGGATAGGAAGTATACTTATGAAGTGAAAGATGTTGAGTTTGTTGGTTCTCTGAACTTCCACTGCATATTAAAGCTAGAAATCACATCAATAGAAGCTAATTCAATGTTGCTGTAACTTCACAAATTGCCGGAGAGTATCAATCTGAAATATGTCACAATAAACACAGAGAGAGACAGCTCAGATAGGTATCTTTGATATTCATACTTCTTTTTTCAATTTAGATAAAATTGCTATCCAGTATCCATACTCTTGCCAGACTAAGATTATAACTATTTCAGTAAGGCTATTGGCATTCGTCCAACACAATGGCAGATCTGATAGCAAAGGCATATTGAAATTTCAACATGTTATTGTTTAATCAAATAGGACTAATTGACAAATGAAAGACCAAGATTAATGTAGGAGAATACATCATCTAAATGCACGTGATGACCAACATTCTTTGTCCCTTTCCCATTTATCTCTCTTTAAATATTTCTCTTCCCCCTGTCTCAGGACTAAATCCCTAGTTCATTACATTTTAACAGCCAGATCATGGGATAAAAAATTAAAAGAATTCAGCAATCACTGAAACCCAAAGATAACCTAAAAGATCCAGTAGAATTTGTAGAAAGGATCTTCATAAACTGTAGTTACCATTATCTGCATGTGCCTAACAATATAGATGCATAGAGCAAAGCAAACATCATTATAAACTCACTACAATAATATTATTTAGAATTGATAAGCCGAGAAAAAAAGGAAAAAACATAAATAAATATTAAATAAATATTAATAAAAAATAAGTCAATTTTACTATAATCAAACAATTTTGCAGTGATTAGTTACAATCATAACAAGGAAAAAAAAATCATACCCTATCAGGAGATAACTAAAGGAAATCGTGGAGGAATTGCGATTTTCTATTGTAAGGTTGGATACACGGAAAAATTGGGTTAATACAGTGGAATATCGGTCAAAAATAAAAGAAAATTTCAAAGTCCTATCGATGGCCGGTGGTAAGAAGGATGAGCGTGAAGAATTGAAGACAAAATGATAGCTCTACAAACCCTAACAAGATGGAGGAAGAAGACGATTGAGGAAGCAACATAGACAAATCTGAATCCTCTTCATTAATGTCTATACTAGATGATATTTTTTTTTCCTTTTGGGTTTTTTTTTTTTTTGGTCAATTCTTGTGGGATTGAAACTTACAACAGTGCAATGTCAAGTATTTGAGCCCAAGGATACTTTCGGCTTTTCACTCTTTCCGGCATCGGCTTCACGTCAAGCTCTAGCCAAATCCTTATAATAACTAACATTTGTACAATTTTTTTTTAATTGTAATTTTAAACATATAAATACATATATTAATATGATAAGAAATATTTAAAATTCGATTATAATTTTTATATATTATTATTTCATTGTATATTTTTTAATCCAACATTTATAATAATATTCTTCGTTAAGTAACTAAATAATTTTACATAATTTAATCAATAATTTAAAATTTATAATAGATTAGAAACATTTGAAAGTAAATGCCTGATAACAATTTTAAGTGAAAAAAATATAAAATATTAAAAAATCATCATTTAATTATTTAGAGTAATATTTATATAATAATAATGTGACTAATTAAGTGGAATTTATTTAGAGTAATATTTAAAAAATTGAATATATATATATATATATATTGTTTTAAATATAATATTTAACATTAACATAATATTAAATTATTATAAATATTTTTTATATACACACACCTGAAAATATTGATTTTTTAAAAAATAATATAATATATTTATATTTTAATATAGTTTGTAAATAATTAAATATAAATATCAATAAAAAATCTAAATATGTATCAATATTAATCTAGTTAACTTCTAATAGTCAGAAATTACTATTTTTAATTATTTTATTAATAAAATTATTCACTTAATAGAACAATTGAACCTTTATTAAAAGTTTAAAACTTAAATAAAATTTATTTCATTATAAACACCTCTCTAGAAAAAAGGATCGATATTCATGGAGGAAGAAATAAAAATAAATAATAGAAACAGTAGAAATAATAACGACATATAACAACAAACAAAGTATTATAATTAGAATATAGAATAGAAATAAGAAACCTCAAATTTGTCAAAATATTGTAGACTTTTGTAAATTTATACAGTTTTTGTGAGAAAGATTGAAGATAGAAAACTTAGAGTATGTTTATTTTTTATTTTGAAAAGGGTTTTTAGTTTTTAAAAATAAAATATAGTTACTATATTTTATTTTTAAAAACTAAAAACCCTTTTCAAAATAGAAAACAAACATGCTCTTAAACTTCAAATATTTTTTATTATAAATAATTTTATTTAATTCTTCTAAATATCATAAAGTTTTATTTAATTTATTATTTCAAAATATCAAATAAAAAATGCATAACACTTATAAAAATCAAGAGACTTGTAATATTTACCGAGATTAAATAACAAATTTTTTAATATTTAGAAGAGATGGATAAAAAAATCACAAGAAAATTATTTTAGAAAAATATATTGTACAGATTTATTTTAAAAAATAAACGTGAAAGACTAGTTTAGTTATAACAAAATGAGACAACCCAACAAACTCAGGCCAAGCTTCCACGACAACAAAATGTAAAACTATCTACTTTAATTTGTTTTTTTTTTTTTCCCTCAACCTGTTAAAAATCGTCAAAACTAATCATTAGTTAACCTAAATAGGTCAAATAACTTATATTACCAGTTTTAGGTTAATTAAAAAATATTATAATTTTGTAAAAGACAAAATCTTAATGTAGCCTAATTTATAATATTTGATCTTTAATATTTTATAAAGCACCAAAAATTGATTATGTTCAAATTAGTAACATTGATGATCCTCTGTGGTGAGTGAAATAATATTATCATTTAAGAAATTATAGGATAGAATATTAATTTTAATTTAAAGGGACAGTTTTAAAATTATTATAATTAATATTTTTATTATTATTTTCAATAAATAATTATTATTTTCAAACTTTTAAAATCTATCCAAACCAATAATCAATATCCATTAATGTGTGATTCAACGAACAAGTTCACTAGTGTTTGCACATTTTTGTTGGGCTATGTGGGCTGGGCCGTCGCAGCCACCTAGCTCCCGTTAATCCTGAGATGAGTGCACTGTTCATTGACACGAGTGCGAGACCCCGCAAGTTTCTTCACGCACGTTTCTCATGTGAAAATAGTGTCTTTTGCATGACGCGTCACAGCAACTACATTGACAAAACAAAAACTTATAGGATCATTTTAATTAAAAAATAATGATAACTAATGTTATAAAATATGGATTGAAAATTAGAACAATTTTTTTATTAAAAATACTATTAATATATTTTTATAATTTTGCATAAATTTAACGTAATTTTTAACATATATTTATAGTTTCTTAAATTTAAATCACACAAATTAATAAAAAATATTAAAATTATTTAATGTACTGAATTTTATAAAATTAAATATATTATTTTAAATTAAACTTTATTATCATATTAATTATTGAAAAATTAAAAGGATTCAAAATTATAAAAGACAAATATATATATATATATATATATATATATATAATGTTCTCTTATATTAAGAATTACAAAAATAAGTTTTAAATATTTTTTATAAAAAAAGACGAACGGAGAATGGAAAGCAAGGTGCATATTATTATTAATGCTTTAAGTAAATATTTATTTTTTTCCCCTTAGATTATACATCAGTGTAAATTATTTTAGTTTTAAACTTTATAAAATATTTATTTTAATAATTAATTTTATAAAAAAATATATGTTTGAATTTTTTCATACAAAGTGATAATAAAGAATGAAATAAAATATACTTAAAATGAATTTTTTAAAAATATAAAAAGTAAAATAAAATTTATAAATTAAGGAGTAAAACAATAAATATTAACAATTTTAAGGACTAAAACGATACTTTTTCAGCCATTCTCTTTGTTAATGGAAAAAAAAAAAAAAAAAACTACCCACTTCTCATGTATAACAAAAATCAAATCTATACACAGCTAGCTTGCAAAAAAAAAAAAATGGTTAGGAGCAAGTGCAGTTGACTCAATAGATAAATTAGTTGAAAAATAAAGCAATTAATTGTAAATTTAAAAATTGATAAATTAATTTATTGAATTAAAAATATGTGATAAAATAATTAATTACTGAATTAATTGATAAATATAAATTAATATAAAATGACATGTTTAATTATTTGACCTTAACTTAAAATTTTATGACTAAAAATAATTTTTAATAATTATCATTTAAAAATATTTTAATGGTGTGAAAGAAATAATGCATGTTTAAGGATTTATAAAATTAAAAAGTGTAACAGAATATTATAATAAGATAATAAGCATATGATAAAATAGAAAAAATAAGTCGGGAGTTAAATTTATAGTGTTTCAAATATTGCTATGCACTACTAGAATAGATTTTTTTTTAACCAATCAAATTTAATTTAGTCAAATAATTAAGTAAATTAAAAGCTAACTTATTTATCTTATAAAAACTAGAGCTGTCAAAATGGGCTGGCCGATAAATTGGGCTCAAATAACCTGTTAAATGGATGGGTTTGAGCTCTAAAAAATAAGACTCGAAATTACTTTAGACTATTTTGACCCGATCCGAATAAGCCTGGTACCCAATAGGGCTTTAACCGAGTTGGTCCATGTGGGTTCGGGCAGCCCGTATATATATATATTGAGATTAAACCCTGAGTTTTAAGGAGTTTGAAAAAGAATATATTTTAGTTTCAAAACCCTAAAATTACAAGTCTAAATTATATACTTTTGCACTGCTACAAAAACAATTAAAAAAAAAAGAAACCAATGGCCTTTTACAACTTAAATAAATAAATAAATAGTATAATATAAAAATTAGACATAAAAAATGAGTGGTCTATTAAGTTCTTGCAAAAATAGCTTAACATGATATATTATAAACACTAAAAATAGTAATAAAAGTAATGATTTGTTGTTATAAAAACAGTAAAAAAAATGACATGTTACAAAAATAAGAAAAAAAAAATTATTTGAATTGTCGGATCAGCTTGCAAAAGCCCGTAGCCCACATAGGGTAATGCTTAAGCAGTAAAAATATAAGTCCATTTTTATCTTAGGCTAATTAAGCCCGACCCATTTGAGCCTACTACCTATATCAGGTCGAATCCGGTCGAACTGTTCGTTTTTACAGCTCTAATAAAAACATTTTGTATTTTACCTACAAAGGTGCCATTTGGCTTTAATTTTTCTCTAAACTTAATAATTCTTTGCAGCGATTGATCCACTTAATTCTAAGACTAGGTCTAATTAGATAGTGAGATACAACTATTAAATTTTAAAACAAAAATAAAAAAATAAAAAATCACAAACAAGTTTATAAAATTTAAGACTAATTAGTACATTGTAGAATTATATATTTTAATACATATAATTATTTTTAAAATATTATTTCAATAAAATGCCAATACCATTCTTTAAATACTTTTAGTATTATTTTAAATTAAAATTAAATTTTAATTCAACAACTTGCACATTAAAGGCATTAAGTAAGATATTATATTTAAGTTCTGTTTGTATAAATAATAACATTCTTAACTAAATTATACACATATAAATGTTTTCATTTATCTAAAATTTCATTTAATAATTAATAAAAATATAATGAAAATATAATATCTTATTAATTTATACAAATATATAGAAAAAAGTATACAAAATATTTAAATTTTGAAGTGAAACATATCATTTAAGCATTTGAAAAGTTAGAAAGATTAAATGTGAAAAATTAAAATTTAAAAAATTACAATTTAAAAAATTAAAATTATATATATGTATAAATATAAAGATAAAAAGTGTAATTAAAATTTTATTTTATTTATCATTTAACAAATTTTTTCTTTTTAACATTAATATTTTATTAAGGATAACTTTAGAGTATAAGAATGCTCTAGCCAGTTAGACAAGTTAACTCAATCTTTAACACAATCTTTTTCCTTTATCCAAATTTAAAACCAATTATATTAATTAAGACCAGAAGGAAAGGCAAATACCTAAAATCATATCGCCCAGACTTAAACCAGAGACCTATATACATTATATTTCTACAATAAAAGAAAAGCATTAATCGATCGATATTATATTTTAGATGTATCAAGAGCTGCTGTGGTACAAGACTTTATCTCTAAAATATTGATGCATGCTTTTGTGGCTATGAATGACCAATTAGGGAATAATGCCGTTATCAGTGGTTCTAGAGCATCCACTATATATTAATCTAAATGCCCAGTCATATTTAGAACAACACCTACAGGTCAGAAAGATTCTTTTATTCTTAGCTCCTGTAAAATATGGGAAACAACTATATGGCTATAGTTGAAAGACTAACTAATGAATTCTGGGAATATAACTTTGTTCAGCCTTCTAGATATATTTAGGTCACATTGTTTAACGATTTTCAAAGATGGTGTCTAAAAAGGAGATTATTAGAATATATTTCTCCTTTGCATCCAAATTCTGCTTTCTTTAATTTTTCTTCAAGCTCATCCACAACCCACGAGAGACTTGTTGTTTCCTTTTTACCAAGATACCATTCCTGTCTGAAAGGTTGTAACATCAATTGGGTTTAGTTGAGAAAAATGCTATATAAATATCTACATATGCACATAAAAAAAGAATTGATACCCTATTTCGTACCATTATAGTTGTGCCTATGTGTGAAAAAGTAGTACTATATAACTTCAGCTTGATTACAAAACATTATCATTTAAGAGATGCAAATGGCACAGAGGAATATATTCCATCGCTGGTTTCTTCCTTAGTTGTTCTTCTTTCCTTCTTTATATCTACCATGGCTTCCTTGCTAGAGAAAGCTTTAGGATTTGAAGTTTTCGCATTTATATACCGCTGTTTTATTTATCAAGATCATCACAAAAACGTCAATAGGAACTTCAAGATGCCAAAGAAGGGTCGACCACTTTCCTTACAGGTCTGCTTTCATTATGATTTGTTTTCTTACGTTAATATTTCTTCTTATATAGTTGTTTCGTTAATCGTTATCCCTCGATCAGCTTTATATCCTTGTTTTCTTTCGTGGAAGCTCATTCCATTGAGTTTGAATTTAATTCATAATAAATTATGGAATATTTAACATGGAACTGAAAATTCATGTTTATGAGATGTTCGCATGAGAAGATATAATTTAATCTCCAATCGTGTAACGTAATAGAGAAAGAGGCGCATTTATGTCAACATATTAATTTTGTTTAAAGAAAAAAGTGAATGAAAAAAAATGCATGAATAAAAAATAGTTATGTGACAGGCTAATATAATGACCTCGTTCGACATGCACCAAGTAGAAGAGTGAAAAAAGGTGACTTTTAAATACATATGAGAATATGTGAAAACCACCATTAATTAATCAGAAAAATAATGAATAAATTGTCATTCTGTAATTTGGTTTTATTTTGGGAGATTATTCCCATACCTTATTTTTTCCTCTGGGCAAAAAATTTTAGTTAGTTTTTATTTATAAACCTGTAACTAAAAGATATTTAATAAAATATACCGACATCTTTACAAATAAAACTACCTTGTTTTCCATATAGCCGTCGCTTGAAATTTACGAAGGTTTTGAAAAGGAATCAGAACATGAAGGATGACAAATAGTTAGGAAAAAACTTTCATATGAAAAAATGACATCTCTGATACTTATTCTTTTCAGACCGTTGAGCTGAAAGTAAGGATGTGCTGCACAGGCTGCGAGAGAGTTGTTAAAAACGCCATTTACAAACTCAAAGGTATGTGTTGTTTCTCCTCTTTTTTTTTTCTTCAAGGCTATGACTTCGACGGAGGAATACTAAGCTTAGATGAAGGATATTAAGTAGGAGTATTTATGAGTCAGGTTAACGAGTTTTAATATTAAAAATGACTCAATTCTAATTGTTCAAATAACAACTTTATTAAAATTAAATAAAAAATCATTAATTGTAAAATATAAAATAGTATTAATATTTTAATATTCATTTAAATAAAGAGTTAAAATAATATATAATATTTATTAAAAGATTAAATTACAAATTTTTAATTATTTACTTCAAACATAAAGAAAAAATTAAAATGGTGTAGAGTTAATAGAAAAAGGTTCATATATAACGAATTATTAGTTTATTGAGTTGGGTTAATTTTAACATACGCATGATCTAACTCGTACTTTATTAAATTTGAATTTTTTATTTGAATCAATCTGTACTTAAATCAACCTAATAATTTTTAATTAAGTTGGATTGGATTAATCATATTTATTCAGTTAATGATTGAGTTAATGAAATTCATGAATACTCTAATATTAAGTCATTAGTCATGAAAAAAAAATTAAATTTAGAATTAGACGAAGGATGTTTATAAATTTAACTCCATATGTTTTAATTAATTAATTAAGATAATTGTGTGTATATATATATATATATAATTTATAAAATTAAATAACTAGAGATAATTTAAAGATTTCACAATAATCTGTCATTTTATTCTTAAATTGAAAAATATTATCTTAAATGAGAAATTATTCTCTATTTTATTACCAAAAAAACTCCTGTTTGAAACATACCCTAGTACGTGACTCAAATGGAACCAAGGAAAATAATAGGAATAAAAGACTAACAGAAGAGTTGCTTTTGGAATCTGATCCAAATATTCTGATTACTTATTCTCATTTCTATTACAACACAACGAATAACGGTGCAGCTGGATGTATTTTTATCTGTTCTACATAATAGAAATAATAGTCTACAAACCATTCAATAAATGTGATTTATACTTTGTAGGTTAAAAAAACCAACTACTGATTCTTATTTTGACGAGTTTAATCGTTACATATATACATGCTGCGTATATAACATGTTAAGACTTAAATTTAATTCGAAAATGAAGGTTCAACCTTCCATCTAGCTGCTCTCCTTCCCTTCCCTTCAAGTGCTGAAGAAACAAAATCTTATAACCGTGTATATACTATACATATATGTGCAGTTCTTTACTAGCAAAACATTTCTAAATACAAGCATGGCGTTAAGATATTTTTCCTTAAGCAAACACGATACACATGTCAATAAATTGAATCGTTACATAAATCATATCATATATGGTCCGTATATGTATGTATAATGTATAAGAAGCTGTTTAGTGGCGGAGTTCTATTATTTAAATGTTTTCTGAACCCTACCCTTATATATTATACATTGATGACACAAACATGTCTACTCCCCATTTGTCCAAACAACATTTAATGGTACGAAAGGAATTTAAGTAGAAAATGTTATAAAACTATGTTGATATTTTATTAGTTATATTAAATTAGAAAATGATAAAACGTACTGGGTTTGAGGGAAACTATGGTGTGATATTAATTATTGTGGACAATTTTCGTCACTTTTTGTCAACTAAAATTTGTACTACCAATTTTTATCAAAAATAAATTCGTACAATCAATATGTATAATGATAGGAAACAACATGTCAATATGAATTTGTATCTATCATGTTGCAGAATGTTAATTGATGAACAAATTTTCTCATACTATACTCCTCTAAACCACATAATTTGGTAGTTTTACTTTAAGTTAAATTTCGTATGATATAATTTCTAACATGAGATCGGTAACAATGCAAGAATGACTATACTCCTACGTTGTTTTATAGGCATTGATTCAGTGGAGGTTGACTTAAAGATGGAAAGGGTGACAGTTGGTGGGTATGTTGACCGAAACAAGGTGCTTAAGGCCGTGAGAAGGGCAGGGAAGAGAGCAGAATTCTGGCCTTACCCTAATCCACCACTTTACTTCACAACTGCTGACCATTACTTCAAAGATACGACCAGTGAGTTCAAACAAAGCTATAACTATTATAGACATGGCTACAACCTCCCAGACAGGCATGGCACTTTTCATGTTTCTCACCGTGGAGATGACGATGTTAGCAACATGTTCAATGATGATAATGTCAATGCTTGCTCTGTCATGTAATTAAACCTTAACACCTTGTTATTTATTATGTGTATTGCTAATTGGGAAGACTTTCATCATGATATGTAAATTTGAAGTAACTGCAATGTATATATGTGTGTGTTCTATGTATTAAACGTGGGTTGTGCTTTTGTGAATTTGAAGAAAATTTAGTATTGAGATTAAAAGAGGAAAATAATTGTTGAAAATTCTATTAGATTATTATGTGATTTGATTCTTAATATGATTTTAATATATTTTTAACAAGTATTTTAAGGCTATTAGTTAGTAAAACCTTAAAATAATTAAGAAAAACACTATTTTATTGTATAACAAATTAAAGTAAATTTTTTTAATTATAAATAAATATTAATGAAACATGTGTTAGATAACGAGAAAGATACGTGACGACACAAAAATAAAGTAAATAGTGATATTTTATTAAGAACAATGATTTAAATTTATAACATTATAGTGGATAAATTTAAAAACATTTGAAATTAATTCGTTTATTTATAATAAAAAAGTAAATTTGGCATGTATGATAAAAAAAAATTATTTACAAAAGTAATAACAAATAAATTAATAGACAACAGTCTTTTTCGTTACCCACTATAACAAGGTGAGTAGAAGTTTGGCATGGATGATAAAAGTTCTGTAATAGTTACACGAATGAGGTGTATTGAAATATTGGATCACATGACATGTAAGTTAGCTAGCACAATTCTATGAATATTCTCCCTAAATTGCTCAGCCATCATCTTATTAGTCTTCTGTATCTCTAAAAGACCTCTACACTTAGTATTTTTGTGAATTTTCACTGTTATTGTTGGGTTTGTATCAATTGTTGTCACTGTAGCTACATTAAACATTGATTCTTATATAAAAAAAATGTACGTTAAAGATGATACATTTAGATAAAACTTGTTCATCAAAAAATTATTAATGACTTTAATAAACAACCTTATCAACAAAATCACGAAGAGTAACTTTATTAATAAAACACAAGCTAAATACGATAAAAATAAAGTTCCTCCAATATCTAATTATAATAAAATAAATCTCAATATTGAAAACAAAAGGACCAAATTAAATATAATCAATATATAAGTAATTTTAATTGGTAATGCAAAAAATAAGACATTAATTTATATAAATGACAACTATTATAACCTCTCAATTGAAAGGAGAAGAGGGGCCAAGGAAAGAGTCAAAGATCATGAAGTTACGTTTCAGTGGGCTAGGTCATGGTTGTCTATGTGATTTTGGTGCATCACTTATTATAGCAAAAAAATATGGAGGTTAGGGGAGGAGGCAACAACAAATGTGATCCATGACTTTACTTGATTATAATCCGTAGTGAATAACTTAGATTGATCAATGAACACGACTTAGTAATTTATTCTATTACAGTGATATTTGTTCTTCGTTTTTATAGATTAAAGGTAAGTTCAGAATGGTCTTGAGGTTAAGGTTCTGTGGCATATAATTATTAGTAAAAAAGAGTAAACCATGGAGATGAAATTAACGTTTATTAACGATGATTTTATTTATTTAGTTGACACAATTGCTTGGATTAAGATGGCTACGGGTGAAATTTGATGTTGTTTGAGAATACAGGTGAAAAACAGCAAGTTAAATAAATTAGTGGTGGAAGATAAAGAGGTGCAAAGATAAGGAAGATAGCATCTGTGGTAATAAAGATAAAAATAATTAAAGAAGAGAAATGATAATAATATTTTTTTTTATTATTGATTAAAGTTTATTAAAAATTAAAACAATTGAAAAAAATATTAATTTAATAATGAGAAACAATGAGACTCATGTAACAATATTTTTCTCTAAGTTAATAATAAAAATGTGTTAAAAAATATGTTAAAAAATGTGTTATCAACTTTTTCTTGTAACAAAATATTAATAAAAAATGAAAAAAAATTAGCAAGATGTGAAGTTGGTTTTCTCTGAAACGTGTAAAGCCATGTCAACGTTGTGACAAGTCACACGAAAAAAATCTAATGTCAACGTTACAAGTTATACGAAAAGAAGTGTTAGCCACGCAAAATTCACTTTAATGACAAAACCTTCATTAACAAAGGGAATGGTGTTCTTTTCTTTTTCTTAATTTCATTTAAGGATCAAATTGTATTTTTTGCACGTAAGAGTCAGATTAAAAAATAGGATCAAGATATATTTTAAATAAACAAGTTTAAAATATATTTGAATTAGATTATTAATTAAAAAATATCAATTTCTTACAAAAGCGCATAAAACATACAGTATATAACAAAATTAGGAAAAAGACATGTATACGTGAAAATAAATTGAAAAGAAGCTGCGAATAATACTTGAACATTATTTTTTTATATTTTAATTAGATTCTTATTATTAATAAAACAGTATTTAATTGATTAAATCTTAAAAAATGTTTCATACTTTTATATTTCATCTATATATAAAATTTATGCAACTTAATCCTCAACATATATATCTCAAATCATGCAAACTGAAATTTCATAAAACAAACATCATATGTGTGTGGTTCAGAATATACATTAAACAATTTGTTATAATCATTTATACAAATAGAAGGAGAAAAATGAGTATCCAAAGCAAATATTAAAAGAAAAGGAATGAAAATTACAAACACAAAAACATCGTATCCAAAGATTGCTAATTGACGAAACAATTAACAAGAATGGTGAATGGGGATGGTGAAATATATACGATGATGAATGGAGAAAATCATTATCATATAAAGAAATATAGCAACAATGGACAGAAAATGAAGCTTTCACGTAAGAAAAGAGGGAGGAATCAAGGGAGAAAATACCTATAATAACATAATAAACAAATAACAATAATACCAAATGTGAACATTTAAGAATGGTGACCAGTAATAGATGATCATCGATGACAATGAACGACGATAATAAAAGAAAAAGAACACATGAAAATGATTTCCTAGCTACTAAGAGTTCTAAAATATAAGGTTTTATAATTTTCAAAATAATCATAAATTAAAATTTTAAAATTTTGATAGAAGTATTTTTATTAAGTTCAATCAAAATAGTAATGAATTAAAAAATTTAAAACACTCCTTAAAAAGCTTCGTCATAAAAATTGATGAGAGCTTCCATTAACATATCCAAATATTACCTTTAAGTTATAGAAGAACTTAAGCCTATTAAGAGTTATTTTATTTTATTTATACAAATATAAGTAATTTTATATATATATAAAAAAACAATGTTATATAATTTTTCAAAAAATAAATCTGCCATAAATTCTCACACATATTATGAGATACAAATTTTGATGAATATAGTATGCAATCTATTATCATTTTGTAATTATTTAGGGGGTGTATTAGATTAGAACTTTAAAGGACTTTTTTAGTTAAAAAAAATCTAACAAATTTTAAAAATTTTTGTAAGATTTTCATCACTTTTAAAGTAAACATACTTTGATTATTTTTTTAAATTTTAATAAAATTTAACATAGATAATTAGTGTAATATATAATTATAATTTAACAGTTAAATATATTTTATATATAATTATTGATAATATAACATTTAGTATTTATTTGATCTTTCATATATATATATATATATATATATAATACAATATAAAAAGATAGAAATCAAGTTAACTTGTTTTTATTAGGTCAGTCTGATTCAAATTTATTATTTTATAAATTAAAAAAAATTATTTGATTTATATTAAGTTAAGTTTAACAAATAAATTTTATTAATTCATTAAAATTAATAACTTGAAAACACAATATTATTATTTAGAATTTGAACCTATTAAATATTCCAAAATTAAAATTAATAATTATGAGTAACAAAACTCGGGAAAGAAAAGGGTGGTTCGTTGGAACAGGTGAGGTGTCGGGGGTGGAATGTTGTTTGTCCAAAAGCTCCTCCATCTTTGTTTCTGACTGAATTCCCACTCCGTCCCTATTTCTCTCTCATCCAATCCAACCACAACTTCAAGTCAAAATCGAAGACCATTCTCTCAAACTAAATTCACACACACAAACACCAACGCGCTAGATTTGCTCCCACTGTTCCGATCGCCGACGACGCCCATTCGATGGATATGGATCCATCACAGTTCCCCCGAAACAACGACGCTTCCTCATCACCCTCTCATTCTCACACTCACGAAACCTCCCCTTTATATCTCCACTCCTCCTCTTCCGACGACGACGTTTCATCCTCCAATTCCATCCAATCCACTAACCGCCGCCTCGACTACATGCTCCAATTCCTCGACCGCAAGCTCTCCGCCGACCACCGCCGCCACTCCTCCGGTTCTCGCCCCTCGCCGTTGCCGGAGTTCGTCGCCAGAGGAGGAGGCGCAGGCATCTTCCGTCTCCCCGCTCGCGCCGCGGTGCACCCGTCGCGCCCTCCGACTCTCGAACTGAGGCCGCATCCGCTGCGGGAGACTCAGATTGGGCGTTTCCTCAGGAACATTGTCGCAACAGAGTCGCAGCTGTGGGCTGCTTCCGAGTGTGGAGTGCGGTTCTGGAACTTCAAGGATCTCTACGCGTCGTGGTGCGGCGTCGGAGAAGAAGGTGTTGTGAGGAGTGGTGACGAAGAGAGTGCGCCATTTCGGGAGTCAGCGTGCACTTCGCCTACGCTGTGTTTGGTTGCGGATGAGGGGAACAGGTTGGTGTGGAGTGGAAATAAGGATGGAAAGATTATGTGCTGGCAGATGGATGATCAGATTTTGGATGATAACAACTGCAATTGGGGGAATCGTTTTAAGGAAAGCTTGTCTTGGCAGGCTCACCGTGGACCTGTTCTTTCCCTTACCTTTACCTCTTATGGTTATCCTCTGAACTTAATTGTTAAGTTTACCGCTTTCCCTTACCATTACCTCTTAAGCTTTGGATTAGGATAATTTATAGCAGCTATCTACAATTGTAGGGAGTGTTTGGCCTGACTTTTTTGGAACATAAAATGCTATTTAAATTTCAAATTAAAATTAAGAGTTGCTTAAAATAGCCATTTTAAACTTGAAGATAAAAATAAGAGTTTTTATTTGGAGTTAAAGTTGTTTTGTACTTTTATACTTTTTAAAGTTCAAGGACCCGTCATGTCAACCTGATAACAGAATACGATAAGATAATTTTTTAAAAAAATTTTATCTTATTTTCAACGTTTAGTAACAGATAAGATATGAAAAATCTATCCTGTAGCCTATTTTTCTTACTTTCTGGTGTAAATTTTACCTAGTGAAGAGTCTGGGTTAGAAATAGACAAGATTAGATAACATAATATATTTTTAATTTGTTATTTTGGTATTAAAATAAGATAAGAGTCTATCCTACTTTTATACTATCCTTTCTACGTTAAAATTTCTTAGATAATGTGCTTTTGAATCATGAGATTTGAAATAATGAAGAAAAGGGTGAAGTAGAAGTTGAAACTTCTTAAAACTAACTTTTTTATAGAAGCTCTTTTCTTTTTAAGTTTTTTTTTTTATTATTATTATTTCAAAATGTCTTTTAATGAATAAAGTATTTTAGCACTTATATATGATATAAATTCTCACGGGATAAGCTCTTTTAAACAAACACTTAATTAAGCTGTCTACTTAAATGCATTCTAAGAAATTCCAAACTAATTGGGATTACTTGGAAAGCAAGTCAATGAAAAATAAGTGCTGATATTTAGGTTACTAATACTCTTAATATGAAAGAAATTCAACTAAATTGCCTATGGGACCTGATGTTCAATAGTTGATCTACTGCTTGTTGTGAATGGGGTACATTATTATCTTTTTTTCCATTATCTTAATTCAGGGGATCTGTGGTCGGGTTCAGAAGGAGGAGCTATAAAAATATGGCCTTGGGAAGCTGTTGAAAAGTCCATTCATCTGACAGAGGAAAGGCACAGGGCTGTCATTCTTGTGGAGAGGTCCTATGTTGACTTAAGGAACCAGCTATCTACAAATGGCTTCGGTAACATGCTAACTTCAGATGTAAAGTACCTAGTATCTGATAATTTGAGAGCAAAGGTGTGGAGTGCTGGTTATTTTTCATTTGCTTTGTGGTAAGATTTACTGTCCTAACCCTTCATGTGATCCTTACTAGTTGCTACTTTCTCTTTGCATTGCCTGTTCTTAGATACTACGCATCATCTCTATGCATGTGCATGTATTTTTGTATCTGTCAATTTAAGGTATGCTAGTAGTTGCTAATTTACAGGGATGCTCATAAAAGAGGGCTACTGAAGTTTTCATTTTCATGTGATCCTTACTATTTTCTCTTTGCATTGACTGTGCTTAGATACTGCACATCTCTCTGTCTGCGTGCACGGGTTTTCCTGCCTGTCAATTTAATTTATACTAGCACTTGTTAATTTACAGGGATGCTCGGACAAGAGAGTTACTGAAAGTCTTCAACTCAGATGGACAGATTGAGAATCGACTGGATATGTCCTCGGTACAAGACTTTTCAGTCGAGCTTGTTTCAAGTTCAAGGAAAGACAAAACACAAAGTTCCATTGGATTCTTTCAGCGTTCACGTAATGCCATAATGGGGGCAGCAGATGCTGTTCGTCGAGTTGCAGCAAAGGGAGGCTTTGGGGATGATAATCGAAGAACTGAAGCAATGGTGGTAACAATAGATGGAATGATTTGGACTGGGTGTACAAGTGGCTTACTGGTGCAATGGGATGGAAATGGCAATCGTATACAAGATTTTCTTTATCATCCTTTTGCTGTTCAGTGTTTTTGTACTTTTGGCATGCAAATTTGGGTAGGTTATGTGACTGGCACTGTCCAGGTATTGGACCTCAAGGGTAATCTGATTGGGGGATGGGTGGCTCATAGCAGTCAAATTGTAAAAATGACAGTTGGCACTGGTTACATATTTGCATTGGCTAACCATGGTGGCATACGTGGATGGAACATCACCTCCCCAGGACCTCTTGATAGCATATTGCGTTCAGAACTGAGTGGCAAAGAATTTTTATATTCTAAAATAGAAAATATGAAAATGTTGAGTGGTACTTGGAATGTTGGACAAGGAAAAGCATCTCAAGATTCCCTTACTTCATGGCTAGGTTCTGTTGCCTCAGATGTTGGTCTTGTTGTTGTTGGGTTGCAAGAGGTTGAAATGGGTGCTGGATTTCTCGCAATGTCAGCAGCTAAAGAAACTGTAAGTCATCATTTTCCATAATAATACTAGGAAATTAGTGGTATGTTACTATTAGACAACAAGATTAGTAGTGGCTGTGTGAATTGTGTTTAATTTCCTTTTTTGTTCCTTTTTTTAAGCTAAAGAAACTGTAAGTCATCTTTTGGGTTGTTAGAAATAAAATGGTGATTTTATGTCATGCCTTCAACTGGTACTTTAGAATCAAGTATGTGTAGAATGCAAAAACAATTTAGTGAAGAAAACAAGATAAAATTATTGAACAGCAGAGTGATTGCAACTTACACTGGGATAAGAGGGAGGGGATTGTGTGAAAAAAAATGGGTCAGAGCTGCAATGGCAGGTTATTGTTTGGGATAAGTGACAAGCAGCGGTTTAGAAGGGGAGACATGAAGGAACTGGGTTATAGCATTAGCAATTTGGAAAATTTGATTTTTCAGGTGTTTTAGAAATAAAGAAGATTTTTCTTATTCTCTGGGGAAAGTAAGGATAAAATACTTGTGGGCCATTTGTTTTCTGTCTCTTTGACCTGGTTAAAAATTCATGTAGTCCAGCAAGATCATTGCAGCCTAAGTCTCCTTACATTTTTGGCCCACCATTCATTGATGCAAACGATTCTTCCAAATTATGCTGCATTATATTCCTGCTAATCCAAACCCTGTTTCCATTCTTCTACTTGTAATCCTGTGCTTCTTCATTCTATAATTCATCCAGTTGATCTTCAATCTGATATTGCATATGGCACTCAGAGATGGCTGCAGAGTTTCTTGGATTGATTTATGATGGTAGAGCTTGACACCAAAATAATTACGAATGCATTGTGTTGAGTTTTTCTTCCTATTAAGCATATGATTACAGAAAATCAGGATAGATTCTGTTGTGATTTTTGTTCTATGGAAATTCTACGGATGGGTGGATTGTTCATGTGTTGTTATCAACATCCTGTTGTGACAGTCATCATGTTATTTTTATATGCTCCTAAATATTTATAGTATAATTAATGGTTTTGCCTATATTTTTTTGCTCACAACCCTCCTCTGTCCCCCATCTCTCAAACATATAGGTAGGCTTGGAGGGAAGTTCTGTCGGGCAGTGGTGGCTGGATATGATAGACAAAACATTAGATGAAGGTTCAACATTTGAACGTATTGGATCTAGGCAACTTGCTGGCTTGGTCATTGCTGTGTGGTGAGTATCTATGTATGAGAATACATGTGAGCTGGTGAGGCCTTTAATATTTAAGAAATATGCCTGTTGTTACTTGTTTGTTACATAAGGCAATGCTATGTCTGTTAAATTTAAGCAATTTGAATATGTGTTGAGCTGTTAGATTACTTGTGTACATTATTTCAGATTATTGTCTGCTTGTTAGGGTTCGAAGATTAAGAAAGAATATGAAAGAATGATGATGAATCTTTAATTATTGAATCAGAAAGACTTAGGATGTTTACACACAATTTCCAAAGCTCTCAGCTCCTATCCAAAGATTGAATCTCCCTTTCTAGAATACAATTTACTTTGATTATCTTCTATATTTTATTGGTCTAACACTGCTTTCCTTCCTACTTGTTATAAATGCTTTTTTGGTTTGAAAGATGTGGATATGGATCTCTAAAGGTTGGGTTCCTAATTGTATCCTGAATTGAAATATCAGCTGCTTTCCTTGTTCAATTTGAATTTATGTCATTGTTATCTAAATTCATACTTGTTGCTCTCTTCACCTACAGTAATTGGAATTTTCTTCTTCAGGGTTAAAACCAACATTAGGATTCATGTTGGGGATGTTGACGTGGCAGCAGTTCCATGTGGTTTTGGACGTGCTATTGGCAATAAGGTGGGCCTGCACTGTCTGCCCTGCTATTTTGCTTTGCATATTATTTTTCCTTAATTTCTGGTGTTTCTATTGCTCCATTTTTGCTAATAAAGGGTGTTTAAGATGTGGCAGTTTCTTTTATGATTATTAGAATTCTAAATTGGCCATGATCATGAATCTCATAATTGTCAGCTGGGGTTTCATTGAACAGTATGACATGGATGCTTAAATATCAGTCTGTTGTTAGATACTCTACTAGATTTTATAGACTGCAATTCCAAGTAAAAACAGAGTCAAAGGTCTCCATTCTACAACTTCAATAATGCAAGCCCATGACATATTTTACTTCTGTGTGGTCTGCAAGTAACGTATCACATAATCATTTTAAACTTGATTTTTAATTGTGTACTTAGAGATACCCAGTATGATGTTCATTGCTGACTTCGATTTGAATTTCATCATTTCATGAAAAAGAAAATTTCAAGTCACACACATGCAAAAACATATAAAGCAAATAGGATATATAAGTGTTCTCATAGATATCAGAAGTATGTGTTTCAGTTATGACATGACGTGTTGTGGTTTATTCATGATTAATTTGCTCCAAATATTGAAAATCACCATTCAGCAATGCACTACAGTGTTTTCCATGGCACATATGAGGCCAATGGCAGTAAGTGCAGAGAACACCACAGCACATGGTATGTCAGCTACCTTATTGAAGCATGGATTCCTTTTCATCCAAAAAAAAAAACAAAAAAAAGAACTGTGGAAGACTGAATATAACCAAAGAACAGAGAAAGAGGGATGATAGTAATAGAAGGAACAGAGCACATAAACAATTTTCTCTCTGATTTCAGCAAAAATATCAAAATAATGAAAACAAAAGTATGCAGCAGGTTTGGCACTCCAACATTGTCAGTGATGGTTTCTGTCTTGAGGTGTTCAAAGTAACTCGACAAAAATCAGGTGCCATCATAGGAAAAGAATGCACTTTTCAACCACTTTGGTATGGCCAGGCCATGTATTCCATCAGCTATGGTTGAGCCACATTGAACACAATGCCACAGGTGGTTTTAATGTGGCTGCAAACCCAAAAGTGCCATGCCATGGCAGTGCTATTGGCAACACTGGTGCACTGTTCTGTGTGTGGTGTGCAAAAATGTTTTTTATTTTTTATTTTTCCAGCTAACAATATTTTTTTAATGGTATCTTTTTGTTTCAACAGGGAGCTGTTGGTTTGAGGATTAGAGTGTATGATCGGATAATGTGCTTTGTTAATTGTCACTTTGCTGCACATTTAGATGCAGTTGGTCGTCGCAATGCAGATTTTGATCATGTATACCGAACAATGTCTTTTAGCCGGCCAACAAATAACTTAAACAATCCAGCTGGTACCTTGCTGTGCCTATTCTTGAATTTTTTCACTTGCCTTATACATGTATTTATTTTGGCCTGTTTATAGATCTGGCTTGCCATTGGTCCTTTCTGTTGCAGCTGGCACTTCATCTTCTGTTCAGATGTCTCGTGGTACAAATGTATGTACATGCTGGCCACTTTATTCTTCTAAGTACATTATGATGCACCCATATAGTTGAAGCATTGATCCTTGAGATTGGTTTCCAGTCCGCAGAGGGGATACCTGAGTTATCTGAGGCAGACATGGTTGTGTTTCTTGGTGATTTTAATTATCGCCTTGATGACATTTCATATGATGAAGCAAGAGATTTTGTTTCTCAACGATGCTTTGATTGGCTTAAAGAAAGGGATCAACTTCGAGCAGAAATGGAAGCCGGGAATGTCTTCCAAGGAATGCGTGAAGCAATTATAACATTTCCACCCACATACAAGTTTGAACGACATCAAGCTGGTTTGGCAGGTTGGTCTCCCCCTCTTCCCCCCTTTGGGTACTCAAACAGACAAATGGTCTCATGAACTTGAAAGGAAACATTAGCATTAAAAAGTGAGATAGAAACAGTCGAGTGTGAAAATATGTGTGTTGTAACTAGAATAGAGCATTTCTGCAAATCATGCAGTTCCAACTAACAAGATTTTTTATTTGTAGGCTAATAACATCCACAGGAGAGGAAAAAGAACACAATAAATCCATATTTATATGAAGTGACAAATTCCAATGACACACCTCGTAAATAATGATTTCAGTCCTCTTCATGAATGGCTTTATATGAACTGTTAAAATTGTGGAGATGAGATAGGGAAGATGAAAAAAGGATAACAGAGATTGAATAATAGGATTTAAAATTTTCATTATTTTGGGTGCTTGGAGCCTAGAGGCTTGCTCTGTAATATTAGTGTAAAGAGAGTAAATGGGTAGCAGAAAATATATTGTAATGGCATAAACTCTATAGCACATTGTCCCTATGTATATATTACGGGGTTAAGAATGCAGCAGAGAGTAAATCTGGATCACGCCCATTTATTTTCAATAACCTAATGCTACCACTTAACTCAACACAATCAATAACAATTTAATAATTACTATATTGAAAGGTGAATCATTTCAAATTACAATCACTGCTGCTGGTATTTGTAATCTCTTTCATCAGTGCTGCTTCAAGATTTTTAAGGTATAACTTCAAATTGTATGACATGACACGTTTCTTGAAGGATATGATTCTGGTGAGAAGAAACGCATCCCTGCTTGGTGTGACAGAATTTTGTATCGTGATAGTCGCACTTCTTTGGTGGCTGAATGCAGTTTAGAGTGTCCTGTTGTCTTTTCAGTATTACAGTGAGTGCTCTAAATTATTTATTTGTTGCCATTTGTGTATATGGATATAAACACCCAGCCAGAAGGACTTTGCATATTTACTCCTTGCTAAGTTCCTTTTTACTTGGCATGTTGTGCTTAACTCACTTTGTAGTCTCTAACCCCTGTACTGATAAAGGGACTTTTATATTATACGAGACAAGTTAAGCGACTCAAAATTGAATTGCAGATTTCTGAAAAGGAAATGCTAGATAGCTAAAAATATTTTGCTAAGATGCGTTGGCATCGTTATTGACTTATCTAAGTCTAACAACCATCTTTGAATCATAACATATTTTGGCTGATTTTTATCATATTTTTGTCATGGCTAAAGCATAATCATGGTGTATATAGTGTATAACATAATACTCATTTTTAATTTGATCAATAATTTATACCCTATATGCATAATTGTTTTCAATTAGTCATTGTTGAGTTAGGTAACCCCCATTAATAGTTAGTTAAAATAGATTAGTTAGTTACCCTTTAGTTAGGTAGGTGAGATAGCTTGAATAAGGCATGTTTGCCTATAATAAGAGGGGAGGTTGAGAGGGATATCTTGTTATTTAGAAATGATTAAACTCTTAAGAGAATGAGGTCTCTTGAATACTAAGTTGTACTAGAGAATAACATACATTTTGTCTCTTCATCTTTTTCTTCTATTTCTTTCTTTGTTTTTATCCTGTTGAAGTCACACATTGACTATATATATAGCTAAATAAGAATTTATAAAGGCTCAAACAATCCTCACCTTATGAACTAGATTTTAGGGTTGAGTTAAGCTCTAAAGTCCAAATTTAACATAGTATCAGAGCTGGTTGTAAATTTGATATTGGGCCATCCTTGGTTGAAAACAAAAAAGCATTGTCCCACAATTTTTTTCAGTACTACAATAAACCTGGCCTTGTGGATTTTCCACTGTAACTTACCTGGTCCTATGGCTTATCCAGTGCTATATTAAAAAAAAACCAATCCTACAATTTCCACGTCCAATCTTAATCATGGGGGGAGAGGGTGTTGAAATCTTATATCTACTATAGATATGACTAAATAAGAGTTTATAGAGGCTAAAGGACCTTATGAGCTAGCTTTGGGGAATGAGTTAGACCTAAAGCCCAAATTGGACAAACCCAATTCTATTAATTGTGTGCTGTTGTTACTATTCTTTGTTTCATAGCATAACAAATTGTGAGGACCAATTAAAGGTATCATTTATAGGGATTAGAAAGATTATAATTTTTCTCTTTATATGTGACAATCATTTGCTAAAATGAGTCAGCATCATGATTGCCCCCTACACAATACTTTCATGCTAATCTTACAGTGTCTTAAGAGCAACAGATGTCAGGGATGACATTGAAAATGATTATTGTTGGGAGATACATAAATAATGTAAATAGATAACCATATCTTGTAATTGTGTTAAATACTACTTGGGATATTTATTGATTCTTGTAAGTATTACTTTTTGTAATTTAGACACATGGATCCAATTGTTTCTCTCTCATTTTCCTCTTCCTCAACATGTTATCTAAAGCTTGATGAGTGACAATCCTATTCCATGTATGCCTTGTGGATCCACTGGCCACTGCCAACCAGTGTTTTTCTTTCCCTGGGTAATTGTGTTTCAACTATGGATATTAGTTTCATCTCTACTTTGGTGAGATTATGCAAATAACACTTAATTTGTGATAATCAAGCTGCATTGCATATTGCCTCCAATACCATGTCTCATGAGAAGATTAAACATATTAAAATTGATTTTTATTTTATTAGAGAAAGCCTTATCTAGATGTTTTCACTTAGGTAGTTGAGAGATCTATCCGTTATATCAATACTAAGTTTGGTGCATATGATCTATATGCTTCAATTTAAGAGGAAGTGTTAGAAGATATGTATTTAATGTCCATACACTAACCATATCTTGTATTTATGGTAGGTAATTAGGATATTTTTTTATTCTTGTAAACATTAGTGTCAAGATAATAAAACCTTTGCTAGGTAAATTAGATGCATGGATTCACTGTCTTTTTCTTTATTTTCTTTTTAATTAATGTCATCTCCCCTTCAATAGGTACGAAGCCTGTATGGATGTCACAGATAGTGACCACAAGCCTGTACGCTGCATATTTTCTACAGATATTGCTAGAGTAGATGAATCAATCCGCAGACAGGAGTTTGGAGAGATTCTCCAATCAAATGAGAAAATTAAATGTCTTCTGAAAGAATTATGCAAGATTCCTGAAACTATCATTAGTACAAACAACATAATTCTTCAAAACCAGGATACATTAATTTTGCGTATTACCAATAAATGTGCAGAAGACAATGCTTTGTTTGAAATAATTTGTGAAGGTCAGTCTACTGTTACAGTGGATCAGAAGGCTACCAACCATCAGTTGAGAGGTTCCTTTGGCTTCCCAAGGTGGCTTGAGGTGATATTCTTTATTTAAAATAATTTTCTTTTTTATTCAATATTTATGGTTATAAAAGAATTCTTTTAGTAATTTCTTTATTTCTTTTAGTGCATTTCTGTGTGTGTGTGTGGGGGGGGGGGGTTTGACTACCATGCATTTTGCCATATCTGAAGGATAAATATATGATTTAATATATGAGTTGTATTTAGATATTTAAAATTTCAGTTATGTTGATAAAATTTAAATACTAACTAAATTATTCAAAATTTTATCTGTTTTAACGTTGGAAAGGTATGCAATATGGTATTTTTATTAATTATTGAGAGTAGATTAAGATGAGAGACCTACATATTTGAGAACCAATTTGGAGTTATGTTAGAAAGGTTGACCGTGAAGGACGTGCAGCTATATACCTTTTGAGGTTTGATGGAAAAGTGCCCAATTTACAGAGATCTATCTTAAAAAGTGATGGAAGATTAAGGAGGATGTCACACATAGGATAGTGAATGAATTAGTGAAATACTTCAGGCCCAATTTTTGAAGGAAACTTTTATCATATGACTATATGATCACCAAAGTTCTTTGGTAGAAAATGTTTGATTGTGAAGTTCCAACTTCCAGCAAGAACAAAAAAAGTTTAGTGGAGATAAGAACACTAAGGAGGGTGAGTGTACATATAAGAAAAAGAAAAGATTAGAAACAAATATATCTGGGAGAAGATGAAAAAAAGCTTTGTATGTGAGAAGACCAGCAAAGGCTTTAGTGTGAAAATTGGTTCAAATGGAAGATAGTTTGATTAAAAGAGTTAGAGGCAGACGACCTAAGCTAAGAGAGCTTTAGGTGATATCACTAAAAGACTTTGCTTTAAATAGCTTACTTAAATTATTTTTTTTTATAAAGATCAATGACATTTATTGATCATTATATTTACTATTAAGATTAAGACTTGATTGTTGTATTAAATAATTGAGTGAGAAGATAATAGTTAAGTTATTGAAAATTTGGTTCCAACAATTTACATCATTCTTCGTTTTGGTCTTTATGTGAAAGTTCTACATTTTGGTTTTTACATGACAAAATGTTTATGAATTGATCCTTGCCATTTGCCAAAGTTATAGCGGTATTAGATTGGTTTTGTATATTTAAAACCATTTTTCATTTTATTCCGGACATGAAAATATTCTCTGTTTCACTTTAGTTCTTGCCCCAAAAAAAAAACTATATTTTAGTCCTTGCACTTATACATTGTTTTTCATTTGGTCCCTACATGGAAAAAACTCTTTAACGCCATTATAATTTCAATTATGGATGTGGACCAATTTGTAATCAATTTTTTGTGTAAAGAGCAAAATGTTTTGTTTTTTCATATAGGAATTAAAACAAAAAATAATACCAATTATGGAGATTAAATTTCTGATTTAACTTAATTGCGATTTCATCTCAAGGAAAGTTATGGATGATTTCTGCTAAAGAATTCCAGAAGTGTGTTCTAGACATTTGATCCAAAAATTCATTTGGAAATTGTGGTATCTTCAAACGAAAGTAGAAGTAAATGTTTTAGCCATTATATATATACACTTATATTGAATATATTTTTTTCTCAGTTGTGCATTCTTCTTAGTTAGAGAAGTAATACCAACCCAAGTTTGGTCATATTGAAAATGTTCTTTTATAGCTGTTGCTAGTTATGAATTTTATTATATTGAGCTGAAACATCAACCTAATTATTCTATGTAATATAGGAATGCATTAGTCACTCCTTTCTAAACTACTATGTAGACACAATAATGCACCAAGATTGTGAGATTAATCATTTTACCCTAACCTAAGAAATTATATAGTATTTTTTTGTCACACGTGGACTGTTGTTTTTTTCCGTAAAGTCTGTGTGAAAGATCAAGGTTTTAAATTGCAATTGTCAGAGAGTCCCAGTCACATTGCGGCCACTGTGGGTCAATTCAATATTCAATTTTCAATCAGTGTGTGCTACAATTTAAATCCTTGAGAAAGATAACCAAAATCTCCCCTAGGAAAAATATGGCTGACTATTGATTTTTGTGCAAAAAAGTTGTCCTAGAGTCAAATTATGTGGATCAACATTATACTATTTTCACTTCAGATAAGGCATCTCTCCTTTGCAATGCACCAATTAGTTGTAGATTTTATGATTCAGGTAATTCCTGCAACTGGCATAATAAGACCAGATCAAATTGTTGAGGTATCAATGCATCATGAGGAATTTCAGACTCTGGAAGAGTTTGTTGATGGTGTGGTACAAAATTCTTGGTGTGAGGACTCCAGAGACAAGGAAGCTATTTTGGTTGTTAAGGTGCATGGCAATTACACTATCCAGCCAAGAAATCACCGAGTCCGGGTTCACCACTGTTATTCATCGAAGAAAAACCAAATGATTGACCCTCAACCAGATGGCTCCAGGCATGTTCAAGGAACTGTACTACACCGATCTGATTTCCAACGGTTCAGCAGTTCCTATGATGTGGTTGACCAGCTACAGAAATTGCATAGCCCTTAAATCAACAGTTAATGTGAGTGATTGTAAGTTGTAACTATTATATTTTATTTTTGGTGGAAGAACTAGAATTTGATAGATGGTCTTGTAACGGGCAAGATCAAAATATGTTTGGTAATGGCTTTTTTTCCATAGGGAGCTGGTGGTCCACCTTGTATTCATCGAGCCCATTGAACTGTACAGAAAGCAAATGCAAGGCTTTTAGTAGCGAGACAGCTTTTACTTGATCCATTGTTTAATTTATTCAGAAACGAGCCCAATTTATTCTGTAAATGACTATGTAACATACCAAACAACACAAGCTCCAATTGAAAAGGAATATCCGGTAACCTGTTGTTACTGCAGCTAAAGCTGCTATAGTTGAGTGTCTTTTGGACAATGATTGCTCCCAACAAATATTTTGATAGTCTACTATCTCATTATTTGCTCTGGAATTTTGTATAACGGATGTCCATTTTGTTGCTCGTCTTCCTGTTGAATATGACCTTAGCCAAATACGGAATGCTTTGTTATTGAAGATTTTTCGAAATTTATAATTTGCATTATATCACAAGTTTAAATCTGAGCTGTCCAAAATGTATGAGTTATAAATGTAGTTATTGCAATAATCATTAATGAAATAGATTGTAAATAAACGTTTTAAACAGATGCTTTAAAAGTTCTACACTAAAATATAGTATATAGATAAATGTCTGAATAATTTTTGTATGCTTTTGTATGCATATATAAGACGACAAAGGACATTAGACATTTTGGTATTGTCTCATTCTGAGTAACTACACTTTTCCTATCTATAATTTCTTTTTTCAGGGTGATCTCATATCGAATCGAATGCACTGCCTTTTTTTTGTTCATTTCTTTAGTTCTGCCAACGCAATGACAATTTCTACACCAAAATCTCCCAGTGAACATTTAACGACAAATCTTGAATATCTGAGTGACACTTTCAGGATTGGTGGAATAATTATAATAAAAACTGAGTTTTGGAGCCAACATATTATCAAAACCTAAGACGAACAACAACCACCCTTTTTTGACTCCACTTCGGCCTCTCGGTCCCCTTCACCTTGAAGTACAACAGTCTTTCCATTCTCAATTCGCGTAGTATCCTGCTTGCTGAGCTCATGAGACATCATAACCTTCCGACTTAAGATGTTGTAGATCTCCTTTACAACTGTTTCAAAAGCAGCTGCTACATTTGATGAATCAAGAGCTGATGTCTCCATGAAGAACAAACCCTGTGCCTCAGCTAAGGTCTTGCCTTCCGCAGTAGACACCTCCCTTGCATCCTTAAGATCTGACTTGTTCCCAACAAGTATTGTGACAACGTTCATGTCAGAGTGAGCTGTAAAATGATAAACCACTCCACTTAATCCTCGTTTGATCACATTGAAAACCAAAATATGTCATGTTTTTGAAGCAGGAAAAGAGCCGTGGCCCATCAATATGCTAATGACTAAAAACCATAGTCACTTTAACATTAAACCAAGTTTTTTACATGGTATAAACTTATGCAGGCATGTGTGTGTGTACAAGACCAACAGGAAGACTCAAAAATGTCTAAAGAAAAAAACGAAAAAGAAAAACTAAAATCATTGTGCAATTCAGAATTTAGCTTCGGATGATACCCCCTCCAATAGGATATTGTTTCATGAATATAAACAAAATCACCTCAAGAGAGAGAATAAAGACTATAATCTTGTTTATTTGCATATAGGACCATATTAAGCACCAATATACCAAATTGACGGATAAGTTAACAATTTCCTGAATCAGTAAACTCACAGAGAAAATAAGAATGAGAAAAATTTCAAGTCATAAGATGGTAAAGTGTTCAAGCATAATTGTAATTCTTACTGTGAAGTTCATTAAGCCAACGTCCAATGCTATCAAATGTTTGGCGTCTGCTGATGTCATACACCAAAAGAGCTCCAACTGCACCCCTATAATATGCAGATGTAACAGCTCTGAACCTCTCCTGCCCAGCTGTGTCCCATATCTGTGCTTTAACTTCCTTTCCATTGATATCCATCTTTTGAGTTTGGAACTCCACTCCTATAGTTGACTTTGAATTAGGATAAAACTCATCCCTGGCAAATCGTGCAAGTAAATTTGATTTCCCAACAGCAGAATCACCAACTAAAACAATCTTGAAAAGGTAGTCCTCAGTCTTCTCTTCTTCATTATAAAAAGCCATCTGTCAGACCTAAGGATTGCCAGTGTGTAGAAACAAATCAACAACAAATAATCATATCATGCACTGTGGCCCTTTCCAATACTAGAATGTCACCTAAGATGAGAAGAGGGATCAGAAACACAAAAACAACAGATAACAAAGAATTCTGGAAGATAGGAAAGGAATATTAGTGACACAAATTGTAGTTCCACAAGAATCATAAGACACATGGTATCTCTACCTTATGAAGTGACTGTTGACTGTTTCTAGCATATAGAACAGTATCCACCATTGGCATCAAGCCTGTAAAATAAAACAAACCAAACCTTCGTCGAGTACCTGAAAGCATCAATTTCCAATGCACAGGACGGTCAATGAAGTATTTATATTAATTTACTGACTTGTATACCTCTATTCAAAGCTAGAGGTTATTCCTAAAGGTAAAATATATCCAGTTCTTTTTCCATAACGGTTTCTCGAGAAAAAAAATTCTACAAGTGAGAATCAAGTCAAAATGATCAACTTGCCCAAAGATACATGAAATTTGATGACATAAATGGTAACACTTGTCCTAATACCAATAGACTACAGAGTTAGAAATTTAACCAAAGTGGACAGGCGGTGGATAACTTTACAATATCAGAGCCCTCATCCTCGGGTACTAAAAATGTGATGAAAGAAGTTTGTGTCCTCTTACAGTATCAGAGTCCTCATCCCCAAGCCCTCGACCAACAGAACCCGAGGATTTTGTGTCCTCTTACTTTCTTTGTGATGAAAGAAGTTTAACAGAGAGAAGTATAAAAAACTTTAAAATTCATTTGTGTGTCTGTTCATATTATTAAAAAGAATCCTTATTTTGAAAAAAAAAAAATTCAGGTATTTTGAATTGTTTAAGATTTTTTAAAAAATCAGAATCTATAAAAGAATCTTTTCTCAGGTTTTTCTTTTAGAAGCTGACAAGATGTTATGGTCTTCTGATCAATCAAACTTGGATGCCAACATGGTGCTTTTTGGTAAAGTTTATCAGTGAAGGCAAGGGAAGAATTGAAGGAACAATTGTCAACTATTATGCATAGATAATTCTATGCTTAGATAATAAATAATTGGTGCTTGTTATCGTACCCATGAACTTGAAAGAGCATCTTATACCCTTCTTAAATTGACGGTTATGATTGTTCAAATATCTTAAAAAGTAAAAGACATTTATATCTTTCTAAGATAAACCACTAACCCCCACTATCTATTAGATATATTTAATATAATATTAATGGTTATGATTATTCCAAAAAAGAAGGGCATAGAATACCTTCTTAATCTTCAAGGCACCATACAAATTACGTATTAGACTGGTCCTGTTGCCTTTTAGTATGACAGTTTCTCATGTTTGAATAATTCTGTAACTGCTATTTCTTAGGATGGGCAGTTTTCTATAAATGCTACTTCTTAGATGGACTGTATAGAGCAATTATATTTTGTAGCCATATTTGGGGTTTTCTTTTTTGGATAAGATTTTTTTTTAAATCAGAGTCTAAAAAAAAAATTTCAGGTTTTTTTTAGAAGCTGACAAGATGTTATGGTCTGTGATCAATCAAACTTGGATGCTGAAGTAATGTCATTCGGTAAATTTTATCAGCAAAGGCAAAGGAAGAATTGAAAAACCTATTGTCAATTATTATGCATAGATAATGCTATGCTTAGATAATAAATAATTTAGTGCATTAGAATTAGACTGATCCTGTTACCTGTTAGTATGGCAGTTTCTTACATTTGAATAACTCTGTAACTGCTATATCTTAGGACCGGCAGTTTTCTATAACTGCAATTTCTTAGTTGGACAGTATAGAGCAGTTATTTTTTGTAACTACATTAACTAGTTTGAAGAAAACTGAAAAGATTATTATGCAAATATTTTCAGAAAGTTCTTGATTACATTTTACTCATGGAGATCCTTGGGTTCTCTCTAACAAGCCCATAATTTCCAAACAAAATAGGACACAAAAGAAGTAAAAAATCTGGCCTTTACAACCAGGTTTCACATCTCAGTGTCCTTTAACAAGATCTAAGGGATTAGATCATAACATAGGAGTAACCTTTCAAAATAATCACCACTGATTGATGAGACATAAATTTTTGTAGAGAAAACTATCCTAAAATCTGGTAGGAGCAGTTTACAAAAATAAGTACATTTTATAATTGTAACCCAAAGTAAGTAGCTTCTACTCTTTACATAAAGTCTCCCAAAAAATAACCTTTTACACAATCTTAAAATCACTTTATTAAGCTATAACAACCAGACACTAAACTTAAAGGAATTATACTCTGGAGAAGAATATGGTTCCTTTTAGTGCTATCCTTTTTCTCCTTGGCATATGGATAAGTTCCAGAAAAATTTTGAGAAGGGATTGGCACGTGAGAAGGGAAACTAGAGAAACATGAAAAATGAAGACCACCAGTATTAACTTCTTAGGAAAGGAGAATGATTGATCAGAAGAACCAGAAAACTTCCAACTAAATTCATTGAACACCCCACAGCAAAATTGATTACACCACTTTGCATTTAGCCTTGATTAAACCCTGATAAAAGGTTTTATTTATATTATGTTTGCTTCATAGCTTATTTAAAAACAAATGCCAAAGTGCTAAACCTCCTGGCATAACAAAAATCAAGGTATGGAGTGATAAATCTGTTAACAATATTAGTGTAAACAGAGGGTTCAAATTGAGGTTGATGGTAATTTTGGCTTGATGGTTGAAACTTAGATTGGTAAAATAGCGAGTTTAATGCAATGGAAGGGAAGTAAAAGGAAAAAGATAATAAACTTTCTAAACAAAACCATTTTTCTAGAGGGGAACTTATTTGACAACAGAAAATAATTGTTGGAAAAAGTTATGTGAGTGAGTTTTAAAATTTTCGAGGTAAGACTCCAAATTGTGTTCTAAATCATTTGGAATACTTATTTTATAGATATCTAGACAGAAAATTCAGCAGGAGGGTTAAGAAATATAAATACCTCAAACTCCTCCTCTCCTTGTTTTCGCCTCACCTTCAACTCCAGCTTACCCCTCAAATCGGTCTTTATAATCTCAAACCTGGTAATAAGTAAAAAAGAATTACAAAATTTTTACTAAGAAACAAGGTGATTTATTTACATGATAACAAGGGTAAGACCAATGTCTATAACCAAAGGCAAGATGATTTCAAGAATCCTTTAAGATTATCTTTAAGGCATTGTTTGATTTATGTACATTATCATCTAATGGGATAAAGGATGGCAGTTGTTGTTGTACTGAGTCTGATGACCAATTCCTATCCTCAAATATGGTCACTTTTCAAACAATTATACTAATGTTTAAAGGCTGCGGTAGCTTTATGGAGCATAAAGGATGTAACCACCATTTACAACAACTTTAAAATTATTTTCCAAAATAAAGTGACCTCACATTACATGTTGAGACAAACCACCACCAACTAACTAACTACTACTCCTCTGGAATCTTTGAACACTTGATGAAAATGCAGAGAACTGCATCACTCTCAAAAGCACCAACAATAACCTTTTCCAAAACAAGTCCTAATCTCACAATATCAAAATCAACAGTCTAATTTTCATTATTTCCATGTCCATAGACTATACAGAAAATAAAATCCAAACACACTAGCAGGTCATAAATCAAGAACACGAAGGACAATCACTTCCAAATTCAGACAGAGATATTAACTTTAATAATTGGAGTATATATTCTTAATCATCACTTATCTTTTTCTAATATCTTTCTCCAAAACACTAATCAACTTTTCAATGAATGAGTGGTCCCAACAACAACCCTTGAATCTAACTAGTCTCAAAACGCCGGCTAATCATATCTAGTCGTGTAGCACTACTCAAAGCAAAAAAATAAACTACAAGCTATAGGTTTAGGTAAAACCATTCATAATGATATTATTACTTTAATTTAAATTAAAAATGAGTTAGTAACAATGACATGACACGTAAAGTGCTCACGAATTCCAAACCTTGTGATCTTGCTAATTGGAGCCGTTCCAAACTGAAGAAGATGTCACGGCCACACTCTATTTACCCAAACAGTCACATATAGAGACGTAGATGAAAAGCACCAACATTCAACTATTACATTACATTAACAAGTTAGGCAAAGTACAAAACAAATAATCGTAATCATAATAACAACAACAATAATAATAAAAGGTGAAACATATAGAAAGCTGAATCCAGTTCAGACAAGTTCGCAATGTAAACTGAAATTTCACCATATACGTTAATCAATCAAATTTGAGGTTAAAACACGTAATAAAGAAAAAGAAAAGGAAAATTTACGACGAAAATAAGCGATTATTTACGTGGGAAGTTGATAAAACGTAATAAAAAAAGCGCGATTGAAGAGGAATACCAGAAGGAGAAGGAAAAATGGGACGTGATTTGGAGCTGACGAGAAGGATCTACCGTTCTTGGGGCGGAAGCTGATGGGTCTGTTTTTCAACGTCTGCGTCTGCGGGTTATTTTGGTGAAACTAGTAATTTCTCTATATCGCTTTTTTTTTTTTTTTTTTTTTTTCTTCTTTTTAAAGTAAATTACACATATATTTTTAGAAACCAGTTGACATGTGTTTTTTAAGGTGTATTTTTGTTTTCCTGAGTAAGTTATGCATGTATAAGAATTAAGAAAGTATTTCATGTATTATATGAGTATATTTTATATGAAGTGAAATTTTAAGAATATAAATATTTTAAATTTAAGAGAATTTTTTTAAAATTTAAAAGTATAAATAACTAATATTTGAGACAATTTTAATATAAAATAAAATTATAAATAATTAATTTGACAAATATTAGAATTAAAGAAAATATATGTTGAATAAAGATTTAAAAGTAAGTAATAGCTTTAAAAAAATTAAATATAAAATAAATGTTAAATAAGAGTAATATCATGCATGTCATAAGTGGTAAAAAAATATAACAGAAAACAGTCATGCATTTAAAAGTGAAAGTTTTGAATTAAGACATTGGAGTGATTTTTTTTTTTTGAGATACTACTTTTAATATTCTCTTTTGTTATTTAACATGATTCACGTAAATTTTAATTGATAAATAAAATTTTATTTAAAATATTTAAAAGTGTTATTGGTATTCTTCTTATTTTCTTTGAATTTTTTTTAATGAGACATGTTTGATTTTTTTAAAAGTTGATTTCTCTGTTTTAAAATTTTCTTATGAATCCTTAAAAAAATTAGTTAATTAAAGTCCAAGTTACAGTTTTTAAATAATGCCAACATATGTAAATGGAAATTTCATGTAAAATGTATTTGATACAAATAACATGCAGTATTGTAGAAGCTAGGTTGTGTAGCATTATAAAAAGGTTGGATAATGTGCAACATAATTAATCCACTCATATATTATAAATGAGTAGTCACTCTTGAACAAAAGAATTTTTATGATTTTTTTTTATAAAATATGTACTTTTTTCTATATTGAGTATCTTTTATTTTATGTTATTTTGTTACAAGATAGATTTAATGAATTGGTTATATTATTTATTGACAGTAAAAATATTAGAATTACTTGATTGTAAGGCTGTATACATCTACATCCCTAAAGCCCAGTAGATGGGAGCCTGTGCCCTAGATAATCCTATATAAAATTGTGATAAATGATTTTGCATTTAGAAAGTAAAAAGATAAATTCATATTAAACTCGTAAATATAAATTTTGTCAGAAGTCCTTGAATTTATAGGGAAAGCCTTGGTTGTTTCGTTTTAATTTTGGTCAAATATTGAGATAAATATAATTTTGATTGCAGCCAATTTAAGTAAATCCCGTTCCATCATGCAAACTAAGCTTTAGAGAATCGTGTATGGTTAGCAGATGGCCAAATAACAAGGGTATAAGTATTAAGACATTCCAAAATGCAATTGTTTCTTGGAGTTTGGTTGAGCTCAGTCTCATCCGTGTGCCCATATTTGTTTAGGATATCAATTCACTGTTCAGAGTCTTGCGTCTGTTCTCCCATCACCAAGGTGCTGCTCAAATTTCTTGCAATCTAGTATAGCAGGTCGATTTTTGGGAGGTCCAGACGAGTGTCGAGCTTCCCATCACACCAACGATTAGATGGAAACGCAGAATACAACGATAATGGAACAACATAAGTTTGGCAGCTGTGTCATTAATTTAAAAATAAAAATATTAAAAAATATTAATACAATTTTTAATATATTCTTTTTATCATAAATTGGTTATTAGCTAATTTTTTTTTATTAAAAAAGCATTTAAATCTCACTCTTAATTTAATAATTTTCTCTCCTGATTTAATAATTGTCATTCAAACTTTTGTAAAAATGCACATCTATCATCAAATTAATACAAACCTGTCACTGGTGACCGTCCCCAAAAGTTCGATGCCTCATGGTAGCTGCTATTTTTTTTTCGTCAAGTATATATGATGGAACAATTCTTCTTCACATGTAATCCTTACATACATAATGAGACGATTCTTAACGTACCCAAGAGTCTTATTCCCAATGGTTAAAATAACTTAATATTAATCTAACAGTTAAAAATTTAAGTGTATTGTCATGTGTCACTTTCTGTACGACCTGGAATAACTGGATGCCGCGCGCAGGGTATATTACAATTTTCCATGTAAGATGAGCTAGCCAAAATAGTAACTTCTTTCCTCCTCTATTTTCTTTCTGTTTTTCCCAATTTTACATAAGGAAAACTAATATATCATTGCAAAACCGAGGAAAGCGATGACCTGTAATCCAAAAGCTTCAGCCATCTTGAAATATTCATAGGTCCAGACTTATTGGGAACTGTGAATCTGGTGTGACAACATTCTCATTGTTATCATTCACCTTCAAGTTCAGTACCAAACTGCTCCAGTCGAATGGCATCTCCTTCCAGATCTCGTACTAAGACATGGTTAACTAAACCATCATCTTCACTGGCATGTATCTGTCTACCACCAAACCTGATAAAATAAACGAGGAAAAGTATGACCACAGTTGATATCTGCAGGCAAAAGTAAAAGAAGATACAAAAGGGAAAAAAAGGGTAAAGAGAAAAAGGTAAAAGCAATTGCAAAAATGAAGCCATTATTTAACATTTTCATCATGTTTTAAATCCCGATTTTTATTTTAACACCATAACGACAGTAAAAGGAGTTCAGACAATATACCAAAAGAAAAAGATGAAGCTCAGAAAATAATCTCTATGCCTACCCACAACGAAAATGTTTCAATATATTATCCCTCACCATCCTTGATTAATACCTGACGCTAGACCATGTCTCATAAGATACAGGTGTTAAAAAATAAAAACTACCACCGGCAACTCACCACTCATTGGTGAAAATTTTCAATACATTAATTATTTCCCTCAAAAAAGGCCTGCAGATTTTGCATATCTTGAGTTGGCTAAGGTTAATCAGTTTGTTCTGACGGTCGATTATCTGTGCTGAGTTTCTAGCAATTTTGAATGTGTTAGAAAAGAAGTCTGGATTTGTTACAACATTTTACACGTTAGAATATTAGTCCCTATTAGACTAGTTAATAGTTGTCAATGAGAACTGTATTTAATACTTGATTTGTACTTATACTTAATGCACTCATTGCATAAATAAGACACAGTTTGTGCACACAATGCATAATTTATATCAAATTGTATTTAACATGGTATCAAAGTCATATTATCTACCTACGCCTGAAAAAGATTTGTTTCAGCACAAGACTTTCAGTCATAATAGAGTTTATTTTCAACACAAATATACTGCTTTTTTTGGGGGTACTTCCATTCAAGTATCTTGCCGTGATATTTCAGTATATATACAAGGAGTGTGGACATCTTAAGGCTTCGATGCAAGACTAAAGGGATGGAGGTGCATTGCTCAAATTTCAATGGTTAAAACTACTAGCATCTCTGAGGAATTCAAGACTCCTATATATTACTAGGTAATTTTTCAAAATTTGGGGAACTTTTATTTAAAATATTCCTATCAATAAGTCGGTTTTAATTGTTTCTAAATTTAACAAAAAGATTTAATTGAATCATATAATTAAACCAAATATATGATCTTTTTTATAACCACCACAGATTCTGTGCCTGCAATGCTGGATGTTTTCAACTATTTTAGTAGAGTACATTTTCTAGTTGATGTGCGTCTAAAAACAGAATTAGAGATGGTCAACTACAAAAGTCATCATGCCTAGGTGGACTATGCTGCTTAATACAACAAAGTAAGTTGTCACAGCACGAAGATTATGCATAAATTGCATATGAAAAAGGATAAAACGATATAATTACCATCTTCCATTCATCAATTCTATGCACTTCTGAGCATCCTTCCTATCCTTGAATTTTACCAAAACAACACCCTGAGGATGATTCTCACATACCTGCAGGAAAAACAGCATGGATCAAGCAAAGCAGAGACAAAATTTAATAACATAAATACAAGAGGTTGCATGAACAGGGTTATGAGTAATAACACCACTATCAGATACCTACTCAGTAACTGAAACTATTTAGGAGTATCCATGCATTATACTTACATGGACACCAGCAAGGCTTGGAAAATTATCCAAACCTCCCTTCTAGTTTCCCGACACATAGCAGAAGGCTAATGCAGGCAAAAGAAAGTACAATAAACATTTAGAGTGTAAGAGACAAGATTGTTCTTAGCTAAAAATGGAACCAAAACAAATTCAGCTCCTGAACCAAGAATGTCATATATCCATCACCAAAGGACCAAGAAAAGACAGAAAACCATACAAACAGAGCTTGAACACCACATGTAAAGTGACAAACAGGAAGGTCAAAAAATTTGTTCGCTTGGACTTGTCAAACAACACGGATTGACAAGACAAATTCTGGAACTTAAATTCTTCACCTGCCTTCAGGTAGAAGTAGGACTTCAAAATGAAGTTGCCAAATCAAACTCAGTTTTGTGTAATTGTGTAAGTATAGTTATTTTATACAGCATCAAATAAAAAATGTATTTTGTTTTATGAAGAAAGATCTTATTTTTACCTGTCACACTAGAACAAAATGAGTAAATGACAATACTACTGTAAGTTTGTAGCATTTTATGCATACAGATTGCACAGAATCAAATTGCATTGATTAATTACAGTAACAACCATAATCTTTAAAGCACCAAAATATTTATTTATGAATATTTAATTTAGTGCAAGATAGTTAAAGGCATGAGGTGTCACTCTCACTGAGCTGCTAGACTCCCTTAGTGCCTTGAGGCAAGAGGCACATAAAAAGTACTCCCACAGAGCGAACTAAGGTGCTAAAATTAGGAAGAGAATTAATAATTATATAAAATAAAGAATAACTAGATCTCTCTATGCAATATTAAATGACCATATAACATACTTAATCATTAATTATTAATTTAGATAAAATAGAAATGATAAAGATAAAGTATGATAAGCAGCCAAAAATCATATCATTTTAAGTACACAACCAAAAAAAGATGTGGTAGACTGGCAGCCCTAAAATCCACAATGAAAACATGAAATCATTTCATTGATTAATTTTCTTGGTGATATATTTCTTCTATCCTTGACTTATTTCATGAATTTTTTTATACAATGATAACATAAAAACATTTTTTCTCAGCATTAATCTGCTATCAATTTAACTGATTGTATTTGTATGATTTTATTCTTTCATTGTTTTTCAACAGAATTTCTATCACCTTTTCTTTGTCATCTTAAGAGGTTTTCTCTCACCCTTCAAATATGAAACAAGTCTTTGCTCAGCATATTGAGGCTGTCCCCCCTCACAAGTTCCTTGCTGAAGGCTCAAACCCTTGACATTGTAGAGGCCCCTAACCTCTGCACTTAAAGCTTGTGGGTAATTTTCTGTCACATTCACCTGTTTTTCTAATCAATTTGTTTACTTCTTCCTAAAACTACTTAAGATCTATCACTAAGGGTATTGATACAACTCAAACCAAACAAAATGGGCAAGAGCTGAATGGTTGTAGTTGGTCTGAAATAAATTCAGAAGAGTAATTTCAGCAAATATATACTGTTTGGATAAAAGGCCAAAAATAAGCAAATTCTACTTCAGTTAATGTAGGCCCAACTAGTCCACCTGCAATACGTTTCAATGTTTCTGCAGAAAGAATCACCAAAATTGCCAGAAGAATACAATTGCTGCTATTCCAACACTTTTCGGGTATTGCTGACCAATACATGGGTTACTCCCTAATTCAATTATGCAATCTAATAACCCAAAACACAAAAAGCACTGGAAGTGTGTCAAGGTGGAAAATGTGAGTGCCTGACTGGCTGACACAATCACCCCACTATTGTGCCATGGGTATGTCTGCAGGTTACAAGGAAAAAGGGAGGAGGGGGGGCAATGAAGGATGAGGGAAGCCAAACATATGGAAGGTTAGTGGAGAAGTCTCCTAGTCTTTTTAAGCTCTTGTTGGCATTTTACAGTCTAACATCTACTGCAATAGAGAATTGCTACTTATATAGCTATCCAGTACAATTTTCCTAAGAATTTGATAGGCAACTTGCCTCCCTAAATTACACTTGAAGCACTTATTCATTCATCCACCCAGCTTCAATCATTTGTGTTACATCCCCTCAGTACCCTACCATTAGTATAATGAGTATAAAAACTACATTTATATAAAAAATAACACAATTTTAATTTTAGACATCTATGCATTGACAGTAACGATAAAACAAACATATATTTATACTCAGCTTGATTTAACTGGTAACAAAGTATTTATAAGAGAGACAACAAATGAAAAACAAAGAGTACCAATTCTATTCATCTTTTCAAGCATACAGATCAACTACCTTGACTGAGTCCACAGGACCAAGCTTTACACATTCCTCTTTAACATCTTCTTCTAGTTCTAAACGCAAATTTTCATCAGCCTGCATATATTGGATAATAACAGCCAATGCAAAACATGAGAATAGAAGCATGAAAATGTAATCCTGAGCATATTGAAATTTGACGGTCATGAGAAAACCAAAAAAAATCCTATCATAATTATTAGAAAAAAAATAAAGCCTAACTTAACCTCAAAAGCTCTAAGCCAAAATCATTTTTTGTTATATTTCTAAACAGACATCTAAGTCAAACACCCCCCCCTCCCCCTCCCACATTGAGGACTAGACATCTACAACATGAAATTTGTAACAGTAGACCATCTGCAGGTAGTCAAACATCAAGACTAGATACTCTAATACCATATTAGAAATGAACTACACCAAAGTACCTATCTTAACCCCAAGAGCTAGCTCGAGGAAGAGAGCTGGCCAAGCTTTAGGAGTACTTTAGCCATATTTCTAGCCTAGGACATCTCAATGATAATTATTATCATTGCAATAGAAACGGAAAAAATTGACACATCACATGAAGAACAAATTCTAAATATGTACATGAGAATTTTAAAAAACATAAAAATACTTCAGAATCAGTTTGTATCTATGACCTATATAACCATTTCCAAATTGAGGGGTAAGTATGGCCACTAATATAGTAAGTTTCTAGTGTGATAATTGTATCCAGAAAACATGCAAAAGTAACACCAACCCTCATTTCATCTAGAGTGAACATAAAGCGAAGGATAACAGTTGCTGGAATTGAAACTTTTGCATCATCACGACCACCTGATCCATACAATGAGAAACACATTACAATGAGCAATGCATGGTAAATAAGAAAATCAACTTTAAAGTTCAAAATTAAACCTAAAAATCTCAAATCAGTCAACAAATCTAAACTTCTCATACTACAGAGATTGAAAAAGATTTTGATTATATACATGAGCATAGCATGCATTCTAGGTTCACCATCATCAAAAGCAGACCAGACAACATAAATACATTCTAGCAGAATGCTTTTTAGATGATTTTCAACATTTGCAACACCTCCACCAATCAAAGACTTACACACATTTATGAGACATTAATTAGATAGCTCCAAATTGCACTCAGCAAACCCAAGGATCTATTGAAACAGGTAAAGACTTGACCCATTGGCAACATATAGTAACTTCTTGTGAAAATATTTATAGAAGAAGGTGAATCAATATTGGACTTCAATTTGAAGAAAATTAAATGAAAAAGGGAATTTACGCTAAAATAAAGATAGAATTGGAATCAATCAAATTGCAGAAACGTCAACTTAAAAAAATTGAGAGGCCACACATACCCCATCCAAGCATTTTGTCTTCCACCTTTTTCAATTTCTTTTTCTTTTTATTGTCTACTTGCTTGGATACAAACTTGTCTCCTGCATATTTAAAGAAAGCACCATCAAGCAACAGCAAGCATACTGGCATAGTAAATAAATAAATTATTAATTCAAGACATGGGCTTACCAAATGACCATATTTAATAACAATTATCAGAAACTGCCACATGAAATATTAAAAATTCATTAAGATTACCTTTCTGCTCAAATTTTGCCTGGGTGACAGACATGGGAATCTTGCCACCAGGGCGAAGAGGTGTTCCATCCAATATCTGAATTGCCAGAGCCACCGATGGTTCCTAGCATATGCAAACATAATTGCAACCATGTTACATTCACAACTAAATGTCACAGGCAGAACAATAAGGGAAAGAGTTACCTTAAGATATGTAACCAGGGCATCCCCCTTTTTCCTCCCTGTCTCTTTATCGACATAGAGCTTCACACGAGGCCTTTTAGTTTCTGGGTCCTATTACAAACATGATCTCGCATTCATATGAAGCACACCATAGACTCAAATAGACTATCTTCCTTTTTTACAAGTATGGACAGATTGTCACCCCATAATGAACATTTTTAAAAGAATAGCCTTTTGTAACTTGTAAACACTGTTAGTGAGAACTAACTTGCAAAAGTTGCTTGGCCTGCCTTTGTGATTCATTTTTGGTTAGGGTCTCGGCAACTAGCAAGTGCTCAGAAAAGGGATAGACAGGCTCTCCAAATTCTCCTCACAAATACAAGGCTTACTACCAAAACCCACATGAAAGCATAAAAAAGGGAAAGCACGAGGTGCAACATATATTATTCTTCCATGTGTAAAAATGTTAACCCAAGCTCTTTTGGCAACATCATAGAGCCATTGTAATTGAACCGTTAATTTATACAGTATCAATAGTGTTTCCCTAGTCTAACATAATTATGACATATTTTTAAGATACATCTAAACACAAAAAACTAATATATGTCATGAATTATTTATTAATTCTATATAATTTTACAATTGAATATATAATATATAATATAGGAATAAAAAGATACCTCCTTTATTATTCCACATTTGGAAAATACCTCCACAACCTACAATAATATATAATCCATGTTAATTATTGCAACAAGAACTATGATCAGGAAAATTGAGAGAAAAGTTGATGCTTACTTCATCAGTGGTAACGTCCTCAGGCAACCCAGTGACATAAACATGTGTATTGATCTTTAATTCAAACCAACTATCAGGAGGTTTATTAGCTTCCTGAAACAGAATGAGATCAAGGGAAGAGCCATTTGTTCACCAAAAGGGGTACTCATTTTCAAGTCAAATCAACAAAGATAAAGAAAAATGGATTAGGGTTTAACCATTGATATAGACAAGATGAAAGAGAAGGGGCACCTTCTTGTCAGTTTGTTTATCCGGATGCTTCCTCTTTCCATCCACTACTACATTGGTATTATTTGCTTCATTTGCTTCTTCCTTTAAGGAATCTGCAGAAACGCTCAATTTTGAACTATCTTCAAACTTTTCAGAGGCTTCAGGATCAGTTATTGTTGGAAAAACTTCCTCTTCTTGCAAAAAGGTCATGTCTTCAACCCCATAAGACTCATTGTCGCCAGCTGTATACTCCTATCAGATAACAACTTCATTAATCCCACTCATTAGAAGAAGAAGAAAAACTCAATGAAAAATAGATTCAAGAATCAACTACCTTGGCCCAAAGAATAAATACAATGACATTATTGAGGTGAATAGGGGGATGATTATTCATGGATACATATGCAAACACAAATAAGTATAACAAACCTCAAGGTTAAAAAATACAACATTTTTACTTGAGTACTAAAAATAAAAGGAAACTGAAAACACCTCATAATTCTCAGAAAACAAAATGTGTCAGTCAGGCAAAAACCAAACAAAAAAGTGAGGTAATCAAATCCACCAACCTGGGGAACCCAAACCCTAAGATTCCTGTCCCAGTTATACTTAGTCCCATCATCATCAATAAATTCTTCTTCACCCTCAGGTGGCGTTGAAGGTCTCTCCAAATCTGCTCCTGCTACACTACCGTCAACATTGCCAGAAAACCCTCCAAATACTGAACCTTCCACCTGTGCCTCAGCCTCCTTAATCTCCTTTTGCCATCTTTCAAACTCATCAACATCATGGGCAGACACTGCACAACAGGTCACGCTCTAAGCTCCACAAACAACAACAACAAAAAAAAATAAAGAAAAATTAAAATCATAAAAGATAGATAAGAAAAGCTATACCTGCAGTTGAAGAATCAGGTCCCTGTTGACTAATTTGAGCCCACAGGTCAGAAATCAAGGACAAGGGTTGCCACTCACTCCTTCCTTCAGACCACACAAACGAATTTTCGAAGAGGTATCCATTCAAGAAATGCTCTGTCCATGCCAATTTCCAAGTAAATATGACAAATAGAGGGTGTGCTCAAACTCTGAAACAGTGGTGTCTCAGTATTCACTTATAATAAATTTCATTTCAAAACCAAGAACAAGAATCAAATTACACAAGACTCAACCCTAGCTCCACTCCACTTGGTTCATTTCAAACACAGAAGATTTTCAGAAAAGAAAAAAAGAAAGTATTAAAGAACTCACCGCGCAACTCTGAGAAAGCGTAAGGGCCGAGCTGTTGTTGATCCTCGCCAAGAACGTACCACCCCACTTCGGTAACTTTTTCACCTGCGTTTGCCAAATTATTATTATTGAAAACGAAATCGAATAAGGAGCAGAGTTAAATTAGGAGAGGTAATCCAATTTGTTTTCTCTGCGGAGAAAAATTGAAGAGGGAAAATAATGAACGGAAGCAAGTGAGCATCGACGAGTACGTTGCTGTTGCTGGCTCTGTTGGCCATTTTGGTTTTGGGAAGTCATCGCTTTAGGCTCCATCTCGCGGTTTCTGCTGTCTACAATGCCGATATTACGATACAAATGCACTCTCTAGAGAGAACACCCAAGCTGGGTCAGACCAGGAAACAATCGGAAAATCAATAATCAAATAATAATAATAATAGCGTTGCCATTTTTATAATAAAAAAAATGAAAAAGTTTAAGTGGTATTTTAAAACAATTTGAAAAAAATTATACTCACTCCCCTGAAATTAATAAAAAAAACTTTGATATCCTTATTTTTTATTTTACATAATTTTTAAATTTATATAATATAATATTGGTTTTTTAATCATATTTTTTCTTAGATTATTGTGTAATTACATGAATAAAAAAATCTTAATAATATAAAAAAAAACAAATGTTATTATATACAAGTTTATTAAAACTTATAAAATGTGAATGAAATTCGTTCAAACGTTTTTATAGGGTTATGGTTCGACATAAATAATTATAGAACTGTTTTTTATATATAGAAAAGGATATATAAAAAATTAATGAAAACGTTGTTTTTATTATAACTTTCAAAAAATGAAAAAAATATTAAATTGTACTAATTTAAATTACACCAACAATAATATGTTAATAATTTTATATAAAATTTGAATTTTTATTTAAAATTTTATTAAAATTAAATAATTAAATTATATTTATTTTTATATATTTTAGATATATATTATATTAATATTAATATATATAAATAATATATTAATTAATTTTAAATTAATATAATTTTTTTTCTAAACATACTCTTTGTGATAAAATCTTTTAATTTAACGATTGATTTTAAAATAAAATTATTCAATAAAATATTATTTAACAATATTATTAATATAACTTGCGTGTAATTTATTTTTTCTTCATACATGTATACGACTTTATATTAGTAAAAAAAAAATTGCGATGTATATTTATTATTAAATGAACTTTTTAAAATAAAAAATATATTATATAACTTTTTAAATTTAATAAAATTTAAAAAGTAAATACTTTTATTATGATAATTAATATTTATTGTAATAAATAAAATTATATTAAAGATGTTAATTTTTAAGTAAAAAAATTAAATTGCACGTATTAAATTAAAATTAAAATTAAATATTAAATGCAAGAAAGTTTATGTAACATAGTTAAAAATATAATGACTATTAATTAAAAACACTTTCATTTCATTTAAGATAACTTATACATATTCTACAATATTTTACCGTTGCAGTTAAATGATGGTGTACTTCTTTTATTTATATTTTAAAATTAATAACATGTACTTTACATATATGAACGTAGAGATAAGGTACAATTCTATTTTTTTTATAAAGTTTTAGATTAAGTGATTTTAAAATATTTTAAATTTATTATTTTATATTAATTACTTTGCATGAACACGATGAAAAGGAGAATAAACTCCTAAAAATATTATTTATTGAGTTCTTAAAAGATTGTTTTAAAATTTTTACTCACAAATTATATGTAAAAATTAATTTTAAGCATCGTTATAATAATATTTAAAAAAAAAACATTAAAACAACTGTAGTATTTTTAAAAGCACATATTTTGATTATTTTGTATATCATTTGTCTGTTTTCTTACAATTAAATATTAACAAAATATTTTATACAAATTGGGTTTATAAAGAATAAATCCATTAGCAAGTTCAACATTTTTAAAAGTTACATGTTAACAAATCTTGACATATTATATTTCTAAAATCAAAGCAATACAAACGATATATTTTAAATTATTTATTATTATTATTATTATTATTATTATTATTATTATATAGAAGAATATAATAAGGGAAGAAGAAAAGATGGTTAATAAAAAAATCACCTATATTCAGAAACTTAAAAGCATAGAGTTAAGAGAATTTTGGAAGATATATAAAATCTCTCTTTATCTCTTCTAAAATTTCTTAAACAAAAATTTTTATTAAATAATCATTTTTTTTTCTCTCTTTGTCTCCTTTCTTCCAAAAACTAACTTTCCAACGGAGTATATAGTGTCAAGCTATCATTTTAAAATAGTTTCTATACTTAAAAAAGTTATTTTAGTCCCTATATAAATATATTTTTTATATTTTAGTCCATATCATTATAACAACATTAATAATGGAATGGACCAACACATAACAAAATACCCATATAGGGAATGAAGCATAAGTTTTTTTTAAGTATAAGGTTTGTAAGTTCATTCTTAAGTATAGAAATAAATTCATAAACATGTAAAATATAGAAATTAAGGAATAGGATCTATTGACACTAGGTGTAAGTCTAAAAGACTTTTAAACTTACACTAAATTCCAATCGTACAATCAAATAATCTAACAGTTGAAAAGTTACCTGAAAAATATGTAAAAAAATAATAATAAAAAGAGTTAAATTTTCAACTGTTAGATTATTTGATTTGTATGGTTGGAATTTGGTGTAAGTCTTTTAGACTTACACCTGATGTCAATGGATCCTATCATAGAAATCAAATATATATTTAACCAATTATAATTTTAAAAGAATAAAACAATCTAAACTTAGTTGAGAAAATACATGTATTATAACTCGATCTTATTTTTATAGCACTTGATTCTTCACCATAGTTCTAAAAACTAGACCTGCCAGTTCGATTAGTCCCACTAAGAATTGGCTTGGTTGACCCTTTATAAATAATACTTCAAGAATTAGCCTTTGAACTACTAAATTGGCCTTGAATCAATAAAATTAGTCAGAATTGGATGAGTTTTATATAAATTGGTTCTATTAGGGTGAGTGTTGGTTGAATTCATAAGTAAGAACCTATAATTAATGTAAATCGATAATAGTAATAGTATGGATTGATTCCAACTATAAAAATTTTAAAAATAATAAGTGAAGATTTAAGTAAAAAAAAAACTTATATGGTAACTAAGGACTCACATCCACATAAGAGATGAAAAATATATATGTTAAAGAAAGTTATAGAATTCACTATTTGAAACAAGAAAATAGAAACAAAAGTCACAAAGCTAGAGTTACATAGGTAAGAGATGAAGTCACATAGGAAGTAGGAAGTTGTAGAGGCAAGAGAAGAAATAAAAAAAGAAGAAGGAAGAGCCTAGATCACAAAGGTAAAAGGCTAAGAGCAGCAACATAGAATTGCGTAATAGACTTTCAATGTAGTGAAACTAGGGTTAAGTGAAAGTTTAAATGAAACATGGGCCTGGACTTTTGTTTTTTGTCAATGGCCTTGGCTAGTATTTAAAATATAAATAAATATAAATGGTAAGGTTAGGTACTAGAGATTTAAGAAAATTAAATTCATGTTTGATCATTTTCAACCATCTAAAAATGACATTTTTAAATTTATTTTACTCAATGTTCGAATTGACCTATGAGTTGTGCATTTTTTGTTGTTTGGTCAGTACTAGTTTAACAAAGTTGAATTTTTATATTTTTTTCTTCATATTTAGTACATTAACCTTCTTTTTTGCTAATTAAATTGATTTAGACCACTTTTGTTATGTAGTATTTAGGTTATAACTTGGACTCTAGATCTCATTTTATGAATCTACAACTCTAATGAATAAATAGAAGGTTGAATCCTAATGTTTTAAATCATAATTGGGCTTAAATTGGCAAAGAAAAGAGATAAATGCAGACAAGTGTGCAATTTTTGGGGCTATATCTCGATCCACAAATATTTAATTGGATTCATTCAAATGATATTTGAAAGCTAACACCTTAAGCTTTGATGACCATGAAGCCAAATGGATGCAAATTTTGGACTGAAATAAAGGAGCAAGTTACAAATTTATTCTAGGAAATAAGTGGTTATCATTTAATATATCTCTTTCCTTAAAGAATGATATCTTTTCAAATTTTAAATTTGGTGTAATCTAATTATTTATCATTATGAGTAAGACTTTTAGGATTTTTATTATCTTCTATTTTTAAATTGTGAACCTATTATATGAAGATCTTAATCTTCCTGTTTGTTTATTCACTAAAGGGAATAATTGGGAATGTGATAGACTAAATGTTATGCTTTATGTGAAGGTTTGTCAATAATATATTGCTCAGATCAACCCCCTATTATGGATAAAGGTCATGATTTATTCTTTTGGCACCCTAATAATAATAGGATGTTTTCTATTAAGTCAGCTTATTAGATGATCATTGTTAAGTCTTAGCCAACTAATCCATCCTATGATATTTTTAACTTTGGGTGGAATTGGAATGGTTTCCCTACCATAAAATTCTTTTTGTAGAAATTAGCTAATGGTAAACTGTTCGCTAATGAAGAAAGGTTCAGGAGAGAAATGACTGATAACCCAACTTGTCCTAGATGTGGTGAGGCCATGGAAACCATCATGTATGTCATTAGAGATTATTTTTATGCTAATACTGTTTGAAATTTGTTTATTTTACCTAGCTAAAATGTTCCTTTTTTCAACTATAGTTTGTCTAACCGGTTGAGATTGAATCTTTCTACTTCTAGTTTTAGTAAATTGCATGGATGCAATAGACTTTTTGGTGTGATTGTGTGGTATATTTGGAAGGATAGGAATGCTTTTATTTTTCAAAGTTGCTTTATCCAGTCAAATATCCTAGTTAAGAAAATAAACTCTGATTTGGCTTCTATTCTTTTAGTTGTAGGAATAGTATCAAATCCATCTCTAGCTTGATCTCTAATCAATACTAATTAAAATGGATTTTTCCAAGCTTTGGTTAGGTCAAGCTCAATGTCGACAGGGTTGTTTTCAACTTCTCACAATCAGCAGCATGTGGAGGCCTTGCCAGGGATATCCGTGGTCAATTTTTAGCTAGCTTCTCTTATGTTATTGAATTATGTCCACCTATTATTTTTTAACTAAGGGCTATTTTGTTAGGGGTTCAGTTGCTCTTAAAGAAGGACTTCCAAAGTGTGTGCATTAAAAGTGGCTCCAAAAAATCAATCTCTCTCATTGTTAAGTTTTAAGAGATATCTCATCCTTATTTTCTCTTGATTAGTAAGATTAGGGACTTGTTAAAAGTTTTTCTTTTGTCAAATTTACTCGTGTTTGTAGAAAAGCTAATAGATGTGCTGATAAGCTAACTAAAATAAGTTTAGAAGAGTTTAAGCCAAATAATATTTTTGAGAAACCCATCATCTTTACTTCGTCTTTTAAGTCTTGATACTATTAGTAGCTGGATTCCTAGAGGAATCCCTTAGTCTTTTTTTTTTTTCTCTGTTGCTAGGCTCTTAGCCCCCTTGATTGCTAAAAAAAATAAATACATATACAACAGACAAATTTAGTTTTCTTTTTATTTCTTCTTCCCTATTCTCTAACCATTGGATTTTCACGTTTTTCCCTCTATTAAAGAATAGTTTTCATTATTTAATTCAAGGATCAAGGAAACACAACATTGTTGAGAATCGGTTTGTAATATTTGTTCTCAATTTAGATTTTCTCCTCTTCTCTCTCATCTATTTAATTTTATGAATTAAAAGTATTTGTTATAATACTATTTGAGTTCAATTAAAGTGTATTTTGAGTCAATTTTTAGGAAATTAGGAAAAATTAACACATTTTGATTAAATTGTAGAGGTTTCTGAAATTTAATTGATTTTGTATTAATCAAATGTATGAAAGTTTTCATGTGATCACTTGATTTAGATTGATGTTTCATTTAAATTCAAGTTTTAATCATTGAATTAAAGTATTATTAATTTTTAGAGAGATATTTTGCATGTTTGTTTGTATTGATTTTATTTTCTTATTTAGCTGTAACTCGACCATTGTTTTGAAAGATACAAATGTTGAAAAAGTTTGTGACTTGTTCTGCAAAAAATAAACCCAACTGAACTTTGAATGAGCATCCAGTGTCCAGGTACCAAGTGTCTTCAATTAGAAAATTGGAATTATTTGTAGAAGTTAGCATGAACTTATGTTTTCTTATTTCCTTCATAAGTAGTACCAGTTGAGTTTGAATTCAGATCTTTCAAGTCCTTTAAACATATACCAATAGTGATAGGCATTATGGCCAGTCTTGCCATACAACTGATATTGTATTTTTGTATCTATTCCAGCAAAGTTATGAGAAGAAGATTTAGTTAATCTTCCTCTTTCACGATTTTTCCCTTTGAATATCTTCCTCGGTTTTGAGATTGGAAACCCCTTTATCCTTGATGCTGCTGCACCAAATTTTCTTGTAGAGGAGTTGAATCGCGATTCTTGTGCTTCTCAATTCTTGCCTTCTAATGCATCAAGATCGCTTCGATGATAGCCACCGTGTAGAGATCTGACCTGGTGATACAAGATGTGATCATGGTGTCGTATTCCTCTGATCATCCATCAAAAATCACATTGATGTGATCTTCAATGCTCAGAGGCGCACTTATGGCGGCTAGGGTTTTGACTAATTGCTTGATCTGAACCAAATAATCGGTGATGTTGCCAGTCTTTTGATGTTGCGCAATTGAATTCACAATTGCTTTGTTTTACGAGGAAAAATAAACCTTCAAGATTTCCCACACTTGATAGGTTCAACTGCAACCAATCACACAAACTTTAAATTGGATATCCATGGATTCAAGCATCGAAGAATACAAAAGATTGTCCTTATGTTTGAAATTCTCAAATGTAGGGTTGAGTATTCCTTTTGCTTCATCTTCTTTGCTTAGAAATTTTGATAGAATTTGATTGGCTCCAAGAAGATGCTTTCGCAGATGATGCCCTTTGATTGTAGATTCTACATGTTGCATCCAAGTCAAATAATTGTCTTCTATGAGCTTGGATGAAATCATAGATGAAAAGTTTGAAGACAAAGTTTTATGTTGCGGAAGCCATTGATGTTGATGGATTGTTTGACTAATATGATAGGATACACAATGAGAGAGAAAGATTGTGAATCAGAGAAAAGATTGAAATGAATAAATCCTTTTTTATGTTAGAAGAGAACCTCAAGATAGTATTTATACATGAGTGTGATAAAATATAACTCTAATTACTTTAAAACTAATCCCAATAGAATTATAACAAACTATCTAATTAAAGGTTAATTGACACTTAATCTATTTTATAGATGTATCCTTATCAATTCTCCTAACCTTCTATGTCTTATGCCTTAATTTCCTTCCCTCTATCTTCCTCGACAAATATGACACTGTTACGATCAAGTCTCCACACAAATACGCACACAACACATGAAACAACATCACCATAGAGCCTGCGTTTTCGCAACTTCTAACCATCCTAAAATATTAAGTAGTTCAATCTCTAGTTGAGAGAATAACAACAACAACCGCAAGAGTGACGTTCACATGTTGTGTCAAAGAGTTGACAAATTTGTTGAGAGAAGTCCTAACTTGATGGGAATTATAAAGGGAAAGAGAGAGATGAAGGACACATACAAATTTTTATTTTTATTTTTACAAATATCAACTTTTATATAATAAAATATTAAAATAAATAATAGTTGATAATAAAAATTAATTTTAAATATTTTAAAATATTAAAAATTAAATCTTAAAAAAAAATTTAAAGATTAATTTTAAAGTGCACTATTTTTATAAAAATAAAAAATATAATTAAACTTTCTTTTTAAGAAAAAGACGCATGTTTATAAAAGTTTTTTTTTTATCTTATTCCTTATTTTATAAAACAATTTTTTAACCAAATGTTAATTACATTTTAACAGTTTTTATTTATAGATGCATTATTACATATTAAGCAAATTATTCATTAATTTATTTATTATATTACATATAATTACAAAAATATTACATTGACCTCATAATAATATTACAGATATAAATATAATAAAATATGACATATATTAGATAAAATAATAGTAATATTTTTTTCCCTTTAAGGGAGAATACTGATCATAAAGATGGGTCAACGGAGAATCACAAGGAATGAAAGAGAAAAATTAATATAGCTTATTACATTCTGACCGTGTGTTTTACAACTTTAAGAATTCAGTAATCTTATAAGAACATACTCAAATGTTCTTGTCATTAGAAATTGCACAATTAACATTAAAGTTATAACTTATAAACATTTAAAATAATAGTATTGGATATCTTACTAAAATATATAGGTTATAAGAAAAAGAACGAGAAAAAATAAGAAAGAAAAAGAATAAAGAGAAAATAAAAAATAATTTATTTTAATTAAGATAAAGTGAAAAGGAAAATTGAAACTTCACTCCCTTGATTAATTTGATTAACTAGAAAGATAAAAGAAGAAAACTAATTAAGTAATTATTTACTAAAAATATCAACACTTTGAATTTTAAATTCTATAAATTTTTATGCAATTTTAATTATTGAAAAACATATAAAAATACGTAATTTTAGTTCCTTGACAACAATTTAAAATCACGTGTTTTTATTAAAATTAAATAAATTTTCTATAAAGATTAAAATAATAAACAAGAATGCTTTTAAGAATTAATTAGTTAATTAATTAAAAAATGATAAATTTTCCTTTAAGGGAACTTCAGACATGACGTGAGAAAGAGACAAGGACAAAATGGAAAATAGCAAAGCGAAAGTTGACTATCACAGTATTGGAACAAGACTTAAAGGGTCTTCTTTTAGAAATTAGGTTGAGATGATCGAAAATTACAAAAAAATAAAATATATTAACAATATTTTTAGTAATTTGTTCTTTTTTATAATTTTTAATTAATGTATTGATTAATATTTAACTATACAAAATATGAAAAAATTATTTTTGTCCTCTAAAATCACAAGCATATGTAATTACAGTTGTAAAAAAAGGTGAATATGAATACCATTTTTTTTATTTATAAAAAGGGGTGTCAGTCATGCATGAATTATTGTTCGTCCGCAGACGAGAAAGGGTATCTTTCAGATGGAAATAGAGAGAGAGAGAGTCCCGTTTGAATTCGGCACAGATAAAAATTATAATAAAAAGTTGTTTGCATTTGAACGTAGTTAATATTCTATAATAAAAATATTTATTTATTTTTCATTTGCCATTGTTAAATAGTGGTAGCAGTAGTGTGATACATGGATGGAGGGGGAATGTGAGAAAGTTATGGGTGTTTGTTCGTGGCAGAGAAAATGAGGAGAGTAGTGTTCTTCTGACATGAGATGACTAATGTCCAAGAGCGCTTCAATGCATAAATGGGTGTGGGAAGAACCTGCGTGTGGCTTTTTTTTGTCACATTAGCTTGTCAGATACTATTATTATTTCCCCTTCTCCGACAGGTGTTTACATAAATGACTCTAGTGAGAGGGAAAGAGAGAGCTTGTGCATGCATTTTATCTACAATTTTATATGCAAAATGTTTGTACTCACTCATGGAGTGTCTATACATATTTTAGGAGATACCAAATTTTAAAGTAAAAATAATAAATGTAATAAATAACATAATGTCATCAAAAAGAATAAATAAAAATAAAATATGTTAAAAAAATACAGTTAAAATATTTATATATCATAGTTGTTATTACGTAGTGTTCAAGGTGGCAAATAGCTCTGAGCAATATAAGACGTTTCAATGTTAGGCCATGTAACTATAGATTATTGTTATGATCTTCGACGAATACCTTTCCATGCCTAGCTAAGTGAAAAGGTAATTGATTTCAGCAATTTATATTCAAATTTTCATAATCTTGTGGTACGAAATTATTTTGATAAATGATGCAAGGAACAGGCTTGATGATTATTGACTGTTCTCCGTGTGTCTGTGATTTTCCTCTTGTAATATTAATTTTTATTTTATAGTGCAATTTAACTAAAAGTCATGTTAATAAAAAAATATAATTATTATTTATTTTTTATAAACTAAAATAATTGTAGCTTCCTCTTAATGTCAAACAAATTAATAGGCCGTATATTATTTCTTTAGTATAGATTATATATTGATTTCTACATATAGAAAATCTGTATTTGTAAATTACACATAAAAGAACTATCAATATTAGTATTAACAAGAATGGTATATTTTTGAGAATTTATTTTTTTATTAAATTTAATAACATCATATAATTTATATAACTGACTTTTTAATAAGATAAGACTTATATTATTGCTGTTGTTGTAATAATGTGAATGAAAAATAGCCTGGAATTTATATTCACACAAATAAGGATTTAAATCATATCTTCGTTAATTAAAAAATGATTTAAGGAAAGAATTCCTACCATATATCATCATGGGAAAAACTCATTTAAAGTTCATAAATAAAAATGTTTATATTACTAAATTTATTTAAACCAAATACATTGAAATTGACTTATAAAAAATCAATTATCACTGTACTTATTTACATACTCTAAAGTAAGTTTAATTATTTGTTTATAATCAAATAATGTTAGATATCAAATTAAATAAAATAATACTTTTAAAATATTGTTAATGTATATTTATTGTATTTTTAAATATATTTTTAACAAAGATATTTGTATGTAAAAATTATATTTGTTAAATAAAAATAAAAATAATTAATTTTTAATAAAATGATTATTATCAATTACTTAAACTAAATCTTAAAATTTGAATGTAACAAAAATGAAAAAATATATATATAGAGAGAACCTTTTATTTTTTTTTTGTTTTTATCACAAAACAAGGTGTTAATTAAGTTTCTACTTATGTTTATTATTATTTTAATTTTTTTTATATATAAACTATTTTTACTATTAATATGATTATTAAAACTATTTCAGTTAAAATTTATTTAAAATAATAATAATAATAAATATTTAAAAGTGGGAATAGATACATCCCTCCACGTCCACCTTCTCAGCTCTTGAAGCAATTTCCAATTCAAAGATCCCAAAGTACCTTAGAATAAGAGGCGTCTCATTGATTAATTTATTGTGAGCGTGTAGGTGCGTATCAGGAAGAAGAAAGAGAAATTAAATATCAAAGTTTGTGCACTATAAATGCTTTCTCTTCTCTACAACTATAAGATAATGATTTTCATATAGAAATTTGACCTTTCTTCTTCTTCTTCCCTCACATAACTATGGCCTCCTGCCACTAGTCGCACTTCTACTTCATGCACACAAACTGTTACTACTTCCCTATATATACATTTTTACATATAAAGTTGGAGGCTAGCCATCTCTTTCACTATCAGAGTCATATATCATAGATGGCGTCAATGAACTGGTTGGATTTTTCGCTCTCCCCTCAAGAACTTCCACCACAACCTCCTAGTAATGAAGATCGCTCTCAAACGATGACCCCTCACCACGCCTTCAACTCTCACGGAATCTCAGCCTCTGATGTTTCTGCCCAATGCTTTGATCTCACTTCACACTCCACTACTCATCACTCTCTCAACCTCCCTCCTTTTGGCTTGTTTGAAGACAACACTCATCATACCCCTCTAGGTTCCATTTCTTCCTCCACAAAATCACAACTTTTCATTATTCACCAATAAAGAACATGAAAAAAAAAATGCATATACAATTACATGTCTCAGTCCCTTTTTTCTTTTGCTACTTATACTCTATGCTTCATGTTTGGTTAGCTAGAACTGATACAAATGTAATAAACTTTGTGATTAATCTCACTAAATTAAAGGGTCACTTTTTTTCTTTCTTTTTGATAGATTGGAACACAAAGGGTTTGGGAAGCAACACGGAGGATAACTACAACAGCCAAAACTTGCTATTGGGCACTTCCACTTCATGCAGCAGTGACCGAAACGTAGACAGCAACCAACAACACCCAAAACTCGAAAACTTTCTCGGTCAACACTCTTTGGGCGAACACGACTTTATGTTCCCAAACTCTTCACTTAAACTTCCTCCTCAGCCGTCGGAAAAACCGGCAACCTGCGGTGACGGTAGTCCCAAAAATAGTAGCTCTATTGGGTTGTCTATGATAAAGACATGGCTGAGGAACCAAACGACAGAATCAGATTCTGTTCCTGCGGCAAACACATCCCTTTCCATGAGTACTACAGTGTCACAGTCAAGCACGTTAGCATTGCCCCTTCTAACGGCAAGTGTGGATGGAGAGAGTTCCTCTTCGGATAGTAAGCAACAGCAAGATAATAACCAAACCGTAGCTATTGTTGAGAATGTGCCTAGAAAATCTGTTGACACATTTGGACAGAGAACATCTATATACCGTGGTGTAACCAGGTTTAATTTTCAATTTTAGTTAATTTCGAAACATATTTATATATGAGCCGTTGAAAGCATTAATTTCATTTCTTTGTTGCTGCTCATTTTTTCTTCTTTTTAATTAATTTCGGTTGCTAAATTATTGCGTTAATCTAATGTGAGATGATTAATTTAGGGTTTGTTGATTTTGAAGGCATAGGTGGACGGGTAGATATGAAGCTCATTTGTGGGACAATAGTTGTAGAAGAGAGGGGCAAACTCGCAAAGGAAAGCAAGGTGCGATCTACCATGCGTTCTCTTAATTTTCTGATTAATTGCCAAGATCTTTGTCTCCCTTATCCTCTATATTTATTATTTATTATTATTGTTATTATTATCTGAAATCCACTAGTGACTATTAACCTGTGTTCTTTTCCCCTTGCATCCCTGATCTCTCTTCAATGGGGCATCGTCTTCGTCAACATTCTTGTTTTTGCAGTTTACTTGGGTGAGTAGAAAAAACGAAGGCACGATTTTCAATTATAATTAGTGTAGTTGTTTTTTCGTTTTTGCACTCCCCAGATAGGCTTTCATCGTTGTTTTTGTTTTGAAGGCATCGTTTCCACGCAAAAGAGAAATTTTAAGATGTGGTCAAGGAATGGATCATTAAACAAATGAGAAAATTTCGATATCCACTTCTATTTTCAGTACATTAAATAAAGGACATCGTATTAACATTTGCGCATGTTTATAAAAAGGAAATATATAGATCACATAAACTTTTCTCTTCATGTAAAATTTTGCGTTGAAAAATTCCGTTTAACATTTCTAGTATATTTGCAGGAGGTTATGATAAAGAAGAAAAGGCAGCTAGAGCTTATGATTTGGCAGCACTGAAATACTGGGGAACGACAACAACAACAAATTTTCCAGTAAGTTGCTCATTTTCCTCTCTCTCGCATGCTTATTATCAGTAGTATTACATTACAGGCAATGTTGGCATTAGAAAAAACATACAACAATGCTGAACAATGAATCATTTCCATATAGCAGTTATTACTGGGATCACAAAATGTAAATTGGCATCAAAGATGTACAATAAAAATAGTACTTTTTATGAAAAATATAATATTTGACGTTATTAATGTATTAATTTTTGTATTTTTAATAAAATTATAAATTATGTATAAATTTTATCTTTATCCCAATGTACATGTATTTTGTCACTCGACTGGGAATAAGTTTCCTCATTTCATGGGATGTGTCTGCGTCAAAGGAAAAAAATTAGATTATCTGTCTTGGAAGTTAGAATACAAACCATGCACATGCTTACTGATTCTGGTGCTTCTAACATTGGATCCTTTATCTTCGTCAACAATCAATGAATTGTAGATTAGCCAATATGAAAAGGAGTTAGAAGAAATGAAGCACATGACAAGGCAAGAGTACGTCGCGTCACTGAGAAGGTATTTACAAATGCCACTCCCAATCTGCATATAATATGCTTAATAGTAAGTAAAGATGGATATGAACTTGATTTTTTAATACATGCTTAAATTATGTTGAGGCAGGAAGAGCAGTGGATTCTCTCGCGGTGCATCCATTTATCGAGGAGTAACGAGGTACTGTTGACTAACCATTGAATAAATATTTCGTGTATGTAACTGATCATTGGGGTTTCTTTTATAAATTGTTTCATTTTTTATTAAGTGAAATTAACTAGTCGTCACCTAACTATTCATTTGGTAAAATAGCATGACTTTTATCGAGGTTCTGATTAAGATAGTAAGATTTTTGTTTTTGGCGATTAGGTATATGCAGATCATTTGTCCTGAAAACTACTCCTATGCAAAAGAATTGTGAAAGAATGCAATCTATTAAGATAAAACCTAGATTATATTCTTTTTATTATTCAATTAGATAATGATATATGTTAATCTTTCAACATTAAATAACATTTATTAAGAATATATTGCAGTATCTTTTTTAAAAAATTACATGTAATTTGATTGGAGAATTTAATAACCAGAATATAAAAATCTTGATCTAAATTTTGTCTTATTAAATAAAGTAACAAACCCACCATATTAATATATCTTCGGCTTCTGTTTATTGTGCTTTTTTTATTTGAAAGCTCATTGTTTAGTAGTGCTTTTTGCTGTCGCTGTGGTGTGTATTTTTTAGTAATTGCATACAATATTTAAATTATGCATAGCCATATGCACCCCTTGGTTTTGATAAGGGAGTTGCTTACACGGTGCATATAAACCAAATATTAGATTTTCTTATATTATTTTACCGGTGTAATATATTGCAGGCATCACCAACATGGTAGGTGGCAAGCTAGGATTGGAAGAGTTGCAGGCAACAAAGATCTCTACTTGGGAACTTTCAGTAAGATTTCCTAGGCTTTTTCTTATATAACTTTCATATGCATACGAATTATACAATACATTTCTCTATGGGTTGTGATATCTTTATAATTTCATTATCAAATGGTGGTAATATACTAGCTAGAAACTATTTTCTTTACATCAAACATATCAGCTGCAAAATATAAATAGCTTTAACACTTTGTACTTAGGGTAATGGACTAGGTCAGCAATTAACTATTTTAGTCATATCTAAGTTAACGCTTTAGTAATGAATAATGATACTAGAATAAATTAGGAAAAAGAATTACTAATGTTAAATTGAAGAATGTTGGTCAATGTTTCTAGCAGTTCTTGTAATTATTGCTCTAAAAATAATGGTGCATAATTAATGTAGTTTGCCCGAAGAATTCATGAACCACCTGTGGTACCTTAATTAATTATATTTGCAGGCACACAAGAAGAGGCGGCAGAGGCATATGATATTGCAGCCATCAAATTCCGAGGACTGAAGGCAGTTACAAACTTCGACATGAGCAGATACGACGTTAGGAGCATCCTTGAGAGCAGCAATTTACCCATTGGTGGCGCTGCCAAACGTTTGAAGGATGTTGACCAGGTCGATCTCACCATCATACGTGCACAAACCTCAAACGTAGATTCCAACATTAATATTTATGGTGCAACACACCATGCTTGGCCTGCATCTCTTGCATTCCTCCAATCTCAACCATATACTAGCCATTTGAATTGCACATATGGACACAAACTTTGGTGCAAGCAAGAACAAGATTCCGATGTTCCTCAAACTTTTCATGATATTCATCAACTCCAATTAGGGAACACCCACAATTTCTTTCAGTCCAATGTCATGAGCATTGATTCTGCTTCTGTCGATAATAATAGCTCTGCTGCATCTAACTCTATCGTTTATGGGGATGGTTACGCGATTCCCATGGCTACTTCTACGTTCATTCAAGAAGATGATGTTAATCAAAATAATAGAAGCAGTGGTTTTGGAGATAATGATGTGAAGACGTTTGGTTACGAAAATGTGTTCACATCTATCAGTACAACCGATCCTTATCATGCAAGGAACTTGTGTTTTCTTTCGCACCAAACATCTGCAGATAAGGGTAGTGCATATGAAGCATGCAATAGCTGGGTGCCAACTACGATTCCAACACTTTCACCAAGGACTACCAATATGGCTCTCGTTCCCGGAGCTTCGTCGTTCACATTGTTGAACGAATAGTTTGAAATTTGAAAGAAGAATCATCTTAATTAAGGCGCATGAAATTAAGATGATGTATATACATTTACTGGCTTCCAAATTTTGAGTTTTCATTCTTCTTTTTCATCTCTTACGTGCTGGATCCATATTTTATAAGCGTATAGTCTAGCCTCACTTGTAGTCATAGCAGATCATCACGTTGCTATGAATTTTGGGAATTAACTACAGATACCGCTTAGCATTGGGGAGTTTTATTATAAAACAAGGCTTGGAGGTTTTGGAAAAATACTATTCAAATTAAGAGGACGTTGTTTTCAAGTTTGTTGATAGATCGTATAATTATACTAGCTATTTTCATGTTTAATTTCCTTTAAACATAAAAACAAGCACTCTCGTACGTAAGCAAGGCGTTACAAAAACATTCACTGTAGAGATAAAATGATAGTTTGAACTTAAAAAATATGATTCCTCCTCTCGTGGAAAAAATAATATTGAGAGAAACTTCTTAAAAGATTGATGTTAAGGAAAAATTTAATAATTTAAGTACCACAATATAGTTTGAACTTTCTTGGTCAATCTACTTTCTAGATTAATTTTAAAAATTGACTCTAAATTTTCTAATCAATTATTATAATTATATAGTTTATCTTTCAAAGTACACCTTTCATTTTGGAAATACAAAATAATCAAATACATTTAACATTTTGTCTATAGGTTTAGGTATTGGCGTGAAAAATTATTTATGTACTATCATACTTCATGAGTTGAAAAAACAAAAAATTTTCCCTTTCATGATCGTTTGTTTTGAGAGTTGTTTTTAATTAGTCTCTTACAGATAGTCAATTAATAATCAATAAAAACAGGGTCGAACGAGGTTATTTTAGAAATAATTATAGTTAGAGTAATTCTGTTTCAAAAAATTTTAAAGTTATTAAATTTTATTAATTTAATTATAGAATAATATTATATTAATATATTGACTATGTATACATAATTAAAATAAATAAGATATTTATAAATTTATGATTTTATGGTTAATTTTTTATATTTTAAAAAAATATACATTTAAATAAATTTTTTTGATGAAGTAATAATTATTTTTTTATAAACTTTTATAAATTTGATTTATTTAACAGAAACTTTAAATTTAACAGTTAAAATAACAATTTCTGTATTTTGTAATATTCAATAAAAATCATTAAACCAAGTAAAATTAACAACAATTACTATTAATTAAAATGATATAATTCCCGGCCATAAAATTAAGGACAAAAGTAAAATTTATTAAGTATTTTAATGCTATTTTTAATTAAAATTATAATTATATTTGATAAAATATATCAAGCTTAAATATCGATATTAATTTATTAAATATAATATTACTTTTAATTAGCAAACAACATAAAAATATCGAAAATGTTACTGGTTTAAATAAATTAATTTTAATATATATCTAAGAGATATAATAAAAAATCAATAAATAATATCTTTTATTAAAAATTAAAAATTAAAAATATTATGTAGTAGTATAAATTTTAATTTTGTTTTGTGCCTTTGGCCATATATTATAAAATGTATTCTAAAAGTAATAAAATAGAGCGAAATGGCATGAAAACCGAGGAGAGTTAGAAATATTGAAAGAACTGGAGTGGGAAGCACCCGTGCCTCTTTGGAACTGATTAATTAATCAATATTAGGGACCAGCTGTTTCTCTCTCTCTGTCTGCTCATATGCTTGGTTGCAGGATTATTTTCATTTTTCACCCTTATCCATGCACAAACTCTCTCTCGTCCAGGAAAAAGTGAACTTTGTTTACGTAAAGTAAGCTTGTAGCAGGGTCTCAATCCTTGCCCTACTTTTTGTTCCCATGCTTTGTCTCTATATTATTCATATAGATACAGTAGTGTGGCTTTATATCAGTGTTGCCATGCCTGCTCAATACCATCCCAAGATGCTTGACCAAGCCTTTACCAAAGAGGATATCATGGGTACTAATTATTTATAAGAAATAATGTATTAACTTATTCAAATTAATGAAACAATAATTATATTATAGTTTTATTTTAAGAATACTTATAATGTTAATTAATAGTTTTACTTTTAAATAATATTTAACTAATAGTAAAGAGTATATTAAAAAGTGTGTTTATAAGAGAGGGTTGGTGGCCTTGATGATATTATAAAACTGCATGCTTCATGTGCGTCTGTTTTATTGTCTACCCTTTACTTTGTCATCTCGTCGAATCCACTCGTAAGCTAACAAGATCTGGGAATGCTCATTTTGTGTACTTTTGCTGGGGCTCGTGCTGGATAATTTATTTTTTTAACCTGTGTTTTAAGGATATTTAATAAAAAAATTTAATAGATAATAAGATTTTATTGAAAATTATACTATTTAACTTTATTAATATATTAAATTTTATAATATTTTATAATTTAAAAAAGTTTACAATGTATAATTTTTTATTTATGCAATTGAACACATGTTTAAATATTAGTTCTTTAATTTATCCAATCCAGTGCCATGACATTGTAGTAGTCGAAAGTGGACCTCTGGGATTTAAAATTTTGGTTGACTTTGACCCATCTTCCTAGTACCGAGACATTTTTTCTTTTGAAACGCAGGTGTACAGTGTCTTTTTATGGATTTGATTTTATTCTTTGTGGGTGTAATATTTTGTTATGAACGACTGACCATTAACATATGGGTTATTTTTATACTGATAATTTACTATACTCTTAAATTGGGATGAGGGTAATGTCCACACCTGAATGCCATGCATGAATATTGGAAAAAGAAGAAAAAGAAGAAATAGCGTAATGCATGAATATCGACAAAAAGAAAATGAAAACCCATTCTCGCCCCCAACACGCATTACTTTGTCAATTTCGTTATTTAAATTATTACTAAAATTTACAATACATTTTAAAAGAAGTTTGTTATGTTTTTATAAACCACTATAATAATTTTTCTATTATTTTATAAAATATATAATAAATAAAAAAGTACATATCATTTTTATTTTTGAAACAATAATTATTTAATATTTTTTATTAATTTAAAAAATTTGTATACATAAAAGATAACTTTTTACAAAATACACTATTTAATACATCCCTTGTAATTAAATATTAATTTTTAAAAATTTAAAATATTTTTAAAATCAATTAATGAGATAAATATTTGTACTTTTAAAAATAGATTAATATATTTAAAAGTGTATTTAAAAATATATTATTAACATTTTTACTAAATATATTATTTACATTATTATTTTTTTACATGTATTTTAGATATATATTCTAAACATATCTCTAACCAGTGATATAATTTTTTTTTATTTTACTTTTTCATCGACAATTATTGTAAATAAAGATAGTGTTAGATATAATAATAATTTTTTATATTGATATAATTTTTTTATGTCAGTATAAGTTTAAAAAAAATTTATATTTAATTTAAAATATTTTTTTATTTTACTTTTTTTCTCGATAATTAATATAAATTAAGTGAAAAATTTAAATTAAATGTAAAATTTTTTAGATTTATGTTAGTATAAAAAATTCTTTATATATATATAAATAAAGAAACTTAACAAGAAATAAATAATATTTTGTACATATGTATTAAGCACAGAAAAAGTGTTATTAATATATTTTTTTTACTAATAATTAAGTTTTATTAAAAGGTATAGAAATATAATTAAGGTAAAAATATCATCTAAAAATAAAAAATAAATATTAATTTGACAAAACTCATAAATATTAGTGCGTAACAAGTCACAAGCTCAATTGAACTTGTATCCAACGTTAATTTTGCTTCAGATATTCCATGACATACTTCAACTACAAAATACGATTCAACCACTTGTATTTCTACAACATAATAAAAGGAATTAGATATAATATTTTCTTAGAAACAAAATTTTATTATTAGGGTGACATGTACAATATAAACCATAAGAAATGATGAGTTAATTCGATTCTTGTTAATTAATGATAGCTTTTCATCACTGGATGTGAAATGTCTTTTTGCCTCTACGTAACAACCTTCACTCTCCTTCAAACTTTCCAAAAGCCCCAAAAAAAAAGGAAGGAAAACGATGGATGATTATGATTGGTTTAAAAAATAATTGTGATTCACAAACATTTAAATAAGATTAATATGATCACATCATATCATATATTATATTTGTCAATTATTTTTTTGTTATAAAAAGTAAAAACTTCCAATTAGCAAAAAAAAAAGAAAAAAGTAAAAAGTGAAAACTTCCATAAATATCTACAAAACATTTTCTAAAAAATAATTGTTTGAGAGAGGAGATGAAAGAAACTAAAACTCAAATAGTTTAAAACCAAGAGAGTAAAGTAAAATAATAATAGAGACGACCTAATTTTCAAAACGAGTCAAGACGTGTCGTTTGGCGTTGAAATAGCAAAACATATTTAATTCCCTCTGGTTTACCTTAGCATGTTTTATTTTTATTTTTTGCCTTTTTTTTTGTATTTGTTAGTTGTTCGTTTTCTTCGTTCCTCAATCTCCATTGCCGTGTTGAAGCTTCACTTTATTTGAACGAACACGGCAACGACAATGGACTTTAGTTTTATCACAAAAAAGGCATAGATAAAATCCTATAATTGAATCGAGCTTAAGCTGTGCTGGATCTGTTTCCCTCTATTCTTCTTATTCTTTATTATTTATTTCAGTTTAATTGAAGGTGGTAAAGCTACTTAATTAATGGATCTGAGAGGATTAGTGATATTAGTGACGATTCTAGTTGTGGAAATTCATTGCGTTGCAAATTTAGTGTTTCCAGTGCAGCGTCGCAGAACGAGTTTAAGCGCTATTAAAGCTCACGACGCTCGTCGTCGAGGGAGACTTCTCTCCGCCGTTGATCTCAATCTTGGCGGCAACGGTCTTCCCACTGAAACCGGGTTCGTTCTTTTTGCTTCTTTTTGATTCAATTTCGTTTAATATGAATTGTGAAATACGATTGAGCTTACAATGATTAATTATTATCTTATCTTCATGCTTAGTTATGTTGTTGTTTATTTTGTTTAGTTTGTATTTTACGAAACTTGGTCTTGGCTCTCCTCCGAAGGACTACTATGTGCAAGTTGATACAGGCAGTGACATTCTATGGGTGAATTGTATTGAGTGTTCGAGGTGTCCAAGGAAAAGTGATCTTGGTGTATGTGTCTGTCTAAATTTTTTCCACACTTTTCAGCTTAAGCTAAAGAATTAATTGGAGTTGAACTCCACTCCAAGTTATGTTTGACTTGGGTTGAAATTCATGTTTTTGTTGTTAATTGCAACAGATAGATTTGACTCTTTATGACCCAAAGGGCTCAAAAACTTCAGAGTTGGTTTCTTGTGACCAGGATTTTTGCTCCTCCGAGTTTGATGGTCCAATTCCTGGTTGCAAGTCTGAAATTCCTTGCCCTTACAGCATAACTTATGGAGACGGGAGTGCAACTTCGGGGTACTATGTCAAGGATTATCTTACTTTCAACAGTGTTAATGGTAATCTCCATACTGTACCGCAAAATAGCAGCGTCATTTTTGGGTGAGAATAAGTACTATCACTAATGCTTTACAATTCACATTATATCATATATTGTTTACTTCTCACGATAGCTTTTAGGCAAATCGCGTCTGCTGTCTTTGTTGTTGAATTGGATTAGGAGTTCCATTCCACGAGAGAATTATCTTGGTTGTAAATGGAAGTTTCAGTCTTTTGAATCAATTGTTTTTTGTAATGTGAATACTGAATTCTTTCCATTAAAGTGGGGAATTTTAGTGTTCTATTTTTTACTTAGAAATGTTTAACTTCCTAGGTTGATAAAGACTTAAAGAAAAGCATTGCCATTTTAAATTTTTCTCCTTGTTTGTTTTATACAGGTGTGGTGCTGTACAATCTGGGACATTGGATTCATCTTCTGAAGAAGCCCTTGATGGAATAATTGGTTTTGGACAAGCAAATTCTTCTGTGCTTTCACAGCTTGCTGCATCTGGAAAGGTGAAAAAAATATTTTCACACTGCCTTGACAATATTCGTGGTGGTGGAATATTTGCCATAGGGGAAGTGGTGGAACCGAAAGTCAATACTACTCCATTGGTACCAAAAATGTATGTGCTATAACTTAGTCTTTTGTTCCCATGTCATGATATGGTTATCATATAAATTAAAGGACAAATTTGCCTGTCACACAATACTGAAACTATCAGTAACTATCAGTAGCAGAACATCTTTTGCATAACCTCGTTTCATCACTTCATGTACACAACATTTTCACAAATCAACGATAATGGATTTACATTTTCACAGATCAGCATCAAATATATGATTGCTTTGAGCTAGACCTTTTCTAGTTCCTTGTCCTTTTTTTTTTTTTATCTTGTTAGGATTATTTAAATTTTAAAAGAATTTGGTATGTATGAAATTCCACTTTTATGTCTCTAGCAAATAATTAAGCTAGCTCATAGGGTAAAGATTGCTTTAACCTTTATAAGCTCTTATTTAGCCATATCTATAGTCAATGTGGGACTTCAACAAATGGTAAGTGATAACTTTCTTTTTTTGTAGTGATCCACTGAAAGGTTAAATAAATCACATAGGTCACATAATGAAGGTGTCCTTTATGTTTTTGTTAAACTTGTCATGAAATGTTCTTTCAGATTCTTATAATTATGTGTCAACATCCAGTTCAGATCTTGGGTTCGGAATTATGCCATAACTGTTATATCTTGAATATTATAGGGCACACTACAATGTGGTCTTGGAGAATATTGAGGTTGATACAGATATTCTACAGCTTCCCTCAGATATATTTGATTCCCGAAATGGGAAGGGGACAGTAATAGATAGTGGAACAACCTTGGCTTATCTTCCAGAGATAGCTTATGAACAACTAATTCGGAAGGTAAGTTTATCTATAAAGATTAACTGAATCAATATTTCGACTTGAGCATTCATGAATGTTCTTTATGATAGGTTATGGCCCGGCAGCCTGGACGGAAATTATATCTTGTTGACCAACAATTTAGCTGTTTTCAGTATACTGGAAAGTACGACACTTATCTTTGTAACATTCTTTTGTTGACATTTTACATTTCTTTTGCAAATTGGAATAAGTATTGCTTGATTCTACAAAGCTTTTAATTGACTTAGGATATCACATATTTATCAGAAGTAAGTGAGGTTTATTTTCTTGGTTGTTTAGCCCATATCTTCATAAGTATCCTGTCTATCACTGTTTAGATAATATTGGGTAATCCAATATTCTGAAACCTGCAAGGGGGAAAAGATTGTCATAAACTAAAGGACATAGGACAGTCGGTAGTAAGTAGGATCAGAGCTGTGTAATAGAAGTTGTTTACTTGAGCAACAATGGAGCTTTGACATATATCTATATTTTGACTTTAGAATTTCTGATTAGCTTCTGGGTAAAGTGAAGGTATTGGGTCCTATCAGGACTTTGTTAAACAGACAATAAATGATGATGCCAATTCCCTTTCTCAATCCTTTGGAATTTCAGTTTTGGGTTTCTGTATTACTTTGCCCTTTTTTCTGTTTGTGAAGGAAGCTGTTGAGTTAGTTGGATGGCTATATACAAATAATCCCATATTTGATTATTTTAAGTTGCACAGAAATATATAAACTTTTTTGTTGCTACATACACTTTAATTTATATTGCAAAAGAATCCTCTGTTCAAGATGGTTTTTCTTTTAAAATAGTAACTGGGTATGAATTATTCAAGTGATGTTTGGGTAATTAAAATGCATTTTAGTTTTTGAGAATGAAAATACATTTTGATATGTATTTTACGTTTTGGCAAGAAGTGCACTTAAATTGTCAAGAGATGTAGGCCTTGGTGTTGACCATTGTAATCTTGCAGTGTTGATCACGGTTTTCCAGTTGTCAAGCTTCATTTTGAAGATTCTCTTTCTCTGACAGTTCATCCTCACGACTATCTGTTCCAGTTTAAAGTGAGTTTTGTTTCATTATTGAAGTACCTAGTTTCTGATTTGAGAAGTTTTGTAGATGCTATATACTTACATATTCAAATTGAAATTATGTTTTTAAGGGCAATAATCTAAGTTTAACCGATTGTCTGAACTAATTTCGCCATCTCTTGAATGTAGTGAGTGTTCTGTGTGTTTTATCATGCATGCTTATTAAATGCTATGCATAATCTATTTAGAGAAATTGTGCAATTGTAAATTAAATATCTATCTTTTGTTCACTGTGAACTATAATAACCGTTTAAATTGCCATCTGGAGAATTTTACTGTTATATTGTGTATCTTTTGAATTTATTTTAGAATACCTTAGTTTGATAAATTTGCTACTGGTGTTCCATTATGACATTTCTTAATATTATTTTGTTGTGGATTGTCCCCCAGGATGGTATCTGGTGTATTGGCTGGCAGAAAAGTGTGGCACAAACTAAGAATGGAAAGGACATGACCCTTCTTGGAGGTACAATTTAGATTTAAATGTCACTTTAAACTAATCCAGTGCTCTCACTTGGTGTAAGTTTATAGAAACAATTTGTGCATTAAGCATCCAATTGAGTCTGTTTCTGATTGTTAAGATATTGTGGTCATTAGATTATTAGTCTTATTGTTAGTGAATTTTTACTTGTAGTAGTAATCCTAGTAGTACTTGACCTAATTGTAGTATAAATAGGAGTATTAGGTTAGGGTATTGTATCACATCCTATTAATAATATGTTCAGTGTTATTATAGGTGGCCATGTCTTTCTCTTTTCTTTCTTCCATAACCCAAAACCTATAATTCTAACACTGATGTGTGTTCATCTTATAGTTTTTAATCTATTCAGCTATTTGTTGAATTAAGAATTTTCGTATACTTACTTTTGGACCTTTGCCTTTTCTATTGATTCTGTGTGTGTGTGACTAATCTGTACTATTCGTTTTGGAAATCTTTGCTAGTTAATATTGGATGTCAATCTCAATATCATTTATTACCTTTGACTTATTTTCAATTGCAGATTTGGTGCTATCAAACAAACTAGTGGTATACGATCTTGAAAATATGGCCATTGGATGGACTGACTACAATTGTGAGTACTAAGTAGGCTCTCGTAATTTTTTGTTTTCTCCTTTATTGTATGGTGTAATACTTCCTCTGTTCTTTTTTTATCTATCCACTTTTAGAAGAAATTTTTGTTCTTATTTATCTGTCGTTTTAAAAGTTCAAGATAATATTAGTTACTATCTTTCTAATTACACCCTTATCACTACTTTATTCTTAAATATTTTATATAGTTATCATAAATGAGAGAGAAATGATAATGGAAGTCATATCAGGAAGTTAAAAATAACTATAATATAAACAAGGATAACAATTACATATTTTAATTTGTGTGATATTTTCTAAATGAACGGATAAAAAAGAAGGGAGATAGTATAATACTATAATCCCAGTCATATATTAATACGTGGAATGTATAATCCTAGGTTGAATCAAGTTTATATTACCTTAGATCATTTCCTTTTAGTACTCTTAAATTTAAATCAATTTCATCATTCCTAATCCAAACCTACACCGGCTTGAAATGTATTTCATGTTGAATTTTTGGGTAAATTACACTCCTTTCTGTTGAGAGATACTTAAATCACATTATCCTTAAAAATTACACTTTCCTGCCTTGATAAATTAAATGTGTTACACTTTAGTATATTTTAATGTAAATGAATCTGTTAAAACTGGCAAGATAAACAATTATCTCATGGGCAATTTTCTTCTCTATGCAACTTTTAGTGTTACTACCTGCAAATTTTCAACATCCTATTGTCAGTTTGAGGAGTTTAGACTTGAGAAAGTAAAATTGAATTTTAAACATTCTTATCGGTTTCGAAGCTTAGCCCAGTTTTTATTTCACCCTCTAAAGTCCTAAGTTTGATAATAAGTTATAAATTAGCTACCAATGATGCTAAGTGCTGCAAAGAGTGAAATATTGTTCCCAAGAGACTGGTTTATATTCAAATGTCTTAAGTATAAGATATGACAATCTCTCATGAGGATATTGTAATATTTTAAAATAGAAGGAAAAGTTTTGTCATTTAGGAATTTATCAGGTGGAGGGGTGTATAATTTACTTTTTTTAAATGACCATTTTTTATTTTCGTGTTAGAAATGTAAGGTTAATTTATGAGAGCTTGACCAAAAGGAGCATCATTTGCTGTAGCTATCTTATCCATATAACTCTTATGTTAATTTCTATTGGTTTTTTTAGATAAGTTTGTGATATTGATGCATGCCTGAATAACTTTCTTAACATTGTGGTGTGGGTTTTTTAGGCTCTTCCAGCATTAAAGTGAAGGATGAAAGGACTGGAACAGTACAAACAGTCGGTGCACACAATATTTCTTCAGCTTCTACCTTTTTTATTGGAAGAATATTGACATTCTTTTTGTTGCTAACTACCATGCTAAACAGTTAAATTAACTTGGTTTTGACATAGGTGGATGACATTCATTTTATTTTGTTGTACCATAATTCCTGGAATGATAAGGTGTGCAGTGTGGTTGATATAATCATTACTCGTATAGATAGAATCAACAAAGGGCCAATTTTTTTAGGTTTTTTCAGTAGCTATTTTTTATGTATTATATTTTAAATAGGGAAAGTGTATGATTGATTTTCTAATGAATGCATTGTTTTTCCTTGATTTTTTTTATGATGATGGTGATGAATACTGTTGTTCATACTAACGGTAGTATAAAAAAGAGTAAACTTTTACGAAATACGTAGAATAGTTCAAATAAATTTCTTAAATTTTAAATTTGAAATTTAACTTTTTAGAATTAACAATTATTAATTATATTAGTTTTTATCATTAAAATATGTTAAAATTGAGTAACGAAATGAAATAATAATGTTATGTTAAAGTAACATGTGTTAGTTTATTTTAGATATAAAATAACATAATTTTAGAATTTTTTAAAAGTAATTTATTTTGTATTTGACTTCCAACATTTTTAGTTAATATGATTTTTTTCATCTTTTACTTTATCTTCTTCAGTGTCTTTTTCTTACTTCAGTTATCCCTCTAATGGCATTTACTAAACCGCAAACTTAAATAACATACAGTTAGCAAATGATTGCAGACAGACAAATAATACCATAAGAGGAACAAAACTCATCGGACAATAAATTATGTTGTAAGTAAAAAGGAAATATTAAATTTAAGAAGGATCATCATCTCTTAGAGTGTTTTATATAAACTAAGGAGCAAATGAATTCAAAAAAGAGGAAAAGTCCCAACAATAGAGAAGTGATTATGGAAAACAAAAACATGAATTTTGATTTTCACAAAGTTATAGATATTAAAAAATTATAAGAATGTAATATTACACGTTATAATAAAAATTTTCTGTCTTTAATCAATATATTTAAAGTATTTGTAAAAAAGCATCCTTTCTTATGCGTTGATGATTTTATATTTGTAATAAATTTTAATCATTTATAAATAATATATTGAAAATAATATTTGATAGTATTTTTTGTGTATATAAAAAAAGTGTTGTTGAGGCTCTTTAGTGTGCTTTTTTGGATAGGCGTCGTGCCACTATTCTTTAAGGATGATAAAGTGATCACTCCCTTCCTTTTATTCACAAAGCAAATTTCAACAAAGAATGAAAAGTAGAGAAACAACAGTGAAAGTATGACAAAAATGCAAAGAAATCAGCCATGTTATCAAAAGGTTGAACTCTTTTTTGTCTTACTTGTAAATTACAAACAAGATTAGTAGAATTTATTAGAATATTGTAAATATAGTAAGGGCACATTTTGTAATTATATACTTTTTTCTATAAAATTGAATAGCTTCGTTGTGCGCAAAACACACATATTCATTCTAATATCTCTCAATATTTCTTTTTTCAACATGGTATCTAGAGCCTAAGGAGAGACATTTCATTTACCTACCACCACTGTTCCGCGTCGTTGCCACCATGGTCTGACCTCCAATCACTCCACCGTTGTAGTCACCTCTATTAGATCGGTCGAACCCCGTTGACCACACCCTCTGATAGACGATTGTCGAGTCGTTATCAAAACAAATAAGTTTTCTAAAGATTTTGTAGTATAGAGCCAAACCTAGGTCAATTCACGGAGACACATTTTCAGTCAAATTCAATTTTAGGTTTTCTTTTAAAAAATGCAAATAAGGTTTTTGGGGTTTTGAAAATTACAATTAATCAAATTAAATTATGAACAGAATTAAAGTGAGTAAAAAATGAATTAAGAAATATCAATCCACAGAATATCAATTGCGTGTAACTCTAACTATTACAGTATCTAAAGATTTAAATCCACGTTTGAACAATCACCCAATTCAATTATTAATTCAGTCGAATAACTTAATTAAATAGAGTTATGAATTAAATCAAATAATTATTTAACATAATTCGCATTAATTATCAAATTAGAGCGTCAATCGAGTCCTAATTTGAAATCTAACAACAGAAAAGTCAATCACGATCGCAATAAATAATTCTGAGATTAGAGAGAAAAAGAGAACAAACTCAGAGCAATTAGCGTAGAACTCAAGTCGAAACTATAGTGTATGGATTCCGCGAATTGAACGAGAGGTTTAGCCTTCTATCGAAATGCTTAACCCACGCAAGAATGAGAAAAGAACAAGAGAGTTCGAGAGAAAGTAAAAACAAAGATTCTTATTTCGGTCTAGTTTCAAAAGCTCAAAGTGTCTAATCACTCTCTTTAGTTTAGAACCTTATTAGTCTATTTATAGGTTCTGATTATGGTAAATTAAGTGGCCAAAATGTGGGTCTCAATAATATCTAAAAGCCCAAATATAATTATTAAATAACAAGGGTCTAAATGCAATCCTGCAACAATATTTAGTAAATCTGTCTCAACTTCAAAACATCATAAAAAATAGAAAATAACTCTAAATCTAGCAATCTATATATGCATTTTGAAGCCCTGGATGTGTAGAATCCAATGCAACTATAATCATCCAAAAATGATATGTGTAGAAAAATTTATGGCCAAAATAGTAGTCAGAGGTTAGAATAACCGAAAATTCAAAATAAAAGCATTTATTTGTTATAGGCCCAATTTATTCAAATAAGTAGAAAATGGTAAAAACTATAAAAATAAAGAATATGAAAAGTGTTTATTAATTAAAATAAAACATTAAATGTAAACATAAAATATGTTACATCTCCCTCATCAGAGTCCTCACGTGCCCCATGCGCTGCTCTCCTTTCTGTCGCAATTTCTCACGCGCCACCTTTTCTCTCTGCGCGTGACAGTGCATCTGGCATCCTTTCTTGATGCTGTCGACTGGGGTTTGCTCACCCCTCTCTCCTTTATCGATATCTGGTCTCGGTTGAGTGTTTTGGACATCTATTTGCCCTTGTTATGCCTGTTTTTGCTGTTGTTTGAGCATTTTTCTCTCTCTTCTCACTGACCAATGGCTACCTCCAACACTCAAAAATCTGACACTCAGATTTTTACTAACCATGTCACTACATTACTCCTCTTGGATTTCTCACATTGAATTTTGGCATGTTGGACAGGATTATGAGACACATCTTACCCAAATAAAGACGATGTCCTGGAAGCTAACTATCCTCTGTGGAAAAAGGTTGACGCTCAGTTGTGTTGTATCATCTGAGCCACTATTCACCCATCTCTTTGTGATGTCTTTTGTACTCACAAAACCTACAAAACTATTTGGACACAGGCCCAACAACTCTTTACAAACACTTTTTGGTGACTCTACTAAGTTTGTGAAGATTTCATGAGTATCCTTAGTGCCCATTAGATTAAGGATTCTTTGTCAACCTATCTAGGCTTGGTGTCTAGCCTTCTCTGTGACTTCAATGAATTTCTTCCTCCTGCTGCCGCTCCAGCTACGGAACTTGAAAATCGCAAGAAGTTTTTCATGTCCTTGGTTCTATACAGTCTGCCCATAGAATGTTCTAATGTTCATGATCAGATCTTGAGTAGCCTCACAGAAGCTACTATGGACAGTACTTGGGTGACTCTCCTTCATGTTCCTCCTAAAACCTCCTTTGAGCCTTTGCTTCCTATTCCTATTTATTCTTCTGCTTTGTTTTTTCGCAACACCAATCGACCTCCATAACGAAAGGGCGACAAAGGACATCTCTAGTGTGATCATTGCCATAGACCGGGACACATAATTGATAAGTGCTGGACTCTACATGATTGACCTCCTCTCATTGCCCAAGTGGCTCAGAGTTTTGTGTCTCTTTCGTCAACTTCTGCTCCATTGTTGGCTTTCGATTCAAACCCATCACCTTCCTATGATGATTTCTTGAAAATGGCATGAAGATCGTCAAGCGTTCGGTTCCACTGCTGCTATTGCACACAATGGTAATTTCTTTGTTGGCCTCTCTTACTCTTTAGGTCCTTGAGTCTTTGACTTTCGGGTCACCGATCACATCATTGGTAATAAATCCTTTTTTTACTCTCTTTCTACTTCTGATTATTTACCTTATGTTACCATGGCAAGTGGCTCTCAAACTCAGTTCCAAGGTATTGGTATTATTTATCCTCTTCTTTCTCTTTCTATTCACAATGTCCTTTATGTCCTCAGGGCTCCTTTTAATATTTTGTTCATTAGTTAACTTAACCGGTCTCTTAATTGTGTCATCTCTTTTAATAAAAAATTATGTTTCCTTGCAAGACCAAAGTATGAGGAGGACAATTGGCTCCGGATGTAAGTCCTATGGCCTCTATCAGCTCAACAAGCCTTCTCTTGTTGATTGGGCAACAACATCTCCACTTATGATTCATGCTCGATTAGGACATCTAGGTCTTAATAAGTTGAAACAATTATACCCTAATTTTTCTAAGTTAGAGTCTTTGTCTTGTGAGTCATGTCAATTAGGAAAACATGTTCGTAATTCTTTTTCTAGTCATACTATGAGTTGAGCTTCGTCCCCTTTTGTTTTAGTTCATTCAGATGTTTGGGGTCTAAGTCATATTTCCTCTACATTAGGGTCCATATATTTTGTTAATTTTATAAACAATTTTTTTCGTTGTACTTGGTTATATTTAATGAAAAAAGTTCAATTTTTTTTTTCAATTTTCAATCCTTTTTTCATGAAATAAAAAATCAACTTGGTATCCTTATTCTCACTTTAGAAAGTGATAATGCACATGAGTTTCTATCTGCTCAGTTTCAAACCTTTATGGCATCTCATGGTGTGTTGCGTCAAACATCTTGTTCTCATACCCTCCAACAGAATGGAGTTACAGAACACAAAAAATAGGCATATTCTTAAGACCACCCGAACTCTTCTTATTCACTTTCATGTTCCTTGTTAGTTTTTGGGTGATGTAGTACTTATAGCATGTTATCTCATCAACCGCATGCCTTCTTCCATTATAAAAGGTAAAATCCCTCATGAAGTTCTATATCCTCACCACTCTCTTCATCCTTTACCACCTCGGGTCTTTGATTTTACATGTTTTGCTTATGCTCTTAGTTCTGGCATTGACAAGCTCTCTTCTCGGTCTCATAAATGTGTTTTCCTCGGGTACCTACGATCTTGAAAAGGATATAAGTGTCATTTCCCTGCTCTTCACAGGTATTTCATCTATGCTGATGTTACTTTCTTTGTATATACCTATTCTTTGGGCCTAGAACATCTATATTTGAGTATTCTCCATCCACCAATGCACCTGTTTCAATCTATTTTTTGTCCTCTAGAGGAGTCTTCGTCCCCTCCAGCCCCATCTCCTCCACCTTTGTAAGTCTATTAGCACTGTACTCGTCCTATAGTGCAACCACCTAGTGCTAACAACATCATGGACTCACCTTCAGAGCAAACTCTTTCACCTCATCTTCCAGTCTGTCTCCTGCACCTGACATCCCCATTGCCCTTTGAAAATGTATACATTCTACTCGTAATCCTTCTCCTCATTATATTTTTTTGAGTTATCATTGTCTTTCTCCTTCCTATTATTCTTATCTTTCTTCCTTGTCCATTGTTTCTATTCCTAAGAATGCAGGTGATGCATTTGCCCTATCTAGAGTGGCAACAAGCTATGCTAGACAAAATGTGTGCATTACAGAATAGTAGAACTTGGAACCTCGTTCCCCCTACCATCAGGGAAGTCAATTGTTGGTTGTTGATGGGTATATATGGTAAAGGTTGATCCAGACGGCGAGGTTGACCAACTTAAGACCCGTCTTGTCGCTAAAGGCTATACTCAAGTCTTAGGGTTGGATTATGGTGACACTTTCTCTCTAGTGGCCAAATTTCCTTCTATGTGACTATTCCTATCCATTGCTGCCATACGTCATTAGCCTCTTTATCAATTGGATATCAAGAATGCTTTCTTACATGGTGATTTACTCGAGGAAGTCTACATGGAGCAACATCCTTGCTTTGTTACTCAGGGAGAGTCTTCTGGTCTTGCATGTCGACTGCAAAAATTTTTATAAAGCCTTAAGCAGTCAACCAGAGCATGGTTCAGTAGATTTAGTACTGTGATTCAACAGTTTTGCATGACTCAGAGCGATGTTGACCATTTCGTCTTCTATCGTCACTCACCTACCCGTTGTATCTACCTGGTTGTTTATGTTGATGACATTATCATCATGGTAGTGATCATCTCGGCATCGCACAGGTGAAGCAACATCTCTTCAAACATTTTCAAATAAAAGATTTAGAAAACTCAAATATTTCTTGGGAATAAAAGTAGCATAGTCCAAAAATGGGATCATCATATCCCTAAAGAAGTATACAATGGATATTCTGAAATAAACAAGAATGTTAAATTCCAAGAAAGTCGACACTCCCATGAATCCCAATGTCAAGCTCATGACAAATCAGGGGAGCCTTTTCTAGATCCTGAAAGGTACAAAAGATTAGTAGAAAAGTTGAACTACCTTACTGTTACTCGTCCAGATATCTCATTCACAGTGAGTATAGTAAGTTAATTCCTCAACTCTCCATGTAAGACATTGGGATGTAGTGACTTGCATTGTTCGATACATCAAAGGAGCTCTAGGAAAAGGTCTTTTGTGTGAAGACAAAGGACACTCAAGTTATGGGGTATTTTGATGCAGATTGGGCAAGATCTCCCATAGATAGAAGGTCCACCTCTGGATTCTGTATATTTGTCAGAAATAACCTTGTTTCTTGAAAAGTAAGAAGTAGAATATTGTTGCCCGATCTAGTGTGGAAGCGAAGTAGCGAATTATGACTATAACAAGTTAGGAGCTTATATTGCTCAAATAGTTGCTTCAAGAACTAAAGTTTGGATATGTTACACATATGTCACTTATATGTGATAAGCAGGTTGTCATGTACATTGCTTCAAATTCAGTATTCCATGAGAGGACAAAGCACATTGAAATTGATTGCCACTTTGTCAGAGAAAAAATCATGTCTGGGACTAGTTTTGTCAATTCTCATTATCAACTAGCAGATATATTTACTAAGTCACTAGGGGTCCATGGATTGACTACATATGTAACAAGTTTGGTGCATATGACCTATATGCTCCAACTTGAAGGAGTGTTAAAATCTATTAAAATCTTATAAGTATAATAACTGTATATTTTGTAATTAGATATTCTTCCCTATAAAATTGAATAGCTCTGCTATGTCTAAAACACACAGATTCATTATAATGTCTCTTAATATTTCTTCTCTCAACAAAGATAAAAGATTGAAATTTGTCTATTATGTAATATCTATATTTCTTCTTTCTCAAACTTATTAAGTGAAAGAAATTTTGGACAAAAATAAGAAAAATTGTTCTATTTTTATTAAGAGTTTTTCCAAAAATTACATTATCAATCAATTAAAATATATATTAAAATTTAAAATTAATTGTTATAAAAAAACAATAATCTTATTAATATATTTATCTATAATTGAATAAAAAAAGTTACACTGTCAAGGCATTTTAATTAAATTATTTTATTAGTATGATGAAATTTCCCACTTTATATTAATATTCATTTTGAAGCCATTTTGAATAAAGGAAAAAAAATCAACCTACATAAAAATGAAATACAAAAATAAAAGATTGTTATAATTGATAAGTTGCATAACAAGTTATTTATAAATATTTATTTGATAATAACATTAAATACTATATTTATTAAATATAATATATAATCAATATAAACAATAAAATTAAATATTACATTAATTAAATTTATAAGCTCTTTTATTCAACAGAATATAAAATTATTGAATGACTTTCGTATTTATAAAATGTATTATAAAAACTTATTACTAAACAAAAAACTAATTATATAAAATTTAATACCAAAAAATACATGCTAAAAAGTTATTATTTAGAAAAATTCATACTTTAAGATAATAAAAATTAAATACATACATACATACATATATATATATATATATATATATATATATATATATATATATATATTCAATGTTTTCTATATAAATATTTTAAAATACGAAATGAAATAGAAAAAAGGTAATAATTTTATAATTAAAAAATAAAAATAGTTTTCTAAACCAAATAATTTATATTTTTGTCAAAATTTTAGTTTGTTTACATAAAAAAACACACACAAAAAAAACAGTTTATTGATAATGTACATATTGAAAAAAATAATGTAATTATAAAAACTTTTTCAAATAAAAATAATTCTTATAGTATTAAATTGTTCTAATTTATATAAAAACCTTTTATAGAGTAAATCTCTCTCTATATTCTTGAAATAAATTTAAAAAAAAAACAAAACAAAAGATAACATTAAACAAAACTAAACACCAATAAAATTCACTTGATTGAAAAATATATATCACTTTAAAATTGTTGATAATAAATTCAAATATATCAATATCTATACTATATATAAGAGTTTATTATTTATGAAGTAAAATATTAGTGAATTTATTCTCTTTCACATATTGAATTACATTTTCTCTTTTCATAATAGTTTTACTATTTATTCATATATTTTTTAATTTTTTTAAATTTTAAAGATTAAATTATTACTTAACTTTCACTTATTAATTTATATAATTTATATATTTTTCATAAATATTTATTTTTACATAAAAAATCTTAATTTTTTTAAATTTAAAGTTATTTATAAGAGTTTTAACTTTAAAATATATCAATATTAATATATATTTGTTATTGATATTTAATTAATTTTTTCTTTACAATAAAAGTATTATTTAAAATAAAATATATTTTAAAATTATTTAATTTTATTATTTAGTTCAATGGTAAAAAGAAAGAGATTTATTAGCTTGCTATTTAGTTCGAATTAGTAAAATAAAAAAAATTATAAAAGTCATTCAACAGGCTTTGGAAAGAATTCTCACAGACCATGTGAAAATTTAGAATTGTGAAAACAAGAGTTAAAGAATTAAGAATTTATTAATAGGTGATCAAAATAATTTTCCTTCGAAATAGAAAATTCATCTACTGGATTTTTTTAGTTTACAAATTCTTTTTCAATTAGTTAAAAGAATATAAAAAATTAATTTTCTTACATCCATATTCATGATGATAGAATTTATGTCATAATTTAGAAAATAATTGTATAATTTTGTTTGTAATTAAGAATGATGGAAAAATTATTAATAATTTTATAAAAAGTATTTTATTAAAGATAATTATTACTCAACAAATTCTAATTTTGAATTTTGAAGAAATATGATTAATTTATAAGTATTTTTTTTTATCTTTTATTTATTCAAATAAAATGTATGATATATTTTTTCTTATTATTAAATAAAACAAAACAAAAAGATTGAATTAATCTAAGTCAGAATCGATAAAATCAAAATTATTTATTTTAAAAATATATCAAAAGATAATCCTTAAATTTATTTAAGGCTTAAAGTATATGAGATTAAAATCTCATATACATTCTGAAATAGATACAGGAACAGTAATATTATCACTGTCTAGCACTTTAAATACAATTGATATACTTAAAGCACAATCCACGTATAGTTTTTTGAATGAAATTTGTAATGTCAACCTATATATTTTATTTATAATTATAAAATAAAATTAAATTAATTATTTTAAAAATTATTATTTAAAATAATCTTATTATATATATACATTTATAAATATAAAATTATATTCTTTAATTATTAAATTACATGTATATTTATTCTAAAATAAAAACAATGCCCTAACTACTAAACTAATAATTAGTTATAAATATGTTAATATCTACAATATGTCATATATATATAATTAATTTTATGATGAGAAGTTAATGTTATTATATCTTTAAAGGAGATACGCTATTAGGGTTCTTTTTCTCCAAGAAGTGTTCTTTGACATTCGAGAGAGTGGGACAACGCTATTAGGATTCTCACCCTAACTTTCCACACAAAATATTTTTGAGAGAAACTTGGAGGGAAATAATAGTTTGTTAGAAAGATTGCGACGTAGATCTAGTTCCTTGTCCTATTCGACCCTGAAGGATGGAGCAAGGTGAAGGGGAAAAAAGATAGAAGGAAGAGACAAATTTGATGGATCAGAGCGCAAAGAAGGTAAAGTTTGACTCCACAGACTCAAGTGATCTACTGGAGGAAAGCATGCAAGAAGATTGCAGATCTGATGCTGTCTTGATGGATCAGGTGTTTTCTAACTCGAAACTTTCTGAAGCTTATTCATATAAAGATAAAGGAATCGGGAATAGTGAGTTAGACTTAGTGTTAAATGACACTGATATTGTTAAATCAGTCTTAGAAGATTTTAACATTAGCTCTGAACTGGAAGACAATGAAGAAGTTCAAGATGTTGCCCAAAATCTTTACCTTGACCTCAAAATCCCCCTTGAGCATTATGAAGGGTGGTGAAAAACTTCTTGGCAAAACAGTTAGTTTTAATTACTTAAATCAGAAACTGAATACTATTTGGGAAAAAATAGGTCCCTAAAAATCTTAAACTTAAATAATGATTTCTTTCTTGTTAGATTTAAAAATGTGGAGGATTATAAGCTGGCCTTTTTTTAAGGGCCTTGGTTGATCTTGGACCATTATCTGTTAGTCCAGAGGTGGAGATCCCTATTCAGGACTAAAGACTATCATCTTAAGAAAATCGCAATCTGGGTTCGTATACTTGATCTGCCTTTAGAACTGTATAACAAAAAGTTTCTTTGGCAAGTTAGATCATGCTTGGGGTTGATGTTAAAAATTGACCCTTACACCTCCTTGCTTTCTAGGAAAAAATTTGCCCGCATTTGTATTAAAATAGATCTCAAAAGGAAATTAGTTCCTACTTTTAGAGCTTTGGGGCAGGAATTTAAAGTGGAGTATAAGAGATTTCATTTAATCTGTTTTAATTATGGTAAATATAGGCATCGCTAGGAATAGTGCGGGGAGGTAGTTAATTCTAGTATGCCTAGTATTGACCATGGTTCGAGGGTACCAAATATGTTTGAAGGGGGTGAGGGCTTATAAGGGAATAATTGTAATCTGAGGAGGGACATGATCATTGATAATCAGGACAATGAGGTAGGGAAAAAGGATGATATTTTTGGGCCTTGGATGTTAGCTAAAAAATAATATAGGAGGAAACCTAGTCCCCCCTCTTCATTTTGTGAGTCCTTCTAAACATGTTAAAATTAAGGAAGCTTCCTCAGGATCAAGATTTGATGTCTTGAACAACCCATCTAAGGATTTGAATCAGGAAGTTGAACCTATTAACTATAAACCTCCAGGCTCCTCCCAGAACAAGGTTTCTCCATACAGGGACCATCATACTAATAAGCCTTCAAATAAACCTTATAGTTCTTCTAAGACCTTAGACCTTACTAAGAAAGGAACCAAAATTAATACCTAGTTTATTAAGGGTAGCATGAACAAGAGTGTAAAAGCATATCCTCAGTTTGCCCAGAATAATTCTGGGAGTAATAATCAGGTGGACCAAACAAGTACTTATGATAAGGAAAGTAAAGAAATCATGCACCTAATGAAAACTTTCCAGAAAAACCTCCAAAAGAAAAACTTAGGTAAAAATTATTTAGGACCTTATTGGCCTTAACTCTGAAATTTTTGGAAAGAATAGGAGTTTCCTCAACTAGATCCTACAAATAAACCTCCTGATAAACCTTTAACTATGGAGCTTGATAGTGCTTCTGGTCAAGAACATATTAACGTTAATAATGGAAACTATTCATATATTCGTTTAGCAGTAGTTCAGCATTCTATGAATGCTTCAAACTATATCCCTTGAATTTATGAATTGCTTGTTTTGGAATTGTAGGGGTGTTGGGGGTAAGACTTTTTGCAGACTCATGAATGACTTGATTAGGATACATAATGTTGATTTTTTAGCTCTATTTGAACAAAAAATAAATCTTACTAAAGCTGACCTTGTTATAAAAAAGCTTAGTTTAGACAGTTCAGTAAAGATAGATGCAATAGAATTTTTTGGGGGATATGGTGTCGCTGGAACTCTAAAAAAATCAAGGTTGATATTCTAGATAAAAATAAATACTTTATCCATCTGAAAGTGAGGTTTGATCAACATGATTGAGTGTTGTCCTCAATTTATGCCAGCCCTCAGGAAGGGTTGAGAGCTCAATGTTGGGAATCCTTATTAACTTTAGTAATATAGTCAAAGGCCCCTGATGTTTGGCTGGAGATTTTAACTCAATTCTTTTTGAGAATGAGAAATCTGGAGGTTGGCCAATAAATCTTAGACTCTTAAACTAATTTGCTAATTGTTTAAATGTGTATGGGATTCAGAATTTGGGATTCAAAGGGAGTCCTTTTACCTGGCAAAAAGGTGTTATTAAAGATAGAATTGATAGGGTGGTGAGTAATGATTCCTAGAGACTGTTATTCCATAATAGTTCTGTAATACATCTCCCTATTTTAAAATCTGACCATGCTGCTTTATGGCTTAAAATAGAGGACAGAATAATAGTACGCCTTATAATAAAGGTTTTAAGTTTCCAGCTCCTTGGTTAGCCCATAAGGATTTTAAAAATCAGGTTAGGAATTCTTGGATCCCTTCAAAATCTTAGCCTGATAATGTTAATAATTTCAAGAATAATATTTCTGATTGGAATTTAAACGTTTTTGGTAATAATTTTTGGAGGAAAAGGAGGCTCCTAGTAGAATTAGTGGTATTTCAAATAAATTAAATGTTCACTTTAATCCTTTCTTGATTAACCTTAGGAAATCCCTTTGGGTGGAATATCAGAGAATTTTGGATTTTGAAGAAGCATTTTGGTTTCATCACTATAAATCTAGTTAGATCAACTTAGGTGATAGAAATAACAAGTTCTTTCATAGGACTGTGATGATTCACAGACAAAAAAACCAAATTGAAGCTCTTAGAAATGAGTAGGGGGACTGGGAATTTGATCCCAGTATTATGGAAGAAATGATTCTTAGCTATTTTTAGGATATGTACTCTAACACCTGTTCTTCTGATAATCCTCTTATCACTACAATTAGTTTTCCTTGTAACACTAAATTTTTTAATATTATTTATTGATAATTATATAAATCTATATGTATATTCATGTGTGTATTTTTAGATATATGTTGTGAATATATATATGTGTGTGTGTGTATATATATATATATATATATATATATATATATATATATCTGTGTGTGTGTGTGTGTGTGTGCATGACTGCTTGGGCTAAAATGGGTTAAGTGCCTAAATACCGGGCGAGATACTGGGATGTTCTCGCTACAGCGAGAGGGCCCTGGGAGGAAGGACTGAAACTGTCACTTTCTCGCTGTAGTGAGAAACGTCTCACTGTAGCGAGAAAGCGACAGTTTGGGGTGCATTTCTGGGTGCAGTCTCGCTGTATCAAGATTTTGCAGAAACCAAAGTGCAATTTTCTTTGGTTTTTTCGCTGTAGCGAGAAGGCGTGTCGCTGTAGCTTCCCTCGCTGCAGCGAGAATATCTCGTTGTAGTGAGAGTGTTGCGACCAGAAAAGGATTTAAAGGGGGTTAGGGTTCGGGGAGAGTTATTTCTCCCTCTTGCTTCGAAATTCCTTTGATCCTCTTGTTCCTAAAGCCTATTCCATCGAATAATTGCCTCCAAAGCCGTTTGGGAGCTTGATTGAAGGTTGAATCCGTGTGAGAAACGCTTGGAGGTAAGTTTTAATGGTTAGAGTTCCGTTTCTCATCCCCTTTTTCTCTGTTTTCGTGGTTTCCTCAGGTTCTCATGGAGTTTCTCCATATGTTTAAGACAAAATCCATGAGGGGAAGCATTTCTTGGTGGATTTAGTGTGTGGGTCTTCAATCCAAGGTAAGGGGGGACTCTATCCTACTCTTTTGTGCATGAATTGTTGTTGTTTTGCTGAATATTGTGTTGTGACTGAGTTAGTGGATAGAAAATTGCTGAGAAATGTAATGTGGATTAAGTGCTGCGATGTGTGAACATTATGTGTGTTGACCCAAAATTGATGGATTGTATGTAAATGTTGTGTGATAGAATAAGGACATGTATGCCAAGTGTTGTGAATGAGTATGGGCACTTGTGCCATGTATTTGAATGAATATTGTGAAAATGTGGGCCCAAGGGTAGTGTAATATAAATGATAATTGTAGGCTATGTGTCATGTGCTGTGAAATGGAATGTGAGCTGTGTGCCATGTGTAAGCATGATTACTACATGCGTGAATAGAATATGTGCGATTAGGCGTATTAGCACCGTTGTAATGTAATATGAATGGTTCAACGATACACTGGGGATGTGGGAGATGAGGACGGTAGAAATACCTTGTGGAAGAGGGAGTGGTGGTGACACCGACTACAGAACGGGTGCACCACGGGCCACACACTCTCTTCCTGACTAGACCTCTGACTACTATTTTTGTTGAGCGACCCGTGACTGCCCACGTGGTATCAGTGAGGCGGGGGTAACTGGTGACCATTCACGGTATAAATCTGTGATCACAGTACTATAGTGAGTGACTGGTATGCGTATGCATGGATTTGTGTTTTGTACTTATGGATGTGAATTGCTGCCTGTGATTGTGTTTGTTGAATGTATTGAGAAGGTTATAGAGGTGAGACTCTATGTTGATTGTGTGTTTTGGGTAGTGTAGAGTACTCACTCTTATAGTCATTTTTCAGGTAATCAAGACGATCAGCACCGGACTCAGTGAAGGGATGGATGAACTGCTATAGGACTTAGTTTTTATTTTAAAATTTGTTGTAACTAAACTAATCTGGTAGCAGTCATTTGATATTAATTTATAACCCTTCCCTTATTTTGAAGTATTTTATGAAAATTGGTTATTTGAATTTGTGAAATTCTTATTAAATTGAAATTAAATTTATGGTGTTACATTCCTGCTCTCAGTATAATTGACCTTGAGACTTTAAGTTCTAATCCTACTTCTGAGGAAGTGAAAGCTGCCTTTTTTAGTACAGGTAATTTTAAAGCCCCTGGTCCAGATGGGCTTCATGCTGTTTTCTTTAAAAATCAATGGGACTTTTTAGCTCCATTTATCTGTAGATTTGTCACTAAGGTCTTTAATAATCCAACCAACATTTTTGAGGTTAATGATACGTTGATCTTTCTAATCCCTAAAATTGATTCTTACTTTCAGGTTAAACATTTTAGACCCATCTCTCTGTGTAATATAAGCTATAAGATCATAACCAAAATGCTGGCTAATAGAATTAGGGAGGTTTTGTCTCATATTATTTCGGACAACCAAACTAGCTTTATTAAAGGATGTCAGGGTATTGATAATACCCTAATTTTGCAGGAAATTGTCCATTCTCTAAATAATTCTAATAAGAATAATAAGTATATGATAATTAAAATTGATTTGGAAAAGGCTTATGACAGAATTAGGTAGAATTTTATTAAGGACACCTTGAAGGTTATTGTTTTTAGCTCTAATTTCTCTTCCCTTATTAGTCACTACATATCTTCATCTTCCATGTCTATTAGTTGGAACAATAATAGAACTGAAGCTTTTAAACCTAGTAGGGGTATTAGGCAGGGGGACCTCATTTCCCCTTATCTCTTTGTTATGTGTATGGAGAGACTTGATAAAGCTTTATCTTCACTCGCACACTTCCCGGGAACTTCCCAAAAGGTCACCCATCCTATAATTGTTTTAAGTTAAGCACGCTTAACTTTTGAGTTCTTAAGTGATAAGTCACTAAAAAGTAAATGCATTTTGTTGGTATAGGTAGTCCTAATCAATTCCTTTAAGCTATCCTCAATTTTATGGTCCCAGACCTACACAGCTTCTGGATCCCTCTCATTCTGGTGTAAGTTTGATTCGTTCATGTGCCCCTTACCGCTGGAAGCCTGCTAGGTAGCCGCCCCTTGTCCGTGCCACATTGCACCTTATTGTAACAGTTCGACAACTTATTCGGGACTGACGACTGTCCCCACAAACCAACACGAGACTTTTCATTGTGCTTTGTCCTCACTCGCATACTTCTCGGGAACTTCCCTTTGGAGTATTGGTGTAATTTTTATATATTATCTTTCAATCATAAATTGTTCTATAAGATATTAATTTTGTAATAATTACTTAAAAAAATACATACATAATAAATTTTTATTATTTTAAAAATTATTTTTAAAAAACTAATTATTTTTCAGACTATGTTTCGTAGAAGTAGCCTTTAATTTATTTAGAAACTTCTAACTTATTAATTTGATCAATTAATCAATATAATTACTTCTAACTTATTAATTTGGTCAATAAATTAGTATAATTATTTAGTAACTATAGAATAAAAAGAACATATGACTTTTAAAAACTGGCTTTTCAAAATTTATTTAAAGTGGTATTTAATTTTAAAAAATTAACTATTAATATTTCTATTAAATTTTTATCTTTCATTTTTGTAAAAATAATTTACATGTTACACAATTAAAATATCACATACATATGTTGATTTTATTATCTTTCTGTGTTCTTAATTTCTCATCCCTTTTTCAAAGGCTATCCACCAATATTTTTATTACATCTTCACCTCTCAAAAAAAAAAAAAAAAATATATATATATATATATATATATATATATATATTAACAAGAAAATTTATCATTCACATAATTACAAATCTAATATGTTAATCTTATTTATTTTATTCTCTTAATTTTCATGGTATAATTTTTCTTTTTTCTTCATTTTTTTCATCTTGTTATTATTAATAATAAATAATATATTTTACTAGACAAAAATAAATTCAATAGATAAATTATATTTTAAAAACTAAAAATAAATTATTTAAATCAATTTATATAATCTTTGTTGATATAACATATTAAAATTAATAAATTTAAAAATAAATTTAAATTATTATTTAGACCAATAATATTATTTTATTAATAAGACATATTATAATAAGTTATATGTAATTTTAATATTATATTTTCTATTAAATCATTTAATATAAATAACTAAATTTTTAAATAATTTAATTTCATAAAATACTTATATAACTATAAATTTTTAATTAAAATCTAAAGTTTTTAACTAGTTTTATAGTTGAAAATTATCAATTCACAATTTTTAGTTCGTTTTATCAAGTATAACCTAATATTTTGACATATATTTTTTATTTAAGTTTTTAAGTAAAATATTTTCAGATTGAAAATTAAAAAATCTTATAAAATAATTTTTTATGATATAAAAATATAATTACATTCTCTAATATTTTCAAACTTAAAATTACTTTTAAATATTTTTAATTCTTATTATTATCCATTCAAATCTTGTTGACTTATTATTATAACGAAATATTAATAAAAAAGCTATTATGATTGAAAATTTGGATCTCTTCACTTTCAATTGTATATGTTAATTTCGATTATAATATCTTGTATTATTTTATTTTTAATTTTAAAGTTAAATTTAATTTTTAAAATTTTTAAATGAACATAAATTTAATTACTAGTATAAATATAATTTATTAATTATTATAAAGAATATTTTAAAAATGATATTTTTAGAAGAAGCGTTAATGTTTTAAAGAATTAATTTTAAAATTAAATAGAAAATAGAAACAATTTAGTGAAATATTGTATAAATGTTTTTTTAACATTCCTAATAAATATGATTTCTATAAACTAAGAACGTTTATGAACGCCAAATGACTCCTTGTTTTTTTACTCTCGTTTTTATCACTCTATTTTTCTTAATCAACTTTCAATTATTTAATGCTTACATTAAGAGTGTGTTTAATTGATTTTTCCAGTTAGCTAAACAAGTTTGTTTATCCAAAATATTATTTGGTAAAATAAGCAAAATGGTTAGTTACTACTATTATTTAAAACATTACTTCAATTAGTTGAAAATAATTTTCTTATTTTTATTTGTAATATTTCTAATAATTCATTTTCTACCTATTTAATTTTAAAAACTTAACATTTTTTTTAATATTACATTCAATACTCAAAGCACCATCACTCACAAAAAAACAAATAAATCTATAAAAGAAAATACATTTTTCATAGAAATGTTCGTTACAATTTAATTTAGACTAAAAATATAAATATTTTTAATTTGTAGAAATAAAATTTTATTTATTTCGATTTTAATGTATATTTTATGAAAAACGAAATGAAAAACATGTAACAAATGAAGAAAAAGCAAATAAATGTCACAATTTTAAGATATCAAATCCGTTTTCTTTAAAATATAAAAGCATCAAAATAAAAAATATAAATTTAATTATATTATCTCCTTATTTAATAAAAATAAAAAATATTATCCTAATTTTTAAGATAATAAATAATTTTAAATATACAGACTGTAAATCTTATAATTATAACAATATATATAATTATAAAAAAAAATTAGTTAGTTATAATTATAATTTTTTTTTTGCTACTTAAAATTTCAAGTGTTGATCTAATAACCAATTACATTTGTATCTATTATTTTATATTTATTAAATATTTTAACAATTGATTTTATTAAATGTTTTAAATGTAATTAATTAACTTATCAACTTTTAACTTTAACTTTCAGTTAATATTAAAATTTCAAATTTCCCTAAATTTTAGTTAACTTCTAATTATTTTCGCATTGAATCATGTACAGTGCATTTTTTGTTTTATTTAGTTTTATGCAGTGCATGTGTAAAACTATCGAGTAAACATCGACAAGTTGTTACCATTTAACTGCTGCATTGAAGATTTAGCTAGTTTTTATTTTTATGCATAATTGCATATAGATGTTCTCCAAGATTTTATTTAAAAGTTTGGAGAAAAAGAAAAACAAGAATTTGAAAGATAAAGGAAAAAAAAATCAAATAATGAGAGTTAACAATTTATTTTTAATTTGAGAAAATTTTAAAATATCAGTTTATGATAAAATTTGGAAAATTTATAAAAAAAATTATTTCATGTTTAAAAATTTCTAAAACAAGTGTTACCATAAAAAAATAAAATTCTTATTCCCTTTCAAATAGAAGTATTAAAAAATTTCTCTCCAATTCAAATTATATTTTTTGTCTTTTATTTTAAATTTTTAATCTTACCTTTGTTTCTTTAATCATTCATTTAATAATAATATAAATAATTATTTCAAAATCATCTTAACTTTGTAAATAAAAAAAAAATTAAATAAGAGTGTTTTAATCAAGGTATAATAACATTTGTTAATGAAATCTTAATCTATATACATGAACCTTTTCAGAGATAATAGCTTTAGAATGGAAAGGGAGGAGTATTTAAAATAAATTTATGATTTAATTTTTAGTTTGAACTGCAATTTTGTAAACATTTTTGCAAAAAATATTTATGTGGACTAACTCTTCCAAAATTGAAATCTTGATTAAGAAGAATCAAACCTATTAAATCAATTTTAGTTGAATCTATTATTTGATTTAGAGGAGTTTGAAGGAGAAAGGAAAAAAACAAAAAAAAAAAGTCATAATTTGTATTTTATAGCTTTTATTTGATTTAGAGGACTTTGAAGGAGAAAGACAAAAACAAAAAAAAGAGAGTCATAATTTGTATTTTATAGCTTTTATCTACTTTTTATTATTATTAGAATTTTTTTCTTTTTTTTTATATTACAATTTTTTTTTTGTTTTTCAAATTATTTAATCTAAATTCGACTCAAATCACACATTTAAATGTGATGAATCAATAAATTATTAAGATTTTTTTACATAAATAAAAATTTAAATTCAAAACATTATTTAAACAATATTAAATCGCTTGCCCTTTTATCTGATGAAACTTCTTTGAACCAATAGATTTATTATAATAGCCATTCTTACAAATAGTTTTAATATAAATTCTTTATTTTATATCATATATTAATTAGTTATTTTTTATTTATCTTAAATTATTCTTTATATTAAAATATTAAAAAATATTTAATATTTTTCAAAAATAATCTTATTTATTAAGAATTCTTTTTGTAACTAATATAATAATTCCATTACTTATTCTAATGTAATAATTTCAGAATTAATGATAGGAATATTCTGATAAATTTAATTTATTTTACTATGATAATTTATAAAATTAATTCTTTTCTTAAAATAAGTATATTAATATTATAAATAACATATACCATTAGACGTAACGAGTAATTAATATACATACACTAACACACAATTAAACTTTGTACCGGGGCATATCGATGTAAGATTTCTCTAAAACATACCAAAATTTAATGGTAAATTTAAAACATACCAATTAAAATTCTGAAGTATTCAATATTTACTTTTAGAGTAAGTAGACTATTTTTAAAAACATACTAATACTTTTTCTATTTCAAATCCTATCTATATGTTTATAAATTTAAATCATGTTCATATGATAAATTTAAAATAAAATTAAATAAAAAGATGTTAATAGATCTTAAAAAAATGTTTTTACATTTATAATATATTCATAAAAAATATTTTTAATATAAAAGTATAATGTAACCGAGATTTTTCATATAGCATGTGTAACTCATCAAATATTAATCCTTACATGTTCAGTTAAAAATATTTTTAACGTGATTTAATATTTTATAAACAACTTTTTTTAAAGAAAGAGACATATAATCCTTAATTTTATTTTTAAATTTTAAATTATATGCGTGCATATATATATATATATATATAATTTTTTAAAAATAAATTAAGTTTATAAAGTTTTGTAAAATTTAATTTGATAATTTATTGAATGATTTTATTTTAATATATAATATTTTTTTGCTATTAATATATGATATATTTTATAAAATATAAATAAATACTAGTTCTAAAATTATATTCATATCAACATTCAAATTTTTTAAAATTATATATATATATATATATATATTATAAAATAATATTATAATATTTAATAATTTAATTAAATATTTTTTTATTTATAAAAGGTTATAAAATAGAATAAATTTATATAGCACATGAAATTGTATATGTATGTATGTGAGTTATGCTCTATTAACATTAAATGTCAAATTTATATATTTATATATTTTAATAATTTTTTATAGAAGTTAAACTTAACTAATTTAATAATTAAATTATTTTATATTATATTTATAATTATATATGTGTTTTATATAACTTAGAGTAAGTATGTATTTAAAATTTGATAATTATTTATATTTTACAAATATAATAATTGTTAAAATAAAATAATATGATAAGATACCTTATTAATTTTATATATATAAGAAATTATTAAACAGTATATATACTAGTTTGAGACTAAATTTTAATGAATATGTGTCAAGTGCCTGTAAGTTAATACAAAACAATTTAAAATTTTAATTATTTATATCTTATTACAAACAATTCCAAATTCGTTTCTCAATATTTTATTTATGGAAAAATTTCATTAATACTTTTTTCATAATTCAATTTTTTATGTTAATTTATTACAACCATATTATGGTAAGAATTTGTTAATATTTTATCATATGTTCAGACTTTTGAGTTAATTACAAATATTAATTATTCTTTTATAACTTCATGTAATTAATAAAATAATATTTTCCTGCATTAAATAAAATCATCTATTCCTGTATTAAATAATTTGGATTTTTAAATTTTTATTATTTAAAATATTACATGCATGAATCAATTAAAACTAAAAAAAAATGTATCTTCTAATATTAATTTAATCAACTTGAAAATTGTAGCTTTATTAGTTATATTTTATATAAAAATTGTAATTTCTTTAATAAAAATTTAATCATATGATGTAATTTTTTATTGGATTATAACTATTAATAAGAACTGACTAAAAGTTTTGAATTTAATTGCACCCAAAAAACGGCTTTAATAATTTATTTATTGTAAAAATATCTTTCTAATACTTTTCGTAAAATATTTATATTGAATGCTTTAATTTAATTTCTTAATCAATTGCTAAGGACAGAATTAATGCCATTTTTTTTTTGTTACAAATAAGCTTTATTTAAATTGTTTTCCTTGTTTATTTTTCTTATATATATATATATATATATATATATATATATTTATAAGAAACATTTTTTTAAAATGTCAAATAATGGAATAAAAACCTTTCTATTTGTTATTGGAAACTGATTTTACGTAGACGAGAGAAAAGGTGATGAGGTAAATAATTAGGGAAAAATGAAAATATCACCCGCTTGAGATGCATTATAAGACTTGGAGAATATCTGAAAATTAATGAGGGATATGCTTGACCAAATACAAGAGAAGTTAGAATGAATTATGATAATTTGATTTTTTCACTAAACATTTATAAGCGAAGAAAATAAATTGATTTATATATTTTAACTTTTTTAAAAAAAATTCTTCATCTAACAATTTCATAAATTGATGTGTATGAATTAATTTTAAATTATAAAAAAATTATTTCATTCTATTTTTTTATTTTTATAAATATTTGCTGAAATTTTTATTTAAACTAGCTTTATACGTGTAATTTACCAAAACAAAAATAAATTTACTATACGTAGATAGGGATTTTTGCCATGTCATTTATTGTAAGAAGTGTCATACTGTATATAGAAAAAAAAATGTTGCCATATATAAATCAACAGTGCATTTGGATGAGATATTTTAAGTAAGTAATTTATTTTTTAAAATAATTTATAATTTTATAGAGTAAAATTTATTATTTAAATATTTAATTTAAAAATTTAGAAATTTTAGTGAAAAATTTTAATTTTAAATCTTAAAAAAAATTATATTTAAATTTTTTATATAAAAAATTAATACAAAACTTATAACTAATAATTTTAAAATAAGCATGAATTAAGCTATCGTCATTCAAACATAAACTAAAATGATCAAATTAATGTGTGTTAAATTTAGTTTATTTTTAAAATAATTATTTATGTTTATTATTTTTTGGGACCATTTTTCATGAAAAAATATAAAATTATCTGCAATTAAATATACTCTGTTATTATTCTACTTATTAATTGTTATTATTTAATATATATTATTATTAATTTTTATCCTACTTGACACATTATATATATAGTCATTGTATATTCATTTAAAATTTTATCTAATTTAATTTTTAATAATTTATTAATTAATACAATATATAATATTAAAATATGTATTAAATTATTATTAATTGAATTGTAATTTAATTATAATTGAATTAATGAATCATAAATTAGTATTTTGATGACTTTAGTTACCTACACACCATTACATATATTTTTATATTTAAATATTTTTTATTATTTAATTACTTTTATATACCATATTTCTCAAGATATCCTTAAAAGAAACAAATACGAACCTTATGAAGGAAACTTTCGTATTTAGCCCTTAACTGAGGTGGAGAAGAAACAGAATATAGGCCATTATATTTATGGAATAAGGGCAATGGGGGTTGACGTATATATGGAAAAATAAATTAAAATTAATGATAATGATTTTTTTTTTAGGAAAATTTAATGATAATAGCGAACAATTTACAATAACACTATTCTATTTTTTTTATTATAAATAATTATATATGCATATATATATATATATATATATAATCTTACATTAATGTAATTTTTATTTAATAATAATTAATTTCACATGCACTTAAACTACAATCCTTCTACCGGCTCCTTGTACAATATGTGCCAGCTTTACATACAAATAATAATCACTTTCCTTTTATCATCACTCTCTGCGGTAGCCGTAATAGAAGAATTAGTGGTGTTGTATTTCCTTCATTTACATTTAAAGATCCATTTTCATTTCCTATAACACTGTGCATGTGTACCAAATCTACCTAGAGCAAAATTCTCCACTGTTTTATATAGCATAGGATCAGAGTCCATTAGTCAAATAATCTTAGTTTCCATTTCTTAACAAACCTGTATCCACTGCGATGGAAAACAAGAACAAAGACAACAACAACAGTGAAATTATGGTATCAAATTCTGAAGGAGTCTTTCATGGTTTCTCTCCCCAAAGGAAGACTAAGGAAGAAAAGGGTTTCGATTTAAATGAACCCTTAATGGATACAAGACTTGAGGCTTCTCCTCCTCGTATTGATATCAATATGGTTCCAGACTCTGAGGTACACGGTGCATTTTTTAATATATTTTTTACACTTCTATAGTAGATCAGATTTTTAAAAGTTAAAATACATATTATTTTGAAAATATATAATTTATTAAATAAGTATTTTAGCTTTTTAAAAACTGTAATAATCACAGGAAATATATCTAAAAATATGTTAAAAATGTGTTCGCTAACATTTAAAAAATGTTCCTTTTTGCTTACTCGTAATTCATAACGCAAATTTGCTGTTTATGCTATATACTATGAATAAATGTCAGCTTTGGTATTTACCTTTCAACAGTGGATTGACAAAAGAAAATTATCATTTGAAGGTTTCAAATGATTGTGAAAGTTGTGGAGAAAAGAGAATTTTTTTTTATAGATGATGTGATAGAAAAAAAACCAATAAAAAGATAATATATATATATATAATTGTGAATATAAAAATATAATAGTTGATTAATAATAATAAAAATAATAATGTTTCTCACTCAAAATTATAAATAGAGATAGACGAATTCCGTCTCTAATTTATCAAATTTGTATCATAAACATATTCAAAAATACTGTTAGAGACAAAAAATTATTTGTCGTTATATTACTTATTATAAATTAATGATGAGAATTTAATTTTATCTTTAACTAGTAAATATGCTTGTGCGTTGCACAGGTTTATTTTATTTTTATTAAATTTATTTATTTTAAAATATAAAATATATAATTTAAATATAAATATATAAATATAGTAAAAATTTTATTATATTAAATATAATTACCTTAAAGAAGATTATGAAATACTTTTTCATATATAATATTTTTTATATATTTTATATATAAATATGGTATATTTGAGATTTGATGATTGTTTTTAGCTATAATTTTTTTTGTGATATCTATATGTCTATCTTTGTAATCTAATATTTGATATATCACATAGTTTTATATATATATATAAAATATTTAGTGAACATAATTTAAATTTTTTTTTAAATAAAAATATATAATTTTAAAAATATAACATAATAAATAATTATATTAATAAATATATTTGTATTGAATTAATATTTTTATGTATAATACTCATATTTTGATTTATATCCTGAGAACTAAATTTAAGTCCATAAACTCATAGAATTTTTTTATTAGAAAGTATTGTTATCTATATATTATAACATTAAAAAAATTACAATATAATATCATCATCATTATAACATTTTATAAAAAAAAATTGCAACAAAATTATTAAGTAAAAATATTGTTAATTTTTTAATTTAAAAAAATTAAATTTGTTATTGTAATTATTATAATATAAATAATAAATAAAATATTATCTACATTAATAGGTTATACATAATTATGATAAGTCAATTTCTATTAAATTATTTTAAAAAAATAAAATAATAGAAGTGGAGAAAAAATAGTAGTTAAAATTTTTTTATTTAAGATTTAGGTAGAAATTAAAAGAAAATAATAATTTTATTTAATATACAAATTAATCTTTATATCAATTAAAATTACATATGTTGATATAATATAAAATTTATGAGTCACATATAAAATTTAAACAAATTTTATATTAAGAACAAAGTTAATACATAATATTAATATATATATATATATATATATATATATATATATAATAAGATAACAAAATTATTTTATAAAAAACTTAAATGTTTGATGATATTTTACTTTTAAAGTCTGCATAATGTTAAAAATATTTATACAATATTACAATAAAAATGATTTAATCTTCTAAATCTTCCATTGTTACCTTTTATTCACCATTTTCTGCTTCATCTTCATCAAGTTACGACTTAAAAGAAAATATCAAATATAAATTACTATATGATCTAAGAAATTTAAACAATACATTACAAATTTATAATTTATACATTAATTTTCTCCTTCTTTTTGGTTTGGTGTTTCCACAGTTGGAGATATAAGTTTGATACAATCATCTGTTATTGAATTCAGATCGTTAAGAAAAGTTTATTTATTTTTATTGCAACTTGTTGTTCTCCTGCAAAAACATAAATAATAATGATAGATTTGATACAAATTAATCTGTTAAAAATAAAATTCAATACATAATATAATTTAAAAAAATACAGCTTTATGCTTGCTCAAAAAATTAAATTGAAATATATAACACAATTTAGTGAAATAAACTAAAAATATCAAACTCAAAAATACATATACTTACGTGGGTAGATAAATTTTAACAGCTAACATGATTGCAAAATATAAAAAAAAAAGATGATAATAGAAAGAACCGTGAGCAGTTTTCAAAAGTTGTATGACTTATATAAGTAGAGATAAAATTCTACTTATTAATATATGAAAATTCAGATAATAAAAAATGAATATAATAAAAGTTCTCTTTTTATTTGTATTATAGTTTACTTGTTTTTTCATTAGAAATTTAATTTAATAATATATAATATAAAAGAATAATTAACATTCAAATATTCAATAAAAGTTAAAAACAAAGATATATTTTTATTTATAATTAAAAGATAACTCGAGAGTTTTATTAAATTTTTTCAAAAATATTTTTGTATAATTTAATTAATATTCTTTTTTCTATTTTTAACATTTAACTTAGAAAATTTTAAAATTTGTTTAAATTATTTATAATAATTTATAATAATTTTTTATTAAATATTATTTATAGTAGTTTTGTTATTATTATTTTTAACATTATATTATTATCAATTCTAATAAATTTTTCTTAAATACAATTTAAAAATAATAAGTATAAATTAATTATGATTATAATTTTTAAATTATGAAAGTAACTTTAAATTATCTTATTTGATCTTAACAATATATAATATAAACTAATAATTATGTAAGTATAATTTTTTTTTTAAAGTAAGTTTTAATTTTTGAAATATATATTAAACTATATATTATATTAACACAATTAATAAAATAATTTAAATTTGTAAACTTGTCTTTTCATTAGAAATTTAATTTAACAATATATATTATAAACTAATAATTTGATAAATGTAGTATTTTTAATTCAAATTACAATTTATTATTGTTAATAAATATTAAAAAATAGATTATATTAAAATATTTAATAAAATAATTTAAATATGTAAAATTATATTTTGATTAGAAATTTAATTTAACAATATATAATATAAATAAATAATTTTATAAATGTTTTTTATTTAAATTATATTTTAATATTTTAAGTACATATTAAAATATAGATTATGTTAAACTAATTAATAAAATAATTTAAATATGTAATTTTATCTTTTATTATAAATTTAATTTAACAACATATAATATAAACTAATTAGTTTAATTTTTTTAATTTAAAATATATTTTAGTGTTTGAAGTATATAATAAAATATAAATTATATTAAAATACAGTAATAATTTTAATTCATAAATTATAAAAATATTATAATTAATTTTAATAACAATAATTTAAGCTAATTTATAATATAAATTTTTATGTTGTCATTTGTAATATAATATAACCGTTAATATTAATAAACATTCTTTAAATATAATTTAAAAATAATAAGTGTGAATAAAATATAATTTTAATTCGTAAGTTATACATTTTGATTTTTAATGTACAAAGTAATAAGTAAGTGTAATTATTGCAAATGACTTTATATATTCTGAATTTTAATTTATAGAGTAATAAGCAGATGAAGTTACATATATAAAAATAACTTTTTATGTTTCAAAATTTAATACACTCAGTAATGATTAGGTACAGTCAATTTTACATAGATATATAGATTATAGATTAGATATATAAATTTTCATTTCTATTTATTAGTTTTTGTCTGGGCTTAATTTTGTCTCCAACGGATAAATTTTTTTTGTCTCTCTTCTACATAAATTTTATCTCTAAAGACAAATTTATAATTTTGCCTCTAAATTTAATGACATTTCTGATTCAACGTCTTCTCTCTGAACAAATATTTCGTCTCAATTGTTGTCTTTGAACTAAGTGAAAAACTCATCTCTAAATTTTTCAGTTTCATTGTATCTCTATTTATGCGTATAGTCGATAATTGTTTTTTAATTTTATACTTACATATTTAAAACTTATCATTCATAATTACTGTTAAATTTAAACAGTTTATCATTTTCAATAATGATTAAGGGTCAGAGAGTACTGAAATCATTAAAAAGAATTTGTATGAGTGTAATGCGTTGTTATATAACACAAGTCTCTCAAACTTTTGCTAAAAAGCCTCTCAAATTTTATAATAAGCAATGTCAATGGTAAGTTCCAAGTCAATTGACTAAAGAGTTTTAATATTGCAAAAAGAATTTTTGGTTCTAATACATAAAATAATTTTTTTCTTTTATTTATTAAATTCTGTGTCTAATAAAGAAATATTGTTGCTATTTTTTTTCTACTATACAAGATTATTTTTGTCTCTACTTTATGTCACTATTTCAGTAGTGGGTGGTCTGAATAGGAAATTTTTTCTTATCGTTTCAGCATTTCAACTTGCAACTTGAAAAATTTAAAATGCGATTTGCTGAAAATTTAAACAAATACCCGATCAGGCTTCAGTCTAATATTATTTATTATTTTTCTCATATTAGTAAACATGTGAAACCTTCCGAACAAACCAATATTTCTCATAAAAATGCACGTGTAATTTAGTATATATGAATCGATCTGGTTTTTGCTGATGCTTGTGGCATGCAGATGGGAGAATTTGAAGACCAATCTGCTTGTGGCATGCAGATGGGAGAATTTGAAGACCAATCCGAAGGGCATGCTAGGAAAGATAGTGAACAAGTGCATTCGTCCAATGATGCGAAAAGGGTCAAGCTTAATATTGATCTTAATGCTAAAATGGGTGATGCTGAAGCGCCAATTTGTTGTTCTGAGGAAACACATTCGTTTGACTTGGAGGTGAATCCAGATCTTCCTCATACAGTCTCAAACAATATTGGTAACGAAGAGGAAGCCACTCAAGAAAACTTGTCACCTCAAGAGGATGCTGTTGATGATGGAGCTGAGTCTGGAAGAAGGTTTTGTAGTGCTTTTAATCTCATAATTTGATAACAAATTAAGATAATTTATATTTTGTTAATTACTTTCAGTATTGATTTTGCATTTCAGGAAGAGAAAGAGAACGGAGGAAAATACTTCTAGGGGAATCCGTGAGCCAAGAGTTGTAGTGCAAATTGAGAGCGAAGCGACCGTACTGGCTGATGGTTATCGCTGGCGCAAGTATGGACAGAAGGTTATCAAGGGAAATCCAAACCCTAGGTATTGTGATATCTCTTTTCTTACAGTGCTCATGGATGATATATTTCTACCTCCAATGTAACGTGATGAAGTGTGTTATTTTTGTCTAGTTGCTCGTAGCAATGCTTCTTGCACAGTTTGATTTTACTCATGGTTATTTCACTATTTGCATCCATTTATCACTTTCTTTTACAGCTTATTTTGGGTTTTCATGATTTATCTTGTTTTACTAACCTATTTTAACGGTTTTAAATTTTAAAAATTGTATGTAGTGTATTTTGAGGATAAATTTAAATTATACTTCATGTTATCTCAATTTGACCTAATATTTTGTGTATGTTTTAATAATAAAGTCTCTTGACTTCATAAATAACCTTTTGGGTGTATTTTGTAATGTTTGTATGTAAAAAAGTAACTATATACTGTGTCAATTTTTAATTATTCAAATAAAATGTGTTTCTGTTAAAAAATTGAAAAGTATAAAATATTTATTTTGTTTTTAAAATTTGTTAATTAATAAGTTAGAAAACAATTTTTTGTCCTTACAATAAAATATACCCAACGTATTCTTTCCTTTATTAAAAACTCTCTTCTTAAAGTACTTCTCTCTTAACCCTTCTCCCTTTTTCCCCCCTCTTCTTCTCTCACTCAAAATTGTTTGTGTAGCAACGACCACCAAATAAAGGATAATAAAATTAATATTATAACTCAGTTATCTGTATAGTGTTGTTTTACTTTATAATATCCCTTGCATTTAACAAAACCTTCATTCTATGTATTAATTGTTCCAAATTTAGTTTAAAAATGAATTACCAGAGGAAACTTATTAACTGAAAATTAAAAAATAGGAAGTCAAATTTTATCCCGGACGTAAAAAAATATTTAATCGTTTCTTTCTACTCTCAATTCCCCTCTTTCCCAAATCCTTCCCTCAACAATTCTCCTCCACGTTTTCTTCTCCTTCTCTCTCTAAATTGTTCCACTAGCATTGAACATGCATGCATCAAACGCATCCTCTTTCTCTATATTGTTTATTGACATTGGTTTCCACATTTATAACAATCATGCTGTTTTGCATATAACGAGTTTGCGTGGTTTCTTTTCTAGGAGCTACTACAAATGCACAACTGCTGGATGCTCCGTAAGGAAGCACGTGGAAAGGGATTCACGCAATTTGAAATATGTAACTACTACTTATGAGGGAAGACACAATCATGGATTGCCACCTCCTAAAAACAAAAATCAGCAAGTTGATAATAATGATGGTGGTGGTGTTGGCGGTAATGCTCTGGTGACTATTGCATTACCTGGAAATATCGGTGTCTCGAAACCTAAAGCTCAAGGGCAAACTGGGGCACCTAGTTTTCACACAAACCCTGGATTTAACAATGAGTTTCTGAGGACCGGTTTTGAAAGCTTCAACAATGACATGAATATTGGGTCTTCCTCCACCCACCAAATGTCCTCTTCTTCCTTGAATAATAGTAACATCATTCCTTATAGCTCCTATGGACTTAGTCTTAACCCTTTTGCTACCCCTCATGCTGAATCTATTCCCTCACTGTTTCCTGAACGTCCAATGTCATCACTACTTGATGTTCCTTCTTCTTCTTCTTCTCAGCCTAGACTTAATTTTAATGGGTCTAATCCAGGGTTTCCTTTCAGGGCAACAACAGATGAAAGAGACTGGTACTGGGTTCCTGAGGCTTAAACTGGAGCAAAGAGAATGATGATGTTGATTTAGGGTATGTGCATGCATATGCATACCCGCTAGGTTGATCCTCGATTCGTCATGCAAATGCTTCTTTACACCCTCAGCGTCATTGTCAGTTCGTACTATGCAAAAAATATCGTTGAATTTACCTTTTCTTTAAATATCGGTTTCAGCACATGAACAAATTCTGTTGGCTTTCATTTAGTATTAATTTAAATAAGAGTATTTTGTTCCGTCGTTGTTGTTTTAGTTTTTCTGAGATGAGTAGAACCATGGTATGAAGAAGCAGGCTTATACAAACTGCATGCATGCTATATAATATGTTTACTAAATTAAAGGTCTGGTTTGTATATTTGACGTGGTTTTAATTTTTTTTTATATAAAATTTGTATGTTTTAAGTTTTGTATGAAAAATTATTTATAATTTGATTTATATATTAGATGTTTGTTGAAACTGATTTTGTGAATATTGAGCAATAATCTCCCTAGTGAGACTAAAACGCAGGTTTTAAGTGTGAATTGTTCTAACATGCATGCCGCAGCTAGTTTATTGATTGTAATGCTCTTATTATTAATCTACACCAATTTACGGCTCCCCAACTTCGACCTAAAAGGTCTTATAATTTAGTCTAGATTCATCAACTAATGTAAATTTATAGCCAATAAACTTTCTCGTGGATAAGATATCAAACAATAATGCTCACACAAGATAGTAAAATGGGGTTCACTTGCTCAGTCAATTTTTTAATCTGTCATTTTTTGCAAGTTAGATTACAAATGTTAACCTATCAGCCCACGTCTATCTATCTATTGATCTATCGAATACATGAAAAATTTACTGCACTTTATTATTAAATGTTATGCTTATTAAATATAATATGTATTTAACTTAAACAATATTTTTAAATATAATATTCATTAATTACAATATATTTATTAGATGTATGCTTTTTTATATTACATAAATTATTAAAACCTTATTCCTAAACAGAAAGGTAATTATTATAAATTTAATATTTAAACATATATAATAAAAAAGGTTTATTTTTATTATTATTTAGAATAAATTTAATTCTATAAACATATTTTAAAAATTTATATTATATTTATATAATGCTTTGTTTCCTAATTTTAAATTATATTATTTTAAATATATTCTTATGAGCTACATTAAATTTAAACATATATGGAATATATAATCATTAATCATTACTATTTATAAAACATTACTTACTATTTCATTCATATTAATATAATTTTACATTATTGAATTTTTATATCTTGAAAATTTAATATAAACATTAATTTTCATTATACTTTAATTTTATGCATTTAATTTAACTTATTTTTGAGAAATGATAATTTTTTTGTCAATATTTTTAGAAAATATATTTATTTTCAAAATTTAATGTAAAACAAGCATAAAATAAATTTTTCAATTAATAAAAAGATTAATTTTAAAACCCTGAATAAGATCTTTAACACTCGAACAAGCAAGTTGATCTTATCCATTTAACACTCTATACACAAACAAAGAGATTATTGACATGGCGTCATGCTTATGATCATAAGCACAATTTTTTAACAGTTATACTACACTTGTGTACTATATGGTATTTAAAAAAAAAACAAGTTTAAATTGTCTTCATTTTTTCTATTTTTTTAATTTATTTTCTTATTCAATCATTAAAATTATTACAATATAAACTATATTTTAAACTTATTAATATATTTAATTTTTAAAAAATACAAATATTATTAAGAATGTCCATCAGATCGGATAAACTAATGAAATCGATAATCCAAATTGATTCAAACTGAAAAATAATCAAAATTAACACTTAGCGGGTCTGATATGATATAAATCCATCAAATCCAATGCAGTTTGATTTGGATAATAGATTGACATTGTGCCAACCTGTAGACTTGATGATATACTTGATTAATCTATTGACTTGCGTTAATTTTTTTTTTTTAAATACACCTTCACATGCAGTGAACTTTTTTGAATTTTTTTTATCTTAAATTAAAACTTATTTTAAATTTGTGTATTTGTTTTTCTCCCAAATTTAAACCAAACTAGATCATGGACACTCCTAAATATTATATCCAATTTTTAAAGAAAAAGAAGATTCATATTATACCCACATCCCATTCTTACTTTAGGTATGTTTTGAAGAGAGTTTTTGGGAAAAAAAAGAAAAGGAAGACTTATTTTTTAATTTTATATTAAAAAATTATAATTATTTAAATGGTAAATATATTATTAATATATTAAATTTTTATTATTATATTAATTTATATATTTTATTTTTAAAAATTATTAATTTTAAATATGTTTATTTAAAATATAAAAATAAACCTTTCTTTCCATTCCCTTCTAAAAACCCTTTACCAAACATACCCTTGGTTACGGAGCAAAGCACTATGGATCCACCCAATTTATCATCTCAAGTACGAACCGTCTGGAACCCAGTTCTAACGAAGCAAAGCATTATTCCTCATCCTTTATTTTTATTTCATAGGCACGGGACATAAGTCATTGACGTGAATTCGTGAGAATGACTAATATAGTATGGATAGATGAACGAGAAGGTCACTATTGTTAAAATCAAAATACTAGATTGCAATTAAAATACAAAAACGAAAAGTACTGTCACAGTAATAATGTTACTATTATATATCTAATTAATTTTTAATACAAAAAGAAAGTATTATGTCATAATAATAATGTTATTAATACATTAGGTATCTAAATATTAATATATTAAAGGAATTTTTAATGTGACATTTATAATCAATATTACTTTCAAAATTTGAAATTTACACCTAAATAATAAAATTAAAAGTAAATTTAAAATTCTATTTTCACACTTTAATTCTTGGGATAACTCGAGTATAAAATTTACAATTCTAAATCAATTCCAACTATGATAAAATTAAAATGGAACTTAAAATTTTAAACTGTAATTTTGATTCTGTTAATCCAAACATATCCTACTTGAAAAAACGCATGGAAAGAAAGCAAGGACACAATATTGGATATTATTAAGTTTATGGTAATGTACATTGAGAATAGACAACTTGATAACGAATAATAAAGAGAGAAAAAAAACAATATTGTAAAAAATGGGTATGAATAACAATAGACCTAATGCTGATTAGCATAACTAAAATCAAGGACAGACCATGTACGAACAACTGCACCGAAAAGCTAAACTAATGTCAATTGGGGTTTGCGTAAATTCTCATCTTTATAAAGCAACCGCGGCTTCTTTGAAGCACGACCTAGGTACCGGTATATGATGCTGTTAAGACACTGCCTTAGGCTTAAGATGTTAAACGTTTCTATGAACCTTAAATCTGTGACCCTTGATTTAGCACCAGCAAATCGCTCATACTCCTCGAACACAGAAGATAAACACCAATTCTGCAATTTTCTCAAGCAACCAACAACGCAACCAGTTCGATGCTGCATAGAGAAAAAAAAAATCAGATGTCAGAATTAATTTATAAGAAAATAAAACCAATAAGAAATAATTTGGGACATAAATGCGTGTGTTTATATGTACACACAAACACATGCATATATACCTTTCCCCGATTGCAGTGGATCAAAACTGGGTGATTTCTCACATCTGAAACCGCAAAAAATGATGCAAGTTAAAAAGATATATGACAAACAAGAGACAACTAACACTTGAATAAGAGTGATATAATAAATAAGTACCAATTAAAACTTTGAGAGCCTCCAAGATAGTATCCTTGACGGCTGAGACAGAAAGATCCTGCAAATACAAAAAGACTAATTAGTCATTAACATCAAGTCAATGTCTTTTAACTTTATAATGAAATCTAGTGTACAATAATAGAATAGAACGATTTCATAAAAAATATATCATATAATACTGAGAAAAGTCTATTCTGCAAGCAAACAATTAAATTAATCGCTTAGGATTAGTTAAGTGAATTGATGACAGAATTTACATCCAACATATCACAACTTTAAATTTTCACTCAATTTTCTAGATAACATAAATATTGGAAGTTCTAAATACCTGGACTTTTTTCTATCTTAAATTAAGGCACTATTTTCTTCTCTTAATTTTTTTTAATCCAAAAACGAACAATCAATTAATATTATTTTTGTTTTTATTTATCTATACAGAAGAAATGTTCTATTTATTTCTTCTAATAAAAATTCAAAATAATATTAAGCGTGCATTTAGATACATAATCAATTAATTAATTAATTGTTAAATAAGTTGGTCTTCTTAAGTAGTGACCTGCTTCATAAATTTTAGTATATATATATTTTTTAAATAAATTAAAAATAACTTATTTTAGTAAATTATAGCAAGAAACAATTTTAAAAAAATCTTATAAATAAGCTCTAAATATTATTATTATTTTACTAATATTCATTGTTCATATAAAATATTTATATTATTTGAATAGTTCAAAATTTTAAAAATATTAATAAATAATAAATTTAATTATTAATTTTTAAAAAATAATTAAACACTTTGGTCTTTGTAAATTTTTTTAATAAATGAATAAAAATAGATGTAATATATGAGATAGATGTTAATTACCGTCTTGCCTTCAATACCAAAGTGAAAGAGCTGAATATTGTGTGATCGAAGGAACTCTAAATTTTGTGGTGAATAGGGTTCGGGGCACAAGTATCTGCACTCACCAATATGGAACCTCGTGAGTGTTCATGTACTGATAACAGAATGATGAGAGAACTCAAAAAGAGAAAGCGTAACTTACATGATCGATCGAAGATTGAGAGTTTTGAGGAAAGCGAAATTGGAAGGTTGTGGCAAGCTTGAGCGATAAATGCCCTCATCAACCATTGAAAAGTTGTTTGGAGCAACCAGAACTTCCTCTTCCTCTTCCATCGATATCACCACTCCAACCATCGTCACCAAACCTTTTGTTGAAACTTTTGAATAATTTTAACTGCCAAGCTCTAAGGCTTCTCCTTATATATTGATAAATGGTTACACGTTTTTGGATTGTCATTGTAGACCAAATCAAGTTGGAAATTTTGAAAACGATGTCTACATGCGGCTTACAAAAATTTTCAGCTTTTTGGTTATTGTTATTTCTAAAATTATGCAGAATTACATTTATAGTTTTTATTATATGAATCGTTGACGTGGCTTGTTTACTATTGCTTATGTAGTCTTTTTCTATAAATATAAACTGTTGAAAGAGTCCAATATTCATTATTAAAATAGCCTCCTTCAATATTTAAAAAAATAAAAAGAGTTGAATTTGGACTTGTCGACCACTCGAGAGCCTCCTTTCTCCATCGATCTTTTTCTTACAACTTGGATGTTTCCTATAATGATATTTTTAATTATATAAATATGTGCCAATAGTTGTATACTCGTTTTCTTTTCAACCAAGAACAACGTAGTCAAAACTCATGAGTTCCATTGCATATGGATACGGTCAAGATCATGCGGTAAACACGTGCAAATTATTCTAAATTCAAAACGTGTCAAATCTAGAAAAAGAACAGTTTTAGCTAGCAAATCAGTGGATCAAGTCTTAGATGACCTCTGTCATCACCGATCGATTTTGACTGTGGTCAATATGTGCTTTAAGGATTGTATTATTATTATTATCCTATATTTTTCCAAAGAAAAGCACCGTCCTTGGTAATGGTTGATATAATCTGTGCAATTGTTATATCTTTCGGTCTACATCGATGCATTTAAAATTTTAATTAAGTCACAGATTACGGTTCATAGATCACGTATTCATAACATTAACTATTAAGATACTTTTTAATAAATGTAACGTGTCATCCATTTATCAGAAAAAAGAAAAAGAGAAATTAAGAAACCAATATTGGACGGACTGTGGGGTATGAGTCAACGCATATAGTGATTGAGTAAAAACAGGTAAAGAGGTGATCCACTAATTGGAACCTTGAAAAGTTGAAATCCAAGTGACATGGAAATGGGGGGTTTGCATGGAGGCTTCTCTAGTAAGAATTGAGTCCACTGCTACTTTTGGGGCGGCTCTGTTAGATTATTTTAATAATATTATTATAGTAATATATGTAACTTATAGCATAACTCTAATTAATAATTTAATATAATCATAGTTAAATATAAAATATAAAGTTATTAAAAATGTAATTATAAATATAATTATAAGAAAATCTGTCATTTTTCCTTCAAAAAATAAAAGAGCGGTTACCAAAAGAGAAGTTATAGCTTTCATTATTGAGAGTATCATTTTCACTGTTTTTAAGAGTACTCATGATAAACGTAAAAAATAAACTTTCTCTCAACTATCCAAGAGGAACTAGAGGAAGGAAGAGTTGGAAAAAATTACAAAGGTCTCAATGACATCAAAGAAAGAGGTAATATCGAGTAACAATGGATTCAGGTTAGTGCTCTCTAAACTCTTAATTGTGTGAGAATTATGTATTGTGTTGTAGGAACAACGTAATTCAAAATCGAATGGAAATGATAATTTCATAATAGTCATATCAAATGAAAATTCTAACAGTTAGTATCATTTCACAGCAGAATAAGGAACATAATTCATAAAAGTTATAGATCACTTTAGAATTATATCAAAGTGGATTTTACTCAACAAAGTAATTAAATTCTCAAGTTAATTAATTCTAAATTGTATGATCATAATGGAAACCTCACAATTTAGTACTTAATTTTAAGGGTAGCTTGTTAGTCGCCAAAGTGGTCTAACTTTAAAAGTTTGTTTAAGCATTTAATTGTGTGTTGTAAATTGTTCAAAATTGTTTGATGTTGTATGGTAACATAAATGGTGAAAAATTTAGTTCATTAATTATAACGCTAGGAGATCACCCATTACATATAATTAATGACACTAAGAAAACATGAAAATACTTCATAATATGTTTATATATCCAAATATGACTTGTATATTAGTTTGAGTGACTGGTTGTCAATTAAAGTTACTTTTTTAGCATCATTATAGATAAATTGTGTATTTAGGCATTACCCAAAGGTAAACTTAGATACATAATTAATGTTAGTTAGTTGTCTAAATTCATCAAGTTTATTCAAAGCATAAATGTTTAAGCATGTGTTAAATATTTCAGTTCCTATGAGTAATATGGCATGAGCAATGGCGTAGTCAAGTTCAATGGGCTCAATTATGATGATTGGGCTGAACAAGTTTGATTCCAGCTAGGTGTTATGGAGTTGGACCTAGCAATCATTATGAAACAAGAGCCTGCAGCCATCATAGAGACTAGTACTGAAGAGGAAAAGACTATTTGTGAAGCTTGGGAAAGGTCGAACAGGCTGAACTTGAGCTTGCTGAAGATGACTATGGCTGAAAATGTGAAGCCATCAATGCCAAAGACTGAAAATGTTAAGAAATTTATGACAAAGATAAAAGAGTATGCACAATCGGACATTACTGACAAGTCCGTTTCAGGTATCCTGTTGACTGAGTTGACTACTGAGAAGTTTGATTGGTCACGACCTATTCATAACCATGTGACTAACATGATCAATCAAGCAACAAAGTTGAAATCAATGGGCATGGAGGTGAAGGAATTCTTTCTAGTACAGTTCATTTTGAACTCACTCCCTCCGGAGTTTGGTCAGTTCCAGGTGAATTACAACACTATTAAGGATAAATGGAACATACAAGAAATTAAAGCTATGCTAGTTCAGGAGGAAGGGAGGCTGAAGAAGGTGAATAAACACTTCGTCCATCTCACATTTCATGAAGGGGCTAGTAGTAATAAGGCTAAATCAGGTAAAAATGACAAGAAGGACAAAAAGGATAAGGCCTTATTAAATGTTTGTGAAGGCCGAATCCAAAAGGGCCAGAGATGCTTCTTCTGTAAGAAGACTGGCCACTTCAAGAAAGATTGTCCGAAGAGAAATATTTAGTTCAAAAGGAAAGGTATATATTATGTTTCAGTATGCTTTGAATCAAATCCTATTAAGGTACTTAAAAACACCTGGTGGTTAGATTCTGGTGCAACTACTCATGTGTCACATGTAATGCAAGGATTTCTCCATAAGCGAAACTGAAAAGTTCTTATACATGGAGAACATAATGAAGGCACAGATAGAAGGAAGAGAGACTTACAGATTGGTCTTGCATACTGGTTGCTGCATAGATCTAAAAAAGTGTCTTTATGTTCTTGAATGTGCTAGAAATTTGGTTTCTGTTGCAAAGTTAGACGAATTTAGTTTTAATTTTAAGATTGGAAATTGTACTTTTTCTTTGTATAAACACTCATACCATTTTAAATCTGGTACATTAATTGATGATTTATATCATTTTAATCTTAATGTTAAATTTGTTGAATCTCTATTTTATGTTGATAATACTGTTAGTAGTAATTTGAATGTGCGTAATGAATGCTCTGCTTTCTTATGGCATCCAAGGTTAGGTCACATATCCAAAGAAAGGATGATGAGGTTAATGAAAAGTGAAATTTTACCTCAGTTAGATTTTGCTAACTATGATGTATGTGTGGATTGTATTAAAGTAAAACAAACTAAATACACATAAAAAAATCCAGCCACAAGAAGCAGCCAACTCTTAGAATTGATACACACTAATATTTGTGGTCCATTTGACATCCCATCTTATGGTGGTGAAAGATATTTCATTACCTTTATTGATGACTACTCACGTTATTGCTATCTGTATGTGTTGCATGAAAAATCTCAATCAGTAGATATCTTACAGGTGTTCATTGATGAGGTAAAAGACAATTAGATAGAAAGGTAAAGGTTGTGAGGTCAGATAGAGGTAATGAATATTATAGAAAATTTGATGAAAGTGGACAATGTCGAGGTCCATTTGCGAAACTTCTAGAAAGTCGAGGTATATGTGCATAGTATATTGTGCCTGCATAGTATACTGTGTCTGGTACACCACAACAAAATAGTGTGACTGAAAGGCAGAATTGTATTATCATTGAAATGGTTAGGAGTATGTTGAGTTACAGTTCTGTACCTATGTCTCTGTGAATGTACGCATTAAAGACCATTGCGTATCTGCTTAATAGAGTTCCTAGTAAGGTAATTCCAAAGACTCTTTATGAACTGTGGACAGGAAAGAAACCTAGTTTAAGATATCTTCATGTCTGGGATTGTCTAGCAGAAGTAAAAGTGTACAATCCACAAGAAAAAAAGCTTGATGCTAGAACTATTAATGGTTATTTCATTGGCTCCTAAGAAATTAAAGGGGTACAGATTCTACTGTCCTAATCATAGTATAAGAATAGTTGAGTCTGGAAATGCAAGGTTCATTGAAAATGGTTAGTTTAGTGGGAGTGGTGAAATACGAAAGGTGAAAATTAAAGAGACACATGCGAAAACTCTGGCAGTTGGTGTCTTTTTTCAAGTTATTATTCCTTTTGTTGTATCACGGTCACACAACATAAAAAGACAACAAGTTAATGTTCCAAACCCACAAGAACAACATATAGATGATGAACCAGCTGACAATGCGAAAGTCACAAACGAGTAAGAGGAAGGTGAACCACAAAAGATAACATTAAGGAGGTCTGTAAGGCAAAAAAGACCTACTATTTCAAATAATTATGTGGTTTACTCACTTAAGCATAAATGTGACTTGAGTATTGATGAAGATTCAGTCTCATTTAAGCAAGCCATAGAATGTAACAATTCTGAAAAGTGGTTGAATGCAATGAAATAAGAGTTAAAATCAATGAGTGACAACAAGGTATAGGATCTAGTCGAGTTGCCTGAAGGTTCAAAACTAGTCGATTGCAAATGGGTCTTTAAGACCAAAAGTGACTCAAAAGGCAACGTTGAGAGATATAAGGCTAGACTTGTTGCTAAAGGATATACTCAAAAGGATGACATAGACTATAAAGAGACATTTTTTCTAATTTCAAAGAAGGACTCTTTAAGAATTGTTATAGCTTTGGTGGTTCATTATGACTTAGAGCTTCATCAAATAGATGTAAAGATTGTTTTTCTGAATGGTGACTTGGAAGAGGAAGTTTATATGGATCGATCAGATGGCTTCTTGACCACAGGCAAAGAAAGTTTGGTGTGTAAGTTAAAGAAATCAATGTATGGGATAACACAGGCTTCCAGACAATGGTATCTTAAGTTCAATGATATCATCACGTCATATGATTTTGTAGAGAACATCATTGACCGGTGCATCTACATGAAGGTCAGTGGGAGCAAGTTCATCATTTTAGTCTTGTATGTTAATGACATTCTTCTTGCTACTAATGATGTTGGGTTGTTGCATGATGTAAATGAGTTTCTCTCTAAGAACTTTGAGATGAAAAATATGGGTGAGGCCTCTTATGTGATTGGAATAGAAATATTCCGTAATAGATCATAAGGGTTACTGAGATTGTCTCAGAAAGGCAACATTAATAAAGTCTTAGAGAGATTCAAAATGGAAAAGTGCTTATCAGAGTTGGTTCCAATTCAAAAGGGAGACAAGTTTAGTAAAATGCAATGTCCCAATAATGAGTTGGAACAAAAAACAAAGGAATATATTCCCTATGCATCAGTGGTCAGGAGTTTAATGTATGCTTAGACATGCACTTGGCCTGATATCAGTTTTGCTGTTGGAATGTTAGGCTGATATCAAAGTAATCCCGAAATGAACCATTAGAAAGCTGTAAAGAAAGTCCTTAGGTATTTCCAAGGAACCAAGGATTAGATGCTTACTTATAGGAAATCTAGTCACCTGGAAGTGGTTGGCTACTCGGATTCAGAATATGCTGGATGTGTAGACTCAAGAAAATCAATCTTTGGCTACATCTTCTTATTGGCTGGAGGTGCGATTTCATGGAAGAGTGGAAAGGAGTCCATTATTACTACGTCTACCATGGAAGTAGAATTTGTGGCATGCTTTGAGGCCACTATTCATGCTTTTTGGCTGGAGAACTTTGTCTTAGGACTTGGTATTGTTGATAGTATAGAAAAGCCTCTAAGAATGTACCGTGATAAGTATTCCAAGGGAGCAAAACATATGGACTTAAAATACTTATCAGTGAAAAAAGAAGTGTGAAAACAGAAAGTGTCTATTGAGCATATTGGTACTGATTTAATGATAGCGGATTCGCTAACTAAAGGATTACCCCTTAAAACGTTTTCTGTCCATGTTGAAAGAATGGCATTATAGATAAGTCATTGTTAGCATGATTGTATGATTCATATATATGTTTATAAATTGTTTTGCTTATATTATTGTAGACATTTTAGGAATTTAATAAAAGTATGGTTTTTGCTTGTTTACTTGTTATCTGAATTGTATTAATGTACATCTATAGTTTGAGTTTGATAACAGGTTGAGTATTAAAAACACATCAAAGTTGCAGTATGTAGTATGAATGATTAAAACTATCTTAATTTGAGTTGGCTCAGTGATAGTTGGAAGGAATCATGTCGCTAAATGACTTGTGACTGCCATGATCAGATCAATTCAAATCATTAAAAGATGATGACTTGATATTATCAATAATATGCGCACTTACATTTCATTGAATCTTCATGTCGTCACATAGGGCAAGTAGTAGATTGTTAGATTATTTTAATAATCTTATTATAGTGACCTATGTAACTTATAGTATGACTCTAATTAATGATTTAATGTGATGGTGGTTAAATATAAAATATAGAATTATTGAGGGTATAATTATAAATACAATTATAAGGAAATCCCCTTCTCCCTTCAAAAAAAATAAAAGAACGGTTAACAAAAGAGAAGTTACAGCTTTCATTATTGAGAGCATTATTTTCATAGTTTTTAAAAGTGTTCACGGTAAACGCAAGAAAAAAACTTTCTCTTAACCATTCGAGAGGAGCTAAAAAAAGAAGGAAGAGTTAGAGAAAATTACAAAGGGCTTAACGACATCATAGAGAGAGGTAATATTGAGTAACAATAGATTCAGGTTAGTGCTCTTTAAACCTTTAATTGTATGAAAATCATGTATTGTGTTATGGGAATAATGTAATTCAAGATCGAATGGAAATGATAATTTCATAATAGTCATATCAAATGAAAATTACATAATGGAATAAGAAAAATTCTAACAAGCTCTCAGTCTCTTCTCATGTGGGTTTAAGGTGAGAAGAGTGAAGAGTGGTAGGAGTGGTATTGAGCAATTAGTTGAACCAAAAAAAGAAAAAGAACAACGGCCTCGCAATCATATAGGGAAGAATATTAAATAATAGAAGATAAAGAAATAATATATATATATATATATATATATTATTAGTAATATACAAATAATTTAATAATTTCAAAATAAAATCTTATATTTTAATATAAAAATTATATAATAAAACTATTTTAAAATGATAACTTTATTTCAATTATTTTAACTGAATTCAAATTTTTTAACTATTTAATACAACCATATTTACTATAATTCAAATTTAACATGTTAGATTAAAACAATTCCCTGAAAGTTGATCTATGATATCTTAACTTAATTATATAACTACAAATATTATACACTAAAATAATAAAAATTTAATAAAATTAAATAATTTTAAAATAATACTTTTATTGTATACCATAAAAGTATTTTAAAATAAATATAAATAATTAATATATTAATAATTATACAATTAAGAAATAAGAATTTTTAAAGTAAACAATAAATTTAAAAAAATAGAAAATTTAATATTATTTTAAAAATATTAAAATAGGTATTTACACGTGTATATATATAGTTATAAAAAAATATTAATAACTTTAATTTTTAAAATTTATTATAAAATAAAAAAAATAAAGTAAAATCATTATAACTAAAGAAAGTTTAATTTATATATTATTTTTAGTTAAATTTAATTTTAAAATATATATGTGAACTGTAAAGAAAATAAATTTTATGAATGTTTCAATTTTCAAATAGTAAACACTCATTTATAATATAAAAGTTAAATAAATAATTATATTATTTTAAAAGATAAATTTTTTACGAAAGAATTTTAACTAATTCTATAACTAACATTAAAATAAGAAATTTTTAATAAATTAAATAAATTTTAAACCATATTTTTATTATATCAATTTTTAACTAATAATCGTAAATTTAAGAGATAGGAATATTTCAAGTAAATTATAAATTTAAAAATCTAAAATATTAAATTAGTAATATATATATATATATATATATATATATATAAAAGATTATAATAAAAGTAAGTAATAACTTTAATTTTTAAAATTTATGACAAAATTACTAAAAATATAAAAAAAATTATAATTTACATATTATTTTTAATCAATTATACTCTTCAAATATAACGTGGTGAGATGTGAAGAAAAATAGTTTCACGAATACTCTATTTTTTTAAAATAATAAACTCTTACTTATAATATAAATTTTGATAAATAATTATATAATAAAATTATTTTAAAAGATAAATTTCTTTATAAATTATTTTTACCTAATTTTATAACTATATATATTATGAATTAAAGTAATAAAGTTATAATAAAGTTAAATATTTTAAATAATAATTTTATCATATAGTATATTTTTAATTAAATACCAATAATTAATATATATTAAAATCCATAAATTTAAATAAACTTTTTAAAGTAAATTATAAATCTGAAAAAAATAAACATAATTTTAAAATATTAAAATAGGTATTAAAAATATAAAAATATATATAAAATAATAAGAAAAAAGTAAATAAAAATTTTAACCTCTAAAATTTATAAAAAATTAATTAAAAAAATGTGAATAAAATTAAAATTATTTAATAAAAAAATAATATAATTCACATATTATAATTCGTTAATTTTATTTCTAAAATAAAAACATGACGAAATATTCATGAAGTATATTTCACTTCTCTAATAGTAAATTCTCAATTATAGTGCATAGATTAATATGAAAAAGATGTTTTTTTTTATCAAACAATATTTTATCTTAATTGGTTACAAATTTTATTAACTAAAGTTGATAACAATTATATATATATATATATATATATATATATGTATATTAATATAAGTATATATTATTCAACAATTTAAGAAAATTTAAATTTATTTAATAATAAAAGAATTATAAACATAAAAAGTGAGGCATTGAAATGAGAAAGAAAAGAGAGAAAAGGAAAGATAGCATTCACTTCTATAGTATCGGTACCTCAATTCGTGCGCAAACGAAAATTTATCCTCAAAACACCTTTATTTGTAGTAAAATAACGATTTTCTTAACTATTGTCTTAAAAAGTAATGATTAAAAATAAATGAATAATTATGTACTAATATTTCTTAATTTTTATTTTAAAAATTAATAGTAAAAATTATTGTTAAAACTACAGTAAAAATGTGTTAATTTTTTTTGTTGATTTAATGAATTCTTAATTAATAATGTCTTTTAAATAATAATTATAAAAATAAATAAAAGCATAATATGCTATATCCATTTAAAAATGTTTATCATTTTAAAAAATTAGGAAATTATTCATTTTAAATAATTTTTTTACTTAATTTATAACCATACTTTAACATTTTTAACAAAATAATTTCATTAAATAAATTGTTTTATCATAATTAATATTATTAATAATTATTTAAGATATGCATATCGCCTTATGATAAGTAATCAAAACGTCAGAAGTATCAACCGATAGTTGATTTAGTCTATGGAATTTACGTAGACAAAGTCTGTTGAAATATATTTGTCTACCTGAATACGTTACAATTGAAGACCTGTTTTACTTGGACTTCTACACTTTTTTTCGGTAATTTCTAGTTAAATATGTCTTCTCACATTTAAAATAATTATAATTGTTAATTTTATAATAAGAGATAATAGAGTTAGTAATTTATTTAAAAAATATAAATATTCTTTAATTATATATTACAAAAATTACAACCAATGTCCTCTCAAATCTACTAGTATCATAATAAAAAGAATTAATTTTTTTATATTATTAGCTTAAAAAAGATAAATTTTATATATACGTTTTTTTAAGTTGATGTTAGCGTAATTTATTAATCAAAATAAAGTTTTATTTTATTAAAATGTTTACATTTAATATTGTTATATATTATTAAAATAATATTCTAATTTTAAATAATAAACAACATCAACTGCAATTAAAGATTTATACCTGAATTTTGTCTTTTATATTATATACTTAAACTAAATATTTTATTTATTATTAGTTTTATATTTATTAATTTACTTTGAAAGACTACACTTATATTAAAAAGTATACTCAATATATTAATTTTTTAAACATAAACAAATAAATACAAATAATTTTTTTTAACAAAATTAAACAAGGCGCACTTGATATATGTTGACTTAAAGTGAATTTTGAAATAAAGATTATTTTGTAAGAAGAATATTTTCTACTTCTATAATTCTACTTATCAACCGATTAAATATTTTATTTCATATATGATCCTGTTTCAACAATTAATAAATTTATTATATTTATAAAACTAACATTTAATTATATTTTGGGTTAAAAATAAAAACTTTATCTACACGCGAAGGTGTGTGGACATGCGTATATGTATAAAGGAGTATTGTAAAAGAGAGAATTTAAAACTACTGTTCTATTAACCTTATTTTGTGGTCATAAAAATGAACAAATAAAATAATATTATTTATTTATTCACTTATTTTTTATTCAGTCAAAATCAATGAATATATACATACAAATATGTGAATGCTAGCCTCAGCATGGATGTACTATTATGATTAACTTCAAACCAAAATGGTTACCCATATCACAAATTCAGTGGCGACTCAAACATATATATATATATATTTGTATATCCTCTACAACGAAATCCTGCTTAATGCGTATTCTAAGTTACATATATGTATGTATAAAACTTTAATTAGGAGTCTGCTTCATGGGAGATGATGATGATAATGTTCCAGGTTTTGGTTCCAAGTTGAACTGTTGTAAAAGGTGAGGCGGAGGAGGTACAGCATCCTTCCATCCCATAATGGACTCGGAGGATGTTGCAGTTCCTGTTCCTGTTCCTGTGCCATCCCAACCAATATGTGTCACGTGCTGCACATTTGTTGGGCACCCTATTTCCATCTCCATTTCCACTTTTTCTTTATCCACTACAAAGTATTGCAAATCACACACTGTTACGCACAGTGGGTGAATGGGTTAATCAAATTAAACATGTTATGTATTTGTACTCACCAAACAATTGAGGAAGGTTCTTGAAACCCTTTAACAACCTATTGAAGCTGGGGTGTGTGTTGGATTTTGGGACATCCTCATGAAACTTCAGCAAGTTCCTCATGCTTTCACCAGACATGCTTTCCGAAATATCCTTAGGGCCTTCTAAATTTATTATATAATTAATAACAGATCTGATTGAGATGAAGTAACTATTAACTAAATCAATCAAGCCTTGACCCTCACACGTACACATAAATATCATATATAAAACAGAAGAAATTAATTAAAAAGAAGATGGTATCAAATTAAGAGACTGACTTGTTGTAGCAGCTTGTGAATTAGTGTCTGGTCTTGATCTTCTTGGTTGCGTAGTGCCCACTGCAACGGTGGCCTCAGAGACACAACCAAAAGAGAAAGGAAGAATGACAAGCCTTTCCATTCTGTCTCTCATTTCTTTGGTATCGATTGCGCGGAATTAAGATCTATTGCAATTGGAATTAAACGAGCAAATACAAATTCTTGAATTTAAATTTAACAAATACAATATATAGTTGTAGGATATTCTATGGGTTATAGCTGAGTAGTTATGAAAAACATAGTTGAATTTGTTGAGAGATAAACATTAAAAACATATACTGTATCGGAAGTGTATGCTTGGATGTATACATTATGAAATCGATTCTCCACATTTATAGGTATCCCTAATGAAGATCACCTTATACAAGTTAGTTGAGTAGTGAGTGACCACAGACAAACCTAAGTACCAAACTCAATGGGCTAGCTGGACCAGGATCACAATCATATCTATTCTTAGTTTTGGTGCCATAAGTGTCGTTTCCTTCACTTACCGACCTCTCTTGTACAAAAAGTCATCAACATTTTTTCTTTCTTTCTATTTTTATCCGTATATATATCTGTCTTTTTGCTGGCTTATATTTATACTTGTCTTTTATGTAAAACAAAAATAACCCTTATTATTATGTATGTACCTTTCTGTTTACTTGTTTTGGACTCTAACTAGAAGTATAGTACACCATAAGCGAACTTTCTGGTCCACCTTGTGACGATGAGGACGAAAACCAATGTTTCTTGAATTCAAAGTAGCTATAAATTAACAAGCCAACATTTGTAGATAGAAAATCTCTAAATGGGTTCGCTCAAGACAACCTTCAAGCACGTTACTCGTTATATATGTGATAGGCGTGTTAATGAGCTGAAGGTTTGGGAAGTTAATAGGCTAAAATTGATACTTTTATTCTAATTTTATAATTTACACAAATTGATATTCAGTATACTATTATATAATTATTTAAAGGTACGAGAACTATAACGTTATTTATACACTTAACAAAATGATGATGATTTTACTCTTTACGTTAATCTGAAATATTGCGTGAATGGAAACAATTTTTTTAAAAACATAACGTTATTTACACAATTTTTTTATATGATTATGATTAATCTTCTAATTGAAGTGAGTTAAATAAAACTCTTTTTAAAGACATAATTTCAAAAGTTTGAACTCAAACTCTATTTTGGGATCACAATCAATTTTTCTTACAATCCATCACTTATGAGTCTCTCCACATATACTTCAAGGCTAACTTTATCTATGGTATATGAAGGTTTTTTCTTTTGTCAAAGTTTTCAATATTAAGATCCACCTTTTCACTGTGCTGCCCTACTAAATAAAAATTTGTATCTATAGGTGACATATTTTGTAAAAATCACGATAAACAACCCATTAATATCCCTTTAAAAATACTCTCACACATTTGTAATTTGAAACTCCCATCAAATTAACACGAGAAAAATTAATTTGTATTTTAAGCGTGTATATTTATATCAAAGTTATCAAATTAAAAATTTTATTAAATGTATCACATTACGAAGAGGATAATATCAACACAATAATACAAATACAATAATAAATAACTTAACAAAATCAAAATTTTCAACTGATAAGAATCTATAAAAAATAATAACAAATATTACAACAACTAAAAATAATAAAAATAAGTACTAAGTTATTTAATTAATATAGAAAACCTCTTCAATATAAAAGATAAAAACTATAAATTGTCTAAACATAAAAAATAATTTCACTATAATCAAATAAATTTATAAGTCACAAATAAGTATATAAATTGTACTTACAATCATTTAATCAAATTTAGCAACAAAACTTTTAAATAAAAACTAAGATAAAAATACTCAAAAAAATAGAACTATTGTACGAGCTATATTAATCACACCACAAACTTTGTTTAAATGATCTATTGTTTAAAATGAAGAACCACATATTATAAAATTGTTATCAAATTTTCATCTCGATACAATAGAAATGATTTTGTAAATACAAATTACCAAGGTTGCTTTAAGGTTATGTGAAAATGACTTTCTCTTTTCTTTTTTCACAACAGTAGTTATTTTCTTTCTCTAATGACCTCTCTCTCTTTCAACCCCAAAGACTTATCTCCACTTCTACAAGTGAGATAAAATGAGTTTGCTTATTTTGGGACCTTTCTCTTCATAGGATGGGAACTTAATATCTAATATATCTAGATGTTCCCCTCACAACTATGCAAAGATAACCACCAACTCAATAATCTCACAACAAGTTTAAAATTTTCATCTTGGTAATGCCTTATTCATCATATTAGCACCATTATCATTAGTTTGAACTTTTTTCATTTCTAACAACCTAGCTAGTGATAAGTTTATATAGGGTGTTTTATGGAAAATTTTTATATGTTTGGTCCTTATTTGATGAGGATTTTTAATAGGTGTTAGAGTTAACAAATCTGGTATTCGAGGTACCAGGCCTCCAGGAAGAAAATAGAAATTCAATGTATAAGATTCTTATTTTCAATAGTTCATTACAATGCCTATATTTATTGCATGCACTAACGGTTTACTCGTATATCACGGTAACCGCCAACGAAACAGTTCTAACAGAAATATTCTAACAAAACAACCATAACACTTTATCAGTGCACGTAATCGTCCCAGTCTGCGGGCCTCATAATACTTCTCTTGGGTCTCGCTTTAACACTTGGATTGTTAGCTTCACTTGGCCCATTCTCCTCCTGGATGCATGTTGTATCACGTGTTGAAACTTTCATCTTGGTAATGCCTTATTCATCATATTAGCACCATTATCATTAGTTTGAACATTTCCCAATTCTAACAACCTAGCTAGTGATAAGTTTATATAGGGTGTTTTATGGCAAATTTTTATATGTTTGGTCCTTATTTGATGAAGATTTTTCAGTGATTTATTCATTAATTGTTGTAATTTATCACAAATTAATCATCTACGAAAACATTTTCTTGTGATTGAAATAAATTTGATAGAAAGCAGAGTCATACATAACAGGAAACACGACTTTACTTAACAGTCAACCTGTGAGTGCTTTGTAACCATGTAGAACCATGCTGGAGGATATGTACGACCATGTTTCGCTTCTTGCCTAATTGATTAAGAGATTTTTAGGAGGTCTGCAAAGAAAGAATTTGAACTTTGAATTTAATAACAAAAAATTATATATTTTCTATTGATAAGTCATATCTTTATTGAAGATAGAGCATATCTTGTGGAGGCCAAATTATTATATTTTCTTAGATTCTATATTCTGTATAAAGAGTAGGGATAACAATAGGTAGGATATGAGTAGGGTACTATAGTATGCTAATATTATACTACCATTGGGTGAAAGTAGTTTTAATATGAGTGATTAGCGATAATAGGAAATCTGGAATTAAGATTAAACTAAAATTGAATATAAAGAGGTATGAAGGTGAAACAAAAAGCCCTAGATTCATCTTAAATAATTTTTGTGTTAAAAATTATGTTATTTTGTTGAATTTTTAGTTATCTTCTTATTTAACTCTTTCTCACTTTTATTTTAGTTTATTAGGTATTATTTAGGTTCAAACAATTAAATCACAATATTCATGATAATTGAAAATAATATATGTGAGACGATACTCTAAGAACTCGATTTGAAAATCCCTTTATTACTTTTCAATAGTTACACTTGTCCATGAATACTTAGCATCCAATACATTAGATATCCAACAATACTTCACATCAATATGTTTGGACCTAGAATGAAAATTTAATTTCTTACCAAGATGAATAACACTTTGACTATCACAAAATAACAAGTATTTATCCTAAACAAAACCAAGTTCTTGCAAGAATATCTTCATCCAAAGCAACTCCTTGTATGTTTTTATAATGATGACAAATTTTGCCTCAATAGTGGACAATAACACTTTTGCAAATTAGATTGTTATATACTTGATCAAGTAACAATAAGTAGATTTTCTGAAATCAATATCTTCATCCATATCAAAATCAGTATAGCCTGCAATGGTAGAATTATCACCTCTAAAACAAAATCTTAAACCAATAATACTACAAAGATACCTCAAAATCTATTTTATAGCTTTCTAATACTCTATACCTAAATTTGACATAAATCTATTATATGTACTAACAACATGTATTGTATCTAGTTTTATACACATCATTGCATACATTAAACCACCTATAACAGATGCATAAGAAACCTGCTTTATATATGATTTCTCAACTTCATTTGAATAAATATATTTGAAACTCAACTTCATATGAGTTGCAAAAGGAGTATAGACATTATTGCATACATCAAACCACTTATAACAAAGATTCTCATCTTGTGACATCTCATGTTCCTCTTCAATATCATCAATGTGAACTTCTAAATCATCTCCTAGTTGTTGATCATCAACATAATTGTGTTGCTCATCATTATGGACATTATTCTTAACAATATTTATATCATGTATCGACATATGAATTGGATCACACTTTCTTGGATGTAGTCTTCTCCATCTAATCAATGTCTTCAATGGTTTTTCTTTTCATGAACTCTACATCATGACTTTTAACAAGTTTCTTCTCAAGAGGATTATATAACTTGCAATCATATTATCATGACCTTAGCCAATGAAAATGCATTGCCTAGTTTTCACATCAAACTTAGATCTTTCATCCTTTAGGCTATGCATAAAAGTCTTGCAACCTAAGAGTCGCAAATGATCGTACTTAACATTTTTGCCAAAATAAATTTTGTCTAATACCTTAATATTTAAAAGCAACTGCAGGACTAAGATTAATAACATGTACCGCTGTGTATAGTGCTTCACCTAGAATACTTAGGAAACTTTACTTTTAAAAAACATATACCTAACCCTCTCAATCAAAGTCTTATTCATCTTCTCTATTAAATCATTTAGTTGAAGAGTTTCATAAGGAATCTTTTGATGTCTTATACCTTGCTAATTGAAACAAACATCAAAGAGTTCACAGTACTTATTATGATTGTTAGCATGGATAGATTTAAACTTATCGTCTAATTGTCTCTCAACCAAAGCCTAAAACTGCTTAAACTTCTCAAGCATTTGGTTTTTTGTTTTCAATGCATAGCACGAAGCTTCCTGGAACAATCATTAATAAAGGTATATAAAAAAAAAAGTTAAGTGTACCACTAAATGACTTTACCTTTAACAGGTCACAAACATCATAATGCTTAAATTTAAGCAATTCTAACTTCCTTGAGGAAAGATACTTTTTAAAGGATACTTTAGTCTATTTACCAGTCATTCAATGAAAACATTTTTCTAATTTTGTAATCTTTAATCTCAAAAGTACATCTCATTTGACTAAACAAATAAACCATTTTACATTAATGTGACCTAATCTTGGTTGCCACAAATATGTTTTTATATCCATGACGTTCACATTGTTCTTAGCAACCAAAGCTTTTGTCCAATACAATTTAGAACTCTAGCTATAAACAAGTTACCTTTGATGAACTTCTTTTTTCCAAAACCAAAGTGGTTATCATAACCACCATTATTACCCATCTTCAACACTTTAAGACCACCTAAAGTGTAAGATGTGAAGAATTCCTTCTTTGGTATAACATACAGTGTAGCACCACTATCAATTATTTGCATGCTCTCATCTAATACAAGATTACTAACTCAAAGTCACAAAGGACAACAAGATCGTCTCATGTACTAGTAGTAGTAGTGACACAATCATCATCATCACGATCCTTCTTCTTTGTCCTGCCTTTGTTCTCCTTTTTCTATTAAAACAAGTCTTTTGTATGTGTCTTATTTTTTATAGGTCAGTCCATATTCTTGTATATGGACTTGAACTTACTTAAACTCTTATCTTTATTACCTTTTGATTCTTTTTTCTGACTTTCCCTATTTTTAGTGACAAACAACTCAAATTGAGATGAATAACTATATGTCTTCCTTCTCATCCCCTCCTTAAGAACATTATCATTTACCATTTGCTACCATTTGGGGCTGAGTTTGTAATAAAGACCGTAAATATCTCTAAGATTAGGGTAGAGAATTCAACAACAGTTCCAAAATCTCATCATCAAACTTAATGGACATTCTTAACATATGATCAATAAACTCTTAGAAGTCATTCAAGTGATTTGAAATAAAAGTCTCTTCCTTATACTTTAAATTGACAATGGAACTCAATATATATAATTTGTTGTTTCCAGACTTAGAGGCATACAAAGATTCAATTTTTTGTACAAATTTTAGGGATGTGTCTTACTTGCAATGTGGTTATAAACATTATCATCCACAAAATGTTGAACAAAACTACATACTTGTTAATCCTCAAAGTCCTATTGTTCATTAAACATAGAATCTGGCTTCTAAGTGGTGAAGATAGAAGGATGCATTTTATTCACAAATAACAAGTATTTTTTTTATTCTATAAGTGATTATTAGTGTTATTCAAACTAACCATCTTGTTTGCATTTACCCCCATCATTTAGGCAAGCATAACACTCTTAAATCAAAGAGCTTTAGTGCCACTATGATGGAAGGAATACCAACACAACAAAACAAATGTAGTAACCAATAACGCAATAGAATCAGATCTTCTAACTTGTAAGAATATATGAGGAATAACAACAAAATACTCTTTAATATAAGAGGTAAAAACCAAGAGTTGTCTATATCAAAAAAAATAATTAAACAAGGGTAAAAAAAGAGTCACAAATAAGTGTACAAATTGTGCTTACAACCAGCTAATCAAACCCATCAACAAAGCTTACAATATGAGAATCAAGATGAAAATACGAAAAACATAAAATAAAAAAAATAGAGCTAATGTGAGAGCTCTATCAATCTCACCACATACCTTGTTTGAATGATCCAATCATTCAAAACAAAGAATTACACATTGCAAAACTGTTGTCAAATTCTTAGTCTAATCTAATAGTGAATGACTTTACAAATGCAGATTTACCGAGACTACTCTAAGATTATATAAAAATAGATTTCTCTTCGCAATGATTGTTATTCTCTCTCCAATGACCTTTTCTCTCTTTCAACCTTAAAAATTCATCTTCGCTCCCTACTAGAAACATGCAAATTATAGACGGCTTTTTCCTATCTATATTATAGATGGATTTATAGATGGTAAATAAAAAAAATAATTTTTTTTAATTCTTGAGTAAGTCAATATGTAAATTTGTCTATAAAACAAACAAAAGAGAATATGTTCATAAAATCCATCTATAAACGACCAGCCATTTGGCACAAAACATTATATATAGAAATTATAGACCCATTTTTCCATTTGTTACAGACATATTTTTTCGTTTGTAAATCTACCTATAATACAGACAGAAAAAAAAAAAAAACATGTCTGTAAAATTTGCCTACAAATGTCTCTCCATTTGACTTGTAACATTATAAACAAAATATACAGACATATTTTTTTGTCTATAATTTGAAACCAAGGTAGGAAATATTAGGCAGGAGTTATAAATAGAAAAATTTGTCTGTAATATTAAAACATAAGTATGCCCTTTCATATAGCTCGTTATTGATGAATTTTCCATCTGTAACTACTTTAATGAAATGTTGTGTTTCATAAAGCACATTATAGACAAATTTTTCTGTTTGTAATTGTTGCCTTGTAACGTTGCGTTTCATTAAAGTAGTTATAGATGGAAAAATTTGTCTGTAACGTGTGGTACATATAAAAAACGCGTCTCCTCCTTCTTGTTTCTCACTTCTTCATTTTTCTCTGTCTTTCTCTCATCTCTCTCTCTTTATACCATATTTAATTCTTTGCCCACAAATGTTGGTTGTAGCGTCTATTTTGAAAACAAATTGCACTATTATGTTTCTAATACGATACTCTAACTTTTAATCATTTTATTTTATTTTTTAATTATTGATGTAGAATAGAGACTAACGATTTATAATATAAAGTTGTAGGACTAGAGATTGCATGACTGAGGAATGGACATAAAGGTTCTTCCCCGAATTGTTTGTATTATTTGCTGTGAGATTATTTATATTTGTGAAAATTGTAAAAAAAACATGTTGTAGAGTTACAAGGAGATACGCTCTAGAACGATTTTAGGATTATGATGTATATGTTTATGATTTATTTATTAACATATTTTTAAGATTGTAACTTGATCTTCTTTGTTATTTAAGCTATCTGCATTACTAGCTTGTTATAGGCCACTAAAACACGTTTGATTAAATAAAAAAAATTACTTTTATATAAACATTTCCTTAGCGTGATGAATGCAAAGAAAAATATAGGGAAAAAGGTGGATGAGATTATTGGCTTGAAATTATAATTAAGAGCTCCATAATCGATATGAAAAAATGGATAAATTAAGTGGATGGTTAAAAAAGGGAGAATAAAAAAAAATTTAGATACTAATGACAATAAGTCTTTAAAATCCTAAATAGGTTGGGTGGGGTGTCTACGATCATGGAAAACCAAAAGCAAAATGAGGAAATATGAAAGATCAAGTAGAGTACATAAAAGAAGAAGTGAGTCAAGAAAATAGAAAAAAAATAGTGAAAAAGGTGGCAATCATGATGTAGAGGGAGGTGCAATAGCAACATATGCAAATGCACCATGCTTTAAGCTTATGAGAGTGAGTACCTCCATACCTCTTCCTCCTCTTCCACGAGCTCCAGGACCACTAGTATTTTGGTCGATGCGACATTCATCAATCCCCTCGTCTTCCTTTACTAATGATGATGTCGCTCACGATAATGATCACATTATGTATTTGTGAAGATTACTTTGGATGTTTACTTCTTGAATTATAATTATATTTTAATTTAATATTTTTAATATAATTTTTGAATTATAAATTTTGATTTTATATTTTCTTCATGTTTACAAATTATTATGATAATTAGGAATAGCAAAGAATAATTATACAAGTAAACAAAAGAAAAACAAAACACAAAATATAAGTTACATATAGAAAATGTCGTTTATAAGTTACAGATAGAAAAAATTTTCTGTAAATTATAGGCAGAAAAAGTCGTCTGTAAGTTACAAATAGAAAAATATGTCTGTATTGTTGTACTAATGATGAAATTACAAACAAGTTATAAAATTTATTGGTAACCTTTCAAAAATTCGTCTGTAATTTGCAAGTTTTTAGTATTGGCTTCAACCAATGAGACCAAGTGAGCTTGCTCATTTAAGATCTTTCTCACATAGGATGAAAGTCAAATACTCAAACATATCATGTATATCCCCACTTTTAAAATAGCAATATCAATCTTGAAGACATGTTAACAAATAATGAATTTAAGGTCCATTCATAAAAAGAAAATAAAAATTTAACAAAATTAGCTTTAGCCTTTAACCTAATTTATGATTTTTCAAATAACATATCAAAATTAAGAGCTGCATTATTACAGATAATTATATTCCCATGTATTCACAAGGACATAATAACTACAAACCATATGACTATTCAAAGTTATTTTGATTTTTTTTTTCATGTAGGAAATAGGATTTGCAAAATAAATTATTTTTTTTCAATTTACTTGCTACATTCAATCCAATTAGGGTGGTCAACTTTACAAAATAAATGTGATGTTATTTCTTTCTCCTTATTGCAAAACACATTAAGAGTTGTCATTAGTTGCAATGAATTTCTCTTAATTTTTCTTTTGTGTGAATTCAAACAAATTGAAACATCTCTAAGATAGCCTCAATCTCTAACTCTTCTTAAACAATTCACCCACCTCACGTACATTTGCTTCTTAATCTTTTGAAATTATGAACAATTTATTAAATTAGAAGGAAGTAGTGTATTTTTTTTCATCCTCCAAGTCTACCTAAAATCTCATATTTCTCCTTCTCAATCACTCTTTTTCTCTATGAAGTCCAGGCTCCAAGCAAGAGGTTTGCATACCACATACCTCAACTAAACCTCTAGCAAATGAAACCTTCTTTACAACTCCCCTTCAAAGTTCTAGTGACCATCCCTGTTATTATTAACACATTGCACTATAATTTATCTTATACACAAAACACCTTACATTAATTGTGCTATCCAATTTTGTGAATTAAATATTTGTAAACTTGTGAAGCGAACTCAAAACCGAAAATGTCATATCCAATTCATTTTACATTAATCAAGAACAAGTAAAATGGTAACACAAAATTTAATACTTACTATTTAAAAGTTGAAACCAATTTTATCTCATAATTAAATATTATTTGACTTCGTTAACATCTAGGTGCTTCAAAATTTCAAAATTAAAGGAGATAATGACATCAAAAGATGACTCATTTCATATGTACAAAATATTTTTTGAAAAGTAAGAAATATACTTTGTATTTTCTAATACTAAACATATGTCATTTTGAAAGATGTGTGTTATAATTGAAAATAATGTTTATAAGAGGTTTTTAAAAGCAATCTAAAGCTCTATTTATGTTTGTTAATCTTGTATAAATTCTTTCCTTTTTAAAAATATATATATATATATATAAGGAAAAAATCAAATTTTTGTGGATCTTTATTGCTTTTGTTTAGTTCTTATCATATGCAAATTTCTTTCAACATATTTTTTTTTATTTCATTCCTATTGATTATTTTCATTGTTGAAGAACTGTGTGAATTTATTTTTACATAATATAAGATTAATAATTATAAATTAAAAGATAAAAATATAAAATTAACGTATTTAAAATTAAATTGTATATGTCAATGTTTTTAAAATAAAAAATAAGTAAAATATTACATTTAAATGTTAAATAATATTATATATTTATCCTAAAAAACTATTTTGTTATATCCTATTAAAATTATTGTGTATTCACTTACACATGATTAATATTGGTTAAAATTGACTTGTAGTAAAACACAGTCAAAGAAAACTTAAAAAACTAATATTGATCATCAGTGAATTACACATCACTAACAATTGTATTACATTCATAGGACAAAGTGAACACATCTGATAACTCACTTACAACTAACTAATATATAGTAACAATTTGAATTATATCATAACACTTTTTTTTTATTCAAATAAATTAAAGACATAATTTCTTAATTATCATGAACCTCCTCTAACTTGTCATTCTTTATAGCTTCTATCTAAATATGGCTACTTGATTTTTAGTTCTACAATATAATAATTCTAATTTCTTCTAACTCACTTGATCTCTTAAGAAATGAAACCCCACGACACCTAAACAACTTACTTGTTGTCAATTAGTAACTTTACTAGTTTCTTTTCTCTTGACCTAGCAAGCTCCTAAAGATGTTGTAATGTATTTTGCTTCACATGATGAAAAGTGACTACTTTACTTTTTGAAACACTAAAATTAAAACTTTATAGAATATGAAAGCATGTTTAGTTGTATTGTTCCTATCATTTATTTGGTTTAGGGTTTAAACCAACACCAAAAGCTATATTTGGTCTACTACCACATAGGAATCTAAGAGATTCAATTATTTGCTTATAGATATTGGCATTAATAGTTCTCTCATGTCATTCCTTTTCAAATTTGGCTCCTACTTTAACCGATGTCGTTATTTAATTACAATCCAACATCTTGAATCTCTTTAATATATCAGTGAAATATTTTTGTTAGTGCATAAAAAATCTATTTTTGATATAACTAAAGTCCAATATAAGAAAGTAGGATAATTTTCTAAGGTCTAAAATTTCAAATTCAAGCATCATTGTACATTTGAACTCGTCTAATTTAAATTCTTTACATTTAATCACTAACAAATCATTAACATAGAGACAAACAATCAATAGATCATGATTAGATAGTAATATCACATACATGTCATGTTTTATAACACAATAAAATTTTGTTGAGTAAAAAAATTGTCAATCTTTGTATTCTAGACATGTGGAGACAACTTTAGACTATAAAAGACCTTCTTTAATATGTAAACCTTTTCTTTATACCTAATAATCTCAAAATCTGGTGGCTAACAAATATATGTTTCTTCATCAAGAAGGCCACTAAGATGGTTGATTTCATATCTATTTGATGTATAAACTATCTTTTGTAACTTGCCATTGCAACTACTAGTCTTATAGTTTCAAATTTGGCTAGTGGGACAAAAACATAAGTATAGTTTACTTTTCCCTTTTGTAAGAACCTTTTAACAACTAGCCTAGCCTTATATTTCACAACCTTACCATTAGGTTTCTCTTTTTCTTTATAGATCCATTTCAAATCAATAGGCCTTCTTTATTGAGAAAGTGAAATTAGCTCTCATGTTTGATTCTTCTCAATAGCCTTTAACTCTTCTTTAATAGCATCCATCCACCTTGGATTATTAACAGCTTGCTTAAGATTTATTGGTTCATTTTCAGCAATGATTTCCTTATAAAAAATTACTTCATAATCATGCAATCTTTATAGCAGTTGCCTAGTTCTTTAAGGCCTGCTAATGTGACTTTTTAACATAGTATCACCTTTTTATTTTTCTCTCCCTCATAACTGAACTACACCTTACTTCAAAAGGACCACATACATCTGAATATACCATCTTCAAAACTACTATTAACTTTATAGTGACATAATGTTCCCCCTCCAAAGTTGCTATTAACTTTGTTGTAACATTCATCACCTACTTGATCAAGTTGTGTACTTGAGGCAAACATTTTTTTGTACTTTCCAACTTGCATTGCAATTTTAAAAGTTTTGTTCTATGAAAAAAAGAGTCTGCAAGATTAATCTTGCTTTCCTATCAAATACTCTCACTTGGTTGATTCATAGTCATCAAATGCACCCATTTTCTAATAATTGCACTAAGACTGAGTAAATTATTTTTCCTTTTTTAAGTTGGGACATAAAGAACATCAAATATAAAGGATGACTTTCCATCCTTTTTTAAGATCATCACTCTACCCATTCTTTTTACTTATAGTGTGTTATTAGCAACAAACTTTACTTTATTCTTCACATTTTCATTTAGATTTACTAATCATATGATTTACCTACCAAATATTTCAATATAGATTTAGATTTACCAACTAATCATTTAGATTTACCAACCATTTAGAACACCCAGTGTCAAGGTACTAGTAATCATTTTCACTGCTACTACTTTCTAATGTAGTAGTCACCATCAAAAGAACATTATCATAATTTGAGTCGTCCTCACAAGCTAGGTGAACTTCATCATCATTTTCTTTTACACCTTTTCCATGTTTGCATTCAAATGCAAAATGAATGCCATCTTTGGTAGGCTTGTAACACCACACATTCTTCTTGCCAAATCTTTTCCTTCCACTTTTACCTCAAGTTCCACTCTATATACTATTAAACTTATCTAAAATTTTAATTATTGGAATCATCTGACGTTGTATCAGTACCTTCTTGGTTAGATCCATGATTCTAATTTTTTTCTTTTTTTTCATTTCTCTTTACTTTTCTTATTCTTGTTACCATCGTTATCATTCTTTCTACCAGTTTATGCATGTAAGACCTATTTTGAAACCTCCCACTATTTCTCTCATTGAGTCTTTAGTGAGCCTTGTAGTTCTTTCAGCTTCATTTTCTTTATATCCTTGGATTCCTCGATAGCTACAACTATGTCATCAAAATGAGAAATCAAGGTTCTCAAAACTATTTCAATGATCAACTGATAATTTAACTTCTCACCAAGTATTCATGAGATTAGAGATGGTTGACACAAATAAAAATATTCAACTATACTTTATTGATCATTTATTTGTATTAACTCATTGCTTGTGCAAAGTTTGAAGTCTTGCCTTTTTAAGTTTATGAGTCTCGTTATAAGCCTTGTTCTTGTTTTTATGATTGGGTAAATTTTGAGTCTCAGCTGAGGTTTCTTTCAAATTTTGTATCCCTTTCATAATCTTGAAAACTTCTAGAAGTTCAAATATAATTGTCATCTTTCCATCCAAGATAAGTAAATTAGTTAAAAATTTATCATTCGAGCCACCCATTGTTACAACAAGATTCTATAAACTTAAGATAAAAAGAAATAAGACTGATAAAAATTAATACTGATGATCAAATGAATTATACACAACCAACGATCGTATTATATTTTATAAGACAAAACAAACACATATAATAACCCACTTGCAACAACTAACTCACTCTAACTAATTCCAACAATGTGAATTACATCACAATAATAATTACCCAATACATTACTTTATAATATGTACCCAAAAAGCAAAATTTGCTATTATATCTACAAATTTCCCCTACCAATCAGACATGTAAGGACGTATAGAGATTCATATGTAGCCAACCAAAGAAAAAGTGAAGTTAGATGACACAGTCAGGTAGTTGTTAGTCAATTATTTACTTTGAAATAAATAAGAACTACCATTGCTCTACTTATGTTGTTCAAAAAAATAATATAAATCAATCATCTTTTGGAGGTCTAATGAATTGTTGCTAACAACAATACTTTAAAGACTAATGGTAAGTAAACAAATAAGTAAAGATCACGGGTTTTCTAAAAGACTCCAAGAACCCTAGGTTCTTTTCCTTTCAAGACAGTAAGAAAGGCGCCGTTGGGGCTTCTCTCTCTAGTCACCCAGCTAGGATTGGGAGTTTTTAGCGTGTGAATCTCTTCTTTGAAGCGTCTGCAAGAAAATGTGTGTAATTTTTTTTTCCACTGCTCCAATACAAAACTAAAAAGCGATCTACAAAAAAGTTAGATCTGTTGGACCATAACAAGAAAAAGATCAAGAGAGGCATAGAGAACTCAGTTGAGTTTGAGATCTTGGATATGCAAGAGGATATGCACTATGATGATGTTAAAGCAAATTAGGTGTTTTCTACTTCCAGATTTTTAAATTCCTGTACTTATAAAGATAAAGTTTTATAGTCAAATGACCTAGATTTAACTCTGAACAATGAGGAAATACTAAAATCTATATTGGATGAGTTTATTATCTCTCCTGAATTTGATGAGAGGAATGATATTCTTGATAGTCCTAGGGAGTTATGCCCTAATATTAAAATTTCTCTAGATGATTATGAAAACTGGTGCTCTCCCTGGAAGCTAACTTTGATTGTGAGGCTTTTAGGTAAAATAGCTAGCTTTAGTTATCTAAATCAAAAACTAGGTAATATTTAGGGGAAGAAGGGAGCCTAAAAAATTCTTGATCTCAATAACGACTTTTTTCTAGTCAAGTTTGAAAGCCTAGAAGACTATAAGCATACTCTATTTGAAGGACCCTGACTAATCCTGGATCACTACCTTTTAGTTTAAAGATGGCAACCTCTCTTTAGGCCTAAAGACCAAAACCTGAGAAAGATTGCAGTTTGGGTGCGTATACATGACCTACTTTGGAACTTTATAATAATAAGTTTTTATGGCAAGTAGGAAATTGTCTAGGTTCTATACTAAAAGTTAATTCCTACACTTTCCGGGTACTTAGAGAAAAATTTGCTAAGATCTGTATAGAAATAGACTTAAGGAGGAAGCTTGTGCCAGCCTTTACAGTCCTAGACCATGAATTTAGAGTGGAATATGAAGGTCTATATCTTATATGCTTCAGGTGTAGGAAATATGGGCATAGGCAAGATCAATGTGCTGAGGGTTTAGATTCTAATAGGGGAGAGACAGAGCAGAATGTAAATAAAAGTGATAAAGCTACTAAGAATGAAAAGGTAGTGACTAAAAACCCTAAGGTAGTTAAGGATATGTTAATAACTAATCAAGAGCACACCTTTGTTTTAAAAAAGGATCAATTTGGTCTATGGATGCTAATAAAAAAAACCTTCAAGAAGAGAATCAGTTTCCCTCACATAGCAGGTACTCCTAGGCACCTTGGTAGGAAAAAAGAACCTCAATTAGGATCAAGATTTGATATCCTTGGGACCTTTGACCAGATTCAAAACCAACTAGGAGACTCAGATAACTTGAGCAATAAGGATTCTCTAGTCAATCATAAGTCAGTAACTAAGAACTAGAGTAGCAATAAAATGAATCATAATCCTCCAAGAGGCTCTAAACTAAATGAATCCTTTAAAAAACCTATTAAGGATAGACCTTCTAAACCTGAGAAATCAGGCAAGGAAAAAGATGTTATGTTAAGCTTAGAAAGAATCGAGCCTCAATGTGATATGATGGAATATAATGAGACTACTGAAGATCAAGGGAGAAGGGATACTTTTCTCCTTACGAAACACTTTTCAAATATTATTTAGAAAAATTCAAAATCAAGAAACTCTATACAAGACCTCATAGGTTGGAATTCTGATCTCTTATGAAAGAATCATGATTTCTAGAAACAAGTTCCCACTGATAGACCCCCTGATGATTCAGTATTAATAGCCCTTGAATCAATAAATAAATTATAGTCTATTAGAACAAAAGATGAGTTAAATATGAGTAACTTTAAGATGTCTCAGCATCTTTAAGATGTCACAAATATTAACCAGTAGGATTATGAACTGTCTTTTTTAGAATTGTAAAGGGCAGAAAGTAAGACTTTTCATAGAATAGTAAATAACTTGATTAGAATATATAATCTTGATTTTATTACTCTATTTGAACCTAGAATTAGCTCTAATAAGGCTAATGAGTTTATTCAAAAAATAAATTTTAATGGGTTAGTGAAGGTTGATGCTAGGGGTTTTGTTAGGGAATTTGGTGTTGTTGGAACACCAAAAAAGTTAAAGTCAACACCATAGCTAAAAAAAGTTATACTATTCACCTTAATATTAGTAATGGTCAATGGGACTGGATCTTATCCTCCATTTATGCTAGTCCCCAGGAGAGTAAGAGAGCTGAGTGTTGGCAGTTGTTGTCAAAATTCAGCTCTAATGTGAATAAGCCTTGGTGCTTAGCTAGGGACTTCAATTCTGTCCTCTATTAGCATGAAAAATCTGGGAGCAGACCTGCTAGTTTAAGCCTCATTCAACAATTGGCTAATTGTCTAAATGCTTGTGGGTTACATGATTTGAGTTTCAAAGGAAATCCCTTTACTTGGCATAAAGGTAATAGTAGGAAAAGAATTGATAGAGTTATGGTTAATGACTCTTGGAGAATGTTGTTCCCTAACAGTTTTGTTATACATCTCCCTCTCCTAAAATCTGACCATGATGAGCTCTAGCTCAAAGTTAGAGATAATAATATTTTTGTGCCTTATAATAAACCTTTTAAGTTTTTGGCTCCCTAGATTTCTCATAAAGATTTCCCTAATCAAGCTAAAAACTCCTAGATTCCTTCTTGACCTTGGTCTGAAAACATTACTAGTTTCTAGAAAAACTAATCTAAATGGAACTTGAATACTTTTGGTAATATTTTTAATAGGAAGAAGCGAGTTCTAAATAGAATTAGGGGAATTTCAAATAAGTTGGCCTTGAAGGATAACCCTTTCCTAAGTATCCTTATGGAAAATCTGTGGGTAGAATATAAAAAAACTTTAGATCAAGAATAATTAATTTGGTTCCACCATTACAAATAAAAATAGTTTCTACCATAAGGCAGTTTTAATTCGCAGACAAAGAAATGTTATTGAAGCCCTTAGAGATGATTTTAACAACTAGGAATTTGACCCCCTAAATTTGCAAACTCTTTTTTAAAAGCATTTATTCTGACCCATACCTTAATAGCCCTCCTGTTATTACTATTTTTTCTTTCCCTCCTCTTAAGGACTCTGAGCTGGCTATCCTAAATACTCATCTGTCAATGGAAGAAAAAAAATCCTCTTTATTCAGCATAGGAAACCTTAAATCTCCTAGTCTCGATGGCATTCATGCTTTGTTTTATAAAATTCAATGGGAGTTTTTAGCCCCTTTTATTTTAGAGTTTGTGACAAATATCTTTAATAACTCCTCTAGGATTGTTGAGGTAAATGACACTGTCATAACCCCTTATTTCTAAAACTGATAATCATGATCATCTTAAATATTTTCATCCTATTTTATTATGCAATGTTAGTTATAAAATCTTTAATAACTCCTTTAGGATTGTTGAGGTAAATGACACTGTTATAACCCTTATTCCTAAAATTGATAATCATGATCATCTTAAATATATTCGTCCTATTTCATTATGCAATTTTAGGTATCAAATCATTACAAAGATATTAGCTAACAGAATCAAGGGATCTCTGCGCCACTTAATTTCTGTTAACCAATCAAGCTTCATCCTTGGAAGACAAGACATAGATAACACCTTAATCCTTCAGGAGCTAGTTCATTTTTTCAATAAACTAAAGAATAAAAATGGCTATATGATGATTAAGTTAGATTTAGCAAAGGCCTATAACAAACTCAGATGGAGTTTTATCAAAGACATCATTCAAAATATTAGGTTCTCCCTTGCCTTAAATGATCTCATTTATCAATGTATTTACCTCCCCTCCATGTCCATCCTTTGGAATAATAGTAAAACTGAAAAATTTAAACCTAATAGGGGAATTAGATAGGGGATCTCATTTCCCCCTATATTTTTTTTCTTTGCATAGAGAGATTAGCCCACCTTATTCAAGACAAAATGAATAATGGGGACTGGACTCCTTTCTCTTTTACTCATAAAGGGCCTAAAATCTCTCATTTATTTTTTGCTGATGACATTGTCTTAATTTCTAAAGCTTATATATATAATACCGAAGTGGTTAACTCTATTCTTAGTGAATTTTGTTTTGCCTCTGGCCTGTCTATCAATAAGGAGAAATCTTATGTTATTTTCTATAAAAATTATGATCTAATCTTATCCCGGGACATCAGTAGTAGGTTAAGGATCAACTTTTCTCCCAAATTTGATAAATACTTAGGTATTCCTATTAGTCACCTTTACCCTAGTAAACAAGATTTTGCTTTTCTAGTTGAGAAAATTAGGAAGAAACTCTCCCTCTAAAAAATGAATTCCTTATCTAAGGCTGGTAGGGTCACTCTTGCTCAATCTTCTATCATGAGCATTCCGGCTTATTTCATGCAGTCTATGCTCCTCTCTTTGTCAGTTTGTAAGGACATAGATATTATATGCAAAAGGTTCATTTAGGGTTCTTTGGGTGGCAGAAAATGCCATTTAATAGGCTGGGGGAAAATTTGCAAGCCTAAAAAAGACAGAGGTCTGGGCTTTATGGAGTCCTATCTAGTGATCAGGTCTTATATTATGAAACTTTGTTGGAGGCTTTTAACATCTCCAAACGATTTATGGGCCTAGGTCATTTACAGCAAGTATAATTTCTCTCTTGGTAAGAATCCTAGTTCTGTGTCATACCAGAATTGTTCCTATCTTTGGAGAAGTATTATCTCGGTCTGGAAGAATCTTTATAATGGGCTTGCCTGGATTTTGGATGATGGTATGACTATTAGATTTTTGGAGGATATATGACTTCTTCCCCAACATAATCTTTCTCAGTTAGCACTCTAGCTTGTTCTTAATACTGTAGTGAACTTGTGACCATGTTTTCTCAGAATAATCAATGGAACTAGTCTAGAATTAAGATCCTTATCCCTATCTATATTTGTGATTTAATCAGTAAAATTGATCTGCCCTCCCTTGCAAGGGGCAGGATCAATTTTTTTAGAGACTCACTGGAAATGGTATTTTCTCTGTTAAATCTGCTTTCAACCTCATCTCCTGTTCTAATCAAGATCAAGCTCTGCCTTGCAACCTTTTTAACTTGGTTTGGAGATGGGAGGGCCCTCCCAAATTAAATTTTTTCTTATGGAAAATTTCTCATGGAAATTTTTTTACTAATGTTGAAAGATATAATCGTGGAATGACTAACTCTCCTTCTTGTTTTAAGTGTAAGGATGCTGATGAAACTGTAATTCATGTCTTAAGGGACTACTAGTTTACTAGCTAGATTTGGATCCAGATGATCCCTCATTATAGCTATGTTTTGTATGGAACCTATGGATAATAGAAATAAGGACATTTTTCAGAACTCTCCCCTTATTAATGAGTCTTTGTTGTTTAAAGTTCAAGTTGATTTGGTTATCTTCTCTTTTGTGGTAGAGTGAACCAGAATTTTAGGTCTGTTTGGCAGGGTACTGGGTGCCTCACCAAATGGCTCCTCCCTCTGAGCCAACAGCTAAAACTAAATATGGATGAAATTGTTTCTCTTGCAGCTGGAGTAGCTAGTTATGGAGGTTTTATTAGGGACAATTGTGGTAGACTGGCGGCAGATTTCTACAGAGCTGTGGGCGGTGTATTGAGGCCTTCATCTTGTCATTTTTAAAGAAACTCAATTTATTTGGGTATAATGTGACTCAAAAGAAGTTATATCCTTAATAGTTAACCCTCAGAACTGTAATCATTTTGTTTCCCTCTTATTAGTGAGATTATAAGTTTATTACAAGATATTAGGTTTATTAGATTTAGCCATATATTGAGGGAAGCCAATCAAAGTGTTGATTGGTTGGCTAAGTTGGGTTTTAATTATGAATGAGGCTCCTTCGTCTTTAGTTCATTTTATGAATTTGGATTCTTTAGGGACTTGGGTCCCTAGATCTGTTTTCTAATTGTTATTTTTGGACTTTTAAACCCCATTTATTAGAAAAAAAAAACTTATGGTAAGAAAAAATAATAGAAAATACTTTTTTTTATGTTCAAAGTTATATGTTATTTTAGTTTTTTTTTTTTGGAGAATATTTTTATAATGTATATATAATTTTTTTTAAAAATTAAGTACAAAAAATAATATTACTTATGGTATCAACTCTAACTTAAAACGATAAAAGAAAGAAACTATAAGAAAAAAAAAGAGATGTGATAAAAGTAAAAGAAGAATATAATAAATAAATTAAAAGATGTACAAAAATTAAAATTTATGAATAAAGGTATCATTAATCACACTCTTAAGAATATTAATTAAAAATTATAGTAAAAATATATTCAAAATATAATAAAAATACATCAATATTTTGTAAAAAGAATTTTAAATTCTTTAATTTTTACCAAGGATAATATTTAGCATTTTTCATAAAAATATAGTTGACGTGCCGTTCTAATTTTCATAATAAATGTTGACATAATAAAAAATTAATGTTTTGAGATTGCGGCCTTTTATAATAAAAAATATTTTAGGATTGTATTATTCTTTTCATTTAAAGTTAATTAGCAAAACTTAATCAACTGTCCATAAGAATTAGTAATATTGTTATTGTCATGTTAATTAATATCTAAACAATTACAAAAAGTCATCATTATATTATCCGTAATACAACGGGCGAAAGGGCCCAAAAAAGAAAGAAAGGGAATCCAATTCATTTGCTTTATTTTTAAGTGCCGACAGTTTTATTTATATGTATTGTGTCAATCTCAACTCCACGCAAAAACAGCAAGTCGTCCTCATTATATGAACTTTTGCCTCTCACTTTTTGAAAGTTTAAAACCAATGCTTCCAAATTTTATCATCCATTGTTTTTGCTCCTTTTGTTTCCTCTTTGCTTTGTGCACTAATCATCGCATAATTATGACTATCATCGATTATCATTGGTCTCTCTCCTTATAATTTAGAAAAGCACGAATATAACATTGTTTAATGAAGTGAATATTTTATTTTTATTTTTAGGTCTTGTAAAGCCTATTTATAAAAGTAGTACATAATTTTCCTACTGTAATAATATCATCTTGGTATTTTCTTAATTTAAATTTTGTTGACATTAATTTTTTAAAAATTTTAACTAGTATTCCAAGCATTGGTTAAGAAATTTAAAGTAATTTTTTTTGTCCAAAAAATACTAAATACATATTCTTTTATAATCTTTAATACAATTTTTAATTAAAAAATTGCTTTCAATTCGTTAACCAATGTCTGTATTGATCAATAAGATCCTAATTTAAAGTTGATTTTGAGAAATAAAGATAATAAATTTTAATGAAAGTTGGGTTCTTTTAGTTGTTAAAATAAAAGGGATCTTATAAGCTTAGAAAATTAATTTTGAAATAGTAGATATTATATAAATATCACAATATCACTCCAATCCTGACATGCCTCTCTCAAACTTTGTTCTTCACCTTTCGGGACAAGTAATGGGTATGAATCTTTTTTTAATTTCACAAAAATTTGTAGAAAACGATGCATTGTATACAGTTGTTTGCTTTCCGATTTAGCAAAGCATAGATTTGCCACTTTTCATTTTTTTCCAAAAAAAAAAAAAAAAAAAGAATGTTGCTTTCCGATTTCCACATTTTATAGTCAACGTTTTCATGCATAATTTTTTCTTTCCGATTTTCTTAACTTGTTTTCCAAATTATCCCTTTGCTTTTTAATTAATTTAACTATTGTTTTGTACATGTTTTGTGATATGCTCTGAATTTAATGATTAAAAATATATTTATTAATATATATATATATATATATATATGTGTGTGTGTGTGTGTGTTTTCATTCTTTTTTATTTTAATTCATTGCCTCTGGTGCATATTTAAAGTTATAATTTCAAGTAGTAAGTAGTTGAATTATGGAAAAAAATGAATTGAATGTGACGAATGAACGGAAAAGTATGTTAGGTCACAAAACAAAAAAAAATTAAATTTAGAGATAAAATAAAGTTTTGTTCATTAAGAGAAGCATTGGAATGTTCTGTTAACGAGACAAAACTGTGGTTGACCAAAAAATAAAAAGACAAAATAGTGTTGGCTTTAGGATTTGCAAGAGTTATTTTATAAAATCTTTAAAGGGGATTATTATTTAAGCTTTTATTTGCTTAAAAGAAGAAAAATAAATAAATGAAAGTATTTGAAATTAAAAATGAAACTTGTTTATATATATATAATTCTCAATACATTAGATACTCTAATTTTTATAAAAATTTATGAGTTTAATTTGATATATTGACAATAAAATTAATTTTATTAATATTGTACATATATTTTTATATTAATTATTATAAAATTAATAATTTTTACTTATGCATTAATTCATAATTAAATAATAACATATTAATATATTTAAATTAAATTATTATTTTTATTATTATGCAATTTTCCTAACATTTGAGTACATAAGAAAAAATCAAAAAAAGAAATTAGCTAACATATTGTTTGTTGAGGTGGACAATGGACAGGTTTGGTCGGCTTCGGTTAGTAAAATTTAGAACCGATCAACAATCTTAATTTCTAGGCTCATTCAGACAATTAAGTCATCGAATAACTCTATTTTTAGTTTGAAAACTTGTACAAGTAATCGAGTGGATTTGAAAGGTAGCAATTTACTAGTGAGAGTTTTTGTTAGGATAAGAGTAAAGAATATGTCGCTCTTAGGGATGTACTCATAGGTGGAGGAGGAACACCCACCAATGATAATGATTCTGTCATCGAGAAGAATATGGTCAAAAGTGTACCAACAACTATTGGTGAGGTTGTGAGGAAGTTTAAGTCAATCAAATTAATTGTGTTGAGGGATTGAAGGTTTAGAGTTTGCGATAGTCATAATTGAAACTGCTGGTTTAAATTAGTATTTTGTCATGGATGATAATGTCGATGGAATACCATGCATTTCGAGGGTTAAGGGACAAAGGGGGTTGGTGACAATATCTTAAAAAATAAAGAGTGAGCGGTGCAATTAAGTTTGAGAGCAAAGTCATGAGAGTTGAAGCAGCAATAACTATTGAACAGGAATAAAGGATATAAAATTCTAATATATATATATAAAAAATAAAAAAAGTTATAAGTTATTTTATAATACTTAAAATAGATTCGTGACTTTGTTACTTTTTTCGTTCTAATTGTTTGCTTCGATAGAATTAATATGTAAAGGATTATTACTTATTGTATCATGCTTTAAGCGTTATTGTAAAAGGGAAAATACTAGGATAAAATCAATACATTGAACATCATGTTATTTAATATATTTTTCATTTATCATTTTATTTCTAAAAAATTTATAGATTTTTATAGTAATTTTTTCAGCTGAATCGAATGTAACTGGTTAAAAAATGTCAACCGTATTTAACTAAATTAATCTACTTAAATCTGAATATTATATCCAAAATGACCCGATCCAACTTATCCGATTAATATATATATATTTTTTTGCCTATGGTTAATCCGTTTCGGTATTGAAATGAAACTTTATTGGGATTACCAACACGTAGCGTCAACGATGGTTTTAATGTTTTGCTGTTTCCACTTTGCTCAGCTCAGCATTCGTCATCGAATTCGTTTTCCAATTCTCATTTATACTATTTCACAATTGTCATCGTCACCATGGATATGTCGCAAATAAACAGCAATGCTGTGTCTCTCAAAATTTTATCTAATAAAAAATAAAGATACCTATAATCAGTAGCTTGTCAAATATCATCTTACTTCCAAGCCTCTAGTATTCACTGAATGTGAAACAAAAATGGTAGATGAGGCACCAACTCGACACTTTGATCCAACAAAGTCTAATTTCAACCGTCGATGAGGATTTGAGTTAGATGGTTTATTATGGATTCTAAATAAGTTTGTGTAGTTTTTTTATATATAAAAAATATAAAATATAAAATGGGCACCATTAATTTACTTTAAAATATGTCAACGTTTTTTAGTATTTAAAAAATTATATAAAAACAGTTTTTTAATTATTATCTTGAAAATATTAATTAACGATTTAATAAATAAAGAATTTTTGTAAGTAAAAAAATTTAATAATAAAATTCTTTTATAAAAAAACGAAAAAGAATAAAATTGGTATGATACGGGAATAGAAAGAGCAGGGATGTTACATTAAAAAGGCAGAGAGAAACAGGGGAAGGGGAGAGAGTCTGTGGTTTGAGTTAGGCGGCAGCGATAAATGCGATGGGAAAAAGCAGCGCGTGCGAGAGTGAGACGTGTGCATTTAAATTTATCAATTAAAAAAATAAATATTGGTTAATTTATTTATGAATATGCAATGACGCGAGGGAGAAAAGTAAAAAAATAAACAATAATATAATAATGGATTAAAAAAGAAAGGGGAGAGTGATGGCACGTGGGGAAGGAGGAGAGAGAGAAAAAGAAGAGATGAGGGTTGTGGTGAGGTCTGGTTTGTGGAGAAGAGAAGTTTCTGTTTTTTCTTCTTCTCTTTTGAGCAATGGGGAGAGAAGAGAAGAAGGTGGGAAATGAGAATTGAAGGCGATTGATAGCTTATGAATGGAGAATCTCAACCTCATCGTTCCTAGTCCTCAATCTCATGGAATTCCACGCCGCAATTCCCATATCCCAACCACCCCTAACTCAACCTCAAGGTTCCTTTTATCTTTTCTTTTTTCGTATTTTAATTTTCGCAATCCACGATCATCACTTGCTTGCTGCTACTATTCCCCTTTTCTCTTATTTCCTTCACATGCCTTTAATTGATTTAACCGGGAATTCATTTAGCATCTTCAGAGGAAATGAATAGGAAATGAATAAACGAACATATATAACTAAATGATTCTCTTCATCTTCCAATGCTGTGCCTCTGGACTAGGATATGTTACTTGTTCAATTTAGATCAATTGCCTTTCCTAATTTAAACTACTATGAGAAATTGAGAATCAATTCAATTTCGATCAAGCGTTATTTTGTTTGAAAACTCCTTTTTCTTTTTCCGTTATTGTTTCAGTATTTTTTTAAAAGTAAAATAATTACTATTTACCATTATTTAAGCTTTCCCGTACGGAACTTGCACGGACATGTGTTATTTTGCTGATTGTAGGTTTAGAATTTTGTAGGTTCATGAGCCAAATTTTTTATTACATTTAGGGAAATAAAATTAAAAATAGAGTATCGGACATTGTATGCATCGATGATGATATTACACTTGTGTTACTGTCTCACGCATATGTAGGTTTAGATTACATCAATGTTATTTCAGGTTCAATGTGGATGATGAAATTGAGGCCAAGTGAAACAATGGAATCTGGACCGTATCCAGAGCGCCCAGGGGAGCCAGATTGTTCATATTATATCAGAACAGGCCTTTGTAGATTTGGTGCAACTTGTCGATTTAATCATCCTCCTAACCGGAAGCTGGTACCAAGTTGCGATGTATTTGTACATATTTATAATATATGTGTTTGGATTAGATACACAACTCTTCTTGCTCTCAGATGGATTCATTTTGAATCATTCCTCTTGGTACCATAAATATTAAAATCTGCCCTGGCTATAGAAGCAACACAAGTTGAAAGTATTTGCCTGTTGTCAACATTTTCTGTTTAACACGTTCTTTTTCACTTTATTCCTATTCAAAACACATGCATTTCTATTTATTGTAATGGTTGGTAGATAGGAAAGCCGCGCATAGACACTAGGGAGAATATCACTGTTTTTTCTTCCTTCCTTGATGCAACAACCTAATTAGCTCTGGGTGTATAGGACACTTTTTTTTCCTTTGAAGATGTATAGAACATTTTTTATGCATGTTCACATCTCAATCTACACATATATGCTCTTTTTATGTGAGTAAATTTCATGTAGCTGGGCTACATAATGTTGAATCTTGCTGCAATATTGGTGATTTTTATTTTGATCTCACTCCATTATGTTGAGAATATAAATACCTGATAAGTTTTATTGTGAATATTATCAGGCTATTGCCACTGCAAGGATGATAGGCGAGTTCCCAGAAAGAATAGGGCAACCAGAATGTCAGGCATGTACTAGTTTCTTAAGTTGTGCATATTGCTTATTTATGTGTATGATATGGGAATCTGCTTTTCTTAAGGTGGAGTTCAGCAAATATTCCAAATCATAGCAATCTTTGTGGGGGTAATTGTTGGATTTGGAGTCAACACTATCATGAGTTCTCATGGCCAATAAGGCAAGCCTAAAATGTCAGTAAATTTGGAAGTTGTGATAAGTGGAGGTAGAGAGACAAGGACAAACTGTCAAGCTGTGTTGCATGCTATTTGTTTTATGTCCTCTTTTTTCTGGAGTTGTATATTATATTTATCTTAAAAATATTATACTTTGGGTGGAAAGTTTAAAGAATTTATGTTGCCTAAATTTTGAGTTAATTGGTTTAGGTCTATTTAGACTTAGTTCAATTTGGTTCTCATGTTACTAAAATACCTGTTAAACAATTGAAAAGTTAAGGTGAATTAAAAATAAAATCTTATCCTTATCTGTCTTAAGAACTGATTGTTCTCTCTCTCTCTCTCTCTCTCTCTCTGTGTGTGTGTACACATATATATTGTACACAACCCTTACTGGCTTGTAATAATTCTTGATTTAAGCACTGATAGCATCATGGGATCTAGCTACAATAAAATAGGAAATGACTTCATGTCAAACTATAAATGCTTGTTTTGGTCAGATTTTCTTATTTGAATTTGTAATTTGTGATCTTTATGAGTAATAGCATAGGTGTTAACATCAACCTTGTACTGCAAAGCACTAATTTGTTACTTGACATGCATTCTTTATTTATATAGTTACCATAACAAAGAGATATATTTTTTTCTGTTTTCCAGTACTATCTGAAGACAGGAACTTGCAAATTTGGAGTCACATGCAAATTTCATCATCCTAGAGATCAGGCTGGGGTTGCAGGAAGAGCTGCCTTAAATATTTTAGGCTATCCACTCCGCCTTGTTAGTTTTTAATGATCCCCTCTCATTCATTTATAAGTATGACTATAATGGTAGTTTATAAACTGGCGGCTCATTATTGTATCTTTGCTCATTTGGTAACCATTAACTTGTCAGACCTGCATAAATTCAGTTATTGCTCCTGTTTGTCATATTTATATTTTCCAAAATTTTGCATTCTTGCATGCAGATATGTACTCTCTGACCGTTGAATGCCTGAACCTTTTTGTAGATATTTTGTTTGCTTTCTGGTTGATATTAAATTATTAATGCTCATATTTTTATTTTTTCCTGCTTCTGCAGAATGAACCTGAATGCACTTATTATTTGAGAACAGGACAATGCAAGTTTGGGAACACTTGCAAATTCCACCATCCTCAACCAAGTAATATGATGCTTTCATTACGGGGTTCTCCTGTTTACCCTACTGTCCATTCCCCAACTACACCAGGTCAGCAGTCATATACTGGAGGAATTACAAATTGGTCGAGAGCATCTTATATTCCTAGTCCTCGGTGGCAAGGTCCTTCGAGTTATACACCCTTAATTCTACCTCAGGGAGTGGTTTCAGTGCCTGGGTGGAGTGCCTACAGTGTAAGCTTGCTCACCCATTCTTCTTAGAGGTCACAAACAAGAAATAAAAACAGTGTTATTTTATGTTGTGGCTAATTCTAAGGCTCACTATATCAGGATTACGTTAACATGTGTAGAAGGCCATTTGTTTCCATCATTTATGCCTCAATTGGAGTTAAGTTTTTTCATTGCATCCTGGCTGTAGACTAGATTCTTAACATTGTAGTGCCACTAAGATGTATTCCCATCCCGCATACCTGTCTCTAGAGTCAATTTGCCTCTGTAAAATTGAAGTTTCACCTGCATTGATTTGAAATTTTACGGTATTTGTCTTTCAACAGAATACTTTGGTGATCAATCTTTTAACTCTTAGTAATAATGCAACATGGCATATAGGCACCCTCCTGTTTTGCCAGAGCCTGCCATTGCTGATACATCTCAACATCCTAATGGAATATTTATTCTGCAGAGTCAAATAGGGGCAATCTCTACGTCAGACAGTTCACAGCAAACAATGGGAAATAATCAAACACATGGAACTTCTCACCAAGGTGAACTAGCCAGTGCAGGATCACATGGGGCATATTCTCAATTCCGTTCTGCCACAGTTCCTGTAGGGTTTTATGCATTGCAGAGGGATAACATATTTCCTGAGAGACCTGGTCAGCCTGAATGCCAATTCTACATGAAGACAGGAGATTGTAAGTTTGGTGCTGTCTGTCGGTTTCACCACCCACGTGAGAGGCTAATTCCTGCTCCTGATTGTGTCTTGAGTCCCATGGGCCTTCCTTTACGACCTGTGAGTTCAGTTCTTGCTATGAAGTTCGATCTATATACCAAGTTGATTTTTCATAGGCTTAAATGTTATTATTTCTGAATTTATAATTGTGAGGATTTGAGCAAGAATTAGTCTCTTTAATTTCTCCCATGATTCATATGATTTATTGCTCAATTATTCTTACATTATCTCTTGTTTGAATTTGCATGCCTTCCTTTTCTCTCCTAAAATGGCCTTGCTATTAGGAAGTGGCATGTCCTAGTTCTACAGATAACATTCTACAAAGGGCTTTATAAAAATACTATATCAAAATTACCTATACTTCAATTTCTATCCTTTCATTATTACTCTTTTTTATTATTTCTTATGTTGAAATAAAAAATACTAAAGAATGTTGAAGTAAATCCAAAATAGATATATGTATTAATATTTATAAATATTAAGACTATTTAAAAAAGTAAAAGCAAAGGAGCAATATGTACTCTGTTGATATTGCTCCTTTACTTTCAAAAACTTGTATACTTTCAGATTCAAATTTTATCCATTTATAGATGGAGCTTAAACTATAGCACGTAGCACCATCTATTACCAAAATTTGCATTTGGTATTATGCTGATGCTTGAACCCTTGAATGTAGACATTAGAAGAATTGTAGTTCTAAGTTTAACTATGATTTGAAGTGAACTTAAGTTGGAAGGGTTTGTTTTAGGTAATTATCTTGATATGAGATATGAAATCCTGATCAATATGAGTAGTTTGAACTTTGAAGTTATTCCTTGTTATATTATCTAGATGATCAAATTATGACCTACTGCGATAGAGTTTCTCCCTGTAGTTCTCAATTAATCATGTCATTCTTAAAAATATGGAAATGTGTGAATGTGACTTTGATATTATTTCTTATTTCTTAAAATACATGTGAATTCTGTTGAGTACACTTGTATATGGTCTTCTTTTCCTTTGGTTATGTACATAAATGTATAAAAAAATTATGTTTCTGGTAATTGGATTAAGTTGGTCTTGTGAGTTGTGATTGAATTAGTACAAGCTGACAGAGGCACTGTCCCATTTCTTACAGGGAGAGCCTTTGTGTGTCTTCTATTCACGTTATGGCATATGCAAATTTGGCCCAAGTTGCAAGTTTGACCACCCAACGAGACTTTTTACCTATAATATCTCAGCATCGCCTTCAGCTGATGCCCCAAGCAGGCATCTTTTAGGATCTTCATCAGGAACTGCAGAATTAAATTTATCATCTGAAGGACTTGTTGAGTCAAGCTCAGCAAAGCCCAGGAGGCTTTCATTATCAGAGACAAGACAGATTCCTTCTGGTGATGATGACATTGATGATGATGGATGATGATGCCTCTTGGAAATGGGTCTTTTGGCTTTTACAATTTTTTTGAGGGGAGAAATGATTAATCTGTAAATTGATTTTCCCATTGCTGGAGATGTACAGAGGTCGTGTCAGGTTGATTCTGTCAATCTTGAAATTAAATGCAGTTGACAGATTCAATTGTTCTGGATTTCATGTTGCCTAGCTAATTGTATGAATTTTAACAAATATTGTCACATTTGGTCAAACCCAATGTGAATAATCCTTCTGTCCTTAAGCCACCAGTCTTTATAATTAACTTTTCTCATTATGTAAAAAGTCTCTCTGGAAATCTGTAATGACCTAATTTTACCTCTTTGAATATTTATTGGGTGCAGGTTTGAAATTTCAAAGCCTTTACTTTCTCACTGCAGTTTGGTTTATGCTGTCTACTGTGCATGTATAGAATACTTCAGTGGCAAGAGCCAGCAATATTGCCAATACCTTTCTTCGTTTTATATCCTTGTACATTCTTACCAGAATTTAGCATAAGCCGTGTCCTATGAAATTAACTAGGATTTTATGTCTTTATAAATAACACTGCTGGAATGTAATTTTCATTTTTACTTTTATTTTCTCCTGATTTATTTATACTATCTGTAGTGATTGTCCTTGACAGAGTTTGTTTTGCAGAAGTTGAGGGTAGAAAGTCTTGATTATGAATATTGCAGTGAAAGCAGAACCTTGTTGATATACTTTTTCCCATGTCAAGCCTCAACACAAATGGTACTTTTGTTATTGTAGAGTGTGTTAGGCCCCTTGTAAGTAAACATTATAAGAAGAGAGCCAAGACTTGGGTTTTTTAATAGGATTGAATTATCTTAGCAGTTATTAATTTTTTTAGCAGCTGTTATTTTAATTAGTAGGGGCAAGCGTAATTGTCTCTAAGCAGTTACAAGCAGAATAAAAATAGGAGAAAAGGTAGGAAGATGGGCAGGCCGTTTTTGAGTGGATTTGGGAAGGGAGAGACCAAGCTCTCGAACATCTTGGAAGGAAGCCTTTGTACTCAATCTGTTTTGCTCAATTTCCTATGTAACTTTTAATTCCATATCAGTTCAATTGAATACAATTCAGTCTTTATTCTCACACCAGTTGGTGTCCATCAACTGGTATCAAAGCAACAAGTTCCTGGAGATCATTCATGGTGTCAACGCACAGCATGGTGGCACTAGAGAGGGGGTTCGAAGGCTTGTTGGCGATGCGTGAAACAATGGAGAAGAGAACTGAACAGTTAAATGAAATGCAGGCCTCAGTGCAAGAAATTCGTGTGAGATAGGAGGAAGAGAACGATGACAGAAGCCAAACAATTTCTTAGGGCAGAACACAGGGAAGCCATAATGCCAGACGATACAAGGTGGATAGGTGGAGGAAGTTAGAGATACTTATTTTTGATGGAGAGGATGTGTATGGCTGGACAACTAGAGTGGAGAGATATTTTGATTTAAAAGAGATGTCTGGAGAAGAAAAATTACAGGCAGTTATGGTGGCAATGGAAGGAAAAGCGTTGACTTGGTATCAATGGTGGGAGTTCTTGGTGCACCAACCAACTTGGGAGGATTTTAGGGCAGCGGTTATTAGGCGTTTCCAACCAACCATGGTTGAAAATCCTTTTGAACTATTGTTGAGTCTCAAATAAAAAGGTTCAGTGGAAGAATACAAAGATAAGTTCAAACTCTATGCTGGTCCGTTAAAGAGTGTAGAACCAGCGTACTTGAAGGGCATATTTTTGAATAGCCTCACGGAAGTAATTAAAGTAGAATTAAAGCTTCGTCCAACAAAGAGCTTGGTGAAATTAATGGATTATGCACAGAGAGTGAATGAAAAGAACTAGTTGGCCACCAAAAGGGGAAATCCAATAGGTATGATGAGTAGGCCAATGAGGATCATGGTGACGTGGGAACAGGGAGCGAAGCAACAGTCCAATGCATCTGGAACTAGAAGTGCTATAGGAGAAGGAAGTGTGGTGAAACTTTCTAATACCTTCAGAGGAAGAAGCTTTAGAAAGTTAATCGATGCAGAACTACAAGAGAGGTCTAAGAAGGAATTGTGTTTTAGGTGTCATGAAAAGTTTGGTTTGGGCCATGTGTGTGCAAACAAACAGTTACAAATTTTAGTGTTAGCCGAAGGGGAAGAAGAAGGGGATGCAAAGGGAGAAACTATGGTGCTCGAGGAAGAGGGAGAACTAAAAGACCTCTTGTTATCTATGTGTAGCATTACTACTAGTCTTACGTCAAAGAAAACAATTAAGTTGTGGGGGAAGATTGGGAAAGAGCAGGTCATGGTACTTATTGATTGTGGATCCTCTCATAATTTCATTTTAGCCACGTTGGTGAAACCACAAAAACTAGATATGTATGCAACCTCCATTTATACAGTGGAGGTGGGTGACAGGAGAAAGCTAGATTGTGAAGAAGTATGTCCTAAATTGAAGTTGGAGATGCAAGGTCTAAAAATTCAACAAGATTTCTCTGTCTTTGATCTTAGAGGAGTGGATGTGGTGTTGGGAATGGAATGGCTGGCTAGTCTGGGAGAAATAAGAGCAAATTTTCGTGAATTAACTCTTAGAATTCCAGTTAATGAAGGCTCTACGGGATCAAGGCCAAGGATTCCTAGTAAAGTATTGTCAAATGCAAGCTGAAAGCAGACGGAATCAGTTTTGGAAGATTACAAATCGGTATTTCAAGAGTTGTAGGGATTACCACCCCCTAGAAGGCAAGACCATGCGATTAGGTTGAAGGACGAGTCTAATATCCCCAACATCAAACCATATAGGTACCCACACTACCAATAGAATGAAATTGAAAGGTTAGTAGATGATATGCTTAACTCTGGTATAATTTGACTTAGTGTTAATCCTTATTCTACTCCTATAATCTTGGTGAAGAAAAAATATGGGGATGGCATTTTTGTGTAGATTACTGAGCTCTTAACAAGATTACTATACCAGATAAGTTCCTTATTCCTATCATTGATAAATTGCTGGATGAATTGGGAGGAGCAGTGGTTTTTTCTAAGTTGGATTTACGATCCGGTTACCATCAAATCAGAATGCGGGAAGAAGACATCCATAAAACGGCTTTCCAGACTCATGAAGGGCAGTATGAGTTTGTTGTCATGCCTTTCAGACTCACCAATGCCCTTTCCACATTTCAATCTCTTATGAACGAGGTGCTAAAGTCGTATTTGAGAAAATTTATGCTTGTTTTCTTTGATGATATCCTGGTTTACAGTAAGAATGAGGAGGAACATCAGAGGCATTTACGAGCCATTTTGGCATTGTTGAAGGAGAACCAATTGTTTGCTAAAAAAATGTACTTTTAACCAAACTCAATTAGAATATTTGGGGCATATCATTTCAGCAAAAAGGGTGGCAGCAATCCACGAAAAATTGATGCGATGTTGGACTGGCCAATACCTAAGGATATTAAAGCTTTGAGGAGATTTTTTAGATTGACAGGGTACTATAGAAGATTTGTTAGAGATTATGGTAAGATAACTGTTGAAGAAGGATAAGTTTCAGTGGAATGATGAAGCACAAGCTGCCCCAGAAAAATTAAAAAACCTAGTGGCCGAATTACCAATATTGACTACCCCCGATTTCTCCAAAACATTTACTATAGAAATTGATGCATCAAACATAGGGCTAGGGGCGATTCTAATGCAGGAGGGCAGGCCTATGGCTTTCCTTAGCCAGACTATCTAATAGGGCACAATCTAAGTCAGTATATGAGAGAATTAATGGCGATTGTGATGGTTGTACAAAAATGGAGGCACTACTTGTTGGGAAGACACTTCATAATTCTGACTGATTAGAAGAGCCTCAAATTTCTAACCGAACAATGACTAATGAGCAAGGAATATTTCAAGTGGACCTCTAAACTTATGGGTTTGGATTTTGAGATACGTTATAGACTAGGAAATGAGAATGGGGTGGCTGACGCTCTCTCCAGAAAAATGATATTTTTAACTTTGTCTTCAGTCCACTTTGAACAAATAGAAGGTTGGGCATCTAAAATTCATCAAGATCCAAAGCTCCAAGGGATAATTCATGATCTGATACAAGATTCTAATTCCTATTCGGGCTACAAATTTCAGAATCAAAAGCTGTTTTATAAAGGTCGATTAGTGCTTCCAAAAGGCTCTTCACAAATTCCTTTGTTGTTACAAGAATTTCACAACTTTGCTATGGGGGGACATTCAGGTTTCTTTGAAACCTATAAAAGAATCTCTGAAGTTGTGTATTGGGAAGGCATGAGGAAAGACATCCACCATCACGTAGCTACTTGTGAGACATGCCAAACGAATAAATATCAAGCTCTATCACCAACAGGACTTCTTCAACCACTGCTTATACCAACTCAAGTGTGGGCTGATATATCCATAGACTTCATTGAAAGGCTTCCCAAGGCTCAAGGCAAAAATGTCATCTTAGTAGTGGTTAATAGATTGACTAAATACGCTCATTTCATTGCACTTAGCCATCCCTTTACTGCCAAAGAGGTTGCTGAAATTTTTATCACGAAAGTAGTTAAATTGCACGGGTTCCCCTCTTATATTGTATCGGATCGTGACAAAATATTCTTAAGCCACTTTTGGTCAGAATTATTCAAGTTGGCTGGCACTAAACTCAAGTTTAGCTCTGCGTACCATCCCCAAACAGATGGTCAAACCGGTGCTTAGAGACTTATCTGAGGTGCCTCACTGGAACTAAACCTAAGCAGTGGCCTAAGTGGTTGAGTTGGGCTGAGTTCTGGTTTAACACCAACTACAACAGCTCTCCAAAATTGACTCCTTGCAAAGCATTGTATGGCTGCGACCCACCCTATCTTTTGAAAGGAGCCACTATTCCATCAACTATGGAAGAGGTGAACGTGATGACCTATGACAGGGGCAAAATGTTACATGATCTTAAAGGAAATTTGGTCAAAGTCTAGAATCAAATGAAGAAGTATGTTGACCGGTGCCCAATATCCTTAGCTATTGGCAATTGGGTGTATCTCAAGTTACAGCCATATAGGCTATGGTCATTGGCTCGAACAACGAATGAGAAGCTGAGTTTGCGTTTTTATGGTCCTTATCAGATTACCAAACAAATTGGAGCAGTTGCTTTTCAGTTAGCCCTTCCACTAGAGAGTAAAATCCACCCTGTGTTTCATGTTTCTTTACTCAAGAAGGCCCTCTCCCCCTAAGCAAACCCTCAACCTTTACCACCTATGTTGTCAGAAGAGTTGGAATTGCAGGTAACACCAACTGCTGTGAAAGCAGTATGTAACACTTCTCACAGGACTGTCAAAGTGCTTATTTAGTGGACTGACATATCAGAGTTTGAAGCCACTTAGGAACAAGTGGAAACCATCATGCAGCAATTTCCTTCTTTTCACATTGAGGACAAGGTTACTCTTTTGGGGGAGAGTATTGTTAGGCCTCTTATAAGTAAACACTATAAGAAGAGAGTCAAGACTTAGATTTTTTAATAGGATTGAATTATCTTAGTTATTTTAATTAGTGAGGGCAAGCGTGGGCAATCGTAACTGCCTCTAAGCAATTACGAGCAGAATAAAAATAGGAAAAAAGGTAGGAAGGAGAACAGACAGTTTTTGAGTGGATTTGGAAAGAGAGAGACCAGGCTCTCGAACATCTTGGAAGAAAGTCTTTTTACTCAATCCGTTTTGCTCAATTTTCTATGTAACTTAGTTTTTTTACTTAATCTGTTTTGCTCAATTTCTTATGTAACTTTTAATTTCCTATCAGTTCAATTGAATACGATTCAGTCTTTATTCTCACACCAGTTGGTGTCCATCAAAGTGCTATGGGGTTCTGGCTATAAATTGCATTGTCCAATTACAGGTGGGTGGATTGTTGGAGACTAGATGGGTTTTTCTGCTCGCAGTTCGGTTTGCAGTTTCACATGCATCGAATCATAATCTGGAATTTATATCTTGAATGGAGGTTTTAGGAAGTAGCATTTCGGTCAGTGAAGATAACGTATTGTATTGCTTACCAAATCATGTGCATGTTATGAGGAGTACAGAGTCGATTCTTTCTTTTAGTTTGATTTAAACATTAACATTGTCTTGAACGTTCACTATGTGCTAGTTTGCACTTAGCAGTATATCCGAAAAGCAGAGTTTATTGGAAACTCCCCCCAACCATTTTATTTTATGCTTGATATAATCCTAACTCTTACCTTATTCATCTGGTAAGAGAGAAAATAAATTATCGAGTAAATAATTTAATCATTTTGTTAAAATTATTTGACAAGATTTTTAATTTTTTAATTTATCTTATATTAGTAGGTCTATTTTTTTTTAATCTCTAAGCTACTCAGTAAGCGTAAATGTTTTATTTATTATACTTAGAATTTTTATATAGATAAAATGATATTAGTGAAAAAATAAAAATTAATATTATCTTGAATGTTTACGTAAACAAATACCTAAGAATAAATTTCTTCTTTCTCTAGGTAGATAAATCGAAATGCAAGTAGTATATTTTTCCCTATTGCCGCTGAATAGTTGCATGTATCACCAGGTATGTCCTATTGACAGGTCTAGTCCTGCAGAGTGAGCAGAGATAGGAATGGTTCCATTGTTTTCAGGCTACAGCAGTTCCTTATTTTAGTCCTCTGTTCCATGCAGCAATCAGGATGTGTAATATGTTACCAGATCTCAACACGTTTTTTGGTTGTTTGATGGGTTTTGTACATGATGTGAGGAATGCGTTGGGGCTTCTGCTTAGATTATCAGTATTCACTTTCGCTAATGCAACCACTGTATTATATTAGACGTGGGTTGTTCACGGGAGATGTACAACAAAATCTGTGTTAAATATGTCCAAGCAGGTGCCGACGAAAATACATAAATGGAAAGTGGTGAAGAAAACAGGTTTAAGAGGATAAAAACTTAAGTGTGGCCGACAATCTTCATAACTCTTGTCAAAGTGAAAATGAAAGCACGTCTAAGAATGTCCACATAAAAAAAGTAATCAGAAGCTTGATAGTAAAATAAAGTAAAAAAGAAAATATACAGCTTATTTAAATATTTATTAAATTATTTTTAAACGATAATTTATGTTAAAATAAGCTAATAACTTATATTGTATCAGTAAGTTTATTAAAAAATTAAAAAAATTGAAAAATTATAATTTATTTTTATAGATTGTTCATAATCATAAGTTATTAATAAACTTTCCTAAATAGTTCTTTAAAAATCAGAAAAAAAAAGTAATATTTAGTCAGGAATAAACCTCACTATCTTTCCATATTATGTTTTTCAACTTAAGCCTCGATGTGATGTGCATAGCATCTTATATATCTGTAGTTAAAAGAGGAGAGACTGAACTTTCAGAAATTCTAGCTCAGATATAGTTGACATCTTTTATATGAACGAGAAGGAGCCATAACTTTCTAAAAGTTGTAGATCGAATATGATGTATACAAGTATTGTCGAATAAAGAATCTAAAACAATTATATAAAATTAACAACGTATTATTATTATTTTAAAAATAAAATATTTGTTTGATATATATATTCATATACTTATAGATGATATATTAATATCTTATTGCTTTTATGTAACTTATACAGACTGTACAAGAAAAAAAAAATTATGCCTCCATGCAACTAATTGATGAAGTGTTTCCATCAAATTAAAACCATGCTATCATTTACAACCAAAACTATTATGTTGTTACATACTATTTTGCATGGATTTTTATTATTATGCAATTTTGAAACGTGTAACTAAATGATTATTTAAGAGTTTGGCAAAGATACTTATTATAAGGAATTAATAAATGGTATATTTTATTAAAAATCATGTTAAAATGTATTAAAAAGTATATTTTTAAACAAAATATATTTTTTTTAATTTCTTAATATCCCAATACCCAATTACATTGATTAAGAATTTTTCTTATTTTAACTAGCACTAGGTTCAGAGAGATTTTCACATAATAGGAAATTGATGGCATTGTCAATCAAATGTGATGGTGTTATCCACTCTAGCCTTTAACTCTAGAGAGTAGACAGCACAGAATAGAGACAAGAGGGGTCACTCTCTTGGTGGTCTCTGATTTCAAAGGAAACACTTGTCCTTGTCCTTCCCCTTCCCCTTAACGCAAAGAGTCTGCAAAACTAGTAATGTAGTTTAGTTTTCGGGAAACAAATAAAATTCACTCTCCATCACCAACCTCTTGTCAAGATGCATGCTTCTGCTCATGCTCATGGGCTCATCATCTCTCTCATTCTTTTGTCCATTTTATTAGCCAATGTGCATGTGAGTCTTCTCTCCTTTTCCTTAAAATACAAATGAATTTTGTCGAATTTATAGCTCAATTTTCATAATTAGGAGGCAAATGGGGGTGCAGTTTCCATGCGTATGATGATGAATGAGAGGAGGAGGAAGTTGGGAGTCTTTCAGATATGTGCACTATGCACCTGCTGTGGTGGAGCCAAAGGGCTCTGCTTGCCCTCTCCCTGTTGCTATGCCATCAATTGCAACATTCCCAATAGACCTTTTGGCTTCTGTTCCTTCACCCCTAGGACTTGTAATTGCTTTGAATGCCATCTTTAATTATTCTGTTGCAGCTTCTCTGGTGTCCATTCCGAATGTCAAGTCATGACTTTTGGGCTTAATCATAATTTTTCACCTTGGTCTGTGTATTATTCTCTCTTTTCTGAAGTCTTTCATGATACTAATACCAGCTCTTCTATGATGTTAAATTAATAAGGGATGAATATCGCACACCTGTATTGATAAATTTGTGAGGCTGAGGCCTTTGGTTGTAGGCTTTGGTTTAGAGAGTTGCATCTGAATCATGCATCTTGAGAAGTGTGTTTGGGAATCTTTCTGACCTCATATCAGCAACAACCCATGTGCTATTGTAAGGATAATTGAAGGATCCAATGATGGGTTGTGTCTGTTTTATCCTCTTACTTAAAAATTTTGGTAAGCTAGCTTGTTTATTTCATCTATGCTGATTTTTAAGACTCTGTATGGGGTCACTCTCTGCAGCACATACGATAAAGTAGTAACAATCTCTTAAGATTTTCTGTGAGGTCTCGTTAATGACTCTCTTAAAGATATCCGTGGGTGGATGTGGATCAATATGTAAATTCAACTATTTCTTAGTTCATTATTGGCTTTACAATTATAATTAAAATAAACTTTTATACTGTGTAATGATTAGAGGGCTACAAAATATTGTGTTAAGATCCTCAAATAAATAAACAATTAAGTTTCATTTTAACTTGTGGAAAACAAAATATATAAGGAAGGAAGCTCAGTTTAATATGTATTTGTTACTGACGTGTGGAATCAAGTAATCATCCAAATTGAAACATGAGCAGATAACATAAATACTAGAAAATTTAATAAAATCACTCATCATTAACTGTCTTCAAATGCACTTGGCATCAGTTTCTTTTCTCAAATAAAAATTAAAAAAAATGACTATAAAATGCTTACTCAAGAAAAACAAAATCAAGAGTCTACGTATCTAACTTCTCTCTCATCATATCTACCCCATTTTCATTTTATTTACCTTCAAAGCTGATCGAATAAAAGGGAAAAAAATTTCACTAAATGCACTAGCTTGTCAAGATAAAACTTTATTTCAGGGGTCCTGTTGTACTTGAGATCCTCTAAGCTTTCTCCGTACCCATGATCAACACTTGCTGTCAGATGCATTTGCTCCTCTTTACATAAATGACATGTCTTTTTTGGTACAAAATTTACATGTAACTTAGTCTATCACTCCAATTCCTGCACTGGCTATTGAAATGGATCGACCCAACATTCATCCTCCTCAACTGCCTTTTCCCAACGTTTTCTAAAAATGTCTAATTCCCGGTAAGAAAGTCTCCTCACCTGCATAGCCCCCAAAATAATGTTAGTAACAAGAAGAAAATTATATATAATTAAGATAAGGCAATACACTTATAAAATAGCAATCACTAATTGTTTGGCTGAAGTTTTTCTCATGCAAGAATCTCAAATACACTATCCCATATGTCATCTATCAATCTGAATCTAAATGGCCCAGGTTATTAGTCCTTGAATCCTTTCATTGAAGGTGACGAGGGTCTAATGAAAATTGCAATATTTGAGCGTAATATACTAAACCAGTCACTCAAGGGACTTTTCTATCCAACAAACAGAACGTAAGTATTAGCCCATCTAGAAACACAAGTTATTCAATGAATATGATTAGTACCAGACTATGATTCTGAATTGGGCTGGATGAGTAATTATGAAACAAGAAAATGGAACATTCAGTGACATAAATTCAGAAATCATAACAACCTAGTAACTTACATCAACTCTATGATCCTTTTCCTGAGATTGTACCTGCAAGTCACAGATAAGTCTCAGTTTTATGGCAGAAAGCAGATAGAATGAAACACACGTTTCAGATAAAAAGCATGCTAATGCTAACAAATTTTAATCTTAAAGAATTAAGGCACGCATTTCTTCTTAGTTAAACTCTTAAAAATGCCACTTTTCTCACCGTAGTATTATCTATGCCTCCAAGGGTGGGACGATTGTAGTGGATAATGTATTCAGCATCCACAACCCCAACATTTTTTAGTCGATCACCCTGTTCATCAGAAATAACAACAGAACAAAATTTAAATATAATTCCACGAATACTATTAGTGTTGTCCAATCAAAATTTACATTTCATCCAGATAATCATCACCAGTTTTAGTTACCTAGATGAAAACAATAGTTACCTTGATGAAATTTTGATTTTAATTGGAGAAATGTACCAACAACATCTATGATGTATTTAAAAACAGGAAATCGCGAAATTGAACCAAAAGGTAGCTTAACTTGCCTGAGCACAGTAGCCAAGTTGCATGTCTAGACCCCATGCATGGATCAAGTCACTCTATAAAACAAAACCATAGATGGTGAATAAATATGTAATCTTAACCTTTATAGAGAAATGCTTCTAGTAATGCTCCACAGCAGCATTAATCGGGGAGAGTGGTGTACCTGGATCATATACCAAACACAACGCCATGCAGCTCTTGAAAAAACAGGAGCCATCATTTCTATCCACCTGAAACAAATTAGTTCACCTTTCTTCAACTGCGTAAAATGAAGGGAAATCCACATTAAATTTGTTATTAGCACAAGATTTTCTTACCCGGTACAAGGAGGAGCAGTGCTGCTTGCATCACAGCCTTTTCCATCATTACTAGCTTTATATGTCCTTCTGCAAGCACAAAAACCAAAAGCAGGCACAACATATTCGTGAGTATAAGCATCTGCTTTAAGGAACACTTACCTGGTAACAACTATTATTCTAAGTAAAACATGTCTTTTCTCTCTTTCTTTTAATTTTTTCAATAAATGCTCATTAATACATATTGAGGTGATTTTAGCTCAGATTAGGTGTAATATGGGATTACAAGTTGGTAACTACCTAAACCATAAAACCATAAGCAAACCTTAGTTGCTATCAGAAACAGGCAAGGTAAGATGGACTTCCTTCAAAGTGTATCAATAATTCGGTCGTATATAATTAAGTCAAATTCCAAGGATTTGTGAGTCACATTATAGCAGAGTCTGTTCTAAAGAAGTACTTGTTGCAATAGTGAAAACTGCCAATGGTACGCCATGGTCTAACTAATGATATAATAGGACCAACATAGTGTTGAGAACATGAAAAAGGGTATACGGGTGAACCTGTGCACTTTGGACCTCCTCCCACGTGCAGTAATCTGATGATGCACTTCTGATTTCTTAGGATCCAATGCTGGTTGAGATATCTCCAGCCCTTCCTTTTTTATGATAGAAACGTACCTGAAAATCATTTAAGAAGAAATATGGTAAAAACCATATGAGGCAGGATATGAATATAAACTTTTTATTGCCCATTTGAATTGAATTTCAAGTGTATCAAACTATATAATTGTAACATGTAATTAACAAAAATTAAGAAGGTACATCATATTCTGAACATACTTATCTGGGTGGAAATGCTCAACTCCTAGGTCCTCATCCCAAAGGAAAATATAATCATATGCTGCAACTATGTCGGGGTGCAAGAAACGCTTCGCAAACCACCTAATCATTAAAAAAATGTCAAGGACAAAACATACTTGGGATAACTGGTTAATTAAAATATGGATCACCTAGTCACCTATACACATACCATTTGCCTTGACCGATTGCCGACACATGAATGACACGACTACTCCACTCATAATCCTTCCATCCGTCAACAACACCATCATAGTGAAAGAGCATCACAGTGAAATGACTTGCCAGAAACTGCGATGTAGTGTAGAAAGGAGGTCATCACCCATGGACAACATAGAGTAATTGCAATGAACAATTTGTACAAAACTCGTTAAAGCACCTTTTTGACCATTCTGTTCACAAGATCCTCCTGCTTTATCCCAACAGCCATCGCAAGAAAATAGGTTGATGATGCATTTACCTTAACCTATTCAAATTCAGGCAAGTTAGCGCACACACCAGAATCAGAGAAAAATAAACACGGCCATTTGTCAAGAGAAGATCAATTAAAGAGACCACATAGGCTACATCAATAACAACAACAACAACAACAAAAATAGTCCTATTTCACTGGGTAAGACTAGCTACATGAATCAGACAACAAATAACTTCCTACATTAATAAAAAAAAAATTATCTACAAGCAGAGGGTAAACTTACTTCTACTCTTTGTCTACCCTTCCTAGGCATGGGAGGATCCCACAAAGGTTTCATTTCCAAACTGGAAGTACTGGAGACTATGCCTGCAGGTAATGCCTCACTTCCATTAGGCCTGCACTGATTCTACTAAACAAGATAAACAAATATTAGCACGAAAGTTGAGCATATGAAACAGTATAAGATTAAGGAAAGCATGCACAGTCAGAGAATGAACCTTGCATTTATCAATTGTCACATTCTGATCTACGTGCACACTCTGGCTTAACAGTTTCTCCTGTATGAGATTTGGAAGAACATGAATTATAGTTTATCAAAGTCAAACTCATTGGTCTATCAATTTGAAAAAATTATTTTTCTATTTATAATATATACCTCTTTGTAGCCTTGTGAGAAGAACGAACTTATGAAAAATACAACAACACAAATTAAAGAAGCGGCTGGGAGGATCGCATAAAGACAAGATTTTCTACTCTTTGATTCAGCAGCCACAAATACCTGGTTCAACATAAGAGAATGTAAGGTTAGAAAAAAGCAATACACAATATTGTAATAGAATTGAAAAGCGTTGTAATTTCTTTTCCATAAAAATTGTGACTTCTTTTTCATTCTTAATTCCTTAGACAACAAAATAGAGACCGAAAAAATTGAAAGGAAAAAGAAGAGCATATTTCTGAAACGAAATAAGAACAGAAGAAAAGCATGAATTGAAGCAACAAACTAGAAAGATATGAAATAGAACAAAGGAACGAAAGGGTACTCGAGAAGGTGATTTCATGTCCGGCATTGAAAAGCAGAGAACAAAGGGCTATTGTGTTGTTTGTGCATCAAAATCAAAACCAAAGTTCAAAGAAAAAGTGTTTATTAGCAACAAGCAATTGGCAATTTTGAAAAAGAAAAATTTATGGAGAAGATGGTGATCGTGAATATGATAGTGATCGTATTGGTAATTCATTCAAATTCGTTTAAGGTATGGATAAGTACCATTCCTTTAATTTTCAGATCAGATAATATAGTTAGTTGACGTAAGGAGCGGGAACCGAACAACGCGGTGCCACAAACAAACAAAATATTATCAAACATAAAATTCATCAAATGTTCCTTTTCCTTTTTTTGTTTATAATGAAAAATTTAAGGTTGTTACAAATACAGATTGTCCTTAATAAAACACACACTCAGACAAACGACCCTTTCTCGGCCTTTTGTCTTGTGACTCAGACTCAGTCCACTTTCCACTGAATTTCTAATACCTATTCTTTGAGTGGAGTAAATAGCATTTCAAAATTAATTCAATGACGTAACCTTCATTAGTGTGAGTATTACGTAATATTAATTTCATTCAACTCAAAATATTATTTCTCTTGCTATATACAACTTCTCCCATTGGCACAATATCACGTGCTTAAATTTCAAGCCATTGACTAAAAAGTAAAACCACAATCTATAGCATTTAAGAAAGACAAGCACAAATGCATAATGGCCATATTTGTGTTTCTCTCCATTTGGTTTTTGACTTTTTCTTTTCTTTTCTTTTCTTTTTTTGCAGAATTATAGCTGCCCCTTCTTCATCCACCAAAGAAAATTGGCCTGTTCAAATTGATTTTATAATTACAATAAATTAAAAACAATACCGTGATTTTGGTAAATCAAATCATAAATGAGTCTTTGAAAACTCGAGATCTAGATGCAAAAGCTCAAGCAATTATAATTAATTTCACGATATATTGATTAATTTTTTATATTAAATTATAATCTTCGCTGTTATAAAGAAAATAATACTTCCTTATTAAAAATTACCATTTTATTATAATTTACTTAAACAGTTTTCAAAAAGCATTCGAAACAAAAGATCTCACATTTTTAAAATATTTTTTTTTAAAATAAATACAAGAAATTATATAACATAATAAGTTACAAAAAATATTTCTTAAAAAAATCGTTTAAGATAACTTTTAAAAATATTTTAATATATAAAATTAAATAACGGTATTTTTTTTCAATCTTTATTCTCACTGATCTTTTTCTAAATGTTATCTCATTTAATATACTATCACTTCCCTCTCTCCACACACCCTTTCGTTCATCTTGTTAATACTTTGACAGAAATAAAAAAATAAAATAATATTATAGTATTATGAAATATCATTGAACAATATTAATAAGATTTTTCCCAAAAATAATAAAAATTTAAAGATATTATTACAACATCGTACTATTTTAAAATATCGTAATGATAAAAAAATTTAACAAAAAAATTTAATAAAACTTAACAGACAGTAATATAACATTTTTTTTCTAGAAAAAGGACTTCACCGTCCAAAAACAAGAGGGACTCTACAAAGGGCCTAGAGATCCACCGGCCACTTTATAACATAATTTATTTCGTTATTATTTTACTTTTTAATTACAGCTAATTCGTTATTTTTTATTATTATTATTATTATTATTATTATTATTATTATGACTTTATCCTTTTTTAACAATAAATTGATTTAGTTTTTTATTATTATAATGGAAAATATTTACATAATTTTATTTTATATTAAAATCAAGTTTTTAGTATTAAAATTTTCTTATCCATTTACATTTCAAATTCACAAATTTTATCTATAATTATTTATTTCTGTCACAACTGCAGTCACGACGGGACGGCGATGACAAGAAGTCGCTACCAAAGTTTATTAAAGAAAACATTGAAAATTTTTTTTAATTAAAATAAAATATTCGAAACTAGATTTGGGCTCGGGAATCATTTACGTTTAAGGAAGGTATTAGCACCTTTCGACGTCCATTGGTTTAAAACAGATACCTTCCAATTAATTGTGCAAAATTTTATTTTAACTCTAAAAACATTTATTTCACTCGATAAGATTATGGACTTTAAAAAATGTAAATGTGTCGATAAGATTTCAAGCTTTAATAAAAAATTAAAGATACAGTTCGCTACTGAGCTTTGGTAGAACAATAAAGAAGTCAATCAAGGCCTACAAAATGAGGTATGTATAAGGCTCATAAGATGATTCAAACATGCAAGAGTATAAGATGAGAATAAAACATAGGCATGTGAGATAATAAGAAGCCTTGCGGGATCCAACTAGAATAAGAGTAAAGTTTATGAGATATATGAGGCATAAGTGATGGAATGATTATATGGACCTTTAAGAAAAATTGGTATGAGTGCCTCTGAAATATGAAGCATGAGACTTGTGAATTGCAACAAGCACAACATTCTTTGATGCACAAAATACATGAAGCTTATGATTAAGTACATGTATTGGCTTAGGCCTCAGGGATGTATGAACACGGGTACTTGTAAGATGAATGGGCAGTATAGCTTTTAAAACAAACTAACATAAAAGCCTACAAGGTAAAATAGGCATTATGCCTAAGATTACAATAGGCACTAAGTCCTTGGAGACGAAGCGCACATAGAGACTTATGAGAAAAACTTGCATGAGGGCTTCGTTGGTAAGCAAGTAAGAATAGACGCGCTAACCTATGAGGTACAATGAGCTTAGGAGTTCATATGCATAAAACCTATGTAGGCACGAAGGCTTGCACAATAGGCAAGAGATATATTTTTGAAAGCAACAAGTATGAAAGCCTACAAAGTGGGTAGGTAAAAGTCTATCGAAGGCCACAAGCATAGAGACCTATAAGAAAACACGTAGAAACCGATGAGATGAAATTACGTGAGGGATTAGTTGGTAAGTGAGGGAGGCCTGTAAGAAAAAGCGTGCTAACCTATGAGGTACAATAAGCTTACGCGTTCATAAACATAAAGGTCAAAGGAATGTAATAAGCATAGAACCTATATAGGCACGAAGGCTTACACGATAGACAAGAAATGGATTTTTGAAAGTAACAAGCATGAAAGCCTATAAGGTGGGTAGGTAAGAGTCTATTAGATGCCACGAGCATAGAGACCTATTAGATTAAGAAAGCACGAGAACCTATGAGGTCTATGTAGAAGCATAAAGTTTGTAAAATAGAGAAGGTCTAGATACCTATGGATTAAAGTAAGCATGAGGATTTAACATTAGAGCCTAACAAGTGCAGGCATGATGGCTTATGAGATACAACAAACATGAAGCTATGAGGTAAGTACGTGCAAAAGTTTATGAGATGTAACAAGCATGAAAGTCTATGAAAAAGCACGATATCTTATGAGACATAATAGGTATGAGGGCCTATGAGGTGAGTAGATGTGAGACATATTAAGTGGCGTAAACACCAAAACTATTAGAACAAGCACGCTAACCTATGATGTGTGCAATCTTAGGAGTGCATATGCACAAAAGCCTAATTAGGCATAGGTCCTAGGTATGTGCAAAAGGGCCTATAAGAGAAGGTATGGACTTATGAAAGTAGAAAGCATGAAAGCCTATAGAGTGTGTAAGTGCAAAAACTTGTAAGATGAAGAAGGCATGAGAACCTATGAGATAAAGCAAGTACAAGGGCTTTGAAATTAACTGACTTCAGAGTATGCAAGAGGAGATAGACTCATGGGCCTGTGGAATAAGATAGCCATAAGACCTATGAAATAGATAGGTATAGAAGTATGTGAGATGAAGAACGTACAAGAACCTATAAGAAGAAGCAAGTATAAGAGCTTGAGATTAATTGATATCAGAGCTAATAAGATAAGATAAGCACATGGAACCTATCCAAGATGAAGAATGTACCAAAATTTATGCAAAGAAGCATGCATAAAAGCTTGAGATTAACTGACATCAAAGCTCATAAAATGAGATAAGCTTATAAGCCTGTAAAATGAGATAGCCATGAGACCTATGAGATGAGTAGGTACAAAAGTATGTGAGATGAATAATACATGAGAATCAATTAGAAGAAGCAAGCACAAGCGCTTGAGATTAGTTGACATTGTAGCTCATGAGATGAGATAGGCTCATAGGCCCGTGAAGTGATATAATCATGGGATCTATGAAATGGATATGTATAGAAGTGTTTGTGATGAATAATACGTAAGAACCTACGAGAAGAAGCAAGTACAAAAGTTTAATATTAGTTAACATCAATGCACATGGGCCAGTGCAATGAGATAGTCTTGGGACCTATGAGATTGGTATGTATATAAGTGTGAGAAATGAAGAATGTACAAGAACTTATAAGAAAAAGAAAAAATAAAAGCTTGAGGTTAGTTGACATCAGAGCTCATAAGATGAGATAGATACATGGACTTGTGAAGTGAGATAGTCATAGGATCTATGAAATAGGTATATACAAAAGTGTATGAGAAGAAAAGTGCATAGGAACCTAATAGAAGAAGCAAGTACAGAAGCTTGGGATTAGTTAATATCAGAGCTAACAAGATAAGATAGACACATGGACCTGCAAAATGAGATAGGCTTGGGACCTATGAGATGGGTATGTACTGAAGTTTGTGATATAAAGCACAAGAACCTATAAGGAGAAGCAAGCACCACAGTTTGATATTAGTTGTCATCATTAATGCATGAACCTATGAAACATGATACCCATAGATTTATGAGATGGGTATGTAAAGAAATCTGTGAGATAAAGAATGCACAAAATTCTATGAGAAAAAGCAAACATAGGGGCTTGAGATTAGTTGTCATCATAGCTAATAAGATGAGATAGGCACATGAGGTCGTGAAATGGAAAAGCTGTGGGACCTATGAGATATGTAGGTACAGAAGTCTGTGAGATAGAGAATGCATAATAATTTATGAGAAGAAGCAAGTACCAGAGTTTTAAAATTAGTTAACATCAGAGCTTATAAGATGAGATAGACTTATAGACCCTTAAAATGAGATAGGCATGGGACTTATGGAATGGAGTAGGCAAATGGTCCTTCGTGGTGAATAAATATAGGCATAACAAGCTTAAGAGGCTTTGAGGTGAGTAGCAACTAGAGCTATTAAGAAGTAATAAGCACAAGATACTATGGAATGAAATAGACACAAAAACCTTTCAAAGGTTAAAAAAAGAGTTATGAGATGGAACCAATAAGACGATCTTTGAACTAGGAATAAATGGTGTCCTTAATAGGAAGTGAGCACAAGGACTTGAACAACAAGAAATCTTATGATGTGCAATAAGTGTGAGTTTATGAAATGAATGTTTATCATATGCAACAAGCATAATAAAGATAAAATTATGAATGGCTGAGAGATCAAGATTATCCAAGCACTATGAAAGACAATTCTAATTGAATTAATTGATGCATGATAATGTCAATGATGCAAGATGTCAAGATGATGTAAAATGTAAAGAATGTAAAATGAATATTAACAAATTATTTTTATTTTGAAATAGTTTGAAACATATCATCTTTACAAAGTCATGCACCGTATGAATCAAATATGAGAAATCAAGATTATGTTAGAAAATGATGCAAAACAAGGTATTTTCATTTTTCAAATAGTTTGAAGCCTATCATCCTTACAAAGTCACGCTCCTTATGAATCAAATATGAAGAAGGACTCATGATTTTTTTTTGCTTGACTTGTGACTAGATGATTGGCTAACGTGCTTTCGGATTAGCTTCTACTAATATTCTGTGAGCTAAAATGATGATATGCTTATGTTGTATTTATTGAGAACCCAATGAACTTTCTATGACTCAAGACAAATCAAAATAATTGCAATGTTCTTTTTTTTTTTTGTGGACACATGTTTACCTTTAATATATGTTTATCAAAATGTAAAATAAATTAATGGTAAAACAAAGAAAATCAACAATTTATTTAAGAGAGAGATGAAAAACATTGCAAAGAGGGTAATGTATAGCGGGTGAGAATGAAATGCATATAGTTTGAAGTGGATAGAATTAAAATGAATGACTACAATGATACTGGAGTAATGTTTTTTTGAACAATGCTAGTTGCACATGTTAATAATATTGACCACTCATTAACAAGCTTAGAAGTAGGTTAACCAAGCTTGAAGCCTTGTTAATTATCCAGTTTGAAGTCAAGCACTTCAATTGGCTCTCTTTTGCCTCAGTTTGCATTCATGTCATTTCATTCTTTTATCTCAAAATTATTAATTACCCCATTTTGAAAAGCTTGGAACATCATTTATCTCAATTTAGGGTTTGACACTTATCGATTGCCCCTATTTGAATATATCATGCCAATTGTCCCCGATTAAGGATTTCAACATATCCATTGATCCAATTTAAGCTTTTATCATGCTTTTCATTTATGATCCATTTCGGTAACTTTTTTTATTTCATGAAACCCTTTTTTTTACTTTTCTTTTTCTTTTTTCTTTTTGATAAATCTAGCAGTCAAGTCTCTCTTTTTTTCTTTTGCGCTGACTTTTGCCTAGGTTGCTCTTTTAAGTTTTCAACCTAGCGGACATCCTTTTTTTTTTATTTGCATTTAAGATCCTTTTTGGTAACCTTTTTTTGTTTTTATTTCATGAAACCTTTTTTTCTTTTTCTTTTTTGATATTTTTCAAATCTAACAATCGAATCTTTCCCTTTTTTTTCCATCCTTTTTTTTGTTTTTTTTTTTTTGCATCTTTATTTTTCTTTTTAAAGAGATCCTAACTATCATATCTAGGAGAAGTAAAGTCTAATGAGGAAATCCTTGTGGCATAATGTATTCAATCTTTTGATGTCCAAGTGGGGTCTAATTTATAAGTATGATCATATTTTTATTTTCAAACTTGTTTCCATTTGTACTCTTAAAAAGAAGGTTTTGTCATCTTTCGTAAGGAAAATTATTTTAATTCCACAAAAAGCTGCCCTATTGCACTTATTCTTCTTTGATTTCTTCTTTGATCCAAACCTTTTTTTTTTCTCCCAAAATATTGCCCCAATTGCAATCTAATATTTGTGACCGTTCATTACAACGATATTCATATATCAAGATAAAGCTTCCAAATATATGCATTTTTCGCATTTGCTTGAATAATAAGACAGTCAAAGTTACTTGATATGATACTACAATTATTGCATTATTTAGGATAAAAAGTATGGATAGTGAACTTAAAACGAAAGATAATAGGTAAGAAAATAAAGTTCAAAATGTACAAAAAGGAAACATGTTAGTTCAAATTCCAAAAAAAAAAAAAGGGATACCCTAAAGCCTTAGGTAAAGCATTAGAATTATTGCAAAATTATTTTGAAGAATTAAAAATCAAAGGAAGATTTATGGTTTCTCAATTGTTAAATTTTTATTTGGCAAACAAGCATAGAAAAATGTCTTCTTTAGGACATGACATTCCATCTTAGGACTCAGTTCAAATTAATGAAGTAAAGCTGAATAGGCATTGCCGAGATATCTAAAAAGAATCAATTTATTTTATTTCTTGAGAGATTGTTGTTGCTTTAAAATCTTGGTCATTTTTACCTTGGGTTGGTTGATATCCCTCTTCATCTCTTGGTTATGGTATTCTAACTCATTGATCATGTCCAATTAGGAACGTTCAATGTAAGAATGTAAGATTTGAAATTGATTTATATATATATATATTTACAAAAGATAGGAATTTGTGGTGAAAAGACTTATATGTTTATTTTTTATTTAAAGAAGTTCCCTAAATTCTAACACTAAAAGTATGCTTCCTCTTAGGTCAGAAAGTGGTCGACTCTCATTCTAAAGGAGCATTCACTCATCAGTAGATGAGGTCTATCTACTAGCAATGTGTAGAACATCATATATTTTCAATCAAAAGACTATTGTTCATCAATGGATATTGTTTAAATCAAACTCAATAATGAGTAAATATAATCTTGATATTTCTCATTTCCTAGTATAACATTGAAAAACTTTAAATATTTTTACTCTAAAAGTAATTTCTTTAAAAATAATTAGAAATAAGAAAAATGCAACTTAGTATGCTTCTAAAATGTAATATAAATATACATTATTTTGAAAAATGAACATATGGATAAATGCATGAATTATTTTTAAAAAAGTGAATGCATTAATGACTTTGAAATATGTGAATGGAGGGATCATCATTTTTTTTGTTTTACAAGTGAATGCATAAATAATTTTTTTTTTAGTATATGCGAATGATGGAATCATTTTTTTGTTTTACAAGTGAATGCATGAATCATTTTTTTTGTATATGCGAATGTAGAATTATTTTTTTATATGCGAATGCATGAATTATTTTTAAATGTGAATGCGTTTTTTTTGTATATGCGAATGTTTGGATCATTTTTTTTATGCGAATTCATGAATCATTTTTTTTTTGTATATGTGAACGCATGAATCATTTTTTATATGTGAATGCATTAATTTTTTTTTTATATATGAATGCATGAATCATTTTTATATGTGAATGAATGAATATATTTTTTTTGTATATACGAATTCATGAATATTTTATTTTTGTATGGATAAATTCTTTTTGTATATGCGAATGGATAAATATATTTTTTTGTATAGACGAATTCATGAATATTTTATTTTTGTATGAATCAATTTTTTTTGTATATGCGAATGCATGAATCATTTTTTTTTGTACAAAACGTGTACGACGAATAATTATGAATGATTTTAAACAAATGAAGGAACAGGATAAATTTTATAAAGAAAATATATTTTATTTTAATTTTTCTACATTTCTATGGTAAAAACTCTAATTTTTAGAGTTCACTATGTCCTTTTGTTAGTGCATGGTTTCATGGATAGATATAGATTCCTATGGTCTTGTATAGCTCCCAGATTGCCCCTATTAAATAATAAGGACCTAGCTCATGACTTAGTCATAAGTAGGGACGTGTCCTCTCAATATGAGTAAGTCAATGTACTAGTAACAATCTGAGTGGTAGCTCAACAACTACCAAGTGAGCATAAAGCCCCCCAATAATAGCTGTTAAGACACTTTCTACTCCTAGGCTCGCATAGGCTTGGGTATAAAGCCCAAATGTGTGTGAGATAAGTGTTAGTGATGTGTGTGTATAGAGCATACAAGTTTTTACCCTATTCATTATCTATCTAACATAGACTAACAAATACCGAAAAATGTACAAAAGTCATCTACCCTAAGATTCACAATGTAGCAAGAGAAATAATAGTAACAAGATATTTACAAAAATAAACTGAACAATAAATAAAATAAAAGGAATACACAAACAAAATGATGAGTGAAATAAAAAAAGATTAAAACTTTTCCACACTTAATTAGATTAGGTTTGACTCTTAAAAATATCCCCAGTGGAGTCGCCATCTGTCGCAACCGGTGACACGACGGGACGGCGATAACAAGGAGTCGCCACCAAAGTTTATTAAAGAAAACATTCAAATTTTTTTTAATTAAAATAAAATATTCGAAACCAGATTTGGGCTCGGGAGTCATTTACGTATAAGGAATGTATTAGCACCTTACGACGTCCGTTGGTTAAAACAGTTACCTTCTAATTAATTGTGCAAAATTTTATTTTAACTCTAAAAACATTTATTTCACTCTAAAAGAAACTAATTATTTTTTTTTTTTTTGCTATTTTCAAATTTGTTATTATTATATTTTTAGATTTATTTCTAATTTTAACTAATTTTTTGAGAGATTTTAATTTTATTTTTTTAAATGAGGAAATACAATAAAAATTATTTGAATTAAAGGAATGGATTATTTATAAAAATATTATTCTTTTTTTTATTTTTTGTATTAAAGAAATATATAGTAAAAAAACTTATCTTAACACTTTATTTTTTATTTTTTATTTTTTATTTTCTATTTTCTATTTTCTATTTTTTAAAATAAAATAAAATTTTCATTTTTTTTATTTTTATAAAAAAAATGTGCTAGAAATTAATCTTAGTTTAAAACAATTTTAAAAATATTTTGAACCTAAAAAAAAAAAAAATTAGACTCGATAGGTCAGGTTCTCACTCCTACGTATCCTCCGTGTGTAACGTAGGAATCAAAGCTACCACATAGTTCTTTTTCAAAAATTGTATTTTGGATAAGTTTTAAAGCTTTTCTGTCTTTTTTATTTTTTTGAAAAACTTGATTTTACTTTATTATGTTTTTTAAGTAAATCCACTCCTGCACAGGGTTCAAGTTAGCATACGGCTACTCAATAAACTCTTACGATCTAAGCAACGTTAAAGGTGAATCCTTCACTCTATCAAAATTACTTAGCCGTTGCGTGGATTCAAAAGACTCCGTTTTTTTTAATAATGAAAAATTGATGTACCTTTTAATGTGAAATTTTTGCACGCAAAAAAGAAACAAACGAGAGACATACAGAACAAATAAACAAATACAAGAGCAAAAAAAAATGATGAGGAATTAAGTTTTTTTTTAAGGTTAGAATATGCAAGGAAACTAGGGTTTTTAGAATTTATGAAAAGAAAGAATTTTTAAGATTTAGAAAAATTAAATTTTTATAATTTGCAAAATTGTTAAGGTTGAAAAAAATGGTTTGTGACCTTGCAAAAAATTGAATGATTTTGGGTTAGAAAAACAAATATTCTTTTTAGGGTTTGCAAAAAAAAAACATTAGTTAGAAAAAAATAGTTTATTGTTAGGATTTGCAAAAGGGTAATACTTAGATTTAGTTAAAAAAATTAATTTTTATGAATTTAGATTTTTTATTTTTTAGGGTTTGACTGAGTGAGAAGTAATTTAGGATTAGAAAAATTATTAGAATTTATAAAAAAATAAAAAAATGAAATTTTATTAAATTTTCTCTTTCTATTTATTTATTACACTTGCAAAAAAGGTTAAATCATGAAGAAGAAGAAGAGAGGAACGTATAAAAAAAATAAACAAAGAAGGAGAATATTTAATAAATATAGGAAGGATGAGAAATGAATAAAGAAGAAGGATTTTTATTAGATAAAAAGCGAAAAAAAATTTATTAGACAAAGAGAGGATAAGAAACAAACCAAAGAATAAAATGAAGAACACTTACTTAATGAAAGTTTTTCTTTTTCCTCTCATGGTTGGATCTCTCCTTCTTCAATTTGTTCTCTGTAAACGATCTCGAGACATGTTTTAAAATTTTTGCGCTGCTAGATAGAGTTATCTCAGATCTCATGTCCTTCTTTTACTCTTTGTTTCCTAGGCTCTCTCTAGAATTCTCTCTCAAAGAGGTCTCATAAAAGTAAAAAGTATCCACCTCCAAAGTCCCCTCCTTTGAAGACCTAAGCTTTCTATTTATAGGCATTTTCTAAAACCCTAGATCCTAATAAAGGCTCCCTTATTTTTCGATGATCAGTAATCAGTTTTTTTTTTCTTTTTTATCTATTTTCCTAAAAATCTACTAATTAATTTGACTATTTCTAAATCTGATTTACATTTAAAAATTAAAAATTTAAATTTAAATTTTAAATTAGTTTTTTTTATCTATTTTCTTAACTTCTTAAAAAAAGAAATTATTATATTTAAATTTTTATTTTAAAGTTTACCCGAATAAAATTGGGTATTCACAATTTCTTTTCTCATATCTTAATTCTTTACAGTATAAATTCATATTTCATTATATGTTGTTACTTAAATTAAGAAATATACCAAATATATACTAATGAATCCATTATCATCTGCCAATGAAAGCAAATTAACCTTTTATCTGTAATTATTTATTTTCTTATCTTTTTTCTTAATTATTTATGGTATAAAATTATATATTTTTATTTTTTATTTAAATTATTTAAAAATTCAGTCTAACTCACTCTTATAATATAACTTATAGAAGGACTAAGCATTTAGTTTGTGAAGTTTGCAAGACTAAACAAATTGAATAAATTTTTGCTATCACATGAGAAAATTAGACTTAATTTATTTCCAAAAATTAGTTCATAAAAAAATATTTGTTCAAGCTTTATAATAAGTATTTTGCTAATATTTTTAACAAATGAGATACATTTTAACATAAATTAATAATTATACATACCATAATGTACCTAATGATTAATCTATTATATATCATCTATTAATTAAGGCAAGTTATTATTTTTAATATTTTGTTTATCAAAATCACAAGTATCACAACTGGAAATAATTTTTTCAAGATTAATAGAATTATTATAGATAATAATTTTTAAAAATATTTAACATAATTATATTCATTAAAATTCAAAATCACTTGTTAAATTGAAATAACCTACATTTGAATAATAGTTTATTTTTTCAGACTTAAGATCTACATAAAATAGTTGAAGTAATTATAACTATCAATCATAATGCAATGCATTTCATAACATATTAGTTTAATCTTTTAAATACTTCCATAATATCTATTCTTATATAATAAATATAATATATTAAAATATCAACGAATAAAACACATACTTTTATTTACTCTTGCATTTTCATTGAAAGTTACCAATATTTTTCATAATTCATAATCATTTTTGTATTTATTTATTTAAGTAATTATTCAAATATTTATCTCCCATTTATTTTCTTAGTAAATATATTATTTATCTATATATATTAGACTAGAAACGTTTTAAAGTGATGTATTTTAAAAAAACAATATATATATATATATATTAATTTATTCTTTTTAAATTTAAAACTTAAATTATTATAGATAAATAGTATTTTTAAAAATATATTTTAATTGTGTTTATGTTTGTATTATATTTTTATGTGTGATATACAAAATTTTTATAATTTCATTTTAAAATTTGTACTTTTTAATTTTGAATAATGGTGGCATGACCCTTCTAATTGTTAACACGAAATCGTATTTCGCTTAATGTTTGTGGTTTCATTTGTCTCTTTCACTCTCAAATATGCTTCTTAATTTATTCGTTGATGATACATAAGGCCTGACTTGGTTTATGCTTGACTTGATATGATTTTTTTAATAAACAAACAAAGTCTTAACTTTTTTTAAAGTCTATTTAAGTAAGCAAACTAAACTTGAGCTATTTACAAAATCTGTTAAGTCTGACAGACTGGTCTATATATATATAATTTAAAAATAAAACTATTAAAATATGTTTAAGTAATAAAGTTATTTAATAATATATTTTTTATATTCTTAATTCTATTATTATTAAATTAATATATTATGTTATAATTTTTTAATTTATAATTATAATAAATAAAAATTATATACAAATTAAAAATATTTATACATGATTATATTTATTAAATAATAATTAATTTAATAATAAATTATTATATATATTACATTTAAATAAGTTAAAGAGTGATTAAGTTTTTGAACAAAAACAAAATGTAATCAAAATTAAATTAAATAAAATTAAAAAATAATATAATAATTTCATATTAATACATTTTTATATTATTAATTTTTTTATTATTAATATTTAATTATTATATTTAATTTTTTATAATAAATAAAAATTATTTAAATATGAATTATATTTTATTCAAAACTAAAATTTTATAAAAAATGATAGAAAAATAAAAAAATTAATATACAAATATATATATATATATATATATATAAATAGGACTATATAGTAAATAATATAAATAATATAATTTTAAATAAATTATATTTAATAATATATATTTTTTGTAACATACTAAGTGTTTTATTTTTATTAGTATAAATTTTTTAAGTAAAGTATCTATAAAAAAAAATTTAGATACCAGATTCACAGTGTATAGTCACATACCTAAATACAAATATGTCAAATTTTAAATAATTATTTTTGATAAATTTGACATAGATATAGATAGTTTTTTCTTAAAAGGTATAGTTTTTAATATATATTTAAAATTTAATAATTAATAAATATTTACATAAAAAATTATAAATAAAAAATTATATTAATAAATAATTATTTATCAATTTATATATTATATATAAATATATATTTTAATATATTATATCAGTAATATTTTTTATATAATATTAATATTATATTGTAGTTAATTTTACATATACTTGTTAATTTAAAATAAAAAATTAATGAAACAAATATAATTAAATATTTATATAATTAATTTTTAATTTAATAGTTATTGTCATATTATATTTTATATATATATATATATAATTTTTTTGATCATATAATCAAATATAATTAAATATAATTTATTTATATTTAAAATATAATTAAGTATATATTTTTTTATTAAGATAAAAGTTTAGAAATATATGTTATTGTAATTTAAATATAAATTTTATTGATTCTTACTATGTTACTTTTGTACATTCATAAATTTTATAATATAAATATTTTTTATCTACAATTTTTATAATGATAATATTTATTTAATTTTTTAAATATAATAATTTTCTTTTAGCTGATTCAATAAATTTTATGAGTGTTATTTTTTGTTATCAATTTTATATGTTTATTGTGATTTTATTTATTGAATATAAAATGTCTTTACACAAACAAAATATAATTATCATAAAAATTAATTAAAATCTTTAATACTTTAATAATTTTATAAAATTAAATTAAGAAAAATAAAAATATAAAAATTTTATGATATAAAAATATTTATAGTTAATGCTCAAATAATAATTTAAAAATTATCTATAAAATTATATAAAAATTGTTACAATTATTTAATAATTATCAGTAACGCATAAAAATTTAAAAAATATGTAAAATAATTTAATAATAAAATAATTATATTTTTATTAATATTATTTAATAACAACAATCATTATAAATATTAAGAAAAGATAAAATTTGTAGACCAATAAAATTGCTTCTTTTTTTTTGTAGCAGACTTTGTTAACAGACTTCAGGCCAGGTCAGACTGAAAATAAAGTCTTTAACAGGTAACAGGCTAGTCTCAAGCCTAATAATTATGTTATAGGCTGGGTCTGCTTAGAATAAAAGTCTAGTCTAACTTGTTTTCATCCCTTTGACACAGACTAATGAGTAAGTGAGAAACAGATGCGTTAGATACACACACACACACACACATATATATATATATATATATATATATATATATATATATATATTCTTTCATTCTTATTTTTCAAAATATCATTTTAAAAAATTAATATATTATTAGATAAAATAAATTTATAAGAATCAAACATCATTTATCAAAGAAAATACAATAAAAAAATATAAGTTATACATGTATCTTATCAATTATCACTTTAAAAAATAAACCTAAAATTACGTATTATATATAATTAACTTTCAACCTGATCTATTTTTCCCCAAAAATCAAATTTGAGATCAATAATTTAGTTGTACAAAAATTTGTATAATTATAACAATTGTTATTGAAGATAATATTTAAGAGTTGAGTAAATGAGTTTTAATAATGTACTTACTGTTGAGAGTTGTTTAAAAGATTGTTCGATAAAATAATATATACATAGTACTTTTACATGATGTATAAAATTAGTTAGAAATGTAAAATTATTTTTAGTGTATCATATAACATGTAACATTTACGGTACATTATACGAATCTTAGAATTTATCATTCCCACAAATTTAATGACAAGAGAGACATACCTTTGTCCATTAAGTCCAATGAGAGTAAATCTTTTGTTCCTTGTACTCAATCTATCTCTTTGCCAATTTTGGTACTTTCTTTCTCACACGTTTGATGGTTAACGATGAGAGACCTTCCTGGCAGAGACAGAACCCCTTTATATATTTTGTTCAACCTCCATCAAGTTGATAACAATAAGTAACTTCCCATAATAACCAATAAGCCCTTTTATAGGCCCATAATGATATTTCATATGAGTCACATTATTTAATTAATTAATTTATTTTCCCAACATTCTCCCACTTGACTCATGTGATGCCATAACATTTCATGATTTAATAATTACATAAATCATAATGCGCATTAAAAGACCTTGAATAAATTGGTTATGTCATTAATCATAATTAAAGATACAGAAATAATAAGAGTCATGGCGGTTACATGTCATTTAATCAACATGTTCCCTTCCATGTACTACTATATTATTCTTCTCTTTAATATGACTTTAAAATGAGAAGTCTATAATGGGTTCAAACATAAGGTCATTTTCATTAACAATAACATGATTTGTTTTCCACATCATAGTTTTCATGCATATACATAAAGGTAGAAAACAGAAATTTCAGAAACTTGTACTTTAATGAGCTCAGAATGTCAAATAGGCATTACTAATAACATTAATATTCAATATTCACTAGTAAACATAATGTCCATATTCTTTACATGGCCAGCAAATATCTTGGGCGGTAACCCTTTTGTTAAAGGGTCAGCTATCATAAGATCAATGCTAACATGTTCTATTGACACTCTATGTTTCTGAACTTCTTCTTTAACGGCTAAGTATTTCAATTCCATATGCTTAGCACCTTTGCAATACTTGTCATTTTTAGAAAAGAAGACAGCTGCAGAATTATCACAATAAATTTTCAGCGGCTTGACAATACTGTCAACTATTCCAAGTCCTGAAATAAAATTTCGCAACCAATTAGCCTTAACTGTGGCCTCAAAGCATGCCACAAATTCAGCCTCCATGGTGGATGCAACAATGACTGACTACTTCGCACTTTTCTATGAAATCGCTCCTCCGGCTAAAAGATACACATAACCAAATGTAGACTTTCTTGTATCCATACAACCAGCAAAGTCTGAATCTGTGTATCCAATCACCTCAAGATGATCAGATATCCTATAAGTAAGCATGTGATTCTTTGTTCCTTGCAAGTATCTTAAGACTTTCTTTGCAGCTTTCCAATGATCCAATCCTAGATTACTCTGGTATCTACCAAGCATACCAACTACAAAGCTAATATCTGGCCTCGTACAAGTTTGAGCATACATTAAACTCCCAACAACAGATGCATAAGGGATATTTTCCATCTATTTCCGTTCCAGATCATTCTTTGGACATTGTGTGAGACTAAATTTGTCTCCTTTTTGTATTGGAACGGGAGATGCTGAACACTTATCTATTCTGAATCTCTCTAAAACTTTGTCAATATATGCTTTCTAAGATAAGCCTAACATTCCTTGTGATCTATCACAGAATATTTCTATTCCTATCACATAGTCTGCCTCACCCATATCTTTCATTTCAAAGTTGTTAGAGAGAAACTTTTTAGTCTTACTTAATAGACCAAGATCATTAGTTGCAAGCAAAATGTCATCAACATACAGAATCAGAAATATAAATTTGCTCCTACTGACCTTCAGATATATACACCGATCAACAGTGTTTTCTTTAAATCCAAAAGACATAATAGTATCATTAAATTTAAGATACCATTGCTGGGAAGCCTGTTTAAGTCTGTATATTGATTTCTTAAGTTTACACACCATGTGTTCCTTTCCTTCTTCAATGAACCCCACTGGTTGGTCCATATAAACATCCTATTCTAAATTTCCATTCAGAAAGGCAGTTTTAACATCCATTTGATGCAACTCCAGATCATAATGAGCTACTAGAGCCATGAAAATTCTGAAAGAATCTTTCCTAGAAACTAGAGAAAAAGTTTCCTTGTAGTCAATGCCATCTTTTTGAGTAAAACCTTTGGCAACAAGTCGAGCCTTGTAACGTTCGATATTGCCATGAGAGTCACGTTTAAGACCCATTTATATCCAATATGGGTAATTGAAATAAAGTTCATCACTAATTTTAGAATTAAATAAAATTACAGACTTGATCACTTTGGTGATTAACAAATCTATCATACATTTAATCACAAAATTATAAGCATTCGTAAAACAATTCACATTTTTTATACATAATTTGCATTACTTTCAGAACAATTATATATATATATATATATATATATATATATATATATATATAAACATATAATGATGAAATCGAAACCGTGCCCAAAAGTTACACATTATGTAGGCAATTCTCTTTATCCACGTTCAGAAGACAGTATATACATATATATAAAGAATAGGCATCCAAATCCAATTGGCCAATATATATATAATAAACATTAAGTCCCGACGGCTTCCATTGGAACCTTCACTCTATTCCCTATGAAGACAAACTTCTCATTTGGGTTTATGGTTCGGGTTGAAAGGAATCCCTACATCATATTAGAAACATGAGTTGTACATCCAGAATCAATCCACCAAGTATTATGGAGAACTTCAGTTAAATTTGATTCAAAACATACATAAGCATTATGCTCACCTTTCTTTTCGAACCAAGCTTTACGTTTTGGACAATCCTTCTGGAAATGTCCAGACTTCCCACAAAAATGACATTTGTCATTTTTCTTCTGGATTTTAGTAGAGGACTCACCAATCTTTAATTGTCCACTTCCCTTTCCATGTTTCTTATCAGCTTTCTTTTTAGCTCCCTGATTATTCACATAATGAATGAAGTGATTTCCTTGATTCTTAAGTCTAGTTTCCTCTTGAACTAACATACTGTACAATTCATGCACATTCCATTTGTCTTTTATGGTATTATAGTTCATTTGGAAAGGACCATACTTAGACGGTAATGAGTTCAAAATGAACTGCATAAGGAAACTCTCATCCACTTCCATTCCAAGAGATTTAAGTCTTGCTGCAATATTTGTCATTTCAATGACATGTTGATACATAGTACGAGAACCATCAAACTTCATAGTGGTTAAAGTACTCATTAATATCCCAACAAGAGACTTATCAGCAGTTTGGGAGCGCTCTTCCACATTTTTCATAAATTGTGTTGCAACATCAGTTTTAGGAAGAACTGATTTGATGTTACTTGCTGCACTCATTCACATAAACATCAGGCTAAGTCTGTTCAACCTTTCCCAAGCCTTAAAATGGGCTTTCTCTTCATTACTACTAGTAGCCGTAATATCAGTAGGTTTTTCAACTTGAAGAGCCAAATCAAGATCCAAAACACCTAAGTGAAAGTTCGTTCCAATCAGAGAAATTCAACCTATTAAAGACCGGAACAGACGTAGCAAGCGAGTGTAAAGATACAGGAACAAATACTACAATTAACACATGCCTAACATTAACATTTTGAGTCATAAATTAAACATATAATACAAATTCAAACAACAAACAATCATTCTATGCATATCAATGTTCTCCTTTGGGTGATACATTAATACACAAAACATAATGATGCTAGTAATATTAACATTACTTGGTAAGATTTATGCATTAATTAGAAACACTTATTATCTTTGGATATATAAATAAAGCTAATAATGCATACTGATTACCAACGCTTATACCCATTAATTATAAGAACAACTAATCAACCTTTGGGTGATTCATAAATGTCTTATAAAATGAATTTTAATTAACCCATAAACAAATTATTTACAATTTAGCATCCATCTTATGGGTAATTGAAATGAAGTTCATCACTAATTTTATAATTAAATAAAATTACAGACTTGATCACTTTGGTGATTAACAAATCTATCATACATTTAATCCCAAAATTATAAGCATTCGTAAAATAATTCATATTTTTTATACATAATTTGCATTACTTTCAGAACAATTCTATATATATATATATATATAAAAAACATATAATGATGAAATCGAAAGTCGTGCCCAAAAGTTACACATTATGTAGGCAATTCTCTTTATCCATGTTCAGAAGGCAGTATATACATATATATAAAGAATAGGCATCCAAATCAAATTGACCAATGTATATATATATATATGAAACAAGCATACAATTACGCAATGTCAGACATGAACAATAATGCTTCTATATATTCAACATGAAATAACAATGCGAGAGTCAATCACGTCGCAGCGAAATTGTAATTCACAATGTCAAACACCAAATTGAAATCAAATTGAAATTGACATTCATGAGTATAGCGAAAAATAATGTAATGCGGTTCTTACCAAAATTTAATTTGAAATTTACATGACGAGAAGACATCCAACTACAGGGAAAGTATTCAGGATGTGATTTTATATGAATTTAATGTTTCTAATTGAAACACATAGCACAAATTCACTCATAGCATGGGCAACTAGGGTTCATAAAATTGGGAAAATTCATTTACGGAGAATCACAAATTCAATAATCTCTGCTCTAATACCACATGTAAAATTATTTATAGTGCATCATATAACATGTAACATTTACGGTACATCATACGGATCTTATAATTTATCATTCTCACAAATTCAATGACAAGAGAGACATACCTTTGTCCATTAAGTCCAATGAGAGTAAATCTTTTGTTCCTTGTACTCAATCTATCTCTTTGCCAATTTTGGTACTTTCTTTCTCACACGCTTGATGGTTAACAATGAGAAGCCTTCTTGGCAGAGACAGAACCCTTTTATATATTTTATTCAACCTCTATCAAGTTGATAACCGTAAGTAACTTCCCATAATAATCAATAAACCCTTTTATAGGCCCATGATGATATTTCATATGAGTCACATTATTTAATTAATTAATTTATTTTCCCAACAAGAAAGTCATAACAACATTATTTAGAGTTAATAAATAATTTTTTATAACCTATGGTACAACTTTTTTTAACTTGTTTTAATTATAAATTTTACTTTAATTCTTATAATATTTTTATGTGTAAGAAATAAAATAAAATTTATGTTATATATAAATATCATAATGAAAAAAATTATTACATATAAGAATTAAAATAAAAATAACAAGGATAGTTTAATTTTTTTTATTTGAGAAATTTTTTATAAACTTTTTATATAAAAAATAAAATAAAATATCACACAGTGATCACAATGATATTTAAATTTAATATAAATGACAAGTTAGAAAAATAAAAAAGCATATATTTTAGTTTCTAAATAAATTGTTTTTAAAACTCTGATTGCTAAGGCTTTTCGTATAAAGATAAAGGGATTTGACTGAAATTTTATTTATAATTCCAATTACAATTCATGTATATAAAAATGATTTTAAGAGAACATAACATGCACTACATACAGTTTATTTAAAATTAATAAATAAAAATAATAAAAATTTTGTTTGGTGCACATAAAAAAGGTATACATCAGCACCTGAAGTCATGAAGGCCAAGAATTCATTAGTATTTAAAAAAGAAAAAAGATTTAGTATTTGTGACACAAGAGATGGAAATAAGAGCGGGCTTGGTTTTTTAATATTCTTCCTTGCTGGATTGGCCCAGAGATAGAGATAAGGGTGGCCCATAGTCTTGTTCCATTCTCCGTCATTATCTTTTTTTTTTTTTTTATCTGATATAATTTAAATTCGACTTAAATTGTGCATTGAGTATGTATGTTATTCAAAATTTTTTACATGTATAAAAACTCAAAATCTTGATTAAATGGTATCAAGCCACCAACCTTCATTGGTTTTGTCATTATCTTTTTTTTTTCATTATTCAGTTTATTTTTATTTATATAACAACAAGATTTTAATTTTTTTTAATAAAAAATAGAATTAAAAGAATTTATTATAATTTGATCTTTTAATTTTATTTATCTTACTTTTGTTTCTTAAGCTTTTATAAACTAATCAATTTTCTTCATTTTAAATTAGTTAAATTTGGCTACTTTCATTAATTTATATTAATTTAAAAAGTTTAAATTATCATATTTTACTTAAAATATTTATAAATCAAATTAATTACATAATTTTAAACCTTTGTCGATTAAAAATTCATTAATCAAAATATGTAATTTTATATAAAAATAATTTCAGAATTTTAGAAAAATAAATGAAAAACAATATTTTCATAAATTTAAAAATGAAAATTCAATTTCATTAAAAATTTTAATAACATAAATTTATGAATTCAAACTAGTAAAAATAATTAAAACTACAGTTAAACCGTATATTTAAGTTGACATATATTTATTTATATTGCAAATAAGAATGTAAAGAAGGAGATTTTACCTAATTTGAGAATGTAATTGGTTTTCTTATTTTTTTTATCAACTATTAATTAAATTTTTTAAAAATATTTTATAATTTTAAAGTTAAAATATTCCAAAAATGACTTATTTTATATTATTTTTCTACAATAATAATTTTTAATATAAATACAGACTGATACTTTTACAATATTAATCAAACATTTAAATTTTTAAAAATTTATAAAAAAATATAATAATATATTTTTATTACAATTTTGAATATATTATCTCGTAATTTTTGGAAAAAAAAAACTTTTTATTTGCGAGTAATTAGCAAGATTCTGTTTTTAATTATAAAATAAAAGAGTTTATTGAATAATGTGGTGGAGTATAAACCCTCGAGTCGACAGTGAAGGGTGGAAGAAAAGAAGAGTGGAATTACACTGCAGAAGCAATAGCAAAGCCTTAACCGGGAGATATCAGAGAGAGGCTAAGGTACCTTTTTTTCTTCCTCTCCCGTCGTTTTATTTCGAAACGGATTAAATTTTAGGATCGCTTCGTGTTTTTACGAGTGGAATATTTCTGGTTACCGTATTGATAATTGGGAATAAGATTCGTTTATCTTTTCGGCGACGAGGAAAACAAAATTATGAAAAAAAAATAAATCATTGAGCTGAACCTGAGTTCATTTCTTTGTTCGCAGGTTGCTTCGTAGAAACTGGAATCATGTCTTGGTGCACCATTGAGTCCGATCCCGGTATGCTTAGTGAATGGTTTCTGTTTTCGACATGAATACGTGGTTAGAGTTGTGGCTAGGGTTAGGGCTCACAGTGTCTTTTTTATGTATAAATTTTGATGGTGCATTGTTTTAGACTTAAATTTTACTGTTTTTTTGGGACTCAGGTGTATTTACAGAACTTATTCAGCAAATGCAAGTGAAAGGCGTACAGGTATTTTTGTTGGATATATGTCTTTTTTTTTTTTTTCCGCTCATAGTTTTGACTTTTGAGCTTGGTGTAGGATGTTGATTTTTGTTTCTACTCTAGGACTTTTTGTTTCGCTAAGCATGCATTTTGGATAAAGAATTTAAAGGAAGTAATATATTTTATAAGTGGGTTTAAAATGATTTTGTTTAAAATTCCAGTTTGGATATCCAACAAACGAATTTTTAAAATTCGGAGTATTTTCATTGGGTAATTTTTGTAACTAATAAAAATGGATTTGAAGTTCCACCTTCAGAGAAGGGAATTTGAAAATTCTTTGTATGCTTCATACTAGGAAGCATGAAGAGTAGAAAATGAAATATTATAACATGAAAGGGGAAAGGGCTTCTCCTTCCCTCTACATCCCCGTAGGAATAGCTTTTACCTTGGTGAAGGTGTTTCTGTTCCTGACCATGTACTGAAGCCTGAACATATATTGGTTACTATTTCTTGCCACTCCAGAGCACTCTTTGGATCCAATCTTGGTCTGTCTCAACCTGACTTGAAAACTATCAGAGAAGTATTGATTTTAATTGTTCAACTGACAAATCTGCATATTTTTCAATTTAATGACCAAAGAAATTGTTTAATCTTGTCATTCAAAATAAATCTGGTAAATACCAGGGCCCAGCAAAATCATTTTTTTTTCATTCTGGTTTCAGTAAGAATTTTTTCTGTGCATGCTAACCTCATGCCTAGACATGTCTTGGCAGGTTGAGGAGCTGTATTCATTGGACCTTGACTCTCTCAACAGTCTTAGGTTGGTGTACTATCTCAGCTTGTCTTGAACTTCTAATGACAGTCATAGGTCATGACAATTAAAGTGTGAACAATTGCCTTCTCTCTGTTTTTGTGGGGATTTCATCCTCAATTTCAGGCCTGTTTATGGGTTGATTTTTCTTTTCAAATGGCGTCCAGGAGAAAAGGATGATCGTGTTGTAATCAAAGATCCCAACCCTAACTTGTTTTTTGCTAGCCAGGTTATTTTTTAATAATTAAAAGTCAATATCCTAATTTGCTTTTCACTTTATGTTTTTACTGATCTAGCAATCCATTTGTAGGTAATTAATAATGCTTGTGCAACCCAAGCGATCTTGTCTATTCTAATGAATTCACCAGATATTGACATCGGTCCAGAGTTGACTAAATTGAAAGAATTTACCAAGAACTTTCCTCCTGAACTCAAAGGTTTGGCTATCAATAATAGTGATGCCATACGTGCAGCACATAATAGCTTTGCAAGGCCAGAACCTTTTGTTCCTGAAGAGCAAAAGGTTGCTGGCAAAGATGATGATGTTTATCATTTTATAAGCTATCTACCTGTTGATGGGGTACTATACGAACTGGATGGATTAAAGGAGGGTCCTATCAGCCTTGGTCAGTGTTCTGGTGGGCAAGGTGATTTGGAATGGCTGAAGATGGTGCAGCCTGTGATCCAGGAGCGCATTGATAGGTATTCCCAAAGTGAGATAAGATTTAATCTCCTGGCAGTCATCAAGAACAGAAAAGAGATGTATACTGCTGAACTGAAGGAACTTCAGAAGAGGAGGGAGCGTATTTTGCAGCAGCTGGCAGCATCAAAGTCAGATAGACTGGTGGACAATAGCAATTTTGAGGTACTGAACAATTCTCTCTCTGAAGTAAATGCTGGGATTGAAGCTGCTACTGAGAAGATCTTAATGGAGGAAGAAAAATTCAAAAAGTGGAGAACAGAAAATATTCGTAGAAAACACAACTACATACCATTTTTGTTTAACTTTCTAAAGATTCTTGCTGAGAAGAAGCAGTTGAAGCCCCTCATTGAGAAGGCTAAGCAGAAAACAAGCAGCCCTAGGTGAAGAATGTTGTCAGTTTATAGAACCTTTTGTGTGGATTACCCCCCAGATATGGGTATTCCCATATGTATCACGTTGCACCTAGATGTTTTTTTAGCTGTCTATTTAGTATTGATGCACAAGCTTCTTCTGATCTGAGGTTTACTTTGTTTGGGAAAGATTCATGAGTTCTCTTTACTAGTGAATCTGGATTTAATAATATACTTTGCTAGGAGATGAATTTAATTAATCTTAAAAGCAATCGTTGCACCCCCCCCCCCTCCCTCTCTCCCCTTGGTTTCTCTTCCTGCAGGTGAAAGGAGAGAGCGTGAAATGTATACTGTTAACTCCTCGTTCATATAAGTTGAACAAAAGCTAGTGATATTAAGTACCTCTGAATAAATCGTGAAATGATTAAAAAAATTGTTTTGGAAAAGTTGATGACGACTCTGGGCTTACTGATTTTATTTCATGTGGGAATTATTGGGGGTCTAGTTTGGATACACTCGTAAGTAAGCACATAAGAGAAAATAAAATAAGGACATTAAATGAATAAAATTTACTCAGAGGTATGCTAGCATTAATTTACAGAGCACTGAATGGTCTGATCTCTTGATTCTCTTTAGAACAGAAGCAATGGACCCAGCATCTTTCTGTTTTTGGTTGCAGGCAACTCGATTGTTGATTCCCTTTTGGACGCATCATATCATCTCTTGTTATTTATGATCTGTTCCTGGCCAGCGTGGAACGTGCCTGATGCTTTTAGATTTACAAGCATATGTTTGAGTGAAACCATTTGATTTCAAGAAGAGAACGTACAAGAATTGTACGCCATTCTACGCTGTACCAACCTTGCTCTTTTATTAGCAGTATTTGGAATTTTGTGGTCGGTGTGTCTTCGAGTTTTTACTATGACTAAATTTATATTTTCACTAAAACTTGGCAATCCATAAGTATTTTTGAGAAAAAAAATACTTGATTTGATCATCATTGCTTCCAAAAATATTTATCCGTTGTCTTAAAAAAATAAAAAATTACATTTACTTTACTGAATGTAAAGAGAGTATCATGAACAATCCTAATAATATAAATAACAAATTTTAAAAGAAAGAGGCGTTGCTTTTTTTACAATAATTTATTTAAACGAGAATTTTAAAAAAATCGTAAGAGAATAACAAAAATGTTTCCGACAGTGAAAATGGAACGCGAATTAATCTCTTTGATTATGTTTAATATTTAATAGAAATTAAAACCACGAAGTTAACATTTGTTTATGGGAAGATAAAGAATTAAAAAGGCACGGTAAAGCAAAGGGAGTCCTTGCTAGTGTCTTGGTTCGGGACAGGAATCCAATTTCTCCTCCAGAGTATTGTGTTATATTGTATTGTATGGTATTGGCGCGGAGTGAAGAGTAAACCAGATCCTCAAACGTATCAGCAGTAATAGTTATAGGTATAATATATTTATATAGGTAGCGTGGTTAATCACTGATCAGATCAGCGTTGTGATCGTGGATCGAAAGAATGTTAAAATTCTTGAAAGAAGTGGTGGGTGGATCTGGAACGGGCCTCAAAGATCTCCCATACAACATCGGCGAACCTTACCCTTCTGCTTGGGGCTCTTGGCTTCATTGTCGCGGCACTTCCAAGGTAACTCACTCTTTCTTCTTCTTCTTATTGGTAAACACCTAATTCCCAACTACATAAAAACATTAATGTGTATGTCAATGTTAGCTTCAATTTGGAATTAGACCTTACTAATTTGACGTTAATATGGTTTTGGTTTCAGGATGATGGTTCTCCGGTGTCAATATTTTCTCTATCTGGGACCAATGCTCAGGACGGACATTTAGCTGCGGGTCGTAATGGTGTCAAGCGTTTACGCACTGTAGGTTTAATTTATTTCATGTTGCTGCGTGATTTCAACTTTTTTGGATTATTTTTCTTTTTAATGGTGCACTTTTTCAGGTTAGGCATCCAAATATTTTGTCGTTTCTTCACAGCACGGAGATTGAAACCTTTGATGCCGGTTCTCCTAAGGTTACAATTTATATTGTGACTGAACCTGTTATGCCGCTGTCGGACAAGATTAGGGAGTTGGGTCTCGAAGGTACACAAAGGTATCGGTGGAGTTCCTGCTTCATATCATGTATTTCTGCTGCTAAAGCATTCTATTTTAGTTCACTGGATTCAATAATTTATCTTGTAGTCTTTCATTGTACAATATTTCAATTGTAATGTTGTTTTATGGAAATTATGCAGCATGCTAAGTCAAGTATTGATTGGTTTATGAATCGAGTTGGTAGTATTCACTTGTTATATTTCACTCCTTATTGGGGTTGTAGGGATGAATATTATGCTTGGGGGCTGCATCAAATAGCAAAAGCTGTGAGCTTCTTAAATAACGATTGTAAACTTGTGAGTATACCCGAGCCAAAGATGATTTTATGCTCACCAGATGCTTTCTCAGTATTTTCTTGACTAACTTCGTATGTTTCAGGTTCATGGTAATGTTTGTTTGGCTAGTGTTGTTGTCACACAAACTTTGGACTGGAAACTCCATGCTTTTGATGTTCTATCCGAGTTTGATGGGAGTAGTGAAACTTCCTCTGGGCAAATGCTGGTAAGTTAGTGTTTGGAAATTGGGTGCAGTACCTTTTCTTGTCAGCTTTAGCGTTTCACATTGAATTTTTATTTTACCTTTTTTGTAAAGTTTGGATGTTAGCAACTCATCCTAGTAAAGTAATCCCTCTGCATACTTTAAAGTTTATTGGTATGACATTAAAAGGTCATGACTTTTTAACTCTCTGGCAGACTGAAGTGTGAATCTTGTTCTAAAGTTCTGCCATGCGTTGCTTCACTTCACTGGTCTTTTTTAGCATTTGAGCATCCATTTTTATAATGTGTCAATGGAAAAATTGAGTGACGTTTTATTGATGCTCTCTTGGAAGGGGTTTTCTTTCTTTTTTTTTGGGGGTGGGGGGGTGGGGGGGGGTGCATCTTGCAAGAATTTGATCAGGCCTTTTCATTGTTTATAAAAGTAAAAAATCTCAAATAGTGAAATCTAATCTATGTTCCTCATATTTTCCATTCAGCAATATGCATGGCTTGTTGGATCACAATACAAACCAATGGAGCTTGCAAAATCTGACTGGCCTGCAATTAAGAAGTCACCTCCATGGGCCATTGATTCTTGGGGCATGGGTATGTTATTTTCAGTTCCTATGATTAGGTGGAATGGAACAAAGGAATATTCTGGTATTGTTGCATTTTCACTTGCTTGTTGATGGTGACATTTAATGTCCTCTTATTGTCTGGCCTAGTCAATGTGATTGTATAATGTGAAACACAACTTATATTTTAGAACTGATTCTTGTTTATAAATGGTTGCTTCCATAAAAAGAAACAAATAAATTTTATAATTTGTTGAAATTACATTCTTTTTCTTACTACTGAAGATATAAAAACCAATATTGAAAATTGCCCAAAACATTGTTCACTTTTGCGAGTGTTGGTCCTTGAATTAGTATCGAAGTTTCTATGATAAAGTGATTAGGAATTCAACCCTTCACTGCCACCCCTTCTTCTAAATAAAGTTGAATTTCAGCATAGGTAGATTGAGCCTGTATGATATCTATGTTTCAGGCCCAAAGGGCTTATTTATGAGGAGGTATGTTAGTGATATAAAAACAAGTCTTGAACCATCACCTAACAACTTGAGCTTTTTGGAGAATTGTCCTTTACACTTGCTTACATAATGAAGTACAATGAATGAAAATCCATTTTGTTTTTGGGGCTTGGTTATGTTTCTACTTGCCCTTTTTGCTAAGAAGGGATCATAAATATCATGTTAGTTCTTAAGGAGAAAGGAAAGAGCTATAAATAAAATATCTTTAATCCTTAAAACTAGTAAGATGGTTGAAAAACAGTTAAGGTGATTTACAAATGTGCAAAGATGGTCACTCTAGACACTTGTGATAAAGGTTGATTGTATGGTTTTTAGTTCTATGAATAAGAGTAGAAAAAGGCTAAAAAGAACCCTGGAGGTAATCATTAAAAGTGAATTCATGATAAATAATATCTCTACAAATTTGATTTTTGACAGCTTAGTGGCATTGTATAATCCATGTAACTTACCTCACAGTCACATAGTAGGATAAATATTTGTTGTTGTTAAATCTACATTGCATAATGTTGCTGATAATGGCCAATCAATTGTATGTATTGTGGACTTTTTTTATATATTTTGTTTTACCTTTCTCTCATATAAATCTTCTTTAAGAATATGTTCACATATTAGAGGAATATTAATTTAAATTACGTTAATTTACACAGATTTTGTAGGTTCAAAGATTTAGCTTGTCCTTTTTTGTCTTTTTCTTTCCAAATAGACCTCTCTAATTCAATAAAAATTCTTATTTTATAGGTTGCCTAATCTATGAGCTATTTTCTGGTATAAAGTTGGGCAAAACGGAGGAGTTGCGCAACACTGCCTCCATTCCCAAGGTCAGACTGCTTAGGAATTTAATTTTGGTTTGTTTTTGTAGTTATTACTGCATATAAAAGATTAAGCAAGGTTTTACTCTGTCAGTTACTTTTATTTCTCATTCTAATGAAATATTCATACTTCATCTCTGTTATATCTTTTTTTCTTTGCCTCACAGTCTCTGCTTCCAGATTACCAGCGGCTACTGAGTTCCATGCCTTCTCGTAGATTAAATACAGCTAAGCTTATAGAAAACAGTGGTGAGTGATTCTTGATGTACTTACAGTTATCATTTATTGAATCTTTGTTAACTTATCATTGTGGTACTTTTACTGCTTCCTTTGAAGGATTCATGTTTTTCAGTTTATCTTATAAGCTATATAGGATCCAGTGTTTGTTATATCTAGGTAGTAGGTATTTGGGCTCATTGTTATTGCCTTTAGAATTGTCGTAGACTGTAGCTGAGAATAGCATGAGAATACATTGGTAATTTGTCGTATATTGACAATATGGTATTAGTTATAGCTAAATGGTTTTTGAGATGGATGCTTATTATAGTTTTTGGATGGAAAGATGTTTTGTGTTTAACTTAATGTGTTCCAGTAAAGCTTTGTAGTTTATCAGAATGCAGTTAAATCTGAAATGTGCTCTATAACTTTAACTTCCTGACTAGATTGTAGAAAGAGAATCAGAGAAATTTGGTGGCTTTTCTTGAAAAGAGGATTAATCACCGGAGGAAGGGGGGGGGGGTTGTATGCATAGGTGTTTTGTGTTTTTTAAAGTTAATTGATTTTAGCCTTTCCATATTTAAAAGGGAACTCTCTACTTCATGATCAGGTGAAAAATTCTCTACTCTGTGATCAGGTGAAAATAAGCAAAAATAAAATCTGGTTCAATAATCTATACCACATTCTAAATGTTTGCCTTTCTTGTTTTGAACTTTTGATAATTATCATTTTTGTAGTCCCGATGTAATTCATTAATCCTCTGTAACCCTTTCTGTGTATTTATTTTAAGTTTGTCGGTAATGAATGTGCAGAGTATTTTCAAAATAAGTTGGTAGACACAATACATTTCATGGAAATTCTTAGTTTGAAAGATAGTGTTGAGAAAGACACCTTCTTCCGCAAGCTACCAAATTTAGCAGAGCAGCTTCCTCGTCAGATTGTGTTGAAAAAGGTATGTCTCTTTTGAAATTCTGATTGTAAATTTTTAACATGATCCACGGTTTATCCCAATTGATTATGTCGGACAATTTTGGTTTTCACAGTTACTTCCTTTATTAGCTTCTGCACTTGAATTTGGTTCAGCTGCTGCGCCCGCTTTGACTGCAATATTGAAAATGGGTTCCTGGCTTTCAGCTGATGAGTTCCGTGTCAAGGTGTATGACAATTTCAATACCTTTATGATGCTCCTTTTCCATTTTTTTTTACTGTGCTTCATTCTATCTCCCTCTCTAATCAGGATTCATCTAATGCTTATGTTGGATTTCTATATATAATATATAGGTGCTTCCAACAATTGTTAAACTCTTTGCCTCCAATGATCGAGCTATTCGAGTTGCCCTTCTTCAACATATTGATCAATATGGGGAGTCATTATCAGCTCAAATTGTTGATGAGCAGGTATGTAGTCAGAACAAGATGGTTTAATATCTTCTTTTTATTTTTTTTTGTCATATAATATACAAAGATCTGTTAACAATGTGGATACTTTGCTTTATTGTTGACACTTATGATCAGGTTTACCCCCACGTTGCTACTGGGTTTGCTGATACATCTGCTTTTCTGAGGGAACTTACACTCAAGTCCATGCTAATTCTGGCTCCAAAAGTATGTCTATTTATTATGTTCATGTTTGCAAATTTTTCTTCCCTTTTGGTTTTACTTTAAAAATGGGAGATATTATTTGTCTAATTAGCACTGTGGACTTGTGAAATTTGTTATGACAGTTATATTGCTAGTACTGGCTTTTGGTGTTTGTTTGCGTGGTAGGTATAATGTACAGTTCATTTTTTAATTATATTGATTTAGGAAAGAATTCAACAAATTAATATTAGTGATTTACTGATTTGGGGCTAAGTTGTGACTAGATCTAACGTGATATTGTATGCCTTGGTATCTCAATGATCTTAATGGGTTGTTTGAGGGGAGGGATGGTGCTTTGAATGTTATCCATGTTTGGTAAGTTTAATATCTTGCCATGTTTAGTAGAGGTCAGAGCTTGAGAATTAGTGTCACGGAGAAGCTGTTATTGCTTCCTCGTAGAACTAGTTTGCTTTTTTAATATGTATTTGAATAAATGTTTTCTAACACTCAGATTTGGTTACTGAGTTTGCATAAATGATGTTTAATGCATATCAATGAGATATTTGATTGCTTTTGATTCTCAATAATAATACCAAATGGTCACTGAATTCTGATTGATTCTTATTTATTTATTTTTAAATTTGATATAAGAAGAAATTCATCAAGACAGAAAAATTTACAAAGTGGAGGATAAGGAGTCCTCCTAAACAAAAGAGAAAAATGGAAAAGTACATAGAAAAATAAAGTCAACAGAACAAAGCTACCCAATCCCTCAATATGTGTTACTGAACCCTGTTAAAAATGCAATGTGTTCAAAAACTCAGTTTCTTTATCTTTGTTGTTCCTTTTTTTCCTTTTCCCCCTCCCAATTTTTCTCTTCTATGTGATGAAGCTTTTGTGGTTAATTTTTTTATTTGCTAAGATGTTATTTGTCTTATAATTGCAGCTGTCTCAAAGGACCATCTCAGGGTCATTATTAAAGCATTTGTCAAAGTTACAGGTACTGCCTTGACCATTATTAATGTGTGTGGAATTAAAGATGACTTAGTGAAGAATACTTAAAATTTACTGATAACCTGACTGCCAATTTGAATCATTTTATTGAAATGGAGGCATTATAAGTTTTTTTGCGTAGTGGGGATGAGGCGGGGCTCTGGGTAATTAAAAATATAATTTTTCCTGGCATTTTGTTTTCTAAAATTTTAAAAATCTGCAATTTGTTTTGTAGGTTGACGAAGAACCAGCTATACGAACAAATACTACCATCTTATTGGGAAATATTGCAAACCACTTAAATGAAGGGGTATGATATGATATCTGCTCATTCAATAGTTTGCTGTACTTTATTTAATGTTAGTAGTGTATATTCTTTGGTTAATTGACTCCTCAGAGCTATTTTTTCAGACAAGAAAGAGAGTGTTGATTAATGCATTTACAGTCCGTGCTTTACGTGATACCTTTCCACCTGCTCGAGGAGCAGGTATTAGAATTGCTCCCATCTATCTATCAATCTTTTTCTTCAGTTTTGCAGTTGATGAATTATTCAAACAGTATCTTCTCACCATTTTAAGTTTTGATTTTTCAGGTATTATGGCCTTATGTGCCACTAGTTCCTACTATGACATCACAGAAATTGCAACTCGGATTCTTCCTAATGTTGTTGTACTCACAATTGATCCTGACAGGTTATATCCTGCTGAATGCTGATGGTTTACTATATCCTTATATTCCTGTTGCCATTTGTGGATAAGGAGTTCTCTAGTAAATTGATTTCCCACCACTCAATATTTTTTTGTGTTTGGTCTTCTTTTTTTTTTTTTGTTAAGAAAATAGTTGTATTGCTGCTTAATTCTTTTTTTTTTTTTTATGTTTTTAATTTTTGACTATAGAATCTTGAATACCGGATGTTCTTTTGTATGATTAGTTATATTTATATTTGTGTATGTGCCACTTTTGGGTGTTCTGCCAATTATGGATGTTTCTGATTTTTGAAGGCAGTGATTATATGTTATTCTTGTCATGGTTCAAACAGTGATGTTCGATCTAAGGCATTTCAAGCTGTTGATCAATTTTTGCAGATGGCGAAGCAATATTATGAAAAGGTATAGTCTGGAATTCTTTTTAGTAATATGGTTCTTAAATCTGGTTGTATATCTGTGAGAAGAACCTTGATGTAAGTTTAAAATTATATATATATATATATATATATATATATATATATATATATATATATATATATATATATATATATTTATTACAACTTCTGATTTCATATATTAAATCCACCCCCATATAATAAATTGTAATACAATCTCTTTGGAGCAGCTTAGAGGCTATGTTCGGATTGATGGAAAGGAATGAAATGATACTCAGTTCCATTATTTAGATGTTTAAAATAAGATGGAATGGAATGGAACTTGAAGTAATGCATGCCATTTGATCTAATACACCTCTTTTTCTTCCCCTCTGATTCAGGGGTATGGGATGGAACCAATCTTTTTTCAACCATCATAAAATATCCAAAAAATGGAATGGTAAAATTTTTGCATTCTATTCCCTTCCACACCTCTTCTATTCCAATCCACTCACCATTAGATATCAAAAAGTGTATTTTCCCTAAGAGTGTGTTTGGATGAGATATTTCAAGGGAGTAATTCATTTTTTGAAAGAATTTACAATTTTATGGGTTAAAATTTGTTGTTTGGATATTGAATTTTAAAGAATTTAAAATTCTAGGAATTTTAGGGGGATTTTTAATAGACTAAAATCAGAGAATTCTAAATCCTAACAAAAAAGTGAGAATTTGAAATTGTTTTATTCATTTATTGTGTTTCATTCATATTTTTATTTAATTATGGTTGATTAAATAATTTAAATTTCATATTTTCAATTAATTTTGTTAAATGTAGTGATAATTTTATTTTATTTTTAAGAATGTAAGTAATTTAATTACTCTATCCAAACAAAATATTTTAAAATAATAGAAATTTAAATGATGTAATTTAAATTTCTTAAAATTTTAAATTCTCTAAAAGTTTTTATTACCTCATCCAAACACAAACTTGAACTATAATTTTTTAACATTTTATAAATTCTAAATTCATTTTTTAATTACTAACTATAATTTTAAGAGGGCAAGCCTTAGTGCAATGGTAAGGTTATTGCCTTTTGATCTTAAGGTTATGATGAGATCAAGTCTTGGAAACAGCCTCTCTCTGGCACTGCGAACATCTACCCTCCTCAAACATAACTAGGTCACCCTTTGGTTTCTTTAAATCTATATTTTATTTTACCAAAACTAATTATGCATGTCTCCCTTATAATTTCAAACAATTTTCTTTTAATTAATGTTTTTTAGATTTTACCTAACTCTAGAAATAGTAGTGCAATATGTGACGTAGCTGGTTCCTTATTATCCTTTACATGCTATCTCCAATTATACTTTTTTACTAATAATGCTGTTTGGTAGATTCTTTTAATTAAAAAACACATTTATTATAACGACATTTTGTTGTGTGAAGAAAGCACGAGTCAATTATTCCACGTTTTGTGGGTTCTCCCTGGATGCCTTCATGTCATTATGTAAACTAAAAATATTTTGGATGATCTTCATGAGCATACAGCTGAAGAAGCTACATCCTTACCATATATGTACAGACTGACTAATCTTTTGCTTATGCACCATCATGGTCTTGATTGTAGTAGTACATTTTTTGCAATAGTAATGGAAGTATGACATCAAGGTTGAAACCATAGGAAATTTTGTGGGGTTTAACAAATGTTATCTGTATTGGACAAATATGAGAAAACCTAATATTAAAAAGTATGACTTACACAGTTCGGTGTTGCACCATATTAAAAAAAAAGCTCGTCTTATGTGGTGGGCCAATTTTCTTAGTTTTTTAGATCAGCTGGAAGTTTAAATAGTTGTCTTTAATAGTGACAGTTTCCCTCTTTAATGGTGATTTATGATACTGATTCATGCTCTTATCTATCTCTGTTATATAGACAAATACAGCAGAGGCTACTGAGGCTTCAGGCATGGGAATCTCATCAATTCCAGGAAATGCTAGTTTACTTGGGTAAGTTGGTCCAAATTTTGTGCGGCTAGGCAGTTCAATGTTAAGCAAAAAAGTTCTAGCAATAGGGTCTGCATGACTTTCTTTTAAGTAATTTAGAATCCATTATTTAAGAAGTTCCCCTTTCTTGTTCTAGATTAGTGTCAGTTAAAAATACAAAGTATGATAGCTAAATCTTGATTTCTTGTATAGCATAGAATAAATAGTAACAGTAATACAAATAGCTAAAAACTTTATTTAGGGGCCACATAAATTGGGAGTGGCCTGCTGAGGATTACAGATTGGTGGATTGTAATGCTAAACCGTAGAAGCTTGCAGTTTTAACTAACTAATTGGTAGAATGTGTACGCATGCATGCACGTGTCTTTGATACAATGATATACTACAGCAGAAATTGCCTTTTGTTTGGGACTTAGAGAGGGGTGTGATTGCTAGTGTACAATATATAAACTAGGTAAATGATTCTACCTTTTGTTGCACGCTACTATTGATAAGGTACTTAATCGAAAAAGTTAGTACCTGGGTGTAGTCTTGTCTATTACTTAAGGAGTTCTGCATAATATTTGTTTACCTGATTTTCTAGCAGAGCTTCAGTATTCTTTAATGGAGCTGTTTCTTCATATTTATCTCATCAGTTCTGACTTATCTCTCATTGCTGTGTAGATGGGCCATGAGCTCCTTGACTCTGAAGGGTAAACCTTCTGATCATCCTCCAGTTGCTTCTGTGAGTTCTAGTATGCCTGCTCCAACATCTTCTAATGCCAGCTCAGGTATGCCAAATGAGCAGTTTTTGTTATTTTAAATGTGATTTGATTAGTGCTATTTCCTCTGAATATGTGATTAAATCTTCCCCTCCCAATTTTGGCCTGCTTAGCATCAAGCTCTTGAGTAGCCTTTGTTTTCACAACTGAACATCTAAAAAGTGTATCATGATTCTCTAAATAACTTTAAATCCTAGTAATGCTTTTGTAACCAACTTCAGCCACTCACACATCACTGGAATAATGTCATCACCTTTGATGTTCATTTGAGAGGTAAATATGAAAGCAATTTTGAGAATGATGAGTGTATGTGTTAAGAGGGTGGAATCATCCTCTTGAATAACAAATTGCAAGAGAAAAGTTCTTGGTATACTTGTTCTCTCTCTTTCTCTTGTTTCTGAGAGAGCTTAGCAAAAAATTGAGCTGCAGCTCCTATTATGAGATGAGTCGGCAAAACTTGTGGCGCATATCACTCCTTTCTTGTTCATCTTTTTGTGCTTGGTCTGCTGCACCTTCTCCACATTTAAAGACAGATGCTTTTTCTTGTGGATGAAGGGGTTTAAGGTCATTGAAATCTATACCTGTCACATTCTTTTTTTGAAATGGCTTACGTACATGTTGGGGCCCAAAAAAGTCAAACTGATTATACCCAGGGGTGATTTTGTGTTATTATTATTTGAAGACAAATAAGGAGAAGAAAAGTGGAAACTGAGGGGGAAGGCATGACTGAAACTCTCATTCCTTATCTCCCTATCCACCTTTGAGGCAAAGCTATTCAATCTTCTCTCTTATTTGACCTTTTGATGCCTCGTTAATTTGTTCTGCTTCATTGCAGTGGCTTCCTTCTGGGCATATCTTTACAATTTAAGTTTATTTCACTTCTTTTTGGGTATTCTAGCTGTAGATACTCCTTCAACAGCACCTGTTCGTGTAAGCTCCACAACAGATTTTGCTGAACATCCCATTCCGACATCCCCAACATCAACAGATGGCTGGGGAGATCTAGAGAATGGAATTGACGAGGATCATGAAAATGACAAGGATGGATGGGATGATCTGGAACCACTTGAAGAAATAAAGCCAACTCCAGCTCTTGCTAACATTCAAGCAGCTCAAAGGCGGCCAGTTTCTCAACCTGTTTCACAGACAAAACAAGGTATTAATCATTCAACTATTAGTATTTTGGTTGGCATTTCCTCATTTCCATTGACTGCAAGTTCTGTTAATAATTTTCAAATGTCAGGTTGAAAGTTTATCTATGTACTAGCGTCTAAAAAATATATTGATTAACGACAATATCCTCACAAAGTGATTGATGTTAGTGTATGAACTAGTTCAGGTTTGCATTTAACGATTGGACTGGCATTTAGTGAATTAGTTTAGTTACCTTTTACTTAGAAATGAACTTTGAGATTTTGTTGTATGCTAGGATGGTATTAATATGAATATTAGTGAAAATATTACAGTTATTGTTTAGAGATGCTGCTGCCATTTTAGATAGCCTGTGATCTGCGCTTAAAACTTTAAAGTTGGACAATGTCCCTTAATTCAAAAGGAATATTCCCAACCCAAATTACTCAATAGTCAATTCATTTACTTATTTGGTGAATTTTATGTACTCGTACTAATTGGAAGGTTTATTTATTTTAGCCTCAAGTTCGCGTTCCAAAAGTACACCAAAGTTGAGCAAGGATGAAGATGATGATTTGTGGGGTTCCATAGCGGCTCCTGCTCCAAAAACTTCAAAACCTTTAAATTTAAAATCAACTGGAACTGATGATGATGATCTTTGGGCTGCCATTGCTGCTCCTGCACCCACTACTAAGGCCAAGCCCTTATCAGCTGGCCGAGGTCGCGGTGCCAAACCCGCCGCCCCAAAATTAGGTGCTCAGCGGATAAACCGGACATCATCCGGGATGTAAACCGGTTTGCTTCTTGGGGGAAATCAAAAGGAACAAGGAAATATTAAATCTGTACATTGCCTTATTTTTTTCTGGTGGCTGTTGATCATGTTAAAATACAGAAATCCATCTACAATATGAATTAGATTGGTGCTTTCCATTAGCATAATTGATTTTGTAATATTCTTTAAGTGTCGGGATTTTTCTTTGAAGGGAAATCTTAAGGGTAGCAATTATTTTAAGGCAACTAGTTATGGTACTCACTATATATTTTGGGGGTATGTTCATTTTGTTTTTGGGTGTCGAACGATTAACATTTTACATGCAATGTAATTAGTTTCATGTTTTGTTATAGTAAAGTATTTTTTTTTATTATTATTAACATCATTTTTAGGTATTGAACATTTACATTTTCATGCACTGTAATTAGTTTCGCATTGTTATAGGATGTGATTATTGGTACTTTCAAGTGTTTATTGATACTTATATTTAAGTGATTTTTTTAAAATGTTTTTTTCTCTTATAATTATATTAATAATAGATATTTTAATTACTTAAATAGGAGTGGTAATAATCACGAGAGGGACAATATAAATAGTTTATATTAAGTAACAATTTGAAACATCATTATAAAATTTAAAATTAAGTAATCAGTTTCAATTATAAAATTACTACACTACAAGATTTATAGAGTAAATAATCAAAATGGTAAAATGATTAGTGTTTCTTATATAAAATTTTAAAACAAAAAAGGATAAAAACAAAGTGATAATTGTACAAATAAAAATAAAAATAAAATGAAATTTATTTTCTAAAACTAAAGAGTTTCTTAGCATCCAGCGTGTACTGTGTTTACATGTTTATCCCATTTTCCATCACGTTAGTCATATGCAAAGTTGTTCATTCGGTTTTGATCTCGTGTCAGTGAATCGATAATTTTTTGAAAAATTTTCGAAAGAATGGTCACCTTGAAATTTGGATCGACGAGCCATTCCTTTTAACCCAAGGATTAATACACACACATTGTAATATATTATGCAATGAGTATAACGCATTTGTTCTAATATAAAAAGTATTTCATTAAATTAATAATAAAAGCATTATTATATATTAATTTAGTATGATTATTATATTTATTTTGACAAAATTAAATTGAATAGTTTATAAAAAAATCTATCTCTCAATATTTTTTTAATTATTTTCTAAAAATATTATTTTTTAAACAGTATAAATTATTTTTTATTTTATTTTTTATAAAAGAAAGAGGATGATCTTTTAAACACTTTAAATTTATTTTTTTCATTTATAATTAATATATTTATATTTTAAAGTTAACTTTATGACCATTTTAAAATTAAATATTAAATAATTTGTGAGTATTTCTTTATCTATTATCAATATGACTATCAATCAATTAAATATGATATAAATAAATTTTTTATAAAAATTAATTTTTTTACTGATATAATAATGTTATTAATTGGTAATATAAAATATTTATATATTAATATATTTTAATTATTTTTTATAAATTTTATTATAATTATCATAAATAAAAATAAATTTTATCAATTAGCACGGAAATTAAATGTAGTTTGCAATATTCTAAACATATAAATCCTTTTTCTATTGTAAGTTTTATGTTAGTCATCTGGACCATTCAATTTTTTATTATTATATCTAACGGGTGATATTCACTTGGTTTTGTTTGTGGGAAGTGTTGACACGGTGCATGTTAGATAAAACCTAGTTAAAAGAATATTTACGATTTGAGGAAAATAAACATAAAGAAATTGATGGTAGCAACTCCAACACGCAGGCATTGTTTGATGAAATCTGAAGCTGAAGTGAAAAGTTGGATGTTTTTAAATTTTGTAACTGGGAACCCTAAACCCTAAAAGCCTTTGACTCTGTTCAACCCTTCAATATGAGTGTGACCCAATTCGCCATGGTATGCTTTTTCGATTCTATTTTTTTCTCTCGATATACTTTATATGAGTCATGCTCTGATGAATTGCAATTTTGTGCGGTCATGCCCTTTCTCTTTCTAGGTTTACGTCGTTTTAGTCGCAGCTGATTGCATTGTTTAATCCAAAGTTACAAATTTCAGAACCCTAGGATAATGTTTTCGTATCAAGCTTGTTCATTTTTTTAATGTTAATTGAACGATTTTACTGAGGACTGTTTGCGTGATGAAATTCTATGGTTGGTGTCAATTAAATATCATGTTTGATGATTTTGCATTGCCTTTAAGTTATCAATTGGCATGGCACTGAGGAGCATCTCTTCTTTATAAGAACCAAAATTCCATGTGTTTAAAACTTTCAACTGATGTTTTTGTATTTCAGGTTGAGGAGTTGGCGTTTCTTGTCAAGGACAACCTTCCTTGCAAGCATTTAGTTCTTACGATGGAAGAAGTCTTGGTTAACTTTCTTCAGGATGATGACACTAGGTAATATTTATGAGACAGTTTTTGAGTGGCGTTTAACCTGAGTATAGTCCAAACTGTCACTATAGCTGGTGAAAGTTAAACGTTTAGTTTATGAAAGTATGAAACTAGTGATGTTGTACTTGTCTCAAGCGTGATTATAGGCAACTTTGATTACTCAATGGATCCATACACTTTGTATCAAAGGACATGGGAAGGATGGTTTTAAGCAAATTTATTTTTCTCCATTTTTTCTCTAATTAACCAAACATTTAAATTCTTGTGTACTCCCCATGTACTTGTGACCCCTAAAAGAAAAGAAAGCAGTGCAATATACTAGAAATTAGAAAACAAAATGTTGCAATCTAAAATGGTTTCAAATTCGATATAGAGATTTTTAGTTTTAGTTGAATAATTCTTATGTACAAAATAAAACAGTTCACTTATTATTGGTTCAAATACTATGATAAACATGTTAGCATCACAGTTTACTTATTAATGTAAATACTGTATAGTACATCTTACACAGTTTCAGTTGGAATTTAAATTTTCTTAAGGCTATTTAGCAGTTTGTAAAGTTGGGGCTTTTGGAGTGTGGCTCTTTGTTTTGTTGGTCATTTATAGCATTTGATTGTAGTTGGGTTCTGTGGCAGTTGGGTATATGCATGTTGTGTTAACTAGTTGTTTTAGAATGGTTGGAAGTGTTTTTCCCTGGTAGGATGCTATCATATAATATGCTTCTTAATATCTGTTTTTATTGACAATAGTTCGGATGGGATTTTGGAATTGGAGCCAATGAACTCTTATAACCGTCTTCTATTGCATCGCCTCGCTGAGATATTTGGGTATTTTCTCATGAGTTCTATTTTTTGCGAGTCAATTTCAAAGTTCCTTTATGATTTCATTTTGAACCTGTCTCTACTGTTCTTTACTTCTTTTATTTGATAACTTATAATTGGTGCCAGGTTTGCACATGAATCTGTTGGCGAAGGAGATGATCGCCACTTGATTTTGGAGAGATGTCCAGATACATCTATGTAAATGAACTTCCCTCTTTTTTATCTCCTGGCTTTTTTATATCAACCATAGATTATTTTATTTTATTAGTATTTCAGCAATTATTTCAAGGTTTCTTTACAGAATAACCTTTATATATTGATGGGTTGCAGACCTCCAATCCTTGTCAGTGATATCCTATGGAAGTATGATGAACCTCAATCTTTGATTACGACCCACCAAATATTAAGGAGAAAAGAGGCCCCTCCAGGTAATACCGTGCTTACTGATTCTTCTCTCTGCCACCTACCATAGTACATCATGCACAATATTCATCTTCCTACCTACCTGGTGAATCTTGCACTATAAAAGACAAGCATGTAAAACATGAAGTGAATGTGATGTACTATTGGTGGTATGCATGTTACACAAATTCATAAAAAAATTGCAAAAATAACTTAAAATGACAACTTGTGTATAACTAAATAAGTTCATGTGGAAAATAGTATTTTTCTTAATGACTTCTGAAATAGACTGGTGGTCTGTTTTTTGGGCCTTAATTTGTGTGTTGAATATTTTAGTCTTGCAGACAAATACAGCATCCTTTCCGCAGTCACTGGAGGAGAGAAAAGCTGCTTATTTAACTGCTCGTGAGCGAATTTTCTCTATGAATTTGGAAGAGGTAAAAGGGCCTGGGGAACAAAAGCCGCGAAGTGTGCCTGTGGTTGCCCGCAGAATGATTGCACATGCACTAGGTCAAAGAATGCACACAAAGAATCTGAATGGGTTGGCTAATGATAGTACAAGGGATAGTGTGCGCACAGATGAATTGAATGCTCAAGATACGAATAGTGAAGAGTACAATCTCCCGAAAGATTCTGAAGACTCTTTACCCCTAAGAAGGAACTCAAACAACAAAATTAGTAACACTAGCAGTTCAAATGCAGCCTCACTTAATAAAAGGAATGATCAAACACCCCTTGACAAAGATTTGCCACAATTCTCTCAAGACGGAAAACAGGGGCAAAGAGCAAGTAAAGACTACATGAAAAAGGAGCACTTAGGAGCTGCAAAGAGAATGTTTGCTCATGCTTTAGGAGTGCATTCTGTGAAGGATGGTTCTGTTCCTAAAAGTAAAAGTGGAGAAATAACGAAGAATTAGCAGAGAAGGTTGTGATATCTTCGAAGCAGAATGGTCTTCTGTTGCTTCAAATGGACCCTGGCAGGTGCTCCCAAGGTTTCAATCACAATCACAAAGATGAGTAATGAGCATGCTTTACTCAAAATTTCTGATACACAATTCTCAGGAGATTCATGCAAAAGACTGTCGTAGTTTCATGTTGGTTGCTTAGTGCTTCTCTGATTGTGCTGGAGTATCTTGATTAGCAGCCAAGTCAAAAGGCATCTTGAAAGTACTATCCAGAATCTTGTTGGACCTGTTTTCACTAATGGTGGTAGCTGACTGGACAGGTTATGGTGTTTGGCCCGTCATCTAAATGTTGTAAGATACAATGCAGTTCCAGTTTCATTCTAGTGTGTTTACTATATTGTCAGTGTCATGGAGTTGGCTTTCATTATGGCTGCTCCCAGGGAGTACATGATTTCCCTATCATGGAGAGTGTTATGTATATAATATTTATATTTAAAATCACAAATTTGTTGACTGTGTCATGTTTAAACTTCCTTTTTTTCCTTTCCCAGCTATGATGGCAATAACGTTATCTTTTACAGATTTTAAGGGGTAATGAATTATGTTTTTCTGCTGTATGTAACTCAGATGACCAAAAGCTCACCTAAGCATCCTCCAAGGATGTTAACGGGACTTGGAATCAGATCAGTGTTTATAAAGGATTTAAGAAGCAATTATTTTGAGAGAATACAATCTAGTTTCTATATTTTGTATTTAGCATTTTAATATTATTATATTTTAAAACACGGCCTTTTGCAAAATAACTTAAAATTCTTATTATTAATTGAACCGGTATTTGACCTCAATGTGTTGTGTAAGATTTAATTGATTACTTGTTAAATTTATTCTCTAGTTTCTATCATGTGATTTATTCCTTTTTTGGACGGTTGAATGATTTAAATAATGTTTTTTTAAAAATTAATTACCAAAATAAAGTAAGAAAGAAAAAAACTTATTTTTTGTCCGAGACAAATTTTTGTTATGTCAACTCATGTTTCATATAGAAGTCAGACAATTTTTTTTTTATTATTTAATCATTTTGTCTAGAAGAGGAATGAAATATTCGATAACTTGACACGTGTTAATAATTTTGTATAAAATTAGGACGAAACTACAAGATTTCAACACATGTTTAAATCTTGTTAAATTTGTCTCAATTTTGGACGAAATCTTGTTAAATTCGTCTACATTTGAGATAAAATTCCTTTTAACCTCTATTCAACATGTTGCTGCTGCATCCAAATATCTAGCAAAATTTGAGTATATAATGTATGCGGATGTGCAACCAAATTGAAGTGTAGAAGTGGTTTCTAAACTTTCGAAGGCTTAAAGAATATTAAGGTTAGTAAATTTTGGATATTTTTTTTGAGTTTTTTGTTATTGATAAATTATTAAAATTGTAATTTTTTAATTACTAAAATAAATAGAGGTAGTTAAAATTTATGAATATTTAGTAAATATATTTTTGTGTATGTTAATAATAATTTAAAATAATTATTTATATAAATAAGTATAATTATAATTATTTGTTATTTTTTTATAAATACAGGATGAATGATATTATTATTTTTATATATTGGAATGGAAAAATTGTTGAAAATGAAGGTGTGACATTTGAAGATAAAAAAAATGATAAAGATAAGAAGAGGAATAAGTTTTATAAATTAAAAAAAAAAATTATGACAAGTTGAGTCTTAGTAATAATCATTTCATATTTAGAATAATTTCTCGTTTTGTGGTTAATTCAAGCGTTAAACAATACACTGCATTGGATATATGTGATGATGAAGACATTGATTGTATGATTAGTGTGTATCAACAACAAAGTATTACAACTTTTATTGAATTATACGTGGATATTGCATTTGGTGAGAGTTCAAGAGTTGGGTCAAATATGTTGGACTTAAGCTTATCAATGTCACCGCCTAACCTTATGGAAATGAGGAATATAAATGTTACAGAAGGTATAAATTATACTATAATTTTAATTTTCTTCTTATTTTTAGTGACAATACATATTGAATAAGTGTATGTATTTTGAAGGATGTGCAGATTTATGTAGTTATGAAGATGAAGATGAAGTCAATGATGATGATGATATTGACGAAGGACATATTCCATTAGACAGTTCATCGGATATAGATGTAGATGGTGATTTTGAATCAAACTTAAATTTACAACCAAAAAATGTTAGAGGTAATATTTATAGAGTATATTGATTAAATTATTTTTTTAATGATGAATAATGTCTGTTTATATGTAGTTGTAGGTAAAATACCTTTTTGGAATATAAGTCCACATTACAATTATATTAATTGGAACCATCCAGACTAAGAAATTGAAGCAGAAGAAATTAGTGATGACATTTCATAGGTTATTGGAGATCCGTTACATGTGAGTTTATTATTTGACTCCAAAGAAGAAGTTAAAAATGCCTTAAAACAACATGCAATGAAAATACATCAGAGTTATTTTGTTGTTGAGTCAAAACCAACAAAGTTATATGTGAGGTATTTAAACTATAACAATAGTTGTCCATGGAGAATAAGAGCATTATTGCTTAAAAATTCAAGAAAGTGAAAAATAGCAAGGTGTGGAGGTAAGTATACATGTCTCAACCTAACAATATCTCAAGATCATACCAAGCTAGATTCAGAGTTGATTTGTTCATACATCATTGATAAGTTTTGCATAAAATCTTATTTCGTGAAGCCTTTTGACAATAAAGGACTTACCTCTTTTATTTCGTTGTTTTGTAGGTATAGTTAATCTTGAACTATCATTGCTTATAAGTTTAATTTAAGAAAGGAGGACAAGTCAATTTGGATATAAAATTTCATACAAGAAAACTTGGAAGACAAAATAAAAGGCGATTGTAAGAATATTTGGTCACTAAGATGAATCATATATTACATTACCAAGATTATTAGAGTACATACAATTTCATGTTCTATGGCCTGTTTATAAGATTGAAACGAAGTCGTTTGTTGTTGGGCATCAGGAGGAAAATAGATTTAGAGTATTTGAGTATTGTTTTAGTGTTTTCATCAATATAAGGAAGTATTCAACTTTTACAAACCTATTGTTCAGGTAGATGAAACATTTTTGTATTGTAAGTATCGTCACACATTGTTGATTGCAATGACACAAAATGAGAATAATTTTGTCCTATCACTTGCTTTTGCTATTGTTGAAGGAGAGACTCTGTCAGCATGGGAATGATTTTTGGTAATGATTTGTGTGCATGTAACAACAAAGACATGATTATGTTTAATATCTGTTAGGCATAAAAGTGTTTCAAACCCACATATTGAATGGCAACCTCCCAGTGCATATCATGTTTATTGCATTCGTTATATAGCAAGCAATTTCAATCATAGATTCAAGAATATTGATTTGAAAAAATAACTGACAAAATTAGGTAAATGACTTTTTTTTTCCTTTTATATTGATTTTAATTGTCAAGTAATGGTTGAATAATTGTTATTTGTAACATATATACCTTCGAAGAATGTATTCGAGGAGAAGTTGAGAAAATTTCGCAATAAATCACCAGAAATACAGAGGTGGATCGACAACATATCGAAGGACACTGTTAATATTTTTTTAATCAATAAAATATGAATTATAAAAAATTTAAAATACATAAAATAAAAGTTTAAATGCATGGTGCAGATTTTTCCGGCGAAGCACACTATTAATGGCAATGGACGACCTCAGTGACGGTTGCAATTTGTGTAGTGTGTGGCGTGTCTCCAGTGACCACCGTTCTCCCCTGTCGACGATGGCACATGTTGTTTCCCAACTTCTTCAACCTTCTGGTCCAAGAACAATGACAATCGGCAATGGAAATGGACTAAATCATGGTTCTACAATGGATTAAGAACAAAACGACCCTGCTAACTCAAAAATCGCTCAAACAAACAAGAATAAGTATTGTTGTGTGAATGAGAAAATGGCAATGACTTCCGTTTTCAAACCTGAGAGGGGAGAGGGAGAAGAGAATTTCGTGGGGCCCATTGTCTATGTTAACATGTGGACTAATAAGAGACTTTCATCTTTGATTTAGACGAAATCAGAGATGAAAGTCCCTTATTAGTCCACATGTCACCGAAGCGACAAAATAAATTTTAAATTATTTTGGCTTTTCATATTTTTTATATATTAAATAGTCAACATGTGTCAAAATTTCACTAATTTCGTCCCTTTTAGACGAATTAGATTAATTAAAAAAATAAAAAATAATTTTGTCTGATTTTTATATGAAACATAGGTTGACGTGACAAAAATTTACCCTAGAAGAAAATAAGCTTTTTTTTACTTTATTTTGGTAATTAATTTTTAAAAAAATATTATTTAAATCATTAAGCCTTCTGGACAGACATATTCCTTCCTAGTTATCCATAGTATTGCATGGAATATTTTTAAATTACGTAAAATATATATAAAAAAAACATTTAAAGAATATTTATATATATATATAGGGATAAGATCCATTGATACTAAAAGACTTACACAAATTTCAACCATATAAATCAAATAATCTAACAGTTTTGAAAAGTTATATTATTTAACTAAAGTAATAAAGTACAAAAATATAAAAAAAGATAACTCTTTAATTATTAAATTATTTAATTTGTACAGTTGAAATTTAATATCAGTCTTTTAGACTTACACCTAGTATCAATGGATCCTGTATTATATATATAACTTTAAATTGTGTGTGTAACAAAAGAAATAATGTAAAAAGAAAATGACATGTTATTTTATAGAGCTTAAATTTATTAATATTAGGCATCAAATTTGTCCATTTATACTATATAATAACTTTTAATACATTGTAATTTGTCCAAACGTTATTTTAAAAGATTTTATCAAGTAAATTAATTATATATAATTTTATAAAAAAATATTAAATATTTTATTTCATTACTTTATTTTAATTAATAATGTATTTTTAAAATATAAATAAATATTAAAATTTAGAAAACACATCTATAACTATTTAAATTATATGAAATTTAATATAAATTATTAAAAAGATAGTATAAAATCATTCAATAGTTAGATTGATCAATTTTATATTTTATAAAAAATTATTAAATTATGTAAATATTTAAATTTGACATCTATGTCAACAAAACATAACTGAATCTTTTATAAGGAATATTATACAAAGAAATATAACCACTCTTAAAATACAAAAAACTCTTATTTAATATATATAAGATGCGTTTGATGAACATTAAGGGGCAACATAAAAAGTTGAGTCACGATAGTTTACATGTTATTCAATGATTGATACACATGGATGATAGATTTAGAAGGCGCGTGCAAGCAGAAATGCTCTAGAAACACGAGAGAACTCGCCCGGTTCGTGACAGAGGAGGGCAGTTACAAACATAATTTAATACTCACATTGTTGAGAGTGAGCTGTGTAGGTAAATTACTCAACAGATTGGTATGGTGTACAAGGTGGGAACTTCGAAAGTATTAATTTCAACGTATAAAAAATTAAAAATACCAAAAGGGGGACAGGTATTCGCCCCAAAATATAGAACACTAGGCGTTGAATATAACTTGCAACTATTAATTAGCACCGCCTGGTTTATAATACAAGTGCCTTGCTCAACGTATCCAGCAACTCGCTAGGAGTACCAAGGGACTGTTTCAAAATCAGCCTTGTGTTTAAGAATAGTATGAAACAGATATGAGCCATGGCCAACACCAACTTGCTTGACAAACATTGTCCATCACATCTCAATGTCTTCAAGATCGGGGAGAGGAAACCGAAGAATTGCAGCAATGCCACTTATCTGTGCCAGTTCTGTCCTCCAATATAAATTGGCAAATTAAATTTAAAACCAACAGAAAATTAGATAAATGATTATGCAGATATTTCATTACTTCCATGCAGCTGCTCTAATGACAAAAAGAGGAAGGAAGAAGAACAAATAAAATCTTATAGTTTATATATTGCCGTCCTAATACTTCTACATTTTCAATTATTCACCATTCTCAGTTCATGGAGTTCAAAGATAATATCCCACACTCCACTCACCCAAAAATAAAGAATAGTGAAAGTAATAAAGCTTACGTTCTCCAGAGACATGCATGGATGAAAATACATGGACAGCGCCACCCGAATCCTTAATTGAGTTGACCAAGTTGACAAATTTTTGTCTTGCTGTTATATCTGAATTCCTATAACCAAAAGCAAGTAGTGAAGTCACAATTATCTATCACATCACAACATCAAAAAGAGCAATTTCAGGATCACATCCCAAATCCCAATCTAACAAATGTAAAGAAAGTGCAAAGATAGTTATACTATCGCCATGCTGTAATGGCTCAACCAAAATATACTTCAGTAAAACAAATTGTCAACGGTAGTTTACAAAGAAGCTTGATCTAAACTATTTCCAAAGATGGAATAATAATCAGATAGAACATTCCAGTATGCTGTCTTTGATTCAGAATATCTTAAGGCTATATCATACAAACCTGAAAAGGTCATCTGTAATGAGAAGAGTTTGCACAGCCAGTCGTTCATTGGCAACCTCAACATGTTTTATTCCATAACAAGCACGTGATGGATCCTGTTCTTCATCAGAGATATTCAATTAGGACTTCCTAGATTTCTACAAAATTCAAAATTTAGGTAAGCATATTTATATTTTGAAGTGACAATTAGTTTATGGGAGAAACATGTGATGCTTTTTTAATGCTAAGGTGGTACGTCCTTTGGGCTTTTTAATTCTCTTTTTGCAAAGAACTATACTATCAATACTTGATTGTGTACAAGAAAGAATACTAATTATAGTACAGACAGGACAATCGGTAGGTTTCCCACAATAAATCCTCTGGAAGATAATTTTTTGGCTTACCCAGTGTCCACCATGTAACATTCTTAACTCTCGGTTGTACTCAACCAACAAAAATCATTATATAACAAGCATAAAAGGGTTTCATCAGTCAGGTTCTTCTACTAGTATTTGAACATGTTGAGCCAAATCTTCTTATGGAAAGACCAACTTTATTTAGATTGGGAAAATTGTAAAGTTTCATGAAATAGCGTGCTATCACTCAAATATGTAGTTTCAGATAGGAGAAATTGATAATTGAATCCAATTTTTCAATACTCTCACATCCACAATGGTTTGAAATAAATAAATAAAAGAAAAAGGCCTGATTTGATATCTGTCATATACTACTGTAAATGTATCCTAATCTTAAAATAAAAGGTGTATCCATGTATCGTACTGGTGTCAGATCCAATGCCTATTCCTGTACAACTGTACCTGTATCCATGTATTAAGGGGCTAAACAATTATCACACACTGAAAGTAAACAATTACATGAGATTGAAGCAACTCCCCCGTGCTGGTGAGGGAAAAAAATTACCTCCATATAATTTTTAGATAATTATTTCCTTTGATAAGTTATTTGATTTTTTAAACACAATACAAAAAGTAGATTGAAAAACAAAAAGGAACTTCATGGAAGATATACTTCTCTTAGCTTTAACGAAAGTAAGCATCTAAAAGTCAATACAGCAATTCATCATGAAGATGACTTAAAGATCAATGCTGTTCTTATAGACACATGACTGAGAAAATAAAAGTTGTGCAAAGACCTTCCTGATCCACCGAAATTTAGCATCTTTCATCCTATAAAATTCTTAAAAATGAACTATTTTCATTGGAAAGAGGAATTCAAAATATGGATATGATATTCTAATCATAAACACAGGCAAGGAAAACAAGAGCATCTCAAAAATAGAACCTGACATTTGAAAGCATGTTGTAGAAATCCTTCAAAACTCGAACCTGAAGAAAATGAGAAAGAATAAAGCTTATTCCAGGACCAATAGAGAAAGAGTAAACAGGACAAGGAAATTATTCAGCATGGAAGTGATCAAATGGTAAAGTAAAAAATGTATACTGCTTCAGTTCTTATGGTACCTCTTGTGCAGCTTTAGTATCTTTTATCACACTCATGACATTTGGAGCATCAAGAACCTCCCTTAAACTATGCCTATAGATAATAAATACCAATGTTAAAGAGATACAATAAATCAAATATTACAGTACCCACAAGCAATTGAACTACAAAGTTAATCCTTAAAACAACAGTGTTTTAACCTATGTTTGCTGCCATGTTCTTTTTCTTCAGTATTCATATTATAAATAATGATGTCTTCAACATGCATGCAGATGAGACTTGGCATTCACTCAAAATCTTGTATATGGAGTATATATATTGACAAAGCACATTTTAGTCACCAGCCTCAAACAATATGGATAGAAATTTGTTAAAACAAGTGCTAACACACTTATACCAGCATATCACATCAGAATATTATGTAAGTCAAGCTACATCTAATTGACCTTCATGTGTTACTTAGTTCTAGTTACCTCAAAGCTTTCATAAAGTCCTAGAAAAGTAACAGCAGAGAAAACGCACATAAATATAGCAAGTAAGCAACCATACTTGTATCCTGAACTTGTATGCACAAGAATGATTTTTGACTTGTTTTCAATAATAGGTCGCAACTGTCTTCGTTCAGCCTCCAAAAATAAGTGATGATGAAACTGATCCTGAAACACAAATAGAGAAATAAAATATAAGTATAATAAGCACTTCTGTACCAAAATCTTGTCTACACTTACACATATTCAAATCATTACATATACATAAACAAAGACACACACAGTATTGAATTTGTAAATACTCACCAAGAACGAAGCACAAATAAAAGAAACAGGGAATAATTACATACCTTTGTAAATCCTGGACTTGCAATTACAGCACAGCGAACCACATTGAAATCTATATGTTTCAAGAAAGCCTAAAACAGATTTGTAGACTTCATTAAATTTGAGGGCTCTTTGAATTTGCAATATATCATTAGCATTAATTCTATAGATTTAATAAATGCCCTTTATTGAAAAAGAAGTTTTATAAAGCACAGTGATCCGGGTTTAAATTTTACAAATGGAATGAGTATAATTAATGAGAATAAATGCCAAACATAAGAAATCTAAGTTCTTGAGCTGAATATACCTGCAAAACATTATCGAAGAACCTATTCAAAGCCTACAAAAGGGAGGAGGATGTGTTAGAATCATATCAGTCGAGTTATTGAATTCATTCACTGACATGTTGTAACAGAGAGAGGACATACTTTCTCATAACCAGCAATAGCGGGCCCATGCTTGCGAGGAATTGAAGTTTCTATCCGCGAACGAGTAACAGTCATACTGTTAATCAAAAGATGCCACAGTTACATGGTGAAAAGTTAACTAGAATATCAGAAAGAGGAACAAGTATTCAATTTCCAGTATTTGTGGTTACCCACAGAAATCAAACAAATCCGACACCAACCAATTTTACTAGTATAGAGTCCTGATAAAATATCTTCTGTATACAGAGCTATTATAAGTAATGTATAAATAAACCTATTAAAATGAAAGTTAACCTTCTACCAACAAGGAGGATATGGGCTAGTCCTTCTTGCATCAACACTACAGCTAGATCAGCACTTGCACCAGGATCTGCAAAATATGCATGGAATTTTTATTCAACATATTGATAACTGAGATTACACCAACAATCATACTTCAAACTGACTGCATGAGGATGTTGACTTCCATTTATAAATATGAATATAATTCTATATGAAGCACTTATTTCACTTTTTCCAACAATTTCCCTAAAATACCTTAAATGGGTGCAGAATTTAAGACATCACATAAAGTAGGTTCAACATTTTGATCATTGGTATGTTTGTCCAATCTAATGTCAGGAAAAACGAATATACAAGCTAAAATTTTTACTGTTAAAGAAATATCTTCTAATCTTCATTCTTCAAATTAGCAGTTTCCAAAATTTCCACACAGATTATACTAAAATCAATTGCCACAAGTATTAATGTCTATTATAAAATTGGCAGATTCAGATAACTGAAAATATACCAGAGGCCTGCTGTAGTACCTCCAAAGCCAAAGAATCCCAAACATCCTACAAAAGGAAAAATGTAATCTTCAGCAATCACGATTCTTCAAAATAGGAAAAGAAAAACTATCACAAAGTGATTTTCTTATATATCCCTCCTCCCTTTTTTTATACATTCATCCTTCTAACCAAAATGGCATAGCCATAATGATATATCCAAACAAAAGTACTAGCTTACATTAAACAAAACAAAAGAACCAGTAACAGGAAGCATAGCGACTTAAGAGAATCACCTTTCTGAGCACAAAAGGTCGCTGTAGTTCAAGCTCTAAAGTATGGAATGCTCCTATCTGCAGCGAGTTACAAAAATTCAGCAGTAACACTTTCGAGTTAAAATCAGGGTAACAGTTACAGTTAACTACCTTGACATGTTCGTTCTCTAGAATGTTCTTTCCACGAACACGTAAAACAGAACCTTCTTTGTCATAATCCGCAACCTGAAATATATATAAAAACAAGAGATTAGACAAAACCGAAAAACTAAATTGAAATTCTACCGTTAGATGTGAGAAGCAAAGTACCTCTTCAACTTTAATTTCCAACTTGAGCTTAACTCGTTCCGCATCTCTTCCGCCATTAGCAGCTTCTCTAAGAACCTTCCTATTACAGTTAAAACAAGTACGAATGAGAAAATGAGAATCTGCGATGAAAGGAAGCAAGAAAAGAGAGAAAAAGTAGTACCTGACGGTTACGGCCATAACAGAGTCTCCGGGAGCAATCAAGTTATATGCAAACCATAGATCATCGGAATCCACTGCCACCATCTGCATAACAGAAACGTAAATACGGAAAAAGAAAATGAATCGAAGTATAGAGAATGGGAATTGCACCTTAACGCTACCAGGTCCATTGGGAACCAGGTCTTTCCGAACGATCCTCATATCTATTGCTACTGTTACCAACGCTTCTTCCTCTTCTTCAAAGTTAATATTGTAAGAATGACCGTTCCACGAGCAACCCCACACGTCACTCTACTGTCACCTAATCAACACCGTTCTCGGGCCCAACCGCCCAATGTTTAAACCGATGATCCATGGGCTCAGCCATAAAATAAAATGCAGCCCAAAAACGGTACCCTTTGATTAAAAATCAAGAATAAAAAATCTATAATCCCTGCGGCCTTGTAATAATAATCATAATAATAATCCCTTTGGCCAAAAAGATAGTATTTTACCGTCATAATATATTTTTTATTAAAAAATATTTAAAAAATTATTGAAATGAATTAAGTCAATAATGTCAAAAAAAATGTTGAGAAAAAATAGTATGCACAATATGCTATAGAGTAACACGCATTATATTTTTTAAAAAAAATATTATAAATTGACACATGATACATCATATTTTTTTAAATGTTAAAGTTTGAATTTTAATTTTAGTTTCTTTCATGACCACAATTTGTATTTAAATTTTAAATTTAACTTTTTTCTTGTATTGAACCAAATTAAAAACTAAATATTTGAATTTAAAGTTTACTTAATAGAAGAGGAACTAAATTTTAAAATTTAATTTTTAAACATTAGTTACAGGAAAATTTCAAATTTAATTAGCATATGAATAAAACTAAATTTAATTTTTGAATTCAAATTCAAATTTATGAGGAGAAAATTAAAATTAAAATTAAATTTTTTAATTTTATTCAAACTGAAAAGAAAATTTGAATTCAAATATCAATGTCAAGATACATTACGCTTCAAAATACGCATGTCAATTTTTAATTTATTTTTAGATGTCTTTCTATTAAAAATAATTTAGATTGTCCTATCTCATTTTTCAATCTTAATAAGGATTAAGCAGCGAAGTTTCTCATACCAAAATAAAGGTTATTTTTTTAGTATAAGTATAATTGATGATTTTATATCTTATTTTTTTAAGACCTAGTGAAAAATTTAAAATTTTAATTTTCTTAAGTTTGTGAGGGATGTTTTTACTAATTACAATGAAACTAGAAGTGTTAATCAAACCATAATTACTTTAATAACTAAAGAAGCTGCTATAATTAGGTTTGTCAATTTAAACCTATTTCCTTTCATAACTTTATTTATAAAGTTGTGTCTATAATTTTGGTAAATTGATAATATTATTATTCTTCAAGAAATAATTTACTCTTTTAATTACTTTAAGAGTAGGTGATTCATAAACTTGATTTGAAAAAGACATATGATAGACTCAATTAGAACTTTGTTAAAAAATTCATTGAAAAAGTTGGAGGTAAATGTTTTGCATTTTTTTTTTTATTTCTTTTTCTCTATAAATTTTAACTAGAATAATGGTTTTTTTGGAGTAGTTTTTGCCCTTAAATAAGTATTAGGTAGAGTGACCCTTTATCCCATATATTTTTGTAATATGTATGGAAATATTAGTTTATTGTATTCAACATAAATAAATTTAGATGAGAGGAAAACATTTTATTTTGATAAGAGAGGACTTAAATTATTTCATTTATTTTATTTTGATATTCTCATTTTGTTTACTAAAACATCTTTAAATCAAATCAAGATAATTCAATATGTGTTACAACATATTTGTGAAGTTTCTTGTCAATAAATAAATAATCTGTGATTTATTTTCAAGTAATTTGAATTTTAACTTTAGATGTAGTATTGGCTAATAGATTGATATTAAATTTTCTAATAATTTAGATTCCTACTTAGGAACACCTATTTTTCGTAAGAGGATTTCAAAAACATGTATTTTAGTTTGTTAGATAAAAGTAGGAAAAAAAATAATTGGAAGGCTAATTCTATTTCACTTGCTAATAAAGTGATCCTTACCTAATCTAGTATTATGAGTATCCCAAATCATATTATCCAGTTTCACCTTATCCCTATTGAGATTTTTTGAGAAAATTAATAAAATTTGTAAAATATTTATTTGGGTTCTTCTACTCAAAGGAAATATCATTTAATTGCTTAAGATAAAATTTGTTCTCCAAAATCAGAAAGGGGTTGAGATTTACAACAAGTTAATTGAGCTTAAATGGTAAAACTAGGTTGGAAATTTTTGAATAACTCTAAATCTCTATGAGTGCAGGTCTTGAAATAAAAATATTAAATTATAACTAATAATCTAATTGTTAAATAATTTTCGACAGAATTGTTTAGTTATATGCAACGACATCGTAAATGTTTTGAATATCATCCATAAAGGTTTGTTTTGGATTATTGGAGATGATTTAAAAGTTCAGCTTTGAAATGATTTTTGGATCCTTGGTATTATTGATCTTCCTCATCTATCTAAATATTCTTGAGGATCTAATTAATATATTTTTTTGTAGCTAATGGTAAGTGGAATTGGTGTAAAATTAAACCCTATCCATTTCAAAAGGTTTGTGACCATATTTCAAATATTATTCCTCCAAAATTTAATGTTGATTTTGACAGAACTAGCTAGTTTCCTTCATTTAATGGGAACATCCTATATCCCAAGTTAACCTTGTTGACTCAATTTTTTTAGTTAATTTGAAATTGGCATAAGCTTCAAAAGATTCAAATGTTTTTTTGGAAAGTTGTTCATGACAAATTATTCATTAATGAGAAAAGATTGAAAAGAAGTTTATCTAATAGTGACTTGTGTCTTGGATGTAATTCTGCCTATAAATCTATTATACATATTATTAGAGATTGTTATATCCAATGAATTATGGAACCCTTTAAATAAGAGTAAATGGTTAGAAATCTTTTTTTAGTCTTGGTTTGAGTAAATGATTGATGTTCAATCTGAAAAAAAAAAAATTTAATGGTATAAATAATTGGAATATTTTGTTTAAAGTGTCTATATAGAGATTATGAAATAATAGAAATGATTGAATTTTTAATAATAATTGTATTAATAGTCATTTCCTTTCTAGTCATATTTGGAGCTATGTGAATCATATTATATTACCTTTAATCATGTTCTTATTGCTAATCTTATTCACAAATGCTCAAAAGAGAAGAAACTATTGGCTAGAACCTTTCGCCTAAGGATAAGCTGAAGTGGAATGTTGATGAATATGTTGAAATGCAATTAAATAAGCTGCTTGCAGTGATTTGTTTATTTTTTAAAAAATGACCCTGATAATTTTACAACAGACTTTACTATCAAGTTAAGTTTTTGCTCTTCAATTTCAACATAATTATAGGCTCTTCTAATAAGATTTGTCAATTCAAGACTCTCAATTTTGATAATGTCTATAGTAGACATGGTAGATAAAATAATAATTAAGTAGATATGAACTTTTTACATAATAATAACTGGTATACATAATTAGATTGAGCAAACACGTGGAAACACTTGCATATTAACATAAGGAGATTTCAGGGTTTAGGAATTTAAGATATTATTTAATGAAAATGTAACAGTTTTTAAGGATGTCATGTCATAATGTCTTCATAATTTTTTTTTATTTTTAATGTAGTCCCTACAAGTTATATATTTATTTTACAAAGTAATCCTTTATCTAGCTGCTTTACTCCCAAGTCCAATAGTTCTACCAAACAAAATATGCTCAGGTGGCTTCAACATAACTTCTACTGGCTGGATCCAATTTCAGTTTATTCAAATAAAATAAAATAAAAATATACACAAGGTACTTTTTTTTCGTGTTCTAAAAAAAATTTTTTTTTTCTTGGGGTTACTTTCAGTTCGTATATATAAACCATATGTAAGATCCTAAGTCAAAATAATATATATATATATATATATATATATATATATTTATTTATTTATTTATTTATTTTTTATTTTAAAAAAAAAAAAGAATCTCCGATCTTCTCTTCCTATCACCGCAGGCGCTGCCGCAATCGGCGGCGGAAGGGAGAGAGAGATGGTGATTAAGATGGGGTGCAGTCATTGTAAGGGTTCCAACTAAGTAAGTAACTAGGGCATTCAGAGAAATACAATGCGCCACCGTTGTCGAACAAGGAAAACGCCATCGTCGACGGCGGTTTCTGAGTACAATAAATATTTGAAGGGGACAGAGTTGGAGATGAAAAGTACAAGGCATGCGGAAAAGTGCTCTGAAACAGAGGAAGAATTGAAGGGTTCAATATTGAAGAGAATGATTTATTTAATGAAGAACAAGTATGGAAGATTTGGCAGAACCTTTTGGAGGACTGTTGATTCTTGTTCGGACTTTTTTCGCCAATGAACATAAGGATTATATTGCAAAAATTACTAAGAGTAGTACTGAATACAAAGTTTCATGATTAAAAGATTTAAAAGTTAATTTGACATTAATAACAGAATCACTTAAATCCACATTAGCCCACGTTGCAGAGCAGAGGGTACTATATATATATATATATATATATATATATATATATATAATTTAGCTAATTAATGCTTTGATGCATATTTGAATGCTGCATGCAAAAGAAATTGAGGTGGCATACTCCTTACCCTGCAGCTGTCATTCCTCCTTTTGTAGCACGTATCATCAACATTCACATGTGAATGATGAATCAGACGCTCCATTTTACCAAAATACATCAATGAATTTGGCCATGCGACTGAGAGTAAGAGAGTGAAACTGAAGGTGAAGCACAGTAGCATATTAGCTCTTGGAGGTTAGTAGTTTCAAGCTTATTCATCTTACATCCAGCTTCCTGTTCTGTTTTCATTCCTCTCTGTCTATTCCTTGATTTTCATTATTTTCTTATCAGACAATTTCCACTCTATTCATTTTACCAAGTAGTGATGCTTTAGTAAGTTGTAACAGATGTACTAAATGGAGAAAGTGTCTTTATTTTGTTTCAACTTTCAATGATGTTGGCATACATAGGATAGAATGGAGTTGGAAGAAGCTGAAGATGAAGAAAGGGACACTAATCAATACTCGTATGAACCTAACGCTAAAAATGATAGCAAGGTGAGGTGGGGACTCATGCTGGGAAAACAGATCTTAGTGGCTGGTTTTGTAGCTTCTTCTGCACCACTGGTTCTTCCCCCTCTTGTTGTTGCTTCTGCTATTGGCCTTGCTGTTTCCATGCCTTATGCATTTTTCTTGGCCAGCCATGCTTGCACTCGTTGTTTGATGAGTAAGTTGCTCCCTAGGCCTATCCCTCATGTTTCTCCGCTGCTTCAAGAGGTGTATTTTCAGCCAGATATTGATATTATGTACTCAGACAAAGAGGAACAAGCCCATGCAGAAGAAACAAAGAGAGGAATTGAAATGGTTGATGTTCAAAATGTGACATCGAGGAATGACTCTGGTCTACGAGAAGAAGATGCCACTGATCTAGTCCAACACAATGGCTCTAAGAAAGATAGCAGTGGATTTTTCTGTGAGGAAGAGGAGGAGAAAGCATTGCCCCAAAAGCATAATGATGTGAAACTTGGAGCTAAGATAGATGGTGGAATGGAAGGACACTTAAGAGGAGAAAATTATGGGGTGCAATCAGTGAATGAGGACCATGGAGTTGTAACAATGAATGAAGGTCTTGATATTGGCAATGAAATTGAAGAACATAAGAGACCCTTTATGGTCACAACAAGTGTTGTTTTAGAGGAATTCCAGGATCAGGACATAGAGGAAGCTGAGTTACAAAGGGGCACAAAGGGGTTGTTAGAAAAAATTAGAGACGAGGGTAGAACGGATAGGACTCAAGAGAGAGGAGAATATGTAGAAGGAATATGTGGAGGAGGGACAAATGAGAGAGATAAAAAATTTGGTCCACTTGTTGAAGGTATGGAGGTAGCACAGGATGTGATGCTTCAGTCAAGAAATGATGAAAATAAGGATACTATTTGCAATGAAGTAGAATCAGGTGAACCTTTAAGAGGTTTGTTAGAAGGACAAGAAGTTGATAGTATAAGTGATTCACAAAGGTCAATGGCTGAACCTTTTGAACTGCAGGATGGAAGATGTTTCCCATATGAGACAATTCCAGCTGAACCAATTGGAGATTTGCCGATTGAAATGAAGGTTTATAGTATCTCAGCAAATGAGGACTCATCTGAGGTTACCATTGAAAAGGCTGATACACATATAATTGGTAAAGAGTGGCTGAAGCCTCTACCAGATGCCCCTACTATACTGCAAGAAGGGAAATTACATAATATTTCTGACTTTGTAAATCAAGATTCTCTGTATAATGAAATGATAGACCTGCCAGGTGCAGATGCTAGAGATATTGCTAATGAAAGTAAACTTGATTTGCTTGACGAAAAACGAATAGACCCTGATGAGTACACGTGCGCAGTTGATTTGCTTGAAGGTTAGACCATAGAAAATGTTTTCCATTTCTATTTACTGCTCCTAGAGCCCTAGAGGGCTAACATTTATTTTGAGCCCTGATATCTGAATTACTTTAAATGCTTGCAGAATCTTCAAATGTTGATGGACATACAGATTCTATGGAGGTTCTTGTTTCATCTGTAGAACAAGAGTCTGGGCCATCTGAATGTTCTTCTGGAAAACACATTATTTGCCATTCTCAAGAGGTCAAGGCGTAATTTATGTGTATTTTCAAAGTCTTTTTGTTACTATATGATGAAGTGAATATCTAAATAAGGAACATAGCGATTATTGTTAGTGTTTATGGTTCTTTGAATTCTAAAAAATTTTCTTATGGACTCGCCTTGGATGTTTATTGCATTCCGTGTGGAAATAATTACACCTAGTGCATGGTTAAACTTATTTTACAGTCTAGTGCGGGCCCATCAAATATCATCCATACTTTAGCAACAGCAAATAATATGAACCTAAAGTTAATTCAGACATAGTAGAGACTAGAGACATCTAAGTGCAGTCAGAGTGCTCAACAAGTAAAATACATAAAGTCATGTTTATGGTGTTAGGCGAAGTGCTACCCACCATGACTTTGTCCCTGAAATTTTTTTGTCTGCATTGCAAGGTGAATTAAGATATATAGATAAGCTTAAACTTTCTGGGCTATATTTTGTTATTATGACGCTACTTTCACTAGCTTTTGCAGGTTGTATTGGATGAGGAGAAGATATGGAAACAGATTCGTGTCGTTCGGAAGATAGTAGGATATGAAGGCACAACCCAAGCATCATTGGTTGATGAATTGAAGGCTCTCTACATCTTCGCTGGAATTGAGCCTCCCAGTTCTCTCAATGAGAACTCATGCAACACCTCTGAAATCAAGGAAAAACTCCACTTTCTCATGTCCATAGTTGGAATTAAGTTGAATGTGGCTTAGAGCGTGACACATCTGTATATTGTTTTCTGCATACTTCAGTAGCATTTGTTTTTTCTCTTTGGATTTCCTTATGTTAAAAATTGAATGCAAGTTGCGGAACATGATGGATTTTTCTTTTCCTTTTGCGCATATCGATTAATTTGTGATTCATTCGGAAATCAAGAATTTTTTTCTTCATGATTTATCATGCCGAGTGAAATGGTTAATGTGGATGATAAAACGCAATTAGTCATATGATTATGTCTATACATTCACATGTTCGTATATGATTATTGTATATTTAATTTATAAGTTAGTTAGCTTACAAGACGCATGGCTAAAAACCGCAAACAGAGCGTTACAAAAAGCTTAAAATAGCTGACATGGTAAAAAAAATGCAGAAACAATGAAGAGGGTCATCAAGAAAAGGATCTGATTCAAGTACCCTAGATTATACATATATTATACTTCTACAGGACCTATATTTGTTCTATCTACTCGTTCCGGTTACTTTTTCTTTTCTTTTCTTTCATTTTTCACTGTATGTTCATTTATATCTACTATTTCTGATATCAATTAGTCATAATAACACTTAAAATTCACGCACAGAAAGAAACACTAAGAAGAAGAGAATATGAGTGTGACTCAATAAGACTTCATTTTGAACACTCAGTAAGATTTCATTTTGATCAAATTGATTGCGATAGCCGTACACTAAAGTTGCCTTTTGTAGGCTACAATTTATAATATAATAATAGTAAATATTTCTTTAACTACGAAGAAAGCTAATACTACACCATGTGATTTATTTGCAGCTTTTTCAATTTGAGGATTTTCGTGAATAGTACCTACTTTACTGTTGCCTTCTAATAACCCAATGAAATTGTACAGCTTTGCCATAAGGTAATAATTAGTTAAATAAAAACTTGAGGTGCATATACTTGATTTACTGCTGAAATTGCCTTCCTTAGATCAAGTATGCATATTAATTACTTCGAGCATTTTTTTTAACTTAGTAAAATAAATTACATTTTAATGATTTAGTAAAAATATCTTCAATTTAATTTTTAATGAAATAATATTCGATCATTACTTCTTTCTGAGTTACTAGCTTTTAGAATTTATGAAACCAAATATTTATGTATTGAATTTTTGTATAATACAATTATTAACTTGTTATCACAAAATATCATTGTAAAAGTATTTGCTTCTAATGTATTTAAATGGATAGACATCAAAAGTTCTTAATAATTATAATCAAATTTCTCATTAAATTTGGAATATGACCCTACAATATTATATTTAGTTATCATCTTTCACTTTCAAATAAATTTGACCCAAAAATATTTTTTTTAATTAAGAACTTTGTTGTTTCTCACTCACTCAATTTTGTTTGGAAATTTTTTTATACTAATACTTTCTTTCAAGCTCACAATACTAGTATTGAAACTAACTAGCTTTAATAGTAATTTGATATCTATTAGTCGTAATAACACTCAAAACTCACGCACGCACAAAAAGAAACACTAAAAGTAAGAGAATATGAATGTGACTCATTGATTGCATTAATCGGACATTAGAATTACCTTTTATAGGCTACAATTTATAATATAATAATAATAAATGTTTCTTTAACCATGACTAAAGCTAAAACTACTCCATGTGATTTATTTGCAGCTTTTTTAATCTGAGGATTTTCGTAAAGTACCTATTTTAGTGTTGCCTTCTAATAATCCAACGAAATTGTATAGCTTTGCCATAAGGTAATAATTGGTCCAGTAAAAACTTACAGTATATATACTTGATTTGCTACTGACAATTCCTCTAGGGTGTGAAAATAGTTAGATTATTAACATCACTAAAAATTAACGTTATATCTGAGATAGTGTATAATTATTATGATATGTCACTGAATCAAATCTTTTTTGCATGCACAGGTAAGCTAGCATTAGAGAGGCAACAGCTGGTGTTGGACGCATTTTCTATTGTTTCGCTAATGGGACTTTCCTTATCGATCACTAAACTGCTTCGGTTTCTTTCAGTACACAATTCACGAAAACAAGGCAACAACTATCGCCTAAAGTTACCAATCAGCCTCCCAAAATCCAGTGCTCCAATTGGGAGGGTCACTACCAAAGTGGCATCATCAGGTTGCATGCCAATTTGCAGCATTCTGGTGAAGATATATCAAGAGCTTATTTATAGTTTCTACAATACACATGACAGTCTATGATAGAGTTCAAGGCCAGGTGACTAAATCCGGGTTTGGAATTTCCTCGAACAGTTGGTGTGCGGTTTTTATGTCAAGTGACTATACAACACATATGCATGAGCGAATTCCTAAGTAAGTATGAGTTTCAAATCCAAGTTTAAGGATGGAACAATGCAGTTGTTTCCCCAATCGCTTGCTTGCCGCGTCCTGCCTCTGTTATTTGTTTCTATTGCTGGTCTTCTTGTTGTTACTGTTGGATCTCGCGGGTGGAGGATAAGGAGGCCTTACACGGAACACTGGGTTTCTTTGTGCTCAAGGTTATCGTGCTTTGTAGTTGAGAAAGAGATAGTTGGGGTTTTTGTTCAGAAGGCATATCTTAATAGACATAACATGCAATATTTCTTTAATATTTATTTGTAAATATTAATTTTAAGTAATAAAATATTTAAAAATAAATAATATAACAATGATGTTTTTATCAGCATCTAATAAAAAAAAAGTCAATGATCAAAACTAAATCTTAATTTTTTAATATTTTAAAAATTAAATCTTAAAAAAATTATAAAAATTTATCACAAAACATATATTTACATGAACTAAAAATACAATTAAATTTAATATATAATATCAACATGAGTTTACAGTTTGTAATTAACTTTTTTTAATATTTTATAAAAAATATTTAATATAATTATATTTAATTTTTAATATTAATTTCTGCTATGCACTCTAAATAAGTTGCAGTTATCTTATTTAATATTAAAACGATTAAAAGTGTCATGACCAAAGATCTTGCAGAATGTCCTAGATTGTCATTTCTGTCAGTATAGAAAGAATAACGTTAAAACTAAAAACTGATTTTTCCCCCCCCCCCCCCCCCTCATAACATTAAATGCTTCTTTATATATATATATATAATACTTATATTTTTAGTTTTTTATTTTACTTTTATCCTGTGTTCATGGGAAAAAAATCTTTAAAAAATATACTGTTTTGAATAAACTTTTTTCATTAATTAAAATTTATTAAATGTCCACAAACATTATGTATATTTTATTTTTGATTTAATGAATCTTATTCATAATTTTATAATTTTTAAAAATTTAATTAATAATTAAAATTTTACTAAAAAAATGCATATATTCTTAATACTGCTCATGCTATTATGCATGTGAGCGTAATGGATCAGGACATTTATGTTAGGTGTTGAAAATTTTAAAGTTATTATATTTGTTATTTATTTAGAATAAAATTAAAATAAAATAATTAATTTTTTCATTAAAATTTTTAAATGTGTAATATGAAATATTTAAAGCTTCACTAAATTTAAAGTGCAAGGAGTATGAAGCATTATCAATTGTTTGTTAATTGTTACAACCATGGTGTTATATAAATTTATTCATCAACACCTCTTGGATAGTAAAAATTGACACCAAACCATTATAACTTTACTTTGATTGGGTTAAGATGTATCTATTTTTTATAATGACATGCCCAAAAGCATTTATCTATTTTAAATAATAATTTTAATTTTTTAATATAACTTAATTTTTTAACAAAAAATAATTAAAATAATTTATAACTAACATTTTTATACTTTACAATTCAAATGATTAATTAGATATCGCTGGTCACATGATTCAAAAAACTAATCTCAAAGACAAAAAAAAAATAGAAAAAAAATAAAAATATTGATTTAGTTCTTAAAGACTTGAAGTGAGTATTTTTAAAACATATTTTAATGATTAAAATTTATTTATTTATTTTCTCTCTTTAATTACTTTATACTAATTAAATGTTATATTATAATAAATTTGTTTTGTAGGAATTAAAGAATTGATTATACTTTATGGAAAGAGTTTGTTGATTAGATGGTTAATTTTCTAAACAATGAAAAATTTAATGCTTTACCTATTATGGTTATTCAATGATGTAAAATGAAAATATTTGATGGTATGATTCTTTATCTATATTGAATTGTGATAGTTATTATTATCAACAAACTATATTTTATGATTATTCAATTATGTTTATAATGGGATAAAGTTGTATATCAATCCTAACATAAAAGAGACTATTGATTACAAGAATAAATATGTTTTTTAATTATTTTTTATTTATAAAAGCATCATTATGTTTTGTATGATATTTTCTATTTTTGTTAACTTATAAGCTATCCAATTTATAGTATAAGATAAATATGAATGATGCAGGTATAAGTCAAGTATTAAGTCATGTCTGGGTACTATTTTATTTCAATAAAAGATGATTTGCTCCTAGTTTAAAGAATGACTATACATAAAATACCTGAAACAAATTATGTATGTTTTGTATTGAAATAATTAAATGAAATGCACCTAATTCTTTTTAAAACTATAAAAGTTATATTTTGAAGTTTCGCTTTGAAAAGGTTGAATTTGTTGTTATTCTTGTTTAAGTTATTAAAATTAAATATAAGAAATGATGACAATATGACTCATGTAACAAGTGTTTCAAGAAGTTAAAAGAAAATTGACATAAATTTGTTTGTGAAAATTGTCAGAGGTATATCATTTATACTCTTAGATATAAACATTACTATTTATAAACTATTCAATTTAAAACTAATTTAGTAAAATTTTTAGTAGATTTATTATTAATGATTTTTTTAGGTTTAAGCTGTAGGTTAATGCTATAGATTTTACTGGATCTGCATCTTTTATAATATTTAAAAATTTACTATCACAGTTAATTGAAAAGTCTGCAAAATAATTGAAAATAAAAATAACTTAAGTGGATTGTTTTGATATTAGTTTCATTTAATTTTTTATATTTGTTTTAATCTATATATTTTTAAATTATTAAAATTAACACATGATCTTTCTTAATATAATGTATAAAAATCTAACTTTAAGTTAAAATTAATAAATATTACAAAAAATATTAAAATTTAATTCTTTAAATATTTTATTTTTTATTAAAATTAATAATTTAAATTTATAGTAAAAAAGTAGACGTAAGAATAAAATTTATCATTTAAAATTAGTAATAATATTATTGTTTTACTATTTTGTATTTTGTCTATATATATATATATATATATATATATATATATATATATATGTATATATATGTATGCATGCATGCAAAGTATGCTAAAATTTTATGAATATCAAAAAGTGAGTAAATTAAATAATTTTCTTGATAATAATATTAATTAATTAAAATTTATACATATATACTTAATACTTGTCATAATAATATAATATACTTGTATTAGTAATAATATTATAGTTAAACTTCTCTCCTGTTTTTCTGTTTATGTGTTTGATATTGAAAAGAAAAAGTAATGAAAATTTTTATATGTAAATAATAATTATCTTTTTTATAGTTTGTATTTATGTTTTTGTATTTTTTATTTTTTAAGAAAATATCCAAAACTTAAATATTTTTATTTTTTAAAAAATTAATATTTTTAAATTTCTATTTCTAATTTTTATAGTTTTTAAAAATATTCTCACCTTAAATACTAACATTTTTTTAAAAGAATATTTTTTTATTCTAACTATATTATACTAAATATTTAATTTAACAAATAAAAATATAAATAATAAACTTCATTATGTGAGTTGCTAAACCTTCAAAATGATAGAATTCCAAAAAATAAAATTAAGAGAGTTTAAAAAAACTTTCTAATTTTTTTCTCTTCATATTTAATTAACCTTTAAACAAGAGTTCATATCACTAACTTCTTCCTTTTCTTTCTCTCCTCAACATGAAACCCAAATAAAAATTGACAAAGAATAAAATGAAAGATAACTATCATTTTAAGTGACGTATTTATAATTAATATTTCAATAAATATTTATTTAAAAATAATTATTTATGTAATAAATTTAACAATAAAATTTATTAAAATAAGTTTAAAATAACTTAATTTAATAAGTTATATAAAAAATATTATTAAAATAAGTTAAAAATAAAGTGAAGTTAAAATAAATTTTTAAAAATTATTATTAAAAATAATTCTATTATATATAATCATTTAAAAAATTATAATTTATATTTAATTATTAAAATATATATTTATTTTAAAATAAAATACATATACATTACACATGCTAATAACTAATTATTTATTAATAACATCATTTAATTTTAAATTTGTCACACTATCATAAAATAATGATAAAAAATTATTTTAAAATTTAAATATGTAAAAATAAATTTAATCAATTTTAACAAAAATTAATGATATATTTAAACTATACTTTTATTTAGTGGCTTAAATGTGTCTTTGATTTGTTGTATAATTGACATGTATATTTTAACAGTTTAATAAAAAAAATTTATTTCAATTCTGGTGGCTAGTTCAATAAGTCTCAACTAATAAAAATAAAATAAAATAAAAATATGATCCACTACTAAACATGTAGATGATAAATTAGTAAAAGATTGTTTAAGTTTAATAATATTAAAGAGAGACTTTTGACCGTCCATAATTAACATTATGTTATTTATTTAGTTTGACTTGACACAAATTAGAATCATAGTAAAAAAATAAATATTTTAAATATTTAAAAATCATGAACAACCAAAAATAAGGAAATATCACCTCATGACCATAATTTCATACAAACAATTTTAAAGATTTAAATTATATAAGAGTCTAAGGTCAAGACACTCACAATACAATAAAGGAATCATGTAAGGAAGCCACTGGTACAATGAAGGAATCATGCAAAATGTCACTTGTTAAGATGAGTAGAGAAGGATAAATAGATTATTAATGATTTTATATTTAATTGAAGTGGCTCCAAAAAATTATATTTATATTTATATTTAAGTATGTATACCTTATTAATTATTTGTAATAAATATCAATAAAAGTTTATAATTTTTTTAATAATATACTGACACTTTTACTTTTAACACAATGTGTTAAAATTTATTGAAAATTAAAAAAGTACAAGAAAAAATATTAATTAAGAGTATTTATAATTTTTAATAAATTTTAAATAATAAAAATATGTTATAAAAAGTGTATTAGAAAGTAAAAAAAGAAATTTTTTTTTACAAAAAAATTAAAAGAAGTGATAGATTATTGGATAGTCTAAATAAAAATTAATTATTATATTAAAAAATTTATTTTAAAAAATTATTTTTATAAAATTATACAAATTAATTTTTTAAATACTTTTATTATAATTATTTAATAAACTTTCTAACATATATTTTGGTGTTCTTTTTAACTTTTAGATTCCTCAACTAAGTATAAATATTTTATTTATTATATAAATAGTAGGATATTGATAAAAAATATATTAATTTATATTATTTTAAAAATTCATAAAAATAAATAAATAGTAATAAAATAAAATTTTATTTTTTGTATAAATAAAAATAAAATTAGCATATTATTTTATTGTACATTGCACATTCATTGCACAAATATTTAAATTTAAATAAATTATATAAATAAAAATGATTAATATTTTTATTATTAATAAAAAATATTCTATTATGTACATGTCACTAATTAAAGAGATACACTCTTATAATTGAAAAATAAATTATTAAAATTAACTATCTTTCTTAATATAATGTATAAAAATCTAACTTTAAGGTAAAATTAATAAATATTACAAAAAATATTAAAATTTAATTCTTTAAAAATATTTTATTTTTTTATTAAAAATAAGAATTTAAATTTATAGTAAAAAAGTAGATGAGTAAGAATAAGATTTATCATTTAAAATTAGTAATAATATTATTGTTTTACTATTTTGTTATATATATTTATGCAAAGTATGCTAAAATTTTATGAATGTCAAAAAGTGAGTAAATTAAATAATTTTTTTGATAATAATATTTATTAATTAATTTATACATATATACTTAATACTTGCCATAGTAGTATAATGTACTCGTATTAGTAATAATATTATAGGTAAATCTCTTTTTTATTTATGTGTTTAATATTGAAAAAAAGTAATAAAATTTTTTATATATAAATAACATAATTATCTTTTTTATATTTTGTATTCATGTTTTTATATATATTTTTATTTTTTTAAGAAAGTATTCAAAATTTAAATATATTTCTTTCTTTAAAAATTAATATTTTTAAAATTTCTATTTCTAATTTTTATAGTTTTTTAAAAAATTCTTACCTTAAACACTAATATTTTTGAATTTTTTTATTCTAACTTTAGACCATACTAAATATTTAATTTAGTAAATAAAAATATAAATAATAAACTTCACTATATGAGTTGCTAACCTTTAAAATGGGAGAACTCCAAAAAATAAGGTTAAGAGAGTTTAAAAAAGTTTCTAATTTTTTTTCATATTTAATTAACTTTTAAACAATAATTGATCCCTAACTTCTTGCTTTTCCTTTCCTCCTCAACATAAATCTAAATAAAAATTAAAAAAAATAAAATGAAAGATAACTATCATTTTAAGTGGCATATTTATAATTAATATTTAATTAAATATTTATTTAAAACTAATTATTTATGTAATAAATTTAACAATAAAATTTATTAAAATAAGTTAAAAACAACTTATAACTTTTATATATAGATTGTAAATTCAATTGCTATTTGATTGCTAAATAATATATATATATATATATATATATATATATATATATTATCTATAAAATATTTATTAAATTGGAGTGAGAATTAAAGTTGCTCGCCCCTTTTTATGCAATAAAGATCAAAGCGACAAATAAAAATAAAGATGACAGATAAACAATGAGTTCTTTACCAATCTAAATAAGAAACCAAACCATATATGTAAGATCTATTTTAGGGCCAAATTCTCATTTTGATTAGGCGTAGAATACCTTGTCTCATTTTTATAGAATTTTCAATAATGAAAATGGCGTTCTAACCATTTTCATTCTATCTTTTTCGTGATTTCTGCAACAGTGACAAGCCAGTAGCTACCAATTTTGTGAAACCCTTGTTACCTGTAAGTAATTTCATGAAAGTGTTGCCTCCATCATCATTTATATGGTTAATTTTAGTATTCTTAATTTTCTGTGTCTGAGATTCCACCTTCTCTTTCAGTTTGAAAATTTTTCCAATGATGTAAGGTCAACATATACTTTTATTTGTGGGCTTCAGTTGTCCTTTACTTATTTTAAGGTGGATGAGTGTCAACTATTTATTAAATAATAATTTTTATGGTTAATTATATGTTTTACATTAAAAAAAGAGGTATGCAGTTCCTCATCTTAGATTTTTATGATTTTTTTTTTTTGGTTTTATCAAACAAGTTTTATGGAAAAACTCGAATGAAAAAAGGTTAATAGAGAGTATTTTTAATGTGAATTTTAATTTGATATAATTTTTTTATCTTCATCTTTACGAGATCTTATGGATTTTTTTTTCCTTACTGTTAAACAGGATCACCTTCACATAGCTTGGAATAGTACTGTATCGGTAAGATCCGTCTCCATGTTAACTTATATTTCTTCAATTTTTCATTCAATGTAAATTGAACTTCACAAATCACAAATTAGTACCTTTTCATGGTATGAGCACAAACCTTGGAACTGATATGGTGTAATCTTCCTCTAGCTTCATATCATACAGATAAAGTTCGATTTCATAAATAAATTAATTAGGCGTTTTCTTATTTTACGTCACTCGTTTGTTATTTTTTGTCAGTTTTCAGATTTACGTAGCAGATTGAGTATATTTGTTTAAGCTTTTAAGAAAAGTGATTTTTAATGATATAAAAAATAATTAATTTTTTAAAGATTTTGTTTAAATAAGTTACTTTTTATTAAATTATATTTATAAAATATACTTTTACTTTTAAAAAATTCTCTAACATATTGTTTAGTTAAAGTGAAATAAAGAAGACAAAATGATATTTAATTTAATATATATTTAATCTATATAATAATAAACTTATTTATTTCACTTCCCCCTTTTACTCGCTCTCTCTCCTTATAAATTAAATAAAATATCCCTCTCCTCAATTAAAATATCTTTCAACTCCTTCCATTAAAATATCTCCTATTTTCTTTCTTCAATTTAAATAAACAGTGAGTCACTTCTCATTTAAAGCTGAGTATCACCCCTCATATCCTTAACTACCTGTGAAGTTCACTGGCTCACTTTTTTCTTGACCGATCTCATCATTCATTCATCGTATCATTCTTGCCACAGGTTCCTGTGATAACTGGTTAACTATCCACAGAGTCAAGTCAGCTATAATCGAACAAAACATATTAATGTTGATTCCCATTCACATAAACTACAACAATTGTACTTTATATTTAACAATAAATTACAATTATTCTTACCAAACTTCTTCCACCACTTTTCCTCTATCATCTTGCCTAGCTTGGCATGCTTAACATATACTTGCCAACTCGCAAGTGGGTTCGTGTTCTATCCCAACCATGTCATCGCAACTATGGTGATTCTTATACTATATATATGCCAAACACAGCTTTATGTTGAGGGTAGAAATACTAATTCCAATTCAGTACAACGAAAAAAGATGCAATTGATTTGGTCAGATGTAAATTGATGCTAGGGTAAAAAGTAAATGTAGTTCAAAACGCAAAGTATTGATATTTTATTTAACTTTTATTTTTTTTTAAATGATAAGACATGCAAAATAATAAAGAGAAATTTTAATCACTGTTAGCTTAAAGTTGATTATATTTATAAAATACTTAAATTTAAATTAATAATAAAGAAACTCTATTTTTTACTTTAAAAAATTAAATTCTTTTATTTTTACTGTACCAACAACACCCTTTTTAATTACATTGAGCTCAACTTCCAAAGATACAACATTTATATATAACATTTATAAATCCTATATAATAAGAATCTGTACTTCTAATAGATGATATTTATAAGCTGTCTTTTAAGATACTTCTTTATAGCACAATTATTATTTCTATAAGAATCTATATTTGTCGAAGAAGCTAGCACAAATTATACAAAATTTGTGAGGGAGATGTAATACATATGAATATTGAATCTTCATACATCGAAAAACATTATTAATTAACGTAACTTGTACTTTGTATAGTTTTTTTGGTTGTTAAATTTTTGCGCTTTAATAAGGAACCGTGATAATATAGTTCATAAATATCGACCTTCATTTCTGTCTCAATATGTGGCTAGCTATTCAGACTTTTAGATCTAATGAGTTTGAATTTGTAAAGTCAATAATATTTTTACATATTTCTAGTAAAATAATTTGTTGTTAGTTTTAAACATTGTTAAACAATAAACTCAAATTCTCTCTCTCTCTCTCTCTCTCTCTCTCTCTCTATATATATATATATATATATATATATATAATTTGATATTGTGAAGTGAATTACTGTTTAATATTATATATATGATTTTCTGCGCACATTTCAGGAAATTTCAGCTGTTCATTATGGCAAACGAAGGAACTAATGTGCGTGAGGTATTATCTTGTTAATATGTGTTAGATTAAAAATAATTTTGGACGAGTAAAGTATTTGGACATTTAACTTGAGTTATTATCATAATTTCAACAAATATTAATTCATATGTAATAATATTACTAGTGCTATTATGTGTCTGAGTAGATTGATTATATATCTTAGTCACCTTACTTTGCAAGTGGATTTTATCTCTTGTTCTGTTTTCACATCCAGCTTCAACCGTACGGAGGAAAATATGGTCCGAGGGCACGGGTAAGATGAGAATAATATGAATCATATATGAATTGGTTTATTCACATATAAAATATGTGGATAAATCTTTAAGATACTCTTTGAAATTATATGAATCATGTATTTTGATATTCGAAATTTTAATTTTTTATTTCTATCTAATTTATAAAGTCATTTATTTTAATTTTTAAATTATCATTTTACCTTCAAAATTTTAAATTAAAGTTGTTTTAAGAAAATTAAAATTAGATATTAAAATACATGATTTACACACAATTTTAAAGACTAATTGAGTACTATATGAAACTAAATTGTAAATATTTTGTTTTGGTAGGAGCTGGGGGTGAATCAAGCACCATTAACCCCCAATCGTTCCTTAGGTGGTACTAGTGGTTTTGGCCTTGATGAAGTAATCTCGAGCGCTAGTGCATCTTTGGCTGCAAGGTATTGATATAATCAGACACATATATGTAACATATATATGCGATATATAGCTGGTCACTATGCTGGTTTGATATTCCTAGCCCTAATTTATAGAAGTGGTAGGTCTCACCCTGTACTTGAAGTTGAAGCTGGGGACTCTATGATTATTGATCATCCTGTGCACCAACAGCAAGAAAAACCTTCAGCAGTAGCAATACCTCAGATCCCCCTTCCTTTTGCTGTAAGTATTTCCCAATCACATAGGTATACACATGCATAATTCAAATGCATGTTGTTAGTTCAATAATTTATATCTCTATCTATTTATATATGTGTGCCTTTGAATTCAAACAAGCATGGAGAATTAGAGAGGGTTTTCCAGGCTCCAAATCCTGAGCAGCCGGGTTTGTATAATATCTCTCAAGATGCTCCTCAGCCTGAACACTACTATCCGTAAGTTCCAGCTTCCTTGGATTTTACGCAATTAATAAGTTTGGTACATTAATTCTTGTGTACCATATTTATCTATGGATTAATTAACGTGACAATATAATGTTATAGGGGAGAAAAATACAAAGGCACGTATAATAGGAGTCGTGATTATTATTTGCATGTGTTAGTTCCATTAATTTGTTTTTATATCTCATGAATAATATTGTTACGTGAGTTAGTCATAAAAATGGATCTAATCCTTTATCTACAAGAGATTCATTGAAAGAGGAATAATAAGAATATAATTAGCTAATTAACTAGCTTTATTGGTGTGTGTGTGGAATTAAATTCAGGATCAGGAGTTCTATGGAAATGGGACCAAACTACGGAGGGTCCTTTGCTGTTGCTTCTCCGGTTACTCCACCGGTTGCTCCATGGGTTGCTCAAGGTTCTGTATTTGGTTTGGGTGGTGGTAGTTACCATCAGCTAACACCAAACTTGACACTGCCGCTGCAGGGGGAATCTTCTTCAAGAGTTCAGCTGCCTCCAATGCAGCAACCATATCCACAAGTACGTGTGAAATGAATCACATCCTAATTAAAGCAGGCCATATATAGCATCCTATATTATATTTGTAAAAGAGGATAAAGCGAATACTTGTTTGGTAATTCTTCTCACAGTATATATATGTTAATATGTATATATCATTCACGTTTTAATAATTAATCGCTTTTTGTCATTCAGAACCCACTTGGAGCTGCAATTGGTGCACCAGCACCCTGCTTTCCGGCGACAGAGTGGATCAACACTCCCAGTTATCAGCAGCCATATATGCAGTCATCCACTGGCCTGGGGTAATTAAAAAAATGAGTGTTCATCATATTGTATTTAGTATTTAGCATTTCTTTCTCTAACAAGAATCCGATCCTGACTTGCTTATTTAACCTTTAAATTAGCAATATATATATTTTGAAGTTAATCAGTTGCAATTTTTCATAAAAAAGGGCTACCCATGAGATGATACAGCCTGGAGGATTAAGTGGCTTTTACCCCGGCGGAAGCTCCTCGTATAATGAAACTCAATTCTCAAACATTCCGCAGGTACCCTTTCACTGCTATATAGATTTTCTAAAAAATTATTTTTTACTCTTTGCCGTTAGATTTTATGGGTTGTAGCAAATAATTTTAGCGGTAGCTATGGTAGCTAGATTGATTTCTTTCAGTGTTGGTGTCTACGTACGGTTTATTCATGTCCTGGTATCCATGTTAATTTTCACTTTGGGCTGGTGTTTTGGGAGAGGTATATATATTTGATTGAGAGTTGTTACCAAGTTTAGTTTAGTTTTTAACGAAATATATTTTTATTTCAAAAATTTTATGGGTGGATTTTTTTTACTAATTATATCTTCACACCTATTTTCTCTTATGTTCAGTTCATTATATATATTGAATATTCTGGTTTATGCTCTCAATAGAAGAATGGCAGTAACATATTTTTTAATATATATTTTTAATTAATTTACAAGATAATAATTTTAAAAATGTATTGTTAATATTTCCTTTCTTAAGGTGGGTGTTTTGTATTCAATTTTCTCGTCGGTTGTTCGGTTATCATGGTTCGTAGGGTGTTATATACATATTTATTATGGATATCGTGTTATCCACTGTGGAAGGGTGTTTAGTTTGGTTATCATGGTTCGTAGAGTGTTATATACATATTTATTATGGATATAGTGTTATCCACTGTGGAAGGTTGTTTAGGTATCCTTATATCTACACTCATTTGAGAGGCAGAAAGACTAATTTATCGTAGAAACATATTTGTGTTTTACTTACTTATGACTATTATTATGACCCCTCTGGATTCATATATACTATAAAAAATATTTGTTGAATGATCGGATATGTGCATGATATTTACCTCCAAACCAGCTTCATTATTGTCTTCACATGCAGTTGAATTACTGAATATCAATAAGTGCTTCTACTGTTTTTATTTTCCTTCATCCCCTTTCTCTTTTTATTCTTAACTGCAGGGACGGGCACTCGTGAGCAATGTTCATCCTTTTTCCAATCCGTATGAAATGGGAGACTCATCATCAAGGAATGCCAATGTACGTGTTGCGTAATGATATGATCTGGGTGTTTTTGGTGACAGTCACTTTCTATATATATATGTTGATGGGTCCTGCATGCTTCAAAAATGTAATAACTTCTTTCATTAATTTCTTTGAATATAGATGCAATTGGCCTTGCCAGGGAACACTCAATCAACTGAGCTTCAGCTGGGTAGCTTCCTTAATCCACCTGCTCCAGGCAGTCTAAACCCTTACACACTGAGGTAGAATTAATGATCTTAATTAATTATAATACATGGTCACATTTTCATATTCTTGTTAGTTATAACAAATTTTCTAACCTGTGCAACCTTTCACAGGATAAACCTCTATTCCTAAACCACTTAATCAATGAGAGAAGAGTAAAAAATAAATTTTTTAAAAAATTATATAAAATAATTAATACAAATTAATTAAGTGGTGCATTTATTAGGATTTATTCTCTACAAGGTTTTACACATTAAACAACTCCTAGTTATAATAAGGCTGGTATGTTTTCTACCTTATAGGACTATGAGAAGCTCAATTTATGATCCACTGTATGAACAATTGGGTATGCCTGTGGATCCCCATTTGAGAATGTTTCAAGCTGAGAGGCGTAGACAACAACAGCAGCAGCAGCAACAAGGTAAGTTTTTATTCTAATGCTAATTCTTATATGTCTGTGTGGTGCAAGGCCTTACTCGATCTATCTGTGTTATATATATTAATGTACGCAGGTAACCAGCAGGAGCAGCGTTGATCGAATGGAATGCTTCGTGTTCGCAGCAAAGCTGCCATATACTATATACTATATATATATATGAGTCGTGAATAACTAATAATCTAAGAACCCGGTTGGATTTCAATATGCTTTAATTGATTTCTCTGTTGGTACTTGGTCATCAAACTTTGGACATGGTACTCTGATGTATTTTTGGAGATTTTCATTGGTATCTTATATTAAAACTTGTAGACTTGATATGTGGTTTGATTTGCTTGATTGTTATATTTATCGAATACCATAACTGCGAGTGGGTTTAGACTTTTTAGTTTGCTGTGGTATATTCAATTTTAGTTTTTATTGCGTGGAAAGAGAAAATGGGAAGTGAGGAATTGCTGGTCGTATGGGTCACAACTCTCATAAACATGTCGGATGCTTCTATGGGAGAAAAAGTTGACAAGAACTTCAGATTTTGGAGAATATATTTGGTGAGTACTCTCTCTTGATTAAGACATGTTCATGAGCTTCAACTTATGCTCGACGAATCAAAGCCAAGTTAAAGGGATGACACTGAGTGTAGAGAGATTTTAACGGGTTCAGGTTTTTCTTTAAAACAAAAAATATTTTATTAAGAATCAAACCAAATTTGAGAACAACCTTCTCGTGTAGGTGAAACTAAACATATATATGTCACATAGAAAACCGAAATTAGTAAGCCCAAAATATGTTATTACTTCTTCATTCTATAAACGCTGAAACAACCAAAAATTATTTGCATCCCATCTACAAATTAACTAATCCAAAATCCAAAGGGTTCCGGTTTGTCAGCAGGAAAAAAAGGTTTGAAAATATTAGAATTAAAAAAAGTAGATCACTAGCATAAGTGACAAGTGTCCTAGCATGTTAGCATTTCTTAAAAACAAGACAATGTGAATGTCCAAGTGGATGAAAACAAATATTTTAGTTGAATATAGACCATAAATCTGATATTTAAAAAAACTTAGGAAACAATGCTTGTAAAATTAAGCTGAGTCACAACTTGAACTAGTTAAAAAGCTATGTATACACAAAAAAACAAAATTCGAATAAGATGAGTCCAGTTGGAGAGAATTAAAAAATCATGTCACAATAAATTATGATTTAAGAAGTGCGTCATATGAGTTATAGGTCCAGCCGAATTATATCACTTTTACCCTATCGAAGTTTTTTAATTGTAAGACTCTACTCTAACCTTTTTAAAGCATGTCAAGTTCTATTAAATTCATACATACTTAGAGAAAAATTAGATAGATCTTTAAAAAAGATGAAATGTTTAAATTAATTTTAACTTGTGTAAGACGTTTAATTTAGTTTATGGCGTGTTAATTTATTTTGCTTTATTTCTTGTTTATTTATTAAAATTTTATTTAAATTGACTAGATCAAAGCTTAAGCACTTAAAATTATTTCATATAAAATCATTCATCACTTGTATTCATCCAATATTTTGATGATATTTGAATGATACATTACACGATTAGTTAACTAGTTAAGGCACGACAAAAAATTAGACCAAATGGTATAAGTTGAAAACTTCAATATACTCTCGAATAAGATCTTTCTAAGAAATATTGTAAAAATGCTGGAAAAAAATAATGAATAATTTTTTAAAAAATTCACTATGGAAACATTAGTAATGCTATTAAACATTATATTAATCACATTAGATATTACACTAGATAGCTCTTTCAACATGTTATAAATGATTTACACTAGCAGCAAATTTGGCCAAAGAATAAATAATCAAGCAACACCGACAAAGGTCTTATATTTATATGATCATCAATCCAAAACTTATTATTCTATCATTAGATAATGTGCAGCATGTGTTAATAATTAAAATAGTTGCTGATTGAATTGCCTGACGAGCTGCGACCACTCAATCTCACCTCAGTTCTGCATCTTGCTTGGAGAATCCCCCCAATTGGTCTTCATGTAATATCTTCGATGACGTTCACGTGCTTTGATTCGATCCCCTTAAGTTTTTCTTTTTCTCACCATTGTACCAAACATATACAATTTTAAGAGTTGGATTTTTTTGGTAAGCTACTGTATATGATAATTACACGCCTTAATAACTTCATAATATATAACTATATAATAAGGATTTTTTTTCCTCAATTAAAAATATGCTGTAATCCCTCGAGTCTTTGTGAATCTTAGTATCTTAATTACATCCTTACTACATAAATTTGTGAGAAAAATGTACGGGATGTAAAAAAAAGTTAAATGCATTCTAATTGTCTTAACTGCACATAGAATAGGACGAACATGGGCAGTAGAAAAAAGAAAGAAACAAAGAATCCCACTTTATGATTGTTCTACAATATTACTGTTTACTGTACTCTTGTACATCCGGGTCAACGTTAGTGTGCACTGTATATCTAAAAAGCTAGACATTCACTTGCATATAAACCAATAGCTAGAAATTGATATTTGTACATAATTTATGTTTTCATTTTCAAAACGTAAAAGACCTCAAAGGTAATTAATTGAGGTATTAAATATCTATTTTTTCTTTAAGTAGGACTTAAAATTTCAGTCTGTGTAATAAAAAAAATCTTATTATAAAGGTTAGCCTTTTTATATATATTCATAATTTAAATAAAATTATCATAAAAGATACCTTTGGCCGTAGCCAATAAATAAAAATCATACATATTAAAAAATAATATCTTTTGTTGTAAAAAGTTGTCATATGACTATATGTTGTGGCGCACATGTTATGATATTAATTTCGATACTTTATTTTTTCATCATATTATTTATCGTATTATCTTAGTTATTTTTCTTCTCTCATTATTTTCATCTCCTTAGAGAAGTGTCGACACCCTAGAGGGAGGTTCAAACAATTTTTTTTCCTTACAATGTTATGGTACAGTTTGAGTAATTAAAAAGAAGTATTTCTTAAAGAAAGAAAATTGTTGGGAAATATTTAATCAAAATTCGCCTGTGTATACACACAATGCTGACCAGAGATGCTGGCTACTTCATTGCTTTTATGTGAAGGAAAAACTCATGGGAAAACACATGGTTGGTGCATAAAATCAACCAAATTAATTCCCAGATACCCAAGCTTTTATCCTTATTAATTATTCTAAAACTTGCTCCAAATCCTTATCGATCACATTATACAACAACAATATAATATATTGCTATGCTTTGGGACTAGCTGGCATTAGCAAGACACAAGTATAGTATTGGACCGATATGAAATTCCACACTACTAAATTTATTTGTCGTTTTGGTGGTCCTAGGAAGTGAAAAGGATGTGCTGGTCACCACAAAAAGAAACAACAAATAAACTTCAACTCATGCAATTTCACTCGGTGCCACTACAATGGGGCTTCTAACCGTTCGTGCACCACCATCTTCAATCCAAACAATGTCCCCAAAGGAGATGTTTTCTTTCTTGTACTTCGTGTACTTTACAACAATAGAGTAGCTTAGCTTCTCATTCTTATAACCAAATGCTAGCGTCCCAGGTGAAACTGTGACCACAGTGCCCTTGGGTTGCGTCACCTTGACTCTATATGTACTCGCACCATCTCCAACGTTAGTCACGGTCCTCCTAAACTTTTGAACCGCAGATCTTGTTTTGTTACTGTACAAAACTATAAACGAAGGGTAGTTAAGATCAGATGATGGGTTAGCACAGTTATAGGACTTTGATCTCGTAATAGTTAATATTTGGTTATGTGTGTAGCCCAAAGCGCAAAGGAGGTTAACATAGTCCTGAGGAGTGGCATCATATATTAAACCTGGATCAAGTGCTTTGTTAGGATCAATCTCACCAGCTCCCATTGCAAGAGGAGAAGCAAATTGAAAACTATTCCCATTATCTCTAATTGGATTTTGGGTATTATCAAGGGGATTGGCAGTGGTGACCATTGCAGACCTTATAGCAGCTGCACTCCAATCTGGGTGTGCTGCTTTTAACAGAGCAGCAACACCAGATGCATGAGGACATGACATGGATGTTCCAGACAAGAAATTGTAATCATTGGATAAAAACACATTTGTGCCAATTCTACCTGATGATCTACTTGGGACAAAAGCAGCTAGAACATTAGAGCCAGGTGCCATTACATCAGGCTTTAAGACCCCTGGGTAGCTTGGTGAAGGACCTCTTGAGGTGTAATAAGCCACAGCTGGTGCTGGCTTGATTCCAACAAATGTTTGTTGAAATTTGATGCTGGCAGTGGGAGTTTTGGCACTTTTTGCATAGTTGATCACGGATGGTGCATCGCTTGGGCTGATTACAATACTTGGAGAGAGCAAACGTCCTGTTTCAATTAGTTTTGGATCCTCAGAGATAAACACAGCCCCAACCACACTTGCCCCAGTGATAGCATTGATTTGGTCAAAGACAGAGATTGAGTCTGAGTGTGGGGCATCACATATAATAATCCCATTTGTGGCCACCTCGGTTAACAGCTTCACTGAGTTGCATGCTGATAGGGTCTTGTTGTAGAAAAGTGGAAGACCTTCCACTATAGCATTTGCCGCAAACAAGGTCCAACCCACAATTGTTTTGCCATTTCCTAATGTTAAACTGCCAAATGTACGGTCTATGGTGCCTGCTGCCACTGTTAAGACCCAAGGAATTCCATTGTGCAAGGCACCAAAAGCAGGACCTTCATTGCCTGCTGAAGATGAAACCAACACCCCTTTTTCCATTGCTGCAAAAGCAGCTATTGCTACTGGGTCCTCATAGAGTGGAACACTATCAAAACCCAAAGAGATGGAAATGACATCCACCCCATCGGCAATGGCTTGGTCCATTCCAGCAAGAACATCAGAGGCTTGGCGTCCCTCGTCCCAAAGGACCTTGTACATGGCAAGCCTAGCTCGTGGGGCAATACCCCTTGCTACCCCTTTGGCATAGCCAAAGAAAGAGGCACCATTGACATAGTTGCCAGCAACTGTGGAAGATGTGTGGCTCCCATGGCCTTGAGTGTCTCTTGCTGAGTTCATGCTGATTGTGGTGTTGGGTTTTGCTGCTTTCACACCCTTGTTGAAGTATCTAGCTCCAATCAGTTTGAAGTTACACATGGAAGTGTTGAAGTCTTGTCCTGGCTCGCACGTTCCTTTCCATTTGGATGGGATTTTCTTGGTCATGCCATCATCTTTGAAACTCTCACTTTCAGGCCAGATTCCGGAGTCAATAAGACCAACAATCACACCCTCCCCAAAATTGGAAGCATTCCATAGGCCATTGGGGGTATTGAGTGAGAGAAACTCAAAGGTGTGGGTGGTGTCTATGGTGGCAGACCTATCAGGATAAGCTGTGACAAAACCATTGGTTTTCTTTAGGGTCTCTAACTCATCCGATGAAAGCACTGCACTGAATCCATGCATAGCATCATCATAGGTGTACACTAATTTCTGTGATGGTTGCTTAGAAGGATGATCAGCTGTTGCTAAGTTTATGGAATGAATGGTGGAATCGTACCAATCATGATGGCTTGAATAGACCTGAGGCATAAAGGACTTGTCCATATGAACAATATATGTGGAGCTTTCAGCGTTGGTATGGGAAGCAAGTAAAAGACAAAGAATAACAAGGAACATCAATGGAAGCGGAACCACAAAGTGAGGCTCCATTAGTTATTTCAGGCCTAACAATGAGTTTATTTGACTTTTAACAAACAGACAGCTAGCTTATATAGCCTTTTCACGTCTTCGTAAGGCAGGATTGATGTTGACATATATAATTATGTCAAAATTATAATAATATTAACAAGCAGACAGCTAGCTTATATAGCCTTTTCAGATGTGATCGATGAAGGACGGTTACTGTGAAAAATTGTAAGGGTGAAAGGATCGAGATAGCTTATTGGAAGGAGTTTGACCATTTAAAAATATATAAAATAAGATTACTTTTTAACCGTATGTGTATATAAAAAATCATTAGAAAAGTTAGTTTATTTTAATGATCTTTACGGTTAGAAAGATATTACATTTATACTGTTGATTGGAAAATACTTGGTGAACAAAAATAATGTTAAGTTTTGATGATTGACACAACTTCATTAATCAACTCTTTCAATGTACCGATGAATCACGCACAGCCGTTTATGGTAGATAAAATAAAAGCGTATCCATATTATTATAAGCATATATTAACTGGCATTTTTAAGAAATATATATTTTCACATCTCAAGAGGGTGAACGCATTTTTAAGAGAAAGAAAGACAGTAATAAAATAAAAATAGAGAAAAACAGGAAAGTATATAAAAGTTAGTACGTAAAAAAAAATCAAAAGTAATTTAAAATTTAATGTGACACCGCACACTAGATTTAATAAAATGCAGCATGGTATCACACACTAAATTTAGTATGTGTTTTCACACGTCTCGCATTTAAAGTATATAGGGATAGTAACATCAACATGGGACCAATTTCTTAAGATACCGTGTGGTACTGAAATAGGGATGCTTTCAATAACACTTTTCATGCACGTAAGTAAATGTTGAGATCAAACGCAATATTACATAATGAAGAAATCTGAACTCCCTTTCACTTGAAATTATAAATTTACCAAATGGCTGTTCAAGTATCTAATTTCCATATTGATAAGAAAAGGATGTAAAATATTAAATAATTTAGACTCTTTACTTTTTTCTTTTTTTTATATATATACTATCGAATATAAAACTCTTATCTGGTACATAAACTATATATGTTATTCATTATTTGGAGATTAACTGTGTAAGCTGTCATTACACTTTATTTTCTCCGTAGGACCTCATATGTTCCATGCATGAAGGCCTAGTAAAAATCACTCCCCACACCATATATGACATTTTCTGTCATTCTTGTTAGTTACAAACGCATCCGTGTCATTAGGAAATTAATATATCGTCACCGTCTGTTCAATTAGAGCATTCTAAATAGAAGCGAAAATAAGCGACAACTACAGATCGTAGAGACATGCATTATTTGAAAGATCACGAGTCGAGCCATTAGTTAGCGACAAAGAATCATAAAGAAATATGTAGCTGTTTCTGTTGTCATACCCGACCATGCTTGTTGCTAGTTTATTATTAAGATTTATATATAAAATTCAATTAATACACTTTTTTTAAAATACTAACAAGTATGTTTAACATATAGTTTATGAAATTTAAAATATTTTTTTATAAAAATTATTAATAACACATTCTGCTATAATTTCTTACATAAATAACCTTATTTTATATAAAAAAATATTTTATTACTTCTTTAATTAGTGTTTTAAGAATACAAAGTACTAAATTTTTTCTACAGTGTTTTTCAGCAATTTATATAACAATAGTTCAAATCAATTTTTTAACATTACTCAGTTTATTAATAATCACGGTTAATTAACAATAACTTAAAAAAATTATGCTAATTTAATAAAAGATTTTCTTTCTACATTATCTTATCCTAATTCAATCTCTTGTTAGGTTCTTCTCCACAAACATCTCTCACTTTTCATTAACTTTTTTTTTTCTCAATTAATTTTGCATACCCCTCACTTCTAGAATCATTTTTCACTTGTAAATAATAAAGAGATTTGATGGCCTGTTAAAAGTTTTGATATAAAATAAATTATTAAAAAAAAGTAATAAGTCAAGTCAAACTCTTAAAAAAATTCATATTTAACCTTAATAAAAAATAAATAATAAGTTAGATTTAGGCTTTAAATTTATTAAATAAATTAAACTTACTTATATAAAGCTTAGTCTGATATAATTTATTCTTATCTTTATTTATTAGTATTTCTTATTTTTTACATTAGGAATATTGCGTGCTTTTAAAATTTTGATATAGTAACATAATTTAATATGTTTTCCGTGATGTAGTTCAAATTCTATAAGGATATATTTAATATGGCTTTTATTTGACACTTTAATATAGCAATATGGTTTAACATGCCTGCTTTCTAATATAAGTTAATCGTTTTTATAATTGAGAGCTTAAATATTTTATTAGTATTTTTTGTAGAAAAAATTAAAAATATGAATAAGTATATTTTTATTACCAGAAATATTTATTAAAAATTCATTTGTCCATGTTTTTGTAAATTAAAAATATTATGACTGTAGTTGTGTCTAAGGTTTGAGTTTAATTTTTATTTTTTTATCTCAAGTCTTTGAATATCTTTCTTGTTTATATAGTAAAATTTCTTCCATCTTATAGAAATTTACAAAATCAAGTTATTATATTAAAGTCACAGGTAAATGAATAAAATAAAAAAATATATAAATAAAATAAAAAATTCATATAATGATGAATTTCTGTTATTCAAAACTTTTAAGATCAGATACTTTCAAATTTAGTTATGTTTTAAATCTTATCGGTGATACTTTTCATTTGAATGATTTTATAGTATTATATATAAATTTTATTAATTTTTATATTTTTAACTTGGTCTTATTTATTACACTTTATCTGTCTAATGAAAAAAAATAAACAATTAACTAATATAACTAATTATTCTCTTACAAATTTTAAAGCTATAAAGTAGTTTACTTAAAGGTAAAAAGAGTTCTATGAACTTACGATATAACATGTTTTATTTTAATTGGAATATTATTATAGGTTTTATATTAAATTAAGGATTTTGATATATGACTGTTGGTTTGATATAAGTGTCTTAATATTATATTTTTTAATTTTTTATTTATTAATTAAAAATATAATATTTTAAGTAAATAATATTTAATACACATGTGAACTAAAAGTTAAACACAATTTTGCAATTATAAATTGTAAAAGAAAAAAAAGGACTTAATCAGGTTTAAACTATATACATTAAATTCAGGCTAATGAAAATTAGATCACATATTTTTTAAAATGCATGCATTGAGCTTTTCGGTAATTAGCCGGAGTCCCAAACTACAAGCAATTAATTGGAGTTTTTAAATTGCAAGCAATTAGTGAGGATTTCTAAACCATATATTGGTAATTAATTAGAATTTTAAAACTGCGGATAATTAATAAAGATTTATAAGTCGTGAGTAATCAAAGGAAGTTTATAAATCACAAATAATTAACAAAATTGATGAAAGTATTTGAACTCCACCTCCTTAAGGGCAGGCTGAAGAGTCAATTAATAGATTGACCCACTTAAAATTAATATAAAACAATACAAGTTTTAATAAAATTGATGAAAGTCTATAAAAGTTATTAGAATAATAATAAAATAATATTTTTAATAAATAGTTATATTTTATTTTTCTTAATCGTGATTCGGAGTAGAGTGATGGATATAGAATTTTTAACCTAATCCGGCATTTTAGGCATCAGGGGATAAACAAACCGGCTGGTTCGGCCAGATAGATCTAAACTATGGTGCCTTTTTCCGGCACCTGTCGTTTTCAAAATGGCATAAAATTGGATGCATTTTATTTAATTGCAAATCCGACAATTATTGAAATGTCTCATGATATATCATCATAATATATTTTATAACATTTAAAAAAATTGTTCTTTTGATTAATTTTTAAGAGTAAATTAAACTTATTTTTTTTATATAATTATTAAAACAGAATCTTATTTTTCTTCGGCTAACTTTTAAGAATAAACGATGAATTTGAATATTACGCTACTCAGAAATGTCTAATTCTACAAATTGTCTCATCCTTAGCGTGAAAAGAACATATTAAAATTAATGTTCTGCATGGATTAGAAATATTATTAAAAGTTTCTTATAACATTTGGGCTATACTCTTGCCGAATCCAATGCACCAAAAAACAAAACAAATGCCTCTCTCGTTCATTAAAATTATCAAAGATCTTTTTAATTAATCCAGTTAAGAGGCGTTGATTTACTTGGTATGGATGGAAGCATTGTTTGTAAAGTTTAGTTTTAGCCAGCATTTGCCTGTAAGTGTGAGGGGACTTTATTCTTGCAACTCATTTCAGTTCCAATATTATGTTTACAAGTAACCATTGCTTATACAAGGAATTGTTACTTTTATATGAATTTTTATTAAATCATCGATCTATAATGTTGTAATTACTTAACGATACAATTCCTTAACAGGAAAAAAAATAGCTTATAACATGCCAAAAGTATCTATTTTAAAGCTTTAATTAGCTCTCAGCAGCGAGATTCATGAAAAACTAGTTCATTGAAAGTTAACAACATTCCAAAAGCAAAAGAGATCATAATAGTGTCCCACACACATGGAGGAAAGACCCCTACCACGACGCCAAAAATTATTACGCGAGTTAAGCATGTGATGAAAGAATCAAGTCAAATTTTATTAGTCTATTTCAATTGTATTGTAACAAGCTCTTTCCACTAGCTTATCAATAACAGCTAACAAAGACCAGATTAACTCAGGAGGTAAACATGAGTCAAGTTCACCATGATAGCAAGTTTGAAAAGTTACGAATGACTAAATAAGTTAGAGGTAAGACTTGTATATGAAACCATGAAGAAGATTTGTAGAATTTTTTTGAATGTTTAGATGGAGTATATGAATTGAGATATAATATGGTTTAGTATATAGTATAAAATAGGTGGAAAAGGTCTAAAAGGTGATAAAAAAAGGTATGAAGATGGTCAAAGTGTCCAAATATTATGGAAAAGTGAAGTTGTGTGTTGTACATGAAATTTCACAAGTTGAGATATATACTAATGTTCCATTATTTGAGTATTATGTGAATGTTGGTGAGGTGCAAGTTGATGAGATGAATGTTGAAGGAGAAGTAACTTAAGAAAATATTGAAGTTAATGATAAGGTTGAGGTTAAAGTGGAACACAGAGATAAGGACCAACCAAGTATGTTGACAGCAACCAAAATGAGAAAAAATCTTCTACAAAAAGAGAAAGAAAAAAATCAGCAAAAAGAAAAAAATGAAGAAAAAAACAAGTAAAAGATCAGGAACAATTGATAAGAAAAAGAAAATAATTTTTGTTGACTTTTATATTGATTCTAATTCTGATGAGAATTTTGAAGTTAAATCTCAATTTGATATTAGTTCTAGTTTTGCTAATCTAAAGACATTTCTTGCAAGTAAGAATGCCTTTGATCTTGATGAAGATCATAATAGTGAAGACTTGGAGACTAATGTAGGATTTGATGAAAATAAAGATAGAAACAAATTTAATTTATTAAAAAATTCCATCAAAGATAATTGATTTCAAATGGGAGTTAGACACACTATTTGCATCCAGAGAAGACTTTTAAAAAGTTGTAAAGATGTATGTTTTTCACTCTTGTAAGGACTTTTAGATTCAAAAGAATGACAATGAGAAAGTGCGAGTGGTATGTAAAGGTAAATACAAGTAGATGATATTTTATACCAAGTTATCAAGAAAAGACACTTGACAATTGAGAAAAATTATTGATGAACATAAATGCAGTATGAAGTATAGGGTAAAGTTGTTAAATTTAGTTTGGTTAAAGTAAAAAATTATAAGATGGTGTAAAAAAATCTTAATATAAAGTTGAATGACATTAAAGAGAAAGTACAAAAGAAGTAGAATATTAGAGTTAGGAAGTAAAAAACATAGAGTTAGGAGAAAAGCAATAAACCTTGTTGATAAGTCTTTTAAAGAGCAATATAAAAGATTGTATGATTATTAGCATGTGATGTTAAGGTAAAATCTTGGTTCAATTATAAAGTTGACATTTGAGCAACTTAGTCATGCAATTCAAGAAGGTGCAAACTCCTTAAGACAATTTTTTTTCCCACTTTTCACAAACTTTATGCTTGTTTTCGTGTTTGCAAGGAGAGTTATTTGAAGTGCAAACTCATCATAAGATTGGATGTTTGTTTTCTAAAAGGACATTATGATGTGCTGATTTTGATTGCTCTAAGGAAGGATTCCAATGAGCAAATATTGTCAATAGTAGTTGCAATTGTAGAAGGAGAAAACAAAGACTCATGACAATGGTTTTTGCAGCTACTGGTTTCTGATTTAGGGGGTATGAGAGTGTGCAAGTCATTTACCTTTATGTCTAATCAATATAAGGTATGACCATTGCACCTTATGTTTCTTTTAATCATTTCATTTCAGTTTAGTTAACTTATGTGTAGGACACTGACTTGTATTTATGATTTTAAAAATTATTGTTAGCCATTAAGGAGTTGTTTCTAAAGTAGAACAAATGTTATATGTCAGACACTTGAATAGTAATTTTAGAAAAGTATATTCAAGTAAACAATTAAAAGAGTTTTTGTAGAAGGTAGCACATGTAACTTATCCACAATAATGAGGAAAACATATGAAATAAACGAGGAACATTAATGAAGAAGCATTCAAGCACCTCTTAAAGATTCCTCCAAGATATTGAAGTAAGTTAATATTTTCTTTCTAATTCAAAACTAATATGGTTGTAAAAAATATGTCTAAAACATTTAATAGTGTCATAATGGGACTTAGACAAAAGTTCATTGTTACAATTATGGAAAACACCATGGTGTATCTAATGGAAATGTGGGTTGAGAATAGAAAGAAGACAACATTGTTCACTACTGACATACTGCTAAATATTCAGAAAATGTTACAAAAAATGCAAGTTGAATCAAAATGGTGATTGCCAAGTTATTAGTTTTATCATACTTTAACTTTTTAATATGATTCATTTTAGTCCTCTAAGTTTTTTATATGGTTCATCCTCGAAGTTATTTATATGGTTCAACCTAGAACAGAGACACCAATAGTTTAGACTCAAAATTCAAGCAATTCTTAAGTTCTAATTAATAGTCAAATAGAGAGGAAGATGTGTACCTAAAAGCGTGAATGTACTTAAATGTATTTTGTAGAGATAATATATTTTGTGGAATTTATATTTTGTACTTTTTGTTAGACACTATATTTTGCGGGGCTTAAATTTTGTCTTGTTGTTTTATTCTTGTCATGACAGTCTATTTTGATAGTTTCTATTACTTCTAAACCTAAGAGAGGGGTGAATTAGGTTATAAAAATTCTTTAAATTGTAAAAGTGATCATCACCAATGAATTTTTTTTAACTACAATAGCTAATGGAAGGCATGTAATACAAGAATTATAAAGTTAATGAATTAATATCAGATGTGATACAAATTTTTAACCAAAAACATAGTTATGTAGTAAAATTATTCATACAAAAAACTATTGATAATACAAAACAGAGTTGATTAATAATTGATTACTAATTTTAGATATCAATTGTTGACTTGTTCTGTATCAAAGGAATTAAATTTTTAACAAACAAACTTGCTTGATAGTTGATTATTGATCTTAGCAATCAATTACTAAATTATTCTATATTGAGAAATTTAATTTTTAAATCAACAAAATAGATTGGTAATCAATTACACAATCTAGTAATTAATTGCCACGATAGTCTATGAAATAAAAATGAGTTAATTGAATATGTAAACCTTGATTTTTAATGGAGTTAAACAAAGATTTTAGCTTCCTAAATTTTAATCTTGAAAGCACTTAAATAAAAAACTCTTTTAAGATTATCATGTTTACAAATCAAATATAATATGCAAAGTAAAAAATTTATGCATACAAGTAATAAAGATCTTGATTTGTCTTCAGTAAAATCTTTTTGCTAAAGTAAATGAGAACCTCTTTTCACATATTTTAATCAATCTTCTTATTCTCACATCTATATTTTAACATAATACATATGGTAAGAAAATTATTTCATTTAAAATAGAACAATCCATATTCAATATAGAATAATAATAAAACTATGATTTAATCAAAGCACTATTTTATTGTGCATTTACAGAGATTACATTCCTAAAAACAATGATTTTATGCTAAACAACATAAAATATAACAATAGTAGCACTATGCTTTAATCAAGGCACTATCAAAATAGAGGCTTTAGAACTTTGGGAAGTTGTTGAAGAGGATTCTGAAGTTTTTCCGCTACCGCACGATCCTACCATAGCCCAAATAAAAAGTTACAAGAAGACATAATAGGCAAAGGCAAAATTATATCTTTTTCCTAGTGTTTCAACAACTATCTTCACCAGAATTATGACTTTAAAAATAACATGGATAATTTAGGATTATCTTAAAAAAGAATATAGAAAGGAATGAAAGAATTCGAGGCATGCAAGGTGTTGAATTTGATGAGGAAATTTGAACTATAAAGAATGAAAGAGTCTAAGATAATCAAAATATACTTAAACAAACTGTTTGACATAGTTAACAAGGTAAGATTACTAGGTACTTAGTTTCCTGATTCTAGATTTGTAAAAGAATTTCTAGTAACGGTGCTTGAAAAATTTGAGATTACAATCACCACCTTAAAGAATACCAATACTTGTCCAAAATCACACTAGTGGAACTTTTAAATACCTTATAAGCACAAGAGCAAAGGTGTGCAATGAGACAAGAATGTGCTATTAAGGGAGCCTTACATGTCATGCATCATGAAAGTGCAAGATACAACAAGAAAAATCTTATCCTCTATGTCATCATTGTGAAAAAAAATAGTCATCCTCCTTTCAAATGTTAAACGAGGCTTGATGTAAAATGCAATAAATGTAACCTAATGGGACATGAAGAAGTTATATGCAAAAATAAAAACTAATACCAAGATGATGAGGCTAAGACTGTTGATCAAGAGGAAGAAGATTATTTATTTGTTGCTACTTGCCTTTTATACTTAAAATCAAATGAAGGTTGGTTAATTGACAGTGGTTGCACTAACCACGTGACTAATAACCAAGAAACTCTTTAGAAATTTGATACCAACTAAGATGACTAAAGTCAAAATAGGTAATGGTAATTTCATCCCAATCAAAGGAAAGGAAACAATTGCAATAACAAATTATTCAACCACGAAGTTTGTTCATGCTGTTTTTTAAGTTCTTAAAATTAACCAAAATTTGTTAAGTGTTGGTCAACTAATTGAAGGAGGATTAAAAGTTATTTTTAAAGACAAACATTATTTGATTAAAGATGAAGTTGGTCAAGATATTCTCAAAGTAAAAATGTAATAATGCAAATGAAAGACATCTCAAGTTTATAAAGAAAGTGGTTAAATATTTCAAAGACACTTGTAACTCAAGCATCAACTTCAAGAAAAGTAAAAATTGCAAGTTAACTAATTTCTCTAGCAGTGATCGAAGTGACTCAATTAATTACTTTTCTTTTCTGTGGCAAAAGAAGATTTTATTTGATTTTAATTTAAAGTAGAAAGAGAACACAAGATTCTTGTTGACAATAAATCTAATTTCTTTAATGAATTTAGACTGCAGAAAGATATAATTTGTAGTTTAAAAAGCAAAGAAGAGTGTTAATAATATGCTTTTAAAACTACTGTAAGTTATTTTTTGTTATTTCAGTTGATTAGATTAGTATCATAATCAATAAGTAGTTTTGATATTTTAGGAATAATTTAGTTTGTTATCAAATCTTTCGGTTACATAATTAGTTATGTTTCTTTGACTTATTATAAATGTGTTGTTGCTGTTGAATAAAAGTTAAGTTCTTTCTCCATTCACTCTCCTCGCAATTCTGTACATTTCTTTTATTATTTATTTTATTTTACTTGTTTGTAATAAAACCAACAGTTCCAACAATAAAATATCAGTTGTACAACATAATTTACCTCATATTTTGAATGAGAATTTAAGAAACAATACTGAGAGTTACTTATGAAAAACTCTATCAAATGATCTATACCTCGTATTTTAAATATGTCAAAAATAATATATCTTGCACCTTTTTTAACATTTGTTAGACACAAACTCTTTGTCATTTTGGCTAAATTTTTAACTGCTATAATATAGGTATTCAAATAACCAAACAATAAATTTCTATGATAAATAGGCAACTTTTCTTCCAAACCAAAAGACATGTTTACTAATTTTATATATATATATATATATATATATATATATATATTATATTGTGAAGACTCAATTTTGTTCATTTAAAATAATTAATCTCACAAATTTAAATAAAAATTTTAGATGTGTATGTTAGTCTAAAATAAGAATAATATTTTCAATAGGATACGTAAAATATATAATTTTTTTAAAAAATGATGCAAAGTAAGGAAAATTAAAATATGATAATTAAAATACTCAAATGGGTGGGTTATATGTTTGGGGTGAGAGTTAAAAACGGATGGAGTTATTACAAAATGCATTGAGTTAAGAGATTTGTTTGCCCAAAGGGAATAATTTTCTGAGTTCAATGTGTGCTCATGGATTAACCTATCTGAGGTATTGATCAAGAAAAATGACCTTGGTTTGTGCGTTTTGCTCAAAGGGAAATGTACTATTTTACTGGCCTCACATTGATAGCTTATTACCATCTTGAGCTATACCTTGTCTTATAATTTGTTATGCATTTTTGTCTCATCTTGATAGTGAATTTTCTTGTGAACAATTATTGTGTCCCCTAATTATATCATAGCAAATGAAAGCAATATCTGAATCCTTTTAGAATTGTTGTTCTTAATTTAGTTTTGCATGAGGGATAAGCCCATAATCAATTAGTAAGATGAACATGAATAAAAGAAACTTTTGGCTTAGTGGGAGAAGTTTGATAGGTGAAGTTTGAATATTATCAAGAGAACTAATGCTAGACATCTTTTGAGTAAGTGAGAGTAAATTATTAGATATAATATTGCTTTAATAGTTGACATTTTTGCTATGTGAATACATTCTTTAGATTCATCATTGGATAATTGCTAAGTATAGAAGTACTTACAAGAGATTGAAGAGTATGAACTTATGTATAGGAGAGTTAACAACTTAGAGATTATGGGTATATATATATAGATTCAAATCTTTGAGAGTGTCATAGTAATCAACTTTGGGATATATCTTTATGATGACCGGAAGTTCCACATTTAGGAAGAATAAGAAATTAACTCTTATTGTATAAGCAAAATTTGTTGTTTGTTATGTTATTGACCCTTATATTATTTTGTTAATGAACTTGATGATAATATTTTATATTATGGTTTCTATTGTTAGACCATTGAAGACTTTTTACTATAACAGTGTTGTATTCTACACAATACTATTATTATTATTATTGGTTCTAAGCACTTAACATGGAAGTATTGACTGTTAAATCTTGTGAAGAAAAATGACATAGTTATTGAGTATATTGATATGTAATATAAGCTAGATGATTCTTCAACTAAGGAGTTAAGACATATTGTATATAAAAAGTATATATTGAGAACATAAAATTATGAATTCTTTTAATATACTTAGTCAGTGGAAGTTTATCTCTTATGTCACTTTCTTATCATGTTGGACCTTTTATTTTAAACACTTTTTATGTTTAGTTTACATGTATTTTATTTTATTTTGTGAAATTGATAATACATCTTTTATTATATATCTTTATATATATAAGCATATTTGTTATATCGATTGTCAAATATAAAACTCAGTGTTGTTAGAGTCATTGTGTTTGTGATTAATAATGTATTGAAGTTTAGGCATGATCAAATTTTAAACTCGGTATCATTAGGACCACTATACCGGTGGTTGATGCCATTTGGAGCTAAGGTATTATGAGCAAAAAAATTGAGCTCAGTGTCGTTAGAACCACTAGTGGTCGATGCTAGTTGGAGCTGAGGCATAAAGGTTCGTAATGACCTATATAATTTCTTTGACTTTTAAGCATTTGAGAGAAATTAAGTTCTGATGTGAAAAATGATAGTATGACTATTTGATCACATTAGCATGTCATTTTCTCGCTACACTCCACATTGATGACTAGTCGATAAAGTCGGCGATATTTGTAACCATAAAAGGAGTTACGTTAGTAAGAGATGCAATTGTTGCCATGATTCGATATTGCATGATTTTATTAGATTGAGTCTTAATTAAGTGTTTTATCTTAGGATCATATGTTTGTGGCCACAACATGTTATTAGCCTGAGAGTTATTTTTTCAAGTTTTCAAAAGTTATGAACTACACAATTGATTTTGCCCAAGTGAGAGAATATTAAAATTTTCTATAAAATTTATTATGAGCTACAATCAATTGTGGTTATTTTTATTTTGTTAAAAAGAGACTAATATTGTGATCCATTTGATGATACTTAAGCCTATTAATAATATGACCAATTACTCATGGGCTTTGGACACTTAATACTAATTTATGTAGGATATAGTGTGGGCCTAACCTTTAAGTCCATGATGAGAAGCACCTAGAGTTAATAAATATGGTGGCTAAGTCCCCTTTGCTGTCATAGAAATACATTTGACTGCTCTCTAGATTTTCCTCATTAAGAACCTAGGATTAGAAGAGCATGATTAGGTAAAAGAAGATCTTGATTTTTCACTCACAAAAGGGTTCACACTTCATGTAAGCCGTTTATGATACAATTCACAATGTCTACTCTAAGTAAGTGATTTTACCACCACTTCACAATTGGTATTCTAAATTCATATAATTAGGTTCAACTCAATTATTCCTATAATAACTTCGAATGACTCTTCAAGTGATGGGCTAAACCTTGTTCTCAACGTCTCTTAGCCTAGCAATAGATTTAGTTCTGGTCATTTGTCTGACGCTCTTTTCTTAGTCTCACCAACATGATGTTATCCTTGTTTTTTTTCGTATGAGAAATTGTCCAAGTTGAACAACAATCTCGTTAGCATTATCATAGGTGGTTGTGCTTGAGACCTTTCGTTGTAAAGTGTGCTTCTCCAATATAGTTAGCAAATGTTTTAGGATCAAAATGATATAAGGGGTTGAGTTTGTAAAACCTATGAAACACACTGAAATTTCTCTTTTCTTTCACTTAAGAAATTGAAAATTACCAAATTTATTACCACATATTTAACTGAAGAGACAGTCACCATATTTAAGAAATACTATTAAAAAATATATATATTATTTTAAGATCTTTATGATAAAGGAAACATCATTTAGAATGTACTCCTTTTAACCTTTGATATAATATAAAGAGAAAAAAATTATAACTAATGATAAAATATAAATATACTGTGTAGTGCTTAGCTAAATTGTTGAAATAAGAAAATTCTTACCCTGGTCCAGAGGAGCAGTTGCTACTACTTGACCCTGGTCCCTATGGTAATTTTTTATCAATAGAAGGAAGACAAACTCAAGCTAAGAACTTCTGGTGAAATCATGAAAGTGATTAGTCAGCTCAAAAATGATCACCGACATACTAAGGATGACCAAGTTATAAACAAGCTTTTAAGTTTAGCTATATTTTAAGCAAACTTTGTGATGTTAAGGGTTTAAGCACAAGAACACTTGTGAGAAGAGATGTCAGAAGCTTTATTAAATCAAGTTTGGACCTAATATTTCTTTATGAAAAGGCAATCAAATTTTATTGGTTTGCTAGGAGGCATTGCAGGCACCGAGTTACTTTGGTAGGCGTCAAAGTGTGGCACAAAGTCAAAGGGATAAGTGAGGTAGTGATTATCAATCTGCAGAAACTGACTATTACGTTTCTTCACAAGATGGTTTACTAAAATATTTTAATATTGCATGTTAAAGCCTATAAAAGGCATCCTTTTGTACAAGAGTTTCAAATCAAATTGGTATCAGAGCTAGTTAGATCTAGCATTAGTTTTGTGAATTTGTGAGAAGGTCAGTAAAAAAAAGAGTTTTTTTTTTTTTTTAAAATATTGAGTGTGTGAGGAACAAGAGAGTTCTCACTTTATCGAAATTTTTAGAATTTATTTGAGAGAGAAAAATGGGCACAAACTACAATATTGTTTGGTCAGGTTCCAAATTAGGTGGGAAACTAGATTACAATTATTGAGCATTGTTGATGTCTACCCATTTGAAAGCTCACAATATTTGAAACTTTATTTAACCAGGCTTACAACATGGAGTTGATGATGCTGCTCAAAGGAAGGACCAACTGACATTATCACAAATTCACCAAGGCGTAGATTACTCAATTTTTGGCAAAATAGCAAATGCCAAAACAAACAAAGAAGCGTGAGACATTTGAAGCTGTCATACAAAAGAGTAGAGAAAGCTCAGAAATCCAAACTGCAATCCATGCGTCGAGAATATGAAAGATATGAGATGTCCAGTTCAGAAACCGTGAAACAATATTTTTCACGAGTAACAGATTTTGTCAATAAGACTAGGGTGTATGGATAAGACATCCCTAAGAGCAAGGTGGTGGAGAAAATTTTATACACCATGCCAATAAAGTTCGATCATGTGGTGACTACAATAATTGAGTCCCACGACACAGACATCATGACAGTTGCAGAATTACAAGGCAGTATTGAAAGCCATGTAAGCAAAATCTTAGAGAAGACAAAAAAATCAAATGAGGAAGCCTTAAAGAGTCATGTGAATTTCAATAATGTAGTAGAATCAAGCCAAAGTGCAGAAAGTAAAGGTTGTGATAATTTCAACAATGAAGGAAGAGGAAATTTCAGAAGTAGAGGTCATGAAAATTTCAGAGGAAGAGGTAATGGTAGCTTCAATCGGTGGAGAGACAAAAATTTTAGATCAACTAATCAAGGAAAATGTGGAGATAATTTTGGACGTGCCAATCAAGGAAGAGAAAGAGGTGGTTATCAAGAAAGAAGTAATTCTAATTGCTTCCAATGTGGAAAGTTCGGACACAAAGCTGCTGATTGTAGATTTCGACAACAAACAAATGTGGCAGAAAATCAAAATCAAAATATTGGTGAGAGTTCTTCCAACCCACAAAGTTTATTTCTAGCCACTAATAATTCTGCAAAAAACAAAAAAATTTGGTACTTGGATACTGGATGCAGCAAACACATGTGTGGTAAAAAAGAGTTATTTTCTTTCCTGGATGAAATAGTTAACTCAACCATAAAATTTAGGAATAACACAAATATTCCAATATTGGGAAAAGGCCAAATTACTATTAGATTGAAGGATGGATCTCAAAATTACATTTCTGATGTTTTCTATGCCCCTGGTCTCCATCATAACCTGTTGAGCATTACCAAGGTAAAGATGACTCCCATCGCTTATTCCCTTTGAAAATTCAACATGAAAAATTTCTATGTTTGAGTTCTATCATATCAAATGATGATTGGTTGTGGCATATGCGGTTTGAACATTTTCACTTTTCTGGATTAAATTATCTGTCAAAAAAGGAATATGTTTTTGGTTTGCCTATTATAAATGGTCCCTATAGTGTATATGAGACTTGCTAATTGGGAAAGAAGCACAGAGAATCCTTTCCAACTGGAAAATCCTGGAAAGCAAGAAAGCCACTGGAGATTGTGCATTCAGATTTATATATGATTGAGATATCAACTAATTGCGGTAGCATGTATTTCATTACTTTTATTGATGACTTTAGTAGAAAAGCTTGGGTGTATTTTTTGAAACAAAAATCAGAAGTTTGTGATGCCTTTAAGTCATTTAAGGCATTTGTGGAGAAACAAAGTGATTGCAAAATTAAAGCATTAAAGACAGATAGAGGCCAAGAATATCTCGCTTGAGCAGATCTTTTTTATCAACACAGAATTTAGCATTAACTGACAACCAGATACACTCCCCAACAAAATAGAGTAACAGAAAGGAAGAACAGGACAATCATGGACATGGTAAGATGCATGTTAAAGGCAAAACAATTGCCTAGAGAATTTTGAACTGAAGCAGTTTCTATTGCTGTGTATATTTTGAACAGGTGTCCAACAAAGAGTGTTTATGATAAAACACTAGAAGAAGCTTGGAATGGAAGGAAGCCCTCAAGTCGGCATCTCAGAGTTTTTGGGTGCATAGCATATGCCTATGTACCAGATCAACTGAGAAAGAAGCTTGATGACAAAGGAGAGAAGTGCATCTTCATCGGTTATAGCACCAACTCAAAGGCGTACAAGCTTTACAATCCAGTGACAAAAAAGGTAATTATCAGCAGAGATGTAACCTTTGATGAAGAAGGAATGTGGAATTGGTCTTCTAAAGCCCAGAGAAAGCCTTTAGGAATTCCAGAAAACTATGAAGAGGAGAATGATGATGTAGATGCAACACATGATGAGTCAGAAACATTAAGTAGACCACAGAGGCAAAGGAGACTACCAGCCAAATTGGAGGATTACGCTGTGGGTAATGAAATTGACCCATCTGATGAAGAAATTATCAATTTTGCCTTATTTACAGATTATGAGCTTGTAACATTTAAAGAAGCTTCAAATAATCAACATTGGAGAAAAGTAATGGATGAAGAAATCCATGCTATTGAAAAGAATCAAACATGGGAGCTGACAGACTTACCAACAGACAAAAAACCAATTAGAGTAAAGTGGTTATACAAAACTAAGTACAAACCTAGTGGAAAAATTGACCGCTTCAAATTAAGGTTAGTAGCAAAAGGGTACAAACAAAAGCGAAGTATTGATTTTTTTGAGGTATTTGCTCCTGTAGTGAGATTAGATACAATTCGTATGCTTATCTCTCTATTAGCTCAAAATAATTATCAAATGGATGTTAAGTCTACTTTTCTGAATGACACTTTGGAAGAAAAAGTATATGTTGAGCAGCCTGCAGGATATGAAGTTGAGGGAAAAAAAGATAAAGTCTATAGATTGAAGAAGGCATTGTATGGCTTGAAGCAGGCACCGAGGGCGTGGTATAAAAAGATTGATTTTTACTTTATGCATAATGGTTTCTAAAGATGCCCGTTTGAGCATACTCTTTATATAAAAAATGTTGAACCTGGAGATTTCCTTATTGTATGCTTGTATGTTGATGATTTAATTTTTTACTAGCAATAATCTCAAGATGATGGCAAAATCCAGGGAGGCTATGACAAGACATTTTGAAATGATAGATTTGGGCCTAATGTCCTATTTTCTAGGCATTGAGGTCATTTAGCAAGAAGGAGGAATTTTCATTTCTCAAAGGAAATATGCTGATGATATCCTGAAGAAGTTCAAGATGAATAATTCAAAACCAGTTTCCACACCAATTGAAGAAAAATTGAAGCTGACAAGAGAAGTTGAAGGTAAGAGAATTGAACCAACTTACTACAAGAGCTCGATTGGAAGCCTAAGATATTTGACTACTACTAGACCAGATATTGTCTTTGAAGTAAGACTGCTCAGTAGATTCATGGAAGAGCCATGTGCATGTCATGTACAGGGAGCAAAAAGAATTCTCAGATATATCAAAGGTACTCTAACCGAAGGAATTTTTTATGCTAACAATAATGATGTAAAACTTGTTGGATACAAAGATAGTGATTAAGCAGGAGATGTGGAGACAAGAAAAAGCACGTTAGGGTATGCATTTCATCTTGGTAGCGGTGTAATATCATGATCTTCAAAGAAACAACCAGTTGTAACTTTCTAAATGGCCGAAGCAGAATACATAGTAGTAGCTAGCTGTGCAACTCAGACAGTGTGGCTGAGAAGAATTTTGGAAGTGATGCATCAGAAGCAAAATGTCCCTACCAAGATATTTTGTGATAATAAGTCTGCAATTACGCTATGCAAAAATCTAATTTTTCATGGACGATCCAATTATATAGATATTCAATTTCACAAAATTCGAGAGTTAATAGCTGTGAAAGAAGTGAAAATTAATTATTGTCACATTGAAAATCAAATTGCAGGTACTTTTAGTAAGCCATTAAAGGTTAAATTGTTTTACAAATTGAAGAAAATGCTTAATATAATAAAAGCTTGATTTAAGGGAAGCACTGTCAGAAACTTTATTAAATCAAGTTTGAACTAGATATTTCTTTATGAAAAGGCAATCAAATTTTATTGATTTGCTAAGAGGCATTGCAGGCACCAAATTACTTTGGTAGGCATTCAGAGTATGACACAAAGTCAAAGGGATAGATAAGGCAATAATTTGTTTCTTCACAAGATGGTTTACTAAAATATTTTAATATTGCATGTTGAAGCCTATAAAAGACATTCTTCTATACGAGAATTTTGAATCGATTTGAGAATTGAGATATTTAGCGTTCTTCCTCTCATTTTCTCGCTGTGCGTGTGTTTGTGTCAAAAAATATTTCTGGGTATACTTATAATGGCTCACTGGTATCAAGAGACAAATTACCAATCTCAAACAACGATTAATCTATATGCAAAGGAACGCGTACTCATGAATAACATGTAAGATGAATACCGTCTGCTCCGTGACGGCTCTTATTTGGAATATGATTTATCATCTGCGAATAGGTCACTCAGTAACTTTCTACTATGAAGCAAGAAGGTTCAGCAAACTTATGGGCATTGTGCCTACTTTTGTATAGTAAGTACAATGGTTCAACATTCAAGTAACACTAACAACATAGAATTATTGTATAGTAACTTGCTAACTGGCTCTATCCAACATCCAACTTTTAACACTGAGGCAATTTGCCTACTCTTCTTGTCATTTCACTTATCAAATATCCAAACTCGGGGCAAACAATGGATCATTAGTAACCTTTAGTCTATATATACATCTAGAAATGAGTCTGTGGGCCTTTGTTCTCCTCTCAAATCGGGTTATCTTCAGTAAAAATGCTCTTTGAAAGTGAAAGCACAAAGGCGACGTAAGCTTTAAAGAGAATACTCGCGGTGGATCTGAGGTCGGAAATTTCAATTTTGCAAAAGACAATGTGCAACTGGGGTTTTCCCTTGTCAAACCAACTTATCTTACAAAACTGGTTTCTTTATCATCACATCAACAAAAATTGAGACACCCAAGAGTTGTGGTACGAGATAAAGTACGTTGAAAATATGAGTCATTGTACGCAAATGATAAATTGTACCTTATCTGCTATTTTGCTTTCTTTCTGCTACTGTTCGTCCTCCCTCTTTTTTGCGCTTCGCTTTTCATTTCTAAACAACGGTATTGTGTATAGAAGGAATTAGTCCTTTCCGTTAAAAATTTACATGACATTGTCATCGAATATTTTTTATACTCATCTCATTCTTATTATAAAATTTGACAAAATCCAACCTCCTTAATATTATATAAAAAAATTAACACAAAATGTTTACACAGAGATAATCAATTGTTGTTATATAGGCGTATTGACCCATCTGCAATATTTTCGCTTTATTGTAAGAATGGTAACAATCTGTTTCCTATCCTGTAGCATTTTGTTATCTTTTGTTATCGGATTATATATTTATAGGCTATTTTTGTATCACTTCAAACACAAAAATAACAAAGAAAAACAGACTTTGTCAAATCTCTTTAGTTTAGAGAATCAGGCTCTTTAAGTATATCTTCCCCCGTAATTGGTGCTCATGAGTGAGGACATAGATACAAGGAGGACATAAACTGACATGAAAATCCTGGAATGGATCCAAACAACACACATTATTCATAGAGTGGCAACAATTTGGGAAGCTTCAAAAAATGAACAACAATTGAAGAACTACGTCGTACTAATATGAGCAAAACAGAAACAGCGATTTAATTTAGGGGATTAGTCTTGGGCCTTATTTCGATTCCTTGAACAACAATGCCACCCTTCCAATCACCACTCTTGATCTCATAAACACCCATTTCCAAGTCCTTGTCCTCTCCTCCTTCGTTGAAGAACTCTCCCAATTCCACCTCCAACCACCCATCTCCTCTCTGCTTCGGATACTCAAGATCAACATTACTATTACTATTATTATTTTCCATAACAGGTGCTGCTTGCGCCTCAACCATAAACCGTGCACGATTGAATACACGGCGAGGAACAATCTGATACCTTAGCCTCCGTTCTCTTTCAGGATCCAAGAAAACGGTTCGCTTGCAAGTATCACTTTCACCAATTCCAACACACACTTCAACTGATTGGTATTCGAAGCCGTAGGTTCCAGCACGGCTTGGCTTAAACACAAGGTATGCCCCATACAACGTTGTTGGGGACAGCATGCCAGTGTTCATCCAGGCCCTAATTTCCAACCAACACACACTCACAAGTTCAGCCACCTCAGAAAACCTGCAATTCAAATCTAATTAATTGATCAATAAAATAATTGAGATGTCAAATAAAATTAATTAACATTCAAACTAATTACCTGGCCTCTGGAAGAGAAATCCATTTCCAATACCTTGGAGTGTCTCCCCATACAATGAAAAGGCTCCTCGCCGATAACATGTAGCATTTTTTCCCGTATACTTTATCCAGTTGAAAACTCTGTATCATTCCATTTTTTTGAAACAATTAACCTTGTTACAAAAAAGACTGGACTGATTTAATTTGAAATATTCAGTTTAATGAGCGATGGATCTAAGTATTAGAAATAGTTAGGTGGTGAAAAAATAACATTTATAAAAAGGGTAGCATATATTATGATAAAAAGTATTGAAAGAGAAAGTAGGCACCTTTTTACCGTCGTCTATGAGGAGGGGCTTTTGGGAGAGATAGAGATAGAGGTCCTTCTTAGAATGGATAGATAAGGAGGAAAAGTGGGAAACGATGGTGCTGCAATCGGAGGGTAAGAATTTATCCCAGACAGCGTCAGATTCAGCGGCGGATCTGAAGGTGGATGAAACCAAGGAGAGTCTGCAGACTTCACGAGGAGTTATGAAGGAAAGAACATTTGCTATGCACCCTTCGGGTAGATTGTTCAAGCCCACACCTTCTTCTACCATCGTGTGATAACAAACACAATCGCAAGTTTGGTTCTTTGGGGCTTGTGTTTAAGGGGGGGTTGTCTCCTTATGTATGTATATAGGAGTGAGAGAGAGAGAGAGAGAGAGAAGGATTCGTTGAGAAAGGGAAGCTTAGCGGTTAAGCGTCTGCTGTCATGCATATTTGCCACACAAATCTGTACAAACAAAGTAAGTAAGGTTGTGTAAAACGATCTTTATCTTTTTCGGATTCGTACATGTGTACACGTCGTGTCAATCATCTCTTATTTTCTCATTTCAATAATAACAAATAGATGGCCCCAATAAATAAATCTTTTTATAACCTTTTTGCTGTAGCATTTTATACTATGTGCACACTTCTTGTTTAATTATAGGTCTAACCATTATTTTTTAAATTGTAATTTTTTTAAGTTTTTCTTTTTGTACTAATTAATGAAGTTTCTCTACATCAGTACGTAATTTCACTATTTTCTTTATTCTCGTTTGTTCTGACATATTATCCCCTCAAGTTGAGTTTTAATTTTTATTTACCGTACAATTTTTTTTAATTTAATTTTAAGTGTGTATATATATAATTTTTATATTACTTTAAAAATTAAGAGAATAATACTCTATTATATAAATTTTAAAAAATATATCTTTTTAAATTTATGAGTACAATAAACATTATTTTTTAAACTGTAAAAAATATTTATTAATTAAATATCTATTACATAAAATAATATTTATTTTTTAAAATGAAAATTATATTTTATTAATTTCCGAGTATAATAACGAATATTATCTTTTTAAAATGTAAAAGATTTATTAATCAAATATCTATTAAATTAAGTCAAAAGGCTATGGGTCGTGTGTTTGTCTCACGATTTCTTTCTCCATACAAAATTATTATGTTAATCACTTAAATCAACTTTTAAAATTAATACTAATATATAAAAGAACATAACTTATGCATTATAAAAATATTTTTAAACTTAAGTAAAATTTATAAACAAAAATTAAAGAAAATGATACATACGTTCGTTACCAATAGTAAATATTTTCATTTTATCAAGTAAAAATGATAAAATAATACTTCTCAAATTAAATAAAAAATTATGAAAACAAATGATTCGAAACAAAACACAATATAGTGGGCATCAAAATAAGACTGAAATATAATAAAATTATAATAATTTTAAAATTTAATCTATCTTAGAAAGTCTCTTTAATTTAATATATCTAAATTCAAAATATAATATTTAAATAAAATTAAAATTAAAATTAAGTAATAATATTTTAAAAGATTGATACTTAATTAAAAAGAAGTTACGTATATTAATAGTTAATATGCATATTCGAGTTTATAATACGGGAACGAATCATACACTTATGTTTAATTAACCACAAGACATCTTTTCAATTGCACATACAACAAATCTTGCCGCTCTTTACTGAATGTGGTGTCCTACAATCTTTCTATTCCCGAAACCTGTCAACTTAAGGTGTAAGTAAAAGACTCGGGGAATCTAAATTCAAACAAAATTTCTCCATTATTTTTAACTATTTAAATTTTAATTTTAAAAACTGTTACCCATTTTTAGAGGGGGTGAAGGAGAAATGATGCCGTCGATTTGGATGTTCATCCACCAGAGGTTGACAACCACCATACAAATAGTTACCCCACTAATCAAGTCATAAGAATTACCACAAGCAATATAACTTATGCATATACTTCATGAAGAGAGTAATAGTTTGGCAAATAAAAAAATCAAAATGTGTTCAAAGGTTAAAGCTTCAAATCTGCAAGCAGTATTCTGCCATCTCAAACGCAAGACCCAAACATATATAGTTGTGAGAATTAAACTGCACAAGAAGTTTTAGTTGCTTAATTGAGTTCCTTAGGCCTAATTTCTAATCCTTCCAGAAAGAACCCGCTCTTCCAATTACCACCTCTATTCTCCATGACAGTCATCTCCACTTCATCTTCTAGGCCTGTATTGAAGAACTCCCCCATCTCAATCTCCAACCACCCATCGCTTCTCTCATTTGGACGTTGCAGTCCCACAACTCCGTTGTTTGGCCTACCTTCTAAGTTAGGATCCAAACAGACACTTTTGGTATTACTCTGGCCACCATGGATACTCACTGATAACTCCACAGGACGATTATGAAATCCACGGGCATTGTTCATCTTGAAAACAAGATAAGCAGCATACTGAGTATTTGGTGACAAGGCAATTGCGTTTATCACCCCGCGAATTTCAAGCCAGCACACATCAATAAGTTCAGCAACTTCAGGGAACCTGTTCAAAATATGCAAGGATAGGCATTGATGTGTGTCACAGAAAGACTAAACGTCCACAGTCAGTACAGTAGTTATTGAAACAAGAAGCAAAGAAAAATGCTGAGTGATTCATTTATTCATAGAGTATTTCTGCAGGTGTAGATACAAACTGTGATCTAAAATAACTCTTACAGTCAGTTCTGATTAAAGAACAACAACGAGAAAGCCTCATGCCTTTATTCGACTAAGCAAACTACGTGGATCACATTACTCCATTGAACTACATAAAAATCAATTTTTTTAAAAATATTATTTTTCACGAAATTCCTTTCAATAATTTTCTCTAAAATCTCTAGTGGACAAAAAAATCATGTCATCCAATCTACACAATATAAGTGCGGACAAGTTAACATAAATTGGAATCTGTAACTAATGGTAGCTAACTTATCAACAGGTTAGTTATTAAGTTAAATTGGGTGGTGATAGGTAACACTAACACTTGCCATCAAGATGGAAGGAAAATTTAGTAAATTCCCATGTTGGACAAGGTTAAAGGAAACCATGAAACTGAGATGGCAATTAAGTCTCGAGAATGGAAGCACAGATTAGTAAACAAGTGTAGATCTAACAGAATGTTAACTAAAAAAGTGAAAAACCTGGAATCTGGCAGGGATGTCCAGTTCCAATACTCAGTGGTATCACCCCAAATAATGAGGAGAGCTCTGGCAGCAAGCATGTAACACTTCTTCCCACTCTTTTTGTCCAATTGAAAGCTCTGCATTCACAAATGATATCACCCACATAATTGCTCGTTCTCTTTCAAGTTTCAAGATTTAACAAGCTATTGATAGTTACCTTTTTACCCTGATCGATGATGATAGGGTTATCGGAGAGAGCGAGGTAGAGGACTTTCTTGGAAGGGTTGTTGGGAACGAAAGAGGATTGGGAAATGATAGTGCGGTAATCGGAAGGGAGAAAACGATCCCACACGGCATCGGAATCAGCGGCGGCACGGAAAATCTTGGAAACGAGAGAAAGCCTGCACGCGTCGAGGGGCGTGGTGCGAGAGAGGATCGCAGCGATGCATCCTTCCGGCAACTCCTCAAACCCCATTCTTTTCTTTTCTTTTCTTTTCCTTTCTCGATCACTTCACTTCTGAATCTCTCACACACGCCGCTTTTACAGAACGAAGTTTTGAGCAGACGCTGACACGTATTCATTTATGTATATATAGAAATTATAAAATTTATCTGAATTTTTCCTAATTTTTATCATATTACACAAATAATAAATGTATATGATAATTTTTTTTATTAAAAATAATATAATTTAATGTAATTTAATATATTATTAATATTAAATATTATAAATTTTTATAAAAATTATGAATATATATTTTATTTTATATAATATTATATTAATTAAAAAATTAATTTATACACATGGTATAATGTGATTGGTCTAAATAACATGTTTTGTATAAAAAAAAAGTTCTCACGTATAATAATAATAATTTTTTAATTTTTTTATATTTTAACATTTTTTTATAAGTTTAATTTAGAAGGAAGGAGACATCATAATTTATATGATTATTGTAAATAATTTTTAATATAATTTAATTTTTTTAGCTATTTAAATAATTTTTTACTCAATTAAATAATTTATTTTTTAAATTTTATTATTATTATTATCATTATTTATTTCCGTTTTCATTTAACATTTGGTTCACACTTTAAAATTAAGTTAAAGTATATTAAAAAAAAAACTTTTAGAACTACGTGAGTCTATATCAAAACAAACGCCACATGTAACATTTGTCAAACCAAACGGCTGCTTTTATTAAAAAAAAAAATAGAACAATTTCTCAAAATAAGTAAAAATAAAATTATTCATTTTTATCTATAGTCAGTTTTATCACATCACTTCAAATATTATATTTATAAAAGAAATAATAAATATTATTTTTATATAAATTGATAGTTATTTTTTAATAAATGTTATTTATGCCATGAATGATACTTTTTATTATTATTAGAAAAGATAAATATCATTTTAAAAACAATATTTAAGTGACGTGAAAAAATATTATGAAAAAATTATTTATTTATTTATTTATTTTTAATTTTTTTTGACAAAAAAACCCATAAATAACACATACAACATTAACAAATGTTGTCGTGCAATATTAGTTTCTCCACTCATGACACAATTATAGTTATATACGAGTTTTTTTTGTTTTTTTAATAATAAATTGTTTTTATCTGTATAAAGTAGTATTTTTTAATTAATCTTATAAAAAATTGTTGACTAAACGATGAAAAATCAACTTATAAAATGTTACATCATATTTTTTTAATATTTTATTATTTAAAAGTAATATTTATAAATATTTTTAAAAAATTTATATTATTTTTAAAATAATTAGTTAATTAATTAAAATTATAGTTTATCATCCTCTGTCTCCACCATCAAACTCATTCATGCTGGAATCTCTCTCTCACTCTCATAGTTATGCTTAAAAATCAAGTCCAATTTACTACTAACACTCTCAAGCAATTTTTTTTTTAATTTTAAGCAAAAATCAATTTTTTTAGCTTATTTTGTTTAAGTAAATTTTGTAGCTTAAACAAAAATTACTGTTTTACTATTAATTTTTTTGTTGCTTAAATAAAAATGCATTATCGCCGTTCCGGCCAAACTGTAAAAAAATTGTCTCGCCCACAACTGTTGCCAAATCGCCACCCTCAATCCGGTCCTGATCCTTCACCTTTGATAGTGTAGTGTTACGAGGAATTTCAAGCCATCCAGGGCTAACCTTGTAATTTAGGAGTTTGGATATCCTCTTCAAGTGAACAAATAACTAATGATAAGTGTATAAATAATTCCATATCATTGTTAAAATAAATATGTTAAATATTTTAATATAGTTCTCAATGAAATTTTGCTATTTAATTCAATTTGATACAACATCACGGAAACGCATTTCTAAAGTTATTGTCGTTATGCTTAACAAATAAAAAAATAACAAATCACGATAGCTTGGTTTGACATTTTTCACAGAAAGAATATCCATGTTCTAAACTCAATTACTTTAAGAGGGAGGGAGAGAATCATTTTAAATGCACCTGTTAATGAAAAAGCACAAATTTTCTGTCAACCATTTTTTTATCGAACACCTTGCCAGCACCTCCCAACCCACCCAAAAACCTCAAGTAAATAGCATCGGAAATGTAATTGCATGATTCGGTATTACTCAAAAGCTTGATTTCAATATTTTGACGTGCTATCGTTTAGGTAACGACTTTCATCATTCTCTACATGTTCTTCTTACTCTATTTGCTATTCTTCCATTGCCTTGATTTCAATCACACATTTGTTGGTTCCTTGCCCTGCAGGAAGCAGCTACAGAAACTCATGAATGTCAAGTCAATAAATACCACTTACAATGGACCACACAAAAATTGTATTGCAGTCAATACCAAGGAAGACAAATGGGGATGGGATCAAAGAGCAACAACGGTGTCTGCCGACCGATTAACTTTGACTAGGATTTAATTGTAGATATTAAAAGTAAAATTATTTGTTAAAATTAAAAAACAAGGACTTATAAAAATAAATATTAATAAAATCAAATAAGATCATGAATTCACTTGAAATTTATTTATTTAGCCATATAAACATGGCACTCTAACAACTGCCCAACTAGTTAACCGTTCCGACATACTTAGGCCTAAATTCTATTCCTTCAAGAAAGAAACCGTGCTTCCACATATTACTTGTTGTTTCCCTGATACTGAAATGCAGTTCATCATGTTCTATGCCTGAATTGAAGAACTCTCCCATCTCAATCTCAAACCACCCATCTCTCCTCACACGAGGGCGTTCCAGTCCCCGAAATCTCTCATCCAGTTCGTAGTCATCTAAGTTGGGGTCCAAACAAACATTCTTGGAGTAGCTATGGCCTCCCAAAATACCCAGTGATAGGGTCACAGGATGGTTGTGAAATCCTTCGGCATCAATCATCTTGAACACAAGATAAACAGCATAGCGAGTGTTTGGGGACAAGGCGCTTGTGCTCATCGTCCCACCAAGTTTTAACCAGCACACAGCAATAAGTCTAGCAACTTCTTGGAACCTGGTCAACACAACAATTGTATTTCACAGAGAGATTGAGCAGAAAAAGACAAAAACATATAATATCAATGAATTAGTAAAACAATGACCTGGACTCTGCCAGGTTTGTCCACTTCCAATATTGGGGAGTACCACCCCATACAATGTGCAGTTCTCTAGCGGAAAGCATGTAACACTTCTTCCCACTCCGTTTGTCCAATTGCAAGCTCTTCAATGTTTCAGCCACACATGACACAACCCATATATGATTTCAGAAATTAATCATTATTTTTGGATAATAGAAAGTCACGATTTTTGCCAGAGAGTTGAGTTTAATCATTAAAAAATAATCAAATTTATTACATTAAAATTATAAACATATAAATGATCAACAAACTAGATCGTCGACTTACGTTTGACTTACGAAGCAGATAATTGATGAACAAAGATAAATGGTATATGTGTACCTTTCTACCCTGATGGGTGATGATGGGACGATCACAAAGAGCAAAAAAGAGAGCCTTCTTAGAGGAAGAGGAAGAGGAAGAGGAAATGTTAGAGGTGAAATCGGGGTTGGAGGGAAGAAAACGTTCCCATACAGTGTTGGATTCAGCAGCAGAATAAAAGGTCTTGGAAACAAGGGAGAGCCTACACACATCCATAGGAGTGGTGTCGAAGGACAGTATTTTTGCGATGCATCCTTCGGGTAACCCTTCCAACTCCGTCTCCTTCTTTCCTTTGATTTTCGTTTCCTTCCCAATTCCGTGTCTGATGAATGCAAAGTTGAAGCTTCTGTATATATATAGGTTGTCTCATTTCTTCCTACCTTCCTCAATATAAATAAATCATGAGGAGGAATATATTATTGTTTTTAAGTAAATATTTTATATATATCATCCTTTTTCATCTTTCTTTATTATGTTATTTATTTTATCTCACATTCTTTTATTTTCTTAAATCTCTCTTAATTATAAAATCGTTGCATAAAAATGTTTTAGGGGTAAAATTTATCTTCAAATATTGTCCCCGCTTGAGGTCTCTTCTTCAATTATTTATTTAGTTTTGTTATTTAAACATAAAAAAATCAGTATTATGTAAAATGTTGCATATAATCAATTTTATTTTTTATTTTTCATATTAATATATCTTGAAAAATATATTAAATTGAAGGAAGGCAACTTTTTATTGTCTCCTAACATTTTTGTTATTGAATATCATTTTACGTACGAAACTACTTGGAAGGCTGCAGAACGCGGACGATGTTACCCATTCACTAGTTATGGATTGAACCCTTCACGTACGCTCACGCGGTTGTGCAAATAGAAAAAAGAAATAAAATTTGTGGAACAAAAAAAAAGAAATATAATTTAAAGCATAAAAATTGTTAAAAATTTAAATTTTGTTATTTTTTTATTATATAAATAATAGTTTTATATAATATATTTTTTATATAAAATTAAATATAAATTTTTTTTTACTGAGAATATTATGAAAAATAGTTTTTATATACTAATCTTAGCTTCTTGGAATTCTTGTTGACTCAAAAGAAAGATAAAAAAATTATTTATGTACCATTCTAGGAATAATTTTAGTTATTTCTTTTAAATTTAAAGTATATTTTTGGATGAAAAAAATATAAAGGTTGAACATATAATTTCAAAATTTTTAGTTTGATGTAAAATTTAGTTTTTTAAAATTAATTAATTAATTATTTTTAAAATTCAGTAAATTTAATTTTTCATGTCATTTTTATTTTTTATTTAAAATATCATAATTAATTCAGAATAAAAACTCTCACAATTTTCTCTCTTCAAATCATAATCGTCTCTCGTGTTATAAAATTTTCAATTTTTATTATTTTTAATTTTAAACTTGTAAAATTATTTCATCATCTAAGTCTATTACAAAAAGATTAAAATAACATATAATCTGAACTAAAAAAAAAGTACAATTAACTAAGAGTGTTTAGTGTATGATTTTTTCTTATTATTGAGAATTTTGTTTCTTACAATTAATAAAACTATGTCTGGTATATCTTAAATATTACTGAAATTTTTATATGATATTTTTTAAAAATATTTTTATATTGTATTTTATTTAAATATTATTTTTTAAAATATTAATATTTTCAAAAATAGTTTTTAATATTTATATTTTAATTCATGAATTTTATTAATAGTGCTAACTAAATTTTTTTTATTTAAAAGTTAAAATTATAAATTTAAAATAAAATAAAATAATATAAAAATTTAAAATATGAGAAGTGTATGCATATATGAATTTTTTTTTTATAAAAAAATTACCTAGTTAATGATAATGACAACTAGAGTGATCAATAAAATTATAAAATTTTAACTGTGAAATTTTAAATAATGTCACGGTTAAAAACATGCAAATTACCGATAAATTTTTTAAAGATTATCGATAGATTTTGGATTTACAAACATAATTACAAATGAGTTAAATTTATTTGTTATTTACTCATTGGTAAATTAATATAGATGAATTTTCAAAGAAAAAACTCTCATTTTAGTCTTTCAAATATTAAAAATATCATGTTAGTCTTTGACTTTCATCTCCGTCGCAAACATCGTTAACAAACAATGACAAAATGATGATATCACATTAAGTGTCATGTCAGAAGCTCAATTGGCAAAAACGACATTGTTTTAAATAAGTGGAGAAGTCAACGCGGCCAAACAGTTGGCAAAAACAATATCGTTCTAGAAAATCTGATTGCCACTCCTCGTTCATGGCGCAAGTTCTTTGACCTCTCTGCCCTCTCATGCTACCATAATACTTTTCATTCTCTTTCTCAACCTCCTCTGGCATCCCTTCTCCATAATTATCTTCCTCATCCTCCTCATTACCTGGTTCTACCTCTACTTCTCTCACAATTGCCCCGTTGTCATTCTCAACCAAACCTTTGATGACTGTACCATCTTCTTCATTTTGAGCCTCATCATTGTTGTGTGCTCGTCTCCACCCACGTGAGCATTAATGTATTGGTCCCATTGATTATGGGTGTTGTCGTTGTTGGGTTGCATCTTGCGTTTAGGATTTTAGGTTTTGTTTCTCAAAAATGAAAGTTCATTGCTTTCTGTTGTGGGAAGTTAATCTTCGAGAACAAATTATACCCTGATTTGATTTTATTTAACAAGTTTGGTTCCTTTTTGTTGTGTGAGGTGTTTTCACTTCTGGGCACTAGTTTATCATCGAGTTAGTTTTAGATTTTCTAATTTGGGAATTCTAATTATGAACAAGAGAGAGTTCAAACTCAAAGGTAGGTCTTTTGTGTTGAAGGGTAGTCCTAATAGTGATGACTATGAGTATGTGAATTTTTGGGTGTTCATTGAATTTTACATGTTTCTTGACGTTTAAGCTGCCAATCCTGCCACATTGGTTTATTTAGTTTGGATTGGGGTTGTAACGGGGTGTTTGTATTGAAGCATTGATTGAAATTGAATTAGAAATTTGAAATTGGATGTGTTTTGTCTAGATAGACACGAGAGTTTTTTGCGGAAGAGGATCCATTTAAGTAGTGACTGACAATGACATTGTTAGGACACTTTTTAATTTCTTGGAACAATGTCATTTTTGCCGACTATTTATTAACTTCTCCACTCCTTTAAAACGACGTTATTTTTGCCAATTAAGCTTCTAACATGTCACTTAACGTGAAACATATCAGCATTTTATTATTGTTTGTTAGCGGTGCTTGGGTTTAGGGACAAAAATGCCTAACAAAGATAAAAGTCAGGAACTAATGTGACATTTTAAATATTTCAAGGGTTAAAATGTTGGACACTAACTATTCTAAGGACTAAAATAAGGATTTAGTCAATTTTCAAATCTATTTGTAAATTACTGATAGATTTTATGACTATAATGTTACAAACATTTTTTTCCATTTGTAATTTACAAATAGAATTTTTCATTTGTAATATTCAATTATTATTTTGTGTTTACTTGTATGATTATTCTTCACTATTCTTAATTATTATAATAATTTGAAAACATAAAAGAATTATAAAATCAAAATTTAAAAAGTTATTTAAAAAATGTTAAATTAAAATGTCATCATAATTCAAGAAGTAAACATCTAAAGTAATAATGTATAAAATAAAATAACAATATCTATCATAAGTATTAGGCATTATCATCGTTGAGAGCAACACCATCATCATTAATAGAGGAGGAGGAGGATGAATGTCACATTAACCCAAATACAGGTGGTGCTGGAACTGGTAGAAGAGGAGGAAGATGTGTGGAGTTATTCATTCTCATAAGTGTGAAGTATGCATGCATCTGTTGCATGTAACACCCAGAATTTTCAGTGTGATGTGACATGATGGTGGAATTGTGAGAAAAGTAATTATAATACGAGAATCAGAATATATGAGTAGATGTGATTGCAATACAAGTATTGTAGTATGACTAGAGGGTGTACTCATAATATATCTATTGTAATACATCGAGTTATGTGGTCAAGACTCATGTATTATGACACGTTGCCCTGTGAAAAAGAATGAAAAATGTTGGTAGTGAGTTCAGATAGCTACTAAGATATACTAGGGGTATAGAGTCCGGAGAAGATTTGAAAAATCTTAGGAAAATGAGGGTGATGAATGCTCCATGTGAACAAGTGCACAATGATTTGCAAAGAGTGAAGGCATTCACAGGCCACACACTTATTTTTTGACAGGTCTCTTAACTATACTTTTGTTAAAAAGGGCCGAGACAGCACACATGTATCCGTGTTGCTGGGGCGGGCTAACCAGCGGCTATCTAAGCTATCAAGTCCTTAAGGGATCCTAGGGGCATTGAATGAGAGTGAAATTGACGTGAAAGTGCAATATATATGAAGTAGTGTAGAAGTTGTATGACTATAATATATGCATTGTAACATATCGGTTAATGTTGTTATGATATATGTGTTATAATACATTGACGGGTGCGATTAGGACACATGTGTTATAATACATGTATTATGATGTATGAATTAGTAGAAAGATGCATGTTATGAACGTTTGCAAATATGATCAATTGTCTGTTTTGTGTATACTCTTTTGTGATAGTGAATTATATGACTTGAGTGTCAGTGTTAATTCAATCCATGTTAGAAAGTATTTTTAGCATTTTATATATATATATATATATATATATATATATATATGATTATTTTGCTTATGTTAAATAAGAGATTTAGTGTTTATAAAAAAAAAAAAAAAGAGATTTAGTGGGGTGAGAGATACTCATCCTTACTAACATTTTCAGGTAATGAAAGTGAAGAGATAAAGATGTCTGATTTATCCTATGATCATAATCCAAGGGTATTGGAAGGAAGATTGCTCTGTAGGAACTGAGATAATTTCAAAAATTGTATTGTTTTATCTAATTATATTTCATGTTGACCAAAGTTTGTAAATGATTTCAATGTTAGATTTTAGAACTTAAATCCTTGAACAAATTTTTGTTGTAAAGAATTTTTTGGAAATGTTCTTAGTGGAAACTCTAAATTTGTATGTATTCAATATAAACCAAATAATTTGCTAGATGTAAACTTAAGTTTTATTTATTACCTTTAAAGTTTCATATCATTCCCGTGTAAATCCTAAACGTTTTGGAATTTTATGAAACTTTCATAAGAAGAAAGTGTAAATTTTGTTTTTGTGCGATTCCCAAGTCCGCGAATAAGAACAAAATATTTTTTTATTATTTATTCGCTATAAATTTATTTATTTTGAATGAAGAAATTGAGGGTGTTATATTGCATCTGCATACACCTCCTTCTGCTTTCTCCCTCGATGCCACCTTTTTCTATATCTTCTCCATTTTATTGGTTCACTTCTTCTTCTATGTACTCCTTGGTCTTCCACATCTCCTCATTTTGTTTTTGGAGCTCTTTATTAAGGAGATGGACTTGAGTGCGGACCATGTCATCTACATCTTTAGGTGCAAAAGAGGGGCATCTCCAATAACAGATGCAGGGGACATTAAGTTCACAAAGTGGCTCCCCATGCCATAAATGCGACATTTATAAAGGTCAACCACCGTATCAAATTACATAGTGTCTTCATAAGCAGACTTTGGGTTCTCAGTAAATGTACTATTTAGTCTTTGAACATAGTGTAATTATATGTTAGGCTCAAGAAATATTTTTAAATATTTAATAAAAAATATAATGTTAGTAATTATGCTTAATATGTAGCTTAGGATCGTGCATTAACTCACTGAGTGTGTGTCTTTTTGAACACCTCTCCATGTGTAGGTGGTTTGTTGAACACTTCAACAATTTCAATTAATAAACCTCTCAAATTTAATTGATAAATTAAATAACATAAAATTTAAGCAAATTTGGAAATCACTAAATAATATGCAGTGATCTCCTTTTATTGGATGCCCTGTTTGTTTTGTTCTTTACAGAGAGATTTTTAAACTCATTTGTATGCCAATACTCCTACAAGGCATGAAGAAATTGGAGTACTATCCAATCTACAGATGATAGATAGGTCTTGATACACCTTAATGTATATTTGTCTTAGTCACTTTGCAGTTCTATTCTTTTAGGCCTTGAAAATTATCTTCTCTTCTTGAGAGAAATGGAGAAGCTGCTCTATATAAATAGAAATTAATTGATACAGGTACAAGAATTAGAGATCTAACAAGACTTAAAATAAATTAATTGACTTTTATTACCTTCCAATCTTTGAACCATTCCATCTTAGTATCCTTAGGTACCTTAGAAAAATTGGTATAAGGCGCGCCATACATCTTTTTAATGGTATCCGTTGGTGAATACCCTTCTGCAGTGGATACCAACTGAATACACAATAAAATAACACAATCATGATAACATTCACATCAAATAAAGTTTTGTGCTATATTTTGTAAATAACTTACTAAGTTGATTCATCTCATCCACATCAATAATGTCTAGGTTTGTGACTGTTGCCCATAGGAAGTTGTAATAATAATAGATCTCTCGCTTGTGCATTGTGTTAAGAGGAAAAATGAGGCAGATTTAGTCAACGTGTAGACTATGAAACTCGTTGGACTAGAAGGGGAGGAGGCATATATCCAGGGGTTGGATACCATGATGAACTAGTCCTGCCCCTAACCAGGAAGGTTTGCATGTAACTAGTGTGGAGGTGGAAGAGCGAGTAGTTGATGGAGAAGTGTTGCCATGAGCAGGACACTGATTAACACTTTTTTTACCTTTACTTACCAGACCTTAATCAAACCTAAATACAAGCACACATATATTGTATGAACATATTTTATTTTACACTATACAGATTTCTAATATGAATTTTGACATAATTTTTCGTAATGTATGAACATTTCCTTACGTATGTTAACACCTAATACAAAAATAAGCATTTTCTTCACACATAATCTATATATTATATAAAAATATATTAATAAATAAATCATAAACATAAACATCACAATCCTAAAACTATTCTAGAGCACATTTTTTTATAACTCAACAAAATGCATATTCTATAATATCTGTAATCACAATTAGTCCCACGATAAATAATAATTAATTTTAGAGAAGGACCTCTACGCCCATCTCCCTAATCTTATAACTTTATCTTAGAAATCATAAGTCTTTATTTTATATTAAAATTTTAAAAACTAAAATGATTAAAAGTTAGAGTATTGTATTAGGAACACAATAATGAAATTTATTTTCTAAATGAATGTTCTAACCACTAACAATGGGCAAAGAATTGAAGATGGCAAGGAGAGAAATAAGGAGATGAGAGAGAGACAAGAAAAACTGGAAAGTGAGAAAGAAGAAGGGAATGTGTGGTTTTGATCTATTTTGCATTATTACAGACATATTTTTTTGTCTATAATTGCTTTAATAAACTGTAATGTTTTTAAATCTTAGTTACAAATAAATTTTTTTGTATGTAACTCTATTAAATGCAGTTGTAGACAAAAAAATGTCTATAAAAAACTATATGAAATGTAAAAAATATGTTTTAAAATATAGACAAATTTTTTTGTCTGTAATTCTTAATTTTTTTGTCTTAGTTTTAAATTACAGATAAACTTTTTTGTTTGTAATTTCTATCTGTGATATATGCCAAATAACGAAAAAAAAATTAAAAATAAATTTACAGATGAATTTTTTTTTAAAATATAAAAAATAATTTTTTTCAATATACTATCTATAAATTTGTCTATAATACAAACTGAAAAAATTTATCTATAAAATCTATTTATAATTTACATGTTTCTAGTATTGAGTTTAAATATAATAAAATGTTAAAAATAGAGGTAAGAAAATATAGAGAAAAAAAAATAAATTGCATATGTGAAGAACTGCATATCAATACGCAAAAAATCTTATATGAAATCTTACTTTGCTCATTTTCTTATTTATATTTATTCTTTTTACCTTAAGTTTGAGGATGGACTAAAATAAATGTTGACTAATATTGAAAAAAAATTACATCGAAATCTTTATTAAAATAAAAAGTAATTTATAAAATTATGTAACTTATCCACCAACTCACTATTTTTTTTTATGAGCCACAGACAGAAGAATTTATCGTGGACAACTACTTCAATAAATAAAGACCAAATAGAGAAATAAAATAAATTAAAATTTAATAACATGGAAAAGTATAATCATATTTTTATTGAGAAAACTTTTTATCTTTGCGAGAATTTTATATTCTTATCTCACAATATGGTTGTCTTAAAAAACTTAATTAAAAAATTATTTTAAGAATGATAGTTTTTTCATAGTATTTTTGAAAAAATATCTATGTTAATTATGAGAATTTAATATTTGATGGTTATTAAAAATTTAAAAGAAACCTAAAACCTAACACCCCTAAAGATAAAAGAAAAATGATATACTTAGTCGTAGAAATAACGAGACGTTGCGAAAGATAACTACTGACCATAACCTTAACTGATGTAAAAACGACCTTTAATTAACGAAAGGGAAACAAAGGAAACGGCTGGATGCCATCCATGCAGGGCTAGGAATGCCACATTTTTTGGAATGAATCTAAAACGACATGCATCTCATGATTAAGTCCTCTCATATCTCCCCCTTTTCTCTCCCACAATTCTGAGGAATTTAATCTCTTCTTTTTTGCATGCCTCCATGCATGGCTTCATTCTTTTCTCTTCTTTTCATCTTTTCTTCTTAAACTCTTTTTCATTCTTTTAGGCTCTGTCTCCCTGTCACGGGGGTCCTTCAATGCCATTTGGAGGACCCTCGTCCTTTATTGTTTCTTATTCTTCTTTGTCGATTAATTAATATAACCAAGGGCAAACTTCGTGCACACTAGAGAGAGAGAAAGAGAAAGACATCATTTTGGCATTCTCATTTTTGGATGAAAATATAGTTTCTAATAAATATTGTTCATAAATTTCTTCCACCACATACACATATATTTGATTTGTATACATCTCGTGGAAGGTTGGAAGCATGAATTGCTTCCCGTGTTGTGGCCCTCAAAAAAGTAAGAGCAGCATAAGCAGGAGTGAGCATGGTTCTCCACCACCACCGGAAACATTTGCAACAAAAACACCACCAGGTATAAGTTCCCAAATATATACATAAATTTTGGAAATTATTATTATTTTAACCAAAACATTAATTAGTTGGTTCTGCGGCATTTATTTTGATCAAACTATATAATTTATGCCAAAAAATTGTCAAGATGAAGATTGATTGATTGATTGATTGATTTGATTTATGTATGACTCGTTTCCATAATTTAAAACATCGCATGTACGTGGTTGCGTTTGACATGCAGATATTAAGAAACCAAAACCAGAGGAGGCAAACCAAGTTGAGACTCCAAATATCCAAGCTCAGAATTTCACTTTCCGTGAGCTAGCAACTGCAACAAAGAATTTCCGTCAGGATTGTTTGATCAGTGAAACGGGATTTGGTAGAGTATACAAAGGGATAATACCTGCCACAGGCCAGGTCATAAACCTTTCAGTTTTTTCATTTAAAGTGCAGAAAAAAAATATAAATTCAACAGTTTGTATCTATGTTTTTTTTATATTCACTTTGTTTTCTTTGGATCTTTCCAGGTTGTGGCCGTGAAGCAAATCGACCGAAATGGGATCCAATGCACTAGTAAGGAATTTCTGGCTGAGGTTGCAACGCTAAGTAACTTGCACCAAGAAAATCTGGTGAATCTCATTGGTTATTGTGCTGATGGAGATCAACGTCTTTTGGTGTTTGAGTTATTTCAAGGGCGTACTCTAGAGAACCGTCTTTTCGGTAGTTCCGTTTCCTTATTTATAATCTTATTTCACCGAGTTTTGAAAATGTTTGAGAGAAATAGGAATAGAAAAGTGAAAAATTATAGATGTAATTAGTAATTATTTCGCTCTTGGGTTGGGGGTATTTATAAATTAAATCTATAGCATATACACATGTGCATTTACCTTGTTCTCTGTTAGTTTTGGTGAGAGTTTCAATCTTAAAATATAGGACTTGTGTGGTTGTGGCAGAGAATAAAGAGGGGGAGGCTCCACTAAATTGGTTTGACAGAATGAAAATAGCAGCTGGTGCTTCTAAAGGACTAGAGTACTTGCACAACAGTGCCAATCCTGCAGTTATATTCCGGGACTTGAAAGCAACCCACATCATACTGGACAATGATATCATTGTAAAACTATGTGATTTTGGATTGGCCAGGCTTTCTGGTGCAGACAAGATGAACCATGCACCTCCAAGAGTTATGGGTACCTATGGTTACTGTGCTCCAGAGTATGTAAGAACAGGTCAATTTACCGTGAAATCAGACGTATACAGCTTCGGAGTTGTCTTGCTAGAGCTCATAACTGGAAGACGAGCCATTGACACGACAAGATCAAATGACGAACAAAATCTAGTTTCATGGGTAAAATATACAAATTTCAAATTTCTTTTCGATGTTGTTTGTGACTTATATGAGAATGTTGATAGTAGTTATAAGCTAATATCTTTTGGATGTCCAGTAGATATATGATTTTGATATATCGATTTCTATCTGTTGTTAGGCACAACCCTTGTTCAGGGACCCCAAAAGATATCCAGATATGGCAGATCCAATTCTTAATAAACAGTTCCCAGAAAAGGATCTCAATCAAGTTGTTGCAATAGCAGCCATGTGTTTACAGGAGGAAGCAGAAGCTCGACCTTTGATCAGTGATGTTGTAACTGCACTCAGTTTTCTTTCCACGGCTCCTACAGAAGTTATTCCACCCTCTCTTCCCCCTGCCACCTCTATCTCTAAGGAGAGTGCTGCCGGTGATAGTGAAAGTGAAAGTGATACAGAATCTGGCAAGGGGAGCCGCAGGAGTGTTGCAGCCAGTGCAAAGAACAGAAAGAGTGATGTAGATAATGAAGATGATTATTATAAGAATGATGACCAACACGGTTCAGATAGCCAACTTCAACCAGCGGTTTCCTCTAAAACAAGCCGCAAAAGCAACTCCAGATCAAGGAAAGAAAAGCTTAGTTCAGATTCAGGAGATGGAAGCATTTCTTCCAGCAGCAAAAGCAGTAGGAAATCACATGGTGCTGTTGGTGATCTAAGCCACAAGAACAGCAGAAAATCTTCTATCAAAGATTTAAGCCAGAAGAGCAGTAAAAAATCTTCTATCAAAGATTTAAGCCAAAAGAGCAGCAAGAAATCTTCTATCAAAGATTTAAGCCAGAAGAGCAGCAGAAAATCTTCCATCAAAGAATCAGGCCACAAGAGCAGTAGAAAATCTTCTGTCAGGGTTTTAAGCCACAAGAGTAGCATGGAATCGGAGGAAGGAAGCATTTCCTCAAGCTGCCGTAGCAGCAGTGTGGTGTCAGAGGATGAAAGTGTTATGTCAGAGCATAGCAGCAGGATTCTATCACACGGAAACATGTCTTTTGGCCATGTCAGTAGTGTTCACTCAGACCACAGCAGCAGCAAAAGGACCGAACAAGACAGCATACATTTAGACCATGCAACCAGCTTGGGATCTGATGCGGGAAGTGGTCACCCTTTTGACCGAATTAGCAGCAGTGGATCAGATTAAGCAAGTGTTCATTCACGATATGAAGTTATCAACCTGTGGTTGCCCCTTGTGATCGTGAACAGACATGCTTGTACTTCGACATGTTCCTTTGTATATTTTTGTGTCAAACTTTGGTTGTTTGTGCAACCCTTCATTTGAGCTATACATGATAACCATATATATGTGTATGTGTGATTCTACTCAGAACTGAGACTTGAAAATTAAGCATCCTCTATATTTAATTGTTTTGGTTAGTATGCGTCATGTATATTTATTGTTTACCTACCTTTGTTTCGAGAACTTGAATGAATATCTCCGTAAATTTCCATTATAACTGTGGCCATTATTGGAAGAGTGATCCCTATTTGTTTTATATCGGAATTGCATGTTATCAATGTTGTTATATGTGCGTGTGACAACTAATGCTAATTAAGAGTCTAAGACAGCTGTTCGAGTTTGTTATCAACTAAAGTGAATATATCCGTCATGTTACATAGCAAAATAAATGGATGAATATATATTGGTATAGAATATTGGCACGGAAAAAAAAAGGATGTTGAAATTTGAGAAAACTCACTTTTCCCACATCGAGTTGCTACTTGTTATTTTGTTCAAGCTATAGATGGACTTGTGTTCTAGCAATATAAACAGACCCAATATTGAAATTACCTGTTTGACTGATTAATATTTCCATAATGAAGTTATAGCAGGTAGGGATACTTTTAAGAGTTGCCAACATCGAAAGTCTAACGTAACATATCTTTTGGACGGTCATGGAGTTGAGATCAAAGGATAGGCAGCTACACAAAACACTGCTGAGCCAAATAATGTATAGCCTATATACTTTATGACAAGGTTGTCGCATATAACGTGACATGCAACTTTGGTTGTTACTACCGATTTATAAATTTCACATTAAAAAGGCAAATGGCTCCAGGACCAGGTCTTGTTGCTTCACGCTGTGAAACAGATAGGTATTGTATAAAATTGCAGCACCGCTTACTTGGTATACCTTTTGCAAGACATAATGGAATGTTTTGTTGAAAGGATCAAAACTCAAAAGGTTCACCGAGTTAAATAGGGGTGTTCAATAGATGAGTTTTTGTGCAAGTGCAAGAGATAAAGAAACTACATTCGCACCAAAAGCAAACAGACAGAAGAGCGTTGCCACTTGTCCAACTCTGCCTTGGCGCCCTATGTATCATCCCAACGACCAGGTCGCTCTCCGCGTTTAAAACTTGTTTTTACTCTTGGTCCATTCTATGTAATCATCGTACTGTTAAAACAACAAACAAGAAAATGAACACTCTGACGGCATATTCTATGACCAAAGAATGTACCGTAAGGCTATTCATTTGCTATTTTAAGAGAATACTTTGTACTTATGTAAAGTACTTCATTAAAGAAAGTCATCATCATTACTTCTCCTTTCTCAGCATTAGTACTTGCACCTTGAAGAATGGGGGGTGAGGTAATACTAGTTGCCGTTGATGCCAGTATAGAAATAAGCAATGATTATGCACTGAACTGGGCATTACAAAATGTTATTAAGGCTGAAGACATCTTAATACTGCTTGCTGTTCTTCCTTCCTGTGGAAGTCCTACACCAACTTTATCCCAAAGGCTTCATTCTCTATCATGTTATTTTCTTGCTTGTAAGTTTTCACCATTCTACTATCCTTCAGTTTCTTTTTCTTTATCTAGCTTTTGGCCGGGTAAGAGTATGGTGCTTTGACAGGCGGTTCGGGGCACATTGAAGGGAGAAGAACTTTTGATCAAGTTGGCCAAAGTAAAAGGGTTATCTCCCGCAAAATAAACTATGTATATGCCAATAAGATGCAGAAGTTATGGTTAGCCAACAATCTGATGCAGGTATTATGTTTAAGACTTCTATTTCTTCACCATACAGCCTAAAGTTTGATGGGTTCTTCTCAATTTCTAACTATTGTGTTGTCCTAGGTGCATTTCGAAGTGAAAGTTATTGTTGATGCTGGCCTTGGCTCAGTAGCCACAAAAGCCAAAGAACTGAAAGCTTCGTGGGTGATACTTGATAGGTACTCTGTCACTTGCTTTTTATCTTATTATTATTCACAGATTTGGTATTTGAAGGCATTAATGAGTAAACAATATGCCAACAATAACACATTTTTAAAATTGTAGATTCCTGAATAAGGAAGTTGCTCAGTGCATAAAACAGCTGAACTGCAATGTTGTACTCATGGATCATGCTATTCCTAGAATCCTTAAAACGGTAAACCCATTGGCAGGAGAAAACTTAAATACGGGTAGGAGCCAAAGTAAGGCAACAGAAACAGACATGATTCATGTGATTCCTAATATCTTGGATTACGGAAGTGCAACAACTCCAAGCACTTCTGATATTAGAAGTTCCACTTTGGGAACTAATTCTTTCTCGTTGCCCAGTACAGAAAAAGAATACCACCGCAAAACCAACCCTTGCACTATCAATGATTCTCATTCTTTTCTTCATCTAAACTCCGAATACTTCAGTGAAGATTTTAAGTACCTGGAAGACAACCCTTCACCTTTAGATAACAAATACGTTCATTTAAATAAGATTTTGAGTGGCGGTATTGATGAATTGAATCACAAATCAGCCACTAGTCCCCTTCAGGAAGAAGCAGAGAACTGCAATGACATTTTAAGGACTAAAATCTGTAAGAGATTCCATTCCATGATCTATAGTCATTGAATTATCAAAAATAGAAATATATTCAATGTATAAAGTTAATTTCTTGGGCATTCATGAATCTTGAAACAGCTGAGAGAAAGCATAATTTTGAAAGAACAGACATTTTAACTAGAAGATTAACGGACTCACCAGGCAAATGGCATGGACCAAATAGCACAATTCAGCCAAAAAGATCAACCACTAGAAGAGACTCCATGACTTCTTACAAGCATGAATCATTGTCTTCCCTTTCTTTTGCTACATCTGACAGCAACTCAATGGCCATGTCACTTTCCATAAAAAATCATTCAGCTCTTTGCTCCATCTGCAAACATAAGATCCCTATTTTCAGAAGTGTGCCAAGGAGGTTTACCTACAGAGAGATAGAAAATGCAACAGGTCGATTCTCAGACAGTTACATGATGGCAGATGGTGGGTATAGTTGCGTGTATAGAGGGGAATTGCCAGATGGACAGGTCATTGCAGTGAAGCAGTACAAGAAACTCAAGTCATTTTCAGCATCAGAATTCTGTTTAGAAGTTGAAAAACTTAGCTGTGCTCAGCACAGGAATCTGCTTATTTTAATGGGCTATTGCATCGACACGGAATGGCTTCTAATATACGAATTTGCTTGCAATGGTTCTTTAGACAAGCACCTATACGGTAGGATTGAAATTGGTGTCAAAGATATTATTAATAACATTTATATGCAGTTATGAACATATGCAAATGTTGCATTCCAATGCTTGTAGGAACAGAAACAAACCAGGTGATGGCTTGGCATGATAGAATGAAAGTTGCGGTAGGCACTGCAAGAGGCTTGAGATACCTCCATGAAGATTGCCGAGCAGGTTGCATTGTACATGGAGACTTAAGACCGAGTAACATTCTCCTCACTCATGACTTTGAGCCCATGGTTAGAGCTTATTCATTTTTATGTTTCATTTTAGGATTTGGACAATCTAAATGTAGAAATCAGTATGAGTATTGATTCAGTAGAGAATAAATGATCCTAATAATTACGTGTCATTTGATGAAGATTGGAGATTTTGGTCTTGCAAGATGGCAAATTAATCCGCAATTAGCTAAGGAGAGTACACATCTAATTGGTACAGTTGGGTACGAAACTCCATCTAATGACAAGATTTTCAGTCAATGTAATATGAGCATGTCATATTATAATAACTTTTTTGTATTATATTTATGTAGTTACTTGTCTCCTGAATACATACAAACCGGCCAAGTCTCAGAGAAAGTTGATGTCTATGCATTTGGAGTTATTTTGTTGGAGCTTCTAAGTGGCTTTAACGCCAGAGAGTTCTCAGGAAAAACAGGCAAACAATCGCTATCAGAATGGGTGAGTTTCCTCCTCTGATAACAAAGACAAAGGATATTTACAATTTAAGCTACTTAGCATAACTTTGCTTGGCCTTGAATGTTTCAGAGTAATACCATGCTTGAGAAGAATAAACCAAATGAGTTAATAGATTCTAGATTGAATAATAACTATGTGGAAAAAGAAGCAGAGTCCATGATGCATGCAGCTTATTTATGCGTTTCACCTCATCCAGCACAACGACCAAGAATGTCCCAGGTTCTAATATTCTTAGCCAAATTTTAGCATATATATTCTGAAAATTCTCCTAACATCATTGTAATTTTTCACCTGCAAGTTTGTAACTACTTATAAGGCATTGTTTAATTGACAGGTATTGAAAATACTAGAAGGAGATATACCCATTGACGGTGCTTCCATGTATCGAAGTTCTAAAATATCTGACAATGGATCAGTTGGATCAATCAAACGTACAAAGGATCATAGAAAGCTTAGTCAAAGTAATAAGACAAATTTGCACGTAAAAAAGACCTTAGATAGCACTTCTAATATAAAGGGGTGCTCTAATCAAATTGGAGAGAATGGCATCACATGGGAATCTGAATCTGTTACCAATCTAGATTATGAAAGCTACTTAAGAGGATCCTTAGCCAAATATGTTCAAAACTTCAGTTGACATAATGGGACTGTAAAATATTCTTTTGTAAGCAAGCATTTTATATCGAATAATAATATTCTCATAAAAATAATATTTTTCATTTTTCTTATAATATTTTATCTAACATTTTTTATTATATTATTTATCTTATTTTACACGTCTTTCTTCTCTGTTTACCTCATTCTTTAGTATAAATGTTATTGTAAAAAACATACTTTGAAATAATATTACACTTGTGTAGTTAAATTCATTTTTAAAAGAGGAGTGATTTTTTAAAATTTTCGCTCCCATTAATAGTCGGATGGATGCTGCAAGTTGATGGATTTTGTTATTCTCAAGAAATGACACATCCAAATATTTTATGTATGACATGTTTGAAATGTTTAATTTGAGACAAACAAAATTTCAATTTCAACCCTTTTATTTTTTTTAAAATTTCAAGCACATAAAGTGTCATGTTTGTCCAATTTCAATCGTTTTCCGACCTGTGGTTGCAAGAAAGCACCTAGTCATTGAAAATTGCCGAATGTTATATGTCAGTAAAAGAAATTAAGAGAATGATGCCATTTCAAATGTTTTCAGAAAAGAAAAACATGCAACAATAAAATTAAACCAAACATTTATCCTTACTTCAGCACTTTTTGTAGATGAAGGGAAATTTTGCATAGAAAAAAGGGGAAAAATCTGCTGAAAATAGTTGCATTAAAATGTGTTTCAAAATTATAAAGCGTAAGAATTGAATTCAAGCAATAAATCACACATGCAATTTTATTGATAGAATTATATTAGAAATAACAGTAAAATATATTGGCAACTTTTTTTATTTTTATTTCTTAATTAACACCTCACACTTGATAGCATTCACTGTATAAACAAAAATGAAATGATTTACTAATATCAATTATCAATTTAAAACAACAATGAGCTTTACTGCTACTAGTTTCTTTCTTTTTCATCTCTCTTTATTGGCTTTACTTCGGATTTTAAAAAGAAGACTGCTAACAGCTATTAGAAAATCATTATATTAAAAAGTCTTAAGTTGATTTATCATTTTTCAATATCAACCTCATCACCTTCGCAAAACATCGAATTTATTTGAAAACGAAAAATGGAATTTATTCAGCTAAGGTGTTGTATTTACAGTTGTAGGATACAAGTAGGATCCACTGTATCCTCACCATCACCAATCTATTTTATGTTTTCAATATCCCTGGCATTAATTATTAACAACTTATCATTAATTAACATTATATAATTAACAAATGGTTAAAGTTTGGTTGTTTTAAAGTCAGTAAAAATTATTTAAATATAAATAAATTTTAAATTTTAAACCTAATTAAAATATGTATTAAAATTAACTTTAATTATTGATAAGAAGTATAGAAATGATTTAAAAAAATACTAACTCAGGGTCATAAAGATATGTTTAAAAAATAAAAGTAAATTGTTTTATTAAAAAAATGTGATAATGCACTCTTAACATAATTTTAATAATTTTTTATTTATTAATTTCTTAGTTAACATCTTAAGAACGTTAGTTAATAAGACTATTAATTTATAGCAATAAAAAATATATATATATTATTTGTATTTATTTATCTAGAGAAAAAATTATACTTATAAAAAAATTTGATCATTTTATTTATATTATTTAGTTTCTTTCTTAATGTATCCTTTATTTATTTTATCACATAATCTCTTTTTGACCTTTACATTATTTAAACTATATAAATATTTTATATATTGTAATTTAAACTTTCATCTAAACAAATAGTATTAATAATAAACATAAATAACAAATGTTTTCTTTAATAAAAAAAAAAGTTATTTTAGAAAGGGTATTTGGCAGTCCGTTGAATCTGGGTTAAAGGATGAGATTGGCCAACTTTTTCTTCTTATTTGACAAGTTTAAAACATAAAAACATATAAATGTGTGTATTTTTATATTTATTTCATTTTCTTTTTCTTTCATCATTCTTCTCTTTTATCCAATTCCCGTGAACCTCAACAGTGAAAGTTTGGGAGCAGCTATAAGTATTCAGATTCCAAGTATTTCAGATGGAAATTGTTTTGTAAAATATTTACACTTGGACAAAGAAAGAAATAAAAAAAAAAGTGTTAAATACGAAAAGTTATATAATATAACGAAGAAAAAGAGAGAGAAATATTGAATATAAAATTGTATAAAATAAAAACGATTTCCAAATGAGTCATACTTTGGTACAGTAACAAATACCCCACCTTTATGCAACAGTAACTGACGGCCCAATTGTAACCATTAGACATTAGACATGGACGTGAGATTGAGGGGTACCCATCCCATACTGTACTTGGCTGCCACTCGTTGAACATCATCATCAACTCATTCACGCTATAAATTAATACACTTCTTCTCCTACCACCATTCACACTCTATCATTATCATATATTTTACTTTACTTTTCACTTTTCACACTAAACTGCCTCGGCTTTTATTGGGAAGGAATGGATGTAATTAAGCTTCTTTTGTTGGGTTCATAGCTAGGGAATAGGGATATATTATTTAAGTTAATTCATGCATGTGTTTGATGATGATATATAGGAATGGGAGAGATGCGCAACGATTCCAGCGTTTGGCAACTGGGATTTCGCCAATGAGCTCCCAATCACTCGCTATTTCGAGTGTGCCAGACACACCGGTTTACCCCGTTACAGTTCTTCCTCAGCCGAAATTGCTTGTGCCAATCATCATCGTCATCACCTTCCACTACGTAATCATCATAAACAGGTTTCCTTAATTTCATCCTCAAATTCATGCAGCATCATCATCATCATCATCATCATTCAAATTTGTTAAAATTACGCAATTATATGTACTTCATGGTATAGGAGAAGAGGAACAAGGAAAGACGGTGCCAGCATGTTAATGATAGCAAAGGAAATGCTTACGACGTAAGGGAACATACCAAGAAGCCAATTAGAGTGAGCAAGCAGCAGCAACAAAACGACACCGTTGCACCACTTCCCAAACCAGTAGTTGACGAAGATCTCTATAAGATCCCTCCTGAACTCCTCCACGCAGCCAACAAAAGGGTGCCTCACCTGACCCAACTTTTCTATCTTCTACTCTTTTATATACCATATTTGTGTTATTACTAATTTAATTTTTTGGCATAATTAATTTGTGAATTTGTAGAAGAAAATGCTGGGTTTCATTTCCAAGTGTCTTGTGTGTGATGAGCAATGCTAAGCTGCAACTCCTATCCATCCTAAGCTTGGTTTCATTTTTATTGGCCGTAGTTCTTCCTTCAAGTCAAGTCAGTTTACGATATATTCTGATACTGTTTGTAAGCATTATGTGATAGACTCAATGTCCGAATGTCTTTCCTTAGAATAATGATGCATATATGTAAACCTGTGAGGTGGGGATAAGGATAAGAGGCTTGGAAAAGGAAAGAAAAAGAAACTTGATGGTTGACATAATAAGAAAAATAAAAGAAAAGAAAAGATAAAGAAGATGGTATAAGAAAATAGAAGTATATAATTGACGTTAATAGTCAAGGCACCTATTGGTGGCGGTGAAGTTTCCTGTTTCTTTTTTTGGAATCAATCATTTGGCAGTCTGCATTCATGCATTGACTACTCATCAATCCACTGTCACTCTCAAGGACAATAGAACTTTTGTTTGCCAAAGAATAGGGATGGATGTTTTCATTTTACTTGAAACGAAGTAATGTGTCATAATTGAAAAAATAAAGTTCAAATTTAGAGATGACGGGTGATATAAATCGTTATTCTATTCCTATTTTTGCCGGACAAAATTTTGTTGCTCACTTCCATTTTCTTTTGCTGATAATCACTAAATGAACATTTTTTTATCTCTGACATCTCTGACACACTGATAATAACGAACACAAATGCAACCTGTCATCGCTGGAAATTGGTTATCTATAAACTTGAGTTCGATGTCAAATAAGGTAAATGAAGAATAAGACCACAACTGCAATTTCTTGTAGAGAATAAAACTTGTTGAAAAAGAAGAAAACTATGACACCATACATTCATTGATGTGGCCTATTGCTAGTGAAGCTACAGCCACATGCAAGAAATTCATTTGCAAAGAGGGATTTATAATTTCCTAGCGGACAAATTTGAGCAGGTCAAGAACAATGTTGGCTATCGTCTTGGCCCTTGGAGTCCCAGACACTGCAAGATTAGAGAGTGAATGGTGTTCTTCTTCCTCGGCATTAATTTCTAGCAACTTTAAAGGATGGTGTTTACAGATGCTATGGAGAATTGAAATAGAGTATTCCTTGATGAGTGACCCCGGGTTCTCCCTTAACAGATCGAGTAATAAGGGAACAGCCTCATTACCAACCAATGCATCAACAGCACTTAAATGGCCAGCGAGAAGTGCAAGTAGAGACATCATCTGTTTAACTTGGATGTTGTTTATGATCTTGTCAATAATAATTTCCACTATCCCTTCTTCTACACTCCACTCTTTAACTACATCTTCCAAACATAGGTTGAATAAAGCCGAAGCAGCATTTTTTGATGCTGATTCATTTTCACTATCTAACAGCCGCACCAAATGGTCCAAAGCGTCAGATGTTCCAAACATGAGCCTATTGGGTTGATCGGATGACAACAAGAAAATGGTAAAAGCTGCATTGCTTCTTGCTCTGATGCTTCCTGATCTCACTGAATCAGTGAGCAAGGAAGTGATCTTCTTATCCTTTACAAATATTTTTCTGTTGTCTTCAAGAATTGAAGCATTTAGAACGGTTGTGACCAAGTCCTCGTGGATTTGAGGGTGAACACAATGAATGCCACCTGATAATGGACTGAGCAAGAGATGAATCACTTCTTCGTTCCCAAAGAGTTCTCGAAATGGTGGGACTCGCTCTGTTAGCTGGCGAAGCTCTTTTGCAGCTTTTAACTGTTGAGGTTCAGAGAGTGACAACTGGTAAAGCGAAGAATGCAAGCGGTGCTTGTGGTCTTCAGTTAGTTTTGCATAATCACTGTCTTCTATCGCAACTCCATTCTCTTCACACCACTTCGAAATCAAGCATTGGGCTGAATTGTTGGGAGCAAGGGTACAGTCAGAAATGATTCGCTTTGTCTGATCGAAAAGTCTGTTCACATCATCCGTCCACTTCTCAATCGATTTCCGATCATAAGTCTGCACCATCCAAATAATTCATTTAGTTCTACGACAACGAGGACCACCTTTCCATATCAAGACAATCTTTCTAACATGTTTTGTAATGAATAATTTTCAATTTTTCTATCTTTTATTTCTGTAAATTCTCTTAATTATGCTAACAAGTGCTCTTAAGTTACTATTTGAAGAATCAAAATATATTTTTTTTATAAGAAAATATAATAAATATAACTCCTCTGACGATTTTGAATACAATCTATGTTAAAAGAATGAAAGATGAAGAGGGTTAGACTAAAGATACAAGCGTAAAGAAAAAGATAACTGTGATATGTATCTTAAAAGAAAGAATGATCAAGAGGGTGAGTGAGAGAGAATGGAGAAACCTCATTGTTGATCAAGAAAACAGGATCTGTGATTAAGCGACCAGAGAGGGAACATTGAAACTCTGGGGGAACAGTCAAGTTGCCCAAGATGGAGGAGTACTTAAAATCCTTGAGAGTCTTAAGAGCTTGGATTGCATCGTCGAAGGCTAATAGTGAGGTGCCATCGTCCTCCACGATGCTATTCATCAATTCCCGCAACTTCGCCTTCAATCTTGTTCTGTTGTCCTCGGCGCCCATTCCCTTTTCTTCAGAGTTAAAGAGCGTTGATGAATCTTGATAACAGAATTACGAAGACTAGGTGTTGCATGTAGAGCATAATGTTTGGGAAAAAGACAAATATCGTTCCAGTTATAACGGCGCTGTGTAAAAAAAAAAGAAGAAAAAAAAAAAGAAAAAAGAAGCCTGATTAAGACATATTTTACCTATTTTGGTAAAAAAAAAAAAAGTGTAAGGAAAAGGTTCAATACTCTTGTATAACTGAAGTTAGTGATCATCACAATTTTTGTGAAGTTTTTTTTAAACATAAGAGAATTAAAAAAAAACACTAGTTTTAAGTTGAAAAAAGATGATTTCTCAACAAGTTTTGATAAAGATAGTAAAAGGAATTTTTGCCAAAAGGGTAACATATTGAGGATCACTATTAGAAATACTAGATAGATTTTTTTTTTCTTGAATTTAGAGATGATAATTAAAAAAATTGAATTTTTTTAAAATTTTTTAAGTAAATTAGTCTATAATACGGATAGAAAAAAATTATCTATAAAATTTGTCAATAAACATTTATTATAGAAAAAAATTATAGGCAACTAAAAGAGATTAGTCCAAGTAACAAGAGGTTTGATATCGCTTAAACAAGGTCCTAAGTTTGAGTATTTATGTAATGTATGCAAAAAAAAATTTAATAATTTAAAAATAAGACAAAAAATAAGAATTGTCGATAGAATCCCTCTTTAATAATGTGTAGTTATAGATAGAAAAATCTATCTATAATGTGCACCATTTTTCTCTGTCTCTCTCTCATCTTTCTCTATCATCTTCAATTTTTTGTCTATTGTTGATGGTTGGAGCATTCATTTTGAAAACAAATTGTATCATTGTATTCTTAGTACGATTCTCTAACTTTTAATTAATGTAGTTTTTTTTATTTTTTATGTAGAATAAAGACTTGTGATTTTTAAGATAGAGTTGTAGAACTAAAGATTGCATGACTAGGAGATATGCATAGAGGTCCTTCCCGAATTGTTTGTACTATTTGTTGTAGATTATTTGTGTTTGCAGAGATTATAGAATATGCATGTTGTAAAATTATAAGAGATGCAATTTCAAATAATTTTATATTGAAATTTGTATGTTTAGGGTTTATTTATCAATATATTTTACGATTAAAACTTGATCTTCTTTGTTGTTTAAGCTATCTGCACACTAGCTTGTTGTAGGCTCTTGAAACATGTTTGATTAAATAAAGATATTAATTTTTATATAAAACACATTTCCTTAGCATGATGGGTGCAAAGGAAAAATATAGGGGAAAAGTTGGATGGGATGATTGGCATATGATTTTAATTTGACCTTATTTTGATTATTATATTACATTCACTAGACAAACAAAACTAACCGAATTTTACTATTTTCATAAAAGTATCTGCTTTTAATCATGCTTTGTGTTGGTTTAAGTAAGCAATTGAGTTGCATGATTTATGAAAAGGAGAAACTAAGGTTCTTTTGTATCTTTTGAAGTATTGGCAACTTCATAATCGCATGGATTAAGTAAATGGTTAAAAAGGGAAGAAAAAAATAGATTGGTATCCAGTGACAAGAAGTCCTTCAAATGAAGATCAAGTGGTGCATCTACAATCAATTTGAATAATACACCAAATTTTTGCCACTTTTGTTTGGCCCTTTGTTGAATTCAATTTACTAAAATGAGTTTTACTAAGGTAAGCATGTAGTGAATACTTTTATTCCAGATGAATCCAAGTAAGATAAAATATGATATTAAAAATTATAATTTTACTAATTTAATATACATAATTAAATATTCATACATTATGAGAGATTCTACTGAAATTTACATTAGAAATTCATGTAATGTAAAATAAAAGATATTCATACACTATTTTGTACTTGTATTAGATTTGATTCATGTATGGTAGGTAAATGTAAGAAATGTGTTACTTAGTGTTCTGCTTGTGGCAGTACTTCTCCATCAATCACTCCCACTTTTACCTCCACACCAGCTGCAGTGTAGACCTCCCAAGATAGAGAACAAGAGCGATTCATCATGGTGCTCAACTCTAGGTATGTATCTCATGCCCCTCCAGTATAATTAGTTTCACAGTCTGCACTGTTGACTACATATGCCATATTATCTCCCTCTACACTACGCATAGGCAAGGAATCCATTATTGTTACATCTTCCTATGGACAATAATCACAAATCCAGACACCATTGAGACTGCTTCTTGGTTTAAGATGGGATGGATCCTCTTGGTAAGTTATTAACAAAATATGGCATAAAACTTTATTTGATGTGAATGTTATCATAATTTTGTTATTTTATTGTGTGTTTAGTTGATATTCACCACAAAAGGGTATCGACCAAGTAACGGATACCATTAAAAAGATGTTAAGATGTTGATGCGCCTTATATACCAATTTTGCTAAGGTGCCTAAGAATACAAAGATGGAGTGGTTCAAAGATTAAAATGTAAAAAAAGTCAATTAATTTATTTTAAGTCTGATTAGATCTCTAATTCTTTTACATGTATTAATTAATTTTAATTTATGTAGAGCAACTTCTCCACTCCTCTTAGAATGAGAAGATGATTTTCAAAACCTAGAAAAGTTGCACTGTAGAGCAACTAAAATAGATGTACATTGAGGTCTGTCCGGACCCGTTATTTGCAGATTGGATAGTAGCCTTCTTCCTTCATGCCTTGCAAGAGTATTGGCAAAGAAATGAGTTTCAAAATCTCTCTATAAGGAACAAGAAAAATAAGGCATATAATAAAGGGAGATCAGTGCATATTGGTTGATTTATGCCTTTTGCTGGCACTAAGGCCAACTTGGTTAGTAATTTTTAATTTTTTTAAATTTTATGATATTTAATCTATCAATTGAATTTGAAAGGTTTATTAATTGGAATTGCAGGAAAAGTTGTTGAAGAAACTATATACGCATGGAGAGGTGTTTAAAGAGACACATTTGCAAAAGAGACAAAACTTAGTAAGTTAATGCACAATCTCAGGATTTCAAGCTACATATGTAAGTATAATTACTAACATTATATTTTTTATTAAAGATTTGAAAAATATTTCTCAAAGTTAATATAATAGTTATTTCTACTAAATTGTAGGATGATTATGTTCAAAGGCTAGAAGCTTTATCTATTGAGAACTCAAAGCATGTTGATGAGGATGTTATGTAGTCAGAGATAGTGGGAAACTTTTATAAAGGCAACATTTATGGCATGAGGACTTATTATGCAGACTCAATATCTCCTATATCTGTTACTAGAGATGCCCTTTCTTTTGCGCTTGAAGAGGCGGAAGACATGGTCTGCACTCAAGTCGATACCCTAAATGAAGAACTCTATAAACAAAATAATATGTGGAAGACCAAGGAAAGTACATGGAAGAAGAAGTGGGCCAAGAAAATTGAGAAGAATATAGAGAAAAAGGTGGCATCAATGATGCATAGAAAGGTGTAGCTGTAGCATATGCAGATGTAGTAGTTGCATGAATACGTCGAGTTCATGAAAGCAAGTAATTTTACACCTCTTCCTCCTCTGCCACCAGTTCTAGCACCACCAGTATTTAGACTCATGTAAAGTTCATTCTCCTCTTCCTTTACTGATGATGATGTCGCTCCCGAAGATGATTAAGCTAAGTACTCATGATAGACATTATTATTTTATTTTTTATATTATTACTTTTGATGTTTACTTTTTGAATTGGAATGCTATTTTATTTAGTATTTTTTTTAAAAATAAATTTTAAATTTTGATTTTATAATTTTATTTATGTTTATAAATTATTGTGATAATTAAGAATATTAAAGAATAATTATACAAGTAAATAAAAGAAAAAAATTAAATGTTACAGATGGAAAAAATTACAAACAAATTTAAAAATCTATCTATATTGATTTATCGACAAAGAAATTATAGACGAGTCTAACCTGTCTATAAATTCATCTATAATAATAAAATTCATCAATAACATTTCAAAAATTCTTCTATAAATTTGAATGTAAATCACGTATTTTTAGTAGTAGAGATTTGTCGAAAAGAAGTATTTTACTTCAAAGAAAGGTGATTTAGAAGATGATGAATTTAAGTCTAAAAATTCAAATGTATTTGGAGCAGTTATTATCAACTGAAGATCAAGATACATAATAAAGATCGTGGATGACATACAAAAGCAATTATAAATAAAGTGTTTTAAACAGTTGTGATTTAGACTTATGATTTTTAAAAAGTTATTGTGTGATAATTATAAATAGGATTTCATTTTATTATTCATGGCTTACAACTTTTACACATTAAACACTTGCACTTAGAATCTCTCCATGCCAAAGTTCTACACTGGTTAGACCCAATTATCAAGAGATCAATAGTTCTTTATGTTGATTGTTGTTGAAGTTGTACATTTACATTCTAAATTCAATTTCAATCTAGTTTTTTTTTACTAATCTTTATTGCTTTATGCTAACGTTGAAATTCTTCTTTTACTCCTTTATGTTCTTGTTTTATGCTTTTGCTATGACATTTTCATAATTACATTAAGAACACATTAAAAAGAACTTGTAAAGAAGATCTAAAATTAAATTATAAATTGTTCTTGAATTTATTTTTTTATTTACAAAAATTTACCTTAAACACATATATATTCGCACAAACCATGCACTTTCCAATTATGCAACAATACACACACATGGCACTTTTTAGGAGGTTTTTATAATTTGAAATTATAAATATATGAGTTATTTTGTAAAATTGCATGAATTTGGTTTAATGAAAAATAACGATAGCATTTTTATATGTCAGCAATTTAGTTACACTCAAAAGTCGTCATTGACAACATTTAAAAAAATTAATATGAAAAATCATCATTTAAAAAAAATTATTTTCTAGCAACTAAAATTGTCATTGATAATTTTTCAAACAGTAAAATAACAACAAAAAAATATCAATGCACTAAAAAAATTAGTAAATTCATTTTTGTCCTACAAGACAAATTGTTGCTACTACAAAACTTCTAAATATAGAAAGATTTACATACAGTTCCATCCAGTCTATAATATTTGTGTCGATAAATAATTATACATGAAAAAAATTTATCTGCAAATTACAGATAGAAAAATCTATTTGTAATTGGTATGTGAAATTTAAAAAAGAAAATTACTTTTTCTTTTCAACCATAATTATTCTTCGTTGTTCCTAATTATCACAATTTATAAACATAATGAAAACTACAAAATATTTAAAATAAAAAATTATTTATAAAATATAAAATTAAAATGACATTACAAATAAAGAAGTAAATATCCAAATAAATAATGTCAAAAATAAAATAATTGTTGTTATTAGTGCATTATAAAATCTTATGAGTTTGTTAATTTAATAACAGCTGAAAGAAAGAAATTAAGTATGAATAACCTAGCCCCTTATCTCGTTTTATCCTATAGTTTCGTTAATTACACGTGGTATGATCGCCTACAATGCAACTAACTAATCAAATCGTAACATACACAATATAATTCAAAAGAATAAAAATCAAACATTAAAGGAAAACTAATACCAAAATTAAAGTAAAAATCACACAAAGTTTGCAGTAGGATTCGTCATAACCCTAGCTATGAGTTTAGTTACTCATAACAAAATAAACTCGAAGATCGCGATAAATAAATCCATAACCACAAAGGAAAACCTAAACAAACAAAAAAACTAGAAATGTAGAAGATGAATAGAGTTCTCGTTCTTCGAAGAAGCGCTCAATCACTTGCTTGGACTCTAAGGAGAAGCTTGTTGTCCTTGCCAATGGTCTCCAATGACTCTCAAAGATGAGTTTGGGTAGAACTAAGCAGAGAAAGAAAGTGTGTAGAGAAGTGAAAGTGTCTCAAGTGTGGAGCATAAGGTCTCTTTATATAGGCTGTGGCCTGAGTTTCCAGTCTGTTAAGCTCTATCTTTTCAAATCAATTTTATCCACAATTGGAATCTTAACTAAAAACTGCTACAAATCTTTATCTAAATTTAAATTTTAAATTCAAAATTCAAAATTCAAACTCAGATTCATATAGCACAGCAAGAACTAAAAGTATTTAATTTTTCTCCAAAATATCTTCATAATGCACTAATAACAACTTTCAGCTAAACTGCAACAATTAATAACATAATTAGTGTAAATATATATAAAATAAGGTTTAAGTGTATAAATATAAATCATAAAATATATTAAAATGTGAACTTATCAATCCCCTCATACTTGAGATTTGCTTGCCCGCAAGTAAAAGTCCTAGCTAAAGAATAAAGGAACAATTCAAAACATATCATCAAAACAAGAAACCCAAAACAACAGAGATACAAAGAACACGAGTAATATCGCTAAGTTTAAGTAATCAAAAGTTATTTAAAATTTTATATTCTCTATCTTCTTACTCAATCATTAAACATTGATACTCTAGTATCTTCCCTCTCTTTCAGTGTATAAGGACAAAAATAGAGAGCGCTCAGTCCCTCTAAGAAGAAATATACTACCATAGGTTTGACGATAAATCAACTCTCCACTAAATTAATTGAATGCAATTAAAAATCATGAGGTCTTCTACAAGTTATAATATGGCCAAAAGGTTATAATAATTAAGATCAGATAAATGAAGGAAAAGGATACACAAAGGGTTAAGTTAATTAAAACAATCACAAATATCTCCTAAGTTTATAAATGAATCTCTTGGAGTAATAATTTTTATATTTTCACTTTCTTTACTCCTATTTTCTTTCATTCAAATGTAAACTTTTTTTCTTTTTTCTTTTTTTTTCACATTAGAGATATAGAGAAGAATTTTTCTAACAATCCAACAACTTAATTGCTCCATTTACAAACCCAAGGTCAACAAAATATTTCATAATTTTAATATAAAGGACCAAGAAAAATCAATAAAGCTCAAAGTGGGCAATTAGTTGTATATCTTTCTCAAACATGTTGAAGGTCAAAAAAAAAAAAAAATCCTAATATGTCTCAATCATATTTAAAATATGCAATCAAAAGGAGTAGCCTCAAATTGATTACAAGTCAAGTTCTAGAACATAAATCTCAAGGGAACAATCACACAAAACAATGAGAAAAGGGATACAATTAAATTAAGATAAAAATTTCCTTTAAGGCTCAAAACTCACATATGTGGGTTAAAGTTTAATGTAGAGCAAAAAACTAGAGATCTCAATTATTTATTTATTTATTTAATGACTTCAAAACTCAATGGAAATTACTCAATCATGTTCTTATTATTTGCAAAAAAAAATTGGGTTGCTTGGGATAAAATTTTCAAAATTTCCTTAGAATAAGGACACAGGAAATTACTTGAGAGCAAGTAATGAGATAAGTAATAATGGAATCTCCCTCATATTTAAAGCATAACATTATCCTCAATGTTTAGAGAAAAAAAAATGAAAAAGTAAGGATAAAAAGGGCAAGAGAAATAAAGAGAAGATGACTTCTTGAATGTGAGACAAAATGCTTAAAAAAGCCACTCCATTCTAAAAAATAAGAATACAAAATAAATAAAAGTGAACAGGTTGCCTCCTGTAAGTGGTTGTTTTACGTCACGAGCTTGACGTCCTATTGGGCTATTGTAAGAACATAGCCTATTGGGTGGAAGTTACTCCATCTATGTATAGTTTGGCCCTCTGACCATTAACTTGAAACATCTTTCTCCCAAATTTAGAAACTTCTAAGACCCTGTAAAGAAGGACCTTGAGTATTGTATAAGGGCCAATCCAACTGGACTTTAGTTTTTCAAGGAATAATCGTAGTTGAGTTGTAGATTAACACTTTCTCCTTCATGGAACTCACGATGTAAGATATGCTTGTCATGCCACTTCTTAGTGCGCTTCTTGTACAGCTTGGCATTCTCGTATGTCATAAGGTGCATCTCATCCAGTTCATTAAGCTCTAATAATCTTTTCTTACCTGCAAGCTACAAATCAAAATTAAGGAACTTCAAGGCCTAATAGGCCTTGTGTTCTAATTCAACAGGTAAGTGACAAGCTTTTCCAAAAATCAAATAATAAGGGGACATGCCAATAGGAGTTTTAAAAGCAGTACGATAAGTTCAAAGCGCATCATCTAATTTTAAAGACCAATCTTTTCTAGAACTATTAACTGTGTGCTCCAAAATATTTGTTAACTCTCTATTAGATACTTCAACTTGTCTACTGGTTTGGGGGTGGTAGGGAGTAGCAACCTTGTGGGTAACACCATATTTTTCCTAGAGATTATAAAAAATTTTATTACAAAAATGAGTACCTCCATCACTGATAATTGTCCTAGGGGATACAAACCAAGAAAAAATATTTTTCTTAAGAAATTTAGTAACCACCCTAGCATCATTAGTTAGTAAAACAGCTGCTTCCACCCACCTAGAGACATAATCCATAGCAACCAATATGTATTCATTATTAAAAGACTTAGGAAAAAGTCTCATAAAATCAATACCACAAATATCAAATATTTCACAAACTAAAATATTGTTAAGGGGCATATCATGCCTTCTAGAAATATCACCACTCCTCTGACATTTATCACATAATTTTACAAAACCATAAGCATCTTTAAAAAGTGTAGGCCAATAAAAACTATTTTGCAAAACCTTATAAGCAGTTTTAGTGGGCCAAAGTGGCCTCCCACCTCTCTAGAATGATAGTGCTCAAGAACTACGATAAATTCACTTTCAGGAACACACCGCCTAATCAAATTATCCCCACAAACTTTAAACAAATAAGGCTCTTCCCACAAATAGTATTTAACATTAGATAAAAATTTTCTCTTTTGTGAGGATAAGAGTCCATAAGGAAAGATTTTACTAACTAAGAAATTTACCAAATCCGCATACCAAGGTGCCCCAAAAATAGCAAAAATTCTCTCATCAGGGAATGTCTCTTTAATTTCTACCTTGGTGTTCTCCCTCACTGAGGGGTCTAATCTGGATAAGTGATCAGCAATAGAGTTCTCACTCCCCTTTTTATCTCGGATCTCTACATCAAACTCTTATAGTAAGAGAATCGATCGAATAATCCTTGACTTAGCATCCTGTTTAGCCATCAAATATTTAAGAGGAGAATGGTCAGTATAAACAATGACTTTAGACATAATCAAATAAGGGTGAAATTTATCAAATGCAAATATCACAGCTAGCATCTCCTTCTCAATAGTGGTATAGTTTCGCGGTGCTCCATCCAAAGTTCTACTTGCATAATAAATGGCTTGAAAAATCTTGTCCTTCCTCTACCCAGAACTGCTCCAACAGTTGTATCACTAGCATCACAAATAAGCTCAAAGGGTAAAGACCAATAAGGAGAAATAACCACAGGAGCATCAATTAACTTACTCTTAAGAGTATTAAAAGCAGATAAGCAAGCATCATCAAATTTAAACAATATACCCTTAGCTTACAAATCAGAAAGAGGTTTTACTATTTTTGAAAAATCTTTAATAAATCTCATATAAAATCCTACATGCCCTAAGAAACTCCTAACAGATTTAACACATGTGGGAGAGAGAAGTTTAGCAATAACTTCTACCTTAGCAGAGTCTACCTCTATACCCTTACTAGAAACTTTATGCCCCAAAACAATGCATTCGTCAACTATAAACTAACATTTTTCTCAATTTAAAACCAAATTAGCTTTTTTACATCTTTGTAAAACTAAATCAATGCTATGCAAACAATTATCAAAAACGTTGTCGTAAATAGAAAAATCATCCATAAAAATCCTAATACAATTTTCTAATAAATTAGAAAATAAGGCCATCATACATCTCTGAAATGTTGCGGGGGCATTATACAAACCAAACGACATCCGTTTATATGCAAAAGTACCATAAGGGCATGTAAAAGTAGTCTTTTCTTAGTCTTCTAATACGACAGATATTTACATGTAACCCGAATAACCAAACAACAATAAGATTCACGCCCAGCCAATTTTTCTAAAATTTGATCAATAAAGGGAAGCGAGAAGTGGTCTTTCTGGGTGGCCTCATTGAGCTTCTTGTAGTCTATGCACATTTGCCACCCAGTTACTTTTCTTACGACAATAAGTTTCTATTGCTCATTTTTCATAACTGTGGTTCCTCCTTTCATTGGTACAACCTGCACAAGGCTCACCCAAGGGCTATTAGAAATAAGAAAAATAATATCAGCATCTAATAACTTAATTACCTCCTTTTTTACTACTTCCTTCAAATTGTGGTTAAGTCTCGTTTGAAGTTGAACCTTGGGTTTGAATTTCTTCTCCAAGTGATTCCGGTGGGTGCAAATGAAAGGGTTAAAACCCTTGATGTCATGAATGCTCCACCCAAAGGCCTCCTTGTTCTCCCTCAAGACTCTCATCAATTTCTCCTCCATAATATCTGTCAATTTAGAAGAAATTATTACAGGAAGAGAAGAGGGAGGAGATAGAAAAACATATTTAAGATTAGAGGGGAGGGGTTTAAGCTCTAATTCAAGGGATGTTATTTAATGGATGGTTTAGGAATTTTAATATCTCGTGCTCCCAAGCTTTCAAAATGCCTAGGCACCAACCATCGACTCTGATTCCTACTCTCCAAAGCTAAAATTTCATCTATTACTTCCTCTGTTTCTATTAGAGCGTCTTTTTCAAGTGTGAGAATTTTCTCTAGTCCTCAACCTATCAATTAATTGTACACAATCTAACGAGGAAAAATGATCATTTACAGAAATAAAATTACAATAATAAAAAATAGAAGGGTGTTTAAGAGAATTAAAAACTTTAAAAATAACTTCTTCATCATTTAGCCTCAATGTGAGTTTCCCTTACCGGACGTCTATAATGGTCTTCCCAGTGACTAAGAATGGTCTCCCCAAAATAATGAGAACCTCATTATCCTCCTCCATGTTTAGTACAATAAAATCTACAGGTAAGATGAAATTGTCTACCTTTATCAAGACGTCTTCTACTATACTCCTTGGGTAAGTGATGGATCTACCTACTAACTGCAAAGAAACAGAGGTAAGTTTAGGTTCTTGCATACCCAATCTTCTAAAAATAGAGAGAGGCGTTAGATTTATGCTAGTCCCTAAATCACATAGGGCTTTATCAAAATGAGAGCTACCTATAGTACAAGAAATAGTAAAACTCCTTGGGTCTTTAAGTTTTGGAAGTAGCTTTTTCAAAAGGATTGTGGAGCATTCCTCATTAAGCCTTAACAGTTTCAAATTCCTCTAACCTCCTTTTATTGCTTAATATTTCCTTAAGGAACTTAGCATATTTGGGCATTTGAGAGATGGCCTCCACAAAGAGTATGTTGATGTGCAACTTCTTCAAAATTTTAAGGAATTTGTTGAACTATGGGTCTCTCTAACTGCTTCTCAACCTCTGCGAAAAAGGGATTTGAAGTTCTTGAGGCCTGAACATTATTGATGGTGCTTCTTTCTTTTCTTGTTCTGTTTCTGCGATGTCAGCATGGTCATGCATATGAGGGAGCACGAGCGTGCATACAGCAATATTCTGCGACTTTGGCACATTTCCAAGCAATGTCTTCCCGTTTCTCAATGTAATTGCCTTGACATATTCTTTGAGGTTAGGTTCAGGCTAGGAGGGCAACATACCTAGTTCTTTTTGAGTCAACAAATTTTTAAGTTGTCCCAATTATGATTTTATCTTGGATGTATCAGAGCTTATTTCTGAAAACTTCTTGTCCATTATTTGCGTTTGTTGCTCTATCTGAAGACTTTCTTGTTCCATCTAAGACTCAAGCTTTGAAATTCTCTGCTCTAATTGAAAGGTTGATGGCTCTCTCCTTTTTGTCCTTACCCCTTGAGATTCTATATGGTGAGGGCGATAAATATTTGAATTTTGACCTTCTTGGCTATTCTCCCATGAGTTCATAGGTTTTCTACGTCATCCAAAATTGTAACTGCTGCCCAAGAAGTTAGCCTCCTCAATCTTTAGAGGTTTTGCTGATGGATTTTGTGCCCTTAGTAAGAATTCCATTTGCTTTGACAGAGTTTCCAACTTATTTGTTATTGATTCGTTACTTTCTGCTTGGTAGATTAGAGCGGCTTCCTTCCTTTTGCTTGTGTGATGATCTGTATGCCATTAAAAATTACTAAATGCTATCTTTTTTTATCAATATATGGGCTGTTGTTGGTCCTTTGCGTAGGAAGGATTCTCCAGCAGCTGCATTAACTGTAACTCTATTAGAAAATGAGAGTCCAACATAGAAAATCTGCATTTGCTTCCACATAAGAAAACCATGATATGGGCATCTCCTTAAAAGTTCTCCAAAGCGCTCTCATGTCTCAAACAAAGATTCAGACTCATATTGTTGAAAATTGGAGATCTTTGTCATCAGCTTCACAGAGAATGATGGTGAAAAATATTTGGCTAAGAATTGTTATGTCAGGCCTTTCCACGTTGTAATTGAATTAGATGAAAGTGCGGAGAACCATGCGTTCACCCTTTCTGTGACAGAGAATGGAAAGAGGCGAAGCCTTATAGCATCTTTGGTGACACCATTGTATTTGATAGTATCAGTGAGTCAGAGATAAAGGTGGGGGGTCTTCGTTAGGTCGCCCCGAAAACAATATGGAGTTCTGAACTAGATTGATCAAGGCCGACTTTAATTCAAAATTTTTTGCCTCTATGTCACGTGCTATAATGCTCCCGGCATCACCCTCAGTAGTGGGTGTCATGTACTCTAAGATTGGTCATTCTTCTGCCATCTTTTTCTTTTCTCTACACTCTTTCTTTTAGCCTACGTGCGGTCTTCTCGATTTCTGAATCAAAAGCGAGTTCTATAATAGGTTTAGAACGAGTGAGTATAAAAAAAATGAAAATATTTAAATCAACCAAATACTCAATTTTCTTTGATATTGAAAACTAATCCCCGACAACGGCGCCAAAAAACTTGTTTATAGGCAAGTGTACCCATTAAAAAGTAATAAAAGGTTTTTGAAAAGAGTTTCCAAGTTATTGTCCCACAGAGATTATTTTCAAGTACCAAGAAGAGCTTCATTCAATTGTTTAAACGTAATTGTAATATACCAAAAATAGAGCATAATGTTAAAAATAAATTAAAAGAACAAAAATACAATATATGAGAGAGATTAGATGATATGAGCCTAGGACTTATGAGTTCACCAACTACACTTCTTTATGTTCTAATTAATTTAATCATGATATTGGTATCTAAATATTTGTCAATCACTCATAATTAGTTCTATTAACACCCAATAATTATGTAATGTCAATATTCTTTTCTCTGAGCATACACCCCCAATGATCATGCAAGGTAATTAGTCGAGAAAACATAAAGACTCTATGAGTTTGAAAGGAATTAAGTATGATTAACCTAACTCCTTATCTCGTTTTATCCTATAGTTCCGTTAATTACACGTGGTACTATTGCCTACAATGCAACTAACTATGGAATGCTAAGGGTAATCAAATCTTAACATATACAATATAATCTAATAGAATAAAAATCAAACATTAAAGAAAAACTAATATCAACATTAAAGTAAAAATCACACAAAGTTTGCAGTAGGATCTGCTATAGCCTTAGTTATAGGTTTAGTTACTCATAACCAAAAAGGAAAAATTAAACAAAAAAAAAACCTAGAAAGGAAGAAGATGAAGAGAGTTCTCGTTCTCTGAAGGGACACTCAATCACTTGCTTGGACTCCATGGAGAAGCTTGTCATCCTTGCCAATGGTCTCCAATGACTCTCAAAGATGAGTTTGGGTAGAACTAAGTAGGGAAAGAAGATGTGTAGTGTGGAGCATAAGGCCTCTTTATATAGGTTGTGACCTAAGTTTCCAGTCGATTAAGTTCTATCTTTTCAAACTGGTTTTATCCACAATTAGAATCTTAACTGAAAACTGCTCCAAATCTTTATTTAAGTTTAAATTTTAAATTCAAAATTCAAACTCAGATTCACGTAGCACAACTAGGACTAAAAGTATCTAATTTTTCTCCAAAATTTCTCCACAATGCACAAATAACAACTTCCAGCTAAACTGCAACAATTAATAACATAATTAGTGTAAATATATATAAAATAAGGTTTAAGTATATAAATATAAGTCATAAAATATATCAAAATATGAACTTATCACCTGCCATATCTAAATCAATTATAATATGTTTAGAGACCAGATACACAAATACACAATGTTGTATCAACCTTTTATTTTACACTAGACAAATTTTTAATGTAAATTTTGGCAGAATCTTTCCTAATATATGAATATTTCCTTATATTTGTTTACGTTTAATACAAAAATCTAAATTTTCTTTACATATAATCTATATATTAAATAATAATCTATTAATCAATGCATCAAAAACATACATATTACAATCCTAAACCATTCTAGAGCATATCCCCTTGTAACTCTATAATATGCATATTCTACAATCTCTACAAGCTTAAACAATCTCACACCACACAGTAATTAGGTTCGAGAAAGTTAGAGTATCATACTAGGAACATAATGATGCAAATTATTTTTTAATTTGATGCTCCAATCACTTGCAAAGGCAAAAAAATTGATCGTGCTATAGAGAGATAAAGATAGGGAGATGAGAGAAAGAAGAAATAAAAGAAATTGAGGAAGAAGGAAGAGGTGCAGTTTTGATAAGTTTTACACATTACAGATAGAAAAATTCATCTATAACTGGTTTAATAAAATGGTGTGTTACACAAGTTCAATTACAGATGAATTTATCCATCCATAAATCCGTCAAAGATAATTACAGATAGAAAAATCCGTCTATAAATAGGCATATGAAAAATTAGCAAAAATTACCATATTTGTAGACGAATTTTTTTTTTTGTCTGTAACTCTCACTCCAAATTTTTTTCTTAATTTTTAATTTATAAAAAAAAATTATCTGTAATTTTGTCTATAAATTTTTATGCCAAATAGCAAGTTGTATTATAGATAAAAAAAAATATAGACAGATTTTTTTTGAATTTCTCCAAAAAATTAAAAAAATTAAAAAAATTTGAATATTTGCTAAAAATTTGTCTGTATTACAGACAAATTTTTTTTGTATATATTTTCCATCTATATATGGCTTGTCTCTTGGTTTTTAATTATCAAGATGGTTGTTTTTAATTATTCATGCATTGACTACTCATCAATCCATTGTCACTCTAAAGGACAATAGAACTTTTGTTAGCCAAAGAATAGAGATGGATGTTTTCATTTTACTTGAAACAAAGTAATGTGTTATAATTGGAAAAATAAAAGTTCAAATTTAGAGATGATCGGGTGATATATTATAAATCGTTATTCTATTCCTAATTTTGCCGGATAAATTTTGTTGCTCACTTCCATTTTCTTTTGCTGATAATCACTAAAAGAACATTTTTTATCTCTGACACACTGATAATAACGAACATAAATAAAACCTGTCATCGCTGGAAGTTGGTTATCTATAAAATTGAGTTCGATGTCAAATAAGGTAAATGAAGAATAAGACCACAACTGCAACTTCTTGTAGAGAATAAAACTTGTTGAAAAAGAAGAAAACTAGCTATGACACCATACATTCATTGAGGTGGCTTATTGCTAGTGAAGCTACAGCCACATGCAAGAAATTCATTTGCAAAGAGGGATTTATAATTTCCTAGGGGCGTAATTTGAGCAGGTCAAGAACAATGTTGGCTATCCTCTTCGCCCTTGGAGTCCCAGTTTCTGCAAGATTAGAGAGTGAACGGTATGCTTCTTCCTCGTCATTAATATCTAGCAATTTTATATTATACACTTGACAGATCTTATAGAGAATCGAAATAGAGTATTCCTTGATGCTTGGCCCCGTGTTGTCCCTTATCACACCGAGAAGTAAGGTAACAGCATCATTATCAGCCAGTGCCTGAACAGCACTTAAATGGTCAGCGAGAAGTGCAAGTAGAGACATCATCTGTTTGACTTGGATGTTGTCTGTGATCTTGTCAATAATAACATCCACTATCCCTTCTTCTACACTCCACTCTTTAACTACATCTTCCAAACATAGGTTCGATAAAGCCGAAGCTGCAGCTTTCATTGCTGATTCATTTTCCTCACCTAACAGCTCCACCAAATGTTTCAAAGCGTCACATGATCCAAAGATGAGCCTATTGGTTTGAATGGATGACAGCAAGAAAATGGTTGAAGCTGCATTGCTTCTTGCTTCGATGGTTCCTGATCTCACAGAATCAATGAGCAAGGAAATGATCTTCTCATCCTTTCCAAATATTTTTCTATTGTCTTCAAGAATTGAAGCATTTAGAACGGTTGTAACCAAGTCCTCGTGGATTTGAGGATGAACACCATGAATGCCACCTGATAATGGACTGAGCAAGAGATGAATCACTTCTTCGTTCCCTAAAAGTTCTCGAAATGGTGGGATTCGCGCTGTTAGCTGGCGAAGCTCTTTTGCAGCTTTTAACTGTTGAGGTTCAGAGAGTGACAACTGGTAAAGCGAAGAATGCAAGCGGTGCTTGTGGTCTTCAGTTAGTTTTGCATAATCCCTGTCGTCTAACACAACTCCATTCTCTTCACACCACTTTGAAATCAAGCATTGGGCTGAATTGTTGGGAGTATGAGCACAGTCCGAAAGGATTCGCTTTGTCTGATCGCAAAGTCTGTTCACATCATCCATCCACTTCTCAATCGATTTCCGATCATAAGTCTGCACCATCAACATAATTCATTTAGTTCTACAACAACGAGGACCACCTCTCCCGTATCAAGACAATCTTTTCAACATTTTTTTAATCAATAGTTTTCAAATTTTCTATCTTTTATATCTAAAAATTCTCTTAATTATTAAATTAAAACATTATTAAATATTTTTAATGTTTTTCAAATAATTAATGGATGCACTTTTTTATTTAATGTTTAATCAAAAAATTATTTGGACATAATAAAGTTCTTAAATATTTTTGTGATTGGTTCATTTTTATTTAAAGCACCAGCTTGTTTCGTAAATTAACTCTACTTTATAAATTACTTTGACTTTTTTAAAATTGATCAATAACAGAGTTGTACTAAAAAAAAGGTATTCAAAAGAATATCTTACAATTCTTTTATTACAATGAGCAATGACCCTATTATGTAATTGAATTAAATGCTAACAAGTGCTCTTAAGTTTACTGTTTAAAGAATCAAAATATAATTATTATTTTTTATAAAAAATATAATGTATTCAAAAGATGAAGAGGGTTAAAGAAGAGATAAAAGTGTAAAGAAAGCGATAATTGTGATATGTATCTTAAAAGACAGAATGATAAAGAGGGTGAGAGAGAGAATGGAGGAACCTCTTTGTTGGTCAAGAAAATAGGATCCGTGATGAAGCGACCAGAGAGGGAACATCTTAACTCTGGGGGAACAGTTAAGTTGCCAAAGTTTAAAGAGTATTTAAAATCCTTGAGAGTATTAAGAGCTTGGATTGCATCGTCGAAGGCTAATAGCGAGGTGTCATCGTCCTCCACAATGCTACTCATCAATTGCCGCAACTTCGCCTGCAATCTTTTTCTGTTGTCCTCGCTCCCCATTCCCTTTTCTTCAGAGTTATAGAGTGTTGATGAATCTTGATAACAGAATTACAAAGACTCGGAGTTGCATGTCTCTGTAGCATATATATTCGCACAGACCATGCACTTTCCAATCATGCAGCAATATACATGCATCATTAGGACACATGATTACTAATCTAATAATTTCAAAATAAAATCATCATTAATAGATTATCATCGTCGATTGACTTTAATAAGATACTTAAATTATGACTACAGAGGTTCAATATTTCTTCTCCATGGCCTATTATCACGTCTCTTATACCTTCGGACACACGGTATCTTTCTTGGCTCCACAATTACATATCAACAAAAAATTTAGTTTTTCTAAAATAATTAAACTTGAAAGATTCATTATTAATTAATTTTATGGTTTAAAATGAGTGTCACACAACGTACTTGAGGAGCCGCATACGAATCGTTTCCAGCGTCCTTATCATTGGAAATCCTGTTATTTTCGCACCACATGTGGCCCATGGGAAATCCAACTTCACTTATGATTGATAGCATGTTTGGTTTTACGTTTAAATGTGAACAGAGTTCCTATATGTTAGAGGCGTTATACCTACAGAATAAATACTTCCATAATTATTAATGTTTACTTTAATTATTGCATATTTCGCAAATGCTCCTTATTATTGCATAAGTTTACCTAAGCAAGTCCAAAAGACAAAAGACAAATGCTCCTTATCAGCCACGTACTTTGTACTTTGAAAAGTTAAATTAGAATTGACGAGTTCAAGGTGATTAAGTTAATTACTTGAATTTAGAGTATCTTTAACAGCGCAATTAAATGGAATTTGGAGCTGTATAAATTTATTATTTATAATTTTAATATGGACTTTGTTATACATTTTTTTTTTAAATTTCATACAACTTGGTAATTATTTTCTCCAATGGTACACCCCACTAAATGAACTCCGTCATCCATCTTTTCCCATCAAATAAGCTCTACGCGTTACTTACATCTTGGTTAAGCAAGGATTGCTTACATGTGCAACGGCAGGTAGTTTGTTGTGCGAAACAAGGGAATAAAACTTAAACCAAAACTACTTTTCCCACTCACATTATCGAATGCGTAATCATAAAATTTATTCTATGAATTTATCAGTTTAAAAGATCACTCAATCAACTCCTTCTAATCCAAAAATCACATCAAAGGTTAGCATCACAAACAATATCTTTTATGCAGAGTTTTCCAGGATTCCCTGCGAGTGAGGGTGTTCAAGGCCTCAATTAATTATGGTTGCAATCTGCAGTTATGAATAGGCACAGCCATAGAACGGAGATAACAGCTATTTTTAGTGAATGCAAACATCATCTCTAGTACATCAAATTTCGAGCTGTTCCCATAGTAATTTCCCTCAATTCTACCCTCCTCTTTCTATTATTACTCCTTATATCTAGGCACACAAAGCAGGGACTTACTTATCTGACCTTGATATCATTTTTGTTGCAGTCAATCCATCACATCTGAAACTCTTCTACAATACAATGAATAAACCAAGCTAATTGAAGAATCTGTCGTTCAGAAGCAGCAAATATGAAAAAAGAGAAGCGGAAACTCAGATAGAAATTGAAAGACTGTTGTTTCTAGCCAATCTGAAAACAGAGCACAAAAAATTAGCCAAGCCAAAAGCATTTTTTATCCAAGATCATGATGAAATAATCAATACATTTTCTCGCACTAAATAGATGACTAAATAGTGCAAACTTCGACCAACCTTTGCATATTCTAATCTAAGGTTAGGAGCAAGTGATTGGGAGAGAACACAACAGGGGAGTTGTTATTGATACAAAAAATACTTGGAAGTTCAAAAATAGTTTAAATCCAATCACAGCTTATTGAAGCATAAGAAAAAGGGAAAATGTTCACTGAAGACTGAACAACAACAATAAGAAGATAGAATGTTCAGGTGTCACTACAGCTGCTTCACCTTAATACCTAAAGCCTATATATAAGATATCAGAACCCAAATAATTTCTCTCCCAGTAGTTGAATGATTCAATATCCTAAGTAAAGTGTCATCCAAACTGCTTTATTTCTCCTAGCACTGGCACATAGCCACACACGTAATATAGTTGACTCAAAGGAAAAAAAATACAAAAACTTTCTTTTTTGTTAAGTAAAACAATCAGAGTGAGTTAGAAAAAATCTGGTGATGTAATAGATATTATCATGGTTGCCATAATTGGCATTTTATAGCTTTTCTCTCGTGAGGAAGAATGAAGAACACAATAATAATAATAAAATAGCACAGGCAGTAACAACAATGAACAATAATAAGATCGCTCCAAAGAAAGTTTGCTTAAATGGACTTTCACAATTTAGGATACAAAGGAGGATACAATGATAAAATCGCTGAAGCTTGACAAGTCATTACTGCAAAGTTGTGCAAAAACAACATGTTAAAAGTAGAACTTCATATTCAAATTTATATAACATCCATAGGAAATGTAACTTCATATTCAAATTTATATAACATCCATAGGAAATGTAACCAGCAATATCTTACCCACGGCCACTGAAGATTTAGTGTCTTTGATGTTTTGCCCAAGACAAAGCTAACGGGGTTTCTTATCGTAAATTTTGCCTGATTTGATATGGTTAGCATCAGAGGAAATATCTTCCTCACAGATATCAAGAGATTCTGAAGGATCATATCGATCTGGAAATGCATTACTCAGGAAAGAATCTGAAATGTGACTCCTGTGAGTATCCTTTGGCCTCTTGTCCCTGGTTCTTGACGAGCTATAATACTTCTTTCTATTTGAGTAATCTTGTTTCTTATAAGGAATGCTACGATCATGTGGCCGACTATGACTTCTGCGTCTTTCAGGGCTTGTAGAAGTTCGATCTCTATAATATTTTCCTTGATCAGCATCCTCTTGATCTTCCCTGTAATAATGACTCGGATGATCTCCTTGTTTGTGTTGTTTGTAATCCCTAGAAAAAGTATCTTCTACAGCTTTGCTTTTATCACAAAAGTTAGTGCGTGATTGTTTCTCACAAGTTGGGTTACTGATGATCATTGCAGGTGAGTCATGACTAACTCTTCTGGAATTATTAGCTTCAGTTGGAAGGTCATGGCCAGCAGGCTTAGATGGAAACAACCCACTCTCTTCAGACACCTTCACAGGGCTCCCTACACCTCCAGACTGCTTGATTTCCTCCATGTATTCCTCTATCATGTATCTCATCACCTTCAAGAATGAATTTAAAATTAAGTATAATCAAATTAAAAAAAAAAAATCAAAATTTCTCTTGAAGTAATTGATGCAAAAGTAGTTTTATAACACATGAGCTAAAACAAATCTCTGCCACCTCTTATACCATGATTGAGTACTTGAAGACAAAATTTCAGTAACTAATTCAGTAGTTCTAACCTGTAAAGGTGATTGATTTGTCTTCTTGCCACGATAAGACATTCTGCGACGTTTGTAGTCTCTTTCTTCAGCCAGCAACTCTTCTCGGGTCTTTTCTCTAGATGTTTCCTATAATTGATAGCAGAAAGTATGTCAGTTATAGGTTAAGCAAAAGAAAACAATACTCACTTCCACGACCAGCATGCTTAGCCTTATATAACAAGAACTTAGGTATAAATTTAGAAAAAAAAAATTGCTCCCATGTTATTCGAGATCAGAATACCTGGTTAGCTGATTGCTGGCGATAAAGGCCATCATGATCAATTAGGGGTCTATAATCATGACGCTTTTTCCGCTCTTCATTTGCTTGCTCAGATAAATAACAATGCTCAGCAACCCTAGAGAAATAAAGCTCTATATATTCAGATTAAGCTCATTATCCACAATCATTTGATTAGAAACGATCAAAGGCAAAAATAAAAGACACAAGACACTGCTCATATCGATTAGGTTTCAACAAAAAAAAAAAAAAACATTCAGGAAGGCAAATATACATAATCGAATGACAAGCAAGACTTGGGAGAGTAAACACAACATACAGCTGGTAGTTACTTGGCCGCTGAGAAAACCAAAATCCCTTAATTTGATGTTCAAGCAAGGATCGCTCGTGCAATGCCTCAACAGCTTCTTCAACTTGGGACACAAAAATCTTCCTATTCTGTATGTAGTTGGTGTTTTCTTCACGTTGAGCATCCCCATTGTCATTCTGAGACTCTTGCTTCGAAACAGAGGCTTCGTCCCCTATAGGGAACAATAACAGAACGGAGGCACCAACACTAATACATTTTTTCAATAAATCAAGAACGAAAACCTTTCCGTTTGTTTCGCCGTACAGAATGGAAACCTGCGATGCTAACCACGTTAACGCCTGGTTCAAAACGGGGCACTCGAACAGCGACTTTTGCTGGTCGAGGGAAGCGGAAGCTTCTCTTAGAATCGACTTGAGGCACAGACAGCACAGTAAAAATATATGCTCCTGCGTAGGCGTATCAATAACGACGCCGTATCGAGGCGAATTTGCTATAATCCAGTTCGTTAAGTGACGGAGGTTGGCGATTTCAAGAGCTGAAATGGCACGAAGAACAGCGTTGGAGTAGGTGGAAGGATAGTGGTTCCAGGATTCAATTTCGCGCGTGATAGCCCAGTAGTGAGAAGGAAGAATGGGTGCGTGGTGGGACGCTCTCTCGGGATTGGAATTGTGAGTGTCTGCACATTGACGATATAAAAAGGAGGGAAGGGTAAGGGTAGGGATTGGGGTGGTGGAGGGTGCAGGGGAGAAAGCTACGACGGCAGGGGAATGACGATAGAAGAAGTTGGAGGAGAAGAGGTGGGGAAGAGGGCGAGGAGAGGAAGGGCAACGAAGGTGGTGAAGGAAGAGAGAGTGAGGGGGAAGGAGGTGGTGCGGATTGAAAGGGCATTGAATTAGATTTGCGTTTAGGGTTGGTGGATTGGGTGTTATTTGCAGAATATGGTTTGACAGAGCAATTAGGTTTTTGAGGGATGAATGCGTCGAAGAGATGTTAGGGCTCGCACATGGATTCATCGATGCTGTTGCTTTGCTTTGCTTTGCTTTGCCTTGCTTTGCTGCAATTGCACGTTCAATTCGATTATGGCACTAAGCATGAGAGGCTTGGAATTACAAGTTCAGATTGTGGGTAGTGCTGTGTCTGGTCCAAGTGTACCCATCATAGTCCAATTCTTCTCTTCTATCTTTTATTTGGACTACAAGAACATGTGAGATCTAACCTGTTTTCACATATATGACCCAAAAATAAAAAAATTTCTCTGTTCACAGCTGCCATGTTCGTTTTCACCAAACAAACGGCAAAACAAAAACAAAACATAAAAACTAAATAGTACATAAGCGTACGTTGAAGCTGCAATTGCCTGGGACAAGCTCAATTTAAGCGAATGTCACATGTCTTGGCTATACTGTTATTTTTCTTAAGCTATTTTTATTATGCCCTTAAACCATTAATACATAGAAGACTTTCGTTACGATTTACAAAACCGTAGGTTGCCCAAATTTTCTAATTGAAATAAATAAATAAATTTTAAAATACAAAAAAAAAATTATTTATTAATGTAATAATAATAAAATTAAAATAATAATAGAGCTAATAATATATTACATCTTGAAAAATACTAATAAATAAATAAGTAAATTTTTTATTTCTTTTTTAGTAATACATATTATTAGTTATTTTAAAATAATTTATAATAAATATATATCATAGATAATAATTGTAATAAATTTTAAAAGATAAATAAATAAATATCAGCATACCTGGAATATTAATATTATTACATGAAAAAAATAATTTTTTACATTAATTAAAAAATTAATAATGATGTTAACAAATATTTCATTTACTACCTAAAATGTATATTTTATTTATAATTATGAGGAATAAATTAATTTACAAAATTATGATACATAATAAATTGATAATAATATAATGCATTTTTTTAATATTTTTAATTTAGTTATTCTAATAAAAATAAATAAAGAAGCAAAAGTGATAGTGAAGTAAGTTACTTGATTGAAAAATTGAACTTGAACACAATAATGTGATTGGGACTAAGGAAGAAAGGGAAGAGTAAAAAGTGGAGAGAAGTTACAAATGAATAGAGAAGAGGGTAAAAATGATGTGAACATACTAAATATGAAGGCCTCAAAGAAATTTTTATAACTCAAAGATAAAAATGAAAAAAATGAAAGTCAATAAGAACTTAGGGTTCTACATAGCACATTCCACATAATCATACAATCAAGATAATTTAATTGATTATTTTCATAATAGCATAAGAGATAAGATAAGAAAATATTCCTCACCAAAATAAGTCTCTAATTACTTCCCACAACTTAGAAAGATCAAGTCTCTTATTTATTACATAAAATTATTCGTTACTAAAAGAATAAGAGAATTAAAATGAGTATATAATATTTTTAAATTTAATTGCTTCCACTTACAAAAAATTATAATTTAAAGTATGATAATGTAAAGAGAGTATGATTATTTAAGTTTAAAGTAAATTTGAGAAATAAGTTTGCATGTTATTTAGAAGGAAAAAATAAGGAAGAGTTGAAATAAGATAATGAAGAATTGAACAAAACTTCTATAACAATATTTCAAGTGAAGATTACCTTATTTTATTTAATCTCTTACTTTAAATATCTCTTTTTAATATTTTATCTCTTAAATCTCAACCACAATCACTCAATTTATTCTTAAAATAGTTGTTAGAAACATAAAAGAAAATCTTAAACTTGCTTCAACAACAAATATAAAAATGAATTTGAGATAATAGGATTGAATTTTACTTGAACGAACAATTATGTTTTTAAAGATATTTACTTTAAAAAATGTTTTTAAATATCTAAAATATTAAGATTCGAATTAAATTATAAATATTATAATTTTTAAAATATGTTTTAACAAATTATTTTATTAATTTATTTATGAGTCATATAAAATATTAACTCGTTTTATTTTTTGCTAATAAAATAATACAGGAAAAGAGATAACATACATAAACTATTTTACTCAATTACTAAGACAATAGTGATATATAAAGACAAAAATACTCAACCCTCTTCCTCATGTCAAACCACCAGCATACATACATGAACTCTGTCCCCGGTAACTCCCCAATACAACCACTATTCTCATATAACTATTTTTATTATTTAAAATAATTATATTATCATTTACAAAGTTTCTATTTTAATAGAATAAGGATAAGGCTATTATAAAAAAAAGAATTACATTATTCCACCAAATACGTATGCATATAAAAAACTCTTAAGAACAAAATTATTTGTATTGTACATCAATTACCCAATATTAAACTATATGTGTTTGACCCACTTAATTATACTGTTCTGTCTGCTTGTGCCATTAGTTTTAAGATATGAATTTGAACTTTTGTATTGGCAAAAGATTAAAAATAAAGCACACCATGTTCGGCCAACTGCTAGTAGGTCAAGATATTAAGAGTGGGTATGTATTAGTCCAAAAGAAAAAAGATAAAATACTTTTGTATGGGGTCGAGAACAATCACAATCCTTCCATTGAATATTCCAAGTTCCTAAAACTAACTCGGATTCAAAAAATTTGAAGTCCTTATCATAAAATTTTTTAATTTACCTGCCTTATAACAACTCTTCTTTTCGGTACAAGTCGTGGCTTATATGCTATGCATTTTTCTACAATTCTGGTATCTTTCTAGGGTATGAATCATTCATTTAAATCAATCATGAATTATATTGTGATTAGACTTTAGAACCTTTGGTGGTGTGTTTGAAATCCTTCGTTTGTGAAAGAAAATTAACAAACTAAGCAAGAATGTTAATTTTTCCGGATAGAGATCGAAGACTTTGTTTACAAGATAAATATGAAATGGACTCTCTTTTCTTTGTAGATGTATCAATGATGATTGCGGGCCTATTAAAATTTAATACATTTTTAACTCGATTCCCTAAGAGATTTTCCATTATCCTCCACTTACTCTTCACGATGACGATATTTAAACAGTAACAATTCTATTAAAATGGAAGTGCGTGTTGAATTTAGAACTTTTGATATTTACAACCTGTTTGGTAAAGTTACAATGGCAAAAATTTATGGTACCCAATTGAGAGGGTACGGAAAACAATTCTAAGTAGTTTAGTTATAAAAAAACGTTAATACTTTCCTATCTTTTAAATATTAGAAGAATCACAATCATTCAATATAAAGAGTGTATAGAATACCTTTTCAAATTACAGGTACCACATCAAGCACATACAAACTTTGTTTCATAAGAAGTGAAAAATAGTTATTTTTGTAAAAGTGGATAGAATGTATGTTTTTACCTTTCAAAAAATAAAAAATAAATAAGCTCTAAATGCTCTTAATTAAAATTAGATTTTTCTTCTAATTTATATTTAGCATGTGTTTGAATTGAACGTTAAAAAGTTATTAAACGTAAATTTAATATAAAAATTAAAACTAATAACATTAAAGTAAATGTGAAACATGTACTTAGAATAATGTTTAGTAAGTACGTATAAGTAAAAACTAGATGGTATGAATAAAATTTCTCTCAAATTAACTTATGTATTTTGAGAAGTTAAATAAGACAATTATAAAAAATAAAGTAAAAGAATATAAATCGATATTAATTTATGAAAGAAATTTGATTATTTTATTTTCTTATTTTTATCTTTTGTAAGTATTTATTGAAAAGTCAAACTAATTAGATAAATTATAACTTTTTATAGAATTAAAAATTTTACTGCAATCTTTTAAATAAAAAACATAATTTTAAACTCACTTTTAACAAAACCTAATTCTATAAAATTAAGTTGATTTAAATTCATAAACACCGGTCTAATTCATGGTACACCAGTTCCCATTATAAAAGTAATATTTGAAGCACAAGTAGTGGGTACAATACCAATTTTACAAGTTATTACTGAAACGTTTATGATGTGGAGCATCTTAATCTAAATTTCTTACAATCGTGGGGTCACTAAAGAATGCTTCAACCACAAAATAGTTAGATAATCTCACCATTGGTAAAATATATATCAATGGCCCAGTCCTATAAATACCTAGCTTCCCATGCAATAAAATTCAAGCATCCCAAGAAAACTCTCTCACACACACAACCATTAATTACAAGTTAGTAGAGAGAGGGAGAAAATGAAACTTGTTTACTTCCTCGTTGCATTATTGGCTTTGGCATCCTCTCTTGCCTTTGCTTATGATCCAAGCCCCCTCCAAGACTTTTGTGTGGCAATCAATGATACCAAAAATGGAGGTATGTTACGTAAAACTTGTTGCTCCATTTTTTTGTCAGAGATATTCATGTCAAGAATAGTCATAAAAGTTTTTTTGTGATTTGGTTTTTAAATTTTCAGTGTTCGTGAATGGAAAATTTTGCAAAGATCCTAAGCTTGCTAAAGCTGAAGATTTCTTCTATCCTGGATTGGGACCAGGAAATACCTCAAATCCATTGGGTTCAAAAGTGACTCCTGTGACTGTTAATGAATTATTAGGATTAAACACACTTGGTATATCGTTGGCTCGCATAGATTTTGCTCCCAAAGGTCTAAACCCTCCTCACACTCACCCTCGAGGGACAGAAATTCTTGTAGTAATCGAAGGCACCCTCTATGTTGGTTTTGTCTCATCCAATCAAGACAACAATCGACTCTTTACCAAATTGTTGAATAAAGGTGATGTATTTGTGTTCCCAATTGGTCTAATTCACTTCCAACAAAATGTGGGTTATGGAAATGCTGTGGCCATTGCTGGTCTTAGTAGCCAAAACCCAGGAGTTATCACAATTGCGAATGCTGTGTTTGGATCTAAACCACCTATCTCTCCTGAAGTTCTCACCAAAGCTTTTCAAGTGGACAAAAATGTAATCGACTACCTTCAGAAGCAATTTTGGTACAACAATAGTTAACACGGGAACATGAATCGTGCCACCATCATGCTCGGACCTCGGATAAATCATTTTCTAAAGTTTGCCTCGTGCAATTGATTATCTCAAGCAATTACTACAATATTAAATAAAATCTCTGTGGCTATAATGTGTAACTGTTGCTTTGTGTGGATTTAAACTTCGTTTGTTGTATCAATATTGCAAGTTTAATAAAGAACACTGTTGTGTCTATATAGCTCTTGTTCAGCGTCTGTCCTGCGCAATGTTAACTATTAATGAATTCATATCTTAATTATACATTCTTTCATAAAAGAGAAAGGGAGGTTAAATTTAGGGATGACAATGGATAAGGTACTATAGTCTCTATTTCTGTAGCCGCATTTTAAAAAAATATTTGTACTTAGCCTATACTCGCATGAGTATGAACATTAATCCTTGTACCAATATCTCTGGGTACCTGCATACTCATTTTGTATCCATTAGCCGCGCTTATTTGAGAAAAAAAAATATTTATAAAGAAAAATATGTTTATATAACTTCACATAAGTACCCTAATAGTACAAAATTCAATAAATAGTTGCCGAATAAGGTACAAACATAGATAAAAAAAAATATTCAAAGATCACAAGTGTTAAATGTATCTTAATACAGTAATTTTCTAAAATAAAATTCTTAGAAATAATAAGTGAAATTAAACATACAAGTTATTTGCGATGACCCTATCTTATGTGAGATTCGATTGATCGATAACATCAGAGTGACAACGAAATAGATCTGCACAATTTGTGACCCTTCATGTGGAATTACTTGGTGACCTCTTGTATCAACATTGATAACTAACTCCAATAAATAACATTTCATAGTTGCTAGACTTTAACATATAGCCATTGAAAATGAGAGTAAAGTTAGGGTAGAGAAGTTCAAGTAGTAAAATCATATTGACATTTAAATCATAAAGTAAATGATAAATAATAAACATACTGTAAATATTTTATAAATTTTGCAATTACCTACTATTATCATAAGCTTATTATTTATTGATAATATTTAAATTTTATTTTTATATTTTAATTTAAAATAATATTTTTTTAAAAAGTCAATCTTATATCAACTGTATAATAATTAAATTGTATTAGCCTAATTAAACGATATAAAATAGTAAATAAATTTTCTATTAAAAATATAAATCAATATAATTTTTTAGTTTACTTTATTATTAAATATATTTTTATATATTAATCTTATATAACTTCATATAAGTATTATAATAATACAAAAATTCAATACATATTTGTAGAATAAAGTTCAAGCATATAAGTATATATATGCGAGTATGGAGCGGGGTGGATATTAAGATGCCTATACAACATTTATCCTCATTAAGAGAAAAGAACAATGGAAGATTTAATTATAAATGATATTGTTTTTTATATCATTTATTTATATTTTTTATTTTTATAAAAATATAAAATTTTAAATTTTTTTTCTCTTTAAAAATTAATATTATTAAAATTAATACTTTTTATAATTTTTTAAAAAAATTCTGATTTTAAAAATTAATATATTTTGAAAAAAAAAACAAAAGAAAATTTTAATCGCGAAAGGTGAGAGAAAAAAAAACTACTTATTAATGAAAATTCAAAAACTAACATTAAAAAAGTTTTAAGAAATTTACATTAAAAAAATTCTATAATTATCTCTCCTAATTAAATAACTTTTAAATTGGGTTAAACTTTACTGAGCCCTCCTAAATATAAAATTTTAACTTAAGAAAAAAAAATTTACTTGTGTTGTTAATATTTAATTGAAAATAAAATAATTAAAATAAAATAATTAAAAATTTTATTTTGAAGTACCACGTGTTTTTATTTTATTTAATTGTATTAAAAAATTTCTTTTTCTTTTAATAAAGATTGTATAAAAGAAAATAATTTTTTTTTTTATTTTCTATCAAATTTAACCCAAATCCAACTTGAGTCGAGCATTTAAATGTGGTGGGTGAGTTTATTACAGAAATTTTTTTTACATAAATAAAAATTTAAACCTAAAACTTTACTTAAGCGATATCAAACAAGGTATATGTAAAAAACTTTTTTCTTAATTAAAAGCTATTATATGTTGATAAAATAAACATATACTTTTTTTATTTATTATTTTATTTATATAATTTACATGTAAGTGCTAAATTATGTATATAAACTTAAGATAAAATGTACACCAACATTTCACTTAAAACAGTCAAATCAATCCTATACATATAATTATTCTTTTATAAAATACGCATGCAAGCTACACAAACACAAAAAAAGTGATAACCCGAAGAATAACAAAGAAATTATTATCTTATATGATTAACTAATTTAGCTTAAAATAAATATACAATTCTTCATATGAAATAAATGATTTAAATTAAATATTCTTACTATATAAATAATATTAGAACCACATTCTTACTTTAAAAAGTTTCAAAATAGTGGCACCATTTAAATATTTCAAAAAATTGGAAGTTGTTTACATAATTAAGATTAAAACTACATAACTACTTAAAACTACCACAACTTATATATTTTAAAAATGTCATTCATATAAAATATTTGAACAGTAAAATCCATCACTTATCAAATAATCTAACTTGTTCAAAATAATTCATCTTTTATAGTCTCACATCTCTCTAGTCCTTTAACACATAATGGACAAAATTTCCTTTGTCCCTTATTACAAAATACGCTCTAATTTATCTGGTGCATTAACTTATTTTATTTATAAAATAACTCTTAATTCAATATACAAAATCAACATCTTAAACTTACTCACACAATAATAATGATGAGCAATCATGATCATCTCTCATCTACATTAATTAATTAGGTAAAAAAATATATTAAAGAAAATTTAAAATAATACATAAATTATTGATTAATTTATTCTCACTAATTAAATTAATCAGTTGTTTAAATCTCTAAATCATTTTGTTCTTATCAAGTTATTCGATGGTAATATAAACACATTTAAAATATATTTGTTAAAATACTCCTAAACAAAAACAACGGTATAGTATAATAAAAACCCGTAGCACTTGTATATTCCAACTGCCCTGATTTTGCAAAAAGACAAAAGGTAAAATTCAAAATGCAAGCTTTTTCTATTATAAATAAAAGTAGGCCACATTTTTTACTTGCTATAATACGAGGTATTGCATCAACAGTGAATACGCCACAACCTTTTTCTTCCTTTACTAAATACAAGGTGATCCATCAACAATGAGTAACTAATAACCCATCAACATTTTTGAGTACCTACGCCTCAACTTTGTGGGTAACTACGACTTTCTCTTGATTTTCGTATCTACATTCCCGTCTAATTCCTATGTCTATCTGTCACAAGGACATTCGAGATCATTTTCAGTGACCTTAAAATGCTGCGGGCGTTGACCAGAGCAATGCAAATTCCACATTTTAAAATATGATCTCTCGAGATTCCTCACCTGCAACAATTGACGTAACTTAGAATAATAGACATGCAACGCAAAGACTACTTGATTGTATATAATATCATTTGGAACTCACCCAGCGCGTTGTGTCAAATAGAGGGCACGTCAAGCGCACAGCTTTGAGCTTGTCGGTAAGAGCTTGAAGCTTCGGACGATTCAGAGCCAATGATACTGCTCTATCTTCATACTCTTTCATGCTACACAGATTCACAACAGTTAAAAATTAGTAAAGCAGAAAGTTTAACAAAAATAATTGTCAGAGGGGCATAAGCATATCGGTACTGCCAACTAGTCATCTAAAGGTCTTTGAGGGAAGTCAGGCAGCACTAAACAAAACAAATTGAAAAGTGCTAACCTGCTAACAATCATCTCCTCCCCCAATCCAGTGGCAAGACAGAGTGACCCAGCAACCCTGGTAGCCATTTTCTCAAGAGGCAGAGTAACCATCGGCAAACCTGCCCATAGTATATCTGTTCCTGTTGTATGGGCATTGCACAAGGGCCTAAAAGAAAACATCATATATATAAGACAACATAAAAACATGTAAGCAGACAACTGTAAGTATACAGGAAGGGGGTCAACTGGACGTGAACATAAAAATGATGCTACACAAAAAGTAGACGTGGAAAATTTACGTGTCAAGGAATAAGTCTGCTAAAGAACTTCGTCTGATGTGTTCATTCTTCATTGCGACATCAGTGAAAATAATTTGATCTGGCTGTACCCCTTGCGCAGCAGCATCTGAAAGAAGTCCATAAATTAGAAACAGCAAATACAAATATGATAATAAAAACCAAAAAGAACAGGTGTATTGACATGACAATGCCAAATAGAGAACTAATGAAAATGAATCCGATGCTACTGATCATCGAAAATGTTTTAAAATAGTATAATCAAACAAACGGCAACACATACATGCTCTCAGTCTCATTTCGCCTGCTGCAGGAAATCTCAGGAGCCAGAGTGCACTGTTGGGTACACGTTTAAGAATATTGCACCTACAATAATAAAAGCATAGTCAAAATGGAATATAATTGAGGAATCTTATACTTTATCTTAAAAAAACAATAAAGAACATCCTGACATTACCATGTATTAAATATTTCAGGATCCATCTTGTAAAGTTGATTGAAGCATGCAAATATAAATTTATCCTCAGGTAGACCATAATCTGATCGTTTGTGCTGGCAGTTTGGATCTAACACATCCTGATTTTTCTGAACAAAAAAATTATGCAGGACAAAGACATTAAATGTCAAGCATATAAATACACCACACACACTGACATAATTGAATTAAATCCAAGGTTTTCCATTAAAAGTTCATAAGCTAACCTGTTTATAATCATTTACAAAGTAGCAATGGGGGAGATGGACGATCTTTTCAGAATAAATGTGTGCATAACGCAGTGGTGAAACAAACTGAGAGAGAGGTCATAAGCAATCAGCAAAAATGAAAGATAATTTTAATAAAAATGCATGATCTCTAATTTGTCTAGCCTGGAAACATCTAGCATCTCACCTCATCGGTGACCAAGTAATCTATGTAAGTAGCCCCAGTTGTTCCAGGGAATCCCATATATGAAACTTGAATTGGTGCAGGTTGCATGGCAAATATCTCATTTCTGGCACCCTGCAAATAACAAGGGAGAATTACAACATGAAATAAAAAAATTACTCGACACTTGATTTTAAAAAAAAAATACCATTAGAAACCCAAGCAAACAATTTACCAGGTCATGATCCAATTAGGTTTCATACAACACCCAAGGAAAAAGTCATTCACATATATAGTAAACAAGTAAAATAAAACCAACTTTGACACGTAACCAAACCTGCATTGACTATGAAGTTTGACTATTTATAAGAACGTAGAAGAATTACTCCCTACCTTTGTATAACCATTAAGGTTGATAAGTACATGTATCTTATCCTCATTGATCATTTTTGCAACCGCATCTGATGACATGGCAGATACATCCACAAAGTGCTCTGCTTCAGACTGAATACGTTGTCTCCACTCAGTACAATCATTAGGACTCAAGGCATAGCAGAACACCTATATATATAGATTGTAAACAACACAGTGAGAACAGAAGAAAAAATATTTGGAAAACAAATAGGTTGAATAAAACCAAGTAAAATACCTCAACATTCTTCCTGTTGTGCATGCCAAAAACAGATCCCATGAGATGTGACAAGGGGTGATTGCCAAAGTCACTACTCACATACCTGCAACCCAAAAGTATCCCAAACTTACAATAACAATAGAAAAATTGGTATAAATAGAACAGTAAGCAAAGGGAAGAATTAAGAGATTATGCTCCATAATTATTAACATACCCAATTCTGAGTCTCTCATATCCTCCCTCCCGCTTAATTGGAATAGGAGCAGGATGGCTGAATGGAGGAAGAGCAAAACGAGTTGCAATTACAGAGCAGTGTGCAGCATATTTACGGCTGCAAAGAGTGAAAGGAAAAGGCATTATAAACTGAAAGAAAGCAAAGCAAATATATTATAGACCATTTCATATTATTTTAGATTATGTCTCCGGTGAACAGCAGTAGTCATACCTAATTTCCAGAGCAAGCAATGGGTCAAGTGGATATGCTATTGCATGGAAAGGCTGGACACTAGGAAGAACTGACATCTGAAAAACAGAGAAGATAAGGGTATTCAAATAAACATGCTTGTAACATATATTTATTAAATAGAAGAAAAGAAAAATGGAGAATTGCTTGCTCCTGACATTAATCTGCCTCCTGATTATCCCTTCAACTTCCTTGAACATTTTATCGCGATCCTCCCAACAGCAGACACACTGCAATATGATAGAAGATTATATTGATTGATGCCAAATAAAATTACAAACTACACAACTGAAAATTTTAATACTACCAATATTTGGTTCATAAAATTAGCAGAGCAAAACATTGTGAAAATCAGACAACAGAAAAAAAACATTTATATCAATTACACACATCAACAGGAAACAAAGTAAAAACATCTTGACTCCTTAGAAACATGTGGGAAAGGCCAGATGATATAAAAAGGCAATGCTAAAGTATAACAATGAACAAGAAAGAACCTTGAAGCATTTTAACATAGTGCATTGTTTAAAGGATCACTTTAATCAATTATACAGAAAAGTAAATCCGACACCTAGATGAAGAACATAATATAGTTCGATAAGGTTTAACAAAAAGCAGGAACACTTGTTATTCATTCCAACTGCATGACCTGACCAACACCATCTATCTGAGGCCAATCAACATGGCCAATTAGATGTTGAAATTGTGCATGGGGACAGAATAGAATTACCAATAATAAAAAGGCATAAGTGATAGGATCATGTCAATCGGTGCTCCACCAAACTCACTGAAAATGATAGAATTACACAAATGAATGAACAAAACCTGAAGTGTATGCAGGAGATTGCAAGTTGCTTCAGGGAAATCTGGACGAAGAATCAATGCCTGTCTATAGCTCTTTACAGCAGCCTCTACATGCCCACTGAAATAAGTAACACAAATTTGATGAGCTTAAAGCTATGACCAAGTATATAGCAATCATATTGTTTATTGCGTGACTGACAGACAGTGTTACAAGGGCAATGGAAGGGTATTAACTCTAGACAATACAAGGAAACCGAACACTGAAGATGTAGCTAACTAGAGTAAAGACTGTAAAGTAAAACTAAAAAATAGTTTCCTCAAGTCTCTCAAGTTAGGGGCACTTATGCAGTGGACTTCACCATCATAAAGCAAAACTGAAAATAGCATACCTATCTTTATAAGCTGAAGCCAAATTAGCATGGGCTTCAGCCATAGTGGGCCTGACAGTAATTGCACGTATGTAATCCTGGATAGCTTCACTAACTCTACCAATCTCCTTATATGTATTGCCTCTATTTACAAGCCCATCAGCTGCCAAGGGATCAATCCGGAGGACCTCATTGTAGCATGATATGGCATCTGCATAATTCCCCTGCAATAATATATGCCCAAGAAAGAACAAATTAGATTGGTAACAGATTTTTTAATCAAAATTCTTTTGTAAAAGCTTCCAATCCTTAAAATGCTTTATCAAGCCTAAATAGACCCAACAAGTGCATTAACAATTATATCATACATAATCACCACATGCTAGAGTTATTTCACATGGAGATTCAATTGGATTCTAGGTTTCAATACCTGCTGCTTATAGATTATGGCAAGGTTGTTATAAGGAGCAGACAATCCAGTGGTTACACTCAGGGTAGCTTTATAATATGAAGCAGCAGCAGCCACCATGTTCCTGCATCACAACAAATTTTTAACCAAGAAAGTCAAATACTAACATGTAGCACACAAATCACTACCACATGTTAATGTGAACATACAAGGACCACATACCATTCCATGTATATATTTCCAAGATTGGTCAATGCTTGCGGATGATTAGGCTGTAATGAAAGGCATTGCTTCACACCACAAAAAAAAAGGTTAAGAAGGGATTTTAATGGCATGAAAGCATAATGACTAGAAATATAAGTAATGTAAGGCAGACAAGATAAGAAAAAAACATACATTATAACACTGGATTGCTTCCTCCACTCTGCCAACATCTTTCAGAGCATTACCCTATAAGAAAATCAAAGAAAATATCATATATAATTTTATAATTGCATACAAAATTGCACAATCAGATCTTTTAAAATAAACTGGGACACAACAAGAAACCAACCAAGTTATTGTACGCTTCCAAAAATCTCGGGTCACATGCGACAGCATGTTTGTAGTGTAAAATTGCCATGTCCAGTTGACCTTGCTCATAATATATACTAGCCAAATTCCCTGTATACCATTTCAAATTATTAGCATAGACTGGATTTGCTACAACAGAAATTGTAAGGATGCATAAATTGACAGAATGAAAAGCAAATTTGGATTTGCCATAGTGCAATTTTACAATTTTCAAATTGTTATTTTTCATGCACAGCAAAAATAGTGTTGCTACAAACTCCTATCAGAACCATCTGTAATCTTATATCTTGACCGAAAGAGGCCATAAGATGTGCCACAATATATCCGTGGCCATTCATGATATAACATCATTAAATAGTGAATTTTCAGAAAATAGATAGCCCACCAATTACACAATAACAAATCACAGTTGTGCAAATATTATACAACTGATTATAACTTTTCTCCAAAAAATTGATTCCTCATAAGTCATAACATGATTGTTTGCAGCACCAAAGAAAATAAAAAATCCTTGGGACCAATGCTATCAATAGTTCAATACTCAGACCACCATGACAAAACTTTTAAAAGAAGGAAAACAAAGTTTTAAGTCTTTTAGATCTTTGATTAATTACTACTATCCAAAATCTATGCACTGCATTGATCTTTTACAAAGAAAATAAAATTAGCAGCACGAGGAAATAAAGTAAAACAACCCACCATAAGCCATGCCATAGTTTGGCCGTGTTTGAAGTGCATGCTGATAACATGCAATAGCTTCTTGAGGCATCCCTAAAGCCTGATAAAGCAGAAATGAAACTTTCAAATTTGCACCGATAACAATTAAAGTACCTGTTGCATCCAACCAACAACACTTAACACCATACCTTGTACACATTCCCAAGGTTCAGATATGCATCAGGGAAGGAAGGTTTTAGTTTCACTGCTTCCTGAAATATTTAAAAACAAAAAGCAAAATGAGAACATATAACTGGCAGAATTGTATGAGTAGCATCAGAGACAATTCGAATTACTAATACCAAAACTTCATGAACATGAAGCAAGAAGCATAAATTTAAGCGAGACAAGCACACACCACTAATGTATAATATGGCAAAACTTTCAGTATTACCTTTTACAGTAAACAACATTTAATCATGAGGGAAAGTTATCATGAGCGAATTAATTAGACTTTGACAATCTGATTCACTGCCAAGTTCTATCATGTCTTTGAAGAATTTTACTCAAGTATGTAGTGTAGAAAATAGATATACCTTGTAATACTGAAGGGCTCGGTTGAAATCACCAGACTCCATGAACAGACCAGCAAGATTTGACCATGCAATAGCAAAGGTAGGTTGAATGCGCAATGCCTCAAGGTAACAACTGTATGCCTGCACAAAATGTTAGATTCTGACTATTTGCAGTCTTGCAGATGGAAGTTACAACAAGACCAACCATCATCTGAGTCCTGGCTTGAAGACAACAACTTGATATCTGTATCGAACTGTGAATTTGAACACAGTTCCACGCACGAATTATTTAAATCAGTAACTAAGTATACAAAAGATGTAGGGTATAAAATACTAAGCATTGAAGGGGACCTCCAGGCTTCCAAGGCCTGCATATAGCCAATTTTATCTGGCTATACAGAAAATGGAAGATGAGTATGACCAGCAGAATACAGAGTGGTGTCGCTCATTATGGGAAATCCAGTAGATGAGAACCATCTCAGACCAAACAAAGGTAAAGAAACTGTATTGCCTCTGATGATAAGGTAGTACACCAAGATCTGGGTAAAGAGCATTGTGGCATAAAAGGTTTTAACTAATCTCCCACATAAAAAGGACTAATCCAACAGGATGGAGTATCACTCATACTAGGGAACCAAGTAGAGCATCGTCTCAAACTGGGAAGCACAATTCCTCTTAAGAGATACTTTACTGACTACAAGAAGGAGAATGTGGTACAACAAATCTAGATACAGATATGTTGCACTGCAACAGAAAGGTCATAAAGAAGAAACTAGCCTCCTAAGCAATAAGCTTTGACAGTCAGAACACCAAACTATAGGCTGTAGAAAACCTCAAAGCTCAAGAATACCACTTAAAACTAGAAAATGCATATCAAATGTAAGAACTTACTTCTTGCACCAAGCCCTGAGCTTTCATTAGATTACCCAAGTTGCTATGGGCATCAACCTGTAGCAGTACATAAACAACAAACTATATCATAAGATGGAAAGTAAAATAAAATATTACACCCTATGCCTTCTGACTAACTAGCTAGTAAGAAAAGCAATTCATCAAACAAAAAGAAAAGAATACCATTAGAGGGTTTATAGCAAGTGCTTGACGACAACACTGGGCTGCTTCAGTGAGTCTTCCTTTACGCATGTATGCACTAGCTAGATTTGACCATGCATCAGCAAAATTGGGACGAAGCTACAGCAGAAAAACAAAGAGGAGTAAAAGGTTAAACAAACCAATCAAGGATTGCACAAACACATGCAAAAAGGTACATAAGGAAAAAACTACTAACCATTGAAAGAGATACTTACAACAAATAAACAATAAAGCAACATTGATTCTCATAAAATAGAATTGGCACCAGCTAATTTCATGGCAAAGCTTATAGGATCGTCTTTAATAAAAAGAAAAAAATCATCATTCCATAGATGCAGAACATTAATGATCTATCATCGTTACTGACACTAAACAACAAAGAAATATTATAATAAAAAAACCAAAAATAATCAACAGAATCACATCCATAAATGAGGATTGAATTTATACAAGATATATCACCAGAAGATTTTCAGTTACTGGACACTAATAATGGGAACTTTCTTTTAGAAATATGGGAACTGAACTGCCATAAGTAACACGTCAGCTAATAAAACAATCACAAAAAAAAAAAAAAAAAAACCTACAAAGTTAATGGTCCAGAACATACCTCAATGGCAATCAAGTAGTAGCGAATTGCAAGGTCAATGTTTCCTTTTTCCTGCACAAAATAAAGCTCCGTTAATTTTGGAAAACTGTATGAATCCGCCAACTGCACACAAGAATAGTATAACAAGTTCCATCAAGTCATCCTAGCTAAGCAGCCATTACTTACCTTCCATGCATTTGCCATGTTGCCGTAACACTCAGCAAAGTGTGGCTCAATCCTAAGTGCTTCTTCATTTTTTGCAACACACATGTCAAAATCATGCAACTGCGCACATAAATAGTAACAAGTGTACAGAATGAATCAGAAAAAGAACAAGCAATCCGTACCAAGGATTATACAAAAATTGTCCAAGGATGACATACAAAACAGAGACATTAGAAGAATCAAACCTGATAATAAATTGCACCCAGGAGTAGTAAGTTGTCAGTACGGAGCGGATTTCTCTCATAGACAGTGTTGCTATGTTCTAGGGCCTGCTTATAATTGCCAGTCTTGTACATTTGATGTGCAAGAGACAAATGCAAATCTTCATCAACTGCATCATGGAGAAATTTGACCAAAGTACAAATAAATTAGAACAAATTGTTCATGAAATGCTCAGGATAATATAAATATGACACTTATAGCAACCATGTGACTCAGTAATAATCGTAAGACATGTGACTTTTCCTCGAGGGTTTACAGTTTACCATTCTAAGGAAAAAAAACCAACGAAATATGAAATAGACTACTCCTGCTCACCAAAAACAAACCTTAATAGCAAATAACAGAATGAAAAATCAGTATAGATTGTCCCTGTTTAAAATTCCCTACTAAACCCTAATTATGAGATCAATGAAGCCTGAGCTGAATCAAAACCAGTTTCCAATATTTTAGGCACACAAAAAGTATAAAACCTCCTGAAAAATCCTCCCACAGCTGAATCAACAGCACCAAAAAAAAACAACAAAATGACACACTGAACCAAAAACACAAGTAAGAAATAGGGCAATAAGAACCAAAAAAAATAATAAAGATTGACGCAGCATCAACAAATCACTGGATTTCCAGTGAATACAGAACAAAACCTTCATTAGAATCATGACCGCGTAACGGCAAAAGAGTGAGCGACGCGGGTTCCTGCTTGATGGAGAACGGCTCGACGCGATCCCCGGTAATCGGCGGCCGAGAAGTGTCGGCGGAGCCGGTAAGCTGCGGCTGGTGGTGGTAGTGGTGGCGGTGGTGATCGCCTTGCACGGAGATCATGATGCCAGTTGAGACGCGCGGCGAGAAAGAACGGAGCGGATTCAGAGGTCGTCGGAGAAGATGATCATGAAAACGAGTGAGATCCGAACAAGATCGCGCGAGAAGAAGTGGCGGAGGAAGAAGATTGCCCGAAAAATCCAAACCCTATGTGAGAAATTTCTAGAGTCTTTCTTCTTCTTTCTCTTCTCTTCGTGGCTTCGTTTCTGTTAAAATTGGTAAATTGGGAAAGGAAGGAGAAGTCTTTTTTTATATGTGATGAGGATCTTGTTTTGGAGAAATCTCGGCCGTTGATGTGAGGCAGAGAAAAAAGGCCACCGTTCGGTAAATGGAGATTTCATTATACACCGACACGTAAGTAGGTGTATTTTATTTTTATTTTTTTTCTCTTTCTTTTTCCTTTCGACAAGCCATGATAGATTTGATTATTCACCCTCCGGTTTCCGCATGCCTCCTTATTTTATTTTTTCTGGGAATTTCATTTAATATATTCTTAAAATTATTCCTTCAATTTTAATATAACAAAAAAAGTAAAGCAAATTGAATTCGTTTAAAATTTTAATTGAGGAGATTTAAAAAAAATTATTTAGCAAAAAATGCATTTATTGAGTTTAAAATATAGTGAAGTGGTTAATATTTACTTCATGGTAGTGAAAAATATTTAATAACATGCATTAAATATCTTTTTTTGATAGTATGCATTAAATATCTTTAATTAATGTTCTTGAAATACTTATTATTTAATCATTTCATATAAAATATATTTAGCATAAAAGAGATTCACATGATTTAACGAATTTCATATGAATTTATTTCAATAGTAAGTAACGTGATTCATGACCCTTGGTAGTGTTTCTGCTCGTATTCTTGTCGTGATCAAGGACCTACTGCAAAATATTGTTTGCTTGTAGGGTGCATGTTTTCTGGAAAGAGAAAGAACAATTAGGTGTGCTGAATGGTGTACTCACCCTTTCCACATTTCTCTTAATTTCTCACTTCTTCGACTTTATTCCCTTTATATATATTTCTGATTTCTGATAACGCTAATGCTGATACAGTGAATTTTGATTGTGTTGCTTTGAGTTGATTTTTGTGCTTTTGCCCTTTAGTTTATAGCATATATAAAAAATTAAAGTAATTACATGTCATGCAAAAGTAAAGGTAAAAGTAATTTAATTCTTTTTTAAATAACAGAAAAGAAAATGAAAAATATTAATATCAATTATATTTAAATTTTATATAAATGAATTTTATAAATATAATTCTAATTCTACAAAAAAATTTGAAACATTATAATTGTAATTTTAAGTTTAAGCTTCAATTTCAATTTAAAAATTTAATTTTCATGCACCAAATAAACACTTTGATGCATGTATTTAGACCTGTAATTCATAGTTATACTTTTAATTTTTTTAATTTAATCGTAATCAAAATTAGATAAAAAAATGTTAACGTATATCAAGTTGTTATAGCACAAAAGCATATTTCTAAGTTGATTTTTAATTATATTTCAATATCTCTAATTAAGGGGAAATATGAGCAAGATTATATTGGATCTAAAAAAAAACACGAATGGCAGAGGCGTCCTGGGAAAAAAGGGAATAGCAATATTTTAAGGAAACTTTCAACATTGAATAATTAAGCAAAAATAAATTTTAGGGTTTGTTTTTTCTGTTTTGATTTTTAGTTTTCAAAAAACTGTTTTTAGAAACAGAAAACAAACAAGTTCTAAGTATTGATAGCAAACTGTTTTTTTTATTGTTTTTAAAACTGTTTTTTATCCTGGCTTAAATTCTACTTTTGTTTTGTTTTGTTTTGTTTTTTTATTTTTTTTAATATCTCAATAATTTAAAAATATATAATTTTTCTTGAGGTAAGTGTTTCTATCTACCTTAATGGTGAGAAAAAAAATGAAACCAGCAGCACAATAATCTCTTGGTAAGAATAATTGAACTTTGTTGCACTGATAGCAAAGATGATTATTATAAGGATGACTGTTGGGCTCAAAACATAGGCATATTTAGATTTTTATGCAGTAGAGACAGTGGTATTAGTTGTGTGATTGAAAAAGAAAAGAAGAAGAGAAAGAAAAGAAATTACCGTTAAGATGACCGAAATAAAATAAAATAAAATAAAAAACAAAATCAAAGGATTAAACTAAAAAAAAGGCAATGATATAAAATACTATTTTTTTCAAACGATTATATATTACGAGTATATTTAATTAGATTATTCTTTAATATTATAATTTAATTGATAGATTTTTTGAAATGTGTTTAATAATTTAAAGAAGATGGCAAAACATACTGAAGTTGTGTTTATTTTTAATATATGTAAACATAAATTTTATTAATTAATAATAGCAATATCTACAATCAATTATTAAAAGAATCTGATTGAAGCGTATATACAATGAACGTGGACGGAATTTTCTAGAAAGCTGGGGTCGTACTGGGCGGTTTGGTAGAAATGTTAGGAACATTTATGAAGAATGGGTGGTGAGAATTTTATCATTTTTTTTCTCACGCCATTGATTGTGCTGTGTTATAAAACATAAAATTATTTTTTATTCCTATAAGCTTTGGGATGCTTGACCTGAAGAGCTTAGTAACTTGTTATTAGTGGATAGTGCAGGACTCTTTCATGCGAATATGCGATAATATTAAATACGATTTTTTTTTTTATTGAAATGGAATTTTAATTTTAATTAAAAAACGTTAAGAATATTGAAGCTTTCTCCTTAATTTAAATTGTTCCCATTGCAGCATGTTTTCCATGTTTATTAAATAACAAAGATTGTTTCATGCAGTGTAGATAAAACTCAACTTGATTATCAATGAGATTAATCAGATTGCTTAGAGTCGATTTAAAAATGCAAAGTTAGCTCGATTAATATTATTGTATTTTAATATTCTAAACAAATGTGCAAAGCCAAAAAAAAAATACATATCCATTCTTACCTAATACTACATGAAAAATTTGGGTGTATTTTAATATACGGTTTTTTTAATAAAATTATTAAAATATAGTTTGTTAGAAAAAAAAATTACTTAAAGTTAGAAAGTTAGAAAAATTACTTGAAGTTAGAAAGTTAGCTACTTGAAAAAATTCTCATTAAGAATTTTTAAATATTAAAATAATTTTTTACATAAAAAAATTGTCATTGACAAGTTTGAAGAAAAAAATTGACACTAAAAATTACTATTGACAAAATTTTTTTCAAACTTTTTTTACATAAAAAAATTTTCATTAATAACTTTTCAAACTTAAAAATTATAAAAATTGTCTTACTTAATAAAAAAAATATTATCAATATTTTTTTAAAAAAATTACTATTGACGAATTTTGAATCCTAATCTATAAATATCTATTTCTCATTCATAGTATATTGTAAATGAAAGTTACTAACAAATGAATTGTCTATTATAAGGTAAAGTTGATTAAGTGTTACAATATGTCAAAGAAGGAAACTACAAAGTAGTTGAGTCATAACTAAAGTTTTATTGCAAATGTGTTACTTATTCGTGGGCAAATATACTTGTTGAAAAGTAACAAAGAGAGTTTAAAATAAGTTCGTAAAATATCATCTCATAAAGATTATTTTTAAATACCAAGAATATCTTAATTCAATTATTTAAACTTAAATATGCGAAATTAAATAAAACAAGGATTTAAATATAAAAGTAATTAAGATGAATTAAATTAGTACAACCTATGACAATTATCTAATTGAGATGTATTTTAGGGTATATGATTTCACCTTTACATTTTACTATGTTCACTTTTATATTAATTCTAATTACAATTTTCTTATGACTGTCAACCACTTGTACGAAAGCTATTAATGCTCAATGTTCATGAAATGTTAACAATCTTTTTCTTAAGCTATTACTTCTAATGGTTATGCAAGACAAAAAGAAGAGAAAGTATGAAAAACCTACAAGCTGTTGATTTAATAATGATTAAAAAAAATAAGCTTGATCAACATAATTTTTGTCTCATTTTACCTTATAGATCCATTAACTTATGTGGTATAATCACTTATAATATAATTAATATGGTATGTTTAAGACTTGTCAATTCTGAACATACAAATATAGTGTAACAGGATAAACATCAATTAAGAAAAGAAATGAAGAGTATCTTTGATCCCAAGACGCGCTTCTCAAAACTCTAAAAGTCATCAACAGCTAGCCAAAAACCAAGATACACTGGTTGTAACGCTCAAAGTTTTTTAAATAGGATTTAGAATTTATAAGAGATGATAGTTATTGCATCCAAGATATATGTTTTATCTGTAATAAAGATATGATGTATTAAAATAAAAGATATGATTTACCAAATTTAAAATCTAAATTCTCTCTTCGCAGGTTCTAAAAAATCTCCAAGTTGGATGCACCAGAAGAGGAGCACGATTGTGCATACCCCCAATATATACAGCCATGCATATGACTCGAAGCATAAACATGCTTGTTGTTGAAGCATGATCACGCTTGTCCTATTTTCTATCAATTAATGTTCAAAACACCTTAATAATCTATCAGTGCTCTTAACATTCTAAACTATGATAATTAGTAGAATAATTAGTTCAAAAATCATTGAAATAAGAATAAGTACATAAAAATAGACTATAAAAGCATGTCAAAATATAGACTTATCATTCATATGATATAAATTATGGATGACTTATTAGTACTAGTTTCAAAAAGAACAAGTAAATTTGGAAAATCAAAAAGTATAATGTACCACACAATTATACTAGAGTAAGGATAAATTCATGATTAGTAAGATTCAATAGGAAGCTTCATTTGAAGCACATTTACAATGGTATGTACCAATGTGTGATATTATTCAAAGATTAATTGTTAAGTTGAATGTTACATAGACTTATCACAACGATAAGTTAGTTTCTAATGTTCAAATATTACCTTAAGTATTTTAAAATTTTAGTCCATACATTAAAACATTTAGACACTATAAATCATTTATAAGAGTTGATAAAATACATTTATATGACAAATATAAGAGAGTTTTATTCATGACAATTGAACAATCCGACAATCAAAATATATCTTTGATATGTTTTGCTATTGTTGACAATGAGATCGTGAATACTTGACATTTTTTTCTTAATAATTAATAATTAATGCTAACACACAATGACTCAAAATAATGTTAATATTATTTTTAATCCTTGTGAGTAAATTAATGTAGTAATAAGACAAATACACTAGAACAAAATAGTTTATTAACTAAAAAATTGTTAACAATAATTACTTCAAAAATTATTTTAAATGAATTTAAATATTTATGACATAATAAATTTCTAACTAATTATATCACAATAAAACATTTGTTGTATATTTTTTAAGTAAAAAAAAAAAAATTAAGAGTTAGGTTAATAATTCCAAAAACACTAATTAGAAAAATAATAATAATCTATATTATACCTTTCATATTATAAATATATTTATTAACAAAAAATGTTAGTAATAAATGTCATAATATAATTTATTATAATTACTATAAAAATTATTTTAAAAACAATTTAAATATTTATGATATATTAAATTATTAATTAATTATATCATAATAAATACATTTAGTTTATATTTTTAAATAATTTTTTAAGAGTGATGTTAATAAATTCCAAAAACACTAATTAAAATATTTATAACAATATATATTTTAATTTTTATATTATATGCATATTTATTAAATAAAAAAAACATTAATAATAATTACTAAAATATATTTTATTATAATTAATTAAAAAACTAAATCAATTTAAATATTTATGACATATTAAACTTTTAACTAACTATATCACAATAAATACATTTACTTTATATTTTTAAGTTATAAATAGCTGTTTTTTTTTTACATTTAAACTTTAGTGTAATTACTAGATATCAAATTAATAAATTAGCATTACTATACCATATAAACGAATAATAATTTTAAATAATTAATGATAAATATTTAAAAATACTAATTAAGATGTTAAAATAAATTTATTTTCAATTTTATGTTATAAAAATACTTTTTTGAATCTAAACAAGACTTTATAAGTTTTTCTTATATTTATACTTCATTAAAATTTCTATATATCAATAACATTAATTAATTTTAATAAAAAAATCAACTAGAATCAAAGAATAACATCAAAACTATAATATAAACAAAATGAACTTACATTAAAATCAAGCATGTTTTCGGAGATATTAATCCTTGACCATTGTTGTTTTAAATCTAATTTCCTTTTCCTAGTTATTCCCTTATCTCTGGATTTATTTTTCACAAAATATCAAACCCTTGTCTCTAGAATTTGAAAATCCTTCTCCCTTCATATTCATGGTTACGTGTAAGAGTAGATTTCTTGGAGCTGAGATTTTGTCAATGTGCAATGAATGTTTTTGAAAAGTTCTATTACGGCAGACAACGTTGTAGCATCCCTTCCAAAAGAATCTATGCCCCATGCGAGTGGTAATCAATGGAATCGTCTACGAATAATTTTGTTTTGGACTCTTTTTACATAAATATTAGAGCAACTTCTCCCAGCAAATTAAATAAATTTTTGCAAAAGTAGAGGTTTTAAGTAAAGGGTTTTATTTATCATATGATTATTCCTATTTCACTTTTCCTCCAATTAAGTGACCTCTCCTTTCTCCACCTTGCAGCTTAATAGAATGCTTAAAACATTGCACCTAATTTTCTACCCCAGTTGCAGCAGATTAAAAAGTGACTTACCCCCAAAAAATAAATAAATAAATAAAGTGAAATAAGAACACAAATTAAGGATGTGAATATCGGTATGCATAGTTGAACAAAAATAATCAATGGGTATTATTAGTAAATGTGATAGGTACGCCCATTTACAAACATCAAGTTAGAAAAGTTAATCTTGACTATACAATTGTATAGAAATCATTAATTTTACTTAAATATAATGTTAATTATTATCCATAAGTTTAATTATTGCTATGTTCTTCCCTCTCACTTATCTTATATATCAAAAGAAATCACTTATCTCTATTTTGCATCCCTTTTCCTATTTTCCTAATTAAAGAGTGACACATGGATTAAAAAATGTTAACAATTAAGATAGATGACATTATTTTAGCCACACTTTACTTTTTAATCGAGAAAAAAAAAGAACAGAGACAAAAATATGAGCAAGTAATTTTAATCTGGGCGAGTTAAATTTCTTTAAGAAAAAATATCTTTTGAATATTTGGTATGCTATCATGTGTAAGATTTAATAGGGATTTTGAATTTATGCTAACATAACTCCCATCAACTCAACCAATTATTTTGCTAAAAATGATTAAAATTACTACCTTATACTTTTTTTTTGTACTTATACTATCCAATGCTTAAACTATTATTTATACTATTATAATTTATATTTTATTATTCTCAAATCCTCCCCCTCCCCCTCCCCCCAAATTTGATCATATTACAATTTTTTTTCAGAGTTTCGAGATAATATATTGAAAAAAGGAGAATGGTATGATAAAATAATTACACCATTATACTTTCAAATTATGAGTGTCACATTACTTTTCATATGGGTGGAAATTTTAGTGGGGCAAGTTCTGATCAATCAACTGGTATGTGAAATATTACGTGTATGAATTTCTTACTACCGTTGATGCCAAAGCTTAATGAGTGGTGAACTTGGAAATAAAAAGTGAATAAAGAAAAGAAGCATTAAAGGCTTAAAGAATAGTTTGAGGGAGAGGAATTATGTGTGCCTCAATTAGTGGCTGATGGAGAATCAAAGTTGATAATGGCTTTAGGAGGAGGTGGCAATATTGTAGTGATGCAAATGAAAGGTGTAAAACATTTGAAGTCAAAGAAGGATGCATTTGTTTATAACAGAGGATGCTTCAAACACTGTTCCAAATGTGATATTTGGGAGTGCCCTACCCATTAACAGAGCCTTATCTTTTTCACACCCAACCATTTAATGATATTCCCACATCATTTCACATGGCCGACCATTTTCATCTCTCGCCAACCTTCATTGTTAGACAAGAGATCAACACTGTTCAGGAGATCAACTTTGAGTATTTTAAAATATTCAAATTTTATAAATATAATAAATATCTTATTTAAAATAAAATTTATTATTTTTAAATGTTTAAATTTAATTCAAAATTTTAAAATAAATATTTTCTTAAGTTTTTTTTTAAAATATTAACATCAATCTTTAAGGTTAAAAATAAATACTTAATAATGATAATTTCTTATTGAAAAAATGATCGATTATTTTAAGAATATAACAAATGTTATAATTTTTTAATTAAAATTTAATATTTATAGGTATTTAAACTCACAAAACCGAATTTTTAATTTGTATCCTGTACAGCAGATTTCTCTCCATCTAAGAAATTGACGAATTTAAGGAGTAGGTTGACCAATCACATTGAAAAATTCGTAAACTCATTATATGGTGTTGTCATTAACCAATTTCATATTCGTAATTGACCAATCTTTTAACTATATTGACTAACGTGAGAATTAGATTGATCGTTTTTTGCTTTGTTAACTTGATTTATGGGAACCCTTAGATTACAAATGTATGTTTAAGATTTTGGCTGGAGAGAAAACTAATGGAGAGGATCAAATTTGTATAAATTTTGGGGTGTAAGGTAAGTCGAAGTAACTTTGTAAAGGGAGAGATTAGAGAGTGAAGATGAGAGTTTAAGAGCAGAAATTATGACTAAAGAATGAATATGTGTGACGTGTTTGGTTCTGGCTTAGATCCACTCAAACGTAGTTATAGCTTTTAACGTGATTTTGTTAGATCGTGCATTTGACGGTAATATCTGCAATATATTTCAGTATTAGAACCGGTGATGAATTAAATGTGTAATCACCACTTGAAACAGATTATTACTAACTTGTGTGCGTTGATAATATGGCCAGAGGGAGGGAAAAATGCACAAGCAAAGGTTTTCAGAAGTTGATAATTGGGTTTGAGCCTGAAAAAGATTTCGAAAGGTGGCTTACTGTTTAGGACAAGTCTAATTGAATCTGTTAAGTAGTAAATCCATCACTCCAAAAATGGTAGGGTAGAAGCTACAAGAAAGTTTAGGCCAGTTGCTGCAACATGCACATGTTTGCTTTCTGAGCATTTTGTTGTTGTGAATATGTGCAGGAAAACCTATGGACGATGCTATCAGCATATTTGAAAATATTGTGCATTTCATTCCATTATCTGTTAGGAAGGTCTTAATCTTGGTTCCTAGTTGTAACACAGCCATTTTAAGAATGTAGTAAATGCTTGGGCTTTATGATGTTGAAGATAAATCGAAGTGTACCAAACAAGGTATCTCTGCTCAATTGAAATCCTCTTCTCTCCTTCCCTTTCTTTGAACCAAACACCCCATTAGAAAATGATGAAGTTATGTCCCTAACAGCTAGGTTGGAATTTCGGCGTGTACCATCCAAACAATATATTTCAATGTTAATGCACACATACACAGTAATCGTCATTCCTTCTGACAAGATTTATTCATTTAGCAAAAAGAAAGTACACTTTATGTCTAGTGACTGACTTCAGCTTCTTCTTGTATAAAGGGGAAATTTAGCTTTGACTGACACAACTTTCCCTCTTGATTAAGAGCATTCTGCATTTGTTTTAGGATTAGCCAATTGGTGTCCATAGTCCGAGGTACTAAGGTAATATCATCTAAAGGAAAAATCTGGGTGATTGAAATATCTTGCATCACCACCACCATACTCCAAAAGGATGATAGCAATTAGTCTCTGATCTCTGAAAGTCTGAAGCAAGAACAATTCAAATGTTCAAGTGGAACCACAGAGAAATAACTTATACATAAATAAATAAATAGAATGAAGAAGAAACAGATCAACTGGGCTGTCTGTTACTCATCCAACATAATTAAGAAGCAACAAACATATACAACATAGCACGCATATATAGAAAACAAAAGCCTCGAGCTGATACAATCCGTTGTTTTGGTACCCTCAACATGAAATTAGATGCCATGTAAAAATCTGTTGCTCCATGTACGTAAAGGGTGATTTTAGATGCCATGTCGAAGGAAAATCACAGCAGAGTCAATATCGACTTATATTGCATTTCGTTTAGCTGGTTTGGACTTGGCAGTTGCAAGGCTGAGCAGGGTGAGTCCGTGAGTGATTTCCGTTAACTAGTTTTTGGACCAACAGTAAAAAAAGAATATTTCCTTCAATGCTTTTTTATGCACCTACTAGTAATTAAATTGAAGTCTCATACGCGTCATTAATTTCTTCAATAAATGATATTAAAAATTTTAAATACTTCACATGAATTCTACTACTACTACTAATCAGCCAATGGAGTGACCGGGTCCTAACATCACAATCGCATCACTATCTAACATGAAATCTCGATTTATTAGTTGGTGCTGCAAGTTTTTCAACAGCATCATTTCGTGTCAGTAGAAAGAAAACGCATTGTCGCAGCAACAGTGGGAGCCTGCCGTCGCTTCACTTTCAAAACACCCTGTTCAAAACAATAGATAGTGGTGGAGTCGAAGAAAACCGAAAACTAGGAGGACAACACGCAGCATGATGATGCTACAAATTTTGGTAGATTTTCAAGATCTGATACTATACATAAATTCGGCTCAGCACAAAATTTGCACAAGCGTGCAATGACGATATATTAAAACCACAATCGCTAGCTATGTCAGTGCAAAACATTACAACCATCAAAACATTAAGGTATAATTTTACAATCCTGCATCTATAATGTCACCATTGGAAGAAGTATTGTCAATCCTCTGTTTAGCAGAAATCACCCTATCCAAAGTCTGGTCTGAAACTGATATCCCCGTGCTTTCTAAGTCTGCAACTACAGCCACAGCTGCATCTAGTTCTCCAAGATCAACGCAGAGGGAGATGATCTCATCATAAAGCGGTCTGCAACATGTGGGAAAAATGAGAATACATGGATGGCAGAAAACCAAAGTTTTCCTTCATTTTAGGGTTCTTAATCACAGTGAATAAACTAGCACATAATCTAATCCAACCCAGTCAAACAGCTATGCCTTCAACGATAGGAATTCAAACAAACCAAAGTGCATACAAGTTAAATACAAATTTCATTTTTAAACTCAGCAATAATAGACAAAATTATTTCCTTTATCGTTCCAATATGGAATCATGCTGTGCTTTTGCTCCATAGGAATCATGATGACTAATTAAGCCATCCTAACCTTAAAAGTCTGAGACCACAAATTTTGAAGAGTTTATAAAATATAAAAGGCAAATGCCAAGGAGTGCCCATAGACCATATTTATCCGTAGAACTTCAAGTTTTCTTTCTATAACTCACAAATTTTATTGAAAATAATAATAAAAAAATGTAATGGGATCACATTTTAAAATAAAAGCAGTTGCACTTATAGAAGCAACTTTGGCAATACAAATGATTCGAACAATATTTGCTTCTTGAAAAATCAAGATAAGCAACCCCTTTCTTACTCCATCCCATTAAACTACTTTTAGGATACTTGTTAAGAATTCTAATTTAGATAGTATTAAATGAAAAGTAAAATTTTTTCACGTTCATGATGCAACATTAAATGCTTTTTATTTTTCATTCCTTGACAAGTGTCAAGTACCCCTTACAGCACTAGTTGAGACCTGGGACCCCCCATGTAAAATAGTGAACTTTTACAAATTAAAGTGGACCTGTAAATTCAAATGACTTTGAAGAATGTTATGTTACAAGTAATAAGGATATCACAGTTTCAGGTGCCAAATTTAAAAGGGTAATTCTTCCATTGGAAATCTCAGTTTGTTTAGTTTTTTCTTCTTCCCTGGTTAAGCACATAAAATGTCCATATTTTTGCTAGTTGGGTTGGGTAACATACATGGGAATCACAAGAGTCGTGCTTATGAAGAAAATAGAATTACCTCCCAAACTTATAACCAAGACCATGAGTTGTCTGCAAAATTGTCAGGAAAGCTGAAGGTAGAGGTGCCCTTATAGCTGCACGCAAGATCATGGCACAATCTCCTATAGTTGGTGTTCCTCCCAATTCTATGACCTGTGTAAAACAGCCCAGAATCTCGTTCAGAAAAAGGAAGCATATTACTGAAGAAGATTGTTTAAGGTTAAATATATCCAAAACGACTCAAGTAGCATTGCTAATTAACACTTTATTGAATGTGTTAGCTCCAAAAGTCAGCGGGATCTTTTAACAATACTAGTGGAAGTTTTAGCAATATTCACAGGGATGATGACTATCTTTCAACATTGTCATATATAAGCTGAATATAAAAATTGAATGAAATATTACACTATGCATGAATAGGTAGACATCAATACAGTCTTTTCTTTCTTCTTTAATGCAAAACAAAAATAAAGATCACCACTGAGTATCTTTTGGATTTACATTTACTTTCAAGTGGAGTGTTATAAAGGATGGTTTTTATTTTTATACACATGAAGTGATAGAAATTATGTTCTATGTCTACAAGAAAATGAGAAATTTGACCTTTTAAAACTAACCTTCTGCATAACTTTGATTGCCAAGTCTACTTCCCATTCCTGTGACCATTTACGAGGAGGTTTGTTCTTCAGTTCTCTCTCCCATGTCCATCCCCAAGCATCTGCTATGGTATACATGTCTGACACATCAAAAATTTTCCGCTTCCTCATTTCCTTAAATGCCTCAAATAGGTCTAGAGGAAACCAATCTTCATCATCATCCTCCTCCTGCAAAGAAGTAACATTAGATTCTCAAACAACATCAGTATGTTCATTGTTCAAAAGTACAAAATCAAAGAATGAAAGAATGTGATGTCAACAGTAAATGCAGGTTCAAGGTTCGGAGATGGCTCTTGGCCTCTCATGAGTGATCACTCCCATCCAAAATCTCAGGCTCCCATACTAGTTTTCTCTCAACATTTTAGGATCTTTTGTAAAAAAAATCTTGCCTTTGTCTCAACAGGTTGTGGAACCTCACTCTCCCACCCAAAAACAAAAGGAAAAGAAGAACACCAAGGAATTATAATACCTCAACCTGCACTCGAGCAGATCTTTTTCTCAACTTTTTAGATGTGGCAGTAGGTTGATCAGAATCTTTCAACAACTGGACTCCAATCATTTGAAGAGGCCTTTTAGCTTCAATTTCCTTGTCCTTTATCCTGTCTATATCTTGGTTATCTGCTGGTTCTACTTCCTCTTCTGTCTGTTCTACTTCTTCCTCCTCGTCATCATCATCATCATCAGCTTCATCATCTTCAACCTCTTTTGCAGCATCTTCTACACCATCAATATCATCTGGAACTTCCTGGAACTCTGATTTACCAGCATCTATCGTCATTTCTTGATCCCCAGTTATGCCCTCTCCTAAGAAGCGGCGTTTCCAGAACTCTGTATTTCCTTCCTCCAGCTCTATACGTGAAATTAATGCATCCAGCTCTTCATCCACCTAGAACATGAATCACATTTAAGTTTAGGCATTGTATATTAAAGAAAAAGCTATTTAAATAAAACAAATGAAAAATAACCTCTTCTTCCTCCTCTTCCATGGGAGGAACCCAAAGGGGCCTACCACGAGATCGATTTATTCTCCTAGCTTTCTGTACACGCTGATAAAGAACATTTCTAGTTCCGTCAATAGGTAAACCTTGTGCTTCTAGTTCTTCCTTCAATTCAGACACAAGCATTTTACTAGCAGCCTTAGGCTTTAAAACATTCTGTTCAGGTCCCTTTATGATTTTCTTTAGCCTCTCCTGCACTCTAATATAATCAGATTCAGATACACCATCCCCTAAAGCTGCAAGTCCTTCATTCTGCAAGGTCTTCAAAAGCTTTCTATGGTGCAATTTCAACTCCTCCAGGCATCTTTTTTTGAAGGAGGTCTCAATTGGGTTTGAATATATAAATCCAAAAGCATCAGGATCCAGAGGTGTTTTACCTCTTCGAGGCACCCAACGCTTGCGCTCTCCAGTAAGACCACCCTCTGCAATATATCTGTTTCAATTAATAGCAATCAAAACATTAACAAAAATAATTCAATATGTAAAATGGTCATTAAGCCCATTAACTAACATATACTAGATCAGTGATTGAACATGCCTGCATTAAATAGAAAGGGAACTTAAAAACAAAAAGGCTGGAAATTTTGTAACTAGAAAAATTGTGGGAGATTCTTAAGACCACCACTTAGATTTTGGTTTGCCTGTTTTGCCAATATCAGCTACTACTAAGATTTCAGAATATTAAATTACCTCTGGTAGGCAAACTGGGCTCATCAAGAACATGAAAACCATGGAAAATACAATACAATTTACAAGCAAGAGGTAAAGATAGCATGCCTTTGGTATTCTCTCACACTACTTTTCAACAGAACAAAGATAAAATGCCAATTAAAAAAAGGAGGGGGGGGTGGGAGAGAGACATGTCAATTCATTATTTTTTAAATTCAGTTCCCTATCAGAGAATAAACAATAATCATATATGCAAACATAAATAAAATAAATAACTTAGACAAAAATGATAATATCAAAAGCAAAATAAAAATCATAGCAGTTGCTGAAGTAGAAAAAAATACCTAGCTATATAATCAATCTCATAGCCAAGTTCAGCCTCCTCTTGTAAAGGTTCAATCCATGAGCTCACTAATGTCCGGTATTTTCTGCTCAAGATCATTGCCCGTGCAGGGATTGGCTGGTTATCTTTGGCCATAACTTCTAAAGCTTCAAGCATTTCAACAATCCTTCCTGAATTTAAAATTGTCTACCACGTTGAGGCAAAGCATTTTGAGATAATTTAGTCATAAATTTCTATAAACAATTTAACACACTATATGTTGAACTCCACAGAGAATTGCTTTACCATGATGACTATCTTTTATTACAAGGTTCTTGGTCTCACAAGGGCAACAAAATATATGCAAATAAATTTTAAGGCAGTGATTGTATCTTATGGATCCATATCTTCTACATATAATGGCATGGTAGATTATCTATCAATTACTTCCTTGAAAATTTTTCTTTGAGCTGAAATTTATTACAACGCTAGAATACATGCTTTAGATCTCCTAAGTCCTAACATAGGAAAGAATTTACTTTTTTTTGGAATAAAATATTTTAGGTTAAGGGGATGGTGCTCCAAAGCTTTTGAGCTCAAAGAAAATTTATAGAGGACTTACATTTACCTCATCCCAAAGAGACGAAAGGAATATTGAACCTATGACTTGTTAAATGTGAAATCATGTTATGCTCCACTCAACCAAACCTTTGAGGTTGATTACACAAAATTTTAAAGTTTTTAATAATGGAAAACAATAAGAATGAGAAAATTAAAATACATAACTTCTATAAGCATACCTTCCCGACATAATGCTCGAAGGTACAAAGAAAGTGGATCTCCATAGTTTCCTTCGTTATGTAGAACTTTTGTACCCCCTTCAAAGTTTTTAAGGGCACGGAAGTGCCTAATAGCTTCCCGTACTACACAGTACTTGGTAAAACACTCCACTAACAGCCTGAAGAGACAATATGGGACTAATCAGGTGAAGATGACATTTGACAGTCACATATTCCGACATCCATCACCAATGAAAAAATTATATTTTATTTAAATAAATCAGCTTAATGCATGCCTATCTGGTCCCCAAAAACTACCGGTCATTTACTCAGTTTACCTGATAATCCAAGGATCCTTCAGAAAATGGAAGGAAAACTTCAAATTAAAGAATAGCATGGAAGCACTTACTTAAAATAGTCAACATATGGGTGAATGGAGATGTTTCATTCTTAGTGAAAAGTAAACTCCTTGTAGTATGCACTAGGCAGTATCACTAGTGAAATCAACATATTAAACGGGGACTCCAAAAGGATTCTGACCTTCTGTGTCTAAACTCCTGACTTTTTTGGCCAATGATAAGGATTCTGTGACGGCAGACAAGCAGTGTGCAGTTTTTGAGCTTCTCAGGTGCATTTGATTGGAGGAATGCCCATGTTTTCAATTGCATACAATTGTCATGCCAAAGAGTCATGTTTATACTTTATCAAGGGTACTATGCTCATTGTTCTTTTAAGGGAAATTTCATAACTGATATGCAGACAGCTTTGTAGCATTTTTTAGCCATGTTGCTGAGTTTTTGGTTTTTTGGTTTTGGAAGAACCTCAACCACCTGGCTTCCCCCAGTATATTCTCTCTTTAATCTTTCAAATTGTTTCTTCTTTTTATACTCACACAGAAGCACAAAAGCTTCTTTGCAATCTGTTGTTTTGTCACAGGTCTTGCCACAAATCTCAGCTTTATATAACTGACACATTTTTAAAAAATAAAAAAACTAAATTATAGACTAAGACATTCAAACAATTTGACACCAAATATGTTACAATGTTCAGGTCTGAAAAAGAAAAATATAGATAATGGGTCTTACGCATGGGTCTTCACATTTGGCTGTATGCGTTTGTGTGCTTCAACCATCATGCCAAGTAACTCAGCAACATCTTGTACTCTATTATAAGCCACACAGAGACAAGTTTAATTGGATCACATCACATAATAACAAATATAACTCAATCCATGAAATATTTTATTCAAGAATTCCAATAGGAGACCTCTGAACTATTTAAATATCTAACCTGTCATAAGATTCAGCTCTAGTATATGCTTGAATAACCCAATTGTATGTCTCTGTATCAGGCTTCATATAATCTGTCATGTAACAAAATAAAGATAATTTACCTTACACAGAATTGATAATGAAGAAAGAGGCTTTAACAATTTAGAGAAGAGTGCCTTCACCTCCAACAACACACACACAGAAAGAATTTAAAAAATGAGTGTGACATAGGTAAGAGGATTAGATTAAAATCACATCAACACATGAATGACACAAAAAAGTTAGAGTATTACTTATTAGAAATAGAAACAAGCGCACCTTAAAATAGTAAAAGAAATCACTGTGAGTAAACATATATAAGCATCAGAAAAAGAAGAAAAAGGAAGAGAAAGTAGATGTGGAATGCAAACCTTCTCCATATTCCATGTTCTCAAATGTTGCAAAAGCTATTTCAGGTATTCCGCAGGTAGCCTAATTAATTTGAAGGAAGTAATATTAAAAAATCACAATGCAAACAGCCTAAGATCAAACAGTCTCATAAATTGCTTTATCACAGCTAACTAAAACTTGAAAAGCTTTTTTTTTTTGAAAAAAAAAAAAAAACTTAGCATTGCTTGCCTGAAACATGTTAAAGTGAAGTAACATTGTGTCATATGCCATATCAGTTACCTTTACAGATTTTACAGTCACAAAGAAAACAGCAAACCATGAAACAGGGATTTGATAGACGTTTTCAGGAGGGAATTTATCAAAAGTACGAATAACGGCCACAGTATAGGAGTCACTTAATTGACACTGACCACTAATAATTATAAAGAAAAACCACCTTGATCTTGCTTTCACTATATGCTTTGCAAATTCTAATGTAAACAATGTGACATTTTTCTTAAATTATAATTCATAAACAAAAGCATATAATCTGAAAATGAAAACAAAAGAGAATCCAAAATATTCGTAAATCCTGCTTTCACCCCCATTTTTAAGGAGATAGGAAATTGCACCCCTAGAATTTCACAGCACAAAAACTAGATTGAGGAAGGTAACCTGCACACTGAGTAGGCAATTGAAATGAAAAGTGGTAGCCATCCGACCCGCCGCCTCCATCTCGTAGGCAATTTCTAAGGCATTAGAATGATCCCCTGCTTTGCAATCTTCCTCAATTAAGCTATCATAAACCTCATCAGTAGCTCTGAGGCCACCCTTGGAACCTTTCAAGAACACTTGGTTGGCATCTTCCAAATGCTTGTTCCGAACAAGTTCCTCTACATCACAAACCAAAGAAAACACATCACACCAAAACAATTAAACAAGCAATAAGCAGCAATAAGATATATGAAATTATGAATATACCAATAAGAACAATCCAAGCGTGGCGAATATCATAATTTAGCTTTTCCATAGCTGCAAGTATTTCTAAACCTCTAGTAGCACGACCTTTGAATCCAAATAACCTTACCAAAGCCAAGAACGTCTCGTGAACCGGTCGAAGACCCGCTGCCAACTCTCTTCTCAGCGAGTCCATCTGCGTAACATAACAACAATAATCGCTTTAATTCAATTCGCAGAAACTTGTTTTCGTGTCTCGGTAGAGAAAACAGTATACCGCGGCTTCTTCGTTGCCGTTTAGGGCGTGCGAAACAACCAAGCCATGAAACGACCTGGGACCAGGGCTCAGGCCAGCGGCGATCATGTCGTAAATGACGTCAGACACGCCGGCGGAGTCACGGTTCCTGGCCCGGTCCATGAGCTCCTCCATGAAGCTGAACCGGAGACCGGTCTCGAGGGCAGTTTCTTCATCCTTGGGCTGCTTCTTTTTTCTGGTTCGCCTGTCCGAAGTTGAAACCGCTGCGCGAACCGTAACGGTTCGGGGAGAGAAACGGTTTAATTTGAAGGAGAAGGAGCTGTAACTGTAACCGTAAGCGTAGGTGTAAGGCAAGATAACGAAGGACATGAATGCATATATATAGATTTGAATTTGAGAGCGTAATTAGTTTTGGTCGGAGAGAGTGAGCCAGTGACACTGGCCAGTGAGTGCAGCTCTGATGATAAGGCACACCACCGTTTGAAAAAAGTGATGCACGCTATTGAAATTATGTTTTTTATTTTTTATTTTTTTAATTCAACGCTACGGAAATGAAGTTGACCAAATCTATTTCCGTATCCGATACGCTTCTCTCTTTGGGCCTTTTCTTTGGGCTCACCCATACCCATAATTAATTTGTTGAAAAAAATAAAAATATTAAAAGCTACTAGTAGTGTTATGCTGTTTATAAATCAAAATTGTTTCCATCATACATTTTTCTACTTTCTCTTCAAGTTACTAACTATGAAAGCTTCAACGATTCCACAAGATTTTTTTTTTTTTACTTTTTCTCTTCTTTTGTTATTTCGGCCAAATCAAATAATTGAATAAATACAATTTATGTTAATAAATTTTAAAATTTCTGATTCAACTTAGCCTGCATAAAATTAGGTTAACAGGTTGTGTAAAACCAATGTATTTTTTTAACTTAATAATTCACCACTTAAAAGTGCAGGGTTATTGTTACTGTCATTTTAAGAATTAAAATATAATTAACTGTTCAATTTATTTGTTAGTGACTAGAAATTAAACTGTTAAACTTCTTAACTCTTACTCATTCCAAATTTTTAATAATTGAAATTACTATTTCTTAAAATTTGATGACTATATAATGGATTAATATGCTTGAACTCTTATTTTGGTAAACTTCTATAAAAGCCTTTATAAATGTAAAAGATTTAGTATAAAAAATAGGGTTTTGTTAAATTAAGGATAATAATAAATAACTAATAATAGTAAAATTTTATTAGAAAGATAAGTATTTATTGTATTTTTATAACTTTAATACAGTAACTGTGTATTTTTTTTATAAAAAATTTTTATTTGTGGATGCTTGAACTCAGCTTTAAGGATTAAGGTTAACAAAATCCTAAAAGATAAATAAAATATTTTTATAAATTAGAAATATTTTATATTTTTTTATTAACTTCTCTAAAATTTGAAGACATAAACTATTTTTAAATTATAATTTTTTAATTATATTTTTATATTAATTTTTTCTTCTATAAAATTTTTTTTTTGAAGTTAATCAGAACTAAATTTTAATGCATAGTTTATTAATGTTTTTAAAAAAGAAAAATTAAGCAAGTATTCTTACTCGTTACATAAAGCAATGCTTGTTTCATACTTAACATCGTAAATAGTATCATAATAGCTATTTATTTACCCTAACCTTATCACATTTTTATATTCATATATTTTTTATTATCATATGATTTTCTATACATTTATGTCACCTCTAACAAATACTAGTAATGTGCATGGACCGTTATTATTTGCGGTAGCAATAATGATAAATTACACTCATTAATTTCTGTAGACATTTATTTTATGATTTCTCTGAAACTATATTTTTAATTAGAATAGGTAGATATTATCTTTTAAACTAAGATATATCTGTAAGGAAATGTTTTTTAAACATATACTGAGAAGAAATCATAAGAAAAACTTAATGGAGTACTCACATCGTTTAAATTTTGATGTGATATGGAGAAAGAAAAATATTAACAAATATAATAGGCGTAAAAAAAATTCAAAATAATATAACTTATCTCCATATATTAAAAGACTAATTTCTCATACACTTGCACAACTAATACATTTTAACAACCGAGATCCTCTAACATTTGTTTATATCACCAACAGGATGAAGTCGCGTATACAAATGAAAAATATCTGAATAAATGTGCCACATGAAGATTCAAAAACAATAAATTATTTTAGACCAAAAACAAAACTCACTTATTCTGCAGTTTCTCTCTGCGCTTCTATAGAGAAACAGAATAAAGAAAGTTACTTATCCAATATACTTAGGAATTAATCATTAACTTGAAGAGGATTATGGCTCAAAATCAATTTTGTGCACACGAATGAAAAGTATGATTGATTGCTGCGATTAATTGGCTATACTTTGGAATCCAAGGCCAAAATGGTGCTGAGATTCATTGGGTGCATGTACTCTTTGGTTCCTGTCATAATCTGCCGAACAATTAACCTGTTGGCCTTTTCCGACGGATGGAATGGATCCCAGAATGCATAGGCCTCGCGGTTTGAGCACAAATTGGATGCCACCGTGCACAATCCGATACCATTGAAGGGTCCTTGACCGCAACATGCTACCTTCGACGTAACAAATCCTGCATCACATTCAAGTAAGTTATTCAGATGAAGATAAATAATGTGTTTATTAGTTTGGTATAAAGTGTTCAAATTTAAAATAATTAAATTAAATAATAATATTTGAAAATTATAAAATATAAAAATGCAAAGCCTGAGACTGAATCTTTTACTGTTGTACACCTACTTTCTCCTAAGCTGCTCAAGAATGCAAAGCCTGTGGCTGTGTAGTATATTTAAAGATGTAACAAATATTAAAAAATATCACCAAATGCAAAGCGTTATTGAATGTTTAATCACCAAATGCTTGAGGATCAGTGACGAAATCATCGTGCATGAGTTGTGTGTTGGCTGCAATGAAGACATGTGAACCAACTTCCTTATTGAGTTGATTGATCAAATCAACGAGTTGTGGGTTGAACAAGGACGCAGCCTGTTGTAGCTCAGATGAGCATTCACCATTACTGCCTCGCAGGGCTAATTCCGCCGGAACACAACCCAATGGACCAGTGCCTGTCACCACCACCCTACGTCCTCCAAGATCATATAGCCGCTGAATTCCCATTTCAAACTCAAATGTTAGCCTTAAATGTATAATCTAACAGTATGAGACTGCATATGTAGATAAAGACGTAGAAAGAAATGAAAATCAAGGATATATGATATATAGTTAATGTGTTACCCGTAGAATCTTCCTGTACTCAGAGATCAAAAATTTGACATAGTCTGGTAAAGGGTACTGGCGGGATCTTGCGGAATTAGGCACCAAATAGTAGTTATTCACGAAATCGTTACCTCCACATGTGATGAGGATTAGTGCTCCTTTTACTAATTTAGTTGTTTCCTCAGGTCCAATAAGAGCACTCACCCTTTGTTGGTATTCTTGGAAGTATTCTAGTTGTCTTGAGATTCTGATGATGTTTACCTGCAATTCAAACATGTCCTTATTGCATATATCAACACGCGTTTCGCACCATATAAATGGTCTACTTTATATAATAAAAATATGAACTATAATTCATAGTTGTGCGCCACATACAAATTGGATTCCAGTGTCATTGAGAATTCCAATCCCAGCAGAAGCAAAGTTGGCACCAACAAGCAATTTTTGCCCGTTTAGGTCGGGGCTTAAATATGGCAACGTGGACTGGGACCCAAGTTCTTGACCTTAAAAATCACAAGCATTGTAATTATATAAGTTAAATTGCACAAAGTTATAGATTGAAAAATCAAAATTAAAGAGGTGAACCGAACTGATAAAATCAGGAATGTTGAAGCCATTAGAGAAACGGCCAGTGGGTCTGCGAGTTGGAAAATCAATGCCATAAGGTGGAGCATCAGCTCGAGCTGTGGTGGCTAAGTAGTTATTGTTGCCATTGTCAACGAGAGAATCGCCAAACACAAAGAAAGCACGAGCTGCCTCTGCCCCCTTGAACCCGCCAATTGCTAGTGCCATGAAGAGACCCAAAACCAGAAAGCTAGCCATGATTTGGAATTGGATGATGATGGGCAAGGAGAAAAATGGGTAATTGTGGTGTTGGCTACACTGGCTACAGAGTCTGAACTCTGCAAATATGATTGATGTGTCAGTTGCTAGCATGGGAATCGGTCTTATATAGTTTGGACTCGGTGGTTGTATCATTTTAAAAATGAATGCCCTACAAATTAAATAGCACAAGTAGTTGCAATATTTTGCATGTATCATGTATGGTTGTGATGTGAATAACATTGTTGTATGGGAAATGAAAGTCGCGATTTGTGAGGTTATGCCAGACAGAGTGGTTCTGGGCCTGAACCTGAATCATGATCTAACACATTCATGCAAACATATGGTTGATATATTGTGGGTAGATTTGACCCTCTTTTAGAAGCTACGTTCTAGCTTTTGTAACAATATAGCTAAACAAGGGAAGCTTTAGCTTTGGCAGTTTAACTGGATCCATCCTTCTGCTGCAATTTCCCACATCAAATTAAAGGAAGAACATTGTATGTTTGTTTTTTGTAGCACGTCTTTGCTATATCTCTGGCCAAAACAAAGTTTAGAATTCTTTTCGGAAAGATGCTATTTCCAGCCTTCATTACCCTTTTGTTTTTTTCTACATTTCTTAATATACATGTTCGTATTTTTATCTAATTTTGTGTAATAAACAGAGGCATTACTTCTAAGAGTATCATCGTCTTTTCTTTTCTTTTCTTTTTCCTTTTAGAGACATGTAATTGATTTTTTTTTAAAAATTCTCAAATTATTTAAAATAATTATTTGAATTTTTTATGTTCAAATCCTTTTCCCAAAACTTTATTGCATATTAGTTCAAATCAATTACTTTTAATTTTTCCTTTTTACTTTAATACTATCTTCTAAAATCTTGCTTCTTTTATATTCTGCATGAATATGAAAGAATTTATGAAAATAACTTATAATTCTCATAATTTTTTAAACTTATTTCTATAACTTTCTCAAAATAACTTATTAAAATAATTTTTTTATTTTAAAAAATTATGATCAAATTTATGACATACATTCCTATATAAATTAATTTATTAAATAAATATTTAATTAATTTGTATTTCTAAATGCACTTACTCAAATTAATTACTACTTTCAAGCACTCATTTATATATATATATATATATATATATATATATATATAAATGACTATTCTCTCTTAATATTGACTCAATTTCTCAATGTATTGTTCCCTAAAGAATAATGCATGCCATGCTATATTTTGAAATTAATAATTATCTTTTCAAAATATTAATGTTTCTAAAAATTATATATTAATTATGCAATTTTTTTTATAAACTTTAAATATTATTACTTTTAGTTTACATTTTTAAAAATTATTCATACAATGAATAATATTTTTGTTAATTAGTACTGATTACTATCTTTTTTAATATGTATTTATGTGCAAAGTGTGGATGCAAAATGGTTGTCAACATATAATAATGAGGTACAATAAAACCAGGTATAAATTAGTGGCTAGCTATTCTGTTAATAGTTGCGTATACCCCTAGTGGGCACAATTTATTTAAGAAGTACATATGATATGTTAGGTTAATTTTAAATGAGTCTAAAAAATATTTGCACCATACTCACATCTCTTTATTTCTTTACATAACATCCAACAAAATAAGCTCTGAAAGGAAATTAAAATAAAATAAGCTGCATTAAAATTTGATCACTTGTGAGAGCATAAAATATAAAGAATATTTATTGTCACTTTTAAATATTTATTATCATTTTTATTTAACTTAATATATTTTTGTATTTATCATAACCACACAAAGTAAAATAATTTATATTATTTAAATACTTCCTTAAATATGAACTAAAAATAAAAGTAACCGTGATAAAAATATTCAATACTTTCTAAAATATTACCTAATTGGTAGAATTAAAAATACTAATAAGTTGATTTAATTTGTTTGGTTTAGTCATATTTACAACAACAAAAAAACTAACTAATATGTTGACATTTAGTTAAACTAGATTTTAATGATTTAATAGTGTTTTCTTATATTGATTCTGTTATTTTTCTTTTGTTTTGATTCTTTAGACAATTCAACCTTGGATAAATTCTTAACTTTTGTTTGGACTTTTAGTCTCTTTATCTAGAAAAAAAAAGTGCTACATTATTAAAGTTGTAAGGATTTCGATAAAAATTTAACATATAAATACTTTAAAATATTTCATATATTTAAATAATTAAAATAATAAATAAATAAATTTATGTGCACATAGATACAGTGAAAAATTGTGAAAATAAAAGTTTAAATAAACATAAATGTCTACTTATTTCAAACTAGAGCACATCGTAAGAAAACTTTTAATATAAATTTAACACATTTTATTATAGAGTAATTATTGAGTGATTCAGATTGTATAATTTTAACTACTGGTCATATTTTATTATGTGTCCTTTTTTTTAATTATGAAATTTATACACATAGCATGAATTAATAATGAATAATTATCTTTATTACCTCATGCTTTATCTCCCTCGAATCACCCTCATTATTCTGGTTGAGTTGAATAAAAAATTCTGAAGTGGGTAATATCGTACTCGGAGGTTTAGTTCATGAACTTTTGATTTATAAATGAGATGTTAATTGGGTGTTTTTTGATTGTGGCAAAGACGACGTTGCTAGGAAGTTGATTATTGCTGTTAAAAGCAATTATATATCTTTCACTGTGTTAATCCAAATTAAAAGGCGTTTAGGCGATGGATAGAGTTTTTTTATGGGCACAGTTGAAATACATATTTTTATTACTGATAAAGTGATTTCTTTAAATGTTTAATGTGGTTAATATTTTAGGATTTGAATTCAAAATTATTGATTAAGTTTGAAGAACTAAATTTAAATTAGAGAGTTATTTATGAAAAGAAATAGTAACACCTTATGATGTCTGATAAAAAGAAATATTGTCTTTTAATTCATCTCACAGAATTAAATTAACTTTAAAAATATTTATTTTATTTTAAAAAATAATTTTGCACAAAAAAATCAACTAATTGTAATAAAATTTGATTTTTTATATAAAGGAACACATATTTTAAAATTCTTTATTTTTTAATTCTAATTGTAAATTACATAGATTATTATTTATAAAATTTTTAATAAAGAAAAAATGATAAAAAATTATTTTAGTTCAACGAATTTAACTTTTGGTGCAGTAAATAAATTAGAGCTATATAAATTTTTTTTTAAAAAAGTTAAAAAAAACTTTTTTTTTTGTTTTTGGAAAGTCAATTTTTCAAAAGATTATTTTGTTCTTTTGAAAATATTTACTATAATAATTTGAAGAGGAAATACATTTTCTTTTAAAAAGAATTATTTTAAATTTTGAAAAATTAATTAAAAAAGATTTTTTTAAAAGTCTTGTGGTGAAATATTATTTTTATGCTACAAACTAGTAGATAATCCTAATGCTAACATCGTTTTATACTTTTGTTTTTCATTTTAATAGAAAATCTTTCCTATACTCATGTCATTTATAATAATAGCAATGACAAAGGTAAAATATTAACTTTTATTTTTAGGATTAAATTAAATAAGAATAATAATAAAATTTTATTAAAAATATTTATTAAGCTTTTATAATTTTAATATAAAATAAATATATTTTTAATAAAAAATATTTTATATGTTTAAATTCGGTCTTAAAATATATATAAACTACCAAAATCCGTAATAAAAATAGTTTGACCAGTAATAACCAGGAAAAACACATGTTTATTTAAAATAATGACCTTGCATTGCTGTTACTGGGCTATATGTACGATAATAGATGAAATACTTTTGTTCTAGTTTAGTGGAAGCCATGGAATAGTTCAAAAATCTGTCTCATATACGACGGTGTTTGTTCCTATCATAAGATTATTTCAGTGGAACGCACTGAACATATTTTTTTTGGTAACACTGTAGATTATGCATACTTACATGGAGATTATTGCCAGAAATTAATGTGCAGTATTAGCTAGAAATTACTATAAACTCAATCATGGGTGCATGAATGTTAATAATCGAAACAAAAGCATTTTCTATGATTCCAAATAAAGTGTGTAAAAAATTTGGTGAAAAGCAACAGGAATGGTAATATATGAAATGGTGAATTGAAGTAACAATATGAGCTGTAAAGAGCAACTACTATCTTTTACAAAACATAATTCTGCAGAAGAAACAGGTGAACTACCATCTCTTTACCCACGAAGTTCTAATTTGATCTTTAATAAAGGTTTGCTTCAACTAACTTTTCAGGCTATTGAATTATGAAATCTTTAGCCCTAAATTGAATTGAATTGAAGTCTCTGATATAGTGAGTTTCTCGAAGCTAGCTAGCAATCTAACTATCCTCCTTAATGTGCTTCTCATCACTATGGTAAGAAACTCCATAGTTGGTAGTTAGTAATTCACACGGCAACTGAATGCTCGCTGTATGAAAGACTTTGGAATGATTATTAGTACACTTTACATACTTCATCTTGTTCCCCCACCAAAATCCACTTTGCTCGTAAAGCACTAAACCAAATATAAGATATGATATGATAAATATTTGATTAACTCTTATCTTATCTTAGTAATAAGACAACAGAACAAATAACTTTATGTTATTTTGTTTAATGTTTGAGATAAATAAAAAATAATTAAATAAGATATAAATTGTATTTAAATGATAAAATTACTCTTATTAAAATTAATATATTTTTTAAATTCAATTTTTGAAAAATATGTGTACAAATAATATTAAAATTTTGATATTAAATTAAAATTTTGATATTAAATTAAAATTTTATTTTATTATCTTTGTCTTTCTTGGAGAGATAAATCAATTGATGTGACAGTTTGGACGAGGAGTCATGCATTGGTCCCACTTATTCAATGAAGGCTAAGCGTTGGGTAGCCACCACCTAATCATCGTACACTCTTAAATGTGTGAATTGTAAGCCATGATGCAATTTAAGGAAAACGTTTTTTTATTTCTGCCAATAAAGCAATAGCAATTTAGGGGACAAGGCAGCATATTTCCAACCACATAGGCAGAACATAGCTATGAAATCAAAGGCTACATGCATCAATTAAACCATGGAATCAAGGGCCATGATGGTGCTAAGATTCATGGGGTGCATGTACTGGGTGGAGCCAGTTAGGATCTGGTTCACTATGATTCGGTTAGCTTTCTCCGATGGGTGAAATGGATCCCAAAACGCATATAGGTCTCGATTTGGACACAAGTTCGAAAGGGCTGTGCATAGTCCAATCCCATTGAACGGGCCTTGCCCACAGCAAGCTATTTTTGATGTCACAAATCCTGTGGTCCCCAAGTCCATAGTTAAACTTCAATAACCTAAATAGGCCTTTTTATCATGGCCCAAGAAACAGGACAACTGGGCCTGCAGCTATATTTAAATTTAAAAAATGGCAATAGTGGACGTACCAAAAGCTTGAGGGTTGGTAACGAAATCCATGTGCATTTGATATGCATTTGCAGCAATGAAGACGTCAGCGCCAATTTCTTGGTTGAGTCCTTTGATCATTTCAGCAAGTTGTGGATTGTATAAGGACGCAGCTCTCTGGAGTTCCGTGTCACATTCACCATTTCTGCTTCTCATTGCTAACTCTGCAGGTACACACCCTATTGGTCCCGTACCCGTTACAAGAACTCTACGTCCTCCCAAATCATAAAGCCTCTGCATCCATTAAGTATATACAATATGAGCCACCACAAATTCTAATAACTCAAGACCCCAATAATTTAATTTATTTCAATTTTGACTTTTATATACTTAGATAATATCTCTGCTTCTCTTTCATCATATTATATCACTTATTACATTCCTTCACTTCTCTCTTCTCTCTTTATATCATTCACTAGGCACGTATCTAGCAGGGTGTACATTAATAATTTATGATAACTTTAAATACAAAATATTTTATTGCCGTAAAATTCTAATTATAATTAAAAAAAAATAACACTCAAAATATTTAAAATATATATTTAAATTTTGTCTTTTATACAGTAGCTAAGCTAAGCGTGTAGTTAATGAACTTGTCATTGAATAAGATGTCAAAGGAAATAAAAACAATTTTAGTATGATTCACCAACCAAGTTTTTTATGTCTCCTGCATGGACACACTCGTTCGCTAACTAGAGGCATGCAGATAGGTATAGCCCTTCTGACATTTCCATGTCCATTAATTTGATAGGGCCGCTACCCTTTGAACTAGAGATTTCTATGTAATTTAATTCCGTTAACGAACTGCAATAATCTCAAATCCTTGGCAATTTGAAGTAAAAGCATGAATCATGATACATTATATTAAGAAAGGTAAACTTCAAAGATAGTATTTATTGGAAAATTAATACCCTCAGGACTTGGCGGTACTCGGATATGAGATATTTCACGTAGTCTGGGAGAGAAAACTGGCGAGATCTTGCTGAATAGGGGACCAAGTAATAATTGTTCACAAAATCGTTGCCTCCAAGAGTGATGAGAATTAGTGCTTTGTTTACTAGTATCCGAGCCCCCTCCTCACCAATATGTGCACTCAACCTTTGTTGGTAATGTGCGAATAGCTTCATCTGCTTGTAGATGTGAATGATGTGCAACTGCCAAAACAATTACATAATTGAGTTACTACTAGCTTTGGAGTGCATGTCACTATTTGATTTTATATATTTCCATCGTGAATGAAGAAACCAATTAATCAGCAACGTAACGTATATAAAACTCCATAAATATGAAGAGGGTTTGTCTAACGTACCTCATGCGGAAAATAATTTCATTTTACGTAAACTCATAAGTTTTTGTTTATAAATTAAAAAATAAATAAATAAAATCTCAATACAATTTTTAATATAATGTCTTGACTTCATTAGTGTAAGATGAAGTTATTTATTTCATGGGAAAGAAAATTAATTTTGACTATCTAATTGAACTTACAAACTGAAATCCTGTATCATTAAGAATCCCTATCCCCGCAGATGCAAAATTGGCACCAACTAGGAGCTTCTCTCCGATTAGTAAAGGGCTCAAATACGGCATAGTAGGCTCTAAGCCAAGCTGCTCGCCTACAATTATCAATTCCCAACATCATTCACATAAAAGAAGCACAACTATACCTCATGCATGCAAATGGCAATACATAGGAGACTAGAAAAAAAAAAAAGCATTATTAATTAAACATGTGTTGTATAGTTAGCAAATATGCCACAAATTTATACTGATTAAATCAGGGATGTTTAGGCCATTAGAGAAGCGTCCAGTGGGTTTGTGTGTTGGGAAGTCAATGCCATAAGGAGGAGCATCTGCGCGTGCAGTGGTAGCCAAGAAATCATTGTTGCCACTGTCTACAAGTGAATCGCCAAAAACAAAGAAAGCCCTCGTCGATTGAGCAGAAGAAAAGTTTAGGGACATAAACAAGCTTGTTACTACTATACAACAATCGAACACTAAAGAACTAGCCATGGCAATGTAAGAAACTATGAATACTATGTTGCGAAACTTTAGTGTTGTTTAGTGCTTTATATGAATATCAGTGTGACACAAGTGGTTTTGGGAGGAGGGGCTATATATAAGGTCTGAAAAGTGGATCTAGTGGTCTCTGAAGACCACATCCATAAATGTCTTTCTCTACCACCTCTTCAAAGTTTAAAGCAACAGCCAAATCAAGAAGAGCAAGTACCGCTAATAATTTCTCGGATTGTTTGCTTAAGCAAATATGTGACTTTTTTCTCAGATTCCGAAACATATCATTGTTCTTATCAATTGAACAGAACGTTGTGGTCCGCCAACCCCCACTACTAGTTATTACACTAGCCGCCTACATGGCATGGTAAGAAATGAGTGAGTAATGCGTCATTAAAACCACAAGCAACTAGTTGAAGTTAAATATTTTTACCTCCCACATTTTGGTACACTACTAGACTTGCCGATGCCATATGTGTTACATGAGTGCTTAGGTGATGCTGTAGATGTTGCAATAGCAAGCTTTTTTCATAGTTAGTAGAGTTGAAAAATTATTAATCATCATTGAATGACTATTAATATGAGGATATATCAGAGATAGAGACATGATTAAATTATATATGACAAAACCAGTAATTTAAGGAATCGATAATTAACAAATAAAAAATTAGAAAAAATTATAATAAAGTCAGTCAGTATCTATGAATAAAGTTCATTTATTATTTTCTTAAATATTATACTAAGGATAATGGATTTCAAAGTCGAGGAAAAAGAATAAGCTAATCAAAATTTGACATACTCAGTTATGAATTATGACTAACGAATAGTCATTAAATTTTTTTATTAAACTTTGTTGTCACTCGCACATTATAGTTCATATAAAATGGTAAAATGCCCTCTTTTGAACTAACAGTATATAAAGAAATGTGTAACGTAGGTGCTTTTCTAATGTATAATAAGGATTTATAGTCAAGGGCGGGGACCAAAGGACATAGATGTACATGTGATCAACATAATCAGGGTGGGGTTAGGTCACTGCAACCTCCTCCGCACTTGTGATTTTCTTTTCGTTAAAACATAACATCACAAAGCAGAAGCTTTGCAAAAATGGCATGCAAAACCGCCCTCAACCAAAAAAGGCTGATCGAATCTTAGCAAAACCAAAGAGGGTAGTGATAAGCTTGTTACACCCTGATATATAAGTTTGAGGTTGAAGATAAGAGGATAGTGTAACTTAAAAACACTCAAATCAGTGATTGCACTAGCATAATAATAATGTTAGATTCATCCTCTACTTAGTGCAGTAGCGTTAACCAGTTATACGAGGCTCACATATATAGGTTGTATATGCAATCAATATATTACAGCAGTTTCATAAGAAATAGTCTAGGGAAGCTTAATCATAGAAAGATCTAGATTCCTGGAATATGAGATGCCATGATTTATTGGCTATAATCTCATGTAGTGTGTATGTAGCGTTAAGTTTACAAGTATCAAAGAAGGTCATTCAAACACTTTCTAACATATTTTTTTTAAAATATATTTTAATTATAAAAATTACGTAAAATTTACTCTCTTAATTTATTTAACTTTTTTTTCCTATTTTTATGATTTTTAGGTCTTGGTCCGACATTTGACCCAGATATGAGTTGAATTGTTGGTAGTTGGAGATTGTCTTTGGAAGAATTTACATAGAAAAAAATGATAAAAAAAAATGAATAAGCTTCTAAGTTAATTGATATAAAATAAATATATAATATAAAAATGAGAAGTGGGTAGCTCTCAAATTAAAATATCTGTATCACTCAGTCTCGGCCCCCTAGATTGGGTCACACCTTGCCAGGCCCGGCAAAGATTAAAGGAGGGAGTTATAACAGTCTCACTACAGTACACCATTTTGTGCCAATACTGATTAAAGGAGATTTTTTAACGATGCATATTTTTTTGGGTAACCGTACTTTAATGAAAATTGATAATTTGTTACAGTTCTCCATAAAATTTTATATGTTTGAATTTACTTTCTTAGCCACCCTCTTGGTGCTCAGAAGAAACCATACAGAAGAAGTTTCGTCGCTTTTTATTTCTTGGCTTCTCTACTTTCATCCTTTTACCTTAGTAGAGAAAGGATAAATTCTATTATCTTTTATAAAATTTTATCTAATACTTTTCATTCTTTATTGTATTTAAATTTGATATCTTAATTTATATAACAATCTAACTGTTAGTAATTTGTGTCAGTTTTAGTTTTTATTTTTTAAAAACATAACGTGATCTATTTATTTTTATTATACATATTTTATTTTGTACTCGTTTTGTTATTTTTTGAAATATTATTAGTGACTTTATGTTTTGGGCTCTAACATAGATAGAATAGAGTTCTATAAATATTTCATATTTTTGTTTATTTTAGTTAACTAAATTAACTCTTTTTTTCAAAAACTAACACACAGTTGTGCTTTGTTTTCTATTTTAAGACTAACTCATATAATGTATGATTGAAGAGTTTTATATTTGTGATTAAAGTTATGGACTCTATTTTTAAGTTATTAAAAGTTATATTTTGACATCTCTCCTGCAATATTTATGGCTAATAATAATAAGAGTGAAAGTTAAAGTAAATACGTTGACATTGGATATTTAGTCATAAAAAAAACGTCTTAAGAAATAAAAAGTGGTCATTGAACACATTAGTACTAAATTAATGATTGTCAATCCTTTGAGTAAAGGCATGCTACCATAAAATTTTAAAGATCATATATGAATGGAACTTGGTTTTACATATGATATAGTTTTATTATTTTCTCATTTTTTATGTGTATATATTTGTTTATTTATCTGAGAGTATCATTTAGTTTTGACTTTGAATAAACATGTGGCTTATTCAGTAAATTGAGAGCTAATATTCAGAGATTTGATATATTGTAATACATGGGAGATAATACTCATTATTAGAAGAATTGTCATCATGATTTATATATTTAATTTCTTATTATAGTTGATAATAGGATAAATATATCAATTAAGAGAATATTAACAATTTGTGTTAATTTTATTTTTTATTTTTTAGAAACATAATGTGATCTATCTATCTCTGTTATCCAAATTCTATTTTGTACATAGATATTTCATTTTGCTGATATTTTGAAATGTTGATAATAGCTCCACTTTTTAGGTTCTACAATCAATAGAACTCTATAAATATTTTGCTTTTTCATTTGTTTTGCCTCTATGATTGAATAGTTAAACTTGCTCATTTTTTGTGTAATGATAAGGAAAAGTTCTAACAGGAGAAACTTTAGGAATTGAGATGAAACTCACGTAAAAGAATAACTAACTCTAATCAAAAGAATTTAATTTAAAACAAAGAAGAATATAATATTAACATGAAGAATGAAAGTGTGTTATTTTAGTTGTAGGAACTCTTCTTTTCTCTCTTTAATCTCTTCTTTCCTCTTTATATTTAATTCTTATGTACATTCTATACTTAGCTACTAGATTTTCATAATATCCGTATTAATAATACAAGTGTTAAAAATATTAATTTCAGTTTGCTCATTATAAATTTAAAATTTAGGTTCCTTACTCTTTGTCAACTGGGTGCCATGTGTATAGATCTTTTTTTGCTCATAGATGATCTTGTCAGTTTGCTTTTCCTTTTTTTTCAAAGTATTTTGATTTAGTTTTTGAGGTAGTAACTAAAAAATAAAATTGGAAAAACAATTTTCTAGTTAACTTGTCTGTGTGATTTTCACCGTTAAAATTATTTTGTGATGGGTAAAGTGGGGTATGCAAAAAAGTGAAAATGTTTAACTTTGTTATTAGATGAAATAGATTTTAAATATAAAATCCACGTACTATGAAAGATAAATAAATAAATAACTTTATAATATTTAGGGAGGTTAAATAAAAAAATAATAAAAATATATTTAATGAAATAATTGTATTATGAAAGATTTGTTTAAAAATTTGAAATAAAATATTAAAGTAAAAAATTACAATTTTCTGAGAGACAAAAAATTTAATTAAATCCAGTTTTTATGAACTTTTTCAACTCATTTATAAAATATCATATTTAAAGACAATTTGTTTTTTTTTTAATGAAATCTATGAAAATTAATATTTTTTCTATCTAGAAGGGTGGGTGAATAGAAGTAACACCCAGCAAATGGTTAATTAGTATATACATGGAATGGTGGATTTTCGTGAACCGACGATAACATGTGGCTTTCCAATGTTTAGGACAACCTCCGTCTTCTAGATGGCTGTGCGTGAGATTTCCAGGTAAGCATAATATTGAAAAAATAGATATTTTACAAGGTTATACAGTTTTTAGTTTACAACCATGAAAAAATGAAGAAAGAAAAAAATTATATATTACGAGCAATAAGAAAAACTGTAAACAATTAAAATTAATCCAATAAAATATATTATGAGCAAAATTTCAACAAAATTGTATTTTAGAAGGATGTGTTTTTCTTAAAGAGTTAAAATACTCCTTTATATTCCGTTGAATAAAAGTTATTTATATATGCAAATGTGTTGCCTAACTAAAATACATGTTCATATTACATTACTCAAGAAAAAGAAAATTACAGGAAAAGGAAAGGGAAATTGGAGACAGGGCGAAATGGATCAAATTTGTAGTAACGGATCCCAATCTTGAAGCCCTTGATCGATGGTATCATTGAGTTCCAGAATATTCTCCCAGAACAACCCCTTATTGGTCATGTCCTCAAGCACTGCTTTAACACCAGTGGGAGTCTCATCGATTTTAGAGACAAAGCTGATGCACCATGGAGCCTTGTTGCAGCATCGTCGTAGGCAATTGCAGCTTCAAGGGAGGTATTGAAAGTGCCAAGTTTTCCCCAAGTCCTTTGCCTCACTCCTCTGTAAGTGCACGTGCCATTCTCTGGTCCCCCCCTTTCCCTTCATGCGTGCCCTCTTCGTTCCTCCTTTTCCATGCTTCTTTTTTGTTAGTAATCATAGTATTGCTGCTTCGTGCTCGTTAAATATATAATAAGAATGATGATACGAATTACGAAGAAAGCGAGGGAGAACTGAGAAGTAACAGCGAAGAGGAACACCTGTCTCTCTTAGTGTACCCTTCTTCGCTCATAAGAATTTCGATTCTTAAAGAAACACCGATCTCATGTTCACGTGCGTTCCTATTCTCTCATTAGAGATAAGCATCATGCTTTTTTTTTTATTAAAAAAAAAAGGTGAATATACCGAATGAAATAAATTAGTATTCATATTTAATTAATAAAAAATTAAAATAATTATTAATTATATTTTTTAAATTATTTGGAAACTTTTTTTAAAAATTAATTTGGGTTAAGATACAAAAATTAAATCATATAGATAATAAGTTTAACTGTATTTAATTTTACTCGATTTCGTATATTTTCTTAATAAAAACCTAATCTAGTCTCCAAAAATATCACTTAACTCTCTTTTTTAAAAGTTATATGTATTTTTTATTAAATATAATCATGTTTGAGTTGAACTGTGAGAGCTTTTTCTAATTTACATATACAAATAGATAAAAAAATATATTTTTCTTATTTTATTGAAAAAACAACAAAGACATAATTTATTAGAAAATGCTAATCAGTGTAGTCAACAAAAAAATTATTGACAAACATAATGGAACACTCACTCCACAAAATTTCGATGTATTTTAACATAATTTTTAAAACAACCTTATTTCGTCTGTCTCACATTCAATATCACTTAGTATGAGTGCATGTATTTTTTTTTTAAAATAAATAACTAATTTTATCAATTAATATGGTAAAATAAAATAATTTTACTTAAATATCCTTATTAAAAGTGCTAAAATTGTTGCTATAGAAGTCTATATTCTCTCAGTTTTATTTTATTTTCTTGTCCATTTATTCCTCAAATCATTAGAATTATAATAATATAAATTTTGTTTTAAAATAAAAAATATATTAACATCAGCGTATAATAAGGGTTGAATTTAAGCGATCAGTGATGATAAGATTTTATTAAATAAATTCATTATTATATTTTTACAATTTTAAAATAATGAATATATTATTTTTTAATAAAATTATATCACTTTTAAATAATTAAATTCAACCTTAAGAACTAATGTTAACAAATATCTTAAACTTATTAATATTTTCAAAAGTTTGAATAACAAAGATTTTGACTATTTTCTGAAAGTAAGAATGAGATTTAAATTTTCTTACAGTAATTAAGTAATCTTAAAGTACTTAGCTAAGAAAAAATATTCTTAGTATATTAGACTATTATTAAAAAATAATTAAAATTTTTTTATATTCTAAAATGAGAAATAACTTGAAGCAAATATAAAATATTCAAATAAACACTATTTATAAAATATTTCAACAATATATATATATATATATATATAATATAATTAAAAATCACTAAATATTTTTTTATTAAAAATAAATATTGAATATCATTAATTAATAACATTACATATTTTTAATAAAAATTGTTATACATATATATTATGATTTATTAGATAAATGTTAAAATATTATCTTCTAAATATTTTTTAATGTGTGTTCAATAGTACATAATAAAAAATTAAGTAAATAAAATTTTTATTAAAAATCACAATATTTAAGTCATTAATGCCTTAAATTTGGTGGACATTATGTAAGTTCAAAGAATTATATATAATAAATTTCTATTATAAATTATTTAGTAATCAATAGTAACAATACATGGAATAATATTAATTTTTTAATAAATATCTATTATAATTATATAATGTTGTATAAAAAAATAAATTAAGAAATATTTTTTATTAGAAAATTATATTTAATGATATTAATATATGAATTTAACTATATTATATATTTTTTTATAAAACTTTAATATACATAAATTTTTATAATACATTATTTGATAAAAGAATGGATTTGATGATTGGGTTGCATGTACATATCTTTCTACGGAGCGGAAGGATTAGTGTCATCAATTGTAAAAGCTCTAGCAGCCACGTGGCGCTGATTTGAACCTCCAACGATCAACCTCGAACTAAAAATGGTACCTGTCTTGGAATTGCAAGTTCGTTGGCGGTTGGATTTTTTTTGTTTTTTTAAATCTATTTTTGTATGAGATAATCAAAGAAAAATGCTAAGCAATATTAAAAACTGAATAAAAGAATCAACAATTTTATTAATTTAAATTTTTACATTTAAAAATAATAAATTTTATTTAAATTTTATCATATTTATATTCTTAATATAATAAACATTTTTAATGAAATTTTTATTCTTAATTAATTATTTAATTTCAATTTCAAGAACTAAAATTAAATATTATCAATTATTTTTTTAATCAAATTTTAACGTGTCACTTTAATACAGAAAATTAAATGAGCCAAAAATTAAATAAAAAATGGATTTAAAAAATCAATATTTAGTATTTACTATAGAAGGAATAATCATTTCTTTTTTTAAGTTAATTATAAATTAAATATTTATAACATATATTAAGAGTAAAAAAAATTAATAAATAATAAAAATTAAATAAAATTATAATATTTACTATAAATTTATTAAATCTTAAAATATCATATAATTTTTAGTAAAAATATATATTACATGTAAATATTTATTATATATCTTTCACACTAATAAGAAAATATTAATTAAACTATAATAGTAAGGTATTTATGATCCACGGTTAAAAGTTGTTATAGGATATAATTATTAACAATATATATATATATATATGTGTATAATCTAAACATATGTCTTTAGAAACGTATTTAGAAAAATAATTTCTGTATCTCGTTAATTCACGATAAGTAATATAATAATACCTTAATGATAGGTTTCGTTAATAAATATTTTAAACATTGAGTAAGTTATTTTTATTTTAAATTATGATAAAATATTAATAATTTTAAATTTTTATATAAAAATTGTTTTTATTTTTAATAAATTTCCAATATTTAATCAATGCTCTTCGTTAATTAATTCGACTATTTTCCTTATGTGGACCGCTCCTGCAACACCATAAACGGTAAAGTGCTTAGCGAGTTATTCTCACTGCACCACTCACGTGCGGTTAGCAAGGCTATCTCAAAACTATGCGTCCGAGGGATTTTTTTATATAAATAATATAATTTTTAAAACTATTTTTTTAAAAATTAATTAAAATTATTTTATTGTTTGGAGTTTTGTTGAGGAACCCATAGATGATATTATTTTTTAAAACAGTAACACATGTATCATAATAATATCTATTCATGTAATAACACGTGTGAAACATAAAATTAGTATATCTTTTTTTTAAATTATACTACTATTTATATATCAGGTAAAATATTGATACGTGACATATATTTAAAAATAATTTAAAAAATATTTAAATTTAAAATTTAAGATTATAAATTTAAAAAATATTTAAGATTTAAATTTTATAAAATAAAATTAAAAATATAAGAATTTAATTTTAATTGTAGTATAAATAAGTTGTAAAAAAAATTGTGATAAGTTTAATTGAAATATTTTTAAAAAAAGGATATATTAAATTTATAATTGATTAAAAATAAGTACTTAAGATTTAAATTTAAAAAATTTTAAATCATGATTTAAAAAAAAATTATGAATTTAAAAAATATTTAAGATTATAAATTTTAAAAAATAATTAATATTATCTTTAGAATAATTAATCCTAAAATTAAAATAAATATCTTACAATTTTTAATAATATTTTAAAAATTTATAATTTTAATGAGGTAGAAAATTATAAATTTAATTTTTTATTTTTATGAATGTTATGTTAACTAAACTTATTTTAACTAATTATTTTACTAAAAATTAATACTATAATTTATTATTCATAATTTTAAATATTTTTTAAATTAATAATTTTAATTTTTTTAAAATCATGATTTTAAATTTTTTAAATTTAAATATTAAGTATTTATATTTAATCAATTATAAATTTAATTTATATTTTTATAAAAAAAAATATGTCAATTAAACTTATCGTAATTTTTTTTATTAATCATTAATACTACAGTTAAAATTAAATTTTTATAATTTCTAATTTTATTTTTTAAAATTTATAATCTTAAGTATTTTTAAAATTTATAATATTAAATTTTAAATTTAAATATTTTTAAAATTATTTTTAAATGTGTCGTGTCAATATCTCATTTAGTATCGCACTTGACATAGATAGTAATATTGTCCCAAAGTTGGTAATAGTATTATTGTCCAAAAAGTGAAAATACTCATTTTGCGCTTGACACGTATCTTCAGAAAAATGAGTATGTTATAATATGTGCAATAATGTTTTAAAAGTAATAAAAAATAGTATGTCTATGGAGCTTTAATACACTTGCAGATGTGGCAAAAAAAAAAAACTCTAAATAGAAAAAATAGTTTTTAATTAAACTTATTTTGAGAAATAGTTTTAAAAATTATATTATTTATATAAAAGCCAAATTTATAATTATATAAGGAATTTATAAAATTAAATTATTTGATAAATTAGTTGTTCAATTTATTAAATAATTTAAAAAATATATAATATTATTGTAATATGATATTAAAATTAAATATAATTTATTTTAATATGTTTTATTAATAAAAAATAAATCATTAATTTAAATTATAACTTAAATTTATTTTTAAATTATTAATTTTAATATATTACATTAATAAATATTATATGAATTAATTTAAATAATTTATTTTTAACTTTAGAAGTATTTTTACTTACTTAATTTATTTTTATTTAATAAATATACTATTAATTATTAAAAATAAAAATATAAAAATGGAGAAAAAACATTAAATAGGAGAATAAGATAAAAATAAAATTAACGCACTAAAATTTTAATTCTATTAAAAATAAATTGTCTTTTGAAAAATTGACGGGTGAAAATATAATATAAATTTTGGTAACTAAATTTTTATAATTAATTACTATTTTAAATAACTTTGGAAAATCTACAAATTTTTCTTATTTTATATTTACTAAAATAACTTTACACGCTTATATGATAATGAAGTGAATAAATATCAAACTTATGAATAAGGAATAAACTATGTTTACTATAAAGTAACCATAGAAAAAAAGTGAGAATCATATATAATTGTTTCAAGTCCCAGCCATGAATAATTAGGATACGGATCAAGTGCAGTTGACGCGAGAACTGCACGTGTAGTTCTTCATTCGCTTAAGCCATTTTGACACGGCTTAAGTGAATTTGACAATTTTCGCTTAAGCCCGTATAGGCTAGTTTAAGCGAACGAAGGCTTAAGTCAATACCACAAGCATGGAGCGACACATTGAACTAAAGCGAATGGGTTAAGCGTGCTTGATTTAGCTTAAGCTGATGAGTTGTGGGCTTAAGCGCATATTTATAAGGCTTAAGCGCGTATATGATGGGCTTAAGCGAAACCTCAATGGCTTAAGCCTAAAAAAACAGAGAGCACACCTCCCAGGATTACACATTCGCTTAAGCCTTCATGGCTTGGCTTAAGCAGAGAAACCAATAGCTTAAGCGGATATGCTTTAACTTAAGCTAAAATTGCATAAAAAGAATGCAGAGAGAATGCTCTTTTGGACTGATAAACTGGCTTAAGCTATAACATATTGGCTTAAGCGAACAAATACTAGCTTAAGCGAGCACTATGTAGCTTAAGCGAAATTTGTGGGCATAAGCGATTATTGGGGGGCTTAAGCGAAGATGTAGGAAAATTGAAAAACAGCAGCTTAAATTGACAGACATGAATATACTATTTCTGAAAATAAAATACATTTGTCCTTTACATAATTATTTTTGGCAAAAGAAAATAAAATGATTACTATATGTATGTGACAAGTTTTAATTTATAAGATAATTTGTTGGGTTTATTTAGTAAACAAGTCATACAAATTATAAAAGAGAATCAAAATAAAAGGAATTTAGATAGGTGGTTAATAAAGTGAAATTTCATAATTTATCTGCAACAAACTAAATAGGTCCTTGAAACTTTACAATATGAACTAACTTCAAACATAAACTAAAATCTAAACTTTAAAACCAAATAAAGAAAAAACAAAGTGTTCATGCATCTTATAGATCAACATCATTATGAATAGGCTAGTTGTCCTCCACATGGTCTCCTTCCCCATCACCACCTTCATGATCAAGTTATGCTTCCGTTTCTTCTTCTTCCCCTTCTCCTTCTCCCCTTTCTTCTGGTTCCTCTCCTTGTGGTCCACCATCTTCATGATTTGCATTAGGTTCATTTGAGAAGGAAGGTGTGTCTCCAGGCCATGACACTACACCTGCAAAATCCTCTGGGGTTGGCCATGGAAATGTTGAAGTCTCTCCTGCATGCTGGTGTAGGGTAAAGCGATAGAAAGAGTTATTAAGGCTGGTGTAGGCTCGATGGTTAGCCGCCATCTGGTAGTGTATATGTGTATATGCCCGATTGTTGTCCTCCATTTGTTGCTGTATTTGATTCAAATGTTGGGTGATACGCCATTCCATGGGTGTCATTTTGGGGATGGATGGTTGTGCTGATGGTGGTGCTGATGAAGAAGGATCAGAAGCTGGGTGTGGTTGTGGCTGTGGCTGGTCCAATGAGTTAATGCAATAGTTGTTTATGAACTGGGCATTTATAGGTTTTTTCAACTTGATGCTTTATGTTGGATTGTTTGGTATCTGAAGGGGAGTTGGTGGACAAAACAAGCTGGTGAATCTCCTTAGAGATCACAGTTGCAATGTCGATTGTGAGGTTTTCCATAATGCTGAAGACAAGGTAGGCCCGAGGCATGCGAAGATCTGATGTGTGAGTGGTTGGAGCAATGTTTGCAAAGAGAAATGACATCCATATTTGAGTCAGTGTCTTCAAATTCCCTCTCTTGAACCTCATTGGCTTGCCTTGATAGTTAGTTTCATATGATTTGTTGGGAATGCATAAGGACCTTGCTACATCATCATCATTAAATCCTGTGGTTAGGCGCCTCCGCTGCTGGTATTCGCACAATTGTCCTTCTTTTAAGGTGAGGGGGTTCCCCAGTAATGCATTGATAGCATCTCTATCATAGGAGATGGATGTCCTTCTAACGCAAGATTTCTTGTCAGATTTTTGTGGATGCAAGGGCCATGCATTGGCATAAAACTCCTTCACTATGTCTTCATCAATTTTATTTGGTGGGTCAGCCAATATATTCCATTTTCTCCTCTGAAGTTCTTCTGTAAATCCAGCAAATTGTCCCTCCTCCAAAATAATTTTCCTTTCAGGTAGAAGTTCCCTTGGGTGTAATTCCAAATATCTCTGAAAATGCGCTCGACTGAAGAACCTGTATCTGTTAAAGGTAAGTTGCTGACTGGGGCTCGGTTGTGTTAGAGGTTCATTATCCTGAGTTCTTGTATGGTGTACATATTGTGAAGCCTCTGCAACATCTGAACGTTGCTTCTTTCTTTGGGGAATTGATTTTTTAGGAGCTATATCTGCAAGGTAACAAATTTCAATACTCAGAAAATTGGAAAATACACATAATTTTGACAAATCTCAATACTCGCTTAAGCCAAAATGAGGCGCTTAAGCGAGTCAGGCGCGCTTAAGCGTTTCTTTACAGAAAGAACCTAACTTCACATAAATATTGATGTCAATCTAACAACAAACAGAGTGATAATCCTAAACTCTAAAAACATTAACCCTAAACCCTTGAAAGCATTGTTTCCATAATAGTATCCAGAAGCATGGAACCATCCCTAACCTAAAAGGTAGGAGAACAACATATTGCTGTAAGAGTTCTTACCTGGAATCGTTAGGTTGCTCTGATAATGGGAGAGGAATGCTGCAATGGGAAGAATGCTGGATTTGGGGTGGGGTTTAGGGTTTTTCAATATTTTTTGATATAAGGATGAAATGAATGAAATGAGAGAATGGGTTTAAGGCTGAGCTGCGTCGACAAATTTGTGAACTTCGGAGAGCGGTTATAATTGAACCGCTCTCATAAGTGCACTTTAGAGAGCGGTTATTCTTTCAACTGCTCTCTACAAGTGAACTTCTGAGAGCGGTTCAAATATAACTGCTCTCCAAGTTCACTTCTGAGAGCAGTTATAATTGAAACGCTCTCATAAGTGCACTTTAGAGAGCAGTTATAATTGAAACGCTCTCATAAGTGCACTTTAGAGAGCGGTTATAATTGCTAAATCAAGTACGCTTAAGCCATTTTGTAATCCCTCTCTGTTATTTTTCGCTTGAGCGAGTATATTTTAGCTCAAGCGCATCACCCATTCGCTTTAGTTCAATATGTCGCTCCATGCTTATAGTATTGGCTTAAGCCTTCGTTCGCTTAAGCTAGCCTATACGGGCTTAAGCGAATATTCGCTTAAGCCATGTCAAAATGGCTTAAGCGAATGAAGAACTGCACGTGCAGTTCCCGCGTCAACTGCACTGAATCCGTATCCGAATAATTACCAATACATGTTTGCATGAAAAAAGACGACGAGTCCATCAATATTTTTGACCTATTTTTCACAGTGGAAATAAGGAAACGATTCTAATCGTTCAATTATTTATTCTATATATCAGATGCAATAATAAAAATTAGAATTTTAGCATTTTTTAAGGGTTTTGTTAATTGTTTAAGTATTTATAAATAAAAAAAATACACATTTATCATATGAAAATTATAAAAATATAATAATAAAATATTTTATTATTATTAAATGTTTATTGCTATACTCACAAGACAATATTTCACCAAATTAATGGCGTGTGCAAGAAGATTGCCTTTCTCCACATAAGAGAGGATTAATTTAGATTTCGTAGCTCTCTAACATTCTTGGAATTTCATACGAGTTATCTTGAAAGTATACATTGGAGTAAAGATGGGAGCATCGACCATTAATAATTATAGAATAAAGAAAAATATTAACCAGTATCTTTAGTTAAAGAAATAACTTTTTTACCAAAATTGTTATTAAAATATATTTATTATGATTTTATTTCTAACATACTTGTGAATATTTTTTATTTTTAAATTTCTTAACCAGTTAAGACACTAATTAATAAAATTCTAGAACTAATTCCAACAGTGCCCAACGAAATTTTTGCTGCCTTCAAGTGCCTGGGCACCCCGTTAGGACCAAAACTAAAGCAAGGCTCAGAGAACTACAGGCCCATAGAAACACTGGGCTTGCAGTAAACTGAAGGCTAACATATTGCCGAATATATGTAGTAACTCGAATCGTTCAAAACATTTTTAATTTGTTGATAAGAAAGAAAAACATTTTTAATTTGGACGAAAAATGATTCGAGTTGTTAAAAATAATATTTTGGACCCAAAACAAAACATTAATTAAGTAGAAAGCATATACAATTGGAAGAGAAATAATTTGGATTTTTTTGGGGATACTATTTTTCACAGTCTTATTATTTTCTCAAATAATTAAAATTTATTTTACTTTAATTTTCATCACTTAATAGAAATTAGGATTATTCAATCACAAAATTAAAAGTATGACGATGAAATAAATGAAGTATATGTGCTTTGTACGAGCCGAATAAAATTGATTACTATCCGAAATAGCGTCAGTAAGAGATAACGGTGGAAGCCACGAGGCCAAGTTGGTGGCTGCTGAAGTTTTCATGGTTAACTTTCCTTCGCCGTTAAAGTTTATGAGTGATGGTTGGTGTGTCGTGATATTAATTCACGTCTCAGATCTGAAGGGAAGTGAAAGAATAACCTTTTGAAAGCATTTGAGTAATATTCCTAAATACTTATAGTTTGGTGCTGCTAGCGTATCACAGTTTTGATACCACAAATTAATATTATAAGATATTTTTTATTAGTACAGTTTTTATCTAGTAATAATAACAATTAATTTATTGATACAAATTTGAAATTTTCATATTAATAGTTATGTTAATAAAACTATTTATTAATGTAATATGTTATATTTGTTTATAAATCTATGACATTTTTATTTTAACAATTAAGTTTTTATGAAAAAATCTACAATAAAAATTAAAATAGCGTTATTGTTATTGAGTTATGACATGAAATCACGTCACCCATCCGGATTATTCCTATAATCCGCTTGCCTTTAAAGCCATCGAACTCACGTAATGATTAGATTGCCCTAACTCAAGGTTTACCAGTAGCAAACAAGAACAACCCAGATACATGCTACATTAATGAATTAAGTGAAATGGCGTTCACGAAAGCAAGGAACTATAGAAAACATGGGGTGCATCTGATCGTTAACATTTTACTGTTAAACTCATTTAACTCATCATTCGAGAATCACATTGCTTTAGTTCGTTGAATTTATTTGTTTCCTACATTTTGTTGCTTGTCGAACCAACTAAATGATTGAAAGGAAAGTTTAGATTGGTGCAAAGAGCTGGAAAATAATTTGGAATTTTGCCACGTATATGGCAAATTTTGACCAAAATTCCTTTGTACACAACACAGGATACACTCACAAGTCAGAACCCAAGATTCAACACGCGCAAAATTAACCATGCAGGAGTTTATAAACATAACTTTTACTGCACGTTTAGCGCCGCAGAATATATAACATTTAAACTTTTAATATTAAAGTTTGATATATATATATATATATATATATGAGTGTGTGTGTAAATTACTTAATATCCACTCCATTATAAATCACATTATTGATAAGATCAATAATTACATCATTAACATAATTAAGTAATCAAAGAAATTATATAAAATCTCAAACAAAATGACATAGTAATAAATAATTTTACATGCGTTTTATCAAGTCAGACTAGTCACACATTATATTGTTACGAATACTCTTATTAAAAAATTATTGAGCAAAATGAAAAATATACAAAATATGTTAAAATTATAGTTTAAAATAAATTATTTAATAAACTACCTATATATATATATATAATATTCACATTATATTAACAATATCATCTACAAATACAAATAATGAGTTACAATAAATAATGTGAAAAAGTAAAATGAAAAAGTCATACTTATTTTTCTCTACATAAATTGGGATCATAGCTACAACGATCTAGGCGATGAAAATGAAAAGTGGGGGGGTGCCCCCACGTGGAAAAACCAAAAGGTTAAAAGCATACCTCTCAACCAATTGAGTGCTATTTAATTTGTCAGAGTTTAAAAAAAGGTTAAGCAAAGGAATGGAGAGACTGTGAAGGAAAGCAAGCTATAGCAAGCGAGGGAAGGTGTGTTTCAAGCCAAATATTAATGGCAAAGTGTATGGTGGCAGATACACATTGAAGAAGTGCAATAAAAGGTGGATTGTTTCAGTTGGGTAGGTCTGAGTTTTTATAATGCTTTTTCATTATGTTTCAACTTTGAAGCCAGCCAAGTCACTCTCTTTCTCTTCTTCCTCACAAATATTTTCTCCTTGGTTCAAGGTTTTTTGTGCAATCCCACACAACACCAGAAATCTTTAAACTGCATGCGTGGTAGTGCTTCATCGTGCACCATCAGTATATGAATCAAATGCAGGCAATCATGATCTTGATGCTGAAGGTTCAACAGGCTCTCTGAGCCACAGCTTAATTGATCTCACCCACTTCCCTCCTTGCCATTAATATTATTAAATATAGAGAGAGAGGCTTCCTATTCTTTTCTTCCCCTTAACAAGTCGTTTTCCAACTTTCTTTTATTGTTTGTGTTAGTGTTTGGGCTTGGAAATGCCCATGAAAGTCAAATTTTCTTTGTGCTGTTTGCTTTGGTAGTAATGGTTTCCTAGCTTTATGTTATTGTCTCACCCATTTTCTTTCTTGGAGCTGAAAGAAATATGGGTATTGTTGGGAGAAAGATAAGGTGCTTATGTTCCACTCCTCATTACCATCATCTTCTCCTTCTGACTTTCTTTGTCACCGTACTTCTACAAAGGACTGTGGTTGAATCCACTACGCTGAATTACACGAGCTATAGGCAAATCAGTAGCTTGAGACTTGAAAGGATTAGTAGGCACTTGGACAAGATCAACAAGCCTCCTGTTCTCACCATAGAGGTACTACTACTATTATTAATATTATATATTATATATACTACAGTTTCGTAGTGTACGTGATCAGTGGTTGAAATTTTAATGACCACATAAATGTTGGTTTCTCCTTCTTTATTGTATAACAGTAATTGTCTTTTTATTTTATTTTATCATATTATAGAGTCCGGATGGAGATCTTGTAGATTGTGTTCACAAAAGAAAACAACTAGCTTTAGATCACCCCCTTTTAAAGAATCACAAGATTCAGGTACAACGACCAAATTAATTTTACTACTGTGCTTTCATCGCACTTTGCTCATATCTTCTACTTATGTTGTTTAATTAAATTATACTCATGGAATATGAATTTAAGTATATGAAAACTTTGTAATAAGTGGTTGATGGAACAGAAAGAGCCAACGGAGATGCCAAGAGGGATGAATGTGAAGAGAGATGAGAATGATGGTACTAGTAGAAATGATATGGAAGGAAAACAAGGAAGAGTAAGAGAGGAGGCATGGCAAATGTGGCACCTAAATGGGACACGGTGTCCCAAGGGAACGGTTCCCATAAGGCGAAGCACAATGCATGATGTGTTGAGAGCAAAGTCTTTGTATGACTTTGGGAAGAAACGCTCCCCAGTTTCCCTCTCTACCCGCAACGATGCCCCCGATGTTCTCAGCGCCAATGGCCATGAGGTGAGTGCCTCCGATTTAATCAGATAAGATGCCTTGTGTGTGTATATATATATATATGTGATATTTTGCAAAATGAACATCACTTTTTTAAAATGAGGAATAACAGATAATGATAAATGTTGCAGCCAAAGGTCAAAATGGTATAATTTTTTACTCTACAGAATTGTGAAAGTTTCGGTTTGATCCCTTTACTTTTTGTTAAAATTAAAATTGTTCCTTTCGTATAATTTAGTCACTTTGATATTAGTCCAAACAATAATAAGAAAATATTGCCAATAAGATATTTCTTGACTAATACTAATTTAACAGTATCTTTTCGGAGCATATCTTATAACAAAAGAGAGAGATGTAAAAAAGAAGATAATTTTAGAATAAGATAAATGCTGTAATAAAGAAATAAAAAATTGAGTTGTTAAATTTTAAAAAAAGAATTGAGTGAAACTAGTTTTATCTTTTTCTTTTCTGTAACACTCGTGAAGTAGCTGTAATTCACATACGCCGAATCCTTTTAAAAATTACTTAATTTCAAGTGGAACGTTATTAAGATTGCTTTGTTTGTAATTCAATTTATGTTGTCCTTCTGGTGCAAATCTGAAGCTCTAATGTGATTAAAACAAAAGGATGTTTTGCATTTTATATGAATTCATGAAACAGCACGCGATCGCATATACGGGATCGTCGGAAGAGATGTACGGGGCAAAGGCAACAATAAACGTGTGGGATCCATCTATTCAAGTGATCAACGAGTTTAGCCTCTCACAAATTTGGATCCTTTCAGGATCCTTCGATGGCACTGATCTTAATAGCATCGAAGCTGGATGGCAGGTACTCCTTCCAATTCCAACGTTTATTTCTCTTAATATAATAAATTTTTATTACAAATTATAGAATTTAATGCATTAATGATATTAGATATTATTTTTAATATATTTATTGTAATTTTTTAAAAATAATTTACAAAACAAATTTTAACTTTTTAAAAAATAAATCAATTACAAAAATATATTAAAGAATGAGTTTAGAAGAAGAGTGTTGATAAAATATCTCTTTAGGAAATAGTGTCTGAAGCTTTGATTATTCTACTAGTCAGGTCAGTCCGGAGCTCTATGGTGACAGCAGACCCAGATTGTTCACTTATTGGACGGTACAGCATCTCTTTCTTCTTCCTCCCTCATAAATATAATTCCTCTGCCTCTCTTACAAACAGAGATCTCATTTTAAATTAGTGGTCACACAGCGTTCAATTTGATCATGTGATGACAATAATATACTACATTTATGCTTTGAGGTTTTGGTAATAATGTTTCATGTGGAATGTCATGTTAATTAGAAGGGTAATTGGTACAGTTTTATGGAAATAATAATCAGATTTCAATGTCTTAAGCAGAGTGACTCATATCGAGCAACGGGATGCTACAACCTTCTTTGTGCTGGTTTTATTCAAACGAATAGCAGGATAGCCATTGGAGCTGCCATTTCTCCAGTCTCTTCCTATGCTGGCAACCAATATGACATCACAATCCTCATTTGGAAGGTCAGTATTTCTTCCACGAACAACTACATGGATGTACATTTCATACCCGCCAAAGCTAGCAAAGGATTAATCTTGATTGTTGTTGTGAATATTAATTAGGATCCAAAAGTGGGGAACTGGTGGATGAGTTTTGGCGAGAACACATTGGTAGGGTATTGGCCGGCAGAGATATTCACACACTTAGCGGAGCATGCGACTATGGTGGAGTGGGGTGGAGAAGTGGTGAACTCAAGGACCAACGGCCAACACACCTTTACCCAAATGGGTTCTGGACACTTTGCTGAGGATGGCTTTGGAAAAGCAAGCTACTTCCGGAACCTTGAGATCGTGGACATGGATAACAGTCTTAGCTCTGCTCAAAGCATCTCAACCTTAGCCGAAAACACAAACTGTTACGACATCAAGAGCTCTTATAGCAACGAATGGGGCACATACTTCTACTATGGTGGGCCTGGGAACAATCCACAGTGCCCATGATTATTATTAACTACCGTACATATGAATTATCTTGGACACAGTTTGTTCCGTTTCGAGTTAGTCCATGCTCAAGTTATATCTTCTGTTACATTCTTTATTTGTACGTAATTATAGAATTATTGTTATGCTGTTAGTTTCCATTTTTGTTTCTACAACTCTCAATTTTATTTTATTTTTTGTTTCGATCAATGCAAGAGAAAGAAATTGTGGGCTGTAGTCAACAATAGATTAAGGAATTTCAAGACACATCAGTGCAAAAACACGATTGGAAATGACATGTTTTGAAATGGTAAAACTTTTGGTGAGCATTCGTGCACCCTCCCAACCCTTACAACCCGTTATAACCATTCATTTTAGTCATGAGTATCCAATTTAATTAAAGTTAATTTTAAAATTTTAATTCTTAAAATTAGAGTAATAATTTGTTAAATTAAATAACATGTGACATTTTATTTAATTATTTTAAATACAAAAAGATACTGTTTTATAATTTTTAAAAAGTAATTTATTTTTGTCAATTATTTTTAATATTTTCATATAATAAAGTTCTGTTTTGCATTATTTTTTCTTCTTGCTTTTTTTCCATTGTTATTGCAATAATGTCTTTTTTTTATAATATATGTTTTCATTTCACTTTTTTTTTTTTTCTACAACTTTTTTTTTTAGCTCAAAATCTCATCTTTTCTCTTATAATATATGAACATTCATGCACCTTTAGAACGGTCAATCATATTTATCTTTAATAAATAAAAATTTATTTTAATTTCTAAATATGTAACTTAATTAAAATTAATCTTTAAATTTTAAAATTTTAATCCTTAAAATTAGAGTGATAATTTGTTAAATTAAGTAATTTAAACACAAAATAATATTGTTTTATACTTTTTGAAAAATAATTCATAATAAGGTTTCCTTTTACATTATTTTTTCTTTTTGCTTTCCTCTTTTTGTTGCTACAATGTCTTTTTTTCTTGATATATATTTTACAGTAGTTTTATTTTCTTTTTCTCTCCACAGTTTTCTCTTTTATTCAACTCAAAATCTCATTTTTTTCTCTCATAAACAAACCAAACAAGTTAAAGTTTTTATTAACTCAAATATCATCTCTCAATTATCTCTTTTTTTCTTCATTACCACACCTACTAAAACCACCTTCAAATCCAAGCTTTTTGCCAACCCATTCCACACTCCGTGAATCTCATCTCCCCCTTGATCCTCAAGTTACTTTAGATTCTGGAATTTTTGCTATAGCCAAATACGAGAGAAATGTCATTTATATTATAAAAAATGACAAGATTATTTTTGTTGTAAATAGAGGTACTCTAAGCATTTCATTAACTATATATCTATGTTCTAAAAAAAATATTTGCATGCATCAAAAACCTCAACTTTAGAAGGTAAATACATTAAAAGGGGACAAATTTTATCAGTTGGTAACGCTACCTCCCTCCTCTAGTTACTAGAAATCATCATGTGTCTTCAACATAATCAATCTTTATTGTACCTCCTTCCTTGTCCATTTTATTTCAAACATGATATTCACCAAAATTTTTAGGCGAGTCTTGGAGCTAATAGTTCAAATGACAAAACTTGAGAAGAATGAACTTTGTAGTGTGAATATTATTGTAGAGGTGGAAGGAAAAAAGAAGATGTCATGGAAGAAGGTGAAACAGAGGACGAGGAATGGACTTTATTGAACGAAAATGAACTATTTTCAAAAGATTATAAAATAACAACGTTTTGTGTTTAAAATGAATTATGTATTACTTAACGTGACATATCATCTATTATTTACTTTTAACATCTCTTAACAATTACAATGACTAACATAATTGATAATTACTAATTTTAGAGACTAAAATTTTAAATTTTAAATTTAGGGAATTAATTTGAATGATGTTGCATATTTCAAAAACTAAAAGAATATTTACTCTTATTTTATTATACAATTTTATTATTATTATTTGACATGTGATAAATTACACAAGTCATTATTAGAAAGGTATTTTAAATTTATAATTTTTATTTAATTTAAAAATAATTTATTATAATTTCTTTTAAGGTATGTTTGGTAAACATGATAAGGCAATAGAATATAATAATTTATCATATATTTTTCTAAATAATGTTGAGTTATTTATCGTATCATCATAATTCAAGTTCTTATCTAGAAGAAGTTGAGTTAAAAATTACTAGTATAAGATATTAAATTCTTATTCATACTTTATATTATTTTTAACATTTTATAAAATAAAATTATTTTAAATAATATAATTTTAATATTTTTGCTAAAAAATATATATATGAACATTTTTTAATAAAATATTTTTCACAATATTTTTTTACAAAAATCTACAATTTTCACTAAAAGTATATTTTAAGAAAAACACGTGTAAAAAATTTTAATCGTTTTATAATTTTTGTTTCTAATTATAATTTTTTCTAAAAATAAATTTTAATTGTAAAAAAATGAATAGAATATTATAGTTTAATATCAAATTTAAATATTATATGTACATAAAAGTATTTTTAATATATATATATATATATATTAAAAATTTAAATAACAATATTTCTTAAAAATTATATTAATTTTAATAAAAGAGTAAAATTTAATTTAAATATAATTTAAATTTTATTCTATTATTTTTCAGTTATCTCAAACATTAAAAGAAATGACAAATTGCAGTAAACAAAAGATATATGACTTCGTTGTTATTATTTCACATGTGATAAGATCTATATTAGTCATTATTAAGAAGGTATTTTAAATTTTAAATTTATATTTAATTTAAAAATATTTTAGCATAACTCCCTTTATAGTTATTTTAGTCAATTTTAAATAAATTATAAATTGTATTTTTACATCATATATTTTTAAGAGCTTGTCCATTATTATCTTAACCCTAATGTGTATCTGTGTTACCATCGCAATTGCAGTGTATCAAACCATGTGAAACATAATTCATTTTATTTTGTCTCCATTTGACAACAATTGAGACAAATGAATATCAAACCCAACACACGAAGGTTGTTAGATTATTGTATCTTGTTTTCTTTTTTAAAAAAAAAATTGAGGGTTTAGAAAGTGTTTTTTGAAGCAATGATCGGTATCACTAATTTACAATATTTTAATAAAATAATAATATTTTACATTAAAAATATAACGAAGGTGATACATGTTAATTTGGTGAGTGTTTCCCAACTTTGATGTAGAGTAAAATTTTAGTTTAGTCCTAAGATATGTAACATAATTTAAATTTATTTTTTAAATTTTAAATTTTAGTCTCTAGAATTAATAATCATTAATCACATTATTTTTTATGTTAAAATTAAATATAAACGTGATGATTTATTACATTTTTTAATTTATTCTGATGCAAAACGATGTCATTTTAAAATTTTTAAAAAATAATTCATTTTTTATATAACTTTTAACATTTTTAAAAAATAAGGTCCCTTATATTTTTGCATCGCCTTCTCTTACGATGTTTTCTTCCTTCCGCGTTGACATTTTGCTCGCTTTATTTTATCAAATGGGTTATTTGACTGTTATGGGTTGAAGCATATGGTACTATAATAACAATACGTTATAGACAGTGGTTATCTTCTATATAGTTCGTTACACCATTCTAACATTATTTTCTTTTATATAAATAACAAATGACGTATATATTGAAACACTAGCTGCACTTTACATTGCGGTTTCATTACCCGTAATAATGTAATAATTTAATTTTGACATCACTTTTCAGATAGAAAAGTTTAGAACGGATAGCGATATTCCTCCGTTTCAAAATAAAACCAAAGCAACAAAAGAAAATTTGCACAGTACGTAGATGGCCTAATATAACGAGAGAAAGGAAAATATTTCCTGAAGAATGTTGACCGCCACACATATTTTTTGCGGCATGCGGTCTCATCTCTCGTGTGGTTAATAAAATAGGGTTGCAAGGATTGGCCGTAGCTATGTCACCTGAACGTCCATAAACCATAAACCTTAATTAATTAACAGATTAACAGTAATAATGAAGTGGCTAGAATTCACGTATCACACTTGGGGTGTGGTGACGGGTGAGGGAGATGCACTAGCGGGCTCTATTTTACGCATCATGAATCCTCCACCCTTACTGGAACCATCGTCATCATCGTGATACGCGTAAGCAAATCCACCATGCCTCGTCAAATCCATCCCCGCAGTCTCATCGTCCCTCGATATCCTCAACAGTTTCATCTTATGAAGCCCATAGAACAACGGCGCCATCGTCGCCGTCACCCACCCACACACCACCAATATCTCAATCACCTGCGCCGCCACCAACTTCCCACCGCCACCCATAAGCGCCCCGTACGGCCTTCCAACGCCGTAAACCTCCTCCACGTACTCCTGCTTCGCGAACAACCCCGTGAACAACACCCCCCACGCGCCACACCCGCCGTGGAGCTGCGCCGCCTCCAACGGGTCATCGTACTCAACCTTCGCCGCAAGTATATTGAGCCCAATAAGAACCCAGGCCGCCACAAGCCCACACACGATCGCGGCCCACGGTTCCACCACGGAACAACCCGACGTGATGGCAGCGAAACCGCCAAGTAAACCGTTACACACGTCAATCACGTTCCAGTGTCCCACCAATAACCGCTTGCTGAACAGAGTCGTCAGAGCCGCAGTGCTCCCAGCCAATGTTGTCGTGACAGCTGTCCTCCCGATCGCACTCCATTGACCGTAATACCCTCCTCTGCTACCCCCGTAGCCTTTCACTATAGTCAGAAACGAACCGGGATTGAACCCGTACCACCCGAACCATAACAAAAACGAACCCAGCACAACTAACGACGCGCTGTGGCCACGTAATGCCACGGACCGGCCGGTCCGGTCGAACCGGCCAATTCTCGGGCCTTCAATAAAAGCGCCCCATAGTCCCGCTATGCCCCCAACCATGTGAACCACGCCCGAACCCGCAAAGTCAATAACTCCAGACCCGAATAAGAGGCTTCCGTTAGTTCGGATCGGGCTGGCCCACCCGTCTGGGGACCAGAACCAATGCGAAACGATGGGGTAAACGAAGCCGGTTAAGAAAGAGGAGTAAATGAGGTAAGCCACGAACTGAGTCCTCTCGGCTATGGAGCCGCTGGTGATTCCGGCGGCGGCGATGGCGAAGGCCCACTGGTAGAGGAAGAAGCTGTAGTCTCCGGAAGGCGAAGGGTAATCCTTGAGGCCGAAGAAGTGGCGTCCAATGAAGCCGTTGGAGGGGGCTCCAAAGGCGAATGCGAAGCCGAAGAGGTAGTAAGAAAGGCCTCCGGCGGCGGCGTCGAGGACGTTGGTGAGCATGATGTTCATGGTGTTCTTGGCTCGAACGGAGCCGGCGCAGAGCATGGCGAAGCCTAGCTGCATGGCGAAGACGAGATAAGCCGAGAATAGAAGGTAGGTGTTATCGATGGCGTAGGTTGTGTCGGTGAGTTTTTTTGCGATGGCATCGAATTGGGTGCAGAGGTAGTTGGCGGCGGCGGTGTCGTTGAAGAGTGGTGAGAGGTCGTTGGGTGAGCAAGTAGAGAGAGAAGCCATGCCTGGTTGAGTGGAGACAAACACAAGCTAATAGCTATGTATTATTAATATTTATCACAATGACTGATTTAATCATAGGAGAGTGTATGATATTTGATAGTAGTTTGTATGGTGGAGTTTAAGCCAAAGCCACCACCCTTTTTATATACAAATATTATGGAGCTTCTAATTATTTTATCTCTTCCATCAGCTATTTGATTCGTGGTTTTCAGAGCTGCAGAAAGAATCTTCCAATTGAATGAATTATCAATGATATTCGAGCATTGGTTCACTCCTCAAATTTTTCTCTTTTTTTTCTACATTTTTCGTTGGCTCCTCTTCAGCCCCACACTTTTATGTGGTTTACTCAACTTGCACCCTTTCTTTTTAACTTGTCCATTTTGAAAGATAATACAAATATAACTAATTCTTTTATTTATATTTAAATTCTTAATTCTCTTAATACTATTTTTCTCTAGTTTTATGATAAATTAAATGTACTGATTTTTATAAAATTAAATACAAAAATTATCAAATTTAAAATATAATATCATTCTTTTATTCTACATTACTATCGAATTACACTGCGTTTAGGGTTGTGGTTAACAAAATCGAATAATATAAAATGTTTTACCCACATTTATATATGTTTTCTTCCTCTGAATCATTTATTTATTTGAAAAGCGTAGAAATGAGATTATTCGTAATCGCTCTGACGATATAATATTATATAAGTCTACGTTTTAGAAACAGCAGGGTAACCCATCCTTGTCTGTATTTTTTCAATAATCTTAAAGCAAAGATCTTTCTCTAGCCGTAATTCCTCGCCATTAATTTCTTGTGACGTCTATCCATTTTATTAACTATTAACTTACTTTCTTTTTGCTTTTTATTTGGTATGCTATCTTGATATTCCTTATTTGAAACCCGAAATTATTCGTATTTTCTCTCTTTGTGCTAGAAATTGAAACGTTCAAATTTATTTAATTTTAAATAAAAATGTACTTGTTTAAACAAAAATAAAAAAACAATTATGCAAAATTCATTGAAGTAAAATCTTTTAACTTATACGTTCGTACATGACGTGAAAGAGTTATCCCAATCAAACACTGCAGTATATCCTAAGCAAATTCAAACTCGAATCATGGATATGTTATGAACAAAACATAACTAAATCTCTGTTTTATTTTGTAAAGTGTATTTTAATGCTTTTCAAGGCCAAAACACATGATCTGACGACAAACACTAACAGTATGTTATGACGCAGCGAATAGCCGCAGGCACTGATAAGTCAATCACACAACTCCACTATTGTTTGTACGATGTTAGAATTAGAATATATGCTTCATATCGAATAATATTTTACAGTATCTTAGATCATTTTATAATTTTATATTATCTTATAGTTTACTTTTTATTTTTATTTAGTTAGAATTATTAATATAAATACACAGTAATAATTTTTATATATTTTATCATCACAATATATTCAGTATAATATACATCACTGTATAACTATTATTCAAAATTTCTCCTTTTCTCTTTCTATATTTAAATTTCATAACTTAAAAATGTGATTATTATTTATTTCTCATCTTTAGAGAAATTCATCAATTATTCAAATAGTAAGCTGCTGGGGGAGTTAGTATATATGTAGTGAGTTATATTTTATGGGGAAGGATCTTCTGGTGAATGTAAGTCTAAAATCTTTTACACTTGATCTAAATCTTTTATTTAACTTAAATATAACGGTTAGTGAAGTAATAAATTATAACTCATTAGATTTAAGTTAATTGAAAGGCTCAAATTAGGTATAAGAGTTTTTAGACTTACACCGGTGTAAAAAGATCCTGTCCCATATTTTATATATGTTTTAAAATTTTTGTATGATTTATATCTTTTAATGGTAATTATTTATAACAAGATTTAATAATCGATATTAATTCTTCTTACTTTAACAAGAAATATATATATATATATATATATATATATATATATGGTATAGGATCCATTAATACCAGGTATAAGTCTAATACATTAAATTTTATCCGTATAAATCAAGTAATCTAACGATTAAAAAGTTACTTAAAAAATATGTAAAATATATATAAAAAAAAGTAATTTTTCAATCGTTAAATTATTTGATTTGTACGGTTGATATTTGATGTAAATCTTTTAATCTTACACTTGATGTTAATGGATCCTATCCTATATATATAATAAATTTTAGACATATATATATATATATATACACACACACGTGGTTTGTGTATCTAGTTAAAATTAAAAATTCTTTAATATCACATGATTATTTATAATATATCATATGACTTTGTATTTTTATCTTAATCAATAATACTACATAATACGTAACAACGAACATTAATTTTTATGTAAGCACAGTCATCTCATTTAATAGACAGCTCATGAAGGGGTGACAATAAAATTCAAATTTTTGGACACTCGTCGATCCGAACTCAACTTGATTTTTCTCTAATATGTAATTAAAGTATATTTGAGATACTGCCTTTCAATCAAAATTGCATGCATATATACATACATTAGTCTATTGGAGCATGGGATATATAGATATATTTTATTTTAAAGTAAATATAAAAATATGATTTTATAAATATACATTAAATATGATATAATGTAATGAAAATTTTTATAAGTATAAAAATAAATATTTATAAAAATTTTAAAAGTTTATATAAAGTAATACCAAAAATTAATAATAATTTTAATTTCTAAAATTTAGTAAAAAGTTAAGAAAAAGAGTAAAAATTAAAATAATCATAATGCTTCTTTTTCATCTTAAAATTTACAAGTAACGAACTATGAAGAAAATAATTCCTCAGTACTTTGTTTTTCAAATAATAAACTCTCATTTATAATATAAAAGTTTATATTAAACTTATAATTTATTATTGATATAATGTAAAAATGTAAAATAATTATTATAATGCTTAAATAATTTAAAGTATAACAATAGCTAAAACATAGTTAAAGTTACAATTGAGTTGTTAAAATTCTATTTTAACTATTTTTATTGTTTATTAAATTTTATTTGTTATTTGAATTAAAATGTAGATAAAATAATATTTATTAAATACATAAATAAATCAAATTAAAAGAAATGGTGCATGAGTTTCTTGCGAGTTTTCTAAACCCAACAAAAATAGAGTTGAATTTTAATTATTTATTTTTAGCAGAAACAAGAGTGTTGTCAACCGACCGCAGTTACCGTTCCTAAGCTTATGCATGCGTATGCATCGAAATGTTTAGTCTAAAAAGTAAAAAACAACAAATATAAGAAACAATGCAACATGACATAGGTAGGGAAATATAACAAATTTTAAAATTTACAACAAATAGTTTAATTCTTTCAAAATATAATAAAATATTACCATTTATTTAATTATTGTGGTATTTCAATTTACATTTATATAATTTTTTTGTTAAGACCGTTGAAACTTGACATATAACGTATCTTCTTTTAAAACTTTTAATGCATCTCAATATATTTTAAACTCTAGAAAGCAATATACTTAAAAGATCAATTTTCATTATAAGAAGTATAACATTGTCAACAAGTCTAATGATTACATTTGCTTCCATGTGTGTATATGGTTATTTTAAATCGTAGGTCAATGAGATGAGCTCAGAACTACGTTATCACTCCATATATAACATTTGTTTAGTCATATTCTTTAAAGTTGACTTTAAATTTTAAAGTATGATAATAAATTTAACTTACAAACAATATTGAGAATTAACTTGTTTGATTTTTTAAATAATGAGTAGCTGTTATTTTGAAAATATATCTAACATTTTAAAAGAGTTAGATATAAAATAATATTTTTGTAGTGCGTCATATGATATTGACATAAACATGTAAATGACTTCATACGTAAGAGAAATATGCAACCTTTGGCAATTATTAAATTTATTGAGGGTTAATACCAAACTAAAGGTTGTCTTCTCATTGCAGCTGCGGCCACTTAGAACTTAGAACCATTAAAATATTCGTATATTATAATAAGAGAAACCATCATCAAGCCCTTTTATTCTAAGAAACTCAGTTAAATCTATGTTTTGATACAAGTATAATACTATTTTTAGTATTTACAAATTTGAAGTTAGCTTGATGGTTGTAGGTTTAGTTGTTTTCAGTCTTTAAACATTAAAATATTTTATATTTTTTTAAATCAATAACTGTAATTTTTTTTAAAATTTTGAAAATAAAAGAATGTTAATTATATTATTTGTCAATATAAAATTAATAGTTATAATTATTTTACGTGAGTATTTTTCAAATACCTTTAAATTCAAATAAGCGACAATGTGGCTCATCAATCTGTGATCGATAACTAACATTAATTATTATAAATTTGCAGAGAAGAACATGATTATGTGATTGAAAATAAAATACAAATTTTAATTTTAAATAAATAATTCTGAAGTATGAAAGACCGATAAAAGAAAGCAATTTGGCGGCGTGATTGAGGAGGGTGAATAGGCAAGTTGCCGCATAATTGATTCCACACAGTGCAGTATTCAACGATTATATTCAATTATAAAATGTAACATCGAAGAAGAGTCTTCACCTAATGCAAATAAATAGAAAACGCAGTAAGTTCCAAACAGCTGAGGTATGATTTTACTACTATCTGATTATATTTTCAGACATATTCAGCAGTGTGTAAGATTCCAAACATTACCTGCTCCGCTTTCATTTATTTGATTATCTATTCAGTCGTAAGAAAGTTTGTGTTTATTTGAAAAAGATTAACTATTCTTTAATTTCTAAAATATTAGAAATTATAACTATTAATTTAAAGAAGATATAAAATATTTTTTTAAATTTACTTGTAACAAATAATTAAATAAAAGATATTACAATTTGCACTGCAGATGTCGCATAAATTAATCTGCTTTACAAATATGCTATGTGACGCCAAGATATGGGCTACAGAATTTTGATAGTGGATTAGATTCATTCACCAGTTGCCTCAACTTTGTTGTGCTTTCTCAGGATACACCAATGCAACCATAGATTATAGGAAAAGAAAAAAAACGTCAAAATTAGTCCAGTGTTGTATCCGTTCAATCCAAAAAATCCTCGATTCATCTCAGTATTAATAGAAAACCGTTTAAACCAGTTCAATCAAAGCCAGCGGAGAAAAAAAAATTCAATTTTAATTGGTTGTTGTTTATATTTTATTTATCTAACTTCTAATTTTTCTTATTTAAAAACTAAATCCCAAAGGTTCTCATGTGATATACCTACAAATTATTATTATTTAACATAAGTTTGATTGCATTTTTAGTCTCCTAATTTTCGTGTTTGTTTAATTTTAGTCTCTTAATTTTAATCATGTGATTTTAGTTTCCCTATTCTCTTAATTTAGTGAATTTCATCTAGTGTTTAACGGTCAATGTGTACGCCATGAATCGTTTATTTTTTCACCAATTCAATGGGAGGCGTATCATAGAACTTTGGAACAAGTGCAGGTACATGGAGCAACATATACATTAATGAATACGTTTCAAGATATTCTAGCACAAGCTATTTTATCAGGCTTCCCATGTCTACAAAAAATCATAAATCTCAACACAAGTATTTCTAAATCAGGTACACAACAAACGTGATATTGCAACAAATGGTATAAAATAAATGCAATCCAACACTCATTTGTCGGTTTAACTGTATAACACAAGCTTTCGTGGACCAAACATAAAAAAACACAAGCTTTCACGTGGAAAGTTGACAAGAAAGGCAAAGGAAAATCAACCTAATCTTGATGCCGAGGGCCACAATGAACGAGAGTATTGCTACTATGTGCATTTTTTTTTCCAATATGTGATGAGTTTAGTACTTTACTAATACTACGATTGTATACTATTATTAGTTTATTACTCACAAACTTAAGACTCTAAATCTACAGCATTTACAAACAAAACTGAGGGAAGGGAGCACCAAAAGCTCAATCTTTCTTTGATTTGAGCTGTATCCCAAGTAGAACAAGTCCCACCGAGGTAAATGCAGACAAGAAAGTTGAGGAATAGAAAAGAGCAAGCAATGCTCCCCTTAAAGACTGCAGCCAAATATTTATATTTTAAGCATCAGAAATCAGTAGTCAGCAGAAACAAGTTGAAGTAATGTGAGTGAGAAGTTATTTCAAAGCACCTTAGCAAGCAGCAAAGCATTGTCATTTGCATACTCCAAAGAACTCTCAGGAATGTTTTGAATTCCCTGAGCTATTTCCCATGAAAGAATCCTAAATTCCAAATTTCAATAACAACTGAGCTTTCCCAGTCTGAAGCCTTTTTTCTTATAAAACTCAAGTTTAACTTGGAAAGCTTACCCAAAAACAAGTCCAATTACTGCCCCAATATTGGCTTTATCTGGTGTTATTTCAACCTGCAATTCTCCAAACTGCAGTCGGCAACCATGTTACTAATTTCACAGTTTCATAGTAATAGTTTCTTATTACAGGAAACTTCCCATGGCCAGGGACAGAATAATTACAAACCTTCAGCGTCCGACTTTCCTCTTTTGGCTGTTCATTATTTACTACAGACATCGAACTAGCAGATAGAATTCTCCCAGCTGCAATCATTGCTTTTGCAATCTATGATGGGCAAACATCGCCACATATCAGTGTTACTTTGATAAAAATCACCCTAACCTGGTGCGTCCAGACCTAGCAATTGTAACTTTCTTTAAAAGTAAAAAGAAAATTGACTAGAAATAACGGGCTGACAGTGACAGAGCCATAAAATGGGTTTGCACTCTGTTTGCAAATAGTTATTGCAGAAGCATGTTATCATTGGGATTTATGACAAGCAATGAAAAAAGTGTCCATGCAAAGTTAACACATCAATTAAACTATATAAACTCCAAGTTTGCATCAGTTTTAGATATCACAGAATGGGCCAAAGTGGTAGGGTAGTAAGCAGTAACCATTAACCCTAATCGTTTCTTGGTGCATTATGAAAACCACAATTTTCATCTGAAGTCAATACACTTCCACATAAGAAATTTTGTTGCTGTCCCTAGACTAGGTTGTTTGGCCCATCTTTTTCTGGCTCTCTCCTAAAAAGTAGAAGCCTGTTCAATTTTTACAAAGCCTCTATATTTTGAGTCATTTGTTCATAAGAAAAAAGAAGTTGCTTTTATTTTAAAGAACTTTCCTAAAACTGCATTTGCCCCAACCTCTCCTTTCAAGGAGAAGTCTAAAACGAGGCATGACAAAATGCTACTAAGCAATCACACTTTTTAAGCTTTGAAGAAAGAATAACACCAAAAATAGTGAATAAAGTCAAGTACTTTACGGTTCCACGCTTCCTCATTTGGTCATAATAATAGCTTGATATCCTAAATGGTATCATATAGAGGGAAAATGACCCCACATAAAGTAACAAACAAGAAACAACAGAACCTTCTTTCTGAATGGATATTGCTATATCAGTAATTATTCGCCCAAAATTTCAATCATTTTCTCACTATATCAACTTCACACAAGCCAAAGAACCACGGGCACAGATGGAATAGAGTAGATACCTTCTGTGGCTCACCTTGGCCATACTGCCCCATTGATTGAAACCTTCTTCCAGCAGATACCAATCGCTTGCCAAGCGCTAAGCAACAAAGATATCATAAGCTAAACCCGTTATAATATTGGGCAAAGGGCTTGTTTGGAGGAGTGTTATACTAAGGGCTCATTGATTATTTTTTTCATGGGCTTACCTGATTTGGCAGAACCTGTCAACTTGGCCTCTATCAAAGGAAGCTTCGTCACTAAAGAGTGGGAGGTTGATGTGTCAGCAAGTTCCCATGCTCTAGAGAGGTTCAGCAATGTCTCTCCCAACTCTCGGCCGCACTGAGAAAGTATATAATATATTCATTCCATTAAACAAATATATCCATCATATTTTGAAATGGTAAATACACTAGACACACACAGTAGAAACATATTTAGGAGGCAATCAATGAATTATCACCAGCTTACATACACGTAAACTTCAAAGGCTTGAAGATAACTTTCCATGAAAATATTGATTGTGATGAAGAAAAGTTATTACATGACAACAGTTGTACAGGGACTGTTCTATAGGAAAATTTGTGCTTGCAAATTGTAGGTAGTAATCAAGTACCAACCTCATCCAAAATAGGTCCGTTTGAAAGGTCGAATGCGGCGTCGTTTAGCTTCACCAGAAGTCAAAACACAAACATGATTTCAGAGCAAAGCAACAAGAACATATTCAATTTGCTATTGATTAACAATGGAATCAACCGAATGAAAATGCTGAATGTGGACACAGCAAAGGGTTGCAATGCACTTACGTCTAACCGAAGATCGCGGGGAAGCTTAGCAAAGTAATCAGGAGGAAGATCAAAACTGTCCTGCAACGTAAACGCGCATGAGCTTTTGAATCACGAAATTTACTATATAAAAAGGGGATTTGTATTTTTAAAAGTTGAAATTTGAAACCAACCCAGAAGGTTTAAAGGAAAAAACGTTAAATTTGAAGCATGGGAAATGAATGGCTTACAGCAATTTCTTGGAGAAGAGCTTGAGGGTCAGGTTCTATGGATTTGGGGGAGTCAGATTCTGTTAGAGCAAAACGCACAGCTAGAGGCTTTGAAGGAAGATAAATGGTATTGGTAGAAGAAGTAGTGGTGCCTAATTTGAGTGATGTTAGGGAAGCCAAGTGTTGGGGAGATTGAGGGGCTATCGAAGACCAGAATTTTGAGAGCGGCGAAAGGAATTGAAGAGAAGCTGAAGCCATTTTTCCTTCCCAACTTGGATTGAAGCAGGCAGCTCTCAGTGTCAGCCACTGAAATTCCCGATTCAAATTTTCCAATTTGCATTTGACTTATCTGTTAGTAGATAACGTGTCATTTTATTTTTAAAAAATGTGAAATTAATCGGTACATCATTCAATTATTTTAAATTTAATAAACAAATCTTTAATTTTAAAAAATTGTAAGTACATTTACACAAATAAAAAATAATAATGTATAACCAAATTGGCTTAAGGACGGCGATGATGTTATGTGAATAAAGCATTCGAGGAGTTTCCCCCTAAATAAGTGATTATTCATTGATGTGCTAAGCGAAGGAAACAGGGGTCGGGTCGAGTCATTCTGCTTATTTTCACCATATTTTTTTTTTTCAACATTTTTTACTGGCAGATAACATGATGAAAAAAAATATAAGAGAAAAAAATATTATAAATTTTTTAAGCGAGAATAATATTCTCGTGACTCGCAGAGTGAGCCTATAATCGTGCTAAAACGTTGCCCCACAATTTTGGAGCTGGTACATATTCATTGCATTATAATCAAGAATGGATGGAAATTAAATGATATTGATTTTTAACGTTGTGGATTCCTCTGTGTATGTTGTTCCTATATTCATCTCATTTTTCACTCGCTCTTTACTTCCGCTATAGGTTAATAAAGCTTCAGGTATAGGTGCGGCCGAAGTCGGACATATTTACCGAGATCTTTGGCGTGGTCAAGATTTGAAATGAGCAGCTATTGAAATGTCCTAATAAACTCAATGCCTAAAGGGGAAGGAGAGATTTTAACATGAACTGCATAATCACAATCCCTTAAAAGTACTAGCAAAGAGATCAACATTATAACAGGAAACTGTCAACCCAATAACTCAAACACAATAAAAAATAAATAAATAGCAAAAAAATATTCTCTCAAAATTACAAGAATCATTAAAATCACCAACAAAAAATAAAACAAAATTAAAACTAAAAAATATCATAAGAGACAAACAATTATTAATGTAAAAAACTCCTCAAACTAGGATAAAAAATCACGAGTCATTCAGACTATATAAATAATTAACTATGATCAGGGTATAAAAAAGTTTCCAATGAGTGTACAAATTATACTTACAAATAGTCAAAACAAATAAAGCACTAATATTCACAAACAAGAATCAAAAAGATAAAAAAACTCTAATTACAAAATACAAAATTGCAAAATCTATTTTTTCCTCTTCAAATGTTTTTTCGATAATCTAACCTAACAAAATAAAAATTCACATGCTGCAAATATGCTGTCAAAATATTAGTTCGATCCAACAATAAACAAATCCGCAATTGCAATTTGAAAAATGACAATACAGTGATGTGCAAAAATAACAAAATGGTCTCTTTCTCTCTTAATATTTTGCGGTAAGAGTCTCTCTTTTCTCATACCTTATCTGACCCTTCTCCACTAATTTTAGTAAAACATAGTAGACAACATATTTGAGCCTTTCTATACATAGGAAAGGAACCCAAAAACCTAACACATTACACTAGATCACCGATGCATTAAGCAGCATTCTTGTATAGGCAACATTTACGTATGCATTAAAGCTACGCATAATTTGGGCTCTTCAAAATAAACAATAAACTATCATCAAAGATACGGCTCAATCCAGCTAGGATCAGGATCCAAGCATCTTCCGTATTGCCCCTCTTCTCAGTTTCCTTTGCAACAAAAACATATATATATATATATATAGGAAGAAAAAGGATATCGTATATTATGCAGCAGCAACCCAACAAACAAGGCCCAATGTCTTGAGAAGTTCATATGCAGGATTGCAACATTGAACTTAAGAATTGTTTTCGAACGAATATGAAACTAGTTCCATTCCAGGTTGAAAATTAAACAGCGTCTTACAATGATAGTAAACAGTGGCCTAAATTGAAAAGAAAAAATTCAAAATCCTGCTCACTACCAGAGTGAATCAAAATCCTTCGTTATGTTCCTTAGTAAGTAAAACTTGTAACGTAAAATACAAGCTTGCATTCTTGCATGGCTAAAAAACCGCTTAGAGATATTTTCTCACCCTAACAACAATGCCCGTTAGTAGATTTTTACAAGACCTTTTCAGGTGAAACAGAGAACAGATTCCAACTTGATGTTTAGTATTCTAGTCAGCTTGCAACCTTTGCAACCTTTCTTTGCTCAATTTGACCAGTTAATGGGCACTGCATTTCTGTCCAACTTACTGGAACCATAGTTGCACCTAAACAGAAGGAATATATAACACAGGTGAGCATTGATTCAATCAAGTCTTTCTAGGAAATAACATAATGAAATGTAAAACATCATTCCACAATATCTCATAGTCACAAGCTTAAATGAAACAATCCATTTTAATATTGCTCAGCATCTATGAAAATCCCTACCTGATAGGTGCTCATCCCCTGTGCAGGGTACAACTTATAATGCAAATTCATAGATTTTACTTCATTGCTTATGATAAATAAGATGAAGCAGCGTTAAGCACATAAAATATAATGGAGAAACTGATGTGAGAATGCAGGAAAAGCTAAATTTCAAGCTGTTCACCAGATTAAGCTTGAAATAAATGTCCTTTCATTCATAACTCAGATTCCAATTCAAATATCACAACAGTCCAAAGCCCTAATAAGATCAAACCTAGCTACATCACTAACCTGTTCCCACATACCCTGCTTAACTGCTTATTACTAACAGGTAATTTGATGTAATTAACTCGCATCTGGGACATATTGTGGGGGACATCCAAATTATTCTCATGAATTTAAGTATGCATTTGCTCCCTTGAGCCTCAGCAATACTAAACCTACCCTCCTAAATAAAATGTTCCACAAAGAGAAGTCAATAACCCAGTAATAGTACAAGTTGATTGTATCATAGATGGAGCTTCCTCCAAACCCAAATGCACTTCCATTGTTTTTATAATGTCCCTCCCAAGGAGAAACAAAAAGAAATCTGCCACATAATAAACTAGAGTTGAGCAAAACCAGCAAGTAATGTAAACAAGAAGTCATACAATCCATTAACAGATACTACAGGGAACCAGCAAAGAAATACAACCACATATGAGGGTTCAACTCCCAAAATGAGCAAAATCTCACCAGCAGTGCTTTCTGCAGAAACAACGCCAAGTTCATTCTTAGCAGTCGACAGAAAGTATGCCCGTGCATCTCCAAGAGAAAGCTGACAAAAATGGATTAAGTTAAGGTTCTATTCATGTAGCAACCAAATGACTTAAGAGCAATTTGGAAAATTTGAAATCAACTTATTAAAACTATTAGAATCAGTAATAATACCACAAGCGCTTTAATGATGTCACCAGGACGAAAAGATAAGTGCATGTCTACTTTATCAATCTCGGTTGCTCTAACATCTTGCTGCCTGCCAAAATACGAATTATAAATACTTTAACATTTTTAAACATACAACTTTAAAAGAACTCGAAAAGTCAAACATCCTGAAATTGATAATCATGCATACACAACGTAAATTCAGAAAAAAGATGAACTCACTCTAAGCATACAAGATTTACAATGACCATAATTCATCCAATCCTTTTCTTCCTTTTTCTTCCCATGAAACTGCTAAAGTCACTCTAAAGTAACAAACGGTAACTTGGAAGGTAACAGTATAGCATACCTAATGATACCAGTAAACTTTTCTCGAACAGACTTCGGTCCAACACACATAATATCAGCTGAAGCGGTTCGAGCCATTACTTTGGTAACCTATCAAAGCAAAATGCATGCGCTTGAAGACAAAGAGCGTAATGAAAAGCATTATAGACGTAGCTATAGCCATAGACATAGACATACCCGCGCAATTACAACAGATCCAGGCTCTGGAACAGGTCCATGAGCTTTGTGACCAGTTACTTCAACAGTGGATCTCTGTTTGATAGAAATAAATAATTCAGCTTCAAAATAAACTAAAAAACAATGTAGTAAGGTTGTTTGATGAGTTTAGGGTTTCGTATTGTACTGTAAATTCGATGAAAACCCTACCTGATCAGGAGAGTCCGGCGCTGGAGGTATGGTACGGCGGAAGCCGGTTACGGAGGCGTAAACGGTTTCGTTATGAGACGCCGCATATGCTCCTCTTCCGGCTTTAACATCTCTGGTTCTACCCAACACTTCACCTGGTGTCACCATCACTGCTTCTTTCTCTTCTTCCATTAACGTTCTTCGCCGCGCCTCACTCCCAATCTTCCCTTTCACTTTCTGCGCTACGCCTCTCCATATTAATTAGTTAACTGGCCGACCCTTTTTAAATTTTGTAATAAAAAATTATATTAATTTGGATTTTTCATTGTAGATACTTTTTCTTTTAAGTGAAAAACTGTAATTAAAGTAAGAAAAATCTATTTGCTAGGTTTTAAATAAAAATACGACTATATTATGATTTTAAATTACTAGAATTTGTGAATAAATATTCTTAAGTGTTTTAAAATAGTTTAGAGAAGTTCTTTTTTAAGTTAATGCTTATATTGGCTAAAAGCCAATCATAGTAGTCTCTAAAATATGAAAAATATTCAGGAGTTTCTTGAAAATGTAATTTTATGAATAAATTAATTCTCATATTTGTGTTATATTAATTTTTATTTTTATTTATCCACTTAGTAAAAAACTAATAAATAACAAGATATAATAAAAATAATAAAAAATATATCAAATAGATATTGTTACTAATTTAAATATTTTAAAATTATACTAACTTGATAGTTTTTTCTTTAAAGAAGTATATTTTTAATTAAAATCATGTAATAAATAAATTAAAAAAACAAACATAATAAAAGTTGTTTTAATATTTCATCAAAAGCTAAAAACAAATAGAAATCATTGTAAATTTTTTTTTAAAGTCCTATTAAACACATTTTTTTAACAACCAAAATAGATAATATAAAGAAGCTACATAGGTAATTCAATTCATATATAAAAAATGAAAGAAAATCAATTACAATAAGCTAGACCAACTATAAAATTTGTAAACTAATATTGAAATTTGACTTAATCCATAGATAAGATTTTATTTTAATAAGTTTAACAATCTTAATTAAAACAAAAGATTTGTTTTGAAAAATAAAAATATTTTTGTAATAGTTAAAGAGACTAATTTATTGTAAATCATATCACAAACTAATTGTGTGTTGTTTTCTTCTCCAATTTGCATAATATATGTTAAGAGAAATAAAATTTGTAGTCCTAATGTAACTAAGCATAATATATAATCATAGTAGTAAGAAAAGTTAGAAGAAAAAAAATAAATGTATAGAATTTTTCTCAAAGTCCAAACAAAAAATATATAATCTATCAATGTTGGACAAAAGAATGTCTCTTTTTTTAAGAATTTTTTATTTATAGTTTATCGAGAGAAAGTATCAAATAACATATAGCAACTATTTATGGAACAATTTTAGCTAAAATAACTTGAAGAAAAACTTATTTTCACATGTAAGATGTTTGTTGAAGAATGTGTAAGTTTTCTGAATACTTAATCCCTTTAAGGTTACGGTTTTCAAGACTAAGTGTCTGGTTGATTATGTTTTATATAGACATAATTAATTATTTTCTAAAGATCATTCATTAGTGATTTTTTTCCACTCAAGTAGTTATCTTCTTTATGTCAAGTTCCAATTTCATTGGTCATTTACCTAATTGCTCACTTCTAACACCCTTTTTTCCTTTATCTTTAGATATTGTAAATAATTTATAGTAAGAGTAACTTAACTAGACTCCTCTGACCCTAAGAATCCTTCCAAAAATTAACATCTCTCCTATATCCTAAGTTGCATACTATTTTATTTTCAAACCATCATTCACATCTTGTATAACTACTTGTTTTCTTTAAAATATGTCCATTGGTTAAACTCTATTTTTAAATGAATGTAAGTCTCATTCAATTATAATTTTTTTCATATTTTGACTTAAGAACTTGAAACCAAAGACTTTGTTTTTCTCTAAGTAATTTCCAATGCCACATACTCAATAAGGCCATGTTAAATCTCTCAATGTGTTTGAGTCTTAGCCCTTCATCTTCTCTTGGTTTACATACCTTCTCCTAACTTACCTAAACAATGCTAATACTTTCTTTAGACTCATCCCATAAGAAATTTTTTTAATAGGTAATAATTTTTTTTATACATATTTTGAAATTTAAAAAAAAGATAGAAAATAAATAATTTTTTTTCTTTTCCTAATCATGGAACCACTATCATTCATAAATAAAGTATTCTCTTTAGTCTTTCAATAAGAATGAAAAGCAAAAAATTTGATCCTAAGTGAATCAAGGATTCTTATTAATATAAGTGAAAGTGGCTCTAATTAGAAAATTTTCACTACATGAAGGAATAGACATTCTAGTGGCAGAGATAGAGGAAGATTTAGTGGTGAAGGTTTTAACAATAACTCCAACAAGGTGTGTACATTCTATGGAAAAGAAAGACACACAATTGAAACTTGCTATTTTAAGCATAGATTTCCTCCTAATTTCAAGTTAAAATATAATAGTAACACTACAACTATCAACATTTTCTCTTCAACAGAATATAAAATGATATTGACAAAAAACAATCCACTTTGACCCTAAATTTAAAACATTATGCATAATTATTGTTCCTCTTGAAGATGGAAAATTAAGAACAAACATACGACATTAATCAAGTGAGTAACATGACCACTGCTCAATCTTTCATTCACCAATCATCTCAAAAAATAAATTCCTCAAGTAATCCTCTAAGCCCTAGTGTATAGATTTTAGACACTGGAGCAACTGACCATATTTCTAATTCTTTGGTTCATTTTGTCACTTAGTATTCAATCAAACCAATTCAAATAAAATTACCAAATGGTACTATTACAACAATGTATTTTTTTTTAAACAATAACTTTATTTAAAAAGCTATATCTAAATGATGTTCTTTTCATACCTGAGTTTCTATTTAACTTTATGTATTTTGAGAAGCTCATAGAATCTTCAAACTGTTGTTTAATTTTTTATAAAACTTGTTGAGTCATTCAGGACAAGTATATCTTGAAGAAGATTAGGCTAGCTAAAGTTAACAAAATAAAATAAAGTTAACACTGGAAATTTAATTTGGATTGAATTTTTATTTCTCTGATTCAAACACAATTTTGTAAGAAAATAAAGATAATACAAATAGATAATAGTGCTGAATTTTGCATGTCACACTTGTATATTGAGCGTGGTATAATTCATCAAATAGCGTGCATTGAAACACCCCAACAGAATTCTATAGAATTAAAAACACAAACACATATTGAATGTCACTAGAAGTTTGATGTTTCACTCTCATTTGTTGAAGTCATTTTAGTGCTATGCTATTTGTTATACAATTCACATAATTAACAAACTTCCTACACCAATTTTGAGAGAAAAATCACCTTTTGAAATCTTGTATCAAGAACCACCAATTTTAACAAATTTAAAAGTTTTTGATAGCCTATACTATGCTTGCACCTCTTGTTATAATAGGAACAAGTTAGAATTAAGAGCAAGAAAGTGTGTATTCATGAATTTTAAGCATGGTACTAAGGGTTTTATTATCCTTGATCTTAAAAGTAGAGAAATTTTTATATCTCAACATGTTATCTTTTATTAACCTTCATTTCCTTTTTCTATTCCCAATACACGTTCTCTTATACATAATGAATTGAATTATTCTCTTAATGATTTCTTTGCATATGATATTGTTCCTCCTAAAATGTCATGAGTTGAACCTATGCTTGTAACTTATAATAGTATTGAAATAAACAACCAAGAAAACACTAATCACAATGAATTGATTACTCAACCTCTAAGAAGATCCACTAGACATACGACAACTTCTAGATTTCTGGTAGATTATCATTGCAATTTTCTTACCGCATCTTTAAATCAATCTCAAACAGGTATGAAACACTCTTTTGACTCTATCTTATCTTATAGATTTGTCTCCCTATCTAATCTAAATTTCATCTTATCTATCTCCACTACTTTTAAGCCTAAAACCTGTTCCCAGGCCATCAAACATGATAACTAGAAAAGGGCAATGCAAGACGAACTTGAATAATTAGCACATAATAATACTTGGACTCCTACTGAGCTTCTCTTGACAAGATCCCAATTGGGTCTATAAAATAAATTATAAATCTAATGACATTATAGAACGATTCAAGGCTAAATTAGTAGCCAAGGGTTATACCCAAACAGAAGGCTTGAATTATTTTGATACTGATGAACTCATATTTTACTAGCATTTTAATATAGTTTTAACCCATTTAATAAGGAAAATATGTTAGAAAAAGCAAAAAAACTGAAAAAAAATATGATGATTGAAGATTTTCTTTAAATACATAGTTGTTTTAGCATTTGTGAATTTTATGTGTAGAATTTAAGAATTTTATCATGTTTTTGTAGGAAAATCTGAGCCAAGTGCATGAAAGATGGAAGATCAATAGAATGATAGAGGAAAAGTGACAATTCTGGACTCAAAGATCAAGATTAATGAAAAGAAAGCTGGGCGTGATCACTATTGTTAGTGAAAGTGATCGTTTTAAAGCATAAATGAGGAATATAGTCTGAGCGTGGTCACTCTTATCAGTGAAAGTGAATGTTTCAAAGAGTTTCTCAGAAGAACACAATGAGCGTTACCACTCTTGCTGGCAAAAGTGAGCACTTCAATCTTAACAAACTTATGTGTGACGCTGGCGACAGTGAGTGTTCCAGGAAACTTCACACATAGCGAGTAGCACGTAATTACTCTTGCTGGCGAAAATGGATGTTCCAGAGAGAAGTGTATCAAGGCAAGTTGCACGTGGTCACTTTTGCTCATGAAAGTGAACACGCGCACTGCTCGACCTCCTGCGTTGTCACTTTTATCAACAAAAGTGAATGTTCCAGTCTTCCAAAAACTATATGAGCCTCTGCGTGGCCACTCTTGTGAAGCAAAGTGATGACGCGCAGAGGCGAGAATTCTTATAAACACCAGAGCAAGATCAAATCTTGGGATATTTTTCTCTTTTTTTGTTTTTTTACTTCTTTTCTTCGTTCATAGAGAGTTAGGGAGAGTATTGGGGAAGAACATCGAGCTCTAAGAAGAGGAATCAGATTGGAGATCATTGAAGATGATGCTTCTGCGTTCTTCCTCTTCTTCTCTTTCTTTCTCTTTCTATGTTGTAATGTTTGCTTAATTCTTCGTAGTTAGGAGTTTATGGATCTGGAATAGATGTATTGATTCAATTTTTGACTCTGAACTTTGAATTCTTGGATTAATTGAGTGGTTAATTCTACTTTCTACGTGATCTTTGAATGGAAATTCAATTGATTAATAACAGAGGAACTTTTACCAATGAAAATTGGAATTGATTCTCAAATCTAAATAAACTACCATAATTGGGGATTTCTTAGGAATAAGCGAACTTAATTCTGCAGTCCTATGGTTTTGATTCTTAATGCAACTTGAAATTGAACTTCACCTACGGGATTAGAGTGGTTTAGTTGATTGTTAGGGTCAATGATACTTGAATGTTAAATTTACTAATTCCGTAGGTGAAGTTCAATTTACTTATTATTTACTGCAATTCCTAATTCCCTGTAGAGATGATACTTGGATCTTAAATTTACTTATTATTTACTGCAATTCCTAGTACACTTGCTTGTGTTTAGAAATTGTATAACAGATACCTTTGCTCCAACCATAAAACTAACTACAATAAGACTACTCTTTGTCATTGCGGCTTCACAAAATTAGCTTTTATATCAATTAAACATTAATAATATTTTTCTTCATAAAGATTTGGCTGAGGAAGTTTACATGCAAATTCTAAAATGAGTGCAATGTGATAATCCAAATCTTGTTTGTAAACTCTGTAAATCTCTTTATGGTTTAAAATAGGCTAACAGACAATGATTTGCAAAATTGTCCAGCTTCCTTTTATCTTTGTGTTACACATAATCTCAAAATGAACACTCATTTTTTATGAAGCAATCAGATGGTTTATTTACAATCTTATTAATATATGTTGATGATCTATCCTAACTGGAACTGATAATTTAGAAATAAAATATGTTAAAGGACACTTGAATAAAAAGTTTAAGACCAAGGACTTAGGCCTATTAAAATACTTTATTGGCTTAGAAGTAACCCGTTCCAAGCTTGTCCTCATTATTTCTCAGTGAAAGTACACTTTAGATTTACTACTTGATTTTGGATTGCTTATAGGAAAACCCGTTTGCACTCCAATGGTTAAAACTACCAAGTTGCACCAACATGATGATACTCCTTATGATGATCCTCTTGCTTATTAGAGACTCGCAGGGAAACTACTCTACTTGATAACTGCATGCCCATACATTAGTTACGCAGTGCAACAATTAAGTCAGTTCATTTTCAACCCTACTAATTCACACTATTAAGTTGCCACTTGAGTCCTCTGATACCTCAAAGGAACACCAGAAGCAGACCTTTTCTATCCTACTAATTCACATCTTTAACTCAAGGCCTTTAGCGATTCAGATTGAGCCTCTTGCCTTGATACTCATTGTTCCATTATTGATTATTATATCTACCTTGGTGATTCCCTTATTTCATGGAAGTCCAAGAAACAATCCATTGTTTCACGGTCTTCTTTAGAGGCATAATATCCAACAATGGCCACCACTATTTGTGAACTTTAGGGACTTACTTACCTCTGTGACGATTTTTTAATCCCTTTCATTCGACCATCTCTTTTATATAGTGATAGTTAATTTGCTAGACACATTATTACAAATGGTGTTTTTCATGAATGGACAAAATATATCGACATTAATTGTCACCTTGTTCGAGAAAAGTTGTAGGCCAAGTTATTTTATTTACTCCCTGTTTCATCCCAGGAACATGCTGATGTTATGACCAAAACCCTTGATCCAACACCTTTTTCTTTCCTTTTTTCCAAGCTGGGAGTAATCAATATCTACTCTCCAGCTTGTGAGGGGATATTAGATAAAACTTAACACTATGTTAGCAAGAAAACAAGTGAATTTCTTTCTTATTTTAGGGTGATATTCTCTGAGGTTTTAAGCAAAATCAATCTTTGATATTAATGCCTTGAATGATGCATTACATCCCTTTGGCAATGTACCGTTTTTATGGAATTTGTTCAACATCTTATAAAATTCTTTCTTGAGGATCTTCCAAAAATATTGAATGAATTTTAAGTTTGAACTCATCATAGTCCAAACTTTGGTTTCTTTCACATTCCCAAACGACTTTCTTGATTTTAGTTTCTTCAAAATTTTCAATGAGAAATCATTGTCTATTTTTTAAATACTTTTAAAAGATATTGCATTTAAGTTAGGCCTTGACATCATATCCTTTTTTAATACTTTTTTTTTTTATCTCAACTTTCACCTTTTCTAACTCATCAACATAAGTGTTGTTAACTTTGATGTCAGGTAATACACCAACATCTTAATTGTTTGTGTAGTAGAAAATAAGCATCAATGAAATTTTTTGCAAATCTTAATTTAGAGAAATTTAAAATATCATATCAAGCTATTCTCATCTTCACTATGAGCAATAATTCCAATGAGTTACTTAAATTGAATTTTATAAGACTTACATTTTATCTTATTTATCTAATATATATCTAAAAATTTTTAATTGACTTTAAAGTGAAATTTATTGTAAAAGTTATTTTAAATTTTTTTAAATAAACTTAAACTCGTGTGTATATTAATGAACTTAAATTTTTAAATAAAAAAAAACAAATTCCTTTATAAATCTCTTTATGCTAGCATTCCTTGTTAATAGTTAATATATAAATCTTATCCTTTGGTCATATTAAATCTCACCCATTCATTAATGTATTTAATTTAAAAATTATATTAAACAAATCAAACAACGATTCAATTGTGTTTATCTTCATCCAAAAGTTCAACTCCATGAAGTTTATCACAACAAAGAGAAAATATAGCCCTTGCCTAGCCTCAATGATTAAATAGGTCTAACTTATTTAATAATTTTAAAATCTAAGTTTAACCTATGATCTGTTATACATTTTTTATTAAGCTTAACCTTGTCTTTTTAAAAGCCTATTTTGACATATTAGTCTTTTTACGACCTATTTCGTACTGAGACTTTTAATAGGTCATTAAACTTTTTTATAAATATATTATTAATTGAATTCAATTATGATTGATTATTCACATGTGCAAGTGCAATAAGAGTAGATAAAATTATTTTATTGCTCTCAATTAAAGAAGATATTTGTTAACCTGAAAATAGAGAAAAAAATGAGTGAAAAAAAGTTACATATAATATAAATAAGTATGTAAGAAGACAATGAATGAGACGAACCAACGATAAACGTAATTAAGATAGTGTAAAATTATCTATGTGTATAAGATAAATCAAACAATAGTAAAATAAAAGACTTTAATAAACATAACTTTCTCTTTTAGAAGGTATGTAATAAAGATACTTTTAAGCTTTAACAAAAAGAATTACATTTTTTTAATTTAAGATTTTATTCATTTTAAATTTTAATCTATTTAAAATAATACTATATAATAATTTATATATATATATATAATTATTTAATATATTATTATAAATTTTATGAGTTTTAAATAGGCTATTTTATTGGACTTAACAAACTTTTTCTTAAGCCAAACTTAACCAATTCAATTAATTAAGTATTTTAAAAAGATTAAATTAAACCTATTATTCAAATAAACCACAGTGAGTTATGTAAGAATAAATTGAGTTGAATCTAATTATATGAATTTAGAATACCAATTGTGAAGCGGTGGTAAAGTCATTTACTTGTTGTAGACATTTTGAATTATATCGTAAACGATCTACGTAACATGCGAATTCTTTTGTGAGTGAAAAACCAAGATCTTCCTTTGCCTAATCACACTCTTCTAATCCTAAGTTCTCAATAGGATAAACCTAGAGAGCAGTGAAATGTGTTTCCGTGACGGCAAAAAGGACTTAGCCATCGTATTTATTAACCCTAAGTACTTTTCATCATGGACCTAGAGGTTAGGCTCACACTTTATTTCACATAGATTAATATTAAGGTTTAAAGCCCATAAATAATTGATCACATTATTAATGAATTTAAGCATAATCAAATAGATCACAATATTAGTCTATTTTTAATAAAATAAAAATTACAATTGATTGTAACCCATAACAAATATTATATGAAAAATTCTAACAAGTGAGGTATTAAAAGAGTTAAACACCCCTATTTTCATCCCAACCTCGTGTCCTCTGCAACTCCACTTTCACGTCTAAGTTACTGAAATTCTTTAAATAATTGATGGTAACCAAACATGAACTCACCCATACTTTGATTGAGGACGTACACACATGGATATGAATGACATGATTATTCCATTCAAAATTTTTACATTGGTCAACGATACTATCATATAGTGGAAGAGTATCACAACGAAGACGACCAAGGACCAGATTTTGGAGGATTGATGTCCCTCCTCTACCGTCTTTCTTTTGATTCTAATTGATTTTTTTTTCTCAGTTCAGAAAGTGAAAAAAAAAGGGACACTTGATTTTAAAAAATATTAAAAATTAATTAAACGTTAAGATTAAATAGAAATAAAGGCTGATAATTTGCGTACCGTATTTATTTAATCCTACTTAAGAGAAAGGTTTAGTAAAATGTTTTAAATAATTTAATCATCAATTAAGATGAATTAAAAATTTAAAATATACCTTAGTTATAAAAGAAGAAGATTTACGAAGTCTGTATACTTTTCGCTAATAATAGCAATACTAATAACATTATTAAATAGATTAATCTATTATATTTGAATTTTTTAATGATTTAATCTTTTTGACAAACAATTACTGAAAATTTTAAGTATTATTTAGTTCAATTATTTTAAAGAAAGAATGGCTTATTGTTATTACCTATTTGAGATAATTTTTTAAAATAAATATTAAATATTTTTAAAACTTAGCATAATTTATTCAATAAATAAATTAAAAATTAATGTAAGTTAAGTCATAAATTTACAACAAATAACTTAACTTATCCTGATCTCTATGGATCATCTCGATTCCTTAAAAAAAGTAAGTGCTGGTTAATTTTTCAAATATAAAGAACCATACGTGATTTGAACTTATTTTGACCCGACTTCTAAACTCATATAACAATTTAGGTGTGAAACAATTCAATCTTTGCCCAAACGAAGTAAAGTTAGCTTTTTCCACAATTCTTAAATTATCCCTTGCAAATAAAATTTTGTTTTGTTAATGCTCCAGCATGAATTTTACACTTGTTTATGATAAATAATGAAAAAATTTTAACCGAATTTTTTTATTTTATTTTTTACTGTGAACTTGTGACTGCTTGTCGAAAAGATGACCACCGGCGTTGTTTTTTACATTCGTTGAATATATTGAAAATTTATAATTTTTTATCTATGGCAAACTTGTGAATATGTTATACTACTTATCTATGTGAATGTATCAAAGGATATATATATATCTCGGATAATCTGTTTGGTTCGCCGTGCTTCGAACTTCATTTGATTGATAGTTAGGAATTGGTCAAACTTCGATTTGACCAAATTAAAGCAAAAGTGAGTAGGGAGTGCCTTTGGTTTTATTTTATTTTTCCAGTTGTGGTTAACAAAATAAAATGAAGTAAAAAGAAAATAGCTAGCACAAACCATTAAGAGTGTGAATTGCCTGAATTTTCCCATTCAGATTTTATAGACAGATAAATGACAAATAAGCTCAAAGATGCATACATCGATCTATTCCCCTCTCCCCTGTAAGAGCAAATATAATGCATTGGGTACCCTTTATTCTGTATTAAGGGACAAACTTAGACATCAACGGTGGAAATCATGCTCAGCGCATCGATCGTCACGTAAATTTTGAGCATCAATTCGCAATCAATAAAGAAGATCACGCGCGCTCGTGACACTTTGCCTCATGTATTTGCACATGCCAAAAAGCCTGATATTTTTACTGTCCTGGTTGTGGGATCACATGCAAAAAGATCAAAACTAAAGAAAAGAGCATCATTATACTGTTCCCCAGCATCTAGTTCGGATAGACTACAATGGTAGCATTCACATGAGAGCGAACCTCACCCTCCTTCTCATAAAGTGGAGGCAGGGCAAGCTTCTTCTCGCAGAAGATAAATTCAAGTAGTAGTAAATGGTCTAAGTTGACCAGTCAAAGCATTTGCAACATGGAAAAGTGCATGCATCCTGAAACTCACAAGTTGCAAATGCATGCTCCTTCATTTCTTTCCTAGCTAACTGTATATTATTCAACAAGAAATATCATATAGCCCTTGTATATCTATATTTGTTTGATAAAATGAAGATCTATCCCTCCAGTACCAGCAGTAAGTAGAAACTATCGTAATTAGCTGTTATTAATTAGGGTTTATAATTTCCTGATGAATGTTTATAACCACGATATACAAACAATAAAAAATTAAAATATTTAGCTATAATCTCAATTATCATTTAGAGGAGGTGTAGGGGTGGAAGAAGATTCGAACTTGTAATGCTTGTCCACTGCAACGGAAACGTCCCACGTGCAACTAAGTCCCTTGGGTATGGTGACAAGGTCGCCGGCACCAAACTGTATAGACTCAGACGAGCCTTTTGGGGAAACCTTCACTTTCCCTCTCAGCAAATAACACGTTTCTTGAGCATCAAATTTGAGCATGTACTTCCCAGGAGGACAACCCCATCTTAAAGAACACAGTTTAATCGGATCTATTAGTTGAAATCATGCATAGTTAAGAAAAAAAAAAAACTGTCACAAAAGCTAATATATAATAAAGGAGAAAATAAAACAAGTACTCTATCAATAAGCTATTGAATTGATGTATCTTGTTCACTCACTTGGGCCATGAATTTATACCCAGCTCTGATAATCGTGATTTGGAAGGATTGCTTTCAACTGTGATAGTTAGCTCTGAAGATGACCTTGGTGTAGATGTTGATGCCATAGACATATAAGAATAAGTTGAACAGAGGAGAACCTTTGAAGAAGAGAGAGAATAAAGGGGTTGAGAATTAAACTGGTTAAAGGAGTGGTTGGTCTCCTGCTTAGTTTTTTTTTTCTATAGATACAACAAAAGGGCTATGCTCAGAGGTAGAGAAATGGAACTTTTATAGATCAAAGAGTTATACAAAGAAAGATGAATCTTTGGGTCGGGTTGTTATTATATTATATATAAACGTACCTTTCTGCACAGCACTGGTAAATTGAATGGATCCATTAATTATATTATTTGAGAGGTTAACAATTTTATTTGTGATTAACTTGAAAATTAACAGTGCATGAACTTGATGATAGTTCCCTTTATGTCTGTATTACATCAAGGGAGAGAGACAGTTGAAAACGTGCTCCAATCTATATTCTACGAATATATGTATATTATATGCGCGAGTGTACAATTATGGAATAAGAATTTAGGTCAAGGCGTGACTTAATGGAGACAAAACATGGGTCAGTGAGAGAATGTTCTGAAATGGAAATATCACAAACTGCAATGAGGACAAACATGTACCCACATTAATGCCTTTTGTCTTGCTTGGAGGCTAGCATCGCTAATTTGCTAGTGGCCCGCCAAGGCCACTTGAATAATCACCAATCATAGCAGTATTGTTTTTCAATATAATTATTAGGTTCTAATTAACATGTTTTTAGACATTTTTCTTTTTTGGATCATTTTTGGTTTCTAAGTTAATGCCATTGTTGAAGGATGGCGATTGCTTTAGTTGTAGTATTTCACAATTTTTTAAGATGCATGCATGCGATATGTTTATGGTACCAATGGGACTGCCATGGTCATACAACTTTTATTCGGATTTTGGAATTTGTTTGTTAAATTGTGAAAAGTATACAATTAACAAACATAATAAGTATAACAATAAATAAATAAGCATTCATTCAAAGCTGCCCCGTGACTTACACAAATTATTAAAATGTCATTAAGTAAAAATAAAATTAATCACAAATTGACTCTCTTCCCATTGTATTGGACAGATTTATCGAATATAGATTGCTTTTGTGTTTCTTCCTTCAACTTTTTCGTGTTTTTTTAATTTTGTATATTTATTTAGTTTTTTTCTAGAATTAAATATTTTTAAAAATTAATTTTAACTTTGTTTTGGTTATTTTTTTAAAATTATAACCACATTTTAAAGTGAAAAGTATTTTTAAAATCAAAACTTTTAAATAAATAAATATTTTATTTCCACTGTTATACACACACAATATCATATTTTATTTTTATTTTTATGCACACATCTTAAAATATTTTTCAAAATTAAGATAATACTTTTAATTGTTGATAAAATAGTTTTTATTATCTTATTATTTCACTTTGCTAGCATTACTCATTATCTTTAATCAATTTGAGATATATTTTATGTATTGCTATAAATAATTTTTTTTTTTACATTTAAAGTGTATTTTGAAGATATGTGTACATAAAGAAATAATTAAAATATATTGATAATATATATATATATATATATATATTTATATATAGCTTTATAAATTTATAATTTATCATGTTAATAAAAAAGTATGATTTTGTAATAACTAGGTTAAAAATTATATCTATCACCAATTTTTATTATTTTACAAATATAAAATAGTTATTATGATAATACATCGTGATCAAACTTGAAAAATAACGACATATACGGCATAAGAAAATAACGATATATACTATAAAATTTGAATAAATAAAATAACAAGATTGATTTCGCTTTCACACGGTTTGCAAAATTGCAAACCCCTTTCTTCCCTCCCCTCATGCGCTGACCCACCCATCAAAACTACTCCCCACAGTTAAATAAATAAATAAACAAATAATTGAGCAGCTACCCTCGCAGAGTCTCTTGCGGTTCTGCACTAAATGGAAGGCAATGAGAGCGAACTTAGCTCCTTCTTCGACCAGAGCAACACCGTCACCGTCACCGTCACGGCCTCGCCAACCAAAGGCTTGTTCCCAAGCAGTGATGTTTCACTCTCACAGTCACAATCACAGTCGCAGACGGAGTCACACGTGCCTTACCCTCATTCCCAACTGCAAGCCCAGACGCCGAAGAAGAAGCGAGGGAGACCAAGAAAGTACGAGTCGCCAGCGCAAGCTCTCGCCGCAAAGAAGGCTTCTTCTACGTCGTCGTTTCCATCTTCCAACAAATCCCACTCCTCTCTTCTAGGTCTTTCTTTCCAATTTCTAACTTCTTCGCTGCTTTATTTTCTGTTTACGACCCCGTTTTTACCAACTAATCAGCAATTACCAAGTGTATGAACGAATCTCTGAATTTGAATTTTACGATTCTGCTGATGCAGGTAGTTCAGGACACGGCTTCACTTCGCATGTCATTACTGTTGCTGCTGGTGAGGTAAGCATTATTCTCGACATTAAACACTGTTTCTTGATTTTAGATGTCTGCGTCTACTCTTAGAATCTGGCAAGGTATTTACTGTTTAGTGATCTGTGACTATTCATATACCAACGCAATTAGAATTCCGAATATTTAGTTTATATATACTTCAGTTCACTCATCAGAGTCTAATTTAGTTTAATGCGTGTCTATACACTGTTGGCCGGTTGGTGTTACTATTTTATTTGTCATATTCCGAAGTTATGTTGAAAACTTGAAATACAATTTGTAAAAGACTAGCCAAATATGAATAACGCACTCTAACAATCATGAATCTGCTTAAAGGGCCGTTGAACAAGTGATGCGATTTGAATTGACAGGTCAGAGTCAGTATTATGTCTTGATTTATCTTCTGCGTCTCCGCATATAATGATATATTTATTTGACAAGAGAACATTTATTCAATTCAATTAATTGTGAGTCTTTTTTCTTTTTAATAATCAGCCCCTTTTCTTCTGGGAGTTTACAATCAAAATGATTTTTAATCTTTTCGTCTTTAGGAAGCTTGGATTTTCCTTCTATGACATTTGAATATATTATGTTTGATGTTATTAAATTGTTCAGCTTTTTTAGTCTGTCTGTTACTTCCATAATTATTTGAGCATGCATTCACTAGGATGTCAGTCAAAAAATTATGTCGTTCATGCAACAAAGAAGGCGGGCAATGTGCATTCTGTCTGCATCTGGTTCCATATCTAATGCCTCACTTCGTCAGCCAGCAACCTCAGGAGGCAATATTACATATGAGGTAGAAAGTTAAATCATTTTTTTTATGTCTTTTATGTTTTATTTTGATCCAGGAAATGGGACTTTTTTAACCGTTAGTCAAGATCTATTCGTAGATTATCTGAATAAACCAGGCTCAAATCTTGTCCATTTATTTCTTTTCTTTGTTTTTCTATCATCTATTTTTTTAAGATTTTTCTCTTACCCTCAACTGAATTGATCAAATTTTTCAAATTTTTTGTTATCTCTACTATTATTAAGTAAACTCTATCTCCACTGTTTTCCCCCATAAACTCCTGAAATAATCCTTTCCTTGATAACTTGTTAGCATTTTAAATGTAAATATACAAATTATAATGAATACTACAACAACAAAAAATTATCTGCCCGTTTCACTCTTATTTGACAGTTACTTTTTCTGACTCATTTAATTTTCTCTCCATCTATTTATTTTTAAGCACACACATATATTGTGTGCTGACTCACATCACAGCTGATGTGTATTACAAAATGGTGATCTAGTACTCCAGGCTTCCTCCGTTGTGGGGTTTGAGGAGCTTCAGATGTTCTCAACCTTACCCATGGAGGCGGACTTTGGTTGTTAAAATTTGGAAATAGTAGTTAGGTTTAAACAAAATAGTATGTCATTTTATGTAGATATCTCTTGCACTCTCCAACTATGAAATTTTTGGCTTTCACTCTCCTGTGACTTTCAAGGGCACAACTGTAAAATGAATCAAAATTATATCTATCTGTCTGTCTATTTATCTATCTATGTATATAATGACTGCTGTCTTGAAGTTAGTGCCAAGAAGTAGTAATGTAATGTTCCTATTTTCTCATCATAGAATTGTTTGTCAAGGTAGGGATTTATTGTCTACAACATCATAGACACATGGCTAATTACTGAAAATTGTCATTGTCAATATCTATAATATTTTTGGTTTATTTTGTAGAGCCTTATAAATTTGTATTTTCATCAATGCTGAAATTCGTTCCATGTTGAGAGTTGTCTTTGTCTTATGCTTGCATTGCAAGGATAACTGTTTAACTATTTTTTATTATTTGTTATCAGGGTTGCTTTGAGATTGTTTCTCTTTCTGGTTCCTATGTTCTCAATGAACGTGGGATTCGGACTGGTGGTCTCAGTGTATGCTTATCAAATACTGATGGGCAGTTCATTGGTGGAGGCATTGTTGGACCCCTTAAAGCTGCTGGTCCAGTTCAGGTAATTTCATGATGATTATTATTAAACTTTGGTTGAACTCGAACATATGGTGGGAGATATGAGCTGTGTCCTACATGCTCTTTTTTTCTTGATGAACCCTGAATATTATGTTTTATCAGGAAATTTGCAAATACACAGAATCAGTACACAAAGGCAATATCAATCAAAACTTGGGTATTGATTTCACATGAAGCAATCCTATTTATCTTGATTGATAATCCAATTTTGATCATCTCATACATGGGGTGGGATATCCTAAACATAATGAAGAATACCTTTACCATTTTTCTATTTTCAAACAGCAAAAATAAGCATTAATTAACTCCTTAATATCTATGACTAATTAATCTAATTCCCCAAAGAAAATCTTTACTTCTGTAAGTTCTGTTCCAATTATATACCTGTGAAGCTTATTGCCTATGTCAGATAAGGGAATTTCACTTTGGTGTGTTTCCAAGATACAAAACAATACAAAATAAGAGCAATAGTAAAATCTTGCATAAATGAGGAAAACAAATTGAAATAATATGAGTAGTCATAGATTCAAGGTACAATGCTCATGATAGAATTAACTTTAGTTATGGAAAAATGAAAATTGAATCATGTTCCTTTGTTCAAAATAAGCAAAAGAGGGAAATGGATTAGAATTTGGTGAGGTGTGAAAGAGTTTGTTGGAAGGTGCCTCATTGTTGAGAGATGCAGAGGTAGTCTTTGTTAATGAGGTAAACAACAGTGAGAAATGCATGGTCCCAAAATTTAAAGGGCCAGGAGGCATATGCAAGGAGGGTAAGGCCAACTCATATGATGTGTCTCTGTCTCCTCTACGCTGTGCCATTTTGGTATGTGTGTGAGCAGTGAGCACAAATAATTCTTTGAAAAAATGGCAAGGTCAATGAAAAATTTAGAGAAGGGTCTGTATTCACCACCGTAGTTAGTTAGGACGGACTTAATTTTTCTTGGAAAATTTGACCTCCATAGTTCCAAAAAATAGTTAGTGCTTTGGACTCGAGCTTAAGTAGATAAATCCACATATTCCTAGAGTGAGATGCAACTATGGTGATGTTTCAAGCTTGTTTATAAATCATCACAAACAGTGTTTTCCGGAATTGAAAATTTTTGCTTTGTAAAACTGGCTTCATTATGTGGTTTTGTTTCCTTGATAAATGTACAAACTCTGTTTAGGTAGTTAAGCAAACATGCTAGCGGTAAGAGTACCCATCTGAGGATATAGTAGGGGCAGGACCCCACAAGTTACTAAAAGGTAGCTCAAGTATTAGAGGACAAAGAAGGCAGGTAATGATCTTTGCCCAGAAAACAGGTAGAACAAAAGTTAACATCAATTTTATTGTTGAATGATACATTAAAATGATCAAGAACAGATTTAAGAATTGCCAGGTGAGGTTGAGCTAATCCAAGTGCCATGTGGCTTAGAAAGTGGGGGCAGTTATTTCAAGAACTAAAGAAGTATGCGCATTAGTGAAAGAAACTTTAAAAACTATAGTAGGTTATGCACTTGAGTGCACTTTGGGTAAAGACGCAGTTGCATGAGGCGGTGAGATTATGAAATCTGTAGAGGCCATCTGCACCAAGAGATTCCTCCAACAGTACTTCATGAGAGACCTGTGATTTGACAAAGCAATGATGAGGATGAAATTCAAAGCATACAGAACACTTGTAAACTGACTAATTTTTTTGGCAATAGAGGGAACAAGTATAAGATTACAAAGGACCTGGTGGTGTGGGGTTTTAGGGGTGAGGTGAATGTGAAGCTCCCAACAGATTTGATGGATACACCTTGACTGTTGCCCATTAAAATGTGATCTGTACCCAAGACAGTGGTGAATTGTTGAGTTCTCTGCACTTGGAGTGACATGGTCAGCAATGCATGGGGCAGCTGCTGCAGAGGTGTGAACCCAGAAGTAGACTGAGTTGACAGAGAGCCAAATGGTGGTGCTGTTGACTATTTTTCTCTTGCTTTCTTCTACTAACTGCTTCTTAAAATTCAATTGCTTATCACCTTTAAGTAGCTACTTGCCGAGTTCTCTGTTTACAATTCTTAAAATGAACGTCAGGGACCAAGGTCACAGTAAGCTTTGCTATTCCCACTGCATATAAGCTTTGCCAACTTTCCCAAGCTCATGATCATCCTCTGTAGCAAAACTAAGTGAAATTTCAGTATTCACCCCAGATCTATCCAAATGATGCGCCTTTATTACTGCTTTGATATGCTATTTTGTGAGAAGAAAATTGTTCTTGACCTAACAGAGAGAGATCGAATGCGAAAAGGTGATTGGAGTTGTAATCTGAGTGACGAGGACCCTAAAACCAATGTTGAGTCAGAGGAAATGTTAGTCCATGAAGCAGTTACACAGCCCAAAGAATGGCTTGTCTACATGAGGAGAAAGAAGAAATCAGAGGAGGACAAAAAAAATGCTGAGCTGGCAAAGTTAGTTAGGGAGAGGGAATAATATTCCATTATTTAGGCATGATGAGGCTAGGGTAGGGGGATATGGTGATTCTGTTCTTGTAATACAGGATAGAAAAGCATTTGCTCTCTATTAGGAGCCTAGCTCTGGGGTATTAGGAGGTGTTGCCCTTTATTCTATCTGTTACCTGCTATCAATAATATACTTCCCAATTTTTCCAGTCCTTTATTTGTTTCTGTTCCCTTCTATTTGTGTTAGTGTTTGTGTGGGTTGCATCAGAGTCACAGGTGACTATGAATTTTGGAATAGATTGCTGTGCGAAGCCATGGCTGAAGACCAAACAGAAGCTTTTGATACCATATTAGTTTCAAGAAATCAAAGAGAATAGAAAGAAAGAAAATGCAGAGTGTGTGTGATTGAATTTAATCAAGTTATATTCTCTAAATATGTGACTTACAAAACTAATTTGAACATACTACTTTTCTGGCATCTATAATGTTTGGAAGCTAAGACCACCTAACTACTGCTACCAGGCAGTTTCCTTGTAGTTAACTAAAAGAATAGCTACGTTCTAACAGACTTGAGAAAGTATGTACTGTACGATTCTGATAGACCCTAACAAAATAAAACTCAGTTTTTGTCTCCTTGCATGATTTTTCCCATGTCAATTCTACCTAGTTCTGAATCGTGGTTGTCTGCCTTCTTTTAGTTCTCTTAGTATGTGTAGAAGATGTGCCCAGTTGTTAAAATTAGGTCTAAATAGGTCTACCAGTTTTGTATTCTGTTTAACTTGGTCTTCTGGTCCTTATGGGCCTCAACTCATTTTTGTTGGGATTAAATCTCTCTAAACTTCTACCTTTCAGATATCCCCAGATTAAAATGTGCCTGAAAATTCAAAGAAAACTTAAAAAAGATGGAGAAGACTAATTTATTCAAAATCTATACAAGTCTAATTAAAACCAAAATAAGATTAAATGAAAATTAAATAAAAATCCAATTAAATAAAACCCAAGGACATCTGAACATGTATAGTTTGCAACGCATCAGCTTTAGCCAAATATATTGTCAAGTTTTACTGTTTTACTTTTCATTTCCCTATTTTTTCACTTATACAAAACACAGCCTGGTATAATTTCCGCAGGTCATTGTTGGTACATTTTTTATTGACCCCAAGAAGGACACTAGGACTGGAATAAGAGAGGATGTTTCTTCCAACAAGTTGCCACCACCAGTTGGTGAGCCAGCATCCAGTTTAGGTTTTCAAGCAGCAGTTGACGTTTCCAGTGGGAACCCAGTCCGGGGAAATGAGGAGCATCAAGCTATTGGGGGAAGTCATTTCATGCTTCAACAGTGTGGTCTGCAAATGACGCCTTCTCATTCCTCAGACTGGGGAGATCGTTCAGATTCAATAAATGCTGGCTTTGAGCTGACAGGTATTAACTTCAGTGGCTCTGGAAATCCCGCACACCCACCCCTCTTTTGCAGTGGATTTGATTTGAAATAGAGAAAGGAGAGTGAACTGTGGTTTCTGTATGCAGGAAGAATAGGTCATGGAGCACACTTGTCCCCTGAGAATGGGGACTATGAACAAATACCTGATTGAGATGGCTTTTGGGTTATCAAAAGACCGATCTATGGTAGATAAATTTATGATATTTCTACGAACCAGCAGTTTTTGACCCATGATGCCTTTTATATTGTGAGAAATGCTAAATCACCCTAAAAAAATCAGCTTAACAGTTCTCCTGTACCTATGAGGGAAAGATATTTAATACTTTCTAAGTTTTGAGAGCTCTAAAATGATCTTTCTATATTTCCTCTTCAGAAATGAGATGATCTTTTTTAGGAGAATTAGCATTTCTCTAATTTTCTTTGCACCAATTAGATAGTCGTAGCTTCAGAAAATCACACTCATGCTTGTCCTTGAAATGTTGTTTGCCTCGTTTATTCATGGCCCATTTATAAATCAAGGTTGCTGGTTTATGCCTCTTTATTTTTGCGGGCCTACGGCTATATACTAGGATAAATATGGTTAGATAACAGTTATTTGGTATTTCAATTAACTTCTGGGTAACATTATCCTTGGAACTTTCAAGGCGAAGTCCTGTTCAAAAGTAGATTGAACATAGCTTAATATAGTTCTTTATTTAGAGTAACAAGTTCTTTTTTGTCTTTCCATTGTTTTCCCTTCTTTTTCCTAACAGCCATGTGATAGAGATACACGGTAATAGAGTAGCCGGAGTCAAACCAGACGGGTTCGCTGTTTTTACTTTTATTTTATTCCCATTCGAACTATGCTTCGTATATTCTTGATAATTTTGGTGTAACTTTTTTTTATTAAATAGTATTAGTAGAAAAGAAATTCAGGGTTTTCTTTTTTCTTTTACTTACCAAAAGAAAGAAAATAAAAACCTGAATTACTTTATCAAAATATAAACAAACACTAATTGAATTGTAAAATAATAACTCGGAATTCGGAAACTCAAAATCTTACGGAGTCTTGTATTTTAGTTGACCTCCACCATAAACAAAAATGATTTTATCTGCTGACTGATTATATAGGAGGGTGAATGTACAGCATAAAGTCTATAAATAGTTCCAAATCTAGTTAAAAACAAAGAAAATAAAAATTTGAGTCATTAATTTGATAACACTTAAGAAAATAGATGAAAAAAAGGAAAAATATTTGGAAGTGTAATGAAGATGCGAATAATGCATTTTAAACTAAAGTTTTAAAAATAAGTCTGACATTTGTTGATTTTTACAGTTAAAATGGATAGTTGTCTGTTTCACATTTTATCTCCACAAAAACATAGTTGTGTCTAAAATAAGAGTTAGTGAAACTAATTAAATTGATTTTAAAACTGTCTAAGAAAAATGTGTTATTTGTGTATGGGGAAGTTATGTGTCTGATAACAGAAGATAATGTGTAAAGATATTATTTCAATTTGAAAATTACATATTCTGATTTATTATATAAGCATATAGTATATAACACTTATAATGTTATTGCTTTTAAAGATGTTGATTTTTAGAAATTCTTTTAACAAGTAATGATCAACTTTGGAAAGCCGTGGAACCAACCAATTGTTGTCTTGTCCCCTTCTTGAAAGTGCTGCTATCCTTTTATTATGTATTTAACTTAACAATGTCTTCTCACATGTTTACGGTTATCTTTAAAGAGAATGCAATCTCTAAGTCCCAATTTTTACATGATTAGGTTATATACAAGTTTCATGTTTAACTTATATACATGATTAGGTTACACGAGTATTATTAAGTTAAAATAAATTTTTTAAATAAATAGTTAATATATGATTTTTTTAAATTTATTTAAATGAGAGAAATATCATAATTATCAATAATAAATATTTTAATATATTAAAATAATTAAATAAAAAATAAAAATTCAAATTAATAATAAATTAAAAGACAAAAACTTAATAAAAAAAAGAACTACTTGGCATTATAAAACAGAAAATAAACTCTTCAGAGTATTTTTATTTGAAAAAGTTTTTAATTTTTTTTTATAATTCATTCTTACAATTTTTATATAAAAATTGTTTCAATCTTAATTTTGTTTTTTCATAATTAAAAAGCATAATATTTTTTATTTACTCTTATTCAATATAATTAAATACTTATTATAATAAGTTTATAAATTTTATTAAATTAATAAAATCATAATATATTTATTTTTTATTATTTAATAATACTCTACAATGTATTCAGGGACCTTAAATCTTAAGGAAGCTCTACTCAGTCCGTTAAACATTGTTCTCACAGTAGCCACCGTAAGGAGTTGTAATGGGTCTTTTTGAGTTTAAAAGAATCCTTCTGATTTGGTCAAATATGGAGGGCTTGTTTTATGATAAATGCTTAAAATTTTACTACAGAAATAAATGAAAATTAATAAATATATTAACAACTGAAATAATATTTACCATTTTAATTAATTAAACATGTTCAACAAAAATAATTAATCATATCAAATGCTATTAATAGTAAATGAAAACTCTTTCCGGGTACATTTCTTTGTAAGCACTCATACAGTATGAATTATTAAATATTTTATTAATTTTATTGATAAACTTATAGATATTTGTTTTAAAAAATACTAACTAATAAATATTAAATAATTAATAGTACATTAAGTAATTATTAATGAATTCGGATCCATTAAATAAAGAAGTAGAAAATATATATACTTACGATTAATTAATATTAAAATATCTCATAATTTAATTAATAATAAATATATGTAACTTGTTTATCTTTTTACGCATTTATTCCCTTTAAATACCTACTAATTCTCAAAATAAATAAATACACGAAAAAATTAAATTTAGTAGATCAATTTCATTAATTCAATATTAACTAATTGAAAACTATGTGTAACGCCATATAAAATTTAACTTTACCTTTTAACATTATAAACGTATATATACACAGAAGAGGGATATTTTTTTTTACATAAAAGTGAAAAAAAAAGCTAGATATAAAATTGTACATGAATTAATGGTTAAAGTTAAAAAGTTTAAGAAATTACATAATTTATAATAAAATTTAATAATCGATATTGATTTATCTGATTCTCAAATAAATCCTAAAACGCATCATAACTTGAATATATGCATATGTGTCTATATTTAATGATTAAAAAATGATTATTAATGATGAAGATATATTAATAAAGATATTTTTAAGAAAAATCTCGAACCTAACCGACCTTAAAAACATACTGCATTGGTAGGTGAAGGAATGTGACGGGGATAACCTCATATGGTGTTTTACTCTGTAATATCGTAATATGTGTAATAGAACAGAACATGTTTGACGAGGAAGATGCACTGAGCAAAACTGTAGCAGGGACTGAGACTCATCCACCTTGGCTTCAACAACACTAAAAACCTCTCTGCGCGGGTCCCACCCTCTTTTCTTCTCTAAACTCAGCACTTTCCTTTGCTTTCTTTCCCGTTGTTTTCTTTCTCGTCGTATTCTCCCCTTTCCGAAGAGAGAGAAAGAGGAAAATTAAAGAATTGGGTTTCTTCTCTTTCTTTGATTTAGCGGAGAGTTCATAGTTAAACCCTTCAAAGTTGAAAACTTTAGCTGAAACCCAGATTAATTAACGTGTGTGGGGCTTGGAATAAAGAAAGGAAGATCTTAATTAAAAGGCCTTGAGTCTGCTTCTGTGGGCGATCTGCAACAATCTCTTGTATTTGATGTGTTGATTTGTGCAGATTTGGGTCAGGTTTGGTATAGTCGGTGAAGCTTTCTGTTTTTAGCCCTTCTTTTGACTCGTGCTATGAGATTTTTGAGTGAATGAATATAAGAAAAACTTTCTTGGATGTTTTTGAAAAGTCAGTGACTGGGTGCCATGGAAACTCATCTTCTGTTGTTGTTGTTGCTTTGCTATCTTATTCTCTGTGCTTCTGCCACCGATGTTGAATTTGACAACTGCAACTGCGACGATGAGGAAGGGATTTGGAGCATACACAGCATACTTGTGGGCCAAAAAGTTAGTGATTTTTTCATTGCTGTTGCTTATTTCTCCATACCCATTGAACTCCTTTACTTTGTTAGCCGTTCAAACGTTCCATTCAAATTGCTATTTCTTCAATTTATTGCCTTCATAGTGCTGTGTGGCTTGACCCATTTGCTCAACGCATATTCCTATCATGGCCCACCCTCCTTCCAGTTGTTGCTTTCCCTTACCGTTGCTAAGTTCCTTACTGCCCTAGTTTCATGTGCAACTGCTTTGACCCTTCCCCCTCTCATCCCTCTTCTTCTCAAAATCAAAGTCAGGGAGCTCTTCCTGAGGCAGAATGTGATGGAGTTGGGCCAGGAGGTTGGAATGATGAAGAAACAGAAGGAAGCAAGTTGGCATGTTAGGATGCTCACAAGGGAAATTAGGAAATCTCTTGATAAGCACACCATCTTGTACACCACCCTTGTTGAGCTTTCAAAGGCATTGGATTTGCATAATTGTGCAGTTTGGATGCCAATTGAGGATAGGCCAGAAATGCACTTAACCCATGAATTGAAATCAAACTCTGCACAGAATTTTCAGAATTCCATTTCTGTAAACGACCCGGATGTAGTAGAGATAATAACAACTAAGGGGGTGAAGATTTTGAGGCCTGATTCTGCACTTGGTGCTGCAAGTAGTGGTGGCTCTGGGGAGTTGGGTGCTGTAGCAGCTATTCGCATGCCATTACTTAATGTATCAAATTTCAAAGGAGGGACACCAGAGTTGATAGAGACATGTTATGCGGTATTAGTTTTGGTTTTTCCAAGTTTAAGCTCTAGGGTTTGGACACACCATGAGATGGAGATAGTTGGAGTAGTCGCTGATCAGGTGGCTGTTGCCCTGTCTCATGCATCCGTTCTTGAAGAATCTCAGCTAATGAGACAGAAACTGGAAGAGCGAAACCGGGCGTTGCAACACGCTAAAAGGAATGCGATGATGGCCAGCGAGGCGAGGAAGTCATTTCAAAAAGTGATGAGCCATGGAATGCGGAGGCCCATGCATTCTACTCTGGGGATGCTTTCCTTGTTTCAAGAGGATAATATGAGATCTGAACAGAAGACTATTGGTGACACAATGTTGAAAGTTGGCTATGTGCTCTCAAGTTTGATTAATGATGTAATGGAGATTTCAGAAAATGAAAAGGGGGGCTTCCGGTTAGAGATGAAACCTTTCCTTCTGCATTCAATGATGAGGGAAGCTGCTTGCATTGCCAAGTGCTTGTGTGTGTATGAAGGCTTTGGTTTTGAAATTGATGTCCAGAAGTCTTTGCCTGACCATGTTATAGGTGACGAGGCACGGACTTTTCAAGTAATTTTACATGTGATTGGCTACTTATTGAACGTGTATGACAAAGGGAATCTCAATTTTCGAGTTTTTCTTGAAAGTGATCGTGGAGATAAGGATGATAGAAGTTTTGGAATATGGAGATCAAGGAATCAAATTGAGTATGTACATATAAAATTTGATTTTCAGATTACTGGTAGTTCTGAGGCAGATGAATCTACTTCAACAAAACATTATACTAGTAGGAGGCAGTTCTACAACAATGAACCTAAGGAGGGCCTGAGCTTCAGCATGTGCAAAAAGTTAGTACAGGTAGGTGCATCGTTATCTATATCAAATTCAAATCTGTGCATCACCGTCCTCGTGATTATAGTCAAATGTATAATTTCCATGTTAATTTTTTAACAGTTACTTATAAGGGACACATGCCTCCTTCCCTCTAGTGAATTTGTGTATCCATCCATTAATTATATTAAGTGCTAGCTATTAGCTTTAGACCTTAGAAATTACATTTTATGCTTAGTGGATGATGTTTGGTTTCACTAATTTACTGTTGACCTGTATTCTCAGAACAGGTTATGGTGTTGGAAATGGGTGGTGAAACTATCATAATAATGAAATAGATGGGTGATATTGCTGTTAGATTAGATTTAATAATACTTAGGAAGCTGCTGTTTAGTCAATGCTGCAACAAATCTTGTGCTTGGTTTTGTTGAGACCAATATGCATACTAGCATAGTTGCATGTATGTTACACAGACACAAGTTTGGCTTAAAAGTTTACTTGCCTCTTGTCAGATTCTGCTTTTAGCTTTAATGGAGAAAAAATTCTGGGGATGTTATGTTGAATATCCCTTCTAAAACAGCCATTGACATCTTCTGTTCTACTTCAGTGATTTTTGGAACCATACAACCTTTTTTCCTATAGATGAATTTGGGATTCGATGCATCAAATAATTGAACCCAGAAGAAATCTCAAAAGCAATAAATATCACAATTTCACCGTCAGCAAATAACTTTATGCAACATTTTCAAATTCACTTTCGACATGCCTTAAAACTTTTGGTTATCCAGAGGAATTGTCATTCCTTGCTATGCAAGTTTGCATTAAGCTTAATTTGGCTCATATGTTGCTGAATAATAATGGCACCCGGGGATGCTGAAAGGAGATCTTCTATTTCAAATTGACTATGCACTGAATCTGTCATTTTTGCAGTCATTGTTTTTCATTAAAATTTTATGAATTAAAATGATAACTCCAACTATTTGTTTCTTCATACTTTCATCAAGAAGGTCAAATTTTAGGTAATCTGCAACTACAAAACTTCCGATTACTTATATTTGACACACAAATTTGCAAACATCCTGCGCTGTAAGGGTTTCAGCTATGAGCTGACATGCCATTTCTGTTGTGACCTAACTACTTTTGAAGAACAAAAAAATTTGGAGAACCAATTCATGATGTCCTTTTGGCTTAACATCATTACACAGAAGCTAGTGTCCCTCATATCAGAAAGATCCTTGTGTGTACACCTAATATATGTGTGTGACATCATTTATCCTTTTTTGGGAGCTTATACTAGATAATTGAAAATATGGATTCTGACTGGCTGACAGCAAATGCATCGGGCAACATGAAGATTATAATAGCACTGTCTTTTTTGAATTGTATGATCATTTTAGAATTTTCTACCGTAAACTAGACTAGAAAAAATTGTCTTTTTCCTTTCATCAGTTGGATTAGGTAACCAATAAGAAGGTTCATGCATTTTGGGTTAAGTGGGTCTATGGAAGCAAAATGGTAAAGCGGGATCTTTTGTGCCTTGAGAATCTGGTAAAGTAGGACCCTGCTTTATACACGTAAGATACACTATAATATTCATTTAAAGCATACAATTCTTTTACTATGCATTATACTTTCTGTTTTTCCCCTAACCGAAATTCCCTGCTTTTGCCTATCTGCTTATGTGTTCAGAGAATGACCCTTGTGTAATGTTTTAATTAATCATGATAATGATATATATTTTTCCTCATAATTCTGACTTCCCAGTGTGGAAACATATGCAGATGATGCAAGGTAATATATGGATATCACCAAACTCTCAGGGGTTGGTGCAAGGCATGACACTTCTTCTCAAGTTTCAGATGCGACCATCACTTGAAAATTCCATGCTTGTACCTAAAAATTCTTCATACTCACAGTTCAGAGGCCTTCAGGTTGTGTTAACCGAGGATGATAGCGTAAACAGGACCGTGACCAAGAAGCTACTTGAGAAGCTTGGTTGTCAAGTAACTGCAGTTTCATCAGGGTTTGAGTGCCTGAGTACTATAAGTGGCTCTGGTAACTCCTTCAGAATCATCCTGTTGGATGTTCACATGCCAGAAATTGATGGTTTTGAAGTAGCAAAGAGAATTCGGAAGTTCCATAGCCGTAGTTGGCCCTTGATCATAGCTCTTATAGCAAGTGGAGAAGAACATATGAAGGAGAAATGCTTACTTGCAGGAATGAATGGATTGATCCAAAAACCTATTGTACTTCATCAGATAGCAGATGAAATTAGAACAGTCCTGCAAAGAGCTGGTGAAAACCTGTGAGAACAGTTTTTAAAAACATGCTTGGTTCAAGAAAAATTGAGTTCATTAATAATTACAAAATTGTCACAATGTTTTTGTTTTCTTTCTAATTTTTAAGGTTTTGTAGGCTATGTTTTTATTACTTTATGAACAAATTCTTGAAATTAAGAAACAAAATAAAAACAACTTGTCTTTTTTATAATTATTAATGAAAAATAGGAAACGTTTTCTCAAATCAAATATGCAAGTGGCTCAATTATCTTAAAGTTCCTTTAAGTTTTTTGTCCTTCAATGTATTATGACCTTAGACGCAGCGAGAGATGGTATCAGGAGAAAGATCAAAACGTGGGTGGATCTTAGGTATTTGGAAAATTTTCACCATTTCAAAATATATTTGACTATTGTTAATTTATTGAAATAGTCAATCAAGTGGAAACAAATTTTCGTGTGATTTTTTTATATGGTAACGTCATGTAAAGCGAAATATAAGACAACGACATAGAACACACTAAACACGTTGGTCCTTTCCATATGCGGTTATATCTAAACCAAGTTATGCATGGCTTTTATATCAATTGAATCTGGCCAATTTTTTCCTTTACGTCATTGGAGAATTTTAATACAATAATATAATAACATAAATACAATATAAGAAATAAGTAGTGAACAAATATCTTTTAAAATTTGATCCGTGAAAAAAATAAAATTAAAACACAATTATAAAATAATACAAAAGACAAATAATTCTTGTTTAACATGAAAAATTTCTTAAGATATAAAAAATTATAGGTCATCTATACTAAAAAATAATAATTTACTATGATTAACAAATAATATAAAAAAGTCTATAATGAATAGACAAAATCAGTTAAAGTAAACACAGTATTACTACTTATAAATAAGAAATAAAAAGATGAAAAAAATTCTCTAATTACATAAAATTATGATACTTGTTTCTCTCTCTTCGGTTGATGATCTAACTTGACAAAATAAAGACTCACATATTACGAATTTGTCAAAAAAATCAACTCAATTAAATGATTAATTTAGAATTACAATTTAAAAAAATGATGTTTTGGTTATGTAAAAAAAAAATAGCAATTAGTTTTTTTTCTTTCTATTTTCTCTTAATGTTTTTGTTTCAAAGAGTCTCTTTTTTCTTATACCTATTTGTTTCTTCTCCATTAATTTTAGTGAAATACAATGAATTTAATATTTTTACTCTTTTCTCTACGTAAAAGAGCTCAAAGTTGATTTATTTATTTAATATATAATTTCTTAAGATTTGATTTTATTATTTTATATAGTATTTAGTTGGAAAGTACTGGACAAAAGGGAAAATGTGATTTTATAAAAATTTTATGCCAAGTTTAAAATTTTAGAGAAAAAAGGAGCTAAAATTCCTCTTTGCTTAATTTTAATTTCCTTCTAAAATGAGACATTTGGAGGAGAGATATTTTTTATACTAATTGGATTAGTTTTAATTTAATAATTTTATTTGATCATTTTAAATCTATAATAATATGTGTTTATTTTTTTTTTCCTCTATCACCCTCCTTTTCCTTTGTAAATTAAATAAAATATTTTTCCTCCATTAAATTTATTTTCTGTCTTTTCCTCTCACTTTTTTTAGTCAAACAGTATATTAAAAATATTAGTTAGGTTGAAAATTGATTTAAAACTTTTGCTTTATAGTAACAAAGTGGTGAGAAAAAAATTATTGAGAATAAAATAAAAATAAAAATGTAAGTAATACAAAATTATTTAAATTTATTTTTAAATCCTAATTTCATATTCATTTTGACGAGATAATGACATTAATAAAAAATTTGAGTTACTCAAATAATGCTTTATACTTTGTTTGATAAGTAAGAAATAATTAAGAAAAATCTAGGAAAAAAGGAAATAGTTTTTGTGCAATTTATTTTTTCAATTTGATATAACATAAATAAAAGAGGAAGAAAACATTTCCCCTCTCTTATCAATTATCATATGTCACTTATTCTTTCCGGTTAAATATAATTATTTATTTTATTTTAACTAAAATATTTTAAAATAAACATATTTAAGTTTTAAAAGATTTTTAAAGTAAAATTATACCATAATTTGACATAAAATATTAACTTACTTAAAAAATACATAAATTTTATTTTTTTCTCCATATTTCTATTTTGTATATCAAATAACTTAAAAAGAATATATATTTTATGTATTTTCTCTGATTCTTTCATAAGAAATTTTGAATTTTTTTTATTAATCCTTAATATAAAACATTTTATGAAGTTGTTAAAATATTTACTATTATTTTATATATTCATCAGTATTTAATTTGAATTAAAAAACTTAAAACACTGGAATTAATTTTTAAAAAATAAATATATTAACTACGTTTAACAATTTTCTTTAGTACATATTTTTTTTCCTTTCTTTTCCTGTTCGTTCTCAATGGAAAGAGCGTGGTGAGGCTGAGGAAGAGAGGCACGGATCGTTGGCGAATATGAGTTGTGAAGGCGAAGCAGAAGCAGAATACTTCTGCAATGACTTCGAGTGGGAACAACTACGATCAGAGGTTGAATCTAACCCTTCTTATGGCTACCACTTTGAGAGTGAACCCTCTTCCTCTTCCTCTTCCTCACAATCACAATCACCACAATCAGACGTCAAAGCTTGGAACCAATTTCACCTCCGTCACGCCTCCGGAAAATTCTTCAAGGTTCATTCTCTTTCCCCTTCCCATTATTGCACCATTCACTTCCCGAACCTAATCGCTTCATCCCTTTCAGGAGAGGCGCTATTTGTTAAAGGAGTTCCCTGAATTACTTACCTGTCCCCCAAATTCTAAGCTCTTGGAAGTTGGTTGCGGCAATGGCAGTACCGCTCTTCCTATTCTTAGGTTCTTTTCTTCTCTTTCGTTCACTAATTATTCGCTTTTATTTTTGTTGGTCTTACGAAACTTTGGTGTGTAGGGCCAACAAAGAGGTGATTGTTTATGCGTGTGACTGTAGTGTTGAGACTCTTGAGAGGGCTAAAGAGATTATAAGTGCCACCTCTGTTTCCTCTTTTAAGCAGCGTTTTCGTACATTCTGTTGTGATATTTCCACTCATGGATTCCCAAATTGGTTGACATGGAACCCTTGCCAAGATAAATCCTTACACAAACACTCATGCTGCTTGTCAGGTTTACTTTGCTCTACCTTTATTTTCCTCATTTATACTATTTGTTGTATTGTCTCCATAAAAAGTGTTTGCGTTTCCCTTCAGACGTTGGAGAGGATAATGTTCTGCAGCTTACTAATCCGTATTCATCAGAAGAATTTGACGGTTGCGTTGGTGGAGTAGATTTTGTAACATTGGTTCGATCTTTTCTTCTCTAAAATCACATGAGTTCAGTGATATAGTGCTTTTAGACCTTGAGCATATGTTAGAGCAATAATTAACACCTTGAGTTATTTAAAATTACTATTTGTTATTTCAAATGTTTCTCTTTGCAAGCGATGTCGCTTGACAGCATATTCCTAACAACATATGTTAGCAGATATACTCTCTGTTTCATTGTCTTTTTAAAAGTTTTTGTTTTGTTTCAATTTCTCTGTTATTTTAGAAAATAAAATGTTTAAACTATATCTTTGTCTCCTCTTTATCTATACTAAGTGGAATGAGATAGGGCAATTGCATTAATGGAGTGACAATAGCAGAGAAGTCATTCGGAGAGATTGTTAGCCGAACTGAGGCTTGGAACCCAGTTGAGAAGGGGTGACCCTTGTGAAGGAGTATTCTCATTGTTCATTCATTCTCCAATAAACATTATTCCATTCTTTCCTCAATTCTCCATTCTTGCCTCATTTGTATTTTACTCATTACATTTTTCTCCCTATAGGGATTTTCTTAGTTGTAGAAACATTAAACTTCGCTATATTTTAATTTAATTCGTCCCTGTCAGTTCTCTGGGTTTCTCCTTGTTTCATTTTGGTGCATTACATTCCATGCCTCTATATTGCTCTAATTTGGAGTATGTCATTCATATTTTAGTAGTAGTGGTTTTTCATACGTAGCTTTTACTCTACTTGTGACACTTATTTGTCAGTTGCTTTAATGATTGCTACAATTTTGTGAGTACTCATATGGTTTATTTTGCCTTAGTGATTTTTAATCTTTCTTTATAAGCTCTCTGAATTTTTGACATACAAATCAGCTTTATCTCTAATCTATAAAATAAACCATAGACTTGTTGAATATTGTAACCTAAATATTAATGATCTCTCATTGTGTAAGTTGCTTGCTTTGATGTGTCATGTCAGATATTCACCCTATCAGCAATACCACTGGAAAGGATGGCAAGGTTCATCAAGGAATGTTTTATTGTGCTAAAGCCAGGAGGCAAGGTTTTATTTAGGGACTATGGTATATAAACAAACTGGCCAATTTATTCTGTCTAGAGCTTTTGGGAAAATAAATCTGTAGCTTTTTATTAATCCTTTATGTCATAGTTGTTCTTAGGAAACCTAAAGTGCTGGCAATGACTGAACCCTGTGTAATCAGGCCTCTATGATATGACTATGCTTCGATTTGAGCCAGACAAGAGAGTTGGATTCAGGGAATACATGCGGTCAGATGGAACAAGATCGTATTTCTTTTCTTTGGATACTGTCCGGAACCTGTTTTTGGGTGCAGGCTTCACTGAGGTACTTTTATTTCTTTAATTAATAGAAAAGAACTTTTGGGGTTAACATAACTGGTGGATCCCTAGTTATTTTCAAATAGAAACATAAGTTTTGTGTTCTTGCATAAAGGGTAATACTTATTTGCTAGTTTTTTTTTTTCATGTGTGTGAATTGAGCTTAGAATCTAAACGTTCATGATTCAGAACCTTCCAACTGTCAACCATCTATAAAATTTGAGTCTCCAGTGTCTCTCGATTCTGGAGTTTATCAGCCATATTGTTTTCTGCTGACTTCCACTAATTTGATAATTTATGAATTGTGCAGCTTGAGCTCGATTATTGTTGCATCAAGTCCGTAAATCGCCGGAAAGGGAAGTGTATGCAAAGAGTGTGGGTTCACGGGAAGTTCCAGAAGCCTGCACTGAGTTGTCAATAATCTCTCTTGGCGTGCTGTCTGAAGTCAGATGAAAGTGTACACTTGTTCAAGTTTATCGTTGATTGCTTAAACAGGTGGAAAAGACAAGTGAAGGAGTCTGATGTTTCTGCATTCCTTTGTTTTTTCTCCTAAATTTTGGTGCACCGAGAATCTGTAATGGTTATTTTAGGAAAAGCAAATATAGATCTCATGAGCTGCAGCTCAGGTCCTTTGTTTGTGAGCTGTTTATATTTGTTGTATTGAATTTGAACTCTGGAAGCTACAATTCTTTTTTTTTTTTCCCTAAAAGAACAGATTTTTTTTTTTTAATCTGGAAAATTACAACCAGATTCATGGATGCTATTTGTGCTAGCCTGTTAGAATGCTAAATGCACTAAATAAACTTTTAGGCATATTAATTTTTTATATTTAAACTAACTCCCCTTTCTCTCCTCTAGGGATGGAATACCAATCTCCATACCCGTGTTTTAAAAAAATACCCGTATCCGGCTTCATATCCGCGTGGGTATAAACATTAATCTCTGTATCCGTACCCTTTGGGTACTTGTATACTTATCTTGTACTCATTATCCGCGCTTGTTTGAGAAAAAATTATTTATAAAGAAAAATATATTTATATAACTTCAAATAAGTAGCATAATAATACAAAAATTTAATATGTAGTTGCCGAACAAGGTACAAATATAGATAAAAAAATAAATATTTAAAAATCATAAATGCAAAATGTATCTTAATATAATAATTTTTTAAACTAAAATTTTTAGAAATAATAAGCGAAACTAAACACACAAGTTATTTGTCAATGATAATCATATCTTGTGTGAGATTTGATCGATTGACAATGTCAGAGCGACAACGAAATAGATCTGCACAATGATTGTCCTTCGTGTGAGATCACTTAGTGACCTCTTGTGACGGCATTGACAACTAACTTTAATGAATAACGTTTCATAGTTGTTAAATTTTAATGAGACAGACATTGAGAATGAAAATAGAGTTAGAGTAGAGAAGTTTAATACTAACAACAGAAGGTAGATACATAAAATATTTTCTTTTAACTTTTGAATTTAAAATTGTAAGAAAAATAATATAATATAATATATATATATATATATATATATATATATATTAATACTAGTATTTTTAACTCATACTATACGAAAGTATTTTATAAAAAATAAAAATTTTTGAAAAATTAATTTAATGAATTAAATATTTATAATGTATATAAATTTTAAAAGAAAGAATTTGAATAAAAGATAAATAGTCACAATAAAATTTTATAATAAAGAAATATATGTGTATCTTAAAAAAATTATACTTTTTTATCTGAAAAAAAATTAACAATAACTTTTTATATTTATATCTTTTCAAAAATTTCTTTGAAGGTAAATAAATAGTAAGAATAATATTATTTAGATTCAATAGATTATAGTTGTGCTTGTAATACATATGTTGCATAGAAAAATATTATTTTAAATTAAAATATAAAAAATAAAATTTAAATATTATTAATAAATAATAAATTTACGGTAATAGTAAGTGATTGTAAAATTTATAAAATATTTATAATATATTTATTATTTATCATTCACTTTATGATTTAAACATTAATATGATTTTATTAACAAAAATATTTGTGTGAAAAATATTTTTTGTGTGTCATATATAAATAATATTTTAAAAAAAGTCAATCTCATATTAACTATATAATAATCAAATTGTATTAGCCTAATTAAATGATATAAAATAATAAATAAATTTTCTATTAAAAATATAAATCAAAATAATTTTTTTGGTTTACTTTATTATTAAATATATTTTTATATTAATCTTATATAACTTCACATAAGTAATATAGTAACACAAAAATTCAATGCATAATTGTAGAATAAAGTTTAAGCATATATATATATATGTCGGTATGCGGCGGGGTGGATACTTAGATACCCATACCTGCACCCATACCCGCACTCATCCCCATTAAAATTTGTGAGTTTTTACCCACACCTATATTCATATAGCGAGTGAATACCCTACCCATTATGAGTAAATTTTACGGGTACCCATTGAATACTTTACCCATTATCATCCCTACTCTCTTCTCCCTCCCACCCAAAAACCTTCAATAAGGCATTTGGTCATACTAAGGTTAATATTTTACAAAACAAATTCAAACATATTTAAATTAATTATGACATATTTTCATCTCTAAACGTTAGTAACAAGTCATCTCGTCACAATAAGTGACTGAATTCGAATAGAGATAAGCAAAATACAAAATCAAAACCAACTAAATTTATATAATAAAATAGTACTTATATGTACAAATTTGTGTGGCATTATTCAATTTAAAATAAAGTCCAACACAATGATTGTAAATTAATGAGAATGTCCTGCAGTATAAAGATTTATTACACTGTTATTCAATCCTTAATTTTTATACCAACAAAAAATATTTTTATAATAATTAAGTAATATTTATTATATATTTTAATTATTTGCAAGTATACAATTTTTTTTATATATAAATAAGTAGGGATGGGTGTGCATGGATTGGATTTTCAAAAAACTAATCTAGATCCATTTAAAATTCAATTACATAGATTAAATTTTAAATCAATCCATTTTAATTTTTCTTAAAACTGATTTAAATTTAGTTTTAAAATTTAGATTTGATTTAAAATTAGTTTTAAATTTGGTAAAAATATACTATAAATTTTTTATATTTTTATTAAATTATTATATTCAAAATATTTAAATTTTATAATAACTAATATAAAATTATATTAGCATATATTTTAATCTATTAATAAAATAATTTTATTTTTATATTACATTAAACTAATAAATATTTGCATATATTCTACTTTTTATCATTTATTCACCATACAAACTAATTATACAAATTAAGTTTTAAATTAGTTTATTTTATTTTTTAATTAGTTTAAATGTATGTTTAAAATTTAAATTTAATTTAAAATCAATTTTAAATTTAGTTTTACATTAAATTAATTTTAAATTTAATTTTAAGACAAAATTAGTTTTTAATACATTTGTGAATTTAATTTTTTAAGTAAAATTAATTTAGTGTACACACAGTATATTAAATTAGTGCATTTAAAAAAAATTAAAATATTTATTAATTATATTATATTTATAGAAATTTATAAAATATTTATTATTATTTTAAATATATTTTTAATAAACAGAGTAGATGAAGAAAGTTTAAATTAAAATATATAACAATAATAATATAAATAATAATAAATTTTTTTATCATATTTTAAAAAATAAAAAATAAATATAAATATAAAAATAATAGTAGTAATTAATTTAAAAATATTTTTATATTTTAATATCTTAATATAATAATTATATTTTAAAAATATTATTGTAAATATTTAATTTTAATTATAAGAATTAAAATTAATAAAAAATATTAATTATAAAATATAGCCGCAGAGATTTAATAAATAAAAACTTAAGGTAGTAATCTAATTTTAGAAAGTAGATTATGATATCAAATCGGTTATAGAAATATAGTTAATCACAAAATCAATTCAATGAATCTAGATTTTTAAAATCGGTTTAATATTGATTATGGATTAGATTTATAAAAATGAATTTTTTATCTTCAAATTGGACTTGATTTAAGGCTTATTTTTTATTTTTAAAAATTAAAAATAAATATTTATTAATTAAATATTAATTTTTATTAATATAAAAATATTTTTTATTATTTATTTTAAATTTTTGTTAATTTTTTATGGAATAGTCTATTAATCTAGTGGTCCACTAACTATTTTTATTTTTATTTTTTAGTTTACGATGAACTGACTCGTAGTCCGTCAGCTTAGTTTTAAACGGTGGAACTAGAAATTATAGTCTATTTTTCAAACGGGATGAGCTTTATCTAACTCGTTTTTAGGCGAACTTCTGATTTACCCCCTTACCAATAAGCCATCAAAATTTAACTCATATATCATACACTAATTATTCCTTTATTATATAACTAAAATAATTAAATATGTATCGTAAGTTGAATGAGAGAAATTTTATGATCTTCTCTCCTTTTTTTTTTTCTAAAATATTAAACTAAACATATTAGAGAAAAATGTAAAATGTTCCCTTATTGTTTCTCTTCCACTTTTATTCGGACCATAAATCAACGTATTATAGTGTTCCTTTTAACATTAAAAAGAAAGTGTCCTTACTAAATTACGTAAGCAATGGAACGATGCACATGCAATCGGTTTAGCTGCTCAAATTATTGCGTCGGCTTTTTGCAATACTTTCACTAAAAAGATATTGTCATATACCAACAGAAAAAAAAATACATATTAACTGTTAGATTTTTTTTTTATTGATACATCTTTATTCAATAAAAACTAAATTGTTTATTATTTTAAATATTATGAATTTATATTAACAATATATCATATGTATTATATTATTAATGGAGACTTATAACATGTATATTAACAGTTTAATATTTTATTGAGATAAAAATCATATTAACAAAAACAAATTAATATAACTCTTATTATCAGTATATGATTTTTTAATGATTTTAATTCGAGTACGTTGTTTCTTTCTTTCTAATATATATAGATCATATATACAGGCAACGAAAAGTTTCTTCAAGGGATTGATATAAACAATTTGCCCTGATTGCTAATAATATGGATGAGCCTTAATTGATTTGTCCAGGGTGTTTAGGACTGAAAAGGAGAGAAGAGGATTTTTTTTTATTTTTAATTAATATTTTTTTAAAATAAAAGATATAAAAAAATTAACATAGATTTTATGTATTAATTATGTATTTATTACAATAAATGATATAATTTTTTAATTTAAAATTAAAAATATATCTTCTCAAATTATCCTCCTTTATTATCTTAGAAGAAGTGAGGATCTCTCTATTCGGTATAGGTAATTCTAAATTTCTTAATTTTGATGGTCTCTATGTTATATTTATTTAAATTTCAATAGAATTTTCTAGATCTCTTTATCTATAATTTTGTTTTGGATGTGTAATCCATCTAAAATTGCTGAGGTCAATGAAACTTGTATTACTCTTATTCCAAAATCTAAGAATTCTGAGTATATGAAAAATTTTATGCTTATATCTTTGTACAATGTTAACTATAAAATTATAATTAAGATAATTGCTACTAAACTTAGAGACTTTCTCCCTGCTTTAATTTCTCCAAATCAAACTAGTTTCATTTCTTGCTGGCAAAGTATAGATAACTTCTTAATTTTGCAAGAATTGGTTCATTCTTTTCATTCTCTTAGAGGTAGGAATGGATATATGATTATCACACTTGATTAAAAGAAAGCTTATGATAAAATTAGATGGAGCTTTATAATTGATTCCCTAAATCTTCCTAGGGTAAGTTCAAATATTGTGCAGTTGATTCAGCAATGTATTTCTTTTCCTTCTTTGTGATTAAATATCAATAATGTGTTATCTCAATTAGGGATGAAAACAGGCCAGACTGCCTAACAGAGGCCTGTGGCCTGGCCTGGTTTAGGCTTGGCCTGACCTGACTTTTTTAATAAACAAACCATGTTTAGGCCTTTTTTAAAGTCTGTTTAAATAAACAAGTCAGGCCTGAGCTGTTTATAAAGCCTGATATGCCGGCCTGTATAAAAAAAAATAAATATATATATATATATATATATTATATAATTTAAAAATAAAGTTATCAAAATATATTTAAATAATAAAGTAATTTAATAATATATTTTTATATTCTTAATTCTGTTATTATTAAATTAATATATTATGTTATAATTTTATTTATTTATAATTATAATAAACAGAAATTATATTATATTAAAAATTAAAAATATTTATATATGATTACACTTTTTAAATAATAAATTTATTTAATAATAAATTATTATATTTAAACAATTTAAAAAATAGTTAAGTCTTTAAACAGGAATAAGACATAATCAAAACTAAACGAAATAAAATTTAAAAATAAAATAATAAAATTATATTAACATATTTTTTATACTCTTAATTTTATTATTATTAATTTAATTATTTAATTATTATATTAATATATTATGTTATAATTCTTTTTATTTATAATAAATAGAGATTGCTTAAATTTGAATTATATTTTATTTGAAAGTAAAAATTTATAAAAAAAATGATAACAAAATAAAATAAAAAATTTATTATAATATATATATATATATATATATATATATATAATCAGACCATGTAGCAAATAATATAGATAATATAATTATAAATAAATTATATAATAATATATATTTTTATAACTTACACATGTTTTAATTAAATTATTAGTCAATTTATCAATTTATATGTAATTTATAAGTATGTGTTTTAATTTATTGTATCAGTAATATTTTCTATATTACATTAATATTATAGTATAGTTAATTTTACATTTATTTGTTAATTTAAAATAATAAATTAATGAGATAAATAAAATTAATATTTTGTAACGATTTTTTAATTTAATAGTTATTATTATTTTCATTTTATATATATATAGTATATTAAGTTTAAATTTTTATATTAAGTTTTATCAAATATTTTTTAATTAAGATAAAAATTTAGAAATATAAGTTATTTTAATTTAAATATAAATTTTAATAATTCTTCCTATGCTCATATGTTATTTTTCTGCATCTATGAATTTTATAATATAAGTATTTATTATCTACAATTTTTATAATGACGATATTTATTTACTTTTTAAAATATAATAATTTTTTTAGCTGATTTAATAAATTTTATAAGTGTTATTTTTTGTAATAATTTTTTTAATTTAATAGTTATTATTATTGTCATTATATATATATATATATATATATATATATATATATATTGCAGTAAGTTTAAATTTATTTTTTTAAAACATATAATTTTCTTTTAATTGATTCAACAAGCTGTGTGAATGTTATTTTTTTTTTTATCAATTTTATGTATTTACTATAACTTTATTTGTTGAATATAAGATGTCTTTAAATAAACAAAATATGTTTCTAAAATAAACTAAAATATTTACTATTTATATAATTTTAAAAATAAAAAAATAAATTTTATTAATATAAAATATTTATAATTAATACTTAAATAATATTTTAAAAATTATTTATAAAATTATATAAATATTATTATAAATATTTAATAATTATTAAGAACATAGATAGAAATTAGAAAAATGTATAAACTAATTTAATAATAAAATATTTATATTTTTATTAATATTAATTTTTTTTAACAGACTTTATTAACAGGCTTCAGGACAGGTCAGACCACTTAAACAGGTCAGGCCAAGCCTAAAATAAAGCCTTTAACAAGTAATAGGCCAAGCTCAGGCATAATAATTATGTTACAGGTCAAGCTTGTTTAGAGTAAAGTCTGGCCTGACTTGGCCTGTTTCCATCCCTAATCTCAACCTTTCAACCCCTCTAAGGGTATCCGTCAAGGGGATATCCCCTTTATCTATATGTTTTATGTACTGAGAGACTAGCTCATCTAATTAAGGATAAATTAGCCTCTAATGAATGGGTTCCTTTTCCTTTTAGTATTAATGGCCTAATCTTTCTCATTTATTTCTTTTGTAGATGACACTACTTTAATTGCTAAAGTTAATGTTTAGCAAGTTGCTTTTATAAATTTTGTGTAAGATTCTTTTTGTTCTGCCTTTGGTTTAAAAGTTAATGTTAATAAACCTTCCCTATTCTTTTCTAAAAATACTAATTATGCTTTAACTCAAATCATTAGTAATATTTTGGGTATACATCCCTCTAACCAGTTTGGCAAGTATTTAAGCATCCCTATCGGTCCCCACAAACCTAATAGACATCAATTTTCTTTTCTTATTGATAAAATTAGAAAAAAAATTATCTCTTTAAAAAATGAATTCTCTTTCTTTAGCTGGGATAGTAACTTTAGCTCAATCTTGTCTCAGGAGTATCCCCTCTTATATGATGCAATCTGGCTTTATTCGCGTTTCTATTTGTAATGAAATCAATAAGTTCTGTAGACAGTTTATTTGGGGCGCATTAGGAGGGAGGAAGTGCAACCTTATAGCCTAGAAGGACATTTGTAAACAAAAACTTGAAGGTGTCCTTAGTTTTAAAAATCCTCGTCTTAAATATTTCTTATATCATGGAGTTGTGCTGGAGGATGATTTTCTCACCCTCTAATTTATGGGTTCAAGTAATTTATTGTAAATAAAAATTTTCTATTAGGAAATCCCCATGTATTACGAATAATCAGAAATGCTCGTATTTGTGGAAGAGTATAGTCTATGTTTGACCTAATTTTTTCCTAGGATTTAGGCTGATAATTGGGGATGGTATGGTCATCAAGTTTTGGAAGGATGATTGGTGTGCTTAGGTGCCTGATTTGCCAAACGTTTCTTTATCTCTTGTTTCTAATTATGATCTTGACTCTCCTGTTGCTCTTTTGTCTAATAAGAGTAGTTGGGACTGGAATAAAAATTCTATGCTCCCTCCCTAAACTTGCCAACATATTTCTCACATTATTCCTCTTGCTCAGTCTAAGGGCCTAGATTATGCTTTCTAGAAATTAACTATAAATGGTGCTTTTTTATTAAAATATGTATACCAACTTTGTTTTAATTCTGACCATAGTCATGATATAATTAGTATATTTTTCAATCTATTTGGAAGTGGCAAAGGCCACATAAAATAGTTCTTTTACTTTAGAAATTGACTCATGGTAAGCTGTTATTTTAGGAATATGACTAATTCCTCCTTTTGTCCTAGATGTAGTGAAGCACTTGAAATCATTACTCATCTGCTTTGAGATTGTTTTTATGCTAGGCAAGTTTGGAAGCATTTTATATTTCTTAACCAATGAGCTCAATTTAGAGTTTGGGTGTCACGAACAGGTTGTTTATGAACTTGTCTAAGAATAGGATTAGTAGATTTACGTGATTGGTCCAATTTATTTGCTACAATTGTTTGACATTTATGGAATAATAGAAATTCTTTTATTTTCCAATCCGTCTCTTCCCTCCTACATCAAATCATGAGTGATTTTGATTTCTGGTTTAATTGTTTCAGGAGTAAGCTCAGGTCCTGCCTAAGATTGCTAAGGATCATATTGGAGTAAAATGAATTCCTCTCCCTACTGGCAAGCTAAAGTTGAACATTAATGGTGTTTGTCACACCCCAAAATTTCCTTACTTTTAGGTTAATTACTAATTGTATCAATATAAATAAATTAGAATTAGATCATATATATATAGTTAGGAATTAAAACACACTTAGTTAAATTTACCGAAAAAATAGACAAATTAAGGAAAAATCGGGTAACGAATTATAATGTGTAATCTAATTTTTATAAAAATAATTATCTAAAAAAAATTTATTTTTATAAATTTATAATATCTTAATTATGTATTGCAAAATTTATAATCAATTTTGGTGAATAAAAATAGAAAATAAAAAAAAAGGTTACAACATTGGCCAAAAAGACCAAAATACCCCTAGATTAGGCCTAGAATGAAGACCCAAGTTGGATAAGGAAATGATAATGAAAAATTCTAAAATTTTTATGGCAAATTATTGGGCCAAATTAGGTTGTATTTGTTCAAGAACCAGACCCAAAACTCAATTAGAAAATTCAAACCAATTTTTTTAAATTCAACACTCAAAGTGGTGTGAAAAGGGCTAGGCAAATGGACCAAAACTTCCAATTTTGTAATCCTATCTTACCCAACCCAATTGGCATGGTTTTGACACAAAAAAATAGACTAAATTTGTCAATAATTGGGCAAAATATCAGCTGAAGTGAAGGAAACCAATAAGAAAGAAGACTTGGTTTACTACAATTCCTTGATGATAACATAGGCTCAATGGTTCAATCCCTAACTAAGGAGTCTAACCAAATGCCAACTAAACTCAACCAAACTCAGCCAAAAATAGTGTTATGTGATAGGTTAAAATCTGAAATTAGAAACCAGGAACTAAAGGCAAACTAACAAGAAACACTTAGGCCAACTAGATGGCATCACAAGGGTCCAAAATATCCACTTTGAGCATGATTATTAGGGACCATTTTTCACCTTGATAAAATCTGAATTTGGGAAAGCCTCCAACAGCAAAGTTACTCCACTTTAACCTATCTAAATGGTTGTGTACCCTCTGTCCCATAAAAACTAAGAAAAAAAATTAAAAAGCATTCCCCAAATACAAGGCCTAAATTCATGTGTAAATGGAGGAAATTGGAAGATCTAGCCAAAATTCCTAAATCTAGCCAAACCAAATCTTCTATTCACCTGATCACATCCAAAACATGCTAAAAATAAACCCCACCACTCAGCCATGTCACTCTCCAAGCCAACAAAGTAGGAAAAACTCCAAAAATACCAAATAACCCCACCACCAAATTTAGCAAAAGAACTTCAACATTTGAGGACCTTTTTGGACAAGCTCAAAGCTAACTTAGAAGGGAAGCAAAGAGGCTCAAACCAGAACAAGAAAAAAAAGAGAAAGAGGAGATCAAAACATCCTTGCAACCTCACCCAAAAAGGCAAAGACAAAATCAAGTAAGGGAGGGGAGTATAGTTCATAAATTGGGAGAATACTTTTGCTAATTAATTTTGAGTCAAGGGGATCCCTTAACCCTTTATATTAAATGAAAATTTCGTGGGTCTAATTGATATATGGAAACAAAATTTACTTGCACAAGAAAATTCAAGAAAAATGTTAAAAATAGAGAAAACAGAAAATTCTGCAGAAAAATCTTAACCAACTGTAAGTGGGTATTTTGAGGAAATTTTATTGATGACTTTGCTTGTTATGTGTTATTGTTATGATATTAGGCTGATTATATGTGAATCCATGCCTTGAAATTGATTGAGGGTTTTGTTAAAGTTTTTCGTTTATAATCAAGAGTTTTCTGTAAGAAATTGTTTACTATTTCTGTAAATATTCTTTTGATGCATGATCTGAGTTCTAAGTTTTTGTTTAAATTTTATGTGGCATAAATACTATAAACTTAGTGAAAATTTCATGATTAGGCTTTGGTAGAACCTAAAAATGAATTTTCCTAAATTTTTAAGAAGATTTACGATTCTAAGATAGTTATAACTGTTTTTATGTTGATTTTTATTTTTTAGATTTTTTTAAAATCATGAAAATTTTCCTAAGATATTAGCTTGTATTATCATAGTATTCTTGATATTTTGGATTTATCTTGACTTGAAATAATATTTTAAATGTATTTTTAAAGATTTTGAATGAAAGGGAAAATGATTTAAAAATGAAGAAATTACTAAGAAATAAGCTAGGGACTCTTGGACAGTTTTTGGAACCTGTGAAGTATAAGAATCATACGAATATTGACCAAGATATGAAATTCAATTTGAAGGATTGGACCTTTAGATGAGAAAATACTATGATTGGACCATAAATGGACTTTAAGAAGTTTAAAATAATTAATCACATGAGTAGTAGGACCAAAGGAATGCTTTTGACCATATTAATACCTGGACAATGACTTAGAGGAAATGGAAAAACGTGCTGGCCAACCTGACTTCTTAAAGTTTTGGAAAAAGGACTTAATTGCAATTAACATAAAGTAAAAGGACTAAACTGCAAATAATGTAACATATGAGAAAATCTTTGCAAAAATTTTTGTTAATATTTTATTCATGTAGATAGTTAAATTTTAAAACTTTTCACACTGGTTTTACTTTGTTTGGATTTAAATTGTATTAGTTATGATTTTTCTAAAATTCTGCTACATGAAAATAGTATTCTGGGGGCAGTATGCCTTGATTCAATTTCATTTTAATATCTCTGTCTGGTGTTATTTTATATTTATTTTTGTATAAAAATAGACTTATTAATGAAACTATTCTCACTAGTTTCACTTTATTTGGAATTGAAATAAAATAGATATAAATTTTTGAATATTATGATGTGTGAAAATGATTCCTAAAAATAGCTCACTTTAAGTTCCTTTATTCTTAAAATTCATGCATGATGTGATTTTATTTATATTTTTATTCAAAACTATACTTCATTAAGAAACCATAATCACTGAGTTTATTTAAATTTGAGTTAAAACAAAATACTTATTATTTTCTAAATTTGCTGTTATATGAAACTAATGGTTTGTGCATACTGCTGAGATACTTGAATTTTTTTTTAAGGATATATATGGAGTTATTTTATTCATATTTTTTCATGAAAATAGATACTATAGGGAAAATATCCTCACTTGTTTGATTAATTTTGGACTTAAAATAAAATATTTATGATTTTTATATTTAACTGATTCTAAGAAGTGAGTTAATGTGAGCAATAAAGAATAATTAAGACTATTTCTAAGATATGAAAGTGATAAATTTCTACTTGTATTTTTCTGTGAAACTATATAAGCAAAGTGAAAGAATGCCACTGATTTCATGAAGTTTGATGTTGAATTGAATGACTTATGATTTTTTGTATATGCAGTTACAAAATTATGCTAACCTGTGACATGTACTAATAAAATTAAAGCATAAATTAATGTATGTACACAATTTGAATTTTAAAGTATTTTTAATCCGAAATAGACATAATACTAAAAATAATCTCTTTGGTCTCATGTGTTTTGGAAGAGAATTGAATTTATTACAAATTTTACAATTTACTGGATTCTAAAAGTGGCATCATGTGAGCAGTGGAAAGAAACTAAGTTAAATGTTACTTTCTGTGTAAAAATTATTTATGTGTATATTTTTATTGAAAATTAGATACTTAAAGAAAGAAAACCTAGGTGATTTCATGATTTTTGGATTTGTATTGAATTAGTTATGAATTTTACAAATTGATGCATGAAATCTGAAAAAAAAAATCTGAAAATAGCCATGTCCATAAAATGAATGATTCTCTTGTTTTAAGAGATGAATGATTTTGGTAGTGTGTATCCAATGGGCAGATTAATGGCTAGGATTTTTTTTGATTATGAAACAGTTCATGGACAGTGGTTGAAAACGCCAGGTACAGGCGATGGACAAATAATGTTGGTTTTACCATAGGGGATAGTAAGGTACACAAGTCCTAGCAAGAGACCAAACCTAGCTAATTTGTGTCGCAGGCAGTGGGAAATATGCTAAACTATCCTAACAGACACTAGAGCATACCAAGATTGGTTAGAGTGTGAGCCGCTATGAGTGACCATAATAGAAATTGAGCATGGTTGCTCGGTTCCCTATTTGGGATGTTGTACTTATGGCACTATCTGGATTGCGGGCACAAAACTCCCAATCTTCAACCCAGAAAATTAACTAAACAATTAATTACTCCATGGAGGAAAGAAATAATACGAATAAAATACTATGAGATGCTTATTCATAAGTTATGTAGTGGTTATTTTTATTCAGCAATTAGTATTGCCTTATGAAATAATTTATGAATGATATACTCACCATTTCTTTGTTTGTCTCTATTAACTGTGTTATGAATGCATATTGAGTGCTGGGAGTATTCCTATTCCTGAGCAGAACATGACTTTTAGTATGGAGTCAGGAACGTGGAGTCATAATAATGCTAATCAAACTATTATCTTTACGAGTTGTGTGATACTAACTATTACTACCATTAACAACCCCCATATTGCTCCCATAATTATGCAGAGTCTTGTTAGAGTTGAGATTCCCTACCCCATGTATTGTGCAGCAGCTTACCTGGACCTTCATGCTGATCCTCCTCCAGATGGATTAGATGACTAGAAGAGAGATCTGCTCGTAAAGAAAAAAAAAATAGTCGACAATGGGGTATATGTAAATTATGAGTGCTTAGGATCTTTTCGTCTGACCTTCATTTTCCTTTAGTTTGTAAAATACTTGAATAACCTAAGAAAGGTAGGAGGTCTGTATTAAATTATCTACTGTTGAACAACAGCTCTATATATATGTAGATGTGCATTATGTGTGGGATATATGCCTTCATCTATGTTTATTGAACATATTAAATTTATTAGAGTCTCTAAGTTGAACATAGTAACATAATAATTGGGATGAAACTGTTAATAATAACGAAGACGTCTCAGTGTTGCTTCCTTATCCTCTAAAGAACCTTCTTGTGGTGGGATTATTCAGGATAACAATGGCAAGTTCATCTTTGCTTCCTATAGCAGTCTTAAGGAGTGTTCTGTTGGATCCTTAATCCAACATTGGTCTTATATGTGAATAATTATATATTAAGGACACCTTCGGTTATGCCAAATTAAAAGTGATCAAATAAATTAAATTGGTCAATTATGTATCTGAAAGGATATGGGACCTTTAATGTGTGGTAACTAAAAGGTAATTCTATTTTGTGATGGTAAAAATAGAAATACCAAAAGGCAGCCTTATTTGTCTATAAATAGGTTAGGTCCCTAGGACACACTACGTTCTTTTCTTCTGACATCCCATTATCAGAAAGAAACAGAGAGATTGCTAAAGGGTTCTCTCAAGAGAGTACGTGTTGATCTGAAAGGCCAAACCGTAGCGCTCTCTTATCATTATGAATTCAGGTATAGGCTTAAGTTTGGTTCTAACAATTGGTATCAGAGCACATATATCATGTTTGATCATTAGGAGGTTTTCGTTTTCTCTGGACATGTTTCTTCAGTATGATTTTTTTTTTAGTAAGAAGATACAAAGGATTTTGATAGTTGGATAATATTGTTTAGTTTTCAGATATTTTTTGAGCATGAACGTGAAACATGATTGATTTATTTGTTAATTGTGAATTCAATCATAAATCCAGATAAATATGAGAATGGTATTTAAATTTCTACGCGTGTTAATTTTTGTGTTTCAATTGGTATATGCATTCAAAACAATACTCTTTTGATATTTTGAAATCAATTATTTGATGATTGTCATGTGTTCATAATAAATTGACATTTTTTTTATGATAATTGTTTTCGTGATTAATATGGATATATTATTATGAAAATTCGGTTTCAATTTTGAAAAGTAATTAACGTATATCAATTCATTTCAGTTACGGATTCATTGTTTAATTGATTCGTTAATTATATACGTTTGATTATTTAATTGATTGAATTGATACGAAATGTTGAATTCATATATAAACGGTATATTTTATGAATCTATGCACCGTTCAACTTAGGAATCAATGCCCGATATATATTATTCAAGTTAGACATATATAAATGTTTTATATATATATTATTAATTGAATGCACCATTGATTTGATTTATTATATATAAATATATACGTTTGATATTTTTTTTAAATTGCGAGTAGAATATATTTATATATATTTTATGCATATGCCGTTCAGTTACGCAAATTTTTTTTAATTAATTTTAAATTCAAATACTAAGGGGTTTTATATATATTTTAAGATTAATTAATTGAAACAACATGTCACCAAAGTGACCTCTATTGTGTAAATTAATTTATTTTAAAATATAAAAAGGTTGTGAGCTTGTAATTTATGTGCGTACTAGTCGGCCCAAAGGAAGATTAGTATTTTTACGTAATTACACGCTTGTGGTGATAAATTGTGTAATAATTATTCAGTTTTACGTGTAAATATTAAATCAGCCCAAAGGAAGTTTTTTTTATTTGACACGTTCTTATTATTAGCATTTTATTACCGTGTCAAGGTATCGTTGAATAATTAAAATTTTGTCCAAAGATAAAATATTAATGTATTACCGGTATCTTGAAATGGGATTTATTTGTATTTGAATTTAATTTTATTTTTGAGACTTATGTGAGTGTATTTTCTGTTTGTTGTTCTCAATTCAGTTATGAATGATCCTGCCAATATCAACTCTATTCCTGTGTTAAATGGCTCAAACTTCAAGTCCTGGAAAGACAATATCTTGATAGTTCTTGGAGTAATGGATCTTGACCTTGCGTTAAGGATAGACTCACCCCCACCTCTTACAGATAAGAGTACCTCTGAAAATAAGAGGGAGATAGAAATGTGGGAGAAATCAAATCGCATGAGTCTAATGATCATGAAGAAGGCCATTCTGGAAGCGTTTCGGGGCACAATTTCTGAAAGCATAAATACAGCTAAGGAGTTTTTTGCAGAAATTGAAAAAAGGTTTGTTAAGAATGAAAAGTCTGAGATAGGTACACTCTTGGCAAACCTAATTTCAAAGAAATATATGGGTAAGGGCAACATTAGGGAGTACATCATGGAGATGTCTCATATTGCTTCAAAACTAAAAACACTTAAGCTTGAACTCTCTGAGGACTTGTTGGTGCATTTAGTTCTGATTTCTCTTCCAACACAATTTGGTCAGTTTAAGGTGAGATATAATTGTCAGAAAGAAACTTGGTCTTTGAATGAGCTCATCTCACATTGTGTTAAGGAAGAGGAAAGATTGAAGCAAGATAAGACAGAAAGTGCTCATCTTGCCTCTACCTCAAAATATAAGGGCAAGGGACTAAAAAGGACAAAGGATAAGGAAGTTGCAGTTATAGTACCTCAAAGGAAACAACAAAAGAAATCAAATGATTCTGAAGGCAATGGTTATTTCTTTTGTGTAGTTGTTGGGCATGTGAAGAAGCATTGCACTAATTATCACGCATGGCGTGCTAAGAAAGGTATGCTTCTCAATTTGGTTTGTTCTGAGGTTAATTTAACTTCTGTACCTAGACACACATGGTGGATAGATTCTGGTGCAACAACTCACATCAGTGTGTCTAGGCAAGGTTGCCTGAGTTGCTGAAAACCAAGTGATGGTGAAAGATACATATATGTGGGTGACGACAAAATGGTTCAAGTTGAAGCAATTGGAAAATTTAGATTATTATTAAAGACTGGTTTTTATTTGGATCTTGATGAAACTTTTATTGTACCGTCTTTTAGATGAAACTTGATTTCTATTTCTGTTTTGGACAAATTTGGTTATTCTTGTTCATTTAGGAATGGAAAATTTAGTTTGTTTCATGATTCAAAATTGGTTGGTTTTGGTTCTTTATCAAGTTATGATAATCTTTATTTAATCGATACGATTGCTTCATTTAATGAATCTTTACAACTAAGTACTCAAGGCATAAAAAGAAAATTAACAAATGAGAATTCAGCTGCGTTATGGCACAGACGATTAGGTCATATCTCCAAACGGAGAATAGAAAGACTTGTGTCAGACGAAATTCTAAACCCTTTAGATTTTATAGATTTTGATATTTGTATCAATTGCATAAAGGGTAAACAAATCAACAAAAGGAGATTTGAGGCCAATAGGACTTTAGATGTCTTAGAACTTATACACACAAATATTTGTGGACCATTTCCTACAGTTGCTTGGAATGGTCAACAATATTTTATAACGTTCATAGACGACTTTTCAAGATATGGCTATATTTATCTCATTCATGAAAAGGCAAAGTCATTAGATGTGTTAAAAAATTATAAGGCTGAAGTTAAGAACCAACTCAACAAAAGAATTAAAAGCGTTAGGTCTGACCGTGGTGGTGAATACTATGGTAGATATGACGGTTCAGGTGAACAACGTCTAGGACCATTTGCTAAATTCCTAGAGAAATGCGGTATCATCCCACAGTACACTATGCCGGGTTCGCTCACTATGAATGGTGTTGCTGAAAGGCGAAACAAGACGCTTAAAGACATGGTAAGGAGTATGATTGGTCATTCTACTTTGCCAAAATCACTCTGGGGAGAAGCCCTTAAGACTGCAGCATATATCCTTAATAGGGTTCCAACAAAAGCAACAGGAAAAACCCCTTATGAACTTTGGACAGGCAAAAAGCCTAGTTTAAAACACTTTCATATTTGGGGTTGTCCAGCTGAAGCAAGGCTTTGTCGGCCAAATGAAAAGAAACTGGACTCAAGAACAATAAGTTGTTATTTTGTTGGATATTCTGAAAGATCTAAGGGGTACAAATTTTATGATCCTATAACTAAGTCGATTTTTGAATCAGGACATGCTCGGTTCTTTGAGGATGTCGATTTTGTAAGGGGAGATATAGTTAAAGAATTTGTCTTTGAAGAGGAATATGTTGATATTCCCACAGGTGTTATTGGCATTGTTCAGGATCCTTTTCCTGGCTCTATTCAAGACAACAAATCAAGACAATGTAGAACTTCCTATGGAAGAAGTTGTTCCAGAAGAACAAACTATTCTTCCTCAAGAACCTATACCATTAAGGAAATCCACTAGAGAAAAGAGAAGTGCAATACCAGATGACTATGTTGTATATCTCCAAGAACATGAGAATGGAATTGGATTGATGGAGGATGATCTAATTACCTTTCATCAAGCTATGGAAAGTTCTAATTCTCAAAAGTGGATTGATGCCATGAATGAAGAGATTAAATCCATGAGGGACAATGATGTCTGAGATCTTGTTCCATTGCTAGAAGGGGCGAAACCCATTGGTTGCAAATGGATATTTAAGACCAAGAGGGATTCAAAAGGTGACGTGGAAAGGTTCAAGGCTCTTCTTGTAGCAAAGGGATTTACACAGAAAGAAGGAATTGACTATAAATAAACTTTTTCTCCAGTTTCTTCTAAAGACTCTTTTAGGACTATAATGGCATTAGTAGCACATTTCGATCTTGAGTTACATCAGATGGATTGAAAGACAGAGTTTCTCAATGGTAACATTGATGAGACAATTTATATGGTGCAACCGGAAAATTTTGTTTCAAAAGATTCAGAGAATTTGGTTTGCAAACTTAAGAAATTCATCTATGGGCTCAAGCAAGCATCTCGACAATGGTATTTCAAGTTTCATCATGTGATCACCTCGCGTGGTTTTGAGGTGAATTTAGTTGATGATTGTATATACCATAAGTTTTGTGGGAGCAAATATATTTTTCTGGTTTTGTATGTTGATGATATTATGCTTGCCAACAATTATATAAATTTATTGCATGAAACCAAGAGTTTTTTATCTAAGAATTTTGAGATGAAAGATCTTGGCAATGCATATTTTGTATTGGGCATACAGATACACCGAGATCGTTCTCGTGGTACTCTTGGTACTCTTGGGTTGTCTCAAAAAGGTTATATCGAAAAGGTTCTAAAGAAATATGGCATGCAAGATTGTAAACCAGGCAATACCCCTGTAGCTAAGGGAGACAAGTTTAGTCTCGATCAGTGCCCTAAGAATGCCTTTGAAGAAAAGGAAATGCAGAAGATTCCTTATGCATCAGCAGTAGGGAGTCTATAATATGCTCAGGTTTGTACGCGTCCATATATTGTGTACGTTACAGGGATGTTGGGTAGATATTTGAGTAATCTAGGAGTGGATCATTGGAAGGCAGTTAAACGTGTCATGCGATACTTACAGAGAACAAAAGACTATATGCTCATATATCGGAGGTTGGATCAGCTTGAGATCATTTGGTATACTGACTCCGATTTTGCTGGGTGCCAAGACAGTATGAAATCTACATCAGGCTATGTATACATGCTATCTGGAGGTGCTATTTCGTGGAAGAGTGCTAAACAATCTCTTATAGCCTCTTCTACTATGGCAGCTGAGTTCATAGCATGTTATGAGGCATCTAATCATGAAATTTGGCTGCGAAATTTTGTCACAAGACTACGTATAGTGGATGGTATAGAAAGGCCACTTAAGTTATTTTGTGATAATAAGTCAGCAGTTCAATTTTCCAACAACAACAGAAGTTCAACGAAGTCTAAACATATAGACATCAAGTTCTTGGTTATTAAAGAAAGAGTTCAGAGTAAACAGTTGTCTATAGAACATATTGATACAAACTCCATGGTTGCGGATCTGTTTACTAAAGGATTAATACCCAAAATGTTTCATGAGCACACTGCTCGTATGGGTGTTATGTCTTTAGTGATGTTCAGTTTTAGTGGGAGTTTGTAATTTTATTTTATTTTTGAATGTTCTATATGACATAGACATATTTTTCAATATATGTATGGTTTAAGTATATTTTCTGCAGAAATAAAGTTTTGGTATATTTAAACTCTGAATTTGTTATGGTTTGATCTCACTAAGGTTTAAGGAGGACCTAATGGAATTAGGCATGTTAAGATCACATTACATGAGAATTCCATACTACACATCCATATCATGATTCATGTTATTCATTTGTGTCAACATACGTGACCATTGATGGGTTTAGTTACGATAAATGTAACAAAGACTACATTGATCCTATGTTGGTATGATTGATGAACTGAATTGGTAAAAGATGCATTTGATAATTATATAATTATAAGATAACACATATAGTCCAAGTGGGAGATTGTTGGATCCTTAATCCAACATTGGTCTTATATGTGAATAATTATATATTAAGGACACCTTCGGTTATGCCAAATTAAAAGTGATCAAATAAATTAAATTGGTCAATTATGTATCTGAAAGGATATGGGACCTTTAATATGCGGTAACTAAAGGGTAATTCTATTTTGTGATGGGTAAAAATAGAAATACCAAAAGGCAGCCTTATTTGTCTATAAATAGGTTAGGTCTCCAGGACACACTACGTTCTTTTCTTCTGACATCCCATTATCAGAAAGAAATAGAGAGATTGCTAAAGGGTTCTCTCAAGAGAGTACGTGTTGATCTGAAAGGCCAAACCGTAGCGCTCTCTTATTATTATGAATTAGGTATACTTCCATTTTTTTTTTGTTTCTGATGATTAACATGATAGATTCAGGGATATATAGATGATAGTTTTCATCAAGCTTAAGTTTGGTTCTAACATGTTCTCCTCTTGTTGTTGAATTTTAGGGCTTGTTTTTGGATCTTCAATTAGTTTATGAACGTTTAACATCCTAATCACCCTTTGATTCACTTGATTAATGGCATTAGAAATTTGATTAAATATATCAATTTTATCAAAATTTCTCACATTTTCAAGGAAGCTAATTCTTGTGTTGACGAATTAACTAAGTTAAGCCTAGATAACTCTTTACCCTTCTCTTGTTTTGAAGTTGTTCCCCATGTGTTACTCCCTTTTCTTTCTTTAGTGCTAGTGGTAGCTAGTCTGCTAGGAGTTTTGCCTAGTCTATTTTGTCCTTTGGGCTTTTAGCCCCATTGTATAGTTAATATATATATTTTCTCATTTTTTTCCTTATGAGAACCAACATAGAGGACAAATATGAATAATAAAATAAACAAAATAATGAATCTCTTATAAGAATTTAGAAATCCTACGACACGACCTGAACAAGAAAAATCAAAGAAATTTTAAATCAAATGATAATTATTATGTTTAAGCCACTTAAAAACCTAGAAAAGAAGAATATCTAAAGTTTTGTTTTCTAATTTAGGAGTATGAAAATTAGGGTTAATTTTAATTTATGCTAGCTTAATATTTCTTTTAATTTGTATTTTGAGCTAGAAATTTATGTTTTAATAAAATAGTTTCTGTCTTAAGTTAGAGGGTCGAACTACACGGATTACTAGGTTATTGTTTAAGATTTATATGTTATCATGTTTAGTGGTCTTGATTATAGTAATTATTAAAATGTTTGAGTTTTTTACTTAAATTATTGTTATTAGGCTTGATCATATTAGTTACTAACCCTTGTAGAGTTTCACTTTTCATTATAAATATTCATGTAAGACTTCTTAGAATATAACTTTATTTTTTATAAGAATTAAGAGTTTATCTCTTTGATAGAAGCTTGTGTGTCTTTTAGAGTTCTTGAAAAGGACTATTATTTAAATTTTATCAAAAGTTCCTCAAACTATTGTGATGATTCTACATTGAGTTTATTTTTCTCTATTCTCTATTTAATTGAGTTTGTGATAATTTTTTCTCTTGTTCTCTTTTTTATATTTTTTAGTTTTCTTGTTTGTTCATGTATGAATTTTTTTTATGAAAATTTTTTATCTCTTAAGATTAGGGAAGGAGAATATACGGGGAATTTATTTTACTTTTTAAAATGTTTATATGATATAAAAATTTTTAAAATATGTCAAGAGAAAATGTAATAAAAAATATTTTTAATTATTATTATAATATAATATAATTATTATTTTTTCATTCATTCAAATAAATAAAGATAATTTTTATTTTAATCAATCTATATAATAAAATTTTTAATTATATTTTTATATTTTTTTCTTTATTTCTCAAATTCACTCTTTATTTAAACAAAATCTCACAAAAAAGAAATATAAGGAGAGAGAAAATTAACCTCAAAAGTTCTCCAAAAGCAAATCTTTATTGCATAAACTTTGTAGAGAGAGATTTGCTTTTTCTTTAGGCACTATTTATCATAAAAAATATAAATTTTTTTTTTAATAATATACCATCAAGTATTTAGATAAATTAGTAAGAGTTGTTTAAATTTGTAGTCTCTGGTTCAAGTGAGGCTTGATGTGTCAAGTTTTTTTTTCTATTTTTTGTTGGTTTGGTTGAATTAAAAAGTTTGATACAAATTATGCATGTTACTAAATTTTATTGTCTCTTGATAATTAATTATTGTTAGTTTTAGAGATTAAAATTTAAAATTTTGAAAACTAACTTTAATTAAATTGTATATTTTAAGGACTAGAGTGTGAGTTTATCAGTTAAAAAATATATGATTTATTTTGTACATGTTTTTAACTTTAAAAAATTTATAATGAAAATTTATATATTGTTGAATAAAATCATTTATTAATAAATATATTGACTAAATAAAAATGGTATTAAAATATTTTTGTTGAATGTAGTAAAGATTTGAAAAAAATTAAATTATAATAATTATAATTGGATAAAATTTTGAATAATATTAATTATTATATATGCTATTATGTTTGTGTTAGCGTTATTTATTATATAATTTTAAAATACAAATATTATAAAATAGAAATTTTCTATTTTAAAAAAAATTGTAAATTGGTTTTTGTGTAATTGTATATTAGTTATTATATAATAGAAAATTTGTATATTTATTGAAGTAATAGATAGAAAATTTGTATGTTTATATATTAATTACAAAAAAATTTGTTGTTGTATAATGTAATTATATGTAATATATTTTAGTAAAAGAAATTTTAGTAAAAAAAATGTTGTTTCATTATTATATGTTTTTTAAATTAATTTTTGTTTGTACTGAAATATAAAAATTTAAATTTAAATAAAAATCACATCAATTTTATTATAAAAAAAAACATCATTTTTACTATTATTAAAAATTTTATTTTTATCAAAATCATTATTCCAATGTATGTAATAAATTATAATCGACATCATAACTATCATACGATAAATTAATATCTCCAACATTGAAACTTACAATAAATAATACAAAAATTATAAAATAAATAAATGAATAATATAATTTTTTATTTTATTTTAATATTTTTTTCATTTCATTGGTTATATTAATTAAAGGATTGTCATTCATTATTATTTTCATTATTATTGCTCAAAAGTATTTATTATGCAATTTACATATTCTTTATCACACATTTGAAAATTATTATATATTTTTTTCTTCAAGAGATTCAGAAATCTTTCCATCATACTAAAAATATTTTAATTTTTTGAAAGCTTCAATTTAAAAAAATTCATAAATATATTATAACTAATATCACTTCTTATTTGTACTGTCTTTTTATTTCCTTCAAGTATTAAATCTTCTATTCCTTTAAATATTTTACTATTATAGTTAATAACTAAAATAATTTGACTCATTTTAAAAAAATATTAATTAAAATACAAAAAAAATTTAACTATTATAAAAATTTTGTAACTAGTGTACAAATTTTGTAAAAAAATGACAAACAAGATATTATGAACACAAATTAATTTTGCAATTGATTATGAAACATGAATTATGCATAAATTATGAAATAAGTTTGCGATTTAAATATGATTCTTTTACAAATTAAAAATGTGACACATAATTAGATTTTGACATATTAAAGCATGTGTTAACATATGGCATGGAAAAGCATCACATATAAGATGCTAACACATGTCAAAATTGAGTTATGTAGAACATTTTCAATTTCTTCAATAATTCAAACGTGCCACTTGTTAATACAAGGTGCAAGATACATTTCTAAAATGTTCAAAGTATATAACATGGCATGTGTCCATGCAAGGTTTGTGATACCTCTTCACAATGCTTAACACTCCATAGTTAACTAGGTATCATTAATGGATTATTTCATTAAGTTTTTTTATAAATCAGCTACATAATTGCTTCACCAAAAATTTCCTCTACCTTTACTATAATTTAATAGTTTTCATTTTTTATTTAGAGTTGAACCTTAGATTTAACAACAAACTTAAAAGTCACATACATACACTATACACTAATACTTTCAAATAATACTTGCATTCTCTATAAATTATTAATGTTTAGAATTTTGTCTATTTTAAAATTTTATTCATTGCTGTAGAAAGGTCTCGTACTAGAGGTGTCAAAAAGGGCTTTAATCTAATGGTCAACCCTACCCAGCTTTGAAATAATCCATTCAACCCTATCCATATATTAATTAAAAATAATTAATTAGACCCTAAATTGATTAACTCAAAGTATGTGGATCAAAACAGAAATATCTATGAGCTAAGTTTGACGCTGAAAATACTCCAAAATTATACTCAAAATTTTAATTAACATCCATCTCCGTTTGGAACTACATTTATTATTCATGTGCATTTGTTTATTTCTTTTTCTTTTCATTATTCTTCAATTTTGTATAACATCGTTACAACAAAGAAAGTCAAATCAAATACATTAAAAAAAACTTTATTATTAATTAATAAAAATATTACTATTATATTAATTTTAAACGTATAAAATTATTTTTTAAGAAAATATTATTTTTAAATATTCAAAAATAATCTTAAAAGTTAATGACAATAAAATTTTTATGACCTAATTGAATGACATATAAATTTATGTATATTTCAATTTCAATAGTTGAATTTTGAAATATAATTATTGAATTTTTAACATATTTTTAAAGATATGCTTATTTATAGTGCTTGAAAAAAATACATGTATGCAATTGTTCCTCTCTAAAACACATTTCTTTTACTTTTATTAGTTTTTTTTATTGCTTTAATAAAATCAATCATAAAATATATAAATTATGACATAAACTTTGAACAAACACTAACTATCTTCATAAAATGTATGTCTATAAATCTACATATACACTTACACCGTGAAAAGTACATATTATGTTATCGTTGTTAAATTATTTTTTTCATCTCTTTACTTTTTTCATTTCTTTATCATTCGTCGAATTACTTTAGACAACTGTAGTAAATACTATTTATCATAACCAACTTAATTAAGGCTTAAAATATTATAATTTTAGAATAAAATATCAAATAATATAAAATTTAAATGATTCAAAAAATTAGTTTAGTTATATATTTATATTTGAATGATAAAAAATTAGATATGATAAATATATTCATTTCGTTTTATATTAAATTTTATTTCAATATTTTATATTTATTTAAAATTATTTATTGCTTTAAAATATAAAAATATATTATTTATACTAATGTCTATATTTATTAATAAAAATAAATCTTATCAATTAATTATTATAATAAACAATATTATTTCAATAATACTTTTACTATTTATCTGTCAATAACTAGTATTTTAAATATAAATAATTTAATAAAATTTATCTATTTTATTATAGTAATTAATAAAATTATTTAATAGAATGCATGCATTGATACTAAATAATATCTAAAATAATATTTTTATATAAAAAGTAATAGATAAGCAATAATAATGTACAAGAATAACGAAACTTAAAAAAAACATCTGAACAAGTTTTTCATGAATTATAAATATATTTTTAGTTTAAATAAAAATTATAAATATATTTTTTGTAGAATAATATATAAAAAGTATCAGATTTTTTTTATATGGTATTTAAAAATAATATATTTTAAAAAATTATAAAATATATAATTCAAAAATTGTTAATGATGATTCTTAGTGCGTTACAGAAATTGAGAGACGAAATAATGGAAAGTTTAAAAATTTTAAAACTCACAATTTTTTTAAAACTCAAGACTCACCAATCATAATTTTTTTAAAAAAATAATAAAATTTTGAAAATAACAATTGCCACAATAAAAAAGTTTAAATAAAAAAATGTCATTTGTGATTTTTATCATTTTTTAAAATTCTTATATTTTTGTAATTTTTTTCACGATACTACTTATATATAACAAAAATGTCACTGTTATTTAATACTAATGAAGCTCTATGTATTAAAAAAATATAATAAAATGATTTTTTATTATTACGATAAAACATTTATTTAATTGTATGAATACATTTAAATTATATTTTTTAAAATTTTAATTTAATCTTGATATTGAAAATACATTATCAATACATATAATTTTTTATAATTTAAGAATTTTTAACTGTATAAATTGTTAAAGTATACATTAATTTATTAGGCTTTTTAACTTACAAAGCTTTTTACTCTATTCCACGTTAGAACGGTACCGGAGAGGGGCAGTTGAATGTTTTTGATGGCTCTGTTATGCACGTCCTCTCACATTTAATCACACCGTAAAAATTTAACTAATTTATTAAATAACTTCACCTAAAACTTTTCCAATATTCAACTTTTTAACAGCCCATGAAGCAACTCCATGTACATTTGAGTACACTACTTATAGCTGTAGGTGATAGCCCTATTAAGAGTCGTGTACTTCACGGCTACTTCATGTTGTCAATAAAATAATATTGAAGCATCGAATACTTTGACAATCAGCTATGGACATGCACTCCATTTTCAATGGCTGATGAATGGCTTCCTTTAATTATTAATTTTTATTAAGCACTAATCAACTTTTTATATTATATTAAACATGCCACTATTTTGTGCTCTATCAAATGGTTCGTGTTTTCTTAATGTTGCCTCCATGGATTTCTATTAAAGTATTAGCGATTAATTTGATTTTTGGACTTTTCCATATCAGCATAGTACTTGTTAAGATCCTGTTGGTGAAATTCCACCTGAAAAGACCTACAACTTGGAGGAAAAGAATAGGATAAAGCATTGGTTGTGACTCTTTTTTCAAGTGTTATTTATTGTTACTTGAGCTCATGTTACTTTAAGCAATTTGAATATTGAACCGTCAGGCCCAAGGCTCCAACGGTGCATAACTGTTTTAACCTTGGAATGTTGCAAAGGTTTGCTTCATGGTCAAAGTTTACCTGAAAGTTCTCTCAACTTAGAATAGGCATGGCACCGTTTTTAGGAACTTTCTTTTGTGGGTTGTCTCTTCTCTTTTGAAGATCTTACTCGTGGTGGGTTTTTTTGTTTTTCCTTGTTTGAGATTTTTTTTAAAAAAAAATCTATTTATTTATCTCTCCTTTTATTATTTATCTTATTTTTATTCTTTTTTACTATATTTGACTCATCTTTCATGCGTTTAAATTCATTAAAATTACCTTCAAACTTGTGCTAATTCAGAAAGAGAAAAAGAAAACAAATTGGAATTGCTTTTAGAAAAGAGAAAAAACAATCTATTTCTTATAATTAGATTTGTTGGGCTAGAAGTGAGAAATTAGTTTTTAATGTTACTTTGTTTATAATATTTGGATGATTGCTAAGTTATGGTTAGTATCGAGTATTTGTACTTGATCTTTTACTAAATATTAATTGTAAATTGCGAAACCCTAAACTCTTAATATATATCATACTTTGATTATAAGTATCTATATGAATATTTGGGGGGAAAAATATTGCAAATGTTTAAGTAACTGAATGATAAATTAGGGTTTCCCAAACATTGACATGTGAATCCTTGTGAATTGGATAAGGAAACACCCTTTCAATTAATTTAAGCACACGGATCCTCGCATAAAGATTTTGGTTAGCTCTTCTATGTACTGACAAATTTAAACAGACAAATTGGTATAACACTGTCTATTTCATGTCACAATTTTTTCAGTAGAATTATCTGAAAGTAATTATATGTGCATAAAAGATCGATTTTTGAAGTGTAAGCCGCCACGCTAACGAGAACGAGGTATGAACCCCGGTAGGCACATCTGGTGGAGACAAAAAGAAAACAATCAACTGTGATGTCTCCTGCATGACGGGGCACTGAAATTATGGCGTTGCGTATAATACCTTGCTACTATCTTTACTATAGATTGTCTGCTACTGTTAATATGAATATCCGTGGACAATAATTTCTTTAACGTGCTATAAGTTAGAACTTAGAATGGCCCAGTATACATGAACATGATTTGAACTTTGTTAAGCTATGCTGGGTTGGGTTGAATTCTTGACCACATCAAAGTAAGAGATGATTACTTCTAACTTTAACCAATCTTTCTGTACAGATAGTGTCTGCTAGTGAAGGTAAGAGTCAACATCAAAGGAGAAAGTAGCATCTTCGAGACTCTAAACTAGTTTCATAAATAAGTATTAAAAGAAAAACATTGCGACACACTGGAAGATTGGATAAGAACTGTGACGAATTAGGTGTCAATTTGTTTTGGATTTAGAACTTTGCATACACTTTCTAGAAAAATTGTCCCGTATCGCGTGTGCGTGCGTTCATTACGGTGAGAAGATACAAAAAGATTTTAGATATGTCAGTGTTGCAATCTAATTCGTTCGGTTTTTTTACTTCCTTGGTTTTAAATAAAGATTCATTTTGGTTCTTGACTAATTACATTGACATTATTTTAATTCCTGAAAAATAAGTGTCACTAATTTAAGTCATTTAATTATATAAATAAATTAAAACCACGATTCATGTACAAGTGATGAGATTAATAACAAGGAGAATTTGGTTCACTAAAGAAGTCGGTCTCTCGTTTAATGTCCAATCGTGCTCAAATATGATTATTTCTTTCCAAATACTTGTAGAAAAAATAATAACAATGAGATTGATAAATTAAATTAGTTGTATTTTATTTTTAAGATATAAAATTATTTAAAGTTGAATGATTAAATTAATCTTTCAAATTTTAAGATAATAATTTTTTTAAAATAAGTAAATAGCTCTTAAAAATATAAACTTTTTTAGAATTAGTTTTTATAAAATATTTTGGTTGATTTTAGTCTTGAAAATTTTTCTTTTTTAAAAATAGTTCTTATCATTAATTAAGAGTTGTTAAGTGATGATTTAGTAAACAATATTTCACGTAATACTTACCATGCAAAATGTTAGCTTCAAACATGACAAGACATAAATAAATAATTAGTTCCTAACAAATATATCTTTTTAGAATTTAGTTTCTATTAAATTTTTGTTTTGATTTTAATGCTATAAAATTTATCTTTTAAAAAATAAATTCTACTGTTATCACTTGAATCATAATTCTTGATTTACAAAATATTTTACACCTCATTTTTCTCTTAAGATGTAGCCAAAATATCATTTTTTAAAAAAAATTTATAAGATGAGTGAAAGAAGTCATATTATATAAGGTAGAAAGAATTATTCTATTATATTCTCATGAGTCCATATTTCTATTTTTTTTACCAGCTGAGATAATGTAGAAGTTCTCTTTTATATGTGAGATCGGATGACTTGTTTTTATTGTATTCAAATTTATTTTGAATAATAAGAGTATGAACTATTTTTTTCGTAACAATAAAAATAGAAAAATTAAAAAAATTTAAAACATTGCATGTTGGTGTATTTCAAATAGTGAAATACTTTGATATTAAATGTAATGATAAAAATTATCTTATTTAAAACAAAAAAAAATAATTTTAAAAATAATGTATTTCTTAAAACTAGTTACTTATTTAAGTATAATGTGTAAAACTAGTTACTTATTTAAGTATAATGTGTAAAACTAGTATTCTATGTGACTAATATTACGTGAAATAATGTTTGCTCAGTTATTACTCAATGATCTTCAGTTATTTATAGGGACTATTTTTTAAAAAAATTATAATACTGATTCAAAAATGAAATATACTTTTTTAATACCAAATGGGGCTAACAAACCTAATGGATAGTCTCGTTAGAATTAGCTTCAATACAAACCATTTTAAGATTTTTGGATTTAATCCACTGAAGGCCAGCAAAAATAGCCTAACATTCAGCTGAGTGGATGGTAGAAATCCAATTTTTAGGACAAAAAATAAGAGTTATTTTCGTACCATATCTTACAAATTATAACTCCAAAAAATGTGTCAATTCTTACACTATTCAAATTGTTAGGTTGCAAGTTAAAAGCTTGTCAAGAACTAAGCTCACAATTATAAAATATACTCCAATTATCTTGAGAAATAAAATGATCCCAAATATAGTAGCAAACTCATTAACTTGAGAAATAAAATTGATTCAGGAGTAAAAAAGCATCTATAACAAATATCAAAATTAAGTAAGCCTCTCATAAAAATTTTCTCATTTATAAGTAATTTATTATAGATGACTTTCTAGAGAAATAACTAAATTTTAGGAGGAACTTTTCATTGTCAGCTACATATATTTAAAACTATCACATTAACAACCGGATGAGGATTATTCATCTTAAGCAAAAGTTCATAAGTAAATTTAGCAGAGAAAAGCAATTCAAATTTTGGTTAAAGTGAGGAGAATTAGGCACAACAAAATTGTTAAGAGGATTAAAATCAGAAATACAATTACAAACCTCGGGCAATAAAAGTTGACAATTGGACAGTCTAACATATAATTCGGAATGGGATTAATAGTAAACTGAAATAGTTTACGCCTTCCAAGAAGTCACTAGTTAATCCAAAATTTAGCAAAAGAACCATCTCAATATCCCAATTCATACTCTGCATTAATTGGGGCCAAAGGGAAGCAATGTCTTTCCAAATATAGCAGTTCTTCTTATTTTTACTTGAAATAGGGGAATAGTCTGGCCTAGAGTCATACTTAGCTCTTAAGACTTGAACCAAAGTTCATTAGGAGAACTAATCACTTTCCACCCTAATTTTAACATATACACAGAGTTAATTCTATGAAGTTCTCTAAATCCTAACCCCTCTTTCCTTCTTAGGAGAACAAATTTTACCCCATGAGATTAAGGACATATCTTACTATTGGTCGAACACTAAATTAAATTATTGCACAGACCATTAATATCGTTACAAATATCTTTAAAAATTAGTTAGGTTTGCATCAAGTAATTAGGAATGTTTAAGATGCAAGATTGAGTTAAAGTAGTAACCATATCAGCAAAAGACACAACTAGAAAAAATGTTTTTGACACTGAAAAAATCAATCAGTTAAATTTGTAAATTCGGTCAAAACTGTAATTACCCACTAACTTGAATTAATGGCTAACATGCTTCTTGCAAACTTATTTAGCGACCAAAATATTGTTCCGTCCCAAAAATTTGAAATTAGCAATCAATTAAATCATCGCAACAAAAAAAAATAGTGAAAAATGTTATCACAAAAATTTGTATGCAACCAAAACAATCACTAAAATTTCGGAGGCAAATCAGTGGTCTATTACAAAATCAATCGCAAATGTGCAATATCATGTTCGATGACTATTTTGGTGGCTAATTAGTGAGCACCATTTTTTATAGTTATTTCGGTCAATCATCTGCAACACTAATTCAGTGACTATTTTGGTGGCTAATCAGCGATCACTCTTCTCAGTGGCTAATTTAGTTGCAGAAAAACAACGCTATTTTTTGTGATGAGTATTTATATAATAAATTCAGTTATTAATTCCTCAAATCCAAATTTGGTAAATAAATTTGGCCACTAATAAAGATGAATAATTTATTTTGCATTTTTTCATATTTATTAAACCTGCTTGTTATAAAGAAATGAACTCAATTAACAACCTTTTTCATTTAAACCAAACATAAGGAAGGTAGAAAATAAGAGGATTGCCAAAGCGTCTAATCACAAACGTTTCAAAATAAACTATAATGAAATTCCAATTTCAAGTCTCATGACCAAGATGACAATGACAAAAGGAAATGAAAAGGAGAAGATAGTTTGCCTACAAGCTAACACTATTACAACTACATTTTGACTTATACAGCAAAAATGTTGAAAATATTTGACCCCAAAGTGCAAAGATCTCCACTTTCTCGATGAAATACAACCTTATCCTTCCTTCTTGATTAAATCTTTTGATTCACCATTGGATGGTATCTGCAAGCATCCAGTTAAACATCATTTAGAAGATATAGCCACATAGCAAAAGTTAGTCACATAAAGCTTCAAAATTTATTTGAAAAAAATAAATAAAGACTATTGCTTAATATACTTAATAGCAAGTAATTCATACCGGAGGTATTTCAATGCCAAAATAATTAAAAAGAAAAATATGTATATTACAGTGAAGATTTGTTATTGTACCTCTCAATAGAGTATCAGCATCTATTAACCTTAGCATCTTAATTCAACAAATCATCCCAGCATATCTGCTTTGATTGAATCATAAGAGCATGACGTATTAGAGGTATTGCGTTAGTCAAGACAGACAAGCATCAAAGGAGCTAAGATTTATAATGTGTTTTGATAAGATTCATATACTTAAGAGGAACCTGGTTTCTGACAGCCGCAAAAAGCACGGAAAAAGACACCCAAGTAAAATTTGAAACCTTTGCCGTGCTAGCAGCCATACTAGGAAAATTTACCTAAGAGGTATATAAGCAACAGAACTAAGCACTACATGATTTAAAACCAAAAGAAAATTTTCAAAACCTTATATCCTCTAATGGTGCATCACTACATCAAAACTTTAAATTCCTCAATATTCTTAGTTTTATTCCTCTTAAAATTGGTAGTCTACTTCCAGTTCCAATCAAAACATCCACAATAAAATGGCATAACTGCTTTTGTTATTTTGGAATAGATTAACTGCATCATTTTTTTTTCCACATCAATAGAAAAATTTTAAACAATAAAATCTTGGAAATATAAGGTAACAAGATAAACTGAAACAAAGAAAGCACTCAAACAAAAATAACAGTTAAAAAATATGCATTAACATTTTTAAAAATAAATTCCTATAACTTTAAAATATTTTAATTAAATTCGTAACAATCATTATCTTTATATTTCGATTAACATTTTTAATTTACTAATTTTTTTTGTGATTATTTTTATAAGTATTTTTTAAAATTTTTAAATTATATTGTTTTTATGTGGTAAATAATTTAACACTAAATTGTTAACTTATCTTTTAAATTATATTTATACTCGCATGTTCAATATAAAACAACAAAAATTAAATACATATAAAATTAGTTAAGTGTAACATCCGGGAAGCATTTTTAAGATTCGAACAAGAGTGTTTTTAGAAATATTCTTTAAAGGGAGGATTTTAGGATAAGAATTATTAGAGATATTTTATGACGATCTAAAAAAAATAAATTACTCTACTTATATTTGTTGGTATTATTATTGTTATTTTTATTTTTATAATTGTGTGAAAATATTATTAATTTATTTTTATGAAAACACTAAATTTTTGTGTGTTACCATTATGATCTCTAACAAAACAGTGTTTAATGAATAATTAAAAAGAAATGAAAGGTTTTATTTTTAAATTATTAAAAATTCTTGTCAAAACTAATTCTTTTAGAAACAAAAAATATCTTCCAAAAATAAAAAAATATTTATTTTAAATAATAAAAATATTCTCCTCTAGTTTAATATTTATTTTAAATAATAAAAATATTATCCTCTAGTTTTCAAAAAACAAATATTTTAAAAAAGGTATTTTCTTTTAAAAAATTTAAAATGACATTCCCTCTTAATCAATAAAAAAATTCCCTTTCAAAATTTAAAAATTAATTTTTAAAAAATTTAAATATCTTTTTAAATAATCATTTTTTGAAATTTTAAAAATATATTTTTTCTGTCTTTTCAAAAAATAATTTTTAAATAAATAAATGCATAAATAAATATTTAACCTACAAATTTAAAAAAATTTCATGTTCAAAAAATAAAAAATATTTTTCCAATTGAAATATGGTGGCTAATTTTTTTCTTTTATTTACTCATCAAATTACCAACAAAATTTTTTTATTTAACCACCACCAAATTTTAGCCACTAAAAAATTTGGTGGCTAATTAAATTACTAAATTTTTTATTTTATTTTATTATAATAAATATTATTTGTTATTAATTTGGTCACTATTAGTAACGAACTTTTTTCAAGGTTAAATACAGTTGTTTAATAAAAATTTGAAAAGTCTCACTAATAAAGTTGGCCAAAAAAAATCAATATTAGTAGAAAAATAATTTAGACTTTTTTTATTAATTCTTTAAAAAATAGAACAAAACCTTGGAATAGTATCATTAATTCTATTAACTTGCTGAATTTTAATTTTTGCTATAAGAATTATATCATCTAAAAAAAATGGGAGATTTTTTAACCATTGATACCAAAGAAAAAAAAAGGAGGTTCATCTCCCATAATTAATTTTATTACTAATGCAATGGGTCAAATGTTCAATATATAAGACAAACGGATAAAAGATCATTTTGTTTAATTCTTTTCGAAGGATAAAAAGTGTCACTAAAAGAATCATTCCTATTAATGCACATAGATAAAGAAAAAATATAATAAAAAATAAGGTTGATAAAATCTGAGTCAAAACCAACAAGATGAAGAATATCATAGACAAAATTCTAGTTCAATCTATCATAAGTTTTTTCTAAATCTAATTTTAGGATCATGAAAGCTTGAAAGAGTGCAAGATTGTCTAAAGACTAATTATATTTCATTTCTTACCTACTAGGGATATAGGATATCAAATAGGAAGGACAAATTTTAATCTATTAACCAAAATGTTACTCTTAATTGTTCGTGGGCAAATATATTTGTCAAAAAATAATAAAGAATTTTAAAATAAGTTTCTAAAATATCGTCTTATAAAAATTATTTTTAATTAGTAAGAATTTCTTGATTTAATTGTTTAAATAACAAAATTTGTATTAAGTATATTTAAAAATAAATTAATTATCAATGAAATTTAAAATAAGCAACACAATTGGACATGTTGGCTACGGTAAAACCTAATTTTTCATTCAATTTGAGCTCAAAATGCACTCTAAAACTTAACTGTGGCCTTCTCATATTAATTTACATAAAAGTTAGTTTAATAACCTAATAAAATAATGGTTACAAATAAATATACTATAAAAGTATGTCAAAATATAGATTTATCAACTCGCTCGTACTTAAGTAAATCTTGACTAAAAATAATAGAATAACTTAAAACATATTACCACAATAAGGAATATGAGACAAATGAGATAAAAGAAACATCTTATATTCTTTAACTTTTCACTCAAACATCAAATCAAGATATTCTATATTCTTCTCTCTCTAGGTGTTTAGGAATAAAAGAAAATATTACTTAGTTCTTAAAAAAAAAGAAGTATACTATCGTAAGCTTAACTATAAATCAATTCTCTACTAAATAAATTGACGTTATCTTTTATAGAAAGTAACAAAAATGGTTTGAAAAACACAAATCAATAGGCATCATGTTATCTCCATCTTAAATATCTCTATTTACACCTTTTTACTTTAGACTAACAAATTTTATCCTTCAACATACATCTCCTTTTATCGATCAAGAAAACAGAAATTTGTTTTTACTACAACTAATTTCTAAAAGAAAAAAATAATATGTCATTCTAACCACAATTAGGCATAAAGAGACGGAGGAGTCTCTTAGTCAAATCACCTCGATATTCATGTCATAATTTAAAATCAATAAAACACTTGTAGCAACGCAACTAAAAAGAAAATTTTTAAATATTTTTAAAGATCATGTACTTATTTAAATTTTATTTATTTTTAGTCATGCTAGGAATTATTAAAGATAAATTAAAAATTAAAATATATTATTATGATTTTTAATAAAGAAAGTTATTCAATATTCTTAACATTTTTTTTTCTATTTTTGTGACATGAATAACTATACATAATTGCTAATATGCATTAAAAGTGTAAGGTTTACAACTATTGCAAAAATCACATTCATGATCTCAATTCCCTTTGTAATAGGTAGGGAGAGAGGGTTCATTGACAATTGAGCGCTTGCAAGTGTGCATAATTTAATTAATTGTGATGTATTAGAAACTACAAAATTATTGAGATGACATCTGAGGTTCACTCATTATCGCTTTCAGTGAAATAATAATTTGGACTTTTGGGACACACTAAATACAGGATTAGGAATCTTGGATCCCACATAAATTTACACATTAAAATTTCGAAAAATATTAACTTGGATCGAGTTTAATTAATTAATAATATAATTTAATTTAAAAGTTATGATATTTTTATAATTTAAAGTTAATGCAATCTTAAAAAAATTATATAAATAAATATAATTTTTCAAAAGAACTCCCCATCCTCATGTATACCTTGTGAGCATACAACTAATCCTTTACGGTACAGATTAATATGTTAATTATTTTTCCGTAAATGGCAAGTTCAAGGTTCAAGCTTTCATCCCCTTCTAAAAAAACAACACATTTCACTAATCACTGTGTCAACCCTTATATATTCAATAAGCTAATATAGTTGTTTCGTGAACAAAAACTATAGTTTCCTAATTTATGAAAAATTATTAATTGAGTTTATTAAAAACTAATTTCAAATACTTTTTTTAATTTAACATTTTAAATAAGTAATTTTTTAATCATTTGACATATTTTTGCAAATTATATAATTAATTTTATTAAACACTTCTAATCCAATATTTAAATTAGCTTAGCAGCTATAAGTAATTTATAGACCTATGAGTTTGAGCATTTAAACAGGTCAATGGGTGTCTTTAAAAAATATTAAAGAAGTTTAAAGTTATTAAGTTAGTTTATTAAATTTTTAAAAATGATAAAACTAGTTATTAAATTAGGTAATATATATAAAATGACATAAAAAATTATAACATGATAACTAAAGATGATTAAAGTTAAATAAAATAAACTTAAAAATTATCAAAAGCTGCATAAAATAACTTTCAATAAATTATTGCTAAAATGTTACATACTGCTGAAAAATTAGCTCTTTTATAAAATATGGTCAAATAAGCTTTTAAATTAATTAATCATATATGCTAAAAGTTGAGTTAGAAACCTGTCAAGGACATACCTAATACAAATTCATTAGCCTAGAAGCCTCAAGAGGCCTCTTATTCATCCTATTCTTTGTTAATTAGCACATCATTGTTATGTTACAATAAAAAATATTATTGTAATACTTTATTTAACATATAATATACTATTTAAAAAATAAATAAATATTTACTAAAAATTATATATTTATAAAAATCTAAATAATCCAAATTTTAATATATATAATACTTAAAATAATATAACATAATTCAACTATTATAATATTAAAATTTAATATTTTATTAAATTTAATGTTTAAAACTTGTTTGATGTACGTATTAATAGAATAACTTTTTATATCACATCTTATTTTTTTTACATAATTTCTTTAACCAGCATGATATAATAGCTTATCTTATTGTTATTTTTTGTGTAAACTTAATTTTATAAAATGTTTGAGTTAAAAATAGACAAGATAATAAAATTATATATTTAATTTATTATTTTAATACATGCATGCATCAAACATAAATAAGATAAAATGAACTTCATCTTACTCTTATCTTATTTTATTTTTATTCAATTTTTTTTATATTTTTATTCTATCATGTTAAGTAAATGGTCTCTTGGCCTTAATTGATTATGACCTTACATAACACTTACTAAACCTTACACAATCCGTTAATATAAAATTTGTTAGACAAAAGTTAAGTTATTAGTCAAAACATCATGAAACTAAGCCAATGGTATATACAATATATTATACTAATAGATAAATTCTTTAATGTAAATAATTGATTTGTATTATTAGTGTATCATATACTAAAGATCTACAATATTATACTACTAGTTTAATTTTAATTATATAGAAGTTACATTAACAAAAACAAGTCTAATGTTATTTTCTAGTGATACTTAGCCGTAAAACGTTTAAAATATATCGAAGCAAAATAGATAGTTTTGTAATTTTATATAAAGGACATTATTCGTCTGCATAAATTTTAATTAACAAATAATGTTAGCAAATGATTAGCTTCGAAGTATTCTAATAATCCATCAGCACGAGGACAACTATTATTAAGAAATGTTCATGGGTTATATTAAATTAAAGCAATGTGTGTGTTTGTGTTCATGGGAGTTGCAAATAAGATGATATTTTATCCGTTTAATTAATTAGGAGAATGAATTGAAATGCTGATCATAGTAGCTAGGTCAAAATTAAGAGGAAATTAAAGAAAGAAAAACCCAGCTTCTTGTGTTATAAACTCAAATTAAATCATTATTAACTAGTACATATTACTAATCGGATGGATCAGTAATCAACCAAAGAAATATAGCTAGGCCCCGTGAATTCCCTGTCCTTCGTCCGTTCACTTATCTTTAAATATCATCAGTTAAAATTGCATGATCTAGAACAAATTAATAAATGCATGTATAATACATTTAAATGGTCTATTCTTGTCTAGTCATTTTCTTGCACAAGAGCAGTAGTAGTAGACAGAAAGGAAATATATATATATATAGCACACTCGAAAACAAAAAAGTGATTCGGGTAAAATTGAAGAAATTACAGAAAGAAGCAACACAATGGTCACTGTGTCCGGGTTGCTTATTAAAGCAAGTGGAGATTCGGAAGTGGTTGCAGTAATTAAATTAAATATACATAGAGATACAAGATTATTAAATCTACTCCCTAGCTAATCAACTTACTCAATCAAGGAAGGCTCACGATTTCATCCTTCTATATAATATAGTTGTTGCGATGTTCCTCTCTAGCACACGTTGAATTAGAAGGGTGGTCTAACACTGGCATGATGAGCATGACCCCAAGGAGAATTATAAGCTTCATGATTCAGATGTTGCCCATTTGGAATACCCAAATTCGGAGGAACATTATTATTATTACCATTATTGTCATACACCGGAATCGACGATGACGCTTCTCCGCCACCGCCACCCATTCCCGGCGGAGACCCACCACCGTGTCCCTGACCATCCAAATCATCATTCTCCAATGGCAATCTCTCGTATGTTGCATTCGAAAACGTAGCCGCCATTAGTAAAACCGGTCCCGCCGCCACCAAGGGACCTACCACCCCGCCGCCGACGATCTGTCCTTGACCTCCGGCGAGGTAAATGGTTAAACCGGTCGCGCCGGGAGGAGACGGGCCGGGCAAAAACGAACCGGTCAGCGAGAGTATATCGAACCGGCCGTGAAGCGCCATGACAGCGCCCGGAGCCGTCGGTTGCCGGAGCGTGACGTTGACAACGATGCCACTGCCGCTGAGAATGCACACGCCTCTTTGGCGCCGTCTTGCAAACTGCGCCACGCAGTCGGTGATGTCAGCTCCGGTGGCTATCTCCATGACGTGGCTTCGCAGCGCGTTAGGGCTGTCTCTGGTGACAAATATTGGCGGTTTCGGTTTGTTCTTTGAACCCGGTGGTCGACCTCTCGGGCGGCGCGTAGTAGCCACTTCAATCGCTCCCTCTTTGGGTTCATCGCTGTTCTCTTTCTCCTCTTCTTCTTCCCCTACTCCCCCGTTGTCGTTCATGGAAAACCCCAGATCCGGTTTTTTAATCGAGTCACCCGAATTTTCCAGACCCACAGACCCGGTCCACCACCGGTTCGCCATAACTGTTAAAATTCAACAAAACCCAAAATTGAAGTATATATGTATGTATGTGGAAGACTAGAAGTAGAACTTAATCAGAGATCTAGTTAGCAAGAAAATAGAAGAGGAAGATCGAAGAGAGGAATTGATTACTAGTAAGAGTGATACACTATTGTTTTTTTTTTTTTTTGTTTTTTTTTGTTTTTTGGGTTGTGAAGAGGAAAGGGTTGTTGTAGATGTGAGTCAACAGAGAAAAAAAATAAAAAAAAGGAGGTAGAAGAAGGAGATGGATGACGTTGGTTGGTAATAAGGTGATTAGGGTTTCGTTTGTATATTATATATGTGGGGTGGGAGAGAGGGTGGGGGGCACGACCTTGCTCGCGTCCCGACAATATTGATATATACGAGAGAGACAGATGGAGAAGAAAGCTACTTGCTGAAATTTGTGATTACCAATACGTACACTACAACACAACACAGGTTGAGTTTGATGTTTGACCATTTTTGCATTCTCTTAAATTTCCTGATCATTTGCTACATATTTTAAAGGATTTTGTTAACCGCAAATTAATTAATACTTTTAAGATACGTATACAAGTATTGAATATTTTACTTTTTGTTTAATAATTTTTATGTTCGCTATTTGACTAGTGCTCTGATCGGTACCTAATAGCAAAAGAAAAATGTATTTTAAATTATAATATATATAGTTAGACAGGACTTTCAATTCATGTATGTTTGAATAATCCAATGACCAAATATCATTCTGTTAGGGGCTATTTGATTCTTGTTTTACGCGACAACAAACAGTTTATCCACTCAAGGGTAGGGGTAAGAGTAACGATGGATGTTTAGTTCTATTAAAGTTTTAGCAGGAAACCTTGATTAATTTAATTTGATGTTTTCGTTTCAACGCAATTTGCAATAAGGATAAAATAAAAACTGAATAAAGTAGTGGATTTTAACGGAGAGAATAATGGTGTGTGCAGGGGCAAAAACTGTATTGGCTGAGATAACTGGCTAAAGAAAGACGAAACAAAAGGCGGTGAAAAGAAATAAATAATGCAAGTCATCCACCATCTTTTGATTGTTGCCTCGCTAGCAATTTGGGTGCAAGTTGCTTTGCGACTTGCTAGCTAGCTGGGTCATGTCATATGTGGATGATTATATATTATTTAATTAACTCCACCATCTTTTTATTTTCCGGTGGATTCTATTCTCTTTTCTGTGCTCTTCTTCACTCGTATGCATTTATTAATATTATTAGTTTGATTTCATTGGTCGCTAAATGTAAATGCATGAGGGATCTAGTAAAACATTTTATAATGTGCATTTCAAGGTTTGATGAGATGGTTGTATTCTGCGAGTATAATATTCAAGCCACATGCGATCATTTTGCATTGTATGGCGACTTTGATAATTTAAACTTAAAATATCGGATTCAATGAAGACAAAATACCAACTTCAGTTGATAAAGGACTAAAGGGTTGTTGAACTTGTAGCCTTGTTTTGATTTTTCTTTCGTTTTCTTTTAATTTTCCCTTTGAAACTTAAAACTTCCAAGTCTGTCTTCTATATTTATTAGCCAATTAAATTGAAGAATGATCTGAACATTTCAATTATCTGTTAAACTTTACTTTCGAAAGGGATCAGAGAACAACTGTGTGTAGTCCTTGTTGACGAGCGCTTTAGGAATTATTCCCCCCTTTCTTGAATAGGTATATATATATCCAAATACTTCCCTGTTATTGGAAAGTAGAAGCAACTAGTATATTTGGTAATGTTTAATTTTACTAAAATAATTATTTATTTTTAAAAAGATCTTTTAGTAAGTGAAAGAAGGTAAATACCAAACATGTATTAGGACTCTAAGTCACACCTCCTTGTATATTTTAACCAATACAGAAGTCTTTTTTTTATATATAATTCATTCATATCCTTATTAAGCTACATAATTTTGTTTATATTGTGTATTTATTTTTAAAAAATTAATCAAGTTAAGAAATATTTCTTAATCTTAATTTAAATTTATTTTATTTTGATACAGTATTAAATTGAGATGTTTTTCTTTTATAGAAAAATTAAATTTTATAATCATTATGACATTAATTTAAATTAAAATTTTAACTATTAAACACATGAATCAACAAATTTTTTTATTAAATAGAGGGTTATTTTAACTTAATAAGTAGTATCGAGTTTGAATTTTATTGAATAAATATTGAGTTTTTAACAAATTATTTTTATTATATATAATATTAATAAAGATAACATGTCTTTATTTTAATAATTTATTTTATAATTTTATAATTTAAAAATTGTATCTCTAATTTATTTAATAGAATTAATATTCATAACTAAAATTCTTTTTTAAACTTCCTTTATTTATAAATTTTATATACATTTTAAAATATCATTCAATATATGAGAAACTCGGTAGTTAAACTTTAATTCGGTATCATCATTCATTCATTTCATTGACTCTATTATGATGAAACCATTACATTATTTATTTAATTAGCATTTTTAATATAAATAATTAGAGAATTTTATTTTGACCTTTTCTATAAAAACCCCTTTAAAATTGTTTGTGTATTTTTTCCTTATAAATATTTAATAACTTTTAGGTCAGCAAACAACAATTAATTTCTCAGACGAAAATATTACTAGTCCAAAGTCATTACTAATTAATGGAGATGCATTTATTAATTTGGTGAAAAAAATTCAAGGAGGGATTTGAAAAATAAATTATAAAAAAATTATTAAAACAACTTATAACTCTCATAATTTTTTAACTAATTTTAATAAATTCCACGGTCAAATTTATGTAATAAAACTTCTTATGATAAAAGATTGTTAAATAAGTGCATAATTATAATTTTTTCCCCCAAACACACACTAAGAGAATGCGGTCCCAAAAATTTTAATACTGAAAAATAATATTACTAACTAAATTCTTTAACTCTAGTGAAGGGATTAAAGAAATTTTATACAAGAGAGTATTATTATGATTTGTAATATAACCTTTTAATTTAGGTAAAGACAAATATTCACATGTGTTAAGTAATTTATAAGAATATTTTTTTATAATGTGAAAAAGGAATAAATTACTTTCACATTGCTAATAAATTTTTTTTATTACTTTAATAAGTGTTCTGAATATATCAGTTGCCATTTTTTCAAGTACTATCTCATTTAACTCAATTATAAATTTAACTAACTCAACAAATTAAAATATAAAAGAAATATGCCCTTACACTTCAGAAAATATCATATACTAACTTAAAAAATGGTTTCTTTAGTGCTACTTTTTTTAATTGGTATTTCTATCTAATAAAAATTTAAAAACCTTAACACATGTTGATTAGAGTTAGGCTTCTAACTGTATGTACAAAAAATACCTATTAAGAAAAATAAAGCCCAGCTTATAATGTTTATGCATCGAATTAAGAGCTTAACTTCCGTTTGTCAAATAAAAAAAATACAATTATTAGTACACATAAAAAAATCACACGATTTAAAACAGACGTGTCAATTATTATTCTTTTTATACATTATATTTTTTTAGTATCTGCATAATTTTATTAAAAATAGACTAGATTGATGAAATTATATAAAGAATCAATTAAGAAAACTAAATAAAAAATAAGAATAAGTCAAAATCAGTTAAATTGGGTAAAATGTATAGTTAAAAACTAGTTTGAACTAATAATTCTACAAAGGGTTTTTAAATGTTTCTTAAAAACTCATACGTGCATGAACTATATCCATAAATTATTATTCAATTATTTTTATAAATTTTCTACCTTATAAAGTACTTCATATAATCTTTTTATATTAATTTATAAGCTAATTTATTAAATTAATATCAAATTATTTTGAATTATTATTAATTCAATCATAATTTAACTACAATTCAACCAATAAATTATAAATACTTTTATCAATTCAATGACTGTTGCAATTTTGAAAATATTGAGTCTCAGTTCATTGGTTGGCTTGTTTATCAAATCAACGGCGGAAAACCCCTTACAAAATTTCATAGAATTCGGTGCACACGGGCTTCCAAATCTCTGTCTACTTGGAAGTTGTTCACCAAACCTTACGCTGACACTTCTTTTAGGTTCAATGGCATACCAAAGGAACAGAATACCTATTTCCAAAGATAACTAAGCTATTTACATCTTGCTGCTTATGGTGACTTCTTGAGAAATTGTATCGAAGGATTTACTTTTTGATAAATTTTGAGAGTCTAAATAAGCGTTTTTGAATGCCGAAAATGGAAATTTTTGAAGAATCATGAAAAGAGCTTCCAATATTCTAAATCCACAAGACGGGATGCCTTCTGAGAAATTTTAGGGAGTTTTGAAGTCACTAACACCCAAAATTGCTTGAAAGACAAGAGAGTAGTAAATTTTTTTCTAAGTCCACAAGATTGAAGACCTTTCTGAAAAGTTTCTGAGAATTTTTCTAACCCCTGAACTTAGAATAATTAAAATTAATTAAAAAATAAGACTAACAAGAAGATTCTAAGTTCACAAGACTGAAGGTTTTTTGAAGAATTTTCAAGTTCCTTACACCGAAAAATTATTCAAAAAATAAGATTGGTAAGGAATTATTCTAAGTTCACAGAACTGAAAGTTTTTTTTAAGGAACTCTTGAAAAGTTTTCAAGTACTTTACACCAAAATTGCTCGAAAACAAGATTGACAGAAAATATCATAAGTCCACAAATCTGGTTGAACTCTAGATCCCCTCCAGAATTGTTTGAAAAACAGAAAGTGAAAAATTATTCTAAAGTCCATAATGCTAAATGAGCTTCTTAGAATTCTCTCAAAACTGCTTGAAAAAGAGAAAACAAAAAGAAAAGATTCTAAATCCATAAAAGTCATGATAGGACTCAAAAGTTATTGCAAAGCTCAGAAGCGGTTACCAATTATTACCACCAGATGAAGGTCCAACAACGTGAAGAAAGATCGTGGGTGATAGCAGTTATGAAAAGAGCCTTAACTGACAGCACGATCATAAGCAATCGTGGATAATGGACAGCAGCAGTTGAAGGCAAGCACGCATGGAAGACAATTGCTGAGAAGTGTCTGCAAAAGAGAGAGAACGATGACGATTCTCCTGCCTATAAATACTCCAAAACTGCATCTTACAGAAAAGGACTTTTTGCACCCAGATACTGCACCTAAAAACCTCTGCATGTTAAAACCCTGCACCACGTTAGACACCAGCTACTAGGAGACTCACGGTGGTCGTCGTTTGTTGTTGCTAGGAGTCGTACATTACATTTTTGCACATTTATGTTTTTACAATTTTAATTTCAATTTCTTTTGCTTATTTTTTTATATGCAATTTAGTTCCTATTTGGTACATTTCTGTAAAACCTCTATGTTTAATTTTATTATATGTGTTTATTATTCACTATTCTTATTTAATATGCTTTTTATGCCATTAATTTAAAAAATCATCATAAATTAGGCTTTTTACTTTCTGTCTGATGATGAGAGTATATATACTTGTTCATGATGTAATCATATACATTAATTTTGGACAGTCTTGGGTTTATGAATATATATATATATATATAATATTTTGTATAAAGTAAGTAATAAAATAAGTTGAGTATTTTAAAATGTGTTTCAGTTAAAAAAAAGAAGAAGAAGAAAGGCCTTTACGGTCATAATGGGCATGCGCACTCGATTTGAACTTAAAGGGGTAAGCTAATCAATTAGTAAGCAATAAAACATGCTCTTGGGGTCTTTGAATAAATTTAATCGGATGTATAAACATTTTAATCTTTTGTTTTAAAAACAATGCTTGCCAATTGATTAGATCAATAATGATTCGATAATCGAATAATTGACTTCAAACAATCATAATTTCTTCATTCCCTGCTCTAAGTCCATGATCACTAAAGCTCATTGAATAGGTTTTAAATAATAACTCAAAATGTTTTTTTAATTATGATTATTACGATACAATAACTAATTAAAGACTAATTTCTCCATCTTGATTTTTTTTAGTTTTAATTCGTGTTTAATTCATATTTAAATAATAATATATTTATATTTTTAAATATTAATTATAATTTTTATTAAAATTATATTTTTTTATTTTTTAACACATTTTTAAATACTTACCGAAACTATAATGCTAATCTTTTCAAAGAATTCTCGTCGAACATTGTAGCAGATCATTCTCTTTATTTATTTATTTGTCATTGTTTGGGCTTTATTGTCACTTTTTCATTTTGATAAGTTTAATATATTGAGTCTTTTACTTTTTCTTATCCAAATGTTCACTCTCTACTTATCTTATGCACGACTATTTACTTAAAAAACACAATCTAAATAAAAATGTCTTATTTATAAAATTATAACTCCAGCTAGTCTATCCTTCAAAAAACCTTTTTGTTAAATGCATATATAATTAAGATATTTATCAAATAATACTATAATATGCAGCATGTTATAAACATATTACCCAATAATGCATGTCTGTGTTTACTCTCGTACGTCTAAGACAATTTTTATCGATGCAAAAATATACAATCAATTGTCCATCACCAAAATTTATATCTACTATTTCATTACGCAAAGGTATAATTTTTTATGCTACACTATTAGAACTCATAATGTTTAATTGGTAATTTGAAATTGCCATAGTTAAACTTTGTTTATTTGTTATTTTATTTTAATTTCAATACGTCAACAGATAAAATTTCACGATCATTAAATTTCCTATGCAAAATTATCTCATTTAAAAAAAAAAGTTGATTTGACCTCATTATAAATTGATCAGCGGTAATAATATGCTTAAAAGAAATAATTTTTTTTCCTAGTTAATTGATTACATGTAATAATTTCGCGCAAGAAAATTAACTAATCTTAAAATAAAAGAAATGATAAAGTTAAGTTAATTGATAAATGTATTAAGGTAATTTATGGAATTATTGAAAACAACAAATAGTTAGCGTGTTTGGTGCCGTTGGAGAGAGAGAGCCTCAGTGATGGCAGACGATCTGTTTGAAGGATTGCCCCCTCCTTCCTCAAACGCTCTTCTTCTTCAACATGAACATGAACATGAACAAATTTCTCAACCAGAACCTATTGTTGTTGTTACAAACAACAAAAATGACAACACGGAACCCTCTTCAGTTCCGCCCCCAAAGCCAATTCTCAAAAGTGCTCTCAAGCGTCCCAACCCTACTCAACCCGACACCCAAGGTCAATTCCTCTTTTCCTTTTTCTCTAAACCAATCTACTATTGTTTTCAAGCTGTTGTTCCAATTTTTCGTCATTCAAACTATTGATTCTATTGACCTCATACGAGTGCTTCTTTTTTGTTTAGCTGTGAACCCTAATTTGGATATATAGGTTTTCCATTCGTGTCTTCTGCTTTTTATGCTTCAACTCTGAAACAAATTGACGGGAGAGGGTTTTTGGTCAATTCTATTTAAGTTCCATGCTCTTCCCTCGTCGGATTGACGACACGTGTACATGCTACTTGGTGGGAAGAATGGATGACATACTCATTTACCGTTCAATTGGGCTGAAAATTCAGCTTCAAGACCCATTTTCTTGGAATTCTTTTGATGTTTTTTTTGCACTGCAAATTTTAAGTAATGCATGTCCTTAATATTTAATAGAGAAAGCTTTGTTGATGTTATTGACGATTATTATTAATGACAACTTAAGCGGTTTATGAAAGGTATCTTTAAGAATTCGCTATGGCTGTATTTGAGCTTGCCATTGTTTATAGTGTTCCAAGACAAATAGTAAGAGGCTAAGAGGATAAATAATTGGTTTACTTTTCTCCTGGTTTTGAGGATGCTGGTACATTTTATTGCTTTTGTTTTTGCTTCCATCCCTGTTTCGAATGATGGAATTTGTACGTTTTTTAATTCTGAATTGTCTATTGTACTTTCAGCTACGGCACCTAAAAAAAGCTTGAAGTTCAAAACAACAACTGATGCTTCAGAAGCACAAGTTATTGAGGCCATGCAGAAGATATCTTCACACATCAAGAACCCTGCAAAGTTCGGCAAGGCTGCAAAGCTTGCTGTACAGCTGATTCAAGCGGGAAGCATAAAGTCAGAAATTAGTGATTATTTTTTTTCCATATTAGAAGCTGCAATGTCATCATCCATAACTTGTACAGATCCTTCAGTTCGTGCAGATTATCATTCTCTGTTCTCTGCGGCACAAAGCACTAAAGAAGTAAGATTAGCATTTTGTTCAAGATATTCATTTTTCTAATTTTTCTTTTCTTAGAGAGAGTACTTTAAAGATTTTTTGACCCACACCCTATTATTTAATTGTAGCACCTCAATAAGAAGCAAAAGAATCAACTGGCAACATGGACGATAAATGCTGTGGTGGCAAACGATTTATATACAGATGACAGCTTTGTGGTATGATTCTCACTAAAGTTTATGCTGAACTGGTTGGTTGATGACAACTACTGCAATTTTCTTCCTATTTGAGGCAAGGAGAAACATATTGGAATGATATGCAACTGGTTTTGACATGCAATGCTTGTGACAAAATGAAAAGCACGCTGACATTGATTCACTATCCTTTTTTTTGTACATAATTCATAATATTCATGCACAGTTATTATTGCTTTGATGTAGCTATCTTTGAAGTTGTCATTTCATGTCTAATATCAATTCATTAGTTTCACATGTACATGACTTGTGACCAGAGACTGATATAATTGCATAAGTGTCAATGTAGTTTTTATAAAGGTTTGATTTTACAGGCAGAAGTCAACATAGATTGGAAAGGATAAATCTTCTGGTGGAACACTAGGATTAGTTGTCAAGTGGATGACTGATTGATAAGCATCGTTATTCCTAAACAGCCATCAACTGTGTTCACCCATGCCATGCTTTTTTGTCACAGATGCATAGTGGGGCATGTGCATGACATGTGTTACCTCTTGAATGTTGATGTATAGACTGACTCCATTGGGAAAGCATTTTTGTTTTGGTAGTGGAAGTTTGTGTCTTTGTTGCAAATTACTAGATTCTTTGTTTAAGGGGACTGTTGAATTCCTGGCTTGGGATTCTGCTAGCTAATACTTTTTCTTTTGGTTCAAGGGGAGGGTCATAGTAAGCTAAGTGGGTGGGGAAGAGGGAATAAGGGAAGGGGGCGGAGCAGATTGAGGGGGATTGAATGCACGCACTCAATTCATGTCTCACTGTTTAAACTAACTGAGCTAACTTGAGGAGGCTGCTAGCTAATACTTCGATTTCATATATTTGTCGAGGGACTATTAATCACATCATTTTTCATCTGTAATGTGGTTATTTTTTCCTTAGTCATCTGATTTAATTTGGGATATTGTTACCTATTTTAATCTTATTCTATATACCTGGAGTTGATGGACCCATAAAGATTATCTGTTTGTTCCTAATTTTTACAGTTTTCTAAAGCGGCTGGGCAAATCAAGGAAGCTATATCTAACCTTCCCGTTGCAACAGACGAGGATGACACAGATGAAGCGGAGTCTTTGAAAGATAGCACAGTCACAACAGATGAACATGGTCAAACGCCTGCCACAGATAAGGATAATGATGGGGAGGAAGCTGACCCATTTGGACTTGATGCTCTGATTCCTGGATCCACAAAGAAAGGTGAAAAATTGAAGGCAAAGAATGAGGCAGTGGCAAAAATAAAAAAGGGGGATGAGGAAGAAACCAAGCGAGTTCTCAAGTCACAAAGAGAAGCCCTGATAACTTGTTTAGAGATTGCTGCTCGGCGTTATAAAACACCCTGGTAAATATTCTGGCACTGTTTTCTGCTGTATATGTCATTTATATTTGTTTTATAATGTTGACTTTGCTAGTACTTTTTTCTTCTATACAGGTGTCAAACTGTAATTGATATTTTAGTGAAACATGCCTTTGACAATGTGGCAAGATTTACAGCTCGTCAGAGGGATGCCGTCGGGAAATTGTGGGCTTCCATACGGGAGCAACAAACTCGTCGGAAGCAAGGGAAGTCAGTTAATGGAAAACTTGATGTAAATGCTTTTGAATGGCTTCAACAAAAATATGCTAATGAGAAGATTAGCATTAGACATTCTGTTGGGGCTAGCGGAGACCGCCGAGCCCAACAATGGCTTGGTTAAATTTTCTCATGACCTTTCTGTGACAGTAATAGAGAGGATGATGTCAACTTCAGAATGTTCTAAGGGAAGGGAGATGATGCATCCTCATTTCATTGAGTGTTGTAACTTAGTAGGTGTCAACGCATCTCACCTGACTGAATATTATTTGGAGTAACTTTTAAAATGTGATTTTTTTACCCGTGCTTTGTTTTCTATTTATGCAGACTGCAGATATAGTCTACTTTTGTTTTAAAACACGAAAACTTGTTTTGCAAAGTATGTTCTGGCATCTCTTAACTAAAACAGTGGGAATGGGTTTTGATTTCGAAATCATGTAGATCGTAAAGAATTCTTACATTCCTATTTGGTCTGGACAGAGTAAACTAATTTTTAAACTTGTTCTATAAAAGAAAAGTGTTGCAGAAGGACCTCAATTTTATTGTGATAGCCTATTAAGAATTCCAGCTTCAAAATTTATCATTGAAGGACTTAAACTTCAGGTTAAATTGGAATTTTAGTCCCCTAACTTTCATGATTATTTTATTTTAGTTCTCAAATTTGTAATTATGTGATTTTAATTTTTTTATTTTTTAATTAAACAAATCTTGTTCTCTCGTCAAGTTGCTGTCTAATTTTTTACAATAATTGGACGATTTTGTTCTTTCTTCTGTCTCCTTAGCCGTTGAAATTTGCCATTGTCGACGATGCTTTTTCTCTCCCTTAACCTAGTCTCCGTTGTTGGTGTCAGAATCTTTCTTCCTCCTTTTCTCCTAATCCATACGAAGTAGCTAGTTACATAATTTCTCTACGACATAGCCACATAATTTCTTTATATAGGCAGAGCGCCCAATTCTTTGCCTCGTACAACTATCACATGACAATTTTCATCAGCTTTTTCAATGGTCAAATCCTTCACGATCCAAACACTTGTGAGCTCTTCATTGTGGGGTGGAATTACAAACCAGGACCTAGTTTGGTTGGAGAATTGCGAGGCGTGGTTATGTAATTGAAGTGAAGTGAATTGCTGAGAATTGGAGATTTGGGATTTTAAAATAGAAGTGAATTGGGACATTTGGGAGAGGAAGGAGAGGGTTTTGAGGATCTAAACACAAAGCAATTAATTGAAGGTACTAAGAGGTTGGAATGGCAGCAAAGGAACAAGATGATGGAGCTACAACTTGGGTTCAAAGTTAGAGTCTTTAACATTTTTTATTGGAGGTTTCTTGGTGATGTTATGAAGATGAGCTTAAAGTTAACTCTACTTGTGTTAGTGTTATGTTTAAGATTTCATGATTGAAGAAATGGATGGAAGATAACATGCAAAGGACAAAAATAATAGGGATAGAAAATGTGAGAAAGAGGAGAGAGAAGAAGAACAATGATAGCTCAATAGAGAGAAAAAAAGAAAATCATACGCTTGTTAAAATTTAGATAGCAACTTAACAAGACTTGAGTTGCTTAATTAATAAAATAGAGAGATTAAAATCGTGTAGTTAAAAATTAGAGAGTTAAAATTGAACAAATATAAAAGTTAAAGAACTAAAAATGTAATTTAGTTAAACTTTATTTTGACATTGAGATTATTAAATATGAACCACGACATAATAAAAATATTTTAGTATTATTTATTAATTAAAATTATAGAACAAATATGCCATACATTTTGTTTATATTATAAGTTTGTTTAATTTATTTAGTTAACCTTATCTTTTTATAATTTTTATTAATAAAATTATATTCAGGAAATAAAATTTAATTCCTTAATTGATTCATTATAAATAATTTTGGTCCTAGAAACCTGTTTTAGATTTAAAATGACATGAAAGGAGTGTACTTTCAGTTTTATTCTTTTAAATGAGTATATTAAATTCCGACTTTTTATTATTTTAAAGTTCAATTAACTTGGAAAAACAGAGATAATGTTAAGACTGAAACAATTAAATACATGTATATTTGAATTAATTTTAAGTAAATTATATTTTAAGTCTACGTAAATATAATTAAATTTAATTTGATATTTTTTTGTTATAAAATTTTAGGAAGAGAAAATAATGTTCTATTTTAAGACAAAGGAAGCCTTTAGACTCAAAGAATACTTACAGAAAATTTTAAAAAACTAAATTTATAATTAATTTAAAAAAGGAAGTATTAAAATTAAATTTAATTATTAATTCTTCAAACACGTATTCAGAAAGAAAACCCTAGCGCTGGCTAGCTGGCGTGAGTAGATTGGTGGTTAGAGCTGAAGTCCTCTTTGCTCGTAGAAGCGCTTCTTCCATTCCTCTGTAATAAGGCTGCGACCAAGGTTAAGGTACCAAGTCTCTATCATCTCCGTCTCAGGTCTGAATCAATTCTCCTTTTCCCCAATCACCAACTGTTGTGTCAATAAATATTCCTTAAGGCTGCACATATCGAAGGTTTGCTAGCGCTCTTTCGAAGCCTGTGAGCTCAATGTTTGTGCCAAAGCGTTTCTCATCAACTTTTTATTGGATCCTCTTGTTCTTCTTATGCTTGAGGATTTTATCCATGTTGGTGAACATTCTCTCGTCTCTACCTTACCCTTTCTGCTTTTATTTGTTTTTGAGATTTAGTTACCTCGCCTTTTCTTTTGTTTTGAGATTCTTTTTCCCCTTGCAAAAGAACATACAATCTTTTCAAATTTGGATTATTTCATTTTCATTTTGACTAGCTAGAATGCATATCATCATTTACATTTGGTCTATCGTGCCAAACACTACCTCTGATGTGGTCTTGGCCCGAAAATATGTTTGATTCTTATACTATTTTGGTTAAAATGCGTGGCTGGCTAAAGGCTACATGTACTTATTTATGCACTGTTTTGGGTGGTGCCATTACATAAAATTAACTAACAGGTTATAGCATCTTGAGAAAAATCTATTCATCTTGTACCAAAGATATGGTGCACAAATTCAATTCTAGACGATTTCTCAATGTCTCTGTTATTAACGTACCTGTTCCAACTAATCAGTGATAAAATTCAGAACATAAAAATTCGTCTCAGTTGCTGTGATATTTTAAATTATGCACCCCAACTATCTAGGCACAGCTTTATAAATAAATAGGCAAGTGTGTAGGACTGAAAGTAAAGTCAGAATGCAGACTGGAGAACAATGCACCCTGAAGATAGCTCGGTTAGATGCGTAGATCACCGTCCAAAAACAATATACATTGATGATAGGTTGAAAAAATGGCAGTTTGTAAGACTAATATTGAAGCTTTCATTCAGATACTTCAACGAAAACTGAATTTTACTGATATGGCATGAATCCCCACAATGGTTTAAAGATTAATGCAATCAACTATATTATTTATCTTTAACCATTGAAAGACAACATACAAAGAGAAAGGAACAACGATCAAATCGCTCCAGTAAGTATGGAAAACAAGAAAATTTCAACTAATCCCAAATGGATAGAACTATAATTTTGATGACAAAAAAAAGGCAAGGGATTAAAGCTGAGTTGACTAAACTTCCGATTCGTGAATTTAGAGAACCATAGAATGTCATGTATCAATCTGCACTCGGAAACAATAGGCAACCCAACGATTTTCCCTGTTGGCCTGTTCCTGTCCTTTCAGTTCACTCCCAGTCTTCATCATTCAATTGATCATCATCCTCTTCTTTGGGCGGTCTAACAACCAAAACTACAGTCCCTAAACTCTCATTCACACCCATTTCCTTCAACGCCAAACCCCTTTCCACTTTGAAATCCTCACCATTCACTTTCACGAGATAAAACCCTTCATCAGCACCCACTTCTCTCTTACTCCGATCAGCCACCACCAATATAGACTCCTCCTTATACCACCTATTTGCCTTCCAAGGCAACACCCTCGCATCCGCAAATGACACCACAACACCCCCTTTTCCCAAACCGACCACAGGCTCCCACCCAGGCAACACCACCCACCTATCCCACCCCTTCTCCGCCACCACCACCCCAAACCCCCCCTCACTCCTACACTCAAACGGCGCCTCCAAAACCTCCCTTTCCCTGTCCTCCGCCTTACAAACCGGCAACACCACCACCGAACTCGCCTCCGCCACCTCCCCAATCTTCAACCTCACCACTGGAACACGCACTACTCTGTCCCCATCGTCCACTTTATCCCCCTCTTCACTACCCTTCCCTTTCAACTCCTCCAAAACCGCCTCTTTAGCCTTCTCCGTCTCCGCAACCTTCAGTGCCTGCTCCAACGCAGAAGTTCTCTGTTCAGAAGGGTTCCTATGTTCCCTACTCTGTCTGTAATACAGGAAAGAGAGACAATCTCCGGGAAGAGTATAATCAAAGCACTCCCAACCCTTCTCCCCGCGCCTGCTCGGAAAATCCTTCATGGCACGTGCGAGCTCTTGTACTCCCTTCCCATCAAACCTATTCTCAACAATGAAACGCGCGGCGGCCACGCGCTGTGACGTGCTCAGGAGGCGAATCTCGTAGAGGAGTTCAGCGCCGCTGGTGTCGAAGGCGGAGAGAAGCTCGGGATCGGCGTTGGATTGGACGAGAGAGTCACGCACTTGAGCAGCTACTATGAGGCGGTTCTGTTCGACGCCGGAAATTCCGGTGACTTCTTCAAGGGAGGGAGGAGAGAAGCCTTCACGAAATAAGGAAGGGATGAGAGGCGCGTACTCGAACCAGAGGCCGAGGCGATTGGCGAGGATTTCGATTCGGCCTGCGATGTCGAGGGTGCCGTATCGCGAAGGAAGAGGCGAAGGGGGTGGCCTGAATGGTTGGTACAGTTGCTGCTGTGACTGTGACTGTGGCTGTGACCTCGGGGAAGAAGGGTTGATAATGGCTGAAATGGGTTTGAGGAAATGGCCACGGTTGTTGGTGGAGGAAGGGAAGAGAAAGGGGTTGTTGGGAATGAGATTCAGAGTGTTTCCAGTGAGGCAGAGCATGGTGACCGAGTTCCTTGCCTTACCTTATCTCATACCCGTTTGCAAAATTTTTCTCTTCTTCCCCTTTTTCACTTCTACAAAAATATCCTAAACCAAGCATTCCAAATCTCCTAAAAATATCCATACATTTTAAGATCCCACCAGTTTACTTCAAAGTACCAATGACCCTGCCCAAAATTCAGATTTACCCCCAAAAAAAATAAATAACTTAAATAAATATTAAACATTATAATAAATAAATAATTAGATTACCCCCAAAATGGTGATCAACTAGCAGTGGATTGATACGTGATCTAGAAAAAAAAAAAAAAATACTTTTCAATTTAATTGACAAAAAAATATCTACGCTTTATGACAAGACAAATAAGTTGATCTGTCGGTTTGGTTATTTTGACAGTTCTATTCCTCGCAAATGCAAGTTTTTCCCCCCCTTGATATATCTCTATAAACACGAAATCATATTATTTACAAGTAACAAAGAGAATTTAAATCTATATAATTTATTTGATTCGCTCATCATTAATTCACGCTACTTTATCTGAATGGATTGTTCAGTTTGATTATTGGATCTAATATTGATAACTATTTCATTTAAAGGAAACAAATAAAATAGGTTAACTTTATTTTTGGTGCACAAAAGAGGTCACACTAGATAATACATGTCCGCAGAAATTTGCACAATTATTTGCTTCTTTGAAATCATGTCCTACAGCAACAACTCAGTCACGAGTAAGAAGAAAAATAATCTCATACCAACTAATGCATAATAAGCTCTGAGTAGAAAACTCCAGGTTGGAGTCAACACAAACCTGAGACGATAACATATCAAGAGTGCTGTAAATATGAAAAATAATAAAACTAATGCTTTATTGTACTTCTAGTTTTTATATTTTAGTTTATATGTGATTTTAATTTTTTTATGATTTTGATTGTTCATATTTAGCTTATTAATTTTTTAATTATTTGGTTAAGTCTTTTATCCTAAATTTTATTTAATAATTAATAAAAAATATATACAATATATAGTGATTTATTTAAATTTCAAAAAAGGTAATTAAATAAAAACAAAAGCAAATTTTATTATATTTTATACATCACATATTTATTATATTTTTTAATTATTAAATAAAAATTGAAATAAATTTTTAATTTAAGTAATTTAAAAATAAATATGAATAATTAGATTGAGTGGAACTAAGATTATAAATATATCATAGTACAAGAACTAAAATTATGGATAAACCTCTCTTTAGCACCGGGCACAACGTTAACCGAAATATTTTGGGTTTTCTACACCTTTTCTTGTAACCTCTTTTGGGTTTCGTCTTGTGTTGAGTATTTTAGGTTTCCTTTTCAATGGAGACGGACAGAGCCGATGGGCGAACTCCCAATCAACTGAGACCCTTGGCCTGCTCTCGTTCCATCCTTGATCGCGCCCATGGCTCAGCCAGCTGGGCTCAAGGAGAAACCAAAGTGCTTGCTGCAGTTTATGGACCCAAAGCTGGAACCAAGAAGAATGAAAACCCTGAAAAAGCATCCATTGAAGTTATTTGGAAGCCTAAGACTGGACACATTGGTTGCAACAATACTATACTATACTATACTCAAATCTTTCTTTTTATTTTTTAAAATAATATTTTTTTCTTGTTTAGGCAAAGTGGAGAAGGAGTACGAGATGATATTGAAGAGAACTTTGGAAAGCATTTGCATTCGAACCATATATTCAAACACCACCACTTCGGTTATAGTCCAGGCAAGATTTGTTCTTATTGTAAAAATTTGGTTTGTTACATGTTTATAGTTAGTTAGATTCAAAGAAAATGCTGCATCACCGCTACCTTTTGGTTTTACTATAAATTGGGATATGGACTGCGGTTCCTCTGCATTAACAGTACGCAGTTAAAATTGGAACTTCCAGTTTTCTTGCCTTCACATGTTGCCACCTGCCATAGTCAATTGCTTTATAGATATTTAGGTGACGTGATTTCAAGTTGAGTGAAAACTTTTTATTTGTTTAACTTCACTTTTTGTTTCTCCTGCAGGTTGTCCACGATGACGGTGCTGTATCCTACTTAAAATTCATTTCTAATATGATTTATGTAGTAACTGTTACTTTAAAGTTGTGATATTGTATTTTTGTTACTGTGACCTTTCCTTTTAATTTGGCAATTCTTCAATTTTTCATCAGAATTATCGCCACATTTTTTCCCTAGGATTGTAGTGTGATGCAGAAAAAATGACACATTTTATCTTTTAAATTTGATCCTACTTTAGGTGGGTAGTGTTTTTAATGGTTAATTCTTGAACTTCACCCTAGTTATACTCTCTTGAAAGTTGAAGGAAAGGCTAATCTTCTGTGAGTCTTGAGGTATTGTGTCGATTCTTTATTTCTCCGTGAAAGATTTCTGCTATTTTGTTATCTCAGTTGGGAACAATTTAGTTTCCCTTTCTTGACATCTTAAGGGCAAGCTATGAGGGCTTGTACTTTTTTTATTGCTTGTGACATGCCTGACAATGTATAGTGATTGTGCTGATGATCGATCCATATTCTTCCATCTGATACATAAATGAGTGCAGATTCGTCTCTACCTCTTGAATTTATTCTATTTAATACAAGAGATCTTTTAGCCATTTCCTTTCAAATTTGACCTTTTCAATTGGCAGGAAAAATGTAGAGAATTGATGTTTTTCCTTAATTTCTATAATTAACACATTTCTGCTATTTTTGCACTTCAGGTTCAGTAGTTAACTATCAGAATGGATGGTGGACTGGTGGGTAGTGGACTAGTGGTGTTTAGTCATTCTGTTCAGGAATGAGTTTTACATTTTTAGGACTATGAAATAACAATAGATTTCCATCAATTCCATTAAATATATACACTTCAGTTTGATTTATTTGTTTATTACATATGGGGTGGAGACCTAAAGATATCAATATTTCATATATATGCTTCTGGATCTTTTGTTCTTTTTTCTTGACTTAATATGCAGCTCCTTCCCTGTGCAATAAATGCAGCATGTGCTGCACTTGTTGATGCTGGAATTCCCCTAAAACATCTTGCTGGTAATCAAGACTTGTTGGTTATTATCTTTTAGCTTATCTCCATGTTTTCATTCTATTAAAAATAATGATTTCTTATCCTTGTTCTACAGTGGCAATGTGTTGTTCTGTAACTGATAGTGGTTGTATTATACTGGACCCGACTAAACATGAAGAGGAGGTTAGTAGAATCTTTTTTGGTCAATTTAACATATTATTTTATCTTCTGCTTATGTCTAGTGAATTTAATCAGCTGAATAAAATTGGTTTACATTTATCTTGTTAGTATTCTAAATATCTTGTGGATAATAGTTGAAACACTTGAATCTTTTTGTTTCTTTTCAGTTATTGTTATCGTGACAAGCTTTTCATATACTTGTATTACAATCTTCATTGATTTTGATTAATGTAATTGCTCTCACTGAAAAACATAAACAATCTCCCCTTTTTTTGGGTTGCAGAGCATTGTTAACCTCTGCTATAAATTAAAATTATTTAATCTTTTGCTTTTATCTCCTTCCACCAATATGAGAAGACGCTATGTTCCAGCACTTAGTTCAGTAATACCCAGTTCTTTTGCAATGCATGTCCTACATATCTTTATTCATCCATATTAAAAATTTAGGAGTCTTTAAATTCATGTTGAGTGGAAATTTGATTTTCCTGGTAACTTCAGCAACCATGTATGCCTTGGGTAAGGCTAAAATACCAGTTGTGTTAGATGCTAACCTTCTGGATTCTGGACTAGTAATTTATTCTACATCCAATAGCAAACGCATGTTTGATCTTCTAAAATTTCATGCACATGTATATCTGCTTCTAAATGTTTAGTCAGTCACATGCTGTGGGGTTTAGCAGAGCCCAGCACACGATGTTTTTTTGCCTTAAGCCCATAACATTGGTATAGTTTCTATTTCCTGTCCCTTTGGCATGAACAAATTTTTAAATTGGATTTCCTAGATGCCCTCCTTCTTGTACACAACTCTGATTTGGCAGTGTTTTCTTTACTTATGGCAGAAAATGAAAGCATTTGCCTATTTGGTTTTTCCAAATGCAATTGTGTCAGTCCTACCAGAGAGATCATTGCAGGTGGGTAGTGAGGCCATGGCACATGGAATAATCACATCTGTTACACAGGGTGCTATGTCAGGTATTCTGCCACACTTTCTTTAACCTTTTTTTTAGTTAGTTTCTTCAATGGGAAATGTTGTTGCCATTAGTTTCTATTTTTCCCAACAATGCCCTAGTGCTTTAACATATGATTGCATAGAATGTGCTTGTGTAGGTTTTATTTTCTGTTGTTGATCTAAGTAGTTTTCTGTTTAATTTTCTTCTAGTGGATGATTATCTTCACTGTCTAGAACGAGGCCGTGCTACTAGTGCTAGGTTATCTGAATTTTTGAGGAAGAACATAGAGCCTAAATCTACTAGTGAGGCATCTTAAGCTGGGTTATTTCTAATATTTTTGGATGGAGTTTACTAGTATCTAACTGTTCGTTGCAAGGGTTGGGGAGGATGGGATTTCTATGCAGGTATTGTTGCATTTTTGTCCGATGTGTGTGTGAGCAGTGTAAAATTGTGCTTAGTTGTGAGTCATTAAGATTTGGTTTGTAAGTAACATCATTCGTAAAAGTGTTTCCATTTAATTATTTATCTATCATATTATAAAGAACAACTTTTGAATTTATAATGGAGAGTTTTTTTTGCAGTGAGGCAGAGTGTGAGCATGGTGCAATGTAACTGAGACGATAAAAGATCAAGAGAGTAATTTTAATTTATAGCAGAGGTTAACAATGCTCCAAAGACGATAAAAATTTATTTAAGGCTTGTTTGTTTGTGTTTTGGTTTTTAATTTTTAAAAATTATATTTTAAAACAATTTTAAAAAAACTGTTTTTAAGAACAAAATGAAAATAAAACTTATGTTAACATTTTTTTTTACTTTAAAAAATTATTTTTAGAAATAGAAAACAAACAAATTCTAATCAGTTGCTTTTGAAAGATAAAGGAAGAGAGAATGGAAGAGAAAGAGGATAATAAGAAATCTCTAAATTGAAGAAATTCAAAAACATGGGTTTAAAAGGGTTTTAGATAGTTTATAAAACCTCTTTCTCTCATACAAAATTTTTAAATAAAGATTGTTGTCAAATAAATATTCTTCTTCTCTCTTTTTTTTTTTTTCAAAAATTAATTTCCAAATAAAGCTTAAAGAATCATATCTTCTCAAGAATCTAGGGTAGTTAATAGCGCACACATTAGCATTTTACTTTCATTTTCATTTTTTTAAACTACAAATAGTATTTATTCATACGAACATCAATTCTTCAATTTAACTATACATTTCATAAAAAAATGTTACTTTGCTTAATATTTTCTAAACTCATGCAAAACCAATTAATATTGTTTATCGATCCACTTTATTTACTAGAATTATATGGGTTGCATATTCTAGAAAACAGTATTTTGATATCCTAGAGTTGTTAATCAATAAGATTATTGAAATTAATTAAATTGCTATATACTTGATTTTCTTTTAATAAAAAATCAAATACAATTATTTTTTTAGAAGATATTTGTGGATTGTGAATATGATTTACTTCAAAAAAATATTATTAACCAAAAATAAAATAGTAAAGATAGCTCGAAGAGTTGCAATTAAACATATTTATGTCACACCACGTTTTGGTTTGGTTAAATTGGAGAAAAAGGAAAAACGGAAAGACAGATATAAATTAAATAATTATTTTCTCTTATTTGTGTTGTGATGTAAGCAATAAAAGGAAAAAAAAACTTTTAATAGAAGTCTAAGAAAAAAAAAACAAATATTCTCATGAAAAAAATTAGTAATATAATTTATGATCAATAGAAAATTGATTGGAATTAATCATATGTAAATATTATGTGTTGATTGTATATATAAGTTGTCATAAATTATATTTAATAAAAATTTATTAAATATATTTTTATTGATTTAAATGATTTTATTAATTAATATAGTATGTCAGCTAATAAAAATGTGTATGAAAAAATAAATATATTTAAAAAATAATTAAAAATTAGATATGTATCAATTAATACCTAAACTTATAAAAATATTATTTTGTATCTTATTAAAATATTTTTTATTTAGAATGTACAATTATCAATTGATCAATAAGTAGTAAATCAATTGAATTTTAATGTGATACAAATACGATTAAATCTACAATCTAAGGATAACAAAATTCAGAATCCAAGTATAAACAATAAACATTGAGACAAACAATTATAATACACATGAAAAATAAATTTATTATATTAATATTTTATTTTCTCTTATATCACTAAATATGTTTTAAATTAGTTTTTAAGAATAATTTCATTTTCTCTTGTAAAAATAATTTTTATACAACTATAAAAAAATTGTTAAAAATTCTTTTTATTAACATACTTTACTTTTGTAGTTTACAATCATATCAATTTTCAAGAGTTATTTAAACAAGTAACTGCATATAGTTTTTAAGTTTTTAATTTTTTATAAATTTTTGTTTTTATGTTTTCTTTCAATTTTTAAGAGAAATAACCCTCCAATAAATATTAATATTTTTATTCATATATTTTTCTCTTTTTCTTAGTTATGTGCCAATAAGTATTTATAACTAAATAAGCATAAATTGTATTAAAGTATTTTATTTTCTATTTGTTGAGTAAGTATAGAACTATTTGTTTTTATATGGTTGAATTGTATTGAATTTGTCAATATTTTCCTTAACTACTCCAACATACAATAAAATAAATTTATATTAAATCAAAATTAGATCATTGAATTACTCTATGCTCATATTTTTAAATTTCTAAAAAAATATTTATAAAAATTTTGAAATAGCATTGAAAATAATAATAAATTTTTGTCATATATATATATATATATATATATATATATATATATAAAGGGATTTTAAACATATTGGTAATAAATAAAATGTAAATAAAAAATATTATTAAATTTTTATTGAGTTTATTATATTTAAGACCTTTTAATACATAATAAGTTTAATAACAATCATGATATAATTTTCTTAATACATATAATTATAATATGTAAATCAATTCATATTTTTTGGTTTGACCAAGTCAATTTGATTGGATTTATATGTGAATTATATTTATGTTTATCACAAATAAATATTAATTATATCCAAATAAAAATCAATTAAATGATTATAAAATAAAAGTTTAAAAAGTAACTGTTAGACATTCTAAAAAGCAGAGTTGCACCAAAATAGTTACACTGATTTATTATAACAACTTTTGTAGCAAAAGTTTAAATATGTCTTTTTAAAATCAAAAGTCAATAATGTTATACATAATTTATTAAATAAATTTATTTTAATATTTACATAAATTTAATCAAAAAATAAAATAAATTACATGACCTTACTTCAATATATCTCACTTTTGCATTCATTATAATATATCTTATATTTGACTGAAAAATAATTTTTGTTGTATTTGTATTTATTAGGATTTATTTTTTATTTTTTATATCAGAATTATATTTTTTGTTATTTTTCAAAAATGTTATGACAATAATAAAATAATATATTTGTATTACCTATGTTAATTATTAATTATTATTACTTTAATTATTTACTTTATAAAATTTTATTTTATTTTTTATTTATTGTATGGTTAAAAAAATTATCACTAATTCTTGAATATAATAATATTTTATTGCATGTACACCTATACTCGTGTAAGTTTTATTAATATTTATATTACTATTAGTTTTAGATAAAATATAATTTTAAATAATCTAATCATTTTACTATACTTATTTTATATCTTAATAATTTGGATAAAATATTATATAAAATTTTAGCAATAATAATTAATAATCAAACAAATTTATTTTTTCTATAGTTAAACTTATTTGAAATTTATCTAGACGATGACAAATTAAATAATAGGCACTTTGCTGAAATTTCAATGGTATAAATGATTGGCAAGTAGGCACTTTCGATTGAAAGAGTGAAAAAATAAAGATATGGACGAAAGGTGATAGTCACATAATGTTTTTAAAGAAAGATAATTTTCTTTTTAATACTATAATATATAATGCATTAAGTTTATGCATCATTAATATATGACTTTAATTGTATTTAAAGTATATAAAATAGTTAATTTTAATAATATAAAATAAAATAATATCTTATATTATAAAGACAATAAAATAGTATCTAATATAGATTTTGCAAGTCATCTTTCTTAAAATAATTTAGTAAAATTGACTATATATACTTATTAATTTATGTATTTATAATAATTTATTATTATTACACTTCATAATTTTTAAAGTTACTTTTATATATAAAGAATAAATTTATATATTATTTTATGTATTTATTACAAAATGTATTATTATCAAGGTTTAAAATATTTAGAGTCCATTATATGGTTGATTATATGAACATTGTTTTACTAAAAAAAATATAAAATATAAATAAATTTACTATAAATTGTATTAAATTAACATTTATTAAAAATAAATATAATATTTTGTATATTTTAAAATTTTAAATTATAATTTATTCATATTTATTATCTTTAAATTGTATTTAATTTTTTTATTAAAATTAATTATATAAAAACTTTATATTTATGATTATATAATATTAAAAATGATAATAAAAATTCATTATTAATAACATTTAACAAAAATTTATTAAAATTTATTATATATACAAAATTTGAAAAAATTCAAGAAAAAAATATTAATTAAATTATATAAAAATATCTTTATAAAAATTTAATGAATTTATCAAGTTACCTGTAAATAAAATTATATCATTGAAGTTCTATTTAAATGAAGTTCTATTTAAATTTAAATATTATTAATTTAAATTATTTTATTAATTAGTTTAATATATGTTATATTAAAAAAATATACATTAAACATTAAAAAAATTGCACTTACAAGATTATTATTTTATATTGTACATTATTAAATTATATTTTTTATGACAAGATAAATAAATTATAATACATATAAAATATAATTTTTATTATATTAATTTTTTATTTTCTTACTTTTTTTATATTACTGAATTGGACTTTATCTCCATTTATATAAATAATGTTTACAATTCTTTTTATCATATATATATATATATATATATATATATATATATATATATTACAATTATGTTAACTATCAAAAGTTACTTATTGATGTAAGTATATATATTTTTTAGGTTAGTATTTTTTTATTTTGTTTCATTAAATATATTTATATATTTTAATTTAATGAGAAAACATAATATATATATATATATATATATATATTTATTTTTGCTATAAAAAGGGGTTAAAAAATCCAAAATAAACAAACTAAGTCTCAAGCCTAACAAGCCACAGGCTACTAGCATCCTTACTTAAGAAAGGGACAGGGGATAGAGGAATATCAAAATGAGATATAGGAGATAAAGAGATTAAGTCCTATCTTAACTAGGCAATCAGTACAATGATTAGCCTCCCTATACACATGAATAAATCTAACAAATCTAATAGACTGTACAACTTTTTTAATATTACAAATTAAATGGAACAAAAGGTGAGAGGGTTGTTGAACATTCAAAATAAGGCCAATAGCCTCTTTGGAAACACTTTCTATCCAAATGGTCGTCACCTTACAATTAATCACCAGCTGAATACCTTGAAAAATGTCCAATAGCTCAACTGCAGTATGAGAACAAAACTCTAGACTACTATAAAAACTTGAAATGAATCTACTACAACTATCACAAAAGGAGGCCTCCACAAGCAGCACCCCTACTGGCTTTAGATACAGCTCCATCAACATTTAATTTTAGCTGGTCTAAAGGAGGAGGAACTCATCTCACTTTACCATGATCAGAGGCTAACTTAGATAAATGTTTAGCTTTGTTACTGTAGCAACAGAAGAAAAAATAAGTATCATAAAGAATTTTTTGAGCTAAATTGTGAGGAGGGAGAGAAGAATTCTGGAATATAAATTCATTTTTATCCTTCCAAAGGTTCTAGATAGTGACAGCAAACAACAATCTCCAGTTCTGAAAATTCATAATAGAAATACAAGAAAAATTTGACAACATCCAATCATACAAACCCTGACTAAAAAATTGAGCCCAATGATTAGATAGAATGAAATAATGCCAAACTTTTTGATCATAGAAGCAATCTCTCAAGACATGCATAATAGTTTCAGGGCCTTCACCACACCTAGGGCAAGTTGGAAAATCAGTCATGCCACGTCTAAATCTCTCATAATTAGTTAATAATTTTTCATGGGCAAGTTTTCAAAGCAGAAAAGTAATTTTAAAAGGACCTTTCTAGGTCCACACAATTTTAAACAAAATATGACTATTACCAAACTGATGGACAGAATTATAAATTAATTGATAAGCTGATTTAATGAAAAAAATCTCATTCTGTGTGGCATTTCAATAAATTGTATCAGATCCACTAGATCTATTTAGGAGACTAATATGAGCTATAAGGGGATAGATTTGGTCAGAGAGAATAGAAGAAATTCTCTCCTAATGCCAGTCTCCTTTTTAGCAAATAGGCCAATAGGAGAATCTAAGTCCAAATCAAGAACAGGAATTAAAGCATGATTAGACAATTTACTCATGCTAAGAATCCAATTGTCTGTCCAAAACTTAATAGAGATACCATCCTTGACCAGCCACCTTATACCCTAGGTAAAAAAGGGCCAAATAGACATAAGATCTCTCCAAAGATGAGAAACTTTATGAAATTTTTTAGACGCCACATTTCTGTCTATACTAAAATTATATTTATGACTAAGGACTTGGGCCCACAGGTCAGAAGGGTTATTTACCAACCTCTAGCACAATTTCATTAGATAAGCTTTATTTAGCATATATAGATCTTTAAAGCCTAAGCCACCCTCAAATTGTGGTTTATAAATATTCCGCCAACTAATGAGGTGACATTTCTTACCCCCAAGGATCTCCAAATAAATCTTTTACAAATGCTATTAATCTCATTGCAAACAGATGAAGGAAGTAGAATAAATTACATAACATAAGAAGGAAAACTATAATGTATTAAATTTTATTTTTAACTGATTAAATTATATCAAATCTATTAAAAAAAATTAATTTAAACTACAATAGTGTAAATTTAGATTATCTAAAATTGTCATGGAATTGATGTATCACATATGTTCATATTTAAAATTTGTAAATAAAAATATTTATAAATATATTAAGAAATGATTATGAAAAATAATAAAATCTCATATTATTTAATTATTTTTATAATATTCATAATATATTTTAGTTAAAATATTTAAATCAACCTTTATTTTTTGTTTTGATCAATGTAAATTGATCATATTTATATGTAAATTTAATTTATATTCTTTATCAATAACTATTTATTTTTATGTTTTTCATATTTTTTAAGAGAATAATATTAGTATTAATTAACTTTCTGAATTTTACAATAAATAATTTGAAAATAAAAGTACAAATATCATGATTATTGGACACTCTAAATATATATCACAAAAAAAATTAATTAATACTAATATAATACTAATCAATGAAAATGTAATAATATTTATATTTTTTATTATAAATTTTATTTATTTATTATAAATTTTATTTATTTTGTCATTTGCATATTATATACTAGATAGATTTATTTTTAAATTTTTTTTTATTTTTAAAGTAATTATATACATACTTCAATGAGAAAGAGTATTATTTATAGGATCAAAAGTATATTACATGAAGAAAAAATATGCTCTATAAAAAAGATGTTGATGTCAAAGAATAAAAATATATTTGTTATTATAGAAAAAAAAATAGATTTATTAAAAGCAATCTTTTTATGTTACAATTTTATGATACAATTATTATGAAGGACTCAAATAAGGACAATAACATAATTTTTTATTATCATAATTCTTTATTATATTTTTAAATATATATAAAATTTTTGAAGATTTGAAATATCGACGTGGAAATATAAAAAAAATAAAATACATTAACATGTTAAAACATTTTTGTACGTATATTTTACCGAATAAATGATACTTGCGGTAAAGTAATTGTAACTTAAAAAAAGCCATCTTTAACATAGAATTGCTTAAAACTTGAAACTTTATTTTTTTTAATTTTTGATGTGCTATATTAATGTTATTTAAACTATCAAAATAATAAATTAATCATGTATACTATTTTATTTAGATAAATGAAAGAAATAAGACGTAGTTAAAATATAGTAAAAAAGACTTTATTTATCAAAACAAAGTAATAATTATTTTCTATTCATAGTTAAAATATGAATAGAAATAAAAAATTTATTTTACTTATTTAAATAAAGTAAAGAGAAAAAATATTATATTATTACAGTAAAATTGATTATTTTCTCCTATATTAATATTTTCATGAGAAGATTTTATTTTTTCTATGTGTAAGCTCCAACTAAAAGTTTTTTTTTTCTTGCTTATATCACAATACAAATAAGAGAAAATAATTATCTCCTTTTCATCTCTCTTTCCGTTTATTTCTTTCCTTCAATTTAATCAAAACAACATACTTGAGTGTAAATACGTTTAGTTGCAACTCTTCCTTTACTATTTAATTTTCAGTTAATAATATTTTTTTAATCTAAATCATAACCAAAATGCACAAATATCTTCCTAGAAAATAATTTTATTTGAATCTTGTGATATTATGTTAAATAAAATAATATACATGATAATTTGTACTTTTTAATTGCCATAAAAAACTGATTTTATAACATCACAATTCGTATAAGGATTACTTTCTTCGTTAAATAATTAAATTATATATATTATATATATATTAGTGTGTATTAATAACATATAAAATTTTAGTAATAATAATTTAACAATCAATTTTTTTTCCATTTTTGAAAGTATGTATCAAATTAATCTTGACACATTTTAATGACAAATAAACTACATGTTAGATATTCATTTGTAAATAGCACTTTTTTGAATTCTCAGTGATACGAATGGCTCATCACTAGGCACTTTTGCTAAAAAGAGTGAACAAACATAAAAATTGGGACGGGTGAGAGAAAACAAGCAGCGTATCGTACTGTTCTTAAAGGAAGATAATTTTCTTTTCAATTCTATGATATATGATAAATTAAATTTATATATTATTAATATATGATTTATTTTATTTTATATTTTTGCTATTTAGGGGGCCAAGAGCCCATAAAATTAAACAGCACTATGTAATGGACCCCTACCACACATGTCCAAACATAAAGCAGGAAATAAATGACTAGAAGCTTGATCAAAGTTAACTAAGGGATAAAGGGTCTTTAGGCGTATTTTAGTTAATTTATCAACACATTAATTAGTTTTTCTATATATATGGCTCAATCTAAAAGTTTAAGAATGTCTCTAATCTTATAGATTACATCAAATAAAGGGTGGGAACAATTTTGCATATGTTGGATACAATTTAGTGCCGCCTAGGAGTCCGTCTCAATCCAACAAACTTTATGAACATTCTTCTGCAGAATTAACTGAATTCCATGATAGATACTTCAGATTTCAACTTCCAGGATGCTAGAGAACTATGAAAATCTGCCACAAATTGTCCCTTCCAATCTCTAATGATACCTCCACAGGCAGTAGCATGCAGGTGTTGGCAAATAGCTCCATCTGTATTCAATTTCAACTTACTCATAGGAGCAAATCACCTAATCCTCACTTGTTCCATGGCTAGTTTGGGAAAGGAGAATTTTCTTTCTTGCAACATAAATCAGTATACTTAGCATCACTGATGATCTTATGGATTAGAATAGGAAACTGCACATAATTATTTTGAAAGACACAAAAATTCATATATTTTCATAAATGTCAAATAATAAAACTAAAAAGCCTTTTCCAATTGAAAAATCTGCTAATACAAGGATTAGATAGACTTTCATAGACCCAGTTAAATAGATCTATAGTGAAAAATCAGGCCCATTAATCAGAAAAAATAAAGTGATCTCAAATACTTCTAGCATAATGATAATTATAGATTAATCTAAAAATTAACTGTTTGATTAAAAATTTTAAACATACAAATTATAGATTAATTTAAAAATATTTACCTTATTCATATTTATTAAAATTAACATAATTTATACTTTTAAAATGTATAAAAATAAAAATTATTAGATTATATTATAATTATTTTATTTTAACAAGTTTTAACACAAAAAATTAATATAATATATTGTTGACAATGTAAATGTTGAGATTTTGGCAAGCTTATTTTAGTAAGGGAAATAACAGTTTTCATATCCACAAGAATTGATAGATATATTTATAATTTATATTTTTTTAAGTTAAAATTTTTAATAACAAATATTGATATTTTTGTACAAATATTCAAGAGTTAAGTTTCAATGAGTTGAGAAGTGAATTTAGCTAAGATATGAAAATATTAGGGTTTGAGATGAGATTGGATTTCACAATTCATCTTCTTCCCTATTTTGATGAATAAATATTTAGAAATTAATTTATAGATGTAGATCTATTCTCTGAATGTCTCTTTATATCGATTCCTCAAATATAAGGTTTTTAAGAATATTCAATGAATAATAATTTTTTAAATATTCAATGAGTTTTCTAGCATTAAAAATAAGAGTTAAGAAGCAATTGATATATTAAAACTTATTCCTAGCATCACAATACATCGAGTGAGTTTCATTTAATCTAGTTCTAATGTTTGCTTTTTAACTAAACCTTGGACATAAATCAAAATATTATTATTTAAAATAAAATCAAAAACTAAGAATAAAATGAAATTGTCAATGTTTATAAAAATGGATGACTATATATAAATTATCAAAATATTTTAGAAAATAAGATTACATTTAATTCTCAAAAGGAGTTTAATCACTCAATGTGTCCATTACAATAAGACAAAGAAAGGAAAAAGGATAAAAAAAAGGTTCCCCAATTTTTTCCAAGGTGTGTCTAACCTTTCTCCTACTGTTTTGTCATCTCGTTCTTCAAATCTCTCTTTCTTTCTTTTTTATTCAAAAGTGGTGTAAATAAATTTTAACTCAAGTTAAGAAGTCTCGTTCAAGTTAGGAAGACATTATTGTTCAAGTAAAAACCTCTCACTTAAGCAAAAATAAAGTAAAGAACCAAGTCTACTTCATGCATTATCACTTGAGCGAAAAAGGAACAGAATAATTTTTCCTTATGCCTTTTCCTTCTATCTTCATTAACTCCTATAAATTAAGAAATATAACAAAAACGAATTAAGAGAAATCTTTCTCTCAATTTCTAAACTAAATAAATTACTTAAATTTAAATTCTTCTAATTTAAAGGAAATTGAAATCTAAATTCAATTCATTAAAGTAAATAAGTACTCAAATATATGTAAGAATTTATAAAAATTTTAGAGTTATTAGTAAAAGTGAGTATAACTTATATAATTTAGTCCTTTCCCTTTTATTACATAAAGGAACTTTAAATTTTAAAGTAACCAAATAATTTAGATGAAAAATTAGATTAAAATAATAATTAAAAAAATTAAAACACAGTATTCAAAAAATTTGAATTAAAACTTAGAAATTAACAATAACAATGATAGTTAAAAGTAATGTTTAACTAATCACAAAATATGTGTTAAAAAGTGTATTGCTAATATTTTTTATATTTATAAAAATAATAAGTAAGTATTTCATCGACAAAAACCTCATAAAAAATAAGAGTGTAAACAAATTAACAATTAATGAGTCTTTTTTTATTATTGGGATAAAAAATATTGATAGTTATTTTATAAATATGATTGAAGATAATAAATAAAAAAAAATTATAGGCATGAAAGATAGGATGGTTTCAAATTATTTGCTGGTCTTATGTGTGATTCAAATTTTTTTAAAGAAAAACACATTGAATGATTTAATAGAATGTTCACAAGGTCAATTTAAGAACATAAAATGGAACAATAAAAGGAAAAGACAAAATAGACAATAGTTGCGTGCATTTTGGATTAGGAGTGACAAAACAGAGCAGCTTATCTCAGCTTACCCTGCCAAAAGCACACCTAAATATGGGTTAGTCCGAATCGACCCTATTTAAAAAATAGGCTATTTATTTTTTTTATTTCAATTCGTGTAAGAGAGTGGGCTGATAGACTTAATAGGTCAGTTTACCGAAAACATAAAAAAAAATAATGAGTATTGAATTAATAGATTAGCTAATAAAAAATTAATTAAAAAATTAAACAAAATTATAATAAAAAATAAAAAATATTTAAAAAATACTTTTACATTAATAAAAATTAATATTTTTTAAATATAATTTGGATCCCACATTTGCCTAGATTTTAACGTGCTAAATGCGACAAACAGGGCAGACTAATAATTCCATAACATTGCCAATTAAGTTGATAAGATCATACTCAAAGAAAAGTGCATCGCTAGATGCTCTAAGATACCACAACCACCACCAATCTTAAGACTTCATGTGAGTAGTTATTTAGAATAACCCATTCATTTTAACGTTTGATTATTATTTTAAAAACATAAATTCTAGTATAAATTTGTATTGAAATTTATTTTTAAAAATAGAAAACTGTTTTCAAAATAGTAATCGAACACACTTCTCACTATATATTTTTTATTTTATTAAAGTGCACACTGTTTATTTAAATATCACTTTTAAAAAATTAAAATAATATTATAAATACGAAGATTTAATATACAATTTTACACTATATCTGTTAATTGATCAGTTGATCTATCTTTTTCACCATTTGTGTCGTAAAAGTATATTCAGTAATTATTTTCTAACTTTGAATATCATGTGCCAAATATTTTTTTTAAATTAAAATTAACCACTTAAAAAAATTAGCAAGTATCTTGAAAATACTAGTTAAAAACATAAAAGTAGAAAAAATATAAAACAATATTACTAAGTTGCATCTAGTTTTTGATATAAAAATCATTTATAAATTTTCAATCAATACTTTTAAACAACTCGTTAGTAATACTCTTATTATTATTATTAAATCCACCGCATTTTTTTTATTGCCCAACCAAGGACTGGACATGTTCAGTTCGAACCAAAAACTATGAATTTTTTTAATTGAGTATTAAAAAAAATCTCAAGACAAATATGGAATATAGTCTTTTCTCAACCTCTTGTCAATGTTTGGAATACTGAAAACAAAAAATCTATAAATATACGCTTAATGGATTAGGATACAAATATGAATAAATATTTGTAAAATTTGTTAGTTACAAGTACAGGTACAAAAATTACAGTATCGATATCTATTTACTTGTACTGTAATACACATATCATAAGTTTATTTATAATTAAAATTTTAAATAAATTATTCTATACATATATTAAAGAAAAAAATTAGTGTTTTTATCTTCTAATTTAAGAATAAAATTCGATTTCATCTTTTAATTTTATTTTGATTTATTTTGATTCTTTAACTTCTAAAAATATTTTAAATTTATTTTTCTTTTAAAAACGTTAATTTTATTAATAATTTTTATATATTATTTTACGCTATTCATCTTCTTCTTCGACATGTAATATTCCATGCAACTATTTATATACATAAGGTAATGCATTATTGCAAGTCTAACTCCACTCCAAACATTTTCACATAAGTGCGGAGTCAGATACTATATATTGAATTGTTAGCATCACAAGAGTATAAAAAAATTTCAAATAATAAAAAGGAAAAAAATTTAAAAGTAACTTTAAGAACAATTTCTATTCAGTTGAAATCTAAAATATCCAAGTAAAAGGAGCAGATTTTCATGGATATAAATATAACTAGTGGCAAAAAAAAGAATTTGAGGAAAGAAAAACGAATGTTGAAATTGTCGTCTAGCAAAACATCGTGGGACTTGAAATCATCTTAAGAAAGTGCAGGATCATCTTAAGTATAATAGTGTGTGATGTGATTGCGTGAACTATTAACTGCATATAGTTATTTATTTATTTTCAATACTAATCGCTGGTAATAGAAGACAATGAAGGATTTCTCTAAGCTTATATGTGAACAGATTAAAAGGTTCAGCTGGAGTCTACTGATTGGTCAAATGAAAAATATGCAATTATTCAGTGCAAGTTTAAAATCACAATAGCCAAACACTGTAAAAGATAAAATTAGAAAGCAAATAAAAGAAAGCAACGTAATTCAACTTTGCTGCAGAAACATTTTACAAAAAGAGAGAATAAAGAAACAACAGTCACCCATGAATGCAATTTCTCATCACCATCAACTTCTTCAACTTTGCCATTTTTATTACCAATGCCACATAAATCTCGTCTGCCTTCTCCTCTCCCCATCTAAAGTAAGCACGTCTAAGACTCTTCTTCAGCAACAAGACACCAATAACTCCCCAAAAACCAATTACAAAGCCAACTGCTGTGACAAAGAAGAACCATATTTTTTCTACTTTATCTTTCTCATCGTCTTCACTACCTTTGCTTTCAGGATCTCGATGCAAATCAGCACCAGGACATTTTTTTATAATTGGAGATCCACAAAGATACGGGTTTTCAGCATAAATAGATGGGTCATTTAGAGTTAAGAAGTGGTTATCTTTGGGAATTGGTCCTGAAAGGTTATTGTTCGACAAGTTTAAATGACTCAGTGAAGTTAATGCTATCATGCTATTTGGAATTGTGCCTGAAAGGAGGTTATGTGACACATCCAATGATTCCAGTGATTTCATATCCCCTATCATCTTAGGGATCTGTCCTTTCAAACGATTGTTTGCCAAATTCAAGCCATGCAATCCAGTGAGCCAAGTTATTTCATTTGGAATGGATCCAACCAAATTATTTTCTGACAAGTCTATGTTTACCACTAACTTCAAGATTTTGATGTAATCAAGTTCCTTTCCTTTCATGACTTCTTTGACTTCCTCATTAGACCATGCAGACTCATTAATTGGCGGCTTTAGAACATCATCTAATGGCTTGTTTAGAGTCATTCCTCTAATATTGCCTATGCACCCCGGTATTAGACCACCTAATTTATTACGGGAAAGGTCCAAAATTTGCAATGTTGTGAGTTGGCATAGTTGTGATGGAATGCTACCGTTCAACATGTTTTGCCGCAATCTAAGAATTTGTAGTGAAGGAAAAGAGTTATTATTCCATGATGGTATACTCCCAGAAAGGTGATTCTCACCGAGATCCAGAATCAGCAATTGCTTCAAATTTCTCAAAGACATTGGAAGCTCCCCTTGAAGACTGTTATTGTTCAAATGCAACCATAACAATGAGGAAAGATTCACGAATGAGCTTGGAAACGCACCCGATAGCTTGTTGTATGACAAATTTATTTCTACCCATTCCCATCCCTCATTTTGCTTCCAACAATTTGGAATTTCACCAGATAAGTTATTCTTTGAAAGGTCAAGGCTGTATAGACGAGTTTGGCATAACGAGATTGGTATGGAACCATTTATGAGGTTATTTCCAAGAATCAAGTTCAGTAACTTTGGCATTATGTGCCCAATATTTTGTTGAAGAGAACCACTGATTTGGTTATTGGCGAGATTCAAATACTCCATATTTGTAGCAATTGAAGACCGTTCATGTCCTAAAGAAATTATTCCGTCCAACTTATTTGAAGAAAGATCCAAGTAAGCCAAATATGGAAGTTGACAGAGACTTCGAGGAATGGGGCCATTCAAAGAATTGTTTGAAATATCAAGATAGTCTAGATTTACAAGCTCCCCTAGACTTTGAGGGATGAAACCATATAATTTATTAGAAGAAAGACGTAAGCAATATAAATAGACAAGTTGGCTGAGGCTTCGAGGAATGGGACCACTGAGAAAATTGTTTGAAAGATCAAGGTATTGAAGATTTAAAAGCTCCCCTAGGCTTTGAGGGATAAAACCTTTGAATTTATTTGAAGAAATGGATAACGTATATAAATTGACAAGTTTACTTAGGTTTTGAGGGATAAAACCATAGAATTTATTAGAAGAAATGGATACAAAATTTAAATTGACAAGTTGAGTGAGAGTTTGACCAATGGAACCATCGAAAGAATTGTTTGAAAGATCAAGATAATATAGATTTACAAGCTCCCCTAGGCTTTGAAGGATGGTTCCACTGTAAAAATTGTTTGAAAGATCAAGATATTGTAGATTTACAAGTCCCCTAAGGCTTTGAGGGATAAAACCATTGAATTTATTAGAACGGAAGTTTAATCGAGTTAAATTAACAAGTTGTGCAATGTTACCTGGAAAGGTCCCATTCATCTTATTGTAAGACAGATCGAGTACTTCCAACTTTGATAGTTTTCCTAGAGAGGAGGGAATGAGCCCATGGAAAAAATTTGAATTGAGATCAAGGTACTTCAGATTTTCAAGTTGCCCCAACCAAGCTGGCAAGCCGTCACTGAATTCATTACTGTCTAAATACAGTACCTCCAAATCATACCTAATGCATCCAGATAATTCGTAGCTTCCAAATGGTTTTCCTTGAAGCTTGTTACTTGATAAATACAAGATCTTTAGATGACACATGTTTTCGAGAATTGATGAAAGAGAGCACTCCATAAGTGTCAGTTCATTGTAATCAAGGTAAACATAGACAAGTTTTTTCAACTCAGAAAACCATGAAGGAACTGAAGTGAAGCCGTTTTCAGAAAGGTAAAGGAACTGAAGAGAAGTCAAGTTCCGGAAAGCATCAGGAATTGGACCATGAAGCCCATTGACCGAAAGATCAAGACGCACAAGTTTGTTGAAGCTACGAAACCATGATGGAATTGAAGTGATATTGTTATGAGAAAGGTAAATGAATTGAATGGAAGTCATGTTTCTGATAGCATCAGGAATTGGACCAAGGTCATTGTATGATAGATCAAGATATGAAAGCGATGACATGTTCTGGAAAACATTGTGAAGAACAAGTTAGTTAACAATAACACAAGTAAATACATAAAAACAAGGAAGGAACCGTGGTTAGTACCTGGAACAAATTGTGTGTGTCCCCATCATTATAAACCCCACTCATGCCAAGGTGTTCTAGCGACTCAAGTTGAGAGATCCAATTAAAGTCGTTGTTTTGTATATCAAAATTATTGAAACCGAGATCAAGAAGGTACAACTTCTTAAGATTTCCCAAACTGGAGGGAACTTTCCAGCCAAAATTAGCAAAATAGAGAGATAGATACTCAAGGTGTTGCATGGAACCAAAGAACATTGGTATTGGACTGGAATTGAAATCATTTCCACTGAGGTCCAAATATGTCAAGTATTCCAACTGCAACAGGCTCAAATTAATATGAGGACCTTTTAACCCAAGTTTCTCCACGGGATTGTCACACTCTCTTAGCATCACTAATTCTCTTACTGGCATAATGAAATCTTCTGTTAACCAGGCACAAGGGTTCTGGAGATCAAGTTTGACAACATGTCCAGAGACATCGTCGCATCCTATTCCCTCCCATTGGCAACAATCAGTACCTTCCCAAGAGGAAAGCCTATTTGATAGATCGAGGAGGGACTCTTTGAAATTGATAAGAGCTACTCTCTCTCGTTCTATGCAGGATACGGTTGAATTTGCAGACAAACATAATTGAATTTGTGCAATTATTTCAACCAATAGCAAGAGGAACGCAAATGCAGCACTCACGTAACTTCTCATGTTTGGGAAAACAAAACAAGTACCATAACTAGGAATGGTTTCGATGTATGAATGTTTTTGGATGATGCCTTTCACTTGAATGTTTCGATTATCATCTTATCTGATCTCATGTCAAGTCAAACTTCAAGTTCATATCAAACTTAAAATAAAATCCGTTTACTTTTTCAGTCACCCTAGTGGAAGACCGACCACATTTTCAGTCAACCGCCATATTCGTCTACTCCAAGTGTGGAAGGGATTAATGAAGCTGATGTGGAAAGTAAACTGCTTCAATGCACCAGAAATTTCTGCATTAGACTTTTCGTTTGCCTTTAAGGTGCCCTGCTCTAGTGTTCTGTACAAATTATCCTATGGTCTTGTATAGTGTGAGATCCAAAAGATTTGCAACCAAAATAAATTTGTAATATTCTTTAATTTTCATCTAGGTTTATTCAAAATTAATTCAATTCACTCATTTTAAAAGAAAAATTCGATTTTTAGAAGAATATAAAATGCTCTCTCAAATGTTTTAGTACTAGAGCAAGCACAAATATAAAAATTCTTAGATTTCTCTGGTTAATAGACAAAGACATTGACTTGGTGACCACATTAATAGTAGGCATTCTTAAATTATTTCAAACTAATATAAATTGTAAACATTGAATTGAAAATTCAAAAATTGAAAAATAAATCACGCACACATATATACAGAAGCAAAAATTGCATTCCCTGTTCTGTTTTTAATCATGTGTTTTTAAGAACAAAATTAACTCTAGCTTAGAATAATCAGAAACAATTTATTACAAAATATAATTTGGGTAACTACACTCAGTCGTCGACGTGTGGAAGTAATTCATATGCGTAAGGAAATGGACGAGACTTCACATCAGGAAAAAGTTCAATCAAATTGATAGAGAAGTGGTAAAGGGCGTTAATGCGCGAGAAATTTTTTGCGTTGAACTTTGTGGCTGTTTGAGCAAATGAAATAGACCCAAATGCTTGAGAATTACTGGGAAAAACTAAGTTATGAAATATTATATACTTTTCGCCAATACAAGAGAATGTATTCACGTTTACATTGGATTTGTTTTCAATATATTATTTTCTATACTTTGAATTATTTCAGAACTCATTATCATCCCAAGAAATCACTTATGAAACAGCGAAGCACTTTAGTGGAGATCGACATTCAATTTTAAACAAAACATGTTGGAGTTTTCTATCAAATAATAATTTTGTGCCTAACCATATGTTACTATCTATATAAAATCAAAATTACAGCATAATCATGGATTAATCCTTATGAACCCATATTTCAATTCATGATGAAAACAGAATGTGGAAGAGTATCTGAATTCATCATTTTGAAGAGTATTTGAATTCATCATTGAAAATGATAAAGGTTATGAGATTAACAGTAGGTATGTGATCTTCTAGATGTAGAGCACCTTAAGCTTCTTTGTTGAATTTCTCTTCTGATAGAAATAAAGAAAAAAAGAACTAAAAAAGTACGTTCTATAACCTACTCTACAAATGGGAACCATAGCCTATTTATGTAACTTCCGTCAGTTACATTCAGAATTTTAATATTTCCAATTTGTCCCCTCATCAAACTAGAATATTACTTATGGTATCTACATAATAACTATTCATGAAAATTATGCCCTTAGTCATAAACTTTATATTAATTAGACCACTTTAATATTTTGGCTAATAAAATAATGGCCCTAACACATTTAATTATAATATATATATATATATATATATATATGACCCAAAATTGCTAACAATCTCCCACTGATCACAAATATATATACCCTTACAATCCTTATAAATGTGTTAGACTTTATGAGCTCAAAAATTGCCATTACATGCCTTGAGCATATTCCAAAAATCTCGTCCATTGATTACATTGCCACATAGAACCAAAACAGTTTCTATTGTATCAATCACAACTAAACACATCAATGATCACTAATGCTGACAAAATCAAATGACATAGACTCATTATAAAATGTGTAGCATGAAAATTACATGAAGGTGGCCAGTACACGTCTATTTTCAACTAGTCCTACTTTATCTCAATGAGATCATTTAATAACCATAATGTACAAAGTGTAATAACTGAATAACAAACCATTTATATATATATATATATATATATATATATATATAAAACCAAATATATCCAAAAGTCTATGTATGCATACATAAAATCAAACATAGAACATAAAGTACATAAAACTGACCAACTCCCACTAAACCAAATATTCCTCAAACTGTAAAACACCCATGTGAGCAACATGCTTATGAAAGACCTTGGATGAAAGTCCCTTAGTAAGAGGATCTGCTATCATGGAGTTTGTCCCTAAGTGTTCTGTGAAAATCTGTCCACTCAGTACCCTTTCCTTAACAATTAGGAACTTGATGTTAATGTGCTTTAACTTGATCGAGCTCCTATTCTTGTTAGAATATAATACAGTTGATTTGTTGTCACAATATAACTTAAGTGGTCTTTCAATTCCTTCCACAATTTGCAGCCCTGTTACAAAAGTTTTTAGCCATATTCCATAATTTGATGCCTCATAGCATGCTACAAATTCTGCTGCCATAGTGGATGAAGCAGTAAGGGTTTGCTTGGCACTGCGCCAAGAAACTGCACCACCAGTTAACATGAAAATGTAACCTGAAGTGGATCTTAAACTATCTTGGTAAATTGCAAAATCTGAATCATAATACCCAATGATCTCCAACTGGTCTGACTTCTTGTGTGTGAGCATATAATCATTTGTTCTCTTTAAATACCTCATAACCCTTTTGGCTGCTTTCCAATGATCCATTCCTGGATTGCTTAAATATTTGCCTAATACCCCAACTATGTATGCTATATCTGGACGCGAACATACTTGGACATACATCAAACTCCCTACAGCTGATGCATAGGGAATCTTCTGCATTTCTTTAATTTTCAAATTTTCTTTTGGGCCTTATTTGAGACTGAACTTGTCTCCCTTAGCAACAGAGGTATCCCCTACTTTACATTCCTGCATGCCAAATCTTTGAAGTACTTTTTCGATATAGTTCCTTTATGATAACTTGATGAATAATTTGATGAAATTTGTGGTGCCATTGACGAGATGACTGTTTTAGTCCATAAATGGATTTTGTTAGTTTGCAAACCATATTCTTTGGGTCTCCTAACACAAAGTTTTCTAGTTGCATTATATAAATTGTTTCATCAATGTTGCCATTGAGAAATGTCATCCTAACATCCATTTGATGGAGTTCCATATCATAATGTGCAACGAGAGCCATGATTGCCTAAAAGAATCCTTTGATGAAACTAGAGAAAAGGTCTCTTTAAAATCAATCCCTTCCTTTTGAGTATAGCTCTTAGCCATGAGACGAGCCTTATATTTCTTTACATTACCATTAGAATCTCACTTGGTCTTAAATATCTATTTGCAACTAATTGGTTTCACACCTTCTGGTAATGGGACAAATTGTCAAACTTTATTATCTTGCATGTATAAGAAACAGGTATGCATATTTGGAGTAATCATCTATGAATGATATAAAATATTGTTGTATATTCCAAGAAGGTATAGGAAATGGCCCACAAATGTCCATATGTATCAACTCTAAGGCGTTCGTAGCTCTACACGCACCTAATTTCTTTGTTTTGGACTGTTTACTTTTAACGCATTCAACACAAATATCAAAGTTTGTGAAGTCAATGGAATCCAAGATCCCATTTGACACAAGTTGTTCAACTCTATTTTTAGAGATCTGACTTAGGCGCCTATGCCATAATGCTCCTGAGTTAATATTGTCAATTTTATGCTTAGTACCACGTGATTCTGCATTTAAGGATTCACTGTAAGTAGTTACAGTGTCAAGCAAATATAGATTATCATAAGCCAAGAGTAAATCAGTTTCAACAATATATGAATTAAAAGACAAACTGAACATATTGTTTTCAAATGAACACAAATAACCTAACTTGTCCAAATAAGAAACTGAAACCAAATTTTGTCACTGTAAGTAGTTACAGTGTCAAGCAAATATAGATTATCATAAGCCAAAAGTAAATCAGTTTCAACAATATCTGAATTAAAAGACAAACTGAACATATTGTTTTCAAATGAACACAAATAACCTAACTTGTCCAAATAAGAAACTGAAACCAAATTTTGTCTAAATGACGATACAACAAAAGTGTCTTTTAAATCCAAATAAAATTCAATACATAATAATAATCTAAAATGCCTTATAGCTTCCACCTCCATTGATTTTCCATGTCCAACATATATCCATCTTTCAGAATCAATTGGCTTTTGGTAACTCAGGCAACCCTGCATTGAAACACTGATGTTAGTAGTAGCACCAGAATTTAACCACCAAGTGTTTCTAGGTACTGAAGCTAAATTGACCTCAAAACAGACCAAAGTAATAAACATACCTTTCCTTGCACGCCATGCGTGATATTTGGTGCATTTCTTCTTTATATGTCTAGGTAGATTGCAAAAGAAACAGTTGTCACCCTGATTTTGTTTCTTTTGTGCTTGACCATTAGCAACTTCATTCTTAGGATCCTTAATTTTCTTTCTTTTACCCTTGTCTTTAGATGTGCTTACAACATGAGCACTTTTTGTTCTTTCTTGCTTCATCCTTTCCTCTTTTTGTACACAGTATAAGATGAGCTCATTAAGATACCATTTCTCCTTTTGACAGTTATAAGATATCTTAAACTGACCAAACTGTGAAGGAAGAGAAATCAATACTAAATGATGAGCAAGTCTTCCGACAGCTCAAGCTTTAGTACCTTAAGTTTTGAAGCAATATTTGACATTTCCATAATGTATTCCCTCACATTTCCTTTGCCCTGATATTTCATGGAAATCAAGCTCTGAAGAAAAGCACTTGTTTTCGCCTTATCGCTTTTTGCAAAGCGTTTTTCAATTTCAGCAAAGAAATCTTTGGCACTTGTTATCTCTTCAGAGATAGCATCCCTAAAGACCTCAGGAATGCTGCGTTTAATGATCATAAGACTCATGCAATTTAAGCCATCTCATTTCTCATAATCCTTCCTCTCTTCAGAGGTACTAGAATCTGTAGGAGAAGTGGGTTTCTCAATCCTTAATGCAAGGTCAAGATCCATGCAACCAAGAACAATTTTCATGTTCTCTTTCCAGTCCTTAAAATTTGTTCCATTAAGAATCGGAACTGAATTCAAATTAACAGATATTGAAGCAATAGTAGCTGAAAAGAGAACAAAACAAATAATTTAATTATGCTCACATTATAATAAAATTCAATCATCAATATGTTTAAATAATGGCATAACTCATCTCAAGATACCTAGTGCATCATCAATATCAAGTCTTTGGACACTAATATTAATTGCTAGTGGTACCCTTGTTGTGATGGTCAAACATTGATAATAAAACATATCAAATAATAAACCTCTCTTTGGATTGATTTATCATTCACAAGCAAAACCTCATAATTATCACATGTTTACCATCACAGGTGTGCATGCAATCCAGCCAAGTATTAATCTTCCTTTAACCCGATTCACACTCAGATGGATAAAAATACGCACAAACATTTAACATTTCTTATGAACAATCTACACAAAAGAGGTCATTTTGGTGATTTTTTGATTCAATTAGCTCATTTAAAATGCTAAACTGTTGTATAAAATATACAAACAATAACCAAAATTTGAATATTGATATACCAAATCCTAAAAAAAAACTCCATACGATTTCAATGTATCTGAATTACAGTATTATAATAATAATATTACAATAATGGTATCCAAATGACATAATGTCACGCAGTCGCAATCATAAAAATAGAATCAATATGCACTGGAAAACATTTAGTGCATCGGCGTACAATTTCAAATTAGAATCCAATACACAATTTCAAATAGTATCACAATTTCAAATAGCATGATGGCATAATATCCAATACTATCTAATACAAATACGCATAACAACATAATATTCAATATTCAATACTAATACTATTCAAATTGCAATTTCAAATACGCATAATAGCATAAAATTGAGCATCACAATTTCAATAATTGCAATAATATCCAATACGCATAATAGCATGATTTGCGTCATTAAAGCATTGCAATAGTGATAGCGCTCGTTCAATATTCAATATATATAATAGCGCGGCATTTGTATCATTACATCATAGTACAATAACAAACCTAAATGGAAACCTAAATTAAATCCCAATTTTGAAACCCTAATTTCAAAATTTTCAAAATCATACACGAATTATGTATAGGTGACTCTAATACCAATTGTTGGGATTTTCTATCAAAAAATAATTGTGCCTAACCACATGTTACTATCCATATAGAATTAAAATTACAGCACAATCATAAATTAATCTTTATGAACCTATACCCTAATTCATGATGAAAATAGAATGTGGAAGCGTACCTGAATTCGCCATTGGGAATGATAAAGGTTATGAGATTGACAATGGGTATGTGATCTTCCAAATGTAAAACACCTTAGGTTTCCTTTTTGAGTTTCTCTTCTGATGGGGATAAAGAAAAAAAGAACTGAAAAAGTATGTTCTATGACCTGCTTTACAAATGGGGACCATAACCCATTTATGTAACTTTTGTCAGCTACATTTAGAATTTTAATATTTCCAATTTAGCTTCTCATCAAATTAGAATATTACTTATGGTATCTACACAATAACTATTCATGATAATTATGCCCTTAGCCATAAACTTTATATTAATTAGACCACTTTAATATTTTGGCTAATAAAATAATGGCCCTAACACATTTAATTATGTAATATATATATATATATATATATATATATATATATGTATGTATGTATGTATAACCCAAAATTGCAAACAAAACATTCCTCTAATTTCGTTGTCATGATTTCATACTTACAACCAAAATCAAATAACTCCTTTCAATAACATATTAAGTTCAATGAACTCTAGAAATATTTTCTATGCAAAATATTTATCAGAGTGATGTTCATCTTGAACCAGAAAAAAAAAGTGACGTACATTTTCATCACAATCATCTTCATCAAAGGGGATTCTGTTTATGAAAGATATATTCTTTCAACATAAACTCATGTGTCCTCTTCTATACAAATAAAGCAAGTTATATGTGATCTTGATTGAGTAATTTCATAGGTTTCTGTGTGTCTTATTCTACACCAGGATCCAATTTGAATTGTGCTTAATAACCAATGTTTGGATTCAGAAAATTATATAATACTCACATAGGTTGAGCAATTTTTTTTATTGTTTGTGAGCATAACATACTATTAAACTCGTTGGACACGCACAAACAACATCCACTAAACAAAAATTTAATAATAACATATAAGACATCATTATTTCGATACACTAACCAGAAATTCAATAAAATTACTAAAAGGGAATGAAAAATTAGTTTAAGGATCAAGTCTATATCCATCCAAAGCTAATCCCTGATGCATATTATTGAGCATAAAATAACTATTATCTTCATAAACACAATATTAGTGAGATGACGGAGGAAAAATCAAATTTCTCAATCGCTGAAATAATAATCATCTTCACACTTTAGAACAACAATATTATATAACACCAATTAAGCGTATAAAAAGATCAAAACACACAAGCTTTAAAAGGAAAAAACGACAACATTATAGAATGCATCATTTGAGAAAACTTGTTAAGACTACTAATTAAGCTATGACCTGAGGAGAAGGTACCATATTATAAAGATGAAAATGATTATAGTACGTAACATCATTGGACATTGAATTTGAACTGAAACAATAGGAGTAAAAATATTTTGCACAACTCACAAATTTAATTTGAAACTGAAACTAAAAGTAAAACTAAAATACACTTGAATTATTATAAAATATGGACCGCCCACAAGATTTATTTGAAAGTGCATTGATTGTCAACTATTCATCAAAGTATGTTCTCCATATTCACCTCTTAAGCCTTGCTACCCTTACCATTATTGCTACATGAATCTTATCGACAATCTCATCCACGTTATGAAAGTATGCATTCCTCCAATTCTTCTTCAACAGAAGAGTTCCAAAGAACGCCCAAAATCCTATTATAAACCCAAGCGTAGTGACAAAGTAAAACAACAATTTTTCTTTCTTATCACTCTTGTCTTCTTGGCCCATGTTGGTAGGTACTCCATCACAGTTAATGTTGACAAGTTTTCCACAAAGATAAGGATTGCCAACAAAAGATTGTTGATATAGATGATATAGTTGGGCCATTAGATCAAGATGAGAGTGGACCAAGTGAAGAGAACAGCCCAAATGTAAGGCCCAAAAGGAAGATTACAAGACCAGCAAATTAGAATGATTATGTTCACTGAGAGAAGAGTTTATTATCTCTTATTTTCTTATTTTAAAAAACTATATTTGTCTTGTTATGAGATTACGTTGTAGGGGAATCTTTTCTGTTATGATTTTATGTGACTTTTCTGCAGAAGTACGTTAGAACTTATGAAGAATTTATAAACCATTGTAAATAATTATTTTAAGGAATGAAAAATCAATATCCTTAAGTTTTCCTTTCTGGAGGACTGGTACCTCGAATACCAGATTTCTGACCCCCACCTCCTATCTTCAAGTCAGCTTCCAAAATTAGATTAGACTGTGCACATTTTGACGAGTCAAACGCATTGGATTGGATATTTGCGATAACTCATTTTTTCGAGTACTACCAAACTCCAGAATCAGAACGATTGCAAATCTTTTCCTTCTACCTGGACAGTCCGGCTCTCAGCTGGTTCTAGTGGATGGAACGTAACAACATGCTTCGATCTTGGAAAGAATTTTTGCAATCTTTAGAAACTCGTTTTGCCCCATTTGCCCCATTACGCTTTCAAAACGTCAAAGCCCATCTCTACAAGCTATCTCAAACTGGCTTGGTGCTTCAATATTTGAACGAATTTGAGGGTCTTGCTAATCACGTCACTGACATGCCTCCATCATTTTTGCTCGAGTGCTTTATTTTCAGGTTTTGTTCAGATATTCAACGCAAAGTGCTCGCATTTTAGCCAGTATCATTTTCTGAAGCAGCAGAGTTGACCAAGCTTCACGAAGACAAATTTAATTCAATGGTGCCCTCCAAGCGAAGTCATTCAATACCAGTGAATCAACCTTCCCCGGCACCTTATCGCCCTGCTCTGCTCCCCACACCGGTAACACCAAAAATCCCATTCAAACGCTTTTCTGCTTCAGAGATGCAGGCTCACCATGATAGAGGTCTCTACTATAATTGCAATAAGAAATACAATCAAGGTCACCGTTGTAAGTCTCACTTCTTCCTTCTCGTGCACAATGATGATGAGATCACTACCCTGGAACTTTCGATTGAAGACTCTCCTGCTTCTGACACTTCTGATTCTGCTCAGCTAAGCTTTAATGCCTTGTCAGGTCATTTCAACCTGCAAATCTTTCGAATTAAGGGGCAAATTCTGGACCATCCAATCCCGGTTCTTCTCGATAGCAGGAGCTCTCATAACTTCCTTCAATCCAAACAAGCTCATGAATTGGGCCTTCCTTGCAGTCCCACAAAACCTCTCTCAGTCATGGTTGGGAATGGAGATGCGTTGACTTGCTCTCAGCAAGTGGAGTATTTGGGACACGTGGTTAGTGCTGGGTCTGTTGGACCTGATCATTCCAAAATTGAGGCAATGATGAATTGGCCACCACCCACTTCTATCAAGGCATTGAAAGGATTTTTGGGCTTAACAGGATTTTATCAAAAATTCATTAGTGATTATGCTTCTTTGGCATCTTCTCTCACGGATTTGCTTCGCAAAGATGCCTTTCATTGGTCCCTGGAAGCACAAACAGCATTTGAGAAACTTAAAGAGACTATGTCAACAGCCCTGGTACTTGCTCTTCCCAATTTTTCAAAGCCTTTTGTGGTCCAATCGGATGCATCTAGCACAGTCATGGGGCTATCCTTTCTTAAGATCAACATCCAATAGCATTTTTCAGCAAAAAGTTCTGCTTCCGGATGATGCAAGCTTCTACATATTTGCTAAAATTACATGCAATCACAACTGCCATCAAGAAGTGGCATCAATACCTTCTGGGACATTTCTTCATTATTCAGACAGATCACAAACCCCTCAAAGATCTCTTGACTCAAACAGTGCAGACTCCGGAACAACAATTTACATGAGCAAACTCATTGGCTACAATTATACAATCCAATATTGTTCCGGACATTCAAATGTAGCTGCGGATGCACTATCCCGCATCACTAAGGAGGTTGCTGCTGGTTAGCATTATGTTCTCACTGTTCCTTATTTCCAATTTCTGGAGGAATTACGTTCAACTCTACAACTTGATCCAATTTTCTCCAAACTTCAACAAGATATTAGCCAAGATACAACATCATTTTCATATTACAAAATTCACGATGGATTGGTTTTCTATAAAGAAAAGATTTGGCTGCCAGCTACTTCACCTTTTCGTGAGACCCTTATGACTGAATTTCATTCCACACCCTTGGGGGGGGGCACTTAGGACTGGTCCAGACGCTTCACTGTTTACAAGAGAATTTCTTCTGGCCCTCAATGACCAAATATGTGAAGACCTTCATATGCAAATGCGTTATTTGTCAACAAATTAAATATGTATCTCAGAAACTTGCTGGTCTACTTCAACCAATTCCTCCACCAACTCGTGTTTGGGAAGATTTGGCCATGGATTTCATCATTGGCCTTCCCCATCTCGTTGTTATACAGCGATTTATGTTGTTGTAGATCGTTTCTCCAAGGCTGGCTATTTTGCACCCCTTCCCACTCAATTTTCAGCTTATCAAGTGACTCACATCTTCCTTACTTTGGTTGGCAAACTCCATAGCATGCCCAAAAGCATAATTTCTGACCGTGATCCTTTATTTTTTAGCAAATTTTGGCAAGAGTTGTTCAAAGCAAGTGGCACACAACTTTGCATATCTTCAGCTTACCACCTGAAGTCTGATGGACAATCTGAGGTGCTCAATCGTACTCTAGAGCAATATTTACAGGTTTATTGTCATGATCAAACTTCACAGCGAAGTTAGTACATTCCTTGGGCTGAGTGGTGTTATAATACTGCTATTCATTCAACTACTGGATACACCCCATTTGAGATTGTTTACAGTCATTCCCCTCCATCTTTACCAGGATACTTGTTAGGCCAATCTAATGTGGAAGTTGTCAATCATATGCTTAGTTCACGTGGTCTTGACTAAATTACGTCGTAATTTGCACAAAGCTCAGGAATGCATGAAGTTGTTGGCGGATGCTCATCGTCGAGATGTCCAATTTGATGTGAACACTTGGGTCTATGTCAAACTTCAACCATGTCGTCAAACTTCAGTTGCTGGAAGGACCCCTCAGAAACTCGCCAATCGTTATTTTGATCCCTTTCAAATCCTTAGCCGTATAGGCCAAGTGGCATACCATTTGGCACTGCTCGCCACCTCCAAAATTCATCCTATCTTTCACTGTTCTATCTTGAAGCCACATGTTGGTTCCCCACCTCCAAAGACAAGAACACTTCCTACGGACACTCATAATAATGGTCCTTTGCTCATTCCATTAGTCATCTTGGACCATTGTGAGAACACTTTAATTGAACCTCCGCAAATAGAAGTTCTGGTGCAGTGGCAGGGCCTATCGTCAGAGGAAGCTTGGGAAACATGGGCTGATATAAAACAAGCTTTCAACCTTGAGGACAAGGTTTTACTCCATGGGGTGAGGAATGATACAGATGATATAGTTGGGCCATTAGATCAGGATAAGAGTGGACCAAGTGAAGAGAACAACCCAAATGCAAGGCCCAAAAGAAATATTACAAGACCAGCAGATTGAAATGAATATGTTCACTGAGAGAAGAGTTTATTATATCTTATTTTGTTATTTTAAAAAACTATATTTGTCTTGTTATGAGATTACTTGTAGGGGAATCTTTTTTGTTAGGATTTTATGTGACTTTTCTGCAGAAGTCCGTTAGAGCTTATGAAGAATTTATAAACCATTGTAAGGAATTGAGGAATGAAAAATCAATATCCTTAAGTTTCCCTTTCTGGAGGACTGGTACCTCAAATACCAAATTTCTGCTATCATTTGTTCATCAAAGGAGAGGAAATGATCATTTGTTGAAATGGGTCTAGACAAATTGTTCTTGGATAAGTTCAAGAAGCCTAGATTATCCATGGTGGACATGATCCTCGGGATAGGACCAAATAGGTGGTTATTGGAAAAGTTAATGGATTCTAGTGACTTCATTTTCTGTATATTGCTTGGGATTTGATAAATTCAACCCAATCAATCTAGAAAGAAAGGTTAAGTCGTCAAGGATTGATCCAATGAAATTGTTATTAGACAAATCTATATTTACCAATTGGTACAATTTTTTTGTGTAATCTTCATATCCCTTTAAGACTAGTTTGAGACCCTCCTTTTCCCAATCAACATTGATTGTCTCCACTGTTACACAGGGTGCCATTGCAATCTCATATAGTGATGTGGTTGAAAGCTTCACCATACCCTTGAGATGACCAAAGCAAGGAGGGATTGAACCTGAGAAATTATTATCAACAAGGTCTAGAATTTTCAAAGTACTATTTTAATAATATATTATTTTAATTGTATTTAAAATACTACTTTAATAATATCTCATTTGGATTATAATTATTTGGCTGATGATACTTGAAATTTGAATTTGAATTTATTTTTATCAAATTAAAACTCAATTAATTTATTAATTATTAATCAATTGATAATTTTAAATGAAAAATAATTTAATAAGACACAAAATGAGATTGCAAGTGTGTTCTAATTGTTACAAATATTATTTTTAAAAATATATTTAATTTTTAATATATTTTTATCAGTCCAAATATTATATTTTATAAAATTATAAATAAAAAACTAAAGTAATTATGTTTTTTTTTTGTTTTTAACATTTTATCAAAAAACATAGTTAACTTTTTCAATAATTTGTTTTTGTTTTAACATTCCATCCAACCAAAAACATTTATAAAATTTTTCAATTAATTTTTTAAAATATAATATATAATTAATATTTTTTATTTTTAAAATTTTATAATTATCAAATAGTTTATAAAAAATTACATGTAATCGATTTTAATAAATCTTTTAAATACTTTTTAAAAAATAATTATAAATTAAATTTATACATAATAAGACTTAATATAAATATAAATATGTAAAATATTAAATAATATTTTTAATAATTTTTACATAGATAGATTTTTTGTTTAAAGTTAACAAATATTTAAATAAATTAATAAATAAAAGTAAAATTTTATTAATTAAATTATTATTTTACTTATTAATTCATTATGTAATATCAATATATTTTTTATGTTATATTAATACTGCAGTGCTGTTAATTTTACCTATATTTGAAGAGGAGTGCAATTAAGTATGCATATAAAATATATTTTTCACATCGAAACGAAGCGTATCAAGTTGGTCTGTGACAATATTGGTTCCAAGTTCTTGATCTTGTTCCTCCGTCTCAAAATTTAGGGTTCACAAAGTTCCACCTTCTCTTTAATTTTTCTCATTCGCCCACCATCATCAATGCGCTTTTTGGACTGATTTTTCTCTGTGGCGCATCGCAATTCTTCACCTGTTTCGTTTTGGTATCACGCGAAACCCAATCAGACAGTGTGACCCAGTAAGTTCCCCGTTTCCAACGTCGAATTCAATAGCCAACGCCACACAGAATTCTAAGTGTTCCGCCTCAGAATTTTGAAAAATGTCAGAAAACAAAAAATTGATGTCCTTGACCCTTTCTGAACACTTCGAATTTCGCTGCACTCCGAAAATTTGAAGATTAATCATGCTTGTTCATGCATAGAGTTTTAGCAGGTTTTATTATCTAGTTGATACTTCATTCATTATTTCATGTAGGTATTGGAACGATGGCGGAAGATCTGGTGCTGGATACTGCAATCAGAGATTGGGTGCTGATCCCTCTCTCTGTAGTTATGGTTCTCATCGGTGTGCTTCGCTATTTTGTTTCTAAGCTCATGCGTTCTTCCCAAACTCCTGATGCTAAAATTATTAAGGAGGGGTATGCCCCAACATTTATTCAATAACTATGCAGATACTTTTGTTTTGGTCCTTTTTTGGTTCTTAATAGAGGAATGTTTTTGTATATTGATCCAGGCAAGTGATCGTTAGAGCTCGTAATTTACGTGCTGGAGCAAATTTTATTCCTTCAAAGGCTTTTCGTGCCCGCAAAATTTACTTTTGTAACGAGGTATGTTTGCTTAGAGTGTTTTCTAGTTTTGTAGAAAGTTTTTAGTTTAAGTGTATGGTTCTTTATTGGGAAAAGTTGAAGTTTCATTTTGCTGTTTGTTGTGGGTGATGACTTATGTTGCGGGCAATTTGTTCAGTCATATGCTTTATGAAGCTTCCTGCCTTGGACTTGTATGCTTTTTTGTGCTCAATCCTGGTTTTGCCGTATACTTTACTAGATAGTGATGAATAAATTTCTAACTGTACCTTTTTAAATTGGCTCTAGAACTTGTTAGAAATTAATAACTCTGTCATGAGATTTGTTCAGTATCTTAAATGATCATATGCCTAACCAATTCAACAGTAAACTTAGTTTTTCTCTTTCCATTGAAGGAAAACGGTCTGTTGTTTGTTCCAAAGGGCCAAGCCCAGAATCCGCAAGCACAGATGTTCTCTGATCCGAACATGGCCATGGATATGATGAAGAAAAACCTTTCAATGATCATTCCTCAGGTGTCAAAAATGCAGTTTTGTTGTGCTCAGGCTTTTGATTTTTGGACCATACTCAATACTAGCACTTTTTCCTATAATGAGGAGATGCGTCATTAGCTTTTACTTATGTTGTTTCTGATTTTTGGACAGACTCTCACTTTTGCGTGGGTGAACTTTTTCTTTTCTGGATTTGTAGCAGGTAATTTCTTATACTTCGCCCTGTTGTTTCTTACTGTTTGATTTAAAATTAGTGAAATAAAACATGAAGTGGGCCAGCCAGTTTGATCGGTGGACTGATGAACTGGCCAAGTGACTGGTCCAGTCAGCAAAACAAATCAGTACTTATTGGAAAGATCCTGTGTAACTCAGTCAGTTTTCCTAAGATCCTAAGAACTGGTTATTGAATTATATTAGACTTGGATTTGAAAAAAAAAATTCTTCAGAGGAAAGCAGATGAAGAAAACCCTTCTCTGGTTAAAGCTGAGGAACTTGCGCTTCCATTTGCAAAGATGTAATTCTATTGTCCACTGGAAGTGGTGGCGTGTAAATGCAGTTGTGCAGTAGAAGCATAGGAGAGAGATAGACAGAGCTTAGGGAAAACATATAATTTTAAATATATATTAAAGAAAACAAAGCTTCAGAAGAAGCATAGACAAGAGACCATCTTGCACTGGAAAAATATTATATGCATTAAATAAAAAGCTTTGGAAGAAAGCAAACTGACATCAGTTACATGTGTGAACAAACTATTCTACTTTTTGAAGATAAGCAAAGGCATTACCAAGATGCATTGACTTGAATTGAAACCTTAATTTTTTTATTAAGTTATTTTGATCATATTTAGTTTTATCAAATGTTATTTTTTATTTTATATATCCAGTTCAACTGCTTGAACCAGCTTTTCTGATAATAATTACAGTTCTTGTATCTTGTATAAGCACATCCATGATTTGACTTATGATAGTTTTCTGTTCAGCATAGCCTTCAATTTATTACTTTTATTATTTACCTCTTGAAAATGTTTAAAACTTTCCTGCAGCCAAGATACCCTTTCCGCTGACACAAAGGTTTAGGTCAATGTTGCAGAATGGAATAGACCTTAGCACAGTAGATGTTAGCTATGTCAGCAGTCGCTCTTGGTAATCTTCTTTTTAATGGATATTTGCCTGTTTCGCTCTTACTCTGGTTTAATTGTCGAAAGACTGTATTTCAGGTACTTCCTCAATCTGTTTGGACTGAGAGGATTGTTTAGCCTCATTTTGGGTGAAGAAAATGGTTAGTTATGACTTGAAAGCTGAATACTTATAATTAACTGATCAATTTCATGAATGACTTTTTAATTTCATCAATATGAATATTTACTAGTTTTTTCTGTTATAGGCAGGATTTGGATTCAACACTAATCAGAAGTTGTGATATGTGCTGTTTTTTATGCAGCTGTAGATGATACACAGCGTATGATGCAAATGGGTGGATTTGGATTTGATCCTTCAAAGGTACAAATATGAGTGACTTACTCTAGATTTTTCTCAAATCTGAAGTTCATGTGATTCCTTGTCCACCAAACCCCCCCGCCCCCCCCCCCCCCCAAAAAAAAAAAAAATACCCTAAATTTTGTCTATACCACAAGGTAAAATGAATGAGGTACTGCAATGTAAATGATTTTTCAACAAGGATGACAGACTGGTAAAATTGGACAGTTCTAGATAGAGAAGCAAAGTGTGGGTGCATTCTACTAAGTGGAAAAAGGAAAGTCTTTGCTGAGGATTTAAGTTAGCATTTTGGGAAAGCTTATTTGAACTTGTGAAAATGGCTTTGACCTTGTAAGCTCTTTTAGCCTATTTTTTGTAAACTTTACAGTCGACTTCAACCTTATAAATAAGCTCTCGCATTGTAAAAACTTATTAAATAAGTACTTAAACAAGCTGTTTACTCAAACACACTCTTAGCTAATCATTGAGCTCTAGATATACAAATTTGGGGTAGGATTTGCCCTCGCTTTGCGCTATCATCATTAGTTTTGAACAGTGAATATAGGTTAATACCCTTTGCCTTGGCTTTTGCAGCAAAATATGGAGTAGATATGGGTGTGATTTTGATTCAATACTCATCTGACTCTTGTCTAATCTCTTACATAGTAATTCCCCATCTTACTTTGTCATATTCCTTTAATCTTGTTTTCAGGGTCTGAGTGCTGAGAAAGACAATTTGGACATAACACAGCATGACTGGGCCTTACCAAATTTCGAGCAGCGTGCAGAAGCTGTGTTGAGGAAAGTTATCAGTTAACAATGTTATGGATTAGCTAGCTTGATCGGTTGCATTTGTTTGTAGGATGCCCTTCTATTGTTGCGCTTGGACCTTTACCTTCTGCAGCAAAAGATATCGAAGATCATGTTGCAACAATGAGTGTCATCTTGAAACTAAACTCTTCATTTTATTATCAGAAAACATTGGCACAATTTTGTTGAAACTGGAACTGAATTATTTATTCCTGCGTATTTTTCTGAATGCCCATAACCATAAGAAAGATGAAGACTTCCCAGGGAATGGAGTCTTGTGATGTGTTTCTAGTCCTAAATCTGTATCCTCTTGATACCATAAGTCCCGCATGCCACAATCCTAACATTTTCCACACAAATGCTAAAAATCCAACATTCAAATAGACGCTTACATCTCTTAATCTGCCTATGTGGCAGAATTAGAATGTAGGTGAGGCGCACTTAATTTTAACCCGATGGTGAAAATTATGATGCGAGGTAATGAATGTTCAAATTACCAACAACTGAATGTAATGTTTCAAAAATAAAATTTCTATTTTTACGACTTCATTTGTGTCTTTGCACGTGTGTATTTATTGAGAATATTTTTCATTTTAAAATTGTGAGAACTAAATTTGAATTATGTATAGATGGTCAAAGTTTAGTGATCACAATTAAAAAAAATGTTCTTAATATGTAGTTGTTTATATTTATTATTCTCATTTTTATAATAATTATAATTTTTTCCCTTAATATAGAATTTTAAACAATTTCTTATGTAGTTATGAGTTAAAGAAGATTAAATTAATGTAAAGAAAGAAGGGATACTAAATGTAGTTTTGTTAAAGAAGATAATGTGTAATTTGTACTTAATTTATTAGTTAATTTTTGTGATCCAACCGAATAATAATTGATCTACATTCTCGATGTAATTATGTAAATAGAGGTTATACAATTATCAATAAAAAATCACGATAGGTCAACTTTTAGAGGAAAAATTTTCAATTTTAACGCAATTTTGTTTATTATTTAAATTGACTAAAAAGTTTTTTATATAATATTTCAAAATTACGTTAGCAAGATTTTTGAGACATCTTGATGGAGCCTTTTTAAAAGTAAAAATAAATTAATATTTGTACTAATGTTTAGGCTTTGATGAAAAGTCATAATCAAACAAACAAGCCTTAATAATAGTTACAATAGAACTGTTAATTGTTAGTTGTTTAAAATTGATCAAAATATTGATTAAGGCACTTATGTCTTAACCACAACTTTAAATTCAAAGACAAAAGATGGACATATGTCTAACATGAAGTCTATGATATTGAAATCATGTCCTAAGAGAAGACTAATGGTTGACATGGAATCTACTGAGTCACTCCTTAGAAAGTATGATTTTGACCAAACCTTCGACATCATGGACAAAAATTTTGTAGTTCTAAGGTTAAGATTTATCTAATATTTAGTGCATATATTGAATCACTCCTTTGAGTGTTATATTGATCAAACTCTTGAAATCGTTAGCAAAAGCTTTTAGTTCTAACCACATTGTTGGTCGTGATGATTTTTTTTAACTCTCTTGACGTAGATCCTTTCGATTACAGGGGATTATAATTGTGAAGTTGCGACAAAAACAAGAGTCGAGGTAGAGAGCAATAGTTAGAAAGAGAATTGCCAAAAATCATGCCAAATGATCACCTATAGTAACTATTACTTTTATGTAAGAACTTGATGGAGACTTCAATTCTTGAGATGAAAAGAGAATACGTTCAAAGTAGTCTTACTTGTGTGATTGGCATTAATCTAGTAACACAAGTCATGATAGTTGACCTTAAGACATACACTTTTGCTAATGAGATGGTTAAGTAGGTGGAAGTTCAGGGTAAACCTATACTTGTAGAAATTGTTACAAACCAAGATAACTTCATATTCACGGTTGAATTAGCTAAGTTTGTTTGTGTTCAACTGTTTTGATTAGAGGACAATCAAGTTGCGAGGAGAATGATCTATATGAAATCTCATCCCAAGTTTTAAAGTTTAATATGTACTTCGACTAGCTACATTCGACAAACGAAGTGCACATATGTGAGGAGGATAATCTCTATCATATCTCATCCTAATTTTTAAAGTTAATAGGAGGAACATCTAAGTAGTTGAATGAATTTTTCTTTCTAGAAGCAATAATTACTTCCTGAAACAAACAAACAATAGTTACTATATCACTCACATCGCAAAACATAGGTTTAATTTATTTTATCGATTAACCAATATGGAGACGTGCTATATTTTCAAACAACAGTTACCTTTAGCAATAATTTTTTAGCCATTTTGTAAATCTATAAAGAAGACTTTAAATTTTTGTTTAAGGAAGGTTTTAATCAAAGAAAATTACTAGGCAAAAAAAGTACAACACTTTAAAGCATAAAAAGACAAAAAAGAAAGATCGAAGAAAATATTAAAAGGATACTTTAAGAAAGGGGCATAGAGGCGAAGATACAGTACAACAAAATTAAAAACGTTGTGGCTCATGCACTCCCTAACAAATGTCATCCAAAATCCCCAGCACGATCACCTTCTCCAACATTGAGTATGTGTAGTCCTGACATTGTTATATTTTTAATTCATATCTCTTGTACTTTTATTTTTGAGTTTATTTAACATAAGAATATTTTCTCACATCATCTTCTATGTTTCTATTGTTATTATTTCTTTATTTTGTTCATTAAACTTCTCTAAAACCTCATCATTTAAAAGTAACTAAATTAATTGACACAAATCCCATATCAATCCAGCCTCAAAACTGCATTGGATAAATAAATAATTTTAAATATGAAAATTTTACCTAAACATTAATATAAGTGAAAAGTGATTTAGCCATCCGTTTATTTGATTTGTTTATTAAATCATGGCTGGATTTTGGTGAATGAATTCAAACTATGCATCTAGGAAAACTTATTTTCTTGTTTATTAACAAAATTATCATAACAAAATCACACAAAAATCGTCAATAAATATATTAATCATTAGAAATGTATAAATTTGATGGCGTTATGAGCAATTGATACTTCTGTTCATAATCATGTGACTATTAATAATATGAAAAATAGTTCATCGTGAAACTTTTTAATTATGTGGTTCAGATACAGTTTATGTTTCTATAATTACAGAGACAAAATTAAATAACATTAAATTTCAAACTTAACAAAATAATATATTATTTTTTTTATCAATTTAATCGTTAAATTTAAAATTTTGAACAGTCCTATATTAATGACAAAAAAAAGAGTCCTATAATACTGCAGTGATGGATACCGGAGCAGCCAAAATGGATTCTAGATGGATGCCATCAAAGATTCATTGCTAACATCTTGCAGCTGAGTCAGAATGCTTGGATGCAGTCCGATTCCTCATTATACACAGGCTTCAGTCTTCAAATACTTTATTGTACATGAACCTGAGTTCTATCACTCAGACAGCAAGAAATTACACAATTATAATAGTTTAGACTCTAGCATCAAAACAATTTCACGAGAGCAACCAGCCAACCACTACCAAGCTTTGTTGAAGCCTTAAAAGTTACACATCATTCACTATGTTACAAATTCACATCCAGACTCCAAGATGTCCGACTTGTTCCACGATCATTGTTTCAGGCTTTTTAACGCCGCAGCAAATATCTAATAATGAAGAAAACAAGCATAACTTATAAAAATATTTAGCAGTATATTATCAAAACTAGTGCCCTATTTTCAAAAGTAAGCGGAGATAAGTAATGTAATTATGCAAACAAAAACAGACTCACTAAAGAAAAGTATGTCCTACAAGCTATTCATGACAAAAGATTCATTGTTTGAGAATGTGGCATTTTCCTCGAGTTGCTAAAGCAACTTTGCATTCAGTCAAAGAAAAAGGCATTGAATGAGTGTCCAAATGAGCAGCTTCAGTTTGACCACTACATAACATGAATCAAGATTCGATGCAAAATGATGCAAGAAAGAGATGGAAGGTGCTAGAAAATAAAACATGATTTGTCTGGTTAGCATAAAGCCAGATCCTCAAGTTAGATGTCATTGATGGGTAGATGACAAAGCCACCACACCTCCCCGTGGTGCTTTGTTCCTAGAAATGATCCTGCCTCTCCTAGCCAGGGATGAAAAATGGGTACCTGCCCGTCCCCATCAACGGTTGGGGAAATGCTCCCCCGCTCCCTACTTTAATAATATATAAATATAGATATTAATACAAACATGGAAGCTCAACCTTATGATTTAACTATTCAGTATTTGATAATCTATGCTGGGATAATAAACAAGTATGCACAATGTTGAATGATCCCTGCGTCCAATTGACTATACAAATCAAATATCTCAATTAAAATGAATCCGTGCAGTACACTACTGATATAGTCCATAAACCAGTCATATCAACATTAGGCATGACTTATACTGTCTATTTGGGGAAAAGATGGGGGTGTTACGACTGATGTTATGTTAGTGTTACACCAAATGAAATATAATTTCATTTTTTTTTTCTTTATTTCCACCATGTTTACTTTAAGTGTGTAATAACTACAAAATGAAGCTAAATTTTCTGACAAAGAACGATGGAACATGCATAATGAAACCACTTTCAGAAAGAGATACCTTAGATGGTGGCTGAGGATACTGTCTCAAATCTGCTTCTGCACCAGAATATCGAGCATGCTTACTGCTTCCTTCACTCTTATTACTACTTCTTTTCCCTTCAGGATATGATGGGGAGGTCCCATCATCAAATTTCTTATTTAAGTCAGTGGATGATATATTGTCCTGTTCCATAGAACTGCCTCGTGATCGTAGATTATAAGATCTTGCAACTTCTGTGTCCTCATGATTAGCATTCATTCTATCAGGCATACTGTTCTGAGCAGTACCATGCGAATTCTGATCCTTCTTTGAGAACTGAGTGGCTGCTACCCGTGCCCCAGCTATGGCCTGACTTATACTCGATGATCCATCCATTTCAGTTGCTTTTAAATTAGGTGTAAGCGCAGAGATGCAACCTGGCTTCAAGGAAAATGGATCCCGTGGATCCGGAAGTGGAAATTTCACCGGCAAAGGACTATTCACCGGAGTCAGACCTCTAACTGCAGCTTCATAGATCTTTAAACAAGTAGAAATATCAGTCTCCATTGAAGAAAAACCAGAAAGCAAGACAGAGATTTTAGAACCAAAAATACCTTCCGTTCCAGATTATAAACACCTTGGTATCCTCGCATCTCAAATGGAATCAACAATCTCTGGATTAAGCAAAGAAAAAACAATCACTCAGCATACATACACATAGTTCATAGTCTTATAATTATAGGAACCGCAGAGCAGTAGAAAGAGACAAACCTGTGGGCGTTCACATAGCCAGCAATAATCAGTTTGTGCTTCCAACCTCACCTAAGGAAAAGAGAATCAGTATAACAAACAAGGAATGAATAGTTAAAGATAAAATGTTGGTTATTGCTATTGCTATTTTATGGTACCCCTTCAGGAACCATCTCCCAGCATGCTAGCTCATCACGTGTTAAGCACCCAACCACTTCAACACACCCTGTATCAAACATTCAAGTTAGTGAGAGTGAAAGAAAATAGTAGAGAATAATTAACACTGAATGAAGTTGTGGCATTGATATTATACCCAAAAGCCTAGAAACAGGGTAGTGTTGAGGAAATTGGATATCAGTGACGCCATTGAGTGCGTATATCTCCTTGTAGAAATATTCCATCGCTTTGATTGTGGATTCATCTGGAACTTTACTGGCAGCATGAATCCAAAGACGACCTTAACATACAAAACAATGTGAAAACTTAGGGTAAAGTAGCAGCGAGTGAATGTGTTGGTTTGGCGCATAGAGATTGAACCTGTGATGGGAGCGGGCCAAGACCTGCCCTCGACGCGCTTGATCCCGTAAACGAGGAGAGAAGCCCAAGGTTGGTGCATCGTTAAACATGGATTCCGGTAGTTGCCGGAGGGAGAGTTGTTTCGTCTCATGGTTCAACCCTCTGCGTATGCACTGCGCAACCACCCACGACGCCGGCGACGGGTTCGGTTGGGCTCGGCCCAAATCAGTCTGATTGATGTGATGAACCGACTCCTTGACCAACAAACCCCAAACAGAATTACCCAAATTCTTGCTGTGTTTATCCCATGCCGCCCATGCTGAAGTCATTATTTATATGCAACTTTAGAATTCAAATTTCAAAGTTTGTTTCATGCCAAAATATATCCTTCCCTTTTAATCGAATTAACAATTTTTTTTTTATATATCGTGCGGATTTATCTTTCTTAGATTTGTTACAGTACGTGTATTAATGTCTAAATTTAAAATAAATTAAGTTTTAAAATAATGGTATTTTAAAAAATAGATGTTCAAATTTTAATATAAAAGAAGTGATGCAATTTAAAAATTATCTTTATTATATAATAATAAATATTTGCAATATAGGATTGATTTTTAAAGAAATATTGAACAATAATTTTTTAATAAAAAATTTATTATATAAAATAACAATAAACTAAATAGATAAAAATCTTTAAATTAAGAAAAATTAAAAATAAATATATTAATATCAAAATATGTTATAATTTAGATAGGTTGGGCATGTTTATTCAAATGCAAACATGCAGGCTTGAGCTTTCACTTATATTTTAAAAGTCGAGTAAGAAAAAAAAAACTAACCTAATTTAATAAAAAAAATTCAACACTATTTTAATATGAGATATCATCCTAATATTATAAAATTCATGTTAAAAAATAGACATTACTTTTAGACCCATTTAACTATACCAGTTATTAATTAAAATTGTAGCTTAAATATATTTATAATCTTCTGTTTTTATCTTAATATTTATAAAATTAATCATTGTTTCAGTCATTTTATTTAAAAAAATGATTATTTTTTTACTGACATAACTTTATAAAAAATAACATGTGATGTAAAAATTGACATGTAACAATATTTAAATTAATTATATTATTATTTAGTAGTAATTAGAAATTAAAATAAATATTATTTAAAAGCATAAGATTAAAAAAAATTAAAAATTAAAATTAAAACACAATATTTAAAAATAAAAAATAAGTTTAATATTAAAATTATTGTCTACCGTGTTATTAGGGTAAATATTACTCACTTGTGTTATGTGGTTAGTTTTTTATTAAAACATGAGTTTTGTTAACTTCTGCTCTTAAAGTTAAAAATAAACAACTAATAATAATAAAATTTTATAAAAAAATTATTTATTATATTTTTATCACTTCAATATAATAATTGTATATTTTTTTATAAATTTTTTTTATTTATGAATGTTTAAACTCAGCTTTAAAAGCTGAGATTAATAAAATATTTAGAACATATCCTAGCAACATTTAAGCAAAAAAAAAAAAGTATTCTCTCCTAGTATTGTATGTTAAATATTTCAAACAAATAATCAAATCAATCTTGTGCAGAATAAAATGTATGACTATCTTTGTACTGAATCAAACAATCAAGTAGTCAAGTTTAGTTACATAATTTGAATTCTATATTTGATTTTTATGGAATGAAGAGTGTACTTTAAAAATTATAATATATAATTATAATCACCAATTTAAACACGTTGATATATATATATATGAGTAGATGTTGGAACAAATATTAAAATTTTAATAGTTGTTTATGATCAATATTTGCTTATCTCTTTGTGTTATTTTTTAAAATATGTTTATTGCCTAAAAAATATAAAATAGCATGGAGGATTATTCTACCTAACCCTTTAAAGACGGTTCAAATAATTTGATGAGTTGTAGATAATGACAAGTAAGAGTATAAGTGAGTTAAGCTAAATTGAATATTTAAAGCTCTAATTTAATTTATAAAAAAAATATTTGAGATTAGACTAGGCTTATTAGTTTGTTAGTAGTATTTAATAATTTTTCACACTAGAAAATAAAGTAAAATGTTAATAAAATATAATATTTTCATACTCATAATCTATTAATGTAAAACTTAAAAAATAAATAAATAAATTAGATATAATTTATAGAATGTGTTTTTTTTTTTTTTGTTTGTTAAGGTTTCATAAAAGATAGATTCGTCTAGGTTTCTGCTAAAGAGCTTTGTGACAGAAATAAAATATTTTGAATACAAAATTACACATGTGCTCCAGAATTTTTTTACGTGAATGTCATAAAATTGTACACTAAAGTCGATTAAAAATGACTTTTCTAGACAGAAAAACACTATTTGCCATTTTATTCCAAAGAAGTTGATTATAATTGACTTGCATAGTAAGGAGAAATCAATTAAAATTAACTTCAGTATCATTCTAGAGATGATTACAATCGACTACTATATATATCGTCCAACCAACAACACCAATACTAAAGAGAGAACCGAGATTAGAGAGAATAAGATTAGAGAACAGCGGAGAAAGATAAATAACAATCTATATCAGCTTAATTTTATTGATCATATTGCAAGTAAGCTATAAACATAGATAAATTAATGTTTGAATATATTTAGTTAAATTATAATTAATTATTTTTGTATTTAATTTTATATATTATTAATTATGTAATTATATGTTTAAAAAGATGTGTAAATATTAATTATTATATTGTAAATTAAATTTAATTGTTTGTTATAATTATAATTATTATATTAAGGAATGTAATTAAAATTCTATTATATATTTTTAATTATTATGATAATTTAGTTTTATATTATAGTAATTTATAAATTATAATAATTTTGTTATAATGTTTTAATTTAAATTTGTATATATTATTTTGTTATTGTACAAAAATCTTGAATTTAAAAAAATAAGCATTATCATATGATGGTCACTCTAGATTCAAGAATGAAATCATTTCTTAGGAAGACTGTTTTTTGGAATGTTGCACAGATGGTCCCAATATTTGATTATGATAGGATATTCATAAGTACATTTATAGAACATTAGAGGTATGAGTCACACACATTTCATCTTCCATATGGAGAATGTATGGTCACTTTGGAGAATGTTATGTTTCAGTTAGGCTTATGTGTAGATGGGATCCCTATTAGTAGTTGTATTAGAGCATGAGAGAAATTTTACGATCAAAATATATGGGCATTGTGTAAAGATTTACTTGGAGTAACTCCTGATGAAAAAAACATAAAAGGATTTTCCGTAAATCTACAGTAGTTCACAAATACATTTAGAGCATTACCTCACAATAATGATGGACATACTATAATCCGTTACACTAGAGAGTACACAATGGTTCTATTTTATGGGGTATTATTTCTAGATAAATCAGAATTTAGACACAGATAAGTTATTGTGGTGAAATACAATGTCATTGTGAGCTTTGTCATGCGATGAAATACAATGCTAGTAGAAAAGTGAGCGGATGATGGTACATAATACCTCAGTTAACCCCTAGGCACCATCATCGTCTCACTTTTTCACTAGCATTAAGGTAAATTTATTTGTCAATATATTAATTTTTTATTTATATATGTTAAATTTGTAAGTAAAAACTAATTATGCTCATTTCAGGTGGAAAAGTTTTAGGTCATCTATGAGATTAGACACAGATAAGTTATTGTGATATAGGAGGATCATTAATTCAATTAGCATTATTGGGGTAAGTTTAAATAGGGTGTATGCCACTAACTTTTGTTTTGAATTATTTTATTTATTAGTCTAATATTTGTTATTGATTATTTTAGTTTAGATAGATGCCCTATAGCAACAATGAGGTCAAGAATATTACACCTCATTTCGTGGATGATGAGGCTGATGTTTGAGCATCTGTGACTATTCTTATACAGTTTACTGTGATTAAGTGTCACCCTGTTGATCGCGTAGTTTGACAATTTGGTGGAGTACAACACATACCAATCAACTCGATAAATATTGATCAGTTGCACGCTTAGGATGGGAGGGGTGATCTAAATATATGGTGGCCTGATTATCATGTGACATGGCATGCTGCATGGAAGGCAAGTAGGGACCGACGACTTCAATATCCTTTAGTTAATGATGATCTTCCCTCTATCAAGTATTTCTAATAATATTTGTCAGTCGCTAATAGATTTTTGTCTTTGGATGGAGCCCCACAGGATGTAGAGCTTAGGGACTTGCCTAATGGTGTACCACTATATGCCAGATCAAGATCCTCTCCCGTAACTGAACGGTCTTGTTAGTGTATTTTACACTTTTGCTTAAGCGAAAGTGTAAAATTTTGCTTGACTCGACCGTCCAGTTCACACCAAAACTAGAGAGAATCTTGATCCCTATATGCCCCCAGCACTTGACACCAAACAGCCCCAATGACGTTCTAGATAGATACTCTTTCAAGCGTTATTTATGTGCAGGTACACGTGCTAGTAGACATCAGTACCCTGATGAGGCACATATACCAGCTGACCTCTCAGCACATAATATACAACCTGATGCAAATTCCACTGTACAACCTACCTCACACCACGTATACCAGCCGACACCCATATACGCTAGCCAGTACTTTATGTCAGAACCTAACCAACAGCAGTACATAGTTGGCCCTTTTTAGCACCAGGTCATGTTGGGCCCTAACCAACCATTTATGACCTTTAACCAGCAGTTTATGGCAGCACCTAGTCATTAGCTGATGTCAGATTCTTTTCTTACTCTCAGTCTTATACAACATTTTGTCATAGGTTTAGCCCATGGTGATATTACACGACATATATCTTTCAGTTTACATTTCATGTCAGATGTTGAGGTTATGACTTGGTTAAATTCATCCAGTACAGGCAGATCTATGTCACCGCTAGATTATCTATATCAACCATCACCAACACATATCTAAAGTTCCTCTTTCAATGGTTCACTGGAGGAGGAGGAGTAGGATCATGAAATGATTGCCCAATAGTAGGAAGCAGATGACCAAGAAGAAGATGACCACAGTTAGCAGGAGGAGGAACATACACACTGCAAACATGTATAACAGATTGTATATCGTCGTTGTGCAACAGGGAGTCACCATGCTGGGCCTAGATGCAACATGTGTGGCTCATAGTCACATATGCTGCATGGTGGTGTAAATATCTTATGGACTACGCAGTTTGAAATTTTAATTTTATGTATTTTGTAATTTAAATTTTATGTACTTTGGAATTTGAATTTAATTTAGTTTGAAATTTAAATTTTATGTCCTTTAAAATATTATTTTTACATTGATATCATCTAATAGTTTATAAAATTATTATACAAAAATATTAATAAATTTAATTAAATTTATGTTTTCTCCTTTAGTTTGGGTAAGGAGTTGAAAGAAGTTATATAAGTTAAATATACACTGATCATAATCCAAACTACAAAAATTACTTATGAGTCACGTTTTGTTTTGAACTAAAGTCGATTATAATCAATTTATTTGCATAACTAAAGTTTATTATTATTGACTTCTTCATTGTGCTGAAAAAACAATTTAGATTAGCTTATATGTCATATTTGAAGTCGATTTTAATCAATTTCTGTGTAATTCAAATGAGGACATTTTTGTAAAACTTTTTATTCTAGTGTATATACATAATATCCAATTTTTAAAATTTTGTTTAGGTAAAAAAATCCTGCTAAAGTTTCTAGTAAGTCAGCACCCTCCTCCTCTAGAGCTTGCTAAATGACCCTTAATCGAAGGTAGAAGAAAAGGAATTGTGCTTAGCAAACCAAAAGAAGAGGGTGTATTGTTATTGAAGTTCGTGATTCTTTTCTCTTTCAATTTGTTTTACAGTGAATGTAGGTTTCCCTTTCATAAATTTATTATGAATAAGTTGTCTTAATGCCTATTATGGAGGTGATGGAGAAAATTGTTGGAGTTGATGAAAATAGTATATCTTGAAAGTCCCACATCGCCTGAATGAACAAGGCTATATAATGGACCTGAGTCCATGGTATCAAGTCACCCCAATTAGAAACAATTTAAGCTTGTATTTGACTTTTCTTATACTCTTGTATTAAAGTGCTGCGAGGTTAGTTTAATTACTTGTTTTAAAGAATGTGGATGTAATTAGGGCAAGGGAGAATAGTCTATGCATTGTAAAAAAATTCACATAGTATTATTCTCTAGTTGTCATTAGATAATTCTCAAGAGGTAAAGGTAATGTTTCTTTTTTTCTTCACCCAACAGTGATATCAGAGCCAAGTTCGGTAGGATATTCTTAGTATGCTCTGTGGTTGCAGCCTAGTCTAATCTTCCACATCAAAAAAGATTAATTCCTTATTATTGGAGAATCATCCTTAGTTGCTGAAGTTACAATGTCATTTATAAGTGTTGTCAAATGTGACATAGAGAAATTTGATGGAAGGATCAATTTTGGCTCATGGCAAACACAAGTCAAGTATGTGCTAATACAATATGAATTACACAAGGCGTTGAAAGGCAAAACTTTCGACATGGAGGAAGAGAAGTGGGAGGAACTAGATTTGAGAGCTGCAAGTGCAATTTGCGTGTTTTTAGCTAAGAATGTTCTTGCAAACGTGCAGAAGATGTCGATGGCTAAGGAACTTTGGGATAAACTCAAAGGCTTATATTAAGCAAAGGGCATCTAAAATCAGTTGTTGTTGAAGGAGCAGTTTCATAACTACGCATGGATGTTGATATGAAGGTCACTGATCATCTTAATAATCGTATCTTTATGAGATTGTCTTTGAATTAGAGGCTATTGGAGTCAAGATTGAAGATGAAGATATAGCATTGAGACTTATTTGGTCTCTTTCATTTTCCTATGAGTTTATAAAGTTTGTTCTGATGCAAGGAAACTTTGAGCTTTGATAAAGTTGCTAGTAAGATTCTTTCTGAAAAAAAGGAGAATAAAAAGTGACGAAAACATGTCAAAAAACTTAGTGATGGTTGCGAGAAGTGGGCCTTATGGGAATAAGAACCATAGAAAGACTATGGTATGTTGGAAATGTGGAAAGTTTGGGCATGTTAAGAAAAATTGTCCAAGTGGAGAAGCACTGGAAAGAAACTCTAAGTTAGATGCTCCTACTGTCTCTCTTGTTTCGAGGAAGGATGATCTTTTGTAAAAGATTAGTTGAATATCCTCATGACATATCCACATTGCCATGGAAAAGGATGAGTCCTTTTTAGCGGATCCATAGTTATACATGGACATTGGCTAACATTAATGCAGGGTGTGCGGTAATTGTAAACATGCATTGGTTAGCATTGATGCAGGGTGTGCAGTGAAAGAAAATTCTTGGAGTGGTTTAATTCCAAGTGAGTATACTCTTTATGGTGTAGTATAATTATCAATATAGACAGTGATTGCTGGTGCAAGCAATGAAAAAAGAAGATATGTCTATTTTAATCATGGTGGAGATTGTTGGAGTTGATGAAAATAGTATATCTTGAAAGTTTCACATTGTTCAAGGTATGTTGGAAGAAGTCTCACATTGCCTAGATGAACAAAAGAGTGGATAAACTAGGCTATATAATGGATCTGAGTCCATGGTATCAAGGCACCTTAGACAAAAATATTTTAAGCTTGTATTTGACTTTTCTTATACTCTTGTATTAAAGTGTTGTGAAGTTTATTTTAATTACTTGCTTTGGAGAGTGTGGGTGTAATCAGAGCAAGGGAGAGTAGTCTATACGTTATAAAATTTTTTACATAGTGTTATTCTTTGATTGTTATTAGACAATGTGTTATTCTACAGTTTTTGAAGTTTTCACGTTACATTTTTGTGTGGTTATTTTTATCTTATTTCTCTATTAGAAGAATAATTCTCAAGAGATAAAGGTGATGTTTCTTTTCTTCCTCACCCAACAAAAATATTGTCAAAAGAAAAAATAAAGTGAAGATTTACATTGACTTGCATGAAGAAGGTATGTTAAACCATGAAAGATAAACTAATAAAGCAACCTCTTAAGTATCAAGTAACTTGTTAAACGAAGGTATATAATTTATTAAGAGCTTGAAGGGAGAGAAAATAATAAAGTTGAAATGGTAAGAGAAGAAAGGTGAAGAGAAGAGAAATAAAAATATAAAATTCTAAAAAATAGAGAAATTTAAAAATATGATATCAAGAAAAATTTAAAAACTTTATAAATTTATTTTTTTATCTAAAAACTTCTAAATAATAATAATTATCATATAAGTCTTAGACTTTTTGAGTTGATTTTTTAGAGGAAGAGTAAAGTTTATATAATAATTATATTTGTTTAAGAGTTTTTTTAAAAAAAATGAAAAGTTTATAATTTTTTTAATTTTAAATTTATACAATTTAAGAAGTGTTATACTCACTTTATTCCTTTTTTCTTTTCTTTTTCATTACTCTTTAATTTTTTTTCCTTTTTTAAACTCTCAAACTAACACTTAAATAATTTAATTCAATTTCATTCTCTTCAAAAAGCATTATATTACACACTAAAAAAAATTATAATTACAATAATTTTCATAGTGACTTAGAAATTATTTTCTCTTACACTAATTTGTGCAGTTAAATAATTATATTCTTGCTGCATCGTAATTAATGTCCGAGACATTTAACAACTTTTAAATAAATGTTCACCGAGTCAGAGTGGGATGGATTCAATTATTGTCTTTGTCTATTTCTTAATTTATGATAAAGACTATGCTTGTGTGATGTGCTAGCTTAGTAATTTTTGTTGGTACAAATAATAAGAAATTGATGATCGTGTATCTTTTAAAAAAATTGTATGTATGATTAATAAAGTTTAGTGTAGTTGATAAATAAATATATTTTTATATTAATTTTTAATTTTATATAATTTTTATTTTAAATTTTATAAAATTTAGTAATATTTATTTTTTATTTTATAATATATCTAGGTGTGCTTAAATTGGATCGGATTAAACTTGATGAGAAATAAAAAAATTTCTTATAAAAGTTTAATTTTTAATCATGTGTATAAAAAAAATTATCAAGGGAAGTTGCATCAACTTCAATTTTATTTAATTTTTTTATCAAAGGATATGCATGAAGGAGAATAAAAGAAAAAAAAAATATAAAATTTACGAGTAATGGAACATCGTTGTTGTAATAAAAAGCGGTCGCATATGATTCAAATTACCATAGACACTAGTTGGTTCTACATAATCCAATTATATATATATATATACACGTGTGTCTGTAAAATTGAATTAATTTAGTTTATATTTAAAATTTTATAGTCAAATTCTCATTACAAAAAATTAAAATGGTAAAGTTTCTTTTACCACGAATTAATTAAAACCACAACATCCATTAATTGTCTAACTATGATTTTTTGAATTAATAAAAATATACAAAATTTCCGTCAACTTTTTTTAATAATATTAACAGTTTATTATTTTGTATGAATATAATATTAAGAGTTTAAATTTTATGAAATCACTCAATTAAAGACTAAAAAATGCTAACTAGTAACTAGTCTCATTATGCAATTTTTCTTTTTCTAAACGCAGCCTTTACACTTTGAACCATTACTTGTGAAAAATTCAAACCCAATTTAAAAATATGAATGGAAAATAACGTACATATATAAAATTTTAGGATTATTAGATATCTATTTCACCTTCATAAGTTTTATTATTAAGAGCTTTGCTATATATTTTTTATTTACTTTTTAAATAATTATTTTATAAATAAACATTAAATAAGAAATTGTGTATTTACAATTTAAAAAACATAATGCACCAGTTAAAGAATAAAAAAATAAAAAATGAATATGTATGTTTTGGGGGACATGCTCTGGCAGGGTTCGAAGGAGCACATTGTCGACAGCGATTATAAAACGAAAAGAAATTTGTTTGCTCCCCCCTAAGGCCCAAACCTAATCACTTTTCCTCTCTTCACCTCACCAAACTCAAACCCAAACGACACCCTTCCGCTACCAAAACGACTTCGCTTTTGCTCCTCCTCGTTTCACCGAGGCATGTTATTCGCTCACTGCTTCCACTCTTCTTCATCTTTCGATTTCGGCCCTTCGCATCACCGTCGCCGTCGTTTTCACATCCAATAAACACGTTCACTTTTCGTTTCTCTGGGAAGGGAAGAAATGGACCAAGCGGTTCTGGACGACATAATCAATCGTCTTCTCGAAGTTCGCGGCCGTCCGGGGAAGCAGGTGCAGCTGTCGGAGTCGGAGATCCGCCAGCTCTGTGCAGCTTCCAGAGAGATTTTCTTACAGCAACCTAATTTGTTGGAACTTGAAGCGCCCATTAAGATTTGTGGTATTTTTTCTTCTCGTTTCCACCGGGTATTGTCGTTTTGCTGCTTTTTACCCTAGACTCGTGATTTCGTGTCATTTCATGATTTGGCGTTTGAGCGTAGGATGATCTATGCTACAATATGACATCCTGCTGAGTCAAAAGCGAAGTGGTTTTATGTTGCGGGTTTGACATGATCTTAGTGCTTTGGGACTGTTTTTATTGCTTGCCACGTGATTTTGTGAGGTCATGTATGGGGTTTAAAAAGGCTACCTATGTTACGTTGTTAAGGGTAATTTAACGCAAGTACTGTTATCCTGTGTTTGGTTGCAAATTAATTGCATGAATTGCATGCGGCATTTGGTTTCTATTATGCTGTGCATGCTTATTGGTGAATGTGTTACTGATTGAATTGGTAGTAATGTTTGTGGAAGATTAATTTGACTGAACTGTTGCTGACGTTGGCCCGGGTGTTGTGTCAATTAAGATGTACAATTGGTCCTGCGTTAGTGCTAATAAACTATTAATTGACATGCTGTGTTAGCTGATTTATAATGTAAAAAGATATGGATGAATGTTCGTATATGATATTGGCAAGGCAAAGCAGGTTGCCAGCTTATGACCTAAGGTGAAGAAAACCAGGGATCGTTGCACTTCAGTCTGCCTTGACTGAATGAAGTTGTGGGCTTATATCCTCATCTCTGTTGAAAGATGAACACTTGGTGACCTTTCTTCTTTTTCATGTTTTTCTCCTTGTCTAAATCAAAGTTATCAAATAATTTAATCCCCTTTGCTTTTTATGTTTCTCTATTGAGGCTTACGGATCATGTTTGTGTGTCATCCCTAAGTTAATTCTCTGCTACAGTGGGATAATGGTTCTTTGTGGATGCTATAGAGACTTATTATATCGAAAAAGAAAGGCAAACCTTAAATTCAGTATTCATAAATTATCAAGTAATTTGTTTCTTTAAATAAGTTGTGTGCTGTTTTGTTTTATAGAATATCGGAAAAATGGGCAGTATCAAGTATGCCCAAGGCTCTAACACCTTGCCAACATGATTATTTTACAATTAAATGTCATGCTGGGAAGAAAAAGTGTTACTTCTGTGCAAGAAATAATAGTATTAATTGCAAGAATGACATCTTTGAGATCAAATTCTGAGGTCATTGAAGTTGTAGATGTACTATCAAGGCAGTTTAAAGATGGATCATGGATGGAACATTGCACTTGGTAGTTATTTATAAGGTGTCTAATATATGCAAAATATGTTATACTCTATGGGGAATTAAAATTTTAAGTTATGGTGAAGATAGAAGATGTGTTTCTCTCTGTTGATATTTTGTTGCTTTGTCGTCAAAGTTCTGGCTTGCAGCCTTTCAGGCCTGAATATGATAGCAAGTTCGTACAGGTCCTATATGGACCTTCAAGTCCTGCTTCAGAATTTTAGGCTTAGCCTTGTTTATTATAGTATCTAGCAGTTGAAGTGTTTGAGCTAACACAAATATGCAAACAAAGTTTATGAGCAAGTTGTTCAAATTTTGATATATAAGGAAAATTTTCCATGGTATGAAATGTTTGGAACTTCCTAGTATCATCTTTATGTAGTGTATTTTTGAGATTGGGCTTGTTTAGCGGACAAGATATGATAGAAAAGGATAGAATATGAGGGTTGAACAAGAAAGGATAGGATAGAAGTAGGTTATGGTCTTGTATTATTTTATGTTATACATGTCAAAATAACAACTTAAATATATTATGTTATACTTATGACTTATCCTCTTGTTTATTTCTAATCCAGACTTTTTCATAGGATAAGATTTACATTGAAGAGAATGATATGATAAGACTATATGTTAGACCTATTATATCCTGTTAGTTAAACAAATACTGGAAATAAGGTAAGAGTGAAAAAGTTATCTGATCTATTCTCTTATTTTATCTACCAAATGGATTGTGTATGAGAAGCTGCTTTCATATAAAAAATATCTTTTTGAATAAATGTCTAATTAAGCCGTGTTATTAAACATATCCTAAGAAGCTTATCAAAATAAGCTGAAAGGAGTTTATGAGAGTCAAACTAATTTCATAAGCTGCCCAAAAGTTCCTCCAAGTGCTCATATGTTCATACATTCAAATATTAATTCTGCGGGAAGCAATTATTTGAAATGATGAAATTTAAACCAATGTCAAATAGAACTTTGCAATATCAAATGTTCCTTGTTTGGCATGACATTGTTTTTGCATACAAAATGACAAAAATCTTCATTTTTGTAGACTCAATCCATCTATTGTACTCCTTGGAATTGTCATTGCTACACAGTCCTTTATTACTGTTTATAGAAAAAAAATTGTTTGCAATGATGACTTTTTAATATCCTTTTGTGCATCTTTCAGGTGATGTTCACGGTCAATATTCTGATCTTTTAAGGCTTTTTGAGTATGGTGGATTACCTCCTGTAGCTAACTACTTATTTTTGGGGGATTATGTGGATAGAGGGAAGCAGAGTTTGGAAACAATATGCCTTCTCCTATCATATAAAATAAAATATCCTGAGAATTTTTTCCTTTTGAGGGGTAACCATGAATGTGCTTCAATTAACCGTATATATGGATTTTATGACGAGTGTAAAAGAAGGTTCAATGTAAGGTTATGGAAGACATTTACAGAATGCTTCAATTGCCTTCCTGTGGCAGCCCTCATTGATGAAAAGATTTTGTGCATGCATGGGGGTCTTTCTCCTGACTTACACAATTTGGATCAGATTAGAAATCTGCAGCGGCCCATTGATGTGCCTGATACAGGTTTGCTTTGCGATCTCCTCTGGTCAGATCCAAGCAAAGATGTTCAAGGCTGGGGAATGAATGACAGGGGAGTTTCATATACATTTGGTGCTGATAAGGTCTCAGAGTTTCTTCAGAAACATGATTTGGATCTTGTTTGTCGTGCTCATCAGGTTAAACTCCTAACTTTGGTGCTCAATGGGTGTTACGAAGTCTTCAAGGTTGACTTTGTATCACCATTTTTACTTTTACTAATAAAAGTACGGACGTATTTCCGTCAATCCTTATCAATATATCAAGAATACTATAATTGCTTTATCTTATGCAAACTTGGAATTACTGTTTTCTGTTGTAACTTCTGAAACCAATCTATTCATTGAGGCTAAACTCCTGTCTAATGCCATTCATCAGCTTAAGATGCTTCATTCTTTACATTCCTATGTTTGCATTGAAGTATGTTATATATCAATCAGCTGTGCTTTTAAATTTAAATTGGATTATTGTTTTGACCAGGTGGTGGAGGATGGGTATGAGTTCTTTGCTAACCGACAGCTTGTAACAATATTTTCGGCACCTAATTATTGTGGAGAGTTTGACAATGCGGGGGCTATGATGAGTGTTGATGAAACACTAATGTGCTCTTTTCAAATATTGAAGCCAGCAGATAAAAAAGCAAAGCTCAATTTTGGAAGTACTGCCACTAGTAAGCCAGGAAACTCTCCAGCAGGCGTAAAGGTATGGTGATTCTTAAATATTTGCTGATGCAATACATATACAACCAAGTGGTGTATATTTGATGGTATGTGTAGGGGACATATCTAGATATTTATGAATTTCAACATTCACAGTGAATTGGAAATTTCATGCAAGCAGACTGTTTTGTATCTGGCTGAGACTTAATATGTGAAAGTGTTTTTAGATTACAATTAGATGTGTGCCTATGGTCATACTTCCCAAAATCTGGTTCATTTAATGCGTTGTCTTCAAATTGTTATTCTTGAAATAGGTTTTTGTTACGATTACACAGAATTTGGAGACATCTCAAGATGTATTGCTTGTTGGAGCTGACCTTCGCCTTTTTTTTTTTTTTTTCGTGATTAATATATCCCTGGCGTACACTTTTGCAGTTTATTAAGATTTCATAGATTTAAGAATTTCTGCTATAATTTAGGATTGTTGGAATGATCTGATTTTATATGTGATTATCGTCCTAGAAAACATTTGGGGATTGGATTCTTTTAGCAATTGAAAAGACTACATAACATGAGCTTTTCGACTGAAACATTCTGAAGAAATCAAAGCCATTGGATGAACTAACTTGTTTCAACTTTCAACTACTCCCCACCACAATTATAGATACTTTGTTGCATGTGTCTATTTTTCAGTGTGGCGGATTTGTGCTAAATAGCCGAGTTCTTAAGCAATTTCCTAATCTATCACATAATCTAAAGTTATACCACATCACACGGCATCACTAGTGTGGAAGTTTCATATTGTTTTGTTGTCCATGCTAGATGGTAATTCTAAATTTCTCCTCTTCTCGCTGCCTTTCAGTCCTTCATGGGTACAAAAGTATGAAGTTGATTTTGGTGAAATTGCTGCCAGAACCGGCCACCTTGGTCTTGAAGAGGCAATAGTTCCAAGAAAAGGAAAGTAACCATTTGATATCCTACGATATTTTGGAATTGTAAAAAGAAAGGGAAACACCATGAACTATGTAGACCATTTTTCACTGGTACAAATTTGCATTTCGAGATTGACAAGCATAATCTCTTCCGTGTTTTCTTTTGTACACTAATAGCTGGTATATGTTCTGAGTTGTAAGCTTCTCAAACATTGATGGATACATCAGCAGCTGTTGCTGAAAACTAATTAAAAATGCTCTTGCAATTGGCGTATGAATGGCAGTTGAAGCTGGTAAAAGCGAATATGGTTCTGTCTACTAGTTAATTTTTTTGGTAGTCGTATTAGCTTTAATGATCCTCTGCTAATACGGGATCTCTGATCTATTGCTTGAATATCTCCTGATTCAACACATTGGATCTATTATGAGACAAAGATACTTACCCTTTTGTTTGATTCTTATACCAAATAAAAAGAGCTCGATCGATCCTGACAGCAAACATGATGTTTCATGGTTGTATGCATTTTATCTTCGCAAAATTCTTCCTATATTTTAAAGTTTTGGCATCGATTATGGCGGTACATTAGTATCGAATAAAAAGATAGCCATAGACGTTCAAATTATTTTAAACGTAAGGTGCTCTATGAACGAGGTTATACCTAAAACTAGCTATTTCATTCTGACTAATGGACAGCTTGAATTTAGACGAATTAAATTTGAATTTTTTCGATCAAGCTCGATTCATATTAACTTTGCAAAACTCTCCACTTTATCCCGTTTTAGATATTAATTTTGCTGCTTTATTCAAACATTTTTGAGCTAGCTAACTAAAGTCTGCCACCGCCAACAAGGAGTTTAAAAGATATATATTTAAGTATAAAAAATATTTAATGATTTTTTTATCTAATAATTAGGAGGATTTGTAAATATAAAATATTAAAAAATTGAAATTATTCTCTTAAAATGTGATCACTCGCAACACTTTCTTTATTGGATATGAAAAGATAATTAAGAATGTCTTTATTTCAGAAGTGTGATGAAAACTAAATAATTTATAAACAATTATTTGTTTAAGTATATTAATTAAAAATTAATAAAATTTAAAAATAATGATTAAAATATTAAACGTTTTAAGAGTATTCGTTGACATTTGGAAAAAAAAAAAAAAAAAAAGGGCAATCCCAAGCCGCCTGAATACAACAGTCGACATTTAAAAATAGAAATGCATGGTTTTGTGAAGCCCATGGTTTCAGTGGTATAATATATGCAGTAATATTTGTTTAATTAATCTTTAGTGTTCGTTTAGGATTCGTCGTAGACAAATTGAAATTGATAGGGTGGAGGTTTCTGGAGATTACACATGTAATTTAGGTATTCAGAATCTGAAACGTCGAGACACTAAACAACGTCATGAATTAGCAACACTCCAAATCGTGAGATGACGTGGCTTCACTGTCTTGTGCAGACTGAGAGAGTCACGAGAAGACTGATATGCAGTGACTAGTGAGAGTAACTTGAGCAGCACAACTACCGGCCGAACCCAAGATGTTCATTATCTGATTCTCATTGTTCTCTATTATTGAATTCTGGGACCCTCAATTCTAAAAAATTTGAGACCAAATGTTACTCATAATAACCCTATCCACTTTGGTTGGAAACATTAGACACATTCAGAAGTAACGTGTCACATGGGTAGGACCATGCTCAGTAGTTGGGACATGTGGTGGGTTTAACGTTTGGTACTTTAGTTCAATTATTGCCAGTAAAATATAACTCCAACTTGGAATCTTTCTCAGCAACCCAAACAAGGAGAAAAATAAACAACTTGGAATCTTTTTCATGCACCCGACCTCAGCACTCTTGTTTCGCTTTCCAAGATTCCCATGTAAATTATTATTTTTCTTTTGAAATAACAATCTTAAAGGCTTGAGAAAAAAATTACAAAAACTAATAAGTATTTTAATTTAAAAAACATGGTAAAAATTACTCGGTTAAAATATATTAGCAATTTTAAAGCAACAACTTTTTTTAACTATGAAGAATGAAAATTAGATAATTGATTTTTTATTTTAATTCTTTACTCAATGTTGTTAATATATCGGTGGTATTTAGTTAAATAATTAAAATGTATATAAAAAGAATATTGATAATAACAGTAGTAGGTAGTGTGAGGGAAGCAAGAATGCGGTGTCCCTGGGATGGGTAGATTGTAATTGTGGGTCGCAGCCTGAAACGTAGAATACAAGTATTATAGATTTGCTTGGAACGAGGAATCACACAAAGGAAAAGCAGAGATAAGTTATCAACCGATAACTCCGCCATTATCTGCCCGTAACAATTTTCCTGTCAACTGCCAATTTTTCTACCCGTCATTGGGCCCCTCCTTCCCATCATGTAACTCCTCTCACTCTGCAACACCTAGCCTACCAAAACATTTTTTAATATTAATTAAATTTTATTCCACGATTAAAAAATGTTACAAAATATATATGATTAATCTTACTTTTCTTCAATCATTTCATAAACTAACAAATATTTTTATGACTGTTTTTCTTTGCTTGTTGAGTCTTTCAATATTAGTAATATACTTTTTTAGTTATTAATTAAAATTTATTTAAATTATAAAATATATATAGATCTCACTTTTTTTTTTTACTTTTAATATATTTTTTATAAAATTTAATCAATATTTAAAAAAAGTAAAAAAATAATTTTCAATAAATTTGTAGACACTTGGGTCAGACTTTTATCTTTTTTAAGAAAAAAATAGCTGGCAACCATTGTTTTGGGAATGGGAGCGAAGGTGAAGGGCATTATTGGCGTGGGACACAGATCACGTGCCGTGGGGACAACGGTCCACCGGTACAGTTAGTTACTTAAAAATTGATAAAAAGAAAATAGAGAACTGGCAAGTACACCACACAAAGTGATAAGTGCTACACATTTTAAACTCTACACTCCACACTGCTTATCACGTTAATCTCCCTCACCTATCTGCTTCAATTCAAAAGGATTAAAGGAGTTGCCTTTTTTTATTATTATTATTTTATAACCCCCAAAAGCTCGGTAGATGTGTAGGGCTACACCCACCCAAGAAATATTACTCAAATTTTAATTATATTTTCTTGGAGTAGTTAAGTAATTTTTTTAAGAAAATATTTAAAAAGAAATAACGTGAAATCACAAAAGAATAGCTACTTATCATATTAGCCAATTTTTACACCGCTGCTTTGTCGTTTTACCACTCTACCCTCTGTGAAAGAGATAATTTTTTTGATAATATTATGCAATGAATTCAAAGAACATAAAACAAGGAAATGGTCGGTGTGCTGTCTTTCTTTGAGCCTTTCCATACGTGAACATGTACCTAATGCACACCTAACTTACTTTTTTCTTTCTAAATTTCACCATTAATAAACATACTACCATGTCACTCTACCCTTTATGCGAATCCTACTAAGATGCTATCGAATAACGAAGGGTGAATCATTCCAGAAAAAACATGTATTACGGAGAGAATCGAGGCTGTAGAACCTTGAACACATGCCATTGATCAGTGGATGTGGTCGGCAACGCTAATTAGAATCCTGCTTTTTCTGGGGACCCTAATGTGCAACGCTCATAAAAGCAAAAGGAAATGGATGAATTGGCTAACGCTCATATGAATTGTTGAAGGTTAATGTACTTTTCGTATATAAGAATATATCAAGTGTGGATGTGTTTCCGCATAACCTTTTCCATGGAATTTGTAACGATTAGAATAAAAAGATGACAATTTGGCAATAGGAAAGAGCATATGCCATGGATATGTATATAGTCCACGCAGGCGTCTTTTTTCTTCCAGAAGCGCTGCGTTCGATTCGCTGTTCAATTTTGAACATAACATGTCGCCTTTTCTTCGCTTTTTCTTTATTCTCACATTTCACACCCATTCTCGCCCCACACTACAAAATCTAAATCATGCCCGTTGAATTGTTTTTTCACAAATAGGATACTAATACAACACATATCATTTATTAATAAAATTATAATTATATACTTTTAAAATATATTACAAGTGTTCCTTATTAACGTATTTTAACTCAAAAATTAGTAATTATACGTTTAATGGTTAAAGTCTTAATTCATCACAGGCTAATAATATATTCAAATTTCAAAATATGTACGGCAAAAAATTGCTTCTGAAAAAGTGGAGAGGTTTTGAATGGGACATACCCTGTACATCACCATGTGAATTCATCGAACGGCGAAAATTATATATAAGTGGGTAGAAAATATATTAAATGACATTTTATTATGTAAAAAATGATAATAAAATTTAGTGCTAGTATTGAAGTTTGATATTTGATGTGAATTGATCCTAATTCTCTCCGTCCATATATATAAATATTAGAAAATCAAAGTTATAACTTGTTAATATATTTTCTTAAAAGTAAGTATAGGTTAGTATTTGTGATTGTAATGTATATACAAGTCATTGCTTGCTCAATTCTATAAGAAATTATGTATACACATGAAGTTCTACTTGCGTGAGTGAAGGGGAGCCATTGAAGATGTAAAAGAAAAGGCAGAGAATAAAGAATGATTGAAAACGATGACAATGATGGGTTGAAAGAAGTTTGCTACTAATCTTGTTAAGGAATTGAGTAAGCAATGACTTTTATTTTGGCTGACTAAATAGCCTTTACTAAACAGGAGTGAAAATGAGTTGAAAGCAAATTGATAATGAAAAGAAAAATATAAAAAATTAAACCTATTTGATTTAAGAAACAACTGTTTCATTCATATATTTCTTTTATAAATAATTATAAAATATCATGTATGTATTTAAAGTCTCATACATGAAAAATAATTAAAATAATAATTTTATTATAGATGATTATTAAATCAAGGTTACAGGAAAAAAAATATCTTCATTATTATAGATATAAATTTGATCACCTTAATTGTTAGAAAATGTTATTTTAAATTTTAGTATATTCATATCATTGATATTTATTATTTTTTTAATTATAAAAAATGATTAATATTTATTAATTATATGCTTATTATATAGTTTTGAAATATTATAGGATTGATACATGTATATGGATTATCTCACCTTATTATTTTATAATTATTTGAGTTTTTAAGCAATGATACTCCTCTTACTCTTTATAGATAATTGTTACTATGGTTCAAAAACTTTACATGTAACTTTGTTAATTTTTACTCAACCACAAAAAAAATAATGTATTTTCATAATATAAATTTTTAATGTATTTTTAAGTTCCTCTTTAGAGTCAAATAACAAACCAACATATAATGGATCTTCTTGAACCATGAAATTGATTTATTTAAATTTCTTACTTTCATTTCTTGATCTGAATGTTCCCAATTAATATACTTGTAATGTATACTTACATTCTAGAAAATAATTACACCTTCACATGCATTAAAACTTTATTAGTATTCATAATTACTTATTTCATAAATATCTCAATCATTAACAATATCTCTCATACTTTATTATGATAAATTTAAGTTTGAATCAAAATCACTATCTAAGTCAGTGTTAGACAAATTGTCTGATAGAATATGTCTTTCATCAACATCCTCATCAATCTTCTCATCTTCATATTCATATTCATCTTCACTTATTTCAAATTACAATGACTTAGTAAATATTCTTTCTTCTAACAAAAAGTTTAAATAAAAATTATTGTAATCAATGTAATTATACCTTTTGTAACTGTTATATTCACTATTTTGATATTATTAACAAATTACATTGATAAATTTAATTCCAACATATGTGAGACAATTCTTAAACACTCACCAAATGCAACATTTAGATATAACTCAATAACAGTCATAATATTTTATTGTTGAAATGCACTAATCATACAATTGATGTCTTCATTGTTACATATATCTAATGTAGTGTATTATCTATCACTTAAATCAATAAAAAAAAAACATAAAATGAATTTAGATATAATGTGATTATGACAAAGATTCAATTTTTCATCATTTTTTCTTTTCAAAACCTCAAAACTTATCTCTCTTTATATCTTTATCATTTTTTTTTCCTTCAAATTTCACACATTCGTTTCCTTGAAATATTCTTCCATTATAATATACAATAATAACAATTTTATTCATCTTGCATTTGTAAAATAAATCCTAAAAATATTATTCATCATTTCTAATTTACTTAACTAATATAATACAAATCCAATAAATTAATTAATATAGTCTAGTTTAACTAATACAAATACAAACTATTTCACTTTTACAAAATTATTTTAAAGATAAATTAATTTAACACTAGCTAACAATATAATAACATTTCAATTCATATTTTCATCTCCTCAATTTATTAAAATTAAACTAAACATTGATATACAAATTTACTTAACATATTATTATTCATATTTTAAAAAACAAGCTAATTAAAAAATATAATTTATTTGAAATGCATATAATAATTAAACTAATTCAAATAAAATAAACTAAAAAATTAACAACATATAAAATTAAACTTATTCACATTATTCTAACTAACAAACATATAATAATTAATGCAAATCATTACTAACCTAATAAATTCTCTCAAATTTTTCTAAATAATCTTTCAAATACTACATATTATTATCCGTAAATCAATCTCAATCACTATTTATGTATAGTTTTTTTTTAATAATAGAGTGTAGGGACATTACTTTATCTAGAAGTAAAAATGTATGCCATTATTTAAATAAGTTTTGTTTACGTAGTCTACAAATTTTTTAAGATCTTGACATATGGCACAACTCTATTATTTTTTGTCCCTTCTAGATACAAAATTAGTAGAATTGTGTCACATGTTTTAATTGCAAAAGTTCAGTCTCTATAGGAGATCAAACTTGTCTCTGTCTTACATGGATCACATATATATTTTATCATTGCATTAGATGAAACTTTATTACTTTCTAACAAGTGTCATCTTCATAGAGTTTCATCTTCTACCAGAGATGAAATTTATAAGAATGAATAAAAAAAAATTTTGAACATTAAAATACAAAACTTAGGATGATGTGACAAAAAAAGGTTTAGACAAAAAATAGTTTAAATTTTTTTTTATTCTATTTTAATGATTAGGTTTTAAAAAAATATTTAAAAAAACAATAATCTAAGTGTTGAAGACACTTTGTTTGTTTTAATGTTAATTTTGTGTGAATTAATGGTGATCATTTCTTTTCATTGCATGCTATAATATTTATCTTGTGAGTAAAAATTGTAGTTTATAAGATGATTGTGAAAGTGTTATTGATACATATGTTGGTGATTGTGTTTTAAAAAAATGGACACAAATTTCTTTGCAATTTTGATTCAGCTGATTTATTCATGCCTTTGATATTGATTAAGATGAAGAAGAAAAATAAAAAAGTAAAAAGAATCATTTTGTATTTAAAAAAATATAGAGTTTTTTGTATTAAAAAGATTATAATATAATTAGTTGTAAATAAATATAGAAATTTTTTACTCTAATTTGTAACAGGAATATTAAATGTCCCTTCAAATTTATACCATTAGAGCAAGCACCTTAACAATATATTAAAGTTATATTTTCATAACTTTTAAAAAGATAAACTTTGCATGCATGCACACACATGTATAAATTAGTTAAACTTTTTATTGGTTTATGGTGAGTGCATTATAGATATAAATGTTGATTTTTCTTATTTTTATAGAACGAATGAATCTTAATTTTTAAATAATATTTTTAAAAATTATCTTAGATAAAAGAATTTTAAGGTGTTAATTAATATTCTCACTATGTCTCGTAACTTTTTATAAATTGCACGTTTATTTTTAACTTAATTTTATATTTAAAAATTTTATATTTATAAACTTTAAAAAATTAATAATCTTAAATATAACATTGTTTAGTATTGAAAACTAAAATATATTTTTTAAATGGAAGAAACATAAAATGTATTTCAAAAAAAATTATTTTAATAAAATTTGTATAGCTAATGAAAAAGTTACTATTTATTAACGTGTAACTCAAATACTAGACAATTTAATAAGTGATGAAGTTGATTTAGATGTGCTAATCATTAGTGGGGAACATTTTTATACATATATTTAAAATTATACTATCATATTATTCAATAAATTTTAAAAAATAATTATAGTCATAATTGAACTTATTAAATGTAACATTGACATAATATATTTTTATTATTAATTAAAATAAGCAAAAGAGTGGAGAGAAAGAAAGAAAGGAGGCACGACATATGGAGGGCGGTGAGAAAAGAAGAAATGGTCCAACGCCGTACTGAGATGGGACCCACAATAAGTTGATAATTGATAAGGGCGTGAATATAGATGCCATTACTTATCTTAAGTCTCTCAACTATTCACTTATGACATCACTGCATACGCCTCTTTATGTAAAGCAGAATCATCCCTCTAGCATTCTCACACTTCGCTTACATCGTCTTTACAACACTAATTACAAAATTAATACATATTTATTCTTTATTAACGAGCACTGATTAGTATAGTTTTATTATTAATTAGATTAACGTATTTTCAAAGTAAACCTTGCGGTGAAGTGCGTCCCTCGTGGCCAAATTCATGTGACTTAACGTTCAAGTAAAATAAGTCCTACGTCCAATTATAAATTACATGAAAATAAAAACTCGGTCCACTCTCTTCAAAAAAATTTAGTTCTTTAAAATAGTACTACTTAGTGTGATATTCGTGAATTAAAAAAATATTTTATATTTTTTAAAATTAATTATTATGATTCATCTATTATTTTAAAAATAAAAAAATATTATTTTTTTAACTAAATAGTTAATCTCATTATTTATGTTACGTGTAAAAGAAGTATCAAACACTCTCATTTAGAAAAGATATCATAAATTTTATCTTTTAAAATATTTATCAAATGGATATTTTATTTTAGATTGAATTATGTACTAAAAAGTTGTGCTTCTAAAAGAAGTGTCTTAAGTAATAAATTTTCGCTCGAGAACTAACGGATTTATTTATTTCTTTTGTTGTTGAAAACTTAATTTATTAAACAGAGTTTATAAAAAACAGAACACTGGGCAGCTCACGCTGGCATCGATTACTTGTCGCACGGAACTTGATATAAAGGAAAACGACAAGCCCAAAAGCTCCATCTTTCTCTGCATAATTCGTGGTTAAAGGCTAAAGCCAAATTTTACATCATCTTGTTATTGGCACCAATTTTCCCATCACATTTTGTCTTTTGCGCTAAACACTCTTGGTCAATGTGTCAGTGTGCTTGAAAGTTCAAAGTTGATTTTATGACTTCTGAAAAATGAAAACTTCAATTTTAGTTTCAATAATACTTTAGTTTGATTGATTTGTATTGGTTTATATCTAAATACGAACATATTCATTTTAAAAAATAGCAACTAGGAAACTGGGGATTAATTGACATATTCTAAGAATCTTAAGAAGAAAACTAATAATTATTTCTAAAAATTGGTGAACGACGACACGCCAGGTATAATCTGTTTGATAAATTATTCTTTTCTTAAAAAATGATGTAAAAGTTTGGACTAACAAAATTCAACACCATAATAATAACCATTTAAATGTCAATTAGAAGACCATCTAATTTAATAATAAGAATCCCCCTAATAAAATCTCAATCCCCTGTTTATTTTCTCAATTAGTTTGCCCTTTGTTTTTCTCATACGGCCATGATAAAAATAACGGAAATCAAAAGATTCAAAACCACAAAATAAGAAAAATGAAGATTAAAGCGTTTGCATGCATTCAAAATTTTATTCTATATATACAAAAACGACAACATCGATAGCTTCGATTCAAACTCCTCTTCATGTTAGAAGGAGTTCGAGTCTCCAGATTTCCCCTCGCTCACCTTCTTTATACACGAGAGAAAATCATCAACTCACACCTAAACTCTCAGATTCCTTAAACCAAGGAAGAAAAAGGAAAATTTATTTATTTTTTTTAGAAAAAAGGAGAATTTACAGGACATGCTCTGTTTCCTTCCTCTGCCTCAAACAGTAGACCTTATTGACACACTAGAGAGAAAACAAGAGGCAAAATTAGCTACAAGCAAGTAGCTTAAGTCAAGTCTCTCTCTAACTTCCATTGCATTGAAACTCTCATAACCTCAAATTCAAGTCAAATCAACGGTGTCAGCGGCACTCAAGATCCAAGGGTGTCCTGCAAAAACAACCAATCAACATCAGAATCCATCAACAAACTCCCAACACAGTAATTACTTAAAAAATTGAAAGAAGAAACATAGAACATACTCAAGGCTTGTTCAGCAGAGAATCTTCTGGAAGCGTCCCTGCAAATCATTTTCCTCAAGAGATCCTTAGCAGAAGGAGAAACAGACCTAAAGATCCTAGAAGGAAACCTAAGGTTACCCCTGACAACAGCCTCAAAAATCTCAGCAGCAGAGTCACCATAAAAAGGAGGAATCCCACTCAACATTATGTACAAAATAACACCGCAACTCCAAACATCAACTTTCTCATCATACTCTCTCCCCAACAGAACCTCCGGCGCCACGTAATACGGCGTCCCCACCACCCCGCTCATGTTCCTCCCGTCGCCGAACCACTCCGCGGAACCGAAGTCGGCGAGTTTAAGGTTGTCGTTGGAATCGAAGAGAATGTTGTCGGGCTTGATGTCGCGGTGCGCGACGCCAAGGCGGTGGCAGTGGGCGACGGCGAGGAGGAGGTGTTTGACGAGGGAAGCGGCTTGGGGTTCGGGTAATGGATTGTGAGCGACGATGCGGTCGAAGAGTGTGAGGGGTTGGCAAAGCTCAACGACGATGGCGAGGTTGTGGTCGTCCTCGAAGAAATCGAAGATTTGGAGGACGTTGGGGTGAGGAGAGAGAAGAGAGAGGTATTTGGGTTCGTTCTGAAGGCACTGACGATCGGTGGAATCGGAGAGAAGGGACTTGTGGATGAGTTTGCAAGCGAAGGGTTCGTTCGAGTTTGGGTGGAAGCAGCGGTAGATGGTGCCGAAGCGACCGCGACCGATCTCTTCCTCTTCGCAAACTTGGTACTGCGTTTTAAGGGCTTCACACATTCTTTCTTTCTTTCTTTCTTTGTTTCTTGCTCTTTGATTTGGTGTTTGTTACTCTGATTTTATAGACAGAGAAAGAAAGGTACCCAATGTGCTTCCATGGAATATTCTTTGGGTCGATACCATCCCTCTCACTGTTAACCATTCCACGTTTCACACTCACTTATCGGGACTGCTTATATTATACTCATGTTTTGTTACGCATCAACCCTAGAATAACATGAATTGTTCTTATAAATTTTCTTTATTCAAATAGCATAATTCAATTCAATTTTTATTTTTACTTTATACTTTAAAATGTTGTATTAATTATTAAAATAAGTAGTGTAGATAGAATAATAATTAAAATAGTGTAATGTTATAAAAAAAAAGTTGTTAAGATAAATTATTTGTTTCAAACATCAAATTATCTTGAGATATTAAATTTAATAAATTTCTTTTCTTCTTCTCCAAGTTTGAATCTCTTTTCTTTTCTCTCAAGTTGTCATGCTGTTGTTTATTCGATTATTTATTTTAGGAAAAGGAGGATTCTTTTCGTGCCTTTTTTCTTGGAAGCTGAAGATGAGGAGTAAAAGAAACGGAATAAGGAAAGGCTATATCCTTAGAATATACCAGGAAAGCCAAGCAACGCAATTTCTTTAATGATCCCAAATTCGCAATACGTTTTTGGGTGCCAACGAGAAGCTCGTTTGTCAAGGGAACCACATGCTAGCATTGGTCTCTAGATTATTTTCATGCATAAATAGTGTATCAAGGACATGTTCACGATCATCCCCTTAAGTTGGGTAAAATAATTGAGTTCACCTTTATGGCCTTCGCTTACGAACAGACAACCTACCATCTCAAACCATTTAGTACATGATACCACCTTTTAAACCATTTTGTGTGTTTCCTTAACATATTTTAGTATTATTATAAAGAAGAGTTAAGAATACACTTTTTTTAATGGACTTTTAATTATTGATTAAAATTTATTATAGTGAATTGTTAAATTAAGTATGAGGTCCATATAATTTTTATATCTTTTAATAAATTTTAATCAATGTAACTAAAAATGTATTAGAAAGAGTTATTCTTTTTAAAAGATTTTTTAAATCATCTTAGAAGTATGAGATACAGTCTAATAAAAAGAAACATTGATAACATTTATTCTTCAAGTTATGATGGTGAACTTCATTCCCTAAAAATAAGGGAATGGAGTTCTCTCGGATATATAAACTAGGAAACAAGCTGTCCACAAAAATAAAAATGAATTTGAAAAAGTAAGGAGGGATATTTTCTTTCAAATAAACAAATTGATGATTGGTGGGGTACTCGGCTAGTGTTCGCCCCACTATCGCAATTTTTTGGCCTTTGGGGTCTATTCTTTTTTTTTTTCAAACTAAAATAAACAAAAGCTATTGCGTTGGGGTCCAAAGTAAAATAACGATAAGGATATGTAGCCGAAAAGAAAATAACTGCTTAAAAGAAGATTAGGATTATTTTCTTTTCTTAAATGACTTGCCGGACAGTGTAAGGTACAAGGCCAGGACAGTCACTTCGGAGATTGGAATGAAGAGTACCAATAGTAAGACGTTGCATGCCTTTATGCAATGCGGCCAGCCCAAGTTTCCCTTTTCTACGCCGAGATAGGAGAGCAAGAAGTCATTTTTTCTTGTTCTTCTTTATAGGTCAATAAAGAAGCTAAACGATAGCATAATATGAACGGCACCAAAGGGCTGTTTTTGAGCTAATATTTCAACATGAAATCCACTCAAAACGAGTGAGAAGGCCTGCACTTGATCGTAGAATTTTAAGTTTGATTTCTTTTACCAAATTGATATTCATTTTATTCAATAATTTTCAAATTAGGAGTACAACCAGATGCACTTGTATAAGTTCAAATTATGACTCAAATGAGTCGCAGAAGGGTGCATCCATCTAATCAACTTATTAATAAGATATTAAGATTTTGCCTGATATAAATGTAGATCCCTCTTAAAAGAGTCCGATTAAAATTGCCATGTCGCTGACTTCTTAGTGTTCGATTGTTTTACTATTAAAAATTTAATCCTCATACTTTCTAATTAAAATATATAATTAAAATTAATTTGACAAACACTCCAATTATGTTTAAACATTTCAAGACTAATTTCTCAAAATTCAGTGGCTTAATTAGTCTTAAAATTTCACAGATCTTCTACTTGGTCCATCATATTTTTCAAACAAAATTTCCATAAAATGTTTATTACAAGGTGATCCTTTTCGTTAAAAATTTTTATTTGATCCCTTTATTATTTAATGTTATTTTAAATGACCAAATTAAAAAAATTACAATATATACAAAGGCCAAATTAAAAAATCCGGGATACTTTAAAGAATCAAATAAATAATTTCATAATATTAAATCAAATTAGAAACAAAATTTACAAGAGGACCATTTGATTAAAAAAAAAACATTATTAAAGCACACATTTAGAAAAAGCTGGCTCTTACTCTCCTTTAAACCCCATCCGGAGTTGATATTCGTATAGGTTAGACAGCAATGACATGGGAGAGCATTGAAGCTTTCTTTAAGAAAAATATCAGACAATCGTTGGACTGATTAAAAGAAACATATGTTCAATGTACAGAGCCACTGAATCGTATATATAACCCCGCCCCCCTCCGCCAAAAAAAAAAACATTGAATAGAAAGTGTTATTATAATGCTGCATATATGTTGAAAGATAAATCTAAATGTCCAGAAAAAAAAAATGTGACAGTTTTATATGTCTAGCACTACTCTTTTAATTCTTCAATTCCTAGAAAAAATAAATTTCAGCAAAGACAGCAACCAAAGGCACAGATGACAAAACAAATGTACTCTCCGACAGATCCGGGGCAAAGGGGCAAAAGGGACTCGGTCATTGAAGCAAACTACTAAAAGATCCAAAGGTGAAAATTCTTGCTATTTATGATCCTTAATAACTTAGGGCCCCCCAAATAACAACATACTGAATGATGTAAATATAATTCAACCTGGCTAATCAATTCTCAGCAAACGACCTCACTTTGCATGGATATCGGTACAAGGTAACATAACTTCCATGATAACGGCTCCAATGCTGTGACCAGCAAATCTTAATCTTGTAGCTTGCCCATCAAAGACACATTTTCATAGCTAAGAATTTCCTAGTCTTTGAAGCTAAGTTGGCATAATCCGATTTAAAAGCTGATCCTGAGTCCAGTGTCTCTGAATAATGGCCCGTCCATCAGTTATGGAGCATTAATTTCTTTTCATCCCTGTACTAAAATATATATGTGCAAAATAAGGGAAATTTAGAAGTGTGTCACAGATAACTGAATATTTTTAAAAGTGAACAAAAGGCAGGAACAGACACTACACTGAACAAAAACCTTAATTCATCTTTCAAATAGCATAGAACACTCAGAAGAAAGTCACATTTCAAAAACACTTGCCTAAAATTTCTCAGAAGGGAGCCTCTAGTGATTCATCCCACACTTCTGCACTTCCATTAGAAGCATCTTCTACATCTTCTTCCATTGAAAGCCTAATATATTCTCTGTGAGCAAATCGATCCCATTCTGTCAATGTTGGATTCTCACGTTCCTATTCACACAAGATATGCATACCAATTACCAAGGAAGTCACCAATAGTAGTCAAGCACGCTATCTTAATAGTGCAATAATTTTTATCAAATATTTCATGCACCTGACGAATTAAAAATGGGTCGCGAGTTTCAAAGGCCATGAACTTATTTAGATTGAACAGGATGTTGAAAATACTTCCAGAAAGTTTACCACCTTTCAGGTCACGCAGAGTTATATGGCTCTCATTCTGCAGAGTGAAGAATTTTTAATTAATTAAAAACTAAAAATGTCAGATACTAAATCAACATGAAATCAATCAAAGATAAAGAGGATATGAACAAGGGGAACACTAAGTTTGGGATATGCCATATTGCAGGACAAAACACAATTTACAAACTGCTCACTAGATCTGTACTCACTTTTCCAGTTATTTTTAACAACACAGTGAAAGAAGATTAAACAATCAGCAAAAAAGATGAAAAGGCAAACCTTGGGTTTAATCATGTCTATTATCTGGCACAATATGTCCTCAAAAAGCACAGGCTCTTGAGCCATGCACTCCATCCGATGCAACTGCTCCTCATAAAAAAATTGCAGCTCATTCCTTGTCAGAATTCCATTTCCATCCAAATCTATGCACTTGAACCTAACAGTGACATTTTCACGTCAGCTCATATGCTGATGATCTAAAAATTCAGAAAACAAGTAAAGCACACTTTCAAATATCCCACATTTACCAAGCAGCAGTCTTTTTGGTGAAGTAAGATAATGCAGAGGGAAGTGACAATGTAAAGCATTTCATTTTCACTCTTTTATACTTAGTACAAAGGATGGAAAGCATTTCAACTCCCCAGTTCTAGATTGAAAAAACACAGACAGAAAAGTGAAAAAGGTGCATCTCCTCATCAGTTATTCTTCAACTTTTCCACACAACGCAGCCCAAATTTTCAGTCAGTTCAGTTAATGCTGTCCTATTTTCTGATGTACCAAGCATCCTTTAGTAAATCTCTCTAGTATTCTAAAACTTGTTGAGTGATACGATACTCTACCAACATAGAATGCGGCTACACAAAAGCTTATGTTAGAAAATATGAAAATATCTTATCCTATCTTATCATATATTAGATAAGCCTTCAGGGTTAGTTTCTCTGTTTCCTTATTATCTCTTATTAATTACCATATTTCCTTATAATGTTTTGTTTCCCTAGTTAGTTAAAATTATAATTAGCATAAATAAAGTTAGTGCTCTAGGTTTTATGATCAATACACTGTAATACATCTCATTTAATATCAATTTAGTGTTTCAATCTCTTTTATCTCTGTTCTTTTATACCGAAAACCCTATAATTTGAATTATACAATAACACATCCATGCTCTGAAGGACACAAAGGTTACATGGTGCACAATGGACTGGATCAATATTATGTCGTTTAGAACTGTTCTCTTTTGCAATTTGCCTTTGATTACATACATAACATCCCAGACTTCCAGTAACAGATGACAAAATCAACAGATAAAGATTTATAACTACGGACCAAGCTGTCAAGCATATGCATTTGCACAGTACAAAATCAAATCAAATAAAGCATGCCTCAAACATGCCTAATTTAACAATGCAGCATCCTTGTATTTTCAACTGCATGGCAACTAATATGATAACTCCTTCCAAAAAAAGAAACTAACAAATGAAGTGGATAATGAATGAGAAACAAATACCAATACTCAAGACTTGGTTCGGATGATTTATCCTCTTCTGACAATATGAAATAAACAAAATCTTCATATCCCATCTTTCCCTCAACCTTACTGGTAAACTTTCTAGGGACCTGAGATATGAAGCAAGTTAAAATTTGCAACTTCAATAAATGATCTGATAAATCACATAAACAAGTGGATGGAAAGTGAACCAAACACTTCGTGTGTTACAAAGATAAGTGGTTTAGGGTCTGTGGCTTAAGTCTGAAATGGTTAAATCTCAAAAGACAGAAGCAGCTTGTAATCCAGACAAACCTGAGAAAATATTCTATCAACAATTCGATAGGTAAGTGCATGGTTACCATATCTGATAAGATTTTCTTTGTCTATCAAGAAATCATGATCTGAATCCAGCTCCCAAAACTTGCAGTATATAACATAAAAATGCTCATAAGAGAAGTACCTACAAACAATTATTAGGTGAAGTAAAAACAGTCATTGCATTTTGGTTGAATTTTTGGCTGATAAACAGAGCCGTTGTTTAAGTGAATGATAATGATAGTATATCTACCTCAAAACCTTGTTAATGTCTTCTTCTTCATCGGCGTGATGCATTGCATCAATTATATTTCCTCGCTTCAGCTCCCTTAGGGTGAGACGACCATTTCCAGATCTATTAATGTAATAATAGATTCTGTATATTATAGTTTCAGCTGGCCATGGGTAAAACAAGTTAACAATATTGAATCCAAAACAAAAATGAAGAAATAGTACGCCTGAAACAAGACCAGTTGAAACCAAACAATGCATAGATTTCAACTTTCAACAATCAACTTTAATGAAGAAGTCCCCTTGCTCGGGTACATGAAGAGTTACTCTATTCATAAAATATAATATACATCAACATGATATTAGCAAAAATAGCAAATAAAAAAATATAGACAGAAAAACATGATCAGGTATTTGTCACATAACTTATTGTTATTGGGTGGTAATTCATTGAAAAATGGGAAAAAATTGGAGAGGGAATAGATGTGATGTATTCCTTTGCTGCAAGGCATTTCTGTCTAAACTAGTAATTGCTATAAACCATAGGCACTATCATACCAGTGAAAGTTATGAAACCAAGATATTCTAAGGAAAGACTAGTTTCAATTGAGCAAGATTGGAGAAGCTTTGTCATGTAACTGTAAACAAATGAAGCATAATTTTGGCCCCATAGATGTAGGGGGCAACATCGTGGCAAAACATAAATGAAAACTCACTAGTTGGAATCATTTTAGTGAGTTAACTTTGCCTATAACCCCATAGCTAGTCCCAAGTCCAGGTAAAAGAGGAGGGTTTTGTTAAGTCTTCAGCAGTTAAAGTAAAAATGGTCGAAAACTTTTATTTGGATCACTTATGACGACATTGTGCTAGCGCTAGGTCATTATCTTGAAGTAACGCACTATATAGCTCGAGTACAATGTTAAATGAGCTAGAACCACTGCATCAGTGCCTAATGTAGTATTAAATGAGCAAGGATTCTCACATTTAGCTTAATAGGAGTAAAGAAATTAGTCAAGGAACCCGTTTCGATTTGGTTAATGGAATATTAGTACTTTGAAAAGCAAGTTGTTAGAAGTGGTAAACAATATGATTCGTAGAAAGATTGACATCATGTGTATTTAAGAAATAAAATGGGTTGAAGATAAGTCTAAGGATCTCAATACTACAAGTTTCAAACTTAATACACAAGAAAAATCAAAGTAAGAAACAGAGTGGGCATAAATGTGGATAATACTTGGAGAAAAAAAAACGTGGAAGAGATTAAAAGAATTGGAAACAAGATCATGTCCTTAAAGTTGTAAGTTGCACAAGACACTATTAATATCATTAGTGCTTATGCTTTACAAGATGGTTCGAAAGCTCTTTTGAAAACAAAGTTTTGATAGAATTCAATGGGTTAATTTAGGATATTCTACAAATCAAAAAGATTTTCAAATTAGGAAGTTCATGATTTTTTTGGTTTTGAAAAGTTAAATGCGGAAGAACAATTTATTCTTGACTTCTCAATAGTTTATGACTTTAAGATTATAAACACTTGTTTTAAGAAGAGAGAACAACACCTTATCACTTTTACAAGTGGAGTCTTAAAGTTGCAAATTGATTTTTCTTTTAAGGAATCTGGATAAAAGAATTTACATAAATTGTAAAGTGATTGTAAGAAAAAGCCTTACTACACAATGTAGGGTCTTAGTCCTTACTTTCATTTTAAGATTGGTAAATAAAGAATTCAACAATTTATTATTTCTAAGAATTAACTAGGGGCTCATTAAAGGTGAAAAACAATTGGACTTTCAAAAGTAGTTAGTAGAAGAGGGTAGCTGGGATACATAAGTTAGTACTAACATCATTTGGGACAAAATGGCTATGAAGGTTAGGAAAGTTGCCTAGAAAATTTTAGGTAATTCTAGAGGTCTTGGACCAAAAGACAAGAAATTGTAGTGGTCGAATGAAAATGTGCATAAGAAGATTAGAGAAAAGAGGATGTTTTTAAAACTTTACATATATGTAACAATGCTAAAAATTGGACAAGATATGAGAATGCAAGAAATGAGAAAAGAAAAACAATGAATGAAACACATTCTAAGGCTTTTGAAGAATTCTATCAAAATCTTGAGACTAAGTATGGTGAAAGAAATATTTACAAGTTTTCCAAAAATAGAAAAATAAAATTTAGAGATTTCGATCAACATTGATGTATTAAGAATAGAGACGGAAAAATTTTGGCTTTAGATCAAGACATCAAAAATAGATATGCGAAATATTTCTATAATTTTTTTAACAATGAACAAAAAGAAAATAGAAATATAGCAGAATTAAAAGTGTAAGCAAATGACCTAAATTTGACATTATTGTTGGATTCAAGTTGGAGAAGTAAAGAAAGCCCTTAAGAAGATGGACAATGGTAAAATGATTGACTCTTATATTATCTCTATTGAAATTGGGGAAAACAAGAACTTAAGTAGCTCAAGAAGCTCTATAATGAGGTTTTAAGATATAAAACTATACTAGATGAATGGAGGAAAAACACTTTGGTCCTTATAGACAAGAAGGATGGTGATATCCAAAATTGTGCAAACTATAGAGGAATTAAACTTATGAATCATACTATGAATTAATGGAAAAAGTTAATTGAGTATAGACTGAGATGAAACTAATATTGCAAAAAATCAATTTGATTTTATACCAAAAAAGTATACAATAGAAACTATATATCTTTTACTAAAAAAGATGAAGAAATATCACTATAAAAAAATGACTTGCATATGATTTTTATTAATTTGAAAAAAGCATATAATCATGTACAAAGAGAAGTGTTATGAAAGGTTTAAAAAAGAATTTGTGTAGCATATAATTGAATTATATAAGAAATGTATAAAGAGGTACCTACACGTGTAAGAACTTTTGAAGGAAAATCTAAAGATTTTCCAACAGAAATAGCTGTATATCGAGACTCCACTTAGAGCCCTTGTTTAATTTAGTTTTAGACGTGTTTAATAGTGATATACAAAAGATTATACCAAAGTGCAAACTTTTTGCTAATAATATAGTGTTGATTGAAAATTCAAAAGAGAAAGTTATTACTAAACTTAAGTTACAGAGAAAAACTTTAAAAGCTATATACATTGTAAGTTTAGAGTGAAATAAGGCAGAGTATATACATTGTAAGTTTAGTAAAATATAAGATAAAAATTATGTGTTGAAAGTTGTAGTTTGATATGATATTATACCTCAAGTTTCTAAACTCAAGTACTTAAGATTAATTTTACAGAATGATAGAGAAATTATTAAAGATATTACTAATAGAATACAAACTAAGTGGTTAAAGAGAAAAATTGAATTAAGAGTTATTTGTAATTGTAAAATACTTATCAAGCTAAGAGAAAAGTTTTATCATACTGCAGTATAACTAACTATCCTATATAATAGTGAATGTTATGCCTAAAAGGAAAAAGAGAAAAATGTGAGAGTAACAAAAATGAGAATGTTAAAATGTATGAGTGGTTGCATGAGAAATGACAAAATAAAAAATGATAGTATATGTAACAATATTGGATTTGTACATATAATGGAAAATATGACTAAAAATATAAGTTAATTTGGTCATATGTAGAGAAAACATTTGGAGGCACAAGTGAAGAAAGTGAATGTGATAGCAAACTGTAGATAAAGCAAGTATATGTTAAAAGAATTAAAAGAAGGGTGGGGGCCTCAGAACCCAACTAACTAGGTGAGATAGAGGTAGTTAGTAAAAGATTGTATATAAAAAGAAATATGACAAGATAGAAGGGACAAAGAGGATGAACATTGTCAGGTTGGGGAGAGTCCAGGGTCTCTCAAATACCGAGTAAACAGTGTAACATTTTTGTCTGTCTCTTGGTCACCTTGATTAGGGGGCATTCTTATGAATAAAATGCAATTTATGGTCTGTTTTTCCATCTGTATTGAACTGGTTCTAACAACTAGTATTAGAACTCTAGTTTCATGGGCATGATTAATGGTGGGAACAAGAATGGAGAGACGGGTAGAAGCCTTGGAAAGGAGCTTATCAGAGTTATGGCAACAAGGAGAAGAAGAAAGTGAGCGACTTTCTTTAATTGAAGCTAGTATACACATCACTGAAAACAGTGTTCAAGAAATCTTGCCGAGGCTAGGAGATATTCAAGAAGGCTTACACCGCAATTCAAATATGGATATGGGAAGTGAAAACAGAGGTGAAGAAGAGTACAGGGCAGAGAAGAATGATCCTTGGAGAAAACTTGAAATCCCAATTTTTGAGGGAGAAGATGCTTATGGTTGGGTTACCAAGATTGAAAGGTATTTCCAGTTACATGGGGTGCTGGAAGGAGAACACATGTCAGCCATCATGGTTGCACTAGAAGGAAGAGCATTAACATGGTTTCAGTGGTGGGAATCTTGTTCTGGAAGGGTATCTTGGGAGCAGTTCCAACAAGCAATAATTTGGTGTTACCAACCCTCAATGATGCAGAATCCATACAAAATCTTGTTAGGGTTAAAACAAGAAAACACTGTACAAGAATATCATGAACAATTTGAGATATATGCAGGGCCTTAAGAATTACTAAACAAGAATATTTGAAGGGTATCTGTCTGAATAGTCTCAAAGAAGAGGTGAGGGCTGATCTAAAGTTACATTGTTTACAAGGTAGTCAAGAGACCCTGGGACTCTCCCCAACCTTACAATGTTCATCCTCCTAGTCCCTTCTCTCGTGTCATATTTCTTTTATATATAATTTTTTACTAACTTCCTCCAACTAATTTAGTTAGATGGGTTCTAAGCCCCCTACCCTTCTTTTAATTCTTTTAACTTGCTTTATCTATGGTTAGCTATTAGAATGACATGACTTTTAGTCCAATAAAAAGGAGACAAAAAAGACTTAGAAAAAGTTATTAAAAGAGAGATTTTATTTAATTATATTTCTAAAAATTTAATATTTGACCGAGTTTAATGACATCGGGTGATCCATGTAGCCAAACTCACCTAGTAGGATAAGGCTTGGTGGTGGTGGTTGTTGAAATCATTTCAGTGAGTTAAGATGAATAAAAAACGGATCCACCACAAAAGTGAGTTGCTAATGTGGGAGAAAGGCACATAGATTAATGTAGAAGTAAGCCATTCAAGAGGACACATCTTTACAAGGGACTGATAGAAAGGCATTTGTGCAGCAGCAGTCAATGCTACGACTTTCAATTGGTGAAGTAGCTAGTTATGAGGATATCATTGAAGCACTGAATAGAGCTCAGAAATGAAAGAAGGCTCTCTCTGCAAGAATCTCTAGAAGCACAAGCAACAAAATTTCTGAGCATTCCCACAACTTGAGGTCAAAAGCCAATTATGCAAAACCATGCATTGCTTTAGCCCTTAGGACCACCCACAATGGAGTTCATTTTTGTTCAACCAGCTCTAGAACAATGAGATGCACCTACAAATCCAATCTCACCGTTCTGTTTATTTTGAATCACTGAGATGCCAAACAAAATTAAGAAAATATGCCCATTTTTCAATATCCTTTATCCCTTTATCTTGAACACAATTTTTTCTATTCAAATAAATTTATGCTTCATATATACATATTCTTACTCATTTACTCCCACTTAATTTAATGCCTGCAGATATCTACTATCATAGAATTAACTTCATATCTACTATCAGGAACTAGGAATGTATCACAAAGATATCATCTCAAGTCATAAAGGGATCACACCCTGGGTACGTCCCTTACAGAAATTGACGATGAGTAAGTGAAACAAAAAATCTCAGTAAAAATGAAGTTATAAGGAACCAAATGCTCGAATAAATTAAACTCATTTGCATCAATCTTCAATTACAAACCATATCTCTCTTGAAACTCAGGTGTGCCCTGCAGGAACTCCAGGCCTGGATGAGTTGCTAAAAGCTCACGAAGTACAGGTTTAAAGTCATCCTGAAATGTATTAGAGTTGCTTTAACATAAGAAAGATGGATATGAATACAATATCAAAGCCAAAGAGAAGCAGGGCCCTAAAAATGATAAAGCATCCTAGAATGAAACTAGAATTGAATAAATGTAATTTTGATAAATACCAGGCCAAAAGCAAATGTACCTTTTTGGAAGAGTAGAAGGAATTTAATGGAAAATAGAGTAGAAAGAAATAAATAGTATTAAAAAAGAAAAGAAAAAAACCTGAGTAAGGTAATTCAGCTGTGGTTGCTTTAAAATTTTGTATACTTGAGTAGCTATATCCATCGTCAACATGTTGCCATTAATCCAATAATCAATAAATGCTGTCCTATAGGAACAATAAATCACAAATTTAGGCATAAAGTATTAGGAAATAATAATTACAAGGCACAAGACCATTCAACAATAGTTGTTTACATCATGGGGAAGGAGAGAATTGAATTAACTGTATTTACTTTATATATATGAGATTTCATCCACTAATTCAACCTGCATAACATCTGGTGCCAAAGCTATATTCAGAAAAGGAAAAAGGATTTGCATAGGTTAAATTGGAGCAGGATGACTACAAACATACTACCCAACTAAAATGGCAATTCGACAAAGATTTCTTGTTAAGGTGCCATGCAAAACAACAGACAACCTCTCAGTCAAACAGTTTATATTTTTTTATGTTTGGCTGCTCCTCCTTCTTTGAGCCTTCGACAGATCAGTGTCAGATGTTACAATATAAGCATCGGTAAAAAGAATAAAAAACCCCTTACTATTAAATAGAAGATTTAGAAAACAAAATATAAGGTCTGCTTGAAAACTAAAACATAGTATTGAAAATGAAATCAATCAGCATTAAAGATATTGAAGCATCAAGAAGGTTGGCTTATGACAATCTTCAAGTGATGTTGGAGGTTTCATCAAGCACACTAAACATGATGCGGGTAACTATGTCACACACAAATCTGGTTGTATATTGAGAAATTAAAAAGATAAAAAAAAGTGGAACAAGCTATAGGGAATAGAATCAATGGATAATGTAGATAACAAGCCAAATTAGGGGTCAGACTTCAAAGCATTCTTTTGCAAAAAATAATGCAATAATCAGGAGCTCAGCCGCCCAATCTTTCTTAAGGACTCACCATTATTCTGATGCTACTCCAGCATCTAGACCTAAAACTTCGAATTGCCCAACACCTCAATTAAGAATCACCATTCATGCACAAAATTTATTTTAAAAACAGCTCTGTCCAGAAAAATAAAGTACACACCTTGTCACAACACCAGTTCCGTCGTCAATCTTTCTGAAAAGAGAAGTGGAAAAAAAAGATGGCAGCTTGCAAACTTCCTTAGTAATTGGTTTGAAGTCTGACAATCCAAGAAAACAGGTAAAGCAATTCTCAGAACTGGCTGTTACAGCTCTGTATTACATTAGAAAGTGAATTTTATACAAATCATCACATCTTGACTTTTGGCAACATTTAAAATAAGTTATTTTTACTCAATTTAAAGAGGGGAGAGTGTGATTACTTAGAAAACTAGAATATGAAACTTATTTAAAATCACTTTTCCCCAGTTGCAACAAACTGGCCCTTCAGGCAATCAGCTACTTATATGTGTGATATCTCACCATGCACCAGCATGCCACCCATATGGTCATAGAACAACCGATCAATTTTAAGCAAGCATTGTTCTTTCAGTTCTTTTGGAGGTGGACGTCCATGTTGAAAGAAGAACTGCAAGTGAGCAAATGTTTACATCATAAACATTAACATAGCAGGAATCAAGAGAGGGAAAAAAGGATAAACACACTAAACAGACCAGGTATAAGAGAAAAGTATCATCAAATAAAATATTAAGAGAATTAGGCAGCAGTTCTTAATAGGATTGATATAAATTATTTGCTGGAAGTTAGTGGGGTTTTGGAGGGCATTGGGTGTCCTACTTTGAAACAACTTCTTATGATTAGGTAACAGACTTTAGCAAAACAAGGTAATAGTTTTGTGGCAATCTGCAATTTATGCAATTCTTTGGTATATGGTTGGAGCCCAATATTCACATATTTTACTTTGGTGTTTTACAAATGGCCATCTCAAGAAAAATTGCCATTTCATATACACAATGCGTGTGACTGGGCAACTTGGCTGTAATTTTTTTTTTCTTCTTATCGAATGTATTTTGCATTTTCTGTTGTGGAGGATATCTTATCCTCCTTTTAGATATACTTTCTTTGACTCTTTTCTAATACATTTTACTATTGAAAAAATAATATCAGACTTGCCTAACCTGAGGTATCACTTCTTTAATGGGCTCGCTGACAACTTTCAAAGGAGAACCCAAATTAGAAGGGCCAGCTCTCTGTTTCACAATGCGAGGGGAACCAGATGTACTTCTAGGCGAAAGAGGTGGTGCAGTGCCAGCAGGAAACATGGAAGGCAGAGAATTACTTGCAGCATTTGGACTAGAGCTATTCCCAGGGACATTCAATGGAACACCTGACTTTGCTTCATTAAGCAATGATGTTACCTATGCAATTAACAAGGGAAACATTAAAAAATATTGCAACCACATGCATGATATTTTGTAGTGTTAAAGGAGAACAACCTAACCATTTCAGAAGACCCAAAAATAAAATACAGTAGGTATAGCCTTGTCAATCATCGTTTAACATATTTCAAGTATCACCAAGATCTTATTTATCTATATTGCTAGGGGTAGATGGGATTTCCCAAAAAAAAAAATTGGCTATGGTAATTCCTTGGAAAAGATGGAGCTATAAAAGATGAAGTTGATTACTACTTAATATGGTGAGGATAGAAGCACACAATCATCCTTGAAAAATCAGAATTCTGAATGTGTAAGCGTGTGGAATGCTATAAAACTCTGCAGTAATCTTTAATTACATGAGCTTTGAAGCCTAAGTGACAACACCAATCCCTATTGGTAACACTGCAATGACTTAAACACTTCAACGTAATGCAATAATTATTAATCTTTTACTATCTAAACAATCATTGCCTGGTAACCAGAGCTACTATCTCACCCATTTCAGCACCACCAGTGGCTTCAAATCACTACATTCTTCGTGCACATATACATAAACACAACAAGAAAGAAGGGGGAAAAAAAATCTAACGACGAGAATAAAAGAAGGCTATATAGACTCTTCAAAATTCGCAATGTAGTAATGTGGAGATTCCAAAATGGAATGAAGCCTACCACTCGATTACTTTCGGGAAGCGACAACCACTGGTCGAAGAGCTTCTCGATGAAAGCGATGTTAGACTTGAGGGCCAAAGCGGAAAACTCTGACAGCTGCAACAATTCGACGTCCAACGACGCCGTATCAGTGATGACCTCCATGTTTATCTAAACCAATTCCGTTCCCTTATCTCTCATTCACAAACCAAATCACTTAGCACAGAGATCAACACGAATCCTGATTTTAATTTTTCTTTTTCCTTTAAAAAAAGAGCGGAGCAAGTTGAATTTCAACGCCTCCAAATCGGAACCACGTAGAACAATCGGAAATGCGGTTGAGGAATTCAGATAGCGAGTTACGGATTCAGCAGGAACCCTAGATCTTCTGGAATTATAATTTAGAATCAATCAATTAGTAACCTATAATATGTACGGTGATGACGATCTGATGAAGGAAGTGGAATGGATAGAGAGTGAAGGAAAATGAGAGAAAACTGTTCAGAGATCCACGCGATTTTGGAGGGAGAAGAAATTATTATGCTGAAAATAACTAAAAAGTGAGAGAAAGAGAATGCGATTTGTTGCTCGTATTTTATTTTGCATTAAAATGGCAGCGAGAAAGAAAAAAGAGGGTTAGGCAAGGTGACCTTTAAAAGTTGACACGTGTTTGTCGTATGGAAAATATGGTTTTCCGAATTCAATTATGAGTCTCACATGCTGGATGATACTACTATTCAGCTAAGTCAAGCAAAAAAAAAAGTCAACACTTCCGTTGTTCTCTTTTTTATGCATTTTCTTAACGGAAATAACTTAATAAACAAATAAACTTTACCATACACTTCAATGACTTCGTGCACTCTAGAAAATATAAATTAAAAGTTAAAAAACATATAAGAGAGTGCTCTTTTTTTCTTGATAATTTAAAGTATTTATTTATTTAATTAATAGAGTAATTTAAATTATACATATATAATTTTTTTTAAAAATATTAACTTTAAATTTTGTAAATAAAAAAATGTTAGAATAAATAAGCTCACCATATTATAAATATTTTTATATTTTATAATTTATACTGTATTTAAAATATATTTATAATAAATTATGAAATTGATAACTCGTGCATTAAAAATTTAAATATATATACTTTATGATACCACTAAGCAATGGACAATACAAAGTTTATAATAAATAATGATATAAAAAGAGTTAAACAACTAATATATATAAAAGAATATTTTTTTATATATATTTTAAACAAAAAATAATATTAATTATATTTTTTATGAATAGAATTTGTCGCAACTGGAGTCACGATGGGACGGCGATGACAAGGAGTCACCATCAAAGTTTATTAAAGAAAACATTGAAAAAAACTTTTAATTAAAATAAAATCTTCGAAACCAAATTTGAGTTCGGAAGTTGTTTACGTGTAAGGAAGGTATTAGCACCTTACGACGTTTGTTAGTTAAAACAGTTACCTTCTAATTAATTGTGCAAAATTTTATTTTAACTTTAAAAATATTTATTTCACTCTAAAAGAAACTAATTAATATTTTTTTTACTATTTTCAAATTTGTTATTATTATTATTATTAGATTTATTTCTAATTTTTACAAATTTTTTGAGAGATTTTAATTTTATTTTTTAAAATGAGGAAATACAATAAAAATTATTTGAATTAAAAGAATGAGTTATTTGTAAAAATATTATTCTTTTTTTTCATTTTTTGTATTAAAGAAATATATAGTAAAAAAATTTATCTTAACACTTTATTTTTTATTTTCTATTTTCTATTTTCTATTTTCTATTTTTAAAATAAATAAAAATTTATTTTTTAATCTTTATAAAAAAAATGTGCTAGAAATTAATCTTAGTTTTAAACAATTTTAAAAATATTTTGAACCTGAAAAAATATTTAAAAAAAAAAATTAGACTTGACAGGTCAAATTTTCGCTCCTACGTATCCTCCGTGTGTAACGTAGGAATCAAAGCTACACGTAATTTTTTTTCGAAAATAATGTTTTAAATAAATTTCAAAGATTTTCTTTCTTTCTTTTTTTTGTGAAAAAAACTTGATTTTTTATTATTATTATCATTTTAAAGTAAATCCACTCCTGCACAGGGTTCAAGTTAGCACACGGCTACTCAATAAACCCTTACAATCCAAGCAACGTTGAAGGTGGATCATCCACTCTATCAAAATTACTTGGCCGTTGCGTGGATTCAAAAGACTCATTTTTTTATAATAATGCAAAATTGATATACCTTTTAATGAGATTTTTACACGCAAAAAAAGAAACAAACGAGAGACATACAGAACAAATAAATAAATATAAGAGCAAACAAAAATGATGAGTAAATAACTCCTATTCAATTTAGGAAATAAGTTTTTCTTTAGGTTAGGATATGTAAAGAAAGTAGGGGTTTTAGAATTTATGAAAAGAAAGAATTTTTAAGATTTGAAAAAATTAAATTTTTATAATTTGCAAAATTGTTAGGGTTGAAAAAAATAGTTTGTTTTAGACCTTGCAATAAAATTGAATGATTTTGGGTTAGAAAAATAAATATTACTTTTAGGGTTTGCAAAAAAAGAATAATTTAGAGTTAGAAAAAATAGTTTGTTTTTAGGGTTTGCCAAAAAAAAAAGGTAATACTAGGAGTTAGAAAAAAAAATTTAATTTTCATGGATTTGGATTTTATTTTTAGGGTTTGACTAAGGGTTTTTAGGTTTACGAAAAAAAAAAGAGTTTATCATTAAAAAAAGGTTGTTAGAGAAAAATTAAATTCTTTAGGATTTTGCAAAAGGAATGATTTTTGGGGTAGAAAAAAAAATTTTTTTTTTACAAAATGAACAAATATTTCATGTTAAAAAAAGTTAGGATTTGCAGAAAGAAAAATTTTAGAGGTAAAAGGAAAATTAAAAATTGTGTAGGTTTATAAGAAAAGAAAAAGTTCTTAGGTTAGATAAACTAAGATTTGTAAGAAGAAAAACTTTTAATACAGACAAAAAAAAAACACATGAAGATATGATGAGTAAAAGAAAAAAGGAACAACAAAAGAAAAAGAAAATAGTAGTTCTTACCGAATGATAAAAAGAAGTGGATTATATTTTTGTTAACTCATTTGTTATGACTCAGAGTTTTTGGGTCGATTTTTCCTTCAAACTTCTAGATATGTTCTTTCCAATTGATCTCTAGGACTATGCTTTAACTCTCAGTTGATTTTTTTTCAACTCTTTCCTTTTTCTCTCTGTTTCTCGAGCTCTCTCTCTTGAATCTTCTCTTTCTCTTCGTTTCCTAAGCTTTTTCTCTGTGCTCTCAAAGTATCTCCGTAAAGAAAATAAAAAGTGTCCACTTCAAAGTCCCCTCCTCTGAAGACCTAAGCTTCCTATTTATAGGCATTTTCTAAAACTTTAGATCCTAATAAAGGCTCCCTTATTTTCCGATGACCAGTAATCAGTTTTTTTTTCTTTTTTATCCATTTTTCTAAAAATCTACTAACTACTTTGACCATTTCTAAATCTAATTTTACATTTAAAAATTAAAAATTTGAATTTAAATTTTAAATTAGTTCTTTTATCTATTTTCTTAACCTCTTAAAAAAGAAATTATTATATTCAATTTTTTATTTTAAAATTTATTTTTGACAAGGACCCGGATAAAATTGGGTATTCACAGTTGCCCCTCTTTAATTATTTTTTTACAAAATAATATGAATAATAAAATTTTTCATATTATTATAGTAAGAAATAAGTAAAGAAGTGAATTAATTTGATCTGTGGTCCTGTGTAACACAAGTATTGTATACGAGCCAAGTTTTGTGAAGGAGAACTAGTCAGGTTCTAGACATTGTGAAAATATAAAAAGTGTTAGTCAGATTCTGGACTTTGAGAAATATAAAGGTGTCAGTCAGATTCTGGACTTTGGAAACTTAAAAAGTGAAAGTGCTAGTCAGATTCTAGACTTTTGAAATATGTAAAGGTGCCAGTCAGATTCTGGACTTTGATAAATGTAAAAGTGCCAGTCAAATTCTGGACTTTAAAAAACGTAAAGGTGCCAGTCAGGTTCTGGACTTTAAAAAATGTAAAGGTGCCAGTCAGGTTCTGGACTTTGGAAAATGTAAATGTGCTAGTCAGATTATGGACTTTAAAAAATGTAAATGTGTCGATAAGATTTCAAGCTTTAACAAAAAATTAAAGATACAGATAGCTACTAAGCTTTGGTAGAACAATAAAGAACTCAGTCAAGGCCTACAAAATGAGGTATGTATAAGGCTCATAAGATGATTCAAACATGCAAGAGTATAAGATGAAAATAAAACATAGGCATGTGAGATAATAGGAAGCCTTGCGAGATCCAACTAGAATGAGAGTAAAGTTTATGAGGCATGAGTGATTGAATGAGCATATGGACCTTTAAGAAAAATTGGTATGAGTGCCTCTGAAATATGAAGCATGAGACTTGTGAATTGCAACAAGCACAACATTCTTTGATGCACAAAATACATGAAGCTTATGATTAAGTACATGTATTGGCTTAGGCCTCAGGGATGTATGAACACGGGTACTTGTAAGATGAATGGGCATTATAGCTTTTAAAACAAACTAACATAAAAGCCTAAAAGGTAAAATAGGCATTAGGCCTAAGATTACAATAGGCACTAAGTCCTTGGAGACGAAACGCACATAGAGACTTATGAGATAAACTTGCGTGAGGGCTTCATTGGTAAGCGAGTAAGAATAGACGCGCTAACCTATGAGGTACAATGAGCTTAGGAGTTCATAAGTATAAAACCTATGTAGGCACGAAGGCTTGCACGATAGGCAAGAGATAGATTTTTGAAATCAACAAGTATGAAAGCCTACAAAGTGGGTAGGTAAAAGTCTATCGAAGGCCACGGGCATAGAGACCTGTAAGAAAACACGTAAAAACTGATGAACTGAAATTACGTGAGGGATTAGTTGGTAAGTGAGTGAGGCCTGTAAGAATAAGCGTGCCAACCTATGAGGTACAATAAGCTTACACGTTCATAATCATAAAGGTCAAAGGAATTTAATAAGCATAAAACCTATGTAAGCACGAAAGCTTGCACGATAGACAAAAGATAGATTTTTAAAAGTAATAAGCATGAAAGGCTATAAGGTGGGTAGGTAAGAGTCTATTAGATGTCATGAGCATAGAGACCTATTAGATTAGGAAAGCACGAGAACCTATGAGGTCTATGTAGAAGCATAAAGTTTGTAAGATAGAGAAGGTCTAGATACCTATGGATAAAAGTAAGCATGAGGACTTAACACTAGAGCCTAACAAGTGCAGGCATGATGGCTTATGAGATACAAAAAGCATGAAGCTATGAGGTAAGTACGTGAAAAAGCTTATGAGATGTAGCAAGCATGAAAGTCTATGAAAAAACACGATATCTTATGAGACATAATGGGTATAAAGGCCTATGAGGTGAGTAGATGTGAGACATATTAAGTGGCGTAAACACCAAAACTATTAGAACAAGCATGCTAACCTATGATGTGCAATCTTAGGAATGCATATGCACAGAAGCCTAATTAGGCATATGTCCTAGGTATGTGCAAAAGGGCCTATAAGAGAAGGTATGGACTTATGAAAGTAGAAAGCATGAAGGCCTATAAAGTGTGTAAGTGCAAAAGCTTGTAAGATGAAGAAAGCATGAGAACCTATGAGATAAAGCAAGTACAAGGGCTTTGAAATTAATTGACTTCAAAGTATGCAAGAGGAGATAGGCTCATAGGCCTGTGGAATAAGATAGTCATAAGACCTATGACATGGGTGGGTATAGAAGTATGTGAGATGAAGAACGTACAAGAACCTATAAGAAGAAGTAAGTACAAAAGCTTGATATTAATTGATATCAGAGCTCATAAGATAAAATAGACACATGGAACTTATCCAAGATGAACAATGTACCAAAATTTATGCAAAGAAGCATGCATAAGAGATTGAGATTAGCTGACATCAAAGCTCATAAAATGAGATAAGCTTATAAGCCTGTGAAATAAGATAGCCATGAGACCTATGAGATGAGTAGGTACAAAAGTGTGTGAGATGAATAATACATGAGAATCAATTAGAAGAAGCAAGTACAAGAGCTTGAGATTAGTTGACATTCTAGCTTATGAGATGAGATAGGTTCATAGGCCTGTGAAGTGATATAATCATGGGATCTATGAAATGGATATGAATAGAAGTGTTTGTGATGAAGAATGCGTAAGAACCTACGAGAAGAAGCAAGTACAAAAGCTTAATATTAGTTGAGATCAGGGCACATGGGAAAGTGCAATGAGATAGGCTTGGGACCTATGAGATCGGTATGTATATAAGTATGAGAAATGAAGAATGTACAAGAACTTATAAGAAGAAGCAAAAATAAAAGCTTGAGGTTGGTTGACATCAGAGCTCATAAGATGAGATGGATACATGGACTTGTGAAGTGAGATAGTCATGGGATCTATGAAATAGGTATGTACAAAAGTGTATGAGAAGAAAAGTGCATAGGAACCTAATAGAAGAAGCAAGTACAGAAGTTTGAGATTAGTTAATATCAGAGCTAACAAGATAAGATAGGCACATGGACCTGTGAAATGAGATAGGCTTGGGACTTATGAGATGGGTGTGTACTGAAGTCTGTAATATAAAGAAAGCACAAGAACCTATAAGGAGAAGCAAACACCACAGTTTGATATTAGTTGACATCAGAGCTCATAAGATGAGATAGATACATGGACCTGTGGAATGTGATAGTCATGGATCTTATTAGATGGGTATTTATAGAAATCTATGAGGTGAAGAATGCATAAGAACCTATGAAAAAAAAGAAAATACAAGAGCTTGAGATCAATTGTCATTGTAGCTAATAAGATGAGATAGACACATGAACCTGTGAAATAGGACAGCTATGGGACCTATGAGATATGTAAGCACAGAAGTCTGTGAGATAGAGAATACATAAGAATTTATGAGAAAAAGCAAGTACCAGAGTTTTAAGATTAGTTAACATCAGAGCTTATAAGATGAGATAGACTTATAGACCCTTAAAATGAGATAGGCATGGGACTTATGGAATGGAGTAGGCAAATGGTTCTTCATGGTGAATAAATATAGGCATAACAAGCTTATGAAGCTTTGAGGTGAGTAGCAACTAGAGCTATTAAGAAGTAATAAGCACAAGGTACTATGGAATGAAATAGACACAAAAACCCTTCAAAGGTAAAAAAAAAAAAAAAAGAGTTATGAGATGGAACCAATAAGACGATCTTTGAACCAGGAGTAAATGGTGTCCTTAATAGGAAGTGGGTACAAGAACTTGAACAACAAGAAATCTTATAATGTGCAACAAGTGTGAGTTTATGAAATGAATGTTTATCATATGCAACAAGCATAATGAAGATAAAATTATGAATGACTGAGAGATCAAGATTATCCAAGCAGTATGAAAGACAATTCTAGTTGAATTAATTGATGCATGATAATGTCAATGATGCAAGATGTCAAGATGATGTAAAACGTAAAGAATGTAAAATGAATATTAACAAATTATTTTTATTTTGAAATAGTTTGAAACCTATCATCTTTACAAAGTCATGCACCCTATGAATCAAATATGAGCAATCAAGATGATGTTAGAAAATGATGCAAAACAAGTTATTTTCATTTTTCAAATACTTTGAAGCCCATCATCCTTACAAAGTCACGCTCCTTATGAATCAAATATGAGGAAGGACTCATGGTTTTTTTTGCTTGACTTGTGACTAAATGCTTGGCCAACGTGCTTTCGGATTAGCTTCTGCTAATATTCTATGAGCTAAAATGATGATATGCTTATGTTGTATTTATTGAGAACCCAATGAACTTTTTATGACTCAAGATAAATCAAAATAATTGCAATGTTCTTTTTTTTTTTTTTTTTTTTTTTGTGGACACATGTTTCCCTTTAATATATGTTTATCAAAATGTAAAATAAATTAATGGTAAAACAAAGAAAATCAACAATTTATTTAAGAGAGAGATGAAACATATTGCAAAGAGGGTAATGTATAGCGGGTGAGAATGAAATGCATATAGTTTGAAGTGGATGGAATCAAAATGAATGACTACAATGATACTGGAGTAATGTTTTTTTGAACAATGCTAGTTGCACATGTTAATAATATTGACCACTCATTAACCAGCTTAGAAGTAGGTTAACCAAGCTTGAAGCCTTGTTAATTATCCAGTTTGAAGTCAAGCACTTCAATTGGCTTTCTTTTGCCTCAGTTTGCATTCATGTTATTTCATTCTTTTCATCTCAAAATTATTAATTACCCCATTTTGAAAAGCTTGGAACATCATTTATCCCAATTTAGGGTTTGACACTTATCGATTGCCCCTATTTGAATATATCATGCCAATTGTCCCAGATTAAGGATTTCAACACAACCATTGATCCAATTTAAGCTTTTATCATGCTTTTTATTTATGATCCCTTTCGGTAACTTTTTTTTTTATTTCATGAAACCTTTTTTTTACTTTTCTTTTTTTTTTCTTTTTGGTAAATCTAGCAATCAAGTCTCTCTTTTTTCTTTTGCGCTGACTTTTGCCTAAGTTGCTCTTTTGTGTTTTCAACGTAGCGTACATCTTTTTTTTTTTTTATTTGCATTTAAGATCCTTTTTGGTAACCTTTTTTTTGTTTTTATTTCATGAAACCTTTTTTCTTTTTCCTTTTTGGTATTTTTCAAATCTAACAATCGAATCTTTCCCTTTTTTTTCCATCCTTTTTTTTTTCATATTTATTTTTCTTTTTAAAGAGATCCCAACTATCATATCTGGGAGAAGTAAAGTCTAATCAGAAAATCCTTGTGGCATAATATATTCAATCTTTTGATGTCCAAGTGAGGTCTAATTTATAAGTATGATCACATTTTTTATTTTCAAACTTGTTTCTATTTGTACTCTTAAAAAGAAGGTTTTGTCATCTTTCGTAAGGAAAATTATTTTAATTCCACAAAAAGTTGCCTCATTACACTTATTCTTCTTTGATCCAAACTTTTTTTTTTCTCCCAAAATATTGCCCTAATTGCAATCCAATCTTTGTGACCGTTCATTACAACGATATTCATATATCAAGATAAAGCTTCCAAATACATGTATTTTTCTTATTTGCTTGAATAATGAGACAGTCAAAGTTACTTGATATGATACTACCATTATTGCATTGTTTGGGATAAAAATTATGAATAGTGAACTTAAAACGAAAGATAATAGGTAAGAAAATAAAGTTCAAAATGTACAAAAAGGAAACATGTTAGTTCAAATTCCAAAAAAAAAGGGATACCCTAAAGCCTTAAGTAAAGCATTAGAATTATTGCAAAATTCTTTTGAAGAATTAAAAATCAAAGGAAGATTGATGGTTTCTCAATTGTTAAATTTTTATTTGGCAAACAAGCATAGAAAAATGTCTTCCTTGGGACATGATATTCCATCTTAGGGCTCAGTTCAAATTAATGAAGTAAAGCTGAATAGGCATTGGCGAGATATCTAAAAAGAATCAATTTACTCTATTTCTTTAGAGATCGTTGTAGCTTTAAAATCCTGGTCATTTTTACCTTCGGTCGGTTGGTTGATATCCAACTTCATCTCTTGGTTATGGTATTCTAACTCATTGATCATGTCTAATTAGGAACGTTTAATGTAAGAATGTAAGATTTGAAATTGATTTATACATATATATACACACACAAAAGATAGGAATTGGTGGTGAAAAGACTTATATGTCTATTTTTTATTTAAAGAAGTTTCCTAAATTCTAACACTAGAAGTATGTTTCCTCTTAGGTCAGAAAGTGGTCGACTCTCATTCTAAAGGAGCATTCACTCTTCAGTAGATGAGGTCTATCTACTAGCAATGTGTAGAACATCATATATTTTCAATCAAAAGACTATTGTTCATCAATGGATATTGTTTAAATCAAACTCAATAATGAGTAAGCATAATCTTGATATTTCTCATTTACTAGTATAACATTGAACAACTTTAAATATTTTTACTCTAAAAGTAAATCTTTTAAAAATAATTAAAAATAAGAAAAATGCAACTTAGTATGCTTCTAAAATGTTATATAAATATACATTATTTTGAAAAATGAACATATGGATAAATGCATGAATTATTTTTAAAAAAGTGAATGCATTAATGACTTTGGAATATATAAATGGAAGGATCATCATTTTTTTTGTTTTACAAGTGAATGCATAAATTATTTTTTTTAGTATATGCGAATGATGGAATCATTTTTTTGTTTTACAAGTGAATGCATGAATAATTTTTTTTGTATATGCGAATGATGGAATTATTTTTTTATATGCGAATGCATGAATCATTTTTAAATGTGAATGCATTTTTTTTGTATATGCGAATGTCTGGATCATTTTTTTATGCGAATTCATGAATCATTTTTTTATATGCGAATGCATTAATTATTTTTTTATATACGAATGCATGAATCATTTTAATATGTGAATGAATGAATATTTTTTTTTGTATATATGAATTCATGAATATTTTATTTTTGTATGAATCAATTCTTTTTGTATATGCGAATAGATAAATATATTTTTTTGTATACATGAATTCATGAATATTTTATTTTTGTATGAATTAATTTTTTTGTATATGCGAATGCATGAATAAATTTTTTTTGTACAAAACGTGTAGAATGAATAATTATGAATGATTTTAAACAAATGAAGAAACAAGATAAATTTTATAAAGAAAATATATTTTATTTTTATTTATTTTAATTTTTCTACATTTCTATGATAAAAACTTTAATTTTTAGACTTCACTATGTCCTTTTGTTAGTGCATGATTTCATGGATAGATCTAGATTCCTATGGTCTTGTATGGCTCTCAGATTGCCCCTATTAAATAATAAGGACTTACCTCATAACTTAGCCATAAGTAAGGACGTGCCCTCTCAATATGAGTAAGTTAATGTACTAATAACAATCTGAGTGGTAGCTCAACAACTACCAAGTGAGCATAAAGTCCGTCAATAGTAGTTGTTAAGGCACATTCTACTCCTAGGCTTGCATAGGCTTGGGTATAAAGCCTAAATGTGTGTGAGGTAAGTATTAGTGATGTGTGTGCGTAGAGCATACGAGTTTTTACCCTATTAACTACCCATCTAACACAGACTAACAAATACCAAAAAATGTACAAAAGTCATCTACCCTAAGATTCACAATATAGCAAGAGAAATAATAGTAACAAGATATTTACAAAAATAAACTGAACAATAAATAAAATAAAAGGAATACACAAACAAAATGATGAGTGAAATAAAAAAAGATTAAAATTTTTGCACACTTAATTAGATTAGGTTTGACTCTAAAAAATGTCCCCAGTGGAGTCGCCATCTATCCCAACCGGGGTCACGATGGGACGGCGATGACAAGGAGTCGCCACCAAAGTTTATTAAAGAAAATATTGAAATTTTTTTTTAATTAAAATAAAATCTTTGAAACTAAATTTGGGCTCGGGAGTTGTTTACGTGTAAGGAAGGTATTAGCACCTTACGACGTCTGTTGGTTAAAACAGTTACCTTCTAATTAATTGTGTAAAATTTTATTTTAACTTTAAAAACATTTATTTCACTCTAAAAGAAACTAATTAATATTTTTTTTAGTATTTTCAAATTTGTTATTATTATTTTTTTAGATTTATTTCTAATTTTTATAAATTTTTTGAGAGATTTTAATTTTATTTTTTAAAATGAGGAAATGCAATAAAAATTATTTGAATTAAAGGAATGAGTTATTTGTAAAAATATTATTCTTTTTTTTCATTTTTTGTATTAAAGAAATATATAGTAAAATGTGCTAGAAATTAATCTTAGTTTAAAACATTTCTTAAAAATATTTTGAACCTTAAAAAAAATTAAAAAAAAATAGACTTGACAGGTCAAGTTCCCACTCTTACGTATCCTTCGTGTGTAATGTAGGAATCAAAGTTACACGTAGTTCTTTTTTGAAAATTATGTTTTGAATAAGTTTCAAAGATTTTCTTTCTTTCTTTTTTTTTTGTGAAAAAAACTTGATTTTTCTTTATTATTATCATTTTTAAGTAAATCCACTCATGCACAGGGTTCAAGTTAGCACACAGCTACTCAATAAACCCTTACAATCCAAGCAACGTTGAAGGTAGATCCTCCACTCTTATTCAATTTAAGAAATAAGTTTCTTTAGGTTAGGATATGCAAAGAAATTAGGAGTTTTAGAATTTATGAAAAGAAAGAATTTTTAAGATTTGGAAAAATTAAATTTTTATAATTTGCAAAATTATTAGGGTTGAAAAAAATAGTTTATTTTAGACCTTACAATAAAATTGAATGATTTTGGGTTAGAAAAACAAATATTATTTTAGGGTTTGCAAAAAAAAAAAAAAATTAGTGTTAGAAAAAATAGTTTGTTTTTAGGGTTTGCAAAAAAAAAGTAATACTCGGAGTTAGAAAAAAAAATTAATTTTTATGGATTTAGATTTTATTTTTAGGGTTTGACTAAGGGTTTTTTAGGATTTTTAGGTTTACGAAAAAAAAGAGGGTTTATCATTAAAAAAGGGTTGTTGGAGAAAAATTAGATTCTTTAGGATTTTGCAAAAGGAATGATTTTTGGGGTAGAAAAAAAATTTTTTTTTTTTACAAAATGAACAAATATTTCATGTTAAAAAAAATTGGGATTTGTAGAAAGAAAAATTTTAGAGGTAAAAGGAAAATTAAAAATTTTGTAAGTTTATAAGAAAAAAAAAAGTTCTTAAGTTAGATAAACTAAGATTTGTAAGAAGAAAAACTTTTAATACAGACAAAAAAAAAAACACATGAAGATATGATGAGTAAAAGAAAAGAGGAATAACAAAAGAAAAAGGAAATAATAGTTCTTACCGAATGATAAAAAGAAGTGAATTATATTTTTGTTGACTCATTTGTTATGACTCAGAGTTTTTAAGTCGACTTTTCCTTCAACATTCTAGATATGTTCTTTCCAATTGATCTCTAGGACTATGCTTTAACTCTCAGTTGACTTCTTTTTAACTCTTTCCTTTTTTTCTCTCTTGAATCTTTTCTTTCTCTTCGTTTTCTGAGGTTTCTCTCTGTGCTCTCAAAGTATCCCTGTAAAGAAAATAAAAGGTGTCCACCTCAAAGTCCCCTTCTCTGAAGACTTAAGTTTCCTATTTATAGGCATTTTCTAAAACCCTAGATCCTAATAAAGGTTCCCTTATTTTCCGATGACTAGTAATCATTTTTTTTTCTTTTTTATCCATTTTCCTAAAAATCTACTAACTACTATGACCATTTCTAAATCTAATTTTACATTGAAAAATTAAAAATTTTAATTTTAATTTTAAATTAGTTCTTTTATCTATTTTCTTAACCTCTTAAAAAAATTATTATATTCAATTTTTTATTTTAAAATTTATTTTTAACAAGAACCCGGATAAAATTGAGTATTCACATAATTAAATAAAGTGTTTAATATTTTTATTACTAAAATGAACTTACATAAAAAATATAATTTGAAAATTAATCTAATTGTTAAATTAAGCACTTATATTAATAGGATTATTATTGGTTAAGATTATTTTGTAATAAAAATATTGCTAATTGAATAATTAATTTTATTGTTAGTATAACAACTCATATAAATAGAGTTTGGATATACTTGAACTCCTTTTATAAAAAATATAAAATTTGAATTTTGAATTTTAAATTTAAATTTAAATTTAAATCTTTTTTAGCTTAATTCAATTAAGTTTTATGCAAGTTAAATTCACAAAAAACTCATGAAAGTTCATTAAAATAATCAAGCTTTATCTATTTTAAATATTTTTATTGTAAGCTCAAATTATATTTAAATTTTTTAGCCCAATTTACTAAAGTACTTGCCAACTCAAATGATGAGCTTTTTTTTATAAGTAAATTAAAAAATATTAATTATTTTATAAATATATTGAAAAGAATAAAATTACGCAAATATTCTAAAAGTACATATAATATAAGTCAATTAGACTTTCGTTAAAAATTTGAAAACTTATTATATAGAAGTCAATTTAAATCAATTTTTTTTAGTTTTAAAATTTTTTTACACAGAAGTTGATTAAATCGACCTCTCTTATTCTTTCAAATTTTTTTTACATAGAAATTCATTTAAATCTACTTTCATTATCATATCATTCTAATTTTTATACTCAATTTCAAAATTTTCTCATCCTTAAATAGAGAATATGTGTTTATTTATAATAAGGAAATATATTAAAGTTCATTTAAACTCATTTATTATGGGCAGAGTAAAATCTATTTAAGTTGACTTTAATTATATATTACAAAGTTCATTATAATAGACTTTTTTCTAGTATTCATGTATGAGTAAAAGTCAATTTAAATTAACTTTTGCTTAAACAAATTTCAAAAAGGTCAATTTAAATCAAATTTTATATATAAAAAAAAATTCAAAAGCAGAATAGAAGTCAATTTAAATTAGTTTATGTGTAAAAGAAATATTTTAAAATCAGAATAAAAGTTGATTTAAATTGAATTTTGTGTAAAAAATTCAAACCTATAATGAAAGTCAATTTCAATCAACTTATAGGTAAAAAAATTCAAACCTATAATGGATATGTAAAAAAATCATCTTCTGTGTAAAACTAAAGTGAAAGTTGATTTAATCACCTTCTATGTAACAATTTTTCAAAATCTCAACGACTTTTACTACACGTACTTTACATTTGCGTAAATTTATTCTTTTCAGGACATTTAGGAAATAATGAATGTTTTTTTATCTCCAAATGATGAGTAGTTTGATTTCACAATTCTATATATAAGTGAATGGTCAATTAATTGTTAAATAGTTTATTTATGAAATAGGTTAGATAATTAAGTTTTTATTTTAAAAATTAATCAATCAGTTAATCAGATATTTAATAAGAAAAAAATTGCTATGCAAATTAATTTTTTAAAATATTTTTTTTGAGATATTATAAAGCTTAAAATTTTTTGAGTATTGTTAAGAAAGAAAAACAATTATCAGGTATGTAGATGAAATGACAGAAATTATTCTAGCTTAATTTATGAAATTAAATTTGAGTTTCATTAAATATAATTATGTTAAATATTTAAAGAAAAATATTGCTACACATGGTGATTTTACTTGTTTGGACACAATTGTCTCTAATAAAAATACTTATAATATAAATAAAAAAATTATAAAATAAAATATCAAAATTTATTATTTATCCACCAAATGAGAAAGAAAGGTACTATTTTATCTACTAACTTGTAATTTATTATTATTATTTTTGTTATAAATTAAAGGTAACTATAAGATAATCATTAAACATATATATTAGTCGATACATGATTAATTTAACTTAATTAATTATTTTAAATTTTAAATTTTTATATAACTTTGTGTAAAATATTTGAAAGAAGCAAATACTTATAATAATTATATTTAACTCGAATCATATTTTTTTTATGATTTTTTTTAGAAAAGACAAAGTCAAAGAATATATAATGTTGAATTTTTTTAGGAAAAAAAATAGACTGCTTATAATAAATAAACTTTATCAATTTCATTCCTAAGAGATAAGTTTAACCATTCATAAATAATTTTTTTTATGAAAATATATAATTATTATATTAAAATTATAAAAATAAAATAAATATTTATCTTTTTAATAAAATTTTACTATTATTAACTACTTATCTCGAGTTTTAAGAATTGAGGTTAATAAATTCATAATAAATTGATATTATTTATAAACTAATTAACATATCCTATTAATTACTAATGTATAAAAATGTTTCTTTTAGACTTTAGGTGAGGACTTTGTCCACTTCATATTAGGGTCAGGCTTGCAAATAAATAGCTACATCATAATTAGTTTCAACTCAATATTTTATTAATAGTATTTATTACGTATACTCGTGGAACAGGATTAATGATTTTGCTGTAATGATTTGACATTATTATTGTCTCCTTAATTGAGGAGTAGCCTCTACCATTTTAGTTTATTTAAGCTATTTTTTTACCTACAAGTTTGGGCTGGTTGTGTACAATTGGGCTCTGGCCTATGGAAAATAATGAAAAATAAAAAAGAAAATAATAATTAAGGACCCCATTCACTTAAGGTGGATTTGGATTCGCGCTCTGTTCTAGGCTTCCAGCATTCAATCCCTTATCCACAACCAACATTTGAAACGCACTTGGATCTCATAACAACGAACGCCACTGTTTGTCGATGAGTACCGAAAGTTGCAGCTGCAACCAACATCATCGTCCATGACGACAGTTTCAACTGAATTCCTGTCGCAGATCCCATTTAGAACCAACCCGAAGCCCGCGTGGCATTCAAACCCCACCACTATCGTCACTTGCACAATACCTCTTCTTAACGAAGGTAACACTAACAAGCGAGGGAACAACAAGGTACATGTCAGAGTCACTAATACGAGGTCGAAACGTGCCCAATATTACGACTTTCGAGATACCCATCTCGTGAAAGCCGTTAACAGATTCTGCAAAGCTGGCAAATACAGTGAGGCGCTCTATTTTCTGGAGCAAATGGTGAACAAGGGTTATAAACCCGATGTTATTCTGTGTACAAAGCTAATCAAGGGGCTTTTCAATTCCAAGAAGATCGAAGAAGCTATGAAGGTGATGGAGATATTGGAAAAGCACGGTGAACCCGATGCTTTTGCTTACAATGCAGTGATTAGTGGGTTCTGCAAGGTTGATAGAATTGATGCTGCTAGTAAAATGCTTCCTCGAATGAAGAAGAGAGGGTTCTCCCCTGATGTTGTTACCTACAACATTCTCATTGGGAATCTTTCTGCTAAAGGAAAGATTGATTTGGCATTGAAGGTGATGGATCAGTTGCTGAAAGATAATTGCAAGCCCTCTGTGATCACTTACACAATCCTGATAGAAGCTACTATTATACAAGGTGGCATTGATGAAGCCATGAAGCTTTTGGATGAGATGTTGTCTAAAGGCCTTCAACCTGACTCGTACACTTACAATGTCATTGTCAAGGGTATGTGTAAACAAGGGTTGGTGGATCGAGCCTTTGAGTTTGTTAGCAATTTAAGTGCAAAGGGTTGTGCCCCGAATGTGAATTTATACAATATGCTGCTGAAGGGTCTTTTGAATGAAGGAAAATGGGAAGCTGGAGAGAGGTTGATGTCCGATATGATTGTGCAAGGTTGTGAGCCAGATATTGTGACATATAGCATTTTGATTAATTCGCTCTGTCGGGGTGGCAAAGTTGATGAGGCAGTGAATGTGTTGAAGGTTGTGAAGGAAAAGGGGTTGACTCCTGATTCTTATTGCTATGATCCATTGATTGCTGCATTCTGCAGAGAAGGAAGAGTAGATTTGGCGATAGAGTTTTTGGATACTATGATCTCTGATGGTTGTTTGCCTGATATTATAAACTACAACACAATCTTGGCCTCCCTTTGTAAAAAAGGAAAGGCTAATGAGGCTTTGAACATCTTTAATAAGCTTGGTGAAGTGGTTTGTCCTCCAAATGTAAGCTCTTATAATACAATGTTTGGTGCGCTTTGGAGTAGTGGGGACAAAATTAGAGCATTGGGGCTGATTTTAGAGATGTTAAGCAATGGCATTGATCCTGACAAGATCACCTATAATTCATTGCTATCTTGTTTATGTAGAGATGGGATGGTGGATGAGGCTATTGAGTTGTTAGTGGACATGGAAAGTAGCAAATATCAACCTACGGTTATTAGTTACAACACTGTTCTTCTTGGATTGTGCAAAGCACACAGAATCATCGACGCCATTGAGGTACTTGCTGTCATGGTTGACAAAGGATGTCAGCCAAATGAAACTACCTACACATTATTGGTTGAAGGGATTGGTTTTGCTGGATGGCGAAATTATGCAATGGAGCTGGCTAAAACCCTTTTTAATATGAATGCTCTTTCTGAAGATTTATTCAACCGTTTCAGACGTTTATACAGAACCTTTCCTGTGCCTGATGTGTACAATGAGCTCGCTCTATCGGATTAAAGTAAATTGTTTGACATAAACTGATCTATTCAGTCTTCTCATTGAGATTTTTGTTCAGCTAAAATTAATGTGTTATTTGCTAAGTTACTGCTTTCGGCTCGAAGTTTAAAGGGCAGATATTATCAAACAGATAGTCATTACTTCTAATGGTGTTGTCACTTGTTATCAAGGCTCAGTTGCTTGAAGTGTGCACAGAGTTTGTACTTAATTGTTATCCATTGACTTATAAAGGAGATTGTAAAGTCTGTCAAAATGTATACTTGTGTAAGTACTATAACTTCAAAACATATCTTTAAGATTGATGCAAATATTGAAATGATCAAGCCCCATTATGTAATTTTGAAGCCTCACTTTTTAAAGTGACACACTCAATGAATCTACTCTTTCTCACACATAGCTATATGGCTTTTTCTCTCCAAGTCTTGTTCTCTCTTTTAACCAAAACAATGTGCAGTTCACACTCTCTGCCTAGATTGTTTCATTTTTCAGTCCCCTATAATATGGGGCGCTCGAGTGTGTGTTTGGCTTCCTAAATTTGAATTGGTATCACTGTAGCAGATTCAGTAAGGTATGGTGTTATTTCTTTATTAAATTACTCCAAAACAAATCCCTTACTACTTGCTAGTCAATTTCAAATTGTTCTTGCTTGCCTAAGAAAATACTATGCATTTAACATGTCCTTATTCATAATTTCAGAAACTCCTTTTCTGTTAGAGACTGCAGAGCCTGATCACTGCTTCAAGTTGTGTGAAGAAATCAATACAGCAAAAATCATTGACAAGATGGTAATTTTAACCATAGATATTTACCTCTACATCACACAAATTTTCGCATCTCAGTGTTGGGGGAGCAAGTATGAGAGCATGTTTCTTCTGCGGTTGATTTTGAAATTCTACGTGCGATCATGCCATTGAAACTTGACTTTCTATGGTTTATTCACTTACCACTGGGGATTGGTTATGTTGGCTACTGAAGAAAAAATTCTTCACCTATGATCTCTTATATGGGAATAGTATAGTGGGGCCGAAATTGAATCAAGTTGAGTGAGCTGGTGTAGTTTAAGCATCAATAAACAACAATTTGAGCCCGTGGACCAAAAAGCAAAAAAAAAAGGAAATATGAGCAAAGTTCATGAATTACTCAATCCTAATAATTTTTTTTGCACCAGGTTGAATTCAATTAGGCTTCTTTATGTTTTTTAAATTAATTGTTTAGTTACTTTGTACGCATATAATCTTTTTGTGCCTTTTATTATTAATATCATGCCTTGAATTAACAAAACTAACATCACGGAATGGTATACTTCATGTTCACGATGTCTTGTTGACTTTGATCTATTGCTTTATGTACAACTATTGAGGTTTACTTTGGCATTTATGGAGAAAAAAATTAACACTATCTTTTATATAATTTTTAAGAAAAATGATGTCTTTTATTTTGAAGTTCGTAACTTTTTCTCTAACTAAAATTTTAATATAATACAAACCTGCATCTTTTATTCAGTCAAAAGAATATTTTTTGAATAATTACATTATTAAATATAAGGAAAATTAACTTGATAATTTTATTATTGCAATACATGTGAGGACAGGTGCAGTAATAATAATGATGATGATGATATCATAGTTTAACTACAAACAAAGAGTGAATTAATACTTTCTTTGTTTGAATAACCATTACGATTTTAGTAATATTGTCATCAAACTATAATTAATACATTTTTCTGTTGTGACAATGAACAAGCGTAATTGCTTGTTATATTTTATTTATCTCATATTATGTGTCACTTTGATTTAATTAGTTTCAAAATATTTATCTTTTTTTTTAATTTAAAAATAACTATGTTTTAAAATAATATCCTTATCTATTAGTATTTCACAAATACTTAAATTAATTCACAACTACACTTTAAGTTTTTTTAAAAATAAAGGTACTTTGTAAAAAAAGTTGTTTTATTACCATAATTTGTGTGATTAATTTTAAAAAAATATGTATTAATTTAAAAATAAAATAACATGAAAGGAGAAATAGTTTATTTTTCTGTATTTTTGTTAGTAATTTTATTTCTTTTGTTATTTTGCCCTGCTTTATTGTGCCGTTGGACTTGGGTCTTCGAAGTTCGTTTTCTTTTTAATAACAAGTTTTTAACGTATATTTACAAGAATATAATAAATTTTTATTAAAGAATATAAAATATTATAAAGTTTATAATATATTTTTTAATAAAATTTAATTATATTAAAAATTATATAAATTTAAGATTTAGGGTTTAGAATCTCTTGAATTCAGGCCCCAGTTCCGGGACTTAACAGCACTCAAATCCTTATCCAAAGGCAACCTTTGAAACGCACTTCAAATTTCTGTTGCTTTCTAACTCTCTTGTGCTAGACTTTTTCTGAACACTCGGCACCACTGTTTGTCCATGAGTACCCAAACTTGCAACTGTAACCAACAACATCGTCCATGACAACAGTTTCAACCGGATTCTTACCGCAGGCCTCATTCAGAACCAATTTCAAGCGCGCGTGGCATTCACACCCCAACACTGTTGTTACCTCCACAATCCCACTTCTAAACAATGGTACTACTAGCAAGCGAAGGAACAACAAGGTACATGCTAGGGTTATTTCTTCTGATACAACCCCCAAACATGCCCAAAGTTACGACTTTCGAGATACCCATCACATGAAATCCCTCAACAGATTCATCAAAACTGGGAATTACAGTGATGCCCTCTATTTTCTTGAGCACATGATGAACAAGGGTTTCAAACCCGATGTTATTCTGTGCACAAAGCTGATAAAGGGGTTATTCAATTCCAAGAAGATCGAAAAAGCGGTGCGGGTGATGGAGATTTTGGAAAAGCATGGCGAGCCTGATGCTGTTGCTTACAATGCAGTGATTAGTGGTTTCTGCAATGCCGGTAGGTTGGATAGTGCCAACAGAGTGCTTCAGCGAATGAAGAAGAGGGGGTTCTCACCTAATACTGTTACCTACAATATACTCATTGGGAATCTTTGCAATATGGGAAAGCTGGATTTGGCCTTAAAGGTCATGGATCAGTTGCTGAGAGATAACTGCGAGCCCACTGTGATCACTTACACCATCTTAATAGAAGCAACCATTATAGAGGATGGTATTGATGAGGCCATGAAAATTTTGGATGAGATGTTGTTTAGAGGGCTTCAACCTGACATGTACACTTACAATGTCATTGTCAGGGGTATGTGCAAACAAGGATTGGTGGATCGAGCCTTTGAGTTTGTTAGCAGTTTAAGTACAAAGGGTTGCGCCCCGGATGTGATTTCGTATAATATGCTGCTGAAGGGTCTTTTGAATGAAGGAAAATGGGAAGCTGGAGAGAGGTTAATGTCTGATATGCTTGTGAAAGGTTGTGAGCCAAATGTCGTGACATACAGCATTTTGATCAGTTCACTGTGTAGGGATGGAAAAGGTGATGAAGCAGTGAATGTTTTGAAGGTTATGAAGGAAAAGGGGTTAACTCCTCATGCTTACTGCTATGATCCGCTGATATCTGCTTTCTGCAAAGAAGGCAGGGTAAATTTGGCAATAGAGCTTTTGGATAATATGATCACTGATGGTTGGTTGCCTGATATCGTCAACTACAACATAATCATGTCCTCTCTCTGTAAGAAAGGAACAACTGATGAGGCTTTGAACATCTTTAAGAAGCTTGGTGAAGTGGGTTGCCCTCCAAATGTAATTTCTTATAATATAATATTCGGTGCTCTCTGGAGTAATGGGGACAAAATTAGAGCATTGAGGATGATTTTGGAGATGTTAAGCAACGGTATTGATCCTGACAAGATCACATATAATTCACTTATATCTTGTTTATGCAGAGATGGAATGGTGGATGAAGCCATTGAGTTGTTAGTGGACATGGAAGGTAGCAACTATCAGCCTGGTGTTATTAGTTACAACGCTGTTCTTCTTGGATTGTGCAAAGTGCACAGAATCATAGAAGCCATTGAGGTGCTTGCTGCCATGGTTGACAAGGGATGTCAGCCAAATGAAACTACCTACATATTATTGGTAGAAGGTATTGGTTTTGCTGGATGGCGAAATTTCGCAATGGAGCTGGCTGAATCCCTTGTTAAGATGGATGCTATTTCCGAATATTTATTCAAACGTTTATGCAGAACATTTCCCCTGCCTGATGTACAATGAGAGCGCTTTATCAGAATAAACTAAATTCTTGGGGCATGAAACAGAATTATTCAGGTCGACTAATTGAAATTTTTGTTCAGTTCAATTTTTAATGACTTATTTGCAAATTTACTGTTTTCGGTCTCAGGTTGAAAGAGCAGATAATATCAAACGGGCAGTCTTTACTTCTGTGGAAGGTGTTATCACATAATATCGAGTCTCTGTCGCTTCGAGTGTGCAGAGTTTATACTTGTTTATCTAATGACTTGCAAAGTCGATTGAAGTCTTTAAAAAATGTATACCTACTTTAAATATCGTAACTTGCAAACCTGACATTAGGATGTGTGCAATTATTAAAATAATGAGTTATGAAGCGAAACAAATTCACAAAAAGTGCGATGAATGTGCTTAAACGACAGAGAAAATGTAAAAATCCTAAACAACAGCCTAAAAGGACAAGTGCTTTTAACAAATAGGATGATTGTTAACTTGACAGTGCACTTTCTTATTTTTAAGAATGATGATAGAAGTTCAGACTCCCAAGGTATTGAATGCACTAAGAGTATCATTACACTAACCTTCTCTTGAACATCTATTTTGTATCAGGATTGACGACTCATAAGCTGCACCGTTTCAGTTTTGAACCAGAACCAATACCACAAGTTCACATTCACGTTTCTTCTACACAAACTTCGCACCTTTGAATAAAAATCTAAAGACCTAAAAAGTAAAATTAAATAATAATATCCCAAGGTCAAATGGATGTCCAGCATGCAGCATAATTACTACAATTTTTTTTAGATGATAAAAATGCTGATACAAACAGTACTATAACAATTAAAAGTCGGCAGAAACTAACTTATAACTACCAAAACTAACATGAGGATCACAACTTTCTTCTTTATCCTCATCAAGTTATCTAAGATCTACATACTCGAAGATTAGATTGACATTAAAAATAACTTGACGAGCACGTGTTTATGTCAACTTCAACTACCGAAATTTTGTTTCATGCTGAGTGTAAGTATTACTATTAGTCGATACTGTTGGACCTTGCAGTACCCACCTCAGTATCTGTCAAAACTTCCCCCCATGCTTTCCTGAACAGGCAAATACGCAGAGTAAAAGTAAGCAGGTCTTAGTCACACAAGCTACAATGACCAGTTTTCAGTGTGTGTGTATGAGAAAGAGAGCATTATTTTTACATAAAACTACAACTGAACAAACTTTGTGGTTGAATAACAGCATAGTACGAATATGATAATAAAAAACTAATAAACCTTTAATTTAGTCCTCAGATTGTTTAAATCTTTCATTTTAACCCTTGACTTCGCAAAAGTTTCACTATTAATCCCTAACCTAGAAAAATCTTATTCATTTTAGTCCTATTACACTAGACCCACGCCTTTTCATTGGCATTAAGAACAAAATTGAATCACATTTTAAAAATTTTTGCAAAGTCGGCCTAAAATGAAAGTTTTGTTTGGAAAGGGAGTAGAGTAACTTATCTTTATAATTAGAAGGACTAAAGTGAAGGTTTATAAATCAGAAGCCAGTAATGAGCCTTCCTACTTAATTGAATATTCTGATGCTCCAAAGGTAATATGACCCCAGAGAATGAAAATAATATTTCAAGCTGGGTTTGGAACTTTGGATTGATAGAAAAAGATGGAATGAAAGAGAATGGAGTGATGCTAGATTCCATTGATTGGATTGCTTAAAATAAGATCGAATGGAATGAAATGAGATGGAATGCATTCCGACCCGTGCAATCCAACATTCCTATTTTTCTTCCTCTTTTATTTGGGGTATAATGTGGGACAAGTCTTTTTTTTTTCATTCCATCATAAAAATATCCAAACAATGAAATGCTAAATTTATCCTATTCCATTTCGTTCATGTCTTTGTATTCCATTTTACTCGTCATTCAATATCCGAACATAGCCTCATGATGTGCATAACATGGACTGTCCACTTGATTGATGTTAAAACAACCGTCAGTACACTCTAATACACTATAATTTTTTACTTAAGATCCGTAGCAGTAAATTGTGCTTAAATTTAGTAAAATGTAACAACACCAGAGATGATTATGCATCATCAATGTAGACATGCAAGAATGAGGTTAGATTACGAGCTTATAGATAAAACAATGGGGGAAATGCTACATCATTATGGCAGATTGTTTTAGAATAATTAAAAAGTAACCGCATCAAAATTTTTAAATAATGGCATGAACTAGAAGCAAAAAACTTATGGGGGTAGCATCCTTACATTCCACAGACAATTAGTAGATCTCAAAAAGAGTCGGATTCCATTCTATTCTATTCAGGGGAAGATCTGTTTCCCAAATTTTCAATCTCTCTCTAGTATCTTCCATGAACAGGGAGCAATAGAGATGGAGAGAAGTTGGGGAGTATGACACCCCATCCAAACAGGAGAGAATCAAAATCTCACAATCAAAAGGGATCTAAAGAATCACCTGATAGGAACGTATAATCTGTACATGGCCAGAAGCATTATTAATTTTGGCCAATCTTTTAGTGCAAATTCCAACTAACTGAACATGACTTCCTTTTTTAGAATCTTCCATTTGATCAACCTCTGATGCAAATCATTAGCCTCTTTCACCATACCCCCATCAGCAACAGCTTTAATTAAAGCAGAATATATCCTATCATCTGGCCTGCATTGACTTTTCACCATCAAATCTAGAACTTGAATTGCAATATCAACCTTCATTTGCTTGCATAATCCAAGGATTACACATCTATAAGCAGTATTTTTAATCTTTTGTTCTTTCTTATGCATCTCCTTTAATACTTCTGCAGCTTCCTCAAGTTGGTCCACCCGGTAAAAACCCCAAGCCAAACTACTGTGAGTAATTTCATCAGGAACGATTCCTTTCTCCACCATTTCATCATACAATTCTTTTGCTGATTCCACAGATCCCATTCTAGCCAACCCATCAATTACAGTATTATAGGTGACCAACCCAGGAGAACAGTTCGTACTTACCAGTAAGTTAAGTAACTTGATGCCCTCATCTATAAACCCCTCCTTACACAAAGCACTTAGAAGAGTATTGTATGTTATGATGTCTGGTGAACAGTTTTCAGTAATCATCATGCTGTAGAAGCTTATGGCTCGATCTAAAAGTCTAGATTTACATAAACCATTTAGCAGAATATTGTACGTAACAAGCGTAGGAGGACTGGAAGTCTCATTCATAATCTTCAGAATATAATCAACTTCGTCCCAATATCCATGGCTACTAAGAGAGTGGATGAGAGTATTGTATGTCACAGCATTCGGCTGCATTCCATGGGATAGAAGATTAGATATAACCAGAGCAGTATCATCATATTTCCCTTGTTTAGAAGTAAAATTAACAAGAGAGTTATATGTAATGATATCAGGATAACAGCCTTCCCTTGCCGCGTCTTCCAGTACTTCTAGGGCTTGAGCAGCCCCACAATATTTGCATACCAGCTCAATAAGCACCGTATAGGTAATCAGATAAGGAGGGCAACCTTTTCTCAATTGGTCCTTCCAGAAACTAACAGCCTGATTAAAATCTCCCTTATCAAACATGCAGCGAATTATTGAATTATAGGTAATTGCATCTGGGGTGCAACCACTCAAGCTCATATCTTCTACCAGACCAATAGCAGATTTTAAATGACCCCTTTTACACAGGCCACCAATCACCATGTTGTAAGTAATTATATCAGGAACACCACCAGACATAACCATTACATTCATTATTTTGCAAGCTTTATCTATCAGACCATTTCTGATAAAACCTCGGATCAAATTTGCACAAGAAGGGAAATGGGGTATTTGACTTTTGCGTGCCATAATATCAATCAACTTTGCTGCAACCGTTAACCTTCCTTGACTGCAAAGCTTCTGAAGAATTTTATTGTTGGTCATTTCATCATTTTGGATAAACGGTCTTTCTGGGGACAAACTTGGAGAGTTTATAAACTTGTTTGAATCCGCTAGTTCCATGGATTTTCCCCTTTCATTGTCATTATCACTTCCAAAACCCCAATCTTCATGGTCAATCTCATTAACTCTATCAACTAAAACACTTCCCCGAAAACTTCGACACTGAAATCCTTTCCTGGGAAAAAAATATTTAGGTGCACCGCTAAAACAAATTTGGTGTAGGGTAGGTGATTTTTTCCTTGAACTATGATCCAAAGCAGAACTAGCACCCAAAAAACAGCTCTCTTGTTTGTTACAGCCTTGCAAACCATTCAAAGAATGAAAGCTGAAAATATTATTTTGTAGTGTAGCCATATACCCCATCTTTGTTGCTCAGGTATACTAATCGTACTCTCTCAAGCCACAAAGATCTACAATGGTGCACTTCAAGCTATTTATATCTTTTTGCTCAATTAAGCCCAATAAACATATCAGTTCGGGCAGATTGATATAATCCACCTACACGGCATCACATTCACCTTAACCTCTTTTCCACTTGAAAAGAAAAACCCACCTGTGAACAACAAGATGGGTCTATGTTACAATAAATACAAACAAGAAATAGAATAAAACAAGTAGGAGCCAGTAATAACATAAAAGGAATTCTAGTAAGTATTGCATTCACCATCTAAAGATGAAATAACGAAAGTTACACTGCTCCGCACATTACAAAGTAATAAATAAATAAATTAGGGATTACTGGTTGAAAATGGAAGTTAGTATGTGAATGGAATGGATAAGACAACATTACATAGTCTAAGATTGTCTGTAAGAAACAGAGTTAGGAAGAAGTAGAATTTATTAAAGTGATAATAATGAGTGGTTAGCAATGGCTAAAGAGGATGGTTGGGGCTAACTGATTTGTACAAATATGGCTATAAATTTGCACTTAAATATTAATGCTGGCAAAGTTGTGAACAGACTCACCAGACACTCAGAAGCAGAAGCAAAGTCGTGAGGGAGAAGCGTTCACAAATGCAGTGACGTTGGAGGGAAGAGCGTCAATGGTTGAGGCGGCGTTGAGCTATGCCTATGGGTTCTCAATTCTCATATCTAAAACCCAAAAGCCTACGACTAGAAGCACTGCAGGCAGCGGAGGATTTTATTTTATTAAAAAACATAAACGTTGTCTATACACTTTCACGCTAACTTTTAATATATTTTTAAGCCTGATTTTAAATAGAAAAAATCATTTATTATTTTTTTAACCAATGTCTAAAAACAGTATACTCGTTAATAAATCTGTTCAAAAAGTTCTTTTATTTAAGTTAACTAAGTTGAAAAATAAGTCATTTTTAACTTATTAAAAAAAGTTTTATTCATTATTTATATATATATATATATATATATGTGTGTGTGTATTAATTATAACAAAATTTCTGGAAATTTACCTAGCAGTTAATGACATACACTCACCTAAGACATAATTGGGTATACTTGGTTGAGAAAATAAGTGAAAAAAATAAGGCTATATTTGTTTTAATTAGTTTATTATTGATTTAAATTAATTTTTAATAAATTTAATGTTGTTTCTTTTCACTTATTATATTTACTTACTTTAAAAAGTCAATTTTTTTTTCTTATATACTATATGGATCAAATTAAGATATAATATTGCACTTTAATTTTATTCTTCAATTGATATTTTAATTCGTTTATTGTCAATTCTTTTCATAATCAACACAAAAGGTGATCAATACTAAAATAAAATATTCAATTTAATTAAAGAATATTACGAAAAATATTTTCAACGAAGCAAAGTTAGGGAGTACATATTGACTATTTTCCAATATTGCAGGATTTGAACCCTTCGCCTAAAGCTTGCGAATTTCTAACCCATCGTTCAAGTTATTCTAGAGTTTCTACGTGAGCAAACATGCATAATTTAACTCTAGATTGAGTTGGGACAAGAATATGCTCGACTTCAAATGTTGAATTCAGCCATCGACAACAACTCTCGTGCAAGCACAAGGAGGAGTAACTGAGTGACACGGATAAGTGCTACCAGTCTGCGAAAATATATTTGGATATGAAAAATTTGAGAATATAAGGGTATGTTTTATTTCTCTTTTTAAAATAATTTTCTATTTTTAAAAATTAATTCTAATACAAATTTATATTAAAATTAATTTTTAAAAACAGAAAACTGTTTTAAAAACAGAAATCAAACATGCTCTAAATAACTAAAATTTGAGATAGAAAGAAGTTTTAACATAAAATGAAAAAAATTAAAGTAATTATCGCGAGAAAGCTGAACTTTTTTAAAAAGGAATTTTTAATAAAAGAAATTTTTTTTTGAAAGTCGCCATTTATTATGCAAACACATGTAACAACCATTAATTTTCTGTATCAGGAATCGAGGTTCTCTGTTCTTTACCTTATAAGAGTTATATTCATTTTATTATACTGGGATGAATTACACCAGATTTATATCGAACTTTAACAGCACAAATCAAACGATGACAATAAAATCATTAACGTAGGAAAATAAACAGAGGAAGTGAGATAAAAAATAAACAGAAATTGATAAATAATTTGAGGGATTGAAGCACAAGCCTCATTTCTGTTTAAGCACAGAAGCATCACTCCTGATAGCCAAATCACTCGATTTGTTCCTCAAGGCACACCAGCAGTAAGCACTAACAGAAAAATAACATCAATTCCGAGAAGCATAGAAATGCAGAATTTATTATTCATGAGGTAGCATATATCCTAATCAAGCACGCAGACCAATTTCTATTTTATTTTCCCCATTAAAAAGACATTGTTTTCACCGGCTAGTTTGTGCTGGATGGCATTGACAAACTGTATTTACGCTACTCCACCAAGCACCAACTTCAGTAACAATCTAAAGTTTTCCATTAATTCAATGAACAGTCAGTCAAATTTTACCCATTTTCAGTGTTTTTTTATAGATGACCACCACAACCCCTGAAACATCAGAAATTAGGTATTTTTTGGTACTGGGCTATACATTTTAAAAGAAAAAGAATAGTAGAAATAGCTGAAGTGAGTTTCTTTTTTTCTTTTTTTTTGGGTTACATTGGAAATACATTACACATGAAAAAAGAAATAGCTTATTGAAAACAATGGTCTACTTGATTAAGTTGGTAACTAGATTTATACAAATTCTGGCCTATGTCACTTGTGCAGCACACCTTTCCTTGGCAGTTTCAGTCTCTTCTGAATTTGATTCTGCCATGCAGACAATAAAAGAATTAAGTTGGTCATGCAAGAGGATGCATTAACTGTACGGTTTCAAATCATTGACAAAGAAAATTGCTACCTTCTGTTTTTCCAGAGCCTCATAATCCGTCCTTTCCTTCCACTTACTCTTCCGTAGTTTTATAGGCCGATTTCCAACATACTTACCTGAGATCAAGAATACACATGTTATCAGTTTCTAGCCAATGTCATCTGACATCAAACATTTATACTGAATTAAAGTATGTGTATTAAGACATTATGAAACGTCACTCTCTCGAGACAATCTCATTATATAAAAGACGAACTATGGATATTTTTATACTGAACATATTTTATAATACATAAAATAAGTTAGGTTAAAAAGTACTTGGCTACAAAATTTTACAAAAGTACTCATAACTACACCAATGGTGAATCTTTCTCTTAAATAAAGATATCATGAAATTATGTGACTCTCTTAAAGTGAAGTGATGAGTCACAAAAGTTTACCCATAATGTACCAAAATGAATAATGATAAATACACCAATGGTTGAACACTTGGTATAGGTGAAGGACAAAAAGCGATTGACCAAGTTTAGGATCAATGATAGTAAGGTACTCAAGTACTAGCAAGAGATCAGACCTAGTTAACATATGTCACAAGAAAGGATAAAATGCTAGGCTGTCTTGACTAGTGCTTGCACATCCCATGATTGGTTAGAGTATGAACCTAAAGAAGTAACCATTTAGATTGATGATGTGCACTGTAAATGGTGATCCTCCTAAAGGGATCAATGTACCATGATGCACACTCTAGACTGCAGGCGCGACACTCCCGATTGTTCAACCATAAAACTTAAAGTAATAATGAATAATAGATTACTTCATAGATGGATTAAAAAGAAAAGTATCAAAGATTGTTAGCCTATGATATTATAATAGTATTCTTTTATTCATTAGTATTATGTATTTCCTTGGGAAATAGTTTATGCCTTATATGTTAGCCTATTCAAAGACTGTTAGCCTATTCATTTTTTTACTGGTGGTGTTATTTATACACTCAGCTAGATCAATAACCCATTGGTAACGCCCATTATTGTTGTTGATATCCTGAGAATCGAGATCCTAAGTGCCCTCAAATGTGCAATGTGTTATCTTGGCATCCAGATAGATCCACCTCTAGAAGGCCTTGATGAGAATGATGATTAGAGAGGACCTAGAGATGGTAGTTCAAGGTGAGACCTAAATAATGTACATTTTTGTAAATAGTTGCTAGTAAATAAAGAAGTTAGATTTTTAGTAATCTCTCTTCTTGTAAAATAATTTGACAAAACGGAGAGCAGTTGTGAGTACTTTGTAAAATTTGTAACTAAGTACTTTGTAGGCTAACTTACTTTATGTAATATAAAGAATGTTCAATGCAAAAATATCCATAGTTCATCTTTTTATATAATGAGATTGTCTCCTAAGAGGGACGTCTCACATTACATAGTAACACATAAAAGAGAGACCCAGTAAGGGGTTCTCATAAAAGGGTCATCCATATAAAAGAAAGCAGCACAATAAAGAAGAGAGCAGGATAGAAGACACGCATAGCAATAGTCAGCAACTTACTGACCATTCATTTCTTTAAGAGCAGCAGCAAGATCAGAAGGATTGGCAAAGCTCACAAATCCATAACCCTTTGTTTTTCCAGTCCGCTTATCTCTAACAACCTAGACAAAATCAAACACCTTAATCACAAAATATTACAAGGAAAACACACTCAGCACAAACACAAATAATAAGGGTTAAGTTCATTAAAAGACAAGCTAAACAAGGCAATTACAAAAACAGACTACTAATCTACTATAAGTCTAAAGTACTTTAGATGGAATTAATTATGTCTCCACTCTCTAATAACAAGCCCTCATATTTCCAGCAAACAAATTTGTTGGTCACAATGGGACCTACCAAACACATTTTATAAAGAATGCGATACATAAAGCAAACCAGAAGTATGAACTGAATTAGAATCTAATGTCCACTAACTTAACATCTCATTCATTATTCACAAAAAAAAATTAAAAATTTGAGTCTCTGCCTGCCTGCCCTCCTGGGTAGGAACTTTTCCATGCCATATTTAAAAGCCTCTTTGGTAGTACATTATTTTCATCTATACGTAAATTTATCGTCATGTAAAGACTTCCACGTTTACCTTCTTCAGGAAAGATACTCATTTTGTGTATAGACTTATTCTTATACCCAAAAAAGTACAAAGGTTGAAAGAATTCCGTTTAGTTAGAATGCTATTAGTGTAAAATAGGGCAGGAGAGGAAAAACAAACAAAACATAGTTCAAAGATTCAATTTTCCAATTAACTTGCTGGCAATTCTTCCAATTTAAACTGGTTAGCCAAAACTTGAAGTTCAACCTGACTCCAGCAAAGTTTGATATATCATTACACTACAAAATAACAGTCACACTCAACACTAATTTTAAATGAATTGACTGTTCAAATTCAAATGCATTAAACTATTTCACCAGTATATAAGTTCAATTGCCCTTGATTTGTGAATAATGAGCAATGACGGGGGGGCACCTGAGATGACAAAATACCGCATCAATTTAGCCATAAAAAATGTCCAATTGAATGTAAATTATGAAGCAAGACCTACCTTAAGATACACATATCATTAACAACTCTGTCCCGTCAAACAAAAATCTGAAGAGGAAATAGAAAATGCTCACACTAACCCAATCATTATGGAACAGTAAAAGAATCAAGTTGTAAGAGAGATCCACTTACTCGTGCCATATTAAACGAAGGGAATCGGGAAAATGCTTTCGAAAGAACATCATCATTCACTTCATTACCAAGGTCACCACAAAAGAGCCGATAATCATCTAACCATCCAAAAAAGATAAAATCAATTCATAAATCTTATCTAACTTCAAAATTATTAACGCAATTCTCACGCGCGCACACAATCCAAAATCACTTATACAAACCGAATCAAGGAATAATAGATCATCTATCACTAGCAAATTTTCTACATGCATAAAATTAAATTAACAAATTAGTAAATTCTAAAGAGTAATAACTAATAACTACCTTCAGGCCACTCTGCGAGAATAGGATCCTCCCAAGTTTGACCAGCAGCTTTGCGAGGAACCGCTTTCTTTTTAGTCTCAGCTTTGTGCTCCACGTCGCTGCTTGCAATCGCTGCCTTAACACTTTCAAGAGCTTGCGGTGTTATTATTTGTGCATCCCTCTCAAATAATTGCTGCGCCTGTTCAGTCACGTGACACATTCAATAATCAATTTAGGTAACATTTTTTCTATTCCTTATAACGAAGCCACATACCTGATATTGCGGCACGATGGGGTAAACGCCGGCCACCGGAGTCGGGGCAACGGGACCGACGAGAGGAGGCGGGGGGATTTGCACGGAGGGAGCGGCGACGTAGTGTGCAGCATAGTGAGAGGTTGCGGGTTGCTGAAGGTGAAAGGGGACGGGGAAATAGGAGTTGGAATAGGTGAATTGCGATTGCGGAACCGAGGAGGACGACGGTGTCGCCATGGAATTGGAATCTAACGGAACTGAACTGATCTTTGGGATAGAAGGATTGGGAATCAAAGGTAGCGTTTGGGTTGGAGTATAGACACGTTCTTGTTTGAGGTTTCGCCGTTCGATTGATTCTCCGAACCTTCTGGCAGGTTTCTGGTGGACCCTCCTAACTCGGAAACCTTTAGCTTTTTTTCTTGGGTCAAAATGGACGGGCCCAAAATTAAAGAAGGAAGAATTTTAGCCCAATGAAAATGCTGGTGCCAACGTGAATGGGCTTTGTTGACTAAAATAGAGACGGCTTCCTATTATCTCATTTTATTTCTTCTCATTTTCTCCTTCCAACCTGAACAAAGTTGTAACTTGTGATTTGAGAAGCGAAAATACGAGAAGGTATGGGGTAATAATAATATTACTTTGACCAACACTAATAACACACCTTCAAACACTTCTTTTTAACATACTAGTTAAAATTTAAAAATTATAAAAACAAAAGAAAAAATATTAAATTAAAAGTACGAAAGAGTAAAATTTACAATTTTTTATAAATTTTAATTAATAATTAAAAATGTGCTAGATGGCGTGTTAGCCACGTTTCTCTATTTTCTATGAAATTTAGTAAATATTGCATGTAATTTGATAATTGGTATATATTGTGTGATTTATATATTACTGTGGGTTTTATTTTAGTTGTGAATAGTTGAAAAAATTAGAGTGGATGATACTCAATGCATTGACGAGGTTGATTGCCTTATGAATTGTTAATTATTAATATGTTTTAAAAATATTTAGTGCATATTATTAAATATATAAAAGAATAACAGGAGGGAAGACCGAATTAAAGTTCCGTTAGTTAAGAATCTTGATCTGATTCTCAAAAAAATCAACTAATGAGGACGAACTAAGAATAAAAAGAAGAATGGACAATATTTAAACAGACTAATTGCACGACTACATGTCTACTTGTGAGCTGTTCCTCTTTTTCTCTTTGGGTCGTGGTTTGCTGTTCCTGATATTCTATGAATATGTTTTACTGAAGATTATTGGGCTAGATAACTTTTATCAATTTCTAGTCTTGGGTCTTTATTGATCACTGTTGGTTCTTTGTTTTAATTTACTTCTATTTTCTTCACCCGAGATTAATAGTTTAATATTTTAAAGTGGAAGGGGTACTGCACTTATGCTTTTTTAAGGTAATTTTTACAGTGTTTTATAAATTAAAAAAATATTTTATATTTTTTTATCAACGTAACAATTACCACTATTAATTTTATATTTATAGATAATATAGTTAATAATAAATTATAATTATCAATTTAGAAAGAATATATAATGCCTAATCAAGTTTATCGATATATTCAGTAGCAAACATCTTTTTTTTTTGTCACACTGCAGCAATAAATACACGTGAAGAGAAGTTTATTAAATTTATGCTAATTTATAGTGATTAAGAAACTAAAAAATATATTTTTTATTAAATATTATGTTAATAATATATAAATAATATTAAAATTTTCATTTTATACTTATTTTTAAACTTTTTTCTTCAATTATTATCTTAAAGATGATGCTAATGAGCACCATAGCCAAGTGGAGATTTATTTAATTAATCTTTCCACAAGATATCAAGACAGATGGGAAAAGAGCTTTTAAATACAAACAAACAAAACGATTATAAAACTAATAATTATATTCCTTTAGACCATTGGGAGTATAAATTTAGTAATTTTAACAACACTGAGAACGAACATTCTAACATACTCGAGATACTTAAATAGTATCATCCAATCACAAGCATTACACGCATTTTGATGCGTAACACATATCTATGAATTATAACATAGTTTAACAAAAATTATAGTATATACAACACAAGAAGTTGATGAAAAAACTAAAATGTTGTTGCATCTAGAAAGTAAAATATATTCATAATTTATTTGTATAAATTAAATAATTATAACTTCTATCAGATTTTTTTTTTCAAAATTAAATTTAGAAGTATCTAAGAAAGCCCTCTTTCACTGTCTGACTTTTAGGAACGAACCAAAGGAGAAAATAACGAGGAAGCAAAACCAAAGATTATTTCATTTATACGAATAAAATAGAAAAAAAAAATATTTATAAGCACCTAAAATTGGATGTGGAGAAACTCTCCAAAGGGCAAAGGGGTAAATTTTCTAACTTCCAACCACAAACTGAACGTTTAATTGGAAAGAAGATAAGTACTTGGTCGAAACCATAATTGAAGACATAGTTATCAGAGAAGAAGTGGGTATGCAAGTTTTCACTCGCGAGTTGACAGACAAAAGGTTCCTACTAGAAAGTTTAGATATAAAATAAGTGACACATTTAATTGTAAGTTTATATAGGTTAGTATATAAACTTTATATAGTGAGTTTAAACGAAATGAATTTATGATTTTGCATACTAACCTGTCAATTCATATATATAAAAATGACTATTATATATTTATATTTATATTTATATTTCTATTTATGTTGTTTTTATTTCTCTTATTTCTGCCTAATTTAAATTTACATAGTTTGATGAGTGATAGAAAATGTTTTTTCTTTTATGTAAAGTTAAAATATATAGTCATTTAGAATGTGGGCTCATATAAATTAACCTATTCTAATAATTGAGAATTGAGAACAATTGAGAATAAAGAACAAAAGAGTTGGATTCTAATAATTGAAACATCTGAGCTTTCTCATTCTTTAAGTTTTAAATATCATATATTAAAAATTAATTTAAATAAATTTTAAATATTTTTTTTCAACATTTTATTTATTTACACTTCAATTATTATAAGTGAAAGAGATGATCTGACATTTGAATTGTCACTTCACCATTTAATTGAATCAGGATAGCAAGATTAAGACAGATTTAAATAGAAATGAAACTGAAATAAAAATTAATAATAAGTTAAGGAAGTAGTATTTACAAGAAATCATACGTAATTTATTTATATTTATAAATATAATTAATAATATTTGTAATTGTTTAAACAATGATTTACTTAACAAAATAAAAAAGCCAAAAGTTTTATTGATTAAAAAATATTAAACTAATTTATCAAATTAAAAATATTTAATAAAATTATTAAATATCAATTAAAAAATTATTACTCATAATTATCTTACTCAATTTGAAAAAAGTTATAAAATTACTTATAATATATAAAAAATATTTATATATTTTTTATTTTATGAATAAAAATATGTTTTTACATAAAATAGTTTTAGGGTATTTAGTTTTTAACTTTGTCATCTGTAAATGTTTTATTAACAGATAAATAAATGATAATAAACGAAAAATGAGGATAAAAATGAAGCGCAGGTGCCCCCAAATACGAAATTGCATGGAGATATGATGCAATATATTCCATTTGATTCCATTGGCATCGAGGCGATAAAAAATCCGTTGGCATTGAAGTCCCCTTAACCCTAACCCTAAGCTAAAACCAAACAGAAATGGAAATTTTGAGGAAGGCAAAAGATGGAAAATGAGAGCACACTGCACATTTCTCGTTTCTGTTTTAAAGGGTAGAGTCCACGTGGAGGCGCAACAATCGACGAAGACGCTCATGGTGTTGTCTAATGCCGACATCTAGTACATATGGCACGTGGAGCACGCGCCTTGCGGGGACCACATCCGTTGCACGTGTCACACCACCGTCGATTGCGGGGATGTTTGTACGGTACTCATCACTCATGGGATAGGGTGTCGAGCCAAACATTGCTTTTGAAAAATGCTAACAAAAGTGACCTTGGAATGTAAATTTTCGATACTTCTCCTAGTTTTTTTTGGGTAAAATTTTGTTTTTTAGAAAAATAAATGTGGGATCTCAATACAAGATTAAAACAATTGAAATCTATAAATTTAAAAGGTGATAATAAAAAATATATTTGGTTCACTTTAAAAAGATATTCAAGACTTAAATTTTTAGATTGTCCAATGCAAAATTCAATTTTATTTTATTTGATCAATTCCTATGTAATAAATTATTATTTTGGCAGTTCAATTTCATTCTTGTTTCTGAAAATTTCTAAGACAATAAAATTTTATATTTGTTTAGTATCATAATTTTAATGAAAATAGCTCTGGTTGATATCATATGTAATCACTTTAACTAGTTTAATTACCCTATGCAATGCTAATGTTTTACTTTATAATAAATACATATAATTTAATAATTAAAGAATACAATATGTATTTCTATAAATAATTATATATAATAAAATTATTTTAAACAATAATTTTTTAAAATTATTTTGACTTAACTCTATAAATATGAATAAAACATATCAAAATGATAAAAATTTAATAAAATAAAATAATTTTAAGATATAATTTATTTTAAAATCATACGTTTATCTTTTAAGGTCAGCTTTTTTTTTTAATTATGTCAACTAGTAACCATAAATTGAAGAGATGAAATTTTTTAGAAGTAAACTCTAAATTCAAAAAAACAGGAAAAAGTGTAAATATTTTTTATAATTAAAATAAAAATATAAAATATTATATAAAGAAAAATTGAGTAACTACTTTAATTTTCAATTTTTAAAATAAAATTAATAAAGATGTAGATATATAAAATCATTAAAAAAAGAAAATATAATTTACATATAATTTATAGTTAATTTTAATCTTAAAGTACATAGGTGTCGAAATGTGAAGGAAAATAATTTACTTTACTTTATGCTTTCAAATAATAGAGTTTTTTTTTACAATATAGATGTTAATTAATGAAATTTTAAGGTAATTTCAATTCCATTGTTTTTTTACTTAACTGTTCTAAAAAAATGTACTTTTGACAAATTTTAGGAATTTTAAAATATAAAAAAAAAATGCATCAGTAAGACTTTAAGTAATTAATAATACTTACTATAGCACTTAATATTCCTTAGTCAATATTTAATATCATTATTATGATGCATGTTGATACATTTTTTTAAAAAAATCAGTTTTTTAGTTTATTAATTTTCCTTTTTATAGTGCAACATATTTGCACAAAAATAAGCACAAATTGTGTTACCCTTTCGTACTATCACTCTGTTTCAAAGTTTTGTTCGCTGTTTATCTTGTTCTTACAACATCAATTGTGTGAATTTCCGATATATAAAAAAAAGGTGTTGCTTAAAATTATGCGTAAGTTAAGATAACATTGATTTTTACCTTTATAAAATGACTAAAATGCCATACATGTCATAAGTACATATAGAAGTTTGATCTCCACACTTACTTTTGGTCTAAACAACATATATCATTTGTAAGAATTTTTTTTTTTTGTTTGAGTTACAATAATTTATATTATGATGTGATTAACTCTTTTAGTTAAAAATGAAAATTGATACACAAAGTTTAAAACCCAAGATTTTACTTAAAAAATTAAATATATACTACTTAAACCAATTGTCATTGACAGTTCTACATATGTAAAACTGCGTGAATTTAATTTTAGGTTAAAAAACCATAACAAAAACTAGCATGTACATAATATATAATGACATTGTTAAAGTAAATTGCAAATCAAGAAAAACTGTAATTCAAATGTTGAAGTTAAGTGAAAAATCTTTACCTAAAACTATTAATTATTCTAAAATTAATCACAACTATGCTAGTAAATTAAAGACAAACAAAAAAAATAATATTTTTTATATGGTTGCTTTCTTGAAGTTTACCACACCGAAAGGCTATTCGGCATTACCGAAAAATGCATCACGTGGTTAAAAACTTAGCTACCTTGTAGGAGGGAGAAGACGTTTGACATATAGGCAGAAAAGGATCGAAACATAGGTTTCGTGTTTTGTTTTGATGTCCAAAACAAGGAAAATTGAATCCTAATAGGCCTAAGCATATATAGTAAGTTCTCTATGTAGTTTTTCCTTAATGCAAAATATTGTTCTCAGTTCTCACACAAACTCAGAATTGACTTCCTGCGTCCACGATCAATTTTAAAAAGATCAATTTTAGATTAAATATGTATATCTTTTTTTAAGTTAACTCAAACAAAAGTGTTTTTTTCTTTTAATTCAGTAACGTATTTTTAATAAAATAATATTATTAAAAAATATATGTATTTATGTATCGTTATTTAATTTTATCTATGTAAAAATCCAAAAGAAGAATATTAAATTTTATGAAAAGTTACGTGCTCGTATTAACTCTATTGCTCTCTATATGATGTTTTATCTTTTATCAACATTCTCTCCATATGTTATTCACTCTCTATATATAAAAAATATATATTTTTGATAAGAATGGTATCAAGGAAGGGAAGTTACGCTCTCAATATTGTCAAACAAAGTGAATGTGGCATGTTTGGAATTGAAAAAAAGAAAAAAAGAAAAAAAGGCAAAAAGACTATTAAGGAATTATGATACATTGCAAACAAGAAAAATATTATTTATTAACAAATTAAAATTAAACAAAAAAATAATTTCTGTTAGTGTAATCTTTGTTTAATAGAAAACAAATTATTAATATAAATTTTAAAGTTGATACTAACAAATAGTATATTCTACTAACGTCTAATATATTGATAATTATATTAATTATTTACTAATGATTTAATATTTATAAAAAAAACATATTAATAATAAACAGTTTAATATTATATTGTTAAAAAATAACTTCATAATCGTTTAGTTCCTGAGAAAGTTGAGACATTTCCTGGTAGTGTCCAACAATGAAAGACTTTGAATTAGTTCAATTCGGAATTTAAAACACTTGGGACAACGGATCGAGTTTTCTTTTAGTATAAATTTAGTTTGAGATCTTAGTTATGCGCCAATTCTTCGTTTCTAAAGTTAAATAAAAAGGGATAATAAAATGCTCTATTTAGGAATACTTTCTAGATGTTATATTCATGACTTTATTCTGTTGGTAAAATGTTGTCCTGTTCAGAAAAAATAAAAAAAAAAAAATATATATATATATATATATATATATATATATATATACAATGAGATAATGAGAAGTCTTTTATATGATATTTAAATAAGTGATCTATTTGTAAATAATTTTCCACCAATTATATCAAATTTTCATGTATTTTAAAGTTAAAAAAATCTACATTTTTATATTTTAACTTTTCTATTATGAATAAAAAATATAAATCAATTAAACCAATCTTTGTTTTTAAGTCAACCAATCCTTTCTTTTATGTTTTTAAAACTACATTTTTTAATAATACATATAGGACGATTTTGGATTGAATTATTAGTAACATATTAATTCATTTTAAATAATGTGATATTAATGGATTGATAATTTCAACAACTTATATTGCTTTTTTTATCCGTTGATAAATGTTATATTTTTATCGTAAAATATATAGTATTTTTTTTTTGCTGAGAAAATATAAAGTATTTTTTTTGCTAAAAAATATATAGTATTTTAATTATTAGTTCTTACAATGCTATCATGAATATCATGTGTATAATGTTTTACACAACTTAAATATTTATAAAAATATAATTCGTTACTCGTTATCATTTGACAATATCTTAACATTTTCAAAGATAAAACTAATCTAAAAAAATATTTCTTTTAAATATTAATATCTCTCTTTGTATAGGGGATTGATCTTTACATAAAGCAAGTATATTTCTTTTATTTTACTTGAAAATAAATTAATTATTTTATCATCTTTCTCCTAGTAAATAAATATTTTATTATGTATTTAGTTGTTTTAATGATTCTAAACTTAATTAAAATATATTATTATATTGTTAAATGTTTTAAACAGTAGAATCTAAAAAATTATGATGCCAAATTCAAGAGGTCGGTCATCAATTGAGTAGAGTAAGATAAAACGTTACATCATCTAACTATTATGAAATGAATATAAATTTATAAGGAGTAAGTGAGAAAATAGATAGAGCAATATAGAGAGGAAGAGAGAATCTCAATTTCATTTCACATATCCTCAATACAAATGAGACACTTATTTATAAACTTAAAACTATAACTGAAGAATCATATCTTTTTGAATGAGAATTAAACAAAACAGTTACAAAATCGTAAGTTATAAAGAATAAGGAGGAGTTATAAATATGGACATTCAGTCATATAATAATTCATAACACTCCCCCTTGAATGTCCATTATTTGAGAATATGTTTCATAACATCTAACTAGGAAAAACTCAATAGGATAAAAGCCTAAGAAAAATACATTATTATTTACGCTATTACATGCTGCCTCATTAAAAACTTTGCCAGGAAAACCAAATGGAAAAAAACCATAGCTAAGGAAAAAAGAGTGCAGAACGTATTAATTCTCCTCCTCATGTGGACAATCATTTCAAAGACGACGAAGTCCAATCTTGTAAACTAGTTATTCAAAAGTTTTACTTGGAAGTGACTTTGTGAAAATAGCTGCTAGATTCTCATATGAACGAACTTGTTGAATATTTATATCATCATTCTTTTGAAGATCATGGGTAAAAAAGAATTTTGGAGAAATATACTTTGTTCTATCTCCTTTAATGTACCCTTCTTTCAATTGAGTAATACATGTAGCATTATCTTCGCATATAATTGTTGGGGTCATTTTTTCTAAAGATAAACCACAAGTTTCTTGTACATGTTGAATCATAGATCTTAACCAGACACATTCTCGATTTGCTTTATGTAATGCTAAAATCTCTACATGATTAGATGATGTAGTCGTTATGGTTTGTTTCATAGATCGCCATGAAATGACTGTACCACCACATGTAAACAAATAACCTGTTTGTGATCTACCATTATGTGGGTCAGACAAAAAACCCGCGTTTGCATAACCAATCAACTCAGATTTAGATTTGTTTGTGTAAAATAAACCCATATCCATGTACCTTTAAGGTAACGAAATATATGTTTAACTCCATTCCAATGTCTTCTTGTAGGTGAAGAACTATACCTTGCTAATAAGTTAACAGCAAATGATATATCAAGTCGTGTATGACAAACAAGATACATTAGTGCTTCAATTGCACTAAGATAAGATACTTCAGGACCTAGTAGTTCTTCATTCTGCTCCCGAGGTTTGAAAGGATCTTTGTTTACATCTAGTGACCTTACAACCATTGGAGTACACAAGGGATGTGATTTATTCATATAAAATCGTTTTAACACTTTTGAAGTATAAGTTTCTTGATGCATAAAAATTCCATTCTTTACATATTCAAGTTGTAATCCAAGACAAAACTTTGTCCTTCCAAGATCCTTCATTTCAAATTCTTTCTTTAAACAATTTACTGTTTTTGAAATCTCTTCAGGAGTTTCAATGATATTTAAATCATTAACATAAACAGCAATTATTACAAATTCATTATAAGATCTTTTTATAAAAATGCATGGACAAATAGAGTCATTTTTATATCCTTCCTTCAACAAATATTCGCTAAAGCGATTATACTACATGCGTCCAAATTGTTTCAATCCATAAAGTGATTTATTTAACTTGATTGAATAACCTTCTCTAGAATTTGAATTGTATGCATCTGATAAATTAAAACCTTCAGAGAATTTCATATAAATGTCATTATCAAGTGAGCCATACAAATAGGCTGTAACAACATCCATTAATCGCAAATTGAGTCCTTTATTTGCTGCTAAACTGACCAAGTATCGAAAAGTATTTGCATATACTACAAGTGAATATGTTTGTTCAAAATCAATACCAGGTCTTTGCAAAAAACCTTGGGCAACAAGTTGTGCTTTATATCTCACAATTTCACCCTTTTCATTTTATTTTCGCACAAAAACCTATTTATATCCAACTGACTTTACATCTTCAGGTGTACGAACTATAGGTTCAAAAACTTAACGCTTTGTAAGCGACTTTAATTCTTTCTCAATTGCAACTTTCCATTTTTCGCAGTCACTTCTTTGTCTACACTCGTTAACTGATTTTGGTTCATAATCCTCTATATCAGTTATCACACCCAATGCTACATTAAATAAAAAAATATCATCAATATTGACTTTATTTTGGTTCCATTGTATTCTATTCATGACATTATTTATTGAGATCTCTTTATTTTCATTATTTTCAGGTACCTGTGTTTCTTCTAGAACTAAAATATTAATTATATCTGATGACTCTTGTGGAGTCTTTACATCCTCATTTTGGTCACCTTGATTCTTAGTTCCTTTTCTTTTTTGAGGATTTTTATCTTTAGAACCAAAAGGTCTACCACACTTCATACGTGATTCAGATTGATTTGCAACATTAGATTGTCCAATTGGAACATTGATTTTGATTGGAGCATTAGCAGCCGGGACATATGATTTAGTCACTGTTTTTGGATTCGTAAACACATTTGGTAGTTGGTTAGCTAAACCTTACAAATGAATTATCTTTTGAACTTCCAGTTCACACTGTTTTGTTCGAGGATCAAGATAAGATAAAGATAATTTATTCCAACTTATCTCTTTTTCCAAATGTTTATTTTCTCCTCCTAAAGTAGGAAAAAATGATTTATCAAAATGACAATCAGCAAATTGAGTAGTGAATAAATCTCTTGTCATTGGCTCAAGATACTTTATTATAGATAAAGATTCATAGCCAACATATATTCCTAACCTTCTTTGAGGACCCATCTTAGTGCGTTGTGGTGGAGCAATAGGAACATACACTGCACATCCATAAATTCTAAGATGAGAAATATTTGGTTGTTGACCAGAAACTAATTGCAAAGGGGATAACATATGATAGCTTGTTAGTCTGACGCGAATAAGTGTTGCAGCATGCAAGATTGCATGTCCCCAAGTAGAAATTGGAAGTTTTGATCTCATTAGTAATGGTTTTGTAATTAATTTTAGACGCTTGATCAATGATTCAACAAGTCCATTTTGAGTATGTACTTGTGCTATAGGATGCTTAATATCAATCCTAATAGACATACAATAATCATTAAAAGCTCGAGATGTAAATTCACCAGCATTGTCAAGGCATATTTTCTTAATTGGATAATCAGGAAAATGAGTTCTTAAACGAATTATTTGTGCAAGTAATCTCGCAACGCCTAGTTGCGAGTTGACAACAAACAAACATGTGACCATCTCGTTGATGCATCAATCAAAACCATAAAATATCTAAATGGTCCACATGATGGTTGTATTGGTCCACAAATATCACCTTGTATACGTTCTAAAAATATGATAGATTCATTTTTAATCTTAGCTGGTGATGGTCGACTAATTAGTTTTCCTTGAGAACAAGCAACACATGAGAAATTATTTGATTGAAGAATCTGCTGGCTCTTCAATGAATGTCCACATGAATTTTCAATTATTTTTCGCATCATGATTGATCCAGGATGGCCTAATCGTTCATGCCAAATAAAAAAAATTATCATGATTTGTAAACTTTTGGTTTACAATAATGTGTGTTTCAATTATATTTATATGTGTGTAATATAAGCTAGAAGAAAAAGAAGGTAATTTTTCTAACACACATTTTTTATTTGAGATAATTTTTGTGATATACATGTATTCTTCTCTTCCTTCATTTGTTGTTTCAACATGGTATCCATTTTTGTGGATATATTTAAAACTTAATAAGTTTCTATGAGACTTAGTAGAGTATAATGCACTAACAATGTGTAATTTTGTTCCACTAGACAATAATATATTAGCTCTACCGAAGCCTTCAATAATTTTTGTACTACCAGATATAATACTTACATTAGTTTGTTGCATTACTAAATGAGAAAAATATTTTTTATTTTTGAGAATTGTGTGAGTTGTTGCACTATCAACAAGACATATGTCTTCATTGTTGGTGTCATCCATATTGACATTCATTCTTCATTGCAAAAATAAATAATAAAAAAAATTAGATACTAAAAGAAATGGTGAATATTTATTATTTTATTATTATTTATTTACAATGACTATATTAAAATTTAATTTAAATAACAACTATATCAATGAAAAAAAACAACTATAATATATGACAATTTATTTAATCATTACTATTTCTTTTTTGAAAGGAAGAGAATACATTAAACATAAATTAACATATAGAAAACAAATATAATAACTCAATAATAATAAAAATAATAATAAACTTATTTTAAATACTATCATATGATTATAAATAAAATCATTAACAAAAATAATAATAGATAACTAATGAGATGGTCATTTTTTTTATTTTTTTTTTATCTTGATCAGCAAAATGATTAGCAACATCTAAGTGGGTAACGTCCATATGATCATAAAATTATTATCATTTTCACAAATAAAATTTATCTCTATCTTTTTCCCTTATTTTTAAGTGATTCTTGACAAAGATCAATAAAATGTTTTGGTGTACAACAAATACATGACTAGTGACCTTTCGACAACGCATATGTTTTTCATATTTTCACCACTTTGGATACCTTTATCCTTTTCAATTTTCTCACTATTTTTTCACACCAGAAGTGAAAAATGTATATTTCTAATTATCGCAACGACCATGTCCATAATCATTATCATGATAGTAAGTTTGTGCATAGTTACAATAGTCACAAGTTATTACATTCACTTCTGGGAATGGAACAATGCCAATTAGATGAGATTCATGATTTTTATCAAAATCTTTTTATTCAGCCACAAGGAAACAAGAATAAATTTAGAATATTTTTGAATCATTTTTCATGATATTGTTGCTGCAGGAGCACGTGCGTGAAAAGTTGAGAATGTTTTTTTCTTCTAACGTATACTCATCAAAAATCTTTTCTCCATGCAATTTTAATTGAGATTACAATAAATAAATAATGATATATTTCTATAAGAAAAATAAAAATAAAATAATATCGTACCTTTATTCAACAATGTTCCTTTCTTGAAAAGTGTGTACTAGAGTCTGGTGCTGATAACGTGTTATGAAATGAATATAAATTTATAAGGAGTAAGTGAGAAAATAGAGAGAGCAATATAGAGAGGAAAAGAGAATCTCAATTTCATTTCACATATCCTCAATACAAATGAGACACCTATTTATAGGCCTAAAATTATAACTAAAGAATCATATCTCTTTGAATGAGAATTAAACAAAACAGTTACAAAGAATAAGGAGGAGTTATGAATATGAACATTTACTCATATAATAATTCATAACTAACAAGTTTAAAACTGTAATAATTATTTTTTGGAGAAAGGTAAATTAACTAAGTCTTATAATTATTTTTGAAGTTTGGAGATTTTTCTTACTTTAGATCAAAATATCAACCCTTTATTTTAAATGTTTTGTTGCAATACACACACACACACACACACACATATATATATATATATATATATATATATATATTTTGCAACAAAACATTTAAAATAAAATAATATATAGGACAAGATTTTTTTATACTGTTATAAGTCTAAAAACTTTTATACCCAATCTGAACCTTTTATTTAACTTAAATCTAACGGATTATAATTTATTACTTTGCTGATCATTAGATTTTAGTAAACTAAACTCAAATTGAGTGTAAAAGTTTTTAAACTTACATCGGTGTAAGAAGATTTTTTCTTATATATATATTACACTTTAGGTTTTAATTTTTTTGTATAAAAATAATACAGAAAACTAGATATTATTTTTTAAAATGTACTGTTTATTAAATGAAACAATTTATTAATATTAAGATTGTAAATTCACCTAAGAAACATCTAAAATTGATTACTTTTTCAAAATAGTATATCAAGTCAACTAATGAAGATATTTTAAATTTTTTGTTTAGTATCAAGAAATTAAAGTCATTACTAGACGGTGTAAAGTTGAAACAAAATTGTTGAAACCTCGACACAGTCCTTAAAACATAATCATTGCTCATACATTGAAATTTTTATTTTTAAAACAAAATTTTAAAATAAATTATACAAGTAAAAAAAAAACTAGTTTCATGTATAATTTATAAGAAGATTTAATAATTAATTTTCAAATGCATATATTGTCAACAATTACAATAACTATTATTTAGTAGAAAGATGTTTTTTTTAAAATTAAAATTAACTGAATTTTTATGAAGTCAACAATATCTTAAAAAATTAAAATTAAAACATACATTAAAACGGTTTATAATGTCATACACAGACGTACAATGAATATTTTTTTCTTTTGAAAATAATACATAGAATATATTTAATGAGAGTGGATAGATAAAAAAAAATTGGTAATCTTGATAACAAAATATGCAAGTTAAGATTATTTTAATAAATTATAATTTATTTTAATTATTTCTTAACTCTTGTCTCTGGCGGATACACTTTCAGCAATATATAAATACATAGCATAAAAAATGAAACTAGCAATACATGTTCACTGCAAAAATAACTTTAAAAAACCTTCAGAAGATTCAGCGCATTAATAGGGCAACTTGTTGACTGAAACTTGTAAATACCATTTTATGTAAAGATCGTCTTCCTTTAATCCTAATCATAGCAGCACGTTTGCCTATATATCATAGATGCAGCCCCGAAGTGATTCCTTATTGCCTTCATAAGTTTTTTTTTAACTTATTATATATATATATATTTGAACCAAAGAAAAGTCCTTGTGTTATTTACTGTGTTTCAATGTCACACCATAAATTTCGTTTAAACATTTATAATTTCAGAAAGAATCTGATAAGCCTTGTTTAAAAGTTTTTAAATGAAAAAAATGAGTTTTATAAATTCTACAAAATTTTTGTAAATTAATGTTTGTAATTTTTTTTAATTTGAAATTTTTTTATTAACCTTACTTCCTTCTCTTTTTTATTTTTGTTTAAACTCTTTTTTTTTCTCTGTTTAAACTCTAAAATAAAGTTTAAAGTTAGATGGTTCACTTCTTATGGCCGGTACCTGGTAAAATATTTTAACTAACATTTAAGCCTATTCTTATGTTTAATTATGGAGTAAAAAGATTATTTGAAGAAACGTATATATTGAAAACGCTATAGATCAAAACAAGCCATTCACTATCATTTTTGTACAGGTATTAACCCTTTCCATTGGTCTACTAAGTCTCATATTTTTTTTATAAATCGATGGATAAATATTCCCCTATATTAAGTTTTTGGAAAAATGATTAGAATAAGCAGCCAATTTGTTTTTCTTATGTACAATTTAGTCTACGAGTATAGCAATTTATTTATAATTATTAGCATATCTAATAAAATATAATGAATTTATTGATGTGACATTTGACTTAAAGATGTTATTAAATATCATGTAATTAGATATTTTGACTCTTAAAAGGGGCAATTTGTATAGATTTGATTCATGATTGAAGAATCAATGTGTGTATAAATTGGTCATTAAATATTTTACATTTACATTTTTGGTTTACGATTGTTAATCAAGTGTCTTAGAATTAAGTGTTTACAAGTGTAATAATGCTGTATATTGCATATGAAATAAATCAAAACATTTGCTACATGGAGAGGTGAAAGGTCAAAGTAAAGTAGAAAATCACATGAAAATAATCTCAGACAAAAGTTAAATGATAAAAACTGTCAAAACCTATATGTGGAATATTTAATACATAAAAACTTGGATCCAAATTAGAGAGAAAAACCAGCTAACTAGTTTACGACCAAATTTCCTCTCATTAAGCCATGAGAAAACGCCTGAAGTAAAGAAGTTACCAAATCCTATATTTCCAACAAGACCTATGATTCACATGCTCAATAATCCACAAAGCCTCCTCCACATGCCCACAATTGTCTTCGTTAATGTACTGAACCATCAACGTTAAATCTCACCTAATCAACAACTGTTTCTTGTTAATTTCAAGTTCAAAGCATTCTAAATTTTTATTAGTTTGAGCTGCATGAGATTTTAGAGTTTTTTTTTATAAGTAAAATATATATTATTAAAGAGAGTTCAAGTAAAACTCAAAACTTATATACACTGAGAAAAAAACTAATACTTATTCCAAAAAATAAAAATAAAAAACATACTTATACATAAGTAAGACGGATGCAATTTTATAGAGTTTAAACACCAATCAGTTAACAAAATAACTTCTTTTTTACTAACAAGTGATAACAATTTCTAGAATTTCAGAATAATAGAATCTATCACTTCATTATCATCTAAAATACTATTAAAAAACATAATTCTATTTCTATGTAACCACAATGACCACATTGTACTTATCCAAGCAATTAATAAATATATCACTTCTCTTTTACTACAACCATTTACCAAGAAGCTCCAAGTTAAATAACTGCACATTCTTAATGACCAAGCCACCATTCTTCCACGGTCTATAAACTGTTTTTCATTTCATCCAAGAAATTTTAAATCCACTTTTAACACCCTTCCATAAAAAATTTCATTGGATAATAACAATTTCTTTTATTACTGACTTCAACACCTTAAAAAAGAATAACGAATACAAAATTTTAGAGTTGCGCAAATTTATATTTATATCATAAAATAATACACTTACATACGCTTTGCACAAAATAAATTTAAATCATGATGAAATTAATTATAATAATATTTAACACCCTTGGGAGAAATGCTCCACTTTGGTATTGATTAACCATAATATTAACCAAAGGCTATTAATTTAAGTGATAAATAATTTATTTTCTTTAATAAGATATCAAATTCAAGTTTCACAAATAAAAAATAAATAGAAAATACGTTTTGTCCCCGCTAATAAAATTACATAACTCATTAACTACATTCGTCCACTATAACATTTAAAATTCGAAATCTAATATAAACAAATCAATTTTTAATTTCCTAAAAAACTATTGTTCAATAATAATATAGCTATTTGTCAAAGTTTAATTAAATTTTAAACGTACTTCTGATTTTTATGTTTGGTATACTTCATAATTTATGTATAATAATCCAATCCAACTTGCTACTTAAGACCAATTAGAAAATGACTGAAATGAGCTAAAAAACTAGGAATCAAACTATTGCCATTCTAGCCAGATGTAAAGTTATAAAGCTATAATCATAAACGATAAAAGAAGCGAAACAAGGTTGTCACGTCAAATACAATCTCGAAATTAATTGAATGTTAAAAACCATATTTAAAAAGCTAATACCATCCATACCAATTTATTACTTCAGAACTTTTATTCTAGGATACTGAATTTTGAACTGAACCGTGATTCAGGTGTATAAAACGTAATAATTTTAAAGTAAAATTAAGTTTTAAATAATGCTTATTAATGCAATTATTACAGACAAAATGAAGCAATTGTGTAAAATATACATATATTCAAGAAAGAAAATTATGGCCTAAATTGCTTAAGATGAAATGGCAAAATCACCACATACTATTTTGGCTCTAATTGCGAAGTCCCGTCAACAAAGCCTTTAATATGATATGATGTAGGTTATTGCAAAGAAGTGCAAATTAAATAAGCCTATGAGTAAATTTACAAACTTTATCGATTTTCCTTTTGTCTTATGCAATAGTCAATGGAATTTACCAGCATCATCGTCATCGGTCAAGCTCCCTCCATTTAAAAGCGTAATTAATGCAAACTTTTCCTCATTCAATCAACAAGCTAACAAACAATTGATTAGGTTTTGATCTTTTGAGATAATTTGAAGAAAGGGTCTTTTTAGCCAAAATGACCTAGCCAACTATTCCCACAAGGTGACAGTCCATCATCAACAAACCAAAAGAGAACCACTTTTATATATATATATATATATATATATATATATAAATGGGTCGTTCTCCAAGCTACAAGGGGGTTAGGCGAACAGCCTACCCCGATTGTCACTACTCCAAAAGCTAATCATCCATGGCACATCCAATACTTTTAACATGCTCATTTTTAGCTGGCATCTATAAGAGAGAAGACAATCTGCGTTTGTCCTATTGCCCAACTTAGATTTTGCTACATCATCTTTAATTAACTAATAAACTGGATTAGACCAATTACATATTAGGCTTGTGAATCCTCTCTAGCTACTTCATGCTTTGTTTGCATAATAGATTAATTATTTTAACCAATTAATTATTCTTCCAGCTAGTATGTGTACATCCTCTAGGTTTTAATTAATATTACTATATCTGATGTCTATCACCATTTTAATTCGAACAAGATTTAGATCCTGAAGAAATAGGTTTCCAATAATTAAATTTATTTCCCTTCCGATGTGGATGCAGAGAAAGAAAAAGCTACGCCAAAAGGGTGCTTGGGTGTGTTTTCGTCAAGCTAGAAAACGAAAAGCAGCCGCAGCCATTGGCAAAAATTCTCTCAATGAAGCAATTATTATAGGTAAAAAAAATCATACGCACACAAACAAATACACGATTCCGGCAACTAACAACGTCTCATCTTTACCATGCAACCTTTGATATGTAGTTTCCCTGCACCTTATAATATTTAATTAACGGAAGACAAATAAGATAGATATATATATCCACACCCAAATAATTAATCCCCTGTAAAGTTCAATGAATATTTTCAAAAGGCTCTCACGTACAGGAGAGGGTAGAGAATTAAGTGCATGGTTCATAAATACATTAGATATACATGATATATTAATTTCAGTACAAGCGATCATAACGCATTTCTTCTACTAGCAGTTGATGAGAACGTTGTCCACGGCAGAGAGCTCGTGGCACTTAATTTACACTATCTACTTCCCCCAACTCAAGAAGTCAGAGCAATTTCAAGGGCTTCTCAACAATCTAGAGGACGAAACACGTCTTCGTAGAGACAAAAGCACCTTAAAATTTAAAAAAAAGAAGAAGCACAAAACAGCAACGACTTGGTTTACTAAATCCACAAAGATAAAAAAAAAAATCAAAAAGAAAAAAGAAAATACGGCATATAATATATATTAGGATCGATACCTGTGGTGAAACATTAATCCTCGGAATGTTGAGATAACTAAGTAGCATTAGTGGTAGTGATCTTTGGCTTTGGCCTCTTCCTCTTCTTTTCATAGCTAACACCTCTAGCCTTTGCCTGAAAATCACGAACATCTCGCAAGTAAATCCTCACCGCTCGAGCACCAAAAGGGTTGGTTTCGGGTCTGCCACCGTTTTCTTCATAGGCGGCGCGTAGACGACCGATGAGCGCGTCGAGGCTACCCCATGCCTGGCGGAGAGGGCAGGGGCATGGGGCAGGAGGGTTTGGGAGGCCGAAGAAAGGGCAAGGGTGGTTATGTACTTTGGTCTTCCCGAACTGGTCAAGGTAGTGAAGGAATTCCAGCACGTGCGCACCACTGCACAGGGCCAAAGAGAGTGGTGGACGGTGGTTCCTCAGGTACTGGATGAACGTGTTCCAGTCTCTCCGCTTTTGGTTCTCGTACCTGCTTGGAGTGCCTCCACTGTTGCTCGCTGAAGAAGGAGATGACATGCCTGTGTTTGCTATTGTTAGATTCGCGTTTGGAGTCACTGGACTCTCAATCTTGTAGCTTGGGTTTGTTGAATCCGAGACCAAATCCATGGATCTGACCCTCTCTTGAACCTCTTGTTGCTTTGGATCTGCTTTAGATCTTGCCGAGGGTGAGATTAATTTTGTTTGATGATATATAAGTGACTGTCTGCGTGCACAACGATTGCTTGACTTTTCTAGTTCTTTTTTCTAAGGACTAGGGTTTTGCTTTTATGTATGTAATAATAATAATATATGATGATGATAATAATAATATTAATTGGAAAAGTGAAAAAGGTATATCATGCAGAGAAAGAAAGATTGGCTGTGACTAGGGTGTTGCTGGAAAGGGAAGAAGACAGTAACCTGGGCAGTGACAGATGAGAGGTAGAGCAGTGCGTGGTTTCCATTGTATTTCTCTGTCAGAGAGAGGGAGAGAGAGAGAGAGGGAAAAGAAGGGTTTGGAGAAAGGAATTGAAGTGAATGAGAACGAGAGAGAGAGTGTAGTTTGGTTGGTTAGGGTGAATGTTAATGGGTGGCTAATGGAGTAGTGTGAATGGTAAAGAGTGAGCAGTAATTGGTAGAAATGGAATGATTCCTGGGTACGAGCTGATAATCAGATATGTTGTTTCCAGAAAAGCGCGAGCAACTGAGAGTTATATCGTACCGTAATAGTGAGAGAGAGAAAGTGAAGTGGGCGTGAGGAGGAGAGTGCCGAAGAACCAAGGGTTAAATGAAGGAGAGGAGGAGGGTGCTATGCCAAAACAGGACAAAGTTTGGCAGTAAGCAGTGATGATGGTGACCAAAGATGAGCAGACATTTCAAATTATGGATATTCGCCACTCTACTTCTTGGCGCGTGAACTCACATCTCTCCACTTTTCGCATCCCATCCTAGTCCTACTACTTTTTTACTTTCAAAAACAATCCTCTTTTTCTTATCTATGCACCACTCTCCAGTTGCTTTTCCACTCTTATTTTAAATTCATCTAAAATCATACCTCCCATTTTTTTAATATATATTTAGTGAGGACTTAATTTATGTGTTTATTTTTAAAATTTGGTTCTTCGATTTGTTTTATTTCTTTTTTCTTTTTTGTCAACTTCATTTCACCGCCTAATTGAAGAAACACTGACATTGTAATGTCATCCTTGTCATTTTGATTGGCATTCCGGTCTTTCCTCCTCCTTCTCCTCCTCCTCCTCCTTCTTCAGCCTACTCATAAAAGAAGGAAGATGATAGATTGACAGTGGCACGATGGTGGTTCTAATAAAGTGGTAGAAGGAGATGGCTTTAGGCGATAAAGATTTAGCATTCACAATTTCTAGTCATGTGGTGAAGTACTGAAGCTTTTTTTTTTTTATCATTACTATTTTCTCCTTTACTTTGTTGCAATGGTGGTGAAATTTGAAGTTTTGGCATCCAAGTTATGTGTTTCCTTGCTTGCGCGCTGTCTAATGAACAAGAGGAGGCATACCTTTTTGGGTTCTATGATTTGGGATTAGGGTTTTGGAATGGTAATTCACATTTTCCATTTTAAAGCTTTTTTGTTTCTTTAGAATTTTATAAGAGAATAGGGAGGCGAGAGAGTTTGCAGACTATTTAAGCTATTTTAAAAATGTCAAGGTCCAAATATGAAATGCAGATGAATGAATGAGTGGAGTGAAAATGTGTGTTGTGCAGCAAGTATTAATTTCTAGTCGTGGGGTGGGAGAAGAAGGAATGTAAAAAAATGGAATGACAGAGAAATTGAGAAATATGAAATTGAGAATATATATAATGCACACACGTGTAACCTAGCAGAAGTGACACTGTCACATTTCGTAGAGTCAAAATGTATCAATTCGGTGATATCTTAAGTCTTAACCCCTCATGATTTTTTTCATCTAATATTTACCCGTTCAGTATATATATATATATATATATAGCAATCATAGACATTGACATATATTAATATATACTTTAATTAAAATGTGTTAAGCAAGTTATATATATTTGATATATTTTTAAAAAATATTATTACAAATTTTATGTATTTTTTTTAAAAATAAGTCAATGTTAATCAATCTTATGTATATATATATATATAAGTTTTGTAATAATTATACCTTTTAGTGATAATGTAACTTAAATAAAATAATTTTAATTATTTATATATAATTATACAGTTTAAATTTATAGTTATTTTTTATTATTAATCATTCATGATAAAATTTTATTAGTTTTATGGAAGAAATTATATTTTTAATACAAATATTTTTGGAAAAATAATATGATATTTCATTTTAAAGTGTAAAAAGTGATCAAATTCAAAAAGCTTTTACTGAAGATGTACATTTTTATTTAATATTTTTCACATATATAATATAAATTAGTGTACGTGTATAATATAATTTATACAGTGTAGTGAAAATAAAAATAAAAAAAAATCTCATTACCGGTTTAGGTTGTTTTTGAAAATTTTATTTCTGAATTCTCAAAATATGTACGATATATAAAACGTGTAGTGACGTGCGAATAAGTCGAAAACACAGTACCATTCTTAAAAAAAAAAATCTAAGATATTAAAGATCATACAATATCTAGGACCTATGGGGAATCTATACTGTGCAAACAAATAAATTTAATATATTTCTTTCATTTAACATGTTACAAAAAAATTTATAAAAGGTAAAGAGTAAAGAGAAAAAAAAAAAAGCAAAGGCCAAAAATTATAATAACATTTTGTTTGTCTTCTATGATAATTTTATTTTAAAATTAACGTTTATAACAATATTTATGATTTTTTTAACATAAACATATTATAAATGTAATTTTTTAATGTTTTATTTAATATTCACAGAATATTTCTCTTAATATTAATATAATATTTGTGTACATTCAATTATTATGATTATTTGTGCACTATTGTAAATCTTGACTCTTGTCAACTTTTCACCTTCTATCAATCAATCTAGTAGGGCCATATACTGTCGCCATATGGAGAGATGTCATTATATTAAGGTCCTTTGAGAAAGGGTAGAACCTTAGAACCTCTTTCAAAATATGCCGATAATTCGCTTATGTATATAGGGGCGGTAAATGGGTTTTGATTTGATAGGTTGGCCAGTTTAACTTGTAAAATAAAACGATTCAATATTTTTCTTAAATTGATCATTATAATTGTTTTAATATTTTAAAATTTAAAGCACATATATATTTTTATAAAAAAATATTAATTTCTATTATTTATTATATATTTAGTATAATATTAATTGTTATAATTATTTTATAAATATTTCATTTTAATTTTTAAAGCATTATAAAAATTATTTTTAAAAATGTAAATCAAGCTCAAACTCTTTTATTTCTTAGTCTGTCTTATTTTAATTTGCTAAAATAGAATTAGTCAAGATTAATTTATCGAATTTTTTAAATAATTAATATTGATATCACTTTATTAATTTAATAATAGTTTATATATTATTATTAAATTATTCTTAAGTATGTTAAATTATGAATTTATGTGTTTAATGGTATATATATATATATATATATATATATATATATATATATATATAATTTTTTGTTTGTTGTTTACAAGTTGATTTAGTATCTCTTCACTCATTTCTTTGATTAATTTAATATTTTTAAATCACTTTAAAAATTATTTTTTTTTCTTAATTAAAACTTTTAGAATTAATTATTATTTTAATATTATTGCAAAAAATATTTTTTTTGTAATTTTTTTAATACGTGACACAAATATTGTCCCATTTATAATAATAATTTTTTTTAAAAAAAGTATGTTCTTGCATAAACGATATTGTAATGAAGTTTGACTCTTGTTATTTAATAGAATGATATTCTTTAAACTATAATTTTAAATTTTTTTATTAATAAATATATATTTTTTAAAAATATATTAAGTATCATATTTTTTAAAATTAAATTAATTAAAATATTAAATATAATCATAAATAAATTTTCCTAAAAATTTATTTAATAGGTTGTTTTAAAAAATTAATAATTAAATAAAAATTATTATAAAAGTTAAATGTTAAAAATTTAAAATTGCAGAATTTGAAAAATAAATAAATTATCATAATTTGTTAAAATTAGATTAATTTAAATAATAATTATTAAATATGAATATAAATAGATTGTCATTAAACTTTATTTAATAGGTTATTTTAAAAAATTATTTATTAAATAAAGATTCATTTTAAAAGTTAATTGTTAGTAAATTAAAATTATAAAAGTTAAAAGGTAAATTAGTTATCAAAATTTCTTAATTTAAATTAATTAAAATAACATATATTGAATCAATTATAAATTAATTTTCATTGTATGTTATTACTTAAATGTTATTTAATATATTATTTTAAAAATATTTATTAATAAAAAATTTAAAAATTATGATTTAAAGAAGATTATTCTTAAAAAATGACATTGTATTTTTGAATGATACGTGTTAAGCTTAGAACTTATCATTTATTTATTTTAGGGGTGATACTTGCTATTTTTTTAAAAAATTATAGTATCATTTTTTTAGTGTAAGTATACTTGTCGTACGTGAAAAAATGTTTTACAATAATCTTAAATTAATAATTAATTCTGAAAAAACCTTAATTAGAAAAATAATAAAAATAAAAACGGAACATGTCACCTGATTTATTATCTCTACTTTTATAATAATTAATAATATTAACTTATCGTTTTAGGGTGTTAGTTAAAATATGAAAAGTAAAAAAATATTTAAAATACTATTAGTATATATTTATTATAATATTTAATGTATTTTTAGCATAATTTTTAATAAAAACATTTGTTAATTATTTTAAAATATTAATTATCAATGCTCTAAAATAATTTATCACGATAAGAACCAATTTACGGAAACATTTATCAAGAGAACTAAAATATTTGCTATGTGTTATATTATTGATATAATTTTTAAAATAATTTTTTACAATATACTTTGTTATTTATTAATTTAATTTTTTATATTTTTTATTTGAAATTTTTCTTATTTCAATAAATAAAAAAAATACAAGTTTATTATAAAATTTATCACACTTGACAATATCATGTCTCACTATCGATTTAATTAACGAAAATGCTACACGCATATACCCTTCCAAGAGGAAAATATTTTAACGTGATAGTACAGATAGAAAGCTGAATCTTATAATATAACGATGGTTATAATCTTTTGTGAAAACGTTATTATTTAATTAAGTTACAATATATCAAAATTGAAATTTTTTTGGGGGGTAAGTTATGTATATATGGTATTATTTAACGTATAAACTGTAAAGAGTTTTTTTTTTTTCTCTATCTGCGTACATTGCTACAACATTCCCATTGTGATAAACATATAAATTGAAAACTTGCACCATTTAGAGTTGGACCAGTCCTTAAATCCTAATTGATGGTATATATAGTAGATGAAGGTAAGTTGCATCTGCAATTTGTGGTTGTCTTTGTTGACACGGTAATAAAATGTTTTCTTATGGTAGGTGGAATAGGTATTGCCACAGTTATAAATGGTATAAATCTTGGCAAATGTTGTGTTCCACTTAGAGTAAGAAACAGAGTACCTGCATTTGTAATCTCAAAACCTACAAATAGGGGCAGGCCAGCATGGGTGATTTTGGGATGTCCAATAGATGCGTGGTTGTGGTAGGAACCAATAAATAGATGGATCTACGTATTGTAGTTAGAGTAAGCTAGCTTTGCACCTAAAATGGAAAGAATAAAACATTTAAATACCCATTCAGATCAGTAATCTGGTCCCCTCCTTCAACTCTTGGGAACAAAAGGGCTCTCAAGTATCATATTCTTTGTTTCGTATTTTTGCTACATTTGCATTGAAGGGTGGCAAATATTATTAGTGTCTCATCGCATCTAAGCAAAAACTTTCTCCCTCTCTCAACAACAATTCGTATGCCAATCTGAAAATCAAGGCAAGGCAATGTGTGTGTGTGTGTCTCTCTCTCTCTCTCTGCATACACGCAAATATTATACAATATTTCTCTCTCTTTTTTATTATATAAAATCAATTTATCTTTATATATATATATATATATATAATACAAGTATGAGTGATTGAATAAGATGATTTGGCGCCCCAGGCGGGTCCTGAGCGCGTGCATGATGCTTGAAAATTAATTAAGGAAACTTGATATGGTAAAATGTCTTGCAGAAGGGAGGACCACGTACCCCTAAGAAAGTAATGAAAATGACTCTTGTGAGAATAAAAGTGCATTTTTTAGAGTAAAAATGAAATTCATTGCACCATGGATTAAACGAGGTTGGTTTAGATGCACTAATTACAGCATGTACATTGTTTGTCAGTGAGATAAGGGGGCCACGACAATATCCTCAGCAGGACCCACTCCAATGTCATACTGTCACACACGGAGAACTATGGGGACTCCACGTCTCCATCTGCTATATATATTCAACTTCAATTTAATGTGTAAATTTTAAATTAATACTTCTTTTTTCCAATTTTATGCTTTTGCTAATCTTGGACTAATGTCAATTGTAAAATATGTAATTTTGTTAACGTTAAGAGGTTGAATGAAGTACGATAAGGTATTGTATTTATCAGGTTGTATGTTGGAATTCTCACTTGTTTTAAAGAAGTATCTTTTGAATTAAAAAATTATCTTAAATTATAATAATTTTATGTCATAAGATTTTTGTCTACATTATTATATACTTTTTTAAGACTAAATGGCTTATTTACCTTAAAGTTAAGGTTATAAAATGATTTAGTTTTAGACATTATATGAAACTAATTTATTTAATTAATAGTAATAGAGACTTTCATAAGTATATTATTATTATGAAGAAATTTTAAGATTTATTTACATAAATTTAAATATTTCTATTGATCATACTTTTAAATAAAAAATTGTACGATTGTTTTAAGTTAAACTTAATGTGTCTAAAACAAATAAATTATGTATTTCCAAGGACCTTTTAACAGTAGTAAATAGTTGACTATTTAATGATATATTTTTAACAAAATTTTAAAATTATTTTTTAATATTAATCATTTTCAAATTAATTCTATCAAATTTTAAAGTAAACGGATGATTTACATATATACTTGTTTTAGTACGAGGAAACACTGTTGAACATGTTTAAAACTTCAATAATGTTTCATTTCTTTTATGTTCGGATCCACATTTAAACAAATATAGATTCATGTTTATTTTAATATTATTAATTATAATTTAATGTTGTATAAATGCTTACGTTTTTTTATTATATTATATATTAATATTGACTGGTTGATACTAAACAATATTGCTCAATATTTTTACATATTACTCCATTTGTCTATTTATATTTCCAAAATACATTAACATGGAAAAAATAAACAGGAAGCCAATTAACGCAATTCTTCAGTTTTGTTGAAACAATTAAAAGAAACAGAGTTGGCTCAACAAATTAACAAAATGTGAAGTGCGTATCTGACAACTTTATCATGACATATTCATTATGTGCAGCACAATGGTTTTCAAAATACTTGTACAAACATGTGACTGGGAAATAGACAATGATTTCCTATACACAATACATTACAAGTCCCTGCATTTGTTTACCTCAAGAAAGTGACAAAGGAAGAGAGGTATTAGCCACAAACACTAACACCAAGGAACAAAGACAAAAGTCACGCTCTGGTTATTGAAGCGTCACCTGAGCCAGGTTGAGGTCAGAGACTTGATCGGAGGACAAAACGTAAATCAAAGCAGAGTTAAGTGAAAATGAAAATGAAAGAAACTTGACGAAGAAAACCAACAAAATGTACTTCAGATTCATTCACTATCCTCCAAAAAATTTACGTTATTAAACATAGTCACCGGAGTGATCAATTATTCTTTAATTTCCCCACCCACCAACACAAGAGAGAGCTCAATTTCATGCTGTTTAACTATTTAATGTGAGGCACTGCACGCCAAAATTTGTAACTGAGTAGCGTGAAGATGTTAATAGCAATCTATATATGAAATGGGAAAGTCATGGTTTCGATTTCTTGGCACCATGCAAGACAGGCAGCAAAATAAGGCTGCGTTAATTTTAGATTATTTTTGTTGCTATCTAACTTTTATATCAACGCCAATGAAACATGATCATGCATCACTCAACCAGATGGAGGTGGTTCAGTATTCCTATTTAGTAAACTATTATTTTTATTTTGGAAGTTAATTTAATTTATTTTGTTATTGATACTTAAAATGATATTTTTTTTTTGCGTTTTAAAAATAATTAAACTTCCTTTCACTCTAACGAGGACAGAGATAAATATTAGTTAAATTAAAACATCGGTTTGAGAATTTTATACCATGTTTAATTTAATTATATATTTTAAAACCAATTTTTCACATAATTTTTTTAAATAATCCCTATAATCAATTTTTTCATTATAAATTATCTATTTAGTCCTAACTAAATATTTTACAAAGAAAAAATAGCTTATACAAAAAACACTTGAACAAAAGGGCGCTGATTTAGTATAGTTAAACATTTAATAGAAGTACCTGTTGGAGTGAAGAAGCACTTACACAACATTTATTTTACATAAAACGAGATACCTAAACAACTATTGGGCAGAGAAACATTTATTAAGTTAAATATTCTACAATTGTTATAATAATACTGTTTTGGAAATGAATAAGGGTGTTTTTACACGCTGTCACATGGGCGAGATGGATATAAAGAAGAAAAAGATAAAAGAAAATGAAAAATATAATAAATAATAAAATAAAAATTAGGTGTAAATAGAATATAAAAAACTCAAAATGATTTGGAAATAATGGTAAATGTAAAGATTAATTTGAAGAAAAACTTTAAAATCTAAATTAAAAGTGAGAGCTTGCCTTTCCGAAGTCAGGTTCCTAGGATAGTTGTTACAGTGTAACTCAGCTTTTTAAATAATTTTTGTGAAAAAACATATATAAATTAAAAGATAAAAATATAAGAAAGCTAAATGATGTGAGCTAGCCCACAAGTCTTTTTTCTTTTTTTATGGCCCACAAGTCTTTTAAGCTGTAACATCATGCTTTTCTGACACGACTATATAGAGTAATTTTATTTTTCTGCAATTTATTTAACTTCTTACATTTTTCCCCTCGTGACATTCATAGCTGACACAGTTGCATGAGATTCAAATCCATTTCGTTATCTAGAGAAAAAAATGCTACTTAAACGGTAAATTATTATAAGTTGGTGGTATGTAAGTTTTGTATCTAAAAATAATTTATTATATTATTCCATTTTTATGCTTAAATTATGAAGAATTCATTTTCTTATAATTAATTGAAAATATTGTCACTTCGTCTTATATGTTATTTTGTAATCTGATCCATTTTCCTAAAAGTACTAAAGCACGACTCCAAAACCATTTCGAAACATAAATAGACATTTCTAAATTCAAAACAAACATATTTTAAATTCTTCCAAATGAGAAATTAAGCTTTGTATTTGGCACTGTCACAAGACACTAAGGCGTTATTTGTTTTGTAGTTAAACAATTTTTTTTTATATTTTTAATAAACATACACATTATTAATGAAAAGAATAACTTTTTTAAAACTTATATAGTCATTTTAATTATATTTAATTCTTTTTAATTTTATCAAAATTATAGAATTAATTTTAAAAAATTTAAACTAAATAAGCACTTAGTTATCAATTTCAACCTAATTATTCGTGATACTTAAGGACATATATCTCTTCTTATTTCAAGATTAAGACGAAATATTTGGTATACAAAGTTTTATGTAATTTGGAATTATTTTTAAAAATTATTTTTAAAATTTAAATTTATTATAAATATTTTGAACATATTTTTAATTAATATAACATATTTTAACAAATATTTAGTTGAAAAATTAACCTAAGATAAATCAAGACTATGTTAAAAGTAACTTGCAGTTTATTGGTTTTGTTGATAAATTTAAAGAATTGTTTCTTAAATAAAAAAAATAAAATAAAAGAGACCTATGAATTTTTAAAGTTAATTTTTCAAAAACTATTTGAAAAAAGTTTAACTTTCAAAAATTAACTATTAACATTTCTATTATTATTTTTACCTCTTTTTTTTTTTTAAATAACTTAATCTTCAAATAGTTAAAATCATACATATGAAAGTTAATTTTATTGTCTTTTTGTTTTTGTTTTTTAATTTACAGTAGTTTCTTTCATTTTTCTTTTTCTATTTTTTTTCATATAATCCCTTATCTCTTTTATTTAAATATATTTTATAAAAATATATTTCTTATATTAAAAAATAAATTTAAAATTAAGAAATAAATTATTCAAATCTTTAAAGTTTGGTTAAAATATAATTAATAATCAAGATTTAATTTATCTTAAAATAGATATATATTGTGTGACTTAATAAAAAATAAGATGATTTCTTAATATTTTTGTTTAAGATGGATAACTCAAATTTATATTATAAGAGTCGTTTGTCTTAGATTTATGTATTTTAAAGATATATATTAAAATATTTTATGTTAAAATATATATGAAAATAAATTTTATTTTTATATATATTATTTAATTAATTGATTGATAATAAATAAATAAATAAATAAAATAAAATAAATGATATCTAATTTTAATATTATATTAATACAATAATATTATTCTTTTAAGTTATTTAACATAAATTAACTAATTATACAATTAGTTTACTTAATAATTTTAATTTAGTAAGTTATTTATATAGTTATAAATTTTTAGTTAAATGTTTGTAATTTTTAGCTAGTTTCACAATGAGAAGATACAAGTTCACAATTTTTAACTTGTTTTGTGCAAGCTATTATACTTTTATTTAAATATAATAGTTTAAAAAAAAGACTATTAACAAAAATTATATGTTTATAAAGGCCTTGCAATATATTTTTCTTCTGACACTTCATGTGAAGTTTTTCTTTTTTTTGTGATGTTATTTTTCTCTTATCTTCTGAAGTTTTATAAGTCAATATTTTGATATGTTTTTATATTTTATAACTATATGCTTAACCATTATTTTATTAGAATTTTATATCATTTTTTATATTAATTGTTCAGTTTAAATTAGGTCATAACTAAGTTTTCGATGTATTTAAGGTTTAAGTTTTATGAAAAATAGGGTTACATTGTAGTAAGAATGCCTATGCTTCAACAACTAACATACCCATGTTTCAAAGTATATGCATGACTCTGCATAGTTGTGAGTAGTGATGTGCGTGACCACACTTTTTATTGGAAAAAATAAACTTATAAGAACTTTTAAGATTCTGAAACTCTATTTAAAGAATCGTGAGGACTATAACTTGAACATATTGATTTTGGACGTACTTTTGACGACACTTGGAGTGATTGAGAGCAAGGATCATTGAGAAAATTTTTTTTTGAAGTCTAAGCAAGTGATCAAGAGCGTGTTTTTGAAGAATGAGAACTTTTTTCATTCTTTTCTCTTGGAGATTTTTCTAGTTTTTACTCTTTTTTCAATTGAATATAAATTTGTATACAATTGTTTTGACTGTTTACTTTATGATAAGTGACTAAATTTATAATTAGAGTTATGGTAGACCTTTTACATGACTTTGTATGATCTTTCTGTTTAATGAAAATTTCAATTTTAGTTTGTGATAAGTTTTTATTCTAGTGCATATAAACATATGTTAGGAATTGACCACTCTTAATATCTCATAATTAATTACATCGTAGGTAATCATACCACGTGCAGTTAGTGGATTTATAGGATAAAATAAAACAAAAAATTAAATGGATCAAACTTAATTTTTTTCTTCCAATCATTATTAAATTAATAAGTTCATATGTGTTTTATGCTTTCTATTTCGTTTACCTCCCATGATCATTGAGGATAATAGTTTAGGGAATAGATTTATTATGAGTGATTGACAATAATAATAAAACCAAAATTAGAATTAAATTAAAAAGTGAACATAAAGAAGTGTAAAGGTAAAATCATATGTCCTATATTCTTTTCCAATAGTCTCATCAAAAGTTATTTCATTTTATTTGCTTTAAGTTGCTTGCTAATTTGATTTATTCTTAATTTCTCATTATGTAATCCTTTTAGTTCAAACAATTAAATTAATATATTACTAGTATTTGAGAACAATCCTTGTGAGATGATATTATAGAACTTATTTTAGAATCATTTATTCCTTTTTGACAGGTATACTTGCCTACGAATAAAGTTCATATTCACATATGATGAGTTTTTATTAGGGATGACAATTGGTAGAGTACTATAGTACCCATTCCTATACCTGCGTTTTAAAAAAATACTCATATCCGTACCCTTTGGATACCCGCATAGCCATACCCGCCCTTATTACCTGCACTTATCTAAGAAAAAAACATTTATAAAAAAATATGCTTATATAATTTTATATAAGTAATATAATAATACAAAAGTTTGATATATAACTATCGAACAAAGTTCAAGCATAGATAGAAAACAAATATTCAAAAATAACAAGTGCTAAGTGTATTTAAAAACAAATATTCAAACATCAACTTTCTAAACTAAAGTACTTAGAAACTATAAATAAAATTTCACACATAATCTTTAAGATCTTCTTATAACTTGATAGTCCTATAATGTCACTGTCACCACTTTTTTTTATAAAAGATCAATAACATCATATATTATTGCTCCCATTATAGATTTATTCATGAGATTATATATATATATATATATATATATATATATATATATATATATATATATATATATATATATATATACGGTAATATCCTTACTTTAATTCAAATAATATCTCTTAATATTACATAATATCTTAAGATAAACTAGATAAAAATTCAAAAAAATTTGAGTAATTTTGAAAAATTTCACAGATGCATGAATATAAATTATAAATTGATAAAGGTTGACAAACTTTAAAACTTTACAAGTGTAAAAGTCTCATTCATAATGAAGTAAAAATACATTTTTATAACTTGAATTATAATTAAAATAAAAATTGAGATTTATGTAAAATACACACACACACACACACACACATATATATATATATATATATATATATATATATATAATTCAAACATATAGTATAAACAATGCTATTTTAAAATTTTCAACTAAGACTGAGTATAAATTATAACTTAAACAATTAATTATTACATATAAACCTCTAATCATCATTTACAATATGTTTGTAAGTAGTACTTCAAGTTCTAGGTACAAACTCAATCAATATAATTACATCCTTCAAAATAACCGGTTCCAACATAGCAATTCTTTTCTTATCATTCCTTGTGAGTATGATCCTATAGCGGATGGATATTTTTTTAATTTATTTTTTACTTGAAAATATTTGTAAGAGTGAGTATCCCTTACCCACTAAAATTCTTATTCTATAAAAATAATAAAAAAAATAATACAGAAATATTTTCCAATACAACATATAACAAATAGAAATATTTCATTATTAAAGAGTTTAATCAAACCAAGTTATATTCATATTTATCATTCATCATTTAATCATACACTTTTCATATCTTATCTAGTCAAACAAAGATCATCCATACATATTATTCCACACTTAACCTGACATCATTATTCAATTCATAACTTTGTGCCACTTTATCTATTTCAAGTTTGAACATCTCATTACTAACAGTACTCTAAGTACTCTCAGACTCTAAATCGTTGCCAACGTACTCTTCCTAGTTACGAAGGACTTACGTAACATGGTCAGTTAAACCACATACAGATACAATGTGTGCGTTCACAATTTTTCAAGCAAAGGTATAGTTAGGAGTACGATTAAGAAATGAGTGGCCTGTAAATGTATCCTACTTTTACATTGTGTACACATCAATGTATCCTTGAACTATTCATACAGTATCTTAACAGTGGCACATCAATCATATTATTCTAATACATATGTTACAATCACAGTAATCAATGTACTATAACATATGTGTTATAATCTCACTTGTCGGTAGATCACAACGCATATATCATAATTGCACTAATCAGTGTTTCTGTGACACATATATTAGTTACTCTCTTTTTACTTACATTTTCTCAACACTTTCATACATTTTTGTCAATTTCCTTTTCCAGCAACTTTTATATATTCACCCCAACCTCATACATTTCTATTCAGTATTACATTTTCCATAATATCTTTCTCATTATTTTATTAAGTAAAACATATCTAATGTTTTGTATATCCAAACTTAGTCCAATTTACATATTTATAATGAAACACACTTCTTTATTTAAACAGCTAAATGATTTCGTCAATCTTATAGAAAATCAAGTTATTCATTTCAGTACATAATCATAAAACAAAAACATATTATTATACAAATCAATATAATACATCGAGGGTTGGACACCTTCGGTCTCAGTCAAAATTGTGCAATCTAGAATATATTGCTGGATCACATTCTCTCGATTTTAATAGAGTCTTCTATCCTAAAGTTTAGCATATTCCACTTTTCCACCATTCAGCACATATATTTGTAAAAGTATAATAACTTATCTATAAAACTGCTAAACTCATTCTTACTCGTGACCTTTTATGGTAAACTTTGTCTCAGATAATTTTAAACAGATAAAAAACTTTTGTTATACCAAAAATCCATTTTCCTTATATAGTTTCAAGAGAACTTTATGGATTTGCTATTTAGAATAAGGTAGTCTCGTTCTTTCAAAATCAATAGACATATTTAGATAGAATCTAGGGTTCAGAGTAACTCCCCTTAGCTGGAGATGGATCTCTACACTAAGTTCTTCATAAGCTCAAGAGAAAAACTCTACTTCTTGACCTGGAACACTATCCAATAACTAGAGTTCTTCCTAACATTACAAGATAGATTACTATTATGAGAAGGAAGAACAGCAAAATAAGAATAAGATTCAAAGGCTAGGCTTTGGAAACTTACTTAGATTTGAGTGAAATAGACGTTTGAGCTCAAATTCGAAGGAGATTCAAGATTAGAGAGGCTTTCTCTAAGAAAGGAGAGGGAGAGAATGAAGAAAATAGAGAGGGAAAGGTGTTTTAGTTCTAAATGAAGGTTTTTAGGACAAAAGTTCTTTAAATATTCTTCAAACTCACAACTTTTTCTCTACAGTGAAAAGACCAAATAACATTTTTTTCTTTATTATCTGTCATTCTAGCTATAACAAAAGATCCTTGCTACAGCGAAAGCTTCTCGTTGTAGCGAGAATGCTGATTGGTTATCCTTATCCATTTCTTGCTACAGTGAGAGAACTCCAGAAAGCCTGATTCTGGATGTTTTTTCTTGTTACATCAAGATATCTTGCAGTTTATACCAATTAAACTCTCTTAATTTCAAACATGTACAAACAACTAACTTAAATTGCAATAATAGAAAATAACAAAATAAGGGTGTTACACACACACACACACACACACACACACACACATAAATATATGGATATAATACAGAAGATATAATTTACAAAAATTAAATTTTAACATTCAACAGAATAACAAAGCTCCAATGACATTTTTATACAACCAAAAAATTTATATAAGTAAATGTATTTACAACAATTGCTCTACATAAAGCTCAAAATACAAATTTATGAACAATAATTACATTTATGAAGACTGTAGCTAAATAGTCTAAACCTATCACTAAGACCTAGACTAACAAAATAAATAAAACTACAATTTTTTCTAAAAATCTTGATGACTCCAAAAATCACTCAGTTAGAGCTTCCAACATGAGAACTAGATGCATTATCTGTCACATCTATTCACATACAATCCTACGATCATCACAACACACATACCAACACAAACAAAATGTAAGGGTGAACTTATATAAATAATAGTCATTACTAAAGAGTGTGAAAACATCAGAAATATTTATACAGCTTTTATAATTCTCAACAGGCAAGACAATAATATTAGCCAATTGATGCAACATGTTCAGCTCATTCCCAGCCCAACTAATGCTAATGTAACAAACTAAAAACTCGTTTAAAGGGGAAGAGAGATAGAGAAAGCTAAGTGCTTGTTTGTTTTTATTTTAATTTTTTAAAAAATCATTTAACATAAATTTTATTCTTATTTTCTTCTTAAAAATTGTATTTTAAAAACTAAAAAACAAATAAAAAACAAACAAGCACTTACTAACTGCCAAAAGTATCTTCATTCTAATGGGGGGGGTGAAAGAATGAAATGGAGGGACACTTGGAATTGTCAACTTCTTCCCACAACTGCAAGTAGGAGGTGATTCAAAGTCATCATTTTGAGAGGAGGTCCACTTGCTATTTGGAGAAGAAGTTTTGAGGCAAGTAAAAGCAGACTCCTGGAACAATTTGATTAGAATTTTCAAACTTAGGTTGAGATTGTGGAGCATATGATGTTCCAAGCATTTGACTACCAACAAATCCTAAAGTGGTGATGGTAGCAACAAATCTTGGTGACATACCTTTTGATGGAAAAGGAGGTAACATTAGTCTATCACATGAAAATGAATCAAGATTAATAATAGTGATGAATCCATATTTTTACTGATATTTTACCATAATTCTAGCTCATTTAATAAGGAAAATATATGAAGAAAGTAGAAAAACTCAGAAAAAGAGAATGATTGAAAGTTTTATTTCAATTTGTAGTTATTTTCGCATTTGTAGAATTTATGCTTAGTTCTTAAGGAATTTATCTTGTTTTTGAAGGAATAATCTGAGCAAAAGTCATGGAAATGGATTATCAATGGAAAGGAAGAGGAAGAATGGCAATGTTGGACTCCAAAATACAAGAATTATGGGATGCAGGCTGGGCGTGATCACTATTGTTAGTGAAAGTGATCATTCCAGAGCCTAAATGAGAAGAGGAGCCTGTGCGTAATCACTTTTATTTACAAGAGTGAGCGTTGCCAGTGTGCGTTATCACTTTCGCCAACAAAAGTGAACGTTCCAGAGAGACTTCATTCCTGATGGGCTGCGCGTTGTCACTTTCGCCAACGAAAGTGAGCGTTCCAGAGGCACTTGTATCAGGACAGCTTGCGCGTGGTTATTATTACTCACGAAAGTGATCACGCGTAGCCCTCAACCTCCTGCGTTGTCACTCTTATGAATTAAAGTGAATGTTTCAGAGAAGCCTTCAACTCTGCAAGTTGCGCGTGGTTACTCTTGCTCTTGAAAGTGAACACGCGCACTACATAAAGCTTCTGCGTGGTTACTCTTGTGAAGAAAAGTGACAACGCGCAGAACTAGGGTTTCTATAAATACATGATTGAAGCGCGAAACTAGGGGTCTTTTGCTCATTTTCTGTTTTCTTAGTTAGATTCTCGTTGAGAGAGAGTGGAGAGAAGATTGGGGTCGAAGCTTGAAGCTCCAAGAAGAGGGATCGGATTGGAGCTCGTGGCCATGACTGCTCTGCATTCTTCTTCTTCATCATCTTCTTCTTTCTCTATTTTTGTTGCAATGTGTGCTTAATTTACCATAGTTAGGGGTTTATGGAAGTCGAATTGATGTATTGATTCGACTTTATCTTCTAAACTTTAAGTTCTTGGATTAATTGAGTTGTTAATTCTGCTTTTCATGCAATCTTTGAATGGAAATTCATTTGATTAATCAAGAAGAATCTTTACCAATGGGAATTGGATTGTTTGCTCCAATCTGAATTGGCAACCAGAGTTTAGGGATTTCTTAGGGATAAGGAGACCTAATTCTGCAATCTTATAGTTCTAATTCTTAATGCAACCTGAAATTGAATCTCACCTAAGGGATTAGGGAGGTTTAGTGGATTGTTAGGGTCAATGAGTTAAGGAATTAACCTTTGGCTAGGTATATGTGAAACTGATTGTCAATCATTCAATTGCTTGAATGTTCAGAGGATTTAATTGGATTGATATTGATATTCTTGTGAAGTAAATTCCTAACTATCCTTCATTGCTATTTCATTTCATCACAAATCTTATACTCTGTTTTTCTGCAAGTTCTTTACTTTTGATTGCTCTGATTATTGCTTTTATATGATACAACTCTCTTCCCAAATTCGTATGGCTCAAATGGTTATTTTTCTGTGAAGTGATAATTGAGTTCCTAATTCCCTGTGGAGACGATACTCGGATCTTAAATTTACTCATTACTTGCTGCAATCCTAGTGTACTTGCTAGTGTTTAGATTGCAAACAACAAGTTTTTGGCGCCGTTGCCGGAGAATTTGAGTTTCAATATCATTAGTAACATAAGAATAGCTAGATTGAGTATTTTGTTTCTCTGAATTTCTGTAGTATTAGTCTGTAGTTAGACATTTTGTCCATTCTGTATAATTCTGCAGCTTTTAAACTTGTGTTTCAATTACTTTTACTGATATTTGTTGCATAATTTTCGTGGTGCAGTTCTGAATACTAACTTGTAGTTTACTTTTGCTTCATTTTGATTTGTATATGCGTGGCAAAAACAAAAACAAATCAACTCTAGTCTTTGATCCTGACATAGACATAACCTTAAGGAGATTGAGAAAAGAGTCTAGAGCAGAAAAAGTCATAGGGAATGATAGTGAATTAGAAGCTGTTCATTCTCCAGAATTTCAGAACAATCCTAGAGTGAAAAGAACACCTACATCTTTGAGACAACTAAATTCAAAAATAGAGATGGCAGAACAAAATAGAATTAGAACATTAGGGGACTATACAATTCCTAACATGCAAGGTTTTAACTCTTCTATAATCAGGCCAACTATTCAAGCCAACCATTTTGAGATTAAACCTGCCTTATTACACTTAGTCCAACAAGATCAGTTTTCTGGTAGACATTCTGATGATCCTAACCTACATATTTCATATTTTCTACAGCTAGGTGACACCATAAGAATAAATGAGGTTAGTGAAAAAGCCATTAGACTGAGACTATTTCCTTTTTCCTTGAGAGATAGAGCAAAATGCTGGTTACAAGCTCAACCACAAGGAAGCATTACAACTTGGACAGAACTTGTGAACAGGTTTCTAACCAAGTACTTCCCTCCATCCAAAGCTGCTAAGCTGAGAGGAGAAATTACATCCTTTGTTCAGCAAGATGGAGAATCATTGTATGAAGCTTGGGAAAGATACAAAGAATTGCTAAGAAGGTGTCCACATCATTGTATTCCAGATTGGATGCAATTGGAAACTTTTTATAATGGGATGAATGCAGTAACAAGAACAATGGTTGATGCTGCTACTGGAGGTTCATTAAATACAAAGTCCTTGGAAGAAGCTTAGAGGATTATTGACATGATGGCATCTTCAATGTATCAGAATTAAAACTCAAGGAATCAAGGAAGAAACTTTGGTCATAAAGCTAAGGTTCTGGAAACTTTTCTTGCACAAAATCAAATGTTTTTAGAACAATTAGCTGCCTTAATACAACAAATCAACAATCTGCAAACAGGGAGTATGCCTACTAGTCAGCTAAGTTGTGATTTTTGTGGAGGAAACCATGTAAATGGTGCATGTGAGGCATCCACAAGTGAACCACAAGAGCAAGTGAATTATATGAATAATTTTCAGAGACAACAGCCATCATATCCCCCTGGATTTCAATTTTCGAATAATAGAACTCAGCAGTATTCTAATTGGAATAATCAATATTCTGCTACAAAGAATTCTAACTCAAATTTGCCTTTTTCTAATGCAGGTCCAGCAACACAACAGCCTTATTTTCAAAGGAATTCATCCACTCAACCTCAAGGAAATCAGAAATTTTCCAGACCTGTGAATGAGAGGTTGACTGAGATGGAAGAAACTATGCTGCAATTCATGAAGGTGACTCAAACAAGCTTCAAAAACCAAGAAGCTTCCATGAAGAAACTAGAGACACAGATTGGACAATTAGCTGAACAACTATCCAGCAGGGATGAAAGAAGATTTCCAAGCAATACAGTAATCAATCCTAAGGAGCAATGTCAAGCTATAACTACAAGAAGTGGAGCTGTAGTTGCAAGTCCTAAACCTGAAGAAAAGAAAGTAAATGATGTAGCAGAGAGGAAAATTGAACAAGATCTGCAACAAGGAAATTTTAAACTATTGACGAAAGACCATTTAGAAGAAAAAGAAAAAGTTCCCATGAATTCTGAAAGGAAAACAAAAAAGCAACTCTTTGAGGAAGCTTGTAAGCCAACAGACCCAGAAAAATACAAGAGGCTGCCTTATCCTCAAAGAGTCCAAAATCCTAAACAAGAGGAACAATTCGAAAGGTTTATGAATGTCTTTAGGAAATTACAAATTAACATTCCTTTTGCAGAAACTTTGAAGCAAATGCCTTAATATGCAAAGTTCATGAAAGAACTACTTTCCAGAAAAAGGAAGCTAGAGCATGACAAAACAATACCTTTGACAGAGGAGTGCAGTGCCATTCTTAAGAGAAAATTCCTCAAAAGTTGAAAGATCCTGGATCATTTAGCATTCCTTGTGAAATAGGAAACTGCACTGTGGGAAGAGCATTGTGTGACTTGAGAGCAAGCATAAATCTGATGCCATTAGCTGTTCTACAGAAACTTGGCATAGAGGAAGTGAAGCCTACCAACATTACACTGCAGCTAGCTGATAGATCATACACTTATCCATATGGAGTTGTTGAAGATTTATTAGTTAAAGTTGACAAGTTCATTTTTCCTGCAGATTTGTAATTCTGGACATGGAAGTGGATTCTAACATTCCTTTGATCCTAGGGAGGCCATTTCTTGCAACCGGGAGAGCTTTAATAGATGTGCAAAAAGGTGAACTTATGCTTCGAGTTTAAGATGAGAAGGTAATATTTAATGTGTTTGAAGCTTTAAAATATCCAGTTGAAGATAATACATGTATGAAGGTAGATATACTGGATGCTTTTATTACACAACACCATATGAAAGAATTTGATGAAACTGCTGTGTTAGAAGAAATAATATATACAGGGAATGACAAATTTGAAACTCTGAATGAAGAAGATATCATGGAAATGCAGCAGCAATTGGAAGCTCTGCCGATGCAAAAACCTGCAGAAAATTTAGTGAAAGAAGAGCTGAAAAAGGACGCTAAAGAAGAAGAAAAGCAGAAGCTAGAACTGAAACAACTTCCTTCACACCTGCGGTATGCATTTCTGAATGAGAAACATGAAAATCCAGTCATCATCAACAATGAACTTAAGGAAGAACAAGAGGAAAAATTGTTAAGAATCTTAAGAGAACACAAATCTGCAATTGGCTGGAGTATTGCAGATCTGAAAGGTATAAATCCCTCATTTTGTAAGCACATAATTTTATTTGAAGAGAATTTTAAGCCTGTTGTGCAACCACAAAGGAGGTTAAACCTAGTCATGAAAGAGGTAGTTAAAAAAGAGATCATGAAGTTGTTAGATGCAGGAATAATATACCCTATTTCTGACAGCAATTGGGTAAGTCCAGTCTAAGTTGTTCCAAAGAAAGGTGGTATGACAGTTGTACCTAATGAAAAGAATGAACTTGTCCCTACTAGGACTGTGACTAGATGGAAAATGTGCATAGACTATAGGAAATTAAATAATGCAACCAGAAAAGACCATTTCCCACTACCATTTGCAGATCAAATGCTAGAAAGACTTGCTGGACATTCATTTTATTGTTTTCTTGATGGGTATTCAGGATATAATCAAATAGTTGTGGATCCTTTGGATCAAAAGAAAACTGCATTTACATGTCCATTTGGAGTCTTTGCATATAGGAGAATGCCATTTGGTCTGTGTAATGCCCCTGCCACTTTCCAAATATGCATGCTTTCTATTTTTTCTGATTTGGTAGAAAACATCATAGAAGTGTTCATGGACGATTTCTCTGTTTTTGGTGATTCTTTTGATGATTGTTTAGCTAATCTATCCACTGTTTTACAGAGATGTCAAGATACTAACCTTGTGTTGAATTGGGAGAAGTGTCATTTCATGGTACAAGAAGGCATTCTCCTTGGTCACAAAATTTCAGAAAAGGGAATGGAGGTGGACCAAGCTAAGATAGAAATCATTAGTAAATTGCCTCCACCTATCAATGTTAAGGGAGTTAGAAGTTTTTTAGGACATGCTGGTTTTTATAGAAGATTCATAAAAGATTTTTTTAAGATTGCTAAATCCTTGAGTAATTTACTTATAAAAGATGCAGATTTCATATTTGATGATAATTGTTTGCATGCATTTTCTGTTTTAAAAGAGAAACTGATTTCTGCACCTATTCTTGCAAAACCAGATTGGAAATTACCTTTTGAACTCATGTGTGATGCAAGTGATAGTGCAGTGGGTGCTGTGTTAGGACAAAGAAAAGATAGGAAATTACATGCTATCTATTATTTAAGCAAAGTGTTAAATCCTGCACAAGTAAATTACACAACAACAGAAAAAGAACTTTTAGCTGTTGTACATGCTTTTGATAAATTTAGGCCATATTTAATGGGTTCAAAAGTGATTGTATACACTGATCATGCTGCTCTTAAATACCTTTTGACAAAACAGGATACAAAACCCAGGTTATTAAGATGGATTTTGCTACTCCAAGAATTTAAGCTAGAAATCAAAGACAAGAAAGGAAAAGAAAATTGTGTAGCAGACCACTTGTCCAGACTTCCTTTAGAGAGTTTAACCACTGAATCATTGGAAATAAATGAAGAATTTCCAGATGAAAAGCTGTTTGCAGTGGAAAACATGCCTTGGTTTGCTGACATTGCAAATTTTAAAGCCACTCAATTTATTCCAAAGAGGTTTACTTGGCAGCAAAAGAAGAAGTTCTTATATGACAGCAAATTCTATGTGTGGGAAGACCCATATCTGTTCAAAATTGGAATAGATGGGTTAATTAGAAGATGTATTCCACAAAGTGGGTAAGCTGAGATACTATGGCATTGTCACAATTCAGAATATGGAGGCCACCATGCAAGTTCAAGGACTGTTGCAAAAGTCTTGCAAGCAGGTTTCTTTTGGCCTACACTCTTCAAAGATGCCAAGAAGTATGTGGAAAACTGTGATAAATGTCAAAGAACTGGAAATATTTCAAGAAGACATGAGCTGCCATTAACCAACATCCTAGAAGTGGAACCATTTGATGTATGGGAGATTGATTTCATGGGACCATTTCCCCCATCATTCTCACACGAATACATTCTAGTTGCAGTGGATTATGTGTGTAAATAGGTAGAAGCAATTCCCACCAGATCAAATGATGCAAAGGTAGTGATTTCTTTTATAAGAAAGAACATTTTTTCAAGATTTGGTGTGCCTAGAGTGCTGATAAGTGATGGAGGTACTCACTTTTGCAACAAGTATCTTGAAGCTGTATTAATGAAATATGGTGTGAAGCATAAAGTTGCTACTCCATACCATCCACAAACAAGTGGACAAGTGGAGGTTTCAAATAGAGAGATCAAGCAAATTCTAGAGAAAGTAGTGAATAGTTCAAGGAAGGATTGGTCAAAGAAACTGGATGACTCACTGTGGGCATATAGAACTGCTTTTAAAACTCCAATTGGTATGTCTCCATATCAGCTAGTATTTGGAAAGGCCTGTCACTTACCTCTAGAGCTAGAGCACAGAGCATATTGGACTATCAAGTGGCTTAACTTTGATTTGTCAAGTGCTGGAAAGAAGAGAGTTTTACAGTTGCATGAATTGGAAGAATTCAGACAACAAGCTTATGAGAATGCAAAGTTGTACAAAGAAAGAACCAAGAGGATCCATGACAAATTTATTCTGCAAAAAGATTTCAGACCTAGCCAGCAAGTACTATTATTCAATTCAAGATTAAAATTGTTTCCAGGGAAACTGAAATCTAGATGGTCTGGACCGTTTTTAATTAAGGAAACTTCTCCCTTTGGAGTAATTCTTATAGAAGATCTGAAAATAGGGAAAGAATTCAAGGTCAATGGCCAAAGATTGAAGATCTATCATGGAGAGGAGTTTACAAGGAACATATCATGCATGAAACTGATTTCTCTTGAGTGAGAAACATTTAATGTCAAGCTAATGACATTAAAGAAGCGCTTTGTGAGAGGCAACTCACATTTCTAACCCAATTTAAGTTTTCTGCATTATTTTTGAATTAACAGTATTCATAGAAGTCAAAGTCTGAACTTTTCATCTTGGTTACCTTGCTGAATCTGATGTTTGGAATAAATCTGGTGGCTGAAACAAGAATGCAGATTGGAATTAATTAGAATGCTTAAAGTTCTTGTACAGTATGAATAATAGTTATCAAATTCTGCAAATTTTCTGCAAAATACAAAGTTCTGCATCATACTCATCATATTCTGTAATTTTGATGCAAAAGGTAAATTTTGAAGCATGCTAAATCTGTGATTTGTAGCGAATTTGATAAATGCAATTGGACTTCATGCTATAATGTGTTATGGAAAAGTCAGAATTGCATTGTGAATATGTTAAGCAGAAATTCTACAGAATTCAATTGTGATGTTTGTTGCATCTGTAATTTGGAGCGAATATGATGAATGAATTGAGAGCTCATGATAGGAGTGTGTAATGTAAAAGTCAAAACTGCATAAGTAGGGAGTGAATACATGTTCTGCAGAAATTCTGCAGAATTCAGCCTTGGATGAATGTTGCATATATAATTAAGGGTGAACATGATGAGGGAAGTAGGTATTTTATATGATGAGTGTGTATTGGAATAATTATGATTTGTTAAGTGAGCCAATTAAAGTTTAGAGAACTTGGATTGATGAAAGGAATCACTCTTTTGCAAGAAAGCAATCACGCATAGATAGAATTCTGAGATTTCCCCTCTGGAATAATCACTCTCGCTGATGAGAGTGATAACGCAGAAACTGACTGGGAAACACAGCTCTCTGGAACAATCACTCTCGCTGATGAGAGTGATAACGCAGAGGCAGATGAGAAAAACACACTCTCTGGATCACTTCCTTTCCTTGTCAAGAGTGACCACGCGCATGTAAGTATGGAATATTTCATAGCGCGTTACTCCTTTTACTGATAAAAGTAACCACGCTCAAGCAATAAGCTTGCGCGTTATCACTTTGCCCAGTAATAGTGATAACGTGCATTGCATTCAAAATTTCCAAGCTCTCTGGAACACTCACTCTGTTCGACAAGAGTGATAACGCAGAATTTTATTAATAAGGAAACGTTCACTTTTCACTTAAAAAGTGGTCACGTGCACACGCGTGACCCCAGACTCAATATAAAGGAACCACGCTCACATCCATTTAAACCTAAATCCCCATTTTCCTCTGAAATTCCTCTGACTTTCAATCTTTCGTGAAGCAAGCAGCAAGTAATTGCTCCCACTTTTTCACTGTCATTCACATTTCTGAAGCTCAAGGTACGTTCTCTGTATTCTACGAAATTGTATTTAGGGTCTTTCTTTGTTGCAACTCTGGAAAAATGTCAAAAATGGCAAGTGGGGAAATATCTTGAGCGTATTCGATTTAAGGAACTTTGAATACTGTGAATAGTTTTCAAAGTCATTCAATCTCCTCTGTTAACATATTCACATCTGCATTATGCGAAAAACCTGAACATGACTTTGAAAGAAATAGAAATATTCCAGTTGCCATCAACGAAAATACTCTTTGCATGCAATATTTGAATGTTGATGTCTGAACTGAGTTGTATGGAACGAGTTACTGTTGTATATTGCACTGCATGATTGTACAGATACCATACTGATAAGTCCTGCATTAAGCTGATATTTAGTCTTTGATGATAATGAATGAGTGCGCTGTTCTAATTGTATGTGATTCAAAGAAACAATAGGCAATATTCTGGATGGAATTTTACTGTCAGAAGATAATTTCTGTTAGGAACCATTCGAGCATGTATTGCACTTCTAGTGGGCAGGATGAATGTGCATTAGTAGTTGAAATTTGGTTGAAAATTCTGATTCTTTTTCTGCATTCTTGGTGAAATTGGGAACTCTGAGGGAACAAATTAGGAAGGCCAGTCTAAAATCCCCTGAATATGGTTTGATTAATTTTGTACCTAAGTGCTGGTATATCTGAAAAGTGACAATTTTGCTCTGATAAATAACTTTTGTCCTTACATAAGAGAGCATGTAAAAAAATATGTTGATGACCTATAATAGCATCTCTGCGTTAACCTGATGTGCTTTGAGAGTGTGCACTCTAAACTACAAATTTAAAGGTTTAACCAATTTTGACTGTGATTGCTTAGTAATTTGCAATATTGCTTGTGTGTTTTTATGATTACATCCTCATGACAGCAACTGATTGTAAAAAGATCCATACTGCAAATTGGAATTCTGCACATGGATTGATTGAATTTGTCTAGTAAAGAGATGTATACTATCACAATTCTGTGTCATGAATTTTAAACTGTCAAATTACTTGCTTGTTATTTTTGCAGCCACTTCAAAATGGTCAGAACTTCTTTGAATACACCAGTTGGACCTTCTAAGAAGACCAAAGCTGGATCTGCCAGCAACACTCCAAGAAGGAGATCTATCAGGAATATTCAAGCTGGAACAGCCAAGAATTCTCCAACCACAAAAAGAGCAAGAACTGATGGTGTCTCACCTTCCTCACCCATTGAAATCGCTGACCCTTCTCAGCCAAGAGTAACCATACCTGCAACCTCTTCACCACCTCAGCCGACCAGAAGAAATGCTCCTTCTACCTCTACCCCTACTGATCATGATCCAAGGTTCAGGCGTATTGCTCACGAAAACTATTTCAAGGCAAATATTCTGAGGAGGAAGATTGTCCCAGATAGAGCCTTTGAAATTGCTGAAGGCAACTACCCTGAGTACCCAGAAGAAATTCAGAAAAGGGGATGGGACAACTTCTGCTCCTTGGCTGATAATGGTTGGAGAGAAATTACACAGGAGTTTTATGCAAATGCAATGCGGTTCAAGGGAGACCAAATTCCCAAATTTCACACAATGGTCAAGGGTATGAGGGTGGATTTCACTGCTGCCAACATCAATCGAGTGTTGGAAATTTACATTGAAAGGCAACCTGGGCAGATGGACTTCACTGACTTTAAGAATAGTGCAGACAAGGATTATATTGAAATCCTGCACAGAATTGGAAGGCCAGGCACAACTTGGCAATTGAACCTCGCCCAAAAACCCAAGTGTATCACCACCAAGAACCTGCTACCATTTGCTAAAGTCTGGAGTACTTTTCTGTTGAACTCTTTCATGCCAGTCAAGCATAGTTCAACCCTGGCAGTAAAGAGGGCTGAATTATTGTTTGCTATCGTTAATGATATGTACATTGATGTGGGGGAAGTAATTAGTGAATGTATCTTAAATATTTTGAAAACAAAAAGAGATTCACTATCTTTTCCCTCATTAATCACTTTACTTTGTGAGGATGCAGGGGTTGAAGTTGGAGAATACCAAGAGAAAATCAGATCTGCTCCCCCTATCTCTGTCTCAATGGTAAAGGAAATCTATGCCACCACCTCCTGCACTTCAGCTGCACCTATCCCCACCCAGTTCAGAAAGGAGAAACCAATGAAGATGAAGGACATCCTACATCTTTTGGTTGAAAGGCAAAATCAATTGGCTAAACGACAAACTGAGCTCCACAGCAGTTTGAAGGCAGGAACTATGCTATTGGAATGTGTGTTGATGAATCTTGGTCAGAAGATGGGAATGACCAAAGATGAACTTTATCACACACCAGATTTGGCCGAGAATGCTCAATGTCTATGCTCATCAGTCTTTAAAGACTTGCCAATCTACAAGACTCATTTTCCACAGCCAACTGAAGAAGTGGTGGAGGAAGAAGAAGATGAGGAGGATGAGGAAGAAGATGAAGATGAAATTTCTGATAAGGAGGATGCCTAAGATGACTAGTTTAGGATTTTTGTTTTCTTTTCTGTTAATTCGAATTTTCTCTTGACGGTCTTGTAATTAAGTTTCAAACTTTTTGGTTTCATTTTAGAATTTGGGTTTGTAATTTGCACACTTGGTATATTTTGGTTTCATGCTAATTCTGAACAATTATGTTTTGAACACACATTAATTTTGCAGAATTCAATCCCTTTTCACTTGATAATTGACGGAATTTTTGGTGTTTTGTGCAGAAAATGTCACAACCACACAACACTCACACACCATGGAAGCTGACACTTGCACAAGCTGCCATAAAAGGGGGGTTTCATTCTCTACCTCTTATTCATGAGTTAGCTTCACATTACACTGAATTATTCCTGAAAAACACCAAAATACTAGAATATATAATAAATTGTTGGCTGTTAATCAAATAAAAATGATTGACAATTTTGTGAATTCTGTGTGAATTTCTTTTTAAGTTGTTTTTCCCATTCTCAAAATGAGATTACACTTGTATTTTAAAAAATGAGGCAGTTGCCACTAGGTGCATATATTTCTGAAAAGTGCATTGTGTTTTCATTAATCCACATGATCACTTATAAATACCTAGTGAGATTTGAACTGTCTAATTCTTTTTCTTGTGTGATTAATCATATTTGGCTGCATTCTCTAGAACTTGCCCTTGTTCTTAAATTGAATATGCATGTTACAATTTTCACCCACATGATAGAGGCCATGATTGATATCCTAGTCAGCCTAAATGCCTTCCTTTATGATTGAATGTCTTAGTTCACCCTTTTGAGCTTAATATCCCTTTTCTTGAAATTACCTCATTATAAGCCTTGCTGAAAAACCAATTTTTACCATTCAAAAGATCAGAGGCATAATGAGTTTAATCAAGAATGAGTTTTAAAACTAAGTTTGGGGTGGTATCCAGATTTTAATTGCTTGAGGACAAGCAATGTTCTAAGTTTGGGGTGGGAAATAGCATGCTATCTAAGTTTGAGTTCAACAAGCCAGAAAGAAAGAACAAAAGTGCTGCAGTAAAATTAAAAATTTATGAAGCAAAGCTGTGAAAAGAACAAAAATGTGAGTTCAAAAGAAAAGAAGTGCAGCAAAGTGCTGCAGAAAAAGAAAAAAAATAAAAATAAGAAAAGAGATGAAAATTCTGCTGCAAGAAAAATTTTGTTTGCTGCATAAGTGAGAGAATTAAGGAGGAATAATGCAGATCCAGGATAGTTTTAAAACAAATCACTCAAAATGCCTCTGATCTTTTGAAATTGCATGTATTGTTTTCCATTTTCTTTGATACCTACCTTAACCTTAGCCTTGTTATAACCTGAAAAAGTACTCTAGATGTGTGATTAATTGTACTAAGCAGAGGAGATGGAGAAATTGGGCAAGCATATGGTAGAGTGCAGTGAAATTGATGATTTAGAGTGAAAACAGCACCTAAACACTGTTGAGTGATGAGAGAAACACTTCCAAGTGAGCTGTGATCATGTTGATTAATTGTACTCACATGAATTTTGATGAAAAATATGAACTTAGGTAGCAATTCTTACTCAATGATGATTATGCAGTAGGAATATCATGATGAGTATTTGGATGAACAACTTGATTGAAAATTTTGCAGAAAACACAGAATTAGAAATTAGAAAAATATGAAATAAGCAGCTTATGAACTGAATTTGAAAATGGAGGAACTTACCCTTGGTTTAGTTTGATTTGCTTGAGGACAAGCAAAAATTCAAGTTTGGGGTGGTGATGAATCCATATTTTTACTGATGTTTTAGCATAATTCTAGCTCATTTAATAAGGAAAATATATGAAGAAAGCAGAAAAACTCAGAAAAAGAGAATGATTGAAAGTTTTATTTCAATTTGTAGTTATTTTCGCATTTGTAGAATTTATGCTTAGTTGTTAAGGAATTTATCTTATTTTTGAAGGAATAATCTGAGCAAAAGTCATGGAAATGGATTATCAATGGAAAGGAAGAGGAAGAATGGCAATGTTGGACTCCAAAATACAAGAATTATGGGATGCAGGTTGGGCGTGATCACTATTGTTAGTGAAAGTGATCATTCCAGAGCCTAAATGAGAAGAGGAGCCTGTGCGTAATCACTTTTATTTACAAGAGTGAGCGTTGCCAGTGTGCGTTATCACTTTCGCCAACGAAAGTGAACGTTCCAGAGAGACTTCATTCTTGATGAGCTGCGCGTTGTCATTTTCACCAACGAAAGTGAGCGTTCCAGAGACACTTGTATCAGGACAGCTTGCGCATGGTTACTATTACTCACGAAAGTGATCACGGGCAGCCCTCGACCTCCTGCGTTGCCACTCTTATGAATTAAAGTGAATGTTCTAGAGAAGCCTTCAAATCTGCAAGTTGCGCGTGGTTACTCTTGCTCTTGAAAGTGAACACGCGCACTACATAAAGCTTCTGCGTGGTTACTCTTGTGAAGAAAAGTGACAACGCGCAGAACTGGGGTTTCTATAAATTCATCTTCATCTTCTTCTTTCTCTGTTTTTGTTGCAATGTGTGCTTAATTTCCCATAGTTAGGGGTTTATGGAACTCGAATTGATGTATTGATTCGACTTTATCTTCTAAACTTTAAGTTCTTGGATTAATTGAGTTGTTAATTCTGCTTTTCATGCAATCTTTGAATAGAAATTCATTTGATTAATCAAGAGGAATCTTTACCAATGGGAATTGGATTGTTTGCTCCAATCTGAATTGGCAACCAGAGTTTAGGGATTTCTTAGGGATAAGGAGACCTAATTCTGCAATCTTATAGTTCTAATTCTTAATGCAACCTGAAATTGAATCTCACCTAAGGGATTAGGGAGGTTTAGTGGATTGTTAGGGTCAATGAGTTAAGGAATTAACCTTTGGCTAGGTATATGTGAAACTAATTGTCAATTATTCAATTGCTTGAATGTTCAGAGGATTTAATTGGATTGATATTGATATTCTTGTGAAGTAAATTCCTAACTATCCTTCATTGCTATTTCATTTCATCACAAATCTTATACTCTATTTTTCTGCAAGTTCTTTACTTTTGATTGCTCTGATTATTGCTTTTATATGATACAACTCTCTTCCCAAATTCGTATGGCTCAGATGGTTATTTTTCTGTGAAGTGATAATTGAGTTCCTAATTCCCTGTGGAGACGATACTCGGATCTTAAATTTACTCATTACTTGCTGCAATCCTAATGCACTTGCTAGTGTTTCGATTGCAAACAACAAATAGACATAAATTTTATAAATTTAGTTTTAGGAAAAACCATCTTATTTAAATCTCAATAATTCAACCATTTAATCTTATCAAATTATGCAACATAATATGCACTTAAATTAAAATTTAGTTTATTTAAATAATTTATTTTATAACTTGGTTTTCAAATACATTTTTGTTCTTAGATTTTAACATTATATATATATATATATATATATATATATATATATGTCACCATTTTACTTTTTTCCTTAAATATGATATTTTAATATATACTTGAAATTTCATGTGAATTTTAAAACTCATTATAAATAAAATACTTGTGAATGTAAAATTAGCATTGTTTACATGTATTACAAACCTCTTCATAGACATGTAAGAAGAGCTAAGTAGTTACATTTTTGTGAAAATTTTCAAAAATTGTCCTAGAAATTATTATTAACAAAAAAATCAATACTCTAAGCACCACATTGTTATTGTATGTCGAGTTAGACACGATCTTTATTATTTTTGCCTTCATGAGTATAAAGATTGTATGTAAATTAAGTTTTCATACTTAGCTGAATGAAAAAGAAAAAGAACAAAAAAAAATGTGGACTAATTTTGCATCCAAGTTGCATTGAGCTAGAAAGAAAAAGATAATTTTAAGATTTTGGGTGAGCAAGACACTGTAGTAGTGTGACAATCAAAGTACTAGTGATTGTGAGCCGCAGGTACTAAGATTGTTACATCTTTAGAGAGTAGCTTGACAACTTAGTCGTTGATACCTAAATTGATTTGCAAGAAGTCTTGGTTCTGTAGGTCAGTGGTGTCTTATGATTTGAATGAGATCAACACATTGTTGGGCAATCCCATGGTTTTGGAGGAGGGATGACTATGCATTGTTATTCTCATTTTCTATAGACATGTCACCTTCTTTTGATATGAAAAATGATTCAAATACAGATTGTGTCATTTACTGAAACTGCTTAAGTGATGTACATGTAATCTTATTATGATCATTACTTTTACATCTTGAGCACTTTCTTGAACTTCTTTTCTATATATGATGAGAATTGATTATGACTAACTTTACTCCTAATAGTAGTTGGATCCCTTAATCCATTATGCCCAATGTTAACTCTTGCTGTGTCATTTTGACTTATAGAAATATTACTTTTCACTTGAGAACCTTAAGTGTTGTAGTGATTTATCTTTTTTACAGTAAAAATTTTCTAAACTTTGACAAACAAGTATACCCAACTCCTTATATTGATACATCAATACAACAAGTTTATGCATGGAATGTAAGTACCAATAATTTAATCTATTATTCAAAATGCCTTAAACTAAATCCTTTGTATTCTTTGTCTATTTATCCAATATTAGAAATGTTGGCAATTCTACTGTGTTAAGAAAAATAAGCAGTGCAGAATATGGTCATATGAAAGACCAAATAATTCCATCTTTTGGTACTCATATTTAAATAGATAAATAATTTATGTAAATATCTCTTAACATTGAACTACAAATCATTGTAAATGACTTAACAAGTGTAGTATGAAACAACAAAAAAACTGCCATATAAATGTCTTAACACCTGTCTTTTCCATGCTTTGATAATTTATTTACAATATTGGATCAGTAGGCATATGATAAGTCGGTCTCAAGTTCTTTATATGCAATGCGATTCAAGCACAGTAATAAAGTTAGTAAAATTTTTGTTAAACAACATTGTGAGTTAACAAATCTTCCATTTTATGAGTGCAAACTCCGCTTTGAGTAGTTTTAAGGCCAACAAAAAAAAAAAAACACTTATATGACATATGAATCACATCTTCCTTTTTTGATACATCTTTGTAACCTAATCATTCTCTCACTAATCTAACTTATCCACAATCTCACTCGATTTACGTTGAAACTTATCTACATCATAATCAAATAACATCCAGGAGTCCTAACATTCATAGTTGAATTAAAAAGTTAAAGACAAAACACACAATCTATGGTGCACATTTGGCTACATCCTATTTATGGTATTTCTCAATGCCACATCACTATCCATATTAACTTATACATGTGTCTTATCTTCCATTGCTTCAATGAATTATTCTAATAGCCACACATAAGTTCTTTTAGTTTCAGCTTCTATAACTAGAATAACAAGCACAATAATTTGGTTGGTATAATTTATACTTGAAAAATACCACAATTAGACAATGAAACTAATTCTTTATGTGTTGCATCAAATATCACAATATCACTAAAAATTTTATAATCTATTTTATTAAAGTTATTACTCAAAAATAAATGCTTTAGTCTACTTTTTTTTTTAATCTATAATGTGACGTAAAAAAATGAGTGGATCAATCAATATAAACTCATTAAGGTACTATAATGCACTCATAAAATTTGATTTAAGTATTTTTCTTTACCTTACAATCTGATTATTTTTAGTCATTTTTCTTCCAAACTCATTCATTATTGATATATTTGAATGTATATTTGTGATGACTGAGAATAGTTGTTTTTAGTCATTCTTCTTCCAAAAAATCTTCTGTTCTTCTATCTGCTTGGTAACAATTTTTCTTTATGTTACTGGTTTGATTGAAAAGAAATTGTTGTATTGTTGGGAGGTATGCTTGACCAAACAAATCTTTAATTACGTTATTTTTTTAACATTGCTACCACATGCACAACACTCATTTATGGTACGTTTGGCTCCTTAATAAAGGTGCGTGTATTTAGAATAACTGCTGATATCAAGTAACTTAAGTATAACCAATCAAATTGTTGGAAATTATAGGGTCTAAGTTACCAGTGTTGTGCTTGTCTTATATGCTATTCTCTAAAGTCATAGATTTATTTTTTTAACTAGCAATATAATGTATATCTAACAACTTTCACAAGAAGTCTTCCTACTGGTGTTTTTATAAGATTTTAGAAAATCACATGCTACAAGATAGTAAAAAAATGTCGATACGTAACTTCTTTTTGTAGACCAAATATAAATATAGCGTTTAAAGAAATCATTGTAAAGTTAGGTCACTCCCTCTTCTGCAAAAAGTCCAATGGTGCTTCTACCACGTTTAGTCCAGAATTTTATTTTTATTTTACATGTTTCTTCTATTATTATCATTAAATTAATTTTTTATATAATTTAATATTAAATAATTTTAATTTGACATTTTGAATATGAATCGTGTTAATAATCATAACCAATAAAAGAATGATAAAATTAATTTTTGTTAGTTTTGGAAAACAACTGTCATTTAAATCTCAATGATTCAACCATTTAAATTTATAAAATTATGCAACATAATATGCACTTACATTAAAATACAGTTTATTAAAATAATTTATTTTATAACTTTTTTTCAAATACTTTTTTTTCTTAGATTTTAACATTATATATATATAGTAAAGTTACAAACTCACTATAAAGAAAATACTTGTGAGCGTAAAATTAACCTGTTTATATGTATTACAAACCTCCTTGTAGACATGATTTGATAAGTAATAAGAATTATGTAGTTACATTTTTGTTAGGATTTTCAGAATTTGTCCCATAGTTAATAAGTTTCGTTTCTTTTAGAAATGAATTACAAGACCATAATGTCAGAGTTACATAGAAAATACGGTACGAAGCTATAAAAATAGCAAAAAATAAATATGTATTAAAAATAATGTAGAAAATATGAATTACTATTCACTTAACAACAAATAATGAATTAAAAAAAATTACGATTCACTACCCTGTAGCTAGTGATGGAACACTTAACAATGACCCGTAAAGCAATATATCCTTTAATTAGCAGGGGAACGGTGATTAAAGTCAAAACAATTCATAGAGATCAAAGTTTTAAATCACCCTTCTTTAGGGTTCATTAGAGTAAAGAAAATAAACAAAGGGAAATGGAATACAAATTCATCTTGAAATACTACTATGGCAGCTGAGTGCCAAATTCCAATACTTCCACTAGTTGCCAATTTCATTTTGTACTCCCTTAACAGCTTGCTGCAATATGTAACAAAAAGGTAAGTTTCATCTTCTAACATTCATTCAATGTAGGAAAAGAACAAGTGAACAACGCATATTGGATCCATTGAACAAGCGCTTAATCGAATTGTATTCATCATCACCTGAAAGCATGACAAGGCGTATTGCAGATCACTCGCTAATATTTGGTGGTGTAGAACAACTCTCAATCTGGAATAAATAGACACTGTCATCAGCCTCTTGTCTATGTTAGCCCGTAGTCCACAAAGTAGAACAAATTACTTCACGTATAGAAAGAGAGAATAAAAAATATTGGCCAAGCAGCAATCAGAAGAAGATTTTGGAGCTCACCAATATCAGATTCTAGTCAAGAAATAGCAACTAAAACAAAAAATATCATCTATCTCTAATATTTGAATAGTCATAAGATGTATAAACATTGTCACACTGACAGAAGTCATGCTAATAAAAATACAGACAAGATCAGCATGTTCATTTACTTTCTACGTTTGGACTCACAAATAAGGAGATACTAGACAGCAAATAGCAAGTGAAACATTTTAGTAGCATGCGTGGTTCATGTAATAATTAAGTGCATTAAGGCTCAGTAAGACTCAGTGCTGGACCTAACTTCATTTTATATTTAGCAATTATTTTAATTATTTATAACAGACTGACTGTTGTTAAGGGAAAACAAGACCTTGATGAACTCTCTTGCATCAGAAGGATACCACGTTCTTCCAGGTACTTGCATATCTTTTCTGCTGTAGTCATTGAACCCTCTTCAATGTCAATATATACCTAGTATATCAGGGAAAGAAAAGTTAGCTATCTAGGGATTGTATGGGAGAGAGGTGTTTTGAAGGGGAAGGGAGGGGAGGACATATTTTTTAATTTTAGATTAAGAGAATTATATATCACTTATGAATTGTGATGATAAATAAATTAAGTTTATTTTAATTTATCATAAGGATAAATAAAAAATTGTCATTTATGGCACTTTCAACTTAACATAGTTATTATGCATCTTCAAAAATCTCTAATCTAGGTATTGATTCTTATTTAACATTTAAGTTGTTGGCACTTGGCATTGTAGCCCTAGTGTTGGGACAAAAGCATGACACATAATCAAGCAAGAATAAATCTTGTTCAAAACAGAGGTAATCAGAGCGATAATGAAGTTTCACTAGCTTAGATAAGTAACACTATACTAACTACTCACTATATTGGTCTCCACAGAACACGAATCCACTTTCAGTCCTTTTATCTCATTTAATCCATCTGAAATGAAGTAAAAAATTATAGGAGAAAGACAACTTTAAAAGAAAAAAGTTAGTGAGTTTTAATAAATTATAATTCCTCAAACAGACTAGGACACAATATGGCATCATGTAAAACTGTTTGAAATTTTACCAGCCAAAAATCTAGCTTTCTTGTGATCAAATTCCAGCTGGCCAACATTTTCTTGTAAGGCAACAAGTGCAGCAGCACAAAGGACCCCAATCTGTCTCATTCCACCTCCTAAGGTTTTCCGGAGTCGTCTAGCCTATAAAAACACAGCTAGACTAAAGTATCTGTCCTTTGGGAGAAAATAGCTGCTATTAACTTCTCTAAAAATTTATTGAGTTACCTTGGCTATAAAATTCTTGGAACCAACAATAACAGATCCTACTGGAGCACCGATACCTTTTGATAGGCAAACCTAATTCATAATTAAAAAGGAATCATGAAGTCAGTTCATTTGATTATTATTCAATATAAGGTAGAGAAGTAACATATACAAGTTTGATTTGAAATGGGTAATAAATTATTCCTCTGAAATTCTCTTCAATAAAATGTAAAACTGCCAAAACCAAGAGGCAATACTAAATCTTAGGCAAAAAGGAAAAGGAAAAGAAAGCATACTGAAACCGAGTCAGCTGCTTGGACAAGCCTATGCACTGGAACACGAAGTGCCTGAAAAACCAAAATTTTCAGTTAAACAATTCTGTAGATTGATTCTGTTAGCAGGGAGGAAAAACAAAAAAGTAATGGAACAGTAAGCAGAAAACTGAATGTAGATATATAACAGGATATAAGTGCAGCTAAGCATGCGGATAGAATGGCAGATGGAAAGTCACTGCAGGGTTTTCAACAGGACAACCCATCTAAAAGCTTATATCGTGGTTTTAATTGATAGTTCATTGGTAAAGAGAATAGTTACAGAGATATTTCAGTATTCACAATGCTTCAGCTAGATACAAGGATCTGAAAGTTCTTTGATTATTATGAGATTTTGGAAGTAGACATTATTGCGGTTGAACATTTTCCATCAAGTTGTCTTTAAAAGGAGCTCACATTTCTTAGAAGTTCTCTTTTTCTATTTGATGCATAGAAAAATAATAGCCAAGATTAAGGTGCAAACAGGTGAAAAATTACATCAATGAAAAACAAGTGATTTCATTGGTCATTTCTAGCTGATCTGTCTCAAAATGTTGTCATAACTAAGCCCTGAGGTGTAAATTAAATATAAAATTTTCCCCAACTATTCACACTAGCAAAATGCTCATTTTGGCATTGAACTCTGCGATGCAGTTATCAGTGCCAGATCTACACACACGATTCAGTACATTCTATGTTCATTATTGGAGATTATTTGATGTGAAATATTATTTACACAAAATGCATATATTCAGTAAGTAAAAGAAATCATCTTAGGCAACATAAAGCTTTATTATAAATATTTTAAAGAAATCATAAGTAAAATACAAATTTACGTACAACTGATGCGTTAAAAATTCGGGCTCCATCAATGTGAAGCTTCAGTCCATGCTTCTTAGCAACCTCTCCAACTCTGTTTGTATATTCAACTGAGAGGCATCTGCCACCAGTGCTGCATTCAGGTAAAATGGGTCATAAATCTTCTATAAATTTGAATCAATTACTAATAGGAGGGGACATTAAAATCCTAAAGAAAGTTAATAAATTGCATGGACAGAACAATGAAGAGAAGTCACTGCATTAAGAAATCACTGCCCATATCTTGAGTAACGCTACATGGGCAATCATGCGGCAATGGTAAAAAATAAAAATTATGAAGCAATCATTGAAGGCTTTATAATAGGCAGACCCAACTATCAAAATATACATTATATAAAGTTTATAAATATTAGTAAACATTGAGCCAACTTACGCTTAACAATTTGGCATGATAAACTATTTTTTTTTTCCACGGGTAGCAGAAATTATTAAAAGCATATGAAATAATGTAGAAAATGTAATTGTAAACTACTGCATGGTATTAAGATCACTATGAGAGTCAATCTAAAAGAAACCTTTTTAACCAAAAAAATTGCTTACTTTGCATGAGTATTTTCCAAGCAAATAAGCTTGGTGGTTGGGTACATTAGCTCCCCCACTGGATCCCTGATAGCAGCCTCAATCAAATCAATGTCCATGGTTCCATCATCGTTATTTTTCACTGGTCTTGGATGCACCCCTCCAATTGTTGCAATGCCTCCATTCTCATAAATATGAATATGGCAATTGTCTCCAAGAATAACTTCACTTCCCCTAACATCACAATGGGCAAGTACACATATAAGGTTTCCCATAGTGCCAGATGGAACAAAAAGAGCTGCTTCCTTGCCCATTGTCCTTGCCATCTCTGTTTCTAAGCTAAAAGCCGTTGGATCATAGCCTAGAACATCATCATCAACTTCAGCATTTGCCATAGCAGCTCTCATTCCTTCAGTTGGCTTTGTCACTGTGTCTGACCGAAGATCCACAATTCTAGTTACCATTTTCTCTTGAGCTAAAACAAACCAAAATTAAAAATCAATTACCATTCTCGGTTTCTCACCATTTCCATTTGTTCACAAATATAATTAAAACAGAATTACATCACCAATTTTACACAAACTGATGCTAACAGTGACATTTCTCTGCCACCATTGTTGGATTCAAATTCAATAATTGAGAGTCACTAGTTAATTATGGAGGGACAAACAAACAAAAAAATTTAAAAAAATTGTAAGGTACAAATAATCGGTATTTTTTTTTATTATACTAGCAGCTTTCACAAAATTCTATGAATGACAAATTATAGACAGAAGCCCAGGCATGCCTATCAATGGTAGTCTCCACAATCCACGTTAAATAAATTTTTTAAAAAGAGAAAAATTACGAAATTTCCAAGAATTTAGGAGCCGAATTGAACAATTCTATTAAGAATTAGCGAGTAAAAAAAATGTCATCAAACCTTTCCCGCAAAATGAGAGGAAGGATAATTTTGAAACAGTCACCTTCAAATTCAAGCACAATAATAATGATAATAATAAGACGACAAATAACAATAACAAATACGATAATAAAGATAACTGATGAAATAGAGCATTACACGATTGGTTCTTCTCGAGGTCAAATTATTAATAGTGCCCACTTTCCTATTTCAGAAACAAAATTCAAAAGATCATCAGAAGCTGCAATTCGACAAGATATAATAATAGATAAGCTAATTACTCTCTCAAGTTACGAAATACCCATAAAAACACACACAAAAAAAAGACACTAACAAACGCAACACCTGCAAAGAATGACGCATGCAAGACAACCCGTGAACTATACTGAAATCAAGTTTTTCTTTGTTAAGAAATTTGCAGAAAGGTATGATAAGTTGACGGTTTCAATTATTATATTGTGGTTTCAGTGGTTGAGAAAAGAACAACGTGGTGATGTTATGATGGGTGGTGGATTTGGTAGGAGAAAACATACGAGATGATGGCTTCTCCAACAAGATTGCAATTAGATTCAGCTATCTCTGCGGCGCAGACTTACTTCAAACTCACCACTTAAGACTGAATTGCATGCAGAGATTAATGGAAACAAACACGCCAATCTAGGACAGTTATATAGGGAACATTTTTATATTATCTTTCTAAGGTGTATTCATGGACACGTAATGGAAGTTTTGATAGTGTTAATATAATATTAATAAGCCCTTACAGATAAGTTTAAATATTCAAAAGTAATACATTTTTATTAAAAATTTTCTATCATATGAAAAAAATTATAATAAATATCATTTAAATAATAAAATTTTAATTCTAAAAGTAAAATTAAGAAAAAAAGTAAAAATTATATATAATAAACTTTTACTAAATATACAGAATATTACAAAATTATATTAATAATATAAAATACTATTTTTTGGGCTACTTTTTACCCCTCTCTCTTGTATTTTATTTTAGTTTTTTTTAAAATGTTATTCATACATTTTTCTCATGATTTTTAATGGTTTAACATATTTTTTAATAAATTTTTATTTTTAATTCTTTAATTAGTGTTCTAAGGACGTTGGTTAAAATTTTATTTTAGTTGTTTTGAATTTTTAAAATTTATTTAATTATTTTTCTACCTTTTTTTATTTAAATGTGAAAAGTTAAAGAATAATGGATAAAATAGTTGGAGGTATCGATGTGGATGTTCTAGTCAAAATATGATAATGCGCATCAGTAAAAAAAAAAAACAAAAAAATATGATAGTGTAATTTCTTATTGTCTACTCCTAAATACATATTTTAAAAAATATATAATAAATTATTAATAGATAATATATATATATATATATATATATATATGTGTGTGTGTGTAATAATTTATAATACAGTTTGTTTATAAGAATACTACAATACTTAAAATTTTTTATTAAATTAATATTATTTATTGTATACTTTTTGACACACTTTAAAAAGTAATGTTTTTAATTAAAAATTAAAACAGTTAATATTATAAGTTATATTGTAAATTTTATACTTTTAAATAGACTTAAAAAATTGTATTTAACATCTAATATTGCAATTAGTGGCACTTGATGCTTTGTAACGATCGTGCTGTTTCATAAATATGGCAAGCCATTGGTGTTTATCCATTTTTTCTTTTATTATCTTTTTTGGTGCATTGTCTTTTTTCCCTTTTCGAGAATGGTCATCTGAACCATTATTAAAAACAATTCTACATGTTGGCAATGAGTCAGCTTAATAATTCTCATCCTTTTATTTACAATTTCTTCCATTTTAAATTAATTAGTATTTAATTTTGTTCATGAGTTTTCAAACAACTTGTTTATTAAATTTTTATTTATTTATTTATTCATTTTTTGAAAAAAAAGTTACACAATGCTAAAATTATATATATATATATATATATATATATAAATAAGAGCACTTGTTCTAATTTAATGTAATAACTGTTTTTAAATAATTATTAATATTTTTAATTATAAATTATAAATACGTTTTTTGGGTAAGGTAATGAACCACCTACTCGAATCTTATCTTTGTTGGAGTAGAAAGCCAACTCAGCGAGCCAATCCCATAGTTGGAAAAAATATAAATACGTTTGACTAATTGATTTTTTACACTATTAATGTACCTACTCATTTATTTAAGAAATTTTTTAAGAAAGTGATTTTTAAAATTAATTGATTTTTAATTTGTAAGATGAGATAAAATGAAAAATATATATCTAAAATAATTAATATTTAAAATAGTTAGAGTATAAACTATATTCTATTTCTTAAGATATTAAATTATCAATATTATTATTTTCTAATAAATTATCACTTATCTTTCCCATTTCAAAATATTGTACATTGTTAATCAATTATGTCTCTCGATTAAGTTTATATTTGACATAATTAGTTAAAAATTACTAAAGGCTAAAAAGTTAAGCTAAAAGTTCATAAATTACTGAGGGCTGAAAACTAAGAGCGGTTAAACTAATTAATTATATTAGAAGTACTTAATAAAATTAATAAGTTGATGATAGTAAAATAAAGGAAGAAGACATATTTATGTATATAATAATTAAATTAAGTAAATTTATGCATAAATTATTATTAATATTTACTCGAGTTAATATTAAAAGGACCTATTTATCTTATGAGTCTTTACCGTTTTTAAAAAGCAAATAAATAATTAAAGATAGGTTCACGCTCGCCTACCCCTTTTATCCTTTTTTACAACAAGATTTTCATTAATGCTTATGCCACTCAAATTGGCATTTTCAGTTCCATTTCATCTATTAGTAGTTGGACGAGTCCTTCCCTCAAATATGTAATGCACCTTCACCAATTAAATTTTATGTATCACTATTTTGGTAAATCACTTAGTTGGCAAACTTTTAAAATCAATTTATTTCATCATAATGCACATATTTATATATAAAATTAGTGGTTCAAATGAATTTAGATATTTATCTCAATTATGTTTAACAATTTAAATTTTTTTTTGTCAAAATAATTTAAGATCAAAATTTTTCGAACTTTTAAAAAACAATCAGGCCCAGTCTTACTCATCTTTAACAAAAGGAGTGTCCAATCATTGAGCTATAATGTACTCTTTTATAGGTGGCAAGCAAAGCTCCTCAACCAACGGTCTTTATGCTCCGAGCTCCATTTCTCTTTAACAGGTTATGAAGTACAAATTTTATTTTCCATCATTTCACTGACAGACCTGACCCGTTATTGTTTGAGGTACCATAAACTTATTTTCATAATCTCACTAGCCAACTTTGACCCGTTATATTGAGGTCTCATGCAATACTAAGACCTTGTCTTATTATCAAGGGTTCCTCCCTCGAAATTTTTTAAACAACTTTTAGAAACAAACTAATTAAATATCAACACGTTGTCGTTAAAATAAAATAATTGCTTAGCACAGAAATTCGAAAATAATTCTTACTTTTTGATGAAACTTTATGCCTATCAATCCTTTCTCTAATTCAGTTTGCAGAATTTCAGTGCACTCCTCAAAAAAAGTATGCAATCTAAATGGACCCTCGCATTGCTCAAAACTTTAGCAAGATTACTCACCATCCAAGTCAGACTCCACTTCAAGCCGAAAAGACATGTTATGGCATAGGATTGGACAAAAGACAACGAACAACTAATATTGCAAAGAATTTATGAAACTGCATTTTAAACTGAAAATGGCTCAACTTATGGCAAGGGATAAGAAAATCATTCACAACAATTAATTCACTATGTATATGAAAGATTAAACTGAGTTTGGTCCCTCCCTCATCATTAAACCTGCAGTGTTTGGTGCACTAAATCACCTTTTGGTACATACAAATAAATAACCGTGAACTTCATCATATCAAATTCAATTTTACTTTGTGAAATACAACACAGTCAGATTTAAAATAGGAAGGTACATGATTATTTACTTACATAAACCAGTGGATAATTATCGCACCAAATAATACACAATTTTACTATACAGCAACCAAACTCGATAAAAATATATAACATTGATAAAATCCTATGTCATTCATCAACGTGGAAGAGCACATTACCAAAATCCACAAAGTGGAAGGAAAAAAGACAAAATTTGAGAAAAACTACGGATAAGCAGAGTTTATCGGTTCATTATGCATTACAAACTTTGATTAGTGATCATCACAAAATGCCATCTTTAGTTAAGATACGTTCCAAAAAACAAGGGCTCATTCTCCATGCAACTTATTCAGTTAAACGCTCACTGATATCTGAATCGAGAAACTAAGCAGCCTAATGTCCGTCATACTTTAATATCAGAACGGGCTACACAGTCTCCAGGCTATTTGCCTCCTCCCCTCTGCCATCAGCAACTTGCATCTTATCCTTCTCATCAAAAGCGGTGGTTTCTTGCATGCTGTTACCTTGTGAATTTACAGCTTCCACAACTACATCTTGATCCTTATTTCTCTCATAACTACCTGTTTCCACAGCAGCACCCATTTCTAGCATGGTCTCTCCTCTGTTGGCATCAGTACCGGCAGCTTCCACTTCCACTTTTTTATTGACATCTTCTGCAATGGGTGTAGCATCTGGCAACTTAACAGCAGTTCCATCACGAGATGGATCAACTTCTAGAGCATGTCCATGCTCCACCGTGAGAGGTACAACTTCCCAAATCTTTGTACCCTGTATAGTATCCGTTTCACTGGCTGCAGTCTCACTTGACCCACAAACATGATTGTTTGCTTCAATTTCTTCTTGCTTTTGTGCTTGTAATCTGTATTGGTCCATGATATTTTGTATCTTTTCCAGCTCTTCTATTAGACTCCCATACCCAATTTGCAAAGTTTTCTCAAGTGCCTTTTGCTTCTGTATTCCAGCCCATAGATTATTTATCCTGTGAGATGCTGCTACTTGCTCCTGCTTTTGCAAAGATTCAAAGCATTCTAATTCTGTTGCAGCTATGTCCATCTGCTTGAAAGTAGCCTCAATTTGAGGCCAGAGGCTCTTTTTTACTCTCATCTGAAAAATGCAAAAGCCAAAATATGATATTCAAGATTGAGTTCGGGTAAGCACTCAGGCAACATAAAGATAATATCTAGAATTACAAGGAAATATCTATTTTGTCCAACAGCAAAACCAAACCAAAGGAATTCTGCTTACTTTGTGCTTTTCCCACTTCCCACCACTTTTGACATGGGAGTGCCACTGCTTTGCACTAATGGGTTGATTTCCAGCTATTTTTCAGTCACAACACTTATCATTTTGATATATTTCTTCAGAGAAATAGCATTCTAATTGCCAAACCAACATTACAGAGGGCATTCAAGCATCAACGATCCTCAAGTCTGAATAAAATTAATACAAGCCAGATCTTAAGCAAGAACACAAAACCAGAATCCAATAGATTATATACCTAAAAGTAGCAACATAGCACTAATAACCTAGGGTGACACTGCAAGAAACAGAAATGTAGCATTTTGCATACAGGATATCTATAACATACCTCATAACCTTGTGTGAGAACCATCGCCTTCTTCTCAAGCCGTACTGAGTCTACTGACTTATCCTTGCCATCATCCAATTTGTTTCTCACATTCTCAAATTCATTCTGCAAAGCTGCTAGCTTTTCCATGTTCCCAAAAACACTTGAGACCATAGGCGTTACGGGTAGGAAAGTACATAAGATCATTAAGGCAAGTTCTGTGAGCTTCAATAAACTCATCAAGGGGTTCACTTTCATGTCCCATTGCTACACAGAGAAACTGGGACTCTTCCTTTATCAACTTGTCAGCCTACCATAAACAATATACAAATAAATAGAATGCAATAATTATCATCAACCTTGCTATCTCCAATGATACCATAGTCAAGTCTAAGGAGAAGATAACTAGCAGATCATTAGATAGATACATTTGCATTAACACAATGGCAAATGAATATCAATACAAAATATGTATTATACTATAAATTTTTATATTGTTTTGCAGAAAAAAAAAATCCAAGGGCAAAAATTGGACAATTACATCTGATATAAAGTTAAGAGAAAAGCATGCCCAATCCAGCTTAATTAATTGAAGGATTATAACAACAAATTCCGATCCAATTCACAAGTTCTTTTCACACCTCCATGATATTGAAGAGTTGTTTCATAAGGGAGAAAGCATATCATAAAGTCATAAACAACAAGAGCAAATTGTATCAACCTTCAGAACCAAAAAGGTTAAATTTACACAAATTTGTAATCCTGTACAAGACTGCTGCAAAATGGCTAGTTTCAAATATTCAGTGAGATTTCATGATATTTGATTTTGGAAAACTATGCCTTCTTTTAAAACCTGGTACCTTCTTAGTATTGACAAAAAGAATCTTGGTAAAAGAACTTATCCAGAAAGGACAAGAATATAATCAAAGTATAAGTAAATTTTCCAATAAAAAGAATTATGACTAGTGCATAGATCAAAATTTCAATTTAAAAAGTGATGGAATATTATAACATTGACAGATCCAAATTACTCCCATTTCATTAATATGTCCTATAGCAGTTTCATCCATTTCCTTCACTAAGTTTGGTGCTGATCATCTTAGTTACCTGAAAAATAAATGTAAGGGTAAGTACTCTACACTATCACACACAAGCTCAAAGACACCTTGCACGTCTCACCCATTTACTAACATAATTCAAATCATGCATCAAACAAACATAAAGTGTTGTTTTTTCAGATTTAATGGAATGAAAAATCAGTGTGTGGAAGCAACGAGTATGAGAGAATGAGAAACCGATATGTTCCGTTATTTTGTTTCATTCATCATCCGATAGATTTATAGAAAAAAACTTAACAGAAAAACTAATGTTGTGTGATCAATAGTGACAAGCCATGATTCACTAACAAATTCCTAGATAATAGGACTTATTTAAAAACAATCTTTGACTTGAAAAAAACAGAAAAACGTGACTGAAGCATATCAATAACACTCCTCCTTGCTTCAGGCAGTGCAAGTTCCTATCTTCTTGCTCAACAATTCAAACTTGCTAACTGGGAGTGGTTTTGTAAACAAATCTGCCATTTGATCTTATTGCAAGTGTGACTTTTCCAGCTTGCTGCACCTCCCTCAAATAGTAAAGCTTGATGTTGAAATGTTTGGTTTTTTCATGAAAGATTGGATTTCGTGAAATAGAAATTGCTGTTTGATTATCAACGAAGATTTCAGTACCTTCATCTTGCACGAACGGTAAATCAGATAGAATTTTTTAAGCCACAAAGCTTGGTTTGCTGCTGCAGTTGCTGCAATAAATTCTGCTTCTGCAGTGAATTATGCAACTATATCTTGCTTCTCTGAACACCATGAGAAAACACCTGAACCTAAGGTGAAACAGTACCCAGATGTGCTTTTCATTTCATCAACTGAACCGCCCCAATCACTATAAAAAAAACCTCTTAACTTGAAGTTCTTACTTTTCTCAAATTTGATACCATGATCAAGAGTGCCCTTAATGAACCTTAATACTCTTTTTGCTGCTCTTAAGTGCACTTGACTGGGACAGTGCATAAAATGAGATAAAAGACTTACAGCAAATAAAATTTCAGGCCTTGTTGTTGTAAGATACATTAGGCAGCCAATCAAGCTTCTGTAATAGCCTTCGTCAACTTTATCAGCACCATCTTCTTTGCTCATCTTTTCCTTTTGACCCATTGGTGTATTCATGGCTTTGCATTCTTCCATCTGAACTTTCTTCAAGATTTCTTTTGCGTACTTCTTCTAGCATATGAACACTTCACTTTGGCTTTGATGGACCTCCATTCCAAGAAAGTAAGTCATAAGACCAAGGTCTGTCATTTCAAAGGCTTCCATCATTTCTTGTTTGAAATCCTTAACCATTTCTTCATTATCACCTGTCACCAAAATGTTATCGATACAGAGAGATACAATAAGAGTATTTTTACCCCTTTTCTTAACATAAACAGTGGCTTCAGACAAGCTTCTTGTGAATCCCAAACTCAGCAAATGTTCATCAATTCTGCTATACCAAGCTTTTGGAGCTTGCTTCAGTCCATAAAGAGCCTTTTTGAGCAAATAGACTTTATCTTCTTCACCTTGCACAACAAAGCCTTCGGGTTGTTAGGACACCATTCAAGAATGCTGATTTCACATCTAGCTGAAACACTTTCTAGCCATGTTGAGCTGATAGAGCTAACAACAACCTTATAGTGTCTAATTTGGCAACTGGAGCAAACGTTTCAGAATAATCAACACCAAAGATTTGAGTGTACCCTTTGACTACGAGCCTTGCTTTGTGCTTGTTAATGGAGTTATCAGCATTCAGCTTTGTCTGTAACACCCATTTTACTCCAATGATTTCTCTGTCTTTTGGTTTGTTTACTAATTTCTAGGTTTTGTTCTTGTGAATCATTGACATCTCTTCCTCCATAGCTTTCTTCCATTTTGGATCTTTAAGAGCTTCCTCATGGCCAGCAGGTTCACATAAAGCCACATTACATCTTTCATATATGTTTTAAATAGATCTTGTTCCTCTAACTGGTGAGTCATCTTCCAGTTCATTTTTCCATTGTTTTGGAGCTTCCTCCTCCTCAAAGGAATGGCTTTTAAGTTCTTTTGAAGGTCTGGTGGTTCCCTGTGTATCTTCCCAATTCCATCAATCATCCTCATTGAAGTGAACATCTCTCGTAATCACCATTTTTTGAGTTTGATGGTGATATACTTTGTAGGCTTTAGAAATTGTGCTATAGCTGACAAAGATACTAGGAATTGCTTTTTTCTCAAGTTTGTCCCTTTTAACCTGTGGAACATGGACAAAGCACAAACAACCAAATATTTTAAGAAAACATAGCGAAGGTATATATATCCATACCAAATTTCAAAAGGAGTTTTTCCTTCAATAGCTGTACTTGGAAGTCGATTTTGCAGGAACACTGCAATATTTACTGCCTCTGCCCAAAAAGTTTTTGGCAACTCCTTCTCATGAAACATGCATCTCGCCATCTCTATAACATAACTGTTCCTCCTTTCACTCACGCCATTTTGTTCTGGAGTGTAGAGAGCAGTGAGCTAATATTCTATGCCAGATTCATCACAAAACAAGTTAAATTCTGCAGAGGTATACTCCTTTCCATTATCGGACCTTAAAATCTGAATTTTGAAGCCACTTTGATTTTCCACCATTTTCTTAAACTTCCAGAAAACTCCAGCAACTTCAAACTTAAATTTCAAGAAGTAAATCCAGCACAATCTTGTAAAATCATCAATGAATAGAGTATAATATCGGCTACCTTGAAATGACGGTATTCTTCGAGGTCCTCCCATGTCTGTATGAACAAGTTGCAGCTTCTGTGATGCCTTCCAGGATGACTTGGGAAAGGGCTTCTTGCTTTGTTTACCAAATTGACAAGCATGACAATTTGGTAAATGATCAATCAGATCTAGTACACCTCTTATATCATTTTTCTGCATGTTGAGCATTCGTTGAAGATGGCAATGCCCAAGCCTTTTGTGCCACATTTCAGTGATGTTAACTTTGGTGGAGTAGGCTGTGTTCCTCCTCCACAGGGTCAAACAAGAAGGTTTTACCCTTCATTTTAACACACAAAATCTCCTTTCTTTCAGCATCATAAATGCCACAATACTCATCTTCAAAGGACACCTTAAATCCTTTTTCAATTAACTAGCCAACACTTAGCAAGTTTTGATCAACATCAAACACATAAAGAACATCTGAAATAGTTTTTGTACCTGACCTGGTTGTTATTGCAATCGTTCCTCTTCCTTTTGCTGTAATGTAACCACCATTCCCTATCTTCACTTTTGTCTCTGTCGTAGGTTTTAAATTCTTGAAAAGAGTTCTGTCAAAAGTCATGTGGTTTGTACAACTGCTGTCAATGAGCCAACTTTCCGATGTGACCGTCGTGGAGAGGTACGTCGTCACAAACATTTGATCTTCTTCATCTTGATCAGCTACATGGGCTTCTTCTGATTTCTGCAATTTGCTTTTGCAAATCACAGCTTCATGTCCAAGTTGGTTGCATATGCTGCACTTTGCATCGGGCCTCTTCCAACACTTAAGTGGTGAGTGGCTTGTTTTGTCACAGTGCTTTCAGGGTGGATAGCTTCTCTTTATGCCTTCACCTTTGCTTTGCATGTGGCTGTTCTCAGTACTTTTATTTTTAAAGTTCTTCCTTTTGCTATCCTTTTGGACATGTTGGTGTTTGACAAGCAAGGCTCCTTCGATGGTGGACTCTTGTCTCATAAGTCACCTTTGTTCTTGAGCCTGTAAAGCACTTAATAGTTTTGCCAATGTGATCTTAGACAGATCTTTAGTATTTTCCAAGCTAGTTATTGAAACTTCATATTTTTCAAGCACCGTAACAAGAATTTTTTCAACTATTCTTGAATCATCAAATTTACTGCCAAGAAGCCTTACCTTGTTGGCAATGTTAATCAATCTGTCTGAGTATTCTTTGATTGTCTTCGAATCCTGCGTCCTTTGTAACTCGAATCCTCTTATTAAATTGAGAACTTGCATACCTTGTATTCTCTCATCTCCTGCATATTCCTTTTTAAGGTAGTCCCAGATTTCTGGAGTCGATGTAAGCGTCATGATTCTAGGGAAAATTGTTGTAGAGACACCAGCAATCAGTGCTGCTTTGGCTTTTGATTTTCTGAGCTTATTCTCTGTGGCCTTTCATTTGAGCTATCGTCAGATTGTTTGCTAGCGGAGCGACTTCATAATCTTTGTCTGAGGCTTCCCACAAATCAAAAGCCTCTAAGTAAGTTTGCATCCTTGCAGCCCAAAGCTGGTAGTGCAGCTTGGAAAAAAGTGGAGAAACTTGATTCTCCATCCATGGTTACTCACAAATTCCGTAAGAATGAGGCTCTGATACCAATTGTTTTTTTTTAGATTTAAAGGAATGAAAAATTAGCGTGTGAAAGCAACGAGTATGAGAGAATGAAAAACCGATATGCTCCGTTATTTTATTTCATTCATCATCCGATACATTCATAGAAAAAAACTTAACAGAAAAACTAATGTTGCATGATCAATGGTGACAAGCCATGATTCACTAACAAATTCCTAGATAATAGGACTTATTGAAAACAATCTTTGACTTGAAAAAAACAGAAAAACGTGACTGAAGCATATCAATAACACAGTATTACTTTTCAACATTCCACTCCAATTCATATATAGGTGCGCTCATTGTACCATCAAACAATCCACATACAACACCTACGTGCGTTCACTGCATGTTAGTCACACTCACTATGGCACTGTGATAACAGTTTCTTGATTCCCTCAACCTCAGAGACTTACTCAGCTTCACACCATAAATGATCGTCGGTTAGCTCCCGCCTCACGAATACAATGTGTGTAGTCACGAGTCCTTTAACAAAGGTGTTAGTCAGAGGCCGAGTCAAAAGGAGAATGTGTGACATGTGGTGCACTCATGCTTACTGTCGGTATCACCACTACCCTCTCTTCCCCAAGGTATTTCTATCACCCTTATTTTCCACACCCCCAGTATATTATTGTAACCATTCATAGTTTTCAACTATTTCAAACACAATTACAATCACAATTAACATGCCATTTCCACAGACTTTCACCCACATTCTCAATCATTCATAGTGTTCATGGCATGCACACATATATTCAATCACATTACATTCAAACCTCCAATTTCTATCAGAATCCTATTGCAATCAAGTCACTCCATCACACACAACGTCCAACATCCATCGCATTATGATTATCACGAATTTTCATCATTCCACACGTTTTCTACGTTCTATCTCAACTACATTGCAACATATAACAGAATAAACTGATTTTTAAGCACAATGAGATAAGGTAGAGTCCCCCTACGTCGAATTGAAGGCCCAAAATGAAATAAACAATGGAAATGTTCCCCACACGGATTTTTATCCTAAACACATAGAAAACTTCATGAGAAACTGAGAAAACAAAGAAGAGGGACGAAAACCGAAATCCTAGTTTATAAAACTTACCTCCAAACGTCTTAAACACAATTTCAACCTTCAATCTTGCATACAAACGGCTTTGGAGGCTGTTTAATAGCAGTGTTATTAAATGGCGGGTTTGGCGGCGTCATAGCGGTTTGCGATGGCGGATTTCAACCCCGCCGTTACATCGCCTCTGTTAAATGGCGGTTTCGCGTGGCAGCACCATGGTGGCCGTTACGCCCATGGCAGTAACGGCGGCCATGGCGGAAATTTGTGAAAAATGGCGATTTTCATTATTTGGGCCCAAACCCGACCCGTCTAAGGCTGACCCGTCCAAGGCTGACCCACGCATAACTAAGGTATGTCTCACTTCTCCTTCACTCAAACCCTTCTCCCTCATCTCTCGTCTCCCATTTCTCTGACTGTTTCCCATTTCCACTCGTCCCTCTCTCAAACATCATCTTTTTTTATTTATCTTCTCTGATCTGTCTTCTCCAAAATAGATTTACCCTTATTTCTCCGCTCCGCTCTGTTCACCGGCGACCTGAACCTCCATCTCCGGTGATCCTTTTTTTCCGGTAGCCATCTTTTTTTGTTTTTCCCTCTCTCGTGCAGTTTTTTTTTTTTATTTCTTCATTTCTGTTTTTCTCTTTCCATGATTCAATTTTTCCTTCGTCCACCTTTTTGTTTTTTCTCTGTTTATCCTCAAAAAAACCCATTATCTTTATTTCAGCTTCTCTTAACATGGCTCAACAATAATCTTCATCATCAAGAGCTTTTAATCAATCCGACCCGAGATGGAAATACGGTCATTCGTTGAAAAAGGGTGATACAAACAACATTGTATCTAACTTTTGTGGAAAAGTTACGAGTGTTAGAATCACTAGAATGAAACATTTGATTGGAAACAAAGGTAATGTGAAAGCTTGTCCCAAGTGTCCTGAAGAAGTTAGAAAAGAGACTGAGACATATCAAAAGGATAAAAAGAGTCAAAACAACTTTGAAATGCCAAATGTGAGAAACTTTGAAAGTATAAGCTATGATGAAAGTGAAGATGAGGAGGATACCCAAACACATACTATTGCCATGGGTAATAAAAAAGGGCCAATGGATTTGTTTTGTAGAAAGCCAAAAAATGTAATTGAGAAAAGGAAAAAATTAAAATTAAGACAAGCAAATATAAGAGAAGTTTGTGACAAAGAAGTCAAAGCAAGGGTCCATCAATACATAGCTCAATTTTGGTATCAAGCTGGCCTTTCCTTTAACCTCATTAAAATGAAGAGCTTTCAAGAAATGCTTACAGTTGTTGGTGCTTTCGGTCCAAATTTACCAGCTCCAAGTTATCATGATATTCGAGTTCTACTTCTAAAGAAAGAGCTAGAATATACCGATTCCCTCATGAAAGATCATAAGGAACAATGGAGCAAACATGGCTGTTCCATCATGTCTGATGCATGGATCGATCGAAAGCAAAGATGCTTGATTAATTTTTTGGTCAACTCTTCTGCTAGTACAATGTTTGTGAGGTCTATTGATGGATCTAATTTTGTGAAGACCGGTGAAAAATTATTTGAGATGCTTGATGCTCTTGTAGAAGAGATAAGAGAAGATAAAGTTGTGCAAGTGATAATGGATAATGGAAGCAATTATGTCTTGGCTGGTAAGATGATGAAAGCGACAAGACATTATCTTTATTGGACTCCTTGTGCAAGTCATTGCATAGATTTTATGCTTGAAGATATTGGAAAGCTTCCTTTGATAAAGAAGACAATTCAAAGGAAAATATCGGTTGTTGGCTTTATCTACAATCATTCAAGTACCTTAAGTTTGTTGAGAAATTTTACAAACAAGAGGAATTGGTAAGACATGCAGTTACTCGATTTACAACTTCTTTTCTATCATTAGAAAGGCTTCACCAAGAAAAAGCAAATATTAGAAATATGTTTACTTCTAAGGAATGGTGTAAAAATAAGTTATCAAAGGAAGTTAAAGGGAAGCAAGCAACCAAAATTCTATTAAATCTTGTACTTTGGAATAATGTGGTGTATACTTTGAAAATCATGACTCCTCTTGTCCAGGTGTTACGTTTGGTTGATGGGGAAAGAAGACCAGCCATGGGGTATATTTATAAAGCAATGGAGAAAAGTAAAGAAGCTATTATAAAGTCATTCAAAAATAATGAAAGTAAATACAAATATGTGTTTGCAATCATCAATAACAGCTGGATTTGTCAGCTTCACCGTCCATTACATGCAGCTGGTCACATTTTAAACTCAGAATTTTACTATGACAACCCTCAAATTGAATTTGATTTGGAAGTTACAAATGTGTTGTATGATTGTATCAAGAGGTTGGTGCAAAGTCGGGATGTGCAACAAAGCATACTACTTGAATTACCAATTTATAAGAGCAATGGTGGTCTCTTTGGGTCCGACTTTGCAAAATCACAAAGAAAAAACATTGCTCCCGGTAATTCAGCAAATTCTTTAATATTTTAATTTTAAGGTTATACTTCATCTTTAGAGTTATAATTTATCTTTCATTTTATAGCTCAATGGTAGTGAATGTATGGACATTCAGCTCCACATTTGCAGCAACTAGCTATCAAAATTTTGAGCTTGACATGTAGTGCATCCAGATGTGAACACAACTGGAATGTTTTTGAGCAAGTAATTTCTTATCTCTTGAGCCTACTACTTTTTTTTCAAAATTAGAAAGAAACTAATTAATATTCTTATAATTAAACTCACTTTGCAGATTCATTCAAAGAAGAGAAATAGGCTTGATCACAAAAAATTACATGACTTGGTTTATGTGAAATACAACCAACAACTCAAAGAAAGTTACAATCTTAAAGATGTAATTGATTCAATTACACTCAATGATATTGATGAGTGTAAAGAGTGGTTGGTTGGAGAAATGGATGATAATGCTATAGATGAGGATGTTGGAAATGACTTAGTTTTTTATGGTGATAACACTTTAAATTGGTCAACTGTTTATGAAGCTTCTGGAATTGGATAGCCTACAACATATACCAGGCGTCATTCTAAGAAAAGAAAGAGTCCATCAAGTGGTATCACTATCAAAGTTGCAAAAGTTTTCAAGATCAAGGCATGTTCAACAGCAAAAAAAAAAAGAGAAAATAGTTCTTGAAGATGATGATGAAAAATTAGAAAATGAAGAGATGGCGGAAGAAACAGAAGATGAATTAGAATTTAATCTTCCACAATCTGAAGGAGAAGAGGAGGAGGGATATGCCTTGGTGGATGAGAAAGAGGATGATTATGCTGGAGTTGAAGAAGAGGACTAAATTGATAATTTTTATTTTTATTGTTAACTTGACATTTGATAATTGCATATTTTGTATTGAATGATACTTTGGATTGGAGATTATGTTACATATATTTTGAGTTAATTATTTTCTATTATTTTCTGTGACCTATAGTATTTTTTTATATATTTTATTAAATCCGCCATAACCCGCTATGGCGGCCGCCATAACTTTATGGCAGTTTTTTGAGTTTCCGCCATGAGCCACCATCCGCTATTGATAACATTGTTTAATAGGTGAAAGTGAGTTGGGAAAATTATATTTTCCCGAATCCTAAACCTCTCAAATATCCTAGGAGTCGCGGTATTCTCGCTACAGCGAAATAACTCTTGCTGCAACGAAGCATTTCTCGCTACAGCGAAAATATCAGACCAAACTACACTCTGGTTTCTGCATAATTTTGCCATAACAAGACTACACCCAGAAAACACCCTCTCTCTATTGCACTCTTGCTATAGCGAAAACGCAACAGATGCATGCCACTTGCCTAGGACCTTGTCGCTACAGCGAGAATGTCCTTGCAGTTCACCCTTAGCCTATTTCTCAATTGATTCCAAACACATTTAATTCTCAATACACAATCAACATTTACACTCATGCTTATATACATATATTCATATACGTATACACATACACATTCACGTCATCACACATATACACATATATTCATATCATTATATACATCAAATGCACATTCAATGAGAATTCCACAATTATATTAATAATCAAATACTATTACCAAAATTTTCCATGCAGCGGACAATCGGCCAACAATATACAAAAAAGATTTCTTATTCAATCTTGTGTGTTCATGAACAAAGACTAGTGTCTTTTATAGATGAGAAAGATACAGAAAAACTAAAAGCTAAGAGCTAAAAAACTAACTACTGAAAAAGGAGAGAATAAACAGATTAAATAGCAACTACCAGCTAACTAACTAACTAATTAATTTCATCTATTAACACCACCCTCAAGTTGGAATGTGTATATCCAGCATTCCAAGCTTGGAAATAAGACTGTTAAAGGGACCAGGAGCAAACGACTTGGTTAGAATATCTGCTGTTTGATTTTTGGAGGAAATGGGTAATAAATGGAGGAGCCCAATTTGGACCTGATCACAAATCGAGTGGTAATCAAGTTCAATGTGTTTCGTCCTCTCATGGAAGATAGGATTGATAGCTATTTGAAGTGCAGATTTGTTATCACAAAACATGTTGACAGGTTTGGAATAGGTGACACCAAAATATTTGAGAAGAGAAGTGATCCATAGTGCTTCACAAGTGGCAAGAGCCATAGCCCTATATTCTGCCTCAGAGGAAGATGTAGAGATGGTTGTTTCTTGGACTTCCAGGATATTAGAAATGAACCAAGGAAGAAACAAAAACTAGTCACTGATTTTCTGGTGTCTGGACAAGCACCCCAATCTGAGTTAGTGAAGCAAGTAAGGCTGAAATCTGAGTTAGCGGGGAAAAAAAGTCCTTTTGCTGGATTACCCCTTTATATATTTCAGTATCCTAAGGGCTGCTTGGAAATGAATAGTCGTTGGGTTGGCAAGGTACTGACTTAACTTGCTAACAGAAAAGCTAATGTCAAGTCTGGAATTTGTCAAGTAAATCAATTTGCCCAAAAACCTTCTGTAGCCTGTAACATCATGATAAAGAGGTCCAGAATCATGGTGAATCTTTAAAGTGTGATCCATAGGAGTGGAGCAAGGCTTTGAAGCTAAAATTCCTGTGTCTTGGAGCAGATCCAAGGCATATTTTCTCTGATACAAGCAGATCCCTTTGGCAGATCTAGCAACCTCAAATCCAAGGAAGAACTTGAGGTGTCCAAGGTCTTTAATCCCAAATTTCGTGTCTAAAAAGAATTTGATGTTCTGAATTTCAGAGAGATCATTCCCTGTTAGAACTAGATCATCTACATAAGTCAAGATGGCAGTGAAACCTACAGTGGTGTGTTTGGTGAACAATGAATAATCAGATTTGGATTGTATGTATCCAGAGTCCATAAGGATCTCAATAAGTTTTGGATTCCGTTGCCTGCTAACTTGTTTCAGGCCGTATAAGGACTTTGTCAGTTTGCACATTAACTTGGAATTTGAAACTTGTAATCCATGTGGTGGCTTCATATATACTTCTTCTGCAAGGTCACTATGAAGAAAAGCCGTGTTCACATCATGTTGATGCAGATGCCAATTGTGAGCAGCAGGAAAAGACAGCAATACTCTAATGGTTGTTATTTTCACCACTGGACTGAAGGTGTCTAGGAAATCAATGCCAGCTGTTTTGAGTGTACCCCTTTGCCACTAGTCTGGCTTTGTGTCTCTCAATGGAACCATCTGCCTTGTGCTTCACTTTGAAGATCCATTTGCATCCAATAGGTTTCTTCCCATTAGGAAGAGTAGTGAGGGTCCAAGTCTGATTTTTAATCAAGGCTTGCAACTCAGCCTGAATAGCATTTTTCCAGCAATCATGTAGGATGGCCTCTTGGTAGGACTGAGGTTCATCAGTAGAAGTGATGTTTAAAGAGTAGTTTTTATGTGAAGATGATAAAGATTTATAAGAGAGGTAATGAGAAAGAGGATACCTAACAACATTTGAAGATGAAGATGCATTTGAGGTGGCTAATGTCCAATGATAGTCCCTTAGGTAATTGGAAGGTCTCCTCTCTCTTTGAGAATGTCTTAATGATGGATTGAGATCCTGTGTTTCCCTTTCTTGATTGTTTTGATTCTGATCAGTTTCAATTTATGTGGCAGGTTGTTGAGTACGGGGAGAATTTGTTTGGGGGGTTGTTTGATGTTGTGTTAGTTAAAGTAAATCATCAAAAAAATTGTGGTTGATAGGAACTGAATACAGAATTATCAAGAACATTGTTTTGAGGTTTAGGGAAAACTTGCTGATAAAACTGAACGTGTCTAGATATAAAAACTCCATGACTTCTCAAATCATACAATATATATCCTTTGATCCCATATTTAAAACCTAAGAAAACACATTTTCTTGCTCTTCTATCTAGTTTTTTTCTGTGAGATGTCAATGTGGTTGCAAAACATAAACATCCAAAAACTTGTAGGTGTGATATGTCGGGTGATTCATTGTATAAGACCTGATAAGGAGATTGATTAGAAAGTAATGGTGATGGCATTCTGTTTATTGAATGTACAGCATGGGTGGATGCATAGTTCCAAAATTGTTTTGGTAAACCTGATTGAAAAATGAGCGATCTAGTGATAGCCAATATGTGTTAATGTTTCCTTTCAACTAGACCATTTTGCTGTGGTGTTTCCACACAGGATTTTTAATGGACATACCCTTGAGAGAATATAAGTTTACAAGATTAAACTCAACTCCATTATCTGTCCTGATTATTCTAATCTTTTTATTGAATTGTGTTTCAACTAAAGATACAAATTCAGCCACAAGGTTTCTTGTTTCAGACTTATGTTTCATAGGGTATATCCAAGTGAATCTAGATTTATGTTCAAATATAGTTAAGAAGTATCTATGTTCATGCATGGAGGGAGTGGCAATGGGACCCCAGATATCTAAAGAAACAAATTCAAAAATTTCAGAATACACAGTTTCACTTTCATTAAAGGATGTCTTCTTTTGTTTTGACATGTGACATATTTCCCATGGTTCAACAGACTTATTACAATCAATAAAGAAAAAATGTTTCTGCATCATACACATTCTTTCATGAGAGAGATGCCCTAGCCTAAGATGCCAAATATTATTTTTATAAGCATGAAAATATTTACATGATGATATTCAGCATGTTGTAAAAGGGAAACATTCATTGCATATAAGCCTGGTTTCAAATCAGCTGCACCAATCATCTTCAATGTATTGTAATCCTGAATTTGACAAACAACAGCAGAGAAGATTAACTTGCAAGAAAGGGATTTGGTTAATTTTGATACTGAAATTAGATTCAATGTGAAGCTAGGGATATATAGGACGTCTGTCAAGTAAAAGGATTATGAGAAAAAAGTAGTTCCACTGATACTAGCTTGGACATGGCTACCATTTGGCAGTTTTATGTGAATTGGCTTGATAGGTTTATGATAATGAAAAAAATTTAATGAATTGCACACATGGTCTGTGGCACCTGTCTATGACCTAGGAACCTTTATTGAAGGAATTGTACAGGATGTAAACCATACCTGAGGGTTTTTTATTATCTGAAACACTTCTGAATTGATTAATTCCATGATTGCCATGACTATTTGATTCCTGAAGTAAACTACACTCTCCAATCTCCTCTTGAGAAGTGATGCTTTTCTTTTCATCTAATTCCTCATCTTCTACAATTATTCACAACATATTCCTTCTTCATATTGGGTGGATATCCATGTTTTTTGTAACATGTATCCACTGTGTAACCACTCCTCCCACAGTATGAGCACTGCTTGTAGGTTCTACCTTCCTTGCCTCTTCTTGCAGGATACCTCTACTCCCAAAGACTCTTCTTCCAGCATTGTTGAAGGATGCAAGAGCTTGTGATTCCTCCAACACAAATCCAAACTGTCTTTATTGCTGGATCAATAGAGAGAAAACTCTATTTATGGATGGTAGAGGGTCCATGAGCATTATTTGAGATCTAAATCCTGAGTATTGGTCATTGAGACCTTTCAAGAACCTTATAACATAATCTCCTTCATGATATTTCTAGATTGTGGGAATTAAATTGCATGAGCACTTGACCTGACAACTGCATTTCGGAATAGGTCGAAAATTCTCAAGTTCTTGCCATAGACTTTTCAGCTGAGTAAAATATGCAGTAATTGTTGAAATTCCTTGTTTCAATGAATAAATTTCTTCCTGTAACTCCGAAATTCTGAAAACATCTCCTTGGTAGTTCCTTTCTTTTTAGGTCATTCCAAACTTCTAAAGCAAGCTCCATCCATAGAATACTCTGCACAATTGAAGGTTCCAAAGATTGTGTGAGCCATGACAAAACCATAGTATTGCAATGATCCCAAGCTAAAAACATTGAATCACCAATTTCCGGCTAAGTCAATTCTTCATTCACAAACTGAAGTTTGTTCTTGGAGTTCAAAGCCATCATCATAGCATGCGACCAAGGATGATAATATGAGCCATTCAATTTGACTGCTACAATTGAGAATCCGGGGTTCTTGTTCGGTGAATCCGGGGTTCTTGTTCGGATGCAAATAATAGGGGTTTACAAGATCAATGGTTGACGCAGCCATCAACAACAAATATCAAAAGAGAATATATATATATATATATATATATATAGAGAGAGAGAGAGAGAGAAATTGAATGATACCAAACATACAAAACACAGAGATGTGCAGCAGAGCCCCCCTAAAAAGGGTCTCCGATACCATGTTAAAAGACATGGTCAAGAATAGGGAACATGAACTGCAAAATTTTCCATGCACCGAGCAATCAGCCAACAATATATAAAGAAGATTTCTCGTTCAATCTTGTGTCTTCATGAAAAGACTAGTGTCTTTTATAGATGAGAAAGATACAGAAAAACTAAAAACTACGAGCTGAAAAACTAATTACTTAAAAAGGAGGGTAAAAACAGATTAACTAGCAAATACCAGCTAACTAACTAACTGACAAACTAATTAATCTCTCATCAAGGATTTTCTTATAAACTCCAATGATGCAGCAGGAGGCCTGGGAAGTTCCCCTTGAAGAACTTTTGATCTTTTTCCAAGTAATGCCTGCTGCCTTGCCTCTTCTTCTGCCTTTTCTCTAGCTATTCTATCAGACATATCCTCTTCAATCTTCTGCTCTGGCTCTTCAGCATCTTCTGGAACTGGTTGCATCGCTATCTGGTACTCATTTTTAGGCTGTGGAAGCCTTCCTAAGCCAGAGTGCAAACTTCTTCTTACATCAGCTTGTCTCTGTAGCTCAAGTTTAGTGCTTTCATGCATATTCATTTCCTCATTAATATGTAGCTCATCCCTAAGAGGAGTTCCCTTCGGTGTCATGCTAAAAGTTAAACCATCTCTTGCTGGTGTCATACCAATTTTAGGAGTGAGACCTTCGCCACCAGGAGTTGCAGAAGGAGTCAGCATCTGATTTGGAGTCTGAATCTCCTTTTTCTTAGGAGTGACCCCAGAAAAATCCGAAGGATACAGCTCTGGGTTCTCTCCTCCTAACAACGGTGTCTGAGACTCTCTCAACCTGGCCAGATTTTCAGCTTCCATCATAACAGCATCTCCTTTACCAGCTGGTGTTCTCTTAGGGGTACGTAAAGGAGTCATTCCTTGGCCAGGTGTTTGAGCATAATTAGCCGAAGAGCACGTGTTGCACCACCACCTTCCACAGGTTCCTCATTCCCTGCAAGGTCACTGGCATAATCCAACTTTGCAATTTCCTCCAATTCCTGATCAGAAATCTAGGGGAGCGGAAGCATCAGTTTTGATCTCTTTCTTACCATTTCTGGGTCATTCAACTTGTTGGCATGCAGTATAGCAGATGGAGCATCTTGCCTTTGTGCAATTTTATTTTTGGCAATGTCCTGCTTTCTTAGCTGTGTCTCAACATCAACCCTCTTTTTTCCTTCAAGTTCTTCAATAGTAGTGGGGAACTTTGGCTGTTCCACTGGTCTATCTTCATCAGTAACATCAAAAAACCCTGGAGGTGGCCTTTTTTCAAATGGAATTTCACCATTGTAGTCAATTCCCCTCCTTTTCCTCTTCCGCTGCCTGATATCGATTCCAGCAGCTTTCAATTCTCTCTTTTTTTGTAAAGAAGCAAGCCTCCTGGCTTCCTCAAGCTGTTTCTCCCTGGCTTTCCTTTTCGCTTTCTTCCCCTTTGTGTTGGCCAACCAGGCTCGAGCTTCAGAAAGCATCTCCTTTTCATCTTCATCCATATCAACAGGATCCGGACGTGCAGGTTTCGACTCAGGGTTTGGATCAATCTCCCCAGGACGCAATTTCCGAGGATCATCACCGGGTTCATAGTTCTCATCCTTCACACAGGCAGTATCAAGGAGCTTCTCATACCGCTCAAGACACTGCGACGGGGTACGACCAACAATTGGAGCAATTGTTCTCCACTGCGTAGGCATAAGCTTAGCAAGATGAAGTAGTTTCTCATCCTCTTCTCTCGTCCACTCAGTCTACACACAAAAAACACCAAACTAAAAGATCACCCTTGTGAGCAACAAAACATGGATAGCAAGATAATGAATTACCACATAATAACACAGTAAAAACTAGAAAGTGGAAGCTAATTGCTCTAGATAGAAAAATACATACACAGATTTTTTTTATTAATAGCATAATAATCTTAATAGGGTATAGATTTCATTACATAAATGAAAGCTAAAGAGAACAGAACCAGTAAGTTAAGTACCAGTGCCACTACTCTAATATTACTTACTACCCATAGCATAATTTAGAAACAGAACTCCACACTTGAACTCTGAAAAACACATCAACTTAAGAAATAATGCGTAACAAAGAAGAGGGAAATGAAATAATAATCGGGAAGAAAGAAGAGAAGAGAAAACCTTTTTGATGGAAGGATCAAGCCACTCGTACCAGCGAGCTTTGCATTGTTTGGCGGATTTACGAACGAGAAGCGAAGAGATTCGAGCCCACTGATTCTTCCCATACTTCATAACAGCAGCTTTCAGGATTTCATCTTCGGTGTTTTTCCAAACACCGCCCTTTATCATAATCCTTATCTTCGCTCGCTTCAACCACACAACCAAACGGTTAACTGGTTTCGGAAACGCTAGTTCTGTTCAGTCTTGCAAGCTTGTTCACTCTTCTTCTTTTTCATTACCCTGTCACTCCAGTGGCAATTGCAAACATCCACTCACGCTCCCCGATCGCTAGACCCGTTCTTCTGCTGTTAGTTTTGTCGTGTAATCTTGGGCCTCTTGTACAGCCCTTATAGGCTAAAACCCTAACTGGACCTAAAACTGAACGCCAGGTGGCATGAGAAGAGCCCAATCAGTTGATCCCCTAAAAAAGGGCTCTCCTTTTTGCACTCGATTCTGTTATGCTTGTACTCTCATACTATTTGTTTTTGTAATTTTTATTTTTAAATTAATGAATAAATGATTTCTTATTTTATATATATCACTACTTTTTGTAATCTAGTCCTCGTACATTAAAAAAAATTATGTATTAGTCTCTTTATTAAAATTTATTTTTAATTTTATTTTCATTATTATGACATATTATAAATTTTTTTTACATTATAAAGTTATTCAACATAATAAGTTTACATTTTTTTTTAGTTTCTATATAAGATTTTTTTTTAATTTAGTTTTTACAGATAAAAAAAATTATATATCAATTTCTATATAAAAATTTATTTTTAATTTTATTTTTATCATTATAATGACATTTTCATACAAGTTTAAAGTAATATTTTTTTCATAATCTTTAGAGAAATATTTTTTTTATATTTTTTCACATTTAACTTTATATGTTAGTACATCTTCAAATGAAGATCAATTCTAACATTTCATAATTCTTATTTCTTCTTCTATCATTCTTATTCTAATATCTCAAATCTTGATTGTGTCTCCAAAATTTCTTCTTCTATATTCTTAGAATATTTGTAAAAGGATTAAAATCTATCTTTTTCTTGCTATTAGAATCTCTCTTTTAATAATCAATATCATCATCATTTTTATTTATTTCTACAACCACAAATTTCCTATCTTAAAAAAAAAATAAAAATAGCAAGACAACTCACCATCCAAGTCAGACTCAACTTCAAGCCGAAAAGACAAGTTATGGCAAAGGATTGGAAAAAAGACAATGAACAACTATTACAAAGAATTTATGAAACTACATTTTAAACTGAAAATGGCTTAACTTATGGTAAGGGATAAAAAAATCATTGAGAACAATTAATCCAATATGTATATGAAAGATTGAACTGAGTTTGGTCCCTCATCGTTAAACCTGCAGGTGTTTGTGCACTAAATCACCTTTCGGTCCATACAAATAACCGCGAACTTATCATATCAAATTCAATTTTACTGTATGAAATACAACACAGTCAGATTAAAATAGTAAGGTACATGATTATTTACTTACATAAACCAGTGGATAATTTATCGCACCAAATAATACAGTTTTACTACACAGCAACCAAACTCGATTAAAATCTATAACATTGATAAAATCCTGTCATTCTTTAACGTGGAAGAGCACATTACCAAAATCTACAAAGTGGAAGGCAAAAAGGACAAAATTTGAGGAAAACAACGAACAAGTACAGTTTATTGCAGAATTTGATTAGTGATAATCACAAAATCTTAGCATCAACTCAAGCCATCTTTAGTTAAGATACGTTCCAAAAAACGAGGACTCATTCTCCATGAAACATTCAGTTAAACGCTCACTGATATCTGAATCGAGAAACTAGGCAGCCTAATGTCCGTCATACTTTAATATCAGAACGGGCTACACAGTCTACAGTCTATTTGCCTCCTCCCCTCTGCCATCAGCAACTTGCATCTTATCCTTCTCATCAAAAGCGGTGGTTTCTTGCATGCTGTTACCTTGTGAATTTACAGCTTCCACAACTACATCTTGATCCTTGTTTCTCTCATAACTACCTGTTTCCACAGCAGCACCCATTTCTAGCATGGTCTCTCCATTGTTGGCATCAGTACCGGCACCTTCCACTTCCACTTTTTTATTGACATCTTCTGCAATGGGTGTAGCATCTGGCAACTTAACATCAAAGCCGTGTGTCATTTGCATTTTATCAGAATCCACAACCATGTCATTTTTGGGGCTACAAGTAGCCTGATCCTGCACAATATCTACTTCCTGGTCAGCAGTTCCATCATGAGATGGATCAACTTCAAGAGCATGTCCATGCTCCACCGTGTGAGGCACAACTTTACAAATCTCTGTACCCTGTATATTATCCATTTCACTGGCTGCAGTCTCAGTTGACTCACAAACATGATTGTTTGCTTCAATTTTTTCTTGCTTTGGTGCTTGTAATCTGTATTGGTCCATGATATTTTGTATCTTTTCCAGCTCTTCTATTAGACTCCCATACCCAATTTGCAAAGTTTTCTCAAGTTCCTTTTGCTTCTGTATTTCAGCCCATAGATTATTTATCCTGTGAGATGCTGCTACTTGCTCCTGCTTTTGCAAAGCTTCAAAGCATTCTAATTCTGTTGCAGCTATGTCCATCTGCTTGAAAGTAGCCTCAATTTGAGGCCAGAGGCTCTTTTTTACTCTCATCTGAAAAATGCAAAAGCCAAAATATGATATTCAAGATTGAGTACGGGTAAACACTCAGGCAACATAAAGATAATTTCTAGAATTACAAGGAAATATCTATTTGTCCAACAGCAAAACCAAACCAAAGGAATTCTGCTTACTTTGTGCTTTTCCCACTTCCCACCACTTTTGACATGGGAGTGCCACTGCTTTGCACCAATGGGTTGATTTCCAGCTATTTTTCAGTCACAACACTTTTCATTTTGATATATTTCTTCAGAGAAATAGCATTGTTTAATTGCCAAACCAACATTACAGAGGGCATTCAAGTATCAATGATCCTCAAGTCTCAATAAAATTAATACAAGCGAGATCATAAGCAGGAATACAAAACCAACATCCAATAGATTATACACCTAAAAGTAGCAACACTAGCAATAATAACCTAGGGTGACACTGCAAGAAACAGAAATGTAGCATTTTCCATACAGCATATCTATACATACCTCATAACCTTGTGTGAGAACCATCACCTTCTTCTCAAGCCGTACTGAGTCTACTGACTTATACTTGCCATCATCCAATTTGTTTCTCACATTCTCAAATTCATTCTGCAAAGCTGCTAGCTTTTCCATGTTCCCAGCAACACTTGAGAGACCATAGGCATTACGGGTAGGAAAGTACATAAGATCATTAAGGCAAGTTCTGTGAGCTTCAATAAACTCATCAAGGGGTTCACTTTCATGTCCCATTGCTACACAGAGAAACTGGGCCTCTTCCTTTATCAACTTGTCAGCCTACCATAAACAATATACAAATAAATAGAATGCAATAATAAGTATCATCAACCTTGCTATCTCCAATGATACCATAGTCAAGTCTAAGGAGAAGATAACTAGCAGATCATTAGACAGATACATTTGCATTAACACAATGGCAAATGAATATCAATACAGAAAAAGTATTATACTATAAATTTTTATATTGTTTTGCAGAAAAAAAATCCAAGGGCAGAAATTGGACAATTACATCTGATATCAAGTCAGAGGAAAGCATGCCCAATCCAGCTTAATTAATTGAAGGATTATAACAACAAATTCTGATCCAATTCACAAGTTCTTTTCACACCTCCATGATATTGAAGAGTTGTTTCATAAGGGAGAAAGCATATCATAAAGTCATAAACAACAAGAGCAAATTATATCAACCTTCAGAACCAAAAAGGCTAAATTTACACAAATTTGTAATCCTGTACAAGACTGCTGTAAAATGGCTAGTTTCAAATATTCACTGAGATTTCATGATATTTAATTTTCGAAAACTATGCCTTCTTTTAAACTGTTACCTCCTTAGTATTGACAAAAAGAATCTTGGTAAAAGAACTTATCAAGAAAGGACAAGAATATAATCAAAGTATAAGTAAATTTCCCAAAAAGAAAAATTATGACTAGTGCATAGATCAAAATTTCAATTTAAAAAGTGAAAGAATATTGGAGTATTGACAGATCCAAATTACTCCCATTTCATTAATATGTAGAATGATTCTTCTGGTGTTTATTTTGAGATGGCAGCAGGAGGAATAAAATTAAAAAAAAAAAGAAGAAATTTCTGAGTAAAATAAATGGATAAGGTAGTTTATAATCTCCAGGTCTGCACAAAAGGGGAGGGGGTTCTCCAAAATGGAAATCAAGTTACTTCTGTATATTGAAGGGTGTGAGTTGACCAGGCTACTGTTAACTATCGAGTGAAGAAAATGCAGAAGGGGAAATAAAGAAAGAGACTAAGTGTGCAGATGCATTAGTGAATACGTACATCTTTTATTTCATCCTCCTGAAAATCTTCTATCACAGGGACAGCAGGCTTGTTTACTGTGCGCTTGGCTCCTTTCTTTTTCTCCTTATGCACTTTCTCACCAAGTGGATACTTCGCATTGTCATGCTCCAGTAAAGTTAGAAGCTCCCTTCTAATCATCTCATCAGCTTGCTCAATAGAGGTTGGTGGAACAAAGGAACTCTTGTCCCCGTCAGCTCTCATCAAGGAATTTCTTATAAGCTCCAATGACGCAGCAGGAGGCCTGGGAAGTTCCCTTTGAAGAACTTTTGATCTCTTTCTAAGTAATGCCTGCTGCCTTGCCTCTTCTTCTGCCTTTTCTCTAGCTATTCTATCAGACATATCCTCTTCAATCTTCTGCTCTGGCTCTTCAGCATCTTCTGGAACTGGCTGCATCATGATCTGGTACTCATTTTTAGGCTGTGGAAGCCTTCCTAAACCAGAGCGCAAACTTCTTCTTACATCAGCTTGTCTCTGTAGCTCAAGTTTAGTGCTTTCATGCATATTCATTTCCTCATTAATATGTAGCTCATCCCTAAGAGGAGTTCCCTTCGGCGTCATGCTAAAAGTTAAACCATCTCTTGCTGGTGTCATACCAATTTTAGGAGTGAGACCTTCGCCACCAGGAGTTGCAGAAGGAGTCAGCATCGGATTTGGAGTCTGAATCTCCTTTTTCTTAGGAGTGACCCCAGAAAAATCCGAAGGATACAGCTCTGGGTTCTCTCCTCCTAACAACGGTGTCTGAGACTCTCTCAACCTGGCCAGATTTTCAGCTTCCATCATAACAGCATCTCCTTTACCAGCTGGTGTTCTCTTAGGGGTACGTAAAGGAGTCATTCCTTGGCCAGGTGTTTGAGCATAATTAGCCAGAAGAGCACGTGTTGCACCACCACCTTCCACAGGTTCCTCATTCCCTGCAAGGTCACTGGCATAATCCAACTTTGCAATTTCCTCCAATTCCTGATCAGAAATCTGGGGGGGCGGAAGCATCAGTTTTGATCTCTTTCTTACCGTTTCTGGGTCATTCAACTTGTTGGCATGCAGTATAGCAGATGGAGCATCTTGCCTTTGTGCAATTTTATTTTTGGCAATGTCCTGCTTTCTTAGCTGTGTCTCAACATCAACCCTCCTTTTTCCCTCAAGTTCTTCAATAGTAGTGGGGAACTTTGGCTGTTCCACTGGTCTATCTTCATCAGTAACATCAAAAAACCCTGGAGGTGGCCTTTTTTCAAATGGAATTTCACCATTGTAGTCAATTCCCCTCCTTTTCCTCTTCCGCTGCCTGATATCGATTCCAGCAGCTTTCAATTCTCTCTTTTTTTGTAAAGAAGCAAGCCTCCTGGCTTCCTCAAGCTGTTTCTCCCTGGCTTTCCTTTTCGCTTTCTTCCCCTTTGTGTTGGCCAACCGGGCTCGAGCTTCAGAAAGCATCTCCTTTTCATCTTCATCCATATCAACAGGATCCGGACGTGCAGGTTTCGACTCAGGGTTTGGATCAATCTCCCCAGGACGCAATTTCCGAGGATCATCACCGGGGTCATAGTTCTCATCCTTCACACAGGCAGTATCAAGGAGCTTCTCATACCGCTCAAGACACTGCGACGGGGTACGACCAACAATTGGAGCAATTGTTCTCCACTGCGTAGGCATAAGCTTAGCAAGATGAAGTAGTTTCTCATCCTCTTCTCTCGTCCACTCAGTCTACACACAAAAAACACCAAACTAAAAGATCACCCTTGTGAGCAACAAAACATGGATAGCAAGATAATGAATTACCACATAATAACACAGTAAAAACTAGAAAGTGGAAGCTAATTGCTCTAGATAGAAAAATACATACACAGATTTTTTTTATTAATAGCATAATAATCTTAATAGGGTATAGGTTTCATTACATAAATGAAAGCTAAAGAGAACAGAACCAGTAAGTTAAGTACCAGTGCCACTACTCTAATATTACTTACTACCCATAGCATAATTTAGAAACAGAACTCCACACTTGTACTCTGAAAAACACATCAACTTAAGAAATAATGCGTAACAAAGAAGAGGGAAATGAAATAATAATCGGGAAGAAAGAAGAGAAGAGAAAACCTTTTTGATAGAAGGATCAAGCCACTCGTACCAGCGAGCTTTGCATTGTTTGGCGGATTTACGAACGAGAAGCGAAGAGATTCGAGCCCACTGATTCTTCCCATACTTCATAACAGCAGCTTTCAGGATTTCATCTTCGGTGTTTTTCCAAACACCGCCCTTTATCATAATCCTCATCTTCGCTCGCTTCAACCACACAACCAAACGGTTAACTGGTTTCAGAAACGCTAGTTCTGTTCAGTCTTGCAAGCTTGTTCACTCTTCTTCTTTTTCATTACCCTGTCACTCCTGCGGCAATTGCAAACATCCACTCACGCTCCCCGATCGCTAGACTGTTCTGCTCTGCTTACTTTGTTCTGTGTAATCCTGGGCTTCTTGTACATTGGCTAAACCCAAACTGGTCCTAAAACTGAACGACAGGTGGCATGAGAAGGGCCCAATCGGTCTGATCCACGCAAGGGCTTTCCTTTTTGCACCCGGTTCTTTTATGGTTTACTCTCATACTTTTTTTTTAAAAAAAAAATTTAAAAATATTTATTATAAATTTAAGGGATATATTATTTTTTAGTCTCTATTTAAAATTTTTTCTAATTCATTCAGTTATATATAAAAAATTTGTATATTAATTATTATATTAAAATTTATTTTTAATTTTGTCTACGTTATTACAATAAATTAAAATGATAATAATTTTTTTTTATTCAACTATCCAACATGTTAAGTTTAATTTTTTTTTATGCAAGACTTTTTTTTTTTTTTGTAATTTAGTCATCATAAGTAAAAAATGTGTATTAGTTCTTATATAGAAGTTTATTTTTAATTTTTTTATTACTTTTATAGTGATATTTTCATATTAGTTTCAAGTGATATTTTTTCATAATTTTTATAAAAGTGTTCTAAATTCTTCAAATAAGTCTTATATTCTATTTCATACTTTTTCACTTTCAATTTCATGTCTTGATTCATCTTCAAATGAGAATCAATTCTAGTATTTTCATCTCTAATATCACTTTTTGTATGCTTTATCATTATCTTCATTCATTCTCATTATCCTAATATCTCAAATTTTGACTATGTATCCTTGAGTTATGTCCAAAAGTTATGTCCAAAGTCAATAACTTTCTTCTTCTGTATCAGTAGTATATTTGTAAGAAAATTAGAATCACCCTTTTAATTATTATCATTTTTATTTATTTCTACAAGAATGAATTGACTATCTTTAAAAAATATTAGGATAAGGATTGTCATTATAACAACCCCCTTCTGTAGTAGCCACGAAGCCAGTGGGTTTCTTAACTTTGATCATTGCTCTTTGTGTGGCTCATGGAGTCCTGTTTTATCAAGAACTATTGCACCAACCTATTAGAGTAGATTGAGGCAACTTCTTCTCAATTAGAACCATTAATAATAATTAGAAAACCACCACTAACTTTGTCCTCACTATCCACCACCTTAGCCATGGAGGACTGCCTCACTAGGCATCTCATGCATGTTTAGCAGTAGATGACCAACCATAGGGCACACACAGTTGAATGACTCTTTTATTGATTCACTCTCTATTAATACTGAGGAGAGTTTTCTCCCTTTCCATAGCCCACTCCTGAAGCCTTTACCACACATGTATTATGGCCTAAGGACAATCCTAGAGGAAGAGGAGTAACTTAAGGGTGCAATTTGACGAAGAAGGCTTAGATGATTAACATGATGATGGTAATGGTACAATGAAAGAGGAGTTTTTAGAAGATATCTGAGGAGGAGGACTTTTTGAAATTCAACATGGTTAATAGATAACATGCTAAGTGGTTGTTCATCGGGATGACATAGCTTAGATACTTTGTATAAGCTAAATGGTCATTAATGAAAAATAAAATGAAATCTCATAACTCAAAAAATACATAAAAATTATCTAGGTGAGTAGTGAGTATTATAAACAGTTATTGAGAGTCAACACAAAAGTCAAATTGTTGATTTTGTTCAATTTTTTAAATTGTTGTGCATAGAATACTTGAAAATCATCATTAAGGTAATTATTTTTTTCTTTAAACCACAGGGCCAAAAGGTTAACCTAAGATGTTATTTTTTGTTTACCCCAATTAAGCATAATATGTAATTCTTTTTTGCCCCATCTCCCAAGAAAGTCCTTTCACTTATGTCAATTGTTATACAAGGTTGGTTTGAAAACTTTTGTACCTCACAACCATAAGGATCCTTAGATACTTAAAAGGATCAACCTCTGAAGACATATTCTTCTCAGTAAAATTTGAACTCAAGTAATTTGCATTCTCAGAGACTAGGCATGCTGTATAGAAAGCATAAAATCCATTCTAGGATTCTATGTCTTTTTTAGAAGTTTTCTAATTAGTTAGAAGTCTAAAAAGCAGGCCACTGTGTCCAAATATTCGTTAGAAGCATAATAAAGGGCCTTGACTAGCCTAACCTATGAAATATAGTGGTTGAATTACATTATTGCAGATTTATAAATCAATATTAAACAACCTGCTTCCACTTACTATGACAACAAATTTGCTATATATTAGGCCAAAAATCTTATCTTTCATGAGAGGACCAAACATATAGAAATATATTGCTACATTCTTAGAGAAAAGATTAAGAAATGACCAATTCATTTACTCCTTGTCCCCTCTGGTGACCAATTGATGGATCCCTTTACAAAACCACTTCACTTCACTTCACTTCCTTCAAGGCTTTCATCAACAAGTTGGGACTTAAGGACCTCCACCATCCAACTTAAGGGGAATGTTAATTGTTAGCTATTACGGTGTGTGTTAGTTATTTTGATTTGCTATATAAAGCCTTCGTAAGTAGTTATTTTATGAAATATATATATATATATATATATATATATATATATCATTTTTGAAGATTCAATATGCAAAAAATGCACCTCCAAATTCTCTCAAACATCAAGATTTTGTTTGCTCCAATTACGCTATTGTTAGTGCGCCTAGTTTTTTATTTTTCACTTGATGCTTAATTCATTGCATTGATACTATACTCAATGCATTTGTACGAAGATGAGATGGACAATTTTTGTAATTAAAAGTGTTCGCTTTCTTCAAAATCTAAGTTTTTTTTTTAAGTGAATTTTTGCTTTATCATTGACCACATCGATAAAGAAAAAGAAGAAAGAAAATATGTTAAAAAAGGATTTTTATAAATATTATTTTATATAATGAAATACTAAAAGAATAATAATATGACATTAATAATGAGTTAGATTTAATTTATAAAATACATGTTGTCACAAATGTGTGAAAATCTTAAAAATTAAATTATAATAATTTTTTAAAGATTAATTTAAACAAATGTTGATTTTATAAAAATAAAAATTATAATTAAGTTTTAAAATAATTAAACAAAATAATAATTAGTCTTGAAAACAATTTTATAAGTTGCAATGCCTTTTTATTAGTGAGAATAAAATAAATTTTATTAATATTATTTTTCATTCAAACATGCTTAGTATTATTTTATCACAAACTTACATTTAGGTTTTGTCTGTTTTAAAAGATTAACTTTGATAATTTTACTTATTTAAATAAATATAATAATAATAATATTTTTATTATTTTTTATAATAATGTTTTTATGTTATAAATTAATTGATCTCTTTTTTTTTTTATACCTACTTAAAGTATATTGATGTATTCATAAGTACTTATTTTTTTTAAGATATTTAAAACTAAAAAATTAATTTTTTAAATACATTTTTAAGAGAAGTTAAACTAAAAAGTAAAACTAGATTGAAAATAATTTATATAAAATAAATAAGTTAAAACAAAGTCATAACTTTGATAAATAATATTGAGAACATTATCTTTTGTATAATATTCTTTGTTTTTTACATTACCCTAAAGTGTGGATCTTGTATTATTGCAGCTTAATATTATGTATGAGAGATTTAGAGACTCTTTGATTTTTAAAAATATTTTTATTTCTAAAGTTATCATCTTATTTTATTATATTTTATGTTTTATTTTTTAAAATAATAAAAAATAAAATTTATTCTTAATTTTTTTATACAAATATCTAAAATATAATTTTTTTAAAAAAATTCAATTTTATAATTTAAATAAATACAAAAACTACTTTTTGAAGCTAAACAAAATTTACATTGAGAAATTTACCTTAATATATAAAAAATTGAAACCCCATTTTCAAGTAAGTTCGCGTGGCCTAATGGATAAGGCGCTCGCCTCCGGAGCGGGAGATTGTGGGTTCGAGTCCCACCGTGAACGACGCTGTGCATAAATCTTCCCTGGTTTGAGAAATTTGCTTAAAAAAATTTTTCATCTAAAAGAAAAGAAAATTTCTAATGAGTTGGCAGTAAACACTATCTTTATAAATTAGCTATTTGAATTTGTGGATCTAATATATTTATATAAAAAATAGTCTACCAAAGTGTAATGCAAAGAAAAAAAAAAAAATAATAGAATAAATTTATAAGATTCACAAATTAAGTAAATCCTTGAATGTACTTAGTCTTCTTTGATTTAGTTCACAATCACATAAAATTATTTTTAGTGAATGAATTATGTTTTATCTTTTCTTGATAATTAAATACTAAATATATTTTTTTTATTTTAATTAGTGTAAAATATTAGTTGCTCCTACTCCTAATTGTTAAGGTTGTGAGTAGAAATATTAAAGTAAATGTAACCTTTTGTTCTCAGTTTAATATATTTTAATTGATGTTCTATAGCCATAATGTGTTTTTCTTCAATCTTGAATGGTATCTTTATATTTGCTGGTAATTTTTATGTATGATAGATGTACTTGTTGATACAGGAGGACTAACATGATCCACTTGGTGCTTATAAATTTTGGAGCAAGTTATATGCATGAGATAGCTCCTCCTAACAAAAATGATAGACTTTAGGCTAAAATGAAGAGGTAAGGGGATATGGGGTCTCCCTATCTTAACCTTTGTAGAATTAAGAGAGAGAGAGAGAGAGCATAGAGAGAGAGAGAGAGAGAGAGAGAGAGAGACAAATTAATGTGCTGGAATTGAATACACTACAATGTGTAGAGACTCTTATATTTATAAGGATATATATGTAACCCTATTGGGTCAAGTCCGTTATTATAATACTAACATAAACCCTAATCTTAATAAGTCTATCATAGCTATTCATAACACTCCTCCTCAAGCTGGAGTATAGATATTAATCATGCCTAGCTTGTTACAAATATGATTGCTACGTGTCCCATTTAAAGCCTTTGTAAATATATCTGCTAGTTGGTCACCTGTCTTAACATGAGAGATGGATATAAGCTTCTACTAAACTTTTTCTCAAATAAAGTGATAGTCTATCTCAATATGTTTCATCAATTTATGAAAAACTAGATTTGAGGCAATGTGTATCGATGCCATATTATCACACCAAAGTTGCATAGGCTTAGTGCTACAAAATCTTATCTTTCCTAACATATTTTTCAACCACATTAGCTCATAAGTAGTCTAAGCCATCACCCTATATTCTGATTCCGTAGTTGATCTCGATACAATGTTCTGCTTCTTATTTTTCCACAAAATTAAATTACCTCCCAAGAACACATAATGTCCGATAGTAGATTTTCTGTCGATAGATCCTGCCCAATCAGCATCAGAAAATGCCACTATTTGTGCATGTCCATGATCTTTATACACAATTCCTTTTCCTAGTGCTTTCTTCAAATACTTCACAATGCGGATTAGTGCTTCCCAATGAGTATCCGTTGGAGATGACATAAACTAGCTAACAACACTCACTAGAAAAGCAATATCTGGCCTTGTGACAGTCAAGTAATTTAACTTGCCTACTAGTCTTCTGTATTTTTGTGGATCTACAAAAAGAACTCCATCTGCTGTCAGTTTCACTCTTAGCTCCTTTTAGTTTGGTAATAGTGAATAAGTCTAAGACATATTTTCTCTGTGAAAGGAAGATTCCTTGATTAGAGTATATAACTTTAATACCCAAGAAGTATTTTAGAATTCTCAACTCTTTTGTCTGAAACTTGGTTTGAAAATATTTCCTTAGGTTACTGATTCCTTCTTTGTTGCTACCTGTAATAACAATATCATCAACATAAATAACAAGTACAATGCAATCACGGTTAGTCTGTTTGTAAAACACTGTATTATCACTCTCACTCCTCACTAATCCAAATTCTAGAATCACGTCATTGAATCTCCCAAACCATGCTCTAGGTGATTATTTCAAGTCATATAATGACTTCTTCAAATGACACACTCTTCCATACTCCCCCTGAGCAATAAATTCAGGTGGTTGCTTGATGTACACCTCCTCCTATAAGTCTCCATGTAAGAATGCATTCTTGACATCTAATTGGAATAATGGCCAATGATGCATAGCCACATGAGAGATAAAGATGTGAACAAATGAAAGGTTAACATTTGGAGAAAATGCATCAGTGTAGTCACCGCCATAAGTTTGAGCATACCATTTTGCAACAAGTCGTGCCTTTAAATGAGTCACAGAACTATCCAGATTAACTTTCACAGTGTAAACGCACTTGCAAACAATAGTCTGTTTTCCCTTAGGAAGAGGAACTAAATCCCTAGTATCATTCGTCTCAAGAGCCAACATTTCTTCCTCCATAACATGTCTCTAACCATCATGACTGAGGGCATTTGCAAGGGTCTTAGGAACAGAAAGAGAGTCTATACTAGTCATGAAGGAATTAGATGTAGAGGATAAATGAGTAGACGTCATATAAGATGAAATAGGATAGATGCAAGATCTTGTACCTTTACGAATAATAATAGGAAGGTCAAGGTCAGACATAAGATCTATTGACACTTGAGGAGATAATGGTAGAGGTTGAGTATCATCTTGAATATCATTAGCCATGGGGATGCATCATCAAAAGGCTGTTTCGACTGACGAGAGTATGTCCGCTCAAAGAACTTGAAACTTTTATCAATAGGAGCTAGAAGTGCAACAGGATGTGTAGATTAGAAAAGAGTATAAGTCAAGAAAGGTTCATTTACGTCATACATGGACTCAAAAGATGAGGACTTAAAAAATGGAAGACTTTCAAAGAAAAACACATTAGAGGAAATAAGATAACGATCAAGTTCAGGAGAAAAACAACGGTAACCTTTTTATCACCAAAAATAACCCAAAAATACACATTTTAGGGACTTTGGATCAAGTTTAGTTACTGGAGGACGAACATCAAACACAAAATAAGTGCACCCAAAAACTTTCACTACTAGAAAAGTGCCATTTATAGACGAACAAAAATCCGTTTATACAGACTGATTTTTAGACAGATTTTTGGATTTTTATTTTTTGAAAATTTTCTAAAAATATAGACAGATTTTTGTCCGTCTGTAAAATCCATTTGTAGTTAGCCCGCCATTTGGCGCAAAGTATTATAGACAGGCGTTACAGACGAATTTTTCTGTCTATAATTTGAAAACGGGAGGAAAATTTAGAGTGGGAGTTACAGACAAACTTTTCGGTCTGTAAATATTTCCATTTTTTACCGACTTTTCATCTGGCAATTTACATACAAATTTTTTCATCTGTAACTGTATTTAACAAATTTATAGACGAAAAAATATGTCTGTAATTTGAAAATGAGAGAGAAATTTGGAGCAGGACTTACAGACTGGAAAATCTGTCTGTGACTTTTTATTTGGCAATTTACAAATGGATTTTTTTGTCTGTAAATGTATTTGACAAAATTATAGACGGATAAATCCGTCTGTAATTTATCCTTTAAAACACACCATTTCATTAAAACATTTATAGATGGATTTTTCATCTATAATGTGTGAAACGCATAAAACTACGCCTTCTACTTCTTCTTTCTCATTTTGCTACATTTCGTCTCTCTCTCTCGCCTCTCTCTCTCTTTCTCTCTCTTGGAGCTTCAGTTTTTTGGCCTTTATGAGTGATTGGAGCATTCATTTGAAAGATAATTTGCATCATTGTGTTCCTGGTACGATATTCTAACTTTTAATTTGTTTATTTGTTTATTTTTAATGTATTTTTGAGACTTAAAATTTCTAAAATAGAGTTGTAGGATTGGAGATTGTATGACTGGGGGGAATGGCGTAGAGGTCCTTTTCCGAACCTGATTATTGTGTGTTGTGGGATTGTTTGTGTTTGCGGAGTTTGTAGAATAGGCATGTTGTGAGTTACAAGGAGATGTGCTCTAGAACGGTTTAGGATTATGATGTGTTTGTGTTTAATGCATTGATTAATATATTGTTATATAATATATTAGTTATGTGTGGTGAAAATTTTAAATTTTGTAAAAAAGTGATAAACAAACGTAAGGAAATTGACATGTATTAGGGGAGATTATGCCAAAATTTATATTAAAAATTTGTGTAATGTATAATAGAAAGTTGATACAACATTGTGTATTTGTATTAGGTTTATATAGTTCTTGATCTTGATGTTTCTCAGAAATCATCAGTGGATGTATGGTAGGTTGCACTCAAGTCAGAGGGAATAAAACCTGAATTCTTTGAGGGTGTAGAGGAATTCATACGTGTTTGTTGTAATTCGCAGCAATTCATCACCAACCAAAAAGTTAGGTGTCCATGTTCTAAGTGCAAGTGTAGAAAGTTTTTGGATATTGATTCAATTAGGTATGATTTGTATAAGTTCAGATTTAAACATGATTATTGGATATGGACTGAGCATGGGGAAGTAGTTAATGTGGACAATCAAGTAGGAAATTCAAATATATTACAATCAGGTGAGGATGTAGGTAAAGTAAGTTAGGAAGAAAGCAATAGTCGTTATCAAGAAATGGTTTATGATGCTATTGGTCCTGAATTTGGAATTTTTTGTGATTTTGAAGCTGAACAAGAACCTAATGGAGAGGCTGCAAAGTTTTATAATGTTGTAGAGACAGTAAATAAGCCTTTATGGGATGGGTGTGCACATTCAGAGTTATCTTTAGCAGTAAGAATGTTAAGCATAAAGTCAGAAGACAATCAAAGTCAGAGTTCATTTGATCAATAAGGTACATTAATTCCAACCTGACTCAATCCCAAAAGACTTTTACCAAGCAAAAAAATTAGTTTCCAAACTTGGATTAAAAGAAGTCAAAATTGATTGTTGTTTGAAAGGATGCATGCTATATTACAAAGATGATGCTCTTTTGACAAATTGCAAATTCTGTGGAGAGCCTAGGTTTAAACCAAGAAGATATAGTAGAAGTGGTAAACATAAAGATGTACCACAAATTAGAATGCATTATTTGCCTTTAATTCCTAGGCTAAAATGGTTGTATGCATCTATGAGTTCAGCTCCTTACATGATGTGGCATGCTGAAAATAAAAGGAGTGATAGGATAATGACTCATCCATCTCATGGTGAGGCTTGACAACATTTTGATCAAGTGTATCCTGAGTTTGCATCTGATCCTAGAAATGTAAGGTTAGGGTTATGTGTTGATGGGTTTACTCCAAATAATCAATTTACTAAACCATATTCTTGTTGGCCTATTGTGGTTACACCTTTTAATCTTCCTCCCAAAATGAGCATGAAAAATTCATATTTGTTCTTGACTTGTATAATTCCTGGTCCAAAAAATTCAAAGGATAAAATTGATGTATACCTTCAACCCTTGATTGATGAGTTGAAAGAGTTATGGTGTGAGGGTGTAGTAACTTAAGACCTATCAAGGAAGCAAAATTTTAATATGAAAGCAGCACTAATGTGGACGATAAATGATTTTCTTGCTTATGGAATGTTGTCTGGATGGATGACTCAAGGAAAATTAGCATGCCCAATTTGTATGGAGGATACAAAGGCATTTACTTTGAAATATGGAGGAAAAATTCATGGTTTGATTGCCATAGGAGATTTTTAGATATGGAACATCCTTATAGGAGTCAAGCCTACAAATTTAGAACAACAACTGTTGAGAATGAGGACCCTCCCGTCTGTTTAAATTGTCATCAAGTATGAGATAGAGTTAGAGACTTGCCAAAAATAGTAGAAGTAGGAAAATCCATTAGGGTACCTAGTTATGAGATGACACATAATTGGACCAAACAAAGTATATTTTGGGAGCTCCCATATTGGAAGGATAATTTAGTTCGCCATTGTTTAGATGTGATGCATGTGGAAAAAAATGTATTTGATAATATCATGAATACTGTAATGGACATTGATCGAACTAAAGATAATGTAAAGGCAAGACAAAATTTAGAAGAATATTGTAGGCATCCAAAGTTGAGGTTACAACAACTTGCAAATGGTCGATGGTCAAAGCCAAAGGCAAGTTACACTCTGACTTTACCACAAAGACAAGATGTGTGTAAGTGGGTGAAGGACTTAAAAATGCCTGACAGTTATGCTTCAAACCTCAGTCGTTGTGTGAATGTTGAACAAGGAAGATTTTTTAGGATGAAAAGTCATGATTGTTACATATTCATGGAGTGTCTTCTACTTGCTGCATTTAGAGAACTATCTGACCATGTTTGGAAGCCATTGACTGAGTTAAGTGAGTACTTTAGGGACCTATGTTCACCTACTCTTAGCGTTGAAGACCTATTAGTGATAGAGAATAATATTCCTGTGATTTTGTATAAATTAGAGAGAATACTTTCCCTAGTTTCTTTGACTCCATGGAGCAATTGCCTATACACTTAGCATATGAAGCACGTGTATGTGGACCAGTACAATACAGGTGGATGTATCCGTTTGAACGAGAAATTGAAGGGTTCAAAAGGACTGTGAAAAATAGAGCTCAAGTGGAAGGATCCATATGCCAGGCATATATATCAAAGGAGACATCAAATTTTTGCACATACTATTTTGAACCTCGTGTTCAATCTAGGAGGACTCAGGTTGGTCGAAATGCTGATGGGGGAGAAAGTAGTAATGAGTCAACTCTATCTATATTCAACCAACCAGGTCGTGTATTTGGGAAATGCGAAGAATGATGGATCTTAGGTGATGAATCAGATGCCGCACACTTCCACATCTTATTAAATTGTGATAAAGTTCAACTATTCAGAACGTAAGTGACTTATAATTGCTTTAATAACTTTTTCTGATCATGGTTATTCAAATATAATTAATGATGTTGCAATGTTTACAGATATTTTGGATAATTATATGGTACGAATGCCTTAATCAATTTCCATCATGGTTCAAAAGTTATGTACGTCATGGAATTTTCCTAACATTTTAGTTTATCGACTTTTTAATATTATGCTTATTCAATCAATTGACACATTTAATGATATGTGTAGGTGTGTGATCCCAGCAATGGTATCACAGATATTGACCTATATAACCTATCTAGAGGTCCAAAAAATAAAGCATATTGTTGGCCAATTTACTATGTTAACGAGTATAAATTTCAAACCATTGAATCATGTAAAGGGAGAAAAATAGATAATAATGGGGTTAGTGTGAGAGGAAATTCAAGTGATGGTGACTATGATTGGTATGAAAAACTTAATGAAATAGTTGAGCTTAAATATGCTGGTGAAACCATTAAAAGGATTGTTTTATCCAAGTGTGAATGGTTTGATCCAACACGCCCAATAGGGACACGTAAACATAACTATTACAATATAATTGAGATTAACCATACCAAAAGATACAAAGGCTTTGACCCCTTCATCATTACACAAAATGCAAGACAAGTATATTTCTTATCTTACCCTGGAAAATATAATACAAGTTGGAGGATTGTAATAACAACTAAACCAAGGGGTCGAATTGAAAGTGATGAAGTAGATGATGAAGATGCATATCAAATTGATGACTCAATCCCTTCACGTGTTGTAATAGACACTGTTGTCCCTCCAATTTTATCTTCTCCTTTGAATGAAATTGAAATAATTGACCTTTCTACCAAAGCTTTAAGAAATAATAAAATGAATGACATGACTGAAGATGAGGAGGAAGGATTTATGGATGACATTTCATCGAGTGATGATGAAGGTAGTCTTGAACTATCAGAGTAATTGAGGTAAATTAAGTAGGTTTGTCAATTTACTATATTTTTATGACTATTTTGAGTTATCACCAATATTAATCATATTCCATTAGATTATGTTATTCGTCTCTAAACATATATTGTATTTGATTCAGATATGGCAGGTAAAGGTAAGAAGGGTTCTGCTCAACGTCCTGATCGTGGCAACGCTTCTTCACCCACCCCTCCCACTTCGACCTCCACACCAGCTATAGTGCAGACCTCCCAAGTTAGGGGACAAGAGCAATTTATAATGGTACCCAATCCTGGGTATATTGCTTCTCCCCCTCCAGTACAACGAGTTTCACACTCTGTACCGCCTACTACACAGGGCACAAGAGAGAGATCCACTGCTGTCCCAACTGTAAGTGGGTAGCAGTCATCACAAACCCATGCATCATTGAGATCGTTAGAGACTTTGAGATGGGATGAGTCCACTTTGTAAGTTTCCTTCAAAATATGCCTAACATTGTGTATTTTATGTGAATGTTATAATAATTGTTTTATTTTCTTGTGTTATCAGTTGGATACCACCACAGAAAGGTCTCCACCAGGTCACAGATACCATTAAGAAGATGTTTGATGCGCCTTACACAAGTTTTGCAAAAGTGCTAAAGGATACAAAGATGGAATGGTTCAAAGATTGGAAGGTAATAATAGTGTATTAATTTTAACTAAGTATAATTACTTATGACTGTTTGTACCTCTTCTAATGAAATTATGTTTATGTAGAGAAACTTCTTCATTCCCCCTAGGATGAAAAGATAATTTTCAAGGTCTGGAAGAGTCGCACTGCAAAGTGACTAAGACAGATGTACACTGAGGCTCATCAGGACCCTTCTACTGCTAATTGGATAGCACCTAACTTTCTTCATGCCTTGCAGAAGTATTAGGGTACGAATGAGTTTAAAAATCTCTCCATAAAGAACAAGACAAACAGGGCATCTAACAAAGGGGATCACTGCATACTGGTGACTCTACGACTTTAACTGATACTAAGGTGAACTTGGTATATAATTTTAAAATTCATTTTACTCTATCTATAATTTCATATTTGAGATTATGATTTATTTCGAATTGCAGGAAAAGTCGTTGAAGAGGCCACCTACGCATGGAGAGTTGTTCAAGGAGACACATACTCGCAAGGGAGACAAAAACCTGTGGGTTGATACACGATCTCAGGCCACATATGTCAGTCATTCTTATTGATATTGATACTATATGTTATTATTAGTGATTTATTAAATAGTTCTCTAGACTAATATCTAATTATCTGAACTGAACTATAGGATGACTATGTTCAAAGGCTTGAGGAGGCATTTTTTCAGAATCCAGAGTCAGTTGATGAGGATGCTATGTGGTCACAGACAATGGGTGACCTTTATAAAGGTCGCATTTATGGCATAGGAGGCCGCTTCGCAGACTCTATGTCCCCTCCATTTATCACCGGAGATGCCCTTTCTCTTGCACCTGAGGAAGTGGAGGACATGGTCCGCACTCTAATCCATGCCCTCAATGAAGAACTCTAGAAGCAGAATAAGGAGATGTGAAAGAGCAAGAAAAGTGCATGGAAGAAGAAGTGGGCAAAGAAAATGGAGAAGAAGATAGAGAAGAAGGTGACATCGAGGACGCAAAGGGAGGTCCAGCAGCAGATGTAGTAACAACATATGCAGATGCATGCATATTTTGAGCTCATGAGAGCAAGCAGCTCCACACCTTTTTCTCGTCCTCTACCAGCTTTAGCACCACGGGTTTTCAGCTTCATGCATCATTCTTCTTTCGACTCCTCGTCTACTGATGATGATGATACTCCTTTGGATAATGAGCATACTGATTATTTATGATGAATACCTGTATTTTATTTCTAACACTTTATTTGGATATTTTTGTCTTCATTTGTAATGACATTTAAATTTTATATTTTATAAATCATTTTTGAATTTTTAGATGTCTAATTTGTAGTTTTATTATGTTTATAAATTGTGATAATCAGGAACAGGCAGAAATAACTATGTATATAAACAAAATATAACAAAAATAGTAAAATATATCACACATGAATTTTGCCGTCTGTACATTACAAACAAATTTTTTCGTCCGTATGTTATAGATGAAACTTTTCCATCTGTAAGTTATAGACAAATTTTGCCGTCTCTAACTTATAGACAGATTGTGAAATCCGTCTGTAATTCTTTATCGACGATGATATTACAGACGCTTTATATCCATCTGTAAATCTGTCTATAATTTCAAAAACTGTCTGTAATCATTTAAAAATCTGTCTGTAAATTCGTCTATATATATAGGTTTTGTAGTAGTGTTTAGGAGGTAAAGAAAAAATAGATTATGATGAGAAAAGTATAGAGTGAAAATCTCACCATGTAACACAGATGATGGCATGCAATTAATTAAATATGCAGTAGTAAGAACAACATCAGCCCAAAAAGGTTTAGAAACTTTCATTTCAAACATGAGAGCATAGGCTACCTCTATACGATGACGATTTTTATGTTCAGCTACACCATTTTGTTGTCGGGGTAACAATACAAGAGGATTGATGAATTATGCCATGTTTATTCATAAAACTAGTGAAGGATGCAAAAAAATATTCTTTTGCATTATCATTTCTAAGAATGCACACACAAGTATTAAATTGAGTTTTAATTTCAGTACACAAATTATAAAATATAGTAAAAGACTTCAGATTTGGATTTCATAAAAAATAGTCATGTTACACGAGAATAATCATCCACAAAAGTAATAAAATATTTAAAACTAGATTTAGAAGTAACTAGACAAGGGCCCCAAACATCAGAATGAACAATTTCAAAAGGGACATGAGTCCTTTTATTTAAACGAGGTAAATAAACATTACGATGATGTTTAACAAACTAACATGACTCACAATAAAAATGAAACTCTATACTAGGATATAATTTCCTAAGAACTTCTAAAGACGGATGGCCTAGACGGCAATGAAGTTGGAAATGAGACACTTTCATTCCTAGAAGCAATAGAAGCTTGCTAAAGTCCTTCTTCTTCCAATAGATACAACCCATTAGATACCCTACCTTCACCAATAATCCTCTATGTCACCAAATCCTGAAAAACATAAGAATCAGAAAAGAATGCTACTGAGAAATTTAATGATGAAGTGATTTGGCTAATAGATAACAAATTTAAGGAGAATTGAGACAAATATAAAATAGAGGATAAAGGTAAGGTTGAAACTAGGGTGGTACACCCACTGCCCTTAATATGGACAATAGAACCATGAACGAGTGTCATAGAACAATAAGAATTAGGTAGACAAAAGAAGGAAAGGATACCTGAATGCCCAGTCATATGCTTAGTAGCACCAGAATCAATGACCCAACGCTTGGAAAAAGAGGAAAGGCATGCAGTAGGATTACCTTGTTGGACTAAAGTGGTTGTAGAGGATGTAGACGGCTATTGAGAAATCTAAAATTAAGTATATTGACTAAATTCCTCATCACTCATACGCACATTACGTCCTTCTTTCTCTTGGGTAGCTGTATTAGGTTGAGACATCGAGTTAGCAAAGCGAGAATTACCTTATGAGTTAGAAAACAACTGATTTTCTGGAGGATAAGTGCACTAATTTCGATAATGGCCAAATTCACCACAGTTTTAGCACTGTACAATACCTTGACCTGTACTACGCCTATGGCCACAACTACCTCTACCACTATTGCGACCACCATGGTGACTGTATTGGACTGTCAAGGTAGAGTGGTCAGGAGACTCATTTTCTGTAGTGCTTTTAGGTTCCTCAAAGGAAGACTGTATAACTCTAGGGAAGACATTGGTAAGATTAGTAACTTGCTTACTTGACAGAATTTAAGACCGAACTACCTCATATTCCAAATTATGTCCGAAAAGCCAACTCAAAGCCATGAGTTTCTTTTGTTGCGCTATCATCTCGTCAATGGTTTTAGAGGCTAAAAGAGATTGTTTCTCCTCAGTATGCTTCTTAAACTCCAAAAAATAGTCCATTAGCTTCTGCTTATTTTGTTTGGATCAATAAATTTCTTTTAAGAGAGCATACAACCGATTCAAATTATCAAAATTCTCAAAAATAAATTGCAAGAAGTCCCATAATTCCTTCATAGTTTTGCAATGGGTAATAATCGCTTGTATTCACCTATCAATAGAGTTTACTAGCAACGCAAGAATCTTTTTGTTGTGTATCGTCCATGTGTCAATGTCCTTAGGATTGATAGGTGATGATTCGTATTTTGTACTCACATTTATAGTCTTATGGCATCTTCTAAAATACCTTTCTCTCTTTATTTATTGCATTTATTATGTTTTTGCATTTCTTGCATTAAATTGGATTTTTCATGAATATTTGTTATCTTTACTTTATATTTCGTATTTTCTCTATTCTAACATTTGTCCACTATTTCGGTCATAACTTTTTCTGCAGACCTCCTTTTCGAATGATTCTTTTTGCAATGGATTCTTGACTTTTTGGGCTTCAATTTGGACATATGGATCATGCTGTTTAGAGTTTGGAGCTATTTTTTATTTATTAATTTTTGAAGTTTAGACTTAGAACATACCTTTCATATTTAGGGTTTCTACTTAGGGCTTTTATTTTATTTTTCACAAAGGCCTTGACTCGTTTATTTTTGTTTTCTTTTAAGATAAGTATTTATAAGGGTTAGAGGTCGACTTTCAGGGACCTAGTAGTTTTTAGTTTTAATTCCCTTTTCATAATTTTGTTGAAGAATTTTATTTTTTCGTAAAGACCTTCTTTCCCATTTTTGAGAGTAAATCTTTTTGTTCCATTCGTTTGCCTCTTTTCAGACTCTGCTGCATTCTCAATTATTTGTTTGTCGCGAATCATCTTGTCATGCATGGATTGTTAGATCGATTGACCGCTCTAAGTTTGTCTTTTCACTTTCTCGCAATTCTTGATTAAGATTTGTGCATGCATAATTCGATTGAATTTTATTTTTATTCTTGAATGTAGTATTGATCGATTGGTTTATGTTGCATATGAGTTTTGGGTAAATTTGGTATAGTAATCCTAGTTTGCGTCTGTGATTCGTGGGCTTAATTCATGTTAGTTTAATTGCATTCATTGCCGTTTTCTTTTGTTTTCCTGTTAAATTTGTTTTCAGTTTTTAGATTCGTTTTCAAATTTTAAGATTGTTTTTAGATTCGTTTCAAATTTTAAATTTGTTTTCATTTTAAATTGCCTTCGCTTTAAATTATTTTTGTTTTTAATTCATTTTTAAATCATAAACCCCCAAAGTATTAACCACTGTTGCATGTTTAAAAATTGAAATAAAATAAATTTGTGTCCTTGTGAGATGACCTAGCTTTGCTCCCTATATTGCATGCTTATTTGAGAAATCTAGTTTTGTTTGAAACCATTACGACGTGGTTGTCAACAGGTGCCATTTCAGTCAAATGATTATCCTTTCCCATTCCACCCAGGCTAATCTCAACAAAATACTTTTATTCCATATAGTTCATACCGTCTCCATCCAGCTTAACATTGGTAAGTGTGAATAGAGATACAATCTCAGTAACAGCCCCTTATGTTGTGCATCCTACACATTCTAGTTGTCACGTTCAAACATTGTATATCCACAAATAGTGATGGAACTTCTAGGGTTTTGTCTCAATGGCTAGAAAGAAATGCTGCAATCAAACTATAAACATCTAATTACTATATATTTTTGTCACCGAAAAAAATTTTCATCCCCACAGCAACCATGGTTAGCCTTTTTTGAAGTTGTTGTTTTCTTTTTATTGGCGGTGTAACACCCTCATTTTGTAATTTATTATTATTGTAAATTATGTTAGTTGTTTGTGCAGGTTATTTGAAATTTGAAATTAGGAGTGTTTAATTGATGTGAAATGCAGAGTTTCTTGTTGTAGCGAGATGTACCTCCCAGTAGCGAGAAATAAGCATCCAGAATCAGGCTCTCTGACTCTCTCTTGCTTTAGCGAGGATGCTCTCGTTGTAGCAAGGAGGTCTCACTATAGCTAAAATGATAGACAACAAAGGAAGGAAACTTTTAATTTTTTCGCTGTAGCGAGAAAGTCAGTTTGAGGGATATTTAAAGAGCTCTTGCCCTAAAAACTTCATTTTCAACCAAATCACCTATCCCTGTTTGTCCTCTTCATTCTCTCCCTCTCCCTTCTTAGAGAAAACCTCCAATAACTCTAGATCTCCCTCAGATCTGAGCTCAAACGTCCGTACTTCTTGGATCTAAGTAAGTTTCTAGAGCTCATGCCTTGAATCTTGTTTCTATTTCTCTTTTCTCATTTTCATAATAAAAATATACATTATGATGTTAGGAATAACTTTAGTCCTTGGGGTAGTATTTTAGATCGAGACGTGAAGTTTCTATTTAGAGCACACGAAGAACATAGTTCTTAAGATCCATTTCTAGGTAAGGGGAGTATTTCCAAGTCTTAATTTTATTTCTATATGTAGTGATCCCATGAGAATTAAAGTAACCTATTTTAGTAATAATCTATAAAATTTGTATGAAACCATATGATAAAAGTGAATTTTTTTTAGTATAAAGAAAGGTTATGAGTTTATTTGAAATCATTGGAATCAAATTCTTAGCAAAAGTCATGAACTAGGACAACACTAAGAAATTTTATAATTAAGTTACTCGAGATGTATATGTGTTGAGTGATAAAAGGTAGAAAATACTGAACTTTAGGTTAGAAGACTCTATTGAGACCGAGGGAATATGATCTCTGGTAAATTATATGCGAACTGTACGATTTAGGCTGAGTCCAAGGGTGTCCGATGTAAGATTGTGTATCATATGTATTTATTATTATGCCTATTGATTAGGGTTATGTAGACTTGAACTATGTGAATTATTTATATGTTAGAATATGGAATATAAAGGTTGTGTAATTACCAGATGAGGAGTAGGGCAGTTGTTGTACTGTGTAATGATGTTGTTGAATGTAAGGTGTAGTATGACCTAGAGAATGATTATTAAATGTGCTGAGTGTCTGGATAATTTAGAAAGTATGGTTAAGAGTTTATAGTATTTAACCTGGGAGAGAAATTTGAAGTGTAGGTGCAGGGTGTCTCTCTCAAGCGAGATCAGATAGGATTTTCTTAGTTGTAACCTCACCCAGACAAAAAGGAATCTCACTCAAGCGAGAGGTGACCTCGCTCAAGAGAGAGGTGCTCGCTCAAGAGAGAGGTGCTCGCTCAAGTGAGAAGTCGTAGGAGTAATAGGTAGCTCTCTGGACGCAATCTCGCCCAAGCGAGAATGCTTCTCGCCTAGGCGACGTGTTACTCACTTAAGCGAGAAAGCAGAAATATGAGAGGTTTCACTATCTGGTTTTCTCGCCTGGGCGAGAGTGAGCTCGCCCAGGTGAGAAATAAATCTCGCTCAAGCGAGTATTAGTTCGCTTAAGTGAGAGCGCGCGGGCTGGAGGGGTATTTAAGGGCCTTTGCACCCAGAAACTTCATTTTTCTCACCAAACAACTCCTCTCTTTCATTCTCTCACTACTTTTTCTTAGAGAAAACCTTCTCGAAATCAAATTCCTTCCTGATCAAAGCGAGATCTTTTATCTCATTGAGATCTAGGTGAGTTCTTGGAGCTCAGTTTTTAGTCTTTACTTTGTTTCTTCTCTCCCTTTCTTAAGTGACTTATACCATGTCATTTTGAGTAGATCTGAGCCGTTTGAACTGTATTCCATACTCAAACACCTGATCTATCCCTTTGGGACCTACTAGGAGTTGATCTGAAGAAAACTCTTTCTAGGTAAGGGGAGCTTATGTTAGTTGACTTGATGTAACCAATTAATGTTGAAATATGTGTGTGTGTATATATATATATATATATATATATATATATATATATATATATATATATATATGTATGAGTAAAATCTTAGGGTAGAATCCAGAGTAAATATGGTTGAGCTGTTTGATTGTTGTTGATGAGTGTGATGAATTAGATGTATTTGTGACAGAGTTTTGGTGTTATTTCATTTTGTGATATAATATTTATAAAGTTGAGGAAACTATCAAAAAGTGATTGCACATTAAGTGGAGACTGATTGATGAGTATTATGAATGATATGTCTTAATATTGATTATGTGATGATGTTGAAATTGTATGGAAATGTGGTAGGCCATGTGCTAAGTGGCAGGCAAACATGTCAAGTGGTAGGTTTCCACTGGACTTATTAATGTTGTGACACTAGTGGAGTTGAGTTGTTGTTATTATTGACGTGGATATTGTTGTTATTGTGGTCATCATTGTAATTGTTAGCATTCAATAAGTTAATAAAAGAGGTATATTGCTGAGTTAGTGTTGAGGAATTGCTGAATAATGAATTATGTGAACAATTATATTCACCTCTTTCTTTTATAATCATGTTTGTTATTATGTAAGCTCACTCTTGCTATTTTGTATGTGTTGGTGTGTGTTTGGCAATGATCGTACCTTGGTTCGTGAGTAGATATGACAAGTTCTGTAGCTACTTCTCATGCTGGAAGGTCTAGCTGAGGAAAGGATGGAGTCAAGAGTTTTGTGAAGATTGTAATTTTTATCTTGTTAGTCTAGGTCTAGGTAGTAGGTCTAGGCTATTTAGTTACAGTCTTCAATAATGTAATTATTATTATTATTCAAGAATTTGTATTTTGAGCTCTTTGTAGAGCAACCTTTGTTTATGTATGAGTATATTTATGTAAATTCTGGGATTATTTGAAGATGATTTTGGAGCATTGTTATCCTGTTGAATTGAGATATTGACGTTAAAATTTTAAAAGTTTATACTTCTATTCTATGTGTACATTATTACATAAGTAAATAATTGAATCAGGAATAGTTATGCAAAAAGTGTCTTTAACCCTTTATAAAAATAGGTCGTGACAAGCATGATGTCCTCGATCTTTTACAAAAAAAGAAAAAAGAAAAGGGGTCGTGACATCTGACCTCGGCATATTGTGTGTTAATATGTTACTGCTATATAAATATGTGCCAGAGTGATAGAACAAGATGATTGTGTTGAATTGTTAATGTGTTACTATTTGAGGTTATATGTTGAAATAATGGAATACGATGATTGTATGACTTTGATGAAGTTTAGCTGGTACTGGAAAGAATAAATGTATTTATCATAAATATGTGAATTAGAATTAATTGGGATGTAAAAATTATTGAATATGTTTTGACTAATCAAATAATGAGAAAAGGGATGGAAAATGTGATAGTAAAAAGGGATGCATAAATATGACCGTTGGGAACGTGTGTGATATGAAAAAGTGATGAATATGTGTAGAGAAAAGAATAAGGAATACTAATACGTGTGTCAAATACACTGATTAGTGCGATTATGATATATGAGTTGTAATATACCGACGGGTGAAATTATAACACATATGTTATAATACATCAATTTATGTGTTGCAACATATGTATTAGAATAGTGTAAAGTGTTGTGCCACGATTGAGATATAGTATGGATAATTCAGAGATACACTAGGGGTGTAGGGTCTGGAGTTGATTATGGAAATATGGTAAAAATGAGAGTGATAAATGCAGTTCACTGATGTGTACACAATGTAAAAGTGGGATGCATTTATAGGTCTCATGCTCATTTCTTGACCGAACTCCTAACTATACCTTTGCTTGGAAGGCTATGAACTCACACGTTGTATGCGTGTATGGTTTAACTTACCATTGACTGTCTATGCTTCGTAAGTCCTTCGCAACTAGTGAGAGTGCGTTGGTAGCGATTTATAGGCCTGAGAGTAGCTAGAGTACCGTTGAATGATGGAATTGATGTCAATAAATTATCTATCTTTAAATAGCAAAGATGTTGTATTACACGTGTGAATTAGATGAAGTAAGAATGTAGGTACTTTAGATATGAATTGATGAATATTTTGGAATCAAAATGATTAAAGTGACATAAAATGGGGAATGGAGTGACCATAGTAATAAAGGAGAAATGAATGTCAATTGATTGAGTGATAAATAATGTATATGAATAAATTTGTTAAAAATGGAATGTTCCTAATGTATTAGATTTCATTTCAAAAATATTCTCTGGATTGATATGATTGCTTTATAAATTTAGAATTTAGTGGGTAAAGGATGCTCACCCTTATAAACTTTTTCAGGTAACGAAGCGATAGAAAGGGAAATTGATCCGTTCCACGATCATACTAGCAAGGGATGCTAGGAAAGAGACTGCTCTGTTAGGACCGGTCATTTTGAAGAATGTAATTACATTAATTAAGTTTTTAATAAGAGTTTGAAGTATTTTAATAAATCTATTGTAAATGATGATTCAAAGCACATATCTAATATTTAGTAATTAATTATCAATATAGAAATTTTAGCTTTCCTGTAATTGTAAGTTGATAATCTCAAAATTATATCCTCAATTTTATTATGAACGAGATTTATATATACAAAGTTTTAAAGTTTTTCTCATTTTCAGTAAATTAGATTTTTACAAATATGAAAATCCTTTCTATTTATTTATCTTTTACTTATTTTAATAGCATCATATTGATACTTCTATTTTTGTTTAGAGGAAAATTATGTAAATCAATAAGGGATGTTACAGGCGGCAGCAGCAGTGGTGGCGACGAAGAAGGAACCCTAGGAGGCTCTTAATACCATGTAGAATTAAGAGAGAGTATAGAGAGAGAGAGAGAGAAAGAGAGACAAATTAGTGTGTTGGAATTGGATACACTATAATGTGTAAAAACCTTTATATTTATAAGGATACATATGTAACCCTACTAGGCCAAGCCTATTATTATAATACTAACATAAATCCTAATCCTGATAAGTCTTTATAGCTGTTCATAACAACCCTCATTAAGGCACGAGGGTGGTGCTTTTGAATCCATTCAGGCTGAATCTATAAGTGTGAAAAAGGGATTCTTATTTTTCATTGTTATAATGATTAAACCAGAGGTATTTCAAGGAATAGAATTACAAATTGAGCACAAATCTAAGCCTATAATTCTGTAATTACAATCACTAACAAATCTAGAAAAAAAATTGTTTACAATTGTACATTTGGGCAATCAAGGTGATAGATATCTATCATCCCTAGATTGGACGGACCTGATGCTTTTAGGGTGTCTAACCACAACTTTAGTCTAAAATATCACTGTTTTGTTGCTTGATGCGCATGATCTATATTGATAATCATTTTGTCTAACTTCTCGTTGATGAAATGCTGATTAGTTTGGACATGTTTAGTTCGTTCATAGTGAACTGAATTTTTAGCAATACTAAATGTCACGACTTATTTTTATAAAGGGTTAAAGACACTTTCTGCATTACTATTCTCGATTCAATTATTTACTTATATGATAATATACACATAGAATAGAAGTACAAACTTTTAAAATTTTAATTTCAGTATCTCAATTCAACAGGATAACAATGCTCTGAAAGCATATTCATATAATCCAAGAATTTACATAAATATGTTCGTACATATACAAAGATTGCTCTATAAAGAGCTTAAAATATAAATTTTTGAATAATAATAACATTATTGAAGACTGTAACTAAATAGCCCAAACCTAGACTAACAAGATAAAATTACAATCTTCACAAAACTCTTAACTCTATGCTTTCCTCAGCCAGACCTTCCAGCATGAGAAGTAGCTACAAAACCTGTCACATCTGCTCACGTATCACAGTACGATCATTGCCAGACACACACACTAGCACATACAAAATAGCAAGGGTGAGCTTACATAATAATGATAAATGCTTTCTATACTTGGTCTTACATTGTAATTCATGAATGATAATTGAGATTTTTGAGCTATTCATTGAGAGAATTTATTATTAAGCCTATTTTATTCATATTTCAGGAAAAAGGATTAAGAAGTGAGAGCTTAAAGGATACTGGGAATTGAAGCAAGAAAAGAACCAGAGATATACATGGGCAAGTACATGGCCGTGTTCATGAACGTGTATCTCACTGGTTGCATAAATCAAGCACATAATCAAAACAGAGATATACACAGGCAAGTACACGCCTGTGTATATAAGCGTGTATCTAACTGGTCGCATCAATTGAAGTGCATCATCAAAACTAGAGATGTACACGGTCAAAGTATATGGCCGTGTACTTCTTAGAAACCCTGTGAAGGGCAATTGTTAGATGCCAGAGATGTACACGGCCAAAGTACACGGGCATGTACATGGGCGTGTACATTGAACGTGAGTCAAAATTTAAACTTCTGCGAGAAGATGAGCCCTTGGATGACTCATATAAAAGGGAACTTGGCACAAAAACCTAAGGGAGGCAGTTCTGGGGAAAGATGAAGTCAGTGACGGCTGGAGAATGGAATCAAGTTCTTTAATTCATCTCTTTTGTAATTTTAGTTTTAGGATGTTTAGGTTCTAATTTTCCTTTGAGTATCAAGATGTTGTCACGACCCATTCTTATAAGGAACCGAGAACATTGTTTCTACACCCTATACTCATTTAGGATAGATAAATAATAGAGAATATAAGTATAAAATTCACTTCTCATTCAAAGTAAAACAAATTTCTTACAACAAATATCCAATAGAACAACATAATATTACATTTAGTTCATAATATTCAAAATACACAAAAATTCAAAATACACAAAATTATACTATGTAGCTCCCTCTACTTAAGGTCTCAAAATATAAGGAAAATGGACTTTGATGCAAAATTACTCAACTCCAGCTTCTAATATTTCTCTACTGGCCCCTCAGCCTGTGAAGTAGATGCAACACCTGCTACATCTGCTCATGTACCATTGTACGATCATTGCAGTACACACACAACGAGATAGACAGAAATGCAAGGGTGAGCTTACAAAAATAATATAAAACCGTATATATAGAGAACAAAACATTACTCACGGCAACAACCCATGCATTACCAGCCCATCTAATGCACAACATGAAAATGGTTTCCAACTGATTTCATAGTCTAAGTAATCCAAAAGGAACTGAGCCGGTGCGAGAGTGACCTATTCCGATATCTAGATCCAAACAATATAGCACAACAGCTCAGCATGAACCTACCGTTACACGTCTACCCACCTAAACATGTAACTCGGCTCTGTAATAATGCAAAACATACATCTCAACATGATGCAGCACCGCTAAAATTGTTTTAATAGCTCAATTAAGACAAGTTTATGATAGATTAGTTAAAATCTCAACATTTTAATCAATTAACAGCAGTTATAGCTTATAAAATAGCTTTTATTCAACAGATCTAACAAAATCATATCAAAACATCTTGAAATAACATATTAAACTGTTTAAAACATAGTTCATAGGCTAAAGTAAGCTACCCTTACCTCAAAACGATGATTGACGCCAAATCTACCAAATATTACTTGTTTTAATGCAAGATTCACTGAAGATTCGGCTTCAGAACGGAGTTTCTCCTAAGATATTATCAACTATCTATAAGAAAGAGAAGAAGAAGAGAAATGAACAGTAAATCTAACTTTAAACTTAAAGAAACTTACTTCAAATCCCTCAGAATAGATGTAGAATCTCAGATCTGACGAGAAATCTAAGTTTAGGATGAGAGAAAATGGTGAGATATAGTCTTGGAACCTTTGAGAACCTTGGATATGAGTAAAGAAATGAAAATTTCGTGTGAAGTCCCCTATTTATAAACTTTTTTTGAAAGACATTAGCGTCAACATGATGTCATCGATGATGTAAGCGATGATGTCAGCGTGAGGTCACCGATGACATAAGCGATGATGTCAATGTGATGTCGCCGATGACATAAGCATGATGTCGCTGATGACATCAATGTGATGTCACTGATGACATCAGGGGTTACTGTACAATACGCGGTTTTCTTTCTACTCACAAAGTACTACATATTTTTCTCAATAATATACTATAGGCATGACAGACATAATGAATCTTATGTGACCAAACCTTCTGGAATTCTTCTTAATGCTATTTCATGTTTTCTTCTCTTGGGTTTAATTGAGTAGTATCAATTGTCTTCCATCTTGTTTTCTTGTTTGAATTTGAGTAAAATTCCTACATGAAATTAACATTACTCAATTAAAAGGACTCGAATGTATTTCTAGAGATAGAAAGACATAAGTTTTCTGTATTAGGAATAACTCTAATTATGAAATTCATAATAAACTTAATGCAACCTAGGGATATTAATTAAGGAAGAGATTCTGATTGATCAATTGAGGGTTAGGAATCATTATCCTTGAGAAAGGTATTAGTTTAATTCAGAATCTCCTGCAGCAATTAGGATTTAGAACTAAGTAGTTAAAGGAGAATTTCAGTTATTTGGACACTTAAAAGAATTTACAATCTAGATACTCGCCTATTTCCCTTGAATACATTTAGTCATATTTTTCTATATTTTATTATCATAAGAAATTTGTTCCTTTTAATTTATTATTCTTCTATTTTTAGTAATTTCATCAACAAAATTTATTTCTTATGTTCATTAACAATTGCGCAATTAAGGAAGTAATTCTTAATAACAGTCCCTGTGGATACAACACTTGGTACTCTATTTTTTCACAATATTACTCTGACAATGGGTACACTTACCCATAGAATTGCTATCCCATATCACCCTCAAACGAGTGGCCAAGTTAAAGTAGACAATAGGGAGTTGAAAATAGTGTTAGAAAAGACAGTAGAGAAGAATAGGAAGGATTGGACTGATAAATTAGATGATGCCTTGTGGGCTATCAGGACAGCTTTTAAAACTCCCATAGGCACTACACAATATAGACTTGTGTTTGGTAAAGCTTGTCATCTCCCTGTTGAATTAGAACATAAGGCATTTTGGGCAATTAAATCCCTGAATATGGATCTTGATCATGCAGGTAACAAGCGGTTGATGCAATTGAATGAATTGGAAGAATGACGCATGGAAGCCTATGAAAATTCTAGGATATACAAAGAAAGGATGAAAGTCTAACTTGATAAGAAAATCAAGGGAGGTAAACTATTTCAAAAATGTGATTTAGTACTGTTATACAACTCTCGCTTCAAATTATTCCCAGGTAAACTCAAATCCTGTTGGTCTGGACCGTTTACTGTGCACAAAGTGTTCCCTTATGGTACGATTGAATTGACTCATCCAAAAAAAGGAAACTTTAAGGTAAATGGACATAGGCTAAAACTATACCAGGAGGTCAAATTCAAACTTTTGAGAATGAAGAGCTCAAGCTCCTCCATGTTGAATGATAAATTACTGTGCATAGTCTAGGTTAGGTAGGTTTAGTTTGTTTTAATTTGGTTAATTATTTGCTTAGGTTAGATAGTTTTAGTTTATTACAATTTAGTTATTCATTGGCTCAATTATTTTCATTTATTCATAATCATAATCATCATAAAAATAAAAAAATAAAAGAGAAGAAAAAAAAATAGAGAGAGAGAAGGCAGTGAGATACACAGTTATCTACACGGCCATGTACATGGCCGTGTACTTTTGTTTCATGGTATTTCTGTTAGGCAGAGATGTACACGACCGTGTACCTTCATTTTGCTTAGACGAGGTTTGGGCAGAGATGTAGTTTTATTTTCTGTTGTCCAGAGATGTACACGGTCAGATACACGGCCGTGTATCCAACCATGTACATGCTCAGTTCGTGTTCTGTTTTAAAATTCCATGGCCCGCGATTTACATGCCCAGATACACGGCTATGTATCTGGCGCGATGAATTCAAAATACTCCCCCTCCCTGTTTCTAATCCTGCGCTGTGCCCTCTGTTTCTATAAACCCTCAAAACTCCCCTCTGCCTTTCATAATCTAGGTTACCCTTTCCCCTCTCTCAATACCAAAACCCCAAGCTTCAACCCCCACGCTCCATCTTTATCTTTCCTCTTTGTGCAGAAAATATTCTGCAATCCCTCTCCTCCCTCTCCACGCCCAGTTTTTCTGCAACCCACCATGGCTGATGGGTCTTCTTCCAGAGCGCCCAGGAGGGGCAAGGAACCAGTGAGGAAGCGCCCTCGCTCCCAGCATGAACGCCCACCACACCCTCCCTCATCCCAACTGCTCCGGTTTAACGCCCTTGCCCACCTCACAAGGTGTGATAAACTGAAAAATAAGGTTTGAGGCCAAAGCAAATTTATTGAATGAGACGTTTTACAACATTATAATTTGGTTGATGAAGTAAGGGAATTGGTAGGAGTAGGGCATTGGGAAGTTCTGTTTTCTATTATTGAGCCTACCTATAGAGAACTCACATTAGAATTCCTCACTACCCTAGTTGTTGAAAAGAAATTTTCTGGTTGGGATTCTAAAGACTCTATTCAATTTCAGATGATGAACAACATGTACAAGATGAGTTACTCTGAATTTTCTTTCCAAATGGGGCTTTACACTTCTGATTTTGTACTCACTGAAGAGTATCAAAACCTAGCCCATATCCCTCTTTTGGGTTACTCCAATAAAGATTTTTGGAAAAGGATTAGCGCTATCGATAAGGATTAGAATCCTACTCGATCCAACGCATCCACATTGAAGAAACCGACTTGGAGATATGTACATGCTCTGTTAGCACACACTCTTACTAGGAGAGGTCACAGCTTTAGGGTTGTGGGTACAAAGGACCTAGAATACCTGCGTAGCATGATTGATAAGATCCCCATCCACCTCGGTATTTGTCTAGCAAAATTTATGTTCTCTCAAGCCAATGATTATCGGCTTGGGAGTATTTATGCGGGTCCATATGTCACTCGCCTGGCTAAGGGATTAGGAATTTTGAACGATATTTCTGGTTTAACACTGGTTAATCACATGACCCCTATCCTGCACGACACAATGAAGACCATGCACTTTGAACCAATAGCCAATACCCCCACTGATGCTCAAGATGACCTACCCTCTCACCTATCCAGGGTCAACAGTCCCTCTGAACCCCCTAAAGATCCCAATTGCATCCCAACGGTCTTTGAGGAGCAGTCACCAAGACTGCATTCACCATTTGGCTAGACTGGAATCTACAATCGAAGCCAACTTTGCTGCTCTGTTCACACATTTCGGTATCTCAGCACCGACAGTCCTCCATCCAACCCCATCTCCTTCTGACCATTTCCTGAGTACAGATGATGAAGACTCAAGTGATGCTAGTGCAGTAGTTTAGTTGAAATTAGGATAGTTTTAGTTGTTAGACATCTCTTACCTATGTTATTATCAGATTTTACATTGCTTCTATTTTTTTATTGGTCTTGTTTCTTTATTATGTTATTTTGATAGTTCTATTCCTCTTGTCACTTTGAACTGAGTTAAATTTCCTTATACATCAATTTTGATCAGGTTTCTTCTTGAATTGAATCTTAGATTAGCTTTGCCTCCCACGACTCTTTGCTTATTTCTTTGCTTTTCAGGGAAGTTCAGCTGCACTTTAATTCTTATAAGAAGAAGTGTATTTTGATGAGAATGGTTTCGTTGTGATTAAATCTTGATGGAAATGTGGTGTGTAATATAATGTGATTGTTGTTTGAGAAAGTTGTATGATGAATAATGAATGTTGTGTGTGATGAAATGGTGTTGGAAATTCTGTGTTTGAGTATAATGTGGTTGATATGTGTGAACATGCTATTTGTTGATGACGAATGATATGAAATGGTTGAAAGTGTGGAAACGACATGTTAATTGTGATTATGATTGTGTTTGGAAATGTTAGAAAACTATTAATGGTTCAGCGATACACTAGAGGTGTGGAAGATGAGGGCGATAGAAATATCACAGTGCCACAGTGAGCGTGGTTATGTGCATTGAGCACACGTGTGTGTAAATTGTTTGACGGTGCAATGAGCGCACCTGTTTGTGAATTAGAATAGTATATTGAAAAGTATTACTTGTGTTCGTAGGATGCTTGATTAGAATTATGTTAATAAATGTATGTGTGTGGTAGTATAGAGTACTCATCCTTACATTTATTTTTCATGTGACTAAGACGATCAGCATCGGACTCAGTGAAGGGATAGATGATACTGCTATAGGGCTTAGAATATTTAGTTTTGAAATTAAAATGTATTAATTAAGTCCAATAGCAATTACTTGATTCAAATTGTAATTCATCCTTATTTTGAAGGACTTTATTGAAATTATGTGTTGTAAACTAATTGAATGAAAATTTTTATCATTCCCATTATTACGAAATTTATTTATTTTAAAAATTAAAATTCAAGGTGTTACATATCAAAGAATACAAATTAGAATGTCCCAATGGCTATCACACGGGGCATTGAGAAGCTGATTTGCATTACTAATTGTAAAAGTGATGTCGGATTTAGTAACACTGAAATAGTTGAGTTTGCCCACAAGTTATCAATACTTCCTTAAGTACAATGGCTCCCTTCAACCCAAAAGAAACTTGGCATTAGGATCTATACGAGTATCATACGAACCACAATCAAGCATATCAATCTCAATGAGGATGTACAAAGCATCCTTGTGTTGGGAAATGACAATACTAGAAGATGATTGTGCAATTTCAATACCTAAAAAGTACTTTAGAGGGCCTAAATCCTTTGTCTATATAAATGATCTTTGAGTTGCTAGATGCCATTGAAATCATCACTAATAATATCATCCACATAAACAATAACAACAATAAAAGCCTTATCCAACTCTGTGAGGTTGGCTATATGGATCACACCACCCTTTACTGGACTAAGTCATGCAATTTACTCTCCTTACTTGTGTCTCCAAAAAGGTCTTTTCTAAACGTGACTAAACTACCTTAGACGATTTTCAATCATATTTTTCACTATAGATGTTACTCTAATATTCTCTTGTATATTATCATTTCATATCCTGTTCTTTCTCGTGTGTCCATTCATCCACTCTAACATTCTCATTTTTGTCATTCTCACTTTCTTTTTGTGTTGTTGCCTTAAGGTGCAGCATTCACTATAGTATAAGATAGTTAGTAGTATTGTAGTATGATAAAACTTTCCTGTTAGCTTGATAGGTACCTTATGGTCACAAATACTTTTAGATGCCTTTCTCTTCTTAAACCACCCAACTTGTATTTGGTGAGTAACATATTCCTTAATTTTTCTATTATTCTATAAATCTTAGAAGGAATGTCAAAGACAACAAACAAGATGAGACTAACTAAGAATAGTAATTCCTAGATGTTGTTCCATATAAAGCTCTTATAAATCACTATGCAAGAAAGCATTTTTAATATAAAGTTGATGAATGGGCCAATGATGAATAATAGTCATGGCAAGAAAAAAGTGGACTAAAGTATTTTGACCACAGGGGAAAAGGTGTCACCATAAGTCAAAAGAGGGGAGGGTAGAAGAGGCAAAGATAGGGGTTGGAACAATAAGAGGAATGGTAGGAGGATCCATTCTGAAATTGACATCAAGAATATTAGAATTGGAGAAATATTATTAGTTTTAAAAAATGTGACATTAGCAAAAATCAAATATTATTGTAGTTAAAGACAAAAACAATGATCTTGATATAGATGATGGCCTAAATTCTAGAAGGGCTGCCTCTGGATCCTCTAAGGGATCTCCTCAAACTTGAAGCCCTAAGAACAATAACTAGATGCACATGATAGACTTCGATAAACTCTTGTAAATTTTCTTGCCTCACACCCATGTCCATTAAAGTCTACATTTAAAAATCTTTTCAGTTTGTGGAATGTCTTGAGTCATCCCCTCTTATCCCCCTAGAACTTTGCTTTCAAAAGGCCTTTCCAACCCACTTGTGGAGCATTAACACTAATGATATTAATTGTGTTTTGTGCAATCAATAACTTTACGGACTATGAGTTGATTGATGTTGTGATTATGAATTAATTCCACAACAAAGTGGTTGAAATAGGTATAGTGTGGGGCAAAAAGTGATTGGTTAATGTAATTTTTTTTAATGTGTTGATTTTTTTCTCTTTGCATATTGTAAATCACTTAAGTGTATAAGCTAAAGTATATCACTCAAAATGCACAACATGAAGCATGATCAACCATAAGCTTGCCCATTGCCTACTTCTCCACTAGAATTCACACATACACACAAAAATCAAGAGAATTTTGCTATGTTATAAAAGGGGGTAAGGTGAAGGTGAAAAGATCACAAAGGTAAACAAGCTAAAACCAAAGAGGATATAAGATCAATAGGGAATCAATCCAAAGAAAAAAAGCATGAAAGTAAATCTACTAAATAAAGATATGATGCAATACAATCCAAAAATAATCCTCTATTACTTTTGCTAGCCACCCAATACTCTTTTTCATTTTTATTACTTATTTTTCTTTCTTTTGTCTTTTCTTTACTTTCCCTCTTTTTTTTTTTAAGGTGTTGATTTTCTTTTTCTCTTTGTATTTTCTAAGGGAATCTCTCCACACTTATTTCTATTATCATTTCCAAAATAAATTCCAAAGTTCTTGTATACCGTAGGGTTGGATCATGTTATTGTTTTACACATTTGGCTTGAAATGAGATAGGATCATAAGAAATTGGACAATTAGGCTCAAGGGGGCTCAAACAAAGGAAATAATGCAAGGTTAGCCTTTTGGCTAGTAGTTTGCAAAAAAAAATAAAAAATGATGTATCTATCATGTTAATGCATACATATGGAAATATAGTTTCAAAAAGGCTCAAGACAAGTTCTAATATCATACAACCATGAGTGCAATCGCACAATGAAAGAAAGTAAAATAACATGATGTTATCATCTATATCAATGGCTCAATACCTCACAAGATACATATTCTATCACAAATAAACCAACACATAAGATATCAAAATTCACCTATCAAATCGAAGAATGATTCAATCAATTCATCAAAACCATGAAATAATTACTTAATTGGGCTATGTACACCTAAAACATAATACTCCCCCCACTTGAAATAAACATTGTCCTCAATGAAAACACAATAAGAAAAAGGACAATTTAGACAATCCAGTTAAAGAGAGAGAGGTAAGAAAAACTCCCTTATCAATCGGGGTAGGTGGCCAACCTGATGATGGCCTTATCCAGTGAATGTTCCTACAAGTCTTCATGAAAAAACTTGAGCCAATACCTATTAACCTTGAAGCTCCTTTGAGTTCTCATATCCTAATTATTTATTTTTTCTAAACCTTGAAAAATGGTGCTTCTCACTTCTACAGCTCCAAATCTTGCGAATCCTTATTCTGCTGCTCCTCAAATCTCTGCAAAATCTTTGCAAAATAAACAATATTTGCAAAGTCCTCGTAATCCAATTTTTTTTTTCTATCTCTCTTTTTTTATTTATCTTTTTCAGATGACGAACAATCTCTAAAAAAAATAAAATTCAAGATTCATAGAAAATTAAAAAAAATGACAGGAATATTTTGCAGAAACAATTAAAAGGAAATTTTTTTATGACAAAAAATTAAAATTAAACTCGCTTAAGCATCAAAGTAATGCAAAAATGAACAAAATATCAAATTGCAAACAATAGAAACAGAAACAAAGAATTTTGAAGGCATAAAACAGGGTTTACGAAACAGGAAAAAAATTAAATTAAGCAGAATAAACAAACACGTAAAATAAAATTAAAAACTTCTAAAATGAATTAAAATTGAAACTGTGTCTCTGACAACGACGCCAATTTGATACACGATGCTGAGTCACTATCAAAACAATTAAATTTTTCTAAGAGCTTTGATAATTTTTTGACAAGTGCACCAAATTGTTAAAGTAACAAAATAGATTTATCGTTCACAGGGATTAATGTTAAGTACCAAACCACAAGAATATCACTAGTTAGGTCAAAAATAGAGTTGTAATGTGAGCTGAAAAATTAAATAAAGTACAGAATATCAAAACGTAAATGCTGAAAAACTATAATTAACTATGAAAATGAAAATTCAGATGTAAGAAGCTAATTAATAATGAAACTAAACTGCAATATATAATTAAATAAGATAATGAAACTGAGTTGTAAATTAATTAAAAGGTGAATTGAGTTCAAAATTTCTTATCCTTTTCTCCTTGCATAAAATATGTGTATAACCCAAAATACAACTCAATCTAATGGTTAGGTTTCTAAAATACCCAACCCTAATACCTTGGTTAAAAAACATATTTAGCTTCCTAATTCCTTAGATAAAATAAAAAAGTTCAGCATTAAGATTAAAACTCAAATGACCACATCATTATAAACTTTTATTCTTAGATAATTTATAACAAGCATTTTGATCCCAGTCCAAGAAAGTTCACAACTTTCCAGCAATAAACTCATTTTCATCAACTCCATTCACGTAAAGCAGAGAGGCATTAGGTTTGGAAACAAAATGTTAAATTAAAGCTTATATCTTATGTTACATTTAATGCTTAGTTCATTGCAATGGGTAAAAGAATAAGTTCATCCTTCCTCAACCCCAAGATATTTAGCAAGACATAATGAAAATAAAGAAGAAAAAACTGAAATACATTGCAAAAAAGGAAATTATGTTCAACAGAAAAAGCTTATAGCAGAATATAAACTGTAAGAAGTTACTTAAGGAGAAAGAAGGGATGTAACCCAACTTCTCATCAAAATTCTATATCAAAGAAGGAAGAAAATGCAATACCTGACATTCCCACAGAGAACTGTACGAAAATCTCAAATTTTGTGCTCTGAAAATGTAATAAAAGGGTAAAAATAAAGATAAAAGGTCATTCCTTTACTAGAAAATTCTACGTTTATATGCTTTGTCAGCATTGTGTCCCCATAATCAGAAGTTTATGTCCCCACAAATGTGTACTGCAACAATTCATATTTTGCTCATTAAATCCAATTGCCAATTTTCTTATAATCCCTTCAAAAATCAAATGTCAACCATTAATATTTGAATAATTCATCAAATTTATAGCAATCACACATTCCATTGACTATTCCAATTAATTACACCAACTTATAGATATAATTCAATGAAATGAACCAAAAACCTTTTAATTTTCTATATGAGTCAATGACTCATCAAGCTTTGCAGTATAGAGCTTAACTTAGGTCAATTCACAGAGACACATATCAATAAAATTCAGTTTTCTTTAAAAATGCGAGTAAATTTGGAGGTTTGAAAACTTCAAATTAATTAAATAAAAAATACGAACGAAATTGAATTGAATAAAAAAATAAATTAAAAAAATATCAATCTACAGAATACTAAATGTGTGTAACTCCGATTATTACATTACAAGCACCCAATTCATTTATTAATTCAACCAAATAACCTAATTAAATAGAGTTACGAATTAAATCAAATTATCATTTAACCTAATCCGCATTAATTATCAAATCAAAGCATCAAATGAGTCCTAATTTAAATTCTATCCACAGAAAAGTTGTAACGTCCTTATTTCAAATTCATTTCATATAAATAATTTTCCATTTCAATTCTATTTCAATATGAAATTTGGATACCATAAAATTTTTCTCGAAAGTAATTACTACAATTTAATAAAATATTTCCATTTAAATCCATAAAATAGTGCAATAGCATAAAACTTTCGAAATTACCATAATCAAAAGTAAAGAAAAAGGCTATACACAAACTTCACAATACAGTATATTAATTTACAAACTGTATGTTTGAGTATTTAAAGATTAAAATAATAATTAAAACACCAAACACTACAAAAAGGATCCCAGAGCAGCCTCAGTTATACTCATCTCCAGCATTCCAACTCTCTATCTCGGCTATGTCCTCGGAGTCTAAGTCGTCATCAGATCCCAGATACCTATCGCCACAGTCAGCTCTGACCTCTGTTCCCATGACATGCTCAAAGGTCCAACGGATAGGTCTTCCTAGAGAGTTATGGTCATGGTAGGTGTATAAGTAAGTAAGGGCTACTGGGGTTCTAACTGTACCCCTATACATATATACATATAAGGTTTGGTGTATCCTACTCCTAGGGAAGTCAAATGGAATACTACAAGCAAAATCCATCTCTATCATGACATAAACCCTAGGGTCATTCTCTACTAATACAACAAATTTAAAATGATTTACACGCTGGTATTCATTAAATACGTAATTTAATCTAAAGCCTAACTCTTCCCTGCGGATTCGTCATCCTGGTTCCCTAAAATTATCAGTAAGGATGAGTACCTATCTTATCATTTAAAACATAATATTACTTTAAAGACTAACATAACAACACAATCATGGTCATGGAATACAAGGAATCATAATAACATAAATCTCAAAGCAATATATTAAACATACACATATTCATAATTATTATGTTGCTCTCTTTCGGATACGCACATTTAGTGCACTGTGATCACAATTATACAATGCCTCCAGTAGTTCTTAAGGTCTTACACAACTAGGTAAATAGTCACCGGTTAGCTTATGTATACGGATACAACGTTAACAATAATAAGCCCCTTAGCAAAGGTATAGTCAGGAGTCTAGTCAGGAAATGAGTGTGAGGCCATGTGGCGCATTCGCTCTCACAAAAAATGTGTACACATGCACGAATGTCACTCATCACCTTACATTTTCCCCAGATTTCTTATCGTCTCCGGACTCTATATCCCCAGTGTATCTCTGTAACTATTCACACTAGAATCATTCAACTTCTTACACTTAAATCATACTCCCTTTCGTACTAAACTCATTATTCAGTAAAAGATCGTGCTTAGTAAAGCACTTCCGAAGTAAATTCCAAGCAAACGGACTACTCGAACATATCATTAACACCCAAAATCAGCCAAACATATTTTTCATAATAATTCAATGTTAATCAATCATAAGAATCATACTAAAACACATACATAAAGAACTCTCATAGTTACAAAATAATTATTATGCTTAAAATAACAAAATAGAGCCCTCTTTACCTCTAGACGAAGTTTTGAAAGAGATTTTGTGAAAGGTTTTAGGTGAAAGGACCAAGATCTTCCTAGATATCACAAAAGAGAACATTTTGAGAAAGGAGAAACTTAGAAAATACCCAAAAAGAGAAAACAAAGCTCCAAGAACTTACTTGGAGTTGGTTGATGAAGTTCCCAAGCTTGGATTTGAAAGAAAGTTGAGGTTTTGGAGAGATTTTCTGATAATAGAGGGTTAAGGGTCAAGAGAATAAGGGAAACTTTGAAACTTTGATTGTAATCCAAGTTTTCTAACTTGGAAACTCTTAAATACCCCTAGACTCGCTATAGCGAAAAACCAGACAAAATTGCACTTTGCTATCTGTCATTCTACCTACAGCGAGAGCATCCTTGCTACAACGAGAGAATTTTAGCTACAACGAGAAAGCATCAGAATGCCTGATTTCTGAATGCTCTTGTCGCCACAGCGAGAGATATCTCGCTACAGCAAGATATCCTGCAACCTACAGCATTTAAACTTTCTAAAATTCAAATAACTTCACAAATATAACCAACATTCAATGCTATAATAATAAATATAAAAACGAGGATGTTACAAAAGTTAATCATAACCATAATATACAAATTTGAGATTAGAGAAAAGGAGAACAAACTCAGAGCAATTCGATCCAAAACTCAAATCGGATTTACAGAATCTGAATTCCGTAGAATGAATAGGAGGTTTAGCCTTCCATCGAAACACTTAACCCAAGCGAGAATGAGAGAATTCGAGAGAAGGTTCTTATTACGGCCAAATCTTAAAAACTCAAAGTGTCTAATCACACGCACACACGCGTGCCTTATTTCAAAACCTTATTAGTTTTTTTTATAGGTTCTAATTAGGGTAATTTAAATGGCCAAAATTCAGGCCTCAACAATATCTAGAAGCCCAAATATAATAAATAAATAACAATGGTCCAAATGCAATCTCGCAACAAGATTTAGCAAATCTGCCTAAACTTCAAAAAATCATTAAAAAAATCGAAAACAACTTCAAATCCAACGATCCATATATGCATTTTAAAGCCCCTAGATGTGTAGAATCCAATGCAACTAAAATCAGCCAAAAAAGATATCTATATAAAAAGTTATGTCCAAAAGAGTAGTCAGAGGTCAAAATAATCGAAAATACGAAATTAAAATATTTATTTGTAACAAACCCAATTTATTCAAATAAGTAGCAAATGGTAAAAATTCTAAAAATAAAGCATATGAAAAATATTTATAAATAAAAATAAAAATAAAAATAAAAATATAAACATAAAATATGTTATATCAATCCTCTAACTCAAATAGAGAGGCATCAATTAAAAACTCCTTCTCCTCTACAAGCACCTTAATCCCCTTACAAACTCCAAAAGTTTTAGTTTTGTGTCCATCTCCCTTTAAAATTCTCATCTTCTTCGTGGAATCCCACTCCTAGCCCATCGTTTCCACTAGCTTGCAAGAAATAAAATTATGGGTAACTCCATTGTCTACCAAAATCAACATAGGGACTTCATTTACCTTTGCTTGTAGTTTCAGAGTCTGGGGATATTTTCCATTGCATGCTTTGAATCTTTTAAGGCACAAAGTGCTACATTCTCCATTTGTTTCATCGCTCTCATCATCTCGGTTTTCCTTGTTCCCTGACTCGCTTCTTTATTGTCACACATGAATTTGATTTCATTGCCCACTAGAATAATCCTCAATTGTTTCAAGCCCATATTATCCCCCACATTTGAAACACAAGCCTTTTTGCCGCTTGTCTAGAAGCTCTTGGTAGGTCAAATGTTTATTTCCTTTCTCACGTAGCCCATTTTTCATTTCCTGCCTCTTTCTAATTTGAGCCTGGCCCATTAACACCACCCCCTGTGCCCTGCACCTTCTAGGTCACATAACCCACATAATTAGAAATGAGTTTTTGACCCGCATAGCTTCCTCCTCCTCGAGGCTCTCCTTTCCACCACACTCTTCTGTTTCTTCTTCCTAACTCCAACTCCACCGGGACATTCATCATCTGGCCACAAGATAGTGGTTGCACCACGTTCATACTTTGCAATCGTGCACATATTTCTTCACGTAACCCGTGAATGAAATAAGCAAAATATTGATCGTCATGAAGCTTGGGAACATGAGCAATCAATGGTTCAAACTTCTGAATATACTTGTCCACACTTCTTGATTGACGCAGGGCCGTAAGCTACTCATATATGCTTCTTTCTCCCAATTCTCCAAATTGTTCCATCAATTCTCCCTTAAAATCGTCCCAAGTCAGATTCTCATAATCGTTGAACAGAGCATTGAAACAGTGTATGGTTCCTCCTTCCATACATAGTTGTGCCAATCTCACCTTCACCACTTCGATTGTTTCCTGCACTCTAAAGTATATTTCAGCTTTCATCAGCCACCTAGCTGGGTCTTCCTCGTTGAACATGGGAAGTTCAATCTTTCTTTTTAATAGATTGACGGAACTCATCGAGGCCTTCTCCTACTAACGACTTCCATCTATTGTGTGATCCCACTATCTTCTTCTCCTCTCTCGGTGGCTCTTGTTCCTTCAGTCCCACCGAGTTTTCCCCTTCGTCTTGGGTGGACTTCCCCTGATTCCTCGTCATCAACTCTAACATGTTCGATTGGGTTCCAGCTGCCTCCTTTCTCATGGCTTCCAACGTCAATTGGTTCTGCACTCTTATGTCCTCCACAACCGCCTACAAAAGCATGATTTCACTTTTGACATTTCCAACTCTAGCCTCCATTTCCATTGTCTCCTTAGTGGCCGCTGATTTCGCTCTTTTTTTTTTTTTCCTTTGGTGGCATCTACAGACGATATTATTCCGTGATATTATCCGGTAGGTTGGATCAGTTTGATACAACCCACACAAGATAGATAACAACAAAAGTAAATAATCCAAAGAAAAAGGAATAGATGTTTGTATTATATGATAGAAAAAGGAAAATACAAAAGGAGAAGATCCCCTCTGTTCCAGAGCCTAGCTCCTTTAGAGTCACCCAAAAGGTTCTCTACCCTCACCAAATTAGCCAAAAGCATGAATGAATTCCCCTCATCCCAATTCTGATATCAAATAACAAAATTATTCTTTCTCTTTCTCTAACTACCCTTGCTCTCCTACGGTTGCCGCCTTAGCATTCACATTCCCTCTAATTTTCCTAACATATACTTTCCAAGTCACAGGCCCTTCACCTCGTGTCTGGGCCAAAGGCTCTTGAGGCCTTTTGTTCACTTGGGCTTTATCAATTACTGTGCTGCAAGGTCATTTATTTCTGCACTATATGTGTCCTAGTTTGGCCTAATTATGTGTCTCTTTCTTTAGCATTGTGTCCTAGTCATTCTAGTACTACTCACTCTCGGTTATCTACTTATAATTAGGTGGTTAAGTTTGTTGCACTGCACATGGTTTGTCTTGCATCCTCTCGGTCTCTTACATTAGTTTAAAGGGGTGTGACTCGACAATCCAAGCAATTATTCAACTCCTTTCACTACACTTGATTTCAACACTACAGCGTACAAAAGAATTTCAAGATTACAACATGTAGCAAAATTTCATGCACATAAAAGCAAGATTTCAAGGCTGTAACTATAGTAAAATTTCAAGCACACAAATATTTTGACATATTTCCTTCACAAATTCAGGTACTGGACTAAGACAATATTCATCAAGAAGAAAAATTCAGGGACTGTCACGAGCATAATTATAGAGCATTGATCATTTTAAATTTAATGTCGCATTCCCACGTTTATCTAACATAATTCAAGGCTGAACTAGGTTCAAACAATCACATAATTACAATTCACCTGATCAGCTCAAGGGGTTAATAATGTTCTACACTTCTGTATTACACACAAATTCTGCCTAATCAGGTGACCAGGCTACATTCTGCACTATACATAGGCCATGCACAATTAGATAACAAAATGCATTCTGCATAATCATTAAATTAAGACACATACTCATTCTACATAATTGCCTAATCCGAAACACATATTCTGCACACACAAGCTAATCACATTCTGCACAATTATTAGATTAAGACACATACACGCAAAATCTGCACAATTTCCTAGTCTGTACTCTCAGGATACACATACTACATAATTAATTAATCAAAAGCTCTTCTGCATAATAGGTCAACCGAAACATATTCTACATATTTAGTCCATTAAAACATTTTCTACACTTATGTTCTGCAGAATTAACTCAGCCAAACACATTCTGTATTAGCATACAATTCTGCATAATTGATGAACTAGCACGTTCTGTACTTACACTACTATATAACCACAAAACCAAGACTATAATCACACAAAAGAAGGGAATTTCAGAGGCAAATCATCATAGTTTCAGCAAGGAACATCTATCATTAGTTTAACATTGCATTTTCTCTTATCCAACATGACTTAAAACCGTGTTAAGATTAAAATGACTATTAAAATCTCATTTACTCAATATCCAATTTAGTCCTTTCCTTTTTGTTTAAAATTCCAACTGCTGCACACAATACAACAAGGGAATTACACAAAACTCTAACATATTTAGTTTAACTCCAAACCAATACAATTCAGGGTTATTAGTTTTAAGCACAAGCACAAATTTTTCATTTTCCATATTACGCACCAACACATTTGAGACTTGAACTGAGCCAGTGGATATAATGTAGCAAAGGTAAATAGAATTTTTTTTGTTGAATAATGTTAGATGAGGACAACTCTCATTCTTCATGCATCACATGCTCTTTTCACATGTTAGAATGTCATCGTATCAAACACATTACACGAAACAAAATGGCTGAAAACTTAATATCATGAAGGGAATCAATCATGTTTGATGCCTCAACCATCTTGTGAAACTTGTATTTTGTTCAACATACTCCATAGGGTTGCATCAATGTTAATAATTACACTAGCTCCTTTATTTAATTAGACCATATCCTACCTGCATGAAACATCATAAGAACTTCATGTAAATACATAGAAAAAAGTGTATAGTAGAAAACAATAGATATCATGGTTCACATAGATATAAAGAGACCTTTTTTTATTTATTTTATTTTATTTTATCTCAACCTACCATGCTTCAAGATATGAGTGCAAGAGAAATTTGCTTAAAAAAAAAAATTTCACTAGAAAAATATTGAAATTGATTTAAGAATATGATTTTTTGTTTAATCATATCACTAATAGCTTAAGCGGAATTGATCTTACTGATGCGAATTGCACAGACAAAGAATTCTTGCACTTTTAGCTTAAATAAGAAAGAATGGCTTAAGCAAAATTTGGTGAAATTTATACGGTCATCATTGCATATATTTAGCTTAAATGAATATTGTATGATTTAAGTGAATTTTGCAAAAAACGATTTTCTTTCTTTTCTTTGCGATCAACCACATCTATGTGCTCATTGCCTCTGTACCAATGTAAGTTATGAATTATTGAGAGAATTGAGATGAGTATATGATATTTTCAAATTTAATTGGTTCCACTTTTAAATATTATAATTTAAAGTATGACAATGCAATTAGTACAATTATTTGAATTGTTAGATTTGGAAAATAAGTTTACATGCTATTTGGAAGAGGATAATTTGGTGCATGTGATATTTATGTGGAATAAACATAGTCTCTACATCGTTATTCAAAGTGAAGATTATTTGATTTCATTCAATTTCTTAGCTTAAAGTATCTCTTTCAACTTTTTAACCTTAAATTTCGATCAAAATTACTGAATCTATGGAATTAGTTATAAAAAATACAAAAAAAAAAAGACTTAAATTATCTTCAAAAACAAAGATAAAAGATAATATATTTGGAAGAAGATGATTGAATTTAATGTAAATGTGAAGAAAACTCATATTCAAAATTATTGCAATTAGGTTTCTTTTTTATATTGTCTTCAAAAAACACTTCAAAGGATGAATTTTAAATATCTAATATTTTAATATTCTTAACCTAGAAAATATTTAAATGATTAAAATATAAATATTATAACTTTTAAAACTTATTATAATATGTTATCTTGTTAACTTATTTATGAGTCCTATAATACATTTAAATTAGTTATCACTGCATTACATCAATGTTATTATTAGAGATAAAAAAATATTAAATTAAAAAAGTTTGGGATTAAAACTTAAAAAATTATAAACAATTTGTTTTAACAAAACAATTTAAGGTGTGGTTGTATGAATTAAGAAAAAATAAAAGTTTGTCTTACCATTAAAGCTAAAGTTTTTAATTATATTTTAAATATATTTTTTAAAAAAAATATATATATATAAAAGATAATAAATAAATAAAAATATAAATAATGATATATAATATTACATATAATATTAATTTTTAATTAGTCAAATAATCAATTATTTTTAAAAGTAATAAGGAAAGTAAGTTCAGTTAAATTTATTCATAAAAATAATGTGTCGTATTTTAAGAATTTATATCTTAAAAAATAATAATTAGCTATAAAAATTGATGATTCGAGACTGAAAATAAGATCTGTTGATATCATAGATGGAACTAAAAATAAGATAATCAATCATGTAATTAGTATGAACTTAAATATTTGATAAATTAAATAATTAATTAAATTAGTTTAAATTACAATAAATATGATAAAATTTAGATATAATGTTATAAATATTATTAATTATTTTTAATTAAAATAAATTTTTATTTTCATAACATGCATAATAAATATTAATATTAAAAATAAATATATTAATATATTATTAAAAATAAAATTTTAATTTTAATTGAAGAACATTGTCAATAATACTTATGATCTTACACTGATAAAATAAAAAATTACACTTGATATAAAACAATTTATATATTTTTAAATGTGATTTAATATTATAATTTTTTTTACAGAATAATTCATGTCATTTTTATTTAATCTACTTTGAAAGTTAAATTACTTTATTTTAGTTTAATTATAAAAACATTTCTCATTAATTAAAACATTTTTTTTACACTAATGTTTTTAGATTTTACTAGAATTAATGAATTATAATTATATTATAATTTAAGTTACATAATTTTTTACATCGTCCCATATTATTTTAGTTTGACAAAAATTTTAAGAATAATAATAAAAATAATAATAATTAATTTATAAGAAATTCTAAAATGCATATAATTTATTGTTTTAATAAATAATTGTTATTAGATAATATAAAAAATAAAAAATAATTTTAAGTTTAAATTTCTTTATTCCTTATCATTATTAAAGTAAATTCATAATATAAAGAAAAGATTTAAAAACTTAATTTTTAGTTAGTCAACGGTTAATTACATGTCAAACGGTAATGACCTTCTTCCAGGCTATATATTTATGTTTATACCTCACTTGGAGCAGATTTCGTGGGTAGGTTTTGTTCACTCGAAAAGAGATTCAAGAAAACGAAGATATGGATGAAAAAGGGAGCGTCACCCAGGTTTTCTCTTTACTTTCTTCTTTGTGTTGGACTTCTTTGTTGAAACCCTTTTCTTTCTTCTCTGCTCTGTTGTTGAAAAATGTTTCAGTTTGACTTAAAATTTTAAAAATGTCGTGTTTTGATCATACTGTTTTTGGTCTGTTACGACTAGATATATTGATTTTCAAATAAGTTCTTGATTTGCTTCAAAACTGCAACATTTTGACACATTATGATTGACAAAACCTTTTCTAAATTTAACTTTAATATATTGATTTTTACCTTGTTCAATTCATAATCTGAAAATTATTTCTATTGGATGAATTACTTCGTCTTTTTCATGATAACTAAATCCTAACATGCCTCGAGATATGAGCACAGGGATGCTTTTGTGCAGAAAAATCAGAAGACAGACACAAACACACTTTATCTTTGACTCACACATCAGTTGTGGAAGCCTCTTGAGCATTCAGGGAGTGTCTTTTTCTTCTTTTTTTTCCTTAGTTCACTTAATTTACCACTTTAATAATGTGCTTGGATATATTTTGATATTATTTTGAGATGTTTGTGATGAAATTCTATGTTCTTATGTTGCCTTAATGCAATGTCCAGATAGTATTGGATTCTCCATGATCTGAAATAGCATGAGTGTGCATGAAAATCTCATTGGCATTGCTAAGCATTTTGGTTGATTGAAAAAAATTTGTTCATTACATAATGATTGTGCTGGTAGTGAATTTTGGAATTGTATAAATTCTTATCACAGATAAAAAGCAGTGAGGATTTGGGCCTAAACACTAAAAGTTTCATTCCTTGTGTGCTTAGCCCTCCCTTAAGGTTTTACTCTAGAACTTGATATGTTTCTTGATTGAGATTGCATTTCACATGTTTGCACAAGCATGATTGAGGCATTTCTTTGTTTTAAGCTACTTGACCACACTGACCCACCTTACATGAAAATCATTGGTTTGCCCTTTTGAGCCTCTTACCCTTTGTTTCTTTTTAAACCCAATACAAGCCTTAAGTGAAAGACCCATATGTCCCTTATCATTGTGGATTGGAGGATATAGGTAATATCATACGATGAGTTTTTGAATTAACTTTGGATTTGTATATTCATTTCTTTTGCAGACAACCAAATCTCTTTTGTTTGGGGTGGGGTATCAAGAATACTTTTGGGATATGAAGAAAGAGAGAGAAAAGAAAGAAAGAAAAAGAGAAGAAAGAAACGAAAACAGATAGAAAGCAAAAGAGAAGAAAGAAAAAAAGAGAAGAAAGAAGGAAAAAAAAGAAAGAAAGAAAAGAAAATTTCAAAAAAGAAAAAAATGTTGAAAGAAAAGGAAAAGAAAAGGAAAATACAGAAAGCAGTCTACCAAAGTGCAATGCAAAGAAAAAAAAAATAATAGAAGAAATTTATAGGATGTAAATTGTGTGAATCCTTGAATGTACCTAGTCTTTTTATTCCAGAACTCAACTCTGATCCTGTGTCCTCTAATCTTCTTTGATTTAGCCACATTCATCCATATTATCCACCTTGACTTCAACCTCATTACAACCATTACAAAAAGTCCTCATGATATGTGTTTGCATGTGCATAGGTGGTGGAAATCTTAGAATATTATCAAGCCTATGGCAGTAGATCTTAACGTGAGTTGGCAATTGAGAGTAAACACTGTCCTTATACACTTAAGAGTGAGAGTGAAACACTAAAGCTGGAAAGGAATTTGATTTGGGTTTATGTTTTTCCATTTGAAGATACTGCACATTTCATTTTTGTAAGTGAATCAAGTTGGATTCAAGAAATCATGTGTAAGGTGTTGTCAATGTATGATTTGTATGACACTAGTTTGAAGTTGTGGATCTAATACCAGCTGGTCTATTGTGAAAGAAGAAAACATGGAATTTCATTGCAAATGCAACCTGCATCTTATTTAATGATACAATCTTGTTTTATGTTTATGAGCTCTGTTGCTAAAAGGTTTCCTCTTTCCTACTTTTAATATTACAGAGAGCAAAAGCTAATACCATATTCTATTGATGAATGGACATTCTTGTATCATAGATAATATAATCTGTCTGACAATTAATGTCATATTTTTATTAACATTTTAGAGGTTTCTGTTCATAACTACTTTCATTTTCTTTTTTGATTGTTCAGTTTTTAATTTCCTCAGCAGCATAGGTTTTGATGGTATTTTAAAATAGCAGAAACAGGGTTGTGCTAATGTTGCTGGACACCCTCTAATTTGCAGTTGAAATTGTTGTTAAACCAAAACCAAAGCCTCAGTAAGTCATTGACATCGAAATGATACAGCAAAATTGAATTTTACTAACAATTATTCAGTAGCCATGATACAATAGCTAGGAACTGCTCTAATTATCCAAAAACCTTAGTGACTATTGAACTTTAGCTGATAATGTATCATCTTAATATGGACATTGATTTTGTGACTGGGTTATTTTGCATATACTTTTTTAATCTAAAAGCTATTTCGCATTTGAATATCATATCCTTCACAGAATGCAAAAACTCTGCATCTTGCTAGTCATTTTCTTCTCATGGTTGTGAATAAATAATTTCTCTCTCATTTTCTTGAAAAATATTCCATTTTCCTCATTTCGTTTTCTTCCATGCTGGTTTGTTGTGCAGTTATTCATCCTAACCAAAGATTGATGTCAATGGTAGCATCTACATTGAATTTAACTTTATCTGAGGTGGGTTCTGCTTCAAGCAAAACCTTAGCCAGCATTGATCATCCATTATTGAGGTTTAACAATAACATTAGTTGATCTCACCTTTGCCATTTTTGCATATGCTGTGTGTGCCCTTGCCGGTTATAAGTGAAGTTTTGCTCACCATTAGAGTGATTTGTCAATCTCAGCTTTGATTTTATACTTGTTTGGATTATTAGCTGCACTGTAAGCATCATATTTAAGTAAGGCTTATGTGCAGTTTTTCTTTTCTAGACATTCTTTCAGTTGGCCTGTAAAAAGACATATAACTTGATATAACTGAGGGATTTGCTACTGCACTTACTTAATACTTATTCAGTTTATATCTTTTGTGGCTAAGAGTAGAAAAGAATAAGTTAAATGTGACTTTTTGTTCTTAGTTTAAGTCATGATGAATTGAAGTTCTGTAACCATAATATATTTTTTTAAAAAAATTTCTTGTCAGGTGGCTTCATTATGGCTGGTAATTTTTATGTATGATAGATAGACATTTACTGATGCATGTAGGACTTAAATGATTCATTTGGTGCTCTACAATGGAAGCTTTGATCACTAATCAAGAGTTTTGTCCACCACCAGATTTCGTAGGTATGTGTAAGTTTTAATATTAATCTTCAATGAATGCTTGTGATAATAGATGTATTATGTTTAGTGGACTTATGATGTGTAGGGTAGATCTGAACATTTATGCTACTATGTTGTTGTTATTTTGAAGCATTTGGGGTTTGTTGAATGTGTTTGTATATATTTTTTGATATAGAATTTGATATAAGTAAATTATTATGTGTGTTAATGATATAGAGTATACAATTGCATCAACTACGGTGCTAAGAAGAAAAAATTACAAAGAACTGCTAGAAATACTAAGGAAGATTGGCATAATGTATTGTATTGCAATTTTCAAGGAAAAATTCAGAGACTTAGAAGTTGAATTGAATGAACAGAAAATTCTTGTGCCTATGCACGGTTAACTACTAAGCAAGTTAATTGAATTTGTTAGGATATTTTGTCCCTCTTTAAGTGTTGTTCCTGTGTTTCTTTTTATATGAACAAGTGGATGTGATTAGATCCTAATTTAATGATATATTTTGGATTGATAGCTACACCATTAGCATCAATTTTATGATTAGTTAGCCTCTTAAAATACATATCAATTGATGTACTAGAGAGATTTGCTACTGCACCTTCTAATTTGGTTAATGTCTTTCTAAGGCTGGGATGTGAAAATAATAAGTTATGTGTGACTTTTTCTTCTCAATTTTAGTCTCCTTGAACTGAAGTTCTATTGTCATAATGTGTTTCCCTCATAATCTTGGTAATAGCTTTATCCTGACAGGTAATTTTAATGTATGATAGATGCACTGACTGATACATGTAGGACTTAGATGATTCCTTGGTGCTCTACAATGGAATCTTTGTTCACCAATCTCTAAGGTTTGTCCGTCACCAGATTTGGTAGGTGTGTGTAAGTTTTAATATTAATCTTCAATGAATGCTTGTGATAATAGATGTATTATGTTTAGTGGACTTATGATGTGTTTAGGCTAGATCTGAACATTTATGCTACTATTTTGTGTTATTTTGAAGCATTTGGGGTTTGTTGAATGTGTTTGTATATATTTTTTGATATAGAATTTGATATAAGTAAATTATTATGTGTGTTAATGATATAGAGTATAAAATTGCATCAACTACGGTGCTAAGAAGAAAAAAATTACAAAGAACTGCTAGAAATACTAAGGAAGATTGACATAATGTATTGCATTGTGATTTTCAAGGAAAAATTCATAGACTTAGAAGTTGAATTGAATGTCCACCACCAGATTTGGTAGGTATGCACAATTTTGATACCACCTTCAATATGTGCTTTTGATTATAGATCTATTGTGTTTAGTGGACTTATGATGTATTTTACTATTTATCATAAATCTGAATATTTTTTCCATTGTTTTGAAGCATTTGAGATTTTGTACTCATTTTCCCTTCTTGAATGCTTATTTGTATCACAAAAATACTCTGAATGTTTAGGCTATATTTGAGTATATAACCGTCTGTGAAAATAATGAAAATATGCAGAAATTTTTGGATTTTGTCATGATATGTAGCTTTTAAAATTTGACGCATCAAATTTGGAGAAGCTTTAACTTTTCTTTAAGTACCTTTGTAATGCATAAAATATAGCATCCTTTTACTTAATCTAATTTGTTGAATTGGTTTGATTAAGGAGTTACTTCTATAATATATATATTACAATGGTTAATTTAAGAGCTCTTGACTATAAAAATCAAAACTACTATTTGCTCTGTCTTTCCTTTCTCAACATTTTGGATACAGACTTCTATTCTTCGTTTGCTCTTATTTATTCCTGAACAGCCAATATAACGAAAGAATATGGATGTGCTACCATGACATTTACCATACTAATGGATAAACATCATGGGTCCAGGTAAGCAGATCATGTCAACTTGCTAGTTTTTTTTTTTTGGACACCTAATAATTGACAAAAAAAACATTTCTTAAATTTAACTTTTATTACTCTGATATACTGATTTTAAAGTATTCAGTTCACAATCACATAAAACTGCACAGTTCTGGTTCCTAAAACTCTTTTAATCAGTTTGGGCTTAGGGTTTAGACTTATGATGTGCTGTGTTTTACTGTTTAGAATACACCTGAACATTTTTGCCATTCTTTTTATAAATAAATTATGATTGTATATAATGATATAGAAATTTAAAATTACATCAACTCTAAACAAGATTCCAATGAGCTGTGTGAAGATTTGTGGTGTAAGCATGTGGCTTTCAAGGGAAACATCAGAGACTTAGAAGTTGAATTTTTACATCAGAAAAATCACTCTCTTAAGCAAATTGGACACCCCAGGCTCAACAACATTGTACACTTTGCTGCTCTTTCTAATGTTGATGATAGCCAATTCTTCCAGCAGCTTAAAGACATTTAGTATGTTCTTTTAACATGCTTTCTGCTATGCCATTCCTTCCTGCTTTTTTTCTTTTATTTAATTACATTATATCTTTTGGAACAACTTTTAATGTGGAAGAATGTTCTAGTGCTGATTTTATTCTATTTTTTATCTTGTAACTGTATTGTATGTCTCTGATTGATCTTCTTAATGCTTTCATATTTGGGAATTCTTTTTGTGAAAAAAATACTATGTTTAGGCTATAATTGAGTATATAACTGTATGTGAAAATAATGAAAATATGCAGAAATTTTTGGATTTTGTCATGATATGTAGCTTTTAAAATTTGACGCATCAAATTTGGAGAAGTTATTCTTAAATTTTTGTGACATTCCATGATATGCAAATGTAGTTAATGTAGTAAGTCTATGCTTCATTATAAATGAGGGATACATGACGGAACATGTCAAAATTGATTTAGTGCCAAAGTGTCATTTTATTTCAATTTGGACAAATTTTATGATCTATTGATTCAACAATTATAATGAGATTTCCTACTACACCTTGTTCAGTTTGTCTTTTAGTAGCTGTGAGTAGAAATAATATGTTAAATGTGACTTTTTTATTCTCAGTTTAATCTTGTTGAACTGAGGTGGCCATATTATTATTATTTTTGGTTCAATCTTGATAGGTAATTTTCATGTATGATGGATGCATTGATTGGGTAGGACTAAAATGATGCACTTGATGTTCATAAATTTTGAGTAAGCAGATTTAGTGCTTGATGATAAAAAGAGCTGCCCTCATCTAACATTATTCACATGGAATGCTTGTGAATGTAGCCAATTCATCAGTCTATGCCACATTAAGTATGAGAGATGCAGAATAGAACATGTCTAAACTAATGCATTTGTTTGTTAATTATTGGTACTATTTAGTTAATATATAAGCTATTTCACATATTTAAATTTACCACATAAACAATATGCTTAAATATATTCTGAAATTTTTATGATGAATTTCTCTATTATGCAAATGTACCCAATGTGGTCAGTCTATGCTACATTAAGAATGAGGGATGCATGATGGAACATGTTAAAACTCATTAAGTGCTTTCTAGTTTCCTAATTTGCCAACTTGTATAGTTTTCTCCAGAAAAGTCAGCAACACACAAACATACTTTATCTTTGACACACATCAGTTGTGGAAGCCTCTTGAGCATTCAGGTAGTCTCTTTTACTTCTTTTTTTTCCCTTATTTCACTTACTCAATTTACCACTTGAACAATGTACTTGAATGTATTTTGATATTATTTTGAGATGTTTGTGATAAAATTCAATGTTCTTATAATGCAATGTCCAGCATAATAATGCAATAAATATGAACAAAATTTAGATAAAATGCTATAAATATTGTTAATTATTTTTAATTAAAATAAATTTTTATTTTCATAATATGCATAATAAATATTATTATTAAAAATAAATATGTTAATATATTATTAAAAATAAAATTTTAATTTCAATTGAAGAACATTGCCAACAATACTTATAATCTTACACTATAAGGTTGATAAAATAAAAAATTAAACTTGATATAAAACAATTTATATATTTTTAAGTGTGATTTAATATTTTAGTTTTTTTCTTAAAGAATAATTCATGTCATTTTTATTTAATCTACTTTGAAAGTTAAATTACTTTATTTTGGTTTAATTATGAAAATATTTATTATCACCTAGAACTTTTTTTTTTTACACTAATGTTTTTAGATTTTACCAGAATTAATGAATTATAATCATATTATAATTTAAGTTTCATAATTTTTTCTCTCGTCTCATTTTGTTATAGTTTGACAAAAATTTTAAGAATAATAATTATTAATTTACAAGAAATTCTAAAATGCATATAATTTATTGTTTTAATAAATAATTGCTACAAGATAATATAAAAAATAATAAATAATTTTAAGTTTAAATTTCTTTATTACTTATCATTATTAAACTAAATTCATATTATAAAGAGAAGATTTACAAACTTAATTTTAGTTAGCCAACGGTTAATTACATATGTCAAACGGTAATGTCCCTCTTCAAAATTGTATATTTAAGTTTATACCTCACTTGGAGAAGATTTTGTGGGTGGGTTTTGTTTACTCGAAAAGAGATTCAAGAAAATGAAGATATGGGTGAAAAAGGAAGCTCACTTAGGTTTTCTCTTTACTTACTTCTTTGAGTTAGACTTCTTGGCTGAAACGTTTTTCTTTCTTCTTTGCTCTATTGTTGAAAAATGTTTCAGTTTGACTTAAAAAATTTAAAAATGTCATGTTGTGATCATACTGTTTTTGGTCTGTTACAACTAAATATATTGATTTTCAAATAAGTTCTTGATTTATTTTAAAACTGCAACATTTTGACACAATATGATTTCTAAATTTAACTATATATTGATTTTTACCTTGTTTGGTTCATAATTAAAAAAAATTTTATATTGGAAGAATTACTTCGTCTTTTTCATGATAACTAAATCCTAACATGCCTCGAGATATGAGCACAGGGATGCTTTTGTGCAGAAAAATCAGAAGACAGACACAAACACACTTTATTTTTGACTCACACATCAGTTGTGGAAGCCTCTTGAGCATTCAGGGAGTGTCTTTTTCTCCTTTTTTCCCTTAGTTCACTTAATTTACCACTTTAATAATGTGCTTGGATATATTTTGATATTATTTTGAGATGTTTGTGATGAAATTCTATGCTCTTATGTTGTCTTAATGCAATGTCCAGATAGTATTGGATTCTCCATGATCTGAAATAGCATGAGTGTGCATGAAAATCTCATTGGCATTGCTGAGCATTATGGTTGATTGGAAAAAATTTGTTCATTACATAATGATTGTGCTGGTAGTGAATTTTGGAATTGTATAAATTCTTATCACAGATAAAAAGCGGTGACGATTTGGGCCTAAACACTAAAAGTTTCATTCCTTGTGTGCTTAGCCCTCCTTAAGGTTTTACTCTATAACTTGATATGTTTCTTGATTGAAATTGCATTTCACATGTTTGCACAAGCATGATTGAGGCATTTCTTTGTTTTAAGCTGACCCACCTTACAGGAAAATCATTTGTTAGCCCTTTCGAGCCTCTTACCCTTTGTTTCTTTTTTAACCCAATACAAGCCTTAAGTAAAAAAACCCATATATCCCTTATCATTGTGGATTGGAGGATTTAGATAATACCATAAGATGATTTTTTGAATTAACTTTGGATTTATATATTCATTTCTTTTGCAGACAACCAAATCTCTTTTGTTTGGGGTGGGGTATTGAGAATACCTGTGGGATATGAAGAATACTTGCCGAAGAGGAAGAGAAAAGAAAGAAAGAAAAAGAGAAGAAAGAAAGGAAAACAGATAGAAAGAAAAAAAAGAGATGAAAGAAAGAAAAAAAAAAGAAAGAAAGAAAAGAAAACTTCTAGAAAAAAAGGAAAAAAAGAAAAAATTTTGAAAGAAAAGGAAAAGACAGAAAGCAGTCTACCAAAGTGCAATGCAAAAAAAAAAAATAATAGGAGATTTATACGATGCAAATTGAGTGAATCCTTTAATGTACAGAGGTTTAACAATAAAATTAGTTGATCTCACCTTTGCCATTTTTGAACATGCTATGCGTGCCCTTGCCAGTCATAGGTGAAGTTTTGCTCACCATTACAGTGATTTGTCAATCTCCCTGTTGATTTTAAACATATTTGGAGTATTAGCTGCACTGTAAGCATCAATTTTAAGTAAGGCTTATGTGTAGGTTTTCTTTTCTAGACATTCTTTAGTTGGCCGATAAAAAGACATATAACTTGATATAACTGAGGGATTTGCTGCTGCACCTACTTATTCAGTTTATATCTTTTTGTGGCTGAGAGTAGAATAATAAGTTAAATGTGACTTTTTGTTCTTAGTTTAAGTCATGATGAATTGAAGTTCTGTAGCCATAATGTATTTTTCTAAAATAATTTCTTGTCAGGTGGCTTCATTATGGCTGGTAATTTTTATGTATGATAGATAGACATTGACTGATACATGTAGGACTTGAATAATTCATTTGGTGAACTACAATGGAAGCTTCGATCACTAATCTAGAGTTTTGTCCACCATCAGATTTGGTAGGTCTGTGTAAGTTTTAATATTAATCTTCAATGAGTGCTTGTGATAATAGATGTATTATGTTTAGCGGACTTATGATGTGTTTAGGGTAGATCTGAACATTTATGCTATTATTTTATTGTTATTTTGAAGCATTTGGAATTTGTTGAATATGTATTTGTATATATATTTTCATATAGAATTTGATATAAGTACATTATTATGTATGTTAATACGGTCCTAAGAAGAAAAAATTACAAAAAACTGCTAGAAATACTAAGGAAGATTGGCATCATGTATTGCATTGCGATTTTCAAGGAAAAATTTACAGACTTAGAAGTTGAATTGTGTTGGGTCCAAACCAATTGGGCCTCTTCTCAAAACATATCAGAGAAGGAGGTGTAAAAAGGGGATTATGAGCAAGGAGGCTGTTAGAGAAGATTCCAACGGAATAACAAATTGAATGACGTGGAGGAGGGAGAGAGTGGAGGAGGGAGAGAGCGGCTGAGGGAGGGAATATAAGATAAATTGATCAGAGGAGAGAGAGGGGAATTATCTGGGAAGTGATTGGGAGGTGACTGCTGCCTAAGGGAAGTTTCCATTTTTAATCATCATTGCTTTTCTGCTATTCTTATTTTTCTGCTGTACCAAGGGGTTTCCCTGAGGTTTTGGTGTAAATTCCACAAACATACTTAGTTCCTATCAAGTTGGTATCAAAGCTCCCAATCCTGGGAGCGCCTGATGGTGTCGACGAGAATGAAGAATAGGCTGGAAAATGTCAAACGAAGATTAGAGGGCATGCAGGTTGTTATGTAGGAGGAGTTCAGGAGACAGATGGAGGAGATGATGACGACCAGGCTGGAATCGGCTCTAGGGCATGAAGGGAAGGAACCCATGATAACACTGAAGGGGGCAATGGAGAGGGCGATACTTGGAGGAGGGAGGAAAGGGTGAAACAGGTGGAAGTGCCCTACTTCGCGGGGGACGATCCGTATGGATGGGTGTATAGGGCAGAGCGATACTTCAAAATTAATGGCATCCCAGAGAAGGTGGATACGGCTGTAGTATGTTTGGAAGGAAAGGCGCTTAACTGGTATCAATAGTGGGAGCCGCGAGTACCGACCACCACCTGGCCGGCGTTCCGACAAGCTCTGCTGGGGCGTTTCCAGTCGTCTTCCTCGGAGAATCCCTACGAGGCACTAATGGGACTGAAACAAAGGGGAACGATTATGGAGTATAGGGAACAATTCGAGCTGTTCTCTGCTCCACTACGATTCGCTGACGAGGAATTCATGATTGGGGCCTTCCTTAATGGCCTGAAAGAAGAAATCAAAGCAAAGGTCAGGTTGAGAGATTCAGGAGACTTGAGCACAATGATGGAAATGACCCAAAAACTCGAAGAAAAAAATAGGGTATTGGGCCTCTCATTTGGGCCTCATGGGAGTGGGTCAACGTTTAATAAGTCAGGTTGGGCCAAAACCAGCGGAGCCCAATACGTGCCTAGGCAGAGCTGGACCAGAAGAAGCAAACCCACTTATTCTCTTGGGCCTAGGGCTTCTAACCGCCCCAATAGCAATCGGGTTGAAACGCAAGGGAGTCCAAATCACTCTTGCGACCTAATCTCCTCTTCCTCACATCGTAGAGGCTTGGGGTTCAAACGATTGACCGAAGAAGAGGAGAACGAGAAGCGACGGAGGGGGCTCTGTTTCCGCTGTGATGAGAGGTTTTTGCCGGGCCATGTTTGTCGCAATAAGCAACTCCACATCATTCTGTTGGGTGAAGAAGATGCGACCCAAGTCGAAGTTCCTGAGGAGGATGAAGCTGAAGAGGTAAATCTTCAACTAAATGCCAGTAATATCGCCGGTATGACTTTGAAGAACTCATTGAAGTTATAGGGACTGATCTTGGGTAAGAAGTTAATTGTAATGGTGGACTCGGGGGCATCGTACAACTTCTTGTCTCCAGGTTTGGTGGAAGAGCTAAATATCTCCACAGAGGCCACAAAGGGGTATTTTGTTGAAGTAGGGGATGGACAAAGGTTGGGAAGCCATGGGGTTTGTAGGGGGTGGTGTTGGAGTTACCTAATTTACAAGTCATTCAAGACTTTTTCTTGTTTGATTTAGTGGGGGTGGATGTGGTGTTGGGTATGAATGGCTCAAGAGCTTAGGGAAATTCAGTGCTGACTTGCGACAACACTTGATTGAGGTGCACAAGGATGGAAAAACGATTGAGGTGAAAGGGGACGTGGGACTAGCGCGGACAGTGGCCTCATTAAAGGCTATTAGAAAGGAGTTAAAAGGGGAGGCTAAGGCTTATTATGTGGAATTGGGCATGATCACACTAGGATATACAGAGTTACCCACTCAGGTAGCAACGTCAGCTCCAGAGGCGATAAGGGAGTTATTGAGGGAGTTTGGGGAGCTGTTTAAAGAGGGAACAAATCTTCCCCCTCCAAGAGAATGTGACCACGCCATAGTTTTGAAAGAAGGAGCAACCATCCCTAATCGACATCCTCATCGCCACAAAGAGGAGATTAAAAAATTCGTCAAGGATATGCTAGCAGCGGGCTTGATCAGACCTAGTACCAGCCCCTATTCTAGCCCACTGATTCTTGTTGTCTCTTCTTGATAATTAAATACTAAACATAGTGTTTTTATTTTATGTTTCCGAATTAATGAATTATAATCACATTTATAATTTTACTTTAAGTTTCATAATTTTTTCTTTCAACTCAAATTGTTTTAGTTTGACAAACATTTTAAAAATAATAATAATTTATAAGAAATTATAAATTGCATCTGACTTGCCATTTTAATAGATAATTGTTACTGGATATTATAAAAAATAATAAATATTTTTAAGATTGTTACTTGACAGACATAGGTTAAATAATGAAGTTCTAATATATAACCTCATATCTATGCTAATTTATTCCTCAACAGGAAATATAACAAAAGAATATGTACCTGCTAGTTTGATATTTACCACAATAATGGATAAAGCATCATGGTTTTAGGTAAGCAGATTATGTCAATTTGCGGGTTTTCTTTTTACATATTATGATTGACAAATTTCCTTCCTAAATTTAACTTTTATTACTGTAATATATTGATTTTTATGGTGTTCAATTAATAATCACAAAATTGTTTCTATTAAAAGATTTACTTTTTGTCTTTTTCACGACAATTAAATACTAAATGAACTGTTTTTGTACCTACCCTGCCAATAATGCTTGGTACGGATGCACAACACAAGCCCAGTCACTCCTTAATCCTGGACAAAATTTTGAAGATGGTGTAAAATTGTATGTCTTTCTTTTATTAGAAATCAATTTTTTCAGTTACAATATTATAATTTTTTAATATATTTTAGGAAACCCAATTTAAAATCCAGATTAATTTTAAAACCAATTTTACATTCAAAACTGGTTTGAAGTGGTCCAGTAACTCAAGTTTGTGAACAAAAATAAGGAAGTAAGATACCAACCTTGAGAAGAAATAACACTAGTTCTCTTGTGATCATATCTTGAAGCATGGTAGGTTGAGATAAAAAAATAAAATAAATAAAAGGACATTCTATGTGAACAATGCTATCTATTTTTTCTCACTATACACTTTCTTCTATGTATTTACATGAAGTTCTTGTTATGTTGTTTTATATATGGTCTAATATATATATATATATATATAAAGCTGGTGTAAAAATTATTGACATTGACGCAAACCTATGGAGTACGTTCAAGAAAAATACTAGTTGCACAAGGTGGTTGAGGCATCAAACATGATTCCCTTCGTGATATTAAATTCTCATCATTTTCTTTTTGTGTAATATGTTTGATATGATGACATTCTAATATGTGAAAATGCGTGTGATGCATGAAGAACAAGAGTTTGTCCTCATCTAATGTTATTCAACTTGTGATGCATGCGAATGTAGCCAATGTTGTCACTCTATACTTGGTTAAGTATGAATGATGCACAATGACACATGTCAAAACTAATTCATTGCTTTCTAGCTTCATCTTTTTTCAATTTGGACAATTTTAAAAATCTTTTGATTTGGGACTTGTAATGAGCCTATAATTGATGGATTTTATTTATTTTATTTGTTAATTACGGGTATTATTCAGATATATAAGCTCATGCCAGTTTGTTAAGCTGTATATTTTTGTGCAGAAAAATCTGAACACAAACATAAACACACTTTATCTTGGGCGCATACATCAGCTAGGGTGTGCCTTTTGTTTTACCTGTTCCCTAATTCACAGGCTTAAATTACCAGGTGAACAATGTGCTTGGATATATTCTGATTTTATTCTTAAATTTTTGTGACATTCCATGATATGCAAAAGTAGCTAATGTCATCAGTCTATACTACATTAAGTATGAGAGATGCGAAATAGAACATGTCTAAAATAATGCATTCGTTGGTTAGTTATTGGTACTATTTTTAGTTAATATATAAGTTAAGTCTATGTTATTTCACGTATTTAAATTTACCACGTAAACATAACCCTATGCGAAAATAATGAAAATACAGCTTTTAAAATTTGACGCATCAAATTTGGAGGTGGTTTTACTTTTCTTTAAGTACCTTTTTAATGCATAAAATATAACATTCTTTTACTTAATCTAATTTGTTGAATTGGTTTAATTTAGGAGTTACTTCTATAATATATATATTACAATGGTTAATTTAAGAGCTCTTGGCTGTACAAATCAAAACTACTATTGCTCTATTTTTCATTTGTGATCATTTAGGATACAAACTTCTTTCCTTTTGTTCTTGTTTATTCCTGAACCGAAAATATAACAAAAGAATATGGACATGTTAACATGACATTTACCATACCAATGAATAAACATCATGGCTTCAAGGAGGCAGATCATGTCAACATTTTTCATTTTTTTTACACGTTATGATTGATAAAAACCTTTCCTAAATTTAACTTTTATTATTGTAATATATTTATTTTACAATACTCAGTTCGTAATAACATAAATTGTTTCTATTGAATGAATTATGTTTTTTTTTAATTAGTGTGGAATATTAGTTGCACCTACCCCTAATTGCCAAGGCTAAGTAGAAATATTAATTTGTTCTTAGTTGAATCTAATTTAATTGATGTTCTATAGCCATAATGTGTTTTTCTTCTATCTTGACTGGTAGCTTTATATTCCCTGGTAATTTTCATGCATGATAGATGCACAGGTAGGACTAACATGATCCAGGTAGGACTAACATGATCCACTTGGTGCTCATGAAATTTTGTGTCAATAGATTTAGTGCTTGCCCTCATCTAACATTATTCACATTTAATGAATACGAATATAGCCAATGTCATAAGTCTATAATATATTAAGAATAAGAGAGATGAGGAATGAAACATGTCTAAACTCATGCACTTATTTTGTTAATTATTGGTACTATTCAATTAAATATATAAGCTAATTCTATGATATTTCACATATTTACATTTACAACCTGAATAGTGTGCTTGGATATATTCAGATTTTATACTCTTACTTATTCCTAAACAGAAAATATAACAAAAGAATATGGACTTGTTAATATGACATTTACCATACCAATGGATAAAGTATCATGTCTTCAAGTAAGCTAATAATGTCAACTTGCTTGTTTTCTTTTTGCATGTTATGATTTAATAAATCCTTTCTTGAATTTAACTTTTGTTATTCTAATACAATTATATTATGATTATCAAATCACAATTACATAAAATTGCTACTATTAAAAGAATTACTCTTTGTCTTTTTCATGATAATTAAATATTAAGAATGGTTTTCTTTTTTTATTTTAATTTATATGAATATGAGTTGTACCAACCCCTGTCCCTGCCAAGGGGAACTTTTTCACTCTCCTCTCAATCAGGTTAGAGAAACACACCCATTCAATTACTTAGGATGTTAAAATTAGGAATGCCAACAATGCTTGCAGTGAAAATGCACAAACTAGATTTGAGAAACACCCATCCTATTGAGAAGAACAATAGCAATTTGAGATCTTCTAAAATGGAATTGTTCTCTAAAATTTGAATTTGTCCTCTACAGGCACGGATGGTTGTGAGGTTCAAAGATGGCTCTCGATCACCCTAGATTGAGGACCAGAACTATGGCCTCTCTGATTGCTAAAGCTTTAGCATATAAATGGAAAGGATCCATGATGTGCTTGGCCAAACACATTTGAAAATCACCATTACTTTTGTGAATCATTAGAGTGCAGTAGGCTTTGAGGAAGGAGTGAGACCAACTAGCATCCACATTGCATTTGATGATTCTCACTGAAGGTGAATTGAAAAGTTAAATTCTGATCATGATTTGAGTGAGAAATGACAATTTCTGCTTTGCTTGGAGAAAGTTTGAGATAAGCTGGAAGGGGTTAGGGGAGAGATAAATTTGCTATAAATATCCTTGGTTTTTTCAAAATTTCTTCTCTAACCAGGATCCGTGTAATTCATCCAATAATATTTGGAACTTGTTTGGAACTGTAGCCCGGTTTAAAGCCCTATAATCAATACACATCCTTCAATTATTGTCTTTCTTTTTCACCAATATAACCGGGCTAGAATAGGCACTGTAGCTGTGACAGATGTGCCCCTTGCAATGAAGAGCTTTTCCATTCCTTGTGTGATGCCCCTTTCAGAACCTTCTGACCATGTGTAGTGTCCCAACTCAACACCTGTTTCCCCCAGTCGGTGGTCATTTCTCCTAAAAAAATCAACCACGCCATGCCTAGGATCGTATCTAGATCCTTGATAGACAATGCCGAGTTACTATTATAACAACTAAGTTTCTCTAAGAGCTTTGAAGTATAGAGCTCAACCTAGCATAATTAATTAATCAAAACCTCTTCTGCATAATCAGTCAACCAAAACATATTCTGCATATTTAGTCCATTAAAACATTTTCTGCACTTATGTTCTGCAGAATTAACTCAGTCAAACACATTCTTTACTAGCATACAATTATGCATAATTGATGAACTAGCACATTCTGTACTTACACTACTATATAAGCACAAAACCAAGACTATAATCCACACAAAAGAAGGGAATTTCAGAGGCAAATCATCATAGTTTCAACAAGGAACATCTATCATTAGTTTAACATTGCATTTTCTCTTATCCAACATGACTTAAAACAGTGTTAAGATTAAAACGACTATTAAAGTCTCATTTACTCAATATCCAATTTAGTCCTTTCCTTTTTGTTTAAAATTCCAGCTGCTGCACACAATACATCAAGGGAATTACACAAAACTCTAACATATTTAGTTGAACTCAAAACCAATACAATTCAGGGTTATTACATAGTTTTCAGCACACGCACAGATTTTTCATTTTCCATATTATGCACCAACACATTTGAGACTTGTAACAGAGGCAGTGGATATAATGGAGCAAAGGTAAACAGATTTTTTTTGTTGAATAATGTTAGAATGTCATCACATATTAGAATGTCATCGTATCAAACACATTACACGCAAACAAAATGGCTGAAAACATAATATCATGAAGGGAATCATGTTTGATGCCTCAACCATCTCGTGTAACTTGTATTTTGTTCAACATACTTCCGAGGTTTGCATCAATTTCAATAATTACACCAGCTCTTTTATTTAATTAGACCATATCCTGCCTCATGAAACATCACAAGAACTTCGTGTAAATACATAGAAGAAAGTGTATAGTGGGAAACAATAGATATCATGCTTTACACAAACATAGAGAGTCCTTTTTTATTTATTTTATTTTTTATCTCAACCTACCATGCTTCAATGAGCACAAGAGAAATTTGCTTAAACAAATTTTTTCACTACAAAAATATTGCTTAGGTAGTGTTGAAATTGATTTAAGAATATGATTTTTGTTTAAGTATATCACTAATAGCTTAAGCAAATTGATCTTAAGCGAATTGCACAAGCAAAGAATTCTTGCAATTTTAGCTTAAATAAGAAAATCTATGTTCAAAATTATTACAATTAGGCTTTTTTTTATATTGTCTTCAAAAATAAACTTCAAAGGATGAATTTTAAATATCTAATATTTTAATATTCTTAACTTAGAAAATATTTAAATGATTAAAATATAAATATTATAACTTTTCAAACTTATTATAACATGTTAACTTATTTATGAGTTATATAATAAACTTACATTATTTGAAAAAAAAAAAAGTTTGTTTTGCCATTAAAGCTAAAGTTTTAAATTATATTTTAAATATATTTCTAAAAATGTATATATATAAAAGATAAAAAATAATGTGAGTTTAGTTAAATTTATTCATATAATGTTGCAAAAATAATGTGTCATATTTTAAGAATTTATATCTTAAAAGATAATAATTATTAAGTATAAAAATTGATGATTTGAGACTGAAAATTAGATCCGTTGATATAGAAATAAGATAATCAATCATATAATTAGTAGGGAATTAAATATCTGATAAATTAAATAATTAATTAAATTAGTTTAAATTACAATAAGTATGAACAAAATTTAGATATAATATTATAAATATTGTTAATTATTTTTAATTAAAAGTAAATTTTTATTTTCATAATATGCATAATAAATATTAATATTAAAAATAAATACGTTAATATATTATTAAAAATAAAATTTTAATTTCAATTGAACAACATTGCCAACAATATAAGGTTGATAAAATAAAAAATTAAACTTGATATAAAACAATTTATATATTTTTAAGAATAAAACAATTTATACATTCAACCTTTCACACAGTTTGCATCATCTTTATTCTTTTCCTCAGACATCACAGTTGTTTGTTGATTTTCTTCTTTTATGTGTTTTAGTCTTACTGTGTTATGCAAAAACAGATAAACCTTGATTCTGCACATGTGATTTATTTCCCTTTTTATTATTGATGGAATCATAAACATTGTCAAACTGTGGTAAAATGAAGCAAAGGTCAGATCAATAACTTCCTTTTATTTGATTCAATAAGTTGCAAAAATTTATCATTTGGCGGGAGGTTTAACATAAAGTTAAATATTTATGAATACTTGAAGTATAAAATCAAATATTAATTATTGAAGAAATAAGGTAAAGAATGTCACTCTGGGTAGAACAGCGTTATCAAAAGTATATGATAAGTTAATGACAAATGTCTACCCAGGTGCATTAAACAATCCATCTCCTTTCCTGAAAAATTAGTATGAAATCAGTACAAATAGAAATATTAAAAAGATAATTTGACACCTATATAACAATAACATAATTTCAAGATATAACTGGTTGGTTCAAATTGCAAAGTTACATTTTCACTCTGACTAGTAAGGAGAACCAAATTGAATCACTCCATAACTAATTACTGTGCAATTGAAAATACATATTTCATTTTAGTTTTATTACTTATTTAAATCTGCATAATCAAACAAGTGTCACACAATTACTAGCCATTTATTTCTAACAATTTAAGTCCCCATAAATTTCTAACATGCTAGTCATCAAATCACACCTCGTCTTTGAAAATCAAGTTGCAAATAAGATAATCTAGGAATCAAACATTGCTATAACAGGAATCGTAACCAAACAATTACCCATTTAATAGAAAATAACACAATGCTGTTTCTTTTTTTCCTGCAGGGAAATGAGAAAACACCATCAAATGCTGAAATATTTCAATAATCTAGAACATATCAGATTTGCATAAGATTATCAAAGAAATTAAGCAATGACTTTCTTTTCTTAAGACATCACAGGTCTTTGTTGATTTTCTTCTTTTATATGTTTCAATTTTACTATGTTATGCAAAAACAGCTATCAGTACCTTGATTCTGAACATGTTGTGATTTATTTCCTTTTTTATTATTGTGGTAAAATGAAGCAAGGTCAGATAGATAACTTCCTTTTATTTGATTCAATAAGTTGCAAAAATTTATCATGTGGAGGGAGGTTTAAAATAAAGTTAAATATTTATGAATAATTAAGTATAAAATCAAATATTAATTAATGAAAAAATAAGGTAAAGAATGTCAGTCTGAGCTGAACAATTTTATTAAAAGTATATGATAAGTTAATGACAAATGTCTACCCAGGTGCAGTAAATTTGGGAAAACAATCCATCTCCTTCCCTGAAAAATTAGTATGAAATCAGTACAAATAGAAATGTTAAAAAGATAATTTGACACCTTTATAACAATAACATAATTTAAAGATATAACTAGTTAGTTCAAATTACAATGTTATATTTTCTCTGTGGCTAGTAAGGAGAGCCAAATTGAATCACTCCTTAAGCAATTACTATGTAATTGAAAATACATATTTCATTTTAATTTTATTACTTATTTGTTCTTTTCCTTTTGTTAACAGGTTCTTCAATTTGTAATAAAATTTTTATACACACTGCATTAGCCTTTCCAAATTAATAAGATTATATCATGAAATAATATAGGAGTTGCTAATGCAATGAAATTTCATGTTTCCAATTTTTTTCTGCAAAAGACCAGCTAGTACTGGATCCACAAATTCAAACAAGTGTCACACAAATTACACATTGACAACACCTCACACGGTGATTTCTTGAATCCAAGTTGAATCATTAACAAAAATGCAATGTGCAGTAGCTTCAAATGGAGAAACATAAACTCAAATCACATTCCTTTCCAGAATTAGTGTTTCACTCTCACTCTTGAGTGTTTAAGGACAGTGTTTGCTCTCAATTGCCAGCTCATGTTAAGATCCACTACCATATGCTTGATAATATTCTAAGATCTTCACCGCCTATACACATGCAAACACATGTCATGAGGACTTTTGTTAGGGTTATAATGTAATGGGGTTAGGATCAAGGTGGATAATGTGGATGAATGTAGCTAAATCAAAGGAGATCAATGGATATAGGATGATGAGTTAAGTTCATCAAGATAAAAGTCTAAGTACATTCAACCTTTCACACAGTCTGCATCATCTTTGCTGCTGCTATTGTTTTTTCTTTGTACTGCACCCTTTGTTGGACTTTTTTTTTTTTCTGTCTTTTTCTTTTTGTTGCCCCTTGCTTCATCATTTTTTCTTCATTTTTTCATTTTTTTCCCCTTTTTTTCTTTTTTTCTTTCAATCTTTTTTTTTATTTTTGAGGCAAGTAATTCTTATATCCCACAAGTATTGTTTGTTCCCCAACCCCAACCTGAAGAGATTTGCCTGTTCTCAAGCTGTGAATTTACAACCACAAACTTAATTCAAAAGCTCATAACCTATATCCATCAATCCTCAATGATAAGGAACACATGGGTTTTTCACTTGAGGCTTGTATTGATTTCAAGAAGAAAGGAATGGTAAGAGGCTCAAAAGGGCTAGCAAATGATTATCATGTAAGGTTGGTCATTATGGTCAAGTAGTTTAAAAGAAAAAAAATGCCTCAGTCATACATGTGCCAACATGTTAATTGCAGTCTCAATTAAGAAACATGTCAAGTTCTAGAGTGAATCCTTAAGTGAGGGCTATGCACACAAGAAATGAAAATTGTAGTGTTTGGGTCCAAATCCTCACGGCTTTTACTTGGGATAAGAATTTATGCAAATCCAAAATTCACAATCAGCATAGTCATCATTGAGTAATGAACAAATCTTTTTCAATCAACCAAAGTGCTCAGCAATGCCAAGATGCATGCTTGTGTTAACTGAGATTATAGAATTTCAGAGAATCCAATACTATGCTAGACGGTGCATTGCAACAACACATGAACATGGAAATTCATTGCAAGCATCTCAGAATATACGAAGCCCATTATTCAAAAATAATTTCATAGAAAAAGCAATCAATACCATCTCCTTTAAGTTTTATAGAATAAGTTACCAGCAAATCTGAATTAGGAAATTGGAAGAGAATCGTGATAGAAAAACTGACACAAAATATCCATATTTACGGGGAGGACGCTCAGTAGTATAGTTGGTGGAATCTTGTCTACCTCCTTGTAATCAGTTCAAAACGAGAGAATGTATCAAGATTCTGCAACTGGTTAATTTCTTTTGCAAATAACAGACACTGTGCACCGTTGAAGAACTCCTCCGTAGCCTCCCCTTCTCGCCTTCCTTCCCCTGCACATGGTTACAAATCAAACAAGGTCAAATAAAAAGAAAAAGACTATCTTTTGGTTACACTGTGCGCAACAAATTAATTTAACAAATAAAAAGAAAAAGTAAATGTAAGTTACATTCTGGCACCCATCACAAGGCAAGGCACGTTGTGTCGAGGAATGTAACGATGCTACGAATTTTTGAATTCAAAACGTGAAAACGAAACATTAAAGACTCCGAGTCAGCTTCTTGCATGCGTTGAAGCCTTGTGATGGGTGCCTAACGAGAGGGAAAATGCTTCCAACGGGCTTGTGATGGATGCCAAACCAGAGGGAAAATGCTTCCAACCGCTTTAAGTTTGCAAGAACTTTGGGAGGTGAGACAAATGAGAGAGAAAGATGCTTTCAAAGGTTAGCTTTAAATAACAAATCAAATACACCGTACTTAATTTTATTATTGTAGACCTTAACACAAAAAACTTTTTAAAAATAAAAGATAGAAATACATGCATATCTTTACATTCATCATGTGCATCTTGTAAAATTAAAATGTATTTACAATGTCTTGATATTTTAAATTTATTTCATATTTTTTAAAATTATATTATAAAATTATTCACATAAATTTATTTTTATAGGTCTCATTAGAAATTATTTATTTTAATTTTATAATTTTTATTAATAAAATGAAAACTTTATTTGAATAATATATATATATATATATTAGTAATTAGTAATTACTTTGACTTTATGAAAAAAAATATTTAGTTTTATAACAGTCAGTAAATTAAAGAAAATTCAGTATGAATAAATATTTTTTAATTAAAATTTTAATATCTATGAGTAGGATAGAATAGAATGAAAACTCTTACTTTTAAATGATATTTAAATTTTCATTAATTAAATTATTTAAATAATATATATATATAAAAGTTAAAAAAATAAAAAAATATTTAGTAATTAGTACTTACATGACAATCAAATACTTTTTTTTATTTTTTATATAAGATTAAAATTATAAAATAAATAAAATTTAACTTAAATACACTTACAATGTGAAAATTTACATGTCAACACTAATCATTAATTTTTATAACAAGTATTATTTAATTCATATTCACAATTTAATTCAATCAATTGATAATATAAAATTTTTACATTAACTATGCGTTAAAATTAAATTTGAATAATTATTAGAATTGATATATTTTTTTATTTGGACATCAAAAATGATTTATCAATATAGAGCCAGTATTAAATATTATCAAGTAAAAGTAGATAAGTGTAAATGTAAAAATCTTTATAACAATGTACATAAAAATTAAACATAAGTAGATTTTAATATTTTAAATATTTTTATATTATTTCAAAGTATATAATAAAAAAAATTATTTCTTAAATACTCTAGTTAAAAGAATATTATAAATTTATTCTTAAATATGCATTCAAATAGTACTTATTTAGTAATATTTTTACTTTGATATAAATTTAGCCTTATATTCTCATTAAAAATTATTAATTTTATATATTTTTATTAATAAAATAATAATTTCATTGAATTAAATATATATATATATATATATATATATATGAGTTTAAAAATTTAAATACTTCAACTTTCTAACAAAAAACTTTATTTTGATAGTAATTAGTAAATCAATAAAAAATATTATAAATAAATGAGTTTCTCGGGACGCAAGCAAGGAACATGAATAATCCAAGTATACAAACAGTTCCTACATCCTTCTGACAAGTTTTAAGGCCAGATTGAGACAAATACTCATCCAAAAAGCAGTTTGAGAAATTTTATGAGCATTGGCAAGGTGAATAAATGCTCTTCGACATAATAATACATTTCCACATTTATCAACCATGATTTAGGGCTGTATCTGGGCGGTCATGGTCCAATAAGAGCATAATGTAGAAAATTTTTAATTTCAAACAATTGTACAAGCATGACTCAACTCCTTAAAAATATTACAACATTATGCATTCACATCACTCATACATAGAGCCAGCAAAATGGGCTAACTCGATGGATTGGACCCAAAAAAACCCGTTAAATGAGCGGGTTTGAGCCCTAAAAAATAAGGTCCGAAATTATCTTGGGCCATTTTGGCCCAGTCCGAATAAGCCCAGTACCCAATAGAGCTTTAACCGAGTTGATCCATGCGGGTTCGGGCAGCCCATATATATATATAGAGATTAAACTCTGCGTGGTCTATTAAGTTCTTGCAAAAATAGTTTAATGTGGTATGTTATAAACACTAAAAATAGTAATAAAAATAATGATTTGTTGTTATAAAAACAGTAAAAAAAAAATGACGTTACAAAAATAAGAAAAAAAAATTATTTAAGTTGTTGGGCTAGCCCGTAGAAGCTCGTAGCCCGCATAGGGTAAAGCTTGGACAGTAAAAATATAAATTCATTTTTACCTTAGGCTAATTAAGCCCGACTCGTTTGAGCCCGCTACCCGTATCAGGTCAGGTCGGGCCGAGCTGCCCTTTTTGACAGCTATACTCGTACATATCTAAATATGTATAGTAGCACATTTATTTTTAAAAACAATTTATATGGTCTTCACATTAGCCAACCACTCAATGGTGTCTCATGTTGCCCTTTTTTCATACACTCTCATTTTTATTGAATTTGTTGTGGTACTCCTATATTGCATCTAGTTAGTACATTATTAATCTCACTTAGCTTAGAGATTTTAGGTTACTTGTTGAGGGTATTTCCTGCAAGCTTAGTTATAGTGATAATCCTTTTTTGAGTAAGCTAATGAAAATTCTGTGGATTGAATATCAACAGACCCTTGACTAGGAGGAATCTTATTAGTTCCATCAATAAAAGGTTAGATGGCTTAATCTAGGGGGATAGGAATTCTAAATTCTTTCATTCTACAACTGTAATTAGAAGATAAAAGAATATAATTGAAGCCTTGAAGGATGATTTAGGGAATTGGAAATATGATCCCTATAAGTTCAAGCTTTTGGCTCTGAATTATTCCCAAAAGATCTATTTTAACCCAAGCCGCACTGCATCTAATTTGATAACCCTAAATTCATTTTCTCCTGTTAGGGATTATGATAGGGAAAGGCTCTCTGCCAATATTTTTTTAGAGAAGGTCAACACTTTCCTGTTTAGCATTGTGAACTTCAAGTCCCCTAACCCTGATAGGCTGCATGCTTTATTTTTTAAAAGTTAGTGGGATTTTCTAGCTCCTTTTATCCTTAATTTTGTTTTAAAAGTGATCCCACTAAAATCTCAACGGTTAATGAAACAACAATTACCCTCATTCCTAAAACTAACATCCATGAATCTACTAAGTATTTTAGACCTATTTCTCTTTGTAATATTAGTTATAAAAATCATTACTAAATTATTGCTAACAGATTGAGAAAGGCTCTACCTAATCTTATATCTACTAATCAATCTAGTTTATCTGTAGTAGACAAGGCATTGACAATGCCCTAATGCTATAGAATTAATTCATTTGTTACATAATACTAAGGAGAGGACTAGCTCTATGATTATTAAGTTAGACTTGAAAAAAATCCTATAATAGGCTAAAATGAAATTTTTTCAATGATACTTTTTAGGTTATTAGTTTAGATACGTCCCTAGTTGATTTCATTTCTCATTACATTTTCTCTTCTTCTATGTATATCAACTAGAATAATAGTTATACAAAATCTTTTAGGGGCATTAGGCAAAGGGACCCTTTATCCCATTATATCTTTGTTATCTGTATTGAAAGATTAGCTCACATGATCTAGGATAGAATTATGTGTGAAGATTGGCTCCCTTTTAGGTTTGGTACCCAGGGTCCCAAGGTTTCTCACTTATTTTATGTTCATGACATTATCCTTATTGCTAAGGCTTATTTTAATTAGGCTGTCATTATTAGGAATGTTCTAGATGAGTTTTATCTTACTTCAGGATTAACAATTAACACTAATAGATCTTCTTTATTCTTTTCTAAAAATTCTAACCCCTCCCTTGTGACTGACTACTTGATCAAATGTGGAGGAAAGTGGGATAAATGGCTAATACTACTGGAAGGATTCTTCTTTGGATAATAGGTACTGTAACTGATATTTCTGTGATTGGTTTAATTGGTATTTTCTTTTATGGTTCATATTCCAGATTGGGCTCATACCTGTAGTAATTGTATTATTTGAGTCTTCGAAATGAAAGAATAAGAACTCAATAGGACCCCCTCCAATTTCGTCAAAGGAAAAGTGGATCCTTGTTGAGTTTTTAATAATTATAATATTTGTCAATTAGTGAGTACTTAAATGTTGACACTACTAACCAAATTGGTAGTTATTAGGGTGTTCCCATTCTTCATACCAAACTCTCTCAAAGAAACTTTCTCTTTGAAAAATGAACTTTCTCTAGCTGGCAGGGTAACCTTGGCTTAATCCAGCCTTATGAGTATCTCTTCATATATTATGTAATCTACTTTAATTCCTATATCCGTCTGTAATGAAATTAATAGTGTCTATAGGAAGTTTCTATGGAGTTCTTTGATTGGAAAAAAAAATGTAATTTGATTAGTTGGCAAAAAATCTGTAAACCAAAAGCTGAAGAGGGTTTGGCCTTCAACGATCTTGCAACCCTTCATAAGGCCTTTTGATAAAATTATGTTGGAGATTAGCCACTTCTCCATTTGGGCCCAAATTCTCTATCATAAATACTGATTCACCCTAGGCCAATCCCCTAGTTTTAGGACAAGACAATCCACTTCCCATCTTTGGAAAAGTATACCTCTGTTTGAACTAATTTCCCTCAAGGACTGGGATGGCTTGTTAAAGATGGCATGTCCATTAAATTCTGGACAGATAATCGCTTGCCTAATTTTAAGAACTTAGCTAATTACTCTAATCACCCTATATCTGAGATAGATCTAAATACCCTTATGGCTTCTTCTTTTTTTCTATTAATGGAAATTGAGATTGGGCTAAGATTCAAGATGTCCTCCCTGATAGTATTTGTAACTCTATTGCTCTAGTTAATCCTCCTTATATGACCAATGGCTTAGATAACGTGTTCCAATTTCTCACAAGTAATTGTTTATTTTCCATTAACTTAGTATATCATTTACTTACTGCATCCTTGAGTAATCTTGCTCCTTGTAATAACATTTTTAACTTAATTTGGAAGTTCTTCCTCCAAAAAATTGTATTTTAGCTCTGGTAAAATTGCTTATGGGAAGCTACTTACTAACGAGAAAAGGTTTAAGAGGAATATGTCTCCTTCTTCAACCTATCCTAGGTGTGGTGATTATGATGAAACTATCATGCATGTGTTGAGGAATTGTGTTTTTGCCGTGGATGTGTGGGATCACTTAATTTTCCCGAATCAATGGTTTTTTTTTTTTTTCAGCCTGGGTCTTTCTGATTGGCTAATGTTGAACCTTTCTTATTCATCTTTAAGCCTTTTTCAAGACTAGAAAAGTTTATTTGGTTATGTTATTTGGTTCTTATGGAAAAATAAAAATGATTTCATATTCTCAAATTATTATGTCCAGACTAAGGATATTGTCCATAAAGCTCTATCTGAGACTAATCATTTTCTATATGGTTGCAAGCATACTTCTAAAACTCTCCCGGTAATGGCCTCTGATCCCAGATGTTTTGGATGGTTTCCTCCTTCTTCGAGTCAATTCAAGCTAAATATAGATAGGATTGTCTATAACTCTAGATATGTTGTCTCTACCTGGGGGGTCTCATCCATGATGATCAAGGAAAGTTGGTTGTTGAATTCTATAGCAAAATAAAGCCTTGCTCACCTCTTGCTAAACTTTGAAGTTTTTTCTTAGGCGTTCAATTGGTGGTCAATCATCATATCAACAATGTTTGGATTGAAAGCGACTCCAGGGAGGTTGTTGGTCTTATACTCAGTGGGCATGAGTCTTCTCATCCTTTGTGGCTCCTTATTGGTAGAATTAGGCGTCTGCTAAAATATGTTAGGTTCATTAGAATTTTGCATGTTTACAGAAAGACTGATAAGTGTATCGATTTATTAACTAAGATTGGCGTTGAGTAGCTATATCCCTATACAATTTTATGGTTTCCTCTTCTACAATTATGTCTTCAGTTGTTTTGTTTTTGTTTTAGTCTTTTACGGGGTGGGTACTTAGATATCCATACCTATTGAAATTTTCTAGTATTTTTCCATACCCATACCTGTGTAGTGGGTAAATACTCTATCTGTTGTGGGTAAATTTTGCGAGTGCTCATCGAGTACATTATCCATTGTCATCCCTATCTGTGAGGTTAAAGGGGCTAAATGAAAGGGTTAAAAAAAAAGAAAAGAAAAGAAAAGGAAGAGGGAGGGAAAATTTGAGTTAATAATATAAAAGAAAAATTAGAAACGTGAAATTTTGAAGGATTAAAAGCTCATATTCTTCGTCTAAAAATTGTTAAACAAAAATTGTCATTAAGTCATATTCTTCTTTTTTTCTTAAAAAAAAAAAACTAATTTCCAAATAAAATTTAAATAAAATCTATCACTTAAAATTTAATATCCAGATAAAGTTTAAATACATTCCATTACTTTTACAAGAAACTATAAAAAAATTGGAAAGAAAAATAAAATTGAAAGTTATTTCACCTTTTTTGATAATAAGCACAAAATTCATGTATATTAATTTATTTTGTTCACTCTTATGTTAAAATAATTTCAAATAACTGCATTATTCTTTAGTTAAGTTGCATATGGTTTGTTATAAGCACAGTCTTAGAGATAGAGATGGATATATGTTATATTGGGTTAGAGGTATGTTATATTGGATATATGTTATATTGGGTTGGAGTTTTTTATTAGGCATTCAGTTGGCGGTCAATCATCATATCAACAATGTTTGGATTGAAAGTGACTTCAAGGAGGTTGTTGGTCTTATACTCAGTGGACATGAGTCTTCTCATCCTCTGCGGTTCCTTATTGGTAGAATTAGGAGTTCGCTAAAATATGTTAGGTTCATTAGAATTTTGCATGTTCATAAAGAGACTAATAAGTATGTTGATCTATTAACTAAGAATGGCCTTAAGAAGCTATCTCCTTATATTGATTTTAAGGTTCTCCTTCTACAATTATGTCTTGAGTTGTTTTGTTGGTCTTTTGACCTCGTTTAATATATATATATATATATAAAGAAATGTTATACATGGAAGAGTTAATACTAATATATTAGTTAAAACAAAATGTATTTATTATATTAAAATATAAATATTGTATGAATTCTTTTAAAATAATTGAAATAGTTAGTGAGATAAAATAAATTATCGTTTAATTACATTTGTTTCAATAAAAGTAGCATTTTTTATAATTAATTCTTAAAATAATTATTAAGTTTTAGTCATTGACTTCTTTAAAATAATAAAAATTAGTCTTTAAATATGGTGTAATTTGTACTAAAATGTTTTATATTACTTAATTATCTTGTCTAGAGTAAATCATGATTAATCTTTATATGGAATGTTTTAAAAATTCAAATAGAAGATTAGATTAGCAAGATATATGGATCATGGCTCGATTCTATCAGTTGAACCAAACTCAGCACATAGTTTACAGACTAAGCAGATGAATCAGTATGTATTGTTTAGTTTTGAAAACATCAGAGTTGGAGAATATTCATTTTCTCAAATATTTTTTGTTTTTCAATGGAACTCAAAGTTTAGAAGAAATACTAGATTTTGACTAACGTAGTAAACGTGATTAAGGTTTAAATTCTTCATTTACAAAATTTGGATTTTTTATTTTATTTGTAACACAATTTGAATATAAAATTTTAATTAGTACCTATTTAGTTCAAATTGAGTAAAATTTAATTTGATGAATTTGGTTTTAAATTGTTAAATATTTTTTAAAATAAATACATTAATTAATATCAAGCACGCGATTTTATCATGTATCTTATGTTGTGAATTACAAGGAATTGATTTTTCAAGCATACAATAAAAAATAAGCGAATTTAAACTCTGTATCTCTTGATAGATGTCGGTAGTTATCTCCAACATTATAGCTTTTCCTTACCATTCGGGATATGAATAACTAAGGTTTCTATGAGTACGAATCGCAATGGGTAGGTATGGGTAAGGTACTATAGTACCTATCCCTATACCCATGTTTTAAAAAATATTCGTACCTTGCCCTATGCCCGTGTGGGTAATAACATTAATTCTCATAACTCGTGCTTATTTGAGAAAAAAAAATACTTATAAAGAAAAATATGTTTATATAACTTCACATAAATAGTATAATAATACAAAAATTCAATATGTAGTTGTCAAACAAGGTACAAGCATATATAGAAAAAAAATATTCAAAGATCAAGGGTTAAATGTATCGTAATACAATAGCTTCGTAAAGTAAAATTCTTAAAAACCTTAAGCAAAATTGAAAACACAAGTTATTTGTCGGCCGATGACCCTGTCTTGTGTAAGATCCGATCGAACAACAATGCTAAATTGGGTGATGACGAGATGGATCTGCACAATAAATGGCCTCTCATGTAGGATCACTTGGTGATCTCCTAAGTTGTATTTGGATACAACTCTCTTTGTAATCTTGCAGGCTTCTTTTCTTGTACCAATGGTCCTCCAGTTCTACCATCTACTAGTTTCCCTTTTAAACTATCTTCCAAAATTATACACTTGCTCATCAATGTCGATAGGTCTGTTAGTTGAAAAATGCTAACTATAGTGCAAAGATCGCTCCTCAGTCCATTCCAAAATCAGGTACACCAGTCTTTGTCATCGTCTTATTCCTAAAAATAAGTCCAGTATTTCATCAACTAGTAAAATTTTACAGCGTATTCTTTCACCGAGATCTCCCCCTGGTTTAATCTAAGGAATTCTCTTTCCTCTTGTTTCTTCAAATATCCTGGAAAATGATTTTCTGAGAAGCTTGCTCTGAATGTTTCTCAAGTGATAAATCCACCTTCTTGTGGCAAAGTGCGACTTGTGATCCTCCACCAATCTTCTACCTTTCTAATTAGCATAAACGTGGCACAATCAACTTTCTACATTCCGTTGCATCGAAGACTTGTTCTATGTCTACAATCCACTTCCAATCTTCTTTGGGTCAAACTCTTCTTCAAACTTTGGAGGATGATGTTCTATGAATGACGGACCCATAACTTCTAGCTATTTTTGCATCTTGATCATACACTAAGGGCTCTAACATTTGGTCCATACTTGTTGGAATCTTAGTAGTTGCTTTAATTGATTTATCTCTACTGGTCATTCCTAATCTAGATAAGCACATCATAGGTATGTTAGCTGTAACACCTTAAAATTTTAAATTTGTACTATGTATATCTTATTCTTAATAACTTGAAATAAAACATCAATTCCTGTATGTGATGAACTTATTATAGCAAATTAGTGAAGTTTTCTTTAAAATAGATTTGTTTATACAAAAATTTCATATTTTGCAACACTAATAGAAGAACAATAATAAAATAAGAGAAAAATAAATAAATATCACATCCCAAAATTTTGTATTCTCAATTGGAAACCTGAATATGCATTACATATATCAGATATAAAAATTTACAAACTATTTGTTAAAATATATAGGACTTAAAATAATAACATCATACATGCAAATTTAAGTTCCAGAGTAGTCTCTCACATAACTAAACACTGAAGACCGATCCTATTCATCAACTTCATATCAACTCTCTATCTCGACCCAATCTTCAGAATCCATATCATCGTCTGATCCAAGGTAATGATCGTCTGAATCAGCTATGACCTCTGTGCCAGTCACTTGCTCAAAGGTCTATCTAGACGGTCTTCCAAGATGATCGTGATCGTGATAGTTAAATAGAGAGGTGAGGGCTACTTGAATACCACTATACATATAAATACATAAGGTCTGATGTATTCTACTTCTAGGAAAATCAAAAGGGATAATATAAAAGAAATCCACCTCTAACATAACAAAGGTCCTAGGTTCATTTTCAACAAGAACAACAAATTTAAAATAACATACTCTTTGATATTTATTAAATACATAATTAAGCTTATTATGTACTGAACTATCAATTAGCCTAACTCTTTCCTGAGGCTCCATCATCCTGTTTTCCTAAAAATATTAGTAAGGATAAACGTCTATTCTATCATTTAGAATTCATTCATCACAAAATCATGGTATATAATACAAAGAAAATATATTCATATTCTTAATTATTCATGTTACAAACATATTCACACATACACATTTCAAAATTTTTATTATGCATTATCCATTCTCTCATTCCAATATGCACTCTCAGTGCATTGTGATCACAGATATCGATGCCTCCAGCATTTCTTTGAGGTTTTATTCAACTAAGTAAATAGTTGCAGGTTAGCTCATGCACACGGATACAACGTATACAATAATCGGGCTCCTTAACAAAGGTATAGTCAGGAGTCTAGTCAGGGAATGAGTGTGAGGTCATGTGACGCATTCGCTCTAAAAAAAAGTGAATATCGCTCACCACCCTACATTTCTCCCAAATTTTCCATTTGTCTCTAGACTTTATACCCCAGCGTATCTCTATAACTATTCACACTAGGTCCAATCTATATTTGACACTTAAAGTCATTCTCAGATTTATCCTTTTTCCCATTCATAAGATCGTGCTTAGTAAAGCACGTCTAGACTAAATTCATTCCACTCATATCCTTGTTAATGTAATTACAATTATTAAATCCTTCAAATCAGTATCACATTTTACCATATCATTTCATTCAGACATATTCCATAAAATCACATCATAATCACTTAGCAAGTTTAATAATATTTCATATTAAGTACTCATCTATAATGCATATAAGCATGTACCAACCATTTGGTCCAAACAACTAATTAGTCCAAACAATCAAACAAGTATCTTTTCATCCATTATTCACACAATAGATATTTCAACCACATATTCTTATAAAATGTTCATGTAACAGTGCTCTAATGAGCACAAAATAAATAATGTAATATAACAATAAAATAGAGTCATCCTTACTTTAAAGACGAGTTTACAAAGAGATATTAAAAAAGATCAGAGATCAACTATGAATGTTCTACTGAATACCAAGAGATATCAATAAGGAACGAAAAATACAATAAATGATTAGAGAAGACAAAATTTAATCCTGAGAAACTTACTTGGAATTGTTTAGATGCAACGTCCAAGCTTAGATTTGAAGAGTAATTGGAGTTTCTGAGGCTTATCTCTGGAAAGAAGAGAAGAGAGTTTACAGAAAACAATAGAGGGACGTGAGTTTTGAATGAAATAAAATTTTCATGCTTAGAATCTCTTAAATACCCCTCAGCCTCATGTGCTCTTACTTGAGCGAGGAACAGCTCGCTTAAGTGATGGGCATCTCGCTTGAGCGACGGGTATCTTGCCTAAGCAAGATATGCAGACAATGGTCTCACCCAACATTTTTTGATGTTCTTGCTTGAGCAAGCTCCATCTGATCCCTTGAGTGAGATGGTGTCTAGAGAGCAGGACATTTTTCCTGTGAGTACTCACTTGAGCGAGATTTACCTTGCTTGACCGAGACCTCTTGCATTAGAATCCTTTCAAAAATCCTCCATACTCTCTTCTAAATGCACTCTAATGCTACTTAATATTAAACAAAACATAATTTACCAAATAATGAAAAAGAGGGTGTTACATTAGCAAGCCTATTGTTCACATATGTATACATACACATTAAATCAAACAAATCCTTATTTGGGGTACCAAACAGGTCATACTTAATAAACAATAATCTCATGATCTTATCCTACAAAAATACTAACACACACACAACACTTGGTACAACGAACTAGTCCCACACCCCAGACTTGTTAGGACGAACTGCTCTGATACCAAATCATAGCATCCTTATTTTCTTATTTAAAAATAAATTTTTATAAGCAAAAGAGAAAATAGAATAATTTTTTATTCTATTTTATAGATTTAAGAATTGAATAAAAACAAAACTTACATTCCACTTATGAAAATTTTATAAGATTCTAAAGTATTTAAAGCTTTCAAAGGAATAAATTCAAAACTTTAAAGTAATAAATAAACTTAAATTTACATCTAATAAGTTATTTGGTTCACATTGTATACATATAAGTTCAGAACATCATTAAGAACATCTCCAAATTATTTATTACAACCAAAATTTACCAAAACATTATAAATTCTAAAATTTGACATTAACAAAATATTTACATAAATTGGTCAACATGAAATATAATTAGGATAAAATATTATAATTTCTCAAACTGTTTTAGTCCCTACAGAGCAGTCTTCCTTCAAATACCACTGGATTATGATCCTAGAATGGATCAACCATCTTTATTTCTTCACTTTCATTACCTGAAAATATTAGTAAGGGTGAGTATCTCTCGCTTCACTAAAAATATTGGCTGTCTGGGTAGGATGACATCCTTTCGTACGTTGCTGACGTTGGGAGGGTACCTGCAAAAGGCACTATGATGCTGAAGTTAGGTCCCGGCTCTGAGCAGCAAATACTATTTAATAATTAAAACTCAACCCCTTACCTGTACCTCTTACCTTCCTCTTATAGGAAGTATTATGGGCTAATGGGCTTGGTAAGTTAGCCTTAGTTTTGGCCTTTTGATAGTAGATAATAATTTGATTATTACCCTTAATTGGGTTAATTACTTTATACGACTGAGGGGGTACTCGGTTCCCTTTTTCTGTAGGTAAGACCGAATAGTGTCTTATCTGGTACACAAATCATCATCAGAACAGCGCACACATCCAACAAATCAATCATTTTTGTAATTATTTACGACATACATTTTCTACACTAATCTGTATGTCATAATACATGTAGTCTATCAAATCAATCAATATGTTACAATACATGTGTCCTAATTGCACTCGTCGATATATTACAACACATATATCATAACGACATTAATTGATATGTTACAATACACATTATAACCATACAATCTATATACTACATGTTCATCGCAATTTCACATTCATTACACTTTCATATTCATTGCCCCTGGGATTCCTTGAGGAGTTCATAGCATAGATAGCAATTGGCTAGCCACAGCATCACAAATACACACGTGTACCGACTCGGCCCCTTTTAGCAAAGGTGTAGTCAGGGGTTTAGGTCAGGAAACGACTGTGAGGTCTGTGGTGTCTTTTCTGCAAATTTTTTCATTCTAGACATGGAAGTGGATGCAAACATACCATTAATCCTGGGTAGATCATTCCTTGCAACTGGAAGAGCTCTTATTGATGTACAAAAAGGAGAACTAATGCTTAGGGTGCAGGATGAAAAGGTAATATTTAATGTATTTGAAGCACTCAAGTATCCAAGTGATGATAATATGTGTATGAGAGTGTATGTACTAGATTCTCTTGTTACTCCATATCATTTTAATGAATTTGATGAATTTTCTATGTTGAGAGAAACCATAACTACAAGAAATTCCCAATCTGTTTTGCATAAGGAAGAACACCTCATGGAAATTATACAGCAATTGGAAACTCTACCGGTTCTGACCCCTGCAAAAAAATCAATCAAAGAAGAGCTGAAAAAGGAAGTAAAAGAAGAACATAATTAGAAATTGAAACTCAAGCAGCTACCTTCTCACTTGAGATATGTATTCTTAAACCAAAATCACAAAAATCTAGTCATAATCAGCAATGAACTCAAGGAAGAAGAGGAAGAAAAGTTGTTGAGAATTTTGATAGCACACAAATCAATAATAGGATGGAGTATATCAGATTTGAAAGGTATAAATCCAACTTTTTGCAAACAAAATTTTATTTGAAGAGAATTTTAAACCTATTGTGCAGCCTCAAAAAAGACTGAACCCTTCTATGAAGGAGGTAGTAAGAAAGAATGTTATGAAACTCTTGGATGCTGAAATTATATATCCCATTTCAGACAGCAGCTGGGTAAGTTCTGTGCAAGTGGTACCTAAAAAGGGAGGAGTGACTGTGTTACCAAATGTTTTAGGGAGGAGTGACTGTGTTACTAAATGAAAAGAATGAATTGATACCTACAAGGACAGTTATAGGCTGGAGGATGTGTATAGACTATAGAAGATTAAATGAAGTGACTAGAAAAGACCATTTTCCATTACCTTTTGCAGATCAAATGTTAGAAAGATTAGCTGGTCATGCGTTTTACTGCTTTTTAGATGGATATTCTGGCTATAACCAAATTACTGTAGATCCAATGGACTAAGAAAAAAGTGCATTTACTTGTTCATTTGGGATATTTGCATATAGAAGGATGCCTTTTGAGCTTTGTAATGCTCCAGCCACATTTCAAAGGTGTATACTTGCTATTTTTTCTGATCTAGTTGAGAAAATCATTGAGGTATTCATGGATGATTTTTCTGTATTTGGAGATTCATTTGATGATTGCTTATCTAATTTGTCCATTGTTTTGCAGAGGTGTCAAGATACTAATTTGGTGTTGAATTGGGACAAATCCCACTTCATGGTTCAAGAAGGCATAGTGCTTGACCGTAAAATTTCTGTGAGAGGGATGAAAGTTGATCAAGCTAAAATAGAAGTAATTAGTAAATTACCTTCACCTATGAATGTAAAATAAATTAGAAGTTTCTTAGGCCATGCAGGGTTTTATAGGAGGTTCATTAAGGATTTTTCTAAAATAGCTAAACCTCTTAGTGACTTGCTTGTGAAAGATGCAGAATTTGTATTTGATGAATAATGTTTACATGTTTTTGCTAATTTAAAAGAAAAATTGATTTCTGCTCCAATACTTGTCAAACCTGATTGGACTCTACCATTTAAGCTAATGTGTGATTCAAGTGACAATGCAGTAGGTGCTATATTAGGACAAAAGAAAGATAAAAGACTGCATGTGATTTACTATGCTAGTTGAGTTCTGAATTTTGTACAAATTAATTACACAACCACTGAAAAAGAGCTGCTAGCTATAGTATTTGCTTTTGATAAGTTCCGATCTTATTTGGTAGGATCTAAGGTTGTGGTGTATACTGACCATGCTGCTTTGAAATACTTGCTTTCTAAATAGGATGTTAAACCAAGATTGCTGAGATGGATTCTTTTACTCTAAGAATTTGAATTGGAAATCAAGGACAAAAAGGAAAAGGACAATGGTGTTGCATATCATTTGTCTCGATTACCCTTAGAAGCCCTACAATCAGATTGCTTTGACATTAATGAGGAATTCCCTAATGAAAAACTGCTAGCCATGGAAGAGTTACCTTGGTTTGCTGATATAGCAAACTTTAAGGCCACTCAACATATTCCAAAGGGAATAAGTTGCCAACAGAGAAAGAAGTTCCTTCACGACAGCAAGTTTATATTTAAGAGGATCCTCATCTATTTAAAATTGGAGTAAATGGTCTATGGAGAAGATGCATTCCACAAAAAAAGTAAGCTAATATCTTGTGGCACTGTCATAATTCAGATTATGGAGGTCATCATGAAGGTTCTAGGATAGCTGCTAAGATCTTACAAGCAGGTTTCTTTTGGCCTACATTGTTCAAAGATGCAAAGACTTATGTGGAGAGATGTGACAAGTGTCCAAGAGTAGGTAACATTTCCAAAAGACATGAAATGCCTTTGAACAACATTTTAGAGGTGGAACTATTTGATGTTTGTGGAATAAACTTTATGGGACCTTTTCCAACCTCTTTTGCTCATGAGTACATATTAGTAGCAGTGAATTACGTGTCTAAATGGATAGAAGCTATACCAACTAGGACAAATGAAGCTAAAGTGGTGATCTCATTTATAAGGAAGAACATATTTGCAAGATTTGGAGTACCAAGAATCCTAATAAGTGATGAAGGATCTCACTTTTGTAACAAATATCTTGAAGTTATTCTGGAAAAGTATGGAGTTAGACACAGAATAACAACTCCATACCATCCTCAAACCAGTGAAAAAGTTGAAATTTCCAATAGAGAGATTCTGGGCATATCAGACTGCATTCAAAATACCAATTGATATGTCACCATATCAACTAGTGTTTAGAAAGGCATATCATCTCCCTGCAGAACTTAAGCATAAGGCATATTGGGCCACTAAATGGTTGAATTTTGATTTAAGCAATGTTGGAGAAAAGAAGATACTACAGTTACATGAGATTGAGGAGTTCAGACAATCTGCATATGAGAATGCAAAGTTATATAAAGAAAAGACTAAAAGAATTCATGACAAATTCATCATGCAAAGAGAATTTAGACCAGGGTAGCTGGTTCTGTTATTCAATTCAAGATTAATGCTATTTCCTGGAAAGCTCAAGTCAAGATGGTCAAGACCTTTCATGGTAAAGGAAGTTTCTCCCTTTGGTGCAGTTTTACTTTAAGACCAGAAGGAAGGGAGAGAATTTAAAGTTAATGGCCAAAGATTAAAAATCTATCATAGAGGAGAGGTCAACAGGGATAACTCTTGCATTAACTTGGTTTCTCAGCAGTAAGGAACATTTAATGTCAAGCTAGTGACGTTAAAAGAGCGCTCTGTGAGAGGCAACACACAGTTCTGAACCATTCTCATTACTTTTGCTTGTATTTGAATTTTGATAATTGATTCCATTTCACTTTGAAATTTTATCTTCTTTAATTTTGTTTTTAACTTGTATTGTGGTGTAAATTTGTTGAATAAAGTGAGTGTTGTGTTATGAATGTATGGTAGAAAGATTAGAATGGAATAAGTGAGCCATCTGAATTCTAAAGTGTGTTAAGTAATGAAAGTGATTACTATTTTTCAGAAAAGGAAACACGCAGAGGCTCACGAAGGAAGCTCTTCTCTAGAAGAATCACTTTTCTTTGCAAAAGTGATCATGTAGAGGCTCAAGAATGATACACCTCTCTGGAACGATCACTTTTCCTTGCAAAAGTGATCACGCAGAAGTCTAAGGAGGAAGCTACTCTCTGGAACAACCACTTTTCTTGAGTAAAGTGACTACGCACGGGTAAAGTTGAGATAAGAGTTTACGCATTATTCCTTTATCTAGAAAAAGTAGTCACGCGCATGAGTAATAGGTAGGGTATTAAGGTTGTGCGTGAACACTTTCCTTTGAAATAGTAGTCACGCACAAAGAAGTGAGCATGAGCATTATCACTTTACCTTAAAATAGTGAACACACTTACAGTGTTAATTCTGAAAATGTTCACTTTTATTTTAAAAAAGGGTCACGTGCATTCGCGTGGCTATAAACTCAGAAAAGAATAATCACGCACATACTCTCTCAAACCTAAACTCACATTTTTCTCTAATCTCTCTCTAATTTTCATTCTCTGCGCATTGAGCAAGCACTATTTCCTCTCTAACACATTTGAATCTACACTTCTACACTTCCATTCTAGGTAAACTCTTCTTCATTTCTGCAATTTGTGGTTAGGGTTCTTCATGGTTAAAAATTTTGGGAAAAATTTTGAATAAGGAAACTGAGAGATTTCCTGACATTGATTGTTTCAAACATGAAATTAAAGGATAATGTGGCCAGGTTCTCACTTTATTTAACAATTTCATTGGAAGTTCGTAGCTACATTGTGATATCTACATGAACAATCTTTCTGCAGATAGTAAGTTGAACTGAGGGAATTAATTGATTTTTTTTAATTGAAATTTCTAGTTGTGATTCATCTTCATCATTTTGATATTCTGTGCTAGAACTGAAGGCTAAAAAATTTTCAATCGAATTTCTAAAGTTTATTGTACATTGTGAATGCAAGTTGAAATTTCCTTGACTCTGATTAATAATACCTTGCACCTGCATTCTGTATTTCGTTGTGGTTATGTGTATTTGCATTTTCATGCTTTAGCAGATTGTATTATAGCCATTTTAAACAAATTTTTCTAGCAGGAATCTGAGAAATGTTCAGAACATCTGCAAACACTCCAGTAGGATCCACTTCAAGGGGAACCACAAGGACAAAGAGGGGTAGACTAGTAGCAGCATCTTCCTCAAGACCAATCCTTCAACATGACCCCAGATTCAAGAGTATAGCTCATAAAAATTATTTTAGAGCTAATATTCTAAGGCGAAAGGTGGTCCAAGACAAAGCCTTTTAAATTGCTGAAGATAATTATCCATAATATAAAGAAGAGATTCAGAAAAGAGATTGGGAATCTTTCTGTTCATTGGCTGGCATAGGATGAAGGGAAATTACGCAGGAGTTTTATGCAAATGCCATGAGGTTTAAGAGAGATCAGATACTAAAATATCATACAATGGTCAAGGGAATGAGGGTTGACTTTTCTACTGCTAACATCAACAAAGTTCTTAACATCAACATTCAAAAACAACTTGGATTGCAAAACTTTAGTGCTTTCAGGGACCCTCAAGACAAGGATTATATTGAGATCCTGTAGAGAATTGGAAGACCAGGGACCACATGGGAGCTGAACACAGCAAAGAAACCCAAGTGCATTACCACAAAGAATCTCCTACCATTTGCCAAAGTCTGGAGTGCCTTCATACTCAGCTCATGCCAGTAAAACACAATTCCACATTAGCAGTAAAGATGGTTGAACTCTTATTTGCTATAGTGAATGATATGTATATTAATGGAGGGGAAGTGATTAGTGGATGTATTTTAGACATCCTGAAAAGAAAAAGAGATTCCTTAGTTTTTCCTTCATTAATAACTTTGCTGTGTGAGGATGCAGGAATAGAACTTGATGAGTATCAAGAATGGATCAGGGCAGCACCTTCAATTACAGTAGCAATGGTGAAGGAAATTTATGCTACTACATCTTGTACATCAACAGCTCCTATACCATCATAGTTTAAGAGAGAAAATCCAATGAAGATGAAGGAAAAAATAAAATTCCTAGCTGAAAGATAGAACTCACTGACTGAAAGGAAAAATGAATTGCATAGAAGTGTGAAGGCTGGAATAATGTTGCTGAAGTGTGTTCTAATGAACATTGGTTAGAAGATGGGAATGACCAAGAATGAGCTATACTATACACCTGAAGTGGAAGAAAATGCTCAATGCCTCAGATTAACAGTCTTCAAAGATCTTCCCATTTATAAGACTCACTTTCCACAACCAGAAGTGGCAGAGGAAGAAGATGAAGATGAGGATGACTTAGAGTAGAAAGAAGAAAAAGAATAGCTTAGGAATTTTAATTTCTGTTTTATGGCTCAATTCTGTAAATAAGTTCTAATTAGGTTGAAGACTTTTTCAGTTGTTAATTACAATTTCGTTGAATTTTGGTTGAAAACAAGTATGCTTTAAATATTTATTAGCTTTGAGTTTAATTGAGCGTTTAACTGATAATTGATGAATAATTGTGATGCTTTGTGTAGACCATGCTCTTAAAACTTCTGAACAAGGAATGCATGGAATTCTAAACATGAAAAGCTACCATGAAAGAAGGGTTGAATTCCGTACCTCTAATTTCATGTGTTCAACTTTAATTCTGCATAAAATTTCCAGAAAACATAAAAATATTAAACTAGATCCTGATTCCCTTTGAATTGAGTTTGAATTTCCTTTTATTGAATTCTAATTGTTGAATTACATAAGTTATTTTTCCCATTCTTCATAGGATTGTCATACTTGTATTTTTAAAATAAAGAAGTCTTGCCATTTTATTCATGCAAATTTGTGAAGTGAAGTGTGAACATAATTGGTTAATATTATCACTTTACTTCCTTGGTGAGACTTGAACCTTTACAATTTTTGATGTGTGACTGATCTAATTCTGATATACTCTCTAGAACTTGCTTTGTTTCTTAACCAAATATGCAATTTTACAGTAATCACATAAAGGATGGAGGCCATTGTTTAGTTATACCTAGTTAGCCAAATAAACCTCATTTCTTTCTTGTATATTTTAGTTAAACCCCTTTGAGCTAATAGCCTTTCTTTTGATCAACCTCAATACAAGCCTTCCTAGAAAAACCATGTTACCTATCCAAATGAAAAGAGGCAAATTGAGTTTAGTCAAAGATAAGTTTCAAAACTAAGTTTGGGGTGGTATCAAGTCTCCAATGATTTGCTTGAGGAAAAGTAATGTTCTAAGTTTGGGGTAGAGGAAAGGAGAAAAGAACATCAAAGAGCAAAGTCATTCAAAGAAAATAAATAAAAAGCAAAAATGTGATAAAGAGGAAGTAAAAAAGCTGCATAATAGAAAAGTTATTGAAAAAGAATAAAAAGAAACGCAATTTGAAAGTAAAAGCTATAAATTGTTCTACAGAATTTAATTGATGAATTGGAATAATTTTGTTGATATATATAAGTGAAACAGAGATGCAATCCTATTCTAAGTTTAGAACTTATCCACTCAATTTGCATCTTTTCTGTTTGGGATAAACTTCATTGCTTCCTTAATTCATTGAACACCTACATGTCCTTCAGCCTCAACATTACCAAGAAAAGTCCTCTTGATCTGTGATTAATTGTAAATATGCAAAGAAGGTTGACAATATAGGCAAGCCTATGGTAAAGTTTGATGAATTTGATGATTTTGAGAGTAAACACAAAACTAAACACTAATTGAGTAAGAGAGAAACACTTCCTGAGAGCTGTGATGATATTTCCAAATTCTGTTTTGCATATAACTTTGATAATTTGCTTGACTGAAGTGTATGAGATTTTGTAGGAAAAAGATGATTCAAGTGTGACTATCATGATGCATAACTGGGTGAATAATTTAGTAACAAAATAATTAGAATGCATTGAAGTGGAATGGATCATGAAAATCTGAATTGTTCTTATTTGTAAAAAATTTTCATTATGGATTTCAATTGATGAATGAATTCTTGCCCTTGATATGTTTTAATTTGCTTGAGGAGAAGCAAAAATTCAAGTTTGAGGTGGTGATAAATCTATATTTTACTAGTATTTTACCTTAGCTTTAATACATTTGATAAAGAAAACATGATGGAAAAAGGCTACAAAAGTCATAAAAATAATAGAATGTTCAAAGTCTTTTCTAAATACCTAGTTGTTTATATTTTGTGAATTTTCTGTGTAAAAATCAATGATTAGATCATATTTTTTAGGAAATTCTGAGCTAAGTTCATAAGGCTAGAAGATCAAGAGAAAAATAGAAGAAAAGTAGCAAAATTGGAATCAAGGAAAAAGGTCTGGTGGAGCAAGAGCTGGGCGTGATCATTTTTCCTTGCAAAAGTGATTGTTCCAGAGCCTAATATTGAAGGTCGACCTATGCGTTATCACTATTTCTGATAATAGTGATCGTTCCAGAGAGCCTTATATCAGAACAACGTACGTGTGATCACTATTTCTAGCAAAAATGATCACGCGCATGAGTCAAAGACAAGACTAGCTATTTGTTAACACTTTTGCAGGATGCGCATAGCTCCTATTTCTTATAAAAGTGAACATGCACAGACCACTATGAACAATTAACCTCTGCGTTGCTACTTTTATGAAGAATAGTGATTGTTCCAATCATGAAGATCACCAGAAAGGCCTCTGTGTGGTTACTTTAGTGAAAAATAGTGATCATGCTAGCAAGGCAAGAATTCTATAAATATGAGTTAGCTCAGATCTGTTGGGATTTTTTTGTTCATTTTTCATTTGCATTTCGTTTTCTTGTCTTGAGAGAGTCTGAGAGAGAGATTGGAGACGAACACCAAGCTTCACATCTTGAGGAATCAGATTGAAGATGATTCTCTGCTCATCTCCTTCTTTTCTTTCTTTCTCTTTTCATTTTGTAATGGAGTTCTAAACTCTTTGTAGTTAGAAATTTATGGATCCGAAATGGAAGTGTTAAATTGATTTTGGATCTGAACTGAGTGCTGGATTGGATTGAGTAATTGATTCCTCTTTTCAAGTAGTTATTTAATAGAAATTTGATTAACTAATCACAGAGAAGCTCTTATCAATAGAAGTTGAAATTGTTTCTCAGATATGAATCAATTACCAAGATTATTGATTTCTTAGGGATAAGACATCGTAACCTTGCAATCTTTTGGTTTCTAATGCTTAATGCAACATTTAATTGAATCAGATCTAAGGAAATATGATGATTGAATTAAATGTTAGATTCATTGAGTTAAGGAATTAACCTTTGATTAACACATCGTGAAACTGATTGTCATTTAATCCAAATGCTTGAAGGTTCAGAACTTGATTGAATTAACACTGAAGTTTTGGTGAAGTAAATCCCTAACTATGTTTCATACATCTGTTTCCATAGAGAAATTTGTATCTCTTGCTCTGCTACAATTTCTTCATTTTGTACTGGTTTATTTGCTTTCAAACATTATAAATTCCAATTGAATTGCTTTAGGCTTAACTAATTGTTGAATTGTGAAGTGATATTTGAGAAAACTATTCCCTGAGGACGATATTTGCACTCAAACATGATTCCAAGATTTTATAACTTGCTACAACAATACTAGTACACTTGCTAGTCAACCTTACTTTTAGTGCAACTGTTGAGAAAGTAACATTTTGTACCTTAGTACATATGATGGGCTCTTAATCGCTCCATGTGAATTGGAATGTCAATATGGATCATATAAAAGAATGGGCCTTGCATATATTACATTGGTAAATGAGATTTGAATGAATAACGATCAATAATGAACTTGCATACATGCATCATATGTTTTCTTTGTGATTATTTTATCAACTAATTTTGTAATTGATGAATCCACATTTTGTTAATATTTTAGTTGTCTTTTCAACAGATTTTTAATATAAAAATGAAGTTAGCAAATGCAAATAACATAAAAATGTCATTTCTGTTAATTTCAATTTTCTTAATTTAGTTCAATTTACATTAGTTTTACAATTATCTTGTGTGATTTTGCTAATTAGAATAATTGTGTAGGAATTTTTGGGCAATTAATCCATGGGATTTGAGATTTTAAGAGAAAATTGGGTAGAAGTAATCACTTCCAGCACTCAAAGTAACTACTCTAGCAAGCATCCTCCAAAGGCCAAGTGGAAGTAATCACTTTCACCATTGATAGTAATCACTACAGATCCATTTTCAAGAGGCGAAGCTGTTCGTGCTTACTTTCATCATTGATAGTAAACAAGTGTCAGCATAATTTTTCTGATGAAGTTGTGCGTGTTTACTCTCAACACTAATAGTAATTACTCTAATCAGGACAGCACTGCAGGAAGTTTTATGCCTAATTACTTTCACCATTCAAAGTAATTACCCTAGGAGGGTGTTAAATTCACTATAAATATATTTCCACTTAGAAGATAGGGGACTTTTTGACCTATCTTTTTGCCATTTCTTGTAATTTTTCATTTCCCTACTTTTATAGGATTAGGGTAGGAGTTCTGGGCAGTTGCCCAAGAACTCCATTTTAGGGTTTCCATTTATTCTCCTCTTTTACTCTGTTTTTCTGTTTTTCTATGCATTAAATGCTTGTAATGTTGAACCCTATTCCCATGGAAGGCTCATTTTCGTTTATTAATCCATAGTGAGTACGTGATGCTTCTTAAAATCTTGATTTGGTTGTCAATACGAATTTCTTTCCATTTAATCTCACTTTCCCTAATCTCTTGAGAGTTGAGTTAGGAATTGAATGATGGTTATTGCTTAATCAATCTAAATTTCATTCATAGTAAGGTTTCAAAACTCAATTTGCTTAATTCTCGACTAAGTCTTAAGTTTGCTTAATTCTAAAGACCAGGGATTAGAGATCATGTGATTTGCTTAATCTTGCATGAGAATTTAGGATTGATTGATGCTTGTTCTAATTAACTTAATTCTAAGAAATAAGAGGATTTATGATTAAACTAGCATGGATGAACTAGGGCTTAATATATTTTGTTAATTGATTCTCTCAACTTAATTTTTTTCTTGAATACCTTTGAACTTAGAAACAACAAAATTCCCCCTATTTTCTAAATACACTACTTATCATATGTTTGATATTTGGTCACTCACCCAATGATTCACAAGAGGACAACCTAGGTTTATTCAATCTAGTACTACATTAATTCTATTTATATTTTGATGGAGGTAGCGACAATCTTTCTCATCAATAATTTAATTTTTTGTACAACATATTAGTTGTCTATTACCTTCTTTGACTTGATGTATGAGTATGAACATGTATGCTCATCCCATTTGTTGTTGTTTTGGAACTTGTACATTCTAATGGTGACGACAGTTGGCAATGGCAAGCATCCCAATTCTATTTCGAGTGATTTGATAAGTCTATATTTTGACCCGCTTTTATATCCCATATATTTATGTTTGACCTTTATTTTATTTGAGTTTTGCACTGGTTGATATATTAATTTTGCAGTTTAGCATAAGAAGGCCACAAGTGGGTTTAAGGCATGTTTTAGGCCTAAATTGGTTGTAAAATAGAGCTTCGCAGTAGTCAACACATCCAAAGCTTACCAGTAAGCATAAGGGTGCTTTGATATACATGCACGGTGTAACACCTTAATTTATTTTCAAATATTTTCTAATGAGAAATAAAAATTTCATTTCAATTGTTTCCAACACAAGATTTCAATAAAGTATTTTAAAATATGGGATGGGTTACAAGTTTGAATTAAAATAAAGCTACAGGACTTATTTAATACATCTTAATTTCAAAATAAATTCTCTAATTCCTATAATTGTATCATCTATCCCCAGTGACTGAGTCTGGTGTTGATTGTCTTGGTCACCTAAAAAATAAATGTAAGGGTGAATCCTCTACACTATCACAAACACGACATAAAGACTCACCTTGCACACTCAAACATTTCCTAATAAAATTAAATCATACATTTGAGCAAGTATTAATCGATTCATTCCAACAACGTACACATCATGTTCACACATCAATCGTTCACACCAATTTATACACAAGTACGCTCACTACACCTCAAATCAATCCACACACATACGTGTACTAACTATATGTTAGTCACGCTCACTGTGGCATTCTGATCACAGTTTCCTGACGTCTTCAACCTCAAGGACTTACTTAGTTTCACACCATGGATGGTCGTCAGTTAGTCCCCTTCACAAATATAACGTGTGCGGTCACGAGCCCCTTAGCAAAGGTATTGGTCAAAGGTCGAGTCAAGAGAAAAGTGTGTGGCATGTGGTGCATTCACGCTCATTAGTGGTGTCACCACCACTCTCTTTTCCCCAAAGTATTTTTTACGCCCCATCTTTCACACCCCAGTGTATCACTATAACCAGTGTAGGAAGGCGTGAAACTGTCACCTTCTCGTTGTAGTGAGAGGTCCATCGCTGTAGCGAGAGCGACAGTTTGGGGTGCATTTCTAAGTGCAATCTCGCTGTAGCGAGATTCTACGAAAACCAAGATGCAGTTTTTCCTGAGATTTTTGCTGTAGCAACAAGGGACGTAGGTGCAACGAGAGTGTGTCGCTGTAGCGAGAGTGTTGCAACCAAAGGGATATTTGAAGGAGTTAGGGTTTGGGAAATTCATTTCCCATTCCTCTCTTCAAAATCTCTTTGATTCTCTCGACCCAAAACGCTATTTCACCGATTAAATTGATTCCAAAGCCATTCGGGGATTCGTGTTAGGATGCTTGGAGGTAAGTTTTAATGATTAAGGTTTCAGTTTCTCATCCCCATTCTCTGTTCTCTTGGTTTCCCTTGGTTCTCATGGGATTCTTTCGTGTGTTTAGGACGAAATTCGTATGGGAATCACTTTCTTAGACTGAATTCATGTGTAGGTCTTCAATTGAAGGTAGGAGAGGACTCTACCTTATCTCCTTTTGTTTAAAAATTCATTTATTTGCTATGTATGTTTCGATGAATTTCTCATGCCAGGCATGGTGTGTTAGATGTTGATTGGTGTTATGTATGCTGAAATGGTTGGATTGTGATGTGGGTTGTAACTAGAAATTATATAAATTCAATAATTTGATGAATGTGGATTTTGTTGAAAATGTTATGTATATGGAATTGTTGTGCATTAAATATAACGCAAATGAACATGGGCCTATGTGTCGTGTACTGTGAATGAATATGGACCTGTGCCCCATGTGCAAATATGAATATCATATGCAATGGCAATGTGTGTGAATGAGGCATGTTAAATGCGGTTGTAAATATGCTATGAATGGTTCAACGATACACTGGAGGTGTGGAAGATGAGGACGGTAGAAATACCTTGGAAAAGAGAGTGGTAGTGATACCAACAGTGAGCATGGGTGCACCACAGGGCACACACTCTCCTCCTAACTAGACCTCTGACCAACACCTTGACCAAGCAACTCGTGATCGCACACATGATATCCGTGATATGGGGGTGACCGGCGGCAATCCATGGTGTGGAACTGTGATCACAGTGCCACAGTGAGCGTGGCTATGTGTAGTGAGTAGACGTGTGTATGAAACATTGTGGGTACAGTGAGCGCACCAGTTGTGAATTGAAATTGTTGTTTGTGATTAGCTGTAATTAAGTAGAATCTGTGAGAAATACATGTAGAGTATGTGATGTGAGTCTCTATGTTTGTGTTGGATGGCGTAGAGTACTCACTCTTACATTTATTTTTCAGGTGACCAAGACGATCAGTACCAGACTCAGTGAAGAATGAATGAAACTGCTATAGGACTTAGGAATTTATTTTGAAAATCTAATGTATTAATTAAGTCCTATAACAATGATTGATACAAATTGTAATCTATCTCTATTTCAAAATATTTTATTGAACCATGATTTTGGAACCATTTAAATGAAATTTTTTATTATTCCCAATTTTGTAAAATTTATTTATTTAGAAAATTAAATTTAGGTGTTACAATTTTGGTATCAGAGCAGTTCATCTAAACCAGACTGGGGTATCGGGCTGAAGCGTCCAAGTTGTGTGTTGATATGTTTTGTCTACCTGAATTATAAATGTTGTTATTGATCTGATGGTTTGTTGAAATGTTTACTAGCATAGATTATAATGGCTGGTAGAGGTAGAGGAGCTAAAGGCACCAATGACCTCATGGAGCGCATGGCTCAAATTATGGAGGCCTTGGTGCACAACCAATGCGAAGAGCCTGCTAAGTACCGAGGATTGTCTGCCTTCACTAGGCACGATCCTCTGAAGTTTGAGGGCAAATTCAACCCTGAGGGAGCCCAAAGGTAGTTGGCGGATGTAGAGAAGGTCCTCAATGCAATGGGGTATCGTGAGGAGCACAAGGTTGCTTATGCCACATACTTGTTGTGTAGGGAAGCAGAAGACTGGTGGAGGTTTACCAGTCAGACCCTGCAACAAGAGGGTAGGTATATACAGTGGGAATGATTCAAGGCAATCTTCCTAGGGAATTAATTTCCTTAGGATCTGAAGAAGCAGAAGGCTAGAGAATTCCTTGAGCTGAAGCAAGGGAGCATGACCGTGGGGGAGTATGTAGCAAAGTTTCAGGAGTTGATGAAATACTAGCCTCACTACCAGTATGGGGATGGAGAGAAAGACTTATGTGCTCAGTTTGAGCACGAACTGAGGCCAGACATTCGAGCTGCAGTTAGTATGTTCCAGCTGACAGACTTGCCCACTCTGGTGAGCAAAAGCAAAATCTTTGAAGCCAACTTGAGGGGCAAGACCCTGGACACTGGGGGGAGTGGTCCAGTGAGACATGATAAAAGACCCCCTAGGTTCTCAAAGGGACCGTATTCAAGTTCAAGTAATTCGTAGTCCAGAAGAAGTTCATCTTAAGAAAAGAGCAGTAGGAGTGGCTCGGGATTAGGCTCTTTTAGAAGGCCAATCAAGTGCTTTAGGTGTGGAGGACCACACATTGTGAAGGACTACTCACAGCCATGGACAACTTGTAGCAATTGTGGGAAGTCAAGGCACACTGCCAATTTGTGCTGGACCGCTATGAGGACTGGTAGTTTGAGTACAACTCAGAGGCCTGAATCAAGAGGGAGCACAGGGCCGAGTACAAGGCCAAAGCCGAGCATTCCTAGTAGGGTTTTTGCCATGAGCGGGCTGGAGACTTCACAGTCTGAGGAACTAATCAGAGGTAAATGCATTATTAAGAGTCAAATGTTGAATGTGTTGTTTGATTTAGGTGCTACGCACTCTTTTGTATCTGTGGATTATGTGAAGAGTCTAAATTTGTGTGTGACTGAATTGCCATATAATGTTGTGGTGACTGAAAATTTGGCTAAGTGTCTGGTGCAGGGTGTTCTCGCTGTAGCGAGAGATGTCTCGTTGTAGCGAGAAGACCTTGGGAGAAAGGCATGAAATTGTTGCCTTCTCGCTGTAGCGAGAGGTCCATCGCTGTAGCGAGAGCGGCAGTTTTTGGTGCAATCTCGCTGTAGCGAGATTCTGTAGAAACCAAGGTGCAATTTTTTCTGAGATTTTCGCTGTAGAACAAGGTGCGTCGTTAACGAGAGTGTGTCACTGTAGCAAGAGTGTCGCAACCAAAGGGGTATTTGAAGGGGTTAGGGTTTGAGAAATTCATTTCCCATTCCACTCTTCAAAATCTCTTTTATTCTCTCGACCCAAAAGCCTATTTCACCTATTAAATTGCCTCCAAAGTTGTTCAGGAGCTAGATTGAAGGTTGGATTCATGTTGAGAATGCTTTGAGATGAGTTTTAATGGTTAGGGTTTTAGTTTCTCATCCACATTCCCTGTTCTCTTAGTTGCTCTTGGTTCTCATGGGATTCTTCTGTGTGTTTAGGATGAAATTCGTGTGGGAATCACTTCCTTGGGTTGAATTCATATGTAGGTCCTCAATCGAAGGTAAGAGGGGACTCTACCCTGTCTCCTTTTGTTTAGAAATTCATTTATTTGTTATGTGTGTTTCGATGAATTTCTCATGTCAGGCATGGCGTGTTTGACGTCGATTGGTGTTATATATGATAAAATGGTTGGATTGTGATATTGGTTGTAACTAGAAATTGTGTATGATTTAATGATTTGATGAATGTGAATTTTGTTAAAAATGTTGTGTGTATAAAATTGTTGTGCGTTAAATCTAACGCGAATGAACATGGGCCTATGTGCCGTGTAATGCGAATGATTGTGAGCCTGCGTGTTGTGTACTATGAATGAATGTGGGCCTGTGCGCCGTGTGCAAATATGAATTTCGTATCCATGATACGTGGGTGACCGGCGACCATCCGTGGTGTGAAACTGTGATCACAATGCCACAGTGAGCGTGGCTATGTGCAGAGAGCGCACGTGTGTATGAAATGTTGTGGGTGCAGTGAGCGCACCGATTGTGAATTGAAATTGTTGTTTATGATTGACTGTAAGTAAGTAGAATATGTGAGAAATACATGTAGAGTATGTGAGGTGAGTCTCTATGTTATGCTTGTGTGTTGGATAGTCTAGAGTACTCACCCTTACATTTATTTTTCAGGTGACCAAGACCATCAGTACAAGACTCAGTGAAGGATAGATGAAACTGCTATAAGACTTAGGAATTTATTTTGAAAATCTAATGTATTAATTAAGTCCTAAAGCAATGATTTATTTCGAAATATTTTATCGAACCATTATTTTGGAACCATTTAAATGAAAATTTTTATTATTCCTAATTTTGTGAAATTTATTTTTTCAGAAAATTAAAGTTAAATGTTACAAGGGATTGAGAGAATTGAAGGAGAGGTGAAGGAAAAGAGTGGGAAATGTGTTCCCAAGTCCCAAGTCCCTTAAATACCCCACGAGTCGCCATATTCTCATTACAGCGAGACATCTCTTGTTGCAGCGAGACATCTCTCATTGTAGCAAGACTGAACCCAGAAAACACCCCTTCTTTATTGCCTTCTCGCTACAGCGAGGAGCCTCTCACTACAACAAGAATGCAACAAAGGCACCCATATCTCCTGCAACCTTCTCACTATAGCGAAAATGCAATAGAGACAGGCCAACTTGCCTAAGACCTTCTCGCTACAACGAGTGTATCCCTGCAACACACATTAGCCCATACTCTCAAGCATTTTCAATCCAACCAAGTCAACATTTCCATCTATACTCATATACATACATATCTATCTACATACATCCACATAATTCGGATATGCATTCAAATAACAATCTCATACGTATAATAATAATTCAATATTATTAAAAAATTTGGGGCATTACACATGGCCGTGCTTATGACCTTACACAGTCGTGCTCATTTGCGGCAAGCCTAATCATGAAGAGTTTTTGAGATTTTCAAATACTATTAAAAAGAGACCTTGAGGGCAGTAAATGATCATCCTGTTCTACATCTAGTCCTTGATTTGTGACACACCTCTCATTTATCGATCCTTTGGCATACTCTTGGCAGAACTTAGAGTTCCAAGCAACTGTACTTGAAGCTCGAGAACTCATCTCATTCTAATTTGCTTTTCTTTATGACTTTGTTTATGGTTGTTTTAGTTCTTTTATTTAGCATGAGTAACTAAGTTCATAGTTGGGGCTATGAGAATACTCGTTCATGAATTTATGAGATTTTTAAGTTTGAATCTAAGTTTGATTTCCATTTTTATTATTGTTTATCCTATTATGCATAATTGCATAATCCTAATTAATTATATCGTTAGGTGACCATACCTCAATTAGTTAATAGATCTATAGGATGGAATAAAACAAATGATTAGGTGGACCAAACCAATCTTTCTTTTCTAATCGTTATTAAATTAACAAGTTTTATAGGTGTTTTATGCTTTCTTGAATTAATATCTTGCATGACTATTGTAGATGTTAGTTTAGAGAAAAGAATATTATTCCATAACCATTGGATATTGATAGTATTTGTATGAATGATTGGTAATCACAAGGAAATTAATCTTATATCCTTTAAGCTCAAACAATTAAATTAAAAAAATTCTTAGTAATTGGAAATCAATATATGTGGGATGATAATTTCAGGAACTTAATTTAAGAACCCTACATTACTTTTTGATTGGTACACTTGCTCACGAATAGGTACTAACACCTTTAGAGTCTTGACATTCGTACATGTTGTTGGAGATTTTTGAGGAAGTTGGTCATGTACCATAAGGTTAGGCTATCATGTGTACCTGATTTTCATCCTAAAGTGTCCAACTTTGAGTAAGAGGATTGAAAGGTAGCCTTTTTGTACTCTAAGCTATCATGTATGTCAATATCACAGCGGACCCTCTTACCATTCCTCCTATTGTTTCAACCCCTATCCTTGCCTCTTCTACCCCTCATTTGCTCACTAGCGATAGTCATAAGTTCCAACATGCCTCCTTCTATTGATTCTCCAACCTTATCTCTAGTTCCAATTGCCCCTCCATTCACGTCGCTTGAACATGAACTTCTCATTGCACTACGAAAAGGTATTTGGTCTTCTCATAATTCTAATCCTCTTTACGGTTGTACTTATAACTATTATTGTTTATCTTCTTCCTATTTTTCTTTTGTCTCTTTGGATTTTGTCTTTTGCTAAGTCTATAAGTGAAGTCATGGCTAATCCTTATTAGTGCCAAGCAATGGTGGATGAAATGTCCACTTTTCATTCTAGTGACACTTAAGATCTTATTTCCATACCTTTGTCAAGTCCATTGTTAGTTGTTGTTATGTTTATACAATGAAGATTGCACATATTGGACACTTGGCGGCTAAAAACACAAATTTTTGGTTTATATTATGGCAATACCTTTTTCCTATGACTAAAATCATTCGAATTTGCCTTTTTCTTGCTATGACTGTTATTCATCATTGGCCCACTCATTAACTTGATATTAAAAATATTTTCTTACATAGTGATTTACAAGAGATTTATATGGAATAATCTCTATGATTTATTTTTCTTGTTAAGTCTTATCTTGTTTAATATTGTCTTCAATATTTCTTTTACTGTTTGAAATGGTCCCCTTATGCCTACTAGACCCAATGATCAATTACTCGCAGATTTTTTCCTATTAATTTTGTTCCATATTATTTTTTTACAGTTTGTTTGAAGTGAAAAATTGAAGATTGACAAGTAATTTGATCTTTGATGAAACAACGATAAAATATGATGTGTACAAGAAAGTATGAAGCTCTTTCATTTGTTAATATATTTTTAAAATTTGGACTTTCATTTTTTTTGTTGTTGAAAAGACTTGGAAAACATATTAGTTCTGGAGGAATTTTTTTTACGCTCTTTTTTTCTCTAACACCACACTTTGGTAATTATTATATAAAATTAACCTTAAACATCAAAATACGTTGAATAATTTAAAAATAACATGACACGATAAAAATTTAACACATGAGAGTAAAACTTAACATATAAAAACATAAATAAGGGCTCAAGCTATAATGAATTAACAATTAAGTGGTGTGCGGTTAGTACATTTAAACTGTTAGATATATTTTAAAAAATTAATAGTTTATATCTTTTAACTTTACTTTATAGTACTAATTTTCATAAATTTATGATTTAATACTTCATAAATATTTACAAAATTGCTCTTTAGGTGTTTAAAAGTTGTTATTTTAGATATTTATAAGATTGTATTGATAGTTATTTTTAATTTTTTTTTCCATATATTTATCGTGTATGTAGGTTAGTGATTTTAAGAATTAAAACTTTCACATACATTGATGCAGTTTCAATTTATAATCAAAAGCAGTTTTTAAATTAATAGAACATTAAATGTCATTTTAAATTTTAATGCAGAACTCCTATGAATGTCGTTCATGATTTTCAAAATAAAAATTTTCACATGCACTCTGATAATTCCAATTCATTATAAAAATTAACTTTTGTATTGATAGAATATTCAATGTCATTTTAGATCTTTCTCATGTCTTCCTTGCACATTGATTAGCTTAAGTCATTTTTAACCTCACTTAAGCAAAAGTGACAAGAAAAAAATTGTTCATAGGAAGAATATTGCTTAAGCAGTGTTGAATGTAACTTAAGAACATGATTCTGCTTATGCGAAATTGATTTGGCCTTAGCAAATTGTGCAAACAAAGAATTTTTGCATTTTTAGCTTAAGCTAAAAAGAATGACTTAAGTGAAAATTTCAAAAATTATATGGCTATCATTGTATAAATTTAGCTTAAGCAAATATTGTATGGCTTAAGAAAATTTTGTAAAGAATGATTTTCCAACATTTCTTTGTGTTTAACTATATTTCTTTAGTCGCTACCCCTATTTCAATTTAGTCAAGTTATTTGTTGCTAAAAAAATTGAGATGAGTATATGATGTTTTTAAATTTAATTGGTTCCACTTACAAATATCACAATTCAAAGTATGATAATTCAAAGAAAGTACGGTTATTTGAGTTGTTGGATTTGGGAAATAGGTTTTGGATGTTATTTAGGAAGAAGAAATCAAGTGCTAGTAATATTCATATAGGACTAACAAAGACTTGATGCCGATATTCTAAGTGGAGATTATTTGATTTCATTCAATTTCTTAACTTATGTATCTCTTTCAATTTTTTAACCATAAATTTCAACCATTGTAACTAAATCTATCAAATTAGTTATGAGAAACACAAAAGAAAGACTTAAATTAGCTTTAGAAATAAAGATGAAAAACAACATATTTGAGAAAATAGAGTTAAGTATGAAAAAAAATTCACCTTCAAAATTATTACAATTAAACTTTTTTCTAAATTATTTTTAAAAATACTTCAAAATACCTATTTTAAATATGAAATATTTTAATATCTTTAACCTACAAAATAGTTAAAAATTAAAATATAAATATTATAATTTTTAAAACCTATTATTTATTCATGAATTATATAATATACTAACTTACGTTAACTATCACCTAAATTATATATATATATATATATATATATATATATATATATATATAATTGATGTTATTATATAAAAAGAAAAATATAAAAAACTGAGTATAAAATTATAATATTTCTTTCATTTTCTTATTTGTTGTTTATACAATTTTTTAAAAAAATTACATGATGTATTCTTTTATTATATTTAATATAATTATGATTGATGTTGTATAAAATTATACTCAACATTTGTATTAGTTATAAGATAAGACTAATTATTTTCACATTCTTATCTAATAAATTGGGTGAGCCAGTGAGAGAGAAAAAGAAAATTAAGGAATAAATCTTAAACATTTTACTTTACTCAATATTTTTTATTAATATATATATATAATTTAATTATTAAATATGCAATATTGTCTTAATAACTATGTACATTAAATTTTAAATAAATTAAATATTCATAAACATGTGTTACAATTAATAATTTTTATTTTAAAAAGTGTATTATACATTAAAGTCTTGTCAATTAATAAAATATTAACTAAGTTAGGAATTTACTTATTTCAATAATAAATATTCTTAAACTTATGCTCTTTTTTTTAATATAAATATTAAATTTTATCAATTAAAAACATTAAATTAATACACAATTTTGCTAAGAAAAATCAATTCATAAAAGTTTATGTAATTTAAAACTATTTAATATTTAATCAATCAATTTTATTTTAATATAAAATAAATTATAAATAAATATTAATTATAAAATTGTATATTTATAAATATTTAATTTATTTAAAATTTAACGTGCATGTTCAGTTATAATAATATCACATAAGTTAAGATTTGAGGGAGTTTCACAGATTTAGGATATAAACATGAAAAATTAGTTCAATTTTCATAAATACTGGTCAAACTAATTTGCACTTACGAACTTAGGATACAAGAATGAAACAAAAAGTCACTTGTTACTCGAAAAAACACATGAAAAATTAACTAAACTTATCCTATAAATTCAAGTCTAAATATATAATTTGTGCGCCTTCAATTATTCCTCCTAATTATGCATAAATTTCTTCATCCTTTTTTACATTTTTTCCCCATTCACCTTTCTTTTTCCTTGCCAAATTATACTATTAAAGTGAATTTATATTTTGCACACAAACACAAAAGCTGAAGCGATGTCAATAACAAAAAGGTTATAGAAATTATGCGCACTAGTGTAAAATTTTAAACAATCTGTCTTACATTTCCATGCCCTTGTGATGACTGCTCATGAACATGTTATACCAAAATTCCATCTCTTCACCAAACTCACTGGGAGAATTATTGCCAATTGTTCCTCCTGACATATCAGAAGAGACGGCACCATAAAGTCCTAGACGAATAGATGGATTTCTCCTCAAGTGTAAACTATCATTGGCAATCAACACTTTCCCAGTGACACTAGAAGTAGTAGCACCATCCACCCCTACTCGTGCCATATTTATTAAAGTCCCCGAACTAGAAGCTGCTTGGGCCTCTTGCAAGGGATTAGAAGAGGCATTCATCATACTGTGCACTTCACTTCTCTCGAGCCTCTTCTTCAAATGGGTGTGCCAAAAATTCTTAATTTCGTTGTCTGTTCGTCCTGGTAATTTTGCCGCAATAGAAGACCATCTGAGCATCAAGAAATTGATTTCATCATTTATCTACTTCAGAAAATGCAATCATATCACATAATATAAATAAGAACAAATTTAAATCCTCCTATTTTTATACATATATATCTTTCTAATTAATAAATGAAAAAAATATTAAACAATTTTTATATTTTTAAAGTTATTAATACATGTATTTTTTTTTTTTATTTAATACATACTTAATAAGATAGTAAGAGAATTATTTAAAAGATTTGTATAATGATATCACAAAGTTCTGAGTTTACTACTTATTATATGACATTGCCTCTTAATTAAAATTTGTATGACGTGTTATTGTATGGCGTCTTTATAGTTATGTACCCACCTATTTCCGAGAATTCCGTGCAGTTTGAGGATGATCTCTTCTTCTTCCTTGCTGAATTTCCCACGTTTAATATCCGGTCTCAAGTAATTTATCCAGCGAAGTCTACAACTCTTACCACACCTTAACAAACCTAACCAATCATAGTTCGAATAAGTCCATCTATTTAAAAGAGGAGAAAACATGCAACAAGCATTTGTTTCGTTCTATTGATTTATGTAAAATCTTAGTCAGTTTAGTTACCAATATATTAACTGAGACATATAATAATAAACCCAATCGGAAAAGAAGTTGAAGTTGCACACACCAGCTTGTTTTGGAAGGGCCCGCCAGTTTCCATGGCCATATAGTTGAATATGAGAAATCAATATCTGATCTTCTTCTGGTGTCCAAGGTCCCTTCTTCAAGCCCATCTTCTCACAGCAAGGAGTCCTCACCATCGTGCACACTTCAATAATGGGTCTTTATTTCTTTGTATAAACTTGGTAGTTCTGGCTCTTTCAGGATGTAGCCATTGGGTTCCAATCCTCTATGCGCTGGTGAAAATGTAGTTGCGGTCCAAATAAACTGAATGGTTTTCAAAAAAGTACTTGATAATTTCCTTTAATTGGTCTTCCAATTGCTTCTTTCTCTCTTAAAAGCACCCACATTTGAAATTTAAGATAGGGGACCTGATCACAAATTCATTACAGAGATGGGCCACCCACCCAAAGAAATAGTCATAATATTATATGCAATAAGAATGACTTTATATATCCAACAAAACTTGGAGGCTCCTACTACTCACCTTCTTGGTTGCTTCTCTTCGAGACTTGGGCTTCTGTGTAATCTAAAGAAATCATTCTTTTGGTCCGTTAGTCAAAAGTAGTATGCGCCACGGGTAAAATGGACTCATGCATGTCTTATTACTGTTTAGCCGTCTCGATCCTTATTCTCGTGATGTGCTAGAACGTTCAGTCTTCTAAATCATAATTTTAAAATTTAGCATTATTTTTCTTTGATATTATAATTATACTTTTATTTAATCAGGATCCCGAATCTGTTGACGCTTGCTTCCATATTGACGAATGATGATGTGTGTAATAAGTATATTTGATTGAGAAAGAACATGGAAGGCTACAGTGTACAGAAAAAGTTTTTCGCATGACAAGATAATGTGAAGGGAAAATACCGAACAATTTAAATAGGTAGAATCTTGTTAAATCTATAAAGCCTTGTTTGACATGTTCTTCTCCTTCTTTCTATTTGTATAACTTTGTTTTAAAGGAAATTTAAATGAAATTAATTCATATCGTCTTTGATCATTTTTTTGGGAAAAGTGATTATCCAAAACTATCATTTTTTGCCGCAAATGTAGCTGAAAGAAAACACAAGGACATTAATATCCCGAAATTAAGATCTTCAAGCGAGACAAAATAGAATTTTGGGGGGGAAAAAAGTTGTAAAAAACGGGGGGTTCAAACTCCAAACAAAATCCTTTGTCGGAAAGGCGCAGTATAGTAAAGAAGCCCGTGCATGATGTAATGTATATTTTTCCAAAACATGTGGTCGAATAGCGTGACAAATATGTTGGGTTATTTTGGCTCTACTACGTGGAGGAAGACATATATATATATATATATATTGACTCACTGTGTCTCACTAAAACTAATAGAGTGTGATTAGATAGGGAATGAAAAAGAGAGACGTTCATCACAACAAAAACATTGAGAGAAAAAAACTCATTGCTATGTTTGCATCACTGGATCATCATTTTTCAGATTGTAAGTGTAGACTCGTTCACTATTGAATCAGAATGATTTTTGGATAGTAAGTTTATCACATGTGAATCTTTATTTTGTTTGGTTCAATTGTCGAGGAAGGAGGAGAAATAGAGGTTATAATTTTGTGCTTTGCAATTGAAATTTTTTCATCTTCTTGTTTGTGAGCAATGGTGCTTTGTTTGCTTTGACTATTTATAAGCATAGTTTGTACTCATTGAAGATCTTCTTATGTCATTTGTTGATCATAGTAAATTATTTCTATGGTATGAACAACCTATAATTTTTTATCCGTACTTTGAGGGGTTTTTCATGTTAACAATTGTCTGTCTCGTGTTATTTTATGGTTCTATTTTTGCTTTATTTTTGTTGTTGCTCCTCACTAATTCTTGCAAGTTTGAACAAATATGTTCCTTCGGTTTATTGCTTTTCTATTGTGTTTGCGTTATCATGTTGACATTCTCTTGTTAGAATAGCATCCAGAGTATAACGTCCAAAATTTTAACTATCTATTTTATGCTATTAATTGATTTTCTTAATTAATTTACATGAATAAGGTTAATAAGAGACCAATTGAATATTTAGTAGAATTCAAAATTACGTTGATAACGTAGACCAGAATTAAAAATTTATAGTAGAACTTAAGTAAATGAAATGAAAATTTTTGAATATTAAAATGTCATCCCTTAGCTTTAAAATGACATGGATTTAGTAGTCGTACACTTAGAATTCGAATTTTGGTATATTTTAATATTTTTGAGTGTTATTCTAGCTAATCACAGACAGGTCATAGTAAAAAGGTAAAATCTTGAGCTATAGTTGTCAAAATTGAATGGGACCAATTATGTTAGAAAATAGACAAATAGGGCTTCAACATATAAAAATTTTAGGTCTATTGAAGTCATATAGCAATAAACGTAGTAAAAACAAAATAAGACAAAATTTATCCCTTTAAAGACAGAATCATGAATTTAAAGATTTTATTTATTTATCTATTTATTTATTTGCATTGATATATATATATATATATATATATATATATGAATGTTTTTTTGCTAGCTGACACTATTCATGGGAAAGCAAATATGATCCGCTATGTTGCAAATTTTGTAAGAGTTATAAATAAATTGTAAAATTTCAAAGAGATATGTGAGGTACAATATGAAAGTTATGAAAGTCTAAGATGATTGGAAGTTATAAGAAAGTCCTATATCACTTGGGCCAGCTCCGGATAAAAAGTCAAGGGGAATAAGTTAGTGGTAGTGTTAGGGAAAGTAAACCTGACAAATCTTGTATAGGAACGAGCTTAATCTTGATAAGCAGACTATTACCTGGGAGTCTTACGGCCAAGAACTCCCAAGGGACTAAGGATAAAAACTTATATGAGAATTAAGCACATTATTATGTCATTGAAAGTATTTTTATGTTGTTTTCAATTTCAACTTTAAGTATTATTATGTCACATGTATGATTCATATTGAGTCTTTTGACTATTTATTTAATTATTATATATATGTATCATAATCATTATGATCTTGTATATTACAAATGTTAGATATAAAATTTACTTTACTTCGGACCATGTTTTCAATAATGATAATTGAAAGATTACCTTATTGGTTTAACAACCCTTTATTTAAATAAAAACCAAAACAACTGAGAATGAAAACAATGTCAACATAGAAGTACACAACCCTGCTGAGAATTTTAAAAATTTTCACCCAACTTAATTTCCGTTTCATTCTTAGATCTACATGCAACAACAATAATCTACATTGAGTTATCGGATATGCAGCTACACTATGATCCTACTTTTGACTCTCTCTATATAGTTGGCTCATGTTGTTTTAGGGTTATTTATTTAGTAATAGGGACTTTTCTGTACCTCTTTTTCATCCTACCATCGACTCTGTTACTCCATATTTTGCATTTTTACTATCTGTGACACATCCTACACCTGCAGATTATACATAACCCATATTTGCTTCGCCTTTGCGGGTGATCCTCGAAGATCCGCTCGAATCCGAGAGTGACCCATCAGAAGCTACAGACTCATTATCATCCTCCCCTGAACCTAACGATTATACTCCTGCTGAGCCTACTATGACCAATGGCTTTCTGTCTGAGTAGTTGGTAGAGTAGCTAACTTTGTATAATATGTCCCTCTTTTGGTAGGATAGTTTACTGGGTCATGATAGTAGTTGTAGGACACTTATTTCTAAATTGTCCTGTGAGGACTCGTTGAGACTGCACTTTGATGACATAGGTCACCGATCTTTTTGTATGAAATGGTTCATATATGTATTCCTGACTGTATGTAAATAACACGGTATCCTATATACATACACATACACACACACACACACACACACACACACACACACATATATATATATATATATATATATAATGTATAAGTTAAATTAATTATTATGTTTATCTTGGTTATTCCATATTCGATTTTCTTTTATTTTGTTTTTATAACTTCTTACTCTTTTATATATCCAATAATTTACTACTAAATCAACATGAAATGAATGAGGGGAATAAACAACATTTTATTACTATAATACGATTACTGTATTTAGTAATTTTTTTCATGGCTTTAACCCACTCGTCCGCCTTATCAGGATTAAAGGCCACTCTAAAGTTAGGTGGGTTAGCTTCTCTAAATAAATAAATAATATGCCTTTGATCCTAAGCGCTCAGTCTCGCTTGAGTGAGATTTCTCTTGCTTGAGCGAGATTTCTCTCGCTTGAGCGAGATTCCCTGCATCAACCTCTTCTAAAACTCTTCTCAATTTACTCCTAACGCATCCTAATGCTATTTAATATCAAACAAAACATAATTTTCTAAATAATAAAAAGATGGTGTTACACTTCCCACACAAATTTCATCATAAATACACAGAAAAATCCTATGAGAACCAAGAGAAAAGATAATGAGGATGAGAAACCAAAACCCTAACCATTAAAACTTACCTCTAAGTGTTTCCAACATAATTTCAACCTTCAATCTAGCTCCTAAACGGCTTTAGAGGCAATTTAATAGGTGAAATAAGATTTTGGGTCGAGAAAATCGAAGAGATTTTGAATAGAGGAATGGGAAATGAATTTTCTAAACCCTAACCCCTTCAAATACCCCTCTGGTCGCGACACTCTCACTGCAGCGAGGACCTCTCGCTCCAGCGAGGCATCTCTCGCTGCAGCGACGGCTCTTGTCGTTATAGCAAAAATATTAGAGGAAACTACATTCTGGTTTCTGCAGAATCTCGCTACAACGAGACGCTCTCATTGCAGCGAGATTGCACCCAGAAATGCATGTAACGCCCCAAATTTTGTAATATTAATTATGAATAATTATATAAATCTAAATGTATATTCATGTGTGTATTTTTAGATATATGTTGTGAATATGTGTATATATATATATATATATATATATATATATATATATATATAAGTGTATGCATGACTGGTTGGGCTGAAATAGGCTAAGTGCCTAAGTGTAGGGCGTGATACTGGACTATTCTCGCTGTAGCGAGAGAATTCTCGCTGTAGTGAGAGAGCCTTGGGAGGAAGGATCAGAATTGTCGCCTTCTCGCTGTAGCAAGAGACGTCTCGCTGTAGCGATAGAGCAACAGTTTGGGATACATTTCTGGGTGCTGTCTCACTGTAGCGAGATTCTGCAGAAACCAGAGTGCAATTTTCTTTAGTTTTTTCGCTGTAGTGAGAGGGCGTGTCGCTGCAGCGAGAATATCTCGTTGTAGCGAGAGTGTCGCGACCAAAAAAAGATTTGAAGGGGGTTAGGGTTCAGGGAGAGTTATTTCTCCCTCTCCCTTCAAAATTTCTTTGATCCTCTCTTTCCCAAAGCCTTGTTCCACCAATTAATTGCCTCCAAAGTTGTTCGGGAGCTTAATCGAAGGTTGAATCCGTGTGGGGAACGCTTGGAGGTGAGTTTTAATTGTTAGGGTTCCGTTTCTCATTCCCATTTCTCTGTTTCTCGGTTTCTTGGAGTTCTCATGGAGTTCTTCCATGTGTTTTAGGCCGAAAATCTGTGAGAAGGGACACTTCTTGGTAGATTTAACGTGTGGGTCTTCAATCCAAGGTAAGGGGAGACTCTATCCTTTTCTATTATGTGTGATTTGCTGTTAATTGTTGAATGTTGTGATGTAACTGAGTTAGAAGATAGGAAATTGTTGAGAAATGTGATGAGGGCCTTGTGTCGTGAGATGTGAATATTGTGTGTGTTTACCTGAAATGGATGAATGTGAATTGTATGTTTGATGTTGCATGATAGAATGAATATTGTGAATAAATGTGGGCCCGAGGGCCATGTAATATAGATGAATGTTGGCTATGTGCCGTGTAATATGAAATGAATGTAGGCCTAGTGTCGTGTATTTGAATGCAATGTGGGCTGTGTGCCGTGTGTAAGCATGATTACTGCATGCGTGAATGGAATATGTGCGATTGGGCGTATTAGCACCGTTGTAATGTACTATGAATGGTTCAGCAATACACTGGGGATGTGGGAGATGAGGACAGTAGAAATACCTTGGGGAAGAGGGAGTGGTGGTGACACCGACTGCGAAACGGGTGCACCACAGGCCACACACTCTCTTCCTGACTAGACCTCTGACTACTATCTTTGCTGAGCTACCCATGACTGCCTACATGGTATCCGTGAGGCGGGGGTAACCGGCGACCATTCATGATGTAAATCTGTGATCACAGTACTATAGTGAGTGTGGCTGGTATGCGTATGCATGGATTTGTGTTTTGTACTTATGGATGTGAACTGCTACCTGTGATTGTGTTTGTTGAATGTATTGGGAAGGTTCTGGAGGTGAGACTCTATGTTGATTGTGTGTTTTTGATAGTGTAAAGTACTCACCCTTACATTCATTTTTTAGGTAATCAAGATGATCAGCATCGGACTCAGTGAAGGGATGGATGGACTGCTATAGGACTTAATTTTTATTTTAAAATTTGTTGTAACTAAACTAGTCTTGTAGCAGTCATTTGATATTAATTTGTAACCCTTCCCTTATTTTGAAGTATTTTATGAAAATTAGTTATTTGAATTTGTGAAATTCTTATTAAATTGAAATTAAATTTAAGGTGTTACAATGCACCCCCCATTGTCGCTCTCTCGCTACAGCGAGAGACCTCTTGCTACAGCTAAAAGGCGATAGTTTCACACCTTCCTCCCAAGGCCTCTCGCTACAGTGAGAACACCTAGCACCAGACACTTAGCCAAATTTTTAGTCCAATTCCAATCATATACAACAATTCCAGTTCTACCACAACCAATACACATTCTCATACTCACATTCACACATTCACACATTCATACAAGTCTACATCATCACATATACATATATTCTCATTACAACATATATATATCAAATACACAAACACTTGAAAATTCATATAAACGTTTATATTAATAATCAAACAATATTACAAAATTTGAAGCGTTACAGGTCTTACTAAACTAGGCTTTCTGGGTTATTATTGCTTAAGCGAGGTGAGTCTCGCTCACGTAAGAAAGGATAATATCACTCTAACTGTCTCCTCCCCCAAGCAAGAAGGGTTTCGCCTAAGTGGCCTTACGGGAAAATTTGGGAAACTCTCTAGACCCATTCTTGCTCAGGTGAGAATATCATAAAAAGACTAGAAAATCATTGTGTGGTTTTCTCGCTTAAGCAAGAATGATCTTGCTCAAGTGAGAGCTCGCTCACTCAAGCGAGAAATCATAAGTTTTGAAGGGTATTTAAGGAACTTCATGTTGAGAAATTTCATTATTCATCAAACCACCTCTCCCCATCATTCTCTTCGTTCTCTCCCTCTCCCTCTCCCTTCTTAAAGAAAACCTCTTCTAACGTTGAATCTCTCTTGCATCTGAACTCAAATGTTTATTCCACTTGAATCCAAAAACTTTGGTCTTTGGATAGTATCTTTGATTAAAAGGTGGAGCTTCTCTCTAGAGCTCATGAAGATCTTAGTCTCAGAGACCTATTTCTAGGTAAAGGGAGTTTATCCCAAATCCTAAGTTCTATTTTATGCTTTAGCTTGAAAAACCCATAATACTCTATTTTGAATAATAGATCTGAAGTACTTTCCTGAAAGAATAATGTTAAGAATGAAAATTTTGGACATGAAAAACCTATGAGTGTTTTCAGAACTATCTAAATGCAATTCCATAGTAAAAGTTCTAAATAAAATTATTATAATAGTTCCATGATTTTATTAATGACCGTTATGTATGTACAGTAATGTTATAGATTATTATTTTAAATAATATATGTACTGTGAATAATGCTAAACTTTAGGATATGTGATTTTATTAAGACCGAGAAAGTGTGATCTCCGATAATATACTATGAACTATATGATTGGTCTAAGTCCAAAGGTATTTGACATTCGACACATTGTATTCAATTGTTTGATGATATGTTTCTTTATTTTAAAAAATATAGGCTTTGAATGAGATCTTTGACTATCATGAAAATTTGATGATGCATGATTGATTGATCTAACATGATTAAAATGTTTTCTTTCAATATATGTAAGGTGGACTAAGTCTGGGTATGGTTTAATTTAGACATGATTCATTGAAATGAATGAGGAAAAAAAATGAATAAAATTGATGTGAATATCTATGAATTGCTGAAAAAATGTAAGTAAAATAAAAAGAGTGACTAATACATGTGTCATAAAAACACCATCCTCACGCTCATTTCCTAACTAGACTCAAGACTATACCTTTGCTATGAATGTCTTATAACACACATGTTGTATTCATATGTGGTGGTTGACGGTGACTATCTATGTTGTCGTAAGTCCTTCATAACTAAGGAAAGTATATTGGCAGTGATTTAGGGCTCTTTAATACCTAGAGTACTATTATTTTGTGAATAATTTGGAATTGAAATGAACAAAGTGGCATGAGTTCAAAGATTGAATGATTGTATACGATTGAGTGTGAAATAATGTGTATGGATGATCTCTATCTGTTTAGAATTGTTTTATAATTATTTCTATTTTGATGCATGATGTATTAAAAACATTTTCTACATTACTTTAATTGTATTATAAAATGAGAATTTAGTGGGGAGGAGGATACTCACTCTTATAAACATTTTTCGGTAATGAAAAGATAAAAGAAGATGGATCCATCCTAGGATCATACTCGCAATGGATTGTAAGGAAGAGAACTACTCTGCTAGAATTAGTTTATTTTTTAGGAATGTAATAATGTTAGTTGAGTTTCTATTTAGAATTTATAATATTTTAATAAACCCTATTGTAAATGGTGATTTAAAGTGTATGTGTAATACTTAGTAATTAATTATTTTAAACTTTAATTTATATCCAGCCCTAGTTAAATTTAACTTAATGATAAACAATTTTGTTTATATTATGAACTTGAATTATATATATAAAATATCTTTTAATATAATAATTTGCTTTTAATTGATTCAATAAATTTTGTAAGTGTTATTTTTTGTCATCAATTTTATATGTTTATTGTGATTTTATTTATTGATTATAAAATATCTTTACACAAACAAAATATAATTATCATAAAAAATAATTAAAATCTTTAATACTCTAATAATTTATAAAAATAAATTAAGAAAATAAAAATATAAAAATTTTATAATATGAAAATATTTATAATTAATGCTCAAATAATATTTTAAAAATTATTTATAAAATTGTATAAAAATTGTTACAATTATTTAATAATTATCAATAACATAGATAAAAATTAGAAAAATATGTAAACTTATTTGATAATAAAATATTTATATTTTCATTAATATTAAGATATTTTTTTTGTAGTAAGCTTTGTTAACAAGCTTCAGATCAAGCTCAGACCTAATAATTATATTACAGGTCAAGCCTATTTAGAGTAAAGTCTTGCCTAACCTGATCTATTTTCATCCCTACTTCTACCTAAGGATCCCCAAATAAAGTTCTTACAAATACTATTAATTTCTTTACACATAGTATTATAGAGAAACATGTATTGCATTATATGGGAAGGTATACTCATAATACATAATACAAGACTGAGTCAGGACAACCCTATAATGCCCTGAATTTTGTAATATTGTTTAATTATTAAAGTATATATATATATATATATATATATATATGGGTGTGGATTGCCCTATGAGGTGTGTTGATTGACATGAAGATGATATATGTATATGTGGGTGTGTGTATGTATATACAGACTAAGTGTGGATGCTACTGTAGGGCACTCTCGCTGTAGCGAGAGGGCCTTGGGCATGAGGCATGAAACTGTGTCGTTCTCACTATAGCGAGAAGGCACTGGGAGAGAGAGGTGAAACTGTTACCTTATAGCTGTAGTGAGAGATGCCTCGTTGTAGCAACAGTTTGTGGTGCATTTCTGGTGCAGTCTCGCTGTAGCGAGAGGGTTTCATTGTAGTGAGAATTTGCAGAAATCAGGGTGCAGTTTTCTTCAATTCTCTTACTCCCAAACCCTATTTCACCAACTAAATTTCTTCTAAGCTGCTTGGGAGCAAGATTGAAGGTTGGATTTCTGTAGGGAATGCTTGGAAGTGAGTTTTAATGGTTAGGGTTTTAGTTTCTCATCCTCATCCTCTGATTTCTCAGTTTTCCTGGGTTCTCATGGGGTTCTTCCATGTATTTAGGTCAAAGTTTGTGTGGGGAAGCGCCTACCTTGTTGATTTGGTATGTGGGTTTTCATTTGAGGTAAGGGGGACTCTACCCTATCTCATTGTGTTTAATTTACCGTTTATTTCATTGAATGTTGTGATGTAACTGAGATAAAGAGTAGGAAATGTGTGACTTGATGAAAATTATTGTGTTTGGAGTGAAATGTGAATTGATTATGGGGTTGACATACCCTTGATTGAGAATATGTGTGAGCATGTTGAGGAATGACGATTGAATGATGTAAATGGTTGGAAATAGATATGGATGACTTATTGATATGTTGTGTGATGGAATAATGACATATGTGCCGAGTATTATAAATGAATGTGGGCCTTTGTGCCGTATAATGAGAATGAATGTGGGCAAAGTATATCGTGTATGATATGTTATGGATGGTCCAGTGATACACTAGAGATATGGAAGATGGGGACAGTAGAGATACCTTGCGGAAGAGAAAGTGGTGATGACACCAACAGTGAGCGTGGGTGCACCACAGGCCACACACTCTCCTCTTGACTAGACCCTTGACCAACACCTTTACTGAGCGACCCATGACTGCCTACGCGACATCCGTGAGGCAGGGTAACCAGCGACCATTCGTGGTGTGAAACTGTGATCACAGTGCCACAGTGAGCGTGGCTAGGTGCGGTAAGTGCACGTGTGTGAAATGTTGATGCAGTGAGTGCACCGATTCTGTTTTGAATTGGAATAGATGATGAATGATTATTGTGACTGAGATTGAGATGCTTGTCTTGTGGATGTATAATTTAAAATATGTTAGTAAATATGTAGTATTTGAGGTGGGTCTCTATGTTTATGTGTGTTGGATAGTGTAGAGTACTCAACCTTACATTTATTTTTCAGGTGACCAAGACGATCAGCACCGGACTCAGTGAAGGAAGGATGAATTGCTATAGGACTTAGATTGTATTTTGAAATTATGATATAACTGAATTAGTCATGTAGCAGTCTTTGATATAACTTGTAATCCTTTATTGTTTTGAATTGTTTTATGAAACTCTGCGATGAGATCTTTTATTTAAATAAAAATTTCATTACTCTCATTTTACGAAATTATTACTTGAAAATTAATTTAAGGTGTTACAAACCCTACCAACTAGGGATAGTATTCATTTTTCATTGAGAGCTTTTTCCTAATCTTGTCAATAATAAAGGCAAGGTCTTGCCTTGAGGGTTTATTGTGGCAGATAAGGATACCAAGGTAGCTTCAAAATTGAGAGGCGACCTTAACACATATCCAATTGCTAATCTCTTGAGTCAATATTATTAGAGAAACATAAGAAGAATTTATCATAATTTATCTTTATACCTGAGGCAATACAAAATTTAGAAAAAACCTTATAAATAATAGTGGCTTGGTTCATATAAGCTTTTTCTACTAAAATAATATCATCAACAACAACAAAAATGCAAATGGAAAATCTTAGGACCAAGGCTACTAAAAGAAAAGGGGGACCAATTTTTAATCAAAATTTGATCATGGATCAAGTGAGCAAGTATTTCTATGAACAAGACAAATAAATAGGGAGAAATATGATCATCTTGACAAATACCCCCTTGATGGGTTGAAGGAACTAGTATTACTATTATTCCAATTAATGAACATAGAGGGAAAAGAAATACAATGATAAAGGATGTTACTAGCTCATCATTTAAACCAATCTTTTGCAAAGTATCAATAATAAAGGCCCATCTAAGTTTATTATAAGCTTTCTCAGTGTCAATTTTAAAAATTATGTCACTTCTACCTTTTAATTCAGCAAAAGAATGCATGATTTCTTGAACAATAAGGACATTATCAATATCCTCCCTTCCACAAACAAAATTAGTTTGATTGGCAAAAATCAAATAGCGTAGAAACTCCCTAATTCTATTAGCTATAAGTTTAGTTAAAATTTTATAATTCATATTACATAAAGATATAGACCTAAAATTTTTTAATACATTGACTCTTTTTTTAATTTTAAGAATTAAGGTTGTAGCAGTTTCATCTACAATAACTATTTTTTCAAGGTTTTAAAAGATTTCTTGAACAAAATTAAAAATAAAGAGAGTAAAAAAAATCTCATTGATTTTTGAAAAAAAAAAATAGCATGGAGGTCATTTGGGGAAAAAATTAAAAGTTCCAAATGCTAGAGAAGGAAACCCTAGCTTCATCCAAGGACATATAAGCATAAAGTTTATCTTTATTAGAATTCCTAAGAGGGGGAAAAGGAAATAATACTATACAAATCAACAACATAGAGATTAGGGTCAAAATAGATATTCTTAAAATAATTAAGAGTAATAAGTTTGAATTTTAAAGGGTTAAATTCACATTTTTTTTTATCATTTTTCAAAATCTCAATTAAATTTTTTGTCTACGAAAAATAGCAGCTTTATGAAAAAACTTATTATTTCTATCACCTAATTTAATCCAACTAGTCTTATAATGTGATACCAGAAAATTTCATCTTGATCCAGAATTTTCTTATATTCTTTTCACAAGGATTGCATGAGCTTGGTGTGGAAAGAGTTATCTTCAAAAGCTAATTTATAGGAGATACCTTTAATTCTATTTTATAAATAATTTCTTCTTATGAAAAATATTCTCAAAGTTACATTTATTTCATTTAGAAATATTGGATTTAAATCTAAAAACATTTTCACTCCAAGAGTTAGAATCAAGCTATGAGTTCCTAACTTGATTATGAAAGTTATTATGAGACATCCAAGGAGCAAGAAAATTAAAAAGCCTTTCATTCTCATGAAAGGTGTTCCTATCTCTAATTTTGAGACAAAGGGCAGCATGGTCAGATTTTAAAAGAGAAATATGTATAAGTGAGCTTTTCTGGAATAGAAGGCGCCAAGGCTCATTAGCCACAACCTTATCAACCATTTCCTTAAGATTCCTCCTATGCCAAGTAAAGGGGATTACCCTTAAACCTCAGATCCTATAACCCACAAGTATCTAAGCAATTAGCAAATTCTTTAATTTGGAGGAAATTTATAAGTCTATCCCTACCTTTCTTGTTTCATAAAGAACAGAATTAAAATTTTGAGCTACACAATACGAAATATTAATAGAGGAGTCGAATTCAATCAACTAGTCTCAACATTTTGCTCTCAACCGCTCGTGAGGGCTAACGTAGATGAAAGAAAGGATCCAATCATTCTGTCCAAAATTGTATAACTATCTGTCAACAAATAATTTTGGTGTACATACAATGAATTTCTTTGATATGCATGCGAGAAAAGAAAAAGATGGACTCTTGTTAATGGAAGTGTTTATAAATAGATCTAATTTTTAAACAACAAAAATATAATTCAAAATGGATAAAAACTGAAATACTCTCATTTTTTGAAATTAAATTATATCAAAATTTAGATGTGTTTTTAAAAATAAACCTAATCCACTTTAATTCAAACTTATAGTATACATATTGTTTGGGAGAAAGTAAAAAAATTTCACGTTATAAATTTTTCAAAAAATAAACTTAGTCTCATGTTTCGAAAAAAGGTTTTTATCTTTAGAAAAACCATCAAAGTAATTAATAGGAGTCAAAATTTACTAATTTTGTTAATATTGCGCTCGGAACAATAAGATTGTGACTTTGGTTCATAGTTGAAGTTTAACTAAAATCTTCATAATATATCCTTAATAATGAGATTTAAATTGAAATGAAAATGAAATTTCAACAATTTTCTTAAAATAGTTATAGCCAAATAAACATGAGTTTCTGGTCGAAACTAAGTATCATTTTCGACAAATTCCTTATGCAAAGTATGATAAGGAAAATAATGACTTTTTTGTTGACAAAAAAAGTGATATTTTGATAATTTTTTGTGCAGATTTATGAATGTTTTTTTGGAAGTAAAATTGCAAGGTACGAGAATGTCAAAATTTGTTGAATAGATTTATTCAAAGATTTTCATCAATAAATTTAGTCAATTATAAGTTAAAGAATAATTCGTTAAAGAAATTGGTTCAGACTATTTTTCTTGAAAAAACTTTTCAAGTAAAAAGTCTTCAAAGAAGATGAAAGATTTGTATTAAAAATTCAAAATGTTATTAGCAGTTATACACTTAGATATGTGGCAAAAAAGCGTGCGGATAATAGTTAAGACACATGTATTAGGCATTTATTTTAAGGTTCTATAAATAAGTTTTTAGACATAGAAGTAGAACTTCTTCAATTCTAAGACACTTACACTTTGTATCTAAAGAATCATCAAACGTTTGATGCACAAGTTAAATTTTGATAAGAAAAGATCAACAAGTACGTTAGTGGTCTCAATTGAAGTTGTACATTCTTTTAATTGTAATTAGCTTTTAATTTGTTCTTTATTTTTTTACTTTGGTTTTTATATTTCTTTGTAAATGTTCTTCTTTTTCTTCTTTCCTATTTTTTTTTTCATTTGAATGTCACTTGTTTCATGTTATCAATTTTGTTTAAAAATACACTAATAAAAACGCATCAAAAGAATAAAAAATTCAATCCTAATTTCCTCTTTAATTTATTTATTTGCTCAAAAAAATCCACCATTAACACATAATTTTATTTATTAAACCAATATACCACTTATATTTGTATAGGATTTATGAAGTCACTATGCTAATTTATTTTTTAATAGTTTTTAAATTTAGTTAATTTGTTTTTTTATTTTTTATTTTTATTTTTTGGTTCTTGCTTATTATATAGATTTTATGTTTTATACCAAAGAATATCTTTTGAAAAAGATAGATAGAATTTGTAGAAAAAAAAAAAAGATAGATAGAAGAAATAACATATAAGATAAGCAGTGATAAAAGGCTTTAGCTTATAACAGAAGTATGAATTTGATGTATGTATTGTTAAATTTAAGTATCAATATGCATTTTATATTATAGAGTGATTTATGTTGTGGACTGTGCTGTGACTCATAAAAGGCATTTAATACTTTAGAGAAATTATTTATTATGTACCTAATGGTTTATTTAACATGTATAATTCTAAACAAGAAACGAACCAAAATAAAAATTGAATAACTAATTTAATTCAAATTACAAAAGTTTAAATCAAAACGAATTTAATTTAATTTTACATTATATTCAAATTAAATAATATATTTTTATAATTGAATAAAGATAAATTTTTCTCTGAAAACTAATTCAAAGGAACTAAACATGTCCTTACTTTCAGAATTTCATGCCGTTGGAGGTGTGTAAAAATATATTCTGTATGGGCGTTAGACTACTCCCATTGATTTCTCTGCTTTACCCTCTTAATACATAAAATCAAGTTACTGTTAAAATCATAGGTATTTGATTTTCCATTTAAATATAGTTTAAAAACTCTCACATTTTCCCCCTCAAATAAGGTGGATTAGCTTCTCAAAATGTGAACAAAGTCTAAATCTCTTAAATGTAATTTCCATTTGTTGTTTGTAGTAATGAAAATGGAAATTGGCAGTGGCAGTCAAAATCGGGAGCCACGTAGAAAGGAGAATCAGAGAAGGCTCTGAAAAATTACGAAAAGACAATGAACAGTGAGTTGACCAAAGGGTAAATATTAACATTAACTACAAAGGGAAAAGATAAAGATAAATCACATGCCAATTCCCATGGCACGTACTATATATTTATCAAACACATCAACGCAATTAAGCAAGTGAAAAGTGAGAATTAAGGAGGGGCCTAAACCCTTGGTTCATCAGTAATGTAACGGATACCCAATGCCTGGCACTGCCAGCACACTTTAAGTTGGGTAATAATCTGTGAGTAGTCTGGATTTGGTTGATTGATCAATTCCTTCCTCCAAATATGTATATCCTATTCCTAATATGAAACACAAGTGCACCGCACAACACCGAAGTGTTAATTAATTAGGACCCCAAATCCAAAAGCTAAAGCGGGCACACACCCACACACACAATAGCTCACACAAAGGAATAACATTATAAAAAGATAGATACCAGAGAGACAGAAATAATAAGCAGAGAGAGCGACGATGCCATCTCTGATCTACGAATGCGAGACGGTGTTCGCTGCCTTCAGTTGTGTGTGTCAGCATTAACCTCTTTTATTGTTAGATCCAATCTCTCTCCCTCAATTTAACCCTAACTACCCTTCCTTTCATTTTCAGGTACTTTCTTCGCCTCTTAGTGTTTTTCTTTCTCGTCGATCTTCTCACACATTCACTTTATACACAATCCAAATCCGCGAAATTTCCACTTGTTTGCTTCCTCTATATTATCATTCTTCACCAACTCCATTATTTTATTTTTCTTAATTCAAAAGCAAAAATACTATTCTCTGCTCCAAATCTTTGTCCGCTACTGCTCATTTCAGTGATTTGGATTGAGCTCCTAACTACCTTCCACGGAACTGAAAATCAGTGGAGAAGGATTCGGAGCAGAAACAGTTGCCAATCTTGAATCCATTTTAATTTTTCCTAAATCAGGTTTTCTGCAATTTAACAATGGCGAAGCTGCAATGAATTGGTGATATAGCGTAGATAGAAGAGAGAGAGAGAGAGAGAGAAATAGGAGAAAAATCAGATGGAAGATATTTCCAAATACGTGCACAGTCCTGTACACGTGGCAGTGGCGAGGCGTGACCACGCTGCACTGCGCCACATAGTTTCCACCATTCCTGGACTTGCGAAGGCTGGTGAGGTGAATACAGAAGCGGAATCTCTCGGGGCGGAGCTAAAAGCCGATGAGGTATCGGCGGTTATTGATCGGCGTGATGTTCCGGGAAGAGAGACACCTCTTCACCTGGCGGTGCGTCTCAGGGATCCTGTCTCTGCTGAGATTTTGATGGCTGCGGGTGCTGATTGGAGTCTGCAGAATGAGAATGGTTGGAGTGCTCTCCAAGAAGCCGTGTGCAGTAGAGAGGAGGCAATTGCTGTGATTATAGCGCGCCACTATCAGCCTCTGGCTTGGGCTAAATGGTGCCGAAGGCTTCCCCGCATTGTTGCTTCCGCTGCTCGAATTCGTGATTTCTATATGGAGATATCATTCCATTTTGAGAGCTCTGTTATTCCTTTCATTGGCCGCATTGCCCCTTCGGATACTTACCGCATTTGGAAGCGCGGTTCTAATCTTCGCTCTGACATGACACTTGCTGGTTTTGATGGCTTCCGCATACAAAGATCTGATCAAACTTTTTTGTTCCTCGGAGAGGGTTATGCTTCTGAGGATGGGAATTTGAATCTGCCGCCGGGTTCTTTGCTTGCTCTTGCTCATAAGGAGAAGGAAATCACCAATGCTTTGGAAGGAGCCGGTACGCAACCGTCAGAAGCTGAAGTTGTTCATGAGGTTTCGTTGATGTCTCAGACGAATATGTATAGACCTGGTATTGATGTTACTCAGGCTGAGCTTGTTCCCCATTTGAATTGGAGGAGACAAGAGAAGACGGAGATGGTTGGGAATTGGAAGGCAAAAGTTTATGACATGCTCCATGTGATGGTGAGTGTGAAGTCAAGACGAGTTCCAGGTGCTATGACTGATGAGGAGCTTTTTGCTGTGGATGATGGTGAAAGTATGATGAATGGAGAAAACAATGATGAGTATGATGATGTGTTGACTGCTGAAGAAAGAATCCAGTTGGATTCTGCACTGCGTATGGGGAACGCTGATGGTGTTTGTCAGGATGAGGAACATGGAGGCGGCTTTGATGGTCAGGAAAATGGTTCTGCAGCTTCCTATCAAAATTGTGACGCCAATGGTGCGGTTAAAGAGAAGAAGAGCTGGTTTGGTTGGAACAAGAAAAACTTGAGGGGTGGCAGTGATGAACCTGAGGATGCAAAAACTAAGAAGTTTTCAGGTGATCAGCAAAAGCCACAACCTGAGTTTCTGAAGGAGGATCCTGGAGAGACTAAGAAGGGAAAGGATAAAAACTTTAAAAAGAAAAAGAAGAGAGGAGCAATTAATGAGACTAAGAATGAGAGTGAATACAAAAAGGGCCTAAGACCTGTCTTGTGGTTGACACCCGACTTCCCTTTGAAAACTGATGAGCTTCTGCCTCTGCTTGACATCTTAGCAAACAAGGTTAAGGCTATTAGGAGACTCAGAGAACTTTTGACAACCAAACTTCCTCATGGAACCTTTCCTGTTAAGGTAATCCAAATATCCCTATAATTTGTCCCTTAGTACTTTAATTTTTTATCCATTGTTGCTTTACTCTGCACTCTTGTAGTTATAATATTGATACTTGTATCTTTAGAGAACAAAAGTAGGAGTTTGTTCAGAGTTGTAGTTTATCTAAACATTCTTCCTCCTCCTCTCGACAGTGCTTTGTTTGTTTGTTTTGGGTTGAGGGACCAGGTTTTCTTTGACGTTGCATTGGTTACAGATTTTTTTCTAGTGTCACAAATGGGTGCACTACAATTTTTTTGATTTGCCCGTCAGAGTCCAAATGTTGATGGTTAATTGTCGCTAATAAAGACTGATGAACAAAATGATCATTTCTATGTACTAACATCATTCTATTGCCAAATATGCAGCTTGAGTTCATAGAATCATTTTTTAAGATGTTTGTGGTTTCTAGAATTTTTTTTCTTTGGATATTTGTTCTAATTAAACACTTGCATTGGGGTTGAGTTAAAAGAACAAAAAGTTTCCCTTGCCTCTGGTTTATACCCAGCATTCTTTAAGCTGACACATTTAGTTTCCCTTCTGTAGATTAGTTCATGAAAATATGTAATTCTTCATCGTGTTGAACTATATATTGCAAACCAAATTCCATATTGTTGCCTTAAATTCTTCGATACTACAGTTGTTTCTTTTCTATCATTCAATCCAGATTTTGCTCCTGCATTTGAGAACTCTACCCCTCTTAAGTGGAGTTATGTTGCTGATCTAAATGTAATGGACATCAACAGTCATAAGCACACTTCTAAATAAAATTTTCCTTACATTACCGAAGTGAAAAATACTGAAATCCGGTGTGATATTCTTTTTGAACCATTTAGAGACACTTCTAAACATGTTAGGTGTATATGGATATATTTTTATTCGTTGGTTAACATTCCATCCTTGTCAACAGGATTGCATAATATTAAAATCAATTATGCTATATAATACGAAATTACAAATAGTCATGGATATGGAATTCTGTGAATTACAAAATAACAAATCACGTTGCATGGTTTGTGTTAATCAGCTGAGAGAAGAGATTAGACAATTAGTTTAACATGCACAGTACAAATTCAATGGATTGTGTACTTCATTAATTTATCATTTTATTGGCACATATATTCCCACTGTGCCCACAATAAACAACATTGTGTAACTGCCTCTGTGTTGTGGCATACTTTGTATCAATGCATGTTTCATATGTCTCTGGTTATGCTACTGCTTGCAGGTAGCTATCCCTATAGTCCCTACTATACGGGTCATTGTCACTTTTACAAAGTTTGAGGAGCTTCAGCCAGCAGAGGAGTTTTCAACTCCGCTATCCAGTCCAGCATACTTCCAGGATGCCAAATCCAAGGAATCAGAAGGGTCGTCGTGGATGTCATGGATGAAAGGAAGTCGTGGTATGCTGTCCAGTGACTCTGATAGTCACAGATACAAGGATGACGTTGACCCTTTCAATATACCTTTAGACTACAAATGGGTGGATGCCAATGAGAGGAAACGCCGTATGAAGGCAAAGAGAGCCAAAATTAAAAAACATAAGAAGCAGACAGTTGCAAAAGGAGGGGATGGAGCGCATCAAGGGATTGAGGATGTGGAAGAATAATAATAGCATGGTATCTTTGTTATTGCTGCTTTTATAATCGTTGTCAGAGAGAAAGTGTAAGCGTCATTGTGCACAGCTGACTTTACTTTTCACTTTGGATGATCTAGCCAAGAATATACCGGAAGCTCTTTGGGTGATAGTTACACTTCAAGAAAAGGGTGCCACTATGTTTTTCCCCTTTTGCGATGTTGGATTATGAAGAGAGATTTCGTCATCTGGAAATAATTGTGTTGTCATTTGAAGAGAAAACGAAGAGAAAGAGTCGAATATGGCCTTCAATTACTTGGCTTCATTCTGATTTCCCCAAGATACCGATATTTGTATGTACATCTGTATCTCTGATTATCGATTTTGCATTTTTGTGAGTGGTATTTCTGTTTTCACTGTTCGTTCATCAAGTTTTGCCTATTCTTTTAAACTGACTTTGGCATGGTAAGATCTGTTGGAATTTGTATCTAATCATCGAATACAAGAACATTTTTTCCCCACTTAGATATGTTGCATTTTTTAAGTCACTTCATCTTTTTTCAAAAGTTTTTGTAATTAACATTTCGATATGCAGTACTAGTTAGGGAATTAATTTTTTTGTTATTAATAATGATGTTGAGATATCTGCATTGGAAATCCTTAGAACACTTATTAGTATTTTGTCTTAATATCTTTAATAAAAATATGAACACTTATTAGTATTTGTCTTAATATCTTTAATAAAAATATGATTTCATTTTAAGAAATATCTCTCTACCATACTTTTTAAAACTTACATTTTGTTATTTGTTGAAATTTGTTGAAAATCACCAACTTCAGTAAATATTCTAATTTAATGAGCTTATTATGGTTTTGTATTTTTTTTTAATAAATTTCAGTCGATAACTAAAAATGTTAAAAAAAAAATGTGATAGAGGATGTTTTAACTTTTGAACATTCTTTCTATTACTCTTTTTTAACACATTAATAGTTTTTATTGTTGTTTTATAAAGTCAGAGGCATGCTTATCATTGGGTAGATCCATGTCCATGGCCTTTTTATTTTTTAATAATTTTTTTATCCTTATTAGTTAATGTATATTTAGTTGGAGATTGTATTTTATACTTCAAAATAATATAATAAACGAGGATATAGTAAAGAATTAAATAGTAACTTTTTTATAAAAATTAAAATTCTATTTGCTTAATTTTTGTGCAAAATTTTATTCAAAAATAAAAATCAGTATTTTTAAAACACTTTTATTTTTTGCGAAGTTATTATAATTGAGATGAAAAGATAATATACATAAAATATTTTTATTAAAGAGCACATTAAACAATCGTATAGTTCCATCATGTTTTTCTCCTACGACCGATAGCCAATTCCAATTATTTATAGAATGGATATAAAAGCAAAAATACTCGAATACATCAGATCAAAGTCTTTGATCAATTTTCTCGTTGAAACATGCAATATGTTAAATCTTTGGTGTTTCATAAATTTAAAACGTCAGGTATTAAAGAAATATATTTGGCGTAGGATATCTCAGGTTGGTTCTAGTTTGGAGAGGATGCGCCCAGTGTTTATCCCAACTAGTAAAAATTTGAAGATGGAACAGTTCCATACCCAAAGCGTTTGATGAATTACCAAGGAACTCGGCGTGGTGAAATAGAACAAAACAAAACCACGCAAGAAATACCGGACTCGAAAAACTAGGATAAAGTATTTTGATTCTTTCATCATTTGAAAATAGAGATCGTGCTGTTTTATTTTGGCATATGTACAATAATTATACACACAAAGAATCGTATTACTATCACAGTTAGCAATGATCTAATTTACAGACGTAACTCTACCAAAATCTATCCTTGTTGACACTCAAGTATCCAGCCATTACCTTCCCCCCAGTATTTCTCATTCCATCTATAAGATAAGACCACGTAGAACCCAATGCCCCAACAAAAAAATCTGAGTCAGCAGCCATCAAGAAATTAACTAGTGGATAATTTGTGCTGGTTTCCCTTCCAAGGCTGGCTTCATAATCAGCCATTGACATGTTAGTCCTAAATTGGCGTTTTACCCTTGTATAGTGAAAATTCCAATGAGAATACTCTCTGGTTTTGTCAATGACTTCCTGAATCAAATTAGACCCTTATGGTGTTAGAATGTATTGAAAACTATAATCCAAAAGATAACTCAAAATAATTAGCAACTAGAAAGCTTTATGTCTGGTAACAACCGTGGTACCTGCATCTCAGTGGACAGCCAAATGCTAGTAAGGTATGGGAAATGCCTCCTAATCCGATCAGCAAGGTGCATGTACTCTTCAAATCCAACCACCTTCATTTCACATGCTTTGTCTCCCATTCTTACATGCATACCTAGAAGAGGCCTAGGGACCCATGGCTTGTGATTGGACCACACATATTCATCAATATCAGATCTTGGCTTTGCACCGCTTTCCTGAGGCAAAGGAATAAAGGAAAGTTATTTACACTAATACAATTTAACAAACTTTATATGAAAAAAAATATAATACTACCGTGGCATTTATCTATTTGGGGAGAAACTAAGTAAATTTCTAACAGGACCTATTTTTTTTTCCTCCCTCGGTGTTTAGATGCAAGGCATGGTTATAATGTACTACTACTCTTTAATTTTCTTACACAACAGTGCAAAATTAACTATAACCTTTGGCCAGTCCCCAGCAAGGCTTTGAAGAACCATCTTTGCAGCTAATTTTCCAAAGGCAATATGGCGGGCCTCATTCATTAAATTGCATGTGTATTCGGTTGGGAACCTCATTAAGTAGCGTACTGCCTGGAAACAACATTTTTGGCAACAAGATTAAATCATGAACTTCTGCTAAAATGAGGACACGAGTCCTTTTTTGCACATGTGATAGGTACCTGTGCTCTCCACCACCGTCTATCCATTTTTCTATGAGAAGCTAACAAAGTCCCATTTATATCAGTTGTAGGTTGCAAATAATCCCATGGAAGTCCCCATTTCCTGATATTGACATTGGAAGAATAAACTCATATAAGTTGAGGTTCTCAGTATGGAAGAAATCTTAAATATCTGATTGCAATTGTGAGAGGTTACCTAGGAGTAGGTCCAGCCCATATATGCTTAGATGTATAATTTTCTTTTGTGGTCACAATTCCCTTACTCCATGCCTCCTCACTTTTCATGAGTTCATATGCACGCTGACGGCATTCTAAGGATGTTTCTGGAAAGAAGTAACAACTCCAACTAGACCGCGAAGAACCTGCACATAGAAGAGTGCCCCACTTGCAATGTCATCAAAGTTGTATTGTTTTGTTTGGCAACATTATTCATAACATTTGAAGAATCTTGTTGAGACCAGATGTTCACATTGTACATAAGTTGTTAAGCCTGAATTCAACGGAGAACACAATAAGTAATGACATGGTTTTCTCACAAACAACATACCTTTGCAACCACCATGATCAGCCCTGTTATAATAGTTAGTAACAAGGACTCTTCCTTCTTTGATTGCGATTCCAAGAAGTCCACACATCCCAGCAATCTGAGCCCCAATACCATATCCAGGTGATTTCTCCCAGTCAGTAACAAGAAACTTCACATTTGGGCTGCTACAGTTTAAAGGATGCTGATGGATCCATATGTCACGCTGCACTTTTCTAGTCAAGGGATAGTTTTCTCCATCGGATCCTGCAATCTGCAAAAGCTTCTTTATGAACAAACTTACAACACTCCATCTAATTTTTAATCATGAACATTGTAAATGTCATCTTATGTTCTAATGAAGTTCCAAAATCTTCCTCAAGCATCTATATGCTGTTTTACTATTCATAATTATATCCCAAATGTTGCAATCATGCATTTAAAAAATTGAAATAAGATGGAAACTAACAACCACATAAATAAAAACTGGTTATGAAGAGATGATTGTTATGGAAACTGATACCACTTCACTAGCATATTTAGAGGTGACAAATATAAACCAAATATTGGTACCAACAAGTACACTAAACAAATCATGTTTGCTAGTGAAATAATTTATGGTAAAACCAAAACACTAGAGATATAGTTAAGAACGCACCCAAGGTGGATAAGCCCCCTCAGATGCAGCTTGGTGCCTAAGATTTTGCATCTGCCCATTGAATGCAGCAACAGGGAATTTCTGCAAAAATCCCTTCCAGCTTGTCCATGGTGGGAAGCTCTCATTTCCCGTTCGCTTATCAAGATAACCATATAGCTGTGTTTTCAACTTGCAATTTTCCAAATGTGGGGCATTAGGCAAACTGGACCCACTAATTCCATGTTTCTGCAAGTACTCTCTATCACCACTTATGGATTCATTCAACGCATCACTCCAAGCTGAAAAAAGTAATGAGACTCTCTCATCATCATCATCATCTCGCTCTCTACTGATCTTTGTATCCTGTAATCTCTCAGTTTCCTTAAGTTTAAAATGGCAGTCCGAACTTGTGACCATATCTAAGAAAACCAAGAAAACACATTCCACCGTTAATTAAATTTAACCTACCCATAATAATTAGATTGATCAATACGTTAGTGCATCACTGTCATCACTTCTACGTGTATCGTTCTACTATAAATAGTGACTACATGAATGTCATAAATGTAATAGTACTGCTTATGCAACAAAACAATGTATAGTCTCTAGCAAATGCAGTCCAAGTCAAAAAAGAGGTTATTAGAGTGTGCTTAACGTAAAGAAAGTAATTTAAGTATCCATTAAAGTTGCGTCATGCCCAAGCCTAACTCGTTCTCATCAAGTTCGCTTCATTGATAAACGTCCTTGAATACAACAAACTTTAAGAAAAGGTTAGGAACTCATAATAAACTCGATTCTTTATCTTAAAAAAAATACAAAAGAAGGAAGAAAAAAAGGAAAATAAAATTGGTTCTCCATAACCCAGTTTCAAAATTCAGGAAAAAGCACCCCATTACCATAAAAACAAAACAATATAAAGAAATAAAAGAATAAATAAGAAGTGGTTGAAACGAAGGAGGAGCTCGACTCACTGACACCATTAGAAGTAGAATTCCCTGATGAATTAGCCATAGACAAGGTTGAAAATGAAATGGGTCCAAACTGAAAGGTGCCAAAGGAAGTCAAAGCAGCCAAGAACAAAGTGGTGAGGCATACTCCACACAGAAATCCCACCACACAAATTTGACAAGGAAACGAAGTACCCATTTGGAAGGCTCTCTGAGAAACCACTCTCTCAATAGACTTGTGATTCAGTGTCTCCATTTCCCTTCTCTCACAACGATTCTTTCTTTATTACAAAAGCTTATCCAGTGACCCTTTTCCTCGTGAACTAAAACACTAATCCGTGACCGATCCACAGTTAACTTCAACCACTCCGAAGACAGAGAGACCCAACAAATCACACAATTATTTGCAACTGTGTCCTTAAACACTCTTGTGGGGCCATCCTCGCTATCCTTGCAACTGTAAAATTAATGTCAAGTTTCCATCAAAATTTATCAAAACCACACTCATACAGAATGAGTCAGGGAAGGACAGTATACATAAAAAGAAACCTACATATTAGCATGGATGCTAAACCAGCTAGAATAGCGTCATAAAATTTATATAAAATTGGAAAAGAAAATGTAATTCACACCCTTTCTTGAATCTTGATGTACACATAGTTTCACAACAATATTAATACTAAAAATAGTATATAGAGAGAGAGAGAGAGAGAAAATAAGTTACAGTGATGGCTTAGTAAATTAAGTTGGAGCCAGAGAAAGTCTAACCTAACCGAATTATTAGAAGCCAATGACCAAAAAAAATGGAACTTTTGAAAACAGTTTTGAAAATAACAAAGCTTGTCATGGAAAGGTGGGCATGGCCCTGACCTGGATTACTGGTTATGAAAAGACTTGCAAATGCAGGTTGGAAAGGGAAAGCATGAGCAGAGAAACACATAAACACGTGATGAAAATGACAAAAGTTATAATCGGGGGAAGAAGATAAGAATATGTGGCAACAGCTTTACCAGAACACCTCAGAAACAATGACACGGATTTTTATCTATAAGTTCAGCATGGAAATAAATATATTATTATTATCTCATTTATTATTATATTTAGAACATAGAAGGGATAAATAATTTTGAAAAAGGGTAAAAGGATAGGACATTTCAACAGAAGCAAGAGAAAGCCTCGGGAAGGTGAATGCAAGGGACAAAAACAGGTTAAGTACCTTTGTGTTTGCTTAGGAACAGAACATATGAAGGGGTGCAGTGAAGCAGGACAAGAGTGGGGGAGGTGTTACCAATGGAGAAGAGTATCATGTAGTGTAGTTGCCACATATATTCTTCAACTCTTCACTCTTCTCTATCCGTGGTCCCAACAATTTTCTTTTTTCATAATATATATATGTATCTATCTGTCCTTTAACCAAGATGCTAGCTAAGTTGTTTCTTTTATTTCAAGTGGAAATTTTCAATTTTCATTGCCTAAAAGAAAGGAATCGGTCCACTTGTCATGACTTGTACTTTGTGATCATGAAGATGAAAAGAACACGCCACAAGAAACTTTTCAATTCAATCCTCACAAATTATAATGCTTCCTTTCTTTGTTAATTAAATAAACCAAGAAACAAGTTATCATTCGGTTGGAGAAAACCTGATTACTAGTAGCGTTACAAACAAACATTACGCAACAGGTGGCTTTTTCGGAATCGTTAAATTACATGGTTCATTATTTATGGATAAAAAAACAACCATATAATTTAACATTTATAAATGAGTATTATTGTATCAAATTTAAAATTAATAAATAAGAAAATAGGTTATAAACTATTAATAAGCTATATACATTTACGTGATTGGTAGATTATAAATAAGTATTATTGAATCAAATTTAAAATTATATAATAAAATAGGTGAACTATTAATAAGTTATATATGTTTCTCGGTCTTCTTGCATGTAACTATTAACTGTGTGGACTTGTGTACACTAATATAAATTATAGTTACTCTTATGTTTTTTAATAAATTTTGCTGAATAATTTAATTCTAAAATTATTAGTTAAATTAAAAATTTTAATTACTTAAATTATATTATCATAATTTTAGATCAATTTAAAATTATTTAATACTTTATTTATATATATTAAAATTTAAGTAATATATACTTCTGAAATCTATAAAAACAAGAATTTATTATACTTTTACAATTATTAAATTTTGACAAAATTTGATACAAATAATCAAAATCATATATAATTATAATTCAACAACATAATCAATAAAAAATATTTTTATATTAAATTATTGACAGTATAAAAATAGTGTAACTTATATTGATACAATTTGAAATTTTCTCTGTGTATATATTTCATGGTTATAATAAAAATGAAATATCAAAATATAATAGATAAGAAAATAATATAATAATTAAATGACAAACCAAAGATTAAGAATGATAAAAAAAATTAATATTTTATATTATATTTATTTATATTTTTATAAAAATAATTAAAATATTCAAAATTAAATAGTTTAAATTTTAAAATATATTTTATATTATATTATATATAATAAATATTGGATGGATAAAATTCATATTAAGTAAACATTATATTAATTATATAAGTAATTTTTTTTCCTTAACATAAATTTAATACATCATTTAGTAATTAAAAATAATATTACAATGGTTTAAAAACATAAATAATAAAAAATAATATTATAAAATAAAATTATTAATAATGTAAAATACTAAAATAGAATTTGTGTAAAGAAAGTATGTTAAAATGTTATATTACTCTTAAAAATTAAAAGTTAAATTTATTTATGTGATTAATTAAATATACAGAAACAGATATATCCTTGTTATTTTGGATTTTTTTCACGGAATATTTTATTTAATTTAGAGTACAAGTTTGGAGAATTTTATCTTGTGAAGTTAAAGATTAAAGACTGAAAAAATCTCTCGAAATAAATTTAGAGATGAAAACTAAGATTGTACTCTCTAACTCATTGAATCCTTGAATATATATAGAAATAATATAATTTTTTAAATTTTTGTATACACACATATGACACATGATTTTTTTTTGTTTTCCTTATATATATATATTATTTTTCAATTTAATTTAATATGATAATTTATTTTTAAATTTAAATTTATTAAAAGAGACTTATTAAATACCTCTATCTTTTCTTTTCTTTTTCCAATGTTAAAAACTTGTGGGTGTTTTATAGGGGAAACTAGAAAATAAGAAAAGAAGAAGAAGAAGAAAATACCCCAACTCAAAGCAAGAACTAACAATGGAGATGAAAGAATATTAGAGATGCAAGAACAAGGAGCAATGAGACACTCCTACACTTATTTCTTAACCCACGTGAGTGTTATTTTTAAGTATACTTTTTCTTCTCAAACTAATTTTTAAGAGCGTTATTAACATATAGATTTTAACAATTTTTTATGAAAATATTTGGTAGGAGATCAATCCCTTTAAATTTTTAAGAATCTTAAAATAAAAATATTAAATTTTTATATTTGGTATATATGAATGTTTAATTATTTAGGAAACTAACATTTTTAATAATTTGTTTAATTATTATTAGTAGTATAATCATAACTATGCAAGTTGACTTGCATAAAACCCAGTGCTCAAATAAAGTTAGATTTGATTTGGCATTTTAGAAACTCAATAATTTTAAACATTTTAAATCCAAGTCTATATAAGCATGTTACTTGCATCCGATTAAGATGGATAACATGAATAGATAACTCTAATTACAACTGCCCCACTCCTTATAATCTTAGAGGAACAATAACCAGATGATGAGTAGAAGAAAAATACCTAACCATACATAGTTAACACTATTCACATTAATTTTGTACCTATGACCATCTTTAAGAAGAAATAGAAGGGAAAAAAAAATGGATTGGAGATAAGTATAAGAAAAAAGAAGAGAAGGGAAAGAAAAGAAATAAGTAAATCTATAAATTAAATATATTTATTGCATTATTAACTTTTTATATTTTTATTATTTCAAATTTAAAAAAATAAATTGAAAATTGAAGTTTAAAAATTAAAATGCCAAATAAGCTATGATATTCATTTAATATTTTTTGTAGAGTTGCCCATAAATTAAGAGCGTCTCTAATTGAATTTTTTTTTTCTCTATTCTCTGATAAATTTATCGTAATCTCCTTTCAGAACATTTTATCCCTATACAGTGTTTATACTCTAGTGTTTAATTAAAACTTTTTATCTATGAAAATAATAATAAAATTTATGTTGAAATTGTTCTAATTTTAATACTATTTTAAACTTTTGATTTACTGTATCATACATAGTATACTTAAAATATTGCTATTTGCTACTCCAACCACCCATGATCTTTCTGCATTGAAAAGAATAATTATGTAATGTAAATTCTATAAACAAATAAAGTTAAAAGTAATAATATTTGTAAACAAATTTAACTCGATACAAATTATAAAAAATTGAATGAAATTCAAGAAAAAAAATTGCAAAAAAAGTAAATAAATAAAATTTAAAACTAATAGCACAAAATGTAACTAAAAAAACATTAGAAATTAAAAACCAGATTAGATCGAATTTTATCAATTCATAAAATTAGATCATTCAATTTAATTTAAAACATTATTAAACAAATTAAGTTAAATATAATATTATATTTAGAATACTCCAAACAAATTACAATATATTTTTATTATTAAATACAATTCTTTTACGTAAAATTTAATCTAAGTGGAACCATATCCCTATCAAAGGTTAAAGTTAAACATTTGCTCCGCCGAAGGGTTTAGAGGGCCAAAGCTTTGAGCAACAATCAAAATAATTAATGGGACATGTGACATGTCAATGATTAATCACATTCGCATTTGCTGTGAGTGAGCAACTCGTGTCAAATAATTGGCACTGTATTAGATACCTGGACCAATGATAAAGTGAGTGTGAGTGTAAGAGAAACAGCGTTGCATGATAGATGTGATTTTAGAAAGAAAAGAGTTGAATGCTAACGCCAATTCGTTGGAAATGCAGAATAGAGATGGGAGTGGTTGTAATTTATCAACTTAGAATACAACGTATTTAATAACATAAAATTATAATTTATTTAGTTAATATATTAATAAAGTTATTTGATGAATAAAAAAAAGTTTATAGTTTTTTTTGGGTGCTTGACATCTTGAAATAATATATTTAAAGATAAGTTCATATTAGATAAATTATTTTAACGAATAATTATTTTTTTATCAAATTTTCAATTTACATAATTTTTTTTAATTTTAATTTTTGTACTCAAACTCTATCTCTTCAAATTTTTTTAAGAAATTTATCAACACAGTAATATATTTTTCAAAGACAACAAAATAAAGAAAAAAAGGAATTAGTTCCCAGTTATACTAGTATAAAAGAGGTTATACCAATTTAGGAGTTATTTTTAAAATGGAAATACAATTAAAAACATGTTATTCTAAAAGTAATTATTTTCTCTTAAAAAATTATATTGAAACTATAATCCCGAATGATTCACTCACCATTTATATCCAACTTTTATTGGCTGTAATTACGAAGTTACTCTAAAAAAATTGTAAAGTTGACTAGCTAAAATTATTTTTCTATAAAACGGATCAGATTGAATTTGTGTTGCTGTTGACTTTCATTTTGGTTTTAATTAATGATGGTCTCATGTCTTATGGTGACATGCATAGGAGAGTTGTGTAGTAAAAAAAAAATATCTATATGTAAGTTTATAAATTTTTATATTTAATTTAAATTTTTATTTATTTTATATCTAACAGTTAATAAAATAATAAATTATATTTTATTAAATATAGTTAAATAGAAAATTTAAAATGAGTATAAAAATTTTTAGTATAAAAAATTCTGTCATATATATATATATAAAAGATGTGATTAAAAAAAGAATGTAATAAAAAAAATTTAAAAATATAAAATTTTTAGTGATAAATTCACCTATTATATTTAAGTGTGTAATTTGAGTTAGATTTGAATTGAATTACATAATAATATATATATATATATATATATATATAAAAGATTAATAAATATATATATAAATTTTATTTATTTATTTATTTTATGTAATTCGTAATCTAAGCTTGTTTGTTGTAAAAGAATAAAATAATAATAAGTCAGCACATTTATTGCTTTTGTATTTTTAATTAATTTATTTATACCTTTCATTGAATTAATAAGGAATAAAATATATGCTTAGTATAGAGACTATAAACACATGCATAGATCCGCTTTATTAGATATTATCTATTATATATGACAATTGCATGTACAGTGTGAAAATTATATCTATTAAAAGCAATTTTTTATATGCATGAACATTTGACTTTCGAGAGACACGTGCAATACCCTAATACGCCTTGGTTAAAGATGCTTAACGCTCCGTTTGGATAAAATAAAAACAGGATTTTTTTTCAATCGAGTAAAAAAGTGATCAAATAAAAAAAAATACATCATTTGAATCGGTCATTTTTTTAATGAAATAATTTAATATTTATGATATATAACTTTATAGAGTAATTATTACATAATTGTATTTTTCAAGTTCTAATAAAATAAAAAATTGATTTTAGTTTACGATAAAAAAATATTTCAAATTTTAAACTTGTAAATTTAAATTTAAACATAATAATAAATTAATTTTAATTTATAAAAAAAAATTTATAAAAAAATTTAAAATTTAAATTTACATATTATAACAGTAGAAACTCCTCTCCAAGTGATAATAATTATCACTACTCTTCTAATTCATCTATTTTGAATAGCATTGATTGTTAAAGTGGTTTGAATAACTCTTCAAAAATGATGCGAAATCCCTCTCTATTTTTGTTGTTGTAGTAAATGTTGTGTTCATTGGTTGCAATCTAGCAAAAGTGTCGAGAGAAGGAAAAACGGCAAAAAGCTTTGGGAGAGATGGGATACAAAAATCGAGTTTTATGTTTCGTAATCAGAAAAAGGAAAGATTAGGTGAGTGGGGCAAATGTTGTTTTGGGAGAGATAGGGATTAGAGTATGCGTTTATGGTACCTCTTCAACGTGGGCGGCTAGGGAGGGCTCTATAGAGATACTAAATGGACGCTAATTGCATTCAATGAGCATGTGGATTTGTCCTCGTATTACATTTTGCACTGGGCACATTAACTAGGCCAAATTAAAATATAAGGTCAATATATAAAATTCAGATATCACAGCTAAAGTTTCACTTGATTTCTTCCCAGTTTAGAGTGAAAGTGGTTTGTGCAGGCTGTACCTACCACCAAATGAGGCAAGTTGTTACGATTAAAGTAATAATTAGGGTAACACTTTTATTGGGTTTGTAGCAACTTGAATAGCTGCAATTCAAGATGAATTTGTAGCATAATTGCGAAACACTGAGTAAAGATAAAAAAAATTAATAAATTTTTTTTATATTTTTGCAATCAAGATTTTAAATGAAATGACAATCTAGACACAATTAATAAATAGGATCATTATTATATAATAATTTTTAGTTTTTTTATATTTGTATTACTAAATGAATTTAGCACATGCATTTTTTTTTTAATTTGAGTGTGAAGAATAATTTGTCTCCTAAGAAAGATTGCCTTCAAATATTAAAAAATAATAATAAAAATAAAAATGTTGTTTTAAAAAAAAATTGAAAACTTTGGAAAATAAACTTGGCTCTTGGAAGGCAAATCCTGCATTATGCTGACTTATACTTAGTATATAGAATAAGCTTCATACATGAGAAAGAGAAAAGTTTAGAAGTTTGGCCTTTCATAAAACCTCAAAATGTGACCAAAATAAATAGCACAAGTAAGAAATTTAGGAGTTTTTTTTTTCCAAAAAGGAAGCAAAATTTTTTTGCAAAGGCAACCAATTTTTAGAGATGAGCAAAAAGTTTTTTAAGAGAGAGTAAAAAATTTTAGAAAGTAAGAATAAAATTTTTAAGGGTAAAGATCTACAGAGAAAATAAAATTTTGAGGAAGGGGCTTTTGAATATCCAAATAAGAAAAAGCAGAACACATAAACGAGTAGAGCATGAGAGGGAAGAACAAGAAAAAAAAAGAAGAGAAAAAAAGCACAAATAAAAAGAAATATCATACCTACCATTAATTTATGCTTGGATCATTTCATCATCCTTCCTTATTGTATTCTCAAGGTTAGCCCTAATTCTTTTATTCCACATTTTGAAGCTTATTCACATAGTAAAGATAAATGAGGAATAGAAGTATTAGTGCTAAATCACATTTTCTATTATTCTTCCTTTTTTATTTTATTAATTTGATAAGTTAAATTTAACTTAGAGTGAGAATGGGTGCAAAGCTCTAAAACTTGAGTACAACTCTCACACTTAGGGCTATGCAGGATCTGACCAAACTGTCCCAATCCACACAAAACCAAAGAACCCACCCAAGCAAAACGGATTTGAATGGATTTTGGGTAAGCAAAATGAATTTTCTAAGTTGAAATGGTTAAGGATGGTTGGTAACAAATTTAAAATTGTGGAACAATCAGAACCTGCCATCGACCGAATGTGTGTGTGTTAAATTTAGGCATAGGCCCAGTTCGAGTCACTAGGTTTTAATTGAGAGATACATATCAAATGTGAACTTTTCCCTCTTTTCTTTAGTTCATGCGTTGTCCATCACTTTGTTATCTTTTTGCTCTACTAGGGTTTGAGAAATTCTACCGAGAAAGTCTCTCTTTCTTGTAACCATAATTTCTCTCTTTCGTCTTACAACTCTCACTCTTAACGCCACTTTCCTCTTTACTAAGGTAAGCATGTTTCTTTTTACTTTTTATTCCTTTGGGGTTATGGTTAGGATTTTTATTCTTTAGTTTTTGTTAATATTGTTCTATGTTTTTGTTGTTTGGTTTAATGAACTACTAAGTTTATGTTGTTGTGGGTGAGGGGTTTACTCCTTTTTTTTCGTGTGCGTCTACATTGTTTTGTTATAGTGTTATTTCTTATTCTATTGTCGTTTTATTTCTCCTCAATCAGTATGAATATGATTATGCACTTCTTCTCCATTTTAAGTTTTTCTTTCTTTCTACTTGTGTTCTTGTTGTTGCTTTTCCTTGCAAAGGTAAATTGACCAATTAGACTTTGATATTTCAGAAACGTTTAGTAATTAAAATCTAAGTACTTCTGATTTAACTGAAATATTTAGTGCTAAAAATACATGCAAAGAAAGTTTAAAAGGCTACACTATGATGAACCTTTGCTACATGCGCTTACATTATGAACAACTTCACAACTCAAAATAAACTTGAACTAGTTGCATACACTATCGTGCTATATTACTTTGCCTTAAATCATATTAAATTTGATTTATTATTGTAATTGATATTGACTACAAATTTGTTATGACTGGGAAATGTGTTTTCTTTCCAATTTTTTATTTCTCTTTTGCTTCAATTGCTATTTTTAATATTTATATATTCACATAATTTCCTATAGTATTGTTTTGACTTATGGAGAAAATTTTGAGATAGGATTTCTTCATCTGTTTTGATTTGTGTTGTCTTCTCCTCTATTGAGATGTTTTTTGTGTTTGGTAGTTTGTGATATAATGGACAAAAGTGGAAAAGATTAAATTAAAATAGTTTCATGTAATATTATATCATTTCATGCTTTTAGAATTAACACATATAATATAAATAGATAGATTGCTGCTATGCTTTCTTACAGGCTAAGAATATTTTGTATAGGTAATGATTTGTTTATATAAATAAATTACCTTTGCTACCATTTTGTTCTTTAATTAGTTTTCATTTTTTATGTTTTAGAAATTGTAAATTTAATTAATAATGTTTGCTGACTATGTACTGCTACCTTTCTTGTAGGCTAAGAACATTTTGTGCAGGTAACTAGTTATTTACATAAACAATTTACCTTTGCTACCATTTTATTTTTTAATTAGTTTTTATTTTTTATGTTTTAGAATTTGTAAATTGAGTTGATAGTGTCTGCTAAACAATGTGTCTAGTGCTAAATATAAATTACATGTGATCTTCTACTTTATTTATTTTTCTTTTATTTAAAGTTAACAGTATCAATTATGAATTCTAATTTAGATTATGTATCATGATTCTGATATGTTACAAATTAGAAATTCTACTAGTAGTGCACCAACATTACAGTATGCACACTAGTCATTTGAATTTTTGGTAATCTACTCACTTTGATTTTATTTTATTTTTATTTATAATTTCTATCAAATATTGCTATGATTTGGTTATATTAAAACTATTTATATTTTGTTATGATAAAAAAAAAATAGGTTGCATGTGTGGATACCACCAAAATATAATTTGTGGATGTGATTTTTAGATAATTTGGTTAATATAGTGGATATGGTTATTAGTCTATCTTTCATTAATAAGGGTATTTTAAATTAGAGTTTTTTGGCATATGTAAGTGAGTTCTACTAAAATTTTTTGTAAATGTTCTTATTGGATAATTTAATTATATATAGTGGGTAAGTAAAACTAATGTTTTATATTTCATTAATTAAATTTTTTTAGCAACTTGCTATAGTTTATTATTATCAATTTTAGACCATTTTTTTAATTTTAATTTAGATTTTGGCATGCATCCAATTTTTTTTACTATAAATTTTATTCCTAGTTTTATTTTTTTAGTTAAATAAAAAAACCATATATAATAATAATTTAAAACTAACCCAATATTAATTACTATTATAAATATTTTTTTAATAAAATAAATTTTTATTCCTAAATCTTTAATAAAATTCAGTATAAGGCTTAAGTGAAAGAAACAGTTTTTTGACAACAATAATTTTTATTGAATTTTTTAATTAGACTTGACTAATTTATTGAGTTATTTGATAGGTCCAAATCTGAACTTTTTAAAAAAAAATTAAGACAAAATTAGACTTCTTTTTATTTGATTCAATTAGTAGTAATTACTTAATTTTAGGCCTGAATCCACCCATAATCGATTGTTGATCACTCTAGAACTGAGCTACATGTCTGTCCCTACATCTATTGCTTTGGTCATCTCACATTTATCTTTTCAATTGCAAATGTCATGGAACATGGCATTTTGGTAAGATTTTTGGGTTTGTCCAACGACTTAAGATTTGAAGTTGTTGGTACCTTCCTTTATATATATATATTAAAAATATATTAAATTATTTTTTTATTTCAGTAATATTTATAAATAAATAAATAGAATATTTTTTATGTTTCAATATTTTCTTTAAGTTTATTTTATTATTTATTTTACTTTTACTAGTAAATTATAATAGTGATAATAGTTTAAAATAAAGGCAAATAGACTCCCTAATGTTATTATTATTATAAAAAATATATCAGTTTTTATTTTTTTAGATAATAATAAATAAATAAATAAATTTGTGTTAATGATAGTGATAAAGTGAATAAAGGAAAATAAAAAATATTATCTGTATCATAATATTTATTTTTTTATTATTATTTTTTATTAATATTAATGTCTTCCTTATTTTTTTATTAAATTAATGTAGACTTATTTTATTGTTCTATTATTTCATGATTAATAAATTAATTTTATTGTAAATTTTATAATAAAATATAATAAATAAATGCATAGAATTATTACAATAATTTATAATGCTATTGTGTAGTGATTATACCTTTATGCGTTATAAAATTGTTAAAATTTATGTGTATTAACGTTACTTTAGATTTTATATACTATTAATATATTTTAAAAATTTTGATTTTTAAAATTAATCAATTATATATTTTTTTATTTAATTAATTAAAGTTCATCATTTAGAACATTTTAATCATATTAATATAACGATTTATAATATTATTGTGTAGCGTCTATATCTTTATACACTTTAATCTCAATATATGTTTTAACTATTTGCAATATAGTTGAATAATCTCTTTCACCTTCTATATGTTTTTATCGTAAGATGTATGTATAACTGCGTTATATAATATCTTAAATATTATAATTTTATGAAAATAATTTTAATTTTAAAATAAACTTTCTTTTATTAAATTTAATTTTAATTAATCAACTTAAAATTTTTTAGTTAGAACTATATGACCTTGAGTTATAATTATACACGAGATATATAATATATAAGAGAGAAAAACTAGATTCGTTAAGTCAAAATAATTTTTAAAATATTTTTTTCTAAAATATCATTTAATATTTTAAGAAATAAATTTTTCTTCCTTTAAAAATAGTAACACTCATTATTTAAGGGTTAAATTAAAATAAATTTATACAATTAAAATCGGTTGCAATGTTGAAAAATTATTAATAATTAATACAAATATAAAAAATATTGATCTAAAGTTTCTCTCAAGTTTAACTAAGAAGATGAATGCAATAAAATTTATTATCAGTAGATATAAAGGGACTAATGGAAAATGAGATAACATAACAAGAACTTTACTACCAAAAAGAAGTCCAAGAAAGGTTATAGTTTTTGGGTCACATGGTGTGCTTCGATCATGGATCCCCCTTTGTTGCCGCTTTCATTGATTTGAATTTCCAGATTTTGTCTCCATTTTCATCCAATTAATAAAGACCTCACTAGCAATTAAGCTACTCAGCCTTTTAGCCAATGAAGAAAAAAGGAATCAGCAAATGTTGATGTTTTATCCAAGCAACCACCAACACCATGCAGCTAAGGTTTGCATGGCCTCTATCTTGCAAGTTAACATGGGCACAGCGTATAGGGTGTTGAGATATTTGATTTTACGATTGGTGTTAGCCGTGTCAAAATAGTGTCCTCTCACTTCTTGCTGGTAAGGGATGCTGTTGACAATATTTGATATTTGTGATGTCTTGTTTTCGTACACATTAGGGTAGGCAACCCGGCAATTGATAATCTGACAAAGGAAAATAATTCCTTATCATCCATTAAGAGCCTTTTGTTTAAGATTATTTTCATGAAAAAAAATTGTTTTTCAAAAAGTATTTACTTTTAAAAATCTATGATAGTTTGGTTAGGATTATGAAAAAAATCAGAACATAAAAAAAATCTTATTTTAACTTTTTTAGGTAACCTATATATTGAATAGTAGTTTTTATAATTATAACTAAATGTAATTAACGTTTAATTTTAATAAAAATCTTTTAAAATATCCTCCTTTTTTTATTCAAAGCTAAAACAAACTGCAGGTTCTAAATTAGAGTGAAATGGGCGATCGAAGGCAAGTGATAAAAAAGAAAAAAAAAATATAATAAATGATATGATATGAAAAAAGAGAAAAAAAAAGTATAAAAATATAATAGGTGTCCAGAATATTTACCACGACAACTCTTGTGATCGCTTTATTTTGAGGACATGTTCTCCTTCATCTCGATTCCGCAGCAGGATGTGGCCGGAGCTTGTTGGCCAATATAGTTTGCTAGGGCTTTGTAATTATTTTATACATAATGATAAATTAATAGATGTAGTAATGATTAATTGTTTAATGAAAAAATGTTAAAATTATTTTTCTTTACGATTTTTTCAAATGTTAATATAATCATTTAATTGAAAAGTTTACAAAAATACATTAAATTTATAGAAATTTATATAACTCAAAATTTAAATAACTTTTATTAAGTAGGTTTACTTTAAAGTGTAACATAATTTTAAAAAATATATAAATATTAATTAAAAATTATATATTTAAAAATATTTATAGTTAATATACATTATGTTGATATGACATGGCATAATTCGCTGCTTCATTGAGGAATATAATAATTTTTAAATATAAATATTAACTATAAAATCATACAATTATAAATATTTAATTTATCTAAAATTTAATATGTATGATCAGTGGTTAATATTTTATAATTTAACAATTTGTTAAATTTATATTTTATAAAATTATTAAGTAAAAAAAACTTTATCAGTAGTTATTCTTAAAGTATCTTAACCCTTGCCATAATAACAATTATAACAGCTTTTCCCCCATCTCACCTTAAAAAATGATTTCACGTTCTGAAATTATTTGCGGGCTCAATAGTTTGCTTTAAAAAAAAGATTATGTTAGAAAATAATTGGAATCACGAAAAAAAGCTCATTCATAAATGTCACAAAGAATCATCTGTATATATAACTGCCATTCACTGCATCACCAAGCATAATAAACAGTTTGAAAACATTTATTGCCAATTTTCAGCAAATACGTGCTGTCTGAAAAAAGACAACGAACACTAAAAATTTCAACTACTCCGTTTGTGTGCATGTGTCCCTGATTTTTTTGTTTTCAATGATCTAGTGCCTGCCAAATAAATTAGTAGATAGGAGTAGTAAGCAGCATAATCTTCTATTGCTGGTAAATAAATATGTAAATATAAAGCCGAAGAGATCGGAAACTGCTTCACACAATACATCAATAAGAAAAACTTTCAGCGCTATCGTGTAACTTATTTTGCTTTTAATAATTTGAACAAAATGCTTAACATGAGGCCTCACTACATCAAACATTTAGAAGTGGAACTATGAAGACATTATGAAAATAAAATGTGGAGAAAGCTAAAGAAAATCATAAACCGATAAGTACTTAATGCATTTTCTTTGGGTAAAATAAGGTACATTAACACTATGAATTATTATTAATTAATAATTTAGAACACTAAAGTCTTTTAATAGCATGTCAATGTGGAAAAAGCAAAGAACAGGGTAAATGTACGGGCATGCATGTCAAACAATTGAAGCAAACGCCACCTATATATTCATGATTAAACGACAATAAGCACATGAAAAGCTCATAGCATATGAAAAAGTTCATACCGGTCCCTTTTGTTTCATTATTAAACTTACCATTGCATTTCTCATTTTGTTTATGTTGGAATTGGTCACATAGTATAACTACTTTTTCAAATTAAAACCTTTTGATGAAGCCTTGTATCTTTAGGACATAGCCACCGATTTATGTTTTGTAGAAGCTACGTGTTTTCTTTACCAGTTTTCTAGAGTTTAGAGCATTTATATTTCTACATGCTAGCTAGAAGAAATGAGGACACAATGAAAATATTAAAAAGGATATCTTTTCTTTTTTTGCTTTAACTTATTTTTTTTATTTAGTTATATAATTAAACATGATAAGTTTATTCTATAACTTTATCTTAACATAATTTTATTTCTAATTTGACCTTTTTAAAAGTCTGATTTATTTTGTTAAATTTTGTAATGACCTATGTATCAAATTTTTTAATAAATTATTAAGTCTTTTTATAAATAAAATATCAAAAAATTATATAAACAAGTATATCTCTTTAAAGACCAAGACTTATATCTAAATAAGTCATTAAAAAAGTTTAACATCTTAAATATTTGTAATAAAATTACATATTTCTATTTATCATATTTAAACTATATCACTCTCTTTTCTTTCAAAGGATACATAGGTGATACTCTTCAACTCCAATAAAAATGATTAAAAATTTTAATTCAATATTTTATTCATTTTAAAATTTAATTTATTTGATATAATATTATATTATAATTTTATGTACAATTATTTAATATATTACTATAAATTTTATGAGTCTTATATATGCTATTTTATTAGACCTAATAAACTTTTTTTAAGTTTTGATCTATTTAATTAATTAAATCTTTTAAAAAATTAAAATTAAGCATATTATTTAAATAGGTCAAGCTAACTTAAGTTCTAAAAAAAGTTAGGTTATAAATTTTTGTTGTAAGATTTTACCTATTTCTATTCCTACTTGTAGAGGAGAGTTTGAGTTAAAAATAGGCTAATATAATAATAAAATATATTTAATTTATTATTTTAATATTTATCATTTTATCACTTCATGCTTTTATTCAATTTATATATCCTATTATTTTTCATCTTAACTAAAGAGATACAAAATACAATAAAATAATTTAAAAAAATAAATTATTAAAAAAAATCTAGAAAATAAGAGGATTAAGAAGGCTACATGTAAAAAAAAGTTAAAATAACTCAATAAAATTTTGAGAAATTATATAAAATATATTAAAAAATCTAAAAAAAACTTTAAAGAAAGGACGTTAAAACTTTACTTTGTAGCAAACTTTTTATTATTGACTAAAATTTATTTAAATTTATAAAATTTATACAAGTCTTAACTTTTAAATTAATATTTATTTCTCGTATTTTTTAGTTTTTAATTAATTTTATTTAATAATAAAGAGTGTGTTATTAATATTTAAAAAAAAAATAATATTCATAACCTAAGAAAATTGAAGAGAAAAAATATTTTTATAATAAAAGGAAAAATCTTTCCCGGTGATCGCCCCTATATTCCAATCACATACAAGTTCTCATTTATCATGCAAGTTTGATTAGGAATGAAACAATTGACATATGAAATTGGATATACTTCTAAATCAAACAATTAAAAGGGATCGTGGGAAATTTTGATCTACCATTCTTGCAATTTTAAAACCATACATACAACGGACATTGGGAAACAAAAAAACAACGAGAAATGTATTATAGAAGCACATAAAAGAAAGAATGTTAAATTCTGATATGAGATAGCACAAATAAAATCAAATTATCTGACTGACCTTTTTGTTTCTTATCACGGCAGAAGGTACTTCCACAGCAACATCGAAATGCTTTAATAGGATGGTCATGATCATCAAAGTCAATACCATAATCCTGCAAGAAAATTCACCTGCCTTCAGGAAACTCAAATGACTCAAGATAAACTTTTGATGAGAGCCAAGTGCAAATTAGGTGTGCTGTGCATCAATTATAGGATTACAACACTAGTATTTAGAACGCCTGCAGGATATTATTCCCTCAAAATAGCAGGCTTTGCTTGCATATACATCCCAGGTACTGAAGCGAGAATTTGAAAACTTCAAGGCTTCACCGATATTCATAAATTATCAGCAGCAGTTTTTTTGACTTTCCATATCAACCATGTTTCCGTTTTTTCTTGATGATAACCATGTACCAAACACGTCCATGGACCTTTTTTGGCTGAAAGCTAAGGACTCATAATAGAAAATGATATTTTTTAACACAAATGCACAATCAAAAGCATGCTTTACTTTTCACGAATTAAAAATAATAATTTAGATGTAATGTTTGCAAATAAAATATATAAGAAAAAAGATCCTGCATTGGTCCAACCCGCTTACCCATGTCAACTCCTCGTATGCATTTACATTTCTGTTTGTAAAGAGGGCAAGCTGCAGAGAAGGATCGAAACAAACTATAAATATATGACCAAAAGTTAATTCTCATAATTTTCCATCATTAAGTAAACTAACCAGTCAAAATGGAAATATATGAATATAAAATGAAACAAAATCTAACATGATAATAGTGACGATCAGGAGTCTCCACTTCAACAGGGATGTCTATGAGATTTGCATCAGAGCATCTGAAAAAAAAAAAGAACGCAGAGATCATACTAGAAATCAATAGATGAAAAGATGGAAAGAGAATAAAGAAAAGAGCATCTGTAATGATAAATGAAAGAGAAGGAGAAAAGAAAGTCATGGACTCAGGTGCGAAAACAAAATAAAAGGAGAAATGAGGAGTTCTACGATGGCTAAAAGCAAATCCACAGTTGTCCAATCCTTTTCAATTATGTTATATCTATTGAGCTTGAAATGAGGAGAAAATTTTCTGACTTCTAGCTCCATTATTCAAAAGAAACAGAAAGAAAGTAGAAATAGTTACTGACACTCCCAAACTAAAAAGTGATAGAAAATAAATTGCAGCAGTTTGGTCATAAAGCAGAGTTTTTTTTTTCTTTTCTTTTTCCTCTTTTGTTTTTGGATAACAAAAATTCCAGAAGTGATCAGGCTAGCCCAATTTCAGCCACACGTATCAAATGATTAACGATGCCATAAACTTCTGTTGTAAATTATTTCTATCAACATACTATTTCAGGTCGTAAATCAAGGCTAGCCCATTTTCAGCATCATGATAATCTTACTGGCCTAACTTTGGCTGGAAGTGATTGAGCTAGACAATTTCAGGAAATTCACTGACTCGATTGCATCCTGAATAGTAAATACGGTTGTTGAATATAGAAAAGCACCTATGATTGATAAACCTTGCAACATTTCCATTATATGTTGCATCTAAGCACAGCGCCTCCTCATCCTTCAACACCCCTTCCGATCCCCAGTCTGCATCAAGGGTTACAGGATATGTGTGTCTGTCATTGCCGCTGTTCTGCATTGTTCTGTCATATAATTCTGTATTGGTTAAAATTTCCCCAGCATATTCACATACAAAGCTACCCTTGGGCAAATCTTCTAGGGTTCTGAGGCCCCATCCTTTTCCTTCTCGAGTCAAAAACACCTGAAGAATAAAAGATAACAAGAACCGTCGTATATCAAATACACTAAATGTAGCAACAATAACGGCTTGTACGGATAAAAAAAATATGTAAACAACCATGCGGGCACTTGCTGAGGGTTGTTAGTGAATTGACTGTTGGTGCACTAACAGAAACTAAGTAATGTATCCAGAAAATAAATTGGACGTTGATACAGGATGATTAAATCCAAAAACTTAATTTTTACTCTGATTAGTTTGACCTTTAAATAGTAAAAGATCACATCTGCAGCACGTCATATTAAGATATCTTCAATACGCTATAAAGGTATCAAAGTAAGAAAGAGAGTCAAAGTCACAAACACCAAAGACAACGACTTCGGTAAACATATTGCAATTCACACTTACCATAACTTCATCTAGTAGCCATAATAAAATAAAATTAATAAAAGGAAATAAAGTTGTCGTCAGATAAATTGCAAGATTATTCAGAGAATATTTTACCTGCAATTTACATCTTAAACCTCGTTGCACTACCCGATTTCCACACTGCATGTCACATCCACATTTTCTCCAGCATTCCTTGATAAATTTCCTAACCAAATGCCCCTTGCATGGTTCGGGCATGGTGTCATTCCTAGACCTCTCTAGTGGACATTCTTGACAATACACAAAATGATCTTCTTGAGGTTCCATTTTCATAGACATGCAAACTGCTAAAAACTCTTCTTTCAACAAACCTTCTGTAGTGTAAGCAAACTCTCCACCTGTCTCTTGAGAACATGCACAAGGAAATGATAAGGAAAGACAGTCGCCGGAACAATCAGCACAGCAACCATCATCCGCAACACGAGCAAATGAAATATTTACATTAGCACTTTGATATATTATATTATATGGTATGTAATTGAACTTTGGTAAGTCCTCACTTCCAGTTTCGTCTAATAATGATATTTTAACATTCTCTGAACCTTTGGATATGTCAGTGAGAAAATGAAAGGAATTCTTTTCGTCGTTAGCAACAGCTTGCTGTGGCAGACATGTCGCGTTATGTGAATTGCCATACTGAGGATTTAAATTCAAGCCCATCTTCAAATAAATTTCACACAAATCGTCTAATAGCTTCACCATAGATGATTTGGGCTCAACAGTCTTGTAAGAGCTCAGGTATTTCTCCTCTAGGGACTTCATAACAGCATCCAAATCAGGAATACGGAAGTTTGGTTGTCCCAAGGCTGCATCACGGTTTAAAGAAATTTTAACTTCTCCTAAAGATGTAGAAGCAATATCAATATTACCCTTATAAGTCCTGGTGTTATTATTGCATGCTGGGCTATCATCTATCTTGTGCATATTCTGATACAGAGCTGACATAGATTTGGCACGAAGATTTCCTTTTAAAGCATTGGATGAGCCTACAGAATTTGAGCAACAAATTCACTAAACATCAATTATATCAAAAAACTTATGAACCAAAGTTCGTGTGTACAACAACATATACTTTTCTAATGCAGTGTAGCAAATATATGGAGAATAAAGAGGCAATTGTAAATAGGTAGAATATAAGCCCGTTATGGTGTACAAGACATCTATAATAGCTCCTTTTTCCGACTTTTTTTTAATTTCTGCAAAAATATAGGAAGATTATTATTACAAATCAATAGCTTTCAAGATCTCCCCTCAGCTTTTATAAAGAAGAGAAAGAAGATAGAAGGGAGACCTTTCTGGACTCAAATTGAAAGAAAGTTGGATCTTTATTGATGTAAAAACAAACTCAAAATAAAACAAAAATGTGAAAGATGTATGATTGGAAAGACTGTCATAATTTACCATTGTAACTTATGGAACTAGGTCCAAGATGTAATTTGGGTTTCTCAGTTCTTGGTGTCATAAGCTCCTTCTGATACAGAACATTTGATATATTTTTCCTCTTGACATGAGAATTGCCAGCTTCATTAATTGGATCTTCACAATGCCCTGCAGATGATGCTTTCTCAGGATAATATTTTCTATCTCTAGCAGCCATGGAAGGTAAACTTGAGAACCTTTCTTCATCACTCAAAGTTGTCTGCAATACTTTTGAACTGGTGGTGGGCTTCATATCTCTTGTGGAAGTTTGAGATGGTTTAATGTTTTCCTGTTTAAAAGTCTGGGGAGGTATTTCAGTGTCTTCTATAGACAATACTTGTCTTGAATTGTCAGTTGATGAAACCTGGTCATCTGCGTCTAGCAAGTGCAGTTTTTGTTTCGGTCTTTCCCCATTATGATAACTGATTGGAGCTTTTCTCTTACCTTCGGCTTTCTGTTAGAAAAAATTTACAAGTTTTCAACAAAATATACAAAAGTAAAAACAAAAAATCAAAGGGAAAGAAGATCAACTAAGATTGAAATGAAGCTATCACAAATACTAAATAACATAATGACACTCACTTCATTTGTAAATTATCATCTACCCTATGGAGATAAGGACAAAAGAAGAAGCAGGTCAACAAGTATTGAAAAATTTACAATTAAAAGGACAATTGATCAAATCAATGTTTAAATATATAAATAAGCAAAAGATGTTGAGAGAAACCTTATCTTCTTTTAACTCAAAGTATGCGTCTATAAGCGTCCGATAATTGTCTTCTTCAATAAGTTCCCACTTTTTGTCGTACAATTTTAACAATTTTTTCAACACTGGTTTCACCTCTTCATCAGAAACTCCTAAGGGCCTCATAGCATTATAAGCCTTAATAACTCTTGGATGAGGAGTCATGATAGTTCCAAAAGTAATTGACATGCAATATATTGAACACTAACGCAGAAGTCACTAGTATGCCAAGACTTTGGTGCTCCTCGAAATGGCCTTTTAATAAAACTCACAATAAACTTTAACTTTATATGCCCCAGAAATTAACCTTGTTTCCTGCATATAAAAATGGGATCAAGTGAAACACATTCGAGAGGTTCAACGCATTGAGAAACAAATATAATATTATCATTACCGTTGAAGGGGACTTTGTACAAAAATAAAAACAAGGGAAAACATCGATCTAATGGACAAGAATTAGTGCCTAATGCAAGATGTCAATTGACACCTTCAAAATTGTATATATATGATATCAAACAAAATGCAAATATAAGGTTTTATTACAGTGAATTGACAAATTTAGCAAATTTCCTTACATATAACGCAGGCATAACAATTAATATGAAAATTTAAAAGAAAATACATCCTTTCTTTTTGTTTTAAGTAACAGTTTGGGAGAAGGAGAGGCCACCACTTTCCAAAGCATGGGCATGCCAAAAGTTCCAATGAACCCACACGAAATCCAAATTCAATATTATTTAAACAACTAAAATTATCACTGCCTGCAACATAATACAATATTTTTTTATTTTTATTTTTTATGTTTCTGTATATAGATGTCCGCAAAATGCATCATTTCACCACAACTTAAGCACAAGCAAGTCCACAAAAAATGCAATATTTTGTGGTTTTTTTTTTATGTTTGCTGTGGAACCAAACATCATCATCCTACCCATAGTATTTTTACCACACTCTCTCCTCTCTCTCCCTCCCCAACGAGGAGGTTCACCTCATCTGTAACTGTAAATTCTTCCGGCTTTTAAACAGTAACAGCCGAGCACTGTATGCTGTTATTATAACCGTAAAGTGCTTTATTTGAAACTGCCTCTAACGGTTACAAAAATGAAGAAATGAATTTGATTCAAACCATCATTTGTACGCAACTTCACGGGAAAAGGGTGGACGAACCATTTTTCGTTAATACTTCAAAGTCAGGATAAATGAATAACTCATGTTTCTCAAAGATGCCAATCACCAATTACTTCAATCATGATATTTCTAAATTGTCAGTCTCTAAAAGTCATTTACTTTTATTTTTTATTCTTCGCCAATTTTGCTCTAATAATAAATAATTTATATTATAATAAAATTAACATTTTTAATAAAGGAATTCTTATATTAGTACACCGTTGTAAATCTAAAATTTCTTATATTTAATTTGAGTCTTTTATTTAATTTAAATCTAACGGTAAGTGAAATAATAAATTATAATTCAATAGATTTAAGTTAAATGAAATACTTAGATTTAAGGTAAATTGTAAGTACACTAGTATAAGAGTGAGTGTATAGACTTACACAGGTGTAAGAAGATCTCACGCCTTCTAACAATTTTTAATACACAATTTATACTCTATACCTTATATATCAAAATATTAACATTTGAATCAATCTTCATTAACAAAAAGCCATTTCCTTTAACTTATTTTTAATTTTATTAATGTTGAAGATTAAAATAACTGAATTTTTATACTTTTAAAATAAAATAAAATAATTAATACTTATATCTTATAAATATACTTTTCAGTTTCATTTGATTTTTAAAATTTCAGAAGAATATAAAAGTAATTAATAATGAGATAATTTAAGTCAAAGTAAAATATAAAAATAATTATTAAATAATAATTATAAAAAGTTAAAAATAACAAATAAATGTTTAAATTTTATTTAAAAATATATTATTCAATAGATATTTGATACGATATTGTAAATTTTAAAGAATATTATATATTTTAGATTGTAATTCTTCTAATATCTTAAAGATTAGAGGATATTAACATATTTTTTAATTAAAAAACTAATCTCACTATCCAGTAACATAAAATAATAGTAACGATTGTTTTATGTATAAGAAAGAGTATAAAATCCTTTCCATTATAAAGGATACAAGGAGATTTTATCTATTTAAAATTTTTTCATTTTATGTAAATATTACATGTAGAATTTACAATATCCAACTAATTAAGAGAGTTTGATATCTTCTCTCACATGTAAAACAATTCTAATTATTAATTTTATATTGATAGATAATGAAATTAGTAGTTCAAGTAAAAAAGATGTTGTACCTTTTTTATTTTTAAAGTATTAGAAGAATTACAACCATCAATTTAAAAAAATATAGAATACTCTCTAAGATCACGATATCACCAATATTATATTGTACACTTAAAATTTTAAAATATTTTTAAAATACTTTTTTACTGTTTAAATACATATAATCTAATAACTTATATTTACTTTATTTTAAATATAAATAAATATTTAAATCTTTTTTAAAGATATATTATTTAATATGTGCTTGATACGATATCCGTAGACTTGAAATGATATTATATCTTCTAATATTTTAAAGATTAGAGAATATTAATATATTTTTAACTAAAAAATTAACTTTACTATCTATCAATATAAAATTAATAGTGATAATTATTTTATGTATAAGAAAGAATATTAAATACTTTCCATTATAAAGAATAAATGAAATTTTACTTGTTTACATTTTTTTTATTTGATGTAAACATTATAAGTAAAATCTAATGTATCTGATTAATTGAGAGGGTTTAATATTTTCTCTCACATGTGAAACACAATTCTAAGAGTTAATTTTATATTGACAGATAATTAAATTAATGTTTTAAACAAAAATGATATTAATACTTTTTTATTTTTAAAATATTAGAAAAATCATTACTATCAATCTAAAGAAAGTATAAAATACTCTCTTAAGTTTACTGTAGAATTATCAAAGTAACATTAGTATTGTATTATATACTTAAAATTTTAAAATATATTAGAAATACTTTTTTATTGTTTAAATACATATAATCTAATAACTTATAATTACTTTAGCTTACTGAAACATAATTTCATCTATTTATCTCACCAAATTTCTGTAAATAATTTCAAACCTAAAAATAAAATAATAAATGTGCATACAATATAATTCCTCTTATCCCATCAGTTTATATTACTAGTTTAGAAATATTATACATCTCTCAGTTCAAAAATGTTAATTTGTCACATTCTCTCCAAAAACTCTCCATGTGTAGTTTATCTCCCAAACAGTCAAAAAGCTTAAAGAACTATAAAAGAAACTACAATAAACAAAAATGAAAGAGATTCTGCATACCCAGGAGAAAATGGAGGCAGTTAACACAGGAGAATGTAAGGAAGGAAATAGAAACCTTACATTAATCTCTCTAGAACCTTCAAGCAAGTTATCCTTCTCTTGAACAACACGAAACTTTACGGAAAAAATAAAACGCATTTGATCATGCAAACATGGCAGGGGAAAAGATGCAGAGACGAAACTCCTAAACCCTGAGAGGCTAAGATGAGAATGTGTTTGGCTGTCAAGAAATTCTATCGTAAAATTAGGGACAATGTGCGCATGACTGCGCCAATATATGCAGGGTAGCCGAAGAGTTGCCGAATCTTTTGGGTCGGGTTTGTTACGGGATAGAGCTATACAGTAAGGTGGGTTACACGCATCTGTCATGTATCGGGTGACGTGTTGCACTTTTATTGGGTGGAATTTTACAGCTATTGGCTTCTCCATAGATTGACCTGCAACTTTCAACATGCCTAGATTATAAATATTTTGCAGACGAGATGACGAGTCATTGGTGAGTTTTTATCGAAAACAATGAAATGGTTATGAATTTCTGTTGTTGCATGAACATTCAATAGATGTAATTAAATAATGGTTTTTTATCCTGCAATTAATAATGATAATAAATTTTTTATTAAAAATTATAATGTTTATTATTAATGTTATACTATATTTTATAACATTACTTTAGTTTTAATAAAAATATTTTTTTTTATCATACATCCTATTAACTTTTAATAAAAATTTAATACATAAACTTTTTATCATGTACAATGCTGCACAAATTAAAAAATTAATATTAAAAAATATAATTAAAAGTAAAACATAAGTATTCATAACTTCAAAAGACCCAAGCAACCTGTATGTAACAACGAGAGTACGTCTGGGAATTGAATTTTAAACAAAAATAAATAAAAATAAAATTAAAAAAATTAATGAATTGTATTATATATTTTTTATTTTTATAAATTTTATATAATTCTTAGTTATATTTTCTTAAAATGACAGATATAATTTCTCTAATATATTAAAGATAAAAAATATTTAATTTTTTAAAAATTACTATATCTTCTTTAAATTAATGATTGTGATTCCTATAATATTTTATACATAAAAAAAATATTTATATTTTTCAAAATAAATTACAAAATTTATTTTCTATTAATACAAAATTAACGATGATAATTATTTTACGAATAAATAAGTATAAAATGTCTTATTAATAAAAATTAGTTCTTAATTATATATATAATAAATGTAATAAATTAAAATGTATTTTTAAATTAATCTCAAACATACATTTATATTTAAATAGTTTTAATTAAAAAAAGTGTTAAAAATAACTTTTCGTTCTAAAGCAAATAAGGTTTTATAGACTTAAATATATTTTAACTATTTTTAAATAGGGTTTATTTCAAATTATTATCTATTAAATTTTTTTATTTTAATGTGAAACTATTTTTTTTTAATTTTGTACCTGACTTAGCTCATAGTTTACCATGTCACTCCCAATCTCTTTCCTTTATTTCACTCTTAAATTTTCATATCACGAATCCACATCAATATTTTATTTTTAAAAAAATAAAAGAATTAAGATTCAAACATGCAAATTTCATGAATTAGGTTCCTGCAAACCAAATACAAACATTACGCGCTTGAATCTTAATTTTTTTATTTTTAAAATTTTTAAAAATTAGAATATTGATGTGAATTTGCGACGTAAAAATTTAAGGGTCAGGTATAAAAGAAAGATTAAGTAATGTGGCAAATTGTGAGTCACATAAGTTAATGTCAGGTACAGAATTGAATAAAATTAATTAAACATTAAAATAAAAAAATTAATAGATAATAATTTGAAATAAATTCTATTTAGCGGTAATTAAAACATATTTAAGCCTACTTATTATTAGCTCAACATTTTTTCTCCATGATTTTGTTTATTTTTAATGCACATTAACAATAGTATATGAAGTATCCCTTATTTTACATTGATAATTTTAAATAAATTTTAAATATATATATGAAATGAAAATTTTAAAAAATATATTTAACTTTATAAAAAGTATGCATAATTAATGTAAAAATTTAAATATCTACGTTTAAAAACAAAGATAAAATCTCTTATTTAAAGTAACCATATAACCAGATCATATCTCATATTTGAAGTAACCATGCAACCAAATCTTCAGCATTGTCCCTTTAAGTATCCACTTGCTCTGCTCTATCTATGATTTGGCACCATCTTTTAAGATCTCAATAACGTATAGATGGATCATAGTCCAAATCTATCAAGATTCCCACAAAGATGAACCATGAATCAAAATGAATCACAAAAATAATAAAAAGATGGATAATAACAGTTGGATCAAATCATGATCCATAAAATTCATATGAAGCTGAATTATGGATCAAATCAAATTGTAGTTCTGCAAGAGGTTAGAACAAATCACAATATGAAACTGATTATGGTCATCCCAAGATACACTCCTCATCTCCAAGGCGCCTACATAAATTGCCAAGTTCCAGTATATTACGTGGGTAATTTTAAATTTAAATAAAAAATTTTAGAAATAGAAGAAAGTTTTATTATTTGAAAATATATAAAATAAATTGTTTGAATTAAGACACGTTATCTTTATTGATACAGTATTAGAATTTAAATTAAATTAACTTAAAATTAAAATGGATTAAAATCATACTAATTCTAAATTCAGTTTATCTGAAAACGAAAAAAAAAAAGTATCTTTAACTTTATATAGTATTTAAATCAAATTTACACGATGAAAATAAAAAAGATAATAATTTCTAAAAATATTTTTATTTAATATATATATATATATATTATTATGACAAGATCTTCTTATACCAATGTAAGTCTAAAAATTCTTACACTCAATCTAAACTTTTTATTTAATTTACATATAACATATTATAATTTATTACGTCACAAATCGGATGTAAATTAAATGAAATGCTCAGAATAAATATAAGAGTTTTTTTATTTATATTAGTGTGAGAAAATTCTTTTTCATATATATATATATATATATATATATATTTTATACTCAAATGATTAAGAGGTTTCTTTATTTTAAATTTTGATATAGTTAACTTGAAAAATTTTGGCTTTGAAAAAGTTATATTGAAAGGTGTGTTTTTCTGTTGCAATGGAAGGACAAACTAATATTTACCTTTGAAATAATTGATTCCAATAAATTTGATTTTAAGAAAATTAATATGTATTTTAAAAGTGAATTTAGAAGAATTGATTTTTTTTTTTTTGTTAGCGAAGAAAAATTGATTTTGAAGTATAAATAAGATATAATTTGTAGCTCCTACCCCTGAAATCAAGTTTTCCAAATAAACGAGTAAGAAAATCCCATAATCAATTTTAACCATTAAAAATGGAAAATTATCATAAAATTATTTAATCAACTTTAAAATTAAAAGGCTGTGAAAGGGAAAAGCAATTACACATTAACGACAAATTATTTACCTTCAGTATTTTAAATACATGATTCTGTAAAGATATAACTATATACATTATTATTGTAGTATAAATTTAAATTTTTATAGAATGAAATTTGAATAAATTTTTAGTCGGAAGTGTATGTAGGAGATTTTCAAGGTAGAATTTATTATATATTAGTAGTAATTGTTCACTATAAAAAAAAAATACTAACTATTCATCATACTAACTATTCTCATTGACATAAATTTTATCTAATAAAAATTAAATTATTAATATATATTATAAATTTTATTAATAATATTATATTACACTGAAAATTTTTTATTAACATAAAAAAATACATGTTATTGTTAGACCATGTTAACATATTACATTTTAAAAAAAGTCAATCGTAGAAAAAGATCGATAAATTTAGGAAGAATATTTTTTATTGGAATAGACATATTTTAAAAATATTTTAATAAAAATATATTTTTATTAAAATTGATGGTATTATTTAAAATTATTATATGAAAACATACCTACTTCTAATCTCTAAAAAAATTTTAGTTGGAATATGAACATATTTTTAATAAAAATAAGCTTATTAATTTCATTAATATGGAATTTAATTAGTGAAAATTAGATAATAAAAATACTAGTTATTTTTATAGAGTTTTTTTTAAGCTAGAAAATAGGATTGAAGCTCTTAATAATAATTGTGGTGATTGAGAGTGAAGGTTCCTTTATTAATTCAGCATTTGTTGTTGTTTTTGTTTTTTAAGAAATATTGATATTGATAGAATTAATTATAATGTTTCGTTGAGGGAGTGGAGCTTACTTTATTTAGCATTGATAATTTTAAATTTTTTTAGTATAGATGGTACCCATGATATGCTTTTTAAATTTTAATGAGATCTCTTACATTTTTTATTTTTAAATTTATTCCTAATATTTTTAATAATTCACATGAAATAAAAATTACTAATCAAATTATTATTTTTCTTATTCCTAAAACTCACCACCCCAAAATAGTTAGTTATTTTAGATCAATTTGACTTTGTAATATTAATTACAAAATTGTGATTAAAATTCTAATTAAAAGATTGTAAGACTCTTTCACGTAATTAATTTTTAAAAATTAAATTAGTTTTATTCTTGGTACATAGAATAGTGATAATGCTAATATCCTATAACAAATTATCTATTATTTAAAAAAATTAGAGAAATGTTAGTTTTATGATTTTTAAACTAAATTTGAAAAAAGTTTATGATATATATGACAATAGAGAAGACATTAAAAAATGATTTCCCATTGTTTTAGAGAATAGTTCAATTCAAACCATTCTAATAAGTATTTCTATCTAAAGTGGATGTTACTTAGAGATTGATTCATATAACTGTTCTTTAAAGTACTTCTTTAAAGTACGAGTATAAATTAAATTTAAAATTTCTTTATTTAGAAGTTTTCTATTACAAATTAAAATTAATTTATTATTATATTTAAAATGAATTTTTATGTCTAACTTTTGGAATTTCTTTATTTTTATTATAAATTAAAATAGATTCTTTGCCTCACACATTAAAACTTGAATTTGTAATAGGTGATTTTCCTATTAATAAAAAGAAAAAGAAAGAGAATGGAGAGAATTGTGAAAGAAGTGCCTACAAATATGAAAGATACCAACTTTATTAGCATTGATAAGATGAAAAGGTTGAAGAGAACTTATAGATGTGAAAGAGACTAACTTTGTTAGAGTAGAGAAGACAAATAAAACAAAGAGATTTATAAGGTTTGAAATGAGTGTGCTTCATCTATAAGATAAAAATTACTAAGCATTTTAAAATTTTAATTTGTGAGAGCATTTAATACATAACTGCTCTCTAAAAGTAATTTTAGAGAGCGATTAATATATAACCACTCTCTGATAACCACGTCGCAATGGTATCAAACAAGCTAGATTTTCTCAACAATTTTTGCAATACAAGGAGCAAACCTAGGTCATCTCGCAAGGACATAAAATGCATTCTGCTTTCGGTTCCATCATACAGTTTACAGTTAGCTTGGGGGAGGATTTGTTTTGAATTCAATTGTAAACAATAGAAGAAGAATAAAGAACAATTCCAACGAAATATGAACTTCAACCAATTCAAGATCTCAATCTCTACAATGCAATTCTCATTGTTCACACGAATACAATTCCAACGAAATTCCAATCAACACTAATTCAATTCAACATTAATACTATGAAATCTAAATTTAGATTATGAATTTCATCACAACAAGAACTGCAATCGCAAATCTAATATTCTAACGAAATTAAGAACAATTGATTGATTGAATTGAATTAGGTGAATTTAATTATTTCAAATCTGAAATTAACTCTACAAACAAAAATTCAATATCATGAAAAACGTAATTAACCTAATCAGAAAAGAGAAAAAAAAAAAGAAATTCGATAGAACTTAATTCAGAACTCGAATGCAATGTAGTTCTTGAAACCTTGAACCGATTGATGAATTAGCCTTGTTTCATAATCATGTTTGCTTGACCAACCATAGTAGAGGAAGAGGAAGAAGAAGAGAGAGAGAAGAAGATGAGAAGATGAAAATACAAAAATAAAGGAAAGGAGAAGAGAGAATTTAGTATGGAGAATTTTGGATTCTGAAAAAAAATGAGGGAAGAATCTTTTACATGAAGTCATAACCTCTATTTAAAGACAAAATAATTGGGCTTAATTGATGCCCAACTCCCTAATGAGGTTCCTAAACACCTAACTAAGTAATGTCAACAATACAATCAATTTTGAAAATGTCATTGCAGGGCCGCAACATTGTGAAGCATTTTTAGGCCTAAAGATGCTTGAATCGGGCTTTTCTCCCAACAGAGAAGTTGTAGATCTCTCTCTTATCTTTCCAAGGACACAAATTTTGTTCAATTTCGAGTAGTGTAGCTCCAGATATGGTCTTTGCAAGAAACTATGTCAAAATAAGAAATTATGGCAGGAATTAAGAAAGATTTACATTTAAATCCTACATGACTTATCAACACAAATCTAAACTAATACATCAAAATAGTACACTAATGAGACTCAATTAAACCAAAAACATGGAGAGAAAGACATACTAAAATATGACTATCAAATACCCCCACACTTAATCCTTTGCACTCCAGGGCAAAACTTTTAAAACAACAAGAAGTTTTTACAAAATTCTCAAAACTTTCTAATGATTTTCCAATGCAAAGAACAAACATTTCTAGAATCAAGGTAACAAACAATCAATGAGACACAAATGATATTAAGAGTAAGCAAGAAGACAAGTCAAAATAAAGAAAGATTCAAAAATGATAGAACTTTACAAGGTAGTATATAGCTCTTAACTCTCAAATATTTTTTTTCCGGCTAGTATTTACACTCAACACAACATAAAAACTAGCACACTCAAGCTTTGATAAGCTTCTAATTTCCACAACTTGAAACACATGCTATTAAAGATCAAAAGGACTTTTATTTAGCTTGTAATGTGGCCAAGGTAAAGGTTAGATGAAAAAGACATTGAGGCTTAAACAACCAAAGAGAAAAGAGGAGCAATAGGGAATAAGTTCAAATAAGCAAAAAGATTACCCCTAGAAAAATCTCCTAAATCCTATGGTTTGCCACATTTTTATTATTATTATTATTATTTTTTTTTTTTGCTTTGTTTTGTTTTGTTTTTTAAATACCAAACAACTCAATATGTATTTCCTAAAGGCACCCCCACACTTATTAAAGACCCATTCCCAAAACAATTTCAAAGCTCCTATAATCCCTAAGGTTATGGAACATCACGGTTTTTCACTATATGGCCTATAATGAGCTAAAATCAAGGAAGGGTTATAAAGGTCCAAAGGGGGTAAACAAGAGGAATCAATGCAAGGTAAGTTAATTTGGCAAAGTAGCTACAATTTCAAGGAAGGCCTAAATCATATCAATAATGCATGTGACAAGAAGCTTCAAAAAGATACAAGGCAAAACCAAAGGTAATCTAGCAACATGAGTGAAATCACACAAGAAAGAAGATGGTATTGTATGAGATGTTCCAACCAAAATATGCTCAAAATCCTCACAAGGTTCATACTCTATCACTAATGAATCAAACTCAATTTTTTAAGCAACTTGCTCAACAAAAAATGTAAAAATGACTCATATCAAGTATTGCAACCTATCAACAAGAAATGATGTAACAACTTTCACAATTACTACATCTAGAAATTAAAAAGAAAGAATGAAAATTTGTGTAACTAAAAACAGAAAACAGAAAAATGAAAAAAAATAATAGCAAAAAAATAAAAAACAGAAAACAGCACAAAAATGAAAAACAGAAAATAGCAACACAATTATATAAGCAACTCCCCCCACACTTAAAAGTTACATTGTTCTCAATGCAGCCACACAACAAAGACAATTTCAAAGAGTACAAAATGGGAAAGAACTCCCTCAAGGTCCAAGAGTTTGTGCTTCCAAAGACATGTTTTCTACATTTTCCTCCTCCAACTTTGGACTTTGATGAAATTCCTTGAGTTGATGTCCATTGACTTTCAAAATGCTACCGGTAACTTCATTCTTAATTTCAACTGTACCATGGGAAAACACATTAGTAACAACAAAAGGACCATCCCATCTAGATCTAAGTTTACCGACTATAAGTTTTAGGCGAGAAATTGAACAAAAGCACTTGTTGACCCACTTTGAACTCCTTTATCAAAATATGTCTATCATGAAAGCGTTTGACTTTTTCCTTGTATATTTTTAAGTTCTCATATGCTTCCAAGCGAAGCTCCTCAAGTTGTTGTAATTGAAGCTTCCTTTCCATACCCGCTTGTTCAAACTCCAAGTTACAATGTCTCACCGCCCAATATGTTCTATGCTCAATCTCAACAGGCAGATGGCATGCTTTACCAAACACAATCCTGTAAGGAGACATCCCAATCGGTGTCCGGTAAGCCGTCCTATAGGCCCAAAGAGCATCATCCAAAAATTTGCTCCAATCTTTTCTATTGGGGTGCACTATCTTATGCAAAATCTGCTTGATTTCCCTGTTAAAAACCTCGGCCTGCCCATTAGTTTGGGGATGATAAGCTGTAGACACTTTATGCACAATCCCATACTTATGAAGCAAAGCCTGTATGCTTCTATTGCAGAAATGGCTTCCCCTGTCATTGATAATGGCTTTAGGCACACCAAACCTGCAAAAAATGTTAGATCTAACAAAATCCATAACAACTTTAGAATCATTAGTTTTGGTGGCCTTAGCCTCCACCCATTTGAAAACATAATCAACAGCTAGTAAAATAAATGTGTAACCAAAAGAAGCAGGAAATGGACCCATAAAATCAATACCCTAAACATCAAAAACCTCACAGAAAATGATCGGTTGCTGGGGCATCTCATGCCTGTGTGTAATGGCCATCCCTGCTCTCTCACATTGCTCACAGGTGTTGGAGATCTGATTTGCATCTCTGAAAATGGTAAGCCAGTAAAACCCACTCTCCAACATCTTCCTAGCTGTCCTATATGATCCATAATGTCCTCCAACAGGTGAACTATGACAAAATTGAAGCACATAATGGATCTCCTGATCTGGAATGCACCTGCGAATCACCTGGTCACTGCAAAATCGCCACAAATAAGGGTCATCCCAAACATAATATTTAGCCTCACTTTTCAGTTTGGCTATCTGTGCTCTAGACACATTTGTAGGAAAGACACTTGCAACCAGGTAATTCACAATATCAGCAAACCAAAGAGTAATATCATGTAACTGCATTAGCTGCTCCTCAGGAAAATCATCTCTAATCGGAGAGGGATCAACATTCCCCCCTCAATCCTACTCAAGTGGTCTGCTACCAAATTCTCTGCACCACTCCTATCTCTGATTTCAATATCAAACTCCTGAAGGAGAAACATCCATCTGATCAATCTGGGTTTAGCATCAAGCTTTTTCCACAGGAATTTTAAAGCTGCATGGTCAGAAAATACAATAATCCTAGAGCCTAGCAAATATGAACAAAATTTATCTAAAACAAATACAATAGCTAGAAGCTCTTTTTCAGTAGTGGTGTAATTAACTTGAGCTGCATCAAATGTGCGAGAAGCATAAGCTATAACATGAGAAAGTCTCCCAACCTGCTGAGCTAAAACAGCTCTAAGTGCAAAGTTGGATGCGTCGCACATAAGCTCAAAAGGAAGCTCCCAATCAGGTGGCTGAACAATAGGTGTTGTGGTAAGTCACCTCTTTAGCTCTTGAAAAGCTAGCTGATAAGGTTGATAAAAAACAAACTCTACCTTCTTCTGCAGAAGCTTGGACAATGGTAATGCAATCTTGCTGAAGTCCTGTATAAATCTCCTGTAAAAACCTACATGTCCAAGGAAGGAACGCACTTCTCGCACAGAAGTGGGGTAAGGTAGAGAAGCAATGATATCAATTTTAGCCTTATCAACCTAAATACCCTGACTGGAGACCAAGTGACCCAAGACTATACCCTATGTGACCAAAAAATGACACTTCTCAAAATTTAACACAAGGTTAGTTTGGATGCACCGATGCAACACCTTAGATAAACTCTCTAAGCATGCATCAAATGAAGAACCATAGACAGTAAAATCATCCATAAACACCTCCATGCAACTCTCCAAAAGGTCAGAAAATATACTCACCATGCACCTCTGAAAAGTGCCTGGAGCGTTGCACAAACCAAATGGCATCCTGGTGTAAGCAAATGTGCCAAATGGGCAGGTGAATGTGGTCTTGTGCTGGTCTTCTGGTGCAATATGAACTTGCATGTACTCAGAAAATCCATCTAAAAAACAGTAATGAGATTTACCTGCTAGCCTCTCCAAAACTTGATCGATGAATGAAAGAGGGAAATGGTCCTTACGAGTAGCCTGATTAAGTCTTCTGTAATCTACACAAACTCGCCAACTGTTTTGAACTCTGGTTGGAACCAACTCATCATCCTGGTTCTTCACCACAGTCATCCGAGTCTTCTTTGGAACCACATGCACAGGACTAACCCACTTACTGTCAGAAATGGGATAAATAATACCTGCTGCCAGTAACTTTGTAACCTCATTCTGCACAACATCTAAAATAGTAGGATTGAGTCATCTCTGTGGCTGTCTCACAGGTCGAAACTCATCCTCCAATAAAATTCAATGCATACAAATAGTAAGATTAATTCCAGGAAGATCAGCAAGGGTCCAACCAATGACTTTCCTATGATCTCTCAAAACCTGCAGTAATCTCTTCTCTTGATCAGATTTGAGATCACGAGCTATAATGACAGGAAGTCGCTGGTTATCCTCTAAGTAAGCATACTTCAGATGTGCAGGCAAAGCTTAAGATTTATTGATGGAGGTGAAGATAGGTCAACTGCTGGTGGTGAAACATCTACTGGTGTAACTATATCTGCTGCACCTGCACCTGCACCTGCAACATCAACACTACAAACAGCACAAATAGATGAATCATCACAAGTACATGATGGGTTAGTGGAATCTGTGAAATCAGTAAACAAATCATCTAAATTTATGCAGTCATCAACAAGTAAATCAATAACATCCAAACTAAAAATAGAATGGTTCTCTGTTGGGTGTCTCATTGCCTCAAAAATGTTGAATTGCACCAAATTGTCACCAAACTCGATAGAAAGGGTCCCTGCATGCACATCTATCTTTGTTCGCGTCGTCCTCAAGAATGGTCTCCCAAGGATCAATGTAGCATGGCTAGGCATGTCATCCTCCATATCTAAAATATAGAAATCAGCAGGAAAAAAGAGGTCCTCAACTTTTACAAGAACATCTTCCACGACACCAAGTGGTTGCACAGTGCTCTTGTTTGCTAGCTGGACAACAATTCCTGTAGGAATCAAATCTCTAATTGCAATGATCTAAAAACAGATGCAGGCATAACATTAATTGAAGCACCTAAATCCAGCATAGCATTTGTAAAGACTTCCTCTCCAATTATAGAAGGGATGGTGAAAGTTCCTGGGTCTTTGCATTTCTGTGGTAACTCAGGGAACAAGTCCTGTGGAATGATTGCAGACACATTTTTATTCTGGAGAAGTGCAGAACCATTTCTCCCCATACTCACTCGCTCATTACCTTTCAGCTTCCTCTTGAAGTACACAATTCCTTTAGGAACTTTGCATATTTAGGAACTTGTCGGATAGCATCAAGGAGAGGAATATTTATTTCTATTCTGCTGAACATGTCCAGCAACTCATTATCTGACTCTAGTTTTTTTCTTGCTGCTGCTGGTCTGTTCGGAAAGGGAAGTGGAATATGTTTTTCATTGGATGCATCACTATTATTTTCAAAATCTGGTGCTGTAGGGTAATAGCACTCACATTTCCCTTTGGATTCATAACTGTTTGAGAAGGCAGATTACTAGAACCTTGAGACTAAATCTGACTCAACTGAGTGGCTAGTTGTCTAACCTGAATCTTCAAATCCTAGACAGTTGCTTGCATGTTTTGTTGAAATTGCAGGTTTTTTGTAGCCATCTGTTGCATCATCTCCTGGAATGATGGCTCACTCCTTTGTGCGGGAGGGGGTGGTGGAGGTGGCTGTTGCCTGAATGGAGGCTGGTATTTGCCTATAGAAGCTTGAAATAAAGGTTGTTGATTTTGTTGTTGCTGCCCCCATCTCAGGTTTGCATGATCTCTCCAACTTGGATTATATGTTTGGGAATATGAGTTATAATTCTGTTACTGGTTTGGAGATCTGTATTGCTACTGTTGGTTGGTGTAGATTCTAGAAACATTCGCATCTGTCTCTTGCAAGGTATGGCATGAATCTGTAGGGTGCTCAGTGGAAGTACATATGCCATAGACTCTTGCCGGCTGCTCACTTGCTGCACTCACTTGTTGTTGACCAATTGCCAAATGCCTCACCATGGTGGTCAACTCATTGATTTTGTTCTCTAGCCTCTGTTTTTCCACACTATAAACAACATTAATACCAGTACCAAGTGCTATCTCATTTACTCCCTTAACAGCTCCTCTGAATCCGAATTGTTGAGTGTTGGCTGCCATGTTTGTAATAAGTTGCCTTGCAGCCTATGGTGTCTTATCCATCAATGCTCCTCCACTTGTTGCATCTATCATCCTCCTGTTCATCAAAGTTAGTCCTTCATAAAAATATTGAATTAGTAACTGCTCACTTATTTGATGATGAGGACAGGTAGCACACAACTTGTTGAATCTCTCCCAGTAATCATACAAAGTCTCTCCATTCAGCTGTCTTAAGAATTTCTCCAGAAATAACCTCTTCATTTGGTTCCATGTAGTGATTGTTGAAGGTAGGAAGTAAAGCCAATCTTTTGCAACACCATCCAGAGAGAAAGGAAACGCCTTCATTTTGACATAGTCTTTAGGCACTCCCTGAGGTCTTATGGTAGAACACACCACATGGAATTCTTTTAAATGCTTATGAGGATCTTCACTTGCAAGTCCATGAAACTTTGGCAACAAATGGATAAGTCCAGATTTAAGCTCATAACAAGTTGTTTCATCTTCAGGATATTGGACACACCATGACTGATACACAACATTAGGTGTGGCCAATTCCTTCAAAGTTAGCTCAGGATCAGATTCATGCAATACACTAGGGTTAGCCCTGGTCATGCAAGGTTAGAACCAACAAGAACAACAAGTACTCAAAGAATGCACAAAATCAGTTTACAAAGCAAGTACCATCAAAATGCAAGATATGAATGAAGTGAGAACATGATAAATCTATTTTTGGTATAGGAAAACACCACAAAAAATTTCAGAATTTTTTGAATTGATTTACTATGGAAACTAGAGGCCTAAAATCAAGAAAAATAGGTCAATAAATGCTAGAAAAAAAAACTTTTAGAAAACAGGCGATTTTTGAAATTTTGAGCAGCCTCAACCAACATTGTGGGTTGCATTGCATAGGAAATTTTTTTCTACCCCAAATGCATATACAATATGCTCAATTCTGAGTTTTCTAGCAAAAGTTATGCCACTTTGAAATTTCATAAAAATTTTCTTGGCCACCAAGATGTATCTCTCTCTCTCTCTATTATTGCTTTTTGAAATATACCAACTCTAAACACTAATAGATACTAAAAGAAGTGTGGACAAAAAAATTCAGACCAAAATTCGATCTCTAAGTATTTTTTTGAAAATTTTCAAAATCGGATGAATAGCACTGAATAGTGCATGATTAGTGCATGAACAGTGACTAATGGAACAGTAGTGAATTCCTCTGTTTTTTTGCCTCTACTACTCCTCTGTTTGGACATTTACATGCACAAATTTTTGTTCAACCACACAAGACATCAAACACAAAATACTTAATGGTCAAACTGAAAATTAGGAATGATTATTGAAGAAAACAAACAACAAATCACAAAGGACAACACGATGAACAGCAGATTAATACTACAACAATGCAAAAACAAATTAATTATAGAATGCAGAAACGAGTCTCAGAATCAATTACACAAGAACAAAGTTTGGAAACTAACACAGAACATAATACACAATGCATAGAACACAATACACAACAAAATGCAGAAACGTTTAAACACAGAATTAGTTAGTGCATATGATAAAATAAAAACAAAATAACTTATGTCCCTGGCAAGGGCCATTTTGATTACCACGTCGCAATAGTATCAAATAAGCTAGATTTTCTCAACAATTTTTGCAATAAAAGAGCAAACCTAGGTCATCTCGCAAGGACATAAAATGCATTCTGCTTTCGGTTCCATCATACAGTTTACAGTTAGCTTGGGGGAGGATTTGTTTTGAATTCAATTGTAAACAACAGAAGAAGAATAAAGAACAATTCCAATGAAATATGAACTTTAACCAATTCAAGATCTCAATCTCTACAATGCAATTCTCATTGTTCACACGAATACAATTCCAACAAAATTCCAATCAACACTAATTCAATTCGACATTAATACTCTGAAATCTAAATTTAGATTATGAATTTCATCGAAACAAGAACCGCAATCACAAATCCAATATTCTAACGAAATTCAGAACAATTGATTGATTGAATTGAATTAGGTGAATTCAATTATTTGAAATCTGAAATTAACTCATTCTCTGTTTAGGATACAAACAAAAATTCAATATCATGAAAAACGTAATCAACCTAATCAGAAAAGAGATAAAAAAAAGAAATTTGATAGAACCTAATCCGGAACTCAAATGCAATGTAGTTCTTGAAACCTTGAACCAATTGATGAATTAGCCTTGCTTCATAATCATGTTTGCTTGGCCAACCACAGGAGAGGAAGAGGAAGAAGAAGAGAGAGAGAAGAAGATTAGAAGATGAAAATATGAAAATAAAGGAAAGGAGAAGAGAGAATTTAGTATGGAAACTTTTGAATTCTGAAAAAAAATGAGGGAAGAATCTTTTACATGAAGTCATAACCTCTATTTAAAGACAAAATAATTGGGCTTAATTAAGGCCCAACTCCCTAATGAGGTTCCTAAACACCTAACTAAGTAATGTCAACAATACAATCAATTTTGGAAATGTCATTGTAGGGCCGCAACATTGTGAAGCATTTTTGAGCCTGAAGATGCTTGAACCAGGCTTTTCTCCCAATAGAGAAGTTGTAGATCTCTCTCTTATCTTTCTAGGGACATAAATTTTGTTTAATATTGAGTAGTGTAGCTCCAGTTATGGTCTTTGGAAGAAATTGTGTCAAAACAAGAAATTATGGCAAGAATTAAGAAAGATTTACATTTAAATCCTACATGACTTACCAACACAAATCTAAACTAATACATCAAAATAGTATGCTAATGAGACTCAATTAAACCAAAAACATGGAGAGAAAGATGTACTAAAATATGACTATCACTCTCCAAGAATAACATTAGAGAGCGATTGATATATAATTGCTCTCTAAAATGTAACTTTAGAGAATAGTTAACAGGAAATTATTTTCTAAAGCCTTTTTTTAAAGAGGATTCTAATAAAGTAATTGCTTTTTAAGTGTATCCTATAAAGAGATTCTCTACTAACCACTCTCTTAATTGGTGAATTATAAAGTGAAATATGGCGTAGTGGTGTTAAAGTGAAGTTTTATCATTAACTCTTTGCTTGACTGCTTTTTCTTCAAATTTCATTAATCTCATATATCATTACATTACATCATTTTCTATGTGTATTAATTAGAATAGTGCTTGCTCGTAATCTTTTTCTCCTTCTAGATGCATTAGACAAGAAGATCTTATCTCTTCTTATTAATTTATTCTTTGAATTGAAATACTTGCTCATTGTATCATGGGCAAAATTAGTTCTAGAGATAGATTACATTGTATTTTAGTCATAACATTCCTAAAATATTTCATATTTTATTTCTTTTTACTAATAATATTTTATTGATTGTTAAAATGTCTATGGATAAGGCCTATAAGATGAACAAGTTATCTATAAATTTTGTAATGCTTTTGGTTAGAAAATTAATAGGACTAAATCTAGTGTCTTCTTTTCTACCAATATTTGTAACACTCTCTTTTTTATTATTCGGTAAATTATATTTAATTTAATATTAAGTAGTATTAGAGTGCATTTAGAAGAGAGTATGGAAGGATTCTAGTGCAGGAAGTCTCGCTCAGGCGAGACTGAGCGCCCAGAAATATGATGTTGTAGACTTATCTTGCTCAAGCGAGATAGGATAAATTCAGCCTAACTTTTACCTCTCTCAAGCGAGTGTGATCTCGCTCAAGCAAGATGGGTCACTCAGGCAAGGACTCACAGAAAAAACATCCTTCTTTGGACGTTATCTTGCTCAGGTGAGATGAAGCTTGCTCAAGCAAGCATATCAGAAAATGTTAGGCGAGGCTACTGTCTGCATATCTCGCTCAGACGAGATATCAGTCACTCAAGTGAGATGTTTGACGCTCAAGCGAGCTGTTTCTCGCTTAAGCGATAGCGCGCGGGCTGAGAGGTATTTAAGAAATTTTCAGCATGAAAATTTTATTTCATTCCAAACTCAAGTTCCTCCACTGTTTTCTCTAAACTCTCTCTTCCTTTTCTCTAGAAAAAAGCCTTAGAAACTTTAATTACTCTTCAAATCCAAGCTTGGACATTGAACCTAGATTATTCCAAGTAAGTTTCTCCAGATTAAATTTCTTTTTCTCCTATCGTTTCTTGTATCTTTCGTTCCTTATGATTATCTCTTGGTATTTAGGAGAACTTCCATAGTTGACCTCTAATCTTCTTCAATATCTCTCTGTAAACTCGTTTTTGAGGTAAGGAGGGCTTTATTTTGTCATTATATTACAATAGTTATTTTGTGCTCATTAGAGCATTGTTACATGAACATTTCATAAAAATATATGGTTGAAATATCTATGGTGTGAATAATAGATAAAAAGAAGCTTGTTTGAATGTTTAGACTGATTGGTTATTTGGACTGAATAGTTGTTACATGTTTACATGTATTACATAATAAGTACTGAATGTGAAATATTATTAAACTTGCTGATTGATTATGATGTGATTTTATGAAATATGTCCGGATAAAATGATACAATAAAGTGTGATATTGATATGAAAGATTTAATAATTATACTTATATTAATAAGGGTATGAGTGGAATGAATTTAGTCTGGAAGTGCTTTATTAAGCACGATCTTATGAATGGGAGAAAGGATAACTCTGAGAATGACTTTAAGTGTCGAATATGGATTGGATCTAGTGTGAATAGTTATAGAGATAAAATGGGGGTATAGAGTCCGAAGACGATAGAAAATCTGAGGGAAACGAAAGGTGGTGAGCGACATTCGCGTATATATGCACACTTTTTCTGACAGCGAATATGCCATGTAACATCTTTCTTTTTATATAATTAATTTTATTTAATTTATATTATTGGAGATATGATAAAAAAAATTCATAAGAACTTATACAACTTTGAAGAAATGGTACAATATGGGAATATAAACTAATAAAATTTGACAAATTTATAAAATTTACCAAATTAATATTTCACTGTCAATGAAATAAAGATACATAAATAGATTTATACATCTATTACATAAAATCAATTATATCTGAACAGTTCTGTTTCCACAATCTTTAACGAGTATGATCCTGGAACGGATCAACCATGTCCATCTCTTTTCTTTTATTACCTGAAAAACATTAGTAAGGGTGAGTATTTCTCGTCCCACTAAATCTCTCCTATTATAGATTATCTTAAATGAAACTAGAGTTATGGCATAACATTCTATTCTAACTCATTACCAATAATAAAAAACTTACATTAATAGCCATCATATCAAAGCACATACAACAAAACAACCATCATATAAAAGCACATACAACAATTTAATCATTCCTGGCCCATGCTTATGACTTACATTTCTATATTAACTTGTATGTTATAATACATGTATCATATTATCTCAATTAATGTCAAATACATGTATCCTAGTCGCACCCGTCAATATACTACAACACATATATCGTAACAATATAAATCGATCTGTTACAATGCATATATCAAATCATACAAATTATCTACTAATTCACATCTATAACACTTTCATATTCATCATACTTTTATAATAATTGCCCTTGGGATCTCTTGAGGACTTCATAGCACAGATATACGTGTACCGACTCGGCCCTTTTTAGCAAAGGTATAATCAGGAGTTTTGTCAGGAAACGAGTGTGTGGCCAAACGATGCATTCATAATTTATAGATATGTACACTCAAGCGAATATCATCCCTCACACTACATTTCTCCAAGATTTTCCAATCATCTCCGGACTCTATACTTCCAGTGTATCTCTGTAACTATCTATACTTATTCTCTTTCTCTTTCTCAGCATTACTCATTTTCAATTCCATACTCTTTTTATGAATCAGCATGTCATAATACGTGTGTTATGATATAAATTCACGGATCACAATATATATATATATATATATATATATATATATTATAATACACCCTTCAATGTATCATAATATATATCGTAATCACTCTTTTCAAATTGTTTTGACCCACGCATCATAATCATGCATCTCACTCTTTCTTAGTCATATTCTATTTTCTTTTTCATATATCACATGCTTTCAAAATAAATCAACTCTTTAGTTATTCATGTGAATTTATCTAATTTGGACACATATCAGCTATCAAATTATATCTATACTTATTGCATTATGCTAGTCTAACATAGAAAATTATCACACAATATCACACCATGCAATTAGTACAATATGCCAATCTAGCACAGAAATTATCACACAATATCACAACATTCAAGCAGTACAATATGTCGAAGCTCGGACACCTTCGAACTCAGTCCAACTTGTACAATCTCAATATGGTCTTCTAACCTAAAGTTCAGTAGTTTGTGTTTTTTATTACTTAACTCATATACATCATAAGTAACTTAGTCTTAAAACTTCTTAATGTTGTTCTAACCCATAGCTTTTTCTAAGAATCTGATTTCATTAATTTCAATAAACCCAAAACCTTCCTTTATACCAAAAATACACTTCCACCATATGATTTCATAAAAATTTATAGATTTGTACTAAAATAGGTTACTTAGATCCTCTTGAGATCATTATATATATATATATATATATATATATAAAATTAAGGCTCAATAATATTCCCCTTACCTAAAAATAGTTCCTCAAAATTAGTTCTCTGAGAGATCTAATAGAGAAGTTTCACGATATCAACGTGAATATTATCCGCAAGATGAAGTTTTCTAAGTATTTCAAGATAGATATCTTAATACGAGAAGAAAATCAAAGGAAAGGAATAAAATAGAGATCTAAGCTCTGAGAAATGTACTTGGATCCGAATGAAATTGATGTTTGAGCTCGGATCTAGAAGAGATTTGAAGTTTGGGAGAGTTCTCCCTAGAGAGGAAGGAGAGGAAACAAAGAGAGAAGGTCGTAAGGTGAGAAATGAATGTTTTTGAGGTTGAGGTTCCTTAAATATCATTCCAAACTCGTGCGATCTCGCTTGATTGATAAGATTCTCGCTTGAGCGAGATTCACCCTCGCCTAAGCAAAATAACCAGACAATGAGACTACTCATCTTTATGATATCCTCGCTTGAGCGAGAAGACTCTCGCTTGAGCGAGAAGACTCTCGCTTGAGCGAGATAAAATCTCACCTGAGCAAGCTCTACCTCGCCTTAGCGAGATTGAGTCCAGAGAACACCCTATCTTTCCTTCAACTCCTCGCTTGAGTGAGCTCTATCTCGTTTGGGCGAGATGCTCGTAGCCTGAGCGAGACCCCTTTCTTGTCTGGGCGAGAGGACAGTTGGGGCAACATAATTACATCTCGCTTGAGCGAGAATTCACTTATTACACCATTAAGAAAGAAAACTCAGCTTGAGAAAAGGGAGAGTGCAATTTTATGACCTAACTAGGAAGTGCAGAACAGTGGAGGAGGCTTGGGAGAGCAATGAAGATCATTGAAAAACTATTTTCTTAACTTTTTCCTTTCTTTTCCTTATTGTAATATACGTCATGGGCGGCTAAACATCTAGTGGGATTTAGTATTTTTAAAATAATTGTTTATTTTCATATATTATTATTAATTTCATTCTGTTTGTAATGTCTGATTCTACTTTACATTAGATAATTCATGATTTAGGAATCTAGGCTAAGTTGGAATGCTATCTTGGAACCTTGTTTGAATGTGTTGTATGCTAAATAGTTCTTGATTGTAATGCTAGAGTATTTACTGAATAGATAAGGAATTATTATTCAGAGAATTACTCTTGGAAACTTGGGTGCAAGGAATCAAAATAATGGAATGTAATGAGAGTGTATCTATAACTGTGTAACTTGTTCAATGTATGTATTTACCAAAATATAAGGAGAATGAATGATGAAGTCTAATCCCTCAATTTCATCATATTAGTTTAAATGCTTTTCATTTGTGTCTTGCATTTACTTTCCATGAACTTAAACAATCAATATTCAACTAAAAATCACTTCGACATTTGTGAGTGCCTAGAAATTTGTTATTTTAACTAGGATAATAGAAATTGCGTGAATATCTTGCAGTCCTTGTGGATACGACAACCCTTTTACTCACACTCTATATCGAAAACTTGGTTCATTTGCTAAAGTAAAATAAAAAAAAACCCAAACAATCATTACTTTGGATGTTCACACCTTAAATTGTAATGACATTTCAATTTAATATTTTTAAAATATTTTAAATTTATAATTTTTTTATGTTTATAAATTATTGTGATAATTAAGAACAACAAGGAATAATTATACAAATAAAAAAAAACTACATCAAATGTTACAAGCAGATTTTTTTGTCTGTAATTTATAGATGACAAAATATATTTTCAAATTTGTTTATAATAATTTACCGACAAAACTATAGATGAGTCTAACCTGTTTGTAATAATAAAATTAGTCAACAACCTTTTAAAAATTTGTTTATAAATCCATCTACAATTTGTGCACTTTTTTCTAGTGACTGTCTTCCTCCAAAGACATAGTAAACAAGCACTCAAAATTAAGTACAAATTGTTATAAATTATCATATGAGTGAATAGTCATATTCATAACTCCTCCTTATTCTTTGTAACTTACGATTTTGTAACCATTTTGTTTAATTCTCATCAAAGAGATACGATTATTCGGTTATAGATTTATGCCTATAAATAAGTACCTCATTTGTATTGAAGATATGTAAAATAAAATTAAGATTCTCTCTTCCTTTTTATATTTTTCTCTCTATTTTTCTTTATAATTTTACGTTCATTTCATAACACGTTATTAGCACGAGAGCTTTACTACACACTTTTTCAAGAAAGGAACAGTCTTAAACAAAAGTACGATATTCTTTCATTTTAATTTTTCTTATAGAAATGTATCATTATTTATTTTAATTATTGTATAAATAAATTTGTGTCTAATAAAAAAAAAATATATATATATATATATATATAAGTAAATTACTAGTAATTTAATATTATTTTTTTTATTTTTTTATTTTTGATCGTTATAATATTTAGATGATATCTAGCTTATTTTTATTTTTATGATAGTACTAAATATGTCAAATCTTACAAATATCAAATTTGTCGCACTTGATATTATGGAAAAAAAATTACTTATCATGGGTATTAGATGCTGAAATTCATTTAGAAGCAAAAGGTCTTGGAGATACTATCTGTACGGAGGGCAACTGTACCCATCGAGAAGTAATAAAGGGTTCTTAAATTAAGTTCCCAAAATATCGTCCCACAAGAATTATTTTCCAATTACTAAGAATTTCCTAATTCAATTGTTTAAGCTTTAAAGATATGAGATTAATTAAAACAAAAATTTATAAAATTAATTATAAACTAAGAGCAAGGAATACAATGCACGTCTTGGTTAAATTTATCGGAGAGGAACCTAGGGCATATGGGTTTTCTCATTCAATCCTTTATGTTATTTTTCTGTTTAACTCTAAATTCGATTTCCTCGTGATTACCAATCATTTATACGAATATTATTAATATCTAATGGTCATGCAATATTAATATTCTTTTCTCTAAATTAACATCCCTAATGATCATGCAAGACCTCAATTTAAGAAAGCTTAAGGAACCTATGAACTTGTTAATTTAATAACAATTAGAAGAGAAAGATTGGTTTGGTCCACCTAATCCTTTGTCTCGTTTTACCCTATAGATCTATTAATTAACCGAGGTACAGTCGCCTGACGGTATAATTAATTAGGATTAAGAGAGAAGCGCAATAGGGTAAAATCCAATCACAGAATAGAATTCAAATTTAGATTCAAACATCAAAATTCCATAAATTCATGAACAATAGTTCTCATATCCCTTGCTATGGACTTAGTTACTCATGCTAAAGAAAAGAACTAAAACAATCATAAACAAAGCCATAAAAAAAGCAAACTAGAACGAGATGAGTTCTTGATCTTTAAGTACGATTGCTCGAAGCTTCAAGTCCCATCAAGCATGTGCCAAGGATCCCGTGTACGAGAAAAGAGATGAGAAGTGTCAAAGACTAGGTGTCAAAAATGGTCCCACTGATGCCTGAGGTCTCCCTCTTTAATAGGGTTTGAAAACCCTAAAGACTCTTCATAATTGAGCTTTCCGCAGATGAGCACAGTCGTGCAAGGCCTTAAGCACGACCATGCATGGGCTCGTAGCACTCTCGTGCTTGTTGAAAGGGCCTAGGCGTGCTAACTGCTCTGAAACTCTAATCTGCTATCATTTTGGGCCCAAAATGCACCCAACATCCACTTGCGGCCTCTTTATACCAAACTGTACAATTAATATATAAATTAGTGTAAAACTCAAATAAAATAAAGGTCAAATATGAATATATGGGCTGTAAAATAGGGCCTATTTACAGACTTATCACTATCAAAGAAGAAAATAAAGCATCTAATCAAGATAAGGTTAAAGCTATGATCTTTCTTCATCATCACCTTCATGAAGGTTTGAAAAGTGACTATCTCATAATAAAAGACCTACTTGTGCTTTGGAATAATTTAAAAGACATATATGACCACCAAAAGACAGTCATTTTACCAAAAGCTCGTTATGATTGGATGCATTTACGATTGCAAGATTTTAAAACTGTTAGCATGTATAATTTAAGATTATTTAGAATCACATCTTAATTAAAATTGTGTGGAGAAAAGGTCACTAATGAAGATATGTTAGAAAAAACATTCTCCAATTTTCACGCATCTAATGTGCTTTTGCAACAGCAATATCGTGAAAAAGGATTCAAAAAATATTCTAAACTATGTTCTTGTCTCCTTGTGGCTGAACAAAATAATGAGCTTTTGATGAAAAATCATGAATCTTGTCCAATCGGCATTGCTCCATTCCCAGAAGTGAATGTAACAACTCGTGACTACTATAATTATGCACAAACTTACAATCATGGTTGTATTCTTGGTCGTGGACGTAACAATAATCGTGGTCATGGTAATGGTTATGGACATAGTCATGGTGATAATCAGAAATATACAATTTCACACTAGAAGTGGAAAAATGGTGAAAAAATTGAAAAGGGTAAAGTTACTTAAAGTAGCGAAAATATGAAAGACATATACTATCGTTGTGGAAGTAAAGGTCATTGGTCACGTATTTGTCATACACCAAAGCATCTTATTGATTTTTATCAAGAATCACTTAAAAACAAAGGAAAAAAGATAGAGACAAATTTTATTTGTGAAGATGACAATGATTCTATTTATGATCATATGGACGTTACTCACTTAGATGTTGCTGATCCAGATAGAAAAATTGACCATCTCATTAGTGATGGAAGTGTCCAAAAATAAGTTATTATTATTATTGAGTTATTATGTTTTTTTATATGTTAATTTATGTTTAATGTATTTTTTCTTCTCTTTATAATAATAATAATAATAATAATAATAAATTATAGTTGTTCTTTCATTGATATAGTTGTTATTAAATTAAATTTTAATATAGTCAGTGTAAATAAACTATAATAAATAATAATAAATTTTTACCATTTTTTTTATCTAATTCTTTTATTTATTTTTGCTATGAAGACATATGTGATGTTGATAGTGCAACAACTCACACAATTCTCAAAAATAAAAAATATTTTTCTCATTTAGTAATGCAACAAGCTAATGTGAGTATTATATCTGGTAGTACAAAGATTCTTGAAGGCTCTGGTAGAGCTAATATATTGATGCTTGGTGAAACAAAATTACACATTGTTAGTGCATTATACTTCACTAAGTCTCGTAGAAACTTATTAAGTTTCAAAGATATATGCAAAAATGGATACCATGTTGAAACAACAAATGAAGGAAGAGAAGAATATACGTATATCACAAAAATTATCTCAAATAAAAAATGTGTATTAGAAAAATTACCTTCTTTTTCTTCTAGCTTATATTACACACATAAATATAATTGAAACACACATTATTGTAAACCAGAAGTTTACAAATCATAATAATTTTTTTATTTGGCATGAGTGATTAGGCTATCCTGAATCAATCATAATGCGAAAAATAATTAAAAATTTATGTGGACATTCATTGAAGAGCCAACAAATTCTTGAATCAAATAATTTATGTGTTACTTGTTCTCAAGGAAAACTAATTAGTCGACCTTCACCAACTAAAATTGGAAATGAATCTATCATATTTTTAAAATGTATACAAGGTGAGATTTGTAGACCAATACACCCATCATATGGACCATTTAGATATTTTATGGTTTTAATTGATGCATCTACGAGATGGTCACATGGTTGTTTGTTGTCAACTCGCAACCAGGCATTTGCGAGATTACTTGCACAAATAATTTGTTTAAGAGCTCATTTTTCTAATTATCCAATTAAGAAAATACGCCTTGATAATGTTGGTGAATTTACATCTCGAGCTTTTAATGATTATTTTAAGTCTATTGGAATTGATATTGAGCATCCTGTAGCACATGTACATACTCAAAATGGGCTTGGTAAGTAATGGATCAAATGTCTAAAATTAATTGCAAGACCATTACTAATGAGATCAAAACTTCCAATTTCTACTTGGGGACAGACAATCTTGCATGCTGTAACACTTATTCGCATCAGACCAACAAGCTATCATATGTTATCCCCTTTGCAATTAGTTTCTGGTCAACAACCAAATATTTCTCATCTTAGAATTTATGGATGTGCAGTGTATGTTCCTATTGCTCCACCACAATGCACTCAGATGGGTCCTCAAAGAAGGTTGGAAATATTTGTTGGCTATGAATATTTATCTATAATAAAGTACCTTGAGTCAATGACATGGGACTTATTCACTGTTCGATTTGCTGATTGTCATTTTGATGAATCATTTTTTTCCTATTTTCGGAGGAGAAAATAAGCGTTTGGAAAAAGAGATAAGTTGGAATGAATTATCTTTATCTTATCTTGATCCTCGAACAAAACAGTGTGAATTAGAAGTTTAAAAGATAATTCATTTGCAAGGTTTAGCCAATCAACTACCAAATATGTTTACGAATCCAAAAATAGTGACTAAATCATATGTGTCAGTTGCTAATGCTCCAATCAAAATCAATGTTCCGATTGGACAATCTAATATTGCAAATCAATCTGAATCGTATGAAGCGTGGTAGACCTTTTGGTTCCAAAGATAAAAATCCTCAAAAAAGAAAAGGAACTAAGAATCAAGGTGACCAAAATGAAGATGTAAAGACTCCAGAAGAGTCATCAAATATAATTAATATTTTAGTTCCCGAAGAAACACAGGTACCTAAAAATGATGAAAATAAAGAGATTTTAATAAATTATGTCATGAATAAAATACAATGGAACCAAAATGAGTCAATATTGATGATATCTTTTCATTTAATGTAGCATTGGATGTGATAACTAATATAGAGGATCATGAACCAAAATCAGTCAACGAATGTAGACAAAGAAATGACTGGAAAAATGGAAAGCTGCGATTGAGGTAGAATTAAAGTCGCTTACAAAGCGTCAAGTTTTTGGACTTATAGTTTGTACACCTGAAGATGTAAAGCCAGTTGGATATAAATGAGTTTTTGTGCAAAAACCAAATGAAAAAGGTGAAATTGTGAGATATAAAGCATGACTTGTTGCCCAAGGTTTTTTGCAAAGACCTAGTATTGATTTTGAACAAACATATTCACCTGTAGTGGATGCAAATACTTTTCGATACTTAGTTAACTTAGCAGCAAATGAAGGATTTGATTTGCGATTAATGGATGTTGTTACAACCTTTTTGTATGACTTACTTGATAATAACATTTATATGAAACTCCCTGAAGGTTTTAATTTATCATATGCAGACAATTCAAATTCTAGAGAAGATTATTCAATCAAGTTGAATAAATCACTTTATGGATTGAAACAATCTGGACGCATGTGATATAATCGCCTTAGTGAATATTTGTTGAAGGAAGGATATAAAAATGACCTTATTTGTCTATGTATTTTTATAAAAAGATCTTATAATGAATTTGTAATAACTGTTGTTTATGTTGATGATTTAAATATCATTGGAACTCCTGAAGAGATTTTAAAAATAGTAAATTTTAAAAATAGTAAATTGCTTAAAGAAAATTTGAAATAAAGGATCTTGGAAGGATAAAGTATTGTCTTGGTTTACAACTTGAATATGTAAAGAATGAAATTTTTATACATCAAGAAACTTATACCTCAAAAGTGTTAAAATGATTTTATATGGATAAATCACATCCCTTGTGTACTTTAATGTTTGTAAGGTCACTATATGTAAACAAAGCCCCTTTCAAACCTCAGGAGCAGGATGAAGAATTACTAGGTCCTGAAGTACCTTATCTTAGTGTAATTGGAGTACTAATATATATTACTTGTCATACACGACCTGATATATCTTTTGTTGTTAACTTATTAGTAAGGTATAGTTTTTCACCTACAAGAAGACATTAGAATGGAGTTAAATATATATTTCATTACCTTAAAGGTACAATGGATATGTTTATTTTACTCAAATGAATCTAAATCTGAATTGATTGGTTATGCAAATGCGGGTTTTTTGTCTGACCCACATAATGGTAGATCATAAACAAGTTATTTGTTTACATGTGGTGGTACAGCCATTTCATGGCAATCTATGAAACAAACTATAACGATTACATCATCCAATCATGCAGAAATTTTAGTATTACATGAGGCAAGCTGAGAATGTATTTAGTTAAGATCTATGATTTAACATGTGCAAGAAACTTGTAGTTTATCTTCAAGAAAAATGACCCCAACAATTCCATGTGAAGATAATGTTGCGTGTATTACTCAATTGAAAGAAGGGTATATTAAAGGAGATAGAACAAAACATATTTCTCCAAAATTCTCTTTTACCCATGATCTTCAAAAGAATGGTGATATAAATATTCAACAAGTTCGTTCATATGAGAATCTAGCAGATATTTTCACAAAGTCACTTCTAAGTAAAACTTTCGAACAACTAGTTCACAAGATTGGACTTCGTCGTCTTCGAAATGATTGTCCACATGAGGAGGAGAATTAAATACGCTTTGCACTCTTTTTCCCTTAGCTATGTTTTTTTTCATTGGGTTATCCTGGCAAGGTTTTTAACGAGGCAGAATGTAATAACGTATTAAATAATATTATATTCTTCTTAGGTTTTTATCTTTAAGTTTTTCCTAGTTAGATGTTATAAAACATATTATCAAATAATGGACATTCAAGAGAGAGCATTATGAATTATTATATGAGTGAATGTTCATATTCATAATTCCTCCTTATTCTTTGTAACTTATGATTTTTTAACTATTTTATTTAATTCTCATCAAAGAGATACGATTCTTTGATTATAGATTTATGCCTATAAATATGTGTTTCATTTGTATTGAGGATCTGTGAAATCAAATTGAAATTCTCTCTTCTTTTTTATATTCTTATCTCTATTTTTCTTTATAATTTTACGTTTATTTCATAACAAATGTTATTTTCAAATGAATTCGCCCATTTGGTAGCTAGTTTAAACTATTTGAATTTTTTGCAGTCTACATTGGGCTAGTATGAGTAGCTAATGGAGGTTTTGTAATGAGTTTTATGAGAAAGTAAAATTTTATTCTAGACAAGGTTTTGGGTCATCTTGTTTGGTCTCTAACTAGATAAAGATATTGGACTTCACCATATTTATACATAAAAGTTGATTCCAAAGAGGCAATTCCACTAATTTACTCTGACCAGACGTATAATTGCCTTATTCCTTATTTGGTTATGTCAATTGTATATTATTTAAAGAGTTTGAATCTGTGTATTGTATTCATAGTTTTCGTAAAGCTAATTAGGGGACAAATTTGTTAGTCATATGTAGCTAATAAAAAAGTAATTTATTACATTATTTTAAATAAGGCTCTCTCTTTTGTTTTTTCTTTGCTTAAATAGGATGTTATGGGGATTGACTCTAAAAAAAAAAAATTTAATGTTAATTAAGGTTCACAATAGTTATACATATAATTTTTCAAAAAAATTATTATAACAAATATTAGCCGAACGAACAATACATGAGTAAATAATTTATTTTCTTAGGTTATACATCAATTTTTTCCTTAACATCATCAAACTAATTAATAAAATGGTTAGGAATACAGAGCTGTTATCCTCTACTAAAGATTAAAAAAACGAAGATTATTACAGATAAACATATCCCCGAGTAATCACATGATGGACCCAGTTCACTTTATTCATAGTCGGCTTTTTTTAATCGAGCGTTAATCAATGATAAAAAAATAAAAGCCAAAACCAGAGCTGCGGCCCCTCCAACAAATATTGCTGCTAACTTATTGGCGTTGTTGCTTCCGCTTGCTCCTGTATTCATAAATTGAGTGCATAAGTAATGAGCATTCATGTGTAATAATATTTGTAGATTGTTTTCGTGTTTATATTTTTCTACTGTGTTGGAAGAACATCTAGGTAAAAGTTTACATGACTAGTGTACTAGATACAAAAAAATTACAAAATGATTATGCAAAAGAAGAATCTAGAGTAGCAAACGTTAAAACCACCTAAAAAATAGGAAAATCAACCATCACGACAAAGCTATGAGTAATTTTCAGATATATCATAAAAGTAAATCACAAAATTTTAAATAAAACAAATTCTAACATCTTAATTTATAGATTATATTTATCTGAATAATTAGGAGAAAAAATAAATTCAAAAAGTGTTTCAGTATATTAATTAAAAAATGCAAATACAAGACTTTGGTTATTGATTGAATTTAGTAACTACCTGGAATAGAGTTGCCAGGAATGGCACCTAGTTCGGGCTGGTATATGTAACTTATAAAACACTTGTCAAGATATATTTGTGCAGAAAGCGAACTACGGCAATCTTCCTTAGCAACCTGCACTGCATCGCTTACGCAATTACTACACTCACAAGTGTCTGAATCACCTTCACACTGTGCCATCAATTTCACCGATTTATAATTCGTTGCATAGTACCCATTACTGTTTAAGATCCCACTTTCCAGGTTCACAAATGCCTCATCCATCAACTTATTGAATTTGAAAAACGCCAAAACGGGTTCTCCACAGTCCTTGTGAAGCAAAGTGCTAGTTTTAGATTCGCCACTTGTTTCTTCTGGAAGCTCTTCGGTTCCGTATTGGATGTAGCAACCGTCAAGTTGTACCCGTGCAGACGTGGAATCGCTGCACAAGGTGTTGGACATCTGAGGAAGCAAGTTTACGCAGCTGAAACAATCTTCATTGTTTATGTCATCTCTGCATTGGAAAAGGCCTGAGATGGCTGTGTCATCGTTGACAGTTTCTGCGGTTTTGAAGAACTTGTGTTGGGAGGATTGTGAGGTGAGTTGTTGGAAGAGATAATTGAGTGTTTGAGAATAAGATTGAGATAATTGGTCGTTGAAGGTTTGGGTTGCACAGGTTTTGTATACTAATGTGCTGATATCGGAAACTGGTTCAGAAGAAGGTAGGAAGAGCAAGAAAGAGAAACTGAGGAGGATGGTGGAATGGGAAACTTCCATTTGGGAAGGGCTTTTGGTGCAACGCTATGGCATTTGGTGGTTCTGACACATTGATTTGGAGAACCACATTGTAAAATTTATCAGTTGCGCGTAAATATATAGCTTTTACTAATTAAACTTTTTGGAAATGATTTCATGGTGGCTTGGGGAGTTGGGTTTTTGGTTTGCTTTTTCATTCCTAATCCTATCTACCGAATGAACTTGCTGAGACTGTAAACTAGCAACACGTCAAAAAATGAAAAAGAGAAAACACTTGCGCAGAATTCCAATTTAAAACCTTGCGTTACAAGTTATTCTACCTACCGCGCATGCCTATGCATGTCAGGTATTTAATCCTTAATTTCATCTTGCTGGCTAGCTTATAGTCATATCAAGAATAACAATTTTATTCGTAAACACTTAAATATGATCAATATTGCTTTAACGTTTTATTTTATTTTTTATCGTATGATATTATTTATTTTATTCTTATATTTCTTTAGGTATAGACATTTTATTGAGTGTCTATCAAATATTTTCCTAAAATAAACGACTAATAAATAAACTTGATAATTGGCGATGTAGAAAATAAGGTGAATATTTAATCAAAACTAAAGCACAATATTAAAATCACTCGTCTCAAAACAAACGCACTAATATGAGTTGGTATATATGCTATCTCTGTATATATTGAAATAAAATTTTAAATTTTTATAATTTATAAAAATAAATTTAATAATATTCATACTGTAGAAACTAAAAATTAACTGGTTTTAACTTATAATTTAACCAATAAAAGGAAGCCACCTAAAGAACTTTGTTTTTTCCGTTTTAGGAAACCAGCTAAAGAATTTTCATACCAACAGAAGGCACTGCTGTTATGTATTAACGTGAAGAAAGTTCTGGACGGCAATGGAAAAGGCTGTAGATGGCCCACACAGAGTGCTTGTAAACTTGTATCTGTAATTAGTTTGTCCAACCCATGTTTCCTACCCAAATGTTAGGAGTACACGGCTAGCGCTAGACGACGAAGGTTAAAATAAAAAGTTTTAAAAAAATGGAAATGGTAGGGCCAATAACCAATCTGTCTCCACAACCATCCTTCTCTCTTGCCAGAGTCCAAACATAAGGCCACGCGGCATCACCCAGAAATAAAAGGTCCCACACACTCCCTTCCAAAATAACAAAGCAAAGAGAGAGAGAGAGGTTTGCATTTGGCGTTTAGGGTGGTGGGCGAGGCAGCAGCAGTCTCCCCCGCCATCGTCAACGTTACATTCCACTCATTCATTCATTAATTCATCACCGATCACCAGTCACCAATAATAAAATGTCGATATTAGCTTCCCCATTCCAACTCCTGGAAATCAACCTGATATCGGCCCAAGACCTCGCACCGGTTTCCAAATCCATCAAAGCCTACGCAGTGGCATGGCTTAGCCCAGAACGCAAGTTAGCCACCCAAATTGACCCAGACGGTCACAACAACCCCACATGGAACGAGAAATTCGTCTTCCGCGTCGACGACGAGTTCCTAAACGCGGACGACTCCACCATCATGATCGAAATCTACGCCTCCGCATGGCTCCGCGACGTTCTCATTGGCACCGTCGGCGTTCTTGTCGCCAACCTCTTACCTCGCTCCACCAACCGCAAATCCAAGGTTCGCTTCATCGCGTTACAGGTTCGTCGACCCTCGGGTCGCCCCCAAGGGATTCTCAACATTGGAGTCAACCTCGTTGACCCCACCATGAGAAGCATGCCAATGTATTCCGAACTCAGCGCTTCCGCCGTTGGCGATTGGGACATAATGGACCCCAAGAAGGACAAACTACCAAACCATGATAATAACAACCCTAATGATTCCGATTTCAAGCTCTTAACGCTCCAACGCTCGCAGAGCGAGAAAAACGACTCCACCATCAACGATTATACGTACAATCCCAAACAAACCGGTTACGGTGGTAACGCTGATGATTACCCAGGGGATTCCGAGCTTGGAATGCCGATAACCAAAAAAGGAGCCATTATGAACGCCAACGGGTCTCTCTGCTCGGACGTAGGGCCCTCACCGTCGGTGGTGGCAGCGGCGATAGCGAAGGGATTGTATCCGTTGCCGCTGCCGGCGCCGCGAAGAGCGGGGAACTCGTTGTTTGATGGTTGGCCGGAGAAGGAGGGTGGTGCGGAGGGGCTGAATACGAAGATTGATCGGTGGCGGTCGATGGAGTTGCCGGCAGTGTACGATCACTTAGGGCAGAACCAACGGAAGGTGACTATGCATACTCCGAAGGATAAAGGTGAGAAACAGAGACGAGGTAATCGTGGGAATGGAGGGTTGTTTTCGTGTTTTGGCACTGCAATGGGGTGTGAGTTTTCGATTACTTGTGGTGGGGGTAACCGCAAGAAGAGGTATGACGGTAGCAAGGCTCATCTTACTGCTGCGTCCGAGCTTACCTACGATGAATCCTATATTTGAGAAGGAGGGATGTAACAAGTGGTGTTCCTGGGCTGGGCCGGGCCGGGCCGGGCCATAACGGTTTGGGTTTAGAAATAGAGGGAATGGTCCATTGGAGGATGTCTTGCTCCTCCTCTTCATTTTTCGTCCCTTCTTTTCATATCTTCCATTCTTGACCACCTTTATTTGTTTTTACCAGATGATTAATGTGTATTTATTTAATCCAAACTTACATTACACCGCCACCATGCTTTATAGGTCAGAGGAGGAGCGATAACCAATCCACTCTTTAATATATTAATATTTTAATTATTAATTAAAATTTATTAAAAAGTATAAAAATAAAAAATTATTAAATTAAGAATAAAATTTATGTAATTTTTTATTTTTAATAAGTTTAATATAGTTCAAAATTTATTAAATAATAACTTATTACTCGTTAAAATTTCTCTTACAGGTTATACACGAGATTAAGTCATATCTTATAAATAAATAGATTAGAAAATATATAAATGAATCAAGGTAATAAAATTTTATATAATTTTATTTTAATATATTATATATTTTTAAAAATATAAATAAACATTTACTTAAATTTATATATTTAAAAATGATTAATTTATTTATAATTGCTATGTTTTTTAAATATTAATATTTTATTTTATTTTTATGGCTGATTTTACGGAAATTATGTTTAAAAGTGTTTAGAATTAAAATACTTTTAAAATCTTAAAAAAATTAAAAGAAAAAAATTATTTTATACTTCTTGCTCAATTTTGACAATTTTCATCACTCTTTTTTTTCGTCAGTTATCTAAATCGTTCACTTGATTGATTTATAAGTCTAACTAGTCAATTTGGTTCAATTTTTAAAACAATGATAAAAACCTTTATTTACGTTATAAAATTAGTAAATTAAATTAGCACCAAAATATTTAATAATATTATTCAGTATATACGCACGTATAGATGGCATAACATACAAGTATGAAACTAATTTACAACAGTTAATTTCAGTTTAATGCATAAATAGTGAAAATGTGATTATTTAAAAAGATACCATTACATGTATATGAATAAATATAGGTTTAAATTAACAAGCTTAAGGAAGGAACTAGGGATGCAGGGCGCTTGCAATATCTCTTAAATCTGTCTTTAGCTATTGGCTTTAGATTTTTATTAGAACTGTTTATATAATAACGTTTTGTTTTTACTTTTTTATCGTTACATTGCTGTCGTGACTTCAATTTATGACAAGGTCTGTACTTAATATAAATAGATACTTAAGAAAGTTATTGATCTGTCTTTTTTCTCGGAGCATTGTTAAGCCTCCTATTTTTATACACCCATCGAACGCAACACCAACTCTTACCACGCTCAAACAATAATAAATTACTCTTTAACACACTTTTAGTTCTTAAATTTATAAAACACATCAGGTTTAAAAATTATAATACTCAACCCAAGCATTTTTCTCACTACAGAAGAGCTTAATAAAAACAAACTCATGAAGACTAAAATATAAAATAAAAATAAAAAATGAATACAAAAATGGTTGGACCAGTGGTTGTGGCTTCATTTTCTTATTTAAAGTTGAAGAATGGCGACACTTTAGACTAAGTAGAATTTGACATTTCAAGTCTAATGAGGCGGCGCTCCATTTTGATTTTTATTATCCCTTATTGATAGTTCAGTGGTCCAAATTGCAGAGGCGCGTGCGCCCACACACATACATTTTTTTTTTCATCCAATTCAATTCGACACATCACACATACACTCTTTAATTATATCCCTTATTAACTATATAATGCATAATTAATTTAAATTAATTATTACATGTGTGGCTTTTTATATTAATGTAATTTATTAGAAAAGATTATTACTAAACAAAAATTTTAACGTTAACTAATTTTAATCATTTTAAATTACTAAGATTTTATTAAAAAATATATTTATTTATTGTAATGATATAAATTTTAATATAAAATCATTTACTTTTATATTCCTAAAATTAACTTCTATATAGAACATAGAGTAATTTTTTTTTACATTATATATATATATATATTTAATTTGATATTTTTTTAATTGTTTTATTCAACTGAATATAATATTTAGCATTAATAATTATAATTTTTATAAGATTTAAATAATTATTTTAAAAAATAGTTTAATAATAGTTATACACTGTACGATTATATTAAAAATACTACCTACAATAAAATTTTAGATAAAAAAATCTTAACATATATTTTATATTTTGTTTTTAATATTTACACAAATATGCGCAATGCCTAGATGTTATAATTAGTATATGATTAAATGCATTATTGTACCTTCGTTGAAAATGAATAAGTAATATAGTGTAACGAATGAATGTTATAAACATAGAATCAGGTACAGTCGTCCAGATGGTCCGGTAGGGCACGCATTAAGGAAAAGATGTAATACACGACAATGTTACCAGTAAATAACATTAGCATTATTATTATTATTATTATAAGGCGCAGGAAAAAGTAGGTATACAACGTGGAACAATTTTATTGGCTAAAAATAAATTATAAAATTAATTAAAAAGATGACCGAAATGATTTCTTAAAGAGTATTTTATTGCGTGTAAAGCACCCGAAATCATAATGGCAAGTGCGTTGTCTATTTGAAAATGACATGCTACGAAGTATTCATCCTTCGATTTTAAGATTGAGTTTTCACGCTTCAACTTCCGAATCATATTCAAAAATAAAATAAAATAGCAAAAGTAATTTTTAGAGAATAAAATAGCAAAAATTAATACAGAAAAAAAAAAAAAAAACGAGAGTCGCCTTCCACGTGCTAATATTTTGCTCCTTATTTGGTGTGCATGATTCACGTCTTCCAACTAGAAGATATTTTGGTCATCGTTTTCTTAGAAACGTTAATAATATAATTTTTAATAGGCTTTAAATAATTTTTTTAAATTTAAAATATTCATCTCATTAATTATTTTCAATTTTTAAAAATAAGTCAATTATATTATTAGCATTCTTATTAACTATTTTTAAATTTATAAGATATTCTTTTCTCTTGCTGTGATAAGATATATTTTTTAATTTTATAAAAAAGAATTAATGTTGATTTATTTGTAGGTTGATAATATTGCTTTTTCTTTTACAAATTTTTCAATAACAAAATTTAAATAACTTTAATTAGTTATTACTTATTGTTTTAGTCTATAAATCTAAGAGTAGAGGAGAAGTTATAAAAATTTATTTATTTTTCTAGGAAAAGCTTTATTATTATTTATTTTTTATTTACTAAGGATGACTTTCTTTTTTATAAAATTGAAAATAGGTTTAAAAAAGTTATTAGATGCAAAAATTTTGTGATGTTTCAACTTGGACAAATCTAAAGCAATATGTTTAAAAGGAGTCCCTTACTAGAAGTATGATATTTTTTATGATAGGAACCTAACTTTCTATTCTCAATCATTTTATTACAGATTCGATAACCCACCCTAACTTTTTATTCAACAAAGGTAGATTAAATAAAACAACTTTTGTTCATTTATTTTATAAAATTTACAAAAAGGTGACAACTTGAAAAATAAAATGACTTCATAGAACTGGTAAATTTTATAATTTTACTTGACAAAACCTATGTTAACTTTTATTTATACTTATCTCATGCAAATTCAATAGTTACCTCAATCTATTTGTCATGATATAAATTATGTAGTTAAATATTTTTTTTCTTTAAATAATTAAAACTATGACATTCATTTGATTGGTTAAGGCAAAATTATCTTTCCTAAAAAATATGGTAGTATAAGTGTTTGTAATATGCGAATAATTAATACTTCTCTTATAAGTAAATTGATGTATGATATTCTATAAGATAAACCCAAATTATGAGTTCAAATCATGAATGTTAAATATATAAGAGGTAATCCACTATGAAATGTTCAATTATGCCTAAAAGACTCTACTTGGAAGATCATTCTGAAGGTTTATAACATTTTGAGAGATTATTTTTAGTTCTAGTTGAATTCTGCTTTTTATTCATTATGGTACTTCAATTGGTTGAACTTGATCCAATTGTTAATTTAGTTAATTTTGTTCACATCTCATATACAAATCTTTAAATTAATGAGTTATTTGTTTATGATGTTTGAAAATTAGATTGACTTATCACTTGTATTTTACAACATATCAAAGTCCATATACACCAACTTCTTGGACTAATAGACAAAAATATTGAAGACCATAGTATTAGAAAAATACAAAAGAAACTTATTTTGTAAATGCAACTTATGCTTGGTTTAGCAATTTGAGATCCAACCTTTTATCAATTTAAGATCTTGATTAGGTTTGGAAGTTACTAGTAATAAAGAAAGTTAAAATTTTTATTTGACTTATTAGTCATAAATCTTTGCCTATTAATTCTTTGTTTCATTATCGTGTGCTCACTTTCTTAACCTCTTGTTTTAAGTATTCTAATGAATTTGAAAACATTAACTATTGTATAAGAGATTTTCTTTATTCAACAAAAGTTTAGTTTCGCTAGGTATTATTTGTTTCATAACTCTATTACTACTTGGATTGCTACCTTAACATAAAAGTTGTATTTCCTTTTTATCTAATTTTTGGTGGCATTGGCATTGAAGGAATAATATTTTCTTTCACAAAAAGAAACAGAATATATATCATGCTTTTGGTTTCATTTTTTTGTCTAAGAAAAATTATTTTTTGTTAATTTCAAACTAGTCATGGGATCTACCATTTTTTTAGTACTATAAAATTAATAGGGATAGTAGTTATAAGATGAATCATATGAGTTATTGTGGTTTTATATTTTTCTGTTAGTTTTGCTTTTTTTTTATATATATATAATAATAAGTTTGATCTTTGTGTTAAATTGAAAATAATATTTTAGAGTCTCTCTGTATGAAAAAAAATTATTGTAGGATAATTATAGAGTATGATTGCTTAAAAAAGTGATAGATCTTATTTTAAAGAAGTTAAGATTGATTTCAATTTGAAACGTATATTATATTATACAATATATTTATTATCTTATGCACAACTTCTTTTATGTATTTATATATTATGTTATTTGTGAGATTATTTAATAATTAACAAACTAGTTTATTTGACACTTTTATACAAAGTTTTCTTCATTTCTCCAAACAATCTTTTTCATTAAAAATTAAAAAAACTCACTCTAACATTTTCTTATTTTTAAATAGTCCATATTCTTTTAAAGTTTGTAATAAAATTCTTGTCATTAAAAGCATTTATAATTTACTTCTAAATTGATTTATTTTGACTGTTTTTGCTTCAACTTTAATCTATCGTCTTTAATTTTAAAATTATTCATTTATTTCGTTATGAAATAACCATACAGAACAACGAGTATTCAGTGGAGGAGGAATGAACGGAAAAGATACAATATATACTTGCGGACTATGCGTAGGAACCAATTCATTCGCAACTAATAGATGAAAACTTGAAGAAAGAGAGAAATATGTCTTAATCAACAATAACAAACATAATAATTGAATTTCAAGTTGAAGGGATGCATAAGCGTACATCAACGAGGTGGCGAGTGAATATTCTTTACGCAAAGTGGTTATGCCATCCTATATACATTTTTATATGTGAAAAATTCACATTTGGTGGTAACGACGCAAATCAACTCTAGCTGTAACTACCCTAAAATAAATAATAATAATAATAATAATATATTAAAAATAAAATAAAAGATAAGGAAAAAGAAAAATGGAGAAAGGAACAAGACACAAGCAGCAGCCGAACTTCCAAATTAGAAGGACACAACCTCAAAAACAACAATTGAAGTTAAAGCAGAGCATCTTGAACAAAGCAGAGAAGAGAGGAGAGGAGAGGAGAGGAAGGCGAAAGTTGAAGACTTTCTTCCTTTGCTATTACTAAAACAATCTCTTCTCCCTCTTCTTTGACTTCTTTGAACTTTGAAGGCAAGAAAACTAGTCTCTCTTCTTGTGGGGGGAGTATAAAGCAAGACTCTGAAAGTTACTTCCTCTCTGTTGTTTTGTGGGTGATAACTAAAGAAGAGAGATGTTTGGATGTAAGTGTGTTTGCTGGGACTGTGTCCCTGAATTCTTTGACTCTGATCCACTGCCACCCTTCTCTCTTCCTTCACCTATTCCTCAGTGGCCACAAGGTATGTACGCAAGCATTCTTTTTTTAAACAAACTTCTGGATTCATTTATGGGTTTTCCCATTTTTGTTCTCCAAATAGAATTGGACTGTGTACAAATATATTACTGGGAGTAGGAGCTGTTCTTGTTTCCTGTTGTTTTTAACCATCAAATAGGCACCCTTTGTAATTTATATGATTTGATTCATTCCAATGAGAAAGCAAACTACTTATATATCTCTAGATTTAGCATATTTGAAAAGGCCGTTTTTGTTATTTTAATTTTACAGAGATATTCATGAACAAGAGTTTCAGGAAGGAGCATTTTTTTTTGTGTGTGTGTGGGGGGGGGGGGGAGAGTACAGATTTTGATTGAACTACAGAGATAATTGGATCACAATTGACATTTGTTACTATTTATATGTCCGTTTCTATTATTAATTTTGTCTTGCCGTATAGTTTAACCAATTATTTCTTTGCAAATAAATGTTAGTGAATAATATTATCCAATTACGCATCAAGTAAATCTTTATTTCACACATCAATATTAAATCCTTGTCTTGCTATAAACTTGATCTTATGTGGCCATGCTGTCAAATAATTGTGGCTTAATTATCTTATTTATCTAAGCCTGTGACTGATCTGGTCAGGTGGTGGTTTTGGACGTGGAAGAATATGCCTTGGAAAAATAGAAGTTTTGCAAGTAAACAAGTTTGAGAAAGTTTGGAGATGCACACACATGCATGGGAAACCACAGGGTTTCACATTTTATAGACCTTTGGAAATTCCAGAAGGCTTTTTCTGCCTTGGTCACTACTGCCAGTCTAATGACCAACCATTGAGAGGACATGTTCTTGTGGCTCGTGAAACTACCTCTGATGCTGAAGTTGATTGTTCCAATGGTTGTGTGTTAGAATCCCCAGCTCTAGAAAAGCCACTTAACTACTCTCTAATTTGGAGCTTGGACACACACGATGATTGTGTTTACTTTTGGTTGCCAAACCCTCCTACAGGTTACAAAGCAATGGGCATAGTAGTTACTAGCAATCCTAATGAACCTGAAGTTGAAGAAGTTAGATGTGTGCGAGCTGATCTGACAGAAACTTGTGAGACTTCTGATCTATTAGTATCTATAAAGTCAAAATATTCAAAAAATTCATTACAGGTTTGGAAGACACAACCTTGTGATAGAGGTATGTTAGCTAGAGGTGTATCTGTTGGGACATTCTTCTGTGGCACCTATTTTGATTCTCAACAAGTGGTGGATATTGCGTGCTTGAAGAATCTTGATCCTTCCTTGCATGCAATGCCTAATCTGAACCAGATTCATGCACTTATTCAGCATTATGGTCCCACTGTATACTTTCATCCTGATGAGAAATACTTACCATCATCTGTGCAATGGTTTTTTAAGAATGGAGCAGTTTTGTACACAGCAGGTAGTAAGAAGGGTAGAGCTATAGATTATCAGGGCTCAAATTTACCTAGTGGAGGAACAAATGATGGTGCCTTTTGGATTGATTTACCTACAGATCAAGATGCAAAAGATCATCTCAAGAAGGGAAATATAGAGAGTGCAGAACTCTATGTTCATGTAAAACCAGCATTGGGAGGAGCCTTTACTGATATCGTGATGTGGGTTTTTTGCCCCTTCAATGGACCTGCCACCCTTAAAGTGGCATTGATGAACATTGAGATGAGTAAGATAGGGGAACACGTAGGTGACTGGGAACACTTCACCCTTAGAATAAACAACTTCACTGGAGAGCTATGGTCTGTTTTCTTCTCTCAGCATAGTGGAGGTGAATGGGTTAATGCATTTGATCTGGAGTTTCTTAAAGGGAATAAACCTATTGTTTATTCATCAAAACATGGCCATGCTAGCTTCCCTCATCCTGGGACTTACCTTCAGGGATCATCCAAACTTGGAATAGGAGTACGTAATGATGCTGCTAGAAGCAAATTTGTTGTGGATTCAAGCATTAAATATGAAATTGTTGCAGCCGAGTACCTTGGTGAAGGAGTCACCACAGAACCATGCTGGTTGCAGTATATGAGAGAGTGGGGTCCGACAATTGTATATGATTCACGTTCTGAGATTGAGAAGATAATAGATCTGCTTCCACTATTTGTTAGATTTTCTGTGGAGAACTTATTTGAATTATTTCCCACAGAGCTTTATGGTGAGGAGGGGCCAACAGGTCCAAAGGAGAAGGATAATTGGCTTGGAGATGAATATTGCTAGACGCTAGTTCTTTTTCATGCTCCCATCTTTTGCTATTGCCACTGGCCATGCCTCGTGAGCACTTGGTCTTAATACTGTTGCTTTTCATCACTCATTTTAACGGGAAAGTAATCCAAACAGATATAGTAGGATCTTTATATCCTGGTAATAGTATAGTTTTGTGTGTGTCATTTTGGGAGAGGGGAAGAAGTGGAGCAAGACATCATCATCATTATCCATTAACTGTAAAGGAGGTGTACCTCATATAGTAGCAACTTATGTTATTCTAGGTGACGTGTAAAACTATAGTTCTTCGATGTTTGAGTCGTTTAAAGGAGTATGCACAACTCCATAAAGAAAAATTATAGCAATATACCCTAATACATTCTTTATTATTGGTTGAAATATTTTGGAATTCACAAATGGTATGAGTCTCACTTCCTATTTAACGAGTCTTTTATTATTTTGTGATTCTTGATAAATTTCAACCAATAACAAGCGAGTGTTAGAAAGTGCATGGGATTCTAGTGTTCCTATGAACGTGTATAAGCTAGGATTCTTGGTTTTACACACATTTCTGTTCTCTTTGTAAGATAATATTGTTGTCATTGCATGGTGGCAAACATGAAAATTTTCGCTACTGTTCTAAGTACTGCTGGTCATTTAGCATGATTGTGTGTTATTCAGTGTGGTTTTATACTAATTCACTTGCTCTTGTTTGCTTGGAAGTTGAAAACTTTTGTCTGATCTATTCTGCTTGGAAAGTTTACATGTCAAGCCACAACTTCAAAGTATAAATTACCGTAAAACAATGTATCTGGTCAATGTCTTTCTAATTGTCTAACCACGTCATAAATAAGTTTGTTAAAATAATTTGCTGTTTTTTTTTTCTCGTGGAGTGTTATTAAGATTCCTTTATGTCTGGCTTCCATGGAGTGTTAAACTATCTGTCTTTTTAATTTATGACAATATGAAACGTGAGAGAAAAGTGGGAAATAACTTGTTAGGGGAAATACAAACATGATTTATCTCTATACAAGATTATAATTTTTACTAAGTGAAATAGGTAAAATTTATTCATTAGATGATGCACGTTTTATCAAATTAAATTACACTTCACAAATTTTTTCTTAGACATTTTAAATTTTGCATAAGAATTAAGAAAATGATTAGTATTTTAATTTTTCTAAAAAATATTAATTTTTACTATGCCCCTTATTTATTATTTTATTTTGAAAGGGAAAAATACATTCTACCACCAAACAAACATTAATTATTAAGGTTAAAATTAAATAAAAATGATTGTTCATTGATTATATACAATGACAATGAATTATGAACATAATAGAATTGTTAGTGTAAAAAGAAAAAAAGTGAGAGCATAAAATTATGCTTTTTTTTTTATTAAAGTGGTAAGAAGTAATTTTTAATTTTTAAAAGGGACAGTTCAGCAATTATTTTTTATTCACTTATAATAATTTGTTGCTCTTAATCTCATACAATACCTTAAATAAATAAATGACAAGTGATATTGTACTAATCAAATTTCTCTTACTAAAGATTTTGTTGATTATTTTGGTGGTTTTTATATCTTGAAAGAGATTAAGCTCCAACTTATAATTGAAGAATTTTTTATTGAACCCTAAAAAAATTTAAAAATCTACAGTAAAGAATGGAAGAATGTTATTCATCTCTTTAACTGCAGTGTGTATATATGAACATTGAATAAAGATAAACTGTGCATCAAAAAGCAAGCGAAAAGTAGTTTAGATTTAGCTTTTATGTCCAAAGGAACTTGAATAACTGACTAATGGGAGAAGTTTAGTAAACTACTTTGTTGATTATCTGAATTAAATTTTGCTAAAATTGCACAACGATAAAATTATAATAAATAATTTTAAATTAAATTAAACATTTTATAATCATAAACTACATCATAGCAAATTATAATCTAATAATTAATATAATTTATAACAATATGATTATTAGTGTAATTCACACATAATTATTGTTGTATGCAACCAACTACCCAGCCCCCAAAAATGACGCGAGATATTAAAGAAGGGTCTACCCTCGCAAGTACTGCAGCTGTTTCCTAAATTTTATTAAAGGAAAGCATATATCCTTTTAATTAAACTCTAAGTAGAGCCCCACAGTAGCATGCGAAAGCAGCGAAATATTTTTCTATTCATGTTTCGGGAATTAACCAACGACATGATATATTCGTCGAATTTTGAGTGCTCGGAAATTGTTGGGGAGGTTAACAAACACCTGATATCTATGAAATTTGATAAAACTTGACAGATAAGATTTTACTTTCCACATGCCTCAAGAAAAGCCGTTAACTGATCACGGCAACGAAAGATACATTTCTATTTCATTTTTGGGAGGAACATTTCTGTTTCATCCGCAAAAGATTTTGAACATGGAACATTAACATTTACAAAAAAAAAATGATTATATATAAACAGATCAGATTATGTCATCATGTTGCTACATTCCTATCTCTTCTTCAAGTCTTCCCACCTTATCTCCTGGGCGCATTCCCCACAGACTGTGCTGCAACCAAATTTCGTACCCTGACTTCTAAGTGTCAACAGGTGCGCAAGGTTAGTGCATTTCCGCGTCGTGAAACGTCTGCTCAGTTTACTTGGCAAGATGCTTTGGGTTTCTGATATGTGGGGCCTTGCATTCGGCATTTCTGGCTTTGGATCAGGCATAGACTCACCAAGTGGCACTCTCTGCACTTCTTCCCACTCCAGCGATTTTCTATACACCTCCCAAGCCATATCTTGCTCCTCTTTTGATAGCTTTTCCTCTTCATTTTCTTGTAACAGGGATTCATGTTCATGATAATTGGCAATCCAACTGTTATAAAAAATTACATCAGCTTATGTGTCAGATATATCCAAGTTATTCTAACGAAAAAGAGAGCAAATAAATAAAAGCATCCATATTTTACAGAACTGCCTCAAGTCCAAAATTTCTCATCCATTTACTTGACTAAAGAAATTTTTTATTGATGTACATTTAATAGCAGAAATCTAGCCACTCAAAATCTAGCTTAACTAGTGTCTTAATCATACTAAAAACTCCGACCCAGACTGCAGTTGTGACCTGACCTCGTGCAGAAATATACCCAGAAAAATATAATTCAGATTATTTAGGAACAAATGAGTGAATAACTGAAATACACGTGGCTCTGGGCTAGGACCATCAGCTGCAATACTAATTAGATAACTTAGTTGCTTGTTCCTTCCATCTCCCAACTTTCTGACACTCCTAGTCCCAATGGTTGCAACTATTGGAGTAACACTTATAGCAAAAAAGATGACTTAAAATCATCTAGTTTGGTTATATCAATAAGGAGAGGGGATTACATGACTCTTAGTTCAGTAAAAAGGGATCAAGGAGACCTAAAAAAAAACTCGAGACAAAGTTACTAAAAGAGACCTTTTGGTTAATCAGATTTTTAAAAATTTGATTTTTAACTAAGCTCAATGTCATTGTGCGATCCATGTTACTGATATCACCTAGTGGAATGAGGCTTAGTTGTTGGTTGTAATTAGTTTCTTTAAGAAATATTTTTCTAAACATAACATAATTAGAGTCTTTTAGACTAGAATGTAGGCTTGAAGCATGGAAAATCCACAAGTTCACCTTATTCTAAAATTCAATTTTCACACAGAAAAAGTGGGGCAACGATGATCAAATCTTGACTACTTGGTTAGGATGTAGGCTTTATGAATGGTTTTTACATCTAACAATATTTACAAGACATTGTCTTTTATTTTTTGTCAACGAAAAAGTAAGTTGACAAGATAAAAATTCACTTATACGCTTCATTTTTTCATGTACATTCACCATCAAACAAGATCCAGGGTTGAAAATAGAAATGACAGTGGGATCATAATGTACAAGGATACCAAAAATGGTCAAACTGAGAAATACATCATAATCATGAATAGAGATTCAAATGAAATAGTGGCTGTTCAGTCAAGAGAACCTACCGTGGATGGTGTTTGCCAAGTAAGCTTTCCATTAACTTATCAGAATGACTACTTCCATTTGAATGTGGAACTGTATGTTTCAGTGAATGCCCCACCAAAATTGGGTTGTTTTGATCACAAGTATGCCCATTTTCTTGAGTTAGTTCAGCTAAAGTCTCAGGGTTGTCATCATCACCAAACTCAAAGAGATGCAGCATTTCTTCTTTTGATATGGTCCTATGCACCTGTTGTCTATCCACCACCCTAGCTGCAAGCCCCTCCTTTGTTACCTATTAAAACCATTTCTGCGTGTTAGAAAAATTGACAAATGAACAATAAAAGCACATCATGTTGTATTACCTGGCGCTTATATATTTTTTCTTCCATAGTTCCATGAGCCAGCAATCGATAAGCAAACACAGGCTTTGTCTGCCCGTACCTGCAACCATGAATTTTTTTTATTTCAACCACATTGTCTATTGATACCTTAGTTGTCAATCCTGGACAGCAGCGCATTGTGGACGGACTTTAAAATGCTATAGTTGGATAGTGTATCAGGATAACCACTATTTTAAATGGTTTTATAATGATATAAAATATATACATATGCAAATAATTATGTATATAATGCTAAAAAGATATGCATAAATAGCATATGAATACTAATCAACAAAAGATATAAAGAGAAGAAAGTGGATTTTCAGGGAGAACATAACAGAGGCAGTACTATAGAATCATAGAATTGAGAGAAAAGAAAGGGGATTTTGCCAGAGAAGTCATCGAAGACGGGTGACTCTGCTGGATTGGAGATTGTTGCAAAGCAGAACCGAGAAAGGGAGAAGAAAAAAAGTGGGGTTTCATCATTTGTCTCCAGTTGCAAAGCATAACAGCAAGAGAGATGAGAGGATGGGATGTCGAACAGAGAAAGGAAGAAGAAAAACATGGGGGAAAAGTGAGGTTAGGTCTGAAAACTGAGAATATTTTACCCTTAAAACCTCAAGACTGTCATCTAAAGGGGAAAAAGGAAAAATCAGGTTACTTCTAAAAGATTAGAAGTCTTTTTTACCCTTAAACAACCCAAAAATTGCTTCATTTTGAGGGTGAAAAAGGAAAGTTGGTATCTTTTCCTATGGTGGTGCTATTGTGCCACAAAAGGCTGCATTTTGGGTCATGAATGCAGCAGCAGCAGTGGCCATGACAGCAAAAACGCTCCGCTATGCCAGACCTTTGGTCGATCCGCCATGCAATACATGCGCTATTGACAACTATGATTGATACAAATCAAATGATTTGTAAATGATCAAATATAAAATGTGGATCCTTTTATTTTTTATAGGTCTATCAAGAGTGAAACCAGCCAAACTATTCAAATCAAGTGAAGATTTTGATCTGCAAATATTGCAGTATCAATTGCGTATATGACTACCACCAAAGCATCTAATTTGCCATACTGTAAGCTTAATTAAGAGTGAAAGTCTCAACATTCAGAGAATATAGTAATTGCCTAGTGTTAGAGATGTGATTAAAACCATTCATGTCCATCTTACAACTTAAGCTTTTGGGAGAGTTGGTTCTTGACATAATATCAGAGTCACTGTGATTAAATGGTCTAGTTCATCCTCATTAGTCCCATTCTTCTGAATACAAGTTGAATTAAGTGTAAGGTAGATAGGCCTATGCATTGAGCATCGTACATACTTCAAGCCTAAAGGGCTCTTGTACAACAGATTACGTTAGAGATAATAAAATCCATTCATTTGCCTTATTTACAGTTTAAACCTCTAGGAGAGTTACTTCACTATAATTAGCATTAACTACGAGAAAAGAACCCTATATGGCAGCTCCTTTTATTAAGTTTCATTCCGTAGGATAAAAGAAGAATTCTATTAAGATAAAATAACTATGAATGCAAAAGAACTAGAGGATAAGAGATGCTCTTTTAAAAACAAATAGACAAAAGAAATAAAAAAAAAAATTGTCAAGAAAATCTACCCAGTCCCTTAACATATCTGTAAGGGAAACCCCTCTAAAAAGACAATGAGCTTTACACCAAGTAGAAGCCAAGCCCCGTATCTTATGTTAAAGAAGCTGCTCACCAGAAAAACTCTACCATAAGGTGAAACATGACATCAAATTGTTAACTTTTCCATTATCCACATCCCTCCAAAATGTTATCTGATTGCTCAACTAAGGGTACCAAAGTACACTTTATAACTAATGTTTCCATCAGAAGAAAGCTCATTTTGATTCAGGGAAAAACAGGAGCTTACCTCCATGCTCGATAGATAGCCTGGAGATCATATGTTGGATTCCAAGAACCATCAACTATAACAACCCGATTAGCTGCATGAAGATTAATACCCAAAGAGCCTGCTCTAGTTGAAATCAGAGTGCATTTTACCCTCCTATTCAAAGGCTCATTAAATCTCTCAACAAGCTTCTGTCTTTCAGAACTCTCTGTCCTTCCATCCAACCTAGCGATTGAATCATATCAGAAAATAATAAATAAAAGAAAAAACAACTTAAAATAGGTTTCATCTAAATTTCAAACTAAATGTTTCTAGATAGAACATAATATATGCATTTTGAAATGAAATCAATGCATGAGAGAAGAAAAATATGAAACAGTGAAAAGCATACAGACAGACTTATAAAAGGGAAAATAATAAACGAGTAGAACAAACAAAAATATAACAAGTTTTATATTTGTGGTTTTATCAGAATATTTCCAACCAAGCAACATCTAGATCAAATCCTATCTACTTGAAACTTGAAAGTGAAAAGGAAAAAAGATGAAAAATTTGCAAACTACCAATAATAATTTGAGCAAAGACAATAGAAAGATCAATACAAGAGGGTGTCAAAAAATAAACATTAGTTCAAAATAATAAGCAGCACTTAACACAGAAAAAAAAGACAGGCTATCCCCCGATTCTTAGAACAATAATACCTGCAGATGAAGCAAATTCAAGAAAGAAAACATACATTTCCAACCACAAAATATAAGTTGAAAAAACAGTAAATTAAAAACAAATTAGAAGAATAACAAGAGTAGCAGCAAGTTAAACAGGCTTTAAAACATTACAACTCACCTATACCAATCTTTTCCCTTCTTCCAAAACTTCCCTCGTTTGCCACGTCGGGGCATCCTTGAGAGATGAAGTTCTATGAGATCTAGTGTTGGAATGCTCTGACTAAAAACTAACACCTTATCGCCCACATCAGAACTCATGGTTAGTATCTCTATCAGCAAAACCATTTTGCCACTGTGATCAAGCTCTTTATATGTTTTCCCATGAAGAAGGTCATTCCACCAACCCTGGAAATGGATTAAATAAGCATCATCATCATTGAAAGCATGCTGGCTAAAAGCAAATTTCATATTAAGTAATCTAATTTACTATTAATGCAAAGTAATAATACTATATTAAAAGAAGAAGACCAAAGCAGCCAAGTTTGAAACTCCTTTCTTGAAATTCTAATTTAAATTGAAAGGATCATATAAAAATTATATCATAATTAATTTATTTTGTTTCTTCTCATACCTTTATAAAAAAGCCATTACCATCCTTCCTTTGCAGCAATTCATTAGCATACCTCATCTTCTCTGTAAGGTCATGAGTTGTTAAAAAATACCATAAAGAATTAAATTCATGATAAGAAGAACAAATGACAAAACAATAAAGAAAACTCAAAAATATTCAACAGATTATGTACCGAAGAAATATGAACATATGTTTTATTACCAGCTGAGTACTTCCATATATATGTTGCATTGCCTAATTATTAACAACCAAAATCACCTGAAATTCTTCCGTCAAAATTTTATTTGGCAGTAAGCATGAAGATATCAAAAAACAGTAAAGACATTCATCATGCTACACAGCCATTTGGAAGTGCTTTAGGGTACATCTGAGACTAAGCCTGGAGACCAAAATTTTATTGTTCACATATTAAAACATTGCTTGAACTATGTTTTCAAATTTCCTTTACTACTCAAAATAACCACCAATAAAATGGCTAAGGCAGTAAGATCATCAACTTAGCAAAGCAAAAAAAAACATAAATTGCCAGTGTAAGAACTGGTATCAGTATCACAAAGAAATCATGTTATATATTGCTAACAAAAATTCCTAATGCAATATCATTGTGGCAGAGTGGAGAGATACGAATGACAGTATACAGATTTGGCTCTTCGAGAGGCCAAATCTCGCCAAAATACAATGATCTCACTAGATGATCAATTCTGGTTTCCCTTTTTTTAATTTATACTGCACATTTCCTGCCCTAGCTACATATAGCCAATTGATTACAGATGTTATGGCGTTTACAATTAGTTTTGATTCTAGAAAGCTGTTATGACAGTTACAATTAGTTATGAACTTTTATGATTCTTTACAGTCGTATTCTTCCTGATATTTGTTCCTGACATAAAGCTTATGAATTATATAAATTGACAAAGTTAAAATATAAAGCATATAATTATCTTTAAGGGCATATAGGAATAATACAGAAAGGTTTCATATCCCTAGCTCCTCACACACTAAGCACACAAAGGTAGTGCATTGAAGTAGTTGATTTATCGATTTAAAAGTTCTAAAAGTTCCTATTAAGGAAAACCTATGCTTTGTAGTTCTTTTTTTTATTTTTTAATTTGTACCTCCTAAAACATGCTAAGAAGATATAAAATTTTGGTCATTCATCATAAAAGAAACCTGGCTAATGATAATTAAAGACAACTGAACTACATTCATGGTTTCATACATTTCAGAAGCAGTGGTTCCCAGATATAAGCCCCTGCTAACTCAATAATTGTGCAGAAACAAATATAGAGGAATCAATAACAGCTTTCAGTTGTCAGCATTTACAACAAAACAATTGTACAACTCAAAAAGTTAAATTAATCTTATTTAGGATTTAAGATGTCATACAGCATGGGAAACATATTTCTAGAGATTCAAAGCATACTACTAATAATAATTGATTATAAAGAACAAAAACACATCCCAGAAAAAGCACTCACTGAAATTAGAGGAAGCCTTCAACCAAATAATAATTTTCTTAATCAATAACAAAAAGAAACATTAGAAGTAAACAACAAGAATAGGTGCCTATATATCCTTATCCATCAAGATTACCTCCAGCGAGCACATTATAATCAGAATTTTCGTCACTTGAACTATCATCCACAAGAAAATTCTCGACAGCATCTTCATGTTTAACATAGTCCTTGTCTTCTTTTGTCAATTGCAAGATCCCAGGGTGGTTCCATATCTACTACAGACAAAAAAATTCTTTACCATCACCATATACTAAAACAAGATAAGAAACAACCACAATTTAACAAATGCCCAAGAATTAGTGACAATTCAGGTTAGGCTATAAGTCAAAAATTTAAGAAAATCATACTTAAATTAATAGAAAATAACTGGGAAATTTGACAAATGTGAAATCACATCAATACATTCTTTATTGATATTTAATATTAATTTTACCTAGCACCAATTGATAATTAGGAGGAGAAATATGTAAACCATGCAAACTCTAATATTTATCCAAATTTTACTCAAATCAAAAACTATTACCAACTCCCCCCCCCCCCCCAAAAAAAAAAAAAGTCTTACACTCTTCCCTTCCACAGCCACCAATAGAAAAAAGGTTAATAAAAAACACCTGGCTTCCCTAACATGTCCCTATTTCTTGGAACCACCTACTTTTATCTCTTCAGGTTATTATATTATAATATATACTAAGTTTTCTCAGACAATTAAATTGACTACCAAGTTCCCGAAAGGCATATACTTACCCTAGCCAATGCCTGGTACCCAGCAAAAAAACATCTCTTTCTTAACTTGTCAGGATGCACCTGGGAACTAGTGAACCCATGCACATCAAGGAATCTCTTGTACAATTTTCTCTGTAAGGGAGATAGCTTGACAGTTATCACAAAGACAGTTTTGGGTGGTAGATCCTTCTTCACCACATTCATGTCCATTCTTTGAACAAATCCTTTTAACTGTTCATAGAGGATATGAGACCTTTGGTTCATAATTTTAACATCAGTCAGTGTTGAATTGGTGTGTTGTCCATTCTCTATAGGATTTTGGAAGCTGCACAATAATGAAAACATTTTCTGACACATGTATATAATATATCACAGTAAAAATCAGAACAGTGAAAGAAAAAAAAAGCCTTGCCGGTTTCGAAATTCATGACTGCTCCCCAGAAAACCTTCTCTCACAAAATCAACCATCTATTTCAGACAAAATGCAAACAAGTCAAGGATTGGATACAATAACTAAATGGTCATCCAATTTGTAACTCTATGCAAACTTACACAATAATATTCCATAAGATTGTTTTGAAGAGGTGATCCGGTAAGCGCAATTCTTCTCTGGCATTTTACTTGTTTCAAGGCTTGAGTTATGTCAGCCTTTGTATTCTTTATCATATGGGCTTCATCACAAACAAGAATGTCCGGTCCTTCCTGCAGTGGCAATGTAACATTCAACAATTTCAAAGGGATGCAAATTACATGAATTAGAATATTGGGATTATTCAAGTTTTAGGAGTCTTAATCCATTTACTATTTTGATGCTGCATTCCAAAACTAAGCAACTACATTGTTCGAAATCCTGTGTTTTCGCACAGTGTTAGTTTCAAATGGCTGTCTGACTTTTCCAGTGTGCATGTCCACTCTGCTGTGGCTGACATATCCAATTTTCTTTTCCCTGGGCATAATCCTTTCCGAACAATGAATCAGAAGGTGTGGATCTGTAGGACCATTAAATTTCTGGTCACCACTTTCCACATGCTACCTACATGACTAATCTCTAGGAGTTTTTTGTTAACATGCTGAGTGCTGATGTATCTTTCCACTCTTTCTGGCCATTTCTTCTCTAGGTCTGGTCTACTTGCTCATTTTAGTCATGCCCTTTTTCTAACCAGAATCTCACCAGTTTCATTGCTGGAAAATTCATCTGCTGTTGCTATCTATGTTTCTCCAGTTTTGTCTATTTTGCATGTGCTCTTTTCCAAGTTTCAACACAGTGCTCATTTGTCACTCCAGCAGCCATCTAATGTTTAAGATACCTTAGTTTGTTGTGTGGTCTCCAGCTAGCAATGCTATATGGCCAGAGAAGCCCAACATATTTTTTTAAAGCATATTACATATTAGCTCCTGTATTTTGGAACTTTTTTTACCAAGCCCAATGGCTTTGTATGATCCATTTAGCCGACCTCACCTAGTAGGATAAGGCTTGGTTGTTTTCAATGAACTCCCCTCAAATATTTTTGGGTCACTTAACCTCCCCTCAACTTTGGTTTAAAATTAGAAAACAGTTATTGTTTATTTTTCACATTAACCACATGTTCAACAATTTTTAAACCTACATCCCTAAATTTTACTTTTCATCACCAAAGAATCTACAAAAAATGAACTTGACAGGGATAGAATGTTTTAAACTATTTGAGAATCCTTTGAAAAAGCACTTTTATGATATGGATTTTTTTCGTAAGCTTTTCTTTTTCTCGCTTTTCAGAAAATCTACTGAATTTTTTTATGATTTCACTTCTTTTTCTTCAAGAAAATTACCTATATATCATAAAAATTTTAAACATTTTTTAAATTTAAAAAGCACTTAAAAAATCACAAAGAAACAGGCCCAAGAATCACTAGCATATATTTAATAACACATTTTAGAATATTAGTCAACTATAGTTATTGTTGCCATTTATATGTATAAATTATCTGTCATTAGTCCAGTAGTCCTTGATTAGTTCTTCTACTTAATGCACTCATACTATAAATAAGAAGATTATGTGTAAGTTACATAGGCCCTGTTTAGGTAAACTTCTAGAGAAGTCTTTATAAGAAAAAAAATAGTATAAAAATAAATAAAATTTCTCCCATAAGTTAGAAACAACTTATACTCTATTTTTTGAGAAGTTTCGGAAGCTCTCTTATTTAGCTTCTCTAAAATTTGAAGAGATAAGTTGTTTTTAACTTATGAAAGAAGTTTTATTTATTATTTTATACTAATCTTTTTCTTCTATAGGAACTTTTCTCTATAAGTTCATCCAAACAAGGCCATAATCAATTTTCTCTGTTAAAGGATAGGGGTTATTTAGTTTGGATTAGGATAAGTTTGTTTTATCCTTACGTTCTACTGTTTATCCTTACAATAAGTTTGTTTTATCATTATGTTCCTATTTTGATATCTGAGAAGTTGAGATAGGTTTGGATTAACTTTATTTCCTTTTTGCTCTCTCCTCTCTGTCGATATATTTTGTAATGTGCTTATGCTGAACTTATGAGAAAAAATATCATTATTTTCTGTATATTTTATCATTCAAACACCTTTTGTTTCAAATATTTTAAGACTTCTCAAGTAACATCAAGATAGTTGAAAATAATGCCTAATGTGTCACTATGAAACTATAAATCAACCAATCCACAACAAAAAGAATTATAACCTAACAAGATGAAGAGAAGCTATTTCAACAATTTTACCTGCAAAGCATGGCAAATTTCTCTGGCCATTTGTCGGTCTTTCACATGCTTCCCAAAAGACAAATTTCGGAAAGCACTATAACCAATCAAAAAGACACCACCTTTAGCTCTCCATTTTGCAAGCAATTCTGCCCTCCTATCTCTGGGAAAGGAAATTATATTAATAAGATTATGAGTTGAATAAAGTGGTTGTCTTGAAATTTGAAAATATGAAAAAAAAGTGTAGGGGCCTATAGCCACATGGATACAGCAATTACGCACTATGCAGTTGTTATTACAGGTTTTTTTATGTCTTGTAAATACCAGAAACTTTAGAACAGAGAGACAGTAGAAACAAATAGAAACTATAAAAATAGGTTCTTCAAGAGATCTCTCTCCTCCCAGACCTTGCCACTCAGTTCTTAGGTACCTATTTCCATCATCCCCATTTACAGTATATCCCTATACTATGGCCATCCCACACATCCACCGCTGCATATCCATGCAGATAGTTACCAGCACATCCTCATGCCTTCCATACTAGAGTCTTCAACAATCCTGTGTTCTCTCCCCTTTATATTTTTCTTTTATAGACTTTAGCATTATGAAGGTATTTATCAGTGTCAGAATGTTTAATTTGCAATAATTAATCCCATCTCATAAAATAGAAAAAAGATAAATCTCTATATATTTTTAATCTTTTGATATACTCCCAAAAAAAAAAAAAAAAAAACAAAAGAAATCTACCTAGAGCAAACAAACAACAGAGTCAAATGCAGATATAACAAGACATCCACACACTTTCTCTTATCTTGCAAATCAGAATTTCCATGGAAAATAATTAAATGAGTATTCATATGGCACTATATTACAAATCATATAAAATATGCACACAGAATCTATTGACTGACAGGTCCTAAAAATTTCAAGAGACACATTAAATTGAAAGATTCTTCACTAGGAAATAATTCCAACAAATGAACTGATTTGAGAGAGAATTGAGGTTTCAACAAATATGCAAATTCCAATAAGTAGTTGATGGGGAACAAATTGCCAAATTTACATAGAATGATGCTTGTAAATGTTAAAAATGAAATGCCATGCCAGGATAAGTTTTATATGATTATTTATTATAGATGGAAGTGTGTATTGTAATATCTAGTTATGGGTGAAATATTGTAACTTGGCTTGGCTAGAATGCTGCTAGACATCTTAACTCTTATGAATAACATAATGATGTCAACAAAATAAAAGGCAAACCTTGGTACATCTTCCAGCATGTAGACCCTCAGTGGCTTTATCTCTGAAGGTCTCCACTTCATGAACTCCTGCCGCCAATTGTGTAGCACATTGACAGGTGTGACTATGAGTGCGGTTCTTAACCCCAAATCAACACATCTCATTGCAGTGTACAAGAAAGCTATCACCTAAAGTTCCAGCATAATTGATCATCAGACCAAAATCACCAAACAGATAAAGAAAAGAAAACCAACCAAAAATGTTGCAATTATTCACAACAGAATAAACAGAACTACAATAAATTATCCATTTTACCTTTGATCCTGTGATGAGATGTATTCATAAATTTATCTTTCTCATCTCATATTTATCCTTTAGATGAATAATTTATACTGGTAATTTTGGAAATTTCAAATACTAGAGGCCATAGGAGGAATTCCCATTTATAAAAGTACAGAAGTTCAGCTTCATTGCAGGTTGCAGCAATTTCCATGGCTCCCATGCAAATGCTGGATGCAATAGTTTTTCAATGCTGTGGGGCGTTTTATAGATGTGAGCCTTGTTTCTGCTCCAGTGCCATGGGTATTGCCATTTTAAAATATTAAACTACAGAACCCGTCACCTCCCCATCACTATCATCAAATACTATTAAATTAATTTCAAGCACACTTCCTTGTTATTCAATTTTTATTGTAATAAAAACAAATGTGGATCAACAAACACATATTACCAATGCCTTTCCTTGAAAATTAAAAGTCATTTTGGCTACATCTAGCAGCCATCAGGCTTATTAATTTTAAATGTGAATTTACCATTTTGTCAACTGTCAGTCAAACATAAATCAACAAGTTAAAAGTAAAACACAACATAGATATCTCCATTAAGGCTCCAGACTTTACCATAATTCTCATTCATGTAATCTTCATGTCTATCCTTTTTATAATCTGTCTCTTCTTTTCCTTTGATTATTTTCTTGACTACCAACATATGCCTTCTCTTCTCTTTATATATAAACAAATGAGAATCCCCACATATATTGGCCCAGGACACCACATTAGAAATTCAATTAATTTGGGACAAGTCTTGTAAGACTACATTGGGCAACAACCCCCCCCCCCCTCTTCTCTCTAAGTTTTTAAAGCAACTGCAATCCAAGGGACTTCAACTTAAGACCCTTGACCTCGATTAAACTAAAGCAGCTTCAACTAGCTGATCTACACATAGTTTGATTGGGGAGATGCTCTTGATGGCATCCCAGTAATTATTCCAAATAGCTAAATTGACGCAATAATTACTTGTCCAGTGATAACTGAAAAATGTACAGACATTAATTATAGATTTCAGTTTAGTAAAAAGTTTGGGATACTTTCCAAATTGTGGTCTGGACATTACAAATAACTTTGCTGCCTGCCACAGCCACAACTGTTTGCAATGATGAATGAAGAAGCACAGCATACAGACAAAACAGTCATGTAAATAGCAGCCATGTAATCTAAAGATGGTAGAGGGGAAAAAGACCAGGTTTGTCCAGTAAATTATTAATCAATACACAAGCACACAGAGTAAATGACCCCTAGTCGACCATGTTATGAGGCTTGCTGCCAATCAGCATTGCTGTCAGCAATAGTACTGCAGGGGTATTTTGATACATCTTGCATATCACCTAATGCTCAGAATATGTATTTAAATGCACACATTTAGATTAAGGCTACTCTATCTTTACAAAAAAATATATATATATATACAATTAATAAGAAATATGTTGCAAGAATTACAAAAACAGAAACAATGACAGGGAAGAAACAGTAGCTAATAACTGAAGAATAACAATCCAGTAAAATACTACAAACCATATCTACATCATATCAGAAAATTGCGAACAGATATTGCAAAAGGTTGATGATGATTATTTTAAAAAATGAACCAAAAAGGAGAAAACAAGATAAGCAAGGTGTACTTAAGCAAGCACAGTATATCAGTTTCACAGAAAAGACATTGATCTCTCACATGTATTGTCAACAAAACAGAATTCACTCTTCAATTATATCCACATAATAAAATCTCCATAATGACTGCAATACCTGAAAAGTTTTACCAAGGCCCATTGTGTGAGCTAGAATACATCCAAGACCTTTATCCCCAGACTTCACTTTTCTGATTGACTGTATTATATTTTCCCACATGAATCTTATTCCAGCAATCTGCAAATATGTAAAATTGTAGGAAAAAAAAAATCCAAAAAGACCAATGAACTCCAAGTAAAAACTTCAAAGATGCTGGAAGAAATGACAATAAAAAATTCAAATGAAGGTACAGAAGATGAAAAACTGGTAAGATTCATTTCAACTTCTTACTCCCATAGTATCCCCAATTTGCTTGTTTAGCATTTAAAACTCCCTTTCCAAAACATGTGCTTAAAAGCAAATGAAGGCATATCAAGTTCGAAGATGAAGATTATTCATGCTATCTGATTACAATTGCTTGGCATAGTGCTAATAAAGTTTAAGTCAAAACAGGTACTCAGAGCGTCATAAAATCTTCCAGTTAGAACATCAGACAAAAAGTGCCAGACTGACATACAGAAATACCAAATTGACAAGCAACATATATATGTATTTATTTTTCATTTTCATCCAATGCTATGTGATAAGCAAATAGCATAGTTGATGTTCAAACTGAGATGTGTACTTATGACCTAAACTGAATCCAAACAAGGTTTGTTATCCCAAAATAAATGCAAACTGGAGATAATCTTGGTCAGAACAGGCCTAAGATAAATAAAGAACTAAGTATGAATGTATGATGAAAAATTCAAGCAGGAAAGAGAAGTTGTATTCAGACAAGGATATCAAGAGGAAAAGGAACAGCAACTGGCTAAAAAATCAAAAACCTGATGGGCCTTCAGCTTAGCTGAGATGCTAGGAGGAATTCTAACAGCTTCTTCACCTTTCTCCCTGACAACATTCACTATGTACCCTGCTAGCGCATCACCAAGAACTTCAATGTTTGCACCTTCTGATAAATTCCTATTTGATCCAGCAGAGCTCATCTCAATTGATGAGGCAGAGAACTGCACTCGCAAAGACTTTAGACGTTCCTGACGTTCCTACAGAAGTGGAAATAATAATGAACTAATTTGACTGGCAAAAGCAGTTTTGGCAAAACAAAAACCTTTACAAAATTCACACCTTCTCAATTGCTATCTTCTGTTTTGTCTCTTCTCCTAATTCAGCATCATCAAGTATCCTCCGAATCTTCTTTTTGGGTCTTCGCTTCGTGCTGCAGAAAACAACACAAAAGATCTGATAATGAACATCCCTGTAATTCAAATACAAATTGATAACCTGCTGTAAAGTCTAAGGAAGAATGAATTAGATTGGCACAACAAATGAATGCATGTGAACCCGAGAATGCCTTGCACCTTATTTCATATCAAATGAGCTAGCTACATGAATTCTAATTCAGAAAAACTTGAAAAAAGATCCAAGACGAAACAATAGAAAAGACAATATCATTTAACAGAAACCCATACAAATCAAATAACTTGGCCAAATTGAGATACACATTCATAAAATCAAGACAGAGAAAGCAAAATGTTTTTCAAACCACCTTTATTTTCTGAAACATCATGAGAATATACCAATACAAGAATGACCATAGGGCAAAAAATATGTACAGATGAAAGCATTACTAACTCTCAGCCAATGGTATTCATTGCTAAGTCTCAACTATAAAAATGTCAAAAACAGTTAATAAGCATACACAATCGAAAAGCCAAAAAAACTACATATAAGCCAAGGCATTGGAGGAAATCAAATAATCATATGCAGCTTAAAAACACCATCAGTAGCCTCATGACCAGAAGCACAAGGAGTAAATCATGATTGCTAATTAGAAATTCAAGAAATTATGTTCAAGCCAGAAGAATTTGAATCAAGAGAGCATGTCAAGAGCTGTCAATATATCAAGCCTGTAAATGATGACTTCACCTGATTGTTACATTAATCTCTGCATCCGAATCATCTGAATTATCTGAATCACTACAAGAACTGGAAACTGTTATATCAGCAGACCTCATTGCTTTCTCTAGTTGCAATGATAGACTTTGCAGAAGATTTGGAGAGCAACAATAACAATGCCAGCCAGTGGCCTGAGCTTCAGCAATAAATTCTACACCAAGATTCTTCCTTAAACATTTCGTGCAGAATAAAATCTTGCATGATTTACAGCTAACTAGCTCATTCCTTCCTCCACACCATGTACAATAACCCTCAGAGCAATCATGTCCTAGATCCTGTGACAAGGAATTAGCTTACAATTAAATTTCAAATGATGGAATAAGAAAGAAGATTATCTGCTCAGAAGGACTTTCAAACCCACTCAACTATACCAAACTTAGACCTCGAAGAAAACAATGTCCATCCCCATAAACAAACTAATCACAATACAACCCAATCTCAGGAAAATCAAATAGTTTGCAGCCAGCGGGATTACTCTTATAAGTTACAAGAATTTTCTGTATAAAATTAAACATAAACTTGAAATAATATTTTAAAAAGTTACTGTCACTATCCTTAATCTTATATTTTCCATGATTCATGTGCAGAAGAAGGCAGCACTTTTTTTAATTTAGGAGTAAATGATACTTATATTCCTAATTCTTATTCTAAGTGTTTAATTACTGAAATAACTAAGCATTTAAATTGAGTTTTGAGCCTCCTTGACAGATAAAAAAATGTAAACATAACATGTGATTGAGAATCTGTGAAAAATTAGCATACCCCAAATGAGGGTAAGCCATCAATCAACATTTAATGAAACACATTACTCAAAAATTTAGAACAATATTACTTTTAGGTTGTTAAATGAATAACTTCCTCCTCCTTGCCAAACACAAAAAAACATATTTACCACTATATATTTAAAATAGAAGCTTGTATTGGAATGGGAAGGGAGGGCCAATACCTAATGGATTCAGACCAAAAAACCTGTTATTGAATTTTATTAACAGTAAAGCCTGCTTTTACTAATATACTAAAACTGAAATTTGCAATTATGCACCAATTATTACTCAGAAATCTAATTTTCAAGAAAAACCTTAGTAGCTTGAGGCTCATGTACCTTTGCATGTGTCTTTTCTTTCAAAAAGGAATTGCAATCTCCACAAATAATCACTTTCAAAAAAGGGTGTTGATACACTTGAAGAGCCAATTTATCACAAACTGTGCAGCAAAATTTTCCATCTGGGCACTCCAAAGGAAGAGAATCAGCACCATTGTTACATAAATCTTCTTTTGTCTTGGATTGATCCTCAGGGGTATTGCAATCTAATTTATCTTCAGCGGCATCTGCTTCATCATCACCATCAATAATTATAGTCCGGCACTTTTTATTATCAGTATCAAGCTCACCATCATTTACACGTTTGATTCCCCTCTGATCAATAGTATCATCCAACGAAGATTTGGCTGGGTCTGACAAATTGCCAGTACTTGTAGGCTTTTCTTTGTCAAGATGACAACTCGCTTCAAAATCTTCAATTTTATCATTCTCCATCTTCCCATGCACAACCTTGCCATTGTCAGGGACACTTTTCCCATTATCACCATTTCCTTCCTTCTTAACAGGATTTAAATGATCAACAGATGAAAGCCTCTGTACGTGGTTCTCCATTGCCAGGATATGGGAGCTCATTTCACACTGAAATTACATTCAGATTTAGAAACAGGAAATGATTATGCCCAAGGAACAAAACCAAATTATTTCAATCATCAATAAGCCACATGATTTTGTACAATTAGGTGCTAATATTCAATTATGAATACCAAGAATTACTTGTTCTTTATGCAATATACAAGATAATTAATTTGGGTAAACAATACCAAAATAATCATTTGCATAAGAGATCTAAAAACAGCATCCTTAACAAAAAAAACTTAACAGTAATGTCAGACAGTTTCTAGGTCCAGAGAGGGAAAGAGAAAGTCATAAACCCACCTGTTCACTTTTCTTTCGATGTCTCCTATGTTTCAAACGGATTTGAAGCTTCCTATCGGCAATTGCATCATCCTCTTCTTTGACCTATCAAAAAAGAGCGCAAGAAAATATCAACTACTTCCAAAACATGGGAGACACAGTAACATGAAGTAGAGAATTTGCAAAAGATGTAACATGGAATACCCTTGTATGTACTGATGTATCAAACCCTGGTTTGGTACATGAGTGATTATTTGAAAGGCCAAATATCAAACACCAAAACTAATTTGACATTTAGGTGGTGACCGCAAGAAGATATGTCATTTGTAGTCATAGCATAGTTATCAATCTCATAAACTCGTGCATAACGGCTGAGCCCAAAACGTTATAGCAAGATAGCACATCATGGGATGGTTGTTAATACTTGTTATTCTAAATGCTCAAAATTTATACCATACATACACATAAATGTTCAAAATTTCTAAAACATAAATTACTCAATTTAAAACAGAGAAAAGAATCAAGTATGATTGTCACCAGAAATATCCCTGAAGATGGGTGGGTGTCAGTCACACAAAATAGAGACAAGGGTGGATGGGAGCTGGTCACAACATGGTGTCCCAAAGTAGAAGTGTTGGACACTACATCTGATTAGGGTTTTATTATGTACTGAAAAAGGGGGAAATCTCAACTTTGCCCCTAAAAAATATCCCACAAAACGCGTTGTTTTGAGGGGAAAACTGGGGTTTTGTAAATGTCTCACCCTAGCACCACTAACTGCAGTGGACACTATTTGAAAATGAACTGCTATTCAAACTCAGCTGCTGCCCCTCACTTCTATGCTGCAATAGCACTTCTACAATGCAACATCAATTGGGCCACACCCCCACACCATGAAGGCAATGTTGAGAACATAAGGAGGACATGAAGTAATGATAAGAATAGACACTTCTTTTCTAAAAGGCTATCTTAAGAAGGCAGGGAAATAAAAGAGCAGGAGAACTAGTAGATCTCCTAAAAATAGTATCATAAATGCTTACCCAAATAAATAAATGATTTAAAGCTAAATAATTAGTTGGTTCCAAATAGGAAATATCAAAAAATGAAAAAGAAAATTCTAGGCTTTTCAGCAAGGACTGAGTTCAAACAAACTCAAGACAAATAATAAGAATGGTATCCACAATGAACCAAAGCAGAGTCCAATTTGGTAATGAAATCTCAAATTGAAGTATTAGAGGAACAAGAAAATAGAAGTTAACCAAGACAATAGCATCCAAGTCAATGACTATCAAAGTTGGATTTTCTATTCACACGACTAAGAATATATGGCTGGCTTATAGATACAGCTTTCTTAAGAATAAAAAAATTCCCATCTATGTGTATGATTGCTATATTAGATACAATGGAAAATGAATAATGAACTCTCAGCATGAAACAATTTTAGTCAGACCTAGGGCACATAATGAACAAATTTATAATAAATAAAGAAACATTAACAAGGCTGTCAAACAATGTCTAAAGAAAATATCTTAATTTCAGAAACATGATCAATTAAAAAGGACTAAACAATCATATTGGTCCTTGAAAATGTAATCTTTAAATTATTCAAACCCATTTCATGTTATTCATCAAAACTCAAAAAGTAAAAGCAAGACTAAAAACATGTTTGGCAACAATTTAATTTCAGGTAAAATCACCTATTTTCACAGGCTCTGTTAGGAAGCTGACCAGAGAAAAACAATCACTTTTTCAAAAATAAGTTAATCCAAATACATATTAAAATGTACACTTCAATAAAATCGGGGAGTTTGTCGTCAAGGCACCCTTTCAAGGACCAACATCCAATTTTACTCAACAAATAACTAATCACAAAATAATAACAAACCTTTTTATATTGTCTCCTTTGCTCATCAGAAAGATCTAGTTCTCTTTCATTTGCAATGGCAGCTGCAATAAATGGATCAGTGGAATTGCCATCAACATCATCAATCTCCTCCACCTAAATAAAAGGGATTTCCAGAAAGAAAAAGGTAACTAAGATAATGAACACACATCACCTATGGTGAAAAACATGTCACATGAAACAGCTTCTATAATGCATCAAATTATGATTAAGACTAGAAAATCAAGAATTTAAGAAAGCATTGAAAAGAGAAAAATTCCAAATAGCAAAAAAGTTAATCAATTTGCCAAACATCTATAATGAAACCATCCAAAACAGGACTAAAGATGATTGATGAACCATTAAACAACAATTTAATAATCATAGGATCCATGCACACAACAACAATGTCAAATTATGTGGCAAATTTACAGACTTAAACCAGTATTCAAGGTAAGTAGCAGGGAAAGAAAAGGTAATGTATGCTATGGTCAGTAAAACCTAACAATTGATTTTTGTAAATTCACCACATAATTTGGCACTTCCTGATGTCTATTCATAAATATTTGTATGGCACTACATACAGTCCAAAACATCAAGAATTAAAATCTAGGAGACAACAAATTTAAAGAACAGGGAAAAATGGAAGGATGAATAAGGTCCAATTTGAGTAAACTTCTAGAGAAGTCCTTAAGAGGATAAAATAAATAAATAAAACTTCTTTTTTGAGTTAGAAATAACTTATGCTTCTCTAATTTTTGAGAAGTTCTCTCATTTAACTTGTCTAAAATTTGAGAAGATTCATTTTATTCATTTTTTATACTGATTTTTTCTCCTATAAGACTTTCTCTAAAAGTTTATCCAAACTAAGCCTAATAGCATTAGCTAGCTCCAATAATTATTCCTTCTTTCCCTTCATTTGATTCCCTTGACACATCATCCAATAAAAGAAAGCAATAAACACAGTCAAAAGTATATTTATCACCTCATCAACACCTGGAAATTTGAGTCCCATCAAGGCAGCTTGCTGTGGAGTGCTGGCCAAATAAACTGAAGCCCAAGGCTTACTGCCAAATGAAGCATCAATGCCACTCCCATCAGAAACTATTTTATTGAACAGATCCCAGTCCCCCTCAGTTTCTTTCTTCACAGGCTCCTGGGTTTCTTCACAAAGTTTTTTTTGGAGGAAACCACTGGCACCCTCTTCCAGTAATTTACCGTGTCGCCTGAACCAACACCACAAATCTATGAGATCATATTTGATTGTTGCCAGATCCAATGCCACATAATAACCATACCTTCTAACAGGTCTGTTTACTTGTAGATATTTATCAGCATCAGCAACTGACTCAGCAATTTCGGCAGTTGCCAAAGACCCAACCCAATGATTCCTCCTTTTCCATGCTTCAGTGGAGCAAACATTAGGAGCTTCTCTTTCAATGTGCTTATAAAGACTTGGAAGCTCAATCCCAGCCCCATCAAGTTGCTCCTACTCAAGAAAATATAAAATAAATCACAGAAGACAACATAAGTACATTTAAATAAAAGCAGAATTTATAACAGCTCCTAGAAAATTGCTAATTTATATCAACCAAACAAAAATCCCAACTTGGAATGTCAAGATATAGCTTAATTTATTAAAAAAAAAAGCACGAACACATAAAGGGAAGCTATTTGCCCAAAACTTCAACTATTGTGGTCTAGGGAGGGTTAAATGCATGTAGCCTTAATGGGGTGACATAGAGTCATAAAGAGCAAGGAAGACAATCAATAGGTGATCTGTTGGTGGTTCATGGAGGTCCAACGACAAGAACTCAAGCTAAGAGAGTTAAAGAGGCCATGGATAACCTAATTGCTAACACTTGTACAAATTTGGCACAAATTGCAAGGTGTTGTCTAGAGTCTACTTTGAAAGAACCTTCGGATGAATAAATGCAGCCTTTTAAGCTATTAGTAAGTGCAACAAAGTTCAATTACAAGTTGGCCTTTATATGGCAATTACATGGTCAATAATACATACAAATTTGTCTTGTTATAATTAAAAGCTAAGCTAACCAATTGTATTTTGTGACTTTCTGCCATTAAAAGTTGCTAAAAACATTCATTTTTGGAGTTGATAATGTTCTGAAAAAGAATGTATCAACTTCTCTTCACCAAAAGTGAGAAAATCCTTTCTTCCTAGGGATTGTAGAATCCTAATGAAACAGTATCTATTAAGAATAAGGAGCAATTTTTTTGTGGTAGACTCCCCTCTTTTAAGGTTGCATTTGCGAAAATATCCATGGGGTTAAAGTCTCAGCATTAGGGTTCAAAAGTTTAATGCATTGCCAGAATTAGGTTTTAATCTGAGGTTTGCTTTCATTTTTGCATTTTACCCATATCAAAGAAGTTATTTCCACAGCTAAACTCGTGACTGCCGGATCACTGGGCAGCAATAGTCCATTGTGCCAAGGCTTAATGTCAATAAATAATTATCGTGATAAGTGAACTTTTGCACGTATTATGTCAATAAACCTCAAATTCAAAAATGCAAGGCACAAACTATCAATTAATAAAAGAGCTCAAAATCATTGACCCCCATAAATAACGAAATTTGCTAAACCATACCACACTGCTGAACCCTCCAAAATCTTTAACATATTTGTATTTCTATTTGCAACATGGTATTTATTTGTAAAACTATAAAGTAGAGCCAATCACTAGCTTAAAAATTTTAAAGCCGCTGCTCACCCCAAACTCAAATTTAGGATTTGCTTGGATGAGGTTATTTTGTACGGAATGAAATTGAGACCAGCGATAAAAACTTTTATTTCCGTTGATTTGGATATTTTTTTAGTGAAGGGGTGGGCCCCACACTTTTTTCCTCTTCTCCCTTGCCATGAAATGAACAATAAAAGGGGGCTTGAATTTTGCTTTTGTTTTATTATGTAAAATAGTTTTAAAAATAATATAAATAAATAATAAGCATTAAGGAAAAAAATTAGATCAAAAAAGTTTTAAATTTTTATTAATATAAATTTATTATCATTATTATAAAAAAAAATTTGTACAATCTATTTATTTCTTTTCACTCTCTTTTTCACCTATCCAAACAACCGGAAATAATTTTTTTCACTTCTTTCTCTGTTATTTCTTTTGATCCAAATAACATATTTTTCACTTTATTTCTCACTCTCTTATTTGTTTCTCCTTTTTTTTTCTTTTCTCTTTATTTCATCTCATCATCTAAACAAAGCGTAAAGGTGGGATATGACAGGCTTAAGCTCAGAGCACAACCTGACACTCATGATCTGGGTTATTGTGCAGATTCAGACATATATTATAATCAAACATGGTATGAACTTGTTTTCAAGGGCTAGTTTGCTTTTTAAATACCATAGCCAAAAAGAAGTAAACAGAAAAACCCAAATTGCCATAAGAAGCAGAACGGTACAGATGAGAAAACCAATTTCTAAGTATTGATAGTGATAGCAACCAGTAACAGCAATAATACAAGCAATTTTTAAAGCAAACAATACAAACCAAAATATCTAATGAAAATTGAAGAAAAAATCAAACCAGCAAGTGGGCACTTTCGGTTTCAAGATCATCCAGAACAGCTTCCCACTCTTCTTTAAAAGTAGTCATTTCGTCCGCAACAGCAGTTTCCAACTACAAACAAGACACACAAATCTTAAGTAAGAACATAAAGTTAAAAAAAACCAGAGACAGAGAGAAACCAACATCATCCCCTTGAAGAGTCTGTTTCAATTCTTGTCTAACTTCACTCTGCACTTTAGAAAGAGACTCCTCTTCAAGAGCTTCTTGAGCCTCTGCAGCCTAAACTACATGTTAGAGAACCTCTATTTGCAAATTTTAATGTATTTGGAAAATATATGATGTATTGCAATTTTACATACCAGTCCTCAACACCCAGCTAATATTTGAAATTATAAAAAAAAAATAGTCATTTGAAGAGATCGTGAAAAGCTTAAAAAGAGAGTGTGTGTGTATGTGTCTGGTGGTATCTATCTAGCATATTGCGTGGTTGTGTCTGAGATGTAATGAATATAATACCTTACTCTCAACTTCTAACAATTCAGAAATAAGATCTTGTATTTCCTCTTCTGTTAAAGGCTCCTGCATGATACACACAAAAATGGTAATTAAAATACAATAAATTTTACATCAGAAAATCAAAGATAGACAGCTAGCTTTTAATCAGTATACAAAATTTTATCATCAAAAAGTTTCAAAAGAAAGAGAAAGAGAGGAAGAAAATATCATCATGACTGACTTCAAGATGCACTTCATCATCTATTTCAGGAAGCATTGATTCCTCATCGTCTGAATTGTCATTGAAAGAACCACTAGAAGCACTCTCAATATCCACCACTTCATCCTCAGTTTTTCCCTCCATCTCTGGCAAAAGTTACATCAAAAGAAGACAAACAAACATGCACAACTTCATATTAAATTAGTTGAACTATGCACTGTACAACCTTTTCAGAGAATGACAGAGAGGCCAACTACAATGTGCAAGAAAAGTATTATAATGGTGGCAAATACCAGAACAACAAACAGTATTCAAAAATATTTTGAAATAATACTATCATGCCCAGAGATAATAGTTTGTTCCCACACCAGATAAGCCAGATACATTAACCAAGTGGATTTTGAACCCCCTTATTTCATCCAGTCCTTGTTCTTTAAAAAGGACACGGATGAAGTCATACATAATCATTGACTCTATTGACACACCCAAAAAAAGAAACTATTTCTATGAGCTAATTTTGATTTACACAGCCTGAAAAAAGAAAAATAAATGCTCACACACAACTGCACCAATGCTAGAGTAGTATACTATTACGTAAATGAGTTTTCAAGAAATATCTAGGCAATATCTGTCTATGTCATGAGGCCCTCAATGCCCCACAGTTATTACTAGCACTCATTTTAGAGAAAAAACCAAATATAGCTTGATTAAGCAACAAGTTTTTAGAAAATCATCTTAGCCATCTAATTTATTAGCATTCCTTATAAAATTTTGAAACCATTGAGGTCCCTCCAAATTTTATAAATTAGAATTGGCAGCTTCCATCTTCGTTGCCCGAGATAGGAACCAAATACAAACTCTCTATCATGTAAATGATGGACTTCTAATAGATAGCAATGCCTCAAGTTCAAGAGCTAATTTAAATGTTTTACACTAAATTCACACAATTTGACTCAGATTTCCTAATATCAGTCAAGAAAATTAAAATGAAAGAGACATCAAATTTGAGTAATCAGATGTCAAGTAGTACAGCAACAGCACCCAAGGTAAATGTTCAGGGTCTGTTTGGTGGACAAAATAAAAGAATAAGATAAGATAAAAAAATTTATCCTATCATATTCTCAGTATTTGTTTAACTAACAAGATATTAAAAGTCTATCTTATAGATGATATTATACGTTCATAGTGTAAATTTTATTCGATTAGAAATAGACAGAATAAAATAACATAATTTATTTAGTTTGTTATTTTAATACACATCAAATGTAAAATAAGATCAAAGATGCTGTCATTTTATTATCCAACTCTCATATTCTATCATTTCCTACCCTATCTATCTGCAAAACTGGAAGAGTAAAACTTTCATTACAAAATTTGTTGGAGTTATCAAAGTTATCAACATTTTCTCGATAAGGAACGCCATAAAAAGTTCTCTTCATCTACAATTTTACTCAACTGTTGAACATTAACAGCAACAGTTTAGTTCAGCGGGTGGGAGTAAATACTGAACTTATCAGGAGCTATCCTAGGAATAGGTTTTATTCATCAGTAACAACAAATTATTCATTTATGTTCGAATAAATAAAGTAGAACACCAAACCAATTCATCGACACAACAGCATTCGCGCAATGCAATTTTTTTATCAAACGCAAATATTCTTAATCAAGCTAAAAACGAAGTGTAGTACCTTAATCGCCGAAGCGGAAGAAAGTAGGGATAGCAATGTGCTAATAGCTTCTGGATCTCTAGGTTTGCATGGAAAGTGTGATAGACGGACTTCGGTGGCAACCTCGTTTGAATTGATTTGACCTTTCTTCGGAATAAGGGCACCGAAAAAGAAAGGAGAAGAAAGAGATTTAAATATGAGCTGGCTTGTGTGTGCTCGCACGCTGTTTCGGTGTTTGAATTGGCGGAATTTGAAGAAGCGTCGTGACCCGCCGCGAATGGATGGAGGGAGAGGGAGAGAGAAAATTTACATAAATCAAAAAATGTTTCCTTTTAAATGATATTGGTGTTTTCTTTTTGCCAAATGAAACCAGCAGCGACTCAATCCATTCACGGAATGTAGATTTTCTTTTACTTTTCTTTTTTTGCCACCTAATTCAATTAATCGAATTTCAATTGCGATATTGTTGTTTTATTGAAGATAAATAATAATAATAATAATAATAATAATAATAATAATAATAATAAATTTAAATAAAATTAATATAAAGATAATTCAGTCTTATTATAATAAAATCTTGATTAAACATACAATAATTAAGTTATTTTATCTAAAATATAATTTTTTTATCGGAGATAATTTTGTTTTCATAAGTTAAAGCAGCTACATTTTAATTAATTTATGTAATTTATATTGTAATTAATTTTTATATTATAAATAACAGTTTTTTTTTAAAATAAAATATTAATAAAAATAATCTATTTTTAAAATTAAAGTTGTTATTTAATATCTTCTAATTATTTTATATAAACTTTTATATTTTTTGTAATTATCTATTTTTATAAAAATTATTTTAAAGTTTTTTTATTTTTTAAAATTTAAAATTTATTTTCAAGTGTCTTGTCTTTTAAAGTTATAGTTATCTTAATATTTAGTATTTATGATTATAAAATTAAGTCAAAATAATTTATTTTAAAAAATTATTATTTTAAAAAAATTATATATAATTATTTATAAAAATGTAAAAAAAAATTTTAATTATTAAATTTTATTTTTAAAATTTTATTCAAGTGTCCTGTAAATCCCTAAACAATTGTTTCTGCTACAGTTTTATCACTAATTCCTCTTACTTTATATATTATGGCTACCATAACCATAGAAGATGGGGAGAAAAACACACACATATATATATACACACATACTGATATTAGAACAAGAACAAATAGTAAAATGAAAATAGAATGCAGCAGGAGATAGAGTAAAAGCATTTATACTATAAAGTAGAATAAGAAACTTGATTCTTTGCAAGACTGTGTAGAATATAAAGGCACACATATTATCCTAATATTTGGCAGAAAATTTGATATGTAATTTAAACACCCTAGAAATCTTTGTAATTGTTTTTTATCTTTAGTTTCATCAGGAAATTTATCTGCAAATTCTAATGACCTTTGTATTGGCATAAAGGTTTCTTGATAAATATCATATCCAAGAAATTTTATTTTTGTTTGAAATGTACTCATCTTTTTGGCTGATACTACTAACCCATTTTGTTTAATTAGTGAATTTATTGAGGTGTTAAATATGTTGGTTTATCCCTTTTGAAAAGATGACAACATATATTTATATATATACAACGTTCAATACTGGGGAGAAAGACATAGAAGATCGGGAGGAAGACACACACACACATATTCAAATAGTAAAATGAAAATAGAATGCAACAGCAGATAGGGTAAAAAGAGTTATACTATAAAGTAGAATAAGAAACTTGATTCTTGGCAAGATTTTGTAGAACTTTTATTCTAGTTTTGCAAGCTGATATAATCTTCATACAAAAGATTAGAGATAGAAAGCTTAAACTTCAGAAAATATTTGTAGGTTGCTTCGAAAAGGATTTTCCTCTCCTCCTTTTCCGAATGTCTCTAACACAACTCAAAACATGGATTTATAATATAAAAAAGTACAATACAATAATTGTGAATACTATTGCAAGATACTCTTTTAATTTATTACATAATTCTATTGTTTCAAGATTCTGTTTATTTTCTTGTCATTTTTCTTTGTATTATTGATAGATTCTTTTTTTATAGATTTTCTCTACTTCTTTGCCTAGATTCTCTCTATTGCTTTGTCTACATTTTCTCTGCTTCTTTGTCTAATATTCCTTGTATTATTATTAGATTATTTTCTGATAGATTCTCTTGGTCTAACTTTGTAATTTGTCAGGCCTCCTTTGATACATGTTGTCGGCATTATAGTTTATTATAAAAGGGAGAAAATTGTTTAATAATCATCTCCGTTGTCGAAGAAATCATCAAGATCTGGGTTGCTTTGAACCTTTTTTTCACCATTATCTTGGGAGGATATTAAAGCTATATCTTGTAAAATTTTGTTAAACTTTATTTCAGTTCTTGCTGAAGATAATGCTGCCATCATCCTTGATTTGTTCTGTACGAACAAAGATTGCTGATTAAGGTTGATGTTGCTGTTTGGCTTTCTTGGCTGATCCTTGAATGTTGTAGCCACTAATCAATTTTTGGCTTAGTAATTAGGGTTAGGTTAAATTTTCCCACCATTTGACTTTGATTACTCTTACCAGGTATTGTACACTTGATTTTTCTACCAATTTGGCTGAATCATACTCCCACGTAGTGCTCCAAGTAATTCCTTGACTTTCCACAAAAGAGATAAGCTTATAGTCCTCACCAAAGTTGGTCTTCAATGTAAAATACTGATGTTGATAAGAATCTCTTTGGGGAAAATAGATTGAATAGGTCCAAATTCTAGGAACCACTTAATAAACCACTTTGGAAATTTTAAGGAGATTCCCTTACTAAACCAGATGAACCAAGAGTGCGTAGCTAGTTGCATAAACAACATGTTGCTCCAAGCATTAATGTAATCAAAATAATTATATTATTGCAGTTGATATTGTATTGTAAAGCTCTCTAATTGATACAGAAGTTGTTGCCAATCTCGTATTGTCAAAAATTTTAATATTTTTATTTTTGAAAATATTGTTTTCCCTGTCTTAAAATCTTGTTGATGAGTTAGTTCTATAGATTGTATGTCTAATAGAATTAATTCATAATATTGTCTCTTTTTTACATGAGAAACTGATACAAAATGGAACCCTTCAAGAAATATTTTCTTTGGTATTTCATGTCGTGATAAACTAAACCATTCTTGTTCAATTACCATTAGAGGTATTGTAAAATCTTTTTCTTGGTAAATACCTTTTGATTTTGCTTCTTTTTTGGGAGTATATGGTGGTAGAGGGGTGAATCTGTTTGAAGTTTGAATTGAACTATTTTGATTTTGTGTAAGGTTTGTCTTAATTATCTGGCTCACTATTTGTTGAGGTCTTTTTGTAGGATCTGATTTTGTAGGTAGGCAGACCATATAGGTCTTTTGTCATTCTGGACATTGCTTTCCCTGCAAAAATTCTCTAGTAAGAAAATCTGATAGTACATTTTTTTCTCCTTTGATATGTTGGATATTAAAATCAAAGTTTGCTAATAAAGCTTGTCATCTTGCAAAAATATGTTTTGAAACAACGTTTTTAACATCTTTTTGTAAAACTTGTGGAGCTGCCTTGCCATCTGTTTTTATTTAAAAAAATCTATTGAACAAATCATCTTGAAATTTATGCACACATAAAACAATTGATAGAGTCTCTTTTTTAACAGTAGAATATTTTTGTTGTGTAGCATGCCAAATACTTGAATGATACCTAACAACTTGATCTTTTAAAGATTAAGGATGTATCTGTTTAAGAACTCCACCATAACCAAGTTTTGATGCGTCTATTTCAACTACCGAGGAGGCATTTGGATTCGAAATTCCTAGACAAAGAATAGTTTTGACTATGGTCTTAATCCTTTTTATGGTTTCATTCATCTCTTCATTCTAAGTCGGAGGGTCTTTTCTATGTCTAGAATATAAAGGCACACATATTATCCTAATATTTGGCAAAAAAACTGATATGTAATTTAAACACCCTAAAAATTTCTGTAATTGTTTTTGTCTTTAGTTTCATTAGGAAATTTATTTGCAAATTCTAATGACCTTTGTATTGGCATAAAGGTTTCTTGATAAATATCATATCCAAGAAATCTTGTTTTTGTTTAAATATACTCATTTTTTTGGTTGATACTACTAACCCATTTTGTTTAATTAGTTCTATGAATTTATTGAGGTGCTAAATGTGTTGATTTATCCCTTTTGAATAAATGAGAACATCATCTAGGTATATCATAGAAAATTTCATATATGAGTAAAATATATTGTTCATTATTTCTTGAAATTCTTTGGGCGCATTCTTAATACCTTGAGGCATTACATTCCACTCATAATGTCCAAAAGGAACTATGAATGTGGTTTTATATCTTTTTCCTTAACAGATATTTAATAATATCCAGATTTCATGTCAAACTTTGAAAATATATTGGATTTGCTTAGCCTTTTAATCAAATCTTGTTTATTTGGTAAAAGATATCTGATCCATTTTAATATTTTATTCAGTGGCGTATAATTTATCACTAATCTCATAGCTTCTCTTTCTTATTCTAAAGCTTTATTAACATCAAACCCTATAAAACTCTAGGGTAATTTAGATGGTCTGATTAATCCTTTATCTAAAAATTCTTGAATTTCTTGCTTACAGAACTTAATATGTTTTTTATTCATTTGTATTGGTTTTGCTTTTGTTGGAATATCTTTCTTATTAAAATTTTCTTTATAAGAAAGGCTTATTTCATGTTGTTTTTTATAATGGAAGGCCACATGATTTGTTTTGCAAATTTCTTTTTCAATTTTTTCGTGAAAATCTTATATTATTTTTTAAATTTTTGGTGATTTTAATTGTTCTTCAATTCTTTTATGTTCAATTTCTTTATGAAGGAGTTTTATTTGTTTTTGTTTTCTATTTTTCATATTTATCTCTTTTATAGAAAATTTTTGTATCAAATTGAGTTCCCTTGCTTTTGGGGCCCTTAGGAATTCAAAGGTAATTGTCTTTCCTGGAACTTTTTATTTAGTGATTCCTATGTTACTAATTTGGAAAGGGAATGGTAAGGTTAAGAATAGGGTTCCTAAAATTATTTCATTGTTCATATTTTTTATTATTACAAAAGATGTTGTAAAACATATATTGTCTTTATAGATTTTTGCATTAAATAATTTATGATTAACCATCATTTTACTACCATTAGCACTTGTTACTTTTTTTTGTAGTTTTCTCAAAATATTTTATGGGTATCAACCCTTCTTGTATGCAGTTTACATCTGCACTCGAATCTATTAGTGCAATGAACTTGAATATTCTTTTTCTACTACTAAGACCACTTCACATAGCCACTCATGAGTAGTAATTAAATTAAATAATTTCATTTGAAAGATTTCTGACTCTTTTTCTTCTGTTATTTTGGTCAGCTATTCTATTAGTTGTTTTCCTTCCATCACCATTAGCTTATATTCTAAAGTTAGCTGATTTTGTTTTAATTTTGTAACTTGTTTTAGCCACTTAATTTCATTCTATAAGTCTTTTATTGTTGCTTGATTTTGGTTTTGTTTAAATCTAGAGAACATCTCTTTCATTTCAATTGGTTTTATTTCTTGAGTAACCTGTTCTATTTTTTATACTAGTTCATTGAATTTACTAATAAATTCAGTTTTTAAAGGAGAATCTTCTAAGTTATCTATAATGGATATTAAGACTCCTACTTGATCTACGGTAAACATATTTATTTGCGGACTAGTGCAGTCATTACAGTAGTGTAACACCTTAATTTTATTTCCAAATAAATAAATTTCACAAAATTAGAAATAATAAAGATTTTCATTCAAACAATTCCCAATACACAGTTCAATAAAGTGTTTCAAAATAAGGATGAATTACAATTTATATCAAATCATTACTACAGGACCAGTTCAATTACATCAGAGTTTTTAAAGAAAATAACTTTATAAGCCCTATAGCAGTTTCATCCATCTCTTTCACTGAGCCTGGTGCTGATTATCTTGGTCACCTAAAAAATAAATGTAAGGGTGAGTACTCTACACTATCACACATACATAAACAAGCATAGAGTCTCACCTTACCTATTCCACACATTTTCTAACATATTTTAAATCATTCATTAACAAACATAAAGTAATAATTGCAATAGTCCATTCTCATTCATACACAGGTGCGCTCACTACACCATCAAATAAACCACATACACGTGTGCTCACTGCACGTAGCCACGCTTACTGTGACACTATGATCACAGATTCCTGATGCCCCTCAACCTCAGGAACTTACTCAGTTTCACACCATAGATGGTCACCGGATAACCCTCGCCTCACAGATACAACATGGTCGGTCATGGGCCCCTTAGCAAAGGTATTAATTAGAGGCCGAGTCAAGAAGAGAGCGTGTGGCCTGTGGTACGCTCGCTCACTCTTGGTGTCACCACCACCCTTTCTTCTCCAAGGTATTTCTACCGCTCCCATCTTCTACACCCCAGTATATAGCTGAACCATTCATAGTTTTTTAATATCTTCAAACACATCCATATTCACATTCAACATATCATTCACGCATATTTTCGACCATTCAAATTACTTTGCATCAAGCAATGGCAATGATAACACATGATTTCACCCACAATCTCAGTCACATCACAATATTTTACTTACACCCACAATCGCATTGCATTAAAACACACAACATTTATAACACGATTCCAAGTACAATTAAACCATTCTCAACACATTCACTATTCAACATCAACCACACAATTTTCATCATATTTCCTCATAAATAATGTTCAACACGAATGTACATCAAAACACACATATTCTTGCATTTCATCCTAACCACATTGCAATACATAGGCAAATAAACAGATTCAAAGCATAATGAGATAGGGTAGAGCCTTGGAATGAAGACCCAAACACAAAATCAACGATAAACGTGCTCCCCAAATAGATTTCGTCCTAAACACATGGAAAACTCCATGAGAAATCGAAAGAATAAGGAAGAGGGACGAAAACCAAAACCTTAGTTCTTAGAACTTACCCCCAAATGCTCCAAACATGATTCTAACCTTCAATCCTACACCCAAATGACATTGGAAGCAGTTTAAACAGTGAAATAGGATTGGGAGTTGAGAGAATCGAAGAGATTTTGAAGAGAGGAATGGGAAATTAATTTTTCAAACCCTAAACTCCTTAAATACCCTTATGGTCGCGACACTCTCGTTACAGCGAGCCATCACCTCGCTACAACAACACCCCCCCTTGCTAGGCGAAAATCTTAGAGGAAACTGCATTCTAGTTTGTACAGAATCTCGCTACAGCGAGACTGTGTAACACCTTAAATTTAATTTCAATAAATAAGGAATTTTGCAAATTTTTGAAATAATAAAATATTTATTTTTAATTCAAGTTTCATAAACCATTTCAAATAAAGAAAGGGGTTACAAATTATATCAAACAATTGCTACAGGACTTATTCAAATACAATAGTTTTCAAAATAATGTCCTAAGTCCTATAGCAGTTCCATCCACCCCTTCACCGAGTCTGGTGCTGATCGTCTTGATTACCTGAAAAATGAATGTAAGGGTGAGTGCTCTACACTACCCAAAAACACACAATCAACGTATAGTCTCACCTTTAGAACATTTCTAACACATTAAACAAACACAATCACAAGCATCATTTCACATCCATAAGTACAATTTATAAATCCATGCATATGCACGTCAGCCACATTCACTGTGGTACTGTGATAACAGATTTACACCATGAATGGTCGCTGGTTACCCCCGCCTCACGGATACCACTTGGGCAGTCACTAGTCGCTCAGCAAAGATAGTGGTCAAATGTCTAGTTAGGAAGAGAGTGTGTGGCCCGTGATGCACCCGTTCCGCAGTCGGTGTCACCACCACTCCCTCTTCTCAAAGGTATTTCTATCGTTCTCATCTCCCACATCCCCAGTGTATCGCCGAACCATTCACAGCACATTACAACGGCGCTAACACGCCCATTCACACATATTTCACTCACACATGCAATAGTTATGCTTACACACGGCACACAGCTCACGTCTCATTCAAATACACGGCACCTAGCCCACATTTATTTCACATCACACGGCACATGGCCAATATTCATCTATATTACACGGTCTTCGGGCCCACATTTATTCACAATATCATTAATTCACCAATCAATGACATTCCATCACACACACTCATCCCCACGTGGTCCAATTATTCTATCACACATCACATTGCATATCAATTTCCATCAAACACATAATTTCTATCTTCTATCTCAGCCACATTGCATTAATCATCAAAACACACAAGAATTACAATACATTAAGATAGGGCAGAGTTCCCCCTTACCTTGGATTGAAGACTCACATGCTAAATCCACCAAGAACTGCTCTCCCTCACAGATTTCATCCTAAACACATGGAGAAATTTCATGAGAACCCATGGAAATAGAGAAAGGGGATGAAAAACCGAAACCCTAACCATTAAAACTTACCTCCAAGCGTTCGCCACACGAATTCAACCTTCAATCAAGCTTCCGAATGGCTGGAGGCAATTTAATCAGTAGAAAAGAGTTTGGGAATGAGAGGATCGAAATGAATTCGAAGGGAGAGAGGGAAACAACCCTCCTTGAACCCTAACTCCCTTTAAATCCTTTCCTGGTCGTGACACTCTCGGTACAGCAAAATATTCTTGCTGCAGCGAGGCCCTCGCTGCAGCGACACACCTGACGCTGCAGCGAAAATATCAGGTGAACTGCACCCTAATTTCTGCAGAATCTTGCTATAGCGAGACCCTCTCGCTACAATTAGATTGCATCCAGAAATGCACTCTAAACTGTCACTCTGTCGCTACAACAAGAAGGCAAAAATTCTGGTCCTTCCTCCCATAATCCTATCGCTGCAGCGAGAACAGCCCAGTATTACACCCTGCACTTAGGCACTTAGTCTATTTTTAGCCTATCCAGTCATGCATACACACAATACACACATCCATATACTTAATACACATAAACATCATTACTAAGTAAATCAACACACACACACACACACGCACACACACACACACACACATATATATATATGCATTTAGATTTATATAAATAACAATAATTAGTATTACAAAATTCGGGGCGTTACAGACTACACCTAGAAATGCAACCCTCTCTGTTGCCTTTCTGCTACAACGAAAACGTAACAGTTGCACCTCCTTCGCCCAAAACACTCTCACTACAGTGAGAATCCTCTCGCTATAGCAAGAATGTCTCTACAGTTCACACTTAGCCTATTTTCAATCTAGCTCCAATCATACTTAATAACTTCAATTCAACCACAGACCAACATATACACTTATACTCATGGACTCATTCATACATATTTCTACACACATATTCACATCATTATCATATAAATCAAACATAACAACATATAGCAATCCACATATATTCATATATATTAATAATCAAATAACATTACAAAATTTTGGGGTGTTACAAGTAGCATAATCTTGGTCCTAAACAAAAATCATTTTGTTCTTCATAACTTGTATTAGAAGAATTATCTAATTGGTATATTTCATTATTGTTATTTTCTTCAAATTCATCCTCCAAATTTTCAAGTTCGGGTTCAGAGTTTATCATTATCCTTTGTAGTGTTAATTTTAACTCTTCATTTTCTAAAGAGTTAACTTTTTGTTGTACCCAACAGTTTCTTGCAATGTGACCAGGTTTTCCACATTTTCAACAATTATTATTTCTTATTTGTTTCTTATTTTGTGTTTTATCTTGTTGTTTTGGCCTATGAAAGAACTTTTGTTGTCTTTGCTTGTTTTTATGATTTGATTTTTTAAGAAACTATTTTTTAATTTTTCTATTATGCCTATTAGGTGCCCTAATAGGTTGAAAACCAAAATCTTGGCAGAAAGAACGCATCTCTTTTTTATTTCCTAGTTTTTCTTTTTTTAATTGATTTTGTAGTTTTGTATATGTACATATTTTTATACTTGTTTCAACAATTATATTATGTATTTGACCATAAGTTAGTTTTTCATAAGGGATTGTGCCCCCTTCACATTTTGTTTCTATGTTTTGAATGACTTTTTGTGCAAATGATGGTGGAAGAGCGGCAATGAACCTTTCTTTCTATCACAACCCCTTTTTATAAAGAACCGAGAACATTATTTCTACACCGCTTACTTATTTAAGATAGATAAATAATGGAGAATATAAGTATAAAATTCACTTCTCATTCAAAATAAAATAAAGTTCTTTATAACAAATATCCAATAGAACAATATAATATTACATTTAGTTCATAATACTCAAAATACACAAAATTATACTACATAGCTCCCTCTATATGAGATCTCAAAATATAAGGAAAAAAAACTTTAATGCAAAATTACTCGACTTCAGCTTCAAACATTTTTCCACTGACTCCTCAGCCTGTGAAGTAGATGTAACACTTGTTACATCTGCTCACGTACCACCGTACATCGCAGTACACACGAATACAACAGCATAGATAGAAATGCAAAGGAAAGCTTACAAAAAATAAAATATATATATAACAAAATATTAGTCACAGCAACAGCCCCATGCATTCCCAACCTATCTAATGCACAACATGAAAACAGTTTCCAACTGGTTTCATAGCCTAAGTAATCCAAAAGGAACCGAGCGTCTGGAAGTGACCTATTCCGATATCTGGATCCAGATAGCATAACACAACACAACTCAGCATACTCTATCGTTACACGTCTACCCACCTAAACGTTTAACTCGGCTCTATAATGATGCAAGACATATATCTCAGTATGATGCAGCATGACTAAAATCATTTCAACAGCTCAGCTAAGACAAGTTTATAATAAATCAGCCAAATCTCAGTGTTATTAAATCAGTTATCAATAGTTACAACATAGAAAAATAACTTTCAAGTATTAAATTCTTTATATATCAGCTTTTATCAAAGAGATATAAATAAACCAACTCAAACCTTTCTTTAATAGCATATCAAATCGTTCAAAACATAGTTGATAGGCTAAAGTAAGCTCCTTTTACCTTAGAACTGTGATTCATGTAACATCCTATGCTTTGTGTCATGCCTATAGTATATCATTTAGAGAAATCTGTAGTACTTTGTGAGCAGAAAGAAACTGTGTATGTACAGTAGCCCCTGATGTCAACAATGACATCATGCTGATGTCATCGGCAACATCACGCTGATGTCATCGGCAACATCACGCTGATGTCATTGGCGACATTACGGTGACATCATCGCTTATGTCATTGGTGATCTCACGCTGACTTCATCGCTTGCATCATGCTGACATCATCGCTTACATCACATTGACGCTGACATCATTGCTTGCATCATCGCTTGCATCATGCTAACATCATCGCTTACATCACATTGACGCTGACATCTTCAAAAAAAATTTCTATAAATAGGGGGCTTCACATGAAATTTTCATTTCTCCACTCCTACCCAAGGTTCTCGAAGGTTCTAAGGTCATATCTCGCCATTTTCTCCTATACTAAACCTCCTAAACTTAGATTTCTCTTCAGATCTGTGATTCTACGTCCGTTCTAAAGGATTTCAAGTAAATTTCTCTAAGTTTGAAGTTAGATTTACTGTTCGTTTCTCTTCTTCTTCTTTTTTCTTATAGATGTTGATGATGTTCTTAGGAAAAACTCCGTTCTAGAGTTAAATCTTCGGTTAAATCCTTGTAAAAGCTCTGTTTTGAGGTAAGGGGGCTCTACTTTATCATTTTGTTATGTTTATTACTTGTATTCTCATAGATCTTGTCATATATGTGATTATATGTGGAATAATCCTTGTTTTATGAAAAGTAATCGGTGAAAAGTGACAATAATTGGCTGTTTATGTGATTTATGATGAATACATGGTGAAAATGTGATATTATGTCCAAATAAGGCATGATAAGGTATATTGAGGATGGTTGATATGATTTTATGATTTTGTGATATGAAATATACAAAGAGATGGATGTTTCATGTTTGAGTATATTGTGTTTCATGTAAAAATGATGTGTATTGTGAATATGTCATGGTTTGATGTATATGATGAAAAGTATGTGGAAATATAATGAAAAATATGTGTGAACATGATATATGGCATATGTGAACATATGAATATACTTGGAAGAGTATGAGATGGAAAAAGATATGATGTAAATAGTTACAGAGATACACTGGGGAAGTGGAAGATGGAGATAAGATGGGATATCTTGGGGAAATGCAGGGTGGTGAGTGACATTCAGGATTGTGCACGGAATATTGTGTTCGAATGCACCACATGGCCACACACTCATTTCTCGACTTGACTCTTGACCATTACCTTTGCTAAGGGGCCGTCTATTGCATGCGTTGTATCCATATTACATTGGACCATTCGGCGACTATTTACATGGATGTGTAAGACCTCGTGATAGAGGCATCAGATAACTGTGGCATCAGGGCACGGTAAGCGCGGATAAAAACAAAAGAAATTGTGAATCTGTGTAATGTAATACGCGTTGAGATGAGAATATGCTTTATATGACACTGTGATATGTAATGCCATGATGTTTTTTTTAATCGTGATAAGATGTGTTTTGTGAAGAATGTATATGTTATGTATGAGTGGTAGGGTAGAGACTCACCCTTACACAATATTTTTCAGGAAACCAGGATGAATAGTACCAGGCTCACAGTGCATGGATGGATGAGAACTGCTATAGGACTTAGTTATTTTAAGTTATGTAATGAATATTTTCAGTTCTATAGCATTCTTTTGAAACAGTTGTAAAACTACTATTTCTTTTTATTGCTGATGAAAATTCTAGAATCTTTGTTTTTCTAAAGTACTTATGAATTAATGAAATTTTACTCTATGAACCTTATATCATTTCAATGTCTCTTTCTTATTAGAGAGTTTTGAAAGAAAATTTATTTTCCCATTTAAATTTTTATGAAAATTTATCATATATTGAGGAAAGAAATATAAGGCGTCACAATTCACACTAGATCTATGGAATATTACTTGTTTTAACGCAAGATTCACCGAAGATTTGGCTTAGAAACATATTCTCTCCTAAGAACACCATGAACTTCTATGAGAAAGAGAAGGAGAAGAGAAATGAATGGTAAATCTAACTTCAAACTTAGAGAAACTTACTTCAAATCCCTTAGAACGGATGTAGAATCACAAATCTAGAGAGAAATCTAAGTTTAGGAGGGTTTAATATGAGAGAAAATGGTGGTATATGGCCTTGGAACCTTTGAGAAGTGTGAAGAAGTGAAAATTTCATGCAAGAACCCCTATTTATAGAAATTTTTTTGGCATTGTTCATGCCAGAATTACTGTTCATGCAGGAATTATTGTTCACGCATTTTGCACTGTTCACTAACACTGTTCACTTTTTTAGAAAAAATAATTTCAAACTTCATTTAAATCTATTTCAGTACCAAATAATCCTTCAATTAACATTTAACAAGTACAAAATATTATAGATTACTTAATAAATTACAAGCCTAACAATTCTCTCCCTGAAAATAAATTTTCGTCCTAAAAAATTTCTTCCTTCAGAGTAAAGATGAGGGTACAACTTTCTTATTCTTTCCTCTAACTCTCATGTGGCATCACCAGTGACTGGGTCCCAAACAACATTTACTAATCGAATTGACTTGCCTCTAAACTCCTTAACTTTAGTGTCCTTGATACGAGCAGCTGGGACCTCCCCAGACAAATCATCTCGTATCTCCACAAAATTAGGCTCGGCTATATGAGACAGATCAGGAACATACTTCCTGGCCCTTAATGCTCAGCCCACACCTGTAGTGTGTGACACTCTCAGGAATACATGATCACTAACCTCAAATTCTAAGGGTCTTTTGCGTCGGTCAGCATAAGACTTTTGTAAACTCTGAGTAGCTCTCAACTTTTCTTTGATAATTTCAACTTTCTCCTTAGTTTTCTGTAGCATTTTAGGCCCAACCATCAAATGTACTCCATCTTGGAACCAACAGATGGGGGTTCTACACCTTCTGCTATACAGAGCCTCAAATAGTGCGATGTCTATACTTGAATGATAGCTATTATTATAAGTGAATTCTATCAAAGGAAGCATATCCTCCCAATTACACCTCTGCTCCACAATACAAGTCTGCAACAAGTCTTCTAAGGTCTTAATAGTACGCTTAGATTGACCATCTGTCTACAGATGATATGCAGAACTCAACCTCAACTGCGTGCTCATAGCTTCTTGAAAACTTTACCAAAACTAAGAAGTGAACCGAGGATCTCTATCAGAGATAATATTAGAAGGTATTCTATGTAACCTAACAATTACTCTGATGTATAATTCTGCAAATTTTTCTAAGTCATAGGTCATGTTGATTGGCAAGAAATGTGCACTCTTGGTCAAGTTGTCAACTATGACCTACACGACATCATGGTTTTTTAACTGTTCTAAGTAGATGGGAGACAAAATCCATAGTCACATAGTTCCACTTCCACTTCAGAATTTCCATCGTCTATAACTCTTCTGGAGGACTGCGGTCTCTGCCTTTTCCTTCTGGCAAGTCAAACAAGTTTTAATAAAGTCAACTATCTCTCGCTTCATTCCAAGCCACCAAAACATTTGCTTCAAATCTTGATGCATCTTGGTAACACCAGGATGAATGTTACAACTACCCTTATGTCCTTTTAGAATTGCTATTTTTAATTCAACATCTCTAGGGATACAAACTCGACCTTGGCAACTGAGAATATCATCAGCACCTCTACTAAAAACCTTATGTCTTATCTATCCTCAAAAGAAATACAATCCAACGTAACATAGGATCCCACGACTATTTGTCTTTAATTTCCTGTAAGAAATTGTTAGTTATAATGAGCAAGGAGTTGCAGGAAAACAGGGTGCTCTCTGGACCCGTCCTCACTCAAGCGAGAATACCTCTCGTTCAGGCGATGATATCAGAAAAACAATTGTTTGCTTATCTCGCTCAAGCGAGAACGTGCGGGTTTGAAGGGTATATAAGGACTTCTGCATTGAGAAATTTCATTTCTCACCAAAACTACTTCTCCTTCTCTGATCTCTCTGTTCTCTCCCTCTCTCATCTTAGAGAAAGCCTTCAATACCTTTGAATTTCTATTGGATCTGAGCTCAAACGTTCGTCCTTCTCGGATCTAAGTTAGTTTCCAGAGCCCAACCTTCAAATCTAGTTCTATTTCTCTGCTCTTTCTCCTTCTAATAGTAATAAATTTTGTAACATTAGAAAGAAGTCTATTTCTTGGAAAATGTTACTGGTTGAGACATGAAGTTTCTCCCTAGAGCCCACGAAGAATCTAGTTCTCAAACCTATTTTTAGGTAAGAGGAGTATTCTCGAGCCTTAATTTTATTTCTATAGGTAGTGACTCCATGAGAATATAGTAACCTATTTTAGTAATAATCTATAAAATTTTATGAAACCATATGGTAAAAGTGGATTTTGATATAAAGAAAGATTTTGAGTTTATTTAAAATTACTAGAATCAAATTCTTAGCAAAAGTTATGGGTTAGAACATCGTTAAGAAGTTTTATAATTAAGTTACTTGAGATGCCTATGAGTTGAGGGATAAAAGGTAGAGAATACTGAACTTTAGGTTAGAAGACTCTATTGACACTGAGGAAATATAACCTCCGATAAATTATTATGAAATTGTACGGTTTGGGGCTAAGTCTGAGGGTGTCTGATCCTCAGTATATTGTATGGTAATGTGCTACTATTTTATAAATGTTTGTTGAAGTGATAGAATATGATGATAGTGATGAATTGTATGATAAAATGTTACTGTTTGAGGTTATGTACTGAAATAATAGAATATGATGATTGTATGAATTTGATAAAGTTTAGTCGGTACTGGAAAAAGTAAAAGTATTAACATGTGAATTAGAATTAGTTGGGATATGCAAATTACTGAATATTTTTTTTATTAATCAAATGATGAGAAAGAGAATGAAAACTACGATGGTGAATAGAGATGTATGAGTATGACCCTTGGGAAATTGTGTGACATGAAAAGTGATGATATGTGTGGAGGAAAGAAATAAGGATACTAGTATGTGTGTTACAAATACACTGATTGGTGTGATTATGATATATGTGTTGTAATACATCGACAGGTGAGATTATAACACATATGCTGTAATACATCGATTAATGTGGTTGTAACATATGTATTAGAACAATATAAACTATGTGCCACGATTGAGATATGGTATAGATAGTTGAGGAATACATTGGGGGTATAGGGTCTGGAGTTTATTGTGGAAATCTGGAAAAAATGAGACTGGTAAATGCAGTCCACTAATGTGTACACGATGTAAAAGTGAGAAGCATTTATAAGCCTCACGTTCATTTCTTGACCGAACTTCTAATTATACCTTTGCTTAGAAGGTTGTGAACGCATACGTTGTATATATGCGTGGTTTAGCTTACCATCGACTATCTATGTTGCGTAAGTCCTTTGTAACTAAGGAAAATACGTTGACAGCGATTTAAGGGCCCGAAAGTACCTAGAGTACTGTTAAATTGATGGAATATTCAAATTTTATGTGGATAAAGTGGCACGAAGTTATTGATTGGATAAATGATATTTTGCTAAGTGTAAAGTAATGTGCTTTCTTGTTTTATTATTATATGTTAAATTAAGAAGTTTAGTTTGGGATGAAATCGATGTGAGTGGATTAACTATCTTTAAGTAACAAAAGAAGTTAAATTACTTGTGTAAATTAGAAGAAGTAGAAATGCATATATTTTGGATATGAATTGATAAATATTTTAAATTCAACATGATAAAAGTGAGATGAATTGAAGAATTAAATTACCATATTAAATAAGGAGAAATAAATACTAATTAATCAAATGATGAATGAATTTGTTAGAAATGAAATGTTCCTAACTTATTATACGTGGCTTTTGAAAATACTTCTGCATTGATTTCATTATTTTATAAATCAAGATTTAGTGGGCAAGGGATACTCACCCTTACAACTATTTTTTAGGTAAAGAAGGTTGATCCGTTCTAGGATCATACTTGCAAGGAATGGTAGGAAGAGAACTGCTCTACAAAAATTTAGTTTATTTGGGAGGACTATAATAATATTATTGACTAAATTTCTTTTCAAAGTTATTTACCCTATATAACTATATTGATGAAAATATTTAATTTAGAGTTAAAGCACTTTGATAAATTTACTGTGAAGGATAATTAGAAAATATATGTATAATATTTAGTAACTAATTGTTAATATAACATTTCAGCTTTTCTTTAAATGTGTATGCATTGAAGTTCTAAAATCTTACCCTATTTTAGTTATTCAAAACTTACATGCACAAAGATTTCTTATATACTTATTGATCTTTTACTTATTTTACTCAAATAATTGATGATATTTTTATAATTATATAGAGGAATTAATTTAAATAAATATGGGGTGTTAAATTGTGGCTACCATAACCATTTGTGTGATAAAATCTAAGATTGCTTGTTTGCTTAGTCTATCTAGATTACATTTTATTAGATTATTTCCAGTATAAGAATTTTGTACAAAATTTCGTCTTTCTTCTTGAAGTATATCTGGTAAGGATAGCCTATTAGAATACGATTTTATAGCCAAGCTATTATATTGGAATCAAGAGAACACCAGTTTTAGATTCTAATGAGATTTGGGTTGACCCAACACCTTTGCATGTGACAGACTTAGCTAGCCAAGAAAATAAGATTAAGTTACTTGAATATAAAGTGATGAAATTGAAGAGCTGTACAATATAATTGGGTGAGACAATGACCCTTCCTCAAGGCAAAGGAAATCGAACCAGCTAGCTGGGGGAATAGCCACTAACGGACTGACTGAATCAGTTGATTGGCACTCTTGTAGGCTTATCGTGCATACAAATTCTGGGGGTCCCAGGTCCTGCATCCACCAAGAACATTTCTTCCTAAGGAACTTAGCCAACATTGACCACTTTTAGGAAGCTAGGCTAGACGGACTGTGAGGCTACTCAATCAGACAACCAGATTGGCAAAAAGGTTGCTTGCTTTCTATTGTATTTATAGAAGTTTTGTCTAAACTTAATTATAATATTTTGTTTTTAGTTGCTCTATGTCTAGTTCTAGACTACTCTTTTTTCTTAGAGCTTCTATTGTATTTGTAGGTAATGTACCTACTTTTAGAATGAGTTTTTCTAAGCTTTCCTTTTTCTTACTGAATTTAGGCATATCTTCAATTCTAGTTAACTATTCTGAAATAACTCTTAATATAGTGTTGGTAAAATTCATTTATTGATGTAATTTTCTAATATCATTTTTTGCAATTTGTTTTTCTTGCAAATTGACTTTCTTAAATGGTTATGCTTCTATTTCTACGTTTTCATTTGTTTGTATTGTTATTTTTTCGAGTGAGGGTACTCTGAAAAGAGTTCTTTCCTTGTTGTAGTTTTCCATATTTTTTAATTGCCCTTATTGGACATATTTTTTTTGGAAAAAGAAATTCTTTACCTAAGTGTTGTTTAAACCAGTCAAAGAAGTAAATATTAGTTTCTATGTAGTATAGATAATTATAAAATTTTTCTCTAAATTCTACTTGTTGTGTATCTGAATAAGTGGAGAAAAACAACTCTTTCTTCTTTTTGTTGTATTCTGCATCTAAGTTTTCTTTAATCCAAGCCTTATTTATAACAAAAGGTTCTTTTCTTGTCGGAGTATTGGTTAATTGTGATGTTGTTAGGCTAAAATTTGAGTCTTCTTAAAAAATTTCATAAATAGAATTAGAAACTCCTGCTCTACCATTGTTGTCAAGTCCTCTTAAGCCTAAATTAATAGTAGAGTTATCTACTGAATTTCTAGATGGTTCTTTTATTATTAAGGGTATGTTTTGATTAAAAGAATTAGATATGTTCATTCTAAGACGAATAGTTACCCTTATTGTATAATTTCTCTTATGTTTGTATTGTGGATTTTGGACATTTCTACTCTACCATTATTGTTTCTGTTTTCTTTGTTTGTCTTAAAGCTTTGAAATTATAGTTTACTTTTGAGACTTTATAACATACTCTGTAAATTATGTGAAAAGGATCTATAGACTTATAATCTCTGTTGGAGAATTTATAAAAGTTCTAATAGCTTCTACTATTTTTTCATTATCTAAGTTCATTGAAAAATTAGGGTAACAGTTAAATTAGATAGAACTATATGAATATTACTTTCTAAAGCTTCTATTATTAAGTCTTGTATTCTGCATAAAAATAGACATATCAACTCCTATCCTATAGTTAGGTTTAATTGCAACTTGAATTAATCCTAGGTGGACAAAGTGGTATCCGTCTTGTACATGTTTTTCTAATAATTCCTTTTTTAAAAGTTAGATCTATTTGTCCTATTGAGAGATTTTGTCTGGACAGAGAAGTTCCTGCATCTCCATTTTTTGTTCTTATCTTTATACCTTGTCTATTACTTCTTAAAACTGATATGATGGTTCTAACTATAAATGACATTTTTGGTATTGATCTTTAGGTTAACACACTAGGTTAGGGGACCACCCTAGCTAACCAACGAACTTAAAGCCTAAGGCAAGAACCACTATTTGAGTTGTGTAACATCCTTCTTTTTATCTAAATAATCTTCTTTAAGAATTTATATTATTGAAAATTTGTTTAAGAAAATTTGTAAAAGTTTTAAAACTTTGAAGAAATGGTACAATATGGGAATAAAACTAATAAAATTTGACAAATTTATAAAATTTACCAAATTAAAATTTCACTGTCAATGAAATAAAGATTCATAAATAGATTTATACATCTATTACATTAAATCAATTACATCTGACCAGTTCTTTTCCCACAATCCTTGATGAGTATAATCCTAAAACGGATCAACCATTTCCATCTCTTTTCTTACATTACTTGAAAAATATCAGTAAGGGTGAGTATTTCCCCCCACTAAATCTCTTTTATTATAGATTATTTAAATGAAACTATAGTTATGGCCTAACATCCTATTCTAACTCATTACCAATAATAAATAACTGACATTGACAATCATCATATCAAAGCACATACAACAATTTACTCATTCTTGGCACATGCCTATAACATACAATTCTATATTAACTTGTATGTTATAATAGATGTATCATATCGTCTCAATTAATATGTCACAATACATGTGTTTTAGTTGCACCCATCAATGTACTACAACACATGTATCGTAACAACATAAATCAATCTGTTATAATACATATATTATAATCATACAAATTATATACTATTTCACATCTATAACACTTTCATATTTATCATACTTTCGTAATCATTGCCCCTGTGATCCCTTGAGAACTTCATAGCATAGATAGCTGCTAGTTAGCCGCAGCATCATAGATACACGTGTGTCGACTCGGCCCCTTTTGGCAAAGGTATAGTCAGGAGTTTTGTCAGGAAATGAGGATGTGGCCTGTGAATGCTTTTATTTTTAGCAATTCATTGTGCACCCATTTATAGTTAACATTCACCATCCTCATTTCTCCAAGATTTTTCAAATCTTCTCCGAACTCTATACCCCTAGTGTATCTTTGTAACTATATATACTTATTCTCTTTCTCATTCTCATTATTTCTCATTTTTCAGTTCCATATTCTTTCTATCGATCAGCATGTCATAATACGTAAGTTATGATTTATATAAATTTGTAGATCACAATATATATATATATATATATATATATATATTATAATATACCCTTCAATGTACCATAATATATATATCGTAATCACTATTTTCAAATTGTTTTGACCCACGCATTATAATCATGCATTTCATTCTTTTTCAGTCATATTCTATTTTCTCTTTCATATATCAAATGCTTTCAAAATAAATTAACACTTCAATTCTTCATGTAAATTTACCCAATTTGGACACATATCAGCTATCAAATTATATCTATACTTATTGCATCATGCCAATCTAACATAAAAAATTATCACACCATACAATCAGTATAATATGCCAATCTAACACATAACTTATCACACAATATCACACCATACAATTAGTAGAATATGCCAGAGGTCGGACACTTTTGAACTCAATCCAATTCGTACCATCTCAATATGGTCTTCTAACCTAAAGTCAGTATTTATTGTCTTTTATTACTTAACTCATATACATCCTAAATAACTTAGTCCTAAAACTTCTTAATGTTGTTTTAACCCATAACTTTTTTTAAGAATCTGATTCCATTAATTTCAAGTAAACCCAAAACCTTTCTTATTACCAAAAATACACTTTCACCATATGATTTCATAAAAAATTATAAATTATTACTAAAATAAGTTACTCAGATTCTCATGAGATCACTATATATGTATATAAAACTAGGGCTTGAGAATACTCCCTTTACCTGGAAATGATTCCTCAAAGCTAATTCTCTGAGAGATCTAACCGAGAGGTTCCACGATATCAACGAAAATATTGTCCGAAAGATGAAGTTTCCTAAGTATTTCAAGATAGATATTTTAATATGAGAAGAAAACCAAAGGAAAGGACTAAAATAGAGATATGAGCTCCGAGAAACTTACTTGGATTCGAATGAAATTGATGTTTGAGCTTGAATCTAGAAGTGATTCAAAGTTTGAGAGAGTTCTCCCTAGAGAGAGGAAGGAGAGAGAACAGAGAAAACGAAGAAAGAAGGTCGTTTGGTGAGAAATGAATGTTTTTGAGGCTGAGGTTCCTTGAATATCCTTCCAAACTCACGCGACCTTACTTGAGCGATAAGATTCTCACTTGAGCGAGATTTACCCTCGCCTGGGTGAGCTTTTCTCGCCTGAGCGAAACAACCAGACAACAAAACTATTCATCTTTCTGATATTCTCGCTTAAGCGAGGAAATTCTCGCTTGAGCAAGATACAATCCCGCTTGAGTGAGACTGAGTCTAGAGATCACTTATCTTTCCTACAACTCTTCACCTGGGCGAGCTCTATCTCGCTTGGCGAGCTGCTCCCAGCCTGAGTGAGACCCCTTTCTCGTTTGGGTGAGAAGACAGTTAGGGCAACTTTATCTCATCTCACTTAAGCAATATTTATCTCGAGATACCTTTTATCCATATTCCTATTTTTCTCACACCCAGGCAATAAAATTAGGAGTGTTACAGGTTAACTAACGTATTCACAGTTCTCACTGTTACCCATGTTTGATATCAGAGACAATGATCAATATTTGGGAGGAAGACACACACACACACACAAAGATACATACATACATATCATTCAAATAGTAAAATGAAAATAGAATGCAACTAGGGCAGGGTAAAAATAGTTATACTATAAAATAGAATAAGAAACTTGATTCATGGTAAAATTTTGTAGAACATTTATTTTGGTTTTGCAAGCTGATACAATTTTTGTACAAAAGACTAGAAAGAGAAAGTTTAAACTTCAAAAAATATTTGTTGGTTACAAGAGAGGGCTTGCTTCAAAAAGGGTTTTCCTCTCTTCCTTTTTCGAATGCCTCTAACACAACTCAAAACATGGATTTATAATCCAAAAATGTACATTACAACTTAATGAGGACACCTTGAAGAATCACTTTCCCCTCCCCTTTATTGATCAAATGTTAGAAAAATTATTTAGCCTTGAGTATTATTGTTATTTGAATGGATATTCTAGTTATATGTAAATACTCGTGGCATTAGAAGACCAAGGGAAAACCACTTTCACTTGTCCTTATGGTACGTTTACCTTTTAATGGATGTCATTTAGATTATGTAATGTCCTTACTACTTTTTAAAGATGTATGACTTCTTTGTTCTCTGATCTATTAGAGAACTATAATGAAATTCTTATGGATGATTTTTCTATTTATGGTTGCACTTTTGATAGTTGTCTACATAACCATGATATGATTTTATAAAGATGTAGGAAGGTCAACTCAATTTTAAATTGGGAAAAATTGTTAATTATGGTTAATGAGTGTATCGTTTTAGGGCATAAGGTTTCTAGTAGAGGCATTGAGGTAGACCCTACTAAAATATAGGTCATTGCTAAGCTTTCCCCTCCTACATGTGTTAAATTCGTTAGTAATTTTTTAAATTTGGAAAAATTGTTAATTTATGGTTAATGAGTGTATCATTTTAGGGCATAAGGTTTCTAGTAGAAGCATTGAGGTAGATGTTACTAAAATATAGGTCATTGCTAAACTTCCCCCTCTCACATGTGTTAAATCTATTAGTAGTTTTTTGGAGCATGCATGATTCTATAGGAAGTTCATAAAAGATTTTTCTAAAATAGTTAAACCATTTTCTAATTTGCTGGTTAAAGATATGAAATTTAACTTTGATAATGCATGCTTATTTGTTTTTAATACTTTGAAAAATAAATTGATTGATGAACATGTAATTATATCCCTTAATTGGTCTTTGCCTTTTGAGCTTATGTCTGATGCCAATGATGTAACTATTGGAGCAATTTTAGGACAGAGGAAAGATAAGATATTACAGGTCATTTATTATGCTAGCAGGACCATAGATGGGGCACAACGCAACTACATCGCCACTGAGAAAGATATGCTAGTTGTGATATTTGCTTTTGATAAATTTCATTCCTACTTGATTATGTCTAAGGTTACTATTTTTACTAACTACTTTGTTATCAAATACTTATTGGCTAAACAGGATGCTGAACTGTGACTCATACGTTGGATTCTCCTACTATAAGAATTCGATGTGGAAATTAAAGACAAGAAGGGCAGTGAAAACTCGGTTGATGATCACCTATCAAGATTGGACTCCTCAGTACGATGGACTACCAATGTAGAGATCAGGAAAACCTTTCCCCAACAAAATACTCTTAGTTGTTTCTAAGGTACCATGGTATACAGATTTGGTTAACTACCTAGTTGGTAATATTCTTCCCCAAAAACTTTCATCTTTTTAGCGCAAGAAATTCCTATTTGATGCTAAATATTATATGTGGGAAGAACCTTATTTGTTTAAAGTTTGTAGAGATCATTTGCTTAAGAGGTGTGTTTCTGGGAGTTAGACTACTACTATTCTTGACCATTGCCATTCTAGAGAGGCAAAAGGCCATTTTGGCCTTACTAAGATTGCTCAAAAGGTTTTGTAAAGTGGTATTTACTGGCCAATACTTTTTAAAGATGCTCATATCATTGCAAAATCTTGTGATAGATGCCAAAAGAGTGGTAATGTGTCTAGAAGATATAATATAGCCCTTAATAATATTTTGATTTGTGAATTATTTGATGTATAGGGTATAAATTTTATAGAACTCTTCACTAAATTTTCTAATAATATGTATATATTAGTTGTTGTGGATTATGTTTCCAAGTGGGTGGAATCTATAGCATTACCCACTAATGATGCTAAAAGGGATACAACGTTTTTAAAGAAAAATATTTCTACATGATATGAAACCCCTAGAGCGATGGTAACGTCCATTTTTACAATAAACAATTTGATAATATTTTGGCAAAATATGTTGTCACCCATAAGGTTGCTACCCCTACCACCTTCAAACTAGTGAAAAAGTTAAAGTGTCTAATAAAAAGTTAAAAAAGATTTTGGAATGCACAATTAATAGCTCTAGAAAGGTTAGTCTTTAAATGTAAATGATGCACTTTAAGCTTATCATATTGCTTTTAAAACTCTTATTGACATGTCCTCTTATCATTTGATTTTTGGAGAAGTTTTTCACTTAATTGTTGAGCATGTGCACAAAGCCTTTTGGGCTTTGAAGTTCTTCAACTTTGATTTGCAGCTTGCAGGGGAGAAAAGATTACTATAGCTTAATGAACTAGATGAGATACGCCAAGCAGCATATGAGAATGCCAAATTATACAAAGAGCATACCAAGAAGTGGCATGACAAGCACATCCTACATTGTGACTTCCAAGTGGGATATAAAATATTGGTATATAATTTGTGGTTACAATTATTTCATGAGAAACTTAAGTCCGAATGGTATGGCTCTTACACAGTAACTGAAGTCTTTCCTTATGAAGTGCTAGAAGTTTCAAAAGATGGGGAAGAGACATTCCAGATTAATAGCGAAAGAGAAAAGTTATACATTGAAGGAGTAACCTCTTACCTTTACTCTTTACTCGTAAACTAGCCTAACAAAATGTCAGGCTCATGATGTTAAACAAATGCTCACAGGAAACAACCTACATTTTCTATTTTTTAATCATAATTCTTCTTTTTCTTTCATAATTTTGTTTTATTTTTATTTACATTAATTTTGAGAAATTAAGTATGAGGGAGTGAATTTCTAGACTCGCAGACATACACGATTGTGCTTCTATAAAGCACACCAATGCTTATTTCAACATATGAAACATACACGCCCATGCTTAGTATATAGTATTTGGCACAACTGTTTCTCCTCCAGAGGATATGATGCCTAAGAAACCTGAAGGAAGCTAACAAAAAGTCCCCTATTTTATCATTTAGTTGTCATTCTTTTCTCTTAAGATTAAGGACAATATTGTGTTTTAAGTATGAGAGGAGGTTACCTAATAATATGTTTCTTATTTCATGTTCTTAAGTAAATTTTTGTGCTCCCTATACTTGGATAATTTAAAACTTTTGTACTTAAGGAACATAATTTTTTTAGATAGAAAAGTAAGTTTGATGATTATTATTGAATTAAGGCAAGTCATTAGGAAACTGATAATTAGTTGCATTCCCTATTTTTAAGCTCTACATTAAACTTAGCCCATATATGAGAATTTTGAGCCTTTATAGGAATATTTATCCCAACTTAATTGATGATGCCCTTTTCCTCTTGGCTATGTATGATTATCCACTTTTCACGCATTTAATGTGCTCATGTAGTAGCTATATCATGAAAAAGGTTTCAAAAAATATTCTATGAGTTAATTTCTTATCTCTTTGTAGCTAAAGAAAATAATGAGCTTTTGATAAAAATCATGAATCTCATTCAAGTGGCATTGTTTCATTCCCAAAAGTGAATGTAACAACTTGTGACTGTTGTATTTATTAACAAACTTATGGTTGTGGTCATGGTCATGTTGTGGATGTAGCAATAATTGTGGTCGTGATAATGGTTATGGGCATAATCATGGTGATAATAAAAAATCTATTTTCCCACAAGAAGTGAAAAAATGGTGAGAAAATTGAAAAGGGTAAAAGTACCCAAAGTAGCAAAAATATGAAAGACATGCTATCATTGTTGAAGCAAAGGTCATTGATCACGTATTGTTGTACACTAAAGCATCTTGTTGAACTTTATCAAGAATCACTTAAAAACAAGAAGAAAAACATTGAGACAAATTTTCTTTGTAAGGATGATGATGATTTTGATTATGGTCATATGCATGTTACTCAGATACTGTTGCTTTTTTTACTGATTGAGATAGGAAAATTGACCATTTCATTAGAAATGAAAGTGACCAAAAAAGAATTTATCATATTTTATGTTATTAAGATATTATAATTTTTTTCTTATATGTTAATTTATGTTTAGTGTATTTGTAACACTCTTGTTTCTAACCCAAAAGTCATATAACATCACATACACATGGTCATTGGATCCACTCTCTCTATATGAAAGAGTTAACATCAATAACATGGCTATACCTGATAGACAAATTGATATGATACATATATATACATAATGCAATCCACTTTTCCATGCATATCAATTATGTCTGTCTACATCACTAAGTCCTTAAATTAAGAGGTAAATATATGTATAGCAATTTCCATCATCCACTCAAGGAATTTAGAAATATCATCCCTCATTTATCATTGATACAATTTAAAGGACATCATGGTGTTAAATAAAATCCACGGTGTTGAAAAAGAAAAAAATCTGCCTAATAAAACTAACTACACGTAGCCTCAATACATAAGAAGACCCACACTAATGGGCCCAAAACACAACTAAAAATAAAGCACTAATTCTGGTACAACCTACATAACAATTCCTTATATTAAGTACATGAAAACATCGATTCTGGAGCAGGTCAATTAAAGGGAATGTACTCCTCTGAGGGAGGGATTGACTCACGTGACTCAAAAGGAGATTCAACATGTATTCCAAGTATCAAACATTTTCTTTTCATCATTTCCAAGCCAACTAGCAATGATTGGTGGGAAGTGGGATCATAATTCCATGGGCTCCTCTGCACACACACACACACACAACAAACGAGCAAACAAGAAAAAGACACAAAACACATGAAAGGGTAAGTCCATGCAATCAATATCACAAGTCAAGCTACACAATAATTCATAAAACAAAACTTATTCTCAAACACAGTCACCTTATTCATCATGCAATCATTTTTGCCAAGGGAACTCATCATCAACCATACCTATAACATATAATACATAACATTTTATTAACTTAAACAACATCACACAAGTATATATGTTGGATGATGCATGATGCAAGTTACTTATAAAATTCTTTCTTGTTTAGTCATATGATGTAATACATGGGGATTCCAATCACTTGAAACATCATCATAATCATTTAACATTAGAGGTGGTCAGAGAACTCCATTCCTTACTTCATAAAAGCACACACATTTTATAAATAGTTTATCACGATATTGTGCTTCTATTACATCATTTAATGAACTTACCATGACCTTGGTGATGGGTGCTTTCGTCAAGATTGACAAGTGTTTCCTGATGATGTGATCCAATCGCAGTAAGTTACTCTACATCATTAGGTCATCCCTCTTAACCATCACCAAGGCTCTCTCAGAACATGTACACATGCATCCCATAGTTGTGCTAAATTATACCCTCGACAACTTTCTTTCTCACATGTTATGATGCATGAAATTGTTTATTAATCATTATAATTAGAGTATGCTCTTATTCAACGATAATCTATCACTTTCTATAACTTTAACAATAATCTAGGTTCAAAACCTTGTTTATCGCATATAAATACGTCTTTCCAAACAAAATAGAATCATAATCTTTCCTCATTTAATTAACCACTTCCACACTCTAACTCATGTCTTATAATTATTCTCTATCAAATTCTATTCTAGTCTAGTGATTCAATTGACGATACACACACATATTATATTTTCGTACAATTCAGCCTAGCTACTAAGTTTGACCAAAGAACTACTTTCACACACATCCAATATGACAATATTCATTCATTCATATAGCAACTCATAGTTTAGCATAATTAGAGGCTATCATGACATAAGGTACTTATATTAGGTAATCATATTAGGTAAGCTTTATACATACTACACACATACACACACATACATATATATATATATATATATATATATATATATATATATAACATTATGTATATTTCAAGCAATGCTTTGGGCTATCATATCTTCACTCTTCTATGGTTAGGTCAAGATTAACAAGTAGAGATAAGATAAATAGAGAGCGTACACATATTATAATGGACACACAGGTTAACCAAAATAATAGACCCATAAATTTTTCACAACTAAGGCTGGCCAAGTGCATAATGATAAAGTATAATGCGCAGGACATACCCTTACACTGTAATGAAAAAACTAGAGAAATGAAATAATTATTCAAGTATTGCCTCATGATTTATCATAGAATCGAGATCAATATAGATTCAGAATCAGTATAAAAAAGCATAACAAAATGAATCAATATATTCAAAGAAAATCTGGTTTAGATTGAGAATATTAGAGCCTCAAAATGAAAGAAAAGTCAACCTTAGTCATACAACATATCATATTTAGTTAGTAGACTAAAAACCTTTTATATGCATATATTACTCTTTGAGCTAATCCGAGACCATTTCATTGCAAAATTAAAGAAAAGATTTACCTTTTTGTGCAAGGTCATGAATTCAGTAAAATACAATTAAAATACACGTGTACCATTCTCATAGTTAATTTAAGATTAACTTCCAGAAAGAAGAAAATAGAAAGAGTTTCCATTGGAGTCTAATGATTCAATGTTAAGTTTAATATTTTTATCCTTAGTTATTTCTTGGTTCTTGTTTTTTGTTGGTTGCTATTACTTTATTTTAGTCATTTCATTTGCTCTTTATACTTTTAATTATGTCCTTCTTAGTTTGGTTCTTTATTTATACAATACTTTTCTAACTCTAAGGATCCATCTCTTTATCTTTAATATAGTCCAACCATGATTATCTAAGCCTAAAAGGTTTGTCTTGATCCTTCTTTTTAGTTACTTAACATTTTACTTCCATAACCACAAGTTCATATCTCATTATTTTCTATTATTTGAGTCCAAAATGTGACTTTTTCTACATTGAAGAGTTGCTACTTTTTTCTGCATTAGAGGAGATTTCTAAACTTGAGGAGAACCTTTTATACAATGCACCAGCCTCTGATTTTGGCATCTAATTGAATTTGAGGTAAGGTGAGTCCAAAGTTTCATTAAACCTCTTTGACTATGTTTCATGAAATATTTCATGTGACATTTTGGTGAAAACCCTATATACACGTGTGCATGCATGAAGTTTCCCTTCCTTTTCTTTTGGTTGATTTGATGATATTGGGTTAATCTTGAGTGGGTCTATATGTGTATAAAGTTAGGTGTATTTTGTTGAATAAGTTTTTATGTCTATGTGGACTTTTCCCTAATATCTTTTATTTTATTGGCCTTGGTATCTTGGCCACTTTAGACAACTTTGCTTTTGACCACTTTAGACTTGGTATCTTGGCCCCATTATCCTTAATGATAATGTGAAGCGTATCGGTTATTTTAGATAAGGTATATTTTCTCTCGCCTATTTTATCACCAACCAAATCAATACGTTGTGTCTACATTTCTTGCCCTTTGATATGTATGTGTTCCTATACATAGCTACAGGTTAGATTCTGCGTAAGGGATCTATTTTTTGGGCTTTTTGCACTCGCTGTTTATGCATTTACTCACGCATAAATAATGCATAAATTACAGGTTAGATTCTACATTTCATATAGTAGTTTATGCATTTACTCACGCATAAATAATGCATAAAAGAAGTATTTGTGCATTCCCTTGCATTTACACAATTTTTTGCATCTGAAATGGTAATTTCCACACTACATTATAATCACATGCTTCTGCACTTAAGGAAAAGGTATTCTTGTATTTTGTATGATTATTTTGCATTGAGGTGGCCATTATGTTCTAGGTATGCATCTGATTTTCATTAAATAAGGTCACTTGGCACTTTGCCCTACTATTATTTATGCTTCTAAATATAGTGTATTTTTTTGGTTCAACTACCTTTGCTTTTATATTGAACATTACACCATAATTTTTTGCATCCTATAAACCATATTTTGTGCCTCTATCTTCGGAGATGATTACTTAACATCCAGACAACCATCCTATTTTTTGAAGTACATATATAGGAAGGCAAATCCCTCGAATTCTAGGAAGACCATAAGGAAACTGTGATTATGAAGGCAATTTAGACGATCAAAGTAATAGAAGATTGATGATACATTTTGTATTCATATTTATAATTTTATTTTGATTCTAAAAAACTTTTCATGTGCTTTATTTTTAGAGTTTTTAATATTTCCTAGTAATTGAAACAAATTAGGCTTATTATGCATAAATAATTTAATTTTGTATTTTTGACTATTTTGACTTTTGCCTACTCGTTTGGCTATAACTTTTTCTACGGATATTATTTTTGGTTGATTCTAATTGCATTAAATTCTAGACATCCAGAGCTTCAAAATGCATATATGGATTGTTGGATTTGGAGTTGCTTTCAATTTTTTATTTTTTAAAGTTATGGCAGTTGTGCTAAATTTGATTCTATGCCAAATACTCTTAAGATTTAATACTCTACCCTTGTCCCTAAATTAAGTCAATTTAACAAGTAAAAATTAACCTTAAATTTCCATACAAAATTAAGCAAATCAATGGACTCTAATATCTAATCCTTAGGATTAGGCAACCTTAGAATTAAAACCGAAATTAAGTAAACCAAGTTTAGAACCTCCATTAAAAATGAATTAGAAGTTGATTAAGCAACACCCTTTCATTCAATCTTAACTTTAGTTCAAGAGATTGGGGAAAGAAGAAATTCATGAGAAAAAAGTTTGTATTAACATTAAAGGCCCAGGAATTCAATAATCCATATGAACTCATTAGGAATTACAAGATAATTAGCCCTCCATAAGGATGGATCTCACTATTACAAGATGAAAAATCAAGAAAAGTAGATGACATTAAGATGGAAATCAAAGAAAATGTTAGCAGAAATGGAAAATTGAACTCTAGGATGTGGCATTGGTTGTCACCAAAAGCTGACCTAACTCTGCAAAAGTGTTCCTAAAATGGAAAAAAATCTAAAGTGGCAAAAAGCTCTCACCCTAAAATGGTAAAAATCTATTTATATTAAGTTTGACGTCCTTCATAGTAATTACTATCGTTCATGATAGTAAACGCGTGCAGTATCCATGGGTTTCCTCCTCTCTGTAGTGATTCCTATTGTGCATGAAAGTAGTTATTTTGAGTGCGTGTAATCACTATTATCTGCAATAGTAAACACGCGCAACATCTTTCATTCTGGGGCTCTCTATAGTGTTTAATATGATTCATGATAGTAAACACGCGCAAGTCTGCACCTCTCTTTGACTCTGTAGTGAACACTATTGCTTCTGAAAGTAGTTACTTTAGCCTATCCCTTGAAATTGGCTTGCTATAGTGATTATTATGGTGTCTAAAAGTAGTTACTTTTATCTCATATTTTCCACAGAGCCAAAAATCCAAAGGATTTGCCTGAAAATTCCAGCACAATTATTCAAATGATCAAAATTGCAAAATATATTTATAGAAATCAATGTAAATTAAACAAAAATTAAGAAAGCTATGATATTCAATCTAAGTGAGATTTTTATAGTATTTACAATTTCTAAATCTATTTTTCTATTAAAAATCTATAAAAAGACAAATAAAATATACATAAAATGTGGATTCATTAGGCTTTTAGATACAATTGAAACTTAATTTTAGGCCATTTTGTTTATTCTAATTAGAGCTTATAAATAGACTAATGATGCTCTGATATAGGGTTAGACAATTTAATTTTTCTAATTTTAAGATTTGGCTCTCAAACTTCTCTCTCAATTTTCCTTTTTCCTCTTTCTAAATTCTCATCTTCTTCTCATTCACACTATGATGATAAGTGCTTCAATGAAAGGCTAAACCTCTCATTCAATCCACGAATTCAAGATGATGTAATTCGAATTAAGTTTTGTACAATTACTCTGAGTTTGTTCTCTTTTTCTCTAATTTTAGATTTACGAATTCTGATCATGATTTACTTTTTTGTTGGTTAAAATTCAAATTAGAAAATCGATTGATGTTCTGATTTAATGATTAACTATAGATTAGGTTAAAGGATACTTTGATTTAGTTCATAATCTAGTTTAATTAGATTATTTGATTGAATTAATAATTGAATTGCTTAATTGTTCAAACTCAGATTTAAATATTGAGATACTATGTTATTTGGAATTGTATTTATATGTGAATATGTGAATTGATATTTTCTATTCTGTTTTTCATCAAGTCAATTGTGTTTAAGATTTTAAGTCAATCGATTTAGTATTCACAAAATCCCCAAACTGTTACTTGCATTACGAAAATCCTGAAATCAAATTTAGCTAATATATGCTTATGTGAATCGACCTAGGTTGAACTTTTTATCGTAAATTTTAAAGAAAACTTAGTTGTTTGGGTAGCAACTCAACAATTGTTATCAAAGATATCAAAAGAAAACTAGAATAGTTTCATTATATTTATATAGCTTCAAGTTAAAGCCCCACTAATGAAGAAAAACTAAGGAAACTCTCAGGTTAAGGAGATACCATTAGAAGGTAAAGGACCTAAGAAGAACTTCACAAGTACATCTGCAAGTTAGACCAACCTAACCTTAACTTGTAGCACCCTTCACCACATCACCTCCTTCCTACCTAATCAAAGATGCATGCAAAATGATTTCTTAAGATCCTACTCTATTTTTGCAGCAAGATTGCATGTTTTGGAATGTTTCAAAATCTTCCTTTGCAAGCTGGCAAAATGACATGTCAAAAGCCATGAAAATTCATTGTAAATTGTACTATATCAACTTGTCTGATCCAGCCTTCATAAGTTATTTCATCACACCCTCACCTGATAAAATTTTATGCAAGCTACACCAAAAATTCTCCTTTGATTCTTGTGTATGCACCTTGATTTTTGGGAGCAAGGGAGCTAGATACTACCCTTGGCCATTTGCAAAATATCCTAAGCCACTTAGAAGCAAAACACTTCCTTCATTTCTAAGAGAGAAGCCGAGACCAGCACCTTCCATCAAAGAATCAACCTTGCATTTCCATATTAAAATCACCTAGTATTCCTCTTCCAAATTTAATTCTTACTTGCTTCCCTTTAAAAAATGAGAAGCAACCTCATTTGGGGAAAGATCAAGAACCCACACTTGTTGTTTTTCTCATGATCTAACAACTTGATTGGATTCCAGCACTTTGTTCTCCTTTTAAACTCCTTCATTTTCAAGGAAAATCCAAGGCAAGGGGGGAGTCCTCACCGTTTCTTCTTAGAATGTTTTCAATATAACTGTGCATGTGTAGATCTAGATCTTATCTCTTGCATATTCAGATTTCTTGATTCAATGATGCATGCAACCATAAAATGACTTGGTTGCCTTACCCAAAGAAGTGTTTTCTCTTAGATGAACCTTATATTCCTTAGTACTGAGTTCAAAAAGGATTGCATGTAACTCCTATTACCCTTTGCATGTCTCAGTTACTATGATTTAAAGGGGGTATAGTCTTAGATTCATCTTATACTCCTATCTTTTATGATTAAATGTCTAAGATTTCCATGGTAAAGGCTTGTATGTTTCAGTTCCATATGTGTTGGTGTGCAAGTTCATGTTTTTACCTTTATATGTCTAGGTTTCATGCTTTAATACAGTGAAAGCTTATTACCTAGCCATATATGTTCTAATCTTGGTGATTAAAATTGTATAAGCCTTTCAGTATGCCTCTTTTTCTTGGTATTGCTATGGCCATAAATAACTCTATGTGATTCTGTTTTGAGATTGAAATTGCGTGTGGTTTAAGTTTTTTTAAGTTCTCTTGGTTTTGTGTTGAATGGACTGCAAATTGCTATGGAGAAATTGTTTGTGGTGGATTCATCATTGGTTGATTGGAATCCCTCTTGGCCATACCTCTCCCTAATTAGATTAAAGGTTTCTATCATCTTATTTTTTGTTATTCTCCCTCCTTCCTTACTATGTATAACTAATTTGACATAATTTGCTACTTTCTCTTATTTAGCTCTTTACTTCTCGGTTTCCTATTTACTGTCATGACTAGTATTTACCAATTTTAATATAGCTTACATAAATGGTGAGGTGAGCTCTTCCAAATATGTTATCACTAGAGCTTGTATTTCTTCTATGATTAACTGGGGGTACATGTAGTTGGTTGAGGAAAGATCCTCAAACCTTAGTATGGATTTAATTTACAATTATTGGTCACATGTAACAATTTTGTTATCAGCCATCGTAAAAGGGAATGCTCCTCTTTCTCTATCATTTACCACTAACCTAAGATACGGTAGCTTAGGGCGAGGTAATAACATTTTCCTCAAATTTTATTTATGTTATTCAGGACCCATAAAAATAACGCTAAATAGTATACATGAATTATATTAACTTTTTAATTGAACAATGACACCATTTTCCCTTTTAGTCTTACATCATTATACATTTAAATGTTCTCTTAAGGTTAAACGGAGACTAACAGAGGTATAAAAGGGAAAGGTAAGGGGTCATATATTCACATATATCACGGTTCTTACATTGTCCTTAAGACAGTGGTAACTCTGAGATTCCATAAACAAAAAAATAGACTCCCCCTTATTTTAGGTATTTTGGGAAACTTGGAATGAAGGAGGTGATAGATATGATTAAAGTCTCGTCCTCCAATGCTCTTTTGCCTTTGTACCTCTTTTTACGTGGTCACGGTAGCTTCTCTTACACTTATTTTCTCTTATAGGGAAGTGGTGAAGGAATAGAGATAAGAGAAGGATTTAATATACGTGAAAGAGAACTGGGATTTTGATCACAAATTTACCTTTGAATCATTGGTCCCACATGGTGGAGGGAAGAAATCTAGCAAGTCTGATGGACAAGGTTTTTTCAAGCTTTTTCTGAGCTTGAATAAGGTGAGAAAGGGGATGATTATAGGGGGTTGATTCTTACTTGTGGAAGCTTATTTCTCTTGAGTTAAATGTGTTTGAGTTCTTAACTTTTCCCTTTTATTTCTCGGTGGACTCAGGGAGTTACTAAGGTCATTCAGGTCTCTAGTGTGCATGAATTCTTATTGGTTAGATGTAGTGAGATAGAACATCTCGAGTTGAAATTTTCAAGGCCATAAAGCTTGGTTATTTGGTGGAGTTTGATATCTGAGAAAGGAAGCTTCCACCCACTATCCATAATGGATCATGATAAGGGATTTTCCCCTAGCTGTGCATGCTCATCTTTGGACAACTCTCTGATGGCTTGGAGTTCGAAGGCTACTAAGGTCTCTTCCATACGTGGTTGTTTCCTATAATTAATGAGGTGTGAATTTAGAGTTCTCCATCACTTAGTTAAAGGTAACTGATAGGGTTTAATATTGTGTTCGTATTCAATTAATGGAACTTTAGGAGCTCTAACCATTTAAAGGGTTATTAATTGGGTAGTTTGGGGGTGAAGTAATGAAAAGTTTTACTCCTACTTAATTGAGTGAAAGAAGTAGGGATGGGTGAGTTCTGGTTAAGTGAAATACTCCTCTTATTCAGGTGTCAAAGTTGCCAATAGGAAGTATTTTAGGATGGTTAGGTCAGGGCTCTACGACAGTGGCTCAGAGTTCTGCAAAGGCAATAGAATATTCAGAGCATATGTAGTTAAGGCAATCTGCATGGTTCTGTGCTTGTCAGTATTAAAGAATCCTTCATGCAGGTTTAGCTTCGATCCTCCCTATAATACAGAGTTGTATGGCCTCGGGTTGCCAACTTTGTCTGGTGTTTCAAGGTTTGTTTCATCTTTTGTAGTAAGAAAATGGTCATTGGATTGGTGAGACATTCTATTTAAGAGGAAGGTCTTGTTCCAATTCAAGTTGGAACATCTAACTGCATATTAAAGTTGATTAGTTAGACAACATCTAGTTCTGTAGGGTTGTCTATCACCCAAGGTCATAATTATATTTAAGTGATAGTGTGTGACTTTAAACTTCAAGTGGCAAAATTATGATTGCCCTTTCTTGACATGTACATCTACTCCTCATGCAAGGATAAGGTTCAGAATCCTATGTGTAATTCTTAATTTGGAATGCTGATTTGTTGGGCTATTAGTGTGTTCACTCAATGATGGGACTACATATAAGGGGAAAATTATGCTCCACCATGGCTAAGTCGTGAAATCAAATGGTGCAAGTCAATGGGCCATAAACGTGGAGGTTTCTTCCTTCTTTCTTGGTTCAATGTTATATAGGAAGGAGTAAGGATAATTAGACAACAAGGGCAAGCTTTAACTTTTATATCCTCTGTTCTGTCCCTTGGATATGAATTAAGCGTTTGAAGTGTGGGGGATGATTTAGGCATTATTAGACTATAGCAACCTAAAACCTCCCAGTTGTAGAGTATGTGTAAACTTTTGCAGAAGACTTACCCTTTTTTAGAGTTCTAACTCATTAGAACTTTTTTATGTTGTTGAGGTTGATATGGTCCAAGCATTGTGGAGGTGAGTAGAGAATTTGAGGGTGTGACATGTGCAAATAATTCACGTGGTTATGTTTAGAAGTTCTAGTCACTAGGGGATGCAATGCAAATATGTTAAGCTTTGCTTGTAAGGTCTTTGATTATGCAAGGGTGTAGCATCATTTAGAATTACCTTGCATGGTTGGGTGAGTTGAATGTTCAGATCCTTTCCTAACATAGGTGAAATGATGACTAAGAGGAAGGATTAAGTTATGCACCACGCAGGTGGCTAAGGTCGAATAAGTTTTTGCTCGTTCATTCCTTTGCTAGGTACAAGCAGCTCTGAGTTTCAAGGTAGCTAAAGTTATAGGGGTGAAATGTTTTAGTTTTTATGTTAGCTGAGTAATGGCTAAGACGCATAGTCCTCCCAATATCGTGCATGTAACACTTTGTTATAAGATTCATGTAACATCCTTAATTTTTTTTATCTCAAATATGTATAGTAATTTATAACAAAGGAAGAAAATAAAATAATTACTTTTCATATTTATAGCTTAAAGACTTAAATAAAGAGGCAAAACTTATATTTTTTTAATTTTGTCTATGAAAACTCAATGGTATTTAAAATTTTAAAAGAAATAATTTTCCAATTTTTTTTAAATTTGTAAAAATAGAGTGGAAACAAAGGTTATATCTTGACAATCTACTCAATAAATATCATATACATTTAGGTTCAAACCGTAAATAACTCGGTCAGTCAAAAGGGAAATTTTCTATCTAAATAGAATGTAAACCATAATTAAATTAGCTAACTATCAATATTACACATATTTCAAATCATTATTTATAATAAAATTTATCAAAATATTATAAATTTGAAAATTAAGACTAAAATATTTAGATAACCTGGTCAACTTGAAATGCAAACTTAATAAAATATTACAATTCTTAAAATTACTCAAAACCCTAATAGAGTAGTCCTTCCTTACAATCCCATTGAAAATATGATCCTAGATTAAGTCAATCATCTTTACTTTCTTCAAATTCATTTCCTAAAAATAATTAGTAAGGGTGAGTATTCTTCACCCTACTAAATTTTTTATTTGATAAAATAATTGAATGATATAAAAATTATTATCTAACGCAGCATATAAATATATATATATATACAATTAATAACAAGTCACAAATTATACTAACAATTTTTTTTACAACAGAGTAAACACTAAATTAATAACATTTTTAATATTTTATAACGTACATTTCTATAACGATTTGTATATCATAATACATGTATTATATCACATTGTAACACCCCTATTTTTGTTATTTAGTATATTTGTTTTGTACAATAATTATTGAAACATATTGTTTGAAATTAGGATAGTTTTAGGTATGTGAGTTGCAAAATTTCTCATTATAAAAACAAATGAGCGTCCAAAATCAGGCTCTTTGACGCTTTCTCACTGTAGCGAGGAGCTCTCGCTGTAGCTAGAATGACATATAACAAAGGAAAAAAGTGTTTTGTTTTTTCGCTGCAATGAGAGAAAGTCTTGTTGTAGCAAGAATGTCGCGAGTTAAGGGGTATTTAAGAGTTTCCAAGTTGAGAAACTTGGATTATAATTCAAGTTACGACCCTTCTTCATTCTCTCTAACCTCTCTTCTCATTTCCTTGGAAAATCCTTGAAAAGTCTCAACCTTTCTCCGATCCAAGCTTGAGAGTTTATTTTCCTTACTTATTGGTAAGTTCTTGAAGCTTGATTCTCCATTCCTTTGGTTATTTTATTGTTTTTACTCCTCTAAATAGGACCTCTTGTGATATTTAGGAAGAACCCAACGTTTTAAGCAAGATTCCTCACCAACCTTTCATTGAACTTCCATTTCAAGGTAAGGAGAGTTCTATCTTATTTTAATGTTGTGATGTAATGTATGATTTTGAGTATATGTTGGATGGGAACATGTTTTTGTTATGTTTGAAGCATGTTTTGTGGTGTTGATAATGTTTATGATTCTTGTTCTGAGTGTATATGCATATATGTTGTGGACTGAGTCCAAGGGTGACCAACTTTCGGTAATGATTGATTGATATATGATGTAGTAATAAACTTGAGTAAAATAGAGAAATGAAGTGATGAATAACATGATAGTAAACAGATAATGAGTTTAGATTATAGTAAATAATAAGTTTAGGCCATAATGACTAATAAGAAGAGTAAATCTATAATGAGAAATATAGAAATGAGATGGGAAATATGGAAAGAGAAATGAAATGAGGAAGGAACATGATAAGGACAAGTATGGATAGTTCAGAGGTACACTGGAAGTGTGCAAGATAGAGGCGATTGAGAAATCTTGGAGAAATGAGGGTGGTGGATGCGCTTCTTGAATTGCACATAACAAATGAGAGTAAGATCACCACAGGCCTCATACTTGTTTCCTGACTTAAACTCTTGACCATGCTTTTGCTAAAAAGGGCCGAGTTGGCACACGTTGCATTCGTGTACCTGCGGCTATCCAGCAACTATCTATGCTAAGGAAGACCTCGAGTGATCCCAGGGGCAGTGATAGTGTGAAATGAGAACTTTGAGTGTTAATAGAAAGAAAATGTAATATTCTGGATAACTAATGATTATTTCTTGTATATGAACAAGATTGATTATTGTATTACCTTTGGTCGTACTGTTTGATGTAATTGTGAATGTATGCTTGGTAATAAGAATAGATATTCATCCTTACATAAACCTTTCAGAGGACCAAGATGACAACACCTAGAGAGAACATTAGGCTCATGATAGCTTTGTACAGTGTCGGCTAAATTATGTATTTAACGAGTACCATAGATTTTGCTATTTTAAGTTAGCCTTACATGTTGATAATGTACCTCATAACATTATTATGCTAGAAATGGAACTATCCTATAGTGTCCCTTTTGATTTTCCTGTAAAATAGAATCCACCATACCCTATGTATATACCTTTATCAAGGCACAGTTAGAACCCTAGCAGCTGTGACCTACCTATTCACATATCATGGTCATAATCACTACAGAAAACCAACTTGATGGACTTTTGAGTGAATTATTGGCACACATGTCACTATGGATTCAGGCGATCATTATCTCAAATCAGATGATGATCTCGATTCTGAAGATTTTGCTACGATAGAAGGATAGGATAGGGATGACTAGTATCTTTCTCAATCTTTTGGTGGATAGATTACGCATTAGAACTTGTTATATTTTGTATCTTATAAATGTTGTAAGCGAGTCCTAATGTATTTTGATGTATATTTTGATGTATGTATATTAGAACTTCTTATCATATTAAATAAAATAAGATGTAATACACATCAATCAATATGTCATAACACATGTGTTATAATCGCACCCGTCAATGTATTACAACACATATACCATAATTATAATAATCATACAGTTACTGTATTATATCACATCCATCACAATTTCACAATCATAACAAAAACAACTTTAAATCCTTATACATCATTCCTCTTTCTATACTTTTCTCTCATCTTAACAAGAATTCACAATTTTCAAAATCCATTAACTTTCAAATAAGGAACCATAATCACTGTAACATGTCATTCTTATACAAATAAATCATCAATCAATTTCACATTATGCAGATCAATACAATCTGGCAAAAGTCAAACATCTTCTGACTCAAACCAAGCGTACAATTTAACCCACACTGAAATGCATCATAAATACATTACTGGATATCACACTCTCTCGGTCCTAATAAAATCGTCTATCCTAAAGTTTAGCATATTCTAATATATATTATTTAGAATAACAGTTTAATGTTATTTGTACACACATAATAATAACAAAATCGTAAAAACTCCTTAGAAACTTGTTTTACTCAATTTTTACTATAAAATCTTGTCTAAATAATTTCTAAAATAAATTATAGGTCTTTCATGCTCAAAATTTCTATTTATAGTATTAAAACCTCAGGAAATATTAGGGTTCTATGAATAAAAGTAGAAAAATTGAGGTTTTGAAGCGAAAACACATAGGTAAGATTTAGGATTTGAGATCAACTCCCCTTACTTGGAAATAGGTTGCTAAGATCACGTTCTTTGTGAGATTCGAAAGAGAGATACAACATTTCTAATAGAAAATATTTTTTGAAAGACCAAGATCTCCTTAATATTACAAAGTAAAAAGCTTTTGAGAAAGAGAAAATAAAGGAATAAGAGGGAAGTTAGAGAACTAAGCTCTAGAAAACTTACTTGGAATCAGTGGGAACAGACATTCAAGCTTAATCTATAAGAAGTTTAATGTTCAGGAGAGTTTTCTCTGAGAAGAGAAGGTGAGAGAATAAGGAGAAACAGGAAAGTTTTCTCTTGAACGAGGTTGACTCTCGTTTGGGTGAGAAAACTAGACAATGGTTTTACTCAGTTTTCTGATATTCTCGTTTGAGCGGGAATAGGTCCAGAGAGCTCCCTATTTTCCTGCAATTCCTCGCCTGGATGAAAGGACAGTTGGGGCGATATTATCCTCTCTCACTTGAGTTAGAGTACTCCAAAATGCCTAGTTTAGAAAACTCTGTCTCGCTTGAGCAAGAAACCCTGTACCAAAATTCCTATTTTCCCAAAAACATAAGCAATAAAAATGAGGGTGTTACAATTCAAATCTCTTTTTTTTGTGATTTGGTAGGATCAGTAAGTAGTGTGGGAGTTTAAGACTTATAAAGGATTATAAATGGGCACACCCAAAGGCATCATGGATGTAACCCTCCTATTTAATTGGACATTAAAATTGCTAAGCTTAGTAGGCTATCAAGGAAACATACGTAGAGTTGACTAGCGATTTTCTTTATTTAAACCTCGTGTAGTTCAATTAGGATAGTTATAAGTGGTCTCGATATCTATTTGAAATATAAGTTATACATAGAATACTTGGCTTTACTTTCCTCAATTCATCAAGACTGAATTGTGGTTTAACAAGAAAAATTTTGCATGCAATATGAAAAGGAGGCTTAATGACAACTTTGAAGGTGAGTAGAATAACAAAATAATAAGGTTTAGGAAAATTTCATATCTCCTAAGATCCAACTAAAATTAAAACTCAAGTCAAATAAATTCAAAGGCTAATTTTTAGTCATCTAATCAACCCAAGATTTATGCATTTGAAATAATCACAATGCTAGATAGGCAAGGCAAGCAATCAACATACATTAATAGAATACAAAAGAACAAAAGATAAAGAAAAGAAAAAAAAATGTCCAAAAATTTGGGCATCTAATTATTTTCTCGAAAAAAGAAAAAAATATATTATTTTCTTAGTCATACTTCAATTTGCAGAAAAAGGGTGTTACAGATTCAACCCTTCTTAACTCACTCTAATTTTGAGTTTCTTTATTTATATTTCATTTATACTGGATGTAGAGAATGGTGCATCATAAGAATGACTGTTATTGTTTTAATTAATGTTTGATTTGACTCCAATACTTTTCTCTAAAATCTTATGCATAAAACATTTTTATATCTTCAATCTTAAAAATTTGTTGTCATTAAATGATTGACAAACATTTGTTACTTAATCTCTAGTACTAGATGATGCTAAAAAATAATAATGGAAGTTTATTTTGTTATGTTAAGTAAATACAAGATGCCTAGATTAGCTCCAAATAATGTTGTTTTATGGAGGAGGATATTAACTCTCTTTTGATCCAAAAGATAATATAATTTTCTTGTTTTAGCGTGAAGAGATATTAACTTAATTCTATCAACATAACTTAAGTAACTAATTTTTCAATTTTAGACTTCAATTTGTGAACTCGCAAAGACTTTATCCTCGTTTAGCTACTCCAATTTTAGGATCGATCATAGCCTTTACTTTGGATGTTAAGAATGGTGTGCATTGAGAAAGACGGAGTTAATGTTTTTATTGATATTGAGATTGACTCCATTAATGAACGAAGGTTGAAGTTACTAAGCACCAAAGATTAAAAAAATATAAATAAATTAGAGATTGAATATATAAACGAGATGGGAAAATTATTGCAACTAAAAAGTGACAATAAAATAGAAGAGATCCAACTTGGTCTTTTTAAAGGAAAAAAAAGGTAGAAAGTGATGTATGTAAGAAAAATGATAAGTCCATATTTTGACAAACTTTTCGAGCATAATCATAAGCACTTATTATTGATTTATATGCATTTTTACACTAATTACTCCATTAATTGTTGTAGCTGAGTATGTGTAAAGACTCATAAAATTTATGGACATTTAGGATGTAATTTCAAGAGAATTAGGCCATTAAGGATGAAGCACGTCCAATCCCTTATTTCCAGCACGTCTATGCTTTGTTAGCATGCACGGCCATGCTACGAACAAGCACGTCTATGACTCCAGCATAAACACAATTGTGAATTCTGTAACACCCCTAATTTTGTTATTTATTAATCGTGTATTATATGATAATTATTGATGCATGTTATTTGAAATTAGGAGAGTTTTAAGAGTGTGTTTGCAGGATTTTTTGCTATGGTGAGATGTGTCTCGTTATAAAGAGAAAGGTCATCCGAAAATCAGACTCTTTGAAGCTTCTCGCTGTAGCAAGGGATTCTCGTTGTAACGAGAAGTGAATAAGATTGACCCAACTAACATTCTTGCTGGAGTGAGGAGATTCTCGGTGCAACAAAAGTGACAGCCAACAAGAGAAAAAAAATATCTAGTTTTTCTGCTGTAGCGAGAGACAGCTCGTTGTAGGGACAATGTCGCGAGTTAAGGGGTATTTAAGGGTTTTCAAGTTAAGAAACTTGGATTATAATCCAAGTTACGAACCCCCCTCACTTTTCTTTGACTTCTCTCTTCTTTTCTCTCAGAAAAACCCTTGGTAAACCCCACTCTTTCTCTGAATCTAAGCTTGGAAGTTCATTCCCTTTGTAGTTTGGTAAGTTCTTGAAGCTTGGTTCTCTATTTCTTGGTTATTTTTTGTTTCTCACTCTAAAAAGGATTTCTTGTAATATTTAGGAAGAACTCAATCTTTAGGCAAGATCCTTCATAAAACCCTTACAAAATCATCTTATTGAGATAAGGAGAGTTTTATCTCATCATTAGAACATAGCAAATCTTTTTGTACTCTTGAGAGCATAATGGAGTATTTTTCTTTGTGGTAAATATATGTTGGACAATTTTTATGTTGGGAAAATTTGGTTTGTCCTTGACTATTTTTGTATGATATGAAATATATCTATTATAATATACGATTTGAGCTGAGTCCAAAGGTGTCCAACCTCTAGCAAATTGATAAAGTGATTATATATATATGAATGACATTGATGTGACTTGTATCTATGTTTGTTAGCCAAGTATGATTGAAAATGGTGAAGTTTGATTATGATGAGAATAAGGTGAAAGAAGGAATATTATAAGTAAAGAATGGTAAAGGAATTAGTATGAATAGTCACAGAGATACACTAGGAGTATGGAATATGAGGCCAAATGTGGTAATCTGAGGGAAATGTAGGGTGGTGAATGACATTTTCCTAGGTGTACATAATATATTTGGAAGTGAATGTATCACATGGCCTCACACTCATTTGCCGACCAACACCTCTCCCTATGCCTTTACTAAGGGGCCCTAAATTGTAAACGTTGTATCCGTGTACAAGGGATAATTGGCGACTGTGCACCTATCTGTGTAAGACCTTATGAAATGCTAGAGGTAACTAACATTTGTGATCACAATATACTATGAAGTGCTTATCTGAGAGGGAAACTTAGTAATTAGGTGGTTCAAGTCTGTGTATTTTGATTGGTTTGATTTATTTATTGTTTGATTGATGTTGTGTTATTGGTGATTACATATGTTTTACTGATGAGGAAGGAGCACATCCTTACTAATATTTTAAGGAAACGAGGATGATGGACTCTCGGAGACTTAATAATGTATTTAGCAAATGGCAACGACTTTGTCATTGTAAATTTATCATAAGTAGTAATGATGGTTCTGGTACTGTATTTTCCTTGGAACTGACTATAGGTTATAATATTCCTTTTGAGTACCCCATTAGTGGTAGGATACACCATAATTTGTCTGTACATATATCGTGGCTCAATCAAGACACTAGATGCAGTAAATTATGTCTACACTTTCCTGGATCACGATCACCATGGAAGACCAACCCCGTTTACCTCAGAACAGGTGACTGGTACTAAGGTTGTAGCCGACACCAGAGACCTTGGATAGGATGAGAAGCTAACTCTAGAGGAGCTGGCTGAGATAGAAGGCTGACACAATGATGAGAACTAAGGTCATGGTCTCAGTATTTTAGGATAGGTGTGATCTGCTTATTGGGACATAGTATATTTTGATTTTGTATATTTGTAATTTAAGTCCTGATGCATTTTGAAAAACAGTTTGTAAATATTAAAGTCATGTATGAAATGAAATTTAGCTATGCATATTATTTCCTTATTGACTCTTGTGTAATAGAAATTATTAAAGTTTTAAATAACATTTTCGTTAATTGTAGAATTTTTAAAATTTTCATAAATAGATTTATTGATAGGAAATTTTTATTCTTACTATTTTATTATATTGCATGTTCCGCAATAAATCCATTTTTATTTCCCCCACTTCGTTGAAAAGTTGCATATTTCAAAAGGTGAAAGAAAAAAAAATTATAGGCATTACACATTCATCTGGCACGACCCTACTCACCAAAGCAAATCACAAACTCTTTATGATTTTGGAGCTTAAAAACCTTATAAAAGAAGGAATAGAGAGTAGTATATTGGCATCCAATTTTTAGACTTGATTCTTGAGTTTCTAAGTGATTCTCTCATCCCTTCACCATGAGATCTCTAGTACATCCCTGGAGGATTTGGATCTTTAAGCGACCGGACTTAGAGAATTAGATCTTCCTTCTAGTTTGTTTTTCATCTTTATTTATGAATTTATTTACAAATGCTCTGATTTCTTTCTTTAGCATGAGTAACTAAATCCAGAGTTAGGGCTATGAAAATTCTTGCTTATGACTTTATGAGATTTTTATAATTAAATTTAGATTTGATTTCTGTTGTGATTAGTGTTTCTTCTATTGCGTTTGATTGTGTATTGTGAACTGGTCACTTGTAACACAATTCTAATTAATGACATCGTTAGGTGACTATATCTCAATTAATTAATAGATCTACATGATAAAACGAGACAAAGGATTAGGTGAATGAAACCAATCTTTCTCTTTCAATCATTATTAGATTAACAGGTTCATAGGTTTTTCGTGCTTCCTTTAATTGACATCTTGCATGACCATTGGGGGTATTAATCTATGGGAAAGAATGTTAATACTGCATGACCATTGGGTATTAATAGCAACTGTATGAATGATTGGAAATCACACGGACCTCGGATCTAGAGTTAATTAGAAAAAGAACACAAAGGATTGAGTGAGTAAACTCATATGCCCTAAGTTTCCTTTTTATAATTTTTCCTAAGGCATGTGTTGTGATTTCTTCTTTGAAATATATTGACAATTGTTTTAAATTCTTAAATTTCAATGCGCGATTTCGCATATGTTATGTTCAAACAATTAGACAGAAATTCTTAATAATTGGAAACCAATTCTTGTTGAACGATAATTTTTAGACTCATTTTAAAAACTCCTTTATTACTTTTCAACTAGTACACTTGTCTACCAAACAAAAAAACAACAATGCTTTCTCATGCTTGGCTTAACAAATGATTATAAGAAAATAATGGTTTAAGACAAGAAAGGAAAATAAAGGAATTAAGTCACTAAGGTTATAGGGTTTAGTTTACATCCAATAACTTTTTTTTTAAACTATACATCTGAGCATGAAGCCCAAAACAACAACAAACTAGGAATCAGACTTAACGAACCAGATGCCACTAGCTTCAAGGCATAAGGAAAGGGTCAAAGGAGGAGGAATAACATCAAAACAAGAATGAGGTATACAGTCTTCTAGCTCAACTTTAGCTAATTTATTAGCACAACTATTAGCTTCATAAAAACATGGTTAGCACAATTATTAGCTTCTCCTAAAGACATGGTTGAACCTAAGGTATTTAATACACTTAATTAAGTTCCTAACATTACAAATTAGAGCAAAAAGAGGATGGGTTTGATGTTGAATGTGCATAATTAATTGTACAGCTTGCTTCGAGTCACTTTCCACCCAAATTGTATGAATGCCCCTAAAAACAACCAAATATAGGTCAAGGAAAATACTCTATAATTCAGCTATAATAAGGGTACAATTATCAAGTTTATACAAAAACCAGCAAGAAACTTTCCATTGTTGCAATCGATGAGATCACCACAACCACATTCTCAAGAAAAAGATGAGACAACTCCATCAACATTTAGCTTTAGTTTACCTAGGGGAGGAGGAGTTTATTTCACTCTGTTCTTATCCTTGAATATCTTAGAGAAAGTATTATTAAGTCTCATGTGATGAGAAAGAAGAAGTTAGCATCACAAAAGTTCTCTGAATAAGCAAATAAAGAACAATAGAATGGGACTAAAAGATGAAATTATTATTATCTTTCCATAAATGCCAAATGATCACATCAAATAATTGAACCAATCATTAAATTTACTAAAAGTATGATTAGATAGGTTAAAGAGCAGCTAGTCCTTAACTCTTTTACTGAAAAAAAAGACTCATTAATTAGGAAGAATGACATGATTTTAGGCTTTTTTAGCATAGAAGCAATCCCTTATCACATGCATGATAGTTTCTAAGGCTTCCCCATATCTAACACATAAAGGAGAGGTAGTCATACTCCTTCAGAATCCTTCCTCATTTGTAAGTAATTTACCATGAGCTAATTTTCATAGAAAAAAGGTAATTTTGGGAGCTCCCTGCCATTTCTAAATAATCTTAAAAATCTCTTGGGTAGAGTTAGAAGTTTGACCAGAATTATGAACTAACTAGTATGCAGTTTTGATGAAAAAAATATCATTGGCTGATATATTTCAAATTGGAAGACAAGGTAGGGTTCAAGTTGTGCAATATCATGACAAATTTGTGGAGGGAGAACAAAATTGATTTTAACCCAATCCCAACCATTATTTGTGGCAAATAAAGCTACAAAGGTATCTAAAACAATAATAGAGACAAGACCAAGGAGAAATTAGATGAATTAGGAACCTAATTACTCCAGTTATTAATCTAAAACCTAATGGGCATGACATCCCTAATAAACCAGCTAAGCTCTTATAAAAAGGCAAGCCAAACTAAAATAATGTCTTTCCACAAATGAGAAGTCCTTTGATTATTTTTAATACTAGGACACTTTACTAGGGCAAAATTATATTTCTTCCTAATAACTTAAGCTCATAGATCAGATGGGGAGGATATTAACCTACATCATAACTTCATTATACAGGTTATGCATAGAGTATGTACATTTTTAAAACCAAGGCCACCCTTAATCTAAGGTTTGCAGATTTTTTGCCAACTAATAAGGTGTCATTTTCTACCCCCTAGAGAGTCTCATATGAATTGTTTACATAAGACTATCAATCTCATTACAGACTGAGATAGGAATACGAATAGTTTGCATAATATAAGAGGGAATACTCCTAAGATGGGATTGAATTAAGGTTACTCTCCCAGCTAAGGAAAGGGAGTTCATCTTCCACACGGACAATTTTTTCTTAACCTTATCAATGAGGAAGGAGAATTGTTGCTTAAATGGTTTATGATGATTAATGGGAATGCCTAGATACTTGTCTAACTGAGTGGAAGGTCTACTACCTAAATTCTCAATAATAACTTGAATTACAGAGAAATTTATATTATGGGAGAAAAAAATATTTGTTCAAATTTATTTTAAAACCTGAGACAAAGCAAAAACTATTTAAAATTGAATTAATAATACTAGCTTGCTATAAATTGACATTTGTAACTAATATGATATCATTTGCAAAAAAACAAATGGAAGATTTTTGGACCTTAAATATTAAATGAGAAAAAGACCTAATCATCACTCAAAATTTTACCAGTAATTACATGTGTCAATTTTTCAATACAAAAAACAAAAAGATAATGAAATAACATTAACAGATCCCCTTGGCGGATACCCTTAGAAGAAGAAAAAGGTAGGCACAATTGATTATTTTTATTTAAAAACATAGAGGATGAAGAAATACAATGATGAATTAATTGAATAAGACCAGAATCCACACCAGCTTTGTGCAGAGAATCAGTAATAAAACCTCACCTTAACCTATCATAGGCTTTCTCTAAGTCAAGTTTGATAATCATATAACCAGATTTGTCTTTTAACTTATGAAAAAAGTGCATAAATTCTTGAAGAACCAAGGAATCAATTCCCTGTCTTCTAATGATAAAACTAGTTTGATTAGGAGAAATTAAGTGTGAAAGTAAATCTCTAATTCTATTAGCAATTACCTTAGTAATAATTTTATAACTAACATTGCATGAAGATGTAGGTCTGAAAATGTTGATATATTCAAGGTGATCAAATTTAGGAACAAGAGTAATATTGGTTTCATTTACCTCAACAATTTTGGAGGGGTTTTGGATAATACTTTAAACAAAATTGTAAATAAAAGGAGCTAAAAAATTTCATTGATTAAAGAACATGAAGCCCATCAGGGTCAGATGATTTAAAATTTCCTATATTGAATAAGAAAACCCTATCTTCTTTCAAAAAATATAAGAGATGATAATGTGGCATTATCTTCCTTCCTCAATGGAGGAAAAGAACAACAGTTGTGCAAATCAAAATTATTGGGTTAGAGCCATGATAATTTTTTAAAAAGAAAAATAGTCAAGTACAAGGGAATTAATTTTAAAGGATTATATTCCTACCCATCTTGGTCATTCCACAAAGCTTCAATCAAGCTTTTATGCCTACAAGAAACAACAGTCCTAAGAAAAAAATCTAGTATTTCTATCACTTAAGCATATCTAATTAGTCATATAATAATGATACCATAATGATTCTTCCCTAGTATAAAATGCCTTGATACTTTCCCCATAAAGAATATATGAGTTTGGTTAGAAAAAGATTATTACCATGAGCCAGCTTCAGTGGATGCCTTCAATTATATTAATTAAATGTATTTTCTTATTGAAAATATTACTAAAACTAAATCTATTCCAATATGAAATATTAATTTTAAACCTATTTACATTTTCAGTCCAAGAATTGGTAACCCTAGAATTTCTTACTTGCCTAGGAAAGTCTTTATGAGATATACAGGGAGGAAGGAATTGAAAGGACTTATTACATCTATGGATATTGTCCTTGTTTCTAATTCTAAGTTAGACCCTAACATGATCCGATTTTAGACTCTCTTGAGAATTGGCATAGATAGAGGACAAAAACTGCTTATGTTGACCATAATTATTGATATTTAAATAAATAACAAATATGGATTTAGATAAAAGAGAGACCTTAACCCTTTTTATATTTCATAAGCACCAAATACCCCCAAGAAACCTATAGCATCTGCCTTAATAGATCCATCTAAATTAATCCTTTTAATAATATGATCAACTTTTTCCAAACTCACCCTGGGTTCAAATAGGGCACCAAAATCTAATTTATAAACAACTATGAATGTAACACCCCAAATTCTTACTCTTGTGTTCTCCAATATATTTAGAAAAGTTTAGATTTTTATTTTTTTGATTTGTCTCCCTTTTATTTTGTGTATTTGTGATTAATTTTTTTTCTGTTCATTTATTTAAATTAGTGCTTTGTAAAGGTAAGAATTTTTCAAAACAATTTTTTTTAGTATGGCATTCTTTTCCTCAAATTATATGTCTAAGTTTAAGAAAAGATTATTAAAAAGAAATTTCCCACATGGTATACCATATATTTTCCTTTCTAAAACATCTGAAGGCTTTTTTAATCCCAAAACTCTTTATGATAATTTTTCTTTTGTTTCTTCTTGTTGTTCTTCCAGTTCTAATTCTTAACATAACATAAAATATAATAAATGGCATTGCTACAATATACTGGAGGGAAGCTGCACATAATCTTTGCTCATTTTTTATTCATAACACATTATAATAAACTGATTTCATAGCCAATGCACTTAAGGGTAGAATTGGACCTTTTCATTCCACCTTATCCCACTACCATAAGTGAAGGTGCAAACCCATCAATATTCAACAGCAAGGAACATTCTCTTCCTTCCATCGAGTATGTTGCACGATTGCTCCCGAAATGGCCTAGGAAAAAGCGTGCCACAAAAATCCTACTTTTGCATTAAATGAGGAAATTTCTAACATCTTACCATGCTGGTTTAGTGGCCTTGGAAAAAAGGAGAACTTGTGTAACACTTTAATTTAATTTTTTAATAAATTAATTTCGCAATAAAATGAGACTAATAAAAATTTCATTCAAATAGTTCCCAATGCATGATTTCAGTAAAGTATTTCAAAATAAGGTGGATTGCAAGTTTGAATCAAATCATTGCTACAAGACTTAATTAATACATCATGATTTCAAAAGAATAATTTCCTAAGTCCTATAGCAATTTCATTCATCCCTGCACTGAGCCTGGTGTTAATCGTCTTGGTCACCTGAAAAATAAATGTAACAGTGAGTATTCTACGCTATCACACTCAAGCACAGAGACTCACCTTGCACGTTTCACACATTTACTAACATAATTCAAATCATGCATCAACAAACACGAAATAATACTTTTCAATATTTCATTTCAATTCACATAAAGGTGTGCTCACTGCACATACCTACGCTCACTATGCCACTGTGATCACAGATTTTTGATGCCCTCAACCTCAGGGACTTACTCAGTTTCACACCATGGATGGTCGCTAGATAGCCCCCGCTCCACGGATACAACGTGTGCGGTACTGGGCTCCCCTAGCAAAGGTGTTAGTCAGAGGCCGAGTTAAGAAGAAAGAGTGTGGCCTGTGGTACACCCACACTTACTATTAGTGTCACTACCACTCTCTTTTTCCTTACGTATTTCTATCGTCCCCATCTTTTACACCCCAGTGTATCGCTGAACCATTCATAGTTTCCCAACATATTTAAACATAACCACAATCACAATTAACATGTCATTTCCACACACTTTCAACCATTTCATATCATTCATCATCAGCAAATGGCATGTCCACACATATTCAGTCATATTACACTCAATCACACCACATTTTCATCACAACCCTATTGCAATCAAGTCATTCCATCATACACAACATATACTATTCATCACACACATTTCTCAATACCAATAACGCTAAGTTCCACACAAAATTTCCATAAATCCCGATTACAATCAAGTCATTTTCATCCAAATACATATCTTTCTACGTTCTATTTCCATCACATTCCAATACATAGAAAATTAAACAAATTCTAAGTACAATGAGAAAGGATTGAGTCCCCCTTACATTGGATTAAAGACCCAACACGAATTTATAGTAGAATACATCCTCCACGCTAGATTTGCATAAAGATTTTGTCACTAATCCTCATCAAAATAAGCAGAAAAATTAATGTAGTATAGGATGCAAGCCTAGGTTGTCTCTGATGACATTGGTTGAAAATACGCATCAAACATGTTAAAAACATTAACTAAGAAAGCAATTAATTGGAGGGGTTGTGTAAGTCCAAGTTTAATGCAAAAAGCAAGGAGCAAAATTGTAAAGTTTAATCAATAAAATGCAGTAACCCCTAGTTCATTCATGTAGACTCTATTCCTATTTCTCTTAAGATTTAATACTCTTCCTCTCTTCCCAAAATTAGGTTAATTTAATAAGCGAAAATTAACCTTATATTCCCATACGAATTAAGCAATTCAATGGACTCCAATCTCTCATCCCAAGATTATCCAACCTTAGCAATAAATCCAGAATTAAGCAATTTAAGTTTAGAATCACATTAAAATGAACTAGGGTTAATTAAGCAATGTTCCCCTCATTCAACCATTAATTCAATTCAAGAGATTAGGAAGAAGAAATTCATGAAAGAAAAGGAATTATATTAACATTCAAAACCCAGAAATTCAAGAATCTAAGTGACCTCACTAGGGATTACAAAAGGTTTAGCCCTCCATAAGGATGGGTCTTACAATTACCAAATGAGAGTGAAGAGAAATTAACAACATCAATGTAAAAATCAAATAGCAGTAGGAAGAAAATGAAAATCAAACCCTAGGTTGGACCCTTAGCTGTCACCCAAGGCTGACCTAAGCTCTGCAAAGTGTTCTAAAAATGGCAAAAATCTAAAAGTGTCAAAAGATCCTAACCCTAATTTTCAAAAATCTATTTATAGTGAAGTTGATGTCCTCCGTAGTAGCTACTATCATTATGATAGTAGCTAAGCGCAACTCCAAGGCCTTTGCATTCTTTTTGTAGTGTCTACTATCATTTGCGATAGTAGCTACATGCAGGTCTACAATCGTTCTGGGCTTCTGTAGTGTCTACTATTGCTTCTGAAAGTAGTCACTTTGGTCTATCCTTTGGAATTAGCTTGCTATAGTGGTCACTATCACTTCTGAAAGTGGTCACAAGCTCAAGTGGGTTTTTAAGAGAATAAAATTCTTTTGAGTGAATGAGTACAATAACTAGAATGGAATGCATCAAATGATGTAGTTTGAGAAATTCAAGCATTCTTTCATCATGTATATTTTTTATTAGATTGCCTTATGTGCAATCCTTTTTTCTATAAGAATGTTTTGCTGTATTTTTTCTTTCTTTCACTTCCATTCATTCATTTTTTTGTTATTTATTAGACTTTGGCAATCATTTTTTTCTTCAATTCCAAGCATTTTGTGACATGTAATATTGACATGTATGATGCTCACCACCCCAAACTTAAAAGCCTGCTTGTCCTCAAGCAACTATAGTTATAATTAGCACCTCAAACTTAGTTTTGTGCACTCACTCTTGATGCAACTCAGAAGAAGTACCTCTTAAGATAAGGAAAATATTTTTGCAGACTAAGTTTGGCAAAAGAAGGAAATGTGGAACAAGAGGGATTAGGTGCAAGGGTGGTCTAGAGTGAGTGGGTATGTGTAAAGAAGGCCTCAATCATCTAGATAAAAAATTGCACAATGCATATTCAATTAAGAAGTAGGGCAAATTCTAGAGGATAAATGCAGAAATACATGTAGTATGCACATAGAAAAGAAGGTAAAGGTTTAATTCTATACCATGGTAAAAGGTGACAATTACTTAGCATATCTGAGTACAATTCACCTTACAAGAAAATATATTTAGAATGGTAAGAATGACAATTATACACAAAACAAAGAATGTTGTAAGTTGAATGGGAAGTGTAATTAGAATATGAAATTGGAATTCTAAAATTGAACTAAATTAAAAAGAAAGGAATAATGAAAATATTTTTGTATTTTTGTCTATTATTGTGTAGGAAAATGGGATGAAAAATATGTGAAATAGAGGCAAAGAGATCACCCCCTTTCATAGAAGATAGATTCACAACTCAGGGGTCAAACTCATGCTTCTCTTGATGGGGCTAAGGGCATTCTTTGCACAAAGATACACAATGGATTTAGCATAGAAAGGAAATATGAAAACTGAAACACGAATGGTGTATATATAAAAACATGGAGGCATCAAATATTGTTCAAAGCAAAAGTATTAGGGTAAAAGTAAAGCAGGAAAGTAAAAATGATAATATATACAAGGAATAGTAATATAACTGAAAAGTAATAACAGAAAAATAAACTAAAGATAAATGACATCCTCATTTGAGCTGGAGGAAGATAGGTCTTCAGCTTCTACCTCTGCTTCCTCTGAAGAGCTGGAGCTGCTGTCATCCTCTTGAGGTGTAATAGGGGTGAGAGGTGGAAGGTCATTCTGGAGTGTTGCTCTTAGATAGAGGGCATTGAAAGTAGGAGCATCATAAATATACTTTGAAGTCATCCCCAACTTCTTCCCTATATTTAGCATCATAGTCTCCATTAGAGTTAGCATGGCCTTTTGGTTAGATTGGAGAGCATCTTGCCTTAGTGCTATCTGCTTTACTTGCTCTCTCATCTTTAATGGGGTTCCTTTCCTGTACTCAACAGGTAATGATAAGCCAGGGTCGGTGGTCTTCTTGGGCTTGAACAACTCCTTCACTATGGCGGTGGAGATAGAAGGAGTTGTCCTGACTCTCTGTTGGTACTCACCAAAATCTACTCCAGCATCTTGACATAGCATAGTAATGATGAAGAGGAAGCTAAGTGAGTCCTTTTTCCTACCCAGGATGTCCATGATGGCATTACTGACTACCTCACCAACTGGATAGGCAAACCTGTGAGAATGGCATAGATCAGCTCTGCCTTCTTCATTGCAAGGGTAGAGGAGTGGATTACAGGCATGAAGGAACTAAGGATAACGATGCTCCAGACTTTAGCTGTAGGAAGGAGGTGTCTTATGGTCAAATTCTTTGGTTGAAGCTTCATATCAAACAACTAATTTTCTCTATCCTTGCAGATTGCTTGTAGAATGGGCTTGTAATCCTTTTCTTCCAGGTAACTAAATATAATGAAATCTAATTGCCCAGCTGCCCTTTCTACCGCTGGGATATTCAAGATTCTTTGGATGTTGGTGGGGGTGAAATCAATCTCCTTACCCCTCACCATGGTGTGTATGTGGGGGAGAGTGTCACCCTTTACTCGTATAGCATTTGCATAAAATTCCAGTGTAATTTCTTCTACCCATTCCCAGCACAAGTAGAATACATCCCCCACGCAATATTTTGTCCTAAATACATGGAAGAATTCCATGAGAAACTAAAGAGAATGGAGAAAAAAGAGAAAAGGGACAAAAATCAAAACCTTAGCCATCAAAACTTATCTCTAAATGCTCCAAACATGATTCCAACCCCCAATCTAGCTCACAAACAGCTTTTGAGGCAGTTTAATCGGTGAAACTAGGCTGATGATAGAGAGAATTGAAAGAAAGATGAGAAGGGAAGGTTGAAATGAATTTTTTGAACCCTAAACCCCCAAAATACCCTATGAGTTGCGATACTCTAGCTATAGTGAAAATCTTAGACAATGAGGGAACTCTGATTTCTGTAGAATCTTGCTACAGTGAGACTGTGCCCAAAAAATACCTCTTCTCTATTGCCCTCTCGCTACAACGAGAATGCAGCAGTTGCAGTCCTCTCGTTTAGGGCCTTCTTGCTACAACTATAATTCTTTCACTATAGTGAAAACGCACCCTATATTACACACTTAGTCTACATTTCAATCAAATCACAAATCCACATTCATTTTTCAACCATAATGTATATATATATATATATATATACATCCACATGTATTTACACACATATACACATCACCACACAAGTCAAATGTACATTCAAATAGTAATCCACATATTTATCAATAATTAAAATGTCATTACAAAAGTTCAGGGTGTTAGACCTTGCATGTCTCATCACCTCCCATTTATTCCACTCAAAATTCATGCATCCACCTTCCTTTCACCAAATTCTATCTCGGGACCATACACACACAAAGAATAACTTCATCTCTAAATCACTAAGTTACTTTCACACTAAATGGAAAGAAAATAGAAAAAGCTCTCTTTGAAAAGCCTCACGGTTCCCTTTCGTCTAGCACTTGATTCACACTCCAACTTCTCTTTTCACTCTTTTCTAACTCCATCATAACCTCCCCTTACCTCCATCTCACTCTGATGATATAATTTTCGCTTGCATAAAGATTTGTCGCCAATCTCATCAAAATATGCAGAATTTTTATGTAGTGTAGGATGCAAACGTAGGTTGTCTCTAATGACTTTAGTTGATAACATACATTGAACATGTTGTAAACATTTACTATGAAAGCAATTAAAAAAAAGGAGTTTTGTGTGATTCCAATTTTAATATAAAGGCAAGTGATGAAATTAATGAGTTCAATCAATGAAATGTAGCAATCCTTAGTTCATTCATGTGATTCTATCCTTATTCCTCTCAAGATTCAATACTTTTCCTCTTCCTCTGAATTAGATTAACTTAACAAGCAAGAATTAACCTTAAAACCTATACGAATTTAAGCAAATTTAATGGACTTCAACTCTTTTCCCCAAGATTACGCAATCTTAGAAATTAACTTAGGATTAAGCAATCTAAGTTAAAGAATTTCATTAAAACGAATTAGGGTTAATTAAGTAATGTCCCCCTCATTCAACCATTGATTCAATTCAAAGAGTTAGGAAATATAAATTCATGAAGGAAAGGGAATTATATTGACATTCATACCTAGGAATTCAAGAATCCATGAACTCACTAAGGATTACAAGAAAGTTTAGCCCTCCATGAGGATGAGTCTTACAAATTTAAGATGAAAATAAAGGGAAATCAATGACATCAATGTAAAATTAAAGGAAAGTAAAGAAGAAATGTGAATCAAACCCTAAGATTGGTCCTTGGCTGTCACCTAAGGATGACCTAAGCTCTGCAAGTGTTCCCCAAACTGACAAAAGAAACCAAAAGTGTGTAAAAGCTCCGTACCCTAATTTCTAAAGTTCTATTTATAATGCAGAGATTTTCGCGTATAGTAGCTACTATGGTTTCATAGTGATAATGCGCAGTACTCCCATAATAGCTACTATGGTTTCATAGTGGTTATGCACAGGTCACCATGCTGTTGACCCTCTCTGGAGTGTCTACTATAGGTTCATAGTAGCTACACGCAAAACTGGGTGACTTTGGCCTTCTCTGGAGTGTTCACTTTGAAATCAGAGTGATCACTTTGGTTTGCCCTGAAGTGTCTACTATGGGACCAAAGTAGCTACACGCATTACCTCTTCAAACTGGGGTCTCTGTAGTGTCTACTATAGAATCAGAGTGATCACTTTGGTCTGCCCTTCTAGATCTAGCTTGCTGTTATGTCCACTATAGAATCCAAAGTGGTCACTTTCAACTCAAACTTTCTCAAATGCTATGATATTTGACCAATGATGCTTTTATGTAAATCAATGTAAATTATATCTATGTAAATCAATGTAAATTAACCAAAAATTAAGAAACCTATGATATTTGACCAAAATGATGCTTTTATGTTATTTACACTTCCTAAGTCTACTTTTTCTATTAAGGAATACTAAAAAGTCAAGTAAAAATCCAATAAAATGTGGATTCATCACTCACCTCGCAGCTTTTTGTTCATTGGAAGAAGTCTAGGGGATACTCCTACAGTGAGCTTTCTTACCTTGATGATCTTTGTTGTACCTTTATCTTTTTCCCTCATCTCGTTCCTTTCCTTTTCATTTTAAGGCATCTTGATACATTGCTATGAGGTTGGACCATTGTAGCCACCATCTCCTTTTCTTTCTCCTCCAAAAGAACTTCTCATCACAAATAAAAGGAAGTACATTCTTTTGAAACCTTGTTAGATTTCACCTTACATGCATGTTTGCAGACATTTCTCTCACTTTGGATGCTTGTATGTTGTATTGGCATGTGTGGAAATACTTCTTCTTACTCCGTGCTGACATTCATTGTATGAATGGTGTCCAAAGAGGAGTATGTGGTGTGTTCAGCATTTAGACTGTGATGGTGGTCGTGGATTAAGTGAAACCTTTCTTTTATGTGGTGTTTGAACTTGATAAATGGAGTTTAGAGCTGCTGCATGTTATATGTGTAGTGTGTGTAATGCTTGAACTATGATTATGGTGGTGGATTATGTGAAATCTCTCTTGCAGGTGGTGTTTAAACTTAATAAATGGGATTTGGAGTAGCTGCATGTTATGTGGATTTTGAGTTTTGGACTTAATGAATGAAATAGTGGTGTTGTTGTGTGGTGTGTGTATGCTGTGAATGAGACAAAGAATTGGGATCCTAATCTTTCAATTCACAAAATTGGGAGAGGTAAGGGCTAGACAAAATAGTAATTGAAATCTTATATTCCTTTGGAGCTATGGTTTCGATCAAAATCTGAACTACTAGGTGGAAAAAAATTTAGGAATAAAAATGGTAAGTAATAAGTAGTAAAGTAGCGTGGCATGGACCCTAGATAGTGTGAATGGAGAGGATAAAACAAAAGCTCACTTTACCAACCTAAAGTAAAAAGAAGCATTAGACTATAGTAAAAAAAAAAAAAGGAACAAAGTGAGAACCCCTACACCTTAAATACTAATGGATAAATTAGAATATATGAGTTTTTTTCATAAAAGATTAGGTAAAAATAGAAACAAACTAAACTAGTCCAACAAAGCATAAAAAGGGATATCAAATTTAAATGTAACACTACTAAAACATCTAGCTTAGACTAAGAGTGAAGGAGGGGAAGGTGAGAGAAATAATAAGTTTTTCATGATTAAAATTGGTGAATGAGAATTTACCAATAGCTAGTAATTCACTAAATATTTCAAAATATAAGCAAAACATAACAAAGGAGATTCAACCTAATGAATCCCTTTACTTAACCCCAATTGTTGTAATAGAATTTTAATATGTAATTGAACAAGAGTAGAAAAATATAATAAAATCATTAAAGATGAGGAGTTGTGTATACAACCCTTGAGAGCGATATGAATATGATGTGCTTGCTATACCAATTGAATGTTGAAAATGAAACTATAACAAGCTAAAGTCACTAGTGTATGATCATATATCATATTCGTGAAGGAGAATGAGATAAAGACTACAATTGTCACAACCTTTTTTTATTAACGGATTAATAACATCAAATGTCGTTGTTCCCAATATAAATCCATTTATGATATATATATATAGTACAGTAAAAAAAATTTCTTTCTAGAAATTAAAATTTCAACATTCCAATGATTATGAAAGAGCCCCAAGGGCATTTTCATACAACCCAAAAATTATTTAAGTGTATGTGTATTTACAATAGATACTCTGCATGTAACCTAAAACACATTTATAAACAACAATTACATTTCTAGAAAACTGTATCTAATTAGTCTATACTTATCACTAAGACTTAGACTAACAAAATAATTAAAGCTACAATTTTTCCAAAATCATGTTGACTCTGACTTTCCTCAGCCAATCTTGCTAGCATGAGAAGTGGATACATCACCTGTCGCTTCTGCTCACGTACCATCGTACGATCATTGCAACACACACACACCCCAACACAAACAATATGCAAGGGTGAACTTACGGAATAAAAATTGACGATCATATATATATATATATATATATATATGTATAAGAATACGAACATAAATATTTATACAGCTTATTATTTCAACAATTCTCAATGCATAACACCGTAATACAGCCTATTATGAACTCATTTAATGTAAACAACAACAACTCAACTCCAACTGGCATCATAGCCTTAGTAAATCCAGAAGGAACCTACAATCTTCCAGTCTGGGAGTGACCTATTCTGATACCTGGATCCAGATAAGGCACAACTCAACATGGCATGTTTCCCAATCGTTACATGCCTATGCCCTCAACTCGGCATGTTTCCTACTCGTTACATGCTTATGTCCCTTTAAATACATGACTCGCCCCGAGTATGGCGACATTTCATACAAATGCAACTAAGCCATATGGTAAACATTTTAACATATTATTTCATAGCATTTATCAACTAGTCTTACCATTTTATGCTACAACAATTCCACAACTATCTCAAATAGGAACAATTTCATACTGATCATAAAGCAATAGAAAATCTCATCATACACGCATCGGGCTCGTTACATCCATCAACAACAATCAATTCACTTAGCCATGCTTACTCTTGGTTCTACCCTAAGGTTTATTATACAATAACTCATTCTCAACTAAAACAAAATTATACATATAAATATCTTAGCATCTAGTAAATGAATAAGGCTAGTTTAGGTAAGCTCCCCTTACCTAGAACTATGTTTCCTTAAATCAGACTCCACGCGAGTTCCAAAGAAAGAAACAACACTCAAGGGCTCAAATCTCCTCACTAGATCCATACTAAACGAAGGTTTCTACTTGGATCAGGAAGAAGTTCAGCCTTGAGAGAGTTTTTTTCTAAAGGAAGAAGGTGAGAGAACAGAGAGAAAATAAGAGAGAGGTTGTCTCGTGAAAAATGGATGTTTCTCTGCACTAAGGTTCCTTAAATACTCCTCCAGGCATGCATACTCTCGCTTAAGCGAACCCTACTCTCGCTAGGACGAGCTTATCCTCGCCTAGGCGAGAAAACCAGATAGTGAAACTCCCTATATTTCTATTGTTCTCGCCTGAGTAAGGAATGTCTCGCCTGAACGAGCTATATCTTGCCTGAGTGAGCAGCATTCTTGCTTGAGCTAATCCTCGCTTGTTATCAAGATATTGTATGCACAATGTTTGATAAGTTACATCATGTGCATCAAGTTCCTTAAGTGTCCTTTCGTTATTTGCCATGTTATCAAGTTCAGAATCAAGTGAGTGTGGGGAGGAATACATAGATCAAGGAGAAGAAGGATTGTCGAAATGTTCAGAATGAGTTCTATGTGTCCTAATATTACTGTAAAAAGTCCAATTTCTGGATCAAACAGATATAAATCTCTAGGTCTTAATCTGGTCATGCACTATGAATTAACAATGTGAATGAAAAGAAATTTATTAAATGAGCTAACTAAAAATTCAGAATATGCAGATTGTAATTATGCAAAAAAAAAAAACTAATGGAAGCATACAACAAAATGAAGCAAAAAGATGAAGTAACAGAAATAGAGAAAGTGCAAAAAGTATGTAAAGAAATATGCAGTTCCAACCAAATAAATTTTGCAAAATTATGCAGTAAAAACAGAGCAAAAATGCAAAAAATTGAAAATGTAGAATTCTAAAGCTATTTATGCAGAACGTAATGCTCACAAAATGTAGAAATAGCATAAATATATACCAATATGCAGAATTAATCTATCAACTAAAAAGTTATACCAATTCTACTCTATCTAATATGTAGAAAATTTAAAACAACTAACACATAATTATGCAGAAAAATGAAAAACAGAATACTAAAATAGAGTATTCAGCATGTTTAATGTGAAATTAACACCAATGTTCCTTGGCAACGGCGCCAATTTGACGATTGTTTTAAGATTTGTCACTAATCCTCATCAAAATATGCAGAAAATTTAATGTAATATTAGGTGCTAACCTAGATCGTCTCCCATGAACATTGGATATAAACCAAACACCAAACATGTTATGAATAATGAATTCAAAAAGTAAATAAAAAAGGGGAGGTTTGTGGTTTCAAATTTAAATGGCTTAATCAAAAAATTAATTCAAAAGATTCAATTGACAAAATGTGTTAACCCTTAGCTTGTCCATATTAATTCTATCACAAATCCTCTTAGAATTTAATACTCCAACCTTTCCCTGAATCATGTTAATTAAACAAGCGTCAATCAACCCTAAATTCTCATATGAAATTAAGCAAATCAATTTCAAGACTTTAAAGTAATAAATAAAACTTAAATTTATATCTAGCAAATTATTTGTTTCACATTAGATACATATAAGTTTAGAATACTACTAAGAACATTTCCAAATTATTCATTACAATAAAATTTACTCAAGTATTATAAATTGTAAAATTTGTCATTTAAAAATATTTACAAAACTTGATCTAACATAAAATATACTCTGAGTAAAAATGCTACAATTTCTTAATATATTCTAGTTCCTACAGAGCAGTCTTCCTTCTAATCTCACTAGACTATGATCTTAGAATGGATCAATCATCTTTATTTCTTCACTTTCATTACCTGAAAATATTAGTAAGGGTGAGTATCTCCTGCCCCACTAAATCTCTTATTTGATAGAAGAAAGGTATATATACATAATATAAATCATTATCACAGTAGAGCACATACATGACAACTACTCAATCATCTTTGTAAATACGTATGGCATGCATTTTCACACTAATATATATGTCATGATACATGTATTATACCACATCAATAATATGTCACAATACATGTGTCCTAATCGCACCTGTCGATGATTACAACACATATATCATAACATCAACTAATATGGTACAATGCATATATTATAATCATACACTTTCTATACTACTTCATATTCATCACACTTTCATATCCATTACCCATGGGATCCATTAAGGTATTCATAGCATAGATAGCTTCTGGTTAGCCGCCGCAACATAGATACAGACATGTGCTGACCTAGCCCCTTTTAACAAAGGTGTAGTTAGGGGTTTAAGTTAAGAAATGAGTGTAAGGCTTGTGGTATCTTTCTCTCTATTTTTATTAATTTTGGTGCAATCATGGAAAGACATCCACCACCCTTATCTCTCCCAGATTTCTTAATCGTTGCCATCTTCCATAACCCTAGTGTATCTCTATAACTATCTTCTCATTTCATTCTCATTTTTCTCTACGTTCTTCTCATAAATCAACATGTCATAATGTGAGTCTTGATCATATAACTTAATGTATTACAATACATGTATTATGAGTACACCTTTCGATGTACCACAACACCTGTATCCTAATAACATCCATCAATATATCTGACTCACATATTACGATCATATCTCTCATAAATTTTTCATCATGTCATATCATTTACTTTTATACATAAAACTCTTTCTTCATTTGAGAATAGTATAACATTTTTCATTAACAACATAATTTCACCTATTCCAACATGCATCAGTCATCAACAAACATTCATATTTATAGTATCATATCCATCTAACATAGAAGGTCCTCAAATAATTTCACACCACACAGATCAATACAATATGCCAGAGGTCGAACACCTCCAGACTCAGCCCAATCATATAATCCAATATACATACTTTCTTAGCATTAATAAGATCACATATCCTAAAGTTCAATATTACTTGTTCATACATAAATAATAGTAAAATCTTAAAAATTCGTTAATAGCTTAATTACTCATCTTTTCACTCTAAAATTTTATCTAAATGATCTTTGGATTAAATTATTGGTTCCTCATACCCAAAATTTCATTTTTAGTAATATAGTTTTGAGAATCATTGGGGTTCTATTACCCAAAACGAAATACCAAAGTTACGATTCGGGATCAACTCTCCTTACCTGGAAATGAGTCTCTTAAATTGAGCTTTCCTAGAGATCCAAGGGAGAGGCACAACGTTCTGGTAGAGAATATCGTCTTACGGGTTAAGGTTTCCTTGAGTATCACAAAGTACAAACCTTTAGATCGGATAAAATAAGGAAATAAGAATGAAGTTGAAAAACTAAGCTCTAAGAAACTTACTTGGATCTGAATGGTTGAGCTTCTAAGCCCATATTCGAAGGAATATTGAGGTTTGGAAGAGGATTTTTGACAAGAGAGGGTGAGAGATCAGAGAGAATAGAGGGGAGGTCAAGATTTTGGATTGTAATCTAAGTTTTCTAGGTTAAATGCCCTTAAATACCCCTTAACTCGCGATGTTCTCGCTATAGCAAGCTAACTCTCTCTACAGCGAGAGATTCTCGCTACAACAAGCCTTCCTTGCTGTAGCAAAAAAAACCAGACAAAATTTTCCTTTACTGTCTGTCATTCTAGCTACAGTGAGAGCTCCTCGCTACAGCGAGAGCATTCTTATTACAGTGAAAGAGCATTAGAGAACCTGATTCTAGACGATCTTTCTCGCTGCAGCGACACACATCTCGCTACAATGAGATACCCTATAGCAAAAATTCCTATTTTTCCATACAAAGGCCACAAAGTTGAGGGTGTTATTAGGAATCCTGCTGCACCACTAATTTACTAGTTGAGATCATTTTCCCTTTGCCAAATATGCTACATATGTCCCTTTTTTCGTTTTACCTACTAGAGTTGCACTAGCTCCTATAGATATTGACATCCCTACCCCTAACCTAGCCTAAACAGTGCCCTTGACACCTATTTACCTCGACCATTCTCTTCTTCTTTTGACTTGAGTGGGTGGATATCAATGTGTGGTGTCAGGAACCGAGAACATTGTTTCTACACCACATACTTATTTAAGATAGATAAATAATAGAGAATATAAGTATAAAATTCACTTCTCATTCAAAATAAAACAAAGTTTTTTATAACAAATATCTAATAGAACAACATAGTATTACATTTTGTTCATAATATTCAAAATATACAAAATTATACTACATAGCTCCCTCTACATAAGGTCTCAAAATATAAGAAAAAAGGACTTTAATACAAAATTACTCGACTCCAGCTTCTAACATTTCTCCACTAGCCCCTCAGCCTGTGAAGTAGATGCAACACCTACTACATTTACTCACGTACCACCGTACAATCATCGCAGTACACATGCACACAACGACATAGATAAAAATGCAAGGGTGAGCTTACAAAAAAAAATGAAATCGTATATATAGAGCAAAATATTACTCACAGCAACAGCCCTATGCATTACCAGCTCATCTAATGCACAACATGAAAAATAGTTTCCAACTGGTTTCACAGCCTAAGTAATCCAAAAGAACCGAGTCAGTCCGGGAGCGACCCATTCTGGTATTTGGATCCAAACAGCATAGCACAGCACAACTCAACATGCTCTACTCTTACACATCTATCCACCTAAACGTGTAACTTGGCTCTATAATGACGCAAGACATATATCTCAGCATGATGCAACACGGCTAAAATCATTTCAACAGCTCAGTTAAGACAAGTTTATAATAAATCAACCAAATCTCAGTGTTATTAAATCAGTTATATCAAGAGCTATAACATAAAAAAAAAATTTCAAGTATTAAATCCTTTATATCTTAGCTTTTACCAAAGAGATTTAACAAAATTGACTCAAACATTTCTTAAATAGCATATCAAACCGTTCAAAACATAGTTCATAGACTAAAGTAAGCTCCCCTTACCTTGGAATAATGATTCACTCCAAATCTATCGAATATTACTTGTTTTATCACAAGATTCACTGAAGATTTGGCTTTAGAACAGAGTTTCTCCTAAGAAAACCATGAACTTTTATGAGAAAGAGAAGGAGAAGAGAAACGAACAGTGTATCTAACTTCAAACTTAAAAAAACTTACTTTAAATCCTTTAGAACGGACGTAGAATCATAGATCTAGAGAGAAATCTAAGTTTAAGAGGGTTTAATATGAGAGAAAATGGTGGTATATGGCCTTGGAACCTTTGAGAACCTTAGATAGGAGTGAAGAAATGAAAATTTCGTGTGAAGCCTTTTTTTTATAGAAAATTTTTGAAATTTACTTTTCACCGCCTTACTGTTCATGCCGAAAATACTGTTTAGGACACTATTCACGACGAAAATACTGTGCACGTGTACTGTACGCGTATGTGACGTCATGGTATGTCACTGTTCACATCACTATTCACCGACACTGTTCATTTTTTTAAATTTTTTTAAAAATAATTTAAAACTCCATCTAAATTTATTCCAATACCAAATAATCCGTCAATTAACATTTAACAAGTATAAAATATTATAGATTACTCAATAATAGATTACAAGCCTGACATGTGGAGTCATATCTTTATCTTTGTCTACCTACCCAGTCACTTAGACTTTCACCTATTGATAAGGCCAAACCTTCCCATCGCAGCCTTTCACCACCTCCTCCCCTTTCACGTTCCCGCATATTACCACCTACTCTTGAATGGTTGGAGGATGTAGATGGAGATCTAGCTAGCCTGCATGCCGACCCTAATGTCGCATTGTCCACTTCCTCAAATTATGACCTTTTAGAGGAGTACACTCCTCTCGATTGATGTTTCTTGATCTTTGTTTGTTTTGGGCCTGAGACTGCTCGAGGGGATACTTTAGGGAGTTGATAACACTTTTTGTTTCTTTTTAGTTGTATGTTAGTATCCTCTCTTAGAATGCAATAGTCACTTAGTACTCTTTTTATTTCCCTGATGATTGGACAAAGTTTATGTTGTATGTAGGTTGTCTCAGGATTATATAACCCAATATTGATCGGGTGGATTTTGATGGTTTTTCTTATGGATGGAATATGTTAAATTATTTTGTGTGAGATTATTGTTTATCATGATAAGTTAATGGTGCATGTACCTAGATTGAAGTAGAGAGATGAAAACATGTTTCTCTCACTTAAATGCTTGATGATTGAATAAGTAATTTCACTTATTATATGTTATGCATGTTAATTTTCTTTTAAAAAGATAAATATAAAAAGGAGGTGTTGTATGCTTTTATGTATATATTTATTTATTATTATATAATTTTGAATTTAATTTGAAATTGGGATAAGCATTTGTCAAAATTGAATTGAGTTTGTTGAAAAATCAAAAATAAAGAAAGATATTGATTAAAAAAATAAAATTATGAAAAAAATGAGAGTCTAAATAATGCATTATATGTTTATACAATATTAAATATAAATAAAATTAAATAAAAATAATAATTTTAAATAAAAATATAAATTAGTTATAAATATGATTCAATTTAATTTTAACAAGAAGAACCAATAAATAAATTGAATTGCAATATAAAATATGATTTTAAAAAATTAATATATCTGAACACTTCAACATTTCTTGATAAAAATTAAAAATATAAAATATTTGTAGTTTTACAAATAATCTTTATTATTTATCAATTTTACTGTAATATTAGATTTAGTCAACACATTTGTCAATAATTTATTTTTAAACCTATATAAAATAAAATTATATTTCATTTGGGTTTTTTGTTTGCATTTTAGTATTTTTAATATTACTTCTGATTTAATTCTTATTATAAAAATATTTTCATATCAATAATAATGTCAATAAATTGTAACAAATAATTTATAAATATTTTTACATATGAAACTTAAATATAAACTTTTTTAATGTAAGAACTGAACTAAAATAATTCTTTCGAGCGTGTGGCGTTCTTCGCTAAAACCCGTAAGTAGATGATCTAACCCCTCGCTGCTGGTGTTGCTCTGGTGTTGCAGGATAACGAAATCCCTTCTTCAGTTATTGAAGGACACTCTCACTTCAGTTTAATGTCTAGCTCTTCTTCCCTCCTTCCTCTACTCTAAACTCAATCATGCACTCCATTCTCTCCCCTCCTCTGCTTCAATCACAACCACCATTTCGATTTGCACACTACCCACCTTTCACTTCGATTCTTCCTCTTCCAAATCGAAGATTCATCCCTAACTCCCGCCAAACACCGAGAAACCCTCTCTCTCTCGCTTCCGGTACTTCACCAATAAGTTTCGCCGTTAACTATGCGCCCTCCCCTTCAGAACCGGAGACAGAAGAAAACGACAACGTTTTGTTGAAACAACTCGTTCGCGCGCTGTTTTGTTTCGCGGTTGGTTTTTCCGCTTTGGGAGCACTCCGAGCTCGTCCTGCATTTGCAATTGCAGCTCCATGGGGGTTTTTGGGGAAACGAGGAAGTGAGAAAGAGAGAGTGAAGAGTTATGAGTATTCGGATTGCACTGATAGGTTGTTGGAGACAGTTTCGAGTCTGTTGAGGAGCGTGGATGAGGTTAGGCAAGGGAATGGGGACATGAGCATGGTGGAGGAGGCGTTGAAGGCCGTGAAATCGAAGAAGGAAGAGTTGCAAAAAGAGATTATGGGGAGGTTTTACCCGAGGTTGAAGAAGTTGAGGAGACAAAGGAACCCATTGTGGGGACGGTCAGGGGAGATTATTAGCGAGATATTGAAGGCGAAAGGGGAGTATGATAAATTGAAGATGAATGTAGTGAATGAGAAAGAGATGGCAAGGATGAAGGAGTTGGAGCAGAGGGTGGGGGTGCTGGAGGATGAATACAATGCGGTGTGGGAGAGAGTTGGTGAGATTGAGGACCTGATTTCGAGGGAGGAGACGCTGGCATTGAGTTATGGGGTAAGGGAAATCTGTTTCATTGAGAGGGAGTGTGAGCAGATGGTGGAGAGGTTTAAACAAGAAATGAGACGCAAGGGCGTTGAAAGGTAACATGCCTTGATAACTTGAATCAATGCATTCTTATATTGTGTTTTGTTTGTCTATTTTTTAATGCTCATTGCAATTTTATCATATGATTCTCTTGGTGTGATAAGATGAATGTGGAGATCAGGGTAGGATTGCATGTGGACAAAGTTTTTGTGCCACTTGAGTCAAGTGCAACTGTTAAGGATGGGCATTAGAATTTTTAGGCTGTAACTTATCTACCCTTAGAAGATTTTAGGTTGTTTGATGCCTCCTATTATTATTATTATTATTATTATTATTATTATTATTATTATTATTATTGCTTTTTGTCTTTGATTTTACCTGGCCAAGGGACTTAATAGAAGTGGGAAGTTGCCTTTAAATTTTGACATGTGTGGGATTTTATATCTTGAAAGTTGAAATTATGTTTGAGCTGGAAAATCTTACAAATAAAGCCATATAACTCTGTTTCCATCTTAATCTATTTGACTGTGTTGAAATTTGTTGTCAATTTTGGATGCAACAACTTAATTGGTTACATGATCTGTTATGCAAGTTAGTTTTGGTTTAATACCTTGGAAATAGTATGTCACTATGCAAACATTTTGTCATGTGGTTGCAGTTTGCCTACTGGCTCAGTTACCAGGCTCTCAAAAATTGTTATTCAGAAAGATTTGGAAACTGTACAAAGAAAACATGCCGAGCAAATACTTCTTCCTAGCATTTTGGATGTTGAGGATCTTGGCTCATTCTTTCATCAAGACTCTATAAATTTTGCTCAACGTTTACAAAGAAGTCTTAAAGACTCCAGGGAGATGCAAATGAATTTGGAGGCTCAGATAAGAAAAAAAATGAAAAAGTTTGGCAAGGAAAAGCACTGTATTGTTTACTCACCAGAAGGAGAGGTCATTAAGGGTTTTCCGGAAGTTGAGTTAAAGTGGATGTTTGGAAATAAGGAGGTTCTAGTTCCTAAAGCTGTTGGTCTCCATTTGTACCATGGTTGGAAGAAATGGCGTGAAGAAGCTAAGGCAAATTTAAAACGGAAGTTAGTAAAAGATGCTGAGTTTGGCAGACAATATGTAGCTGAAAGACAGGTTCCATTTCATTTTTCCATTGTATTTTTAGTGATGCATCAACTGTATTGTATATGTTTAGTATACATGTTTATAAAATTTAGTTTTTCTATTTGATATTTTAGACAGCAAAGGACCATATCATGGGTTCAGACTTAACACATTGAGTTAGCTATTTTAATATTTGATGTCTAGTTTCTTCAATGACATTTTGAGTAATATTGGCATCAAATCATGACTAAGGGAGCACAACTGAATATTGTACAAGTGATTATGGTAGCACATTTTTAGTGATCTTCACATGCACAAAATAGTACTCAGTATTATTTACTCACCAGAAGAAGAGGTGGTTAAGGGTTTATTGAGTTTGTATCGTCTGTGAATGATTCTCTTCGGAATTGTAGAAACACAAATGTGTCATAAATACTGCTAAATTATTATCATGGGGATTGAACTGGTCAAATTGAGATGCAATTCATTCCTTGTTGTTTTCTGTCAGCAGGCATTAAGTGGGAAAAGGCTTGGTTGTTATTTTCTGTTATTAGTCATTGCTGTGTTCTTTTACTACTTACTACTTGTCTATTGCACTGCAGGAAAGGATTCTTTTGGACCGAGACAAGGTAGTGTCAAGGACTTGGTACAATGAAGAGAAAAATAGATGGGAGATGGATCCAGTGGCTGTTCCTTATGCTGTCTCAAAAAGGCTGATAGAGCATGTCCGCATTAGGCATGATTGGGGTGCCATGTATATTGCATTAAAGGGGGAGAACGAAGAATTTTATGTAGACATAAAGGTTACGTAAAACTGTATATTTTCTATTTATTATTGAGAAATATATATATTTTTTTTTGTGGTGATTATTCAATATGCTTTCTTTCTTCAGGAAATTGAAATGCTTTTTGAAGGTTTTGGGGGTTTTGATGGGCTGTATATGAAAATGCTTGCCTGTGATATTCCAACAGCTGTTCATCTAATGTGGATTCCTTTCTCAGATTTGGATATCCGCCAACAGTTCCTCTTGATATTAAGTGTGTCTAATGGGTTTTTGAGTGGCTTGTGGAATTCTGGAGTTGTTGTGAATGCGAGAAAATGGATATTGAAGAATATTAAGGATACAACTGATGACATAATGATGTTGACAGTGTTTCCTATTGTGGAGTTTTTAGTTCCTTACCCGGTATCGTCAAACTCAGAACGTGCCTTTGCTAATTCAGGTGGTTTTAAACAATAAATTTTTAAATCCTTTGTTGTCATTATGATACAGGTGAGGTTACAATTGGGGATGGCTTGGCCAGAGGAAATATTTCAGACAGTTGACTCCACATGGTATTTGAAATGGCAATCAGAGGCAGAATCAAATTTTAAATCCAGACAAAACCACGAACCAGATGAACAAACTCAATGGTTTCTTTGGTTTTTAGTCAGAGCTGCTATATATGGGTTTGTTCTGTTTCATGTGTTCAAATTTATGAGGAGAAGAATTCCAACTCTTCTTGGTTTTGGACCCTTGCGAAGAGATCCAAATAGAAGGAAGTTGCAGCGAGTGGTATAAGTTTGTTCTTGCATCTGGTCTATGTTATTTTTTAAATTTCTGCCTAATTTTATGATGGTTTTATTATGGTATTGCATTGTGTAATACTCTAGTTAGTTAAACTGATTGCTTGCCATTGAAAAGGAAAATATTAAAACTGTAGAAGCCATGGTCTTATTGTGGGCTATTTCAAATTTGCTTACTGGACTGGTAAAAAGTTTGTGCTCATTTGAATTTAATTGGGTTCAGATTTCAAACAAAGCCTTATAATTTTCATTACAAAGTTTGTGCTCATTTGATATTATTATTTCTAGCAAGTTCTTTAATATGAAAAACATGTGGTCATTTTATTGTTAAATATGGTAATTATAATTCTTTTGTTGCAGTACTATTATCCTATATTTTCCATTTTTACCAAACACACCACAAACACACATATATAAAATTGTTGGGCTAAGTCAGTGTAGTTTGTAATTGTTGCATTCATTCAGCAGCTTCTGTTAGATGGAATTTTGATCTGCGTCGCGTATTCCATGGTGCAACTTTTAACTAAGTATTATTACTCTGTTTTTGCTATCTTGCAGAAGTATTACATTAATAGTAAATTGAAAAAAATCAAGCAGAGGAGGAAGGCTGGCGTTGATCCCATAAAGACAGCTTTTGAAAAGATGAAGGTTAAAAGAATTGATTATTTTCTGTTTTAATACTGGACAATATTCTCTTTTTGGAAAAAACTTTGAGACATATAGCTGTTCTGCAGAGGGTGAAGAAACCACCAATACCATTGAAGAACTTTGCTAGCATTGAGTCTATGAAAGAGGAAATCAATGAAGTTGTGGCATTTTTGCGAAATCCAAAGGCTTTCCAAGAAATGGGTGCGCGAGCACCTCGGGTATGATATTGCATGAAGATATTTTAACTTGACAAGGCAGTGTTTTCTTTTTTCCTTTCTTCTAATTCGAATATATTCTTGCAAAATTGTGATGTAAGCATTTTCCTTATTAAATTTTATATTCTTCCTGCTCCCTTGTTATTTAATACAGACATTTTGTTTTCAATAGATGAAACCTTGAAATTACTCAAACATGCTCAGGTGACCCCAAGTTATTTGGTTCAATTAAGAGTGAGAAAAGCTATGGGATTTTAAGTCAATAATTCTTATTAATTTTCTTTCACCCAACAAGGCAACAACTCCCATCTCTGATTAGAAAAATGTGGAAAAAAAATCCAATCAATTTTCCATGCTTTTCTGTATGCTTCATTCAGTGTTAATTTCTTTTGTTTTCAATGAATTTCATGAATTTACTCATAATAGATCAACAGAAAGAACAAACCAACACAGATTGATATACTGTTCATTCACAAGTTCCCTGCTTTCCTTTAATTCCATTAAACTCTTCATTGTCAGCTGTGCCGTTTATATAATATATGTTAACCTGCTTGAATAATACCCATTACAGCGTGTTTGGTTCAAAGGAGGAAAGGGAAGGGTAGGAAAGAGAAGGCCCCTTTGTTTGATTTGGTTCTAGAGAAGGGGAGGTTCCCCTTGTCTGGTTTGCTCGGGGAGGGAAGTGAAAATATGGGTAATATATAATTATACTATTGTAATTTGTATATATTAATGAAGGGGATGGGAAGTAAAATAAAATCTCTAGGCAATAGACAGTCCAAAAAGTATGACTATTTTCCCTCCCCTCTAAATCCCCCCAATATTGGTGGGGAGGAAAAATTGGAGGGGAGAGGTTTAAGTGCCCTTATTTTCCCTCCCCTCCAAATTTCTGAGACTGACTTTTCATTAATCTTTGATCTGTAGTGTATTTGGTTCACAGATCAATAAAAAGAAAGATTTATCCATTTTGGGGTCCTTAGGCCATGTTTGGGATTTGAGTTTAGGAGGGGAGGGAAGGGGAAGGGATGGGTTACGAGTGGTTAACCGTCATTTGCGAGTTGCTTAATTAAGAGGGGAAGGTTTTGGGGGTTTTTCTAAACCCTCCAAAACCCTTCTAATGCTAGTTTTTTGAGTCCCCCCAATCTGGGTGTTTTTTAGGAGTTTTCTCTCTCTTACTTTCTCATACTCTTTCACGATTATGATTATAACTTTTTTTTTAAAATATTAATTTTTCAAGTGAGAATTTTTTTAAAAATTTATAGAAAATAAAAATATTAATTTTAAAATTATTAATTTTTTGAGAAAGAAAAATATTTACTTTTTATTTTTTGTAAAAATAAAAAATATAAATAAAAGATATAAAATATAATAATATCATTTATATAATTAAACCCTCCATCACCTTCCTTTCTCAATATTAAACATCCAAATAAGGGAAGGGTTTAACCTCCTTCCCCTTTCAAACCCTTCCCTTCCCGCTCCTTCCAAACTTCTAAACAAAGCCTTAGATGCCCATGTTTTATGTATACAAGTTGCTTTGTGCTGGAACCTTGTCATATGCTCTACTTATTCATGGTGGTAACAAAACACATAACAATAATGTACAATCTATTATGGCATTGTAGTTAAATAGCTTTCTGCAGTTCTGCTGGCCCATTTTGTCTCTATTAAGATCCAAAGATAGAAATAACGATACCCTGAGTGATTCGGTATTTACAGGTACACCCCAGCCCCCGCCAACAGCCAGCTTCTAGGGTTTAGTTAGGTCATTTCATTCTCAATTCTACTTTGATATGCTATCATAGCCCATCCCATTCTTGTTGTCGGGGCATGTTAGATGTTTAATCTAGCAAATTTCACTTCTGATCTCCGGTCTTTGGCAATCCTCCCTTGTTTATAGAGCTTTTGGGTGGAATTAGGCATAGTTTGTTCTCAATTCTAATAATCTCATAACAACATAAATTTTTTGTTGAATGTCTTTACTAAATTTTGCTGACGCAATCATCATATACCAACTACTATTGCATGCACTTTGGTTTGAAAATACCCATATCAACTCCTGGGAGTTGTTGTTTCCTATATTGCAGGGCGTCCTTATTGTAGGTGAGAGGGGTACGGGCAAGACATCTCTAGCATTGGCTATAGCTGCTGAGGCTAAGGTGCCTGTTGTTGAAATCAAGGCCCAAGAATTGGAGGCTGGGCTGTGGGTTGGACAAAGTGCATCCAATGTTCGTGAATTGTTTCAGACAGCTAGAGATCTGGTTATCCTTCTTAAATTACCTAAATATTTATTTTCTGCCTTCTTTCTTATCAGCTTTTATGTCTGCATAATTATCCAAGTCAAATAAGTTGAGAGTCAGAAGTAAATGTACAGTCCGCAAGAAAGAAAAATGGTATAAATATCTATTAATATGAACTTCATATGGTAAAGTTTGATATGCTTTTGTCACTATGCATTGATATGATGAAGTCAGTCATTTTATATTGTTATACGTTTGTTCTGATAGTTATATAAGTCAAATCATGTTTATATGTGTATGTTTAATATTGTCACTCTGGGAACTGGACCAAACTGGAATGGCTGGTCCAATCATCAACTAGACCCACTTCTGGTTTGTTTACCTCCCAAAGCCTGAAGTGAGTTCAGACCTGGTCAAAGTCAGGTTGAACCAGAAATAATAATAAAATATGAATTTATATATTAAAAAAGTTAACATTGTTAGATGTAATGTTTTGCTACTTATCTATTTTCCTTTTTTTTAATGGTTGGACCAATGGTCAAACCGATTGTACATTGAACTCCTCCATGATTTGATGTCCTGTTGTTTTTTGGTTTCTATTTATGCTTGCTATCTAGTTGTCTGGTTGAATAAGTTTTTTAATTTTTTTTGAGTCTGAGTCTGTCTCCTCTTTTTTTAATTTGTTTTTTTGCTATTTGTAGTCTCCTGTGATAATATTTGTTGAGGATTTTGACCTGTTTGCTGGTGTACGTGGCACTTTTATCCATACCAAAAATCAAGATCATGAAGCTTTCATCAATCAACTGCTTGTAGAACTTGATGGGTAATTTGGTTTTTGCTTCTTTTGACCTGATTGAATATATGGTCATATGTAAGTAATAGCTGAACAGTAGTTGTTATACCATGCAGGTTTGAGAAACAAGATGGGGTTGTGTTGATGGCTACTACAAGAAATCTTAAGCAAATTGACGAGGCCTTGCAGAGGCCAGGTCGCATGGATAGAATATTTCATCTTCAAAGGCCAACACAAGCAGAGAGAGAGAAAATATTGTACATGGCAGCAAAGGAAACAATGGATGATCAACTTATTGATTATATAGACTGGAAAAAGGTTTATCCTACATTCTCTTTTTAAAATAGAGCATTTTTTTTTTCCAGTAAAACAGTGAAAGTTCAACTAGGGGGATTATAATACATTCCACATAAGAGAAAGGCAAGATACAATGAAGAACAAAAAACATGTTTATTGAGAAAGAAGAACGAGAAACATGGATGAATTTGTGTTTTGACTACACACCAGAACATATATTTATAATAGGGATCATTAATACAAAATATACAATTACATAGTTACCATAATTACAAAGATACTATTGATTCAATACAAAATTATACAGGAATTCCTCTTTAAAATAGTGAAATACAATAAATGTTTCAACTAAAAAATGGAAATCTATATCCTAAAATAATGAAAGAATATGTGGCAGTAATTAACTACCTAAAATAGGCTAAATAAAACAGGAAACAGAATAACTGTATGATAAACCTATTTACAGAAATGCATTAAATAGAAACTTAATGCTCTTTAGTGCCCCTGTTGACACTCCCTCTCAAGCTGGCTTGAAGATATCCTCCATAGACAACTTGCGGATTATGTTGTCAAAGTTTTTTTTGGGCAATCCTTTGGTTAGGATGTCTGCTGACTGTTCTGCAGTGGGAACGTAGCTTATACAGATCTGACCCTTTTCTATTTTCTCCCTAATGAAGTGTTTGTCAAACTTCACATGCTTGGTTATGTCACGTAGAATTGGGTTGTGTGCAATAGATACTGCAGATTTGTTGTCGCAATACGGCTTTATTGGTGAGGAACTGTAAGCTTTCAATTCTTGTAGAAGCTTTTCCACCCACAATCCCTCACAAATTCCATGAGCCACTGCTCTGAATTCAGCTTCTGCCTTACTTCGTGCCACAAACTCTTTTGCTCCTCCAACTAACCAGATTTTCTCCCACAAATGTGCAATAACCTCATGTTGATCTTCGGTCTGTTACACTTCCAGCTCAGTCTGCATCAGTATAGGCTTCTATCTGAAGATGTCCATGGTTTTTATAAATTAGTCCCTTCCCAGGTGATCCCTTCAAGTATCTTAGGATCCTAAAGACTGCCTCCAAGTGTTTAGGTCCCAATGCATGCATGAATGGGCTTACCATGCTTACAGCAAAGAAACTGAAATATTCTTCCTTCCTCCACTGTTTGCTGATGGTATTTGGCATCACCAGTTGACTTCCACATATAAGTGTTGAAGAGATCAAGGTCCTACCAAATCCGCTTCAAGGAATGGAAGTAGCTCATTACATTGTCACCTCCCTGCTGGATTTCTCTGGCTTGCAAGGTGAGTTCATAAATCTGAGATTTATTTTCAAGGTTAGAATACATTTCTGTGACACTGTCCCACAAGTCTTTGGCTGTGGAGTAGCACATATAATTGCTACTAATGTCTTCCACCATTGGAGTTCACCAATCATGTCATAACCATAGAGTTTTCAGCGTCCCACACATCATACTGTGGGTCAGTGGTGTTTGGCTCAGATTTGTCACCAATGAGGTATCCAATCTTGCCTTTGCCATGGATGTACATCTAAATAGATGGGGACCACCGAAGATAATTTGACCCATTGAGTCGAAAGGATGTGATTTGAAAAGAGAGACACGTTGTGATGCCTTGGGAACAATATTCTCCTTTCTCTGATTATCGCTGGTGGTTGAGGAACTTTTAGCCATGAAAAATAGAGGCACAAAGATCGTGCTCTAATACCAAGTTGAATTCTATTAGGAAATCTATATCCTAAAATAATGAAAGAATATATGGTAGTAATTAACTACCTAAAATAGGCTAAACAAAATAGGAAACAAAATAACCGTATGATAAACCTATTTATAAAAAATATCTAAGTGCATTAAATAGAAACTTAATGCCCTTGTTGATACTCTCCCTCAAGCTGGGGCATATAAATTATATGCACTAAGTTTGTCGCATATATAATTAATTTGACGACCTCTTAATGACTTGGTATAAAGATTTGCTAGTTGATCATGAGAATTTACAAAGCTAGTAGTGATATCTCCAAATAAAATCTTCTCTAATCAAGTGATAGTCTATCTCAATATGTTTAGTTCTCATGGAAAATTGGATTTTATGCAATATTTAAAGTTTCCTAATTATCGTAAATAAGTCATCTGTTTAACTTCCCCAAATCTCATTTTTTTTGAGTTGTTTAAGCCAGATAAGTATACAAGTGACTAAAGCTATGACTCGATATTCTGCTTCTATACAAGACCATACAACTACACTTTCTAAGAAACTAGATTTTCACCAATAAGAATGTAATAGTCAGATGTAGACCTCCTATCACAAAATTATCCTACCCAATCTGCATCTGAATACCTGACACCCTGAGTATGTCATTTGTCTTCATGTAAGAGACTTTTTCTTGGAGCTTCTTTAATAAATTTCAGAATGTGCATTACTGCATCCCAATGTCCATCACAAGGAGAGTTAAGGAACTAACTCACTACATTGATTACGAAAGAGATGTCCAGGTGAGTAACTGTCAAATAGTTTATTTTTCCAACAAATCTCCTATACCTTTTTGGATTTGAAAGTGGCTCCCCCTGACTTGGCAAAAGTTTGGTGTTAGGATCCATTGGAGTACTAACAAGTTTGGCCTCATCAATCTTGTTTCCTCTAGGATATCCATTACATACTTCCTTTGGGAAATCACAACACCATTCTTGGATTATGTTACCTCAATCCCCAAAAAGTATCAAAGTCTATCAAGATCTTTTGTTTGAAAGCATTGACAAAGGTATTGTTTTACTTATTCAATGCCATCGTGATCACTTCTTGTTATGACAATGTCATTTACATACAGAATTAAGTAAATAAAATGAGGTTGAGTAACGATAAAAAAAACAGAGTGATCTACTTCACTTCAAGTCATGCCAAACTGTTGAACCGCCATTTTGAATTTGTCAAATCATACCATTAGAGATTGTTTGAGACTATAGTGGGATTTTTGGAATTGACAACAAACCTAGGCGGTTGCTACATATAGACTTCTTCTGCAAGATTACCATAAAGGAAAGTATTCTTAATATCAGGCTTGAAAAGAGTCCAATGACGAATAACAACCATAGGTATGAGTAGCCAAACATATGTCATTTTAGTTATAGGGGAGAAAGTTTCATTGTGTTCCAAGCCAAATATTTGTGTATAACCTTAAGTCACTAAACGAGCCTTAAGGCGATTAATCTTACCATCAAGACCAACCTTGATCATATAGATCAACTTGCAACCAACAAGAAACTTCCCAGGAAGAAGAGGAACAAGTTCCCAAGTACCACTATTCTGAGGAGCATACATTTCATCAATTATTGCTTGTTTCCTATTGGGATGAGAGGAAACATCACCTATAGACTGAAGAATAAAAACAAAAGACAAGGAAGACAAACAAGTATAATTGGAAGAAAACAAATAATGGTAAGTCAAAGAAACTAATAGGAGAGATTACAGGTAGAGCATATACCTTTACAAAGAGCAATGAGAAGTTTAGTTTTAGGAGGCAAGCTTGGAGGAGAGGTGAGTGGCACTGCAAGCGAGTCAGGTAGGCTCATCAGATTTGAGGGTGGTTGCCAAAAAAGTTGTCGAAACTGTACAAGCAGCAGTTCAGTGTTCAAACAGCTGAAAACTGAATATAGAGAACTGTTTTTGGGAAAAAAATTGCACCAGCAAGCAGTGGGCCCATTGGGTAATCACGGATTAGGGTTATCCTTTGTTAGGCTCTAAATACCAAGTTGAGAAAGAAGAACAAGAAACATAGGATGAATCTGTGTGTTTTTACTACACAGCAGAATATATATTTATAATATGAATCATTAATATAGAGTATACCGATAAATAGTTACCATAATTAAAAAGATACTAATTTCCCTATTCAGACAGTGACTTAGAAACTTAGCAAACACACCAGATGATCCAATGTTCTTAGGTTATTTACACCTAGTTTAAATTTTCTTAGGTTATTTACATCTAGTTTAAATTTTCTTAGGTTGTCTACATCTAGGTTATTCACACCAGATGATCTAATGTTTGTAGGTTATTTACATCTAGTTTAAATTTTTGTTTTCTTTTATCAATAAAAATGAGCTCTTGCTCCCTATATGGCTGTTGATGCCTAGTTTTTTCTTGGTGTTTAATGCTGCTTCAAAAATCTTTCCCCCCTTCTTTCTACAACGCAAGACTTTATTAAGATAGTGGAGGAACAAAAAAAAGTAGAGGACAAGCATTACTGTTAAAGCAACTAAAATTCAATCACAAAGAGAGATGGGTAGGTGCACATTGGGTAAGCCTATTGAATGAGTATACTTTAGCTGAGCCTATGAGTGCAACTAAATGATTGAAAGTGAATGAACATTGACAATGAGAATGGAGGATACCAAGAATGGGGGAACTAAGGAACTTCACTGAGTTCATAACTGATGACTAACATTTTGACAACATAACTCAATCAACAAAGAATTAGTCCAACAATGTATAATCCTGATGTACTTGGTTATAAATAAGGTTTGTTGCTACACTTGGAGTTTGAACTCAAATATCTTTTATTTTCAGGTTGCTGAGAAGACGGCTCTTTTACGACCTATTGAATTAAAACTTGTTCCAGTGGCTTTGGAAGGAAGTGCCTTCCGGAGCAAAGTTCTTGACACAGATGAATTGATGAGCTACTGTGGTTTCTTTGCAGTAAGAATTTGCTGATTATGGTACTTTATTTTGACAATAACTTAAACAGGAAAATGTTAACTTTTTTCTGTTGGGTCCATCAGAATGGGTTACATATAGTTGGTAGTTCTCCGGAAATGCCTTCTACAGTTAATAGTCAACAGTTCTTAAGTTTGTTTATGGCAATAAGATAATGAATATGTTATTCTTCTTTCCGTTTTTTTTTTTTTTTTTTTTGCAAATTTTCATTTATTCGTTTCTATCAGGAACTATAATGAAGCAAATTGAAAATGAATACACTACTAATGATCCATTTGGATGGGAGGAAAGAGTCGGGGGAGAGAGAGAAATAAGGAGAAGTGGAGAAGATGATGTGTTTGGATGTGTAAGAATTAGGGGGGAAGGGAATTAAAAATATGTGGGGCCCACCCAAAATGGGGAGAAGTGAGAGGGGAGAGAGAGGAGGTATATAGGCTTGGAGGATTTTTTTTTTTTTTTAATTTTTAAAAAAATATTAATATAATATAAAAAATTAAAATAGTTTTTTATTAAGAAAACATTATAATAAAAAAATTAAAATTTTGGGGTTAATTTTAAATTTTTTATAATTATTTTAATATAATTCAGTTATTTCTATTTACTTATCTAAACTAGCAGAAGAAATTTTTTATCATTTCTTTCTTTCTTATTTCAACTCATCCAAACATTAAATATTTTCTACTTTATTTCTACTCTAGTTCTCATAACTATTTCTTTCCTCTCTATTTCACCTTTCATAAAAATGCAGCCTAAATAACTATTCTTTCTACCTTTTGTTATCTGGAGACTGTAATCGATCAATTTGTTTTACAGCCATATTTTATGTGCATTTATAAAGCTTTTCCTGAAGGAAATGGAATTAATTTTTATTGTTTTTTCTTAGACTTTCAGTTCTATGATTCCTCCATGGATGCGTGAGATCAGAATATTCAAGAAGTTGAGCAAATCGTTGGTGAATCATCTTGGACTAACATTGACAAAAGACGATCTGCAGAATGTTGTTGATTTGATGGAGCCATATGGCCAGATAAGCAATGGGATAGAGCTTTTGAGCCCTCCACTTGATGTAAAAAATTATCCTCATCTCCACAATGCTTATTATGTGGTCAATGTGCAGCTTTGCTTCATACATATTTTTATAGTATAATCACTTGGTTTCTTCTTCCATTTATTTGAATGTAGTTGCAGTCTGAGTTTTCTGTTTTAGAAGTTGAAAAATAATTGACTTATGTTGCTACAAAAAATAAGTAAACGATGTTTTTTTTGTTGTTCAGTGGACGAGGCAGACCAAGTTTCCACATGCTGTCTGGGCTGCAGGCCGTGGTCTTACTGCTCTTCTTTTACCAAATTTTGATGTTGTTGATAATCTTTGGCTTGAACCTCTATCTTGGCAGGTTAGCCATATGCACTCTTGGATACCCTTTTCAATATTATAGCAATCCATTTTAGGTATCAAACTTTCTAGTCTGTGCTCCATTGGCCATCTCTACTGCTGTTCTAGTGAGGCTTTCTAGTCTGTGCTCCATCTAGCTTCTATTATTTGCTATTGCACAAATTGGGCAATGACAGCTGGATGCAGAGCCACGAGATCTACATTCTATGTATATAACTTGGAGAAACTAGCCTACAAAAATGTTTGACAATATAGTGAATACACTCTTCAACGCAATTTTCATTGTCCGGAAAAATTCATGTGGGGTTCACTAAATGATGTGGGTCCAAACTGTCCAAACCCTTGTTAGGATCTAGTTGTAAGATATGAGATTTGAGTCACACATTGAAATATAGAATCCTAGTGTGGGATTTATAAGGCCTTGAGATCTACTTCAATGACTAACTTTTGTAATGTAATTGTCCTTGCTAAGAAACTTAGGCCTATCTCATTCTCAAAAGCTAGCTCATAGGATAAGGACTATCCTTACCCTTATAAGGAGTATTCTGGCTCTAGTCTTAGCAATGTGGGACATCTTAATACACTACTCCTCACGCCTAGGACTGAACATCTAGTTTGTGAAATTTGCAAGACTGGACATCTGTGAGCAGTCCAACATTCAAACTGGATAGACTCTGATACTATGTTAAGAAATTTGAGTCTAACTCACTCTCAAAAGTTAGCTCATAGGAGAAGAACTATCCTATCCCTTATAAGGAGTATTCTAGTCCTAGCTAATGTTGGACATTTTAACACTCCTAAAGTTTTCAATTGGTATCAAAACCTTCCACCATGTCTGATGTGAACAAGCAGCGATCTTGACTTTGCTTGAAACTAGTCAAGGGGCTAGTGCATAATCATTCTACATAGGCACTAGGGCTGTGCAGCGTGGTGGGATGTTAGGATCCAATTGTAAGCTATTGAACTTGAGTATTGGAAGTATTAAATTCTAGTGTGGGATTTATAAGATCTTGGACTCTGCTTACCATTATCAGGTATGGTTCTCCTAAAGTTCTTATCAATATTAAAGAATGTGTTGGTAACATTCTTCTACTAGTCAATGCTTTGTTTGTTAATATTCAACAATAAATATGTGAAAGTGATTTTGAAAGAGTGAAGTTCTTAGCAGAATTTTACGGAAGTGAAGTATTTTTTGTTGGAGTTGGTTTTTCTGTCCAATCAGCAAAAATCAGGCTCTAAATTAGGATATTATTTGTTATTATTATTAAGATTCTGTCTCATTTATGACAGGATTAAGTCAATTGTAATATTCCTAAAATAGAATCATGTGAATATGGCAGGTAGGAAATCTAGGATTCTGTTTTTATTAGTTTCCTATTTTTGCACAAGTCCAGTTACTCAGCCTATACATATATAGCCCTATGTAACCTATTGAATTAAGGAATGGATGATACCTTTCCTACATTATATTAGTGCAATCTGATCCAGATGTAGGTTTCTTCGATATCATCCATGGCTGAGGACCACTGACCCAAAACCTAAGGCAAGAGAGGGACTCACCCACATCCCAAACCTACTATCCTGCCAATTACTGGCTAAAAGCTGAATGGTCAGAACTACACTGAGTGGGCTAGATCTGTCTGAATTTACCTTCAAGGAAAGGCAAGGAAGAGTACATCACTGGTGAGTCCAAGAAACCAGAAAAGGAGGATCCTAGTTACCGGAAATGGGAACTCAAGAATAGCCTTGTAATGTCATGACTGTTGAATTTGATGACCAATGAAACTGGGGAAAACTTCATGAACTATGGCGCAGCCCACAAAATCTGGAGTGCTGCCAAAGATACCTATGCCAGTGTTGACAAAACATTGGCAATATTTGAAATCAAAAGCCTCCTCCATGATCTGCACCAAAGTAATTCTTCAGTCACAGAGTACTATCATACCTCACCCAGTTCTGGCAGCTATTAGATGTTTTTGAGGACATCGAGTCGAAGTGTCAAGAAGACCAGAAACTATCCAAGAAACCAGTGAAGAACCACATCTACAAATTTCTGCTACGTTTAAATAAGAACCTTGATGAAGTACAAGGAAGAATTTTGGGAAAAAAGCCCCTTCCAATTATTCGTGAGGCATTCTCGGAGGTGAGAAGAAAAGAGAGCACGAAAAGAATCATGTTGGGTGTCCCAAACCAGAATCAAAACATTGAAAGCTCAGCCCTTGCAACCTTGGTAGTCATAATTGTGTGTTGCCTCATAAAATTATGCGATTTTATGATCTTCATCACTGTTTGTACTAGCTCGATTGCAAGATTGAAAAACAGTAAGATTGGGTGGGCCTTTTTACCAGCTAGATATAAAAAATGCCTTTCTGAATGGAGATCTTGAAGAAGTCTACATGAAGATTCCTCTCAGGCTAAAGACCCCAGAAAATTGTAGCAACGTGTGTAAGCTTTGAAAGACCTTCTATGGTCTCAAGCAGTCTCCGAGAGCATGGTTTGATCACTTATCCTGAGTAGTGAAGAACCATGACTTCACTCAATGTCAAACTAACCATACTATGTTCATAAAGCATGCAGGAGATGGAAAGATGGCATCATTCATTGTTTATGTAGATGACATCGTCATCTCAGGGGATGATGAAGAGGAGGTTCTGAAGCTGAAAGGGTTCCTTTCAAGTGAATTTGAGGTCAAGGACCTTGTTCATCTTAGGTATTTTTTTGGGATGGAAGTGGCTCGCACAAGGCTGTCAAAATCAAGTTTCAAGGTTGGAGCTGAAGGAGCTTGTAGATCGTAGGATCAATGGATCGTAATACAACTTGTAAAATTAAAATAAAATTAAATACATATTTATATGAATAAAAAATTATAAGGTCCCTTTAAACACAACTCAAAAGTTATACACAATTTTTTACCAAAATAAAAGCAACACATCATGAAGCAAAAAACACTATCACTAGTAACACTTGAACCAGCCTTATTAACACTGTCTATATTACTGTTGTTTCCACTCGTTGCCATCTTTGTAAAGCTAAAAGTAGAATACACAGCAACAAGAAAGAGACAAAGCAATAGAGCAACACAAAGAAGGAAAAGGCAACATGCAAAGCTGTAGAGGAATGCAATACTAACGAAAGGAAAAGCAGGGAGGTAGAATCAAAGAACACAGAAGCAGAATGGCGAAGGCACGAAACCACGACCCACAAACACACAGTCGAGCTTTTAGAGATGTTAGGGAGAAGAGTAGAAATGTGTAAACAACCTGGGAGAGGCATAGTTGGTTTTCAAAAAGAGCCTAAGTTATGGTTTTTTAAAAGTCGGGTCCGCCATTTGGAGTGTGCTGCTCCAATAATTTAGAGCTTTGACACGACACTCCAGGCCACTTCGAGGAAACAGTGCCAATGCAATGCGCAAATCACTGAAGAGTGAAAAAAGTGCTGAATCATGCAATACAATGCTCCAAAGCACGATTTTGACAACATTGGGCTCCCACAAACTGTGGTATTGTTATATCCCATAGGAAATATGTGATAGATCTGCTAAGGAAAACAGGGATCCACAAACCAGTAGATACTCCTACACGACCTGATATATGCTATCTAGTTAGCTTGGTGAGTTGGTTCATGAATAATCCCATAGAAAACCACATGAAAACTGTCAACTGGATTCTACAGTACCTCAAGAAGTCCCGTGGAAGAGGACTACATTTTAAGAAGAGTACTAGCCAGAAAGTATAAATCTTTAAAGATGCTAGTAGGGCCAGGTCTATAACAAACCATAAGTTAACTACAGGATACTGCTCTTTTGTGTGGGGAAATCTAGTAACTTGGAGAAGCAAGAACCAATCAATGGTTGCAAGCAGCAGTGCGAAAGCAGAGTTTAGGGCCATGGCTCATGGTATTTGTCAAGGGATATGGCTTCATCTAATGCTTAAGGAGCTGGGTGTGCAACAATAAGGCAGCTATTAGTATTGCAAAAAATGCGGTCTATCATGACAGAATCAAACATGTGAAAACAGACTGCCACTTTATCAAGGAGAAGATCGATAGTGGAAGTGTGTTTACTCCTTCAAGCCAACAAACAGCAGACATGTTTCTTCCATTCCTTTATGCTTCTTTGGCATTGCTTATTTGTGTTTATTTTAGCTATAAAAAATAGTATCTTTTGCTCCTGCCTCATTTGTTTGCTTTCACCTGTCTGGCCTACCATTTGTTGCTAGATGTAGTCAGTCCCTTCTCAAGTATTAAATCTTGATTTTGCTGTATAACAACATAATAAAGACTGCATGAACTTGATTTTTGACGAAGTGGCTCTATATGAAGCCTATTGTGATCCCATATTCTCCAAATTTGCTTAGTCAGTGTGGTAGTTAGAGTTCTTTCAGTCAAGGCCAATATAGGAAATTATAAGTGACCTGTTTTATTACCCAAAAAAGGCTGAATTGTCTTATTTACTTGATTAATGATAGATTCTTAACAATTATACAGGGAATTGGTTGTACAAAAATCACAAAAGCAAGAAATGAAGATTCCATCAATGGGAATTCAGAATCTAGATCATATCTTGAAAAGAAGCTTGTGTTTTGTTTTGGTTCTTATGTTGCATCCCAAATGTTACTTCCTTTTGGGGAAGAAAATTTACTTTCTTCATCTGAGATACAACAGGCGCAAGAGGTTGGTTTAATTTTCACTTGGTGCAGCTAATATATCTGCTTATTTTTTGTCTTATAATTTCTTTGGAAAGGATAATATTAACCAAAAAATGTTGCGAGTATAAAATTTTCTGATCATTGTTTTATTTACAACAGATAGCTACACGAATGGTCATTCAGTATGGGTGGGGACCTGATGACAGTCCTGCAATTTATTACCGTAGTAATGCGGTATAGACATTCTTACATGCATTTCAACTATTATTGTTGAATTAATAACTTTTCTTTTATCTTTTTCGTTTTTCTTATTGTGTGGGATTGAAAAATTAGATTGAATAATTTGGTATGGTGGTGCTTGAAGATTACTTTTAACGCAACACATTGCTATTGTCTTCCTTTCTCGAAGGCCATTAATAATGTTCAATATTGTAGAGATTAAGAGAGAAAGAGCATAGAGAAAGAGACAGATTAGTGTGCTAGAATTGGATACTCTACAATGTGTAGAGACCTTTATATTTATAAGGATACATATGTAACTCTAATGGGATAAGTCCGTTATTATAATACTAAAATAAATCCTAATCCTAATACGTCTATTCTAACTATTCATAACAAATATAATTAAAAAGATTATCTTTTCTTAGCCAAAAAAGATTACTGAATTGCTAATTGAGCAAGTACACTCCAACTTATACATGAGGAGAAATAAATAAAATGGTAAATGATGTACAATCTCCCAGAAGAGCTAGGTGATCTGGAATTTGAGATATATAATGTAATAAGTGTGATTGAACTTATTTAGTCCATGCTCCATAAATTTTAAGGTTTTTGAGATTCATGCATTACTTGCTCAAAATCTACTTAATCCAATATTTTTTTCATGTCATTGAGATGTCTAAAAGCTAATGGGCAATATAATTTTCCAATAAATGAAATTATCAGAATACTTTGTTGTCATTTATATTTTCCATAATTTGGAGTGTGAGATGTACATGATAGTCCTTACAACTCAATGGTTGTATTGACAGAGTGAGTGGCTGGTACAAGTTTTTCATATGCCTTCAATGTCAACTGGTCCCCTCAAATACAATTATATAACCATTATCTGTGAACCAGTTGCTGTTCTGATTTGGCAAGTAGGTCCAGTTTTTAGAATACTGGCAGTGGCTGTGATTCTTTAATCTGTTTTTTTTTTTCTAATGATTAGAGAGTATTGCTTTCTGAATCTGATAAACAGTACTTTTGTTTGATGGAGTTATGATCAAATGAACTAATGGAAGGTTTCTATGGCTAATGCATAAGAAAGGAGAAATGTTTATAGGCTTTGCTTTATTTATTTTATATTAGGATATTGTAAACTTTTCTTATGTTCTTTTTGCTGACAGGTTACGGCATTAAGCATGGGAGATGACCATGAATATGTGATGGCTGCTAAAGTTGAAAAGGTAGCCATACGTTAGTAAAAGCACAACTTCTTATATATGACAACATCTAATTTAATCTTTTGTGACATTCCTAGATGTTCGATTTGGCATATATCAAAGCAAGACAAATGCTGCAGAAAAATCGCCTGGTACTGGAAAAGATTGTGGAGGAATTACTTGAGTTTGAAATTTTGACTGGAAAGGTAATGATTATTAGTACCCGAGATGCTGTATTTTGTATTTTGTCCCCTTTCATTGAGATTTTTGGCAAACATCTGGGTTCACGTCTTTCAAAGTCTTTTAATATATAAAGCAACATATGTATTTTTCAAATTTTGTCAAAGGTGCTCATTTTTTTGTTGTAAATTCATATCATGCCAATACAAAGAATATATTGGCTGAATTATTTAATATCCACAATTTGTGATCATTTTTGACCCCTATGAAGATCTAGATTTATGAATTTAGGGAAAGCTACCCTTCCGAAAGCTTACATGGTTGTTTGCTATCTCTTATCCCCTTTAAAATCTAAGAGTAGCAGTAATATATCATATCAAAATTCCACTATTATATTGAAGTGACTGTGCAGTGGAGCTCATTTGGTGCTTGTCTAATTAAGGATATATGGCCCCTATTGTTTTCTCCCACAGTTCCCTTTTGCAATATGTTGTTTCATGTTGGGCATGATGAAAGTCATTTATTGATTGTTTATAACACGATTAACCATCCCCTTCTAGCAGGATTTAGAAAGAATTACTAAAGATAACGGTGGAATCAGGGAGAAAGAGCCGTTTTCTCTTGGTGATGTTCAAGCTAGTGAGGTATATGATTATTATCGCTAAATGAGTCGAAAGAATTCATTTTTTTATAGAATGAATAAAATTTTGAAATTCATATTCAATAATTTTATTCTGAAAACTCTGGATCTTCCAATTATTCTGGTAATCCTACAGGAGTGCATACTTTTTTTCCTCAACCTTGCCGCTTTATATGAAAGAGTGCCAATATTAACTGTCCCGGCCTCTTGATTTTATTGGTTGTAGTTGGCTTTAACCTATGGATTGTTCTTTATCAGTGATATTTTGATCTACGTAAATTTAGTTTGTGATGGGTGGTATTAACATACCAATTGCCCAGCACATCTATCTACAGACCAAAATCTCACTAGTGTTTCTTTAACTGTTTTCCAGCCAACATCTGGAAGCTTCCTTGAAAGAGGAAATGCATCAGGAAGTGCTCTACTAGCATCCTAGATTAGGATAGTACGTGCTATACTATTATTCATTTTTATTATATTATTCATTTGTACTTGCATAAGCACGCATAGTTTAGGATATACAACGTACTATACTATTCTGATGCCTGTGTTCGTTGGGATGAGAAGACAGCAGTTTTCCTTCGTTTCTTGATGTCAGCCAGATCCCAATTTGTTTTCCTTAGCATTGTAACATGAATTGTTTATTTTAATGTTCTTGGACTTTTTATCGTATACACCAGCTTTGTTAACATTTCCTTAGTACTTTGAAGATACGAACATATCCACCGAACTATATGTAATGGTTGTGATTGTATTTTTTTCCATTTTGCTTTGATTAACTAGGAATATCAGTAAGGACACATTCAGTCTGGGAATAAAAACACAACGGAGTCAGATAATTTTCAATTTTTCAATTTGGAAAATTTTATACAAATTCGAAATGAGTGCAGCTTAATTTTTGTTATATAATTTAGATAACTGCTTTCATATTACGCTGCCGCATTGACATGGGAGGCATCGAAGGCATTCATTCCTGCATGTACTGTGCCGACGATTGAACTAGTTAAAAAACTGACGCTATAATGGAGTCAATTGGTTCTGAAAAGTCGTGTTAATAATGGAAAATGGTCAGTAAGTAAAATGACATTACTGGGAGTCAATGACTCAATATACAATCTTTATGCGCATTTAGCTACTTTTATGGTGGATGAATATTGGTTCTGAAATCCCCTTTCCTTCTTCAATTGAGAAAGAATATAGGAACAAAACCTTATCGAAAAATACATGTTTCTGCTATGGGCTAAAAGCTGGGTCCCAATTCAAACTACGAAATCAGAAGCTGTGGGGATTCAAAATGTTAAACTAAGCTCGCTGCTACAGAAGACTCACTACTGGGGAAGAGGTAAAGATCGTTGGCTTTTCCATGCTACTACTGTCTTGTTCCCCATTATGGCAAACACTTTTCCGTCTTGGTTTTGCCTCTCCAAGCATTGTGATGATGTCCCTCATGGATGGTCTTTCCTTGGGAAGCTTTGTGGTACATAGAAGTGCAATACGAAGTACAAGAAGCATTTCTTCTTGGACATGTTTGCACTGAGTAGCTATAGTAGGATCCAGTGCTTCTAACAAAGCTTTGTTGTTTTTCTTCTTCCTTATCCATTCGACAATGTCGATAGATTCTTCAAATGCAGGATCTAAAGGCATTTTACCAGTTACGAGCTCCAAAAGTACCACTCCGTAACTATATATGTCAATCTTTTCGTCAACCTTGAGAGTGTATCCATATTCTAAAATCAGAAGACATGAACATTATATTAATTTTTATTTATTGCCTCACTTTCACTTGTTTGAGCTAGGAAGTTACGAAAACAAAAGTGGGCCACAATCTGGACACTAGAGCACATTATTTATTTTCGGTTGTTATTAATATGCACATGATTGCTACTATATGATAGCAAATTAGAAAATAAACACTAACCTGGTGCGATATATCCATATGACCCAGCAACCATTGAAACAGTCTCATTCTTTTGGATCATCATCCTTGCCAACCCGAAATCTGCTACTCTTGGCTCCAAATTTGCGTCAAGGAGTATGTTGTTAGACTTGATATCCCTGTGAATAACTGGTGGGTGACAATCATGGTGGAGGTAGTTGAGGCCTTGTGCAACTCCAAGAGCTATATTGTACCTTGAGACCCAGTCAACAAGCAACCTTGCTGATTGTTCTCCATGCAGGGCTGTTCCAAGATTCCCGTTAGGCATGTACTCGTAAACCATCATCACATCCCTTTCATTGTGTACATACCCCAACAGTCTTACAATATTCCTATGCCTAAGTCTCCCCAGAAGTTCCACTTCTCTTAATACATCATTGCCATTTTCTATGTCTGTCCTTGACCTCCATAGTTTCTTCACGGCTACGGTTATGTGAGGTCTATGTATTTCAGCTTTGTACACAATACCTGTGCCCCCCATGCCTATGACATTTGATTCCTTTATGCAAGTTAGGATGTCACTACTAGTGAAACTGATCCTCTGGAATGCTACTAACCTCCAGGGCCAATCTTCATTGCTTTGTTTGAACCAATCATGGATAAAATTATTATACAAGTACCATCTCTTGTATACCCATCTACCACCAAAATATACAGCACCAAGAGAGAAAATCACTGAAATGCCTGTCAAAAAACCAATGATGATGTGTCTGATATGTGAGCTCCTTCGCTGGCGTGTCACAGCCAAACTGGCAGAACATGGAGGGAGAATGCCTCCACAAAGGCCTGCATTTCCAATAAGATCATTAGGATTTATGGTCACCAACATCCCATTTGAGGGTACAGGGCCTTCAAGTTTGTTATAAGACAGGTTCAGCATTTCTAGAGCTGGGGAGCTGCCAAGGTTTTCAGGTATCCTGCCAGTCAGTGAATTGTTGGACAGATCAAGAACAGATAAGGTGGGCATGTTTGTGATTGATTTGGGGATTCCACCCGTCAATTCGTTGTTTCGAAGGTTAAGGTTCACTAATTTTTGACAAGAAGCAATACTTTCTGGAATTGTGCCAGATATATGGGTGTTTGAAAGATCCAGCACTGAGAGAGATGGACAATTCTGGAACTCGTCAGGGATGTTTCCTCCAAAATTGTTGTGAGAGGCAATGAAGGTTTGAAGGGTTGGAATAGAAAGAATATCTGACGGTAGAGATGACTCAAGGTGGTTCCAAGATACATCAATGAAAGACAGTGATGTGGATGAGGTAATATCTGTAGGAATTTGCCCAGTGAAGTTGTTCTTTGCCAACTCCAGCCGTTGAAGGCCCAGGAGGTTTCCAAATCCAACTGGAATAGTTCCAGAAATAAGATTGTTCTGAATCCGAGCACGCACCAGAGACGAACAGTTTGCAAGTCCACTTGGAATGGAACCAGTGAAGGAATTGTTGAAGAGGATTAGTTTAGTGAGATTGCCTTTTGTGCACAAACCTGGAGGGATCTCCCCTGATAAAGAGTTAGAGGACACATCCAACCACTGCAAAGGAGAGTTCTGTCCAAGGTTTAGTGGCAAAGGACCTTGTAAAGAATTTTTCCATAACTCAAGCACCTGTAAATTTTTCAATTCTCCAAGCTTCTCTGGTACAGGACCAGTTAGTTTGTTGCTCATCAAATTTAAGAGCTGAAGATTTTCCAATTTAGTAAATTCTTGCGGAATCTCTCCTGAGATCTGATTGTCAGAGAGGTCCAAATATACCAGTGAAGTAATGTTGCCAAATTGAGGTGGTATTTTTCCTGCGAATTTGTTATGATACAAGTAAATTACGGTGAGTTTTTTCACCTTACCCAATTCAGGTGGAATTTTTCCACTGAGACCGCCTACAGCCAAGTCAAGGTATTGAAGACTGGTCAAGTTGCCAAACTCTGAAGGGATCTCACCTTCAAACTCATTGTATCCCATAATCAATGTCTCCAGAGAAGTAAGTTCCCCTAAATATCCTGGAATCCTCCCTGTGAAGTTATTGCCTGAAAGGCCTAGAAATTTGAGTTTCTGCAAATTCTTAAAACTCCTGGGGATTGAACTTATAAAATAGCCCCCTCGAAAATCAAGACTCTCAAGCAATGTTGCATTTCCAATATCTTCAGGAAGAAAGCCCGAAAAATCATTGCTTGATGCGTTAATTGATATCAGTCCTGCAGCTCTTCCAAGACCAGTGGGAAAGCTGCCAGTGAAGTAGTTCTGGCTCACATCAAAGCTCTTCAGAGAGGTGAGGTTGGACAGTGATTTGGGCAGTGATGAAGCAAAGTTGTTACAGCTTATGTTGAAAGAAGATAGGCTTGAAAGGAATTGAATATGGTCCCAAACACGACCACTAAGGTTCATGTTCGAGAGGTCAAGACTTTCCACCAAACCTTTAGAGTCGCAACCAACTCCAGTCCAGTTACAATGGTATGAACCTTGCTGTGTCACATTGCTTGGTAGTTGCCAGTCCTTCAGATAGTTCATTGGATCAATGAGATTGGATTTGATTGAGAGAAGAGTTGACAATTCATCATCTGCAGCAAAAACAAGAGAGAGGCCAACGTAACAATAGAAGAGCAGAAGGTGGGTTTGCATTTTGGTGGTTGTTCTCTGTGTTGGTTCCTCTTAATCTTGTTGCATTTTTCAGGGCAGGGAACAAGGAACTAAGGGGAGGCAAGGGAAGGTTCTTCTGAGTGATAAATTAGTTTATAGTTAAGCTAATAAGTGACAGACAACTGATGAGGAAAAGGATAATTAGTTAATTGGATATACGTGGGTACTTGGGATCTGAACCAGCTAATCATGTGCAACTGATGACTGTCAATCTTTGGACTCATTTGAAATCTCCTAGACATCATAACATGCACAGAATGTGTTCCAAAACTGCTTCAAATAAGTCAACCCAAGTGAGTAATTTAACTGCCCGTAATGTTCTTTATTTTGGCATTCCGCAACTTCGCATATTATGTTGTATTGAAGGAGAGATAGCACTCCGGAGGGGGCAAAAGGTAAAATATTTTCCTTATTTTAAGGTATTTCAGGACACTGTTCAACAATAAGCACATTAATTAGAGATTATCAGTCAAACTCCGAATGCTCTCTTCTCTGTGAGAATGATCATAAAAAAATTGTTAGTTCAACATTAACTGGACCATTGTCATAATGTACTCTTCAAAACATTTTCACTGAAGTAGTTTACCCTCACTCGCACACATTGTATTTTCAAGAACAACAAACACATTTAAATACATTTTAATACACTATCATGAATAAATATTGTATTCAAGGATGATAATGGATATCACAACCTTGACTATTTTAAACCCATTCTCAAACTTAATAAAAAATATTTTCCTCAGTGTAGGATTTTTTTTCAATTTTGATAGAGTTAAAGTTAGGTTTAATCTTTTTATTATCAAATTTTCAAATCTATCCCAAAATTTACCCTTATTTTTAGGTGAGGATAATATTGATCTAAAATATATAAACAGTGAATCAGTTCAATTTGTTATAATTTGACCTTAAAATAAATGGTTAAACTTAATAGAAATATATTTAATTAAGAAATTATTTGCTTAAACTAAGATTTTATTATTTTATCATTTATATCTGATGCATACCAAAGTCAAAGATGGACGAAATTCCTGATATAGGGTGGTTCAAAGTAATAGTGATAATGGTTCAAAGTGGTTTGCTAGCTTTAAAAGAGGACAATATTCTTGCAAAAAAACATTCTAACACATAAATTAGTGAAAATTTGGTCAGAATTAAGGTATAAGTAAAGAATCATAGGGACATTAGCGAAATTGTATCCTTTGTTAGTATAGTAAGCTATAACGTGACCGAAAAAATTATTATTTATTAAGAGTTATTAGAACGTGGTATGCATGCATGATAGGTAGAACATTTGGAAGGAAGTTTTGTCAAATTGACTGCAGTGGAGTGTTTAACCGTATCAATATCTTATGAATTAAACTAGTTATTTATCGAAAATAGTCTAATGTAAATTAACATTTAGTTAATTACACTTGTATTAATACCAAATATGATATGCAAATCCACCGTGGAAACACAGACACTTTGGAACTTTCTCTTCTCGAGTGAGTAACAGAAAAAGCAAGATGTGCATATATTATTAGGGAATGTGTTTTGTTTCAATCATTGTCTGTACCTACCAACCCCATTCCCTGTCATAAAGCAAATGTGTCCCATTCTATGGCCACCACATGGGCACATCTGGCTCTATGCTAATTATTACATAGATATTAAATAAAATTTATGAAGGTATATAGTATTAATGCATTATTATACATTCTTGTTTTTCCAATCAAAGATTAATAATTGGACCCACAAACAATGAGAGAGGAAGGGCTGGAAGCCATGTGAAATGGGCAAGTTCCTGAGGGGAGAGGAATAGTACCCATTTTTTTAGGACGAGAGGGAAAAGGAATAGTACTTGATCAACATAAAATAGTAGTTGGCCCCATAAACAATAGTACTTGATTCCTCATTATTGGAACTGATTTTTCCCAAAAGAAAAGGAAGCTGCTTAATGCTTACAACTATGTCATACGATATTATTTTCTTCTCATTTTGGAATCCACGAAAGGGTGAAAGCTTGGGTTCCCCACATGGCTCTATGCCATGGACTGTGGCCCACCACCGCCATTCATCATTTCTACAGATTTCCTTAATGATAGGGAAACCTTTCATTTCTTTTATGTCCTGTGTTTGAGAACAAAATAATGAGAAAAATGACTATAAAAATGATGAAAACTAAACTTTTTTTGGTCCGGTGGTGTTATTTCTTTTAACGTCGTTACCTAAACATAAGCGTGATCAAAATGAGAGAAAATATTAAATTAATTTATTCATAATTTTGTTTTTATAATATTATACTCCCTCCAAACATCAAAATGAGAGAAAATATTAAAGTTCTTTATTTTTTTATGTGCAAAATATATTGATAAGAGTATAAAGAATATTCTACTCTATTCACATCCAAATATCAAGAATCACAACATACAATACCTATAACTACAGAACATACTGATCATCCTAAATGGAAATAAACACCTAATCTTCTAATTTCGCCAAGGCATATATATCCACCCATAAGCCTCTACCTAAAAATTAACAACATAATATGTTACAAAGGATTAATTAATACACTAATGTGAAAAAGAAAGAGGCAAAGATCAATATCTAATTTTGACTAAATCATGCAAACCTATAAAACTAATTAATTTGCTCCTTTTTTAAGATTACTTTATTACTCAAAAGTCAATTGTGACTAGCTAACTGTGTGCCATAAGAGAATATGATCATTTTTATTTCTATGTTTTTTTCTTTTCTTTTTACCAGTTGGCAAGTTGGATAACCACTCCCGTTGGTTTGAGTTCACCAATGCATAATGACTGATAAATGGATTTTGGCATGACATTTATGGAAGCTCCTAGATCCAACATAGCTTGATTGATCTCCTTGTTTCCTATGACACATGGAATGGTGAAAGTCCCTAGATCCTTGCATTTAGAAGGAATGCTTGGTTGGATGATGACAGAAACATTTCTACCCATGCTCACCTTCTTATTTTCCTTCAGTCTCCTTCTGTGAGTACACAAATCCTTGAGAAACTTGGTGATAAGTCTGTAATTAGGCCCTCTTTTACAGCCCATATATTCATATTTGACATTTATTTTATTTGAATTTTACACTAATTTATATATTAATTGTGCAGTTTGGTATAAAGAGACTGCAAATGGATTTTGGATGCATTTTGGACCCAAATTGATGGAAGATTAGAGCTTCACAGCAGTCAGCACGCCCAGATTCATTCAATAAGCACGGGAGTGCTTCGAGCCCATGCACGGTCGTGCTTAAGACCTTGCATGGCCGTGTTCATCTGCGGGAAGCCCAATTATGAAGATATTTTAGGGTTTTCAAATCTTATAAAAGTGAAGATCTCAGGCATCATAAGGATACCGTTTTTACATCTTGGCTTTGACTCTAGAATGCATCTGATCTCGTCTTTCTTGCACAGGATCCTTAGCACATGCTTGACGATACTTGGAGTTTCAAGCAATCGTACTTGAAGACTAGGAACACATCTCACACTCTAGTTTGCTATTTCTTTTGATTATGGTTTTGTTTATGATTGTTTTAGTTTTTTTCTTTAGCATGAGTAACTAAGTCCATAGTTAGGGCTATGGGAACTATTGTTCATGAATTTATGGAATTTTGATATTTAAATTTAAATTTGATTTCTGTTTTGTGATTTTATCCTATTGCGCTTCTTTCTTAATCCTAATTAATTATATCGTCAGGCGACCGTACCTCGGTTAATTAATAGATCTATAGGGTAAAACGAGACAAAGGATTAGGTAGACCAAACCAATATTTCTCTTCTAATCGTTATTAAATTAACAAATTCGTAAGCTCCTAAAGCTTTCTTAAATTAATGTCTTGCATGACCATTGAGGATGTCAATTTAGAGAAAAGATTATTAATATTGCATGATCATTGGATATTAATAGTATTCGTATGAATAATTGGTAATCACAAGGAAATTGAATTTAGAGTTAAATAGAAAAATAACATAAATGATTGAATGAGAAAACCCATACGCCCTAGGTTCCTCTCCGATAAGTTTAACCAAGGCGTGCAGTGTATTCCTTGCTCTTAGTTTTATAATTGATTTTATAAATTCTTATTTTTAATCAATCTCGTATCTTTGAAGCTTAAACAATTGAATTAGGAAATTCTTAGTAATTGAAAATCAATCTTTGTGGGACGATATTTCGAGAACTTAATTTAAGAACCCTTTATTACTTCTTAATGGGTACACTTGCCCTCCGAACACTTGGCATACTTTAGAATCTGTTTGATGGTTTCTAGAAGTGGAATGTTGACTTCCACTTTTCTGAATGTGTCCATAATCTCCTTGTCCAATTCAGCTTTTGCCCGCTTCTTATTTTGTGTCACTTTGTTGGGGAAAGGCAGTGGAATAACTTGTTCAAATTGCTTGCCGCTACTGCAACTGGTTGGTTCTGTACTATCTTTTTTCATTTATGCAGAATTGAATTTTTCTGGTTGGTCTACAGAATCTGGTTCATTATTTCTCTCTGCAGCATCAGGAACCTCTAGTTGTTTGCCACTCCTCAAAGTGATGGAACTCACATTCTTGGGATTGCTTATGAATTAGGAGGGAAGACTACCAGAACCTTGAGACTTCAGCTTGTTTACTATTGTTGCTAACTGACCATTCTGTGTTTGCAGATTTTGGATGTTGGCTTCTGTTCTTTGCTGGAATTGGACACTGCTAGTTGCCATCTGTTTCACCAATTATGCCAAGTTTGGTTCTGAGCCACTGCATTGTGGTTGATCTGGTTTAGCTTGTGGGTATTGCTGTCTCACGTTTGGTCCTGCAGCATTATACTTAAACTGGTTAGAATTATTGCCATACCTCAAATTTGGGTGGTCTCTCCAGCCAGGATTATATGTATTGGAGACTGGATCATAATTCCTCTGCTAGTTCTGTTGTTGTTGGTAAGGTCTCCTAGGAAAAATTCCTGCAACAGTTTCAGTATTTTCTTGCAGCTGTGGACATTGTTCTGTTTGATGTCCTGGTATGAAGCAAATTCCACAAACGTTTGCTGCTGGTTGCTGAAGCAAATTCTACAAAAGTTGTCAACTCATTTATTCTATTCTCCATCCTCTACTGGTTTGTATCAGAGGTTTGCAGTTCATTCACTCATCTTGTTGACACTATGGCTTGGGTACTAAACTGTTGAGCATTTGCAGCCATGTTTACAATTAATTCATGAGCTACAGTAGGGATTTTATCCACCAAAGCTCCTCCAAAAGCAGCATCAACCATACTTTTATCCATTGGCACGAGTCCTTCATAAAAATACTGAATGAGAAGTTGGTCACTAATCTGATGGTGTAGACAACTTGCACACAATTTCTTGAATCTCTCCCAATACTCATGCCAGGTCTCACCCGAAATTTGTCTTATGCCACAAATTTCTTTTCTGATGGAGGCAGTTCTTGAGGCAGGGAAGAATTTTTTCAGAAACATCCTCTTCATGTCTTGCCATCTCGTGATGGAACCTGGATGCAAGTAGTATAACCAGTCCTTGGCAGATCCATCTAAAGAGAAAGGGAATTCCCTCAGCTTGATGTGATCTTCCTCCACTCCATGCGATTTCATGGTTGAACACACCATATAAAATTCCTTCAAGTGCTTGTGAGGGTCCTCTCCAACTGAGCCATGAAACTTAGGCAACAAATGTATTAGCTCAAATTTTAGCTTGAAGTCTGCATCCAAATTCGGATACTGAATTGCCAAAGCTTGATAGTTGACGTTTGGTGCTGCAAGTTCCTTCAAGGTCCTGTCTATGCTTCCTAAAGAATCAGAATCAACAGCAAAATTGTTAGCAGAATTATTCTCAAACGAACCTTTCTTAGCTTTTCTAATTTGTCTAAAAGCCCTTCTAATTCAGGATCAAATTCAACTAAGTCTGGATTTGGATTAGATCTAGTCATGCACTAATAGAAAACTGCAACAACAAACAGTAAAACTACCAATGCAGGGGTGAAGTAAGCAACATGCAAAATTACTCAAATTGTTTGCTACCCTAAGTTTAAACTATAAAAATCTGAAACTTAGATTGAAATCACAACCGGCCGTCAGCTTGTTGCCATTGCGTAGATCTCGTTGAGCCATATGAAATGCATATATAACAATAGAAAATTGGAGCTGTATGAAAAAAGTTATGCCATTTTTAAGTTTTGCGGCAGAGATGTATACGGTCAATTACACACCCAGCTTACCGTGTATATATCTGTGTGAGTGTTCTGTTTTAAAATTTACTGGCAGTGATCTACACGGTCATTTACACGGCCGTGTATATTTTTTTACGAATGCAGAAACAGCAACACAATTGAATTGAATGATGTAATACTAAGCAAGGATAGATGACTACATACTATGCTATTCAAAGGCTACCAAAATAAAATGTAGAGACATAATTATGCTAAAGGAAAAAAAAATGTTAATGACATAATACAGATAACATCATCATCTCCGGCAACGACACCAAAATTTTATCACGAGTGTCGTGCTCGAACAAATTATTAAAAACTGAATTGAATAAAAATTATGTAGTAAGAGGTGCAATCTGAGTCGTCTCTCAATGATGATAATGTTATACGATTATGAATTTGGATGGGGTTTGATTTATACAATAACACTGATTAGAATAAAAAATTAACAAGAATTGAAAACTCTAATTCAAGAATTTAGAAGAACTATGACCATTCTATCATCGGATTCCAAAATGATGCATCAGCCAACAAGTTAATGATTAACATTAAATTTGAATGAAAAATCAATTCAAATTAAGCATTCACATGAAGACCCTCATGCATTTGATTAACACACAATCGCTCAAAGTTCAGAAACCTCTAAAACCTAATTGATTTGTGTTAATTTAATTCATCAATGCCATTAATCTTAGATCTCAAACCTGAAAATGTAATTCACATTCCTTCAAAAATTAATTACATACATCAACCGAATAATATGTAATCAAACAACTGCACAATTATCAATTCAAATGAATAACTTCAATTCGAAAATCTAATTAGCAAAAGGAAAATGAAGGAAGAGATGAAACCGGATTTGTTGTTGAATGAATTGTGAAACCGATCCTCAAGAATATCTCAGCCCTTTTTCAATCCTTGAATTAAATGAAAGTCTAAGCCTCCATTAATGGAGGAAAACGAAAGGTTAAAACTTGAGAGAAGAGAAGAGGCAAAGAAGAAGAGACAAAAACCCTAAAACTTGTATATTTCCTCCCGAAAAACAACTTTTTCAACCTCTGCCCTAATTTAAATACAAGCCTTTTTAAGGGTCAAAATGTAAGAACGAATTAATAATTATTTAATGGGTTCTGATAGAGAGAGAGGGTTCTGATAATGGGGGAGGAGAAGAGGAGACGCGGTTTTAATGGGTTTCAATCATTACAGACGGGAAAATCCGTCTGTAATGGGTTTAATGAAACGGTGCGTTTCAGGAGGCACATTACAGACGGATTTTTCCGTCTGTAAATGCGTCAATCCCATTTATAGACGGAAAAATCCGTCTGTAATGTGCCACCTGAAAGGTCGGCTAAAACCGCCATATTTACAGACGGAAAAATCTGTCTGTAATTTCCCGCTATAATATTTCGTCCTATTTTCAAATTATAGACGGAAAAATCCGTCTGTAATTGCTGTCTATAACGTTTGGCGCCAAAAGGCAGGCTAAATACAAACGGATTTTACAGACGGGGTAAAATCCGTCTGTATTACAGACGGGGTAAAATCCGTCTGTATTACAGACGGATTTTTCAGAAAATAAAAAAAAAATATTTCACAAATCCGTCTGTAAAGCCGTCTGTAATACAGACAGATTTTACCCCGTCTATAAAATCCGTCTATATTAAGCGATTTTCTAGTAGTGATTAATCCTCTCCTGAATAGTTGTCTCTGTAATCCTTATTTGTTCAAGTTTGAATTTTGGAGGGAAAGTTATACTTGTAATTGCTGCCCAGTGTCCATGCTAAATTTGAGAAGATATTGTGTGGTATTTTTGGCCATGAAGATCTGTCCGTTTTGATTTCTGATATGAAGAGAAACTGTAGCCCTAGCTGTTAGCTTCACAACGCAACTAGAATGGCCTTAAACAGATATCTGTTGACTGAGATATGGCGCAAATACTGCACCAAGGTCAGAAACTGTAAGTGCATATTTCTGACTTTTTCCAGGCCCAGTTTCATCATCTTATCATCAGAATTGGTTTCTAACCTCTTCATAGGAATTATGTGCCTTTCTCTCAACTTTCCTAAAAATCAAGAATCATAATGAAATGAGCTCTACAACTCAAGATATGGCCTAAAAACAAAAATAGTATTAAAATTTGCCTAATGTTGGAAAAATTAAATAAAGCCCAAATAAAATTCAAACATCATAAAATGGTCCAATTCAAACCAATTAGGTACAAAAGAGGATTAATGAGCTAGGAATGAGAGGAAATAAGATTGTAAAAATTCCAATTGATCAAGTCCTCAGTGTTAGAATATGTTTGATGCTGCTCTAGACCTTTACTCATTTTGGTTGTGTAATTATTTTATGGGATTTCATGTATTTTGATAAACACTTTACAAATTATAGTAATCAATGTATGTGTGTGTATGTGTGTGTGTGTGTATACATACATACATACATATATATATATATATATATATATATATATATATATAACAAACTCAACACTTATATTTGTAAATTATTCCTAGACCATAATTTTATTTATTGTTATTGTAGGAATATTGCATTATCGGTAAGCCTTGCAGATGATTTTATTCATTAAAAAAAATATTTATTCATATTTATAAATCTGTTGAACACAAAAATTTATACTTTATTTCAATCTTATATAAACAAATAAATAGTTTAAGAATCAAAAAGTTAGGATGTTACGGAAAAGACTTGGTAAAGATATGAATAGCTTGGTCTTCAGTTGTGCAATAAATCAAACTTATATCTCCATTTTCTTACACTTCTCTTAAATAAAACAACTTGACATGAAAATGTTTAGTCTTTCCATGAAATATAAGATTGTGTGATATTGAAATTTTTGCTCGATTGTCAACAAAAATTTGTGTTTTGTTCTTGCTTTAAGCTTAAATTAAATCTACCAAGATATTCCTTAACGAAATAGCTTGATTTACAACTATTATTGTAGCAATGAATTCAGCTTATGTTATTGACTAAGCTACAATCTCTTATTTTTTTCAACACCAAGAGAAAACACATAGACTCGTACTAAAATAATGGAATGAAGTACTCTTCATATCATCCAAGCTACCTACCTGCCTAATCATTGTAAATCCTTTTGATAAAGTATACACCTAGCCATCTTTATGATTGATCTATTTTTCCTTTCATTCATCCCATTTTGTTGAGAATTGAAATTGATTTGCTACATGCCCTATTTTGTTGTTAGATCTCAGAGTTTAAATATGGCAGTCACTTTGATTTTCAACATGAGCTTTGAATTTCTAGAATACCTCAACCATTTTTGAATTGTGTCTAAGAAAATAAATCCATCACATTATGGTTAAGTTATCAATAAAAATGATATAATAAAGACTTCCCTTTAGTGATGGGGTTCTTTTTGGTTCAACAATATATGTGTAAACAAGTTAGAGCTTCTAACTTTCGCTTCATGCACTTTTAGAAAATAATTTCTGTGTTTGCTTCCTGAACTGACAAGTTTCACATTTAACTAGCTTTTCAATTAAGGAAGGAACTCCATAAATTAGTTGGTTTTTAGCATGTAGTTCATTCCTAAATGATTGAAATAACATAGCCTTTGTGCTAAAGATCAATTGAATTGCTTATAACTGGAAATGTAGCTTGCTCATCCTTCGTTGGATCAAGTGACAAGCTCTTGCTTTTCATCTTGATTTTGAAAATTTCTTATCTTGTTGAATACTTGATTATGTGACTTTTATCTTCAAAAAGAACTTTGAATCCTTTCTCAAGTAGTTTTCTAACACTAAGCAAGTTTTGATTAATTTCAAGTATATATAGCACATCAGTTAGTTTTTTCATACCTAAGTAGCTTATTATAGCTATTGTTCACTTTCCTTTTACTAAAATGTGTTCACCATTTCTAATTTTGACCCATTTAACTTCAATGCTCTCCAATTTCTTGAACAGCTCTTTGTTATAGGCTATGTGATTAGTACAATCACTATCAATCAGCCAAGACTAGCATAAGTTATTGTTGGAAAAACATGTTGCAATGAAGAGGTGGTCTATTTCTTGCTTCTATTATGCATTTTTTGCCTTAATCGTAACTTATTGGAATTTAGCTTTGTGAATTACAACTTCATGCCCTATTTGGTTCCATTTTTTACATTTTGCATCCAACCTCCTCCAATATTTGATGTTTTGTCACTAGAAATGGCCTCAATTGCAGCTACGTCTTTCTTGCTTTTTTTTTTTTCTTCTTTCCTTTATCTCTAAGTTGATGTTTTGACTGCATAACTCCTTCTATTGTACATTTGTTTCTAATAAGTCTTCCTCTCTTCAAAAGCCTACCAAGCATTGATCACTTCTGCCAAAGAAATACTTCTATGATCCTTAGTATTTTCTAAAGCAAAAATTGAAGCTTCAACTTCTCTCAGGCACAGTTACAAATATCTTTTGAACTATCCTAGAATCAGATAGTTCAACACCAAGTAGTCTTTATTTTTATTATTTCAAATTTTTGAATAAGACTCAGCACTTTCATACCTTTAATATGTTTGGCACCTTGATATTCATCTTAAAGGTAGAGCTAAATGGCATGAGCTGATTCTAAATTCATAATTTTGGTGAAAATTGAGGATGAAACAATAGTAAATAGTTTTTGCTTTTGACTTATTTGTTTTTCTTCCTTTATGGTTTCTAATTTGAGCCATTGTGAGATTATCTGATAAAGTTGGAACATGATAATTAACTTCTGCTACAGTTTTCCAAACATCAATAACTTTAAGATAAGCTTCTATATGCGCTGCCTAAATCTCGTAATTGTCCCTATCAAAGATCATTGGAGTTGTTTGAGTTAAACCAGTATCAACATTCATGGTTGGTAAGGCCAGTTCTAAAAAGGGAAGGTTAGTGTCTAGGTGCTCTAAAAACTCATAAAGATGTTGTAAGAGAATAGTATACAAGAAGAATATGAGAGAAAGAAAACTAAATTTCTATGTATGTGCTCTTGTAATATCAATAGGGCTCAATACAAGAATCTATAGACATAGTTGGTTAATTCTGTTTGTTACAAGAGGTAACTAATCTCTAAATATCTAACCGTGTAACCAACTTGTTCTAAAGAGATTAAAATGGAAATTACAATCAAGTGATAGCTGTTTTCTTTCACCCTCCCTTAAAACCAATGTCACCGTAGAATAGACAATGAGTTTTGGTCTTATACTTAGGAAAATGCCACTGGATGGCGCCTTGGTTAATAAATTTGCAATCTGAAACTGTGACGGTATGTGGCTGACTATGATGTCTCCTTGTACCACTTTTTCTCTCTCAAACCATAAGTCTAACTCAAAATGTTTCGACTTTAAATGTAAGATAGGATTTCTTGTAATTAGTACTGTACTTTGATTTTCACACTATATCAATGGTGGCTTCTGAGGACATAATTTGAGTTTTGTAAGAAGATATGTGAACCTTCCAATTTCTGCTATAATTGCTATAAGAGCTCAAAATTTTGCTTTTATACTGGACCTGCTGACAACATGCTGCTTTTTGGTAATCCATGAGACCAAGTTTTTGCTAATATACACACAATATCTTGTGGTGATCTCATATCAGTTCTGTTAAATGCCCAACTTGCATCTAAGTAACCATTGATGTGCAAGTTTTCTGACTTTTGGAAGAGAAGCCCATGATCCTTTGTGTCGTTCAAGTATCCGAGTACTCTCTTTGAAACCTTCCAGAGTTTTTCTAAAGGCTTGCATATGTATTGACATAATTTTTTTACTGCATAGGAGACATCTGGTCTTGTTATTGTTGCATATTGCATAGCTCTAATAACGCTTTTGTACAGAGTAGGATCATGAAAAACAGTTGTGCCATTCATTGTGAACTTGTAATTTGGAGCTAATAGTGTCTTGATTGGTTTGGTTTCCTGCATGTTAACTTTCTTTAGTAAGTCACTTACGTATTTAGTCTGATTTAGAAGAAGTTTACCATCCTTTATTTCCTTTGCTGGTATGTCAAGGAAATAACGTAACTTTTCCATGTCTTTCAGTGGAAACAAAATATTCAATCTTTGAATAATGTGTTATATCGAGTTAGGTGAGCTGTCTGTAATTAGTATGTCATCTACATAGACCAAAAAATAAGTGGTAAAAACAACAGTTGTATGTAAAAAATAGTGAATTATCACACTTTACAAGAACAAATGAGTAGAGGCCAATTTTGCAAACCAAGCTCTTTGAGCTTGTTTCAGGCCATAAATGGCCTTTTATAACTTACAAACTAGATGGTCTGGAGGTTGTCTCATATAGACCTCTTCTTTGAGAGGTCCATTCAAAAAGGCATTATTAATGCTGTCTAATATACCAGCCTTTAGTTAAAGCAATAGAGAGTATAACACATATAGTGACAGATTTGACTACAGGACTAAAAGTTTCATTGTACTTAATTTCCTCTTTTTGGTTAAAACCTTGGGCAACTAAACGTGCCTTGTATTTAGAAATAAAGCCATTTAAATTTTTTTTTATTCTAAAAATTCACTTTCAATCTATAGCTTTCCTGTTCATTGGAAGGGGTACCAGTTCCCAAGTTCTGTTTCTAATGAGAGCATTAATCTCTTCCTACATTGTTGTGCATCATTATGAGTTGTCTAAGGCTTGATTCACTATAGAAGGCTTTATTTTAGACAATAGTGTCTTTGGTTTGAAAATGCTTGCTTTACCACATGTTATCATGGAGTGTGTATTTGTTAAGGTAGTTGGTGTATAGATAGGCTCAGATGGTGGAGATTCAGAAACTGGTTGAATAATGTTTATATTAGGTGCAACAAGTAGAGAAGTAGATGGTATGGTTGTTAAAGTAATGGCAGCTATGTTAGGAATATTTACAGGTATAGCATCAACTATTGTAGGAATGGCAGGAATGCTAAGCAATTTTGTAGGAATAGTTCCTGTAGAAGTATCATCATTAAAGAAGTTGTTAGTTTTAGCATTCATAAAAAATTATGTCATACAATATAAATTTTTCCATTTGCATTTATGCATTTATAACCTTTATGATTACAAGCATAACCAATGAAAATGCATGGTTCTGACTTAAAATCCATTTTATGTTTTTTATAAGGTCGGATGTAAGAATAACAAAGGCAACCAAAGCATTTAAAAATAGAATAATCAAGTATTCTATTGAATAACTTTTCAAATGGACTTTTTAGTTTTAGAATAGGAGAAGGTAATCTAATTAATTATGAACATAGCAGTAGAGAAAACATGCATCTAATAATCAGATGGTAAATATGATTCAGCTAATAAAGTTAGACCAACCTTAGTGATATGTTTGTACTTTCTCTCTGTAAAACCATTCTGCTCATGAGTGTAAGCACAACTTATTTTATTATTTATACTATTTGCAACCAGATAATTCTTAAAATGCAGATATTCTTTAGCATTATCAGTTTATATGCATTTGATTTGCTTGTCTAATTGTAAATATCATATTTTTGAAAGTAAGAAAAGACTGTAATGCTTTAGATTTTTTATGTAAGAAAATAAAGCCATGTAAATTTTGTGCAAGAATCTATAAACAAAATGTAGTACCTATGGCATCATGTGAAGGAGTGGGACTTAATCCCCATATATCAAAGTATATCATTTGTAATGGTTTAATATATCTAGTATCAAACATAGAATATGGTTGCTTATGTATTTTCCCTAAACAACATGCTGAACGAACACTAGTAGTATTAATAGAATATGGTATATTACACTAATTTAGTACATGTCTAGTAATTCTCTTAGAGCAGTGTCTTAGTTTACAATGCCATAAATTAGAATTGATCAAATCTATAGAACTAGTAAAGGTAGTAATTGACGTAGAATTAGAACAAGGAACTAGCTGAAGATCTTCAAAAGCATAGTCTTTTATGTGATAGATCTCCCTCAAGCAAGACCTTCTTGGTTCCCTGTGATTTCACGAAACATTTTTCAGGGTGAAACACAAAAAATATTGCATTATCTCTAGCAAACTTTGCTGCATTAATTAGATTTTTCTTTATTGCCAAAACATGTACTAAAATTTTCAAATCAAATGAATTTTTAAATTTAGAAGACACAAATTTAGAATTTTCTTTGTAAGTTATGCTAAGTTTGTTGCCATTTCCAACTTGAACTTTAGAGTTACCATTGTAATCAGATCTGATGGTGACATTATTAATGTCATGAGTAAGGTGGTGAGTAGCACCAGTGTTAGGATACCAAGTATCCTCAAGTTAGAGATATTACTTGAAAAGGCTAGCATTGCTTTAGGAATGTGATCAGTCTTGTGACTTGTTTTAGCATTAGAAGATTCAGGATTAAGTAATTCTTCATCATATCGATGCCAACAGTGGTATGTTGAGTGTCCAATCTTACCACACAATTGACATTGTGGTCTTGAGCCTCTACCAGCATTTGGCTGAGTGACATTGAATCTATGTGTTTGCTACGGCCTCCTGATTGCGACCTTAACCTCTTCCTCTCAAAGAAGTGAAAGATTGGTTCTTAGCCTTGTTTTTCTATTGAACAAGATTTGCTTGCACCAATGTGGTGTCTCTGCTGTGATGTCTCTAAAGCCTTTCTTCTTGATGCATCAAAGTTGCCTCAATTTCTAAGATAGTATAGGAGTTTGTCCTTGTGATACATGAGGTAATCATGGAGTTATATTTGTAACATCCTCTTTTCATTTTTTGGTAATTTATGTTTTGTTTAATATTAAGTAGTATTAGAGTGCATTTAGAAGAGCATATAGAGAATTTTTAGAAAGATTCTGGTGTAGGAGATATCGCTCAGGAGAGGTAAATCTTGCCCAAGCGAGATTGTGCGTGCAGAAATACATTATTGTAGGGCAATCTCGCTCAAGCGAGATAAGATAGATGCAGTCCAACTGTCACCTTGCTCAAGCGAGAGTGATCTTGCTCAGGCGAGGTGGGATCTCGTCCAGGCAATATGGAAAGCTTAGGCGAGGACCCACAGGAGAAAGATTATGCTCTCTGGACACCATCTCGCTCAGGCGAGATGGAGCTTGCTCAAGTGAGCATATCAGAAAATAGTGGGCGAGATTACTGTCTACATATCTCGCTCAAGTGACAGACCCGTCCCTCAAGCGAGATGTCACTTAAGCGAGCTGTTCCTCGCTCAAGCGAGAATGGGCAGGGCTGAGGGGTATTTAAGAGATTTTTAATATGAAAATTTCATTTCATTTTAAACTCACGTCCCTCTCTCAAGTTTTCTCTGAACCCGCTCTTCCTTTTACCTAGATAAAAGCCTCAAAAACTCTTATTTCTCTTCAAAGTTGAACTTAGACGTTGAAGCTAAGCGAGTCTTAGTTTCTTCAGATTAAACTTGATTTTCTCCTATCGTTTTTCCTATTTTTGTTTCTTATGAATATCTCTTAATGTTCAAGAGAACTTTCATAACTAACCTTTGATCATTTTCAATATCTCTTTGTGAAAGTATCTTTGAGGTAAGGAGAGTTCTATTTTATCGTTATACTACAGTATTTATTTTGTGCTCTTAGAGCATTGTTATATGAATATTTTATGAGAATATGTGGTTGAGATAGTTATTGTGTGAACAATGAAGGAAAACGATGTTTGTTTGATTGTTTGGACTAATTGATTGTTTAGGCTAAATGGCTGATATGTGCTTATATGCATTATATGATGAGTATTTAATGTGGAATATTGTCACAAAACCGAGAGAATACTAACTAGCAAGTGTACTAGGTAGTTGTAGCAAGTAATAAAATTTGGAATTCAGTTTGAGTCCTAACTATTGGCCTCAGGAATTAGTTCTATCAATTACCACTTCACAAATCAATAACTAGTTGAGCCAAATGAATATTAGAGATGTTTTGAGTCAATTGAGAACAAAAGCAATAAAGTGTAGAAATCAGAAAATAACAACAAAACAGAGTAACAAATTTAGAATGAATTGATGTGTGAATGGAGTTAGGATTGATTTCACCTCTTTATCAATTGCAAACCTGAAGTAGATTTGAACTCTAAGTTCCTTAATTGATTGATGATCAATTTCACTTATTTAATCAAAGGACAATCTCTTGCCTCAATGATCCTAATATTCAATTAACTACCCCAATTCCTTAGCTGTAAATCAATCAAACATTACATTAAGTATGAGAAATTAAGAGATCACAAGATCACAAATTCTTATCCCTAAGATATCCATAATCTTGACATTCAATTCAGATTTGAGAAATTAACTCAACTTCCATTGATGAAAATCTTCTACGTCAATTCAATTGAATAGCCAATTCAATAATTGTATTACGAAAAGAATTAAACGTTCAACACAATCAAGATCTTAAAATCTAGATCCACAATCAATTTACAATATCAAAATCGAATCCATCAATCTATAAGAAAAAGAAATTAGAACATGTTCCTAAATGAAAAAGAGAGAGAAAGAGTAGAAGAAGAGGAGCTGTAGAATTTCTTCATAAATCCAGTCCCCAACCTGATTCCTTAAGGTCCAGAGCTTGGAAGTCACCCTCAATCTCCCTCTCTAACTCTCCTAAGGTGTGAAAAAGTAAAAATGAGAAAAGATCGCAAGTTTCTGAGCTAATATATCTTATATTTATAGATTTCCTGCCTTTCTGGCGTGGTTACTTTTATAAAATAAAGTAACCATGCAGAAGCCTTTTTGTAACCTTCATGACTGGAACAATCACTTTTGTTTATAATAGTAGTAACGCAGAGATGGATTCTCTCAAATAACATGTGCGTGATCACTTTTATTGACAAAAGGAGCCACGCGCAACTTGTTTTTCTAGAATGCTCTCTGGAACAATCACTTTTATTGACAAAAGTAACAACGCGCAACTTGTTTTGCTCTTTACTCATGCGCGTGATCACTTTACTGAAAAATAGTGATCACGCGCAGCTTATTCCTCTTTTCAGACTTGCACGTCTTCACTTTACTAAAAAATAATGATCATCCACAAGTTGTTCTTCTCACCCTAGCTCTGGAACAATTACTATTATCAGAAATAGTGATCATGCACAAGTTGTTCTTCTCACCCCAACTCTGAAACAATCACTATTATCAGAAATAGTAATCACACAGGATCTCTCTTCATGGATGTTGTTACTATTGTTAGAAAAAGTTGTAACACACAAGTTAGTCCTTGAAATTAGACTCTGGAATGATCACTTTTTTTTTTAAATAGTGATCACGCCCAACAACTAGCTTCATTAATCCTTGTTCTTTGTCTCCAAAATTGCTACTTTTTTCTACTTTCTCTTCTTCAATCCTTATCCTCAAGACTCTTACCTTACAATCTCTTGCAAAACCAACAAAATTATATCAGAATTTTATCAAATTTACATAATTTGAATTACTAAAGACAACAATTTACTTTATTGAATATTTATATATTTTTGTGCAGTTTTCACTTTCCAAATTACATTTTCTATCAAAAATAACCTAGAAAACTACATAAAAACCTAGTAAAATCTACATTTATCAAATATTATGAAATTTGTTGAGCGATTATGTTGTGATTTTATGAAATATGTCTGAGTAAAATGATATGTTGAAATGATATTGATCTGAAAGGATTTAACGGTTGTAAGTATATCAGTAAGTTTATGAGTGGAATGGAATTAGTCTAGAAGTGTTTTACTAAGCACGATCTTATGAATGAGAAAGAGAATAACTCTGAGAATGACCTGAGAGTCAGATATGGATTGGATCTAGTATGAATAGTGACAGAGATACACTGGGGTATAGAGTCTGGAGACGATAAAAATCTAGAAAAAACGTAGGGTGGTGAGCGACATTCGAGTATGTGTACACACTTTTTTTGAGAGCAAATGTGTCACATGGCCTCACACTCGTTTCCTAACTAGACTTTGACTATGCCTTTGCTAAGAGCCCGATTATTGTACATGTTGTATCCGTGTGTATGGGCTAACCGGTGACTATTTATCTAGTTGAGTAAGACCTCAAGAAATGTTAAAGGCATCGATATATGTGATCACAGTGCACTGGGAGTGTGTATTGGAATGAGAGGATGGATAATAGATAATAAATTATGAATGATGTGTATTTGAATATGTTTGCTATGTGAAATTAGTGTAAATATGGATATGTTGCATTTATACTATAAATTACAGTTAGGACTCCAACAACCCTCACCTATATATTCATCTATCACGACCACGACTATCTCGGAAGACCGTCCAGATGGACATTTGAGCGTGTCATTGGTACATAAGTTAAAGCTGATTCAGGCGATCAATACCTGGGATTAGATGAGGATCTAGATTCGAAAGATTTAGTCGAGATAGAGAGCTGGCATGAGACTAATAACTAGGACTGGTCTTTAGTGTTTGGTATGGGGGAAACAACTCTAAGACTTATATTTGTTTATGTAATGTAAATATTGTTCTAAGTCCCATATATTTTGACAAACAGTTGTAATTTTTATGTTGACATATGTAATGTATATTTAGATCTCCCATGAAGAATATTAAGTTTTAGTTGTGATATTTATTTACTCTTTACAATATTTATTATTGTTGTTATGTTAGTACTGTAAAGTTTGAAATTCTCATTTACATACAAAAACTTAAAACAAAATTTCACTAATTTGCTATAATAAGTTCATTATATTTTGAAATTGATGCTTTATTTCAAATGATTAAGAATAAAATATATATTGTACAAATTTTTGATTTAGGATGTTACAGTGTTCCTTTGGTAAACCATCAAAAACCGCATTGATGTGCTCTTCAGCAGATAATGGAGAACCTATTATAGCAAAGGTTTCTACCAATTGTTTAATTTGAATAAGACATTTAGAGATAGAGTTACCTTTCTTGATATTTCTCAATTGAAGCTTGAGTTGTTTAACCCTAGCTTTGGTTTGACTGGCGAAATAGGTTTTGAGGATCTGTTATATTTGGTAACTCCATTTACAACTCATGACTCGCACCTTGAATTGTGTATCCATTGACTCAAGCATCTAAGAATTCAATAGGTTGTCTTGTTACTCGAAGGCAGTGTTCATGGTTCCTTTGGCTTCATCTTCTTTGGAGAGATATTGCAGTGGAATTGCATCGAGGCTAAGGACATGTATCTTCAAGCAATAACCCTTGATCATGGATTCAGCATGTTGCATTCATGTTAGGTGTCTATTTTCGATCAATTTACTAGAAATCGTAAAAGAAAACGTTTGAGGGATAAACGTTATGGACTCGGAAGCCATTCATGGATCTGGGAGACTCTACTAATAGAGAATAGAATGTAGGAAGAAGTGAAAGAAAGAAAACTAAATTTTTGTGTATATATATACTCTTATAAAATCAAAAGGACTTAATATAAGAATCTATAGACCTAATTGATCAATCTTGTTTGTTACAAGAGGTAACTAATTCTCTAAATATTTAACTATGTAACCAACATATTTTAAAAGAGATTAAAATAAAAATTATAATTAGGTGACAACTACGGTTCTTTCATATGCTTACAAGTCTTTCAAGAAGAGCTCTTTAATATCAATTGTTATTCTCTTAAACGTAAAAAAAAAAAAAAATAGAAAGTAAAAAAAATTAATAATAAAAAAAGTTCCTTATAATTTTATTGAATAAACTTGAATTTAAATACATAAAAGATGAAATCATATCCCACAATTCTAATTACAAAATAACAATTTTGAAAATCACTTGCGAAAAGATAAAAACAACTTATCTACTAACAATTAATAAACAATATCTGATGAACAAAATAATATTTGACTTATTAAAATTAATAAAAAAATAAAAAAATCCAACAGTTTTTCAAAGGTACGTTTCAACACTATATAGTCATAATTCTTTTGTTTAATTGCGTAAAGACTCATGACATAAAATTATAATTTTAAATTATTAAATTTATTTTGATGACACAAATGAGAATAGTCATGGGTATGACAATAGTAGGTTTGAATAAAAAAGATTAATTTACAAGAGAAAGTAACAGTCGCAATAACATTATTTGAAAGAGTTTCATAACCGATAATTATGCGCAAGAGTTTTTTATTTTTAAGAAAAAAATTAAATTTAAAAAATCTGGACTCAGCTATTTCAGTGTGTGTATATATATATATGACTTAAATTCAAGTTGTGCTTGGATTTCCACGGTTGTACTATGAATAACATAGCTAGCTATAGCAGTTTCTACAAAGATCTTCCACGTTGGTGAACGGAAAGGACGAAACTTTCGATTTAGTAAACTAATAATCTTAAACCAAAAGAAACAAAAAAACTAATAATCTAATATTTATGTATATAAGAAATAAGAAACTGCAGTCCAAAGCTAAAATCAATTTGTAGAGGATAATGCTAAGAGTAAAACCTATTCAAAATTTTGCTTCCTTTCGTCACATAAGCACGAAAGTCTTGTGAAAATTTATGTCAGCAGAAATGTTAATTACGTTTTTTTTTTTCAATAAAGGATTATTATATTCATTAATTCCGCAACTTTATCTGTGATAATTATCTCTTATAATTAACACGATTGAGAAAGAATTGGAAGAACTTGAAAGTTAGCTTGACACAGAATTACTTATTTTTCCCGAAAGAAATTAAAATTCAGAACCTTAAAAAAACTCTAGTCTACTCTAGCTAAAAACCAAAATGACTAAACAAATGTCCTGATTAACTTTTAGGAACATTTGATTAATATACTAATAAAAAAATTATTCAAAATATCTTCATATATTAAAAAGTATGAAAAATATACTATAATAGTTTTAATAAAAACATTATTATTCTTTAATCAGTATCTTTTTTATTTTGATGAAATCTAATAAGTGCGTTTAAGTCACCGAGTAATAAAAAGTGATCTGCTTCCCCTACTCAGCTACAGGAAATCATGCAAATAAATTACCTTAGAATTATCTCTCCACCAACTTACTTAGTCTTATTTTGATTTTATGTTTTTTATCCTTTCTGATTTACTAAAAAAAGTCACCGAGTTAACATTGTCATTAATTAAAATGATGTATTATAAAAATTTTAAAAAGAAGAAAGTAGTACAGTGGCGTACTTATCCATATGGGTTACATTCACAAGATGACAGCTACCTAATTGATATGATTTTAAATCTTAGCTTTGGACAAGGATATATACAAGAATAAAAGATAGAATTGAGGACACTGTCGTTAATAGTGTTGCAAAACTGTCTCATGTCATTTTGTAATGTTGTTGTATAACTTACTTTTGTGTAGCTAACAGCTCATTCTATTATGGTAGACATCCACTTCAATTTGTCAGCAATCAATTGGCGCATATATAGACCAAGTATTCCAAGTAGGAATGAAAATTATATAGTTTCTCATTATCTTCTTTTCGGACTTTGATTCACTTTTTTCTTCCTCTTTTCCTCTCTTACTTCACATATGTAGTTGCTTAAAGCTTTTCTATGGAAGGTGTAATGGTAATGAAGTTTTAATTAAATGAATGAAAGTTATGAAAACAAATAGATAAATGAAACCAAATCGTCCTAACAAATAAATAAAAATTAACACAACAGCCTGAAAACATAGATATTTATTATTCTCCTTTGACAATTCTGCATATTGTGAATTTGCCATAAGTTGAGACGAATGAACATGAAGAGTGAACAAAAATCAAAGAGCCAAGAAGCAGACTTGCCGTGTGTAGACTTTGCATTTCACTTTACTTGCTTTATCATGGCCATAGATGGCAATGCATTCAGGGAAAGACAGGTACCACTCCATTGAGCATTTCTGAAACATGTGTCCCTAATCAATCTCATCATATCACAAATAACCCATAAGCGCTCCTTCCTATTCATACTTTCAGAAATTACAAAACAACGTTCTAAGTAAACACAACCGAGAAGGAGAAAAAAAAAACAAGAAAAAGACTAAGGAGGAAAGGAAGTGCACCAATAGAATATAAGAGGTCTATTTATAGTACACAAGCAACAAAGAAAAAGCTTAGAGGCTATTTAATCTTAGAAAATATTTTTTAGTTAAAATTATAAAATTGTCATCTTGTAATTTTTTTATTTTAAATATTTTATAAGAAATAGTAAAATTAGAGTACAAATTATAATTTCAAAATTTCATTTACAAATATTTAAATATAAGAAATAAAATAAAAATAAAGCGATAGTTTTTCAATTAAAAGTAAAAACAGAACAAAAACATAATAGAATTTCTAAACGAAATAGCCTTTTATTTATATTTTAAAAAAATTTTAAGTGTCTTGGTGCAATCATGTTGATAATTTTTAATTTTTTAAAAATTATTTCAAAATTTAAAAAAATAATTATATTTTAAAATAAATTAAATTAAACCACATATTTAATGTAATTCTTGAGGGAAAAAGAGGGCCTACTTCGCTCAGTTTGCTAAAGAGTCTTGGTAACCCTAAACCCAATTCTAAGTATGGATGCATGTATCCATACATACATGCATGTTTGAGTATTATTTAATTATTCTAATAATAAAAATATTTTTATTGATAATGTAAGATATTAATATTAAGTACATTAAACTTTAAACTTTTCATACTATTGTGAAAACTTGATAATTGTTATTATAATTCCCGTCAGGTAGAAGAAACAAATTACTTACTATATTACAATAAATATAATCCTAAAAAGAAAGTTTTTAATAAAAATATTATATTTGTTTTACTAATAATATGATATTATATATATATAACATTAAATGTCAAACTTAACTAAGATATGATAGATTGTATCAAGCAACAATCTTAACACCTAACATTTTAATTTTCTTGCCGTGAATTCTATGTTTATGTGTTTTTATTATTATTTTTCTGAAGTTATGCATGTTTTGGACTTATAATAAAGATTACTCTTCAACGGGGAAGAGAGGTCACCCACAGCAGATCTTTCGATAGCTTGAAAAATCATTGTAATTTGTTTTCTTCCAAAACTATTTCATTCTTTAGACTTTGGGAGGCCAAAATACAAAATATTATAATTTAATCATAAAATAACATTTGGTATTCTTCCAGTGTTAAGGAGGGCCAACAAAATCGAGCTCTTCAGAATTGCCTCACATGCTTATTTTCTTTTATCAATATATACTTTTTCCTCTTCAGCTAGATAATCGAATTCTGTGCATTTTAATTTGTATTTGTATATAATCCATTACACACACGTCCATGTATTGTGATTAAAAATGACTTGTGTATTATTCTACGAAAGTTGTGAAAGCTTCGTTAAAAATACTTGTTAAAAATAACCAAATAAACTTATGAAATAAAAAAACAAAACAAAAAAACAAGCCTTGCAATCAACAAACATCATAACTTGACAGAGCCTATTTGAAAAAAAAAAATTGAAAATCCGTTATACGGCTAAATTGAATTGTAAATTGTAAAATTGTTTGGAACATTTTATTAATAGTTTATGAGAATAGCATATAATTTTCCTAAGTTTTTTTTAAATTTATTTTATTAAGTTTTTATTTGGAACTTATTAAAATAATTTTTTTAATTCATTTTAATAAATTTTATAACTAAATTTATTGTATAAACCTTCAACTGAAAAAATTATTTAATAAAATTTAATAAAATTATATATTCAAATAAACCTATTTTTTAAATTACTTTAACACTTATTTGGGTTTTAGGAAATCGATTTGACGTGCTTCATGGAAAAAATAAACAGGCATTAAATAATAAGGAAGAGAATAAGCCGTTTGAATAAGATTTTTTAATATTCATTTTCATAATTTAATTTTAAAAATTTGTGTCTTCATACTCGTGCTTTCATAAATAATAATTTAATTCATAAAAATATATTTATTTTAATTTATAATAACAGAATAATTAACTGTTTTAATGTAGTTTAAAGAGGTTATTTAATACTATAATTTTAAGTTATCAAATTAATATCAATTCTTTTTTTAACATTAAATAAATAATTTAATATTTTCTCAGTCTATTATAATAATTATATTATCAAGTTATTTTTAATATAAATAAATATTATTTTATATTAAAGATTTGCTAACCAAAAAAATTTAACTTCTAGCAAAAATATGTTCGCAACTTATACTAAAAATTTTTCTTTTTCGTCCTTCATCTTCTTCAAAATCTCTTGTCATGGCAGCATCTACCCACACAAAAGTGATAGACAAGAAAGTTCATTTATGAAGTAAAGTATCAATTTTGTTTGTAAAATTGTAAAAGTCTTAATTTAGTCTTCTAAATTTCAAATTTAGTTAGCTTTTACCAGAACTGATGTGACATTAAACGGAATGTTAAGCTAACATTTACATATAACTATTTCAAATTAGTCCATCCAACTAAAAAGTATATATTTCAATTTAGTCCATTCTAGTTTAATTTTCTCTTCTTCTTCATTCTTCCTCTAATATTCTTCTTCATCTCCGTTCTTCAGATTAAACATTCTTTTACTAAGGATGCCGTAGTTCCAAGATTTAGTTGGAGATAATTCCTTAGTCTTAACTATTTCTCGGTTCCTATCATCACTTCTTCTAACTAATTTTCTATATTTAGGATTTGGATTATTTCTTTGTTATACTATCTTTATTAAATATAAGTCATCATTCAAGTAGTCAGCTATGCACCTATTATATTTATAAATTTCTTTTTATTGCATTTTACTGCCCCTTTCAGGTATTCCTCTTGCAGCCAAACTTACCCTTAGTTTGAGTTTTAGTCTCTTTTACTATGAGTTACAGTACCTTGTCCTATTTTTAAGTTCATAGTCTTTATTGTTCACACACATTACCACTTCATATTTTCTATCTAAATACTATCAATTTTAATAGAGCTGATACCGGTAGGACTTGGGTTAATTTTAGAATCACGTTCTCTACTATCAATTAATAACCTGAACATTCAAAGTTGACATTTTGACAGCACACTCATACTGGAATCCCACATAATTATATTTATACTGGGTCACAACAACATTGCTTCCATGCACACTACACCCATGCGAATATATCAGCACCAAATTAAAGTTCAGATCACGGAGATAAAAAAAAAAGTGCAAATTCCATCACTCTTGTACTGAAACACAACTTTGGCAAAACATAACAATCATACATACATTTTTCCTCACAATGTAGTGCAAAAATGGTTATTAATGAACTTAGATTCAACAAGGCAAAAAGTGCTTAGAACCTAAAAAGGGGAAGCTCTAGGGTCTAGAACAATATAGAGTTGCAAAGAGGATTGTCAAGAGTTGAGAGGGAGAAAAACCTATTTCTTTCGAAGTTTAGAAGTGAAAAAAGAGTTGATCTCTTTGAACTTCTCTAAGCTCACTCTTTCTCATGAATGGATGGGTGTGCAAAAATGAGAGTTGGGGAGTCTACCTTGGCGCTGAAAGGTGAAGTGAATGAAGAGAGGGAAGGAGTGGAGCTTGAGCACTCAGAAAGCAAGCTCTCTATTTGGCTGAAATCTCTGAAATGATGATGTCGCTGAGCTTTCACCAAACCATCAAAGTTGTCTTGGTTCTTTCTCTAAATCTGAGTGGTTTCTTACATACTAAGCTACACACCTCACTCCCCTACTTTGCCCTTTTAATTCTTGAATTAATGAGGGAAATGATTGAGGACTGTTTCCCATGCCACTATGATGATTAGTTGCACGTTTCAAGAGGTGTGAGGTTCATGCTCAATAAGGGAGGCTTAAGTGTTTATTAATTACGTTGGGGAACACAAAGAGATGTTGTCTACTACTCAAGGTCATGCTTAATTTCACTTAAATATGTCTCTTGATATTTTATATAAGAATTAAAGCATGGAACTGGAATTTTAATACAAAATATTGAAGTGGTAAAGGGCAAATTGGAAAACACACGTAGCATTCTACCAAGTCCACTAAGGAACTTAGTTACATATTGGTTCAACTTTTAAAATAAACGGGGAGGAAGAAAATAACAAAAGGTTTGGTCATTTGAGTAGTTTAAAAGAAGAAAAATAATAAAAAAAAAGAATTAAAGGTTCCTTTGGTCTAATACTACTAATAACAGATAAATAAAGTCAACCTAAGGTAAACTTATAAAATCTTAAATTAAGATGTGGGGCTGAAGTCCTCACATGCAAAGTCTTATCATAGAATGATCATTTTATAAGGAAGAAAAATAAAGTTATAATCTACTTAAAATTAATATAAATCACACAAAATCAATGTTTTAATAATAATCTATAGAGAGACAAATATAAATTTCTCATCATCATTTGCTAAGCATTTTACACCCAAGGCATTCAAATAATAATAATAATAATTTTCTAGAAAATGATGAAAGTGTTATATTGTCTCTATAATCATTATCATTATTATCAACTATTTAATGTAATTTCAAATTGTTACACTTTACAAATACTTAATACAAGTGGTACATTAAATAATACACTTAAAATATTTGGCAAGATAATATATTTAAGGATATCTGATAACTAAATAGTCATTAATGAGTAATGTCAAAAAACATGGCCGAGAGAAAATAATAGAATTAAAATGGAAAAAATGTAAACTTGTATTAATATGAATGAGTGAAAAGGTTAGTATTATAAGAGAAAATAGAAAGCTTATATAGCCTATAGAACCAACTAACTACTAACAGTCTTAACTAATCTCCAACAGCCCCCTGCAAGCTGGAAGTACTAGCACTTCAAGCTTGGAATGAACAACACAAACACATAAGATATGTAAAAAGCAAAAAATACATTGGCCAAAGAAAAAAACCAAAGGCTAGTATCAATAAGCCTGTAATATGATCAAAGCTAAAATACTAGACAGAAATGAGCTTCAACACTTAACCATCAAACAAAAGCAACAAAAATCAATGCTTAACAATCCAAAGAAGAAGCCCTCATCAACAATGGCTTAACCACTAAGGGAGGAAGATCATGCTTAATCACCATAAGGCAAAAGCTAAAACCAAACGCTTAACCATCCAAAGAAAAAGTTATAATCATCAGTAACAGCTAAACCACCATAACAAAGTTAGAAGTTAAAAATATCATAACTTAATCATCAAACAGAAGTGATACCTCAACACTTAACCACTTAGAAGAAGCCCAAAAATCAAGCCAAACAAGGTTAAAACAATAACAAAATAACAAGTGCAAACCATTGCATCTGTCAATCTTCATGAATATAAGAGAAATCTTAAAATAATGACCTAAACAGCTTGTGAGTCTCATTTTACATCACTAATGCAGATCAAGAAACCACAAAAAGTCTTCAGCCTAAGCAAAACTGTTACAAAACTTAGTCTCAAATTTGAAGCCATGTGTAACATATCTCTATGTCTGACAAAGCACCTTATGTGTGCAACTAGCCCCAAACTGAAAATTTCAGAAGCTACCAAGAGGGAATACGAGAGACAATAACAAAATGCAAAAAAACTTGTAGGCAATACATCAAACTCCTTTGATGCATCGGTCTCCATAAAACATAAAAATAATACACAGGTAAAACTAATGACTCACAATTTCAAAAATTGCAAGCCAAGAACAATAAATCTTGTTAAAAAAATTTGACACATTGAAACATATTGAATCAATTTCATATCGATAGAAAAAAAAAAATGTTTCAGAACTGATAGGCTTTGTAATTTAGAGCGCAAGACAAGGATCCACATTGAAGTAGCTATTACAGAAACGCAGTTGGAGCCAACATTTATGATCGGTGACCATGGATCTCTCAAGCAGGTAAAGCAAGAATAGCAAGAAATCCTCCTTTTTCCTTTGCTCCGAAGAAAACAAAGTATATAGTCATGATGCATTATAAAAATAACTTTTCCTCCGAACTGAGTCCCTGCAATGCAGTTTCATCAAAAAATTCAAGTAGAATTGCGAATCAGAACCTAGAACTGAAAGACTAAATGGAAGGTTTGGACTGGAGGCTGCAAAGATAATGGCTTCGACGGTGAGGTAAAAGGGTACAAAGAGAACACGCTTAAATGTGTTTGATTGGAACGCCCAGTTAGGGTCATTGTTATTTTTTTTTATGCAAAAAACAAGGCAAAAGGATATAGAGAGAGTGAAATTGTATCTCTGTAGAGTGCCCAATAGAATCAAAAGCTCATGATGAGTACTATGACTCTGATATCATGTCAAGAAACATGGCCAAGAGAAAATAATAAAATTAAAATAGAAGAAATATAAACTTGTATTAATATAAATGAGTGAAAAAGTTAATATTATAAGAAAAAATAGAAGGCTTATATAGCCTATAGAACCAACTAACTACTAACTGTCTTAACTATTCTCTAACAAATAATAATAGTTTTTAAAAAAATTTATAATTTAAAACAGAAAAATTTAAGTTTTACAAATTTTCATCATTTTAACTTAATCAATTTTTTTACCTTAAACAAAAATTAAGTTTTTGTCTAATTCATTTTAATTTTTTTAAAGTAAAATTAGACTGCACCTTGCAATTTTTGTCACATGAGATTGATCGCAAAGATGGTGGAAGTGAGGCACAAAAAAATGGTGGCTCTGCGCTTCCCGTGAGTGAAACATAAGTGATTATAATTTTTAAATATTTTGGTCTATGTTAATGTTGTTAACATATTTCTTTTAAAAGTTGATTTTACTCATGTTAATACATTTCTTTGTATTATTATTAACAAATTAAGAACACTTAATTAAATAAAAATTAATAATTTTATTAACTTTAATTTTTAAGATTAACTTTAAATATTTAAAAATAATAACCACTCTTAATTACTTCAAAATTACCGTGAACATTTTGAACCTTAAAAATAACCTTCCCCACCCACATAACGGTACTTGTGTAAGCTTTTAATCAAAGCATAATAGGCCACGTTTCACAAAATGGATGAATTCGCTGGGAAATTTCAAATCCCTTCAACCGTTTGAATTCGCAGCAACGAAAAGGAAATTTTCTCGAAAAAAAATTAACGTAGAGAATCGAGTTACGATGAAATCGTATAGTAGTAGATGGTTATGCTTGATAGTTTTATTGATTTCAGTTCAATCACAAGTTTCTTTGGGATCTCAGGGGACGGATGAAGCATACGTAACTCTATTGTACGGAGATGAATTCTTACTGGGCGTTCGAGTTCTCGGGAAATCGATACGTGACACGGGATCCAAGAAAGACCTGGTTGTTTTGGTCTCAGACGGTGTCTCTGATTATGCAAATCACCTTCTCCAGGTACGCTTTCGCCTTTGTTTTCCTTTGCAATTTGCATTCATATTGTTATTTTCGAACCTGAGATGAATTTTCTGCTTAAGATTTAGTGGATATCGAAAACTTGCATTGAAGTATATGAACTTAATGTTTCAATTGACATGAATCCTAAATTTTGGTAGTTATAGATGTTTTTGTTGATTTTAAAACTCTTAACGTATGGAGGATATGGTTGTTTTTCGTGCGTAGGCTGACGGGTGGATAGTTGAGAAGATTAGTTTGCTGGCAAATCCTAATCAAGTTCGTCCAAAGAGATTTTGGGGTGTCTATACGAAGCTCAAAATATTTAACATGACTAACTACAAGAAAGGTAAATTATTTATGTTTTTTGTGTTGTTTATTGTGTCTGGTTTTGGAAATTATGGTGTACATTGCAAGCTTTGAATTTTGTTTATTGCCTTTCTAATGGGATGTAAGTGTAACTTCTCTGATTTATTGGCTATACTGAATGTATACGTGCAGTTGTTTATCTTGATGCCGACACCATTGTGGTTAAAAATATAGAAGATCTTTTCAAATGTGGAAAATTCTGTGCTAATTTAAAGCATTCTGAGAGGTTGAATTCGGGAGTCATGGTGGTGATGCCATCTGCTACCGTTTTTAATGACATGATGAGCAAAGTAAACACTCTGCCATCTTACACCGGAGGTATAATGATTTTCTTTTTTGTACTATATTAAATGCTATTTTTTTATTCATTTGATTTTCTTTGTTCTAGGCATCTTGTATTAGATATGGATTTGCGCCTGTTAGGTTTGAACAATTGACTTCATCCAACTTCCTTCTTTCACAGGGGATCAGGGGTTTCTCAATTCATATTACCCTGGATTTCCCAATGCACATATTTTTGAGCCAAATTTGGCCCCAGAAATTTTGGATACTAGACCAGTTCCTGAAATGGAGCGACTTTCCACACTTTATAATGCAGATGTTGGTCTTTACATGCTGGCTAACAAGGTACTGGAATATAGGTAATAATAGGATGTTATTTCCTTTTAAGTGTTAGGGGCAATACATTACTGATACATCTCCCTTTTTGTTTCTTTCCTTTTTAATGTAATTATGCTTTATCTCCTTATTTGAGTTGAGTTCAAATGGATGCCTGTTAGATCCAGTTGTTTTATCTGATTAATGTTTAACTTGTAAGAGTCCAACACTTTTACATATTGATGTTTAGTCAGTGTTCCAATGCATACGATGCAATTAGTATAACAAACTACTGTCTTATCAACAGATATTCTTTGTGATAGTTGGAATCAAATGTTTTTATAATTGAAGTATTAAAAATTGAAGCCTTTCTGAATAGGTTAAGGGGAGAATTGAATAAATCTTTTACAACAATTCCATGCGAATTGATGGAATGAATTAGAGGATGAAGCTGCCGACACTAAAATGACTGGAGATTTTTCGTGCATTGATTTGGGAGCTTATGGTACAAATTGGAGTCAGTGCTGAAGCAGCTCTTTACTAGATATGGCATTGCAGTGACCTATATTAATATACTAATAATGATTAAAGAGTTATTAGTGCTGCTATTGGATTCAAATTTTACTGTTGGCACTTGGCAATTATAGCAGTTAGAAGCAGCACTTATTAACTTTGCTATAATATAGATGGGTCAAGATGATGATGCAGGAGGAAAGCCTCAGAATTTTCCTTCATGTTAACATTGTCATATTACTTCAGTTCCTGCTAGAAACGGTATTTTTGGACGTGTGATCTGTAGTAAACCTTTGCCTTTTAATCAATTCAAAATGTTCATGCTGATTTTAATAATGGTGGGAGGTGGATGAAAATTTCAGGAGTTAAGCAACTCAAATTTTTGTATTTTTTTCCCTAGCTTGAATTAGCTGCGGAGAATATTTAATACATACTCTACAGTCTACACACACACACACACATTCCAACTACCTGCATTTAAGTGTCTCTGTTCCTTATATTGCATCTTTCAGTTTGTATATAACTATTCATGCTGATTTATCCAGTGGATGGTAGATGAGAATGAACTCCATGTGATTCATTACACACTAGGTCCTCTTAAGCCTTGGGACTGGTGGACATCTTGGCTTGTGAAACCAGTTGATGTCTGGCAGGTATTTGTGCAATTTATTAACCTATTTTAGCGATCTCTAAAATTTTGTCTTCCACTAATATTTAAGAAGGCCATAATGCTTAAGTAGTCATGTGACAAAACTGAAGTTTGTGACAAAAGTATGTTAATTATTTGCTTTTACCTTGTCTGTACTGCAGAATGCAAGAGAAAAGCTGGAGGAATCCCTTCCTGGAACTGGAGGGGGAAGAAATCCTAAAGACAATTTTCTTGTGAAGTTTCTTTTTCTGCTACCATTTTGTGCTGTACTCTTCTGCTGCTATCGTTCAATTTTGAAGGTCAGCTATTACGGATCAATATTATTATTCAATCATTAGGAATTGCATATGCCCATAAATATTATATTTTCTGCAGAATCAGGGGTACTGTGGTTCCTGTTGTAGAAACTCACTCTGTGATCATGTCAGACACTTTTGTTATAGGATTAAATCAGGGGGCCCACTTGCATATACTACCATTTCTACTTCAACTATCAATTCCCCTCACCAGGTCAGCTTTTGCTTCTATCTCTTCTAATTTAGGGATTTGGATCGTCTCATGTGAGGCAATTGCAGGACCAAATTCATAGACAATAGAGAATGACACAATTACCTATGTAGAAGCACAGAAAATTTCAAGCTCAGGAGCTCAGTATTAGTATATATCTCTTGTAAGATGAATGGGTCATGGCTCAGGAGCTCAGTATCAGTATATATCTCTCGTCAGATGAATGGGTCATGTGATGGCCTCGCATGAGGGGATTCAAATCCCGTGATTCGATATTTATACTGCTTATGCTTATGTAATTTTTAAAAAACTAAGTATTCTTTATTTTGTTAAATAGATCTTAAATGGTGCTCAATACAAGGTGCCTGCATATTTGGGCGGCACTTCTGTCTGCATCTGTTTTACGGCTGCAGTGGTGTCTCTTGGATTATCTCTCTTGATTGTACCTCGACAAGTAACTCCATGGACTGGTTTGCTTTTGATGTATGAATGGACATTCACAATCTTCTTTATATTATTTGGAGGTTATATCAAATTGATTTATCACTGGGGAAAGAGCATGGCATCACAAACAACTTCCTCTTTGTCTCATCCTGAATCTTCTGATGAGGAATCTGGAAAACGTATGTTCTCCCACAGTAGAGCTTAATTGTGGGGTTTTGTCGTCCATTTAACCATTTCCTCAAGACTTATCCTTTCTTTCTCTCTAATTTCTGTCACTAATTTTGTCTTATCTGTATTCACAGTTCATCAGCGTCAGATGTCATCATGTGATGTTGCTACATGGTTCTATGGATTAGGCATGGCCTTCTTGGCCATTGCTGCTCCATCTTTGCCTTTTCTGTTTGGGATCACCGCTTTGTTTTTACGGTAATTTTTCATTAGAATTTATTAATGAACTGAAATATGCACAGTTGCCATCACGATTGATCTTGTTATGAACTTCCTATCTATTTTAAGTGTAATTTCATTATCCATATTTGTGGGTTAAGAGTAAAACTAATGCTTTGATCTCACTATGTTTTTGTTATCATTAACTAGAATCAATCATTAAATTTCAAAAAATCGAAGTTTAAAACAACCTATAGTCTGTAGTTGGCCTCTTTTATCTCGAGTGGTAACTTAGAATCATGTGCATCTAATAGGCTTTCAACCTGTGACTTCATCCGTCCACCTAAAATATGGAGGAGCAGAACTGTAAGGTTATTTTAACCATTTAATTGGTCTTTCTTTGTTTATTTTTGGCTCACATCATCTTAATTCAGCCCTTCTAACCCACATTAAGCTAAACTGGTGGTTTGGAAAAACAATTAGGGGCTTTGATAACTTTCTAAACAGATAATATGTATTTCTGCACAGAACAGTATTCTTGAATCAGGAGGGTTTTTCTTTTTCTGTCTTCTATTGCATTTTGGTGCGTGTTTTTGCTTATTTACGGTGCATAGAATGCCAGCTCTAGGCTGCATGAAATTCAAATTTAATGATACCTACCGAAATAATCTTCCCTTGTTTGATATGCATTCTGCTTGTAGTGGATTTAACCATATTTGTCCTGTATTTCTAAGTAGTTTTTTAAAAGATATAATCAACATTTTTCTCAAATCTTTCTATTCGAATTTACAGTAATATTTTGTTTTATATATCTAACAGGTTAGGTTTGATGGTTGTTGGGGGCATAATATTAGCATCTTTCGTGACATACGCCTCTGAACATCTTGCTATCAGATCATTTCTGAAAGGGCTGGAAGGGAGGGAGGTTGCACGAAATGCGAGTTCTGTTGTTGATTGAATTCTTGGAAGTGATGTAAACTATGGTAGATTAATTTTCTATTTATTTTTATTTCATTAAAATATGCGTCATTGATCTATATGATCGGGATAAGTTGCCAGATACCACCGTTACCTGTCAATCTTTTATCATGTGTTGGACTGGTAATGCAAAGCATGGGATCTGGCCGAAGAAAATTTTAGGAAAAAAAATATTGAAATTGCTTTTGATAAAACCCAGTAACATTTAATTCGTCTATCTAGCTCGTGTTGAGACTTGTGGTTATTGTTGTATTCAAATAACATGTAGCGTTGTCCTGATGACAAATGTAATACTAAAATTTTGTCCGTGAAGTATATTGTATTTTTACTAGTTTCCAGTGTAACATTATTATTATTCTTTTGTTCATTGAAATTATAATTTAGTCTAAAATAAGACAAATGAATTTATCAAAGAACGTGCTTGCTTGCTTGATGTGAAATGGCTGTCAGAAGTTTGCGTAAAAAGTGTTAGGAATGAAGTCCCACATCGGTGGGAACTTCAAGTGGAGCCCCTCCTTTACTTATATAAAGGGTAAGGGTCCATCAATTAAAATCATCCCAAAATCCTCTCTTTTCCTTTCATTTTGTATTACACCGAGCTTGTACTTGATAGTAATAGTCTTCTATTTTGAGGAGTAAATTTTAGAGTGAGGAGTAGTGTAATTTTTTCTTCTGTGATAATTTTATATTGTCTTTATTAGCTCTTATTTTTCATCTCTTATTTTAGTTGTGTGTTATTATACTGATACTCTGGTCCCAACAGTGGTATCAGAGCTATTGGTTTAGTTTATTCCGTTGCTATTGTCACTAGAATAGTGTTGGTAAAATTCTGAGTATGCTCTGTGATTGCGGTTTAATCCGATCTTTCACATCAAAAAAGAGTTGTTACTAGAAAAGTTTGGTAGTGTGAAACTGCTATCTGAGAAAGTTCTGGCTAGGAAAGATTTGGTATTTAAGAGTGTCTATAGTGACCCACCTCTCTTTCCTGGGAATTTTTTTTGGTGTGTTAGTTCATGGTCTACCTGTGTTATTCCAGTAGACAATACTATTCATAGTGAGAAGTGCATAAGTCGGTATAATTAAGAGAGAAATTATGACAGCAAAATATGAGATAAAAAAATTTCATGGGAGTAATTTCTCCTTGTGGAAATTGAAGATAAGAGCAATTTTGAGGAAAGACAATTGTCTTGATGCAATCGAAGGCAGACCTGCAGATATTTCAGAAGAAAAATGGAGAGAAATGGACAACAATGCTGTTGCCAATTTGCACTTAGCATTGGCTGATTCAGTGTTATCCAGTGTTGCAGAGAAGAAGACTGCAAAGGAGATTTGGGATACACTGATCAAGTTGTACGAGGTCAAGTCACTTCACACCAGAATATTCTTGAAGAGGAAACTCTACACTCTTCGAATGAGTGAGTCCACATCAGTAACGGACCACATCAACAATTTAAATACGCTGTTTGCTCAGCTTACAGCCGCAGATTTCAACATAGTAGAAAATGAACGTGCGGAGCTTCTACTCCAGAGTTTACCAGATTCATATGATCAACTGATCATCAATATAACAAACAACAACATTATCGGTCGTCTATCCTTTGATGATGTTGTTGGAGCAGTTCTTGAAGAAGAATCCAAGAGAAAGAATAAGGAAGATAGACTGAAAAATTCTAAACAGGCAGAAGCATTGACGATGATGAGAGGAAGATCAATGGAACGTGGTTCCAGTGGGAGCCAGAATCATGGTAGATCAAAATCTCAGAGAAGGAAGAACCTCAAATGCTACAACTGTGGCAAGAGAGGGCACGTGAAGAAAGATTGTTGGAACAAGAAGAGTGGAGGAGGGAAGAATATGGAAGTATCAACCTCACAAGGTTGTGTTGCTAGTACCTCAGATGATGGTGAAATTCTATATAGTGAAGTAGTAAATTCTAGAGGCGGAAGACAACTCCATGAATGTTGGATATTGGATTCAGGTGCAACTTGGCACATGACTCCATGCCGAGATTGGTTTTCTACTTATGAACCTATCTCAGGAGGATCTGTATTCATGGGAAATGATCATGCCCTAGAAATTGCTGGAATTGGTACTGTCAAATTGAAAATGCGTGATGGTACTATTCGTACAATTCAAGGAGTACGACATGTGAAAGGCTTAAAAAAGAATCTATTGTCCATTGGGCAATTGGATGACCTCAATTGCAAGATCCACATTGAAGGTGGGATCATGAAGGTAGTTAAAGGCAATCTGGTAGTGATGAAAGCAGAAAAGATCACAACCAATTTATACATGCTTTTGGGAGATACGTTGAAAGAAGCAGATGCATCAGTTGCAATTAGTCAAGAAGAAGAAACAATGATGTGGCATCGTAGACTTGGTTATATGTCAGAACGAGGCCTGAAAATTCTAGCAGAACGTAATCTCTTGCCCGGGCTCAAAATGGTAACCTTACCATTTTGTGAGCACTGTGTGACAAGTAAGCAGCATAGATTGAAGTTTGGCAACGTGATTACAAGAAGCAGACACATACTGGACTTGATTCATTCTGATGTATGGGAATCACCGGAAGTATCTATTGGAGGAGCAAAATATTTTGTATCATTCATTGATGATCACTCAAGGAGATTGTGGGTGTACCCAATCAAGAAGAAGTCAGATGTGTTTCCAGTATTCAAGGAGTTCAAAGCACAAGTAGAACTTGAAACTGGGAAAAGAATTAAGTGCTTAAGGACAGACAATGGAGGAGAATATGTAGATGGTGATTTTCTGGCATTTTGCAAGCAAGAGGATATTTCAAGGCAATTCACAGTGCCTTATACACCTCAGCAGAATGGTGTAGCAGAGCGGATGAACAGAACTCTTCTAGAAAGAACAAGAGCTATGCTAAGAATAGCAGGAGTGGCTAAATCTTTCTGGGCAGAAGCAGTGAAAACTGCTTGTTATGTAATAAACCGATCACCATCAACAACAATTGGTTTGAAGACACCAATGGAGATATGGAATGGAAAGCCACCTAATTATTCTTTATTACATGTGTTTGGATGTCCTGTGTACGTGATGTACAATTCCCAAGAAAGAACAAAACTGGATCCAAAATCCAGGAAATGTATATTCTTGGGTTATGCTAACAATGTTAAGGGGTATCGCTTGTGGGATCCCACTGCCTGCAAGGTTGTTGTTAGCAGAGATGTAGTCTTTGCAGAAAATGAACTGCAAAAGGAGCAGAAAGATGACAGTACTACCAAAGACACTACTTCAGTAGTGATAGAAAGGAAAGCTAAAGAAGATGACAACTCTGAAGCAGAACAAGAGCACGGAGAACAAGAATCAAATGATGCCAATGATGGAGAAACTCAACAAACAAGACATGAGATAAGGAGACCATCTTGGCACTCAGACTATGTGATGGCAAGCCACGATGCATATTGTCTTCTAACAGATGAAGGAGAACCATCAACCTTTCATGAGGCTTTAAGGAGTTCAGATGCTTCATTATGGATGACAGCGATGCAGGAAGAAATTGAGGCCTTACATAAAAACAAGACATGGAAACTTGTTGAACTTCCAAAAGATTGAAAAGCCATTGGTTGTAAATGGGTCTATAAAATCAAACGAGATGGTAATGTTCAAGTGGAGCGGTATCATGCAAGATTAGTTGTTAAAGGATATGCTCATAAAGAAGGCATTGATTTCAACGAGATATTTTCTCCAGTTGTTCGATTAACCACAATCAGAATTGTTCTGGCAATGTGTGCTGCATTTGATTTACATCTTGAGCAACTTGATGTAAAGACTGCTTTCCTACATGGAGAACTTGAAGAGGAAATATATATGCTCCAACCAGAAGGTTTTGAAGAACAAGGAAAGGAAGACTTGGTTTGCAGGTTGACCAAATCTCTGTACGGTTTAAAACAGGCGCCAAGGTGTTGGTACAAGAGATTTGATTCCTTCATTATTAGCTTCAGATACAACAGACTGAGTTCAGACCATTGTACGTATTACAAGAGGTTTGGTGATAATGATTTCATCATTTTGTTGTTGTATGTGGATGACATGCTGGTGGTAGGCCCCAGCAAAGATTGAATTCAAGAATTGAAGACACAATTAGCTAGGGAGTTTGATATGAAGGACTTAGGACCAGCAAACAAGATTTTAGGGATGCAAATACACCGAGACAGAAAAGATAGGAAGATTTGGCTCTCTCAAAAGAATTATCTTCGTAAAGTCTTGCGGCGCTTCAATATGCAAGACTGTAAACCAATCTCTACCCCACTTCCTGTCAGTTATAAATTATCCTCAAGTATGTGTCCTAGCAATGAAGCGGAGAGGATGGAAATGTCTCGACTGCCGTATGCATCAGCGGTGGGAAGCCTTATGTATGCCATGATTTGTACTAGACCAGACATTGCACAAGCAGTGGGAGCAGTCAGTAGGTACATGGCAAATCCTGGTAGAGAGCATTGGAATGTTGTAAAGAGGATCCTTAGATACATAAAAGGAACCTCTAATGTTGTATTCTGTTTTGAAGGATCAGAATTTATTGTGAAAGGCTATGTTGATTCAGATTTTGCAGGAGATCTGGATAAAAGGAAATCTACTACTGGTTATGTGTTTACACTTGCTGGAGGGGCAGTAAGCTGGTTATCTAAGTTGCAGACTGTTGTGACTTTGTCTACTACAGAAGCTGAATACATGGCAGCTACTGAGGCATGCAAGGAAGCAATTTGGATTCAAAGGCTATTGGAGGAACTTGGGCACAAACAGCAGATTACTACTGTGTATTGTGACAATCAAAGTGCTTTGCATATTGCAAAGAATTCAGCTTTTCATTCCAGAACAAAGCACATAGGTATACAATACCACTTTGTCCGTGAAGTAGTAGAAGAAGGAAGAGTGGATATGCAGAAGATCCATACTAAAGAAAACATAGCAGATATAATGACAAAGCCAGTCAATAGTGACAAGTTTACATGGTGTCGGTCCTTATATGGCCTATTAGAAATATAAGCAACATGTAATGTATTAGGAATGTGTGTGAAGATATGATTAACTTAATCATAATCTTCAAGTGGGAGAATTGTTAGGAATGAAGTCCCACATCGGTGGGAACTTCAAGTGGAGGCCCCTCCTTTACTTATATAAAGGGTAAGGGTCCATCAATTAAAATCATCCCAAAATCCTCTCTTTCCCTTTCATTTTGTATTACACTGAACTTGTACTTGATAGTAATAATCTCCTATTTTGAGGAGTAAATTTTAGAGTGAGAAGTAGTGTAATTTTTTTTTCTGTGATAATTTTATATTGTCTTTATTGGCTCTTATTTTTCATCTCTTATTTTAGTTGTGTGTTATTATACTGATACTCTGGTCCCAACAAAAAGGTAGGCACAGAATGCTACTTGCATAATTGTCACACTATAAAACGGGCATTTTTGCTCATGCAGTTAGTTTCTTTTTTATAGTCACACTATGAATAATCTTCGTAAGCTTGATTTTAATCACAAGATGATTTTTAAAAAATTCTGAACGCTTACAATGTAAGATGAATATTGTTTCCAACATGAAATATTACATTGTTGTTTACGTAAAATTTAGTTTGTTAATGGAGTTGGCCTGTTAGTTCTATGTGACTTCGAGTAATGTTGGTCAGCGATGTTAATGACAAACATAAAACTGCAGTTGTATAAGTATCTGTTGAAGGGGCCATGGCATGATAGGATGTATAATAAATATAGTTTCTCTGGTGAATTTTGAATGATGCGAATTGCCTGTGGACAAGTCTAGCTCTGACTCGGATAGAGTTATTTTGGCAGAACAACATCAGTTTAAGGCAGTATTGCACTAAATTCCATGGTATTATCCAATGATGACACTGTTTAACCTTGACCAGACAATGAGTGGTGCACATTGGTGACAACCCAGAACCTTTTGTTTTTATTCATATCCATATCTTTAGACAAGAAAAAAGAAGATATAAAGTTCATCTTTTGTCGTTCCCTTCCTTTTCATCTCTGTCTTTTCTTAATAAAGAGGGCCGATATGTATCTTTCAGTATACTTTTCTTTTGGTCCTTATCTTCGGTATGGTATCCACTTCTATGGAAATGCCTCTACTCGCATGTATCCAGGATTTATCGTTTTATTTTAACAGAAAAGTCGCTGGTTTTGTCTAAACTTCGTTAAAATAGGTAGTGTCCAAGGGAAAATGACATTTTGCATCCCAAAATAGGTAGAAACATCTTATAACTTTTGTGTGGCATATTCATTATTGCTCCGACAAGGCACAACCGAACCAAAGACCAACTTCTATGCTAGGTTCATAGCAGTCTTGACTTGTTATCCTCGTACCGAGTGATAGTGGAACTCGCACAAGAAAACCTTGTAATTCAATAGAAAATATCTTTTCTATTTTAGTGTAACTAGCACTTATGACGAGACAATTTATTTAATAGAACCCTATCTTTTCAACTGCCCCTGGCTAATTGTTGAAATTATAATTTAAAATGGTAGATGCGTGACAATGGGAGTGATTCATCACCAAAAAAACAAGGCACACGGGACTATTTTGCCACTTGAAGTCAAAACAAAGAATGTAAAATATCAAAAAGGTGGAAAAGCAGTCCTTGATCATATTCGAACCTGGTACTGCCCTTGTATTTGACTGGATTTTGTTCAGTTAGGGTATATTTGAAGTGAATGTAAATCATGTAAACGTGACTACATTTTAAGTAAATGTAATTCTATAATTACTCAAACGTGAATCTAAACACGCGCTTAATTGAGTCTCCTTGATCTAATCAAAATATCAAACGAAGCGGATCTTCATATTTTTGTTGTTTTTGTTCTTGATGATTCACAAGCCAATAATTTTCTTTTTATTTATCGGCTATATAATTATTATTTAAAAATAAAAAATAACACAATATATAACATCGTATGCAGCTTTTTTTATTTTTATTTTTTTCACGTATATCCATCTAAAAAATAAACAAGACAAATTAGGTTATAGCGCTTTTATTAGTTTAATATGTTGGTGCGCATCACTTTCCTCCAGGTGGGACAGATAGCGACAAACTCATTAAATAAATAAAAATGAAGTAGATAATGGACAAATGGAGGGTAGACTTGACGATAATTATATACTTATCCTGAAGTTTAAGTGTGGCAGATGCAAAGTATTGATTAAATTATTGGATAAAACTGCAGAGCTGTGCCCACATTTGGCTTTACGCTAGCAGAGTACTAAATCAAATTATAAACTTTGCTAAAGATTCACCAGATCATTTAGGGCCTCTTAAAAAAGAACTCAAGGGATATAATTGTTATGAGTAAGTGTGACTAGGTGAACTAATTTGATTTGTCCTCTAATTAACATTTTGAATAATAATAATAATAATAAGAATGATAATGAAAAAGATATTTTATGTGACTTGGCTTACAGATGCAAAATACCATTCAGGCACGCCATGGTTGTTGAACAAAAAGTGAAAGTGAAACCAAGTGCAATCTTGACCGTATGTATGAATTTTATGTATCAAAATATTTAAATAGGACATACATATGACAATTCATACTGTGTCAAAAAGCCAAATAGCATTTATCATACCGATATATTTGTTGCAGCTAACTTTATCAATTGTATATTGATAGAGACAAAAAGCCTTCTCTGCAGCTGTGAATTGTAGTCAAATGTTCAAACGTTTCATCCACAAGCAATAATTATTCTAGTTTCCACCTATTTGGAGTCCTCCCTCAACAATCTAATACTTCCTTCGAACTCACAATCATTACAATATTTAATTAGATCTGAAACAAGAGAAGAAGATGCATGATGCATAGTTCATATATTATTCATAATTGACCTATTTGTACGTACTCAAGAATCTGCCACGGGGATTGCATGGTATTTTATTTTAAGCAAACTATTATTTACCAAAATCCTTTAGATCGTGGCTGTCTGGTTGTGTAATTCGTTCATTCTTTTCTTTTTCTATGTCCTCATTTATTCCTTAGCTTAATAACATGTTTGGGTTCCCATTTGAACTGACATGTATTCAACTTTATTTCAATCAAACTAGTCTTAACTTCTCCATTTGATTCGTGTTTATAAATTTTTAAATGCGTTTCCAAACGCACGCTTAAGTCAATTATCATACTTGTAGAATTAGAGCACTATTCCCTCGCCCTTATATACATGTATGAGTGTACACAAATACATACACTGCAATGCCTAAGGGGACTTTTAATAATATAAAACCAGAAGAGAATCATGTGAGTATATATTCTCACAGGCAGAGCTATGATAAACCCAGCACATACGTCTTTGATTAATTAACTTAGGGAAAACACTAGGTTGCACATAATCAATACAGTAAATTAAGAATCAAATTGAATAAACAGAAAAAACTAAGGTAAAATAAGATTTTCTTACAAGTAGTGCCATATGGCAGACAGAGGACACATAACATATCGTTGTCCCAGCTGGGAAATCAAGGTAGGGGGGCAGTGGTTTTTGTTGGAATGCAAAGACATAGTGAAAGAGAAAAGTTGTAATATCAAGCAGATATGATATGCTAATTGCTAAATAATTCCATGAGACATCCCTTATTTGATTCTCATCAAACCCAACAACAGAGATGAAAAGCCAAGCATCAGACTTGCCTAGAGGCAGATTTCTTTAGGTCAAATGTGAGGACCTCAGGTTTCTAGTTCCTCTCTTGTGATATCATTTGGCCATGGCTCCAGAAACAGCATCAACCCCAGAAGCAAATATTTGAACTTTGTCCAAAGTGGTGTTGTATTCAACCTGAAGGGCCTCATCATAATCTTCTTCTGCAGCACTAAATAGAAGAAGAATAAGAAGGTATATAAGGAGATGGTGGGAAAAGAGGGTAGTTGCTAGTTATTCCTACAATCTGACATATATATTTCTTGAGCTTGAAGGAGATGGATGAAACAAAGGTTATATTCTATGTAAATAAACAAATGCCATCCATATATAAGGAGGAGTTTATCTAACCCAAGTCTTGGGTTTATTCATAATTTCATGTACGAATACTTCTAACAAAGAAGGAATATTTTATTACGTAGATCGTTTACAAATATAACAATTAGTGTGGCATGGGAATCAGATTCCATTAAGCGGAGAGAAATAATAATACTGAAGAATAATTTTGTGGTATTTGCGTAGAGCATTGAAGTTGGACGGACAAGTGGCATTGGTTTTATTTGCATATTTGGTGGACCTGCCCAACTCTTTTATCAAGAGCAGGTTGATCATGAACAAACTAAAATTTATATTTCAACAAATAATTTCATTTTGTTAAAATATATGTTTAAAAAATATACATTCAGAAAACCTAAATATTCTTGCTTTCCCTCCTAATTTCAGTATAAAACAACTTATATAAAATTAAACAAATAATTTGGATTTTATATTGTCCAATAATGTCTCACAAAATAAAGAAATTAGTTGCGTACGTTATTTTCTTTTGTCAACAAAATTTTACGAAAAGGGGTGATGCGCTATTTAAAGACAAAGAGGAGTAATTGGATTTAAAAAGTTACTTACAAAAAACTTATATTACCTCTTTCTTAATTCTAAATAAAAGATAAGCGAGAGTCCAAACATATAATTTGAAATACGAGATACACTTTTAGTGTTTTAAAATTTTAATCATAAACTTGGTTATTTCCTTTAGCTAATTAATTATTAAGATTTTGTTAATATATGTAAGGACATATTTGTTGGCCAGGGTAGGTTACTAATCCTTAATATTAATTACTGGATATGTTGCAAAATTTGCAATCTGGACAAAATTTGTATTAGTTGTGAAAGTGAACGAATTCATAGTGTGGGGGTAATTCTAACGTCCTTCTTTAAACTTGAAAAAGTAAAATAAAAATATCTTTTTAAAAAAGATTGCAAGCATCATGGATCATTAATTAAGACAAATGATTAAAAATACAAAACTGGTGATTCAAGTTAAATTTATCAAAAATATGTTAATTTGATATATATATCTTTCTTTTCTTTTCTTTTCTTTTTCTCTTCTTCTCTCATTCTTATCTCATTCATGCAACATGAATTTACTCACTAAAAATATTAAAAAAATATTGTTATTTTTTATAAATTTCGAAACATTATATAAAATAGATATATAATTTATATAAATTCAAGTTTTATGTTAAAAGTTATATCTCTTTAAAATTTACGACGTTAAAAATAACAAAATTTAAAATTTTTTACTACTTTCTATGTCGGTTAAAGATGTAGAAATTAGTATTATTTTTTTTAATCTACTTCTATATAGATTCTTTGGAGAACCAATGCCAAAAATAACATTTTTTACATCTATTATAAAGTCAACTCACTCACTATAAAATTCTAACTTGTCTTCAACAACATCAAACATATTTGAGTTTTACTCAATTAGTTTCAAAGTTTTTATCAAAATAACAAGAATAAATTTAGTTAACAATGGAAGTTGGAAAGAGAGAAGAGAGATGAAAAAGGAGAAGCTAGAAAAAAGTTAAGAAGAAAAAGATGAAAGAAGAGAAACAATAATTTATTGATTTATCCTTCTTTAATACGCTATTACTCAAAATATTATCCTTTTAAAGTTTGATGATTGTTCTTGTTGTGGATACGCTGGTCTTTTAAAAGCTCTTCCGCTGCACTGTATGAAGACAGGAGATGTACCTACAAAAGACACTCTAATGATAAAATTAAGTGTTGGTATAGACATTAATGTTATTAAATATTTTAAAAGTTAACTATTTATCTATACTTTTTACCATTCTTTTATAAATACTATTTTGGACTAATGGGTTTTATAGCTTAGCCATACATTAAATCTTTCTATTTAGGTAAATAATTAATGATTATTTGTCTTAATCTTGTTCAAATATACTTTATTTATTTTAGTCTGACATAGTATTTGTTTTTACGCTGAAGGGGTATTCAAATTTCTTGTTTTACTACGGTCATCAAATAGTATTTATCTTATCCAATACAATAACAAAATTCAAAATAGTTACATGAATTATCAATGTGAATTTTACATTTTTACCTTTTTTTTTCCGTCCAGTATATTAATCTTTATTGTTGCAATTCACCGATTAATCTTATTGAAAACTATTGCATTTTTCAAATTTCACTACTACTAATGGAAATACGTTAGAACCACCCCAATTTATGCAACCCTGCATTAATCCTTCCTTTTGAAGTAGGTTTCGAAAGGTGGTTTTCACTTTAATGAAAAAGTAAAGCTTTAGATAAAGTATAAAACTAAGGTTGTTAAGGTTGCAGATGATTGTGCCCATGATTTTGTGGATGCTTTTCAATTTCTTCTATCGTACTCAACCAAGAAATTTCGCAATTGACCAGAGTTTGCAGCCAAAATTAATTAAGAATTTTGTAATTTGTTGGAAAAGAAAGCAAGAGCACCCCGTGTTCCCTAGTCTTGTTACCAAAAAGTAGTGTACAACTTTTTATGTGTTTTGCATTATTTGCTTAGTGTTGTTGACACAACTATGGCACCACTTTTGGTCACCGTTCCGTGAGGCCCAGGCTCAAGATAAATTAACTCAAATTTAAATAATTTTATGCATGCTTTCAAGGTCATAAACTTTAGCCAATTCATTTTCATTTGTACATATTAGGTTTTCAATAGCTCAGAAGATTACCGCGAGAGCAGAAAAAGAGTTTTCTAAGTTGTAATGGATTACTATGCCTTCAAACAAACAAAAAATCATAGTTTCAATTCAGCACAAATATTAATTAGCGTTCAGTGGGAATCATGATGTGGTGGAAATTAAGATTATTCTAACCCAAGATCGATTAAATTACATACTTAAAGTCAATCACCGATAATGTTCGACGTTAGTGCGATAGCTCCTGCTGTAAATTTGGTAACTAGTAAAAGGACAATATAAGTACTGAAAAATCTGTACGGACAACAATCCATGTTGCATTTTTTAATAATTTAAAATAAGAACTTTGAAAGAAAAGAAAACACTGAATTTCGAATACTCACCATGAAGCACTTTTGTATGCCTCTGTTGTGGTCCTAGTCCAGCTCCTTAGGTCCGTGAAAATGTTAATATTATTTCGTATGATCATTATTAAATTACAATAATTTTTTTTAGTAAATATTAAAGATATATTTTATGATTATTTTTAAATTTTATAATTTAAAAAATAAATATTTATTTTCTTAAATAGAATTAAAGTAAAGAAATAAGATTTTAAAATTAAAACATTAATATAAAAAATTTACACAGCATAATCAAAAAATTAAAAACATAAATTAAGAAAAGAAACTCACAGTTAATACATAGAGACAGATTTACACTAAACAATTGTACACATCATCAAATTAATGATAATGTTAATCATTAATTCACCACTCTCAGCAACCACTTACAAGTTGTAAATGGAAAAACTGAAAACGCAGATTAATATTGGTTTGGTACTAATGGCTTTGTACTGCATGCGTTTGCTACCTTTTCAGATAAGCAATTAAACAAAGTCCTTAATTTGGACACACTAATGAGTACAGTGAACAGTGGAAATTAAGTAAAGTTTGTTAAAACGTAAGAAATAAAAATTAAGATTTGGCTGGGTAATAAGAAACGGTTGGCATATGATCACAAAAAATTGCTTGTCATGATTGCCTTTAAAATACATTGATCCTGTGTTCTTGACTCGCCCTTCAACATTATCTTATAATACTTCACATGAGAAGTATAAGAACTTTACACTCCCGCATGACAGGAGAAATATAAAAACAATTTTGCCTTTTGTTCAAGAAAAATGCTACTCAGTTTAGAAATATTGTATTAAAAAATGTAAATTTGTATTCAATTTTCTTAATGCATTTCAACACAAGTCGATTCAATCAAAAATTATTATTTTTTAATTTTTTTTAATTAAAACACTAATTAACAAGACTATTTAATGAAATAAAAATTGCATTTAGTGCAAAACAATTATTATTCTAACAAGGCCAATAATGCTTCAGAAAGAAGTATGTAAAATTAACCCAAGCAGGGTTAAAGCTAAGGACATTATCATAAGTTTTAAAGTGTGTTTAAGAATATAAACATAATTTATTTAAAGATTTATAGTTTATTATTTAGTCAATAAAATAGTAGAATGGCTTGATAAATAAAAAAAATTATAACTTTTGACTGTGGCTCAAGTATCGTTTAGCTTATTAGAAGCTGGTTTTTAAGGCTCTTTTTTTTCATCTTGAACCTTTTAAATACTTATAATTATAAAAAAATAATTAAAAATTTATTTTGTCATCTAACATATTTAAGCTATATATAACATATTGTGGAATTAAATTTACCAATATAATACAAGAACACCTTTCAATATCACAAATAATCACAAAAATGGCAAGGAAAAATGAAAATAGGGAGAAGCACAACATAAAGAAGAAATTTACATGGTTCAATTAGAGCATTAACAAACTCTAATTTATGACCATGAGAAATTACTGTTAATGTCAAATTCTATCTTTCTAAATTGTAAAAAGAGTACGAGAAATCACTATCAATGTCAAATTTTATCTTTTTGAGTTGTAAAAAGACTCTTTTTTAAAGTTATAGAAAAAAAAAACTTTAAAGATATATAAAATTCAAGCTCTCAAACACTTTTTTTTTTTTTTACACATATCAAATTGAAAAATATCTTTATATATCTTACCCACACCTATAACTAACTCTAACTTTAACTAACTAAAGGGTAATTTCTAGTGCAAGACTCCCCATGTCATGCCTATGTTATATGTATATTTAGTATTCCTTCAAAATGGTATTGTAATTATCTTTTATATATATATATATATATATATAATGCTATGAGTTAAAGAGAGTATGAAATTGCTTGAATTTTTACATATGTGAACTGTATAATTACTAGGTGAAAATTTGATGCATGCTGTTTGGTTTGAGTAAGATTTAATTGGTGTAAACTACATAATGTTTTACTGTAGCGTAATATCTCTCGTTGTAGCTAGACAAGTTGTTTAGAATTAGGCTCTCTAGAGCGTTTCGTTATAACAAGAGAGATTTTTGCTACAGCAAAAATGACAAATAGCTGAAGAGAACCATTGTCTGGTATTTCTCGCTGTAGCGAGAAAGTCGTGAGTTTGGAGATATATAAGGGGCTTCAAACTGAAAACCTTCATTTTCTCACCAACTCACTTTCTCCATTCATTTTTTCTCTGTTCTCTCACTTTCTTCCCTTAGAGAAAACCTTCTTGATGCCAAACTCTTTCCCGATCCAAGTGTAAACGTCTATTTCATCTAGATTTAAGTGAGTTTTCAGAGCTTAGTTCTCCATCTTTACTCCTTGCTTCTTGATTTCTCTTCTCAAAAGTTTTCTATTTTGTATTAAAAAGGATATTTGAGTTCTTTGAATGTTGTATATCTCTTTGGAGTCATGAATAGTACGATCTAATAAAACCTAGTTCCAGGTAAGGGGAGCTTACCCTAGATGGCTATTATTATTCACTCAAATAATATAAATCTTCATTTAGCTGAGAATGGAGTGATGTATGAATAACCTTAGGGTAGAACCCAGAGTATGTATGGTGAAGAGGATTTTTTTGTTGTTTCGGTGAGTAGTATGAAGTTGGTTGTGTCTGGAAGAAATGTTTGAAATATTGTAATGTAATGTGCTAAAAATGTTTAAAATCCTGAAAATTCACCAGAAATGCCAGTTAAGTTTATTTTGTTGTCAGAACACTCTAGTCCAGGCATCCATATAATTTCAATAATTATAATCGGATGGGTCAAAGGGTTGAAAGAATTTTTTGTAAGAATTCATGTTTTTTCTAAAAAATTTTGGGGATAATACTTTAATAATTTGAATAGTTGAATGGGTAATTATGGAAGGGTCTTTTTTATCCTTGTAGTGTTTGATGGCCATGGAATTTGAATTCATGTGTATAAATTCATAAAATTATCTGATTCTATTTAAAGCTATTGGCCTAAAATGAAACCTACGTAGAATATTTTGAAAATTGTTTTGTAGGAATTTTGACCCAGAATTCTAGTTCCATTTGGATGACTATAGAAATTTTTCCTTTTGTTGGATTTTGTGAAATTTTGATTTTTTATTTTATTTTTTTTTTATCTTTTGAGAGACTAATAGTTTTACTAGTTCCTTATAGATGGTTGATGGCTTTCTGGGGCTATTTCAAGGATTGGATAATAGAATTTAGGCTTGTTAAATCTAAATTTGCTTCATATTTTGAATTGTCTTCAGAGACAATATCCATCCAAGATTTTTTATGTAATTGACTCAAGCTTCCTTATTGGATGACTAGGAGAGTAGTGATTGGTATAGTGTAGTCCGCTTTCGTTTGTTTGGCTGTTAGTTTTGATTGAGACGAAGAGTCATTCTTGTTGGATGACTCTACTTTTGGAATCACAGATAGTTGAGTTGATGACTCAACTTTTTGGATGGACTTCTGAGTGGATGACTCTGGATGACCCCAGTTATGTTAACTATGCTAAAATAAATTTTGATTTTGATTTATTTAAAGTCAGAACAAGTCTGACTCTTTCTCTTTCACTTCTTCTTCCCCTAGAAAGAATTGTTACTGCCTTTCTAGGCATGCTATTTATCTTATAGATATTCATGGGTAAGGTAGTCAAGAAGAAAATTTAAAGTGTCTTTGAGATATTGAATATCAAAATAGAAAAGCATTTAAAATTGCTTGTCATATAGCAAAAATCTATTTTGAGGCAAGGTTCTTAACATCTTTTTGTAAAATCTCTTTGGTTGATTTACAATAAACCCTTATAAGAAATTTTTGATTTAATAAGTCTAATTAAAATTTTGAAACAAACAATTGTTAGAACTTTTTTTTTTACAGTTGAATAGTTTTGTTGTGCAAAATTCTAATGTTTTGATATGTATTCAATGATATGCTCTTGGGAGTTGACCTTTTGAAAGCTTATGGAATAGGGAGATAAAGACATTTTATCTCTCTAACCTTGAGCTTGATTTCTTTGACTACATTGGTATGAGCATCAGGAAGAAGGATTTTTCTTAAGCATATCTTGCAAAGTCTTGATAATATTGTTAAGATAAGGAAGAACTCACTTACATAATTGAGACATCCTAAAAACCTTTGTAACAGAGTTTTGTCTAGGATTCTGTCTGGAAAATTGTTAGCAAATTCAATAGATTTACTAATAAGAATGATTATTTCTTGGTGAATATTGTGACCAAGAAATCTGATATTTGTTTGAAAAAAAAAACTAATTTTTGATTTGAACACAGCAAGACCATTTTGTCTAATAATATTGACAAAAGTGTTTATGTATTTGAAATGTTGATCAATCAATTGAGAAAAAACTAAGACATCATCAATGTAGACAGAGACAAATTTAGAGTAAGGATTGGATATGTCATTCATAATATTCTAAAATTCAGAAGGAGCATTTTTAAGACTAAAGAACATTATGTTCCATTCGTATTGCCTAAAAGGAACAGTAAAAGTAGTTTTATACTTATCTGCTTCACTGATTTGGATTTGTCAAAATCTTGCCTTCATGTCGAATTTAGAAAAGATTTTACCAGAGTTGAGACAGTTGAGAAGGTTTTTTTTTTTTTTTATTTGGAACAGGATACCTAATCCATTGGAAAGCTTGGTTAAGAGGTTTATAGTTGATAACTAGTCTAAGAGTATCTCTTTCTAATTTTGTTTGCTTATTGACATAAAAGTAGAACATGACCAAGAGCTTTTATTTTTTCTAATTAGTTTTTTGTCTAAGAGATCCTTAATATCTTTCTGACAATATTGAAGTAATTCTTCATTCATTTAGATAGGTCTTGCCTTCATAGGGATTTTTTTTTAAAGTCTCTCTCATAAGGAAGATCTATTATATGTTTCTTTCTATTCCAAAATGCATATGGAAGATCGAAATAGATTGAAGATTGGATGGATTCTAGAACAGATTGAATCTTCTTCTGAATGGATAGATTCTTTAGCTGAGTCTCAATGTTGCCAAAAGAAACTATTTCTTTTAGAAAATTAATTTGATTAATCTTATTCTGAATAAAATTAATATTTCTAGTGATTGGTTTAGTAGAAAATTTAAAAGTAATTTGCTAGCCTAACTAAAAGCTCAAAATTTCTTCTTTTGAAAATTGAAGTAGGAAAAGAGATTTTATAAAAAGTGTTCTCAAAATGATTTCGTTTTTTAGGTTTTTCACAAGAAAAAAGCTTGTTTTTATTTTCAAACATTGATTCTTAATAATAACTTTAGATAACTTGTAATTAATCTTAAGTTTAGAATCACTGGCTGTACTCAGTTTTTCTGAAGTTTTTTCAAAATATTTAGTAGATATTAAACCTTCTAAAATACAATTTGAATCAATACAAATATCAAAAAATGCTAAAGTATCAAGAACAAAGTCATCAATAATGATTTTGATATTAATATAAAACTTTTGGATTTTGATTTGATTAATCAAACCCATAAAAAATTCTTCTTCTAGTTTTTCAAAATCATTTTCAGAAAGTTATTCTTTTGCAACTTTATATTTACAATCATCTTCAAGTTGTGAGAGAATAACTTGATGAATTTGTTGTTACTCTTTGATCTTACGAATTTCTTTTTTGAGATTGCTAATTTCAATTTGTAAATCTTGTATCGTAGTAGGTTTAACAAAATTGTTTTTTAATTTTTTGAAAGTGTTGTTTACATCAAACTTATTGGTTGTAATAAGTTCTTTAGGTTTTTTTGTTTCTAAAACTTCTTTGAGATTATTAAGAAAACTTTTCTTTTCTTGAGGGTCAGGAATAGAATTAATAGCTTCAAAAAGAAGATCTTGTCCTTTTGTCAACATATTGACTATAGGAATTTATCACTATCAGAGGAGGATACTTTATCATTCTATTGAATTTGATTGATATCTTTATAAGATTTTTTGGAAGAATCTTCTTCTGAGTTTTCAATCAAAAGATTATTGATTGGTCCTCAATAGAAGAATCAAGGTTAAGATTGTTAATCTTTTTCTTAAGTCTACGGTATTTGCTTATATGACCAAGTTTACCACAATTGTAATAAGTGACCCCAGTCCTAGGTTTCCTAGGAATATTTTTAGAGATATTATCCTCTATGGATTTCTTGGATTGCTTATTGCAGTTATACTTCTTCTTATAGAACTCTTTTTAGGTTCTATCTCTTTCTTGGGATATTATTTCTTTTTCTTGGTTGGACAGGCAAGTAAGCCAAATTGTTCACAAAAGGACCCTAAATCTTTTTTCTTCTAGGCTTTCTCCTTGGCTAGTTGTCTTTGAATCTTGTCATCTTGACAAATTTTTAAGGCAACTTTCTGGACATACGAAATTAGCTAACCATAACTAAAACTATCATAAGGAATTTCTCTACTGACAGACTGGCTACAAATTTTATCACTAACCTTATATCTTAAAGATCTAGGAATATCAGGTAAGAACTTTTCTTTTCAAAACGATTTTTGGCTATCTTTTTTTGTGTAAACTCTAGACAAGAAAGTGTCTCTATACCACCTAAAATCAGCTAAAATTCTACACTTAAGGTTTGATAGTAATTCTGCAGATATATCTTTCAATAATTTTCATCATGCAATTTGAACCTTATGATTCCAATACCAATGATCTTACAGGATTTGTTATCACTAAGAAGAACAAAACCTCCTTCAAATTCTATAAATTCTTCAAACCATAATCTGTTTGGAGTCATATGAAATGAGCATCCCAAGTCCATAATCCATTATGCATTACCAACACTTCTAAACACCATTAGAACTTCTTATGACTCATATTCATCCTTAACGAGAGTTACACCTCCAAAGTCCTAAGGCCTTTCAGGAGTAGTAACATTCTTTTGCCTCCCAAGGGAATATTGTCTTGTGTAACCTTCTTTCTTACGATGGTAGCACTAAATGTTCAAGATATTATTTCCACCATTCTTATTTTGAGACTTGAACTTTCGTCTCCTAGACTTTCTTTCTTGAATGTTCTTTCCTACACTATCAATCATTCACCATTCACTGAAGACTTATCAATTCTCTCATTCAGTAGTCCTGAGAACTTAGAGTTGCTTGAAATTCTTCAAGAGAGAGGGACTCTATTCCATATAGTAAGGTTTCTTTGAACTGATCATGTGTCTTAGGCACGAGCACAATAAGAGTAACACTTGTTCGTCATCTTCTATTTCAACATCAATGTTTTCAAGATCAAGAATCAACTTATTAAACTCAGCTAATTGTTCACTAATTTCCTTTTCACTACTCATCTTAAACAAGTATAATGCTTGTTTCAAATAAAGACAATTTACCAAAGATTTTGTCGTGTAAAGCTTTCAAGCTCAGTCCATAACCTTGCAACAGTCTTCTCCTTTGATACTTGTTCAGCACTGTCTCTAAGACTCAAGACAACGGCACTGTGAGTCTTCTCAAACAATGTTTTCCTATCTTTCTCTGCCATAGTAGCATCAAGCTTGGATTCACCTTCAAGTACTTCCAAAAGACCTTTTGAAAAGAAGAGCTCACATTTTTAATTGCCATAATCCAAAATCATTATTTTCAGTGAATTTCTCAATTTCGTACTATGCATAAGCCATTTTAAATCACTTCGCACTTAGTGCACCAATTTGTTATGAAATTAAACTAAATTTACTGACATAACAAACAAGAACACCTTTCAGTATTGCAAACAATCACGAGAGATTACAAGAAAATAAATAACAGAGAGAAACACAATACACACTAAAAAATTGCATGCTTAATTAAAGTATTAACAAACCTTAATCTACATTCATGAGAAATCACTATCAATATCAAGTTTGATTTTTCACTAAATTATAGAAGGATTATTTTTTAAAGTTACAAAGAAAAATATATTTCAAAGAAATATAAAATTCAGGTCCTTATATATACACTTTGTTTTTTTTTCACACACATTAGATTGAAAAATATCTTTATATATCTTGCTTACACATGTAACTAACTCTAACTAATTAGAAAATAACTAAAGATTCTCCACTTATATCAATATTCTATGGTTTATTATTTATTGAGCCAAGATCAACACAACTACTTTCATCAAAGAATTATAATTTAATTAATTAATTATAAGTTTTCAACTAATTAATTGTAAGCTATAAAATATAAGATTTTAGCTAATTTTATCATAGAAAACTTATAACAATTTTTTTTTCAAAATTATTCATAAAAATATTCTTGTTTAAGAATTTAAATACCAAATTGAATATAAATATAGATAATTATGAATTTAACAACAATGATGGCTTCTTTCACTTAAAAAAATGATGATGATGGCTTGATGGGTCAACTTCCTTTTATTCTTTTAACTAAAAGTTCTGTTGTGTTTTATTGTCAGGGCTTACTCTATTTTCTTTTGTTTCTCTCCCATTTTCTTCGTACACCCGTGTTTCCCTAATAAATTTCATAAAACACAAATTTAATTAAGATCTTGCTGATCATTATCCTAAAAGCAGTTACTAAAGAAACAAAAATTAGAAACTTTTTTATCCTAAGGGCACTACTAAATATTTTCCAATTAAGAAATCAATGCTTTCACTTAACTCTCTTCACTGTAAGAGTAGGCAAAAGCAGGATTATGTGATTTATGGGAACATGCTTGTGTACTCCATTTAAAGCCCAATTTAAGTTTATGCGAGCTCCGCCAGTTCTCCTGACAATCCATCAAGACAGTGACAATTCTCCTGAGAAAGAAAATTAGGCATACAAACTTCCCAAGGAGAAGCAAAAACAAATTCCAGATAAAATATTATATTCGTTCGATTCCCCACGTGGATGCACCCTAAAGTTATAAGGTGAGAAAAATAAAAAGAAAACTATAATGACGCATCTGTCCCACTTTAGCGCACTCACCATTAAAGGAAACCCAAAAGTTTTTGGGGTGTTGTACGAAGTTTTAGAGTATGTTAATTTTGCTTTTTTAAAATAAATATTTTTACAAAGGAATACAAATATTATATATAATTGTTTTTCTCTGTTTGAAGGTACAACTAATTCTGCATCGACTTTCATACATCTGCTTAAAATTTCAAAGGTTTATACAAAGCATTGTGTTTAGTCTAATTATTATTGAAACATTGTGTTTCCACTTTCTATCTCTTATTCATTCAAACAAAGTATTTAATCGCTCGCACTTGACAACTGATTTTTAATTCGAATGCATTTTGTATAATTTTAATATATATATATATATATATATATATATATATATATATATATATTGTACAAACCATTCCACTCTTAACCTCTCCCACATATCCAATAAAAATTCCAAAATCATATTGGAGAGATTGGAACTATAAACATAGCATAAAACTGAAAAATAAAATATTGAAAAAAAAACAATAAAATAAAATAAGTGTCCCAATATAAAGATGAACATCATTTCTGCATCTGCATTCATAAATGATCAAGGAGTCAACTGAAAATACACAGGATCTTTGCCGAATCCTTAAAATTATGGAACAGCAATAGCCTACTAAATACCAGTACAACACTTCAAAGCCTGAATTGATGTCCTGATCTAACAAGCATTTGAATTATTGCTGTCTGAAATTTCTCATACCTGACAAGATTTAAGGGGAAAGAAGATATCAATAACAATAAGCAAACAGATACTTCAAAGAAACACTTCAGAAAATTCCAGGAAATCGCAGATACCCTGGTTACAGCATATCCACTAATCAGAATGACACCATATCTCTCAATTGCAACATCCTGTAAGAGAAATAAGAGAGACAGCAGAAAATCTGTGGCCGCTTATAAAATTAGCCACCTGCTTGTGTATTTGTATTGTACTATATATATATATATATGTTTCTTTCTTTTAGCCTACGAGCATGAACTTGGGTGCGTGAGACACAAAATAAGACTAGCAACCCAAAATAAAAGCATGCACTTCAGCCCAACTAGAGACTGTGTAAAGAATGCCAGATAAACCCTTCCAATTAGAAGTGCTTCCTTCAATGTATTCTTTCTGTTTCTTAACCAAGCCAGAAAACAACGGGACAAATGAAATACCAAACTGCGTCCCTACTCTCCTAAGGCTTGAACTTGAACCAATCACAATTCCTACATCTGCTTCAAGTAGGCAAAGTAAATCACCCACTGAATCTCCAATGTAAATAGTTAAGTTCTTCTTATCATCATTGCAACTTTTCATTATATTACGAAAAGCTTCAACTTTGTCAATGGGAGACTCCACCTTCTTAACAATTTCACCCGTGGAAACAGATCCCTCATACGTGAACTCATTAGCATGAACATTCAACTCATTTAAGTCAGCTGCTCAAAAATTAGAAAAATAACATTATAAGAAAATAGGAGACTAAAATATATTCAACTGCCAATTTAAATCAACTTGGCAAATTCTCTGCAAAATGTACAGATAAAGAATAATGTATATATAAAACCACAAAAGATAAACTACTTGAGTAAACAAGACATCAACAATTATTAAAATTACAGAAAAGCCATGAAGGTTTGATCAAGGCAATCTAGGCTAGATAACAAGGGAACAATTATTTCAATTGAAAAATTGTGCATACACTCCAAGTAAATAACAGAAAGAGGATCAAGATATGCTTTCCATGTCAAAACATATGGATAGAAACACACAACTTAACAGATAATAACATGTTGTCTGGTTTACTGTTAACATACTAAAAGCTGAATGTGTATCCCGTACTTAAATCTTTGAAATCTAAAACATTATACACTGAAGTAGCAAAAAAACATGTGGGCTAAAGTGGGTCAAAATTCTAGCCAAGTTTTCAATTTCATTTCATCACAGTAATAACAATTCCCTGATAACAACCATGGGTAGAGCAGGACTGCGAGGCCTTCAAAAATTCCATCCCCTAGTAAATGTAAGGATTAAAATAATCTCAGAAAATATGATCACTCTCCAAAAAAACATAGGAACGATTGCATAAGCCTGACAATGCCATTATGTCTTACTCCTCCCAGAACTATAAAAAAACACCATGAGAAAATGCTCTGAGGTGAAAGAACAAGTGTGTCCACCAACAACCTAACTTTATCAGACACAGCATGAACAGGACAACTGCCAGAGTGCAAAATCAACACAACAATAATTGATTTATATAGAAGCCCTAAGAAAAAAGGATTTTTAATTCCACAGCCTCAAGTTGCTGAAAATTAACAATTGGAATTTAAGTGTCAGCACTCAGCAAACAGGTCTGAAATTACAGATCAAGGTAGGGAGTAAGTACCTGAAGAGAAAGCAGACCTAATGAGGTCATCACACCAGCAGTACGAAAGAACATGCACATTGGCATTCAAATTTTCATTCTTGACAATTCTCTGAAAGAATTTAGTGCAACCATCTTGAAGGATCAGACGCTCTCCAGCACGCTTTATATCTTCTAGATTTATACCCTTGAGCACCCCTGACTCGATAACCCTATTATTTGCAGTGTTCTCAAATTGTGAAAGTTTCTCAAGTGCTATAGATAGTTCTTTATAATCAAAATGGTCCACTGCAAATCACAAGGTAAATGCCAATTAACAAAATCTGAGCAAAACACAGAATTCATCCAACCTATTTAATTTAAGACTAAGGTAGAAAGAATACAGAAAATGACCATACATCCACTGGAAGGAATAATGCTTTCGATGCATTGCTCGTACTCCTCTGTATACTGTCTGGATAGAAAACTCCATGTATTCCTGAGGTCAGAAGATGACATCCGAACAATTTGATCTTCAGGCTGATTCTGATCAGATTTTGATGCCGTCACTATAGCAATTTCTGCCAAGATGGCCGATGAATCAACAACGGTGCATGTTAAATCAAAATCAGAAAAAATTATGAGACGATCTTCTGCAGGGTTATGTCCTTTAGTTAAGGGTACTATAGTTGGCTGATAGAGTGGCTGAGCAGAGAAGAACTCTATTTCAAGCTTCATTGCTTGGTAATAAAGCTTTTCAATGACATCGAGTTCTTCACCAGTCAAAGAGACACTTAGTTTGTCGAGCAAATCTTCAGTTTGCAGAGTAGAAGCCTAAATTGAAATATAAGAATAACTGAGTAGATGGGGCACAAGAATGCCATGACTAAAATGTATATTCGACCAAGATTCAAAATAGTATCCAAGCAACCACAAGGGCTATATGGTATGGCTCTACTGTCAATATGACAAACCTGGAAACCATCAGAGGAATAGTTGTCGATCCACTTGTTATAAGGGTGAGTACTTTCGTTGGAATCAAGAAGTTCCTGGAACTTCTTACCCAAAAAGGCATAAAGTCTCATGCAAGGAGTCATGGCACCTAAAGTATAAGCGGCAATTTTTGTTTTCTCAAATGGTGTTGCAAGACCTTTCAGTCCTTCAATCTTCCCAGAGGCTGTATCCCGCAGAAAATCTGTGTATTTAACAGTTGCAGAATTAATGCTGTGCTCTTTGGCAAAGTCCAACCCCCATTCCTACACCATTAGCAAAACACCACAATAATTAGGCTTAATGATTAGTAAAGTACAAAAAAAAAATTGCAAGCATGTGAACTATAAATTGGTCGTTTGAAATTTTCATGCTTTTATACAGTTTAAGTTTAAAGATTGGCTTAATCCCGAACAATAATAGCATGCTGAGGTGAAATTTGGGCAAAACACATGCTTTTATTTTTTTTTCCTTTCCAGAAAAAATTATCAACTCTTCATCCCCTTGTTCCACTGGAATGGATGTCTCGTGGTCAAGCTCCAACTACATAAAATGTCATTATTATGCATGCAAAACATTTGAAATTTTTTCACATAATGGAAAGGGATCCATCACAGCATTTAGCAGACAATTTATGCCCTTTACTATTATTAGCACACAAATCCTAAAATATTATACAGGACCAATCCCATTTACAAGTTGAAAATCATGAAAAAGAACATTCTTCCCCTCAAATAATTCATAATTAAAGTCACAATTCACAGACAGAAGCTTTGAATCATAATGATTAAGATATAAAAACCTTGTTCCATTTCAGCTCATGCTACACTGAAAATTGTCTTACCTGTACCAGTGAGTCATGCATCTTCAGCTCCTCGAGAACTGCCTTCCTCAACTCAGAAATTCCAAGTTTTGCATCATCATCATCAGCACGCTCTTCAGCCAACTCGTACCTATGAAATCATTAAATACAAAGATGAAACTTTAAACAAACAAATTATTTTGCATAATCTTGTAATAGATTTTATATCAAAGAGAAAAAAAGAGTCAGTGGGAGAGTAGAGTAGGTCTTCCACGGTTTCAAGATGTAAAGACCGAAACTCACCTCAATCAAATGTACATACAATTTCACGAAATAATCTAACCCTCCAGTTTTGGTTGCTGAGAAAACTGACAAACAGAACAAAGAAAAAAGACATAAAATAAAATTCCAATTTCCAAAGACATGAATAAATTAAGTTGCACTAACTTGGAAAAACCATAAATTAAGTGAGACGAAAATTATAACGTTCGAGTCATGAGAACATTTCATCCTCTACCATCTAAAATAATAAACATTCTATTATCTATATAATTGTTTCGAGCCATATCTCGCGCCGTATGAGTTTAAAAACAACATCGAACTTCATTTATTAATTCTTTAATTACTCAACTAGCTTTTCGTAAACTTTCTCAGCAACCAAACTGGGGACAATAACAAGATGAGAAAATCATCATGAGAGCGCAAGGAAGGGATTATGCAGAATAAAATCGTAATAAATCACATAGGCATTAGTTTAAAAGAGGAAAATAAGAATTAGGAAAGAGAAGATAGGGAACTAACGCTTTAGCAAAGGCGCGAAGAAAATGAACGTCTTGAGCGATGTAATGGCGAAAGGAATCGATGTGCAAATTACCGGCGGCCAAGGCGATGGCGAAGGGAGTGTAGATGGCGAAGATGGATTCGCGAGTGAATTTGATCCAAAAGCGTCTGGCAAGCCCGGGTTCGCTGTTGTGATTGTGGATTGCAGCCATTGGGATTGACGATCTCGAAATGGAAGTGAACGAGAGAGGAACCAAACCTCGAAATGAGATTGAACGGATGAGTGAGGTTTTGATTGGGTTTCGGAGGAACCACCGCATGCGCATCAAATATCAATTACACAGACGGCGATGCCCCTCTCCCTCTCGCTCTCTCTCTTTTACAATCTTCACACAAAGAGACCACTGCCTCCCACCCCTCACACTCTTCTCTTCTGGGCTCTGCTATATCTCTCACTCCGGCCCAAGCCCCACTTAAGCTACACATGGCCCGTAAAGATCCTTTCGTGTATAAAATTAGATCTCACCCAAAGGATTACATTTTCAGTTTTTTTTTTTAATCATACATATTTAATTTTTTAAACTTTAAATCAAATATTTTATCTTAAAATTTTATCTAATAATTAATAAAAATAGAATATAAGTATGAGATATTATTATGTTGTATAAATAATTGAAGAAAAGTATACAAGCTATTTAAATAACAATACAAAATAAAATATAATAAAAAAATTTATTTTATTTTATTATTTTATTTTTAATAAATGTTCATAAACCAAGGGTTTTTTATGTAAATAAAAAAAATTTAAAAATTTATTTTGTAAATGTCTTGTTTTAGAAAAGTTTATAATCTTATCTTAAAAATATAATAATGGAAGTCGACTTTAATTGACTTTGGTTAAAATTTTGAATCGAGCTACAAGAGAATTGACTTTTAGTCATTTATTTTTTGCAAAGAAGTCAACTACAATCGACTTGTGTTGAATTATTTTTAATTTTGTACAGAAGTCGATTTTATTAAGTTATTACACTCAAATCGATTTAAGTATATTTCAATTTTAAAAAAAAGTTAATTCAAGTAAATTCTAGTTCAATATAAAAGTTAATTCATATATATTTCAATTTAGAAGTTGTTTCAACTAAATTTCAATACTTATCTCCTTGCTCATTCCCTGTAAATAAACATACAACTTCCCAACTTTGTAATAATTTGTTTAAAATTTTATAAGATTGAGTGTGAAAATTTTATTAAAATAACAAAGAATAACATTCATGTGCTTATATTATATAATGGTGAGATTGTAAACACAGTAGAGGGAGAGATGTTTTGTAGTGATAATCAGGCTTGGTTGGTTGATCATCCACTAATTACTTTGCTACAATTGGAGAGCCGAATACTAAAGGAGTATGAGGGAAACAATATAAAAGTCTCAAAAATATTCTACAAGATGTCAATTGACATTGGGCCAAATGGTATTCAATATAAAAGGTGGCGAACTTAGAAAGATGAGCAAATTGATCACGTATTTAGTTATTTTAACTCATTTGCTAAAACTCGTATAATAAGCTTTTTGTCGAACTACTAGGTGATCATTTTAGCTCTGCAGGTTCAGTCGTAGATCTATAACACCCTGAATTTTATAATAATTTTTGGATTATTGATATAAGTTGTGTATGTTATTATTAATTGGGTGTGCATTTTGATTTATGATTAATGGTGTGGATAAGTACATGTGTATGTGTATATATGTATGTTGTGATTTAAATGTGAATGTTGACTTGTGGTTGGGGTAGATTGGTTGGAAATGTAGGCTGATGGGGTGCTGCATAGATATTCTCGCTGTAGCGAGAAGGTCCTGGGCAAGTTAGCGTGTCTCTGTTGCGTTTGTAACACCCCTATTTTTATTATTTATTAGTTTTGTATTTGGTATGAGTTATTAATATATGTTGCTTGAAATTAGGAGAGTTTTAGATGTTTAAGTTGCAGGATTTTTCGCTGTAGCGAGATGTGTCTCATTGTAGCGAGAAATCAGCGTCTAAAATCAGGCATTCTAATGCTCTCTCGCTGTAGCTAGAATGACAGACAGCAAAGTGCAATTTTGTCTGATTTTTTTCGCTATAGCGAGAATATCGTGAATTGAGGGGTATTTAAGGGTTTTCATGTTAAGAAACTTGGATTATAATCCAAGTCATGACCCTTATAGTTCTCTGTGACTTCTCTCCTCATTTTCTCTACAAATCTTTGGAAAAACTCCAACTTTTCTCCAATCAAAGTTTAGAAGATCACTTCTCTTGTTCTTTGATAAGTTTTGGTGCTTTATTCTTTATTTATTTGATTATTTTTTTGTTCTTCCTCCTCTAAAGAGAAACTCTTGTGATATTTAGGAAGAACTCGGCCTTTTAAGTAAGACCCTTTCGAAAACCCTTTATTAAACTTTCATTTTAAGGTAAGGAGAGCTCTATTTTGTTACTAAGGAAGTGGTATGCTTGTATTCATGAAGATGTTTTGATGAAATGTATGATTTTAAGTATATGTTGGATGAAAACATGTTTTTGTTATATTTGAAGCCTATTTTGTGATGTTTGATGATGTGTATAATTTTTATTTTGACTATATATGTATGTACATGGTGGACTGAGTCTAAGGGAACTAACTCTTGGCAATGATTGATTTTGTGTAATATAATAATGAACTAAAGTAAAAGAAAGATATAAAAGCATGAATAATATGTGAATAAATAGATAGTGAGAAATATAGAGATGAGATGGGAAATATGGAAAGAAAAAGTGAAATGAGAATGGAATATGATAAGGATGAGTATGGATAGTTCAGAGGAACACTGAGACTGTGGAAGATGGAGACAACTGAGAAGTCTTGGAGAAATGAGGGTGGTGGATGCTCCTCTTGAATTGCGCAAAATAAATGAGAGTATGAGCACTATAGGCCTCACACTGGTTTCCTGACTAATACTCCTTACCATGCTTTTGCTAAAAGGGGCCAAGTCGGCACACGTATCCGTGTAGCTGTGGCTATCCAGCGACTATCTATGCTAAGGAAGACCTCGAGGGATCCCAGGGGCAATAAAAATGAAATGAGAATCCCAAGTATTAACAAAGAGATGAAGAGTAATAAGTTGAATACTTAAAGATTATTGCATGAATATGAGTATGACTTTGTAACATGATTGATTGTTGTATTATCTTTGTTTTACTGTGTGAATAATTGTGAATGTATGCTTGGTAATATGAATAGAGACTCATCCTTACGTAAACATTTCAGGGAACCCAGATGACAGCATCCACCGAGAGGATTAGATTAGTAGATAGTTCGGTAACTAATAGACTGAATTATGTATTTAATGAGTATCAAAGACTTTGTTTCTTTAGGATTGCTATAGATGTAAATGATGTACCTAGTGATACTATTATAATGGAAATGGAATTAGCTTTTAGTGTCCCTTTTGATTTTCCTTCAAGCAGAATTCATCATACTCTTTGTGTATATATCTTTCTTGATACTGTAAGGACCCTAGCAGCTTTGACTTACCTATTCACCTACCATGACCACGATCATCTTGGGAGGTCATCTCATTGGACATTTGAACAGATCATTGGTGCCCAGGTTATTGCAGACCCTAGTGACCTGTATCTTGGATCAGATGATGATCTCAACTCCGATGATATTGCGATGATAAAGGGATGGCAGGGGGACGACTAGTGTCTCCTTGGTCATGTAATGGATAGGCTGCTCATTATGACTTATTATGTTTTGTATCTTATAAATGTTGAAAAGAAAGTACTAATGTATTTTTATTGTACTGTAATGAATATTTTGTAAATATTACCTTTGCATATATTATGAGAATAATGTATGTTCATATATTTTAATGTTTCTTTTCCAGATTCTGTTTAATCATTATTGTCTCGTTATTCAAAGTTCTGTACAATTGAGCAAAATGAATAGAATGCATGAAAATTTTATTGTTATATTTGGCCAGTAAATAAAAATTTATTTCATTTTCTATTTAAATTCTGAAATTTTATTATTATTATAAAAATAATAATAATAAGGATGTTACAGCGTTCTTGCTGTAGCGAGAAGGTAACAGAGAGTGGGTAGTTTTTTGGGTTAGTCTCACTGTCGCGAGAAGGTATTGCTATAGCGAGATTATATAGAAAACTAAGTGCATTTTCGTCTAATATTTTTGCTGTAGCAAGAAGAGGTCTCGCTGCAGCGAGAATATCGCGACGTTTAGGGTATTTAAGCGGTTTAGGGTTCGGGAAACACATTTCTCACCCTTTCTCTTCATTTCTCCTTTGATTCTCTTGACCTTTCACCCTATTTCACTGATTAAATTGCCTCCAAGACTGTTTGCACCGTAGATTGAAGATTGTGAACGTGTTTTGGACATTTAGAGGTAAGTTTCAAGAGCTAGGATTTTCGTTTCTATTCAATCTTCGTTCTCTTTGATTTCTCATGGATTTCTCCATGTAGTTAGGACAGAAATACGCATGGGGAACCCTTCTACCGTTGTTTGTGTCGTGTGTTTTTCAATTTGAGATAAAGGGAGACTCTACCCTATCTCTTTGTGTTAAAATTTGTGTATATTGTTACTTGTTGGAATGTGATTGAGATAGGACATATGAGAATGTATGTTTTAATGGAAATTTCGTATTGGGTATGATGTGATAAATATTGGGCAACATGTGTGATGAAATGCTTGAATGACAATAGGATTGTGGTGGAAAATCTGGTGTTTGAGCATAATGTGATTGAATATGTGTGTACATGCCATGTGTGAGAATGAATGCCATGATGTGATTGAAAATGTTGGAGATTGTGTGTGAATGGCATGATGAATGTGAATATGATTATGTTGGAATTGTTAAAAAACTATGAATAGTTACAGCGATACACTGAGATATAGAAGATAAGGGCAGTAGAAATACCTTGAGGAATAGAGGGTGGTGGTGACATCAATAGTGAGCGTGGGTATGCCACAAGCCACACACTCTTTACCTGACTCAGTCTCTAACCAATACCTTTGTTATAGGGCCCGTGACCACACATGTTGTATCCGTGAGGCGGGCGCTAACCAACGACTATCCATAGTATGAAACTAAGTAAGTCTCTGAGATTAAAGGCATAAGAAAAAATGTGATCAAAGTGCCATAATAAGCGTGGCTAACATGTAGTGAGTATACGTGTGTGTGTGTGAATTGATTGAAGGTGCAGTAAGCACACCCAAACATGTTTGATGTGTGAATATGATGTGTATGTTGTTGAAAGCAATAGATTAATGCATGTTTAAAATGTAATTTTATCATATTAGGGATTGTTGTAAAATAGGCAAGGTGAGTCTTTATATTTGTGAGTGTGTGATAGTGTAGAGAACTCACTCTTACATTTATTTTTCAGGTGACCAAAACAATTAGCACCAGTCTCATTGACTAGGAATGGATGATACTGCTATAGGACTTAGAAATTTATTTTGAAATTGAGATGTATTAAATAGGTCCTATAGCTTTATTTTGATTCAAACTTGTAACCCATCCCATATTTTGAAATACTTTATTGAAATCCTGTGTTGGAAACAATTGAAATGAAATTTTATTATTCTCATTTTATTGCAAAAATATCGTATTGGAAAATATTTGAAAATAAATTAAGGCGTTATAAGATCCATCACCTTCTCCATCAAATACAAGACCATTAGTTAAGATGTCCCATCATGACTTGTACAATTCACATGTAAGGTAGGTTCTTCAAGTTTCGAGCACTTTATTAGACTGATTGAAAAACTATTATCACTAAATACACAAGAAATGAGACAAGGTAGCTTGGTCAGGGATTTTGATTTTAATGGGGCACAACAGGATGATGAAAACGATGAAGAGGAGGATCTTGATGATGTAGAAGATGAACAATTGTTTGATGTGCAAAATTTGAATGAACATTTGATGTCGCAATCTGAATCCTAATCCCAATCTCAATTTTGACAGTGTTCTAGTCACTACCCAACAATTGAGTTAGATGCAATGCATTATAATGTAAGGGAGTCTAGTTTAAGTTCGATCATAGAGGAGAGAATGATTTGTTACTTGGTCAAGTATTTCGCACCAAAGATGAAGTGATGTTTGCTATTAAATATTACAGCATTCAAAGAGGTGTTCAATATAAAGTTTATTTCATTGCAAATGTGCGAAGTTTGGCATTGACTATAATTAGAGTATACATGTCACTTTCTGTCAAAAACTGCAATTATGGGAAGTGCAAAAATTGACAGGGCTACACATATATGTCTTTCCAGAGTATATGAATCAGCTTGCTCAAATGGATTATAATATTATCAATGCCAACATATACCCCATGATACAAGCAAATCCAACGACAAAAATCAAATCTCTACAAGCATCAGTAGAGTTAGAATTGAGGTTTAAGACAACAAATAAAAAAGTTTAGCTCGCCAAACAGAAAGCTATTGTTATGATATATGGAGATTAAAAAGAATTGTATAATGAACTTCCAAGATGGTAAGTGGTTTGAAGTCTTATATGTCAGGTACTATTGTCCAAATCCAAAATGGACCATACTATGTTGGTGATGTTGTAGATTATGATTGCTTTATGATCCATTGTCTTTTCTAGACCTATGTACCATGCATATAAGCATTCAAATATTGCAAAATATTTAGTTCAATTGATAGAACACACTTGTATGACAAGTATAGTGGAACATTGTTGATGGCAATTGCCTAAGATGACAACTCAAATATATTGCCAGTTGCATTTGCAATGGTGGAGGGAGAGACAAAAGAAGCACGGTAATTTGTATAACATCCTACTTTACAGAAACCTTTAATTAGAAGAATAATGATTTTTTTTGTAAAACCAATAATTTTCCCTTTATACGTAATATTGATGTATCAAGTCATTAATCATGAAAGTAAACTTTAACATGCAACCTCAATATGACATTTCTGAATTTCATCATTACATACAATATTCAAGGTAAACATTCATGAGTGTTTATACACCTAAAATCATAATTAACATACAAATAAAATATTAGTTACAATTCTTTAAAATAATGAGGGCAACACCGAGGATGACTTCCTATAAAGCAACACAACTAAATAAAATAAGTGGCTACTATCCAATACCATATAGGCTTATGTATAACAAAAGAATGCCTACGACTAACTCTCACCACTATACACAAAAAGTAAAGTAGTATCAGTCATACTCTGAATCCATATCCTCAGACTCAGGAGATGAATCTCCTTCATCTGAGCCCATCTTTGAGTCATCAGACTCATCGATGTCTACAGGATCATAGTCCTCTGGAACCTGAATATCCATTTCCTCCTCCTCAGCTAGAGGGAGAATTGGTGGTGGTATGGGCTGAAAAGGATTATTATTATCCAAGTCAAGAGTTAGTCTAGTCCTTATGGTGAAAGGTACGTTGCCACCTGTGGGTACTGGTGCCGCTCTCCTTAGTGATATAGTAAATACGCCCACATACGTGTGGGTGTATCTATCCCAATTGTGATGCCATCGGTGTGGGTCCGAGCTATGGAGCCTAATCGTCATATTCATTGGGTGTGGAATTTGTGCCATCTCCCTCTACTACAGATAGTAACTGATAAGATCCAATGAGTACCACAGGTACAGAGAAAAGAAACGATAGGTGAGCCATAGTTCATACATCATATTAAAATCATACATCATAAACATTCACAGATCAATCGCATTCCAAATGAATGATGATGATGGTGCATGATCCTAATTTGTTTTTTTCTAAAATGTTCATGCATGCGGCCGAATAATTTCTTAAATCAATGTTAGGGTAGTCAAGAGTTGACACTACTAGATATAGAAAATCCACCCACGGGATTATTGAGACCCACGTTCAAATATAAACCTAGTAGCTTACTAACATGATATATGGCAAGAGCGCAGTCAGGTACAGGAGAGTTTGTACAGTAGGATCCCTAACAACAGGTAACGAGCCTGAGTCTTTTGGGACTTTTAACTACTACCCTTCCTATCCCCAAGTCCTCCTTTAGGGCCTCCCTATTGTATTCCTAGAGTCCATAGTCTCTGATTCCCTAGTTTGCACAAAATACCATTTTCAGATGAGTAATGTATGAGTTCCTAAGGGATTTTTTCTTAGAAAAGTCCCATATTTTCCAAATTCATAAATTTGTTAGAAAATGATAAAAAAAAAAAATCTAAGTCTGAACATTTTTTGAAATTTTGACAGAGTTTTTCCTGTAATACGGATTTCCTAAATTTTTCAGATACCTGTTATAATCAGAAAACTTCCCAACACAGTTTATAAGGGTTTACAACCCATCATCCATTCATTTCAATTTAATTTGAATAAACTTTCCCATGAAAAATTATCATGCACATAAATGCTCACTCACAGACAATTCATATCATATAACACAATTTATATCTTAATGAAGTATCAAACATGTATTTTCACAGCTAAACACATAAGCAAACCATTATCATTTTTGAAATTAAGCATATAATGAAACCACAACTATCAATTATAACAAAATTTAGACAATCTCAACAAATAAGGCTAAATAAGTTTATGATGTAATCCTTACTATATAGGCCACCCCTTACCTATTACGTCCATGTTTGTTCTTTCCAAAACTTGAGGTTGATTTTCGGCAAAATCTATACACGTAATGAAATGCTAGTTAGAACCTTATAATTCTCCGGTTCTATCTCATAAGAATTAAACTCATTTTGTTTTGTTAATCCATTTCTGGTAATATGTTAATCCATTTTATTTCTAGCTCACATTCACCTTATACTTAAGTTAGAAAATTATTCTATTTGGTATACGCTTAGCGTAGGAAGAATCCTAATGGCGAACATGAACAAGGTTCAGTGTTTTTGCCATAACTCAAGATATACTTAATATTTTAACATGGGATCAGTTTCTAAATTTCAAGGACTCATTTATCTACAACTTTATGAAGGAATTAAGTTTAAATACCTTATAGAATAATGAAAATTTGCAATTTACAGTGACTATTTCCAACAGGGTTTAACTATACTAACACTCTGAACATATCTTAGTAATTTGACTATATCTCATGCTACATATAAGTTATTGACATGAAACTAATTTCTAAATTTTAGGCCTACAATTCTTTATAACTTTTATGCAGAAGTCAAGTCCTAATTTTACACGTATCAATCTCAGTAATTTAAAATCCATGACTATTGGAACAGGGCAATCTCTTAAGGTGACAACTAGGACACCTGATAGTAAAATGGGCATAACCTGAGTTACAAATATCCATTTGATGTGAAACTAGTTGCTAAATTTTGAGAATTTAAAGGGCTACAACTTTCATGAGACATAAACTCCTAATTCAGTCCACAAAAGTCCTAAAATTTAGTGGACAGAGACGTATGAATAAGGATTTTTTTTTTTAACTCAACCATTTTTAATTATCCACTTCAAGCATGATTCTAGTGTTCTCGATGTAAAATCACAACAACGAAAACATGATAACACTCTTCTCATTCCTATGCAAGTGTAGCCAAGTAAAGAGAGAAAATGAAAATGCACTATTTTGAAAAATAAAACTGTACAAGTGTAGAGGAGGATGAGAGGAATAAACTTACCTCTTGGAACTCCTAAAAAAAACAAAGTTTAACCCTCAAATAGATGTTTGAAAATGAGATTATTTTGGGAGAAAAATGGAGAAAGACACCTACGGGAAACTTGTTCGAGAAGAAGATGGATTTTTTTTTTTAACATTTCTCTCTCTGTTAATCACTTTTAAAGTCAATTTTATTTTTATTTTTTGCTAGGGTGCCCACAAAATAGGCCAAATTTGGTTATTTTTCTAAAAATTTTAGAAAAATTCTAGAAAATGACAAATTATCTAATGAATATAAAACTCTAAAATCACTTTGACTAATTCTTAATAATTTAATTTTTAAAATTTTGACAAAAGTTTTGTCAAAATTTAGCAAATCAGGGGTACTGAGAATTGGAATGTTTCAATTTATTTTTAGAAATATTTGTCAGCATGTAACACTACAAGAGAACATGCTTATCATATCTGATAGGCATCATGCTATCAAAGCAATTCTAGAAGCTACAACGAGTGGGTGACATCCCCCTTCAGCTTATTTTGCATATTGTTTGTGACACATTGCATCAAATTTTATTGTAAAGTTCAAGAATAAAGGTGCAAAGCGATTACTAATCAATGCAGTATATGCAAAGACTAAGCATAATTTTCTGTACTAGTTTAAAGTGTTGGACAATATGGATCTCGCAATGTGTACATAGGCTATAACATACCATGTGCAAAGTGAGCTCAATATGTTTATAAGGGTTCTCTTCCTCCTCCTGACGTGAGCCTTGAAAAGAAGGAGTTCGAATATGTGTTGGTGATGATCAATAAAAATGATATGGTGGTTGAAACTCTTAGATAGGTGCATGAGTACTAGATGAATGTAGTCATGCCATAACCTCAGCATCTGACATGAAAGATGGACTAAAAGATATATGTCGTGCAATATCACTCTGGCCCAAACCTATGATGAAATGTTGTGTTAGACTAGGAGTAACAATAGAATCTAACATGAACTAATGACTAGGGCCTAACATGAATTAGTGTTGAGAAGGGCTAGTCATGTCTTGCTGGTGGGTATGTTTGACATGAAGTGTTGGCTAGGGTACATGAGTGTTGGCGGGTATACATGGTGTGACTGAGGCTCAGTTCGATGGCTATGTTGTGCTTGAGGCTGTAGGTTGGGATCTGCATCAAGTTGTACATAGTCATCATCATCACGTGCCTCATCTGGGTACTGGCATCTGCTAGCACGTGTACTAGCATGCAAACGTTGCCTGAAAGATCGTCTATCTAGGACGTCAACAGGGTGTGTTATTTGATAAGTTTGTAATTAGGCCCTATTTTACAGTCTATATATTCATATCTGACCTTTATTTTATTTGAGTTTTACACTAATTTATATATTAATTGTGGAGTTTGGTATAAAGGGACTGCAAGTAGATGTTGGGTGCATTTTGGGCTCAAATTGATAGAAGATTAGAGCTTCGCAACAGCCAGCATGCCCAAACCCTTTCAACAAGCACGAGGTGCTTCAAGCCCATGCACGGCCGTGCTTAAGGCCTTGCATGGCCGTGCTCATCTGCGAGAAGTCCAATTATTAAGAGTCTTTAGGGTTTTCAAACCCTATTAAAAGAAAGACCTAAGGCACCATTGAGAACACCGTTTTTATCTTGGCTTTAGCTCTATAATACATCTGATCTCGTCTCTCTTGCATGGGATCCTTGGCATATGCGTGGCGGGAGTTGGAGCTTCGAGCGATGGTACTTGAAGACCGGGAACACATCTCATACTCGAGTTTGCTATTTCTTTTGATTATGGCTTTGTTTATGATTGTTTTAGTTCTTTTCTTTAGCATGAGTAACTAAGTCCATAGCTAGGGCTATGAGAACTACTGTTCATAAATTTATAGGATTTTGATGTTTGAATCTAAATTTGAATTCCGTTCTGTGATTAGATTTTATCCTATTGCTCTTCTCTCTTAATTCTAATTAATTATACCGTCAGGCGACCGTAGTTCAGTTAATTAATAGATCTATAGGGTAAAACGAGACAAAGGATTAGGTAGATCAACTAATCTTTCTCTTCTAATCGTTATTAAATTAACAAGTTTATAGGTTCCTTAAACTTTCTTAAATTGATGTTTTGCATGATCATTGGGGATATTAATTTAGAGAAAAGAATATTAATATTATATGACCATTAGGTATTAATAGTATTTGTATGAATGATTGGTAATCACAAGGAAATCGAATTTAGAGTTAAACAGAAAAATAACATAAAGGATTGAATGAGAAAATCCATATGCCCTAGGTTCCTCTCTGATAAGTTTAACCAAGACGTGCATTATATTCCTTGCTCTTAATTTTAGAATTAATTTTATAAATTCTTCTTTTAATTAATTTCATATCTTTGAAGCTTAAACAATTGAATTATGACATTCTTAGTAATTGAAAAACAATCCTTGTGGGACGATATTTCAGAAACTTAGTTTAAGAATCCTTTATTACTTCTCGATGGGTACACTTACCCTCTGAACACTATGTCTGGTGCTTGGGGGTATAAGGTGTTACACCATTAGGTAAATCCCTAAGCTCTGGATCCTGTGATGCTCCATCCAATGACAAAATCTATTCCCTACTGACAAGTACCATTGGAAATACTCGACAAAGGGACGATCATCATAAGCTAGTGGATACTGAACTCATCGCTCCCTACGTGCCTCCCATGCAACATGTCATGTCACATAATACTTAGGCCATCATATATCTATATCACCCCTTCTATCCTTAGCATGCAACCGATTAATGTTTATGGAGATAATTAGTATATGTTGTGCTCTATCAAATTGTCGAACCACGCGATCAATAGGTTGTCATTCAATAACATTAAACTGGATAAGAGCAATCACATATGCCTATATATCAGCCTCATCATAAACAAAACGAGGTGTAACATTCCTTACCTTATTGTTGTTGTAGAGCATCCACCTAAACTAAAACAATCAATAATAAATATTAGACTAATAATTTTTATAATTGAATAGAAGACATAGTACCATATGTCATATTTTCACTTTCGCCATTAATATCAATTGAATCAATGATCCTCCTATATCACAACAACTTATCTATGCGTGATCTCTTTAATGACCTAAAACTTTTCCACCTAAAATGAACATAATTGAATTTCATACTTGCAAATTTAACATATATAAATAAAATTTTATTTAAAAAATCAAATAAATATACCTTAATGCTAGTGGAAAAGTGAGTGGATGATAGTGTCTAGAGGCTAAGTGAGGTATTATGTACCATGCCTAAGACTATAGAAGAGGTAAACAACTTGCAATCTCAGTAACATTATATTTCATCACATGATAAAGATCACGATAAAGGGATCCTAGAATAGCAAACCCCAACTATAGTTTGTAGTCCCAATAAAATCAATAAGAAGAGGAAGTCACTTCATATGAACCCTAAATTCAAATTTATCTGGGAATAATACTCCATCTAATAGAACCATTATATACTTATGTACGTTCTAGTGTAATGGATAATAGCCTGCTCATCAGCATTGTGTGGTAATGCTTCAAATGTATCTATGAACCAATGTAGATTTACGGAGAATCCTTTTATGTTTGTCTCATCTGAAACTATTGCAAATAAATCTCCACACAATGCCCATATATTTTAATCATAAAATTTCTCCTACGCTCCAATGCACCCACTCACATGGAACTCATTTACATGCAAGCCTAGTTGAAACACAACATCCTCCAAAGTTATTGTACATTCTCCGTATAAAAGATAGAATGCATGCGACCGGCCTCCAATGCTCCACAAGTGCACTAATGAGTGCCCTATCATAATCAAATATCAGCACCATCTGCGTAATGCCAAAAACTAGTTTGCCTAAGAAATAGTTTCATCATCGAATCTGGAGCAACAATCATATTATAGCGTCTAATTTTTAAAATTTGAACTTCGTATAAGATAAAAGAAAATTATATATCAGATATTGTTTACCAAAACTAAAAGAAAACAACAAAATAGTAAGCAATATTTAATTCATATACAATATGATATCTGATGTGCACACATTACAACAAAATTATACTTCAATTAACTACCTCACAAAATAAATAAAATAAATAGTATAATTTAATTAAGATTATCTCAATATATCAAGTCTATTAAAATGAATAAATAAATTATTATAATATGAATCAATAGTTAAAATTCTTCAAATATATTTAACATTCACTAAATTTGAACTTATTCGAATTCACAAGTTATAATTTAAATTTTTACTTGCCTAAAACTATAATTATTTTATTTATGATAATAAATAGTAAAAATTATAATATCAAATACACTAATAGTTTCATAATCGACAAATTAAATACGTAACAAAAATTATGTGTTATATATACAATACACATTATATAATACATTACCATAAAAATAAATATATAACAGACAAATAATTAAATATACAATAATTTAATTATTTTTTACATTTCTTTTTAATTAAACACTAAAAAAGATTAATGACAAATTAAATTCAAAAAATTTAAATAAATACAATAAATATTTTTAAATATTTATTTGTACTAACAATTTGCTTGCAATATAATCAATAAAATTAAGTCGATTTAGATCGTTATCCATCTCTATTGTAGTAACATTATATTTCTTTCTCTTCCTTTCTCTCACTGTATTACAAGTGTTTCTTCCTCCCTCTCCTAAGTTAGCCATGTCAGGGGTTATATAGTAATGCAAAAGTCAATTAACGTCGAATCTTGCTCTTCCTTTAAAGTTGATTCAAGTCAACTTCATAACAAAATCAAAGTTGATTCAAATCAACTTTCATATAATAGAAAAAATCAATTCTAATCAACTTCCGTGAGAGAGATGCAGAGCACAATCAACTTCAACCAAAGTCGATTCAAATCAATTTCCATATAGCAACGAAAAATTATTTCAATCGACTTCCATTCAAAAGTAAAAATCAGTTTCAATCGACTTATGTAGTGACAAAATGCGATAAATGGACCTGCAACTAAAGTTAATTCAAAATAAAAAATATATACTTAAATCGTCTTCTTTAAAATATTAAATAGGACATTTAAGTAATTTTACTTTTTAAAAAATTTATTATTATAAAAAATCATAAATCAATGACATAATAATAATAATAATATTATTATTATTAGATAATATATCATGAATACAAAATATTATATCATTGATTTATAAAAATTTATCAAGAAAAATATGAAATAATTAAATAAAATGAAATAAAAGTATTATATTTTATATATATTATTTATATTTTTATTTAAATATTTGGTAACTTTTTTTTACTTATTTGTATGAATTAATAAAATGTCATACTTCTATTATGTTTTTATTAATTGTTGGGTAAAATTTTTGAGTGAATAACTTAATATTTGAAAAACTAAAAAGACTAAATGCGAGTAATTAAAATTAAGGAGATAAAATTACACATACATTAAAATATATGAATAAAAAGTGTAATTAAGAGAGGGAGAGTTTTTTTTTTAATAGACAATATAAACTTGTTATGAATATTATTCACTTATCTATATACTTATTACGTAAATGAAACAAAAATAATGAATATTTATTTTTAGAAATTATATATATTAAATGAAAAATATCAAATATTCATGATCCAAAAATTTGTATCACTACCCAGGAATATCTTAAGGTGGTATTTGATATAGCATATGGTTTAAGATTTTACGAAAAGAAATGTAAGAAAACAATAATTTCATTTTCAGTAGAATAAAATAAAAATATTTTCTAAAAATAAAATATTTTTGTGAATGTTAATTTATAAATAAGTAATAATAATATTTTTATATTTTGAAAGGTATAAATAAAACTTTCCCATGATAATGGAATATAGAAGTTACTAAAACTTTTTTTATGGTAATTAATGATGAATATGTTATTTTTAAGAAAAAAATTTAATAATTAAATATATTTTATAAAATTTTCAAGAGTTATATTTAAAATCTCATCCCAGAAAAATAGTTTAGTTGGGAATAATTTTTTATATCAAATGCCACGTAATTAATAAAATTTGTTAATGTGTGTTATAAGATTATTAATTAAAAAACTGGAATTATGTAATAACGAAGGTTTAGTCAATAATTTATTTAATTGAACATGCAAATTAAAATTAGAAAACTAAAAAGAATGCTACATTTTTTATATTAAAATTTAAGTGTAACTTTAATACATTAATCTCATTCTCTTATCAAACATTTTTCAATAAAGCTGTATTAAATTGACAATAAACATTTATTTTTAATAATCATTTTTTAATTCCTTATTTAAATAAATTAAATTAAACATTAGTTGCTGGAAATATCAAATAAGCTGGAGTTTTTTGGAAGCTTAATTGTAGTTTTGCAAGCCAGTTTGAGAAAACTTGTTTTAAATATTCTTGAATTCAAATCATTTGAGTCAATTATTATGTTATTCATTAAGTTAGTTCATATGCTATGTTTGGTTTAAAGAAGACAGATTTTAGTAAAGCAAAACAAAGGGAAAAAAAATAGGAGGGTGGGGGGATAACAAGGGAAAGATGTAATTTAGTTTAGTTAAGAGAGAGAAGAAAAATTAATAGTCATACACTGTTGCATTCTTATAAGTATTAATGGAAGAAAAAAAGAACCCAAATAAAAATTCAAAAATAATTTTGTTAGTACCATTCGAAAATTATATATCATTCTCTGTCTCTCGTAAATCTCTCAATATTGGAGAAGAGATGAAATTAAAAAAAAAAAAAGAAGAAGAGAATTTAACCACTTATTCTCTATACAATTTGTAATTTTTTAAATCAAATGACGTAATTTGTTTTTAAAAATTCCCATTTCCTTTTTATTCGCTTAAAAAAATGTAAATTTCATTAAGTGAAAACCCAACAGATATTTTGATAAGAGAAGTACTAGAAATCTTGGGGTCCAAAATAAGTTTTAATTTTACACGCATCATTTTACCTTCATTTTGTGTGTCCATGTACGTATGTGCTTCAAACATACACTGCAAAGAGCAAGTTTTGAGACTCTGATCGGAGTCATACGCAACCTCTATTTTGAAACCACAAATCTTGATTTAGTGCAAATTCATCTTTTGTTTTAAAATTTTGCGACATGAAGCGATGAAGTAATAAAATATATTAAGCAATTTCATGAGGCCAAATTCGATGGAGCGATAAGCTAGTAAAGATATCGCGGGAGGTGAAAATCAGAGGCAATTCATTATTCGGGAATTTTGCTGTGATATGGCAAAATAGCCAACACGAAATCGAAAGCAATGAAAATGTCCGACAGAACCACGTCCAACTAAAACAATGAACTTTTGTAAACCCATATTCTGGTGATGGTCATGGACTTCATTCATTACTATAATTGGTCGAAATTTCTATACTTCTAGATACAAAATCTTATTCCAAGCAAAGCAACGTGCTCAGAAGCAACAAGGTTTTAATAAAAGAAAGAGTGATACCTCATGGAAAAAGGCTATTAAGTATGTCTTTTTTATTCCCACCCCAAAATGTACTTGCACGACGTGATGATCTACGTTGTGTCATCCATCACTAAGATGAAAATTTTGGCGTGTTTGATACAATGACTTGTTTCCGACGAAGCCAACGTCAACAATTCAGCATTCCTTGATAACTTATATCTGAATGTGACTAGGTAACTCCATGAAGGTGGGAAAGAATACCGGTCGATGAAATCTACAAAAAACCTGTCAATCTGGGCGCGGCAACAAAAAGCTAAAGCCAGAGTTTTCACGAATTAGTGGCGGCGGCTCTATATCTGCGATATCTATCTGTTCATTTGACTTCGATATGTCATCAACTGAAAACGGAATGCTGCAAAATAGATGCTTTCATATGGTTAGTTTTACATACATTGTCACGATCAAGATATTTTTCATATGTGCTTAAGGGTATCTCTCAGTTAGCAACTAGAGTTGTCACGGTATAGATTCCAAAAGAATATCTTAACCACTCCAAGCCTCTCAAACTAGAATTGGAGTTAGGAGCCCAATTTCGATAATTTTTTACCAAATACTAACAAGAGAAGAAAATAAATTAAAAAGGTAAAATAAATCAAAATTTTCTAATAAATTAAATTTAGTTGATGCATTATAATTTTTCAGAAGCTCTCGTCTAAATTGTTTATAAACCCTAAAAACTTTTCAGAAAATCTTTAAAGTGGGGTTTTACAATTAAAAAACTCCTGTGAGCTTGAAGCTAATTGAAACTGGGCCTTGGAGTCTTTGCTTCTGTGTCTAGATTAGCTTATTTTGGATCTTTATAATAGCTTCCCAAACATGCATTATGTGACGGTGACTCAGGACACACCAATGTAAACTTGCAATGGGTTTAGTCCAATGAGTGTGGTTATAAGCTTGGGAGGTCACATAGCAAAATGGCAAATTTGTCAATACAGTGTGTTATTCTGGGAAAGGGGACATGTAGGTAAAACCCAATTCACCCAGTTCTAGCCCTGTACAGGGACAATTTCTCTAGTCATTAAAACAATAATTACTGTGAACTTATGCCTAGCAGTTGAGTTTTGAGAAGAATTGAAGTCAGGGATCACAAATTAAGAGCATCGTTACCCCAGGGCTGCCACAAGGTTATTTCAGTTTTATGTTTATTTCGTATTTGGTTGTCGGGTATCATAGCTTAAACTTAGTAAGAATTATTTGGTAGAAGCACCAATAAAATGCGAGTAAACTAACAGCAAAAGTATAAAAAAAACAGGAGGAAAATCTCAACAAATATCACGCGGTATCGATATCTGACTTACCTTGAATCATCATCCAAGAGGAAAGAATTGCTAACTGCATTATTTGAATCTTCAGTCATCAACACTCTCATATTGGATATGACCTAGACGAAAACAGTAATACGACAAAGATCAACATAGTTTTTCTGCAAGTCTTACATTTTATCGTACTGCTTTATAACATGGATGATTTTAAACATAGCTGCAGTAATTTTTTTTATTTTTTATTTTGGCAAAAACTTACATCAGAGGACACACTGTGAGTTCCGTATTTGTCATCCCAGTACATGGTACTAATCCGATATAGCTGCTGTATACTAAGGACCTGTACACAGGGAACTGAGAATGGTAACTATTCCGTAAAGTGAATCTTCACTGAGAAAAAGATTTCTTCTACTTACGGGGCACAGGTCATGGCTTATTTCATCCAGCGTTTTCTTTGGCTTCTGATGTATGACCTAAACAAAGATGAGCATAAACAGTTCACCGTTTTTTCTTATCTCCAACAATTAGGGAAATAAATGCTAGATGGTGAGCTAAGAATAGACAGATACCAGAAATCCAATAGCTTGTCTAATATGTTTGAGCTCATCCCAGGCTGAACCAGCATACTGCAATTTTTTTATTTTGGAGAAAAAGGGGGGTTAGTATATGTACCTATTCAAAAAACTCAAGAGAATAACAGCAGTGTTAAGTCAATGGACCTCGTCCGTTGCCTTGTAACACCAATGCTCCAATTCAGCCAAACCAGCTTTGACGTATTCACCATTACTAAACGAGCAGCACTCCCGTCGTAAAAGAAGACTAACAAAACAAAATGAACATATGAGGTGATAAAAATGAGAATTCCAATTTAAAGAACGGAAGACATCCCTTAAAATAGGGGAAATTAGTAGTGCAGAATAAACCAACCTATTGAATAATTGTACATTGATGAAAGAAAAAATTTGTGTGAACACCTTACGAACTAAAAATGGAGGAACCTGCCAAAATTAAACAAATGTGGGAGATATCACAACATTACGACACTACATATATGAAAACATTACAACTTGCCAAAGAAAGACTTAATAAAGTAATGTCAGAAGAATATAATATGAAGATCTCTCAGGTTTGACCAAATTTGTAAACCAACCTTTTTGTTCTCAAATTCATATAAACCTCTGTCATTCAATCATTAATATAAATCCCTTCTTATATAACATTGAAATAAAGAATATGTATGTAAATCAAGAAATGATAAGGGGGGCCATGTAAATTTATTAAATTTCAAGAGAATAAATGATTTTATTACAAATAATTATGTATATAACAGGAGGGGTCCAAATATATTTCTAAAGAGCCAGAAGTGTTATTGAAACAAATTGTCATAATTAGGCAAAAACATAGAAAGAATGATGTCAAAAGAGATTATACTAACATGATTTGCTTTCAAAGTATTTAGAAAGTTCCCTAGGCTCTTCACTATCCCCTGCCAGTGAGCAATCAAAGCACGCTGGGCTTCAGTGTTTGCAACAGAACGTGATGATCCCTTAACCAAGCTTGCTCTGGATGTTCTTGGTGCCTATACCATATCATCACATGCAAACAGTGATGTTTAAATAAGTTAATTCCAAATGTGTAAAATAGATTGATCATTTATTAAGCATGCATTATAGATCAGTTGTAGAAGCTTACTAGAGATTGAATAAATTGCCATACCTGGATGCATAATCCAAGCAAGGGAGAAATTTCTTTCTTCAAATTATCACGAATCATCCCATATATCTTTTCCACATATGCTGTAAGCTGCTGTTTGAAAAGCAGAGCTGGGTACTTGGCTTCAACTTGTCTTAATGTATCAACTCCTCTGCTTGTGCTTCCATTTACTAGGGAAAGATTGACTCCAGCTGGAGTTCCACGGAAACTCTGGAAAATGAAAAAGCAACTATGATTATCTGAAGAATGAAAGATTTTCATTGTGAACTAATCTGTTCACATCAGAAGCTGTTTACTTGAGTCATCCTCCCAAACAGGGTTGCTGACGAAGAACGACGGCGTTGTGGAGCCATTCCAGCAGCACCGCTTGCCTTGAGTGTGCGCTGGAGTAACAAGAGAAGTGTAGAGGCATTGGATAACCAATAAGCCAAGACATCATTGTTATCCTGGGTCTGAAGTCCAAATGTAAATATATAAGCAACTTGAAAGGAATGCATTCACAAAGAGGTGCAAGAAAAAGAGGGCAATAACTTGTGGAAGTTTCACTTTTCACACCTCAATTGCATGTCCAATAGTTTGGATGATACGGTCAAAAACACTAGTACGCTCAACCTCAAATGATCTCCAATGCAAGAGGCATTTGTATATGATACAGGCAGCAATTGGTCTGTTTCCAGCAAACCCTAGGTGTTGCGCAATACATCTAATGAGTAACTCTTGATTCTCCTGTTGTTTCTCATTTAGAGACTTTTGTGGTTTATCATCCACATCAGAGGGTTCCCTCCGGTGCATTGATTGACTACTATGCAGTTCCTGATTAGCCTATTAGGTGACCAAGAAGCAAGTCAAATCCATACAGACATACCCAAAACCAATAAAATGGAATTTAAAATAGATTTAGTTACCAGAGGTGTCTTTGCTTCCACAGCAATATGACCACTTTCAGTTCTCTATCAACAGAGAAAAGAAAAACAGAGACAAGAAACTCTTTTAAACCAATGACAAACTTTATGTTTGTTTTCATGCATATAATATTCATTATTGAGGATTACCTGGACAATTGATCTTGAGCGTCCTGAAAGGAATTTATTAGGTGTCATGGAAACTGCTTGTTGACGTAGAACCTGATTCTCTGATTCTAAATTAGCAATCTTCTCCTCTAGCCTAATCATTAGAATTATGAGATTCTAGTCAACCATCTCAGAAAATTAAGAGTGAGCATGATATGATCAAATTTTGAAATTAGCTATATGTCAAGAGAAGACAAACAAGGATAAATTTCTGAACAGCTGGTCAATGATATTATTGCACATTTCATGAGAAAGAAAATCTCCAGAAGGATAAGTTTAAACATGTCATCCTATATCCTAAAGGCAGGTCATTATTGATTAAAGGGTGACCCAATGCACAAGGCTCCCGCCTAGTGGGGTCTGTGGAGGGTAGATGTATGTATTTTTACCCCCACAAGCAGATATGGTTTCCAAGATTTGTACTAATGACCTCCAATTCACACGAAAACAACTTTAACATTGTGCAAGCCTCACCCTAACAACTCATAATTGAATATAATGGGAAAACAATTACATCAGAGCTTATTGTTCATTATTTGTATTACCTTGTCAATGATTCTTGAAGCTGACGAACCTTCTTCTCTGTGTCTTCTAATTTCTTACCTCTTTCTTCACTGCAAGCTTGGGCTTCATTATATTTTTTTTCTAAGTCATCAGCTTTCTGTTTCTCTGACTCAAGTGAACTCTGTGAAGATAAAACCAAGGCAAAATCACTTAAGATGTGGTTATCATGATATGTTGCTAACAAAAACATTCATAAGCTTAGGAGTAAATCGTGCCCATAGTCATTTTGTGATAAACTTATTCAGAAACATAAACATTTCAATTACATCATTTTTTTCCTTCTTTATAATCTGTCCAATTACAATAAACTGTCCTAATGTAAATTATTCGAGATGTAATTTATTCAAGTGCCTCCAGCCCTCCACCTAACCTCTTAGTTTTGCAGTGATTTGTTCTTAACATATAGACTTAGTATGGGAGCCTCCAGGACAGTCATGAGTTCAATCTTGATCCTTACTACCCTCATTCAAAAACAATTATTCATAAATAAGGTATGTTTCAGCATAAGTATGTTTGTCGTTGTCCACACTTAAAGCCCAAAGGGCTTTTTGTGAGAGAAGAACATCACTGGACTTCAACTAGCATTAACTATATTTTTCATCAATAATGAATACCTTGATTTGATAGTAGTATGAATGTTAAGACAAAGAACAATGACATACATTTATTTATTGTTTCTTAAATTAATGGGAGGGACACTAGCTGTGTTAAATCCCTTTATATTGAGGATCTAAAGACATGCAGCATCTCATTTGAATACTCTGAATCGTCCTGAAAAGGTTTCACTGAGTTTTGAACATCTTTGATGAGATGCATATGTAGTTCTGTTTACAAGCTAGGTTATGAATAGAATACATATTGTCCAGAACAAAAACAAATAAATTACTATTTAAATAACACCTTAACATTGACATTCTTCTTGCCCTCAATCTGATATGCCAAGTTTCATTTCTGCTATCTTTTTTTTGAAGAAAAAGTGACCAAAGAATCGATGTACCACTTTAAGAATGATCTAATGTGTACCTTAATAAAATAAAAATTGTCATACAAGCTTTCAACTTTAAAAGAAGCATTTTATATAGAAAGAGTTGCATCCTTGAAATAAGGTTCACCCAACAGGAGATTTGGTCTTTTACAACTGAACTTCTTACCTTTAAGCTATCAACTTCTGCAGTCAATGCCTCAATCTTTTGTGTATCTTCAACAACAACCTGTGTTTCTTTAATAACAGGAGGTGCTTCTTCAACAACTTTTTTTACATTCTCTCGCTCCTTGATGATCAGAGCATTAGTTTCATCAAATTTGCTCTGCATCTCTTGCAATGAATTCTGCAGTTTTGCTATCTCCTGTGCTTTAGATTCTTCTAGATTGGTCTGCACATGATTCAAGATGGTTTACTTTAGGGCTTACTTGTTGAAAGGATACTTGGTAACTTGCAATGGATGGCCATTTACCCATCTTTTATTTCTGATTTGTTTAAAATGTTTTCAAAGTGCATGGTTGTGTAAGAGATCAAACAACATCCTTCAGAATTATATCTATCTGCAGAACATATATCTTACCCTTAAACCTTTTTCTAGTTGGAGGCGCCAAGTGAGTTCCTCCACTCGTTTTTCAAGTTTATCCTTTGCTTCTTGAAGGGCACCAGTTTCTCTTGCAGCCTAAAGCAAACAGAAACATACGTCTGCTTAGAAGAGATTAGAAAAGAGAAATATAATGAAATTGGGAAAAATAAAATAAAAAAGTGAGGTCCACGCTACTTAAATAGAGTGAATGAGCTATGTACAAGCATCACAATCAGTTGGATAAAGGTGGAGTTAGTTGTAGATTTGATCCTTCATGCTACTAAAAAGAGAAATATCAAAGAAAGAAATATTGTGTGACTCTCAGTTCAAGTCTAGTTGTGGATGGGATATTCCTTTTTGCAGTTTTCTTCTAGCTTTATTTTGTATCTACTACATTTCTTTCAAAATAAATATATGATAATGGTTTAAGAAATAAAAATGAAAAACAGAAAGGGAAAAAAAAATAGGCTTCTGTAATCACAAGTGAAAAGTTAAAGCCAATTTCACACTTTGCAGATCAGAAGACAATCATGAAGATAGTGATGATGATGATGATGACACAAAAAGATGGATATTGTTCATATATAATTTTACGTTATGGAATTCAATTCTACAATTAAAAAAATGATCAGATTGTATCTTTTTCTTTTTGTTCCAGAAGTTATGTAGGATGAACCCATTACATCTTTACTCATCTATTATTGAAGGTTCTACTTAATGCATAAGAATTATGATAAACATGGAAGCTGACCATTTTCAGTTTCCTAAGTTCTCTCCTGGCAACACGCCCCCTCCATCTGCATTGTGTAACTATTGCACCTTTCTTGAGCCTCTTATAATATAAGGCAGCTTTGTGACACCGCCACTGAGCCTGCAATTTTTTGGAGAAAGAATTTAAAATATTGAATAATGATTTCCCTAGAGGATGTCCAAATCATATGCTACATGACCGAAACCTGAATAATGATGGAAGCTTTAGTCTGCTTCCTAAATCTGAACTTCTTGCGAGCAGCCATGGCCCTTAAAGCTGTTTGCAGTGTAAGTACTGACACATGAAGTTCTTTATAGGCTTTCCTAGCTTCATATCTGCGTATGTTCTTTTGAATTTTCACAGCAGCAGCCTCCCTTCTCATGCGCTCATAGAGTTTGCATGCAAGTCTTCCTGTAGATAATATATCATACATCTTTAAAATATGTCGAGAAAGGAGAGTGAGATACATTATTTCAATTAGGGAAGTATACTCTATGAAAATATGACTGCATTTATCCTGACAAATGATTTAGGTTATATCACTTTTGAAACACCTCACCTCTCCACCGAGACTGCACATATATGGTCTTCTTTCGCAATGCAAGATAATGTTTACGAGCTTGATGGGTTCGTATCCGCCGTTGGATAACTTTTGCTGCATTGCTAAGTACTTGAGCTCTCTGTGCATCTAGTTCAGCCATCTGACCTGCCCTCAAGAATACCTTTGTTTTTCCAATCTACAACATTTGAAGCAAACCAAATGAATTTTGTGAATATGTGAGCTGGGAATAAATATTATACATATATGCATGTTACAAGATCCCAGTTGATATTAAATAGTTAAATCCAAAAGAGGTGTTATAATTAATATTGCAATGTGCATAAGTTAGTTATAGTTGTTGTGAAGGCCTCGAGCTTTACAGCAGAGTTAAGGACAAGAACACAAACGAGCAAAATATTTCAAATTACCTGATATCCTTTAAGCCCCATCTTTTCCAGAATCTTTTGGCAACCAGTCTTTTCATCACAGCTACTCACAGGTGACAAAAAATAAGAAATTAGAACAATGCCCAAGTTTGGTACAAAACATATCAAATCAAAAATATCTTCCTCCCAGGCATAAAGATTGAGAGTTCTTACTTTGCTTCCATGGCCTCTGGGGCAAGGAGGCCAAATCTGTTTATAAATTCAAAGAAAGCACGCCGAGTAGGGTAGCCAGCACAGCTGATTCTGATTGCCTCCAAAACACCCTGTAGGGCAAGAGTTAGGAACAGTTGAAGAAGGGTTGAAGACTTGAAGGAACTATGGATATACTTCAGTATGAACCATTATACAAAGAATGAAATAAAGAAAGAACATAAAAGCATACTCACACCACAGCGAAGTTGTTGCATAATATTGTTATTCTCAAAAATTGCAGGCTTGAGGAGGTTGTTTGGTTTCACACATCTAATGTAATGGGGTTCTGTAGAATTTAATGTGTCCATCAGTTGTTGTAGTTGTAGCTGCACCATTCAGAATTTTGTTAGCTTCCTGATAATAAAAATGCAGTTCAATTTTGTAGGTAGTGAGATGAGCTTGTTCATATATTTGTTATGAAAGACAAAGTCCCCAAGTTTACCAATGCAGAATTGAAAAACAATGATACCTTAAAACGAGAACCAATTGAAGAAAATTTGGACGATTTTGATGTCTCTTCTGGAAGTGGTGGAAAAAGGCCAGCTACAAAAGGACATTTGGAAGCACTCAATAAATCTTGATGTTCAGGAACCACATAATCCTTATTTTTATCTAAGAATTGGTCAGACTGGTATGTCACCTGCAGATTTACAGGGGTAAAAATGAATAAGCAAAGGTATCTTATTTTGGCAGCAGCTAATGCTATGAGAATTAGTCATACCTCTCCAGCATAATGAGCAATGGTGAAATCGGTTCGAGACAATTTTGGCTTAATAAAGCGCTTGTGACTCTTAAATGTTTGATAAAGCTTGTTTGCAAATGTTTCATGTGTTGACTTTGGAAACATGCTGAAAGATAAAAGGAGAGGGTAAATGTGAGAATGTTGGAGGTAGAATTAGTAAGTTATGTAACAAGGACCTTGGATTCAAAGAAAAAGACAAAAACTGGATCATATCTGATTTTATCAACCTAAAGGGAGAAAGGTTAAACTAATCTAGCAAGCTGTGAAAATGTAGTTCGTGGGAAAAGTAAAAATATTTTACCAAGCTTCATCAAGGAGAGCAACAATTCCTCCAGGTTTCTGCACAAAAAATAAAATCAACATAAAAAATAGTAAAAGAAGAAATGGAGAACAAAAGGGAAGGAAAAGCCTAACTAGGGATTGAATCAGGCTGTAAAATAGGCCCAAAATAATGACCTAGTGGAAGACTACTCAGAAATGGAACCTCTTTAATTGTAAATTTATAATCATCTAAAACGCAAAATAACAGATCGTGTAATGTACACAATAAAGGTTTTTTGTTTCAGTTCCAAAGAAGCAAGAAAGAAATCCATTATCCAAGTTTATTTTCTTCACAGTATCTTGTTCCTCTGCTTCTTTCTACAGGTATGCAGTTGTTCTGCAATGTTTAGTTGACCTTTATGGATTGAGATCAATTGAATATTCATCATTAATAGGGAGGTTATAGTCAGTTAGTCACACTAAATAGGCTGCGGGTAAACTTTGACTGGATAATTAAACAAGACAGCATTGTAAACATCATCATTATGCATATCAAAAGCATACTACCTTTTGGTTTCATAAAATTTTGGAACATGTAAGCTGAAAGCTTCCAACTCAAAATGAATTAACAATCCTGAATGCCTTAGAGAGACAGAGAGAGAGAACCTTTTCAATTAGGTCCAAAACATCTTGGTTGTCAACAAACTCAATGTAGCTCCAATCGATCTGCTCCTTTGTATATTCTTCTTGTTCCATTTTAAACACGTGCTGAAATTCATCATCACAATCATGTTAAATATGGAAAAAGCAAACAAACTTGAAGTGCGTAATTTGATCAGAGACTTTGCCTGATTAAAATGTTGCTGCAACTTCTCATTCGTGAAATTAATGCAAAACTGCTCAAAACTGCAGAGCATGACAAACTGAAAATAAGTTACAAATGATTGAAATTTCAAAACAATTAGAGGTAGTTGCTTTTAGTAACTTCAGTAATGCACCCTTGCAGACATACTTATGGGTAGACAGGATTATTTTTCAAAACTATAAATTACCTGTTAGATTTAAAGCTTTCAAAACCATAAATATCAAGGACCCCAATCAAGGATTTAGAATTGGGGTCTTGTCCGATTGAATTATTAATCTTGTCCACCAACCTGTTAACAAAAACAGGAATGACCCAGGAATCACATAAATGTATTTCTGGCACTAATTAGACCTTATAAAGGTTTGGAAACATGGATTTGTTTCCATTTTTAGTATCTTACCAGTCAAATAACCGAGAGTAAATTGTTTTTGCCAATCCATCTCTACTGACTGCAGCACTTTGGGGGTCAAGACTCCGTTTTATAACTTCTTCAGGGGTGATCATGACACGCTTACATAATGCATCTTCCAAGGCATCAGCATTGCACCTGATCCAATATTGACAATCATTTTAAGGCTACTGTAAATCAACCAGACAGAAGTAATAATACAACAGTGAGCATACATGAGAAGCTCAGCAGTTGTTTTAAGGTGGAATTTGGCTTGATCATCTTTTGGAACAGATGAGTCGACTTCCTTCCCTTTGGTAAAAGCAATGTTACCAATATGAAGAATTGCAGCAACAACTCTGAAAATGGCTTCCTGAGAACACGACAGCAGGGGAAAGCAGAAAGGTAGAAAACTATCATTCTATATGCTAGCCAGAAAGAAGCTACATTCAAACTTGTGAAAGAAATACCTGATCTTTCTGACTTATTCCAACAATATCCATAGCTCTCCGGGTGGCAAGATATTCACGAGCATCACTTATATCAGCCAGTTCATAGCATTTTGACTGGTTAAGGTAGTGAAATGATCTAGGATTTCCTAATTTGTATTTCTCAACTTCCTGTTAGCAGAATTTGCAATTAGTTTATATAATCAAAAGAATCAATAATAAGTAGATTGTAGACAGAAAACCACCTCCTGCGGTGCAGCACAAAGAAGATAAAAGCAATGGTAGTTCCTTTCAGGATCATTAACTTGGCAAACCCGAGATCTCTCTAGAAGGTATGTTCGGATGGCTGCTCCTGAGATTCTTCCACTTTTATCAAATTGGATCTCAACAAATTTACCAAAACGACTGCACCATTAACACAAGCAGAATTTGAAACCAACTATTTGGTTATAGCATAGACATTAAGTATCATGTAGCAGTTTATGAAAAAAAAAATCCTTTTTGGAATGAAAATTTGATTATAAAAGGCTATCATTCTAACTGTCCTTAATATCAGAATGACTTTTGGCAATACAACATGATGTTAAGGTAATGAAATGAGACAAAACTGGAGACAAGTTAATCTATACTTTCATACTAGCAGCAAAATGAAGCACAAGGATCCTTTATTGCCCATATTTTAGGAAGACTGATGAGAAACTTAATCTATATATTAGAATCATGGAGAATAAAACCCAAAGAATTCTTCATTTCCCACATATAAGAGATACTCACCTAGAATTGTTATTCCTGACAGTTTTGGCATTGCCAAATGCTTCCAGAACTGGATTTGACTGCACTCAAGTCAGTTAAAAGAGAAGATTTGAATGAGTTCATATTTTAAAAAAAGAAAATGGAATGTTATTCGTAGGAAAAAAATGAGAATAGAAATTTTGTTAGTGTTAAAAAATGAGTGTCATTAATTGAATCATACTTCAAGAACTTGTTGTTCAACTGTTCGTCCTTCAGTACCAGCCCTACCACCTAAGAAAGCAAGGTATTGCATAAGCATTTTTGTAGTTTCAGTTTTACCAGCTCCGCTTTCCCCACTGACTAGAATTGAATTGCTTTTTCCTTCATTAATCATCGCCCTGATATTAATATAATCATCAATTTAATATTTACTTCAACAATAGAAATGAAATTTGGATGTTATGAAGAAAATTAGGATTACCTATATGCAACATCAGCAACTGCAAATACATGAGGGCTTAATTCTCCAAATGGTGCTCCCTTGTATTGTTGCATCATGTGTGCACCATAAATATGAGGTAGTCTTTGGAATGGATTTATTGCAATCAGAATATTTCCAGTGTAAGTCTGCCAAAGCAATCGGTAACAACATTTTCACTGATAAACTTTGCTGAATCTCATCACATTAAAGGAAAGAAAGACTTACATATATTTCATTCAATTCATATCTAATTTTTAAGTTCTGCAGGACTCCAGGCTCGTGCAAATAAGACAGTTTAGTCATATCATCCACTCCACCAGCAGGAGCTTCCATATCCTTGGGATATATTTTTGATAATTTTGCAACAACCTTAAAATAGCAAAATAAAAGTACAAGTAATAATTCAGATGTAATCTTTGGGTTAATAAGTTACTGAAATATTTTTCACATTTTCCAGTTAGCAATACAAGCATGAGAAAGAACAAGTCCTGCATTAAGGAATGAAGTAGAATGCCTCTTGAAAGACATTAGTTAAATTTGTTTAATCAGTAAATACAAAGCAGGATAAACATTAGTTAAACAATTTCCTATAGATCATAACGATGACTTGAATCTCAAGCTGGGAAGGCCAATGATGAAAGAAAGAATGCTTGTTTATGGATCTCTTCACTTGTTACTTTAGTATTTCTTTTCCATTTTTAATCTTTCCATGATCTACTTGAAGCTCAGATACAGCTGACTAGCAGTGCTTTTTTTTTTTTTCCTAGCTGGTCACCATGTAAGTAGTCACTGTGTATATAAACCAAGGATGATCACAAAGGAGACCACCAGGGGCAAGGCAAGAATAAATGAAGGACCTAATGTGAAAATTACTTTCATTGAAGGGAACTGAATTAATTTTGTTATAGAGAAAAGGTCAAGGTAAAAAAGAATAAAAGAGGAAGCCTCCCTCCCCCCCCCCCCCCAAACATTTCATCACCCCTAAAGGAGAGGTAAATCATTCCTGTCATTATTATTTTATCTTTCTTCTGTATTAACTGTTGTCACCCAATAAGCCCATGTCAAATGTTTAGCTACGCAATACAGCATGGATTGTTTCCAGAATGCAAGTCTTATCTATCAAGACACGGTGCCACACTGTCACCTATCAATGATCAAAATTGGCATTAAACATGCGACTCTTCTTCTCAAAATACATTCGATATAAAAAGGAAAAAGTTTAATAATATAAAATAAGGAACCAAGTTACTGGCAGTCTACAAACCTTTTTTCCATTGGTTGTTTCAATTTCAGCATCCTTTCCAGTGATTTTTGATACCTGTCCATCAATCCAAGATACCTCTGGATCTTCAATCCAGACATGAGAACCCACAATAATATTCACGGGAGTCCCCTGTAGATTGAGATATGGAATTATCATTTTTTTTTACAATCATTTATGTAAGATCCTCATTAAGGTTCTAAATATGTACTTTTATATTATCTTGTCTGCAAGAAAAGCTAGCAAGAAGTTCACATATGTTTCTCCCACGACATGTGCTTAGAAAGATCTATAAATTTCAAACTAAACTAGAATATGTCCAGTGTTGATGCAAGTTTCTTTCTTATAGTTAGACAGGACCCATAATTCTAACAGCCAAACAAAATAAATCAGAATGCTTTACCATAATTCTAACGAATAGTAGCATAACAACTAACTGGATACCACATTGTAGAAAAATCAGTTTAATTACAAAGTTAGCTGTTACATGACAATATATCATATGTCTTTCCTATTACATCCTTTACCGTGTATTGATTGGGAGATACAACAACAACAACAATAATTAAACCTTATCCCACTACATGAGGTCAGCTTCAAAGATTACATGACATCATTGAACTCGATCAAAAACTTAATTCTCGTAAATATTATTAACCAATACATCTCTTTTATTAACTTCCTCTAATAATTTTATTGGGAGATATCTTGAGTTTTTGAATCTAGAAAAAATTCCAAGCAGTACCACAGCAAATCAGAATCCTCAAGTCTAAAAGCAGCAGTTCATTTTTAACTATAGACAATCATGAGCCACAGCACAGGATAACATGTCCATCCAATCCACTTTATACAGAACCAAGTGTGATTTGTCAGATTTGCAATGAGCTATTAATCACTTTTTTTTTTCACAGTTTCTCCACCGGTGGCATCACTGTGTAAAACATCTGCTACATTGCAGAGAATCACTCGACTCTGATTGATCGCCTACCACCTTCTCAAGCAACTAGTTCATAGTTCCACTTAATCATCCACATAAGTATTTTCAATTCCGAGGGACGAAAACGTGTTCGATAGAAAAGGAACAAAGCAAAAGGAGGCATGAGGCTTCTATTAATTGTGGAAGCGACTATAGAAGAAAACATAAAACAGAAAAATGCATGAAATGAAAAAAAACGTAAATCGAGAATGGATTAGCGAATGTACCATTATTGAGGTGTAAATCGGAAGGTTTGGGAAGGATGAACGAGGAGGTTCATAAAGACAAGCAAATAAGTTAGGGATGTGATGTTGAGGTTCGAATGAAGAAGCGCGATAAGAATGTGGCAAACTGGGAAGCTGAAAGTGAAATTGAAAGGAGAGAGAATGGAAGAAGGGGAGGAGGAGAGAAGTGTAAGTGAATGGAATGGGTGTGTGGGTGTGGCTCCATCAAGCGACATTCTTCGCTACGCCCTTCAACTTCGGCACCTTCTTCTTCTTCCCTTTGCTTTCGCGCCAACTCGTGGTTCCTAATCAACTATCGTTTCTCACTCTTCGCTTTTTAACGGAATTTCTCACTTCCTTTGTGTTCCATGAAACACTATAACTGGCACTTGTCACTTGAGAATACCAAGCATAACCTTCACAATAAATCATTTTTTTTACTTGCCTGATATTCAAATTTTATTGAAAATATGTTAACTAATATATATATATATATATATAACAAGTTAATATGTTTATTTTAAAAAAATAAATAGTTATATTAACATTATGTGCGCGTGATAGGAAAAGGAAAAATAAAGATCAAAGAAACTTAAGCAAAGTAACATTTATTTGTTAAATATGTATTTGCAGTATAATTTATAACTTCGATTATGAGTAAATTTAATGAATTGATTTTTATTTAAATATTTGAGGCAATAAATTTTGTCGAGTAAGGTTGATCAAATAATTTCCTAACGATAATGCCAATTTTAGAATAGTTAGTTCTTAAATGATCTATGATTCATGTTCATGTCAAAAAACTTATACAATAACTTCGATGACAAATTATACAATATTACGTGGAACTATCTGTGTTGATGTTATCATTAAGTTGTGAACTGATATTTAACTGTTAGTATTCGCACAATTCAATGAGACTCGAGCATGATTCTTCAATGAGACTGGTCAAGCATGAGATAAATTACGTGGCTTTCGAATCTCTTTTACAATTGTTCAGTTGTGTTTTCAATGAAGACCCTGAAGCCTGAACAAATGTTATCCTCGCATTCAGAACTCAAACAGAAAAGAAAAATTCTTTTCGAAATATAAATAGAAAATTCAGGGAGCCTTAACTGTCCTTTTTCTCTTTCTTTCTTTTTTCTGAAGTTCCTCGGTGATCTAATAAATAGAGATATTTTATATACATTATTAGCACAATCATGAATTCCCAGTAATCAATTTCATTTGCTAAAAGTTCACTCATGCTTTGCCCCTTGCTTTGTTCGTAGCGCTATTGCAATTTACTTTTTCGTGTCCTAACATGTTTTGTTCGGTCTTTGCCAATATGCTGCATGCTTTGCTGATTTCATAACATGGAAGTTTTATACGGTTATGTAAAAAAAACCGTTTCATTTATAAACGTGGTTAATTTGGAAGTGTCAATTTGTTTACAACGAGGGAAACCAAGGTGTTGAGCTGAGAAAGTTTGGAAGCTGTGAATGGAACCCAAGCCTGATTCAGGAAAGTAGCTATTTACTATTTATTAAACAATTTTTTACGTGCATGAGAAAACACGAAGTTAAAAATAGAAACTTTTTATTATCTCAAAATTATAAAATAATTAAATACTTCTTATGATAGTATTTAATACTTCTTACCGTGCGTTCGAGAGATAGGATAATCGAAATAGTCGTAACCAATGGCCATATATCAATATCGAGAAGCTTGTAGCTGAGGAGTGTGTTGGAGGTAGCTGAACAGTGGACATACAGAGCAGAAAGGGAGGGAAGATGAACTTCTGACCTTGACATTTATGACCAAAATTTTACACAAGAAAATAAAACATGCATCACGTTACTAGTACTACAGCAGAAACGTTAAGACAATGATTAGATTGTTTGCCTTTAGCATAAGATAAACAAGCAAGATTTCTAAGAACAAAGTTTTTCCAATTTTTAAACACCCCCCCCCCCAAACTTAATATTCATTGCCTAATTCACCTAACTAAATTGCTAAAGGGCAGGGACTTTTACCATTCTCCCTGGCTAGTTCCCATCAGCAGCAGATTTCAGGTAGAGGGTTTCACCAGCTTCACCAGAGTGGCCACTAGAGCTACCTCCTCGGCCTTCCCCCGAACTTCCAATATCTTGCTTGCCACTACTAATGAGTCCCCTACCCTGCAAACCATCCCCGGTAGAGGCGCGTATAAACTCAGGAAAGCCTCCAGTACCAATGGTTGCATTGCCTCCCACATTAGTGGGTTCACTTTGCAACATGTGAAGCCCTGGACTTCCACTGGAACTCATGCCAAGTTGGCTGTGCAAGCCTTGCTGCTGTTGAAGCACTGAGAAAGGCTGTTGGGCATACAAAAGAGAGGAGCGTGAAGCCATTAGTTGTTGTTGTGTCATCTGCTGAGCCTGTTGGGCCTGCATGTAGTGTGCTCCCTGCTGCATAATTCCACTAGGAGGATACTGCAGTGTTATCCAGAAGAGTATGAGGCTAAAGAACTGGGCAATAGTTATGAAGCTTACTCGAGCTTGAGATTGATATGAATCTTTTAAATATTTCACAAGATCAAAATGTAATCAATATTTTCTTGAGTTAATCGCTTTCTAACATGTAAGTGATCACGTATACTAATCAACATGCATGTACCTGGCCAGGTATGGGAGTAGGTTGGGGTTGAGAATCAGCAATTGCAGCTAAGTACATGAGATTTCTCTGCAGCCTTGACTGGTTTCTGAAATAATGGCAAGAGGATTATGATTATTTAGCAGCACAGCAGAGGAACACGAGCAACTAGAATCCGATGTCACGAGGTTATGGGCAAAATCCAAAATTGTTTGTGTTTTTGTATCTCAAGGTAAGCAAGTGAAGTTTTGATTTCCGGAAGAAAGCTTTCCAAAACTTAAAAAAAGTTATCTGTTACCTTCCAACTGAATTAATAAAACCTGAATGATGCAATTGCCAAAAAAGGGTTGTCCTAAAGTATGAGATCGACATACCAATCAAACAGGATGTAAAATACTTTTACTAAAAGGTAAGGCTTTTTTGCATCAAGTCGTCATGCTTTGCAACTTTTGTTCATGATTGTATAAAAACCATTGGTATGAAAAAATTTTAAGCATTGTGGGGTATCCCACATGTTAGAAAAAGCCTGCAACAGAATAGAAAGTCAATGCAGACTCCTTTTAGATTCAAGACATCAAACACCTTTGAATTATCATTTGATTGAGTAGTTTATAACAACAAACACTGTTATTGTGTTAAACTATCACATTAAGAAACAAGGAAGTTCAAAACTTCTTAAAAGTTTGTGTTATAATAAATCATTTTTAATTTCATTAACTCTTCAATCTTGCAGCCACGTCAATAACCGAAACCTACCCATAAGGATCTACCTTATTGGCCAGCAAATGAATCAGATAACCGCAAAAATACAATAGAAATTCACTGCAGAGTTTGATGTAAATAATTATGCAAGTCCCTACACCTTGCAGATATTATATGACACAAAATCAGCCATAGTATCCTTCTCACACATTATATCATACAATAAAGTAGAAATCCTGACATGATGGATAGTACAAATTCAAATTATAATCTATTTTAAGGCGTTGCAACATGTTTAGTTGGCAAGGACATTCACCGCTAGATGGAATCTAATATGATGTAGAACTGGCATCTAACTGTAAATAACCCTATCAACTAGACACCGGAAGAGGACATGCTAGTTAAGAAACGAGAAACAAAATATTAAAATGATGTTGCGATAAAGACCAATTCTTACTCCGCACACTCGCTCAGCTTGCCGGAATTCTGGCTTTCAACAATCTTCAGAATCAAGGACTTGTTCTCATCCAGGTACTGCTTAAAAAGACGGTGAAAAAAGGTTAAATGAATTTAACTTAAAATTATTCAAAACACTTACAACCAAAATTCTTCAGAAAAGGTGTTTTTTTTTTTTTTTTTTGCCTCTAAACCAATCAAAACCAAACAAGTACTTAAGGGCCCAAGAATGAGGGTAGAGTTGTTGAGAAGGTGATGTGATAAAGACAGGGATTGTTATCATCACTGTTGAGATAACAATGTAATCTGAGCACTGAGAAAAGCACATGTGATAAAAATAGAGAGTATTTGCGCGAACAACAAACCACACCAGGCACTCAGCAGAAACTGACAAGGAATAAAGAGAAGAGGGGATGATGAGGAAGAGACTAAAAGTGGCACAGGAAGACCCACATGGCGCAGGAAGTTGTGAGGCAGAAAACAAAAGGTTCCCTGAGCAGAGACAGAGAGGGACTAACAGGAAGGAAAAGAAAACTACATAGCAGTTAGCAAGAGATTGAGTTTAGAAAAAAAAGATTGTTAAGAAGAAGAAAAGAGGTGGAGAAGGGAGAAAAACGGACCTGTTGAATGTGATCAGTGGTGACGTTGTTGGGGTAATAAGCTGCCATCATGGGCTGCATCTGCATCAGGTGCTGCTGCATTTCTCACACGCTATCTCCACTATTTATATATGTGAGACTCACTCACACTCCACTGGGTCGGTCCCTTCTCTTTCTCTCTCTAGACAAAGGTGAGGAGCAGAGCAGTGAAGGTGCAAAGAGAAACCAAACCCTCTGCTTTCTCTGTTCCCGCTTTTCCCTTCTCTTACAAAGATGCTACTACACAGAGAAAGATATTATTATTTATTGGACCGGAAAGAGAAAGATAAAGAATAGCGCTTTCAATTTGAGCTTGAGGGAACCTGGTCGATTTGGCTCTTTCTTCACTGCAATGGGGTCCCTCTCTAGAACTGCGTGTCTTTTTCTCTCTCCAAAAACTATCTCACGTGATCGACGAGAGAAGGAATAAACTTCAAAAATCAAATTAACCAAACTATAACCACACTTTCAAATATAATGACATTTTTTAACTAATACTTTTTAAATGTTTATTATTTTAGGATCAGATCTAATTTTATCATGAATAAAATTCAATAAAAAGGAAGACTAATTAAATATTATTAATATAGAAATGTAATTAAATTTAAGAAAATATATAATTATTTAGGTGAGTTGATATAATATACTTTGCTTGTTATTAAGTTTTTTTAATCTTTGATAGTCCAACTTATTACTTTTATAAAAAAAAAATTATCAACTCAGGAGAGCGATGAATGTAAAACTTATATTACTCATAAATAACATTTTTTCTAATGTGTAACATTATATAATTAAAAAATTATATATAATAAATTTGTATTAAAAATTGTTAGATTTAATGTAATTTATTGTCTTGGGACTATTAAATATTATAATTTTAATAAAAATTTATTATATATATAAATTTTAAGTGAATTAACCTCTTACTTTATTTTATATTTTAATTTGTTTACTCACATTTAAGCAAAAATATATGGTCTATTTTTAAAAATAAGAGATTAACTAGTCTACATGTATCCTTTAAGTGTGTTCAAAACTAAAGTAAATAGTTCTTAAACTGCTAAACTGATTAAAAAATAAAATATTTTAAAAATACATTTTATATTATAATTAAATTTTTATTTTTAAAACTGGATCAAACCTAATTAAACCACATTTTATATTTATATTATTTCTTATTATGTTTTTATATAAAATTATTTTTTCACTCAATTTTATCATGATATTTTATAAGTATATCCCTTCTAATTACTTTAAATTTTATTTTTGAATTGAATATTTTTTTTCTTTCTCAAAAATTTATTATATAATAATTTATTTTCTTTATTTTTAACAAATATATTTTAATTTTGAGTTACTATTACTTAAATTTTATAAAATAAAATTTATATAATAATAAATAAAAATTAAAAATTAATTCAAACTGAACCAACATTTTGTAATTTCATTTTTAAATTATATTTAAATCCAACCCAACTTTGTATTATTTTTAATCTGTGGTTGATAGACATGACTTTTTATCTGTGGTTTATATACTATTTAAGCTCTTACATTGTTGATAACCTTATGATTTTCACCGAAATGAATCCGACAATTATGTGCAAAATTATCTAATTAAATATCAAAGTTGTTCCTGTTGAGTGTTGACTTCGTTACTAAGGGTTGGGTGCAAAACTAACTAAACTATTTTATTAATTGATCAAATAATTATAAAATATTTTTGTTTATGATATTTTTTTTTAAACAGTTATGAAATTTTTAATCCTTAAAAATATTTCATTTTAAACTCTCTCTTTTTTAACTATCAAACAAAACACTAAGATTTATCTTTTTTTATGTTAAATTTTTATGTTTTTAATAATAGTTTTATTATTTTATAAAATATATACTTATTATTTTAAAATATATAACATTAATATATATTCAATATTTAAATAAATATCATAATAATAAAAAATAGGAATATTTTTTTTAAAAAAATCAATCTCTTTTTTCTTGTATTTTCTTTTCCTTTTATTCCTCCAAAAAGTGTACCAAATAAAGTAATAGACTCCCAGGAGAGCATAGGAATTTGAAACCAAAGATATCGCACATTAAAAATGACAATGTGCGGAGGTTGTAGGTCTCTCTTACCAATGTTTTATGATGACGTTGGACTTGTGTAAGAGATTCCCACTCTTCCTTGCACCCCACCGTCCCATCACGCGCTATCCTTGAGTTATCCCTCATAAATAAACCTTCACCTTCGTGTAAATCCTTGTTTTTCGTTAGCTTTTTACAAAGGACAATTTTGCAATCATTTTAATTAAAATTAAATTTTCATTTAATAACATGTAATAGAATTAAACATTCTTTTAATTTGTCATTTCATAATATTACAAATTATTTTCTAATTAAAACGAGTGTCTTATACATTTGTTGAGAACTAAAAAATAAAAAATATTAAAAAAATACCAAAATTCTATAATCTTAACATATTAACATTTAATTTCTTGTTAAATACATATTTTAACAATATTTTATTATATCGCTAAATGCACATTAAAAAAGTTAGTCTTTAAATACTAAGTAGCAAGATGTATTTGTCAATGGCTAAACAAATATATTTGAGCGGTGATTAAAAGGCTTGAGTTGCATCATTATGTCATGAGTGCTTACTCAGATTTTCTTGGGAAAATTATTCTAGCATGTAAACAAAAAAATAATTAGATACAGATACAGAGGGAGGGTTGTTCATTAAATTTAGCAATCTTAATTATTTTAATTGGATCATCACGGTATGTTCTTCTTAAAATAATATTTTTTATCATGTTGATGAATCACTTGGAGCAATCTGGTCGTTCTCATTAATTTATCTAACTTGCAGGAAACATTGTAACATTTATTGTGTTTTTATATCATGTTATGTTTTATTTATTTATTTATTTTTCTCCACATATCACATTTTTACTAAAATAGGCAGAGACGAGTGTCCCTTCAACCTGTCTAAGGGAGATGTTTAAAAAACATTTGTGAATATTAATAAAAATATAGCTATTAATAATACTTCAGTCTTATATAAACAAATCAATCAAAATATTTTTTTATCTTTTTTAATGAATAAATAAAACAAAATTAGTAAAATATATGTATTCACGGATTGACAGAAGGCGCAAAATAATAGCCGCTAGGTGAAATAGGCACAAAATACAAGTTTTTTTCTTCTTCTAAATAATCGCAGTGTCTTGATATAGCAAAGTATTTGAAATGTTGACATAGAATAATATTAATAGAGATTTGTGACTTATCACTTTTATAAAATTTAATTTATAATAGTTTATACAAGGTATAAAAGGATAAAATGAACAATATCTTTTAATGTATATAATTTTTAATTAATAAAATAAATTATTATATAGTTTTTTTGTAATTTTGTATAAATTTTTATTAAATTTTTTTACAAAAATATCACATCTCATGTAGACTCAAGGAGTGATGTCATATCTTTCTAATTTTTTATAAGAATAGAAATAAATAAAAAATAATTATGTATTATCTTCTATCTATATATATATATAATGTAGCATATTTTAATATGCATAAGGGTAAGCTTATTTTAGGAAAAGAATACTCCATAAACATAATCTTAAAACAAGAATTAAGTTTTATTTATTTAGTAAGTAAAAAAATATTATAAAAATTTATTTGACAAGATAAATAAATTAAATTTAACTTTTTTGGCTATATATTTTTTTTTATATAGTGTAATTGTTAAGAAAAAATTATTTTATTAACTTGTGATATTATTTGATAATTCTCTACGTAAAATTTTGCACAAATTTAAACATTCATAAATCTATAATTTGAGAATAGTTACTTATTTATATTTTAATTGATGCAATGTATGCTCAAACAAAGTGAAGTGATGAATTATTATTTATTTATTCAATTGAATGTAGTTTGGTAAGTTTAATGACTATTTTTTTAAAAAAATAAATTCTTAAAATAATTTTTTAAAAATATATTTACTGTTTGATATTTTTAGCACCTATTTAGTCTAATGTACATATGAAACTTTTTTTTTAATCAAGTTTAGTTTTTAGTAGAAACAACATCACATCATTATGCCACATATCATTATTTGATAAGTTTTGTCTGTTACATAAATAAAACTTATAGGATTGTACAATAATAATTACTAATAATTACTTTCACATTTATTAAAGTAATTTATTTATTCAAAAATAATTAATGCTTTTTACCCATCTTCCATATGCATTTATTGTGTTTTGTCTAATGTGCTTTCAAATTCAAAGAGTCAAAAATTAAATCTAATTATACAATTTATGAGAGGGACAATAATGAAATAATAAATAATATTGATGATAGAAAAAGAGAAAATAAATAAACGAGTTGCAAGGTCATGACATGTAGTATTAACCACTTTATAATTCTCACTTCTAATGTGGACCTTACTTCTTAATGAAAAAGTAAAAAATTAAAAAAATTATATTCTCTCTTATCTATATAAAGTGATATTAACTATAGTTATGAGTTCCGAAGTTACAAATAATTAAATAGAATTTTGAAAGTTGAGTTAGTATGACATATGATACAATTCTATAAATTTTGTCTTTACAGTAAACGAAATAAGTGCTAATACGAAAAAAGACCTCAGATATATATATATATATATATATATATATATATATATATATATTAAAAATTATTATTTTAAAAATTTATTTTCTAAAAAAATATTAAAAAATAAATAAGCCAAATTTAATGACTGTATTGATAAAATTTATTTAATAGAATAAAAATATTAACTTTTATCTTTAAAGATGAATTTAAACTACTAATCACAATAATAATATTAAAAAAATATTTATTTATCCGGATGACTTTTTTATTTATAAATCCTACCAATTAAATAAAATGTTTTCTTTTTCATCAAGATTATATTTGAAGAGTTTTTAAAAAGAAAAAACATATTTTATAATTTTAAATTAAAATAATTATATATTATTTATGATGATAAATACATTAAATTTATATTAATATATTACTTTATATTTTTAATTAAAATACATTAAATTAAAATATATTTATTTAAAATATAAATTTTATCCTCTCCTCCAAAAACTCCCTTCCCACCCTCCTTTAAATTATTTCCTTTTTCCTTTTTGGCTTAACATTCTTTCAATTTTCCTTTTCAAATCCTTTAAACTTTTTCCCTACTCACCTTAAACCAGAGAGTATGGTAGTTTTCATAATTGATCTTTTAATTTGATGGTGAGTTGATCTTAGATAATTGGGGTTGGAACTTGGGATTGGGACCCAAAGGTTCACATGCCCTAATTTGAGTGTCGTCCAGTCCATATCCAACTGTCACTAGAATAGGCCCCTCATTACTTACCAATACAAAGGTCAAACTGACCTCAAACGCATACTCCTAAGCTACGTGGGTCACAAAAATGTCTCATTGCTGTTATAACTACAAAAATCAACCCGGTCTCTACCTTTTCCCATTGTGGTATTTGGGCTCTCTTTCCTTTTCAAGTGGAGGGTCCACTTCGTAAGATTCCCAAATCATAATGGATCCCCCCATCATATGCAAGCTAAACAATATTATTTATTACCATTTACCCGTTTCAATTAAGTGTAATTGTGAAAAAAAATACCCGAAATTAAATACACCAATTGTGATCCCATAGTAGATATTTGCCAATGCAAAACAATAATAACAATAATAATAACACATGTATTTGCATCATTATTCTGAATAGAAATTAAGTACTTTGTTGATTATGAATGGAGTCAAATAAAAAAAGCAAGATATGTGGTGCTCCCAAGTCCTCAAACATGATGGGTGGTTAGGGTGTCTCAATTGATTTGTGTGCATAAATTCCAATCCTGTCTTTTCAACTCCTTGCCACCTTTGTAGTTTGTAAGTAGGTCCTCACCCTTTGTTTCTTTCCTTAGCATTTAGCAAACAATGTCACTGACGCGCCCTCTCCCCTCTCCTTCTGCTTCCTAGGAATTACCTATGTTTCAGCTTTCATGGTGCATATGGGATTTATGCCAGCCTTGCTTTGGTTTCTTTTTCGAATGACTTTTCTTTAAGATGTTATTAAGGAGACATTTTATAGTATATTTAAATTGATTGATGAGGTTGAATATCCTTGTCTTTTTCGCATTTGAGAATGAATATTGATGGAGGAAGCGTTTGTTGGTGACAAGTGGTAGAATGTGTTGTAAGAAATTGATAGCAGTGTACGTGTTGATGACACGCTTTAACGCGTTTCGTGTTGCTTACAATGTAAACAAGAAGGCATTGGCTTTGGCATTAGTAACTAGCACCTGCCATCATTGTCCAGTCCTGAGGACGTAGAGTATAGCTCTTTGCCTTGCCTTAAATGACTTCGCAATAATGTGTGGTACTATGGTTTTTCTTCACAACCTCTGTCCTTCACCACGTGACTTGATGATGCAAATGCCCCACACACCTTTTGTCATTTTTCTTCTATCGATACATATTACCATGCCTCTCTGAAACTATGAAATGAGCTACCTCGACAGCTATATTGAGAACGAACTTACAACAAAACAAAGAAAATACAGAGATTCCCAGATCCTCCACCCATTACACAACGGGAGAGAATCAATATATACAGTAAATAAGTGCACATAGTGTTCGTTATCTTTCATCATATCATTTTTATCTTACACACAGTAAACTATTAATGCAAAAATTGTCAAATCCGTATTAATATTAAGATTATTATATGAACATGCAATATTTTTTTATAAAATATTAATATATATTAAGTGAAAAAAATGTTAACTAGTTCCTTTATCACAGTATTTGAGAAACTAAAAATATTTTTTCTAAAAATTTAATGAATACACTTTTTAAAATTATTTTTAAGGCACTCTAACACATTTTTTAGTGTTACTTTTAATTCTTTAACTAGTGTTTTTAGGAAACTGGTTAACAAAATCTATAAGTTAACGTTTAATTAATATAAATATCACAAAATATAAGGATATAGAAATTTATCGATTAATATATTTAAAAGTGAGTCCTTAATTTTTTTTATAGTAATAATTTCTTTTTTAAAAGGTTGAAAGGAGTATATTATATTGTTAATGAAAAATCTATAATGTTTATTTCAAATATTTTAATGGAAAAATTTTTAATGTTTAATTTTTTAAATTTAAATATATTTTTAATTCATCAAAATAAATTATATTTTGATTTTAATTTTTATTAAATTATTACTTTTTAAATATTTTATTGTAAAAATTATTCATTTTGATTTCTCTCACTAATATAAATTTATGAAAAAGTGACAAATAACACAAAAATTGACTAATAATAGTATTTGAATTACTCACATAATTATTTAACAATTATTAGAGACTATAATATTTTTAAAATTACTTTTTATAGAAATTAAAATTAAGATGTTAAAAATAAAAAAATAAATTTAACATTTTTTTAATTATTATTATTATTATAAAATGACGTGTTTTGTAATAAAATAGTAATAACTTGTTTCATCTTTGTTTTTGTTGAATGATAACAACCGAGAAAGCAATGCAGTACTGTTATTATTGGTGCGCTCCCACTGTCAAAGGCTCAAAGGAATATGGACAGGGAGTAGAATGACAAACTCAAATGACATCCTAGGAATTCAAACACTTGAGCCAAATTGTACTACAAAAAGTGTATTTGTTTTTTATGTCGTACACTTTAAACAAATGATTGATGTGCAATATTATCTTCTATTATTTTTATAAAACACGTTTTCTTATATTACATAATATATAAAAATTTAATGAATGTCTAGAAATATCAAATTATTTTTATTAAAATTATAAATTATCATATAATTTAATATATTAATATTATTAAATAATATGATTTTTTTAAAATTTTATTTATTAAATTTTATTTTATGTTATTAAGTATGTATTAAAAATAATATTATAAAAATAATTTTATTAATTTTTAGGACTAAGTTAAAATAATTCTAAATTTTATTTTAAAATATTTTATTACATATTAATATAATAAATATTATGTTATAAAATCTTATTATTATTAATTATTCATGTTCAATATAAAAACTGAAGCTAACAAAATAATTATAAAAAAATATGGGTACGTTTTAAAATATTTTAATTTTTACTTTTTTATATTTATTTTATCATAAGATTTGTTATAAGATTTGTCTTCACAAGAAACTTATATGTTTTTAAAATATATGAAATATTATGAAAATAATTTTTATCAATATTGATTATTTATTTTATAAGAAGCCTTAAAAAATTAACAAGTTTTTGCTTTTGTATCTAAGTGCATTGGAATGTGTACTTAAAAAATAATTTTACAATACTATTTTGTGTTTGAAGTATAAATAATATAATTACATTTAGGTTGAAAATTAATTTGGGTAATAAGGATTAAATGTTTATATTTTATTTTTAATATTGATATATAGTGTTTAGTTAAATTTTGTTATTTAACTAAGTTCTTTAATTAAATTTTCCTTTTAACCCATTCTTTATTAATAGCAAAAAAATAATATTGACTTTGTATGAACTCATGACACATGAGCAGTAATAGAAGAAGAAAATAAGGAGGAGAAGAACATATTCTAAAACCCAATTTTTACTTTGATTCCTCTAGCAATAAAGCTTAAAAGTCACACCCAATTTCTTTATCTGACTTTCCTTGGAAGTTAAAACAATTACAAAGTGAAAAATAATAAAAATGAACAAAAGTCCCTAAATCTGAACTTCTAACTTCTATTTATAATGTTTTTCTCACCTTTTTCACTTTCACACTTTAGTCTCTGAGGATTATAGTATGAAAGGTCTTCTATAATCTTCTACAACTGAATTAGGAACTCAAATCGTCCAAAGTTGACACTCAAAAGTGATTTTTAAAATTTTGTTATTTTGCATGAACACTTAAAGTGGTAAGAGTGTCCACGCGCAAGTGTTCTATATGGAAAAGCCTCACGCGTAGCTACTCTTAGTGCTTAAAGTGGACACACGCTTAATGCGTAGCTACTCTCGGTGTTTTGAGTGGACGTGCGCATTGTGAGTGAGTAAATTAGCCTTAAGCGTAGCTACTCTGAACACATAGAGTGGACACGTGCAAGTTCTTTCAGGATTTCTGCTGCTAGAGTGTTTACTTTCACCACTTAGAGTTGCTACTCTCTTGGTCTTCATGAATTTTCTTCTTCAAAGTATTAACTCCATGTACTTAAAGTGGTTACACCCAACACTTATCATCTGATTCTTGCTCTCTTAGGTTCAATCCTTTTACTTTTTCCACTTCAATATCAACTTCAAATTCTCAGCTCAAACTTCTGCACAAGAATTAAGTCTTTTTAAGTCAAATTGTTTAGAATTGGACTAAAATATAAAATTCTAAACTATTTACACAATTATAAATATTGATGCAATTTTTATGGTATTTCCAAGTTTACTTAACACTTTACTACTTATTTATTAAAAAAACTCTACTAAACAATATAGTAAAATATGGATTTATCACCACCCTAAACTTAGAATTTTGCTTGTTCTCAAGCAATTCAAATCAACTCAAAGGGGAAAAATTCATTCACTAAGTAAAATTCAGTCAACAAGTTGCCTTTCTTTAAGATTTTTCAAATTTCTAATTGTGTTTTTTTTTATTTCTCATTCTCAATCAAGCTATTTCTCTACTCATTCACTATGAACATCACACTGAATTAATCTCATTATAACTAGAACTTGTCATTTGAGTTCATATAATTGAGCAAAGGTTCATGTGAGTAAAATTCAGCAAAGGTTCATGTGAGTAAAATTAAGAAACATGATCCACAACTCACAAGTAGTATTTTCCTCATCACTCAACAATGTTTATGTTCAATATCTATTCTTAAAAATCATCATTTTTACTGCACCTACCATAAGCTTGCAAATATTCTCAATCTTCTTTGCAAATATACAGCAAATCACATATCAAGAGGACTTTTTCAGGTGAAATTGAGATTAATGGATAGGTAGGTGTTCAATCAATTAAGGAAACAATGTGGTATTTTTAAAAGGAAAAGATGCAATTCAAGTAGATGAAATCAAAACTTAGATTGAAATTGCATTTTCTTTCTTATTCATCTAAATCTGCACGAAATTTTCAAAATCTATGTAGCATTTAAAGAATTATCATTGCATCAATTATGTAGAAAAATTCTTTTTCAATTCTTTTTCTGTTTTTCACTTTCTTTTTCTTCTTTTCAACACTTTGCTTTTCATTTTTCTTTTTCAAATACTCAGATTATGTTGTTGTTCTCCACCCCAAACTTAGAGTTTTGCTTGTCCTCAAGCAATTCAAATAAAATGTCACCCCAAACTTAGTTTTAAAAATCATCTTTGATTAAACTCAAATTGTCTCTTTCTAATTTGGATAGGTCTAATGGTTTTTCAGTAAGGCTTATATTGAAATTTTACCAAAGAAAAGGTTAAAGGCTCAAAAGGGCGAACTAGAATTCTCAATATAAAGGAGGTTCATTTAGACTAACTAAGCATGACAAAAGAAGACCTCCATCACACATGTGAGATTTGTAAATTACATATTCAACCAACAAACAAAGCAAGTTCTAGAGGTGCAACAACAAATGAGATTAATTTTACACAACAAGAATTGTTATGCATGAGGCTCAAATCTCACCAAGGAATTTTAAAGTAAACATGTCAAACAATCAGGCTCACAATTCACTTTTTCAGAATTATATGCACAAAGTGGCAAGACTACCTTATTTTAAAAATTACAAGTGTGACAATCATGTGAGAATGGGAAAATAACTTAAAAAAATAAATCAGAATTCACAGAATTTTCACTTATATGCAACTCAAAATCGAAAATAATATTTTTGTATTTTTCTAGAATTTTTTTTCAATGTATCTAAAGCTAAACTCTTAAATAAGAGGTACAAAATTCACCCCTCTTTCATGGTAGTTTGTGCAAGTGTCAAATTCAAGTGCTTGGGTGCTGTGTGATAGTGACATATTTTGCATAAAACACCAAAATTTCCATCAATAATGCAGAAAAATAGAGTAATTAAAATACAAAAATATAAAACTAAATGGAAATTATACTTCATTACTACTGAAAAAGTATTAAAATATATTCTGAACAACTGAAAATTATCTAACTAAACTTCCAGAAATTAAAGTTCCTAATACTAGAAATTACACAATTTGAAAATTAAAAGAAAAATAGTAAAAACTAAATTCCTAAACTATTCTTATGCATCATCTTCATCTGAACTCCTCTTCTTCTTCATCTTCTTCTTCACTCTCATTACTTTCTTCCATTTCAGCTCTTGGGGGAGTGTTGAAGCAAGTGTTCAAGAGAGGTAGATTGTTGAATGTGGTGGCTCTAAGGCATTGGACATTTTCTACATCTGACTCATAAAGTTGCTCTTTTGTCATGCCCATCTTTTTATCAATGTTTATCATTATATTTTCCAACAAGAGAACTCCAGCCTTGTTGCTCTCATGTAAGGCATTCTGCCTCTCGACCAAGGAATCTTGTCTGTCCAGAATTGTCTACAATTTGGCCTTGAGTTTGAGAGAAGAATCCTTCTTAAAATTTGTAGGGATATGTGAGGCAACAGTGACTGGTCTGGTGGCATATATCTCCTTTATCATAGCTGCTATAATGGGAGGAGTGGCCTTAATCTTCTCATAGTATTCCCCAAGATTTACTCCTGCATATTCACAAAGTAGAGTAATCAGTCCTAGGAATCCTAATGAATCCTTTTTTGTTTTCAAAATTGCTTCAATGCAGTTGTTGATCACTTCTCCCACATTGATGTAGAAGTCACTAACTATGACAAAAACGAGTTCAGCTCTTTTGATAACAATGGTGGAGCTATGGATCACTGGCATGAATGAACTAAGTATGAAAATACTCCAAACTTTTGCAAAAAGGAGTAAATTTTTTTGTCAAAATATTCTTTAGGATAGAGATGATTTTAGCTTTATCTCTTGCACTTAATTCCCATGTGGTTCCAGGTCTGCCAATTTTATGGAGGATTTCAGTGTAATCCTTATCCATAACTCTCCCAAAATCTGAGAAATCTTTCTGTCCTTCTTTTTCAACAACAACCTTTAAGACTTTGTTATTATTCTCAGCAAAAAAGTCTACCACAGTGCCTCTAACAGCAGTGCGATTTAGAGGTAAATGGTCTCCCTTGGTCCTTAAGGCATTAACATAGAATTCTTGTGTAATATCCTTAGACCCTTTTTTAGTTATGGTAGTGAAAATCTCCCAGCCCTTTTTCTGAATCTGTTTAGAAAATTCAGGGTGCTCTCCTTTAGTTAGATCAAAATTTCTATCTTGAACTATCTTCCTTCTCAAGATATTGGCCTTAAAGTAATTCTCATATGCAATGCTTCTGAATCTAGGGTCATGATCAGGTATAGTTCTTGAGGAAAGACTAACTGGGGATCTTCCCCTCTTGAATCTTGGAGTTCCTCTTAGTGTGCTTGCCATATACTTTGCTGAAATCACAATTTAAACAAAGGAAGAGTGAATTTATTGTTATTACCAAATATGAAGGAAATATTTCAACAATTATAGCATATTTTCTATCTCAAAACACAGAGACAATGTTGTCCAAAGAATGTGTGCAATTTTAATAATTCATCAACAAATGCAGATCATCAATTTCAACAATGTATAGGTGCCAAATGAATGTTCATGCTTAGCTTAACACCTATTTTTCATGTGCAGTGTGCTAGCATGCAGGGTAGTATGATTAACATGTACATAATCAAAATTCAATGGTAAAAATGTGAAATTCAGAATCAATCAGTGTAGTACAGTAAAGTAATAATCGTAGAATACTCCGCTCTAATAGTTTCAACACTAAAAAATATTTTCTGCACAATTGATTAATCAAAATTCATTTCAAAATTATTCAAGACATATTTCCAGCAATTTCAGATATCAAAATGCAAAAATTTCACAATAATTTGCTCAAAAATCAAGTCTCATATTCAAGTACAAGTTCAGCTACATGTTCATATTAAAATCCTTCATGTAGCGTTAATCTTCCATTAAAAATTACAATTTCCTATCCTTTTTCTATCCTAGAATAGCACCAATAACACCCACTGCACTATCACTTACATCACACATTAACTCAAAAGGTAAATTCCAATCAGGTTTTGAAAGAATAAGTGCAGAAATAAGTTTCTCTTTCAAAATAGAAAATGCATGCAAATAAGAATTATCAAATACAGAGTCAGCATCTTTAACAAGTAAATCACTAAGAGGTTTTGCAATTTTTGAAAAATCTTTGATAAACCTTCTATAAAAGCCTGCATGGCCTAAGAAACTCCTAACTCCCTTAACAGTAATTGGTGGAGGCAGTTTACTAATAACTTCTATTTTTGCTTAATCCACCTCCATTCCTTTTTCTGAAATGCTATGACCAAGGACAATTTCTTCTTGGACCATGAAATGACACGTTTCCCAATTCAAAACCAAGTTGGTGTCTTGACACCTCTACAAAACAATAGACAAATTAGCTAAACAATCATTAAATTAATTACCAAAAATAGAGAAATCATCCATAAAAACCTTAATAATTTTCTCTACTAAATCAGAAAAAATGAACAGCATACACCTTTGGAAGGTAGTGGGAGCGTTGCACAATCTGAATGACATTTTCTATATGCAAAAACTCCAAATGGACATGTAAATGTAGTCTTCTCGTAATCCATAGGGTCCACTGCTATTTGATTGTAACTGGAATATCTATCAAGAAAACAATAAAATGCATGTCCAGCTAGCCTTTCCAACATTTGATCAGCAAATGGCAATGGAAAGTGATCCTTTCTAGTTGCATCATTGATTTTTCTATAATCAATACACATGCGTCAGCTCGTGACAGTCTTCGTAGGTGTTAATTCATTCTTTTCATTAGGACAACGGTTGTCCCTTCTTTCTTAGGGACAACTTGGACTAACCCATTAACTGTTCGAAATTAGGTAAATAATCTCTCCATCCAGCAGCTTCATCACTTCTTTTCTTACCACTTCTTTCATGGCTGAATTTAATCTTCTTTGTAGCTATACTACTGGTTTAAAATGCTCCTAAAACAAAATTTGGTACTTACAAAAAGCTGAATTTAGTCCTTTTAAATATGAAATGTGCAAACCAATTGCTGACTTATGGGCTTTTAAAATTCTCAGCAATTTCCCTTCTTCCTCTCCCTTGAGATCATTGCTAATAATTATTTAAAATATAAAAATCTAATTTCAAGTTATTAAGTTTTTTGCCAACCTTCAAATAAAAATAAAAATACAAAAATTTTCTTTTTTTCAAAATTATTTTCCTTTAAAAATAAAATATGATTTGAGATTAATGATTCTTTTAAGATCTTAAATCTTGTTTTTGCCTATGACGATAATAACTTATACATGAGGCCTATTTTCAAAAATAAAAAATAAAAAATATAAAAATAGAAAAATAAAAAATAAATATATAGGGTCAATATTTAAAATTAGTAGCACTATTTAATCTTGAGGTACTGTTCATTTGGACGGGCGAATAGGGATGCTAATACCTTCCCTATTCGTAACCAACTCCCGAACTCGGGACTCTTAAGGGTCTTTTCTAATATTTTGCCTTTGTAAAAATAAATAAAATTTTGGTGGCGGCTTCACATTTTTTCAAATAAAAAATCTATTTTTCAAAGCCATTATCTTTTCGCTCACCAAGCGATAGACATAACCAATTATACTTAGGTTAATCTCTTTATTCCTGAATTTTATTCTGGTTTCCCGAACTTTTGCGTTGAGCACTCTACTATACTACATGCTGATATTTCAAAAACTTCATTGGCTATTCTTCAAGAGTTTTATGAGGTCACTAAGAGGAATCAATTTCTCATTAAGCTTCAACCAAATTTGAAGTTGTATGCATTGTTCTCCTAAATCGGAACCTACTCATTTCTTTTGATATATGTTGGAGAACTACTTCAAAAGGAACAACTTCTCAAAAAAGATTTATGTCTTATGACTCTTCTATTTTAGAAGCTATTGTTGTTGCCTATTATGCCTAGGCAAAAGGCAAAGATCATGATACACGATAGGTTCAATGTTATTCATGCAAGTAGTTTGGTCATATTGCTTATCATGACACCAAAAAGTTTTACAACTATTGTAAGCAATGTGGCCATATCATCACAAACTGTCCCACTAGTCTAGCATAACTCAAGCTACAAGTTTTTCATACGACTAGTTCCATAGTTAACCAACCCACTTTTGTCTTACCCCCTGCTGATACTTTGACTTCAGAAAAGGTGTAGCAAATGGTACTCTTAGCATTATTTGTCTTAGGCATCTAGCTAAATCCAATAATATATCTTCACCATGGTTTATTGATTCTAGAGCCTCTAATCGTATGGCTAGATCCTCTCACCATTTAAACAATGTTTGTCCTTATAATAGCATTCACAACCTTTGGATTGTTGATGATATCACTCCTTTCTTTTAGGATGTATTTGTATCCCCTAGATTTGTCTCCAATTTAATTTCAGTTAGACAATTAGTGGATAACAATTGCGATGTTAATTTCTTTTAGGCTAGTTATGTTATGCAAGATTAGGTGTTGAATAAGGTAATCGCAAAGGGACTTAAAATGGGCCTGTTTTTTCCATTTTTGTTTACTATACCCGGACCTTTATCCTTTAATTATACTAGTGTCCCAAATATATATATGACTTGGCACTACATATTGGGTCACCAAAATTCAGTTGTTTTGTCTCATCTATTTAAAAATGGCTTATTGAGCAACAAAATGACGATTCTTGGTTCACCTTTTAAATGTTCTGTATGTAATCTTGTTAAAAGCAAAACCTTCTCATTTCCTTCTAATGCTCATTGAGCTGACAAATCCTTTGACATTATTCACAGTGATCTTTGGGGTATATCTCTTATCTTATTACATGTTAAGTACAAATATTTTTTGGCATTTATTGATGATTATAGTCATTTTACTTGGATATATTTTCTCCATTTTAAATATGAAGTTTTCTCAATGTTTAAGAAGTTTTTGACATACATTGAGAATCAATTACACACAAGCATTAAAATTTTGCACACATAATATATTTCTATTAAGTTTTAGAAGTACTTGCAGCAAAAAAGCATTATTTCTTACCAATCATGTCCATATACGCCTTAATCGGCACTTGCTTGATGTAACATGAGCCTTACTTCTTAAGGCCTTAGTTCCTTCTCGTTTATGGGTTGTGACATTATCTACTGATGTCTACTTGATCAATCGTTTTCCCTCCCAGGTTCTTGACTTTGACTCTTCTCTCTTACATCTTCATACCATACTGCTGAGTTATGATAATCTTCACTCTTTTGATTACATTCGTTTTTTCCACCTTTTTCTTTTTAAATGTCACAAACTTAGGGCCCAGTTTGTTCAATGTGCCTTTATAGGTTACGATACCATTCAGAAAGGTTTCTTGTGTTATTATGTTATTGCTCGATGTCAACATACTGTTCAGAATGTGGTTTTTTTTTTTTATCATCAAGATTTATTTCCTTTATTCCTCCTTTTGCTAAAGGTTTTTCCACTCTTCCCACCTTTCTTAAGCTTTCTCATGGTACAAAACACTTTAAACCAAGTTATGTATATACTAGATGCCAACTTGGCCTATCCCTTCTTGCGCCTAAATCGTCACCTGACTCTATGGCCATACCACCTTATATATTGAGTTGTATTTCTCGTCCACCAAATAGGTATGGTTAATCACTTACTTCTTTGACTGCCACTTTATTTAGCATTTCTATTCCTACATGCTATTAAGGATGTGTGTACCAAAGGAATTAATGACCAAATCTGCTTGTCATTAAAACTAGCATTGATTGACAAATTGGTTAGTCAATAAAATCAGCAAATTGATAACATAGGACAATTGGACATTAAAAGTTAGCAAAGTCTATGCAATTGTATAGGTGTAATTTTTTAATTGTTATTTTCTTTTAATTAGGATATCCAATTGTAGAATCAATGTATTGATGACAGTTTAGCTAATTTATAGAACATAATATTTGTTTGTATTATATAGTATAAATATGAAAATTCTCTAGTAGAACACATAATTTTACCTATACATTTCTGAAGTTTAACATTGTATCAGTTTGGAATGATCCTAGATTGACTTCACCCAAGTTTTGATGCCTTTAGTTTTTTTTTTCTTAACCTAGTCCTTTTTTCAGCTTCATTCCTAATCTAGATTTAATTATGTCCCAGTTTTTCTTCCATTACATCATTTCTTCTAAAAAGCATGAAGTCTTATTGGTTCACCTTAATGGTAAAAACTACTTTACTTGGAGATTCCAAATTGTGATATTTATCAAAGAAAAAGATCTTTGGGGTCATGTTGATGGCAACAAGCCTGCTCCTGAAAAAAACACAATGAAAGATGAACATGTTGCATGGGAAGTAAAAGATTCTCAAGTCATGGCTTGGATCATAAGTTCTGTTGATCCAAGCACCGTCCTCAATCTGTGACCCTTCAAGACTACAGCTACAATGTGGGCCTACTTGAAGAAATTCTACAACCAAAACCATACTGCTCAAAGATTTGAGTTTGAATATAACATAGCCATTTTGCAATATGACAGTCTTTCTATCTATGAATTTTACTCTCAATTTATGAATCTTTGAACTGAATACGCTAACATATTTTATGGAAACATGTCTTCTAATGATTTTAATTCAGTATAATTAGTTCATGAAACTACAAAACGATATCCAGTTCTTATGAAATTAAGATATGATTTTGAAGGTGTTAAGTCGAATCTGATGATTAGATACCATGTACTTACCTTGGACCCATGCCTCAATTTGTTTCGTGAAAAATAATGCCTTCTCAACAATCTACCTTGGAACAACAAAAATCGAATATTGATTTATTGACTTATGCAACACAAGAAAAATAAAAGGTCGTGACTTGAGTGTTGTCTAATATTTTTGTTGTAAAGGATTTAATTACTAGTAGCCAAAATGACTACTGTTTGAAGCACAAGTGTACCAATCGATAAGTAATAAATGGTTTTAAAATAAGTTCTTAAATATCGTCTCACAAAGATTAATTTCTAATTACTAAAATTTTTTTAATTTAATTGTTTGAGCCTAAAATATGTGAAATTAAGTAAGAACAAGAATTTAATTATAAAATTAATTATGAATAAAAGCAAATAACACAACACACATCTTGGTTAAACTTATAGGATAGGAACTTAGGGCATATGAATTTTCTCATTCAATCCTCTATGTTATTTTTTTCATTTAACTCTAAATTTGATTTCCTTGTGATCATCAGTTATTCATACAAATACTATTAATATCTAGTGATCATGCAATACTAATATTCTTTTCTCTAAATTAATATCCCCAATGATCATGCAAGACATCAATTAAACAAAGCATAAATCACCTATGAACTTATTAATTTAATAATGATTGGAAGAAAAAGATTGGTTTGATCCACCTAATCCTTTGTCTCGTTTTATTCTATAGATCTATTAACTAATCGAGGTACAGTCGCTTGACAATATAATAAATTAGGATTATAATTATGCATGATAGGATAAAAGCTAATCACGAACGAAAACTAAATATAAATTCAAACTTCAAAATTTTATAAATTCATGAACAATAGTTCTCATAGCCTTAGTTATCATGCTAAATAGAAGAACTAAAAGAATCATAAACAAAGCCATAGAGAAAATCAAACTAGAAAGAGATGATTTCCCAGTCTTTAAGTATGGTCGCTCGAAACTCTAAGTCCTATAAAGAGTATGCCAACGATCTCATGCAAGAGAGACAAGATGTCAAACTTGGTGCCTAGAGTCTCTCTTTAATAGGGTTTGAAAAGCCTAAAAGTTCTTCATTAATTGGACTTAAAGCATTCACGTGCTTACTGACTGCAGCGAAGCCCTAATTTTTCATCAGTTTAGGCCAAAAAAAGCACCCAAAATCCACTTGTGGCCTTTTTGTACTAAACTACATAATTAGTATAAAAAGTTATGTAAAACCCAAATAAAATAAAGGCAAAACATAAATATATGGACTATAAAAGAGGGTCTAATTACAAACTTATCCACTATTGTGCGTTTAATTCTAGCCCTTGTTGTATCTCAATCTTGCCATTGCATCAAATGGATGTCAAAAATGCATTCCTTCGTGGAAACCTTAAGGAGGAAGTTTACATCAAACTTTCTATTGCTATGTCCACATCATCTAATATTATTTGTAAACTAAAATGTTCTTTATATGGCTTAAAATAGGCACCAAGAGTGTGGTTTAAGAAGTTGCAATATACTCTACTTGGTTTTTCATTCACACAACCTATATGAACCATCCCTTTTCCACCAAAAAACTTCTAATGGCAACATGGTACTTCTTATTTACATGGATGACATTGTTGTGACTGGCTCTAATCAAGAGGCTATCTTTAAAATTAAACAATGGTTACATTCAGCTTTCCACATAAAAAAACATGGTCGACTCACTTATTTCTTGGGTTTAGAAGTGCATTATGAACCTAAAGACATATTTATAAACCAATAAAAATATATTCAAGATATGGTTCAACTATAAGGCCTTACCAATTCAACCTTTTTGACATCTCCATGAATATTAATGTGAAATATAAATAAGATGCAGGTACTCTTCTTAAAGATCCTATTTTTTATCACAAGTTGGTTGGTAGTCTTATATACCTAACCATCACTCGTCTAGATATTTCATCTTTCGGCAGTAAAATGTATAATATTTTACCTTTTTGACACATTCAAACGTGATTTATTTTTTTACCAATAAATCTCTCTGTTTATAAGCATACAATGATGTTGATTGGGCTGAATGTCTAGATAAGAGGAGATCTACTACTGGCTGATGTAGGTTTTCGGATGATGCTCTTATGAAAGTGCAAGAAATAAGATTTAGTCTTTAAGTCCTCTACTGAATACGAGTATTGTGTCATGTCTGCTGCTTGCTCTGAAATAATATGATTTCATCATCTTCTTGTAAAGCTTGGATTCTCTTAAACACAACCAACTCCATTGCATGCTGACAACACAAGTGTTATACAAATTACAACAAATCCAATTTACCATGAATGCATAAAATATATAAAGGTTGATTGCCATTTTATTAGGAAAGCCTACGATCACATAATTATCACTCTTATGTTTTAATATTTGTTTAGATTACAAACATGAATTTGAGGGAGGATGTCAAAGGAATTAATGATCAAATCTACTGGTCATAAATCTAGCATTAATTAACAAATTAGATGGTCAATAAAATGAACAAATTGATAGCATAGGACAACTAGACATTAAAAGTTAGTAAAGTCTATGCAATTATATAGCTGTAAATTTGTAATTGTTATTCTTTTTTAATTAAGATACCATTTGTAGATTCAATATATTTATAATGGTTTAGCTAATTTATAGGACATAATATTTTTTTGTATTATACAATATAAATATGAGAATTCTCTAGAGTGAGAACATATGATTTTACCTATACATTTTTGAAGTTTAACAGCATGTTGGGTCAAAGCTATGCAAGAGAAGTTGCAGAAACTTTTGGAAAATTATACTTGGAATGTTGTTCTATGCCTCCTTAGTATAAAACTCATTGGCTACAAATAGGCGTACTCTATGAAACTTCATTTTGATGGTTCTCTTAATCAGTACAAGGCCTTGTTAATTACATTGGGTAACATATAGGAATATAGGGTGGATTACAATGAAACATTTGCACCCACAGCAAAAATGACTACTGTTAAAATTGTACCGTCTATTGATACATTACATGACTGGTCTCTCTATCAAATGGATGTCAAAAATGATTTTCTCCATGGTGGCCTAGCTGAAAATATTTATATAACCTTTCCCTAGGGTTTGTTTTCTTCTTTTATTGGTGCATGCAAGCTTAAACGTTCTTTATATGGCCTAGGCAAGCACCCCTATCATGGTTTGAACAAATTTGTACTACTCTCCTTGGCTTTTCTTTTATTCAAAGTTGTATGATTCTTCTTTATTTATTCAAACCACGACAACTGATATTATTATTCTTCTTATTTATGTTGATGATATGTGATGAGTTATTGACTCATGGAATTAGTTAAGTGTTTCTGGTGCTTTTCATTGAATAATCAATCAAAGTTGGTGTAATTAATTATAAAATTCAATGGAAAGATGTTATTACTTGGAGTGCACTGGATAGTTCAATAATTAATATTTTGCAGTTGGTTTTTGAAGGTTTTAGAATAGTAATTACAATTGGATTTGGTGGAAAGAAGTTGGAATACTACAAGACTAATTTATGAGCACATGCATATTTGATTATGGGGACACAAGTTCAACAGAATATATAAAAACATAATTTTTTGCTAAAGTCAACACCTTTTATCTTTCATTATTATTTTTAGGAAGTATGGTTATTTCTCTTCATTTTCTTTACTTTTTGATAGAACAATGATTTCCTACAATTTACATTTCTTGTAATTTTCTTTTAGTTGAACATGATGTTTATTTTTGCAATCTATTTCAGTTTCTTATCCTTTATTATTTTTGCATGTCTTTCTAATTTCATTAAAGTTGAGGATGGATGAAGCTAATTCTTAACTCATTGGGATAATCTGAATGTGGGATATAACTCAGTTGTAACTTCTATTTTAATGCATTTAATCTTAAACTTAGTGATTCTCTGTTTCTTAGCATTTAGGGTTAATAAAGAGAATCTTCTAATTGAAAAATTAGAATTATTCTTGAAATTGATTTAAAGTACTCACTAAGGATTATCGAGGAATAGTAATCTCTAATGATGTTGTCATTTTGATTTTTAAACTCGTTGCCAACACTCTTTTGGTTACCTAAGGAATTAGGAATTGAGAGTTGGTTTAGAATCAATTAATTAAGGAATAGACATTGAGTACCATAAAGATCTGACCATTAAATTAGTTGTATGTTGGGTTATACATACTTTTTACAATGAGAGAGAATTAAGGAATCTCAACTCAATCGTGTATTAATTTTTAACTTGTTTACTGAATTTATATTCTTTTTTATTTTGCAAATTATTGTCATTTTGCTTTAATTTCTTGTGCTCAGTTTTACTTCTCATGTTTAATTAATCTTTTGAGTTTACATTTACTTCAATTTTTGTATAATATTTAAATTTGACATTGAAACTATTACTCTGTTTGTCACCCAAGTAACAATATTATTGTGGTTTGGTAGTTAATGTTAATTCCAGTGGACGATAACATTTAATTGTTACTGCAAATAATTTGGTACACTTGCCAATTTGTATATCAATATGATCATTACTTGCTCTTATCATGCATCTATACAACACCTTAAACAACAACTTTAAGCTTCTTTTCATATGAATGATCTAGGAAATCTTAGTAGTTATTTGAGTCTTAAGGTTTACTCTCACCCAAAAGGTCTCTTTCTCCATCAACACATGTATACTAAAGATCTAATTTCTTTGGCTGGTCTCTACTTTACTACTCTTGTGGATACTTCTCTCGACGTTAATGTCCAATATATTTGTGATGAGGGTGACATTTTTCTTGATTCTTTATTATATTGATAATTAGTGGATAATCTTAATTATTTGACTATTACTCATCCTGACATCTCATTTGCAATCCATTAAGTTAGCCAATTTATGTACACCCCTCACCACCATCACCTAGTTGTTGTCCATTGTATCATTTGTTACTTAAAAGGTACTTCTCATTAGGGGTTGTTCTTTCCTACTAAGATGTCTTTTAGTTTGGTGGATTATAGTAATGCTGATTGGGTAGGCTACCGAGATACTCGAAGATCTATCATAGGTTAGTGCATGTTTCTAGGTTTTGTGCTCATCTCTTGGAAGAGTAAAAAGCAAGCTTGGGTCTCTAAGTCTTCCATTGAGTCTAAATATTGCGTTATGTCTATAGTTTGCTTTGAAATTATTTGGCTTCATGGACTTTTAGCTGCAACTTGGCTTACCTCAACTGATGCTACACTTCTTTATGCTTACAATACTAGTGCCATATCGATTACTACTAATCCAATCTTTTATGAACGCACCAAAACATATTGAAGTGGATTGTCATTTCATTTGTGAGGCTCTTGATACATGTTTTCTCTCTTCCTCACATTACCTCACAACTTCAATTTGCATATATTTTTAACAAGGTTGTTTCTCATCCCTAACATCAATTTCTCACTAACAAATCGATGCTACTTGACCACCCGCATCAATTTGAAAGGAATGTTAGGCACAAGGAGTCCAGTGTACCATTATTATTTTTCCTAACAATTTACTACTTTGTTATATGTATATTTAATTCCTATTATAAAATAGGAATATTATTTAGCCTATTAATTGTATATATTTAGTATTTCTACTGTGTCATTAATAGTTGTAAATGTTGTGAATTATTTATTGAGAGGAGTAAAATAAAGAAAGGGAAAAAAGCTAATTTTCTCACAGTTGATAATATAACCAAAACAATAATAATAGGCAAAAACAAATCAAATTAATTGACATTAAATATATGTAAAGTTAAATCACAGATAAGAAATATGCAAGAGCTAATAAGCAAAAAGATGCTAATGCATTATAGATCACTCATTATCAACAACAATACAACAAACAATATAAATGACTATTGATACATTTTTTAATTTCAAGAGTCCTAACATTCTTACTATCTCATGTTATGTCTTTGTTAACCAGCAAGACAAGCATAATTACACACACAAACATACACACAAGGAACTCGTTAAACATTTTTTAGACTAATGACACCTTTGCAAATCCTTTAAAAGTGAATATAGATAGTAACTTTGTAGAACTTGACAAGTGATTCATATATCACTTTAATTATTACTGTCAAAGAAGTTGTAAAAGAAACTTATGTTATCATCAATTGTATCATCTTTGACAATCCCTCCTTCCTTACCCATAGTATTTCTAGATGCTACTATGGCCTACTTGCTCCCTCCTTCACCAAATTCACCTCCTACACCTACTTAAGCAAACCAATGAACACTAGAGATGTGCATGGATTGGATTTATAGAAAATTCAAATCTATTTTAATTCCAATTATATAGATTGAATTTTAAACCAAATTTTTTTTAAAACCGATTTAAATTTGGTTATAAAATTTAGATTTGGTTTAAAATTAGTTTTAAATCCGGTTTTAGTCAAAACCAGTTTTATTCTTACACAATATTAACTTTTTTTGGGGAGAGGGGGAAGCTCTAAAAATAGCCATGTTATAAAATAACTTTTTCTCAACTTAAATAAATAGGAACCTTAATAATTTTGCCCTTAAAAAATATTTCAGTGACAACATTATGTTTGATTCTAAACCTGAATCTATGGTAGCAGCATCATTGCACCTCTTTTCTGTTAATTGCCAAAGACTACACATAATGATCAATGCCAAAAGTATGTGCAGCATCATTGTACCTCTTATGCAACACTTAACTGATGTTGATGGCTTATAGAACTTAGAACTTTATATAAATGAAAGATGGAGAGCATCTCTTATAACAAAGGAAATCCTATGCTAACATGATTACAACTTACAACTAGAAAGATAAAACTAAAAAAATTCTAAAATGATAATCAGATGTGTGGCCCATAGGATTGTGGTAATGGCCCTATATATACATGTTCAATCTTTCCTTGCACTAATTAATTGAACCCTTTTTTCCCCTTTTTCATTCTTCCTCGTTCTCTTTATTCCCATCTCTCTTCTCTCTCTCATTTATCTACAAGTAGTTTTGCCTCAAGAATGACCAAGTACAACAAAAATTATGCAACAAGGAGAGAATTTTGACTTTTTGTTCTTCTCGTTTTCTTTTAATTGCTTAAAATCACTAAACCTAAAATCTTTGTAAAGTCTAGAAAAGAGACCAATGATCATAATATAATGAAATGCACAAATTGAGAACAAAGTTAGTAAAATAAAACAGACCAATAATGGTATTAAAACCAATTATAAAATAGCACATAAATTTATAAGAGCATAATAAATACATAAAATGATATCCATCAAGACACCCAATGGAAAAAAATTAAAAACGATAACTAAACAAAGTATCAAGCATCACATAGCGATAAATGAAACCAAAGGCTAGAGAAACATGTACACATTATGTCAGTGGCCCTACTACGATGCTAAAAGTGAATCCTTGTTGCAAGCTGCAATGCGATGTTGCGGTTTGCGAATGAATCACTATTACAAGCCCATCTTCATTGTAGATTGTTGTTAGAGATATAGGGTTTAGAAGAAGAGAAAGAAGAAAATTGGTTTTCTTAAAGTCAAATCTAGTTTTGATATTTTATATCCAATTCTCATCTAGATCTTTTTTCCTGTGGATTGAGTTATCTAGTTCCTTAAAAATCTAGATTTTTAATTCCAGTTGAACTTAAGTTATGGACTAAGTTTTTATATTTGGATTTTTTTGTCCACCCCTAATGAATACAACTATCTTTCCACCAAGTAAGTGGAAGGCACTCACAACATGTTCGTTTACCTTTAACCATAGCATGCTCTTATACATGCCCCAAATCACTCCACACATGCTCCTTCCTCAATCCTCTTTGCAATGCGTCAATGATATTTCTAACTATTCTTTTCATCCTTATCCTCACACTCACACTCTTAGAATGTCTAGGAGGCAATATCTTCCTCTTAAAATCTATCTTCATTTGTTCAAATTGACCTTACCAAGTTTCCTCTCTATTACTATTGACAACAAAATCAAATGGATTCTCTTATTATAAGGAATCATTTCAACATTCCTAAAATACATAGTGATAAAAATCACTAAACCAATCACTAACACTATGAGCATATGCCTAAGATTTCGAAACCAACGGTTTGACCCTCTTAGCATGAAATGTCGCACATGGTAAAGATCCACATAATAAAATCTATTAGCCCTAGAAACAAGCAAATTGTGAAATTTCTTGTTATCTTCAACACTCGATGTGCCTAGTCTTTGAGAAATTGAACAAAACAAAGAGAACACATTAAAGTTAGCTCCTTTGAACATGAATTCAAATACCCAAATTGGCAATAAAGGTGGTAAGTGGGGGAGAAGACATGAGAGACTTGTAAGGGAAGTGAGTGAGGAACAAAGAGTGAGGGAAGGTTGTTGGTAAGGAAAGGAACGTGATGGTAGAGGAAGGGAGCAATGAGGTCGTGGTAGTGGCTGGAAACACTATGGGTGAGAAAGGGAGGGGTTGTATGAAAATAATGGCAGTGACAAAAATCAGTCAGATGAGACCTTATGACAAAATTGTTAGTTAGATTAAAGTATCTAACATTTGCAAATTTGAGGATTAACATGTCTATTTAAAAATTTTAAGAATTAATTTATTCCAAACACACAATTTCATGGACTAATATGAAGGTTTATTCATTCGTAATTGTTATAAAGAGATATTTTATTTTTATAATTAATATACTTATTTTTATATAGGTTAATAAGAGGGGTATAATTACCTTTTTCTAATTCTTTACTTGATAATTCTAAACAAATACTCTTGATAGATACCCACAGGTCATATGCTTTCTTTCTTAGGTGGCTTGTATATATACAAATTGCAGAATCATATACACTAAAATTTATGCACAAACATTTTAAAAAGAATAAACTCAAGAATTAGCCTTAGAAATAATTTCAGTATATATTGAGACCTTGTTGATCTACTATATAACTTCAAACTAACTAAAATCCTAAAACTTTATATTTTGTGTGTGCAAAATAAGTTATATTTACTTCAAGAATAAAGCATGATATATATATATATATATATATATATATATATAAGTATATCAGTATATCACCTGAACTACTAAGACTTTATATAAAAAGCCAAAATATTTACACCCTCTTCAATAGCAGATGTTTTGACCTCAAGAACTTAAGTGGCAGGATATGGCAGTAGATTTTATTCATTAGTGATTTTTGAGGACTTTGCTAATAATCTAGACAAATGGAAAGGGGAAAAAAAAAAAAAAACAAAAGTGTGAGGATGAATTCAATCATATCATAATACCGAACATATTTACAATAATTCATATCCAAGATATAAAGAATGTTATGATGAAAAATCATCCTTCATATTTCTTCTATAGAATTTATATATAAAGCAAACATAGACTAATAGTTTTTTAGTTTCACAAATCACAAGATTGTATTTCTCTTTTAAGACTCATGATTAAAAACAACAAAATAATATAGATTGAGTAATTTATCAGAGATTATGCAATATCAAAAATAAAGAACAAGCAACAACTTGAAATTAAATGCAACCTTTCAAGGATATAAAAAATAGTGTGTGTCATCCACAAAATCATACTCTATCCAAGTAATTGAAACATATCTCATGCATAGGAAATTAAGTTGAAGCAATGTATCAACGCACTAGTTGTAATAATCTTTTATTAAATAATTACTTATATAGCTATAAACTTATATACATATTAAAAATTGCCTTCATCCATTTCTAGGCAAAAAAAAATAAAATTTGCATTTGGAATAGTACTTATGCCTTATGAAGACAAGAACGACTTTATTTTAATGATTGATTGATGAGGTTTCAAAAATTTTTTTGTGATAAATGCATATATGATTGTATCATTGTGAACTCATTCAAATTTGAGCAAATGGATTGGCAAAATATGTTGACTCAGAGGGGATTTTGAGCTTTAGGTTTTGAAAACAAAGGTTGTTTACAATTTTTGTCCTATGTTGATCATTGGTCAAAGTTCACATTTGACTAACTATTTCACAATTAATGAATGAATCATCCTATCGAGGTGTTTCATGATAATGGGTGATGTCAGTTGTGATTCTAAAATGAAAATAATGTAAATAATAATTGTAATATTTGAAATATGAATTAATGAATAAAGCGAAGAATGATCAAATTACAAAGTCCCAATGGAGATGAGACTGATTTCACTTGACATGTCCTGAGTTTAAAGGTACGAAAGTCTAGTATCACAATTTTGAGAGATAATGTGTTGTGCAATTGAGATTTTGGATAGAGACAATTTGAACTTATTCTCCTACTATTTTGCTATGAAGAATTAGTTAAATAGGAAATTTAATTAATTATTGGGTTAAACAACAAATTTAATTGAAGACTATATTGTAATATTAAAAATTTATTTTAACAATGACATGACAACATTAATATACTTGACATATTTATTCTAAGTCACGTTGAGAGGGTATTCTAATATCCTAAACTACGAGGGTACCAAGAAATGCCCAAAATAAAATAGAAACAAAATAGATCCCTTCCTTGACACATGGTTAAAAGGAGGGAGGCAAAAATAACTTTAGCTTAAGCTTTATTTGAGAGTTTAGAGGAAAAGAAAAGGAAAGTGTTTGAAGGATAAGGGAGAAGAAACTTAAAATTAATACTCCATATTGAAGAAACTTAAAAACATGATTATAAGAATTTTGGAGGGTTTATAAACTATTTTATCTCTTATAAAATATCTCAAACAAGGAATTACATGATTAACACTTTCTTTGATACTTGGAAAGTAATTAAGAAAAAAAAAATACTTTTTGTTTCTTTCTTTGTTTCCATAAAAAGAAAAAAAATATTTACATACATTTATCTAAAATATCTTCTTCAGTTCATCGTTATAAAAATAGAGAAGAGAAATAATTTTTATTATTCATATGGCATTTATTCTTCTCACTTAAAGATAATAAAATTTTGTTTTTAACTAAACTTATAAAGGAAATAAATTTTTGTTTTTCAATAAAAGACAAATATTTTTATCAAAAATATAAATTTTTTAATTCTAACATACTAAATATTTTTTTTTATCACTTTTTATTTTATTTTATTTCATATTTTTGTTTTTCTTGAAATTGTTGTTATACATATAAGACAAAATGAAACATTCTCAGTTATGTCCTCTTATCCTCTTTAACTTTTTCCCCTCCTAATTTTTGAACTTCTTTAACAATTTTAGTGAGTATCCTTAAGCTTCTTCACTTCATACCATGTAAGGGTGTGAAATATGAATTAAGCTTTTTGATAATCTTTTATCATCTTATGGTGGATTAAAATAAATATGCTTTCACACTTTGCAAGCTCCTTTAAATCATTGAGAAAACTTCTTTTGAAGTTTTTGTGATGGATTGTGGTTACTACTTTTGGACTTGTTTGATAATATTTTTTTCAAAAAAAGTAAAAAAAGGATTTCATAACCCATCAAGTAGTTTCCTTTGCCCAACATAACCTTTGTTGCAACCATTTTAGAGTGTTATCATCATATCCCTTTTTTTTTTCACTGGAGCGATGCATTTTGTATATGTTTATGAGCATTATTATCTTCACTATTCATCAACTATATGAAATTTGAAGTTCAATAAATTATTTCCATCAAATCTCAGTCAAAGTTTAAATAAGAAAGTTAATTTTATAATATTGTAAATATTTACAATTCAAATTCAATTTTCTATTATAAAAATATTATATTCCTAGTTCTTATACCTTAAAAAAAAATAACAAATATATAACATTTTTATTTAATTAAAATTCAAGCAATGAATATAAATGTAAGTATTTAAATATAAAAATTAAAATTATCAGCCATATGAATATAAGTTTAAGAATATGTATTTTTTTTTAAAGTATAAACATAAAAATTTACGACAGACTACCTGTACTAAAACAATTATTGGAAGAAGAGTGGGTATGTAGACTTATGAAATACAAAAGAAAGAAAAAGGAAGAAACTAAGACAAAACAAAGTAAACAAAAATGAATATTTGTTTGAATTGTTAATTTACATACTTCAACTACAAATTTGTAGTCAAATAATTTGAATACATTTAAGTTACACTTATTATATTTGCTCAAACAAAGTATAACTGCAATACATGGAAAGTGACAAAACACAAGATGTCTTAACATTTTAGTCTTTTGCATGTATATTGAAAAGGATCACACATTCTTTTTATTACTAATAAATCACTAGTTTTTGTGCAATTATTCTAAAGAAAGGATGTTGTGCTTGTGCAAAAGGTAGACACTCTCATTTTAACTTTGATTCAAGACCATTATTTTCACTCTAAATAGTTGAGATGACAATTCAATTTGTAAAAAATATGGGAGACTAGTGTATCACTTTAAGCAGTTATTTGTATTTTTATTGGTTTTGTTTTGCATGTTCTCCTTCATATCCTCCTTTGTGTTTTGCATGGTAAATTTTAACATCCTCCCTTCTTTTCAAAAGAAAGTTGGAGGATGAGTATACATTCATTTTTACTGTTGATAGTAGTTATAAAAAATTGGATTGATAGGATTAAGAGTTGTTAAAATAATGATAACCTATTGCAATCGGTGAACCCTTCACAATCCCAAGCATATTATCTTCCTGTCATTAGTCTCGACACAATGCTCTTAGTCTCTTGTATAGGTGAAAGGTTGAGGCTATTGAAATAGGAGTTGGAGTTTGTGAAAAAAGAGACATAATTGTCTGGAGGTATTTCATCTTCTTCAACAACTTTTTGTCTTCTCTGGTGACAATAATGAAGAGTTTTGTTTTCAAAGGTTGAGATAAGATAGTGAGAATCAGAGAAGAAGGTGAAGTAAGAGACTCCTCAGTTATGACTCTTATACTCTTGCATGCGTGAGAGACTCATGCTATTAGAATCGAAGTTAGAGTTTATAGAGTAGGGAGACAAAGAGAGTTATAATTGTCTTCTCTAGTACTATTTTATTTTCTCCAACAACTTTTCATCTCCTCTAATGACATTAATAGAGGGTTTTGTTTAGATGAGGAAATGAGACGGTGAGAATTAGAGGAGAAGGTGAGGTCGGAGACTCCTCAGTTAGGACTCTCATACTATTGCATAAGTGAGAAGTTAAGGCTGTTAAAATTAGAATTGAAGTCTCATAAAAAAAGAGATGAAGAGAATTATAACTATCTTCTCTAGCAAAATTTTGTATTCTCTGATAATTTTTTATCTTCCCCAATTTATCTTCTCTAATGATCTTTCACTCGCAATATTTTTGTTGTGCTTACATTCCATCTTCTTTAGCAATATTCTTTCATCCAATTATTTTACTTATTTATGTGATAATTAATTTGTAATATTAACTATTAAATTAAATATTATTAAATCTAATAAGAAAGTTGGTGCTTACATCCTCTTACTTTATTTTGAAAAATAAGGAAGAAAGTTAGAATTCACTAATTTGCATGTAGCGTGTGCGTTCACTTTTTTTATGAATACATCGTTTTATTTTATTTTATTTTTGTCTACGGCACATGCCCCTTCCTTGTTGGGCTAAGTTACTATAGGGTGGGCTGTTGGGTCAAACTCTAGCCCATGTAAACATGCACTCATTTTACATGATCCTGACCCAAACACTACTTAAACTTTATATATCCTGATCCTAATCATGACATGCATGCACGCAGCCCACAAATTTGACGGCAAGATCATGGAACTAAAGACTAGAGACACGAACAATATCACCCACAGAGGTTCAAATAAATCGAGAGATAAACAAAAGAATAAAATGGTTTTATTTCCGTTAAACCGAAAAATAAATAATTACCTTGTCCCATATTAAAGAATGTTAGTACACATTTTATATACATCCAAAAACACACTTTGAGCATTAGAGGAAGCTACTACAAAGTAATTTTCAACTGAGTGTGGGGTAAGGGTGGCGGTGGTGCATGAGCAACATGGCCAACGACGTCGTTTTCAGCCAAAGTGCAGCGCCCACGACTGCGTCCAGGAACGGTGGAACATGGGTTTGTTTGAGAACCTTGCACGGGGCCTCTTGGTAGTGATTGTAGAATTAGCTTCTTCTGCAACATTTCATCCTCTTTTAATGGCCTAAATGCCCATATTTGCTGTAAACCCAGTAGCATAATTGTTGTGAGAACAAACATCTTCGTGTAGCGACCCATTATTGTGATGAGGGAATTGAACTTCAGCAAACGCAATGAAAATCAAGGTTTCTAAAATTTCAAAAAATGCGGAGATATTATAGTACTAGGATGGATGTGGATATTATGTATGAATTTATATACATGTAAGGATATAATAAGCAAGCTGCTATTTCTTGAACGATTTGCTTTGACCAAAAGCCGCGGTTTGAAGTTTAGGAGTAAATGAAGGTGCAGAAAATATAGATGAAACTCCGCGAAATTTCCTTTGAAATGCAAAGTCCTAGTTGAATGAGTCCCCTAACCCCTAACTTGGTTTATTCGTGTTCAACATTTCTACTTTACGAAACTTTCGTTTTGTCATGCACACTTTATTTTAAGTATTAAGCTTAAAGTCTTCGCCGCTGACCAACGACCATGACTATGTCAAGTTATCAATCGCTCTTATCTCTTTGATACCACTTTAGAGTTGGGTTTGGGCTTGGGCTTGGGCCTTGTTTTGCACACACTGCACAATCTAACCTGTTATAGGATTCTCTCTAAAAGGAGTAGCAATTGTCTCCATTGTATAATCCATATTAACAGCAACAACAGCTATCGGTTGACCAAAAAACCAAACTCAGACACTCGGTTTCTGAACACACAAAAAATGGTGATGAATTGATTATTTCTGGAAAATGTCCCAAAAGAATACATCCAATGACGTACAAACATTTAAAATGGAAAATCCCAGCGAATATGCCACGATTCTAAGAATTTAAAGATAATATTGACCAAATAAGAATTACGCCTTTGATATATTATTGCATGTTGTATGTGTTAAATGTTCTATATTTTTGAAATTTCTTAACAGGTTTTTTAAAATTAATGATGACATAATTATTTTTAAGTATGGTATATGAGTGAATGTTAATCCATCTCTGATTAAAGACAAATCATCGATGTTTAATGTACACGTTTTCCTAGCCACCTAACTAAAGCAACTGACATTAACATAGTCTTCTAATAATGTTCGTTAGAATCCATTAGACAATACACAGGACATGCTCGGCTCACTGCTACACAATCCTTTTAATTACCCTTTTTTGTGGTCGAAATCCTTTAGATTACCTGAATTCAATATGAATTTTCCTAGGATACGTTTCTAAAGTCAACTTAATTAAATAGCCATTCAACAAAAAAAAAAACTTAAATAAAAACTCATTAGTGTGTTTAAATATAAAATTTAATAAAATAAAAAACATTTTATTAAACTTCTCCATTAAACTTAAGTTAGAAAAGCTTGTAAAAAGATAACATTATTTTCTTAAATTCAAAGAAACTCTAAAATCTCTTCCAACACCCTTCATTCAAAGCACAAATTCCATGTTAAAAAACGTTCACAAAATATGTTAACGATTTAACAATAAAAATATAATTTTGCAGTAACTAAGTATATTAAATAATATATTTACCATTAAATACTTCTTATCTTATACATTTTAGTATCATGAGAAAGTACTAATAAATATTCTTAAGACACTTGTTAAGGATTCAAAGATTGACAGAAGTAAATAAAATTAAAACTTAGTAAATAAAATTAAAACTTAGCAAATTTCATACATAAAAAATGCTGACATAGATAAAGAGACCCTTCAATTTATACAGAACACACTCAAATATGTGCCCACTTTCAGTATCAGTATGGAAAACGATACATTCATGCAGCACCGCAGCAGCATACCCAAATTATGCCTATTGCTCCGTGTAGAGCACAAAGTACTCCCCATGGAAATGTAAGGAAGTACTACTGAAAACAAGAGAAAACTAACAACAAAGACATTTAAAAATGACAGGAAAAAGAAAAAGTAACACTTTCAATATTCCACAGGAGACAGTCTTGCTTAAAACAAGAACACCTACAACATGATAGAATTTAGCTTAAGCATGAAACACTTAAACTAACGATTCGTCGGGAAAATTAACACTTTGAAACATTAAAACACAAATTTGAACACACGGGTGCAATCCCATCGTCTATCTACTACATCATTTAGTAACCAAATAAAACACAAGTAAATACATTTTGGCTCATCTTCATTAGCTGGAAAGTGGTCAAATCTATCCCACGAAAGGAACTCGTTCCGTTAACAGGCAATATCAATGTGAATGCAAGGCTTTTCTGCCAGATTAAATTATAATATTATCCTCTCTTGCAATATGTTAGCAATAGAAAATCTATTGATTTAGTTAACAACAACACATGCTTAAACAAGATTTTCTTGCTTTTGCTCCAATGATTCTCAATCTACTTATTGCTATTAGTCTAAACACCCTTCATATGAAATCTTGTCTATCAAAATTTCCAAAATTGAGAATGAGCCTAAAAACGAATCACCAAATTAATGCGTATTACTAACTATTATTTAAGTAGGATTCCCAACCATTTTTTTCTAATTTATTTCCTTTCCTCAAGACGTCTTCTCTTTGGTTCTCTTGATATTGACTCATCCTGCACAATATGATAAAATGTCAAATCAAATAAATGAAAAATGAGATAATAATTCCATTTCATTTTGTGATTTTTATTTCAGTAAACAAATTTTACATCACAGACATAACAGACAGGAAGAGGAGAAACCTTGACAGAAGATTATCATCGGCAACACCCAACATTCTCACTGCCAATAATCCAGCATTAGTTGCATTATTGACTGCAACAGTGGCAACGGGGACACCTCTTGGCATCTGCACAGCCAACAATTATATTTGTAAGCAAGAAAATAAAACAGTAGTGTTTGGTTCAGTCTTTTTGAACTCTTGGGTTGTATGGAAGCTCTATTTTTTAGCTTCTGCTTATTTGACTATTTTTACTTTTGAAAGCTTTTCTAAAATTGTGTTTGCCCTAACCTTTCCTTTTAAGGAGAAACAAAGCTCAAAAGAATTGAGCCAAACACTACCTACATGTAATGAAGCAGCTTTAATAATTGCAAAAGATCACTGCAGGTACAATGTCCTACTTCCTACACCAATTGAGGAAGTCATTGGCACTGATTTAACTACCTAGCAGAGAAGATTAGTATGACAGAATACCGTGTATGACCATGATTCCATCTCTTCAGTTAATCCATTGTGTTACTCAAGACAGAGATAAAGCAAGGCAAAACAAGGGTAATTTTCAAGATGACCAAAAGGAAACCAACTCGAGCTCCAATGAGATTGAACCAAAGAAGTGACGAGAGAATTGTGACAAGAAATGTGATTCTATGCAGGATGCAACATTCCCCATAATAAGCACAGTGATTGAAAATCTGTTTTCAAATATGTAGGTTAACTGATTGTCAGTACTAATTTTCAAGTGCTTCAGGCAGTTGCTGAACTCATCACGTGCTGCATCTTGAAACAATATATATTATTTTTTTTTCACAAATTGCTCCTAGAAACATAACAAGGTTGCTTTTAAAAGCAAACATCTAGAATTCATTTGTTTTAGCCTTTTACACAAGGCATCTCTCATTCACATACAATATTTAACCTAATATTAACATTCATAAAGTTACCAGAATCCTTATTGGCAGCAAGTTCTAGATAGTAGAAGAAACTTCTAAATAGTGCCAATTTTCTGAAAGAAGTCATAACTCAAATTCATTCATTTGTCCTTTTTGTGAACTAACGGCATATTATTAACTCACCATTAGAAAGGAAATCCTAGAAATCAGTTAAAGTAATTACGTTGAGCATGGAAAATTGGTAAGTAATGAATATTTAAACATCATTGAAAAGTATACCTGGACAATTGACAAAAGTGAATCAAGCCCATCCAGGGTAGAAGCACGCACAGGAACACCAATGACAGGCAAGGGAGTTAGTGCAGCAACCATACCTGAAATTTAAAAGCTTAATTAATTTCAAAAAGAAAATCAAACCAAACAAAATTACAATAATTTACCTGGCAAGTGAGCTGCCCCACCAGCACCAGCAATAATGACTTGTATGCCTCGTTCACGAGCTGATGAGGCATAAGAAAACATCAATTCCGGTGTCCGATGTGCTGAAACTATTCTTACCTGAAATAGACTTAGTTAAGGATAAACAAGTTCATACAAAAACCCTCCACGGAAATTAAAACAATTTTACCTCATGAGGCACACCAAACGTCTCCAAGATTTCAGCAGCACTTTTCATAACAGGCAGATCTGAATCAGAACCCATTATGATTCCCACACGTGGAGCAACTATATTTGACAAAGAAAACAAAGCATAATTAAGTGCAAGAATAACAAAATTTTAACTTCAAAATTTCAAATACAGTGCTCCTCTCCATTTTCCTTAATTAGAAGAGAAAGTTAGTTTTCAATTTCATCAAAGATTTCATAACAAAGATAAAGAAAGTACAACTGAAAGCGATATATGAATGAGATAAATAATATTCCACTTCCATAATCTTATTTTATTTTCTCAATTCATCAGCCACCAACAATATTTTTTGCAAAATAAGGGGAAGAAACAAGCAATTTGTCTCACCAGATTCATAAGGTAACATTCAACTTTGTCAGATTTCCTCAGGATTAAGATAATGAAACACACAATAATAGAATTTTCCCAATAAACTAGGAAATCCAAAAAAGAATGTAAAAATATCAAATGACTTAAAAATGAACAAAAAATCACGGTAAAAAGACTAATTTTGCTTCAATGACAGAAAAGGGGGTAAAATTCAACAAAAAAAAGTAGCCATGTGCAATATGGCCAAAGATCTAAATTGATAATCAATATTTTTTAATTCACATTCACCTTCCTAACATAATGACTCGCAAAAATGAGGCATTATTTTTTAGTATTCTACATTATAATTAAAGCTGAATTTAAAAAAAAATAAAAAATTGAATACCCATATTATGGAGTGACTAGCCATATGAGGTGTAAATCAAGTGTATGAGTCATCAAAAAGAAGTTTTGATAGGGCAACTAGTGAGACATGTCCAACACATATCGCACAAGCGTCAAGAAAGTGACAAAAACTGCTTTGACACCTCAACTACCGAGTTTTCATGCTTCAGAAACTGATAGATGCTTCAAATACTACACATATCCTAAGTCTAAGTAAATTGGTTATGTAGCTATAAACTATTCGCTGTACATATAAAATTATTGCATGAGTTGATCAGATATAAAATGAAGAAAACCATTTTTCTTCATTGGTCTAGCAACATGAAATCACTAACTACAAATACAAGCGAAGAAAAGTCTTTGTCACTGACCTGCAGTCTTGTCATCTAATATTTTCCCTTCTACCATTGTTGCAAGATTGCTTTCAATATTGCCAAGGGAAGTCCCAACAATGGTTATATGCCCCATCTTCCGTTGCTTTCTCATTTCTGACAAAGTGTCATGACAATAATATTTACTAGTCATACAAGTGATTAAACAGCAACAACTGAGAAGGGAGTGATCAACCGTAACATTGTTGCTTAACCAGAAGTTTACCTGGCTTATCATACCAATGAACAGTAGCCCCAGGGATGGTCAATGCTCTTCTGAGCAATTGATGAGCTAATTGAAAACCAAGCTCCCCCTAAAATCAATTAGCAAATTTAATGGACTATAATCTGAGAACTAACTAGAATGTTCTTCTAAAAACAAGTAAATAACTAATGAGAGCACTCAATAGCCTTAAGGTGTATAACCATCATTCAACTATGAACCAAGAATATAACAAGAAAAGAGTAAACCATTTTGTTCAGATTCATGACAGCAGCGAAGATTGTACATCTAATTTGACTTTCATACCTTCTGACAAACACTTAATTTAATTTCCTACTACATCATTTTTACATTTTCATTTTCTGCATAGAATAATGAGAAATATACAGTTCCTTAGTAATAACACCACTCCCTCCCAACCAAGCACCTAAAAATATTAATAACAATGACAACAACAATAATAATAAACATAATTAATTCCAAGCAAATATAGTAGTATGATTTCAGCAGGGATAGAAGAAAACCAGATTTATTTTTTTCAAATTTGGGAAGGAAAATAGGAAAATATTAAATGCTAATAGTACCTCTTCTTCACCTAATACATTGTACATTATAGCTGCTGGAGTTTTCATCGATGGATCACCAAGGGGAAGACCAACAACAGCTCGCAAGTGTTGCTCAAATTGTGAGGTATAGCAAGATTCAATTGTGTGATGCCCACTATTGTGAGGTCTAGGCGCTACTTCATTTAATAAAATCTGAGAAGAAACATAGACACAACAAACAAATGTAATACTTTTGCAACAGCAGAAAATTAACTAGTAAAACAAAGTCAATGTAGCAGTCAAGAAAAGAAAGAACATCAAGGCATGTCCAGAGTAATGAAGAAATAAATTCACCACCTGTCCATCACTAGTCAAGAACAGTTCGACTGCGAACACACCAGCACCTTCTAGAGAGTTAACAGCATTGAAAGCAACTTCAGTGGCACGCTCCCTAATTTTCCATTTCACATTAGCTGGAGCCTTGACTATGTGACATATGTTATCCCTAGAATAAAAAATTAATCTTTAAGCAAATATATAATAAGGAAGCTCAAATGATACATTACTGATTTATTCAAATTACCATAACCTAGGTTAATCTGAGGTAAATCTTGATTTAAAACCTTCCATATTAATGGCATTTATGTGTTCTACACGTTACCTGTGAATAGTTTCAACAACAGGATAGCATGAAATAGAATTGTCTCTTCCTCTCGCCACAATGACAGCTAGTTCCTGCCATTTTTTTTGGAACAAAGTATGTAAGAAAATCCTTAAACTTGTAAACATCATGACAAAATTGGGTAGTTTTAAGAAATTAAAGACTTTTTTTGACAAATCGAAAGACATTTTTTAGAAAAGTAAACTGCATGCAAGCACTATGAAGTGTAATCATAATTTTTTGAAAGGGAGACAGTTTAAAAGTAGGAGCATTTTGCAAGTGCATAATATGGCATTGGAATAAGTTACATTTTAAAAAGATTGTTACTGCAGGTAAGCACCACAGGGACTATTACTGGAAAAAGAAGAGCATGCAATTATCTGATTGAGAACCATAGTCAAGAACAGAAACAACCATTTTAAGGAACCCAGTATATTGATCATTTTAAGACTTGTTAGCTTAACATCAGCAATATCACCTTCTATTCTACAATTAGTGAATTGAGGATTGAAAAAAGTACCATCTTAATTTAGATATTGACCTTGACAAAAGGTGCCCATTTTTCAGCATATAAACCACGATCAAATCCTCCTAGGGCTGCAAAGTTGGGGGTAGGGGTGGTGTAAATAAGAAAATGTAAAAGGTAAAAAGTGAGCACATATCAAATAGACAGAAGGACAATCTTGAACTCAAAGATAAGTTTTTACTATTCTCCTTTTCTCAAAGAAAGGAAAACAAAACAAAAATAAAAACTAATTACCATCCACGGCAGAAGGAAGTTCCTCTTCACTTTTAGCGACAACATTTCCTCGTCCATCATAAGCTAATCTCCTACTCTTGATCATAAGAGGATAGCCAAAGAGCTCTCCAACTTTTTTAGCACCTTCAAGATCATCTATCTGTTCAATGAATTAATCGTGCATCTTCAAATTAGTATCCTAAAGTTGAATTTCAAATACTTTTAACTAATATAAACAGTACAAACCCGCTTAAATTCAGGAAGTGGAATGCCATGCTGTGAGAAGTGAACCTTCTGTTGATACTTATCCTGTCATACATTCAATAGTCATGTCAAGGAAATCATTCAGAGAACATTATTCTTATCTTCAAAAAGATTGAAATTAGTGAGTCTATAATGAGAAAAATCATCCTACTACAATGGCAATAATTTATGCAAGAGGTGGAAATATCTAGTTGTTCATCTTCTCAGTTAATAGCACAAGCCAAAACTAGTAAAGTAACTACCTGAATAATTCGAATTGTAGAGGCTTTGGGTTGGCAGTCAACTCCTTGTTTCTCAAGTTTTTCCAATGTAGCAACATCAACATGTTCAATTTCAACGGTCAATACTCCACATCTGACCATCATACTTTCCAATAAGTGAAGCAGAAAATGACAAATTCAAAATAATATGTATTACATAAAAACTTGAACCTCTTGGCAAATTCCTCAACCGTAGTGCTGTCATCAAAGCTTCCAACCATATGATGATAAGCCAGGGAACTGGCGGGGCAGTTCTTTTGTGGATCTAAAACCATGACCTTAATGGCCATCTCAGAAGCAGCTTGACATAGCATACGACCAAGTTGACCTCCTCCCAAAACCCCAACGACAACTTCAGATAGTCCATGAACAGGTAACTCATTATTCCTACACACCCCAACAACAGGGTGAATCAATTTTTTGGGCTTTTCATGACATTTTCAATTTCAGAAACTTTGAGAATAGATATTTTACATTAAAACCAAAAACGCTGAAAAGGGTAATAATCGGAACAAGTATAAAACAAACCCCATTAATAAAAATGCAAAATTTAACCTTAGAGAAACTGCATCATGTGTAGTTGCTTGACAAGAGATTTGGGGCGTGTGACAATGCTTTAGCTTGAAAGAAGATATAAGAGAGGGTTGTTCCATGTAGAAACCGAGAGAAGGGTTTGTCTTGGTAGAGGAATGACAGGGTCTGAAGGCAAAAGCAGAGACGTTGTTGTGCCCTGACAACACTATGCGTGCACTGAGAAGCATACTCAAAACCTCAGTTTTCGCAGCAAGAAAACAGCTTCCTAGTATGTGAGAATGTGTCTTGTCTTGAAGCCTACACAACACAACACACCGAAAACCGATTTGGCTTAGAGGGAAAGCTGACAAGATTCCCTTCCAACAAATGAAAATTAATATTTTACTTTTAGGTTGCCAATAGGCAACAGCCGGCCGAGTCAGCGGCTGATTAGATGATGGACAAGTGCTTTAACCGTTAAGATTTTTGCGATCAGTATTAACCCTGTAATCGTTTATAATCCAAACAATATATATATTTTTTAATTGATAAATATTTTTAAAACACCTTTTACTTTAAATCACTCAAAATTTTATTATATTAAACTAGGAAGTGAACTGTGTGATACACGGATAAATTATTATGTTATAATATAATATTATAATTAATAATTATAAAATAAAAAATAATTATATAAAATATTTATAATAATATTTAAATTATTTTAAATTTTAAAATTAATTAGTATATATTAATATTATTACTAATAAAATATTTCATATGCTATATAAAGATTTATAATATATTTTTAAATATTTATAAATTAACTTTAAAAGTAAAAGGTTTAAACTTAAATATAATTTGAATTTATAAATTATAAATTTAATTCTACAAAATTTAAAAATATTTTTATAATTAATTTGTAATAATTTAACATGTATATATACATACCACAACATAAGAATTTTTAATAAAATAAATAAATTTTAAGATATTTAAAATATTTTAAGGTAAAAATTATTGAAGGAGTAAAATTATGTATTTTATTTTATCTTATAAAATTATATAGCACACAATTTAAGGATAAAAATAAATAATTTTTTTTATTAAATAAGCGTATTTTATGTTTCTGAAACCATTGTTATGTATTAAGTATCATAATTTAATCTCTTATTATTGAATCGTATATTTATTAATTATATATATATATATATATAATTTTATTTTAAAATAATTATAATTTAAATATTAAATTAATTATTTTTAATATAACAGAAAGATAAAAAATATTAAATAAAAATTTTGATTATTTTTAAAATAAATTATCTATAAAAAATAAATATAACAGTTAAAAATAATTTATATGTGACTTTAAATATTATAAATATTATTATAAAAATTTAATTATAGATTAATAAATATATTTATATGTCACAGAAATTTGTTTATATTGTAATTAGTATATATTAATATTATAAAATTATAATTTAAATAAAAAATATAATAATAAAATTATATTATATTGAATAATATCAAATATAAATAGATTGAAAAATAAGATAAATAAATTTTTATATTCAAATTTTAGATACTTTATATATTTTAAAATTTTAATTAAGATTTATAGGTGATCCATGCACGGATAAATTATTATGTTATAGTATAATATTATAATTAATAATTATAAAAGAAAAATAATTCTATAAAATATATATGATAATATTTAATTTATTTTAAAATTTAAAATTAATTAGTATATATTAATATTATTACTAATAAAATAATTTTATATATTATATAAAGATTTATAATATACTTTTAAATATTTTTAAATTAATTTTAAAAGTAAAAAGATTAAACTCAAATAAAATTTAAATTTATAAGATTATAGATTTAATTCTATAAAGTTTAAAAATACTTTTAAATTATTTTAAACTTTAAAATTAATTAGTATATATTAATATTATTACTAATAAAATGATTTCATATGTTATGTAAAGATTTATAATATACTTTTAAATATTTATAAATTAACTTTAAAAGTAAAAGGTTTAAACTCAAATATTATTTGAATTTATAAATTATGAATTTATTTCTATAAAGTTTAAAAATACTCTTATAATTAATTTGTAATAATTTAACATGTATATATACATACCACAACATAAGGATTCTTAATAAAAAAATAAATTTTAATATATTTAAAATATTTTAAGGTAAAAATTATTAAAAAAATAAAATTATATATCTTATTTTATCTTATAAAATTATATAGCACAACATTTAAGAATAAAAATAAATAATTTTTTATTAAATAAGCCTATTTTGTGTTTCTGAAACTATTGTTATGTATCAAGTATCATAATTTAATCTCTTATTATTGAATTATATATTTATTAATTAAATATATATATAATTTAATTTTAAAATAATTATACTTTAAATATTAAATTAATTATTTTTAATATAACAGAAAGATAAAAAATATTAAATGAAAATTTTGATTATTTTTAAAATAAATTATCTATAAAAAATATATATAACAGTTAAAAATAATTTATATGTGACTTTAAATATTATAAATATTATTATAAAAAATTTAATTATAGATTAGTAAATATATTTATACAGAAATTTGTTTATATTGTAATTAGTATATATTAATATTATAAAACTATAATTTAAATATAAAAAAATATAATAATAAAATTATATTATATTGAATAATATCAAATATAAATAGATTAAAAAATAAGATAAATAAATTTTTATATACAAATTTTATATACTTTAGATATTTTAAAATTTTGAATTAAGATTTAAATAAAAAGTAAAAGAGAAGAATAATTTTATTGAAAATAAAAATGAATCTTTATATTAATTAAAATTACACATGTTGATATAATATAAAATTTATAAGTCACATATAAAATATAGACAAATATTATGATAAGAAAAACTTTATAATAATATTTAAACTATTTGAAAGTGAAGTCATTAATTAGTATATGATAATATTATTATTAATAAAAATATTAGTTATTTGAAAGAAAGAAATATAATATAAAACTTTATAAAGTATTTTTCTTTTCTATTGACATTAATTAAAAAGGAAAGTTTTAATTTTTATAATAAATCTAATTTATATTTTGAAAGATTTCCTTGTATACCAATTTTTAACAATTTTTGTACTTTTTCCATATAATATTTAAATTACAAATACTAAATTAATATTAATTCTTATTATTCCATTGTTGTATGACCTTTTAAATATATAAATTAATTAATTATAATTTATTCATTTTACTATTCTTCATGAATGATCCTATATGTTAATATTAAGGTTAAAAAGAAAGTATAAATATGTTAATATATATACACACTAAATAAAATATATATATTTTTTATCTTTATTAAATATTTTATATTTGTCCATATAGCTCCCATTTGATTATTTATAACAGATTCAAATGTAACATAAATGACCCTTAGAATATATATATATATATATATATATATATATATATATATATATATATATATATATATACTCATCAATTCTTATTCATTTATTCTATTATTCCTCATTAATCATATACAAATTATCAATTTTCAAGAATAAAATTTAAAGTAAATCATTTATATTAAAATTTAAAATTGTATTTAACTGCTAATTATATGCATTTCACTTCATTATTTCAATACAAAACATACATAATTTATCTCAATTATTTCATGTATATATAATCATTATTTGAGCTTGGAGCAAATCATCTTCCATTGAAACAGAAGAGTACCCATCCGACTTAATACTTGACTTATATATACATCATTCATATTCATCTTATATCACAAATTGGATAGCTTATAAGTTAACAAAAACAGGAAACATCATGCAAAACATAATGATGTCTCTATAAATAAAAAATAATTAAAATACTTACTTATTCTTGTAATCAATAGTCTCTTTTATGTTAAGATTGATATACAACTTTGTGTCATTATAAGCATTTGATATGCCTAAAGTTCCTGAAACAACTATGAAATATAATTTGTTGATAATAATAACTATCACACAATTAAAAAGAGTTCAATATAAATAAAGAATCATACCACCAAATGTTTTTACTTTACATAATTGAATAATCATAATAGGTAAAACATTAGAATTTTCATTCTTTAAAAAATAACCATTTGATCATCAAACTCCTCCCATAAAGTGCAAACAATTCTCTGATTCTTACAAAATAAATTTAATGTAATATAATCTTAATTAGTATAAAGTAATGAAAGACAAAAAATATTAAACAAATATTTTAACTATTAAAATATGTTATAAAATAATACTCACTCCAAGTCATTGAGAATCAAATCAATATATTTGATTTTCTTTTCACTTTTTTCTACGTCTTTTTTTTACTTATTTTTTTAATTTTATAATAAACTTAATTTAAAGTTCAAGAGTTTTATGTAATTTTATCAGTTATTAATTTCTAATAATAAAATTTAAAATAAACATTAATATTAAGGTTCAAATCTGCCACAAAAGATGCACTTTTTGAATATATAAAGACAGCTAATTAGAAATAAATACATTTAACTGATTTGAATTAAACCATTCAAGACAGCCTTAAAAGTAAAGATATATCAAAATTGCTAATTAAAAATGAATGGATTTAATTGATTTGAATTAAAGCATTTAAGATGGCCTTAAATAGTAATTATTAATTATTATATAAATATTATTGTATTAAAAAGTGAAGACAAATTCCCCTCCAAAACTCATTGCAACTTTTCCTCCAAAACTCATCTACTTTTATATATATAAATATAAGACAAAATTTAAAATTATTAAAAAGACTTAAATTTTAAATTAAATTTATAAATATGTTTTTTTTTTTGTGTCATACAAACGGACATCATAGTTAATTTGTTAGGGTTTGTTTAAAAAAACATTTTTTCTTTTTTGAAGTTAGAAAAAACTTATTTATTAAGCTAAGTTCTTAAATATTATTTTTAAACATAAATTTTTATTTTTAATTTTTAAAATTATAAAATAAGAATAGTTTTAAGGTGCTTTAGTTTTTTTTTATTTTCTTATCCTAAAAAAAATTTTAAAAACTAAAATAACAAACAAGTTTTGTTTTTATTTTATTTCTAAAAACTGTTTTTCAAAATTATTTTAAAATATAATTTTGAAAATTTATAAAAAAAAAAACAAGCATTTTACTATTTCTACAAATAAGTTTCTAAAATTAGAATTATACTAATATTGAAAGATTTAATCGCAATATGAGTTCTTTCTCTTTGTGCTCTAGATGCAATGAAGTTCCTGAGACTGTGATTCATATCTTGAGAGATTGCTGGTGTGCTACTCAAATCTGGTCCAGATTCTGCCTCATGATAAATGAGTTTCCTTTTTAGGTTTGGGTTTCTCTAGTTGGCTTAATTTTAATTTGTCTAATAACAATGTTTCTGGTCAAGTTTGCTGGAAGTCTCTTTTTATGTTTGTGGCTTATAATCTTTGGCATAATAGAAATTGCATTGTTTTTAATAACTCCCCTTTGGATAATAATGATTTGTTGCAGAAAATTATTCATGACTTTGATTATTTCTCTCTTTATAACAGGGTACCTTGAATTCGGTTGTTGATCTTTCCAAGCTCCATATTTAGATTAGTTGGCATCCCCCCTTGATTCATCAGTTCAAGCTGAACACGGATGGGTCGGTTTTGAATAATTCTAGTCTTGCTCGCTGTGGTGGTCTCATTTGAGACCATAATGGTGTGTTTTTTACTGGCTTCTATAATTCTCTTCCTAGCTGCTCTCCCCTTGCAGCTAAATTATGCGGTATTTGTTAGGGATTGAAGTTAGTCATTCATAAGGGTATCTATGTTATTTGAATTGAAAATGATTGTATAGAGGTCATCTCTTTAATTGTAAATATTCAAGATAGTAGGCACCATTTTTTTTTTTTGTAATTCAGGAAATTAGATCTCTTTTGCGTAATATTAAATTTGTTAAATTTAGCCATGTGTTAAGAGAAGCCAACCATCCTGCTGACTGGTTGGCTAAGTCAGGGGCAGATCTTGGTTTAGAGTCTCAGTTTGATGAAGCTCTTGTTTCCGTCTTTCCCCTTCTTAAACTTGATCTGTTAGGGTCTTCTTGGCCTAGACTGATTTTCTAGTCTGTTTGTTTTGTTTTGGTTTTGAAGCCCCATTTATTAGCCAATAAAATAAAATAAAATTAGAATTATACTTTCAAAAATATTTGTTTACATTTCATAAAAAAATTTAAAATATGTAAATAGAAAATAAAAATTAAGACATTACTTTTTATCGATTTATATGTAATATATAATTAAGCATTATATAAAGTTTATTTTTTTCTTTAATAATTTTTATGTTAAAGGATTTAGAGTTTCTTAAAGAACCTTTTTCTTGTTTGCAGTAAGAGAAAGAAGGGTGTTGGCCTCTATTAGGGTTTTTCTTAACCTTACCCTCATGATATTGTCAAGCATCATTGCAGGTTGAGTGGTCTCCCAGTGGTTGTCCAAAGGAGTTCTTCCTTAGATCCCCTTCAATCAATCAATGAATGGAGTAAACTGAGGTAGATAAATGCTCTACAAAGTAGATTTGGTAAAGCATAGCATCAAAAAGATTAAAGTGGATTTGGGTTTCTCCTAGGAGGATCTCAAAGGTGTTCATGCAAGAAGACAACATGGTTGAATGTACAACGACTTAAGTGCTATCTAACCCTAACCCCTTAGTATTTGTGTCATACAAGGATAAGGTTTTATACTCAAAAGGTTATGATCTGAATCTAAATGATAATGATATTATTAAATTTGTACTAGAGGATCTTGATATTTTTTTTAAGAATGATGACTCTGATATTTTGCTTGAAGCTTCCTTGAATCTTTGTTCTAAGTTAAAAATACCTTTAGAAGATTATAAGCTTTGGTGTTCTCCATGGAAACGTACCCTTATAGTCAAACTTTTAAGGAAATCCATTAGCTTTAACTTTCTAAATCAAAGATTAAATAATATCTCTAGAAAAAATGACTCCATCACTATTCTAGACCTTAATAACGATTGCTTTTTAGTTAAATTTGAGAACTTAGAAGATTATAAGCATACCTTGTTTAAGGAACCTTGGCTTATTTTTTATCATTACCTCTTAGTCTAAAGATGGATACTTTTATTTAGACCCAAAGATTAAAACCTAAAGAAAATAACTAACTAAGTTCATATCCCTGATCTTCTTCTTGAGTTGTATAATAAAAAATTTCTTTGACAAATAGAAGCTTCCTTGGGATACATGTTGAAAATTGATCCTCATACCTCTCTAGTTTCTAGAGGTAGATTTGCCCATATCTATGTGAAATTAGATCTTAGACAAAAGCTAATCTCCTCCTTTAAAGTGTTAGGGCGTGAGTTTAGGATAAAATATGAAGGTCTTCATTTGATATGTTTCAGTTGTGGATGTTATGGTCATAGGTTCAATCTCGTCCTGAATTATCTAAGGCTACATTAGATAGTAAAGATCCAAAAATAAGTCCCAATGAGTCTAATATGAAATATGGGGATGACTCTGCTCAATCAATGACCCTTGATAGGATAAGACATCAATTGGATGTGATTAATAACTCTAATGAGGAGTAAAATAAATTTAGACCATGGATACTTGTTAAAAAACCTGTGAGGAAGAAGCTAGGACAATCTAGACTTATAGGTATTCCTCTAGTTAGTGATAAGGGAAATGAATCTCTTTCAAGTTCCAGATTTGATATTTTAGGAAATCCCAATTATGAAACCATCCAAGATAAGGTTTTTGAGAAGTCTAATGACAACAATAATAATGTCTTAATAAATATAGGAAAAGTAGAGCATAATAGCTCTAATAAAATTAAATCTACTAATAAAATCAATAATAAATCTAGAATTAGTTCTACTCCTCGGAAACCCTATAAGATTAAACCACAGTCTCTGAATGAGAGGTTAGTATGGGATAAGGATGGTACTCTGTAAATTGAAATCTCTTAATTACCACATCTCAGAATAATAATGAAACTCTCATGTTAATAAGTAAGCTTTAGCATAACTGAAACAAAAACATTCTTAGAAATTGTTCCATCAAAGACATGATAGAAGTAACTTGTGATAAGAATTGGTTCTACTCAATTAGTCAGGAAAGGGGTCTCCTGATAAGTCCCTTAACTCAATACCTCCTATGGACATTGATGTCTCTAACAATCCTCCCTTAGAAATGTCTACACCTTCTATTGTTTTGAACTAACTTGAGCTTGATTCAGTTAACACTTAACATCTTAAAGATGCAATCTCAAGAAATTTAGTTGTTGATAAATTGTTTTTTTTGGAATTGTAGAAGGGCTGGAAGTAAATCTTTTTTCTAAATTAGTTAATGATCTTATTACACTTTACAACTTGGACTTTGTTGCCATTTCTAAAACTAGAGTTAGTGCTAAAAAAGCAAATAGGATTATAAATAAGATTAATTTGAAAGGTACTATTAAGGTGGATGCCATTGGGTTTTCTGGTGGAATTTAGTGTTTTTGGAATATCAATAGGATTAGTGCTTCTCTTATATTTGCTTCTAAATATGTTCGTTCAAAATTTTTTAAGGTTGGTCAAGTTGAGTGGATTCTTTCTTCTATCTATGTCAGTCCTCAGGAAGGGCTGAGGGCTAAGTGTTAGAAAGAACTAATTGAATTCAACTATACCATCAATATCCCTTGGGTCTTGGCTAGGGATTTTAATTTTATATTGTATGAATATGAAAAACTAGGGGTAGACTAGCCAACCTTTCCTTTATTAATAAATTTCATTGATTTTTTAAATGAGTGAGTTGCAAGATTTGCATTTTAAAGGAAACTCTTTCACTTGACAGAAAGGAACTCTAAAAGAAAGAATTGATAGAGCTGTTACTAATAAGGCATAACGTTTGTCTTTCCAATACAACTTTGTTATCCATGTCCTTGTCCTAAAATCAGATCATGTTGGCATTTGGCTGAGAATTAGTTGTAAGGATATAATCCCTAAAGGAAAAAAAAAAAAAAATTTTAAACTCCTATTCCCTTGGATCAACCATCCTGATTTCCATAACCAATTAAAAAACTCATGGATCCAATCTTGTTCATGGAATAAAAATATTGATAGGTTTAGAAATAACTTCTGAAACTAGAATAGGGATTTTTTTGTAATATTTTTGTTAGAAAAAAGAGAATTCTTAAAAGAATTGAGGCGATTTACAATATGTGTACCTTGTAGAAAGATTATCAACACATTTTGGACCGAGAAGAGTCCTTTTTAGTTCTATCATTATAGAACCTAGAGGATCTATCTAGGTGATAGAAACATTAAATTTTTTATAAGGCAGCTATCCATTGCAAATATAAGAACTTGATTGAAGCCTGAAGAGATGATCAAGGAAATTGGGAATATAACCTTGACAAAATCAAGAATATTACTCATGGTTATTTCAGATCTATCTATTATGATCCCACCCCTAATAGTTATGATTTGACCTATACTATATCCTTTCATCCTCTTGGCTCTTCTGATAAAGAAAGATTGTCCTCCAATATCTTCATACATGAAGTGAAAGTCTCTTTATTTAGTATAGGTAATTTCAAGTCTCCAAGTCCTTATGGTTTGCATGTCTTTTTCTTTAAAAGTCAATGAAATTTCTTATCCCCTTTTATCTTTAATTTTGTCTCAGAAATTTTTAGAAATCCCTCTAAAATAGCAACAATTAATAAGACATGGATCACTCTTATCCCCAAATCTGATAGTCCTGAACATATTAAAAATTTTAGACCAATCTTTTTATGTAAGTTTAGTTACAAAATTACTCTAAGTTTATTGCTAATAGGATTCGTGGATCCCTAAACCATTTAGTTTTCTCCCATTATACTAGCTTTATAATTGGTAGACAGGGGATTGACAATTATCTCATCCTTTAGGAAATTATTCACTCTTTGTCTAAGTTAAAAGGAAAAAATGGTTATATGATTCTTAAATTAGATCTTGAAAAAGCTTATGGCAGGCTTCGTTGGCAGTTTATTATTGATATTCCTCATAAAGCATATTTTAACACCGACTTAGTTAACATTATCTAGCACTGTATTTCCTTTTTATCTATGTTCCTAAACTAGAATAATAATAATATTGAGTCTTTTAGACCTTCTAGAGGGATCTGCCAAGAGGACCCTCTATCCCCTTATCACTTGGAAAAAATTGGATTCCCTTCTCTTTTAGTAATCAAGGGTCTGATATTTTCTATTTATTTTTATCTGATGATATTATTATTGTGGCCAAAGTCAACATCCAACAAGCTTCTGTCATTAAAGATATTTTAGATGATTTTTGCAATGCTTTTTGTAACATCCTGTACTTTGATTTAAATAAAATGAGGGTTGTTAAAGTATAATTGGAATAGATTTGAATAGAATTTATATTTAAAAAATAAAATAAAAAATAATGTGAACAGTAAAATCGCCTATGAATAGTATTGATGAACAGTAAATTCACCTATGAACAGTACAAACCGCGTATGAACAGTGAAACTGCCTATGTACAGTGACCGATGACGTCATCAGTGACATCAGCATGACGTCACATTCGCATACAGTATTTTCGTGTGTGAACAGTGACTGCGAACAGCGTTTCTGACGTGAACAGTGAGATGGTGAACAGTGTTTCCAGCGATGAACAAAAAATTTCAAAAATTTTCTATAAAAAGGGGATTTCACACAGAATTTTCATTTCTTCACTCCTATCCAAGATTCTCAAAGGTTCTAAGGCTATATCTCACCATTTTCTCTCATACTAAACCCTCCTAAACTTAGATTTCTCTTCAGATCAGTGATTCTACGTCCGTTCTAAAGGATTTCAAGTAAGTTTCTCTACGTTTGAAGTTAGATTTATCGTTCGTTTCTCTTCTTCTTCTTTTTCTTCTTATAGATGTTCATAATGTTCTTAGGAAAAACTCTGTTCTAGAGTTAAAATCTTCAGTTAAATCTTTGTAAAAGCTCTGTTTTGAGGTAAGGGGGCTCTATTTTATCATTTTATTATGTTTATTACTTATATTCTCATAGATCTTGTCATGTATGTGATTATATATGGAATAATCCTTGTTTTATGAGAAATAATCGGTGAAAAGTGGGAATAATTGACTGTTTATGTGATTTTATGATGAATACATGGTGAAAATGTGATATTATGTTCAAATAGGGCATGATAAGGTATATTGAGGATGATTGATATGATTTTGTGAAACGAAATATTCAAAGAGATGGATGTTTCATGTTTGAATATATTGTGTTTCATATAAAAATGATATGTATTGTGAATATGTCATGGTTTGATGAATATGATGAAAGGTATATGGAAATATGATGAAAAATATGTGCGAACATGAGAAATAACATATGTGAACATGTGAATATACTTGAAAGAGTATTAGATGAAAAAGGATATGATGTAAATAGTTACAAAGATACACTGGGGGAGTGGAAGATGGAGACGATATGGGATATCTTAGGGAAATGCAGGGTGGTGAGTGACATTCGGGATTATGCACAGAATATTGTTTACGAATGCACCACATGGCCGCGCACTCGTTTCCTGACTTGACTCATGACCATTACCTTTGCTAAGGGACTATCTATTGCATGCGTTGTATCCATATAGCATTGGGCCATCCGACGACTATTTACATGGATGTGTAAGACCTCGGGATAAAGGCATCGGATAACTGTGGCCACAAGGCGCGGTAAGCGCGGATAAAAGAAAGAAAAAGAAATTGTGAATTTGTGTGGAATACAATATGTATTGAGATGAGAACATGCTTTATATGACACTATGATATGTAATGCCATGATGTTTTCTTTAATCGTGATAAGATGTGTTTTATGGTGAATATGTGTTATGTATGAGTGGTAAGGTAGAGACTCACCCTTACACAACATTTTTTTAGGAGACCAGGACGAATAGTATCAAACTCACAGTGCATGGAAGGATGAGAATTGCTATAAGACTTAGTATTTTGAGTTATCTAATGGATATTTTCAATTCTATAGCATTCTTTTTAAAAAGTTGTAAAACTATTATTTCTTTTTGTTGCTGATGAAAATTTTAGGATCTTTGTTTTTCTAAAAATACTCATGAATTAATAAAATTTTACTCTATGAATCTTATATTATTTTATTGTTTCTTTCTCATTAGAGAGTTATTGAAAGAAAATTTAATTTGCCATTTAAATATTTATGAAAATTTATCATATATTTAGAAAAGAAATATAAGGCGTTACACTTTTGGCCTTAAAATTAACTTTAATAAATCCTTTATTTTTTTCTCTAGAAACATTGAATCTAGTCTAACTCAAACTATAAGTGATTCCTTGGGTATTCAACCCATTAATCAATTGGACAGATACCTTAGCATCCCTATTAGCCAACACAGTCCCACTAAAATCAGTTCTCTTTTCTTATTGATAAGATCAAGAAAAAATTGTCTTTATAAAAAATGAATTCTTTATCCTTAGTTGATAGGGTTACCCTTGCTCAATCTTGTCTCATGAGCATCTCTTCTTATAATATACAATCTATTAGTATTCCCACTTCTGCTTGTAATGAAATTAGTAGCATTTGTGAACATTTCATCTAAGGTTCCTTAGGAAGTAGAAAATGTCATCTAATCAGTTGGAAAAATTTTTACAAACCTAAATAAGAAGGAGGCCTTGGTTTTAGGGATCTCAAAATGGTCAATAGGGCTTATTTTATGAAGATCCAATAGAGGCTGATAACATCCCCAAATTCTTTGTTGGCTTAAGTTTTAGGTAAAAATTATAAGTTTGGCCCTAGTAAATGTCCTTCTCTTAAAATCAATAAAAATGCTCCTCATTTTATGAAAGGATTAGTCTTTGATTGACCCTTATTCAATAAGGGCCTTGTAGGAACATTAGGGATGGAATGTCCATCAAATTCTGGGTTAATAATTCAAATCCTAATTTCTCTAAGCTCTCTAACTTTTCTATTTCTCTGGTGCTTCAAAATGATCTTGATCTTTCATTGACTCTTTTTTCTTCTAGTGGTAATTGGGACATGGATAAAATTGCTAAATTCCTTCCTAACCATATTTGTAATGATATTAGTTTATATGTGTCCCTTGCTAGACATAGGGGTCCTGATTTAGTTTTTTAGAATTTGATAAAGAATGAAATTTTCCCCCTCAAATCTGTCCACCAAATTTTATATAGACCTCTTTGGGAGTCTAATGGCAATTATGATATTTGATAAGTCTGTATTTAGGTCCTTTTTTACAGCTTATATATTTATGCTTGACTTTTATTTTATTTGTACTTTACACTAATTTATATGTTAATTGTGTAGTTTAGTATAAAAAGGCCACAAGTAGATTTTAGATGCGTTTGGACCCAAATTGATGAAAAATAAGAGTTTTGCAGCAGTTAGCATGCCTAAATCCTTTCAACAAGCACAGGAAGTGCTTCGAACCCATGCACGGCTATGCTTATGACCTTGCACGATTGTGTTCATCTATAAGAAGCCCAATTATGAAGAGCTTTTAGAGTTTTCAAACCTATTAAAGCGAGACCTCAGGCATCCAATTTTTACACCCCATTTTAGGACCTTATACTTGATTTATGATACACTTCTTATCTCTCTATCCCATTTCTCTTGCATGGGATCTTTGCCATGTAACACCTTAATTTAATTTCTAATAAATAAATTTCGTAAAAATAGGAATAATAAAATTTTTCATTTAAAAAGATTCTCTCTACATAGTTCGATAAAATATTTCAAAAAAAAAAAAGAATTACAAGTTTATATCAAATGACTGCTATATTCTAAAACTCTAAACCAATTCAAATACATCATATTTTCAAAATAAATATTCTAAATCCTATAGCAGTTTCATCCATCCCTTCACTGAGCCCGGTGCTGATCGTCTTGGTCACCTAAAAAATAAATATAAGGGTAAATACTCTACATTATCAAATACACACAAGTATAGAGACTCACCTGACATATTTCCATACACTTTCATCATAATATAAATCACTCATCATACAAACACAACCAATAATTTCAACATTTCGTTTTCATCCACACACAGGTACGCTCACTGCACCATCAAACAATCTACACCCACGTGCGCTCACTTTATGCTAGCCACACTCACTGTAGCATTGTGATCACAATTTTCCTTATGCCCTCAACCTCAGGGACTTACTCAATTTCCCACCATAGATGGTCACCGGATAGCCCCTGCCTCACGGATACAACATGTGCGATCACGCGCCCCTTTGCAAAGGTGTTAGTCAGAAACTGAGTCAGAAGGAAAGTGTGTCGCCTATGGTGCACCCACGCTCACTGTTGGTGTCACCACCACTCTCTTTTCCTCAAGGTATTTCTACCACCCCTATCTTCCACACCCCAGTGTATCGCTAAACCATTCATAGCTTTCCAACATATTCAAACATAATCACAACCAACATTAACATGCCATTTCCACACACTTTCGACCATTTCAATTTATTCGGCATCAATCAATGGCATGCAATTACACACAATCACCCACAACGGTTTCAACCATTTCCACATACACAACATCCACTATCCATCATACACATTTCTCAAATATCAATCACATCATATTGCACACCACATTTTCATCAAGATTCAATCTCATTCAAACCATTCTCATCAAAATACATATCTTCCTAAATTTTATCCTAGTCGTATTACAACACACAACCAAATAAGCAATTTCTAAGCATAATGATATAGGGTAAAGTCCCCCTTTACCTCGGAATGAAGACCCACAATACAAATCAATGATAAATGTGCTCCCTAAAAGGGTTTCATCCTAAACACATAAAAAATCTCCATGAGGACTGAGAAAACAAGGAAGAGGGACAAAAATCTGAAACCCTAACTCTTAGAACTTTCCTCCAAGTGTTCCAAATACAATCTCAACCTTCAATCCAACTCATGAACATCTTTGGAGGCAGTTTAATTGGTAAGAATAGGTTAAAAATTGACAGAATAGAGAGAGATATTGAAAGAAAAAGTGGGAAATAAATTTCCCAAGTCCTAAACCCTTCAAACACTCCTTTGATCGTGACACTCTCACCACATCGAGCCATCTCTTGTTGCAATCTCGCCTCTCGCTATAGCAAAAATCTTAGAGGAAACTGCACTCTAGTTTCTGCAAAATCTTGCTATAGCAAGGCTCTCTCACTATAGTGAGACTGTATCTAGAAAGGCACCTCTCTCTATTGCCTTCTCGCTACAGCGAGAACTCAACAGAATCACCCCTTTCTCATAGGACCATATCGCTACAGCAAGAATTCACTCGCTGCAGTGAGAACGCCTCTACAGTACACACTCAACATATATATATATATATATATATATATATCAATCAATCCAACCAAAAGTCTATATTCATCATTTAATCATATTATATAAACGTACACATATCTATATGTACTTACACAGATATCCTCACCATCATTCAATACTCATCATCATCATATCCACACTCAACTCATCACATAATTAATTGCATATTCAAACATTAATTCACACATATATATTAATAATTAAACAATATTACAAAATTCGGGGCATTACAACTCTCTCCTCCTTTAGGAAATTTTGTCCCCAAAATTCAACCAAACTATACAAATAATCCCGAATACAATTCTCTCATTCTACTCTTTGTTTCTCACGTAGCATTTACCTCATCACCTGAACTCCATATTGCCTTCACTAACGAGATCTCCTTGCCCCTTAACTGCTTGACATGGTGGTCAACAATCTTCACCGGGTATACATCATAGGACAAGTCCTCTCTTACTTGAACCGGGTCAAGCTCGATCACGTGAGAAGGACTCGACACATACTTCCTGAGTTGAGATACATGGAACATCAAATGTAGACTTGAAAGTTTCGGAGGTAGCGCTATCCGGTAAGCTGCAGAATCAATTCTACCCAGCACCTCGAATGGTTCAATAAACTTAGGTGATAGCTACCGAGATTTCAGAGCTCTCCAACCTCCGGTCACAGGTGAGGCCTTCAAAAACATATGGTCACCCACCTAGAACTCTAGCGGCTTTCTCCTCTTATCATAGCAGCTTTTCTGTTTATCTGTGCAGCCTTCATTTTCTCTTTGATCATCTTGATTTGTTCGTTCTGCTTTTGGATCATATCTGATGGACATAGAGTCATCTCTCCAGTTTCATACCAACAAAAGGGAGTTTTGCATTCCTGCCCATACAAAGCCTTAAATAGTGTCATCCCAATACTAGCGTGAAAGTTGTTGTTGTATGTGAACTCTACCAACGACAGATATTTTTCTCAAGTTTCCTGTTGTTTGAATACACAAGCTCTTAACAAGTCTTCTAGGGACTAGATGGTCATTTCTGTCTGACCGTCAGTCTGGGGGTGATAAGCTGAACTAAGTCTCAACTTAGTGCCCAACGCCTTTTGCAGACTCTCCTAAAACCTTGAGGTGAACTTCGGGTCTCTATCAGACACCACACTAGTGGACACTCCATGCAGCCTGACTATCTCCCTCACATATATGTCTGCCAACTTCTCCAACTTATACTTCATGTTGATCGAGAGAAAGTGTGCAATCTTGGTCAACCGGTCTACTATCACCCAAATAACATCGTGATTGTTCTTGGTCCTTGGCAATCCATAAACAAAGTCCATTGAAATGCTATCCCATTTTCACCTAGGAATCTCCAAAGGTTGCAACAACCCAGGTGGACGTTGATGCTTCACCTTCACCTTCTGACAAGTTAGGCATTTAGCCACATACTCTACAACATCCCTCTTCATCTCATTCCACCAAAAACTCTTTCGGAGATTCTGATACATCTTGGTCACACCGGGGTGGAAACTCATTCTACTTTTATGTGCTTCCTCAAGTATCATCTGTTTCAACTCATCCATTTGGGAAATACACACTCAGTTGTGAAACTTGATCACCCCATTCTCATCACAATGGAACTCTAAGTCATTTTCCTTACTCTTTTGTCTCATCATGTCTTGCAAAAAAGTATCTCCCTACTAAGCATCTTGGACGTACACCAAGAAGTCATTATAGATCGTCATCGTTCTGAGATACAAACTCTTTGGCCTTACCTCTATAGCCAAGTTCATCTCCCGAAATTCTTCAATCAACTCTATTTCCTTCACCATCATCATTGCCACGTGCAATGATTTTTGGCTTAAAGCATCGGCCACCACATTTGCCTAGCCAGAATGGTAAGACAATGTGAAGTCATAGTCTTTTGCCACATGTTCAGCTCCTTCTGGTCAAACAAGTATTTCAAACTCTGTGGTCGCTAAACACTTTAAACCTTGCCCCATAGAGATAGTGCATCCACACCTTAAAGGCAAAAACCACCGCAGATAGCTGCAAATTGTGCGTCGGATAGTTGACTTCATGCAAGCATAACTATCTTGAAACATAGGCAACCACCCGCTTATCTTGCATCAAAACACACCCAAGTCCATGTCCAGACGCATCACAATACACATTAAACTTTCATTCCAGGTCAGGCAGAACTAACACAAGTGCTGAGGTCAACTTTATTTTTAGCTCCAAGAAACTAGCTTTACACCCTTTGGTCTATTTAAAATCCTTACCCTTGTGGGTCAACTTTGTCAAAGGTAAAGCTATTTTAGAAAACCCTTTAATGAATTTCCTATAATAGCCCACTAGTCCTAGAAAATTGCAGATTTCTGTCACACTTTTCAGTGTCGGCCATTGGGCCACTGCTTCCACCTTTGTAGGGTCTACCATAATTCCATCTTTCGACACCACATGCCCCAGAAACTAAATCTGAGGCAACCAAAACCCGCGCTTGGAGAACTTTGCATACAACTGCCTTTCCCTCAAAATTTGCAGAATGATCCTTCAGTGCTCATCATGCTCCTCCTGAGTCTTCGAATAAATTAGAATGTCATCAATGAACACTACCATAAACTTATCCAAACACTCATGGAAGATCCTATTCATATAATTCGTGAACACCGCAAGCGCATTGATCACCCCAAACGGCATCATCAAATACTCATAGTGACCATATCGCGTCCTGAACATCGTTTTCGGGTACATCCTCATCCTTCACCTTGATCTGATGGTACCCCGATCTCTAGTCAATCTTTGAAAATACCGTAACTCCACGCAACTGGTCCATCAAATCATCAATCCTAAAAAATGAATACTTATTCTTTATCGTCACCTAGTTCAGTTGTCGATAATCCACACACATCCTTATACTCCCATATTTCTATTTTACTAAGAACATTGGCTCTCCCCATGGTGAAACACTCAGTCTCACGAACCACTTTTGTAATAAATCCTCCACTTGCTTCTTGACCTCTGTTAACTCGACCGGTGACATCCTATATGGTATCACAAAAATTGGGCTTGTTCCCAAAATGAGGTCTATAGCGAATTCAATCTCCCTTTCAGGTGGCAATTCAAAAACGTCTTCAGAAAAGACTTCGAAGAAGTCCCTTATCATTGGGATGTACTCTGACTCCACTACACTTTCAGCCTCCATCAAGAATAGGACCATAAAGGCTTTAGCAATCACCGTGTTCTCCAATGCACCTTGATCCAAGAGCCTTAGAATTTTCGTTATTGACTCATCGAAGATCAAAATCTTCTCCCTGTAGTCTAGCAGCACATGGTTGGCAGCTAGCCAATCCATTCCTAAAATTACATCCAACTGGGAAAAAGGCAAGCAAATCAAGTCTCCTTCAAAGTCCCTACCATGCATCATTATTGAACACCCTAGACATGCCCACGACATCATAACCAGCTTACCCGTAAGGGTAGTCACCACAACATTGTACGACAATTCAGTCACATACAAACCCAGACTCTTCACACAGTCCACGAATACAAAAGAGTGTGTAGCACCCGAATCAAACAATACATCAAGTAGTTTGCTCTTAATAACACATTTACCTCGAATTAACTCCTCAGATTGTGAAGTCTCTGCCCCACTCGTAGCAAAGACTCTCCTGGGAATACTCGACTTTGGCCCCATGCTTGGTCCCATGCTCCTCCCTCTTGACTCAGGCCTATGAGTTATACTCGAACTACCACTCCTTTTAATAGCCCAACATACATTAGTAGTGTGCCCCGAATTTTCATAGTTACTACAGTTGGTCCGTGGTTGTAGGCAGTCTCTCACTATGTGTGGTCCTCCACACTTGAAGCATTTGATTGGCTCTCTGAAAGAGCTAGAACCAGAGCCACTCCCATTGCTCCTCTCTTAAGACGATTTTCCTCTGGACTGAGAATTACTTGAGCCTAAATATGGCCCTTTTAAGAATCTAGGGGGTCTTCTATCTTGCCTCATTAGGCTACTTCCCCTGGTGTCCACAGTCTTCCCTCTCGAGTTAGCTTTAAAGATTCTACACTTACTCACCAAAGTAGGCAAGTTAGTCAGTTCGAAAACACTGACAGCAGCTCGAATCTTTGGCTTCAACCTATGCTTAAACTGAGCACACAATTCTTCCTCTCTATCCTCATGCTATTAGTGAGGCTAATACTTCATCAGCTCTTAAAATTTTGCTGCATACTCTTCTACTGTCATATTCCCGAGCTTTAGCTCAAGGAACTCTCAAGCTTTCTGCTTCTTCAAATCCCAAGGAAAGTAATTCCCCATGAAACTCGCCTTGAATGGTTCCCACTGAATATAGCTACCTTCTTGTGGCAAGGTCTGACTGACAAAATTCCACCAGTCCTCTACCTCCCCACATAGCATATATGTGGCATAGATCAGCTTGTGCTTCTCTCGACACTTAATTGCATAAAAGACCTTCTCCATATTAGCCAACCACCTCTGGGCACCTTCTGGGTCAAACTTTCTTTCAAATATAGAAGGATTATGCCTAGTGAAGGCAGACAGTCCTTGGTACTCAGCTGATTCTGCGTCTTGGTTGTGCACCAAGGTCTCCAGAACTTGGCTCATCCGCTCTAATGGGTCATTGGTGATCCCAGTTCCTCTACCTCTACCGACTATTCTAATCTAAGCTAGTAAACAATGTAACAAACAACATTCTAACACATCAGATTAATAACAACATTTATAATTCAGACAAACAAAACATATCAACACACAGCTTGGACGCTTCAGACCGATACTCCAGTCCAGTTTGGATGAACTGCTTTAATACCAAAATTGTAACACCTCAATTTAATTTCTAATAAATAAATTTCACAAAAATAGGAACAATAAATTTTTTCATTTAAAAAGATTTCTCCTACATGGTTCGATAAAATATTTCAAAATAAAAAACAAATGGATTACAAGTTTATATCAAATTACTGCTACATGACCAATTCAAATACATCATATTTTCAAAATAAATATTCTAAGTCCTATAGCAGTTTCATCCATCCCTTCATTGAGCTAGGTGTTGATCGTCTTAGTTACCTAAAAAATAAATGTAACGGTGAGTACTCTACATTATTAAACATGCACAAGCATAGACACTCACTTGACATATTTTCACACACTTCCATCTAATATAAATCACTCATTATACAAACATAAGCAATAATTTCAACATTTCATTCTCATCCACACACAAGTGCGCTCACTGCACCATCAAACAATTTACACCCATGTGCGCTCACTGTGGCACTGTGATCATAGTTTTCCTGATGCCCTCAACCTCAAGGACTTGTTCAGTTTCCTACTATGAATGGTTACTGGATTGCCCCCGCCTCATGGATACAATGTATGTGGTCACGGGTCCCTTAGCAAATGTGTTAGTCAGAGGCTGACTCAGGAAGAAAGTGTGTGGCCTATAGTGCACCCATGCTCACTGATGGTGTTACCACTACCCTCTCTTTCCCAAGGTATTTCTACCGTCCTTATCTTCCACACTCCCAGTGTATCGTTGAACCATTCATAGCTTTCCAACATATCCAAACAAAATCACAATCAACATCAACATGCCATTTCCACACACTTTCGACCATTTCAGTTTATTCAACATCAATTAATGGCATGCAACCACACACAATCACCAACAACGGGTTCAACTATTTCCTCACACATCATATTCGACATCAATTACATTGTATTCAAACACACAACATCCACTATTCATCATACACATTTCTCAAATATCAATCACATCATATTGCACACCACATTTCCATCAAGATTCAATCTCATTCAAACCATTCTCACCAAAATACATATCTTCTCATATTTTATCCTCGGAATGAAGATCCGCAACACAAATCAACAATGAACGTGCTACAGCGAGATTACACCTAGAAATGTATCATTCTCTGTTGCCTTCTCGCTACAGCAAGAACGTAATAAAATCACCCTTTTCTCCCAAGACTTTCTCACTACAACAAGAACGCCTCTACAACACACACTCAGCTTATACATATATATATATATATATATGTGTGTGTGTGTGTGTGTGTGTGTGTGTGTGTGTGTGTGTGTGTGTATGTGTGTGTATGTATGTATACTTAATCGATCCAACCAAAAGTCCATATTCATCATTCAATCATATTATATAAATATACCCATATCTATACGTACTTACACACATATCCACACCACCATTCAGTAGTCATCATCATTATATCCATATTTAACTCATCACACAATTAATTGCATATTCAAACATCAATTCACACATATATTTTAATAATTAAACAATATTACAAAATTTGGGGTGTTACATGCCACACTTTTGGAGGGACTTTGAGCTTTAAATGACCGTACTTGAAGATCGAAAACTCATTTCATTCTAGTTTACTTTTCTCTATGGCTTTGTTTATGATTATTTTAGTTCTTATCTTTAGTATAAGTAACTAAGTCCATAACTAGGGCTATGGAAGTACTCGTTCATGAATTAATGAGATTTTGAAGTTTGAATCTATGTTTGATTTCCATTTGTAATTAGTGTTTATCCTATTATGTATAATTATAAAACTCTAATTAATTATATCATCAGACGGCCGCACCTCAATTAGTTAATGAATATATAGGATAAAACGAGACAAAGGATTAAGTAAATCAAATCCATCTTTCTCTTCCAATTGTTATTGAATTAACAAGTTCATAGGTGCTTTATGGTTTCTTGAATTAATATTCCATGACCATTGGAGATTGATAGTAATTGTATGAATGATTAGTAATCACAAAGAAATCGAACTTAGAATTAAATGGAAAAATAACATAAAGGATTGAATGAGAAAACTCATATATCTTGGGTTCTTCTCTTTTAAGTTTAACCAAGACATGCATTGTGTTTCTTGTTCTAATTTTTACAATTGATTTTATAATTAAATTCTTGTCTAATTTAATCTCATATCCTTTGAGTTCAAACAATTGAATTAGAAAGTTTTTAGTAACTACAAAATAATTTTTGTGAAACGATAATTTTGAGAACTTATTTTGGAACCCTATATTACTTTTCAACGAATACACTTGTCCACTAAACAAGATTTTGGCGCTGTTGTTGAGGATTATTTTTTCAATATTAAGAAAATCTCATATTTAATTTATTTGAACAATTCTTGTTTTGTTTTATTTTATTTATTTGTTTTGTTTGCTTTAATTTTAATTTTGTTTATTTTCATTCTTATTTTTTATTTATTTTATTTTATTTTTTTATTTATAAAAAAACTAGTATATGTTCACTCATTCTAAATGTTCTACAGTTTGTCTATTTGATCCGAAGATCGAAAGAACTGTGTGAAGGCAAAGAAAGGAGTTGAGACAACAAAGAGTGGCTGAGAGAAAGAGATCGATTCAAGACTATGTGACATCCACTGCTAGAGGTACTTTTGGGAGCATCGCGGCCCCTAATGTGAAAGTTAACAATTTTGAATTAAAGTCGGTCTTGAACACTATGGTTTAGAATTCTACACAGTTTGGAAGAATGCCTCATGAAGACCCTAACCTCCATTTGAAAAAAAAAATTCTAACTTACAGACACTGTCAAATACAACAGGGTCACCACTAATGCTGTAAAGTTTCACCTTTTTCCATCCTTTGTCACAGAAAAGGTGAATGCATGGTTTGCCATGCTCCCAACAAGTTCTATTACAACATGGGAAGATTTGACTTAGCAATTCTTGGAAAAATATTTTCTCCATCTCGTTCTACTAAGTTGATGGTCGAGATAGCAAACTTCCAGCAACATGAGTCAAAATTCCTATTTGAAGCATGGGAACAGTTTAGAGAACTATTGAGGAGGTGCCCTCATCATGATTTTCCTATGTGGAGACAGATACAAATTTTTTATAATGGATTATCAGTCTCCATGGCATGAGCCATCTGGTTTACGTCAGCAGGAGGAAGAGGGTTTACAGTAGACCTTTTTGGTCTAGCCATCTTAGTATATAGAATAAAACTAGTATAGATTACTAACATTTAACACATTCAGCAATACCATCACATAGCTATTTTTGTAGATTCAGCTTACAGTGATATATTTATATTAAGTATATCATATTAATTTATTCAATTTAGCGATTAGCATAACATCATATCAACATTCTTAGCATTCACACAGCATAGCAAACACACTTATCTCAGCAATCATTTACAACTTAGCTTAATAGTCTATCATTCATGCAGCATGACTCGCCTATAGCTCACCCAATTATCATATACCAAAATTTTCTACATTTGTTGTGTCTGAGAACTGAGATGATTAAGCTCGTTCCCTCACAACCTGATGATTAGAAATTATGATATATAATTCATAGCTAAGACTCACATGCCTAACATGCACAATTGACGCCTAACAACCTCATCCCGTAGGTTTACCTAGACTATGCTCTAATACCACTAAAATGTCATGACCACTTTTTATAAGGAACCGAGAACATTATTTCTACATCACTTACTTATTTAAGATAGATAAATAATGGAGAATACAAGTATAAAATTCACTTCTCATTCAAAATAAAATAAAGTTTCTTACAACAAATATCCAAAAAAAATAACATAATATTATATTTAGTTCATAATATTCAAAATACACAAAATTATACATAGCTCCCTCTATATGAGGTCTTAAAATATAAGGAAATAGGACTTTAATACAAAATTACTCGACTCCAGCTTCTAACATTTTTTCACTAGCCCCTCAGCTTGTGAAGTAGATGCAACACCTGTTACATCTGCTCATGTACCACCGTACGATCATCGCAGTACACACACACAACAACAAAGACAGAAATGCTAGGATGAGCTTATAAAAATAAAATAAAATCATATATTTATATATATAGTAAAATATTACTCACAGCAACAGTCCCACGCATTCCCAGCCCATCTAATACACAACATGAAAACGATTTTCAACTGGTTTTACAGTCTAAGTAATCCAAAAAAAATTGAGTCAATCTGGGAGCGACCCATTATGGTATCTGGATCCAGACAGCACAACACATTATAACTCAGCATGCTTTATCATTACATGTCTACCCACCTAAATGTGTAACTCAGCTCTATAATGATGCAAGACATATATTTCAACATGATGCAGCACAACTAAAATCATTTCAACATCTCAAGTAAGACAAATTTTTTAATAAATCAGTCAAATCTCAGTATTATTAAATCAGTTATCAGTAGTTACAGCATAGAAAAATAACTTTCAAGTATTAAATTCTTTATATCTCAGTTTTTATCAAAAAAATCTAACAAAACCAACTCAAACATTTCTTTAATAACATATTAAATCATTCAAAACATAGTTCATAGGTTAAAGTAAGCTTCCTTTACCTTAGAATAGTGATTCACACTAAATGTACCAAATATTACTTGTTTTAACGCAAGATTCACCGAAGATTTGACTTTAGAACGAAGTCTCTCCTAAGAACACCATGAACTTCTATGAGAAAGAGAAAGAGAAGAGAAATGAACGGTGAAACTAACTTTAAATTTAGAGAAACTTACTTTAAATCCCTTAGAATGGACGTAGAATCTCAGATCTGGAGAAAAATATAAGTTTATGAAGGTTTAGTGTCAGAAAAAATGGTGATATATGGCCTTGGAATCTTTAAGAAGGGTGGAAATGTGAAAATTACGTGCAAGGACCCCTATTTATAGAAAAAAAATTTGGTATTGTTCACGCGAAGTTACTATTCACACTGCCTTACTGTTCATGTCGAAGTTACTATTCATGTGTTTTACACTGTTCACTGATACTGTTCACGCGTTTTGCACTGTTCACGTGTACTGTTCATGTGCACTGTTCATTTTTTTTAAAAATAATAATTCTAAACTCCATCTAAATCTATTTCAATACCAAATAATTATTCAATTAACATTTAATAAGTACAAAATATTATAGATTACTCAATAATAAATTACAAGCCTAACAGCTGCAAGGTCACCCTCCATACAATCAAGAGTTTAACAAATTCTTAAAGCTATTAGGCAAGGTGCACAATAATATGTCTTTCATCGATGCTATCTCCAAAATGCCCAAGTATGCCAAGCTTCTCAAGAAGATTTTGACCAACAAAAGAAAGCTAAAAGCACATGAAACTGTGAAACTCACTTAAGAGTGCTCAACTATAGTCTTTAAAAAGTTTTCACCTAAGCTGAAGGATCCATAGAGTTTTATTATTCTTGCACAATTGAAAAAATTTATATTAATAAGGTTTTATGTGATTTGGGAGCAAGTATTAACCTTATGCCTTATTCTATTTTTAGGAAGCTTAGTATGCATAAACCAAAACTGACCTCCATGTCACTTTAGCTAGCAGATAGGTCGATCACTCATCTTGAAGGCATAGTGAAAAATGTGCTTGTAAAGGTTGGAGAGTTCCTATTTCCTGCAGACTTTGTGGTGCTTAACATGGAGAAGGATGACAATGTCCCCATTATCCTAAGTAAACCCTTTTTGGGCATTGCAAGAGCTCTCATAGATGTCCAAGAAAGGAAAGTCACTTTGAGGCTAGAGGATAAGGAAGTTGTTTTTCAAGTTTTTAGTTCTCTAAAGTATCCCTCTAGTCAAGAATCCTGCAACTTTGTAAGCACTGTGGATGTTATTTTTCCTCCTCCAAATTATGTGAAGCATGAAACTCCAAGAAGAAGGCCAAGGAGAAAGCAATCTAAGAAGAAAAAAAGAAAAAAACTCAAACCATCTACTAACAAGTCTCCTAATTTAGAGATTAAATTTTTTTCTCTTTATTTTAATTCTCATCCTATAAATAATTTTTCCAATATAACAAGTGTTGGGGAGATGAAGTTGTTGAGGAGACAACTACATATAAAGGGAGTTAGTCACCTCTACAACTCATGTCTTCTTCTTATTATGATTTAACATAAACATCAAGCTTGTGATGTTAATTAGAAAATTTGTAATGAATTTTACATAAATATAGATAAATTGATATAAATAGTTAAAATTCATGATTTTTTATTATATTAAATAAGATAGCATTATATAGATAAAATATTAAATTATTAAAAGGGTTGAATTTTAAATTAATTTTTTTAATTTTTGGATCATTTTTATGTCATAGAAATGATTATATAAAAAAGTTAATTTAAATTAGTATATAAATTTTTGACATTATCATCAAATCATTAATTGTTATGTAAGTAAAACAAATTAATTTTTATAATAATTGATATAAAATTATATTTACAATATATTGTAATTCATTAATACTATAACAAATTAATTTACAGCTAAAAAGTGCAGGAAAGTTAAATTCATATAATTTTTTTTATTTGTATAGTGTGTTAAAAATTAAATTTTAAGTAATCTACAAAATATTCTTTAAATTTAATGCAGTATATTAAGATTTGAATTTATGTTAAAATAAATTTAAAATTAAGAAAAATATGAAAATAATTCATATTAGGCTATTAGCTAATAAAATGAAATATTTAATATAAAAATATAAGTAATAAAAATAATTTTATTTAAAAATAAAAGTCTAAATTTCATATATAAAACTAAACCAATTTATTTGTTAAAATAATCTTCCAATACTTTTTTTTTAGTTTTTCATTTCTTGCGTTATAAAAGAAAAATTTAAAATTTTGATTACTTAACAAATAATACCAAGCTAGAATAATGCACATATTTTAATTTATATCTAATATAAATTAAATATGTATATCAAAGTGTGAAATGTGACATTTTATCTTCGTATATTTAGAGATATTTTTCTTTTGGCTTTTCAAAAATTTCTGATTTTCTAGCGTAAGTCTTTTCTTCCTTTTATTTTCGGGCATTAATTTTTATATCTCGTTTTTTACATCATTTTTTTTCTAAAATTATCCTAATAATAATTTAAATTATTAATTACAAAATAAAAATGATATTTTAAAATTAACAGGTCTTTAAATTTTTCTATTTTTTAAAATTTTAAAAAATAAAAAAATATTTTACTTCTTGTCTGTACTGTGTTCTATCCCCAAGCTTCGTTTTTCTTTCATTATTATTTTCTTTAAAAGTATTTCAAACATCATTACTCTCTCTGTATATTTGTTTTTCTTTCATTATTATTTTCTTCAAAAGTATTTTAAGAATCATTACTCTCTCTACATATTTGTTAATCTCCATTAACATGTCAACTCGAGCACTTTTTTACAATAAGTTTTTGAAATTAATATATACACATTTAATTTGTTTTGAAATTATTAATCTTTTCTAGAATTAAAATTTACACTCTTGAAAATAAATTTTAGAAATAATTAATTAATTTTAAATTTAGGTTTTAATACTTTCAAACATTAATAATTAAAATTATCAACTATTTTGTAGAATAATTTTTCAGAACTAGGATTTTACACTTCTAAGAATAAGTTTCCAGAATCAAATTAATTTAAAAATTTAAATTTGTACACTTTTAAAAATCATTTTTTAAACTTACTAAGTATTATTGAAAATAAGTTTCCATTTGGAAATAAATTTCTGGAATGAAATTGATTTTTAAATTTAAATTTTACACTTTTAAAAATTTAATTTTTGAAATTATCAACTATTTCTTAAAAAAAGTTTCCAAAATTAGAATTTTTACGTTTTTTGGAAATAAATTTGCAAAATTTAATTAAAATTTATAAAAATATTTACTATTTATAGAAATAAATTTATGAAATTAGGATTATACTTTTACAAATATTTTTCTATACAAACTAAATAATTTTTATTATGATAAGAATATTTTTAAAAATATTATAGTTTTTTAAATTGGGTGTAAAAGAAAAAGGTGAAAATGCAAACCCTTTGTTTTTTTTGAAAAATATATGCAAACCCGGCTCAAAACGGGGAAGTTAAAACTAGTTACAGACAGCTTTCCAAAGGTTGTCTGGTTGTGATTGTAAAGGCAATGAGTCTGGAATGAAATGATTTAGAGGTAAGAGATGCAAACGAATTCAAAAGACAAGGCAATGGATTTAATGAACCACAATCTCAACTTTTATATTTTGCAACAATGCTTTTCTTAGTGCGTCTTTTCCCTAAAGATCATAAATATGTGCCAGCAGAAATCTCGAGTGTCTTAAATTTTTCACCTGATGATTTCTCGAGTGAAATTGTTTTTGGGGAGGTGGTGAAGAGGGGTGCCATGGAATAGGCCTTGCTGATGAGGAAATTGTCGGGTTGGTTACCTCTTACCAAGCTACGTGAGCATGTGATTTCACCATGCATTTAAGCTTACTGGTGTAGTTGAAGCTACATCTTGCAATGCTTTGTTTTTATAAACATACTTGCAGGATGAAGTAACGAAAGAGATGGAAGAGGAGGGGATACGATTTCTATTTTTAAAAATTTAAATAATGTTGACAATAAATACAAATAGATTGTCTTATAAAGGTTTATTATTTAACTTTTTAAAAGTTTAGTATGTTTTAATTTATTTAAATAATACTTAATTTAATTTTTTTTAAATTTAATTAATTTAATATGTTAAGATTAATTTTAAAAAAATCTATTTAGTTTAATAGAATAATCTATTTAAAATTCTAAAAAATTATAATATTATTTTAAATAATTTTATATAAAAATTATAATATTATATTATATTAAATAAATTAAATTTTAAAATAAAATAAATTATGAAATTAGAAACATTAATCTTTTTTGTTAAAATTAGAGTATTTTGTGTTACCATTAATATCTTTATATTTTATTTTAAAATAATATTATTATTTGTATATTTTAAATTTTTGTTTATTGTATTTTGTTAATTTAAGATATTTAACTTATTTAATTATTTATCGATTTAAAGTGTAAAACTTTATGTTACTAAATTTAGTTAATAATTTTTTTATCATGTTTATTTAATTGCATTTGTTATATGTTTAATGATTTATTTATTTAAATTAAATATGTAGTTTGAAAATAATAAATAAAAATATATAATTTTATTATAAATATTTAATGTGTTAAACTATTTTTTTATTAGATAAAAAATTTATATTATTTATAGAGATATAATTATTTAAATAATTTAATAGTCTATTTATAAATAAACTTAATAATCAATTAAATATTTCAATATAAAATAAATTATTAAAAAGAAACTAAAAAACTAATCAAACTTTAAAAAAAAAAAATAAACTTAATAAAAAATTATAATTAAATTTTAAATTTTTTTATTCTGTTTCTCATTTCTCTGTTTCGTTTGTCTCTAAAATGATCAAAACAAACCAAGCCTTGTAGTATTTTAAGAGAAGTTGAAAGGTTCTGAAATGTATAGTGCTTTGAATCATTGAGTGCATTATGCATAACCAAATACAAAGTCAATCCTCGAGAAGTTAAAGCCAATCATAATTGGTGCATAAAATGATTTGTTTAATAAATACAATAAAGAAGATATTTGAGTTGAATATTTCCAATAACCTCGATCGAGCAATGGACTGGGCAAGTACAACTACCAAGTACCAACGTCCATAAAAATCAAGTACGATATTTGATATAATTAATAACTCAGCGGTTGCTAGTATTTCCAATTTTTTCTAAATTAACGATAAAGAAAAGTTATATATAATTTTTAATTTAAGCTGAATGGAAGTGATAAATTATTAATTTTTACATACAGACTTAATTTTATATCCAAATTATCTCTTCCTTCCTCTTATTTACATGATTAAATTTGTTGACTTTGAGAGTAATTTTTGTTACATTAAAAAATTGCATAACATTCTTACGTGAAAATTGTGGTATTTTTTTTATAAGTGTAAATGAATTTTTATAGAGTTACACCTGTTTATTATGGGTTATATTTTGGTACAGTTTTTTAAGAAGTGTTGTTTAAGTGCAAGAAAGAGAACGATATGATAAAAGAAAAAATAAAGGAAAGAAAAACATATAAATTTTTTTACATCGTGCATATAAAATATAAAATGTAAAAGATAGATTAATAAAAGAATTAGTTTCTGATTTTTGTATAAAATATGTAATATACATCATGAATAAAACCTTTTTACAAAGCATAGCTTAGTCATTGTCATTAAACTAGCTTGAATTTGCCAAATGGGTGCCTAATTTTATTAGTATACACTTTTTTATAAAAGAAAAATATATAGTCTTAAGTTCAAATTTACGCATGAAATAAAGCTTTATTAGAAAAATTAGCTTTACCATATTATATATTTTCTTAATATTTAATTCAAACAGATTGACTTCTCTTAAAAAAATTTGTAATGCTAAAAAAAATAGAACAAACTTGCATACATAAAGTTATTGTTAAAAAGTCTCTATGAATGATGTTATATATAGAATGAGGAAAACGCTATATAACTTAAAAATCTGATTAATTTGGATATCAATGTCACTGGTGACAAATATTCTTTACATTACCGATACCTATAGCCAAATTAAATTAAAAAAAAAACTGGGTTTTAACAAAAATTTTTAATACATTAAAAAAATACTAAAACAATTTATTTACATGAGTTAGCATATAGTTGTAATTTGTTTCACAAATTAGTATATAATTGCGTCCCTGAGAGATATTTAATTCGCGTATATACATTTTTTAAATAGAGAATAAAATTTATTACTATTTGCTTATCATAAATTCCATCGTTAATATCTTGTATGCCATGCTATACAGCTAAACCCTTGCTGCTATTTTCTTTCGTTTATTTGTACTATCATATGCAACCCCAAATCGAAATCTCGACAGCAAAACAAAAATCATAAGAGAATTAATATCAGCAGTTACAAACGTTACTATGTAGTATGAAAATGAGGATTACTAGGATGGGGTGGGGCAAAACAGTAATTCCGAGAAACACAAAAAAGAAGAGGTTGAATTCCTTTGACCTAAATACCCTCTTTTTGAGGATGGCCCCAAACCTGTATTACCCTTCTCAGCCCTCAGAAGCGATGCTTCTGGTACCCCTCTAATTCCCAATCTTCCTCTCTTCTCCTTACCCTTCTTCCTCTAATTCCGATTTTCTCCATCTCCCCGCCAATTTTCCTCAACCTCTTTTCAAATTCCTCTTCCTTCTCCCTCAATCCACAAAACCCCTTCGATCCCCATCTTAATGCTCTAAACCATCGTCTCGCTACCCTTTTCACCATTACCCACCTCCCCTTCATGTTTTTTCCAGATCCTAAGACCATGGTTTCCTACCCTTTTGGGAAAAGCTTAAAGCTTTCAGGTAATTTTACTGTTATTTTGTATTCTTATGTGTTTTAGTCAATTCTTAATTTTTACAACCAATTCAATTGTGGGCATTGGGTGTGATTCAATATCTTCATGAAAGTTTGTCTTTTTTTTTTGGTTAGTTCAGTCGCTTGTAAAGCTGTTCAATGTTGGGTTATGGATTCCCGTGTCAGATTAAAGTGGTGTTATTCGATGGTTTACATGTAGTTCCGCACCATGTTTATGGTCATAAGTTTATGGTCAATGCATGTCTTGTTTTTCTTGGATTCTTAAAGTGACTGTAGTTTCTCATGAATGTTAAACATTCTGTGCTCTATTAAAAGGTGATGATTTTCATTATGTGGCTAGGAATTTAGTTCATGTAATTTGCTTTTGTTTCTGGGATGGTTATCAATTTATAGACGTGTGAAGGGAACCTTTGTGGATACCAATTCTATATGACCATAGATTTGTGGGATTGAAATCCCAATCGTTCAATATTAATTGTAAATCAACAGTTAATGGTGCAGTGTGTAATTTGTGATTTAATATATGATAGTACTCGAACCTGTTAAGGATGGACAATTGTTCCCTTGTCTCATTTGAACTATTTATGTGTTGCAGTTTCATCATAGGAGCCTGACATGATTTAATTGATTGCAACAATCAAACGGTACATTATTATGTGTTTGAGGTGGGGTGCTTGGAGAAAGGATAGAAAAGTAAAAACCCAGAGCAATTATTGTCTTGTGTGGTATGCTTTGCAAAGTGGTTGTATGATCTTAAGTTATTTTGTTTGTGTGTTTCTTTGCAGTGATGCATACAATTCAGGACTTTTAACATTAATGTGCTTGACAGAGGATTAATATAATATGGTTTATCTGACTTATCTTTTGTTATCCGTGGGATCTTGTAAGAGTGTCTTGGCCATAAAGCAGTTATTTGTATTATAAGTTGAGCTTCGGTTCTTCTTGTTGTAGCTATACACAGTGATTTACATCTGCAATGGCTAACCATGATTTGATACTTGGTCAAAGTCACAATTTAGCACTTGGTCATGACCAGCAATTGGTGCTGGGTCATAATCATAATTTGGGCCTAAGCCAGAACCATGCATTGGAACTGGGATCAGCCCACGAACATCATTTAGGCCTGGGACAAACCCATGATCATGAACTGGGCTTGGGACATGCCCATGACCATGAATTGGGATTAGGACAGAACCATGATCATGGAGATGATGATGATCACACTTATGAGGATGAGCATGAGCTAGCCATGGATCAAAAACCCGAGCATGATGACCATGAGTTGCCCCTTCCTGGACAAAATCATGAGTTAGTCCTAGCAGAGAACAATGATTTGACTGTTTCAGAGAACCAAGAACTTGATGAGAATATGGACCTGGCTGTGGTTCAGAACCCAGAAATGGGAATTGATTCTGCTAATGAAATGGATGTTCAACAGTCACAACTTGTGGTTGCTTCTGCAGCCCCTGTAATTCAAGCTCGTACTGTTAGTCCTAGTTATGAATTGTCAGTGGGGCAAGAATTCCCTGATGTCAAGAGTTGCCGAAGGGCATTAAGGGATACAGCAATTGCTCTTCACTTTGAGATGCAGACTATAAAATCTGACAAGACCCGCTTTACTGCCAAATGTGCCAGTGAAGGATGTCCCTGGCGCATTCATGCAGCTAAGCTTCCAGGGGTTCCGACCTTTACTATTAGGACAATCCACGAGAATCATACGTGTGGAGGAATTTCTCATCTTGGCCATCAGCAAGCTTCAGTTCAGTGGGTTGCTAGTTCTGTGGAGCAAAGGCTGAAGGAGAACCCTAATTGCAAGCCAAAGGAGATATTGGAAGAGATTCATAGGGTTCATGGCATCACCTTATCGTATAAGCAAGCTTGGAGAGGCAAGGAGCGTATCATGGCTGCAATGCGTGGATCTTTTGAAGAAGGCTATCGCCTGCTTCCACAATACTGTGAGCAGGTGAAACGTACAAATCCAGGCAGTATTGCATCTGTTTATGGAAATCCTGCTGACAATTGCTTCCAACGTCTCTTCATTTCCTTTCAAGCATCTATATATGGTTTTTTAAATGCTTGTCGGCCACTCTTGGGGCTTGATAGAACATATTTAAAGAGCAAGTATCTCGGCACATTGCTTCTTGCTACAGGATTTGATGGTGATGGGGCTCTCTTTCCTCTAGCATTTGGTGTTGTTGACGAGGAGAATGATGATAATTGGATGTGGTTTCTGTCTGAACTTCATAACCTGCTTGAGATCAACACTGAAAACATGCCAAGGCTTACTATTTTGTCTGATAGACAGAAGGGAATTGTGGATGGAGTGGAAGCAAATTTTCCTACCGCTTTCCATGGATTTTGTATGCGCCATTTGAGTGACAGCTTTCGTAAGGAATTTAATAACACCATGCTTGTCAATCTTCTATGGGAAGCAGCTAATGCTCTTACTGTAATTGAATTTGAAGCAAAAATTTTGGAGATTGAAGAGATATCACATGATGCTGCATATTGGATTCGAAGAATTCCATCTCGTCTCTGGGCCACTGCTTATTTTGAAGGGCAAAGATTTGGTCATTTGACAGCCAACATCGTTGAATCTTTAAATACGTGGATATTGGAGGCATCTGGGCTTCCGATAATTCAAATGATGGAATGCATTCGAAGGCAGCTAATGACTTGGTTTAACGAGCGCCGAGAGACCAGCATGCAGTGGACATCAATACTTGTTGTACCTTCTGCTGAGAGAAGTGTTGCAGAGGCTCTTGAACGTGCCCGCACATATCAGGTTCTTCGCGCCAACGAAGCTGAGTTTGAAGTTATATCCCATGAAGGAACAAATATTGTTGATATCAGGAACCGTTGCTGTCTTTGTCGTGGCTGGCAGCTCTATGGTTTGCCCTGTGCTCATGCTGTGGCAGCACTTCTCTCCTGCAGGCAGAATGTCCATAGGTTCACAGAAAGTTGTTTCACTGTTGCAACTTATCGCAAGACATACTCACAAACCATACATCCAATTCCTGATAAATCTCTGTGGAAGGAATTATCTGAGGGGGATGCTAATGCTAGCAAAGTTGTTGAAATTGTTATCAATCCTCCTAAATCACTTAGGCCACCTGGGAGACCCAGAAAGAAGCGAGTTCGAGCAGAAGACCGTGGGCGTGTTAAGCGAGTGGTGCATTGTAGTCGTTGCAATCAAACAGGCCACTTTAGAACCACATGTGCAGCTCCCATCTAAGTTGCTGAAATAATAAATTGGACCATCTTTAGTTATGTTCCCTCTGCCAATTACCAAAGCGTTTCTGTAATCCTGTTTATTATTTATTTAGGCTTGATAGGTTGACTGGCGAGTAAATGATGCATGTTATTTACTTGATATTAATGTGAATTAATTTTAGCAGATACTCTACGTGTATATACACTCCAATAATTGGAATTGTTCAATAACGCAGATATATGGCATGATTTTCCGTTTCTTAGAGTATTTCCTTTTGACTATATTTTTGTAGGGATGTTCGAACCTCAAATTTTGTGAGGGGAGGGAAGCACTTATGATGAGGTCTTTACATATGCTTCCTTCTTATTGTGAATATTGTCTGGTTTTTATCTTTCAATATAAATAGATTAACTTTATCAAACTCAAATTAATCTTTTTATCACCAAATTAAACTTTAAGATGACATGAAGTTAGTCTTTAAAAAAACTAAAATGACAGCATTAATCATTAAAAGAATATGCCATTGATGAGTAGAGTTGACATGTTATCTCATTAATTTTAAAAGCCCAAAATAAGTTCAGAATGATTGTTTATTTGAAAAGGCTCTCTTTTTTAAGTTACTAAAATTTATGTGAAGGAGTATTTCAATAAATAAAGACAAACGTGCAAAGATATTCACCGATAAAAACCAATAACCCCAATTGTGTATTGCAATTTATGACCATAGGAACAAAATTTTAACTATATATTTATATAATTATACAAAAAAATGCCAATAAATTATAAAGGGTTTGGTAAATAAAAAAAAAGGTCTAAAAATTTTGTGGCGATGTATGATACACGGAATCGGCTTTTTTTTTATCCTCAACTTGCTATGGACCAGTATTATGTTATTCGGTTTGCTCTGTGCTTAGCTAATGTGTGTTTTCACGTTGCCATTTCAAATATCATATTAGTCCAGAACATTGCATGTTATTTAATGGAATGGCGGAGTATATTTGGTTTATGCATGAGAGAAATTGAACCGATGTTATCCATTGGCATCACAAGCAAACTGGCAATTGCATTAGCTAAGAGTGTAGATAAAATAATTCACTTGTGTTAACAATATTTTATTATTTTAGTTTATTAAATTAGTATTATAATCAATAAGTCGTTTCGATATTTTAAGAATAATTTAGTTTGTTATTAAATATTTTGGTTATATAATTAGTTTAAGTTTCTTTTACTTATTATAAATACGTTATTGCTATTGAATAAAAGTTGAGTTCTTTCTTCATTTATTCTTCTCACACTTATGTGTATTTCTTTTTCTTTATTTTATTTTATTTTTTTACCATAAAACCATCAAAGTGGTATCAGAGTTATCTTCTTACGTAACTATGAAAATGAATGTTGGATTAAATTTCTCACAAGTTGTTCTTCATCTCTTTGATAAAGAAAATTATGATCTTTTGGCTATCAAAATGGAGACTTACCTAGAAGCTTTAGATCTTTGGGAAGCTGTTGAAGAGGATTACGAAGTTCTTTTGCTGCCGCACAATCCTACCATAGCTCAAATAAAAAGTCACAAGGAGAGAAAAACACAAAAGATAAAGGCAAAATTATGTTTTTTTGCTGATGTTTCAACAACTATTTTTATTGTGATCATGACCTTAAAAACAGTAAAGGCAATTTGGGATTATCTTAAGAAAGAATATGTTAGGCATAAAAATATTTAATGCATGCAAGTGTTGAATTTGATCAAAGAATGTAAACTCCAAAGAATGAAAGAGTTTAAGACAATCAAAGTATATTAAGACAAACTGTTTGGCATAGCTAACAAGGTAAGATTACTAGGTACTGATTTTCCTGATTCTAGAATTGTAGAAAAGATTCTTGACAGTGCCTGAAAAATATGAGGCTACAATCACCACCTTAAAGAATGCCAAATACCTGTCCAAAATCATACTAGTGGAACTCTTAAATGCCTTACAAGTACAAGAACAAAGGTGTGCAATGAGACAAGAAGGTGTTATTGAGGGAGCCTTACATATTACGCATCATGAAAGTGCAAGATACAACAAGAAGAAATCTTCTCCTCCATATCATCATTGTGGAAAAAATGGTCATCCTCCTTTCAAATGTTGGAGAAGGCCAGATGCACATTGCAGTAAATGCAACCAAATGGGATATGAAGAAGTTACATGCAAAAATCAAAACCAACACCAAGATGAAGAGACTAAGATTGCTCATTATGAGGAAAAAGATCTATTAGGCCTGTAATTTATTATTGAGTGATCTGTAATATTTTATACTTGTTAAAGGTTAATTGAATGATTATTAGTATTGGAATAGATTTAGATGGTGTTTTGAAATTATTAAAAAAAAAAAAAAAAGGTGAACAATAAAGTCGATATGAACAGTCGATGTGAACAGTAATGTCGACGTGAACAATACTTAAAAAAACTTTAAAATTTTGCTTAAAAATAGGGAGCCTTGCATGAAAATTTTTATTTTTACACTTCTCAATAGTTCTAGAGAGACCCAGGGCCATACACTACTATTTTTTCTTATATTAAACTCTCATAAACTTAGATTTCTCACCAGATCTAAGATTCTATGTCTCTTCTAAAGGACCTAAAGTAAGTTTCTATAAGTTTAAAGTTAGATTTACCGTTTATTTCTCTTCTTCTTCTCTTTCTTATAGATAGTTGATGATATCTTAGAAGAAACTTTATTGTAGAGCTAAATCTTCAGTGGATCTTGCCTTAAAATAAGTACTATTCGGTAGATCTAGTGTAAATCGTTGTTCTAAGGTAAAGGAAACTTACTTTAATTATTAAACGATGTTTGAAACGATTTGGTATGTTATTACAAGAAGTTTTGAGATGATTTTGTCAAATCTCTTAGATAAAAGCTATTTTCTATGTTGTAACTACTGTTAATTGATTTAAAATGCTAAGATTTGATTGAAATATTATGAATTATTTTAGCTGAACTATTGAGAATATGATTTTGTCTATGTTGTATCATACTAAGATATATGTCTTGCTTCATTATAGAGCTGAGTTGTATGTTAAGGTGAATAGACGTGTAACGATAGAACATGCTAAGTTGTGCTATCTAGATCTAGATACCGAAATGGGTCATTCCCAAACTGACTTGGTTGCTTCTGGATTATTTAGGCTGTGAAACCAGTTGGAACCGTTTTCAGGTTGTGCATTAGATGGGCTGAGAATACATGGAGCTGTTGTTATGAGTAATATTTTGCTATATATATATATATATATATATATATATATATATATATATATATTCTTTTGTAAGCTCATCCTTACATTTCTTTCTATGTTGTTGTGTGCATGTATACTGCGATGATCGTACAATGGTACATGAGCAGATGTAGCAGGTATTGCATCTACTTCACAAGCTAAAGGGCTAATAGAGAAGTGTTAGAAGGCTGGAGTTGAGTAATTTTGTATTGAAGTTGTCTTCCTTATATTTTGAAACCTTATATAGAGGGAGTTATGTAGTATAATTTTTGTGTATTTTGAGTATTATGAACCAAATGTAATATTATGTTGTTCTGTTGGATATTTGTTGTAAGGAACTTTGTTTATTTTGAATAAAAAGTTAATTTTATACTTATATTTTATATTATTTATCTATCTTAAATAAGTAAATAGTGTAGAAATAATGTTCTCAGTTCCTTATAAAAAGGAGTCGTGACAAGATCATTTATTTGTTACTACTTGCCTCTTAGACTTTAAATCAAACGAAAGTTGGCTAATTGATAGTGGTTGCACTAACCACATGACTAATAATATAAAACTCTTTAGAGATTTTATGCTCACTAACATCATTAAAGTCAAAATAGGTAATGGTGATTTTATCCCAGTCAAAGGAAATAGAACAATTACAATTGCAAACTATTCAGGTATGAAGTTAATTCATGATGTTCTTTGGGTTTCTAAAATTGACCAAAATTTGTTAAGTGTTGGTCAACTGATTGAAGGAGGATTCAAAGTTATTTTTTAAGATAAACATTATTTGATTAAAGATGAAGTTGTTCAAGATATTTTCAAAGTAAAAATAAAACGAAAATTTTTTACTTTGAATATATTGAAGGAAGAGCAAACAACTTTCTCATGCAAAGAAAATATCACAACATTTCATTCTAATACCTTGAGTGTTGAAAGTAAATTTTTCAATTTCATCCATAATGCAAATGAAAGACATCTCAAAGTTGCAAAGAGAGTGGTTACGGTTAAACATTTCAAAGACATTCATAACTCAGGCATCAACTTCAAGATGAGTGAAAAATTCAAGTTAACTAATTTCTCCAATAGTGATTTAAGTGACTCAGTTAATTATTTCTCTTTTCTATAGAAAAAGAAGATTTTATTTTATTCTAATTTGAAACAGAAAAAAAACACAAGATTCTTATTGATAACAAATTCACTTTTTGTTAGCAAATTGATAGAATTTGCAGTTCAAAAAGTAAGTTACCAATATGTTTTTGAAACTGCTGTGAGTTATTTTTTATTATTTCAGTTTATTAAATTAGTATCATAGTTAATAAATCGTTTTAATATTTTAGAAATAATTTAGTTTGTTATCAAATCTTTTAATTACATAATTAGTTTAGATTTCTTTGACTTATTATAAATGTACTATTGCTGTTGAATAAAAGTCAAGTTCTTTCTCCATTGATTCTTCTCACACTCCTGCACACTTCCTTTATTGTAAGGAGCAAATATTTGTCATTTGTTGCGTAAAGACACATTTCACTGTTGATCCTAAAAGGGCTACATTTCAAATTTCATGAACCAGAGTATATCTAAAAGGGTTACATTAGATTTATTATAAGGCTTTGTTTACATTGGAAATTTGGAATGATGCCGTGGTATGAATTACAGAACTATATCAAACCAAATAGATTTATGTGCGGTATTTTATTATTTTAGTTTATATTTGTTGACGTAAACTCACTTGTAAAAATATCTAAAATGATTAATGGAAAAAATTGCAGATAAACTGAAAATCTCTGTAATGAAACATGACAACACCTAGGAATCAAAGTAGGATGACCGAAAATGAAAAAAAAAAAAAAAAAGGAGTGAGCTTAAGACTCATCAGTCCTGTAATAATCATCATCAACACATATGTGCAATGAAGAAATACAGTCTACAATGATGATGGAAATTAAATACGTGCTCTACAACTTTGACCACTCATTGCTGCCTTATCCATGTAATTTTACGACCTTTTTCTACTCCCCTATTTACTTCTCTGAAAGCAACGTACAAAAGACTCAGAATAATAACTACAACAGCTTCACATTGACCTTGCTGTCCCATATTTGTCACTTTTTGTCTTCAGCAGCTTCAGATTCTGATTCTTTTGTGGTAGCAGCAGCCATATTAGAGTCAAACTTCTCAGATTTCCCCAGCACAATCTCAATCTAGAGAATCAATAAAACGAGATAAACTTAAGCCTAACAGTATACCAAGGGAGTTTTGAAAAACCTTAAAATGAGTTTACAGAAGTAACTTCACGACTCTCATGATTTTTTTAAATTGATTTTAATAAGTTGTTTTCGTGTAACAAGAACGTTTAATTAAGGTGCTTATCCAAACTCACCCTAAAAGTCTTAAACGCATTGGGAACTCACCTTTGCCTTCTGCACCAGACGACCTTTGCTCTCATCTTTCATGCCAACCGTAGATGTCAACACTTCTGTTCCATCCAAAATATTTAATGATTAGAGTAACTACAACCATCATACAAACGAGAGTAATACAATACACAAAGAAATCTCACTCTTCTCAGTGGCAAGTCCATTGTTCTTCAAAATCTCGGCAATTGTAACAACTGTAGCTATAGCTGTACAAACACGCGTCAATGTATTTGCAGAATATTGTATCAGTTGGAGTGGGAATGGATGAAGCAGAGCACATTTGATTTGTTCAATTGATGAAGGATGTTATATCAGTTTGAAAAAATGTGTATTTTCAGCGTTTTAGAATCAAACATAAAAAATTTCACGTAAATTTTGGACGTTTAGCAGCCAAATACCATGATTTTCAGACACGGGAACAATTAAATGAGAGTGTATAAATACAACTCCGAATGCGTAAACATAAAAAACAATGTATAACTCGTTTGAGAAGAATTAAATGATCTTTTGAGGTTGAGAAAAACAAGTACCCATTCCAAGAGCAGAAAGCTCAACCTCGTTATGCTGTTGTATGTACCTCTGCATCAAAAAATAACCAATTTCAGCTAAGATCATAATTAATTCATGTAATGTGAATGAAGAGAATTAAAAAATAACAAACAGAGGAAGATAAAATAAAAAATAAGATCATGAAACGTAATAGATGATACCTTGGCGAGATTGACGTAAAAGAAAAGAGGTTTCTTAGTGTTGGAAACCTGAATTCTGTTCTTCTTGGGGGATTCGTTTGCAGTTACAGCAGCGCCAGCAGCTACGGTAGCCATGGTAACGTAATTCTCTGTAACTGTAACGGTAAAGTAGCGGAATGGGTTAGGGCCTCGTTTATATATTGGGACGAGGCCAGGACACGTGGCAGTGTATGAGGGGACGTGGACGGAGTAAGAGTAAACTGTTAAATTAGTTAGTTAGTTAGATTGCAGCTGCTGAGATGCGAAGATCTGCACGGTCGTTATTTTTTGGCCTGTTCCCGAAATGCCCCTCACCCCAATGGACCGATTCTTCTGCTCCTTCTGTTAAGGTTAAGGCCACAAACTATTTTGTTATCATATAATTGCAATTGGAAACAAACCTTTAATTTGTTGTTTTTCCTTCAATTATTGCGCATGTTATGCGTGCACCTTGTGCATTGCTGAACCCAAGGACCATTAATGCTATCAAATAACATCATAAGAAGCTATTAAATAAGTTTTAGTTACCATAGTATAATCACATTTAATTAAATTAACCGTAATTAAATACTTAAAAAATATTACTGTTTCATTAATGCTTTCCCTCATTTTATTTAATGAAGATACCCTACAATATGCGATCTTTTTCATAATCATAGGCACACGTGCAAACTTAATTCCATGCTTAATTTGTAAAGCCCATATTCTCGTCTTTTTGACATGCATACGTCTTGCGCGGCCACATTGATTTGGTGGTCCACACAAATTTCAATTATTCGGAGTATATCCATAACAAAAGAAGTAGCACTTTTTAATACCTATTTTTTTTAAATCCGAATAATTATATTTACTTTCGAGTTAGTCCTTATTAAAAGAAATTTAATAGAATTTTTTAAATCTAATCCTTACCATTTATTGATGTAATAATATTGACTAAAGAAATTGTAATATACTGAACTATAAAATAAGTTTAATTTATAGGCTAGAAAATATATTTGAACCTTCCTTAAGTTGATTTTGCTTCAGCTTAATGGTCCCTTGAATATTTGACAAAGAAAAAGAGAGAGACGTGGGATCTATTTGCACACGTGCGAAAGTTGTTGGATCTGGGACCAAATAAATATGATTCTTGCAAAGCTTAGTTCCGTGGAAGCATATGAAATGAGCCCACACGGCCTTTTTGCACAATACTAGTCCTTTTCTTTGTGACAAACCCCTAACGAAGAAGACTATAAGAGCATTGCCAACCGCTAACTTCACCAAATGATAATTAAAAACAACAATGCCATAAAAGTTACATAAAAATTTGGTATGTGTGAACATCGATTACCAGATGTACCTGTGCTCATTGCTCTAGATTTCATAACACAACACCATTTGTCTCTCCCACATCACGTTGATAAATAAGTTTAAGCCAATAGATGGTGCGCTTCATGATACCTAGCTGCAAATGCATACACCAAATCAAAGATGCAGGTATGGCCCTCTTTCTTTTAAACTTCTCAACCAAGCATCATGCATGTGATTGTTTGTTGATGTTGTATAGTGAACCCACCCAAGCATGATAAATGATTATTTGTAATAATCCTTGGAATGTATAAAACAATACCTAATAATATCTTCATTGGGTACGTCCTAAACCAATTTTTTTATAAATTTATAGGGGTTATTAGTGTAAATATGGGTTAGTATTTAATTTTTGTATTACATATCTTATTGCATAACACTAACATTATTCGTGGATAGCAAATAACATCCTTATATTCGTTCCATTTAATATCAATACTTAATGGTGTGATAATTCAATGATATTTTCTGTTTTCTGTTTTCTGCGGAATCCATTATTGTTTGGGTTTTGAATAAAATAAATTACCTTTATGTGATGATTTTAATGGTATAATCCTTATGAGATTCATAACTCTTTCTGTTGAGCGATGAAGACAGTTGATCGGTTGGATGCATCAGCGTGGGACACCTAGTTGATGAAATCAACTTGACAAAGTACAACCCCAAAATGGTTGCCTCCATCTAATACGATTGGCATTTGTAAAATTTATTATTTACCATAACTCAATAATCATTCATCAGTTAATTATATGATTAGCTACTTCATATATTGATATGCATGACCGTAGACACGGAGTCTAATACATATGTATCATGTGTATCTAATAGCAAGAGATTAATTCGAGATTACAAATGTGATATAACGATATGATTGATGATCCTCCACAATAATGCACATTATAAAACATTTTATTTGTTTGGAAAATGCTGGTCAACCACAGCATAAAGGTGTGATATATAAAATGAGAATTGTCACATAAAATAAGACTTTTACTATATAATAGTATAAAGAGAAACCCAATTGTACACGGATTCATTAGAATAATTATTTTATATATAAAATTGTCTCTAATCTGAAACTATCAGAGGGTGAGAAGGGGGGGGGGGGTTTAAGCTACTACACTAACCTAAGATCTTATGGCATATAAAATTGATTGAAACTAACATGTGTTGGGTGACACTTAAATGTCCTTTAATTATTAAAGCATAAACAATTAAAACCTCTGCGCGTTCTATGTAATTAATGATGCGTTAGTGTGTACTTAATTATACTTAAAAAAGAAAAAGGAGGTGTCGGTTGCATGGGAAATTCATTTGGAAAGCTAGTCGTTGTTGGTATCTCTCCACGATATGCACTGGACTTTAAGATGCCAGACATACAAAAGGATAAAATTAACTGTACATTAAATGGATTGTTTTCAAAATATAAATGTCACCCCTTAAAGACAATTTGAAGTATTTCAAAGTAATAAAAATTTATTTTTATTTCATAAATATTTTCAATAAAAAGTATACTTCATTTATTTAAAATCACTTTCAAAAGCTGATATTAATAAAACTTGTAAAAATAAAATAAAATTTATTAAAAGAGAAGAGCAACAGAAACTCCCACCTATTGCGGGTTAATCTTTCTACCCCCTTTCACGTCGTTCATTTGGTTACCATCATAAACTTGTTCTTTATGCCATTTCTTATGGGTGCAGAAAAAAAAAAAGTAGTTCAAAGGGTTCGTACAAAATCAATTAGCTTGTAGAGACATGGTAGGTCCCATGAGATGGGAAATTAAGTAAAAGGAACCATCCTATCCTATGGCCTACAATTCCTCGTAACAATTTACACTTGCCAATTTTCTTCAATTTTTCATTCCAAAGTCTAAATTGCTGTATATCACTCGGCAATAAGCCAATAAATCGTGTCGTTGTGAAGAGATTAAGGGTAAAGAATTGGAGACTGGAGAGGCCAATAACTTGGAAACCAAGGATTCAACCTTTTTCACTTTGCGGAAGTCTTTTGAACGCAGAGAAAATTGGGATATTCAAAAGTAAAGCAAAAAAGTAGGCTCACATTTGAAAGCAAAGGTCAAATTTGGCTAATTCTTCTAAGTTTGTTTACAATATACAGCAATACAGCTTAGTTTATTATATAGTAATAAACGTTGAACAAGAATTTAATACAGAGATTAATGATTAAAAATGTAATATAGTATCAAGCATTAAAATATGTATTGAAAATGCAAAAGTAACAGGACAAAGCATCTTTTTTAAGCATTTTTTTTCCCTCGTCGGTGCACAGCCAGTGAATAAGCAGCACAATAAAGCAAAGTTTGGCAAAAGGTTCTACATTGTTCTATAGGTAGGAACTAGGAGGAGAATAGATTCCAGCAATTGAGAGACAATTATATACAAGTTTCTATAAACGTTCACAAATTACAACCACAAGTACGGATTGTAAAACATACTAATACTACCATAATAGAGATCAATGAAGAATGTCTACAGACAAGTGACTACGAAGAAAGGACCAATAATTTTGACGTCCCTTTCTTGTTCAAAGAGAAACACAGATATAAATAGATGAAATAAAAAGGAAAATCTATATAGCAGCCGCAGGTGGATATTGGTTTCAGAGTTTAAATTATACACCAAAACAATGTAGGCATGAAGTAAAAGCTCTCAGAATATTGGTGATGAATTATTTGAACAATTAATTTAAGCCAGTACAATAGGTAATCTATGTTTGATAAAATTCTCTACCAGGTTATCCGCATTAAATAACAATATTACCAACATAGAAATGCTACTATTAAACAAACAAATTAATAGGTGGGGATTTCTCTCATTCTCCACAGCCTAGGAAACAAACAAATAAATTAATACGCGAGGATCTACTTTTTTTCGTAGTATTGTCTAATCTTATAACTATGGTACATGTTAGGAGAAATATAAATTCAGTGGTTGATCATTTAACAAAATTTTCTTTTACCTATAATGATTTTATTTGAGTTCAGATGGCTCTCTTCTATTACCTCTCTTCTCATGATAAATGTAATTGTTCCTGTCAATTTTTTATTATAATAAAAAATATTTTTAACATGTGTTTAGGAACAGAGAATAAAAACTTACATATTAAAACTTTTTATTGAAAATCATAAAATACAGTACATCCATAATATTAAATATTATATTTTTTAAATAAAAATGTGCTATTTAGTATCAATTCTTAATGTTTACAGTACACACATTACAAAAACTGAATAAAAAGAAACCTAAACCTGAAAAAGGAACCTTCTTTTAATGGCTCTCTATCTACTTAAAAGTGTTGCAGTACTTGATTTGGTTACCAATTAATAAGATGAGTAAATTGATGCTGAAATTATTAAGAGTTGCTATAACTAAACTGGAGAATGGTTTTAATATAGGAATTGAAATGGATGAGAGTGAGAAAGAAGTGTTTACCTCCTTTGCAGCTTGAAATTCAAAAAAAGAGGGGCGCTTTAGAAGATGAGCAAAACGAGAAAAAAGAGAAAAAGCGTGCCTGCAACCGTGCCGCTACTAACAAGGTGTGGGAGCAAGTTATAATGAAAAGGCGATGGAATTACCTATATACGAAGACACCATTTTCTAAATTGAACATAGCTTGCAATAGAAACTTCTCTGCTCGCATTTTCGTTCTATGATTTTGTTACCATATACTTGGCAAATTAAATTATTAAAACACACATCTAAGTACAAATCGCCAACTTAGCGCTCTCTCTAACTATATTTGTCTACTTTTGTACATATAGCTTGCTCAAGTTCATAATCTCCTTTCTTGGATACTTGACATTTTGACTAGTTCGCTCTTCGCTGTTCCGCTTCACTTTGAAGCCAATTAATTGGCTTTTCATCATCTAGTAAAGGTAATTTGATGTTTGTATGAATTATGGCATTTACATTTTATTTTGGAATTTTGAGTTTTGCTAATGGACTTTTTTTTCTCTTTAGGACATAGTTTTGGTAATCGGGTAGATATTTGGGTGTTATTTGTTTTTACAGTGTGTTTGGATTTGGGTTTGACACTACAAAAATTACATTCAAGAAGTAAACATGTTTCAATTACCGTGTCATGGTATTTAGAAAATAAATACAAACATGATCATGTAATCCGAAATTACTCTTTTTGTAATGAGCAATAAATAATGGTTTTTTTTTCAGACACATTTAGATTATAACGTTAATTTCATTAAAAAAACAAATTTATAAACTAAAATCGAGGCACACATTTAATCTTTTAGGTTTTAATGAATAAAAATGAGCATTTACACTTTGTTTGATTGAATTAAAAAAAAATAGAAAAAACAGTGTAAAAGCATATTTCTATGAAATATGAAAATAAATTCTTGTTTGATTGGATCAAAAGTGAAACTAGAAAAAATAACTTTTTTAGAATATATAATCATATCACTATTAAAATATATTTTTGTAGGCCTATTTAATGAAATAACAAAATAATAAATGATAGAATATGAAGTTTGATATATATTTAATGCATATCAAAATGATAAAATAGATATAATGATAATATCATTGATTAATACAATTATAATAAAATCTTACACTATCATTGATTTGTATAAATTGAAAAGAAAAATATATAGATATTTAAATAAAAAATATAAAAAGTCAGTTTTTGTTTGTTATTTTATTGATTTATTTTATATTTTTTTATGACTATATACAAAATCCATGATATATTATAGTTTTATTAAAGTTTTGTTAATTGTTGAATTAAAATTTGAAAGTGAAAGACTTAATTTATTTAAGTATTAAATATGAAATTAAAATTAAGAAACTAACAAGTATTAAAATTTAAGGATATTTACTAAATTTCTTAATCCTCGTGAAAAAAATCATTAACAACTGATATTCTAAAATGAATTAATGAAGTACGTTTTTGTTAATTGAAAAGTGACTTTAATTTTGATTTATTAAAAATACTTTCGTATTTGTATCTAATAATTTGCTGTTATTTGATTTTCTTTTTTTTGGAGGGGTCCAAAGATAAAATTTTCATCTTATGAAATTGCTATTATCGTCAAAGTAATTGAAGGGCTATCAAAACAGTATTAAGTAATGTAAAAGTATTTGATAACGTATTACAATTAAAACGCTGAAAAGGTAAAATTCACCTTAAAGAGGTTTTTAAACAACGATTATACAGAAGAAAATTGAAACTCGTGTTTGCATCAATTTGGAAATATGTTTTCAACATTTACTCGTCCGGAAGAAAACAAAAAGGGGTGCATTGTTGATTAATTGATTGATTATATACCTAACACTAAAAATTACATCTTCAAGATGTTACTTTTTATCTTGAGAATGAAGCTTGAGATTTGCAATGAGAACGAGAGGATGTGAACCAATCATACACAAAGCTGCATATACATGGAGTGAAGGTTAACACACACTTTTCCATCGAAATAGATCTTTTTATATCTATGTTGCATTCTATACATATATAGTTTCCATTGACATCACTTGAATGGCCATGTTAATGACATGGAATCTTTTAGTTTAGTGGCAAGGGTGTATCTTGAGCGTGATGCTTAAGTAGCTAGTATGTATCACGCAAATTTTTATTAAGCTCTTGAACTTGTCCACACTCAGAGAGACACATAGAGAAACAGATTTCATGTCCATAATAACATTCACGAGTTCTATGAAAGTTACATTTAATCTGTCACGTGATTTTACAATGTGGTTCCATGGCAGCATCCAGGACAAATATTGGGTTTGAATTACGTGAACATAGTTGTAGCGGTTGAGTTGATGATGAGTATTGAGTATGCATTTTTCCTTGTTAGTAGAACAGTACTTATTGGGTGCCTAACCTTTATGTTTGGTCAAATGGCACACAACAGTTATTAAAGATTGATAATAGAAACTTAGAAAAAAAAGAGGGAAAAGAAAGAAGGTTGATTTGCTGTTATTGTGCCCACCACCCATTTTTTATCCCTTCCTAACCCTAATTATCTTAGACAGACTCAGAGATTGTTGCTTAAACCTGTCCCTGATTATGACTTTTTAATCATTATGATCGTACTATCAAATTTGTCGCTTTACTTTGAAGAAAGAGGTAGAATACCCAAACAAGAAAGGCACTTCGATCTAGTTAAGAAAATAACTCCATTTTATTTTCTTCTTTAATTTGGTGCATAATAAGATAGTATCCAAACAATGATTCGACAAGAAAAATCAGGGGAACAGAATCTATTTTATTTTGCATTTGAGTTAACATAAATATATAATTTGCTATTAATGATTTTACATATCAAATGAATTTTATGCTGCATTTGGCGCAAAGATAAAATTTTACAACATAAGAAATGAACAGCAAGAATTAATAAATCAGAATAAGATGTTTATTCAAAACCCATTACTTGGTTAGATTACATGAAAATGACGTAAAAGTAATTTCACATTTTAGTGAATGATATACGATTCAAAAATGAATTTAAGTCTATGTAAATGAAATACAAAACTGTAATGGGAAAAAATATCAATTCTGTCTATATTATATTTATAATAGGAATATTTGTTTTTTAAATATTATACTCAAGATTAGTTATTTAACAACTTTATAACAGAAAAAATACATAACATTTCTTCTTTTCCACTACTTTTTTCTTAGCTTAGAATTAATATGCTATAATTAATCGTGATCTTATACTTTGTGATGTTGATACAATATTAATTTTAATCTTGTGGAGAACCTGAAAATATAATATAACAACTAAATAAGGATATATTGTTAAAAAAAATTGCCAATCCAACGATACAAAAATGCAAAATATCAATGTCCTTAAGAAATATAATATTTTGTGACTTTTTTATATAAAAAATTATCAAAATATAATATTTTGAAAAAAATTATCAAAATATAATATTTTGAAAAAAATTATAAAATATATTAAAAAATTTATGACAATGCAATTTTTTTATTTTTAAATTTTCAAGATATTTTATAACTTTACCTGTACTATATCTACATTTATCTATATCGAAATTGTTATTTACAATTTCTGAATATAATATTTATGTAATTTTTTTTGAAAATATTATATTTAAAATAATTAACCAAAACTGGTCCCTTTTTATATATTCTAAAATGTGATTCTATATAGTTTTTAATATAATTAGTAAGCATAATTATACTAGTATGGTTTATGTTTCATAGTAAAAAAGAGTTAGCCTCGAAAATATGAAAGTTTGGAGGGAATGAAAGAGCATTGTTTTGGTGGAGAAAATGGTGCACTTGTCTATAATTGTTTCGCTATATTAGGCATATCTACAAGACCAGATGCCTTATCTGTTTGATGATGATATCATAAGTGTCCCTTTTATTTTTTACATTTTACTACTAATTTTCATTTGACTTTAACCTCACTCTGTTGAAACTTGAAAGCTCCACTGTCATTTTAACGCCGTCAATTCCTGGGTTCCGACAGCCAACGGAGGGGAAAAATATCGCCGTTAAAAACCGATCTATAAATAACCTTAAACCAACGAAGGAAGGGAGTAAACAGAAACAGAGAGAAAAATGAAAAAGGAGGTTTTTCATAAAGCAAAAGAATATTATTGATACATAAATTTTGGACTTTGTTTGTATTTGGCACCCACCCACAGCAAAATAAAACAAAACAAGCACACAACCAGAGAAAGAGAAGAGAGAGAGAGAGAGAGAGAGAGTGCGAGAGAAGGAGGAAGAAGAGGCAGCATAAGAAGATCTTGTGAGATCAGGCCACAACTGTAAGCTACATTTCTCACATTCTTAGCTGATTCTGTTCCCATTTTCTGCTTGTTTTTCTTCTGCTTTGCAATGTGAGTCGATCTTTGTTGCACCTAACTCAGCTTGGCGCTGCTGTGGAGAGATTTTTCTGCCATTTCCACTTTCCTGTGTCTGTTTTTCTGATTTGTGATGTGGGTTTTTCTCTGCGTGTTTCCTTCTTTGATCTTTCTTCTGATTTGTTGTTTCTGTTACCCACCTGTGAGTGCTTACTCCAGGGAACTTCATCTTCTTTCACCACCAAATGTGAACCTTTTCCTTTTCAAAATGTTCAGAATGGGGATACCCATGGTCAAAAGTGGAATTCAATATTCTTTTTACTATTATATGCTTTTACTGTTCCCCTCCCCCTGCCTGTTTACTATTCTTCCCTTAATTTCTTCCTTTGTTGGGTTCGTGTTAAGCTTTTTTCTATCCTTAGCCACAATTTTTCTTTCTCTTAAAAAGGTTTAATTTTTAGCTTCCTCTTCTTTCCCAAGTTCTAAATATGTAAATGTTTATTTTTGTAGGTCGAATTAGTCCGTTTGCATCTTCCAACCATAAGGAAACTTTGTTTTCATTCACTTGATTATTTTACGGTGTTGATATATTTTCTTTTTACATTCCATCTTAAGATCGATCATGTTAGAGTAGCTTCTTAATTGTTTTTCCGGATCCTTGCATAAAATTTTTCGGGGGTACTTCTGAATGATTTTGCAGTTGTTACTTAGAATCATACCTTGTATTGTACCCCTTCTGAAGATGAGAAGTTTCTTTCTTTTTTGCCCCCTAAAAAATGGAACAATAATATTATTATTATTTGTGATTTTGGCCATTTTATCAACCCCCTGCAACCTTCAAATGTTGTTCCATTGTCTTATTGAACTGGGTAGTCTCTTGGTTATGTTTAAATCTTATTAGGAAGAAGAAACTTCTATTTACCATTTTTATCTTTATGAAGAAATTAAACTCATCCCTGAATTTTTTACCTTCATCTTAAGTACAGTTTACTGAGCCTACCTTAAAGATATGAAGTAATTTTGTGTTCACTCTCCAGTGCATACGTATAGTCTTCTATTTTAATTTTTAATATTTTTTGAGTTTTTAGGCTGATAGATGACACCTATACATGCACAACTAGAATGCTAGTACATTAACAGAAGTTGTTGTTAATCACAATGTAACTTATATTGTGCAGCATCATGGGAAGAGAAGTTGCAGAGATACAGGTTGTGGACAAGAAACCAAATGGTGTTGTAGCAGCTTCAAATGGTAGTTCTAATGGTAAAGTGCGCATTTCTCCTAAAATTGCAACAGCTAAGGTTCAAGCAAAGGATTATGAGTTAAAGGAATGTACTGAAGCCAATACTTTTGTTGAGAAATGCCATGAGAAGGATGTTTTGAGTGCCAAAACCACAAACTGTAATATTGTTGTGCTTGAGGAGGAGATTGAGAAATCTGAAGTGCTGAGAACAAGTGACAATGAAAAGTTAAGCTCACCTCCTGCAAGAAAAGAGCATACAAGTCACTCTGTTCCACAGCCATCTGATCTGGTTACTGAAAAGCTTGGATCCCATGCACAGATTGTTGATACTGAAGTTGTTGCAACTGATCTGAATTTGTCCCCAAACACTAACAACATGCTTTCGCCTATCTCATCAAAGAATTCGCAGGTAATTGATGGTCTTGCTTGTTGTCATGTCATTGCATTTTGATGTTGAAGCATTAAACACATTAATTCAATCGTACTCTGAGAACTGAACCAAGGATGCATAGTGGACCTAGCATGTATTGTGCTTAAAAGTTGTAAATAGGTTGTTTCCAGTTATATTTGAGGAATGAGAAGGTAAAGTTGTTAAAGATAACAGAACTGGGATCTTTTTTTGGTTTTAGTGCATGCTTGTTTGTGTAATATGTTTCTTCAACAGAGGATTAGTTACTCCAGCTGTCATCGCTTAAACAAGTAAGCCTCTTAAGGGAATCTTTATAAAGCAAAAAATGAATATAAATCATAGGCTTTTGATTAAACCTTGAGACATGCATTGCACTGGATCAATTTCTAATCCGTTCAATCTTGGGAAGCTGAAAATATCATGCCTAACAAATACATAAAATGGTTTGCTTCACAAGCGTTGCTAATTTGTTAAGTTTCATGTTTTGATGTTTGCAGGGATGCTTTGCTTTGCAGTTTCATGTGTGCTATTTGTGTTTATTTATTTGTTTGTTTGTGAGATTACTTATTTGCAAAAGCTTTTTTTTTTCATATTTTTCAGCCAAACTCACCTTTTTCATCAAGTAAGCCCTTGCAGCTTGATGATAAGAAGAACTATGATGATGAAGATAGTTGGTCTGTTGCTTCTTCGTATCCTCTAAACTTGAACATTTTGATGGTTTATGGTGAACATAGAAAGTTTTAAGGACACTAAAAAAACCTTTGACACAATATTTCTAAAGGCTAAACATTTACCTCTTATCTATGAATTTTAGTCAGAAATATTTGGATTTTGGAACATTGAACGGTACCTGCATATAAAATAATACTCTGCTATTCTATTACTTGTTCCTTGACCACAAATATTTGTGCTCTATCTATCTATGCACACTGCTAGATCTAAAGGCTAAACATTTACCTCTTATCTATGAATTTTAATAAGAAATATTTGGATTTTGGAACATTGAACATTACCTGCACATAAAATAATACTATGCTATTCTATTACTTGTTCCTTGACCACAAATATTAGTGCTCTATCTATGCACACTGCTAGATCTATAGGCTAAACATTTACCACTTATCTATGAATTTTAATCAGAAATATTTGGATTTTGGAACATTGAACATTACCTGCACATAAAATAATACTCTGCTATTCTATTACTTGTTCCTTGACCACAAATATTAGTGCTTTATCTATGCGCACTGCTAGATCTAAGGTAACTCTAGGTTCAGCCCCAACATTTAGATGCTCAGAACGTGCAGAGAAACGGAGGGAGGTAATACATTGACTGAAAAAGTAAATTCTGATGTATATATTCTTTGAAGCAGATGATCATTCCTTATTGATGTTATCATTTTTATTTATCTACCCAGTTTTATCTGAAGTTAGAGGAGAAACATCGAGCCCTTCAAGAAGAAAAGAGTCAGTATGAGGCTAGGCTAAAGGTATGGTGGTCTTTCTCTTGTAATTGCATGACGCTTTCTGTGTTATTTTTAAATTTTTTTTCACTGTTTGCTTTTCTCTCAGTTTCCTCTTACTAGAAACATCTCACCCCTTTTACCAAAGCTGGATTTTTGCCCATGCACATGATTATTTGCTTTATGTTTATCCTCCTATGTTACCTTCTACACATTGAACTGATAATAACTACTAATGATAGGAAGAGCAAGAAGCAGCTATCAAGCAGTTGAGAAAGAACTTGGTAATTAAAGCAAATCCAGTACCAAGTTTCTACTATCAGGGGCCTCCACCTAAGACTGAACTCAAGAAGGTACTTTTCTTCTGCTCTATATGCCTCTTCTAATACCACAAGAAATTTTGAATATTCACTTGAAGGTGGCAATACGACGGAATATTCTTAAGAATTTTTGTTCGACACTAATTAACTAAAACACGTTATCATGCATTACATCATTTTTGGATCTTTCCAAATAGGAGACACAATCTCTAATTTGTGAAAGACATTTTGTTGGAAAAATTATTCAGTTTCCTTTGGTGACAGCTGCCACTGACTCGCCCCAAGTCACCAAAACTAAGTCGGCGAAGGAGCTTAGGTGATGCAATGAACTCATCTCCTGATGTTTGCAGTCGAGCACGGCACAGCATTGGTGGTCCTCACATCAAAGGTGGTTCTAATGGCCCTTTCACTCAGAAAAATAGGGAGCAGATCATTCGACGCAACAGCAATGGCGCTTGCAAACCAAAAGAACGATCAAAAGTGGATAAGGAAACAAAAACAGCTCCTCCTAAGATCACTGAGCACACAAATGCAGATATATCAGTACAATCATGACTGAGAGGAAAATACCCTTGGTTTTCTTTTCATCGGGACTGACTTTTGCGTTTTGTGTTAACTTGAGGTGTATATGTTTTGTAAGTTATATTGCTACACATTATCTCTTATATAATGATAGAGTTGTTTATGTAATATGTCTGCACCAAAGTATGAGGTTTTCCCAGATTAGTCCCCGGGATTTGGTAATTAAATATAAGTCCTTCTGCAGGACTAGCATTAGGGACGTGTTATACGGTTTCATCTTATGTGTAATGGGTGTGTTTTTCATATCCTCATCATGTGATGCACCTTTGTTCCGGAATGCAGTTTGCTTTTTGTTCTTATTCTTGTTTTGTGCGCTATTAGTTTTGTATGGCCCAAAAATGAGATTGATATTATGAAGAAATACTAAATGTGAAATATTGCAATGTTTAGAAATTGTTGATTACTAGTTATTACCATTATCATGAACTCAAACATCGAAGATATCGGCACATACTCTATTACCATTTATCATTGAATGGGAATGACAAAGGAGCATGTTACCATGTACTGTACAATTTCTTTCAAATGCTACAATCTCAGATGACCCACCTGTCGGCATCTTAATATTTTATCCCAATTTTTTAATATAATTTCAAACAAGCAAAGGATTAAATTTCCCTCAATTGTTTCCTTCATCATTAAGGGTTTCATTTTTCCGCAAAAAGAAATTACACCGTTTAAAAAATTAAAATCCACTTTGACATCGAATTTAAAAAACAAACAAAAACGACAACTCAGTAAATATGTTAATCCTGATTCATGTAGTTGCATGGATGCAAACTGTCTGCAGGGGAAGCAAACAAAAACCATGAAGATGCAGATAAAGGCAACTTTATTTTCCAACAGGAAGTTAAAGAGAACAGCAAAATGAAACCAGTAGAGACCGTAACAAATGCATAACCGTCTGTTAGATTTCTAACAAAGAAATTTACAGCAATAGTCCCCTACAAATATATCCAACTATCTATCTATTATACTGACAACCAACCCGAATACATAACACCAACACACCAACACACCAAATCAAAACCCAATCAACCCTAACCCCCTCACTTCTTAGCCTTCTTCGCCGGCGATTTAACACTCTTTGGCTTCTTTGCACTCTTTACTGGCGTCTTCCTCGCTGGCTTAGCAGCAACCTTCTTCGCAACCGTCACCTTAGCCGCCTTCGCCTTTGGCTTAGCACTTGACGCCGTGGTCTTCGCCTTGGGCTTGGCAACAGCCTTAGTTTTAGCTGCAGCTTTGGGCTTGGACGCAGCAGCCTTGGTACTGGGCTTAGTCACAGCTTTAGGCTTCTTAGCAGCAGGAGCAGGAGCAGCTTTAACCGGAGCCGATCGAGTCGGCGCGAGCTTGAATGAGTTTTTTACTTTAACTAGCTTGCCTGAGGCTACAGCCTTCTTGAGCTGGTGGAGAATCAGCTTACGAAATGTTGGAGGCAACTCCTTGTGCTTCCCTTCAATAAACTTTGTTATCGCATACTGGCTCGAACCAGTTCTCTCCTTTAGACTTGCAATAGCCTCTGTTATCATCTACAACACACAAAAAATTAACATTAAAATCAAAGTCAAAATAAATACAAATTCAAGATTCATTGGCAATGAGTAATTGGAAAATACCACGGCAAAGGGAGGATGAGAGAGTGGCTTCTTAGTCGCCGCCATTTTTCTCTTGGCTTTGGCTTGCGCTGTGGTGGACATGGCTTAATTGGAGGGTTAGAGGATGAGAAAGTGAGAATAACCGCTTGAGAGGGGCACTAGCGTTGATGGATGAGAACCGGGTGGGGAGTCATTTATATATAAGAAGGAGAGAGGGAAATGGTGAGCGCTGATTGGTGGAAAAGAGGGTCACACGGATCCTGAACGTTTGGCGATGTTTAAATGTGGGCCTTTCGATGGAGGGTTATCTACGGTGGAGATTGTAAGTTAGAGGAGGCACTTGGATTGCGTTTAGTTAACTTTTGGTGGAGAATAGGATGAGAGCTACTTTGCTCCTTTGGTTTTGGGTTGGGTGTGTTTTTTCCATGGTTTTCATTGGAAAATCGCACGTGCTTCAGCCTAAGGATTTTATCAACGTTTTTGTGATTCTGATGGCCGGCGTCTCAGCATTTTAACCATTATCCATTTCCCTTATCTTCTTCCATAAATTTCGGAAAATCTTCTCCATAACTTCTCATGTGTCCGACCTCAGGTTTTGTACTTCAAATCTTGTCTTGCAAGCCGTTGAATGGATTCGTTTTCTTTGAATTCTCCTTCAATGCCACTGGAGTTTCGTTGTTCGTTGTGCGAATCCAATGCCTAAGCTTTACAAGATAGATGTCTATGGTTGCTACCATTTGGTTGCTCTTTTAAGTTGTTTCCATTTCCTGAATAGGAAGAGGCATAAATATTTACATTGAATGCTTATTTTTATTTTCTCTGTTCTCACTTTTTCTCACCTAAAGAACATGAAATATATATTAAAACTTAAAATTAGCATACTTCAAAAAATTTCAATAAACAAAAAAATATTAAACTATATATAAATTAAACAAGTTGAGCTCTTAGTATACAATAGGTAGCATAATCTAAATGACTATAGTACACATAACAGGTAGCATGAGCCTAGCTTTGCTACCTTGTTTCCAACAGGTTGCTATAGAGCTGGCAACAAACTAATAACTAGGAAGAGCAATCAAAGCATTGCATGCTCAAAAAAGCATCTCAAATAGTTGGTTTAGTAATCTAGAAGATTCACTAGCTTCCTGGAATTATGAAACTCTTTCTTATAGCAAGGCAATCATCCCCAATCACATGTCATTTATCATTATCGCCCGCTTGGGTTAACAATTTGAGAGAAGATGGCAGAAGATTTCTCACTGGACTCCTGCCTAAGCTCATGATCACTTCCAAGGCTTAGATTTTTATAATGAGCTGCCATGTCATTATTTTCCAAGCTTACTTCTTCAAACTCGGCTTCATCAAGATGTGAAGAACGAACTAAACCATCAGTGTTACCAAGTAGGTTGAGAGCAAATTCAAGATTCCACAATAGATCATTCATGGAGGGGCGATCAAGTCCTTGATCAGACAAACACTTCTCAGCTGCATCTACAAACTTCTTCAAGCTTTCAGGGTTGATGTTTCCTTTGAGATTGGGGTCAATAATATCATCTAGTGTTCCTTTTCTTTTGTTGAGCAAAGCCCAATCTGCAAGGCTAACTTGTTCTTTTGGAAGGCTAGGATTCAAAGCAGGCCTTGCACAAAGGACCTCAAACAGGACAACCCCAAACGAGTACACATCAGATTTCTCAGTCAACTGTTGCCTCCTGAAATATTCAGGATCCAGGTATCCAAAGCTACCCTTCACCACAGTACTAACATGACCATTGTTCATGTTTGGACCCGTTTTTGACAATCCAAAATCTGAAACCTTGGCAATCCAATTTTCATCAAGGAGAATGTTAGTTGTCTTGACATCTCTATGAATTATCGTATACTTTGCCCCCGTGTGAAGGTAATGAAGGCCTCTTGCAGCTCCAATGCAAATCTCCAACCTTTGCTTCCATGATAGAGTGTTCAATGTCTTGTTGCCCTTGTAAAGATGTTCTCTTAGGGTGCCACGAGCCATGTAGTCATAAACTAGACACATCTCATCATCTTCCTCACAAAAACCAATCAAGGACACCAAATGCTTATGTCTCAGTTTGGAAAGCATCTCAATCTCAGTCTGGAACTCGTTGACTCCTTGTTCTGATTGTGGGTTCGATCTTTTTATTGCCACTTTGAACCCATTGTCTATAACACCCTTATAAACCTTTCCGAACCCTCCTACCCCAATAACGTTGGACTCATCAAAATTCTTAGTCGCTTGCTTCATCTCTTGTAAGGAGAAATAGCGACACAGTCCTTGAGCCATGGCTGATACGTTGCCACTACCAACAGTACTCTTCCCTGACCTTGAAGATTTGGTACCTGTTGTGTGCGAAGTCCCATAAATTGGCAACCAGCTTGATGTGCTAGTGTATGATCCAGGAGTTCTCTTCTTTTTTTGGTGGCGAACAACAACACATAATGCTGCCACTAAGGCAAAACCAGCAGCGCCACCAGCAGCACTACCAATGACAAAAGTCTTACTGTTACGTTTGTTGTTTTGGAAAGTCCTTGCTTTATGCTCATGTTCCAATAGCATCTCGGATGGTTGAGGATTAGGACCAGACAGGTTTGTATCATTGATCTTGAAAACCTCTACACCATTGAGTATTGCATCATAGTATTCTGGCTTTGTATCAGGTGCCGGGTGCAAAGCAAGCCAAAGCTGATCATCACCTGTCCCATCTTGGACATATACTACATAATCTTTGTAGGTTGGAACTCCTTTACCTCCACTCCACCCAATCACATCTGCTTCAGCCTGTGCCGTTTGGTTGTTGATGAAGATATTGAAAACAATCTCGTTCACTTTAGAATAGTAGTAGTCACAGAAATGCAACCTGGTAAGGTACATGGAATTTGGATCAACTTGGAAAATCCATGTGAGATTGTAGCCCATGTTGATATCCTTATCGTTGCCCATGGACCGTGATGTGGAATACACATTCGGTGGAGCAATGTGTTGTGGCATGCTCTGGTAGTTAATTTTTACATCCTTGGCAGCTTGATTGGTGACACCAGTGGCAGCACCATATAGATAAGGTGTATCATCATACCACATCCTGCTTAGACCAGAATCATCAACAGGGGATATATATTGCCCACCAACGTTTAATCTAAACATTGTCTGAAAATGCAAACTTTTGGCATCAACGGTTTGCTCATTATAACCCACCAACGAAGCTGAGTCAAACAACTCAGGCATTTCAATCAGCTGAATCCCATTGACAAAAGCAAAAGCCCCATTGTGTTTATCAGAAGGCTTAAAGGTAACGGTTAGGGTGTCTGAATTCAAAGGCGCAAGGGAATACTCTCTATCAAGGTAGGCTTGTGAGAGGGCTTGGCATGTGATTGAGGCACTGAAATTAGAAAGAAGAATTACCCCATGTGCTGTCACGGAGAAATATGAATTGAATGTGTCATAGGTGCCATAAATATTGGGGTAGAAATGAAGCCTTAGCCAATAACGCTTGTCAGGTTTAACAGGGAACTTGTAGATTGCTTCGGATGTGAAAACTCGAGATGTCATGTATGGAACCTCAGACAAAAGTGAAGGGTCTTGGAAAGAGGCTTTGGATGTGATGGAATTGCCTTCTGAGAGGTACTTGTTATCAGGGATCCATTGCCTTCCATCAGCATCTTTGCCACCACCTTCACCCAACCCGCACCCCAAGATCAAGGAATCACTACCCTTGTCACTCGTTGCAAGAAGGGCGTTCAACAAAACAAAGAAACAAATCACCAGCAAAAGACAGATACGGTTGCACATAATTGGAGAAAAAGAAGAATACATCCTCAAGGATGTGTGCTGGAAAATATATCGCTGGGTTATGAGACAAGAATGAAGGGTTTTTCGTTTTCTTGTATGGTAGAAACAAAAAACAGGTTGTAGGATTTGAGTTTGCGGTATTATGGTGGAATGAAAGGGTGCAACTCTATTATTCTATCATGACCATACATGCATGTGTAAAATCTATCTATATTGATAGGACCAGACCATAGTACGAAAGACAAGAGTGAACTTATTATAATAATTTTAATTCGTGGCATAACGAGGAGGGAGTTACTACGGTTTGGTCTTTTGTTCTGAATTTCGATTTTAGGAGTTTTTTTTGTTCCTCTTTGTTGAATGTTAACGTCCCATGCTTGAGAATAAGGCAGTTAGAAACCGACGATGGGGAGAGAGGATCGTAATCAATGGAATTTGATTCGTTATTCCGATATTCTTTGGATCTAAAACCGATGATCTAGAGCTATATTTAGCATTCCATTCTAATAGAATTTTGTGGAGTGTTGTTGTTTGCTCACAGTTTCTCATTTCCCATTTAAATTGGGTATATCAAGAAAACAACACAAGATGCCACAATTTTGACCAGAATGTTGTTTTAAAACGCTTTTAAGTTCAGTGGAGCTTCTTATAACAAATTACCACCAAATATGAGTTTAAATATAATGAACGTTAACTCTAGTTCTAAAATTAACTAGTGAATATATATACTCATGCTTGTACAGGTTACTTATATGTTAATGAAAAATATTTGAAGATTTATTACATATGTTTACATATAAATTATTATATAAAGAAAAAAAATAATAGAATAAAAATATCAAGATTCTATAAAAATAGTCTCTCCAAGAAACTTTGCGAAAAAATGGAATATGTTAAGTTTGATAAGAAGGAATATAAAATGGAGTAAAATAAAATAGACGTCACTTCTTAATATGTTTTATTAGAGATAAAATGTAATGGTACAAATGAAAGATTATTATTATTATTACTACTATTAATTATTATTATTATTATTATTATATATGTGTGTGGGGGGTATTTAGAAATTATATATACTAAAATATGATGTTTTTTAAAAAAATTACAAAAATATAGAGTTTAGACAATTTTTAAGTGAAAATACAAAAACTCATATATAAAAAATTAAACAAGTCATGAAGTTTTTTAAAATAATAATAAAATATAAAAAAATATAAAAAAAAATAATCAAAAGTTGTTAATGACTATTTTAAAAAATTATATTTCTGTAATTTTGCCAAAATTCCGTGTTTCTGTAATTTCAGGAAAAAAAAAACCATATAAAAATATGTCTCAGATGAACAATTTTTTATATTAATTTTATCACATTATAATACTTTTTCTTTCACTTTATTCAGGAAGTTCGAAATGGAATCAACTAGCTAGTTATATTTTATGTTATTTGTTACCATGTTATTCACTTTTTCAATCAATTTAACACTAACTCTATTCAATTCCACACAATAATATACAAATTTTATTTCATTTCACCCATCATTAAATATGTAATTATAGTTGAATAATCAAAATTTTAACAAATTAATTTAGCGTTATATAACATATAATTTGCTAAATAGAGTTTGTATCTAAATATTGTGTATGTATATAAGTCACTACTAGAATTTTAGGATTCTTTGCAAAATTTTCTTCAAAAATGTATAAAAAATTGACAGAAAAACATATTTCATATAAATTTTACTGCAAATTTGTTGTAAAAAAAAATCTTTGTAGATAATTATGTCTGCAAAAGTAAAATATGCAGTAATCTTCTTATAAATTTTAATAGAAATAAATTTATAAATATTTTCCTGCAAAAATAATTTACAATAGAATCTCTAAAAAATATATACAAATAAATCTGCAGATAAATCCTAAAAAACATTTACAGAAAAATTTGTATATAATTTTTTTATGAAAGAATTATAAAAAAATCTCAAGATGTTTTGCAAGTATTTTTATTTTTTTAAGGAATTTGTAAGAAAGTTCATAAGTAAATTTCTTACAAATTTATTAATGAAAAATTCCTTAAAAAATAAGGAAAATTTAAAAAAAATTATACAACTAATTTTATAAATAAATTTATAAAAAAAATTTAACTTTATTCTATTGTCATCAAATTAATATAAATCTAAATTAATTCACAAAAATTAGATAAAATATTTAAAATAAATTCCTAATAATTTTTATAAAAATTTTATAAACCATTAAACTACTAAAATTTAAAACAAATGATCATGATATTTATTTTAATGTATGTTCACGTCTAATATAAAAAAATGTAAAAAATAATAATCACATATTATATTAAATATAATTTTTAAAACTATTATAATTATTACAATCAAATATTATTATAATTATTGTTATTTTTACTATTATGATGGGTGATGACAATGGATGAGAACGAACTGCAAAAATTTCAAATATTGCATCAAGGTCATTGATTTTTTTTTTTTAATATTACTTAACTCTTTTCTCATTTTTATAGTTTTGCTCAATTCCTTTCTTATCTCTAACTTCTTTTGATCTTGTCTTTTTAGTGACTTATTTAGAGTTTGAACTTGACTTTTAATTACATCAACATCCTTTAAATTTACCTATTGACTTGAAGATGCAACTAAAGTCTTACTTAGAGATCCAAGACTAAAGATTTTTTCTTTCTTCTTTCCACCAACCAAGTTACCCATATATCAATATTAGGTGGCATGCTTATCAATTTTTTGCTACCACGATTATTATCCCTTCCTAAAGATGAATATTGAAAAGATAATTCAAGTTTCGTTTGTTTAAATATTCCCTGCATCAAATTGGAATAAAAATAAAAAAGTTTAAGGTAACAACTAGCTTTAATGGTTAGTAAACACATAATTAATGAGTGCAAACATCATAGTAAAACATATATTAACATAAGTTATAATGACACAAGACTTACATAAGCAAATTTCGCATAAGGATCCATCCAACTTTGATCCTTTCTTCTAGTAGTGGGAAAATAAAAATAAATTAGTGATGAAAACTATATAATAAAGTTTGAAAGTTTCTAAAATCTAAAAGCATTATAAGAAAAAGCAAAGTGATAAGAGAGAAGGAGAGACCTGAACTACGATCCCAGCATGGAGCTGTAAGAATTTGAAGAATTACAAAAATTTGTGAAAATATTAGGAGAGTTAATGAAAGAATGGACAAGAGTAAAAACGGTGAAAGTAAGAGAAAGTTACTCACAATTAGTTTTTAGTTAAAAATCAACTTTTAATCTTTTGTAAAAATTTCATAATTTAATATTACATACAATATTTTTTTTATTTTAATATTTAATAAAAAATATATTAATATTCTTTTATAACTTCAATAATGATAAAAATTAACTTTAACAAAATTATACAAGAGTCCAAATATAAATTTTTTTTTCATAAATACTAAAATAATAAGTAAATCATGTAAAAAATTAAAATTATTATTTAACTTAAAATCAAATAATATCTTTTGTCAATAGAAATTTTTTTATTTAAATTAATATAAAATTTTCTTAAATTATTTATAAGCATCTTTAAATTATTTTATATTTAAAAAAAATGAATTTCATTTCTTTTGTAATAAGAAAATTAGTTAATTATTTTTTTTGTGAATAAATAATATTTTTATTTTAAATTTTTAAAAAATTTATGAATTTTGCTACAAATATTTTTTTACACTAATTTTAGAAATAAAATTATAAGATCATTAACTTTTTCTACAAATTTATATACAATTTTTTTATAAAATTTTTTACACAAAAATTTACAAGAAATATTAAGCTTTTTCTACTCTTTTTATTCTTAGGAAGTAGGAAGTTTTAAGTTGCTAACATTTTTTTCTCAAAATTTTCTTATGAAAATGTTGAAAAAGAGAGAGGAAATCATGAGTTTTTTTACCTTTTTTTCTAAAATTTTTTGTAAAAAACTTAATAAGTTATTGCAAATTTTTATACTAATTTTTTTTTATAAAAAATAATCAAAATTTCTCTAACTTTGTATGAAAGTTTTTATAGGAATTTTTTGAGAAAAAATATTCGCAAGAAAAATTTGCAGATAATAATCACAAATCTAGTAATAAATTGATTGATTAATTTATTATTAATTGATTTTATCCTTTAAATGTTTGTGATATCAAATAAATTATAATAAAAATATTTTTTTTATTTCATAATATTTGAGACAATTATACTATATTACAATACATGATTAGAACTTTAGTTTTTTCTTGCAAAATTTTTTGTAAAAAAATATGAAAATTTTGCAGAAAATTATATTCACTACAAAACTTGCTACAAATTTATCATCACAGGAAAAAGTTTTGTAGGTAATTATTTTTGCAAAAAATAAAATCTGTAAGTAACTTTATTGTAAATTTTAATAGGTATAAATTTGTAAATCATTTCTTAAAAAATTCAAAAAAAAAATGCCGATAAATCTATAGGTAGATGAAAGAGGAGAGCATATTTTGATATCTCCTTGACACACATTTCTTTATACTAATAAGACCAGTTGCACCTTCATTTCATTTCAAGTTGTGTTTTTTTTTTTAATAATTTTTTAAAAGTAAAATATTTTTTTTTTGTTAAGATGAGTTCTTAAAAACTATTTTTAAAAAATAATTTATTATTATTATTTTTAATATAACAGATAATAAGTTTTGCGTGAACTTATTTGTTTTGAAAATTAAACTAACAAACAAGTTTTTATTTTTATTTTTAAAATTATTTTAAAATGTAATATTTTTTTTTAAAAAAATAAAAAATAAAATAAAAAATAAGGCTTAAATTTTTCTTAATAATTTTATCCTTAAGAAACGATGTAGAAAGTTTTAAGGATTGTTATAAATTTTTCTTTAAATCTTTTCTGCTAAGGTTGTAGTTAAAAAAAGAGAGAGGAAAATATGAGCTTTTCTTGCCTTTTTTCTCAAAAAAAAAAAAAAAATTGTCAAAAATATAATAAATTGCTGCACATTTTTATAAGATATTTTTTCACAGAAAATAATCAAAACATCATAAATTTTCTAAATAAAAATATGCATGCAATAACTAGAATTTTCGTAGTGGTAATTTTAAAAATAAAATAAAATTAGTGTCAGGTAATTATTTATAACTAAAATAATATTTTCAATCTTAAAAATATTACTATGACAAAAAAATAATTTAACTTGTGCACTATTTATGTAAAAAAAAAAAATACCCTTAACCAATTATAATATATTGTTAATATATTTTATAGTCAGTGATCTTTATGACATCACAATTCAAAATCAAATAACAATAATTAAAAAATTTTCACACCGTAAATGTATTTGAATTAAATTTAAAAGAATAAAAATTATAAAATGGATAAAATAAATAATATTTATTTACTCTTTAAAAGTGTTGATTTAAATATGATATGAATTTTTTTCTACAGTAATATCTTATGTATTGTTCATTGATATTATCTTTTAAATATCTTTGACTTCATAGAAACAATATTAATAATTTATTATTTATAAACATTGCTTTATTATTATTGTGTAATTTTAATAAATTGTATTTTATTTTTTTTGATTTTTTTGTTACTGAATAATATACGTGTTTTTGAATTATTTCTCACTTTCAATTTTGGCTTTCTCATGTTTTGATTTTATCAAATGTAATTTTATACTGTAGTTTTTAACATATATGATAATTTCTTTTGTTATAATAATCATAGAAGTAAGAAAGAAAATAATATTCAAGATTTGGAGAATCAAATTATATTTACAACCTTATAAATCAAAATAGATTTTATAAGATAATTTTCATTTCATACCAATTAAAACAGGTAATAATTATTTTGACCATTGATATAAGTAAGTTTCTTATTGGATATGACTTTTCTTATTTATTCTAGGGGTTTTGTTTAAATAAGTTGTGAATAAGTTTTTATAAAAGAAGAAAAATAATATAAAAAATCAATAAAACTACTTTAGAAGTTAAAATTAACTTGTATTTATTTATTTTTTAGAAAATAATATTATTTAATTTATCTAAAACTTAAGAAGATAAATTATTTTTAACTGATTTAAGAATTTTATTTATTTTATATTATTTTTCCTAGTTTAGCTAAAAAGAAGCTTAGTGAAATATTATTTAGATACTTACTATTGTGATAATTTTTGTAAATAGTTTAAAAACTATGGATAGAAACAATAGTACTATATTTTTTAAGGTGCAAGGATTGCTTTCTTTTATGCTTTTGTTTGGATTAAGGTATTTAGAGGGAGGAAAATTAGGGAGAAAGAAAGAAGATTTAGGTGTCTGAACAAAGCCAGAAGATAGAAAAAGGAAGGGACTTCATGACTTCGTTTTTAGTTTCATTTATTTTATTATTTAAATATTTCTATTTAAAAAATATTATAATAAAAAGTTGACATTTTTAATTAATTTGATTATTATTATTATTATTATTAATATAATTTAATTATTTTTATTTTTACTAATTCAATTAAGCAAAAAGATCATTTTATTTTCTTCTAATCATATTTTAACTCGTTCAAATAATAAATTCTTCTACTCAATTTCTAGTTTTTTTTATTTTTTAATCTGTACTATACCTCGTCCAACTAGATTATTCAAAATTTGAGGAGATAAAGATACTTAGATCAAAAACTGAAACAAAAGAAAGCATTAAATTATAAATAAGACTTCAGGCAAGAAAAGTAGAGAGTCTCTTTATAACATGGAGAGATAGAGTTAATTTAATAAGAAAACAATCTATAGCAAAAATTTCACAAGCAAGTTACTTCTTTGTGGTTGTAGTTAATTAGAGAAAGTGTCATCCATGGGCATCCAGGGAAAAGCATTAACCAATCATGCATGGATGAGAAAACAACTTGAACCTAAATCTCTATTTTGACTTAAAAATTACATAGTTTCAAAACATCTTATTATTATTATTATTATTATCGTCAAAGTAACAAACCCATAATAATTAGGATAAAATATGTTTACTTATGTGAAAAAAAAATATTTTTAAATTATGGTCTCTTAAAAAAAAATATTAGTTAGTTATATTGACAACTTTTTAAAAATAGGTTTGTAATGACATGACACGGATCAAGTTATATCATATCACGGGCCATTTATATACATCACACATTATTATTAAGTGATAATGGTAATATTTTGTAAGGATAACTAGTATCTTTTTTAAGGGCATTGATTAAAGAATTATAATTATTAAAAAATATATAAATTTTTTTTTCTATTTTTTATATTTAATTTTTTTTCTTTCATGTAGGTCACTTGAAACTACTTTTTTAATGAAAATTTTGAAAATACATGCCTAATTAAAATATTAAAGACATATATTTTCAATCAAAAGATAATATCAAATTACATTTTCTATGATAGCAGGAAATATTTTATATTATATTTATTAAAATAATAGTTTTTCATTTGAAAATGTTCACAAAAATTTATAACAAGCTAAAAATATAAAACTTTTCAAAGCACATTATTAATCAATATTTTGGAACACATTTAATCTGAATTGGAAGAATAGATAAAGGCTTGTGTAATAATTAGAGGAAATAATAAAGAATATAATAAATTAAATCTATAAATTTAAAAAAATTCAACTTAAAACTAAATGGATCAATAGAGGAATATGAAAGATGTAAAGAAATTTTTTAGATCAAAATTTCAATATTATTTTGTGCACAATTTTTAAAAATTTTAATATACATTTTAATTAAAAATCAATACGTTAAAATTTAAATTATTTTTAAAATATCATAGTAATTTTAATAAAAATAATTTAATCATTTAAATATAATTTATATATTATTTAATAATTTTATTATCTCAAATATTTAATAAAATAATAATATATTTTCTATTTTAGTATCTTTACACGAACCTCTGTGCTATAATATCACCTTAAAAGGGTCTAATTTTGAATATTGGTTTCCTCGTAGGCAATGGCTGTTAGTGACAGATTGTGCTTTAAAATGCAGCAGACAAAGTGAGAACTGAAAGCACTAAACATTGACACTTGGAAAGGTAACAGACAATGACAAATGGAATCAGTTGCAAAGGCAGTAGGCAAAAGTGGAAATGGAGCAAACACCCCTCTCTTATTCTTAATATATTCGTTACAAACATCAAATTGCACCCTTCAATACTAAATATTGTTCACCTTCCCCCTAAAATGTTGCTGATGACAGTTACAAATGGACGGTGAAAACTAAAACTCCAAACACAAAGCCCACCAATATTAGAACTCACTATCCCCACCCATTTTTCTTAATCCACTTTGCCCTCAATTCTTTTCCTTCATAACACACTAATCCACAATCCTTCAAGGCGGTGAGGCTAGGCAGGGTGGTTCCCCTTGCTGCCTCAGCCACCCCATACCCATCACCCAAGACGGTAATTTATTTTATCGTTTAATCATGAGCGACCAAAAGCAAAATGATGCGGTGTCGTCTTCTTCTTCATCGACCTTGACGAGCGAGTCAGAGGAGGAGTTGCAGCACATGGCATTGGCCCCACCCTTGTGGAAGAACAGGAAGAGGCTTTCTAAGCAGTTGTCCATGTGTGAGAAGCCCAGAGACATTGCATGGGAGAAAAGGAGAAAGCAAGAGCGAAGAAGAAGCGCTAATGTGTGTGATGATCTCACGGATGAGGACCTGAATGAGCTTAAAGGCTGTATAGAACTTGGATTTGGGTTCAACGAGGAAGATGGTCAGAGACTTTGTAACACGTTGCCTGCACTTGACCTATATTTCGCCGTTAACCGCAGGTTGTCTCCTAGCCCTGTCTCTACCCCTCAGAGCCGTTCTTCTTCCCTCGGAGGATGTTCTTCTTTTGGAAGCCCAAGGAGTGAGTCTGACTCGTGGAAAATTTGTAGCCCAGGTTGTTGAATGCTTAAAATTGTTGTTTTTAGATAACTTGCATGCGTGTGTTGTGCTTTGCTCATCATGGGTGTGTGCATGTGTCTGCAGGCGATGACCCGCAACAGGTGAAGACCAAGTTAAGGCATTGGGCTCAAGCCGTCGCTTGTTCTGTCATGCAGTCTTCTTGAATTCAAACAATGTCCATGTTTTGTACAGGTTTCTAGAAGAGAGAAGAAGAAAAATTAACCAGAAAAAAGAAAGAAAGAAAGAAACAATGAAGCGGAAAGAGGAGCTAGCTCGGCTAAGTTTGAAGAGGTTCTTCATTCTGGGGTTTTTTGTTGGAGGCTAACTAATTGAATGGTTGGATCCAATTCGAGGGTTGGTTAAGGATGATATTAATTAATGGTCCTTTAACCAATCACCCCATAATATTTTCTATAATGCTTAGCCTTTTCTCTTGGTATGGTAATCTCTCTCGCAGGTCTATTCATTTGGGGCACAGGTGAGACACAAAAGCATACATTTGGTTTGGTTGTGTTCTCTCCTTAATTACCATGCATTAATTGTTGAGACACCTTCAATTATATATGAGTAGATAAGTTGTTCTATTCTACCAATCCTTAGCTTAGGGCATCCTTTGACTTCGCATGACTTGATTGTAAAAGATGAAGAGAAGTCTAATTGTAAAATTGTACTTCTAATTGTTTCATGCTCGTTCTCTCTTTCCCCAAACCACTCTCTCCTTTTTACTGGATTCTTTTGGTTGTTGAGAAAAAGGTAAAATATCCAAAGTTAAATACCAAAAAGAATAATATATCCAAAAATTTAGATGATACCAACATACAAGAGAATTCGGATACACACAAGAAGCTCACAGTTTATGTTTGTATCAAATGGACTTCTTTTAAAAAGGAAAAATGAAATAAACATTTTCTTTGGAAATTCAGTACTTGCATGGAAACGGGTAGCAGTGGAGTTCACAATCTTATTAATACAGCGCCAAGTTTGAATAGAGTATTCTGGGTATGAGGTTAATACACCTCATCTGAAGTCAGTAGTGAACTAAAAACAAACAAGAAGTGTGTTTTTGTGCATCGGGAGCTTTTATAATTTAATTTTTTCACAAAAGAAGGAAGGTTAATTAATTTCAAATCGATCCTTATAATAAAAATAATTCATTTCTTACTATATATACCTACAGTTATCGTAAGCTAAATGAAAAGAATATAATGCGTTTTATCAATATGGCAATAAAAGGTAGGCTGCATGTATAAAAATATAATGCTTAATTATTTAAGCCTAAATATTTTTAACATGCTCTATTAGTTATGAAATGAAAAACTTATCTAATTTAAATCAAATTAATGGGATGTGTAATGTAATATTTGAATACTGAAATACTGTAAAAAAAAATTTCACTAATTGTCACCGCTTTAAGTGCTTAACAGTGTTTCAGCAAGTAAATTTGAGTTGGGATGAATTTAATTATATAAAATTAACTTTATTTAAAAGTAACTTTTACATAATTTAATTTTTATTTATTTATTTAAAATTATAATAAAATTTAGAACAATTTTTTTAACTTGATACAAAGTTATAATTAATCACATTAATTTAAATATGAATTTAAAGACAACATTAATTTTAATAAAAAAAAACATTCAAATATCAATCTTTTTAACACAATCACGTTATAATGAAATAAATGTAATTTTATTATAATTTGACATGTATCCTAAGATACAAATAATAGAAATTGACAGAATTAAACAATAGCTTGTAAAAAAAGAGTGGTAGTAACTAATTTTTTAAAATATATTTTTAATTTATTTTTTAAAATTTTAAAATAATAATTAGTTAAAGAATTCATAATTTTAATTTAAAATATTAATGAATTTTTAAAATATATTTTTAAAAAATATATTGTTTATTTTCTCTTTCTTACAAATTACTTAAGGTTGTGGTAGGATAAGGTAATTAAATTTTTTAAAGAATTAAACATTTAAATTTTTACTATTTTAAAATATATTTTTTTTTGTAGAAAGCAGAAAAATAAACAAAAAAAATTATAATATTAAATATAAGACTCTCTTAACTCAAAGAAAAAATTTCAAGTTTGTATGAAGTGAGATTAAATCTTTAAAATCATAATTTTTAAAATATTTTGTTTCGATATAATAATTAATTTTTCTTCATTTTAAATATTTTTATTTAGATAGAGTAATTAAATTTCTTTTTTTTTAAAATCAAAATATTACTATATTTAAAAAAATAATTTAAAATATAAAAATTTAACTTATAGAACTAATTAACTGTAATCAAGTAAAAATATAAATGAAAAAAAGTAATTCCAAAATCTCACTTTTTTTATGATTTATAATTCTTTGATTTTAGTCGATTAAAACTCTCACTAAAGTTGCTAAATTTTTTAAAATTAAATATTCAAATAAAAAAATTTAACTCATAAATTTATAAATTATTTAAAAAATAAATTATTTACCTAAATTATCCCATTTAAGCACATTAAAAAAAATAAATTTCTAATTTTTAATAAATTGACGGAATAAGTAATAACAGTATGATTTTTCTTGAAAATTAATAAATAAACAACAACAATATTTATACATTATAACAGTATTTTATATTTCTTTCACCTCAATTTTATCACTTTTTATTATTTTATATTATTTATTTTTCTTTTTATGTGTTTCCTTTTTTTTTTAATAACTTTCCATCTCTCTCGTTGTTCATATATAATTTCTATCACCTAAAAATAGATTCACGAGTAACATTGTTCATAAAAATAAAAAATAAATCTTCAATTCAAAATTAAAACAACTCATCATTTAAACTGTTTTAAACTTGTTATTATTATTATTATTATTATTATTATTATTATTATTACTTACTTCTACCTATTTCATATCCATAATTTAAAAATGCATTTTAAATATCCTTACCAATATAATATATATAAAAAAAATCCTTACCAATGCTAAAAGAACATTTTGGAAAATGAAAAGGGGGCAAAGCAAAGCCAGAAAAAGAGGGGAGAGAAAGATAAAAAGAAAAGAGCCCGCCCAACCCCTTTCTCTCAATTTATCAATCGATTCGAATCTATATATTAATATACACATTAGACAGAATAAAAGTGTGTCCATGTTTCAGATCTAACCGTCCCAAAATGTCCACCATACCCACCGCCGGCTACGGCACCGTCGGCGGCACCCCCAACCCCACTGAGCCCCCGCCACCGAACATCCCTTCCTCCAATCTGATCGCCACTCCCCGCTCATGGCGGGAGTTCTTTGACCTCTCCGCCCTCTCACGTCCCTTCAACTACGACGACGCCATGCTTCGCCTCCGAAGAAACCTCAGCTACTTCCGCTTCAACTACGCCGCCGTGATACTCTTCATCCTCTTCCTTAGCCTCCTCTGGCATCCCCTCTCCATGATCCTCTTCCTCATCCTCCTCGTTGCCTGGTTCTACCTCTACTTCTCTCGCGATCGCCCCGTCGTCATTCTTAACCAAACCTTCGATGACCGAACCGTCTTCTTCGTTTTGGGCCTCGTCACTGTCGTTGTGCTCGTCTCCACCCACGTGGGCGTTAATGTATTGGTCTCGTTGATTGTGGGTGTTATCGTTGTTGGGTTGCATGCCGCGTTTAGGGTTACTGAGGATTTGTTTCTCGAAGACGAAAGTTCGTTGCTTTCTGTTGTGGGAAGTCAACCTCCGAGAACAAATTATACCCCGATTTGATTTTATTTCACAAGTTTGGTTCTGTTTTGTTGTGCGAGGTGTTTTCAGTTCTGGGCACTGGTTTACCATCGAGTTAGTTTTAGATTTTCTAATTTGGGAATTCCAATTGTGAAGAAGGGAGAGTTCAAATTCAAAGCTGGGTCTTTTGTTTTGAAGGGTAGTCCTGGCAATGATGACTATGAGAATGTGGATTTTTGGGTGTTCAGTGACTCTTACATGTTGCTTGACGTTCAAGCTGCTGATCCTGCCACCTTGGTTTATTCGGTTTGGATTGGGGTTGTAACGGTATGTTTGTAGTGAAGCATTGAATTAGAAATTGGAATCGGGTGTGTTTTGTCTAGATAGACACGAGAGTTTTCTGAGGCAGAGGATCTATTCAAGTAGTGACTGACAATGACGATGCAGCTATTTTGCTTGTTCATCTTGTTTGTTACTTTTTCAATTCCATGTTTCGATTCTATTTAATAAGTTCGCGTATTTTGCTGCATAAACTCTTTTTCCACTGTTAATTTGTAGTATGGTTAATATCTCACAATTGGGTATAGTTTTGTTAGCTGTTTGCTTTCTTCTGCGTTATCGATGGTTAATTTTATTAATTTGTTCTACTTTGAGTTCATTATGAAATGCCGATTGTATTTTACACTTGTAATTGTTCATTTCCTAAAATCTGGTACAGGGCATATGACTTAAATTGGTTTGCCTTTTATTGATTATATAGCCATTTATTTATCAATTTTCTGAAAGAAAGTGAAATTCTTTTCGCGCTCATTATTGTTGAATGTTGCTGGAAAAGAGTAAAGAGCTCAGAAAAGGTAAAAGGGAGAAATTTGGGAAGAAAGGAATCAGAATATTATAATGAAGCTTATTAAAAGGTATCCAATCGATGGGAGGGGGGTTATTATGTGCTGGTTAATGCAATGAGTAGCACATGTCTTCTTTAAATTGGAAATTAGCGTCCTCTGGTTTTTCCATTTTTATGTGAGAGCAAATCAATGCCATCATTAACGGTGGTATGAGAATATTAACTGTCTTCACTTTTCTGTTTGGGTGATTTTTCAAATATGGTTATTGGTTTTTATGTCACTGAATATTGGAACGTCTGAGTTTCACATACTTGATGCTTGGTTGTTTTGGACCTGCAAGTCAAGATGCAGCTCTAAAGTGTATGCATTACTCTGTCAGATCACATGGATGAGGTATTGTCCTACTGCAGATAATGGCGTGTCAATTTTAACTAAAATTTCCCATATATGAACACTTGATGTATAACTCTATTCGACCACTGATTATGTTCTTGGTAGGCGTTGGCAACCTTTGTAAAATTAGGAAACTTAGTATTGGCCTTTTGGCATAATTATGTCCATGTAGATTTATTTAAGTAAGAAGTGTGGCAACTAGGCCATTGATTAAGGTATTGGCTCGGTAGGAATGTCTGAAAAATGCACTACTTGAATTTAAATTTCCTCGTTGGTACTCGCATCAATGGTCAATTTGCACTTGCTGTGAACATTCTCAACTGTGGTAGATTGCTTTCAATGATATGTTAACAAAAAATAAAAGTAGAAATTCATGAAGACTCAAGAATGATGAAGTTGTTGGAACCCCTTTCGTGTGTTCTATCTGCCATCAACTCTAATATAAATTAATTGTAGATATATTTCATTATTTCACTTTACATATTCTTCTACCTGATACTAGGTCAAGAAATCACTCTGTTTGGAAAATAATTTTTTTTTAAATTTATTTTATATCGAATTGAGCAATTAGAATTACAGTATTTTAGGTAACGTAAACTTCAGGAAAAGAGGGTGATATTCTAGTTTAAGACAAAAAAACCCAAAACTAAAAAAGATATTATGATTTATTATTTGCGTGACTTTATTGTGCTTAATTCAATCAACTTTTGGTGTTAAAACAGTTTTGATCAAGGGTACAAAAATTTTTACATTTTTTTCTGGAACAAAACATGACCAGTCAAGTCAATTGCTTGAATTTAATGTAATAGTCAACACTCCCATCAACGGTGGTCATTCGATCATAGAAAATTTGTATGGAATTTTCATACTATTTATCATTTTTGGTGTTAAAATATTACATATCTTCAGTTTTTTCTTTTCATCCGAATATACTGTTTGATATGAAGCACCACAATTTCTCATGTCAAAATAACTTCATTAAGTTTAAATTTTATTAAAATATATTAACCATTTCATTTTGAAAATTGAATCTTGGATAAAAGAAATTTCGGAAGAGTACCTTGTGATGAAAATCGGAAACAATCACAACTCAAAGGAAAAGCGTTTCCCAGAATTGAGATAACAGAAATCATAATTGAAATAACATATCGAGGGACAGTGTGAAGACTCTGGTTGTGTAGGCCTCATAGTGGAAAGTTCCCATTAAGAGTATGATAAATGCAACTAGCATGGTTGAAGGTGCCCTGTAAGTCAAACGCTCTTGCAGGCTTGGATGGTTCTCACTTTCATTCATACCAAGAGAAAGACATCATTGGACTTAGATCAACAAGAAATATTAAATGTTTAATGATCCAAAGAATAACGACAGATGAACAAATTTTCAGTCAGGAGTAAAACAAATTCATATAAACTCATCGCATGGTACTACATGAACAATTCCCTAAGCAGCAATATCAGCGAGAATGGTACCAAAAGTCAAAACAGTTGAATATGTATATGTAAAGTTCTGAAGGCAGAATGATATAAATAGAATAGGGAATTTTCTCAAGAAGGCAAGGCCTTTCGACAATAGGACAAAACCATCACAAAATCCTTGGCTGAGGACCCCACAGACGCTGGTATCTTTTTTGAGGTTGATGCTGTCCGGAACCATAGATCTACTAAGTTATGCAGTTGCAGAGATGGGAGCACTGGCTGACCCCGGCACATTATTTCCACCTGCGCAAATTAGAAAACAGTAACAGTCTATTGCACCAGCCAATTTGCTTATGTTTGACTTGAATTATTATTTTTGCTTTGCAAAGAAAATTTGTTGTAATAGTAATATTTGTCCAAATAAAAAAGTTCAAGTCTGATGGCAGTTCAAAGTTCTTAACCTGCAAATCATGAGGTAATTGAAATTCACATAGTACACTGATTTGCCAAATAATAAGTCGGTCAATTATCTGATACAACCCTAGTATTGAAATATCCTTGAGCCGTTTAGAAAAGAAAAAGGGCTGTATATATGGGAAATTGAGGCAGCGTTTTCACTTGGTAAAACCAGGACCAAAGGTGAAAGGACTAAGAAGGTATATTTTCAGTGCCTTCAAATGTTAATTCAGTTTTTAAAGCCTACGAGATGATTTGGTGTTGAAACTTCAGAAGAATTCCCTTTCCAATATTTTCATTCTCTTTACATAACGAAATTGTGTGGGTGCATGGGCGTGTAGCAATGGAGATTCTATTGCTGTACTCAGTAGTCAGTAGTTGTGCATCTGTTATATTTGCTGCTTTCGATTACATAGAAAAGTACAGAATTTTAAAAATAAAATCTGGGACAGTCCCTAAACTCTAGCTTTCATAGTTGCATTAATTTCTTATGGTAGCCTTGGTGGACAATGTCCACAAGGCTTGTACTATGTTTCTTAGTTCTTAGAAGGTAGTGATTATAATTTACTCACTTCTGCTTCGCTGGCAAGATTAAGTTTCTTCACTAGGTACTTCTGAATAAATGAGACAGGCACGGTACCATCCCTGTGATGAGGTCAGAAACAAAGAATTATACAATTATGACCTATGAATCCTTATCATGAGAAAGGTAATATATTCAAGAAAAGAGAAAAGAGTAAAGAAAGAGGACAAGCAAGTAAGAAACAATAGAGCCAAAGAAGCTTGAAATATCAACATATTTCAAATGATTTAATGTGGAAGTTGAAGTTAAGTTCTCTGCTAAAACTGGGACTCAGACAATGACCATCAATACGTGCATCAACCATCTCGAATAACAGCAAAACAAATCAACATATGACTTAGACAGTGATCCTCAATCTCCTGATTTCTGAATGTAAGGTTGTTCCAAGAAAATCCGTCCACAGCTAAATTACAAAATATGTAAGATTAACTTTGTGCTATTTGCTGCCTGAACATCATAACATCTGTGAGTCATATCTTTAAATGCAGAAATGTATAATTTTCTCTTGGGATGCAGTAATCCTCAGAGTTTATGAAATCATGAGAGATCATATGAAAATAAAAAGCACCATTTTATCTTATTGATTGTTAGCCTAAATTGGACTCCAAACGAGAAAATTTATATTCTGTTCAATGCACAAGCCAAAGTTGTACTCACAATAGCAAAATCAAGAAAATCTTTAAAATCTGTAATGAGTCAGAAGAATTACTTTATTCTTAAGTAACATGCTGAGATTTGTGGCAAGGGAACATCTCCTTTCCTGAGTAATAACATTAATTTCTGTAAGGTCCACAGAAGATCAAAACTTTATACTTAGTATGATTGTCGTATATGTAAAGAACTTACTGGTCCTCTGAAGCAACTAATGAAAACCAAATGGGACTGTTTTTTCTGTTGCTCTTTCCTCCTGTTGCATCTAGCAGGACAGGAGATGAGCCAGACATCTCAGATGCTGCAACTCTTTTCTGACCAGCAGGACGCAACCTTCTTCTCTTCACCGGTCCTGATGGCAAGCTGTTTCCATCCTTGTCATCTCCAAATATTGTTTTATGTCCAGTATCTTTATTTTTGTTTTTAGGAATGTTTAATTCACTCTGGACAGAAGCAGGTAGGTCTGTTCTGGTTGTAATTTCAGGCGTATCTTGTCCACCGTGAGGAGTAATTGGAGACTCTAATTTGGCCAGAGGAGTTGCTTGTGAATTTGACCTGGAGGACTTTGTTCTGTTGGCAGCTTCAACAAGACAGTTTAGTGGTGTCCAGAGATCAACCTTCCCTTCTGTATGTTCCACACTGTTCTCTGCATCTTCATTGGGCTTATGCTTCTTAGAAGGCTCAGCCACGGAAGAATCCTACAAAAATATAATGAATTAATGATTATACAATGGCCATTATTGCATTATACCCACGCTTCATGACCATACTATGACATGAAGCAGAGGCTTTCTTGATGTCAAATAGAAACCAGCAAAAGTCTAAAAAAAATAGAAAAGTAAGACAAGTCCTGGTGATAACCTACACCTTTCACTTTCAGAAGTCATATTCGACGAATCAGGTAAATTGAACATACCGTATTATCTTCACCATTTGTTTCTTCCTTCTTTATGGATTCTTCAAGTAGAAAGCTGCATCCACGTAAAGCAGCAGCCTTTCTTGTACTGGTTTTTGTTCTCTTTCCTGTAAAGCCAGGTTGCATTGAAACCTTGGGAGCACTTACAACCAATGATGAAAGTGATCTTTCTTTCCTTTTTGCAGGCAAGGATATTGAAGACAAAACTTCTTGGGCCTTGATCTTTTTTCTTTTAAAAGGGAATATTTTTGCCCTTATATCTTGCAAATTATGGTCTGGCCTGCATATAATAAACAGGAACCCTTGCTTATTTCACAGAGATTTTCCTACAGATTGACTAGACTGCTGGTTTTCAAAAATCTACAAAATAATTTATGCATGCATTCCTCTAAGAAGTTACTCATTCAAATCTAACATGCTTGAATATGAGAAAGATGTCACTCTGATTGAGCTTTTCATATTGAAGATCCATTATATAAAAACATCAGTCTTCACCAAAATTCACAAGCTGCAGATGAAATGCACATGTAAGTTCCAACCGCATTGAAAATGTAATCTATTTGCCATCTTTTTAGACTTTAGGCAAAAGGATGCTTTTTAAAATATAATAGATAATATTTTTACAGAGCTAAATTTTATGTCCAAATGGTTTAGGTCAACAGTTAAACAATTATATGTTACAAAATTAAGAAAGATGCGGCAAACATTATTTTGTGACTGATATTTCTGAAAGTAGGGAAAAGAAATTCAACTAAAAGAAAGAGAAGGAGTTTAACAAAGTATTAAGTAATTACATTGTGAAGGATATTTAAGGCCACGACTTTCATGTGATTGTACTAAGGATAAACCAGTTCTATAACAAGAAAGAAAAGGGCAGAGGTTGATCATGAACATTGATAACCAGTAGAGACAAGCAAGGGAAGGAAGGACAAAAGAAACAGAATAAACAAACCAACAGATATTAATACATCTACAGCCAAAATTCCAGCTGCATGTTTGTGTAGTACAGTTCAAATAAGTCATAAATTACACAAACTGCGACTTTAAGTTGGCAATGGAAGACAGCAACCGACCTGAGTTTTTCCACCGGAAGGCAGCCAAGATCAATATTGCACACTGGGCAGCTATCCATCTCCTCATCCGAGAGTTTCTCATATATGCACTTCCTGCAAACTGGTGGAGGTTTCATTGGTCAGTGCATTGTACAGAAGACCCTTGAAGGTGTCAAGCAATGATCTCAAAAGAGGTGCAAGCAAGAAAGTGTACGTGTGAGATTCAGAACTGTCATAAATATCATGTGCTGCTCGAATTATAAAACAAACATACTATGAAAGTCCACCACAACTACACTTCCTCAGAAAACTTCATAACAGTGTCCCACCTTACATTCTGATTGTAAACGAGGAATGACCATAATAATGTCACCCACACCCATGCTCCATTTCCACTTAGGCAAAGGAAATTGAAATAAGACGGAACAGACACAATTAGGATGATTCTGATTCCATTCCTTACCCGTCAAATCATAGAAACCCAAACAACCGAACAAACACAAAAACGTAAAGGACATATCAGATATAGTGACTCATGTGAGTCCTGTTGCACCATAACTGTAAGAAGACAATAGTTTAACGTTCTCTTCACGCAATAGCAGTTAGCACAGCACAAAAATCACAAAATATTCATGCCATAACATAATCAAGACCAAGAGGCTTGGGTAATCAGTGATTAGAATGAATGTTTGAAAGAAACCCAGATCATGAAAATCACCAATCACACAGTGCATTGAAAACCCAAATCAAGTAAATCCAGGGAATTGGATATAAATCACAAATCAAATAACCATAAGCAAGAACTCAGAAGGGTGAACGAAGAATACACTGCAGATGAAGATAAAACAAGAGCAACGTCAGAATCTGAAAGAGAGAAGAAAGCGGAAACAGCATAAAAATCAAATTAGCAAAGAAACAACAACAACAACAACAATAAGAGAACGTAAGAACAGAAACACAAACAACAGAAAGGGGGTTATAGAGAGAAAGAAGAGAGACGAACAGGTATGAAGGCAGAGAGAGATGGTGGTAGCATCTTTGAAGAGGTTATTGCAAAGAGGGCATGTCATGCATGCTCGTAGCGTATTTCTCTTCACCTTCACGACTTGTCCCGACACCATCTCGTTTCTCACGATAATTAAGGTTGCACTCTTTCTCCCTATAGGAATGGACGTGAAGCCGATATGGATCTGAGCACTCACGCCTTTTGGGGGCGAAATCGCGATATGGGTTTCAATTGTTGCCACCAAAATTACGTACAGATGAAGCCGCCACCGTTCAATGTTGTTGTTGGACGGAGACGAAGAAAATAGCGCATGAGAAGAACCGAAGCAATACACACGCCATACATACACTACTAACAAACCAATGCTTATTGTCCCGTCCCGTGCGTGTAATGTGTATTCACGTTTGACTTCAACTTCAACTCTCTCTCTCTCTCCCCGTTTCTCCTTCGATTATTACTGTTTACTTTAGTAGTAGCTTTCGTTAACTGTTTACCCCAATTTCCTCACGCCACCCTTTTCCTTCTTCTTTCCGCTTCCCTCTTCATTTTCTTTCTCCGTTTCCCCTATATATAGCAAAATATTCTGCCAACAAATATTACAAATCTTCTCTTCTCCCTGTTTCCTCGTTATATTCAATTATGTAAAAAACATATATAGTAATGCTGCCGTTATTTTATTTTATTTTTGTCAATTATTAAATTTAATTTTTAAATAGTGAAATAATCATGTGTAATTTTTGTAAAATTGGACGTAACTAACCTGTCGTTGAAGTGTATGCACGTAACCAATATTGTGTTAACATTTTTTTCAAGTGTACGAGCGTAAGTGCTAGATAGTTTGTGAAGCTGCAAATTTAGATACAGAATATTGATGGGAATGCCTTGGAATCTCTAACATCACAGTTGACTTATGAATGCTAGACTCTAGCTATCTATGCATCATCCAACTGATAAATCGCATAGCATATTATGTGGTCATAATTAGTAGACGCAAATTAACATGACTTTCTGTAACACTCATTAATTAATGGGTTGAACCTAAGCCAACAAATTTGTTTATTTATTTTGAACAAATTTGAAATTTTATATATGTGGAAACTTTTCCTTTTGTTCCCCTTTCCATGGAGGTGAGACAAAAGTTATTACAAAATGGACCTAGTTTTACTGCTTACTAGGCTCAGTTCATTTATGAGAGAGAGAAATGTTTTTTTTTTTGTTTTTTTATTTCTCCATCTTTTATTGGATCAGATATATAATTGCATATGCAGGCAGGGTGCCCACTTGTGGCATATTTTCCCCCTTTATCCTTACTTCTGGCTATGTTGTATGCTCTTTTGTTTTATTATAAATCATGTTGTTTTAATTTAATTATTAAAAAATGTATTAGACAATAAATATTATAATTTAACCTTTCAAAGTGCATATGCATGTTCTTTTGTTCTCAATCCACTGTGTAACTGAAAGAAGATTGTTGGCATTAGATCAAAATATAGCAGACGTGGCCATTCTGTATTTCTGCAATCCATTTATGTCATCGCCATTCATGGTGCAGCAATAGTAACTAATCACATACATGCAATCTATCCTTGTCCTATGACCACATATATATATATATATATATATATATATATATATATATATATATATATATATATATATACTAGAAAGGTGATATGTGCGATGCATAAATAAATTATTATGTCATGTATCATATAATAAATAATAATTATATAAAATATATATGATAATATTTAAATTGTTTTAAAATTTAAAATTAATTAATATATTAATATTATTATTAATAAAATTATTTCATATATTATATTAAGATTTATAATATACTTTTACATATTTATAAATTAACTTTAAAAGTAAAAAAATTAAACTCAAATATTATTTTAATTTATAAGATTATAAATTTAAATCTATAAAATTTAAAAATACTCTTATAATTAATTTATAATAATTTAATATGTATACATACCACAACATAAAGATCCATAGTAAAAAAATAAATTTTAATATATTTAAAATTTTTTAAGACAAAAATTATATATCTTATCTTACAAAATTATATGGCACACAATTTAAGGATAAAAAATATTTATTTTATTGAATAAGCTTATTTTGTATTTTTGAAACAACTGTCATGTATCATAATTTAACCACTTATTATTAAATTATATATTTATTACTTAATCTGTTATTTTAAAATTTAAAATATAAAATATTTTATATATTGCATTAAGACTTACAATATACTAAAAACAGATTTTGTAGGACTAAAATTATTGAAAGAATAAAATAAATATTAACCATATTTATAAATACTAAAAAACATTTTTTATCTTACAAAATTATATAGCACACAATTTTAGAACAAAAAAGATTAATTCTCTTATGTCTAGTAAATATGTCCGAGCATTATATATATATATATATATATATAATTTAGTTATAAAATAATTATAATTAAATATAAAATTTATTATTTTTAATATAACAGAAAGAAAAAATATAAAATAAAAATTTTGGTTATTTTTTAAAATAAATTATCTATTAAAAATAAATTTAACAGTTAAAAATAATATATATGTGACTTTAAACTTTAAAAATGTTATTAATAATAATTTAATCATAAATTAGTAAATATATTTATATGTCACATAAATTTGTTTATATTGTATATTAGTATATATTAATATTATAAAATATAATTTAAAAATAAAAAATATATAATAATAAAATTATATTATATTGAATAATATTAAATATAAATAGATTAAAAAAATAAGATAAATAAATTTTCATATGCAAATTTTTATATACTTTATATATTTTAAAATTTCAATTAAGATTTAAATAGAAAGTAAAAGAGAAGAATAATTATATTGAATACAAAAATAAATTTTTATATCAATTAAAATTATACATGTTGATATAATATAAACTTTATGAGTCACATATAAAACATAGACAAATATTATGACAAATATAAAATTATACATGTTAATATAATAATATTTAAACTCTTTGAAAGTTTAAAATTAATTAGTATATGTTAATATTATTACTAATAAAAATATTAGTTATTTGAAAGAAAGAAATATTAATGAAGCACTTAAATCAAAGTGTGATAAGAATTTTTCTAAAATAATTTAAAAGTTAGATTTATATATTCAATTTTTTTTTCATTCATATGACATTGGAAGAGAATATAATGGTTCAAATATATTAAAATATTAGCAAATAATTTTATAACTAAACATAAAAAAAGTCACATATAAATAAAAATAAAATTAAATCCGTGAAAATTAAGCATTTAACTTTTTTTTAATGATGACTTCTTTAAAGACTCAGTCCTTGAATCTTGTGTTTGTGACTCCTCAACAATTAATGGACTCATTTCATTTTCATTCATTACCATCCTGCAGGGTTGCTTGGTAGCAAGAGCTACTTCAATAGAAACTATTTGGGAATCCTAACACAATATAAATTATAATCAACATTTAAATCAATATTTTTTACAATATTGTTATTCATTTGAAGTCAATTCATTTACTACCTTGGTAATATCAATTATTTGCTCATCTTCAATATTACTCATGGTTAAGCCAGCACCTTTATTCAAAGTCTTCATGCATCAAACATAATATAATTTTTTTTAGAGATTTGATAATAAATAAATTTATCAATTGAAATTTCATTTCAATTTGAAGACGATTAAATTAATTAAAAACAAATTACAACTTTCAAATTATTAGCATTTTGAGTTGACAAAGTGTCCTCTGAATTTTCTTCTACTTCATCATTGTTCCACTAATATACAAGATTTAATTATTTTATTTTGAAATCAAAATTTGACACCTTTATTTCAATCATTAATAATTTTAAAAATATACCTTAATACCGTGCAATGACTTAAACTGGTCAATTAGATCAACACTATCAATAAGTCTCTTAACATTGCATAAAACTCAATTAGTATCTAAATTTGCTTGAGTAATTTCAACTTTGAATAGAAAGAACTTGAATAATATTGTATCAATCTCAGGAGGAAATCCATTAGTCACATTTGCCTATAAGAGTAGAAAGCTATTTTAAAAATATTATAGATTAAAATAAATATAAAAGATTAAATGAAATCAATATCAACACAATCCTCTTCAGTCATCTCTGTTTTCAATTGTTTTGCAAACTTTCCAATGAACTGTGATAGGGGATTTTCAAATATTGTAAAAGAAGCAGATCCAAGTAGAATCCATAACATTAATATGCAGCTTAAACCTAGAAAAAATAAAACTCACCAATTAGATATAGTTCATCTAACCCGCTTAATTTTTTTGAGAATGGAACAAAATCAAAATAGTTAAAAGAGATGTTGTCACATTTGACTTTTGAAACTCTGATGGTTGCTATCAAATGTAACTTCCATTTGTGTTTAGTGGTTCGCATCATCTTTTTAGGAGTTATTACCATAAAATTTTCCATAATACACACATTATCTTCACGGAATACATTTTCATAACGTGATATAATATCCTTTCTAACAGTACAATAAATCCGTGAATTATGAAATAATAAGAGAACATGAAGGAACCAAAATAAATTAAGTAAGAAGAAAATTTTATGCACTTTGACTAAAGGAATATAAAAGCTTTACCTTTTCATCAACTAAAATTATGTTCATGCTATTAACTTGAGTTTTAGTTCAAAATTCATGAGAAAACCACAAATGAATGATCTGAATCATTATCTTTCAATCCACCTTCACAGGTCTTATTTCAGAAAGCATTGAAATAATATGTGCCATTTTGAAAGGATTTTAGTTCAAAATATAGACCAAACAATTTCAAACAAACAACTTGTACTTTCCCTTATATAGACCAAACAAAATCTTTCTCACTTTAAGAAATTTTTTTATTTATTTTTTACTGTTATTTTTATAATAAACTTAATTTAAAGTTGAGGATTTTCTATAATTTTATCAGTTATTAATTTTCAATACTAAAATTTAAAATAAACATTAATATTAAGGTTAAATCTGCCGCAAAAAATAAACTTTTTGAATATATGAAAACTGCTAATTAAAAATAAATACATTTTAAGTGATTTAAATTAAATCATTCAATACGACTTTAAAGATAAAGATTTATCAAAATTGCTAATTAAAAATAAAAATGAATAGATTTAACTAATTTAAATTAAACTGTTTAAGATGATTTTAAATAGTAATTAATTATTAATATAAAGATTATTGTTAAAAAGTAAAGGCAAATTATCCATTCAGTCTTGTTTAATCCAATTTACCAATTTAATTCCGTGATGAAGGTGATCATATCATTTTTACGTTGTTTTCGGGGAACAAAACGGGGGCTAATCCAAAAACAAACAGGGAAAAGGCCAAATTCCTCGTTTGTCCGTTTCTGATATGATATTATATATCTTTCCGATAAAATGTTTTTGTCAACAGCAAGAAATTGACTACAACGATACAAAATAAGCCTCCCGAATTATCAGATGGCAATCATACGGCAACGTTATAGGTCATGATCGTTGCAATGGGCCACTCCGAATGAAGACAAAAATATAAATTGGGTATATGAAGCCCGATTTCTACCTGGTCCAATTTCACGAGCCCACCGTGAAGGCCTTGCCCGTGTTGCATTTGTACCTTAAATGAGTTTGTACAATTAGTAAATTCTGTCACTTTTTTTAAAATTGAATTTCAAAAATCAATTTAATCTTAATTGCAGTTACTTAATTTCAAAAACCATATTATATACATTGTTTTACCTATAAAAGACTGAATACGTATCTATATGGATATAAAACAAATTTTTGAAATTTTAAATACAAAAGGATTAATGTAGATTCTATTATTTTTATTCTTTTTTGTAGTGTAGTTTGTTTTTAATTTCGTCCTTTTCATTCTAATTTAATTAATCTTTATTTGATTTATAGTTTAATCTTTTTCTTCTCCAATTTTTAAATGGCTTCTTATATTTTTACAGTTGAATACGTGAAATTAATTGGATTTTTAACTTAGCCTATCTTTTTACGATTACTGTTATCTCATTTTTGTACGAGGATAATAGATGAGTTAGAACTTTTACCTCTACCCTTATTTTATCCAATTACAATTACGGTTTAAAGAAGTGTCTTTCTTTCTTACTTAATTACTTAGAAATCTTATGCATAAAAATTGAAGAGGAAGCTGTATAACAAACTAATGATAATCGAACGAAATATACAAGCAAACAAAGGGTATTTTCTGAACAAAAAATAATTTAAGGATGGAGATAATAATGTACTAAAAATTACTAACTATATAGAATATAGAAGCGAAAATTCTTAAAATTTTTTGTAGTTTCTAATAAGGTTAAAATTATATTAGATAATTCGTTAAAGGTAATAAGAGAATAGGAAAGGTGATATGAGATATGAAATGGAAATAAATGAGATTTTTTTAGGTTAGAGATGATAAATCAGAGCAGAGAATGCGGTAGCAACGAAAATGACAATAGGCCTTCAAATGTTATCTATAAATCACTATATTTGACGGGTTATTTTTCTACATTACCCATTTATAATAACACAGATAAATATGAGTTAGTGTATTATATAACTTATGAACTAATTAGTAAAATAATTTGTTATGATAAAATTTAAAAGTTACGATATTTATATTTTAATCTCTTTAATATTTTGCAAGTTACTATTATCAAAATATCATATTTTATTTAGTTTGCTCAATTTTTTATTTTTATTTTCAATAAAAACATAAAATAGAAGAGAAAATATGTTTGGTGTTTGGTTAAATTTTAGAAAATATTTTTAAAATTTAATCCAAATTTGAAAATAAAAAAAATCTTGTTTTCAACTTTTTATTTGAAAATATAAATACTTAAAAATGAGAAAAATAAAAAAGTATTGATATTATGATTCAATTTTAATTAAACTATATTATATTCCACCAACTTATATTTCATTTCACACTCTGTCTTTCTCATTCAGCTGCACATTTTCCTTTGTCTTTTTTTTTTTTTTTTTTTCAGTTAGGCTTGTTATAGGTAATTATCCTCATCTTATTCATATTTTTTTCCCTCTTCCTCCTTCCTTTTCTTCCATGTTTTTTTTTTGGTTGAAATACACTGACAAAATTTCTTACTTTCACTGTTCTTACTATTTTTTTCTCTATACTTTATTTTCTAAAATTTTCGTATTGTTTTTCTTATTAAAATTTTGATAGGCATTATTATTATTTTTATATCTCTACATGTGAGTTTTTTAATTTTCGTATAATTTTGATGTTATCCTCTCCCTTGAACCAATGCTTAATTTTTATATAATATGGATGTCATCCTTTGTACATGTGTTTTTGCAAAAATAGTAATTATTCCAATTGGTGTATATATAAAATATGTTAGTTAATGAAAATTAAAGGAAATTACTTTCTATATTGGCAAAACTTTGATCAAAGAAAATTTAGAATATGTTACCTTAATAATAAATTATCACTTTGTTTATAGGTTATTTATTTATTTAACACATTTATTTTAAAATCAATTAACGATAATTCTTATTTTTATATGCTTGCTTAATATAGAGTTATTAGCACAAGATGAGAGAAAAAAGTGAGAAGAGAGAGGTCATAGAATAGACAACCTAAAACACAAAAGCTTTCATTGATGTAATTTATAAATAAGTAAAGAAAAATAATTATAAGAATCTAAATTTAAGATTACAACTTGAAAAGATATAATTTATGTTATGCATTACACCATTCACTTACTACTTCCAATATGTTAATTGCTTCTTATACACTATACACTATTTTTTATTTTTAAAATATTAAAAAAATATTTATTTATATATTATACTATTTTTATAATTTTTATATATTTTATTTATATAAATTAATAAATAAATTTAAAAATTCATATTTATACTCTTTTCTCATTTTTCATTATTATACTTTCAGTTACTATTTAAATTTTTTGATATATTTATATTTTAATAATAATTTTTGAAACATAGGAGTACTCACACACATTATTAAAATATTTATAATTAAATAAGATAAAATTGAAAAGAGTATACACTCTTTAATTTTCTTAAACCTATTTTTATAAAAAATTAATAAATATAAACAAGATTAATTAATTTTAATTAAAAAAACTTGTGCATCACACGTATTTAAACTATATTTTATTATATTTTTATTATTCGTGAGTCTTAAGACACAATAGTGATAATATTTAAATTTGTTAAATAAAAAGTGAAATAAAATTGACATTAATAAGGATATATATTATAAAATTTGTTTATTAATAAAAAATTAATGGTTAATTTTAAAATTTATATAAAGAATAAATAAATCTGTTATAGAAAATAGGTAAACCAAACACATTTTCAATGTTTTTTTTAAAACAAAAAATAAAAAGTTAAACCAAACACATTTTTAAAATATTGAAACTGAAAACAATTTCTAGAAAATAAAAATAGAAAATAGAAACATAAAATGTTTTCTGAAATCAAAAAAGCTCTTCAATATTTGAAACATATTCTTTAAAGATAATTTTTTTAGAAAAATCTATTTGTAACAATTTTGAAGGTGAATTTTCTTCTCATTTACATTAAATTTAATCTTATTTTCTCAAACTCATTGTCTTTCATCTTTGTTTCTGAAGTTAGTTTAAGTTTTTTCGTTGTATTTCTAACTGCTAGTTTAATAAATTCAATGTTTGTGATTGAAATTTAAGCTTAAAAAATTGAAAGAGATACTTAAGTTAAGAGATCAAATAGAATTAGGTAATCTTTTATTAGAATAGTGACGTTGAAGCTTTATTAAATTCTTCTGTTCTTGTTCAGGAAACACTAGTCTTCAAGTCTCTGCTTGGATAGGGTGACGTCCTTCCATATCTTGCTGATGTTACTTGATGTGGAGAGGGTACATGCAAAAGGCACTCTGATGCTGAAGTCAGGATTCGGTTCTGAGTAATAAATGCTATTTTATATTGAAAAGTCCACCCTTTACCTATATTTCCTATCTTCCTTTTATACGCATTGTTATGGGCTAATGGGCTTGTTGAGTTAGCTTTAGTTTTGACCCTTTAATTAAAGTAGATAATATTCTGATTATTACCCTTAATTGGATTAATTACCTTTTAATCTAATAAAGGATATTCGACTATATTAGATCGAAGGGGTACTCGGTTACCTTTTCTTAGAGGTAAGACCGAATAGTGTCCTATCAAGTACACTAGCTCCCCAAGCCCAAAGAGGTACGAAGCGAGGGCTTAATAATGTATTTACCCATGACACTTTGACGGAGGTGGTATTCGGTTGTAATGAAGAAGTAAGCAGGCCGAAAGGCGGTGTTAGGCGCTATTCATCCAAGGATGAGGCCGAAGGGGTGTTCGACGCCATGCATCCAAGAATGAGGCCGAAGGGGGGTGTTGGGCGCCTTTCATCCAAGGATGAGGTCGAAGGGGGTGTTAGGCGCCTTGCATCCAAGGATGAGGTGCATCTAAGGATGAGGCCGAAAGGGTGTTAGGCACCTTGCATTCGAGGATGAGGCTGAAGGAGGTGTTAGGCGCCATGCATCCAAGGATGAGGCCGAAGGGGTGTGTTAGGTGCCTTGCATCCAAGGATGAGGTCGAAGGGGTGTTAGGCACCATGCATCCAAGGATGGGGCCGAAGGGGGGTTAGGCGCTTTCCATCCAAGGATGAGGCCGAATGGATGTTAGGCGCCTTACATACAAGGATGAGGTCGAAGGGGGTGTTAGGCGCCTTGCATCCAAGGATGGGGCCGAAGGGGGGGGTTAGGCGCCTTGCATTCGAGGATGAAATAGACAAGTTTACTTGTGTATTAATGATAACTTTTAAAATAACGTTTAAAAGAGAACAAGTTAAAGATGAGTAGTATCTATGATATTTGTAATTTTATTTTTTTTAACAACTTGAACCGAATACGTTACCTGACAACAATCATTCTTTATTAGACAATAGCTGAGTGAGGTATGTGTCAGCAAACATTCGAATAGAATGGGTACTCGTAAATGTAAATTTTACTTTAACCGAGAGGGGTTGATAGGAGAAAATAATCAAACTTTTAACCAAGCGAGGTACTTGGGAATATAGATACTAACCGAGATAGGTTATCTGAAAAAAGTAATTAAATCTTATTTGAGCAAGATATCCGAGAGATATTAATTCAACCTTAGTCGAGTGAGGACCCGAGAGGGAATATTGATTCAACCTTAGCCGAGTGAGGTATTCCGGAGGAAATATTTAATTCAACCTTGGCCAAGTTTGGTACTTGGAAGGGAGTATTTAATTCAACCTTAGCCGAGTGAGGTACTCGGGAGAGAATATTTAATTCAACCTTAGCCAAGTGTGGTACTCGGGAGGGAATATTTAATTCAACCTTGGCCAAGTTTGGTACTTGGAAGGGAATATTTAATTCAACCTTAGCCAAGTGAGGTACTCGGGAGAGAATATTTAATTCAACCTTAGTCAAGTGTGGTACTCGGGAGGGAATATTTAATTCAACCTTAGCCGAGTGAGAATATTTAATTCAACCTTAGGCGAGTGTGGTACTCGGGAGGGAATATTTAATTCAACCTTAGCCAAGTGTGGTACTTAGGAGAGAATTTTGATTCAACCTTAGCCAAGTGAGGTACTCAGGAGGGAATTTTTATTCAACCTTAGTCGAGTAAGGTACCCGGGGGGAAGTATTTAATTTAACCTTAGCCGAGTGTGGTACTTAGGAGGAAATATTTCATTCAACCTTAGCCAAGTGAAGTACTCAGGAGGGAATTTTGATTCAACCTTAGTCAAGTGAGGTACTCGGGAGGAAATAATAAGAGACTATTGACTTGTAAAGAAAGTTCTGTCATTTTATTGATGAAGTGTCTTATTAAATACCTTATCTGGAAAACCTCTTTTCACGTTCTAAAAAGAGGACAAAACCTGAGTGAGAAAAGAGTGCACTAAATTTACTAAGTATAATTTCTAGCCCGATTGAGAGTGTTCGTGCGCTTCGATATTGTCAATATCTCTGTTGCTAAAGCCTGCTCGAGTACCTTGGACCGGTTGGTGTAACATTGTGTAACTTACAAACCTAGATCTCCTCGGGAGACATTCAGTTCTGATCTTTTGGTCCTTGTTTTCGTGTTTGTTTCTTGCGTGTTCGTTCCCTTCAGATTCTCTTCAACTGGACACTTGCTCCATATGGGCCTGGTTGTGGAAGTTTGCCAGTTCTTCCATTTGCATGTACTTGGTTGCTCAACAACGTAGTTTATCTAGGTCGACAGAAGGTTTTTTTGCAGATACTGTTGACAAATGGTCCTGGCCTAAGGGCTGTTGTAAGATGGTGCATCGCAATTGCCGGATCCAAGTTCTAGATAGAGAGGGCCATTTGCCCGAAATGTTTCATAAACGACCTGAGTGTTTCCTTCTTCTCCTAGTGAATATTAAGCAAAACCAACGAGGTCAGTTGATGAGGATGACTAGTGGCAAACTATAAATTGAATCATCTGGTAAGGGTTGCAAACAAATCAATGGACGAAGGGGGTAGCCTAGTGAACCAACTGAGGGCTGGTCCTCGAAGGGAAGTGGGGAAAATTATGCACTATAAGGCCTCATTTTCTGTATACAGACCGACTTAGGTTATAAAAATATCCAAGTATTCTCCTGGATCAGTCGTTCCATCATACTTTTCTAACGTTAAACCTCTCCAGTTATCGGGTAACTTGGCCTCCAGGATAGGCTGAATAAAAGAGCTTCGACCTGAGACATCGTTCCGTTCAGTAGGGATTCCAACTTGTGGAGTTCCCTTAGGCTTTTCTTGCAATGCCGAGGACTCTCCCTGCTCTTGAGCGAACGGGGTAGTTTGAGAGGGTATATGGGTTTTAATTTCCTCCCTTAAGTTAGCGTTCTCCCTCCTTAAGGCCGACATCTCAAGAGCATCTCTCTCTCTGGCCTGTTGCATTTCTCTCATCTCGGCCTGGAGCTGTCTTAATACAGAAGAGAGGCTTGCATCTCCCCCTCTTTCGGCCAAAACTTCAGGGATCGGTTGATTGGGTGTGACCTCTTCCTGTTGACGAGAAGTTCGTCCTTGATAATTTTGTCCCTCCTGTTGGCTTCTTGTTAGTACCATGATGACTGAAAAAGCGAGGCTATTCATGCCCCACGGTGGGCGCCAAAATGTTCCTGTTCGAGAAACACTAGTTTTCAAGTGTTACTTGACGTAGGGAGGGTACCTGTAAAAGGCACTCTGATGCTGAAGTTAGAATTCGGTTCTGAGCAATAAATGTTATTTTATATTGAAAAGTCCACCTTTTACCTATACTTCCTACCTTCTTTTCATAGGCATTGTTATGGGCTAATGGACTTGTTGAGTCAACCTTAGTTTTGACCCTTTAATTAAAGTAGATAATATTCTGATTATTACCCTTAATTGGATTAATTACTTTTTAATTTGACAAAGGGTATTCAGCTATATTAGACCAAAGGGATACTCGATTACCTTTTCCTAGAGGTAAGACCAAATAGTGCCCTATCCAGTACACTAGTCTTATCCTACTTGAATATTATTTGCAACACTTGATTTTTCCCTCCTAAATAGCATGCAAACTTATTTCTCAAATCTAATAAACTAAATAACTATACTGACCTTGCATTGTCATACTTTGAGTTGTATATGAAACCAATTAAATTTAAAAATATAATATACACAATCCAATTCTTTTAGCAATGAACAATTTGGCTAAACTGAAAAAGGGATAATGACTAAAGAAAAGTGGTTGAATACTAAGAAATGCTGAAAAATCATTCTTTGCAAAATTCGCTTAACTTATACCATATTCGCTTAAGTGATGGTAATTCTATTTTCTACTTAAACCATTTGTAGATTCATTTAAGCTAAGTTTATACAGTGATATCTATACAAAGTTTACTAAGTTTTACTTAAGCTATATTTTTCACTTAAGCTAAAAATGAAAGAAATATTTGTTTACACAATTTGCTTAAGTCAAATAATTATTACTTAAGTGCTTATGTTTGCTTAAGTGATATATTATTTTAAAATAATAATTGTTTTACTAGCAATGCATAAGACTTAAATCTAAATTATTATCTAAAAAATTCACTCTAATCACATATACTTGATAAGCACATAAGTCGCAAACCTTTTAGAAGGTATAAAATATTTATGTTATCAATTTATGAGGAAAGGATATTACTTAATTTAATTTTTCTTTTAATTATGCCATTTGTCTCCTTCATCATGTTAATATTTAAATGGTTAATCATCTTACTTAAGGTGGACAGAATTTGGATATTATTTAATTGAATTTTTCTTTTAATTTTATCATATGTCTCCTATATCATGTTAATTCTTAATTAGTTAATCATCATACTTATACAAAATAAGCATGATATGGATTTTTTAAAAAGTGTTTAGAAGTTAATAATATATGAATAATTATTTTTTATAACAAACTTTTCAACAAGTATGTCTAGTTATGTATGAATATTCTTAACAAATTCAAATACTTCTAGAGTCTCCTTAAGAACTTGATTCCTACATATTGTATCCTCCATCATCCATCTCTTGTTCCTCTCTTTATTATCACACAACTTGCGTACCCTAACAAGCATGACACTTCATTCTTATGATAAAGCTTGTGGAGACATGCCTATAGATCTTGGTTGGACTTTTTTTTTGTTATATGATAAAATTTTTGTATAATTACCAAAATATGATCTTTATGTGTGAATTACAAGAATACAAGATAAAATAAAATAAAAATGGTGATTTTTCCTAATAGTAAAGTTGTCAAATTTAAAATCACCAATGACACTTTTAGACCTCAAAAATTGATTTTGTCCAGCAAGTTTTATTAGGTAAAAAAATATGTTTATTCTTTGCAAAGGGAAATTTTTACTTTTAAATTATTATTTTTTTGTCTTTAGCCAATGAAAACATAATGTAATGTAAAAGTTTTCTTAACCCCAACATTTTTAAGCTCTACTTTTTTCGCTTAAGTTCTAAAATAACAACTTTTGAAGATTAAAAGAATATGATTAAATCATAAATTTATGAAAGTTGATATTATTAAGTAAAGATAAATTAAAGATTCAAATTATTAATTTTTTAAAATATATTTAATGATTTAAATATACTCTCTCACTTATGTATTACTTAATTGCTATCTCATTTTAATTTGAACTATTTTTTAGTTAATTTAATAATAATATATATATATTTTAAAAATTTTTACTCATGCACTATTTAATTATACAATTCTATTATCTCATAATAATATAATTTTTTATTATTAATTTTTACCTTTCATAATCACCTCTTAAAATTATTGTGATTGTGGTTGGTGTTAATCATTCATCATATTTTTTCACCAATATTATGATAATCCTGTCTCTGGTTTAATTTTTCAAAATTAATTTTTGAAAAATTAATTGTGAATTTAGTTCACAAGCGTTTGGAATTAAATTTTCAGAAGTCAAATTTTATACTTTCAAAATTATAATTTACAAGCTTTTATAATTATTTTTCTAAAATTAATTTTTGCACTTTTAAAATTTATTTTCAAGAAGTTATAGAATTGAAGTTATACAATTTTAAAAATACAATTCTATAATAATAATTTTTAAAATATTTTTTTTGAGATTTACACATTCAAAATTTAATTTCCAGAAGTGAAATAGACTTCCAAAAATTCTAGAATTATAATTCATAATCTTCAAAAAAATATGAAAAATTGACTTTTACCCTCACAAAATTTAATTTCTAATAACATAATAGTAATGCAAGGCGCATCCAAATAAACCCAGGACATAAGGAGGCCTAAATTGGGTGAGAGAAGTCAACGGTATCAAGTCAGCAAATATAACGGGCTGAAGCCCACATTCCTATTCTGTCATGGGCCCACAATGACTTAAATCTGCAGTGGACCTGCACCAAAAAATAAGCTACAGTGAACAACAAAGCTCAAACATCGATCAAATAAAACAAAAGATCAAGTCCAAAGCAGTACAGGCATAACTGTTGACTCAAAGGATTCTAGTTGTTCACAAAAAAGAAATAAAAATTCTAGTTTTCTGATTGTACTTTTAGGGAATAAATTGGTTGGCATTAATTGAAGAGTTCTTTCTGCCTACTAGTTAAGAAAAATGTTAGTAATAGTACTTTTTTTTATTATTGATTAAAAATTATTAAAAGTAAAAAATATGTGATTTTACTTTTTATTAATGAACTTCATATTTTATAAATTAAAATAGTTTTTAATTTATGATTAATAATATATTAAATTAAAAAAGTGTTAGATACTCGAAGAGAGAATTTTTCTATTTATCTCAGATAAAAAAATAATTACTTAAAAAATACATATAATTAAAAAAATGTTAAAAATACTTATCATATGATGATTTTGATTTTTTTTTAAATTTTTGACATTTTTCTCTCCACGCTTTAACTAGAAGAAGACTATAAGGAATAATAATGACAAATAACAATTATCTATAAAATATTGATTGAGATAGTGGCTATGTATTTAAATAATTGCAAAATTAGCAAATGGCAACAATAATAATGATTGTATGTATATGTTTTGAAAAGAGATCGGTAGTATAGCAAAAAATAAAGAAAGAAATTGGTAGAAATTAATTAATTTTTAAATTGAAAATTTAAATTATTTTGTCTTTAAATTTTTAATTAAAGTTTTTCAAAATTAAAATAGAAAAATTAATTTAATTTTAATCAAATATATTTTGTATTGAAATATGTATTAAAACATAAAAATATAAAAAATCACAATTATTCTTAACATGTTATATATATATATGAGTTATGATTTATTGGTATCAAATGTTAAATTTAAATACTTACACATTTTATTAACTTTTCATAGAATTCAATATTGACAAATTTAACTATTAAATTATCTTATATTACATTTATTATTATGCATGTCAAATTTTACACAACTTAAACAACATTTGTAGGTATGTTATTTAAATGTGATATTTACACATATTTTAAAAATATAATATTTATTAAATAAAATAATATAATGAAGTATTTATTAAAAAAATTATTATATTGATTTACTTAATAAAAATCTGCAAATCAATGGTTGCATTAATTAATTTTATATTTATAAAAAATTATTAAATAATATAAATATTCAAGTTTGAGTCGATATTAATATATATGATGTGATAGAAAAAACCGAAAGATAAAAAAAGAGAGTATAGAAATAGAAGTAATTTAAACTTTATTGTACAACGATATCAAAGCGAAATAAAAAATTTAGATATGCATCCGGTTACTATGGCAACTTTTATTTGAAGCTGGAAATGGAAAATAAAAAGGAAACACATGATAAGACTTTTATTATGAAAAATGAAATGAAATAAAACAACAAATATCAGAAGCGTTCTTCCTTCCAGTTTAATGGAATTATTAGTAACTAGCTAACTAACATTAACTAGAACCATAATTGAAAGAGAACAAGTTTAGTCACCACAGTCCACAAATTCATAGTGGACGATGAGATGACCTTGAGCATTCCCACTTCTGTCTGAGTCCAGTCTTTGGAACACACTAACATCCATGTCCAAACCCCCATTGCTGCACTGATCCACAATTCTCACTGTTTCCTCATCTCCTGTTCGAGTGTTGCTCACCTACATTAACATTTTATTATCTCCATTTCCTCATCAATCCAAATGCAAAAAAGAAAAAATATAATATTTTATCAGTTCATGCATACCCTCAAGCACTTGCCGCATGCAGCTTGGGCCTGAGGTCCAGTGGGCCCACAGAAGGCTGTCCAGCCATATTTGCTGCGCCATGACAATGGCTGGTTTGCGTCCCACGTGGCGCAAAATGCGCTCACCGCGAGCAAGTCCCAATTATGCTGCTCAGGTTGATATAAATTATAAGTAGCCGTGACTGTGGCACCTTGAGCCCAGGCCGAAGCTAGTCCACACACCAGAGACAACACGCATAGCATAAGCTTTCCCATAATTCACTTCAATTGTGATAAGCTTATTTTACAACTTTGCCTTGCCATTCAATTTTATGTGCTTGCATTTATAGCCTTCTTTGTGGCCGGCAACAATCGATAGTATACTCAAAGCTTATGCAAACTAGCTATTTCTGCTTCCTCGTATAGCATTGGAATTATATTTTACTTTACATAGTCTTTAACGCAATTCGTGCCAGACATCTTATTTTTAGAGGGAATATTCAAAGTTTCAGAAAATGATAAAGAATGTTAAAATATCAATACAACACAAAACTCTCAAGCAAAAAGTGTGTAGTCATGTTGTTATAAACTCGTAACTTGTCTATCTTATGTCTTATATATTGTGAGATTTTTTATAAACTCCTAATTTGTCTGTCTTATTCTATATGAGATTTTTTAAAATTGATTTTAATAGATAATATATATAGTCATCGTATATAAGGAAAAAAAATATTAATTAATGATTACGTTCATAAGAAAACAAGGTGCTAGAGAAGGCCGTATGACTAATTATAAATTAATTAATCTATTTGAAAAAGTGTTCTACTTTGGGAAAAAGAAATCGCCTTAGAATCCAGGAGTGCGAATTTAAAATGAGGATAAGATGGCCCAGGCGAAACCATTCTGAATGAAAGATCTTCGTGGAAAATTATGTGGAACAAACAAAGTGATTGACGACGGTCGAGATAAGAAGCTAATTAATTTTCTTCGGAATAAAAAGTTGGTCAAAATCTTGCTTTTTCCTTGTACGCGGCGAATATGATAACTGTTCCCATTCAAAGGTCATCGTTTGCAAATTGCACACAATGTTTGTTTGTCAATACCCGTTTATCTGTCCCTTAAATTTCGCAATCATGCACATGCAGCTTCCACAAAGTTTCTGCAATCCTATCTTCTATTTGATTCATACTTTCTGTTTCCAACTGTGCTTATGGTCTTTACCTCTTAGAGATGCCAATTACTCACCATGATGCAATTCGCAATGGATTAAGATTGATTAAAGGTTCTAAAACACAAAAATAATAATTAGTATAAAGAGACTCAAAATTCAACTAAATTACTTCTAAACTATCAAAATAATTTTCAAAAAATAAATGTAATCAAATATATGACGCGTCATTCTCTCAATTGAGTATGTATTTTTTCTTTTTTATCAATAAATTTAACATGATAAAAATAATTTTGAACTAAAAAAATATTTAAAATTCTTATATAAAATAATGATTAATAAATGAAAAATAAATTAAATCGAGGAGACTGCAAAATTCATCTTTAATATTACGTTTAAATCAAAGTAGATTAAAACACGTATCATTTTATAGTCGGTTCAAATTAAAACACGTATTCTCTTATCCAGTTCTACATGCATGGATCACTTTACCCAAATGAAATATATAATCTGAAAAGACTCGAGTGTATGTGTATTATGGGATTCAAAGCAGCCCTCATTTCGGCCTTCAACTGAACTTCTAGCGGCTACCGCTTTTTAAAACAAATAAGAAAGACACAGCTGGTTTATACGGTGACGTTTGAGTTTAAATTCTATTTTTATGTATTTTAATTCTTATAAAACAAGTATTGCAAACATGAATTGAAAGAGTCCTTTTGGAGAATCAAGAAATACAATATTTCATAAAATATCTAACTTTTATTTAAAGATTTTAAATCTTTATCAAATATCCTGTAAGTATCTTTTAAAATATTTGCAAAAATACTTGTTCAGATAAACTTCAGAGAGTACTTTTCCATTCAGCCCGTTCAAATATTCTGCAAAATAGAAGCTAACATATTATAAAATTATAATATGAACACCAGTTCAATTTAAACACCAGTACAATAATGAAGTGGACCCCTCTAATTTGACTTTCATCTATACTTTATTTCGCCTAACAGAACTCAATTTTATTTGCCTTCATGAAATTCTGAACTATCACAAATAGATTTTCGGGTCTTTTACGTAAATAAAAAAATTAAAAAAATAGCATATTAAATACATTTTTCAAATTAAGTATGTTTATAATAAATGTCTTAATTTAATAAAATAAAAGTTTATTAACATCAATTTTTATATAAAAGAGAAATATATCATAATCGTCTTCTAATTTAAATATGATCACACTTCCGTTCTATTTTTATGTGCCATAAAAAAAGCCGCCTATTATGTGAGAAATTGTGTTAAAAATTAATAATAATTAACTTTAGTATAAGTGAAAAGGTTAATTACAATCAACTTTTGAAGTTATGTATTAAGAAATTATTTAATAAGACTAAATAAAAAACTTTTCATTTATTTATTTTTACTTTTGATGTCAAATTAATTAACCTGCATTCTTTGATATATTTTTAGAAGTATCTTTATCCATCAAAAAATATATTCATCACTTTTTGTCAAATATATTATTTTTTTATGATTAATAATACATTTACATATATAACATGAGTTTTTTTTTACAAAAATAATATATTAAAAATTTACATTTAAGGACACATATATATCGAATTTTAATATTTATTATACTAATAACCTACAAATCCTATTCAATGAAAACTTATATTTATACAATAAAAATATATAATAATACCTCAATGATTATATGTAAATGATGATGTAAGTAGCATGATAGACCCATAGAAATTAGGAAACAAAACAAGTAGTATGTGAATGTTACCCATTAATACACTGTTCTCTAAATGGAACAAAACAATTAGTATATGAATGTCACCCATTCTATGCAAAACACGCAAAACATAGTTCTTTAAATTCAAATCTTAATTATTTCACTTACACCAAATTCAATTATAATCTTTTCACACATTTTCTCACGCAAATAGAAATCAATTATAATAAACTTCTTTCATAGATAGAAACACGCACAAAACCAAAAAAAGGCACAATCATAGTTAGAACATGATTTAAGAAATGTATGTAATATGTAATTATTATTTTTTGTTTATTTATGTAAAAGACTTTAAATTTTCATAATAGGATAAATAATATAAAATTTTTATTTTAATGTTAAAAAAATCAGAAATTCTTCCTAAATTTAGATGATATATATATATATATATATATATATATATATATATATATTGTATATATGAATATGTATATGAAAATGTTTGGTAGCTCAAAACACGAGAACCTGAATCTCAAATCAGTTTTATTTAATAATAATAATAATAATTAAAATTTTAATTTGTGTATTATGTAGAGTTCAGCTTCAGCTAATTGCAAGCCGAATTCTCGACATCACAATATTGCAATATTTTTTTTATATTAATCTTATTATTTAACCTATTATATTTTTTATGGTATTTTTTTATTTTTATTAATGCATTTTTAATATAAAGTGGACCCTTATAAATGTCTCACTTGGTGAGACAATAAACATGATTATTTTTATAATATAAATTATCACATAACACACGACATAAAAGCTCCGGTCGGTAATTAAACAAAACACCTACATGATAGTATTAGAGTGTTTTTTCTTTTATTATTATCGTTATTGTTATTATTATTATTATTTTATATTTTAAAACTTTAATGAAATTCTTGAAATAATTAATTTTCATTTGAAAGAGTCATATAATGCTTTCTTTTAATCGATTTTATTAATATTATTTTAAATTTTAGTTTAAAAAAAATTAAAAGTAATGAATTTTTATTTAAAAAAATGTAATATTTTTATATTTGTAATATAGTATATATTTTTGAAAATTACTAATTTTAAATATTGAAACTTAATATTAAAATTTAAAGTAAAGAAAATCAATTTAGTTTTAACAGTGATACGTATTATACACGCCCATGTATCATAAGAAAAAGAAAGAAAGAGAGAAAGAAAGAAATTTCACTCCAAGTAAACGTCAAGAAAATTCGGGAGGGTCCAATATTACGGGTATGAGGATTAAGAATAAAAACACATTAGCCGTTGATCCAATTTTTAATTACATCAGCGGTTTACTTCACCTAGAGCATTGATACTCATACTCCATAGGATTATCGTTTTATTGAGTGCTGTATATGCGTAGTATTGATTAGTACCTGACTGAGAAAAAAGAGAGGAAAAACAGAGAGAAAAATATGAATAAGAAGAGCAAGTTACTTGTATATAGTAGAGGATGCAATGGAAGAACAAGTACTTCCGATTAGCACCTCTCTTTTTATTTAATTATTTATGACTTTATTACAGAGGGGGCATGAGAAAGGGTGATTGGACTCAATCACCACAATTGACGAAGCGGTAGTTGACAGTAAGGTGACCCTGCTGGTTTCCCACTCCATTGGTGTCCAACTTTCTGAACACATTCACATCCAAATCCAGCCCTCCATTTGCGCACTGGTCCACTATCCTCACCGTAGCCTGAGCCCCAGTTGCAGTATTCGTCACCTGTGTATACATATATGTACAAGTGAAGAACGACTTTTAGAAAGAGGAAACTTGTTAAGAAAAGGGTATTGATACGAGGAAATGGGTTACATACACTCAAGCACTTGCCGCAAGAATCTCTGCCATGAGGGCCAGCGGGTCCACAGAAGGCGGTCCAGCCATATTTTTGACGCCAGGCCAAGGGCTTGTTAGCATCCCAGGTAGCGCAGTAGGCGCTGGCAGTGTTTAAGTTCCAACCAATCTGCTGAGGGTTGTACAAATGGTATGTGGCCCTAACGTTGTTCGCACTCTGACCACTTGCTAACTTTGTTGTCATAACACAACACAAACACCACACCGCCACCAACAACCTTAAACTCATTTGCTCTCTACCCATTCTCTCTGCACCTCACTCTAGCTTCTTCTGATTTTTCTCTAGTTTTTTCTGTCTACAAGAGCAGAGCCTGTCGTGCCTATATATACTTCTTCTGTCTGTAGTAATAGTATGAAAATAGTCATACATGCCACTTTTGACCTTTCTACCTATCCTTTTCCTTTCATACTTCTTAAACGATAATGGTGATTATGTCAAAATACACATTAAAATACTTATTTTTAAAATAAGTAAATCCGTGCAAGTCTATATATAGAAAATGTATATATAGTAAAAGAAAAACTTGTATTTAAAATATTAAAAAATTATCAAAATTAAAAGATTTTAAAAGTCATACCATCATTAAAAAAGTCAGATAAATATATAAAAAATTTGCATAATTATTATATTTTATTTTTCATCATTCATAGTAAAATTTAACAATTAACATTTATTTCTCACTTTAACATAAAAGATATCCTCTAATTTATATGCTATATATATATATATATATATATATATATATATATATAATTTTCTTGGGTATAAGGATACTTAAGATCGAATTTAAAAGTAAAAGAATCTGTCACTGAGTCATTATATATAATCAAGACATATCAAATAATGACAGAATGACAAAAGGCATTTCAAAAGAAGATGGTCATTTATTTGCGGTTAAATATGTAAGTTATGCGGAATTAAATTACACATTTAATTTTGCACAATTTAATAAAGTACACGTTTCATAGTTATCACAAATTGCGTTTATTTTCTTTAAATCACACGTGTGCATATATTTATAAGAGTAAAAAATTAAATAATAAAATAAAGTAAATATTTTTTATAATTTAAAATTAATTATATTTATTTTATTTAATTAATTTTTTTAAAAATTTTTAAATCACGTATATTATTAATTTTCTTTAGAGATATAATAGGTTAGAGTATTATTTGTACTCTAATTTTATCTTTTAAGTTGATACTTAATAAAAAAAGTTATTTTTAATTTATATAACAAATTTATTTATTTTTTTATATTAATTTTTATCTTTTATAAAAATTTATCTACAAATTTAGTCAAATTAACCTATAAACTAATTCTTATAATTCTAGAGAGGTCTTAGAAAATTAAAAAGAGAAGAGCCTTGTTCTTTAAATAGATTCATTAAATTTATTAAAAATAAAATGTAATTTCAAATAATTAGAGATAAAAATACTAATATTTTTAATTATTTATAAACAAAACTTTTTAAATTAATATTTTAATAAAAAAGTTAAATTTACATTATTAAAATAGATCAAGAGCACATAAATACATTTAAAAGGGTTATTTCAATTTAATTTTTATTTTAAAATTAAGTTCTAGTGAATGTAATTATATTAAGTATTTAGATAGAGAGCTTTGTCGCCCATAGTGTCTTACCCGACCCGAGTTAATTCAATTAAGTTAAGAAATATATTTATTTTATGAAAATAATTTTTTTAAATTTATATTTTAACTTACTAAAATAAGGTAAAAGACAATGTTTTAAAACATAAAATATTATTAGAAAACACTGAAAAAAGATTTATAAATCTAAAGATATAATTGTGAGTTAATTTGAATAAAAGTTAAGATTTAAATATAACAAATGAGAAAAAAAATAAAAAGGAGAAGAAAACTCCACAGACTCAATGGAGAACAAAGAATAATTAGTTTAATATATAATTATCACAGGAGTGTGAGGAACCTTTAATAAGATCAAAGTAACAATTTTTTTCAAAAATCTTAAGAGGCACACAAGTTTTCTCAAGGAGTTAACACTTAATTCTTATTCAAAACTAAACTAAGCCTACAAAATATAATAAAATATAAAACCCTAAAGAAATTTAATAACTAATGTGATTCAACCCACTGACTTAATACATAATAAACCACTTAATTAAAACATAAAGTATTGGCTCAAAATATAAATAAAAATAATGATTGAGCTAACAAATTGAATTTGGCCATAATCTTCATAATATTTAATTAGAACACAAGATTTCAACTTTGAGTTTTTCTTTTTCATGTTCTTAAGTACCTTGAAAATAGTCGTCACCATTTGATTTAGGGTTTCTTTGACTTTCCTTCCTTTTGTTCTTGTTATAAGACCTTTAAATTCTTATAAGAGATCTATCCTTTTGTAGGCATTGTCATTGATGTATAAAGTAATGTTAACTAGTTGTTATGGGCTAGGGTTTCGTTCCTTCGTCCCTTTCTTTGTTTTCATAAGTTCTCATGAAGATTTTTCATGTGTTTAGAACAAGATCCGCATGGGGAGCCTTTTCATTGTCGGTTTTGTGTTTGGGTCTTCAATTTGAGGTAAAGAGAGACTCTACCCTATCTCTTTTAGTTTGAAATTCATTGTTAGAGCTAGATAATGAAATGTGGTTTAGATAGAATGTAGGAAAGCGTGTCCCTTAGTGGAAATTTTGTGTGAAATATAATAGGGTAGTTATTGGGTAATGTGTGTGATGAAATGAATTTGATTGACATAAGATTGTGTTGGAATTATGGTGTGTTTAAGTGTAATGTGACTGATTATGTGTGTACATGCGATGTGTGAAGATGAAAACTATGATGTGATTGAAAATATGGGTGATTGTATATGGTTGCATGCCATTGATGGGATGATGGACAATATGAAATGGGTGAATATGTGTGAATGGCATGTTGGTTGTGTTTGAATATGTTGGAAAACTATTGATAGTTCAGTGATACACTAGGGGTGTGGAAGATGGGAGCATTAGAAATATCTTGGGGAAGAGAGGGTAGTGGTGACACTAACAGTAAGCGTGAGTGCACTACAGGCCACATATTCTCTTTTTAACTCGGTCTCTGACTAATACCTTCACTTGGGAGCTTAGTACTGCACACGTTGTATCCGTGGGGTAGAAGCTATCCAGCGATTATCCATGGTGTGAAATTGAGTAAGTCCCTAAGGTTGAGGGTATCAGGAATCTGTAATCACAGTGCCACAGTAAGCGTGGATACGTGTAGTAAGCGCACTTGTGTGTGGATTATTTGAGGGTGCAGTGAGCACACCTGTATGTGAATTTTGAATGAAATGTTGAAAAGTATTATTTTGCTTTTGTCTGATGCATGTTTTGAATTATGTTAGTAAATGGTGTGTAAGGTGAGACTCTGTGCTTGTATGTGATAATATAGAGTATTCACCTTATATTTATTTTTCAGGTGACCAAGACAATTAGCACCAAACTCAGTGAACGGGAGGGATGAAACTGCAATAGGACTTAGAAAATTTATCTTTGAAATTTTGTGATGTATTTGACTTAGTCTTGTAGCATTCATTTGATGCAATTTGTAACCCTCCTTCATTTTGAAATGCTTTACTGAAAATAGGTATTGGGAACCGTTTAAATGAAAATTTTCATTATTCTCATTTTTGTGAAATTTATATATTTAGAAATTAAATTAAGGTGTTACAAAAAACACACATAACATTTCGCGTGATATTTACCTTTCTCTCTGCATGAAATTTATTTTTCAATAGGAACCCCTGTACTTATATGAGTACTAAGGATAAAATAAAAGAATAAAATGAGAACTAATTAAAATAATAAATAAGTATTACATACATACCTTCAATCAAGGGTAATATTTTGACTTATTTTTAATTTTGTTAGGCAATTATATAAATTATTGTTGTATAAGCTCTTTTTTCAATAAACACGCTATTTTTAATACTTGCTTAAAATAACAAGAATTGTTTTGTTGAATGCTTGAAGTGATATACAAACTATGATGAATATTTTGGCCAATTATAAATAAAAACATAGTAGTTTTCTTTTCAAGAAGTATATCATTTGAGTCACTTAAATAACTCTTTGCCCTTAACTCATTAGAAAATTTAACAAAATACTTATTCTTCATTTAAAGTAACTCGAAACAAGTTATAACTCTTGAGTATAATCACTACTACTAGAATTTTAGGATTTTCATGCAAATTTTGCTGAAAATTTATGTCACCTGAAAAACCTTCGTGGGTAATTATTTTGGCAAAAAATAAAATCTGCAGTTAATTTTTTACAAATTTTAGTAGGAATAAATTTGCATATGCCTTCTTGCAAAAATAGTTTTCAATAGAATCTCTTAAAAATATACAAATGAATTTGCAGATAAATATGCATGTAAATGTTTCATAAAAAAATTATAAAAAGAATAAGAAATTTTGCAAGCAAATTTGCAAGTATTTTTATTTTTTAAGAAATTTGCAAGAAAGTACATAAGTAAATTTTTTAGAAATTTATCAAAGAAAAATTTCTTATGAAAATAAGAGAAATTTGTAGAAAAATTTACAAAAAGAAAATACTTTATGTAACTAATTTTACAAATAAATTTGTAGGAAAATCTTGGCAAAGGTAACAAGACAATTTATCATACTATTTTATTCTTAGAATTTTGGAGCACTGTAGCATTACCAAAGATGAAGTTAATAATGCCATAAATGTGAAAATGAGTAAATTTGTAGAAAATTTTATAAACTAGTAAACTACTAAAATTTAAAACAAATGACCACAATGTTTACTTTTATCTATGATGTTAGAAAATGTTATTAAAAATAAACATAATCACATGTTATATTAAATGTAATACTTAAAACTATTATGATCATTACAATCAAATATTATCATAATCATCACTGTTATCTTCACTATTATATTGAGGTGATGGCGGTGGATGAAAGCTAGATGCAACAAATCCTAAATATTGCATTAACTGCTAATTGTTTCTTAGTATCCCTTAACTCTTTTCTCATTTATCTAGTTTTGGTTAATTCCTTTCTCATCTCTAATTTCTCTTATTCTTGCCTTTGTAGTGACTCATTTAGAGCTTGAACTTGACTTCTAATTGCATTAACATCCTCTAAATTTGTTGGTTGACTTGAAGATGCAACTAAAGTCTTGCTTATAGATCCAAGACCAAAATTTTTTCTTTTCTTCTTTCCACCAACCGAGTCTATCATATATCAATATCAAGTGATATGCCTATCAAATTTTCACTACCATTGCCATTATCCTCTCCCAAAGATGAATGTTGAAAAGATAATTCAAGCTTCCTTTGTTCAAATTTTTTTTGTATCAAGTTGAAATAAAAATAAATAAGTTTAAGGTAAGAACTAGACATATAGATATGGTGAATTTAATAAATAAATAAATAAATAATCACAGCAAAGAAGCTCCACCATAATAATAAAATATATTTCATTTACACATCAAAACCATCACTAAAGAAAGCAAACTTGGAAAGTCACAAATATCACAACATGTTAGTTTTGATAATGTGTATATTTTGTTTGGTGAGTCTAGACTCTAAAATAGTTTGCAAAATTATAGGTTATCCATGGGACAATTATCCAAAAGTAGTTATAACTATAAGAAAGGTCAATATTTGAGGCACGTAAAAAAAAGCTATATTGCATAGATAACAATAGTGGAAGGGAATCTAATATCCTGAAAAAGCTTCTAGATACTCCAGAAAATTGAATGTTGTACTTTACAAAAAGTTGTTGAAAGTAAGGGAAAGTTAAACAGTATTAAGCATATTATAAAAGTGTAATAATCTGATGTGGCATACACTTACCTTATTAATTACTTTTTGAGCTTTCAAGGATTCATGGTGGGAGCTTTAAGAAAAAAATTAGGAAAGTGTTATTTTCTAATGTTACACATAATGCAAAAATTTTCATCTAATACAAGAAACAAAGAAAATGAGATTACCTTGAAAGAATTGCCAAGATAAATAAAGAGAATGACTTTGTATCCTAGAATCAAAGAAAATAACGTGAGACATGAAAGTATTAACCATCTAGAAAGACAATTATCAAAAAACGAGCCTCAATAATCACCATTGTCAAATGGTTGAGAACTGTTTGTGATGCAAGGACTGAACAAGAACCTAATACTACATATTCCTCGACACGTGAGTCCTGCAAGTTATTGGTAAGAGTGATAACACATTTTGAAATCATAGATGGCCATCTCTTAATCAGCTTCACTAGAGCTTTCCCTGCAAGCCTGAGTCATATAAAAGTCAATCATGTATGAAAAGAATTGTAGCAGTATTAAGTACAACATATTAAATTATTGGATGAGATATCAAATCTTCCAGCTAACATCCGAAAAGAATGAGAATTAAGATGAAAATTTGCAAACTAATTTAAAGAAATAGGAGCTTATGAACTTCTATTACATGTGACACCTCAATTTACACACGATGGCCCCTGTTTTCAATATTATCATGCAAACTAAATAATTTTTACAACATATAAAACTACTCCTAAAATTAAAGAAATCCATGGTAACATTTACGTATATGTGTATATGTTTAGGAAGCCATGAGATTTAGATGATAATGGATGTGTTTCCGCACAATTATCCTCCCCTTTGATATTCTCTAATCTCGATGATTCTGAGACACAGGTTTGTCATCAAATATACACACATTCAAATATATTCATATAATATCTACCGTGTATGCATCTCTATTTTGCATCGGAGACCTCTAACTGAAATTAATACTTGTACAATGAGATATACAATTGGGTCTACGTTGTAAGAATTGAATAAAGTAAGCCATGTATACAGAGCTAAGCCAAAATCAAGTAAAACATAAAGTTCATAACTGCTGAGAAATGAAACGCGAGTGACTGAGAAACTATTAACCTAATCACTAACATCAGAATTTCCCTCTTTCTACTTATCAAGAACAAATGAATGACATTATTGAACAAATAAATTTGGGGAGATTTTCAGCAACATGAGACACCTCATAAATTCTTCCACATTTAGAGATTTTTAGTAGCATTCAACGTACAAAGACAAAAGTTTAGATGAAATTATCAAGTAGGGTTTTGTAAATTATAAAAGATTTTGATTTCTGAAATATAAAAGTATTGTAAGAAAAAATAAAGTGAAGAGAGAAAAATCTGAGATCTGATCCTAGCATGGAGCTGGAAGAGATTTGAGAAAATGGCCTAGAGCTGGAAGTGAAGTTTAAGAATGCAAAATGTGTGAGCGGGATGTGAGGAAAATTTTATTTTATGAGTGAAAAACTAGTGTGAGCTTTTATTTTATAAGTATAAGTTTTTATTTTTATAAAATTTTTATAATTTAATATTGCATACAAGATATTACTTTTTATTTTAATATCTAATAAAAAATATACTAATACTCTCTTATAACTTTAATATTAATAAAAATTAATTTTAACAAAATTATATGAAAGTTAAAATATAATTTTTTTACATAAATACTAAAATAATAAGTAAATCATGTAAAGAATTAAAATTATAATTTAACTTAAAAAAATAATATTTTTTGTCCACAGAAAATATTTTTTATTTAAATTAATATAAAATTTTCTTAAATTGTTTATAAGTATCTTCAAATTGTTTTATATTTTAAAAAAATTAATTTTATTTTTTTGTAAGTTAATTAATTTTTTGTGAATAAATAATATTTTTTATTTTAAAATTAAAAAATATTTTTTTACGGATTTTGTTGCATATATTTTTTACACTAATTTTGGCAATAAAATTTATAAAATTATTAAGTTTTCCAAAAAATTTACATATAATTTTTTCTTTAAAAGTTTTTTCACAAAAATTGGCAGGAAATATTAAGCTTTTTCTATATTTTTTATTCCTGAGAAATAACGTAGGAAGTTTTAATAATTGTTACAATTTTTTTACAGTTTTTTTTGGAAAAATATTGGAAAAAAATTATAGGAAATCATGAAATTTTTTTACCTTTTTAATTGCTAAAAATTTTTGTAGGAAATTTAATAAATTGTTGTAAATTTTTATACAATTTTTTTTATAGAAAATAAATAAATTTTATTGAAATTTACATAGAATTTTTCTAAAAAAAATTTGCAGGAAAAAGTCATTAATAATAACTAAAATTCTTTTAGTGCATGACCAGTTAATGTGTATGTTTAATCTTTTTTTTTTTTGTTAAAAACTTTTTGATTATAATCATAAAACATGTTAATTAGAAGAAACTGAATTAATTCACTGTCATTTAAGTTAGAAAAAGAATAATCAATTTTATCAATATCCATTATGATTATAACATATCTTATAAATCCAAAAAAAAAGCATTGATAAGAAAGATATTAAATAAAAATTATATAATAAAAGTGCAATAACATAAGCTAAAGTTCATAGTAGTTTATAAAAATATACAAATAAATGTTTACCACAAATTAAAATTATAAATTTAAAAATAATAAACAAAGATACTACAAAGATGTCTAAAGTTTAATTCTTAAAGCCTAAATAAGGCTTTAAGAAACATTTTCCTCTAATAAGGCTCTCTAAATATTTCCAATGCTTTCACATAAATGTTATTATGATATGCCTTCAATCTCTTTGAGAACAGCCACATACTTAATAATAGAATGATTTGGCATAATAAGTGAAGAAGTAGCCTTCATACTCCTAGCCTTATACTTGTTCGCTTTTGCTTAGATTCTTTAGCCTAAGCTGCAAGCACTTCTCCCATTTGTAATGTCTTAGACTTTTTCTTAGACTTTCACTTTTACTTGAATTGTGTGTTTTCCACTAACTGTGATGTGCTTCACTTCTAATATGTCATCATTTAAACTATTGCTATCAACATTTACATAACTCTTACGATTATGTATTGATTTTTAAATTCATTTTCTTCGTTTGTATTTAGTGGATCTTGGGTAGATGAATGATGAAGTATTCTAACTGAAGTACTTCTATTGATTATTATTTCTAATAACTTATAATGGTCACATCCTTTCTTTTAAAATTAAGCAGCTTTATCATGTGCCTAAAATAATATAAGCAAATAAACAATGCACTATTAATTATTGATTACTAAATTAAATAAAAAATAAATATATTAACCATTAAATTAAATCATGTCAGTAGATAATTTTCCATACTTCTTCACTTGTAGTGATAGTGTTGGTTTTTGCATTCCATACAAATCTAGGTCGTCACAAAAGTAGAAAAAATTCACAATAAATAGCTTTGAGCCTATGCATATTTTCCTTTAATTATTCTATTTTATATGAACAATTTGTTATGGAATTTAAGTTCATAAACATTGAATTCCACGTTTCAAAGTGAAACACACTATTTAACATATTTTCTTTTGTGATTTTTTTAACCATAATATCAATGAAAACCTTAACAATAAGAAATCATTGAAATGGACAATAAAACTGATAGTCTATGATAGTATGAAATAGTTTAGATTAATTTGAATTACGAAAATAGTATAATAAGAGAGAGAGAAAAAAGAGAGATAAAGCCAATATAAAAGTCATTGAAAATTAGACGATTAATTCAATATGAATTTTTCACTTTTTTAAAATGTTGATCAATCAAGAATGATTTATTATTTAAGGTTACATTTCCAACAAAGGAGAATATAAAATCTAACTAATGTTAATATATAGTGTGATAAATCTAGATATGTTTCTATACATGCCAACATCCTATTAACTTGTTTTTCTTCTGAACATGTTGTCTCTTGATTAGTACTTGTAAATGTTTGACAGTTTTTAACTATTTGTTCTAAAACTAGATTGGATAATTTTTATTTTCTAATATAATACTAGTTGTATAAATTGGAAATATTGAACAATGGTAAAGGTCTTAATGTTAGATAAAAATTTGTCTTAATCAAACTACCAAAACTATTTTGCTATTTTTAATAGTAAAAAAGGTGTATTTAATTAAAAAGAAATAAATCATCCTAAAGCAGAGTTCAAATACAACACACCTTGGCTTGTTCAAATGAATGTGGTACTCTAAACTCAAAAATAACTCAATTATCATATCTTCCGAGTTATGAAAAAATAATACCTAACCACTCAAGATCCATGATGTTATCAAACACCACAACAAAATAAGAAAAATTAAAGACATCACATTTGATTCTTCAAATTATGAGTAATTGTTTAAAGTTTAGGGTTTCTCAACCATTTAAGATTCACTTAAGCTAAACTATACTAAACTAAACCCCAAATTAATCCACGTAAAAAATTGTACTTAGTTGTGTTAAAATTATTCACTTTTAGGTATTGATTCTCTCTATTCATTCTATTTGTTCTTCTTTAGCCATTTAAATTTCATATTTGTTACTAACACTCCAAGTCACAATCTAATGCTCAAGTCTGAACTTTACTTTTATTTTCAAGAGTCATATTCTCTAACTAAACTTTCAGCCAACTTCAATCAATCTATTTAAAGTAAATTATTTTTATTGTGGTTGAAATTAACAAAGGAAGCAAAATAATTTACACGAGTATTTTAATGTTGAAATTAAAGATAATATGTAACAATTAGTTTGTTAAATTTCAAACAATCAAGTTGAATTTAATTGAGAAAACTATTGACTGCTACAAATGAAATGTTTTGAGTGTTATGCTCTTAAGATTCAATAATAAGATTTTCATCTTTCTCAACAATATCTCTAGCAAAAATGGTGAAACAAAAGTATGACACAACTATCTAATATTCACCAAGCATTATTCTAGAGCATTTAGTAGTAAGATAAGGTTTTGTTAAGTAAATATCTTCGTGTATTAAAAAATAATTTTATAGTGTATAAATCTCATTTAATATTTTCTCTCACTTAAATCATTAGAGGAAAATATGAAAACAAAGAACAAATTTTATAGAAAATATAGAAACAAAATCCAAAGGTAAGAATTACTGGTTTGAAAAAGGAAAATTCAGAGACCTATTAAAAAGTAAGATAACATCTTACATTCACCCCTTATGTGAAAAGCCTTTTCTTTTTTTCTAAAGAATAAGTGCGATACGGAAGTAATCAACATGGGGCCAGTTTTATTAAAAAAAAAAACAAATTATAAAAAAGTTGTAAAATAATTTTTACTTTCTAATTATGGATACAAATTTAAACAATCAATTAACTAAAGCAAAAATTATAAAAGAAACATTTTTAGCAAATCAGATCAACAATCAACAAACTCTTTAAAAATACCCATTCTTTAAAGATAGCGAGATAGTTTAGTTAGGATGTTTCCTTTCCATTCTAGAATTAAATGATGAACAAATATATTATACATTTGCAATGCAATTTAAGAACAATATTTAGGAGATTTGATTCTCAGCAATATTGAATCAAATTACATGTTTGTTTGTCACTCTTTAAGAAAATGCGTAGTAATATTCTTTCAATAATTTTTTATAATTAGCAGATTCTATTATTATATATGATTTTGTTAATATTTTTGCTTTGATGTATCACTTAATACTATCCCAAGCAGTGGTGGATCTTAACTAAAAATTTAAATTTATCAAGCAAGGTCTCAAAATAATATATTAATGCAAAGTAGCAATAAATATACAAAAGATTAAGTGTACCTGCATTCAAAATGTTGCTCTTTGTTCCTTCAAAGACTCGAAGTCATCAATAATTTAATCAGAGTTAAAAGTTTCAGCTATCTCTTTTTTAATATGAATCAACATAGTGTCCGCTAGAAATTTATCTTCCATTTTATTTCTCAATCTTGTCTTGATTATCTTCATGGTTGAAAATGATCTTTTTGTTGTTGATGTAGAGACCGAAAGAGTTATAAGTTTCATTGTAAAAAGATTATAAAAATCAAACTTCTTGTTTGATGTAATAAAATTAAAGACTAATTGGTCACAATATACAATTTCTATTAACACACTAATTTTTATTTCTATAAATGGGTCCAATATTCACATTCTTTGAACTTTTGAAACTCAAAAAAATAACAATATTAATCAACAAAACCACTACACGGTAAAAATCAATACAATAAAATCAATAATGGGATAGTGATAATAACTTATATTCTGCACAAATGAAAATTATAAAAGAATTATTGGTATATTTATTTGTCATTTCTTTCTTCTTATTTCAGACAAATAGAAGCTTCATCTACGTAAATGATAAAAAAAAGGGGCACACCTTTTTACTGTAGCTTATGACTTGCTACTCATAAATAAGCTTAATAATTGAAAATAAATGATAAAAAAAGGATGCACCTTTTTGTTGTAGCTGGGTTGCAATTTGCAAATTGTGCACATCTATGTCTAACAGAAACAAAATTTAAGAAGTTTCTTCTTGAATAAGTTTCCTCTCTCTCACTTATGTGTCATTTGCTTTATATATAAAAAGTCTTTTAACTTTTAAAATTGATATGATGGACATGGGCTGTGACCCACTTTATTCTATAAAAGCATATTTATTTGTTTTATGTTTTTATCAATTAGCTATAGGACCAGTAGTGTGTGTATATATATATATATATATATATATATTATAATTATTAAAAGATTTACAAGCTTTGGCGGAGCCGTGGCCTCCTCTCGCTCCCAAGAAGGTCTGCCCCTGATATCGGGGCAAATTCTAATGTATTTATTGACTAATCTTAAAAATCTTACTGTCTTATGTATCATAAATAACAACTTATAAAGGCTAATACTAGCATAAATTAGTAGTCTATCAAATCTAAGAAAACTATTGCTTGGATATCGCCAACTATCACGACTAAAATTATGGTTATTACCTACAAATTTTTTCTAGGAAATTTCTATGAAATTTCATACAAGTTTAGAGAAATTTTGTATATTTTCTATGAAAAAAATTAGTATAAAAATTTGCAACAATTTATTAAGTTTCTTACAAAAAGTTTTAGGAATTAAAATGGTAAGAAAAGCTTATGATTTCCTACAATTCTTTTTACCAATATTTTGACAAGAAATTTTTTTAAAAATATTTGCAGCAATCCTTAAATTTGCCTGTGTTGTTTCCTAGGAATAAAAAAGGCAAAATAAACTTAATATTTCTTGCAAATTTTTGTGCAAAAATTTTTATAGAAAAAAATTGTATGTAAATTTATAAAAAAACTTAATGATCTTATAAATTTTATAGCAAAAATTAGTGTAGGAAATATTTGCAGTAAAATCAATAAAAAATGTCTTTTTTAAATTTAAAATAAAAAATATTATTTGTTCACAAAAAATTAATTAACTTATTTTCTCATTACAAGAAAATGAAATTAATTTTTTTAAATATAAAATAATTTAAAGATACTTGAAAACAGTTTAAGAAAATTTTATATTAATTTAAATAAAAAATATTTTTTGTTGGCAAAAGATTTTAGTTGATTTTAAGTTAAAGAATATTTTTTAATTTTTGACATGATTTACTTGTTATTTTAGTATTCATGTGAAGAAATTTTATATCTTGACTCTCGTATAAATTTGTTAAAATTAATTTTTATTATTGTTGAAATTATAAAAGAGTATTAATATATGTTTATTAGATATTAAAATAAAAAAGTAATATATTATTTGTAATATTAAATTTTAAAAATTTTATAAAAAATTAAAAGTTTTAATTTTTAATTAAAATCTTATTTATGCTTTTCACTCTTGTAAAAACAAAAGGATCTTGCTCACCCTCCTTGCTTACACTTCATGTTTTTTCACAAATTCTCAGTTTCTCAAATCTTAAATTCTTTCAGCTCCATGCCAGGATTGTATGTCAAGTTTCTCTCTCTCGTTACTTTGCTTTTTTTTTTTTGCAGTGCTTTTAAATTTAAAAAATCTTCAAACTCTTTTATAATTTGCAAGATCGTAATTGATAATTTTAGCTCAACTTTGATCTTTATATGTTAAATGTATTATTATTATTATTATTATTATTATTATTATTATTATTATGCTGAATGCTGCTAAAAATCTCAAGATGTGGATGTATTTTTGAGGTGTTTATATTACCATATATTGCTAAAAATCTCGCATAAATTTATATGTTCAATAATGTCTTCCATTTGTTCTTGCTAAGTAGAAAGAGTGGAATTCTAATGTTACTCTAGGTGATTAGGTTAATAGTTTTTCCATTTGTAATGTTGGTTCAAAATTACTGTTAGTTAGATTTCTGGTGAATATAAATAGTGAAGTCAATGAAGGGAAGCTATTTTGATGCTTAAAAATCAATTGGTGTATCAGTTTTATTTTTATGGCATTATGTTTTATTTGGGTTATAGCTTCTATTATAGTTTTGCTTTGTTACTGTTCTTCTTTCTATCTTTTGAGAGGTAGAAGAGCCTAAATAGTGGATTCGTTATGGTAATATAGGATAACCATAAGTATTGTTGGTGTTGTTCTGATACAGAATTGAGTTTCATGTCGATAATGTTTTGACCTTGATTACTAGTGTGTTGACCTTTAGTGTTAACTTTTATATACATATTAACGAGATACAACTTCAGTTCTGATGGAAGAACAATCAACAAAACCTATGGTACTGCACTTGAGTTTTGTTCTATCTAAAAATGAATTATGTCAAATTGAAAGCATTCTAGTGAGGCACTTTAATGACGACTCTGCTAGCTAAGTTGAGAATGATGGATTTGAACCTATTTTTTCATGGAGGTCAAAGGTATCTTCCATGATTTTGTAAGGTATTAAATTTAATTCCAGTCATAAATGTTTTAGAAAGGAATAAACTTCAATGATTGATTATATTTAATTCTAGTATTAATTCCACCTCTATTTCTATTTATCTATTTCTAGTTTCTTAGAATTAATTGTTAAACTTATTAATTTATCCTTTATCAATTAGTCTATTTTTGACTCTTGAACTATTCAAATAGATTAAATGTTTAAACTCTTGAACTATCTTAGAGAGCAGAATGTGTTTCCGTGATGGCAAAAGGGACTTAGACACTATATTTATTAATCCTAGACACTTCCCATTATGGACCTAGAGGTTAGGCCCACTTTATATCTAACATAGATCAGTATTAAGTGTTCAAAGCCCATAAGTAATTGATCACATTATTAATAAGTTCAAACATCATCAAATGGATCACAATATTAGCCTGTTTTTAATAAAATAAAAAATCACAATTGATTGTAGCTTATAAAGAATTTTATAGAAAAATTTAACATTTTTCCACTTGGGCAAATTTAATTGTGTAGTTTATAACTTTAAAAAAAAAAAAGATAACTCTTGGGCTAATAACATGTTGTGACCACAAACATATGATCCCAAGATATAACACTTAATTAAGACTCCATCCAATAAAATCATGCAATATCGAATCATGACGACAATTGCATCCCTTACTGACGCAACTCTTTCCATAGTTACAAATACCGTCAACTTTATCGACTAGTCAGTAATGTGGAGTGTAGCTAGAAAATGACATGCCAATATGATCAAACAGTTATACTATCATTTTTCACACTAGTCCTTAATTTCTCTCAAATGCTTAAAAGCCAAAGAAATTACATAGTTCATTACGAGCCTTTATGCCTCAGCTCCAATTGGCATCAACCATCGACGTAGTGGTCCCAACGACGCTGAGTCAATAATTCACATTTGATAGAAATATATAAAAATATTCCATTATTCATTCGTCAAATCAAATGCGAAATGTTATCGATGCGTTAATTATGAAGATCCAAAATTAAGAATCCAATAAAGTAAAATAATATAAAAGTAAAAAGAAACTTCCACTAATCAAACACATCAAAAGAACTCATAATGCCCACGTTTTCAACATGCCTTTTGAAAATAATAGGCCTAAGTCCCTTGGTCAAGGGGTCACTTAACATGGAATATGTGTCAATGTATTCTACCACTATAGAACCATCTTTCACAAGGTCTCTGACAGTTAAGTACTTCAACTCTAAATGCTTAAATCGATTAGAAATCTTATTCTTTGCACTGCAGTATTGTTGTCACAAAAAATTCTGAGTGGCTTAGCAATGGAGTCCATAATACAAAGTTCTGTTACTAGATTTCTCAACCAAATAGCATGAACAGGTGCATCATAGCAAGCAATGAACTCCACCTGCATAGTAGAAGAGGCAACAAGAGTTTGTTTCTTACTTCTTCAAGATATCGCACCTCCAGCCATCATAAAGACATATTTTGAAGTTGATTTTCTATCATCAATGCACCTGCCAAGATTTGAATCTGTGTACTACACAATCTCAAGGTTGTCTACTCTCTTATACATAAGCATATATTCTTTGGTCTTCTTTAAGTATCTCATTACTTTCTTAGCAGCTGTCTAGTGATCAGTTCCAAGATTTGACTGATATCTATTTAGAACACCAATTATAAAAGCGATGTCAGGTCTAGTGCATACTTGAGCATATATGAGACTTCCTAATGCACTTGCAAAAGGTCTGTCATTCATTCTAGCTCGCTCAATCTCATTCTTAGGACATTGATCTTTGTTGAACCAGTCACTTTTAACAACTGGAACATCAATTGATTTGTAGTCTTGCATATCAAATCTCTCTAAGACTTTATCAATGTAAGCCTTTTGAGATAACCCTAGTGTACGTTGTGATTTATCTCTGTGAATCTAAATTCCCAACACAAAAGAAGCTTTACCCAAATCCTTCATGTCAAAAGATCTGGTCAACATCTATTTTATCTCATGTAGTATCCTAAAATCATTACAAGCCAACAATATATCAGCCACATAGAGCACGAGGAAGATAAATTTGCCCCCCCTGACTTTGAGGTATATATATTGATCAACTTTATTTTTTTCAAACCCTATAGAAGTCACCACTTCATCAAATTTTAGGTATCACTATTTAGAGGCTTGTTTTAAACTATAGATTGACCTTTTGAGTCTACAGACCAAGTTTTTACTATCATCAATGTGTAAACACTTAGGTTGTTCCATGTATACTGTCTCATTTAATTCATCGTTCAGAAAAGCAATCTTGACATCTATTTGGTGCAACTCTAAATCAAAGTGAGCATCTAGTGCCATGATGATCCTGAAGGAGTCCTTTCTCATCACATGCAAAAAATATTCTTTAAAGTCAATTCCTTATTTTTGTGTGAAACCCTTAGCCACCAGTCTTGCTTTAAATCTCTCAATCTTACCATTTGAGTCCTTCTTCATCTTGAAGATCCATTTATAACTAATCGCCTTACAATTCTCAAGCAACTCAATAAGCTCCCATACATCATTTAACAACATGGACTGCATTTTTCATTCATCGCATGGTTCTACATTTTAGATTGCACACAAGATATAGCTTTTTGGTAGTTCTTTGGATCCACAATGTCTTCAATATCATAGGCATCCTCACTAAGATAGACTATAAAATCATTACCAATAGCATACCTTCTCTCTCTAGCTGATTTTCTTAAAGAAATCTGCTCAATTGGCTGAATAGGCTGAGGAATATCCAATGCAATAGGAGGATCATACATATTATTAACCTGAGGAGCAATTACATCTTGAATCAAATATCATTCTCAACTGGAACATTCTGAACCTCAGCCTTATTTAGACAATTGGAAAAATGCTAATTGTAGGAATAGGTAGTGACAAGGTAATAGTCTTAGGTGACAAGACATTAGTCTCTTCAAATGTTATAACATGATTTGCTACATCAAGCTCCAAGAACTTGGCATTCATGTACTCTATTATTTTGCTCTCCTTATCAGAATAGAAGAACATGTATCCTTTAGTGCGATCCAGATATTCAACGAAAAAGCAACGACTTGTCTTGGGGTCTGTCTTTCTTTGCAAAGGATTATAAATTTTTTACTTCAACTGAACACTCCTAGACTCGAAGACGATTCAAGGTTGGCTTTCTTCCTGTTCACAATTCAAAAGGTGTTTTGGGAACAAATTTAATAGGAACTCTATTAAGGATATAAAGAGCTATTTTTAAGGCTCCACCCTATAAAAATTTTGGCAATTTACACTCACTTATCATGCTTCTCATCATATCTTTAGGTGTCTTAATACGTCTTTCAGCTACACCATTTTGTTCAGGACTTCTAGGCATGGTGTATTGTGGAACTATTCCACACTCTTGCAAGTATAAAGCAAACGATCCCATATGTTTTCCTGTAATATCATACTTACCAAAATACTTTCCACCACGGTCAGATCTTACAATCTTGATCATTTTTCATAATTGATTCTTTACTTCAGTTTTAAAAATTTTGAAATTTTTAGTTACTTCATACTTTTTTAATTAAATAAAGATATCTATATCGAGAAAAATCATCACTGAATGTAATGAAATACCTTTTACCACAAATTGTAGGAATTAGAGACCCACTAATATCGGTGTGAATAATCTCTAAAAGGTGTGTACTTCTAATTAACCCTTTATTTTTTTGTCTTAGTAAACTTTCCCCTAATGCAACTTACACCAGTATCTGTATCATCAAAATTCAATAAAGGTAGAATATTTGTCTTTGTCAACCTTTCAACCCTTTCCTTAAAAATATGACCTAGATGTTTGTGCCACAACATGAAAGATTTTTCCTTAACTTTAGATCTTTCAGCAATAGAGTTCTCAACAACTAAAGATGAAGAAATATTATGAGAAGCTAAAGACAATTTATATAAACCATCAATTAAGGATCCATAACTAATAATTAGGGAGTTCAATATCAAACTTGTTCTTTTATCTCCAAAAGTGAAATTAAAACCAAGTTTATCCAAATAAGAAATAAAAATTAAATTTGTCCTAAAAATGGGTACATAAAAAATATTATTCAAAATCAACACAAATCTAGAGCTTAAAACTACACTAACATCTCCCACTTTCTCTACTAAGACTTCAAGATCATTTCCTATACCAAGCTTGCTTTTGCTCAGATTGAGCTCTCTCAGATTTTTGAACCCCTGTAAAGACACAGTAGTATGAGTCATCCAACCACTATCAATCCATTAAGATTGTATAGAGACATGAACTAGATTAGATTTATAACAGATAAGAGTTAAGCAATTACCTTCAAGTTTATTATTATTCTCTATCCAAGACTTAAACTTTTCACAATCAAATTTCTTGTGTCCTTTTCTTTTACACCAATAGCACCAAATCTTCTTCTTAAAGACTGCTAGCTTAGACCCTTCTACATTGTGGTATTGACTTTTACCTGATTTTCCTGAACCTCGATATCCATGAGAAGCATTACAGGAGTTACTTGTGTTTTTCCAAATTCTTTTTCCAAAAATGGGTTTGCCATGGACAAATAAAAGGGCTATGCCACTCCTTTCTTTCTTAAGTTTCTCTTCCTCAACAACAAACTTGGTATTAAGATCATTTACACTCTATTTTATACAAATGGTATTATAGGCAATTTTGATTTGGGAAAAATCAAAAAGTAGGTAGTTCAAGGTATGTTCGGCAATAAATTTTTCATTAAGGTTAATTTGGTGGGATTTCAGCTTGGTTTGAATGTGAACCATCTTCATAATAAACTCTCTTACTCCCTTAACGTTGTCGTATTTCATGTCTGTTAACTATTTTCATCAGTCATCCATACTCAGCGTTATAAGATACCTAGTACCTCTCTCCCAAAGCGATGAGGAACTCCTTAGCTGTTCCTTTCTTTGGAAGACGGATGTAACATATTTTAAGTTTACATTTATAATTTTATTTTGATAAATAAACACTTTTTCATATGTTTTATTTTTAGATTTTTTATCATTTTCTAGTTATTTGAATAAATTGGACTTGTTACAAATAAATATTTAATTTTGTATTTCTGGTTATTTTGACCTCTGACTACTCTTTTGCCCATAACTTTGTCTTCACATATCGATTTTGGCTGATTTTAGTTGCATTGGATTCTACACATCTAGGGCTTCAAAATGTATATATGGATCGCTCTATTTAGAATTGTTTTTGATTTTTTATAAAATTTTGAAGTTGAGGCAGATTTGCTGAATATTGTTACATGATTGCATTTAGACCCTTGTTATTTAATAATTGTATTTGGGCTTTTAGACATTACTAAGGCCCAAATTTTTGCCACTTAATTTACCTTAATCAGAACCTATAATGGACTAATAAAGTTATGAATTAGAGGGAGATTAAACACTTTGAGTTTTTGAGATTTAGCCGAAGTAAGAATCATTATTTTAACTTTCTTTCTAATTCTCTCGTTTTCTTGTCATTCTTGTGTGGGTTAAGTGTTTTGATGGAAGAATAAACCTCCCATTCAAATCACAAAAGTAATTTCAATTTAAGTTTTGGGCCAAATTGCTCTGAGTTTGTTCTCTTTTTCTTTAACCTCAAATTTGTGTATTGCAATCGTGATTAACTTTTCTGTTGTTAGAATTCAAATTATGATTGAATTGATCCTCTAATTTAATAATTAATTTGGATTAGATTAAATGATAATTTGATTTAATCTATGATCTAGTTCAATTTGGTTATTTGATTGAATTAATAATTGAATTGGGTAAACGTTCAAACTCAGATTAAAATCTTTAGATATTGTGATAATCAGAGTTACACGTATTTGGTATTTTGTGGATTGATATTTTATAATTTATTTTTAACTAATTTTAATTTGTTCCTAATTTAATTTAATAAATTCACAGTTTTCAAACCCTCAAAATTTACTCATATTATTTTTAAAGAACCTAAAATTGAATTTAACTGAAGATGTGTCACTGTGAATTGACTTAGGTAGAGCACTATACAGCAAAATCCTTAGTGAAACTTAGTTGTTTTGATAGCGACTTGGCATCATGTATCAAATTGACGTTGTTGCCAGGGATACGTTGTCAATTTTGATTTGTTTTAGGAATTGTTAGTTATGTTTTACATGTTTGTTGATTTTGCATAATTTGATTTTTCACTATTTTAATTCTTAGGCTTTTGTTCGTTTTTGGTTTTTTATTCCAGTTTGCGATTTGATATTTTTCTCTTCTACATTAATTTGTTTGTTTAAGTGTATTTAATTTTCATCATTAATAAGGTTAAATAATAATAAAAAAGATTTCATTCCATTATTTATTGAATTCTACAAATTATTTTTGTCATCTGTTTTTCTGTTTGTTTCTTTCATTCTAAAAATTTTGCTATTTCAGAATTTTGAATATTAAATTTTGAATTTTTGAAAAATTGAATTAATAGAATTGCTACATAATTATGTGACTTGCAGGGATTTCACAAAGATTTTGCATAAATTTTGCAAAGATTTAAGGAATAGCAAATAAGGATTCCTTGGATTTAGTTAGATTAGATATAAAAAAAATTAATTAATAAATTTAAATTTGAATTTAAAATTATAGTTAAGATTTGATTAGATTTAGTTTATTTTGGTTTTAAAGATAGGATTAGTATTTTTTTTTAAATAGATTAGTTTTGAATTTAAATTTTGGAAAATTTTTTTTATCTAACTAATTTGCTAATTTAAATTTAAATTTTGAATTTGCTTATCAAAATTTTTTTTGAGAATAAAAATTTAATAAATATTTTTTTAAAAATAAAAAATGAAATTAAAATAATTTAAATTTCTATTATTTTATTTTATTTTTATCGCACTTCCAGCTGTAATTTATTTGGTTAATTTCTATCTCTTTTTCCTTGCCCATTTTATTATTTGATTTGTATAAGGTTTGTTTGTTCATTCACACACCACTAATCATGCATAACATGAGTGAAGCCCAATACTCGGGTCTCAGTAAACTTTAAATTAGAGGAATTGTGTAGTAATAGCAATTTGGATATTCGTTTTGTTTGTGTATCACAAGAACTTCAGCTAGAACTTATCTTATCTATATTAATTCCTACATCTAGTAGACTACCTACTGATTGAGGATGACTTTATGGAATGAAATTTGACTCTAGTGACCTTTTATCCTTAGACTTATAAACTACCCTAGATGAGAATGCATGTCATCGATCATTAGGTTAGAACTCTAGAAACGTTGATAGACCACTGTGGGAGCATATTCTTTTATTACCTTGCTATAATTTATTTTTATTATTTTGGAAGTTGTGAAAATTATTGATCTTATTTTATTCATTTTACATGCGGTGTTGCTCAAAATTTCAAATTTCATAGTTTAGATCACTTTTTTATTTTATTTTATTTTATTTATTTGTTATTTGTTATTTTTATTTGTTTTTTATTTTGACATCTTAAAAAAAAAATAATTTTTTTAAAATTCTTAAAAATAGAAAATAGTGTATTTGAGTTGACTTTGATTGTTTTGCCTCTTCGTGCTTGACTAGAACTAATTCTGAGCGTTTGCATTTTGATATCGTGACTAATAATCAACATAAAAGAACTCTTAAGGACTTGGCTGCACCAGATGTTACCTACCAACCTTTCAGCTCTAGTATCCTAATGTAGATGCTTCTTTTGAATTAAAATCTGGTTTAATTCATTTGTTGCCTAAGTTTAATGGTAGTGCATGTGAGGACCTTCACAAGCATTTGAAAGAGTTTTATATAGTCTGTTTAACAATGAGGCCTCAAGGAGTTCCAGAAGATCACATCAAGCTGAAGACCTTTCCATTCTCCTTTGATGGTACAACGAAAGACTGACTATACTACTTGCAGTTAAGTTCAATCACTTGTTAGATAGACCTAAAGATGATGTTCCTGAAGAAGTTCTTCCCTGCATCCAGAGCAGCAACAATTAGAAAAGAATTCAGTGGTATCAGACAATTTAGCTAAGAAAGCCTCTATGAGTACTGAAAGAGATTCAAAAAGCTACGATCAACTTGTCCACACATCAGATCAGTGACCAACTACTTATTTAGTATTTCTATGAAGGCCTTGCTCCAATAGAAAGGAGTATGCTTGATGCAGCAAACAGTGGAGCTCTCATATACAAGACATCATTTGCAGCTAGAGCACTAATTAACAACATGGTAGAGAACTCCCAACAGTTTAATACAAGAGTCATGGCACCAGTGAGAGAAGTAGACAATGTGCATCAACCAAGCTTCTTTCCATGAGAGCAGAATTAAGGAGCTCACTACATTTGTGAGACAGCTAGCTTTGCACCATAAACTGCTCTGCAAGGAGGGATGATCAGAGATTGTCATATTTATTCCTCCATAGAACACACTTCAAATTGTTGTCCTTTGCTGCAAGATGGTAGCCAATAAGCTTTTGTCCATGGAGTTTTTAGTGGAAGACAAGAATAATACAAAGATTTGAATTTCTAGCAATCTTAGAGACAACAACAACCATACTGGTTCCAGTACCAATCTCATAATCTTAACTTTAATGACCATCCAAATATGAGATATGGTGCCTCTAAGCAATAACAATAACAGACTAGCCAAGCAAGTAACAGCTACAGACCACTCCCTAATGAGGCAGCAACAAACACATCAAAATTCTGAGCTTTTGTTGGAGGATTTGGTCAAACAAATGGCTAAAAGCAATTTGCAGTTCCAACAAAATGTAAATGATTCCATCCAAGATATGCAGACACAAATTGGCCAGCTTGCCACCACTGTAAACCAATTCAAGTCTCAAGGTTTCGGATAACTTCCTTTTGAACTAGAGATTAACCCTAGAAATGTGAGTTTCATAGTATTGAGGAATGAGAATGAGCTACCAAACAATCGAAAAAATAATGAGGTGCAAAATAATGAAGAGGCAGAGAAACAGCAAAACACAGAGCAGCAAACTATCCTTAACAGTTTAGAAATTGTGCAGAAATCACCTCTCCCATTTCCAAACAGAGTGATCAAGCCAAAGCCACCAACAAACTATGATAAGGAGCTTTTTGAGACATTCAAAAGGGTTGAAGTGAACATTCCACTACTAAATGCAATAAATGAAATTTCAAAATATGCAAAGTTTCTTAAAGAATTATGCACTAACAAGAGGAGACTAAAATGGGACAAAAAAGTCAGCATAAGGAGAAATCTGTCAGCTCTCATATAGCGCAATCTACTGTAGAAGTGCATGGATCCTGACATTTTTACTGTCCTTTGTACTATTGGAAATTGCACCTTCGACAATGCATTACTTGATCTTGGTGTTTCCATAAATATGATGCCTACATCTTTGATTGATGTGCACTCAGGAATTCTATCCATGGAGTTTGGAGACGATGTTATGTAGTTCAACATTTTTGAGGCCATGAAGCATCCATTAGAGCTGCATAATGCATTTCATATAGATATTATTGTTGTTTTAATTGAAGAGTTTTGTACTGATTTTTTGATATTTCTAGTTGTACATGGACTGTAGGAGATTTGTGTAAAGTTTGTGCTGAAATAAATGCATATTAACAACTGATGATGTTTCATGTGATGCAGCAGCAAGTTTAGGAAGCTCTAGCTTGATTATAGCAAGTACATATACCCCTGAACCTGCCCAGATACATGCTGCAAAATGAGAATCATCCACTAGGACAATTCCTTATATTGTGCAGCCAAAATGCATGTACTATTTTTGCTTTGAGCACAAGTTCCTTAAGAATGTCTTAGAAAATATTTTCCCTATTATATTTATTTATTTATTTCTAGGAGTATTGCAGTAAAAAAAGAAGATAAGAAAATAATTAAAAAAATGCTTAAAGACGAAAGGTTAAAAAATCATTATAGTTATTGAGTGACTTTGAATCTTTCTTTCAAAATGGAAATTAGAGTTAGATCTTCATAAAATGAAGCACACCAAAATACATTTCTACTTAATTCAAAGTACTGAAGTACATCACAGTCTGATCTAAAATGTAGTTATCTTTCTCTTGTCCTTACATAACTACCCATATCTCAAGTCATTACATCAACATTTCCTAGTCTTAGCTATGATTTCTTTAATCTCTTAGATCAACCAATTGCAATGGCTCAAAAAGTCTTTAATTTCTTGTGGTATTTTATAAAAAAATATAATCACCTCAATATCTATTAACATGTATAAAGTATTGTCAATTGCTGCATTAGTCAATGATGCTAATTATATAAAACGTTTGATTTAATACTCAATGAACTTGTCCTTTTTTTTTTTCATGACGATCCTTTTCCTTTACAATAACTTCATACTCTTTCATTATTTTAATTACTTCTCATTTCTTAGCATTGATTTCGGCATCACACCTAAATTATTTATTTTATCTATTGCTCCATATTTTGCATTTGTGGCTGAAGTTCATATGCTTGGATCAAAGTTTGGTGAAGAACTCCCTTAACTTTGTATAATGAACCCTTCAATTTAAGCTTTTTATTTATGATTGTATTTTGCTCCTTCACCCTCAATTTTAACTCCTTGCTAGCAACTTCAAGACATCATTGAACCTTAATGACATGACTTAACACATTTTTATTTTTTACAAATTTCTTCATTAACATGTTGTTTTCACTATTCTTTTCTCTTCAAAATTGCACAAGCACAATGACTCTTCCATTTTTTTTCACCTGTTTTTACATTCTTGGGTTCCTTCCTCATGTTGATTTTTTTCTCTTTTTTCTTGATGCTTTGGTTCGATCTCAAGCCCCTCCTTGTAGTGTTGAACTTCCCTTAATTTGCCAAGGCCAATCTTTGCTTTTGAAAAAAATTCCTTTGTTCTTTTGCAAAGTTAAATTCAATTGTTTTTTAATATAAAAAAAATACTAAAATTTCCAGAAAAAAATTGGATATTCACGTTTATGTTAAAAAAAAAAAAAGGCCAGAGGATAACTAAGTTTCCAATTAGGGATAGTTACCATAGCGTCATAAATTAAATTACCAGTGGCATGCATTCACACATCCATCGAAAATTCGTTAGTTTGATAATTACCCATCGACCAAAATAAACCATCTTTAACAAAAGACCAGGCCTTACAAATACCTTTCCGGGTAAGGAAGTCAGAAGATTAAGGAGTAGAACAGTAAATCACACATTAAAACATTGATAATTGGATTGACAAAATCTTCCACCAGAAAAGATCAATTATTCAAATGGCACCTTCTTCTTTCATTATTAGAACCCTAATTAGAGTTCTTACATAACTTTTCGATCTCATCATATATTGTCAAAGGAATTAACATGGTCTGCATGTCATAGCAAACACGAAAAATTGAATAAAATCGACTGGGCGCAAGACTGATTCTACAGCAACAGATAAATGCCTCCTAGTTGACAAGTTTGCTTTTGACTTCATCTGTCAAGAAAAAGAAATCTTCCCCTTATTACTCTAGAATATTCATAAGAGCAACATCATGGTATCGCCCCAAAACATAAGAAATGAGGACCTTAATGTTGTTGCTTTTGTCCATGGCAAGAGCTTAACTAACGTTCTTTGGGAAGAACACACTCTTGATTTACTCTATGTTTACTTTTTATAAGAGGTGGTGTAAAAAGCATATAAATTTCAAAAATAAGATCAGGTTGCTCAACAGATGCTTCTAAAGTTATAATGACGTCTTTGACGGTTTGAAAAACAGAATATGAGAAATCTTAAGACCTTTTCTTTCCAAATCCAAAGCATTGATCAACATCAACCTCATCATTTATAGCAAGAATAATATGCTCCTTACATAATTACACTGCACAAAGAGATAGGGGATTAAATATCGTTTATATGTAAAATAAAATGTGATCGATTGTAGTTAGACAACAAAAAAGAGGATTCTGCGTGGTACAAAAATCTCTGGTAGTTTATGTCGAATAAATTCATACTAATGAGCACTAATGAACATGAATTTGTGTAGCATGTGTAAATGTCGAGAAACATTATTAATTGGAGTTTAAAGGAGAAAGTGAGCTCCCCGTTGTTTAGTGAAAGAGACGAATAAAGCGGGGAAAATAAAAGACAATCTTATCTAAATTCTTTTGAAAATTGAAATAAATGCACTTGTTAGTCTTTTGAATGCCTTAAGAAAAATTCAACAGTTTTCATTCAGCTAAACTTCATCAAGCAACCTCTCCCTTCATTTCAGCTAAGTCTTTTTAAGGTACATACTCGAGCGAATGACCACACTTACCAAACAGCTATATTCAAGACTCAATTCTATTAACCAATATGTTTCAGAGACACTGCATGTTTTCCCTTAAAAAAGAGGTAAAAAAACATAAAGGTGTGTGTAAGCAGTAATCACTTAATTTTTGCGGTAAGAAAATCATTTGCGAAAATATTTGGACCAAATTGTAGATTATGAAATTTAAAGAACAGTTACGACGAAATGTTTTTTGAAGGAATCCTTGAAGGAAAGAATGAAGCATATTCTAGTGAGAGAGAATAATTTTCTTTACCCCACAAAAGATATGAAGGGAATATGCTCATTAGTGATCAAGTTGATAGATTGTTTATAGAGAGACTACAATACAATGCCAAATGCGCAAATCCCTAGGTTTCAGCGTAAGCGCATGTTATTGAATCCAACCAACCATTGTTTTCATCTTCTTTTAAGTTCCAAATTAAACCACAAAATCTCTCTATGAAAGAGAACGTGTACACCACCCCAAAAAAGAGAGAGGGAAATGTGAAATAAATTAGTGGATCCCTTAATTGAAGGCCATAACAGGAGGCACATGGCCTGGCTCCACCTTATCCTTTGTTCATTGATCTTAATTTGATAGACAAGGGTGCTTTGCGCACAATGTAAAGGAATCTTGCACAGCATTCAAGTCGAAGCGTACACGGCAAATATGTGGACCGTTACGTACAATATGAAAATTGGCGGGGACAATACCCAGTCACGATAACAGGAAACACGACGTTATTATTCGGCATGTGCAAACACGCTGGCAATAGACAGAATCACACTTTTTTTTTTCTTGGAAACAAAACCGGGATCATATAAACATTTTCTATATTATTTCTTGTCCCCTAACGAATTTCCAACTATTTTCTCATTCATATATAATACACATGTAACAAAATTACAAAAAAACGAGATGGCAAAGACACGTAATAATAACTACTAATAATAATACTCATTCCTATATTAGACTCGATCTTGCTCGAGTCAATCTGCTTCATGGCGACGCCAATGAACACGAAAATGAGTTTAGCTTCTGTTCTTGCACTTTTCCACTGCCCTTGGCGCTGTAAATTATGAATTAACAACATGTAAGATAAGATGGATATTTTATATGGTTTTAAACTTAGTTACGAGTGATGAGTATGATGATGACTAACCAAGGCCAATTGCCTCAGAACCTTTCATTATGCGGAGGCGCTTGCAGGATTCAACGAACATTCTGCGAAATTGGCATAATAATTAATTAGTGAGCATTAAATAGGAAATGATGAATTATGAATTAATTAAGGGGCACTCACTCCCAGGGCACGTCACCCACGAGCATCCAGTCTCCGTCCTTGTCTTCATATGTGGGTACATAATCAGAGCCATTCAAAAGGTCTATCAATTTGGTCTCATTCATAAAGTCCTTCGTGCCTTGGGACCCACACTTGCCAATGGTGAAAGAGCTGAACATTTTAGCCAGCGCATCTGACAGCTCATGGTAGCTCTTGTACATCTTCAGATCCACCTTTCGTAGAAACGGTGCTCCATCCATGCTCACCTTCACGAAAGCCCCTCCTCCTGCACCACTCTTCTCTGCTTCATCGTTGTTGCTCCTTTGAACGTTCACGATGTTTTTTCTGAAGGATCGAACTGGTGGCCAACCCACAACTTGTGCCCTGCATATTCAACATTAATTACATCAATAATCCATCATCTTAGTTATTCTTTTTAAGCCATTGAATGTGATTAAAATATTTTTTTATTATTAAAACGTATATTACAGAAATTAATTACGTGTGCTAACCAAATAAGTATTTCAATTATTAGAGAGAGAGAGAGAGAGAGAGAGAGAGAGAGCAGTTAATAGAAATGTGCACTGTGTAATGGGGTGACAAAGACCAGGGTGTGGACTATTATCCTTTTTCCTTTTTCTGCTTTGCTGGATTTCACTCTTTCAAATGGTTGAATGAACGGAAAAAGTAAGATTCCATGTGTCTTGTCCTTTTCCTCTGTCTACCCGACAACCAACCGTGCCATTCGCTAAAGAAATTCAACAAAACTTGCTTCCCATCCTATCCCGCCATCCATATCCTTCAACACTTTTTTTTTTTTTTTCTCTGCTCATAATCAGGATGACAACTTTTCTTTTTACCCTCCAATAGTCCAATACCTAATTACATACCCACTACTCCACGTTTTACTTTTTAATTACTTAACCGAGTCAAAAGGCAAAATCATCAGCATCTATCAAAGTTATATCTGTCTTCTCAATTGATTATCAACTTCGTAATTTATTAGAGTCTATAACTTTATTTTTTGTTGTAGAAATCAAATAAAATTACTTTTTAAAAAATATCTTTATAAGTGGAAATTTATTTTAAGCTACTCAATGACAATAGACACATTCACACAGTTATTCAATGGCATATTCCATATCATTTCCGCCCCCAAAGAATTAAAATCAATCTACCACAAATTACCTGGCAAAACTATTACAAACCATTTTTTCAAAAAATGTTCAAAGTAATCATACTTTATAACATGCAAAAAATTTACAATTTCAAATTCAATTCTTTTCTACAATCAAATGTTTAATATTTATTTCCTTACAATCAAATTCAAACAGTACATTTAAAATACCAAGTCGAGAGAGTAAATTCAGCCAGAGATTAAGGAATAAAAAAACGAAATTAGTTAATTACTCAACCGTGACCTTCTTCAACCACAAATAAACATTCATGTAACTTGGAACTGTGCCTTTCTATTATCTTTTTCAACTGAAAGTTAACTAAATTTTATTTTAGGTGGTCCTCAAATCTTTACGCTCTCCAAACAAGGTAATTAAAGATGAACTCCTCATTCTCAAAAGTCGTTTTCTGTGCATATTACCCAGATCGAACAAAACCTTCTAATCTAAGTGTGTATTTGAAAACTAATTAAAATCACAATAGATAACGTTTTAAAAATAAAATTACAAATTGTCAGTTAAAATAGATACAAAAATGATTTTAACACAATAAAACGATTTAGTTTTTTCATTGTTTCTATTACCCTTTCTCTGTCCTAGACAAAATCTAAATTGTAAACCTCACGAGCAACAGACCAATGAACAAAGCAGAAAATAAGTTTTTCCTGAATGTAAAAGTTAAGACTAAAAAGGAAATATAAAGAAGCAAGTTTTGTAAGGAATAAAAATCGAGGTAAAGAATTAGGAGAAGAAGAACTGACTTTGCAGGTGGTTTTGTTGGGTCATTAACACGAGGAGGAGATGCAGCAGTAGTCTTCTCTTTGGGTTTTTCTGTAGGGATGGTTGAGGGTGAAACTGAGGAAGAAGGCAAGTCGTTATTGGAGGAAAGGTTAAGCTGCAAATCAACAGAAGCAGTCTCTGAGAACCCTCTCTTGGCAGCACCGCTTTTCAGAGTTAACTCGGCATGATCGTTTGCAGAGGCGCCAGGTAGGCCGAGTCGCAACTCGGTCTCTTCAAAATTTATCATTTCTCTCTCTGCACCCAACACGCTCGTCATTCTCCACGCATCAACCAGCGAGTCACAAACAACAGAAAATCTTTGTCTTAGGTGGAGTTGAGGGAAAGTAAAGTTTTGGGTGAAAGCGAAACTGAGAACTGAGGAATGTGGAAATGGAAAGAAGTTTCAGGGTAGGGAATGGTTTTGGTCATATATTGATGCAGTGTTGTGGGGGAACCGCACGGTGAAGATGTTGCCACGTGTTGATGTTTGCTGTGTTGGATCATCCACGGGTTGTCGGGAGAATGACGTCACGGGTGATGTCATGAAAAGAATGATTGTGGTGTGGGTAGTGGACATCCCAGCTTGGCCTGTGCCCTTCCTTGCCTGCCTTTTATTTGTTTGCTAGGCTCCACACACCAATTAACAATTATACTCCTCCCCTTTTTACCTTTTTTCTTTTATCTCCATTTCTTTTTCCTAGTTTATGCATTCTTTAGCTAAAATGAAATAATTAATTTGTAGATTATAATAATAAATTAAAGAGAGAGAGAGATGCATAAAAAACATAAGGAAACGCGGCTGAGTTTGAAGCCAGAAGTGCTTTGTTGAGATGGTCGAAGTTAAGGGAAAAAAAAGTTAATAATCCCGTGATTTTTAATTGATAATTTAAATTTTTATATATTTTTAATAAACATTTGAAATTTAATTCAATGCTTCAGCATTCCTTTTTTAATTTAATTATGATATTTTTCTTTTCTATTAATCAAGTCCATCAAAGAACCAAGGCGATATAGGAGATATAAGGTAGAGAGATAATGATCCAAATACTGATTATTACTATGTCAACCATCGCTTATCAAGAGCGGGACCGGCGCTTCAACTCGACTGGTAAAATGCAACATTCAAGTTTCAAATTTTGACCTATAATTAAATTTAAATATTTTTAATTTGATTTGATTAAATTCGATACAAGTTAAGTTTGTAATAATTCGTAAAATTCTATAAAAGTCCAAATTATATTTGATTTTTTTCTATTGGACCCGCTTAACTTTACTCTCCATCACAAGTCAGGTCAATTAAATTGAATAATTCGTTTTATTGTTTCTATCCTTGCTTCATGTAAAAGAGTTTATTGTTTAAATTTTATCAGAATACACTAATTAATATAAAAATATATATATATATATATTATTTAATTATAAATTTATATAATAATAATAAAAGTTATTAACTTCATTAGAATTAACTTAAAATTATATTTATTATTTATTTATACGAATTAATAATACTAAAATATTTAAACCAACCATATTTTAAAATCAAATTCCTAACATTCTTATTATTAAAATTGTTCGGTGATGATTTTGTTAAGATGTCTATATTGAGTAGAGTAGAAATATACTCAAAACACTCCTTACAAAACTTTGGTAACCCTTATCATTTAAGTTAACTATCGTATGTGAGTTCGGTCCAATTTTATGAGCTACTTCTAATAATTTATGTATATTAATGGATAATGTTAAGAATAATTTAGGTCCAATATTATTTTTTTAGAATAATTTTGTTTTTATTATTTTTAGAAAGTTATTTTAAAATTTATAACTAATAAAACATAAAAATTATATATTGCTAAGCGTTCTTGTCATACTCATTGCTATTTGATCGAGAGAGGAAGTTCGTTGCTTCCGTCAAACATTGCCTCGATTGCTTCATAGAATATCTCACGCACAAGAGACTAAGAAGTATCTTTAACTATTCCACCTTCTTATCTTTCTATTTATCTAGTTAAAAAACTAATATAAATATTTCTAAAAATAATTAATATTTTATTTTATATTAAAAAATTTAAACTTATTACTATTACTTCATCTATAATAAATATAAAGTTATATGTTGAATTTAATAAAAATATGAGCATAATTAATAATTAATTAACATTATCTTTGTTATTTAACATTAAATAAATAAATAAAAATATTGAAGTTCCATTTATTTTAAACATGGCCAGATAGGACATAGAGATTTTTTAATCAAATGGATTTAACTTAACATAAATCACAGGATTATATGTTAATTATATTTATAAAAGTAGATGTCTATAAATTATTATATAATTTTTTCTGATACTTTTATTTTCTAAATTTCGTGTTATCATTTTAATATTTTTTAAGTATTAATTAAGATAGCGTATTTTTTTTTTTTAATGTATTGTTTGTCGTTATTATGTAACTTTTATCTTCTTTTATTAAGAATAATTTTGACAAAAAAAGATAAAAGATACAAAATATAAGATAAAATTGACGAGTTTATACTTGCTAAATAAGCAACAATTTATATGCCTACTATTGAATTTATGTATGAACACATATTTGTATGTTTGAAAATCTCAAATTATTTTAACTAGTGATTTATGATAAAACTGAGTTATGATTTATGATTCGATATTTAATATTCTTTAGAAGTTTTCAATCGTGATTTTTTTTTTATGTATTTGGTTTTTCATTTAACATGCATTATCCTTAAAAAAAAAGGTAAAAAAACTAAGCAGTTAAGTCAATGCAAGTTATAAAAGATCGGATTAAAAAAAATCAGATTTGATATTATGCTGTTTAGGATAAAGAAAATTTTCTAAGTTAAAAATCATCTTGAAGGAAACTACATTTCAACAAATTTTGAGGGTCAAGAAGGAGCCAAAGATAAGCCTGAACATAAGAGAATATTGGAAGATCTTTGGTTTTAATTAAATGCGGGAATGTAAAGGTGCTGGAATGTAAATATGCTGAAATGTAAATGTACGACTCCTCACAACGGCGAACAGCGGCCACCATGGGTCTCCTTGTAGCTGGTGTCTGGCGTGGTGCAGGGTTTAAGCGTATCAGAGAGTTTAGGTGCGGTGTCTGGGTGCAAAAAGTCATCCTTTGTGAAATGGTGCTTTGGAGTATTTATAGACATGAAGATCATCACCGTTTTCCTCCTTTTGCGGGCACTTCTTAGTAACTGCCTTCAACTGTTGATGTTCACTATCCACGATTGCTTGTGATCGTGCTGTTCGTTGGGGCTTCTTTCGTAACCGCTATCGCCCATGATCTCCTTTGCGTAGTGGTGAATATTGATAACTACTGGTAACCGCTTTTGGATTTTCCAAGACTCTTATCTTTCGAGTATTTCTGAGAGAAATCTAGGAGACTCCTTAAATGTTATGGCCTTAGAATAGTTTCTTTTTTACTTCTCTTTTCGAGCCATTCTTGAGTTTTGAGAGCCTGTCTTGGTCTTGTGGACTTGGAACATTTTCTTTGCTCATTTCTGTTTTTCGAGCAATTCTGGAGGGACTCTGGAGCTCGACCAGGTTTGTGGACTTAGAATATTTTCTGACCACTTCTTATTTTTCGAGCAATTCTGGAGGGACTCTGGAGCTCGACCAGGTTTGTGGACCTTGAATATTTTCTGACCACTTCTTATTTTTCGAGCAATTCTGGAGGAAATCTGGAGCTCAGCTAGGTTTGTGGACTTAGAATATTTTCTGACCACTTCTTGTTTTTCAAGCAGTTTTGGGTGTCGGGGACTTGAAAACTCTCAAAAAACTTCTCGAAAAGCCATCAGTTTTTGTGGACTTAGAATATTTTCTTGTCAGTCCTGTTTTTTGAGCAATTTTAGATGTCAGTGACTTGGAAACCTCTCAAAACTCCTCGAAAAAGCCATCAGTTTTGTGGACTTAGAATATTTTCTTGTCAGTCTTATTTTTCGAGCAGTTTTAGAGAAAAATCAACAAGGTGACAAAAACCTCTAAAATAGCTTGAAATGTATCTTTTTTGATATGAAACTAAAAAGTCTTGGACAACTTTCCGATACTTCTTAAGTTTAGACCTATTTTTAGGCTCCTTCCTGACCCTTAAAATTTTGTCGAAATGTAGCTTCCTTCAACATGATTTTTAACTTAAAAAATTTTCCTTATCCCAAACATTATGAAAAATATTAGACATTCAGTTTTATTTTTACTTAAATAAATCTTGACTTTTTGATATTTGTAGGCAAAAGATTAATAAATATTACCAAACTAGTATAATTTTGAAATAATTTATCATATAGTAAAAATTTTGTAAAATTTCTCTTGAAAAGATGTTACCAGGCTCGATAGTAAAGTTTGATAATGAACAAAAAGTCTAACTAATATACATCACTGTATAAAAAGGTGAACATATCAGTTGCAAGTGAATTATTCCTATTGGATAAGGTGTCACTCATGGAGTGTTGTCATATGTTAGCTACACTAGTATAAAGAGAGAGAGAACCATTATTAAAAGTATGTTTTTTAAATATTTTTAATTATTATTTGATTGGATAGTTATTTTATATTTTAAATAATTTAATTATATTTTTAATTCTAATATTTACTAACTAAATTATAATTATTTTTTTTTAATTTAATTCAAAAAATAAAACTATTACAACTAATAAAAAAAGTGAATCAATCAAATTATTAGTTTTTAAATATAAAATGACTATGAAATCAAATAATAATTAAAAACATTTAAAAAAACATATCTTTATGTTGCTAATTCCCTATCTTTATGATTATAGCTGACACGTGGTGACACTCCATGAGTGGCACCTGTCTAACAAGAACAATTCACCTGTAGTTAACTTGCTTTGCTAGATGTTACAACCGTGTTTAGTGGCGCCTTTTCAAGAGGAGTTTTACAAAATTTTTACTATACATTTTGCTTACTTTAGTGAATTGTTTAAAAAGTATAATATTTTGATATTTTTTATTAATCTTTTGCCTACAGTGATCAAAATATCACAAATCTTCTGCTTTCTTTCAGTTCCTCTTACCCTTTCCCCTTTTTGCTCTCCTTCCCCTCACCCCAATTTGTAACACCTTAAATTTTACTTCAAAATAATAAATTTCACAAAATGGGAATAATAAATTTTTTTTAAATATAATTTCCTAACACAGGGTTTCATAAAAGTATTTCAAAATAATAAGGGATTACAAGTTTATATCAATATCTGCCACAAGACCTATTCAATTACATCAAAATTTCAAAATAAAATCTAAGTCCTATAGCAATTTCATTCATCTCTTCACTGAGCTCAGTACTGATCGTCTTAGTTACCTGAAAAATAAATGTAAGGGTGAATACTTTACACTATCCAACACACATAAATATAGAGACTCACCTTACGCACTCCACATGTATTTCTCACATATTCTACTTAATTACATTTCATCACAAGCAACACTTTCAAGCATTTCATTTCAATCACAATCTATGCGCTCATGGCACCAATAACATTCACACACGTGCGCTCACTGTACGTAACTATGCTCATTGTGACACTTTGATCACAGTTTCACACCATGGATGATCGCCGGTTACCCCCGCTCATGGATACCACGTGTGCGGTCACGAGTGGCTCAAGAAAGGTGTTTGTCAGAGGTCTAGTCAAGAGAAGAGTGTGTACCATGTGGTGCAACCACGCTCACTATGGGTGTCACCACCACTCTCTCTTTTCCAAGGTATTTCTACCATCTCCATCTTCCATACCTCCAGTGTATTATTGAATCATTCATAGCATATTCATAACTGCATTTAACATGCCCTTTCACACACATTTCAATCACATACAGTGTTCATTCACAGCACATGGCACACAGACTCACATTCATTCATAGCACATGGCACAGATGCTCATATTTATTCGTGTTACATTTAACACACAACTATTCTATTCACACAACATTTCAACATAATCCACATTCATCAATTTATTTCATCATACACACTATACTATATTCAATCTTTCTACCACAATCTCGCCATAATCAATCAATTCTACAAAATACACACATTCCAAACCATCCACATGACATTGCATAGCAAATTACATGGCATTCAAATATAATGAGATAGGGTAGAGTCTCCCTTACCTCAAATGAAGACCCACAACACCAATCAATAATAAATGCGCTCCTCTACATGGATTTCATCCTAAACACATGAAAAATTTCATGGGAAACTACAGAGAACTGAGAAAACAGGGAATGAGGATGAGAAACTAAAACTCTAACCATTAACACTTACCTCCAAACACCCCAAACGTAATTTCAATCTTCAGTCCAACTCACGAACGACTTTGGAGGCAGTTTAATTGGTAAGAATGGCTTGGAAACAGAAAGAATTGAAAGGGAGATAAAGTGAGAAGAGTGAGAATGTGTTTCCCAAACCCTAAACCCTTCAAATACCCCTTTGGTTGTGACACTCTCGTTGCTGCGAGACATTTCTCGCTGCAGCGATGCCCGTTGTTGCTACAGCAAAAATCTCAGAGGAAACTGCACCCTGGTTTCTGCATAATCTCGCTACAACGAGAAAGCGACAGGCTCACGCCTTCCTCCCAGGATCCTCCCGCTACAGCGAGACCTCTCTCATTGCAGCGAGAACACCCCTGCATTACACACTTAGCCTATATACTCACACAACTCCAACTCAAAACACAAGTCAACCATCAACAATCGTGCTCAAGCACAAGTCCACATCACATTTTAACCACATATTCATGCATCTTCATAACTATAGTTACATTCAAATCATTACACAATCAAATGCATACTCAATACATCAATTTATACATTTATTTTAATGCATTAAAATATTATTATAAAATCTGGGACGTTACACAACTCACCCTTTCCTACTCTCCCTCTTCATCTCCCATCTCTTACCCTCACTCTCTCCCTTCTCCCCACCACTCTCCCTCCATCTCCACATCCACCCACTTCCCCCCTCTTAACCCAATCCTTTAACACTGCTTCCCTTCCACCTTTTCAGCCTTCCACACCCACCCACTCCCTTCCTAATATAAGCCTCAGGCTTTTCATAGGAAAGACTTTTCAAATGAAAGTGATGAAGTAACTAAACAAAAAAAAAATAGAAATAAAAAAATGAGCCAAGGAAAAAGGAAGCATAGGAAAAATATTCACTTAAACAATATAAATTCTCTTAAACAAATATATTTTTACTTAAACAAAAATGAAACTAAACTCACTATAATGACATATAATAATAATAATAATAATAATAATAATAATAATAATAATAATTAATTATTTTATAAATATCACAGATAATGTTAAATAGGATAATTTACAATTAAGAGTCACATGTGTAAAAAAAAATGTTTGTCATTATTATGTATGGCATTGAATCATTTTACACTCGACTTAAAAGAAAAAAAAATTACATCCTTATCCTTGTCCACATTTTGTGGTGGCCATCTAAGCGGCCTCGTAGAGTCATCCAATTATATTTTACATTAAAAATTTCACTGTTTTTAGTTTCATAAACACAAATTTAATGAGTATTGATTTATTTATACTATAAACATTTGGGCTTAATGTATAACATATTCTAAAGAAGAAATTAATATTTAAAAAGTTATAGTAAATGTGTTAAAAAAATACAATTGAAGAATATTAAAAACACTTTCTTATAATACTTTTTTTTTTATTCAATAATCACTATTTGAGTGTCACTTATTAGTATTTTGTTAAAAGTTTAATTTTTAAATAATTTTAAATTATTTTGTTTCTCAAAATTTGAAATTAGTATCGATCAAATTCCTTCATTAATATGTCTAATTAAAAAGAAAATGCTAAACAATGCCAAAATGCTAAACAATGAGTTGGCAACATAATTGCAACAATAACAATTATCCATTGTTGCAGTGTTCAAATTTTCTTTCTTTTCTTCCATTACCATTTATTATAGGCTAATTGAAACATCATTCATCGTGCCCCAAACAAGTTAAAGGTTGAAAGAAAAGAGAAAAAGAAAAACTAATTTATTTATTTATTTAAATCTTAACACATGTAAAGATCAGAACAACTTTGTCCTTGAAATAAATTATTGTTAATTATATATATTTATTTATGATTAGTTAACAAATTTAGATATTTAAATTATAAATTTTAAAAGTAAATTATATTTGTAATTATTTTAAACAAATTATTTTTAATTAGATATGCTTATTTATGATTAAATAAAAAAATTAGATAATTAAATTATAGGTTTAAATTGTAAAAATTGTATTTTTCAATTAATTGGAATAAATTATTATCAATTAGATATCTCTATTTATGAATAAATTAAAAAATACTTAAATTATAAATGTAAATATTAAAAATTCTATTTTTAATTAATTTAAATAAAATATTTTAATTATATATGTTTATTTGTGATTAAATAACAAATTTAGATACTTAAAATATAATTTAAATAGTATTATTCATTTTATTGTCAGACCTGTAATATTTTTATATGTATTATTCATTCTGAGTTGTCTTGTGTATGCTTGAATTATATGAATTTGCATATGTTGGAGTAAATATAAGAGTTGTATGACTGTTGAATAGAGTTGTGCATTTGCAGTGCTGTGTGGATTGTTTTGTTGATGTAATTAGCAGTGGGAGGGGGTCTGTGATTATTTGTTAAGTGTGTTATGTGTGTGATAACCTAGGGATTATAACCAAGAATTTATATTGCTTTAAACTAGAAAAAATTGGGAGTTCTAGGTATAGGGTGTCTCGCTCAGGCAAGGTAGTTCTCGCTCAAGCGAGACTGAGTCGTGCTGAATTGGTCATTTTAGAGTAATCTTGCTCAGGCGAGATCAGATAAGACATTCCCAACTATCCTCTTGCTCAGGCAAGAAACGACCTCACTCAAGGCGAAAGGAGCTCGCTCAAGCGAGATGCAACTTGCTTAGATGAGATGTTTCTCGCTCAATCGAGAATAATAGAAATTTAGGTAGTTTCACTGTCTAATTTTCTCGCCCAGACGACAATGAGCTCACCTAGGTGAGAGCAGAGCTCGCTCAAGCGAAAGCGCACAGATCTAAAGGGGTATTTAAGGAACCTCAGTGCAAAAAAACCTTTATTTTTCACCAGAAAGTCTTTCTCTCTGTTTTCTCACCTTTACCCCTTAGAGAAAACTTTCCTGAAGCTGAACTTCGTTCTGATCCAAGTGGGAACATCTACTTAGTGCAGATCTACGAGATATGAGATCCTTGAACTTTGTTTTTCTCATTGGGACTTATGATGACTTTGAACTAAGAAAACCCATTCCAAGTAAGGGGAGTTACCCTAGAAGGCCTTTATTACTCACATCGAGTGTTGTGATATTGCACATAACCTTGTTTAAGCTCAGAATGGGTTGATATATTGGCAAATCTTAGGGTAGAACACAAAATAGGCGTGATGGAGTTCTCTGTTATCTTGTGAATGGTATAAAATTGTCTATGCTCAAGATGAATGTTTGGAATGCTATAGTAGAACATAACATGCTAAGAAGCTATGATATATGTGATGAGAATATTTAAAATATGCTGAAATACTAGATTAAAGCTGTGAGCTACTTGGTTTTATTGTGAGAATATACATATATTGTTGGGATTTTCTATCAAATAATAATTGTGCCTAACCACATGTTATTATCCATATAGAATGAAAATTACAGCACAATCATAAATTTTCTTGTTAACCTATATCCCAATTCATGATGAATTTAGAATACGAAAGCGTACTTGAATTTGCCATTGGGAATAATAAAGGTTATGAGATTGACAATAGGTATTTGATATTACAAATGTAGAGCACCTTAGATTTCCTTTTGGGTTTCTCTTCTGATGGGGATAAAGAGACAAAGAACTCTGATTGTACGTGTTGTTACTTGCTCTACAAATGGGGACCATAACCCTTGTATTGGTAATTGCCATCAGTTACCCCAAAATTAATAATTATAATTTGGCCCCTTATCAAATTATAATATCACCAATGGTATCTACACAATTAACCTTTCATGACATATATGCCCTTAGCCATAAACCTTATATTAATTAGACCACTTTAATATTTTGGCTAATAAAATAATTGCCCTAACACATTTAATTACGTAATATATATATATATATATATATATATATATATATATATGACCCAAAATTGCTAACAATCTCCCACTGGTCATACATATGTATATCTTTACAATCCTTATAAATGTGTTAGACTTTATGAGCTCAAAAATTACCATTACATGCCTTGAGCATATTCCAAAAATCTCGTCCATTGATTACATCAGCATATAGAACCAAAACAGTTTCCATTGTATCAATCACAACTAAACTCATCAATGATTACTAATACTGGCATAATCAAATGACATAGACTCATCATGAAATGTGCAGCATGAAAATTACGTGAATGTGGCCTGTACACGTCTATTTTCAACTGGTCCTACTTTACCTCAATGAGATTATTTAATAACCTTAATCCACAAAATGTAATAACTGAATAACAAATCATATATATATATATATATAATCAAATATATCCAAAAGTCAATGTATGCATACATAAAATCAAACATAGAACATGAAATACATAAAAGTGACTAACTCCCACTAAACCAAAGATTCCTCAAATTGTAAAACATCCATGTGAGCAACATGCTTATGAAAGACCTTGGGTGGAAGTCCCTTAGTAAGAGGATCTGCTATCATGGAGTTTGTCCTTAAGTGTTCTATGGAAATTTGTCCACTCTGTACCTTTTCCTTAACAACTAGGAATTTGATGTCAATGTGCTTTGACTTGGTCGAGCCCTTATTGTTGTTAGAATACTATACAACTGATTTGTTGTCAGAATATAACTTAAGTGGTCTTTTAATTCCTTCCACCATTTGCAGCCCTGTGACAATTTCTCAGCCATATTCCATGATTTGATACCTCATAGCATGCTACAAATTATGCTGCCATTGTGGATGATGCAGTAAGGGTTTGCTTGGCACTGCGTCAAGAAACTGCACTACCAGCTAACATGAAAATATAACCTGAAGTGGATCTCAAACTATCTTGGCATCCTGCAAAATCCGAGCCAGAATACTCAGTTATCTCCAACTAGTCTGACTTCTTGTATGTGAGCATGTAATCCTTTGTTCTCTTCAAATACCTCATAACCCTTTTGGCTGCTTTCTAATGATCCATTCCTGGATTGCTTAAATATGTGCCTAATACTCTAACTATGTATGCTATATTCGGACGTGTACATACTTGGGCACACATCAAACTCTCTACAGTTGATGCATAGGGAATCTTCTGCATTTCCTGAATTTCCAAATTTCCCTTTAGGCATTGTTTGAGACTGAACTTGTCTCCCTTAGCAACAGGGGTATCCCCTGCTTTACATTCCTGCATGCCAAATCTTTGGAGTACTTTTTTGATATAATTCCTTCAGATCGATCTCAGTGTATCTGAATTCCTAATACAAAGGAGGTGTCATCAAGATCTTTCATTTCAAAATTTTTGGACATAAATTTGTTGGTTTCATGCAACATGCCCATATCATTAGTGGCAAGCAGTATGTCATCAACATATAAGACCAAGAAAATATATTTGCTGCCACTGAACTTTTGATACACACAATCATTAACAAGGTTCATCTTGAAACTAAATAAGAGAATAACTTGATGAAATTTGTGGTACCATTGACAAGATGTCTGTTTTAGTCCGTAAATGGATTTTGTTAGTTTACAAACCATATTCTTTGAGTCTCCTAAAACAAAATTTTCTGGTTGCACCATATCGATTGTCTCATCAATATTGCCATTGAGAAACATCGTCTTGACATCCATTTGATGGAGCTCCAAATAATAATATGCAACAATAGCCATGATTGTCCTAAAAGAGTCTTTCGATGAAACTAGAGAGAAAATCAATTGGATTTTTATAACATTATTTCCTCTAATTCCTAGCTCATTAATCCTCTTTTGTGCCTAATTGGTTGAATTGGATCATTTTATGATGTTTGAATTTTATTTGGGCTTTATTTAATTTTTTCAGTATTTGGCAAATTCTGATACTGTTTTGGTTTCTGGACCATATCTTGAGTTGTAGAACTCCTTTCATTGTGACTCTTGATTTGTAGGAAAGCTAAGAGAAACGTGCACAATTCCTATGCAGAGGTCAGAAACCAATTCTGATGACAAGAAGCTGAAACTGGGCCTAGAAAAAGTCAGAATGCTGTAGTCGTGGATCCTGAGCAAGGTACAGTATTTGGGCTATATCTCAGTCCACAGACACCCGATTAAGCCCATTCCAGTGGCATTTTGAAGCTGACATCCAAGGCTACAATTGTACTTCGAGACATGAACCAAAAAGAGGCCGTTTTCATAGCCAAAAATTGGAACAAAGTGACGAACAGAATTTTTGAATTTTGAATTTTAATTTTTTTGGCTCTCTCCTCTCTTCTCCTCTCTTCTCTTTTTCATTATTTTTTTCTCCCCTTTTACGACTTGTTTCCCTCCATCCATGAAGGCTTAGATTTCTATCTAGTCCAAGGATTGAAAAAGGGCTGAGACACTCTTGAGGATTGGTTTCGCAATTTATTCAACAACAAATTTGGTTTCATCTCTTTCTTCTTTCTTCTTTTGCTAATTATGATTTCAAATTGAAGTTGTTCATTTAGATTGATAATTGTGCAGCTGTTTGATTACATATTATTCGATTGATGTATGTAATTAATTCTTGAAGGAGTGTGAATTAGATTTTCAGGTTTGAGATCTAAGATTAATGGCATTGGTGAATTAAATTAACACAAATCGATTAGGTTCTAGAGGTTTCTGAACTTTGAGCAAACTGTGTGTTAATTGAATGCATGAGGGTTCTCGTGTGAATGCTTAATTTGAATTGAAGTTTCATTCAAATTTAATGTTAATCACTAATTTGTTGGTTGATGCATCTTCTTGGAATCCGGTGATAGAGTGGTCGTAGTTTTTCTAAATTCTTGGATTAGAGTTTTTAATTATTTTTAACTTTTGATTCTAATTAGTTATTCTATAAATCAAACCCCCTCTAAAAATTTTATAATCGTATAATGTTATCATCGTTGGGAGACGACTCAGATTGCAACACTTACTACATAGTTTTTATGCAGTTCAATTTTTATTAATTTGTCCGAGAGCGACACTCGCGATCAGAAACTAGAGAGAAAGTCTCTTTAAAGTCAATTCTTTCCTATTGGGTATAGCCCTTCGCTACAAGGCGAGCCTTATACCTCTCCACATTACCTTTGAAATCCCGTTTGCTCTTAAATATCCATTTGCAACCAATGGGTTTCACACCTTCTGGTAATGGGACAAGTTCCCAAACTTAATTATCTTGCATGGACTTATACTCTTCATTCATTGCTTCAATCCATTTTTCTGAATTAGAATCCTGCATGACTTGACGAAAGTTGACTGGATCATCTTCCATCATACCATTATTTTCCTCATGTTCCTGAAGAAATATTATGTAATCATCCGGAATAGCACTTCTTCTTTCTCTAGTGGATCTCCGCAAAGGTATTGGCTCATGATGCACAGGTTTTTGAGGATTTTGAGTTTGTTCTTCATGAACAACCAAATCATCTTGAGTAAGAGGGTTCAATAACAACGTCTTGTGGAGGTTCCAAACTTGCTTTATCAAAAGCAACTGTTTGAATCGGTTCTGGAATTATTACCGATTCTTCCTCTAAGACAAAGTCCCTAACCTTACTCTTCCCCCCAAACTCAATATCCTCAAAGAACGTGATAGTTCCCATCTCAAAAATTTTCTATAGTGTGGGATTATAAAATTTATAGCCCTTGGATCTTTCAGAATAACCAATAAAGTAGTTGCTCACTGTTCGAGAGTCCAATTTCTTTTTATTCAGCTTATAAGGCCTTACCTTAGCTGGACATGCCCACAAATGAAAATGTTTCAAACTAGGCTTTCACCCAGTCCAAAGCTTATAAGGCGTTTTGGCAACTGCCTTTGTTGGCACTCTATTTAGAATGTAAGCTGCAGTCTTTAGTGCCTCTCCCCAGAGTGACTCTAGCAAGGTAGAATGACAAATCATGCTCCTTACCATATCCTTAAGAGTCCTGTTTCATCTTTCAGCCACACCATTCATGCTAGGTGACCCCAGCATGATGTACTATGGGATGATTCCACATTCCTCTAGGTACTTGGCAAAAGGTCCTAGACGTTGTTCACCTGAACTGTCATATCTGCCATAGTATTCAACTTTAAATGTTTTGAATACATCTAGAGATTGTGACTTTTCATGTATAAGAAATAGGTATGCATATCTAGAGTAATCGTCTATCAATGATATAAAATATTACTGACCATTCCAAGAAGGTGTAGGAAATAGCCCACAAATGTCTGTATGTATCAACTCTAAGACATTTGTAGCTCTATACGCACCTAATTTTTTTGTTTTGGTCTATTTACCTTTAACGCATTCAACACAAACATCAAAGTCTGTGAAGTCAATGGAATCCAAGATCTCATTTGACACAAGTCGTTCAACTCTATTTTTAGAGATGTGACCTAGGCGCTTGTGCCATAATGCTCCTGAGTTAATATTGTCAATTTTACGCTTAGTACCACGTGATTCCACATTTAAGGATTCATTGTAGGTAGCTACACTGTCAAGCAAATATAGATTATTACAAGTCAAAAGTGAACCAGTTCCAACAATATCTGAATTAAAAGACAAACTGAACATATTGTTTCCGAATGAACACAAATAACCTAACTTGTCCAAATGAGAAACTGAAACCAAATTCTGTCTAAATGAAGGTACAGCAAAAGTGTCTTTTAAATCCAAATAAAATCTAGTACATAATAATAATAATCTAAAATGCCTTATAACTTCCACCTCCACCGATTTGCCATCTCCAACATATATCCATATTTCAGAATCAATTGGTTTCCGGTAGTGTAGGCAACCTTGCATTGAATCATTGATGTTAGTAGTGGCACCTGAATCTAACTACCAAGTGTTTCTATGTACTGAAGCTAAATTGACCTCATAACAGACCAAAGTAAAATAACATACATTTCCTTGCATGCCAAGCATGATATTTGGTACATTTCTTCTTTACATGTCCAGACTTACTGCAAAAGAAACAGTTGTCACCCTGATTTTGTTTCCTTTGTGTTGGACCCTTAACAGCTTCATTCTTAAAGTCTTGAGTCATATTTCTTTTGCCCTTGTCTTTAGAGGCACTCGCAAAGTGGGAAATTTCAGTCCTTTCTTGCTTCATTCTTTCCTCTTCTTGCACACAATATGAAATGAGCTCATTAAGAGACCATTTCTCCTTCTGACAGTTATAAGAGATCTTAAACTGACTAAACTGTGAAGGTAGAGAAATCAGCACTAAATGAATAAGCAAGTCTTCTGAGAGTTCAAGCTTTAGTGCCCTTAATTTTGAAGCAATATTTGACATTCCCATAATGTATTCTTTTATATTTCCTTTACCTTGATTCTTTATAGAAATCAAGTTCTGAAGAAGAGTACTTCTTTCCGCCTTATCGGTTTTTGCAAAGCGCTTTTCAATTTCAGTAAGGAATTCTTTGGCACTTGTTATATCATCTGAAATAGTACCCTAAAGACCTCAGGAATGCCACGCTTAATGATTATAAGACTATGTGATTTGAGTGATCCCACTTCTCATGAAGTTTCCTCTATTCAGAGGTACTAGAATCTGTAAAAGAAGAGGGTTTCTTAATCCTTAATGCAAGGTCTAGATCCATGCAGCCAAGAATAATTTTCATGTTCTCTTTTCAGTCCTTAAAATTTGTACCATTAAGAACTGGAACCGAATTCAGATTAACAGATATAGAAGCAACAGCTGAAAAGAACAAAGCAAACAACACAATTATGCTCACATTATAATAAAATCTAATCATCTATATGTTCAAACAATGGCATAACCCATCTTAAGATACCTAGTGCATCATCAATATCAAGTCTTTGGATAGTAATATTAATTGCTAGTGGTATCCTTGTTATAATGATCAAAGATTGATAATAAAACATGTCAAACAATAAACCTCTCTTTGGATTGATTTATCATTCACAAGCAAAACCTCATAATTATCACATGTTTACCATCACAAGTGTGCATGCAATTCGGCCAAATATTAATATTCCTTTAGGCCAATTAATACTCGCATGGATAAACATACATACTAACATTTAATATTTCTTATGAACAATCTACACAAGAGAGATCACTTTGGTGATATTTTGATTCAATTAGCTCATTTAAAATGCTAAACAATTGTTTAAAAGACAAAAATGATTTACCGTAGTCAAAATTTGAACATTGATGCGCCAAATCTAAAAACAAAATTTTCGTACATTTTCAATGTATCCTAATTCTAGTATTATAATGAGCATTATATATAAAAAAAATGTCGTACGATTTCAATGCATTCTAATTCCAATATTATAATAAGTATTATAAAAAATTCTGTATGATTTCAATGCATCTCTGTACGATTTCAATGCACAGAAACTTATTCAATACATCGTACAAAATCCAATATGCAATTTTAATTTTGGAATCCAATATGCAATTTCAATTTCAAATCCAATACTAAATTTCAATTTCAAATCCAAACAAAAGAAGCCGATTTGAGCAGCATATGCAATTTCAATTTCAATTTCAATTTCAAATAGCTTGAATTCTAACCAAATGGACATAATGATCCAAATGTATAGATCAAAGTTTTAAACCATTCAGAAGGCAAATCTACGGTATAGAATAACAATAAAGTTTCATATTTAACTAATAAAATATTAGCAATATTGAAGACCATCAATTATTGGAACAATTTGAGAACCCTCTGCCACAAAAAGGAGATAAAGAGAGAGAAATAGAAATCGAAACGGAAATCAAAACGTAATGTCATGCATCGTAATTCGTAATGTCATACAACAATATGGTCGGGAAAATTGCGATGCGAATTCAATAGCGCGATACAAATTAAATCTCAATTTTAAACCCTAATTTCAAAATTTCTAAAATCATATGGTTGTGCTGCTAAAACTGAGAATATATATATATATATATATGGATCAAGGAGTGGAAATAAAGACTGAAAGAAAAGTAGGCTGTAGCAGGACTACTATATGTAATGCAGAAATTTAAAGTGCAATAAAATAATTATGTAAAGTTATAATATAGAAACTAGAACGGCGGTAGAATCAGCACAGATCTAGTGAAGAGAGAAGAGAAGAAAGCTGGACGACGGTAGTCCGAACAGAATCAGCTAAGAGAGAGAAGAGAGAAAATTGTACAGAAACAAGATTTTATTAAAACTGAAAGAAAAGCTTACAAGGGATTGTTTCACTCAGAGCTTCTCTCTCTAAAACTCTATTGAATGTGTAAAAATGAAAGGGTACCTCACAACATGGTCGGGAACTGCTTATATAGAAAAATAAAATATTATTTCTACCGTTCTGGTTTGTTACAGGAACTATTTTCTACAATATAGGTCAAAGTTCTTGAATGTCTATTCCGAAACAGTCATCTTCATTTTGACAAATGTCGTCTATTTTGGAATCCTGTTTTGTGGATGATTCTGCGTCATCTTGATTTAGGAGAAGAACATCTTTCAGATTTTGTTTCATTTTTTCTCTTGAATCCCATTCTGATAAGAATGCTACAATTTTGGATTTCTGATTCATGAATTGAAATGTTGCTGGATTAGCAAGTTTTAATAATTTTGGATTTTTCCCAAATATTCAACAACACCAGATGGCCTAGCATGATCTGTATTGAACTGGTTTCACCATTTCAGAAAGGAATATCTGTGATGTAGAGGAAGAGTTTCTTCATTTTCTATCTTGCTATACCTATACTACCAAGAGAATACCCATGCTAGAGCAAAATTAGAAAATATCTTAGATCTGCCAAAATTCTTGAATCCTGCAAAATTCTTTCTTTGAAAATTGTATATCCTTCTTTTACTGGATAAGGAAGAATTTCATCAATTGGTCCGAAATAATCCCACCATTGGAAGAACCAATTTGGAAAATCATAAGTTTGATTTCTTTTGAAATATATCAACCAAGAGTGTCGGTTGAGTTTATTCTGAAATCAAAAAGTTCTGGTCCAAGCATCAATATAATCCCAGTAATTATATCCTATTGGGTTAAATGGTTGGGAGAATTTTTTATAAGAATTTAAATTTTTTCCAAATTTCTTAGGTGTAAGGATATTGAGGATTTGAATTGTGGAGTTGGTGATAATAGAAGGATCTTTTTTATCTTTATAATGTTTAATAAAAATAGAATCTAAATTTATTAAAATGAATTCATAAAATTATCTGGTTTTGTTCATGGCATAAGGTCTAAAATGAAAACCAGGAGGAAAAATTTTGGTGATAGCTTTGTAAGGGTTTTTATCCCAAAACTCAGGTTCCATTTGTATGACAAAAGAAAATTTTTCTTTTGCCATATAATGGCTAGTATTTGAGGCTTTTTGTTTGTCTTTTTGGAGGCTAATAGTTTTCTCTGTTTTATCAGGAAGACTGATGGTCTTTTGAGACTGGCTGAAAGACTGGATTATAGTGTTTAGGCTTGCTAAATCTATTTCATGTCGTCTTCTGAAGCAATGTCTGCCCAAGCCTTTTTGGTAAACTACTCAAGCTTCCTTGTTGGATAGCTAAAAGAGTGTTAATAGGAAAAGTATAGTTTGCTTTAGTTTGTTTAGCAATTTTGGTTTGGGATTGTGAAGACAAAGCCTTGTTGGATGAGTCTTTTTTAGGAATCGCAAATTGTTGAGTAGATGACTCTACAATCTGGATGGCTTTTTGAGTAGATGACCCAGTCAGAGTAGATGACTCTAAAGAATTTGAACAAGAGTCTACAGAGGCAGACTTTGATTTTGATTTATTAATAGTCAAGGCTAGACTAACTCTTCCTCTGGATGTTCCACCACCCCTGGAGGGGGTTGTTGCCTTTTTGGACATCTCACTTATCCTGTAAATATTCACAGGTAAGGTAATCAAGAAGGAAATTTGAAGTGCCTTTGAGATATTCTATATCGAAATCAAAAACACTTAAAATTACTTGTCATCTTGCAAAGATTTGTTTTGAGGAAAGATTTTTAACATCTTTTTGTAAAATTTCTTTAGCAGACTTATAGTCTACTCTAATAAGAAACTTTTGGTTTAATAAATCAGATTGAAACTTTGAAACACGTAAAACAATTGCTAAAACTTCTTGTTTAACAGTTGAATAATTCTGTTGTGCAGAATTCCAATGTTTTGAAGTATATGCAATGATATGTTCATGGGAGTCGACTCTCTGTTTGAGAATGCCACGATAACCTATATCGAAGAAGGCATCAATTTTGACAATTTTGAAAGCTTGGGGAATAGGGAGATAGAGACAATTTATATTTCTGACTCTATTCTTAATATCCCTAACGACATTAGTATGAACATTAGTTCAAGAAGGAGGATTCTTTCTAAGCCTATCATGTAAAGGTTTAATAATATTGTTAAGGTGAGGGATAAAGTCACCTACATAATTAAGACATCCTAAAAACCTCTAAAGTTGGGTTATATCAAGGATTCTATCAGGAAACTTATTAGCAAATTCAATAGATCTGCTAATAGGAATAATAGTCCCCTGGTGGATATTGTGACCAAGAAATTGGATATTGGTTTGGAAGAGATTAATTTTAGACTTGAAAACAACAAGTCCATTTTGTTTGACAACATTTATAAAAATATTTATATGTTTAAAATGTTGATCAATAGAATGTGAAAAAATTAAAACATCATCAATATAGACAATAACAAATTTAGAATAAGGATTGAAGATATCATTCATGATCTTCTGAAATTCAGAATGAGCATTTTTAAGACCAAAGTGCATTACGTTCCATTCGTATTGTCCAAAGGGAACAGTGAAGGCAATTTTGTATCTGTCTTCTTCACAAATTTGGATTTGGCAAAATCCAGATTTCATGTTGAATTTTAAAAAAATCTTAGCAGAATTAAGTCTGTTAAGAAGATCCTTTTTATTGGGAATAGGATACCTAATCCATTGAAGAACTTGGTTAAGAGGTTTATAGTTTATGACTAATCTAAGAGTACCTCTTTCTAATTCTGCCTGTTTATTAACATAAAAGGCAGAGCAAGACCAGGGGCTTTTACTTCTCCTAATGAGTTTTTTGTCTAAGAGATCTTTAATCTCTTTCTGACAATATTGGAGGAGGTCCTCATTCATTTGAATGGGTCTCACTTTAGTAGGGATTTGGCTTTCTTTAAAGTCTGGCTTGTAAGGAAGACTTACAATATGCTTTCTATTCCAAAATACGTTTAGCAGATCAGAGCAAATGGAAGATTGAATATTTTCTAAAAGAGATTGAATCTTCTTTTGAAGTGATGCATTTTTCAAATGTTTATTAATATTAGCAAAAGAAACTTATTCTTTCAGAAAATTAATTTGATTAATCTTATTCTAAATAAAATTAATACTTTTAGTAAAAGGTTTTCTTGAAAATTTAAAGGTTATCTGCTTACTTAAATGATAAGTAGAGATATCATCTTTTGAAATTTGAAGTGGGAAAAAAGCCTTAATAAAAGGAGTTCCCAGAATGACTTCGTTCTTCAAATTTTTAACAAGAAGAAAGTTAGTTTCAACTTTAAAACCTTGGTTTTCAATAATAGCTTTAGATAATTTGTAATTAATCTTAAGCTTTGAACCATTTGTAGTGCTGAGTTTTTCAGAAGTTTTTTCAAAATATTTAGTAGGAATTAATCCTTCTAAAATACAATTTGAATCAGCACCAGTATCAAAGAGTGCTAAAGTATCAATAACAAAATCATCAATAATGATTCTAATGTTAATATAATTTTTTTTGAATTTTGACCTTGTTGATCAAATTCATGAAACTTTCTTCTGGTTCACCAAAATCCTTTTTCTCAGAATCATTCTTTTCAAGAACTTTTTCTTCTACAACTTCAGAATCATCATCATCTTCAAGTTATGAAAGAATAATTTGATGAATTTATTGTTGATCTTTAATCTCACGAATCTCTTTTTTGAGATTATTAATCTCAATTTGAAGATCCTGGATAGTAGTTAGGTTGATACTAGAAATGTTTTATAATCTTTTGAAAATATTTGTAATATCAAATTTATTAGCACTAAAGATCTCTTTAGGTTTTTGTTTTATTTCTAAAACATCTTTGAATTTACTGAGAAATTCTTTTCTTTCTTGTGGATCAGAAATAGAATTAATTGCTTCAAAAGAAGATCTTATTCTTTTGTTAAAACATTGATTTCAGGAGTTTCATCACTATTAGAGGAAGAAACTTGATCATCATGTTGAATCTGATTAATATCGTCATTGGTTTCTTTAGCAGAATCCTCATCAGAAGATTCAATAAGAAGATTATTAATCTGATCTTCAACCAAAGGATCAAGATTAAGTTCACGAATCTTTTTCTTGAGCTACAATATTTGCTGATATGGCCGAGTTTGCCACAGTTATAACAAGTTACCCCTATCGTGGGTTTCCTAGGGATATTGCTGGGGATGACATCTTCCCCATGCTTCTTAGGAGGTTTCCTATTATACTTTCATTTATAAGGTTTATTTGGGTTTCAACAGTCTCTTTCTTATGAATCTTTTTAATTCTTTTTGATGGAGCAAGAAGGGAGACCAAATTGCTCGCAGAAGGATCCTAACTCTTTTTTGTTCAAGGCTCTTTCTTTGGCCAGTTGTTTATAAAGTTTGTCTTCTTGACAAACTTTCATGGCATTTTTAATAATAATAGCACTAAGCTGTCCATAGCTAAAGCTATCATAAGGAATGTCTCCATTAGTAGAATAATTTTGGAGCTTACTTCTAATAAGATCTCCAAAAGATTTGGGTAGCCCATTAATAAATTTTTCTTTCCAAAAGGACTGATTACAATCTTCTCTGGTGTAGACCCTAGACATGAAAGTATCTTTGTAAATTTGGTATTCTCCTAATGTTCCACATCTAAGATTGGATAATAATTCACCAAATCTTTCTTTCCATAAAGAAGGATCTCCAAGGAAATGTTGAGCAATGTAGTATAATAGGGTATATACCGCATCAGGAAGTTGTTGATCATTGTTGACAATAATTTTACCTTTGTCATCAATTTTTACTGCAGAGAGGATATGTTCTCTGTCAGCTTCAGTGAGATAGTTATCCCACTTACCCTTGAGTTGGCCAGTAAATCCAGCCACTAAGATGCAAACTATGGTTTCTTCATCATAATTATTGTTGGTAAAATAGCCCATAGCTACAATAGACATGTGTTGAAGCTTAGAAATGATATTATATTCAGACATTCCATCAATATTCCAAATGTAAATTTCATTGGAATTGAAACTTTGAATTGGATGATTATGACTATCTTCTAAAACTAAATCGGGAGCAATAGCTCTATTATAATAAAGCTAATTAGGGAATCGTCAAAGTTATTATGACGAGCATCTCTAAGACACATTAAGATGGCAACATCTATTCCTATGTCTATGAGAGGTTTGATGGCTACCTGAACACATCCTATGTGAAGGTACTTGTATTTGCATTTGTGCTCATTAATGGAAGATTTGGATAGGAGATGGAATTCTTCTCCTAAATATTTACCTAAAGGGATATTATTTTCAACAGTCTTAATAATGTAATCAAAACTGTTTTTCTTAGAGTGTTCTTCAGGAACATATAATGTATCCTAAGAGATTTCTGGAATAGTCCAGTTATCCATACTTTGATTTATCTCTTCGAAGCAAACTTCTTCGTCAAAGAAATTGTGTTTGGGTGTGATTTCAGGAGATTGTCTCTCCTGATCATTAAAAAGTGCATTTTTAGTTGGAGAGGAGGAGGAGGAACTAGAACCGGAACGGAAGGATATACGGGAAAAAGAATGAAGGAGACAAGACATCATAAAATATATCTAGTTCATCACTTTCATTTGGTTCCATAAAAATATATATGTTAATCATTTATAATTTTATCAACTAAATCTGGTTATTAGTGGACTTTTTTTTTTATATATAGAAACATAAATTCTTTTACTATAGCCATTAACTTCTTATGTTCTTAATTTCTTTTAAATGCAACATCTTCGAATCAGCCTTACTGTCCTTCGTCCACACGGGTCTTAATTCAAAAGGAATAAGCACTGCTGTACTTCCAGCAAAAGTATTTCGTAAAATAAAGAACTATACAGAAATTTCAATATGAAATATAAAGTTCAGATTTAGAAGAACATAATTATAAATGATCAACAGTTATATCCCTACTTCCCCATCAAGCTCTGATACCAAATTGCCAGAAGTGGATCAAGGAGTGGAAATAAAGACTGAAAGAAAAGTAGGCTGCAGAAGGACTACTATATGTTATAACTGTTGATCATTTATAATTTTATCAACTAAATCTAGTTATTAGTGGACTTTATATATATATATATATATATATATATATATATATATATAGTTGTGCTGCATTACGCTGATTTGCATTATTCTAGAGTCGAGTTACATGTTTAGGTGATTAGACGTGTAACGATAGAAAATGTTGAGTTGTGCTTTGTCCGGATCCAAATACCGGGATGGATCACTCCCAAACCAGAAAATTGTAAGTTTCTTTTGAATTATTTGAGCAGTGAAACCAGTTGGAACTGAGCTATTGCATTTGCGTTAGATGGGTTGGGAACAGATTGAACATGTTGCATTGATTGACTAAAAATCATCAATATATTAAGTTGTATAAATAATTATGTTTTATCATTGTATGTTATAACTATTTGTTGTATAAGCTCACCCTTGCATTTGTCTATGATGGTGTGTATGCTGCGATGTCCGTATGATGGTATGTGAGCAGGTGTGACAAGTGATGCATCTACTCCCTATGTTGAAAGGTTTGATTGAGGGATATTTGGAGTTTAGCATGCCTTTTTGGAAGAATTGTAGCTTTATTTATTTTGTTAGTCTAGGTCTTGGCAGTAAGTATAGACTATTTAGTTATAATTTTTGAAACATGTAATTTTAATTATAAGTATTTAGGCTCTATATCAAGCAACTATTATGTAAATATTGTTACAGAACAATTATGTATGTATATGTTTATAATTTTGTAACGATGCCTTAAAGTCTTATTTTATTATTAAAACGATGAGATTTTATTTTCGTTGATCACGTGAGATAATTCTCGAATCTTTCTAAAATGCAAAAATTTTATATAAGTCTTCATTGAATAAGTATGTAACAGATTCTTCCTAAAAAAGGGTTATGACATTTATTTATATTAAGAAATTATATTATCTTATAATTTTTATTTGTTAATATTTTTAAATTGTATTTGAATGATCACAATATGGTAGATAGAAAAATACTAAAATTCAAAATCTTAAAGTACACAAATAAATTAAATAAAGATACGATGGAGACAATAATTTGTTTATTACATTTTAAATTTATTGTATTAAAATATAATTAATAATTTTAGATGTAAATTAACAAATATATATATTTAAATTATAAAGTAAATAATTTGTAAGAATTTTTAACAAATTATTGTTAATTATATGTGTATTTATGTCATAAAAAATTTTATATTTTGTTTTATAATTTGTATATGTGAAATTACTTCCATTGTATTTAAATGATAATAATGAGTTGCATAGAAAAGTAATGATAATTTGAAAAATTAATAATGACTACACTGTTACTATTCATGTGTATTTATCTTAAAATAAATTAATATTTTATTTCATATTTGGTTTATTTTTATATTTTTTAATTATACTGTTATGATTATAATTAAAATTTATCTTTACGTGGTATTTTAATTTTTGTTGATTATTTGTGGAATTGAATTGAAATTTTTGTTATTTTAATTTATGTTTGTATTAAGAATTTTGTTAATTATTTTAATTTGAAAAATATTAAAATAACATAGACATAAATTTATTTTTAGATCTCTTTATCTTTAGGTTAGAAGAGGGTAGTTCATCCTAGACCAAAGGATCCATCATTGTTGTAGTTCTAGAGCATTTACGTATCTGAGCATGTTTGGGATGGTTGGGATTATCAGTAAAGATCCTTTCGTACTTAGAGCTTGTAGGACTTACTGAAATTACTCAGGTTTGTCAATTCTCACTAAACTTCCTGCTGATTACTACACTAGTGGAAAGATGAAAGCTAAAGATGCATACATTTCACTAACTTCTTGAGAGCGGACGATCACTTTGCAGGACATTTCTGTTTTGTTAGGGTTAGTGATTGATGGAAGACCTATGATAACACCCACTAGAGGTAATTATGCTAATATGGTTGAGGAGAGCCTAGGGATTCAACCAGAACGTAATGCTTTTGTTGGTAGCTTATTAAAAATGAGTCGGCTAGACCAAGATTTTACCTATGCCACAATGCTGGTTTGTTAGGGCTTATATGTTATAGTTGATTAGGGGCTTTATATTGAACAACTACTCCACCAGTGAGGTACTTATCTCTAGAAGAAGATTTTGCTGTGATTGGTCAATATAGTTAGGAGCCTGCAATTTTTAAAGTTTTGTATCGATAGCTTTGAATGGCCACTAACATTGATCAGAAAAAGGAGGAAAGACCTTTCTTATTATAAATATAAATTTGACATGTTTAATCGTGAGGAGGTATTATTATACTTTTTGTATAATCATTATCTTTTTAGTTAACTCATTTATTATTTTTTTTAAAAAAAGAACCTTAAACTTTATTGATTACTTGTTGATTATTTGACAACCATATACAGTTGATTTGATTAATTCATTGCTACCAATATGTTGTGAGGGTATAGATATGTAGAGGGCTACAGTGCCTCTCATATGTTTTCAAGTGTGTGAGTGGCACCAACTAGAACGAGTCATGCGCCAATTTGATATGGTTTAGCACATATCTTATGTCCTATATTTGCTAGATGCATTATATGACTTGACACTTTGAGGAAAGACAGTAGGAGAAATTGGGTCATGACAAATGACCATCAGATTGCATATATTCTAATTATCTTGATAATGTAGCATATGATTCATCTCAATTACTAAATATCCTTATAATCGTCTTTTGTTTTACCTTTCAAGCCTTTTGTATAAAATTTTACACCCAAATTGAGTGATTATTCTCTCTTGAATTAGACTTATATGCAATGACGGTTCAATATTCACCATACCTACATGAAATACAACAAATCAACATAAAACATCAATTATCACAAGGCTTCATCAAAATTTAAAAAATAAATGTGTTCTATTTATTTACATATTTACCAATAATGCATGAACAAAACAAATTTGAATCAAGTTTGGTATGGTCTTGAGATATTGTAGGACTAAGACCATGTATGTTTACCCTTCCCTTTCCACCTCATTATTTTTCATTTGGTTGAAATTTTAAACAATGATACTCTTACTTTCTATGGACAACTATTACTATAATTCAAATATTTCACATGCAACTTTGTTGGTTGTTACTTAACAACAAAATAACTGTGATGTATTTTTATTACATGTTGTTTTAAGATATTTTTAACTTCATTTTTTTTAGTCAAATAATAAACCATATAATGGATCTCCTTGAATCCATGAAATTGGTTCATTTAAATCTTTTGCTTCTATTTCTTAACCTAAGTATTCCCAATTAATATACTCCGAAAAAGAATTTCACCCTCACCTGCATCAAAACTTTGTCAATATTCATTATCAATGAAAATTACTTGTCTTATAAACATAAAAATCATTAATAATACCTCCAAGAATTTGTTGTGGTAAATTTAAGTTTGAATAAAAATCACCATATAAGTTTGTATCAAACAAACTGTCTAATGGAATATGTCTTTCATTAATATCCTCATCATCTATATCATGTCTTCGTTTTCATATTCATATTCATATTAATATCTAGATCCTTTAAATTATAATGAGTTAGTAATTGTGTGCTCTCACAAAAGATAAAGCATAAAATCTTGTACTAAAGGTATTTATATCTCATGTAACTTCTATATTGACCATTTCCATAATATTAGATAGTGACATTGATAAGTTTAAATCTAATATATATGATCCAACTCTTGAACTCTCAACAAATGCAACATTTGCATATAATTCAATAATGGTTGTAATACTTAATTATTGATACGTACTAATCATGTAATTAGTGTCTTCATGTCACATATAGCGTGATTATGACTAAGATTCAAATTTTCATGAATTTTTATTTTCAAAATTTGAAAATTTATCCCCCTTTTTATCTTTATCATTTTTTCTTACATTCAAATGTCACACCTTCATTTCCTATAAATATATTTCTATTCGAATATATAATAATAACAATATTCATCATGCATTTGTAAAAAAGATAATCTTGAAAATAAAAAACATTTTTACCAATTTATGTAAATAATATCACACAAATTATATTTACCAAATACAAACACTATATTCACTTCTACCAATATAACTTCAAAATCTTTTATGAAGTGTTTCAAAATCTTTTGTATTAGGTAATTAAAAAACACACATTTTATTTCAACATGCATATATGATGAATCCACATTTTATTGAATTTTTACTTGTCTTTTTAGTGTTCCTTGATAGAAAAAGTAGACTTAGGAAGTGTAAATAGCATAGAAATATCATTTTGGTCAAATATCATAGGTTTCTTAATTTTTGGTTAATTTACATAGGTATAATTTGTAATTTTGATCATTTGAATAATTGTGTAGGAATTTCTAGAATTATTCTATGGATTGTTAGCCTTTGAGAAAATTTGAGTTGTAAGTGACCACTTTCAGAAGTGATAGTGGATACTACAACAAGCTAAATCTAGAGGGCAGACCAAAGTGATCACTTTCAGAAGTGATAGTGGATACTACAGAGACCCCAGATTACAAAAGGATTATGCGTACCTACTTTGAAATCCATAGTCACAACTACAGTAAGGGCCAAATTGATACAGTGTTGCACGTAACCACTTTCAAAATTACAGTAGCTACGCATATTGCGCGTAGCTACTTTCAGATCCCATAGTGACAACTTCAGAGAGGAATGACATGACTGGGAGGCTGCACGTAGTTACTATCATTTTCATAGTAGCTAAATAGATTTTTGAAAATTAGGGTTAGGGAGCTTTTTACAATTTTAGATTTTTTCTATTTTTGGGAACACTTGTAGAGCTTAGGTCGGCCTTAGGTGACAGCTAAGGACTCAACCTAGGGTTTGATTCATATTTCCTCTTTACCTTCCTTCGATTTTTACATTAATTTCATTGAATTCACTTTGTTTTCATTTTGTATTTGTGAGACTCATCCTCATGGAGGGCTAAATCATTTGTAATCCTTAGTGAGTTCACTTGGATTCTTGAATTCTTGGGTTATAAATGTTAATACAATTTCTTTTCCTTCATGAATTTCTTTTTTCCAATCCTTTGAATTGAATTAATGGTTGAATGAGTGGGACATTGCTTAATTAACCCTAATTCATTTTCATGAGATTCTTAACTTTATTTCCTTAATTCTAGGTTAATTTCTAAGGTTGCGTAATCTTAGGAAAAGGAGTTGGAGTCTACTGAATTTGCTTAAATTCGTAGGAATTTTAAGGTTGATTCTCGTTTGTTGAATTAATCTAATTCAAAGGAAGAGGAAGAATGTTAAATGTTAAGAGGAATGGAGATAGAATTACGTGAATGAACTAAGGATCGCTACACTTTAATTTTACCGTTTTGTTCTTGCTCCTTTTATTGAATTCGGAAATCAAACAAACTACCCTTTTTAATTGCTTTCATAGTGAATATTTGTAACATGTGTAATACACATCTTCAATCAAAGTCATTGGAGACAACTTAGGCTTGCATCCTAGACTACACAAAAATTTCTACATAGTTTGATGAGGATTGGAGACAAATCTTTATGCAAATCTGAGTGATCATCAAGATATTCATTGCACTTGTTTAAATAAAATAAACTAACAAATATAACAATATTTAAAACTAATGTTAAACGCAATATTAAACTTCTACTAATATAACTTCAAAATCTTTTATATTATTTTTCAAAATCTTTTGTATTAGCAAATTAAAAAAAATAATTATTTTAACATGCCTATATTCATTATAATTATTACACTTATTTAAATAAAAATAAACTAAGAGGACATAGTTAGTTTCTTCCTTACCACATATGAAATTAACAGGATGCTACTACATGTTAATATCAGAAAAGTTTTGTCTCAACCTTAGACAAAGTTAATAGGATGCTGCCATGTGTCAAGATTAGAGAAGTTTTATCCCTCCTTGCTAGCATTTGCAACTGCTCCAAACTGGGCATTTAGATCAATGCCACAATGCCCCAATAGCTTTACATAAGCCTCTCTTCCTGTCTCATACAGTGGGCCTGGTGCTGATGGTGTGAACAATGACAGATTGTATGAAGGAGGATCATAAAATGATAAAAGTTGAGAACATAGTCTTGTCCAATACTGAATGAGGACATAACTCTGTGTAGACTGAGAAGGGATGAATGACACTTGTGAAGGGACATAATACAACCCGTCTTGTCTAACTGGTAGAGGGGGTGATCAATTAAAATTTTTACAATCTTATTTCCTCTCATTCCTAGCTCATTAATCCTCTTTTGTGCTTAATTAGTTTGAATTGGATCATTTTATGATGTTTGAATTTTATTTGGGCTTTATTTAATTTTTAATTTTTCCAACATTAGGCAAATTCTGATACTACTTTAGTTTCTGAGCCATATCTTGAGTTGTAGAGCTCATTTCATTATGATTCTTGATTTGTAGGAAAGTTGAGAGAAAGGCGTACAATTCCTATGAGAGGTCAGAAACCAATTCTGATGATAAGATATTGAAACTGGACCTGCAAAAAGTCAAAAATATGCACTTGCAGTTTCTGACCTTGGTGTAGTATTTGGGCCATATCTCAGCTCACAGATGTTCGTTTAAGCCCATTCTTGTTGCGTTTTGAAGCTAACATCCAGGCTACAATTTCTCTTTATATCAGAAATCAAAACGGATAGATCTTCATGGCCAAAAATACCACACAATATCTTCTCAGATTCAGCATGGATATTGGGTAGCAATTACAAGCATAACTTTCCCTCCAAAATTCAAACTTGAACAAATAAGGATTCCAGAGACAGGTATTGAGTAGAGGATTAATGTAATTGAATAATTATTAATTAGTTTTTATATTTTGACCCTTAAAAAGGCCTGCATTTAAATTAAGGTAGCAGGTTGAAAAAGGGGTTGGTTGTTTTCTGGGAGGAATAGTATAAGTTTTAGGGTTTTTGTCTCTTCTTCTTTGCCTCTTCTCCTCTCTCACGATTTTACCTTTCGTTTTCCTCCATTAATGGAGGCTTAGACTTTCATTTAATCCAAGGATTGAAAAAGGGCTGAGACATTCATGAGGATCAGTTTCACAATTCATTCAACAACAAATTCAGTTTCATCTCTTCCTTCGTTTTCCTTTTGCTAATTAGATTTTTGAATTGAAGTTATTCATTTGGATTGATAATTGTGCAGTTGTTTGATTACATATTATTCAGTTGATGTATGTAATTAATTTTTGAAGGAATGTGAATTAGATTTTCAAGTTTGAGATATAAGATTAATGGCATTAGTGAATTAAATTAACACAAATAAATTAGGTTTTAGAGGTTTCTGAACTTTGAGCGATTGTGTGTTAATCGAATGCATAATGGTCTTCATGTGAATGCTTAATTTGAATTGAGGTTTCATTCAAATTTAATGTTAATCACTAATTTGTTGGCTGATGCATCTTATTGGAATTCAGTAATAGAATGGTCATAGTTCTTCTAAATTTTTGGATTAGAGTTTTCAATTCTTGTTAATTTTTCATTTTAATCAGTGTTATTTTATAAATCAAACCCCATCCAAATTCATAATCGTATAACATTATCATCATTGAGAGGACTCAAATTGCACCTTTTACTACATAATTTTTATGCAATTCAGTTTTTAATAATTTGTCCGAGCGTGACCCTCGTGATCAGGGGGTATAGACCATGTCATCAATGACTAGTTCTAAGATGCGAGCATGTTCACTCTATAGAGACAACATGGTCTCGGATAATGTGTGCAACTCATCAAATGTGAATGATTGTTGGTCATCAGTAGCCAAGTAATATGCCCTATCATGTGCATCTCCCTGTAATGCATAAGCAGATGTAAATGGGTTGATTAAAATTTACTTATTTAAAAACATAATTAATATTGTATAGATCATATTAGGGACATGTATACAAATACATACCAGAAGTGAAAAAACTTTTGCATCTCTTGTCATCCAACGTTTAGCATGAGTTATATACCACCGCATGTACTCTGATCTGGAACTCAATAATCCAATTTGAGGGTCATTGTTGAAAACTCAATCATTGTGCCTCTCCCATAATGCTAAGACGTGTCTAAACTTATCATTCCAATTCTCTCTCATCTTCCCTCTAAGTGTGATGTCATATAACGCATCAGGTTGGTATAGAGTACGAGGAATATGTTGCACCATTCCAAGCTAACGCATTACATGGTCCAGTTGGTGCCACTCACAAATTTAAATGCAAATAAGGGACACCATTGACCTCCAAATGTTCATTCCTTGCAAGCATATGGGGGCAATGCTTCAAGTAACTCTTGACTATAAGGTTGCCATACAATCTTAAAATTGAAAAAAAAAATTCATTAAATAACATCAATTTGAATATTAATAATATAGCATTTACAATTTGAAATTAAGGAATACCTCATCATGTTTAAGACGATCAAGTTTATATATATTATATGCAACATCTTTCTTCGCCTTTATGGGCACCCAATTTACTAACCACCTAAACAATAACAAAGTAAACAAAGTTAATATAAAAATATTAAATTATATATAATAATTTAAAAAACTAGAAAAGTGATAAAGTTGCATACCTAACACCATATGGAAGATCATGCCACAAACGTGAAGGATTGGGAGGAGCTAAACATGGGAACCTATCCCATGTCCACATAACCAGCAATGGAGTCAAACCTCCAATGGCAACTCTGTCAATGTTTGTCACTATGCATAACTCTCTATATAAGAAACTAAGAGCTACTCCTCTTTAGCTATACTGCCCTGTGATGGTGAAGTCCTCAAGTAAAGGCAAGTATCGAACTTGTGACTCTGCTGCTTGAGTGATTTGCTAGTATAAACCCTCCAATTAGTCTCATAATATACGCTCTAGCAAATCTTATCAGGTGAACCTTATTTTGATTATGCATAGCAACATCAGTGAAATGTTGGTCTAACCAACTAAGTTTCAAGTTGCTCCCCATAAAAGCCTCTGGGAGTAGCCTAACACCTAGACTATGCTCAACTATCTACGGCCAATTACCTCCAGTAGCTACAAATACTGGAAGCCCATAAACCCTAAGACCTATCTAGATGGCTATATCTTTAAGCGTTATGGTGCACTCTTCTGGCGGCATATGAAACTTGTGAGTCTCAAGCCTCCATCTTTCAACCAATGTAGTGATCAAATGCCCATCCAATGGAAAGTTGGCAAGCTGTGCGACTCTAACAAAGCCAGCCAGCTTCAAATGTGGTAGAATTTCTACTAGAACACCGTCTAGGCTAGCTGATATAAACTGACACTTCCTAACTTTCATCATGGGATACTCAAGACTATCCCAAATGTGTTCAGGCACATGTATACTTTGAAAACACAACAATGATGGATCCTTTGGTCTTTAATTAATCATCAGACCTTGTGAAGAAGATAAAGCCACTAAAAATTTGAAATAAAATCTTAGTATTATTAACATATTAAATATGACAATAAATTGCTTAAATTAATATTTAAATTATTTAAATACACAACTTCAAATTTAATCAATCAAATTACATAATAATTGTAAATATGCATAATTGTATGTATAATAAAAAAATAATATTACAATTATGTATTCATATCTAATATTACTTTAATTCCATATTTTTACAAAGGTCAATTTTATAAACATTACAAAACTAGTTACTATAAATTAGCATTTTTTTTTCAATATGTATAATAAGCTTTGTGTTAGTAAATTGTAAAGATAATAATTATGTTTATTAATTGTTACACTTCTAATAGTACACTTTTAATATTATAAAATAGGCATATGAAATTTATTATATATTTAGTTATATATGCCAAATATATTAATTTACTACATGCAATAACATTTTTCTTTTGCTATTAATAACATTTTTTTCATCAAATAATAATACAACTGTATCATTCCTACCACAATATTCATATACCAAAGTATGTTTATTTAATAACATACAATTTTTATTAGAGTCATACTAGTTTAATATTTATTTACTCGATAACTTACGTAAATAATTTTGTTTAATATTTCTATTAATTATTTTATTTTTAATTTACCAGAATTTAATTAATCTAACTTAAACACATTCTTGCTTTATTATATTTTTTATTTAATGTGATATTATAAATTTATTTCATAACCTTTATTAATATTAATCTATTTTGCTATAACATTTTATAAATTAATTTGACTATATATTATTATAGTATTGTGGTCAAGTTGTTCAAATTTTTTTAAGAAAAACGTATAACTATAATCTCACGTAATTACTTTTTTTTTTAACAAATGTTACCAATGCAAATTGTATTTTACTCTACAAGAACCTAAAAAGTGAAAATTAATTTAACGTAATATCATTATATTTTTAATAATTTATGTTTTTACCTATCTTGTAATAATTTATTTAAGTAATTATTATTTTTAACAATATTACAACCTTATTATTTGAATTGAACTACATTATTTTATTTTAACTATAACATAAATTACCTTTTCATATCATCTTAAGAATGAATTATTTCATAATTTTTATCATTTAAAATTCTGTAATTTCTAATTTAGTGGTAAAAAAAATTTAAATTACTGGTTACCATTTTGAAAATTTGTTTACCTAAAATTTTGTTTCAGTCTACTCAAAATTATTCTACTTTTTAAAGTTTTTTTTCCTTAATATTTTTTATACCTTTAATTTACCCTCCTAATTAATCTTAACAATAATAAGATTTATTATAAGTTTAATTAATATTTGATGTTTTAATATGCAATTATTTTTTTTAATTTTAGTAATTATCCATTTTTTCTCACTGCAACTTAATATATTATTATACTGTTATTATATACTTTTGTAATTTTAATTTATGAATTTATAAATTAATTAAACTAAAAATAAATTTTATTAACAATTACAACAAATTTTCCATTTTTTTCACTGACATTACAAAAATTTTATAAAAAAAAATTACTATTTTTTCAATTGTTGTTACACATAAACTTAAACATACTAACAAATTTTTTAATTTAAGATATATAAATACTCAAATAAATTATAAATATATATATATATATGAAATTTTCATTTTTCATGACATTTTTACTACCGACAAAAAAGGACTTTCACTTTGTCACCTCACCAATACCTGTAAAATTTTAAAATAAAATAAAAATATTAATTTTATTCTAAAAAAAATTATTTATTTTAAAATTTTACTTTTACTTTTAGATTTCTCTCACAATAATACGATAAAATTAAAAATTTGTTTAAATTTTTTTTACAGAAAGCAGTGTTGATGGAGGGGTAAAGGAAGAGGGGAAGAAGAAAGGCTTTTGCAGCGCCTATTTTGATGATGCCAAGTGTTAGGATATTACACAGTATTGCCACCGATCTCCTGATAGTTTTTCTAACTTACAATTTAAATACGTAGGTTTCTTTAACTGTTTATTTCAAATTAATATTGTTGCTATTGAGACGATATAACTAAGCATTTGACATATGACTATTATCGTCTTTATTAGACAGATACTAATTAATTAATTAATTAATTAATTTTTTTTATTTATCAAATTTTTAACTAGACAAGTATGATGAGTAAAAAATAATAATATATTAAAATATTAAACATATAAGTGCTTTGGCGAAAAATTATATCAAACAAAAAATTAAATTAAAAAAATTTCTAATTTTCTAAATTACATAATTTAAATAAATTAGCCCCAATTCCTATCTTCTCATCTTCCTTCCTTCTAAAGTTATAGAAATGATTTAAGTTGACAACCCTACCTTGAAGCGATATTTTGATTGGGGACTTAATAAGAGATTAGGATAAGAGCTACTTTTATCAAGGGACACTGAACCAACCACCAATAGAAAATCAACCATGCAAAATGTGTCGGAAGTTATGAGCAATTTACAAACTATATCAGAGTAAATGCAATTATTTTCCGCTTAAATCTACCTCATTCCTTATCAGCAAGTGACATTATGTGATGGTGAAGCGAAGGAATTGCCTTGACGGGATTCGAATCTCCTGTGGTTGATTATCATGGACACTCACATAAAGATGATGTATGACCCAAAACGGAAGTGAGGAATTTCTAGAAAAATATGTAAATCTAAGCAATTATTTGTTTGGAGTAGCTATAAAAGTTAAAAAAGTTTTAACACATGGTTTTAGTATCTATATTATTTTTTCTAATAATTTTGATCTTAATATTTTCACAACTTAAATATTTTATATTTTTTTCACTAAAGTAACTGTGCGAGTAATGAATACGTGATAATTTCTTCATTAATTAAGCTATTATTTAATAATTATTAGAGACAAAAAAGTTAACTTTATTAAAATTATACTAAAATTATAAATTAAAAAATTGTAAAAAGTAGGATTGAAAAGCATATTTCAACTAAGTTAGGAAAACCAATTGCTAGCCGCGAAGAAGTAAAGCTCATAAGAAGCCATTGTGCCGTACACGTTCTTCTTTTCATCTACACGTAAGGTAGTTGGTCAGCACGGGTGCAACAACTTTCTAATGTATTTTGTTTGTTTGGATCGAAATTTTCCGATTTTTTTTATCTGAATATGAATATGATCTTATAGTTTATTTTTTTGTTTAAGTAATTTTTTTTTATTTAAGTTAAATTTTTTTTATTTAAGAAAAATGTGTAATATTTATTTGAGAAAAAAGTCATATTTAAATAAAAAAAATTTGCTTGACAATATATGAAAATCAACTAAGGGAGATAGATATAGAATTAACTTTATATCATTTAAGTAAAATTGTATTCACTTAAGTGTGTCAAAGTAAAAATAATTAACTTTAAACAAATTTAAGGCAAAGTATCATTAATTTGAATACTATAAATTATTCAAGTGAACTCATATTTACTTATATGAAATAAGATTTGCCTAAACTAAGCTAAATAAGTTTAATTAATCTTAAGTTAATTTAGGATAGAGAATAGTGGTTGAAAATCTTATTATTCACTTAAGCAAAAATTAATTTGTTTAATCAAATGTAATTTTCGCTTAAGCTAACTTGGCTAAAATGTAGTGAATTGAGATTCACTTTAGAAAAAAATTTCACTTAAACAAATAATGCAGAAAATGTGATTATTATACAGAAATAAACAATATGCAAGGTTGAAAAACTTTAAATATGGCATTGAAATATAAGGAAACAATTTGGATATATAGTCCATTCCATTCCATTAATGAAAGTATGTTCAAAATGAGAAATTATAATTGTAATTCATAACAAAATAGCAAATGTTTAAAATTAAAAATAACTAATATTTGAAATTAAAAATAAGCATCATCCAATTATGAAATTAGGTGTCTAGAGTGATCATGTCTGACACATACTCCTCCTCGGGTTGAATATGCTCTACATTATTAAGTCATTATTTACAGTATGATCCTTATTTTGTCACCTTTGTTTCCTACTTCTTCCCCCATTTCTTCACCTTTTTCTCCTCCCTTTTACTGTACCACATGATCCTATGCAGATTCTTTTTCAATTGGGAAGGTAAAGCTATCTCCCAGCCATGATATAACTGCTGCAAAAAACTTTTGGTATATGTCATGATAAAATAGAAGCCTCTCTATATTGTTGGTGTAGTGTGAATCAGTGAAAAGAAGATGAGGGTTATGATAGAATAACAATTTCAAATAGTAATTAAAATAATTAGAAATATAAGTTTGACTTGTAGAAGACCTCATTGAGATATGTGTGTGTCCAATTATTGCTATTCTATATAAGTAAGATGTTGTATGATGCAAGAATCCATTTGTGTCATGTCAGGCATAGATGATGACAATAGTGATCATGTTGGTGGCGCCATAAATGTTGAAGATGAGAAGGGTTGAGAAGAAAGTCCAATATAATGCTCTAATAGGTTGGTGTAGTAATTTTTTTATGAAGTAGACATTGGTGGGTTTCTTCAATTTGATTGTTTGGTTGGAGTAGTCATGAATGGTAACACCTTGGCAAGCATAGAAAGCAGTGATGATAGCTGGGATTCTCAAAGGTTTTGTTGTTGCTATAGAAGTGGACGAGTTACAGATGACAAATTGGTAAATCTCGTATGAAATGATTGCAGTTATGTCAACACTTATCTTCACCATGATGTTGTAAATGAAATGTGTGTTAGGCATGTGGACATCTAAGGTATGAGTGGTAGGGAGCTATGTTAGCAAAGAGGAAGGATGTCAGAACTTACGCCAAAGTGTTTAAACGTTACCTTTTGAACCTCATTGGCTTCCTTCCACGTTTGTCTCATAGGATTTTTAAGGGATATATAAAGTCTTAGCTACTTTTTCATCTAGAAAACATATGAATCACTTTTTGCATTGTCAGTATTGGCTAACCATGATGAGGTATGATTTGTCCCCACTACTAATACAAATGGCCAAGTTTTACACACATACAATGTTTAACTTTTTTCAATAAGAGTTTGCTCAATTCTTGGCTTGATGCATATCATAAAGGATTCAAAATCTTCCTTTGATTGAATATGTCATTACTAAAGTCAACCAACAAAGATTATGGACAAGTTGATCGTTTCTCAATTACTATATCTTGCATTTGTAAAAAGTTTGCAACATTTGGTTTACTTTGTTTTCATGCTTTGAAAGCTTTTAAAGCCAATGATCTAAATATTGTCCCTGAAAAATACATACTTAAGAGATAGTTAACACAAGACTGTTGTGGCCATTCACAATGTAAAAAGAATAAAGGTGAAGGAGATCATAAACTTAGTACCACACGCTAATACCGTCACTTAGCATATAAAATGATTTAGTTGGTCTTTGAGGTATTTCCTTCACAAGAATACTATTAGTTAGTCAATGATAGTATTGACACTTTAATCAACCAAATCACAAAGCTTCACTTTCAAGTATAAAATAATGACAAGAATAGAAACGATGTATAAGTTATGATTAATAATGATGGTACACAACCTAAGGGATTCAAGTAATGACTAAGCATAAAGAGGAATAGGTATAAATGATTAAAACTTTGGGTTGAGTTATAAGCAAAAAAGAAGAACAAAACTCCAATTTTAATTCAATCAACATGTCAAGTATTTGTTTTATAATAATTTTTAATGTTAATAAATATATGTATTTTAACTTGCTTATTATAACTATATAATAATTTTTAGGTAAATATGTTTTAGAAATATCAACCAATGCTTTGTGATCAATTTGAGTACATTATTCAACACCTTCATGTTATGATTCTCTTTACACTTTAGTCAATCAATTCAATTTCTTAGATTTGTTGACAGTAAGACTGTTCAACTTAACATTTGTTTCAGAATAAAATTTAAAGAAAGAGATTTGTAAGATTAGGAAGTATAAAGGGAAGAAAAAACACGACGACCAATTAACTGAAAAGTGTTATTGAAAGAGGATGTTCATAGGCTTGATGTTTTGTTACATGGGTGATCCTATTTATAATCAACAACATCAATGCAAACAAAAATATATTTTAATTACATGGCTCCAAAATAAGGCTCTTCATGCAAACCAGGGCGATGAGGTCCAATCTTTTAACATAAATGAGTTTTAATCTTTGCTGAAGATATATTCATTTAATGCTTAAAATTTGGTCACCTATGTCAAGTTGATGCTTCTAAGTAGCTTTAAGGGATAAGTGTATGAGATATTATTGACTTTTTTCCTTCTGGTACTGACTCCTTTTTCTACATTGTTCTCGTACTAGCGCTGCTGGCTCAGGCTTGTACTTTTCAAGCTCCTGAGTTTATGCATGTTTATCTTCTTATAAATTGACTTTGACACTGAATACGTAACTTCTTTGTTCTTGTTGAGTTGGGTTGGGTTAGTTTTCAATTTTTTTTGTTTATGATTGGCCTAGTGTCTAAAACAATTGTCCCCTTATGCTCAAGAAATGATTTAAGTACCTTTGTTGGCTTTTTTTTATTATTTTAAATGATTATTTCTTGGGCACAACACATATAGAGTTTTGTTCTTTTATTTATTTTACATGATCCTTAACAATATATAATTATATTTTATATTATTATTATTACATATATATTTTGTTATTCTTTTTTGAAAGTATAGTTGCTTCCTTTTTATCTTTTCTTTTTTACTTTGTTATTCTGTGGGTAGCTTGACACCCTTTCTTTTTAAACCTACCTCATTAAATGACTTCTACATTTCCCATGATCCTCTCTTAGTTGTAACATCCTCTTAGTATTATCAAGTGAACATTCATCTTCTTTTGTCTTCTCCCTTACACTCTTTCATAGCTTCCTCTTCCTCTTGTGATTTCGTTTGCTCTCAAAACACATTTTCTTTTAGGACAAAATCAGAGATCCTTTTAGCTGATTCATCCTCAACTAATTTTGGCATCTACATTCAGCTTCTTCTCCCTCATTTTGAGCCATCTAATGCTTCAGGGCGTTGGGTTTTTGAGGTACCGGAGCACAACTTTGAGTCCATTCTTCTTTTAGGTGATGACTTTTTTTTCCTCCTAACCCATTGGGGACACCTACATCAAATTTTCAAGTTTGCCTTTGTTATAACATAATGGAGATCCTTTTTGCTATGATGGGTCTTTTCCTACTGTGCTTAACTCTCCTCTGTCAAGAATTCTACTGGGCTTATTTTTCTTTATATACTTTAAGAAGTTATCTTTAGTGTTGACATTTCTAATGTGCTCTTCTTTTGTCTTCATGAAGTAAACATCTCTTTTGAATTTTGAGGGTGAAAGACTTGCCTTTACCCTCTAGTCTAGTGCATTTCACTTACACTCTGTATAAGGCATACTAAGTTATTTGGACATACTTTAAAAAAAATTCATTGTCTATTTGTCTTATGACACATTAAAGGAAAATAGTTAGGCTTATTGTAAGGAGCTTGTTAGTGAAAAAATAATATTTTTGTAAAAAATTAAAAATTTATCTCTTACTTTGATATGAAATGATTGTTCTATCATGCTTGATAAGTTCCTCTTCTTCTTCTTTTGTTATTTTCCACTATTTTTCATGCTCACTCTATGAGTTGCCTTTTGAAGATCTTTGAGTATTGTGTTCTGACATTCTTTTTTTTTTTTCTTTTGCTTTGTTGGATCAGCCCTGAGTGCATTTACTTTGTGTGTAAATATTGTGATGTCTTGTGGTTGTATCATGATGCCTTTTGAAACAATGATTTCAATGAGGCATCATTCTTGATACATTTGACTGTCATTGTTCTAGTAACGAGGATGGTTCATGCACTCGTTGTTACTTAGAGTGATCTTTTTCTTTCTCCTGAACATATTCATATTCTTCTAAAGATTTCAAATTTAGTACCATGAGCCTTTTCAGTGCTTCTAATCTGATCAGATTATGGACATGGCTATAAAATTGAAAGTCATAATAATGCTCTAATTATCGTTACTCAAAGAGCTTTACATGAAGCGTCACACTTCTAAGAGGCAAAAAACAGCTTGTTCTTTCATGTGTCTATTTTCAAGTGTTATTCACTTTATGCTCTTAATCAAAATTCCTTAGAGGTGATTGATGACTCAAAAAATTTTTTTGCCCTCACTCTTGGTGTTGATTCATAAGTCTCCTTCATCAATCCTTATTATTTGTTCTTAATGTTAAAGCTTTATTTGTCTTCTCTAGATATGCTTTTTGGTATCTTTATTTTATTGTCATTTCTATCCATTCTTTATTACTATGATGCTTTGTCTAGGTTTTTGCTATTCCACCTTGCTTTCTTATAAGGAATTTAAACTTATTTCTAATTTTGCTACTTATGAAGGGTCTCTCATTTTTTAAAGTGATTTTCCTATAGAATCTAAGAATTATGCTTACCAATGTCTCTTAAATTTCTTAGAAGTTCGTGTCATCTAATTCTCAATTGGATTTCTTTGGCTTCCCTTGCCCCAGTGGTATGAAAGTTTTGGCTCATTTTTTTTGGTACTTGATTTGGTAATCTCAGATCCACCTCGATTAATTGCCTTCTTTTTCCTATGTTTTGACTTATAAATTGAAAGTTAGCTTGAAAATTCTTGATATAGGGCATTCTCGTATTTTGACTGAAAAAGAAGAAGAAGAAGAAGAAGACAATGGCCTTTATGGCGTTTGCCTTTTAATTATGACACTTTGTAGATTTAGAAATGTGTTATTTTGAAAACTTTTGTCATTGTATTTTGTTACTTTGAGGAGAAAACATTATTTTTAGATTGGAAACTCCTTTGTATCATTTGTAGTTGTGACACGATAGTTATGTGATATTTACAAATAGGATATGATTTATTATGATGTAATAATGTGTGATGTTCACAATGCGATATTTTATATTTTGAGAATTCTCATGATATTGATGTGCCTTAGAGGCTTTGTGACATGCTCTTGTGACATGCGTTTTTATATTTTCATATTACTAGTGTAAAATTTTTAGCTTTTGTAGTATGTTATGTTGTTTATTCCTCTAGTTGGTGATATCTTATATTACTCGTTTGTATTTATATGTATCTTACAAATTTGCTTTAAGTAGCTTGTGTTAAAATTTAGTTACGACAATATGTAGATTTTCTAAAAAATATACATAATATTGTAAGCATCTCAATTTCTTAAGTTCTTATATGAATTGAGAAAGATACATATAATATCATAGAAAGTAAGAATATTGGATATAATTATCTAATAATAACATTCAATCATCATTTCCATAATCCTTATACAAGCACCATATATTGAATAAGTACACTTGTCACGTTAAATATTTTGTTTATGTATGATAAATTTATGAATTAGAAAGTATAAAAATTATGCAAATAATATTTTAATATAATTAAAGGTTATATGTGTAACACCTTAAATTTAATTTCAAATAAATAATAATTTTACAAATTTGAAATAATAAAAGTTTCATAAAATATTTCAAAATAGGGAAAAGGTTACAAGTTTATATCAAATAACTGCTACAGGACCATTTCTAATACAACAATCTCAAAATAACTCTCAAAGCCCTATAGTAGTTCCATCCAACCCTTCACTGAGTCCGGTGCTGATCGTCTTGATTACCTGAAAAATGATTGTAAGGGTAAGTACTCCACACTACCCAACACACACACAAAAATAGAGACTCACCTCAAACGCTACACATTTACTAAATATTTAAATCATGCATTCACAAGACAAGCATCTCAATTTCAGTTACAATCATCACTCATCATCTATTTAAATTTAAAACATAACTGATACACTTATTGCACCAATATTTCACACACGTGCGCTTATCGCACCTAGCCATACTCACTGTGGCACTGTGATCACAGTTTCACACCATGAATGGTCACCGGTTACCCACGCCTCACAGATACCACGTGGGCAGTCACGGGTCACTCAGCAAAGGTAGTAGTCAGAGGTCTAGTTAGGAGGAGAGTGTGTGACCCGTGGTACACCCACGCTCACTGTTGGTGTCACCACTACTCTCTTTTCCCAAGGTATTTCTACCGTCCTCATCTTCTACACCTTCAGTGTATCGCTGAACCATTCACAGCTTCATTACAACGACGTTTAGCACGCTTCAGTCACACACACAATATTTATGCTTGCACACGGCACATAGCCCACGTTCATTCACAATACTCTGCACATAGCCTACATTCATTTACATCACATGGCACTTAGGCCCATATTCATTAGTATTACACGGCGCAGAGGCCCATTTTCATTTACAACACTCGGCACATATGTCCCTATTCCGTTACGCTACATTTTCCACATTTACCTACATTTCTCATGCCATCCATACCCATTTCCAACTACTTACATTATTCAATCATCAATCAAAGATATAATCACATACATTTCAATCAAGGGTATGTCAACCCAATCACAATCAACTCACATTACATTCAAACACATAATAATTTCTATCAACACACTCATTCTTACTCTCTATCTCAATCACATTACAAAAGCATAACAATTAAACAAATTTTCAAGCAAATGAGATAGGGTAAAGTCCACCCCTTACCTTGGATTGAAGACCCACACGCAAATTGACCCAAGGAGATGCTCCCCCTACGGATTCCGTCTTAAATAAACGAAAGAATTCCATGAGAACCCAGGAAAATCACAAAAACAGGAAAGGGAGTGAAAAACCAAAACCCTAACCATTAAAACTCACCTCCAAACATTTCCAACATGAATCCAACCTTCAATCTAGCTTCTGAACGACTTTTGAGGCAATTCAATCAGTGGAATAGGGTTGTGATCGAGAGAATCAAAATATTTTGAAGGGAATGTGAAAAAATAACCTTTCTCGAATTCTAACCCCTTTTAAATCCTCTCTGGTTGCGACACTCGCTGCAGCGATACCCTCCCTTTCTACAGTAAAAAAATCAGACAAAACTGCATTATGGTTTCTGCAGAATCTCGCTACAGCGAGACTGCACCCAGAAATGCATCCCAAACTGTGGCTTTGTCGTTACAGCGAGAAACCTCTTGCTACAGCGACAAGGCGACAATTTCATCCTTCTTTCCCAGTGCTCTCTCGCTGCAGCGAGAACACTATGCACCAGAACACTTAGCCAAAATTCAGTCCAATCCCAATCATCCAATCATCTATAAATATAAATACACTACACAGAAAAGTCAACGTAAACACTTATATTAATAATCAACTATATTATAAAATTTGAGGCATTACAACTCTCCCCTCCTTTAGGAAAATTTTGTCCTTGAAATTCAAACAAACGACCATGCAATTTACACAAACAATTCTGGATATAATTCTCTCATTCTATTCTTTGTTTTCCATGTGACATCCCCTTCATCACTTGAACTCCATATCACCTTTACCAATGAGATCTCCTTGCCCCCTCAATTGTTTAACACAGTGATCGGCTATCCTCACCGGATACACCTCATAAGATAAGTCTTCACTTACTTGAACCGAGTCAAGATCGATCATATGAGAAGGATCTGACACATATTGCCTGAGTTATGACATATGGAATACCGGATATAGGTTTGAGAGGTTCGGAGGCAATTTTATCCAGTATGCAGTAGGACCAATTCTACTCAGCATTTCGAATGGCCCAATGAACTTAGGAGATAACTTCCAAGATTTCAGAGCTCTCCTAACTCCGGTTACAGGTGAGACCTTTAAAATGTTGTTTCTAGTATCATGATTTTTTTGGTCTTCGCCAAACTGGACACAAAGTCCATATAAATGTTGTCCCACTTCCACTCAGCGATCTCCATCGGTTGTAATAACCCAGGCGGACGTTCGTGTTTGACTTTCGCCTTCTGGCAAGTCAGGCATCTAGCCACGTATTCAGCTACATCTCTTTTCATTCCACTATACCAAAAACTCTTCTGGAGATTCTGGTACATTTTGATCGCACTGAGGTGAAAACTCATTCTGCTTCTATGTGCTTCCTCAAGTACCACTTGTCTTAATTCATCCACTTAGGAAATGCACACTTGGTTTCAGAACTTAATCACCCTGTTTCCATCACAATGGAACTCCAAGTTCTTGCCTTCATTCCTCTATCTTATCATATCTTGTACAAAAGCATCTCCTTGCTGCGCATCTTGGGCGCACACCAAGAAGTCGTTATAAATCGTCGTCGTTCTGAGATACAAACTCCCTAGCCTCACCTCCATGGCTAAGTTCATGTCTCGAAATTCCTCAATCAACTCTATTTCTTTTACCATTATCATTGCCACATGCAATAACTTCCTGCTCAAAGCGTCAGCTACCACATTTACCTTGCCAAGGTGGTAAGATAATGTAAAATCATAGTCCTTGAGGAATTCCATCCATCTCCTCTGCCGCATGTTCAACTTCCTCTGATCAAACAAATACTTCAAGCTCTTGTAGTCACTAAACATCTCAAACCTTGCTCCATACAGGTAGTGTCTTCATACCTTAAGGGCAAAGACCATCGCAGCTAACTCCAGATCGCAAGTCGGATAGTTGACTTCATGCGGGCGTAACTGTCTTGAGATGTACGCAACCACTCGTTTGTCTTGTATTAAAACCCACTCAAGTCCTTGCCCAGATGCATCACAATACACATCAAACTTCCTCTTTAGGTTGGGCAAAACTAACACGAGCGCTAACATCAACCTTATTTTCAGCTCTAAGAAACTAGCTTCACACCCATTGGTCCATTTAAATTCTTTTCCCTTGCGAGTCAGCTTCGTTAAGGGCAAAGCTATCTTAGAAAATCCTTCAATGAACTTCCTATAATAGCCCGCTAAACCCAAAAAACTGCGGACCTCAGTCACATTTGTCGGTCTCGGCCACTCAGCTACTACTTCCACCTTTGCAGGGTTTACCATGATCCCTTCCTTCGACGCTACGTGCCCCAGGAACTGAATCTCTGATACCCAGAACTCACACATGGAGAATTTCGCATATAGTTGCCTCTCCTTCAGAATTTGTAAAACAATCCCCAAGTGCTTGGCATGCTCTTCCTAAGTCTTCGAATAAATAAGGATGTCGTCAATGAATACCACAACAAACTTATCCAAAAACTCATGGAAGATTCTGTTCATGTAACCCATGAACATCGCAGACGCATTGGTCACTCCAAACGGCATCACCAAGTACTCATAGTGACCATACCGCGTCCTAAACACTATCTTAGGTACATCTGCATCCTTCACCCTTATTTGATGGTATCCTTACCTTAGGTCAATCTTAGAAAACACCGCAGCTCCTCTCAACTGGTCTATCAAATTGTCAATCCTTGGAAGCGGATACTTGTTCTTGATCGTCACCTTGTTTAACTATCGGTAGTCCACACACATCCTCATACTCCCATCCTTCTTCTTTACCAGGAGCACTGGTGCTCCCCACGGTGACACACTCGGTCTCACAAATTGTATCTGCAATAAATCCTCCACTTGCTTCTTAACCTCTGCCAACTCTACTGGTGACATCTTATAAGGTGCCACAGAAATCGAGTTTGCCCCCGGAATAAGGTCAATAGCAAACTCTATCTCTCTCTCAGGCGGTAACTCAGAAATATCTTTAGGAAAAACTTCCAAGAAATCCCTCACCACAGGGATGTACTCCGGCTCTACGACACTTTCAGTCTCCATTGAAAATATCACCATAAAGACCTTAGCATTTACCGTGTTCTTCCATGCACCCTGACCCATAAGTCTTGGAACCTCCGTTATTGTTACACCGAAGACCAAATTCTTCTCCCTACAATCCAATAGTACATGGTTGGCAGCCAGCCAATCCATTCTTAGAATTACATCCAGTTGGGAAAGAGGCAAACAAATCAGATCTGCCTCAAATTCCCTACCATGCACCATCATTGAACACTCCAAACACACCCATGATGTCATAACTAATTTACCCGTCGGGGTAGTTACCACAACATTACAAGGCAGTTCAGTCACATACAAGTTCAGGCTCTTCACACAATCCACAGATATAAAAGAATGCGTAGCACCCGAATCAAATAACACATCCAATAATCGGCCCTTAATTACACATTTACCTCAGATTAGCTCCTCAGATTGTGAAGCCTTTGCCCCGCTCATAACAAAGACTTTACCAGGAATGCTTAGCTTCGGCCCCGTACTTGGCCCTGTGCTCCCTCTTGATTCTGGTCTCTGAGCTGTACTTGAACTGCCACTCCTGTTAGCAGCCCATCATACATTGGCATTGTGCCCCGACTTTCCACAATTGCTACAAGTTGCCCGCGACTGTGGGCAGTCCCTCACCATGTGTGGTCCTTCACACCTAAAATATTTAAGTGGTCCTCTGAAAGAGCCCAGTCTTGAGCCACTCCCACTGCTTTTCTCTTGAGATGAACTTCCTCTGAACTGTGAATTACCCAAGCCTGAGTATGGCCCCTTTGAGAATCTAGGAGGTCTCCTATCTTGCCTCATTGGACCGGCTCCCCCAGTGTCCACCATCTTCCCCCTTGAGTTAGCTTCAAAGATTCTACTCTTGCTCATCAGAGTGGGCAAGTCTGTCAACTGGAACACACTGACTGTAGCTCGGATGTCTGGCCTCAGCCTGTGCTCAAACTGAGCACACAAGTCCTTCTCACCATCCCCATGTTGGTAGTGAGGCCAGTACTTCATCAGCTCTTGGAACTTTGTTGCATATTCCTCTACTGTCATGCTTCCTTGCTTCAGTTCAAGGAATTCACGAACTTTCTGCTTCCTCAAATCTCGGGGAAAGTAATTCCCTAGGAAAATTGCCTTGAAGGTCTCCCACTGAACATAGCCATCCTTTTGTGGCAATGTCTGACCGGCAAACCTCCACCAATTTTCTGCCTCCCCACATAGCAAGTAGGTAGCATAACTCACTTTGTGCTCCTCATGGCACCCCATTGCATTGAAGACCTCCTCAACATCCGCCAACCACCTTTGAGCTCCCTCAAGGTTGAATCCTCCCTCAAACTTTGGAGGATCGTGCCTAGTAAAGGCAGACAATCCTTGGTACTCAACCGACTCTCTGCCTTGGTTGTGTACCATGGTCTCTAGAATTTGAGTCATGCGTTCTATGAGGTCATTGGAGCCTTCAGCTCCTCTATCTCTATCTCTACCAACCATGTTCAATTTATTGCTACAATAATTTAGCAAACACATTTCAGCACATCAGATCAATAACACATCTATAATTCAGGCAACAAAACAATCAACACTTACCTTGGACGCTTCAATCTGTTACCCCAGTCTGGTTTGGATGAACAGCTCTGATACCATTTGGTATCAGAGCAGGCCTCTCTCCCAGTACGGTGTGGTTCGAGGACGAGCCAAGCGTAAGCTGGTGGGCATGTGACACCTAGGCGCTAGGCGAGGGCAGGGAGTGATTGCAAGTGCAGTGTGGGTACGGACAAGGAGCCGCTCCTGGCAGGCTTCCGGCAGTAAGGGACACATGAATGAATCAAACTTACATCGGAATGAGAGGGAGATCTAGAGACTATGTATACAATTGAGGATAGATTAAAAGGAATTGACTAGGACTACCTATACCAAGAAAATGTATTTACTTTTTAGTGACCTATCACTTAAGAATTTCAAAGCTAAGCGTTCTTAACTTGGAGCAATTATGGGATGAGTGACCTTCTAGGAAGTTCTTGAGAAGTGTGTGAGTGAGGACAGAGCATACTAAAAAGTCTTGTGTTGATTTGTGGGGATACTCATCAATCCCGAATAAGTTGCCGAGCTGTTACAATATGGATTTATAATGCTAGTGTGATATTATGTTAATAAATGCATGGTTGGTCTTTGATGCTAACTATTTGTTTTCATTAATGTTTTATTTTAATTTATGTAGTCTTTGTAAGGTTGATTATGACACCTATTGTGTTTTTATCATTGTCAAATGGATATTGTTCATGGTGTAAAAGGTTATATGGTTTATGGGTCTAAGGAAGATGAAATAGGTAGGTTTTAGTAATTTTGGTTTGCTATTTCTAAAATTTAGTTGCATAAAATATTATTATTTAATTCCTAGATATCTTATCTACAATAATAAAATTGTCAAAAAAATAGCAGAAGATATGGTGCATAAAATACTCGTACCAGTGGTAATACATTGTTTAGAGCTGCACTTAGTTTTGCATGATTCCATGCTTAAATGGAGAAGGAGCGGGAAATCTTTACCACAAGCTCTTAGTATACAAGTAATATATGCATATTGATATAAAGTATATGGTTGAGTATGAGTGCGAACTTACGTATGAGTTCATTTATTATCTACTTGTAATTAGGCTTAAATCTAACTCCATATAAGTAATGATGAAGTTTTCCCCAAAATTGAACTAGCTTATCAGTATATAAGTAAATTTAATCCAATAAAAAAAAATACATAAACCTCATTCAAGTCCAATCATGAGCATAATTTAGGGGTGGCAAAATGGGTCAGTTTGCCTTACCCTGCCAAAAGCCCACCTAAAAGCATATTAGCCTGAGCCTACCCCATTCAAAACATGGGCCAGATTTTCTAGCCTAATCCATTTAAGAGTGGGCTAATAGACTAATGGGCTAGCCCGCCAAAAATTGAAAACTAAAAAAAAGTTAGTGAGCTATTGGATTAATGGGCTAGCCTATTGAAAATTAACTAAAAAAATAAAAAAATTATAATAGATAATAAAAAATTAGTTAAAAAATATTTTTATATTAATGAAATAATATTTAATTCCTTTTTTTTTTTAAAAATAAAATTTGGCTCAACAGGGCAGCTCCTCCTGGCCCATCATTGGCTTGTATTTTAGCAGGCTAAAATAGGGTGGGCTGGTGGGTTCAAAACATTCAACCCGACCTACCAATTTTGGTGTAATAAGTATGGGCCAGTCCATTTTGACACCTCTAATAGAATTTAATTGTCATATACTAAGTTCATCTATCTATTTCTATTTATTTTGGTTACTCATATGGTTGATTTATCAGTGTGGACTAGTCATTTTAGCCTAAATATTATATTTTTATTAAAGGATGCTTGACATCCTACTTACTATGGTAGAATGCGACAGTAAACAAAAGTCAAGGTATTTTACAATCTATCTCTCTTCTAACTTGTTCAAAACATTCGACTCTTTTTTTATTTGTCACCTTAATACTATAGACTTTGGCTAGGACTATAACTATGGTGAGGTGAAGGTTGTAGTTCGCAAATCATGTTACCAATGATTCAATCCTTAATCAAAATTGATCTTTAACCATGTTGTTAGAGGTTAAGACTATCTAGAATAACTTTACATCAATAAATTCTCTTCTTTGTTTCTTTTTCATGCATGATTGTTTACAATTTCTCTCTTCTTATTTTGTAGGTACAACTTCACGACACCAATGGTTTAATCCTAAATTAAATTTGATTATGAAACTGTTAAAAATTCTTTTATTTCTTCATTAAATATGCATTTATCAAGTTATTTTCTTTGTAAAATGTAAGTTGAAACACCATGTTATCAAATATATTTGATCCACCTTGCATGATGTTTGTTTTTGCATAATAATCATATTTTCTGCATTATTCACTTAAACAAATAAATTTCACTAAATCGAACATCAATTCATTGTATTTTAGCCAAGTTGGCTTAAGCAAAAATTACATTTGTTTAAGTGAATCAATTTTTACTAAAGAGAATAACAGGATTTCCATCCACTACTTTCTATTTCACTTAAGATTAATTAAATTAGCTTGACCTGCTTAAGTGAATATCATTTTGCTTAAGTGAATTACAATATTCAAATCAATGGCTCTACGTCTTAAATTTATTTAAGATTAATTACTTTTATTTGCTTAAGTGAATATAATTTTGCTTAAATGAAATAGCCTTAAACCTTTTTCTGTCTTGCTTAGACAAGTTTCACACATTGTTAAACAATTTTTTCTCGTTTAAGTTGAATTTTCTTTGCTTAAACAAATTTTACATATTTTTGCTTAAATAAAACAAATTTCACTTAAATAAAAGTGGACTACAAGATCATGTTCACACTAAAATTGTAAAGGATTCGTATCCAGGTTTGTTCTCACTTTCCATGTAATATATATATATATATATATATATATATATATATATATTCAATACAATAATTTCGAACGCCAATAATTTTTCTTTTTCAATTACGATTTTTAAAAATAGCTTGGGAATTGATCTCATATCAAGATCAAAGTTAATTCGTATCCCAAGTGAAATGAAATAATGATTATAAAATCACTAAACAAAAAATCATTAATTTAATTGCAGTGATGAGAACAGTAAATATATAATTTTGACACAAATATTCATATGCTACTCATTGATGTAAATTTTTAGTGGAAGAGATAAGAAATGATATTTCCCCTAGGCTGACGATGTTAAATTTGGCTATTTGTGATTATTCCAAGCCATTGTATTGTTTGTTCTTGTGGATTGCAATTGCGGTAGCGAGACATGCATGCATATAGCCAGCAAGAGCAAGAAAGTAACAAAATCCGAAATTAATTCACCCCTAAAACAAACAAAACATATTAAAGTGACAGAGACAGGGACGCAGAGGGCCCAATGGCCCATGCCTTGATGCTCACCATTCATTTACGACCCACACTCCCTCTAAACTAAACAAGAAAATACATCCCACCCCTCGTGTGTATCTGACCCCATCCACTGTACAAGATTCATGTATTCCAATTATTAAAAAGTTTTAGTATTATTTTATACCAAGTACCAACTATTTGACCAATGTTTAAGTTGTGACAGTAATGTGATGAGTGTGCCATGAATCAAAGCATTTTTTTATAATATATCAGAGCATTTTATATTTAATGTTACTTCTAATGTGATGACTATTGGAAAATTGCTAAGTTGTAGCAATGCGGTAAGGTAATTTCTTGATTTGTGTGCTAAACCAGTGCGATTTTTATTTGTGTTCTCTTTCTTATCGTGGCCTGCCTAGGCGCACGTTTCCCTGTTATGGAGGAATTATGAACCTCGTATCTCAAAGAAGAATGCAATTGCCAACTCGTGTCGGAGCCTCACAATTTTGGGTAACAGGGAAGGTACACAGAAGAAGAGAGAACCACAGAAAAGAGAGACAACAAAATAATGAGAAAGAAAAGAAAGATTGGGTAGCAGGGAAGCATGTATTATTATTCTCTCCACAACATATCTCATCCAGCTGGACAACACGCACATCTACCCATGTTTATATTGCATAGCCTAAGATCACTATCATGCATACACTTTATCTAAAGTTAACAAACCAAAATTGTTGATATATATATAGGTTCTAACTCAATCTAAAGCGAGCAACTTGTGACGTGTATAATACAGTTGACATTATTTTTACTATAATAATGTTAAAATAGAACAAAAATAATATCTGCTTTACAAAAGGAAAATTGATATCTTTATTTGTATAAAATTATCTTTACATTAGTTAAGGAATCAGTAAGTTGAAATTTTAATTAAAAATTACAAAAAGAAAATGCATAATCATATCTTTAAATAAAATGTTTTTATTTCTTAAACATCGCTCTTAAAGTACTAGTTAGTACTCCTCGGTTATATATTATTATAGAATGTCATTCTTTTGTGTTGAATAAGTGGAATCGTAGCCCAATTAGGTTCAATACTTTATTTACTTCTTCTTTTATTTTTGGTCAACAATACTATATTTTCTTCAAAATGAAAGGCTTTTCTGACTTAAAAATTTGTGGGTCATTATATAATCCAAGTTTACGAAAAAACAATTAGTTGGGCTAAATTGAGCCCAATCTAACTTCATTATTAGCATCCGTTGAAGGAAGGCCTTTGATACGTTTCTCTCTTTTGCAATGACCTTTGAGACTAAATTGATGTAATAAATGGGTCGTTGGCCCAGACAAGAAAAAGCCTCTAACTAAAGAAAGTCAGTGTCCAGCAGCTTAAACACATGGGTCATTACTTTTGGCACCTACTTTTGTTTTTGCTAATTATATTTACACAAATTTATTTTATTTTATTACCCAAATCACTCCTGGTGTTGTCTGCATACTGCACCTTACCTTACGCTTTACCTCTTAAACACAATCCACGCGCGACTCTCTGCTCCTTCAATTGACACACCCAATTCCTTTATTCTCTTTCTGCTATTATCTATTTCAATTGGTTCTATTGAATTTTTAATGTAAATAAATTGGACTCTATGATACCTTTTGGTAGAGGAACTACGGGCAATAAAATTGGGTTTGAAGTTTATGAAAGAGCAGAAGTTGGATTGCTTTTGTGGCCATATATATGTATTCTCCCATAAAACATACGTTGTGCCTATTTTCTTTCTTGGGAAAGACTTAAAAAACATACACCCGAAATTTAGTTATGAAGTCATAGAAGGAAATTTTTGTAAATAAACTTTCGAAGATAGTGAAATACATGGCTTTTTCTTTCAATGACCATAATGTGCTTTTTCTTATCTAAGTTGGTCGCTTTTTCATATGAACTGCATGACATTAATCGGCCAATTCGACTCATCATCAGCGTGAGGAGGACATGCCTACGGCACAATGCTACCAGTGTTTCTCACTAACCTGCGGAGCAATAATGAAAAGGAGTTTCTTAACATCACCTTGGTGCTCAAACAAGACGTCGTCGTGCTCAGCAACGCCACACTCGCTTCATCTTTTGCTCCCAATGCTTTGCCATTGAGCTCGTGAGGAGCCTCTTAATTATGTTGAGGACTCGGACGAAGTTGCAGCGGTTGTGTTCGATGTCATCGGAAAGCGTCTCTTAATAGTGATGCCAAGAAATTAACATAAATTGAGAACAAAGATTGAACCGTGAGTTTCCTCGGAAGCCAAGCCAACTACAATTTACTAGACAACATTTTTTCACAATAATTCTCAATGAAGTGGAAATAGAAAAAACAAAAGTTACAAAAACAACCTCAAAGAGGATATTTTCTTTTAATATGAGATTTTTTTAATAAAATTACCGTAATATGACATTTTGAGAACTATTATCTGAATATAAAAATTTTAAAAACTCGCCTTTTGACAGCTTTTGAAGTAAAAAAAAATGAGTTAAAATGAAAAGTTATTAATGGAAAGTTTTTTTAAAAAAAATTAATTTTATACTTTCAAAAATTATCAGTGGTGAGTTTTTTAAAAAATAAAATAAGTCTAAAAATAGCTAATGGTGAGTTTTAAAATTTTTAAAAAATTCTTTTTACAAAAATTGCCATTTTTGAAAAATGAAATTGTCATTGGCACTTTTTGAAATTTTGTTCTATATATAAGCCTTTGTCATTTGCAAGGAATTGTACTTTAAGATCTCCATTTCATTTATCTGAATCTTTCATTTCCTTTCTCATAATCTTATCGTTCCATTCTTTATTTTTACTCCTTTATAGTTGAAGAAATGAGTGCAAACACAATGATCTATTTTAATGGTGAAATTGTTACAAAAAAGAGCCGAAGTGTGGGATTTATGTGTGAGAAGGCAATTTGTATGTATATTCCTTACAATATATCATTTGTGTTAGATGATTGTAATTCAAAGTCAGTAGTTAGTTAATGAATTTTGTTAAGTCTGTTAGAAATAAGTGTTTAGGGAGTTGCAAACAAGTCATTATGAGTTTGCAGTTTAGTCCCTGAGACAATGTATAAAAGCATAGCTGTCAATAAAGAAATTCAAAAGATGTTGTGCTCATTTTTCTGTTCCCTTCCCCTCTGATTTCAATAACTGGTATCTAGAGCCTTAGGTTGCAATGCCATAATTTCACTGCAAAAACACATGAGTAATAGAAAACCTTGAGCAAAAATCTGAGAGTTTTTTAAGAAAGTGAGATTATTGGAAAAAGAAAGAAGAATTTGCATCAACAGAAGAGATCTTGCATCACTTAAGGATCGTGAAGGCTTCGTGTTCGTGAAAGGATCGAGTCAAGAAGCTATGTAAGAATGACGGGTTCTAAAGATAATTTCACAGGAAACCTTCCCATTCTTGATGGAACAAACTGGGATCAATGGAAGATTCAAATGCAAGTAGTGTTTGGCTTCCAAAATGTGCTAGAATTGGTCAAAGGAGGATATGCAGAACTGGACAAGAACCTCAGTGATTCCCAAAAGAGTACCTTTAGAGATGCTAAGAAATGAGACTGGAAAGCCTTGCTCTTGATTCACCACAGTGTGGACAAGGCTCATTTCTAGAAGATTACACATGCAAAAACAACACATAAGGCATGGAGTGTCTTGGAGAAATTGTATTTTGGAAATGCAAAGCTGAAGAATGTAAAGCTTCAAACACTTAGGTGCCAATATGAAATGTTACAAATGGATAATTCAGAAAAGGCAATAGATTATTTTACAAGAGTTTTTAGCATAATGAATCTAATGATTAGTTGTAGAGAAAAACTCAACAATTAGATGATTGTAGAGAAGATATTGAGGTCTCTTTCTCCTCGGTTTGATTACATAGTATGTGCTGTTGAAGAATTTAAGGATCTTGAGAGTTTGAAAATAGAAGAAATACAAGGCTCCTTAGAGGCACATAAGCAAAGGCTATGATAGAAGTAATGAAAGATCAGCAATCTAAGCTCTGCAAGCACAGACCTCTAAAGGTAAATGAAATTCTGATAAAGAAAGAGGGAAGCAGAAGAAGTTCAGTAAGAATTCTGATGAGTCTCACTCAAACAATGGAGAATGGACTGGTCAGAAACATTACAAGAATAAGGACAAAAGTTTGAAGAAGGAAGGTAAAAAATTTGATAAAAGGAAAGTGCATTGCTGCAACTGTCAAAGATGACCACTTTGCAAGTGAACGTAGAGATAAACAATAGAACAACAAAGGAAAGGAGTCTGATGAAGCAAATTTGGCTAAAGATGAAAATGATTCTGATGATGAACAAGTTTTATTGATGGTGACTGAAAAATCAGATTGAGGTGGTTCAGAAACTTGGTACCTGGATATTGGTTGTAATAACCACATGATAAGCAACGAAAATTGGCTTGTAGAACTTGATACCATTGTTAAGACCACAATTAGGTTTGTTGACAACACTATGATTGAAGCAAAAGGCTTTGAGAATGTAGTAATAAAAAGGAAGGATGAGGAAATGTTGTGATTAGTGATGTACTCTATGTTCCAGAGATGAAAAGCAACCTGTTAAGCCTAGGACAATTATTGTAAAAGGAATACTCAATTAGAATAGAACATGGTATGATGAAAGTGTATGATGAGAAGCAGAATCCAATACTCAAGGCACTAATGTCCAACAACCGGATATTCAAAATCAACTTTCATATAATTGAGATGCAGTACATGGTAGCTAAAGGTGAAAGTACTGAGGATTGGCTATGGCATTTTAGGTATGGGCATATTAACATTGATAGTTTGAAGATTATTGTTGTTGATGGTATAGTAAATGGAATGCCCTTGATTAAATCTCCATCTAGATTATGTGAAGGTTGCTTGTTGGGCAAACAACCTAGAAACTCTTTTAAGAACATATGTTCTAGTAGAGCTGGTAGTCCACTAGAAGTAATCTATTTTGATGTATGTGGACCAATAGAACTATGCACATTAGGTGGAAATAGCTACTTTGTCATTTTTGTGGATGAGTATACCAGGATGATATGGCTAAATCTAATGAAAAGAAAGAATGAGATGTTTGGCCTATTTCAGAATTTCAAAGTATAGGTTGAAAGGCAAAGCAGCAAAAGCATTAAGGTGCTCAGAATAGACGATGGTGGAGAGTTTAATTCAAGAGAATATGAAGAATTTTATGAGGTAAATGGGATCAAACATGAGGTCATAGCTCCCTACACTCTACAACATAATGGTTTAGCAGAAAAAAGAAATAGAACACTGCTAAATATGACTAGAAGTATGTTGAAATATAAAATGTTACCCAAGGAGTTATAGGGAGAAGCAATTGTGACAGAGCTTACAAACTGAATAGATCATCAAATAAAAGGTTGTAGAAGATGACCCCTGAACAGGCTTGGACAGGAAGAAAGCCTCGTGTAAAATACCTACGGGTGTTTAGTTCACCATGCTGGAAGCATGTTCTAGATGAAAGAAGAAAGAAGTTAGACGATAAGAGTATTGAGATGGTAATGGTAGGTTATCATTCTACTAGTGCATATAAATTGTTTGATCCAATAGAAAGAAATGTGGTGATCAATAGAGATGTTATTTTTTATAAGCAATGAGTATAATTGGAAGAAACTAGATAAAATAACTAATAACAGTGATTAGGTATGGATTTACCATGACTTGATGACCAGAATACTGGAGATACTAAAGATGTGACACCTTTAGCATTAGGAAATGAAGTCAATATTGCAGGTAGACCTCAAAGAAATACAAGGCCTTCAATGAGGCTAAGTGGATATGAAGTGTATTCAAATGATGCAGTAATTGAGGACGGTGATTTGGTTTATTATGCACTCTTTGTGGATGTTGAACCAGTAAACCATGAAGAAGCTTTAAAAGAAAATGTATGGAAGGATGCAATGTTGGAAGAACCACCTGCTATTGAAAAAAACCAGACTTGGGAGTTGATGAATTTGCCTTTAAAGAAGAAAGCTATTGGAGTCAAATGGGTGTTTAAAGTGAAGAAGAAGCCAGATGGATCAATAGCAAAGCATAAGGCTAGATTAGTGGTGAGAGGATTCATGCAAAAGAAGACTTGGACTACATTGAAGTGCTTAGACTAGTAGCTAGAATTGAGACTATTAGAGTTGTGATGGCTCTAGCACATGCCAAGAACTAGAGTATGTGGCAACTAGATGTAAAATCTACATTCCTCACTGACAGATTAGAAAAGGAGGTATGTGTGTTGCAGCTACCAGGGCTTGAGATTAAAAAAAATAAGAACATGGTGTACAAACTGAATAGAGCCTTGTATGGCTTAAAACAAGCTCGAAGAGCTTGGAACAAGAGAATAGATGCCTTCCTTTAGCAACTAAACTTTAGAAGATGTAAAGTAGAGCATGAAGTGTATGTCAAGCAAGAAGAGAAGGATTTGATCATTCTATATCTCTATTTAGATGATCTACTGATCACAGGAAGCAATAAAAAAGAAATCATGAATTTCAAGAAGCTATTGATGTAGGAATTTGACATGACTGACCTTGGAATCATGTCTTATTTCCTAGGAATGGAGGTCATTCACAAAGGAACATATCTTATTTTACATCAAAAGAAGTATGCCTCAGAGATGCTTAAAAGGTTCAGAATGATAGAATGCAACATAACAAAGAGTCTTTTCGAGTTTGGATTGAAATTGGGACCATGTAAAGATGAGAGATTAGTAGATTCTACATTGTACAAGTAGATGGTAGGAAGTCTGAGGTATCTTTGTCATAGTAGACCTAATATAGTATATGAAGTTGGCATTATCAGCAAGTATATGAATGATCCAAGAACTTCTCATATAGTTGCAGCGAAAAGGATTCTGAGGTATGTGAAAGGAACTTTGAGCTATGGTTTGAAATTTTCAAGCAGGAATAATGGTAGTACAGTAAAGTTGGTAGGCTACTCTAATACTGATTGGAGTGGAAATGATAAAGATAGCAAGAGCACAAGTGGTTTTCTCTTCAAGCTTCTCATATCAACTATTTATTGGAGTTCAATTAAGAAAGATTCAGTGACAATGTCTACATGTGAGTTAGAGTACTTGGCTGCAATCTCAGCAGCTTGTCAAGCAACTTGGTTAGAATTTTTGCTGGAGGAACTGAAGATTAAACTGGATGGTGTTGTGCAGTTGAATGTTGATAGCATGTTAGCAATCTATTTGGCTAGGAATCTTGTTTCACATAGGAGGACTTAACATATAGAAACTAGATACCACTACCTCAAGGATTAAGTTGAGAAAGGAAAAATCAACCTAGTGCACTGTGATGATACAAAAAATTTGTTGCTAATCCTCATTAAAATATAAACAGAAATTAATGTAATACTAGGGTACTAACCTATGTTGTCCTCTTGTGAATCATTAGGTGAGTAACTAAATATCAAACATATGGTGTGCAGTGTATTTAGAAAGCAAGTAAAAAAAAAGGGAGGTTTTGTGGTTTCAAGTCCAAATTACTCAATCAGAAAATTAAATTGCAAAAGTCTAATCAATAGAAAGTGTTAACCCCTAGCTTGTCCAAATTGATTCTATTCCAATTCCTCTTAGGATTTAATACTCTACTCTTTTCCTGAATTAGGTTAACTAAACAAGCGAAAATTAAATTTAAATTTTTATACGAAATTAAGCAAAACAATGGGCCCCAATTTCTAATCCTTATGATTAAGCAACCTTAGAATTAAACCAAGAATTAAGCAAACCAATTTCAAAACCTTTATTAAAAACGAATTTGAGTTTGATTAAGCAATGCCCTCTCATTCAATTCTTAACTTTAGTTCAAGTGATTGAGGAAAGAAGAAATTCATGAAAAAGAGTTCGTATCAACACTAAAAGCCCAGGAATTCAAGAATACATATGAACTCACTAGGGATTAACAAGAAAATTAGCCATCCATAAAGGTTGGATTCAACATTACATGCATTCAATACTCAGAAAAATAGAAAAACAAAGTAAAAGGGGAAGAAGAAATGAAAACCCTAAAAATGGAGTTCTTGGGCACCCGCCCAGAACTCCTACCCTAATCCTATGAAAGTGGGAAAATAAAAAATTACAAGAAATGGTAAAAAATTCCTACCCTAAATGATAAAAATCCTACTTATAGTAAAGTTGACACCTTTATCGTAGTTACTATTGTTCAAATAGTGTTTACACGCAGCTCTTTGGAAATTCCCCTTTCTGTAGTGATTATTATTGTACATGAAAGTAGTTACTTTGAGTGCGCGTAATTACTATTACAAACAATAGTAAACACGTACAACATACTTCACTCTGGGGTTCTCTGTAGTGTTTACTATCGTTCACGATAGTAAACACGCGTAAGTCTGCGTCTCGCTTTGTCTTTGTAGTGATTACTATTGTTTCTGAAAGTAGTTACTTGGGCTTGTCCATTGGAATTGGTTTGTTGTAGTCATTACTATAGTGTATGAAAATAGTTACTTTCACCTCATAATTTTCAAAGAGCCAAAAATTCATAGAATATGTCTGAAATTTCCTGCACAGTTATTCAAATTATCAAAAGTGCAAAATATATTTATAAAAATTAGTGTAAATTGAACAAAAATTAAGAAAACTATGATAATTGACCTAAATGAGATTTTTATATTATTTATAATTTCTAAGTCCATTAGCTGAGTTATTTGCACGTAAAGGTAGTTTGGCATATGTGAAAAAAAAAGGCTAGATATGTTTTCTCTAAAGCTGTGATTACTCAACTTCAATCAAATTGGCAAGCTTCTAGAAATTTTTGTGTCACATATTTGATAGATGAAATGAGACTTTTCTTGTTCAAGATGCATCCAAAAATCAAGAATACATAGTTCATCTAAGGCAAAGCTATTATGATTATGGTGACATGCAGACAGATAGATATCTATGTCGTCACGTCATTTTTGCTTACTCAAGTCAAAACATTGATTGGTGTGGTTATGCTGATAATGTTTACAAGATAAATGAGTTGTGCAAAGTATACAAGGATTTTGGGGTCATTGGAAACAAAAATTACCATGTATAATAAAATGTGTAGTGGCTGCTCCATTTGTAGAGACAACCATAACCAATTCATTGCAAACAATGTGTACCAACTCCAATACTCATCTGAAGGGTAATACTAGTCAATTAGCATTCCTTGTAATGTACGTTGATTTCGTTGTTTCCACATTGTCACCCAATTATCATGTATTAGTCTCAAGTCCCTTGGTTATCTTAATCCATGTTGTGGACTCCCTCAAGTCGAAGACTTTGTGGTAGGAGAGAAAATCCATATTGGCACATTACACGATTAGCCACATGCCACTCTACAACCTCAAAGGATATCATAGGTTTACAGTTGACCACAATACACGTTCTCCACTCACGTCATTTAGAACAATGATATCAATAACTTCATCCTTATATGATCGTCACAAAAACTACAATTTCAAAAAAATATATTAATAAATAATATCAAAGAGGTACAAAAATAATTAACATATGTTAAGATATATTAACATGTACCTCATGAAGTTCCATTTGATCTAATGTTAGTCTAACATTTCCAACATCTGTATACAGAGTGTTGGTTGGATATCAAAGATGTCTTATCTAAGTGCAAATGGAAATATTACTGGTTCACTAGGTATTGGAGCCAACCACGAAAGTCGATGTCATGCTCATACCTGCAACAATATTAGGCACCTACAAATTTTTTCAGCATGGTGTCGTGAACCACAATCCAAATCGATCTCTATATAGAAAGGCAAGGCATGATAAAGCTCAACTATTCATTTCAATTTCATGGATATTTTACCAACAATTGTATAAATTTTTCATGTACTACTGAATTGCTTTTATTTGACATTAGAACATGTCCCAACAAAGAAAGTACATATTCACGAACATGTTGTATTATCCTAATGTTTGAATTAGTAGGAAGTCAACCGAAGTGTTGTGTGATTCACTTTAATATTATTTTGGAACCTTTAATATCATTTGATCCGAGCAGACTTCTAGTAACTATTCACATATATCTTGCAATACTAAAGTATTTGGATAAGTAGAACCAATCATTGGTAGACCATTGATTCACAATTCAAGGGACATAGCAACATCTTTTAATGTTATTGTGCATTCTCCACAAGAAAGATAGAATGTATATGTTTCTAGTTTTCAATGTTAAACAAGAGCATTTACAAGACCACCCTAATTCCCCTCCTATTCGCACATGAAAGTGGTGATTCAAGCCGTATTTATCCCCAAAATCATTATGGCAATTTTTCATGGAGGCCTTGAAGCTCCATCATTCATTCATTAACAAGAAATAATCAACTTATTAGTATAATTATAACATAATTTATAAACCAAAATAAGTAGAGTACCATTTTCTTATAAATCAATAAGTGTGGTATTAATCCGTTTATATGAAAAGCTCCAATAAATTATTTTCAATTTCTTTTATTTTGATTTAATTTTTTCTTGAATTGAGACTGTCAATTAAAATTGACTTGCATAGTGAGAAAAAATTGATTAGAATCGACTTCAGTGTCATTCCAGAGACAAGTATAATCGACTACTATATATCGTCTCCCCTGAGCCAACAACACTAAGACTAGAGAGAGTGAGAGCAGAGAAAAGCAGAGACAGCAGAGGAAGATAGATAACAATCTATATTGGCTTAATTTCATTGATCATATTGCAAGTAAGATGTTAATACAGGTAAATTAATTTTTAAATATGTTTAGTTAAATTATAATTAATTATTTTTATATTTAATTTAATGTATTATTAATTGTGTAATTATATGTTTAGAAAGATGTGTAAATGTTAATTATTATATTGTAAATTTAATTTAATTTTTTGTTATTATTATAGTTATGATATTGAGGATATGATAATTTAGTTTTGTATTGTAGTAATTTATAAATTATAATAATTTTGTTATAATATTTTAATTTATATTTTGTATATATTATTTTGTTATTGTACATGAATCTCAATTTCTAAAAAGCAGGTGTTATAATATAATGGTCGTTTCAGATTCAATAATCGAATCGTTTCTTAGGGAGACAGGTTTTTGGCATGTTGCACAAATGGTTCTAGTATTTGATTATATTATAACACTAATAAGTGCACTTGTAGAATGTTGGAGGCTTGAGTCACACATATTCCATCTTCCATATAAAGAATGTATGATCACTTTGGAGGATGTTGTGTTTCAACTAGGCTTACATGTGGATGGAGTCCCTATGAGTGGTTGCATTGGAGCGTGGGAGAAATTTTATGATTGAAATATATAGATATTGTGTGAAGATTTACTTAGAGCAGTTCAGGATGAGAGAAACATAAAAGAATTTTCATAAATCTACAGTAGTTCACAGATATATTTGGAACATTTTCTCATAATGCTAGTGGACAAACTATTATCTGTTAGACTAAAGCATACATAATGGTTCTATTTGGTGGGTATTATTTCCAAATAAATCAAGATTTAGGATTCATATGAAGTGACTATCTCTTTTAACTTATTTTACTGGAATTTCAAACTATAGTTAGGGTTCTGTTATTTTAGCATCCTTTTTATCGTGAGCTTTATCATACGGTGAAATACCATGTCATTGAGATTGCAAATTGTTTGCCTCTTCTAGAGTCTTGGACATGACACAGAACACCTCAGTTAGCCTCTAGGCATCATCAACCTCACACTTTTCCACTAGCATTGAGGTATATTTATTTGTCAATATATTAACTTTTGTTATTTATATATATTAAATTTGCAAGTAAAAACTAATTATGCTTATTTCATGTGGAAAAGTTCTAAGTCATTAGCAAGATCAAACATGGAAAAGTTATTGTGATACTGGAGGATCATTGATTCAATTGGCATTATTGGAGTAGGTTCAAATAGGGTGTATACTACTAACTTTTATTTTGAATGATTTTATTTATCAACCTAATATTTGTTATTAATTATTTCAGTTTAGGTGGACGCCCTACAACAACAATGAGGTGAGGAACATTACACCTCCTTTCATGTATGATGAGGCTGATGTTTAGGTATCTATGAGTGCTCTTATACAATTTGCTGTGATTGAGTGACATCCTGTTAATCGCATGGTTCGATAATTTGGTGGAGTACAACACATACCAATCAGCCCAATAAATATTGATCTGTTACATGCTAAGGATGGGAGGGGTGATTTAGATACATGGTGGCCTGATTATCATGTGACATAGCATATTGCATTAGAGACACGTATGGAGTGACAAGTTCAGTATCCTTTAACTGATGATAATTGTCTCTCTCTCTCAAGTATTTATAGTGGTACTTATTATTCGCTAATAGATTTTTGTCGTTGGATGAAGTCCCATAAAATGCAAAGCTTAGGAATTTGCCTGATGGTGTACTGCTACATGCCCCGTGACACATGACATCACACACCCTGATGATGTTCTAGATAGACGCTTTTTCAAGTATCGTTTGTGTGCAAGTACACATGCTAGTAAATGCTAGTACCTCGATGAGGCGCATATACCAACCGACCCATAGCACACAATGTACAACCTGATACAAATCCTACCATGTAGTCTTCCTCACACCACGTATACTAGCTGACACCCACATACGCTAGCTAGCACTTCATGTTAGGACCTAGCCAACAACAGTACATGGCTGGCCCTTCTCAACATCAGTTCATGTCGGGCCCTAGCCAACGATGTATGACCCCCAGCTAGTAGTTTATGGTAGGCCCTAGTCATTAGTTCATGTCAGATTCTTTTCTTACTCCTATTCGTATGCAACATTTTGTCACAGGTCTATCCCAGGATGATATTGCACGACATATATCTTTCAGTCCATCTTTCATGTCAGATGCTGAGGTTATGACTTGGCTAAATTCATTTGATTCAGCTAAATCTATGTTACCACTAGATCTTTTATATCTACCATCACCAAAACATATTCGAGCTCCCTCTTTCAATGGTTCACCGTTGGAGGATGAGGAGGAGGACTAGCATGAAATGAATGATGAACAGGAGAAAGACGACCATAGTCAGTAGGAGGAAGAACATGCACATCGTAGACCTATATAACAGATTGTATATCGTCGTTGTGCAACAGGAGTCACCTTACTGGGCCCAGTCGCAACAAGCGTGGCCCATAGTCACATATGTTGCATGGTGGTGTAAATATTTTATGGACTACTTACTTTGAAATTTTAATTTTAATTTTATGTACTTTGGAATTTAAAAATCATGTACTTTGAAATTTAAATTTTATGTACTTTAGAATTTAAATTTTATGTCCTTTGAAATATTATTTTTACATTGATATGATCTAATAGTTTATAAAATTATTATACAAAAATATTTATAAATTTAATTAAAATGTTTTTTCCTTTAATTTGGGTAAGAGATTGAAAGAAATTATATAAGTTATGTATACATTGATCATAATCGAAACTCCAAAAATGTACATGAGTCACGGTTTTTTTTTCAACTAAAGTCGATTATAATCAACTTTTTCATTACACTACCAAAAATGATTTAAATCAACTTGTGTATTAGAATTGAAATTGATTTTAATCGACTTTTGTATAATTCAAATTAGGACATTTCTGTAAAAAATTTTATTCTGATGTGTATACGTAATACATGATTCTTTTTTATTTTATTTATGTAAAAAACCCTTAGTATTGAATCACCTTAAAATCTTACCACGTTGCAGTCTTAGATTCATCTCACAATTTCTTCCATGATGGTTTAGCTTCTTCTAAAGTTCTTTTATGCATAAAGTAATTTTACTAATTATAGAATATGGATAAAACATATTCATAAATAAAGAAAACATAATAAGGAAATATACAATGCTTTTGACAAGTTAAGATAATATAATCTTGATAAATCCCTCCTTTCTGAGGATTTACAATTTGATTTTACGATTTTTTGTGTGAATTAGTACTTAAGAAAATGAAAATCATATAAAATAAATAACTTTTCATAAAGTTTTTAATTTGTTCTTAGTAAGTCAATTTATTTGTGATAAATAGGTTTTTGATTCAATTTTAGTGTGTATTGGTTTTTTCAATAATTTCAAGAAAAAAATAGATGAGTTAGAGGCTTAAACAATCAAGAAGACCTTTGGCATCATCAGTTTTATCTCAAAAAGTAACAGCATCCAAGGAGCAGAAAAAAAATACTTTTATGTAATCACTTTGGGTGTAAAAAGGAGTTACACACAAAATGCAAAATATTTATTGGTGTGCATAAACACTCTCAGAGGAAAAATTATTCACTCCAAAAGTTCATAACATTTATAAATATCGCCCATTTCAGATTTTAAAAGGGTTACTCATTTTTGTTCGTATTAATTCATAGAGAGTAGCAGAGTAAGATTCAAGAATGTTTTTGAAGACTCAATTTGTGTGAAAAAAAACTTGGATCTTTATATTGGATGGAGTTTTTTTTTCATCTCCTCTTCTTTTACACTTATTTTTTTCTCTTTATTCATCATGTTTTGTTAATTTTCTTTGTTACGGATTGATAATCCTTTTATAATGTTGTAATTTGATCGTTATTTTGGATTCTTGGTTATTGATTGTATTGAATACCCTTTTTTTTTTCTTAATACAATTCTTCAATTAGTTATTCAAATAAATTGATCTTAGAGTGTTTAGATTAATGGAAATTGAGTGAATAACTCTGATTTGCAATGAATGGTAAAATTGTTAAGAATAAGTATTAATAATCTTGTGATATGTTGAGTTTTTAATCTTCATGCAATATTTGATTAATTTACGCCTCACGAATTAGGGTAACTGATTAGATATTAAGATTATTGAGTCAAGAAATTGAACTTTAATTAAATTAGAGAATTTGATCATTAATAAATTATAGAACCTAGGGATTCAGAATATAATCAAACTTGCAATTCAAGATTTGGTGAAATCAATCCTAACTCCTTTTGATTAGCAAATTCATTTTAGTCATTTGCACTCTACTATCTTCAACCTTTATCATTTCTTGCATTTTATGTCCTAGTTCTTTAATTTTCATATCACTATAACTTACGATTTGATTAAATAATTTACAAATCTTATGAATTAATAATTGAATGAATGTAATCCTTGCAAATGATACTCGAACTCATACTTTCATCTTTTATTACTTGCTACAATCACCTAGTTCACTTGCTAATTTAGATTGACACCAAATACGTACCTACCCATCAATAAAAAGCTTTATTTCCATACGTTCATAACTCATATCTCCACCTATTTGACTTGATTAAGTACTTGTGGTAGGTGGGGATGCTTAAATAGATGAGGTTATAAGTTAGTTGGTGACGCTTGCATAGATAGCGTTTGATGACTGGGTTGTGTAGGAATATGTCAAGCCTGAGGGATAGACATAAGTTGTGTGGTAGGTTGAGGGATGAGTTCAATGAAATCAAATGTAATGTAGAAGTATTAGATGAAATATTTTGAGATTAAAAAGGGTTCATTATAATTATAGGGGGAAATTGACTTTCTTGCAAATGAGTTGTTGTTAGTTGTGCACACTTCTTTTCTTATACTCCTCTACTAGATTCAGTGGATCTTTTTTGGTGTCTTAAGTCTCACATTTGCATAATCAAATAGCAAAAGAATTACTCCATTTTTGTGTAATGCAATAATTACAAATCAAATTAAATTTATAAAAATTATCATAAGGCAAAAACCAATGCAATATTGTCAATTAATTTAACAAGTCAATACATATTAGACAAACCAATAATCCATACTTAAATCACTAAATATTTGACCTCTTACTTTTAATTGTCATCTTCATTTCCATCTTTATCTTCTTCTTTATCATCATCAGTATTATCATCATTAATGAACTCTTTTTCTTGCTTCATCATCATGTAGATGATCAATAGGGTCATCTTCAATTATGTTGTCACATGTGATTGATCTATTTGGTAATAATTTTTCAAGTCATATTTTCTATTAATTGCTCCCTTTGATTTTGTCTTGATTACTACCAATCAATCATCTTTATCTTTTTGGGGACCAGGATAAGGAGCATAATAAATTTAAGTTACTGTCTCTAGAAAGATAAAAGGATCAAACATGACGTTATTTCTATTCTTATATACCTCAACAATATCCTATTACTTGTGCACTCTCATTCCACGTTTTAAGGTATCAAACCAATTACGGTAAAGCAAAATCGACCTTTTGATTGGTAATCTCAGCCACTCTAACTCAATAATATCTTTTAGGACACTATTGTAATTATTTTATGTTTCATTTTGACTAATACACTAATAAGAACTCCACTATTGTATTTCTTTTTCTTGACCCTTAGAAAAAGTTTGAAACTTGTACCCATTAACATAATGAATGGGCCATGACTTTTCTATTCTCAAAGGTCCAAGAAATAAGTCAAACAAATAAGGATTTTACAATAATGCTTGATTACTACTGACCTATCACAAAACATAAATACAAGCACTTGAATCAAGTTTGTTGTTTGAATACCTATACTAATGTACATATTTTTAACTTGTTGAAAATTAAATTAAATCTTGCATACACATGGAACCATTGTGGAAAATAAATATCAATTTATGTATCAATTAATTCCCTAACATTACCATACATTTTTTTATTGTTGAATTAGAAAGTTGGAATGATTATATATTATCTAAAGATTTATGAATAGTTAATGATTATTACTCAAGAATTGGTTTAACTTTATCACAATTTAATAAAACATGCAATTGGGCAATCATTATTTCTTAATCATTTAGTCATCATTCTTTATATTTTCTAATAGTTCTTCTAGATTGGTTGAAGATAGACTCTCTTATTGGTTGGACCAATCATTATTATAGTGATAAGTCTGTATTTTGACATTTTTTGTATAACCTGTATATTTATGAGTGACCATTATTTTATCAATTTTTTACGTTAATTTCTATAATTATTGTGCAGTATAATGTGAGAAGGCCATAACTAGATTTTGGGTGCATTTAAGACCCAAGTTAAATGAAAATTTGAGTTTTGCAACACTCAGCACCCTTATACCCTAACAGTAAGTACGGGCATACTTTGAGAGACATGCAAGGTCGTGCTCATAGTCATGCATGACCGTACTTACATGTGAGAAGTGTAACTTTGAAGTAATTTTAAGATTTTCAAACTCTATTAAAGAGACCCCAAAGGCAGTGACTTAAGAATATTTTACACATATTTTTTATATCATTCTTTATATGCCTTTTACACATCTCCTTCATATTCTCAATCTTGGTATTGGCCAATCGTTGATGATTACTAGAGTTTTGGGAGCACATATTGAGATCAAGAGCTCTTTTTATCTCTTCTCCATTGGAGACTCTTCTAGTTTACATTTACTTTTCAATAATTTATGGATTTGCTTAGCACTGTTTTGGTTTTCTTTTATATTATGTCTAGTTAAATCCATAGTTAGGCTATGATGAATTCTTTACGTGACTTAGTGGGATTTTTGTGATTTATGATAATTTTGTGTTTTTATTCTTGATTGGTATTAATCTTATTATGCTATATTTGTAAGTCGTAACTGACAACTCTTGAGCATATCATAATTAATTATATTGTAAGCGATCGTAGCACATATAGTTAATAGATCTATAGGGTAAAACGAGACAAAGGATTAGATAGATCAAACTTAGTTCTTCTCCTTTAATTATTATTAAATTAACAACTTATAGACTCTTTATATTTTCTTATCCTTTTACTTTGCAAGATCATTGGGATGATAGTTGTCAAAACTGGAATAGTTCCTAATTTTGACCTCACACACTCGCTCTCAACTACATCGGGTTGAAGAGGAAATATAAATGAATTCTTATTACCACCTTTCTTATTACAATAGGGTCGTTATTTACAACCCTTTTAATTACATTTTAATAGATTTTCTAACCAAAGACTAACTCCCTATCTAACGGCTAGTCCCGCTAATCCTCTTTTATTATTTATTTATCCTACTAATTTGACTTATTACAACTTTTCCCCCTTTTAGACTTGGCTTTGACTCTAAAGGCAACTTCTAATACCATTGGAACTCTAGAAACTGTGCCTTCAGAACATGGAGCTTTTTCTATACAGAATCTTCTAGGTTGGTATGCTCCAAATGAATTAAGACCTCAGTTATTGGCCTATTTCCCTTCTGCTTCATTCTACAATCTAGAATTGATAGGGGCTTGACTTGTAACTAGCCATCGTTTGTAAATACTAGTAAAGTAGCCAAAACTTCATGGTTGCCATGATGTTTCTTCAGTAATGAGACATGAAAAACATCATGGATCTTTGTATCTGCAAGAAGGTCCAATTTGTATGCCAGCTTTCCAATCCTTTCGACCACCTTGAAAGGCCCATAATATTTTGCTGACAACTTATGCAAAGATGAATTAACCAAAAAGTGTTGTTTATAGGGTTGAATCTTCAAATATACAAAGTCTCCATATTGATATTCTTTATCAGATCTTTTTAAATCTGCATAGAACTTCATTCTTTCCTGAGTCTTTGATCAAGTTGTCTTGGAGTATCTTATTGATCTGTTCCCTTGTCTTCATTGTGTAGTCTATTGCCTCAATCATAGTATCTTTATTATTGATCAGATTAGGCATTGTTGGAGGATACCCATAAAGGCTTCAAATGGAGTCAATTGTGTTGCTGTATGGAACTTGGTGTTGTACCACAGTTCTGCCAATGACAAATGGTTTGACCAGTGTTTAGGAATGTCTCCACTTACACACCTCAAGTAAGCCTCTAATGACTTATTGAGTATCTCAGTTTAGCCATCAATTTATGGATGGAAAGTTGTAGATCTCAATAGTTTTACCCCATGACTTTCATCAAACTTGCCCAAAATGTGCTCATAAATATGCTATCTCTGTCAGAAATTATTTCTTGTGGCCAGCTGTGCAATTTTACCACTGTATTCATGAAGACTTAAAAGACTTTTGCTGCACTAAAGGGATGATCCAGGGCTATAAAATGTGCATACTTTGTTAGTCTATCTATAACTACAAAGATAACAGTCATACCATTGGATTTTGGTAGGCTTGTTATGAAGTCCATGGAAACAAAACTCCAAGCTTTAGTAGGGATACTGAGTGGTTGTAGAAAACGTGCAGGCATCTGCTAACTTGGTTTATATCTTTGACATATGACACAATCTTGCACCCATTTCTTCACATTTTTTTGAAGTCTTTTCCAGTAAAAAGTCTCTTTGATTCTTCTATAAGTCAAAGCAGTTCCAGTCCACCCAAAGCAGAATCATGATAGTGACTGAGGATCTTCTTCCTTAATTCCTGCTGATTCCCAACTACCACTTTGCCTTTTCTCCTCAAGATGTTGTCTGTCAATATATATTGCTTGTATGGTTGTTGATTAATCCTAATTTTGTCTACAATCTTCTATAATTTAGAATCTGATCTTCAAGAATTTGTGGCTTCTATGATTAATTCTGATGTAAAATGTAGGATTGCAGCTAAGCTACCTTTCACTTCCTGTCTTGATAAAGAATTAGCCACCACATTCTCCTTCCTTTTTTTATATTCTATGCTAAAATCCAGTCCCATCAACTTGTCCAAACCCCAATTCTACATCAATGTTGTTAGAGGTTGTTGTAGGAGATGCTTAAGTGCCTTTTGATCAGTCTTTATAATGAAGTGTTGTCCCATAACATAGTGTTGCCAATTTTTTACAGCAAAGAGAATTGTATAAAATTCTTTCTCATATGTTGAAAGTAATTTATACCTTGGACCCATAGCTTTGCTAATGTAAGCGATAAGATGTCCCATTTGTAGCAGTACTGCTCTTATTCCATTTCCTGAGACATCTGTCTCAATTAAGAATGTCTTTAAGAAATAAGGTAAGACCAATACTGGTGCTGGGATCAAAGCTGTTTTCAATGTCTGAAATGCTCACTCAGTTTCTAAATCCCATGTGAACGGTTGGTCCTTCTTTAATAGAGTTGTTAATGGTGCTGCTATTTTCCCATAGTTGTGTATGAACCTTCTGTAGTATCCTTATAATCCAAGGAATCCTCTTAATTCTTTCACTGTTTCAGGTTTTGGCCATTGTTCCACTGCTCTAACCTTTTCTGTATCTGGTTCAACTCCTTGCTGTGAAATGATGTGGCCTAAATATTTGACCTTCCTTTTTCCAAAGTTGCACTTTTTGTAGTTTAAAGCTAAACAATTGTCTTGCAGAATCTTCAAGGTGATAGCTATACACTGTAAAATGACCTTGCCTGGTTTTTGTATAAACTAAAATATTATCAAAAAACATGAGTATAAACTTTCTCAAATGGCGTCTAAAAATGTCATTCATTAGGTTTTGGAAAGTGGCAGGTGCATTGCACAAGCCAAAGGGTAAAACAACCCATTCATAGTGACCACTGTGGGTCCTAAATGTTGTTTAATGGATATCTTCTTCTGCCATCCATACCTGGTTATACCCACTTCTCAGATCCAATTTAGAGAAAAAAACAAGCTCCTTTTAGTTCATCTAACAAATCGTCAATTAATGGCATAGGAAACTTGTTCTTTACTGTTAACGCATTAAGCTTTCTAAAATCAGTACAACACCTCCAACTTCCATCCTTTTTCTTGACTAAGACTAGTGGAGAAGCATAACAAGTTGCACTCTCTCTTATAAAACCATTTTGCAATAGGGCTGCCACTTGTCTCTCAATCTCTTCTTTTTGGGCATGAGGGTATCTATAGAATTTGGAACACACATGTGTGTGATCAACTAGGACAATCCTGTTATTACAACTTTTCCTAGGTTGTAGCCTGTTCGGCACCTCGAACAATTGCTTATACTGGTCCAAGATTGTTGCCAATTCCTGCTCTTATGTTGTATGCAATGGTTTTTCTGTGTCTGACTGGTTTGCATACAACATTGTTATTCCTTGAACAAAAGGTATCATTGGTTCATACTGAATCGACTTAAGTTTTCCCTATAATTCACACATTTATTTTTTAGGTTGTTCTCCTTGTAACTTATAGTGATGAAACTTCATGGTCAGATTGGCACAGTTCTAACAAATTTCCCCTAATATTCTGAACCATTACATGCCTAGTATTATCCCAAAACTATTGCTAGGGAATACTAAGAAATAAGCTTCAAATATATGAGCACCAAATGTCCATGACAACTTTTCACATTTTTTGGTAATCAACAGTTTTTTGTCGGAGGCAACTCTTACTGGAAAGTTCTTTACAAACTAAGTTCTCGGGCCAAACCATTGCATGCCTAGTATTATCGCAAAACTATTGCTAGGGAATACTAAGAAATCAGCTTCAAATATATGAGCACCAAATATACATGACAACTTTTCACATTTTTTGTTAATCAACAGTTCTTTGTCGGAGGCAACTCTTACTGAAAAGTTCTTTACAAATTAAGTTCTTGGGCCAAGTAATTTTACCCATCTCTCACTTATAAAGTTATGTGTACTCCATGTGTCTATTAGGAAAGGAACCTTTTGTTTCTTAATTAATCTTTTCAGGTGTAATGTGTTCCCTCCTGCCACTCTGTGCAAAGCATGCAATGAAATATGTATATCTATTTCCTGAATTAAGGCTAAATTATGATCTATCAAGGCCTATTCGTCCTTGTAGTATGTCATCCTTAATTTCTTCCTGTTTGCGAAATATGGCATTTAATTTGCCTCATACCTTACATTTCATTTTATGATTCCTATCCCATTTATCCCCACAAAAATGGCACAATCCCTTGGCAATTCTCTCAGTGACATCTTTTTTAGAGATAGTTGAAGTAGTAGTGTTTATCTTAGATTATACGGGTGCATTTGAATTTGTTGAAAGGGAAAAATGATTCTATTTCAGGCTAGTGATAGAATGGTTCCTCTAAAAGGTTGATGGTGAATACCCAGATTTGGAGAATGTGGTCTGAGCCTCATATGTTGCTACTCTCTTCTAGGTTATCTTCTTGTCCAATTCATTCATAATGTCTTCCTGCAATCTTGCTATATGGACTGCTTCTTGTAAGGACTGAGGCTTGTGAATTCTTATAGCTTTCTCCAATTTAGGCTTCAATCCAGAGAAGAAGAAACTGAGAGCCATTGATTATATGACATGCACATGTGCAAGAAGAGAATTGAATGTTTCTAAGTAATCCATCAAGGCTCCTTCTTGTTTGAATCTTGTTAATTCCACAAGTGGATCATCGAAGGTTCTGTCATCAAATCGAAGGCCTACATCTTGTAGAATTTGTTGCCAATATTTTGATTTAAAGGCAAGGTTCTGCATGTAATGTCGTTGCCATGAGAAAGCTTTGCCATCTATGGAGAGTAATAGGAAACGACCCCTTTGGTCTTCCTGCGTGCCTTCAAGTTCAAAGAACTATTTTGCCTTAGCTCTTCAATATCTGAAATTCGTACCATCAAATGTTGGCAAGTGAATCTAAGCACATTTGATGATGGATGGATTAGGATCAGGATCAGATGTTAGACTGTGTTCTCCAATTTCCTGCAGAATTTTCTTGCCGTCGTTTTGTCTTGCAACCAATGAAACAAGACTTTCAACAGTTTTTTTGTAGGGTTTCCAACGACTTCTGCGTTGAATATTGTGAATCTTGGAACATTTTTTCAAACGAATCCAGTCACATTTCTAACTCCCTTGTAGTTACCAATTGTCAAAACTGGAATAATTTCTAATTTTGACCTCACATACTCACTCTCAACTACACTGGAGAAAATACAAATGAATTCTTATTACCACCTTTCTTATTACAATAGGGTCGTTATTTATAACTCTTTTAATTACATTTTAATAGATTTTCTCGTGAAAGACTAACTCCTTATCTAACGGCCAGTTCCGCCAACCCTCTTTTATTATTTATTTATCCAACTAATTTGACTTATTACAATAGTTCAAAGAAAAGACTGTTAATATTGCATGATCATTGAGTGTTAATAGATTTAGTTTGAATGGTTGTCAATCATAAGGAAATAGAAATTATAATTAATCAAAAAAAGAACATAGAGAGTGTAAAGGTGAAATCATATGCCATAGGTTCTTCTCGATCAAATTATTCTTAGAGGTTGTGTTATTTTAATTTCTTTTTAATTAGTTTTATATTTAAATCTTTGTTTTATTTAATTTTGCATCCTTTAAGTTCAAACAATTAAGTTAAAAAATTATTGGTGATTGGAAACAATTATTGTGTGATGATATTTTAGAAACTTATTTTAAAACTCTTTATTACTTTTCGACGGGTACGCTTGTCCACAATTACATAGCTATTCTTTACATCACTTGATCCATATGACTCAAAATAATGAGTAAAAAAAAGGTTGTTTATTGAGCTATGTAAGCTTCACACATTGATCCTTCTACATGCACTTTAGTTTTTTAATTTTATTAAGAAACCTACAATAACATTTAGAAATTTTAGTGATTAAAATAATATAGTTGCAAAAGAAACAATATGGTTAGAAGGATAATAACCTTTCAAATGGATACATACACCGATATTGACTTGGTCCACCCATCTTAGCTTTATATGGCAAATGAATAGGCAAGTGCTTTATGGAGTTAAAGAATGCATGAGGAAACACACGCTCTAATTTGCATAATATGATGGGAATATTTTTTTTCATTTGCAATAAATGATCCTCTCGCAGCACCATTGGACATATGTCTTTGAAAAATTGGCTAAGTTTAGTTAATGACTTCTAAATTGGTTCGACTAATGCATTACATGAAAATATGTCGATCATGGAAGAATGCATTACATATTGCTAAATTGAAAGCATAACTATCAAACATCTTAAGCTTATTCATCCACTCACATATAGACTTCTTTTGCTCGATAGTTAAAGTAAAATTTGCTTTAGGTTTTGTCCACTTTCTACTAGAATTGCATTTAAATTCTAAATCCCTTTGGCAACAATATTAAGCTAAGTTCATTCTAACTTTCACATTATCTTTTGTTTTGTATTTTTTATCCATCACAATTTGAAACACATTATCAAAGATATTTTTCTCCATATGCATAACATCAAGATTATGTCGACTCACATTAGTTTCTAATATAACAAATTTCAAAAAAAAATTCTTTTTGTTTAATTATGGGATACTTCATATTTTGAAAAATTACATGTAACTCCTCAATTATTTTAGGAAAATATTGAATCATTTTCCATAATTAGTAACCACTTGACAATCAAATCATGAATTTTTTTCTTTCATTCTTTAATGTAAAAAGTTGTATCTTCCACACATAAAAAGAATTTAAAAATAGATAAAAATAAAAATATAATAAAAATTAATAATATTATTATATTAAGCTTTTAAATAAGCAAACAAATTTTTCATGTTATTTATTGACTATTACACAATGTCTTAAACTATCACAAATTCTAACACCAATTTTTCATTTTTTTAAAATCCAACTATTGTACAAGAATCAACTTGATGTGTTTTCTTCTTGTCAATATACCATTAGGCTAAATCTTATGATTAATAAAATTAAACTGAATTGGATGATTTGATTAGTTACATTTTAAAAAGCCGGTTAGATTATTCGTCAAGATCTTATGAGAAATTGATGAAATGAAAAAATAAGAATAGGTACATCTTATACTTTTTTTCTAATTAATTAGACTTACAACTCAAAAATAAAGATAAACTTGATTGTAAAAGAAGGTTTAAAGGAGATTGATGATTTTGTTTTAAAAATTCGTGCTGCAGTGAAATACATAAGATCTTCTCCTTCTAGATTGATTAAGTTTAAGGCATATATTGAACGAGAAATTGAATACAAAGGTCTTATTTGTCTAAATGTTGAAACTAGGTAGAATTTAACCTTTTTTATGTTAGAAGGTACTTTAAAACATCAAAAAAACATTTGAAGAGCATGAAATGCAAGATAGGAAGTATGTTGAAGAGTTAAACAAGAGGAAGGGTCTTCCTACAAGTGAAGATTGGGACTATTTATGCTCAATCATACCATTTTTTATGAAGCTATTTTGTGCATTTCTGGTTCATCTTATGTGACAAGTAACATGTATATGTTAGATGTTCTTGGAATTGAAAAGAAGATCAACCAAATGTATCATCAATCCAAAGATGCAAGAATGAAAGAACTGACTATAAGAATGAAGAAAAAAATATGATGAGTATTGGGGGAATCCTAACAATCTAAATATGTTGTTGTTTATTGTTGTTGTATTGGACCTAGATACAAATTGAAATTCATAAAATAATTGATTTCTCAAACTTTTGGTGTTAGTGAGACAATGATATTGAATGAGAAATTAGAAACTTGTTTGGAGTCCCTTCTTGAAGAATTCAAAAGTAGAGAAGCAGGATCTCAAAGTGATTCAAAGGAAACAATATTGAATGATGATCATTATGGCTATAGTGAATTTTTTCAGGTAGTAGTGATGATCGTTATGGATATAGTCAATTTTTTTGATAAAGTGGAAGTAAGAATTCTGAATTGAGTAAGTACTTGGAAGAAACTTTAGAAAGCCCGAAAAGTTTTGATATCTTGAATTGGTGAAAATTAAACTCAAGTCGATTTCCAATCCTTGCAAGCATTGCAAGAGAGGTGTTGGTAATACTTGTCTCCACTGTAGCCTCTGAATTTTCCTTTAGTACTGGAGGAAGGGTACTTGATTCTTACTGCACTTCCTTAACACTTAAAATGGTGGAAGTACTTATTTGCACCCAAGACTGGCTTAAGGGATATTCTTCACCATTACTATCAAATGAGAAAATTGAAGACCTTGAAAATTTTGAGCAAGGTAAGAACACTCATTATGTTGTTATTAACTATATTACAAGTTAATAAATAATTATTAATTATACATCATTTTTATTTTGCAAAAATAGCTTCACGACAAGATACTGCTTTTATAGCTTCTATGGCGCTTGATGATGATTAAATGTTTTTTTGCTTAATGTTACTTCTTAGTTGTTGAAATGGTAGTGTTGTAGTGGTTGTTAAGATGTGTTGATGTTTAAATTTTCTGGTTATGAATAATGTTCTATGGAATTATGTTTTCTTTTAAAATGTTTTGTTCTGTCTCATTGATCCTTTTTGACTAGCTTTTTATACCAATTTTTGTTTGTGTGTAAATTTTCATTGTGCCATGTTGTTTTTATTAATATATTGTATGGTATTATTTTCAAATTTGCATGTTTTATTTTGTTTGTGTATATTTGCTGATAGTTTGTAAGTTGCCAGATTAATTGTTTCTAAGCATGCTTTACATCGGTAAGTGGCCTAGTTTGTTAGTTATATTAAGAATATTTAATTTGTTGGCAGCTGAGATTTCAGCATGGTTAACAACCATGCTGACCTGGAGTGTAATAGAGCTCAAAAAATTCATAGGCCTAGACCTTAATCATGCACGTGAAATTCATGGGCCCAATAATTATGATCAGCATATGGGTCACCAAGGTACTCTTTCTCTTTTTAATCACTGCTTCATGGGCATTTGAATTTCTAATTTATTTATCATTTGTGCTGCTTCAGAATTACATCTTCTAGTTACCCTGTACTTATGCAGTTATTTCAATGAACAAAGTCTCATGATGAGGTATGCTTTGAGATTGATAAGGGAAAATTTTGATAAAAGTAATAAATTATGATTATTACTCTTCACGCAATGATAGATGTCAGCCATTTGTAAAATTAAATCATATAGCTTGGGAAAGAGTAGTAAGTAATTTTTTGTATAGGTTTTGTTGTTTACTCCTGTTTAACAATTAATGCCTGTTGTATTTATTTTTTGGCCTTAGTGAAGAAACTGATTAGTAAGATAAGGCTTTTGTTGTTGTTGTGTTATAGAAACTGATTGATGCATCACTGCAGCAGCAAAAGAAACTGCAAAATATGTCTTTCGTGTTCCCTTCCAAATGGCTGATAGAGTGACAATGTGAAATTTGGCACTATATACCAGCTTTTGTCAAATTTTGTGTTTCTGCTCTAATGATATTAGAAAATATTACTTAAAGTAACTTGTTAATAATAGAATGAATTGGTTTGGGGAACAACATGGTTGTTCAAGGTTACTAAGCTTCCTTATTACTTAGATTACATTAATAAAACTTACATATTGTATAAAAATAAAATCGGTTCTGATTAAAACTGGATTTAAAACTAATTTTAAACTAATTTTAAATTTTAAAACTGGTTTTCAAAAGAATAAAATAAATAAATTTAAAATTTAATTCATATAATTGGATTTGAAATAGATTTAGATTGATTTTGTACAAATTCAATCCATGCACACCCTTATACCTAGAGAAGAATACTTAAAGAATTCTATCGAGAAACTCAGAAAAAAGGAGTCCTATCTAAAAAATTACAAAGCCTAAAGAAACTAATACTTAAAGAATTCTGCAGAATGGTTATCTTTGTGATACATATAATTACAATAAATAAAATACAATTCCTACAACTTTAATTAAATAATATCAACTAAAAAGGAAAATAATCATTTAGAATAATTTGGATAATTTCCTTAGTATCAATTTCTAAAATTACATTTAAATAACCAGCAAATTTAATGAGCTGCAAACCAAAAGACACAACCCATAGCTCCACATCCAGTAGTGAACAGATCCTTATTTTACACATAAAACTTAATAGAAAACTATTAACATTGAGTTTTACAGTGTTTATGAAAGCAGAAGATCATTCTACAGCAACAAATTCTTGCACACCTGAGGACAGATTTAAGAAGCATATAGTATACTTGAGAAACCAAAACAAAGGGGTACATATTTTTTATTAAATATGAATGAATTTCTTTCGAACTAGATTTTTTAGGCTAAAATGTTAAAAAGTAGTTTCCAGTTCTCACAATTATTAGTTTTATTTTGAAGTAGATTTTTTTAAAAAAAAAAAAAAGTGGCTTTCTCTTATATTTTAATTTTTAAAAAAATTCTTTAAAAATTCTTTTTAAATAAATAAAGGTTCATATATGAAATTTATGCATTAGTTACCGACACTTCACAATTTTTATCATACTTTTTTTTTATCACACAAGATATACAATTATTTTTTAAAATTTTATCCAACTTATTTTTTATAATTTTATATTAGTTTAATTTTTTTTACATATTATATAACATTTAAAACATATAATATTGTAAATTTGACGTCGGTTCAATCTCATTTGAATTAGTAAAATGTAAATCAATACTTTCGTGAGTTTAATGATTAGTCTAGTTTTAGAATCGTTGCCGAATTTGATGTCTAATTTCCTTGATTTTGAACCATCAAATTGTCCATCTCATCCCAATCAATTAAATTTAGAAATCCTCGCGCCTTATCAAATAAAATTCTCCTGTGGCTTAACAACATTAAAATCCTTTGTCTCACCTTTGCATCAGTAGTGTCACAAACAATCAAACATAGGTTTTAATAAAGACCATCTTCTTTGAATATGTTTTTTTTTTAATGTATAAAGGACTTTGTTAAGTGAGACAAAATTTATTTAAATATTTTTTGTCTCAAATAAATTAATCAGCAATCATAAACTTGATATAAATATTCTCGATGCATAAAAATATTTGAGATATACAAAAAATAGAGAGAAAATATAATTGTAGATTCATTTTTTTGAGACATATAAAATATTTAAATAAACTTTGTCTCACTTAATGAATTGATTTATACATATAATTAATTTTTTAGATATAAAAAATATTGTTAAATAAACAAAGGGAACAAATTGTACTTTATGTCCAAATTAACTCGAAAATTTATATAAATTTTAATTCTATTATTTAAACATCTAAAAATTGATATCGTATATATTTATCTATGTATACATACATATATATATATATATATATATATATATATATATAATCTTCAAAAATCTTGTGTAATATTTTTTTAGTATTTGGTATTTTTTATTTTTTTTTATTTTTTAAAATTCATAACTATTTTTTTGTTCTATTAATATATATTTGTTAAATTTTACTTTTTTGTAATATTTTAAAATTATCATATTTTAGTATATATAATTTCTAAATTTAATGTATAAAAAAATATTCCCCAAATCTACCTAAGACATTTCCGTATAAAACGCAAAGAACGATTTTGTGGGCATGACAGAAGAATACATTGATATTATTAAATAGGGATTCTATTGTATTATTGAGCACAAACTTTAATAATTTGCTTTTATTTTGTTCAGTAAATTAACAAACTGTCATTTTCGACTTTCTGAATAAGCAGTCGGTTCAGTAATCTCTCACCTAATTTTATGGTGGAATTCACTTGTTTTAGAAGCAAACAAAACTCAACCTGTATGACTATTTGAAATTACCTTTAGCTTTTCCAATTGTCAGATGCTTCCAAACAGCTTTACATGGTAACAAGCCATATTTTATTTCAACTTGTATTAAAATTTTCTCCACATACATCATGCATACCCATCCTTTCCTTTTAAATGGTCCCACTTTCCACTGCCTAAAAATCAAAACCGAAGAAAAGGAGCTTCCACTACAAATATTTTGGTCATCCACCAACCCCACCACAGATATTTGGAAGAAAAACATCAATAAGGCCATTGAAAATATTTTATCTTCAGCATGAAAAGGACATGCTGGGCTCCTCCGGTTTTACTTATTAGGAATCACAATTACTCCTCCTTTGACAAAAACTTGAAATGAATTAACAGCTGCACCGACTATATCCTTTTCCATCCAATCACAAAATTGTACAAGAAAGTAGAATACCCTTGTGTCATAAAGGAGGAATAATAGGAGCAAATTGAGCTAAACAAAATTATGTAATGTCTATCATGATATTCTATGAGTGGCTGTTTGATTCTGGCTTGATAATTGTTGATGCTTCTGATTGAGGCATACGAAAAATGGCTGAGGCTAGAGATATGGGCATGATACAAAGTGCCTTGGACTGAAGAAATTGCATAGCTGCTCCCACATCTTCTTCCATAAGCTTAGCCACTTGTTGTTCTGTGCCATCATTGGACCACTTGTCCCAAGCATGCGGCTGATTGGCTCCACCTTCTATGTCCTCCCCCTGCTCCCACAATCAATAAATCCAATGTAAGAATCTAAATACAAAAAGGTCTATAAAGTTATGCGAATACACACATGTACAATATGTAAGGCAAAGTAGACATAAGAAAAAAAACAAAGAATATGTAATGGAATAAATTAATAATAATAAAGTAGTATTTCTAAGCATCATGTTTCCAGTATTGATCACCTCCACTGCAGAAAGGGGAACATCAGCCACAAGCTGAGCAACTGCACCAGCTCCTCCCAATCTACTCATGCTCAGGACCTGTTTGAAAATATATGAAACCGTGTAAAGGACAAAGGATTCTATTTATTATTACTTGAGATAATTGTTAAAAAGAAATTAAGCGGGTTAAAAATATGTAGCGGATATTTGATATTCAATTGAAACCTCATTGCAATAGGAAGCTACCCACGACACAAAGTCAATCCAGGAATGTGTCTATCATGTACTCTAAAGTCTAAATGGATATTCCACAATCCACAGTACTAAGATTTGGGAGGCTTAATAATTTGAAACTTGTTTCTGATCAAAATAGCGTATTCGGCAAAAGCTCGTGCCCGAGACTTATTTCGAAAGACAATCGTAAAAGTTCAACATAACTTTTCTACAGGAAAAAATTTTAATGCATACCTTAACCTGGAGCCTTAGAAATTTCACATAATCCACAATTTCATCAAGCATCGCTGCTCTGTCCGTCTACAGCCACAATTTCATAACATTAAGCATGAATGGACTCCCATTTTAACAGTAGATATCTACAAAACCTTTTATTATACTGTTTTTTTGTAATCCACTGTTTTTAATACTTTATATAAAGTACTGATACATGGCTTTTAAGGTTTAAGTTATAAAGATAAATAAACATCCATGTGTACGCTATAAGAAAGTTTTAATTTAATGGTTATTTATATAATGAAGTATCCGTTTTTAATTAACAAAAAGATGCATGAAGCATGAAGAAATGATAATTTCTTAGTTAATAGAAAATGTAAATTGTACGTTTACGGAAAATATAAGCAAACAAATTCATCAGGCAAAAGTGTCAAAATTGTAACTGCATTGCGAAAACCGCCAACCTTATTGATGCTGGGAACTAATTCCTGCAATGCCTTCATTCTTTCAGCGATTCTTTCACGACGCAACTACATGCAACACAAATAAATGGGAAACGATATATCAATTGTCATAGATGGACAAGAAAAAGAATCTAGAATTACTAACAATACCGTCCAGTCTTTTGTGAAATGGTTAGAAACCCTGTTGGCTATTACGTCACTCATGTAGTTAAAGGATAAAAAGGTTACAGAAGCTTCCATTCAGTAGTTTAATGGACTGTCATTCCTTAATGATGATTATGCGACCAGTTCTTGGTTGGTCTATATATATATTTGTTAACCAATATTTTAAGAAAAATACTTAAAAATCAAGAGTTAGTTGTTTTGTAATATATAAATATTTGTTTCATCCATTAAATAATACTTTTTGATGAAAAAAATCATTATTAATTTTTTAATATCTTTTAACAATATAAACATTTGTTAGTTCAGTGTTTAATATTAATTTTAAACATTTTAATAGTTTAATATTTATCATATTTTTAATAAAAAAAAATCCATTTTAGCTGAATTTAAGATTTCTATATATCTATAACAATGTACAAAACAGTTAAGTGGGCGTGCTATAAAAGTGATTTGAAGATTCAAAACAATGAAGGGATTGATTCAGTTGTAGGCAAAGCTTGAATTTCCCTTGGCCATTAATAAGCTTTGTAATAGTTAATCATACACTGCCTGAAGGTGATGAACTAGAAAAATCATGCAACAAATTGCGTACTTTTGACCAGCGAGAGATAAAGGTTACTCTACAAAGTGCAAGAGTTTGAGGAGTAATTAAAAAGTGTGTGGCTTACCCGCTCAGCAATACTGTGGGGATCTGTGGCCTGCCCTCTTCTTGCTCTCACACGAGGGCGAATTCCAGGTGCTTGTGGCGTAGCAGCCATTGACACTGGAGCTGCAGGTGCCTGCCCCTGAAAGTGCTGCAATGGGAACATTTAGTAAGTAACATCACATATTCAAAGCTAATCAAATTAGCAATTTTTTTTTTGAAAAAAATGTGCAAACATTAACCTTGGGGGCTTGATAGTTATTAAGTAAATAATTGTTATTTCAGTGATGTCCATTGTCCATGCATCTAAATTAATTCTAGAATCGTAAACAATTCAAACGCAATGCAAGTAAAACAGGTTGAGCAATCAAGCGGTGTAGTAGGCATGCACATGGACATGGACATGGACATGGACATAAATACAAATACACAAAACGAATATTTGAAGCGTGCAAATCTACGACCACAAGAATACGACATATGAGGCATCATGGCAGTGTCGGTGTTTCATGTATGACGTGTGTGGACTTGATTAGAAAAAGTAGTGGAATATTATTTGTTTTTTAAAATGTTGAGTTTAGGTTAGGGAATAGGGACCCGCTGTGGAGGTGAAGATGGGAGGCATTGTCTCATCGTCAATGTGCACATTTGCTACACTAGCAAAATGTCAAGATGCCAAGCCCTAAGAAATACTAATATATATATAAAAATGCGGGTCCCTAATGGTACGGGACCGTTGGAATTGAATCCAAGTCAGCAGTTGCAGTGTTGCCTATTGGCCCTAGGACAGGATTAGTCTATGAAATATAAGAAGAGGAGTTTAGTTTAAGTAATACTATATTTTTATTATTTGGCGAATTATATGAGACCTTTTAAATACATTAACTATTTAAATTACACCTTAATTAATTAATCGAAAATGTTAATAAGTAAAAACAAAATGACAAATAATTTACATATGAATCACATTTATTTCAGACCCAGTACATGTAAAATGGGTAAAAGAAAGAAATAAAAAACAACAAAATAAGAGATACAAATTTAAAAGAAAAATAGAGCTTCAAATATAAACTAGCGATGTTTGATAAAATTCACCTATAGTTTACCAATACCAAGAAAAAATATTAAAAAAAAAGTATTCATATATTTCTTTTGAAAAGTGATCTACCAATGAAAACTAGCACAGAAAACGCGTAGGAGGAAAGTAGTACTGGAAGTACTCGTCCATCGCTGATTGCAACACTCCAAAACAAAAGATAAAAAAAAGGAAGAGAGTAGGAAAATAAGTGCCACGATATGCTCCTAAAATTCCAAAACACATCCAACAAACTTCGTACTGAAAATATAAATAACATATAAAAACTAAGTATAAAACAAAATCCGAAAATTTTTTTAAAATATGAATGGGAAAAAAATAAAGCCAATGATTCTGCGAATGCGAATATTGGCCTTGAAGGAGTGAGATTAACACAACGAGCGCATCCGCAGCTAGAAAGGTCAAATTGTAAAGTAAGCCTCCAAACCCAATACTGAGATTTCGCTTCAGAAAAGCAGGGAAAAGCATATGTATTTGTATAATGATTGAATAAAATATTAGGAGTAAATTATATTTAATTATTTATAATAATAAAGGAACGAATGGCCATGGATGAAGCACTTACTAAACATCGAGAGGCATCTCATCTTTATGCATTGTAAAGTGATCCAACTTTAAGGTTAATATATTACAATAATCTGTCCTTATATAGGTTTGAGGTAATTATTGGATGAGGGAGGGAAGTGGGCAATTGCAAATAGATTTAATTATGATTATGATATAATTAGATGGAAGAGTGAAAAGCAAGGGACAATATGGTCATTCATTAAAGATAAAGATAAAAAATGATTAAGAATAAAGTAATAATAATAGTTATTATACCTGTTGGTTGTGATGGTGGAGGTGGAGTTGTGGCTGAGGAGGCGATGGAAGCGTGGGGCGCACTGAGTGAACGTGAGTGGGATTATGCAATTGTCCAAACGCTGGAAACAAACCCCTCATATGCATCGAATCCCTATCCTGCGCCACACACAGCATCAAAAATTAAAATAAATGTCCTCTTTAATGTGCATGAGCCCCATGTCCACATGTCATATGCATGTATGGTAGCATCGCTAACGAATATATATATATAAGAGAAGGAAAAGATACGGTGATATGTGCAGTAGAGGAAGACGAGGAGGAGGTGCTATTGTTATTATGGAGACGGAGGTTATTGGTAACGGTGGCGTCAACATTAACGACGTCGTGGAGGAAGTTTCTGGAATCTTGGTGTCTTAGAAAAGCAGCTTGCTCCAAATTCAACCCCAGAGGCATTAACGACGTTGTGGATCCCAACTGTAACACTCCCACGTCATTCACCACCGTTCTTCCATAACCTACTTGAGCGTCAGGCACTGCTAAGATCTGCTCGAAGAAATCGTCGCCCAACCCTTCCGATGTGTTACCTGCCATGTAAAAAGCTTGCAACTTTGCTTGCTATAATAACAACGAGGAAGTTTCGTAAAGTAATTGAAGAATCCTTGTTTTTATTGCCACATTTGCTTTGAAGCTGAAAACTCGATGACAAGATTGAGAAGCACGGAGAGCGGAAATCAAGGAGGCTTGTTGTGTTGTTTTGTTGCAGTATGTGAAAACGGTTGGTTGATTCGGAACCCGATGACCCGAGAATGGAATTTGGGGTTCCGTTTCCCGAGAATGTTTTGTTTTGTGGAATTTTGAGAAAAGGGAAATAAAGAGAGAGAGAGAGAGAGAGTGGTGGGATTGGATTTGGATTTGAATGGGTGTTTTTACTAGTATTTGGCAGTTTAAGCTTTCCAGCTTTTGGTCCTTTGAGAGAGTGTGGAGAAGAGAAGAGAATGGTGAGTGCGGTGTGCTTTTTAAGACTGAAACAAATATAGGAGAGAGACGAGACGACTGAAAACACAAAAAGGTTGCAAGATTGACAAAACAACAAAAGATAGAAAGATGGGCAAATGTTAATCGCCATTGACTCTTTCTTACGTGCACGCACGCGCTCCCTCTTCCTTTTCTTTAATTCATTTTTCAATATTTATTCAACAACACAAGTTAAATTTTTTTAATTATTTATTATTTTAAATTTATTTAAACTATATAATTTTTATTTATGATAATTTAAAGTATTTAATAGAATTTATTCAATAATTTTTATCATCTGTTTTAATCACACAATAAAAAATTATTCTTTAATATAATTTTTTAAACAAATATTTGTATAAAATTTTTCAATTTATCACAAAATAATATACGTTAAAAGAATATGAAATATACGTATAAGAAATTTTTTATTAAATATTTTTTATGATGTAAAATAATAAATGTTTTTATTTAAATCTTTTTAATATATTCCTTTTTTTTTTTGCTACTTCTTTTTAATATATTCTTAAACGCACATTAAAAATTATATTTATATTATAAATTTATTTTATATTTTATATATTTTTAGTTACAAGTTCCATATTTTTTTTCATATTATACACGTATGAATATGAAAATGTTATTTTTTTTATCATAGATAAATTTAAGGAGAATCAAGTTCGCACAAATTAAGATAATTTTATTTAGGTCTTGGCAATAAATATTTTTAAAATATTAATTAATAAATAAATAATGAAAAATAATTAAAAATTATGTTAAAAATATATTAAGATATATATAATATTTTAAAACAATTAACTAGTATTTTAAAGATATTAGTCACTATTTTTTCTATGTTTAGATATCTTTAGAATTAGCGTTTGATGACTGAAATTCTAATCATCAACAAAATTATAGAAAAAAATGAATATTTATTTTACAATTTATAAAAGAAACATAATTGTTTTTATGTAATTTATGACAAATATCAATGATTCATAACTATGTTCAAACTTATTATATGGAATTTAACCTTGGGGTAGAAATTATGATATAAAAAGAAAGTGGTGTACAACGCATCACGCTTTTATAAGAAACTAGGTCCAATTGTCATTTTCTTTAACCTATATGCCATTTAAGCGTAGGTTATTAATGAATCTTAAAGTTGCGAGTAATTGCACTCACGTTATGCGAAACTAGTGTATTATTATACCCCTCTATTGTGTATATTTCAATTCCTTTGCCAAATAAAATACTTATAGACAAGGGTAAGGTACTTACGTATTGATGGCGAAAATTTGATTTTATTACAATTTAGTTTTATACAATAATTAATGTATATTTTAATTTCTAATAAATTTAAGTTTCTTTTTTAATTGTTATAACTGAATTCTTATCATTATTTATTTGACTTAAATTTATTTAAATATTATTTTTAATAAAAAAAATTTATAAATTAACTCAAGTAATTCATTTTAAATATTCCTTTGATTAAAAGTTATCAGATAAAATATTGAATTTTACTATAATTAAAATATAAAAAATTTTCGTTGCTGAATTTTAATCTCACATATTATTAGTTTTTTAAAATTCTATCAAAGAACGTGTATATAATTCAACATTGTCATCAAAATCCGAGATATAGATATTTTTCTGATCATAAATGACTTAGTATAATACTACAAAATATGTTCAACACCCATACTATAGTAAAATCAAAGGTATAGACAAGAATATGACAGTCATTAGATAGTTGAAACGTGATTCCCATAGATATCCCTTTCTCCCAACTAAAAATCATGTTATGATTCAATGCAATTGGTAGGCAGATAGAAATTTTCCTACTCAGCATAAATGATTAGCAGTATTGAATCAAGTTTTAGATTATTTTCAGTTTGACTTTGACAACTCCTTTGTTTTTCAATTAGTGGAAAAGAGACCCAGACTCAAATAGACGAACCATTTGGATTTCAGTCTTTAGAAGTAGTCATTGCAATCTTACGAGAGAATTTTTTTTTTGTCTTCCTTCTTTTGTGTGAATATCTAGTTAAGTGCTCAGAAGACGTATCATGAAACATTTTTTCCTCTGTAATCCTCTTTCTGGTCTGGAATTTAATGTTTTTAAACAAACTTATTTAAAAATCTGAATATATATATATATATATATATATATATATATATATGTATATATGATTACTATTCAATTTTGATAAAAATTTATATATAATATTTTTTTTATTAAAAATTACAAAATTCAATATAATTAAATGCATTAATATTATTAAACGCCATACAATGTTATACAATCTTGTACATCTCATATACTAGCTATCCTTAGTGCTAGAAACCTTAGTATCTTGCTCCTCCTGCTCACTCTCAGCAATTGGAGGGGTCTCTTCTGTGGAATTAGGTTCCTTTTTAAGCTCAGACTCAAACTCCTTTGCTGCCTACGACATTTCAAAATCTATTAATAACAACTAATTAAGCATGATGACAGAATTCAACTGCTATGGACGATAATATGATAATATGCCAATGCTAATTTCCAAAGAATTGTGACCATTTTCGTTTCTTTATGTTGTTAATTATATTTACGTTTACCTTCGAGTTTAAACTAGGCACCTAAATAAACACAAAATAAAGTTTCACATGACACAGGCACAAATTCGCAATCCAGTCTCACGTATAAAGATGTTACAAGTGAAAATAGTTAGTAGCGAACCTGTTGGAAGCTGTTAATGGTTTTGCCGATGGAGCGACCCACTTGGGGCAAATTCTTGGGTCCAAAAACGAGGGCAGCTACTCCGGCAATGACTACGAGCTCGGGTAAGCCCAATCCGAACAAGGCGTTGCAAGTGAGACCCTTGGTTCTTCTTGTTCTGATTCTAGATTTATTCAGGAGAAGTGAGTGAGCGTTGTTGTTGGGAGCCAAGAAGGACAAGGTAGAAGAAGAGGAGGAAGAAAAAGGGAGCGTCGGGATCATTGAAGAAGAAGAAAGGGAAAGAGTGACGTTCATGTTCATGTTCATGTTCATGTGATTCTATTTTCTGGGTTCTGCTAAGAGATTAGATAACATTACCGTAACCGCCAACAAGGTTTGCGGATGGGGTGGGACTCTGTCAAGAGTTTTGAATAGTTATTTACGATTACGTATCCATCATATTATTAACTCCCATTTTTCTTATTTTCGTTTTTTGTCAAATGCTTTTCTCTTGCTGATTTCTTTTTCCTGGATTGGGAATATTGGGCAAATTAATTACGCATATAATTATGAATGTTTGAGAATAGTGCATAATTAATAATTTTATATTCCTATAAATGAAATGATTAATATATTTTTTTAAATTTTGAAATGTTAAATGTTCTTATTTTTATTTAATATTTTCTGTAATTTTTTAGACTAAATATTAATATATAATTTTTATATTTAAAATAATTAAAAGAATGTTATAGAGGCTATTAAATTACTATTAAGTAAACTGATAATAGTTCACATGTTGTTCTTACAATGAATTTTACAATAATTCTTACACGCTAACTTTTTCTCTCTCTCTCTTCACCTTATCATCCATTTTTTTTTACACTTCTCTCTTTTTTCTTTTTATCTCTCTTCTTTTTGTGCAGAAGTTATTGTATAAATTTATTATAAGAATAATACCTCATAATTGACTATGATAGGAGTGGAATGTGAGTGGAGTGAAGAATATGTGAATGTAGTTGAGAAATATGGTTAAAAAACATTCCTATCCTTTCTTACCCTTTTTTTTATGAAAATGTTTTGTTGATTAAAAAGTTGTTCTTAAAAACATTATTTATATTTTTTAGATTTTTAAATTTTCAAAACCAAAAGCATAAATTCTAGATTATGTTTAGTGACCATCTTAATTATCTTGACAGAAGCCACAATAATCATTACTCATGGACTACTTAAAAGTTATCCTACTATTTTTTTTTTTTTGTATATATGCATGTATTCATATTTAGTATTTGAACTTCATTTGAATATAAAATCTTCAGTTGTTAGTAATGAAGCTAATATTGATATGAGCACAATCTATTACATAGGTGTGATTTAAAGATGATGCATTGAATTCTAAATAATAAAAATTAGTCTTGATGATGCTACAGTTTATACTAATTTCAACATAATAGTTTTGATGATGTTACAGTTTACACAGGTTAGGATAACAATAAAAGTTAACAATAAAAGTTTCAGTATAATTTTTCTATCAGCTAATGAGTGAAAGAATAGACCGAATAAAGATGGTCTATGAGTTGATTTGGTTGAGAGGCATTATGAAAATGTAAGGCAAGACAGTGACTATGTAAAACAATAATATGGACTACTTGAAATTTATCTTACTATTTTCTTTTGTATATATGCATGTATTCATGTCTAGTATTTAAACTTCATTTGAATATAAAATCTTGAGTTGTTAATAATAAAGTTGATATTGATATGAACACAATCTATTATATAAGTGTGACTTGAAGATGATGAATTAAATTCTAAACAGTAAAAGTTAATCTTGATGATGCTATAGTTTACACGTGTTAAGATAACAATAAATGTTTTAATATAATTTTTTTATCAGCTAATGAATGGAAGAACAGCTCGAATGAAGGTGGTCAATGAGTTGATTTGATTGAGAGGCATGTAAGGCAGGACAGTGACTATGTAAAGCAAAAATATTGTGAAGTTTATGGTAGGGGTTACCATCATATGGCTCAATGGTGACGGGGCCTTGACATTCCTCGTTACAAAAGTAACAGTTTTAACTCGCCATGAGTAACTCATGGTGATAAATCCTTCCGTCCACCTTAGACGCGATCACTAGGTTCAACTCGCTCCAAGGAAGTTGCATAACCTTCGTGTTCTAGCAACCAAACAATAGTAGATTTTATAAGCGGTAATGAGCAAAATCTGTGAATTTTTCGGCTGTTTCAACAACAACAAAAATCAAAAGCAAGCTTCACGTAAAACCAAATCCAACAACGCCCCGGAATTTACTGAGAAAAAATCGTGGGGATTTAGTTAAGAAATTGTTAAACTAAAAGGGGGTAAATTTTATTTTATCTTCTTTTTTAAGGAAAAAGATATTTTGGTGCACTGTTTTAATCTAGCGTCATGTGTTCCATCAAATTGATTTACAATGTATTCAAGAAAAATAGACCTTTCCTTACAACAGAAATAAGGGTTTTAGAATAATTTCTTGATGAAGCATCCATGAGATTTGGCTACTTCATTACTGCTCCCCATTAGATGGAGGTCCACACGAATCCACACCACCACGAATCCGCTTCTGAAGATGTTCCAAGCTAGCCACCCGCTGCAGGGAAGCTGTTTGACCGATATTGTTCCCAGCTACCGCTGCTGCGGCATTCTGCTGCACATTTTCAATTGAAGAAATGTCCCCCACTCTCAGATCATGACTGGGAATAGGATTGTTAGATGTTGGTTGATAGAAGTGATGACTGGGATCATCTTGCACAGGAACAGCTGCATCAGCTGAGGTGTCTGAAGGGCTTCCATCAAATGATGGCATACCCATTGTTGATATATCAGACATGGCATGAAACATAGGGTTCAACCCAGTAATTCTTTTGACAGTCTCTTCAGCCATCTTCACCTAAAAATGAGAATAACATGGAAGGAAATGACAAATATGTCGGATCTTAGTCAATACAGATGAACTAATATTACTTTCCCTTTTTAATTTAGTTTCTCTCCACTTGAAAAATATGACCCTGATTTGGGTATATCATTCATCAGCTTGTCAGCCAAACCTAGGGAACTCCGTAGAAAGAGCTGGTTTTTCATTAAGCCACGTAAAAGCATAAAGTAGGACTTTACCTTTGCTCTTAATGTTTCAACATCAGCTTTTAAAACTCTGTTGTCGACAGCAGAGTCATTGTATTTCTGGCTTACATCAGTAAGGCGCTTTAACAAGGAAGAATTTTCACCTCTTAGTTGAGAAACCTAAGATGGAAATACAATGTCAGAAATATCAATATATCTATGGGTGAACTAACCGACTAACACAAAAGAAGGGGGCAGAAACAAGTCAGATCTACAAAATTAAAATAAAAAGATACACACCTGTGTTTCCAGCTCAGTTAAATGAGCTTGCTTTCGTCTTCTTGAGCGTCTTGCTGACTCCCTATTGGAAAGCATCCTGAGAGATAAAAAGGTATTAGACATTGAATTAACCGAAGCAGAATTTGTCCCCGAGTTGAGCAGATGAGGGCTTACATTTAAAAATAACAGAGGGTAAAATAGAATCCTATCTATGAAAAAAAAAAAGCAGATCAACTTAATGTATAAAGTAGGCAATTCAATAGTTAACCTCAAAAGGCTTCTGATATATTCACATCTAAGTTAAAAAAAAGTTCTAGCAGAGGCTCAAAGTGAATCTAGATGCAACCTCATCATCAGATTGTGCACAATTTGCGAAGAAAACTGAGTAAGTAGCATTACTTTCACTTCAGAGATCTAATGTGACACTAGGTGCAATTTTTCTGACAGGCTCATCACTAAGTTCATTTACTACGAAGCAGCAAATCCTTCTTAATAAAACAAACTTCCAAATCTCTGAAGGCAATTACATGATATTACATTGAACTCCCGAGTTTAAAGGAAGCACCAGCATTTCCTATAACAAAGTCAATAAATTTTGAGACAATTGTTACCTCCTTACTCGTTTTGCATCAGCAGGGTCCAAGTTGTCATTCATAGATGTCTCTCCCTCAGCATCCTCATCATCTGACTGCTCTCTCGATGATCCACTAGTTGATGGCCTGATTGCAACAGCAGGTTTCTTTTGCAAGGTAGGTAAGGAAGGAATCCCAACTGGTACTTTGGTATCTTTATCTTGTAACTTGGATGGATCATTTCCAGAAGGAACAGATGCTACATAGACAGATGTATTTGACACAATTCAATAGGTGTTATCCATATAGTGAGAGATAAAAATCAACCTGTAAGACGGCTCAAAAATTGATTACACAGATCAGCGAATGAAAGCAATACTTTCTGGCTATAACAAGATTATAGATATATTATGCACTCACCCTACTCCTGCAACTACCGATAGTTACTAATTTATTTTACACTCAGCATTCGACCCGCTCTACTTTCTTACTGAGCCTGTATTGCCATTAAACCTTTTTAATACACATATTCATAAATATTTACCAATTCAAACCTTTAGAAGTAGGCTGAGATCCAACTTGAGAAGCATTAGACGGCTGTGATCCACCCTCAGGAAATGTGGTTGGATCTTGAGATTTAGTCAAAGACCCCTGCTGCAATGAGTAGGAAAAAAAAACATAAGATACTGGCTCAATTTTCAGTGGGAATAGATTATGATAAATATAAATATAAAGCCTCTTATGGAAGCCGCTGAAGACCTTTTATTCGGGTGCTTCATTCTAATTTCTGTATTTCTATTTGTCGAACGAACACATTGTCAAATTTCCACTGAATTTCAGAAGGTTGATACTGGTTAGTGCCCCAGAAAATACTAAAATAGAGTATACAATAGTTACACATCAATCTATTATATATCTTCTTTAAACTTTTACCATTTGGAAGTAAAATACTTCCTACCTAAATCTACAAGATGTGCTATGGCCACCCTTTGCTCCTAACAACACATGCATCCATATACAAGTTATGCTTTTAGTTTAATCGATTTGGGTAGAAAGCATAACAACGAAAAAGGGGGCAGAAAAGGTGCATGCAGCATTTCCACTTTTTTCCCATTAATGGACCAACCAGATAAACATAAAATACACTAAAAAATTCGTTATTCAGCAGAATCAGAAACCCTGTAATGCAAATAAATAAATAAAAATGCAGCAAAAAAATTTGGAGTTTTCTGATGAACCACAGAGCAATAACAGGAAGAAAAGTGAATAGATCCAAAATTCGAAACCAATAGAGTCGTTAATTTATGTTGGAGAACGAAGAAAGAAGAAGGAGAAATACCCTAGTCAGGGCGACGGCGGCGCATGCAAGATTGAGTTGGTTTTTGAGGAAAGCTTGGTATTCCTCAGAGTCAAGGGGAACGGGTGCAGGGGCATTGGGCAAAACGGCGCCGTTTTTGGGAGGGGGTTTAGCTTGATCGTTGATCTCGACGAAAACGACGTCGTCGGCGGCGGAGGAGGAAGAAGGGGGAGAGGGTGCGGAAGCTGAAGCTTCCTGGAGGAAGCGCTGAAAGGCCCACTCAGAAGCGCTGCGACTCATCTTAGAGGAATCATCGGCGCCGGAGACAGGGATCGGCGGCGACCAGAAGTGATCGGAGATTTCGTCGACTGAGAAGACCCTATCCATATCGTACGTTCCCTTTCCTCTGATTCTGTGTGTCTCTGTGTGATGCGATGGGACGCAGCTACAGAAAACGAGAGCACCGGGGCATATTCGTCACAAACATATAATACCCCATTGAACCAACGATCTTTCTTTCAATTTTTTATATAATAAGCTATATGGCCTATGGGTAAAATAATAATAATAATAATAAATACTGCAGTTTTTGTTAAAACTATTTCTGATTTATAATTTTAAATAATTAAAAGTATTTAAAATGATACATTTGACGATTTTCATTATCTGGTACATTTGATTAAAGTTTTAAAACAACATAATATGTATTTTCTAAATTTTTTTGTTAATCTTTCTAATGTTTAATAAAAAATAAATAGATTTGGTAACTTAAAAATATAAAAATTATTTAATGTTTTTCATTTTATAAAAAATAAATGAAAATTATTACAGTATTTAATTTTGTTTATTTTATTTTATATGCATAAGGTTATGAACCATTATGACAAGGCCAATAAGTAATCACATAACTATTTTCACGATAAATAAAAATCAAATGCCAACGAATTCAATAATATGAATATTTTATGTTTTATCGTGACTGATTATAATAAATAAATAGCTTTTTATTGTTTATACTTTAAAATAAAAAAAATAGAAATATACAATAATAATTTAATAAATAGATAATTTCTATAAAATATAAATTTAATATTATTAACACATTTATTATATAATAGTTTGTAATTTTTAATAAAAATTTATTTAATATATTACAGAATTTAATGTGAATATATAGTCATTCAATTATAAATTATTGTATCAATATATACTATTAATTTTATAATAATTAATATAAAATTATATTTATAATATATCATAATTAATTGATAATATAAAGAATTTTATAATAATAATGCTAGAAAGTTAAACTCGTGTAATTGCATACATAATTATAGACAGTAAGATAGGCCTTAAAAAATTAAATAATAATATAAAAATATATAAATTTTTAAATATTCTTAAAATTTCAACCTATATATACAAATGGAGAAAACTGACGATTGCCCTGTGCTATTGCGGTGTGTGGTCAATTTTTAGTACAGTTTTATGAACTGTAAAAAATTGTCGTATCTTACAACGTTTGATAAATTTTTACAGAAAAATTATTAAAAAAAATAAAAAAATATAGAAACAAACTCATTTATTTTTTATTTATCTAAATAGATTCAATCATTGTAGTAAATTTTTGCCATTCAAGAAATCGAATTCTGACTTAGCTTTTTTTTTGTTTTTAAATTTTATTTTATATGTTTATATAATAAAATAAATATTATTATTTAAATTGTTTATATATTTATATTTTATTAAAATACATTTTTATAATATGTTATTTTAATAAATATTTATAAATATTTTGTTAATTATATATAATAAAATAAGTTTTATTATTTGAATTATGTTTATATTTTTATATTATTTAAAAATGAATAAAAATAATATTATTTATTTTACATATTTAAAATAATAAATAATCTTTTTGTTTTTCTTATTATATTATTTAATATAATTTTGATTTTTTAAAAATGATATTAATATTGTATTCTGAAATTATATTTTTAATTATTTAATATTATATTTTAAAAAAAATAAAAATTACAATAATAATTTATTTAATTTTAAATTTATATAAAATAAAAATTATAATAATAATTTATTTAATTTTATATATTTATAAAATAAATAAAGTATTAAATAATAACTTATTTATTTATTTATTTATTTTGAGATATTAATCTTTATTAAAATTTATATATAATTATTTATTTAAAAAATATGTTATTAATATTAATAAACATAATTAAATAATATTATGTAGATATATTATATATATAATTATATATTTAATATAAATTACAAATACTAAAATTTTAAAAGTTGCAATAATATTCATAAAATTAAAAATGACATTAAGAAAATTTTAAAATAATAACAACAACATAAATCAACGGCGGGAACTAGAAATTTGAGTGATGTTTGGACATGTTTTTCTTGTGTGACCAGGAGTGTGACAATAAAAACAATTTTTTGCACAATTTTGTTATTCTCTAATGTCCATCTCTGTTCTTATCCTGCTAGACTTGGGTCAATCCTTTGAAATTCTTTTCAGTTTTGAATTTGGACACAAAGTTGAGCCCGTGTAACTTGGCCAATAGTCTGTGTCTGAGTTCTCCAAACTGACCTTCGTATACCTTAGAAACTTGTAAGGTATACATAAGAGATATGTAGATGTCAAAGTTGTTATGTGTGTGTAAGCATGAAGTAAGTACATGCGAGCATGGGATGTGAACTTTTTGAAACATGTCACAATCACACCACATTTCATCTAATCATACTGTAAATCTTTTTACTGGTTGAATTTCCATCAGATGTTGCATTTTTTCGACAAAAAATCTAGTGCTTGTTCTATCAAAAGTAATGACTCTGAGTGTTCGCCTTTGACTGTACATCTTAAATTGCTTTAGTTGCAACCTTCGAGTACATATTGCCAGCATTAATCATTGCATATACTTCCCTGCCTCTGTCAATAAAGAACTTATTGGAATGGGTGTATGTTGCCATGACTATGGAGCAAATTGGCAAGTTTCTGGTTTTCTTTAAGACCGAATTGATTGACTCCACTAGGTTTGTTGTCATATGTCCCTAGCATCGTCCATTGTCCTATACCAGTGTCCATTTTTCCCTTGAGATATTGTCCAACCATTGTGCAGCTTTAGGATTATTATATTTTATTATGTTATAATAGTAAAAGAATCTCAGTTCAATCATCTCATATGTTGAAAACAAAATTACAAATTAAATTAATATAACTAGTTAAGCAATTGTATAAAATATTAATGATAATATAGAGTACGTAAAAAATTAAAATTACCTATATTGACGATATCTTTCTTTAGTGCAGCATTTTTGAATCGTCGCGTGAAGTTTTGTGCAATATGTCTAATGCAATAGACATGGACAAAACTTTTTTCTGTCTAACCACTTCCATTCTGGAGTATGCACTTTTTATGGCCTCGTGACGATCTGGAATGAGGCACAATCCCTCTTACGGGGTTACATACCTTCTTAAGTTTTTCAAAAAAAAGAACAATGCATCACTAGTTTCACCTTCAACCACAACAAAGGTAATGGGAATTATGTTGTTACAGCCGTCTTATGCAACTGCCACTAATAAAGTCCCTTTATATTTGTCATACAAAAATATTCCATCCAGTTAATGCATGGCTTGAAGGTCTAAAACAACCTCTTGAAGAACACATTCCCCTCGTCAAATAAGTCACCCTTGTATGCCGGTTGTGAACTCAATTTCTAGATGAAGCCCGGAACATATAGTTGCATTACAACCAATTGTCTAGATAACCGATTTTCGAAGATATTTTTAATAGCATGTTGTTTCCCCAACCATCACTTTCTATAGTTGATTGTGTAACCGATTGTGGACTTTATGTGAGCTAAGATGGTTGCAATGGGTGTAAATGGATCAATCTCAATAATTTCACGAATGGTTTGAGAAATTATTCGTGATCCCAACTTGTTATGATCCTGTGAAATAAGTGGAGAAGCACATGTGTGGCATCCTTCAAGCTTCATTATTTTTCAGTGTTGCTCTTTAGTGCGCAATATAACGCGACATCTCCAGGCACAGTCGTTGTGAATGCATTCCACGACAAGCCTAGTTGTGCTTGACATCTTCACCTTGTAAGTGCAATGATTGACAATGTCAAATCTATTTATGGCGTCTTGCACTTGTTCTTTTGTTAGGAAGCGTTGACCAACAAATAGTGTTCTAGGTGGATACACTACCATTTCACAATAAATACATGGTCAAACTCAGAGTCATGTTCTTGTATTTGACTAGAAAAGTCTAGAAAATATGGCGATAGATTGTATAATGGTAATGGTTGTGATAGTGGAATGTTTGAAAGTGGGAGGGAGTCTTCTTTATCATCCTGCTGTTGAGATAGGATTTCATCTTCATCCTCGCTAAAAGGATCAACTACTTTAATTGAGAGACCCACAACAACATGTTCTTCAATGAGGGTTTCTTCAAGAGGCTGAGAGGGTAGGATTTGCTCAAATGGCTGGGAGGATATTTCATTGAGGTCCATGAATGGACCAGTTAAAAGTTGTGTGTAGGACTGAAGGTCAAAATTCATATCATATGTTGGAAAAGATGGATTTATGGTTTCGTAAGTTTAGTAAGGTGAAGGTGAAGGTGAAAGTTGTGGTGACTGGATTACATTTATAGTAAATGTAACATATAATTCTATACCTGATTGAAGCTGATTTGAATCGGGGATGTTGAAGAGTGCCTCGGCGTCTTCATCATCGTTCAACTCAACACATATGTAGTTACTAACTCCCGAGCCAAGTCTAACTGGGTAGCGAAAATGTATGGTTATCACCTTTCATTTTCGTCTCGGTTGAGTTTTGTGTGGATGACTTTCTTGATCCTTTGTAGAGTCACTCCTCTCTTTAGATGTATCAATTTGGCTGCTAATGAGGTGAACGTGACTCCTTCATTAGGACATTAGTTAATGGCACCATCAGAGTGAACAATGACATAAATTGAAGACATTTTTAGATTAAAGAAAGTGAATGATGAATAAGTTTAGAAGGAGAAAGTTCACAAGAACAAGGAACAAGCTTAGAGGGTTGAATGAAGAAAATGAACACGAATATGGTTATTTATAATGGTAAAATTAGATTCTCAGTTATTTAATGTTTCACCACGTTTTACGAGTGATGGTGACCTCTCCATTCACGTAGACAAAAAGATAGTGACTTCTCAGTCACGCAGACCAAGAGATAGTGATTTCTCAGTCATGCCTAGCATTAGATTCTCTTCTAATTCAAGTCATCCCATATACTTCCAAACAAGCTTTCTCTCCTCCCAAACAAAGATGCCTTTTGACATTCACGTAGACCAAGAGATAGTGACTTTTCAAGATCCCAAGGCTACTCTCTCGTACCAAAGTTTATCTATAAATATGTTCATCTAAGGCTATATGTTTTCATTCAAACTTACATCCATCTTTGTTCTTTGTTTCTCTCTGTCTTTGCTCCCATTGCTAAAAATATTGTTGTGGAAGCAAAATAAACACAGGTCTGCCTTCATTTTTACACATTACCATCATTAACTGAATATGTAAATCAATATTCTACATATAATGTGACTAATTTATTAATAACTGCATGAAATTGAAAACATGATTTCATCTTTCTGTCATTCAATGTCAAAACTCATTCCTCTAATTGTTCCTATACTTGAACAACTTGATTTTGCTAGGGTAACAAACCTAAGGCATCTTAAGGTAGGTCATGCATGGATAACATCTTTGGTCGAGAGGTGGAGACTTGAAATTCACACATTCTATTTTCCATTAGGGAAGTGCACCATAATCCTAAAGGATGTTGCACTTCAACTCGGGCTAAGAGTTGATGGTTTACCGGTCATTGCTCCAACAATGTTTGACTGGGAGGAAATGTGTGACATATATCTCAGTATTGTGTCAGTCAAGGGAGAGCCACTTATTAGCTCTATGCTGAAACTGAAGTAGCTGAGAAACAACATGTTGCCATTACCAGAAGAACCATCTGAAGAAGAAATTCACGCCCATTGTAAGGCTTATATACTAGGTTTAATTGGAGGTATTTTGATGCCTGATAAAACAGGCAACAAAGTACATCTTATGTATTTAACTTTATTAACTAATCTTAAAAGAACAAAACGATATAGTTAGAATTCTGCTTGTTTAGCTATGTTGTACAGGAAAATGTGCAAAACCACGGAAGTTGGTAGCAAAACAATAGATGATTGCTCATCACTGTTAATATCTTGGGCATGGTATCGCATGTCATATATTGCATTAATTTCTAGTAATCCACTAACATACCCTCTCGTGTGCAGGTGGAGCGAGGGTAGAGTACTAAACTTTCGAAATAAACCTCACATAATGTTGTGGGGTACAGATCAATATTTGCAAATATAATTAACACAAGACATTCGTTTGCAACAACATCAAAGGGTTTTCTTACAAACTTATTTGGAGTTAATTTTACAACTCCATCTTCAACACAAACTTACATGCGGTCTCTTTACCAACCAGATTTTGCTAATGAACCAAGTAATTCATCAAATGCATTCCAACAACTAGACCTTCATGATGATTCAAATCCTCCACAAGTTCATCCTAAAATCCCAGAGTAGCAACTACAACGATGAAACCCACTACGTCACAAACGTCGTCCTCGTTGTAGAACTAGCTACCATTATGGAGATAATTAATTATTAATGTTGTTATGAATTTGTTATCATCTTTATTAATGCACTTTATTTTTATCAATATTACTTTAGTAATATGAACATGTTAATTTTAAAATATTTGTCTCGAGTATAAATAATTAACTTATAATTTAATATTTTATTTACTTTTTAAAAATAATTTTTTATTTATAATAAAATTTATTAAAAATTATAATAGTAAAATTTTAGGGTTTAGGATATTAAAAATTATAATATTAAATAATGTAATTTTTTAAAAACTAATTTAATTAAAATAAAATTTTTATTCAAAATATCATTTTATCATACTAACATTTAAAAATATTAACTCAAAATTACATATTTAAATAAATAAATAAACAGAATAATATTTAATATATTTATTTAATTTTTAAAAATATAATTATTATTGTTTAAGTATAAAAAATTTACACATTAAGATTATTATCTAAAATAATATACTTATTATTTAAATATTTTAATTAATTTTTAAAAATATAATTATTATTTTTTCTAAAAATATTATTTATTATCTTAAATATGTAAAATAAATTTTAATAAACATGTAAAATAAATATTATTTTTATTTTTATTCATTTTCAAATAATATAAAAATATAAACATAAGTCAAATAATAAAACTTATTTTATTATATATATAATTAACAAAATATTTATATTAGAATAACATATTATAAATATTTATTTTAACAAAATATAAATATATAAATATAATTTAAATAATAATATTTATTTTATTATATAAAAACATAAAATAAAATTTAAAAACAAAAAAAAGTCAAGTTAGGAACTGAATTCTGAGTGACAAAAATTTGCTACAGTGATTGGATCTATTTGGGTAAATAAAAAGTGGATGAGTCTATTTCTATATTTTTTTAAATAATTTTTAAAAAATTTCACCGTTTGATGACATTAACGTGCTTTTAAAATTCTTATGGAATTTTTATTTTAAAAAGTTGTCGTACTTCTATCATATAATGTTTTTATACTTATGGTCTCAAAGTAATACTTGACCTAATAAAAATTCCACACATTATAATATTTTTAGTTAATTACATTATTATTAGAAACTATAAATTTTGAATTTAAAAAATTAAAGATCAAAATTTTAAAAAATATTCGATAAAATATGAAAATACATTTAAGTCAAATATAATGATAAATTTTTTTAGGCTCTTGTTCTTTTTTTTTTTTCTTGCACATCCATTTTGGTTGGCCTTCTTCAGCTCGGCATCCTAATCCATTTATCCATCTTCCAAAATTCAAAGTCATCCAATCTTAATCCATCGCTTTCTTCAACCAATTGAAAAGTTAGTATTTTTGAATCAATCTACATGGAATATATTTGAATATGCCTTTACCTTATATCCCAGCATCGTTAAATAGCCCCATTTGTGTTCACTCGAATAAACTTGAATTACATGCCAAAAATTAGTACAAAAAATACCACTATTTTGTATAAGTAATTAACTTTTTGCATAATCATAGAGTGCATCTTGTAATTATTGTGTTGTCTTGTATGAATAAATAAAAGTAAGATAAACTCATACAGATTAAAAAAGAAGAGAATTAAGCTGGTGAAAGAACAGGGAAAGGGTATGGAATAGGAATGGAAAATAGTTAAGCCCGCAATGGTGATTAACTAGTGGAGTACTCATACCCACTAACAGTGACAAATGCTTTGCAATTTGGAGTTGATCGTTGTGGAATCATAATTTACGATAAGAATATCAAAATCAAACACAAACAACTAGCTTCTCATCTTTATTTATTCATAGCTGTTTCTCTATTTGAAGACGCATTCGTTGACTTCAGATCACAATTTTATTTTAATCATAACTTAAAATTCAATTACAACTTAACATAATCATGAATTGACAATTTCTTGACTTACACATGACTGTTCTTTGGCTATCAAGAGTTTTGCAAATATGAATGCATATTTGGGAATGATATCGAACACTAGGCTCTCAAATTGCATAGTAATTAGCATGATGCGATCCCAACAGTTATTGAAATTACATTGTTTGCTCTCAAATATATGATTTTGAATGATTGAGTGAATCTTAAAATGCATTGGATCAATGGTACTTGTAGGACATGACGCTTCTTTTTTGGCCTGGCACATCGCTTTTTAGTGGGGTTTGATGTATCTCCAACCATTTCTGGCTCTGCGAGGCAGCCAAAGTGAGCTAAATTATGCTTTTCAAATGACAAATCATTTTTGGATTTGATTACCTCATACCCATATGGCAGGACAAGTGGACAACAAATATCTCAGTTTGATAACTTCTAAAAATTATATTTCCAAGACTATGATAAGAATACTTTTTAGATATAACTTAGCACGGCTCAGTCAGATTAAATACTAAAAACAAATTCACTAATTTAATCATTAATATATTATATAAATATGTTAAAAATACAAAATCTAATATAAATAAAAGATACAAAGGATATTCAACAAAAAATTTGCTTTATTTTAATTTAAGAAATCTGAAAACATTTTAGAGTTACAAAATTTGATACATGTAAAAGATGTAAAGGACATAATAAAATTCTTGCTTCACTTTAACGTAAGAAATTTGAAAAAAAAAAGTATAAAATTAGATTATTTTTTACATATAATTTTAAAAATATTAAATACTCACTTGTTATAAATTCTGAAAAACTTCCTTAAAGATCAGGTTGGTTCGTATTTGATGATTTTACATCTTTATCATGTATTAAAACCTTCGATCCTTATTTGTCTTATATTTTAGAAAATGTTACATATATTTAATCATGACTAATCTAATTTAACATTGTTTAATGATTGATTTTGTGATTTATTAATAGTCATAACATATGAAACAATTACTAAAAATATCTAATGAGTCTAAAAGACCATGGTGATTGAAATGGAGACATTGTCATTCGAGGAATGTAAGTCAAACTACTATTTTCTTTTTTCAGAAATAATTTTGTCTTCAATAATATGATTTTCTGACTTTATTAGTCTAGTTTCATTACAAAATCCTTTTGATTGATCCAAATTTCTAAATAACATAATTGGTGTACCAACTTTTAATTTGATATTGGAACAAGAAAGACATGAATCTCTAAAGGTGTTTAGAAACTCCGCAGTAAATGCCTCAAATGTTGTATAATGAAAAACTTTTGATTTCTTAATAGAACCGAAACTTAGATATTCTTTTTCATCACCTGGAACCAATGAAGAGCATACTCTAATTTGATCAACAACTTTAACAGCAGATGCATGTAAAAAATCATTAAAATCAATGATAAGAAATGTTTCAAGTATGTTTATTGTTGCATAACCATCATTTGGATTACTAAGTTTTCAATCTTTGTCATCTAAATCCATTGTGAAAGGTCCCTTAGTTCTTTAACATTTGAAGCACTTGCATGATTTTGTAAACATTTTTTTTTGTCAATGGTGCCAAAAGTAAAAAAAAAAACATTAATTGGTGCATTTACTATATCAAAATGACCTCTTCTTGATATACTATTGACAAAATTTGTCTAAAGTCACCTCTGAAAACAATCATTTTTTCCTTTAAAAGCTTGATCTTTATTATTAGAGTAACCTATGATGTCATTGAGACTCTTGTGAAAAGGCTTCAAAGCAGTGTTTAAGCTGAGCTAATTCATTCCACATTACTCTTGATTTTCTCAGTTTTATAAGTTGGACTAATTCACTTCCTTGATGAATGTTACAAGTTGATATCTTGATACTGGGAACTGGGATAGCAAACTCTGAAAATAATACCTCTCTTAAAATGTAAAGCAAAAGCTAATATTTTTACATAAAAGTTCTAATAGTACCACCATATTAGTAGAGGAAAAATATGTCACCTTGTTGCTCATCCACGACTTTTATTATTTTTTTCGAATATACTCCTATGCTCATATCCAACAACCAATACTTAATTTGTACAAAATTATTTTTAAAAAAATGGAATAAGATCATGTCTATTGAATCCTTCCTTAATTTATAATTAATTTAAAATGTTACATTAGTCGTTTACAGGTAAGGGATTTTTGTAATCTTTGTTTGATATTCTAAATAAATTGTATCATAATCAAGTTTTATATAAATATATTTCCCAACATGATTGTAATAAATAAGTCTTAAATAAGCAAGATTAATTTTACTTGACATGATCCAACCGAAAAAAATTAACATTTGGCAACATATTAGTTAACCAAATCAACAATATAATATATATTGGAAATGACTAAAACTAAAAATTTACTAAAACGTGAGAACTAAAAATATATTTAACCATAAAAGAAAATTTTAGAATTTTTAAAAAGTATTTTATTTTTTAAAATTTTGAATTACTTGTTACGACTCTAATTCTCTATCTCTGTCTCATTCACATACAAACATTATACTTTTTACTCAAAATCTTTCACCTTTAACATCAACATCAACTTCACCTACTTCTTCATTTTGAGTGTCCTCTCCACGAATCTCCAAGAGATAACATTTCTCATCATAGAGTGGTGATCTTTCAAAGCAGATCAGTCACGAGATTTATCTTTCCTTTTCATTTAAAATTATAGATGCTTTTTGTTTGGTTTCTCTTGATTTAAATGATATAACCATGTGTAACCAAACACCCTATTATCACTGGGTTAAGGTGGATAATTATGATGTAACTTATTTGAATTCTAATTTGATTTATGATACTGATATTATTTATTAATTTTAATTATCTCTTTAATTTTATTTTTTTAATTGGTCACTTAAAAGTAAATCTTAGTTAATTAATTGATAGACAACTGTACAATTAATAGGTTAAGAGAATTAAGATATAATTTGAGTTTAGGAGTTAAAAAAATTAATTTATCACTTAGACTTTTGATTAATTAATTAAGTTTAACAAATATAATATTTTTTAAATTTTTTATTTATATTGTTATTTTACATAATTATTAAGGTAATATATAGATAAACAAGCCTCTCTTTATTTTTTAATCATTAGGTACTAGTAATAATTAAATAATTAGTAATAATTTTAAAGAATTAAATTGAATTAGAAAATATATAAATAATCATGAGAAGAAACAGAAAATATAGGCTTTTATTTTTGTTTTCTTATAACTTTTTTTTTTAATTTTTATTATTTTTAATCTAAATACTCTCAACTATTGTATTTCTTAACATTTAAGTAACATTAACTATGAGTGTTTATAAATATAGTCTATGTAGAAACTTGTTTTGATATTTTTTCACATGTTTTAAGATGTCAACTTGTTTACAACAATATATTTTTTGTTTTTTATTCGTCTTGAGCTTAACAAATAGTTTAATTAATGTATATTTTCTGATTGATTGTCATGCTTTGCTCTTTTTCTTTCATCTGGTTACCATTTCAATGGATGGCTTTTCACCTTGCTTGTATTCCAATGAGAGAAAGATATTACAGTATAGCTTACAATGAACTCTAACATGTTTGTTTTAATCACACGAAATAAATATTACTTGTTTCTTCAGATAACTGAACACACTAAGTTAATCAAGAGAACATAATTAGTACTCTGAAAATTTTCAAAGGAAGAGGTTGATTGGCTAAGAAGGTGAACCTAAAGTTGAACCATAACATGAAAATCGTTGTTGAATAGGTTAGTCGCCAAATCGTCCGTAGGCCATGGATTTTCTTGGGCCAGTTTGCCATTGTAAAATTAAAATGCGTTGTTATTTGATTTGCATATCTTTTATCTCTGTTTTTATCCAAAAGCAATTTTTCATAAACAATTTTTCAGATGTGTTCTGTAAATAAATTTTAGTAGGGAGTTTAATACATTTTCAAAATTTAATTTCGATAGTGATTTTTAAATTACTTTTGAAAATAAATTTCGAAAGAGTAATTTATATATCTTAAAAATTAAATTTTGAAAATAAAAAATGAAAAAAATCCCATTTAAATAAATGTCACTTCATGGTATGATTTTGTTTGTCGTTCATGAGAGGATCTAAGCAAAGTTTTTGTTTTTAAAAACTAAAATAAAGATTCTATTTGTTGGAATGTGTGAATAAGTCTCACGTTGACTAAGAAGTGAAAAAATTTAGTTATTTCAACTACATTAAATGATTTTTTAAATTGGTCAAGACTATCCAGTTTATAGCCGTTTCTCTATGGTACTAGTTGTTGCTTCATTGAATTTGTTTCATTAATAAGATCACAATTCGACTTTGATTGTTATGGACTAGTACCACGATCGAGTTTTAGACAGGTAAATTTAATTTTAACAGCGGGCATAGTAACTATGAAAATGGCTTCCTCTTTAGTTCGATTATACGAGCAAATGCTTGAACTAAAATATGTTATTACTATGAGAGCCTGTACAATTATTGGGGGGATCTTTAGTACTGATTCTTATAGTACTGTTTGGGACGTGGATAAGCTAATTCTGGATCAAGGGAATGTAAGTATAGTAAATCCTTATTAGTATGAAGCCTTTTGAATAATGCCTAAAAATAAAATCATAAAAGCTTAGGTCTAAAGTAGACAATAACATACTAGTGTGAAGATATAGTAAAAGATTTATACTTGTTCGAACAAGTGGTATCAGAACCCAGGTCCTTAAATAGTGCCACATAGTAAAGGATGTGGGTATGTACAGTCCTAAAATAGTGCCACATGGATGATGCACAGTGAATCCCATATGATAAATCTCCCGAGTAGGACTAGAGAGGGTCTCATGCAACGAGGGCTAAGGACAGGTAAGGGTGCCTATAAGGCTTGATATTAAAAGGACTTCATCTCCACTAGTATAAGGTCTTTTTAATGATGTACAAAAATAAAATAATAAAAACTTAATCCAAAGTGAACAATATTATATTAGTACAAAAATATAGTAAAAGGTCGATACTTATTCTAAAATTATTGGACTAAAACCTAAGTTTTGCTTTTATACACAATTTTAAAATTTAACCCAAAAGAAAAGTGAAAAAATGCCTGCAAAAACTATAAGGCTGCTTTGACTAGACTAAAAAGGTTGTCAGTCAAAAATAGTAGATCGTCTGTGTATACCAACCAGCTTCGTAAATCTTAAATGAGAAATATTTGTAATATATTTTAAGTTATTAGTTCAATTTTATTAAAATTTTTATAATTAAGTGAATTTTATTATTTCTTATTTAAATTTAATTATTTTTTAATTAAAAATTAAAAGTATAATTTAAAAATTATATTTAAAAATATATTTATACTAAATAAAAATAAACAAATTAAAAAGATGTACAAATATATATATATATATATATATATATATAATTAAAATGATAAATGATACGAGCAATAAGTAGTCAGTAGATGACTACCGATAAGTTCTGAAGAATAAAAAGATAAAAATAAAATTAAACATTTTATAGTCATAAAAAATCTATAATAATTTTTGTAAAATCTTAAAAATTAAAAACGTATTTTATCTCTTATTAGATAATTATTATTATTAATTTTAAATTAATAAAAAATTAATAAATAGTAAAATTAATAGTTTATTTTAAAAATATATAAATATTTTTAAACAAATATATAGTATCTTTCAAATTTATTAATATTAGAATAAATACTAAAATTTATAAATATTTTATAGAAAAATAACTATTTATTAAATAAAAAATTTAATAATTATGGTAAGAAGATAATATTTATTTTAAAAAAAATATTTATAAATATACAAAATTAATTGTGGGATTATTTTTTATATATAATTTTTATAGATCATATATATAAAAATATAAAGTTTAAAAATCGTCAATTGCAATTTTTGATGTAGATTTAAAAGTTTAAAAATTAAAAAATAAAAAAATAATAAAATGTTAAAAGTCATTAACGGTAATTTTTCAAAAAAATATTAAAAATAAAAATTATTAATGTAATTTTTTAAAATAATAATTAAATAATAAAAAGTATTTAAAGTGGCCATTAATCATAATTTTGATAAAAATTTCATATTTTTTTTAATTTAAAAAATATATACATAAAAAATGCCTCAATTATGAGTAAAAGAATAACAAGAAATAAGTTTAAATTCAGAATGTTGGCCGGACAAAAATGTACATAAACCAAAAGAAATATTGATTTAAACTTGACTCCTTTGTCTCTTTGGATCATGCAACGATGCCCAATCAATCATACATCTGCTCCAGTGTTGATTAGTGTCCCAAATTCAGTGATTGAAAAATTAATAAATGATATTTTTTTTATTAAAATTAGTTAAAATATATTAAAATATAAAAATAATTATTTTATTTTATTTTAATATTTTATTTTAAAAATATTAATAATTATTAAATTAACAAGATCATATATTTTAAGTTAAAAATTAATAAAAATACATTACTTTCTTCAATATAAAATTTAAATAAAAAAATAACCAAATTATTTTATTAAAAATTAATTTAATTTATTTAATTATTCTAAAAAATATTTTTTAATATATTATTATAATATTTAATATTATATATATATATAATACTTTTTTATTTTCTTTCTTACATTTAAGTTATTTTTATTCATTTATTTGTACTCGTCAATGTGAGAGTAAATCGTAAATGACTATATTTTCACCTGTAACTATTTATCTATAGTCACGCTCTTGCATGTTCATGCATTACACGCTCAAATGTACACAATCATATTTAGTGATTTTTTCATTTATAAAAATGATATATTTAAACTGTATTACTATGCATAAATAATTAATACTAAAAATTATAAAATTTAATTATTTTTAAAATTATATAACTGTTTAAAAATTGTATAAGTTTATATCATAATCATAACATTCATAATAAAATTTAATAATTAAGATTTGTTTTTACTCTCTCGGTTAATATAACTCAAGTAAGAAAGTATTTTTATATAAAAATAAAAAATAAAAATTAACCATTAAATTTATAATAAATAGTCACATTTAAAATAAAAAGACATTAATTATAAAAAAAAAATTATAAATACTAACAACTAAAATGTAAAAAAAAAAATTTTAAATGTTACTTAACTTAAACTAATTTAAGAGTTTAATTTATAATGTGATCTAATAATAATTGTTATATCAATTATAATTAATAATTTTTATAATAATAAATTTGATAATTATACCCTATCAAGAATTTTGCTAGTTGTAACTAATTAATAGTGTAAAAATTATTACATAACATATCAAAATTAATTTAAAATTTAACGTTGATTCCACTGCATTCTTATCTAATGTTTTTAAATATATAAATTTATGGCAATTATACTTTTAAATAAAAATTAACAAAAATATGATATATTTTATAAATTTAGTGATATTGTTAAGCAAATTTAAATTTTTATTTAAAGATATTAAATATTTTTATAAAATATATTTTCAAATAAAATAATTTATGTATAAGTTAAGAGTTCAAATCATAAAAGCTATATATAGATTGTAAGTTATTTAGTTATTTAATCAGTTCTACAAAAATCTACTATTTAGAAAAACATTACGAAGGTTTATAGTATTTTAAGATATGATTTTAAGTTCTAGTTGAATTCTTTTTTCTTTTTTTTTGATATGGTGCTATGATTGAACTAAACTTCACTAATTATTGATTTAATTTATTTTGTTTACATCTCATATATAAACCTTCAAATTAGTGAGTTGTTGATTCATATTACTTGAAAATTCGATTATTCACCACTTATATTTTGTAACACATCAAAAAGTCCATATACACTAGCTTTCTAAGGCAACAATCAGAAATATTGAAGACTAGTGTACTAAGTAAGTAAAAAGAGACTTATTCTACAAATGCAGCTTATGCTTAACTCAACGATTTAAAATTTAATTTTTTACCAATTTCATATCTTGATTTGGGTTTAGAAGTTATCAGTAATGGAGAAAGTTAAATTTTTTATGAATCTTTTCTCCCTAATGTTTTGCATCATTATTGTGGGTTTACTTTCTCAAACTCTTGTACTAGGTATTCTCGTTAACTTGAAGACATTAATAATTGTCTCAAAGATTGTCCTTACTTTAAAAGAGTTTATTTTTAGTTGGTGATGTCAATTGCTCATTGTAATTTCCATGACCATACTACCATTTGGATTGTTACCTTTGGCACATGAATTGTATTTCTTATTTTGTCTATTCTTTTGTAGCTTTGGCATTAGAGAAATAATATGTTCTTTCATAAGAAAAAATGAAGTATCACATGTTTTGAATTTCATTAATTAATTTAAGAAATATTGTTCTCTGTTAATTCCAAATAAGTTAGCCATCAAGCTCACGTCTTTTTGGAAGATGCCATGAGACTCACCATCTTTTGAGTACTATAAAATTAATATGAATGGTAATTGTAGGATGAACTATATGAGTTATAGTGATGTTACACACGACTCTATTGGTAAATGACTAACTATGTTTACTTTTTTATTTTTTTAATAATTATGAGTTCACTCTTTGTGTTTAATTGAAATTAATCTTTTGGAAATTTCACTTGGTCATATTAAAAAGTTATCACATAGTGATTTTAGAATTTGATTGCTTAAAGCAGTAAACCTTATTTTGTAAAAATAAAGATTTTATTTATTTTGAAATGTGTTCTATTATGTAATATATTTATCATTTCATGCAAAGCTTCTTTTATTTACTTACATGTAATGTTGTTTACAATGTTAATTCAATGGCTAACAAATCAGGCCATTTAACACATTTGTCTGAATATCTCTTTCACTCTCTAGATAATCCTCTAGATGCAATTTTTAGTTCTAAATAATTTATATTTTCTATACTTAATCTTTTTATTTTTTATTTCCCTTTTTATCAAAATAAAATAAAACACATTTAGTATTCTTAAACATCTATGTTGACAGTGAATAGTTACAATTTTTTAATGTATATTTAATTTCCTCTGTTAAGTCTTAGTTTTTTTCCTTCTAATAAAAAAAGTTAACTAAATTAATATAATAATTTTAGTATTTATATTTTAATATTGATTGGGATGTTTCATGTATTTATTTTTTAATACCAAATTATTATAATATAAAATAGTAATTAATCACTTTAGTGAAATTACAGAATAAATTTAAGAGTAATTTAGGATTGAATTTAGGTCTTCTTGAGTTTTTTTAACTGTGTTGTGATTAGAATGATTAAATTGACATCGTAATGCAGAGTATTAAGTAGGAACATTAAAATGATGAAATAGAAATAGTATCAAATTGAAAATAATTACAAAAATGTGCTAAACAAAGACGTAATTGCAGGAATAGAAGACATAAAATGAACACAAAGACTGGAAACAAATTGCAGTATTTATAGACAAATGAACTACCACCATTCTCCTCTTTTCGTAGGCATTTCTCAGTAACTGTCTTCTACATGTGCTTGCCTTCAACTGTTGATGCCCATTATCCAAGACTGCTTATGATTGTGCTGATGATTGTGACTTCTTCCATAATTGCTATCGTCCATAATCTTTCTTCGTGTCTCAGACCTTCAACTGATGGTAATCGCTTTGAACCTTGTAATTCTTTCGATATCACTTTATGAGCCCTATCATGTCTCTTGAACTTAGAATAATTCCTTGCTCAACTCTTTTTTCGACCAATTATGAAGGAAATCTAAGAGCTCATTCAGTTTGGGACTTGAAAAATCCTCGAAAACTCCTCGAAAGGCCACCCTCTTTTTAACAAAGAATGGGTCTTCTCATGGCCCTTCAAAATTACTCGAAATATGGCCTTCTTCTTGATAAAGAATGAGGCTTTCTTCATGATCCTCCAAATCTCCTCGAAATGTAGTCTTTTTGATAAAAAAAATGAGACTTCTTTGGACCTTCCAAAATTCCTTGAAAAGTAGTTCTTTCGACAGGATTTTGGGACTTAGAATATTTTCCTTGTCAGTTTCTATATATTGACAACTTTTGGCTTCCTTCATTTTGTGGTCATGACAAACTCCCAAAACTTCTCGAAATGCCGCCTCTTTTTCAACAAAGAATGAAGCTCTTCTGTCAGTCTTTATAGAAACAAGTTGGACACTAGTTCTTTCAACAAGTTTTAAACTTAGATTTTTCACAGGTTTCTGGCTTATTAGGGTGTAGGGACCTATGATTCTCTTTGATTTTAGTCAAAAGATATGTTCATGTTATTGCTTTCTAAAGCGTGTTCCTTTTTACAAAAGCATAGCCTGTTTCCTATCATGAAAGTCTAGTTAGGACTTTCATAATTTAGAAAATTTTCCTTCCCCAAACAATATCAGTAGTATGTTTTAAAATTCAAATTATTTATTTAAATTTTTATAATTAATGTTAGCATTAAAATAATACTTTTATGACTACATTCTTAATTTAGTAATTAAAGTTGTTAGTATAAGATATTTTAACTTTTAGATTTTAAAATTTCTACGTTTTGTCTTCGTTAGTCATTTTAGTTCTTTAAACAACACATCGTCAACTAGGGGTGAACAAAATTTCATAACTCGTTTGAATTCGATGAAATCAAAAGATAAATTTTTATGTTAAATTAGATTGAATTGGATTTTAATTTTTAGTAGATAATTTGTTTATCAAATTTAAGTGGTCAATTTCGGTTCTTTTAATTTTTAACCGTTGGAAACTGAACCGATTGAATGCATAATATATTTTGTTTGGTTAAGCACATGTGTAGTTATTCAGTCAACAACGATCCTTGCACTTCTCTTAGAAGCATAAGGGGCAATGTAGCCTATACAATGCATTAATGCTTGCCCACTGAAATATGTACTACCATTTCCATCTATGTTTTCTATGCATACATGATCATGATAGAAAAAAAATAGTTATCTTATTAGTTAGTTGTGTTCAAAAAGAGACACAAGTGCAAGAAAAAATAACTTTGAGGAGGAAATATGAAAGAGGGCCATTCAAATCTATAAACACAAAATATGTTTAAAATAAAAGGTCTAACATAAAAATAGAAAATTCTGTTATAAAATAAACATAAAATTATAAAGAGCAAGTGAGAAAATAAAGAGAACAATATAGAGAGAAAGAGAGAATCTCAATTTTATTTAACATACCCTCAATACAAATGAGATACTTATTTATAGGCTTAAATATATAATCGAAGAATCTCATTTTTTTGAATGAGAATTAAACAAAACAGTCACAAAATCATAAGTTATAAAGAATATGAGGGGTTATGGACATTCACACATATAATAATTCATAACACTTCCCCTTGAATGTCCATTATTTGAGAAGATATTTCATAACATCTAACTAGAAAAAATCCAATGGGATAAAAACCTAGTGAAAAGAAAAATATATTATTATTTAATACGATATTATATAGTGCCTCATTAAAAACCTTGCCAGGAAAACACAATAGGAAAAAATCATAGCTAAGAAAAAAGAGTGTAGAGCGTATTTAATTCTCTCCCTCATGTGGACAATCATTTCTAAGACAACGAAATTCAATCTTGTGAACTAATTGTTCAAAAGTTTTACTTGGAAGTCAGTTTGTGAAAATATTTGCTAGATTCTCACATGAACGAACTTATTGAATATTTATATCACCATTCTTTTGAAGATCACGGTGAAAAAGAATTTTGGAGAAATATGTCTTGTTCTATCTCCTTTAATATACCATTCTTTCAATTGAGTAATACGCACAACATTATCTTCACATGTAATTGTTGGGGTCATTTTTCCTGAAAATAAACCACAAGTTTCTTGCACATGTTGAATCATAGATCTCAACCAGACACATTCTCGACTTGCCTCATGTAATGCTAAGATTTTTGCAGGATTGGATGATGTGGTTGTTATAGTTTGTTTCATAGATTGCCATGAAATGGTTGTACCACCACATGTAAACAAATGACTTGTTTATGATCTACCATTATGTGAGTCAGACAAAAAAATCACATCTATATAACCAATCAACTCAGGTTTAGATTTATTTGACTAAAATAACCCATATCCATTATACCTTTAAGGTAACAAAATATATGTTCAACTCCATTTAAATGTCTTCTTGTAGGTGAAGAACTATATCTTGCTAATAAGTTAACATCAAATAATATATCAGGTTGTGTATGATAAGCAAGATATGTTAGTGCCCCAATTGCACTAAAATAAAGTACTTCAAGACCTAGTAGTTCATCATTCTTCTCTCAAGGTTTGAAATGATCTTTGTTTACATCTAGTGACCTTACAACCATTGGAGTACACAATGGATGTGATTTATCCTTATAAAATCATTTTAACACCTTTCTAGTATAAGTTTCTTGATGCATAAAAATTTTATTCTTTACATTTCAAGTTGTAATCCAAGACAAAACTTTTTCCTTCTAAGGTTCTTCATTTCAAATTCTTTCTTTAAGCAATTTACTGTTTTTGAAATCTCTTCAGGAGTTCCAATGATGTTTAAATCATCAACATAAACAACAATTATTACAAATCCATTATAAGATCTTTTTATAAAAATGCATAGACAAATAGGGTCATTTTTATATCCTTCCTTCAATAAATATTCGCTAAGGCGATTATAGCACATGCGTCCAGATTGTTTCAATCCATAAAGTGATTTACTAAACTTGATTCAATAACCTTCTCTATAATTTGAATTTTATGCATCTAGCAAATTTAAACCTTTAGAGAGTTTCATATAAATGTCATTATCAAGTGAGCCATACAAATAGGCTGTAACAACATCCATTAGTCCTAAATTAAGTCCTTCATTTACTGCTAAAATGACTAAGTATCAAAAAGTATTTGCATCCACTACAGGTGAATATGTTTCTTCAAAATCAATGCTAAGTCTTTGCGAAAAACCTTGGGCAACAAGTCATGCTTTATATCTCACAATTTCACCTTTTTCATTTTGTTTTATTTTGATTAATATACTTTTCATATGCTTTATTTTTATAGTTTTTACCAATTTCTACTTATTTGAATAAATTGGGCATATTATAAATAAATGCTTTAATTTTGTATTTTCGGTTATTTTGACCTCTGACTACTATTTTGGCCATAAATTTTTCTACAGATATCGTTTTTGGCTGATTCTAGTTGCATTGGATTCTACACATCTAGGGCTTCAAAATGCATATATGAATACCTAAATTTGAAGTTATTTTTAATTTTTTATGATTTTTTGAAGTTGAGGTAAATTTACTAAATATTTTTGTGGGATTGCATTTGGACCATTATTATTTAATAATTGTATTTGAGCTTTTAGATATTATTTAGGCCCAAATTTTAGCCACTTAATTTACCCTAATCAGAATTTATAAATAGACTAATAAAGTTCTGAATTAGGATATGATCTGATTAGACACTTTGAGATTTTGAGACTTGGTCGAAATAAGAATTCTTGTTTTTAATTTCTCTCGAACTCTCATTCTTTTCTCATTCTTGCATGGGTTAAGTGTTTCGATGGAAAACTAAATCTCTTGTTCAATTTGCAGAATCCAAAACGTCATAATTTTGACTTGAGTTATGCACTAAATTATTCCGAGTTTGTTCTCTTTTCTATCTAATATCAGAATTGTGTATTGCGATTGTAATTGACTTTTCTGTTGTTAGAATTCAAATTAGAACTTGATTGATGCTCTAATTTGATAATTAATGCAGATTAGGTTAAATGATTATTTTATTTAATTCATAACTCTATTCAATTAGGTTATTCAATTGAATTAATAATTGAATTGAGTGATTATTCAAACATGGATTTAAATCTTTAGATACTCTGATAGCCAGAGTTACACACAATTGATATTCTGTGAATTGATCTTTCTTAATTTATTTTTACACACTTTAATTCTGTCCATAATTTAATTTGATTAATTTTTAATTTTCAAAATTTCAAAAACCTTATTTGTATTTTTTAAAAGAAAACCTAAAATTGAATTTGACTAAGAATGTATTTCCGTAAATTGACCTAGGTTTGGCTCTATATTACAAAATCTTGAGAAAACTTAGTTATTTTAATAGCGACTCGGCATCATCTATCAAGTCTTTACATCCTTATTTTAGTCGCCTTGATTCTTAGTTCCTTTTCTTTTTCGGGGATTTTTATCTTTGGAACCAAAAGGTCTACCACACTTCATACGTGATTTAGATTGATTTGCAACATTAGATTGTCCAATTGGAACATTGATTTTGATTGGAGCATTAGCAACCGTCACATATGATTTACTCATTGTTTTAGGATTCGTAAACACATTTCGTAGTTCGTTGGCTAAACCTTACAAATGAATTATTTTTTGAACTTTCAATTCACACTATTTTGTTCGAGGATCAAGATGAGATAAAGATAATTCATTCCAACCTATCTCCTTTTCCAAATGCTTATTTTCCCCCCTAAAGTAGGAAACGTGATTCATCAAAATGACAATCAGCAAATCTAGCAGTGAATAAATCCTCTGTCATTGGCTCAAGGTATTTTATTATAGATGAAGATTCATAGCCAACATATATTCCCAACCTTCTTTGAGGACCCATCTTAGTGCGTTATGGTGGAGCAATAGAAACATACATCGCATATCCATAAATTCTAAGATGAGAAATATTTGGTTGTTGACAAAAAAAAAACTAATTGTAAAGGGGAGAACGTATGATAACTTGTTGGTCTGATGCGAATAAGTGTTTGCAGCATGCAAGATTGCATGTTCCCAAGTAAAAATTGAAAGTTTTAATATCATTATTAATGGTTTTGTAATTAATTTTAGATGCTTGATTAATGGTTCAGTAAAGTCCATTTTGAGTATGTACATGTGCTATATAATGCTCAATATCAATTCCAATAGACATACAATAATCGTTAAAAGTTCAAGATCTAAATTCACCAGTATTATTAAGGCATATTTTCTTAATTGGATAATTAGGAAAATGAGTTGTTAAACGAATTATTTGTGCAAGTAATCTCGCAAATGCCTGGTTGCAAGTTGATAACAAACAAACATGTAACCATATAGTTGATGCATCAATTAAAACCATAAAATATCTAAATGGTTCACATGATGGGTGTATTGGTCCACAAATATCACCTTGTATACTTTCCAAAAAATATGATAGATTTATTTCCAATTTTAGCTAGTGATGATCGACTAATTAATTTTCCTTGGGAACAAGCAAAACATGAGAAATTATTAGATTAAAGAATCTGCTTGCTCTTCAATGAATATCCACATGAATTTTTAATTATTTTTTGCATCATAATTGATCTAGAATGGCCTAATTGTTTATGCCAAATAAAAAAGTTATCATGATTTGTAAACTTCTGGTTTACAATAATGTTTGTTTCAATTATATTTATATGTGTGTAATATAAATTAGAAGAAAAAGAAGGTAATTTTTCTAACACACATTTTTTATTTGAGATAATTTTTGTGATATACATGTATTATTCTTTTCCTTCATTTGTTGTTTCAATACGGTGTCCATTTTTGCAAATATCTTTGAAACTTAATAAGTTTCTATGAGACTTAGTAGAGTATAATATACTAACATTGTGTAATTTTGTTCCACCAGACAACAATATATTAGCTCTACCGGAGTTTTTAACAATCTCTATACTACCAAATATAGTACTCATATTAGCTTGTTGTATCACTAAATGCGAATTTTTTTTTTTTAGAATTGTGTGAGTTGTTACGCTATTAATAAGTCATATGTCTTTATTGTTAGTTTTGTTCATAAGAACATTCATTCTTCATTGTAAAAAAAATAAAAATTTAGATACTAAAAAAATTGGTAAAAAATTATTATTATTATTTACACTGACTATATTAAAATTTAATTTAAATAACAACTACATTAATGAAAGAACAACTAGAACACATGACAATTTATTTTAACTTATATATATATATATATATTATATTAGAGAGGAAAAAAAATACATTAAACATAAATTAACGTATAAGAAAAAAAAACATAATAACAACAAAAAAAAACTTATTTTCAAACATTTCCATTACTAATGAGATGGTCAATTTTTCCATCAAAACCAACAAAAAAACCAACAACATCTAAGTGAGTAACGTCCATATGATCATAAATAGAGTCATTATCATCTTCACAAATAAAATTTGTCTCTACCTTCTTTCCCTTATTTTTAAGTGATTTTTGATAAAGATCAATAAGATGCTTTGGTGTACGACAAATACGTGACTAATGACTTTTGCTTCCACAATAATAACATATGTCTTTTATATTTTCACTACTTTGAGTACCTTACCCTTTTCAATTTTTTCACCATTTTTCCACTTCTAGTGTGAAAATATGCATTTCTGATTATCACTACGACCATGTCCATAACCATTACCATGATCATGATTATTGTTACGTCCACGACCACGACCACAAATATGACTACGGTCACGACTATGACTGTAAGTTTGTGCAAAATTGCAATAGTCACGAGTTGTTTCATTCACTTCTGTGAATGAAGCAATACCAGTTAGACGAGATTCATGATTTTTTATAAAAAAAACTCATTATTTTGCTCAACTACAAGGAGACAAGAAATTAATTCAGAATATTTTTTGAATCCTTTTTCATGATACTGCTGCTGCAGGAGCACATTAAAATCACATCTAATGTGCTTCTGCAGCAGTAATATTGTGAAAAGTAGAGAATGTTTTTCCTAACATATCCTCATCAGTGACCTTTTCTCCACACAATTTTAATTGAGATGTGATTCTAAATAATGCTGAATTATACGCACTAACAATTTTAAAATCTTGCAAGCGTAAATGCATCATAACGAGCTTTTGGTAAAATGATTATTCTTTTGTGGTTATATCTGTCTTCTAAATTATTTCAAAGCACAAGTGAGTCTTTTATCATGAGATATTCATTTTTCAAACCTTCATGAAGGTGGTGACGAAGAAAGATCATAGCTTTAGCCTTATCTTGGTTAGATGCTTTATTTCCTTTTTTGATAGTATCTCCAAGACCTTTTGCATCTAAATGAATTTTAGCATTTAATACCCATCATAAGTAATTTTTTCTCGTAATATCAAGTGTGACAAATTCGAGGTTCGTAAGATTTGACAAATTTAGTACTTCATTCAAGAATATTCCTTTCTTTCAAAAGTGTGTAGTAGAATCTCGTGCTGATAACGTGTTATAAAATAAACTTAAAATTATAAGGAGCAAGTGAGAAAATAAAGAGAATAATATAGAGAGAAAGAGAGAATCTCAATTTCATTTCACATACTCTCAATACAATTGAGATACTTATTTATAGGCCTAAATCTATAACTGAAAAATCTCATCTCTTTGAATGAGAATTAAACAAAACGGTTACAAAATAGTAAGTTATAAATAATATGAAGAGTTATAGACATTCATACATATAATAATTCATAACAAATCCAACATTATTGAACTGGAAATGCTGAAAGTAAACACAAATAAAATTTGACACAAGAACCTTAAGGTCTAATGCAATTATAAACTTTGATGTGATTATAAAGTACCAGGGAAGCTTTTGGACGTGAAGTTTAAGTATTGGTGAAGCTTTCTCCACTTCTCTCATTTAAAGTACTAATAAAGCTTTTGGACTCGTGGGTTTAGAATTTGTTTAACCTAGTAATATGACATAAGTTATTATATAGTCATCCAAGTCACAATTTTTTCTTTTTCATTTTCAACCATTTTTTGACTTGGGTATAAGAGAATGAAAGATAGGGTTGGATTCATAAATACGGTTGTTGTTCTCAATGGTGGTAGTGTGTGGAAGAAGAGAGAGCAAAATAAGAAGAAAAAATGAATTTAAAAAGAGGAAGAGAACATAAGTGCATAACCAAATTTTTGTATCGCTCCTCTTTGTCGTTCTTCCTCTATATGTTACTTTTTTGCACTACTCCCTATGTAACGCTCCAAGTTTTGTAAACAATTTGATTATTAATATGAATATGTGGATTGCTATTTGAATATGTATTTGATGTATATAATGATGTGAATATATGTGTATATGTGTGATGACGTAGACATGTATGTATATATGCATATGAATGTGTGTATGTGTTGATTATGTATTGAGAGATTGGATATGTTTGAGCTGATTGAAAAAATAGGCTAAGTGTGTGCTATAGCGAGAGGATTCTCGTTGTAGTGAGAAGGCCTTGGGTGAATGACATGATTTTGTTGTGTTCTCGCTATAGCAAGAGGCTCCTCGCTGCAGTGAGAGGGTAACAGAGGAAGGTGTATTTCTAAATGCAGTCTCGCTAGAGCGAGATTATGCAGAAACCAGAGTATAGTTTGGTCTGATATTTTCACTATAGTGAGAAGAGGTCTCACTGCAGTGAGAGAAGTCTCCCTATAGCGAGAGTATCGTGACTTATTAGGTATTTGAAGGGTTTAGGGTTTGGGTACCCTTCTGTTCAAGCTTTTCCTTGGAGTATGGCATGGATTACTTCAGCGCCATAGCATCTGATACTTAAACATTGGCTCGAGGCATTTTCTATACCCGTTCTTACCCTGAAAAAGCAGGGGCACCTTGCATCCTTGAACCGATAACCATTTTCCCTCATCCTTTCTTTGATTCTTTCGACCCCAAACCCTTTCTCACCTATTAAATTGCCTCCAAAGTCGTTTGCGTGCAAGATTAAAGGTTAAAATCATGTTTAGGACGCTTGGAGGTAAGTTTTATGGGTTAGGGTTTCGATTTTTGTCCTTTTCTTTCATTTTCTTGATTTCTCATGGAGATTTCCATGTGTTTAGGGCAAAAATTTTGTGTTGGAAGCATTTTCGTTGTTGATTTATGTTGTGGGTCTTCATTCTGAGATAAATGGGAGACTCTTCTCTATCTCATATTTAAACTTCGTTTATAATTTTATGCGATGGGTTGTAATTGAGTTAGAGCATAAGAAAATGTTTGCATTGGTAGGAAATTTGTGTTAGTTATAATATGGTAGATGTTGGATAATGTGTGTGATGAAAATGATGTGAATTGTAATATAGTTGTGATGGAAAACATGTGTTTCAGTGTAATGTAATTGATATGCACGAACACGTCATTGATTGAGGATGAATACTATGAAATAAGTGAAAATGTAGATGAATATGTGTGAATGACATGTTAGTTGTGTTTGAAATGTTGGAAACTATAAATGGTTATAGCGATGCACTAGGGGTAGGGAAGATAGAGCGGTAGAAATACCTTGGAAAAGAGACGGTGGTGACATCAACAGTGATTGTAGATGCACCACAGGCCACACATTCTCTTCCTGACTCGGCCTCTGACTAACACCTTTGCTAAGGAGCCTGTGACTGTATATGTTGTATCTGTGAGGCGTGGGCTAACTGGTGACCATCCATGGTATGAAACTGAGTAAGTCCCTGAGGTTAAGAGCGTCAGAAAACTGTGATCACAGTGTCACAGTGAGCGTAGCTAACGCGCAGTGAGCGCACATGTATGTTTGTGTGTAGAATGTTGAAGGTGCAGTGAGCGCACCTGTATGTGCAATGTGTGCACATGTATGTTTGTGTGTAGAATGTTGAAGGTGCAGTGAGCGCACCTGTATGTACAACGTTGTAAATTATTAATTTGTGTTTGTGTGATGCTTGGTTTGGACGATGTTGTAATTATACGAAACGTGCATGACGAGTCTCTATGCTTGTGTGTATGTGTGTGTGTGATAGTGTAGAGTACTCATCCTTATATTTATTTTTTAAGTGACTAAGATGATCAGCACCGGACTCAGTGAAGGAATGGATGAAACTAGTCTAAGACTTAGAAAATTATTCTTTTGAAATTATGATGTATTAATTAAGTTCTGTAGTAATGATTTAATTCAAACTTATAATTCATCCTTATTTTGAAATACTTTATTAAAATTATGCATTAGAAACTATTTGAATGAAATTTTATTATTCCCATTTTATTGCGAAATTGATTTATTTTAGAAAATTAAAATTAAGGTGTTACACCCTACACCACTCCTTTTGATTAATCCATTGATGATGGTGATGGAGAGAGAATAATCTGATGTAACTCATTCCAAAATATTCGTATCCAACCAACCTGTCACTTAGAGAACTTGAGATCAAAATCAAACATAAGCAGAGGAAATTATGCATTCGATGGTTGTTTCTAAATTGAGTTATTTCAACTTAAATAACAGTGTTATCTAACCCGTATCCAGTCTTATTATCAACATGTAGTAATATAATACTGTTTAAGTATTCTGCCTAGGAGTACGTTCGCAAAAATGAAACTTAAAGGAATTGAAAGGCGCCGCACAAGCAGTGGAACATGTGATTTAATTCGATGGCAAAGCAAAGAACCTTACCATGGCTTGACATGTGGCGAATCCTTTTGAAAGAGAGAAGTGTCATATAAGTAATATTTTTTTTTAGTCATTAATATTGTTAGCATAAAATATTTTTGTCCTTAATATTTTTACAATCTTTTATCTGTCATTTTTCTTCTTCATTTTTCAAAAGATATAACGATAAAAGTAAAAAATAAGATATTTGTATCAATACAAGTTGAAGTACAAAATCCCTTTTAGGGAGAAATATGAAATACTATATTGTAAATGTAGTCGATACCTTCTCTAACGTAGATGAGTATTTGATACTAGACTGTATATGCGCACGCCGTTTTGAATCTTTTGATATCTTCACTTTTGATTATAAATTTATAGTGTTTTTTAAATATAATAATTAAAAATAAAATTATTCAAACTTGATATTCAGTGACATAAAAATCATTAAAATAAATTATATTTACACACATAAGCGGAATTAAGTTATATCAACTATTTTGATAAAAGTCCCTATAATTAATAATGATTTATAAATATTAAATTTATGGATTTAACAGTTGATTAATATGATACATTTATGTTAATAGTGTATATTAAATTTTTAATAATCATACATCTATAAATGTATAATTTTATAATAAATATTTAGTAATAAAATTATTAAATAAACTGTTAATTAATTTTGAAGTTATATAATTTTTGTGTCAATTTAGTGCATTTAATAATAATTTTTAATTTAATAGTTGAATTAGTTAATTTTAATATTTATAAACAGTATAATGTAAATATATTTTATATTAATTATGATATAAATCAATAATTTTTATTAATATAATAATTTATGATTGAATATCAGGATATTTAAATCAAATTTTTGATAAAAAAAATTATGAAGCGAAATAAAGTTTTAAGTTTCTAATAACATATTGAATATGTCTTGTCGTAAGTGGTGTGGTGTTTGGCACGGAGACGTAGGGGGGAACGGGGAACACATCTCGTAGTGCTGATCGTACATTTCTTTTCAAGCTACATTTCAAAAATTAAAAGGGTTATATAAAGGGAAAAAGGTTTAATTTAATTCAACTAATAAAACACTTTTTACTGTTAAATCAGATTTTTAGATTTATTATCGCTCTTGGACACTTAAAAGAAAAGCGCTAATTCCTAACATTTTTTATGTCTAGGAATACGTGGTAATGTCTTAATCTGATTATATGTAATTAAGTATATTAATATTATTAATTATTAAACGTTATAATAAAAAATATTTTAATTTATGAATTTGAGTAAAATTGGCATCCATCGTTGAACAGTTTCCTCCCTTTGGGTGTATCGTTTCCGACGATGCTTTCATTGATTTGATTCTGACATTATAGTCGGAAAATAATGTAAAAAGAGAACTATAATTTGCAAGCTTGAATTAAGCAGAAAATGGAAAGCAGTGGATAACTGTTGAACATTTTGTTTGTGTTGTGTTGCGTGTGGGCACTTAGCCAATTATTGTGATTTGGGAGCAAAAAACGAATGAGTGGCCTTCCCTTCTCATCCTATATATAGCATTCCTACCCCTCCCACTGTTCTCTCAAATCACTTCGCTTCCTCTTCTCTCCATACATTATCATCTCAAACTCTTTCTTCTCCAATCTCTCTATTTTCCCTTTCCGCAGGTTCGTTCCGCTAATCCACTGTACCCTTTCTCTTTACCGTATCTCTAGTTTTTTTAACAAATTATTAGCCTAGCCTAGGGTTTAAACTTTGAACATTCATGGGTTTGTCTTCAATTTTTCATGTAACGGATTTGCCTTGTCTTATATATACATAATTTATTTTCATTTTTTTTTCCTCTCTGCGTATCATTCTTTTTGGTTTTACTCTCACTCACTACGCTTGGTTTTATATATATATATATATATATATATATATATACTTCTATTATGCCATGCTTCAATTCAATACCCTTCACCTAAAGACGAAATATTTATTGTACTTTAATTTCCCCCTTCTCCTTTGGGAAAGGTGGGTGGGTTTTTCTGTTTTTTTTTTCACCTCCATACTCGTACTTCAAAAAAAGATTTTTTTTTTTCTTGCAAGTGCCAACTATAATGAGTTAATTGTTTTCATATGCTTTTCCATTATTTTATTGAATTGTAGTATCCCTCATGTGCCAGCATGTGTTGTATGTCTTTCTTTTTCCTGGGCTCTGGCCGTTCTTTTTCAGCCTGGTTTGTTATTCCTTAGAAAGAGGGACTTTCGTGAATTGCTGTTTTCATATTCCTCGGTGTCACATTACCCTTGCCTCACAACATCCCCCTCATAGTGAAAATTGTTTTGTTTATGGAGTATTTATTTGTTCATGTTTTGGACTTAATTATTAACCATTTTTCTGTTTGTCCTCCAAATTGATTTGTTGTGTAGAATGGGAAGTACTGGAAAAACTGACTATGGTGCATTCACTTATGAGAATCTTGAGAGAGAGCCTTACTGGCCAACGGAAAATCTTAAGATTTCTATCACTGGGGCCGGGGGTTTTATTGCGTCACACATTGCGCGGCGCCTCAAGAAGGAGGGGCATTACATTATTGCTTCTGACTGGAAGAAAAATGAGCACATGACTGAGGACATGTTCTGTGATGAATTCCATCTTGTTGATCTCAGGGTCATGGAAAATTGCCTAAAGGTTACTAAGGGGGTTGACCATGTTTTCAATCTTGCTGCTGACATGGGTGGGATGGGTTTTATTCAGTCCAATCACTCTGTCATTATGTACAACAACACAATGATCAGCTTCAACATGATTGAGGCAGCCAGGATTAATGGCATTAAGAGGTTAGCCATCTTGCATATCATTTCAATTGTATGTTCATTGGACCAATGTCTGAACAAGCGTTTATGATGTGGTCTCAGTTCTAATTACATGACGATGTGCTTTACCTGTTCCAATTTTTTTTTTTAGGTTTTTTTATGCCTCTAGTGCTTGTATCTACCCTGAATTTAAACAGTTGGAAACTACTAATGTGAGCTTGAAGGAGTCTGATGCATGGCCAGCTGAGGTTTGTTGGTGATCCTTTTAAATGTTCAATTTATGTTGGTTCTTCATTTTCACATTAGGATTGGGATTAATGTGTTTAATTTTATGACTGTTTTTAGCCACAAGATGCATATGGGCTGGAAAAGCTAGCAACAGAGGAGTTATGCAAGCACTATAACAAAGATTTTGGAATTGAATGCCGGATTGGGAGGTTCCATAACATATATGGTCCTTTTGGGACATGGAAAGGCATGCTCTTAATTGAATTGAGAACTTATGGTTTTGTTTTTTTTTTTTTTCCAAATTGAGTAAATTGGTCGGAAACTTTTTAATTTGCTTACCTTTTGGATTTAATAAGTTTGTGTTTTTGTTGTTTTGCCTTACAGGTGGAAGGGAAAAGGCTCCTGCTGCTTTTTGTCGCAAGGCAATCACTTCCACTGATAAATTTGAGATGTGGGGAGATGGATTGCAAACACGATCATTCACCTTCATTGATGAGTGTGTTGAAGGTGTGCTTAGGTATGTCTTGGCTTTTTGTGGCTCATAGCTAAATTACTGTGTTCTTTCTAGGTTTTCATGTTTAATATTAAGACTAGGAACATGTGATTTTTATGATTGATGAAAAACAAAGTAGGTAGAGTAAAATTTAAAGTTAAGTTATGTTAAGGAGTTGTCAATTTCTTTAGTATGTTTCTTTGCAAAATCCGGTTATTTAAAATTGGGGCTTTTTGAATGAAAAATCATTAGTTTATCCAACACTATTGGATTAAATGACTACAAGACAGATTTCTGCCTTTACTTAATTGAGGATTTGCCTTTTTTGGTTGGATAGGGAAGACAGTGTTTATCAAGCAAATATTCATAATCTGAGATGTTTCATCTTTTTCTCTTCAGTTAATTCATATCCTTTTGGTAACGCTTGACATTGTGATCCATTGTTGTGTTTAGATTGACTAAGTCCGACTTCCGTGAACCAGTAAATATTGGAAGTGATGAGATGGTCAGCATGAATGAGATGGCTCAGATTGTACTTGGCTTCGAGAGCAAGAATATTCCTATACATCACATTCCTGGCCCAGAGGGTGTTCGTGGTCGTAATTCAGACAATACATTGATAAAAGAAAAACTTGGTTGGGCTCCAACTATGAAGTTGAAGGTATTGATATCTTTATTTGAGTGAATATTACTTTCCTATTTCCACTTAATATAATTTATTCCATGTTGAGATTAAGGTCTGTGGAACAGTCATAACCCATAGATCAATTGCACCATGCTCAGTCTATTGTAGTTGTATAAATGGATTCTCCCTTCTGTTCTGTCTTAAAAGCTTTTTTATCCAATTTGGGCTCTTCACTTCTTCAAGAAAGAGTGATGGAATGTTTAGGTTTTCTAGTCAATGAAAAACTTCGTAATTTATCTTATCCTGTTCTACTTTTTGATCTTGATAAACAACCATAGGATTATGTGTACACTTACAGTTTGTCAATTCGGATACTGTAGGATGGGCTGAGGATTACATACTACTGGATTAAGGAGCAGATCGAGAAGGAGAAAACTCAAGGTATTGATTTATCAATATATGGGTCATCCAAAGTGGTTCAAACTCAAGCCCCAGTTCAACTAGGCTCACTTCGGGCAGCAGACGGCAAAGAATGAAGTGGTTAATGCATCGCTGTAGTAGTCACCTTAATATTTCAAGTTAAGAGTTGTATTTGATATATTGCTACTAAATAGCGGTTTCTGGTTATTTAGCTGCTAAGGTTTTGTTATGTTTCTGCAGGTTTTTCATGTCTAGAATGTAAGCCTTGATGCTCCTAATGTATTTTATAGTCTTTTTAAGGCACTGCGGAGTGCGTTAGATGGTTTACTGTACTGCAAGTTCTAAATTATTTGTTATCATTGATTAATAAGCATATAATTGTTTTCTTCCTTGTGAAGTTCACTGTAGTGATATCATCTCTGAATGTTTTAGTGATATTTTAGCATAAAGTTGTATGGTCTTGCAAAGGCCGCTTGACTGAGAAGGATAAATTTAGTGCATGTTTGGTATTTCTACTAGGGAAAGGTTTTATATTTTCTGTTGGTTTATGAAATTGTCATTTTTGTAGTTTTAGAATTTATTTAGATTTTATTCATTTTTGGTCTTTAGATTTTAAATACGTTTTAAAAAGATTAAGAACTCGTAATCTTTGTAATTTTTAAGGACTTAAATAAAATTTAAATTGAAATATTTAAATATGGTATGATTTTTGGTACCTTATCAATGTATTTCTATTGTGATTTTCAAAATGATGTAAAATTGATCTATAAAACGTCTTGTTTTCGAAGATTTAAAACATACATTAATCCCAAGGGTTTTTTTTTTTTTTTTTTCTATTAATTTCTATTGCAAAACTGCACAAGAAAAAGTAACCATGTTTTAAAAATAAGTTAAATCAAACATTTGCCTTCATAATTATGTTGATGAAGAAAGAGTGGAGTGGAAGTATCAAGAATCAGCCTAGATATGCTGAATGTTGTAAATACTTAGTATGTTCCATTTTTAATAAATGCTTATGAAATAAAATTGCTAATTAAGTTGTTTTTTCTTCTGTAATAATCAGTACACTTATATTGATCGATGTTTTTGAGTGTTGTTAGCTACCCTACCCAATACATGCTGTATCTTTAAGATGCTTTCGAGCCAATTAAAAAAACCTTAGCAATTTTACCTTCACTATTGTGAAACGTGATTAGAGATGATTCGAAATCTTTATTCAAGCATCAGTTCTCTCTCGTTACACTGGGAAAAATATATTATAATGTTCATGCTTGTTCTAAGGCAGTGGAATATTAGCCATTCAACTAATTTGTCACCCCATTTGCTTGTGTACTATATACATGGCTGCACCGTAAGCACTTGCTGGTTCTCTCAATTGAGCTCATTTCAATCATTTCCAATAGGTTTGAGTTTTTATCATCTGGGTCTATGTCGGTCTATCCCTTATTTCTCTCATTTTCACTGAAAAGAAAGAGGGACCAAAGCTTTGGTAATATAGAAATGAGAAGGGCTACAAAAGTGCATCAAGGCTATTTTGTTCTAATTTTCTGTGATGACGCGCGTAGTGAAAGGGTAATGAGCTAGTTGTAAGGTTCTCTATTTTTCGCATTTTCTCCTTTGGAATGAAGATTGAAGTGGTCCAAACTAATTGTGGATATGGATATTACCTGACGTGGCCAATTCATGAGGGGTAAACACTAACTCGAGACTCTTGGATAAGCGCAAGCCACGTTAAGTGGAAAACATAGGAATGAATTGTCTCAAAAATAGGTTAATAGAAATATGTATTATATTTTAAATTTTACGAGGTTAAGATTAATTCTTAAATTTTAATAAGATGTGATTGCGATATATTTTAAATAAAAGTTTAATAGAGTTTATCTAAAATTTATACAATGCCCTGTCCCCATGTTTATCACGTCCAATTCTAAGTCTTTCGTCAATGTTTGTCCATGGCTATGAGCATTGTTGTGGGGGCATACAAATTGTGCCTGCATGGTCATATTATACGAGTTTTTCTGTTCTGTTTTCCTCTAGCCAGAAGTCTTTTGTCATTGAAAGCAACGTGTTCGTATCCAATGGCATATACGAATGTTCTTGGATTCCTCCGTTAATTCATATGAGAAATTTGAACATAATTTTAATTGTTTAACAAAAAGAATTACATTAAGTTATTCTTCAATAACTCATTCATCACCTGCTGTTTGATTCAAAAGGTGTGGATTTCAATAGAGGAGAAGATAAGAAGAGGGTAAATTTTAATGAACAAAAAGAAAAGGAAGATACACCTTGTTTTGTAAGAAGAGAAAGAAGGAAAACAAATGTACTAATATAACATTATGGTAGATAACTGAAACATTTGAACTTAATTTCTCTTCAACGATGCACTATGTAAACGACATTGCCTATCCATATAAATAACATCATAAGAGACAGAACACGTTTCTCCGCCTGCCATTGCATAACAAACCGTAGAAGTTGCCAAATTGTGATTCCCTTATTTGGTTTGGGCCTTCTATTTAGCCGAAATCTTCGACAGCTTTGGGCTATTGCGTATTAACCTTTTAAATTTGGTTACACTTTGACTTGAAAAAATAGACTATTGAAGTAAGAAAATTCACGACAAAATAAAATTAAAAAAACGTAAGCAAATTGGATTGAATAATGGCAATAAAATAAAATAATATAAAGTTGATGGAATCATTTTCCATTTACTATCATATGGAAGAATTTAGCTCCTCTACAACTTCATAATTCTTTTTCTTCAAAATGTATCTTTCACTTAAAGAAACCAAATTACATGGCCAAGATTCCTTGAAAATCTAATAAAACTGCAGAGATCAATTCATTTCTTCCCCATACTGTTTCTTTGTGTGAAATTTCTGTGCCTGATGCAAACAAGCACAGCGATGGCCAATAAATTTGGCCCCGGTATCTGCACGCTAGCCTGTGGGACTGAGAAGTGGGAACTAAGAAAACCATAGAAAATTTCATCAATACCATCTTTTTGGCAACTTCTTCTCAAGAAAGTCATATAGAAAGACTTTTGGAGATTCGGGACCAAGAAAATTTTCAAATTATAACGTTATTTGAATTTTTAGGGTCATTGCAAGGATAACCTTTAGATGATAGATTAAAGAGTACTTAATAATATTTATTAAACAGCTTTAATTATTTGGAAAAATATAAATATTTTCTACATTTTAATAAATATTTTTCTTTTCATTTAATACATTATTTTTTTAACAAGTTCCTTAACAATAACAAGTAGCAAATTTTATATTATTATTATCATTATTATTCCTTTGTCACGTACATATACAAGTCATAAAAGGGGGAAATTTTGCTACCCTCAATCATTATTATTATTTTCAGTAATTGGTTGGTGCGAGGCTTTGCTTGGATGGTTGGACTAAGCTACCAACATGCATATAAATTACAGTATGAAGTCCTCATTGGTATATCTTTTCTTCTCTCTTCCCTCTCTTGGTTTTGTGTGCTTGAGCGTTTATTTGCAGCCTGTTAAGCCAACAATATGAAGGAAGTGCTGAGTGAAGATCTGATTGGTGAGTTTCTAGAAGCCTTCTCTCTTTTTGACAGAGATGGAGATGGTGAGTATCCTTTTGAACTTAATTCAATAGTTTCATAATTCGATTAATTTTCTATGTTGTTTCTCTCTTCTCTGGTGCTTGCGTGTTTTCTTTTGAGTATTTTCTAATGTAATGACATTTGTATTTCGCATGTAATTATATATGTTGCATAATGTAAATTGGAAAAGGCTGCATAACCATGGAAGAATTAGCTAGTGCAATTAGAACACTAAACCAAAATAATCCTAGGAAGGAAGAGTTGCAAATCATGATGAACGAAGTGGATATGGATGGCAATGGAACCATAGAATTTGGGCAGTTCTTGAATCTTATGGCTAGAAAAATGAAGGTACGCGATGAAGTTTAATTTAATTCTACCATAAATGAGAGTAATGCTGAAAATGAACTTTAACAATGCATTATGTGTGCATGTATCGTTTATGGATCCATCGAGAAGCAAACTGAAGTAGAAGAGGAATTGAGGGATTCTTTCAGACTGTTTGACAAAGACCAAGATGGTTACATATCACCAACGGAGGTTGGATTAACTCCTTTAGCAAGTATTTCAATTGATTTGTTTGACCATATATATATATGTATACTCTTACGTGTAATTAATCAAATAATTGATATTTATGCGCAGTTGTTGTCTGTGATGAGAACTATTGGAGTGAAGGTGACAGAAGAAGAACTGGAACAGATGATAATAGTGGCTGATTTGGATGGTGATGGTCGTGTTAATTACCAAGAGTTTGTGAGGATGATGTCAGCTGTTTAATTCATTCTTATACTTAATTTATGAAAGTGCAAATGATTAATGTGTGCAAAGGGCATTCTTTTCTTTTTGTTGGCGCAAATGCAAATGACACTATGGTTTGGTACTTCCGAAAGAGGCTTGTAGGAGAATAGGTGAAATAAACATTATATACTATGATACATTTTAAAACGTTTTTATTTGTGCTTCCTGGATGTACCTACATAGGAAACTACCAATTCATATATTGTTTGATGAATGAAACATTTTAGAAATTAAGTAAAACCTCCAATTGACTTGCTTAAGGGTAAATTATTGGAATTATTTATGAATTAAAAACTTTACGTTTTTAAACTAATTATTATAAGTTATATCTTTTATTTTTCTGAAGGAAGATGTTTTCTTCCCTTTTTATTTATTTTTAAAAACATTTTGTCTGTCATATCAATTTAGTGGTGTAGAACAATGAGAATAGGAGTATACACAAATTTTGACAAGACCAACTATATCATATGATAAAAGATTTGTAATTGTTAGGTAACGTGGGATGGGTATCGTTACATTTTTTTACGAAAACAGACCTAAATCGATATACGAAAAATTTAATGAGTTTTTTTTTTTTTTCCGTTATTTGGTTCATAGAACTAAGCTAGTCAATTTTATTAACTCATATTAGCGACAAGATAACTTTTTTTAACTGTAACAGCGAAAGGGTAAATAAGTGACTAATGATTCATGTTAGAGGACCACAAAATTTTGCTCATTAATTAATAAATTTATAAACATTAACTTTATGAAGATATGGACCTTTCAAGTTAAATGTTTCAATAAATTCATAATATCAAAATTTTAAGATTTTTACATTTTTATTTGTTAAGCTTCACATCACAAACAATTGACAAATAGGAGTAAAAATATATGTAAAGTTAATTTCTCATAAAAAAAAAATGCAATGTTAGATTAGGATTTACCTTAAATAAATTTAACATAATTCTTATATTTAAGATCAATGCTTGAAGTATTTATGTGACATGGGTCTTCTATTAATGCTTGCTTTACCTTTTCTCTGTTCTAAATCTAATTAACCTACTCTGGCTTAAAAATTTATTAAGTTTTCTTTCCAATAATTTTTTAAAAGGTAAATTCTGTGATATTCCTAAAAATTTTCTAAGGCATTGTACATAAAAAATTTTTAACCAATAATATTTAAATACGTATTTAAATAATAAATTATTATGTTTGTTATATTTGAATAAATTTAAAAATGTTTAAATTTTTAAATAGAATTAGAATGCAATTAAAATTAAATAATTAAAATTTAAAAATAAAATAATAATATTATATTAATATATATTTTATATTCTTAATTCTATTGTTATTAATATTTAAATATTATATTAATATATTATATTATAATTTTTTATTTATAATAAATAAAAATTACTTAAATATAAATTATATTTTATTTAAAATTATAAAAAAAATAAAAAAAAAAATTTAATATATATATATATATAATAGAAATATGTAGTAAATAATATAATTTTAAATAAATTATATATAATAATATTTTTTTAACTTATTACATAACTCTTTTTTATTAGTATAAATTATTTGAATAGGGTATCCATAAATTTTTTTTATAATATCAAAATATATATATTTTTAAACAAATTAAAAAATTTAACTTTAAATAAGTCGATGAACCTACAATGTAGGTAAGTTAATAATCTTAAACCTTTAAATAGACTACTAAGTAAAAATTTAATGCAATAATACCACCAATAATATTTACATATATATGGTAGCTTATTCTATTTATTTGTTCTAAATTTAAAAATTTATTTATTAATTTCGTAACTTCTCATTCAACATTGAAACTTGAAAGGAGTAGGTAGAAAAAAGAAAACAAATATTTCTCATACCACATGCTTGAAACATCATCTATTAGACGATCGTGACAATATGTCATATAGAGTCATTGTTTTTCAAAATAAGGTTGAAGAAAAGTATGGGTAATGTCTCACTATTCACTATTGAGGGTCTATAATTAATGATAATAATCTCCTTGTTGCGCTGGTCAAATGGAAATTGGGGCTTGGACGATAAGAAGAAGAGTGGGATAATGTTATCATGTCATGCCTAATATATCGTCACCCTTCTTTAAAATCCATGTAGGTTAATTAGGAATAAGGATCTTATCATATTAATTATAAGGGATACGACCGCGATAATATCATAACAAAAAAAAAAATACATTAAATTAAATTAATAGTTTTATATAAATAATATGAGACATCTTATTACAATTTTTTTTATGACATGACATTATTATATTTATTGGTTTGATTATATTTTTGTCACCCTAATTTAGATTATATGCCATTTTATCTCTCATTCTTTTCGCTAATTAAGTCCTTCAAATTTTAAAATTTCATAAATTTAATCCCTCATAATTTTTTTCTGTATCTAAAATTTTTAGATTCTCATTCTCTTTAGTCAAAATATTTAAAAATTAAATTAATTAAATTATCTTTTACTCAAAACTAACTAAGTAAAATATCAAATTTCACCCAAAGCCAAAAAAAATTTTGTTCCTCTACAAATTTTATTAAGTTTTCATATATTTTTTCTTTCTAACTTTTAACATTTTATGTTCTAATGTTACAACAGATTCTGTAAAAATTTAGTTAAAAAATTTATGATTTTTAAATAAAAAGATTAATTAAAGAACCTAATTTTTATAATCTTGAAAATAAAAACATATGATTAATTTTAAAATTAAAAAAAAAGAACTAAAAATATAATAATTATTTTTTATTGAATCACATAAGAAAATCCAAATCCACCAAATAGATTAAGAAACTTTTCGAACCTAGCCGGACAGTACGAGCTCTAGCAAGGGAGTGTGTATGAAAGCATGATTTTTCCTTCACGTGGAAGAAATTCAAGTCAGTCAACAAGACTAAGTTACAAATAGTAAATTTGATTTTTGTCAATGAAAGTTACTTTTGTTACTTTATTTTTATTATTTTTTTATAAAGTTATATATTCCCACACTTTCGGCCAATACGAATTGTTCGTATTATCGATGCCATTAAGCTTCTCATTTGGTAGATTTAAATAGGAAGTTATTGTTTTTTATTAATCTCAGTGTTTCAAATTGAGTTTAAATGTTTAAAAATAAAATACTTTATTAAAAAATAATACATTTATTATATTAAAGTTATAAAGGTTTAATAAATATTTTTCTTTTTAATAAAGCTTTAGGTTAAATTGCACTTTTAGTCTCCAGATTTTAAGTTTATATGTAATTTTGATCACTTTAATTTTAATTGATCACATTTAATTTTCTTAATTTTTTAATAATTTAAATACAATTTCCACTCTAAAATTTTATTTAATAATTAGCGAAATATAATAAACATATGATATATCATTGATTTATACAAATTTGAAAGGAAAAAAGTATATAAAACAATTAAATACAAATAAAAACTTCTATTATATTCTATGTATTTATTTAATATTTTAAACATTTTTTATTAATTCAAACAAATTAATAATATGACATACATCTACTATATTTTTTTATTTATTAGATAAAATTTTAGAGTGAATGACATAATTTAAATAATTAAAAATGCAAAAATTTAAAATTAGAGAGACTGAATTTACATGAGTTAAAATACGATACTAAAAGAGTAATTATTCTTTTATTATTAGTTTTGTAAAATCAATTTTAAGAGTTGACGTTAACAATTTTTCTAAATATAATGAAATACTTAGATAACATGCATTTTTATGTGAGGATTAAGTGAGGAACCAAGTGATACAACTATGCTGCTCTTCCTACAAATCTCCGCTGTGTCTTTTTGATTGCTACTTTCTACCAACCCAGCTTAGACTCAATTCTTCGTCTATTTCAAAATTCGCAAATGCTCAGTAACTGTGGTTTCAGGTAACCTCTATGGAAAACAACATTAACGAGGTGAGAAAAAAATATTGCGAACGAAAAGACATGATACATGCATCACATTACTGTTTTCTTGTGCTTTCTATTTTCTTTCTCTCATTTTGTTTCGCAAACCAAACTTCACCCATAAAATAATTTCAAGCAAATACTATATCCAAAAGACTGATCCTCTCTCAATCAAATCTAATTAAGCGGACCAAGTTCATTCAATTTATTCATCGGTAATGAAGGACTAAATTGTATGGTCTTTGCTCTGTTCATAGAATACACATGCAGTTTTCATGCCATCCTGCAGTAATGATTTTCACTATATAATCAACTCAAGAGAAAAGCAACAAAATGAATTTAGTGCCTTTGATTGTGTCAGTAGACGCATATGAAACAAAGATCTGTATTTATTCATGGACTGAAACTGTGTGAGATATGAGAGATCTAAGACATAAGATAGAGGTTGGGGAGAGGAAAGGAACAATTAATCCAATGTCTAATTGTGCATATCTATATTCAGTTTTTGTAGATCTGGAAGTTGGGATCTCCATCTCAATTCATCATGTGCATATAGGACATAATATTTGCATATAATATTGATCAGAAGATAAGATTAGTAAACAAATCAAAACCAATGCATAATTGCATATTCAACAGAAAAATGAACCCAAAAAAAAAAGGAACAGTTTTAGGTCATTAATGAAAATAATTAAAAAGACTTGTCCCTAACCCCAAGGTAGGAGGAGGACGCACTGTAACATGTTAGGACTGTCGCTTGAATTCGGAACGCATGCCGCCATCCCTATTCTCTTTTTTTAGCTTTTAGCAAGAATCAAGCAACATGAATGCCGATTCAAATAGAATCACCAGATTTACCCAACAGAAGAATACAGAAATTAAACCATCCAGAAACATGCATATATTCATGTAAAAAAATAGGAGAGGAAAAGCAACAATGAAATAGTATCCACATATATATATATATATATATATATATATATATATATATATATATATATATATATATATACACATATATATTCAAGAGCCAAGGATGAATTAAAGAAACCTTTTCTAGGGTTCTATGATACGGGATGAAATTCTTGTGGAGGATCAGAAAGATCAGAATTAGGGTTTCTATATGCTTCCATTCAACAGGTGAAGCAGCCACATGATCTATTCTTACCACAAGAAGGTAAACTCAGATCATGCTGGCAGCTTCAACTGCTGCAGGTGCACGAAAAGGAGAGTATAGAAATATACGAGGAGTCTTCTCTGATGGCAGTAGCTTATAATCGTCATCTATACATCTTTAATTCTTGGGGTGTGTATGTATATATATACATCTTCTGTCGTTCTTCCTAGTGCCTTCAAAGTTGAGGATTGCGTCCAGATAAGAGCGATGGGAAGATGGCAAACGTATAGCTAGCAAAGGCATAATAAAAGTATGTGGTTCCTTTTTTGTTTTTTGTCTCCCTCTTTTGTAAGTTTTTTTATTAGGCTACATTTGGACCATCTCTGCTTCTAAGTAGCTAGTTTTGCTGTTTCCAGTGTCATCTCTTTTGTCTCTTATGATGAAGATAGATCACTGTCTCTCTTTCTTTTTCTTTGTATTTTTGTGTTATAGTCTACACATTTTTTTCTTTTTTTGGGGTAGTTTATTACAATATTTATTTGTAGATATATATGGATATATATCAATGTACTGGTTAAAACCGTATATGCTAATGTCATTTTTCAAATTTTGAAACTCGAGAGATATTTAATTTATCAATATAAAATAAATACCAAGAAAACATGGCAAATTAAATTGATATAGTATAATATCACAATTTTGATTAGTCCCTTCAAAACATAAAATTCTTCTCTCTTCTCTCTTTTCGGGAGGGATGGAGAATGTATTTTGTTGAAAATTTTGCATGAAAGGGATAGCACTAACAAGTTTCATAGAGGAAATTTGGAGAAAACTAGCCATTAATCACGGGCTGTGGTTATCCTCCATTGGCTATTTTGGTAACTTCACAGTTGAATTAGGGAGGGGAAGCCACAAAGCATTAGAAGATGATGAAAAGTAAAACAAGGAGAAAGATGTATGCATGTGGTCCTATTGTTGAAACGAATTTAATAATATCACGCTCACGCCACCACATGCAGACACTCCAGCGAGAGTTTCTATATATCTCAAGGGGCTTTTAAAACTTTGGTTGGATGACCCTTTCATGCTTTTTCTTTCCCTCTCTTTTTCTCATATTGTCTGTGTTATATGTAAGGTAGGCATCAGTTAGAATGAACCAAATAGAGTATGGGAACAATGAGTATATAGGGGACCATTTTGCAAATTGCACCGATCCGGTTGATCCGTGTAACATAAGGTTCACACAATCACAAAAAAAAGGAAAATAAGAGAGCCAACAAAGGCAACATTTTCAAAACTTTTCTCTTTCTACAAGGGATAAAGTGCTATACATCATTAAACTCAATGCTTCTGATTGATAGCCTTTAGCTCCCTACACGATAGAATAATTTCTCTTTTTTGTCTTCGAAAGGAAAGAATGAGAAGTAAAAAATGTACCAATGTAATTCTTTAATTGATGTTTTGCAACTGACATATACATAATTGCAACTTCCTTGCATTTGTATTGGTGCCTTTCTCTTTTTTACGAAAAAGGGACGTGATAGCTTTAGCCTTAAACTTTTCTACCTAAACTTCCACTCAACCATGTTATCTCGCAAGTTAACCACAAACATCATATGTATCTGACTTTCACAAATGATAATAAATCAGGTAAACTAAACATTAAGGCTTGTTTTGACTTGGGGAGGTTCTTACTTCCTTTTCGTTCGATTCTTTCTTCTTAGATGCATATGGGCCAAATTCTCTTGAGATGCAAGCAAGGGATTGAATATGCACACGCACGCTCACACATATCCCTTTTATCTTATTATCTCTGGTCAAATTGAATTTTAAGATCATTGATCATTTGTAATATTTAACTAATAGTTTTTTTTTTCCTAGCCACTAATTATATATGGGGACGTCGAGGCACTAAAGAATAATCTACTATGCCATAAAGAGAATGGATTGGGTTAATTTTCTTGCACAAGTGTTTAGTGGGCTATTACACTTCAGCACTGGCATGGTATTGCTCCGATTATTTCTGGTCTGCTCACGCAGCATGATATATAGTGGGTTCAGCCTAAGAATACTATACAAGTGCTTATTAATTTTATTAATTAACCCTAGAAAGAGGAGCTTCTTTGGCAAAATCCCGCTTTACTTGTCCCAAATATACGATGAATTGGTCTCCATTTATAAAGTGATCATCAGACTTCTTCCAATATGTTACTCAACCCAAGATTCCGCACATGGTGTTGGAATTATCAAATAGAGATTTGGTTTGACTTTGACTCGTAAATGTAGCAGTATAACGGAACGTTTAAAAAAATTATCAAAAGTTTATAAAAATAATTTACAACCTTTATTAATTTTAATTTATATTAATAAATTAAAATTTAAATATTATATTTTATCAAAACAGGTTTTATAATTTATTTTAATAAATTTATGTCATCAAATTTTATCTAATCAAATTTATTGAATTAGCACTCAATTAAACTATTTACTAAAGCACACCCTAATATTATTTATACGTAAATATATAATTACACACTCACTGGGTCTCTTTATGATTTCCATTAATGCATTAATTTTCTTATTATACTTTTTTCTCTTTCTATCTCTCTATTGTATATGTAAAAACGTAAGTGCAAATACATGTTCTCCAGGTTATGTGTCATTTAAAAGTTGATGTTTTGATTTCATGCCACGAGGGAAGAGATGCCGTGATTAAACTATATATGTGCTCTAAGGGAGACAAGTATTTTGATGGAATTGAGACAAGAAAATTTGCTACTAAGGGAAGTGCTGCCACAAGAGAGTTAGCCCAACATTCAATTTAAGTTTTGTAATTTTTAAAAGCAAAATTGAGTTTTTAGTTTTAAAATTTTAATGTAATGTGTAAATATAAATCTAATTTATATAAATTACTCCTGTTTTTAATTTGAGTTTGTTTGGTATCAATTACTTTGTGCAAATAATAATGGTAACAACTAATAATAGTCATCAATTGTCGATAATAATTAGAATGATAGTGATAAAATAGCTAGCGATAATAATAATGAATGTGTTAGCAATAACATTTTATTGAAATAAATAATAACAATAATATAACAATGATAAGAGTAGTGACAAAAAATAATAATGATAAAGTTCACAAGTTAAGTGGCTAAACACAATTAATTTTTTTTATCATAAGAAAAAGATATTTTTATTATGTTTTTGTAATTCAATTCATTTATAGGAGTACAAATGGGGAGTAAAATGAAGAAAGTGTGAAATAATTATTTCTAGCGTTCAAAATCAAGTACTTTATGAGAAAAAATTATATATATATATATAAACACTACTCTCATAACTCTCCTTTATGATATAAAAAAGAAGAAAAAATTCAGTTTAATATTATTCGATTCCTTTTTTTATCAGGATAAATATATCAAATAACTTAAGAGAAAAAGAAGATAGAAAACTTGGTTAGTATTTAAGATTATATTACACGTTTTATATTTTTTTTAACAATACTCTAGATCTAGATAATACACGAACTTGCGTAAAAAAATTATATTATGAACAAACTTTACACGTGCAATAGTTATATTCTATCATTTTTGTAATAAATTTGGGATTCGAATCCGCGCTCGTGTGCAGCCCTATGCATTTTGTAATCTTGTGGATAATAATTTTCAACTAATTTTTACTCTAACATTCTATTTTTTTTTATCTGATAATAGAAAAAATAATTTGATTTTAATAAAGTTTTTAACTCATTTTACTACTTAATTTTACATTCTATCTGATCAAATCTTGAATGTTAAAAGAGTATTAAGATGTTAAAAGATTTTAACTCCTTTTTAACAAATAGTCAACAAAATGTTTTAATTTAAACTAAAACTAGCTTGTTCCTTCTTTATTTTTTCAAAAGAATTTCTTTAATTTTCGGTTTTTCTATCTAATCATTTTCTTTTGTCTGTATCTCTCTCTCTCTCTCTCTCTCTCTTTACACTTAATAATACAGTTTCACTAGAATTGTCTAAATATAATCTTGTACAAGAATATAATTTTAGTTATTAGTGAATATTTATTATAAAATATACACATAACGTGAGTTCTACTTTTTTTCATTTTTGATTTAATAATTTTTTTATACATAGTTTTCAGTATGACTAGGAGTATGTTAGTATAATATTATTTTTTTTGTCTTATTAAAAAAAAGTATTCTTATAACTTCTTTTTGGTGAAAATGTTTGGCTTGGTACATGCCATGTTAAATTGCTCAGCTTCCTTCTTTACCCTTTTTTTTTCTCATATATTATTTTTTCTTCACAAGTTGTGAATTGATGCCAATTAGCATGAACTTTGTGATTATATATTTTCTTTTTGACATAAAATATTTTTTTCTGATTCTAAAGGATGTTTAGGAAAGGACATTAGTTAACAAATAATTTCTTTTCTAAGTGTCCTTTCTTGTATTTCATTGTAATAAATGAAATTCTTAAAAAATAGTTTCTTTTATCTCATAAATTTCATTTAAGTCATTTTTATTATAATTTTTTTAATAATATTTTATTGAAATAAAATTAATAAATCGATCTTTTAACTTTTGGTTTTGATTTTGGTTTTATTTCAGTTTGGTTCTTTAATATTTTTTTTTATTTTAGTCTTTTAACTTATGAAAGCATTTTAAATAAGTATCATTTTTTAAAAAATTGTTATCTTTATTAACAAATTAATGTTTATCTTATTTATCTTTATGAATTCTGGTTAAAATATAATATATTTTGACAAATTTTTTGATAATCTCTTTTTTCTTCCTCCCTTGTGCCTTACCTCTTCATTTACACTTTTATGATCCATTTCTCTTTCCCTTTGAATTCTAACAAAAATTTCCTCTCTTTTCACTATAATAAAATATTTTTTAGTGATAATTATTTAGTAACCATAAATAAGTTATAAGTAAATTATTTTTAAATATAAATTAATATATTTATTAAATATTAGTCAATAAAAATTAATTTATAGTAACTATTATTAGAAATAATCAGTAATTAAAAACTAAATACATGAATAGTGAATTTCTTTTAATGTATATATTTTTTGAAATCAAAACCATAATCTCTTTTTTGACACCTTATTCTCATTTCATCTTGCTCTCTTGACACTCATTCTCCTCTCATTTTGCAAAATGTAATGTATTTCTCTGGCAACTTTCTCTCCAAAACTAGTACTTCTTTTCTTGTAGGTAGTCCTCTCATCTTCACTTCTTAACTAATACTGACATTTAAGACAATGATTCTTTGGTCAATCATCATTCTTCCTATTTTTTTTTTAGTCAATCATTATAGTTGTTCTCTAAATAGATCGCTCAACTTGCTTGCTTTTTTTTAAAATCAACTCCCTTGATCTGATGATATTCAGATTCATAAACATCACAACTTTTCTTTGCAAGGTGAACTTTCAGTTCTTTCAATTTTTTCTCTAGGTGAATAGTGTTTTTTTTATAATATTTTTTGTGATGTTGTTGATGGTGTTCTTATATTTTTTTGTTCTTATAATCGATCTCTTGATTTAATGTTTTTTTATGTTGTTGTTGATTATGATGATATTGTGGTTATTTTTATGTGATTCTCTAGATGAATGGAGGGCCATGGCTACTAGGATGAGAAATTTTTTGTAATTATGTGTATTTTGTTAAATATTTTTTTTGAGAGTGAGTGGGAGAAGAGAACATCTCACCTAATGAGGATTAAAAATTAAGAAGGGAGCTTTCACTCAAGTAAAACTTAAGCTCGCTTAAGTGATAATATAAAAGTTTGAAACTTGAGCTTCCGGAGTATTTTCGCTCAAGCAAAAGTTCTCTCGCTTGACTCGCTTGAGCGAACTTCTCATAAAAAAAAGTTTAACTTGACCGAGAAATTGTGAAAATACTTTTTGAAATATAGGGAGTTAGTTCATCTGTTTAAAAACATAACTCCTCACTCTTTTAAAATTATATGAGCATCAATCTTCCAATCCTATACCACTCTAATCCTTTTGGGTCTCTCACACAACTCTTCTGATCTTCATTAATCTTTAAAAAGTACATTTCATCCTATTTATCTTCTATTCACTCATTATATCAATGTGCATTTCCTTTGTTCTTAAAAGTGCTTATTTCCTTTGCCTTAGAATAATACCCTATGCATTGTGATAAGTTTTGATTTGAACTTTTGTTCAAATAAAAATGTAATGTGTGAGTTGTTGAAAAAAGGACATTGTGATAATACATTTAATGAAACTATCCTAAAGTTAGAGCATAAGTTCAAATAAAAATGTAATGTGTGAGTTGTTGAAAAAAGGACATTGTGATAATACATTTAATGAAACTATCCTAAAGTTAGAGCATGAAATAAAAGAACTAAAGAAAAAATATGATTCTGAAATGGGCTTGATGAAACAAAATCAAGACAAGTTACTATAATTGTCTTTCATGAAACAAGTTATGGGTAAATGTTTTACTGTTGAGTTACTTAGAACTCAAAATTGTAGTAGAAGCTCATTTAGACATGCAATGTTCTCAAATTAAGTTTCTAAACTTTAGTTTTTCTTAAAAGATGTTACTATATGACAAGTTTGTTTTCTCATAACATAATATTTTCTAAACTCCTCATGCTTATAGTGGCCCTGAACAAGTAGGACAAGCACTTCAATTACATAATGCTAATGAATAGTGTGCACTTTCTCATGATATTATATTTTTTTTTATTTTTATGTGTTAATATTATGCTCATTCTTGTTGTTTTCATGTTTTTCATATATCTACCTACTATAAATATAGAATTATTTTTATTAATTTGAAATCTTCTGTAGTATTTATGTTATGTGTAACTATTCTTAAAAAGTTAAGTAGTGAAAGAGGTGGAGATTCAGAAGCTTCATGTTATGGTTTAGCTCGATAAGTATTTCAATTACATTTCATCTTGTATATTACATGCTACTATTTCATGATGTTGAAATGGGATTGATAAATAAAATCAAGACAATCTCGTGTGGTTATTTTCTATTATTATTGTTGTTACTGTGTTGTATATAAATAAATTGATGAAGCATTTAGTATTCTTCTCTAAGTTTTAGTTGTAATATGTTTTTATATAGTTATGATAAAGCTAAACTTTAGGCTTTGTTTAGATGTTTGATTATATGTGGAATTAATTATAATTGAATGGGATAACATGTAATGGAAGAGAAGAGAATACAATATGTAATGAGTTGTCATAACTAATAAGTCTATAATTAGACCCTCCTTTACAACTCATATATTGATGTTTGACCTTTATTTTATTTGGGTTTTACATTGATTTATTCGTATGTTGTGCAATTTAGCATAAAAAGACCACAACTAGGTTTAAGACATATTTTGGGCCTAAACTAGTTGCAAAATAGAGCTTTACAACAGTCAGCAAGCCCAGACCCTATCATCAAACACAGGAGTGCTTCGAGCCTATCCACAGCCATGCTTATCTGCGGCAAACCCAATTAATGAAGAATTTTTAGGGTTTTCAAACTCTATTAAAGGGAGACCTCAAGTATCTTGTTTGACATTTGTCTTTTGTTCTTCGATACACCTTTCATCTTCTCTCTCTTGTATGAGATTGTTGGCATACTCTTGGTGAGACTTGGAGTTTCGAGCGACCGTACTTGAAGGCTGAAAAATTATCTCTTTGTAGTTTATTTTTCTCTATGGCTTTGTTTACAATTATTTTAGTTTTTCTCTTTAGCATGAGTAATTAAGTCCATATTTGGGTTATAGAAACTATTGTTCATTAATTTATGAGATTTTGAAGTTTGAATCTATATTTGGTTTCCATTCGTGATTAGCTTTTATCATATTGCACATAATTATAATCTTAATTAATTATATTGTCAGCCGACCATACCTCGATTAGTTAATGGATCTATAGGATAAAACAAGATAAAAGATTAGGTGGACCAAACCAATCTTTCTCTTCTAATTGTTATTAAATTAACAAGTTCATATGTGTTTTATGCTTTCTTTAATTAATGTCTTGCATGATCATTAGGGATATTAATTTAGAGAAAATAATATTAGTATTGTATGATCATTGAGTATTAATAGTATTTGTATGAATGATTGGTAATCACAAGGAAATTCAATTTATCATTAAACAAAAAAATAACATAAAGGATTGAATGAGAAAACTCATATGCCCTGAGTTCCTTTCCTATAAGTTCAACCAAAAGGTGTATTATATTATTTATTTTTATTCATAATTAATTTTACAATTAAATTTTGGTTCTTACTTAATTTCACAATTGAATTAAGTAACAAATTAACAATTGAATTAACAAATTATTAGTAATTGAAAATTAATTCTTGTGAGATAATATTTTAGGAACTTATTTTAGAATCCTTTATTACTTCTTGACAGGTACACTTACCTTCCGAATAATAACTAATGAAAATTTTTTTGCTAGTAGAAAGTTGATAGTATAGCCATTGTGAAAAGGTAAATTTTGAAAGAAGAAAGAGAAGTCTAAATAGGCAAAGTCAAGTAATACTACGATGTTCTTTCATATTAAAAAGCATTTCTTCTTCTTCTTTCTTGTTTACTTGCTCATAAGTAAACATTACTTAAAGAAACTTCATAATAGCATATTTTGAAATATGAGATGTATTTTCATATTAAATTTTCTTTTTGTACAAAATTATTGTTATTATGATGTGTGAACTTTGATTACTAATGAAATTTATAAAATTTGACTATTAAGGACTATTGAGGCTGAGTCCTCAGACTTACCCACTCCACCAAAGGATTCGTGGAAGTTTCGTAGTTTTATAAATCCATCGAAGTCAAATATGTCATTTATTTGAAATGGTTTACTATTATTTATTTGAAATAATTATTTTTTTTATTTATTTAAAAAATTTTAGGTATAAATATTATTGTAACTAAAATTTTTACTAATCAAATTATTCATATTTAAGATATTATAAATTATTAATAAAAGTAATTTTAAATTTTTACAAGCAATAATAAAAACTAGTAAACAAATAAAAAAATAAATTTTAGTAACCATTTAAATTTTCATTATAAATTAAGGTCTTTAGCGACAATAAATTAAATTTTTACCATCATTTTTATAATGGCTAGGAAAATTTTTGCCGAAATTGGATGACAAATAATTTTTTACCAGTAAAATTTTTAATGACTATTTTTATTGTCACTAAAAATTATAAAAATTGTTATTAAAAATTATTTGTTATAATGTTTCCTTCTTTTCTTCTTCTTTCTCTCCTCCTTTGAACTCTAACAAAAATTTCATCTTTCTTCTTGAAAAAAATGAGTTGTGGGGGACATGAATAAAGGATAAAAAATAGAGAAAAAAAAAGTAAAAAGAGAAAATATATAGTTTTTGTAGGAATTTGAAGGGGAGAATAGGTTGCGGAAACATGAATGAAAGGTTAAAAGATAAGGAAAAAGAGGAAGAAAGGAAGAGAAAATATTTGTTATAATCCAAATGAAAGAGAAAGAAACAGTTGTGAGTGTGTCCATGGCAAATAAAGGAGAAAAAAATAAGAAAAAAAATGAAATTTTTTAGATGAGGGGTAAAAGGAGAATAAGAAAAGAGAAAAAAATTAAACAATAAAAAGATTTATCAGAAAATGCAATATTTTTGCAAGTTTTAAAGGAGGTAGAATTCAATTAACTTGTAGTTTTAAATCTGAGTCCTAATAAATACAATTTTGTTAAATATTTGAAGAGAGATATCCAATAAAAGGTGTAAAACCCTCACCATTGTCTAGAGAAATTTCTTTTATTATTTGGATACCTTTGGTGTAAAATGTTTAGTAAATAGTGATGAGAAATTTATATTTGTAATTGTATAGATTCCCATTAAAACATTAATTCTATGTGATTCATATTAATTTTGAGTAGACTATAACTTCATTTTTTTCCCTTGCAAAGTGACATTTTTATCCATTCTTGAGAAAGAATGAACCTAGAAAAGTTTATAGAGATCAACACTTTTTCTACTTCTGAACTTTGAGAGAATTGCGTTTTTCTCTCTCTCAACTCTTGAAATCTTCTCTGCAACTCTATATTGTTCTAAACTTGGGAGCTTCCCCTTTTTACTAAAAACCTGGGAGCAAGAAAAGGTAAGTTTAGAGGATAAAATTCTTGGGTGTTAACATTGCATGATCATTAGGTGTTAATAGATTTAGTATAAGTGGTTGGTAATCATAAGAAAATCAAAATTGAAATTAATCTAAAAGTGAACATAGAAAAGTGTAAAGGTGAAATCATACGCCCTAGGTTCTTCTCGATTAATTTATTGTCAGAGGCTACCCTATTTTAATTTTATTTTAATTTTACATTCTTTAAGTTTAAACAATTAAATTAAGAAATTCTTGGTAACTGAAAACAATCATTTTGAGATAATATTTTAGGAACTTATTTTAGAACTTCTTTATTACTTTATGACGGGTACACTTGCCCATGTTGTCAGAATGTCAACTTTAAGTGTTCAGTTTGTCATTTAATAACAGAGAGCATGATTCTAAAATTAACCTAAGTCCTAATAGTATCAACCCCATTAAAATTGATAGTATTTAGGTAGAAAATGGGAAGTAGCAATGTGTGAACAATAAAGACTATGACCCTAAAAACAGGACAGTGCACCAGAACTCATAGTAAAAAGCACTAAAACTCAAACCAATTGTGAATTTGGCAACAAGAGCAATAATTGAGAGGGGCAGTGAAATGAAACAAAAAAAAAACTAGACTAGTATAACAAACACATAATTAACAACTTTGATGATAACTTAGATTTAGTAAACTATCAAGAGTGTAGACAAAACATGAAAGATTGAAGGGTAGTATAATGAAGAAACACTCCAAATTCTAAATATACAAAATTAATTAGAAGAAGGAGGGACATAGGAACTAAGGAGTAGTTAAGACTAAGGAAACATCCCTAACTAAATCGTTGAACTAAGGTGTCCTTAGAAAAAAAGTGGGTGTAGGATATGTATAGAGCTTGGTTTTAGTTGTTGAAATAAGAAAAGGCTATGACATTGTTAGGTTTGAAAGGGCATAACCTTATATGTTTACATGGGGTGTCAAGCTTGAATTGTGATCGAATGTGTCAAGAAGAAATCATGCTGTAACGAGGATGTAATCTAATTATAATAATTAATAAATGTTCTTCATGCATCATTTCATTTGAAAGAGGGAGTTGTCGAGGCTATAGACAGCAGAATTGTGGGATGCATGTGTACAGGTTCTAAGAGAACTTTGGGGTGGACAAGGGGGAGATAATCCAATGGTGCAGAGTAGTTCATTGCGAGTAGGTCACATCGCTAGCAAACCCTAGTCAATTCTGACAATGGCACCCATCTCTAGAGTCTTAGTAGACCCATTCCAGAATAATGTACTAAAAGTGAGAGGTGTTGACAAATAATTTATAAAATAATTGTGCTTTTATGAAGTAGAAAATTGAGTCCTCTTACCGCCTTTGACAAGGATGATCAAAATAGAATGTGGAAGTATGATTATGAGTATCCATGCATTGCATCATTCAACATAAATGATAACCTAATTCATAACTGAGTTGTACCATGCATCATCAAGCATGTGGATAAATTGTGATTTTAGTATGATTTCATGAATAATCCTCCTGTATACTAATTTATAAAATTATCTTGTTAAAAACTATCTTGATTGCTTGAATATTCTTATGTATGTTGGACTCACTCTTCTTATTTGCTTTGATATCCTTCCTTGTGTGTTGTTTGTTGAATATGTGTGTGTGCGCGTGCACAAATGAGCAAACAACTAATCAAAATCTAGCTGCATTCCGGGGAGGAAGATCTTTGGACATATGATCCCAACCTTCATGGCGCACTTATCGACAAGAGATCACCTTCCGTTTAGGCCTTGTGACAGATGGTTGCTATGAGCCACAAAGGTCAGACAGAGTAGAGCGCTAGCTAAGATCCATATTCCCTTACTGGATTTTGAGGGACCCCATGCCTATCCTAGCATCAACCTCTAGACCTGTGCCTACACCACTTACTAACCTTTTATAGCACCCTTGCAAAACGATGGAAGCTCACTCATACAAATTCAAAATCTTATTTTAGACACCAAATATTGGCCAAAACATATTTTCTCATATAGAGCCCACTCGTCCACCTCTCAAGTGGAAGGATATTGAGGTCATCAAGTCTACCATCCATCCTTAACCCATTTCTTATGATTCCTCCAACCTCAGATGAGGTGGGTCCTTTTGTTCGTTGCCCCTCACCTCAGTCTTTTGAGCCTTTGTCCCATTTACCACCACCTGCCTTTGGATGGAAGGACAATGAGTACCTCACTAGGATTAGGCCAAAAGAAGTGAATACCTCCTCAAATATCTTTGAGAGTTTTGATTATGATTCCTAGTCTAAGCCCATAGAGATGTATGAGGATTTATTTCAAGTGGATTGTGTTAAGAATATTACTTCTATTATGATCAATTATATTTTTTATGACTACAATAGTTTGATATGTGCTATGTCCAAGTACTGCAATGGGTAATCACCCTATCTTTTAAAATTAGATGAAAAGTTGATGTCATTAACATGTTTAAATTATGTGGTTTATTTGAAATATCAAGAAAGAAAGTATATGTATATTGTAGGATAAAAAAAGAAAAAAATTGAGTTTAAAGAGACACCGTTAAAAATTAACTTTTCTACTTTTAGAAAAGTGAAATGAAATTATTTAAATATTTAAGTGTATTTAAATTATTATTATTATTATTATTATTATTATTATACATTATTTTGGTAGCTAAGTGCATAACCCTTTTTAACTTTTTTATCTTTAAATTAATGGCATGACAAAGGGTAATTGTAGTCTTAGGAAAAAATCATAACTAAATATGTTAGTTATGTGAAAAAGAAAATTTTACATTAAAATTATGATAATATTTAAATCAAACAAGTAAATAGATGCATAGCATAGAAATGGAAATTTATTGTAATTTATCATCAATATTTAATAATAAGAATATATATAATTAAATGAAATCAAATATAAGTATTATTAAAAATAATTAATACATTTCTCTCTAAAACTATTAGGCAAAATGATATGTATCCCAAAAAAAATTATAAATTCTAATAGCACTTTGTTGATTTGTTATTTATTTTGTTATATGATTTATCACTATATTTTAAATGGTATTAAAGTAAATATTTACTATTACATGAAATTAATTATTTAATTTTAATTAATATATTATTAAATGTGAAATTATTCTCAATATTTACATAACTTACATTAATGATTAAATATATGTTTTCTAGTATTTTTATAATTTTATCTTAAAAAATTATATACGCATACCATGTAATTATAAACAGTTCAACGCATGAGCATAAATAAACATTCTGTATCATAATTAATTTGTGATACATTGTCTAAGTATATTGGTTTTATGATATATAATTAAGATTTTTTTTAATATACAGACAAGTGAAGATTTCACATATATTAAAGTATATTAGTGTCCAAATTATATTATTGTAAAAATATTTCTTTCAAATATACACATAGGATTAATATTACCAAAATATATCATCTGTTAATTACTGCATTGTAAATGTCGTGACGTTTTTGTTTTTATAATGAAATATTGTCTAACATATATTACATACGTAAATTAATATTTTATTTTTATAATAGACAACATTGTCTAACATGTATAATTTATAGTAATATAATTATTTATTTATTTTGACACATTATATTTCCTTATAAACGTTGCTTTTGACGAAAGATTAATTTTATTATTATTCTTACATTTTACATGTGGGTAGGTCACATGGGTCAATAAATTAATCACCCTACGTGGTAGGTGAGGAGGCCACTGGAGTAAGAAATTAAATTGAGAGATTAGTTTTGATATGAGCCAGATCGTGAAATTCAAGTGTTGAAAGGCAAAATGGAAGTTCCTCGCGTCAAACTTGGAACACAAGGCCTTGAGGTATGCTTGCTGAGTTCAGCTTCAGCGCCACTCCTCTTGTTCCGCTGACATCAACTTTTTCATAGATGCAATCATATTTTCTCATGCTCATCACTTCTTTTTATAGGTTTCCAAGTTGGGATTTGGTTGTGCAGGCCTCAGTGGAGTCTTTGACGCCCCTCTTCCTGAAGATATTGTTATTTCACTAATTAAGGATGCATTCATCAAGGGAATCACATTCTTTGACACATCTGACCTTTATGGACCCAAAACTAATGAAGTTATGGTGGGAAAGGTATATTATATTATACAAATATATATTTCAGACTACGTTAGAAAATTTAAGGAGAGTTTTTTTCAAGTTTTATGATCGAACTTATAATTAAATTATTATCTAAACACATTCATTGTTGTCCCACGTAAATAGTAACTAATTCAATCATGGGAAAGTGACTTAATAACACTTACTCTTCATTCTTAGGCATTGAAAGAGTTGCCACGAGATAAAGTTCAGCTTGCCTCAAAATTTGGCATTGTGAAAGTGGAGTCAAATAATGTGATAGTAAGAGGTGATCCTGAATATGTTCGATCCTGTTGTGAAGCTAGCCTACGCCGCCTTAGTGTGGAATACATTGATCTCTATTATCCGCACCGCATTGACACAACGGTGCCCATTGAGGAAACTGTGAGTTATACAATCAGACTTTGATGTTCATAGTTTTATTTGGATGAGTTAAATGTTGGATGGTGAGGTTACTTTTCTTCTATGCTTGGATGAATAGATGGGAGAGCTTAAAAAGTTGGTGGAAGAGGGAAAAATTAAATACATTGGATTGTCGGAAGCTAGTCCTGACGCAATTCGGAGGGCCCATGCCATCCATCCTATTACTGCTTTGCAAATGGAGTGGTCCCTTTGGTCTCGTGAAATTGAAGATGAACTTGTTCCACTTTGCAGGTATGTTCTATTCTATGCCGTTTGCAAGGTACCCCACTGTGTGTATAATACCGGTTTTATAAATATAATCCTTGCATTTTGATAATTATGTATTTAAAATTTTAAATAAAAAAAATTAATTTATTTCTCTAAAGTAACTTTATTACAGTAATATTTTAAAAATTTGATCTTCAAATCATTATTTTTTTAATCATTTCGTTAGTTCTCTATAAAAGTTTATAGATTGATGAAAAACCTATAAAAAAATTTTAAGGGGATGTCATTCATGTAAATTTTGAGAGACTAATTTAATGATTGAAAATTTAAAGACTAATGTAGTGATGCATTTTGAAGGATCAAATTGAGAGTTAATGCATTAAATAAATTAAATATTCATAAGTGTATAATCTTGGAGTTGTCTGATCAAAGTATTAAAATGTTTAAATTGTATGAAATTCTTAATGGAAATTAGTCTAACTGTTGAATTAAATTTAACGTATATAAAAAGTTATGAAAGAAGAAAGCTTAATTAGATTTATTCTTGCAAGAAGTAAATCATGCATGTGTCTTACTTGGAGATCGGTGAAAACACTTACAGGGAACTTGGAATTGGAATAGTGCCATTCAGTCCCCTTGGCAAAGGATTTTTTGCTGGTAAGGCAATCAAAGAAAATATATCTGCAGATAGTTATCTGGTACGAAGCCTATAATTGGGTCATACTCTTGGAAATGATGCGTTATTTTCCTTGTTTCTAATAAACACAATTATAAAAAACCTTCATTGTTCACCCAAGTCCATTTTCATCAGGCAGTGCAGCCAAGGTTCCAGGGGCAGAATTTCGACAAGAACAAGAACTTTTATTTTAGGATAGAGAAATTAGCAGAGAAGCATGGATGCACAACACCCCAACTTGCTCTTGCATGGCTTCTTCATCAAGGGAACGATGTGGTACCCATCCCTGGTGAGTGGTTTTTTCATTTTGTCACCTGCATGATATTATTATTAAGCTTATTCACGACTTTTGCCAAGTCAATTTTAATGCATCAACTTCAAAATCCTTCAATTTATAACCACCAAATTTCAAAAGCATAAACTTCAACTCCTTGAATATTCATAAATATATTGCAAGTAACATAAGTATACGTACATATAAATTGTTCTGAAATCATATGGATTAACCAAAATGCATATAGATTTGTCTTATGAAACATATACTAGGGAAGACTATGTTCTATATGTAAAGGGTAGAAACAGAATAATAGTATATAGCGCTATAAATTTTGGTCCTAAACAACAGAAAATAGGTAGAGAAAGGTCTTGAATTTTTGGCATAAGAAGTTTATAGCGAGAGGGCGTGTAATGCATTCTTTTCAATTCCTTTAATATTGTTTTGATTAAGATTTTTCATACCTCATTGGCTAAGTCTTGATGGGCTTCGCCCGTAATTTATGTATTTACTGTCAAGTTCAGAAACATCTCTGGAGCTTTCAATCTCATAGAAGTTTTAACCTATGGACAACATTCTTATTGAACCTCATGTTTTGTAGGAACAACAAAAATAAAAAACCTTGACAACAACATCGGTTCATTCAAAGTTAAGCTCAGCAACGCTGATTTGAGGGAAATTGCAGAGGCGATACCGAGATCCGAGGTGGTTGGAGATCGAACTATTGAGCCTTTTATGCGGTGCACGTGGAAGTTTGCTAATACTCCACCAATGCATAGTTAGATACCAGTGCAGTAACAAACCCACAACCCAAATCTAGAGTAATTTCCTAATAGCATGTATGCACACAACTGAAATACAAATACTATGTGCACATGTTTGAAGCCTAAAGTAATTTCCTAACAGCATGAATGCACACGACTATAATACACCCACACCCAATTGAAAATTGGTTCCTTTTAATCTTTGGGTTTAGGAGATAGCATATTCTTATTTTTTAAATTGTGATTTCTTTGGAGAAAAGTTAGTTGATTTATGGAGATTCACATTTTTAGTAGAATTTTCTTTCGCAAATTCCAAAAAAATTTATGTATATATTAGAACTTACTAGAGTTGGGACTTTTTGATGTCTGTAAAGAATGTTAACTCACTAAGTTGTTTAATTCTTTCCTTAATGCCTTTCCTAATCCTTAAAGAACGTCCATTGAAATGACTTTGGTGAATGGTGACAACACTTACAATGGGTCATACATTTGGAAATGTAATGTGCATTCCTTGTTTCTATTAACAATGGGTCATACAGTTGGAAACGTAATGTTGTATTTTCCTTGTTTCTGTTAATAATGGGTCTTCATTGTTCACTATCTTTGTTTTTCACTAGGCAATCCAACCACAGTTACAGGGGCAGAACTTCTCCAAGAACAAGATCTTATATTTTGAGATAGAAAATTTGGCAAAAATCCATGGATGGACAACATCACAACTAATCACAACTAGCTCTTGCATAGCATCTCCATCAAGGGAATGATGTTGTCACTATTGTGTGATTTTTCATATGGTGGTTTGTCACCTGCATGATATCTATACCTTTAATGCTTGTTCACGAATTTCGCCCAAGTCAATTTTAGTACATCAACTTTAAAAATCCTTCAATTTAATCCTATCAAGTTTCAAAAACATAAATTTCTTCTAAAATGTGAATACCATTTTTTTTTCTTTTTTCTTTCTTCTTCTTTACCACGGTTGCTTTCAAATTTTTATAGCATAAAATATTATTTTACAAAAAAAAAAAATGAAAACTTAGGAAATAAGTTTGGCCCTCCCAAAACAAAAATTTTGCAGTGTACAGTTCTGTACCCAACATCTAGTTGTGCTTTAAGCATGAGAAAGGAAAAAATTCAAAATTTTTGACGTTTTGTAAAACTCTAAAAGCATAAAATGAAGACCAATATAAATAGAAAATGGAAGACCTGGAGGCAAGGAGATTTATTTTCCTTTTGAAGAAAAAAGGTACGAAGTTTTTTCAAAAAAAGAGAGCAAAGATTTGAAATAGTAATAAAATTTCAAAAAAATTTGAGAGAAATGAGCAAATTTTTTTTAAAAAACGCAACAAGTTTTCAGGAAGAAAGAAAAATTTCTAGGAGACAAACATATTTAGAAGAAATCAGAGAAAACAAAAAAGAAATAGAGAAAGAAATCAAGCAAAAAAAGAGTAAAGAAATAACATTGTTCTAGCTATTCATCATCCTTGAGTGTTGTTCACATCCGAAAACCTCTTAATCTTCTCAGGTATGGTCATTATTCATAAACCCATATTCATATAAATATTTCTCGAGCCTTTTCAAAATGAGAGAGATAGAATAGAAAATGAATGGTAAAAACAAGGAGTCACGGATATTTGATAAGTCTTCATTTTTCTTTTATATTATTATTACTTTCAAATGAAAAGAATAGAAAATGGGATGCGATGTTGATTGACCTACGCAGAAGCATTTATGAAATGCAATACGTTTTACGCTACCTACTTGATAAAGTTTCATCTTTTCTGGCATTATTTTATGCCTTTAAACATTTGATAGCATTTAATGGGATTTGTAGGGAGCGGGAGGATAATAGTCTGTAATGTGATTGAATCATAATTTTTTTATTTTTTTTCTTATTCTTTTTTTTCTTTGTGGTTTTTTAGTTATTATTTTTATTTTTGCTTTTTATCTTGTGGTGCAACCAGATGCAATGAGACTCTAAAAAAGAAAAAATTTAAACTAAGATTAGTATTGATTTAGTTTAAAACTTTTCTTATCTTTATTTTATTTATTTTCATTATTATTATTATTATTATTTTAAAATTATTAGGTTTAGCCAACTAAATCTAAAAAATAGGTAAATAAATAAATTTTATGTCAAAATAAATAATATGAAAATAAAATTCATATAATAATTATTGTGTTATTGTTTATATTCAGCATATTTATGTATTTGAGTTATTTGTCTTTGGTATTATCCTTTACTTTATTGTATTAATTTTTAGAAGGATTGATGTAATTAAATTTTATATTCATGTTTTGATCTTTTATTTCGTGATTAATAAATTATATTTTTAAACAAATAAAGAGTGTAACATTTGCGTCAATTTATAATACTAACATACTGCTTCTCTGTGGTCATGTATTATAAATTTATAAAATCTATATATATCAACGTTACCTTAAGTTTTATATACCATTAATAAATTAATAGTTTTATTTGATTTCTAAAATTAATCTATTATTATTATTATTATTATTATTATTATTATTATTATTATTATTATTATCATATTAATGTAGTGATTTATAGTATTATTGTGCAACATCTTTACTAGGGATGGCAATGGGTAGGGTACTACAGTACCCATCCCCATACCCGCGTTTTAAAAAAATACCCATACCCGGCCCCATACCCGCATGGGTATAAACATTAATTCCCGTACCCGTACCCTCTGGGTACCCGCATACCCGTCTTGTACCCATTACCCGCGCTTGTTTGAGAAAAAAATATTTATAAAAAAAAATATGTTTATATAACTTCACATAAGTAGCATAATAATACAAAAATTTAATATGTAGTTGCCGAACAAGGTACAAATATAGATAAAAAAATAAATATTCAAAGATCATAAATGCTAAATGTATCTTAATATAATAATTTTCTAAACTAAAATTCTTAGAAACAATAAGCAAAAACTAAACACACAAGTTATTTGTCAGTGATAATTTCATCTTGTGTGAGATTTGATTGTTGGTAATGTCAAAACGACAACGAAATAGATCTATACAATGGTTGTCCCTTCGTGTGGGATCACTTAGTAACCTCTTGTGATGACATTAACAACTAACTCTAATGAATAATATTTCATAGTTATTAAGTTTTAGTGAGACAGACATTGAGAATGAGAATAGAGTTAAAGTATTGAAGTTCAATACTAATAACAGAAAGCTGATACATAAATTTTTTTTTTAACTTTTGAATTTGAAATTGTAAGAAAAATAATAGATTTAATTAAAATAATATAATATAATTAATATATATATATATATATATTAATACTAATATTTTTTAACTCATATACTATACGAAAGTATTTTATCAAAAATATAAATTTTTGAAAAATTATTTTAGTGAATTAAATATTTATAATGTATATAAATTTTAAAAAAATGAATTTGAATAAAAGATAAATAGTTACAATAAAATTTTATAATAAAGAAATATACGTGTATATTAAAAAAATTATACTTTTTTATCTTAAAAAAATTAACAAATAAAAATTAATAATAATTTTTTATATTTATATCTTTTCAAAAACTTCTTTGAATGTGAATAAATAGTAAGAATAATATTATTTAGATTTAATAGATTATAGTTGTGCTTGTAATACATATGTTATATAGAAAAATATTATTTTAAATTAAAATATAAAACTAAAATTTAAATATTATTAATAAATAATAAATTTACTGTAATAGTAAGTGATTGTAAAATTTATGAAATATTTATTATTTATCATTCACTTTATGATTTAAACATCAATATAATTTTATTAACAAAAATATTTGTGTAAAAAATATTTTATGTGTGTCATATATAAATAATATTTTAAAAAAAGTCAATCTTATATTAACTATGTAATAATTAAATTGTGTTAGCCTAATTAAATGATATAAAATAGTAAATAAATTTTTCTATTAAAAATGTAAACCAAAATAAATTTTTTGGTTTATTTTATTATTAAATATATTTTTATATTAATCTTATATAACTTCAAATAAGTAATATAATAATACAAAAATTCAATGCATAATTGTAGAATAAATTTCAAGCATATATATATATATATATATATATATATATGCGGGTATGGGGCGGGGTGGGTACTTAGATACCCATACCCGCACCCATCCCCATTAAAATTTGCGGGTTTTTACCCACACCCATACCTGTACCCATATAGTGGGTAAATACCCTACCCATTGTGGGTAAATTTTGCGGGTGCCCATTGAGTACTTTACCCATTGCCATCCCTAATCTTTACCTTTATATACTTTAAATCGTTAAGACTTTTGTGTACCAACATTACTTTAAGTTCTATGCAATATAAATTTATCAAATAAAGTTATAATCTTTTTATTAAGTAACTATTTTTTAATTAATTTAAATATATTTATTCATTTTATTAAATAGAATCAATTCCATTTTTTAAAAGTCATATTTCAAATTTTGATAAATTAAATAACCAATTATTCCTTCATTTTACTATACAAATTTTTGCAATATTGATGTGCGATTTACATTGTCTTTAATTGTCCAATAAATTATAAGAAATTTATGTATAGTTTATAGGATCTTAAATTTCTTTCAACATTAATCATAATCAAAATTAAAATCTAAATACTTCATTTATAAATAAAATATTTTTATCGATTTGTAATATAATTGTGTGATCTTCCTTCACTATCTGTATTGTTTCTCGTATAGTACATGTATAATTGCGTTATCTTGTATCCTAAACATTTAATTTTATAAAAATAATTTTACTTTCAAAATAAATTTTCTTTTATTACACTTAATTTTAATCAACCAGTTTTGTAATTTTTGGATAGAACTATGTAACTTTGAGTTCTCCATTGCATTGGGGATATGTAGGAGCGGGAACTGAACTCATCAAGTCAAAATAATTTTTAAAAAATAATTTTTCTTCTTTTAAGATATCGAGTTAACGTTTCAATAAATAATTTTTTTTCTTCTTCTAAAATATAAATAATTAATGTTTAGGGGTTAAATAAATATTTTTTAAAATTAAAATAAATTTACACAATTAATTTGAGGTAAGACGTTGTAGGGTGCTAATATCTTCCTTACAGTAAACGACTCCCGCTCATTTTTACTTTCAAAGATCATATTATTTTAAATGTTTTTTTAAGATTTTCTTAAAATAAATTTTGGTGACTACTGCTCTGATTTTGTTAGAAAATATTTTTTATTCTTAAAAGATATTTTTCTTAAATATATATTTTTTTGTCGTATCGTTGTGACCAACCAGTTGCGACACATACTGCTAGAAAATATTGTTCTATAAGTAAAGTGCATGTAGCACTATAAATGTTTTAATTCTACAACAACAGAAGAGAGGGCTCAGGGCAGAGATAGGTTATATGAACTTCATTGATGAATTTTTGGCATAAAAAGTTTATGGTGGGTGTGGCAAACATTGTCTCCACTTTATGAACTAGCATCGTATAGAATGTGTTATTGTCATTTGTTTTAGGTCACTGAATATGCTGAGAGTTTGAAAAACTAAAACTTCAAACCGATTTGCAATGGCGAGAGGTTAGTGCTTTTGATCTATTTTCACTTCCGCATAGCTTCATTATTGTTTACATTTTGTATCAGAGCTTGTAAGCCTCTGCCTTGCTTGTTCTGAAAAGTTTGAAATTTGTTTTTGGACGTGGATCTTATGTGTTTTGACCCCTTTTATCAAAACTAAATGGAAAAGAGATGGAAAATCATTTTCTATATCTAAATACATGTTATTTCGCATTTAATGCATGCTAAAAATGTTGGATTTTTTGAGTTGGGTTTGCGGGTCACAATCGGGTCAAACTGACCTAGCTAGAGGTTGAAGATGATTGAAACGTAAGGTTTTCCATTGTTTTGCGTATTTTCTGTTGCTGACAAATATGCGAATATATAGTCTTGGATGTCAATTGTTAATATTAAATAGTACATGGCACAGTGGTTAGCTTTGCTTTTGTTGACGGTATTTTTGTGAAATGGGAAAGTGTTTTGCCTTTAAATTAAGATAAAAATAAATTTTGATGTAGTCCTAATTCAAACCCAGAACCACTGCAATGGTGGACTTGATTCTTATATTTGATAGATATGTGATTCTAAAAATTATATATCTTCTCTTTGCAAAGCTATATATCTATTTAGCATGACATTGTTAATTTGAATTATTATTTGGACATATGTTGCACATGTTACTTAGATCATGCAAATTTTTATGTCTAGTTTATTTGATATTAATGCTAACATTTGGCCCTTTAGAGAAAAATTAACGTTTGGTCATGAATATAATTTTAATAAATTAAAGAGTAGTCATAGCACCTCTAATTGATTAAAATTATATATATAGTCTTTGAAGAAAAATTAATGTTTGGTGATGAATATAATTTTAATAAATTAGAGAGTAGCCACAATACTTCTAATTGATTAAAATTATATACATAGTCTTTAAAGTCACAATAAAAAACATTAATTGTAATTAATTATATGTGATGTGATGAGATTTACTCACAAGATTTTTATTACATTTGTATGATTAATTAGGATAAAATATTGGATACTATTTCTTAATCTACCTACAAAGAAAAGGAACATAATTTGATAGTTTTATTATAAAAATATATAATGAGTTTGATTGAATACGACTTTAGCCCACAAGCAAGTTTTATGTCACTAGATTCATATATTAAAACATGTTTGCATTGGTGAAACATGACATTTATTTTATCATCAAATTATGATTATAAGCATGTGGTATTTTGAACTTTGTAATTTTTCAATCTATGAATATTTTTTATATTAAATACGGTATTCTTGATTTAAAAGGTGACAACCATAAATTTTGAAAAGAGAGAGTTCTTCATTTGGACTAGATGAACATTGATTATCCTATTAGAAGGATGAACCATTGACTATTATTGCAACCAACACTCCAAATGCAATTTATCTTTATAAAACTGGGAGAGGTCTGATTGTCTTTCTTTGACTTTTATAAAGACCAACATTTTTACTGTTATTTAGGAGCTTAGCTGAAAGCCTTGAAGATTACCATGTTTGATTCTTTATTGGTACACTATATTTTGTGCAACTTGCCTCATTAATAAGCTTTTTTTAAGATCTCTTATAACACATATAAGGATAAGTGGTTTGGCTATATGTGCTCAAAAAGAGGAAAGGTTACTGATGGAAAAAGGAGAAAAGGTGAACTTGACTACTTCTATAAAGAGTAAAAATAATCAAATTAATCATAAAAGAAAAATTCTTGTTCAACTGCATCTAAAGAATAAGTTAAAGTATTTCTTTTATAAAAAGAAAGGACACATAAAGAAAGACTATTTAAAATTCAAGACTTGACTAGACAAGAAAAATAATTTATTTATTTTTATTTGTTATAAATCAAATATGTTTAGTATTAATTATAACACACAGTGGATTAATTCTAATTCTACAACCATCTTAGTTTTCAATCTTATAGTAGGAACAACAAAAAAAAAAAAAAAAAAACCTTGATAATTATTTTAGTTCATTTAAAGTGAGGCTCAGCAAAAATTACAAAGGCAATATAGATATCTGAGGTGGTAGGGGATCCAAAGCATAGCTAGATACCAATTCTGCGCCAAGCTGCAAAACCTATATCATTCAATTTAATCACATTGATCTTGTATGAACTAATTGCTATAGTGGAACACGGATTACTCTCATATAACTTTTACACCATTAATTTTTCACATGTGATTAAATAAGCACAAACATAGAAAATGAGACAGAAGATTAGAATCCACGATTTCATCTTAATGTTTGTAGCAGGCTTTTGCTGAAGCTTGGTTCAAATAATTTTTCACTTTGATTGAATAATGTGATTTATGAATGCAGGGATTGATTAATGATTAGTGTGTGAAATAAAATTTCTTGTATGAAATTACGGTGTGCACTTTTTCATATATTTTATATAGCTTAATTTCTTTGTTCGAATTGCTACGTAGACGTGGAATTATGGATGTGTCTACTAATTTTAAAAACTTTTATAGCGGTGAGTAGAATAGTAATTTGTGTACCAAACAGTAACTCAAGTAGCAAAATATGCAGTCACCTACTTACCATTTTACTAGTTATCACCCCAGGGTCAGTAGCACTGATTAAATTTGAAGGTGGAATGCTGGTTTAAGCATGTGGAAACGGTACTATACGTTGTGACAAATCAATGTAATATTTAAAAAATAAATCTTAAAAGTATGTCGCACCAGTGGTCTAGTGGTAGAATAGTACCCTGCCACGGTACAGACCCGGGTTCGATTCCCGGCTGGTGCAAATGCTGTTTTGTTTTTTGTCTTCTCTCCTATCAATTGGATTTCCTTTCCCCCTCTCTATTTTTTTTTTCTTTTTCTTTTCAAGTTAAACAGTTTACTACTTCACTGCTGACAACTGACAAACGACAATAATGGAATTTCTATTTTCCACACACAAACTTGTATTAAACTTTATTATATAGGAATTTCGGCCAAAAATGATTGTTCTTTTGGTAACAAAAATGAAGCTTTAAATCCAGCACATTCAAACAACACATGCATAAACTAGACGCCAAATATATAACTTCATGCTCCTTGCTTAAGTCAACGGCACCTCCAATGGAAAGAGAGTGAGTTTGGGGATGGTTTTTCGGTGGCTTCAGGCGAACAACGGCAGTCCAAAACAAAGCGGAAAGGAAGTCAAATGGAGTGGCATTGGAGCATACATCAGGAACATGGGAAAGGCATTGCTTCATGACTGAATTGGTGATCTTGAAAGTTGCCGTGGCTATGTTCTTGGATGGTGCATGTGGTTGTTGCTGGTGAGATAGTGACTTTATTGCATTGGGGTTTGGAACAGGTGATGGTGGCGCTGTGCTGAAGAATGGACGGTGTGTGATGGGTAATTGGCATTGTGACTGGGTCCATGATTTGAAGAATGATGCTGTACTAGTTAGATCAGCAAGCATGTGACTACAACTCAGTGCTACTGCAACTCCTCCTTCGAAGCTGTTTATCTGCAACAATACCCCAAATCCTTCTTCTCAATTTAATCTGAATTTAAGGACTTTTTATTTAAAAGTACGAACAACAAGTTTCAGTTATTAAATGTTTTTTTAAATACTTAATATAAATATTTTGTAACCTTTTTTAAAATAAATACGTCATTTTTTAAGTAATTTTTAATGTTAATCATACATAAAGTGTTAACTTTTAACCTCCTGTCTTGCTAATTAATCAAGCAAGATAACAAATAATTTTAAGGAAACCCATTATATATATTAAAGTGTAATAAATTTGTTTTTGTGATAATGCTCGGTCAAAAGAGGGGGAAAACAAAAAATATTCTAGTCTTTCTGTCTCACCGTCTTTCAAAAAATGGTCATCTAACGTTTTAAGAATATATTTAATTATCTTATTTTCATTAAATTTATAATAGATTTTTTTATTATTCTCATTTTGAAATTAGTTTATTATGCAATAAATAAATGAAGAGAAAAATTAAAAATAAATTTTTAGATAATAATTATTTTAAGTATAAAATGAAAAAAATAATAATTTTACATTAAACTTGTAAAATGGCTATTTTTAAAAAATAAAATTGATTAAAGTGGCTATTTTTCATAAACAAAATAGTATATAAGTGTAACTACTTCTTGGATATTTCCACCATTAAAAGAATTTGAGAAAAAAAAGTCTTAATTATGGGCCTGGGTACTAACCACCTTGATCATTTGTGAAAGTTGTTGGTTCTGAAATATGTTTAAAATCCTAACTATAATCTTATTTATAAAAACTAGATGCATAATTTATTAAGACCAATAAAAATAGCTATAGCTATACATCATAAATTTGTATTTTATTTTAAAAATATTTATAGTATTAAATAGTCAAATGTATTTACTTTTATTAATAAAGAGTAAATGTCTAAATAGCATAAATTTTATAATAAATGAGAACTTTATGACCCGAACACCCTCGTCATTGTACCTCACTTCCCAGTTACCATCTTGACCTCGGGTCAACCGACCCGTCATGTTGGGATATAAAGTAAGAACTTCAAAGGGTCCAATTCATAGGACCCAACCAAGTTGTGATGGTCAGTGTAATAGAAAATGACATAGAGAGAGTGCAAACCCATAGCATGATCCAACCCGGACAAATGATGGGTCTTACCCGACTCCACGGGTTTGCTGGATACAACAGTTAGCTTTTGAGTTCATGGTTACCTATTTCTGAACCTAGACATTGACATGCGTATGCTTCGCTATAGAGACATGTGGACGTGGAACTGAAGATTAGAAGAAGATCATATAGAGAATCGTGAAGAACAAGAATAGTACATTCAAGTGGGCAAATGGCAATAAAGAGTTGCTAACTAAAGAGAGGCATTCGGAGGTAGGTAATTTCATTTACGAGTTCTGTTTGTCTTTAACCTATCAATAGGCTATCAACAACGTTGAAACAAAATTCTAACAAAAATTTAACAAGCTTCTAAATTTCATTAAAAATTATAATATAAAAATAAATTAATTAATAAAAAAGAGTGAGACACGTATAATTTTGTTTTTAAATAAATTTTAAATAATAATAAAAAGTGAGTCAAAAAAAGTATATTAAAAAATATGTTAATAGCATTACTCTTTAAATTTATGCTCTTAATAAGTTTTTAATGACAATGAAAACATAAAGTTTTATGAAGTGTTTACTATAATATTTATATATTTATTGTGACTTAAATTTAAAAATAATTTAAAAATAATCATGTAAAATATTTTTATTATTATATAGTTACAAGAAAAAAATATAGTATTTTAGACAAATATAAATTAAAAGTGAGTAATAATAGTCATTAGTCCTACTTACATAAGCTCGTAGATAAGTCATTGTAAGAAAATAAAAATAATATATAAAATTAATAAAAAAATTATAAATTAAAATTAACTTATACTTTCATTTTTAGAAGTTAATCTTATTTAACTTCTTTAAAATTTGAAAAAAAAAAGTTAAAAAATTTATTCATAAATTTATATGAATAAGGCCATATATATATATATATATATATATATATATATATATATACTCATGTTTTATTGAAAAATATGATAATAGTACATGTGTTAATGAGATATCTATTTTAGTTAAAAAAAATTATTTTTCTCTTAAAATTATAAGATTAAACTAATATTTTAATTTTTATCCTTAACAATTTATTTGTTTAGTTTCTATATAAAAGAAAATGTATTTAGCCTCCACATGAATTTTTTTTTTTTAAATTAGTTTGCTTACTAATGATATTAATTTTTTTTTTATATGAACTAATCCAAAGGGCTTAAAAGACTCAAATATAGAATTTTTTTCATACAAAAATTAAAACAAAGGGTTAGTTTATATCATATAAATACTATAATAAAAAATGTTATTAAATATAAAAACAAAATCTAAAAATAGAAATAAACTGTAAAGAATATTTTATAAGCATTTTTTTACATGAAAACTAAAAACGATATATGTTAGGTATAAGATTTGATTTTTTTTTTTATTATTAAGTAAAAATATAACATCTCATACATATATATTTGGGGTTTTTTACTATTTTGAAAAAAATATTTATTAAAATATATTATTTCAAAATAATTAGGAGTGAGTATCAATAAATTTTGGTTGATTTTGGGCTCTAAAGGTCAAATTCAATAAAAATTAAATGGAATATTACAAGACTCATGTCCGATCAAGTAATTTTGTGGATTATTTGATTGATCAAGTAGTTTAAGGTAGGTTTAAGATACCTCAAACATTTGTCTAGCCTTGTCTTAAAGTATCTACGTCTTTGTAGGCTCTCCTGCATTGTCAAAGCTACAACATCACTAGTAGTTGTAACCTAAATACAAAGGAAGGAGGCTTGATGACAAGAGAAATGAAGCAAGAAAAAAAGAGCAACAAGGTGAGTTAGGGTATAAAATAAAAGACAAGAAATAGAGAATTGATAATAGAGAAGGAAACTCTGACTTATTATTAGAGTGTGAAATACGAGAAGGAAAATTAAAGACTTAAACCATGCATGTTTGTTTCACATAGAAGGGAAAGAGTAAATGTAAACTTTAACAAAATGATTACAACAGCATAGCGGCATAACAGAAAAAAAAAGCCATAAGAATAAATTTATATACTATAATTATATGCTAGTGTGTAAACTCTCCACCAAAGTGTTAGTGTGTGTACTATATATAATATATATGTATGTTTGGTTTGGTTGGGTATTGGTGGGTTGAAGATCTGATACCTGCACTCAACAATTGTTATCCATTAGCACTCAATTTTGTTCACCCATTATAACCCAAACACATTTAATTTCACTCACAATGCTTTTCTTGGCTTCAAAAAAATTGCCTAGTCCTAAAACAATTATCATATTTAGGGTGTTTTTGGTCACATCATCACAAATCTCGCCTCTTAAATGATTGCAACTTAAAAAAAAAAAAAAAAGCAAGTTTCACCACCTGTCATGCAAAACTCAAGAGATCCTGGTATGCGTTACTCTTGCCACCTATAATGCAAAACTCAGGGGATTTGACATATGTCCAAAGCAATGTATCATCTATTACTTTCATCAACAACAAAAATATAAAATTAATCTAGAAATAACATGATTATGTTTAAAATTAAGTTTCACATGAGTTTTTCTTTTTAATTCCTCCAAATTTATCTCTTGTTTTATTATATTCAATTTTTTGTTTCCTTCAACAGTCAACTTTCATTTCCTTCAAAAAAATTTACCATTACAATATTCAATAATAATAATTTCACTCATCTTGTATTCTTAAAAAATAATTTTAAAAAATTAAAAAAATAACAATTACACACAATATTTTAACAAATAAATTTCAAGTAAATTAAAATAAATTATTTTAACATTTTTTATAAATTCAAATAATTTATAAATTTGTTACGATTATTCAATTTAATTTAACTAACAAAACTAACTCATTTTATACAAATATATTATAAATAAAAATTTGAAAATAATTATAAATTTTACTAATCCAATTGAAGTTTCTTTCAAATTATTATGGTTAGTGTTTGTGAAAATACAAAATCATATTTACATTACAAAACTTTTATTAAAAGATTATAACTATATCAAATTCTTCAAAGAGTAATGTCACTTATTATAAGTCCAAAGAGTATCATCATTGCAACAGAAGACTTGTATCGCTACCATGTAGCAAGATACTTGTCTCGCCTACTAATGTGGGATTAAAATCTTGGCATATGTCATGATTTCAACAACACTCCCTTACAAGTGATGAGACTCCTTTCTAAAAAAAATATAGCTTACTATACTGGTGAGACACTCTAAAGTTAAGTCATGTGTCAAAATTTCATAAGTTTCAACCTTAAAAGTTGCAAGATTTGTGATGACATGACAAAAAAACACCATAGAAAAAATTATTTAAAAATAATAATATTTTAATAAGTTTTTTAAAATATAAAGAAAGTCTATGTTTGGGGTGGAGGTACAGGCCATGACTTATTAATTTTTAAAAAAATTAAAATCTAATTATTAAATAATATTATTTTAAAATAAATTACATGTTTGAGACTTTTTTGTCATATTAACATTAGTTTCACACTCTTATTTTTTTTATTTTTTTAACAGAGTTTTACCTATTAGAGAGGTTAAACTTATCATTTTTTTTAAGGAGTTTTGTATTTTAGATGAGCAAAAGGTAAAGATCATGACATATGTCAAAATTTGAAGCATGGACATCTCTATGCAAACGAGTGTCCAGGTGTCAGACACAACTCTGACACCAATACCAATGCGATACAGCTTGGACACGTGTTAGACATTGTTTTATAGGTGTCCAAATTTAAAAATATTTTTTTGCAGCTTCGACACGATTTGACATGGTAAGACACAAGTTTAACACTAGAAATTACATTTTAAAAAGTTGGTTAAAAACTAAAACAGTTACAACATGAAAATTCTTAATCATATTACTAAGTCATCAATTAATATACTTACTAATCTTAACAAGACAATTAGTTAAATGATCTTTGAGAATTATGTCTACATTTAGGTGTTATTGTTTGATTGATACTTATTGAATTATTTTTTCACTTATATATTCTAAAGTCTCCCTTTTTTATTTCTTGTTTTTCTTTATTCTTTTCTCAGTCTCTCTCACACTTAGGCAATAAAATGTTACTTAATTTTTATACCACACATGCCTTACATTCTCCATAATAGTCTCTTTTTAATTGTTACAAGAGTCCAATTTTATTCCTATTATCTTCTATCATGTGTGTCTCTTAGTCATCTTCTTTTAACTAAAGGGTATAAATAAATATTTTAATGTGTCATTTTCTCTTTCTCCCATCGGTTCCCTATATTATTTTAAAAAATATAACTTAACAACTTATAAAACCATCCCAAACTTCTCCTCCCTCATTTTAAAGTTCAAGGCACATACAAGAAATTCAAGAAAAGTATAGCACTCTTTTTTATACATATAATGAGCACCAAGTCACATACATATATGTAAGGAATTGTTAGGATGTGCAAATAAAGTCTCATATTTACTGGAATTGGAGAGGATCAAGGGTATATAAGTATGGTAGATATTTCCATTAGTATAAGGCCTTTTGGTTGAGTCCAAAAACAAAACCATGAGAGCTTAAAGCCAAAGTGGACAATATCATACTAGTGTGGAGATATACGTAAAGTTCATACTAGACTAACAAGTGATATCAAAGTTTGGATCCCTAAGTAGTGCCATGCACGTGGATGTAGGTACGCACAGTGAATCCCAGGTGATGAATCTCCTGGTGTGCCTTTTAGGGGAAGGTTGCACCTCCAGGGTGAGCTCTGGGTTATATGTAAAGTCCATACTGGACTAACATGAATGTCTATCATTTTAATTATTCTAACATTTTCACACTCATTTAACATGTCTTAAAGCTGAATTGAGGCCATCAATGTTATAAAATGAGAAAAACAAGGAAGTCGTTGTAGGCATTGGCAACCTACAACCATCATACATCCAAACATCACCCAAAATCCCTATTTGCATGGCTATTCTAAAACTCCCTAGGCAAGTAAGTGAACTTTCACCTTACCTCATTGATTGTTCACAAATAAATGAACAATCAAAGATGGTAACATAGTGTGGTTCTCCCTATATTCTTTGGTTCCTTTTTACTTTCTCAAAAGTGATTTTGGTGCCATTTAGTGAGAGTTGTTCTCCTTGGCTCTCAAGTTCTTAGTTTCTATGAATCAAAGAAGATGTCTTAAGGAAAGGTGCAACTAGATGAGTAAGGAAACCTTGACAACTTTTGAGCTCAAAAATGATGTTCCATGGTCATGGGATAAAGAGTGCAAGCTCTTGGTCTCTCTTAAGAAATTTAAAGACGACAAACACATTGAGGTCTATATGATTTTTCCTTAAGTTTCTTTTGGTGCAGTATCTAGAGAGCAAGTGCTAAATGAAATGTTTTTCCTAGGATGATTTTCTTAATGTTGAGAACGCAATGGGTGCAAAAAAGTACGATTAGATTTTTTCTTTTGAATGTAATTTAATTGGCCCAAGGCAAATATGATAAGACAATGAGGGCAAAGTGCTTTTTCTTAAGCTTTCATACCTCGGCATGACTTTTTGGAGAACATTTAGTGGCTGAAACAAGTTTCAATGCCACTAAATCTAGTTGCTTGCATGGTTAGCCTTTGAAATCGAATAAAATATTCCAATTTTCTTTAATTGGACACATAATTTAAAAAGGTGCAAGTCAGTTATGGTACTAACATTGCACGTGGAAGGTTTTTCTTTTTCTTCAAGGTCAAAGGCTATTTAAAAGGGTGCAGGATAACTGGATAGTTGAAAAGAAAGGCAAACAAATGCAAACCTATGGCATATTGAATGGAAAGGGTAGGACTAACAACGAAATTGTCAATCTACATGATTTTGGAAAATTGAATTAGTATAAGAATCTTTTACATACAAAGTTATGGTCGAAAGGCTTCAAAGTCATTGTGCCTTTAATAAGAATCTTAGTGGAATGGTGCAAGTGTCATGGCCTTGCAAGTGAAATTGAAGAATTTAAAAAAATTATCACCGATGCACAAGTCAAGGGTCCTAAGAAAATTTTTATAGTTTAAGATTAAGGTTACTAACAAAATATTGTTAAGGATTTAGTGCCTCGCATGATTTACTCTGCAATGCCAATAAGTAAAGTAAAACAATTAAGTAAATTAATCATAAGTAGTAAAAGAAGGAAATAAAAAAAAGAAAGACAAGGAAGAAAGAAAAGAAAAAGAATACCCACAAAACAAGTTTTCAATCACTTTCTTCAAATGAACTTTAGCAAGGTTAAGTTCATGAAGGTAAGAGTGTTATAATGCAAACTTCAAAATAGTTACGAAAGCAGCCACAATAAAAGAGGCTTGGGATATCTTAGAGAAAAGCTAAATTCAAGAGTTACAAGATTGAAGGAAGTTAGACTTTAGACCTTTGAGGAGGTAATATGAGTTACTCTATATGGAGACCTAAAAAAAGGATGTAGATTATTTCATAAGGTAACAGTCTTTGACAAACCTCATGAAATCTTGTCGAGAGAAACTATGTACCAAGACTATTGTGCAAAAGGTTCTCATAATCTTGGGTGCAAGATTCAATTATATTGCAATAGCAATAAAAGAGTCCAAGAATCTTGCATAGATAAATGTGAAAAAATTGTAGGGATCTTTAAAGGCCCATGAGCAGAAGATGAAGATGAGAGAATTAACAAGATCTCAATATGATCAAGCACTACCTGTCCAAACAAATAAGAAGAATGGTGGAGAGAGAGAGGAAAAAATAATAAAAGAAGAAAACAAAGAGATTTAGAGAAGGACATAATGATGGACACAGGCGTGACTTTGATCAAGAATCCATAAAGTTTTATTATCACCAAGGTGAAAACACAAGAGGGAACAATAATGGACAACGGAGAAGATGTAATAAGAAGATTGATAAAAAGCAATTATTATATTTTAATTATAATAAACTTGGCCACTTTACAAAAGATTGTTGAAGTAAAAGCTCTTTTAATAGGAATGATAAAGAAGCTTATGTGGCTCATGAAGAAATATGTGATGAAGATGAAGTGATGTTGATGGTGACCACCATCAAACTTAAAAATTGCAGTTTAGATTCTTGATACTTGGACATAGGTTGTTCCAACCATATGATGGTAAGAAAAGTTAGTTTGGGGAGTTGAATGAACAGACTAAGAGTAGAGTCTATTTTGTAGACAAAGGTACTATTGTGGTTAAAGAGAAGGGAAAAGTCCTTATCAAACATAAAGATGGTAACTCTACATATATTATTGACGTGTTATATGTTCCTACTATGGAGCACAATCTATTGACTATTGGAAAGTTGTTAGGAAAGGGTTTTTTAATGGACTTTAAAGAAAAATTGATGAAGGTTTATGATAAGAAAGAGGTACTAATCTTGAAGACTCCTTTATCAAGCAATAAGACCTTTAGAATTAACATACAAGTGTGAAACACTAGAGTCTTTGACTCCTTATGTTACAGACATGTTTCTGATGAAAGGAGGAAGAAGTTAGATGACAAGAGTGAAAAGTTAGTGCTAATTAGTTATCATTCAACAGGAGCTTATAAGTTGTTTGATCCAAATGTCAACAAAATAATTATCAGTAGAGATGGTATAATGGATGAGAATGTCACATGGAGATGAGAATTACAATTCCAAGACAATAATGGAAGTATATTTATTTCCCTTGTAGAACTGAGGAGGAAGATAGGTCTGAATCTGTTGATTTGCAAAACTAAGCAAACCCAATAATCTCTTCAGACCATTCCCAATAGACCTATCAAGAACAAATTACCATCCAGTAGATTCAATGAGTATGTGATGTTTCTTGATTATGTTATTAACGCTAAAGGAGACCTAGATCACTTAGCACTTTATGCAAATGTTGAACTTGTTAGTTTTGAACAAGTTATACAGGAACCAAGGTAGGTCGATCTAATGCAAGAATAATTGAGTGAAATTTAGAAGAATTGAACTTACAAATTCGTTTCTTTGCCAAGCCATAAAAGGTTAAATACAATAAGATGGGTCTATAAGACCAAGGTGAAGCCATATGAGTTTGTTGCAAAGTACAAAGCCAAACTTGTAGCAAAAAAGTTCCTATAAAAGGAGGGATTGGACTATGGTGACATGTTTGCTCCTGTGGCTCATGTAGAAACTATAAGGACTGTGGTAGCACTTGCAAGTCTGAAAGGTTGGTCCTTACATCAAATGGATATAAAGTCTACATTCTTTAATGGGCCACTTGAAGATGAGGAGTATGTGATACAACCACTTGGATTTGAGATACAAGGCAATGAGAGCAATGCATACATACTCAGCATTGTATGGTTTAAAGTAAGCACCACGTGTTTAGAATAAGAGAATTGGTGAGTTGCTAATTCAACAAGGTTTTTCAAAGTGCATTGTTGAATATGGAGTGTTCTCAATGGTCATCAACTATAAGATTTTGATTGTGTGCTTATATGTTGATAATATCTTAGTAACAAACAGTAGTAAGAGGTCAATTACTGAGTTCAAAGCAAGGAAGTTAGAGTTTAAGATGTCAGACTTAGGGGTCATGTCATACTTTCTAGGAATGGAGTTTGTATATATCAACAAAGGGATTTTGTTTCATTAGAAGAAGTATGCCATAAATGTGTTAAAGATGTTTGATATGCAAGATTGTAATCTTGCTGCAACACTCGAGGAGACTAATTTAAAGCTTTACAAAAATTAAGGAGAAAGGTTTGATGATGTCACTCTATACAAACAGATTATTAGTTGTTTAAGATATTTATGTTATAATATGCTTGACATCTATTATGGTGTTGGATTGATATGTAAATTTATGTAAGACCCCAAGATATCTTATGTTACAGTAACAAAGAAGATTTTGAGATATATCAAAGGCACAACGGACTTTGGTCTATTGCTTCCAAATGGTACAAAGTAAAAAATGGAGATGTACTAGTTAGGTATTTAGACTATGATTGCTGTGGAGACAAGGCTGATAAGAGGAGTACTTCAAGATATTTGTTCTTGATTGGTAAGGCACTGGTCTCATAGTGTTCAAAGAAGTAACCTTTTGTGGCATTGTATTCATGTGAAACTGAATATATATTTGCTTCTTATACAGCTTGTTAAGCATTATGCTTGAGTCATTGTTGAAAGAGATTCAAATGAGGGAGAATAAGTCTGCCTTAGATATTAAAAAGAACTTAGTAGCACATGAAAGGAGTAGGCACACTAAGATTCGCTTCCATTTCTTGAGAGACCAAGTGATTAAGGAGAAGTTGCAACTAGTGTATTGCAACACAACTAATCAACTTGCTAACATATTGACTTAGCCTTTGAAGATTAAGATATTCAATGAGTTGAAGAGAATATTGAATATTATATCTGTTAAAAATTATGAATTAAAGGGGTTGTTAAGAAGTTATAATTTAAAAATAATTTATGTAATGATACAGATTTAGATCTTATAAATAAGAAACATTTGTACAATATATAAAATGTGCATGAATATACAAAAAATAGTATTTTCAAATTTCTTCATTCTCTCTTAGTATATGAATTTATTAATTTCTTCTCAAAAGTTTAATCCCTGTAGTATACCAAATTGCTATAATTTTTTTTTTAATTAGGTTTTGCCCTTACAATATGCAAGACTTTAAAAAAAATAAATTTCACACCTATACAAACTACGTAGTGACATGCCAAAAAAAGCCCAAGGGTCACAGCAAGAGAAAGTTCTTGAAATATGAGATTTACAAATTCTAAATCCTTAAATATGGGCATTTCCGCACATATACAGGAATATGGGATTAAAAAATGATAAATCATGAAATATGACTTTTCTGCACATCTACAGGAATGCGACATATTAAAAACGCCAAAGGCGATTTCTTACGTAAATAGTTACAGGGCAGGATTAGAGCAGAACTGCATGTGCCTAAAACGTAACAAAAAACGCCATTGACGATTTTGACTTGAATATTTATTTAGGACTTCATAGCAGAAGCTAAAACCGTCAAAGACGTTTTTAGCTTGGTCAAAAATATTGTATTGTCAAATTGATGCAGGCAGGTGCAGGACGTGAGGGGCAATAAACTCGCCGTTGGCGATTTTAAATGCTGCCATGCAGGGACCTGACTCTATAAAGTCGACATTGGCGATTTTAAACATTTTAGGCCTATATATTTGCTGCATGCAAGAAATGGGACGGGACAAAATTGAAGAAGAAGAAGTGAGATTCTGGAAAAATAGATAGAAGTTGAAAAATTAGAATTATACAACCGTTGATTCAAGAAAACATATTTCAAAACAAATTCAAAATTTAAATGTAAGTTTTTCTATGTTATTTAATATATTTTTATGTGTATTTTTATTATGGTTTAATTTTTAATAAATAAAATATAACATTAGTAATATATAGTAGTTGGTTTTTTTTTTAAGTAAAAGGTTAATTTGGATTTTTTATAATAATTTATATTGTTATAGTAATTAAAATAAAAAAATGCTGAATTTGTGTTGAAAAAAGACTAAAATCAAAAGCACGTAAGTTTTATTTTTGAAATGTATTATCATTAATGTATCATGTTAATTTAAAATTGATTATATATGATGTGAAATACATTATAATTTTGTTGTAAATATTTTTGTCAATTATATTATTATAATAAAATTTGATTTTATAAAATTTTATAATTTCTTAAATATTTATTAGGATTTATGTAATATAGATATTGTTTTAGTAATAATGGTGTTTTTTAATTATTTATAACAGGTAATGAGAATGTTACGCTCTCATCACTTATCAATAATGCCTCCTAGGATTGAAATTATGGAAATTTTACGACATGGTGGATTTGATCGAATTTCTCAACTTTGTGAAATGCAAATAAATTCACTGATAAATGCGCTGATAGAATGTTGGAGGCTTGAAACACACACATTTCACTTAATATGTGGAGAATGCACAATTACATTGGAGGATGTGTACATGTTACTTGGACTTAAGATCAGCGGTTTAGCAGTGATTGGTTCTACAAATTCTTTTACTGTTATTATACAGGATATGTGTGAAAATTTAATAGGAGGCCGACCTGATTCAAACGACATTGACGGATCAGAAAATAAATTAAAGTGGCTATCCCAACACCTTGGTTTGCTTCCTTGTAATTTTGACATTAGGTTACATCACCATGCTCGTGGGTATATTCTTTGCTTGTTAGGACATGTTCTTATGCCAAATAAAAGTAATTCAGTGGTGCATGCAAAATTCTTACAGTTATTAACAAATGTGAATGAAATTGGCAATTACAGTTGGGGATCAACATGCTTGGCCTTTCTTTATAGAGGCTTAGATCGAGCTTCTAGACATGATGCTAAAGAAATTTGTGGCTGTTTGATACTTTTGTAGGTGTGGGCATGGCATCGCCTCCCATGGCTTGCTCCAATCCCGGAAGAACCACTAATATTTCCACTTGCTCTTAGATGGAGACGATTGCGATATCTAGCAAAAACTCCGTTTAAGAATCTTCAGAATATTAGATTAGCATTGGATCAAATGAATCTTAATGAGGTAAAGAGTTTTACAAAATGTTATTAAGATGTTACATTATGAAAACCTTTGTTAATGAGATGTTAACAATAACTTATATGTTTATTGCAGTTTTGGTGGAGACCATATGTGAATGATGAAATTCATGCAGTAACTCCAGATAAAGTGAGGCGTGAACAACAAGTGTGGTCAACTGTTAGTCCTCTTATATGTTTTGAAGTCATAGAGTGGCATGCAACTGATCGTGTTATGCGTCAATTTGGATATGCTCAGCCTATTCCTCTTCAGCCCCAACAACTTCAAGGAGTCCATAACAGAGACCTACGTGGAGCAAAAGAACCAAAGGATTGGGCAATCACGATTGGATAACAATGTGGGAGCATCGACATGAACGTATTTTGGAAGGAGTCGAAACTCATAATTTCTATCATTCTAATGAATATTGGGCATGGTACACATTATATGCAATGGACTGGTTATGGTTATCCCCACAGATGGAAGACCCAGCACCTGAACAAGAAATGTTGCCTATAAAGTCGTCACTTTCTGAGCATGAAGACATTTCTATGGATGCACCACCTATCCATTCCACAAGACATTCCAACAACATAAACACGCCAAAAAAACATCACTATTAATCTTTATGAACTAGGGCCAGCAACATTAGGACAACGAGTACGACTATGGTTTTCACCTCGACATAGACTACAGCGTGGTGCTCGCCACATTTGTCTCATATCTATTTCATTAATAAAGCGAGTTGATTTGGGATGTCCTTTCAAAGAATGCTTTAAGGCAAGGTTAGGACAGAGCTTGAGACCTCGGTATTTGTGCCACTTTGATTCATTCCCTACAACCCCAAATACTTTTTTGTAGACTTTGCATACTTGATTGATGGTATAGACTTCATTCACATAAACACACCAATCAATATTTTGACTACAACAAGCAGCAATTACGTGGTGGCATGGATATCGATCAATTTGCAAGTTTCCACAGTCACAATAACTTTGTCTCAGATGAACTCGATATTCTTCGTTGTTGGATAAATCCTGAACATGAAAAGCCTTATTACATCTGTCAAACTGTGTGATACGGAGGTTTCTTGAGTCATGCTCGTTTGATTGAAGACGACTTGTAATATTTTCTGAGAACAAATGTCTAGTATTCTTCCGTGCATATGCCTCGCTTCCCTTACGTGCAAATAACTGTGCCAGTCGGAAGTAAGTGGCTCTTATAAGTGCTGTGATAGGCAAATTGCGGGCACCTTTTAAAACAGAATTAATGCATTCAACGAGATTCTTCGTCATATGACCCCTCGATGTCTGCCATCAAATGCTAAAATTCACTTTTCTCTTGGTATTTCACTAAGCCAGTCTTCATAATCTTGTCCACGCTCCCGTAATCGTTGATAATGAATATTAAATTCATGTTCAGTTCTTGAGTAACCTGTAAATAACAAAATCAAATTTCATTAGTATAGAAAAGGTCATCTAGTAATATATTAATAATATTATTTAAAATACAAAAATCAAGTTTATTATCCATCCGAACAATAAGTTTATGCAAGTTGGGAGTCTTGAATCTACGCAAGAAATTTGCAGCAATGTGCCTGATACAATACATGTGGAATGCTCTTAGAGGTTCCCACTGGCCATTACTTCTTCTGATTGCTGCTATAATTGACTTGTGACGATCAGAAATCAACCCAACGCCATCTTTAGTAACGACATATTTTCGTAAATTTTCTAGGAAAAAACTCCAAGCATCTGCTATCTCACCCTCAACTACAGCGAATGCAATCGGCAATATATTCTGATTTCCATCTTGTGCAACAGCAACTAGTAGAACTCCTTTGTATTTTCTATATAAATGTGTCTCATCAACCTGCACAAGTGGCTTGCAATGGCAGAATGCTCTAATGGAGGGACCAAAAGTCCAAAACACTCGCTGAAATATTTGAACATTAGGAACCAATTCATCATTGCGATAAGCCTGTACAACATCTAATTTCACAATAGAACCTTGATCAGCATCACACATTGCTATGCACCATTGCGGCAAAGCTTCAAATGAGGCTTCCCACTTACCAAATACATTTTCAATTGTCTTTTGCTTTGCCAACCACACTTTTCGATAACTTATCGTATACCCAAAGCGAGATTGAATTTCCCCAATTACTACTTTGATTTTAAAAGAAGGATCAGATTCTACCATTGGCTTTATACATTATGCAATTAAGTCTGTATCCAACTTTCTGTGATATTGAGAAATGATTCCAACAGTACAAGTGTGTGGACCGTTGTATTTTTGGATTTTCCAAAAATACTCGTTCTTCCTGAAACTACATTGGAGAAGCCACCTACAATCAAAGCCATACCTTATACATTTACAGTAAAACGTATTTGATTCTGACTCGAACACTTTGTAATCTACTCCTTTTGATATACTATAATGCTTTACAACTCTTATTATAGCTTCTTTGTTACTGAATTGCTTTCCAATATACAACTCACCATCTATCTCTGTGTTACCTACCAATAACGAATATAAACTAAGTAACAGAAATTTAATTAATTATACTAACATAATTTTAAATATCACATACCTAAATTTGCATACTCTGGAAACTCAGTAACATTCATAGCACCAAGATCTAACTCACGCATGAAAGGTGGCTCCCCAAAAGGATGTTGCCCACCCATATGGGACCCTTCTTCATCATTATCATCGTCAAGATCCTCATCGTTGTCTTCGCCACTTCTATATTCTTCTTCAAATTCGTTCTCATCACTTTCGCTGTTGTTGAGTTCTCATTCTATCTTTGTCTCTACCATTGTGCTCGAAAATTCTGCTTCAACCTCTATATTTTTGAAAACAACATACAACTCAATCATACCATTTGGAGGAGGACGTTGCTGATGTATCTGAAACATTTGTTGAACACCTTCATCGTTGGTTATTTGAATTGTATGATATTGAATAAAACCACCAAATATTGATATTGGACATCGATACATAACACTTTCTACTATTTTTAGAAATGGAACTTCATGAACGTATTGACAAAGCCAATACTTTAAATCTTCAAATGATATATTATATGGAATATTCACACATGTCGACTTCTCACATACAAATGTCACACCTTCACTTGTATTTGATATAATCTCACCATTGAAATAAACTACAATAGTCACACTCATTTTTTCTTTTGATAAAACACAAGCTGTTAATCACACTCTTACACTCTTAGAAACAAAAACTTTAGGGTCGACTCGTTCTGAAGGCAAATTACAGTATTTATAGTTTCATCAATCCAAAATCACCAATGGCGTTTTATAACATTCTCTGGTATCTGTGATTAGTCAAAGGTCGTCATTGACGTTTTTAAAAAAGTTAAAACAATTTCTGACCGTCAAAGGTTGACATTGGCGATTTTACTTACTTTTTCAACTTCTAAAATCACTATTGGTGATTTTACTTTCGCAATTTTTTTTTCAAAATTGTCATTGGCGATTTTATATTTTAACTAACTTACTGACAATTAAAATCGACATTGGCAATTTTATACATTCACCATATTTTCATCATTTTCTAAAAAAAAACCCATATTTTGGTAATTTCTTAAAAAAATACTCATATTAAAAAGAATGACCCGTGACAGCAACTATGTTATAAACGTAAAATGACATGCAATTATTTGTATTCGTTTGCTCCCGCTTGAAATAGTGAATAGGTACTAGAATTGGGCCGGCAAAAAAACCAGATGAAAAGTTAAGAGATGCGAATCATCAAAATAATATTCAAATTTGTCAAGTGAGAGATTTTAGGCATCACATTCGGTCATCAGGTAATATGGCATGTGCTGTACATTCATGACGATTCTTGCAGGGTGTTTACAGGTTGGTTTGTTTTGGATTTAGGATAAAATAAAATTTGAATCGATCAGATTTAAATAAACTTGTTGCGGCAGATTTTGTCCAGCGGGGAAAGTGTAAAAGGGGTATATAACCCATTACGATAATATTATTTTTCGCATTTAAGTCGATGAAATAAAATTTTACAAATAGAGTATATGGTTTCAAGAATGTAACCTTTTGGAAACATATCCTTGCCTTAATTTAAGAAAAATTTACAAATGAATATGAATTTCAGAAGTTGTATGAAGTTTCGGCATATAAAACGAACCTATTAAAAAATTATGGAAGTTAGGAGAATGTAAATCCAAGCAACACTTTCGACACATGGAATTGAGACAATCTCGCACTTGTTAAACCAGGATAAGGGTAACGCTATCTGATTCGGCCAAAAATGTTTTGCTTAGCTTAAGTTAAAAAACCTATCTATAACCAAATTACTTCAGCAGTTTTACCAGTACAACCAAAATGGTGACAACATAAATTTGGCAATTATAGTTGTAATAATGGAAATATTTCTCTTGGATCCTTTTGTTTGACAATTGATATTGCAAAATGCGTCACAGGCTTGGCTATAGTTGTGTCAAGATAGAATCTCCACAACTAGTTTATGAACAGCAAAACGGCTCAACTACAGTTCAGAAGCCCATTCCGTTATTTCATGTGCTTAGTACATATATTGTTTATGGAGCAAGAAGAAAAAAGCGATGATGGTGTAGAATATAGGTACAAGGGTGAACAGAAAATAGAGGCATGACCCTACTTGGTGCAGGTAGCGGTGATATTCCTAAATCTTAGCAGTATAACTGATTACGATGACACCATCAATGCACTCTAGCTCCTTCCAGATTCAGTCATTCAAGTTAATTTTAAACACAATAAGTTTACACACTTCAAAACCCTGCACCTCGAATGTTACCTCCTATCACATAAATCGTCACAACCATGTTGATATACTGTGCATCAGTCTTATTTGAAATGAGATAGACATTAGCAGTCATAAACCATCATTCATGACGCTCATATAAAACATTTCCAATCAAAATTTCTAAAGGGTGGATTAGGAGCAAACTTGAATGGGTTGAATCTACTCTTTCAAGGGAGTCAATGATCCTCAATCTTCTTCAAACCCTTCATATCCGTTGTTTCAACTCTGCATTAAAAGAATAATATCAGAAAATTCATGAGTTATATATGTAGATAAGATTTTAAACAAGAAAATTAGCACAAATGAACCTGTTTCATTTACAGTTTTTCCTAACCAACAACCCCACCCACCTTAATCTCCCCAAGGAAGAAAGATTTAATACCCATGCAAGTGAATTAAGCACTGATTCCAAAGTGACAAATGCTACAGCATGATGCAAAGCAATTTAAATAACATTGCAATTAGAAAAAAATGAAATGAATATCTGGATCCTATAACTTTCTTGTTTCTTTCACTAGATCCTGATTGACAATAAAATTGTGTAAAAAATATATGTTAAATATTAGATGTAGATGAATAAACAGATAGGAACGACAATCCAATTAAGGGGAACAGAAAAACAAAATATGAGTGATAAGGGATTTGATAATTCTGTATTCACAGCAAAGGAAACTTAAAGTTGTAAGGCTAGAAATGAAGGTTAATCTAACTTGATAGATGGTTTATAACTTACGTTGTACCGTGCAGCACAATCTTTTGAACTTTTGTGATCTCTGAACCTGATTGGTTGTCCTCAATAAAAATTGTCAAGCTGATCAAGTAATTAACACAAATTAGAAGGTACTCCCATTAATTAGATGATACTAACGTGAGACAATTTCCAAAATGAAGGAACAAAGGAAAACAACAATACAACATACCTTCGAACATTTTGGAATTTAACATACTTTAAAATTACCGGTTTCCCCTGTCAGAGTACAATGGAATAATGGTGCTGTTAATTATTCTGTATGTGTGGAAAGATATCATGAAATTGCTTTGTCACATGTCATTTCATGAACTTAGTAGAGGAGTTATAGGAAAACTACCTTAAGGTTTTCCTCGGACAAAACTGCCACATCACTTGGTGGAAAGTCATTGACATTACTGTCATTAACAATTGATCAGCAACTAATTGAGCCACACAAGACAACAGAGCTACGACAAACAAACAATTTTGGCCAAACCATACCTGAATCCCATGTGCTCCTTGTTAGAAAAGAGCTTCACTGTCTTGGGGCCTAAAAGACAACAATGCATTCCCATTATAATCACATCAACATGAAAAAATGTGCAGTAGCAAATCAGTGAAGATCATCATATATATAAAAACTGAAAAATCATCTCTGACATTTGAGTTCAGAAAACAGACTAAAAGTTGCCAAACAAAAAGAAAGATGTACCAGGACACCTTATTTCTACCACATTTTACATCCTACGTAACATTAATTGACTAATATATCATGCAGCAGCCGCTGATACTGTTACTTTGTCAGGGAATGACTGTATGAGAGAAGAGCATAATTTAGGGTCCCTTTTGTTCAATTAGTGTGAAAGAACATGTTACCTTCATCTTCAGGACCTTTGATAACAATGGAATAGAGTTTAACAACTTGTGTGAAAGGAATATAGAGCAAAAGCTGCTCATCAGCATCACTCTCCAGATGCAAACCATCGTCTTCTCTATAACCCTGTTAAAAATTATCGAAAAACAAGGACCCTTTAAGGAAGAGCACAAAACTTGCGTCTCAAAAACAGGAAATGAAACATGGGATTAAAAATAAAATAATGGGGGTTTGAAGAAAAGAGAGAAAAGGGAAACCTGTTTGATAGCATTGGGGAGAGGGTGGGTTGAGTTCTGATTGAGGCATTCAACCCCAGACCAGTCTATGAAGTCTAAGAGATCAACCTAATCACCAAATACAACCTAAGGTTAGAACTTTCTTCCCTCTCATCAAATAGAATCGAAAACGTGAGTGATGATATAGTTTGAATCTTACTTGACCCTTTTGAATTGCGCTCGCTGATTCCCCAGACATTGTTGCTGATACGATTTTCGCGAGAGAGACGAAGAAAGAGAGAGACAGAGAATCAAATATCAATGGCTAAAAGCAAACCCAGCTCCGAATAAGGTTACGCTCGAACCTCCCAGTTTTTATTAATTAATAAATTAAAAAATAATTAATAGTTTTCCTGATTAAAACGACGACGTTTCAGTCGACAATTTAAAGTCAGCTCGGTGTCACAAACGGTTTTTTACGGCAACTAATATATAAATAGGACTACGGTGCGTCTCCTTGAAAATAGAGAGAACCATTCCAAGCTTAGAATTTATTTTACAGTGGTGTCGAAAGTAAAATAAAGAAAAAGCAACTTTTCATTTATAGTTTGAAGGCAAAATTAATTATGGTAATAAACTATTCTTATGAATTTATATTATTTTGTAATTGTTTGATTTACTTTAAACTTAGTTTACTTAAAAATATATTTAATTAGTTTAATTATATTTTTTTAAACAAATTTAATGCTCATTTGACTATCAAGTTCGGACCTATTTGAGAGTAACAAATATTGTGTTTTAATTAAAAGATCCTCGAGGCCATATAATCACTTATGAGAATTACATATATTTTAATCTTAATTTTTTAATATTTAATAGTCAAAATTTAGGACCTTCATTCATTCTCATACAAAAGTAATTATCTTTCTTAAATGCATCTCCTGCTAGATGAAAAACTAATATTTATAATTATATCTTATCTAATAATTATCATTAATATTTTCATGGATAAAATTATATTAAAAAAAGGTAATGTAGAGAAGGTCAGTTTAAAATATATTTAGTTTAAAAAAATTAGAAATCATTAATTGGGTTTCTTTATTCTTCTATAATGACCAATATACAATTTTGATCATCAAATTTTTTTTGCATGAATTTACTTTTTTATTTTTTAAATTATTAAAATTAATTTCATCTATCAGTAAAAAAATATAGAATTTAAGTGTTCTTTCGAAGAAGGAGTAAAGTGTTATGCGTTGATTAGAAGAAGAAATCATTGTTTCGCTTGTTTGTCCGCATGCAGTGGCTTCCGAGTTCCATTCCGGGCGCGATGCTGGTGCCGATGTTTCAATTTGTTGGCATACAACACAATTTTATTGGGCTTGACCCAAGTTGAGATTGGATGGAAATGGGAAGTCTTATGTAATATTACTGATAATTCAAACTATATTATAATTTTTTGAAAAAATAATAAGTATGGTGAGATATATATATATATATATATATATTTAAATCCTTAATCAGTACCATCTTATTTAGAAGAAATGATTGTCGAAATTTTTTTGTCTTAATTATAAAAAAAAATAAAGGTTTGTTTTTAAATATATTAATTATTAAATTTTTTATACCCTTAATTTATCATAAAGTTATATTATTAAGCACTTACATGTTTCTCATGCAAGCCACTAAAACTTAGTCATTTAATATAATAAATGTTTATAATATATATAACTGCTTTTTTTTAATAAGTTAGTTACTTTTATTTTATAAAATAGGGTCGGGGTTAAAAGTGGTTACAGCCCGATTAAATATAATTAAAATATGTAAATAAATGAATCTAAACTGAAAATTTCTCGGGATTAATATTTTTCATTGGTCATAGTGAACCTGATATTTAAAAAATTAATGACCGCAAGACAGTTATTTGCAATAAGAAAAATGCATGTTATGTTATTGCTTGGTGTTTGCATGTGGAGTTGAATCTGTGTGTAACCCCAAAGTGATCATCTTTTTAGTCCCGTTCGCATTGAAGAGTGAAAAAAAATTCACCTTATATTTAAAATTAATTTTTATTACATGATTGCTTCCTCGGAATTGCAGTAAATGAAAAGCAAAATATTACTATAATTACTGCTTTTTTGTGGGTAACAGAAGGAAAAAAAAAATGGCGAAATAGAAGGAATAGTAATTTGGAGCTAATGGGAGACGATATATTACAATATAAGGAAATAGTAACAGTGCAGTAATGTGTAGATGGCTATAAAATCTATGTGTATACAGTAGTATTCATTCGCCAATGACGGAACCCTGGCTTTATTTCTACACTAATAACAATAAGGCTATTAATTGGTATTACACAAAAATAACTGTGGGCAACAATCAAATCAATAATTCACCAAAATAATTTTCGCCATTAGACTTACAATGATGAAACCAGACCAGAAGTTTGGTGCAATTCCACAAACCATACCTTGGCGTGCTAGGTCCACATAACCATACCCGTGGACATCAACAACATAACCATCCAATGGAACCTTCCTCGGAAGATTGAAGCTGAGTTTTCTGGGGAAAAAAATAGACACCCTTTCAGAATTCAAAATTCTAGAAACTTATTTTAAATATCAATATTGTATGGACATAACAACGGTGCTCAATGTTCTTATTTACGTTTCAACATTAATAACTAAAGTATAAGATAAGTGAAAATATAGGTGGTCTAAGTCCAATCTCACCTTGACTGCCAATTGCATTATCAGTGGTTGAATTTGAAACTTTGATTCCAAGTCTCGAGCAATCAGATCCAAGAGTACCTTGAAAATAGAACCCCAACAAAGAAAATTCTCCTTAATCAATATTCTATTTTCTAAACCCCAATATTCTGCTACCATTGTCAAGATAAAAAAAAATGGGTTTTGGATTCTTACATTCACTGTAACAAGGGAAAACGGAGATGTTGAGAAGATTAAAATAATTGGGGTTGCATTCGCATCTGTATGTATGTGTCCTGTTCTTGGTGCATTTCCCTTCCCCACAGTATGCCCAATAGCAAGCTATGGCATATTTTTATTTTTACATAGAAAATGATTAGAAAATGAGAAAATCTTTAACCAATGTTTTTGTTAGTAAGGGCGAAAATTTAATTGATTATTAATTTTTTACACTGTCAAATAAGAAAGCATCATCACATGATAATTCATTAATAATATTAAACTTTTTGAATAAATAATTAAATTGAAACTCTTAATTATAATATTAAATAAGCATGTTTATGAACCATCATTCATCAACGAGTGGAGTTACTTACGATCAAAAGCTGAGAAGTTATGCGGAAAACTCTTCTCTGGAACTGGCGGTGGTGCTGGCTGACAACCATAGTTCAGGGTACCTGCAAATGATACAACAGATTGTCATTAAAATTGTTGACATGTCTCAAAATTTTGCCATGCTAGCATCTGAATTTTGAACCATTAATGCATAGCAAATGATATCAAATAATATATGTTTGAGTCTTATAATTTTTGTAAGACCTAACTACAAAACTACAAAATGCATGTATTTCTCTCTCTCTTATTTAACCCACATGACTTGACTAGAAAGGATCCAAACCCATACTCCAAGTGAATAAGAAATGGGGAAAGAGATAATAAAATTTACATTCAGGAATGACACATGGAAGAAAGCTAGTGGCATATGCATCACTGTCATCTTCTTGGGTTCGCTTCCAGCCAGATTGGCATTCACAGATGAAGTTTAATGGGTAACTTGTGTTTACTACGCAGCTTCCCTTCCCACATTCCACTTGGTCACAAACATGGCCTGCAATTAATGTTTCATTTCAATTGAAGTTGTTAGCACTGATTCACTAACACTTGATAGCCTTGCATATATCTTAATGCATTAGATAAATAGATGAAGTACCAAGGAAATCATCAACAAGATCCCCTTTGGCAGCCAAGGGTAGCAACAGCATGAGAAGCATGGCCATAAGGTCCAAAAACCTGGAGGAACCCATTTGGTAATAAGACCAAAAAAAGAGACTTTAAGAGAAGAAGAATTGGTGTATGATCGAAGCAGGATTTGGATTAGTCTTTATAAATACTGAGAAGTGATTCCGTCATGCGTTCTCACTGTTAGTTGCCACCCGTTTTTTCGTTACACGATTTTATTTTTATATTCATAATATTATACACTTCTTGTCTTTTTCATTCGTATAAAAATTCGCGTGTTTCACACATACACCGGACTTTTTAATTAAAAAAATATGTGGCAGGTCATCTATGCTGTCACCTAAGAAATAATTGTTTAACTTTTCGAAATTTTATCTTGTTATATACAAGTATTTTAATTTTAATTTATTTTAACTAATTTTTAAACTTTAGTTCTTTTATAATCAAGCACCCTGATTTTCAATTGATCTATAAATTTATTATTTTTTAAAAAAATACTCTCAACATTAATTTTGTTCAATTGATTTTTAAAAAATTCTTCAAATAGCTTCTCCTATAAATTAAGTGGAAATTCAATTACTAACAAGGAAGAAATTCTAACTATTTATTTATTTTAAATTTTAATCAATTTTTTTGTTGGAAATTCTTTTTTACATATAAAAATTATGAATTTAGGGGAAAATTCTGAATGCATCAATCTATATTTTGGTTTTTATTTTTTTCTGAATTCAAATTTTTATTGTGTTTTGGCATTTAGAAAATAAAATAAAATAATTTATTAATGACTGAGATTTAAGGTAAATAAATGGTTAACATTTTTTAGTAATTTAGTTAAAAAAATTATTTTACAAAAGAAACTGTTTGTTAAATAGGTAAAGTATAAGGATCAATTAAAAAATAGATAAATTATTATTCTTTTCCCAAAAAAATTGGTACAATGCTATCATTTATTTATTTATAAGAAATTGTTATATTTTTAATGAAGATTTATGAACAATTAATTCCTTCAATATAACTATTAAGCATATTTTTATAAAAGTAGGAATGAACTAACAATGTATTTAAAAAATTAGTTTGATTTGTATTTATTTTGGTTATTTTTTCATTTCTTTTATATATTTGTATAGTTGGACCATTGTTCGGTTGTTATTTTTTAAAAGCTTTGATAAAATGAATTAAACAGAGAAATCAAAATCCACAACATGAGCCAAGAAAAAGAAGGTAATAAAAGATAGATTCTCCTCAATCTAAATAAAATCATATAAATAAAAGATATTTTAGCAAGTGCTATATTTGCCTGTTCTCTAATGTGATAAACTGAAGAAGATAAAAAAAAATTGAAGACAAAGCGTTACAATCCTAAACTATGTTAGGTAGTTATTAAAATTACTATTTTTATTATGTATTGTGTGACGACAACACACAACTTGAAGTAGTAAAAGAAAAAAAAAGTTAGACGGTAGGTTGAACCGTAACAAAAGAAAAGGAGAAGAATACAACGAGAAAACTTGTCATTACTTGAAATGCTCCAAATAGCTTTTCTCACATTCTTTTGACAACAGAAAATAATTGCCAATTTTTTCTCTAAACAACATATTCTGCTGCGCTGTACTCAAGAAATTTAAGTTCTTCTCATCTAGAAGAACATTGAAAAGTAAGCAAGGACACCCTTTTTTTTATCACGCAAAAATGGTTAGGAATAAGTCAGAATAGAGGAAGAAGAGAAGCAGCTTGCAGAAACATACTTCACCATACAAATTAATTCTTCTTATAATATGTAGCCCTCATATGTATATATATCCCGTCTCTTTTTTCAAAGCTATTGAAGTTAGCGATCATAATCAAATCCAAACCCAATATATATCGTAAAAGCTACTTATAATAAGTAAAAACTATCATCCATCAAATAAGTTTGAGTCCAAATATTGATAATTATTTACAAGATTTTTCAGATATGGACATTATTGTACTCAACCCCACTTTTATTCATATAGTATTTTTTTATATTTTATAATTAAAATTTGAAATTTAACTTTTTAATTAAGTTAACAATTTATTTGTAATTTTATATAATTAAAATTATTATCTTTAAATATTTTAAATTATATACTACATTTTCAGTCAATATTTTTTGTTAGTTTTTTTTTATCATTAATAATGGTATTATAAAAGGATTTGTATTTTATTAATTTGTCAAGCAATAACATTATGAAAACCTATTTAAGTTAATTAAGATGAAGATAATAAATTTAAATATAAACATATAAATACTTAACGTATGAGGTTGTAAGTTTTTTTTATAGTCCATATCTTAAAATTATTATTTACGGCAAATATGGATCTGCATTCGGATTTTTTATTTTTCAAAATCTGAATACGTAACGTTGATGAATATTATAATGGTTTGTGGAGCTTTATGATACCAAATTGTAGTTGATTCATATTATAATATGCGAGGCCCGTCAAATTGTATCTTGTAACGGTGGACCCTATCATTTTGATGCGTCTTTGTTCTAACATTAACTTCTAGATACTGAGTAGAAGTTAAATACAAAGGCCGTTGACGATCTTTCCCTTATTTTTCTTATAGCATGTAACAACCCATCTGAGATTATGCGCATAAACAATTCAGAGTAAGTTGCGGTCGCACAAGGGTATAATGGCATGTGCGTGTGTGTATATATATATATTTATTTTCATTAGCAAAAAATTGTAAATGTAATTTTTGTAGTATTTTTATCAACCAAAAATTGTAAATGCCATTTTTATAGCCTTTGATATTTATTTTATTTAATAATCGAATTAATATTTGATGTAGGAGATGAATCTATCCTGAAATAAACATGTTTCTTGATGCCTCCTTGTGTAAAGAAGCTCTCAGTTAAGGAACACTTTGTAGCAATTTCGAAACAATTGAATGAAGAGAAAAAAAAAAATACACAATGATGGAGGAGAAACAAAATGAAAAAAGAAAGACGTTACGCTCTGAAGATAAGCCTAAGTGTGATTTTCCAAATTGATTGATACGAACTTCAAGCTCAAAGTTTTATTTGAACAATTAAGAAAAAAAAAAGATAATGAATCTTACAAACTTGAAAAAGTATTTTGCATTCTATCACTAAAAGTGTGAATTACGAAGAAAGTAGTTTTTATATAAACTTGCATAGGTGGTCATCTAATGAGTTTTTCTAAAGCCAAGTCCAATTCTTAAACTATTTAACCAAAGGTTGCCAAAATACATGACCTACATATCTTAAGTAACTAAGCCCAAAAATATAAGACTAACTAATGAAATGTAAAGAAAAAAATATAAAGAAAAAAAGTCCTAAACTAACAAATGGTATTTATAAAAAGAAAAAAATGTGACATAAGCTTACAAAATATATACATGAGGCTTATGTATTTATTATGGTGCATGTGAAATATGCATAAGTTTTCATGTGATCTTACAAAGAATGTAGTTCCCCTCACAAGTTCAATAAGTTTGTTGGGGGCCTTTTTGGACTTCTTAACCCTTGATCTAGTCATAGAATTTTGAAGTGACTTGATTTAGTCATGGATCTTGTCACTAAGCTAAGAAAACACTAATTAGGAAGTGTACTAGGTAGTTGTAGCAAGTAATAAAACTCAAGTAATGTCATCAAGGATTAGTTCTATCAATTACCACTTCACAAATCAATAACTAGTTGAGCCAAACGAATATTGGAGATGTTTTGAGTCATTTCAGAACAAAAGTAATAAAGTGTAGAAATCAAAAAATAACAGCAAAATAGAGTAACAAGTTTAAAAATAAATTGATATATGAATGGAGTTAGGATTAATTTCTGAACTCTAAGTTCTTTAATTGATTAATGATCAATTTTACTAGATTAATTAAAGGACAATTCCTTACCTCATTGATCATAATATCTAACTAAACTACTCTAATTTCTTAGGTGTAATTCAGTCAAACATTGCATTAGACATTAGAAATTAAGAGATCACAAGATTATGAATTCTTATCCCTAAAATATCCATAACCTTGACATTCAATTCAGATCTAAGAAATTAACTCAACTTCCATACATTCAATCCTCCAGGTTCAATTCACATTCAATTCGTGACTCCTATTGTTCACGAAAATTCCCTTTACAATGACAAATAGAAATAGAAATAAGAAATAGGTTAAGTTTCCAATAGAGGCTTATGGTCTAGCCTTTTAAAGCTTAGTTTGATTTTGTCTATTTAAGTAAAAGGCTTAATTAATTAAATAGGTTACACTTAAGTTTTAAAAAAAAGCTTATTAGAATAAATTATTAAAACTCATAAAAATTATAATAATATATTAAATAATTTTATATAAAAATTATAATATAATATAATATTAAATAAATTAAATTTTAAAATAAATAAAATCTTAAATTAAATATCTCAATCTTTTTCGTTGGAGCTAAAGAGTATCTCTACTACATACCTTCTAAGAGAAAGTCATGTTTGTCAAAGTCTTTTGCAGTACTCTTATTTGATTTATCTTGTACGCATATAGCATTTACATTTGCACTGTCTTGATTACGTCTATGGTTGATTTGTCTCATTCATTATCTTCTTGCATACTTGTTTATATTATATGTAACTCTTTTATTATTATTTTTCTTTTGTTTTCTCTATTTTGAGGTTAATAAAATGTTTTCTCTCCTTAAAAGTAATAAATAATTTTATCTACTCATGTTGTACTTGCACTTGTGAATAATCAATCATAAGTGATTTCAATTAATAACATATTTATAAATAAGTTTAATGACCTATTAAAAGTTTTAATATAAAGCAAGTCATTAAAAAGACTAATAGGTCAAAACAATTTTTTAAAAATTTCAAGTTAGGCTTAATAAAAAATTATGAGAAAAAATAGCTCAAATTTAGACTTCAAAATTATTAAATAGATTAGACCTATTTACGCAAAGTTTAGTCCAGCCTAGTCTATTTTTATCCCTAATAACAAAAAAAAAATTGAAAAGTATGTTAAGTTCCTTAAGAAAATATTGAGAAATAAGATGAAGTAGAAGTAAGAAATTAGTTACAAATGCAATATATAAAATACTCTAAGAGCTTCATTTATAAATTTAGGAGTTACTTGTTAATTATCATGATTTATCCCTCTTTATATGACATTCCTTTTAACTATCTCACCTAAAATCATTAAGATCCTTTTGACTATATTACAACTTGAAAAAGATCTCATGATTTTAACATGTATTCAATTTACTTAATGGAAAGTCGGTTTATGATCAAGCATATAGTAGTACACTTTCCTTTGGAAGACTTGAAAGATATCTCATTTTGTCATTAGATACCTCGTATGATTCATTCAACCACATCAACAAATAAGTAAAACCATTAACTAAATTAATGACAAGCAGTAAAAGAAAGAAATAAGGAAAGGAAAGAGAAGGAAAAAAAAAATCAACCACAAAACAAGTTTCCAATCACTTTCTTCAAATGAAATTTAGCAAGGTTATGTTCGTAAAAGTAGGGGTGTTACATTTTTCATTTGAAGTAACTAACTAAGTGTTCTATTGATGAGAAATACAATAGTAGAAACACATTAGAAGATAGAAATCTAAGATTAAAATTAAAGTGCATGAGCAACGTTTAAGACATGTTGATATTTGTCTCTCAACAACTGCATTTTGTTAAGGTCTTGATACATAACTAAACTTGTGCAGGTCTCTTTTTCAAAAAAAAAAAAAATACTCAATGAATTCTTTAGCATTGTCCGAACAAAAATGTTTGATGGTAACATTAAATTAAGTGACTACCAACTTGAAAAATATATTGATAAGACCAATAACCTTATATGTATGCCACATGATAGAAATTCAAGTAAAACAAATTCAAGTAAAACGAATGCAATCATCCTCTAAAAACAAAAAAAAAAAATAATTTCTTACCATTGTAAGTAGGGTGTTGATATGGTCCCCATGTGTCACAATGAACAAGATTAAAAGTAACAAATGTAAACTTGGAATTTGTAAAACAAGATAATCATTTTTGCTTTGGTAAAAGTCATATGTCACAATTATAATCATAAGAAGAATTTAGAATTGGTAAGTGTAAGTAATTATTCAAGAATGCAAATATTTATTTGACAAGTGACTAAGTCTAGTATGTGATGGTCGTTCATATTCCATAAAGATTTGTCGCCAATCCTCATCAAAATATGCAAAAAAAAAAAAAATTGTAGTCTAAGATGCAAGCCTAAGTTGTCTCCGATGACTTTGGTTGGGAATATACATCAAACATGTCATTACTGTTAACTACGAAAGGCTAAAAAAAATCCATCGAATAAGTCTAGAAATTTCTGCACAATTATTCAAATGATCAAAATTACAAATTATATCTATGTAAATTAACCAGAAATTAAGAAACATATGATATTTGACGTAAATAGAATTTTCATTTTATTTACACTTTCTAAGTTTGCTTTTTCTATTAAAAAAACACTAAAAATGCTAGTAAAAATTCAATAAAATATGGATTCATCACAACCTTAAACTTAAACTTTTGCTTGTCCTCAAGCAAATTAAGACTCAAGAAAATTTGCATGTAAAGGGTTGGATTTATCTAAAAAAAAAATTCAATAGACTCTAATTGGCACTTTCAATATTTCCAAAATCTAAAATATAGATTCATCACAACCCCAAACTTAAACTTTTGTTTGTCCTCAAACAAATCAAAACTCAAGAAATTTGCATATAAAGGGTTGGATTTATCCAATAATTTTTCTCAAAATTTTCATTCCAATATTAGACTCTAATTGGCACTTCCAATATTTTCAAAATCATGGATTCATTCAACAAAGAAATCACACTCATATCAATTATTTCCATGCAAAGTCCCACCAAACTGAAATAAAAATCCATTAAGGTTTCATGCAATCCATACAATGCAAAGAAATTATCTAGCTCATAGGATAGTGTTTCACTCTCTACTCATCAATGTTTCAAGCTAAGTATTTTTCCTTAATTCATACATTTTGCGTTACCCTACCATATGTTTGCTCATATTCTCAATCTCCTTTATCTAGATACAATGAACCACCTATCATAAGGGCTTTGTTGGTCACACATGAAGTTACGTTAGGTTCAATTTTGATTAAGGAGGGTCAAAAGATCAAGTGAGTTTTTTAAGAGAAGAGAGTTCTTTTGAGTACAATAACTAGAATGAAATGCATTAAATGATGTAGCAAATGAGATTCAAGCATTCTTTCAACATATTTTTCATTATTTTGCAGAGAATTTTAGAGAAAATTATTGCTACAAAGTTGGAAAATAAAAGTATAATTATATGCAGCAACAGGTATGCAAGTGCAAAATAGCAAAAAGGCAAATCAAATTAGTTACTATGAAGGAATGCAATGCCAAAGTGGATATTGTGCTCAGTGATAGTGACAACCTTAGGATGCAATAGGACATATTATTCATGCAGGAAAATAAGCACAGAACAGCTGCAAAAATTCAAGTGACATGTTTAACGATGTGCAAATGATATCAGGCATGTATGACAGCAATCATGCAGGGTTTATGTAAGGAAAATGCAGTGCAAAATGCTAACTATGCTGCCGAAGTGAATGCTATGATGAAAAATAGTAAATACTATACTACTACAAGTGAACATGGTTACTTTGAAAGTGCAAATCAAAACTAATTTAGCAGCATAAACATATGAAAAATGGATGTCAAATACAGGATATACACAACAGATTTCAGAAAGATCATGCAAGCTATGTGTGATGCAGTCCAAGGTAGTTGACTCAAGCAACTCACACACATGCCAAAGGACTATTATTGGTAATAAAAGTGATTACTTCTAATCTGCAGAATTTTAACCAAGATGTGTGTGTGTGCAGTAATTGTTTATATCAATTTCTAGCAACTTCAATGCAGATTTTCGTGATTTGGCACGTGGCAAGGGTGGAAATATAATAATATAGTAATTCAGACATTCTACAACATTAATGAACTCCAAAAGAATGATCATGGTGCTAATGGTTCACACAAAGTAACTGTTGTCTCAATTGATAATGGCCACTCCAGAATAGGGTTGAGTTCAATGTAGTTTAAGTACAAGAAAAAGGATCATAGTATAGAGAAATCACTTTGGACATCAAAACAAACCTAGAATAGTTACTATTTCATCAAAACGCACAAAGTAATCACTATCACATATGAGGGTGACTATTCTAGGGTTCGATCCTAATAAAATGCAGCAAATTACCCCAATTAAACATTCCCAATCCCTTTCAATCATGCAGTCATACCTTAAATGATAGATTCTATACAACAATTTCAATACAGGAAACCCTAAATCAAAATTTGTAATTTGTGAAATGATGAACCTTAACGCCACAAAAAGAGAAATTGAAAAATTACCTGGATTGAAGTTTAAAATTGGTGTAGAAATGCAGAAATTGATGAACCTTAGCACAGAACGGTGAAAGCGAGGAGATAGGTGCAAGGAGATTGGAGACGAAAGTGAAAGTGGTCAGAGGATGAGAGTGAGAATGAGGGTGAAAGTGGTTACTTTTATATATATATATATATATATATATATATATATATATATGTGTGTGTGTGTGTGTGTGTGTGTGTGTGTGGTCACTCTCAACACCATAGTAGACATGCGTAGTGAGTTTTTGCAAAAATAGTATTACGCATAATTACTATCAAATGTAGAAGTGTCAACTACAGGAGCGCCTATTTTTCAAAAATGTCTGATAGGCTTGTGCATAGCTACTTTCAGTTATGATAGTAGCTACGCGCATTACTTTATGCTTAAAATTTACTCTGTGTAGCCACTATGGTAGACAATAATGGCAACTATAGAGGGCACTTGACCTGTGAAATTTTTTAGAGTGCTAAACGTAGCTACTATCAAAAGTGATAGTGTCTATGCGCACTTTTATTAACCCAAAATTTTTAAAAGTGATTACTATTAAATGCAAAAATGAGAACTACAAAGAGTAGAACCACATACCTTAGCTAGGAGTAACCACTATGACTTAGGGAAGTGGTTACTTTCATGATGAGCTTCAGTTTTCTTCCTTATGGTGACTTACCAGATGTTGTGGAGGTAATTAATCCCCTATACACTTGGACCCCATTGAATTGAATTTATGCATAGATTTGGTCCAATATTTGTAATTTCCCCTTGTAAAAATTGAAATTATGCAAAAAATTATGTCAATTAACAAGTATAATGCAGAGTGAAAGGCTTGAGCAACAGAATTATGCAGTAATTCATCATTTAATACACCTCAAATACAAGACTCTTATTGACTGCAGAAGAACAGCTAAAATTTTTAATTAATTTGTGAGTTGCCTCTCACATAGCATTTCTTTAACATCACTAACTTGACGTATGAAATGAATTACTCAGGACAAGGGTTGTGGTTGAAGTTCATGATGGGGATATGTAAGTCAATCTCTTCAACATCTTCCAAAGGGACTGAACTTTGTAGAAAATGTTTCAAACAGTGTCTGTTCACCATAAAGCTTTTGCTAGCGGAGTCACTTTGGATTTCCACTACACTATCAGGGAATATCTTTGTGACTGTGAATGGACCTATTTATCTTGATTTAAGCTTCCCAGGCATGAGTTTAAGATGAGAGTTGAACTAGAGAACCTTTTGACCAATCTTTCCTTGATATCATCTTGTCATGGTATCTTTTGGTCTTTTCTTTGTAGATTCTTGAGTTCTCATAAGCCTCAAGACGTAACTCCTCTAACTCTTGCAGTTGCAACTTTCTTTACTCTCTAACTGAGTCATAGTGGCAAGCTTTTCCATAGACCACCCTGTATGGTGACATTCCCAAGGGTGCCTTAAATGCAGTTCTGTATACTCACAATGCATCATCGAGCCTTTAGCTTCAATCTTCTCTGAGGGGCTGCACTACTTTTTTAAGTGTTTTCTTGATTTCTCTATTTTAGAGTTCAGCTTGCCTATTTGTCTGTAGATAGTGGAAACCTTGTGTACAACTTCATATTTTTTCAACAAGATTTCCATTCTCCTATTGCAGAAGTGACCTCCTTGATCAATAATGATGGATCTAGGAATTCCAAATCTGTAAAACAAGTTGCTACGAACAAAATCTGCAACAACCCTAGCATCATTAGTCCTGGTGGCCATGACTTCCACCCATTTTAAGACATAATCAACAGCAAGCAATATGTACAGAAAACCAAAAGATGATAAAAAAAAAGGTCTCATAAAGTTAATACCCTAGACATCGAAGATGTCACAATATAGTATAGGTTGTTGGGGCATCTCCTGTCTCAAAGTGATCACTCCTCCCGCTCTTTGGCATATCTCACATGTGGAATATGTTTGCCATGAGTCTTTGGAAATTAACACCAATACAGACTTGCATCTAACACTTTTCTTGTTGTCCTCTGGGGTCCTTGATGGCCTCCTACAACTGAGGCATGATAAAATTGTAGTATGGATGAAATCTCTTCATCAGGTATGCATCTTCTAATAACTTGGTCATTGCAAAATTTCCATAAGTAAGGGACATCCCAAACATAATGATTGACATCATTCTTAATCTTTTCCCTTTTCGCTCTCAGTGCATTTGCTGGAAAGACCCCTATAACTAGAAAATTAACAATGTCAACATACCAAAATACCTGTGAAACATACAACTCTGAAAGTTGTTCATCAGAAAATTCATCTTGAAGTAAAATAGGTTTAGGAACTCCCTATATTCTGCTCAAGTGGTCTACTACCAAATTCTAAGTTTCACTTCTATCCTTGATCTCTAAATCAAACTCTTGAAGTAAAAGCATCCACCTTATCAGCCTGGGTTTATAATATGTCTTTTTCAGCAAATACCTCAAGGCAAAATGATCAGTAAAAATCACAACTTTTGACCTTAAAAGATATGACCTAAACTTATCCAATTGACAGACTATGGCCAACAATTCTTTTTTCGTTGTGGTGTAATTACATTGTGCTAGGACTAAGGTTCTAGAAGCATAATAAATAATATGGGGAAGCCTATCACCCCGCTGTGCCAAAGCAACTCCTACTACGAAATTAGATGCATCACACATAAATTCAAATGGCCTGGTCCAATCTGAAGGTTGGATGATAGGCGTGGTGGTCAGGGCTTCCTTAAGAATGTCAAATGCTTCTTTGCACTTTTAATCTTCTTTTTACAAAAGTTTGGAAAAAGGGATGGCAATCATGGAGAAGTTTTTCATGAATCTCGTGTAGAACCCCACATGACCAAGGAAAGCACAAACCTCTCGGACACAAGAGGGGTAAGGCAATTGTGCAATAACATCTAATTTTACAAGATTTACTTCAATGTTTTTTTCAAATATAATATGACCTAGAACTACACCTTACTCTACCATGAAATGACATTTCTCAAAATTTAGCACAAAGTTAGTGTCTATGCATCTTTTCAAGACTTTCTCTAAGTTAACTAAGCATGCAGAAAAATATGAGTCATTCACAATGAAATCATCCATAAAAACTTCTATAAAATACTCCACTAAGTCAGAAAAAATGCTCAACATACATCTTTGAAATGTACTAGGAGCATTGCACAGGACAAAAGACATCCTCCAATAGGCAAATATGTCAAAAGGACATGTAAAAGTAGTTTTTTCTGATCTTCAGGTGCTATACACATATGAAAATAACCAGAACAACCATCAAGGAAATAGTAATAAGACTTACCAACATCTAATCAATAAAGGGCAATGGAAAATAATCCTTTCAGGTTGGTTGGCTTAGTCTCTAGTAGTCTATACAAACTCTCCAACTATTTTAAACTCTGGTGGGTATTAATTCATTTTTCTCATTCCTCACCACAATGAGTCTAGATTTTTTTGAAACCACTTAGACCGGGCTGACCCAAGTGCTATCTGAAATAGGATAGATGATCCCAACCTGTAGTAGCTTGGTGACTTCCTTCTTCACCATGTTCAAAATAATAGGATTCACCTTCCTCTGAAGCTGCCTCACTGGTTTAACACCCTCTTCTAACAGTATTCTATGCATGCACAAAGAGGGGCTGATTTTAGGAATATCAACGAATGTCCAGCCTATGGCTTTCTTATGCCTCTTTATCACTTCAAGAAGTCTCACCTCTTGATCAACATCTAGCTTGGTGGACATTATCCCTGGGAGCTTTTCATCTACCACTAAATAGGCATACTTCAAATGTTCTACTAAAGATTTTAGTTCCAGTGTAGGAGGTTGCTCCATAGAAGGAAGTGATTTGGCACTTTCAGTAGAAGAAATTTCTACAACATTCAAATCAAAGAGGTTATATTCAACTGTACTTGCTGAACTCAATAAATCACATTCTACCCTTACTAATTTTTCAATCTCTTCAATATCAGAGGTTGCAGAATTTGCATTCAAAAAATAAGAAATACAAGTGTCACACAAAGAAGAATTATTACAATATTCACAAATAAGAGTGTCTATACAATCAGAAAAATTAAAAGAAAAATCTTCTTCTAAAAACTCAGAAAATTTTGATCTATCAGAGCATCAAAAAAATCAATCTAAAAGACGGAATGTTCTTCAGATGGGTGCTTCATAGCATCCAATATGTTGAAGCACATAATGCTATCTCCAAACTCCATGATAAGTGTCCCGACGTACACATCAATTTTCGTTCTTGCAGTCTTTAAAAATGATCTTCCTAGGATAATTGGTGGAATACTCTTCATTAATTCTCCTTCTTGCATATCCAAGATATAGAAGTTAGCTGGAAAAATGAGGTCATTTACTCTGACTAACACATCCTCCACAATTCCAACAGGATTTGTTATGCTTCTATTGGCCAACTGGATAACCACACCTATGGGCTGCAAGGGTCTAAGGGATAGTGAAGTAAAAATAAATAACGGCATAACATTTATAGATGCTCCTAGATCTAACATGACATTATCTATCTTACTATTACCAATGATGCATGGAATGGTAAATGTCCCTAGGTCTACATTTTTCAGGCATTGAAGACCTTTGTTTCTCAAAGAGTGTAGAGACATTTCTACCTATGTTTATCCTTTCATTACCTTTAAGACACCTTCTGTGGATGCACAAATCTTTTAAGAACTTAGCGTATCTGGGTATTTGCTTGATTGCATCCAGCAAAGGTATATTCACCTCTACCTTCCTGAAGGTATCTAAACTCTCTTTATTAGTATCATCAGTCTTCTTACTTAGCTAGATGACTCTTTTTGAGAAAATGGTAGAGGAATTGTTCTTTCAACATTTTCTACTGCCTTGTGTTTCGCAGGTGCAAGTTATAGTTGTTCTTGAGTCTTTTCCTCTCCACTTTGATCAACTGTAGATAGAGTACAGCTTGAATCTTCTTTATCCTTGGGCATTGCGGGCTCTTGCATCACTTTTTCATATCTCAGGGTGATTGCACTTATATTTTTTAGGTTTACAACAGTCTGTGCAAGGAGATTTCTCGAACCTTGAGATTGAATTTGGCTTAGAGAGGAGGCTAATTGTCCTATTTGATTTTCAAGAGTCTTAATGCTAGCCTCGATTCTTTGCTGAAAAGTGATGTTATTCATGGTCATTTGTTTCATGAGCTCTTTCAATGATGGCTCATTCTTCTAGAGTGCATTGGATTGTGAAGATGATGGTTGGTGATATTGTGAGGCTTGTTGTGGTTGATGGGGTCTACTTAGACCAGCGTGTTGTCCTTAATAATAGTTCCCTTGATGCTGATTGTGCTGATGTGAGTTGTTCCCCTATTTCAAATTTGGATGGTTTCTCCAGCCTGGGTTATACCTATTTGAAGATAGATCCCAATTGGACTGTTGCTGCGAATGCTGAAAAGGAAACTTATTAGTATAAATATTTGCAGCATAAGCTTAGGCATTACCTTCCAAGATGTCAAACTCTTGCAATATTGGGCAGCTATCGGTATAATGGTTTGTAGTTGAACAAATGTCAAACAGCATGCCTGGAGTGGATAGTGGAGGAGGTGAAGATGTAGTAGCACTCTTCTACATGGAAGCCAATTACTTCACCATGGATGCTAATTCATCAAGCTTGTGTTCCAGCTTACCGGGTTCAGCAACTTGGATTTCACTTACACTTCTGGTCACACAAGAATTTTGTCTTATTGTAAATTGTTGGGAGTTGGCAGCCATATTTTCAATTAAATTACGGGCTGCAACTAGAGTCTTGCCTACCAATGTCCCTCTACTTGCAACATCTATCATGCTTCTATCCGTGGGGTATAGTCCCTCATAAAATTATTGGATTAGCAATTGATCACTACTTTGATAGTAGGGACAATTAGCACATAATCTCTTGAATCTTTCTCAATATTCATAGAGTGTTTCTCTTTTAAGTTGTCTTATCCCACAAATTTTCTTCCTTATAGATGCAACTCTTAATGCTAGAAAGAATTTCTCCAAAAAGAGTCTTTTCAAGTTGTCCCGACTGGTAATATATCCGGGATAGAGATAGTAAAGTCAATCATTAGTTGCATCCATCAGAGAAAATGAGAATGCTTTCAGTTTGACATGCTCTTCAGGTACATATTGTGGCCTCATGATCGAACAAACTATATAGAACTCCTTGAGGTGCTTGTGTGGATCTTTACCTACAAGGCCATGAAATCTAGGCAACAAGTGTATCAATCTAATCTTAAGAACAAAAGGAGCATTAATGTCAGAATACTATATGCATAAAGTTTGATAGGTTACGTCAGGTACAACCAGTTCCTTAATGTCTTTTCATTTTTAGCCATTTTTTCAGTTTCAAAATCTAAAGAATGTGGTGAAGAGTGGATAGATGAAGGAGAAGAAGGTTCTTCTATATGTTCAGAATTATGCCTATGTATTCTAATGTTACTATAAAAAGTCCTATCAATTTTTGAATCAAATGGATATAAGTCTCCAGGATTTGATCTGGTCATGCATTAGAAAGTAACTATGAGAAGTGAAAAAGAGTAAAGTAAATGAAGTAACAAGAATGCAAAATATGCAGATAGTAATTATGCAAAAAAAATAATGTCTAAGTGCAGAAACAACAGTATTAAGCAACAAGAAATAGAAAGAAACTATGAAATGATTGCAAAGTGCAGCAAAAAAGAGCAAGGATGCAGAATAGTGAAATTAAAAACGCAGAAAGTAATACTCAAAAGTTGCAAAAATATATACCTAAATGCAGAACTATTCTATCTATAAGGAAGCTATATCAATGCTAATATATTCACAACGCAGAAGATTCAAAAACAGAACACTAAAACATAGTGTTTAACAAATTCAATGTAAAAATTAACATCAAAGTCCCCAGCAATGTCGTCAATTTGATGATTGTTCAGATTACATAAAAATCTGTCGCTAATCCTCATCAAAATATGCAAAAAAAAAAATTATGTAGTCTAGAATGCAAACCTAGGTTGTCTCCGATAACTTTGGTTAGGAATATGCATTTAACATGTCACTACCATTAACTACGAAAGCAATTAAATGGCAGGTTTTTGTATGATTCCAAATTTAATACAAAGAGCAAGAAACAAAATTCTAATGTTCAATCAATAAAAAGTAGAAAAATCAACTTTATATTTCCATACGAATTAAGTAATTCAATGGACTCCAATCTCTCTTCCCAAGATTATGCAACCTTAGAAATAAACCTAAAATTAACCAATTCAAGTTTAAAATCTCATTAAAACAAATTAGGGTTAATTAAGCAATGTCCCCCTCATTCAACCATTAATTCAATTCAAGATATTATGAAGAAGAAATTCATGGAAGAAAAGGAATTATATTAACATTCAAAACCCAAGAATTCAAGAATCTAAATGAACTCACTAGGGATTACAAAAGGTTTAGCCCTCTATGAGGATGGGTTCTACAATTACAAAGTGAACGTGAAGAGATATCAATAACATCAATGTAAAAATCAAAGAGAAGGAAGGAGAAAGTAGAAATCAAACCCTAGGTTGAATCCTTGACTGTCACCCAAGGCTGACCTAAGCTCTCCAAGTGTTTTCAAAATAGCAAAAATCTAAAAGTATAAAAAGTTGTGAACCCTAATTTGCAAAAATCTATTTATAGTCAAATAGACGTCATCCATAGTAGCTACTATCATAAGTGATAGTAGCTACACGCAGCTTCCCAGTCCTTTCATTCCTTCTCTGTAGTTGTCATTATGGTAAGTGATAATGGCTACGCGTACTACGCGTAGCAACTATGATAGGTGAAAGTGGCTACGCACAGCTCTGCGTCAGTTTGGGTCTTGTTGTAGTTGTCACTATCACTTCTGATAGTGACTAAGCACAGGTCTATTGCAATCTGGACTCTCTGAAGTATCCACTATCACCTCTGAAAGTGATCACTTTGGTCTGTCCTCTGGATCTAACTTGCTGTAATGTCCACTATCACTTCTGATAGTGACTAAGCGCAGGTCTATTGCAATCTAGACTCTCTGAAGTATCCACTATCACCTCTGAAAGTGATCACTTTGGTCTGTCATCTAGATCTATCTTGCTGTAATGTCCACTATCATTTCTGAAAGTGGTCACTTTCACCTCAAATTTTCTCAAAGGCTAAAATTTTATAGAATAAGTCTAGAAATTCCTGCATAATTATTCAGATAATCAAAATTACAAACTATATTTATGCAAATAAGTGTAAATTAACCAGAAATTAAAAAATCTATGATATTTGACCTAAATGAAATTTTTATTTTATTTACACTTTCTAAGTTTGCTTTTTCTATTAAAGAACACTAAAAAAGTTAGTAAAAATTCAATAAAATATGAATTCATCAGTATGCCACAGTTGAAAAGACTCTTTATTTGAAATGATATTACACGTATCAAACAATCATATTAGAATTACAAGTAAATAAAATTATAACTAGATTTTAGAATATACAATTACCTCGCTAATTCACTCATACCAATCATTTTTGAGTGATTATCATCCTATATATAAAAGAATCATAAAAGAATATGAGTTTAAATGTAGAATCAGACAATAACCTACTAACCGAGAAAGGTTAACTTGAAAATTATGAATGTAGAAAACATTTTCCAAAAAATTCAATACAATAGTTCTTATAGAGTGAACAGAAACTTTGGCCTTATTAGGAAGAATCAACAACTAGAGATATTCCTATTTATTGTTGTCATTCATCTTGAAAAATAAGAGAAAAGGCACGTGTAATTGGTGGGAGAGGATCCATAATGGGAATTTGACTTCAAACTTGAGAATGACACTCATTGAAACCCATCAAGAAAGTAAGCACATACTCTTGTTTAAAATGATCAATCAATAGTTGATCACCACCATAAGTGCAATGATAAGAAGGCTTGAGTTCGAAAAACTCTCAAAGTGCTTTAGTTTTATAAAATATTGGTTCACATTAAGACTTCCTTGCATCAAAGAAGAAGTTTCCTTGTGAAGTTGATAAACCCTAGGGCCATTGTGTTGCTAAAAACACCCAGAAATATCAACCAAAATTATTGAACCAAAGTCCACATAGATCACAATCAAAACAAACCAAAGTTACATAAATCACGCTCAAAACAAGTTATTTCAAAATAAAACTAAGCAATCATATGCTAATGATGTTGTTATTCCTCTCCCAAGTAAGGAGAAGATCAAGGTTATTTTCAGATGATTTAGAAATTGAATCATCAAGAAAGCCAAATTTATTTTTGGCAAGAAGAGCCATCTTCATAGATCCACTTCGTAATTTACAATTATCCAATTGTAAAGGTTGATACCCCAAAGATGCACATGTAGAATCAACATGATGTAGGTAGCAAGAAATAGCAGGATTTTCAATAGTTAGTTGATGCGCCATAATCACCAATAAAGCACAAAAGAAAAATTATCATGAAGAATGAAACTATTGTTCTCAATCTCAAATGCTGGAAGTAAAAAGGAAAAGTTGTTTGTCAAGGAAAAAGGATAACTACCAGTTAGTTTCATTATGTTATCTGTTTATATCAAGTTGTTATAGATGTATTCTCAAGATATAAAAAAATCACAAAACATTTTCTCATCGTTACATTTTGTTCTATCTCCATGAGCTCATAATCCTTAATATGGTATCATAGAGCATGTACATTCATGGCTTCTGCAACCCAATCCACTCTTCAAAATCTCACAACACACATCTCCATCAAACTAGATGATGAGAACTTTCTATTATGGCAACAAGTGTTGGCCATAATTCGCGGGTTGAAACTTCAAAAATACATCCAAGGAGATGATATTCCAGAAAAATTTGCTTCCAAGAAGAGGAAGCCAGTGGCAAGATTCAAGAAACATATCTTAACTATGACCAACAAGATCAGCTTCTTGTTGCATGGTTGTTAGCATTAATGTCCTCCCCAATCCTCACCAAGATGGTTGGTTTGGTAAACGCTCATCAATTCTGAAAATACTATAGAATTATTATGCATCACAAACAAGAGTCAAAGTCAAGAAATTAAAAGTTCAACTTAGAATGACCAAGAAAGAAAAATCAGTAAATGAATACCTATTAGAAATCAAAAGAATCATATATTCTCTTGCAGCGATAAGCTTCCCAATCTCTGATGAAGACCATATTGAATCTATTCTAGATGGGCTACCTGAGGAGTTTGATTCCTTTGTCACCTCCATCACTTCCAGGTTAGACCTTTACTTAGTTTATGACATCGAAACCCTACTTCTAGCTCGAGAAGGAAGACTCGACAAACATAAGAAACAAGAGAGTGCTTTAATTCAGGAAAACACTGTTGATTTAGGCCGAGGCAAAACTAACTCTTAATCATTCAGGAGAGGTTAAAATAATCGCGGAGGTAGGAATAATTTCAGGGGAAACTTCAACAATAATCGAGGTGGTAGATTCTTCAATGGCGAAAGCAATGGTAGAGGAAATTAGGCTCTCAACAATCAACATACATGGAACCAATCCAGACAACAATGTCAAATTTGTGGCAAACTAGGACACCTAGCTATAGATTGTTGGCACAGGTTCAATCAAGAATATCAAGGAGGACCCCAAGCTCACAATACTCAGTATAATGCTCAATCCAATATGCAATATGATAAACACATGCTTGTCACTCCCTCCACTGTCATGGATCCTCTTGGTACCCCGATAGTGGAGCTTCTCATCACATAACTCATAATGAAACCAACCTCTCTCTCAAGTCAGATTATCAAGGATCAGATTGTGTCAGAATAGGGAATGGTACAGGTTTGATAAGCATGTTAGACAATCAACATTTTATATTCCTTCTTCTTCTAAACGTGTCATACTAGATCAACTCTTGCATGTTCCCAGCATAACTAAAAATCTTCTCAGTGTTTCTAAATTTGCACATAATAACCATATCTTCTTTGAATTTTATCTCACTTATTTTAATGTCAAAACTCAGGATACTAAGGAACTGGTTCTTCAAGACAGGCTTAAAGATGACCTCATGCTTCTCCCTATTCAGCCTATAATTACGTTAAGGATTCTCTTGTCAAACACATATATCTTTGGCATGTAAGATTGGGTCATCCGTCCCTCAAAGTGGTCAAAACTATTATGCAACAATGTCGAGTTCCTTTTACACATAGTTCTAATTCTCTTTTATGTCAAGCTTGCTATATGGGAAAGTCATACCAACTTCCCTTTGATAATTCAAATTTTGTATACTTCTCTCCCTTAGAATTAGTGTTTAGTGACATTTGGGGACTCTCTCCTATTTCCTCTTCTAGTGGAGTCAGATACTACATTGTCTTCGTAGATGCTTATTTTTAGTATACTTGGATCTTTTTTTAAAATAATAAATCTCAAGCTTTCAATGCCTTTTTATAATTTAAAACCACTGTTGAGTATTAACTTAGAACCAAAATTAAAGCTTTCCAATCGAATAATGCTAAAGAATATTTAAAATTCAATAAATACTTGAATAAACATGAAATTTATCACAAATTTTTCTATCCCCATACACACCAACAGAATGGCTTTCTAAAGAGAAAGCATAAACATATAACTGAAACATGATTAACCCTTTTTGTTGCATCGTCTTTCCCCCTTCATTTTTTAGGTGAAGTCTTCCTTACTACCTCCACATAAAAAAATCACAAAATATTTTCTCATCGCTTCCTTAACATTGCCCTATCATTTTTCACGTGTTAACATCAAGGAGCATAATTAATTTGCCTTTATTGAGAACAATTTTGTATTTACGCTTTAACACAGGCAGTAGCGATGAAAACAACACCCAGCACTGCAAGGAAACAAGTTACAACAGTAAAATGTTTTTGGTGTTGTTTACCCAAAAGAAGTTTGCGGTGCCATTAGGACCAAAGACAAATGTCCCAAGTATACGACCTGTTTGATTACATACCGTTGTGTCTCTGCTCAAGGCCAAAATCTGGCACTGTTTTGGATCAGACATCAATTTATCCGGTGTAGTGTCTATTCGGTAAAAAGAAAAATGTAAGACAACAAATTCTGAAAAGGAAAAGGATTAGAAATTTAGAATCATGAAACTGTATCATCTGCTCCATTGATCAGTTTGAAAGTTTGAGTTATCATTATTGGGTGAAGTGAACAGAAAAGGGTAAATGAAAAAAATGTGATAACCTACAAAAATCAGCTAGCTAAACTGTCGTGTAAGGAAAAACACTGAACTATAAAAGTATGACTACAGTTAACATTACAGCAGTTTACAGAGATTCGTCTGGGTTGAAAGTGTTCTCCTTGAAGCTCTTGCTTAACCATATAGCAGTTTCTCTTGGAGAAACTTTTCCAGGACCAAATGGTTTCAACAGTACCCCAAGTTCATCATACCTCGCCTGCTGTAGCAATCTTGCACTAAATTCAAGCAACCCTTCTAAGGCTTCAGCCCTTTGTTGGTATGATGAAGTGTCAAATTGGTGTCGGCGCAAGTCTGAAGAAGTGCGGCTCGAAGCACCTGCTGTTGCATTTTGATCAGAGGAACCACTTTTATCCTCATCATTTTCCTTTAGCATGCTCTGTTTGATTCCCTGCCAAGTATCCATACAACTAGGCCTATTAGAGGTTGTATCATATTCCTCGACGGTGCATTTGTCTACCACAGTCGAATGATTGCCACGAGATGGAAAGCCTGAGGAACCTTGCGCAGAGGGTGATGTTCTACTGATAGGGAACAAAGAATCTTCATATACAGTTAGTGGGAATTCAGCCATCTTATCAATTCGTGGAGAATTGACTGAGATATCCGGTGAAGACACATGGCTAAGCAAACTGACATTATTCCAGCAAGGAGGCTGTTGAATACCACCACTTGTTGGCAGCGGAAATGATGCTCTGCGATTTGTATGAGCAGATTTTGTGGTGTTCTGTGGAAGAGCAAGCTGCAACCAGAGACTTTACAAAGTCAGACAAAAAAAATTATTATTTGGATACATAAGTTGAGGTTATTGTCATTTGGCTGGCTACATATTATTGGAGTTCAAATAACCACCCCATTCTTTAGAAATATACCAATACAGGTCCAGCCGTTCAGGAGTGGTCCACTGTAAAATGCCCGTTTAACAAAGGTGACATGCTTAACTTTGTTTAATGAATAAATTGGCAAACATTCCTACATCCCCAACTCAAAGAAGCAGCCAAAGTCACGTGAAAACATAATGGATTTACAGCTTGCCTTACCACCTTACGATTCTTAGGGGATTCCATAGATTTCTTTTTGTTGGTAGAGACTTTCGAGGAAGTGAATCTTGGAGTCTTAGTGATACTAGAATTTCTGGAACCAACAGGCTTCTGGGTTGACTTCACTTCATGGCTATCTCTGATTCCAAGTTCGGCTAACCTTTGATTAAATTGGTCAGGAGTACAATCTATTTCTAGGGTAGAGCATACAGAATCTTGATCAGCTCCAGATACACTAGGATTTAGAGTCCGATCATTGCTGAAAGAATGACGCTTATCCCTATAGATGGAAATGGGATCATCGTCTGGCAACAAAAACCTAGTTTTCTTCACGTAGTTGGACTCTGGCCAATGAACTGGCATAGTACTTCGCCTGGGACTGTTGATTTTGAGATGGACCTTCAGCACATAAGGTTGAAGATGTCTGTGCCCAAGCAGTTCTGAAGCCTATCACCAGAAGTTACACTTCAAATGAGAAAATAGGTACGTGTGACAGATCAGATTTGAAATTAGATGGGTAAGAACATTGCATGACAGCTGCCAACAAGGCCACGCCCACAATCACTGGTAAAATTAAGCATGATGAATAGAGGCAGATGCCAGACAAGAAAATCTATGCAGACAAAGGATTAAGAAGCTAGACAAGACATTTGACAAAACAAATTAGATTGCACACAGCTAACAAGAATCATTACTGTCATGTAGGCAGTGGCAACAGTTATCATAACATTAGATTAATCAGTAAACACAGTGTAGTATGTTACATTTTCACCATTTCTAAAAATAGAGAATTGATTGTATAGCTTTTAATTTTTTTTCTCTTCGCCTGTCTTTAAAATAAAAAAGAGGCTTTCAACTTTTGGAAATTGTGTAGTACATAGTCCTGGACACTTGCATATCATATCAAAATAATTAAGGAACTACTGTAATTGTCAATTTAACTGATGGAGCCTTGGAGGATAAGAAGGGTGATGATGACATAACAGTCACAACTACAGCAAGATACCTAAATGGCAAAATGGCATATTCTCGCCCTTCAAAATTAAGAGACGCAGACTATTCTCCTTCATAAGCATAACCTTTGTGTGAAAAGCATTTAAAAGAAGGTAAGAAGTCTGAGGTGACACGAGGACTTCATATTATGAAGTTTAGTATCATTTATTCTGTTTTAAAAATTTTGCTAGTGTTTAGGTACTCTTTCCCTATCCATTTAGATACCCTGTTTGCCTATCACGTTCCCTTGCATTTAATTGATGCAATGTAGCACTAAAAAGACTTTTATTGTATCAAATAAGATGCATTTATATAAAAGGATGATAGGCTGAAACGAAAATCACAATAAAATTTAATGCAAAATGACTCATCAACCCAACTCATAGACAAGCCAAGAGAGATTCGTTATTCTGATCAAAGCCTAAGACACTCCATTCAGAGTGAAGAAAACAGAGTTTAGTGAGGAAAGTTAGAATACATGTCATGGACCAATTACATCTCAAATACAACAAATTTTGAGGAATGTTGGTTGAATTGAATGCTTGTTCTTCATATAATAACATAAATTTCTGCATCAATTCCAGAATTGATTCAATCATAAAGAAAACAAAAAAGGGTGCTAGATGTTGCACCATTGCAGTCCATTGAATTATTCAAGGTCAGAGGAGAACTGTACATACACTGGGCCTAAGCTCTGGATTTTTCCGCAGCATACTTTTAACAAGACCTCGACTGCCAAAAGCAAAAACAAACATGACTAGATTAATCATCAATCATATAATCCATAATATTAATACTTGATTACTATAAATCAGCAAGAAACCTCGCTCTGAATTGTCTTTGCCTACAACCCACACCAGTTAGGTCTGAACAACTTTAGGGACTAAGTCAAATGCTAAATTCTACAGCATAAAACATGACAAGGCAATTTGCAAACGGCAATATTAAGTAACTATATCCTGAAAGAATATGGGCTTACAATGAACTAGAATATTTAGTTGGGAGTGGTGCCACTATGGACTTGTTAATCTTGTTAATCAATGCCTGTATATCCTGTTCAAAGAAATTGAAAGATAATTAGGCAATTCCAAAAATATACAGAAAAGCTATGAAAACAGTAAATATATATCAAATTTGATACTTTATATAGGTATAATCATGCAGCTAAATGAGTGCTGCTGATAATGATAATATGTTGTGAAAAACTGAATAAGAGAATTTTAGACTAGTTGTCAGCCCAAAGAAAACAATATACATGTCCAAACAAGGTAGTTTGATGATAGTCAAATTGATTAGCAAACATGTTCATCCAACAGCAGAGATGAAGGTATTAAATATGTTCCAAAATGAAAATTACAGACACAAAACCTTTTTGATAAAAAAAGAAACTTACGAATGCTTTGAATGCAGGCTTATGTGCTGTCATTTCATATATACAACATCCTGGATAATCGATTTCAGAGATCATACATACATAATAAACCAATAATAGAAACTTAATAAAGAACAAAACCATAACACAAGTACTTACCCAAGGACCAAATATCTGATTTAGAACCATAAGGTATATCAGCAAGGAGCTCAGGGCACATGTAGCTAGGAGTTCCCACAACCTACAAGACAATGACTCATTCACAAGAACAAGTAGTCATGTTGAAGTTATGATAAAGAAACTAAATTCAATTCAATTCAATGTTATGCATATCTTACAGAGGAAGCAAGATCATCAGAAGTCAACATTTTCGCAAGTCCAAAATCACCTGCTTCATCATTGATCACTTGTAAACAAAATTTCAATCACCTATGCCTTATTTAAAGGAACCATAGAATAACTTACCCAGACGTATGTCATGATCTTTTGTCAAGAAGATATTTGAACACTGATAGAATCATGTGATTCTCTCATCAGCATATGGCTCAATAAATAAATTAGATGGAAAAGGAAATATCACTGCTATATACAAAGAGAAGTCAATCTGCTGCTAACCTTGACATCACGGTGAAGAATGTGGTTCATGTGCAAGTACTCAAGAGCCATAAGAAGTTGAACAAGCCACTTACAAAGTTTCTGCAAACAAATGGCCATATTTAGACTTTAGATGCAAAAATTTAAATGTTATCCTCATTATTGTTTAATGACAAAGATTAAAATTTCTGGCAGGAGAAAAAAATTCAAAATAACCTCTTCAGGAAACAGGACACCATTAGCTTTCTTTATAGCTTCTGCCCTGTGTTACATCAATGATGTATTTTGAAAAACATTCACATTCCAATTTACAAGGGTTGGAAGAAAACAACTATAAATTGTATGCTTAAGTTAGACAAACAAGACTTACATATCTCCACCCTCACAGTAACCTATAATAATGCAGACATAGCAACCCTGAGAAGGAAGGAGAAAAAATAGATCAAAATTTAAACATCCTGAGAGTTTTTACAATGCATACACCAAGATTTTTCCTAGCAATCCTACAATAGAAGCTTAATTTTGGTAACCAGCTAGTAGAAGCCATTCTTATAATTGGCTGAGGAGATGAAGAGATGTAAAAACTAAAGAAAATACCTTTTCTACCCATGAATCTTTGTACTCCACAATGAATGGGTTTCGTAACTTAGAAATGAGCTCCATCTATACAGGCCATACGAAATAAATATGTTAGAACTAACCTGTGAATCATACATATTCACAAATAATTTCACGTCAGCATTTCAGTAGCCGCTGCTAAGTTTACAGCCTAATTTTCGTATTGAGGTCTGAAACTTGTCTTTAAACCCATTAGAACTAGAATACAAACAATGCATCATGCAGCAAGCAAAGAAAAATATTTTAGAATACAGCAAAAAAGACACAAGATAATCACTTAGTCCTCTAGTTGAATCACTATTTGAAGCACCAACCTCCAGGTGGGCAGATCTGCGAGAACGCTCCGTTTGGCGGGCAAGGCGAATCTTCTTCAAGACATATCTATACAATCAAAAGACAGAAGTTAAAAAGCATCACCAGTAATGATTTGTGGAATCACAAACGTTGTCATCTAAACATCAAAGTACACAAAGTGAAAAGAAACAGATAAAAGAGAGAAGTAACTAAGTAAGGTAGGTTCTGTTCTCACTTTTTCTTTTCATGCTTATGTCTCACAAGAAGCGCAGAACCAAAAGCACCTTTTCCAATTTGTTCTAGTATTTCATACTGCTCCATGTCATCAAATTAGTAAGAGAACTCCCTCCCCTGGATACAGACCAAATCAAGCACATTAAATCCTCACTAAAATATTAAATGACAAAAAACGAGTTGATAGACAATTATTGTACCGCAGTAAGTGTCTAGGAAGGGAAACAACACTAGCAGCCAAGTCACTCAAGAATTGCAAATGCTAGTAAGTTAACCTTTCCCCTTTCTCCTTTCTCAAGGTAGAATAAGAAAAGTACAGTGCAATACAACGGTGACTATTCCGCAAAGAGAAACCAACAAATAGTAATCGATAATCAAAAGAAAAACAAAAAGAGAGCAAATAATGTAGTCAAAGACCAGGTAAGCAATGTTGGTCAAATATAGGATAAAGAACAATAAGATCACAAGGTTAAAGAGAAGTAAATAACCATAGATCACACTAAGTTATGCGCAAAAGATGAATAACCAGTGCGGTAACAACTTGATGAATAGAATCCACCACAAAAATGATTCACGTAAAGAAAAAGTGTCTTTCCATTTATAGGCGAGAAATCTAGAGAATGTACGTCGTAAAACGCTTCTCCGTTTCACCATAAACGGCACGACGAGGCACAAATCATGCTTCACTACTAGAAGTGGTAAAAATTAGAGGTTATAATAAGATCACTACGCATGATTTGCTTGATCACCTACATTTGTTGAAAACACAGCACTCGTCTTTAAGCAGTTACAGAAATATAAAGCAGCAAAAGCGTTACAGGCAACGAATCAAAGGCAGTGAAGTCAAATGCACAAGAAGTAAACAGTAATATTGAAGTGAATGCGAAGAGTGCAAACGAAGAAGACAACGAGAAATCTAATCTAAGCTTTGAACCAGGAAATAATAATAATAATAATAATCTGAGTAGTAAGAAAATAGCAAGGAGAAGAGTTGAATCAGTAGCAGAAATGAAAGGAAAAGGCAAAATGCACCTGAGTTGAGTGAGTCGGTGGATGTAAGAAGCAAGATGTTGAACGGATCGACAATGGTGAGGGAAGAGGAGCTAGAAAGCGGAGAATGCGAAGCGGAACATTGGCAGAGGAACTGCAAAACGACACCGTTGTTCGGGAAGAAGAAGAAGCAGACGAAGTTGCAGAAGAAGCTCTTTGGCCATTCTCAATCAGAGAAAGAAAAGGACAAATCGATAGAGAGATTGCATTGTAATGTTATTTATTATATTTATTAAAACAACTTGGGTTGATAGAGAGAGAGAGAGAGAGTTGAGAGTTGAGAGTTGAGACTAATAGTCTAAACCGCTGTCCCGTGAGGAAGAGAGAGAAATTTACTTTGCCAAAATGCAAGAGAGAGATGGGAGTGAACGAGGGAACATGATGGGTGAAATTAAAACTAAACTCAATTATTTTTTTCCAATAAATAAAATGAGAGTGATTATTACGACGCTTTTGTTTCCTGTTTTGTGAAAAGAAGCAGAAACCGAGAGAAAATAGTAAAAAATTGAAAGGTAGGTTGTCTCACGGACACACTCCTCTTAAATACCCTAGTATGATTTATTGGGCTTTGTTTTAAAAATATCACTTAAGAAGAATTTGGCTCTCTCCTCACGAGGATGCACGTCCTAGGATAAAATATCAACGATGCTCGTTAAAAGGGAAAATTAAAAATTTTTAAAAAATTATTACATGAATTTTACTATAATACTGAAAGATTTAATGAAACAATTAAGGGGGGAAGAGAAATGACAGTTGAAAATTATGATAGTTCGGTTTGAGACTTTAATTGGGTATCATATTTCTTTTTCTTTTAAATTTTCTTTAGTAGTTAATATATTACCTGATAGAATTTTACTTATTGTTAGTCCCAATCTAAGCACACAAGATGAATGAATAATAAGATATGAAATGAAGTCAAATCAGAAAAGAAAATAAAATTGTACGTCGATACTCTTCCAATGGTTATGATCAATATGTATCTATTTTTGATATATAACTAAATATCAGTGGCCGAGATCATACGCTTCCAGACTATCTAAAAAATTTTCTTATCCAAGTTTCTTTAAATAGAATGACTTTTGTGCCTTTACAATATTTTTTTCTTTATAAACATTCTTATGGTGACTGGGTAACAAGATTATAAAGATTGTATTGTATATATATATATATATATATATATAAAGAAGTCTTAGTAAAATAGATTAAATTATATATAAGATTAAGAGTAAACACCTAATTCAATTAAAAAATAATAAACTTAATTTAATTCTTAAAATAAATGATTTCAATCATGCTCTTTAATTTTTTAAAATAATCCATGAAAAAATAAATCAAGTATTAATTTACTCAGTCTCTAACAGATATATTTTTGACTTAAACTGAACCCAAGAATCATTTATTAACTCTGCAAAGCAAGGACTAAAATTGATGTAATAGCTTTTTTTTTTAATGCTTACTCGGAAGATTAATTTTGTTAGAGGGGGGAAGTAGATATGGGAAAGCGCAGTGGGACACGCACCTTTGTTGTTTGCGTCTACCCCCTCTACATGTCCCCATCTCGAGTCTCAACCACCTCTTCTCAATCACCTCCCTTCTCTTCAGCATTCCTTCCTCTCCCTTTTTTTTATAATTTATTTTAATCAAAATATCATTAACACCATTGTACTTTTTCTTTTCTCCTTTTCTTTGTACGTTGAGTAATCAAAATTTTTTAGCAACTCTTGTGGACCGTGGAATGGGTGCGTGTTGTCTCTGTCAGATTATGTCTCGTGGTTGATCTGCGTTCTCACGCTCTAACATTTGTTGTCAAGTGTAATTCAAATATCAGACAGGATAACTAATTATAAAATTAAACAAATGGTAGGTGCAATAAGACTTGCAGATTTCCTTTTAAAACTATAAATAATGAATTCGAATTCAACGCAAGTCTAAATACATAATCATGTTTCCCTCCTCCTAAACATTGCATGCGTGGCTTCATTACCATTCATAGGATGAGAGAAAATTAGAAAAATTATCATTTGCTTTGCCTTGCCTTGCTTCGCGGCTATCTGCAAAAGGGAACAAACATAAAGTGGATTGGTATACACCGGTAAGGATTCTTTATTGTGGGTGTTAAATTGAGTTAAAGAGGAAGACCCACCTCACTTCGAAAACGGCGTGCTCCTGTTGCGTATAATACATCATATTATTGATACAATTTTTAAAATTAATGATAATATTTTTGTTAAGTAAATATTATACTAACAAATATTATCTTAACATTTGACAAATTTTATTGACTGGTAAATGTAAGTTTTATTTTTGCAGTGTAGGTAATTTTCCCTTTGTTCATCATAATTAACCAAGGTATGTTTATCCCCGTGTTAAAATTTTTTTACAAACTTGCAGAACTATAAGGCCAAAGTATTTCCCGTTGACCGATGGATGGGGCTGGTCATCTTTTAAAAGAATAACGCTGTCATACCATAATGTTTTTAAGCTACTGCTTTGGACAAATAAAAATACACTCGTTGAAACAGTGTTATTGTTGAACTTTGAATATGTTGAGTGACAGCAACGTTCAAAATATCACTCAAATTAATAATGCCTTAAAATCAAATTATAAAGATAAAAACTATTTATTTTGATGGTCAACGAGTTAAGAAAAGAAAATGAGAAAAAATTTGTCATTAATAAGCTCATGAAAGCCGTTGGGAAATTTTACTGACACGAAAAGTGGTGAAAATGTGTTAAATTACCATAACTTATAAGGTCTTAAACTTTCTTCGTTTTAATGTTTTACTTATTTATTTTATATATAGATATTTTTACTTAATGATCAAACTATTATTTTCAAAAGTTTAGTATAACCTAAAATTTCATTTAAAAAAAAAGCTACTTTTACAGAAGATGATGGGCTTATTATATATAAATCGATGAGTTTAAGCTTTTGAATGAGATAAAATTCAAACTGGTAAGCGAACAAGGTTTTCATAAATAGTTTGTTTTGAAATATTTAATAAATAAGCACAATTTAACCAATACTCAACGCAAAACTAAATTATAAGTTTTTAACAAACAGAAAATAGTTTTATATATTTCATGGTAAATTTAATAGAATTAATAAATTATATTAAACTGGTTAACTTTTGCATTGAAAGATAATTCGAAATAACTGTTTATCAAAATAATATTATATTACGTGATGGTATAATATTTATTTTTTTCACCACATTAATTAGTTTTGTTACAAGATTTTGATATATTGTGTCATATCAATTATTTATATAAATAATTTATTGAAATATACTTTATGTTTTATCAATTAAATATTATTATAGATCTAAAAATGTGTTAAACATTGTAAGTAATAGTTTCCGTTATTTTGTTCCGATGAGCAAACAAATAACATGGTTGCATTTCCCATATTCAAATTGATGTTTGTGGAACATCCCATCATGCTTACCAATTTTGATGGGCATGGAATGGACAAGTCTAACATAGGCATGGTGTGAGGAGACACGGGAAGTGCGAGTCATGAAGCCACCTAAGTTTAAATTCAAACAAATAAAAAGCAAAAGACGGTGGGATAAATTGGGATTACGACAGCGGTTAAAGGAGGGACCAAAATAAAACGGAGAATGTGGACGGGCTTCCCACAATCTCATCACTGTACTCTACACTGTACCCACTCACCAGTCAACTCTGCACCGCTCCAGAGAGCGACGTTGCGCCCTAAACGGCAAATTTCGGTTCCTGTGGATAAAGATGTTCCGTAATTAATTAAACCGCATGAATCATCCACCACTCTTTTCCAAATCAAAGAAACCCAGCAAATCATTTTCTAAGAACCGGGTCCATTTGGTCAAACAACCCCTCAGCTTAACTTTTACCTGTTAAAACTCGTTGTGCATACCAACTCATATCAAGTTAACTTTACTTAAATTAGGATTAAATTTAGCTTTCAAAAAACTATTTTTACATAAATTTAGAAATAAATAATTATTCCTATAATTTTAAATAATATCGTAATGTGCTGTTAATTGATGTCGTTATTTTATGGTTTAACATAATTTTATATTCTCTCTCTGTATCTCCATTAAATAAAACAAGAAACTACTGGCAGAGTAAAGTGGTAATTTAACAAGGATATAATTATATTTCCTCAAAATTAAGGAAAATAAACATTTTTATTAGTTATTTTGAAATTGTTCAATGATAATTGTTTTAAAATGAGGGGATAAATATCATACTAAAGGACATAATATTTAATATTAAAGGATCATTTCAAGGAATCTTTTCAGACTTCGAAAAAAAATAACACAGCAAAATAAACATAATGGAAGGGATGAATGGTGTTTTTAGTTTTTTGAAACAAAAGGCTTTTCCTAAAATTAGCAACCAACTTTTAATCAAAATATTATATTTGTACTAGTTCAAAAGGATCGTTTGATAATACACACAAATATCTACTAAAATTATTTTTATGAACTTAAATCATAATTTAAACTCATTATAACACACGCGTACACATGAAATTGAAGGAAGAGAACCGAGGCGCCCAAACTTTTTAGCAGTTCACCTTTAAAATATTAGGTTACATTTAATCCTTAACTTATAATGAATATTTTGCTTCGATTTATGTCACCGTGTACAGTGTAGAATATTTTATTATCTAAGGTTATTTCACAATATTGGTTTTCAAAATTTGAAATAATTTTTTTTTCTAAACATGTGTATGAAACCTTATAATAAATATTCTATTGTTTAATTAACAGTCTTCGAAGAGTTAATTTGAGCATGCCAATAAAATTTTGAATTGAGTTGCGCTAATATATATAATGTAGTTGTATTTTTATAAAATGATTTTTGACGTTTTATATATTTATAACTTGATAAAATTCATCACAGATGTTTTTTAATTTTAAATATTTTTATTTTTTATGCGTTTATTTATCATTATTAAAAATGGAAAATTAAATAAGAATTCAAAAAATTATATGTATGAAAAAATTTGGGCTAACCTGATGACTAATTCCACTGTGGGTCTAACTCTTAGGGACCATTCAATTTTAAAACTGGACTAAGCCGAATCAATATATCTTGAATTTTGAGAACCTAAGCCATGCCATGTATGCTGGGCTTATCAAATTCGTACCATTTTTGGTGTTGCTTAACAGTTTCTCCTTCGTTTCCTTAACTTGTAACATATTTTTTTAATCAAACTCAATTAATTATGCCACGAAAGTTTTTTAGTAGATAAATGCGAGCCTACATCAACTTTTATAAGATGAATACTAGCCATTATTATATTTATTAAAGAATTGAGAAAATAAATGATAAACAATATTAATATATTTTTAAAATTTTAAACATATTTTTTTTCATTAACTTAACATTGGAGTGAAGCTTCTGGTTGCAATTTTGCAGAGCAGAAAAAGTTTTAACCCTCTTTCTATCTTGAGATCAATTTACTTTTAAAATAACTCTTGTTGAAGGCTTTTTACTTTAACTTAATTTTATTGCCCCCTTTTTCCATTTCTTTGTCTCTTTCCATTCCTCCCCCAATCAAATACCTTTAGATGTTGAAAATTAACCCTAAAAATTGATTATAATAAAATCAAATAAAAAGAGTAATATACATTTTAAAACTTATATATTTTAAAAAGATGTTTGCTTTTTATTTGAAACCATTATTTTTATTGGTACTTATAAAATATTACATCATTTTATTTTATTAAAAAATGCTGATCAATATATTTTTTGAAATTTAGAATACAATTTTAATAAAAAATATTATTCATATATTTTTATATTTGTTTTTAATGTATTTTATTGTATTTTTTAACAACAAAGTTGATTTTTTACTAATTCTCACAGGACACTAGTTCTCAATCCCCTGACCTTTTTAATTTAACTAATTGGATGACATAATTTGTATTAAGAATTATGTCAAGAAAGATTATAAAATTTGATTAATGGGTGTATGCTTGAAATTGGATTCAGGGGTCTAAAGGTTTAAAAAGTCGGTTGGGCTAGAAATCGTTGAACTGCGTTGACTTATGAGGTGAACAGGGTGAGATGGTGAAGAAGTGAGTGGGAGCAACTCATGCACGTGCAAGGGCGAAAGTGTTAGTGGACGTTTGCGCACACAGAAGAAGACAAAAGAGAGCAGAACAGAGAGCAGAGCAGTAGCACATGTGACGTGATGTGCGTCGTGGCAGCGTGTGAGATGTCTGATTGCACAGATAGGTGTGGGGCCCAACCAGCCTGAAATATATTTTTACTACTAAAAAGACAACGGTGGGACCCTTTCCCTAACAGCAACATTACGCCGTATGGATCCCCTGTGTTGTCGCTGTAATGTCTCTCTACTTTCTCATACTCTCACATCTAATTAAATGCTACAAACCTTTTAATATATATATATAAGTGTAATATTTAATTTACTGTAAATTTAAAAAAAATTATATTTAATTTAAATTTTTTATTTAATTTATATTTAATAGACAATTAAATAATAAATTATAATTTATCAAATATAAATTAAATAAAAGACTCTAATTAACAATAAAAAATTTTAGACTTAATCTTGCTTTATATATATATAAATTAAATAAAAAATTCAAATCGAATGAAAATATGTATAAAATTTTATCTTAAACATTTTTAAAATAATAATTTTAGTCAAAGATAATAATTTTCATTATAATAATTTTATTTTTATTCTTTTTTCATTTTTTAAGAACACTTTTTTTTTACTATTTTAATTGAATTTTTTATTATGTTTTAAGCATGTAATTTTATTGTTATTTTTTCAAGTTATTGATTATTTATTACAAATGAGAATGAAAATAGTTCAGACTATTCGACAATGCCTATAATTTAGCCTCTTTAAAATTTAACCCAACTTAACCTATTTAAGTAATAGATATAATTTAGACTTTTTGAAAGGATTAATTAATTAAATAGGTAGGTTTAAGTTTAAGAAAAATTCTATTAAGTCTACTTAAAATTCATAAAATTTATAATAATATATTAAATAATTTAATATCATATTAAATAAATTAAATTTTAAATTATAAACTTTAATCCTTTTCATTAGAGTTAAAGAGTATTCATATTATGAATCTTCTAAGAGAGAGAGTCTTACTCATCGAAGTCTTCTGAATTACTATTATTTGATTAGTTTATAACGCTAATTTGCATCTTTGTTATTTCAATTACGTATTTTGATAAAATAAAATATGTAATTTTATTATACATATTTAAAGTGTTAAACTATTTTTTATAATTTATTTAAATAATTTAATTGTTTATTTATAAAAATACTTAATAGCTATTGAAGGGTCTTGATTCAAGGTAAGCTATTAAAAAACATTAGAATAAAACAAGTTTTTAAAAAGGTCAAATTAGACTTAATAAAAAATTTATAATAGATAATAAATTAAGCTTAAAGCTTCAAAATTATTAAATAAAACAAATTTATTTACGCAAAGCTTAGCCGAATACAACCTATTTCTATCATTAATTATAAACATGTTATTGAAAAATCATAAACACTAAAATGGAACAATAATCATTTTATGCATTAATATAATTTTAATTTTTATTTAAAAATAATTTTTTAAAATTGTTTTAAAATATTAATTTTTAAAAATTAAAAGAGAAACAAATAAGTTCTTAGGGTTATTGATTTTTCACTCATCAATCTGGCATAAATTAAGATTATTTTGTAAATAACTTTAATTTATATAATTTAATAATATCAACATTGTATATTTTATTTTTTATAATTTTTTTATGTTATATTATATTATTTATCATATTTATTGTATAAACATTTTTTTTATTTTAAGGCATAAACACTCAAATATAATTTATGAAAAACTTTCCTTTTATAAAAGTAGTTTTGTAAATACACAAGCTTTGTTATTTGTCCAACAAATATTTTTATTTAATCTTTTAAATTTGGTTTAAGAGTTTAAAGAAAGAAAAAATTAAAGATTTAAATAATAAAGAAAGAAAGAAATTTTGAATCTCTTTCTTATTTAAATGTTAATATTTTAAAATTTTCTTATATAATCTTTTATAAAAATTATTCACGATAAATATTTAGAAGAGTTTTAATCTTTTTTTTACTCTTTTCCTGAATTTTAATAACTCACAGTTAAAGGTAATTTTAAAAAATCATTTATTTTTTCTCTCTCTCTCTTAAACTAAATTCAAACCAAGCTAGGTTAAGGGTTATAAAAAATAATAACTTTTGGAGTTTGGACACAACCAAATTTGTCTTTCTGTGAACTACAATCATTTTGTTACTGCTACAATATTTTAAGTTCAAATGATAACATGATAAAGTATAAAGAAATACATTGAAAATAAAAACTACATATTAAGATTATGAGTATTTAACCTTTGAACCATATGCTTAACAATTGTGAGTACAATATTTTTTTAGTATTGATTCCATGTAAATCTGCATACTACAATGAAAACAAAAGGTGTGTTGTGGTGCAGTGTAATTTGGTTCTTTCTAACATCATAACTTCCATGATTCGTGTATGCCTTATTAGAGTCTATGAAATCAACATGCATGCATGTACCATTCTAAACTAATATATGAATACAAGTATGTGTATGCACGTACTATGCTATTCGTTACTTAATTGGTGAATAATTGAACACATGGATGGAATCAAACACGTGATTAAACTATTTAAATAGTTTCATGATCTTCTTTTCAGTAAATCTCAGAGTCTTGTTTACTGTTGAGGACCACCAAATCTCTCTCCTTAATTGCTGGATGTTTTACTCAGTTGAACATTAAACACAAAGAAAAGTTCATCAGACCATGATAACTTATTATTTTCATTATAATAATTTATTATTTATATATCTATTGAATGTTACACAAAATTCACTGCTGAATCGTTGTAACATTAATTGGAAATATTAATTATGGAGAGTACTGTGTTATTTGGACAGTAAAAAGCATAGTCTCATGATCTGAATGGGTTATGTGCTGTAGATTGAGATATTTCAAACCACCTGGGTTGCTAAATAAATAGCAACAAGGAAAAAATAGGCAACCATTGATGAGAGGGCCTTTCAAATAGCAATAGAAAAGAAGTTAATTGGCGGGTTAGGAGTTAAAATTCCCCCAAAGCAGTGAGGATTGGTAGACTGTGGATGAAGCAGACATAATCAATCAACAAAGAATAACTATTAACAAAAATGATTTTGGCACGAAAATATATGCACTGTGAGGCACTGACAACTACCCATCGAAATGTATGGTACCATTCATTTAGAACTATGATGCCATGTCTTAACTCATAAGTACGGGAAGGTATAAACACAGCTAGTTGACTCTTAACTAACTATTTTCAGTAGCCAAATTTTTACCCCAATGCCAATACCAACAGCACTCAAATAGTTAATTAATGTTATTAATATTTTAATGTTTTTATAATAATATTTTTACATAAGGATAAAAAAAAGAAGAAGAAGAGAATACATTGTTAACGAATATAAATATATAACAAAATTAATAGAGAAAAAATAAACATGTAAAAAAATACACTTATGAAATATTTTTGAATAAAATATTTTATGATTACTGTTTAAAATCTAAAAGGTTACTACAAATTTTTAATATTAATATATAAAAAATACATTTCAAATAAAGTAAATAAAAATCATGAAATAAAATAATGTAAAATTACTACCGTATGTAAATAGTATTTATTTCTTTAAAATGATTTTTTATCTCGTAGGAATAAATTCTTATGACTTGGCCCCAGGAGTATGGATTTAATTATTACTTGGAGGATAACAAAGTTAACCTCAAACAATAAAATTTAAATATTTGATATTATAAATACTCTTGGCGGGAGTTTTGCTTGAATACCTAAACTTTTCTTCTGGTACTTGGATTAAAAAGACCAAAATCCCTTGAAAAAAATTATTGTTATACATCTTATTTTTGGGTATAAGATGTGGGTAGAAGAGACAGATTAAAAAAAAACCAAAAAAATGTAATAAGTCATAATATCATGTAATAAAAATAGAATTAAGAAGATAAAAAATTAAAAAATAAATTTATAAATACCATTGTTGATCCCTTTAACCTTTTATTAGCTCCAGTCCCTAGCTAGTATAGTGAAGAATGTCCTACAGAATGTTTGGCCTTCTATTCCTTCATTTTCTTCACAGGGTCAATGTCTTGCCTATTAAAACATATATGAAAGGTCAATGGATTCCCCCTCCCTTAAAAAACAGAAAAACACCAAATGGAGTATAAAAATTACGCTTACACCCGAATAGAACTATTGTTCTCATTCATCAAGCTAGCTGTCGGTGCTCGCCAAATTCTAAGTTTTTCAAATATACATTCAATTTATATGCTATATAAAATAAAACCACCATCAACCAAAAGAAAAAAGAAAACAAAAATATAGAAGCTACAAAAGAAGTGGTACTTATTATGTCACAGAAAATGGACAAATCAATGAATTAAAACTGATCAAAATCCAAAGAAGGTACTTGCATCAAAGCTTTCTCACCTCCATGATCAACCTGCTGCACACTGAAACCAGCAGCTGCAGACCCCACTTGAGAAGAAGACTCAGCTATTTGGGTTTGATCTTGTGGCACTTGGTCGGAATTCCCCTGTGGAGTCAAGTGGCTTTCGGACCTTTCAGATTGTAGAACAAGTTTCCCTTGATTATACAGATTGCTCAATTGATGAAAGTAGGGACAAGTCCTGGAATCAAGAGACCTCTTCTTATTAGCATCCTTAGTTTTCCTGAAGTACTTGTTTATGTTCTCCCACTTCTCTTTGCATCTCTTTGCACTTCTCTTGTACCCCAACTCCGACATCCCTTGTGAGATTCTCTCCCACAGTGGAGCCTTGTTCCCTTCTTTGTCTTCATTGTTGTTGTTGTTTACACTATTGCACCTGAGATTTATCAGTGCCAACACTTCATCTTTTGGCCACCTTCTCCCCACATCGTCTTTCTCATTGGTGGATACAAAGTTTGAGGAGGCTCTATTCAAAACTGAATTTTTCTCTAGTGGATTATTGTTCTGGCTATTTAGAGAAGAAGAGCTAGGGTTCTGGGGAGCTTGAGCTGAAGTGTTAGAAGAAGATATAACTTGCAATGTGTCATGTGCAAGACTTGAGCTAGGGTTTTCTGTTGTGGGTAAAGCTGGATTGTTTTGTGAGGGAGAGGTATCAGTGTTTAGATGATTTAGAATCATAGTAGAAGAAGGATTAGGGTTTTGAGTAACTGGATTTGAACCATTGGTTACCTTAAGGCTCTGGCTTGCAGGGGAACTTGCTGAGAATTTCTTCAAGATTTCAATTATATTGGCTTGTCTATCACCAGCAATAGCTTGCTCACGTGCCATCATCTCAAGCTCCTTGTTCATCTTATCCATCTCTTGCTTCTTCCAAGCTTCCTCTTTTGTAAACTTCTCTTCATCTCTTCTCATCATGTCTTGGAGGAGCTTGTTGTGCATCTCCTCCTGCTGAGCCATCATCTTGTGCACAATGCTCTCGCAAAAACCCTTGAACATCTCAAATCTATCGGGTCTCTTTCTCTTGCGTTCCTTTGTCTTATCCACTACCACCTCTTCGCTTTGTTTGGCCAGCGTTGATTCAACGTTTCTTGGAGCCTCTTGTTCTAATGCATGATGGCCCATCTTGTCTTGTTTTTGCAGCTGATGGGTCTTATCTTGGGTGCCACCCTGATGATGATCACCACCTTCACCTTGATGATAAAGCTGTTCAAGCTCGCTAAGGAAGCGATAATTGTTATTCTTGGCGAAGTTAATGTTGTTGAAATATCTGCTTTCTTCTTCAAACTTCTCCTTGCACTTCTCTGCACTCCTCTTATTGTATCCAAGCTCTGCGAGTTTCCTGCGCCCACCATAAATACATAAATCCAAAAACCAACCATAGAATGAAGCATTTATTCGCACCTGTTTCTTCAACACGTAATAATAGACAAAATGGGTTGCGTCCTTCAATTTTCGTCCCTTCCCTCGCCGGCCCTCTCAGCCCTGTTCCTCTTGGGTTGTGTGTTTATGTGCAAAGGTGTCAGTGTATGAGCTTAAGTGTAGGTGCACGTGTGCGTTTGTCTACCACATGAAGGTTTTAGGTGAGCATATATACTGTGCAACCACTGATCAAACACAAAGTGCAACTCATAATTAATTTTCTATTAACCATTTTATTGCCATTAATTTTTGGGTGATCGTTCAAATTAACCAAGGTGATCCACTAGCACAAAAGAAGATTGAATTGGGACAATATGATTAAGTTAATTATATACCTTGAGACATGTTCCCAAGTGAGCTCGGGGAACCAACTTTCCATGCTAGATCTGATCCTCAACAGCGCATGCACTTCATCGTTGTTCCATGGATCAATCAGCTCGGGCAATTGTTGCCTTGGATCTCTTTGGATTTCGAAGTTCATTGACACGGTGGTGTTTTCTTCCTTCTCTTCATCTTTGTGGGTAGAAGAAGTGTGGTGGTGTAACGGGTGCAAGAGGTTGGGTTGGAGTGGCAATTGATGAGGAGGGTTATAAGGATCAAAATTTGTAGGGAAGGTGGTATTGGGGGTGCCTGAAGCATGGAGAGGGAAGGGTAAGTGAAGAGGTAGTGAGGTTCTTGGAGTTATGAATTGGTGGAACTGGTCTGGTACTCCATCGAACATGTTTGTGTTTTGTGTTAAGAGCTCTCTCTTCTTTACCTCCTCCTTCCTGTGCTCACTGTAAATCGGCAAAATATGCTACAAGCAACTTTACAAAACACCAACCCTCTCTCTCTCTTTCTCTCTCTGTGTGTGTTTTCTGTCTCTCTCTCTCTCTCTCTTTCTCACATTTATCAAAGAATTTGTCCTTGCATGGAAGGGAAAAGATAGCCCACCACCACACCCTTTTAGAAGAAAGTGAACTCACCACCCCAAACAGATAATATTCTATATAATAATAAAAATGTGGTTTCCTTGAACAAGTCAATCAAACCACGTTATAAATAAAAGGCATATTCAATGCACTTTAGCCTTTTTTCTATTTTCAAGCAAAATACAAAGTCATCTTTATCATGCATTGCAATTCCTTCCTGTGAGAAAATTTTAGGTAGCTAGGATGAGTCTCAACCTCACAAATCACATGCTTTAAGCAAGAGTAATTGGCGCCAGTATATATATCCTAAATTAAAGGATATAAGTGAATCTAAAGAATAAAAGTATGGTATGTGTCATGGTGTTAGTAGTTTGTGGTTAATGAGGAAGTGAAAGGAATTCCTTGAATAAGAGGGGAGGAAGAGAGAGGAGAGAGGGGGTTGTATTATGGCATGTATGATTGGGGATTGAAGAGGACGCGCTTGGGAGATGAGTGTAGTTGGGAGGGGACTGGGATGGAAAATGATACTTGAAAAATAAATAAAAAAGAAATAAATAGTTTTGGTTGTCACTGGGCCATTCGAATCCTATGCAGTAGCTGATGCTCATGATGGTGTAATTAACGGCATCCGGATGGCAGGACACGTGAAAACATGCAGAGAATGGGACCAATTATTTAAGGATGGGAATCTTCACATGGTACAAAGGATACAGTGCTATAGTACAGCTTCATCACAGACCCCTTCTTCTCTTAGAGGAATGCCCTTAGCTCTATACTCTGGTTAAGAAGTTAAGATATTTCAATTTATTGATGGATATGTTGGCCCTACTATTACATGTATAGTTTGGATCTAAGAACACCAACAATAAGAATATTTCCCCCACCTTCAAGGATTTACTTTCCCTTTCTGCGAGTTTGCATTTTTAAGAGTCTGTTTATTTCTATGATCTCAGCATCACCATGCACTTTTTTCCCCTCCTTCGTTTGGTTGTTTCTTTTCATCTTCCTCCATTAAGATTTCCACCTACCCATAAAGTATTTAATCATAAACATATATTGCCATATAAGAATGGTGAAAAGAAAAGAAATTGAATGAGAACTTACAATAATGGTGAGATTAAACATGGTTAAGGTTAAGCATGATTAAGAAAAAGAAATTAAGAGAACAGAAAAGAACAAACTTTGGGCTGAGAGGTAGGAGGTGAGGGATATGAGAAATGGGTGATGCAAGCGGTTAAAGTTGCAAGTTTTAACCAGCTTGCAATGAGTTGTGGAAAGAGATATGTCATCACTCATAATTTCTTCTTGTGGTTGTTACATTGGCTCAATCTCGGCCCTTCGTACCTGCCAGTATTTCCTCTACTTTTTTGAGTTTTGACCCATTTGACCGGAATTGGCTGCAACTTGTACCAATGCTAGTAACAGTGAGGGGCTTGGGGGCGCATTTAGTTTTTTAAAAAACTTCTCTCTCTCTCTCTCTCTCTTAATTATACACCTAGTCTTGGAATAGAGTTTTGGTTCCATCTAGATATGGCTTTGTCTTCTCTATTGCTTCTTCAATTTTATCCAAGACTTTTCCTGGGCGGATGTAGTTAGAGGTGAAGAAAATGGAGATGTGGTTAATTATTTTAAATATGGATTTTAAAAATAATATATACTAAAATGTAGTATTTTTTAAAAAAATTATAAAATTGAGATTTAAAAACTGTCAACATCGATTCGCTGTTAGTTCAAAGACTCAAAGCTGAAACAACTGAAAAATTATAAATTACTACCTCCATTTTAAAAATAATTCTTTTATCTCTAATTAAACACTAGTACTCTTGCTAAAATATTCAACTACTTGAAATTTTAACTTTAAGCTAATTATTGTATGGACTAAATTTATTCTTGTAGAGTAAAGTTTGAATTGGCTCTCTCAACTTCAAAATCAATGAAATTGATAAGGAAGACTCTCAACTTCAAAACCAATGAAACTCATCTTATATTATCATATTCAAAATCAATGATTTATACATTCAACCATTTGATGATTTTGATATACACTTAAATGAAAATTCTCTCGGCATATTGATATATAATACGAGATAGCTTTTTATTATAATTTATTTATTTTATATTTAGAGTGTGGAATATGATAATAGTTACGATCTTTCTTCAATAGGTATATTTTAATTAATAGATTGTAACTTGAACTAATTTTTTAATATTGTTTAATAGGTAAATTGTCACTGTATTACTATAGAGAATTTTCAAACATGAGAATAGTAATGTGAAAATAGATTTTCTACGTAAAATAACTAATTTATATGCTATTTATAAAACTCTCTACGATTAGTAATGTGAACATATTATAAGTTATTGTATTTTTATATTTATTTATATTATTTCAAAATTTTAATCTATAACATTATCTAATTCACTGTAATGGTTTTTTTAATTATAGAAGGTCAACCATATGAAGAGGAAGATGCTCAAAATAATGCACATGAAAATATCGAGTTAGATTTGGGTATCATTTTTAAGTATTTTATTTTTGTCATGTATTTTTGTATATCTTTTTAATATTTAATCTATAATAGTATCTAGTTCACAAAAATATTTTTCTTAACTACGTATGATAAAAACCATACGAAGAGTATGATGTAGAGGATAATGCTTATGAAGATGTCAAAATGGATTTTGGTATCATGTTTCTTACCATTCCATTATTTGTTATGTATTTTATTTATTTATTTATTTATATTCTTTTCAATAATTAATTTTTAATATTTGTCTTACCTATAGATGAAAATAATGATGATGATTTAATAAATTTGGAATCAGCAAAAGTATGAAAGACTATTTTTGTTTAATGTCAAAAGAAGGACCATGTATTAGGATTTATTAGAGAAAAGTATTGATGGAAAATGGAAAATTGAAAAAATGGGTGGCTAAATTATTGGCATCACAGTTTGAAGTTTATATATACACTATTTAATGCATTTGGAAACTTGCTCAAAATAAAGGAGGTTATGCGATGTTTCTCATAAAAGGGTAAATTGTGACCACAAGAGAATTCAAGTTGACTTTAACTAAGTTCATGAGATTCTTTTGCATAAAAGGATAACTATTACGTCTCTTGATCATGCATTAGGAACAAGTATAGGAACAATACATAGAAGTATAAAGTCAAGAGAAATACAAAGACACAAGTGCTATAAAACCTTGTTTGACCCAGGAAAAAAAATGATGCAAAAATTAATAGTGATTTTTTATAGGGTTATACTAGAATTTTGCATATCAATTCTTGATAGTTGCCACATGATCCAACTTTTGTGGAGATGTATAACATCATCCACATTGATGAAAAGTGATTTCAAATGACAAAAATGTCTAAAATTTTTTATTTACTTCAGGATGAAGAAGATCCACACACTCTTGCAAAAGTAAAAATTTCATTTTAAAAATCATGTTTTTGGTTGCACAAGCTCGTCCAAGATTTAATGCGCAAGGAAATGTAACATTTGAGAAAAAAATAATTTGATGTATTTCCTTCCATTACTCGAGAGAAAGCTAAAAGGAGTAGTGTTAATAGAATTATAAGTACACTTGAGATGAAACTAATATAATCGATTGGAAAAGAAATTATAAAAAGATTTTTTTTGTTGAGAAAGTCTTACCTACCATCAAGGAAATATGACTAAGAAAAGAAATTGTTTGTCTAATATTTATTCAAAAAGTTAATGCAAAAATACATATTGATTCTTGTTAGTGGACAAATATACCTGTAAAAAAGTAATAAAGGGTTTTTAAAAAGAATTCTTAAGTTATTGTCCCACAAAGATTATTTTTAAGTACAAAATATATTTTGATTCGATTGTTTAAACGCAAAGGGAGTGTGATGGATTAAAAATAAGATTTAATGTTAACAATTAATTAAAGAGGGCAATAATGCAACGTATGAGAGAAATCGAATGAGATGAGCGTAGGACTTCTAGTTTCACCTATTACACTTCTTTATGTTTTGATTATTTTAATTGTATTAGTATCCGAATAATTGTCAACCACTCATACTGGTTCTATTAATATCAAATGATCATGCAATGTTAATATTATTTTTCCTGAGCAATTACTCTCAATGATCATGCAAGACAAATGGTTGAGAAAGTATAAAGACTCTATGAGTTTGTGAATCTAATAATGATTGAAAGAGAGGAATTAAATGTGATTAACTTAACTCCTTATCTCGTTTTATCTTATAGTTCCATTAATTACACGTAGTACGATCACTTATGATGTAACTAATTATGAAATGCTAAGGGTGATCAATTCTTAACATGTACAATATGATTTAGTAGGAGAAAATCCAAATAATAAAGGAAAACCAATACTGATATTAAAAGTAAAAATCATACAAAGTATGTAATAGAATCTCTCATTGCCCTAGCTATGAATTTAGTTACTCATAATAAAATATACAACGAAAAACATAATAAATCAATCCATAAAACACAAAGAAAAATTCAAACAAGAGAAAGCCAAAAGGAAAAAAGATGAAAAGAGTTCTCGTTCTTCAAGAGGTGCTCAATCACTCGCTCCGACTTTGAAGGAGTTCATTGTCTTTGCCAATAATCTCAAATAACTCTCAACAGTGGAGTGAGTCAGAACTAAGAAAGAGAAGACAGTGTGTCTAATGAAGTGAAAAAAGTGTCTCAAATGTGAAGCATAAGACCTTTTTATATAGACTGTGCCTTGAATTTCTGATAGGTTGAGCTCTATATTTTCAAATCGGTTTTATCTATAATAAGAATCTTAACTTTAGAATCTCAACTGAAAACCACTCCAAATCTTCATATCTAAATCTTTATATAAGTTTAAATTTTAAATTTTAAATTCAAACTCAGATTTATATAGCACGACCAAGGACTAAAATTATCTAATTTTTATCTAAAATATTTCTATAATACACGGATAACAACTTTTAGCTAAACTGCAATAATTAATAGTATACACTACCAGAAAAGTGCCCTTTATAGATGGCCATTATCCGTATGTAATGCTTTACAGACAGATTTGTGAATTTTTTTTAAATTTTTTTTGAAAAATATGTCTATAAATCCGTCTGTAATATAGACAAATTTTTATCCATCTGTAATGGTCGTCTGTAATACAAACAGATAAAAATCTGTCTGTAATAGCTGTCTGTAGCTTACCCGCCATTTGGCGCAAAATAATAGAGACAAGAATTATAGATAGATTTTTTCGTCTGTAATTTGAAAATGGGAGGAAAATTTGGAGCGGGAGTTACAGACAGAAAAATTTGTCTGTAAATATTGCCCTTTTTGACTGACTTTTTATCTGGCGATTTACAGACAAATTTTTCCTTCTGTAACTGGACTTGACGAATTTAAAGACGTTTCATTAAACTATTTACAGACAGATTTTTTTGTTTGTAACGTGTGAAATCCTTAAAACTGTGACTCCTCCTTCCTCATTTTACATAATTTACTCTCTCTCTCTAGGAACTTCAGTTTTTTTGCCTTTGCGAGTGATTGAAGCATCCTTTTGAAAGATAATTTGCATCATTGTGTTCCTGGTACGATACTCTAACTTTTAATCGGTTTAGTTTTTTTATTTTTGATGTATTTTAGAGACTTAAAATTTCTAAGATAGAGTTATAGGATTGAAGATTGTATGATTGGGGGAAGGGCGTAGAGATCATTCTCCGAACCTGATTATTGTATGCTGTGAGATTCTTTGTGTTTGCGGAGTTTGTAGAATATACATGTTGTGAAGTTATAAGGAGATGTGCTCTAGAACAGTTTAGAATTATAATGTGAATGTTTTTGATACATTGATTAATAGTTTGTTACATAATATATAGATTATGTGTAAAGAAAATTTAGATTTTTATATTAAGTATGTGTAAACAAATGTAAGAAAATATTGTTTTATTAAGAGATATTCTGCCAAAATTTACATTAGAAATTTCTTGTATTAAGTGTAAACAAATATAAGAAAATATTCATATATTAGAGGAGATTCTGCCAAAATTTATATTAGAAATTTGTTGTATTAAGTGTAAACAAATATAAGGAAATATTCATATATTAGGGAAGATTCTGCCAAAATTTATATTAGAAATTTGTGTAATGTATAATAAAAGGTTGATACAATTGTGTATTTGTATATTTGGTCTCTAAACATGTATTAGATTTGATTCAGATATGACAGGTAAAGGTAAAAAAAGTGTTACTCAACATTCTAACCATGGCAAAAAAAAATGGAGAAGAAGTGGGCGAAGAAAATGGAGAAGAAGATAGAGAAGAAGGTGGCATCAAGGATGCAAAGGGAAGTGCAGCAACAGATGCAACAACAGCATATGCAGATACAGTAGATGCATGCATACTTTGAAGTCATGAAAGCAAGCACTTCTACACCTCTTCCTCCTCTTTCACCAACTTCAACACCACCAATCTTCAGCTTCATGCGTTATTCCTCCTTTGACTCCTTCTCTACTAATGACGATACTTTTTCGAAAGATGATCACACCGATTATTAGTGATATACAATGTTATTTTATTTTTGATATTATTTTTTTAGATGTTTACTTCTTCATTTGTAATGACATTTTAATTTTACATTTTATAAATAATTTCTGATTTAAATATATAATTTTGTAGTTTTTATTATGTTTATGAATTGTGATAATTAGGAACAGAGAGGAATAATTATGTTTATAAAAAAATGAAACAATTTTACAAAATTTTCATAAATGAATTACAAACGGATTTTTATGTCTGTAATTACAGACAAATTTTTCTATCTGTAATTATTTACCGATGCGCATATTACAGACAGACTGTAACTGTCTATAAATTTGTCTGTAATACTAAAATTTATCTGTAATAATAAAAAAATTTGTCTATATTTGCAGATTTTCTAGTAGTGATAATTAATGTAAATATATATAAAATAGAGTTTAAGTGTATAAATATAAGTTATAAAATATATTAAAATATAGACTTATTAATTCAGAAGATAAATAATTTTTTCGAATAGCATCCCAAGATATGTTTGGTATTTATTTGATGCGCTAGCCAACAAATTCTCCAATTTAAATGTCTTAGATCTTAGTTTTTTTTTAGTGCAATCCAATTTGTACAACATAAGGAGTGTCCTAAATCTATTGATGAGCTAGTGGATGCAGGTGAAAGGTCATTTTAAGCATTTACAGTTTTGAAATCAAATCATATATTATTAACATTGCAATCTTGTGTGATTGAAATCATGAAAGCAAGAGGTTTTTACAACTACAAGATTTCGCATTTAAAGAAAGCAATATTAGAAAAACAAAACAAAACAATTGTATGTGCAATTGAAATGTGATCTCCAATTGGTGGAGGATGTACTTCACTATTTATATAGTTTTTAAATACTACAATGAGTCATTTAACATCACTTTTTAGATTATAATAGTTTGCATAATATAAACACTCTTAAAGACCAACTTTTAGTTTATCTTGTTTAAAATTACTTTACTTTCATTTTTACGTGTCATTTTTAAAATTATCATTTTGCCTTTTATTTTTAGTAAAGTAAAACAATAAAAAAAATTACATCTACCATAATGAGATGCCAAATTATATGAATTTTTTTAAAAGGTAAAAAAAAAAAAAGAAGAGACAAATGCAAACTAATTCCTTTTACAAGTTTTTATCCATGAGTCATTTTCAACTCTATTGTCTGCATTTTGAGTAAAATTCTGGAAATAAAATCTTAAACATGACCTTAACTTCATCTTTGATGACCTTTTCGTATGAACTTTCATCTTCCTCTTCTGGAAAATTGTTCAAATTGAATCCATAATTTGCAGAAAGATCTAAATCAATATTAAGTGGTGTTTTTGCCTTTGGTAAATATGTGACATCAATGGTACAATGAATTAATATTTAGATGAATAGAAGAAAAAATTAAAAAAAATCAAATAAATGATATAAAAAATATACTGACTAAAAAATAACTTAAAATTTTGAATCTTTTAATATATTATTTTTTAACATAAGATTATCTATCATTTTTATATTTTATAAACTATCAAAACTAAAAAAAATTAAAATGAAAGCATTCTTCACTTAAAATTTTGATGTCACATATTTCTATCTAGTCCTCTCCTTTCGGAAGCACAAGGACTCTGTTTCTCAGACGTATACATTTCTTTCCCTTCTGTTCCAATCTCTTCAAATTCTTGCGTTAAAAATTTGTAGAATATGACTATCTCCTGAAACTTAAAAAAAAGCAGCAGCATTGGTCACGAAGCATGCTTGTTAGGTGTTAACAAGAACGAACTTGGAATGATAGAGAATATATTGTAGAAAATGCAAACAAATGGTTGAAAGCTCCGCGGTGACTTCTTCAATCTTCAATGGGATATATCTTAGTCAGATTTTTTAAATTGAATTTATTTTTATTTTTCCAAGTTATTCGATTTTTGCTTTCCCGTTAAGAATGCCCTACAAGAAAAAAAAATATATATAATAATTTCAATTTTAAGGTTTTATTTATCTACGTATCGATGCTTTATTATTTTTATTATTAACAACAATTGAATTTTTTTAAAATTGAATTAACGTGTACTCATTTTTAATAAATTAAATATTATTTATTATAAAATATACAATTATTAGCTTAAAATGTTATTCTCATAATATTTAAATTGTGATTTTTAACGATAAAAATATTCAACAAATCAATTTAAATTACACTTCAAGTAATTTCGATTTTTTATGTTATCTCTCCCCGTAAACTATTTTGAGAACTTTTTTAAATAATACCATGGTATGCTGAATTTATTCATATTTTGTTTTTAATGTATTTCAATTTTATTTACAATACTAATACTATTAGTATTAAATAAGTCGAAACATTTATAAATATACATTTTACATAAAAAAAATAACAATAAAACCTATTAAAAAATTAAAAAAAAATTTAACAAATGAATATTTTATTTGTTAACTTAAGTCATAAAAATAAATTACGAACTTTATTTAAATAAAACAAGAAGATATTTAACTCTTCCAAAATAAATAGAACATTTACAAATTATAATTTTACTCAAACACATATATAATAATATTTTGTAATGATTTAATATTAATTTTTAAAATAAATAATTATAACTCATTACTTTATTTTTATGATAAATCTCCCACCATCCCACTTTAGTATTAGAATGACTGCTTTTCAAAGCTCTCTTAAAGGTTCCTAATAGGATGGCTTATAAAAAAGAGAGTTTTATTTACAAAACCCTTGGTATTGATCGTTCATAAACCCTACGCCCTCGTTCTCCTACAATTGCAACCATTCTTAGACGGCGATGGCGGATTCTTCAAAGGACCAGAAAGCGCGCGTTTACCATCCCTACCAAGACCTCGACGTTCCCATCCAGAAGCTCTACAATCTCCCCACCTCACCGGAGCTCCTCTTCCACGAAGAAGCTACCAGGACTCATCGTTCCTGGGGCGACAACCTCCAGTACTACACCGGCTCCGGCTACCTCTCCGGCGCCATAATCGGTGCCGCTAAGGGCACCGTTCAAGGCCTCAGGGATGCGGAGTCCGGCGACTCGCTCAAGCTCCGACTGAACCGAGTCCTGAACTCGGGGGGTCAGGCGGGTCGAAGAGTGGGGAACTCGCTGGGCGTGTTGGGCCTGATTTTCGCGGGCCTGGAGAGCGGGATGATCCACTTCAGGGGCAGGGATGACTTGGTCAACAGCGCCGTCGCCGGACTGGGCACCGGAGCGCTCTACCGAGCCGCCGCGGGGCCCCGATCGGCTGCTATTGCCGGTGCCATCGGCGGAATCGCGGCGGCCGCGGCTGTTGCCGGAAAGCAAGCTTTGAAAAGATATGTGCCCATATAACTAACAATTGTATTAACCAGAATCGACGGGGAATAGGGATGATCATACAAATTAGATTAAATTAAATGTCTTCCTTTCTTTCTGTTATTTTCTTTTTGTTGCTGTTAATTTCATATTGCAGTTGTGATTTGTAAACCCTCTATTCATGTATTTTAGTTAGCCCATACATGTCCATCATCTCATCCTTCTTCCTTCTTGGGAAGGTTGGGCAAGTTAACTCGTGCCATTGGCCCAAGGTTTCGTGATCGTGAGCTTATCATCTTACTGGTCCAAGGTTTCGTGGTTAATTTATAAATGAAATTCCTCTTTCTTCGTTGAGGTTTTCATGTACATAGAATAGAGGATCATTCTAAGGAGAGTAAGCATTATCTAAACCACTAACCATAGAGTGAGCATTATTTATAGTATATTACTATTCAATTTCCTAACATTGCTCCGAATTTCCATTCTAACCGAACTATAGTAAATTGAGTATTGCTTGTGTAAGTTGTAAGTCAAACATCACAGGAAGTGATTTATTTCAAATCCCCTCCTTTATTGAATGGAGATTCTTATTTCTCTCATCTGACCCATTTTTTTTTTATCTGTTAAATGAACTATAACCCGAAATTTGTGGGTCCAAAATTTGCATTTGAGAAGGAATTACCCCTTGGGGACCATCTCAAATTTGACGGGGGTAATTCTTGTGGTCACGATCGATTTGAGCCAAGGCGCTAATTGATTAGTTATACTAGATGAGGAAGACATCTAATTGTACTTGTAATGCAAGAGAGAACGGAAGAACCTCAATTAACTGTAATAGTGAAATAATGACAAAAGTTAACAATAAATTTTGTCCATATACTTCAAAAAACAGCAACAGCAACAACAAACATCCGTTATCTCTTGGTCTCTTGAGGTTCTTTATAAACCGGAAAAGCAGTAAGGTGTACAGCTAGTTCCATAATAGACTTTGCTGAGAGACCTACCTCAAAAACAACATTCGTAAAAGAATAATCCTATTGTCAACTATAAGGTACCTCCTACTTTTTTACACTGGCAGGAAAAACATCCATTTTGCAAACAAAATCACTAGTCCACCAACATAATCAAAGAATATGTCCTACACTAGCGATGTTGTACATTCAACAATTGCTATAAATTATGTGCAATAAAAAAGAGCTTACTCCTTGCTGCATTGGGTTTGTCAACCTTTGAGCTGGACTAAGTTAGATTTCAACATCAACACGGGTTCTGATGGGCTTCAGCTTAATTCCCAAACTCTCTAGGGAGAGAAGTTCTGGTGCTATGCAAGAATGACTAGAGGGGCTTGTTGGATTTGACCCATTGCTTGATGAGGAAGCAACATGTAGTTGTCTGTGGTAGCCAAAACCCATTAAGAAACACTCAAGTGGTATTATCATGGAATATGGGTGCTCTTCAGTTACTAGTGAGCCACAAGCCTGAACCTGAGCAAGTAATAAGCATTATAAATAAGTTATATTACTTCTGTTTGTCTTTCTCAACTAGATTCTAGGAGGCTGTTAAGTATTTTATGTTGATTCATACAATGAGTGTACTACCTACCTCAACTAGTGCGCAGATTTTGTTGTCCATTTTCGCACTCATGTACACAGATTCAGCATGGAAAGGACTACTATCGCCCGCAAATATAAGTGTCTTACATTGCAAGTCCTTCAGATCCTTGGTGAGGTCACGCCTTCTGCAATTCAATCAGTTAAGCACTTTGGTAATAAATCATTGAAACAATTTACAACTTTTCTAAGGTTTTTATATTTCCAGCATTTTATTGAAATTATGCTATGTGGGATATAATGTCATAGGACAATATCTATATAAGGAATAACATTCATATGTAATCGCTTTTTTGTTTTACATGCCACATTAGTCCTCCAAATATCCCCCAGACTAGGGACTTGGTTCACCCACAAAATCAACTAGGCGTGATAAGAACTTTACCATGCAAATCCTAATTGTAGAAAAGAATTATCTAACAACTTGCTTGCACTACCTATGCAGCTATCTAAGTTATGGTATCATCAATAATAACAGGAATCAGCAGTTACACGGTTTGGTGATAGTATACAATGGCTCGCATGGATTGAATACCTAGAGGGGAAAAATGGAGGGACCAGGAGAAAGTAAAATTAAAAGAATCAACGTTTGTATAAACAGTGTAACTTACGCATTAATTGCTTGAAGAAAACGCATAACATTCAAACTTTGCCTTTCCTCCAGAAGCTGTGATTATGGATCAGAGAAAAAAATCCACATGTGAGAATTCTACATATACAAAACTATCCAAACTTGCAGGTAGTGCATGTATACTGGAGGCAATATATATGTATACTATTGAGATGTCCATACCCTTCGGCAGGTCAGGATTATGTCTGATTCTGCTCCCTGAACACTGCATCTAAGTTCCTATAACAAATGTAGAGAAGTAACGTCACATACAGAAAAGATCCTACCTTCATAATGACGGGCTAAAGAACGGGAAGAATACCTTACTGAAGTACCGCTGCAAAAGGCATTCCTTCAGTAAACCACACATACCATAGAAGTAAAGTAAATTCATTAAGACCTGCATGAATGGATATAGAAAACCTTAGGTAGATCTTTACAATGGTAATCAATTTTCTTATTTTTATTGGTTTAACTTCTGAGGTAAGATAACTAACGAATTGACGGCCAATGATGCTGACATGGACTTTTTTGCTTTGTCAGATACAAATATAGTTTTCATATAGTTTTTTCTGTTTATTAAATAAGTAGGCCATCCTTGTTAGTTAAAGGGTTACTTAATTCCTTAATCTAGGTCGCAGATACTTCAATAAATAACATGTGATAAAGGCCAAGCTGACAGAGATTAAACCTTGTTGTAAAGCCATTCAGTCCATGAAGGTGCTTTACATATAGGTGAAACAAGAATCAATCCAAGGACTCGTTCTTTGTATTTCATCTGTCAAATGAGAAAAGGCATGGCATGATGGTTTATACTAGATTATTATAGTAGATAAAATTATAATTCACAATTGCCAACTTCTTACAGCAAATAGCGTCAGAATGTAAGCACCAGCTGTTACACCCAAGCACAGAACTTCCCTTAGCCTGATTTAAGTTGGACAAGGGTTAAAATACTAATCCAAGTGAGAATATGAAAGTGGTTTGTTTCAGTAACCTAAAATGTATTCGGTATGCAAATGCTCAAGTTTCTTTACACAAAGATACCATACATTTACTCACTTCAAAGACAAGAAGAACAAAAGCCTTATCCCACTAGGTGAAGTCAGTTACATGCAATGTACTCACTCCACTTTGTTTAATCTATCCAGCAATGCACAATTAATCTATTTACTTGTTACTACGTAGTGCATGTCATCAAGAGCTATCACATTCTCCCTGTGAAAACAATAGGGGAATACTTTCTTTCTAATGGTCCACTCCTCTGTCAGAAACTGAACCTTTACTTAAAGAGAAAAGGTGAATAGCTGATGCTCTACATACCCAAAGAAATCAAGCACTTCTGCAACCTGGTCAGCAAGGTCATCCACGCAGAGTAATGGTTCATCTGAAGAAATCACATCAGCTCCCAACTGCAATAACTCTTAAACAAATGAGAAGAGAGTCAAATTATAGTAGTCTAGGAGAGAAGAGCACCCTTGAACTTCTATATGCAAATAAACTCAGAGCTATTATTACAGATTAATAAAAAATATTTCATGGAAAAGCCTATGTGTACATACATGTCTCCTACCACTTTATTTCAATCCTCTAGGAGAAGTTAACTCCCTAGCCCTTCTCGATGTAAAACATGGATTCGAATTCTATAGAATTAAAGCTCCTCATTAGCCAGTAATTGCACTAATAATAACTCAATGACTTGAAGGAAGGAGAGTACTACTAGGAATAAAAAGAAGAATGATAATACCGACCTCATGCCCCGGAGCATCAATGTGATAAATGCAAAAGTTATGAAGCAACAAAGAAGCTGCATCTGGGCAGAACAACAGGCCCTGGAAACAGGACACATCTGCAAAAATCGTGAAACAGAAAGCAAGTTGTGGCAATTATATAGGACTCCAAGATTGCACAAACAAATGCTGCTTTGTTTCTGATTCAACACACTTGAGCATTTTGTGTGGAGGTAAAATAGAAACGATTTGAGGATACTCGTTCATCCATATTCATATTGAATATATGAAAAAAAAAAGCAAAGTAAACAAGAAGGTTAGTTACAATTGAGAGCAACATCTGGGTAGGTAATTAGAGCGGGTTTTTCTTGATCCCCACAAACAAGCACAAACACAGAACCTTTACTTGTTTTCACAGTGTATTCCTGCAAAAGCACAATCAAATCCACGTTAACCACACGACACGATTATGACACAAATTCCACTCCAGTTCCATTACATTGTCACAGAACACAAGCTAAATGCTTCTCTTCACGTTTCTCACTAGTTAAAAGTTCCATTACCTTCCCTCCTAAAGGAATCAAATCAATGTCGATGGAAACAGAGTCACTTGACTCGCCCATTACTCCACTCTATACATCCAATGACACAGAAGGAACCTCTTCTCTTCTCAGTTCTTACTCTTCCTGTTCATTGGTGTCAAATTACGGGTACAACCTCCTTATTTGAAGGGAACCACATAGGCGACCTTAGTAAATAGGGGCAAGTTGACAGAGTGCGAGATTTTACAGTCTTTGTCCTATATGTATGTGGTAAGTCAGTGACCGTTGGAGAGGGTTATCATTTGCAAAATTTTAATTTAGATAAAAAATTTACTGAAGAATAATTCAGTTCTTTAGCACTTGAAATAATGTTTTATATTTTATATGCTTTTAAGTTGCAAATTAAAAAGAGGATGAAAGTGTTTTCTATTATTTTATGATATGACAAATAACGTTGTTTTGAAGAATTTATGTCCTCAGGTTGTTGGTGTTGCTCTACGAGGTGTAGTTCGGTGTTGAGCTGGCATGGCATGGGTTCAAAGACAGAACAGCGATGACATTAGCGGCGCACATGTGAGTGAAGAAACTGAGAGACACGGATGAAGTTATCTGAAGGGCTCTCTCGTAATTTCCTATGCGCGTCGTGATACAGCTGTAGGTCACCTGGAATTTTATTGCCAGAAACCATTTCCACTAACATGTGATCGGACACCAGCTCATATATATTTTTCCTCCATATATAATAATAGCATTTCATTCTAATTAAGATTCTTGAATCATTTAATCACAAATGTGCTCTATTTTTATAAAATATATTGTTGATTAATACCTTAAATATTAATTAATAAATTAATTTCAAATAATAATGCTTTTTTTCATTTTTAAACCATTATATATCTTTTATAAAATATATTCGATTGGATCTATATTATTATTGGTTTAGTGTATATTTTTATTTTGTGCGACTATTCTCACTAAGATTCCAATGATAGCGTTGTTAGTTTGGAGGATAAATTATTTTTTTAACACGCGCGGTGTGTATAGAAGTTTAATACCATTGTTATTTTTTATACAATTTTAAATAAGAGTTTCTTTTAAAGAGACAGAATAATGTTGTATTGCCAACATAGAGTTCTCATTTCATCTTAAAGACTAGTCGAAATTATAGAATATAATAGAAAAAAGGTCAATATCATTGTAATAATCAATTTACAATTTCACTTAAATACACGTTTCTTTTGTTTCCTTTTTAGATATTTTACAAAATTGTGGCAACATAAAAAATATTTTTTTTAAAAATTAATCAATATACATGCACACTTAAAACAAAACTTAACTTTATGAAAACATGTACAGTATTTATCAATTAAAAAGCTGATTAAAATGTATATTTCTATTCAGAATTTATTATTAAAAAACATCTTTTAATAAATTTAAGTTTTTAATTGTAACAATAAAGCTATAATTCTCTGTTTATTTTACCAGCAAAATTTTAGACAATAATTCTTCATTCAAAACTAAGAATGTTTAAGTACTGGTTGAGAATAGTTTCAAACCACTAAACTGTTTTTTTTATGTATAATAATTTGATTTAGTTTAATATTTGATTGTCATATTCAACATCAAATCAAACTACTAATATATTAAATTTGTGTTAATTTTTTTATTTACCTTCAAATAAACTCAAACTTAAAAATCATTATATTGTTCAATGTATTATAAAAATGAATTTATATATTTTTTTAAAAATATTATTTAAAAATTGAAGTAATTAATTCAATTCGACATGTGCAAGTATTAAATTAAATATTATTCATAAACTAATTCAGATCAAACTACATCCCACTCAAATATGCCTTTCATTGCATGACCAATATTTATACTTATATTTTGAAACTATTGTTGTTTTAAAATTTTAAGATTAATTTAATCTTTATAAATCTCTTAATTTATATACATACATTTAAATGCTCTCATATTGACAAGTAATGTGGTATAATGATTAAAAATATATATTATAAATTTAATTAATAGTTCTTATAATTAATTATAATAAATTCAAATTTATAAAAAAATATTTATTTTTCTTCGCACAGCTATATTTTTTATTTAATAAAATTATATGCAAATGTTATCACTCATCCCACCCACCCACCCACCACTGATAATTTTGTGCAGTTATTTTCCAACTATCACTCCTGATTGGAAGGCGAGACTGGATAAATATGATTTAATAGGAAGAGAATTGAATATTGTGAATAATGAATCAATCATGTTTTAGATTTTCTCTTTCACTCATTCCTCTGTTTTGTTTTGTTCTTTTCTTTTAATTTGTGTTTTTTATCAATACTCAGTGTTGAATGCAGCAAAACTAGCTAGGGACAGGCATGGTGATTGATTTGTCTGTTAACTAGAAAGGAACTGAACGCGGCTTTTCTTTGCCCGGTGATCACGGCCTTATCATCACATCCCAAAAACATATTTAGCTAAAATAACCTATCTTACAAATCACCATAGCATGAACAAGCCATCATATAGAGACTTTTTCTTATTCAATATTACAGTCATATCATAAAATATTCCTTAAGAAAAAATATTACTCTAAAGACATTGTTTAAAAATATAAATTTTTAGTAACGAAAATTTTTGACTTATAATATTTTAACAAGTGTCTTAAGGGTGTTAATTAGCATTTGTTTATCTACCTTGTCACAAATCTTAGTTAGCAATGAATATAAAAAGTGGTGTTTAACCATAGCTGAGAGGGCAGGGAGGGAAGAATGTGATGAATTTGTCGGAAAGCGTAAGGACAGAGGAGTACAATAATACATATGGGCATGAAACTGAAACCTTACGTCTATAATTTTCAAAGCATTTGGATTCGAAATGAGAAAGCCCGCTAAATATTAGGCACCACTCGTTGATTGTTGACGTACAAATTGCAGCTCTGTGGCGGCATGCACCAAGACCAGACGCTGTTCCTGTTGGGTGCAGGGTTACTTTCAAGATCACGTGTAATAATTCAATATAATTGCATCTTCAGTAAGGTTAAATTATCCACACATACTGCTCTCTCTACTTTTCTTACAGCTCCAACGGACCTTTATATTTGAACTTTATCATTTTAATCTTTTAATTAGATATTTATACCGGTAGAATGGACCTTTTTTTTTTAACACCGATAATAATTTCAAATTACTGAACATGCACAGATGTCCACTCTTTATCTATGTTGAACTTTTTTCTTTCTTTTTTCAAAAAGTGAGGGTTTCAGTTTGGTGAAAAATCATCGTTTTCATACCAACTAAAAATATAGGGTACCTTTGTCAGATTTTTTTTTTCTGTACCACGCCATCGTAAAAAATCTCTTTTTTATTTTCATTCACATTTTTTCAAATAAAAAATCTCTTTTTACACCTTTGTGAGCTCAATACGAGTATAGTAATGAAAGACCAAAACTCACTACTAATATCATGGATCAAAACTTAAAGAAATCAACACCTATATAAAGAGAAGGACACCTGAATATTACGTATATTACTCTCTCTAAATCATACTCAAAATATCTTTCCTTAAACTCTTTTTAACTTAAACTTTGAAGTTTTTTTTTAAAAACATCTTCTTTAGACGAAATATTTGCACACAACATTAGAGCAACATCAACTTCATGTTGAAACCACATCTAAAACTAAACACTGACACTTATGTGATAATTGAGCTTACAATTATTTTATATCAATCAATGAAAACTCAAAACTTAAAATTAATTATCTTAAAACATCAATGGTCTAATATATTAATGAGTTAGATATAAGATCTAACTCACTCGAACACAATTTCTACCACTCCTAGCATTTTATGCACCTATACCATGTGGTAATAGCTTAGTCACGCCTTTGACATCAAGTGCAGGAATTTTAAATATAATTATTAAAGATAACACAATTATATATAATACACATCATAACAACTCAATACAATTTCAACTATATATAATTGAATAATTGCGTTAAACGCGTACCTGATGAGAACCTATGAGTCATAAGCAATCCTTGTTTTGAGTGAGTGTGTACTACTCTCTTATCTGATTGCTATTATCCTACACTGGTAACTGTCTAATGGGGCAACAGTTATATAAGCCTAATCAGATGAGAGCAGGAACCTCTCACTGGGCACATAGAATAGTCAAACCCATCACGTACTATTCACACTAAGAGCCCAACTACAAAATCTATATAATAATAATTATTATTATTATACACATTTATTTTACGTCATAATTAATAACAATATAACCATAATAATTTAATAATGCTAATCCATAAATTAGTATAAATATTAATATTAATGTTAAAAAATCTAACATTCTCCCACTTGAATAGCATTATTAAATTACTAAGTCCACAAACTATATTGTCGTAACAAGTTATTAATTATCACCAAAGAAATAGTAAGCTCTTGATAGTATACAATTATATCCGATAGGGATATACATTACATACTACAAGCAACTTATATTCCAATCACAATATAGATAAAGGAAACATAAATATCATTTTCACAAAGGTCCAAGTATAAAAAGATTGTCATAAAAGTGACGTCAACAAAACATATATCTCATAAAGAAATTAGATAATAATGTCAACAAACAAATACAAAATTTAACTCCCACTAATCCAAAATATCAAAAGACTTGACCAGACTCATATGAGCTACATGATTCTAAAAAGCTCCAATGGTTAAGCCTTTGGTTAGTGGATATGCGAACATGTTCTTTGTAGCAATGTACACAATTTGAGTCTAAAACTCAAGTACTTTCTCTCTAACAAACAAATACTTTAGATCAAAGTGTTTCAAACGAGTAGAACTCTTATTATTCTAAGAGAGAAGTATAGCAGCAGTATTGTCGCAATAAATCACAAGTGGCCTAAATATACTGTTAATAATGTGGAAGCCAGAAATCAAATTCTTTAGTCACATAGCCTAGCGTGTAGCCTCATAACAAGCGACATACTTTGTTTTCATAGTAGAAGTAGCTATAACTATCTATTTGACACTTTTCCAAGATACAGCTCCTCCTGCCATCATAAAAATAAAGCCTGAAGTAGACTTATGGTCGTCAGGGCAACCTACAAAATTGGAGTATCCAATGACATGAAGTTGATCAGACTTCGCATAGGTCAACATGTAATCTTTGGTTCCCTGCAAATATCTCAAGACCTTCTTCGCTTTCCAATGACCTAAACATGGGTTGCTCAAGTATCTATCTAAAGCATTAACAACATAAGCAATATCGGGATGAGTACAAACTTAAGCATACATCAAACTCCCAACAGCGGAAGCGTATAAAACTTTCTCCATTTCAAACAACTCTCTATCATCATGAGGACACCAAAAAATTAGAGAGTTTCTCACCCCTTTGAACAGGCGCGATACATAGGGAGCAAGAATACATATTAAACCTTTTAAGGATCTTATCAATGTACCCTTTCTGAGACAATTTAAGAGTAACACAAGACCTATCACAACATATCTGGATGCCTAGAATAACATAAGCATCATCAATGTCTTTTATATCAAAATGGCTACTCAATATATTCTTTGTCTTATTCAAAGATATCATCAACATGTACGACAAAGATGATAAAATTGCTCCTAATCATCTTCAAGTAAATGTATAGATCTCAAGCATTTTCCTTGAAGCCAATAGAAGTGACCACTTGGTCAAACTTCAAGTACCACCGTCTAGAAACTTACTTCAAACCATAAATGGATTTTATTATTCTATAATTAAAATTAAGTTATAACAAAATTTGATTTATGTTAGTCCACACAAAATATTCAACAATTTATCTCCCACTTGGACAACATAAATCAAAATATTTTATTATTCTAAATTAATCAACAATATATGGCCATAACAAGATGACAAAATAAACTAACACGAACTATAAACATCTTAACAATGCAGAAAACCATACTCGAAGGAGTAGTGATATCATACATTATAAAATACTTATATCATGTGACTTAACAACTCTAGTAGTATAAGTTGGACAATAAAATTTAGAACCCCTGGAGTCTACACAATATCCTACTAGGAAACTGTTAATTGATTTTATGAACAATAAAAGATAGTAAGCTTTCTTCGTCTTATCAAATTCCTTAAGTTTCTTGCCTAGAGGCACTATCAAGATTTCACAATTTTGCGACAAATTTTTGCCAAAGAATTTGTCACTAATTTATCGGCAACAGATATTGTGACTAAACTTACTTCTTAGTACTACTCATCTCAAGAACATTGTCTATAATGAACTTCATAATTACTAGACATATTTTATTAGAATGAGCCACATAACATGTTTTATTATAACCGCAGCGGAAGATTCAGGTATACAAACTTTAGACTTATTCTCAATAAGGGCAACATTCACATTAGAAAATGGCAAGAAATAATTTAACAGAGTCAACTCAGTCCTCATAATTGGTCCTGTTCAAAGTTTTCACCGAGGTGGGCATAGACACTGATATGGGAAACAACAAAGTTTAATATGCGCAATTAGCTCAAGTGCAACAATAATATGCCCATCACAAAATTTCTTACTTACTATGATCCCGCCTAAGGGTCCCGGATCACAATAAATAAGAAAGACGAATACAATGCACAAAACTTCATGTCACAAGAATCCTAACACCAATAGGGTATCAATACAAAATTGACATAAGCAAAACACAATTGCATAGTATTTTCAAATCACATTAATAACAATACATCGATAGGATATAATTATTATTAATGCAATATATAATTATATAATTTACACAAGTCATGTATAAATGGTCTCACGATAGGTGGGATGACATTTATACAGAACAATCATGCATTCAGAATTAATTTAAATATGTATATTATGCATGAAATCATAATTATACCAAAATTGCATCAAATAATTTATATAAAACTAATTTTTTTTTAACATATATGACATTCAAAAAGAGAGTGAATAATATTAAAAAATTGTCATAAATATCAAATATTAGTATAATCATGTATATAAAAAAAAATTGGATCATATTCCATCAATACAATAATTATTTAATTAATTTATGCACGAGTTAATTAATTAAAAAATATTTACAGTGCCCAAAAAATTATGAAAATTGTCCAAAAAATTTAATATCAAAATAATTCTCCACTCGACGCCCTCTCAGCCATGCGAGGGGGCTTCATACACTTAAAAAAAAAAAACCCATCAGCTGCAAAACGGGTCCAACAAATTCAGAAACTCGACCATGTTTAATCTTGCATTCTAAAGTACCAATTCAAAGGGTGTATTTTGAACAACAAAAGAGAGTTTCAAAGGCTAAAACCCGCGCAGCCATGGAGGATTCAAAGTAATTGAGAATTCAAGCAACTCAAACAGTTTCTTTCAACGAGTAGGGTCCACTACGTTCTTTGCAAAAATAGGGCAATGACGAACGCAAAATGAAAGAAAGAATAAATTTTCAATCTAAAATTGAACGAAATAATGAATTAATTATTAGATTATGTTCGTGTTCAATTTATTAACAAAAGCCCTTAATCAATTTTTAAATAAACCTTTGCCCTGATGAGAGGATTTGAAATGAAACGATTTTAGGGTTCATAGTTTCAAAAAATTAATAAATTGGAAAATTCTCTTAACATACCCGATGGAAATTAACAATTTTTGGATATGATATTTATGAATATAAGAAGAAGAAAAAAACCTAAATTATTTTCCAAATCCATACATAAAATTATAGCATTTTGGTTGCTCAAAGTTGAAAAATTATGATGTGTATTAAGTTGGCTCTGATACCATTTGCAGGAATTTTAAATATAATTATTAAAGATAACACAATTATATATAGTACACATCATAACAACTTAATACAATTTCAACTATATATAATTGAATAATTGCGTTAAACGCGTACCTGATGAGAACCTACGAGTCATAAGCAATCATTGTTTTGAGTAAGTGTGTACTACTCTCTTATCTGATTGCTATTATCCCACACTGATAACTGTCTAATGGGGCAACAGTTATATAAGCCTAATCAGATGAGAGCAGGAACCTCTCACTGGGCACATAGAATAGTCCAACCCATCACGTACTATTCACACTAAGAGCCCAACTACAAAATCTATATAATAATAATAATTATTATTATAGACATTTATTTTACGTCATAATTAATAACAATATAACCATAATAATTTAATAATGCTAATCCATAAATTAATATAAATATTAATATTAATGTTAAAAAATCTAACATCAAGGTCTCTAAAACATTTGATAGTAATGTTGAATGAAGCCTCTCTCTATATACATTAACATCTTTACATTAAGTACACATACTATTTTATTGTTGTTATTTTACTGATATAAATCCTAATTTAAACGTTAGAAGATGTATTTGATAAAACAAGTTAAAACTTGCAAGCTTCTATCTTATAATCGTGAAATTAATTAAAAATTATACATTTGTAGTTGAAAGTTTATTGCTGTATAAGAAATTTATAAAATTAAAATTATTTGACAAATTAATTATGTAACTAGATAATTTGTATTAAATAACTTAAAAGGACATGTAATACTATTAATGTATTATTAAAAATAATTATCACTTACTTTATTTATTTATGATTAATTCATTAAATAACTATATAGTTGTTTGGAAAAAGAAAAATTTTCCTAAGGTACAAAGGCCCTCACTAAACTTTCGTGACAAGGAACAGACTATGTCTTTCAACTAAAAATATACAGAATCCTAGGTTCCTACATTTTGATGAGTCATGGACTGTGAAAATATCTAAGTCCTAAAATATTGTTAAAAGAATTGCTTTTCGACATGTTTTTGTGAGGACTGACAGAAGAGTTTTATTATTTGTTGAAAAAGAGGCTATATTTTGAGGAGTCTTAGAGGATCCTAAAAGCCTCATCCTTGATCGAAAGGGAAGTCACTTTTTGAGATGTTTTGGAGGATTAAAGAAGAGTCTCATTCTTTCTCAAAAAGAAGGATTAATCTTGAGGAAATTTGGAAGGTCTGGAGGGAAACCTGAATTTCTATCAAAAAGAATTTTGAGAAGTATTGGAGGAATTTTCAAGCCCCAGATTGAAAGGAGCCAAAACTTGTTGAAACAGATATTGATAAGAAAAATATTCTAAATACACGAGACGAAACGAGCTCACAGATTTTCTCCAAAAACTGGTCAAAAAATAGGAATTAACAGGAAAATTATTCTAAGTTTGCAATAGTATCTCGACAGGCTTCCTAAAAACTTGTCAAAACATAAAATGACAAGAAATTTATTCTAAAATGCTAGATGCAAAATGGAGTCCTAGAGGTGAGGAAACATGACAAAAAATCATAAGGTTTAAAGCGATTATTAAAGGAACGGTTATCAGCAGTTAATACCAGTTGAAGATCAAAGAATCATGGGCATGAAGAAAAGATTGTGGGCACAAAGAAATGATCGTGGGCGACAATGGTATGGAGAAGGCACGATCATGAGTGGTTATAGATAATGGACAACAATGGTTGAAAAGAAGCACATATCAAGAAGTGCCCGTGAAAAGAGGAAAGCGGGTGTGGTTTACCTGTCTATAAATAATATGAAACTTCACATTTTTAGGAGATGACTTTTTGCACTATACATCGACACCCAAACTCTCTGTACACTGAAATTCTGCACAGAGCCAGACACCAGGAGATTCACAATCATTGGTGATCATTGTTGCTAGGAATTGTACGTTATTTTCTTGCTCATTTATGTTTTTACACTTTATTTTCAATTTATTTTATATTCCTGTTTAGCACGTTTCTGTAACTCTTATATTCAGTTTAATACATTTTCTATTTCATAGTTATTCTACTATTTTTGTTCAATTACTTGCTTTACGACGTCAATTTCGTTATTATGCTTAACAACACACTTAAAAGAATATAAGAAGACGTAAAATTTAGTTTTAAATTGTTCTTGAATTTATTTGTTTACAATCTGCAATTTTTACTATAAACAATAGGAAAAATAAAATGTCTTTCATATATATTTGAACATGAAATATTCTAAGTCATATATATTTTTAATATAAAATACATTTGGATAGAAGAGATAAAGGAGCATATGAAAAAAAGAAGAAGAAGAGACTATTGTAAGGGTGAAGAGAATATGAAACAATAAAATTAAGGTATCCAAAATATTTTAATTATAAAATTGTAAGTTGTCTTTTTTAAAAGAAAAATGAAAGATAAAAATATAATAGAATTATAAGTAACTAACTTTTGAAAGTTAAATATCACTTTATATAGTTTTTAAAAAATTAGCTTTACTAATTTACTATACATTTCTACAAATTTATTGACAAAGTAAATAAACTATAAGCTCCTAAATAAACTAAAAGTTATTTTAACTAAACCTAGACAAAAAAATATTCTTGTATATTATAAAAAATTATATAAAATTTAATATATATAATTATAAAAATAATATAAAATGATTTAACAATTGAATTAGTAAATCTTGCATTTTATAAAAAAAATATTAAGAGATGTAATACCAATGGTTAATGGATCCTAACTCTATTGTTGTCAATACTGACTTAAATAAATAAATAATTTTTAAAATATTTTATTTTAGTTCTTATAAAAATTATTTAATTTTAAGCTTTTAAAAATATGAAAAAAACACATGATTTTGGTCTTTTACGAGGGACTAAAATTGAATTAAATTTTTATATGGACTATAAAAGATTATTATATTTCAGAGATTTTAATTAAGTTTCAATTTAGGCTAGTTTTTAACGGATTGATAGATTAACTATTTAACTTGTTAAAAAAAGGCAGGTTAATAAGTTAGCCTACTTAAAATTAAATAAAAATATTGGGTTAAGCGGGTTGCAACTTAACAAGTATAAATTAACCTACCCAACCCATTAATAAATAAAACAACCCAGCATTGTTAGATAAGTATATGATAGATTAGGTGAGAACGTGGGACTTTGGGACAAACAAACACTTGTTACATTCCCAAAATTGAAAATGACTTGGCAAGAGTCATGTCCATTTACATATTCCCCATTTTCCTTTGCAATTTCCCATCGTAAGGTTTTCAAATCCAGTTCTAATGGAGATATCTCTCGTGAAAATCTTGATTCGCCCAAAAAATAGTTTGGCATTACTCTCTTTTTGATTCCATCGCTTAAGCTCTTTATTCAAAAATATTCCTAGTTTCAGCACAAGAATCTCGAACACTAAACCATTGCCACCGTAGACTTGCATCTCAGATCTCACACGAAAATGAATACCTTGATTGAAACCTTACTTCACGTGGATAGGTATCTTTTTGGTCTTATACTTTCGATATTTGGAGTAAATCCATTTAAAAAGATGAAACCCGTTATTGTTTTTTTCATTCACATTTTAGAACAGGTGACAATTTCCCAAGGCAGTTTACTGCACTAACCAATTTTTTCCTCAGAGTGTGAAGCATACTGCTTATCACATTGCTTCATCTTACTAACCTTGCTGCCTCACAGCCAAGATCAGCGATTCAGCGGTAGTTCAAGAAGAACATAAAAGAAACTCCAAATTAAATTCTACGTAACAAGAATCTAACTTGAACTATGAAAAACATAAGGTGTGTAGAAGTTAACAAGAAACGCCTCCATGATTAGATGATTGATAACCATTATAAAAGGGTACTCTCTGCTACAAGCATTTAAAACGTTATGACTGATTCAAAATTTGGTAATGACCCAAGAAAATTGTATTGGGATAAGTATGGATGATACAACTTAGGAGTATGAGTGCATGTGTATGAGTTCATTCATGACTTGAGAGGGATCACGGCAGTCACTAGGGTAATAATGGCTATATTTATACAAGATTAACAACAGAGTACAAGTACTCACTGCAATAATGCAGAGCTCAAACAATACAGAAATATGCAGAGTTTGCCTGAGTGTCAACAGAAGCCTATCCATGACAGAAATATGCAAAAATGTAGTTATTTTGCCTAATTAAGTAGCCACATATATAAAATACTAAATTTCATCAAATGCCAGCTACTTTTTCACCAAAATCAGAATATCCAACGTTCATGACTTTTTGCAGATTTTAAATTATCTGATTTCATAAACATCCTTCATCCCTCCCCCACGCCCTCTCTTAAAATGTTTCATGCCACAAAATATCATTAACTAATCCAAAAGGATAAAATAGGATGCATCGTCCTATATCACATAAACTTTGACAGAAATTTACTTCTTTCGTGAAGAGAAATCACTATATAAAATCTTCGAAGTGACAACAACATGATCTATCAAACTCACAAAGTGAGGCATCTATACAAAAGCAAAGAAAGTAGGAAAAACAACGTAAGCAACTATAAATTGGAGCAGGCACACAATTTTTCTTACATATCTTGTGTATTTCCTCCTTACAGTTACACAAGAAACAATCGTCAGAACCATGCATTCATGAAAAATTTTCTTCTCTCATCAGCAACTACAATTATGTGGAATACTGCTGAAAGAATACGTTAAGGACTATAAAGGGAAGTACCTTAGCTGCAAGTAGATATTGTGACATATTACTATCACAGTGCTATTATTCAGTAACACAAATGCTAATGAAAATAAATAACTTAATGACAGCAGATCAGATTTTGTTTCTGACTGGATTGTGGAATATTTCTTAAAAATAAATTGGCATCTGAAATAGCAGCCGTAAGTCTTACAGGAAATTACTATTGTCTGTAGCTATTTACTTTATTCCTGTTGCACAAATTGTTTCAAAGAATCATACAGCAGACAGGCCGCAAAGATTTAGAAGACATAAATTCTTGGATTTGGCTGTGAAAGAGAAAAAGATTCTGCACTCTGCAGGTAACATCATAGAATATCAGAGCATTATATAGGAGATAATTTTTGCAAAGACATCATTCACAATCACAAACCATGACGTTCATCTTCATATGGTAACTAAAGCGATACCCCTGGCATCCCAGCACAAAAAAATATACAAAGATAACTGGTCAGAATCTTGTACCCAGTTTGCTAATCAACATCAGAGTAGGAGATTCCACGATCAGAAGGCATTATCATATCCATGCATAAAACAAGCATTTATCCTCAACCTGATAATAGTTTCACTAACTTAGTTACCTGAAACATAGTAAAAGCTCTAATAATTATTAAAGAAGAAGGAAAGCAAAATTGACATTCATCCTAATTCATTGATCTCCTTTTTTTCTCACATGCAACCTTCCTCTTAAACCTCAGCTCCCCATGCTAATATCACAGTTTTAGTTAAGAACTTCTACTGTACCTTCTCAGTTATTTGACATTACTCGTTTGCAATTCCTGCCTTACATGTTTGTCAAAACGAATCTTAAAGCAAAAAGATAAAAATATATGACAACCTGAAACTGGGAAATAACAGGTAAATACTAAAGATAAAAGAGATTCAATGAAGAATTGAAGATGCGCTTGAATAACAGATAGAATTAACACTTGAAGATAAATATACAGCCAATTGGGAGAAAAAGAAAAAAGAATTGTCCATGATCTGTTCAAATGCACAGATATATTGAGGCTATGAATTCAAGGGTGGAAACGATACAAGCAAAAGTACTCATCTTTAATGAAGTGTAATTCAATCACATCCTTTGATAAATCACAACTCACTAAAAGGCCTGTTAGTATTCCATCAATGACAATGGTTTTCCACAATTCTAGTCGTTCTTCCAAGCATACAAAACATGGGAGAAGCCAAGACCTTGCAACTTGGTCTCCGAAAACCTCTGAGAGAAAGACCACTGCAACACATTTGCACCAGAAAGGGGTTGATCAGCCCACAATTTTTCTTCAGAGATGCACGTTCTGAACATGAAGACGGCATTTCCAAGAGAGGTACCAAAAAGCCAATTATAGACATCCCAGAAAACCTCCACTGCAAGACCATCCACCAAGATTGTATGGTTCCCCCTGAACTTCCACTTCAGCCGCTTCACCTGCATCACGGTTTTGCTGTCTATTCGAATTATAAGGCACGGATCACTCGCACCTGAAGTGTCACATTCAATAACAAGATCATGAATTTGACCATTGTCACAAAACACAGCCTTGTTACCAAACAACTTTTTACCGAACACATGTTCTTTCTTGGCAACAAAGACTGCATTGGAGGGTAATGGGATGGCATTGGACTTCTTGAAAGCCTCTTTCCTCAAATCTCCAAGAAGGAGAACCATTTGTCGATCTACAACAATTCCTACATAAAACCCCTCCAACGGTTCAGGCCCAACACCAAATCTAGCCGAAGAAAGGTCCCAATACACATCAATCTTAGAAGAATAAGCCTCTAAACTCTTACAACCCCTTCTCTTTGAGAACACCCAGGGTTTGATATCCACCTTACACAAACACTGATTTGAAGAATCATCGATCCCAACACTAAGCCCTTGCCCCATCAAACTCTTGCTCCACGTGACGGTTATCAAGCAAGACCTACCTCTTATCCTGCATTGATAAACGCAAATAACCAGATTCTGTGCAGTTTTTGTGGCGTTTGAGGATGAAGAATCTGCAACCTGAACAGCATTTTCACCAAAGCAGGAAGGGAAGTCCTTCATTTTCTCCAAACAACAACCTCAATTCAATTCAATTTCCAAACTTTTCGCAGACAGAACAGTAAATTTGTCTCTCTGAGGATAAGGCAGAGGTTGCAGAGAGGAGAGAGAGAGTGTTACCTCAATGGATCAGTCTGAGACAGTGTTGAAGAACCCATGAATCTGTGTATCTATCAATCTATCTATCTATGTGTTGTTGTTGAGAGAAGAGTGGAAGAGGCGCGTGCAAGTTGAAGACAAATTTGGAGGAAATGGAATGTAGAGAGTAAAGGTCACAGAGAAGCAGCCAAAAAGCAGACTTGTTTCACTGTCAAGGCCACTCCTCTCCTCCTCCTAACAAATCTCCAACAGTTAAAAGTTTTCAAATATTAAAATAAAAAAGAATAATATTGTGTCTATATCTCTATTATATGTGTATGATTTAAGAATGAGGAGAAACAAAATCAGATGGTGACAGGGCATAACAAACAAAGGGGTTGAAGGGAAAAGGAAGAAAATGGTAACTGGGTATATTGCTGTAAGGCTGGTTTGTGAAGGTTACTCCACACTGATTAAAGCATCTTTTTTATTTATTATTTATTATTTATTATTTATTTTGACAAGCACGCATGATTCATGAACGAACAAGATAATTCTTAAAGAGAACTTCCAAATAATAATAAATATTGTGTGTTAAAATCGAATGGTCAATGAATGTAAATTCCCTTTATTTGGCATTTATTTGAAGGGAGGGAGGGAGTAAACCGCAGAGAATTCAGAAACGGTTCCTCCCATGTGGACCCCACACCTCGTGTAAATGCAGGCACGTTCTCACAAATCTTCTCCCATACCTCACACTTCTGAATAATACGAGTGTTGCCGGTTCAGTTTAGTTGGATTTTAACTTCAAAACAAAATCATCTTAGAATATAATTTAGTTTTATTTTATTTTAATGTTATATTAAAATTGAATTAAATTAACATTTTACGGTTGAATTTTTAACTAAAGAATAATTTTAAAATTATAGAAAAGAAACATTATTTGAAAGAAAAAAATGCTAAAAGAATGATAAATTTATTAATAAAAATAATAATTAACTAAGAAATAAGTTTACACTATGATAAGAATGCAAAATAATTTTAATTTAAAATATAATATAAATATATTATTAATTTTGTAGCTAGTGTAATACATACATTTTTTTTATTTTAAAGTAAATATATATATTTTAATAATTAAAAAATTTACAAATATAGAACATCAAAATATATATAAGTATTTCTTACAAAAAAATATAAATAAATATTTATAAAAATTTACATAAAATAATAAAAAAATTATAAATATAAAAATTTATATAAAATGATATGAAAAATTTAAATAAAAATTTTAATCTCTAAAATTTAGAGCAAAATTAACAAAAAAAATACATAAAAAGAAAAAAAAATAATGCTGCTCAGTTAGTTTTAATTTTAAAATATATAGAATTGTGAAAGATTTATATTAAACTTTTATTTATAATATAAAAGTTGGTAAGTATAATTTAATTTGATCTTATCTTATTTATAACAATTAAAAATCAAATTAAATTATGATATAAAAATATTATATAAGTTTTAGAAAAAATATTATATAGTCTTGTACATTCCGCAGCTCCAAAAAAAACACTTCACATCTCCTAGGAAGACAAATGAAACAGTGATTAATTTGCAAAAAAGTCATTTTTATGTTAAAAAATATATACTTTAAAATATTAAAACTTTACCAATATATTTTCATTATAGTTTAAATATATTTTAACTTAATTTTTAATTAAAAAATTAAGATTTTAATTAATATCTCAAGATATCAGCGAAACAAAATAATAAGGGGAAAAATAAAACAAAAAAGAAGCGTTAGAAGTTGCTGGGCTATTAAACGCGCGTCATTAAGGTGTGGGGAAGTACAGTGAATTAAAATGGAAAGAGGCGGGAAAATTATTAATTATGATTGGGATTTGTCTTTGTTAATTGTTGCTTAAGTCAGGTAAGACGTGGTGTTCACGTGTTGCTGTCCCTTTTAGTTTTGTTGGTTACGTGTCTATGCTTTTCTTTTTCGTCCCCAATCTCCTGTCCCGTCCCTTTTCCTATAAAAATTGGTAACATCACTGTCTTTTTAGCAATTATAAACAAATTTTAAGATATAATATGAAAAAACATATATATATATATATATTAAAATAGTTTATTTTAATTACTTAAAATAATATTTAATATCAAATAGTAACAAATTAAAAACTACATGAAAAAAATTAATGATTTTTTCATTAATCTTGAATGTTATAAGTACATATTTAATTAGTTACACAAATATTTGTATCATTAATAAAAAATATTTTTACCTGTTTATTTTATAATTGAGACGTATTTTTAAAATATATGTATATAATAAAATAAAAGACATATAATATTAACTTTTAATAATTCAAGTAACATGACTCATTTAATTAACGATGTCATAAAATTTTACAATATTTAAACATGCTCATACATGATCTAGGTATATATAATAGTATTTTTAACGCATCTAATGTAAAAAAGTATTTTTTTAAAATAAAAATTTATTTAAAAAATAATTTAATAAAATTAAATATTTATAATATAAATAAAATATAAACAAATTTTAAATAAAATATTATAATGAGAAAAATACACATATATAATAGAATTTTATTTGACCAAAAATTATTTAATAAATAAATTGTGACAAAAACATATTATAAATTTAGTGGTACAAATAAAAATAAATAATATTTTATATTTTTAAATATAAATAAATGATAAAAATTAAGTTTAATTATGTTTTTAATCTTTATAAATATTATATATTTTGCGATAAGTTTTTATAAATTTTTTTTGTTAGGATTTAGTTCCTAAAATATTAAGAAATTAGAATTTAGTTTCTGTTGTTAACTTTTATTACGTGATACCACGTAACATGGTATATCATTTATTTTTTTTTATTTAAAATTATATAATTACAAATAAGGAGAAAGGGAAGGGGTGTAGGAAGAAGAATGAAAAAAGTTAAAGAAATTTTTATGCAATTATGTAAAATATATTCAAAGACTTATTTGCAATTGTGTAATTTAAAAAATATATATATAAAAAATAACATAACACGTCACATGATGTTATGAAAGACTATTGAGTTGACTATAGTAAGCTCAACACTTAACAGAATAGAATTAATAACAGTGACTAAATTTTAATTTTTTAATGTTTTAAGGATTAAATCCTAATAAAAAATTTTATAAAAACTTTTTACAAAATATCTAATATTTATATGAACCAAAAATATAATTAAGCCTAAAAATTAATATTATTTAAATTTAATAAGTTATGTTAACAAGAAAATATTATTTTAAATTAAATTTTTTAAAAATAAAATTTTAATATTATCAATAAATGATAAGAATATTGCAATAGTGGTGGATGATTATAAAATTTATAAAATATTTAAAATATATTTATTAACTATCATTCATTTTATGATTTAAATATTAATATAATTTTATTTATTTATTAAGAGGAGCTAAACACTCAAGAGCAAACACACTAGGAGTCCTTCTTAAGTTTCCAAAATCTTAAAAGATCCATATTTAGCTAGGCCAAATATCAACAAGAGTACTATAAAAAAAAAAAAAAGTATACACATCTCATTGCCTACTTTAACAAGTCTATCGACACTTTAATTAGTCTCTTTACAAACATTGCTAAATTTAACAAACTTAACATGTTAAAGTAAAAGTATAATATCTTAAATCAAATAATACAAATGATGGGTACAACTTAAAATTTTTAAAGCTAAAGATACAACTTCTTTGGAATTACTTTCAATCTATATATGAGGAATGTCTTTTTAAATAATCAATTGCACCTCATAACAAATGGCCCACTACTTAGTTGCAAGAAGAGAACATTCTTTCAAACTGCTGTAGAATCCAACAACTAAATAGCATTTATGTAACACTTTATTTATTTCAATGCATTTTAAATCAAATATTTTTTGCAATTTGAAAAGAGATAATAAAATTTTCATTTGAAATGATTTCGAGTGCAATGTTCCAATAGAGTATTTTAAAATGTGGGACGCGTTACAATTTCAATCAAAATAAATGTTACAAGACTCATTCAGCATATTACAATTTTCAAAATAAAGTCTAAGTCCTATAACAGTATCATTCATCCCATTCACTGAGTTTGGTGTTGATTGTCTTGGTTACATGAAAAATAAAAAGTAAGTGTGAGTCCTCTACACTATCGCACACGCAATATGGAGACTCACCTTGCATATTTCAAACATCTCCTAATATAATTTAATCATGCATTAAGCAACCATTAACCAATCCTTCCTAACATCGCACACATCACATTCACAATGCTACAACAAGTCAACCACACACATCATCATTACACACCAATTTGTACACAGGTGTGCTCACTACACCTTCAATCAATCCACACACACGTGCGCTCATTGCATGTTAGCCACGCTTACTGTAGCACTGTGATTACAGTTTCCTGATGTCCTTAACCTTAGAGACTTACTCAGTTTCATATCATGGATGGTCATCGATTAGCCCCGCCTCACGGATACAACGTGAGCAGTCACAGGCCCCTTAACAAAGGTATTGGTTAGAGGTCGAGTCAGGAGAAAAGTATATGGCCCGTGGTGCACCCATGCTCACTATTGGTGTCACCACCACCCTCTTTTTCCCGAGGTATTCCTACTGCCCCTATCTTCTACACTTCAGTGTATCGCTATAACCATTCATATTTTTAACCATTCCAACACAACCAATTCACAATCAACATCCCATTTGCACACATTATACAAAACCTACAACATTATGCTCAACACGAAATTCCCATCTAAACACACATCTCCCTATAGTCTATCTCAATCACCTCTCAACACACCACAATATAAATGAATTTTAACACAAAGAGATAGGGTAGAGTCTCCCCTTACCTTGGAATGAAGACCCACAACGAAATCAACAATAGAAATGTTTCCTACACGGATTCTTGCCCTCTAAATGTATAAACATGTCTCCAACCTTTAATCTAGAGCACAAACGGCCTTTGAGGCAATTCAATCGGTTAAATAGAGTGAGGGGTTGAGAGAATCGAAAGAGGGATGAAGGGAAGAGTGGAAAAATGTGTTTTTCTAAACCCTAACACCTCAAATACCCCTATGAGCCACAACATTCTTGTTAGGCCTCTCTCGCTACAGTGAGACTCCCTTTCGCTATAGCGAAAATATTAGACAGAAGTCTCACTTGTTTTCTGCATAATCTCGCTACAATGAGATTGAACCAGAAAACACACCCTCTCTGTTGCTCTCTCGCTACAGCGAGAACGCAACAGAGACGCCCCTCATCTCTTGCAATCTTCTCGCTACAACAAGAATCCTTTGCTACAGCGAGAGCACTCTTGCAACAAAATATCAACCTATATTCTAAAGTATTTCTAGCCCAACGACAAGTCAAGAATTTACATTCAAACCTCAAGATACATGTACACACATTACATATATTAATAATTATAATAGCATTACAAAACTTGGGGTGCTACACTTTACATATAAATCAGTATAAAATTCAAATAAAATAAAGATCAAACATGAATATATGGGCTATAAAAGATGGCCTTAATACAAACTTATTAAAAATGGGTCTAAAATTTCTAATAGATTCAAGATTATTGAATTTAGGAATTTAAGTAATATCAATTTCATTTACAACATTAATTTTTCCAAGATTTTTGAAAATTTTGAAACAAAACTAAAGATAAAGGCAGCTGAAAATCTCATTGATTTTTAAAAAATAAAACATGCAAACATCAAGATGAGCGAGTTTTAAACTTACCAATACTATAAAAAAATATCCTAAGTTCTTCTATGGAAAACCTATAACTAAGCCTATCTTACTCAAAGTTACAGAGAGGAGGGAAAGAGTTCAAACTATGCAGTCAACTGCTTGAGATGTAAGACCAAAATAAATTTCATTAAAGTACCTAAGGGCTATATATTTCAGTTTTAAAGAGTTATATTCCTAATTATTCCTATCATCCTTTAAAGCTTCAATTAAAATTTTCTATCTATGAAAGACAACAACTTCATGAAAGTATTTAGTATTCCTATCCCTTAGCATAATCTAATTATACTTATAATAGTGATGCCAAACGGTCTCTTCCTAGTCCAGAATTTGCTAGTAATCTCCCATAAAGATTTCATAAGATTTGAAAGAAAAGAATTATCTTTAGCAGCCAACTTGCAGGACATACCCTCAATCCTATTAAATAAATGTTTTTTTATTAAAAATATTCGCAAAAACAATCTTATTCCATTCAGAAATATTAGCTTGAAATCTATAAACATTTGCTCTTAATTCTATTAAATAATTTTTTTTTTATTAAAAATATTTTGAAAGACAATTTTTTTCCATTTAGAAATATTAACTTGAAATTTAGAAATATTTTTAGTCAAAGAACTAGAAGGAAGCCAATATTTCTTAACCGAAGTATGAAATTTATTGAGATACCTAATAAGCTAAGAATTTAAGGGTCTTTTGCTAATTAGGAACACTATTTTTATTTTTAATTTTTAACTAGAGAAAAGAGTGGTCAGATTTTAATATTGGAATATCAATTAGGGAAATATTTTGGAAAAGAGAGTACCAAGAGTAATTTGCTACAACCATATCTAATCTCTCCTTCAAGTTGCCCTTATGATAGGTAAAAAGATTCAAACTTTACTAGTGTTCTAACAACACCAAATCCCACCATCATATCCCATAACGTCCATATTTTAAGAACCATTAAGATTAATTTTCTTAATGATCAAGTCAGCTTTACTTAGGCTCACTCTAGGTTCAAACAAAGCAATAAAATATATTTTATAGATGATAATCAAATAATTTAGCAAACGAGAAAGAGATTTACCCCTTGCACCCCTAGAGTTCCATAAAAGACAATTCATAAAACTATGATAAGGGATGAACTGCATCTTTAAGATGCTGAGAGTTAACTTTATTACAATTCATGGACTGATCAGTCACAGAGGTTTTAGAGACTTTCTTATTAGGAGTTTCTAAATCTATGGAAAGGGTAATGTCGGGTGGCCTACCAGTAAGGTCATTAATTATAGTATCTTGGATTTTCCAATAGTCTATAGACTTGAAGCCTATTAAATCTTGTATAACTTTACCCATTTGATTGTTTGTAATTAAATCTTTCTGAATTCTAGACATTAGAAGAAGGGTGTCTTGACTATCTTGCTTATTTTTAAACTGAGAAATGTTCACAAGAAACAACTAAAGGATCAGGCCGCGTTCTTTTCTTGTATTATCTCCCTCCCCTCTCCCTCCCCCTCCCCCTCCCCATTTTCCTAACTTCAGCTAAAAACTTGCTTATTTTTATGAGTTTTTTTAGGATGATTATTTAACTTGAGACTAATGACATATTTGATGTACTTGGGATTCTAATATTAGAGAGATTATGTGGGGAACTCCTATTCTCTCTAAGATCATTCTTAGTAATATTTTGGTTAACAATCATATCTAAGCCCAATCCATGGGTAAAGTTATCTAGGACGTCAAACTTAGAACTTAGGGTAAATTTCTACTTTTGCCATTATAATTAGGAGTACTAGTTAAATGAGGTTCACCTAATTTCATCCTAATAGGTCTCTTGGCTAACATCCAAGGATCAAAAGTACCATTCTCTTGACCCCAAATACGTCATATGATAATCTTGATTTTTATCTTTATCAGAATCAATTATCTGGTTAGTCTCACATTCTTAAAGTTATAATCTTTTGCCTTAAATAAAGGCTGCAAACTCTACACATGTAGATAATGGTGTAAAATTAGCCAAGGGTTCTCGAATAAGGCATGCTTATGATCTTTTAAATTATAAAATTTCACACACAAAAGAAATAAAATAAAATCATTATTCCAATTTAAACTTTAGCGTGGAGAACACCACAACTAATAGTCATATAAAGGGATTATTAATTCTAGACACAAATTTTGTTATTGTCTAGGTTTTTAGTAAGATCATCCATTTTAGGAATTATATTAAATTCTTCTAATACAATTTCACTGTTTCATCATCATCAAGAATAAGATCTGTGCCCTTAGACTCTAACTTCTTATCTTTATAGGAAATACAATTAGAGGATTTAGGGTTTAAAGACACCTAGTTGGTGTGCATATATGCAATAACATCTTCCTGTATAAGGGAGTTCAAGTCAAATCATAGCTTGCAAAAAGTTCACTTTAACTTTCTTGGTCCTGTGAAGCATCAAATCTAACTCTTCCTTACATCTTTCCTCCGCTTCAGGGTTCTTCTTCCTTCAAAGTCATAATAAGGAAGGGACAAGAGAGGTTGAGGGCAAAAAAACTCTATTACCATTATGGCACCTATTCTCACAAATAAAGAGAAAGAATGAGCCATGGAGAATTATGATTCGCGATTATAAGCGTCTACTTTTACCCACTTAATATAATTTTGTTTAAGGAAATATTTGTGTGAAACAAATATTTTATGTGTGTCACATATAAATATACTTTTAATATATCTTTAAAAAAGTCACTCTCATATTAATCATGTAATCATTAAACTATATTAACTAAGTAAATAATATTAAAATAATAAATAAAATTTTCTAATAAAAATAACAATTTTTATAGTTTATTTTATCAATAAATATTTTTTATGCTAATATTATAAAATAACTATTTATATGTGATATAAATATTTATTTTTTAATATAGATATTTTTATCTATATATATGTATTCTTTTATTTTAAATAGTGTAAATATTTATATTAAATTCATTAACCTTTTATAATTGCACATAAAATACTTTTAAAAACAAGGAATTATAAATTTAAAGACATTACTCATTTTAGAAAAATTTGTCTATTCAAAAAATAAAATATCAAGACATAATTAGTACACAATACATTTTTTCACCAGCTTAATATTATATAATTATTAGTATTATAATACAAATCATTTTAATATACTAACTAGAGTTTATCAATCACATATTTTTTGTGGTTTAGTTTGATTTTTGATTCTTATATTTGAAACTAAACTAAACAAAACCACAAATATATCAAAGTTATATTAAATTTTCTATTTTATTATTATACAAGTATTAAAATTATCTATAAATATATTTTTATTTTTAAATTAACTTTATTTTATTTGTAATTCAAATTAAGCTATAATTTATAATTAGATTTAATATGTTTAACATTTTTTTATATTTATTAAACATTTAATTTTTTATTTAATCAGTATTTTTTTTAATAAAAAATTATATATTTGTAAGAAACTCAATTTATACTATTGTAAATTATTATTATTGTATTGAATATGTGAAAAAGTATAGTATGTAGATTTTATTAAAAAATCTCTAGAATAGTAACCTTCCATTTTCATCTATAATTATTTTCTTCCTTTCATAAAATTGAATTTTAATCACCTGAGTTTTTTAATAATTTTTTTCTCAATTTTTATTATTGTAACCACTGTTATTAATAATATACTTTAATTTATCGTTATAAAAGATAAATAATAGGAAAATTTAGTACGCGTAATAGGTTTTTTCTACAAACATAATCAGGAGTATTAAAGAATTGATACATATCATTTTAACATATTAATTGGATTTTATAAATTACATTTTTATGTAGTTCATTTTAATTTTTATTTTTTATATTCAAAATTAAAATAAATTAAATAAAACTTATATATACTAAATTTATATTAATTTTTTATTATTTATTATTTAAATATTATACATTGTTTTAGAATATATTTACAATTTTTTAAATTATGTTTATTTTGATTTGTAATTTAAACTAAGTTATTGCCATTTAGTTTTGTGTAAGGAAGGGACGAGGATAAATGAAAATGCGATTTGCATAATTGGATTTGCATGTCATTGAATGTATGTTAAGAAAGATAACTCATAATTGAACTTGCATTTATTGCATTGTACATGAAGTGTGTTTGGTATTGTCTATGGATATGATTATTGTATGGTGTTAATAGTATTTCTGTTAGGAATGATTACATGTGAAATAAATATGAGAACATAAGCTCCTATCTTGCATTATTGTCTTTTCTCTCTCTTCTCTCTTTAGTTCTATGATGATGCATGTACAATAGATGAGCCAAGATTTGATGAGGAATGGATACCACTCTTCAACGAGAGGTATGGGCATATAAGTTGTCTCATAATTAGAGTACCTACCACAAGCTAGTCATCATGGGTTCTAAGTAGCAAATCTAGCATGACTGGTAAGGTATTTATATTGACAAGGTTAATTAAATCTTAATGGAACTTATTAAAGTCTAATCTTAATTGACCATTTTAGGTTCTTCTAACTCTAAATTGGGTTTACTTCCAAATAAGACAACAATCATCTTTTCTAGATTTTTTTTTTATCTTCTTTGTCTTTATCCTTATCATTGGTCCTTGAATCTCTTCTAATGTCTTTAAATCTTTTTCTTCAATAGGTCTTCTTTGATTTTCACAAGAAGCCTACACCTACACTTGAGACAGAGCGCAAGTACAAGGACATTCGCTATTGATAGAGTCCTCAGTTAGACTGTGCTCACTGCCTATGCCCTTATTTGCTATTGGGAGCACATACAAAGCAAGTCCTGCAATAACACTCATCAGTTAGGCACCTTTATGCTTTCTTGTTGAGACTATTATACTTTCATTCATCATGCTCTACTCTCGGTTAGGTTGAGGATGACAATGAGATGGGGGAAGGACCCTAGTATTAGCCCACCTGAGGAGGACTTTAATGACAATGGTATAGAAGGAGATTGGTTTTTCAAAAGTGATTGGGGTGTTGTGAGTTAGTGTATCAGTAATATGTACTTTAGGTTAGGAATTAAATATAATTGATGTTTTGTAGGTTCCCCATTGTGTATTATAATTTATGTATCTTAGGTTGGAAACTTGATGTAATTTTATCTTTTCTTGATGTATTTTTGGAGGGTAGTTATTTGTACTTTGGGTAATTATTTACTTTATATCATGATCTTGACTTTTATTTTCAAAATATTTTGAATTCCTTTTATTTTGGATATATATTATGATTAATAACGTAATTACATGTATTATTGACACTTGATTTACGCAACAAGTTATGACAGACTATACTTCTAAAGCTATTGTTTATTCATTAGAGTATATTTTATTATGTAAATTTTATAATATAAAAAGATGATAATAAAGGGTATCATAAAGACAATTCTCAAGAGAATTTAAAGCTAGATAAAAAAAAATGTATGTGATTTTTAAGAAAATTGCTTAGTAATTAAATTAAATTATTATTAAAAATATTTTATTTATTTGTTTGTAATAAGATATTTGTGAAAACTAAATTTTGTCTATTTGGTTAAAAAAATTTGAAGTGAGATGAGAATAACATTTTAAATAGGATCCACAAAATATATAAAATATTTAAAATGACTAAGTAAAATACGGCAAAAAAATAAATAAAAAATTTCTTCTAAACAATCAATTAATTTGGTTTTAATAAAATTTATTTATAACAACATTTGCCATTTTAAAATTTTTTTACTATTTTAGAACAAAATTTGTCATTTTGTAGCAAATTAAAAATTTAACAAACAAAAAAAGACAAAGGAAATATGTATAGAAGGGAGCTCTTAACCTTTTCTAATGACTTTTACCTCTTGCTGAATAGGTATATACAATCTCTCTTTCTCTTAGGATTTTTTTTTTGTCTTTTAATCTGGGGAGAAGCTCTTAAAATTTTTGGAGATACATACAATCTCTTTCTGAGTGCTCGGAGGAAGGGGCATTTGTCTCTTTTGTCTTTTTTTACGCTTTCTGCCTTGTCTTTTTGTTGGTGCTAGATGATAAAGAGATACTTGCACACAATTTTTTTTTCCTTTTTTCTCTCATCAATAAGACACCTAAGTGAAAGAATCACCCTTTCTTGTAATCATATCGTTCCTACACATAATTTTTTTCAAATATACTCATTTTGGAGAGGATTGAGTAACCCACGAATTAATGGTATATCCATATTATTTTACTCCCTCAATCATATTTATTTGAAAGAAGACCTTATTCTAAAAACTACAGTATACTATAAATCTCATTATGGTAACTTTATATTATAAGTTAAATACGTGGACATTCATATACTTTGATTTTTGAATACCTCACACTATATTTTAAACATGAAGCAAGATTTTAGAAGTTGATGAAATAAAGTTTGTTGGTTTCATCAAATCATTGGTTTCATCAAATTGGTGAGATAAAATGATAAAAGCAAGTAGGATGGATTAGTTTTATAATCTAATACTTTAATTTGTATGGAAAATTGTTAGTACAATTTCAACTCTTCATTCTGTATGTCTCTTTTCTGTATATAAATATAATATGCATTTGTGTAGTAATGGTTCTGACTATACTGTAGCTTCACATTGTGTATATATTAATTTTATTGGCCGCTGCCATATTAATTGACATTGATGTGTTTATATATATATATATATATATATATATATATATATATATAACTTTATTTACTTGAATAATGTGTTAATGGTTTTATTTATCCCATTATCATATGTTATTTTAAAAAATAAAAGTTTTGATCTTTAAGTAAAGCATTTCTTTTTAATTCATTTAATGGTTAATAATAAAAATGTAAAATTATTCAATCATTTTATGTTAAAAAGTGAGTTGATCTAATTTTTATAATAAAATAAATAAATAAAATTTATTTTAAAAACAAAATGATTGTCTTCTTGTTATAAATTTTTTTTTATATAAAAAATAAATTTTTAATTCACACAACTATTTGTGATAGTGATGTATATATTACTCTATCATTCATATGTGGTAAAATTAAAAGAGTATCAATTTATCTACACTATCAAGTACCATGTATATGTGAATTATCCTAAATCTAATTTTAAAAATACCAAATATTTCCTTCTTTTTTCCTATAAAAAATAAGAAAATATTTTTTTAATTCAAATAAAGAGTTATAATAGCATCTGTAGATTACTCTACTATTCGTATGTCATAAAATTGCATGGGGTACTAGTTTAACTACACTATTTAGCACTTTATAAATGTGAGTTATACTTCAATTTCTTCCAAAAATTATATATTTTATTAAAATTATCTCATTTAAAATAAAATAAAATAATTGTTTGAAATTCATATAACAATTAAAGATAATAATATATAAATTACTTTATCAGTCTCGAATTATGCAATTTTAAAATTAATTTTCTCTAAATCATTTTAACATCCTCAAAAGGTTAACTTTTATTTTTCAAACACTTTTTAAAAAGGTTTTTTATTCAAAACTACATAGCCTTAATTTTTTCATTGCATTGGAGAATACATAGGAGTAGAGATCAAAATCAGTCGAGTCTAATTATTTTAAAACCTATTTTCTCTTATTATTTTTTTAAAATAAACTAATAAAGTATCAATTTTGGATTGAAATAAAACTTTAATTTTCACAGAATTTAGGTTAACCGTTTATGCTAACGTTATGTGATCTTAATACCTTCCCTACGGGTAATTAGATTCCCAAACTCAGATCTAGTTACCAAACCAATTTTTCTAAGTTTATGAGAATTCTTTAAAATTTCTTGTGACTACTCCTTCAATCTCTATTTTCTTTTTCCTATTTTTGATCCACCATTTTTATTTTTTTCCCATTGTAGCCTTGGTTGCGACAATGTTCATTTTAACTATTTTTTTTCTCTCTTCTTAAATATCAATGACTGAGAATGTTGTTCACTGAGATTATCTTCTTAATGAGATTAAGTTAAAAAAATTTAAAAAATTACCTTTGAAAAATCTTGGTCCTTTAAGAGTTTTGAATATGTTTTAGTGTAAGTAGTTGTTAAGTATCTCTTTTATCCTTAGCAATTTAAATATATGAATTAGCATTTGAAGAAGTTGTTACACTTGAACTTCTACAAGCGTCTTGACAACTGAATGGTATTTTGTGTTGTACCCTTTAAGAATGAGCAACCATATGTTAACCTTAAATTTTTAATGAAATAAATTGAGATTCATGATTTGGGAACTTAAGATGAGTTGAGAAACTACCTTAGGACCCAGCTTGGATAAACTCACACAATAGGTTAAGATTCTAGGAATAGATTTTAATCTATTGTATGCTTGACAACTCTTTATATTAATGTTGGGTTATTTGTTGTTTGGATAAGGAATTATCATTCAATAAATATATCTTAGAATCTCGAGTGAGTGGAATCCAACGAGTGAATATAATGGGAGTGCATTGTAAGACCGTAGTATTTGTTCAAACTATATTATGATTAAAATACAAAGTTAGTGATAGATGAAATCCAATTCCTACTCTTTGTTATTGTAATAAATTTACATTTTACCATCTTGCTTAATTTTCATGAATCCAATCAACCAAAATCAAATGAATTGTAGTTGTAAATTTGTGAATATTTAGAATTGTTAATTTTAATTTGGATAACTGAAATTGCTTATGTATCAACACTTCTTGTGGATATGACAATCTTTTATTGCATTGAAAACTTGGTACATTTACCAAATCTCTAACAATTTGATAGGTATGATAGAGGAGAAGTTATTGAGAGTCTTGAGGTAGTAAATGAGCCTTCGGGTGGAACATTGATGATATTAAGGGCATTAGTTCCTCTATATGTGTCCATCATATTCACATGGAGGAAGAGCTCAAGGCAAAGATGCAACTCCAGATGAGCCTCATTACAACTAAGCGTCACGCCTTACTTATAAACTAGCCTAACATAATGTGAAGCTCGTGACGTTAAATAAACACTCGCAAGACAAAATTGCATATTTTATTTTAGTTTCAATTTCTTTTACATTTGTTTTATTTATTTTAGCATTTTTCATAGCTTTATTTTTGTGTTTACAAGAGTTTTTAGGAGTTAAGTATGAGGGAGTGAGTTTCTGAACTCACAAAGATGAATGAACATGCTTCCCTAAAGGTCCATCGTACTTATTTCTATGATTTTAACATGCATGTATGTCTTAATGCTTAGCACGACCATACTTCTTCCACAAAAGCCAATTTTGTTTAGCATTTTAGGAGTCTCATCCTTCTTATATGCTTTATACTGCTAATTGACTTAGATATCTTTATTTTTTTTAAAGCTATAGCACCTAAGAGACCCCGTCCTACTGAGGGTTCTTCCTCTAGAGTTATTGCTTACCCCTTTTTCATATCACTCAGAGATTGTTCTAGCAATGGTATTTCATACTTCTATAAATGGGCAATTTTAGAAAATTTATTAAAAATTCATGTTCTTTTCATTTAGCTTTCCCTCTCTTTTCTTCTTAACATTAAGGGTAATGTTGTACTTTAAGTATGAGGGAGTTACCCAATAATCTATTTCTTACTGCATGTTCTTGAGTAAATTCATGTGCTTTGTTTTCCTTTAATAATTTGAAACTTTTTTCTTTAAGGAACCCTCCCTTTTTTTTTTATAGAAGAGCATGTTTAATGATTATTACTGAATTTCAGAATGTCATAAAGAAACTAATAACTAGCTAAGTGCCCTGTTGATCTACTCTACATTAAACTTAGCTTAAATATGTAAGTTTTGAGCATTTATGAATTTTTTTTCCCTAATTCAATTGATGTTACCCCTTTCCTCTTTGTTGTGTGTGATTATCTTCTTAGGATTTGTATATTAGAACTTGACTTAAAACAAACTTGATGCTACTGATGAAAATCAAGGAAGGCCCATTGAAGATAAAGACTTGAAGACATTAGAAGAACTTTAAGGACCAATGACAAGGACAAGAGCAAAGAGAATAAATGGAGACTTAGAAAAGATTGTCGCTGTTCTAATTGAAAGAGAACTTAATTTGGAGTTAGAAAAGTTCAAAATAGTCAATTACATATGCTTAGAGGATTTGAACTCTACGAGTTTTATTAGGATTTAATTACTATGTTTAGTTTATTTATATTTAAATATTAGTCATTACTTATTTTGAGTTTTTATTTAGGATAAAATCTTATTATTTTATTTAGTTTATTTGAATTTAGGCTTGTTGGTACAAGAAGCCTATTAGGGTTTGCTTTAGTATTAGTTTACAAGCATTAGGGATATATAAGCTCTTGTATATACACTTTTAATTAGTTTTGAATACAATTTGAGATTGAACACTCTTGTGAGAGCATATGACTCTAAGTTCTTGAGTGAGCTAATTTTCTTTGATCTTATCAAGAGGCCAAAACTCTTGTGGCGATCGTTCCTTGGCTTATCAATCTTGCGATTATGGCACCATTTTCCATCTCTATTCTGTTTTTACTTTTTATTAATTTTCTTCTTATTTCAATTCCTAATTGTGCCCTAATAATTTCATTTCTATTGTGTGAAATTCAATTCAAGATCGTTTAATTCGGCGACACTATTTGTGGTTGTCATCAATTGGTATCAGAGCTTTGATTAGAATTGGATTGAAAGGTACTGTTCATCGCACACTGTTCATGTAGTACTCATTGAAAAAAAAAAGAGAAAAAAATATATACTAAAAAAAAAAAAATTACAACATACAAAAGTTTGTTTCTCATTGATTGATCGTCTCTTGGTTTTTATTGATTGTGTGGATTGAAGGTTGACTTCCTTAAGAACTCTTGAGAGCACTTAAGGGGAAAAAGGCAAGAGAGAAATTTTTACACAAAAGTCAATTTAGAGTGAAACACGAGTGAATATCTACTGAGTGAAAACACTTAGCGAGTGGAGAGAACCTTTTCTTTTTGTATTAACTTTTATTATTTTTTAGAATGTCTTAAGAAGGAGGATCAAGTAGAGAGAGCACTCCTGCCTTGCAAATTGAAAGACTTGCTCAAAGATTTGAAAGCATATTTGAAAGGCAAATTGAAGCAATAAGAAATGTTCAAGAGGCGTTGGCAAATAATGCAAGAAGGTAGTCACGTGATCGTTCCCCACATGCCCATGGAGACTGTAGTAATTCTTCAAGAGAAAGAAGAAGAAATAGGAGAGATGATGAAGAAAGGAGGTATGACAAGTGGAGAGATAATAGAGAGAGGAGGAATCAAAGAAGGAGAAGAGAAGATGTAAGAATAAGAGAAAATGATAGAATTGGTGGAGTTAAAATAAAGATTCCTAGTTTTCATGGAAGGAATGATGTTGAAGCATACTTAGAGTGGGAATTGAAGATAGAGCAAGTATTCTCATGCCATGATTATAGTGAAGAAAAGAAAGTAAAGGTGGCTTCCCTAGAGTTTCATGACTACGCTTTAGTGTTGTGGGATCAAATTCAAAGGGACCAAAGGAGATATGAGGAGGAACCTGTAGATACATAGATTGAAATGAAGAACCTAATGTGTAGGAGATTTGTTCCTACATACTACAATAGAGAGCTTTATACAAAACTTTAAGGTTTGATGCAAGGTGACAAAATTGTTAATGACTATTATAAAGAAATGGAAGCTACCATGATAAGAGCTAATGTATTTGAAGAAAGAGAAGCGACAATGGCCTGTTTCTTGAATGGGTTGAACCATGACATCCGTGACATAGTGGAATTTCATCCCTATGTAGAACTTAAAGATTTGGTTCACCAAGCTAATAAAGTAGAAGTATAATTAAAAAAAAAGGGTACTTTGGAGAAGAGTGTCTCTTCCTACAACTCAAAAGGATGGAAGGAAGAAGTAAAAAAGGAGAAAATATCAATTAAGGATACAGTTGTGTAAAGTGGTAAACCTTCCTCTAAAACTTCTTTTAATTCTACTAATACTTCTGCTTCTCCTACTTCTTTGCATAGAGCAATCAAATGCTTCAAATGTCTTGGAAAGGGTCATATTGCATCCTAATGTCCAAACAAGAAAACTATGATTTTGAAGGAGAATGGTGAAATCTCAAGTGCAAGTTCATCTCAATCATCATATGCTTCAAGTGAAGAAGATAGTGAATTTGAAGCTTTATGCCACGAAAGATATTTGCTTATGGTAAGACGTCTCTTGGGTAGTATAGCTAAAGAGGATGACACTACACAAAGAAAATATTTTTCATTCAAGATGCTTGGATTTTGAAGATGTCTTTCCTAAAAAAGTATCTTACTGTCTACCTCCAATTAGAAAGATAAAACATCAAATTGAAAAGAAAGTGGAGCAACAAGCAAAGTATATCAATAAGGGAAAGAAGAAAGTAGAATTTGAACCTAGAGATTGGGTTTGGATACATATGCGCAAAAAAAGTTTCCATGCAAGGAAATTCAAAGTTTCAAACAAGAGGGGATGAATTATTCCAAGTCTTAGAGAGGATTAGAGATAATGTATACAAAATGGACTTACTAGGTAAGTATGGTGTTAATGCTACTTTTAATGTATTTGATTTATCTCTCATTGATGTAGGTAATAAATAGTCAAATTTAAGGACAAATTTTCTTGAAAAGAAGGAGGAATTGATGAAAATTAAGGAAGGCCTATTGAAGACAAAGGCTTGAAGACATTAGAAGGACTTCAATGACCAATGACAACGACAAGGGCAAAGAGAATAAATGGAGACTTAGAAAAGATTATTGCTGTTCTAATTGAAAGAGAACTTAATTTGGAGTTAGAAAAGCCTAAGATGGTTAATTACATATGCTTAGAAGATTTGAACTCTACGAGTTTTATTAGGATTTAATTATTATGTTTAGTTTATTTATATTTTAATATTAGTCATTACTTATTTTGAGTTTTTATTTAGGATAAAATCTTGTTATTTTATTTAGTTTATTTGAATTTAGGCTTGTTGGTACAAGAAGCCCATTAGGGTTTGCTTTAGTATTAGTTTACAAATATTAGGTATATATAAGCTCTTGTATACACACTTTTAATTAGTTTTGAATACAATTTGAGATTGAACACTCTTGTGAGAGCGTGTGACTCTAGGTTCTTGAGTGAGCCAATTTTTTTTGATCTTATCAAGAGGCCAAAACTCTTGTGGCGATCGTTCCTTGTCTTATCAATCTTGCGATTGTGGTGTCATTTTCCATCTCTATTCTATTTTCACTTTTTATTAATTTTCTTCTTATTTCAATTCCTATTTATGCCCTAATAATTTCGTTTCTATTGTGTGAAATCTAATACAAAATCGTTTAATTTGGCGACACGATTTGTGGTTGTCATCAACTACTATTTTTGATTGCATGCTTTGATATAAATGAGGCATAATATGATTCGTTTACTGACCATGGGCATGTTTAAGATACGCCTAGTTGCTCCCTTTAAGCTTGATTAATTTTCTTTTGGTTCCTTGCATTAAATTGTATAAAGTATTTTGATGACTTTGAGTTTATGAATGAAGTAGTTAGGTTAAAATGTTTCAGAAGTAGCAACATTTTATTGTATTTGCTCTCTTCTACTTCTTCTCTTATGTACAAAAAGAAAGAAATTTTACATGAATATAAAAGAGAATATGAAAATAGAAAAAAGAAAAAAAGTAGTATAAATAAAAGAAAGGAAGAATAAGAAATTAGTTGCATATGATATATGTAAGATACTGCAAGAGCTTCATTTATAAATATAGGAGTTGTTTGTTTACTTTCATAGCTTACCCCCTTTGAAATGACCTTCCATTTCAACTATCTCACCTAAGATTATTAAGACCTTTTTGGCCAAATTACAACCTGAAAAATACCTCATGATTTTTACTCGCATATGGTACACACTTCCCTTTGGAGAAATTAAGTCATATTTCATTTTTTCTCTTAGAGACTTAGAGAAGGAGGAAAGTAGAGTATCCTAGTTTGATATTTGGATAAAAAAATTGGAGAGTATAAGATTTTAATTAAGAAACCTTTAGACTGTCTATGTTCAGTTTTATTACTATTTTTATTCTTATGATCTTGTGAGTTCTCAAGTTCCTTTTTGTGATGAAATGTTTCATGTTATCCCTTTTGTATTATCCAAGACTTTGCTTGAGGACAAGCAAATCTCAAGTATGAGGAGGTTGATAAGTCTATATTTTAGAATTTTTTATAACTTATTTTTATATGTTTGTCACTTACTTGATGAAAATTTTACACTAATTTATTTAATAATTGCTGCAGTTTTGCATGAATCGATCACTAGTAAATCTTGAAAGTACTTTACTTGCGATTTGATGGAAAGCAAGTGATAAGATTAGGACATAGCTCAAGCTACAAAATTCAAATCACAATGTTTCAAAAATGAGAAAACAAAAAAGTTACATTGTAAATCACAATTTTGACTTAAGAATCACTAAAAAGAGGGTTTGTAGATCACAAATATGAATAAAAGATATTTCAGATATAAACTAGAGTTATTTAGAATAAAAGACTATGAACCTTGAAATTCAGAATTAGAGAAAACTAAATTATTACAAACAGAATAAGAGCAAGGAAAAATGGTAGGATTGACGCAAAAAATAAGGATACTTGTTCATAAGGCAAGTGTAACCGTCGAATAGTAATAAAATGGGTTCTCAAATTGAGTTTTCAGAATATTGTCATACGAAGATTATTTTTTATTATAAAAAATATCGTAATTTAATTGTTAAATAGTGCATAATAAAGTAAAATAAAAATATGAAAGAATTAAGTAAAAATATAATTAAAAGATCAGGAGTGCAACTTCTATCAAGAAAACTATTTGGGATAAACTTAGAGCTTTTGGTTTTAGCTTTACACCTCTTTATGTTCACTCTTAGTTTAATTCCAATCCTGATTTTCTTATGATCGTCAACCACTCATACTAATACTATTGACACTCAATAGTCATGTAATGTGATATTCTTTTCCATAAGTAATTAACACCAATAGTCATACAAGGCAAAAATAAAGGAAAAACATAAAGAGCCTATGAGTTTATTAATTTAACAATGATTAAGAGAAAAAAACTAAGGGAATATTTGTTTTCTATTTTTAAAAATTATTTTCTATTTTAAAATAAAAAAACTTGTTTGTTAATGTAAATTTTAAAAACTATTTTGAAAAATAATTTTTTACTTTAAAACTAAAAACTAAAAGAACTTCTAAGGTGTTTTTCTTTTTAATTTTTTATTTCTCTCCCCTAAAACTCTGAAAATGTGGAGAAGTGTATTTTCATTAATGACAATTTGGTAAATTAAAAAGAAAAAGGTAAATTTTGAAAATAGGTTAAGGTTCTACACCTTCACAGCTCTCATGACATTACCTGACATGATCAAATTCAAGTTCAATACCCTTGCAAAACCCATCAAGCTTGACACTCTTGCGACACATATCAAGTTCAACACCTTCACGTCACGATTGTCAAGCTTAACCTCTACAACACCACCATCAAGCTCACGTTTGATTCTTCCTCTTCCTACATTTTTTTTCTCTTTTTCTTACATTGGTTTAGACTGTGGGGGAAAAAGACCAACAGAAGTACTAGTTCTCTTTATCTTTCTAAGTATAAAGAAAATTTTAAATATAATAGTAATAAAAATATTATTTTTGGAATTTTCAACCATCTTCCTGCAAAAAAAAAAAAAAAAAAAAAAAAAGAATAGTTCAATTTAGCTGAGATTTTGATCTATGCTCAAAAATGGGTTTTTGTACTTTTAGCTTGCCCTTTTTGGTTATGCTTTCTGTTGGCTGGAGGTTGATTGTGATGTTGTTATTCTCATGCTTCCCATTTTCAAGTATGTTAAAAGTTGTCTTGATTTAGTGAAACTTGTTGTTTGTAGTATGTTGAATTTAGTAATTTTTTTCATGGTTACCGTTTTGCTCAATTGACTTGTGTCTCCCCCTTCCTAGAATAATATGATTGACAAGTTTGAATATGTTTATTTATTGTGTGTTTTAATTTGGGTTGTTGAGAATTCTAATAGTTGTCATTTATTATGTGAATTATGTTAAATGTTGTTAATAGAATTTGAATTTAAGATCTCTTTTAAAATAGTAGGAAGGAGCATAAATGATTGATGTAGCTGAGAGACTGTAACACGGTTGTAGGTTATCTTAGATTTATAGAACATGAATTGAAGACAACATAGATATTTAAACATAATAAAGGATTGAGTACAATGACCCATATGACTTGTATTTATTTACATTTTATAATAGACATCTTGATATTTATTAGTGTTGTAGAAAGCCCACCTATTATCTTAAAGTAAAAGAAATTGCTCAGTTCTTTTTATATATAAACGATAGAATCTTGGATTGATATGTTGCAGTAGGTTATTATTTATTTGTGAATTTTCTTGCATTTGGAGTAAGTTGTGATTTAATTTTTAATGTCAATCTCATTCATCTTTGTGGGGGAAGTGATGAAACAATCCCTTGAGTGGTCTTTTTCCTTCAAATTCTGTGATTTGAGGTTTTACAAAAAAATAAATAAATAAAACATTTTTATTTTTTGAGATGTTACATTGGTTATAATTTGTTAGTGTTGTCTTACATCTAGTTTTTTTTTATCACATTTAGTAAAAGAAATTAATACAAATGCAATCCATTTGTGGTACTTTCAAGCATTCCTTTTCATTTGTAACTGAGTATTTGATTGTCAAAGTTCTTTTGCATCTTTTCATTGAATTTAAAGAATGAATTCAATAGTCAGTCATTTGATATTTTTGAATCCTATGTTTATTGTTGAAGACATTGTTAATTCTGGTAGCTTATGTATATATTTTGTGTTTATGTATTCCTTTTTCTTTGATTGATTATTTCTGTATTCCTTTTTCTTTGAATGATGAATGGACACATGCTTGTTGCTGACTTCTTTCAAACTGCAGACTATTTGTTTCATTTGCATGCTCACCAAATTGAACTTCCCTATTGTCTTCAAACCTAGTTAATTGATTATCTTCATTCTTTTGGACATGAAATATTTTCACACTTACTGTTATTTTTTTTTGAAAGACTATGATCTATTATTTTTTCTACTATTTTCACCATGTCCCCAATCCAAATTCTTTTTTAAATACTCTCAATGTCCTTGTATTTTTCTTTTGGTTCTCTACACATTATGTTTACTTATTTTTAATTATCCTTTATGATAGATGACAACTAATATTGATAACAATGAGTCAAAGATTTGGCCTCACTCTATTATTCAGACATTCATTGATATTATGGTTGATGAAGCCACAAAAAAAAATTGTCAAATGGTGTGTTTCACTCTAGAACATAGAATTCAATGACTATGAAGTTAAATTCCATAACAAATTGTTCATATAAAATAGAACAATTAAAAGCAAAGATGCATAGGCTACGAGCTACTTATCGTGAATTTTCTCTACTTTTACAATAAATTAGATTTAGATAGAATGCATAATCCAACACTATCATTGCAAGCGAAGAAGTATGACAAAATTATCTTAGGTATGATTTAATTTAATTATGTTTTTATTTTTATTTAATTTAGTACTCAATAATTAATAATGTATTGACTACTTGCTTATATTATTTTAGGTACATGATAAAGCTGTTTGTAACATCCTCAATTTCTTATTTCAAAATAAATAAATTTTATAGCAAAAGAGAAAAATAGAAGAACTTTTGTTCTATTTTATAAATTTAAGGATTAAATAAAAATAAAACCTACATTCCTCTTATGAAAATTTTATAAGATTTTAAAGGATTTAAAACTTCAAAGGAATAAATTTGAGACTTTAAAGTAATAAATAAAATTTAAATTTATATCTAGTACATTATCTGGTTCACGTGATATACATATAAGTTTAGAATATTATTAAGAACATCTTCAAAAGTATTTATTGCAACAAAATTCACCAAAACATTATAAATTATAAAATTTGACATTAAAGAAATATTTACATAACTTAGTCAACATGAAATGTAATTAGGATAAAATATTATAATTTCTCAAATTGTTCTAGTCCCTACAGAGCAATCTTCCTTCCAATACCACTAGATTATGATCTTAGAACAGACCAGTCATCTTTATCTCTTGACTTTCATTACTTGAAAATATTAGTAAGGATGAAAATCTCCCACCACACTAAATCTCTTTGCTCGACATAAAATTTATATAATACAAAAAATATTGACTAATATATTTCTAATACACATCAATTAACAATAATACTCAAAACACATAAATCGTCATCAGAGCAGAGCACACATCCAACAAATCAATCATTTTTGTAATTATTTATGACATACATTTTATATACTAATTTATATGTTATAATACATGTATTCTATCACATCAATCAATATGTCACAATATGTGTGTCCTAATCGCATTCGTCGAAATATTACAACACATATATCGTAACAGTATTAATTGATATGTTACAATTCATATATTATAATCATACAATCTCTATACTACTTCATGTTCATAACAATTTCACATTTATTACACTTACATATTCGTTGCCTTCGCGATCCTTTGAAGACTTCATAGCATAGATAGCTGCTAGTTAGTTGCAGCAACATAGATACATGTGTGCCGACCTGGCCCCTTTTAGCAAAGGTATAGTCAAGAGTCTCGTTAGGAAATAAGTGTGTGGCCTGTGAATGCTTTCACTTTCAGCAAATCATTGTGCACCTATTTAGAATTAGCATTTACCACCTCATTTTGTCAAGATTTCTCAAATCTTCTCCAGACTTTATACCACAATGTATCTCTGTAACTATCTATACTTACTCTCAACATTTCTCATTTTTTTTATATCTTTCTCATAGATCAACGTGTCATAATAGTGAGTCTTGATCATATAACTTAATGTATTACAATACATGTATTATGAGTACATCTTTTGATGTATCATAATGTATGTATCATAATCACATCCATCAATCTATTCTGGCTCATGCATTATAATCATATTTCTCATAATTCTATCATAATGTCATATCATTTCATTTCATACATAAAACTCTTTCTTCTTTTGAGAACAATACAACACTTTTTATCAATAACCTAATTTCACCCATTTCAAATATATCTCATTCATCAACAAACATTCATCTAACACAAAAGATTCTTAAACAATTTCATACCACACAGATCAATACAATGTGTCAGAGGTCGAACACCTCTGGTCTCAGCCTAATCGTACAACCCAACAACATACACAATTTCTCAGTAATAACAAAGTGGTCTATCCTAAAGTTCAATATCACTTGTTCATACATAAATAATAGTAAAATCTAAATTTTTTTTAAAGCTTAGTTACTCATCTTTTCACTATAAAATTTTATCTAGATGATTTTTGAATTAATTTATTGGTTGTAGTAATACAATTTAGAGAATCATTGGAGTTCTATTATCCAAAATAAAGTGCCGAAGTTAGGATTCAAAAGGGAGTTTTCGTGTCAAACTCTCTATCCTACACATTAAATTTTTAAGAAAACCTTAGTAGTTTAAGGTCCCAATAGAAACTTAGCATTTTTGAACAAAATACCAAGAAGGAGTTAGGGTTTGGGATCAACTCCCCTTACCTGGAAATGAGTCCTCAGATTGAGATTTCCTAGAGAGCTAAGGGAGAGGTACAACAACGTCTTAATAGAGGATATCGTCTTAGGGGTTAAGGTTTCCTTGAATAGCACAAAGTATAAACCTTTAGGTCGGATAAAATGGAGAAATAAGAATGAAGATGAAGAATCAAACACAAAGAAACTTACTTGGATCTGAATGGTTGAGTTTCCAAGCCTGAATTCGAAAAAAGATTGAAGTTTGAAGGAGGATTTTTGAGAAGAGAGGGTGAGAGATCAGAGAGAATAGAGGAAAGGTTAAAATTTTGGATTGTAATATAAGTTTTCTAGGTTGACGGCTTTTAAATACTCCTTAACTCACGATATTCTCGCTACAATGAGCCAATTCTCGCTACAGCGAGCCCTCCTCTTGTTACAGCAAAAAAATCAGACAAAATTTTCCTTTGTTGTTTTTCATTCTAGCTATAATGAGACTTCCTCGCTCCAGCGAGAGCATCCTCGCTACAGCGAGAAAGTATCAGATTACCTGATTCTGGAAGCATCTTTCTCGCTACAGCAAGAGATATATATCCTACAACCAAAACTCATTTTTTCTATACAAGGGCCACAAAATTGAGAGTGTTGCACTGTTCAATTTCAAAAGAAAGAATGTGACCATTATAAGTTATTAGGAATGATATTCAACAGATGTGCTGCAGTTGAAGCACTTCATCATTCATATACCTAAGATTCACCAAATACAAATGAAGAAAATGAGCTTGAAAATTAATACCTCAATAGTGAGAGTTATGTAAATGTTGATAATGATAGCTCAAATGATGACATGGTAGAAGTGGAGTGCATCACACATTTTGAAAAACACAATTCAAGTAAAAGAGCAAAAGTCTAGGAAAGAGTCTAGGACATTACAAATGGAAGAGACACTTGCAACATGGGCTAAAGCATCTAAGGCAAAAGCTGAGAATTATAAGGTTACGAGTATGAAGGCTACTTCCTCCTTTTCTACACTAGATCATTTTATTACTAAGTGTGTGATTGCCCTTGAAGAGAGTGATGGCATGCCAGATGACATTTATGTGAAATCCTTAAAAAAATTTAAGAAGCCTGATTGAAGAGAAATGTTTCTTGCCATGTCTATTGATAGGAAACAAGCATGGTTATTTAGGCTTTAAGGATAAAATTTTAGCCATCTTTTTAGTATCTTTGTTTATTATTTTTTTGATTATATTTTTAACTTATGGTGAACATTCATTTATGTGTTTTTATGAACTACTTTATAATTTATGTTATGTTATTGCACTTTTATTATATAATTTTCATTGAATGTCTTTTTTATCAATGTTTTTTGTGGAATTATATGACATGTTATAATCATAATGGATATTGACAAAAGTGGTGATTCTTCTTCTGATTCAAGTGGTGATGAGTTAGCTGAGTTTCTTTTAATGAACATACTATGATTATGATCATAAATTTCTGAACAAAAGAAACGTTCAAACATATGCATTAAGTGGTCATGATTATACTCATGAGTTATTAAATGGAGCTGGAGTAACTTGTTTCAAGTTAGTTCGTATGAAGAAGGATTACTTTGTTAAATTTTGTGATGAGTTAAGGGCAAAAAGTTACTTAAGTGACTCAAGAAATGTACTTCTTGAAGAGAAGGTTGCTATATTTTTATTTATAATTGGGTAGAATGTTCATCATAAAGTTGTTGCATATTGCTTTCAGCACTCAATAGAAACAATTTTCCATTATTTTAAGCAAGGATTAAGAGTAGTGTACTTATTGGAAAAATAGCTGATAAAACAAGAATCTACAAAATTGCCTAACAAGATTAGAAATGAGTCAAAATATTATCCTTAGTTCAAGATATGTATGTAATATTTATTTATTATTTTAATTAGTTCTAATTTTATTCTTTTATTTTATCTTGTTTTAATTTTTTATTTTGGGTTATTGTTATTGAACTGCATAAGTGCAATTGATGGTACTCATATAAGTGCACGAGTTCCTGCTGAAAATAAATTGCATGCAAAGATAGAAAAACAACTATCATACAAAATGTTATGTGTGCTTGTTATTTTAATATGATGTTTACATTTGTGTATTTGGGATGAAAAGGAAGAACATATGATTCACAAGTTTTTTTGGATGCACTTACCAACCCAAATGCAAATTTTCCATAGCCATCTAAAGTTGAGTACTTATATTATAACTCAACTATTTTTAATTGATTAAAAAATTTTCATAAATATATATTCTTGTGATGTACTTTTATTCTATCTTGTTGATTCTGCCTATCCATGTACAGGAGGTTTTCTTTCCCCTGATAGGAGAGAAAGATATCATGCACAAGAATATAGAGGCCAAGTTAGGCAACCAAAAAGTCCTATAGAGTTATTCAACTATGGACACTTTTTTTTGGGAATAACTGAGTGTTGCTTCGCAATTTTAAAAAACAAATTTACTATTTTGAAGTTGATGCCTCTATATAAACCTTCTAGGCAATAACTTATAGTAACGACGGGTTGTGCTATTCATATTTACATACGAAAGTGAAATTTGAATAATGATTTATTTAGGTTATGGGAAGAAATGGATCTTATAGAAATTGAGCATGAGAATAAAGGTTCGAGCATGGAAGAAACTAGTTCTAATAATTATAATTTAGTTAGATTATCTTATGAAGGTGCAACAGAGATGACAACATTTAGGGATCGTATTACAAATCAAATATGGACATAATATAACAACTAGGTAGTATTAGTTTATATATTATACAGTTACAAATAATTATATATATGTTGCAGAATTTATTCTTAATATACATATTCACTTTTTTATTGTATCAATATTATTTACTTATTTTCTTTGTGATATTACCTATTCATACTATTTATATCTTTTATTAAAAATTATTTTAATATTAAAATTAATCATTTTTTAGTTTAATATTAATTTTTTTGTAATTTTCATAATTTATGAAACCCTTTGCATTACAAGTATTAATTTAATTTAATATTAAATTTTGATATTTTAATAATTTTTCAATTCAATATTTTATTTTAAATATAAAAAATATATTTAAGTAAATAAAAAAATACTAAAATTAAATATCATATATATATAATTTAAAATACTAAATAAAAAATAAATAAAATCAAACACATTTTTTTCAGTTTTTAAAATTTTTTTAAAAACAAATTTGTCAAACAAGTTTTCTTATTTTCTTATCTTAAAAATAGTTTTAAAAACTAAACTACAAAACACATTTTATTTTCATTTTTCTTAAAAACAATTTTCTAAAATTGTTTTAAAATGTAATTTTTAAAATCTAAAAAGTAAAACTAAATCAAACAAGCCTAAGTTTAGTCCAATTAATTTTTTGGTCTTATTTTACCTTATAGACCTATTAACTACATATGGTTTGATTGCCTATAATGCAATCAATTATGATATATTAAGAGTGGACAATTCTTAACATAAAAATCACATAAAGCGTGAAAAGGATCTACCCTATCCTTAGCTATGAACTTAGCTACTCCTAATGAAACCCAAATCCATTCAAAATAGAAACGCAAATTAAAAGAATTCCAAGGAAAAAAAGATGAGAAGAGTTCTTGTCCTCAAGACGCGCGCCACTTGTTTTGACTTTGGAAGGGTATCTTATATCTTTATCGATGATTTCCACTCTCAAACAGCTCAAGAGTTGTCAAAAGTTGGCTAGGTAAAAAGTGTCAAGTCAAAAGGTTTTCAAGAGAAAGAAGAGTCTCATCTTCAAGTGTGTGAAGTCTCTTTAAATAGAGTGTAGAATCTGAGAAAAGATCATGATTCAACCCCCAAAAGATATGCTTAATCTATAGAAAGATATCTATTATATCAATCGAGAAATTTTATATTTAGGTTCAAATTCTAAATTTAAAAATTGAAATTTGAATTCAGTTGCTGATTCATAAGCAAGGTCGTACATAGCCTCTAATGTGATTGTGTGTGGTCATGAAGCATTTATAGACTAGTTATGAAGCAAGATTGTGCTTCCTGTTGAGTGTGGTCATATTTTCTATTAAATTACATCCACTTGAGACCAAAAAGCATTAGGTAACTTTTTTATGCTAAATTGTAATAAATAATAAGTAAATTAATGAAAAATCCTTATCAAATAAGGGCCTAACATATATAAAAATATGTCTTTAAAACACCCCAAAATATGGACTCAGCAATACTTAATAAGCCAAAAAATTGTCACAAGGATGAGTGAATTCTTCATAGAATCAATAGTTGTGAGGAAGAATCCTAACAGAGAAATACTCACAATAATTTGATTCCAATTATGTGTCATCTTCAATTCATCTTTGAGTGTTTTAATACAATTCAATTTAGGAGTTTGCTCACTTGGACTTGACAAAATATAACAAAAACTAAGCCCTTTAGCACCAACATGATATTTATGTTTTAGCAATTAAGTGGTCATATTTGACTTCAAGTGCCTAGGTTATAGTTCTAACATCATTCTCTCAATAAATAAGTCTCCACTCTCTTCTCTACTAAATGATTCTGATTGAGAACTTTTACTTAATCTCTACATTATCCTTTAACACCATAATCTTCTTAGTGGGACACTCAGAAGCTATGTGTTCTTTGCTCAAACACTTAAAACATTTTATATCTTTAGATTAAGACTTGTTAGTCACTTCTTTTTCTTTGTTTTGGGTGGGTTATGGTGTTGCCATAGGTACCCTAGAAGATGAAGTTCCCTCCTTCTTAAACTTGTTGTTCACCTATAATTATCAAAATTGGAGGAACTTTTTCTCACACATTTTCTTTTTAGTTGTTGTTCTACTTTCATAGCATGGTGAACTAGGTCTTTCATCTCAACAAAATTTTAAAAGCTCAATAACATTCCTTATGTGTCCATTCAAACCATAACGAATCTAGCCATGGTAACTTCTTTTTTCTCCTCAAAATTGGCTCATATTATAGCTATTTCTAACTCTTTATAATATTCGTCCACATTCCTATTAATCTAACTTTTAAATAAAAAAATGATATCTCAAATAGATGAAGCTCAATCTTTGTTACATCAAATTTAAGCACATTATTTAAAAATATTTAAGTTTAATTCTATATTTTATTAGGTAAATTCTAATTTCAACTTGTCATATAATTAATAATTTTTAACTTTAAAAGATGTTGTGTAACTTTGAAAAACGTAATAATTATTAAAATTTATATTTAAATTCACCTTTATAACAAATTTTTTAAATTGTCAACTTTTTATATTTTTTTAAATATTTATTATGATTTTTAACAATAATTCAAGTAATCATTAATATATTAAGTTGAGATTCATGTGCATCAAATACAATATAAATTTATTTTTAAAACAAAAATTAAACATCATCTAAATACAAGCAATTATAATTAAAAAAAATTAAAATTACACCTACATTAAAGTGTAGAGACTAAAAGCACAGTTGAGCTAAATTTTTGTCATAAAAATTATTTAATTATATTATAAATTTTTTATTAGTATATTTTTTTGGTAAAATTAATTTATTTAATAAAAAAATAGTTTAATGATTAAATTAATAATTTTTATTATAAGATTATTAATAAAATAATTTTTATAACAATTACATTCAAATCAATTTAATTCTAAATAAAAATATCAATAATTCCTAATATTATATATTATGGTATTTGACGGTAAACAAATGACGTTTTTCAGACGAGGGAGCATTGAAAAAGGCGAGGTAACCATTATATTACCTCGTTAATGATAAAAGAAAAATGTTTCAGGACTCTTGTGCAGTGACTATTATAGAATAATACTATCAAATTGTAATTAGAATAAAATACTATTAATAAATATATTTAGGACGCATATTAAAAAATAAAAGTAATTTGATTAAAAATTAAAAATTTATACAAAACTTAATAATACAACTCTCACAATTTATAATTTTAAAAAATAAAATTTAACAACTTTTTATTTATAATGAAAATGAATATGAAAAAAAGTAAATGATAAAAGAAATATATTTTTACTAAAGAAAAAGAGTGAGATTATTTTAGATAAAATTTTAAATAAATACTTATATAAAAATAAAATAAAACTTCTTTTATATGTTAAAAAAATTATTTTAAAATTTTTTATGAGTTAAAGAGGATTTTTAAAAAAGAAATATGAATTATTTAAATTTTCAAAAAATATTTAATTATTATTCTTATAAAAAGTTTATTAAAAAAATTGTAAATTAGACTTAAATTAGGGTACTGGGCTTGTGATGGTGTAAAGTATCCCATACGTGTGACTCCTTGTCCTTGGGCAGATAGATATACATCCCACTTAGCGATATTCACGCACTTCAAATAAACTTTCTGTCATCTAATTATATGCCTTATTGACAATTTGATTCACTCTCATTCGAGACTTTTGACATTCTGTTACGTTCACTACGGTGGAAGATAAATATATTTAAGTGAAAATAAAAATTTATTTTTCAGTTTGGGAGTAGAGGTGAGAGCTAAAAGACAAAGAAGAAAGTTGGATATATAAGGGAAGAAAAAGATTCAACATAGAAGTTACAAAAAAAAAAAGAAAAAAGTAAAAAATTGTGAAAAATTCATTGAAACAAATTTTATTTTATTTTTTACAAAAATTAAAAGTAGACGGTAGTGTTTGTTACAACAAAAAAGAATTGAGATCTATGGTATAATTTTTGTCAGTCAAATTTATGTGTTTCGTTATTTTTTTAAAAAAAATTACTCAATTTAATAATACTGTAGACTATTTAAAAAATATTTTTTCAAATTTAACGGTTAAGTTATTTAAGTAAATGCAAATGATATAATGATATTATTACGTAGATTTATGTTGTTTTATTATTATTATTATTATTTTAATAATGTCTCAAGACTGGTATTTTCTTTTATTTAAAAGTTTCAAATCCGTTAACTAATTATATATAAATTTAGATTCACTACCTTAATAGAAAAATTAAATTTATTTCAATTATTTTTATACTTCCTTTAATTGTCAACTGGGAGATACCCTTGTTATAAATATAAATTTATATATTTAATATAACTAATTATCTAAAAATATTCTTTATTTCTTTAAAACATTATATCATCAACTAGGTTAAAAATAAACTTTTAAATCAGACTAAACTTTTTAAAAATGAGATGTCAAATAAAAATAGACTAAAATCAAATCAGTCAAATTTTCTCTAATAATGAATTCATAGTTGTCTCAATATTTTATTAATTGTCTTAAGTCTCTGTTTAGTAGATAAGATAAAATAAAAAGAAAATATAAAAGTTAAATGTGATTTTAATTATGCTTTTAGTCTTTAGTTTGAGTTATATGTGGTTTTAACTTTCAAGTTTTTTAATAGTTAATTAAAATTTTGTATTCTTCAAATTATGCAAATATTTTTGGAATTTGCATAGACCTCTTTTTTTTTTTATCTATTTAAAAGTTAATTTTTTAATCCAAAATTTTGTGAAATTTTACTGATATGGAATATGAAAATTATTTTAAAAGCTTAGAAGCTAGAAATTTAGCGAAATTTTGATAAAATTATAATATATATATATATATATATATATATATATATATAAAAGATAGGAGATTAGAGTCTAACAAGAAGAATATTTGAGATTTTTTTATTGAGTTAAATTTAATGTTTTTAATTGGTGACTTTTAAGTTAAATATAATTTAATCAGATGACCAAATTTGTAAAAATTTAAAGGCAAAGAAACTAAATCACCTTGAAAAAACTTTAAAAGAATACAATTACACATAATATAAATTAGAAGAATAAGTTATTTATATTAATTTATTTTTATAGATGTGGTTCTTTATATTTTTTAAAATAAATTATTAAAAATTTTAAAAAATATTTTGGTTATAAATTAAAATAATAAATCTACAATGAAGTATTTATTCTATAATTTTTTAAAAGCGTGTTCAAAATGCATAATAGATTCCTCGTCAAAAGATTGTTACAGTGTGACAAGAAGTTGTAACTTTGAAATTATAAGAATATAATTGTGCTAAAATTTTGGATCAAAAGTTATCATGTTCATGCTAATTTTACTTAACTCGATTTGGACTAATCGGTTTTTAGGGAAAAAAAACATTATAATGTAACAAGTAGATTGTTTAAATAAGGCTTCAACAGTGTTAGAGTAGAAAATGAAAAGGGACTCCATAATCTCTCATCAACAGTGAACGAAACAATCGCTTCTTATTTTAATATTGCTCTTCCCTCCTCTATATTTGTATGAAGTCGCTTAATTTATTTTAAAATTAATATAAAATACTTATCTTAAATAAATAACTTTTCATATATTTAAAAATTCTCAAAATTAGTGGGAGTATTGCAGTGTGAAAGATAGCAGGGTAAATTGTAAAAATGTGTCGGTGGTCATAGTGGAAATTAAAGAGATTTATTCCAAACGAAAAGAATGGAAAATTGCAAAGAAAGTAGGTTATTTTAGTATTTTTATAGTTTCTTTTTATTATTATTTTATATTTAAAAATTAAGAATCAATAGTTTTTAAAATTTTTAAAAACTAAAATACCTTAATTTATATAAACTTAAGAAATGATTTGAGGATTTTTACAAGTGTTAATAACGTATTTTTAATTTTAAAATTTCTAAAAAAAATTTAAAAAAATAAAAAATTAATGAAGTTAGCAGCGAGATTCATAAAATTTTTGTATGTGAAATTTACATTAATTTTAACTAATGCTTAAGAAATATCTAAAAAAAGTATGTTAGAGAATATATTAATGTGTTTGTTTTTATTTTTATTTTATTTATCTTCTTTATAAAAATAAATAACAAATTAATAAAATAAAAAATAATAAATTTATCTGATACATTTGTATTATATTATAAAAATGTTCATAATATAAAATAGTTAAATTGATAATTTATGTATTAAATAAATAAATTTATTTATTTTATAGATAATTGATAAGTTTTTATTAATATAAATTAATAATAAACAAAATATATATTTTTTAATAATCAAGACTATAACATGTAACTTTTCAGAATGCCATCGCCACAAAAATTACGATCACATAAACATTTTTGCATAACCCTCTTATAAAGAAAAATAAAGTGATGAATAGAGGAATAAAATAGTACCTGACAATCTGGATTTGTCCCGACATACATTGACATATCCTTAACAACAAAGGGATATTGATGACTACCAAAATCTACGACCAGAACGCTCAGCTTTCTCATGCTTTTCCATTCTGTCGTGCTTCTTTTCAATCAAGGGACAAACAGCACTAAAGTCTTAAGCTAACAATGCCTTTCGTCACAAAACAGTGGATACTGTTATACACGACATTAATTATTAAGCATGGACTTAAGCAAACGTTACGAGTCTACACTATCTTTTTTTTGTTTTTACTGAATTCACGTGGCAGTGAAAAGACAAGAAGATGATGACATTGATGGATGAAATAAGATTATAACACAAATTTTTCTGGGGAGGAGCCGATCGATCGAGGGTGGAATGCATGCACTGTTTTTAGAAGATAAAAAATATTTTGATTATATTCTTAATCGGTGTTCAGAAATCTCTAAAGAAAAGTAAATGCAGAGTTTGTTAGTCAAAGAATAATAAAGCTTGAGGATGGCTAAATTAGGAGAAATTAAAAAAGAAAGACATGAAATCAAAATTGTTTTTGTATGGATGGCAAGGGAAGAGTATTTTGATTTGCGTGGACCACTTGGGCCCAAAATAGACCTAAAGCTTGGACATTATGAAGGAATGGCATTACTGGTAATCAAGGTTTGGCCCAAAGCTGGCCACGCACATGAATTAATAGCCTTACTGACATGAATGGACCCCCGAACACGCTGTATGCAAGTACGGACACACCCTGACATACGTCATTGTCGGAGGAGTGACTGTTGTTCTCACTTTCTTGAAGAGAAAAGAAAAGATGTCTGTGAATCTGCTAATGGATGTGACAAAGAAGAGAGCTCCCACTCAACACAAAGCAAACATATTGATCATATGGTTTTGCATTTCCTCAGTGAGTAATTTGTGTATATGTTTCTTGATGTTTTATAATCTCCAATATTTCTATTTGTTTGTTAATTTGACAATGTTGTTACAATTGCATATGTTTATCAGTCTTTTATCTTGGCAACTTGCTGGAAATAGCTAGTGTCAGCCTGGTGAGTGCCTCATAATTTTTCAATTTTGTGGCATAAAATTCAACGCACAACAGAAACAGGTATTACTTGATTTATCAAACTCATTACTAGTTCTAATTTCATCTTGCCATGTAAGTGACAATTTTTAACTCTAAAAGACGGTGTGTGACTTTTAAAAGGATAATAATTATTAAAATTTATATTTAAATTCACTCTTGTTACAAAAAGTTTAAAATTTTCATCATCTTTTATATTTTTTTAAAATATTTATTATGGTTTTTAACATTGGTTGAATTGACCATTAAAATATTAAGTTGATAATCGATGTACAAGCATGTACATGGACAGGTCGATACTTGATTTTGCATCACGTATTGTATCTGATACTTCTTCTTTACAGATAATAATAAGGAAGAGAATGAAATTGAAGTTATTTCTGTTTCTAGGCAATGGACAGCAATTTATGATAATTAACAATTATTTCTAATTTCTATTTTACTTTTACTAATGTCCAAAAGGAACCCTTCATTAGAATATTATATTTATTATGTATGAAACTTTATATGTATATACTGCATAATTTGTATATTTTAGAAACAATGTTATCAATGTATCGCTGAAGCCTGAATCATTGCTTGGCCCTCGTTCAACTTGGCCAGTTGATATTTTTTACAGGCAATTTTCATTTTGGAATATTGCAGATTGATAGATTCAAACATTTTAGTTTTAACGGCAACTAAACTTGAATTCTTTGTAAAATTTTTAAATATTAAATATATATAATTTTTTATTTAATATTTACTTTACTTTAAAAATTTATTAAAAAATTATTACAAAACCCTTCTAAATATACGTGCTAATTATCTGTATGTATCCCATTTGACAATATGCCTTAAAAAAAATACAATTTATAATGCTACCTGGCGGACTAAATGATTTATAAATATTTATGAAATTTTTAAATGTTTATATAAAATAATAAAAAATTAAGTAATAATTTTAATTTTAAAGTTTAAAATATAATTAACAAAAAAAGTAAAAATTAGACTAATGTAATTCAATTTTAATCTTAAAAAAATATACATAATTAATTATAAAAGAGGATCATTGTAGAAATATCTTGCCAACCAAATTACTACTATCATTTATAATATAAAACTCAGGAGTTGATAAACAACTTAAATAAATTCATGTTAAAATATGATGTTTTGACTTTTAATTTATTTATTCTTTAATCGTTTGAAGTGAACAGGTGATTCAAGCAACGATTATTTTTAATAAATAATAAAACATAACAATCATCCTTGATAAAACAAAACAAAATAATAAATTGCTGCGGACCGAATACGATAATTGATGTTGTTATTGGTAAACTTTATTTTATATTTAAGAACTTGCTTATTTTAAGAAAAACAGATTCATTTTATAGTACCTTCTCTAATTATTTGTATCTATGGTTTTAGCAAAAAATATTTTATTGTTAAAATTAATTTTTTTATCATCATTTTCAAGATTAAATTGATAGAGTATATCATTTTAACAGTTAAAATGATTAATATTTTAAGGACCGATTTTATGATTTATAAAAACACGTGTATTTTTAGAAACTAAAATAAATGATTTTTTAAATATAATTTTTTAGAGTATTTTTTTCATACTTTAAAGATTAAATTGATAAATATATATAATTTTAAAGAACTAAAATAATTAAATTTATAATTGCAAAGATTAAAAATGATCAATTTCTAATACTTTTAAAGACTATTTTTCTGATTTTTTATGAGGAAAAATAAAAAATAAAATACTAAAATATGATATTTTTTAAAAAAAATTACAGAAATATGATAAATTTTTAAAATTTACTAATGAATTTTTTTTTACCTTAATTGGTATTTTAATTTTTAATATATTTTAAAAAAATCACCATTAGCAATTTTTTATACTTTATAATTTTTAGTTGTTTTATGTTTGAATCTTGATACTTGCTCCACGTTTTTATAATTTTTTTAAAATTTTAAATTTTAGTATATATTATTTGTAAATGCTATATACACCAAATTGACATGTCTATAATTTCAAGGATTTATAAAACGATGTATTACTCTCTTTTTTTATTGACATTTTAGTAATTTTTAACTTAAGTTTACTTTTACAGTATCACTTAATAATTATGTTTTTATTTTTTATTAATAACAAATAACTAATTTGTCTTATTTGAATTATGTTTTCCTTTTTAATAATCAGCATCCCTCTAATTATATAGAATATAATGAAAGTATAATAAAGGAATTAATTAATATCTTGTAAAATTAAAACCTTAATTATATTTTTCATTTGATGCGCTATAACTTTAAACAAATAAAAGAAAATGAAGGGAATGATATTTTTCGTTAATCTTGGTCTGTTCAGTACTTTGAATTCAAAGCAAACTTAAAGGCATTACATAAATAAATAGTGATCCATATGCTTAAGAAAGTCCAGCTACTCATATTATCAAACACGCAACAGCATATTCTTTCCTCCGCATTGCTCATGCCTAGTAAAATAATAATATTTTTCTAACTTATACAAAATTTACGCATAATTACAAATTAATAGTATCTTTTATTAAAAATTATAATATTTAATAATACTGAGTTTCATTAAATTTTAATATAATTTTGTTATATATAAATTTTTATACGTAAAATGTAGAAGTTAAAAGAATATAAAAAAGTTAATGTATTCTCTTACTATTTTTTCTAACAATTCTTTTAATATTCAATAAAATATAATATTAAATTGAAAACATTTATTATTTTAAAATATAAAAATATCTAATAATTTTTTATTTAACAATTTAAAAGTTATAGTCACAAAAGGTGAAAGAAATTAAACTTATTTTTTTTTTCAAAGAAATAGAAGTCCGACGTTGGTAAGATGTAGTGTTCTAAAAGAAAGGGTAATCAACCATTGGAAACGTGAACTTAGGGCAACCGTTACTTTAAAAATTAAAAAAAATATGGGAAGAGAAGAAGAACACAACACAAGAGCCGCTAACTGTTATCCTGCGACCTTAACCGTCATCATCTAACGTAAAATAGAATCATTGGGGTTGTGTTCCAAATTAGAATGAGCGTAGCAGTTGTGAACAGCTCCACCGTAACAGAGTTCGTAAAGGACACGGCTAAGTTTGATGGTTTCGTGAATGAATGGTTTGCAATGATAGACAAGAATGGCGATGGAAAGCTTTCGCGTGACGAAATCCGTGGTGGGTTTGGGATGTTTTTGGCCTTAGATTCTGAATCACAGCCACAAGAAGAGATGTTCAAGAGGTTTGATGAAGATGGAAATGGCGCACTCGATCTCAAAGAGTTCAAGTCCTTAATGACTGAGATTATGCATGCAGTTGCTCGTGGCATTGGTGGCTCTCCCATCATTGTCGTTCTTGGCAAAGATAGCTTACTCATCAAGGCTGTTCAACATGAATTGGCAACGCGCTCATCTCCTTCTTGATTTAATATGTATCTTCATATTCTTATTCATATATGTTTCTTTGTTTATTTAACTTAGGTTTCTTCTTGTTATTTTTTGTACATTTAATTTCATTTTCTATGGCTATACTCACCAAGAATTCAATTGTTTGTTCCTTTTGTTGAGGGACTCAACTTCATTTGGGCCTTTAAAAGTTCATTTTTTTGTGTCATGAAAATTTTCATTAGTAACTGCAGATCTGACATGGACAAAAAAAAAAAAAAAACAGAAAATCTGATGATGGTTTTAGATCAATTGTTTCTGATAGATTTGCCCAGCTATAGAAAAAAACTGTGCCTTTTGGTTTTGGTCATGAGATGGATGGTGTTTGAACTTTGAAGTCCTGGTGAGGAGATTCGGTGGAAAAGGGTAATTTAGGTATATAAACTTGAGAATTTTTCCCCTTCTTCTTCAATGCAACGCTTATAGTGCAAATAACTTTAAATTTTGAAGCATAATATACGCTAAATAAATAAATAGTTTTAGAAGAATGACTACAATGGTGGCATGATAGAAGGTTACATATATATGTTTGGTTTGCAAATAATTTTCTTACAACCAATCGTGAATGTCTATTAATTATAAATTAAAATTAGTTATATTTATAAAATATTAATTAATGAATAAGTTATCATTCTCTTCCAAACAATAAGTAGATAAGACATTGAATTTATTGAACTGAAGCTAAAAAGACTGCTAGACGTCTAACGCAAATGAAATAACAGTTAATTAAATTAATGGTTATAAAAAATTAAAATATAGATTTTACACTCTAATATGCTTGTCAGCTGTCTAATGGAAAGCGGGATAATGTGGAGAATTAACACTCCCACTCTTATTTTATGATATGTTACATTTTTATTTTTTATTTTTTTTATATATGCAATATTTTAAAAATATGTTTTAAAAATATACAAAAACACTTTAAGATAGCAGTACAAAAAACTTACTTTGTACCCCGATCATTGATTTTCCAATGCATCTAAAATTCAAAGTTCTAGCTTAGGATATATGACATATCATTTCACGGGAACTGAGAAAGTAATCATTCAAAAAAAATAAAAGGGTCATGGAACATAATTGTTAATTCCGTCTCTTCATTGTTTAATAGGAATGACTTGGAAAGTTGGAGCCTGGAAGTGCAGCCCAGCTCACTAGCATATGAGTCCATAAATAAGGCTTTTCAATATTCAAGCCTTGTCAAAGGCGCAAATCAAGGAAGCCAACAGGAAACTGTATGTAAAAGTCTTAGCAACTGGAGTTTATGATTGTGGATGTGATGATAGAAGCCTCGTATTCTCCCCCTTTTTCTTTTTAATATCAAACAAAGCATTGTGTTCTCATCATTAAAAGATGAGAAAAAGTTAATCACCCTCCCAAACAACCTTTAAAAACATTAAACACACACGAGTCCAAATTTTAACTACCCCATGCTATCAGGGTGCTGTTTTCCCCTAAGCACATAAAGCCAATAACACAAACTCATCCACTCCCATACCATAGTACTAAAAAACAAGCTAACCAAACACTAACTAAATGGTTTGAGAAACACACACGTCCAAACCAAGAAGGAACAAACAAAACAACATGATCCCAGCTTGTTTCAGCCAACCCAACACACCATCAAGCTCAAGCATTACTCAAGTGCCTCAAAATCTGGTAACCTGCATATACCAAACTCATCTTTGCAACTCTCCCACGTACCTTACCCTCACCTGGTCCAGAACCCTTCTCTCTCACTCCTTAACCATTTACGCCCCACACACCTTCTCCATTACCATACCTCTCAAGCCATCAACTTTTTCATTCTTCCGAACAAGACCAGGATCCAAATCCATCTACCTCAGCCGGGCCCACAAACATTCTCGGAAAATCAAACTTTTCTGGGACTTCGCCGGAGCACAGTTTAGTGCTCAAAACTGTGCTGAGCCAGAATCATGCTTCTACCTAGCAATCTGCTGCAATGGAAGACTTGAATTCTTTCTAGGTGATCTTCTCATGCAGTTTACGAATCATCAACACAGTGTGAGTGAACAAAGTCTTGTGTCAAGGAGAGAACACGTGTTTGGGAGCGAGAGTTACGTGTCAAGAGGTGAGTTCATGGGTTCCAAACACGAAATAGAGATTGAATTGTGCAATGGAGATGTGCTGAGAGTGAAAGTGGATGGTGAAGTTCACTTGGTGGTGAAAAGGCTGGCATGGAAATTCAGAGGGAATGAGAAAATCTTCATTGATGGCGTTGAAGTAGAGTTCTACTGGGACGTGTTGAGTTGGGTGGTTGATCATAGTGAGAATGGAAATGGCAATGGCAATGGTGTTTTTGTGTTTCAAGTAGGTGACGGTGGCGCCGTGTGGCCTGAAATGGTGGGTCCAGAGAAGAAGTTGATGAAGAAGAGGTTGGTGGGACCCAATATGTCGCCGGCGATCATGACACTGTTACCTTCGCCGTCGAGCTCCGGCGTGTGGCAGTGGACGGAGGAGAGCAGTGATGGTGGGAGGAGCTCCTGCTCTTCATCTACCAGATCGTGTGGGATTAATGGTGGGTTCTCTTTGTTGCTCTATGCTTGGAAGAGAAATTAGAGTTTGAAATTTTGCACATTTATGATTTCAAATTGTGATTATTAATTCAACTTCTGTGTTTTTCATTGGATTTCTGCTTTGAATTGCTCTGGATTTGCGAGCAAAGCATTTTCTTGTATACTCACCTAATCACCTTTCTTTCTTGTACAGTAATTTCTCTTGCAATTTCTTTATCTGAAATTTGTCTTATATATGTTTATTCATTTCTGGATTCAATAACAAAATAGTGAAACTTTATATGTAGCTCGGATGAGTTCTATAAAAATGTAACAGTGATTGCACCCACAAAAGAATATAAAATCTTTGAATGTCTATCTCGATGGGTACCCTCTAAAATAGTGATCACAATATTTTGAATTCTTGACGTTGCTTCAGTTTAATTTCCCGATGCAGAAACCAAATTCAAAAGGCACACTCATGAGTCGGGTAAGGTTCCGACACAAAAGTACCGCTTAATATATGTGTCTATATATATAGACACTTTAAAGTTTATGGCAAGCAAAATTGCAACCAGGCGTCCACACATACAGTGTACAATTCCACCTTGGATTCTCAAGATTTAATAATTCCAAAGCAGTATCATAGACCCCAATAGCCATCATATGGTATGCAGAATACAGATATAAACAATATTTTTCCTTTAAAGATGAGCATGGGCTTGGTGGAGATTCTCTGCAACACGATTGTTTTATTTACTCCTACCATTTTCTAATAATAAAGTAACCCGGGCTTCAGAGCTTGTGCGTAACGAATTCATAGACTCATTGAGTGGGCTGGCTATTGAAACAGTGAGCCACATCTTTAGAGATTGCATTCCTAAGTCATCGTGTTCCATCATCCTATATTCTGTGCTAAATGAATTCAAATGAATTAACATGCATGAATTCAATCCTGGTTTGAACTCCTTGGATTATCTCTATTGCTATATAGAATACTGTTTGGTCAAAAAGCAATCACAAAACATTCATCATTTAACCACAACCAAAAGATGGTATAAAGAAGCTACTCATACCAAGTCCACTGAAGTTTGGTATTGGGATGTTATGAGTGAGGGTCATACTGTTTGTAAAAAGAAGTTTAATTTCAAGCTTTAAGATATTTTAAAGTAATCTTGAACTTGCTGGCTGTGCTTCACTTGTCTGAGATAGTAGAGGCAAATGATTATGGAGTCTCATAGCAAAATGGTTGTTTAACAGCATTATGGCCCTGAACTTTATAGTCTAAAGATGCTCTTTACTCTTGTATTGCAAATTGAATCTCTCACCCCCATCATTATAAAAACAGGCGCACTTCTTATGATGCAAATGATAAAAGCTGATCCTTCAATTGATAATTTGAATTACTCCATACTTCTTACAGGCCGCAGGCAAGTATAGAGAGGGCAAAAGACTTGATGGAAAATGGAATATGGAATATTTTTTTCCCTTCTTAGTGTATTTTCAACACATTTAAAAAAAAAAAATTGTGACAGCTATGTACTTATCGGATGACTGTTTCTATTTTTAATGCAGCATTGCATTGAAGCTAAAATTTGAAAAACAAAAATTTAATATCCTGCAATTCTGTCAAGTTTTAGCGCAAAACTTTCGTTTTTTCATGTTTTGGGTTGATCTATTTATATAAACTATTTAGCAAATACTTCTAGTTGGAGTTACACCTAGAGGAAAAATAAGCAAGATATACAGAAAAATTGACAGGCTTCAATGGCGTCTTTAACCACTGCATAAATTAAGAATCATCAGTGCTTTCATGAAATACATGTTAGTTAACTTAACCAAGTGATGCCCATTGACTAGACCAATAAAGAGTGACTTGTGAATGCAAAATTTCATGGCATTCAACCGCCCGAGTTTTCAAATTCAAAGGTGAAAATCTGCAGAATTGCTTCAAGTGCAGAAACATTCCATCTCTCAACATGCCTAACAATCTGTCATGCAAAAAACTTGGGAGCACTAGTTAATATGTATCTCAAATTGTAGTAATAAATGGAAATATATATACAGCAGAAAGACAAGAATACATTTTGATACTGACTTTGAAATCTCCATTTAACTCATAAAATGTTCTTCCATCAATGGAAATCAGAGGCCTCCAAGGAAGCTTTATGTTGGTCCTGTATATCAGTTCCCCCAAAAAAAATTAAAACAAAGAAGTTGAGAATTTTATTAGTGACGATAAGCGTTGTTTCTAGATTATCATTACAGTGGTGCAGAAAATCTTCAAGGACCGTTTTAGCACAAAACTACTTGTTTGTGTTAAAAATGATTCCAAAACTTTTATGCATTTTCAGAAACATAACAGCACTGCTTCTACAATGGAATTACAGCACATTGCTCTCAGAATCATATTATCATTATTTGAACAATGTGGCAAACTGGTAGCTAATATGAGCCGTATATATGAAAATATAGATAGATAGAAATATAGAATCTTGAAAACCTTATCCCAAGATTGAGGGGATATAAAGTGTTGGATAAAGGAAAATTGGATGTTACATTAACACACACAAGGAGCAGGATATGTACCTTAGTTTCCAAGATGCCAGCACAAAATTTGTGTCAGAATCAACATCCTGCATTTATGAATTTATATCATGAGCAAGGTATGAAGAAGACTGTTTCTCTAGAAACCAATGCCTCTCGTGTAGTTAGATTTAGAGACTGATCAAAAGAAATTCTATAGACAACAAATAAAAAGAATAATAAACCTTCTAACTCTTTGAAGTCCAATGTGATAAGGTGTTTAGTTTTTACATGGACAAAAGCCCCGAGATTATCCAGTTAAAATATCAGGATTTTCAGTTTACTAAGCAAGACATAAAGAACTTAACAAAGAGAAAGAGAGAAATAGATCATTTTTAAGGGTCCAAACTCCACAACAAACGGGTATAAAAGTATCAAGACCATATGGAATGGATAACGACCTTCACAGGTAAGTGGAATTGAATGAAAGTTTCAATGGTCAAGATCCTCTGTCATGCAAAGTTTCAGGTCCAATAATATACTACTGAGGTGGGGCCTTCAAACTTGGCATAATATAATTTCGTTTACACCTATAAAACCTGATCACTTTTAACACATAACTACAGAATATCGGAAGTCCATGTAGGAACTCTTAAGTTCTCTAACACTTTGCACACACACTCAGACAATTGAAAGAAGCAGAAAATGCAGAGAGGAAGGGAGGAAGGAGGAGAGTTAGAGAGAGATTTCAACAACAGTAACTACAATTAATGTGAATAAACCGGTCCTTATATACCAGTGAATGAATACAAATGAACCACCTATCTTCCTATAATTGGAACCTTAACTAACTAACAAGGATATGAATTATTTACAACATCTCCCATAATTCACATTCCTATGAAGCTTTCATTATGACTTTGCTTCTAAACTCTTCAACTTTGCTCTTCTTCATGGGCTTGGTTAGAAAATCTGCTAGGTTTTCTTCTGACTTGCAGTAAGCCACTTGAATCTTCCCTTTGCTCACTTTGTCCCTAATGAAGTGTTACTTGCTCTCTATATGCTTGCTGTTGCTGTGACCTATGGGATATTTTGCAAGGTTTATTGCAGATTTGTTGTCAATCAGTAGAGTTACATAACCTTCTTCTTGGATTTTCATTTCTTTCAGCAGCTTCCCAAGCCATAAACCTTGGCATGTTCCCATGGATACAGCTACATATTCAGCCTCACAGGTTGATAAGGCAATTGAATCTTCCTTTTTTGAGTACCAAGAGATTGGTGAACCACCATACATGAAGATGTACCCAGCTGTACTCTTCCTATCATCATTATCCTTTCTCCAGTCAGAAAATGTAAAACCAACCAATTCTGCATGTTTTCTGTTTATGCCTTTAGGAAGTAAAACTCCATAGTTCAAGGTACCTTTGATTTACCTAAGAATTCTCTTTGCAGCCATCATATGAGGAGTCTTAGGAGCTTGCATGTACCTACTTATCAGACCATCATTGAAGGCTAAATTTGGCCTTGTATTACATAGGTATCTTGAGGAACCTACAATCTGTCTGTGTAGGGTGACATCAACAGCTTCACCTTCACTCTTCAGGCTCACAACCAGTCCTGTTTCTGCAGGTGTAGTAGCCATATTGCAATCAAACATTCTAAATTTTCTCAACGAATCTTCTGCATACTTGCTTTGATGCATAAGAATTCCTTTTTCTGTTTCCTTGAACTCAATACCAAGAAAGTAGGACAAGAGACCTAAATCTGTCATCTCAAACTGTTTCATCAGTAAGTTGTTGACTTTGGCAATTTCATGAGCCTTATAGCTAGTAATCAGCAAATCATCAACATAGAGACACAATATAATAAGCTCAGCTTCAGTTTTACCTTTAACATATATACCATGTTCTAAAATACACTTTGAGAATCCAAGCTCAATAAGCACACTGTCTATCTTCTTGTTCCAAGCTCGAGGAGCTTTTCTTAGCCCATACGAGGCTTTCCTTAACTTATAGACTTTCATTTCTTAATCAGCTACTTTAAAACCTAGTGGCTGCTCAACATATACCTCTTCTTCAAGGGGAGCATTTAAAAATGCAGACTTGACATCAAGTTGGTGCATTGTCCAACCCTTTAGACTAGCTATGGCTACCACAAATCTCACTGTCTCTATTCTTGCCACAGGTACAAAAATATCACTAAAATCAACACCTTCCCTATGTAGGAATCCCTTGGCTACCAGTCTAGCCTTGTACTTGATTATTTCACCACTTGAACTTCTCTTTATCTTGTAAACCCATTTCACTGCTATAAGCCTTTTCTTTTGTGGTAGAGACACTAAGTCCCAAGTCTTATTCTTCTCGATAGACTTGAGCTCTTCTTTCATAGCAAAAATCCAATTTGGATCTTTTAAGCCCTCTTTTATATTTACTAGTTCAGCTCCTGCAAATAGAGCTAAGTGGACTAAATCACCATCCTTATTCACTTCATCATCAGCATAAGTCTCATAATCATTTAGATTTCGTGTAGGCTGCCTGATCCTCTGAGATCTTCTTGGATTCATTCCAATATCAGTAGCTGATCTATCATAATCACTAGATTCATCAAACACTATATTAGTTGACTTGGCTGCTGAGTCTTTTTCCCAATTCCACTTCTCAGATTCATCAAACACTATGTCTTTACTGACCATCACCTTCATCTTCCTAGGATCAAGTAATCTGTAACCACTAGTTGCATGATAACCTATCATGATCACTTGCTCACCTTTATCATCAAGTTTCTGCCTCAGCTGATCAGGAATATGTCTATAGCATAAGGATCCAAATATCCTGAGATGATTCACATCAGGCTTGGTTTCTGTCCAAGCTTCCTCAAGTGTTACATCTTTCAATCTTCTAGAGGGACATCTATTCAGAAGATATACTACTGTAGCAGCAGCTTCACTCCACAAGTTGTGTGGCAGTTCCTTGCACTTTAACATGCTCCTGATCATGTTCATAATGGTCCAACACCATTGTGTTGTGGTGTGTAGGATGGTGTATGTTCATGACAAATACCAACCTTATCGCAGAACTCATTGAATTCCCTTGAGGTGTACTCTCCACCACCATCAGTCCTCAAAATTTTAATATGAGTCCCACACTGCTTTTCTACAAGTGCTTTGAACTTCTTAAAAATAGTAAGCACATCACTTTTCTTCTTAATCATATAAATCCATGTTTTTCTAGTCAAATCATCAATAAATGTCACAAAATACCTGCTTCCTCCAAGAGACTCAATTTGTAGAGGACCACATACATCTGAATAGATGACCTCAAGCTTTTGCTTTGACTTAATAGGAACAAACTTTTTGAATGTGCTCCTGGTTTGCTTGCATTCCAAGCATTCTTTGCATTTCTCCAAGGGCAACCTCATCTTTGGAACACCTTTAACCATTTCATGAATTTGACTTAAGTCTTTAAAATTTAGATGACCTAGCATGTAATGCCATAGCCATTCCCCCTTGCTTGTAGCAGCACTGAGACATTGATGTTCAAGTACCTGAATACCTACTTTAAAGGTTCTATTTCTGGACCAAGGAGATTTGAGCACAAGTCTCTTATGTGAATCATAAACTTTCAAAACCTTCTCTTATGTGAATCATAAACTTAAGAGATTACATTTCATACTAGGGACATAGAGGACATCTTCTATATAGGATTCCTTGCCATCCTTTCTCTTGATCAAGACTTTGCCTAGTCCTTCTGCACCAAGTGTGCTATTGTTAGCAAATCTAACCTTGCTTTCCACTAACTCATCCAAGCTCAAGAACCAGTCCTTATGATCAGTCATATAGGTTGAGCAGCTAGTGTCCAGGTACTAGTGTTCATCACTATCAGCTCCTGTCTTTGTAATGACCATCAACAGCACTAGTTCTGAATCAAAATCAGCTTCTGCAGCCAATTGGGCCTCATCATCATGTTCTTTGTCCCTGTGCCAACACCCATGAGAGTAATGACCTCTTTTGCCACAAGTGTAGCATTCTATTTAATGACCTTTTTTCAAATGACGAAAATGCCAAAAAAATATTTTTTTAACCCAAACTAAATTGATTCTTAGTCTTATCTTGGTAAATCATTTTCACACAATCTATCATATGTATATTCTAATCAAGCAATCACACTTTCAATTACAAGCAACTTGTCAGACTTTTCTCCTTAGTAGTCTTAGAGATTGACTTAACATTCGGACAAGACATAAAACGTCCCATACCACATTAGTTCACAAGGTAAATGTTAAATCCTTAACTAGTATTATATCAATTTTGGTAAAATACAACATCAAAGAATTACTCACCCATTGACTCTAATAACTCTATATAACCTATGGAATTCCATATGTGTATAAGAATCCCCTTGTGCGACCACGATCCAACTAACACAACTGTGTTTCTAGATGTAGCAATCCTGTTAATGGAATCTTGTTAAAATCCTCGAGTGTACTTGTACCCTTGGACACAACATTGAAGATTTGCAAAACAAGAATAAAAGTGAGAGATGATACTTTTCAAATACTCATAAAAGCAGTTAGGACTTGAAAGGAAGGAAAGAAAAAATTAAAAAAAAAAAGTATAACTTATATAAAACCTTGATTTTCAAAAATCAACTCAACTAATATAATATAAATAACTTCATTCATTCATTCATAAGCAGGCACCTCATTCATTTACAATTCAATGGTAAACTATAATGCATATGCATATGCTGACTTTTTTTTTGGCTTAAAATCATTTGTTATGCTCATGTGACTCTTAGATTCATTCTTATTATCGGAAGTTGTTGAGAGTTTCACTAGTCAATCTACATTTCGCATATATGATGGGGACTTGAACCTCCACCGACTAATCTAGCTTGACCAACATGATAAGCTTCAAGAAAAGGTCAGGATAAAGGAACATCATGTGGAGACTCCCAGCCAGAGTTTTGGGACTTAGGATACTCATAGGGCTATTGGTAAGTCATCCAACTCCATTAAATCCTCTAGACATCGAGGTCCTCCCTATCTTTTTCCAACAACAGTTATAAAATAACCTCGTGTCTTCCTTCACAGGGGAGAGGTATCCACACCCATTGCTATATAAATAGTTCACCTCTCTTTGGAGCTTAATCTCCATGTAACGCACATAGGCGCCAATTCAAATCAGGATTAATATCTCATTGTTTCACATCAAGCATTCAAGCGTTGGTTTAAATCCAGGATCAAAATTCCATGTTCAACTATTCAGACAATTTTCACAAGAGATTGACATATACTTATACCAATGCTTTCAAGCATATCCACTAAGGGTCCCTAGCTCACTAGCCTTGTTTCTTTCTTTGAATTCTCAATTGTATTCACCTAGTTAGTTTACTACTCATGATTGAAAAGATGTTAGATTTTTGCAAACATTTACTTTCCTTGATTTAATCATTAAGGTTCTATTACGAATTCTAGGTCCAATACAAGCAAGTGGCTAGACTCAATAGTGTGGTTATACTTACATGTCAATTCTCTCTAAGCGTTCTCATTAACGTATACACACCCTTTTAGGATCTCATAATCACAATGGGGGCCTCAATCTACCTGTCTATGCATTTCTACATGCTTTCAACCAACCTGGGTCACCAATTCACATGTGTCACACTAGACTTTAAAATCATGTAATCATCACATTCATATTCAAATGTCACAATGTGTGCAAGACTTATGCATATACAAATAATAATATATTCAAAACCACAATGCTTCAATCATCACCAGTAAAGGTGGATTTTATTTTCGTAAATGTCCTACATTAGGTTTGTCTAAGTTTCCTTATAGTAGTTCATTCAATCTTTTTATTAGACACTTTGATATATACAAGAATTTTAGGTTTTATTATTTTTGCTATTATTTTTCTAAATCCACTGGTATAGTTAACATGACTAGTATTTTATAAATCACAACTTAAGTCATTTTGTTCTTGTTTTATAACACATTTAATTAAATTTTCTAAAGGGTCAGATGGCTAAATTGAAACTTCATTTTCTCTTTCCTTTTTCATCCACTATTGGAGTACATGTTAAACTTGTCCAATTTCTTGCTTATTGCTTGTTTTAAATAAAATTATAGATTAGGATGATTAAACTTAGCATAGCTTAAAGTCATAGGACTTGCTAGTTTATTAGATTTTCTAAGCAACAATTTGATTAAGGGGTCATATCCTTTTCTAAATTATCAAGAATCAAGTGTCTAAGTGTTTCTATCTAGCATAGTCTGGTTTGATTTTACTAGGTGATAGAATATACATGTCAATTTATAATTTAGTTCATTCAACTAGTTTTGGTGTACTTAGTGCTATGCTGTAAAGGACAATTCCCATTTTCCTGGTATATATCAAGTTCAGAAGTCTAAAACTTACCATTAAGATTTGCTTAACTTAGCATTCAATCACACAATTTCACACATATATGTGCACCACAGTAACATAAACAAACATATCAATCTCAATATCAAATACATGTCTATAAACTCGAGAGTGAGAAATTCTCAAGAGTTTTAAACCACACACAACATTCATAATTTCATCAAGTGTATTATTATCCATTCCCTCAACTCCTAACTCTAGTCATATAAAAGTTTCTCCCCTTCACCTTAGAGAGTAACTCAGTTTGGTGAGAAAAGACACTCCACTTCCAGCCTTGTTTCGGTTGTACTTATGTTTTTCTCAATGGGATCGATAATCGTCCTTTCTGAACAGTTCTTGCGATTGAACCCATAACTTGGGTGTTTAGAATCGAAATGAAGCGTGTGAGGTACCGACGCATTTCTCATTCAAAGAAACAAACACAAAGTTCATTAGAGGACGTTTTAAACTAAGTCAAATAATTTTTTTTATTAGCTAAAAACAATATCGGTACAACAGGGTGCTTAGTTTTGAACAACTAGAATTTCAAGTTCTGGTACACTTACCAAATGGAGGGTAATTGAGTGATATGGTGTCCAAATTGAGCTCAGAATAGTTTTTTAGAAAGGTAAAACTGTGACGATTCAGAGAATGAGTTGCTGACTTATCCTCGTTCTCTGAGGAAGCAAATGGAATCTAAATCAAACTTGGGATAGCTTGTTAGAAAGCTTATATAACCTAGAATATAGGAACATGGCTAGAAAATGTTTTCCACATGCATGTTTTGCAAAATTTCACATTGGGCAGCTTGGGAGTTTTGGACCAAAAGCAGAAAAAATGACCTTCAAATTGAGTTCTGCAAAAAGGGTTTGAAAACTAACACCCTAAGGATTATAGAGATGTTCTTAAAATAATTTTTCATGCAAACAATTTTACGGAGATGTTTTTCTATTGTTATGGATTGTTCTAACAGATTTGAGATACTTAGTTCATGCATGTCGTTGAAAGATCAAATGGACTTCAAATTGCACACAATATGGCTTGATGAAAAAGTTATGTCATAAGGAACACAAGTATGTGAATGCATGTCAATAAAATCACATGCAAGTGGTTCAAAAAGAAGACTTTTGCTGCTGTTAGTAAAGAAAATGCAATTCTGAGACAACTTCATTAAAAATTGCATACCTCGTTAATTTGTGATCCAAATCAAATCTAACCAATTTTGTTTGAAAGCTAAGACATTGAGGTTTATAAAAATGTGCTCATTCAAATTTTTTGAAATACAAATTGGTCGCAGCACTCACATTAATGCAGTGTGTGTCTGCTGATTTTTGAAATGAGACTTCCACTTGTCCCAATATTTTGACTTAGCAAATGAAATAAAAAAATGGGCTTAAGATAACTTGTTGGAAAGATCTAATTACAAGGATTTCATAAGTGTTTACGAATGTTCATAAAATTGGATGAAGAGGGATTTAAAAACACATTCTTTTCACTGTTTTCATAAATTTTTTTTAGAATCAGATATAGCATGGAAAGATAGTTTTTCTCCTTGATTTTTGCTCCAAATCTTACTCCAAAAGTGACTATAGAAAGCTAATGAAGTGTGTACAATGTGAAGGAATAAGGTCAAGTTAAAAACAAGGAGGTTTAGCAAGCGAAATATGCAGAACAAATTGCATACAATGTGAAAAACACAGACTTTTTCTATGAAGCTTTGAACTTTGCATGCGTCTCACCATTTTGTGCATATCTTGATCAATTGGAGTCCGATCGACGAGGCACAAAGTGCGTCAGAAAGCTAAGACAATAAGAAACAAGATGGAAGGTTTACATGTCAGTTTGTCTGCATGAAATTTTCCCAGAAATTCAAGAACGTGGCTATTGGACCAGCAGAATTCAAATTGGGTCATAATTATGAGATCAAGTCGTTTAGTGGTGAAATGGACTCCGAATCAAGCTTGCGATAATGTGTTGGAAAGATATTTTCATGTATTTTATGAAAATCAAAATTTTCGATTAAAAGAGATCAGTACAGAGGACATAAAAATTGGTTCTTTACATTGTTTCTACAGAAAAATGTAAAAATAAAAGTACTCACGTATTCTAGGCGATTGAGGGGGTAAATGATATCGGATTAAGACTTATGATATATCATTGGAAAGGTATTTCTACAAGGAATACAGAGGAAGGTTTGCATGTCAAATTTGGAGACTACAGAAATTAAAAAGTTGCCTCCTTCATTGTTGAAATGCAGAAAACGTAGAGTAAGGAAGCAATTTCACTGATTTCACTATAACTTGTGAATCCGATGTCCATTTTAAATGAAACCACTTTCATTTGAAAGCTTTTCCACTGCACATTTTAAATATGCATTTATTGGATGCAGAAAAACAAGTTAAGAGGGTCAAAAATGTCTCACACAATGGATGCAATGAGAGAGGTTTCAAGTTTTTTCATAGAGAAGGTGCAAGAACCTTGACTTATGTGTGGAGAGGGAAGTGTTTAAGGCTTTGGCCATGAAGGGTGGTGGTTTCCAGCCTAAAGGTCACCGGAAAATGAAGAGAAATGGTGAAGAGAAGAGAAAACCAAGAGAGAGAGAGTGAGGAGAGCTTACATGGTGAGGGAGAAAGGTGTCTCACCAAATGCCACACCCCTTCACCAAATGCCACATTCCTTCACCATTCAACACATGGCATTCTCACCAAATGCCACATTCTTTCCTTTTTCAACACATGGCATTCCCTTCTTTTTCAACACATGTAAAGGCACACATGGCTCATGTAAGGGCTCCTTCTTCAACACATGGCATTTCGCATGTAAGGTCTTGCCACCTTCACGTATGCAAGAGCTTCTTCCTTCTTCGACACATGGCTGCCACATGGAGTCACACATGCAAGGGCTTGCCACCTATCTTTTAGGTTTGCCACCTATCTCATGCATGCATGATATTTTGAGGATAGTAAGGTCATTTCGCAATTCATTCTATGAATTAAATTTCTGAAAAACCTTGTTGAAGCAAAATAGATCTTGTTAAGGTTTGAACTAGAGACTTCCAACTCCAAACTAAGGACTAACCCTTCTACTACTACACCACCTTTGCTAGTAGATACAACATTTACAACTCAAATATAATTATGAGATTTTTAAATAATCCAAAGCATTGAGATCAATCTCTTAAAAAAAATCAAACACATATCGACAAATTATTGGACGAAATAAAATAAATACTTTTATCTCAAAACTTCTTTAACCAAAATCGCATTACACTCGCAAATATGGAGGGAGCGAAAATGAGGATGTTACATTCTATACTCTTCTTATCCCATTTCCTTTTTACCACCTCTTCCTCGAGTTCAAGTGAATCCTCCTCTTTTCTAGTTGTAGAAACCAGTTTTATGATCAGATTTTTCCTTAGTATACTCTTTTGTATTGTTGTCTTTACTATCTCTTCCCTTGAAGTTCTTGTATTTTCCTCTCCCTCGTTTTCATCTACTGCAATCACCATTAGTATTTATTGAACTATGTTGCACTTGAAGTGCTTGTTCAAATGGTTTATCAACTGATCTCTGTTATGGACAAGCAGCAGCAGCAATCTTCTATCCTCATCACTTACAAGAGGCGCAACAAATAGGATTGGAATTTATTAGTAAGGAAATAGTTCCTAAGCAATTATTTTTCTTTCTGATATAAGTTTGAATATTTAAAGGATTGAGAAAATGAAGAAGGCAGACAGTTTTCTTCACAAAAATTAAGTGCATGAGATCAAAGGGTTCTCTCTAACGAGCCCTTAAACATTTTTTCACAATAGGTAAACAAGGAAGGAAACCTAGAAAATCAGTTTTAACAACAAACTCAGACACCAATCCTTCTACAAATAGACCCATTACTAGATCCTTAAGTGGGGCCTGTAAAAATCTCTCGGCTAGTCTTTGTTCATGAGCCTCAAGGGAACCTTGTAACTCATTGACTAACAGATCTTCAAGATTTTTTGATTCCTCAATTGCAACCACAATGTGATCGAATTTGGGATTCAAGGTTCTCATGATCTTTTCAATCACAATGAGATCGGTGATGGTTTCTCCACAACTCTTCATAGAATTCATAAGACTTGCAATCTTGCAAAGTAATCATCTATATTCTCATTTTCCTCCATTTGCAACAACTCGAATTGCCTTTTTAATGTTTGAAGTCTTACTTTCTTGACCTTTTCAGCTCCAACATATGCCTTATTCAAGATATTCCATGCTTCTTTAGATGAAGATGCACTTGCTATCTTCTCAAAATTCGAATCATCCACGCATCGATGAATGATCACCAGGGCCTTGCAATCCTTCTTCCTCAAATCTTTAAACACAACTTTTTGAGCCTCAGATGCATTTTCTTTAGGTGTCTCAATCCCAACTTCAACAATCTTCAACAGATCTTGAAATCCAAGGAGTGCTTTCATTTGCACACTTCATCTGCTAAAGTTCTTTCTTGTGAGAATTGGCAGATTCGATGGAAATTGACCATTTGATGCCATTTGTTAACAATCTTGTCCCTGAATGTAACCTAGCTCTCGACACCACTGTAGGAACTCTAAGTTCTCTAACACTTTGCACACACACTCAGACAATTGAAAGAAGCAGATAATGCAGAGAGGAAGGAGGAGAGTTAGAGAGAGATTTCAACAATAGTCACTAAAGTTAATGTGAATAAACTGGTTCTTATATACTAGTGAATGAATACAAATGAATTTCAGCTTAATGAGCTGTTAATAATAATAAAATAGCTAACTTTCAATTTCGGGTAGTTAGTATACAACTAAACCACTTGTCTTCCTATAATTGGAACCTTAACTAACTAATAAGGATCTGAACTATTTACAACAGTCCAAACACTAAAAGGAAGTACTTGTCACAAGAACAATCAAGATCAAGGCAAGGGCAAATTTGAAAGATAAATTGGAGGAAAAAGAGAAAGGACAGGTAGCTGCAAATCCAAAGGCAAGGGCAATAAAGTGCAAGGCCTAGAGTAACTAACTCTCAATTACGTGACTATGAGTGGAGCCTGAAATGAGTATAAGGGAAAGGATGAGGCAAGAGAAGGGTGTGCATGAATTGATAATTCTGTTATCTTCTTTCTTGGAATATTTATGGGTTCTTCTATTCCTTTACAGGAGACTCTTAGTGTTTTTCATACTGATTCAATAATACTACCATCGCATCCTTCCTTTTTCCATTATTCACTCTATCATTTTGATAGCAGTTTATTTAATACCTTACTGCCCATGGAAATTGTCCAACGCTAAGTCCCATGTTCCCCCTGCCTCCAATTGGTACATTCCTCCAGGTGTTACTTTAAAAAATCTTAGCCTTAACAGTAACCAAAAACAGAGCGTTTATTAAGCATGAATAGATCACTTCCAGTTATGTGAATCTTCTTCAACTACATTTTATGTATAACCCAAACAAGTCTAGTGACTAAATGTTTTTAATGAGGAAATCCAAAGGAGTACACTTTTCTCTTCCACAAATGAGCATCATTAGACGAGAATATCTACCTTCTCAATAGACAAGAGAATATCTACCGTCTCAAGAAAGTACCCCTTCCTGGTTTTATAACTAATATAAAATGTCAGTTTGCAGAGAATATGTACCTTCTCAATCTTTTGTAGTCTAATTGACGCACAGTCAAAGAAGGGAACAAGCAATTTCAAGTTGCGAGCATATAACTCCCTACCTGTATCATAATGCATCATTGCTTCAGTTAACCGACACTATTTCAAAATGTTTTTATTTACGTATTTATTTATTTCCCTTTAATTCTTTTGAGATTTGAAAACAGAAAGAGATAGTGACTGCAGTTTATAACTGAAGTTACTGATCAAGTTACTGATGAAGGATAACTAGAAGAAGAGAAGACAAACCAAGCACAAAAGAAAGATTAGCATGATAGTAGTTACTGGTGAAAGACATGCCCATGATTCTTACCACGAAATTTAATAGTTGGATCTTCGAAGAGACAGTTTTCGGCATAAATTGAAGAAGTGAAGTTCCCTAATTGTCAAACAGAAGTAAGAAACGTGTCCGTTAATTTAGCTGTTTATACTAAAAACTTGCTATTCATTACTGCACGAACGATCGCTCTTCATAATACATGCATGCAAAGATTAAAAGATATTTAACATGCTAGAAAAAAACAGTGACGCTGATGTCATTATCGTAATAATAAAACAAATGGAAATTAAAATAGGGAGCGAGAATAAAATAGTAAAAAAATGTTCGTAAAGAGGGAAATAAAGAAAATGGAAAAAAGGGTACCTGTTACAAAATAAGCATTGTCATAATCAGACTTGATGATCCTTAGAACATCATCGACGCTGGAAGCTTTGAATTCATCTATGTTACTATCTCCATTCTTCACAACGCTGCATGTTAATAAATGAGAGTGAGACTCAACCATAATACATATGTTGATGATATTGACGGAGTGAAGACCTTGTTTGAGGGGAAGAAGAGAAAAGCCTCAAGAGCTCCGTCACTCCGCTAACCGCTATTTTCAAAATCTGAGGGGTTTCAGTTAGTTTTTCTCTGTTAAAACTTGCATAAGTCTTTCTTGTATCGGATTTGGGTCTGTTCCTTTGCAACTGCAAGTTCAACGTGATCGATGAATTTGACAATCTGAATTCAGCTGTATAGATATATATACGAATAATTTGATTGGACTGTCAGTATGTAGTACCTGGTTGTGCAAGTGCAAGGGTGGTAGAGGAGGACTAAAGCAGCATATTTTAGCCATTTCCTGCTTTTATGATTCATATAATATGGCCATTTAGATTAAAATTGTCTCTGTTTTCCGGCTCAGTTCACCACCTCCCACCCTTTTTTCAGTCTACATTCGTGTGGCCTAGGCTCTCTCACTCTCTACTCCACCAGTGGGCCCACCAAAAGAAATTAGGCCCAACTATGCCGACGGTTTTTCTTGTTGGGCCGCTCTATTATAAATTTTATTCAATGTTCTTTTTTCTTGTATTTGAGAAACTATTTTTAATAAATACATCAATCATAAAATTTAAAATATAAATAAAATAAATGATAATGATAATCCATATAATTATAATAACATATTAAAAAGAAGAGAATTCTTTACGTCTTCTTCACCCTACCTTTATCTATAGGAATAGAAATATGTCAGATTGCCGGTGATAAGTCAGAGGAAGGTGAGGATGATGTCAAGTCATCATGCCCCTTATGCCCTGGGCGACACACGTGCTACAATGGCCGAGACAAAGGATCGCGATCCCGTGAGGGTGAGCTAACTCCAAAAACTTTTTCTCTCTCGACGATGAAGCTTATCCCCCATTGTCTCACTGACCGATCTTGACCCTTGTTATTTTGAGGTCATATCTAGTATTCAGAGTTTGCCTCGATTTGGTACCGCTCTCGCAGCCCTCACCGAAACAATGCTTTACCCCTAGATGTCCAGTCAACTGCTGTGCCTCAACGCATTTCGGGGAGAACCAGCTAGCTCTGGGTTCGAGTGGCATTTCACCCCTAACCACAACTCATTCGCTGATTCTTCAACCAAGCTTCATCCTAGTCATAGATAGATCACCCAGGTTCGGGTCCATAAGCAATGACAATTGCCCTATGAAGACTCGCTTTCGCTACGGCTCCGGTGGTTTCCCTTAACCCATTCTTACGTTTCCACACTAAAGTTAAATATATTATTTTATTTTCTTTTTTTCTCTATTTTATGCCCATTGGTGTTCCAAAAGTAACCTTTTGAAGTCCTGGAGAAGGAAATGCATCTTGGATTGATATATAGTGCGACTTGTCAGATATATTTGGTCATACGGGATTTCCCCGTTCTCCCCCCGATTGAGATATCCTCTCTTTCACCACCAAAAAAGAATGATTGAATCATTCAAAATTTGGAGCGTAAAGTGTAATGAAGTGCAATTCGATCGATTTTTTATTTTTTGGAGGGGTATTCAGATTACTATTCGAAATTCAAAATAATTTATGGTTGGCTTGCTTGGACCAATATAACGAAGTATCTAGACTCTGTTTAGAAAAAACCAATTGGTAATATATCCACAATTACTACTTCTATCATATCATATATTTTACAGAAAAAATGAAATAATAAATTCAGAGAAGAGATAAGTCGTAACAAAAAGACATGGTATTATAATATTTGTCCTATATGTACAAATAAAAATCGGGCAGATCCTTATCCTTACTCATAGTAGAAAAGAAACCTAAAAGAATTGAGGAAGTCCGAAACAAGAAAATTACATTGTGATTTGTGTTCGATCTCGATGAAAGCAATACATCAATGAGAAGTTAGTTCAATAAATTTAGTACATTTTTTTTCGTTAAAAATTCGAAAGAGTCCATTATAAAAAGGGAAAGAGGGTTGAAATAGACACATTGATTCCATTTTTTTTTTAAATTTTCCTGAAAAGGATATACATAGATATCTTTCTATATATCATTAGTATTCCTAGGATCAATATACAACTTTTTCTGAAATAAAAAAAATGATAAATAGATCCATTTACAATAATGAAGTAAATACAAAAATAACTGATAAAACAAATCAAAGTATAATTCACTTTATTTTGATTATACACAATACTATTAATATGAATTCACAAAATTCTTGTGACGTCTCCTTTTTGTCACAAGCATATGTATTTTTTTTTTATAAAAAAAATAGAGTTACTCCTTAATTGAATTCAAATTTGTATCTAATCTCAAATCAAACGTGGATTGATGTTTTGTTCGAAAACTACAACAATTCAATTTAGGTTGTTATATTGTAATAAAAAAGATAATCCGTTAAGAAGAATAAATCTTTTTTTGATTCAACTTAGTTGTTTATTTTGATCACTTTATCATATGAATTCTAATTTTATCATACAAATCTCTATTCTATACCTTTCCGGAGCTTAGTCTCCGAGAAATTTTAGTTTTTATGAGCTCGTTGGCAATCATAAAAAGACAATTCTCTTTTAATATAGCTATTTGTGCAACTATTTTACGATTAAGAAGCAATTGTTTCTTGTATAGATTATAAATTAAATTATTGTAAATATAGTATATTTTTGGATTCTCGCAAATTACTGCATTTATTCAAACTATTCCTCAACATAAAATTAAAGCTTTGGTTTCGGCTCATCGAGATAGAAATAGGAAAAAAAAAGATTTTCGCAGTTTATGGACTAGTCGAATCTATAAAATTCTATTTATATTAGAAGAAAAAGATTCTATTTATATTAGAAACTATAATAATAATTATATGCGAAATATAAAATAATAATAAAATAATAAAAAAGAATCAAAATGAATATTAAAAAAAATAATAAGAATTTTGTTTTTCAATTTATTTAACTTTGAATTAATATGGAAGAAAATAGGAGAAAAAATATCTATTTTATTTTGATCCCTTTTTTCTATTGTATCTAATTTGTTCTCTTTTCACTTTTTTTTTAGAACAAAAGAATAGAGTGATCTTAGAATGCCCTTTCCTTTTCTTTTAACTCATTTCATTTTGTAATAGGTTCCATTCTTCGAATATCTACAACAAGTTAGACTTATAATATAATTATTAGGTCTATATTTAGTTTATTACTTGTTAAAGGCCTTATTTTTAGGGGTGTACAAAAAATTCAGATTTAATGATTCAATTCATAACTAAACTAAAATAAATTTAAAAAATCTATATTATTTTAAAATATTAAACATCCAATCTATTTTTTTTCTGGTTGAGATAAATTTTAGATTTCATTTAATAAAACTAGTTTTAATTTTGAAAAACCAGTTTTTATGTTAAAAGTTTCACCTAGGTCCCGAGACCAACAACTGCTCAAATGATGTTCTCTTGCCCTCGCAAAAAGGCACTTTCACTCGTTTCTTTCTTCAGTTTTGTTAATATATATTTTTTCTCTATCTGTATTATATATATATATATATATATATATATATATAATGTATTTTTTATTAAATATATTTTAAAAAATATTTTTTTAATTATTTTATGATAAGATAAATTTTATATCTTATAATAATATTTTAATATATTAATTTGTAATAATATTATATAATGTTAATTTATATTAAATAAAATAAAAGCATAGATTATATATATCTTGCTATGCTATAGAAGTATATTATTAAAACCAGTTTTAAATTATATCTACATTTAAAAACAAGTTTTAATGCAGTTCTTAGAAAAGTAATATAAATTGGCTTAAAATCTAATCTACATAATTAGATTTAAAATAGATTTAGATTGGATTTATACAAATTTAATCCATGCTCACTTCTACTTATTTTTGGCTAGATCTGGTTTCTCTGGATGACTTGAACTAACTTGAAGCCTGTTAATAAAATCTGTTGCAAATTTTTTTTTAATATGCCATCGAGCTTAGGTCAATAAACAAGTTTAAACAAGCTCAAGTCAATAAACATGCAATAAACAAGCTTTAAACTGACTTTTAGACTCAAAATTGTGAATTTTTATACTAATAAAAATGAAACACATGACAAGTTAATATATATATATATATATATATATATATATTATAATTCATTTAAAATTATATTATTTGCTACATGGTTCTATAATTATTATTATTATAATTATATATTGCATATTAAATTTTTTATTTTATTTTTTTGTCATTTTTTTTATAAATTTTTAGTTTCAAATAAAATATACTTCATATTTAAGCAATTTTTATTCATTATAAATAAAAATAATTATAACATAATATATTAATATAATAATTAATAATTAAATAATAATAATAATAAAATTAAGAATATGAAAAATATATTAATATATTATTATTATTTTATTTTTAAATTTTAGTTCCTTTAATTTTGATTGCATTATGTTTTTGTTTAAAGACTTAACCACTATTTAACATTTTAACATGTGTACAAATATTTTTAGTTTTGAATAGAGTATAATTTCGATTTGATATAAATAAAAAGAATTATAACACGATATATTAATATATTAATTAAATATTATAAATAATAGAATTAAGAATATAAAAAATTATATATTAATATAGTATTGTTATTTTATTTTTAAATTTTAGCTTGACTAGTTTGATTGCGTCCAGTTTGAATACTTAATTACTATTTATTTTGTTCAAATGTAATAAAATATAATAATTTATTATTTAAACATATTTTAAATATTACTAGTTAGAATTTTTCGTATACAGGATCCTAAAATTTTTTAAAAGTACCACAAAATTTATCTTATTTTTAAGGGTACCATAAATTTTTTTTATTGGTATCGTATCCAAAAAATTTATACTAATAAAAATAAAATATGTAACAAGTTAAAAAAATATTATTATATATAATTTATTTAAAATTATATTATTTATATTATTTGCTACATAATCTTATTATATATACATCTATAGTATATTAAATTTTTTATTATTTTTTTAATAAATTTTTAGTTTTAAATACAATATAATCCATATTTAAGTAATTTCTATTTATTATAAATAAAAATAATTATAACATAATATATTAATATAATAATTAAATAATTAAATATTAATAATAATAAAATTAAGAATATAAAAATATATGAATATAATAATATTATTTTATTTTTAAAATTTAGTTCATTTAATTTTGATTGTATTTTATTCATGTTTAAATACTTAACTACTAATAAGGGTCTGTTGATATTCAATCCACAGGATTTTCATTAGCTTACTCAAAAAAAATATTATCACTATAACTAAGTTTGCAAAAAATATCCTTAATAAGTAACCTAAAATCTCTAAGCTAAGTGAGATTAATAATGTACTAACTAGATGCAATATAGGAGGACCCCAACAAATTCAATAAAAATGAGAGTAAATGTAAAAAGGGCAAGATGAGAGACCATTGAGTGGTTGGCTAATGTAGAGACCATATAAATTGTTTTTAAAAATAAATGTGCTACTATACATATTTAGATATGTACGAGTGATGTGAATGCATAATGTTGTAATATTTTTAAGGAGTTGAGTCATACTTGTACGATTGTTTGAAATTAAAAATTTTCTGCATTCTCCTCTTATTGGACCATGACCGCCCGGATACAGTCCTAAGTTATGGTTGATAAATGTGGAAATGTATTATTATGTTGAACAACATTTATTCACCTTGCCAATGCTCATAAAATTTCTCAAACTGCTTTTTGGATGAGTATTTGCCTTAATCTGGCCTTAAAACTTGTTAGAAGGATGTAGGAACTGTTTGTATATTTGGATTATTCATGTTCCTTGCTTGTGTCCCGAGAGACTCTTTTGTTGTGTATTTTTGTGACAATGATTGCTCTGGCACAGCCTTTGGTGTGCTTGGAATGGCTAACACTCCTTTTGCTTGTATATAGCTTAGTACTTAATGGATGCATGTGAGTGTCTAAAATTTAATCCAAAATTGTTAAGGTTTCCAGTATGGCTGGACAGCAATGATTAAGTGTTATCCCAGGCTCCAACACAATGATGTGTCGATTAGGGACAAAATGTTAATAAAGTTGGCGTTAATTCTGCATGGTTGAGCTACAAGATTTTGAGTATCATCCAGAGAAAAATATAGGCCAACTGTCTACAAAACAATTTGGCATTTGGGTCCTTATATCTATGTAATTTATTATTTTAGTTCAAAGATACCCTTCTTTATCATCAAAATCTAGTGTTTCATTCATGACTAATTAATTATGTTAAGAAATAAAGTAAAATAATTTATTGAATCAATAACAAGTGACAATAAAAAAAGGAAAGGGAAAGAAGAAGAAAAATATTATTTACTAAACAAGTCTCCAATTATTATTTATGAACAATCTTAAAGAATTTGAGTTAAGAAATTTAGAGCTTACATTTTAAATATAAAATCATTTATTTATAATATTTTTTGTTGATTTACTAATTACTGTCAAAATAAAGATTTTTGTCAGAAAATTGAACTATTTAAATTTTTAAACTCATATATATATATATATATATATTTAATTCAATAAAATTATTATTTTATTAATGAAAATATATAAATTTAATAATTTTTTAATTAACATATAAGACTAAATTTATATCAAAGTAAAAATAATATTAAATAAGTACTATTTGAATGCATATTTAAGAATAACTTTATAATATTCTTTTAACTAGAGTGTTTAAGAAATAATTTTTTTATTATATGCTTTGAAATAATATAAAAATATTTAAAATATTAAAATATATTTATGTTTAATTTTTATATACATTGTTATAAATATTTTTACATTTACACTTATCTATTTTTACTTGATAATATTTAATACTGGCTCTATGTTAATAAATCATTTTTTATGTCCAAATAAAAAATATATCAATTCTAATAATTATTTAAATTTAATTTTAACGTATAGTTAATGTAAAAATTTTATATTATCAATTGATTGAATTAAATTGTGAATATGAATTAAATAATAATTGTTATAAAAATTAATGATTAGTGTTGACATGTAAATTTTCACATAGTGTATTTAAGTTAAATTTTATTTATTTTATAATTTTAATCTTATATAAAAAAATTAAAAAAAGCATTTGATTGTCATGTAAGTACTAATTAGTAAATATTTTTTTTAATTTTTTTAACTTATATATATATTATTCAAATAATTTTATTAATGAAAAATTTATATATCATTTGAAAGTAAGCATTTTTTTATTTTATTCTATCCTACTCATAGATATTAAAATTTTAATTAAAAAATATTTATTCATACTGAATTTTCTTTAATTTACTGATTGTTATAAAACTAAATATTTTTTTTCATAAAGTCAAAGTAATTATTAATTACTAATATATATATATATATATGTATTATTCAAATAAAGTTTTTATTTTATTAATAAAAATTATAAAATTAAAATAAATAATTTCTACTGAGACCTATAAAAATAAATTTATGTGAATACTTTTATAATATAATTTTAAAAAATATGAAATAAATTTAAAATATCAAGACATTGTAAATACATTTTAATTTAACAAGATGCACGTGATGAATGTAAAGATATGCATGTATTTCTATCTTTTATTTTTAAAGTTTTTTTGTTAAGGTCTACGATAATAAAATTAAGTATGGTGTATTTGATTTGTTATTTAAAGCTAAACTTTGAAAGCATCTTTCCCTCTCATTTGTCTCACCTCCCAAAGTTCTTGCACAACTTAAAGCCGAAGCATTTTCCCTCTCGTTTGGCATCCATCACAAGGCTTCAACAGAACTTAAAGCTGGAAGCATCTTTTCCTCTTGTTTGGCACCCATCACAAGGCTTCAACGCATGCAAGAAGCTGACGCTGAGTCTTTAATGTTTCGTTTTCACGACGTTACATTCCTCGACACAACGTGCCTTGCCTTGTGATGGGTGCCAGAATGTAACTTACATTTACCTTTTCTTTTTTTTTGTTAAATTAGTTTGTTGTCGCACAGTGTAACCAAAAGATAGTCTTTTTCTTTTTATTTGACCTTGTTTGATTTGTAACCGTGTGCAGGGGAAGGAAGGCGAGAAGGGGAGGCTACGGAGGAGTTCTTCAACGGTGCACAGTGTCTGTTATTTGCCAAAAGAAATTAACCAGTTGCAGAATCTTGATACATTCTCTCGTTTTGAACTGATTACAAGGAGGTAGACAAGATTCCACCAAGTATACTACTGAGCGTCCTCCCCGTAAATATGGATATTTTGTGTCAGTTTTTCTATCAGGATTCTCTTCCAATTTCCTAATTCAGATTTGCTGGTAACTTATTCTATAAAACTTAAAGGAGATGGTATTGATTGCTTTTTCTATGAAATTATTTTTGAATAATGGGCTTCGTATATTCTGAGATGCTTGCAATGAATTTCCATGTTCATGTGTTGTTGCAATGCACCGTCTAGCATAGTATTGGATTCTCTTATCTCAGTTAACACAAGCATGCATCTTGGCATTGCTGAGCACTTTGGTTGATTGAAAAATATTTGTTCATTATTCAATGATGACTATGCTGATTGTGAATTTTGGATTTGCATAAATTCTTATCCCAAGTAAAAGCCGTGAGGATTTGGACCCAAACACTACACTTTTCATTTCTTGTGGGCATAGCCCTCACTTAAGGATTCACTCTAGAACTTGACATGTTTCTTAATTGAAACTGCAATTAACATGCTGGCACATGCATGACTGAGGCATTTTTTTCCTTTTAAACTACTTGACCATAATGACCAACCTTACATGAAAATCATTTGCTAGCCCTTTTGAGCCTCTTACCATTCCTTTCTTCTTGAACTCAATACAAGCCTCAAGTGAAAAACCCATGTGTCCCTTATCATTGAGGACTGATGGATATAGGTTATGAGCTTTTGAATTAAGTTTGTGGTTGTAAATTCACAGCTTGAGAACAAGCAAATCTCTTAAGGTTGGGGTTGGGGAACAAACAATACTTGTGGGGTATAAGGATTACTTGCCTCGAAAAAAAAAATATTGAAAGAAAAAGAAAAGAAAAAAGGAAAAAATGAAGAAAAAATGATGAAGCAAGGGGCAACGAAAAGAAAAGACAGAAAAAAAAGAAGTCCAACAAAGGGTGCAGTACAAAGTAAAAACAATAGCAGCAGTAAAGATGATGCAAACTGTGTGAAAGGTTGAATGTCCTTAGACTTTTATCTTGATGAACTTAACTCATCATCGTATATCCGTTGATCTCCTTTAATTTAGCTACATTCATCCACATTATTCACCTTGACCCTAACCCCATTACATTATAACCCTAACAAAAGTCCTCATGACATGTGTTTGCATGTGCATAGGTGGTGGAGATCTTAGAATATTATCAAGCATATGGTAGTGGATCTTACATGAGTGGCAATTGAGAGCAAACACTATCCTTAAACACTCAAGAGTGAGAGTGAAACACTAATTCTGGAAAGAAATGTGATTTGAGTTTATGTTTTTTCATTTGAAGCTATTGCACATTTCATTTTTGTAAATGATTCAACTTGGATTCAAGAAATCACTGTGTGAGGTGTTGTCAATGTGTGATTTGTGTGACACTTGTTTGAATTTGTGGATCCAATACTAGCTGGTCTTTTGCAGAAAAAGTTTGGAAACATAAAATTTCATTGCATAAGCAACTCCTATATTATTTCATGATATAATCTTATTAATTTGGAAAGGCTAATGTAGTTTGTATAAAAATTTTATTACAAATTAAAGAACCTGTTAACAAAAGGAAAAGAACAAATAAGTAACAAAACTAAAATGAAATATGTATTTTCAATTGCACATTAATTGCTTATGGAGTGATTCAATTTGGTTCTCCGTATTCAATTTGGTTCTCCGTACCAGCCATAGAGAAAATATGACATTGCAATTTGAACCAACCAGTTATATCTTTAAATTATGTTATTGTTATAAAGGTGTCAAATTAACTTTTTAATATTTCTGTTTGTACTGATTTCATACTAATTTTTTAGGGAAGGAGATGGATTGTTTTCCTAAATTTACTGCACCTGGTTAGACATTTGTCATTAACTTATCATATACTTTTAATAAAACTGTTCAGCTCAGAGTGACATTCTTTACCTTACTTTTTCAATAATTAATATTAGATTTTATACTTAATTATTCATATATATTTAACTTTATGTTAAACCTCCCTCCACATGATAAATTTTCGCAACTTATTGAATCAAATAAAAGGAAGTTATCGATCTGACAATGTTTATCATTCCATCAATAATAAAAAGGGGAATAAATCACAACATATGTAGAATCAAGGTAATGTTAACTGTTTTTGCATAACACAGTAGAATTGAAACACATAAAAGAAGAAAAGACTTGTGATGTCTAAAGAAAAGAAAGTCATTACTTAATTTTTTTATGATCTTATGCAAATCTGATATGTTCTGGTTTATTGAAATATTTCAGCACTTGATGGTGCTTTCTCATTTCCCTGCAGGAAAAAAGAAACAGCATTGTGTTATTTTCGGTCAAATGGGTAATTGTTTGGTTACAATTCTTGTTATAGCAATATTTGATTCCTAGAATAAATTATCTTATTTGCAACTTGATTTTTAAACAGGAGGTGCGATTGGATGACTTGCAATAGTATGTTAGAAATTATGGGGATTTAAATTGCTAGAAACTTGTTATTTTTAAAATTTCTGAGAAGAAGATTATGGCGATTTAAAACTTATAATTCCTGAACCAGATTTTGGCAGTTTTAAATTGCTAGTAATTATGTGACACTTGTTTGAATTTGTGAATTTAATACTAGCTAGTCTTTTGCAGAAAAAATTTGGAAACATGAAATTTCATTGCATAACCAACTTCTAAATTATTTCATGATATAATCTTACTAATTTGGAAAGGCTAATGTAGTGTGTATAAAAATTGTATTACAAATTGAAGAACCTGTTAACAAAAGGAAAAGAACAAATAAGTAGTAAAACTAAAATGAAATATGTATTTTCAATTGCATAGTAATTGCTTATGGAATGATTCAATGTGGTTCTCCTTACTAGTCACAGTGAAAATATAACTTTGCAATTTGAACCAACCAGTTATATCTTTAAATTATGTTATTGTCATAAAGGTGTCAAATTATTTTTGTAATATTTCTATTTGTACTGATTCCATACTAATTTTTCAGGGAAGGAGAAGGATTGTTATCCCAAATTTACTGCACCTGGGTAGACATTTGTCATTAAAATATCATATACTTTTGATAACACTGTTCTGCTCAGAGTGACATTCTTTACCTTATTTTTTCAATAATTAATATTTGATTTTATACTTAATTATTCATAAATATTTAACTTTATGTTAAACCTTCCTGCAAATGATAAATTTTTGCAACTTATTGAATCAAATAAATGGAAGTTATGGATCTGACCCTTGCTTCATTTTACCACAGTTTGACAATGTTTATCATTTCATCAATAATAAAAAGGGAAATAAATCACAACATGTGCAGAATCAAGGTACTGTTAGCTGTTTTTGCATAACACATTAAAACTGAAACATATAAAAGAAGAAAATCAACAAATGTCTAGAGAAAAGAAAGCCATTGCTTAATTTCTTTGATGATCTTTTGCAAATCTGACATGTTCTGGTTTATTGAAATATTTCAGCATTTGATGGTGCCTTCTCATTTCCCTGCAGGAAAAAACAAAAGCTCTATGTTATTTTCTGTTAAATGGGTAATTATTTGGTTACAATTCCTGTTATAGCAATATTTGATTCCTAGAATAAATTATCTTATTTGCAACTTGATTTTCAAACAGAAGGTGTGATTGGATGACTTGCAACAGTATGTTAGAAATTTATGGGGATTTAAACTGCTAGAAACTTGTTATTTTTTAAATTTCTGAGAAAAAGATTATGGGGATTTAAAATCTATAAATTCCTGAACCGGATTTTGGCTGTTTTTAATTGCTAGTAATTGAGTGACCCTTGTTTGAATTTGTGGATTTAATACTAGCTGGTGTTTTGCATAAAAAATTTGGAAACATGAAATTTCACTGCATAAGCAACTCCTAAATTATTTCATGATATAATCTTATTAATTTGTAAAGGCTAATGTTGTGTGTATAAAAAGAAACAACATTGTGTTATTTTTCATTAATTTTCTTATAATAAGATTTTGCGGATTTAACTTATAATTCTTGAACCAGATTTTGAACTGTTTTAAATTGCTAGTAACTACTTAATCATTTCTAGGATTGCTGCCAAGCAGATGTACAAGTCACTTGTGCATTTCTATCTCTCATGTTTTTCTCCAATGCATGCAAATGAAACATGATGCCAAACTTATTTCACTGTGACACTCTTGCTCAGATGCACCGGTTGGAATGTCCGTTGTTGGTTCTCTATCAAAAATCAACAAAATTATCGGGGATAACTTTCAGGAATTATGAGATTGTTCATGTTCATATCTAAGTTCTTTTCATATGATTAGCTGAAACTTGAGGATTAATCTTGATGGCACAATAATTAGTATAATTTTGCCTTGTCAATATGAATAAAGAAGGATCACACTGTAGTATCTTTTAGGTGGTGCTGAAATAAAACTGCAAGATTTGGGTAAAATTTTTGAAAGAAATAACATAATGCTATTTTATTGAACGACTTAACGTGGGATGCCCCAATTAGACAACACTCCCTAACATGGCTATTTCAAGATTTCTCTGTCTATCAGTGCTGCCCAAAGATTTTGGCCTAGCTGATTCTTGCTATTGTTGCCATTTGTTTGGATTCTGATTCCCACTCACTATTTACACCAATTTCTCTGTCATCTTCCGGCTCTCTCCAATTTATTTATCTGAGCATCTTGGATTTCTTTTCTTGATTCTTGAATGAGTGATTCAATTTGGTTCTCCTTACTAGCTATGGATTTGAAACAACCAATTATATTCTGAATAATGTATTATTATCATTATTATAAACATGTGCAAATTATTGTTTAATATTTGTATATGTACTAGTTTCTTACTAATTTTGCAGGGAAGGAGATGCACCCATATTCTAAATTTGTTCATGTACAAATCAAATAAGTTCCTGTATATTTACTACACTCCTCATAGTGTCATTTTTTTGTAATTAATGTTTGATTCTATATTTAGTTATTCATAAATATATAGCTTTATGTTAAACCTCCCTCCACATAATAAATTTTGTGCAAGTTATTAAATCAAATAAGAGGAATGCTAGCAATGCACACCCTCTGTTTCACTCTCTCTGCTATCTAACCCAGGCATTGCTTTTCTTTCTCCTGATAGTAATTACTTGTTTCCCTGTAATGAATTGTATTATTTATCCAAAATATGTCATTTCTGAACGTAAAAGCACAAATATCACCGTGACTTTTATGTAACACCCCTAGATTCATAGTAGGCATAAAAGATGTATTATGTAACACCCCTAAATTCATACTAGTGACTTTTCTGACTTATAAATGAAATTAGAGAATTTTTGTGAGTGAATTTTTTTTTCATCTTTCTTTTCTCCTTCCTTTATTTTATTTTCTCTACCTTTGTCCTTTCTCCTTTGATTGATTTTTATTATTACTTATGATTGTGACAAAACATAAACAAAGAAAAGAATAAAGATGAAAACTTTCTCATATATTTCTGTGTCCAATGATTAGAATATACATAGAATGTACAACTAGAGAATGTTTTAGAAGGATAAGAAGGAATAAAAAATAGAAAAGCATAATCCTGTACTATTTATAACTCATATTTTATAATGTTCATTCTATACAAATTAGAGAAAGATGTTTGCTAGTATGCTGCTGTATTACGTGACATTTTGGCTTGAATCATTTGCTGCTTCTATTAGTTGAATCGTTGTCTATTCATTTTATTTTTATGAGTGTAAGTTGAATCGTGAATAAGGTATTAAATCTTTTAGCAGAAACCTTCAAATTATTTTTTTTTTTCCCTTTTTTCATGCTGAATCTGCACCCTTCCTCTCTTAATTCTCGCTTAAATTTCTAATTTACTTCACCCAATTCTGCATGATAAATCCTCAAACTTGTACGCTTAAAAAATTTAGATGCAACCTGAAACACTTATACATGTTTATTTCATCGTGTAACTGACTTGCACCTTTCCACATATCCCCTCGTATTGTCACTTAACCGTGCATGTAACAAAAGGAAAATGACACTTGCTTTGCTGTCCAGCCACATGTAAATCTTTCAAAACTCTGAATCTCAAAGTAGATGTTTCACGTAACTTATCATACCCAAAATTTTGTTTCCTCCTCTTAGTGCAGTGTGACTAATCAAATGACATTAGAACCTTGCTCTTTTAACTTACTCTGGGCTGTTTAAGGCTACAGGCTGAGATGCCTTGGAAAATTCATCCAGCCAGCCACCAAACTAAAAGAAAATCCCATTTAGAATTTGTCACATGCTTTCTCAGTTTCTCACATCTTAACAGATATAATGTTCATGCAGATTATGTTGCACATGTGCATGTCATGGAAACCTTTTCTGTCTTTTTTTTTAATTAACGTCAGTCTAACCCTAAGGATAGTGCATGTGTGTTTATTGGCTGTAATTTGTTGGTTTTGAAACTTTGCATCATTAAGGAAATCTTTTTCTCCCATTATGTAGTGTAGATGGTCTTGTGCTAATTCAAAAATACCCTGCAAAAAAATCTTTTAATAGGTTATTAAGCTTAGGTCAACAAACAGGCTTAAACCCAAGCCAATACAAGCTGTAAACAGGCCTTTGCACTCAAAAATATGAATTTTTATACAAATAAAAATGAAACATATGACAAGTTAAAAAATATATATATTATTATATATAACTTATTTAAAATTATGTTATTTATATTATTTGCTATATAGTTCTATTATTATTATTATTATTATTATTGAATTTCTTATTTTATTTTTCTGTTATTTTTTTTATAAATTTTTAGTTTTGAACAAAATATAATTTAGATTTAAGAAATTTTTATTTATTATAAATAAAAAATTATAACATAATATATTAATTAAATAATTAAATATTAATAATAATAAAATTAAGAATATAAAAAATATATTAAAAAATATTATTATTTTATTTTTAAATTTTAGTTCGTTTAGTTTTGATTGCATTCTGCTTATTTAAATACTTAACCATTCTTTAACTTGTTTAAATGTAATAAACATAATAATTTATTATTAAATAAATTTATTATTTAAACACATGTATAAATATTTTTAATTTTGAATAGAATATAATGTCTATTTATTATAAATAAAAAAATTATAATATAATATATTAATAAAATAATTAAATATTAATAATAATAAATTTGAGAATATGAAAAATATATATTAATATAATATTATTATTTTATTTTTAAATTTTAACTTGTCTAGTTTTGATTACTTCTCAATCCTGTTTAAATGTAACAAAATATAATAATTTATTATTAAATAAATTTATTATTTAAACGTGTTTTTAAATATTACTAGTTAAAGTTTTTTATGTACAATATCTTGAAAATTTTTAAGGGTGTTATAGAATTTACCTAATTTTTAAGGATATTGTAAAAAAAATTTATTGGTACTATACTCAAAAAGTTTAAACTAATAAAAATGAAACATGTGGCAACTTAAAAAAATTATATATGATTTATTTAAAATTATATTATTTGTTACACGATCCTATTATATATATATATATATATATATATATTTTTTTTTTTTTTGGTATATTAAATTTTTTATAAATTTTTAATTTTAAATAAAATATAATTTATATTTAAGCAATATTTATTTATTATATATAAAATAATTATAACATAATATATTAATATAATAATTAAATTATTATTATTATTATTATTATTATTATTATTAAAAATATAAAAATATATTAATATAATATTATTATTTTATTTTTAAATTTTAATTTATTTAGTTTTGATTGTGTACAAATATAACAATTTATTATTAAATTTAAAGTGGTGTATAAATATTTTTAGTTTTGAATAAAATATAATTTCTATTTATTACAAAAAAATTATAACATAATATATTAATATAATAATTAAATAATTAAATATTAATAATATTAAAATTAAAAATATAAAAAATATATTAATATAATATTATTATTTCATTTTTAAATTTTAGTTTGTTTAATTTTAATTGTGTTTTCAAAGACTTAACAACTCTTCAATTTATTTAAATATAGTAAATATAATAATTAATTACTAAATAAATTTATTATTTAAATACATGTCTAAATATTATTAGTTAAAAATTTTTATATGCGGGTATCTTAAAAATTTTTAAGAGTACCATAGAATTTACCTACTTTGAATATTGTAACTATATCATATTTAGATATAAAATGAGTCTGTAATTATTAAAAGATTAAATAATATTAAAATATACGAAAATTGATTAAATTTACTAAAATAATTATTAAATAGTATTTTATAAAACTATTTTATTATTTAATTATTATTATTTAAAAATATTTATTACTAATTCTTAATTAAAACCATAAATTATTAACGTACCATATCAAATTTAATTAAAAAATTAACCAAATATAAAAATTTAATTTAATTTAATTTTATAATATTTTTATTATAATTGTATTTAATATTATTTTTTATGATAAAATTTAATGTATTAAATAAATATTTTTTACTTTTAAAATTAATTTTTATATTTAAAATATAATTTTAAATTAATTTAATAAATATTATAAATAAATAATATAATAGTTATTAATTATTTTTAGAAATAGATGGACTAATCCACCCTTAACTTACTATTTTCTTTATATTGCAACTTAAGATAAAAACTAATCCACCAATTATAGGACTTTAAAAAATGAGACCATATAAAGAGTTAAATGAAATAAAACATACGACTTTAATTTATTTTATCATTTTTATTTTTAAAAATAATATTATATATATATATATATATATATATATATATATATATATATATATATATATATATATATATATATATATATATATATATATATATATATATAGCTAATATGTGTTTAATAAGCTTTATAAACAGCTCAAATTTAATTTATTTACTTAAACTAACCTTAAAAAAAAATTTAAACTTTATTTATTTATTAAAAGAGTTAGGATAAGTCAGTCTAAACCAAGTCAAGTCATAGCCCTGTGAAGCTATTTCGCCTGTCTCCATCCTTACTCATCTACCATAAGGCTTATGGGTAGAACAAACCCAAGCTACTGTGCATCCCTACTACCTGAAATTCCTTACGAAGAGAATAAAAAATGTTGACTAGCGAAAGAATCAAAGGTGAAAAGAAGTGTTATTAATATACCATCACTAATTTCCATTACATAATAGCGTGATTTCTTGTAAAATCTTTTTATTTATTACGTTTTTATTCAGTGTGCAAAGCACATGTTAACATGATGTCAATGGCTGGACATAAATCCAAAATCTATAGACACTGAGATTCAGAACTACGCAACACTTGCTGGGAAGCTAACAATACTCTAATTACTTCTCGATTGAATATACAATTTAAAACGTTACACGCAAAAAGAATAAACTAGCTTCCTGTCAACATGCCTACCTTGTATGGAAATTTCTCATACTAGGCTCAATTCATCTTTAGTATTTGCTTTTTTAAATTCGTCATCAAAGTTAATATCAAGTTCCTTCCGCAATGCCACCAATCCTTCCCCTGCATCACAGATATAGGCAGAAGCTTGTCTGCCAGACAAGGTTGCACCTTCCATGCTGTCTATGTAGTCCTGAACAAATTAAATCTATCAGCCGTGCAAGTATACAATATAAATCAGCAACATCAATGCGACTTAGATTTCAAAACTGCAGCGAAAATGGAGAAAACATACTGCAGTTGCTGAACAAACACAGCAAAATTGAAAAAGTGCTCATAAAAATATCGGCATTGATAGAAAAGTGAACAGCAGCTATAAATAAAAAGGTTGTAAGCAAACTCTAAACGGAAAGATAAATTCATTCAGTTAATTTGAAAACGTTATGTCCCATATACGTGGACAAGCATAGTAAAAGTACATAATATTCTTCTATTAAAACACGCATAATATATTGTTTTATCCTCATACAATTTTCTACAAACCATTTACTACGTTATGAGAGAAAGTAGAGTGTCTGTCTATTGCTACTATTCAAATAATTTTTATCTAAAATATTCTTCTTTTTCTTTGTTAATCAAACTAAGAGTTTTGAAAAAAAATTATAAAATTTAATTGAATAAGAGTGACTTACCGAATCTGGAAGTGACAAGAAAATACACAAATACTCGATATTTCACAGTAGATGTTGAAACCACACAACAAATGATCCCATTCAATCAAATACAGCAGCAGGCAGGAACTTATTGTTCGTGTCATAAAGCCACTTTGCTTTCTAAAATCTTTTCATGAGTCATACTAGAAGTCCAGGAGGCAGGACCCTACTATATAAGAATGAGAAGTTCTAGCAGTATACTCCTTAATACAATTATTGTGATTTGTCAGTTTTTCTATAAAAGTATAGGTAATTTTTAAAAAGGGATAAATTTACTAGGCAGGCATTTAAACTTTTTAAAGAATGGACCAATTGCAACGAGTGTATTGAAGAGTTTGTTAGTAACATTTACTCCTCTGTATGATAACATATACTGCAGCTACAAAACATATTAATAACGTGAAAATTTAAGGGCTACATCTTATACGCATTATAATGCTAATCAAGACAGCCATTACCTGCTTTGTGTAAGAGCCAGTAAGAAAGAAATTTTTCACTGGTGTCTTTTGATCAGGTCTAAATGGATCTTTACCAGGTCCCTCACGGTACAGAGATTGGCCGATTTTAACAACGGACGACCAAGTCACTTCTAAACCTTGAGACGACGGGAACAGAGCCAAAACCTAATAATTTTAAATCAATGTAATGACAAGAGAACTGAATATTTACCATTGATAGAAAATCCAAAACAGACTACAAAATGAAACTTGTGATGTGATTTGTGATAGAAATAATAAAAATGCGATGCTGATGATATCTGACAATCCAAGCCATCAAACTGGCAGGTGGCAGAATGAACAAATATGCACCGAATGAACAAGTATCAATCCAACCAGTAAACAGTCTTTTGTGATTGATAAACTGATCCCATACAGATATTTCAGTGAAAAAAATTATCATTGCCATGCATTCACCATTAGTATATCTTCATGACATGGAATGCTGAAATATATCAAAACACCTCAACATACACAACACACTCCCGTTACTGAAAGCATGTGAATAAGAGAAATGGTACAAACCTGTTTTGCTACCCTTGCAATAATTTCCTCATTAGGTAAGGGCATGTACGGATCTCCTGGTGTCAGAACACATCTGACAGATGAAATAACTTTACATACTTAGAAGGTCAATACAAGTATTATATGCATGATGGTTATCAAATTTTTACCCTTAAAGCTGATGCATTTACCAATACAGATATAAGTGGTATGATGAATTGATAATGCAGTTTCATACATTCCATAACATACATAGTCATTGATGATTTTAAACATCAACTATTGGAACGATGACAGTAGTTATTACATCTTAGGAAACAGTAGGAAATAACGAAGCATTTGTAACATTAGGAACTTAAAAAAAAATAGTCTAATTGTTCATTATTCTTGCAAATATAATTTTTAATTTTTCATGTATATAAATATCAGTATGCTGAGCACAAAATACTCGGTGCAAGTTATTTTCCAGTAAATAACTCATGAACAAAAGTGAAATTTAAGAAGTGTGAATGTACACACACACACACACTCACTCACTGGAGCAATGATCCTTGTCCCTCAATGTAATAGTCTTCAGGAGAGGCAAGTGCAAGGTCTGCAAAGCAAGAAAAATCTGCATCGGGAGTATAGAGAAGGTTATCTAACCCAACAGCTTTCCTCAGCTGCCTGCCATCCAGAAAATAAGGGTTCATGAAGAAGTTGAACAATAATGATCAAAGGGCAATATATCATTCTTGATTCTCAAAACAAAAGCTTCTCGCTATATAGCTTCTATAAGAACCATAAAATTTGATGAATTACCTTGACTTTTCTAGATCCTGCAACTCTGTAACCCAACCATTGTACCTGAGTTGCACTGTGACCACAGGAACTCCAACTAGTTCGTATATGTTATTGAAAAACTCCTGTTCCCTCCACTCTGATGGAATTAATCTTTTAATACCAGGGACATCACAAGCTGGCATCAAGTACATGACAGTAAGGCACTGAATATTTTTGGCACGATAAGGAATAAATACAAAAACCAAGGATGGGCAAACTACTAACCGGCAACATAAGCATCAGCTTTCACAATTTTCTTGGCAGTAGCCTGAGAAAATAAACATTAATAAGGTATTAATTATAAGGATTTTGGGAATGTCACTTGAATTCTAACCAAGCATGCAAAGATTTCAAACAACATAACAGATATATCACCTTTGACATGGAAAGTCCTGCAACATAAATGCTCCCATCAGCAGATTTATCATAAAGTATTTCTCTGCATCCCCACCTAAGATGGAACCTGGTCCAGCAATGAACAAGAATCTAGATAAGAAGAAATTTGGATAATCACAATAGCAATATTCTCACATCTATAATTATACCTGCCCCCTCTATCTGTGATGTACTTCCGGATGGGACTACTCAAATAAACGTCTGGTGAACCCTTTAGCATTCGCAAAAGGGAAGCTTCAGTCTTTGTAGCAAACAAGGCAAATATGGTGAGCATACAACGGGCACTAATATTATCACAGTCAATAAACCCAAGGGCATAGGCAACTGGATCCCACATTTTCTGAATACTCATCCGTGTGCCACCTTTGGACAAAAACCAATCTGAAAAGCTGATCTGTAACAAATGCTATGTAATGGTTAAAAGAACAGAATTTGACATTAAGACAGAAGATTGACAAACATAGTCAGTAAACCTAGAATATAGGGCAGCAAGTATCACTATTTTTATTTTATTTTGCATACAAAGACCCTTTCCACTTACTCCTATCAGTTAGTTTCCCAGTCTCCGCATTATCTCTTAAGATTGGTTCCCATATTTCCTTATCTTATCCCATTAATTGTTTCCTCATTTAGTTAGGATAATAATTACAACTAGTATAAATAAGGATTAGTCATTCAAGCTTCATGAACATATAAACACATTGTAAAGCATCTCGGTTAATATCATAAGGGATTCATTTTCTTTTATTCACTATTCTCTCTCTTAATACCTAAACTCCCATAATTTGAACATTATGAACATGTATGTGCTGTGTGGATGAGCATGAGCATTTGTAAGAATAGGTGGAAACAAATATTTTAAAACCGAGGGGACAACCAATCAGGAAACATTATTTTAAAAGAGACTGAAAATGACACATCCTCTTACACTATCCAAATTCCTTATGTCCCTCAAAGCACCATCTGGATCAACAAGAGCTTTGACAACTGGACTCAGTGCAAGAGCCACAGCATTTCTAGCCTTATCATAAGTCTGTTCATAAACAACATATAAAGTTAGGTACTATGATAGTCCCACTGGGGAAATGATCAAATATACTTTTTTTTGGGTATTCAAATATATAATTTTCTAGTTCTGCACAATACTTATGACAAAGTGACATGGTAATAGAATATACAATGTGATTACCTTAAGCTGATTTGTGGACAAAAATGCCCTTATCCCATGTATTGGTGCCCCAATTGGAAAGCGAAAATCTAGTTCTGCACTGGAAAATTAAGTTATAAACAAAGCAATATAAAAATATCAAGCAAAACCAGAAAACTAAGTTATGAACAAAGTATTACGAAACTATTATCTTTTCATAAAATGTGGTGCTCTAGTGGAAAACGAAAAATAGAAAGAAAATAATGAATCATAAAAAGCAAGGTATCACAGCGTAAAACATACCTCCAATTTGACCCCCTTTGTTTACAAAAGTGTGAGTGTGATCCTTCACAAGTAGATTGTTATCTGCACCGACCTAGTCCAGGCATTGGAGAAGAAAAAGTTATCAGACGGATAGATACAATGAAAAACATACCAGTTTCATGATAAAAGAGAGGGAGGAAGAATACAGGCTTTACAGACAAAGAAGAAAAAGCATTATGATTTTTGACTGCAAGTAAAAAATGCTTACCTTTTTCATCAAGCGGTAAAGATTGTTGTAGCAACCAAAGAAAACGTGCAATCCCATTTCAATGTGATTTCCACGTCTGTCAACAAAAGAACCAACTTTGCCACCAATAAAAGACCTTGACTCATATATATCCACCTGAATGAGAGAATTTCAAAGAAAAGAGAATAAATACAATACATCGCTCCCCTAATCAAGACATCCTATTGACTCATATATAGCCATAACACCCTATTGCATGCAACACCAGAATCAGAAAAACCTAATCAAGACATCGCTCCCCTTTACTTGAAAAGTAAAATTACTGTATATACCATGACATCCAATTTCAAAACATTATAATATCAAAAACAGGTGCTAAACCTCGTGGCCTTGATCCAAGAGTTCCACTGCAGTTGACATGCCTGCAAGCCCAGCTCCAACAATGGCAACTTTTAGCTTGGGTCCTCGATAATGTTCCGGCTCCGGAGGAAACAGCCCTTTCGGCGCTGCCATGCGAACCATCTCCTTTGTCAAACTTACAGTTTAATAATTAATAAATATTATCTAAACTTCGTAACATTCACAAAAATGAAAATTAATAAACAAAAAATATACTTGGAAGAGAGGCATAACATCCAAAACTGATCTGAAATTGAATTTGAAATCCACATAATTAAGGGCAAATTCGACAAGTTTGTCCTAATCGGATTACTAACCATTGACACTCATGTCGGAAACATTAGTCTCTAAAGAGCAACGAACCCGGCACTTGTGGGTCTTGTTGAAACGAGCAGTGTTGGGGACAAAGAATCCAATAGAGTCTGCTCCTCGTGTTGCAGAGAGGGAAGTTGCTGGACAATGAATGAGAGAAGGCATGGCTAGAGATGAAAGATAAAAGAAGCGAGTTAGAGAGAAAAGGAATGAGATTGGTAATGTTAAATGAATTTGGGGTATCTGGGTACGTAGGTTAGGAGGAGATGCTGGAATTGCCAAATTTGTCTGGTAGTTGGAGTTTGTGAGTGCTGACCGCACGCAAATTGGAGTTTGAGGATATATGAGTGATTATCAATATATATATATATATATATTAATGCAATTCAACGTGTTGGCTTTGGCTTTGGCTTACTCTTACTCTACTGCGCAATGAGCAATGCAAGTGCCACAGCCACTTCCATTAGCGAATAGCGATAGGTTATAATGGATAATGGACCAATACACCTCCTTCATCCTTCTCTATTCTTTACCCACTCAAGTGTTGGGGGGTGGGCTGCATAGTGGAGACCCTCACTTTCACATTTATCAGACTTAGATCTATTACGTGTCCGCTATTCCTGTCTTAATTTCTTTATCCGTTTTATAAATTATTTATTTATTAAAATAATATTATTTGAAAATTCATTATTACAATGAATGAATTTTTGTATTTGAATAATAATAATAATAATAAGTAATAAAAAAATTAAATTTGTAACTTAAATCAATGTAAAAGAAAACTAAATTTTGAATTTTAACTTTAAAATTTAGTTAAAATAAAAGAAAAATTAAGATTTAAATTTTTATACCAGCACAAAATATGTCAGATGTTAATGTCTAATATACAACGAAAAAAGAAATATTATACTAGAACGTAACTCCCGTTAAAAGCACCAAAATATGATAATGTCCTGATGTCATTTCAATTTGAGTCAGGTACAAGAATAAAACACAAGTCATATTCCGTAACATTTATTTTTATTTAATATTATTTAAATACTATAAAATTATCTATTTTAATAATTAACTTTTAAATATATTATTTTAATAATAATTTGTAAAATTGTCTTATTACTCTCAGAAGACCGGTGTTGGAGCAAACAGACCTAACAGTTGGGGAAGGGCATTACTATTAGCACCTCTCTCTCTTATACTTTATAAACCATTTATTTTTATTTTTTTATATTTTTATTTCCGAAAATATCCTCGATATTAAAATTAATCGTACCACTCGTCTTTGCACTTCTTCTGTGTATCTCCTTCAACCTCACCTTAGCATAGCTCCCTCTCATGCACGATTTCGATCAAATCAAGGTCCATGATTGAGAGGCAAAAGTGACAGCATTAATTACTTCCTGTTCCCATCACCAATTGGATTAGCCTACAGTTAGTAGTAGCGAGGTTTGCGGTGTCTCACGGTGATGTTTCAATAGGTCTTCTTCGGTGCGCGTTCAAGTATGGTGTGTGGCGGCCGATTTGGGCCTCAACAGTGTCTTGCTTGGTGGTGTTGGCTATACCTCACCCATCAACCTCTTGCTATCGAAAATCAAATAGTTTCAGAGTGATCGAAAAAAGATAAGAACTTCCGAAAATCGAGCGGTGAAGAAGAATAACTGACCAGATGAAATCCCCCAAATTAACATAATTTTCGTTGAAATGCTAATGAAGGGTAATTTTGTAAGATAAAACTTTAAATATTCCTTTCAATACGAGTCACTTAACAGAATATGATGTGTCACATTCCGTAACCTCTATTCCTTTTGCTAAATACTATTCAAATATTATAGAATTTATCCATTTTAATAATTAATTTTTACATTATATTATTTTGATAAATAATTTGTAAAATTGTCTTAAAAAGCTGGTGTTAGAGCAAATAGAACGAACAGTTGGGGAAACATCGTTACGGGTTCAAACTCTAGGCCCAGATTCAATGAGATGGGCTACTCAGAGGCCCAAGTCTTTTTTTTTCTTCTTAGACATTGTAAGTTGGTCTTCATCCTGTTTTCATTCCTTCCTTTCTTTCTCTCTTCGGACAAGCTTGATATCTTGCATGGTTGTACGCCAGGCAGAAGATGTAAAGGAACGGATTCAGATGATTTTATTTCTCAATGATATATTATTTATATACACAAAACTGATCTAAAATATCTCCTAAACTCTAACAACTTTAACAAAAACAAATTTGTTTATAAGAAAAATGGATAACTAATCTCTTCCTAATTAGTTTATTTAAATAACAATTTTAGAATTTAAATTTTGTATAATAATAAACTTTGTTAATAATTTATTACGAAATTATCCCCTCAAGTGGGAGCATAGAGATTCAGAATGCCCAACTTGCCTAAGAAGTAGTCAAACTGTGGTTTTCCCAAAGCTTTTGTGAAAATATCTACTAGTTGAACAGTAGTAGACACATAAGTTGGAAGAATATTGTGTTGGAGGATTTTATTGCGAACAAAATGACAATCAACTTCTATGTGCTTAGTACATTTATGAAACACTGGATTTTTAGTTATGTGTAAGGCCGCTTGACTATCACAATGAATGATCATAGGTTTGGTATGAGTGATGCCGAGGTCAGAAAGAATCCTTTTTAATTATTTGAGTTCGCATGTAATGGTTGCCATGGACCTATACTCAGCTTCAGCTGACGACTGAGAAACGATGTTGTTTCTTTGTTTTCCAAGAGATAGGGGATCGACCAAGCTGGAGCAGCCAACCGGTAAAGGAGCGACGTGTAAGAGGACAGCTAGCCCAGTTGGAATCGCACCAGCCACGAAGCTGTAGATCACAGTTGCCAGAAAGCAATATGCCTTGACCAGGGTTGCTTTTGAGAAACTGAACCACTCGGAGGGTAGCTTCCTAGTGCTCAATTCGTGGCTCCTGCATGAACTGAGATAGCGTGTGAACACTGAACGAGAGCTCTGGACGTGTAAAACACAGATAAATTAACCGCCCAACCAATCGGTGATAACGTTCTGGATTGGCAAGAAGAGTTCTTGAAGCAAGAGATAAACAGTGATTTTGTTCTAATAGGGTGCCTGTAGGTTTAGCTCCGAGGAGCCTAGCTTCAGAAATAATATCGAGCGTGTACTTACGTTGACAGAGAAAAATGCCCATAGGATTGCGAGCAATCTCAATACTCAAAAAATACTTCAATGTGCCAAGATCTTTCATGTGGAAGCATTTGCTGAGGTAGACTTTAAATTGCTTGATGGCTAAGGAGACATTGCCGGCAATACTTAGATCGTCGACATAAACAAGAACAACAAGTTGAACCCCCTTTTTGATGCAACGTGAACAGAGAATAATAAAGACATGATTGCTCAAATGCATAAGATACAAGTGCATAAGACAATTTAGTGAACCAGCAATGCAAAACTTGCTTTAAGTCGTACAACGATTTTCAGAGTTTGCACACCATGTTTGGTCTTGAAACATAAAAACCAGGAGGCATGCGAATAAACACTTTGTCATGGAGATCACCATGTAGAAACACATTGTGTACGTCCATTTGATGAAGTTTCCAAGATTTGGCTGCTGCCACTGCAAGAATAGTTTGCACTGTTACCATTTTTGCAACGGGAGCAAATGTTTCAGTGTAGTTGATGCCTTCCTCTTGATGATTTCTGAGCACAACTAAACGAGCTTTAAATCGCTCAATGATGCCATCAGAATTATACTTAATGTGATACACTCACTTGCATCCGAGAGCTTTCTTCCCTGGAGGCAATGGTTGCATGCTCCATGTATTGTTACATTCCAACGCATCTATCTCAGCTTGCATAGCTTGTCTCCATCTTGCATCTTTCACTGCCTCATGAAAGTATAAGGGTTCTTTTTCTACAGTAATTGTTGCAAGAAAATGTCTGTGTGGCAAAGAAAATTTGGCACAGTTTACATAGTGAGCAATAGGATAAGGAGTATCTAAAGGATGTGATGGAATTGATGAACTAGGGAAATGACTCAACTTCCTTGCAATATGTTGTCAAAATGACTCGAAGTAGCTGATCAATAATTTAGTCTGAGGCATGCAGAATACTGTCCTTAAGGATTATTTTGGTGTAGTAAAAAATCCTCCAGGATACAGCAAACTCTTCTTGTTTGAATGTACAAGGCTCTCAAGAACTAGCAAGCTACCTCAACTCATAACCCACAGAAATAAATATAATAAAAGTGTGTGCATCTTCCATGCGGTTTTCTCAAAAGATTAAATACCTTAATCACTATAATTGTTCAAGTAAATGTTACATATAACTGAAGATATGATTAATAATAATAATTAAATTAGAGTAATAAAATAAAATAAATAATTAATAAATTCTTTTGAAATATAATTATACTATTTCTAACACAATGTGTGTTACATACCCCTGAAATCTTGTAGACAGTTGTTTTACGTGATGTCCATGTCCAAGTAATGGATTTTCATCAGGATTACTGGGCATTGTGGTGTCTATGGTGTGTTCTGTTGGGGTTTGCAGTTGAAAGTCTAAAATAAAGTTTTTGAAAAAATCCTAGCGGTGTCTGGCATTTCCATCACAGAACCTGTGATTGCTACAGTGCGTGTACATGTACCCCTCTGTTGAGAGCAAGATTTGTTGGTGATTCCATGTCATCAAGAATAGTGTCTACCATATTATCAATAGGTAAGGAATGAGAGGATTCTTTCTCATTTTCGGAACACTGATATAGAAATTGATTTTCTAAAAACTACACATTTCGTGAAACGAAGAATTCATGAGTTTCGAGATCATAAACTCTCCAACCCTTTTGCCCATAGGGGTATCCCATAAAGGTACATCTACAACTTCAACTTGCAAATTTGTCGCCATTGGTGTGTTGGTTGCAAGCGAAGCATAGAGAACGAAATACACATAAGTGATTGTAGAAGGGTTCTTGTCCATGTAATACTTCATATGGTGTTTTGCTTTTCAGAACTGTACTTAGAGTGCGATTGATCAAATATCCTGCTGTCAACACACACTTTCCCCAAAAATCAATAGGCAAATTACCTAAAAACTGCAAAACTCGTGCAACATTGAGAATATGTCGATGTTTGCATTTGACCCTCCCATTTTGCTGCGGTGTGCTTGTACATGAAGTTTGAAAGATTATGCCATGATCTAGAAAATAATTTCTCATGCATATGAATTCCATTCCATTATCACTTCTCATAATTTTAACCCTTTTGTTATATTCCCTTTCTACCATGAAAAAGAAAAATTTCAACATTCTCATTACTTCTTTCTTATCAACCAGCAAATAGATCCACACCGCACGTGAGTAATCATCAATAATAGTAAGAAAATACGAAGCATCACAAGATGAACGAGTTCTATATGGACCCCATAAATCACAGTGCATCAAATCAAATATATTAAAAGCTTGATTATTACTCAAAGGAAATGTTTCTCTAGTTTATTTTTCTCTTTGGCATGTATCACAAACTTTATTTTTAAAAGTACTAATTCTACTTCCACTGTCATTGGAAATTAATTGAGTGGTTTTCCAAGATGGATGTCCCAGCCTCTTGTGCCATACTTTCAGCTCATTCATTTCTTCAATGTTGCATACCTTCTTCGTAATAGCTTCTAAAAAAAATAGAGTTCATCCCTTCATTCACCCGCTCTAATCAACATCTTCGAAGTTCAATCATGTATAGCATACAAATTACCAGCAAACTGGACATTACAATTTGATTCATCTGACAATTGCGATATAAAAATCAAGTTGCATTTCAACTGAGGTACATAGAGTACATGCTCAAGATCTAAATTATCAGCAAGTTTTACCATTCCTTCCTTAGTAGAAACAACAGTGTGTCCATTTGGAAGCCTAATAGGACATCCAGACACATCCCTCACATTGCACAGGTGTTGCAAATTTCCTGTCATGTGATTCGGTGTCCCACTATCAAGTATCCATGTATTATTTTTAAACATACCAGTCATACTTTCATTTGGAGTGACTTTGGATGAATTAAGCATTTGTACCGGAGTTTTCCATTGCTCTTTGCTCAGTCTTACATATTCTGCATCACCACTAAGATTAGAATTGGAGCTTTGTATTGCATTAGTGCGTACAGATACCTTTGTTGCATGAGAGGTAGTTGATCCTATTCCTCCACTTCGATTCTAATTGCGTCCTCGTGCAACTATTTTTTCATCGTTTCTTGGACAATCTCCCCACCATTCTGGGTATCCTATGAGCAGAAAGTAACCTCCTTCATCGTGTCCTACCCTATTGCAATGTGTGCAAACAATTTTGCTTTTGTTTTCACGCCCTCTGACCTTTGCGCTTGCCTTAACTGCTAAGGCCATGACTTTTGGATACTCTTCTCTTCCTTGGGTGATATTCCGCACTCGTTCTTCTTGTACAAGAATCGCATACATTTTGTTGAGGGATGACATAAGGTCTGTAGCGAGTAGGTTGCAATGAATTGTTCCATATATTGCGCCGTCCAGCCCCATCAAGAAGGTGTGATAACTTTCTTCTTCCTTGTGTTTTTCAAGTTTTGCCGCAAGGCTACATGTGCATCTTTTACAAGTTCAAATCAAAACTAGTTCATGGACAACTAAATCATCCCATAGTGCTTTCAACTTCCCGTAATAGGCTACCATGGACATCCCTCCTTGTTTGCATTGTGCTAGTTCTGATTTCAGTTGATGAATTTGTGGCCCATTCACAACTGAGAATCATTCTTTTATGTCATCCCACATCTCCTTGGCAGTTTTCAAGTATGACATGGTTGTTCACAGTGTTGGCTCAACTGTATTCAAAATTCATGACACCAACATAGCTTGTCCACCAATCTTCCAAGTCTGAAGATCCTTCTTCGGGTTCTACTATGGTTCTGTCAATGAAGCCTCATTTTCTTCTTGCTCACAAAGACTTCTTCATAGCTCTAGCCCATTCATCATAATTCTTGTCTTTCAGCTATAGCTAGGCGATCGCGTTTCCAGGATTGTCGCTGGAATTCAAGTCGTAAGATGAATGCCTTTTCTTCTGAGCGTCTTTGTTTCCTGAAGATTTCAACCTCATACCTTCATAGGTCCACCTTGCAGAAGGTTCAAAGGACTTCCTTGCGTGTGCAATTTTCACCTTTATTCATCATGTTCGCCATGTATAGTTCTTAATTAATGTTTTACTCTGATACCATGTAAAGGAACAGATTAAGATGATTTTATTCCTCAATAGTATATTGTTTATATACACAAAATTGTTCCTAAAATATCTCCTAAACTCTAACAACTTTAATAAAAAACAAATTTGTTTACAAGAAAAATGGATAACTAATCTCTTGCTAATGTCTATTTAAATGACAACTTTAAAATTTAAATTTTGTATAATAACAAACTTTGTTAACAATCTGTTACAGCATTAGAGGAAACTAAAACCGAAAAAAATAATTATAAGAGAAAGACATAAGAACTCAACGTGTGATTTGTGGAACCCAAGATTCAATCGCCATTTTATGATCTTACTAAGCAATGTAGATTTTGAACTTGGGCCGTAGAGGCCCAAAATTAGCACTGCCCTACTGAGGCTTGAGGCCCAAATCTTGAATGATATATGCCACTAAGACTAATGTCTAATGTACATCAGGGGCTCGGGAAAAAAATTAGAGTAATATTTCATAGATAAAATAGACTCTGCTTTTATACACAAGTCAAGTGACAAATTTGAAAATATTTGTAGTGCATTTCCCTCACTTTTATCAAAACACAACATGGTCATTGGAATTTATGAATAATTTGAATGATAAGATATAACGCAATATATGAAAATTAAATTTGTTAAAAACAAATTTACAATTATAAGGTCAGAGTAGATGTATATAATGGCCCAACTCATTTCACACATCTACGCTTTGAGTTTTTATTTGACAGCATTTCAGAAACACGACCGAGGGTTTTTTTAACTTAGTTTTTCTTTCAATAGCCTTTCATTGGTAGTAATCGTTTAATTGTGCGTTTGATTCACATTTTGTTACGACATTTTAACTAATATTGAAAGGTATGGTAAAGAAAATATGGTTAACGTTTTTCTGATACTAGTTAATAAACGTTGGCTTCCGTAGGTTTGTTTTCTACGGATAATACACAAGAAGTCAATACAAGTATTTTCATAAACCTAATTTGAGGGACTTGAGAAACTAGTGCATATTTTTTTCATTGAATATCCCTTTTTGTGCACCTAATTAACAGATTGTTGAAGTCATCCAGTAGCTTTTCTTTACAGCCATGATACCCTAACCAATCCTAATTAAAACAGGTATTTCTGTTGAAAATACACAAGAAGCTTTCCACATCGAACAGATGAAGCTACTTTGTGGAAAGAAACGATAATCAATTCAAAAAAAAAATCCTTATCAATCCTTATCGAATGCAATAAATAAGATAACGAATTGTAGCAATAATTATAATGCAGCTACTAGCCACTAGGCCTACCACCGCTCTTTGAGAAAAATTCATGGAAAGTCATGCGTATTTGATATTCCATAATATTAAAGACAATCTTAGCTGGGTGAGTGAACATTAGTGTGATTGCTGGCCACCCAAACTCTCTTGGGACCCCAATGGCAATGGCACAGTCAAGCACAGACCAAACAAAAGCAACCCTATGCCTTTGGATTAGAGATCGAAAACTAAACGTACAAACCACGTACACGACAGGATAAATAGCAGACAGAGTTTTAAATGCATGTCTTTGTGATCTGGGAATAGGTTGCACATCAAAGTGTGCACTAAACCTTTGGCTCAACAAATTGTATGGTTATACTAGTCTCTGTTCTTTTGTGTTATTTTGGGGTTGGGACGCATTTGCTGACTTGTAAAGCGTCTCATGTGCTCATGCTTTTCGTAGCTCATTTTTCACCACCTTTTTTATTTTATTTTATTTCAACGTCATAAAGGACTCAGTTTTGCAATATCCTAAGTTGTTTGCTTCAACGGACCATTGATATATATATATAATACTGCTACACTGGAATTTGAAAATCCAAACCCATAACGGATTGAGTTCAATATAATTTAGCTATCTTCGAGGAGTACATGAAATTTTCTGATTTCTGCTAGAATATTACGTTGTTTATATATATATTTTTTGTGTCCCATTATTTGTTTTTTAGATAATATATTTTATAATAAATTATTAAATAGTTATAATGATAAAGTAACTTTCTACAATAAAAATATAGTGGTTCAATAAGTTAAAATATAATTATGAATTCAATTAAATATTTAAGTAAGATATTATTAAAAACAGTTAATGTATCTTAATTTCATAAAATGACAAATATTTTGAGAGATGCAACAACTTGCAGAGTTGATTCTATATGAACCCACTGTGCACATGTCAAAATGACAAAAATTAAACGGGAGGTGAAATTATTGTCTCTTTATATAGATACCAAATTAAACAGTATTAATGTTTAGAGGAGGGTTGGTTGTGGGCTTAAATATGATTGGGAGTTCAACCTTACTATTTGGTTTTAGGGATAAAGTTATCATAGGAAGAATATATTCAGAAAGTTTTTTCATCGGTTTGTGTGTAGATTTCTAAGCCTCATTAATTATATATTATTTTCATCATTTTTAATAGTTTTTTAATTAGTTAAAAATTTGTGCAAGTTTATACAGAATAGATAAATTCTTCTCATTTAAAGGTTAAATAATTAATATTATACTTGATATTATATAATAATTTATATTATTCGTTTATTGTATCTTTTAATAATATATAATATTTTTAAAAATTAAAGGAAATAATGAAATTTGTTTATTTCAATTATGCGAACAAAAAAAACAAATCAATGGCCCAATTGTCTTTTCCATTTTTTTGTGTAAGGATGTTCTTGTCCAACAAAAACTTAAAGTATAAATTATTTGTTGGAAGATGTATATATTATGCTAACTAATTTTTCAGTTTTATATTTATTAGTTTAGTAGGCCAGTAAAAATAGGACATAACAACTATATGAGATATACATTATATTTGCATGACATGTTTTAAAACAAAATAAAATGTGTATAATTAAAAAGTTGCACACTTTGGTTGAATTAAAATTATATATATATATATATATATATATATATATATATATTATCTACACTCAAAATATTACTTAAGTACGTATATAGATTAGCTAGTTGGAAGATTAAATTAAATTACCAAATTTTTAAAATGGTATTTTAAAGGAAAAACATAGTTAATTTTTCTTTATTTTTAAAAATGATCCGTTCAGTTTAATATTTTATTTTAAAATTAATTTAATCAAATTTAACTATACCAATTAAAATATTCTATATATGTTTTAACATTTTGAAAATAAATTACTCTCTTGCCTTTAATTTTATTGCAACTTAATCACTTTCACTTGAAATTAATATTGTTTTTATTAAAAAAAACTTTACAATTTTTTTTTATCGCTGCACGGGTTTCTAGTACTTTTTTTCTCCTCTTGGTTTACTGTATTTATGTTATAAAAGATACTATAATATATACATAAAAAGAATAGCATTACTATGCCTTGTCATTTTATGATCTGAATTATTTGCAGTTCAAAAAAATCGTAAGATATCCAAATTATTAAAAATAATACAATATGACAAAAAAATTAAAATAAATTAAGTCATTATTCTGTAGAATTGGACTCGATGTAATTATTTAAAACCCTATAAAATCCTCTTCCTTCATTTTATACATTAACAAGCTAACTCACCACTCTTTATTGTCACCCACACCCTTCTCTCATTCTCATAGGATCTCATTATGCACCGCCACTGTTTTACCACCACGAGTCCTCGACCCATCACACACCACTATCTATTTATTGTGAATAACAAATTAATAGAAACTGTGTCTCAAAGCGATTACACCTTCATTATGCGTCCCCGGCATCATTTCATTGGTTTGTGTTGCTTCGATCAACATGTTGTCTCCTAGTCGCGTCTCATATTCTAAATACAGAGTCGAAAATGATGTATATGGTTTAGTAGCTTCAGTTTTGTTCTTCCCTCCTTCAATGTTTTTTCCCTTTGTTGATCTATACTTACATTATTAAACAGTGTTTATTTGGACAATGTCTCTATGGTGCTCAATCAACAATTGATTTCAGCTAATAGTTTTTCCATGAGGTTTTAAAAAAAGTTTAGGACATACGTTTTGCCCTTTCTTCATATTTCAAATTTTTTTTTTAACTATGTAAGTTTACGTCACATATCTAAAATCCAAACACAATTTCAAATAGTTACTTCAGCAATTAATTGCTAGAACTTTATTGCGAAGAAAATTGAAATCGATTCCAAAATCAAACATTATATGTTGGTGCTTGGTGAGGATGTATCCTTAAATTTAATATAAAACTAACCTATTCAACTAAAAAAACATGCCAGAAATCAATATTAAAGTCATTTAATTAGACCCCTCTCTCGAGCTATGAAGGCCCAAAACTCTCTCCGAAGCAAACAACGGAGAAAAAGAGATTTGTGTGTGTACTGACTACTGACCACTGGCTGGCTGTTTAATTCAATTAGATATATAGAAATCAAAACATTGGGCTGAGAGGTGCATAGGATCTCACTTATGTGTGCATGTGCTGTTGCTGATAATCAATGCACCCTAACCTCCATACACACACATGCTCATTTTACATTTTAGATCATTCGTACTCGTTTAAAGGCAAGATCCAAATATTTATTATTCCGATCAAAGGATTTTCTGCCTTCGTGTATGCTAGTTGGAACTATTTTTTTACCAAAAATGTTTTTTCTTCCAGAGTTTTTCTTCAAATTGTGGAGAATCAATTTTTAAAATGAATGAAGTCAAACTTGCATTTATTAGAACCGAAATTTATGAAAAATGTTAATTTATCTTATGATTTGGTTTTCCTTTTACTTTCCCCGCTATATTTTGATTGAAAACTGATGTTAATGGTATATGACATGACATTTGGTTGGTATGAAAAAAAATGTTTGTGTGAGATATACTAACATTTTCTACTTTCGCGACAGCCTTGATTATTTGAAGGTAAAAACTCAAACTAGGCACTACCTTTTCCCGTATGATATATATCCATCGAGCTTTAGTTCCAATACATGAAATTAAAAGCCTTTTTATTTTGGTGAACAGACCTTGGTCTGTGTGCCCGTGATTGCGATCTATGAATGAGTAGTTGGCAGGTGGAATCACCGTAAGAGGCATATACATAGCCATGGGATACGTTCTGATCTTCGTCACGACATGATCGCAACGTCTCAAAGTGCTTGGCGCCCAAGATAACAAATCTAATTAAAATTAGTTCATAAACTAAAGTTGTATGTCAGATTCGGTCCTTATCTCTAAGAATTGTAAACCCCAATGCCCATTGGCCAATACCCTTCCTTCGTCAAAGAAAAGGTCTTTCATATTTTCTTTTTTTCATTTGTTTTATTCAGTGTTGGCTACCTTTCTGTTTCAAAGTGGGGCCCTGCCTTTTAGTTTTTAGTTTATTTCTACTCTTGAGTGTACGGCTTATACGGAAATAAATCATATCTCGAATCTTAAGATGTTTTACATCAAGATAATGATAGGAGATTTATTTCGGTACTCGAAATAAAAAAAATTTAAATGTTCCATTTGAAAAAAAGAAATTATAATTCAAGTAATAAAAGTTATATATATTAAAAGTGAATTTTCTATCCATTAGAGACTTCTATTGCTAATTGATTTACATTTTTAATTACTTTGTTTACAATATTTGGCACAGAATTCAAGCTTTCAAAGCAAGTATTGCAACATCCACTAAAAAGTTTTGTAGTCACCTAATCAATCCTAATTTTTTTTATGTATATCTTCTGAAGGGAAAATTAACCATCTACTTTTCAATGGCATGACGTGGTATATATATATATATATATATATATATATATATATATATATATTCACACTTGACAATTATATTTAATAATCTTTACAAAACCAAATTTTCACGCGGTAGCATCAGCTAGCATGTGTGTATAGTTGTTTTTCAACAGAGATCCAACAAGAAACTCAAGAAAAAGCAAATTTGATTCATTGTCAATTTTTTTACTTTAAAATTTATGTTTAATTTTTTCAATTTCATTCGATTAAGTGTTTTTACTCAAACTTATAATTGAATTTTCTTTTAATTTAAAATCGCATCTCATAAAATTTATTGAGTTTCAGTTAATTACTTTTAAAATCACTTCATATATCAAATTTATCATAAATCTCCTGTGTATGTAGACAAAATTAATAACTTGATAGTGTCAACAAAAATAAATAAATAAACTAAGTTTGCTTAATTATAAAAATAAAGAGACTAAACCAATTAAAAAACCTGAAAAAAAATTAAAACTACAAATAATATAAACTAAACAAATTCAAAAGTATAATTAAATTTTTTTTTTACACTTATAAGTTTTAAAATATATTTATAATTTTATACAGTAACAATTGTTTGCAGATACTTTTCAATAGGGAATCCTATGAAAAAAGTGAGCCTGAAAAAATATATATAAGAAAGTGAGTCGTGATTAAAAAAGAAAAAATGAAAGTAAAAGTTGTGTAACGAAAAATATTACCTTGTTCAATTGTTTGGCACCACCAATGCCTTGGAAAACCTTTTCTTCTAATGCTCAAAAGACAATAAAAAATTCCGAAAGGAAACATCACAGCGCGTGACACAAGATGACTAAGATGGGTAAACAAAAGACTAGCTAGCCTCTATTTTGAAAAAGAGGTATGTATCTAAAATTAAGTTTCAAACTATTATTTGTCGGCCAATTTGCTTATGGTGTGAGACTTCTTATTTAGAAATTTAATGGTAGTAGATTAGATAAATCCCTTTCTAGTTCTTCTGTCTTATTATATATATATATATATATATATATATATATATATATATATATAATATTTAGAAATTATATATAACAAAATATATAATTTTTTAAAAAACTTATAAAAATATGAGGTTTAAAAATTATCATTAGTGATTTTTGGTATAAGTATAAAAGTTAAAAATAAAAAAATTCAAAAATTAACAATTGTAATTTAAAAATATATATTAAAATAATAAAAAATTTAAATTTATTAATAGCAATTTTTTAAATAATAATAAAATATTTTAAAAATATAAAAAATATTTAAAAGTCCCCGATAAAAAAAGAGAGTTAAAAGTCAACATGGATAATTTTTAAAAAAGTCATATTTTTATAATTTTACCAAAAATTTTATATTTCGGTAATTTAGAAAAAAAAACCTCCTTCGTTGTATAACGTAATAAGAGCGTTTATTTCAATTCAGTTGCCGAAGGTTTTAAATCATAAGAATTTTCTTTTTTTAAAAACTAAAAGTACATGGATTTTTAATTTTTTTAAAAAAAATCAAAAATCAAAAATTAAAAACACACACATACTCTTAATAATTTATTCGATTTAAAAATTGTTTTTTTCAATATTTATATAAAAGCAGTAAAAGTAAAAAATTATTTTCAGTTTTTATCAATATTTGATTTAAAACAGAAAATAAAATAAAAATAATGAGTCAATTTTATAATCGAAAGTAAAAATAAATAAATAAACCGCCCTAGCTTATCCATTTGAAAAAATTATCCTTTGAAGCTCATCTAATCTATTCGAGACAAAGTAGGAGAAAAACGTAAAGTTCTGTTCATGCTTTATCTACAGAAGCTAATTTAATATTTTCGACCAACAAAATTATTTATAGATACACACATATACGAGGTTTATTAATATCTTAACATTTTTACAAAATAATATACTATGAGGTATACAGTTAGGAGTTTTTAAAATAAATTATAACTTTTTAACATGAGAGAGATTGTTAAAACTCATGAATGATGTTAAATTCTTACTTGAAAAATAATTAAAATTTTTAAAATATTTCAATAAATCTAAAATTATAAACTGTACTCCTAAAATAAGAAATACAACGACACACATCGTCACACCTTTCAAAATTATTTATACAATGAAAATATAACTCTAACCGGAAAAGTTGACGATGTTTTTTTAATTATGAACTAGATGAGGAAGGGGAAGGGGAAGGGTGGATCTTTGACCAGGATTTTTGAAGGTGACATCCACAAATTATAAATGTTTTATAATCATTCGAAAATTGTTTACGAAAAAAACAAGTGTTATAAATGTTTTTATTGATTCAAATTTTTTAATAAGAATAGTAATTTATATAAATATTGTGGGTCTATAGATGGTAATTTCATTTTAAATTCGAGATTTCTGTAAAGATGTCTCAATTGCGGATTTGGAGTTGGGATTCTTTTTCCTCTGGGGACAAATTAAAATAATCTTAATTATACATACATATATATATATATATATATATTACAATAATAATATATTATACTTAAAATATATTTTAATATTTAGTCTTTTATTCATTTATCTTTAATTTTTTTCTTTCACTTAAAAATATAATTTTACTTTCTTGTTTTTAATTTTAGTAATTTATGCCAATTTTCAAAGAAAATAATTTTTAAAAATCTATTTATGCTACTAACATAACTTCCTCTAATTTTATTTATAAAAAATAACTATTATATTATTTTTAAAATATAAAAAAATTATTTTTAAATACATTAACTGTGAAATTCTTTCTATAACTTTATTTATTGTGATATTGAATTAACAAGAATTCACCCATTACCCATTTAAGTGAGTAGATACATTCATTTAATTTATTAGTTATCAATTAACATTTATTGTTAATATTTTTGAAATACAATATAAATTTATGATATATATATAGTTTTAACGAATTAATTATTTATATCTTATAAAAACAACCATAAAGAATCTATTATGAGTTTGAAAATTTAGCAAAATATTGCAGGAAACTTAAGAACATAGAAAAAAAAAAAACCTAAGACAAAAAGAAAAGTAAAGAAGTTAGAAAATAGAGACAGTAAGTTATCTTTGCCTCTCATAGACGCCGTCCCTGCATTGATCTACATTAGCTATATAATATAATATACTAACGTTTAGCGTATGAATAATATGGAATTGCAATATGTTATAATATTATTTACGGTAAAAAATAATAGTTTGTAAATAAATAATCTAAAATTAATTTGGAGATTGGATTTAAATCTTCTTTAAGTTTTTTTAAGTATATTGTGATTAAAATGATTAAATAGACGTCGTGAAGTAAATCAATGAACAAAGATAATGAACAGTAATTGTTAGGCCTGTAATTTTTTATTGAGTAATCTATAATATTTTATATTTATTAAGTGTTAATTGAAGAATTATTTGGTATTGGAATAGATTTAGATGGAGTTTTTTTTTTTTTTTTTAAAGTGAACATTGTCGGTTAAACCCTGAACAGTACGTGTGAACAGTGCAAAACGCGTGAACAATGTCAGTGAATAGTAATTCTAGCGTGAACAGTGCCAATTTTTTTTTTCTATAAATAGGGTCCTTGCACGAAATTTTTACTTCTTCACACTTCTCAAAGGTTCTAAAGAGACTCAAACCATATATCACCATTTTCTCTCATACTAAACCTTCCTAAACTTAGATTTCTCTCAAGATCTGTAATTCTACGTCTGTTCTAAGGGATTTGAAGTAAGTTTCTCTAAGTTTAAAGTTAGATTCACCGCTCGTTTCTCTTCTCTTTCTCTTTCTCATAGAAGTTCATGGTGTTCTTAAGAGAGACTTTGTTCTAAAATCAAATCTTTGGTGAATCTTGCGTTAAAACAAGTAATATTCAATAGATCTGGTGTGAATCACTATTCTAAGGTAAAGGAAGCTTACTTTAGCCTATGAACTATGTTTTGAATGGTTGGATATGCTATTAAAGAAATGTTTGAGTTTGTTTTGTTAGATCTCTTTGATAAAATCTAAGGTATAAAGGATTTAATACTTGAAAGTTATTTTTCTATGCTGTAATTGCGGATAACTGATTTAATAACACTTAGATTTGGCTAATTTATTATAAATTTGTCTTAGCTGAGCTGTTGAAATGATCTTAGTCATGCTGCATCATGTTGAGATATATGTCTTGCATCATTATAGAGCTGAGTTACACGTTTAGGTGGATAGACGTGTAACGATAGAGCATGCTGAGTTGTGCTGTCTGGATCTAGATACCAGAATGGGTCGCTTCCAGACTGACTCGATTCCTTCTGGATTACTTAGGTTGTGAAACCAGTTGGAAACCATTTTAATGTTGTGCATTAGATAGGCTGAGAATGCATTAGGCTGTTGCTGTAAGTAATATTTTGCACTATATATATGATTTTATTTTATTTTTGTAAGCTCATCCTTGCATTTCCATCTCTGCTGTTGTGTGAGTGTTTACAGCGATAATCGTATGGTAGTACGTGAGCAGATATAGCAGGTGTTGTATCTACTTCACAGGCTGAGGGACCAGTGAAGAAGTGTTAGATGACTGGAGTCGAATGATTTTGTATTAAAGTCCTTTTCTTTATATTTTGAGATCTTATATAAAGGAGTTATGTAGTAAAACTTTTGTGTATTTGAGAATTATGAACTAAATGTAATATTATATTGTTTTGTTAGATATCTGAGACCTGAACTTACATGTGGACTTATCACCTGGAAAGATTAGTTGTGGCAGAATTGTAGTAACTAATAATTTCTTGCAGGAAATTAAAGACAAACAGCTATGGAATCCTATGTTATGTCGGAATGTATTTCTTTTGGAGACAGATAAGACATAGGGTTTTAGTAGAGGTGCTGATGGTATTCTTAGATGTTAAGGTTGAGTTTGTGTCCTTAGAGATGTTGAATTAAAGAGAACAATTCTAAAAGAAGGACATAAGGATAGTCTCAACATTCATACTGATGTTACCAAGATGCATCAAGATTTGAAGCAGATGTTTTGGTGGCCAGGCATGAAGTGAGAGATAACTGAGTTTGTTAAAACTTGTTTGACTTGCCAGAAGGCAAAGGTGGAGCACCGGAGACCTCCAGGAGGGTTGTAGACGATGGAAATTGTAGAGTGAAAGTGGGACCCTATGACTATGGATTTTGTGTCCCATCTACCTAGAACAGTTAAAAATCATGATGTCGTGTGGGTCATAGTTGGCAGGTTGACCAAAAGTGTGCATTTCTTACCAATCAACATGACTTATAGTTTGGAGAAATTAGCAGAATTATACATCAGAGAAATTTTCAAGTTGCATGGAATACCTTCTAGTATTATCTTTGATAGAGATCATCGATTCACTTCTCAGTTTTGACAAAGTTTCTAGGAAGCTATGGACACACAGTTGAGGTTAATTTCTGCATATCATTCACAAATAGATGGTCAATCTGAGCATACTATTTAGACCTTAGAAGACTTGGTGCGGACTTGTATTGTGAAGCATAGAGGTAATTGGGAGGATATGCTTCCTTTGGTAGAATTCACTTATAATAGTAGCTACCATTCGAGTATAAACATGGCACCATTTGAGGCTCTATATGGCAGAAGGTGTAAAACTCCTATCTATTGGTTCCAAGATGGAGTAAATTTGATGGTTGGTGTGACACCCTTACTACTTATTATGCCATCAATATAAATATAATATTAAAATAATCCAAGCAGTAAGAAAGCCATATGTATGAGTTTACATTTGTTCACATTAATAGAAACTAAATACACCATCTGCATCAGTTATCCAAATATGTATATGGCAATCATCTGTCAAAATATACAGTCATCCAGTCATATAAACATATACACATAGCTGATTTACATACAAAATAAAGTGGGGTCACAATATCAGAGACAACAACAACAAAAATGACCTCACAAGCTTTCCCCCTAGACCCATGATTATCAAAAATACCATTTCCTCCAAAAGTTAACAGTACTCTAGGAGTAAATGGAAAAGTGAGTCTCATGGGTACCCTAATGGGGATGGAGTATGCCCGTGGGCCTGGCCCATCTATCTAACAAAAAGGTAATAGTGCCAGTATGGGTGAACTGTTGTCGTTCCCAATCGTACGCCCATCTTCCTTCAGGATCATATCTGACCGTGACGCTGAACTGGTATGGTGGTCGGGCCATTTGTGTCCTCACCTACTAAACATATTCACATACAACACACATAGCAACTAAAAGGGTGAGACAAACCCATTTCAACCAAAGTACAGTAGAAAACACGTCAAGATATTTACAATCATTATAGCAAATAGCAACAACTCAACACGCAATGTACATGCCATGTATGATTCTGTGCATAACCTAGTTAATTGCTATACTGACACATGCATGTGGGCCCAAACTTTTTTCTTTTTCTTTTTCTCTTTCTTTCTGGGAAGGATCAGGAGTTCACTGTCATCAATCATTCTTGGTCATAACCATCTCATTAGATAGTTTCAAAGATATAGCTCAATTGATTCTGATAATCCATCGGGTTCTGTCAGGATAGTCCAGTTTTGCAGTGAGAACCGACAGCACAGGGTTGCGAGCCCTGGCCTTTGCCCAGCTCAATCACACCCAACTATCCCCAAGACTAACCTGGAGTCTCCCCTAGATTTCATATACTTCCCACCCAACACCACCATCATTACATGCTTATGATGCATGAACCTAATTTCAGTCTTTTAATTAGGTATTAAACATTTCTTTTCAATCAATAACAACATATATTTCAAACTTCCACCGACAATCCGGCAAGTTTCCTCTATAATTCAGATATTTCTAAATTTTCTTCTCTCTGCAAAACAGCCAGAAAATTCCAATACACTTCAAATTTTAAACAGAGTCTCACCACCACCACATTTCACAACTTTTCTTTCATTTCAATGGCTCTCAAATACCTTTTTCCAATTATCACCACATTTCAAAATACCCATTTAAAATAATACTTTAAATTATTTAAATATGTATATAGGTATATTTTAAATATATAAAAATTATTAAATAAATTTTGATCAAACCACTTGAAATTAAAGAAATTTTTTTTTAATATCTTTATTTCGCAATTCTCCAAATTTTTTCAACTTTCAACAGACCTTCTATATGCTCACTCCACATGAATGATAGTTATTCCTCAAGTATTTTAGGTAATCAATTATTTATACTGAATTCAACAAACAATTATCATAGAAACCTTATCACACATAAAATCAATTTCAAAAAGGAATATCAAACAATTGTACACTAAGTATGGAAATAATTATAAATTCCTTCAAATAATTCATATATACATAGCAAAGAATAAAACACCCATTTCTCAACGTTTTTCTACTATACCCGTGAAAATAGATATGTCCCCCCTTACCTTGAAGTGTATACCGATTTTTTTTCTCACCAACGATTTCTTTCCACTACTTCTCAAACCACGATCCTAACCAAATAATCACACATAATCATGATCAATGTTAAGAGGCATTAATCACCCAACCCACTACTAGTGAGTTGAAACTATCATTTTCTAATCTTCGCAAAAATGGCTTATGGGTCTTACAATTGTTTTCTATGATGTAAATGGAATACTATAAGTCTAAAGGTGATTAAAAATAATTATTTTTCCTTCATAACACTCTTGGGACAGCACCTCTAGACCAAGGGTTTTAAACCCCCAAATGTATTTTTAACAAAACAAAAAGCACCAAAATTATTTATTATAAAATATAGAAAGATTAAGCTAATTAAAACATAATTTAGAAACAAAATTTTTGGACAAAATCTCACCCTCATGCCACTGTTCCAGCACCCAAAAGAGGAAGAAAATAAAAAAATTAATCGGTTAAAAGTGTTCAAAATGATGAAAATAGATGGAATATTAAAAAAATTTAATGAACTTACTTGAAAATTTAAGAGATTAAGACCAAAGATGATCAAAGCTCCTTGGAAGAAAGAAAATGGGGCTTACGGAAGTGAAAGGAAGAAATGGGAAGCTTTAGAGACTAATCCTTATCTTAAATAGTAAAAATAATAATATAATATTAGAATTTTCACTAATTCTTTAGTAATTAATTGAAATAATTAGATAAAAATCCCAAAATTTAAAAATAATCATGAAATATATTAAACATAATTATAAAATAATTTTTGACACTATTGATCCTTTAGTTGGTGTCCAAAATTTTTACACGCAATTTCTGCTTGAGCATATAACTAATTTACGTAAAATTAACCAGAAAATCCACAAATGCTCATTAATTACAAAACAAATTATTTTTATATTCCAAATAATATTTATAAATAAAAAATAAATTTTTTATAATTTTTACTATTATTATTATTATTTTTAAAATAAAATATTATTTTTAACTTTATACAACAATTTTAACCAACACAAATTGACACTTTTTGAAACTTAAAAATTTTAAAATTAAAAATTACCAAAAATTTCTTAAAAATATACCTAACAATTTTGTCTAAAGCATCTCATGCTAATATTATCCCAATTTTTCCCAAAAAATCAAGTACTATATATTAACTTAGACTTATATTAATAAATTAATTGTTTAGCAAAAACGAGGATGTTACAGTTGGGCCTGAAATATTGTAGGAAACTAAGGACAAGGTTGAACTTATCAGAAAAAAGTTGAGAGCTACTCAGAGTCAACAAAAGTCTTATGCTGACCGACGTAAATGACCCTTAAAATTTGAAGTTAGTGATTATGTATTCCTGAGAGTATCACGTATTACAGGTGTGGGACGAGCATTGAAGGCAAAGAAACTAACTCCTAAGTTTATTGGACTGTATCAAATATTGCATCGCAGAAGATTAGTAGCGTATAAGCTAGCTTTATCACCTCAGTTGGCAAGGTTACATAACGTTTTTCATGTATCACAGCTGAGGAAGTATATTCCTTATCCGTCTCATGTAATCGAGCCAGATGTTGTAGAGATACAAGATGATTTATCTGTTGAAGTTCCAACTGCTTGTATTGAGGACACTAGGATTAAGGAGCTTAAAGGCAAGTCTATTCGGCTTGTGAAGGTTATTTTGGATCCAGTTACTAGAGATGCTACTTGGGAATTAAAGGAGAAAATAAGGGAGTTGTACCCCGATCTTTTCTCTAAGGGATGAAATTTTTGAGGACGAAAATTTATTTTCAGAGGGAGAATTGTCAAGTCTGTAATTTATTATTGAGTAATCTATAATATTTTGTACTTGTTAAGTGTTAATTGAAGGATTATTTGATATTGGAATAGATTTAGATAGAGTTATTTTTTTAAAATAAAAAGTAAACAATGTCGATGAACAGTACACGTGAACAGTGTTGGCGAACAGTAATTTTGGCATAAGCAGTAAAGTGGTATAAATAGTAACTCCAACGTGAATAGTGCCAAATTTTTTTTCTATAAATAGGGGTCCTTGCACGGAATTTTCAATTGTTCACACTTCTCAAAGGTTCTAGAAAGACCCAAGGTCATATATCACTATTTTTTCTCATACCAAACATTCCTAAACTTAGATTTCAACTTAGATTTCAACTTAGATTTCTCTCGAAATTTGTGATTCTGTGTCTGTTCTAAGGGATTTGAAGTAAGTTTCTCAAAGTTTGAAGTTATATTCACCGTTCATTTCTCTTTTCCTTCTCTTTCTCATAGAAGTTCATGGTGTTCTTAGGAGAGACTTTGTTCTAAAGCCAAATCTTTGGTGAATCTTGCGTTAAAACAAGTAATATTCGGTAGATCTTGTGTGAATCATCGTTCAAAGGTAAGTGGATCTTACTTTAACTTATGAACTATGTTTTGAACGGTTGGATATGCTATTAAAGAAATATTTAAGTTGGTTTTGTTAGATCTCTTTAATAAAATCTAATATATAAAGGATTTAATACTTGAAAGTTATTTTTCTATGCTGTAACTGTTGATAACTGATTCAAAATACTGAGATTTTGTTGATTTATTATAAACTTGTCTTAGCTAAGTTGTTGAAATAATTTTAGCTGTGCTGCATCATGCTGAGATATATGTCTTGCATCATTATAAAGTCGAGTTACACGTTTAAGTGGATAGACGTATAACAATAGAGCATGTTGTGTTGTCTGGATCTAAATACCGGAATGGGTTGCTTCTGGACCGGCTTAGTTCCTTCTGGATTACTTAGATTGTGAAACCAGTTGCAAACCATTTTCATGTTGTGCATTAGATGGGCTGAGAATGCATTAGACTGTTGCTGTGAGTAATATTTTGCACTATATATATGATTTTATTTTATTTTTGTAAGCTCACCATTGCATTTTTGTATCTACTGTTGTGTGTGTACTGTGATGATCGTACAATGGTACGTGAGCAAATGTAGCAGGTGTTGTATCTACTTCACAGGTTGAGAGGCCAGTGGAGAAGTGTTAGATGGTTGGAGTCGAGTGATTTTGCATTAAAGTCCTTTCCCTTATATTTTGAGATCTTATATAGAGAGAGTTATGTAGTAAAACTTTTTTATATTTGAGAATTATGAATTAAATGTAAATTATGTTGTTTTGTTGGATATTTGTTGTAAGAAACTTTGTTTATTTTGAATGAAAAATAAATTTTATACTTATATTCTCTATTATTTATTTATCTCAAATAAGTAAGTGGTGTATAAATAATGTTCTTGGTTCCTTATAAAAAAAGGAGTCGTGACAGTAATAATGTGGAACTGAATGAAGCGTAGAAGTTTTTATAGAAAACATGCTCAAACAAGAACTAAAATTATAGGAACGGAAAACAAAGCAAAGCAAATTAAAAGTAAATGCAGGAATGTAAATAATGCAAGAAAATAAACGTATGACTCCTAGTAATGACAAGCTACAACTGTATATCTTCTTGTAGCTAGTGTCTGGCATGGTGCATGTTTTCAGCGTGTGGAGAATTTTAGGTACGATGTCTGGGTGCAAAAAGTCATCCTTTGTAAAATGAAGTTTTGGAGAATTTATAGGCAAGAAGACTACCACCATTCTCCCTCTTTTGCAGGCATTTTTTAGTAACTTCCTTCAACTGCTGTCCATTATCCGTGACTAACTTTGATTGTGCTGTCGATTGTGATTTTTTTTGTAACTGCTATTGCCCACGATCCTGCTTCGTGTTGTGAAACTGACGTCTAGCAGTAACTGTTGGTAACTGCTTATTAGCTTTGTAATAGCTCTTGAGTCCTTTCATGTCTCTTATGAACTTAGAATCTTTTCTTTTGTTTCCTATTTTTCGACTAGTTTTTGAGAGAAATCTTAGAAGCTCATTTAGCGTTATGGACTTAGAATAATTTCTCCTTTGATTTCTATTTTTTGACTAATTCTGGAGAATCTGAGAGCCCTTTTTGGTCTTGTGGACTTAGAATATTTTCTCACCACTTTCTGTTTTTTGAGGCAATTTTGGAGGGAATCTGGGGCTCAACCTATTTTGTGGTTTAGACTATTTCCTGTCAGTCCTATTTTTCGAGCAACTTTTAGTGTCAGAGACTTGAAAACTCTTTAAAAACTCATAAAAAAACCTTCAGTCTTGTGGACTTATAATATTTTTTGTCAGTCCTATTTTTTGAGTAGTTTTTTGGTGCAAGGGACTTGAAAACTCCTCAAAAACTCCTTGAAAAGCCTCCAGTTTTATGGACTTAAAATAATTTCTTGCCAGTCCTGTTTTTCGAGCAATTTTTGGTGTAAGGGACTTGGAAACTCCTCGAAAAGCTTCCAGTTTTATGAACTTAGCATATTTTCCTGTCACTTCTATCTTTTGAGCAACAATGGACTGTCTTATGTTCTTTCAAAAACTACTCGAAATATGATTTCTTTCTTGATGAGGAATGAGATTCTTTTTGTGACTCTTCACAATTTTTCAGCATGCACAGACTCTTCTCTAAACTCTCAAAACTCCTCAAAAAGTAAATTTTTCAACATAATTTTATAACTTAAAATTTTTTTTTTCTTATCCTAAAGAACTATTAATGTAAATTTATAATATTTATATTAATAATTTAATTTCTATTGAGGGAAAGTCTTACCAACGGAGGCAAATACAGTACCTCCATCATTATAACCTTTCTACATGGAATATTAACATTTTTTATATACATTATAGAGTTTTTACTAAAAATAAATAAAAATTTTCATAAAACATTACATAAAAATAAAATAGTACCATCCTTAAGTACAGTGATATAACGTATATTAAAAAAAGACAGAGGTATAATAAATTTTTTTTATTATCTATAATGAAAATATATTTTATTTAATGAAAATATATTAAAGATGCAATACTTTAAATTTTGAGGAAAAAATATGAATAAATTATTTGCATTTAAACATATCATCTTTATGTTTATTGTTGTTTTTTCAACGCAAAAGATTATAAATCATTTTGAAGTTTAAAAAGTCAGACTAATTTTTATTTATGATCCCGCATCATAAGTTTAAATACAAGATTTGGTGTTATATATCAATGTTATATATATAAATGCAACATAATATTTTATTATTGGATTGACTTTTGGAGGTAAAATTTGTTTATTAATTTGATATAACATATTAAAATTTAAAATGAAATTAAATGTACAATTAACTAAAATTTAAGTGATAACGTTGGGAAATAATAAAAGTATAACAAAATTGTGACATATTGTATATATAAAGGAGTCATATGACTTATTGAAAATGAATAATTTGAATTTTTTATATTGAAAATTAAGTATTTAAATTTAATAATATAAAAAGTGATTTCTAACATGGTTGTGGCTTTGGAAGCAAATTTAAGTTGAATCATTGTGAAAGAGGGGAGGAGTATGTCCAAGTTTTGGAGAATGTGAACATAAATATGGAAACATAAGCATATAAAAATCCCAATTATGCATGTCCAACGCATTCAAAGCAGCTAGTCAAAACATAAATCTTGCAATAAAATATTTTTATTTGCTTGAAATTTTCACCTTCGCATGCACTTCTAGAACATCACCGAATAACATCTTTTTTTTTTCCGTATATGGCGTCGTAATGTGATACCCGAAAGCTTATATACACAGCACTATGTTTCCGGCAAAAACAAAACGAGTTTAAGTTCGAATAGAATGATAGGAATAACTGGTACTCACATTCATCGTTAAAGCGTACGTATCATGCAATAATTCCTTTTAATGGTTAATTGCGTTAAATTTTTATCATCTGTTAATATTTTTTTTTTATAAACAAGACATATATTATTAAAAAAAGTTAAAAACATATATTATTAAAGAAAATTAAATAAGAACTCAAAATCTACGAGAAAAAATTAATATTTATTAAAAAATAAAAAATAAAAAAATACTTATCACACGTTGATTTTATGATTAATTATTGAGTTTTAAATTATGACTTATTTACAATCTTCACCAATTATTGAATAGTTATGTTTTTTTTAATATTTTAACATATACTGTGAAACTTTGAAATATGATAATTCAAAAATACTTTATAATTTTTTTTATGATTCCGTAGGGCAAATATTAACTGTTTATGTTTATTTATTTAAATTAATTAATCTTATTTTCTTATAATTTTGGATGTTTTAAAATATTTTTAAACCTTCTCAAAAAAAAAAAAAACACACTGAATACATAATAATAATAATCTTAATGAAAGTTAAGTTAATTTAATATTTTTCTTAAGAAGGTCTCCAAATTACCTCTTTTTTGTTAAGCCATTTATAGGAAATTATTTAAAAGATAAAGTACTATGTTTTTAGTCATTATAAACATAATTTAAATGACTTTAATATTTGAAACTTTTTTGTGTTAATTTTAATATTTATAAACTTTAGTTTTTTTTATATTATATGATCGTTTAATAATAATATGCATGTATCTAGCCGAGTCATATTACATATTATCTTATAATGATTATTGAAATAACATGTTTAATAGAATATCATGTCATTGTTAAGCGACGATGAAAAATATCTTATAATTTTTTAAAATTTTACAAAATTAAATTAAAAGTATATTTTTAAATAAATTAAAATCAAATAAATATATTTATATTCAATAAAAATATTTATATTTACATAAAAATTATATAAAATACCTAAACATGTCAAAGACACATCAAAGAAAATCTGAAAGTTAATCCTCTTCCCACCCTTAAAAAATTGTTTTAATTAAGAAGAATTATCTACAGCGAAATATATCATTAACTAAGTATAAAATATTATAATATTTTATTATCATTGTATTTAAATTTCACGCATCAAATCTCTTATAGAAGTTGTACCGTTGGAGAGATCCAATTCCTACTCAATATATACCATTTCAACGATACTTCTCATCGATATTAACAAAGTTAACAAAATGTCAATTTAATATCTAAAGCATTAAACTTATTCTATTGTCTTCAGGCATAAATGATTTATTTGTTTACTTTTATTAGAAAAAAATAAATATACTCCTTCCTTCTAGTCCTTCTTATAAGAAACAAAATAGAATACTTTTTTTTTATCTTTATTATAAAAAATAAATAATAGATTTAAGATATATTAATTGTTAAATTTTTTTATACTCTTTTTTATTAATATTATTAAATATACAAATTATTAATTATATTATTTAATATTATAGAAATTTTTGAAATAAAATTTATATTTATGAAAAATATAATATATTTAATTATTTTTTATCTGATAATTTAATATTTTGTTTCTTTTAAAAAGTACTGGGGAATATTTATTTTATGTTGACCCGAACCTTACACTAGTTGACCAGTTAAATTGCCCGTAGATATGAAAGTTCAAAAGAATTGATCTTGCCAAGAAATCTAATGCCACAGTTTTTTTCACATCTGAGAAACGAAATCTTTTTTTTTTAAATAAAGAAATGCTCATTTGCATATTTCTGTCTTTCCCGTGCAAGTAAATGTTTCTTTATAAAAAATAAATATGTTGGAAATCCCCCAAACTTTGCCAAAGCATATGCAAAATGTGTTCATCGTATTTCTTGTTTCTTTAACGGTAGTTGTACGGTAATGATATTTATTTTGCTAACTTTTTAAGTTCGTTTTTTGATCATTTTAAAAGTACCTCCTTCATTGGCACCTTTTTATTCTACACTATTATTATTATTATTTATCTGTCATTAGAAAATAATGAATTTCATCAATTATATTAATTTTTTTATAATTTGTTAATACGTCATTCATCTCATTTATTGTTTTGACATTTCAGACACTATTATTTCACTTTTCCTTTTTTTTTTCTTTCTATAAGCATGCTATTAGAAAAATAATAATTGATATTAATATTTTTAAATGACAGAAAAATATAATTTTTAAAAAATAACAGATAAAAAATAGCTGCTTTATATATATATATAACGTGTGTCCTAAAAGTTCCACCTAAACAGGTAAAGCAAACGTTGGTGCTTTATTTTTCCTATCATAAAGAAAAAAGTATAAGAATTTTTTGAAGCAGCTGAGATTTGAGCCGTACGGATCCCGTTGTTGTTACTCTCTCATTTAACGTTTTAGTTCACAGGCCAGCTCTCTATGTGCTGGGTTTGTTGTGTTGCGATTAATCTTTTAATTTAATAATAAAATTATATATTGAACTAAAAATAAAGGAACAAAATGGGTCGATGGATTCAACTTGTTAAATTCATAGTTATCATAGTTTAAATGTTTATTTGATAGATGAATTAAACATTAGCTGTGACTGTGCACGTCTTTCTCTCTTTGTCTATTTGTCACGTTCCGTCATGAGTTGGGTGGCTCTGTCTGTATCCTCTCTAAATTGTGGCGCACACACACAGTTTTGCCTTCACCATTCTCTTTAACTCTCTCTCTCTCTCTCTCTCTCTCTCCATTATATTCTCTTTCTCGTGAATTATTTGGTCATTTTTCTATTTTTATAATAAAAAAAATCTCTTCGAAAGGTTGCGGAAAAAAAAATTATTATGTGAAAAATAAATATGATTCCTCTCTCTTCCTCCCTTTTGGGTTCTGTTGGCGTGTCATAACAGAAGAGGAAGGGCATAAGGAGAAATCTAATCATCGTATCATAAGAAAAAGAAAAGAAAAAAGAGGGCATCAAGTGCAGCGAATTCAGAGGATGAATGGGGTCACACACCTTGAAACAGATGACACTGAGTTTGTTGAAGTTGATCCCACTGGCAGATACGGCAGAGTACACCCTCTTTCTCTTCATCTCTCGTTCTTCCTCTCATGTCTCTGTTTCATGATGTTTTTTCCTTGATTCTTGCAGTACAATGAAATCCTTGGTAAAGGAGCTTCAAAGACAGTGTATGATTACAAACTCTTCTTATTTCATTTATGACACCCGTTTCTCATTCTTCTTAAATCCCAACTCTTTTTGGTTCTCCCACTTAATTATGTTTCTGACCCAGTACTGATTTCCTTAGAATTTGAGCTTCTCTATGCTTTTCCTTGAGTTTGTAGAAAATGGCATCTGATAAAAAAGTTTAATTTATTTTGGCGGTTTGGGTTCTCAATTGATGCAGATATAGAGCATTCGATGAGTATCAAGGGATTGAAGTTGCTTGGAACCAGGTCAAGCTGTATGATTTTCTGCAAAGCCCTGAAGATCTCGAGAGGCTTTACTGTGAAATTCATCTCCTGAAAACTTTGAAGCACAGAAACATTATGAAATTTTACACCTCCTGGGTCGATACTGCAAATAGGAATATCAACTTTGTGACTGAAATGTTCACCTCCGGTACACTTAGACAGTAAGTTCTTTGGTTGCAAGTACTTTCTCCCTACTGCATTGTTTTTTTCATCATTCTCTTTTGGTTTTATTATTTCTTCTTCTTTCAGATTTTCACTTGTTTTAATTGTCAAATAGGTATAGGCTGAAGCACAAGAGAGTTAACATCAGAGCAGTGAAGCATTGGTGTAGACAGATCTTGAGTGGGCTTCTCTATCTTCATAGTCATGACCCGCCTGTGATCCATAGAGATCTAAAATGTGATAATATTTTTGTCAATGGAAACCAGGGGGAAGTAAAGATTGGGGATCTTGGATTGGCTGCAATTCTCCGTAAATCCCAGGCTGCTCATTGTGTAGGTATGTTTATTTAATTTCAGTAAATTTCATACCAGAAGGTACCATGACAAGATGTGCCCAGCTCAAAAACCAATTATAATTAGTTCACTTAGTTGATGCCTTTTGAAAATGATTTGGCCATACCAAGGATTAGTGATTCTACTTGAAGCTTCATCTGGTTCTGTCGTTACAGGAACGCCTGAGTTCATGGCTCCAGAAGTATATGAAGAGGCATATAATGAATTAGTTGACATATATTCCTTTGGGATGTGCATATTAGAGATGGTCACGTTTGAATATCCTTATAGTGAATGTACTCATCCAGCTCAAATCTACAAGAAAGTTGTTTCCGTAAGTTTTCTCACTTTTTCTGTGTCTTATTGATAAGGATTTTTTTTTCTGTGGTGGGGAGATTTTATAGGCATTTTCTATCTCCAGGGGAAAAAGCCAGATGCTTTGTATAAAGTAAAGGATCCAGAAGTGCGACAATTTGTTGAGAAGTGCTTGGCTACAGTATCTCTTAGGCTTTCTGCAAGGGAGCTTCTAGATGACCCATTTCTTCGAATTGATGATTATGAATATGATTTTAGACCTGTGGACAATGGGGAATTGGATGACTTTGGTCCACTCATCAGACAGCCATTCTTTGATCTTCATCGGAGCTATAGTAATTTCAGTAATGAATACTCAAATGGCTTTGGGTATGAAGGAGACTGGTGTCCTCATCCGGCCGAGATTGAACCTAGTGGAATTGAACTTTTTGAGTACCATGATGATGAACCCTCTGAAGATGTTGACATAAGCATCAAGGGCAAGAGGAAAGATGATGGTGGCATCTTTTTGAGACTAAGAATTGCAGATAAAGAAGGTTGGGATGCTACTTTTTATTGTGTCTCTTTAAACCTCTGATTTGTATATTTCATTATGGAATTTATGCTTATCAGTTGGCTTGATTGTATGTCACAGGTCGTATCCGAAATATTTATTTCCCATTTGACATAGAGATGGACACGGCAATAAGTGTGGCAACTGAAATGGTTGCAGAACTCGACATTACTGATCAGGATGTTACCAGAATAGCAGATATGATAGATGGAGAAATTGCTTCCTTGGTACCTGAATGGAGACAAGGACCAGGAATCGATGAGACTCCCCGTTTTGCAAATCAAGGTTTCTGTCACAATTGTGTGTCTAATCATACTTCCAGCGGATCTCTTCTGGATTTTCTATCACATAATCCAGGTAACAAGAACATGCAACTTCTCGAGTGTTGTAAGCATGGATGTGCTTCAATGCATGGGCGGTTTGGGGAGATTACTTTCCAATCTGATGAATATGACAATCATGTTAGAGGGGATCTAAACATATCAAGCCAATCAGACTGCCGGGAGTATCAGGCAATATGGAATCAGCATGAAAGTCGTGAACTGAGTCCTGTAGAGTCCGATCAAAGCCATTCTGATGAACAATATGAACAATTGGATAAATCAATATCTGCTGAAGATCAAGGACAGAATGTTTGGGAAAACAAGTTTGCTCCCAATGCAGCAAATTCCCTTCGAAATTTATCAGGAACGCATGATTTCTCCACTATTCGGTCATTATATTGTGACCTTGAGGATGACTATGAGAAAGAGATCCAAAAGGAACTTAGATGGCTCAGAGCCAAGTACCAAATGGAGTTAAGGGAACTTAAGGATCAACAGTTTGGGCTTAGGGCTAAATCTTCACATTGTAACACAGAGCACAAAACAGAAAATGGCATTTTGTCACCTTCACTGACAGAAACATTAAAAGGAGGCAACAATGGGATTCAGTTGAAACCCATCACTAATAACTGGAACTGTGATTCCAATAGTCATCCTCATGTCCATAAAAGCAGCCCCAATTCTGACACCCAAAGGGCCCAAAATTGCGAGGCGATGGAATCCCCTGTAGAAGGTATGGTTACTGCAAAGAGTTTTTACACAGGCTCCTTGCTTCCACACTCTCTGCACAGGACAGTTTCCCTCCCAGTTGATGCTGTTGATATATAATTTTGTGAGGCACTCATTGGATTCTTTTGTAGATTAAATACATATATATATAAATCCCCATATAGAGGTTATCTGATTTCTACATCCCTTCCACCTTTTTTTTAGGAATTTCAATTCACCTCATGGAAACCAGTAGCTAATAGCCATAATCCTCCTCCCCCTGGGCCCAAAAAAGGCATCAATATACATTTGAGTGTCATTTATTTAGGAAAAGAAAATCAGATTTTGATTACGAATGTTAGTGATCGTGAATTGGATAATTGAGGCATGTAAGATATCAAAGTTCAAAGATGGGTAGAGTCTATGTAAATTTGTCAAGTATCTTCTATCTCCTACGTTATGAAACAAGTATTGAATAAGACCTTAGCGTGTTAAGTTGCTTGCTTTATTTTTTTCCCTCTCTGAATAGATATGCAATAATTGAGTGTAGCAACTTGGTCAAATCTACCCTTAAACCATAGATGAGCGGGTCCCGAGTGAAGCGCGTGCTTATTCATCCATTTAGCTTATGTGATTGTACCAAAACCAAGAACATAGTTAAAATTGAAATGCCTTGTTGCTAATCCCGTTTAGCTATTTATGGACAAAGCAACTGAATAGGTTGTAACATGGATGCACTGGTTGCATCATGATTATGGATGTTATCGTGTTAAAGTTAGTGCTAGAGGAAAGAAACTCAATTAATTATATTTATATGCATGAGCATGATGATTGATAAGGGATGGGGCTGAATATACGTTGACAAGGGAATCAATTATTAATTTTTGGTCTATAAATTATTTGGCATGACAGTTCTGACTGGGCGTTGCTGAATGGGATGTTTTCTGAACTTTTTGCTCCGCTTCACGGAGGCCCTTTGCTTTTTGCTCAATCATGGATGATGAGGTTGTTTTCTAAAGGCAATCAATTAATTGGATAGAAAAGGATATTAGCAAGAATAAGAGAAAGAAAGGCCCACCAAAAGAATCAAATTCCATGTTTCTGCTAACCAAGTTACTTGCTTGATGATATTATTAATTTAATAATAATTAAGGTTCGTCTGATCGGTCCACCTACTGACCTCATTCTAGCTGACTTTCTTTGGTGGAAATTGTACGATTTTTATTTTTTTCTTTTTGTTTCCTCAAGTGTCTGTGTCTCGTTTTCCTTGTTCATGAAAAGTCATATGCGCTATTTATTAATCTGACTTCTAAGAATCACGAACTGACAAAGCATTCACTTGTATAATAAATATAACTTATGGTTATTTTTCGCTGATGATCTGGTGTGGCGGCTCGGAAAGATAAACTCAATGTGAACTGTTACAATACTCATAGACTTCAACTTAAAGCAACATGAAAAATGCATTTTGACATTTAAGTGGATGACCAATTTTCTGAGTTTCTTGTATTTAATAATTTAAGCAATAACTTAATTTTTTTAATTTGTTTTTAAGTATTAACTTTACTTGAGAATAAGAAAAAAATTAAGTTTGAGTATGATAAAGTTACAATTAAGTTATTATTTCATTTATATTTAGTAATTTTTGGAGGTTATTTAATGCTAATTTATACAATTTATTAGTTAAATTTGTAAAATAATCAATAATTATGAATTTTATTTAAGTTATTGATATTTAAGATTGTTAATCAAATTAAATTAATAATTGAATTAATTTATAATATTTTATTATTTATAGGATAAATAGAATGAAAATAATGTTAAAAAAATTAATAGTACAAAAGTCTAGGAACTAAAACTTTGAAGTTGGACATTTCAATGTTTAACAATAAGAAAACAAAAGTTAAGAAAACAACTAAGCGTTCTAACGTATAGAATTTGGAGTTTTAATGTTGGATATTTGATTTTGATGGTTTTCAACTTTTAGTTGAAAATTACTTTACACTTAATATTTGAGTAAATATTATTTTATAAAAATTGTAAATTATTTTAAATGAGCTATTTACTCAAAGTTTGTTGAAAATCAAAGAACAATTAAATGGAATACTTCATTGAAATGCCCAACATGAGCTTGTATGTCTGATGTACTTGAACAAGTTATCTTGTGCATTGTTCTCTTTGAAAATATATGGTTTGACTCATTTGTTGATTGTTTAAAGCACTAAGAATATGCATGTAGGCATATGCAGGTTGAGGGAGCACCATTTGTGAATTTGAGCCCTTTAAAGGTAGGAAATATGCGATGATACGCTAAGAGAAAATTGGTATGTTAGTATATGCACTCTAAAGAGTTTGACCATGGTTTCAACTTAGACCCTGAGTTCAATAATTAAATCTAATGACTAAAAGTAAAACTTTGTGAAAACTTTGTTTTCTTTATTTTGAAAATAAATGAGTAGTGTAACTTTAGTTGGATAATTATTAGAACTCAAGAAAAGAGATAAAACTAGTGAGCTTAGAATATTTAGAGAAAGTTCATTAAGGCACGGGTACAAATATTTGTCAATTCTCTCTATATATGGTTCAAAATAGTTGATAAAATGATATGAAATCTTAAATTTGGCCAGTGCCTGTGTGCGTGATTAAGAGAGTGAAACTCCAAAAGTGTGCATGACTATTGAGAAGACAAATGTGTGCAAAATCTTACTTTCCTATGAAGGAAATCACGAGGTTATTTTATAATTGTTGTTGGTGAAACATAAAGAGGATCTCAATGTCTAGGTAATTTAATGGAGTTGGGTGACTTACCAATAACCCTATGAGTGTCTTAGGCCATGGAACTCTGGTTGAGAGTCTCCATACGATGCTCCTTTTTTTCTGACTCTCTCTTGAGGCTTATCATGTTAGTCGAGCTAGATCGGCTGATGGAGGTTCAAGTCCTCACCATACATGCGAAATGTATGCTGGCTAGTGAAATTTCCAACAACTTTCGAACAATAGGATTGTTATAGATCCAGAGTCGCATAAGCATAAAAATGAGATTTTTGCCAAACCAAGAGTTATCATTTGCATGGATTATGCATCATGTAATTAAACTTGCATTTTATTATATTGTAAAAGTTACTGTTGTTTTCATGTGACATATGCTCGTATTTACTTTATTTTGTTTCTTTTCTAAATAATTATTTACTTGAAAATATATCTCACTCCTTTTTTCCTTTTTGCTATATATTATGGTGTTGAATATTTCCTTTTAATTGTTATAGACTTTGAGGATGACTTTTTCCCGTCTTTTTCTCCATGTTGAGCTGAAATTTGAGAAGGATCCCATTAGCACTAATGAGATGGAGGAGGACCCTCCTAAGAAATCCTAACTGTTGTTTAGTTGTTTCTTTCATTGTCTATTGCTAAAGGACTCCACTTGTTGTATGGTGGAGGATTAGATGCTTTATGTTTTATTTTGGTAACTTAAGTATAATGTACTTTGTTTTGCCACTTTGATGGTTATGGATTGCTTCTTTAAGATCTTAGGATAATTCGTGATTACTTTTAACAATTATGAGATTTATTTATATGACCAAGTTTGTGTTATCAGTTATTTTTTAATTTTAATTTGGATAGAATTAAACAGATAGGAAATTAGTTCTTCAATGCATGCAACAAAAAAATGTAAACTCTTTAGGTTCGTGGCTAAAGAGTTTTAATTGAAGTGATAATCACATGTTGCATTTCTTATTATTAGTAATTGGTTTATTAGCATGTAAAAAAGATTGGAGTCCACTTGTATAGTTACGCCAATACATGGTATGACTATATTATTCAAATAGTACTTACTAATATCATGATTTTTTAAAGGTTTCAACTATAAGTAAATGATGAAAATAGAATCTTATGAGTAATTATTAGTAATAAGGGTATGACATATTTTTATAAATTGTTATAGTTATATATATATATATATATATATATATATATATATATGTGTGTGTGTGTGTCATTTGGTCTAAGGTTCTTAATATCAATTGTTATATATTACACGTCAAGTTATCCGAAGTAAATAGATAAAAAATAATAGAGTTATCGATTTTATTACAATTTGCATCCAACTTTTACCTAATGTCATACCTACCACAAAAAATATGTGTCAAACAAAACAATAAGTAATTATTTGTTAAAATTAAACTTATTAAATTAAAGAATAAATTGTGACATCCTGCATTTTGATTTAAATAAAATGAGGTTTGTTAAAGTATAATTGATAGATTTGGATAGAATTTATATTTAAAAAAAAATAAAAATGAACAGTAAAACCGCCTATGAACAGTGTCGATGAACAATAAAACTGCCTATGAACAGTAAACCGTGTATGTACAGTGACGATGATGTTATCAGTGACATCATCATGACGTCATGGCTGACGTCACATCCACGTATAGTACGCGTATAATCCGTGTACAGTACGTGTGGACAGTATTTCCGGCGTGAACATTGACTGCAAACAGTGTTTCCGGCGTGAACAGTAAGGCAATGAACAGTGTTTCCGCGATGAATAGTAAATTCCGGCGGTGAACAGTAACTTTCAAAAATTTTCTATAAAAAGAAGGTTTCAGATGAAATTTTTATTTCTTCACTCCTATCCAAGGTTCTCAAAGGTTCTAAGGCTATATCTCACCATTTTCTCCCATACTAAACCTCTTAAACTTAGATTTTTCTTCAGATCTGTGATTCTACGTCTGTTCTAAAGGATTTCAAGTAAGTTTCTCTAAGTTTAAAGTTAGATTTACCATTCGTTTCTCTTCTTCTTCTTCTTCTTCTTCTTCTTATAGATGTTCATGATGTTCTTAGGAAAAACTCTGTTCTAGAGTTCAAATCTTCGGTTAAATCTTTGTAAAAGCTCTGTTTTGAGGTAAGAGGGGCTCTACTTTATCATTTTGTTATGTTTATTACTTGTATTCTCATAGATTTTGTCATGTATGTGATTATATGTGGAATACTCCTTCTTTTATGAGAAATAATCGGTGAAAAGTGAGAATAATTGGCTGTTTATAATGAATACATGATGAAAATGTGATATTATGTTCAAATAGGACATGATAAGGTATATTGAGGATGATTGATATGATTTTATAATTTTGTGATATGAAATATACAAAGAGATGGATGTTTCATGTTTGGATATATTGTGTTTCATGTAAAAATGATGTGAATTGTGAATATGCCATGATTTGGTGAAAAGTATGTGGAAATATAATGAAAAATATGTGTGAACATGAGAAATGACATATGTGAACATGTGAATATACTTGAAAAAGTATGAGATGGAAAAAAGAATATGATGTAAATACTTATAGAGATACACTAAGGAGTGGAAGATGGAGACGATATGGTATATCGTGGAGAAATGCAGGGTGATGAGTGACATTCGGGATTGTGTACAAAATATTGTGTTCGAATGCATCACATGGCCACACACTCATTTCTCGACTTGACTCATGACCATTACCTTTACTAAGGGGCCGTCTACTGCATACATTGTATCCGTATTGCATTGGGCCATCCAGTGACTATTTACATGGATGTGTAAGACTTCGGGATAGAGGCATCGGATAACTGTGGCCACATGATGCGGTAAGCGCAAATAAAAGTAAAAGAAATTGTGAATCTGTGAAATATAATATGTGTTGAGATGAGAACATACTTTATATGACACTATGATATGTAATGCCATGATATTTTCTCTAACTGTGATAAGATGTATTTTGTGATGAATGTGTGTAATGTATGAGTGGTAGGGTAGAGACTCACCCTTACACAACATTTTTCAAGAAACCAAGACGAATAGTACCAGGCTCACAATGCATGGATGGATGAGAACTGCTATAGGATTTAGTTATTTTGAGTTATGTAATGGATAATTTCAGTTCTATAGCATTCTTTTGAAACAGTTGTAAAACTACTATTTCTTTTTGTTGCTGATGAAAACTTTAGAATCTTTATTTTTTTAAAGTACTTATGAATTGATGAAATTTTACTCTATGAATCTTATACCATTTTAATTTTTTTTTTGTTAGAAAGTTTTTGAAGGAAAATTTACTTTACCATATTAATTTTTATGAAAATTTATCATATATTGAGGAAAGAAATATAAGGCGTTAAATAAATAATTACATCTAATAAATGCTTTTATTGATTTAGAAAAACTTCAAGATAACTAAAAAAATAAACTTAACTATTTAATATAGAGAAATGAATAGCAACGTTAATTGATTATTTAAATATGAATTAAATATTATAATTTTAAAATAATATCATCTAAAATAACAAACTTTTATATTAATAATTTTTATTTTAAAATTAATTTAAAAATAAGTAGTATCAAGTGACAAACTATACTAAAAATATATTGTTATTTTATCATAAATAAATATATTTTTTATTTTAAAATTAATTTAAAAATATGAGGTATTCAATAACGGACTACGCAATATATATTATTATTTTATTATAAAAAACATGTAATCTTTGATTAAGATTTATTATATATATTATCTAACTATACAATCATAACCTCTTCAGCTTGTTTTTTTAATTTTCTCTCTTTATTGATTTTTTTGTCTTTATTTTTACTAACACAACTGGTTTTACTATTGTTGCTATCACTTCACTTAAAATCATATTAGAATATGAAAAAGAGAGACTACAAAGAATTATAAAGAATAAAACAAAAATAGAAGATTTAGGACGATCTTAAATGATTTTATTCTTGAAGAATGTCAAAAATAAAAAATATGAAGATCAAAAGAGTGAAGATAAAGAGGATAAAGAGTATAGACCTAAGGATGATGAAGAATTTAATCTACATTCTTTTACTGTTAAATTAGTATATTTGTGAAAAATCTTTTATTTTCTTGATTTTGAATAAGACTAACAATGTTCTTCATAGTCATTTAATAATTTAGTTTATATTTTCTATTTTATTTTTATGATTAATTGTTGTATTGGCAGATAGTGAAATCACTGGTATTAAATTTTAAAAAAGTCTTAATGATCAATATATGCTTCTTGAAAAATAAGTGAACAAGGCTCAATTTAATGTTGTACCTAATAGCTCATAGGTGATCAATGTTGAACAAGCTTAAACAAATATAGGTATATTTATCATTTTTTTTCTAGAAAAACTTAAAATATTACTCTTGAAATTAGGCTATTATTTTATTTTATTTATTTCAAGTAAGCAAAATATTAGAAAAGGTTGTAGATATACCATTAATGCAAAACTCCAAAAGAAAAAGGCAAAAAGAGTGACAAAGGGAAAAAATCTTGAAATCCAATTTCCTCCATCATACTACAAACTTTGTGGAAAGCATGCAAATTTTTTTAAGTGTGAAGCACTTATTTGTATATGTCAACGAGCACTACTTCAAGTTAATAGTTGGAAAGAAATATCAAACGATGATGTAGTACCTATTCTTATATTAAAAATGCACTTGTTTCATTGCATATTCTTCAACTTCATTACACAAACTTAAAATTATCCTAAAATCATACAAATTCATTAAAAGAGAAATTTTCAAATATTTTATTAGGTTAAAAAAATGCATAAAATAAGTAAGGTAATTACCCAATATCAAAACTAGTTGTTACAACAAAATTAATAAAATACAAAAACTAATAAAGTTATTAATTTTCAAGTGTTTTCACATTGCATCTATGTTATACTCTGATGTTTCTTTCTAACTATTAACTTGAAATGGTGCTTATTAACATTTACAAACAATTGCTTCAGACTTAAAAAAAAAATTGCATGCTTTCCACAAAGCTTGTAATACAATGGAGAAAATTAAATATCAAGAATTTTTTCCTTTGTTGTTCTCTTTGCTTGTTCTTTTCGAAGTTTTATATTAGTGGTATAATCTCATCCTTTCTTAATTATATGCTTACCTAAAATAAATAAAATAAAATAATAGTGTAATTTTAACAATATTATTTTAACCTTTCAAAAGAGTGTTGTATATTACCTCTATTTACTTTGATTTGTTATTATCTGTGCCATTAAAAGTATTGTTAGAGTAAATATTTTTTACTTATTTTTTGAAAGGAAGTGTAGGTTGATCGATAGACTTTTTTAGAATTTAATTTCAATAATTTCATCATCTATCAATAAAAAAAAATTAACCATAAAAATTAAATATGATATTTTATTTAAAATATTTACTATTCATTTTCCCTTTTCGTGACCCAAGAGTATGTTTGGTAGCAAAATCATCAGATTTGTTACGGTCATCATGATTGAAGAAACAAATCAAAATTCTTCATCATTTTCAAGTTTGTACTCTTTATCTTCATATTTAATCTTTGGGTTTTGTTAACCTCAGCCTTTAGAGTTGAGTTTAAACATCTACAAATAGAAAAATTTTATGAAAAAGTATACTGTTATTGTATTGAAATTATAAAAATATAATAAATACTTGTCTTTCTAATAAAATTTTACTATTATTAGCTGTTTATCCTCAACTCTTAGGACTAAAATTAACAAAACTCTTAATCTTTTAATTATCTTTTTTTTGTTCTTAACATTTCCAACTAGGTTCTTCAAGGAGATGGCCATTTGAATCAATTCCAAAGCTTTCCAATTGTACTTTATTCTCTGCAATATTTTACAATCTTTTCAACTGACATATTGAGTTTGTGTGAGATAATAATGATACAATCTCTTTTAAATAAAAACTAAATAAAAAGAGGGAGAAAGATTAAAAAAAAAGTAGCAGGAAATGCATTTATTTATGATTTTTTTTTTTTACTATCAACCAACTTTTATATATAAGTTAATTTTTACATGGCGAGAAGTGTAATTTATTAATTTTTATTAGACAGTTGGTGCACAACGTGTTATAGAATTTTTGTACATTTTCATGATTATGAATGTTCAATGTGTCAACTTTTCCTTAGACACGATAGCTTTTGCTGGTAAAAAATAACTCCTGAGAATAAAGGTATGTTTGTTTCCCATTTTTAAAAGAGTTTTCTCTTTTTAAAAACTAAAAATGAGAAACAAACATGCTCTTTTTTTATTTTCAAACAAAATGAGAAATATCCCAATTTAACAATTAACAAGGTCTCCGTGAGATCATGAATATTAACTTTCTTTTAATTTTTGTATATGTAAAAATAATATTATATTATGAGTTTTGTTCACTTCAACCATTAAGACTGAGGATAAGCAACTAATAATAGTAAAATTTTATTAGAAAAAGAAATATTTATTATATTTTTATAACTTCAATAAAATAACTGTGTATTTTTTTCATAATTTTTTTTATTTGTGGATACTTAAACTCAACCCTTAAAGCTAGGTTAACAAAAACATTTATATTATATAATTATTAACATAAGATAGATGCAAGTAAAATGTTAATTTTAAAAATTAAAAAGATTGTGCTTTGGATGGTGCAAGTTCCTTAGAAAACTTTATTTTTGTTGAAAATTAAAATAAAAACTCGCAGACATGTCTTATTTTATAAGACATTTGGTAATTTATTTTAAATATAAAATTATTATTTTAATTTTTTAAAAGTTAACACATAAAAAATATTTTAACTCACTTTTATATATATATATATATATATTATTTTCAACCTTTCACATTAATTTATATTTACATAAAATAGTTTTAATAATTTTTAGCTATTTAGTATATATTTAAATTAGTTTTATAATAAATATTACTAAACAACTCTAACTTAATTAGTTATTTATAAATTATAAAATTTAATAAATTTATTGATCATAAGTTATCATTTATAAATTAGATAGCTGGAAGACAAACTACCAAATCAACGGTGGTAAAAATACTCAGTTGAAAATTAATGTTATAATTAATTAAAAAAATTCTGTTAGTCAATATTATTATTCTATTTATTAATATTATATAATTCTTATATTAATATTATGTTAGTTAATGTTTTCACTTTGTTAGTTAATATTATATAATTTGTATTTTCATATTTTGTTAGTGAATATTCTTATTCTTTTATCTAATTAAAAAGTTTTTTATATTAAATAATATTATTTTAAATTTTTTAACTTAATTTATATTTAAATATTATTTACATTTAATTATATTTCAATAATAATAGTCAATTAGAATTCATACTTTCATGTTACAAAATTGAGTTTTTTTTTACTATCTTGAAAATTGATAATAACATATATGTTATTGATTTTTTTAAATATAATTTGATATATTCTACTCATTTATTACTTTTTTTTGTTTAATATTTTGTTTTTCATAGATACGAGATTAGATAAAAGTTGAATACAAATTAGGGATAGAAAAAATGTTTTATATGATAATATAGTTTGTAAATTTTTTGAATTCACATTTAGTGATTTTGAGGAAGGAAAATTACTTCTTTATATGTGTAAAAAATACAATAATAATCTTTGTTGGTTTTAATAAATCATATATGAGCACTTGACCACAGTTGGGATAAAAAGAAACTATTTTCTTTGGAAGTATTATATAGAAGTGACTAGTGAATCTAATGAAAATAATGACGATAATGATGAGAAAAATTATAACAAAAGAATTGATATGGTAAATGATTTAAAAAATTATATTAATATTAAAAATATCATAGAAAGTAAGTAAACAAGTTATATGACCAACCCAAATACCAGTGAAATTAATGAAAAAGTTGATAAGTTTTATAAACTATTAGTAGATGCTGAAGAAGAATTATATCCTAGTTACTAGAACTTCTCTAAGTTATCATTTCAACTATTAAATATCAAGTGTATGTTTGGTATGAGTGTAAAATCGATTGATGTTTTACTTTCTTTATTGAGAAAAACATTTCCATAAGGTAATAAAGTTCCTGAATCTTATTCTAAGGCTCAAAAAATTATTCGTGAACTATAATTTGATTGCATAAAAATAAATGTTTCTCCTCGTGATTGCATACTTTATCGGGGTGATTATTCAAAATCTATGTCTTGTCCAACTTGTGGTGATCCTTGATATAAAGATTCAAATAAAAATTTTCTGCAAAAGGTCCTATGCTATTTTCCTTTAGCACCAAGGTTATAACAATTATATATGTCTTCAAATATTGCTACAAAAAAGAGGTGACATAAAGAAAGACCAGTTGAAAATGAAAAAATGAGACATCCAGCTAATTTCTTAGCTTGGAAGAGTTTTGACTGTCAGCATCCTTCTTTTGTAGTATGTCTACACAATGTTAGACTTGAACTAGTAAGCGACAATTTTAATCCATATGAGAATATAAACACCGCATATAGCATATGACCAATTGTTTTAATTCCTTATAACCTACATACTTGAATGTGTATGAAAGATCATTATTTTATAATGTCATTGCTTATTGCAAGCCCTAAAGCCCCAATAAATACTATTGATGTGTTTTTGTAGCCATTAATTGATGAATTAAAAAAATTATGGGAGAAAGGTATAGAAACATATGATGCATCAACAAAAGAAACATTTCAAATTACATGCACCTATTTTGTGGACTATTAATAATTTTCATGTATATAAAAACTTCTCGAGATGGAGTGCGAAAGGAAAATTTGCTTATCTATATTGTCACTTAGATACATATTCCTTAAGACTATCAAATAGACTAAAACTAACATATATGGGAGGTCATCGATTTTGGCCATCTAATCATCCTTGGCAACAAATGTATTATCCAAAGTTAAACAATATCAATATAAATATTAACTTTGTTTGTAAAATGCTAGTATCATTTTAAAATTTTGATATATTTTTTTATAATTAATAAATAATTATATTAAAAAGTTTAATTATTTTAAAAAATTTTAGATAAAAAATAAAAATAAAAGGAAAATAATTTTATTTAAAAAATATTTTATTTTTATTTTTTTAATTTTTTTTGTTGCTTTTGACATCAAGATTATATATATAATTTTTAATTGGGGATTAAATATCATTTCAAATGCTTAACGGGTGTAATATCTCAAATATTTTTAATTATTGTAATATTAATAATTTAAAAAATATAAATAAGTTAAAATATTTTTGTATCGATAAAAAATTTAAAATACCTGGATGTAACTGTATGATAATATACATCTATGCATTAAATTTTGATTTTTAAACCATAATATTTTTATGAACTATTTAAATAAACAAAATTTTTAGAATTATTCTCTTCCTTATTAGATGCTCCGTAACTTATCCTGTATTTAATATTTATTTATTTTAATCGTAATATGAATTTTAATTTTTTTAATTTAGTTCTATTTAATATAATGAAATATTTATTTTTAATGATAAAAATATTTTTCATATTTAAATTGATAAAACTTATAAAATTAAAAACAAACATGCCATATATCTTTATTTTTTATTTAAAATATTTTAATTTAATAATATTCATAAAAAATATATAAAAAACTGGTATTATTAATGTCAAATTACTTAACCATATAAAGGTATTATTGAATATGTTCAAAATAATTATATTGCTAGGATTTGTCCTTCAATTTGTTGCTATCAACGTGAGTGTCCCATCTATAACACAATAAGTATCCGTCGTCCACTAGTCATGTTTTTTTATATACCATTCAAATACTCAAATAATAATAGGCTCGAAGATGCAAAGATTTTACGTGGGAAAACCTCTTTGTCCAATGCACATTAATTTCATATATTACAACAAGCGTGTGCATGCATTCGTGAAAAATCCCAGCTTCTTAAATGATTCTCCAATCATGTAGTCCAACAAATCTCCTCCACGTAAATTCATAATTTTGTTGTTCTTTAAAACCTCATGACATGGACAACCAACACTCACACAACAAGAAGGTTCAAGGATGGCATCCCTTTTTAGTTCAATTAACTACTTTTTTTAAAGCCAAACAAAATATTAATAGGTCTGTCCTTATTCTGACTCTAACCTTAAATACATACAGAGGTTTATAATAAGAATAAGAAAGAAAAGAGTTTCAACAAGAATAAGAAAGAAAAAAAATTAATACAAAACTTTTAAATTGAGAAAATGTAAAAATATAATATTAAAAAGATTTTGAAGAGTATATAAACTTCACTCCTCTTACTATAATTATTATGTAAATTTTTAATTTTTTATTCTTTTTTTTAAATAAAGCCTAAATGTTTATCAAATTATTTATTCAAATATATTAAATATATGTCATCTACATACTTGATGTAAATTTACCTCTATTTGAAGGAGGTTTTCCTCCAAAGAAATAGGAAATAAAATAAAGAAAGTCGATAAAGTTATTTTTTCTCCTTTTATTGAATGGTACCAAATCCAATAAAGTCATTTTTTTTTTGAAAAAGATGATTCTAGGAATCCTGAAGAGGAATTCTTTATGGGTTTGATTAATAAGGTCAAAATCCAAAAATTTTATATTAATATCATATCATTATTAATGATTTTGATCATGATACTTTGATACTTTTTGATACTGGTATTGATTCAAATTGTATTTTATAAGGATTAATTCCTACTAAATATTTTGAAAAAACATATGAAAAACTTAGCACTGCAAGTAGATCTAAGCTTAAGATTAATTACAAATTATCTAAAGCTATTAAAACCAATGTTAGAAAGATAAAATGTTTTTATCTCCCTATCCCTCAAGCTTTTAAAATTATTAAAATAGATGCTTTAGATACAGCCTATGGTGGTATTCTCAAATAGAGAGTCGATTCCCATGAAAATATCCTTGCATATACTTCTAAACATTGAAATTCTATACAACAGAATTATTCAATTGTTAAAAAAGAAGTTTTAGCAATTATTTTATGTGTTTAAAAATTTCAATCAGATTTATTAAATAAAAAATTTCTTATCAAAGTTGATTGTTAATCTACTAAAGAAATTTTACAAAAAGATGTTAAAAATCTTATCTCTAAACAAATTTTTATTAGATGGCAAGTAATTTTAAGTGTTTTTTTATTTTGAAATCGAGTATCTCAAAGGCACTTCAAACTCTCTTCCTGATTATCTTACTCATTAATATTTATAGGATAAGTAAGATGCATATGAAGGCAACAACAACCCCTTCTAGGGGTGGAAGCACTAAAGTCTTTGATACCAGAGAACATGCACTGGATCAAGAAATAATAAAAGCTGAAAGTAAAGTAGCCAGTAGCAAGACTACTGAATCAAATGCAGAAATGTAGAATGAAAAAATTTAAAATATAAGAAACTGGAATAGTGGTAGAACCAGTGGAGGGAGAAGAGAAGAAAACTGGATGACGATAGTCTGAATAGAACCAGCTTAAGAGGAAGAAGAGAAAAAATTAAATACAGAAAAGATTGAATTTTATTAAAACTTTGAAAGAAAAGCTTACAAAGAATATCTCAAAGCCTCTCTCTCTAAAACTTTCTTAGCTTGCTTAATGAAAAGATGTCTCACAATATGGTTGAGTACTTCTTATAAAGAAATTGAAAGATACTATTTCTACAGTTCCAATTTACTCCATTAGAACCATTTTTATCAGCATCTCCTATACACCAGTTTACTCACTACTTAATCAATCATAATTAATCATGTAGTCTTTCAACCATTTAGGCCTAATCTTGTTGCAACTGAGCCTAGTTTGTGGAATTGGGCTATCTTCACTGCTAGAGTCCTTCAATTTAGCAGTCTCTTCCTTCACGTGAATTTCATTTTCAACTTCATTGCTATATATTTCATTTTGGGCCCTAACATCCCTTTGGCCTTCCCAAAAACCTTGCCCTCAAGGTTCAAATTTAGAAATTCAACAAACAAATCAGAAAGTCATTCCCAAATTGTATCCTTGGGATATAACCTATCCCATTGCACCAATAGTTCAACATGATCTAGTTGCTGTTGGTTGTGCCAATCTAAAAAATTAATGACTATATAGTTGTTCGATTTTCTTCTACAGAATGAATCAAAGATAAAGTTTTATTGATGGAGCTACTGTGACAAGGTTTGAGATTGAAAACATGAAAAATCAGGTGTATTTGTGATACTAATGGAAGTTTCAACTCAAAGGAAACTTCTCTGATATTCTTGATAATTTTGAAAGGGCCATAGTACCTTTGAGCTAGCTTCTGTACCCTTGCTCCACCCACTGAAATTTGTTAGTAAGGTCGCAATTTGACAAAGACCATGTCTCCCACATTGAAGGGGTAAGGAATCTGTTTCCTGTTGGCATAGAACTTCATATCTTCTTAGGCTTTTAGTAGATTTGATTTTAGCTTGTTCAAAAGAACCACTTTGGTGCTTAATTTGGCATTTACAACTTCTATTTTGGTATTTCCTGCTAAGTACTAAGGTATGGATGGCAGATTCTTCCTATAAACTATCTAGAAGGGGGAAGACACCGTGGAGGAATACTTGGTTGTGTTATAGTGTCATTCAACCTAATGTAAGTACCTTCCCCACAACTTTAGTTGACTTTGGACAAAGGCTCGAAGATACTGCTGTAAGGGTTGGTTAATTGTTTCTGTTTGACCATCGCTCTGCAAGTGGTATGTAGTAGATATTTTAAGCTTTTGCCACTCAACTTAAAAAGCTTTTACCAGAATTTGCTCATAAAAATAGGATCACAGTCAGAAACCATGCTCCTTGGCATGCCATGGAGTTTGCTAACCATTTAAGCAAATTAATCAACAACTTTAATTGATGTAAAAGAGGTGGGTAGCATACCAAAATGTGTAGCCTTTGAGAATCAATCCACCACTACCAGAATTGTAGTGAAGTTTTGGAAAAAAAGGAGCCTTGTAAATAAATCAAGAGATATATCTTCCTAAACTTCAATCAGTACTGGTAAAGGTTGGAGTAGACCAAATGGAAGTTGTGTAAGACTCTTGACTTGCCAATAAGTGGTACAAGCCTTAACATATTCAGTAACATCCTGCTTCATCCTTTTCTAAAGAAAAAATTGTCACTAAGGAGACCATATGTCTCATGGATACCAGCATGTCGTGTTGTTGGAGTCGCATGAAATTCCTCCAGAAAGATCCTTTTTTTAAAAAAGTTAGATTCAATATAAATTGTCATTTAAAGTAGCATTCCTTGAGCAATCCTATGCTTCAGAGTGAACGAAGATCTAACTTAGAGAACTATTGTATTTTGTACAATTTATCAAAAAGCTCATCTATAAAAGGATTTGAGAATCTATCTTTGTTAGTAACCACATTTAAGGCCTTGTAATCTACACAAACCTTCAGGTTCCATCCTTTTTTTTAACCAACAACACTGATGATGAAAAAAGGGTTGTTACTACGCTAGATGATGCCATCTTCCAACATCTCTTTAATCAATCTTTCCATCTCTTGCTTCTGAAAATAGGGATACATATATGGCTTGACATTGACCGGATTAGAGCCTTTAGTTAGTGGAATAAAATGGTCAGTTGGTTGATGAATCCATATTTTTACTAATATTTTAGTGTAATTCTAACCCATTTGATAAGAAAAATATGTTAGAAAAAGCAGAGAAACTCAAAAAAATAGAATGGTTGAAAGTTTTATTTCAATTTGTAGTTATTTTAGCATTGGTGAGATTTTTGTTTAGAAATTAAGAATTTAATCTTGTTTTGTAGGAATAATCTGAGCAAGGTTCATGGAAATGGAAAATCAATGGAAAGGAAGAAGAAGAGTAGCAATTTTGGACTCAAAGCACAAGAATTATAGAATGCATGCTGGGCGTGATCACTATTGTCAGTGAAAGTGATCACTCCAGACATCAAAGAGGAATACACACTGGGCGTTAACACTTTTACCAGTGAAAGTGAGTGTTCCAGAGAGCCTCTCAGAAATCTCAGACATCACGAGCTCTGCGTGGTCACTCTTACCAGCGAAAGTGACTGTTCCAGAGAAGGCAAAATTTCAGCAAGCTCTGTGTCACCACTTTACCAGTAAAAGTGGATGTTCCAGAGAGGAGTGTATCAAGGCAAGTTGTGCATGGTTACTCTTGCTCTCCAAAGTGATCACGCACAACCACTCGACCTCTTGCGTTGCAACTCTTAGCAGCGAAAGTGATAGTTCCAGTTTCCAGAAACCACATGAGCCTCTGCGTGACCACTCTTATCAGCAAGAGTGATAACGCACAAAATTGGGATTTCTATAAATACTTGTTTAAGCCCAGAACTCGGGGTCTTTTGTTCATTTTCTGCTTTTTCAGTTAGATTCTCGTTGAGAGGGAGTGAGAGAAAGGATTACGGTTGAACTTTGAAAGCCCCAAGAAGAGGGATTGGATTGGAGCTTGTGGAGATGGCTTCTCTGAGTTTTTTCTCTTCTTCTCCTTCTTTCTCTTTCTCTGTGACAATATTTGTATAATCCTGCGTAGTTAGGAGTTTATGGAACTTGAATTGATGTATTGATTCAATTTTTGTTTCTGAACTTTGAGTTCTTAGATTAATTGAGTTGTTAATTCTGTTTTCTATGTGATTTGAATAGAAATTCAACTGATTATTAAGAGAGGAACTTTTCCCAATGGAAATTGGAATTAATTCTCAGATCTGAATTAACTACCAGAATTAGGAATTTTTTTAGGGATAAATACACTTAATTCTGCAATTCTACGATTCTAAGTCTTAATACAACGTGAAATTGAACTTCACCTAAGGGATTGGGGGGTTTAATGGATTGTTAGGGTCAATGAGTTAAGGGGTTAACCTTTGACTAGTTATATGTGAAACTGATTGTCAATTAATCAATTGCTTGAATGTACAGAAGTTTAATTGAATCAATATTGACATTCTTGTGAAGTAAATTCCTAACTATTCTTCATTCCTATCTCATTTCATCACAACTTTCATACTCTGTTTTTACTGCAAGTTTCTTACCTTTTAATTGTTCCTGTTCTTAACTTTTAAATGTTACAAATCTTCTAATTTCGTATGGCTCAAATGGTTATTGTTCTATGAAGTGATAATTGATTTCCTAATTCCCTGTGGAGACAATATTTTGATCTTAAAAATTACTCATTACTTGCTGCAATTCCTAGTGTACTTGCTAGTGTTAGAGATTGTACAACCAGTTTTTGGTGCCGTTGCTGGGAAATTTGAGTTTCAGTATCATTAGTAATAGAAAAATTGCTAGGTTGAGTACTTGTTTTCTTAAATTTTCTCTGTAGTTAGTTTTACATTTAAGTTACTCTGTTTTTATTTTAATAGATAAGTGTAGGATACTAGTAGATAATTTTGCATGATTCTGCAATTCTGCAGTTGCTAGACTGGATTTTGATATGATTTTGCTGATATTTTTCTGCATAAGCTTTGTTACTGTATATCTTACTATTGAATTTTAGTTTAACTTTGTTAATCTTTGGTTTGTATATGCGAGGGAAAAACAAAAATAAAGCCACATTGGTATTTGATCCAGACATTGACCAAACTCTGAGGAGGTTGAGAAGTGAAGTAAGAATTAAACAGATTCAAAGAGAGGAACACAAAAGTTCTACATCTCCACCTCAACCCAGTCAAATCCCAAGACAAATAAAGATGGTAGAGCCACATAGACTGAGAATATTAGGGGACTATGCAGTTCCTAATTTACAAGGGTTCAACTCTTCTATTCTGAAACCTACAATCCAGGCCAACCATTTTGAGATAAAACCTACACTCTTGAATTTGGTACAGCAGGACCAATTTGCAGGAAACCATTCAGATGATCCAAATTTGCACATCTCTAATTTCTTGCAACTTTGTGACACAATTAGAATTAATGGGGTGAGTGATGATGCAATTAGACTCAGATTATTCCCATTTTCATTGAGGGATAAAGCCAAGTGCTGGCTTCAAGCTCAGCAACAAGGTAGCATATCAACATGGGCTAATTTGGTGAACAAGTTCCTAATCAAGTATTTTCTCCCTTCTCCTGCAAAAACCAGAGGGAAAATCACATCATTTGTTCAGTAAGATGGAGAGCCATTGTATGAGGCATGGGAAAGATACAAGGAGTTATTAAGGAAATGTCCTCACTGCATACCTGAATGGATGCATCTAGAAACATTCTATAATGGAATGACTGCAGCAACTAAAACCATGATAGATGCAGCAGCTGGAGGTTCATTGAGTTCAAAAACATTGGAAGAAGCCCAACAAATTATAGAAATGATGGCATCTTCAATGTATCAAAATGTGAATGAAAGACAAGCTTCAAGGAGAGGAGGCTATGATGTAAAATCTATAGAAGCCTTATTTGCTCAAAACCAAATGCAAAACTAACAATTTTCTAAATAGCTTGCTGTTTTGACTCAACAAATAAGTAACATGCAGACTGGTGGTATTCAAAATTCACATATGAGTTGTGATTTCTATGGGGGCAACCATGTGAATGGAGCTTGTGATCTCACAGTTGGAGAATAAACTGATCAAGTCAACTATATGGGCAATTATCAAAGGCCACAATAGCCATATCCACCTGGTTTCTAGCTCAATAACAATAAAGGACAACGGTTTTCAAAGTGGAATCCACATAATTCTAATGCAAGGGGGAACGCAGGTTCTGCACCCTTCCCAGGTGTAGCTCCTCAAGTTCAGCAACAATATTTTGAAGGAAATTCTTCTGCACAATTCCAAAAAAATCAAGGGTACTCAAATTCAAGACCCTTGAGTGAGAAAGTGAACGGAATAGAAGAAACACTCTTGCAGTTTATGAAGGTTACAGAAACAAATTTCAAAAATCAAGAAAGTTCTATAAAGAAGTTAGAAACACAAATAGGGCAGTTGACTGAGCAACTTGCCAATAAAGATGAAGGAAGGTTCCCTAGTAGCACAATAGTGAATCCAAAGGAGCAATGCCAAGCCATAACCACTACAAGTGGAGCAGTGGTTTCTAGCCCAAGAAAGAAAAATGAAGTCACCAATTCGACTGAGGAGAGTGAGCTAAAACAAGAAGATTTTGAAAGTGGGAAATACACCATGTTGAAGAGGGGAGAAGAAGAAGAAAACTGCAGTAACAAGCAAGAAAAAAAAGGGTAGGAAGTAGAGATTTGAGCAGGCCTGCAAACCTATTAATGAAGAGCCATTCAAGAGGCTACCATTTCCAAAGAGAGTACAGGATCCTAGACAAGAAAGGCAGTTTGAAAGATTCATAGATGTGTTCAAGAAGCTCCAAATTAATATTTCCTTTGCAGAGGCATTAGAACAAATGCCTTCTTATGCAAAATTTATTGAAGAGCTCTTGTCTGAAAAGAGGAAGCTGGATGTGAAAAAATTGGTACCACTCACTGAAGAGTGCATTGCTATTTTATAGAGAAGGATCCAGGGTTATTCAGCATACCCTGCTCCATTGGAAATTGCACTGAGGAGGTGAAGCCAACTGGGATTACATTACAATTGGCTGACAGATCATATACATATCCCTATGGAATGGTAGAAGACCTATTAGTCAAGGTAGACAAGTACATATTCCCTGCAGATTTTGTTATCCTTGATATGGAAGTAGTTGCAGATATCCCTCTTATTTTAGGGAGGCCATTTTTAGCAACAGGGAGAGCTTTGATAGATGTGCAAAAAGGTGAATTGATGTTAAGAGTACAAGAGGAGAAAGTCATTTTTAATGTATTTGAGGTCATCAAACATCCAAGTGATGATATGAGCTGCATAAGGATTGATGTAATATATGCTATGATACCACATTCCTTAGAGAAAAATGATGAAAATGCAGTCTTGGAAAGCACATTAACTGCAGCAAAATATAGTATTCATGAAGAGCAAGATGAGGAAGTGAAAGGTTGCATTCTGCAATTAGATTCCCTTCCCTGTATGAACAAGGAAATAAACCAACTCAAGGAAGAATTACATCAAGAAAAAGATAAGAAAAATGAGCCAAAGGTGGAGCTCAAACAATTACCCTCTCATTTGAGGTATGTGTTTGTTGAAGAGGGCCATAACAAGCCTATAATAATAAACAGTAATCTGAGGAAAGACTAAGAAGAAAATCTCTTGAGAGTGTTAAGAGAGCACAAATCTACACTAGGATGACAGATTTCAGATCTGAAAGGTATAGATCCCTCTTTTTGCATGCATAGAATTTTATTTGAGGAGATTTGCAAGCCTGTTGTCCAACCTCAAAGAAGACTGAATCCAACTATGAAGGAGGTAGTGAGGCACGAGGTAATAAAACTACTAGATGCAGGAGTTATTTATCCTATTTCGGATAGTTCATGGGTCAGTTCGGTTCATGTGGTGCCTAAGAAAGGAGGTATAACTGTTGTTCCAAATGAAAAAAAATTAACTAATACCTACTAGGACAGTAACCAGATACCGAATGTGCATAGATTATAGGAAGTTGAATGATGCATGAAGAAAAGATCATTTTCCTCTTCCATTTGCTGACCAAATGCTGGAGAGATTGGCTAGGTTTAACTACTATTGTTTCCTAGATGGATATTTTGGTTACAACCAGATTGCAGTTGACCCAAGAGACCAAGAAAAGACAACATTCACTTTTCCTTTTGGAGTTTTTGCATATAGAAGGATGCCATTTGGGCTGTGCAATGCTCCAGCTACATTCCAAAGGTGTATGCTGTCCATTTTTTCTGATATGATTGAAAGAATTATAGAGGCTTTTATGGATGACTTTTCTGTATTTGGTAATTCTTTTGATCAGTGTCAAGCTAATCTATCTCTTGTTTTGCAGCGTTGTCAAGACTCAAACCTTGTGCTCAATTGGGAAAAGTTCCATTTTATGGTACAAGAAGGGCTAGTCTTAGGACATAAGATTTCAGCAAGGGGAATGGAAGTGCATCCTGCAAAAGTAGAAGTAATTGAGAAGCTGCCTTCACCTGTAAATGTTAGAGGAATAAGAAGCTTTTTGGGACATGCTAGATTCTATCGCATGTTCATTAAAGACTTTTCTCAAATTGCAAAGCTATTAAGTGAGTTGCTGGGTAAGGATACAGAATTTGTTTTTGATGATAAGTGCTTAGTAACTTTTAATACTTTGAAAGAGAAATTAATTTCTGCACCTGTACTTGTTAAACCAGATTGGGAATTACCTTTTGAGCTGATGTGTGATGCTAGTGATATAGCTATATGAGCAGTCTTAGGCCAAAGAAAAGACAAGAAACTGCATGTCATTCATTATGCTAGTAGAGTTCTTAACACTGCACAAATCAATTATACTACTACTGAAAAAGAACTCTTAGCTATAGTCTTTGCATTTGATAAGTTTCGGTCTTACTTAATAGGGTCCAAGGTTATAGTTTACACTGACCATGCTGCTCTTAAGTATCTTTTGTCCAAGTAGGATGCCAAACCCAGATTATTAAGATGGATCTTACTTCTCCAAGAATTTGAATTAGAGATAAAGGACAAGAAAGGGAAGGAGAATGGAGTTGCTGACCACTTGTCAAGATTACCACTTGAGGCCATACCATTTAAAGTGGAGCAAATAAAAGAAGAGTTTCCAGATGAAAGCTTATTCAAGATTGAATCACAGCCATGGTTTGCTGATATGGCCAACTTTAAGGCTACACATCATGTTCCAAATTGGATGAGTTGGCAGTAGAGAAAAAAATTCTTCCATGACAACAAATACTATGTGTGGGAAGATCCATTGCTGTTCAAAATTGAAATAGATGGGCTGTTTACAAGGTGCATCCTAGAGGAAGAACAGGAAGATTTCTTGTGGCACTGTCATAGTTCAAAATATAGAGGACATCATGGAAGCTCAAGAACAGCAGCCAAAGTCCTACAACTGGTCTTTTCTGGCCAATATTGTTTAAGGATGCCAAGAACTATGTGGAGAGATGTGGCAGATGCCAGAGAATGGGAAATATTTTTAGGAAACATGAGATGCCACTGCAAAACATACTTGAGGTAGAGCTATTTAACGTGTGGGAATAGACTTCATGGGTCCTTTCCCTAGCTCATTTTCGAATGAATATATGTTAGTAGCAGTTGACTATGTGTCCAAATGGGTGGAAGCCATTCCTACCAGATCCAATGATGCAAGGACTATTATTTTATTCATAAAAGAGAACATTTTCTCAAGATTTGGAGTGCCCAGAATTCTGATAAGTGATGGAAGAAGCCATTTCTGCAACAAATATCTAGAATCAGTCATAGAGAAGTATGGAGTAAAGCATAGAATAGCTACACCCTACCACCCTCAAACAAGTGGCCAAGTAGAGGTTTCCAACAGTGAAATAAAACAGATTTTAGAGAAGGTGGTAAGTAGTTCAAGAAAGGATTGGTCCAAGAAAGTGGATGATGCTTTGCGGGCATATGGGATAGCCTTTAAGACACCAATTGGCATGTCTCCTTATCAGCTAGTGTATGGAAACGCTTGCCACTTACCAATGGAGCTAGAACATAAAGCCTTTTGGGCTGTAAAATGGTTGAATTTTGACCAAGTTAGTGCAGGAGACAAAAGACTGTTACTACATGAATTGGATGAATTTAGACTCAATGCTTATTATGAAAATGCCAAAATATACAAGGAAAGGACCAAAAAGCTGCATGACAGATTTATTCTGAAAAAGGATATCAAACCTGGGTAATCTATGTTACTTTTCAATTCAAGGTTAAGATTGTTTCCAAGGAATTAAAATCTAAGTGGTCTGGACCTTTTGTGGTGAAAGAGGTATCACCATATGGTGCTATACTAGTAGCAGATCCAAAGGATGGGAGATAATTCAAGGTGAATGGGCAGAGACTAAAAATCTACCTTGGTGGTCAAGTGGAGAAAGCCCAAGTGTGCATGAAATTGGTTCCTCTTGAGTGAGGAACATTTAACATGAAGCTAGTGACATTAAAAGAGCGCTTTGTGAGAGGCAACTCGTATTTCTAACCCATTTTAAGCTTTTTGGTAGTGTTTTAGCATTCTGCATTTTCATGTTTACAACTTTTGCAAATTAATTTTGTTAAGTCTGTTTTCTGAGGTGCATTTGGGAACTTGAATTAAGATTCAATGCTTAGAGTGTGTATTTGAAGGTTTAGAATGTGACAATTGAGTTAATTGAAGTTTGAAAGGTAATTGATTAATTAAAGGAGTTACTATGTTGAAGGAAAGGAGCTACGCATAGAGTGAAATTTTGAGGTTGCCCTCTGGAGTAATCACTTTTACTGATAAAAGTGATCACGCAGAGGCATCAAGGTAATACACTCCTCTATAACAATCACTCTCACTGATGAGAGTGATTACGCAGAGACAGATGAGAAAACTAACTCTCAGGAACACTTCCTTTTACGGGCAAAAGTAACGCACAGGTACGTAGACTTTAATCTTTGTGCGTTACTCCTTTTATTCAAAAAAGTTGTCACGTAACTGTGCGTTATCATTTTGCCCAACAATAGTGATAACATGCCCCTCACCCAAAAAACTCAACTCTCTAGACGCTCACTCTGATTAAAAATAGTGATAACGCTGGGACCATTTAATGATGCAACGTTCACTTTTGATTTTAAAAGTGGTCACGTGTCAAGCGTAGCTATAAATACTCCCTAAAGTAAACACACACACACACCTTTGCACTTAAAAATTCTCCTTTTCTCTGAGCATTCTCTGCGACTTCACTACTTGTGTGCGTCGACCAACAGCAGCAAACACATTTCTCTCATATTTCTGTATCCTCTTGCTAGGTATGCTACCCTCATTTCTCTGAAACGGTGGAGTAGGGTTTTCTGTGTTAATGTTTTGGGGAAAATGTCAAAGGGGGTAATGAGACATTTTTCTGAGGTTATTTGATTCAGTAATAGAGAGGATAACACTCTAAAATAAGTTGTCACTGTCATGTATGATTTTTTATTTAGAAAATTCGAATCTGCATTGTGCTATTTCTCTGGTTAAATTTCTGCAGAAGTGGAGTGACCTAAAAAGACTTCAGTGGAAAAGTGCAAAATAAAAATTGTTGAATGAGAATGTGTGAAATTAATTGATGAAAGATTCTTTAGATCACTGTGTTACTCTGAAATTTTCTAATAGAAAACACATGCTGAAATTGCTAGATAGGGATATAACCAAATTTGGGGTAATGGGGCAGTGTTCTGAAGTTATTTGGGTCAACAATAGAGAGAATAATATACTGAATAAGATTCTCTGTCATGTATGCTATTTTTGATGGGTAATTGAACCTGCACTGCACACTATATGTACCACATTTTTGCAGAATCTGAGTTAACCTAAATAGAAGTGTGTGAATTGTTTGATAGAAAAATTTTGAATATGACTATTTGAAATTACTTGATGTTCTGGAATCAATCTTGCATTATTCTGACAAAATGTTTCTCTGTTGAAATTGAGTGAGTGCAGTAGTATGTTTGAAAATTTGTTAAGACCTGTAAACCTTCTTCTAAGTGTACCTGATACTCTCTGAAAGTATGCACTCTGAATATATTAGGGATATCATTTTGAAATATCTTTAACTATGGTTACTCAATATTGTGCATCTATGCTTTGCATCTGCATATTAAAATACCTGACAATAAATTGCATGATAACTTGTTCAAATTATAGCTGCAAGTTGTACTTTTACCTCTGAGCATTGCCAAAATATTAAAATGTCCAATTGATTATTCATTGTAGCAACTGACATGGCCAAAACCTCTTTGAACACACCAATTGGCTCTTCCAAGAAGACTTAGATTGGATCATCCAGCAACACTCCAAAGAGGAGATCCAACAGGAACATCTAAGTTGGATCCACCAGAAACACTTCTAAATCAAAGAAGGCCAGAACAGATGGTGCCTCAGCTTCATCTCCAATTGAATTGTGTGATCCAAAATTCAGAAGTATTGCTCACGAAAACTTCTTCAAGGCTAATATTTTGAGGAGGAAGATTGTCCCTGACAGAGCATTTAAAATTGTTAGGGACAATTACCCAGAATACAAGGAGAAGATCCAAAAAATGGGATGGGAATTTTTCTGTTTTGCAGCTGGCCTGGCATAGAGGGAAATAACCTAGGAATTTTATGCCAATGCTATAAGGTTCAAGGGAGACCAGTTCCCTAGGTTCAGCACAATGGTAAAGGGTATGAGGATAGATTTCTCACCTGCCAATATCAACAGGGTGCTGGACATCAATGCTGAAAGACACCCTGCACAGCTGGACTTCAGCTCATTTAGGAAGAGCCCTAATATTGATTATGTGCATATTTTGGAGAAAATTGGCAGGCCAGGTACAACTTGGAAGTTGAACCAGGCCAATAAGCCAAAATGTATAATTACCAAGAACTTGCTGCCTTTTGCCAAGGTGTGGAGCATGTTCATCTTGAACTCTTTCATGCCAGTAAAGCACAACTTAACCTTGGTAATGAAGAGGGCTGAGCTGCTATTTGGCATAGTCACGGATATGTACATTGATGTGGGGGAGATAATAAGTGAATGCATCCTCAACATTTTGAAGACAAAGAGGGATTCATTGGCCTTTCCTTTAATCATCACACACTACTCTGTGAAGATGCAGGGGTAGAATTTGGAGAATATCAAGAAAAGATTAGATTTGCCCCTCCTATCTCTGCATCCATGGTGAAGGAAATTTATGCCACCACTTCCTGCACCTCTATAGCTCCCATCCCTTCCCAATACAAAAAGGAGAAACCAATGCTGATGAAGGATTGATGAAGCATTTTCATGTTGTGTTTAAAAGATTTGTCGCAAATCCTCATCAAAATTTAAACAAATTAATGTAGTACTAGGGTTACCCTAGATTGTCTCCTGTGAACATTGGCTATTAATCTTCATTAAACATGTTGAAGGAATTAATTGAACACGCAATTAAAATGAGGGGGAGGGGTTTTGTGGTTTCTAATCAATATAAAGAGTAGCAAACAAACAAGTTTAATTAATTCAAACAATAGAAAGCAGGAATCCTTAGTTCATCCACATAGATTCAATCCTCATTCCACTTAAGATTTAACATTCATCCTCTCTCCCATGAATTAGGTTAATTTAACAAGCGAAAATCAACCTTATGGTCCCAACAACATTATGCAATTTGTGGCTCTAATCCCTCATCCTAAGATTATGCAACCTTAGAATTAAACCTAGGATTAAGCAATCCCTAGTTTAGAATCTCTTTAAAATGAATTAGGGTTAATTAAGCAATGTCTCACCATTAATTCAATTCAAGATCAAGGAAGAAGTAATTCATGAAAAGAAAGGATTTATATTATCATTAAAATCAAGGAACTCAAGAATCCATGTGAACTTAATAGGGATTACACAAAAATTTAGCCCTCTATAGAAATGGGGGTCAAAAACACAGTTTAGAAATGCAGAAAACTCATTAGTATTAATGTAAAAGTAAGAGAAATGAGAAACTAAACCCTAGGTTGGACCCTTGGTTGTCACCCAAGGTTGCCCTATGCTCTGGAAAATGTCCTAATTTAGTAAAGAAGAGAAAAGGTATGAAAAGTGTAAGAGCTCTCTGCCCTAATTTGGCAAAAATCTATTTATACTAAGGCTGACGCCCTCCAAAGTGATTACTTTCATTCTTTCATAGTAGACATGCGCAACATTAGTTGGTTTTTGCCTTTCTGTAGTGTCCACTATCAACTTTGATAGTGGACACGCGCAACACTAGTACATTTTTGGCTCTCTGGAGTTGTCACTATGAACTTTAATAGTAGCTACGCGCAGCACCTTCAATTCTGCACACTCTGGAGTGACTACTATGAACTTTCATAGTAGCCAAGTGCAGGCCTAGTGGATTCTGGGCTGCTGTAGTCGTCACTTTTAGCTTTGAAAGTGAACACTTTGGTCCTTTTGCTGGAAGTGGCTTGTTGTAGTGGTCACTATCAATCTTGAAAGTAGTTACTTTCACCTCAAATTCCTCGAAATCCCATAATTCTTCAAAATAAACTTGGGGAAACTATCTAAATTAATGTAAATTAACCAAAAACTAAGAAACCTATATTATTTAGCCTAATTAGAATATTCATCTTATTTACACTATCTAAGTCTATTTTTTTCTATAAAAAGTAATAAATGATGTATAAAAATGTAGTAAAATGTGGATTCATCAAGGATGCATTGAAGCTGATGGCTGAGAAAAGAAATCAGCTAGCTGAAAGACAAACTGAGCTGCACAGTAGTCTCAAGGTTGGAACTATGCTGCTGGAGTGTGTACTGCTCAACATTGGTCAAAAACTGGGAATGACCAAAGAGGAGATGTACCACACACCTGATCTGGCAAAAAATGCCCAATGCCTTCGCTCCTCTGTGTTTAAGGATTTACCCATCTATAAAATACACATTTCACAGACAGTAGAGGAAAAAGTGGTAGAAGAAGAGGTGGTGGAGGAAGAAGATGAAGAAGAGGAGGAAGATGATGAAGAAGAAGAAACCTTAGATGATGAGGATGCAGCACATGAATAGCTTAAGAATTTATTTTCTGTCATTAGGAATTTTTGTAAATTTCTGTAATTAAGTTTTAAACTTCTTGGGTTTGTAATTACAATTTCGTACATTTTGGTTTAATTTTCACATATCTATTTTGAATATCTGTTAGTTTTCCAGTTAATTGTCTTTTTACTTGCTAATTGATAAATTTTTGGTGTTTTGTGCAGAAAATGTCACAATCACACATCACTCACACACTATGGAGGCTCACATTTGCACAAGTTGCAATGAAAAAGGGGGTTTCATTCTTTACCTCTTGTTTATATGTTAGCTTCACATTAGATTGATTTGATTCTGAAAAACACCAAAATACTAGAATAGATATTAAACTATTGATTGTGAATCAAACAAAGCCTTATTGATAATTCTGTGAAATATGTTTACATTTTCTTTTTAAGTTATTTTTCCGATTCCCAAAATGAGATCACACTTGTATTTTCAAAATGAGGCAGTCTTGCCACTAGGTGCATATAATTCTGAAAAAGTGAATTGTGAGTTCATTGATTAGCCTGTTCACTTACAACCCCTAGTGAGATTTGAGCTGCATACTTTTCTTGCATGTGTGATTAATCATATTTTGCTGCACCCTCTAGAACTTGCCTGGTTTCTTGATTAAATATGCAATTTACAGTTTTCACTTATATGATGGAGGCCTTGTTTGAATATGCCAAGTTAGCCTAAATGACCTCATTTGTGCTTGATTGTCTTAGTTCACCCCTTTGAGCTTAATATCCTTTTTGTTGAAATTACCTCATTACAAGCCTTGCTGGAAAACTAATTTTACCATTCAAATGAAAAGAGGCATAGTGAGTCTAATTAAGAATGAATTTTAAAACTAAGTTTGGGGTGGCATCCACATTTTAATTGCTTAAGGACAAGTAATGTTCTAAGTTTGAGGGTGGGGAATAGCAAGCTATCTAAGTTTTGAGTTCAAAAAGACAAAAAGAAATAACAAAAAGCTTGAACTACTTGATTGAAAATTTGCATAATAACAAAATTAGAAATTGGAAAATTCTAAGATAAGAAGTTGTGAATTGATTTTGAAAAATGGAAGAATTACCTTTTGTTTAATTTGATTCGCTTGAGGACAAGCAAATATTCAAGTTTGGGGTAGTGATGAATCCATATTTTACTAATATTTTAGTGTAATTCTAACCCATTTGATAAGGAAAATATGTTAGAAAAAGAAGAAAAACTCAGAAAAATAGAATGATTGAAAGTTTTATTTCAATTTGTAGTTATTTTAGCATTGGTGAGATTTTTACTTAGAAATTAAGAATTTAATCTTGTTTTGTAGGAATAATCTGAGTAAGGTTCATGGAAATGGAAAATCAATGGAAAGGAAGAAGAAGAGTAGCAATTCTGGACTCAAAGCATAAGAATTATGGAATGCAAGCTGGGCGTGATCACTATTGTCAGTGAAAGTGATCACTCCAGACATCAAAGAGGAATACACACTAGGCATTAACAATTTTACCAGTGAAAGTGAGTGTTCCAGAGAGCCTCTCAGAAATCTCAGACATCACGAGCTCTGCGTGGTCACTCTTACCAGCGAAAGTGATTGTTCCAGAGAAGGCAAAATTTCAGCAAGCTCTGCGTCACCACTTTACCAGTAAAAGTGGATGTTCCAGAGAGGAGTGTATCAAGGCAAGTTATGCATGGTTACTCTTGCTCTCCAAAGTGATCACGCACAACAACTCGACCTCTTGCGTTGCAACTCTTAGCAGCAAAAGTGATAGTTCCAGTTTCCAGAAACCACATGAGCCTCTGCGTGGCCACTCTTATCAGCAAGAGTGTTAACGCACAAAATTGGGATTTCTATAAATACCTGTTTAAGCCCAGAACTCGGGGTCTTTTGTTCATTTTTTATTTTTTCAGTTAGATTCTCGTTGAGAGGGAGTGAGAGAGAGGATTGGGGTTGAACTTCGAAAGCTCCAAGAAGAGGGATTGGATTAGAGCTTGCGGAGATGACTTCTCTGAGTTTTTTTCTCTTCTTCTCCTTCTTTCTCTTTCTCTATGACAATGTTTGTATAATCCTTCGTAGTTAGTATTGTTGTCTTTCTACACTAGCAAGTGCACTAGGATTGCAGCAAGTGATGAGTAAAATTAAGATCCAAATATCGTCTCCACAGGGAATTTAGATTCAAGTATCACTTCATAGAATTATAACCATTTAACCTTTTTCAAAATTGTAAGGAGAGTGGTAACACCTATTAACATCAAACTGGAACAATTAAAAGTAAAATGAACTTGAAGCAAACAAGACAATGCACACACAGTTATGTGATAACAGAGGGAGAAACCATAGCTAGGGAATTGCTTCACCAAAACTCCAATGTTTAATCAATAAAGTTCTGAATTAACAAGCAATTGGAAAGAATGACAATCAGTTTCACTTTATACTATTCAGAGGTTAATTCCTTAACTCAGTGAACCTAACATTCAATTAAACCATTCTAATTCCTTAGATCTAATTCAATTCAATGTTGCTTTAAGTGTAAGAAACCAAAAGATTGCAAGATCAAAGTTCCTTATCCCTAAGAAAACTAAAATCTCGGTGATGAGTTCAGATCTGAAGAACAAATTCAATTTCCATTGACAAAGGTTCCTCTGAATTTAGTTAATCAAATTTCCATTCAATTCACACGTGAAGTTCAGAATCAATCACTCAATCTATTTCAAAGCTTGAAATCCAGATCCAAATCAATTCAGCATGTTCATTTCAGATCTACAATCCCTAACTATGAACGAATTACACAGCCATGGCAGCAGAAGAAGAAAAAGAAAGAGAAGAAGAGAAGAAGAAACTCAGAAATGCCATGGAAGCTTGCTCCACCTAAATTCCTCTTCGTGAAGCTCCAAGATCTGAATCCCCACTCCTCTCTCTCACTTCCTCTAACCAGAAACTAACTAAAAAAAACTGAAAATGAACAGAATCCCTTTTTTTCGGATCGCTTCTGGTATTTATAAAATTTCCCAGATTTTCACGTTATCACTTTTATGAGAAATAGTAGTTACGCAGAGAGTTTTTGGTTGCGCGTTAACACTTTTCCCAGAAATAGTGGCCACGCGCATTTTTCTGATATTGAGAGCTCTCTGGAACTATCACTCTTGATGATAAAAGTGACAACGCAGAGCCAAGGTAGTTGCGCGTTATCACTTTTTCTGATAAAAGTGACTACGCGCAGTTCGCCAAGTTGAAGACTCTCTGGAACGATCACTTTTGATGACAATAGTGGTTACGCAGAGCTTTCCTGATATTTTGCCTCTCTGGAACTATCACTTTTAATGATAAAAGTGGTAACGCCCAGACTTCACTTCTTCTTTGAGCTCTGAAGTGATCACTTTCACTGACAATAGTGATCACGCCCAGTCTGCAATTTCTTATTCTTGAGTTTTTGGAGTCCAGACTTGCTTCTTTCCTCTTCCTTGTCATCCAACTTCCAAGAATATGATCCTTGCTCAATTTATTCCTACAAAAACAAGATTAAAAACTTAATTCCTAAGCAAAAATTTCACAATTGCTAAAATAACTACATATGTAAACAAAATTCAATTCCTTCTCTTTTTCTAAGTTTTTCTGCTTTCTTTATATATTTTTCTTATCATTTGTGTTAGAATTATGCTAAAATATCAGTCAAAATATGGATTCATCACTACGCCAAACTTGAATTTTTGCTTGTCCTCAAGCAAATCAAATTAAACCAAGGGTAATTCTTCCACTTTTTAGAAACCATTTCACAACTGCTATATCAGAATTTTTTCAATTTGCAATTTTGTGTTTTCTGCAAAATTTTTAATCAAGATATTCATCCAATTACTCATCATTGCAATCTCAATGCATTCATCAAATTTTAAGCAAGAATTGCTATCTAAGTGAATATATCAGCCAAGTTCACATGAGAAACATTAAAATCATGATCACTTCTCACTGGACAGTGTTTCTCTCATCACTCAACAGTGTTTGGGTGTTGTTTTCACTCTAAATCATCAATTTCACTGCACTCTACCATATGCTTGCCCAATTTCTCTATCTCCTCTGCTTAGTACAGCCAATCACACATCAAGAGGACCTTTTACAGTTTATAACAGGGCTTAGGTTAAGGTAGATACTGAACAAAATAAGAAACAAGTTACAATTTCAAAAGATCAGAAGCATTTTGAGTGAATGACTTTAAAACTAGTCTGGTTTAGCATCAATTCACATTAAATTCCTCAGTTATGCAGCAGACTAATCATTTTTGTGCAGTAGAATTTTTATTTTCCTCTTTTTTTTTTTTTTCTCTTACTTCCATTTACTCTTTTCTTTTCGTTGAATTTCTTTTTCTTTTTCTCTGCAACAGTTTACTGCTAATTTCTTCTTTTTGATCTCCATTTTGCTATTTTCAACTCACATTCTATTTTTGAACTCATGTTTTCCACAGTTTTGCTGCATAATTTTTAATTTTTCTGCAGCACTTTTGTTCTTTCATTCTGACTTTTTGAACTCAAACTTAGATAGCTTGCTACTCCCCTACCCAAAACTTAAAATTTTGCTTGTCCTCAAGCAACTTAATTGGATGCTACCCCAAACTTAATTTTAAAACTCATTCTTGATTAAACTCACAATGCCTTTGATCAATTTGAATGGTAAAATTGGTTTTTCAGCAAGGCGTGTAAGGAAGTTAACTCAAGAAAAGGGAATATTAAGCTCAAACGGGGTAAACTAGGGCAATTAATCATAAGGGAAGGCATTTTAAGCTAACTAAGTATATCAAACATGGCCTCTATCATGTGTGTGAGAACTGTAACATGCATATTCAATTAAGAACAAGGGCAAGTTCTAGAGAATGCAGTAAAATCTTATTAATCACACAAGGAAAGAAGTAGGTAGCTCAAGTCTCACTAGGCATTTATAAGTGATCATGTGGATTAATGAAAACACAATGCACTTTTCAGAAATATATGCACCTAGTGGCAACTGCCTCATTTTTGAAAATACAAGTGTGATCTCATTTTGAGAATGGGAAAAACAACTTTAAAAAATTTTTCACACAGAATTCACAGCCAGCAGTTTATTATTTATTCTAGTATTTTGGTGTTTTTCAACAACAATTCAGTGTAATGTGAGGCTACACATGAATAAGAGGTAGAGAATGAAACCCCCTTTCATGGCAGCTTGTGCAAGAGTCACCATCCAATGTGTGTGAGTGTTGTGTGTGATATTCTCTGCACAAAAACACCAGATTTCCATTAACTCGCAGCAAGATAAAGGTAATTAGTTAAGAAGCTAATATAATTGCAAAATAGGTAAGTGAGAATTAAACCAAAGTGTACCAATTAGTGATTACAACCCAAAAAGTTTAAACTACCAGAAATTTACAAAATCTAATAACAGAATTTCAATTCCTAGACTAATCTTCTGCTGCATCTTCTTCCTCTGATCTTTCCTCTTCAGAACCTTCTTCTTCTTCTTCTTCTTCTTCTTCTTCTTCCACTACCTCTTCAAATGGTGGCTGAGGAAAGTGGGTTCTGTATATTGGCATATTCTTGAAAACAGAAGAACGAAGGCACTGGGCATTCTCTGCTAAGTCTGGAGTATGATACATTTCTTCTTTGGTCATTCCCAATTTCTGACCAATATTCAGCATAATACATTCCATTAGCATGACTCCAGCTTTGAGGCTATTATGCAGCTCAGTCTGCCTTTCAGCAAGTTGGTTCTGCCCTTCAGCTAGCTGCTTCAGAGTGTCCTTCATCATCATTGGTTTCTCTTTCTTGAATTGTGAAGGGATTGGGGCTGCAGAGGTGCAGGAAACAGTTGCATAAATCTCTTGATCAGAGCTGCAGAATGGATGTGCAACCTGATTTCTCCTATCCAAACTCTAAGTTGAGAAGAAAGTAATCTTTGTATGCAATGGTAGAATCTTTTGGCTAGATACAAAGATTGCTAAGAAGGTGTCCACATCATTGTATTCCAGATTGGATGCAATTGGAACTTTTTATAATGGATGAATGCAGTAACAAGAACAATGGTTGATGCTGCTGCTGGAGGTTCATTAAATACAAAGTCCTTAGAAGAAGCTCAAAGGATTATTGACATGATGGCATCTTCAATGTATCAGAATTCAAACTCAAGGAATCAAGGAAGAAACTCTGGTCATGAAGCTAAAGTTCTGGAAACTTTTCTTGCACAAAATCAGCTACAAAATCAAATGTTTTCAGAACAATTAGCTGCCTTAACACAACAATTCAACAATCTGCAAGCAGGGAGTATGCCTACCAGTCAGCTAAGTTGTGATTTTGTGGAGGAAACCATGCAAATGGTGCATGTGAGGCATCCACAAGTGAACCACAAGAACAAGTGAATTATATGAATAATTTTCAGAGACAACAACCATCATATCCCCCTGGATTTCAATTTTCGAATAATAGAACTCAGCAGTATTCTAATTGGAATGATCAATATTCTGCTGCAAAGAATTCTAATTCAAATTTGCCTTTTTCTAATGCAGGTCCAACAACACAACAGCCTTATTTTCAGAAGAATTCATCCACTCAACCTCAAGGAAATCAGAAATTTTCCAGACCTATGAATGAGAGGTTGACTGAGATGGAAGAAACTATGCTGCAATTCATGAAGGTAACTCAAACAAGCTTCAAAAACCAAGAAGCCTCCATGAAAAAACTAGAAACACAGATCGGACAATTAGCTGAACAATTATCCAGCAGGGATGAAGGAAGATTTCCAAGCAATACAGTAGTCAATCCTAAAGAGCAATGTCAAGCCATAACTACAAGGAGTGGAGCTGTAGTTGCAAGCCCTAAACCAGCAGAAAAGAAAGTGAATGATGTAGTAGAAAGAAACATTGAACAAGATCTGCAACAAGGAAATTTTAAACTATTGAAGAAAGACCATTCAGAAGAAAAAGAAAAAGTTCCCATGAATTCTGAAAGGAAAACCAAAAAGCAACTCTTTGAGGAAGCTTGTAAGCCAATAGACCCAGAAAAATACAAGAGGCTGCCTTATCCTCAAAGAGTCCAAAATCCTAAACAAGAGGAACAATTTGAAAGGTTTATGAATGTCTTTAAGAAATTACAAATTAACATTCCTTTTGCAGAAGCTTTGGAGCAAATGCCTTCATATGCAAAGTTCATGAAAGAACTACTTTCCAGAAAAAGGAAGCTAGAGCATGACAAAACAGTACCTTTGACAGAGGAGTGCAGTGCCATTCTCAAGAGAAAGCTTCCTCAAAAGTTGAAAGATCCTGGATCATTTAGCATTCCTTGTGAAATAGGAAACTGCACTGTGGGAAGAGCATTGTGTGACTTAGGAGCAAGCATAAATCTGATGCCATTAGCTGTTCTGCAGAAACTTGGAATAGAGAAAGTGAAGCCTACCAACATTACACTGCAGCTAGCTGATAGATCATACACTTATCCATATGGAGTTGTTGAAGATTTATTAGTTAAAGTGGATAAGTTCATTTTTCCTGCAGATTTTGTAATTCTGGACATGGAGGTGGATTCCAACATTCCTTTGATCCTAGGGAGGCCATTTCTTGCAACTGGAAGAGCTTTAATAGACGTGCAAAAAGGTGAACTTATGCTTCGAGTTCAAGATGAGAAGGTAATATTTAATGTGTTTGAAGCTTTAAAATATCCAGTTGAAGATAATACATGTATGAAGATAGATATACTGGATACTTTCATTACACAACATTATATGAAAGAATTTGATGAAATTGCTGTGTTAGAAGAGATAATATCTGCAGGGAATGACAAATCTGAAACTCTGAATGAAGAAGATATCATGGAAGTGCAGCAGCAACTAGAAGCTCTGCCAATTCAAAAACCTGCAGAAAATATAGTGAAAGAAGAGCTGGAAAAGGATGCTAAAGAAGAAGAAAAGCAAAGGCTAGAACTGAAACAACTACCTTCACATTTGCGGTATGCATTTCTGGATGAGAATCATGAAAATCCAGTCATCATCAATAATGAACTTAAGGAAGAACAAGAGGAAAAATTGCTCAGAATTTTGAGAGAACACAAATCTGCAATTGGCTGGAGTATTGCAGACCTGAAAGGTATAAATCCTTCATTTTGTAAGCACAGAATTTTATTTGAAGAGAATTTCAAACCTGTTGTGCAGCCACAAAGGAGGTTAAACCCAGCCATGAAAGAGGTAGTTAAAAAAGAGGTCATAAAGCTGTTAGATGCAGGAATAATATACCCAATTTCTGACAGCAATTGGGTAAGTCCAGTCCAAGTTGTTCCAAAGAAAGGTGGTATGACAGTGGTACCTAATGAAAAGAATGAACTTATCCCTACTAGGACTGTGACTGGATGGAGAATGTGCATAGACTATAGAAAATTAAATGATGCAACTAGAAAAGACCATTTTCCACTACCATTTGCAGATCAAATGTTAGAAAGACTTGCTGGACATTCATTTTATTGTTTTCTTGATGGGTATTCAGGATATAATCAAATAGCTGTAGATCCTTTAGATCAAGAGAAAACTGCATTTACATGTCCATTTGGAGTCTTTGCATATAGGAGAATGCCATTTGGTTTGTGTAATGCCCCTGCCACTTTCCAAAGATGCATGCTTTCTATTTTTTCTGATTTGGTAGAAAACATCATAGAAGTGTTCATGGACGATTTCTCTATTTTTGGTGATTCTTTTTATGATTGTTTAGCTAATCTATCCACTGTTTTGCAGAGATGTCAAGATACTAACCTTGTGTTAAATTGGGAGAAGTGTCATTTCATGGTACAAGAAGGCATTGTCCTTGGTCATAAAATTTCAGAGAAAGGAATGGAGGTGGACCAAGCTAAAATAGAAGTCATTAGTAAATTGCCTCCACCTGTCAATGTTAAGGGAGTTAGAAGTTTTTTAGGACATGCTGGTTTTTATAGAAGATTCATAAAAGATTTTTCCAAGATTGCTAAACCCTTGAGTAATTAACTTGCAAAAGATGCAGATTTCATATTTGATGATAATTGTTTGCATGCATTTTCTGTTTTAAAAGAGAAACTGATTTCTGCACCTATTCTTGCAAAACCAGATTGGAAATTACCTTTTGAACTCATGTGTGATGCAAGTGATAGTGCAGTGGGTGCTGTTTTAGGACAGAGGAAAGATAGGAAATTACATGCTATCTATTATTCAAGCAAAGTGTTAAATCCTGCACAAGTGAATTACACAACAACAGAAAAAGAACTTTTAGCTGTTGTACATGCTTTTGATAAGTTCAGATCATATTTAATGGGTTCAAAAGTGATTGTATACACTGATCATGCTGCTCTTAAATATCTTTTGACAAAACAGGATGCAAAGCCCAGATTATTAAGATGGATTCTACTCCTCCAAGAATTTGAGCTAGAAATCAAAGACAAGAAAGGGAAAGAAAACAATGTTGCTGACCACTTGTCCAGACTTCCTTTGGAGAGTTTAACCACTGAATCATTGGAAATAAATGAAGAATTTCCAGATGAAAAGCTGTTTGCAGTGGAAAACATGCCTTGGTTTGCTGACATTGTAAATTTTAAAGCCACTCAATTCATTCCAAAGAGGTTTACTTGGCAGCAAAAGAAGAAGTTCTTACATGACAGCAAATTCTATGTGTGGGAAGACCCATACCTGTTCAAAATTGGAATAGATGGGTTAATTAGAAGATGCATTCCACAAAGTGAGCAAGCTGAGATACTATGGCATTGTCACAATTCAGAATATGGAGGCCACCATGCAAGTTCAAGGACTGCTGCAAAAGTTTTGCAAGCAGGTTTCTTTTGGCCTACACTCTTCAAAGATGCCAAGAAGTATGTGGAAAACTATGATAAATGCCAAAGAACTGGAAATATTTCAAGAAGACATGAGCTGCCATTAACCAACATCCTAGAAGTGGAACCATTTGATGTATGGGGGATTGATTTCATGGGACCATTTCCCCCATCATTCTCACACGAATACATTCTAGTTGCAGTGGATTATGTGTCTAAATGGGTAGAAGCAATTCCCACCAGATCAAATGATGCAAAGGTAGTGATTTCTTTTATAAGAAAGAACATTTTTTCAAGATTTGGTGTGCCTAGAGTGCTGATAAGTGATGGAGGTACTCACTTCTGCAATAAGTATCTTGAAGCTGTATTAATGAAATATGGTGTGAAGCATAAGGTTGCTACTCCATACCATCCACAAACAAGTGGACAAGTGGAGGTTTCAAATAGAGAGATCAAGCAAATTCTAGAGAAAGTAGTGAACAGTTCAAGGAAGGATTGGTCAAAGAAACTGGATGACTCACTGTGGGCATATAGAACTGCTTTTAAAACTCCAATTGGTATGTCTCCATATCAGCTAGTATTTGGAAAGGCCTGTCACTTACCTCTAGAGCTGGAGCACAGAGCATATTGGACTACCAAGTGGCTTAACTTTGATTTATCAAGTGCTGGAAAGAAGAGAGTTTTACAGTTGCATGAATTGGAAGAATTCAGACAACAAGCTTATGAAAATGCAAAGTTGTACAAAGAAAGAACCAAGAGGATCCATGACAAATTTATTCTGCAAAAAGATTTCAGACCTGGCCAGCAAGTACTATTATTCAATTCAAGATTAAAATTGTTTCCAGGGAAACTGAAATCTAGATGGTCTGGACCATTTTTAATCAAGGAAACTTCTCCCTTTGGAGCAATTCTTATAGAAGATCTGAAAACAGGGAGAAAATTCAAGGTCAATGGCCAAAGATTGAAGATCTATCATGGAGAGGAGTTTACAAGGAACATGTCATGCATGAAACTGGTTTCTCTTGAGTGAGAAACATTTAATGTCAAGCTAGTGACATTAAAGAAGCGCTTTGTGAGAGGCAACTCACATTTCTAACCCAATTTAACTTTTCTGCATTAATTTTGAATTAACAGTATTCATAAAAGTCAAAATCTGAACTTTTCATCTTGGTTACCTTGTTGAATTTGATGTTTGGAATAAATCTGGTGGCTGAAACAAGAATGCAGATTGGAATTAATTAGAATGCTTAAAGTTCTTGTACAGTCTGAATAATAGTTATCAAATTCTGCAAATTCTCTGAAAAAATACAAAGTTCTGCATCATACTCATCATATTCTGTAAATTTGATACAAAAGGTAATTTTTGAAGCATGTTAAATCGGTCATTTGTAGTGAATCTGATAAATATAATTGGACTTCATGCTATAATGTGTTATGGAAAAGTCAGAATTGCATTGTGAATATGTTAAGCAGAAATTCTACAGAATTCAGCCTTGGATGAATGTTGCATATGTAATTAAAGGTGAACATGATGAGAGAAATAGGTATTTTATATGGTGAGTGTGTATTGGAATGATTATGATTTGTTAAGTGAGCCAATTAAAGTTTGGAGAACTTGGATTGATGAAAGGAATCACTCTTTTGCAGGAAAGCAATCAAGCAGAGATGGAATTCTGAGATGTCCCCTCTGGAACAATCACTCTCGCTGATGAGAGTGATAACGCAGAGGCAGATGAGAAAAACACACTCTCTGGATCACTTCCTTTCCTTGTCAAGAGTGATCACGCGCAGGTAAGTATAGAATATTTCATAGCGCGTTACTCCTTTTACTGATAAAAGTACCTACGCTCAAGCAATAAGCTTGCGCGTTATCACTTTGCCCAGCAATAGTGATAACGCGCATTGCATTCAAAATTTTCAAGTTCTCAGGAACATTCACTCTGTTCGACAAGAGTGACAACGCAGAATTTTTTTTAAAAGGGAACGTTCACTTCTCACTTAAAAAGTGGGCACGTGCACACGCGTGACCCCAAATTCCATATAAAGGAACCACGCTCACATCCATTTAAACCTAAATCCCATTTCCCTCTGAATTTCTCTGACTTTCAATCTTTCGTGAAGCAACCAGCAAGCAATTTCTCCCTCTTTTTCATTGTCATTCACATTTTTGAAGCTCCAGGTACGCTCTCTGCATTCTCTGAAATTGTATTTAGGGTTTTTCTTTGCTGCAACTCTGGAAAAATGTCAAAAATGGCAAATGGGGAAATATCTTGAGCGTAATTGATATAAGTAACTTTAAATACTGTGAATAGGGTTTCAAAGTCATTCAATCTCCTCTGTTAACATATGCACATCTGCATTATGCGAAAAAAATCTGAAAATGACTTTGAAAGAAATAGAAATATTCCAGTTGCCTTCAGCGAAAATACTCCTTGCATGCAATATTTGAATGTTGATGTCTGAACTGAGTTGTATGGAATAAGTTACTGTTGTATATTACACTGCATGATTGTACAGATACCATACTGATAGTCCTGCATTAAACTGATCTTTAGTCTTTGATGATAATGAATGAGTGCACTGTCCTAATTGTATGTGATTCAAAGAAACAATAGGCAATATTCTGGATGAATTTTACTGACAGAAGAAAATTTCTTTTAGGAACCATTAGTAGTTGAAATTTGGTTGAAAATTGTGATTCTTTTTCTGCATTCTTGGTGAAATTGTGAACTTTGAGTTTACAAATTATGAAGGCCAGTTTAAAATCCCCTGAATATGGTTTGATTAATTTTGTACCTAAGTTCTGGTGTATCTGAAAAGTTAAGAGAGCATGTAAAAAAAAAAAAAATATATGCTGATGACCTATAATAGCATCTCTGTGTTAACCTGATGTGCTTTGAGAGTGTGCACTCTAAACTACAAATTTAAAGGTTTAACCAATTTTGACTGTGATTGCTTAGTAATTTGCAATAGTGCTTGTGTATTGATATGATTACATTCTCATGACAGCAACTAATTGTAAATAGATACATACTGCAAGTTGGAATTCTGCACATGGATTGATTGAAATTATCTAGTAAAGAGATGTATATTGTCACAATTCTGTGTCTTGAATTTTAAACTGTCAAATTACTTGCTTGTTTTTGCAGTCACTTCAAAATGGTCAGAACTTCTTTGAATACACCAGTTGGACCTTCTAAGAAGACCAAAGCTGGATCTGCCAGCAACACTCCAAGAAGGAGATCTATCAGGAATCTGCAAGCTGGAACAGCCAGGAATTATTCAACCACTAAAAGAGCAAGAACTGATGGTGTCTCACCTTCCTCACCCATTGAAATTGCTGACCCTCCTCAGCCAAGTGTAACCACACCTGCAACCTCTTCACCACCTCAGCCGACCAGAAGAAATGCTCCTTCTACCTCTACCTATACTGATCATGATCCAAGGTTCAGGAGTATAGCTCACGAAAATTATTTCAAGGCAAATATTCTGAGGAGGAAGATTGTCCCAGATAGAGCCTTTGAAATTGCTGAAGGAAACTACCCTGAGTACTCAGAAGAAATTCAGAAAAGGGGATGGGACAACTTCTGCTCCTTGGCTGATAATGGTTGGAGAGAAATTACACAGGAGTTTTATGCAAATGCAATGCGGTTCAAGGGAGACCAAATTCCCAAATTTCACACAATGGTCAAGGGTATGAGGGTGGATTTCACTGCTGCCAACATCAATCGAGTGTTGGAAATTTACACTGAAAGACAACCTGGGCAGATGGACTTCACTGAATTTAAGAATAGTCAAGACAAGGATTATATTGAAATCCTGCACAGAATTGGAAAGCCAGGCACAACTTGGCAGCTGAACCTCGCCCAGAAACCCAAGTGCATCACCACCAAGAACCTACTACCATTTGCTAAAGTTTGGAGTACCTTTCTATTGAATTCTTTCATGCCAGTCAAGCATAGTTCAACCCTGGCAGTAAAGAGGGCTGAATTATTGTTTGCTATTGTTAATGATATGTACATTGATGCAGGGGAAGTAATTAGTGAATGTATCTTAAATATTCTGAAAACAAAAAGAGATTCACTAGCCTTTCCCTCATTAATCACTTTACTTTGTGAGGATGCAGGGGTTGAAGTTGGAGACTACCAAGAGAAAATCATATCTGCTCCCCCTATCTCTGTCTCAATGGTAAAGGAAATCTATGCCACCACCTCCTGCACTTCAGCTGCACCTATTCCCACCCAGTTCAGAAAGGAGAAACCAATGAAGATGAAGGACATCCTACATCTTTTGGTTGAAAGGCAAAATCAATTGGCTGAACGACAAACTGAGCTCCACAACAGTTTGAAGGCAGGAACTATGCTAGTGGAATGTGTGTTGATGAATCTTGGTCAGAAGATGGGAATGACCAAAGATGAACTTTATCACACACCAGACTTGGCTGAGAATGCTCAATGTCTACGCTCATCAGTTTTTAAAGACTTGCCAATATACAAGACTCATTTTCCACAGCCAACTGAAGAAGTGGTGGAGGAAGAAGAAGATGAGGAGGATGAGGAAGAAGATGAAGATGAAATTTCTGATGAGGAGGATGCTCAAGATGACTAGCTTAGGATTTTTGTTTTCTTTTCTGTTAATTCGAATTTTCTCTTGATGGTTTTGTAATTAAGTTTCAAACTTTTTGGTTTCATTTTAGAATTTGGGTTTGTAATTTGTACACTTGGTATATTTTGGTTTCATGCTAATTCTGAACAATTATGTTTTGAACACACATTAATTCTGCAGAATTCAATCCCTTTTCACTTGATAATTGATGGAATTTTTGGTGTTTTGTGCAGAAAATGTCACAACCACACAACACTCACACACCTTGGAAGCTGACACTTGCACAAGCTGCCATGAAAGGGGGGTTTCATTCTCTACCTCTTATTCATGAGTTAGCTTCACAATTACACTGAATTATTCCTGAAAAACACCAAAATACTAGAATAGATAATAAATTGCTGGCTGTTAATCAAATAAAAATGATTGACAATTTTGTGAATTCTGTGTAATTTTCTTTTTAAGTTGTTTTTCCCATTCTCAAAATGAGATCACACTTGTATTTTCAAAATTGAGGCAGTTGCCACTCGGTGCATAAATTTCTGAAAAGTGCATTGTGTTTTCATTAATCCACATGATCACTTATAATAACTAGTGAGATTTGAGCTGTCTAATTCTTTTCTTGTGTGATTAATCATATTTGGCTGTATTCTCTAGAACTTGCCCTTGTTCTTAATTGAATATGCATGCTACAGTTTTCACCCATATGATAGAGGCCATGTTTGATTATACCTAGTCAGCCTAAAGGCCTTCCTTTATGATTGAATGTCTTAGTTCACCCTTTTGAGCTTAATATCCCTTTTCTTGAAATTACCTCATTATAAAGCCTTGCCTGAAAAACCAATTTTTACCATTCAAAAGATCAAAGGCATAATGAGTTTAATCAAGAATGAGTTTTAAAACTAAGTTTGGGGTGACATCCAGATTTTAATTGCTTGAGGACAAGCAATGTTCTAAGTTTGGGGTGGGAAATAGCATGCTATCTAAGTTGGAGTTCAACAAGCCAGAAAGAAAGAACAAAAGTGCTGCAGCAAAATGAAAAAAAATAAATTATGAAGCAAAGCTGTGAAAAGAACAAAAATGTGATTTCAAAAGAAAAGAAGTGCAGCAAAGTGCTGCAGAAAAGAAGATAGTGACTGAAAGCAAGAAAAGAAGAAAAGAGATGAAAATTCTGCTGCAAGAAAAATTCTGTTTGCTGCATAAGTGAGAGAATTAAGGAGGAATAATGTAGATCCAAGCTAGTTTTAAAACAAATCACTCAAAATGCCTCTGATCTTTTGAAACTGCATGTATTGTTTTCCATTTTCTTTGATACCTACCTCAACCTTAGCCTTGTTATAACCTGAAAAAGTCCTCTAGATGTGTGATTAATTGTACTAAGCAGAGGAGATGGAGAAATTGGGCAAGCATATGGTAGAGTGCAGTGAAATTGATGATTTAGAGTGAAAACAGCACCTAAACACTGTTGAGTGATGAGAGAAACACTTCCAAGTAAGCTGTGATCATGTTGATTAATTGTACTCACATGAATTTTGATGAAATATATAAACTTAGGTAGCAATTTTTACTCAATGATGATTATGCAGTAGAAATATCATGATGAGTATTTGGATAAACAACCTGATTGAAAATTTTGCAGAAAACACAGAATTAGAAATTAGAAAAATTTGAAATAAGCAGTTTATGAACTGGATTTGAAAATGGAGGAACTTACCCTTGGTTTAGTTTGATTTGCTTGAGGACAAGCAAAAATTCAAGTTTGGGGTGGTGATGAATCCATATTTTTACTGATATTTTAGCATAATTCTAGCTCATTTAATAAGAAAAATATATGAAGAAAGCAGAAAAACTCAGAAAAAGAGAATGATTGAAAGTTTTAATTCAATTTGTAGTTATTTTCGCATTTGTAGAATTTATACTTAGTTCTTAAGGAATTTATCTTGTTTTGAAGGAATAAGCTGAGCAAAAGTCATGGAAATGGAGAATCAATGGGAAGGAAGAGGAAGAATGGCAATGCTAGACTCCAAAATACAAGAATTATGGGTTGCAGCCTGGGCGTGATCACTATTGTTAGTGAAAGTGAGCGTTGCCAGTGTGCGTTATCACTTTCGCCAACGAAAGTGAACGTTCCAGAGAGACTTCATTCCTGATGAGCTGCGCGTTGTCACTTTCGCCAACGAAAGTGAGCGTTCCAGAGGCATTTGTATCAGGACAGCTTGCGCGTGGTTACTATTACTCACGAAAGTGATCACGCGCAGCCCTTGACCTCCTGCGTTGCCACTATTATGAACAAAAGTGAATGTTCCAGAGAAGCCTTCAACTCTGCAAGTTGCGCGTGGTTACTCTTGCTCTTGAAAGTGAACACGCACACTACATAAAGCTTCTGCGTGGTTACTCTTGTGAAGAAAAGTGACAACGCGCAGAACTGGGTTTCTATATATACATGATTGAAGCGCGAAAACCGGGATCGGTTGCTCATTTTCTGTTTTGTTAGTTAGAGTCTCGTTGAGAGAGAGTGGAGAGAAGACTGGGGTCGAAGCTTGAAGCTCCAAGAAGAGGGATCGGATTGGAGCTCGTGGCCATGGCTGCTTTGCATTCTTCTTCATCTTCTTCTTCTTCTTTCTCTGTTTTTGTTGCAATGTGTGCTTAATTTCCCATAGTTAGGGGTTTATGGAACTCGAATTGATGTATTGATTCGACTTTATCTTCTGAACTTTAAGTTCTTGGATTAATTGAGTTGTTAATTCTGCTTTTCATGCAATCTCTGAATGGAAATTCATTTGATTAATCAAGAGGAATCTTTACCAATGGGAATTGGATTGTTTGCTCCGATCTGAATTGGCAACCAGAGTTTAGGGATTTCTTAGGGATAAGGAGACCTATATCTGCAATCTTATAGTTCTAATTCTTAATGCAACCTGAAATTGAATCTCACCTAAGGGATTAGGGAGGTTTAGTGGATTGTTAGGGTCAATGAGTTAAGGAATTAACCTTTGGCTAGATATATGTGAAACTGATTGTCAATTATTCAATTGCTTGAATGTTCAGAGGATTTAATTGGATTGATATTGATATTCTTGTGAAGTAAATTCCTAACTATCCTTCATTGCTATTTCATTTCATCACAAATCTTATACTCTGTTTCTCTGCAAGTTCTTTGCTTTAATTGCTTTGGTTTATTGCTGTTATATGTTACAAATCTCCTTCAAAAATTCGTATGGCTCAAATGGTTATAATTCTGTGAAGTGGTACTTGAAACCTAAATTCCCTGTGGAGACGATATTCTGATCTTAAATTTACTCATCACTTGCTGCAATCCTAGTGCACTTGCTAGTGTTAGATTGCAAACAACAGGGCCCAAAGGCACCAAGAGGCGAGAAAGAGACGGGGAAATCTTCCTATTAATCCTAGCAGTCACTTCCAAGCTGTTTTAGTGGTCCGAAATAAGTTTTGCACGCGTTCCTTAGCGACTAACCAAAAGACGACACAAGCAAGACCCAAATTGGAATTTGGGCCCAAAGGCACCAAGAGGCGAGAGAGAGACACAGAACTCTTCCTCTTAGTCCTAGTAGTCACTTCCAAGGTGTTTCAGTGGCCCGAGAGGAGTTTTGCACGTGTTCCTTAGCGCTAAGCAAAAGAGGACCCAGGTGAGACCCAAATTGGAATTTGGGCCCACAGGCACAAGGAGGCGAGAGAGACACAGGGAACTCTTCCTATTAGTACTAGCAGTCACCTCCAAGGGGCTTCAGTGACCCGATATGAGTTTTGCACGCGTTCTTAGCGACTAAGCAAAAGAGGACCGAGGCAAGACCCAAATTGGAATTAAGGCCCAAAGGTGCCAGAAGGCGAGAGAGAGACAGGGAACTCTTCCTATTAGTCCTAGCAGTCACTTCCAAGGTGTTTCAGTGGCCCGAGATAAGTTTTGCACGCGTTCTGAATCGACTAAGCAAAAGAGGACCCAGGCAAGACCCAAATTGGAATTTTGGCCCAAAGACACCAGGAGGCGAGTGAGAGATAGGGAACTCTTCCTATTAGTCCTAGCTGTTACTTCAAAGGTCTTTCAGTGGCCCGAGATGAGTTTTGCACGCATTCCTTAGCGACTCAGCAAAAGAGGACGCAGGTGAGGCCCAAATTGGAATTTAGGCCCAAAGGCACCAGGAGGCGAGAGAGAGACAGGGAACTCTTCCTATTAGTCCTAGCAGTCACTTCCAAGGTGTTTCAGTGGCCTGAGATAAGTTTCGTACGCATTCCTTAGCGACTAAGCAAAAGAGGACCCAGGCGAGACCCAAATTGGAATTTAGGCCCAAAGGCACCAGGAGGCGAGAGAGAGACAGGGAACTCTTCCTATTAATGCTAGCAGTCACTTCCAAGGTGTTTCAGTGGCCCAAGATAAGTTTCGCACGCGTTCCTTAGCGACTAAGCAAAAGGTGACCCAGGCGAGAGCCAAAACAGAATTTGGGCCCAAAGGCACCAGGAGGCGAGAGAGAGACAGGGAATTATTCCTATTAGTCCCAGCAGTCACTTCCAAGGTGTTTCAGTGGCCCGAGATAAGTTTCGCACGCGTTCCTTAGCGACTAAGCAAAAGAGGACCCAGGCGAGACCCAAATTGGAATTTTGGCCCAAAGACACCAGGAGGCGAGAGAGAGACAGGGAATTATTCCTATTAGTCCCAGCAGTCACTTCCAAGGTGTTTCAGTGGCCCGAGATAAGTTTCGCACGCGTTCCTTAGCGACTAAGCAAAAGACGACACAAGCAAGACCCAAATTGGAATTTGGGCCCAAAGGCACCAAGAGGCGAGAGAGAGACACAGAACTCTTCCTCTTAGTCCTAGTAGTCACTTCCAAGGTGTTTCAGTGGCCCGAGAGGAGTTTTGCACGTGTTCCTTAGCGCTAAGCAAAAGAGGACCCAGGTGAGACCCAAATTGGAATTTGGGCCCACAGGCACAAGGAGGCGAGAGAGACACAGGGAACTCTTCCTATTAGTACTAGCAGTCACCTCCAAGGGGCTTCAGTGACCCGATATGAGTTTTGCACGCGTTCTTAGCGACTAAGCAAAAGAGGACCGAGGCAAGACCCAAATTGGAATTAAGGCCCAAAGGTGCCAGAAGGCGAGAGAGAGACAGGGAACTCTTCCTATTAGTCCTAACAGTCACTTCCAAGGTGTTTCAGTGGCCCGAGATAAGTTTTGCACGCGTTCTGAATCGACTAAGCAAAAGAGGACCCAGGCAAGACCCAAATTGGAATTTTGGCCCAAAGACACCAGGAGGCGAGAGCGAGACAGCGAACTCTTCCTATTAGTCCTAGCAATCACGTCCAGGGTGTTTCAGGGGCCCGAGATAAGTTTCGCACGCATTTCTTAGCGACTAAGTAAAAGAGGACCCAGGCGAGACCCAAATTGGAATTTGGGCCCAAAGGGGCCAGGAGGCGAGAGAGCGACAGCGAACTCTTCCTATTAGTCTTAGCAGTCACTTCCAAGGTGTTTCAGTGGCCCGAGATGAGTTTCGTACGCATTCCTTAGCGACTAAGCAAAAGGTGACCCAGGCGAGAGCCAAAACAGAATTTGGGCCCAAAGGCACCAGGAGGCGAGAGAGAGACAGGGAATTATTCCTATTAGTCCCAGCAGTCACTTCCAAGGTGTTTCAGTGGCCCGAGATAAGTTTCGCACGCGTTCCTTAGCGACTAACCAAAAGACGACACAAGCAAGACCCAAATTGGAATTTGGGCCCAAAGGCACCAAGAGGCGAGAGAGAGACACAGAACTCTTCCTCTTAGTCCTAGTAGTCACTTCCAAGGTGTTTCAGTGGCCCGAGAGGAGTTTTGCACGTGTTCCTTAGCGCTAAGCAAAAGAGGACCCAGGTGAGACCCAAATTGGAATTTGGGCCCACAGGCACAAGGAGGCGAGAGAGACACAGGGAACTCTTCCTATTAGTACTAGCAGTCACCTCCAAGGGGCTTCAGTGACCCGATATGAGTTTTGCACGCGTTCTTAGCGACTAAGCAAAAGAGGACCGAGGCAAGACCCAAATTGGAATTAAGGCCCAAAGGTGCCAGAAGGCGAGAGAGAGACAGGGAACTCTTCCTATTAGTCCTAGCAGTCACTTCCAAGGTGTTTCAGTGGCCCGAGATAAGTTTTGCACGCGTTCTGAATCGACTAAGCAAAAGAGGACCCAGGCAAGACCCAAATTGGAATTTTGGCCCAAAGACACCAGGAGGCGAGAGCGAGACAGCGAACTCTTCCTATTAGTCCTAGCAATCACGTCCAGGGTGTTTCAGGGGCCCGAGATAAGTTTCGCACGCATTTCTTAGCGACTAAGTAAAAGAGGACCCAGGCGAGACCCAAATTGGAATTTGGGCCCAAAGGGGCCAGGAGGCGAGAGAGCGACAGCGAACTCTTCCTATTAGTCTTAGCAGTCACTTCCAAGGTGTTTCAGTGGCCCGAGATGAGTTTCGTACGCATTCCTTAGCGACTAAGCAAAAGAGGACCCAGGCGACACCCAAATTGGAATTTAGGCCCAAAGGCACCAGGAGGCGAGAGAGAGACAGGGAACTCTTCCTATTAGTCCTAGAAGTCACTTCCAAGGTGTTTCAGTGGCCCAAGATAAGTTTCGCACGCGTTCCTTAGCGACTAAGCAAAAGGTGACCCAGGCGAGAGCCAAAACAGAATTTGGGCCCAAAGGCACCAGGAGGCGAGAGAGAGACAGGGAATTATTCCTATTAGTCCCAGCAGTCACTTCCAAGGTGTTTCAGTGGCCCGAGATAAGTTTCGCACGCGTTCCTTAGCGACTAAGCAAAAGAGGACCCAGGCGAGACCCAAATTGGAATTTTGGCCCAAAGACACCAGGAGGCGAGTGAGAGACAGGGAACTCTTCCTATTAGTCCTAGCTGTTACTTCAAAGGTCTTTCAGTGGCCCGAGATGAGTTTTGCACGCATTCCTTAGCGACTCAGCAAAAGAGGACCCAGGTGAGACCCAAATTGGAATTTAGGCCCAAAGGCACCAGGAGGCGAGAGAGAGACAGGGAACTCTTCCTATTAGTCCTAGCAGTCACTTCCAAGGTGTTTCAGTGGCCTGAGATAAGTTTCGCACGCGTTCCTTAGCGACTAAGCAAAAGAGGACCCAGGCGAGGCCCAAATTGGAATTTAGGCCCAAAGGCACCAGGAGGCGAGAGAGAGACAGGGAACTCTTCCTATTATTCCTAGCAATCACTTCCAAGGTGTTTCAGTGGCCCGACAAGAGTTTTGCACGTGTTCCTTAGCGACTAAGCAAAAGAGGACCCAGGCGAGACCCAAATTGGAATTTAGGCCCAAAGGCACCAGGAGGCAAGAGAGAGACAGGGAACTCTTCCTATTAGTGCTAGCAGTCACTTCCAAGGTGTTTCAGTGGCCCGAAAAGAGTTTTGCACGCGTTCCTTAGCGACTAAGCAAAAGAGGACCCAGGCGACACCCAAATTGGAATTTGGGCCCAAAGGCGCCAGGAGGCAAGAGAGAGACAGGGAACTCTTCCTATGAGTCCCAGCAGTCACTTCCAAGGTGTTTTAGTGGCCTGAGATAAGTTTCGCACGCATTCCTTAGCGACTAAGCAAAAGAGGACCCAGGCGAGACCCAAATTGGAATTTTGGCCCAAATACGCCAGGAGGCGAGAGAGAGACAGGGAACTCTTCCCATTAGTCCTAGCTGCCACTTCAAAGGTCTTTCAGTGGCCCGAGATGAGTTTTGCACGCGTTCCTTAGCGACTCAGCAAAAGAGGACCCAGGCGAGACCCAAGTTAGAATTTGGGCCCAAAGGCGCCAGGAGGCGAGAGAGAGACACGAAACTCTTCGTATTAATCCTAGCAGTCACTTCCAAGCTGTTTTAGTGGTCCGAAATAAGTTTCGCACGCGTTCCTTAGCGACTAAGCAAAAGGTGACCCAGGCGAGAGCCAAAACAGAATTTGGGCCCAAAGGCACCAGGAGGCGAGAGAGAGACAGGGAATTATTCCTATTAGTCCCAGCAGTCACTTCCAAGGTGTTTCAGTGGCCCGAGATAAGTTTCGCACGCGTTCCTTAGCGACTAAGCAAAAGAGGACCCAGGCGAGACCCAAATTGGAATTTTGGCCCAAAGACACCAGGAGGCGAGTGAGAGACAGGGAACTCTTCCTATTAGTCCTAGCTGTTACTTCAAAGGTCTTTCAGTGGCCCGAGATGAGTTTTGCACGCGTTCCTTAGCGACTCAGCAAAAGAGGACCCAGGTGAGACCCAAATTGGAATTTAGGCCCAAAGGCACCAGGAGGCGAGAGAGAGACAGGGAACTCTTCCTATTAGTCCTAGCAGTCACTTCCAAGGTGTTTCAGTGGCCCGACAAGAGTTTTGCACGTGTTCCTTAGCGACTAAGCAAAAGAGGACCCAGGCGAGACCCAAATTGGAATTTAGGCCCAAAGGCACCAGGAGGCGAGAGAGAGACAGGGAACTCTTCCTATTAGTCCTAGTAGTCACTTCTAAGGTGTTTCAATGGCTCGAGTGGAGTTTTGCACGTGTTCTTTAGCGACTAAGCCAAAGAGGACCCAAGCGAGGCCCAAATTGGAATTTCGGCCCAAAGGCGCCAGGAGGCGAGAGAGGTACAGGGAGCTCTTCCTATTAGTCCTAGCAGTCACTTTCAAGGTGTTTCAGTGGACCGAGATAAGTTTCGCACGCGTTCCTTAGCGACTAATAAAAAGAGGACCCAGGCGAGACCCAAATTAGAATTTGGGCCGAAAGGCACCAAGAGGCGAGAGAGAGACGGGGAAATCTTCCTATTAATCCTACCAGTCACTTCCAAGCTATTTTAGTGGTCCGAAATAAGTTTCGCACGCGTTCCTTAGCGACTAAGCAAAAGACGACACAAGCAAGACTCAAATTGGAATTTGGGCCCAAAGGCACCAAGAGGCGAGAGAGACACACAGAACTCTTCCTCTTAGTCCTAGTAGTCACTTCCAAGGTGTTTCAGTGGCCCGAGAAGAGTTTTGCATGTGTTCCTTAGCGCTAAGCAAAAGAGGACCCAGGCGAGACCCAAATTGGAATTTTTTAGTCCTAGCAGTCACTTCCAAGGTGTTTCGGTGGCCCGAGATGAGTTTCGTACGCATTCCTTAGCGACTAAGAAAAGAAGGACCCAGGCGAGACCCAAATTAGAATTTGGGCCCAAAGGCGCTAGGAGGCAAGAGAGAGACATGGAACTCTTCCTACTAGTCCTAGCAGTCACTTCCTAGGTGTTTCAGTGGCCCGAGATAAGTTTCGCACGCGTTCCTTAGCCACTAAGCAAAAGAGGACCCAGGCGAGACCCAAATTGGAATTTGGGCCCAAAGGCACCAAGAGGCGAGGGAGAGACAGCGACCTCTTCCTATTAGTCCTAGTGGTCACTTGGAAGGTGTTTCAGTGGCCGGAGACAAGTTTCGCACGCATTCCTTAGCGACTAACCAAAAGAGGACCCAGGCGAAACCCAAATTGGAATTTGGGCCCAAAGGCGCCAGGAGGCGAGAGAGGGAGAATGAACTCTTCCTATTAGTCCTAGTAGTAACTTCCAAGGTGTTTCAGTGGCCCGAGAGTAGTTTTGCACATTTTCCTTAGCGACTAAGCAAAGGAGGACCCAGGCGAGACCCAAATTGGAATTTGGGCCCAAAGGTGCCAGGAGGCGAGAGAGGGACAGGGAATTCTTTCTATTAGTCCTAGTAGTCACTTCAAAGGTGTTTCAGTGGCCCGAGAGTAGTTTTGCACGTGTTCCTTAGCGACTAAGCAAAAGAGGACCCAGGCGAGAGCAAAATTGGAATTTGGGCCCAAAGGCACCAGGAGGCGAGAGAGAGACAGGGAACTCTTCCTATGAGTCCTACCAGTCACTTCCAAGGTGTTTCAGTGGCTCGAGATATGTTTTGCACGCGTTCCTTAGCGACTATGCAAAAGAGGACCTAGGCAAGACCCAATTTGGAATTTTGGCCCAAAAGCGCCAAGAGGCGAGAGAGAGACAAGGAACTCTTCCTATTAGTCCTAGCGGTCACTTCAAAGGTGTTTCAGTGGCCCGAGATAAGTTTCGCATGCATTCCTTAGAGACTAAGCAAAAGAGAACCCAAGCGAGACCCAAATTGGAATTTGGGCCCAAAGGCGCTTGAAGGCAAGAGAGGGACAGGGAGCTCTTCCTACTAGTCCTAGTAGTCACTTCCAAGGTGTTTCAATGGCCCGAGATAAGTTTCGTACGCGTTCCTTAGCGACTAAGCAAAAGAGGACCCAGGCGAGACCCAAATTGGAATTTGGGCCCAAAGGTGCCAGGAGGCGAGAGAGGGACAGGGAACTCTTCCTATTTGTCCTAGTAGTCACTTCCAAGGTGTTTTAGTGGCCCGAGAGGAGTTTTGCACGTGTTCCTTAGCGACTAAGCAAAAGAGGACCCAAGCGAGAGCCAAATTGGAATTTGGGCCCAAAGGCGCTAGGAAGCGAGAAAGAGACAAGGCATTGTTCCTATTAGTCCTAGCAGTCACTTTCAAGGTTTTTTAGTGGCCCGAGATGAGTTTTGCACGCGTTCCTTAGCGACTAAGCAAAAGATCACCCAGGCGAGACCCAAATTGGAATTTGGGCCTACAGGCGCCAGGAGGCGAGAGAGGGACAGGGAACTCTTCCTATTAGTCCTAGCAATCACTCCTAAGGTGTTTCAGTGGCCCGGGAGGAGTTTTGCACGTGTTCCTTAGCAACTCAGCAAAAGAAGACCCAGGCGAGACCCAAATTAGAATTTGGGCCCAAAAGCATTAAGAGGCAAGAGAGACACAGGGATCTCTTCCTATTAGTCCTAGTAGTCACTTCCAAGGTGTTTCAGTGGCCCGAGATAAGTTTCGCAGGCATTCCTTAGAGACTAAACAAAAGAGGACCCAGGCGAGACCCAAATTGGAATTTGGGCCCAAAGGCGCCAAAAGGCGAGAGAGAGACAGGGGACTCTTCCAATTAGTCCTAGCGGTCACTTCGAAGGTGTTTCAGTGGCCCGAGATAAGTTTCGCATGCATTCCTTAGAGACTAAGCAAAAGAGAACCCAAGCGAGACCCAAATTGGAATTTGGGCCCAAAGGCGCTTGGAGGCAAGAGAGGGACAGGGAGCCCTTCCTACTAGTCCTAGTAGTCACTTCCAAGGTGTTTCAATGGCCCGAGATAAGTTTCGTACGCGTTCCTTAGCGACTAAGCAAAAGAGGACCCAGGCGAGACCCAAATTGGAATTTGGGCCCGAAGGTGCCAGGATGCGAGAGAGGGACAGGGAACTCTTCCTATTTGTCCTAGTAGTCACTTCCAAGGTGTTTCAGTGGCCTGAGATAAGTTTTGCACGCGTTCCTTAGCGACTAAGCAAAAGAGGACACAGGCGAGAGTCAAATTGGAATTTGGGCCCAAAGGCAGCAGGAGTCGAGAGAGAGACAGGGAACTCTTCCTATTAGTCCTAGCAGTCACATCCGAAGGTGTTTCAGTGGCCCAAGATGAGTTTTGCACGCGTTCCTTAGTGACTAAGCGAAAGAGGACCCACGCAAGACCCATATTGGAATTTTGGCCCAAAGGCGCCAGGAGGAGAGAGAGACAGGGAACTCTTCCTATTAGTCCTAGCAGTCACTTCAAATGTGTTTCAGTGCCCCGAGACAAGTTTTGCACGCGTTCGCTAGCGACTAAGCAAAAGAGTACCCATGCGAGACCCAATTTGGAATTTGGGCCCAAAGGCGCCAAGAGGCGAGAGAGAGACAGGGAACTCTTCCTATTAGTCCTAACAGTCACTTCCAAGGGGTTTTAGTGTCCCGAGATAAGTTTCGCACGCGTTTCTTTAGCAATTAAGCAAAAGAGGACACAGGCGAGAGTCAAATTGGAATTTGGGCCCAAAGGCAGCAGGAGTCGAGAGAGAGACACGGAACTCTACCTATTAGTCCTAGTAGTCACTTCCAAGGTGTTTCAGTGGACCGAGATAAGTTTTGCACGCGTTCCTTAGCGACTAAGCAAAAGAAAAACCAGGCGAGAACCAAATTGGAATTTCGGCCCAAAGGTGCCAGGAGGCAAGAGAGAGACATGGAACTCTTCCTATTAGTCCTAGCAGTCACTTCCAAGGTGTTTCAGTGGCCAAAGATAAGTTTTGCACGCGTTCCTTAGTGACTAAGCAAAAGAGGACCCAGGCAAGACCCTAATTGGAATTTGGACCCAAAGGCGCCAGGAGGCGGGAGAGACAGGGAACTCTTCCTATTAGTCCTAGCGGTCACTTCAAAGGTGTTTCAGTGGCCCGAGATAAGTTTCTCATGCATTCCTTAGAGACTAAGCAAAAGAGAACCCAAGCGAGACCCAAATTGGAATTTGGGCCCAAAGGTACCAGGAGGCGAGAGAGGGACAGGGAAGTCTTCCTATTAGTCCTAGTAGTCACTTCCAAGGTGTTTCAGTGGCCCGAGATAAGTTTTGCACGCGTTCCGAAGCAACTAAGCGAAAGAGGACCCAGGCAAGACCCTAATTGGAATTTGGACCCAAAGGCGCCAGGAGGCAGGAGAGACAGGGAACTCTTCCTATTAGTCCGAGCAGTCACATCCAAGGTGTTTCAGTGGCCCGAGATGAGTTTTCCACGCGTTCCTTACCGATTAAGCAAAAGAGGACCCAGGCAAGACCCTAATTGGAATTTGGACCCAAAGGCGCCAGGAGGCGAGAGAGACAGGGAACTCTTCCTATTAGTCATACCAGTCACATCCAAGGTGTTTCAGTGGCCCGAGATGAGTTTTGCACGCATTCCGAAGCGACTAAGCGAAAGAGGACCCACGCGAGACCCAAATTGGAATTTGGGCCCAAAGGCGCCAGGAGGAGAGAGAGACAAGGAACTCTTCCTATTAGTCCTAGCAGTCACTTCAAATGTGTTTCAGTGCCCCGAGACGAGTTTTGCACGCGTTCGTTAGCGACTAAGCAAAAGAGGACCCATGCGAGACCCAAATTGGAATTTGGGCCAAAAGGTGCCAAGAGGCGAGAAAGAGACAGGCAACTCTTCCTATTAGTCCTAACAGTCACTTCTAAGGTGTTTCAGTGGCCTGAGATAAGTTTTGCACGCGTTCCTTAGCGACTAAGCAAAAGAAAACCCAGGCGAGACCCAATTTGGAATTTGGGCCCAAAAGCGCCAGGAGGCGAGAGAGAGACACGAAACTCTTCCTATTAGTCCTAGTAGTCACTTCCAAGGTGTTTCAGTGGACCGAGAGGAGTTTTGCACGTGTTCCTTAGCGACCGAGCAAAAGAGGACCCAGCCGAGACCCAAATTGGGCCCAAAGGCACCAGGAGGCGAGAGAGAGACAGGGAACTCTTCCTATGAGTCCTAGCAGTCACTTCCAAGTTGTTTTAGTGGTCTGAGATAAGTTTTGCACACGTTCCTTAGCGACTAAGCAAAAGAGGACACAGGCGAGAGTGAAATTGGAATTTGGGCCCAAAGGCACGAGGAGGCGAGAAAGAGACAGGGAACTCTTCCTATTAGTCCTAGCAGGCACTTCAAGGTGTTTGAGTGGCTCGAGAGGAGTTTGGCACGTGTTCCTTAGCGACTAAGCAAAAGAGGACCCAGGCGAGACCTAAATTGGAATTTGGGCCGAAAGGCTCCAGGAGGCGAAAGAGAGACAGAGAACTCTTCCAATTAGTCCTAGCAGTCAATTCTAAGGTGTAATAGTGGCCTGAGATAAGTTTCGCACGCGTTCCTTAGCGATTAAGCAGAAGAGGACCCCGGCGAGACCCAAATTGGAATTTTTTCCCAAACGCGCCAGGAGGCGAGATAGAGACAACGAACTCTTCCTATTTGTCCTAGCAGTCAATTTCAAGGTGTTTTAGTGGCCTGAGACGAGTTTTGCACGCGTTCCTTAGTGACTATGCAAAAAAGGACCCAGACAAGACCCAAATTGGAATTTGGGCCCAAAGGCGTTAGGAGACGAGAGAGAGACAGCGAACTCTTGCTATTAGTCCTAGCAGTCAATTCAAAGGTGTTTCAGTGGCACGAGATGAGTGTTGCACGCATTCCTTAGCGACTAAGCAAAAGAGAACCCAGGTGAGACCCAAATTGGAATTTGGGCCCAAAGGCACAGGAGGCGAGAGAGAGACAGGGAACTCTTCCTACTAGTCCTAGCAGTCACTTCCAAGGTGTTTCAGTGGCTCGAGATATGTTTCGCACGCGTTCCTTAGTGACTCAGCAAAAGAGGACCCTGGGAAGAGCCGAATTAGAATTTGGGCCCACAGGTGCCATGAGGCAGGAGAGAGACATGGAACTCTTCCTATTAGTCCTAGCAGTCACTTCCAAGGTGTTTCAGTGGCCAAAGATAAGTTTTGCACGCGTTCCTTAGTGACTAAGCAAAAGAGGACCCACGCGAGACCCAAATTGGAATTTGGGCCCAAAGGCGCTAGTAGGCGAGAGAGAGACAGTGAACTCTTCCTATTAGTCCTAGCAAGTACTTCAAAGCTGTTTCAGTGGCCCGAGACGAGTTTTCCACGCGTTCCTTACCGATTAAGCAAAAGAGGACCCAGGCAAGACCCTAATTGGAATTTGGACCCAAAGGCGCCAGGAGGCGAGAGAGACAGGGAACTCTTCCTATTAGTCCTACCAGTCACATCCAAGGTGTTTCAGTGGCCCGAGATGAGTTTTGCACGCGTTCCTTAGCGACTAAGCAAAAGAAGACCCACGCAAGACCCATATTGGAATTTGGGCCCAAAGGCGCCAGGAGCAGAGAGAGACAGGGAACTCATCCTATTAGTCCTAGCAGTCACTTCAAATGTGTTTCAGTGCCCCGAGACAAGTTTTGCACGCGTTCGTTAGTGACTAAGCAAAAGAGGACCCATGCGAGACCGAATTCGGAATTTGGGCCCAAAGGCGCCATGAGGCGAGAGAGAGACAGGGAACTCTTCCTATTAGTCCTAACAGTCACTTCCAAGGTGTTTTAGTGGCCCGAGATAAGTTTCGCACGCGTTCCATAGCAACTAAGCAAAAGAGGACACAAGCTAGAGTCAAATTGGAATTTAGGCCCAATGGCACCAGGAGTCGAGAGAGGGACAGGGAACTCTTCCTATTAGTCCTAGCAGTCACTTTAAGGTGTTTGAGTGGCTCGAGAGGAGTTTTGCACGTGTTCCTTAGCGACTAAGCAAAAGAGGACCCAGGCGAGACCCAGATTGGAATTTGGGCCGAAAGGCACCGGGAGGCGAAAGAGAGACAGAGAACTCTTTCTATTAGTCCCAGCAGTCACTTCTAAGGTGTAATAGTGGCCCGAGATAAGTTTCGCACGCGTTCCTTAGCGATTAAGCAGAAGAGGGCCCCGGCGAGACCCAAATTGGAATTTTTTCCCAAAGGCGTTAGGAGATGAGAGAGAGACAGTGAACTGTTCCTATTAGTCCTAGCAGTCACTTCCAAGTTGTTTCAGTGGCCCGAGATGAGTGTTGCACGCATTCCTTAGCGACTAAGCAAAAGAGGACCCAGGTGAGACCCCAATGGGAATTTGGGCCCAAAGGAACCAGGAGGCGAGAGAGAGACAGGGAACTCTTCCTATTAGTCCTAGCAGTCACTTCCAAGGTGTTTCAGTGGCGCGAGATGAGTTTTGTACTTGTTCCTGGGCGACTAAGCGATAGAGGACGCAGGCGAGACCTGAATTGGAATATGGGCCCAAAGGCGCTAGGAGGCGAGAGAGGGACAGTGAACTCATCCTATTAGTCCTAGTAGTCACTTCCAAGGGGTTTCAGTGGCGCGAGATGAGTTTTGTACTTGTTCCTGGGCGACTAAGCAATAGAGGCCGCAGGCGAGACCCGAATTGGAATTTGGGCCCAAAGGCGCCAGGAGGCGAGAGAGGGACAGTGAACTCTTCCTATTAGTCCTAGTAGTCAGTTGCAAGGTGTTTCAGTGGCCCGAGATAAGTATCGCACGCGTTCCTTAGCGACTAAGCAAAAGAGGACCCACGCGAGACCAAATTAGAATTTGGGCCCTAAGGCGCTAGGAGGCAAGAGAGAGACAGGGAACTCTTCCTACTAGTCCTAGTAGTCACTTTCAAGGTGTTTTAGTGGCTTGAGACGAGTTTTGCACGCGTTCCTTAGTGACTATGCAAAAAAGGACCCAGGCGAGACCCAAATTGGAATTTGGGCCCAAAGGCGTTAGGAGATGAGAGAGAGACAGTGAACTCTTCCTATTAGTCCTAGCAGTCACTTCCAAGGTGTTTCAGTGGCCCGAGATGAGTGTTGCAGGTATTCCTTAGCGACTAAGCAAAAGAGGACCCAGTTGAGACCCCAATGGGAATTTGGGCCCACAGGCACCAGGATGCGAGAGAGCGACAGGGAACTCTTCCTATTAGTCCTACCAGTCACTTCCAAGGTGTTTCAGTGGCGCGAGATGAGTTTTGTAATTGTTCCTGGGCGACTAAGCAATAGAGGACGCAGGCGAGACCTGAATTGGAATTTGGGCCCAAAGGCGCTAGGAGGCAAGAGAGAGAAAGGGAACTCTTCCTACTAGTCCTAACAGTCACTTCCAAGGTGTTTCAGTGGCCCGAGATAAGTTTCGCACGCGTTCCTTAGCTACTCAGCTAAAGAGTACCCTGCCGAGACCCGAATTGGAATTTGGGCCCAAAGGCGCCAGGAGGCGAGAAAGGGACAGTGAACTCTTCCTATTAGTCCTAGTAGTCACTTGCAAAGTGTTTCAGTGGCCCGAGATAAGTTTCGCACGCGTTCTTTAGCGACTAAGCAAAAGAGGACCCACGGGAGACCAAATTAGAATTTGGGCCCTAAGGCGCTAGGAGGCAAGAGAGAGACAGGGAACTCTTCCTACTAGTCCTAGCAGTCACTTCCAAGGTGTTTCAGTGGCCCGAGATAAGTTTCGCACGCGTTCCTTAGCGACTAAGCAAAAGAAAACCCAGGCGAGACCCAAATTGGAATTTGGGCCCAAAGGCGCGAGGAGGCAAGAGAGAGACAGGGAACTCTTCCTATTAGTCCTAGCAGTCACTTCCAAGGTGTTTCAGTGGCGCGGGATGAGTTTTGTACTTGTTCCTGGGCGACTAAGCAATAGAGGACGCAGGCGAGACCTGAATTGGAATTTGGGCCCAAAGGCGCTAGGAGGCGAGAGAGGGACAGTGAACTCATCCTATTAGTCCTAGTAGTCACTTCCAAGGTGTTTCAGTGGCCCGAGATAAGTTTCGCACGCGTTCCTTAACGACTAAGCAAAAGAGGACCCAGCCGAGACCAAATTAGAATTTGGGCCCAAAGGCGCTAGGAGGCAAGAGAGAGACAGGGAACTCTTCCTACTAGTCCTAACAGTCACTTCCAAGGTGTTTCAGTGGCCCGAGATAAGTTTCGCACGCGTTCCTTAGCGACTCAGCAAAAGAGTACCCTGGCGAGACCCGAATTGGAATTTGGGCCCAAAGGCGCCAGGAGGCGAGAAAGGGACAGTGAACTCTTCCTATTAGTCCTAGTAGTCACTTGCAAGGTGTTTCAGTGGCCCGAGATAAGTTTCGCACGCATTCTTTAGCGACTAAGCAAAAGAGGACCCACGCGAGACCAAATTAGAATTTGGGCCCTAAGGCGCTAGGAGGCAAGAGAGAGACAGGGAACTCTTCCTATTAGTCCTAGCAGTCACTTCCAAGGTGCTTCAGTGGCCGAGAGGAGTTTTGCACGTGTTCCTTAGCGACCGAGCAAAAGAGGACCGAGCCGAGACCCAAATTGTAATTTGGGCCCAAAGGCGCCCGGAGGCGAGAGAGCGACAGCAAACTCTTCCTATTAGTCCTAGCGGTCACTTCAAAGGTGTTTGAGTGGCCCGAGATAAGTTTCTCATGCATTCCTTAGAGACTAAGCAAAAGAGAACCTAAGCGAGACCCAAATTGGAATTTGGGCCCAAAGGTACCAGGAGGCGAGAGAGGGACAGGGAAGTCTTCCTATTAGTCCTAGTAGTCACTTCCAAGGTGTTTCAGTGGCCCGAGATAAGTTTTGCACGCGTTTCGAAGCGACTATGCGAAAGAGGACCCAGGCAAGACCCTAATTGGAATTTGGACCCAAAGGCGCCAGGAGGCGGGAGAGACAGGGAACTCTTCCTATTAGTCCTAGCAGTCACATCTAAGGTGTTTCAGTGGCCCGAGATGAGTTTCGTACGCGTTCCTTAGCAACTAAGCGAAAGAGGACCAACGCAAGACCCATATTGGAATTTTGGCCCAAAGGCGCCAGGAGGAGAGAGAGACAGGGAACTCTTCCTATTAGTCCTAGCAGTCACTTCAAATGTGTTTCAGTGCCCCGAGACAAGTTTTGGACGCGTTCGTTAGCAACTAAGCAAAAGAGGACACAGGCGAGAGTCAAATTGGAATTTAGGCCCAATGGCACCAGGAGTCGAGAGAGGGACAGGGAACTCTTCCTATTAGTCCTAGCAGTCACTTCAAGGTGTTTGAGTGGCTCGAGAGGAGTTTTGCACGTGTTCCTTAGTGACTAAGCAAAAGAGGACCCAGGCGAGACCCAAATTGGAATTTGGGCCGAAAGCCACCAGGAGGCGAAAGAGAGACAGAGAACTATTCCTATTAGTCCTAGCAGTCACTTCTAAGGTGCAATAGTGGCCCGAGATAAGTTTCGCACGCGTTCCTTAGCGATTAAGCAGAAGAGGACCCCAGCGAGACCCAAATTGGAATTTTTTCCCAAAGGCGCCAGGAGGCGAGAGAGAGACATGGAACTCTTCCTATTTGTCCTAGCAGTCACTTTCAAGGTGTTTCAGTGGCCCGAGATAAGTTTCGCACGCGTTCCTTAACGACTAAGCAAAAGAGGACCCAGCCGAGACCAAATTAGAATTTGGGCCCAAAGGCGCTAGGAGGCAAGAGAGAGACAGGGAACTCTTCCTACTAGTCCTAGCAGTCACTTCCAAGGTGTTTCAGTGGCCCGAGATAAGTTTCGCACGCGTTCCTTAGCGACTCAGCAAAAGAGTACCCTGGCGAGACCCGAATTGGAATTTGGGCCCAAAGGCACCAGGAGGCGAGAGAGGGACAGGGAACTCTTCCTATTAGTCCTAGCAGTCACTTCCAAGGTGTTTCAGTGGCGCGAGATGTGTTTTGTACTTGTTCCTGGGCGACTAAGTAATAGAGGACGCAGGCGAGACCTGAATTGGAATTTGGGCCCAAAGGCGCTAGGAGGCGAGAGAGGGACAGTGAACTCATCCTATTAGTCCTAGTAGTCACTTCCAAGGTGTTTCAGTGGCTCGAGATAAGTTTCGCACGCGTTCCATAACGACTAAGCAAAAGAGGACCCAGCCGAGACCAAATTAGAATTTGGGCCCAAAGGCGCTAGGAGGCAAGAGAGAGACAGGGAACTCTTCCTACTTGTCCTAGCAGTCACTTCCAAGGTGTTTCATTGGCCCGGGATAAGTTTCGCACACGTTCCTTAGCGACTCAGCAAAAGAGTACCCTGGCGAGACCCGAATTGGAATTTGGGCCCAAAGGCGCCTGGAGGCGAGAGAGGGACAGTGAACTCTTTCTATTAGTCCTAGTAGTCACTTGCAAGGTGTTTCAGTGGCCCGAGATAAGTTTCGCACGCGTTCCTTAGCGACTAAGCAAAAGAGGACCCACGCGAGACCAAATTAGAATTTGGGTCCAAAGGCGCCTGGAGGCGAGAGAGAGACAGCGAACTCTTCCTATTAGTCCTAGTAGTCACTTCCAAGGTGTTTCAGCGGCCCGAGATGAGTTTCGTACGCATTCCTTAGCGACTAAGCCAAGAAAGACCCATGCGAGACCCAAATTAGAATTTGGACCCAAAGTCGCTAGGAGGCAAGATAGAGACAGGGAACTCTTCCTACTAGTCCTAGCAGTCACTTCCAAGGTGTTTCAGTGGCCCGAGATAAGTTTCGCACGCGTTCCTTAGCGACTAAGCAAAAGAGGACCCAGGCGTGACCCAAATTGGAATTTGGGCCGAAAGGCGCCAGGAGGCGAGAGAGGGACAATGAACTCTTCCTATTAGTCCTAGTAGTTACTTCCAGGGTGTTTAAGTGGTCCGAGAGGAGTTTCGCACGTTATCCTTAGCGACTAAGCAAAAGAGGACCAAGGAGAGACCCAAATTGGAATTTGGGCCCACAGGCACAAGGAGGCGAGAGAGACACAGGGAACTCTTCCTATTAGTCCTAGCAGTCACTTCCAAGGTGTTTCAGTGGCGCGAGATGAGTTTTGCACGCGTTCCTGAGAGACTAAGCGAAAGAGGACCCACGCGAGACCCAAATTGGAATTTGGGCCCAAAGGCGCCAGAAGGCGAGAGAAAGACAGGGAACTCTTCCTATTGGTCCTAGTAGTCACTTCCAAGGTGTTTCAGTGGCCCGAGAGGAGTTTTGCACGTGTTCTTTAGCGACTAAGCAAAAGAGGACACAGCCGAGACCCAAATTGAAATTTGGGCCCAAAGGCACAAGGAGGCGAGAGAGAGACAGCGAACTCTTCCTATTAGTCCTAGCAGTCACTTCCAAGGTTTTTCAGGGGCCCGAGATGAGTTTCGTACGCATTCCTTAGCGACTATGCAAAGAAGGACCCAGGTGAGACCCAAATTAGAATTTGGGCCCAAAGGCGCTAGGAGGCAAGAGAGAGACAGGGAACTCTTCCTACTAGTCCTAGCAGTCACTTCCAAGGTGTTTTAGTGGCCCGAGATAAGTTTCGCACGCGTTCCTTAGCGACTAAGCAAAAGAGGACCCACGCGAGACCAAATTAGAATTTGGGCCCAAAGGCGCTAGGAGGCAAGAGAGAGACGGGGAACTCTTCCTACTAGTCCTAGCAGTCACTTCCAAGGTGTTTCAGGAGCCCGGCATAAGTTTCGCACGCGTTCCTTAGCGACTAAGCAAAAGAGGACCCAGGCGAGACCCAAATTGGAATTTGGGCCCAAAGGCGCGAGGAGGCAAGAGAGAGACAGGGAACTCTTCCTATTAGTCCTAGCAGTCACTTCCAAGGTGCTTCAGTGACCCGACATGAGTTTTGCACGCGTTCTTTAGCGACTAATGAAAAGAGGACCGAGGCAAGACCGAAATTGGAACTTGGGCCCAAAGGTGCCAGACGGCGAGAGAGAGACAGGGAACTCTTCTTATTAGTCCTGGCAGTCACTACCAAGGTGTTTCAGCGGCCCGAGATAAGTTTTGCACGTGTTCCGCAGCGACTAAGCGAAAGAGGAGCCAAGCATGACCCAAATTGGAATTTGGGCCCGATGGTGTTAGGATGCGAGAGAGAGAGACAGGGAACTCTTCCTATTAGTCCTAGCAAACACCTCCAAGCTGTTTCAGTGGGCCGAGACGAGTTTTGCACGCGTTCCTTGGCTACTAAGCGAAAGAGGACCTTGGCAAGACCCTAATTGGAATTTGGACCCAAAGGCGCCAGGAGGCGAGAGAGACAGGGAACTCTTCCTATTAGTCCTAGCAGTCACTTCAAATGTGTTTCAGTGCCCCGAGACAAGTTTTGCACGCGTTCGTTAGCGACTAAGCAAAAGAGGACCCATGCGAGACCCAAATTGGAATTGAGGCCCAAAGGCGCCAAGAGGCGAGAGAGAGACAGGGAACTCTTCCTATTAGTGCTAGTAGTCACTTCCAAGGTGTTTCAATGGCCTGAGATAAGTTTTGCACGCGTTCCTTAGCGACTAAACAAAAGAGGACCCAGGTGAGACCCAAATTGGGTTTTGGGCCCAAAGGCGCCACGAGGTGAGCGAGGGACAGTGAACTCTCCCTATTAGTCCTACTAGTCACTTCCGGGGTGTTTCAGTGGCCCGAGATAAGTTTCGCATGTATTCCTTAGCGACTAAGCAAAAGAGGACCCAGTCGAGACTCAAGTTGGAATTTGGGCCCAAAGTCGCCCGGAGGCGAGAGAGAGACAGCGAACTCTTCCTATTAATCCTAGCAGTCATTTCCAAGGTGTTTCAGTGGCCCGAGATGAGTTTCGTACGCATTCCTTAGCGACTAAGCAAAGAAGGACCCAGGCGAGACCCAAATTAGAATTTGGGCACAAAGGCGCTAGAAGGCAAGAGAGAGACAGGGAACTCTTCCTACTAGTTCTAGCAGTCACTTCCAAGGTGTTTCAGTGGCCCGAGATAAGTTTTGCACGCGTTCCTTAGCGACTAAGCAAAAGAGGACCCAAGCGAGACCCAAATTGGAATTTGGGCCCAAAGGCGCCAGGAGGCGAGAGAGAGACAGCGAACTCTTCCTATTAGTCCTAGTAGTCACTTCCAAGGTGTTTCAGCGGCCCGAGATGAGTTTCGTACGCATTCCTTAGCGACTAAGCCAAGAAAGACCCAGCGAGACCCAAATTAGAATTTGGACCCAAAGGCGCTAGGAGGAAAGAGAGAGATAGGGAACTCTTCCTACTAGTCCTAGCGGTCACTTCCAAGGTGTTTCAGTGGCCCGAGATTTGTTTCGTACGCATTCCTTAGCAACTAAGCAAAGAAGGACCCAGGCGAGACCCAAATTAGAATTTGGGCCCAAAGGCGCTAGAAGGCAAGAGAGAGACAAGGAACTTTTCCTACTTGTTCTAGCAGTCACTTCCAAGGTGTTTCAGTCGCCCGAGATAAGTTTCGCACGCGTTCCTTAGCGACTAAGCAAAAAAGGACCCTAGCGAGACCTAAATTGGAATTTGGGCCCAAAGGCGCCAGGAGGCGAGAGAGAGACAGCGAACTCTTCCTATTAGTCCTAGTAGTCACTTCCAAGGTGTTTCAGCGGCCCGAGATGAGTTTCGTACGCATTCCTTAGCGACTAAGCCAAGAAAGACCCATGCGAGACCCAAATTATAATTTAGACCCAAAGGCGCTAGGAGGCAAGATAGAGACAGGGAACTCTTCTTACTAGTCCTAGCAGTCACTTCCAAGGTATTTCAGTGGCCCGAGATAAGTTTCGCACGCGTTCCTTAGCGACTAAGCAAAAGAGGACCCAGGCGTGACCCAAATTGGAATTTGGGCCGAAAGGCGCCAGGAGGCGAGAGAGGGACAATGAACTCTTCCTATTAGTCCTAGTAGTTACTTCCAGGGTGTTTAAGTGGTCCAAGAGGAGTTTCGCACGTTATCCTTAGCGACTAAGCAAAAGAGGACCAAGGCGAGACCCAAATTGGAATTTGGGCCCACAGGCACCAGGAGGCGAGAGAGACACAGGGAACTCTTCTTATTAGTCCTAGCAGTCACTTCCAAGGTCTTTCAGTGGCGCGAGATGAGTTTTCCACGCGTTCCTGAGGGACTAAGCGAAAGAGGACCCACGCGAGACCCAAATTGGAATTTGGGCCCAAAGGCGCCAGGAGGCGAGAGAGAGACAAGGAGCTCTTCCTATTAGTCCTAGCAGTCACTTCAAATGTGTTTCAGTGCCCCGAGACGAGTTTTGCACGCGCTTGTTAGCGACTAAGCAAAAGAGGACCTAGGCGAGACCCAAATGAGAATTTGGGCCCAAAGGCGCCAGAAGGCGAGAGAGAGACAGGGAACTCTTCCTATTGGTCCTAGTAGTCACTTCCAAGGTGTTTCAGTGGCCCGAGAGGAGTTTTGCACGTGTTCCTTAGCGACTAAGCAAAAGAAGACACAGCCGAGACCCAAATTGAAATTTGGGCCCAAAGGCACCCAGAGGCGAGAGAGAGACAGCGAACTCTTCCTATTAGTCCTAGCAGTCACTTCCAAGGTTTTTCAGGGGCCCGAGATGAGTTTCGTACGCATTCCTTAGCGACTATGCAAAGAAGGACCCAGGCGAGACCCAAATTAGAATTTGGGCCCAAAGGCGCTAGGAGGCAAGAGAGAGACAGGGAACTCTTCCTACTAGTCCTAGCAGTCACTTCCAAGGTGTTTCAGTGGCCCGAGATAAGTTTCGCACGCGTTCCTTAATGACTAAGTAAAAGAGGACCCAGGCGAGACCGAAGTTGGAATTTGGGCACGATGGCGTTAGGAGGCGAGAATGAGACAGGGAGCTCTTCCTATTTGTCCTAGCAAACACTTCCAAGCTGTTTCAGTGGCCCGAGACGAGTTTTGTACGCGTTCCTTAGCGACTAAACGAAAGAGGACCCAGGCAAGACCATAATTGGAATTTGGACCAAAAGGCGCCAGGAGGCGAGAGAGACAGAGAACTCTTCCTATTAGTCCTAACAGTCACTTCCAAGGTGTTTCAGTGGCCCGAGACGAGTTTTGCACGCGTTCTTTAGCGACTAAGCGAAAGAGGACCGACGCGAGACCCAAATTGGAATTTGGGCCCAAAGGCGCCAGCAGGCAAGAGAGAGACAGGGAACTCTTCCTATTAGTCCTAGCAGTCACATCAAATGTGTTTCAGTGCCCCGAGACGAGTTGTGGACGCGTTCCTTAGCGACTAACCAAAAGAGGACCCAGGCGAGACCCAAATTGGAATTTGGGCCCAAAAGCGTTAGGAGGCGAGAGAGAGACAGGGATCTCTCCCTATTAGTCGTAGCAGTCAATTCCAAGGTGTTTCAGTGGCCCGAGATGAGTTTTGCACGCGTTCCGTAGCGACTAAGCGAAAGAGGACTCAGGCAAGACACAAATTGGAATTTGGGCCGAATGGCGTTAGGAGGCGAGAGAGAGACACGAAACTCTTCCTACTAGTCCTAGCAAACACTTCTAAGGTGTTTCAGTGGCCTGAGACGAGTTTTGCACGCGTTCATTTGCGACTAAGAAAAAGAGGACCCAGGAGAGACCCAAATTGGAATTTGGGCCCAAAGGCGCTTGGAGGCGAAAGTGCGACAGGGAAATCTTCCTATTAGTACTAGCAGTCACTTCTAAAGTGCTTCAGTGGCCCGATATGAATTTTGCACGCGTTCCTTAGCGACTAAGCAAAAGAGGACCAAGGCGAGACCCAAATTGGAATTTGGGCCCAAAGGCGCCAGAAGGCGAGAGAGAGACAGGGAACTCTTCCTATTAGTACTAGCAGTCACTTCCAAGGTGCTTCAGTGGCCCGATATGAGTTTTGCACGCGTTCCTGAGCGACTAAGCAAAAGAGGACCGAGGCAAGACGCAAATTGGAATTTGGGCCCAAAGGCGCCAGAAGGCGAGAGAGAGACAGGGAACTCTTCCTATTAGTCTTAGCAGTAACTTCCAAGGTGTTTCAGTGGCCCGAGACGAGTTTTGCACGCGTTCCTTTGCGACTAAGCAAATAAAGACCCAGGCGAGACCCAAATTGGAATTTGGGCCTAAAGGCGCCAGGAGGCGAGAATGCGACAGGGAACTCTTCCTATTAGTACTCGCAGTCAGTTCCAAGGTGCTTTAGTGGCCCGAGACGAGTTTTGCACGCGTTCCTTAGCGACTAAGCAAAAGAGGACCCAGGCGAGACCCAAATTGGAATTTGGGCCCAAAAGCGTTACGAGGCGAGAGAGAGACAGGGATCTCTTCCTATTAGTCCTAGTGATGAATCCATATTTTTACTGATATTTTAGCATAATTCTCGCTCATTTAATAAGAAAAATATATGAAGAAAGCAGAAAAACTCAGAAAAAGAGAATGATTGAAAGTTTTAATTCAATTTGTAGTTATTTTCGCATTTGTAGAATTTATACTTAGTTCTTAAGGAATTTATCTTGTTTTGAAGGAATAAGCTGAGCAAAAGTCATGGAAATGGAGAATCAATGGGAAGGAAGAGGAAGAATGGCAATGCTGGACTCCAAAATACAAGAATTATGGGTTGCAGCCTGGGCGTGATCACTATTGTTAGTGAAAGTGAGCGTTGCCAGTGTGGGTTATCACTTTCGCCAACGAAAGTGAACGTTCCAGAGAGACTTCATTCCTGATGAGCTGCGCGTTGTCACTTTCGCCAACGAAAGTGAGCGTTCCAGAGGCACTTGTATCAGGACAGCTTGCGCGTGGTTACTATTACTCACGAAAGTGATCACGCGCAGCCCTTGACCTCCTGCGTTGCCACTATTGTGAACAAAAGTGAATGTTCCAGAGAAGCCTTCAACTCTGCAAGTTGCGCGTGGTTACTCTTGCTCTTGAAAGTGAACACGCACACTACATAAAGCTTCTGCGTGGTTACTCTTGTGAAGAAAAGTGACAACGCGCAGAACTGGGTTTCTATAAATACCTGATTGATGCGCGAAACTGGGATCTTTTTGCTCATTTTCTGTTTTGTTAGTTAGAGTCTCGTTGAGAGAGAGTGGAGAGAAGATTGGGGTCGAAGCTTGAAGCTCCAAGAAGAGGGATCGGATTGGAGCTCGTGGCCATGGCTGCTCTGCATTCTTCTTCATCTTCTTCTTCTTCTTTCTCTGTTTTTGTTGCAATGTGTGCTTAATTTCCCATAGTTAGGGGTTTATGGAACTCGAATTGATGTATTGATTCGACTTTATCTTCTGAACTTTAAGTTCTTGGATTAATTGAGTTGTTAATTCTGCTTTTCATGCAATCTCTGAATGGAAATTCATTTGATTAATCAAGAGGAATCTTTACCAATGGGAATTGGATTGTTTGCTCCGATCTGAATTGGCAACCAGAGTTTAGGGATTTCTTAGGGATAAGGAGACCTAATTCTGCAATCTTATAGTTCTAATTCTTAATGCAACCTGAAATTGAATCTCACCTAAGGGATTAGGGAGGTTTAGTGGATTGTTAGGGTCAATGAGTTAAGGAATTAACCTTTGGCTAGATATATGTGAAACTGATTGTCAATTATTCAATTGCTTGAATGTTCAGAGGATTTAATTGGATTGATATTGATATTCTTGTGAAGTAAATTCCTAACTATCCTTCATTGCTATTTCATTTTATCACAAATCTTATACTCTGTTTCTCTGCAAGTTCTTTGCTTTAATTGCTTTGGTTTATTGCTGTTATATGTTACAAATCTCCTTCAAAATATCGTATGGCTCAAATGGTTATAATTCTGTGAAGTGGTACTTGAAACCTAAATTCCCTGTGGAGACGATATTCTGATCTTAAATTTACTCATCACTTGCTGCAATCCTAGTGCACTTGCTAGTGTTAGATTGCGAACAACACCTAGCAGTCACTTCGAAGGTGTTTCAGTGGCCCGAGACAAGTTTTACACGCGTTTCTTAGCAACTAAGCAAAGGAGGACCCACGCGAGACCCAAATTGGAATTTCGGCCCGAAGTCGACAAGAGGCGAGAGTGCGACAAGGAACTCTTCCTATTAGTCCTAACAGTCACTTCCAAGGCGCTTCAGGGACCTGAGACAAATTTTGCATGCGTTCGTTAGCGACTAAGTAAAAGAGGACCCAGGCGAGACCCAAATTGGAATTTGGGCCCAAAGGCGCCAGAAAGCGAGAGAGAGACAGGGAACTCTTCCTACTAGTCCTAGCAGTCACTTCCAAGGTGTTTCAGGGGCCCGAGATAAGTTTCGCACGCGTTCCTTAGCGACTAAGCAAAAGAGGACCCAGGCGAGACCCAAATTGGAATTTGGGCCCAAAGGCACGAGGAGGCAAGAGAGAGACAGGGAACTCTTCCTATTAGTACTAGCAGTCACCTCCAAGGGGCTTCAGTGACCCGATATGAGTTTTGCACGCGTTCTTAGCGACTAAGCAAAAGAGGACCGAGGCAAGACCCAAATTGGAATTAAGGCCCAAAGGTGCCAGAAGGCGAGAGAGAGACAGGGAACTCTTCCTATTAGTCCTAGCAGTCACTTCCAAGGTGTTTCAGTGGCCCGAGATAAGTTTTGCACGCGTTCTGAATCGACTAAGCAAAAGAGGACCCAGGCAAGACCCAAATTGGAATTTGGGCCCGATGGCGTTAGGAGGCGAGAGAGAGACAGGGAACTCTTCCTATTAGTCCTAGCAAACACTTCCAAGCTGTTTCAGTGGCCCGAGACAAGTTCTGCACGCGTTCCTTATCCACTAAGCGAAAGAGGACCCAGGCGAGACCCTAATTGGAATTTGGACCCAAAGGCGCCAGGAGGCGAGAGAGATAGAGAACTCTTCCTATTAGTCCTAGCAGTCACTTCCAAGGTGTTTCAGTGGCCCGAGACAAGTTTTGCACGCGTTCTTTAGCGACTAAGTGAAAGAGGACCCACGCGAGACCTTAATTGGAATTTGGGCCAAAAGGCGTTAGGAGGCGAGAGAGAGACATGGAACTCTTCCAATTAGTCCTAGCAGTCACTTCAAAGGTGTTTCAGTGGCCCGAGATCTGTTTTGCACGCGTTCCATAGCGACTAAGCAAAAGAGGATCGAGGCAAGACCCAAATTGGAATTTGGGCCCAAAAGCGTTAGGAGGCGAGAAAGAGACAGTGATCTCTTCCTATTAGACTTAGCGAACACTTCCAAGGTGTTTCAGTGGCTCGAGACGAGTTTTGCACGCGTTCTTTAGCGACTAAGCAAAAGAGGACCCAGGCGAGACCCAAATTTGAATTTGGGCCCAAAAGCGTTAGGAGGCAAGAGAGAGACATGGATCTCTTCCTGTTAGTCCTAGCAAACACTTCCAAGGTGTTTCAGTGGCCTGAGACGACTTTTGCACGCGTTCCTTAGAGACTAAGCGAAAAGGGACTCAGGCAAGGCCCAAATTAGATTTTGGGCCCAAACGCGCCAGGAGGCTAGAGTGCGACAAGGAACTCTTCCTATTAGTCCTAGCAGTCACTTCCAAGGTGCTTCAGTGGCCCGAGATGAGTTTTGCACGCGTTCCTTTGCAAATAAGTAAAAGAGGACCCAGGCGATACACAAATTGGAATTTGGGCCGAAAGGCCATTGGAGGTGAGAGAGAGACAGAGAACTCTTCCTATTAGCGCTAGCAGTCACTTCCAAGGTGCTTCAGTGGCCCGATGTGAATTTTGCACGCGTTCCTTAGCGACTAAGCAAAAGAGTCCCGAGGCGAGACCCAAATTGGAATTTGGGCCAAATGGCATTAGGAGGCGAGAGAGACAGGGAACTCTTCCTATTAGTCCTAGCAAACACTTCCAAGCTGTTTCAGTGGCCCGAGACGAGTTTTGCACGCATTCCTTAGCGACTAAGCGAAAGAGGACCGAGGCGAGACCCAAATTTGAATTTCGGCCCAAAGACGCCAGCAGGCTAGAGAGACAGGAAACTCTTTCTATTAGTCCTAGCAGTCACTTGCAAGTAGTTGCAGTGGCTCGAGATGAGTTTCGCACGCGTTCCTTGGCGACTAAGAAAAAGAGGACCCAGGCGAGACCCAAATTGGAATTTGGGCCCAAAGGTACTTGGAGGCGAGAGTGCGACAGGGAACTCTTCCTATTAGTGCTAGCAGTCACTTCCAAGGTCCTTCAGTGGCCCGATATGTGTTTTGCGCGCGTTCCTTAGCGACTAAGCAAAAGAGGACCGAGGCAAGACCCAAATTGGAATTTGGGCCCAAAGGCGCTAGAAGGCGAGAGAGAGACAAGGATCTCTTCCTATTAGTCCTAGCAGTCACTTCGAAGGTTTTTCAGTGGCCCGAGACGAGTTTTGCACACGTTCCTTAGCGACTAAACAAAAGAGGACCCAAGCGAGACCCAAATTGGAATTTGGGCCTGAAGGCGCCAAGAGGCGATAGTGCGACAAGGAACTCTTCCTATTAGTCCTAGTAGTCCATTCCAAGGTGCTTCAGTGGCCCGAGATAAGTTTTGCACGCGTTCCTTAGCGACTAAGCAAAAGAGGACCTAGGCGAGACCCAAATTGGAATTTGGGCCCGATGGCGTTAGGAGGTGAGAGAGAGACAGGGAACTCTTCCTATTAGTCCTAGCAAACACTTCCAAGCTGTTTCAGTGGCCCGAGACGAGTTTTGCACGCGTTCCTTAGCGACTAAGCGAAAGAGGACACAGGCAAGACCCTAATTGGAATTTGGACCCAAAGGCGCCACGAGGCGAGAGAGACAGAGAACTCTTCCTATTAGACTTAGCAAACACTCCCAAGCTATTTCAGTGGCTCGAGATGAGTATTGCACGCGTTCCTTAGCGACTAAGCAATAGAGGACCCAGGCGAGACCCAAATTTGAATTTGGGCCCAAAAGCGTTAGGAGGCGAGAGAGAGACATGGATCTCTTCCTGTTAGTCCTAGCAAACACTTCCAAGGTGTTTCCGTAGCCTGAGACGACTTTTGCACGCGTTCCTTAGCGACTAAGCGAAAGAGGACCCAGGCGAGACCCAAATTGGAATTTAGGCGCAAAGGCGCCAGGAGGCGAGAGAGAGAAAAGGAACTCTTCCTATTAGTCCTAGCCGTCACTTCAAAGGTGTTTCAGTGCCCCGAGATGAGTTGTGCACGCGTTCCTTAGCGACTAACCAAAAGAGGACCCAAGCGAGACCCAAATTGGAATTTGGGCCCAAAAGTGTTAGGAGGCGAGAGAGAGACAGGGATCTCTTCCTATTAGTCGTAGCAGTCACTTCCAAGGTGTTTCAGTGGCCCGAGATGAGTTTTGCACGCGTTCCGTAGCGACTAAGCGAAAGAGGACTCAGGCAAGACCCAAATTGGAATTTGGGCCGAATGGCGTTAGCAGGCGAGAGAGAGACACAGAACTCTTCCTATTAGTCCTAGCAAAAACTTCCAAGGTGTTTCAGTGGCCCAAAACGAGTTTTGCACGCTTTTCTTAGCGGCTAAGCAAAAGAGGACTCAGGCGAGGCGCAAATTAGAATTTGGGCCCGAACACGCCAGGAGGCGAGAGTGCGACAAGGAACTCTTCCTATTAGTCCTAGCAGTCACTTCCAAGGTGCTTCAGTGGCCCGATGTGTGTTTTTCACGCGTTCCTTAGCGACTAAGCAAAAGAGGCCCGAGGCGACACCCAAATTGGAATTTGGGCCCAATGGCATTAGGAGGCGAGAGAGAGACAGGGAACTCTTCCTATTAGTCCTAGCAAACACTTCCAAGCTATTTCAGTGGCCCGAGACGAGTTTTGCACGCATTCCTTAGCGACTAAGCGAAAGAGGACCGAGGCGAGACCCAAATTGGAATTTCGGTCCAAAGACGCTAGGAGACGAGAGAGATAGGAAACTCTTTCTATTAGTCCTAGCAGTCACTTGGAAGGAATTTTAGTGGCCCGAGATGAGTTTCGCACGCGTTCCTTGGTGACTAAGCAAAAGAGGACCCAGGCGAGACCCAAATTGGAATTTGGGCCCAAAGGCGCTTGCAGGCGAGAGTGCGACAGGGAAATCTTCCTATTAGTGCTAGCAGTAACTTCCAAGGTGCTTCAGTGGCCCGATATGTGTTTTGCACGCGTTCCTTAGCGACTAAGCAAAAGAGGAACGAGGCAAGACCCAAATTGGAATTTGGGCCCAAAGGCGCCAGAAGGCGAGAGAGAGACAGGGAACTCTTCCTATTAGTCCTAGCAGTCACTTCCGAGGTATTTCACTGGCCCGAGACGAGTTTTTCACGCGATCCTTAGCGACAAAGCAAAAGAAGACCCAGGCAAGATCCAAATTGGAATTTGGGCCCAAAGGCGCAAGGAGGCGAGAATGCGACAGGGAACTCTTACTATTAGTACTAGCAGTCACTTCCAAGGTGCTTCAAGTGCCCAAAATGTGTTTTGCACGCGTTCCTTAGCAACTAAGCAAAAGAGGACTGAGGTGAGACCCAAATTGGAATTTGGGCCCAAAGGCACCAAAAGGCGAGAGTGCGACAGGGAACTCTTCCTATTAGTCGTAGCAGTCACTTCCAAGGCGCTTCAGGGACCTGAGAAAAGTTTTGCACGCGTTCCATAGCGACTAAGCAAAAGAGGACCCAGGCGAGACCCAAATTGGAATTTGGGCCCAAAGGCGCCAGAAAGCGAGAGAGAGACAGGGAACTCTTCCTATTAGTCCTAGCAGCCACTTCCAAGGTGCTTCAGTGGCCCGAGATGAGTTTTGGACGCGTTCCTTTGCGAATAAGTAAAAGAGGACCCAGGCGATACGCCAATTGGAATTTGGGCCGAAAGGCGCTTGGAGGCGAGAGAGAGACAGAGAACTCTTCCTTTTAGCGCTAGCAGTCACTTCCAAGGTGCTTCAGTGGCCCGAGACGAGTTTTGCACGCGTTCCTTAGCAACTTAGAAAAAGAGGACCCAGGCAAGACCCAAATTGGAATTTGGGCCCAAAGGCGCTTAGAGGCGAGAGTGCGACAGGGAAATCTTCCTATTAGTACTAGCAGTCACTTCCAAGGTGCTTCAGCGGCCCGATATGAGTTTTGCACGCGTTCCAAAGCGACTAAGCAAAAGAGGACCGAGGCAAGACCCAAATTGGAATTTGGACCCAAAGGCGCCAAAAGGCGAGAGAGAGACAGGGAACTCTTCCTATTAGTCCTAGCAGTCACATCCAAGATGTTTCAGTGGCCCGAGACGAGTTTTGCAAGCGTTTCTTAGCGACAAAGCAAAAGAAGACCCAGGCGAGACCCAAATTGGAATTTGGGCCAAATGGCGTTAGGAGGCGAGAGAGAGACACGAAACTCTTCCTATTAGTCCTGGCAAAAACTTTCAAGGTGTTTCAGTGGCCCAAAACGGTTTTTGCACGCCTTCATTAGCGGCTAACCAAAAGAGGACTCAGGCGAGGCCCAAATTAGAATTTGGGCCTGAACGCGCTAGGAGGCGAGAGTGCAACAATGAACTCTTCATATTAGTCCTAGCAGTCACTTCCAAGGTGCTTCAGTGGCCCGAGATTAGTTTTACACGCGTTCCTTTGCGAATAAGTAAAAGAGGACCCAGGCGATACACAAATTGGAATTTGGGCCGAAAGACGCTTGGAGACGAGAGAGAGACAGGGAACTCTTCCTACTAGTGCTAACAGTCACTTCCAAGGTGCTTCAGTGGCCCGATGTGAGTTTTACACGCGTTCCTTAGCGACTGAGCAAAAGAGGCCCGAGGCGAGACCCAAATTGGAATTTGGGCCCAAAGGCGCTATGAGGCGAGAATTGAACAGGGAACTCTTCCTATTAATACTAGCAGACACTTCCAAGGTGTTTCGATGGCCCAATATGAGTTTTGCACGCGTTCCTTAGCGACTAAGCAAAAGAGGACCGAGGCGAGACCTAAATTGAAATTTGGGCCCAAAGGCGCCAGAAGGCGAGAGAGAGACAGGGAACTCTTCCTATTTGTCCTAGCAGTCACTTCCAAGGTGCTTCAGTGGCTCGATATGAGTTTTGCACGCGTTCTTTAGCGACTAAGCAAAAGAGGACCGAGGCAAGACCCAAATTGGAATTTGGGCCCAAAGGCGCCAGAAGGCGAGAGAGAGACAGGGAACTTTTCCTATTAGTACTAGCAGACACTTCCAAGTTGCTTCGATGGCCCGATATGAGTTTTGCACGCGTTCCTTAGCCACTAAGCAAAAGAGAACCGAGGCGAGACCTAAATTGGAATTTGGGCCTAAAGGCGCCAGAAGGCGAGAGAGAGAGAGGGAACTCTTCCTATTAGTCCTAGCAGTCACTTCCAAGGTGCTTCAGTGGCTCGATATGAGTTTTGCACGCGTTTCTTAGGGACTAAGCAAAAAAGGACCGAGGCACGACCCAAATTGGAATTTGGGCCCAAAGGCGCCAGAAGGCGAGAGAGAGACAGGGAACTTTTCCTATTAGTCCTAGCAGTAACTTCCAAGGTGTTTCAGTGGCCCAAGACGAGTTTTGCACGCGTTCCTTTGCGACTAAGCAAAAGAAGACCCAGGCGAGACCCAAATTGGAATTTGGGCCTAAAGGCGCCAGGAGGCGAGAATGCGATAGGGAACTCTTCCTATTAGTACTCACAGTCACTTCCAAGGTGCTTTAGTGGCCCGAGATGAGTTTTGCACTCGTTGCTTAGCGACTAAGCAAAAGAGGACCCAGGCGAGACCCAAATTGGAATTTGACCCCAAAAGCGTTACGAGGCGAGAGAGAGACAAGGATCTCTTCCTATTAGTCCTAGCAGTCACTTCGAAGGTTTTTCAGTGGCCCGAGACGAGTTTTGCACGCGTTCCTTAGCGACCTAGCAAAAGAGGACCCAAGCGAGACCCAAATTGGAATTTGGGCCTGAAGGCGCCAAGAGGCGATAGTGCGACAAGGAACTCTTCCTATTAGTCCTAGTAGTCCATTCCAAGGTGCTTCAGTGGCCCGAGGTGAGTTTTGCACGCGTTCCTTAGCGACTAAGCAAAAGAGGACCTAGGCGAGACCCAAATTGGACTTTGGGCCCAAAGACGTTAGGAGGCGAGAGAGAGGCAGGGAACTCTTCCTATTAGTCCTAGCAAACACGTCCAAGGTGTTTCAGTCGCCCGAGATGAGTTTTGCACGCGTTCCTTAGCGTATAAGGAAAAGAAGACCGAGGCGAGACCCAAATTGGATTTTGGGCCCAAAGGCGCCAGGAGGCGAGAGAGAGACAGGGACCTCTTCCTATTAGTCGTAGCAGTCACTTCCAAGGTGTTTCAGTGTCCCGAGATTAGTTTTGCACGCGTTCTGTAGCGACTAAGCGAAAGAGGACCCAGGCAAGACCCAAATTGAAATTTGGGCCCAATGGCGTTAGGAGGCGAGAGAGAGACAGGGAACTCTTCATATTAGTCCTAGCAAACACTTCCAAAGTGTTTCAGTGGCCCAAGACGAGTTTTGCACGCGTTCCTTAGCGACTAAGCAAAAGAGGACCCAGGCGAGACCCAAATTTGAATTTGGGCCCACAAGCGTTAGGAGGCGAGAGAGAGACATGGATCTCTTCCTATTAGTCCTAGCAGTCACTTCCAAAGTGTTTTAGTGGTCTGAGACGAGTTTTGCACGCGTTCCTCAGCGACTAAGCAAAAGTAGACTCAGGCGAGCCCCAAATTAGAATTTTGGCCCGAATACGCCAGGAGGCGAGAGTGCGACAAGGAACTCTTCCTATTAGTCCTAGTAGTCCCTTCCAAGGTGCTTCGGTGGCCCGAGATGAGTTTTGCACGCGTTCCTTAGCGACTAAGCAAAAGAGGACCAAGGCGAGACCCAAATTGGAATTTGGGCCCAAAGGAGTTAGGAGGCGAGAGATAGACAGGGAACTCTTCCTATTAGTCCCAGCAAACACTTCCAAGGTGTTCCAGTGACCCGAGACGAGTTTTGCACGCGTTCCTTAGCGACATAGCAAAAGAAGACCCAGGCGAGACCCAAATTGGAATTTTGGCCCAAAGGCGCTAGGAGGCGAGAATGCGACAGTAAACTCTTCCTATTAGTACTAGCAGTCACTTCCAAGGTGCTTCAGTGGCCTGATATGAGTTTTGCACGCGTTTCTTAGCGACTAAGCAAAAGAGGACCCAGGCAAGACCCTAATTGGAATTTGGACCCAAAGGCGCCAGGAGGCGAGAGGGACAGGGAACTCTTCCTATTAGTCCTAGCAGTCACATCCAAGGTGTTTCAGTGGCCCGAGATGACTTTTGCACGCGTTCCTTAGCGACTAAGCGAAAGAGGACCCACGCGAGACCCAAATTGGAATTTAGGCCCAAAGGCGCCAGGAGGAGAGAGAGACAGGGAACTCTTCCTATTAGTCCTAGCAGTCACTTCAAATGTGTTTCAGTGCCCCGAGACGAGTTTTGCACGCGTTCGTGAGCGACTAAGCAAAAGAGGACCCATGCGAGACCCAAATTGGAATTGAGGCCCAAAGGCGCCAAGAGGCGAGAGAGAGACAGGGAACTCTTCCTATTAGTGCTAGTAGTCACTTCCAAGGTGTTTCAGTGGCCTGAGATAAGTTTTGCACGCGTTCCTTAGCGACTAAACAAAAGAGGACCCAGGTGAGACCCAAATTAGGTTTTGGGCCCAAAGGCGCCACGAGGTGAGCGAGGGACAGTCAACTCTCCCTAGTAGTCCTACTAGTCACTTCCGGGGTGTTTCAGTGGCCCGAGGTGAGTTTTGCACGCGTTCCTTAGCGACTAAGCAAAAGAGGACCTAGGCGAGACCCAAATTGGAATTTGGGCCGAAAGACGTTAGGAGGCGAGAGAGAGGCAGGGAACTCTTCCTATTAGTCCCAGCAAACACTTCCAAGGTGTTTCAGTCGCCCGAGATGAGTTTTGCACGCGTACCTTAGCGTATAAGGAAAAGAAGACCGAGGCGAGACCCAAATTGGATTTTGGGCCCAAAGGCGCCAGGAGGCGAGAGAGAGACAGGGACCTCTTCCTATTAGTCGTAGCAGTCACTTCAAAGGTGTTTCAGTGTCCCGAGATTAGTTTTGCACGCGTTCTGTAGCGACTAAGGGAAAGAGGACCCAGGCAAGACCCAAATTGAAATTTGGGCCCAATGGCGTTAGGAGGCGAGAAAGAGACATGGAACTCTTCCTATTAGTCCTAGCAAACACTTCCAAAGTGTTTCAGTGGCCCAAGACGAGTTTTGCACGCATTCCTTAGCGACTAAGCAAAAGAGGATCCAGGCGAGACCCAAATTTGAATTTGGGCCCAAAAGCGTTAGGAGGCGAGAGAGAGACATGGATCTCTTCCTATTAGTCCTAGCAGTCACTTCCAAAGTGTTTTAGTGGTCCGAGACGAGTTTTGCACGCGTTCCTCAGCGACTAAGCAAAAGTAGACTCACGCGAGCCCCAAATTAGAATTTTTGCCCGAACACGCCAGGAGGTGAGAGTGTGACAAGGAACTCTTCCTATTAGTCCTAGTAGTCCCTTCCAAGGTGCTTCGGTGGCCCGAGATGAGTTTTGCACGCGTTCCTTAGCGACTAAGCAAAAGAGGACCCAGGCGAGACCCAAATTGGAATTTGGGCCCAAAGGAGTTAGGAGGCGAGAGAGAGACAGGGAACTCTTCCTATTTGTCCCAGCAAACACTTCCAAGGTGTTCCAGTGACCCGAGACGAGTTTTGCACGCGTTCCTTAGCGACAAAGAAAAAGAAGACCCAGGCAAGCCCCAAATTGGAATTTGGGCCCAAAGGCGCTAGGAGGCGAGAATGTGACAGTAAACTCTTCCTATTAGTACTAGCAGTCACTTCCAAGGTGTTTCAGTGGCGCGAGATGAGTTTTGCACGCGTTCCTGAGAGACTAAGCGAAAGAGGACCCACGCGAGACCCAAATTGGAATTTGGGCCCAAAGGCGCCAGAAGGCGAGAGAGAGACAGGGAACTCTTCCTATTGGTCCTAGTAGTCACTTCCAAGGTGTTTCAGTGGCCCGAGAGGAGTTTTGCACGTGTTCCTTAGCGACTAAGCAAAAGAGGACACAGCCGAGACCCAAATTGAAATTTGGGCCCAAAGGCACCAGGAGGCGAGAGAGAGACAGCGAACTCTTCCTATTAGTCCTAGCAGTCACTTCCAAGGTTTTTCAGGGGCCCGAGATGAGTTTCGTACGCATTCCTTAGCGACTATGCAAAGAAGGACCCAGGCGAGACCCAAATTAGAATTTGGGCCCAAAGGCGCTAGGAGGCAAGAGAGAGACAGGGAACTCTTCCTACTAGTCCTAGCAGTCACTTCCAAGGTGTTTCAGTGGCCCGAGATAAGTTTCGCACGCGTTCCTTAACGACTAAGTAAAAGAGGACCCAGGCGAGACCGAAGTTGGAATTTGGGCACGATGGCGTTAGGAGGCGAGAATCAGACAGGGAGTTCTTCCTATTAGTTCTTGCAAACACTTCCAAGCTGTTTCAGTGGCCCGAGACGAGTTTTGTACGCGTTCCTTAGCGACTAAATGAAAGGGGACCCAGGCAAGACCATAATTGGAATTTGGACCAAAAGGCGCCAGGAGGCGAGAGAGAGATAGGGAAGTCTTCCTATTAGTCCTAGTAGTCACATCAAATGTGTTTCAGTGCCCCGAGACGAGTTGTGGACGCGTTCCTTAGCGACTAAAAAAAGAGGACCCACGCGAGACCCAAATTGGAATTTGGGCCCAAAAGCGTTAGGAGGCGAGAGAGAGACAGGGATCTCTCCCTATTAGTCGTAGCAGTCACTTCCAAGGTGTTTCAGTGGCCCGAGATGAGTTTTGCACGTGTTCCGTAGCGACTAAGCGAAAGAGGACTCAAGCAAGACACAAATTGGAATTTGGGCCGAATGGCGTTAGGAGGCGAGAGAGAGACACGAAACTCTTCCTATTAGTCCTAGCAAACACTTCCAAGGTGTTTCAGTGGGCTGAGACGAGTTTTGCACGCGTTCATTTGCGACTAAGAAAAAGAGGACCCAGGAGAGACCCAAATTGGAATTTGGGCCCAAAGGCGCTTGGAGGCGAGAGTGCGACAGGGAAATCTTCCTATTAGTACTAGCAGTCACTTCCAAGGTGCTTCGGTGGCCCGATATGAGTTTTGCACGCGTTCCTTAGCGACTAAGCAAAAGAGGACCAAGGCGAGACCCAAATTGGAATTTGGGCCCAAAGGCGCCAGAAGGCGAGAGAGAGACAGGGAACTCTTCCTATTAGTACTAGCAGTCACTTCCAAGGTGCTTCAGTGGCCCGATATGAGTTTTGAACGCGTTCCTGAGCGACTAAGCAAAAGAGGACCGAGGCAAGACGCAAATTGGAATTTGGGCCCAAAGGCGCCAGAAGGCGAGAGAGAGACAGGGAACTCTTCCTATTAGTCTTAGCAGTAACTTCCAAGGTGTTTTAGTGGCCCGAGACGAGTTTTGCACGCGTTCCTTTGCGACTAAGCAAATAAAGACCCAGGCGAGACCCAAATTGGAATTTGGGCCTAAAGGCGCCAGGAGGCAAGAATGCGACAGGGAACTCTTCCTATTAGTACTCGCAGTCAGTTCCAAGGTGCTTTAGCTGCCCGAGACGAGTTTTGCACGCGTTCCTTAGCGACTAAGCAAAAGAGGACACAGGCGAGACCTAAATTGGAATTTGGGCCCAAAAGCGTTACGAGGCGAGAGAGAGACAGGGATCTCTTCCTATTAGTCCTAGCAGTCACTTCGAAGGTGTTTCAGTGGCCCGAGACAAGTTTTACACTCGTTCCTTAGCAACTAAGCAAAGGAGGACCCACGCGAGACCCAAATTGGAATTTCGGCCCGAAGTCGACAAGAGGCGAGAGTGCGACAGGGAACTCTTCCTATTAGTCCTAACAGTCACTTCCAAGGCGCTTCAGGGACCTGAGACAAATTTTGCATGCGTTCGTTAGTGACTAAGTAAAAGAGGACCCAGGCGAGACCCAAATTGGAATTTGGGCCCAAAGGCGCCAGAAAGCGAGAGAGAGACATGGAACTCTTCGTATTAGTCCTAGCAGTCACTTCCAAGGTGTTTCAGTGTCCCAAGATAACTTTTGCACGCGTTCATTAGTGACTAAGCAAAAGAGGACCCAGGCGAGACCCAAATTGGAATTTGGGCCCCGGTGGCGCCAGAAAGCGAGAGAGACACAGGGAACTCTTCCTATTAGTACTAGCAGTCACCTCCAAGGGGCCTCAGTGACCCGATATGAGTTTTGCACGCGTTCTTAGCGACTAAGCAAAAGAGGACCGAGGCAAGACCCAAATGGGAATTAAGGCCCAAAGGTGCCAGAAGGCGAGAGAGAGACAGGGAACTCTTCCTATTAGTCCTAGCAGTCACTTCCAAGGTGTTTCAGTGGCCCGAGATAAGTTTTGCACGCGTTCTGAATCGACTAAGCAAAAGAGGACCCAGGCAAGACCCAAATTGGAATTTGGGCCCGATGGCGTTAGGAGGCGAGAGAGAGACAGGGAACTCTTCCTATTAGTCCTAGCAAACACTTCCAAGCTGTTTCAGTGGCCCGAGACAAGTTCTGCACGCGTTCCTTATCCACTAAGCGAAAGAGGACCCAGGCGAGACCCTAATTGGAATTTGGACCCAAAGGCGCCAGGAGGCGAGAGAGATAGAGAACTCTTCCTATTAGTCCTAGCAGTCACTTCCAAGGTGTTTCAGTGGCCCGAGACGAGTTTTGCACGCGTTCTTTAGCGACTAAGTGAAAGAGGACCCACGCGAGACCCAAATTGGAATTTGGGCCCAAAAGCGCCAGGAGGCGAGAGAGAGACAGGGAACTCTTCCTATTAGTCCTAGCAGTCACATCAACTGTGTTTCAGTGCCCCGAGACGAGTTTTGCACGCGTTCGTTAGCGACTAAGCAAAAGAGGACCCAAGCGAGACCTTAATTGGAATTTGGGCCAAAAGGCGTTAGGAGGCGAGAGAGAGACATTGAACTCTTCCAATTAGTCCTAGCAGTCACTTCAAAGGTGTTTCAGTGGCCCGAGATCTGTTTTGCACGCGTTCCTTAGCGACTAAGCAAAAGAGGATCGAGGCAAGACCCAAATTGGAATTTGGGCCCAAAAGCGTTAGGAGGCGAGAAAGAGACAGTGATCTGTTCCTATTAGACTTAGCGAACACTTCCAAGGTGTTTCAGTGGCTCGAAACGAGTTTTGCACGCGTTCTTTAGCGACTAAGCAAAAGAGTCCCGAGGCGAGACCCAAATTGGAATTTGGGCCCAATGGCATTAGGAGGCGAGAGAGACAGGGAACTCTTCCTATTAGTCCTAGCAAACACTTCCAAGCTGTTTCAGTGGCCCGAGACGAGTTTTGCACGCATTCCTTAGCGACTAAGCAAAAGAGGACCCAGGCGAGACCCAAATTGGAATTTCGGCCCAAAGACGCCAGCAGGCGAGAGAGACAGGAAACTCTTTCTATTAGTCCTAGCAGTCACTTGCAAGTAGTTGCAGTGGCTCGAGATGAGTTTCGCACGCGTTCCTTGGCGACTAAGCAAAAGAGGACCCAGGCGAGACCCAAATTGGAATTTGGGCCCAAAGGTGCTTGGAGGCGAGAGTGCGACAGGGAACTCTTCCTATTAGTGCTAGCAGTCACTTCCAAGGTGCTTCAGTGGCCCGATATGTGTTTTGCACGCGTTCCTTAGCGACTAACCAAAAGAGGACCCAGGCGAGACCCAAATTGGAATTTGGGCCCAAAAGTGTTAGGAGGCGAGAGAGAGACAGGGATCTCTTCCTATTAGTCGTAGCAGTCACTTCCAAGGTGTTTCAGTGGCCCGAGATGAGTTTTGCACGCGTTCCGTAGCGACTAAGCGAAAGAGGACTCAGGCAAGACTTAAATTGGAATTTGGGCCGAATGGCGTTAGCAGGCGAGAGAGAGACACGGAACTCTTCCTATTAGTCCTAGCAAAAACTTCCAAGGTGTTTCAGTGGCCCAAAACGAGTTTTGCACGCCTTCCTTAGCGGCTAAGCAAAAGAGGACTCAGGCGAGGCCCAAATTAGAATTTGGGCCCGAACACGCCAGGAGGCGAGAGTGCGACAAGGAACTCTTCCTATTAGTCCTAGCAGTCACTTCCAAGGTGCTTCAGTGGCCCGATGTGTGTTTTTCACGCGTTCCTTAGCGACTAAGCAAAAGAGGCCCGAGGCGACACCCAAATTGGTATTTGGGCCCAATGGCATTAGGAGGCGAGAGAGAGACAGGGAACTCTTCCTATTAGTCCTAGCAAACACTTCCAAGCTATTTCAGTGGCCCGAGACGAGTTTTGCACGCATTCCTTAGCGACTAAGCGAAAGAGGACCGAGGCGAGACCCAAATTGGAATTTCGGTCCAAAGACGCTAGGAGGCGAGAGAGACAGGAAACTCTTTCTATTAGTCCTAGCAGTCACTTGGAAGGGATTTTAGTGGCCCGAGATGAGTTTCGCACGCGTTCCTTGGTGACTAAGCAAAAGAGGACCCAGGCGAGACCCAAATTGGAATTTGGGCCCAAAGGCGCTTGGAGGCGAGAGTGCGACAGGGAAATCTTCCTATTAGTGCTAGCAGTCACTTCCAAGGTGCTTCAGTGGCCCGATATGTGTTTTGCACGCGTTCCTTAGCGACTAAGCAAAAGAGGAACGAGGCAAGACCCAAATTGGAATTTGGGCCCAAAGGCGCCAGAAGGCGAGAGAGAGAGAGGGAACTCTTCCTATTAGTCCTAGCAGCCACTTCCAAGGTGCTTCAGTGGCCCGAGATGAGTTTTGGACGCGTTCCTTTGCGAATAAGTAAAAGAGGACCCAGGCGATACACACATTGGAATTTGGGCCGAAAGGTGCTTGGAGGCGAGAGAGAGACAGAGAACTCTTCCTTTTAGCGCTAGCAGTCACTTCCAAGGTGCTTCAGTGGCCCGAGACGAGTTTTGCACGCGTTCCTTAGCGACTTAGAAAAAGAGGACCCAGGCAAGACCCAAATTGGAATTTGGGCCCAAAGGCGCTTGGAGGCGAGAGTGCGACAGGGAAATCTTCCTATTAGTACTAGCAGTCACTTCCAAGGTGCTTCAGCGGCCCGATATGAGTTTTGCACGCGTTCCAAAGCGACTAAGCAAAAGAGGACCGAGGCAATACCCAAATTGGAATTTGGGCCCAAAGGCGCCAGAAGGCGAGAGAGAGACTGGGAACTCTTCCTATTAGTCCTAGCAGTCACATCCAAGATGTTTCAGTGGCCCGAGACGAGTTTTGCAAGCGTTCCTTAGCGACAAAGCAAAAGAAGACCCAGACGAGACCCAAATTGGAATTTGGTGCCAAAAGCGTTAGGAGGCGAGAGAGAGACAGGGATCTCTTCCTATTAGTCGTAGCAGTCACTTCCAAGGTGTTTTAGTGGCCCGAGATGAGTTTTGCACGCGTTCCGTAGCAAATAAGCGAAAGAGGACTCAGGCAAGACCCAAATTGGAATTTGGGCCAAATGGCGTTAGGAGGCGAGAGAGAGACACGAAACTCTTCCTATTAGTCCTGGCAAAAACTTCCAAGGTGTTTCAGTGGCCCAAAACGATTTTTGCACGCCTTCCTTAGCGGCTAACCAAAAGAGGACTCAGGCGAGGCCCAAATTAGAATTTGGGCCTGAACGCGCTAGGAGGCGAGAGTGCGACAAGGAACTCTTCATACTAGTCCTAGCAGTCACTTCCAAGGTGCTTCAGTGGCCTGAGATGAGTTTTGCACGCGTTCCTTTGCGAATAAGTAAAAGAGGACCCAGGCGATACACAAATTGGAATTTGGGCCGAAAGACGCTTGGAGGCGAGAGAGAGACAGTGAACTCTTCCTACTAGTGCTAACAGTCACTTCCAAGGTGCTTCAGTGGCCCGATGTGAGTTTTGCATGCGTTCCTTAGCGACTGAGCAAAAGAGGCCCGAGGCGAGACCCTAATTGGAATTTGGGCCCAAAGGCGCTATGAGGCGAGAATTGAACAGGGAACTCTTCCTATTAATACTAGCAGACACTTCCAAGGTGCTTCGATGGCCCAATATGAGTTTTGCACGCGTTCCTTAGCGACTAAGCAAAAGAGGACCGAGGCGAGACCTAAATTGGAATTTGGGCCCAAAGGCGCCAGAACGCGAGAGAGAGATAGGGAACTCTTCCTATTAGTTCTAGCAGTCACTTCCAAGGTGCTTCAGTGGCTCGATATGAGTTTTGCACGCGTTCTTTAGCGACTAAGCAAAAGAGGACCGAGGCAAGACCCAAATTGGAATTTGGGCTCAAAGGTGCTAGGAGACGAGAATTGAACAAGGAACTCTTCCTATTAGTACTAGCAGACACATCTAAGGTGCTTCGATGGCCCGATATGAGTTTTGCACGCGTTCCTTAGCGACTAAGCAAAAGAGGACCGAGGCGAGACCTAAATTGGAATTTGGGCCCAAAGGCGCCAGAAGGCGAGAGAGAGACATGGAACTCTTCCTATTAGTCCTAGCAGTCACTTCCAAGGTGCTTCAGTGGCTCGATATGTGTTTTGCACGCGTTCTTTAGCGACTAAGCAAAAGAGGACCGAGGCAAGACCCAAATTGGAATTTGAGCCCAAAGGCGCCAGAAGGCGAGAGAGAGACAGGGAACTTTTCCTATTAGTCCTAGCAGTAACTTCCAAGGTGTTTCTGTGGCCCGAGACGAGTTTTGCACGCGTTCCTTTGCGACTAAGCAAAACAAGACCCAGGCGAGACCCAAATTGGAATTTGGGCCTAAAGGCGCCAGGGGGCGAGAATGCGATAGGGAACTCTTCCTATTAGTACTCGCAGTCAGTTCCAAGGTGCCTTAGTGGCCCGAGATGAGTTTTGCACGCGTTCCTTAGCGACAAAGCAAAGGAAGACCCAGGCGAGACCCAAATTGGAATTTGGGCCCAAAGGCGCTAGGAGGCGAGAATGCGACAGTAAACTCTTCCTATTAGTACTAGCAGTCACTTCCAAGGTGCTTCAGTGGCCTGATATGAGTTTTGCACGCGTTGCTTAGCGACTAAGCAAAAGAGGACTGAGGCGAAACCCAAATTGGAATTTGGGCCCAAAGGAGCCAGAAGGCGAGAGAGAGACAGGGAACTCTTTCTATTAGTCCTAGCAGTCACTTCCAAGGTGTTTCAGTGGCCCGAGATAAGTTTTGGACGCGTTCCGTAGCGACTAAGCGAAAGAGGACCCAGGCAAGACCCGAATTGGAATATGGGCCCAATAGCATTAGGAGGCGAAAGAGAGACAGGGAACTCTTCCTATTATTCGTAGCAGTCACTTCCAAGGTGTTTCAGTGGCCCAAGATGAGTTTTGTACGCGTTCCGTAGCGACTAAGCGAAAAAGGACCCACGCGAGACCCAAATTGGAATTTGGGCCCAAAGGCGCCAGGAGGGGAGAGAGAGACAGGGAACTCTCCCTATTAGTCCTTGCAGTCACTTCAAATGTGTTCCAGTGCCCCGAGATGAGTTTTGCACGCGTTCGTTAGTGACTAAGCAAAAGAGGACTGAGGCAAGACCAAAATTGGAATTTGGGCCTAAAGGCGCCAGGAGACGAGAATGCGACAGGGAACTCTTCCTATTAGTACTCGTAGTCACTTCCAAGGTGCTTTAGTGGCCCGAGACGAGTTTTGCACGCGTTCCTTAGCGACTAAGCAAAAGAGGACCCAGGCGAGACCCAAATTGGAATTTGGGCCCAAAAGCGTTACGAGGCGAGAGAGAGACAGGGATCTCTTCCTATTAGTCATAGCAGTCACTTCGAAGGTTTCTCAGTGGCCCGAGACGAGTTTTGCACGCGTTCCTTAGCGACTAAGCAAAAGAGGACCCAAGCGAGGCCCAAATTGGAATTTGGGCCTGAAGGCGCCAGGAGGCGAGAGTGCGACAAGGAACTCTTCCTATTAGTCCTAGCAGTCCCTTCCAAGGTGCTTCAGTGGCCCGAGATGAGTTTTGCACGGGTTCCTTAGCGACTAAGCAAAAGAGGACCCAGGCGAGACCCAAATTGGAATTTGGGCCCAAAGACATTAGGAGGCGAGAGAAAGGCAGGGAACTCTTCCTATTAGTCCCAGCAAACACTTCCAAGGTGTTTCAGTGACCCGAGACGAGTTTTGCACGCGTTCCTTAGCGACAAAGCAAAAGAAGACCCAGGCGAGACCCAAATTGGAATTTGGGCCCAAAGGCGCTAGGAGGCGAGAGAGAGACAGGGAACTCTTCCTATTAGTCCTAGCAGTCACTTCAAATGTGTTTCAGTGCCCCAAGATGCGTTTTGCACGCGTTCGTTAGCGACTAAGCAAAAGAGGACCGAGGCAAGACCCAAATTAGAATTTGGGCCCAAAACCGTTAGGAGGCGAGAAAGAGACAGGGATCTCTTCCTATTATACCTAGCAAACACTTCCAAGGTTGCTTCTGCAAAGGGGGGATGTTTAAAACCCTCTGGATGTTGGCTGGAGTGAAACTAACTTGCTTACCCCTGACCATGGTGTGCCTGGGGGGGTAAATGTCATCTTCCAGGCGCAGGGCATTAGCATAGAACTCCTGGGTGACGTCCTTCCACCCATTGCCTGCACAAGAAGTGAAAAGTTCCCAGCCACGTCTGTCTATCTCCTCCTGAAATTGTGGAAATGTCCCCTGCTGGATTTCAAAATTCCTGTCCTCGACGATCTGGCGCCGCAGGATGTTCTCTTTGAAATATTGTTCATGCTCTGGGGACCTAAACCTTGGGTCATGAGTAGGAGGGGGTTGTCATGAAGAGGCTTCAGCTGTCCTACTCCTCTTGGTTCTAGGTGTGTTCCTTCTAGGATTGGCCGACATTATCTGCAGAGAAGAGAGAATATGTGAATGAATAATGCAGGGGCTGCAAAATAATTTGATATCATCTTAAGTGATTTGTGTGCAAAAGGGTGTGTAGTGCTACATATGACCCAGAGGGCAATCAATTTCAATCATAGCCTACAAACATAGAGCTCAAATGGTATAGATAAGAGCAATTAAGCACAAAGAATGGTGTGACATACGTACACTATGTATAGCAATCAAATGTATAGCAAAATATGGCTTCTAAGCTCAAGGACCATAATGCAGCAATTAGTGAAATTAAAGTCACGAAAAGCATGTTCAACACCCAGAAAGATCAACAATCATGGTTAATTATGTAATGTGCATGAGGATCAAGTGCAGCAAAAGTAAAATGGCATGGAATTGAAAAGCAAAACAGCAAAATGGAGGGGCCAAAACTAAATAGAAATAGGCACGAACCAAATTTAGGCATTAACACACATGAACAAGAAGTTTAAAAACACTATTGGCATGTTTAGAGCATAAAAATGAGGGAGGGGAGCATAACAAAAACAACAAATGAGAGTTTTGGCAAAGAGGGAGTGGGCGTGGCCACTATTGGGGCCAAAAGTGGGAACGCTCACTTGAATGGGATTAATACGCCTCTTTGGGTGTAATTTAGTGACCTCTCCCTCTCTAATTCAAGTAAGAATGCTCAATTGTACAAGAATTACACCTCAATTTCAAGAAAAAACAAGTAAAATTGAAAAGCCCCAAATTGGGGAATCTATGAACCCTAACCATAAATGGAGAGAAATTGAGAGAATTACCTCGTTTGAAGCCTTGGGTGTGGTGAGGGGAGGTGCGTTTTGGCCCTAGGAGTGAGTGGGTGTGAGTGGGTGTGAGTGGGTGACATGAAAATGGTGCGTGCTGGACGTTGGGCGGTGTGAATGCGTCGTGAAGTGGGAGGTGTGTGTGTGAAATAGTGAGCGTGTTCACTTTGAAGTGAATTAGTGCCTACTATGGGTTGGGCCCAAGGGGAATAGTGCAAATGGTGTACGTGCCTATTCTAAACAAGTAACGTGGGGCATCTAAAAAGCCAAAATTTGGTTCCAAATTGCGCGTAGCCACTATGAAGCTTCAAAGTGGGAACTACAGTGAAGGTGTATGGATTGTCATTTGCGCGTGGCTACTTTGGAGCTTCAAAGTGGGAACTCCAGAGAGGCTACAATGCAAGGAAATTTGCGCGTGGTTACTTTGGAGCTTCAAAGTGTCCACGCGCAAATGATTGAGCTCCTGGGCGCCAAAGTGGTCACTCCCACTCTTAAAAGTGGGAACTACAGAGAAGGAGTTGCTTACCTTGAGCCAAAGTAGTCATTATAGCCAACGAGAGTGGCCACTTTCATGAAGGATGAATTGCATCTAGCAAGAATGAGTGCCCAAAGTGGTGCTGCTGCTAGAATTCCTACAAAATTGTGCATCCACAAAGAATTATTTACACAAAATTGAAGCATATCATAAATTGCTTAGCTCATTACACCTCAAATGAAGACAAAAATGTAATTGAAAGAATGCAAAGGAGAAATAATGAAAAGACAAAATTCCTTATCCACTTGTGAGTTGCCTCTCACAGAGCGCTTCTTTAACGTCATTAGCTTGACGTTCGAAGTGATTTAGGCAAGGGTCTTGGTTGGAGGGAATGATGGGGCAATACACATCCATCTCTTCAATCTCCTCCACAGGAACTGAGTTCTCTAAAAAATGCTTCAAGCGATGTCCATTCACTGTGAAACATTTGGTAGTGGATTCACTCTTGATTTCTACTGCACCATTAGGAAACACTTGTGTGACTATAAATGGACCAATCCACCTTGAGCGAAGCTTTCCAGGCATGAATTTGAGGCGGGAGTTGAACAAGAGCACCTTTTGACCAACACAAAATTCTTTCCTGGCTATCAACTTGTCATGGTATCTCTTGGTTCTCTCCTTATAAATTCTGGAATTTTCATATGCCTCTAGACGTAACTCTTCCAACTCTTGCAATTGAAGCTTTCTTTGCTCTCCAGCTGAGTCATAGTGCATATTACAAGCCTTCACTGCCCAGTATGCCTTGTGCTCTATCTCCACTGGTAAATGGCAAGCCTTGCCAAAGATTATTCTGTAAGGAGACATGCCCAAGGGTGCTTTGAATGCAGTTCTGTGTGCCCACAAGGCATCATCTAGTCTGCGGCTCCAATCTTTTCTGTGGGGCTGTACAACTCTTTCAAGTATTTTCTTTATTTCTCTGTTGGAAAGTTCTGCTTGGCCATTTGTTTGCGGGTGGTAGGCTGTGGAAACTTTGTGTAGAACTCCATATTTTCTCAGTAGGACTTCCATTGTCTTGTTGCAAAAATGACTCCCTTGGTCACTAATGATGGCACGTGGGATGCCAAACCTACAAAATAGGTTGGAGCAAACAAATTCTACAACCACTCTAGCATCATTAGTCTTGGTAGCTTTAGCTTCTACCCATTTTGAAACATAGTCAACAGCAAGTAAAATGTATAAGAAACCAAAAGAAGAGGGAAAGGGACCCATGAAGTCAATACCCCAGACATCAAAGATGTCACAATATAGGATAGGTTGCTGAGGCATTTCCTGCCTCTTGGTGATCATTCCTCCTGACCTCTGGCAGCTCTCACAGACAGAATATGTTCGCCAAGAGTCCTTGAAAATGGAGGGCCAGTATAATCCTGAGTCCAACACCTTTCTTGATGTTCTTTGAGGTCCAAGGTGTCCTCCCACAACCGAATTGTGGCAGAACTGCAGTATGGATGGGATCTCTTCATTAGGGATGCATCTTCTGATCACTTGATCATTACAGAACTTCCATAAGTAAGGGTCGTCCCACACATAATGTTTGGCATCGCTCTTAATTTTGTCCCTTTGAATTTTTGATGCATTTGTAGGGAAAATTCCTGAAACCAAAAAATTAACCAAATCAGCATACCAAGGTACATGGGATGTGCACAACTCTAAGAGTTGTTCATCAGGAAAATCATCCTTGAGGGGAATGAGTTCAGGGACTCCCTCTATTCTGCTTAAATGGTCTGCCACTGTTGTTATCAATCTACACTAGCAAGTGCACTAGGATTGCAGCAAGTGATGAGTAAAATTAAGATCCAAATATCGTCTCCACAGGGAATTTAGATTCAAGTATCACTTCATAGAATTATAACCATTTAAGCTTTTTCGAAATTGTAAGGAGAGTGGTAACATCTAATAACAGCAAACTGGAACAATTAAAAGTAAAATGAACTTGAAGCAAACAAGACAATGCACACACAGTTATGTGATAACAGAGGGAGAAACCATAGCTAGGGAATTGCTTCACCAAAACTCCAATGTTTAATCAATAAAGTTCTGAATTAACAAGCAATTGGAAAGAATGACAATCAGTTTCACTTTATACTATTCAGAGGTTAATTCCTTAACTCAGTGAACCTAACATTCAATTAAACCATTCTAATTCCTTAGATCTAATTCAATTCAATGTTGCTTTAAGTGTAAGAAACCAAAAGATTGCAAGATCAAAGTTCCTTATCCCTAAGAAAACTAAAATCTCGGTGATGAGTTCAGATCTGAAGAACAAATTCAATTTCCATTGACAAAGGTTCCTCTGAATTTAGTTAATCAAATTTCCATTCAATTCACACGTGAAGTTCAGAATCAATCACTCAATCTATTCCAAAGCTTGAAATCCAGATCCAAATCAATTCAGCATGTTCATTTCAGATCTACAATCCCTAACTATGAACGAATTACACAGCCATGGCAGCAGAAGAAGAAAAAGAAAGAGAAGAAGAGAAGAAGAAACTCAGAAATGCCATGGAAGCTTGCTCCACTAAATTCCTCTTCGTGAAGCTCCAAGATCTGAATCCCCACTCCTCTCTCTCACTTCCTCTAACCAGAAACTAACTAAAAAACTGAAAATGAACAGAATCCCTTTTTTCGGATCGCTTCTGGTATTTATAAAATTTCCCAGATTTTCACGTTATCACTTTTATGAGAAATAGTAGTTACGCAGAGAGTTTTTGGTTGCGCGTTAACACTTTTCCCAGAAATAGTGGCCACGCGCATTTTTTCTGATATTGAGAGCTCTCTGGAACTATCACTCTTGATGATAAAAGTGACAACGCAGAGCCAAGGTAGTTGCGCGTTATCACTTTTTCTGATAAAAGTGACTACGCGCAGTTCGCCAAGTTGAAGACTCTCTGGAACGATCACTTTTGATGACAATAGTGGTTACGCAGAGCTTTCCTGATATTTTGCCTCTCTGGAACTATCACTTTTAATGATAAAAGTGGTAACGCCCAGACTTCACTTCTTCTTTGAGCTCTGAAGTGATCACTTTCACTGACAATAGTGATCACGCCCAGTCTGCAATTTCTTATTCTTGAGTTTTTGGAGTCCAGACTTGCTTCTTTCCTCTTCCTTGTCATCAAACTTCCAAGAATATGATCCTTGCTCAATTTATTCCTACAAAAACAAGATTAAAAACTTAATTCCTAAGCAAAAATTTCACAATTGCTAAAATAACTACATATGTAAACAAAATTCAATTCCTTCTCTTTTTCTAAGTTTTTCTGCTTTCTTTATATATTTTTCTTATCATTTGTGTTAGAATTATGCTAAAATATCAGTCAAAATATGGATTCATCACTACGCCAAACTTGAATTTTTGCTTGTCCTCAAGCAAATCAAATTAAACCAAGGGTAATTCTTCCACTTTTAGAAACCATTTCACAACTGCTATATCAGAATTTTTCAATTTGCAATTTTGTGTTTTCTGCAAAATTTTTAATCAAGATATTCATCCAATTACTCATCATTGCAATCTCAATGCATTCATCAAATTTTAAGCAAGAATTGCTATCTAAGTGAATATATCAGCCAAGTTCACATGAGAAACATTAAATCATGATCACTTCTCACTGGACAGTGTTTCTCTCATCACTCAACAGTGTTTGGGTGTTGTTTTCACTCTAAATCATCAATTTCACTGCACTCTACCATATGCTTGCCCAATTTCTCTATCTCCTCTGCTTAGTACAGCCAATCACACATCAAGAGGACCTTTTACAGTTTATAACAGGGCTTAGGTTAAGGTAGATACTGAACAAAATAAGAAACAAGTTACAATTTCAAAAGATCAGAAGCATTTTGAGTGAATGACTTTAAAACTAGTCTGGTTTAGCATCAATTCACATTAAATTCCTCAGTTATGCAGCAGACTAATCATTTTTGTGCAGTAGAATTTTTATTTTCCTCTTTTTTTTTTTTTCTCTTACTTCCATTTACTCTTTTCTTTTCGTTGAATTTCTTTTTCTTTTTCTCTGCAACAGTTTACTGCTAATTTCTTCTTTTTGATCTCCATTTTGCTATTTTCAACTCACATTCTATTTTTGAACTCATGTTTTCCACAGTTTTGCTGCATAATTTTTAATTTTTCTGCAGCACTTTTGTTCTTTCATTCTGACTTTTTGAACTCAAACTTAGATAGCTTGCTACTCCCCTACCCAAACTTAAAATTTTGCTTGTCCTCAAGCAACTTAATTGGATGCTACCCCAAACTTAATTTTAAAACTCATTCTTGATTAAACTCACAATGCCTTTGATCAATTTGAATGGTAAAATTGGTTTTTCAGCAAGGCGTGTAAGGAAGTTAACTCAAGAAAAGGGAATATTAAGCTCAAAACGGGGTAAACTAGGGCAATTAATCATAAGGGAAGGCATTTTAAGCTAACTAAGTATATCAAACATGGCCTCTATCATGTGTGTGAGAACTGTAACATGCATATTCAATTAAGAACAAGGGCAAGTTCTAGAGAATGCAGTAAAATCTTATTAATCACACAAGGAAAGAAGTAGGTAGCTCAAGTCTCACTAGGCATTTATAAGTGATCATGTGGATTAATGAAAACACAATGCACTTTTCAGAAATATATGCACCTAGTGGCAACTGCCTCATTTTTGAAAATACAAGTGTGATCTCATTTTGAGAATGGGAAAAACAACTTTAAAAAATTTTTCACACAGAATTCACAGCCAGCAGTTTATTATTTATTCTAGTATTTTGGTGTTTTTCAACAACAATTCAGTGTAATGTGAGGCTACACATGAATAAGAGGTAGAGAATGAAACCCCCTTTCATGGCAGCTTGTGCAAGAGTCACCATCCAATGTGTGTGAGTGTTGTGTGTGATATTCTCTGCACAAAAACACCAGATTTCCATTAACTCGCAGCAAGATAAAGGTAATTAGTTAAGAAGCTAATATAATTGCAAAATAGGTAAGTGAGAATTAAACCAAAGTGTACCAATTAGTGATTACAACCCAAAAAGTTTAAACTACCAGAAATTTACAAAATCTAATAACAGAATTTCAATTCCTAGACTAATCTTCTGCTGCATCTTCTTCCTCTGATCTTTCCTCTTCAGAACCTTCTTCTTCTTCTTCTTCTTCTTCTTCTTCTTCCACTACCTCTTCAAATGGTGGCTGAGGAAAGTGGGTTCTGTATATTGGCATATTCTTGAAAACAGAAGAACGAAGGCACTGGGCATTCTCTGCTAAGTCTGGAGTATGATACATTTCTTCTTTGGTCATTCCCAATTTCTGACCAATATTCAGCATAATACATTCCATTAGCATGACTCCAGCTTTGAGGCTATTATGCAGCTCAGTCTGCCTTTCAGCAAGTTGGTTCTGCCCTTCAGCTAGCTGCTTCAGAGTGTCCTTCATCATCATTGGTTTCTCTTTCTTGAATTGTGAAGGGATTGGGGCTGCAGAGGTGCAGGAAACAGTTGCATAAATCTCTTTGATCAGAGCTGCAGAAATGGATGGTGCAACTCTGATTTTCTCTTGATAATCACCAAACTCTACTCCTGCGTCTTCACAAAGTAGTGTAATTACTGAATTAGGCTAATGAATCCCTTTTTGTCTTCAGTATTCCCAAGATACAGTCACTTATTACCTCTCCCACATCTATGTAGATATTGGAGACTATGGCAAAAAGTAGAGCAGCCCTCTTCACAGCTAGTGTGGAGCTATGTTTGACAGGCATGAACGAATTTAAAATAAACATGCTCCATACTTTGGCAAAGGGCAGAAGATTCTTGGTGACAATATGCTTTGGCTTCTTAGATTGGTTGAGCTCCCATGTGGTGCCTGGTTTCCCAATCCTTTCCAGAATTTGCACAAAATCAATATATGGACTTTCCTTAAATGTTTTGAAGTCCAGTTGTGCAGCATGTTGTGCAGAATTAATTTCCAGCACCCTGTTGATATTTGCTGGTGAGAAGTCAATTCTCATGCCTTTGACCATGGAGCTGAACTTAGGGGTTCCTTTCCCGTTAAACTTCATGGCATTGGCATAGAATTCCTGAGTTATTTCCCTCCAACCCAGGCCAGTTGTTGCACAGAAGAATTCCCAGCCTCTTTTCTGGATTTCCTCTTTAATTTCAGGATAGTTGTTCCCAGCTATTTGGAATGCTCTGTCGGGAACAATTTTTCTTCTTAGAATATTGGCTCTGAAAAAGTTTTCATGAGCCAAACTTCTGAATCTCGGATCATGTGGGGCTGGTGGTGAGGATCCTAAAGGTACAGCTGTTCTTGGTGGAGGTGATGGTGTAGGTGAGGGTGCAGGTGCATGTGATCTGGTTGAAGGTGGTGGAGAAGGTGAGGGTGAAGATGTAGGTGCAGATGATCTTGTCTGAGGTGAGGGAGAAGGTGAGGGTTCAGATATCTGAATAGGTGAAGAGCTTGAGACACCATCAGTTCTGGCCCTTTTTTATGCTTCAGCTTGGAGATTTCTGCTGGATCTTCTTGTTGGGGTCATGGAATATGCAGCTCGCTTCTTCTTAGGGGTGGTAGAAGATGCAGCTTGCTTCTTCTTAAGAGGACCCAAAGGTGTGTTGAATGAAGTCCTAACCATTTTGGAATTTTCTGCATTGAAGGAGTAATTGTCAGTTAAAAATTTTAGAATCAAGAATAATCCTATGCTGCAGAAAATTTAATCAAGCAATTTGCAGAAATTAAAATTTTCTAATACTTCTCATCATGCAATCTGCTAATAGAACCAACACCCAATTGCACAACTTATTCAAAACATGCAAAATCTAACAGTAAAATTTCAGAGTGCACACTCTTATCAATTAACAGGGTAACGCAGAAAGATAATTACATGCCTTGACCAAAATTCCCAAGTTGTATTCATTTTGCAATCAAGTATACATTTCAGATAATCCCAATTTAATGTCTAACTCAATTTCAGCACAGCTATGTATTCTAATTTTCAATTCTACAGTTTCAGAAAGTTCTGTTGCTATCAGTTCAGATTCTGCAGAAATGTGGTTCATAATATATGCAATGTAATTTCAATTATCCCATCAGACTAACATACATGACAGAGAGCAGCTATCTGAAGTATTATCCATTCTATTTTGAACCAAATAGCTTCAGAATTTGAAATTTAAGTTTGCTGTCAGGGCATGTATTATACAATGCACATAATAGATACTCAACATTAATTCATCACTTTCAGAGAAATTTAGATATTTCTAAGCTGAAAATTCAAGATGTGTTCACTATCATTAAAAATTACATGCAGAGCAATATTTTCAAGTTTCAACCAATTTTCAAACATAAATTGCAACCCAATCATTCTCAGCAAACAGTTATTCCATCAAAGTAGTGCAGAATTACTTGTCCTGGTATTTTCCTAACATTCGATTGCATTACATGCAGTGTATGTTTGCAATTAATCTCATTCAACAGTCTTAGCTCAAACAACTTTTCACTGAATTCTTTTTAGGTCATCCCAATTTTTGCAGAACTTTTATTCAATTATGTACAATGCAGATTCGAATGCTCCATAAATGACAGGGAAGACTTCTTCAGTGTATTGCTCCTACAGTGCCTCAGTACCCTATTCTACATTTTTCCAAGTTTGTAAACAGAGAAAACCCTAGCTACAGTTACAGAGGGATGAGAGTAAGTGTACCTTGCAGGAAGATGTAGTATTGAATGAGAAATGTTGGTTGATTCTAGGTCGACGCACACAGAGAGTGAGATTTGCAGAGAAAACTTAGACAGAGATGAAGTTTCAAGCATGAAAAGTGTGTGTGCGTGCTCAGGTTAGGGATTATATATGGTTACGCTGGGCACGTGACAATTTTTTTAAAAGAAATGAACGTTGTAAAATTAATTGATCCCAGCGTAATCACTATTATTCAAAAGAGTGAATGTTCCAGAGAGTGAATTTTTTCAGGGTGAGGCGCGCGTTATCACTATTGCTGAGCAAAGTGATAACGCGCAGCAAAGTGATAACTTTTTTCAATAAAAGTACTAACGCAAAGATATTAGAAGTTTACTTACCTGTGCGTAGTCACTCTTGACAGAAAAAGGAAGCGTTCCAGAGAGTTCATTTTCCCATCTGTCTCTGCGTGATCACTTTTATCAGTAAAAGTGATTGTTCTAGCAGAAAACCTCATATTGCCGTTTCTGCGTAGCTTCTTTTCTGCAATAAAGTGACTCCTCTCATTAATCAATTACCTCTAAAACCTCAATTAATTAAATTTTCACTCTTGAATCTATCAAAGACACACTCTTCACATTGAATCTCAGTTCATGTATCTCAATTATGCCTCAGAAAATCAGATTCAGTGGACTATTCACATACATTATGCAGAAACTTCCAGAAATTGGTAAAATCAGATTATGCAGAATCTTAAACTCTTAACTACACATTCACCTCATCAATTTTCAGATTAAACAAACAAATGCACCTCAGAAACTCAGATTCAGCAATATTTGTGTAGAATTTTTGCAGCATATCAGAAATTTACAAAACAATAATATGCAAAATTCTAAAAACACTATAGAAAGCTTAAACTGGGTTAGAAATGTGAGTTGCCTCTCACAAAGCGCTTCTTTAATGTCACTAGCTTGACATTAGTTGTTCCTCACTCAAGAGGAACCAATTTCAAGCACGATATGTTTCTTGCAAACTCTTCTCCATGATAGATCTTCAGTCTTTGGCCATTGACCTTGAATTCCCTCCCTGTTTTCTGATCTTCTATAAGAATTGCTCCAAAGGGAGAGGTTTCCTTTATTAAAAATGGTCCAGACCATCTAGATTTCAATTTCCCTGGAAATAATTTTAATCTTGAATTGAATAACAGCACTTGCTGGCCAGGTCTGAAATCTTTTTGCAGAATGAACTTGTCATGGATTCTCTTAGTTCTTTCTTTGTACAACTTTGCATTCTCATATGCTTGCTGTCTGAATTCCTCCAATTCATGCAGCTGCAGAACTCTCTTCCTTCCAGCATTTGACAGATCGAAATTAAGCCATTTTGTAGTCCAATATGCTCTATGTTCCAACTCTAGGGGTAGGTGACAGGCCTTTCCAAATACTAACTGATATGGAGACATACCAATTGGAGTTTTAAAAGTAGTTCTGTATGCCCACAATGAATCATCCAGCCTCTTTGACCAATCCTTCCTTGAGCTGTTCACTACCTTCTCCAGAATTTGCTTGATTTCTCTATTTGAAACCTCCACTTGTCCACTTGTTTGTGGATGGTAAGGAGTAGCAACCTTATGCTTCACACCATATTTCATTAATACAGCTTCAAGATACTTGTTGCAGAAGTGAGTACCTTTATCACTTATTAGCACTCTAGGCACACCAAATCTTGAAAAAATGTTCTTTCTTATAAAAGAAATCACTACCTTTGCATCATTTGATCTGGTGGAAATTGCTTCTACCCATTTAGACACATAATCCACTGCCACTAGAATGTATTCGTGTGAAAATGATGGGGGAAATGGTCCCATGAAATCAATCCCCCATACATCAAACAATTCCACTTCTAAGATGTTGGTTAATGGCAACTCATGTCTTCTTGAGATATTTCCAGTTCTTTGACATTTGTCACAGTTTTCTACATACCTTTTGGCATCTTTGAAGAGTGTATGCCAAAAGAAACCTGCTTGCAACACTTTTGCAGCAGTTCTTGAACTTGCATGGTGGCCTCCATATTCTGAATTATGACAATGCCATAATATCTCAGCTTGCTCACTTTGTGGAATGCATCTTCTAAGTAACCCATCTACTCCAATTTTGAACAAGTATGGGTCTTCCCACACATAGAATTTGCTGTCATGTAGGAACTTCTTCTTTTGCTGCCAAGTAAACCTCTTTGGTATGAATTGAGTGGCTTTAAAATTTGCAATGTCAGCAAACCAAGGTATGTTATCCACTGCGAACAGCTTTTCATATGGAAATTCTTCATTTATTTCCAATGATTCAGTGGTTGAACTCTCCAAGGGTAATCTGGATAGGTGGTCAGCAACACTGTTTTCTTTTCCTTTCTTGTCTTTGATCTCTAGCTCAAATTCTTGAAGGAGTAGAATCCATCTTAAGAATCTGGGCTTTGCATCCTGTTTTGTCAAGAGATATTTAAGAGCAGCATGATCAGTATATACAATCACTTTCGAACCCATTAAATATGATCTGAACTTATCAAAAGCATATACAACAGCTAAAAGTTCTTTTTCTATTGTTGTGTAATTCACTTGTGCAGGATTTAACACTTTGCTTGAATAATAGATAGCATGTAATTTCTTATCTTTTCTCTGTCCTAAAACAGCACCCACTGCACTATCACTTGCATCACACATGAGTTCAAAAGGTAGTTTCCAATCTGGTTTTGCAAGAATAGGTGCAGAAATCAGTTTCTCTTTTAAAACAGAAAATGCATGCAAACAATTATCATCAAATATGAAATCTGCATCCTTTATAAGTAAATTACTCAAGGGTTTAGCAATCTTGGAAAAGTCTTTTATGAATCTTCTATAAAAATCAGCATGTCCTAAAAAACTTCTAACTCCCTTAACATTGATAGGTGGAGGCAATTTACTAATGACTTCTATTTTAGCTTGGTCCACCTCCATTCCTTTCTCTGAAATTTTATGACTAAGGACAATGCCTTCTTGTACCATGAAATGGCACTTTTCCCAATTTAACACAAGATTAGTGTCTTGATATCTCTGCAAAATAGTGGATAGATTAGCTAAACAATCATCAAAAGAATCACCAAAAACAGAGAAATCATCCATGAACACTTCTATGATGTTTTCTACCAAATCAGAAAAAATAGAAAGCATGCATCTTTGGAAAGTGGCAGGGGCATTACACAAACCAAATGGCATTCTCCTATATGCAAAGACTCCAAATGGACATGTAAATGCAGTTTTCTCTTGATCTAAAGGATCTACAGCTATTTGATTATATCCTGAATACCCATCAAGAAAACAATAAAATGAATGTCCAGCAAGTCTTTCTAACATTTGATCTGCAAATGGTAGTGGGAAATGATCTTTTCTGGTTGCATCATTTAATTTCCTATAGTCTATGCACATTATCCATCCAGTCACAGTCCTAGTAGGGACAAGTTCATTCTTTTCATTAGGTACAACTGTCATACCACCTTTCTTTGGAACAACTTGGACTGGACTTACCCAATTGCTGTCAGAAATTGGGTATATTATTCCTGCATCTAACAGCTTTATGACCTCTTTTTTAACTACCTCTTTCATGGCTGGGTTTAACCTCCTTTGTTGCTGCACAACAGGCTTAAAATTCTCTTCAAATAAAATTCTGTGCTTACAAAATGAGGGATTTATACCTTTCAGATCTGCAATACTCCAGCCAATTGCAGATTTGTGTTCTCTCAAAATTCTGAGCAATTTTTCCTCTTGTTCTTCCTTAAGTTCATTATTGATGATGACTAGATTTTCATGTTTCTCATCCAGAAATGCATACTGCAGGTGTGAAGGGAGTTGTTTCAGTTCTAGCCTTTGCTTTTCCTCTTCTTTATCATCCTTTTCTAGCTTCTCCTTCACTGAATTTTCTGCAGATTTTCGAATTGGCAGAGCTTCTAGTTGCTGCTGCACTTCCTTAATGCATTCTTCATGCAGAAGTTCAGATTTGTTGCTCCCTGCAGATATTATTTCTTCTAACACCGTAAGTTCATCAATTTCATTAATATGGCGTTGTGTAATGAAAGCATCCAGTATATCTACCTTCATACATGTGCTATCTTCAATTGGATATTTTAAAACTTCAAACACATTAAACACTACCTTCTCATCTTGAACTCTAAGCATAAGTTCACCTTTCTGCACATCTATGAAAGCTCTCCCTGTTGCAAGAAATGGTCTCCCTAGGATCAAAGGAATGTTAGAATTGATGAAACAATTTTTACTACTCGTCATGCAAAAGATTGTCGTTAATCCTCATCAAATATGCAAAGAAATGAATGCAGTACTAGGGTGTTATCCTAGGTCGTCTCCAAGGAATTTTTGGTTGGGAACATACATCGAACAAGTGTAAACATGTATTTTAAAGCAAGTAAATTGGGGGGAGGTTTGTCAATTTCCAGATTTTAATCAAGAGCAAAGTGTAAATTTAATGAAATTCAATCAATTAAAATGAGTAATCCCTAGTCAAGCAATGAGTTCTATCATTATTCTTTCTAATGATTCAATAATCCCCTTTCTTTCCCTTGAATTAAGTTAATCTAACAAGCGAAGACTAACTTTAACATCCCAATTAAAATTAAGCATCTTAATGGGCTCCAATCTCTATCCCAAAGATTAAGCAACCTCAAGGATTAATCAAAATTAAGCAATTTTGAATTAGAATTTCGTTAAGTAAATTAGGGTTCATTAAGCAATGTTCCCTTCATGCAAATTCCATTTCATTCAGAGATTGGGGTTAATAAATTCAAGGAAAGAAAGATTTGTATTGCAATTAATCCCAAGAATTCAAGATTCATGTGCATTGACTAGGAATTACAAGAAAGTTTAGCCCTCCATATGGATGGGCTTCACAAATGAGAGAAAGAAATGCAAGAACGTAAACATCATTAATGTAAACTTAACAAAAATCAAAGGAGAAATTGGAAATTAAAACCTATAGAGGACCCTTGGCTGTCACCCAAGACTCCAATGTCGTAAGCAATTATCCCAATTTGGCAAAGGAAAAATGTGTAAAGTGTCAAAAGTCCCGTACTCTAATTTCTAAAATCTATTTATAGTGGATGACATGTCACCAAAGTGTCCACTTTTGCCTTTGAAAGTGTCCACTTTGGGCCTTGAAAGTGTCCACGCGCAGAATGGAAGGAATGTCGCTTCTCTGGAGTTGCTACTATTTGTGCTGAAAGTAGCTACTTTGGTGCGCGTAGCTACTTTGAGAGCCCATAGTAACCACGCGCAGGAAGGCTTCAAAATCAGCGTGCTGGAGCTTCTGAAGTTGCCACTTTTGGTCTTTAAAGTAGCTACTTTGGATGCGCATAGCCACTTTGAGAGCCCATAGTGACCACGCGCATCATGCTTCAAAATTGGCGTCCCTGGAGCTTCTGGAGTTGCCACTTTTGCTCCTCAAATTGGCTACTTTGGGACCTTTAATGCCCAGGCTTGCTGTAGTTGCTACTTTTGCTCCTCAAAGTGGCTACTTTGTGGGCAACTTTCATCCAAGGACCAAGATTTCTCAAATTTAACTTGGGCATTCTGCAAAATCATCAAGATAATTAAAATTGCAATCTATATCTATGTAATTAAATGCAAATTAACCAAAAATTAATAAACCTATGATATTTATTCAAAATGTGATTTCTATATTATTTTCACTATCTAAGTCCATTTTTTCTATCAAGAAGCATAAAAAAGGCAAGTAAAAATATAATAAAAAGTGGATTCATCACAACCCCAAACTTAAACTTTTGCTTGTCCTCAAGCAAATCAAAATTAAAGCAAAACAAATGAAGAGGGTTGGATTTATCCATTTTTTTTTTTTAAGAGATTTTCATTCCAACTTCATGCTTTAATTAGCATTTCCAACATCTTCACAACCAAAGACTCATTCAACAGAGGAATCATATTCATGTCAAATATTCCATGCAAAGTCCCACTAAATTGAAACAAAAGAATCAAGCAAGGTTTCATGTGACTCTCATAATGCAAAGAAACTATCCATCTCACAAGGTGGTGTTTCACTCATCACTCAACAACATTTAGGCTAAGTGTTTTCCCTCAATCCATGCATTTAGCCTCACCCTACCATAGGCTTGCCCATATTCTCGATCTCCTTTGCCTAGATACAATGAACCACCTATCATGAGGGCTTTGTTGGTCACAAATGGGGTTAGGATAGGCTCAAATTTTAACCAAGGAGGGTGACAAGATCAAGTGGGTACTCAAGAGGAGGGAGTTCTTTTGAGTGATTTAGTGCAACAACTAGAGTGGAATGCCTTAAATGATGTAGCTTAAGAGGTTAAAGCATTCTTTTACCACATTAAATTTTTTTTATTTGCCTTATGTGGAGATCCTTTTTCAACTCAAATGCCTTGCTATATTTTTCTTTCTTTCTTTTCTCCTTTTTCATTCATTCATATTTTTGTGATATCAAGGACTTTGACAATCAAAAAAAATTTTTTTTTTTTGACATGTATTATGAACATGTATGCTGTCCACCACCCCAAACTTAAGACATTGCTTGTCCTCAAGCAACTACAAACATAATCAACACCCCAAACTTAGTTTCTTGCACTCAATCTTGAGGCAACTCAAAAGAAATACCTCTATTAAGGAAAGGGAAATATATTTGTTGACTAAGTTTGGCAAAAGCAAGAAGTGGGGAACAGGGAAGTGAAGTGCAAGGGTGGGGGGGAAAGGTATGTGCAAAGAAGGCCTCAATCATTTAGATGAAAAATTGCACAATGCATATTGAATTAAGAAACAGGGCAAGTTCTAGAGGATGAATGCAACAATACATGTAATATGCACACAGAAAAAGAAGTAAGAGGCCCAATTCACTACCATGGTAAAAGTGATAATAACTTGCAAAATGAGAGCACAATTCACCCGACAAGAAAATATGTTCAAAATGGTAGGGACAGTAAATATGTACAAAAATGAGAATGAGTAGGAGTTAGATGGGAAATTCAATCAGAGCATAAAAGCAAAATACGAAAGAGAACTAGATTAAAATAAAAAGAGAAGAAATGAAATAAGGGAAATATATTTTTTTATTTTTATTTTTATTATTATTAGTACTGTGCAGGAAAAGTAAGCTACAAATAAATGCAAAATAGAGACAAAGAGTTCACCCCCCTTTTATAGATGGTGTATTCAAAGTTCAGGGTAAAATGATGCTCCTCTTGATGGAACTGAGGGCATCTCTGCACAATGATAACAAGAGTTCAGAAAAAGAACGAAAAGGGAGGTAACATAACTGTTTGAAGGAAAATAACATAAAAGCAGGAAAGGAAAGACAATAAAAGGACAAGTGGTTCCTAATTACTTGGGAAAATAAAAGAAAATAAGTACAAGCAGAGAAATAAAAGGAAACACGAAAAGTGGACTAAATGGCATCTTCATCAGAGGTGGATGAGGTGGCACCTTCATCTTCTTCTACTTCTTCTGCTTCCTCTGAAGAACTGGAGTTGCGGACATCTCTGGGAGCATTGGGATTGAATGGGGGCAAGTCATTCTGAACAGCAGCTCGGAGGAAAGGGGCAGGGAAACGGTGGGCCTGATATATCTGGTCTGAAGTCATCCCCATCTTCTTGCCAATGTTCATCATCATGGTCTCCATGAGGAGGAGCATGCTGGTTTGACCAGAGTGGATGGCAGACTGCCTCTGTGCTATTTGCTGCAGCTGCTCCTTGATTGTTGCAGGGGTCTCCTTCTTGTATTCGGGTGGCAAGGTGAGACCGGGGTCTGAAGACTACTTTGGCTTAAAAAGGTCCTAGTGGAAATGGGAGGAAGTGCTCTAATTCTCTGTTGGTAGTCTCCAAAATCAACACCTGCATCCTGGCACAACATAGTGATTAGAGAGGGAAAAGCTAAAGAATCTCTGCTCCTTTTAAGGACTTCCAGCATGGCGCTGCTGATGACCTCCCCAACATGGATGGGCATGCCAGTGAGAATGGCATAGATGAGTTCTGCCCTCTTTACTGCAATGGTGGAGGTGTGGATGACTGGCATGAATGAGCTAACAACAAAGATACTCCACACCTTGGCAGGAGGGAGAAGGTGTTTAGTGGTCAGATTCTTGGGCTGCATTTTACAATCAAATTCCCAATTTTCTCCTTCAATGCAGATTGCTTGAAGTATAGGCTGGTAATCCTTTTCCTTTTGTTTGGAGAATGCAGTGAAATCCAATTGGCCAGGTTGCTTCTGCAGAGGGGGGATGTTTAAAACCCTCTGGATAGTGGCTGGAGTGAAACTAACTTGCTTACCCCTGACCATGGTGTGCCTGGGGGGGTAAATGTCATCTTCCAGGTGCAGGGCATTAGCATAGAACTCCTGGGTGATGTCCTTCCACCCATTGCCTGCACAAGAAGTGAAAAGTCCCCAGCCACGTCTGTCTATCTCCTCCTGAAACTGTGGAAATGTCCCCTGCTGGATTTCAAAATTCCTATCCTGGATGATCTGGCGCCTCAGGATGTTCTCTTTGAAATATTGTTCATGCTCTGGGGACCTAAACCTAGGGTCATGAGTAGGAGGGGGTTGTGATGAAGAGGCTTCAGCTGTCCTACTCCTCTTGGTTCTAGGTGTGTTCCTTCTAGGATTGCCCGACATTATCTGCAGAGAAGAGAGAATATGTGAATGAATAGTGCAGGGGCTGCAAAATAATTTGATATCATCTTAAGTGATTTGTGTGCAAAAGGGTGTGTAGTGCTACATATGACCCAGAGGGCAATCAATTTCAATCATAGCCTACAAACATAGAGCTCAAATGGTATAGACAAGAGCAATTAAGCACAAAGAATGGTGTGACATACGTACACTATGTATAGCAATCCAATGGATAGTAGAATATGACTATTAAAGCTTTGAAACTCAAGGATCATAATGCAGCAATTAGTGAAATTAAAGTCACGAAAAAACATGTTCAACACCCAGAAAGAGCAACAATTATGGTTAATTTTGTAATATGCATGAGAATCAAGTGCAGCAAAAGTAAAATGGCATGGAATTGAAAAGCAAAACAGCAAAATGGAGGGGTCAAAACTAAATAGAAATAGGCACGAACCAAATTTAGGCATTAACACACATGAACAAGAAGTTTAAAAGCATTATTGGCATGTTTAGAGCATAAAAATGAGGGAGGGGAGCATAACAAAAACAACAATTGAGAGTCATGGCAAAGAGGAAGTGGGCGTGGCCACTATTGGGGCCAAAAGTGGGAACGCTCACTTGAATGGGATTAATACGCCCCTTTGGGTGTAGTTTAGTGACCTCTCCCTCTCTAATTCAAGTAAGAATGCTCAATTATACAAGAATTACACCTTAATTTCAAGAAAAAACAAGTAAAATTGAAAAGCCCCAAATTGGGGAATCTATGAACCCTAACTATAAATGGAGAGAAATTGAGAGAATTACCTTGTTTGAAGCCTTGGGTGTGGTGAGGGAAGGTGCGTTTTGGGCTTAGGAGTGAGTGGGTGTGAGTGAAAATGGTGCGTGTTGGGTGTTGGGCGGTGTGAATGCGTCGTGAATGGGAGGAGTGTGTGTGAAATAGTGAGCGTGTTCACTTTGAAGGGAATTAGTGCCTACTATGGGTTGGGCCAAAGGGGAATAGTGCAAATGGTGTACGTGCCTACTCTAAACAAGTAACGTGGGGCACCTAAAAAGCTAAAATTTGGTTCCAAATTGCGCGTAGCCACTTTCATCCAAGAAAGTGACAACTACAGTGAGGGTGTGAGGCATGCCATTTGCACGTGGCTACTTTGAAGCTCCAAAGTGGGAACTCCAGAGAGGCATCTTTTGTGGAGATTTGCGCGTGGCTACTTTGGTTCTCCAAAGTGGGAACTCCAGAGAAGGCTACAATGCAAAATGATTTGCGCGTGGCTACTTTGAAGGCCCATAGTAACCACGTGCATCATGATTGAGCTCCTGGGCGCCAAAGTGGTCACTCCCACTCTTAAAAGTGGGAACTACAGAGAAGGAGTTGCTTACCTTGAGCCAAAGTAGCCACTATAGCCTACGAGAGTGGCCACTTTCATGAAGGATGAATTGCATCTAGCAAGAATGAGTGCCCAAAGTGGTGCTGCTGCTAGAATTCCTACAAAATTGTGCATCCACAAAGAATTATTTACACAAAATTGAAGCATATCAAAAATTGCTTAGCTCATTACACCTCAAATGAAGACAAAAATGTAATTGAAAGAATGCAAAGGAGAAATAATGAAAAGACAAAATTGCTTATCCACTTGTGAGTTGCCTCTCACAGAGCGCTTCTTTAACGTCATTAGCTTGACGTGTGAAGTGATTTACTCATGGCAAGGGTCTTGGTTGGAGGGAATGATGGGGCAATACACATCCATCTCTTCAATCTCCTCCACAGGAACTGAGTTCTCTAAAAAAATGCTTCAGGCGATGTCCATTCACTGTGAAACATTTGGTAGTGGATTTACTCTTGATTTCCACTACACCATTAGGAAACACTTGTGTGACTATAAATGGACCAATCCACCTTGAACGAAGCTTTCCAGGCATGAATTTGAGGCGGGAGTTGAACAAGAGCACTTTTTGACCAACACAAAATTCTTTCCTGGCTATCAACTTGTCATGGTATCTCTTGGTTCTCTCCTTATAAATTCTGGAATTTTCATATGCCTCTAGACGTAACTCTTCCAACTCTTGTAATTGAAGCTTTCTTTGCTCTCCAGCTGAGTCATAGTGCATATTACAAGCCTTCACTGCCCAGTATGCCTTGTGCTCTATTTCCACTGGTAAATGGCAAGCCTTGCCAAAGATTATTCTGTAAGGAGACATGCCCCAGGGTGCTTTGAATGCAGTTCTGTGTGCCCACAAGGCATCATCTAGCCTGCGACTCCAATCTTTTCTGTGGGGCTGTACAACTCTTTCAAGTATTTTCTTTATTTCTCTGTTGGAAAGTTCTGCTTGGCCATTCGTTTGCGGGTGGTAGGCTATGGAAACTTTGTGCAGAACTCCATATTTTCTCAGCAGGACCTCCATTGTCTTGTTGCAAAAATGACTTCCTTGGTCACTAATGATGGTACGTGGGATGCCAAACCTGCAAAATAGGTTGGAGCGAACAAATTCTGCAACAACTCTAGCATCATTAGTCTTGGTAGCTTTAGCTTCTACCCATTTTGAAACATAGTCAACAGCAAGCAAAATGTATAAGAAACCAAAGGAAGAGGGAAATGGACCCATGAAGTCAATACCCCAGACATCAAAGATGTCACAATATAGGATAGGTTGCTGAGGCATTTCCTGTCTCCTGGTGATCATTCCTCCTGACCTCTGGCAACTCTCACAGACAAAATATGTTCGCCAAGAGTCCTTGAAAATGGAGGGCCAGTATAATCCTGAGTCCAACACCTTTCTTGCTGTTCTTTGAGGTCCAAGGTGTCCTCCCACAACCGAATTGTGGCAAAACTGCAGTATGGATGGGATTTCCTCATCAGGGACGCATCTTCTGATCACTTGATCATTACAGAACTTCCATAAGTAAGGGTCGTCCCACACATAATGTTTGGCATCGCTCTTAATTTTGTCCCTTTGAATTTTTTATGCATTTATAGGGAAAATTCCTGAAACCAAAAAATTAACCAAATCAGCATACCAAGGTACATGTGATGTGCACAACTCTAAGAGTTGTTCATAAGGAAAATCATCCTTGAGGGGAATGAGTTCAGGGACTCCCTCTATTCTGCTTAAGTGGTCTGCTACCAAGTTTTGTGCTCCACTTCTATCTTTAATCTCCAAGTCAAATTCTTGAAGTAAGAGCATCCACCTTATCAGCCTGGGTTTAGAATCTGTCTTTTTTAGCAAAAACTTCAAAGCAGAATGATCAGTGAACACCACAACTTTTGACCCTAACAGATATGATCTAAATTTATCTAATGCAAATACGATGGCCAACAATTCCTTTTCAGTTGTGGTGTAATTGGATTGTGCAGTGTCTAAGGTCCTAGAAGCATAATAAATGACATGAGGGACCTTACCAACCCGCTGTGCAAGGACAGCTCCCACTGCATAATTTGAGGCATCACCCATCAGCTCAAAGGGTATTGACCAATCTGGAGGTTGGATGATTGGTGTGGTGGTTAAGGCTTTTTTAAGGAAGTTGAAAGCCTCCTTGCAGTCCTCATCAAAGTCGAATTCAACATCTTTTTGCAGCAGCTTTGAAAGAGGAATTGCAATCTTGGAAAAATTCTGGATAAACCTCCTGTAAAATCCTGCATGGCCCAAAAAAGAACGAACCTCCCTCACGCATGAGGGGTAAGGAAGGTGTGAAATAACATCCAATTTTGCAGGATCAACCTCAATACCTTTTTCAGAGATTATGTGTCCTAGAACTACACCCTGCTCTACCATGAAATGGCATTTCTCAAAGTTAAGTACAAGGTTAGTTTCAATACACCTCTTCAAGACTTTTTCTAAATTGACTAAACATGCATGAAAGGAGGTGCCATAAACTGTGAAATCATCCATGAATACCTCTATGCAATGCTCCACTAAATCAGAAAAAATACTCAACATGCATCTCTGGAATGTGCCAAGAGCATTACATAGGCCAAAAGGCATTCTTCGATAAGCGAAGGTGCCAAAGGGACATGTAAATGTGGTTTTCTCCTGGTCTTGAGGGGCAATACAAATTTGAAAATAACCAGAGTAACCATCTAGAAAGCAATAGTGGGATTTACCTGCCAATCTTTCAAGCATTTGATCAATGAAAGGTAATGGAAAGTGGTCCTTCCTTGTGGCCTGGTTCAGCCGCCGGTAGTCTATGCAGACCCTCCAGCTGTTCTGGACTCTGGTGGGTATCATTTCATTCTTCTCATTCCTGACCACTGTAAGTCCAGATTTCTTTGGGACCACTTGCACAGGGCTAACCCAAGTGCTATCAGAGATTGGGTAAATGATCCCAGCTTGAAGCAACTTGGTGACCTCCTTCTTCACCACATCTAGGATGATGGGATTCACCCTCCTTTGAGGTTGTCTCACCGATTTAGCATCTTCTTCTAACAAAATTCTATGCATGCACATGGAGGGACTAATTCCTGGTATATCAGCAAGTGTCCACCCAATGGCTCTTTTGTGCTTTTTTATCACTTCTAGCAACTTCTCCTCTTGATCACTATCAAGCTTGGTGGAGATGATAACTGGGAGCTTTTCATTTGGTTCCAAATAGACATATTTCAAATGCTCCGGTAGAGGCTTTAACTCTAATGTGGGAGGTTGCTCTATAGATGGAAGTGATTTAGCCTTTTCATTTGACAAAATTTCTGCAACATTCAAAAGAAAGGGGTTAGATTCAACTGTATTTGCTACATCCAATACTTCACATTCTACCCCTATGGAATCATCAATTTCATCAACATTAAAAATTTCAGAGCTTTCATTCAAATAATCAGAATTTTCAGCATAAGTATCATACAAAGAATTTTCATATGATTCACAAACAAAAGCATCTATACAATGGGAAAAGTTAAGAAAAGAGTTTCTCAAAATTTCGGTCCAGCTCTCATCCACTAATGCATCAAATACATCAATATGGAAGACAGAATGTTCTTCAATCGGATGTTTCATGGCATCCAATATGTTGAAGCGCACAATGTTATCCCCAAATTCCATGGTGAGTGAACCGACATGTACATCAATCTTCGTTCTTGCAGTCTTCAAGAACGGTCTTCCCAAAATGATAGGTGCAGAATTTTTGAGTGACTCTTCTTCTTGCATGTCAAGGATGTAGAAGTCAGCTGGAAATATGAGGTCATTCACCTTCACCAACACATCTTCAACAAGTCCAGCTGGGTGTGTTGTGCTTCTATTGGCCAACTGAATCACTACACCTGTGGGCTGTAAGGGACCAAGAGATAGAGAAGAAAAAATAGACAATGGCATAACATTAATGGATGCTCCTAGATCTAGCATTGCATTGTCTATCCTATTATTACCAATGATGCATGGAATAGTAAATGTTCCTGGGTCTTTACACTTCTCAGGCATTGTGGTTCTTTGTTTCTCAAAAAGTGCAGAAACATTCCTACCCATGTTGATTCTTTCATTACCCTTCAGACGCCTTCTATGTGTACATAAATCTTTCAAGAACTTGGCGTACTTGGGTATTTGTTTAATTGCCTCTAGCAAGGGTATGTTTACCTCAACTTTTCTGAAAGTGTCCAAGATTTCTTTGTCACTCTCCTCAGCTTTCTTACTTGGTTTGGCAATCATAACCCTTTGAGGGAAAGGTGGTGGAATTGCCCTTTCAGCTTCTTCTACCACTTCTTGAGTGGTGGGTGCATTTTCTTCCTCCCTTTCATCAACCAAGGGGCTTGGGATCTCCTTCTCCCTAGGCATTTCAGGCTCTTGCATTACCTTCCCAGACCGCAGAGTAATTGCACTGACATTCTTTGGGTTTGTGACTGTCTGTGCTGGGAGGTTGCCTGAACCTTGGGACTGAATTTGATTTATAGAGGAAGCCAACTGTCCCATCTGGTTCTCAATTGTTCTGATACTGGCCTCTGTGCGCTGTTGAAAATTAATGTTGCTCATGGCCATTTGCTTCACAAGCTCCTCCAATGATGGCTCATTCTTCTGACAAGAAGAGGCTTGGGATGAGGATGCTTGCTGCTGTTGGTGAGGTTGTTGCCCATGTTGTTGATCATTCCATTGGCATGGCTGATGTGGCCTACCTTGACCAGCTTGGTAATTGTTGCTTTGCTGATTTTGCTGGTTGGAATTTCCTCCCCACCTCAAGTTTGGATGATTTCTCCAGCCCGGGTTGTACCGGTTTGAAGAAAGATCCCAGTTTGGTTGTTGCTGCTGCTGCTGAAAAGGAAATTTGTTAGTGTAAATATTTGCAGCATAGGCTTAGGGGTTACCTTCAGGAGTATCTGACTCCTGCAATGTGGGGCAGCTGTCTGTATAATGATCTGCAGCTGAGCATATTCCACAAAGTGTAGCTGGAACTGGTGGTGGAGGTGTTGAAGAGACAACACTCTTTTGCATTGCAGCTAATTGCTTTACCATGGAGGCTAGCTCATCAATCTTGTGCTCCAATTTGTTTGGTTCTGTAGCTTGAACTTCATGCACACCTCTAGTAACACAAGAATTCTGTCTAGTTGCAAATTGCTGGGAGTTGGCAGCCATGTTTTCTATCAAGTTCCTGGCTGCCACAGGGGTCTTATCTACGAAAGCTCCTCCACTCGCTGCATCGATCATACTCCTATCCATTGGGTGTAATCCCTCATAGAAGTACTGGATCAGCAATTGATCGCTAATTTGGTGGTGGGGGCAACTTGCACATAGTCTTTTAAACCTCTCCCAGTATTCATAGAGAGTTTCTCTTTCTAGCTGCCTAATTCCACAAATCTCCTTTCTTATGGATGCAGCTCGGGAGGCCGGAAAGAACTTCTTTAGAAAGAGTCTTTTGAGGTTGTCCCAACTTGTTATTGATCCCGGTGGAAGGTAGTACAACCAGTCCTTTGCAGTGTCCATTAATGAGAAAGGGAAGGCCTTCAATTTGACATGCTCCTCTGGGACACCTTGAGGTCGCATGGTGGAGCACACAATATGAAACTCCTTCAAGTGCTTGTGAGGGTCTTCACCTGCAAAACCATGGAATTTAGGTAGAAGGTGAATTAATCCAGTTTTCAAAACAAAAGGAGCGTCTACATCTGGATATTGGATGCACAATGTCTGGTATGTGACATCCGGTGCAGCTAGCTCCTTAAGAGTCCTCTCGTCACCTGTCATTGCTCCAAAACTAGAGTTAAGTGAAAATGGAGAAGAGTAAATAGAATTTGGTGTCACAGATTGCAAAGATGCAGTAGGTGATGATAATGATTCAGAGTGTTCAGAGTGATCCCTATGTGTCCTAAGGTTCCTATAAAAAGTCCTATCAATCTCCTGGTCTAATGGATACAAATCTCCAGGGTTTGATCGGGTCATGCACTAGATATCAACTAACTAAATTGAAAGCAAATTGAGTAAATGAAATGACAAGAACAATTTAAAATTTCTCTGCAGAATTATGCAGCAAAAAGTGCAGAAAAACAGAGAAATATGCAGTAAAATGAGTGCAGAAAATTGAAAGTGAGTAATTGAAAAATTGCGGCACTAGAATGAAGGGAATGATGCAGAAAATCATGCAATGATAATGCAGAAACAGACCATAAAATTCGTATGACTATCAACACAATACAAACACTCAAAATGAAACAAATGTACTAACATGCAAAACACAAAAACAGAGCACCAATCATGTTCAACATAAGTTCAGCACCAAAAAATTCCCCAGCAACGGCGCCAATTTGATGAAACGATTTTTACTACTCGTCATGCAAAAGATTGTCGTTAATCCTCATCAAATATGCAAAGAAATGAATGCAGTACTAGGGTGTTATCCTAGGTCGTCTCCAAGGAATTTTTGGTTGGGAACATACATCGAACAAGTGTAAACATGTATTTTAAAGCAAGTAAATTGGGGGGAGGTTTGTCAATTTCCAGATTTTAATCAAGAGCAAAGTGTAAATTTAATGAAATTCAATCAATTAAAATGAGTAATCCCTAGTCAAGCAATGAGTTCTATCATTATTCTTTCTAATGATTCAATAATCCCCTTTCTTTCCCTTGAATTAAGTTAATCTAACAAGCGAAGACTAACTTTAACATCCCAATTAAAATTAAGCATCTTAATGGGCTCCAATCTCTATCCCAAAGATTAAGCAACCTCAAGGATTAATCAAAATTAAGCAATTTTGAATTAGAATTTCGTTAAGTAAATTAGGGTTCATTAAGCAATGTTCCCTTCATGCAAATTCCATTTCATTCAGAGATTGGGGTTAATAAATTCAAGGAAAGAAAGATTTGTATTGCAATTAATCCCAAGAATTCAAGATTCATGTGCATTGACTAGGAATTACAAGAAAGTTTAGCCCTCCATATGGATGGGCTTCACAAATGAGAGAAAGAAATGCAAGAACGTAAACATCATTAATGTAAACTTAACAAAAATCAAAGGAGAAATTGGAAATTAAAACCTATAGAGGACCCTTGGCTGTCACCCAAGACTCCAATGTCGTAAGCAATTATCCCAATTTGGCAAAGGAAAAATGTGTAAAGTGTCAAAAGTCCCGTACTCTAATTTCTAAAATCTATTTATAGTGGATGACATGTCACCAAAGTGTCCACTTTTGCCTTTGAAAGTGTCCACTTTGGGCCTTGAAAGTGTCCACGCGCAGAATGGAAGGAATGTCGCTTCTCTGGAGTTGCTACTATTTGTGCTGAAAGTAGCTACTTTGGTGCGCGTAGCTACTTTGAGAGCCTATAGTAACCACGCGCAGGAAGGCTTCAAAATCAGCGTGCTGGAGCTTCTGAAGTTGCCACTTTTGGTCTTTAAAGTAGCTACTTTGGATGCGCATAGCCACTTTGAGAGCCCATAGTGACCACGCGCATCATGCTTCAAAATTGGCGTCCCTGGAGCTTCTGGAGTTGCCACTTTTGCTCCTCAAATTGGCTACTTTGGGACCTTTAATGCCCAGGCTTGCTGTAGTTGCTACTTTTGCTCCTCAAAGTGGCTACTTTGTGGGCAACTTTCATCCAAGGACCAAGATTTCTCAAATTTAACTTGGGCATTCTGCAAAATCATCAAGATAATTAAAATTGCAATCTATATCTATGTAATTAAATGCAAATTAACCAAAAATTAATAAACCTATGATATTTATTCAAAATGTGATTTCTATATTATTTTCACTATCTAAGTCCATTTTTTCTATCAAGAAGCATAAAAAAGGCAAGTAAAAATATAATAAAAAGTGGATTCATCAAGAATCCACCTCCATGTCCAGAATTACAAAATCAGCAGGAAAAATGAACTTGTCAACTTTAACTAATAAATCTTCAACAACTCCATATGGATAAGTGTATGATCTATCAGCTAGCTGCAGTGTAATGTTGGTGGGCTTCACTTCCTCTATGCCAAGTTTCTACAGAACAGCCAATGGCATCAAATTTATGCTTGCTCCCAAGTCACACAATGCTCTTTCCATAGTACAGTTTCCTATTTCACAAGGAATGCTAAATGATCCAGGATCTTTCAGCTTTTGAGGAAGCTTTCTCTTGAGAATGGCACTGCACTCCTCTGTCAAAGGTACTGTTTTATCATGCTCTAGCTTTCTTTTTCTGGAAAGTAATTCTTTCATAAACTTTGCATATGAGGGCATTTGCTCCAAAGCTTCTGCAAAAGGAATGTTAATTTGTAATTTCTTAAAGACATTCATAAACCTTTCAAATTGTTCCTCTTGTTTAGGATTCTGAACTCTTTGAGGATAGGGCAGCCTCTTGTATTTTTCTGGATCTATTGGCTTACAAGCTTCCTCAAAGAGTTGCTTTTTGGTTTTCCTTTCAGAATTCATGGGAACTTTTTCTTTTTATTCTGAATGGTCTTTCTTCAATAGCTTAAAATTTCCTTGTTGCAGATCTTGTTTAATGTTTCTTTCTGCTACATCATTTACTTTCTTTTCTGCTGGTTTAGGGCTTGCAACTACAGTTCCACTCCTTGTAGTTATGGCTTGACATTGCTCTTTAGGATTGATTACTGTATTGCTTGGAAATCTTCCTTCATCCCTGCTGGATAATTGTCCAATCTGTGTCTCTAGTTTCTTCATGGAAGCTTCCTGGTTTTTGAAGCTTGTTTGAGTCACCTTCATGAATTGCAGCATAGTCTCTTCCATCTCAATCAACCTCTCATTCATAGGTCTGGAAAATTTTTGATTTCCTTGAGGTTGAGTGGACGAATTTCTCTGAAAATAATGCTGTTGTGTTGCTGGACCTGCATTAGAAAAAGGCAAATTTGAATTAGAATTCTTTGCAGCAGAATATTGATTATTCCAATTAGAATACTGCTGAGTTCTATTATTTGAAAATTGAAATCCAGGGGGATATAATAGCTGTTGTCTCTGAAAATTATTCATATAATTCACTTGCTCTTGTGGTTCACTTGTGGATGCCTCACATGCACCATTTGCATGATTTCCTCCACAAAAGTCACAACTTAGCTGACTGGTAGGCATACTCCCTGTTTGCAGATTGTTGATTTGTTGTGTTAAGGCAGCTAATTGTTCTGAAAACATTTGATTTTGTAGCTGATTTTGTGCAAGAAAAGTTTCCAGAACTTTAGCTTCATGACCAGAGTTTCTTCCTTGATTCCTTGAGTTTGAATTCTGATACATTGAAGATGCCATCATGTCAATAATCCTCTGAGCTTCTTCCAAGGACTTTGTATTTAATGAACCTCCAGCAGCAGCATCAACCATTGTTCTTGTTACTGCATTCATCCCATTATAAAAAGTCTCTAATTGCATCCAATCTGGAATACAATGATGTGGACACCTTCTAAGCAGTTCTTTGTATCTTTCCCATGCTTCATACAATGATTCTCCTTCTTGCTTCACAAAGGATGTAATTTCTCCTCTCAACTTAACAGCTTTAGATGGAGGGAAGTACTTAGTTAAAAACTTATTCACAAGTTCTGTCCAGGTTGTGATGCTTCCTTGTGGTTGAGCTTGTAACCAACATTTTTCTCTATCTCTCAAGGAAAAAGGAAATAGTCTTAATTTGATAGCTTTTTCACTAACTCCATTCATTCTTATGGTGTCACATAGCTGCAGAAAATTTGAAATATGCAGGTTAGGATCATCAGAATTTCCTCCAGCAAACTGGTCCTGTTGGACTAAATGTAATAGGGCAGGTTTAATCTCAAAATGGTTGACTTGAATAGTTGGCCTAATTATAGAAGAGTTAAAACCTTGCATGTTAGGAATAGCATAATCCCCTAATGTTCTAAATCTGTTCTGTTTTGCCATTTCTATTGCTGGATTTGGTTGTCTCAAGGGTGTAGATGTTCTTTTCACTCTAGAATTACTCTGAGATTCTGGAGAATGGACAGCTTCTAACTCACTATCACTTCCTATGGCTTTTTCTGCTCTAGACTCTTTTCTCAATCTTCTCAAAGTTATGTCTATGTCAGGATCAAAGACCAGAATTGATTTATTCTTGTTTTTACCATGCATATACAAATCAGTTTAAAGCAAAATTAAACCACAATTGATATTTAGAAATGTACAACAGAATTCATGCAAATTCTATCAGTAAAAGCATAAAGAAACTTAAATTTAGCAGTTGCAGAATTGTAAAATCATGTACAAATATGCAGAATGGCAATTACAACTATGAAGAACAATGAAAACAGAAATTATGAAGATAACAATGGTGTAAAAATTCTATGCAGCAGACAGAAATATTATGCAGAATATTACACAAGGTGCAGTAAAATTATGCAGAAAGCAATTTGAAAGCAAAGCAACAAAATAAATGCTCAATCTAGTTACTTTTCTACTACTAATGATATTGAAATGCAAAATTCCCCGGCAACGGCGCCAAAAACTTGTTGTTGTCTTTCTACACTAGCAAGTGCACTAGGATTGCAGCAAGTGATGAGTAAAATTAAGATCCAAATATCGTCTCCACAGGGAATTTAGATTCAAGTATCACTTCATAGAATTATAACCATTTAACCTTTTTCAAAATTGTAAGGAGAGTGGTAACACCTAATAACATCAAACTGGAACAATTAAAAGTAAAATGAACTTGAAGCAAACAAGACAATGCACACACAGTTATGTGATAACAGAGGGAGAAACCATAGCTAGGGAATTGCTTCACCAAAACTCCAATGTTTAATCAATAAAGTTTTGAATTAACAAGCAATTGGAAAGAATGACAATCAGTTTCACTTTATACTATTCAGAGGTTAATTCCTTAACTCAGTGTACCTAACATTCAATTAAACCATTCTAATTCCTTAGATCTAATTCAATTCAATGTTGCTTTAAGTGTAAGAAACCAAAAGATTGCAAGATCAAAGTTCCTTATCCCTAAGAAAACTAAAATCTCGGTGATGAGTTCAGATCTGAAGAACAAATTCAATTTCCATTGACAAAGGTTCCTCTGAATTTAGTTAATCAAATTTCCATTCAATTCACACGTGAAGTTCAGAATCAATCACTCAATATATTCCAAAGCTTGAAATCCAGATCCAAATCAATTCAGCATGTTCATTTCAGATCTACAATCCCTAACTATGAACGAATTACACAGCCATGGCAGCAGAAGAAGAAAAAGAAAGAGAAGAAGAGAAGAAGAAACTCAGAAACGCCATGGAAGCTTGCTCCACCTAAATTCCTCTTCGTGAAGCTCCAAGATCTGAATCCCCACTCCTCTCTCTCACTTCCTCTAACCAGAAACTAACTAAAAAAAACTGAAAATGAACAGAATCCCTTTTTTTCGGATCGCTTCTGGTATTTATAAAATTTCCCAGATTTTCACGTTATCACTTTTATGAGAAATAGTAGTTACGCAGAGAGTTTTTGGTTGCGCGTTAACACTTTTCCCAGAAATAGTGGCCACGCGCATTTTTCTGATATTGAGAGCTCTCTGGAACTATCACTCTTGATGATAAAAGTGACAACGCAGAGCCAAGGTAGTTGCGCGTTATCACTTTTTCTGATAAAAGTGACTACGCGCAGTTCGCCAAGTTGAAGACTCTCTAGAACGATCACTTTTGATGACAATAGTGGTTACGCAGAGCTTTCCTGATATTTTGCCTCTCTGGAACTATCACTTTTAATGATAAAAGTGGTAACGCCCAGACTTCACTTCTTCTTTGAGCTCTGAAGTGATCACTTTCACTGACAATAGTGATCACGCCCAGTCTGCAATTTCTTATTCTTGAGTTTTTGGAGTCTAGACTTGCTTCTTTCCTCTTCCTTGTCATCCAACTTCCAAGAATATGATCCTTGCTCAATTTATTCCTACAAAAACAAGATTAAAAACTTAATTCCTAAGCAAAAATTTCACAATTGCTAAAATAACTACATATGTAAACAAAATTCAATTCCTTCTCTTTTTCTAAGTTTTTCTGCTTTCTTTATATATTTTTCTTATAAATTTGTGTTAGAATTATGCTAAAATATCAGTCAAAATATGGATTCATCAGTTAGGAGTTGATGAAACTTGAATTGATGTATTGATTCAATTTTTGCTTCTAAACTTTGAGTTCTTGGATTAATTGAGTTGTTAATTCTGCTTTCTATGTGATCTTTGAATGGAAATTCAATTAATTAATAAGAGATGAACTTTTCCTAATGGAAATTGAAATTGATTCTCAGATTTGAATTAACTACCAGAATTAGTGGTTTCTTAGAGATAAGTACACTTAATTCTGTAATTCTACGATTCTAAGTCTTAATGCAACGTGAAATTGAACTTCACCTAAGGGATTAGGGGGGGTTTAATGGATTGTTAGGGTAATGAGTTAAGGGATTAACCTTTGACTAGTTATATGTGAAACTGATTGTCAATTAACCAATTGCTTGAATGTACAGAAGTTTAATTGAATCAATATTAATATTCTAGTGAAGTAAATTCCTAACTATTCTTTATTCCTATCTCATTTCATCACAACTTTCATACTCTATTTTTACTGCAAGTTTCTTACCTTTTAATTGTTCCTGTTCTTGACTTCTGAATGTTACAAATCTTCCAATTTTGTATGGCTCAAATGGTTATTGTTCTGTGAAGTGATAAATGATTTCCTAATTCCATGTGGAGACAATATTCTGATCTTAAAAATTACTCATTACTTGCTGCAATTCCTAGTGCACTTGCTAGTGTTAGAGATTGTATAACATTGGTCTTGCAGGAGGGATACCTTGGGGGATATCAAACAATTGGGAATAATGAGCTAACGTATCTTTGATCTCAGGTACGAGAAAAAGTTGGTTTGTCGATGTAGCCATTGTTGGCCGTGTGCAATTGAAACTACTCAATGATACCTTCATTAGAGAGCATTCTTTTAAGCTGATGCATATTGGCTTCTTGTGGTGCAACATGAGTTTGTTGAGAAAATTGAACCAACTTCTCTTGCTTAATAAATTCATAGTCAATTGGCCATAGTCAGTGAGAACAGGCTACAATGTTTTGAGCCATTGAATTCTCAAAACCAACTCAGCTCCATTAAGGGGGTAGGACAAAAACATCAACCATGAATTTTTTAATTCCTAGTTGTAGTGGCGCTTGATAAACTAAGGAGTAAAAAAGCTCCACACTTCCCGCGAAAACATGGAATCCTTGGGTTGGAATGATTTTCAAGCACAAAAACCTTGTTATGCCATCTTGAATGAAATTATGTGTACTTCTTCTATCTACTAGAATTGAAACAGTAGAATTACCAATGGAGCGCTGGACCCTTAATGTCTACAAAATGGGATGGCCTATTAAAGCGTGAAGGCTGATTTAGGGTGATTGACTTTTTGATAAGTCAGGTAGCTCTGGTGGGGTCTAGGTTTGTGATTGCAACATATGAGTTAATTCTTCCTTAGTCAGCTCTAGTTGTTTAGTTTCAGCAATTAGCAACATGAATTGGAATCTGCATTGATGACCTGGTCGATATTGCTCGTCATAGTAGTATCATAATCCTTGGTCATGTTTGGCTTGTAGTTCAGCTGAGGTTAATTTCTTAATGACATGAGACGTTGAAGGGTTTATAAGTTTTTAGGTTGAAATGGGTTAGGTTAAAGGTCAAGGGTTAGATGTTGTTGGTAAGGTGAGTTTTGTGGTGGAGGACTGTTTCGAGGATGGAAAACTTTGTGGTCGGAACCAATTCATACTGGTCATGTTTGCTACTTTGTCCTCCTAAAGTTTTGCAAGGCTAATGGCCTAAGAAAGAGATATAGAAGTTGAAGATAATGAGACCTGGTTTGTCGTGCCTCTGCCTCCTGGGAAAAGGCTATCGGATGTAAGTGGATTTATCGGATCAACTACCATGCAGATGGATCTATTGAAAGCTTTAAAGCTCGCCTTGTTGTTTTGGAAAATAACCAGGTTGAACGCTTGGATTTTTGCAAGACCTTTGCACCAGTTGCAAAGATGGTCACAATTCATACTTTCCTCGTTATTACAACTACTAAGCGTTGGACAATCCATCAAATGGATGTTCACAATGCTTTCTTACATGGTGAGCTTGATGAGGAAGTATATATAAAGCTGCCTCCTAGTTTCAAGTCTCGTGATCTCACTAAAGTTTTCCAGTTATGTAAATCTCTATATGGGTTGAAACAAGTCCCTCGTTGCTGGTTTGACAAGTTAAAAAGTGCTTTGCAGTAGTATGGATTCACCCAATCCTATTCAGACTATTCCCTCTTTAGTCTTCACTGTGATGATTCACCTTAATGTCTTGATTTATGTTGATGATCTTGTAATCTCGAGTAATAATGAAGAAATTATTCAATTTTTCAAAGCCTACTTAAGTAACTGCTTTCACATGAAAGATCTCGGACTCTTAGAGTATTTTTTAGGTATTGAAGTGGCTAGAAGTCCCACCGGTATCTTCTTATGCCAACAAAAATACACTCTTTATATCATTATCGAAATTGGTCTCTTGGATGCCAAGCCTGCTTGCTCTCCCCTTGATCAAAATCACCATCTTCCCCTTGCCACAAGAGTCCTCTATATGATGCAGCCCCATACCGAAGACTGGTTGGTCATTTGATCTATCTTTCAGTTACTCGACCTAATATCTCTTATAGTGTCCACATCCTCGCTCAATTCATGCAAGCTCCTGTTTAGGAACATTAGGACGCTGCTCTTCGCATGGTTCGTTATCTAAAGGGTACTCCTGGCCAAGGGATCATGCTCAATGCAGATTATGATCTTCAACTCTACGGTTGGTGTGATGCAAATTGGGCTACTTGCCCCTTAACATGGCATTCTCTTATGGGGTGGATCATTTTTCTTAGGATTTCACCTATCTCTTAGAAAACTAAGAAGCAATATACGGTATCCGGTCCCTCTTCTGAAGCGGAATATCGCTCAATGGCCACCACCACGTGTGAACTTACGTGGCTGAAAGGACTTCTACACTCCCTCGGCATTGGTCACCTACGTCCTATGATGCTTTCCTATGATAGTCAAGAAGCACTGCATATCGCTGCCAATCTTGTCTTTCATAAGCGCACCAAGCACATCGATATTGATTGTCATTTCATAGTGATGCAATTTTGATTGGCACTATTGCAACTCGTTATATTCCTACTTCTACCCAACTTGCTGATATTTTCACCAAGGCACTCAAAAAACGTCAAATTGATTTCTTTCTTCCCAAGTGGTGCATCCAAAATTTGCATACGCCAACTTGAGAGGGGTGTTAGGCTGATTGCTGATAGTTTGCCGAGTATTGTGGCATCAGCCTATTATCTTGAGACAATTTGTTGTGATTGAGCAAGAATCATGGAATTCAGTTATGTATATAATATTCTTAGTAGATTTGAAGGTAGGAAATAGCGGAAATAATGCAGCCATATATTTGTATAGATACCCCTTTGAGAATGAATGAATGATGGACACAAATTTCCAATCTGTTGTTTATAGTTTTCACATACTCTCCATATGTTTGTATGCTGAGGTATTTGTAAGCTCATGATATCATCTTATGAATGTCATATGAGATGAACAAATTCAAAACAACTGTAGCCATATATGATTACACAAATTTTTGCATTCTATCTTCCACTAGTATGAAAATGTTATACAAAACCTCCTTAATTATTTGCTATTATCAGTCAATCTTATATACACTACCATTTCTTATATAAATAACTTGACGAAATCAATAGTTGACATAAAAAATTACTTCAAATGTTTATACATCACAACTGCACATAAATGCCAGTGTCACTATGTACAAAATACTTTAACTAACAGAGAACTTTAACATGCATAATTCTATTGTTGTTCTTCTTTATGCCAAATCTAACCACATCTTCAACATTGATGCCACACAATATATAAAAATAATGTCATCCAAACTTCAAATAGGCAAATAGTTTTAGCCTTCTAATCCAATGTGCCTCAACTTCAAACAAACCCACATCACCATGTTGAAGTGAGACTTCTTTTGGCTTCTTGGTAAACCTTAAGCACAAATGTTGTAGGCAAAACCTGTCACACAAGGACATTTATGTATGAGTCATTCATCCATTATATAACATTAAAATACAACATGCAAATACTATTTACATATTTAATAACATGATCATCTTACAAAAAAATTTGTTGCACTGAAATTTAGAAACATATTTCTTAAATACAAATGGAACAAGTTATCCTCAATCTCAGCATCAAGCAAAATATCACCATTAACAAGTCTTGCAAGTTTACGGTCCATAAAACCTTCCAAGTGATGGGTAATATATTTTAGTAAGGAATGTATCATACACATGTCAAAGTGGTCTCCTCCTTTATAATAAAATTTCAACCAACCACCATCCTTCAAATCATAACTTTGCTAATATTTCCCATTCATAACTAAGAAAGAGTTTTATTTTGGCTCTCATTATATCTAGTCTTATAGTTGTACTAACTGAGTCATACAGAGAAATAATTTGAGAAATGTGATCAAATCATGATCTCAAGAAAACACTTATAATTTCTAGAAGATGCTATAACCAAAAATTACATTACAAATAACTTAAATTTCAATACCTTCGATTATATTAATAAATTTAATTATACATCATTCTATTATTTTACTAAACCAATTAACCTCTTTGAGATGAGAGAGAAAATAAAGTCATGGTAAATTGGGTTTTGACATACCCTCACTAGAAAGCACATCCAATATGTGACAATATCGTCCAATATTTGATGGGCTAGATGCCATTTACAAGCGTTGCACACAAAATACATACACATCACAAAACATAATACAAGGTCATGATAAATTACTTTAATACTCAAAATGACCTCAATTAAACATGTTCAATAACCTAAAATAAACTAAACAAACCAAACCCTCACTTTATAAACCACCAACCTATATGTACTCTTTTACACTACTTAAAATATTTGTACCAAATTAAAATGCCAAAGAACATACATATATCACAAAACATTCAATCCCACTTTTATAACAAGTCATCAATGATGATAATAATTACTTCAACCATTCAAATCACTTCATTAAAAATTTTACTAGTTAACATATCATGAAAGAGCCTAAAATATTTGGTTTAAGACAAACATGTCCAATAAGGAAGTTGTTTACACTAAATCAATAGTTCAAACTCTCACTAACTAAACTCTCCAAACCATCATTACATAAACAACAAACTGAAATGTCATCTTTTACATTGCTTCAAATTGTTTTACTAAAAACAAAAAAAATGAATGTTTACTCACCTAGTAACCAATTCTTTGTTTTGGCCAATCACATAGTCAATAAAAGAAAACATAACAACTTTCAAATTAAAAACCTCATTATGCAAATTTATGATGATGCCACATGTTATTATCGCAAACTAACTAGATAATTTCTCACATACAATAAGAAATGTTATGCTATACAACCTATCATGTATTTCCTAAAAGAACCTATTAGGCTGATTGTTGATAGTTTGTTAAGTATTGTGGCATCAGTCTATTATCTTGGGACAATTTGCTGTGATTGAGCAAGAATCATGGAATTTAGTTATGTATATAATATTCTTAGCAGATTTGTAGGTAGGAAATAATGGAAATAATACAGCCATATATTTGTATATATACCCCTTTAAGAATGAATAAACAACAAACACAAATTTGTAATCTGTTCTTTATATGGTATCAGAGCGCTACTAAAATAAACACTGAAAATTTGTTGTTTCTTGCCATGGACGAAGAAGGCAATAGGCAGAACGATGGGAGTAAAGGTACCTCTATAAGGCAGAGTGATGGGAGTGAAGGGAAGCCTATAAGAAGAACGATTTCTCCTTATGATATCACTTCCAACGACAATCCCAAAAATCTTATAACTCAGGTGCAACTGAGGGGAAAAACTATGATGAATGGGGTTGATCAGTGAAAACAGCACTGCGAGTACAAAAGAAATTCAATTTCATTGATGGAACGATCAACTGACCTACAGAAAAATTTGATGACTTTGAGGGTTGGTGGACAATTAACTCCTTGTTGGTCTCCTGGATCATGAACACAATTGAACCTTCATTGCAATTGACTATTTTGCATATGGAGGTGGTACAGGATCTTTGGAAGGACATCGAGGAATATTTTTCCATTGTGAATGGACCATGAATTCAACAACTCAAAGCTGAGCTAGTTAAATGCAAACAAAGAGGAATGACCATTGTTGCCTATTATGGCAGATTGAAAAAGCTATGGGAAGAACTGGGAAATTATGAACAAATACCCATTTGCAAGTGTGGGCTTTGCAAATGTAATCTCAGTTCAGAATTGGAAAAGCAGCGTGAAAAAGAAAAGGTCCATCAGTTTCTTATGGGCCCAAATGATGTTATCTATGAGACGGTGTTCGGAGGGCAAGTGTACCCATCGAGAAGTAATAAAGGGTTCTTAAATTAAGTTCCCAAAATATCGTCCCATAAGGATTGATTTCCAATTACTAAGAATTTTCTAATTCAATTGTTTAAGCTTCAAAGATATGAGATTAATTAAAAACAAGAATTTATAAAATCAATTATAAAACTAAGAGTAAAGAATACAATGCACGTCTTGGTTAAACTTATCGGAGAGGAACCTAGGGCATATGAGTTTTCTCATTTATACAATTATGTTATTTTTCTATTTAACTCTAAATTTGATTTCCTTGTGATTACCAATCATTCATACGAATACTATTAATACCCAATGGTCATGCAATATTAATATTCTTTTCTCTAAATTAACATCCCTAATGGTCATGTAAGATATCAATTTAAGAAAGCTTAAGGAACCTATGAACTTGTTAATTTAATAACAATTAGAAGAGAAAGATTGGTTTGGTCCACCTAATCCTTTGTCTCGTTTTACCCTATAGATCTATTAATTAACCGAGGTACGATTGCCTGACGATATAATTAATTAGGATTAAGAAAGAAACGCAATAGGATAAAATCTAACCACAAAATGGAAATCAAATTTAGATTTAAACATCAAAATTCCATAAATTCATGAACAATAGTTCCCATAGCCCTAGCTATGGACTTAGTTACTCATGCTAAAGAAAAGAACTAAAACAATCATAAACAAATCCATAATCAAAAGAAATAGCAAACTAGAGTGTGAGATGTGTTCGCGGTCTTCAAGTACATTCACTTGAAGCTCCAAGTCCCGCCAAGCATGTGCCAAGGATCCCGTGCAAGAGAGACGAGATCAGATGTATTATAAAGCCAAAGCCAAGATGTCAAAATGGTGTTCCTAATGGTGCCTCAGGTCTTCTTTTTAAAAGGGTTTGAAAACCCTAAAAACTCTTCATAAATGGGCTTCCCGCAGATGTGCATGGCCATGCAAGGCCTTAAGCACGACTGTGTATGGGCTAGAAGCACCCCGTGCTTATTGAATGAGTCTGGGCGTGCTGACTGTTGCGAAGCTCTAATCTTCCATCAATTTGGGCCCAGAATGCACCCAAAATCCACTTGCGGCCTCTTTATACCAAACTGCACAATTAATATATAAATTAGTATAAAACCCAAATAAAATCAAGGTCAAATATGAATGTATGGGCTGTAAAAGAGGGTCTAATTATAGACTTATCAACTCTCCCATACTTATTTGTTTGCTTGTCCTCAAGCAAAGTGCTGGTTAAGAGTTACATAATAACTTAAAACATAATACCACACAAGGAACCCGAGATGGGGAGATAAAGAGAGCAACAAGAGTAATATTATTGAGCATAAGCAATCAAAAAGATTTCCAATTAGAATCTTATATTTTCATACTTTTCACTCAAACATCAAACTGAGGTACTCTACTTTCCTCTCTCACTAAGGCACAAAACTTGGCAAAGGACGTGGAATTGTCAAGGCTCATGCTACGTAAGCAAAATATCTAGAGTAACAACATCTAATGGGGTTTCGGATGATGGTTCATCTAATATTAAAGGTATCACCAGTGAGCAATGGGAAACACTAATGAGTCTCCTAAACAATGTCAAAGTGAGCGCCACTGAAAAGCTGAGTGGTAAGTACATTTCTTTACCATGAATCCTTGACACAAGGGCCTCATATCATATGATTGGAAAATTAACATGCCTCACTAATATTAAGGACATTATAGGGTGTTCAGTGGCTCTTCCAAATATTGAACACACAATGTTACTTAGTGACACTTTAACATTGACTAATGTCTTTTATGTGCCATCCTTAACTTGCAACCTCATTTCAGTGTCTCAATTGATTAAAGAATCAAATTGTATTATTTACTTTACTGACATTTTTTGTGCTATCTTGGACCGCACTTCGAGGATGCTGATTAGAGTGGGTGAACAACGAGAGGGGTTATATTATCTTAGCAGGATGGTCATATCAGCAATTAGCCTAACAAAAACCAAAAGCAATTGAAGTTGAGTTGTGAAATGGTATTGAAACCCATGTCATGACCCTTAAAATCTTATAATTAGTCTTCCTTTTTATCCAGCCATTTGATAATAGGCATAATTAATGCTAACCCATACATGTAAAAAATAGACTAAACCCTCATTTGAATCTCTGAGATATTTAAAATGTCACATTAGTTACTGACTTCTAGCTCTGTCAGACTTTTTAATCCCTAATCTCAAACACCGTTAACAAATAGTAACAGAATGCTAAACTATCACGTTAAGTACTATGTCAAAAGCTTAGTTAGCAGAAACGACATCGTATTGAAGGCCCTCATATTCTATATTATACCAAGCATTACGTGAGAAGAATTTCCAGACCAATAGTTTGTCAAGTTCAATTTCGACACACACTCTTGCAAAGCGGCTTCTCTCCATCTCAAGAGTTCTCATATCAACCTTATAGGGAGTACTCACAGCATACGCCAATGTAAAAAGAATACTTTCATCATAAAACTCTAGTCCTAGCCCAAGGAAACGAATCCACACAAGAGTCTTATCAATATTTGTCTATAAGGCCATGAAGTTTGGTGACCATTGTGTCATTGATAAATAATGATCAAAGAAAAGTCAAGGCATTGACAACTTTCTCCTTCTCCTCAACTACATCAAACTTGATAAGAAAGAAACCATGACATATATCAATAAGATCAAAGCCACCATTCAGTTTCCAAGTTTGTTTCATATTCTCTTTAATTAGGTAAAACTCTAAAGTCTTACCTAAGAGTTTAACTATTAAGCAGTCCCTCCATAGCTGACAGAATTTTTTATAGTCCTCCAAAATAAAGAACTAAGGCAAAAATTCATTTTCATTCTTGTGATCCATCTTCATGACTCTTTTCGCAATGAGGTTAGTTCCTTGAACACTATTTCCTATAATTTTGTCCGATACTTAGTCTTTAAAAGAAAGTTTCACAGGAGTGACATCTTCTCTTTTCCTTTCATTGAGTTAACATGAGTTAATATTCATTTTTTAACAACCTTGCTAAAATTATAATATAATATTAAATTAGATATAAATTATTTTAATACACCTTATTAATAAAAATGATATTATTGATTCAAATAATAATTTGAATTTATTTTTAAATTATTAATTTTAATATGTTATACTAATAAAAATTACATGAATTGATTTAAATAATTTAGTTATTATAATTTATTTCTTAATTTTAAAAGTATTTTTAATCTACTTGATTTACTTTCATCTAACAAAATATATTATTAATTATTAATAATTAAAAAATTAAAAAAATAGAAAAAAAAATACTACCGTGAAAATGAAGAAAACAAAATGACAATAAAATTAATATATTAGGATTTTAATCATGTGAATGATAAATTATTTTTTAAATTAAAGGATAAAAAACAATAAAAATATTGATAGCTTATTTTTAGAAGTTAGACATTTCTTTAGATAACTTTTAAAAACTTACAAGTTCCTTTTATTTTGTATCTATCAAACAATTCTATAAGTTTATTGATCAAAATTAGTTACTAATATTTTTATTATATTTTTACTTTTTTTAAAAAAAAGACAACTTATCCTTTATATAATTAAAATCTTAGTACGTTAATTTTATTGTAATTTTATTCTCTTTATTTTCACGGTGATTTCTTTTTTATTTTTTAATTATTAATAATTAATAATATATTTTGGTAGATGAAAGCAAATTAATTAGATTAAAAATACTTTTAAAATTAAGAAATAAATTATTTAAATCAATTCATATAATCTTTATTAGTATAACATATAAGATTTTATAATTAAAATCTTAGTTTCTTTTTATTATAATTTTATTGTAATTAAAAAAAATTGTGATGCTTATAAGATAAAATACAATGACATATTAAAAAAGTTGGAGTGAATTTTGGAAGATGATTGGTTCAGCAATAATGAAACAATTATTTTGCTTTAAAATTTTTTAAGATTTTTACTTTTTTATTTAAATTTATTTATTTTTAAATAAAAACTTTTGTATTTTATTGTGTTTAAAAACTGTAAATAAAATCACATAATCAAAGGAATAGAGAGATAGAAAAAATATTATTTAATATATTTTTAGTAGGGTTTAAGGTTTATTATTGTTGTTACAAGAAAAAATAAAAGAAAATAAAAATTAATGTCTAAAAGATGATAAAACATAAAGCAAGAATAATCGTACAATAAAAAAAGAAATATTTTTTTGTTAGAGTTTATTATTATGCTTTAAAAAATTAAAAAAATGAAAATACCGAAAAAATTTCAAAACAACACAATATACAATTAAAAGAATAAAGAGAGAAAACCTTATTTAGCATATATTTTGCTAATGTTGTGACTTTTGCTTTTTTTTTTTTCCTATCCTTATTTCTATAAGACAACTCCTCCTATTTATATCTTTTTTTTTTTTAAATAACCTCTATTATCTACTCATCCTTTATTTTTTTATAATTACTTTTTATTCACCTTCCTAACAATCATTTACTAATTATCTTTTATTTTTAGATTTTTAATCAATTTTTATTTACCATCTTATTCACTCTTGTCTCTTAATATCTAAAAAAATCTATCTATTATCTTTGATTTTTTGAAATTTAAACTATTATTTATTATTTTAAAAGAATATAAAATTAGTTATTTGCAGTTTAAAATTTTGATTTGTTGTCAATTTAGAGTTGAATCAAATATTTATCAAATATGCACAAAGCTATTGATTTTTTTAGTAGGCTACTTGTTTTTTACTATTTTACAGTAAAATTATAAAAATAAAAATAAAAATACTCAAATAAATCCTATTGCAATTTAATTACTGGAATATACCTAAATTTTTTGCTATCTAGAATTCGATTCTCAGATTCCAACGAACCGAATTCTGAGTTAGTTTTTTTTATATATATAATAAAATAAATATTATTATTTAAATTACATTTATATATTTTAAAAATAAATATTTATAATATGTTATTCTAATAAATATTTATAGATATTTTGTTAATTATATATAATAAAATAAATTTTTATTATTTGAATAATGTTTATATTTTTATATTATTTAAAAATAAATAAAAATAATAACAATATTAATTTTAAATGTTTATTAAAATTTATTTGACATATTTAAGATAATAAATAATATTTTTAGAAAACAATAATAATTAAATTTTTAAAAATTAATTAAAATAAATAATAAGTAAATTATTTTAGTTAATTTTTAAAAATTATTTAAACTATTTAAATAATAAGTATATTATTTTAGATAAGAATGTTAATGTTTAAATTATTTATACTTAAAAAATACTAAATATATTTTTTTAAATAAATATTATTCTGTTTATTTATTTATTTAAATATGTAATTTTGACTTAATATTTTTAAATATTAGTATGATAAAATGATATTTTGAATTAAAATTTTATTTAATTAAATTATTTTTTTTAAAATGTCATTATTTAATATTATAATTTTTAATATCCTAAACCCTAAAACTTTACTATTATAATTTTGAATAAATTTTATTTGAGAATAAAAGATTTATTTTTAAAAAGTAAATAAAATATTAAATTATAAGTTAATTATTTATAGTTGAGACAAATATTTTAAAATTTAAATTTTCATATTATTAAGGTAACATTGATGAAGACAAAGTGCATTAATAAAGTTAATAACAAATTCATAACATTAATAATTAACTATCTTTGTAATAGTGGTCAATTCCACAACGAGGGCGATGTCTGTGACGTGGTGAGTTTCGTCGTTGTGATTATTGCTCTAGGATTTTAGGATGAACTTGTAGAGAATTTGGATCATATGAAGGTGTAGTTGTTGGAATGCATTTAATAAATTACCAGGTTCATTAGCAAAATCCGCTTGGTAAAGAGACTGCATGTAAGTTTGTGCCGAAGATGGAGTTGTAAAATCAACTCCAAATAAATTTGTAAAAAAAATTCTCTGATGTTGTTGCAAACTAATGTCTTGTGTTAATTATGTTTGCTTCTGGCGTAATGTTCAGAAGAATTGATGCAGTCTCGTGGTACGACAATGTAGAAGTCTTACCCATTTCAAAATGTGTTGGTAGTCCTTAGTTGTTAGTCACTTCTCCTTGGATCTTGTAGTAGTGGTGGCACATATAGGAAATAGATAAAATTGGCAATGTACCATTCCATGTATTCTTATGTGTGACACAATGTGCTTTGCATTGGATGACCCGTTATTGTCAGCTCACGTTTGTTGTTCCATATCTCGATCCATTAAGCATGTCTTGTAACCCAATTTTCATCCTGTCTTCCTCTCATGTCAATTTTGTGGAGGTCATTCAAATTATTCGATGGAGAAGGGACTTCTTGGATTAGACGAAACTATAATTTGACTCTATCTATTTGATACCATTCAACAATTGCAAAATAAAAGATAGCGGTACATGAAGTCCACAGTTGGACATTTCTATATGCTTCCATGGGTATTGATGTCTGCAAATCTTGATATGGCGCCTATAAAAACTACAAAGATATTTAACTTTGTTACTTAAGATGATGTGTAAAAGATAAGAAAATAATTATAAAGAGTTACATGATTAGCTTGAATGTGATCAAACATTGATCTGTACCTCACAATATCATTGTGAGGTTTATTTTGAAAGTTTAGTACTCTACCCCCGCTTCATCTGCACACGAGAGGGTATGTTGGTGGATTACTAAAAATTGGTGCAATATATGGCATGCGATACCATGCTCAGGACATTAACAGTGATGAACAACTACCCATTGTTTTGCTACCAACTTTTGTGGCTCTGCACATTTCCCTGTACAACATAGCTAAACAAGCAGAACCCCAACTATATCATCTTATTCTTCTAAGATTAGTTAATAAAGCTAAATACATAAGATGTACTTTGTTTCTTGTTTTGTTAGGTATCCAAACACCTCTAATTAAACCTAATATATAAGCCCTACAATGGGTGTGAACTTCTTCTTCAGATAGTTCTTCTGGTAATGGCAACGTGTTGTCTCTCAGCCACTTTAGTTTTAGCATAGAGTCAATAAGTGACTCTCCCTTGACTAGCACGATACTGAGATATGTGTCACACATTTCCTCCCAGTCAAACATTGTTAGACCAATGACTGGTAAACCATCAACTCTTAGCCTGAGTTTAAGTGCAACATCCTCCGGGGTTATGGTGCACTCCCTTGTTGGAAAATGGAATGTGTGAGTTTCATGTCTCCACCTCTCGACCAAAGTTGTTATCAATGCGTGATCCACCTTAAGATGCCTTAACTTTCACTACTAAAAAACCTGTATATATAGACAGATTTTTAAACCATTACAGACGATTTTTGAAATTATAGATGGATTTATAGATGGACACAAACCGTATGTAATATCATCGTCGATAAGAATTACAGACGGATTGATCCGTCTGTAAGTTACAGACAAAAAAATCCGTCTATAACCTACAGACGGATTTTTCCATCTGTAATTCGTCTATGATATATTTTGCTATTATTCATATTTTTTGTTTATATAGATAGTTATTTGTACCTGTTCTTGATTATCACAATTTATAAACATAATAAAAACTATAAATTGGGCATCTAAACATTCAAAAATGATTTATAAAATATAAAATTTAAATGTCATTACAAAAGAAGACAAAAACATCCAAATAAATAATGTAAAAAATAAAATACAGGTGTTCATCATGAATAATCTGTATGATCATCATCCGAAGGAGGATCATCATCCGAAGGAGGATCATCATCAGTAGACAAGGAGTCGGAAAAGGAATGATGCATGGAGTTGAAAACTGGTGGTACTGGAGCAGGTGGGGGAGGAGGAAGAGGTGTGGAGATGCTTGCTTTCATGAGCTCAAAATAAGCATGCATCTGCTGCATCTGCATATGTTGTTGTTTCATCTGCTGTTGGACCTCCCTTTGCATTCTCGATACCACCTTCTTCTCTATCTTTTTTTCCATTTTCTTTGCCCACTTCTTCTTCCATGCACTTTCCTTGGTCTTCCACATCTCCTCATTCTGCTTCTAGAGTTCTACATTGAGGGCATGAACCTAGTGCGGACCATGTCCTCCACTTCTTCAGGTGCAAGAGAAGGGACATCTCCAGTGACACATGGAGGGGACATAGAGTCTGCAAAGCGCCCCCATGCCATAAATGCGACCTTTATAAAGGCCACCCACTGTCTGTGACCACATAGCATCCTCATCAACTGACTCTGGATCCTAAGAAGATGTCTCCTCAAGCCTTTGAACATAGTCATCCTACAGTTTAGTTCAGATAATTAGATATTAGTCTGGAGAACTATTTAATAAATCACTAATAATAACATATAGTGTCAATAAGAATGACTTACATATGTGGCCTGAGATCGTGTATCAACCCACAGGTTTTTGTCTCTCCTACGAGTGTGTGTCTCCTTGAACAACTCTCCAGTCGTAGGTGGCCTCTTCAACGACTTCTCCTATAATTTGAAAGAAATCATAATCTCAAATATGAAATTATAGATAGAGTAAAATGAATTTTAAAATCACATATCAAGTTCGCCTTAGTGCCAGCCAAAGTCGTAGACCCACCAATATGCAGTGATCCCCCTTTATTAGATGCCCTGTTTGTCTTGTTCTTTACGGAGAGATTTTTAAACTCATTTGTACCCCAATACTCCTGCAAGGCATGAAGAAAGTTAGGTGCTATCCAATCACCAGTAGAAGGGTCTTGACGAGCCTCAGTGTACATTTGTCTTAGTCGCTTTGTAGTGTGACTCTTCTAGGCCTTGAAAATCATCTTTTCGTCCTGGGGGAATGGAGAAGTTGCTCTACATAAACACAATTTCATTAGAAGAGGTACAAACAGTCATATGTAATTACACTTAGTTAAAATTAATACACTATTATTACCTTTCAATCTTTGAAGCATTCCATCTTTGTATCCTTCGGCACCTTTGCAAAACTTGTGTAAGGTGCATTATATGTTAGCCTTTGGATTTTCTCGACCAGGAATTATACAAGTCAAGAATAAATATGGATTTTTCATGCTCAATTCAAGAGGAAGATTAAAAGGTGTAACCACAATAGGCCAACAAGAATATAGTTTATTAAATTGATTGTTTGGAGCAAACCCATCAGTACATAAACCTAACCTTACATTTCTAGGATAAGATGCAAACTCAGGATACACTTGATCAAAATGTTGCCAAGCCTCACCATGAGATGGATGAGTCATTATCCCATCACTCCTTTTATTTTCAGCATGCCACGTCATGTTAGGAGCTGAACTCATAGACGCATATAACCTTTTTAGCTTAGGAATCAAAGGCAAATAATGCATTCTAGTTTGCTGTACATCTTTATGTTTACCACTTCTACCATCTCTTCTTGGTTTAAACCTAGGCTCTCCGTAGAATTTGCAATTGGTCAAAATAGCATCATCTTTGTAATACAACATGCAACCTTTCAAACAACAATCAATTTTGACTTCTTTTAATACAAGTTTGGAAACTAATTTTTTTGCTTGGTAAAATTCTTTTGGGATGGAGTCAGGTTGGGACTAAGTTTACTAATTAATGTAGCCCATTGATCAAATGAACTCTGACTTTGATTGCCTTCTGACTTTATGCTTAACATTCTTACAACTAAAGATAACTTTGAATGCACACACCTATCCCATAAAGGCTTGTTTGCTGCTTCTAAAACATTATAAAACTTTGCAGCCTGTATATTAGGTTATTGTTCAGTTTCGAAGTCACGAAAAATTCCAAATTGAGGACCAACAACATCATAAACCATTTTTTGATAACGACTACTATTTTCTTCCCAACTTACATTACCTATATCCTCACCTTATTGCAATATATTTGAATTGCCTACTTGATTTTTCACATTAACTACTTCCCCATGCTCAGTCCATATCCAATAATCATGTTTAAATCTAAACTTATACAAATCATATCTAATTGAATCAATATCCAAAAACTTTCTACACTTGCGCTTAGAACATGGACACATAACTTTTTGGTTCGTGATGAATTGCTACGAATTATAACAGACACGTGTGAATTCCTCTACACCCTCAAAGAATTATGGTTTTATTCCCCCGACTTGGGTGCAACCTATCATACATTCACTGACGATTTCTGAGAAACATCTGGATCAAGAACTATATTAACGTAATACAAATACGTAATGTGGTATCAACCTTCAATTATACATTACACAAATTTTTTATATAAATTTTGACAGAATCTCCCCTAATACATGTCAATTTCCTTAATTTGTTTACCACTTTTTTACAAAAATCAAAATTTCACCACACATAACTAATATATTATATAACAATATATTAATCGATACATAAAACACAAACACATCACAATCCTAAACCGTTCTAGAGCACATTCCCTTGTAACTCCACAACATATATATTCTACAAACTCCACAAACACAAACAATCCCATACCACACAATAATCAGGTTCAGAGAAGGACTTCTACGCCCTTCTCCCCAGTCATACAATCTCCAATCCTATAACTCTATCATAAATTTTAAGTCTCTAAAATACATCAAAAATAAAAAAAAAACTAAACAGATTAAAAGTTAGAGTATTGTACTAGGAACACAATGATGCAAATTATTTGACAAACGGATGCTCCAATCACTTACAAAGGCCAAAAACCTAAGCTCCTAGAGAGAGAGACAGAGAGAGGCTAGAGAGAAAGAGAGATTTATGAAAAATGAGGAAGGGAAAGGGAGGCGCGATTTTATGGGTTTCAGACATTATAGATGAAAAAATCTGTTTGTAAATGGTTTAATGAAACAGTGCGTTTTTAAATGTCCATTTACAAACAAATTTTTTCGTCTGTAAACTCGTCAAGTCTATTTAAAGACGAAAAAATCTGTCTGTAAATAGCGACATGAAAAGTCGCTTAAAAAGAGTAATATTTATAGACGAAAAAATTCGTCCGTAACTCCCGCTCCTAATTTCCCCTATTTTTAAATTACAAACAGAAATCTATCTGCAATTTCGTCTGTAGTTTACCCGTTATTTGATGCGAAACTATATAGACAAGATTTACAGATGAATTTTTCAGAAATTACAAAAAAAACACAAATCCGTCTGTAATATCCGTCTGTAAATAACACTTTTCTAGTAGTGTTTGCTACCCTAGCAAAACCAAGTTGTTCAAGTATAAGAACAATTAGAGGACAAGGTTCTGGCATTGAATGACAAAAAGATGAAATCATGTTTTCAGTTTCCTGCAGTTATTAATAAATTAGTAACATTATAAGTAAAATATTTATTTACATATTCAGTTAATAATGCTAATGTGTAAAACTTACCATTCTTCCAATGAAGGCAGACCTGTATTCGTTTTGCTTCTAGAACAACATTTTTAGTAATAGGAGCAAAGACAGAGAGAAACGAAGAACAAAGATGAATGCAAGTTTGAATGAAAACATGTGGCCTTGGATGAACATATTTATAGATAAACGGAGAGGTCACTATTCCTTGGCATACGTGATTGAGAAGTCACTATCTCTTGGTCTGCGTGATTGAGAAGTCATGGAGCTTTGATTTGCTTGACTGAGAAGTCACGGAGCCTTGATCTGCGTGACTGAGAAGTCACTATATCTTGGTCTACGTGAATGGAGAGGTCACCATCACTCGTAAAATGTGGTGAAACATTGAATGATTAAGAATCCAACGTTACCATTATAAATAGCCATATTCATGTTCATTTTATTCATTCAACCTTCTAAGCTTGTTCCTTGTTTTTGTGAACCTTTTCCTTCTAAAAATGTCTTCAATCTATGTCATTGTTCAGTCTGATGGTGCCATTAACCAATGTCCTAATGAAAGAGTCACGTTCACCTCACCATCAGCAAAATTTGTACATCTAAAGAGAGGAGTGACTCTACAAAGGCTCAAGAAAGTCATCTACACAAAACTTAACCGAGACTCAAATGAAAGGGTGATATCCATACATTTTTGCTACCCAATTAGACTTGGCCCGAGAGTTAGCAACTACACATGTGTTGAGTTGAACGATGATAAAAACGTCGAGGCACTCTTCAACATCCACGATTTAAATCAACTTCAATCAGGTATAGAATTATATGTTACATTTGCTACAAACGTAACCCAGCCATAAGAAGTGCATACTCTACAAATGAAGTGGTTGGACAGAAAATAATTTTGTCCATGTCTATTGCATTAGACACATTGCACAAAACTTCATGTGACAATTCAAAAATGTTGCATTGAATAAAGATGTTGTCAATATGGGTAATTTTAATTTTTTTACATACTCTATATTATCATTAATATTTTATACAATTGCTTATCTAGTTATATTAATTTAATTTGAAATCTTGTTTCCAGCATATGGGATGACTGAACCGAGATTCTTTTACTATTACAATATAGTAAAAGATAATAATCCTAAAGCTACAAAATGGTTGGACAACATCCCAAGAAAAAAATAGATACTGGCATGAGACAACGAATGACACTGGGGACACATGACAACAAATCTAGCGGAGTCAATCAATTTGGTCTTGAAGAAAACCAAAAACTTACCAATTTGCTCCATGGTCATGGTTATACACCCATTGCAATAAATTCTTCATTAACAAAAGCAAGAAAGTAGATGCAATGATTAATGCTAGATATATGTACTCGGAGGTTGCAACTAAAGCAATTCAAGATGCACAGTCAAAGGCAAACACTCATAGAGTCATCACCTTTGACACATGCACTAGATTTTTAGTCGAAGAAACATAGCATCCAACAAAAATTCGACCTTAGAAAGATTTACAGTACGGTTAGATGAAATGTGGTGTGATTGTGGCAAGTTTTAAAAAGTTCACATCCCATACTCGCATGTACTTGTTTCATGATTATACACACACCACAACTTTGACATCAACATATCTCCTATGTATACCTTACAACAAGTTTTTAAGGTATACGAAGGTCAATTTGGAAAACTCAGACATGAAGACTATTGGCCAACTTACACAGGCCTAACTTTGTATCCAAATCCAAAACTGAAAAGAACTTCAAAAGGTCGACAGAAGTCCAGTAAGATAATAACAGAGATAGACATTAGAGAACAACAAAGTCAGGCAAAAAATTGTTCTTATTGTCATAACCCTGGTCAGACAAAAAAGACATGTCCAAAGATTGATCAAGCTTCTAGTTCCCACCATTGATTTATGTTGTTATTATTATTTTAAAATTTTCTTAATGTCATTTTTAATTTTATAAATGTTATTGCAACTTTTAAATTTTTAGTATTTGTAATTTATATTAAATATATAAGTATATATATAACATATCTACATAATATTATTTTATTATATTTATTAATATTAATAACATATTTTTTTAAATAAATAATTATGTATAAATTTTAATAAATGTTAACATCCCAAAAAAAAATAAACTGGTCATTATTTAATACTTTATTTATTTTATTAATATATAATATTAAATAAATTTTTATTATAATTTTTATTTTATACAAATTTAAAATTAAATAAATTCTTATTGTAGTTTTTATTTTTTTAAAAATATAATATTAAATAACCAAAAATATAATTTTAGAATATAATATTAATATTATTTTCAAAAAATAAAATTATATTAAATAATATAATAAGAAAAATAAAAATATTATTTATTATCTTAAATATGTCAAATAAATTTTAATAAACATTTAAAATTAATATTATTATTATTATTTATTTTTAAATAATATAAAAATATAAACATAATTTAAATAAAAAACTTATTTTATTATATATAACTAACAAAATATTTAAAAATATTTTTTAAAATAACATATTATAAATATTTATTTTAACACAATAAAAATATATAAATATATAAATATAATTTAAATAATAATATTTATTTTATTATATATAGAAAAAAAACTAACTCAGAATTCGGTTCTGTAAAAAATTTAAGTCTAGGTCTATTTGAGTATTATTATTTTTTGTAATTTTACTATAAAAAATCATTTTTTATATGGTTTTTATTTTTTAAAATACAAAAAATATGAGATTTTTTTAAAATTATAAAAATATAGAGTTCAAAAATCGTTATTAACAAATTTTAGTGCAGTACAAATATTTAGAAATAAAAAAATAAAAAAGTAATAAAATTTTAAAAGTCGGCAATGACAATTTTAAAAAATATATTAAAAAATTAAAAATTATTAATAGTGACTTTTAAAAAATAATTAAATATTTAAAAAGTATATCAAAATTGTCAGTGACATTTTTTAGCCAAAAATAACCAATGACAATTTTTCAAAAAAATCATATTTTCTTAATTTTACAAAAAATTTCATATTTTTTGAATTTTTTAAAAAAATACCTATATATAAAAAGATATTCCTTCTTTAGTACTCCTAGTGTCACATCAATATCTATCTTCCAACATAGGATTGCATGCTGACGTTGGGATTAACTCTAGATGCATATTAATCAACTTGTTGGAAATAAGTGTGTTTATAAGATATTATTTTGGATTAGTAAGCTATTAATACAAATTTAACTATAAAAATATATTAAATAAAAAATAGAGATATTATTTATCTAAAAATTTAAATTTATTTATGAGTTAAACTTAAGTTTAATTTGTTTCTTTTGATTTGGTCATAACAATTTAAAAATAAAATATTCATATAAAATCATATGAAATTATCTATTTTATGTGTATGTTGTATGTGAAAATAAATGAAAATTTGTATTTTACTGTTGATTTGTAAAAGTAAAAAATACACTTTATAATAATGAAAGAAAATAAATTTTAACAAAATCAAAACATGAGTTTCTATCAAAGAAAAAAGAGTTACGAGTATAATTCCATAAAGACTGCAAAATAGATAGTCAAATTTTTTAAAATTCTTATACAAGAGTAGTAATATTATTATTATTATTATTGAAATTAGACAACTTGATAAATGAAAAGTTAGCGACTTTTGACTCTATAAAATCTATTAATAGGTGCTCAAAAATTGTCATTTACAACTTTTGAACAAGTAGACGAGTAAATCTTCACTATGTCTTACAAAAATCTTTGATTATTCTAAAAAATTGCTATTGATAATTGTTAGGTTAAGAATTGATGTCATGTCATTTTTACTGTTAATCACGGTAAGACACTATAGTAATAGTTGCCATTAGCAACCTTTCATGATATAAATTGGACCTTTAGATGCAACATGAAAGTAGAAGAAAGAAAAATGAATGTTATGAGATAGAAGAAAGTGAAAAAAATTTAGAAAAATTTTAAAAAAATATCTGAGTGAAAAAATTAAAAATTTTAAATTAGAATAGAATAGAAAATTAGATTAAAAAATGGTTTGAAATTCAATTCTTGATAAAATATTTGTAATTTAAATGTAAGTATTTTTTTAATTTATAATTTTTATTTGTCTAAAAAGCTACATTTATCCATCTTTTTGAGTAATTTGTAAAAAATTAACATTAATCTACATCGTAAGGAAAAATTATTATTATTATTATTATTATTATTATTATTTTATTATTTAATTAAATTTTTAAATTTGTTGTAATTAGTTTTTTTTTTACATTTATTGACATGGTTTTTAAATTTGATAACTTTTAAAAAAATAACATAACTGTATATATTTGTAATTATTTTTATGTGATATTTATAATTATTTGTATGAAATTGGGAAAATATTTTGTTTGGTATTAATTGAAAAATTTTAATATAAATAAAAAATATTTAAACATGTTATTTAATATAACTAGTAATTATAATTATTATATACACTTTTCGCACCTAAATAATTATGAGTGTTTATAACAATCTCAATAATAAAGCATATCAACAACAACACACCCATGTTTCTCTTAATAAATAAATCAACTCCCCCTATGTCTAAACATATTTCGTTTTACTCTTACTTGCAGTTTACAAAAATGGATAACTCATTATTTATAGGCATATATATTAAAAATCGCTAACCACGACTTTTTTTTAATTATTTTATATAATTTAAAAGTTGCTAATGACAAGATTTTATACTTTTTTTAAAATTTTTTAACCATAAAAATTGCTAATACTCAATTTAGTTAGTATAATTTTTTTTAAAAAACTTAACAAATAATAATTTTTTACACCCAAACTTTATTTGTTTTTAAATTTCACTTTTTGTGTGTTTTGCTTTTAATTTCAAAATTTGACATATAAAAACGTGGCAACTTATAAAAAACCTATATTCATGTAATTTTCCAAAAAAATTCATACTTTTTGTATTTTTAAATAAAAAATTATATACAAAAAATGAGCCTACAAAATTTACTAACACCAAAAGAAATGCAACCAAAGTTAGTCAAATAAAAAAATTATATATATATATATATGTATATATATATAAACGAGCCTACAAAATCTATTAATGTCAAAAGACTGCATTTGGTTAATCAACACAACGTGACTAATTGTTTCAAAAGCAGAAGAAAAAAGACACCCTTCATTTTTTTTTTTTATATGGTCTGGTTCGTTAAAGTTCATGGGATAAGGAAAGAATATCATTTCTGAAGTTGCTGAAATCGAACCACAGTAATTTAATTTTTATACATGAAAAATATATTTAATAAAAAATATCAATATTTTAATTAAAAAATAAGTTATAAAGAATATATGACATAGTAAATTAAAAAAAAATGTCACATATAATTTCTAGATAAAGAATTTGATAATATATTATTAGGTCACACTTTTACTTTTCAATAGAAAAAAAATTAGTAATATACGAAAAATTAATCTTACAAAAATGTATAAGATTAACGGAAAGATGGGCTTACATCGGGCCGGCCCAGCGGAAAGGGTTCATGGAATGGAATTAGGGTTTATAAGAAGTAGGGTTAAATTGTTGAAGCCATCTCCTCCACTGTGGTGTAGTACTGAGGTGCAGTGCCGTTGTCTATTGCTCCATTGCCGGCACTGAACAACATGGCGGACAAGGCAGTCACCATCCGAACCAGAAAGTTTATGACAAACAGGCTTCTTTCTCGAAAACAATTCGTAAGTTTTTCTATGTTCGGTTCGGATATTCGCATCATATCGTGCATTTTTTATTTTTTTTTATAGAAGTTCCCCTTTTCTCCTTATTCTGAAGATAATATCATTCATTTGAGAATTGAGACCTGCGTAGTTGTTTCCCTGTGTTCTTTCCGTTAACTTACCGAGGTTCTTGTATTTGCCGCTGTTAATTGGGAATCGAATTAATAAACAACGGCAGTTCTATTTGTTGTTCTTATAAAAATGATGTAAAATCAGACATAATCGCATATCGGTAGATGTTTGAGTCACTGTCAACTGCCTTTATTGTCCATGGGTTATACGGAACATGGCAGAGGTTCCTAGGGTTTAATCAGCTAACCTTTTAGCTGTGTGATGCAGATCGTAGATGTCCTTCATCCAGGGAGGGCCAATGTTTCCAAGGTACTCTCTGTCATTGTTTTATATGTGCGCGTGCGTGTGCACTTATAAGATCAATAAATGTTGTTAATTGTGAAGTTGCTAATATCTTTAGCATCTGAAAATTGTGTTTTAAATCTGTTATTGGCTGAAAAATTATGTTACTTCGTGTTTTTGATTTGTTGTGTTTGGCTTGAAGGCTGAACTGAAGGAGAAATTGGCAAGAATGTACGAGGTTAAGGATCAGAATACTGTATTTGTCTTCAAGTTTCGAACTCATTTTGGAGGAGGAAAGTCCACTGGGTTTGGGTTGATTTATGATTCAGTTGACAATGCAAAGAAGTATGAGCCCAAGTACAGGCTGATTAGGGTGAGTTAACTAGATATTTTTTTGTTGATTATGATTATAATTTTTCCCCTTGGTTAAATTTCTTTTTGATTGTTTGGATTTTATACAACTAGTGTAGCATTCTTTTTCCTTTTGAGTTCCTTTATTTAGAGGAGGGGGTAATTTGATCTTTGAATTTGCCGGTGGACAAAATATCGATTACATTTTCTTGTAAACTGTACCAAAAAATTGAATAGTTTCTGAAGCAATCATGAAGTGCTGCATAGGTCGGGATGGTGACTGCTGTCCATCTCGACGAATGCACTGATCTGCTCAGTGTGTTTTTGGATATAATTCCTTTTAACATTGTATGTAATTAATAGCCCGCCTTTATACTTGCATAAAGTATTGTTTATGATATTAGTAACCAACTCTTACTGTCCTTATATTATGTCTGGTCTGGTATGTCTTTGTTCTTTATGATCTTTGAGATAATTGGAACCTTTTTTTTTTTTTTTTTTTTTCATTTCTTTCTGTTGTTTCTGTCTAAGCCAAGGGTTCTTTGTTTGTGCGAACCAAACTAAATTTCCTTCTCTTTACTGCAGAATGGACTTGATACCAAGGTAGAGAAATCCAGGAAGCAGATGAAGGAGAGAAAGAATCGAGCCAAGAAGATTCGTGGTGTGAAGAAGGTACTACAATTGTGTATTCTTGCCAATTGTTTACCTGGTTAGTCATTTTTCTCTTATAAATGAATAACCTCTGGCATTTTTTTATTGTTGCAGACCAAGGCTTCCGATGCTGCCAAGGCTGGAAAGAAGAAATGAGTTTTCAGACTTCCTGTCCTGGTGTTAAGGTTCTTTTGCTATTGGTATTTTCTAAATGGTTATTTTTGTTTTATGATAGCTTCCTAGAATGAGACGTTTTGCTGTTGAGTGTTTATGCTACTTAAATTGATGTTCAGTTAGCTTCAGATTGAGAACGGGCAGTTATCAATTTTGAGAATTCAGTTGAACACTTCCCTCTGCTTTCAAATATTTAGTAGACTGTGATTATGAATTCCTTTGTTGCTAGATTTGTGATGGTCCAATCAAAATCAGGATTTTTAATACCTCGTGGAAATCATTTATATGCATAGCTGATAATATAGTCTACAAATAGATATGCGATATTGCGCGCACGATTTTAATCTGTTCTACAAATATTGTATACGGTTGAAAGATGGTTGGGTTATACGGTTCCATTTTGGTGGGAACATTGTTGACAATGACATTCAGCTCTTCTAAACATTGTTGACGGGTATTTAATACTTTCAGCGTGTTGAGTTTTAATTGGTTTGGTTCATATGCTGGCATTAACTTTACATGATTATGCCCCTCATTGATAGCGGTGGTATGTCGTTCTCATCAATTGTGCTGGATGCATTTCATTATCTTATTTGATGCACTAATGTTTTTATTCTATCGCCTACGTTCTCGTATAAACTGCTATTGCCGCTGGACCATTGAAAAGCATCGAGGAATAAGAAAAATTCTGCAGTGCAAGTTTCTTACGACCGGTCACTCTTTTTCAAAAAGACGGAACTATGTACTTGATTTTCAATTTGTTAAATTGTATTTAAATTATTCGGCAATTTACAGTGGTCCAAGTCCATCGAAATACTCTTTTTCTGTAAAAAGAAAGTCCGCCAATGCAATTTTCTGGTAAATTTTATCCGATAATCTTTATGGTGATGCAGTATTTTGTAAATAAAGTTTAAAATAGACTTCATTTTAGAAGTTAGACTCTAATATATGCTACTAGCTTGTATGAATTTAACGTTGCAATTTGTGTTATTTATTCTATTATTCTATATGCAGTATAAAAAAGATTCCATCATAACTTAAAATTGATTGCCAGGGTTTTAACATATGGTTTAACCATTAAGATTGTGCTTAAAAAACAACTTAGATAGCTAGCATGAAATTGTAAACAAAAAAAGAAACAAGAGAAAAATATATAGGCTGATTGACTTAAATAGAGTTATTCTTAATGAAATTCTAAAATAGAACGTAAATATAAAATCGAAATGGGACACGGGTCACATTTGGGCAAATTTCATTGCCTATCTTAAAAATTGTTTTAAAATCAACTCAATTTGCGTCGGTCAGTCAAATAAATAGTAGTACGTGAATAATGCTTCCCTATCGTTAATAAAATGAGTCCCCAACAATTTCTTTGGTATCCAGGACAAAATAAAAAATTATTAAAATAAAGCTAATAATGGCACTGAAAAATAACAAAATATTCATTCACCGCACTAAAACAATAATTTTATTTAGTCTTTAAATAGATTCTAAACATTTGAAAGTGATAATTTTTTAATAGAAAAATTTATTATTTTTTAAAAATAAAGCCACCAATATAAACAAGATAATTATCGTTTCTTTTTTAGTACGTTATATTTTCTTCGATATCCTCTTAATAATAGTTTTATAAGAAAATTTAGAATTATTTTCAGTTTATTATTTAGCAGAAAAAACGACAAAGATTCTGTACAGCATTGAAAATTGGTTGGCTAGTGAGTTCACAGGACTTGTTGGGTTAGACCAAAAACTGAACATTGAGTCATTGACAGCTCTGTACTTACGCATCCTCACCCTTTTTATTCCGTGTTGGCTTCTCTCTTCAACATAACGGGAAATTCCTGGCCTCTTTTCTCTCACGTTCCTTTTCCATATCCATTTCATTTTTTCAAAACTTCCTTCGATTCCTATTTTCTAGATTCCTTCCTTGTCCTCTCCGATCCTAATGGAGGATGCTGCTGCTACTGCTACTGCTACTGCCACCGCTAATGGTAAAACTCGTAAGCTTTTGCTTCTACTTCTCAATTATACCATGAAAAAGAAAAACTGACCCTCTTCAATTGTTTCCGTTACTGTAATATTGTCACTTACTTGCAATAGGGAGGCAAACCAGATTGAATTGAATGTTACTTTACTTTAATGATGGGTGTAAGAATCTGAATTGAGGGAGTTCAGATCAGAGATGAAACTGCTACAAAATACCTTCCAGATTTGCTAATCTAAATTCCGAACGCATCCTTAATATGATGACATAGCATTCATGTATAGGCTGAAACCATTTTCCTTATCTATTCCCATGACTTTTTTGCATGAAAATTTGACCCTATTTCTGAGGATTAAGAATTTTAACATCATAATGTCTTTTGTTGATTTTGCTTCTGTATCTGAAAGAATCTGATTGTTTGATACTTTCTCTTACCTGGATTTATTTGGTTATAGTGTTGGGAGCCAAAGAGGGAACTATCTCTGTTGCTTCGGCATTTCCTGGTCATCAAGAAGGTATGCTAATTTCTGTCTCATCCCCCCAAAAACTGATATATAATAAATCGTGACTCCAAAGAAGTCTGAAAACCTTACCATTCTAGAATAATTGTACCATATTTACATCTTACGAAAACCTGTATTTGAGTAATTTATAATTCTTGAAAATATGATAGCTATCTGCATTATTGAAAAGTATTAACTAAATTGTTAACTCTCAACTGATAGAAAAAGTGGAGAGTGGTTACCAGCACCAGACATGTTCTTCTGTGAAGTGTAGATTACTGTATTGGTCTTATTTTCTCTTGTTATATCAGCTGTACAGGATAGAGACCACAAGTTCCTAACAAAAGCTGTGGAAGAAGCATATAAGGGGGTCGAATGTGGCGATGGAGGCCCATTTGGTGCAGTTGTTGTTCGAAATGATGAAGTGGTTGTAAGCTGTCATAACATGGTTTTAAGAAACAGTGATCCCACTGCCCATGCCGAGGTTACTGCTATACGAGAGGTTAAACAAACAACTGTTATTTTTTCCGTTGAGATTTTGTTGTTGATTTGTAAAATCCGAGTTCTACAATGAATGAATGGATTATCAAAACAAACAGGTCTTGGGGTTGTAATCTTGATATCCTGCCATTTGGTTTCCAATATTTTGATAATCTTTCTTTATTTCTTTTCCCCTTCCTACGTTCTTAATTGTGGCTAAAACCCATTTAAACAGGCATCATGACATCTGGATCTTTATAACCTGCATGTTAGGCGGATAAAATTATTGGCGCATTATTTCTCTTTATCAACCGCTTAACCTGAAGTTTGAGCATTCTTTAATCTTTACTTGCAATCATCTATTATTGGCTACCTCAGACAGATTTGGATCTCAAACTTTGGGAGTTTTGAAAAACACCATTCGATACATTGAACAGGTTGTATGTGAGTTTCAGTTGTTGATAGTTTATATTGTTTCCTCTAACATTAAAAGCATTCTCTTCATCCTGGTATACATTACTTAGTCAATATGTACGAGGGCACTATTTTTTTTATTTGGAAATTGCATCTATATTTCCTTAGTTTTTCTACTTATTTTGTTTAATATGACGTCATTTTGGAATTTGACCTCTTATTATAACTGGATCTCATATGTAGGCTTGTCAAAAGCTGAATCAAATTGAACTTGCTGACTGTGAAATCTATGCTTCTTGTGAGCCTTGTCCAATGTGCTTTGGTGCAATTCATCTTTCAAGAATTAAGGTGAGCCTTCCACACCACACCACTCATTTTCTTCTTTACACCGCATGTTTCCCTATTGTTTATAAATTGATCACATTGTTCACTCTTTTCCCATTGAAACAGAGACTGGTTTATGGAGCTAAAGCAGAAGCTGCCATAGCAATAGGATTTGATGATTTCATTGCCGATGCACTGAGGGGCACTGGTTTTTATCAGAAGGCCCAGTTAGAAATAAAAAAGGCTGATGGTAGTGGAGCTGTTATTGCAGAACAAGTATTTGAGAAGACCAAAGCCAAGTTTCCTCTGTACTGATTTGCTTTTAATCCCTTATTAAAACTGAACTCGAGTTACAATTGCTCAGGAAAATTTCAATTTCTCACTATAACCATACTCATGAGTCATGATTTCAAGAAATATAAAATTTATATCCTCTTGTGTTGGTGTTCATTTGTTTATATTATTTGCTTATAACATTGCAAATGATTATTGATATGTTAATATATGAATGATATGTACGTTAGAGAGTTGCGTAGGACAAGGGAAAGCTGGTTCAAGCCAGAGAAGGAGGCAGCTGGGCTGCTGGGCTGATACTTTACTGCACCAAATCTACAAATTACAAGCCTTACATTCATATATATAATATAATTAAATTTTTTCCCTACTACAAAAGATTACCGAACTGCTAGAGCTATTCTACTATTCATTACAAACACAGTTTCTGCACGTTGAGAAGAATTTGCATGTTTAGTTATGTGTTAGAATGCATATGATCCACGATTACTTCAATGTTACTAGTTGTAGCTTCAGTATCGAATCCACATTTACAGGCTTTCTAATGTATTTGAAACCACACGTCAATAAAACCTTGGCCATCCTCAGCTAGACCGCAACTCTTCCAATTTAGTTTTGATCTGATCCCGCAACAATTCCAACCTCTTCAAATACACCTCCAGCTCTAAAATCCTCCGTTTTTGCCATCGCTCATCGCCCACTTCTCCAGGGTATATCGGCAATGGGATCAGCGGCAACCCACCAAACTGCTCTTCCTGTGCTTCATCCAACAGTTCCTGAATCAATGGCGAGAAACAGGACCTCATGGTCTCCTCAATGAAGCTGTGTATGCTTGTATCACCATCACCATTGTTCTGCTCATTTGTTCCGTTCAAATCATCAATGATTAGCCGTGGCCGCTTTGGCGCTCTATTGTCGATTTCATCACTGTTGTCAGGATGTTCAATCTTCACCTTAACATTGCCGACAAGATCATGACAATCAGGAGTGCGTCCTGATTCATCATCATCCAAGGCATCTTGTCCTATTATGTCTTTGTCATTGCCCCAAATCTTGTGGGAGATTTCAAAAATGGCCAGCTCCTGGGGGTTCTTAAAAAGAACCTCTTTCTCCTTGCCTTTGTCCAAAGCCAACTTGTGTTTTCTCTTTAACCTACGCAGCTTCTCAACAAGCTGGTTCTTGTTGAATTCCACGTTCAGTTTGGGCCTCACATGATCATACAACATAGCTACATCGTTTTGGAGAGTTGCAGTGGCCCTTCGGTGCTGCTTGGTGTAATCAAGATATCCCTTCAACAATTCCATCTCGTCCTGCTTGGTCCATAGCCTCTGATATTGTCTCACCATGCCAGAATAATTGGCTGTTTGCTGTCCTTTTGAGCGTGTTATTATAATGGTGGCAGTGGCGGTGGTGGCAACGGTGTTCCTTTCATCGTCTGCGGGGAAGGCCACCGTCACGGCGGGGGAGGCATTGGGAACAGCGAGGGCAATGGGAATGGTGTCGTCGACATCGGATGAACTGAGAAAAAGGTCGTTTTCTTCATCTTCCACATTGTCGTTTTGGTCAGTGTTAATGTCAAGGCTTTCTTCTTCTTTTTCTTCTTCTGAAGAGGATGATGAGGGTGAAGAGGGCGAAAACATCCAAGAAACCAGCGGCAAAAGCATTGTTGAGGAGACACTACACTTCCTTTTTCCGCATATTAGAGTATCAAGGTAACCGCTTATTCGTTTATGGCAGTTGTGCATTTACTATCAATAGAATGCATTTTTATAATCTCCACAAAAAGAAAAATCTCGTTTACAGATGCATGTCCGTATAATTCGAGTTCGGCTAAAAAATATCTTGCTTGATACAAAATCATTCATTTTTCTTAAATAAGCAAAATAGAGGATGAAATTTATTGAAGAGAAATAGGGTCTGTTTCAAGGGCTAACAAAATCCTTTGTGGAGGTTCATCCCACCAGCTATAAATATGGTAATCTATAGTAGAAGATGCTAAACTGTGAGCTTCTACATTTGTTTCCCTACTTGAGTAAAACAAATTGAATTCTCAGAAAAGGGAAGCTATATATTTACAATCTTGAATAAAATAGTCTATAGTTGGCGGGGAACTTTCTCACTGGAAAGCTTTATGAAGCTTCAATGTTCCATGAAAGAGTTAATTACAAACCCCACCTCAATGCAAGTGCTTCAGCTAAAGTTGAATCCCTTTTGCAGACTTAAAAGTCTGTTGTGGCAGCCTTGAACTTTCTTTGTACGGAATTGCATTATGCAGTGACAGATAGACGAAGTGTGTGATTCTTGGCCATTACATTCACATTTATTGAGATTTACTAAAATCTTACTTGATACCTCTTTTTTCTTTTGTATTGCTTTAACGTTCCCAATTTTATACAATTGTATAATTTTTTTTTGACTAATTTGTATAATTAAAAAAGCTATACGATGTTGCATTAGTACATGACTTAAGAAATTTAGTATATGGTTGAGAAAAATATTTAGTAAAATTTAGTTAAACTTATGAAAGTGTGTATAATTTATCCTTATTTTTTGTGGAACCTTCAATCACCGAAATTTCTTCCATTTGATACGGGGTTGACAACTTGAGGATTTTGAGACAAATCATTCGTATCATGATTTTATTCTAAAAGTATTAGTTGTTAACCAATTATGCATTCTTTCTACCCAAAACGCAAAAAACAATTTTGACGTAGATACTAGATATTTCATCTCATGTTAAAAAATTGATCTCGTATAATTTATAAATATTGGGTTGAAAAAATGTTTAAAAGATGAAAGTGTATAAAGAAAATGCTATTTTGAGAGAGATTGTATTCATTTTGGTAATTTTTCTGCTTTGAAAAAAATATTCTATTGTCGATTATGAGATATCTTTGTGCACAAAAAATATATATCCTTCTCCACTATAACAGATTTTACAGTATCCTTATTATGTACACTAGAGTAAGCAGTGAAGCTTTGATAATTGAATTATCTTAATGCCCATTAGAAATTTTTAACAAAATTCATAAAAATGTATCTCTGAACACATACATCAACTGATCGAGATTCGTTTTATCTTAATTAATAATTTCAAATACGAAATGCTAAAAGTAGAACTGCGTAAATTAGATAAAAGACTTTGCTTCTCTTGCTAATTTTAACGGAGTCAAGTTAGAATAAGGTGAATTGAAAAAACAAAAACTCATAAATATATATTAAGAAAATGTTAAATCTAAAAATGCAGTTGCGTCTGGCGTGAATAATAGTTAAAAAAAGAGGTTAGCATAGCAAATGGCACTTGACTACGTGAACGGAACACGTCAATAGGTGGTGCTGTGGTGGAACAAATCTGAAAGCAAGAAGTTCCAAGGTTTAATGTTTGACCTTTCAACCACCAACTGGATACAGATAGAGATATACACTACGCAACAAACTTAAAATCAGGGAGCTCCTAGGTTTCAACTTCCAGCGGCTGTGCTGAATGAACTGTGTTGACTTCACATCACATGAATAACCCAAATCCCACAACAATTTGACATGTAAATTATTTTTTATATGTTTTTAATATCATGTTTATAGTTTTAGTTTTATCCGCATAACTATCTTACTTTTCTATCATTATCTACATCAGTTAAATTAAATTAAAAATGTATACACAATACATCGTTGTTTTTACAAACGTTTGCATTTTACATGCGGGGTCACATTTTTTACAAAACAGAGATATGAAACTCATAAGCAATGACGTTAAAACTGTTCTTCTATATTTTATCAACTAGAATAATATTTGAGACAGATTCAATCCGAGAATTTAAGCTTAAATATATCTTTAATCTATATAAATAGAAGATCGTTTAATTTTAATATTTTGAAAAAATAATTTTTTTTAATAATTTTTTTTAAAAAATAACATAACTTGACTAATGCATACTTCTTTCAATTGCATTTATAATTTTTAGATACATTAATTATTAATTATTATTTATTATAATATTTATATTAATGAGAAACTTATTATCTATATAAGTGAATAATTTTATTTATTTATTTAATATTATTTCTGATTTTTTATAAAAATTAAAAATCATTATTACTTTGATCCAAAATATAAAAAATAAAAACTCATATTTAATTATTACATTTTTAAAAAAAATTCTATTTAATATATTTATTTTAATTATACTCATTTATTATCCATTTTTTTATTTAATGTATGAGTCACTAATTTAACTATTTATTATTATAAATATTTTTTAAAAAACTATAATTTTATGATGTATAACTAATTTTTTTAATAATATTGATCAATCAGTTATTTTTTTAATGAATTATATATAATAAAAAATAATAGTATTACATGTTTAAGCATGTTATATAAAAATTATTCTAAGGTGATATAAGGTATAACGTGATTAAATACAAGACACACTTGTTAAGTGAGCAATACAAAATTGTAAAGATAAAAATCAATAAAATATGTAAAATTAAAATAAAAAGTTGATGAAAACCTTAATAAATAAAAGAAAATAATGTGGGCCAACTTGTTCGGTCCCCTACCTAAACCACCTCAGAGATTGTCGTCTCATTCTAATTGACCGAGTGAAGTGACTCCAACAAAACATATTCCGCGAGAGGAGCACTCACTGCCCCCTTCGCCTAACCAATTCCCATGGCATCCCACCAAAACGACGCCGTTTTCCCCGAGGAAGATCTCGACGACGACGACGAAACGCTGGAGGACGAAGAAGAGGAAGACGAAGACGACGACGTTTTGTGCGAACCTGACGAAGACGATGAAACCGAACCCTCCCCCTCCACCTCCTCTGCCCTCGCCGTCGTCGCCCTCGCCGCGCCCGGTTCCGCCGTATCCGAAGCCGACAACGTGACAATTCCGACGGCGACAATCGCCGTCGCCGATTCCTCGCCTAAACGACAGCGCACCGAGCAGATCGAAGAGAAAAAAGCGTTGGACGATTCTCGAAGACTGTTTCAGCGTCTATGGACCGACGAGGACGAGATCGGCCTCTTGCAAGGGTTTCTCGAATACACCGCACAGCGAGGATCCTCTCACCACAACGACACCGCTTTGTTCTACGACCAAATCAAGTCAAAGCTTCAACTCGGTTTCAACAAGAATCAGCTCGTCGAGAAGCTCCGAAGGTTGAAGAAGAAATACCGCAACGTTCTCACCAAAATCACGTCCGGCAAGGATTTTTCTTTCAAAAGCCCTCACGATCAAGCCACCTTCGAAATCTCGTGCAGGATCTGGAGCAACACCGGTCCAATAACCGGTCCTGTCGAAGATGACGACGAAATCAACCTCAACCCTAATCCTAACCCTAATTTCAGCCACTCAATGAAGAGTGAATCGATGAACGAGAAGAGGACCGCGTCGTCGCGGAAGCGGTCGCGATCTCGATCGGAGAAGCGTGATATGAACGATGGTTCAGCGTTGCATAAAGATAATAATTGTAATAGCAATAATAATAATAATAACAACAACAATAAAGATAATGAAAATTGTAATGGTAGGCATACCTTACAGGGTTTGATTGAAGAGACTGTGAGGGGTTGTTTGTCTCCGGTGTTGAAGGAGTTGTTGGTAAGTGGTGGCATGGGATTTAGAAACCCTTTTGGTTTTGGGGGAAGAGGAGGCTTCGCGTTGAATCCAATGCCAATGCCAATGCCAATGCCGTTGAGTCTTTTGAATTTGGGAATTGGGGAAATAGGGGGTGATGATAACTGGAGAAAGCAACAGATTTTGGAGTTGGAAGTGTATTCCAAGCGTTTGGAATTGGTGCAGCATGAGATCAAGGTTGCTCTCGAGGAGTTGCGATCTGCTGGAGGAGGATGACCCAAAATAAAACTTAGCTTTTTGTTTTATTGTTGGTACCCTTTCGAATTCCTCCCCTTCTTGTTCACGTTAAAGGGTTTGCTCTCTAATTATTCATCCATCAATGGTTTATAGGGTAGATTGATAGCTAGTAATTTATTTTTGAGTTTTAGTTTAGCTTTTAATGATTCCATACAACAGTTCAATAAAATGTTGATTTTTTTAGTTTCTTGTAAAATTTTCTTCGGTAATTAATAATTTACTAGTGTATGTACAGATACAGGGAACTGATGAACTGCCTTGTATTTTGATGAGTGTTGTAAAGTATGCAATTGTGTGTGAATAGTTTTGCCAAAGGAAAAGTTGCTTTTTGGTTACATAACATGTGGTAACCCGCGTTGCTTTGGGTTTTGTAATTTCTGAGTTCTTTTATTTTGGTAGGATAATGGTATGCAATGGCAAATTCTAGTGGCTGCTTTTGGATGATTCGATTCATGTCATACTTTTTGAAAATATTTTTAATATGTCCAGCCACATGAGTTCTCTTATTCAGTAAGCCTAACTCTGTTGGTACCTCTGATCAGTGTGGTCATTTGTGGATTTTCTGTACATAATCGAGGTTCTGAAAGATGACGAGTTTAGATTGCAACGAAGAGCAATTTTTACTGTCAGTTTTGTTTTACTTTTTACCCGCAGGCTGGTTAACATTGCTGTCAGGTAGTTATCACTAGTTGATTGTGGTAAAGTTGAAGTGTGCACTGCAGTTCTGCTTTTCAATGATTGGGATCTGCTGGTCCTTGGAAAGAGAGAGACACGAGAGAAGTGAAAATTGAAGAGGGGGAGGCAGGGGCAAGGGTTGAAAAATAGATTATTCATAACTTTCAGCATTATTCAATGATTAATTAGTTCATCCGTTTCATTTTTCTTCTGGAGTACGTGCCTTCACACTAGTTCAACTTCCAAATTCGAAATTCCTAATTATTATAATGACTGTGCCAAATTGCCAATCACATGGCAGAAGGAATACAGGAGAAACAAACAATACGTAAAAATATTAAAATAATGTAGTAAATTCGATACGCTTGAAAGTATCAGCAAATGATGGTACTAACAAAAGTTCTAAAGACAAAATGAAAGAGTAGAAAATGGATCGATTCTTTAATCAATGTTCTTAAGGCACTTGTTAACCAAATTCTTTGAAAAAAAGTCAATAATATTGCTTTTTTCTTTTTACCTAGAAATTATGGACTTGAACAGTGAACTTTCATTTTCATGGAAATTTAGAATAATTTTGGGTATGAAGTATAAACTAACCGAAATCAACACGAGTTCACTCGCATTATCCATCGAGTTATCCTATACCATCTGAAACGTAGCACAGTGAGACTGAGATGTGTTCGAAAACAAACTCAAAATCCTCTTGTTTTTAATTTTTCTAGAATCGGCTATTATACATGCGTTTAACTTCACTGAAATAAGTATTATATTTTTAAAATATAAATATAACATAAAATTATTGATAATTCATAATTATACACACGTGTGTATATATTGTTTTACTTTAAATTAATGATTAGAATTTTATATTTTTAAAATGAAATGCATACGGTAAACAACTTTACCTAGTGGAATAAGCTTTAACTGTTGTAAAATAAAATGCAACCTCATTTTAAAGAAGTCAAGTTCGTATAAGAACGGGGCTCGAGACTGATAAGCAAACAAAGCTTATAATTAGATGTGCTTAAAACTTTAAATCTGTAAAAGAAAAACTTGAACTCAATCGTAGTTTGAATTGATTTTTAAACTGGATGGTTTAGTTGAAATGATTTCAGCAGTAAATCGGAACATACTATACCCACATCAATATTTAAATAAATTAAGCAATTCACTTTTTGTTTATTTTTACCGTTAAATTAAATTTATTATTTAACACAATTATTATTATACGAAGTTGTGATATAGAATAAATATGTTGTTATATTCATAATAGTCTACTTATCTGTACAACTGTTGTTAGCTATAAAATATTTCGAACGTATAAATAGAAATTTAAAAACTAATAAATCCTATTTAGAATAGATTTTCCTTTAACACTTTAAAATAGAACTGGAACCATACTATTCTTATCATACTCCATTACCTACGTGGAAAACATATCCCTTGGACACTTCATCAAACATATCGAGCGGAATTGCGGCACAAATCATTAGAGCTGCTGGCCCCCATGAAATAATAGCTTTTATATCCCATGCAACATACAGCCGCTGGGTATAACAATCCCAGGCAAATATCTTACATTTCCCATTAAGTAAATCAAATTCTACTTACATCAGCCACTGGGTATGTACAGTTTAACTGTTAAGCAAAGCTACTAAACCTATCTTTACATTCACAATGCAACAGCCTAGTTCCAGACCATGGAAAAGAAGATTCTAGCCCGCAAACTGGGTGACAACTCACAAGTTGATGTTCTCCATCTGACTATACCAGTTCCATGAGGGAGTATTTGTTTAAAACTTGAAATGCAGGATAGCAAATATCTTATTAGTTCTTGCACCTTCCAGGACAACTATCAGTGGGGTACCATGTCTGTTCAACACAGAGTGAAGCAGCGCCCTGACTCCACATTAGTCATAGAAAACACTGAACATCATTACTCTGCCAACTGCATTAGGGTATCACATTGCAATCAAATTAACGCGCCCCTGCAATTGATTGTTGAACTAGGATGACAATAGAGAGAGCATTGCTGCAATTTGAGGAGCGGAGGCACCTCATACACAAGGCAAATAGATCCCAAGAATTACTATTGATTTGAAAATTCTGGTGTATCTGGCTGACATGTTTTAACTTGGTAAACTTTCTTCGTCTGCTTATCATAACCTGCTTCCCCCAATGCAGTTTCTTGATGCCTAGTATATATTCCATTCATTGATGGTGTTTTAGTCACCCACTTTGGAGGTGGCATTGAAGGACCCTTGTTCTGCACAAACTGGGTTTGTAAATTGGTTATTGGTCTGGAATTTGGAAGCCTTAATGACCTAGGTCTCCCTCCTTCCTCCATTGTTGAGGCAGAAATCTCAGTTTTCAAGTTGTGGAACAGTTCTTGATGTTGGGACCTATCTTGTATCCTCCAATTCTGTCTATCATTCTGTACACCATGTTTGGGTCTAGTTATTATACCACGGTGATTGTATTGTCCATAACAACCACTTGTGTTCTCACCATAATATTTCCTGTATCCAGCTGACTGAGGCCTATTCATTGTATGATGAACTAGAGGTTTTTCCAACAATCCATGGGATGTACTACTCAATTTAATGTTGAGTGTGCTCTTGACAAGTCGACGAGCTGCTTCTCCCAGTTGAGGTCCAGCAACTGCTCCAGGTACTTGTGACCTGTCAGATGCATCACATATAGATGAAGAAAGCCATTAGGCAAAACCTAGAAGAAGAAATGTGAACATTAGGAGAAATAAAGACTGTAATAGGGAATAATTTCCCATGTTAATAAAAGCAATTAGTTAGATGGAAAAGCTAAGCCTAGAAATATAATATAATGAGAGAGAATAGGTGTGGATAATTTTAAGAAGTCCGAAAGTGGGGTATGTTGGGTCTCTTGAAAACCCAGAACATGGGAAAATAACATTGTATCTTTCTTTCCTCATTCAGAATTTCAGTTTCACGTGGGACTTGGTCAGAATCATTCTTTTTCATCATTCTGTGGGTGTTCCTATCAATTTCAGTCACTCACTCTGTGCACCCTATTTGGCTATGTGTGCCCAATTTTCATTCTTCAAAAACATAGGCTTCATGCCATGACTAGATGTGCCACTCAAAGTAAAGAAAGGTATTACCTGATAGCATCCTGACATTAGATAACACATCCAATGTTTATAAACAATATGTGGTGCTGCTCTTTAGGATGAAACACCATTGAGAAGAACGCCAAAGAATTATAACTTGTCAGTTCACTTGATTAAGTTGATTGCAAGATTCAACTATGACTCAAGATTTTGTTTTGTTTGACTCAAGGTAAAGTTAACTCTACCTATGACCCCATAGCTAGTCCCAAGCCTAGGTAAAGGAGGAGAGTTGTGTTAGGCCTTCGGCATCCAATGTAAAACTTGTCAAAACCTTTTATATGAATTACACACAAGATATTGTGTTAGGATTAGGTTGTTACTTGGAAGTAACACGCTATATGGCTCACATAAAGTGTTGAATGATCTTAGCTGCTGCACTAACGCCTTGATGAAGTGTTAAATGAGCAAAGATCTTCACATTTGACTTGATGAATGTGAATAAAAAAGTTAGTACAGGAACGCGTGTTTCAGTTTGGTTCATAGAATGTTAGTACTTTGACAAGGAAGTCATTGATAAGTTGAAACAGCTATACCCTAGTCTTTCTAAGTTAGAGTCTTTGTCTTGTGAGTCATGTCAATTAGGCAAACATGTTCATAAATCTTTTTCTAGTTGCACTATGAGTCGGGCTTTGTCCCCTTTTGTTTTAGTTCATTCAGATGTTTGGGGTCAAAGTCGTACTTCCTCTACATTAGGGTCTAGATATTTTGTTACTTTTATAGACGATTTTTCCCGTTGTACTTGGTTATACTTAATGAAAAAACGTTTAGAAATTTTTTCATTTTTTCAATTTTTCAGTCTGTTTTTTATGAAATAAAAATTCTATTTGGTATCACTATTCGCACTTTACAAAGTGATAATGCACGTGAATACCCATCTACTCAGTTTCAGACCTGTATGGCATCACATGATGTGTTACATCAAACATCTTGTCCTCATACCCCCACCAAAATGGAATTGCAGAACGCAAAAATAGGCATCTACTTGAGACCACCCATTCTTCTTCTCCACTCTCATGTTCCTCATCAGTTTTGGGGTGATGCGGTACTTACTGCATGTTATCTTATTAACCGCATGTCTTTCTCTGTTTTACAAGGTAAAATCCCTCATCAAGTTCTATACTCCCACCACTCTCTTCATCCTTTACCACTTCGAGTCTTTGGTTCTACATGTTTTGCTCATGCTCTAGGTCCTGGCATTGACAAGCTCTCTCCTTGGTCTCATAAGTGTATTTTCCTCGAGTACCCACGATCTCAAAAAAGATACAAGTGTTATTCCCCTACTTTTCGCAGGTATTTTATCACTGCTGATTTACTTTCTTTGAGTCCATTCCATTCTTTGAGCTTAGAACATCTACACTCGAGTCTTCCCTGTCCACGACTGCCCCTAGTTCCTTTTCTGCCCTCCAGAGGAGTCTCCATCCCCTCAACACCCCTTTCCTCCACCTTCGCAGGTATGTCAACGTCGTACTCGTCCTGTATTGAAGCCACCGAGCACTAACAACACCATGTTATCACCTTTGGAGCCACCTCTTTCGCCTCATCCTCTAGTCCTGCCCTCTGAACCTCACATTCTAATTGTCCTTCAAAAAAGTATACGTTCTACTCGTAATCCTTCTCATTATATTTCTTTAGGTTATCATTGTCTTTCTCCTTCCTATTATTCTTGTCTTTCTTCCTTGTCCTTTGTTTCTATTCCTAAGAGTGCAAGTGATGCATTTGCCCATCCAAGATGGCAACAAGCTATGCTAGACGAGATGTGTGCATTACAGAACAGTGGGACTTAGGACCTTGTTCCTCTACAACCAGGGAAGTTAGTTGTTGGTTGTCGGTGGGTGTATACAGTCAAGGTAGGTCCAGACGGCAAGGTTGACCGACTTAAGGCTCGTCTCGTCACCAAAGGCTATACTCAAATCTTCGGGTTGTATTATGGCGACACTTTCTCTCCCGTGGCCAAATTGCCCTCTAAGACTATTCCTATCCATTGCTACCATACGTCATTTGCCTCTCTATCAGTTGAATATCAAGAATGCTTTCTTACATGGTGATCTGCTCAAGGAAGTCTACATGGAGCAACCTCCTTGCTTTGTTGCTCAGGGGGAGTCCTCTAGTCTTGTATATCGACTACGAAAATCTTTATATGGCCTCAAGCAGTCACCCAGGGCATGGTTCAGCAGATTCAGTACTGTGATTCAACAGTTTGGCATGACTCAGAATGAGGCTGACCATTCTGTCTTCAATCATCACTCACCTACCAGTTGCATCTACCTGGTTGTTTATGTTGATGACATTGTCATCACAGGTAGTGACCATTGTGGCATCGCACAGATGAAGCAACATCTCTTCAAACATTTTCAGACAAATGATCTTGGTAAACTCATTTTTTGGGAATAGAAGTAGCATAGTCTAAAAATGGGATCATCATTTCCCAAAGGAAGTATGCAATAAATATTTTGGAAGAAACAGGAATGTTAACTTCCAAGCCAGTCGACACTCCCATGGATCCCAATGTCAAGCTCCTACCAAATCAGGGGGGAGCCTCTTCTAAATCCTGAAAGGTACAGACGATTAGTAGGGAAGCTGAACTACCTTATTGTTACCCGTCTAGATATCTCATTTGCAGTGAGTGTAGTAAGTCAATTCCTCAACTCTCCATGTAAGGAACATTGGGATGCAGTGACTCACATTGTTCGATACATCAAAGGAGCTCCAGGTAAAGGTCTTTTGTATGAAAACAAAGGACACACTCGAGTTGTGGGATATTCTGATGTAGATTGAGCAGGATCTCCACTACTAGATTCTGTATATTTTTTGGAGATAACCTTGTCTACTGGAAAAGTAAGACGCATAATGTTGTAGCCTGATCGAGTGCGGAAGCAGAGTATTGAGCTATGGCTATAGCGAGTCAGAGCTTATATGGCTCAAACAATTGCTTCAAGAACTAAAGTTCGGAGAGGTCACACATATGTCACTTATATGTGATAATCAAGCCGCTATGCATATTGCCTCAAATCCAGTATTCCATGAGAGGACAAAGCACATTGAAATTGATTGTCACTTTATCAGAGAGAAAGTCATGTCCGGGAAAATATCTACTAGTTTTGTCAATTCCCATGACCAACTAGCAGACATATTTACTAAGTCACTAAGGGGTCCTCGAATTAACTACATATAAAACAAGCTTCGTGCATATGACCTATATGCTCTATCTTGAGGGGGAGTGTTAAAATCTATTAGAATCTTGTAAATATAGTAACTGTATATTTTGTAATTATGTACTCTTCTCTATAAATTAAAATAATTCCGCTGTGCCCAAAAACACATGGATTTAATATTTCTCTCTCAAAAAGAAGGATATAATGTGATCCAAGAATTGCAAAAAATTTTACAATATTAATTAGTCTTATGTTAGACAAATTAATAGAACTTACAGCATCTTTCTTAATTTTATCAATCTCCTCCAGATTTGATACACCAAACTTTTCAGCATAGTACCTTTCCTTGTATCCAGGCTCCGCTAATTTAACCTGAGAAAATAACAAACATTCAGTTCTCAAATTTTGTCAGGATTTCTAGATTGCTCATTGGATTTAATGGGTCCAACATTAGCCTAGTTTTGCTGTCACAGAGATGCATCTTTAGTTGCATGTCTGGGTACACCAGTAGAATTACTTTGGCAGTCTTGAAAAGTAATTCTAGTGGTGTTCCAAAACATGCTGTAGAAAGTCAACGATAAATACTAAATTTAGCAAATGCAGAAAATAATCTGGCATTAAATCTAAATATTGAACCTTATCCACAAGTGAGGCTCGTGGTTCTCCAGGCATTTCTCCTCTTGCCCTAGCTCTCATCTCTTCATTATTTTCTGCAGCCTACAAATACAGTCACACAAATTAAATATCAGGAAGTAACCTATAAAAACATATAGCTATTGCATATCAGTTTGTGAAAGTAATTATAAAGCATAATACCAGCTGAATCCGAACTCGTTTCTGAAATATTTGATCTTCATGAACAATGATAAACTGGAAAAATTGTTCGACTCTATCTAAGAAAACCTGCGAGGTATATAGATATTCACATTACACAAAACTGATCAGAATTCCAGGTTGTTGATTTAAGAGCTACATCCAAAGCACAAACCACAAAACAAGAAACTCAAGAAGTTAAGATATAATTGCTGGAGAAGACTGGACCATGCCCAAGAACATATCACATCCTTGTAACATTTAAAAAACAAACAGATTACACAACTAAGTTTGATTGCAGAAAAAAGAAATTTACCTCACCCGCATAAGTAAGATAACCACCTATCGCAGTAAATTCCTTTTTGTATATATGTATCAATAAATTTGTAGCCCCCTGAAACAGTAGGAATATTATTACAGAGAATAGCATTGAAAATTAGATAGGAAGACAAATATGGAATGGGATAACAGGGCATAAGTCATAACCCAAGCATGTTAAGATCCCACATCCCAAATATAGTAGTAATAAGAAGCAGATGGCAATGCTACATTTTTCTTTCAAGCTACAGCTCAGCGTAACACATAGCCCTCTAGATGCTTACCTCCCGGATCTCTAATGTTGGCATATGTGGAAGAAAGTCATTGCCAACAAAGAAGCATAGAAATACAAAATCATCCACTACGCGTTCAAACTCAATCTCGAAAGGAGGGTTGGGTATCTCCAATTCATATTGCAAATATTCACGCAGCACCCAGATGTTAAGAAACTGTGAATGCTATGAATTAGTTTAAAATTTAAAATATACAGAAAAGAAAATAAAGATTCAAATCAACATGCTGGACTCCAATCCTCCAACCTGATATTTCTTCTTGTGAATTGGGCTATCATCAGGAGGATTACAGTCCTTAGCTTGACAATCAGCTGCAAAATGTCCAACTTGACCACACAAAAAACACTTATCCTGTTGTCCAGGTAAGGTAATTACCTGTTCATGGGGTAATTAATCATTTGAGACAACCCATAGATCAATGATCTAACAATATAAAAAAAAAAAAAAACTGAGAAATTGCAAACTAACCTCCCTCAATATTGAGAAATGAACTTCATGCGTAGCTAAGGAGAGCATAATCAAATCAGCATCCTGGTTTAAGGATCAAATCATGCAATGATACACCAAAACCAGATAAGATGAAAATCAAAATAGGACAAAAACTCACCAACCCATACAAACAATGTCGAGTATTTGGATTGAAACCAGGAATGTTGCGTTGTAACCGGATGTATTCCATTATTTTATGTTCTCCCTCACCAGGTGCATTTGAATCAGACAGTATAACCTTCAAATAATTAATCACCCAATGCAGCCCCATAAATAAATATATAGAGACAAAATATCCTGAAAACCAGATGTATAAAGAAAAGAAAATAGATGGGATTACTCCACAGAAAGGAATCACCCAATGTTTAAGGGATCAAGCACTGTAAAGAATTAATTGGATGAGGTGTCAAATGCACCTTTGTATTCTGCCAGCTAGGGTTGTGGCTCAATCTAGTCTGTACAAAATACTGAAGAGCCACAGACAGTGCCCCCATAAATTCAGTTCCAGGGGTAATGACATTTGAGTCTGAAGTCTCAGGCTTATCTTTAGTCGACAACACTTTTCCCTCGCCCTTAAATTCTTTCCTCAGCCTTTCTGCTTCAGCTTCCTATTATGTTACACATAAGGATAGTAACTCAAACTTCATCACAGAAAAGGCAGGAGACACTTGTAAGCATGAGCATATTAACATTCTTACAGCCTCAGATGCATCTTTTGCAGCTCGGAAGCGTCGAGAACGTTGCTGATTCATTTTGGCTCTTGGTGCAACTCCATCTGCAAATTTCAAAGTAAGGAAATAAGAGGCAAAGGTTGAAGGGCCTAGAAAAGTACATGTAAAAAGAAACACATGAAATGAGAAAGTCGTTTAAAGTTAAGAAGAGATTGCAAACAATCAGTTTGAAAACTACATGCTATAGAACTAAGACTCTTAAACATTGCAGACAGAGAAAGATTGTAGCCTCTGAAAAATACGATATATGTGAGTTTTGATTTGCCATATTGGCCCTTTCTGTTTAATAAAATCTTATCAGAGTCTTTTACATACAGATTGACATACGGATTTACAGTAAATTTTGAATATCCAAGCTTCAAATCATATTGGGGTGGTGATATAGATTGAATTTGTTTAGTTTTATTATTTTATCTAAGGCTATTAATTTTGTATTTAAGGTTTTAAATTTGATATAACTTGTTATCTTTTTTCTATATAGAGACTTTACTTAAAATTATCTTATTCCAGCTTAGAATAAGAATAACCTATTAGCATGTTCAGCTATGGTGGGTCTATTAATTAATAATAGGCCTTCAAATCTATGGATCCGGTAACTTAAATGGGGATAAAAATAAATTTACAAGGGTAAATTAGGTTATAGACTTACCTGGCTTGTCTATGTCTTATCTTGTGACAAGACTTTCCTAGGAAAAGTTTTGGAGTGTAACCATTGTGCCACATTTGGTTTCACCATGAGAGAGCAGTTTCAAACTCTATCTAATGAAGAACAGGGGAAATTGTAATATAATCCCCAAAAAATTGGATGGACAACTAACAATCTTGGGGAGACTAAGGTATTTTAATCCCTCTTTATCATCACAGCTGCTACATCCTCTAATTGGTGCAATTTGGGGCACAAAAGTGAAACCAACAAGTAATCTCTGTCAAGAAACGTGGGCCTAACTCACTCCCAAAAACTAGTTCATAGGAAGAGGACTACCATAACCCTTATAAAGAGTATATTGACTCTGTTCTTAACCAATGTGGGACATCTTAACACACACCCCTTACATCTAGGACTGGACATCTGTAGGTAGTTCTTAACTAATGTGGGACATCTTAACACACACCCTTTACATCTAGGACTGGACATCTGTAGGTAGCCCAACATTCAAACTGGATAGGTTCTGATACCATGTTAAGAAACTTAAGCCTAACTCTCAAAAGTTAGCTCATAGGAGGAAGACTACCCTAACCCTTATTAGGAATATATTGGCTCTATTCTTAACCAATGTGGGACATCTTAATACTATCCATTAAAATGTGACATGGTAGCTTCTGCATGATGAGCAACGGCACTATTAATAACCCGATTTACCAGCACATTGATCTTGTATATCTACCTGTTTATATTAGAACTTCAGACTCTACTAAGAGTTCTGCTACGCATATTCCTGATTTGCCTGCCAACATATGGCATAAGCTTAAATTTACCACTAACACAACATAGGGCACAGAGTTTTAATGTGTGACTGTGTTGTTGAATATAACTGTCTTGACCTTCTGCATACAGTTACAGAGCTATACTCAATAAGAAGGAAAATAACAGCAAAAGAAATATGAATGCTGAAATAAAATGGATTATAACTATGATAATGAAAGAATTACAGCAGCAATACACACTACGATCCCAGAGCAGAACCTCCTATAGAGAATTATTTTCTGTTTCCTTAACCAACTCCGTGATTCTCCTCCTTCCCGAATGTCCTCTCTCCCTTTTCTATTTTTCATCCTCCCATCCTCTCATAACTACTTTCATGCCTTTACTCTCTTTCCTCCAGCTCATCATTCCCCCCTCATTCCTTTCTTATTCTTTCTCCTATAAACTTTCCAAATCTTGGGCCTCTCAACCAATTGCTGGCCCATTTGTTCTTCGGATCCATCTGGCCTATTTGGATTTCTAACATTGCCCCCTTGTTCAAAATCAGCCTTGTCCTCAAGGCTGAAATCAGGAAATTAGCTTCTCATACGAACTCTTCCTCCATGTAGCTTCTTTGGCTGACTTTCCTTTCCACTGCACCAACAACTGTTTAATTGAATCCCCTCCTGAGTTTATCACTCGAGATGCGAGCACAACTGCAGGTTCTACAGAATCCTGCAACTCCACTTCCATTCGTGCTGGTAGCTCAGGTTTCACGTGGTATTTGCCAATAGCCTTTTTTAATAAAGACACATGGAACACCGGATGTATCTTAGAAGTTTCAGGGAGCTTTAATCGATAAGCTACAGTTCCCACTCGTTCCAATACTGGAAAAAGACCATAATGGCGGGCAGCCAGTTTGGCATTGTTGAGAGAGAAAATATTGAATCCGTGTGTTTAAGGCATAGCAGAGTTATTCCAATTTATAGAGAAGAGTAAATAATTACAAGATATACAATTACTATATTTACAAGATTCTAATAGATTCTAACACTTCCTCTCAAGCTAGAGCATATAAGTCATATGCACCAAGCTTGTTACATATGTAGTTAATCCGAGGACCTCTTAGTGACTTAGTAAAGATGTCTGCTAGTTGGTCATGAGAATTGACAAAACTAGTAGATATTTCTCCGGGCATGACTTTCTCTCTGACAAAGTGACAATCAACTTCAATGTGCTATGTCCTCTCATGGAATACTGGATTTGAGGCAATATGCATAGCGGCTTGATTATCACATATAAGTGACATATGTATGACCTCTCCAAACTTTAGTTCTTGAAGCAACTGTTTGAGCCATATAAGCTCCTGACTCGCTATAGCCATAGCTCGATATTCCGCTTCCCCACTCGACTAGGTTACAACATTCTGCTTCTTACTTTTCCAAGAGACAAGGTTATCTCCAACAAATATACAGAATTCAGAGGTGGACCTTCTATCTACGGGAGATCCTGCCCAATCTGCATCAAAATATCCCACAACTTGAGTGTGTCCTTTGTCTTCATACAAAAGACCCTTTCTTGGAGCTTCTTTGATGTATCGAACAATGCAAATCACTGCATCCCAATGTTCCTTACATGGAGAGTTGAGGAATTGACTTACTACACTCACTGAGAATGAGATATCTGAACGGGTAACAGTGAGGTAGTTCAACTTTCCTACTAACCATCTGTACCTTTCAAGATCTAGAAGAGGCTCCCCCTGATCTGGCAGGAGCTTGACATTGGGATCCATGGGAGTGTCGACTGGCTTGGAAGTTAACATTCCTGTTTCTTCCAAAATATCCATTGCATACTTCTTTTTGGAAAATGATGAGTTTGCTAAGATCCTTTGTCTAAAAATGTTTGAAGAGATGTTGCTTCACCTGTACGATGCCTTGATGGTCACTACCTGTGATGACAATGTCATCAACATAAACAACCAAGTAAATGCAACCGGTAGGAGAGTGACGATAGAAGACAGAATGGTCAGCCTCACTCCGAGTCATGCCAAACTGTTGAATCACAGTACTGAATCTGCTAAACCATGCTTTTGGTGACTACTTGAGGCCATATAAAGATTTTCGCAATTGACATACAAGACCAGAGGACTCCTCCTGGGCAACAAAGCAAGGTGGTTGCTCCATGTAGACTTTCTCGAGCAAATCACCATGTAAGAAAGCATTCTTGATATCCAACTAATAGAGAGGCCAATGACGTATGGCAGCAATGGATAGGAATAGTCGCACAAAGGGCAATTTGGCCACGGGAGAGAAGGTGTCGCCATAATCCAACCTGAAGATTTGAGTATAGCCTTTGACGACGAGATAGGCCTTAAGTCGGTCAACCTTGCCGTCTAGACCAACCTTGACTGTATACACCCACCGACAACCAACAACTGACTTCCCTGGTGGTAGAGGAACGAGGTCCCAAGTCCCACTGTTCTGTAATGCACACATCTCGTCTAGCATAGCTTGTTTCCACCCGGGATGAAAAAATGCATCACCTGTACTTTTAGGAATAGAAACAGAGGACAAGGAAGAAAGGCAAGAATAATAAGAAAGAGAAAGACGATGATAACTTAAAGAAATATAATGAGGAGATACCTTCCAATGGGAATGTCAGATTCAGAGAGCGGGACCGGAAGATGAGGCGAAAAGGTGGCTCCAAAGGTGAGTCCATGGTGTTGTCAGTGCTCGGTGGCTCTAAAACAGGATGAGTACGACGCTGATATACCTGCAAAGGTGGAGGAGATGGATGTGGAGGCAATGGAGACGCCTCTGGAGGATAGAAAAAGGATTGAACTAGGGGGGCAGTCGTGGACGGAGAAGACTCAAGTGTAGATGTTCTAGGTTCAAAGAATGGAATGGACTCGAAGAAAGTAACATCAGTAGAAATGAAATACCTGCGAAGAGTAGGGGAATAACACTTGTATTCTTTTAAGACCGTGGGTACCCGAGAAAAACACACTTATGAGACCAAGAAAAGAGCTTGTCAGTGTCAGGACCAAAAGCATGAGCAAAACATGTAGAACCAAAGACCCGAAGGGGTAAAGGATGAAGAGAGTGGTGGGGGTATAGAACTTGATGAGGGATTTTACCTTGTAAAACAGAGGAAGGAAGGCAGGCGGTTAATAAGATAACATGCAGTGAGTACTGCATCATACCAAAACTAATGAGGAACATAAGAGTGGAGAAGAAGAGTTCGGGTGGTCTCAAGTAAATGCCTATTTTTGCGTTCTGCAACTCCATTCTGTTGGAGATATGAGGACAAGATGTTTGATGTAACACACCATGTGATGCCATAAAGGTCTGAAACTGAGTAGACAGATATTCACATGCATTATCACTTTGTAAAGTACGAACAGGGATATCAAATTAATTTTTTATTTCATAAAAAAAAGACTGAAAAATTAAAAAAATTTCAGAACATTCTTTCATTAAATATAACCAAGTGCAACAGAAAAAATCGTCTATAAAAGTGACAAAATACCTAGACCCTAATTAAGAGGAAATACGACTTGGACGACCCCAAACATCTAAATGAACTAAAACAAAAGGGGACAAAGCCCGACTCATAATGCGACTAGAAAAAGAATTATGAACATATTTGCCTAATTGACATGACTCATAAGACAAAGACTCTGACTTAGAAAGACTAGGGTATAGCTGCTTCAACTTATCAAGACCTGGATGTCCTAATCGAGCATGAATTAGAAATGGAGACGTTGTTGCCGAACCAACAAGAGAGGGCTTGTTGAGCTGATAGAGGCCATGAGACTCACATCCGGAGCCAATCGTCCTCCTCGTACTCCGGTCCTACAAGGAAACAGAATTTTTGGTAAAAGATATGACACAATCAAGAGACCAAGTAAGTTGACTAATGGACAATAAATTAAAGGGAGCTCCGGGGACATAAAGGACATTGTTAATAGAAAGAGAAGGAAAAAGATGAACAACACCAACACCTTGGGACTGAGTTTGAGACCCATTTGCCATGCTAATAGAAGGTAAATAACCAAAGTAGAAAGAGAAAAAAAAAAAAGGAATTTATTACTAGTGATGTGATTGGTGGCCCCAGAGTCAAGGACTCAAGGGCCTAACGAGTGTGAGAGACCAACGAAGGAATTACCAGTGTGTGCAACAGCAGCAGTGGATTAGGAGGCCTGACGATCGTCATACCATTTCAAGAAATTGTCATAGGAAGATGATAGATGTGGAACCGGAGCCAACCCCAGTCGACGGCGTCAGGAAAGAACGCCGAAAGCGCCGTCACGTGCGGAGAGAGAAGGCGGTGCATGAGAAAACCGCCTGAGGAGAAGGTAGCGCGTGAGGGCTAGGGATAGCAATGGGTAAATTATCCGATGAGCACCCGCAAAATTTACCCACAATGCATAGAGTATTTACCTGCTATATGGATACGGGTATGAGTGTGGGTAAAAACTCACAAATTTTAACGGGGATGGGTGCAGGTATAGGTATCTAAGTACCCACCCCGCCCCATACCGGCATATATATATATATATACTTGAATTTTATTCTACAATTATGCATTGAATTTTTATATTATTATAGTACTTAAATGAAATTATATAAGATTAATATTAAAATATATTTAATAATAAAGTAAACAAAAAAAATTATTTTTGTTTATATTTTTAATAGAAAAATTTATTTACTATTTTATATCATTTAATTAAACTAATACAATTTAATTATTATATAATTAATATGAGATTAACTTTTTTTAAAATATTATTTATATATAACACACATAAAATATTTTTCACATAAATATTTTTGTTAATAAAATTATATTGATGTTTAAATCATAAAGTGAATAATAAATAATAAATATATTATAAATATTTTATAAATTCTACAATCACTTACTATTACCGTAAATTTATTATTTATTAATAATATTTAATTTTTATTTTTTATATTTTAATTAAAATAATATTTTTCTATATAATATATGTATTACAAACACAACTATAATCTATTTAATCTAAATAATATTATTTTTATTATTTATTCATGTTCCAAAAAGTTTTTAAAAAGATATAAATATAAAAAATTATTATTAATTTTTATTTGTTAATTTTTTCAGCTAAAAAAGTATAATTTTTTTAATATACACGTATATTTTTTTATTATAAAATTTTATTGTGACTATTTATCTTTTATTCAAATTCTTTCTTTTAAAATTTATATACATTATAAATATTTACTTCATTAAAATAATTTTTCAAAAATTTATATTTTTGATAAAATACTTTCATATAGTATGAGTTAAAAATACTAATATTAATATATATATATATATATATATATATTTATTATATTATATTATTTTAATTAAATCTATTATTTTTCTTACAATTTCAAATTCAAAAGTTAAAAAAAATATTTTATGTATTCACTTTCTGTTGTTAGTATTGAACTTCTTTATTCTAACTTTAATTTCATTCTCAATGTGTGTCTCATTAAAACCTAGCAACTATGAAACAACATTATTCATTAGAGTTAGTTGTTAATACTGTCACAAGAGGTTACCAAGTGATCCCACACGAAGGGACAACCATTGTGCAGATCTATTTCGTTATCGTTCTGACATTGTCAATCGATCAAATCTCACACAAGATAGGGTTATCACTGACTGACAAATAACTTGTGTTTAGTTTCGCTTATTATTTCTAAAAATTTTAGTTTAGAAAATTATTATATTAAGATATATTTAGCATTTATGATTTTTGAATATTTGTTTTTCATCTATGTTTGTACCTTATTCGGCAACTACATATTAAATTTTTGTATTATTATGCTACTTATGTGAAGTTATATAAATATATTTTTTTTTATAAATATTTTTTTCTCAAACAAGCGCGGATAATGGGTACAAAATAGGTATACGGGTACCCAGAGGGTATGGTACGGGGATTAATGTTCATACCCACGTGAGTATGGGGCCGAGTAGGGGTATTTTTTTAAAACACGAGTATGGGGATGGGTACTATAGTACTCTACCCATACCTTACCCATTGCCATCCCTAGTGAAGGCTCCGATGAAGGCGCGGTCAGCGGGGTTCGGCTGATCTGACAAGGGCGATCATGACGGCAGGGTTTCTGGTGTGATCGAAGGTCGGACGGCGGCGGTGCCAGAACAGTGGCGGCGGCGACGGAAAAAAAAAAAAAAAAAAAAGGCACCAATGAACAGCGGGTCCACCGAAAAAAAAAACAGATTAGGGTTGTCTCTCTAGACTCTAGATACCATGTTGAGAGAGAAAATATTGAATCCGTGTGTTTAGGGCACAGCGGAGTTATTCCAATTTATAGAGAAGAATAAATAATTACAAGATATACAGTTACTATATTTACAAGATTCTAATAGATTCTAACAGGCATTAATACTTGAAGCTACAGATTTTTGCTTGTGTGGTCTTAATTTCAAAAAGAACTAGTCACCTATCTCAAAATTCTATTCTCTTCTCTTCTTATTTGCTTGATTTTTCATCCTCAATTGAGCTCGCTGATGGTGATTCTTAAGCTGTCTTGAGGCTTCATTCCTATCAACCAAATCTCTGCGCACCACTTCACAGGTGGAGGTCTCCCATAGACTATCTCAAAGGGTGTTGTTACCCCTATAGTTTCATGGAAGTTGGTGTTATACCAATATTATGCCCAATGCAGCCACTGTGCCCACGAACGAGGTTGATCAGCAATAAAACAATGTAAGGAAGTCTCAAGGCACCTGTTCACAACTTCTGTTTGGCAATCAGATTCGGGGTGATATGCTGAACTCATCTTCAACTGAGTGCCCAGTATTTTGAAGAGTTCTCTCAAGAAATTGTTAATGAATATGGGTTCCCTATCGCTAATAGTTGCCTTCAGGATGCCATGTAGCCACACCATTTCCTTTGCAAACACTTCTGCTAAAATACAAATAGTGTATGGACATTTTAGAGGAATGAAATGTCCATATTTTGATAATCAATCTACCACCCAAAAAATAGCTTCATACCCTGTTGATTTAGGCAAGCATGTGATAAAGTACATTGAAACTTCCTCCCAAATCATATCTGGAATTCTCAAAGGCTACAACAAACTGCTAGGAGAAGTAGCCATATATTTTGTCTTTGACAGACATCACAAGACTGCAACAAAGTCTTGAATCATTTTCTTCATACCAGTGATATCAAATGGCGGCCATGGCGAACCGCCATCGTAGTTCTGAAAACAGCCGTTAAACCGCCTCCGTTAGATGGCAAATTCAGATGGCGGTGCCATGGCAGCCATTACCCGCATGGCGGTAACGGCAGCCATGGCGGAAATCCTTCAAAAATGGCAGATTCGATGGTTTGGGCCCAAACCCGACCCGACCCGACGGTGACCCACGCAGAAATAAGGTTAGTACCCCTCTTCTTCGACACTCAAAGCCGACCCCATCTCAGATCTCTCTCTCTCTCTTCTAATCCCTCTCGTCTCCGATCTCATCTCTCGTCTCTGATCTCATCTCAATTCGTCTAGACTCTCCAATCCCTCTCATCTTTATTCGTCTCTTTGTTCTCCGACGTCGCACTCATCTTCCATTGCCGTTTTCTTTGACTTGTTAATGTTCTGCTGGTGGCTACAACTCTGTTCTCCATCTCCGGCGACATCTCCTCCATCTCAGGCGACCTGAACCTCCATCTGCGGCGATCCCTTTTTTCCGGTAGCAATCTTTTTTTTATTTCTTCATTTCTGTTTTTCTCTTTCCATGGTTCAATTTTTTCTTCATCCACCTTTCTGTTTTTTTTGAGTTTATCCTCAAAAAAACTCATTATCTTTATTTCAGCTTCTCTTAACATGGCTCAACAAGAATCTTCATCATCAAGAGCTTTTAATCGATCCGACCCGAGATGGAAATACGCTCATTCGTTGAAAGAGGGTGATACAAACAACATTGTATGTAACTTTTGTGAAAAAGTTATGAGTGCTGGAATTACTAGAGTAAAACATTTGATTGGAAAGAAAGGTAATGTAAAAGGTTGTCCCAAGTGTCCTGAAGAAGTTAGAAAAGAGATTGAGGCATATCAAAAGGATAAAAAGAGTCAAAACAACTTTGAAATGCCAAATGTGAAAAGCTTTGAAAGTGTAAGCTATGATGAAAGTGAGGATGAAGAGGATACCCAAACACATACTATTGCCATAGGTAATCAGAAAGGGCCAATGGATTTGTTTTGTAGAAAGCCAGAAAATGTAATTGAGAAAAGGAAAAAATTAAAATCGAGACAAGCAAATATAAGAGAAGTTTGTGACAAAGAAGGCAAAGCAAGGGTCCATCAATACATAGCTCGATTTTGGTATCAAGCTGGCCTTTCCTTTAACCTCATTAAAATGAAGAGCTTTCAAGAAATGCTTACAGCTATTGGTGCTTTCGGTCCAAATTTACCAACTCCAAGTTATCATGATATTCGAGTTTCACTTCTAAAGAAAGAGCTAGAATATACCGATTCTCTCATGAAAGATCATAAAGAGCAATGGAGCAAACATGGCTGTTCCATAATGTCAGATGCATGGACCGATCGAAAGCAAAGATGCTTGATTAATTTTTTGGTTAACTCTCTTGCTGGTACTATGTTTGTGAGGTCTATTGATGGATCTAATTTTGTGAAGACCGATGAAAAATTATTTGAGATGCTTGATGCTCTTGTGGAAGAGATTGGAGAAGATAAAGTTGTGCAAGTGATAACGGATAATGGAAGCAATTATGTCTTGGCTGGTAAGATGTTAGAAGCGAAAAGACCACATCTTTATTGAACTCCTTGTGTAGCTCATTGCATAAATCTTATGCTTGAAGATATTGGAAAGCTTCCTTTGATAAAGAAGATAATTCAAAGGGGAATATCAGTTGTTGGTTTTATCTACAGTCATTCAAGTACCTTGAGTTTGTTGAGAAATTTTACAAACAATAGGAAATTGGTAAGACATGCAGTTACTCGATTTGCAACATCTTTTATATCATTAGAAAGGTTTCACCAAGAAAAAGCAAATCTTAGAAAGATGTTTACTTCTGAGGAATGGTGTAAAAACAAGTTATCAAAGGAAGCTAAAAGGAAGCAAACAACAAAAATTCTATTAAATCCTGTATTTTGGAATAATGTGGTGTATACTTTGAAAATCATGGCTCCTCTTGTCCGGGTGTTACGTTTGGTTGATGGAGAAAGAAGACCAGCCATGGGGTATATTTATGAAGCAATGGAGAAAAGTAAAGAAGCTATCATAAAGTCATTCAAAAATAATGAAAGTAAATACAAAGATGTGTTTGCAATCATTGATAATAGATGGACTTGTCAGCTTCACCGTCCATTGCATGCAGCTGGTCACATTTTAAACCCGGAATTTTACTATAACAACCCTCAAATTGAATTTAATTTGGAAGTTACAAATGGATTGTATGATTGTATCAAGAGGTTGGTGCCAAGTCGGGATGTGCAAAAAGCATACTACTTGAATTACCAATTTACAAGAGCGGTGGTGGTCTCTTTGGGTCCGACTTTGCAAAATCACAAAGAAAAAGCATTGCTCCTAGTAATTCATCAAATTCTTCAATATTTTAATTTTAAGATTATACTTCATCTTTAGAGTTATAATTTATCTTTCATTTTATAGCTCAATGGTGGAGAATGTATGGACATTCAGCTCCACATTTGCAGCAACTAGCTATCAAAATTTTGAACTTGACAGTAGTGCATCCGGATGTGAACGCAACTGGAGTGTTTTTGAGCAAGTAATTTTTTATCTCTCGAGCCTACTAGTTTCTTTTAGAAATTAGAGAGAAACTAATTAATATTTTTATAATTAAACTCACGTTGCAGATTCATTCAAAGAAGAGAAATAAGCTTGATCACAAAAAATTACATGACTTGGTTTATGTGAAATACAACCAACAACTCAAAGAACGTTACAATCTTAAAGATGTAATTGATCCAATTACACTCAATGATATTGATGAGTGTAATGAGTGGTTGGTTGGAGAAATAGATGATGATGCTCTAGATGAGGATGCTGAAAATGACTTAGTTTTTTATGGTGATAACACTTTAAATTGGGCAACTGTTTATGAAGCTTCTGGAATTGGAGAGCCTACAACATATACTAGGCGTCATTCTCTTTTCCTTTTGTTGTTGAACATGTCTGAAGAAATATCAGAAGAAACAGAAGATGAATTAGAATTTAATCTTCCACAATCTGAAGGAGAAGAGGAAGAGGGATATGCCTTGGTGGATGAGAAAGAGGATGATTATGTTGGAGTTGAAGAAGACTAAATTGATAATCTTTATTTTTATTGTTAACTTGACATTTGATAATTACATATTTTATATTTAATTATACTTTAGATTGAAGGTTATGTTACATATATTTTGAATTAATTATTTTCTATTATTTTCTGTGACCTATAGTTATTTTTTATATATTTTATTACATCCGCCATAACCCGCCATGGTAGCCGCCATAACTTTATGACAGTTTTTTGAGTTTCCACCATGAGCCGTCATCCGCCATTGATAACATTGCTTCATATCCACCCAATGTAAATTGGCTGCCAATCTCATGTATGTCTTGTAAAAACCAAATGACCACCTAAAGGTGTCGCATGAAACTCCATCAAAAGCTTAGGAATTAGAATTGATTTGTTAGATAGCACCAACCGACTTCCATAGTACAAAACTCCTTTAACATAGGAATAACCAGCTCTTAGGCTCGATTTTTACTCTAACTCAGCAATGATTTTCTTCAAAAATTCATCTTGATGAACTTCTTCCACCACCTTCTCTAACTCCATCCAAGATGGATAAGATGTGATCGAAGTGAATTCACCCTCATCAATAAGTTGAGACAAAGCATCCACCCCCTTGTTCTCTGAACATGCTTTATATAGAATCTCGAATTGGTAACCTAACAATTTGGCTATCCAATTTTGATGATCTATGGTAGAAATTCGTTGTTGTAATAATTGCATCAGACTCTTGTGATCAGTGCTAACAATGAATTTCCTCCCCAACAAATAGGGTCACCAATGCTGTATAGCCAAAACTACTGCCATCAACTCCCTATCATAGGTTGATCTGGCTAAATTCCTCTCACTAAGAGCTTTACTAAAATAAGCTACAGGTCTGCCATACTGAGTTAGAATAGCACCTACGCCTTGACCAAAAGCGTCACACTCGATGACGAACTGTTGTGTAAAATCCGGTAATGCAAGGACAGGAGCTGCTGTCAATTTCTCTTTAAGACTGTCGGAGGCTTGTTGTACTTGTACATTCCATTTGAACCCTTTTTCTTTGTTAAAAGTCATTAATGGTTTGGCAATTTTTTCATAGTCACAACTTACGAATGAACTTTCTGTAGTACCCCGTGGGGCCTAAGAATCCCCTCACACCCTTAATATTTTTTGGAACACGCCATTGCTGAACACTTTGCACCCTGCTTTGATCCAGGGCTACCCCCTACTTATTCGTTTCATACAATACTAACTACCCTGCTTATCGGGATGTTATGGCAGTTTGACTTATTAAGGTCTATAGATATGGATAAACTTTGTGTAAACATTTCAGATGCTTTGGATTATTGCGAGATATTGAATTTTATAAATTCATTGAATATATGATATTTAAGTCAAGGGAGCACTCCTTTAGTGTAACTTCTATGTTTTGACACAAAGCTCTAAAAACCCTAGGGTTTTATCATCAGAGATCAGACACCTCTGCAATGAGCAATGTTAATATGTTACACAGCCGCGAAGATGAGAAAAGGCATCATAAATTTATACTCATACCAATTGCAAGGTAGAGAAGCTTCCTTGGACGAACCAACGAATAGAGATGGTCAATGTAATCAAATATTGATTTGAACACATCGCCATAGGTAGCAGGTGCTGGCTGCATTTAAATATTTTTGAATCATAAAAACGTAAGCTTAACAAAATTACTTTGCAACTCAGAAACAAAAACTAAACAACTGGAGTAAGGAAAATTTTACTAAATCAAGTTGAATGGAAAAAATTCGTAGCAAAACTTCAAATGCTAAGCTGAAATGGAAATTTGGGTACATTCCACGTATTAAGGGGAACATCTAAGTTCCTTAGCAAGTGGAATAGAGTTGAAGCGGAGAAGATAACGAACCTTGCCATCGGGGTGAAAACAAGAGTGAATGATACCATTCATGTCCAAGTACAAGTTGTCGAACTCCATGCCATTGGGATTTGGTTTAGACACATCAATAGGCAACGGAACACCGTCGTCGCCGACGCAGGGCTCTTCCTCAACTACGTCGGCGATCGAGAGTGGGTACCGGTCCGCGAGCCACCGGTAAAACGCTGGTACTCCCATGGTTACAGCTCGCCACTGAAACACGAGAAAAACAGAAGAATAACGAATGGAAATTTTGATTCTGTCGCTGTCGTCGTTTTATTTTATATTTGGGGGTTAAACTATCAACATTTCATTAAAAAAAAAAAAAAATAGTTTTTTATTAAAAATATAATATTTATTACATTTTTATATTTTTAAAATAAATAATATTTTTAATAAATAATTATTATTTTTATTTTTTTTTTAATCTTAAGAATTGATGTCAATATTTTTTATTTATTTTATTAAAATATATAAAAAAATATTATATATTTATATTAGTTAATTATTAAGTATTTATTTATAAGATAATACTTCAACACATAATCAAATAAAATAAATCATGAAATAAAGTCATATTTATTAGAATTGAATTTCATGAAAAATATGTAAATTTGAAAAGTATAATCATCAAAAGATTAACAATTAAAGTGTAATTTTAAAAAGCTTAAAGACTCAATGACAATTATAATTTAGGCTACCAAAAAATTTTGGAGTGTAAAAATGTAATTATAAAACATATAAGAGTTAATGAAAATTAAAAATATTTAAAAGTTAAAATATAAATTTATAAAGTTTATAGGTTTAAGATTAGCAAGAGTGTAATTTTAAAAAGTTGTAAGAGTTGAAGTATATTTGTTAAATAAATATAATTAAAATGTAATTAAAAAATTTGAGTTCAAAGTGAAATTATTATAACTAATTTATTTTTAAATAGTTTAGAAGTCAAAGTATAATTTTAAAAAAATACTAAGTTAAATTATAATTTTGGATTTGGCGTCATTAATTACAATCCTAATAAAGTTGTCTTAATAACATCATAAATGATCTCAATTAGAGCAATCTCGATATAAATATAAGTGACTTCAATCAAAAATTAGTAGAGTTGTCCTAACAATAATATAAATAACTTCGACTAAGGCACTCTCAACACAAACATAAATGACATCAGCCAAATCTTTGTACAAGTTTGCATCATCAAACAATCACCCTATATAAAGTTGCAAAAGCTTAAGTATATTTGTTAAACAAATAGAATCAAAATGTAATTAAAAAATTTGAGTTCAAAATGAAATTATTACAAGTAATTCATTTTAAATAGGTGATAAGTCAAAGTATATTTTTAAAAAGGATTTTGTTAATTTAAGCCCTTAGAGCTGAGGATAAGTAGTTAATAATAGTAAAATTTTATTAGAAAAAAAAAGTATTTATTATATTTTTATAACTTCAATAAAATAATTGTGTACTTTTTTCATAAATTTTTTTTATTTGTGAATGTGTTAAGTGTCACGAATAAAGACAAAACAGAAGCAACGGAAAACAAAAATACAAAAACAGAGGTCGCGAATCTGGACGTTCAACTGGAAAAGAGGGAGATTCTTCATTTTATCTCTTCTACTCCATTCTCTTTTGTATTTTGGGATTGACACTTATCACCATGAGTAGCTAAACTACTTTTCTATTGAGATTAAATGTAATCCATCAAACTCTCTTGTATTCCTTTTTTTATTATATTTATGATACCTATTATTCAGTGTTAGTGATTGTGATTATGCTCTTAATGCTTTAGATGAACTGATCACTCATTTTTTTATTTTCGACTTTGATTTCAATTGGAAAATTTTTTTTAAGTCCGTCTGAATCATATCACCTAATAGCTGTAAATGCTAGGAATAGATTTGGAATTATTAGTTGGTTAGTTCTCGAACTTAATGTAAGGATCATGATTTGATAAACTGAGAAATCGTTGTTGGATTATAATCCTTAGTAACTCTAAATGCAAGGGATTGATTTAGAGTAGCTTAAGAGAACTCAATAACATTGATTAATAGAATCATAATTATATGACATCAGGAATTAATTGAGCTAAATGGATGAAATTTAATCTCAACAACCTCTCTCTTGTTTCTTAATTTTATTTATATTGTTAAATTTTACTCAATTTATGTTTTAAATCTATGAATATCAAAATGTGTATATATAATGTATATAGTTATTTTTCTAAGCTTTAAATAGGATATTAGAACCTACTATTATCTTATAATTCATTGTGGTTTGACAATCCTTATTTCATCTTTACTATAATAGACTTAGTCTGCTTACCACACATAAAAATTACCTTAACAGAATGCTTAAACTTAGCCCTAACAAAACCCTTTAAAAAAAATTTAGAGGGTTAAACTATCATTTTGATCTGTGTCACTGATTCTAGTCATAATAGGGTTGTCGTGGTAGCATTATAAGTAATCTCAATTAGAGCACTAACACAAACATAAGTGACTTTGCCAAAAATTGATTTAGCATTATATCAGTTACTCCAATCATAACAGGGTTGCCCTAACAATACCATAAATGACCTTGACTAGAGCATTCTCGACACAAACATAAGTGACATTGAATAAAACACCCTCAAACTAAGTTGTGAACTAATAATAATGGTGGAATAAATAGGCTCTACCAAGACCTATTCCATCAGTCAACATAGCTTAAGCGCCTAACCTTGAGTATGAAGAGGTCAAGCCACCTAAAAGCTCTAAGAAAATCAACTTTGTCAGGTAACTTATTGCTCAATTGTACTAATTCTCCAACTAAGTGTTAAAAGGCAATTAATGAAGACTCAAACCTAGATAAAATTGATGTCTGTAACACGCCAAATTTTGTAATATTATTTAATTATTGATATATATATATATATATATATATATATATGTGTGTGTGTGTGTGTGTGTGTGGATTGCGATATGTTGGTGTGTTGATTTACTTGATGGTGGTGTGGAAATATGTATATGTTGGTTTGTGGCTGGAATTGGACTGAGGAAAATAGGCTAAGTGTATGGTGTAGGGTGTTCTTGCTATAGCAAGAAGGCCTTGGGCAAAAGGCATGAAATTGTGCCCTTCTAGCTGTAGCGAGAAGGCACTGAAAGAAAAATGGTAAAATTGTTGCGTTCTCGCTGTAGCGAGAGTTCCCTCGCTATAATAAGAAGGCGACATTTTAGGGTGCATTTTTAGGTGCAATCTTGCTGTAACGAGAGGGTCTTGTTGAAGCAAGATTCTGCAAAAACCAGAGTGCAGTTTCCTCTGAGATTTTCACTACAGTGAGAATATCTCACTATAGTGAGAGTGTCACGATCAGAAAGGGATTTAAGGGGTTTAGGGTTTGGGAAACTCATTTTCCCTTTTCTCTCTTTAAAATCTCTTTGATTCTCTAGACCTAAAACCTTATTTTACCGATTAAATTGCCTCCAAAGTCGTTTGGGAGCTAGATTGAAGGTTGAAATCGTGTTGGGAATGCTTGGAGGTAAGTTTTAATGGCTAGGGTTTCGATTTCTCAGCCCTATTATCTGTTTTCTCAATTTTCCTTAGTTCTCATGGGATTTCTCTATGTAATTGTCACAAAGTTTAGAAAACACTAACTAGCAAGTATACTAAGTAGTTGTAGCAAGTAATAAAATTTGGAATTCAGTTTGAGTCCCAAGTATAATCCTCAGGGTTTAGTTTTATCAATTACCACTTCACCAATCAATAACTAGTTAAGCTAAACAAAATTTGGAGTGTTTTGAATTATTTAAGAACAAAAGCAATAACTGTAGAAATCAGAAAATAACAGCAAAATAGAGTGACGAATTTAGAAATGAAATAATATATGAATGGAGTTAGGATTGATTTCACCTCTTTATCAATTGCAAAATTGAAGTAGATCTGAACTCTAAGTTCCTTAATTGATTGATGATCAATTTCACTTATTAAATCAAAGGACAATCCCTTGCTTCAATGATCTTAATATTCAATTAACTAACCTAATTCCTTAGATGTAAATCAATCAAACATTGTATTAAGTATGAGAAATTAAGAGATCACAAGATCACAAATTCTTATCTTTAAGATATTCATAACCTTGACATTCAATTCAGATCTGAGAAATTAACCCAACTTCCATTGATAAAAATCCTCTAGGTTCAATTCAATTGAATAGCTAATTCAAGAATTGCATTAAGAAAAGAATTAAACATTTAATACAATCAAGATCTTAAAATTCAGATCCACAATCAATTTACAATATCAAAATCGAATCCATCAATCTATAAGAAAAAGAAATCAGAACATGTTCCTAAAAGAAAAAGAAAGAGAAAGAGTAGAAGAAGAGAAGCTGCAAAATTTCTTCATAAATCCAATCCCCAGCCTGATTCCTCAAGGTCTAGAGCTTGGAAGTCGCCTACAATCTCCTTCTCTAACTCCCCTAAGGTGTGGAAATGAAAAAATGAGAAAAGATACAAGTTTCGGAGCTAATCTCTTATTTATAGAATTTCCTGCCTTTCTAGCATGATCATTATTTTTTTATAAAAGTAGCAACACAGAGGTTCGTGGTCTGCGCATGTTCACTTTCGTGAACAATAGGAGTCACGCGCAGCTTGCTTTGATACAGGCTTCTCTGGAATGATCACTATCATCAGCAATAGTGATAACGCAGGATCTCTTCTTCATGAGTGTCGTCACTCTTGTGAGAAAAAAGTGATAACGCTCAGGTATATTAGGAAAAGTGATCACGCCCAGCTCTTGCTTCACCAAACCTTGTTCCTTGATTCCAATTTTGCTACTTTCTTCTGCTTTCTCTCTTGATCCTCCAACCTTATGATCTCAGCTTAGAGTTTCTTGCAAAACTAACAAAATTACATCAGAATTCTATCAAATTTACATGATTTGAATTACTAAAGACAACAATTTACTTTATTGAATATTTATATATTTGTGTGCAATTTTCACTTTCCAAATTACATTTTCTATTAAAAATAACCTAGAAAACTATATAAAAACCTAGTAAAATATGCATTCATCAGTAATTAAGATGAAGTTCATGTGGGAAGTCTTTTTCATCGTTGACTTGTGCGTGGGTCTTCAATTTGAGGTAAGGGGAGACTCTACCCTATCTCATTTTGCTTGAAAATTTGTTTATTTTGTTACTTGTAGAGTTGTGATTGAAATGACATGTAGAAAGGTGTGCATTTGGAAGAAAATGACTATTTTGTAATATGGTATAGTGAAAATCTTGTGTGGAACCTAGTATTATTGGCATTGAGAAATGTTGTGTATGATGAATAAAATGATTGAAGAGAAATTCTGATAAAAATTGTATAATTGAACCTTGTGTGGTGAATGTGGGTATCTGTGACATTTAATGTGACTAAATATGGGCCTCTGTGCCCCGTGTTGTGAATGAATGTGGCCTGTGTGTCGTGTGCAAATATGAATACTGTATGTGGCTGAAATATGTGTGAATGAGGCATGTTAAATGCGGTTGTGAATATGCTATGAATAGTTCAGCGATACACTGGAGATATGGAAGATGAGAACGGTAGAAATACCTTAGGGAAGAGAAAGTGGTAGTGACACCAATAGTGAGCGTGGGTGCACCACAGGCCACACACTGTCCTCCTGATTAAACCTCTGACCAACACCTTTGCCGAGTGACTCGTGACCGTCCATGTGGTATCCGTTAGGCGAGGGTAACCGGCAACCATTCATGGTGTAAAACTATGATCATAATGCCACAGTGAGCGTGGCTACGTGCAGTGAGCGCACGTGTGTAAGAAACGTTGTTGATGCAGTGAGCACACTTGTTGTAAATTGAAATGGAATGTATGATGAGAGTTGTTTGTGATTGTTAATACTTTAGTAGAATATGTTAGAATATATGTGGGTGTGCAAGGTGAGTCTCTATTTTTGTATGTGTGTGTTGGATAGTGTAGAGTACTCAGCCTTACATTTGTTTTTCAAGTGACCAAGATGATCAACATTGGGTTCAATGAAGGGATGGATAAAACTGCTATAGAAATAGAAATTTATTTGAACTCTAATATAATTAAATTAGTCCTGTAGCAATGATTTGGTACAAGTTGTAACCCATCCTTATTTTGAAATATTTTAATGAACTATGCATGGGAAAAACTATTTTGAATGATAATTTTTTTTCTCCCATTTTGTGAAATTTGTTATTTGAATTAAATTTAAGGTGTTACAATGCCTATATAAAGGAAAGAAATTCATGGCCTCTAGTATGCTTTCTCCTGCTTAGTCACACCATTATTTTGGCTAGATCATCTCTAACTTGGGTATTGAAGTGCTTCTTAAAAGAAACACATCCCTTTTACTTGTTGGAGCCCAACTAGAAGATCACCAACATCAACCGCTCCTTTGTATTCAAGCCACCTCACTTATCAAGTCAAGACATCATAACATTGGCATCGTTTGTGGAAATTGATAAAACCATTTATAGAACTACCATAAAACATACCTCCTATCAATTGAAAAAACTTGTTAAGAACTCACTTTGGCCTAGGTGTAAAGAGCACCCAAAAAGGCCTCAACCTCTACCTCGGCTTAGCGCAAGAGCGAGGCGCAAGAGCACCCCAAAAAGGCTCAAGGTTCACCTCAGCCTAGGCACAAAAAGCACTAAAAAAAATCTCACAATTCACCTTAGCTTAAGTGTGAAAAACACCAAAAAATACCTCAGGATTTACCTCGGCCTAGGCACAAGGATCACCTAGAAAAGCCTCAAAACTTAGCATGAAGAACGTTAAGACACAACCTTGGCATAGGCGCAAAGAGCACCCCCAAAAGACTCAAGGTTCATCTTCGCCTAAGTGTGAAAAACACTAGAAAGTGCCTTAAGGCTTAGTGTAAAGAGCACTAAGAACTCACATTAATCTAACTGCAATGAGCGCCTAAAAAGGACTTAAGGTTCTCCTTAGTCTCAGTGTGAAGAGCACGCATGAAAAATGCTAAGAACTCTCCTTAGCCTAGATGTAAAGAGTACTCACAGAGGCTTTAAGACTCATCATGAAGAGCATTAAAAATTTAAGTCAGCCTAGGTGTGTCGTAACGCCCAAAACATAAGCATAAATGATAATTTCAATCATGTCACTCCATAGTATTTTTATTAATCTTGTATTTTGTTACTTGCTTCCTCACCAAATTGTATTTTTACTTTATTACCAATGTTAATGTAATAATATATACCCTCTTAACCTAATTCCTTACAACTAAGATTCTAAGTCACTACTATAAGCATCACTCTCTTGAATATTTATAAAAGCTTTATTTTAAATATTGTGCTTTATCTAACTAATAAAATAATGTTCTATTTCTATAAAAATGCTTCATTAGGTGATTCATTCTAACTCTTAACCTAGAAAGTGTTTTCCAATAAAACCTTAAATTATTAATCAAGAGTGATAAAAAATAACAAACATCAAGTACATGAAAGAATTATTAACATTAATAAAAAAGAATAACATCAATAGATGTATTTCAAAATATATGTAAGAGTTGGTTGGTTACATTTAATCCTAACTAAGAAAAATTTAGTTACTCATTATCATGAAAGCAATCTTACTATAACCAAAAATATATAAATTAAATGAACATGCAAGGTTCTTCACTTTAAGCTCTAGAATGTTGGAAAGAAATTTTCTTCTTAACCTTCTTCAAGATATGTAAAAAAACTCTCTTAGTATTTATATCTCCCTCTTTGATGCATGTCACGACCCCTTTTTATAAAAAATCAATGATATTTAGCATTACCATTCTTAATTAATTTATTCATTTATTGAATATTATATACATGGGTTTAAGAGCATAAACTTATAGCAAATTGAACTTCGACATTCACATTAACAAAATAACAAAATTTCTTTAACCATTTCTCATACAAGGGTTCAAAATGTAATTACATTCCCTGAGCAAATAAAAAAAAATCTAACAGTCTATAATTAATGCTTAAAATCTAGTCCATAGAAGGATTAACATCCTGATCTTCTACAAGGTTTACTCTAATGTCGCTCAACCAGACTTTCCAACTTGAGAAGTAGATGCATTTCTTGTACCTTCTACTCGCATACTATCGTACGATCATTGCAACATACACACACATACTATCAGAAAAAAATGCAAGGGTGAGTTTATATATTTGACAACCTCATTATTGAAATATGAATTAATATAGATAAAATTATTTAAACAGTTTCAATAAAACAATGTAGAATGTCCAGCCCATCTAATGCAAATATAGTGATTCAGTTTCCATCTGGTTTCACAGCCTAAGTAATCTAGAGGAACTGTTCCAGTCTGAGAGCGACCCATTCTGGTATCTAGATCCAGACACAGCACAGTTCAATGTCCTACACAACTTTAGGATGATAATGATGAATATGATGCAATACAGTTAAATCATCATTTTACAGCACAACAAATATTCATTTTCAGCCTCAGCAATACAACAATGAATACATTTTCATCCAGCCTCAATAGTACAGCCACACATATATTCACAGCAAAACTCAGCATTTCAATATATAGCACACAGTAAAACTAAGCAGCTAAAAATATTAATTAAATATTTCAACAATTATTAACATCCCCAGCTCATTTATTACAACAGTTTAGCATATCATCTTTCACCACAATATTACAAACATTTATCATACAACAAGAAATACACTCATCCAATAATAGTGAAATTTGTTCGACTATATAGGTTCTGGGTTCTAGTTCATGATTTAACTTATACAACTCACTATTCTCAACTATAATGAAATCATTTATATAAACATCTCAGCCTCTACTAAATGAAATAGATCAGATTAGGTAAGCTTCCCTTACTTGGAATAAGTTCCAAGATCATACTCCTAATAAGTTTTGCAAAGATAGCTCAACTGTTTGGGTTTGACATATGGTTGGAAAGGCTCAAATCTACTCAGAACAACATGATTTAAGTCCCTTGAGAAAGAGAGAGAAGAAACAAAGTAAAAACTGAAAACTAAGCTCCGAGAACTCACCTAGATCTTGATGAGATAGAAAATTTTGCTTTGATAAGAGAGAAATTCGGCTTCGGGAAGGTTTTCTCTAAGGGTAATAGGAGAGAGAATAGAGAGAGAAAAGTTGTTTGGTGAGAAAAATGAAGTTTTTGGACGCTGAGACCCCCTTAAATACCCCCAGTGCGCACTCTCTCGTTTAAGTGAGCTAATTTCGCTTGACCGAGATCTGCTCTCACCTGGGCGAGAAAACCAGCATTGGAACCTCTCAATTTTTTGATATTCTCGCTTGAGCGAGAAACACGTCGCTTGAGCGAGATACATTTCGCCTAGGCGAGATTAGGTACAGAGAGCTATGGTGTGTAAAAACTTATCACTGGGCAAGTGTACCCGTTGTCGGAGTAATATTATTAAAATTAAAGTACCAAGTGTCGTATCCACAGGGACTGTTATTAAGAAATTTTTCCTTAATTGCGTAATTGTTAATAAATATGAAAAATAAACTTTGTTAATGAAATTGCTAAAAGTAAAAGAATAATAATTTAAAAGAAACAGATATTCTTGTGAAAATAAATCATAGAAAATTATAACTAAAGGTATTCAAAGGAAAAAGGCAAGTATCTAGACTGTAAATCCCCCTAAGTGTCCAAATAACTGAAATTCTTCTTCAACTACTTAGTTTCAAACCCTTATCGCTGCAGGAAATTCTAATTTAAATCAATACCTTTCTCAAGGATAATGATTCCTAACCCTCAGTTGATTAATCAGAATCTCTTCCTTAATTAATACCTTTAGGTTGCATTAAGTTCATTATGAATTCCATAATTAGGGTTAATCCTAATACAGAAAACTCACGTCTTTCTATCTCTAGAAATACATTCAAGTCTTTTTAATTGAGTAATGTTAAATTCATGCAAGAATTTTACTCAAATTCAAACAAGAAAACAAGATAGAAGAAAATTGATACTACTCAATTAAACCCAAGAGAAAGGAACATGAAATAGCATTGGAAGAATTCCAGAAAATTTAGTCAATTAGGATTCATTACGTCTAGATACTCAAAGGAAAGTTAGAACCTAAACATCTTGAAATTAAAATTACAAAAGAGATGAATTAAAATGCTTGATCCTATCCTCCTGCCATCTCTGAGTCTTTCGTCTCCAAAAACTGCCTACTCAGGTTTGAGTTTAGTTCTCCTTTTATAGGAATTATCCTAGGGTTAATTTTCTCGCAAAAGTTAAATTTCTGATGCGCGTAAAAGTACACGCTCAAGTACACGGCCATGTACTTGACCGTGTACATCTCTGTTTTCTAATAGACGCCCTTCAAAGCTTTCCATAAAAGTGCACGCTCATGTACATGGCCATGTATCTGGCCATGTACATCTCTGATTTTGATGATACACTTCGATTGACGAGACCAGTGAGATACACGCTCATATACACGGGCATGTACTTGCTCGTGTATATCTCTGGCTTTTTTGTGTGTTTCAATTCCCAATATTTTTTAAAACTTTCACTTCTTGATCCTTTTTCCTGAAATATGAATAAAATGAAATTAATAATAGTAAATTTTCTCAATGAATAGCTTAAAGCTCTCAATTATCATTCATGAATTACAATGTACGATCAAGTATAGAAAGCATTTATCAAATTCCCCTAAACTTGAACGATTGTTTGTCCCCAAGCAAGGAAATGGATCAATTTTACCCTTGACAACAAAGAATCAAATTCCTGAATTTTTTTTTATTGTTATTTTTATTTTATTTTATTTTTAGAGGGAAAGTAATTCTTAAACATCAAATTGTGCTTTCTTTTGCTCTCGACCTCTATAACTTCAGACAGAATTGAAATAAGGACCTCTCTACCATTAGCTCTTAAAATTTTAATTCAAAACTTTGAATTCTTCCACAAGGTGTTATTTAATTTTCTTTACTTTGAGCCATGATCGGCTAATAGGGTGCATTTTATGCTCCATCCCAATTAGCACAAGGTATTAATGGAAAATTCCACCCCTTGCTTTCCATATCGGTACCTCAAACAATTTCGGGGTTCTAGGATGTGGTATCCGGACATTGCCTGCAATCCACATTCAACTAGTTATGCTTCCATGGCATGCTCTTTTATTTTTGAGCAGAGCCCCAATTTTTCAGATATTAATGATTCTTAAAAAAAATTTTGCATAGATTCAAGGGCATAGATTCAAGGTCCTCAAATCAGAAAAATCTACTGATACTTCAATCGAGAAACAATAAAAAACACAAATCTAATATCTAGAATAACTGCATATGAATCTTTTTTTTTTTCGGGAATATCATCTTCTATGCAACAGTAAAATTGACTCAGTACTGCTCAAGAATAAAACAACAATTCAGTTCAAACATCTATAATTATCTACCCCACAGTGTAAGATTTGCATTGTCCTCAATCAAATAGAAGAGTTAGAGTGCAACTGAAACTTCCCTGAAGAGTAAGTAAATAAGCAAAGAATCTTGGGAAGCAAAACTAATCTGAGATTGACTTGGAAAGGAAACCTGATTAAAATTGATTTATAAGAAGATTTAATTCAGTTCATAATGACAAGAGGAGTAGAACGATCAAAATAATGCGATAAAGAAATAGAAGCAATAAACAGACAAAAGCAATTTAAATCCTAAACATAACATAAGTAAAAAGTTCAACAACTAAGACTCCTAATTGCAGACTAAACTGCTCATCATCTGAGTCTTCATCATCTATACTAAGAAAGTGGTCAGAAGGAGATAGGGTTCATGCTGGGGCGAAGACGCTTATTCAAAATATAAATAAATGAGCAAATAAATAACTAAATTAAAATAAACTAAACCTACCTAACCTAAACTATTCAATGTAATTCAACATTTAACATGGAGGAGTTTAAACTCCTCATTTGCAAAAGTTTGCAGTTGACCCCCTTGTTACAGTTTCAGCCTATGTTCATTCACCTTAAAATTTCCTTTTTCTAGATGAGTTAATTTAATTATACCACAAGGAAATACCTTATGCACAGTAAACGGTCCAGACCAACGGGATTTGAGTTTACCTGGGAATAATTTGATGTGAGAGTTGTACAACAGTACTACTAAATCACCTTTTTGAAATAGTTTACCTCCCTTGATTTTTTAATGATGGTAGACCTTCAATTTTTCATCTGGTGGTTCATTAATGGATGGGTTGGGTTGCTTCTCTGATTTCCACTCCAAAACTTTGAAGTCTCTCTTTCTCCATAATGGCTTAGTGGCTTCTAAATGACACCATTGTTCTTGAGTTACCAAGCTTATATCATCTTTTCCTCTATTATGAACTAAGCTTCTTTTCAATGGGTTTGAAATCAAGAATTCCTGTGCACAATCAGAAACATAATTATCAATTACATTAATAAAATAGCAAGAATCATCTTATTTCAAAAACTTTTTTATTACATCAGGAATTTTGAAAGTGACTTTTTCATCTCCAACCCTCAAAATTAACTTTCCATCCCTCACATCAATTATAGCCCCTGCAGTAGCTAAAAATGGACGACCTAAGATCAAGGGGACATCAGTGTCCTCGTCCATATCAAGAATTACAAAATCAACAGGAAAAATAAATTTGTCCACTTTTACAAGCACATCCTCAATGATACCCCTAGGATATTTAATTGATCTATCAGCCAGTTGAATACTGATGACAACCACAAACCGTGTCACCGAATTAAACAATCTTGAATTGGATTTCACACAATAAAAGCGAAATTATTACGGCACAAATAAGAATTGAAATAAGAAGAAAATTAATAAAAAGTAAAAATAGAATAGAGATGGAAAATGGCGCCACAATCGCAAGATTGATAAGCCAAGGAACGATCACCACAAGAGTTTTGGCCTCTTGATAAGATCAAAGAAAATTGGCTCACTCAAGAACCTAGAGTCACACGCTCTCATAAGAGTGTTCAATCTCAAATTATATTCAAAACTAATTAAAAGTGTGTTTACAAGAGCTTATATATGCCTAATGCTTGTAAACTAATACTAACGCAAACCCTAATGGGCTTCTTGTACCAACAAGCCTAAATTCAAATAGACTAAATAAAATAACAAGATTTTATCCTAAATAAAAACTCAAAACAAGTAATGACTAATATTAAAATAAATAAACTAAACATAATAATTAAATCCTAATAAAACTCGTTAGAGTTCAAATCCTCTAAGCATATGTAAATGATTATCTTGGACTTTTCAAACTCTAAATTGAGCTCCCTTTCAAATAAGACAGCAACAATCTTTTCTAAGTCTTCATTTATTCTTTTTGCCCTTCCCTTGTCATTGGTCCTTTAAGCTCTTCCAATGCCTTCAAGTCTTTGTCTTCAATGGGCCTTCCTTGATTCTCATCAATCCCTCTTTCTTCAAGAAAATTTGTCCTCAAATTTGACTCTTTATTACCTACATCAACGAGAGATAAATCAAATACATTAAAAGTAGCATTAACACCATATTTACTTAATAAGTCCACTTTGTATGTATTATCTCTAATCCTCTTTAAGATTTGAAATAATTCATCCCCTCTTGTTTGAAGCCTTGCATTTCCTTGCATGAGAAACTTTTTTCTGCACATATGTATCCAAACCCAATCTCCAGGTTCAAATTCTACTTTCTTCCTTCCCTTATTGATATACTTTGCTTGTTGCTCCACTTTCTTTTCAATTTGATGTTTTATTTTTCTAATTGGAGGTAGGCAGTAAGATACTTCTTTAGGGAAGACATCTTCAAAATCCTGTAGAAGAGAGAAAACACTACTAGGCAAAATATCGTTAGCAAAGGAATCCATAAATTTATTATGAGGACTTTCTTTATACAGAGGTAAGCACATAGGCCGAGAGGCCAACAAAACTTTCTTTACTTCTTTTTCTCTCACAAACAAATTTTCTCTCCTTTCATAATGATTTTTTTCTTCACCTTTCTTTTTACTCTCATATTTCTCACTTGTAAGTGTTTCACCTTTCTCTTCACTCTCATATTCCTCACTTGTAAGTGTCTTCACTTTCCCTCCTTTCTTTTTAAGTTTGCCTTCAAACTCACTCTTTTTCTTTTCATTTCTTCTCTCATCTTTTTTTTCTTGCTCTCTTCTTAACTTCATGACTTTTTGATCTTCATGTACTTGACTAGGAGTCATGGGCACTAAAGTGATTGTGCACCTTTTATGTACAAACGTAAACTTGTTGGAATAACCATCATGAATAGCTTTCTTGTCAAATTGCCATGGTCTTCCCAAGAGGATATGACTTGTTTCCATAGGCACTACATCACATAAGACTTCATCCTCATACTTGTCAATAGAAAAAGTAATCAAAACCTGTCTATTAACAACCAACTCTTCTTCATCACTCAACCATTGTAACTTATAGGGCTTAAGGTGAGGAGTAGTAGTAAGATTCAATTTTTCAACAAGTCTAACACTAGCCACATTGGTACAACTACCACCATCAATAATAAGAGAACAAATCTTTCCACGTACCAAGCATCTTGAATGAAAAATATTTTCTCTTTGTGTAGTGTCATCCTCTTTAGCTATACTACCCAAAAGACGCCTTACCATAAGCAAATCTCCTTCATGGCATAAAGCTTCAAACTCACTATCTTCTTCACTGGAAGCATGTGATGATTGAGATGAACTTGCACTTGAGATTTCACCATTCTCCTTCAAAATCATAGTTTTCTTGTTTGGACATTGAGATGCAATATGACCCTTTCCAAGACATTTGAAGCATTTGATTGCTCTATGCTGAGAAGTAGGAGAAACAGAAGTATTAGTAGAATTAAAAGAAGTTTTAGAGGAAGCTTTACCACTTTGCACAATTGTATCCTTAATTGATATTTCCTCCTTCTTTACTTCTTCCTTCCACCCTTTTGAGTTGTAAGAAGAGACATTCTTCCTCAAAGTACCCTTTCTCTTTAGTTGTGTTTCTACTTTAATAGCTTGGTGAACCAAATCTTCAAGTTCCACATAGGGATGAAGTTCCACTATGTCACGAATGTCATGGTTCAACCCATTTAAGAAACGAGCCATTGTTGCTTCTCTTTCTTCAAATACATTAGCTCGTATCATGGCAACTTCCATTTCTTTATAATAGTCATCAACACTTTTGCCACCTTGCCTCAAACCTTGAAGCTTTGTATGAAGCTCTCTATTGTAGTATGTAGGAACAAATCTCCTACGCATTAGGTTCTTCATTTTAGTCCATGTATCTACAGGCTCCTCATCATATCTCCTTCGGTCCCTTTGAATTTGATCCCACCACACCAACGCGTAGTCGTAAAACTCTAGGGAGGCCACCTTTACTTTCTTTTCTTCACTATAATCATGGCATGAGAATACTTGCTCTATCTTCAATTCCCACTCTAAGTATGCTTCAACATCATTCCTTCCATGAAAACTAGGAATTTTTATTTTAACTCCACCAATTCTCTCATTTTCTCTTATTCTTACATCTTCTCTTCTTCTTCTTTGATTCCTCCTCTCTCTATTATCTCTCCACCTATCATACCTCCTTTCTTCATCATCTCTCCTATTTCTTCTTCTTTCTCTTGAAGAATTACTAGAGTCTCCATGGGCATGTGGAAAACGATCACGTGACCGCCTTCTTGCATTATTTGCCAGCGCCTCTTGAACATTCCTTATTGCTTCATTTTGCCTTTCAAACATGTTTTCAAATCTTTAAGCAAGTCTTTCAATTTGCGAGGCAGGAGTGCTCTCTCTACTTGATCCTCCTTCTTGAGACATTCTACAAAACAATAAAAGTTAATGTAAAAAGAAAAGGTTCTCTCTACTCGCTAAGTGTTTTCACTCAGTAGATATTCACTTGTGTTTCACTCTAAATTGGCTTTTGTGTAAGGATTTCTCTCTTGCCTTTTTCCTCTCAAATGCTCTCAAGAGTTCTTAAGGAAGTCAACATCTAATCCACATAATTAACCAAAACCAAGAGACAATCAATCAATGAGACTCAAGTGAAGCCAACAAAAGAAAACTCTAAGACAAAACTAAGGAAGCCAACAAGACAATAGAAAAAAAAAAGACTAAATAAGAAATAAGCACACTCAAAAAAAGATTGCAAATAAGACAAAATTGGAGAATTTAAAGAAGATTATATAACATTAAACAACTGCTATTTTTTTTTTGTATGGAATCAAGCAAAATATATCAAAAACACACTTTTGTGTGTTGCAATTTTTTTTTTGTAGTATATTTTTTTTCTCTTTTTTTTTTCCAATGAGCAACGTGCGATGAATAGTACTTTTCAATCCAATTCTAACCAAAGCTCTTGATACCAATTGATGACATACACCCAGTCCACCGGTTAGCATGATATTGTCCACTTTGGGGGTTAACCCTCACGGTTTTGTTTCTCCCAGATATGACACACTAGGAAAAGGCCTCATGCTAGAAGGAAGGACGCCACAGCTATTTAAAGACTGATAAGTCACTCCCCTCAACCGATGTGGGACTCATCATCCCCTCCCTCTTCAAAAGAGTCTGCCACGGATGCACCGATAAGGCACTTAAGCCGCCACGGATATGCCGATAAGGTCCATCGGCTCCGGCCCAAGCTCTGATACCAAATGATAACATACACCCAGTCCACCGGTTAGCATGATATTGTCCGCTTTGGGGGTTAACCCTCACGGTTTTGTTTCTCCCAGATATGACACACTAGGAAAAGACCTCATGCTAGAAGGAAGGACGCCACAGCTATTTAAAGACTGATAAGTCACTCCCCCCAACTGATGTGGGACTCATCATTATTGATGAGAATCAAGGAAGGCCCATTGAAGACAAAGACTTGAAGGCATTGGAAGAGCTTAAAGGACCAATGACAAGGGCAAGGGCAAAAAGAATAAATGAAGACTTAGAAAAGATTGTTGCTGTCTTATTTGAAAGGGAGCTCAATTTAGAGTTAGAAAAGTCCAAGATAATCAATTACATATGCTTAGAGGATTTGAACTCTAACGAGTTTTATTAGGATTTAATTATTATGTTTAGTTTATTTATTTTAATATTAGTCATTACTTGTTTTGAGTTTTATTTAGGATAAAATCTTGTTATTTTATTTAGTCTATTTGAATTTAGGCTTGTTGGTACAAGAAGCCCATTAGGATTTGCGTTAGTATTAGTTTACAAGCATTAGGCATATATAAGCTCTTGTAAACACACTTTTAATTAGTTTTGAATATAATTTGAGATTGAACACTCTTGTGAGAGCGTGTGACTCTAGGTTCTTGAGTGAGCCAATTTTCTTTGATCTTATCAAGAGGCCAAAACTCTTGTGGTGATCGTTCCTTGGCTTATCAATCTTGCGATTGTGGCGCCATTTTCCATCTCTATTCTATTTTTACTTTTTATTAATTTTCTTCTTATTTCAATTCTTATTTGTGCCGTAATAATTTCGTTTTTATTGTGTGAAATCCAATTCAAGATCGCTTAATTCGGCGACACGGTTTGTGGTTGTCATCAATTGGTATCAGAGCCTGGGCCGGAGCCGATGGACCTTATCGGCATATCCGTGGCGGCTTAAGTGCCTTATCGGTGCGTCCGTGGCGGACTCTCTTGAAGAGGGAGGGGATGATGAGTCCCACATCGGTTGGGGGGAGTGATTTATCAGTCTTTAAATAGTTGTGGCGTCCTTCCTTCTAGCATGAGGCCTTTTCCTAGTGTGTCATATCTGGGAGAAACAAAACCGTGAGGGTTAACCCCCAAAGCGGACAATATCATGCTAACCGGTGGACTGGGTGTATGTTATCATTTGGTATCAGAGCCTGGGCCGGAGCCGATGGACCTTATCGGCATATCTGTGGCGGCTTAAGTGCCTTATCGGTGCGTCCGTGGCGGACTCTCTTGAAGAGGGAGGGGATGATGAGTCCCACATCGGTTGAGGGGAGTGACTTATCAGTCTTTAAATAGTTGTGGCGTCCTTCCTTCTAGCATGAGGCCTTTTTCTAGTGTGTCATATATGGGAGAAACAAAACCGTGAGGGTTAACCCCCAAAGCGGATAATATTATGCTAACCGGTGGACTGGGTGTATTTTATCAATTGGTATCAAGAGCTTTGGTTAGAATTGGATTGAAAAGTACTATTCATCGCACGTTGCTCATTGGAAAAAAAAAAAGAGAAAAAAAATATACTACAAAAAAAAAAATTGCAACACACAAAAGTACGTGGGATAACCATCTGCAAGTAATTGACCATAAAAACATGAAGCCAAACAAATAACATTATAGAACACCTACAAATGCGTAGTGCTAGCAATAACAATACCAACTTACCTAACACCGTACAGAAGATAAGGACGACTATAGGGAGGATTGATAGGTGCTATCTGGGGAAATCTATCCCAAGCCCAACTCACAATTAACGCAGTCAGTCCTCCAATAGCAACACGATCAATGTTGGTGGCCATGCATATCTCTCGGTACAAATAACCTAGAACTGCAGAACCCCAACTATATTGACCGGTCAACTCAAAATCTTCAAGCAAAGGCAAGTACCTCACAGATACCCTACTGCTAGAGTGATCAGGAAGCATGAACCCTCCAATAAGCCTCAATATATATGCCCAAGCAAACCAAGTGATCTGCAGTGGAGTCTGATTATGCATGGCAATATGAGTGAAGTGTTCGTCCAACCAGCTCATCTTCAAGAAACTCCCTACAAAAGCCTCTGATCCTGGTCTCATACCTAGGCTGTTTTCCACAATCTGAGCCCAATCACCCCCAGTGGGTGCTATAACAGGTCTCCCATCTATGCGTAATCCTAATATAATAGCAACATCCTGAAGGGTAATAGTACACTCTCCAGGGGGCATGTGGAAGGTGTGCGTCTCGGGCCTCCACCTCTCTACTAATGTAGTAATCAATCCCACGTCTACAGGAAGCTTAGACAAGTTAGCCACTCCAACAAAACCCGCTAATTCCAGATGTGGAATAATTTCTTCCGGAATACCTTCTAATCCACCGGGAATATTTGGACTCTTCCTAACTCTCAATGTCGGGTGATCACGTCCATCCCAAATATGCTCAGATACATGAATACTCTGAAACCGAAGAAGTGATGGATCTTCTGGCCCGAGATTAATAACCCTACTTTGTTGTGAAGATGATGCCATCTATACAACAATAAAAAATATTAGTAAAAAAATTTCATTCAATAATAATAATAATAATAATTTATATTTTACTAACATATTAATAATACATAAATTTTATATAAATACAATTTTAAAATTTTACTTCAATATAAGTGTAAAAATTATTTATTACAATCAAACTAAGTATAAATTTTTATATTTAGTTTTATATATTTATTTTATTTAACTCAATTTTTATTATTCTGTATTTTAATAAATATCTATAATAATTCCTGTAAACAAATTTTATAAATCTTAATTTAACCTATCTTCTTAACAATTAATTATAATTTTATATTTTAATTAACTATATCACATTTTATTTTTTCTAAAAACATATTAATCTATATATAAATAAATAAAAAACTATTTAAATTTTAAATTCTTTTTTACTAATCTTTAATAAACTTTCAGCAAATTCTTCACTCACCCCCACTTAATTACCAAATCACTTACATACGTAGAGTTTAAAAATATTACAATATTATTATCAGATTTTCTAATTAACAAAATCAAATTAAAAATAATATATAAATGCATGTTGTTATAGTTTCATACCTGTTAAATTCGTAGCAGTATTTGATCCTTCACAGCAAATCAAAACAAATTTTGAAACTTCGGACGATGATAGAGGAGCAGAGACGGAGAACATGTAAATGGAAACGAAGGAGGACGGTCATGGAGGAGGAAGAAGGGAGACGGTCAAAAGCGGTTTCGCTAACTGCAGGGCGAAATGAGCTTTCGCCAGTAGCAGTGCGATTCATCTCAGATGTTGCCACGTGTATCAAAATCTCCCCAGCTGTCCATTTTAAATCTAAGAGAGCAGTTCCAGCAGAACCGCTCTCTAATATGCACTTCTGAGAACGGTTCAAACGGAACCGTTCAAACGGAACCGCTCTCTAAAATGGAGCTATGAGAGCGGTTCAAGAGCAACCGCTCTCTAAAATGGACTTATGAGAGCGGTTCGAAGCAACTGGTCTCTTAAATGGACTTATGAGAGCGGTTCAAAAGGAACCGCTCTCTAAAATAGACTAATGAGAGCGGTTTTAATTTAACCGCTCTAAGAACTCGTATTTCGTATTTTTTTTGGCGAAATAGATTTTAAAAAATTCAAAAATTAATACTTTCGCCAGCCGTTTGGCAAAATTTTGTTCCACGTGGCAAAAAAACCCCAGATTGAGAAATTGTTTCAAATTTCCTATAAAATAATAAATTTTTTTAATTTACAATATTTTAATAAATTTGCCAAATTTTTTCTTAATTGCGTAATTGTTAATAAATATGAAAAATAAACTTTGTTAATGAAATTGCTAAAAGTAAAAGAATAATAATTTAAAAGAAACAGATATTCTTGTGAAAATAAATTATAGAAAATTATAACTAAAGGTATTCAAAGGAAAAAGGCAAGTATCTAGACTGTAAATCCCCCTAAGTGTCCAAATAACTGAAATTCTTCTTCAACTACTTAGTTTCAAACCCTTATCGCTGCAGGAAATTCTAATTTAAATCAATACCTTTCTCAAGGATAATGATTCCTAACCCTCAGTTGATTAATCAGAATCTCTTCCTTAATTAATACCTTTAGGTTGCATTAAGTTCACTATGAATTCCATAATTAGGGTTAATCCTAATACAGAAAACTCACGTCTTTCTATCTCTAGAAATGCATTCAAGTCTTTTTAATTGAGTAATGTTAAATTCATGCAAGAATTTTACTCAAATTCAAACAAGAAAACAAATAGAAGAAAATTGATACTACTCAATTAAACCCAAGAGAAAGGAACATGAAATAGCATTAGAAGAATTCCAGAAAATTTAGTCAATTAGGATTCATTACGTCTAGATACTCAAAGGAAAGTTAGAACCTAAACATCTTGAAATTAAAATTACAAAAGAGATGAATTAAAACGCTTGATCCTATCCTCCTGCTGTTTCTGAGTCTTTCGTCTCCAAAAACTGCCTACTCAGGTTTGAGTTTAGTTCTCCTTTTATAGGAATTATCCTAGGGTTAATTTTCTCGCAAAAGTTAAATTTCTGATGCGCGTAAAAGTACACGCCCATGTACACGGCCATGTACTTGGCCGTGTACATCTCTATTTTCTAATAGACGCCCTTCAAAGCTTTCCATAAAAGTACACGCTCATGTACATGGCCATGTATCTGGCCATGTACATCTCTGGTTTTGATGATACACTTCAATTGACGCGACCAGTGAGATACACGCTCATATACACGGGCATGTACTTGCTCGTGTATATCTCTGGCTTTTTTGTGTGTTTCAATTCCCAATATTTTTTAAAACTTTCACTTCTTGATCCTTTTTCCTGAAATATGAATAAAATGAAATTAATTATAGTAAATTTTCTCAATTAATAGCTTAAAACTCTCAATTATCATTCATGAATTACAATGTACGATCAAGTATAGAAAGCATTTATCAAGCTACTAAATTTTTCTATGATTCCTCGCTTGAGCGAGAACCCCTCGCTTGAGCAAGGTCACCTCTTGTCTGAGCAAGATTTCTTCTCGTTTGGGCGAGGTTACAACTGAGACAATCCTATCTGCCCTCACTTGAGCGAGATACCCTGCACGTAGACTCCAAAATTTCTCTCCCGAGGAAAATAATACCAATTCTTAATCATGCTTTCTAAAATATTCTGCACTCAGCATATTTAACAATCATTATTCAACTCACATTGCATTTCACATATAATAATATCATCATACGAAACAACAACTATCCTGCTCCTTGTCCGGCAATCACACAACTTTTATATTCCATATTCCAACATATAAACAATTCACATAGTTCAAGTTTACACAATCCTAATCGATAGGCATGATAATAAATACATATGATTACACTAATCTTACAATACACATGAAATATTTAAAAAATTCTAATTTTGCTTAAGCGAATCACTTCTCTGCTTTTTTGAAAGTGAGTTTTGTTTAAGCCATTTTTTGGATGCCTTAAGATAATTCCATAGCGTTGGAACCTAAGACCCCTCCAATGAATTTGCTAAAGCCAAAATATATTTGCTTAAGTAAATTTTTATTTTGATAAATTTTTCATCTGTCTTGTTTTTGCTTAAGAAGTTTATGCTCACTTAAGTCTGTGGCCTTAATTTTTGCACCATTTTAGCTTAAGAGAATTTCTTTTCCATATTTTCCTGCAAAACATTTCAAGATACTTAAAAAATGGCAATACAACTAATATATTTGTTATGTTATTATCTAATTATGCTTTTATATACAATTGAAGACAAAATTCTATTTAGAATAAAATTTTGGAGATAAATTTTTCTCTTTTCAATCCAATATTTCTAGTAACATTTACAATTATCAAACCACTTCCAACTTAGCATTTTTCTTGTCTTCAAACAAAATTCATTATAATCAAAATACAACAATGCATAATGCTTAAAGTTTGAGAGGTGAAAGTCATCTTCTCGAATGCGCATATTTCAAATTATCAAGATTAGCCACAAGTTAGGAGGATTGGTTAACTATTTGTATGTGTAGTGCTCTTAACTAGAAGTCATAACAAAGATACAATTCAAAAATTGTTTTAAAACCAACGAGCACAAACATAAGGGCTGGTCTTTACCACTATATCTCTTAGTGAAGTTTAGGGGTGAATGTTTTCTATATCCAAACACTAAGTTTAGATCAAGTTAACTTTGTTTTTCATCTCCAATATATCACCAATTACACATTCAACATGAATCAATAAAAATCCTTATAGGGTTGTAACGTAGCGTACCTACAAGAAAATTTGATTTTTCTAGATAAAACAAGTAACACCTAAAAGAATTGGGAGAGTATTCAACTACTTTTTAACATATTATAAACTATTTTCCTAATTAAACCTCATTGTTTCCTTTCTTTTTTGAATTAGCCACAAAATAAATGTTTTTTAAATTTATTTTTTTATATTTTTTATTTTAAAAGAAGTTGATGGAATAACTAAATTTATTCCCCTTCTTCTTCTATAATAATTTATCACTATGAATTTTTCCAAGGATCTCTATGCATTTCTACAGCCTTAAATGCCCTTTTAATTCAATTAGATGTGGTTGGGAAGTCTTGTTTTCTGTTTGGGAGATGGGACATAAAACAAAAAATGATGTAACATCCCCATTGTCAAAAACCTAATCTCCTAAGTTTTGGACAACAATTAAATTTCATTGGGAAAAAAAGTCTCTTCTTTCTTTCTTTTTAGATTGCCTTGATTTGATAATTATTTTTATTATATCCTTCGTGTTATCTTGAGACTTGATGGGAGTGTTATTTCTACTTTGATTACTTGATTTTGAAAATACATGATATTATATGGAAAGTGTTCATTCTGGAATCCTATCTAGCAAGTGTACTAGGTAGTTACAACAAGTAATAAAATTCAGAATATTGAGTTTAGAATATTGTTCACAAGGATTGATTTAATCGATTATCAATTCATAAGATCAAAAGCTATTTGAGCCAATCGAAATATGAGGAGTTTTGAATATTTAAGAACCAAAGAGATAAAGTGAAGAAGTAGAAGGAAAAGACAAACAGAGTAAAGATTTGGGAAATTATATGACTAATCAAATGATGTTAGGAATGATTTTACCTATTTGTCAATTGTAAAACTAAATGTGATATGAATTTTTAAGTTCCTTAATTAATTGATGATCAATTTCACTAGGTTAATCAAAGTCAATTCGTTGACTTAATGATCCTAATAACAAATCAATTACCCTAATTCTTTAGGTGTAAATCAATCAAACATTGTATTAAGTATTAAAAATCAAGAGATCACAAGATGATGAATACTTATTCCTAAGATATCAATAATCTTGACATTCAATTTAGATCTGAAATATTCACTCAACTTCCATTGATGTAAATTCTCTAGGTTCAATTCAATTGAATAACTAATCCAAGAATTGCATTAATGAAAAAAAAAATGAAATGTACAATATAATCAAGATCTTATAATTCAGATTCATAATCAATTTACACTGTCCAAATCAGATCCATCAATCCCTAACCAAAGAAAATTAGAACATGATTCTAAAAGGAGGAGAGAAAGAAGGAGTAGAAGAAAAGGTGTAGAAAATCTTTATGAATTCAAGTCCCAAGTCTGATTCCTTAAGAATTAAGCCTTGAAATTTGCCTCCAATCCTCTCTCTAGCTCTCTAAAAGTGTAGAAAAGAAAAAAAATGAGAAAAAAAAATCCCAAATATTCTAAATTTCAAGCTATTTTTAGCTTTTCTGGCGCTTCTGCCTTAACCACTTTTGGTAGAAAAAGTATTTACGTGTAACATGAACAACACTAAAGTGAACACTCTTCATGATAAAAGTGTTTACGCGCATAGGCAGTTGTCTTCTGCATCTTTGTAGTGAACACTCTTGGTGCTAATAAAGCTTCTGAAGTAAACACTTTTAGCAATGCAAGTGTTCATGCGTAGCATGATTCTCCATCCAAGCTTTTCTAGTGAACACTTTTGGTCCTAATAGTGTTTACGTGCAACACATACCACCTCAAAAGCCTTTAGAGTGACTTCTTTTAGCATTAAAAGTGACTACCCGCAGGGCGTTCTTGCTTCAAAGCCTCTATAGTGCTTACTTTTGGTGCTGAAAGTGCTTATGCCCAACCTTAATTGTCCTCCAGAGCTCTGAGTGGTTCACTTTTTATACCCAAAGTGATTATATTAGACCTATTTGACCTCCTAAAGCTTCCGATTCATGCATTTTCTTTCGTTATTTGTTATATTTTACTATACAAATAATCATAGATCAGACAAAGATTTGGTCCTACCCAGTAAGGAAGACATGTGGATATACGACCCAAAAGTGCATAGATGCACCTACAGGGGTTAGTAACCCTAGGTGTGGGGCTCGTTACATAGAATGGCTGGGAGCCATGCTAGGTCAATAATATTTTGGCAAAGATTTCCATTCCCTTACCTATGCCACTACATTATCTGGCTTTTTCCTTCTTAACCCTTCTCTAGCATAGCCTACTCATTAGTTCATGTACAATAACCTAACGATGGGAGTTCTCTCATGGACACATAAGAGTCCTTTTTCAAACATTTCTACTGACATTGACCATAGCACTATTCCTTCTAAGGACCCATCACCACCTTTAGAGCCCGAATGGAAGGATGTTAAGGTCATTAAATCCTTCATTCACCCTTTTTCCCATACTACCTTCTCCTTTTCTTACACCACCCTTTGATGAGGCGAGGCCTTCTATGCATCACCCATCACCACCATTACCTCAGCCTTTATCCTGATTACTATTGTCGTTTATTAGATGGAGGGACAATGATGATGAACTTCCTCCTACTCCTCACCCTAGGACATGGGACATGGTTGCCTCTCTAGATAATGTGTGTCAGATCTTACTAAAGACTCCATTCATTTGAGGAATTTATTCTTTATTCTAATATTTTAGTTGGAAATGCTCTTAGGTTGTGGTTATGTATTTTGGTGTTAATTTCAAGGAGTTGTATCTGGGGATTATTTTTTTTCCACTATAAAGGGTATGTGAATATTTTACTATGTTATGGATGCCTTTATCATTTTGAATTGCTTTGGGACAATATAATACTTATGTCTCCTAATTGGAGTTTTCTCACATGGATTTCTTTATGTACGTATACATATGCATATTATGCCTATTGCTATGCAATTAAGCCCTTATTGAGTGGTAATTTTCTTGTAAGATCCTATAAGAATTATGATGATAATGTATTCGTAAGACACTTGAAACAAGTGAAATGATGACTATATCCTTGTCTTTAATTATGTACAAAGGAAAATGTTATATACATGTGAATGTATTTTATCAAGTTGAGTATGTTATAGATGCTAACTCTCTCATTTAGAGGGAGTGTGCCAAATGATTTACATATGTGTGTATGCTTGCTTGAATTTTGTAAGTTGGGCTTATCAAGTCATCTTGGTTGTGGAATGTCACAAACAATACATTAGGCTCAATTAGAGTAAATAAGGAATGACATCTTATATTAACTTTTTGGCTATGTGATATAAAGAAATAAATATTTGTCTTAATCATTTTTAAGTATCCTATGAAAAGGAACAAAATTATCAGTCTAACTCTCATGTTATAATATCCTTTGTTTGTGATGTTGTCAACTCACTCAATTATTTTTTATATATTTCTTGAGTTATATGCTTTAGTGCTATTTTTTTTCCTGTGGTACCAATAAAAATTTTCAGGAGTACATGAAAAATTTTAACCAATAATATTTAGACACGTGTTTAAATAATAAATTTATTTAATAATAAATTATTATATTTGAATAAGTTGAAGAGTATTTAAGTCAAAACTAAATAAATTAAAATTTAAAAATAAATAATAATATTATATTAATATATTTTTTATATTCTTAATTTTATTATTATTAAGATTTAATTAGTCAATTAATATATTATTTATAATTATTTTTATTTATAATAAATAGAAATTACTTAAATATAAATTATATTTTATTCGAAACTAAAAATTTATTAAAAAAATAATAAGAAATAAAATAAGAAATTTTATAATAATAATAATAATAATAATAATAATGTAGCAAATAATATAATTTTAAATAAATTCTATATTATAATATTTTTTAACTTGTCATATGTCTCTTTTTTATTGGTATAAATTTTTTGGATACAGTAGTTATTAAAAAATTTTAGGGTACTACAACACACCACTACTAGAAAAGTGCTTAATACAAACGAATTTTACAGACAAATTTTAATCCGTCTGTAATACAAACGGATTTGTGGAATAAATTTTTTTTGTGAAACATCCGTCTGTAAATCCGTCTGTAAAATTTGTCTGTATTTAGCCCGCTTTTTGGCGCCAAACATTATAGACAGCAGTTACAGACGGAAAAATCCGCCTATAATTTGAAAATAGGAGGAAATATTATAGCGAAAAATTACAGACGGATTTTCCCGTCTGTAAATATGGCAGTTTTAACCGACCTTTCAGGTGGCAAATTACAGAAGGATTTTTTCTTCTGTAAATGGGATTGACGCATTTATAGACGAAAAAATCAGTCTTAAAGTGCCATTTGAAACGCACCGTTTCATTAAACCCATTACAGACGGATTTTACCGTTTGTAGTGACTGAAACCCATAAAAACCGCGTCTCTTCTTCCCCTTCCCCATTATAAGAACCATTTCTCTCTCTCTAGGAGCTCAGTATTTTGGCCATTGCGAGTGATTGGAGCAACCATTTGAAAGTTTTTTTGCATCATTGTATTCCTGGTACGATACTCTAACTTTTAATCGGTTTAGTTGTTTAATTTTTTATGTTTTTTAGAGACTTAAAATTTCTAAGATAGAGTTGTAGGATTGGAGATTGTATGACTGGGGGAAGGGCGTAGAGGTCCTTCTCCGAACCTGATTATTGTGTGCTGTGAGATTGTTTGTGTTTGTGGAGTTTGTAGAATATGCATGTTGTGGAGTTACAAGGGGATGTGCTCTAGAACGGTTTAGGATTGAGATGTGTTTGTGTTTGTGGAGTTTGTAGAATATGCATGTTGTGGAGTTACAAGGGGATGTGCTCTAGAACGGTTTAGGATTGAGATGTGTTTGTGTTTGATGTATCGAATAATTTATTGTTATATAATTTATTAGTTGATTTTAGGTGAAATTTTCATTTTTGTAAAAAAATGGTAAATAAATGTAAGGAAATTAACATGTATTAGGGGAGATTCTGCCAAAATTTATTTTAAAAATTTTTGTAATATATTTTAGAAGGTTGATACCACATTGTATATTTGTATTAGGTTTATATAGTTCTTGAGGAAGATGTTTCTCAAAAATCGTCAGTGGATGTATGATAGGTTGCACCCAAGTCGGGGGGAATAAAACTTGAATTCTTTGAGGGTGAGAGGAATTTATACGCGTCTGTTGTAATTCGCAGCAATTCATCACCAATCAGGTCGTTAGGTGTCCATGTTCTAAGTGCAAGTGTAGAAAGTTTTTGGATATTGATTCAATTAGATATGATTTGTATAAGTTTGGATTTAAACATGATTATTGGATATGGACTGAGCATGGGGAAGAAGTTAATTTAGAAAATCAAGTAGGTAATTCAAATATATTACAATCAGGTGGTCATGTAGGTAATGTAAGTTGGGAAGAAAGCAATAGTCGTTATCAAGAAATGGTTTATGATGCTGTTGGTCCTCAATTTGGAATTTTTCATGATTTTGAAGCTGAACAAGAACCTAATGGAGAGGTTGCAAAGTTTTATAATGTTTTAGAAGTAGCAAACAAGCCTTTATGGAATGGGTGTGTGTATTCAGAGTTATCTTTAGCAATAAGAATGTTAAACATAAAGTTAGAAGGTAATCAAAGTCAGAGTTCATTTGATCAATGGGCTACATTAATTAGTGAGCTTAGTCCCGAACCTGACTCCATCCCAAAGGACTTTTACCAAGCCAAAAAATTAGTTTCCAAACTTGGATTAAAAGAAGTCAAAATTGATTGTTGTTTGAAAGGCTGCATGCTGTATTACAAAGATGATGCTGTTTTGACCAATTGCAAATTCTGTGGAGAGCCTAGGTTTAAACCAAGAAGAGGTGGTAGAAGAGGTAAACATAAAGATATACCGCAAAGTAGAATGCATTATTTGCCTTTGATTCCTAGGCTAAAAAGGTTGTATGCATCTATGAGTTTAGCTCCTTACATGACGTGGCATGCTGAAAATAAAAAGGAGTGATGGGATAATGACTCATCCATCTCATGGTCAGGCTTGGCAATATTTTGATCAAGTGTATCCTGAGTTTGCATCCGATCCTAGAAATGTAAGGTTAGGGTTATGTGCTGATGGGTTCACTCCAAACAATCAATTTAATAAACCATATTCTTGTTGGCCTATTGTGGTTACACCTTTTAATCTTCCTCCTGAAATGAGCATGAAAAATCCATATTTATTCTTGACTGTAATAATTCCTGGTCTAGAAAATCCAAAGGCTAAAATTGATGTATACCTTCAACCTTTGACTGATGAGTTGAAAGAGTTATAGTGTGAGGGTGTAGTAACTTATGACATATCAAGGAAGCAAAATTTTATCATGAAGGCAGCACTGATGTAGACGATAAATGATTTTCCTGCTTATGGAATGTTGTTTGGATGGATGACTCAAGGGAAATTAGCATATCCAATTTGTATGGAGGATACAAAGGCATTTACTTTAAAACATGGAGGAAAAAAATTCATGGTTTGATTGCCATAGGAGATTTTTAGATATGGAACATCCTTATAGGCGTCAAGCGTACAAATTTAAGAAAGCAACTGTTGAGAATGTGGACCCTCCCGCCCGTTTAAATGGTCATCAAGTATGGGATAGAGTTAAACACTTGCAAAAAATAACCGAAGTAGGAAAATTCATTAGGTTTCCTGCTTATGGGATGACACATAATTGGACCAAACAAAGTATATTCTGGGAGCTCCCATATTGGAAGGATAACTTAGTTTGTCATTGTTTAGATGTGATGCATGTGGAAAAAAATGTATTTGACAATATCATGAATACTGTAATGGACACTGATCGAACTAAAGATAATGTCAAGGCAAGGCAAGATTTAGAAGAATATTGTAGGCGTCATGAATTGATGTTACAACAACTTGCAGATGGTCGATGGTCAAAGCCAAAGGCAAGTTACACTCTAACTTTACCACAAAGACAAGATGTGTGTAAGTGGGTGAAGGAGTTAAAAATGCCTGACAGTTACATTTCAAACCTCGATCGTTGTGTAAATGTTGAACAAGGAAGATTTTTTGGGATGAAAAGTCATGATTGCCACATATTCATGGAGTGTCTTCTACCTACTGCATTTAGGGAACTACCAGACCATGTTTGGAAGCCATTGACTAAGTTAAGTGAGTACTTTAGGGACTTGTGTTCACCTATTCTAAGGGTTGAAGATCTATTAGTTATGGAGAAAAATATTCCTGTCATTTTGTGCAAATTAGAGAGAATACTTCTCCCTGGTTTCTTTGACTCCATAGAGCACTTGCCTATACACTTAGCATATGAAGCACATGTATGTGGACCAGTACAATACAAGTGGATGTATCCGTTTGAACGAGAAATTGGAGGGTTCAAAAGGACTGTGAAAAATAGAGCTCAAGTGGAAGGATCCATATGTCAGGCATATATATCAAAGGAGACATCAAATTTTTGCACATACTATTTTGAACCTCATGTTCAATCTAGGAGAACTCGGGTTGGTCGAAATGATGATGGGGGAGAAAGTAGTAATGAGCCAAGTCTATCTATATTCAACCAACCAGGTCGTGTATCTGGAAAATGCGAAGAACGATGGATCTTAGGTGATGAATCAGAGGCTGCCCACTTGCACATCTTATTAAATTGTGATGAAGTTCAACCCTTCAGAATGTAAGTGACTTATGATTGCTTTAATGATTTTTTCTTATCATGGTCATTCAAATCTAGTTAATGATGTTGCAATGTTTACAGATATTTTGAACAATTATATGGTCACGAATCCCTTAATCAATTTCCACCATGGTTCAAAAGTTATGTAAGTCATGACATTTTCCTAAAATGTTAGTTAATCGACTTTTTAATATTATTCTGTATTTAATCAATTGACATCGATTTATGGTATGTGTAGGTGCGTGATCTTAGTAATGGTATCACAGATCCTGACCTATATAACTTGTCCAGAGGTCCAAAAAATAAAGCATATTGTTGGCCAATTTACTTTGTTAATGGGTATAAATTCCAAACTATTGAATTATGTCAAGGGAGAAAAACAGATAATAGTGGAGTTAGTGTAAGAGGAAATTTAAGTGATGGTGACTGTGATTAGTATGGAAAACTTCATGAAATTGTTGAGCTTGAATATGCTGGTGAAACCATAAAACGAATTGTCTTATTCAAGTGTGAATGGTTTGATCCAACACGCCCAACAGGTACACGTAAACATAACCATTACAATATAATTGAGATTAACCATACTAAAAGATATAGAGGCTTTGACCCCTTCATCATTGCACAAAATGCAAGACAAGTATATTTCTTATCTTACCCTGTAAAATGTAATAAAAGTTGGAGGATTGTAATTAAAACTAAACCAAGGGGTCGAATTGAAAGTGATGAAGTAGATGATGAAGATGCATATCAAATTGATGACTGAATTCCTTCACGTGTAGTAATAGACATTGTTGTCCCTCCAATTTTATCTTCTCCTTTGAATGAAATTGAAATAATTGACTCTTCTACCCAAGTTATGAGAAATAATGAAATGGATGACATCATAGAAGACGAGGATGAAGGAATTATGGATGAACTTTAATCGAATGATGATGAAGGTAGTCTTGAACTATTAGACTAAATGAGGTAAAGTAAGTAGGTTTGTCAATTTACTATGTTGCCATGATTATTTAATTTGAGTTATCACTAATATTATTCATATTTTAAACAAATTATAGTATTTGTCTCTAAACATATATATGGTTTGATTCAGATATGGCAGGTAAAGGTAAGAAGGGTATTACTCAACAAATTGATCGTGGCAACACTTCTTCACCTACCGCTCCGACTTCAACATCCACACCAGCAATAGTGCAGACCTCCTAGGTTAGGGGACAGGAGCAATTTATCATGGTGCCCAATCCTGGGTATATTGCTCCTCCCCCTCCAGTACAGCGAGTCACACTTTGCACCCCCTACTACACAGGCCACACAGTCACCTGCTACACAGGGCACAGGAGATGGATCCACTGCTGTCCCATCTGTAAGCGGGCAACAGTCATCACAGACCCAGGCATCATCGAGATTGTTAGAAACTTTGAGATGGGATAGGTCCACTTGGTAAGTAATTCAATCAAATATGCCTAACATTGCGTATTTTATGTGAATGTTAGTAGTTATGTTTTATTTTATTGTGTTATCAGTTGGATACCACCACAGAAAGGTCTCCATCAGGTCACAGATATGATTAAGAAGATGTTTGATGCGCCTTACAGAAGTTTTGCAAAGGTGCCAAATGATACAAAGATGGAATGGTTCAAAGATTGGAAGGTAATAATAGTGTACCTCTTCTAATGAAATTGTGTTTCTGTAGAGCAACTTCTCCATTCCCCCCCCAGGACGAAAAGATGATTTTCAAGGCCTGGAAGAGTCGCACTGCAAAGCGACTAAGACAGATGTACACTGAGGCTCGCCAGGACCCTTCTACTGCTGATTGGATAGCACCCAACTTTCTTCATGCTTTGTAGGAGTATTGGGGTATGGATGAGTTTAAAAATCTCTCTGTAAAGAACAAGACAAATAGGGCATCTAATAAAGGGGGGTCACTGCATACTGGTGGGTCTACGACTTTGGCTGACACTAAGGTGAACTTGGTATGTGATTTTAAAATTCAGTTTACTCTATCTATAATTTCATATTTGAGATTGTGATTTATTTCCAATTGCAGGAGAAGTCGTTGAAGAGGCCACCTACTACTGGAGAGTTGTTTAAGGAGACACACACTCGCAGGCAGGACAAAAACCTGTGGGTTGATACACGATCTCAGGCCATATATGTAAGTCATAGTTATTGATAATATATGTTATTATTAGCGACTTATTAAATAGTTCTCCAAACTAATATCTAATTATCTGAACTGAACTGTAGGATGACTATATTCAAAGGCTTGAGGAAGCATCTTCTCAGAATCCAGAGTTAGTAGATGAGGATGCTATGTGGTCACAGACAGTGGGTGGCCTTTATAAAGGTCGCATTTATGGCATGGGGGGCCACTTTGCAGACTCCATGTTCCTTGCATCTATCACTGGAGATGCCCCTTCTCTTGCACCTGAGGATGTGGAGGACATGGTCCGTACTCAGGTCCATGCCCTCAATGAAGAACTCCAAAAGCAGAATGAGGAGATGTGGAAGAGCAAAGAAAGTGCATGGAAGAAGAAGTGGACAAAGAAAATGGAGAAGAAGATAGAGAAGAAGGTGGCGTCGAGAATGCAAAGGAAGGTCCAGCAGCAGATAACGCAACAACATATGCAAATGCAGCAGATGCATGCTTATTTTGAGCTTATGACCTCCACCAGCTTCAACACCACCGGTTTTCACCTCCATGCATCATTCCTCTACTGACTCCTCTTCTACTAATGATGATGCTCCTTCGGATTATGACCATACAGATTATTCCTGATGAAGACTTGTATTTTATTTTTAAATGTATTTATTTAGATGCTTTTTTGTCTTCATTTGTAATAACATTTAAATTTTATATTTTATAAATCATTTTGGAATGTTTAGATGCCGAATTTATAGTTTCTATTTTGTTTATAAATTGTGATAATCAAGAACAGTAGGAAATAACTATCTATATAAACCAAAAAATATCAATAATAGTAAAATATATCACCAACGGATTACAGACAGATTTTTCCATCTGTAACTTACAGACGAATTTTTCCGTCTATAGGTTACAGACGGAAATATCCGTCTGTAATTTTTTACCGACGAGGATATTACAAACGGTTTATGTCCGTCTGTAAATCCGTTTGTAATGGAAAATATCGTCTGTAATGCTCTAAAAATCCGTCTGTAAATCTGTCTGTATAAACAGACTTTTTAGTAGTGCACATCTTTTTTTATTATTAATCACTACTTAGCTTATACAATGTATCAAACTATGTCATTCAGGTGTACAATCACTTAGCATTTTATATATCAATCACCTTGAATTTCAAAATTCTAATAATTTAGATAAGTGGTTAGCTTAGGTGATTCTTTCAAACTTACATCAATAATAAATAAAAATTGACTTCTATTTATAGAACATAAACTAAGTCAAATAGCATGATTTTATAGCAAAAGAGTTCAAGTGAACCATGAGTAATATCGATGAAAAGTTAAAATGAAACTAAAGTATGCAAAGCAATGAAAGCATAATCCAAATAAATTGAATGTAAATAAGCAATAAATAAAGCAAGAAGTTTCCGCAGCTCCAATATATCTTCTAACTTCCTCCTACTAAAATATTTGCTAAAAACTTCTTCATATTTAGGCCAAGGTCTTCAACTATGCATCTTAAACCTTAATGTCTTTTTCTGAGCATTGGCTTCATAAGATTTCCTAGGGATGCATAGGGCCTAAGCTATGTTGCTGTCCCAAAATCATGTGGTCCTCATTTTTTTCAACTGAAAGTGGCATAACTCTCCTTCTTGTAAGATTAATGAATTTCTTAGTAGGGCATTGATAACATCCCTATCATAAGGCACCACTGTCCTTCACACCCAAGATCTTTTGTCAATCTTCCATATGTCTAATCCTATACATTGACATAAAATTCCTTCATGACATCTTTGTAGATTTGGTTTAAGAAATTTGCCAAAAAATTTCATTTTCTTCTATATTTTATCTTAGAATGCTGCATATTGTCGTGCACCGAATTGACCATTTTGCTTTGGTAACAGTTGAGACATTCTTTTATGACAAAATCTCATTTTGTTTAGTAACAAAGCCCTTTCTTACATTTATAACTATTTATTTTGCAAATAAAGATAAAAGTAAGTCCTTTTAAGGACTTTAATTTATCTATTTACAAAAATATACATATTCAAAGATTTTTACTACTTATAAGATTTTCTCCATTTTCACCAATTTCTGACAAGGTTAGATTGTTGCCCAAATAATGAGTTGGGAAATTTAATGAGGACGGTTTCAATTATGAGTATGTTCATTACTAAGATGAGAGTAAGGTAGGGATTATTAATTTCCAATATAGTATATTGCATGTGTTTGGTTAGCTTAAAGGTAAGATTTATGTGCTTATAATCCCACAGACCATCCCCAATCAAGAATACCATACATTTAGTTACAGGAGCAATGTTTATCTTATTCTCAATTTTATTCATAATAACACTATAACAAGATTGGTGATACATTTAATACAAGAGCTATTTCATAAGAAACAAGTAAAACCAAAAAATTAAAAAAATTAGAAATATATAATAGGAATTAATGCATATCTTTTACATTTTTCTCAATTGAGTAATTATCCTTTCTCTATTTTCATGGTCAAATGATTAGGAGTATTGTGCCTGTAGTTAGGCAATGCCACATATTACATCTATCCCCTCAAGATTCCATATAGTGTGCAGAATTCCTTATGTGTGATCACCTCTAGCAGTGCACACTTAAATTATTCTTGGTATGCACTAGTGCCTGTTAGGATAGTTTAACATGTTTTCTACTACCTATAACACAATTTAGCTAGATTTAGTCTCTAGTAGGACTTGGTACTTTGTTATCTTTTATGGTCATACCAATATTATTTGCCTCATATCTATATTTGGTGTTATTGAAGCACTTTTATATCACAATATTTTTGGATATATAGAAAATTGTATAATTTTTTAAGATAGCATTTGTATCACTAAGAAGAAGAAGGAGGAGAAGGAGGAGGAGGAGGAGGAGGTAATACTTTAGTAAATAACATAAAAAATACAAAATATTATTAAAGAAAGTTAGACAAAGTTTCACTTACCTTTTAAATTTTTATAAAAAAGCAAAACAACAACATTTATAGTTTATGGGGGGGGAGAACTTATAGTAATTTATAAAAAAGAAATTAAATAAGTTATTCACTATTTAAGTAATATAAATGCTAATTAATTTTAAAAATTCAGAGAAACACAATTTTAATAGTTACGTCAAAATTTGTCAATTTAACAGTTATGGTTATAATTTTAAGTTATCTTTTAATATAAACTCCATTTTCAGACCCAATAAACTATATTTTACCATATAATTCAAAGTAAAAAGGGGTAAGAGATTCCCTTGACATAAAAAACAATTATTTACCATGATTATTCTTTAGCAATTGTACAATATCCTCTCTCTTACCAATTTTGACTCAATTTTGTGAGTGATTTATTTTAGTTTCCTTTCTCATCCTTGAATCTCTTTTGACACTTGAATAATCCTCTTTGGATCTACAAAAAATTCCTAAAGGTGGGTGCATAGGTTTTAACAAGGTTGGTGTTTCTTTACTGCTTTTTGGTGGGTTTGTGTTTGTTTTTAACTTATATGGTTAATGTGGAGTCTTGGAACTCAAAGGGAAAGTGTCTAAAGTTTCCTTGCAGAGTATGTTTCATGGTCAAGTTTTTAGAAAATGTTATATTTGTTAAGTTACATGAAAAAGTTTCAACTTTTCCTGTTTATAGACATTTTGGGCATAACTTTTGGCTGTCTTTCAAAGATTCAAACTCTCTTTTGCTGACGTAGGAATTGAAATTGGACATCCAATTTTGTATTCGCTTAAATGGAAACAAGTTTGTTTAAGTGAATCTATTATTTTTATAAAAAAGAAAAAAGAAAGAAAGATTGAGAAAGGGGATGTGGAGAGCGACGAAAAGAGGAGGTACAGTGGAGTAGAGAGAAGGCTATATAGGAATAAGAAGGGAAAGCAGAGTGAGTGGGAGTTGAGACTGAAAGCACGCAAGGATGAGAGAAGGGAGAGAAGGGAGCTTAGGGGTTAAGGGAAAGGGGTGAAAGGAGCTTGGAGTAGGAGGAAGGGGGGTTAAGAAGAGTTTGGAGGTGTGAAGGGAGGGGATCATAGTTTAAAAGTTAACCAACTTTGTTAGAATTTAATTATAGAGGACCATGGTTTAAAGTCTTCAATGATCTTCTTCCATTTCATATGGCTCAAAACAAGGTTCTTTATCATAGTTTTCCTTAATTTTTGTAACCTTAAAGCTTCCTATTCTATTAGACACTTTTAAAAATTCTTTAGGTATGAGACAATGTGTTTCTGGGTGTTTCCTAATGAAGGTATTCAGGCCAACAAGTCCCTCATTTTTTGGCTTAAAAATTGTGTAGCTTTAGGATATTTTGGTTCATTAAGTTCTTGCCAAATTTGTTGAAATGTTTTAATTTTTACTGGCTCTCTTCTTTAGAGTTTTATTAATTTGATTACAACTTGATTATGACTCAATTCTTTTAGGTTTAGAAGGTAGTTTAGTAAAATGTTAGATTAATACTTAGGTTCTAATTGGGTTATTTCTTTGTAGTGACCTTCCTTAGTAGGGAATGTATAGGCTTTTAGTTTAAATTTCTCTTGGATTTAAATCTAGGTTCCTTAGGATAATTGAAATCTAATAATATTAATACTTAATAAGGGATTTTTATGTAATTAGTTAGGTTAAAGTCTCAAGGTTTAATATTTTTTCTTAAGGTTTCAGAAGTTTCAAAAATTCATATTAGCTTAATTTCTTATTTTGATCTAATTTGATTTTTCTATTGATATTTATTTGCTTTACAATTTTTTAAGTTCTAGATCTTTTACTTAATTTATTGTATAAATAAAATAGAAATGAAATATTAAAAGAATTTATTTAAAAGAAAAATTGTGGGTTCGAGTATTTCTCCTGTTTGATGATTGTCCTTATTCTTGGATTTAAAGTTGTCCTATAAAGGTGTAAAGGTGTCTCTTTTATGCGTGAATTGTGACAACCTTTTTTTTTTATTATAAAGAATCAATGACATTCGGCCTTACTATTCTTAATTAATTAATTAATTTAATATTATATACATGAGTTTAAAAACATAAACTTATAGCAAATTGAACTTCGGCATTCACATTAACAAAATAATAAAACTTCTTGTATATTTTCATGTAACACCAAACTTTACATAAAATTTATATGTATATGTTCAACATATTGATTCATTAAGGGTTTTCAAAATACAAGGGTTCAAAATATAATTATATTCCTTTGCAAATTAAAAATCTAACAGTCTATATTTAATGTCTAAAATCTAGTACACAGAAGGATTAACATCCTGATCTTCCCAAAAGCTAACTCCAATGTCTCTCAGCCAAACCTTCCAGCTTGAGGAGTAGATGCGTTCCATGTACCTTCTGCCCACGAACCATCGTATGATCATTGCAGCACAGACACATACTAACACAACAAAATGCAAGGGTGAGCTTATATAATTGACAATCTCATTCATGAAATATGAATGAATATAGATAAAATTATTTAAACAAATCATAATAGTTAGCACACAACATTGCACAGCTTTAATAAAACAATGCAGCATGTCCAGCCATTCCTAGCCCATCTAATGCAAATGTAGCGATTCAGTTTTCATTTGGTTTCACAGCCTAAGTAATCCAAAGGAACTGTTCCAGTTTGGGAGCGACCCATCCTGGTATCTGAATCCAAACACATCACAACTCAATGTCCTAGGCAGCTCTAGGATGATAATGATAAATGTAATGTAGTACAGCTTAAATCAACATGTTACAACACAACAAATATTTCATTTTTAGTCTCAACAGTATAATAAAATCAGCATATTACAACACAACAAAATTTTCATTTTCAACTTTAACAACTCAGCCATATATATTTTCACAGCAAAGCTCAGCATTTCAATATACAGTACACAATGAAAATTAAGCAGCTCAAAATACTAATTAAATATTCCAGTATATATTAACACTCTCGGGTCGTATATCACCACATTCCAGCATGTTATATTTCATCATGGTTTTCTAAATAATCATCAAACACGCCGAGAAATCTACTTAACTACACAGACTCTGGGTTTTAGCCCAAAATTAACTCATACAGCCCACTATTCTCAGCTAGAATGAAATAATTTATATAAACATCACGGTCTCTACTAAATGAACTAGATTAAATCAGGTAAGTTTCCTTTACCTGGAATGAGTTCCAAGATAGTGCTCCTAGTGGGTTCCGTAGAGAGAGATCGACCGTTTAGGTGTGGAATACAGCTTGAACGGTTCAAATATACTCAAAATAACCCGATTTAAGTCCTTTGAGAAAGAGAAAGAAGAAAACAAGGTAAAAACTAAAATCTGAGCTCCAAGAACTCACCTAGATCTATATGAGGTAAAAGATCTCGCTTTGTTCAAGAAGGAATTTGACTTCGAGAAGGTTTTTTCTAAGGGTAATAGGAGAGAGAACAGAGAGAAAATGAGAGAGAGAGAAGCTGTCTGGTGAGAAAATGAAGTTTTTGGACGCTGAGGCCCGTTAAATACCCTTACAGCCCGCACGCTCTCGCTTAAGCAAGCTACTTTTCACTTGAGCGAGCTCTGCTCTCAACTGGGCGAGAAAACCAAATAGTGGAACCTCCCAAATTTCTGATATTCTCACTTGAGCGGAAACACGTCACTTAAGTGAGCTACATCTCGCCTAGGCGAGCAACATTCTCACTTGGGTGAGATTGCATCCAAAGAGTTACCTATTACTCTTGCGACACCTCGCTTGGGCGAGCACCTTTCACTTCAGTGATATCACCTCTTGTCTGAGTGAGATTCTTTCTCGCCTAGGCGAGGTTACAGCTGAGGCAATCCTATCTGCTCTCGCTTAAGCGAGACTAATCTAGCTTGAGCGAGATACCCTGTACCCAGATTCCAAAATTTCTCTTCTGAATGAAATATTACAAATTCTTAATCATACTTTCTACGTTATTCAAACACTCAACACATTTAACAATCATTCTTCCATTCACACAGCACTTCACATATATTAACATCATCATACAGCTCAACAACTGCTTTGTTCCTTATCCGACAATCACACAACCTTTATATTTCACATTCCAACATATAAACAATTCTTATAGTTCAAGGCTACGCAGCTCTAATCAATTGACATAATAATAAATACATATAATTACACTAATCTAACATGACCTAATGCTTGATGTGTGTTTACTTAATAAATATACATTTTTAGTTGACTAAATGGAAGAAAATTTTCACTTAATTGCAAATTTCTTGTTTAAATTTATGAATTTTGATGTGATTTTAGATTTGAGAATTCAAAGGGAGGAAAATTGAAAGATATAGAAGTTTTAAGTGAAGTTTGGAACAAAAATAAGACATTCAAATTTTAATGAGCTCACATTTTGAGTTTGAAGTTGAAAAAATGGATGCACGTCAGGACATGCAATTTCTAGTATTCTCATTTTCGATGCTTTAAAAATTACTCAAAATCAATGAAAGTTATACGAGTCTTGACATTCAAAAATTAATATCCTCACATCATGGTGAAACAAATAATTCAAAGCACGAGTTAAGACATAAAACATTTAATGTCCTCACATTCTACACATAAAAAACAAACAACAATTTGTAAGGAAAATTGTTCAAAACTAATTCTTTTGAAAATTTTCTATAATCTTCTAGAATTTGGAACCAAAAAACTTTACAATAATCCATCTTTGAGTCTGAAAAACTCTAAAAATAGTTGAAGATATTCAAATTTGAGGAGTTTTAAAACAAGCACTAAAGAATATTCATTATCATACAAACACCTTCCACAACATCACTTTTATTTTATCATCTTCAAATGCTTTTAACACAAAGTTCATTATAAAATGTAAAACAAGAGGGAAAAAAAAAAAAAACAAGAAGAGAAGATGAATAAAAACTTGAACTTTTTCAAAAAGTGTTAGTGTTTGTTTGTCATTTGATTTAAATCAAAATCAAAATCAAAATCAAAATCCATGAAGATAAAAAAGAAATACAAGATGAGAAAAAAAAAATAAACCTGTGTCGTGAGAAAGTTAGCAAGTGTTATGCTTACTTAGGTGAGTATTAGTAGTGGAAATGTTTATAAATTCATTTAGTTTAAAGAACCCTGAGATTTATTTATTTTTCTTAATTTATGATATTGTCATTAATAAAAATTGAAATTTCTCTATGCTTTTAGCAATTTTGAAAAGAAAAATAAAAAAAATAATTAAAATAATTTAAAGCTATTATTTTTTTAGTTTTAAAAATTGAAAATGAAAATTTATTTTAAAATTAGTTTTTAAGAACTTATGTTAACAAATAAGTTTTATTTAAAAAATTATTTTAAAAATAAGAAAACAAATAACCCTTTAGAAAATGACATTATAACTAATATATTTATAATGCTATTATCTAATTATTCTTTTATAAATAATTTGAGGACAAAATGCAATTTAGAATGAAAGTTTAGAAGTAAATTTTCCTTTTTTTTAGCCCAATATTTTCAATAGCATGTACATATATAACCTAATAACACCCTAAATGACCTGGGCAAAGTAACCTCGACAAGAACGTAAGTAACTTCGGCCAAAACTGATTTAACATCACATCAATAACTCTAGTTATAACATAATTGTCCTAACAACACCATAAATGACTTCGATTAGAGCACCCTTGACAAGAACACAAGTGATTTTAGCTAAAATTGGTTCAATGTCACACCGTTGACTCTAGTTATAATAAGCTTGCCTTGACAACACCACAAATGTTCTCAGCCATAGCACTCTCTATAAAAACATAAGTGACCTTAGACAAATTTCACATCATCGAACAATCACCCTCACTTCGGATTAAACCTACTTTAGACTAAGTGATGAACTAATAATAAAGGTGGAATAAATAAGCTTCCTTAGAACCTGTCCTATCAGTGAGCATGGCTCAAGCACAAAGCCCTAACTATTAGGAGGTCTTACCGCCTAAAAGCTTTGGAAAAATTTACTTTGCCTTATGACCCACTGGTATGCTACTAATCTTGTAGCTATGTGTCAAAGGCTATTAATGAAGACTCAAACCCATAGAAAACCAACGACTATATAAAGAAAAGAGTTCATGGACTTAAGTTCTTTTCTCCTCCTTAGTATCACCATCATTCTGACCAGATATTATCTCTAACTTGGACATTGTAGTATTTCTTAAAGAATACTCCATTTACTCATCGAAGCTATACTAGAATATCACTAGCAATCACCACTCCTTTGTGTTTAAGACACCTAACCTATTAGAACAAGTTTTAAATATACAAATCAAAGTGTAGTTATAAAATTCTTAAGGTTCAAGATATAATTTCAAAATGTTTAAGGGTTATAGCAAAATTACAAAAAGTTTATAAGTCAATTTATAGTTCTTAAAAAAGTAAGTTAAATTAAAATACATTTTACGTTATTTATAAATTTTATCTAGAAGTAAAAAGCACATAATTTTTATTTATACAGGAATATTAAAATTATATTATAACTCTTATATCTATTTGTAATAAATTATTTTCTTATTATAAATGTATTATTATCTTAATTTTATTTATTTTTAAAACAATATTTGTTTAACTAAAATATAATTTAAAACATTTTATATCTTTTATAATTTAAACTTTAAATTTCCGTACCATGCACCAGTCATGTATAATTCCCGGAGTTTATCTACCAATTTCTTTCGTAGCCACAGCTTCATAACTTAAGGTTTTGTTTTATTCTGCAATAATAAAAACATGCAACCTTTGGATCTTAGCGAAAAGGCACCATCATATTTAATTATTATGACCCTTATAAAATACTAAAATAATTTGTCTGACAATAGTATAACTAATTCAATAAATTTCTTCCCACGTTTGTTCGATTGTGGGTCTGAAACAGTGGAACATCCTGGTTTGCATTGTTTTGGATTCCTCACATACAAGTGAAGTTCATTTGGTAATTCTACTTTTCCAATCTCCATGTTTTCGAGCGTTGACTTTTTGGTTTTGACTTATATATGCACGATTATTGTATTACTTTTATAGTGCTTACTTCAGTTGGTGGTTCTTATTTATGAAAGATTTGATTTGATTAGGAAATCAATAGGCAGAGTCTGTCATTGTTGGTGATTAATTATATGATATACTTAAATCTCTATTCGCATTTTCAACAGCTTACCCTTCAATTTGTCTGGCTTGCAGTTCTTGTGAAGAAAATATGGAGCCAGAGTGTGCAATTAAGAAGGATGCCACTGAAGTAGAGCTACTTTTTAATCCTCCTTTGACCTTGACAATCTTAAATATTCGGCCACGCTTGCATTATTTTTTGTTTAGTTGAAAACAATTATCGATTTATATTCTTCCCTTCGTTGTGCAGTTAATAGGGAATACCCCAATGGTATATCTGAACAACATTGTGGACGTGTGTGTTGCCCGTATTGCTGCTAAACTAGAGTACATGCAAACCTGCTGTAGTGTCACAGATAGGCATGTAATTTCTTGATTTTACAAACTTGAGCTGGCTGGAACTGTAAGGTTTTAAGATTTTCATTTGAGAATTTGTCATGATAATGTTCTTTTTCTCACTCAGGATAGCATTGAGCATGATTGAAGATGCGGAGAAAAAAGGCCTCATTATACCTGGAAAGGTTAGCTGTGTTGAAGTTAAGAGTGTGTTTAGTTTCACGTTTAAATGGTCATGATTCATGGTTACGTCAACAAATTTACTTTAATGCAGACTTCCATATCTATAGATTCTTTGTTAGGCCCCAAGCCTATAATGATACCTACACTTCTAGATATTGGACATTTCTCAGTCCATACCATAAATTGTCCATCATAGTCAATGAACATGTTTTGTTGAGATATTACGAGATTACTATGAATGGATATTTTGTTGCCTTTATTGTTGAATATAATAAGTTGAATAGTTTTGACTAATGGTTAAAAAGACTGTTCTGGTTGAGCCTACAAGTGGTAACACTGGCATAGGATTGGCATTCATAGCAGCATTGAGAGGCTATAAACTTCAGGTGGCTATGCCATCTTTTGTAAGTCTTGAGAGAAAAATTATACTGCGAGTCTTTGGAGCAGACGTATATCTGACAGACCCAGCCAAAGGAGTTGATGGGGTTTTTCAGAAGGCAGAAGAGCTACTATCCAAGACACCTGATAGTTATATGCTTCAGCAATTTGAAAATCCTGCCAATCCAAAGGTATTCACATTCCTGATTTGGTTGACGGATTAAGGAAAATTGCAGCTGAATAATTTGTTTTTCTTGTAGATTCATTATGAGACCACTGGCCCTGAGATTTGGAGAGACTCAGGAGGGAAAATTGATATCTTAGTTGCTGGGATAGGAACTGGGGGAACAATAACAGGTGTTGGACAATTCCTAAAGCAGAAAAACCCAGAGATCAAGGTTGATTTGTTTACCATGCATACTTTGTTGGATGGTAATGAACATGGGAACAATTTTTCTTAATATTTATCTATTCTAACTTTATGATTTCTTCTGCTTTCGCCCTAGTTGTATGGCGTGGAACCATCTGAAAGTGCAGTTCTGAACGGAGGACAGCCAGGTGATTTTACCATTCTGCTTGTTTCTCTCTGGTCTGTCGTCTTCAATTGCTATTTCAATGTAAAACTATTGGGTTCTATCTTCATATTTATGAAAAATTAAAAGCCAATACATCCAAGACGTGTTTGTTATATATTTCCATCTCTGTATCACAATATATAGAAGTAAATTTGTTATGTGCACTGAACAAATGAATTGGAACCGAGTGGAACAAGTACAGTAAAATCGTGCTATCTTTTGACTCTGAATAAATTCTGCTCATCTGAGTGATAAACAGTATGTCACTTTGGAATTACTATTTTATTTCTTGAAGTAGTTAAGTTTTTCTTGGTTTCATTAAAATGAATCAAATCATAAAGAAAGTTGCTTTTGAATTTGGATTTTAGATTTTGAATTTGAATTTAAAATTTGGATTTTTATCTTTTATCTTTTTGAATGGAGATTTTAGAATTGACGACTCCTCTCTCTCTCTCTCTGTGGCTTCTCTACACTCAAATCCTAAGCCTCCATCAAGACTTCGCCACCATTCACATTCACATTTATATCATTTTCTTATTCCATACCAATCGTTGCCTCCATGGGATTTTTAAGAAGTAACGTTCTCTATCACAGAATTAAGTTTCTTTAGGAGTATATCAGCCACATAGTTTTTCTTTTCCTTTTGTTTAGAATTGGTTTATGTTTAGTTTCTTATCATTACAATGACCATCATCTGTAACTGTACACTCTTACCATGAAGTTGAGGTGGATTCTTGTAATGTAATTCTTTTTAAAGTCCAGTTTAATATTATAATATTGATGTTATTTGTCAATTAAAATTGTCTCATTAATGTTTAAAAAAAGTGTTACAAACTAGAATTCATTTAAGTCTCATGACAAGAGGTATTTAGTTACGTATGATCATAGAAACTAAACATAAATCATTCATAATCTTAAACAAAAGGGAGAAAAAAACCTGTGATTGATTTGCTCTTAAAGAAACATCAACTTTGTGATGGAAAACGTCATCTCTTGGAGATCCCGTGGAGACAACTAGGAGAAGGAAATGATGTGTATTTGAATGGTTGACGAGTTTTGGATGGAGGCTTAAGGCTTGAGTGTAGAGGAGACAGAGAGAGTTAGAGTCTCCCATTCCAAAATCCAAATTTCAAATTCAAAATTCACCAATTTTTTGCTTTTTTGAGCAACTCTTTTTTCATAATTTGACCTACTTTAATCAATTTGCATTATCACCACTCTGGGACAGAATGACAGTTATAAGTGAGCAAATATAAAACTTGGGCAAAACCTGCAGATACCAAGACAGTCCATATCTGTCAATTTCAATGTGCTTTTTACCTGGTGTATGGCTCTGGATTCCTCGAGAAAAGCATTTTTAATACTAAATTGCTTATTGGATCATCATTTGGCACATATTTGAGATATGCCAAAAATTAGAATATATATTCTGTCAAAAGTTGCCCAGACAAAATTAGAAACTCAAGCAGTACTATTAGACATTTGCAAGTGTTTTCCCATTTGTATATGCATGTTACATTGTTGAGTGACCTATATTGGAAGGTGGAAGCTGGGTCTCAGTTTTAATGTATTATTGTTATTCGTGTGAATTGTTATAGCCTGTCTTTCTTTAAGATGTCATACATAAATTATTAAAATTTTATTCTTTAATCTTGATCAAGTCCTTAAACAACCACTTGAGGCTGTTTGTTGACTGTTTTTTTTTTTCCATTGGGTGTCGAAGGTAAGCACCTGATCCAAGGAATTGGTGCCGGTATCATTCCCGACCTTCTAGATGTTAATCTCCTAAATGAAGTTATTCAGGTGGCTCGCAACGCTCATAAATTGGTTTTCAATTTTGATCGAAAAACTGGCTACTTCCGTTCATTTAGATTAAGCTCTCTTTCTCTCTCTGTGCCCAAGCATGACTTCGTAGTTTGTTAGTGTTTTGCTCTGAATGTACTGGAATTATACATGAAGATCTATCTCACTTACCATTAAATGACTCAACAATATGGAAAAGTGGAAGTGAATATTAGTTTAGTAATTGTTTCTAATTTATGAAAGAAGTTTTATTCAATTTTTTAAACATAAGTTGTTTGTATGAAAGATTTATTCATTTTTTATAATAATTTTTTTCTTTTGTAAGAACTTTTTCAGAAGTTTATGCAAACTGGGCCTTACTATCTTATTGAATTTACTTTGGGTTAAGCATATTCTGAGCATGCTCAACCTAAATGCTGCTCTTTTTTATCATTTTCTCATATCTGACACTTGAGGTAGTTTTGTTGATTTTAATCGCTTGGCTGTTTGTCAATTTTGGTATTCATGTCTGTATCTTGACAAAACTTTGTATTTCCCTTTTCTTGGGCATCATAATATCCTTGGCATATATTATACCAATAGTAAGGCATGGTATCTGGATTCTTGACGTTTATCAGCGGTTATATGCTATCTATCAATTTTCAATGACAGAGGTTTTAATTCTAAATCCTTAATGCTTAAAACATTGATAAGATTTTATGGAAATTACATAATGTTTCCTCTTCTAGCTACTAATATAAGGGATTCTACATTGACCAACAAGGTTTTTTGAACTGCAGGTTTCAAGTGAAGAGGCTATAGAAACTGCTAAGCTGCTTGCCTTGAAAGAAGGTTTGCTGGTATGAAAACAATAATGTGTGATACCTGTTATTGGCTTTACAGTAATTTCCACACGGTTTTTCCTGTTAAATATGAACTCCGTACATTTGCAATTGCAAATAAGCAAATTATTATTTTTTGTGCTAATTATGCCCAAGCCTTTTGTAGATGGGAATTTCGTCAGGAGCTGCAGCTGCAGCTGCAATAAAGGTGGGGAAGAGACCAGAAAATGCAGGAAAGCTCATTGTTGTAAGTTTGTAATCTTCAATAAGTTTATATGTTGTTTAGCCGTTGAATTGCAGATTATTAGTTAATGTCAATGCTGAATCGTTGTTGTGCAGGTGATTTTTCCCAGTTTTGGAGAACGTTACTTATCTTCACCGCTGTTTGAATCCATTAGGCATGAAGCTGAACAAATGACATTTGAATAAAGGTGCATAAATAGCTCAAGAACTCTCATTGACATTGAGTACTCGTTAAGCAAGCTCTACTGTCGTTTTTGTGGACTACGATAAATTGAATGACATTTAGATTGACACTTGAAGCTTCAATTTCTAGCTTATGAAAATAAGCCCAACGTAGCTTATATAGGATTTCAAAAGTTTTTGTGCTTATCCTAACTGAATCAAAGTAAGATTCTCGTGTAATTCCAAATAAGTTAAAACCAGACTCTTTTCAGTGGAGCCTAAGGTCAGAAATCCATAAGCACTGGGAATATATGTTATTGTGTGCAGGGAATTTTAATCTAAGTAAAGTTTTGGATCTATGTTTGACGTTTGTGTTTGGGGTGTTCATCAGATCATAAAGGCTTTTGTTAAGCCTTCTTGTTTTTAATTTGACTTTATTCCTTCACATATTACAATTCCTTAACTATCCACAGCCAGTTTCGGAGCAGGATTTGGATCACAAATCAATAAGATATACAATTTTTGTTGAAGTTATCATAAAATCATAATTTTCTCTGCTAATAGCCACAAAAGTCTTTTTGTTTTGAATTAATTGCATATGATTTTATTGACATGCACTCATATTTTTGTGTTTCTTATGAAATAACCTTTCCATCAAGTCATTTTGTGCATTGGAGTTCATTTGATCATTCAACAACATGCATGAACTAAGCATCTCAAATATGTCAAAGCATTTGTGTCAACAAAAACACAATTATACAAAATTATTATTCTGTATTTCTTGCATGCACAAAAAATTATTTTAAGCATGTCCTCGTAATCCTTAGGATTTTAGCTTTCAAACCTTTTTTCCTAACTCAAATTGAAGGTCATTTCTCCTACTTTTGGTCCAAAACTTATAAGTTGTCCAAGCCAAAATTCTGCAGAAATTATTTTTTTGATATTACATGCAACAACTTTCTTTCAATTTTAAAAAAAATTTTCATGAGAAAAACCTTTGCTAATCATTTTTTTTTTTTTGTATTCTTGATAATATTAGCTTTCTAACAAGCTATTTTAAGTTTGATTTGGATTCCAATTGTTGCCCCAATGAAAAAGGACAAGTTAGCAACTCATTCCTGAATCTTGACATGTATAGTCTGTAAAATTTGAATGTTGGGATTGATCTATACGTGAAAAAATTTTATGAAAACATTTTTTAAATTCTACATGTCTTAGTGTAACATCCTCAATTTCTTCATTCAAATAAATAAATTTATAGCGAATAAATAATAATAAAAAATATTTTATTTTTATTTATGGACTTGGGAATTGCACAAAAACAAAACTTACCCTTTCTTCTCATGAAAGTTTCATAAAATTCCAAAACGTTTAGGATTTCCAAGGGAATAATCTAAAACTTTAAAAGTAATAAATAAAACTTAAGTTTACATATAGCAACTTATTTGGTGTATATTGAATACATACAAATTTAAAGTTTCTACTAAGAACATTTCAAAAATATTCATTACAACCAAAATTTGTTCAAAGATTTAAGTTCTAAAATCTAACATTGAAATCATTTACAAACTTTGGTCAACATGAAATATAATTAGATAAAACAATACAATTTCTCAAATTATCTCAGTCCCTATAGAACACTCTTCCTTCCAATACTCTTGGATTATGATCCTAGGATGGGCCAAACATCTTTATCTCTTCACTTTCATTACCTGAAAATATTAGTAAGGATGAGTATCTCTTGCCTCACTAAATCTCTTATTTAACATAAGCAAAATAATCATATATATATATATATATATATATATATATATATATATATATATATAACACTAAAAATACTTTCTAACATGAATTGAATTAACACTGACACTCAAGTCATACAATTTACTATCATAAAAAAGTACACATAAAACAATAAATCGATCATATTTGCAAACTTTCATAACATACACCTTTCTACTAATCCATACATCATTATACATGTATTATCCCACGTTGATCAATATATCACAATACATGTGTCTTAATCGCACTCGTCGATGTATTACAACACATATATCATTACAACATCAACCGATATGTTACAATGCATATATTATAGTCATACAACTTCTACACTACTTCATATACATCTCACTTTCATGTCAATTTCACTTTCATATTAAATGCCCTTGAGATCCCTTGAGGACTTCATAGCTGCTGGTTAGCCCTAGCAACACAGATACACTGTGTTGTCCCAGCCCTTTTGTAGCAAAGGTATAGTCAAGAGACCCGTCAGGAGATAAGTGTGTGGCCTGTGAATGCCTTCACTTTCAGTAAATCATTGTGCATTTGTTCACACAGAGTGTAACGCCCCAAATTTTGTGATATTAATTATTGTTATTTATAAGTATAAATGTATATATATGTGTGTATAAGTATAAATGAATGTTGTAAATTTGCAATGAAGGCATAAGGATGGTGGTTTTGCGTGTAATGAGTATGAATATATGTATGAATATGTATGCGTGGGTGTGCGATTGATTAGATTGGATTCCCTGATGCTGAAAATAGGTTATGGGTGTAATATTGGACTGTCCTTGCCGTAGCAAGAGGATTCTCGTTGTAGTGAAAGGGTCCTGAAAGGAAGGACTGAAACTGTCGCCTTCTCACAGCAGCAAGAGATGTCTCGTTGTAGCGATAGAGCGACAGTTTGGGGTGCATTTTTTGATGCAGTCTCACTGTAGCGAGAGTGTCGCAATTTAAGGGGTTTTAAAAAGGGGTTTAGGGTTTGAGAATTCATTTCTCAAATTCTCTTTATTCTCTCGACCCAAAACCTTCTTCACCGATTAAATTGCCTCCAAAACTGTTCGGAAGCTTGATTGAAGGTTGAATCCGTGTGGGGAATGCTTGAAGGTGAGTTTTAATGGTTAGGGTTCCGTTTCTCATCCCCTTTTCTCTGTTTTTGGGTTTCCTTGGGTTCTCATGGAGTTCTTCTATGTGTTGTAGGCCGCAAATTGTGTAGGGAGCACGTTTGTGGTCGAATCCGAGTGTGGGTCCTCAACCCAAGGTAAGGGGGGACTCTACCCTACTCTTTTTATATGTAATTGATTGAATATGGAGTTGTGGCTGAGTTAGAAGGTAGAAAACGTGTAGAGAATGAAAGTTGATTGAGAAATGTAATGTGGGTCATGTGCATTGATATGTGAATATTGTGTGTGTTTACCCAAATTTGATGTATGTGGATTGTATATTAAATGTTGTGTAATATGAATGGATAATCGTAGGCTATGTGCTGTGATCTGTGGAATGAAATGTGGGCCTAGTGTTGTATATTATGAATGAAATGTGTGATTGGGGCGTATTAGCGCCATTGTAATATGCTGTGAATGGTTCAGCGATATACTGGGGGTGTGGAAGATAAGGACGGTAGAAATACCTCGGGGAAGAAAGAGTGGTGGTGACACTGACTGTGGAACGGGTGCACCACGGGCCACACACTTTCTTCCTGACTAGACCTCTAACCATTACATTTGCTGAGCGACCCGTGACTGCCCACATGGTATCCGTGAGGCGGGGGTAACCGACAACTATTCATGGTATAAATCTGTGATCACAGTGCCACAGTGAGTGTGGCTGGCGTGCGTATGCACGGGTTTATGAATTGTACTTATGGATGTGAAATGTTGTCGATGCCATGAGTGCATCGGTGTTAAATTGACATGAGCTGTGTGATAATGTTGCCTGTGATTGTATTTGTTTAATGTATCAAAAATGTGCTAGAGGTGAGACTCTATGCTGACTGTGTGTTTTTGGGTAGTGTAGAGTACTCACCCTTACATTCATTTTTCAGGTAATCAAGACGATCAGCACCAGACTTAGTGAAGGGGTGGATGGAACTGCTATAGGACTTAGGATATTATTTCAAAAACTGTTATATTTGAATAAGTCCTGTAGCAACTGTTTGATATAATTTGTAACCCCCTTTTCTTTATTTGAAATGGTTGATGAAACTTGGATTAAAAATAAAAATTTTATTATTTCAAAAATTTACAAAATTCCTTATTTATTGAAATTAAATTTAAGGTGTTACACGGAGCATTCACCAACCTCATTTTCCCAAGATTTTACAAATCTTCTTTGAACTCTATACCCCAGTGTATCTCTGTAGCTATCTAAACTTAGCACCAATATTTCTTATTCTTTCCACACCCTTTTCACAGGGCAATGTGTCATAATATGTGAGTCTTGACCACATAACTCGGTGTATTACAATACACATATTATGAGTACACTCTCTAGTCATACCACAATACCTGTATTGCAATCACATCCACTCATATTCTGACTCCTGTATTATAATCATTTTTCTCACAATTCCACCATCATGTTGCGTCACACAGAAAACTTTTTCTTTATTCAAGAATATTCAAACACTTGCATCAATAACATAGTTTGGTTCATTTGGCATACTTTAACTATCAAACAACATCTATACAATCATATCATTCACCACAGCAATATCATCAACTTAATTCAACAAAACTCAACATACCTCAATTATCAATAAATATTCATCCAATACATAAAATCATCACACAATCAATACAATGTGCCGGAGGTCAGACACTTCTGGACTCAGCCCAATCGTATAATCCATCATCCACATGTTCTTAGTAATAGTAATAGGTCATTTATCTTAAAGTTTGGCATTGTCTGTTATTAATAATAAGTCCATCATTCCAAAAAAAAAACATCAAATGACACATCCTAACTATTTCTAAACATTGTTTGCTAGTAAAATTGTAGTATTCCTCAAGACAGCTTTATTTAAAGCTTCTATTACAAGTTACATTTAAATAGTTATTAAAATAAGTAAGGTTTTGTTTCCATTTTAAACTACCCAAGAGAGGTTATGGTTTGGATCAGCTCCCCCTTACCTTAGAATGGAGACTCACTACGAAATCAACGGTAGAAACACCTATTTACACGGATTCTTGCCCTAAATACATGGAATAGTCCATGAGAAATCAAGAAGGATGAAGAAAGAGTAAAATCCAAAAATCCTAACTCAAGATATTCACCTCCAAATATTCCAAACACAATTCCAATCTTCAATCGAGGGCACAAATGGCTTAAGGGGCAATTTAATCAGTGAAAAAAGCTAGGGATTAAGAGAACCAACGAGAGAGAGAAGAGAGGAAAGTGAGAATGAATTTTCCCTAACCCTAAACTCCTTAAATACACAAGGTGCTGTAACATTCTCGCTACAGCAAAAATCTTAGAGGAAACTACACTATGGTTTCTGCAGAATCTCGATACAGCAAGACCCTCTCGCTACAGCGAGACTGCACCCAGAAATGTACCTTCCACTGTTGCCCTCTTGCTGCAGCGGGGAAACTTTTGCTGCAGCGAGAACGCAACAGTTTCACTCTTCTCTCCCAGGGCCTTCTCGCTACAGCGATAACCCCCTACAGTTCACCCTCAATTTATATTTCCAACCAACTTCAGTCAATCCAAATCAACACTCATATACATTTATCTATATACACAAGTCCACATCACCAATATAAATCAAGATGTACACCTAATTAACAATACACATACTTATATTAATAATTAATTTATTATTACCAAAAATTCAGGGTGTTACACTTAAGTTTTAAACAAAATTGGTTGAAGTCAATTTGGATAGCAACTCATTCACTTACTCTTCAATCATTGTAAGTGCTTCAATTTTGGTCATTGTTGTAACACAACAACCTTATTTGCCTTTTCTGAGTAAAACTAAGTCCCACAACTACATGGTGGCTGTATGACATTATTCCTTGTAACATTATCTTTCCAAGGAGCTATCGTTGAGTTCAATTTGGACGTCATATCATTTAGTTGTACTCTATTTTGTAAGTGTATCAAAACTTGAAATATTTGGTGGTTGAGGACTAAGTACCTTATAGTATTGATTCTATTTTTAGCTAACTAAAATTGGTTAACTTAGTTAAAAACATCTTCTAATGAGCTATTTGTCTATATCCTTGATAAAGGAATATATCGGTACATCTCATGCTTCATTTGGATTCCAAATGTCTGAGGTTCAAGTACAATTGCAAGAATCATCTGAAAAGCACAATTTTAGGTCCCGTTAAAAAAGATGGGAAGTAGAAATAAAATGAGATTGGAAGGGGAGCATCTTTTTCTTAGAAAAATAAGTTACTCTCTAAGGTGAAAGAGGGGGAAAACTTCTATATGACTTGAGTTAGGGATTAAGGGGATGAATTAGAATATACTTATTTAAACTGGAAATGTTGTGTATGGTTGAAAGCTCTTGATAATTTCTCACTCTCTTGAGTTTATAGACACATTATATTTGAAAATATGATTGACATGTTTGCATATGTTGTTGTGGTGCCTATATGTAAGTTAAATTATGTGATTGAATGCTAAGTTAAGTGAAATTTCATGGTAAGACTTAGGATACTAGACTTAGCGAATACTAAAAGGAATGGAAATTGAGTTTTATGGCAAGATAGTAGGTTTACTACAACTAATTTGAATGAACTAAGCTATAAATTGACACATATATTCTATTACCTAAGAAAATGAAATTAAATCATTCTAGACAGAAACTCTTAGATATTCTATTACCTAAGCTATAAAATGATACCTTTAGTAGAAAAAGGATACCTTTAGAGTAGATTGTTGCTTAGGTAATCTAATTAACTACTAAGTCCTATGATTTTGAGTCATGCTAAGCTAATTTCCTTAGTCCACAAATTTAATTAAAGTAAGAAATTGATGATAATCAGGAATTTGAATAAGTTAATAGAATTGCACCCTAATAAGTGTCTAATTAGAGGATTGAATTAACTGTTATAAGGAGATTTAAATAGACTTAACGTAGAGTGCATATATGAATAAAATCTACACTTGTTGGTGATGATTAATGCAAGATTGAATTAGAAGATTTGGCTATTTTCATATGCATGAGTCATGCACACATAATTATATTTGAATGTGAATGTGTTGATTGAATGATTTTAAACTCTTGTTTGGCTCATCCGCACATATGAATTGATAACTCATAGTTAGTTGAAATCATGAACATAACATAGACAAATGGATTGAGACCTCATTTGCGATTATGAGACCCTAAGAAAGTATGATGCATTAGTGAGAATGTTTGAAAAGAATTGACATGTAAGTGATAAGTCTGTAATTAGGCCCTCTTTTGCAGCTCATATATTCATATTTGACCCTTATTTTATTTGGGTTTTACACTAATTTATATATTAATTGTGCAGTTTAGTATAAAGAGGCTGCAAGTAGATTTTGGGTGCATTCTGGGCCCAAATTGATGAAAGATTAGAACTTCACAACAGTCAGTATGCCCAGACCCATTCAATGAGCACGGGGTGCTTTGAGCCCATGCACGGTCGTGCTTAAGGCCTTGCACGACCGTGCTCATCTGTGGGAAGCCCAATTATGAAGAGTTTTTAGGGTTTTCAAATCCTATAAAAGGGAAGATCTCATGCATTGTAGAGGGACCGTTTTGATATCTTGGCTTTGGCTCTAGAATACATCTGATCTCGTCTCTCTTACACAGGATCCTTGGCACATGCTTGGCGAGACTTAGAGCTTCAAGCGATCATACTTGAAGACCGGGAACACATCTCATACTCTAGTTTGCTATTTCTTTTGATTATGGCTTTGTTTATGATTGTTTTAGTTCTTTTCTTTAGCATGAGTAACTAAGTCCATAGCTAGGGCTATAAGAACTATTGTTCATGAATTTATGGAATTTTTATATTTGAATCTAAATTTGATTTCCGCTTTATGATTAGATTTTATCCTATTGCGCTTCTTTCTTAATCTTAATTCATTATATCGTCAGACGACCGTACCTCGGTTAATTAATAGATCTATAGGGTAAAACGAGACAAAGAATTAGGTGGACCAAACTAATCTTTCTCTTTTAATCGTTATTAAATTAACAAGTTCGTAAGCTCCTAAAGCTTTCTTATATTTATGTCTTGCATGACCATTGGGGATATTAATTTAGAGAAAAGAATATTAATATTGCATGACCATTGAGTATTAATAGTATTCGTATGAATGATTGGTAATCACAAGGAAATCAGATTTAGAGTTAAACAGAAAAATAACATAAATGATTGAATGAAAAAACTCATATGCCTTAGGTTCCTCTCCGATAAGTTTAACCACGACGTGCATTCTATTCCTTGCTTTTAGTTTTATAATTAATTTTATAAATTCTTGTTTTTTAATGAATTTTGTAACTTTGAAGCTTAAACAATTGAATTAGAAAATTCTTAGTAATTTAAAATCAATCCTTATGGGACGATAATTTGGGAACTTAATTTAAGAACCCTTTATTACTTCTCGATGGATACACTTGCCCTTCGAACAAGTTTTTGACGCCGTTGCTGAGGATTGCTTTTTCAATATTAAGAAAATCTTAAATTTAATTGATTTAAGCAATTTGTGTTTTATTTTTTATTTTTTTTGTTTATTGTTAATTTTTTTTATAATTTTTGTATTTATTTTTTTTTAATTTTTTTAATTTCACAATTTCTTTTAATGTATGCTCACTCGTTTTAAGTGCTCTACAACTTGTTTATTTGATTCGGAGATTGAGAGAACAGCGCGTAGACAAAGAAAAGAAGTGAGAGAGCAAAGAATGACAGAGGGAATGAGATCAATTCAAGATTACATGACACCCACTGCTAGAGGCACCCCTGGAAGCATCGCAGCCCCTAGTGTGGAGGCAAATAATTTTGAATTGAAACCAGCACTCATAACCATTGTCTAGAACTCTATACAGTTTGGAGACATGCCTAATGCAGACCCCAATTTACATCTGACAAAGTTTCTCCAATTGACAGATACCATAAAATACAATGGAGTCTCAAACAATGCTATTCGACTCCGTCTTTTTCCATTCTCGGTATCTGAAAAGGTGAATGCATGGTTTTCCTCACTCCCAGCCAACTTCATTAGAATTTGGGAGGATCTCACTCAACAATTCTTGGGAAAGTACGTTCCTCCATCAAGGTCCTCTAAGCTTATGACGAAGATATGTTGCTTCCAACAACATGAAGCAGAATCCTTATTCGAAGCATGAGAGCGATTTGGAGAGCTTTTGAGGAGATGCCCTCATCATGATTTTTTGACGTGGAGACAGGTACAAATTTTTTACAATGGCCTATCAATCACCACCAGGGCTACAATTGATACCGCAGTATGAGGGTCCCTCATAAGAAAAGATCCAAATGATGCATACAAGCTGATAGATGAGATGACATCTTCTAGCTTTCAGTGGCACACCGCTAACTCTTATGACATCAAGAGGAAAGAGACCGCTCCAGTCTACCAAGCAGAGAGCAGCAGCCCACTAATGAACCAAATGGAAGCCCTTGCAAAGCAACTAGAATCTTTAATGAAGGCTCAAGACCAACCTGTAAGAGCTCCTGCAAACCCAGAATCTAAGCAAGAGGAGACAAATTTCATAGGCAATCATAGTTCAGGGTGGAGGAGTAATCCTCCTAACTCTTGGGGTAATGGCTTCGAAAGTCAAAATTCAAGTGTTTATCGCCCTCCTCATATGCAAGGTCAGGGAGTAAGACCTGAAGGAAAAAAAAGCTCTTAGATCTCAGTCTAACTTTCAAGAACAGATGATGCAATATGTGTATTACTCTGATAAGAGGATGACAGAGCTTGAATCCAAGTTAGACCAACATATTGAGAGAATTGATAAGAGGTTCACAGAGGTCAAATATGAAATACAAGCCAACTATTCTAAGATGAGTGCACAATTGGAGCAAATTACGAACCTTTTGAGTCAAAGAATAATAGGAACACTGCCATCTCAGTCTTAACCTAATCCAAGGGAGTAATGCAATGCCATCACCCTTAGAAGTGGAAAGAAATTACAAGAATCACAGAACAGAGGCACATGCACGCCCATGCTTGTTGAGAAGCACACCCATGCTAATTCTACATGCACGCCTGTGCTTATTGATGAGCACGCCCCTGCTGAAATTGAAGCTTGCTCATGCTTATATAAGCACGCCCATGACAGTGATCAAAGCACGACCGTGCATCACTATGAGCAAGACCATGCTTCAAGCGAGGAGCCTGAAAAAGAAAAGAAGGAAGAGCCTCTTGTTCAACTAAGCCCCTATGAGCCTAAGATACCTTTCCCATAGCGGCTGCAAGGTCACCCTCCTTATGATGAAGAGTTCCACAAGTTCTTAGACTTATTGGGAAAAGTTCACATCAATATGCCTTTCATTGATGCTATCTCCAAAATGCCCAAATATGCTAAATTTTTAAAGGAGATTTTGACCAATAAAAGAAAACTAAGAGCACATAAAACTGTGAAGCTCACCCAGGAGTGCTCAACTATAGTCCTTAAAAAGCTTCCACCTAAGCTTAAGGACCCAAGGAGTTTTACTATTCCTTGCACAATTGGAAAAACACATATTGATAAGGCTTTATGTGATTTAGGAGCAAGTATTAATCTTATGCCTTATTCTGTTTTTAGAAAGCTTGGAATGCATAAACTTAAGCCGACCTCCATGTCACTTCAGCTGGCAGATAGGTCGATCACATACCCCAAAGGCATAATGGAGAACGTACTTGTAAAAGTTGGAGAGTTTATATTTCCTGTTGACTTTGTGGTACTTGACATGGAGGAAGATGATGATGTCCCCATCATACTAGGGAGACCGTTCTTGGCCACTACTAGGGCCATCATAGACGTACAAGAAGGGAAACTCATACTGAGGCTAGATGATAAGGAAGTCATATTTCAAGTTTTCAATTCTTTCAAGTACCCTTTTAGCCAAGAGTTTTGTCACTTTGTGAGCACTATAGATGTTGCTTCTCCTCCTCCAATTTATATGAAGCATGGAACCATAAGAAGAAGGCCAAGGAGGAAGCAATATAAGAAGAAAAGACAAAAAAAAAGCTTAAACCATCCATTAATAAGCCTCCTAATTCGATGCTTAAATTTTCTTCTCTTTATTCTAATCTCCATCTTATGAATAATTTTCCTGATGTAATAGGTGTTAGGGATGCAAAGCTACTGGGGAGACAATTGCATATCAAGGGAGTCACCTCTGGGACTTATGCCTTCTTCCGACCATGATTTAATAGGAACGTCAGGCTTGTGACGTTAAACAAGCGCTCCCAGGAAGTAACTTGTGTCTTTTACTTTATTTAAATTTTATTTCTTTTTGTTTATTTTAATTTTGCTATCATTATTTTATTTTTAGAATAAAGAATAAGCATATTGAAAGTTTGCAAGAACAGAGTTGATTGTTCCCACACTTTTGAGCTCTGATTTGGAAGCACGCCCATGCTCAATCCACACACGGCCGTGCATTCAATCGCAGTTATAAGAGAAAGCTTTACATCATAAGCATAGGCGTGCTCAAGATTTCAGCATGGCTGTACTCCCTCATCTGAAGCCGTCGCGCCAAGAATTATTAGGGAATCTCTTTCCTTTTTATTCAATTGCCCTCTTTGCATGCTTTTAATTTGATTGCTTTCAAACATTGAGGATAATGTTTTACTTTAAGTATGGAGGAGTAGTTCCTAATTATATGATTGTTATTGCATGTTCTTGAGTAAAGTATCTATTCTATTTTTTATGATAATTTAAAAATTTTTCCCTCATGGAACCTAATTTTTCTACATTAAATTTGAAAAGTATCTAGATAGAAGAGCATGTTAAGTGATTATTATTGGCATTATACTTTTATTTGAAAACTAATAATTAGCTAACTTCCTTACTTTTATGCTCTACATTAAATTTTAACCCACAGATGTGAGTATTGAGCCTTAAAGAGAATTTTTATCTTAATTTAATTAATTATACCCCTTTCCTCATTGTTTTGTGTGATTATCTCCTTATGATTTGTGCTCTAGAACTTGACTTGGAACCGACTTAAGACTCCTCTTTTTAATTGCATGTTTTTAATATGGTTGAGGCATAATAGGATTTTTATTCTTGGCCTTCACCACGTTTGAGATACAACTAGTTGTCCACTTTGAGCTTTATTGATTTTCTTGGTCCCTTGCATTAAATTTATAAAATGTTTTGATGACCTTGAGTTTATGAATGGAGCAATTGAGTTATTGAATTGTTTGTTAAATTCTCCTCTATATCTCTCATGTGCAAAAAGAAAGAAAGAATATGAAAAAGAAAATGAAAAAAAAAAAAAGAAATGAAAAAGGGTTATATATGATTGAAGGAGAAAGGAGTAAAGATATTGTTTATATTCAAGAATATAAAAATTACTCCAGGAGCTTCATTTGTAAACTTAGGGGATGTTTATAATTTTTATAATTTATTACCCCTTTGTATATCCCCTTTCTTTCATTTGTCTCACCTTAATTATTATAACCCCTTGGCACATTATAACCTAAAAAGACCTCACGATTTTTACTGCATTTAATTTATTTAGTGGAGAGTTGGTTCATAGTCAAGACTATGGTAGTACACTCTTCTTTAGGAGAATTGAGTGATATCTTATTTTGTCCCTTAGTGAGAGAGAAAAGTAGAGTACCTTAGTTTGATTTTTGAGTGAAAAGTATGGAAATATAAGATTCTAATTGGGAATCCTTTTGATTGCTTATGCTCAGTGATATTACTCTTGTTGCTCTTTTTATCTCCTCATCTTAGGTTTCTTGTATGGTATTATGTTTTAAGTTATTATGTTACTTTTAACCAGCACTTTGCTTGAGGACAAGCAAACAAATAAGTATGGGAGAGTTGATAAGTCTATAATTAGGCCCTCTTTTGTAGCCCATATATTCATATTTGACCCTTATTTTATTTAGGTTTTACACTAATTTATATATTAATTATGCAGTTTGGTATAAAGAGGCCGCAAGTAGATTTTGAGTGCATTCTAGGCCCAAATTGATGGAAGATTAGAGTTTCGCAGTAGTCAGCATGCCCAGACCCATTTAATAAGCACGGGGGTACTTTGAGCCCATGCACGGTCGTGCTTAAGGCCTTGCACTGCCGCGCCATCTATGGGAAGCCCAATTATGAATAGTTTTTAGGGTTTTTAAATCTTATAAAAGGGAAGATCTCAGGCATTGTAGAGGGACCGTTTTGACATCTTGACTTTGGCTCTAAAATACATTTGATCTCGTTTCTCTTACACACGATCCTTGGCACATGCTTGGCGAGACTTGGAGCTTCAAGTGATCATACTTGAAGACCAGAAACACATCTCATACTCTAGTTTGCTATTTTTTTTATTATAACTTTGTTTATGGTTGTTTTAGTTCTTTTCTTTAGCATGAGTAACTAAGTCCATGGATAGGGTTATAGGAACTATTGTTCATGAATTTATGGAATTTTGATATTTGAATCTAAATTTGATTTCCGCTTTGTGATTAGATTTTATCCTATTGCATTTCTTTCTTAATCTTAATTCATTATATCGTCATACGACCATACCTCGGTTAATTAATAGATCTATAGGGTAAAACGAGACAAAGGATTAGGTGGACCAAACCAATCTTTCTCTTCTAATCGTTATTAAATTAACAAGTTCGTAAGCTCCTAAAGCTTTCTTGTATTTATGTCTTGCATGACCATTGGGGATGTTAATTTAGAGAAGAATATTAATATTACATGACCATTGGGTATTAATAGTATTCGTATGAAGGATTGGTAATCACAAGGAAATCGGATTTAAAGTTAAACAGAAAAATAACATAAATGATTGAATGAAAAAACCCATATGCCCTAGGTTCCTCTCCGATAAGTTTAACCACGACGTGCATTGTATTCCTTGCTTTTAGTTTTATAATTGATTTTACAAATTCTTGTTTTTTAATTTATTTTGTATCTTTGAAGCTTAAACAATTGAATGAGAAAATTCTTAGTAATTGAAAATCAATCCTTGTGGGACGATAATCCGGGAACTTAATTTAAGTACCCTTTATTACTTCTCGATGGATACACTTGTCCTTCAAACAGTAAGTATATTTACAATATTAAGTCTAGCCTCTTACTTGCCTCGAACTTTGAATTCATAATTACATCTTAATAACTAAGTTAATAAAAGTAAATGTTTGTAAAAATCTAACATCTTTTGAATGGTGAGTAATACACAATCTAGGGGGTAAAGTTAGAAAATCATGGAAAGTGAGAAAGCTAGGGACCCTTAGTAGATGTGCTTGTAAGCATTGGTATGTGTATATGTCAATCTCTTATAAAAATTATTTAAATAGTTGAATATAGGATGTTAATTATGAAGTTAAGCCAACATTTGTGTGTGTGATGAAAAATGAAATTAGATATTGATCTTGAAATGAAGTAGTGCCTGTGTGTGCAATATAAAGATTGAATTACAAAGAGAAACAAACAATTCAGATAGCAATGGATGTGGATGTCTGGTGTGTAAAAACCGATTACTGGGCAAGTGTACCCATTGTCAAAGTAATATTATAAAAAATAGCGTACCAAGTGTCGTATCCACAGAGACTGTTATTAAGAATTACTTCCTTAATTACGCAATTGTTAATGAATATGAGAAATAAATTTTTGTTGATAAAATTACTAAAAATAGAAGAATAATAAATTAAAAGGAACAGATTTATTATGATAATAAATTATAGAAAAGTATGACTAAAGGTATTCAAGGGGAAAAGGCGAGTATCTAGACTATAAATCCTCTCAAGTGTCCAAATAACTAAAATTCTTCTTCAACTACTTAGTTCCAAACCCTTATTGCCGCAGGAAATTCTGAATTAAATCAATACCTTTCTCAAGGATAATGATTCCTAACCCTCGGTTGATCAATCAGAATCTCTTCCTTAATTAATACCCCTAGGTTGCATTAAGTTCATTATGAATTTCATAATTAGGGTTAATCCTAATACAAAAAGCTTACATCTTTCTATCTCTAGAAATACATTCAAGTCCTTTTAATTGAGCAATGTTAATTTAATGCAAGAATTTTACTCAAATTTAAACAAGAAAACAAGATGGAAGACAATTTATACTACTCAATTAAACCCAAGAGAAAAGAACATGAAATAGCATTAGAAGAATTCCAGAAAATTTGGTCAATTAGGATTCATTACGTCTAGATACTCAAAGGAAAATTAGAACCTAAACATCTTCAAACTAAAATTACAAAAGAGATGAATAAAAGTGCTTGATCCCTTCCTCCAGCCGTCTTTGAGTCTTTTTTCTCCTCAAAATCGTGTCCTCTAGGTTTCTGTGCCAAGTTCCCTTTTATATGAGTGGCCCAAGGACTCATCTTCTCACAGAAATTTAAATTCTGACGCACGTTAAAAGTACACGGCCATGTACTTTGGCCGTGTACATCTCTGGTCTCTAAAAATTGTACCTCACAGCTTTCTTGAAAAGTACACGGCCATGTACTTTCACCATGTACATCTCTGGTTTTGATGATACACTTCAATTAATGCGACCAATGAGATACACGCTTATATACACGGGCGTATAATTGCCCATGTATATCTCTGGTTCTTTGTGTGTTTCAATTCCCAATATCTTTTAAGCTTTTCTTTTTTGAAATATGAATAAAATGAAATTAATAATAGTAAATTTTCTCAATGAATAGCTTAAAACTCTCAATTATCATTCATGAATTACAATGTAGGATCAAGTATAGAAAACATTTATCAATTTCCCCCGAACTTGAACGATTGCTTGTCCCCAAGCAAAGAAATGGATCAATTTTACCCTTGACAACAAAGAATCAAATTCCTGAATTTTTTATTATTGTTATTTTTATTTTATTTTTCAAATTTTTAGAGGGACAGTAATTCTTAAACATCAAATTATGCCTTCTTTTTGCTCTCAACCTTTGTAACTTTAGACAGAACTGAATAAGGACCTCTCTACCATTAGCTCTTAAAATTCAATTCAAAACTTTGAATCCTTCCACAAGGTGTTGTTTAATTCTCTTCACTTTGAGCCATGATCGACTAACAGGGTGCATTTTATGCTCCATCCCAGTTAGCACAAGGTATTAATAGAAATTCCACCCCTTTCTTTCCACATCGGTACCTCAAACAATTTTGGGGTTCTAGGATGTGGTATTCGGATATTGCCTGCAATTCACATTCAACTAGATATGCTTCTATGGCATGCTCTTTTTTTATTTTTGAGCAGAGCCCTAATTTTTTTTAGATTTTCCTGGTTTTATTAATTTCAAACATTTTTAAACAATTTGGCATAGATTCAAGGTCCTCAATTCAGAAAAGTCTAATGATACTTCAATCGAGAAACAATTAAAAACACAATTCGAATAATCAGAATAACTGCATGTGATGTTTATTTATTTATTATATTTTCAGGAATATCATCTCTAATGCAACAGTAAAATTGACTCAATATTGCTCGAGAATAAAACAACAATTCAGTTCAAACATCTATAATTATCCACCCCACATTGTAAGATTTGCATTGTCCTCAATCAAATATAAAAATTAAAGTGCAACTGAAACTTCCCTGAAAAGTAAATAAATAAGCAAAGAGTCGTGGGAAGCAAAGCTAATCTGGGATTCAAGTGGAGAGGAAACCTGATTAAAAATGATTTATAAGGAGATTTAACTAAGTTTAGAATGACAAGAGGAGTAGAACAATCAAAGTAATGCTATAAAGAAACAGAAGCAATAAACAGACAAAAGCAATTTAAATCCTAAATATAACATAAGTAAAAAAATTCAACAACTAAGACTATCCTAATTGCAGACTAAACTGCTGCACTAGCATCATCTGAGTCTTCATCATCTATACTAAGAAAGTGGTCAGAAGGAGATAGGGTTCATGCTGTGGGCGAGGACACTTATTCAAAATATAAATAAATGAGCAAATATATAACTAAATTAAAATAAACTAAACCTACCTAACCTAAACTATTCAATGTAATTCAACATTTAACATGGAGGAGTTTAAACTCCTCATTTGCAAAAGTTTGCAATTGACCCCCCTAGTACAGTTTTAGCCTATGTTCATTCACCTTAAAATTTCCTTTTTCTGGATGAGTTAATTTAATTATACCACAAGGAAATACCTTATGCACAGTAAACGGTCCAGAGCAACGAGATTTGAGTTTAGTGGGAATAATTCGAGGCAAGAGTTGTACAACAGTACTACTATATCAGCTTTTTGAAATAGTTTACCTCCCTTGATTTTTTTTATGATGGTAGACCTTCAATTTTTCATCTGGTGGTTCATTAATGGATGGGTTGGGTTGCTTCTTTGATTTCCACTCCAAAACTTCAAAGTTCATCTTTCTCCATAATGGCTTAGTAGCTTCTAAATGACACCACTGTTCTTGAGTTAGCAAGCTCATACCATCGTTTCCTCCTTCGTGAACTAAGCTTCTTTTCAATGGGTTTGAAATAAAAAATTCATGTGCACAATCAGAAACATAATCATCAATTACATTAATAAAGTAGCAAGAATCATCTTGTTTCAAAGACTTTTTCATCACATCAGGAATTTTGAAAGTGACTTTTTCATCTCTAACTCTCAAAATTAACTTTCCATCCCTCACATAAATTATAGCCCCTGCAGTAGCTAAAAATGGATGACCTAAGATCAAGGGGACATCAGTGTCCTCGTCCATATCAAGAATCACAAAATCAACAGGAAAAATAAATTTGTCCACTTTTACAAGCACATACTGGATGATACCCCTAGGATATTTAATTGACCTATCAGCTAGTTGAATACTCATTCTAGTTAACCTACGTTCTCCCAAACCTAATTTCTTAAAAACAGAATATGGCATCAAATTAATGCTAGCACCTAAATCAGCTAAAGCCCTATCAACTATCAATCTACCAATGAGACAAGGAAGAGTAAAACTCCCTAGATCCTTTAATTTTTTGGGCATCTTGTTTTGAAGAATTGCTGAGCATTCTTCATTCAGAGTTACTATGGCCAACTCCTCCAATTTCTTCTTGTTGGACAGTAGATCCTTCAGAAATTTGGCGTACTTGGGCATCTGTGCCAAGGCATCAATAAACGGTAAATTAATATGAAGTTGACGAAATAAGGATAGAAATTTACCAAATTGTTCATCATCCTTGTCTTTCTTCAATCTTGCTGGGTAGGGAAGTGGGGGTATGAATTCTTTCACTACAGGGGGCTTTTCCACAATCTCCTCTTGACATTTATCCTCCTCTTCAACTGCATCTTTTTTTGTTTCTTGCTTCCCCTTCTCTTGTAATGTTCTGCCACTCTTTAATGTTACTGCATTAACCTGCTCCCTAGGATTAGTCTCAGTATTGCCAGGCAAGCTTCCTTGGGGTCTTTCTGAGAGAAGTCTAGAAATTTGAACCAACTGAATTTCTAGATTATGGATAGAGGCTTGTTGATTTCTTAGTGCTGTCTCGGTAGATTGGAACCGAGATTCTGAAAATTGAATGAATTTGGTCATCAACTCCTCAAGGTTTGACTTCTTTTCAACTAGGGGTGGTAGTTGATGTGGGGCTTGTTGATATCGTGAGGGTGTGTTGTTTCGCGTTGGCTGTTGGTTGTTGTTCCATGATGGGTTTGCATAGTTCCTATAGTCTGGGTTATTCATGCCATTATAATTTTGGTACGGTGGTCTATTTCCTATCACATTGGCATGTTCTTCTTGAGTAGCTCGACACTCATGATTAGGGTGGCCTCCTCCACAAATATCACATCTCATCATCGGAGCAACTGGATGGTTAACAGATAAACCATAAATTTTCTTCCCTAAGGCTTCAACTTGCATTGCCAAGGATGTTACTGCATCAAGACTATAAATTTCAGCAGATTTCGAAGGTTTGGATCGAGTGGAGCTCCATTGATAGTTGTTCATTGCCATTTCTTCAAACAGTTTTTGTGCAGCCCCTGGTGTCTTGCTATTCAAAGTGCCCCTAGCTGCAGCATCTATCATTTGTCTTGTGGCTGAGTTTAACCCATTATAGAAGGTTTGCACTTGAAGCCAGTTAGGAATCCTATGATGTGGGCACTTCCGCAGCAATTCCTTAAACCTCTCCCACGTATCGTATAACATCTCTGTCTCCAACTGGTAGAAGGAAGAGATATCATTCCTCATCTTGGCAGTTTTAGCGGGAGGAAAATATTTCGCTAAGAGTTTTTCTGCCATAGCCTCCTATGAAGTGATAGATCCTCATGGGAGAGAATTCAACCACTGCTTTGCTCTGCTCCTGAGAGAAAATGGGAATAGCCTCAAGCAGATTGCATCATCAGTAGCTCCATTGATCTTGAAAGTATCACAAATTTCTAGAAAATTTGTAATGTGAGCATTGGGGTCTTCGTCTTACAACCCATCAAATTGCACAAATTGCTGAACCATCTAAATAACATTGGGCTTTATTTCAAAATTTCCCTGCACATCCGGACGGACAATACTAGATTTTGTTCCAGTTAATGATAGACGAGCATAATCGGACATGGTCCTTGGTTGATCTTCATTGTTCGCCATTCCTTCCATGTGGTTTTGTGTGTTTTGCTTCTGTACTAGCAGTCGTCTCTCTTTCCAAATTTTTTGCAAACTTCTCTCTATCTCTAGGTCAAGTTCGAATAATATAATAGGGTTCTGGTCATGCACCAGAAAAATCAGCTTCTTAAAAATAATAAAGGCAAATAATAATAATAATAATAAAAAATAGAAAAATTAATTTAAGATTAAACAAATAAAGAAAATTAATAAAGACGTAATCAAAGAAATCCTAAATAACTAGTACCCGACAACGGCGCCAAAAACTTGGTGTGTAAAAACCGATTACTAGGCAAGTGTACCCGTTGTCAGAGTAATATTATGAAAAATAGAGTACCAAGTATCATATCCACAGGGACTGTTATTAAGAATTACTTCCTTAATTACGTAATTGTTAATGAATATGAGAAATAAATTTTTGTTGATAAAATTACTAAAAATAGAAGAATAATAAATTAAAAGGAACAGATTTCTTATGATAATAAATTATAGAAAAGTATGACTAAAGGTATTCAAGGGGAAAAGGCGAGTATCTAGACTATAAATCCTCCTAAGTGTCCAAATAACTAAAATTCTTCTTCAACTACTTAGTTCCAAACCCTTATCGCTGCAGGAAATTCTGAATTAAATCAATATCTTTCTTAAGGATAATGATTCCTAACCCTCGGTTGATCAATCGGAATCTCTTCCTTAATTAATACCCTTAGGTTGCATTAAGTTCATTATGAATTCCATAATTAGGGTTAATCCTAAGTCTTTCTATCTCTAGAAATACATTCAAGTCCTTTTAATTGAGCAATGTTAATTTAATGTAAGAATTTTACTCAAATTCAAACAAGAAAACAAGATGGAAGACAATTGATACTACTCAATTAAACTCAAGAGAAAAGAACATGAAATAGCATTAGAAGAATTCCAGAAAATTTGGTCAATTAGGATTCATTACGTCTAGATACTCAAAGGAAAATTAGAACCTAAACATCTTCAAACTAAAATTACAAAAGAGATGAATAAAAGTGCTTGATCCCTTCCTCCACCCGTCTCTGAGTCTTTTTTTTCTCCTCAAAACCGTGTCCCCTAGGTTTCTATGCCAAGTTCCCTTTTATATGAGTGGCCCAAGGGCTCATCTTCTTGTAGAAATTTAAATTCTGACGCACGTTAAAAGTACACGGCCATGTGTACTTTGGCCGTGTACATCTTTGGACTCTAAAAATTGCACTTCACAGCTTTCTTGAAAAGTACACGGCCATGTACTTTGGCTGTGTACATCTTTGGTCTCTAAAAATTGTACTTCATAGCTTTGTTGAAAAGTACACGCCCATGTATTTTGACCGTGTACATCTCTGATTTTGATGATACACTTCAATTGACGCGACTAGTGAGATACACGCTCATATAAACGGGCGTGTACTTGCCCATGTATATCTCTAGTTCTTTGTGTGTTTCAATTCCCAATATCTTTTAAGATCTTTTTTTTTCTGAAATATGAATAAAATGAAATTAATAATAGTAAATTTTCTCAATGAATAGCTTAAAACTCTCAATTATCATTCATGAATTACAATGTAGGATCAAGTATAGAAAGCATTTATCAATGTCTCTCCTTTGTGAAAAAGAAATTACTGTATTAGGATGTGATGCGAGAGGGGTGCTACGATGACATAGGGGATACTTAGAGTTTGAGATTCACACAAAGTTCTATGAATGACCTTGACATATGGCTCTGATTGTGAGTCTCTTTGTGATGCTTTTTCATCCGTACTTACTCTTGAGACATATTTTGATAATGGAGCTAGTTGCAATGGTTAGAGGTTCAAGTCCCTACAATGATATAAATATTTGGCTAGCTAGTGAAACTGTCAACAACTTCTGAAGATGAGAAATGGATCTCAGAGTTGCATAAGTATGATAAATGATTTTAGGCCAAACCAAGAGTTAACATATACATAAGTTCCATGCATCATGGTCTTGAATCAAAGAAGTATGATATGTGTGCTTATAAATATCATTTTTTATATGATGTTGACTAATTCAATTTTAGATTTCCATCTATGTATTATTTCCTTTCTTTCAAATCCTAACTATTTTATGAACATTTGAAAAATCTCAACCTCTTGTTTATTTTTGTTTTTCAAATTTTAGATGTTACGTCTAGGGGCATAAGTGTACATGAGGACTATGGAAACATTTTGTTAGCATGATTACTATGCTTAGAAACACAGTTATATCAGTCGGATCATGTTTACATAAGGAGATTTCTACTCACACTTAGAACCTCATAGGTTCTATATTAGAGATCTTGGATGTGTAATTCTTTGAGATTTTACTAAATTAGTATGATACTTGTTAATGATTTAACATTTATCTTGCGAGCTAATGTGGTATGAGATGTATTAATGAGTTAAAGTTTGACAAGTTTTTTGTATCTTGAAAGGGTGTTTGCTTGAACCATTGATCAATCCACATTTTATTGGATTTTTACTTGTCATTTTAGTGTTCCTTAATAGAAAAAGTAGACTTATGAAGTGTAAATAACATAAAAACATTATTTTGGTCAAATATCATAGGTTTCTTAATTTTTGGTTAATTTACATTGAATTACATAGATATAATTTGCAATTTTGATCATTTGAATAATTGTGCAGGAATTTCTAGGCTTATTCCATGAATTTTTAGCCTTTGAGAATTTTTGAGTTGAAAGTGATCACTTTCAAAAGTGAAAGTGGACACTACAGCAAGCTAGATCCAGAGGGCAGACCAAAGTGATCACTTTCAGAGTGATAGTGGACACTACAAAGACCCTAGTTTGCTAGATGACCTACGCGTAGACACTCTGGTTCCATAGTGAACACTCGAGAGAAAGCCAATTTCACCCAGACCTGCACGTGTTTACTCTTGTAAACAATAGTAATCACTATGCTCGCGCTTAGTTGCTCTTGTAAACGATAGTAATTACTATGCTCGAGAGTGTTTACTGTCGTGAACGAGAGTAACTACTCTGAAGGCATCAACCTTTCTATATATAGATTTTTACCATTTAGGGTGAGAGAACTTTTACAAAACCTTTTCCTTTAGATTTTTTAGGGTTTTAGGATACTATTGGGAGAGCCTAGGGTGGCCTTAGGTGATAGCCAAGGGTCCAACCTAGGGTTTGATTTCTATTTTCTCCTTACTTCTCTTTGATTTTTGCATTGATGTTATTGATTTCTCTTCACTTTCATTTTGTAATTGTGACACTCATCCTTATGGAGGGGTAATTTTCTTGTAATCTCTAGTGAGTTCATATGGATTCTTGAATTCCTAGGTTTTGAATGTTAATATAATTCCTTTTTTTTCATGAATTTCTTCTTCCTAATCTCTTGAATTGAATTAATGGTTGAATGAGGGAGACATTACTTAATTAACCCTAATTTCTTTTAATTAGATTCTAAACTTGAATTGCTTAATTCTAGGTTTATTTCTAAGGTTGCGTAATCTTGAGATGAGAGATTGGAGTTCATTTAATTGCTTAATTCGTATGGAAATATAAAGTTGATTTTTGTTTGTTAAATTAACCTAATTCTGGAAGGAGAGGAAGAGTATTAAATCTTGAGAGGAATAGGGATAGAATCTACATAAATGAACTAGGGATTACCACTTTTTATTGATTGAACTTTATAATTTTGTTTCTTACTTTTTACATTGATCTTGAAATCACAAAACCTCCTTGTTTACTTGCTTTTTGAATACACTGCACACCATATGTTTCATATTTGGTTACTCATCCAATGATTCATGGGAGACGATCTAGGTTAGCACCCTAGTATTACATTAATTTCTGTTTATATTTTGATGAGGATTCGCGACAAATCTTTCGTTCATCAACCATACATATGATAGACTATGTGAGAATGATTTACTAAGATAAAAGTAGGAATTAACTTAAATTTTGTGGAACAATTTTATGTTTTTGGGTATTTCTATTGTAAGAAAGAGTTTGTTATGCTCACAACTCATAATATTAACAATGATTTAAAGTATCGTAAAAGGGTAATCACACTTTTTGTAGTTGAAAATCATAATGTTGAAACATTAGGGTAGGTAGGAATCATGTCAAAGAAATTTTACAAGATTAGGGACTTGAGAATGTCTCTCCAATCACTATTGATAATGTCTCAACAAATAATATGGCTATGGAATTGTAACACCTTAAATTTAACTTCAATTAAATAATAATTTCGCAAATTGAATAACCAAATTTTCATAAAAGATTTCGAAATAAGTGAAGGATTACAAGTTAATATCAAATTATTGCTACAAGACTAGTTCAATTACAAGGTTTTCAAAATAAATTCTAAGTCCTATAGCAGTCTATTCGTCCCTTCACTGAGCTCGGTACTGATCGTCTTGATTACCTGAAAAATGAATGTAAGGGTGAGTACTCTACACTACCTAAAAACACACAATAAATGTAGAGTCTCACTCCAGAACATTCCAATACATTAAACAAACACAATCACCAGCAGCATTTCACATCCATAAGTATAATTCATAAATCCATACATATGCACGCCAGTCACATTTACTGCAGCACTGTGATCACAGATTTACACCATGATGGTCGCCGGTTACCTCCGCCTCACGGATACCACGTGGGCAGTCACAGGTCGCTCAACAAAGGTAATGGTCAGAGATCTAGTCAGGAAGAGAGTGTGTGGCCCGTGGTGCACCCGTTCCACAGTCGGTGTCACCACCACTTCCTCTTCCCCAAGGTATTTCCACTGTCCTCATCTCCCACACCCCTAGTGTATCGTTGAACCATTCACAGCACATTACAACGGCGCTAACACACTCATTCACACATATTTTATTCACGCATGCAATAATCATGCTTACACACGGCACACAGCCCACATTGCATTCAAACACGGCACTAGGCTCACCTTCATTTTACATTACACGGCACATAGCCAATATTCATCTATATTACACCATATTTACAAACAATCCACATTCATCAAGTTCGGGTCAACACATATAATGTTCACACATCACGACACATGGTCCACATTACATTTCTCAGCAATTTCCTACCCACTAACTCAGCCACAACACAATATTAAGCAAAATAACAACAATTCATGCACAAAAGAGTATAATAGAGTTCCCCCTTTACCTTAGATTGAAGGCCTACACTTGGATTCGACCACGGATGTGCTCCCTACACAGATTGCGGCCTAAAACGCATGGAAGAACTCCATGAGAACCCCAAGAAACTGAGAAATAGAGAATTAGGGATGAGAAATAGAACCCTAACCATTAAAACTCACCTCCAAGCATTCCCCACACGAATTTAACCTTCAATTAAGCTCTCGAACAGCTTTACAGGCAATTAATCGGTGAAATAGGGCTTTGGAGAATGAGAGGATTGAAGGGAGAGGGAGAAATAACTCTCCCCGAACCCTAACCCTCTTTAAATCCTTTTCTAGTCGCGACACTCTCTCTACAGCGAGGTCGTTGTAGCGACATGCCCTCTCGCTACAGCGAAAAAATCAGAGAAAATTGCACTCTAGTTTTTGCAGAATCTCGCTACAACGAGGCCCTTTCGCTACAGTGAGACTGCACCCAGAAATGCACCCCAAATTGTCGTTTTGTTGCTACAGTGAGACGTCTCTCGCTCCAGCGAGACGACAACAGTTCTGGTCCTTTCTCCCAGGGCCCTCTCGCGAGAACAGCCCAATATCATGCCCTACATTTAGGCACTTAGCCCATTTCAGCCTTATCTAGTCATGCATACACACACACACACACATATATATATATACACACATCCACAACATACACATATGTACATATATTCATACTCATTACACACAAAACACCATCATCACACATCCAAGGCAAATTTTCAACATCCCTTTTACACTTATACACATATATATGCGTTTAGATTTCCAATCTTTTTCACCTGCTCATGAGCCAATTACTAATAATAAGAAATACCACATGTGATTTATCACTTCAACTAGAACTTTCTTAGGGGACGAACCCACAGAGTTCACATTCATTACCTGCATGCATTGAAGAACCAATTTCCTGCCTATTTGATTCCATCCAACTAAAAACAAAAGATAACTGATAATATAAATTGGTCATATAAATAATCCTGTAATTATCCAAAGTAATCACAAATTATCCAAGAATCTTAAAACACAATCCACGACTATTAGAGTACCAAGACAAAGTACATTACACCTAAGCTACCAAAATAAAATATAAAGTATTGAATTATCCACTATACAACAAGTGGAGTCTTCTAGCAGCGAACAACAAAAAGAATGACTGTTTAGCAGTCATGACTCCTTGGAAGGGTTCTTCTCTATTGCCTCAGTATCTAAAGGATTCTTCTCAAATTGAGCTCAATGTGGGGAATAAGATGAAGAGAGGTCATCCTCAAGATCTGTGAATACTAAAAAAAAGTCCAACACCACAACATAATTCAACAAAGAAAAGAAGGAGTGAGATATATTTTCAAGTAAGTATCCTTCAGAAAAGAAACAAAACAAAGTAAGTACGAGCATATATCACATTAATACCATTGTAACTTTTACAATCTAACAAAATACAAGTCTAATTACATGATGCATGATTAATGCAAATGATAACTCTTGGTTTGGCAAAATCTCATTTTGATGCTTATGCGACTCTGGATCCATAACAATCCTATTGTTCAGAAGTTGTTGAAAGTTTTACTAGCCAGCCTACATTTCGCATGTATGGTGGGGACTCGAACCTCTACCGATTGATCTAGCTCGACCAACAAGATAAGCCTCAGGAGAAAGTCAAGATAAAGGAGCATTGCATAGAGAATCCCAGTCAGAGTTTCGAGGCCTAGGACACCCATAGAGTTATTGGTAAGTCACCCAATTCCATTAAATCTCCTAGACGTTAAGGTCCTCCCTATCTTTCACTAACAATAATTATAAAATAACCTCATGACTTCCTTCACAAGGGAGTGAGAATTCACACACATTTTCCTTCTAAATAGTCATGCACACTTTTGAAGTTTCACTCCCTTAATCACGCACATAGGCACTGGCCAAATTTAAGATTTCACGTTAATCAACTATTCAGAACCATATATATAGAGAATTGGCAAGTACTTATACTCGTGCCTCAACGCACTTTCTCTAAGTGTTCCGAGCTCACTAGCTTCATCTCTTTCCTTGAGTTCCAATCATTACCCGGCTAGAGTTACACTACCCATTTACTTTCAAAAAGAAAGAAAACAAAGTTTTCACAAAGGTTTACTTTTAGTCATTAAATTTAATTACTGAACTCAAGGTCGAAGCTGAAACCATGGCCAAACTCTTTAGTGCGCATATACTTACATACCAATTTTATCTTAGCGTATCATCACGCATTTCCCACTCTCAAAGGACTTAAGTTCACAAATGGTGTTCACTCAGCCTGCATATGCCTATATGCATACTTTTGGTGCTTTACACAATCAACATATGCACCAAACCATATATTTTTAAAGAGTACAACACACAAGATAACTTGTTCAAATACACCAGGTATACATACTCATATTGGGCATTTCAATAAAGCATTTTGTTTCATTGATTTTTTATTTTTGACAAGCTTTGAGTAAATTGTTCACTTAAAATAATTCATAATTTTCACAAAATAATATTTACTCAAACATTAAGTGTAAAATAATTCTCAACCAAAGATCGAGATTCGTCAAAATCAAAATATACTCATAATTATATTTTAAAACATTAAAAGTCTCAAGTAAATATTCAAAAATGTCAACACATAATTCAAACACCACATATCTCCTAATACATGTGTTCTAGACCTCAGAGTTAAGAGACCAACCCTCTTTGATTTATTTCCTTTCTTATTGTTTACTAGAAATACCTCCTCCCCCTTACCTTGGTGAGTGAGATAGTCCGCAAGTTCTTTTTCTTGGACTTCCCGGTGTCAAAATTTGCAGTTTCTTAGTTCGTTGCATTTCTCATTCAGAGAGAAGTCTATCAGAATCCTTTGAGCCAAAATGGCCAAGAGCTAGTATTTTTAAAAATTCAGAAATGGTCATGCACTTATTGCAGAAAACAAGAAAACTTCAAATTTGCACAATGTTTGTAAAATTAAGTGTAATGGATTTAAACAAAGTCCAAATCACGATCCATAAATTTTTTTAGAAAGCTAAGATCCTAAGGGTCAAAAACTACTTTCAAAAATTAAGTTTTCATGCATAGAAAAGTGTAGAAAAATCAAACTTCATTGCTATTCATGCAGGTTTTTCAACTTTTCACCATTTTTGTAATTCATTTCATAAGGTATTCAAACTAAGTCCAAAATTAACGTAAAAATATGCATTAGAAAGCTATTTTCATGTATTTTATGAAAATCAACTTTTTGGGTTGAAACAACTCTGTATAGAGGGTGTAAAATTTATTTATTTATACTATTTTTGCAAAAAACATAAAAATGAAGGTGTTCACATATTCTACACGATTGAGAGCAAACGATGTTGGATTTGAGCTCAAGATATACTGTTGGAAAGGTAATTATGCAATGAATACATAGGGGCATTACATGTTAGGTTTGAAGAGAACAAAAATGAGAGAAATAGTTTCCTTTGCTGCTGAAGCACTAAAAACATAGAACAAGGACATATCTCACAATTTTCACTATAACTTGTGATTTTGATGTCCGTTTTGAGTAAAACCAATTGCATTTGAAAAAACATTTCACTGCACAATCTAAATATGCAGAGGTTAGGCTAAAAAAAATACATTCAGATGGTCAAAATTGACATACACAGTGGCTAGATGCAGAAAGCTCCAAACATGAAGGGAAAGTGTTCAAGGTTTTTGGATGTAGAAGGGTGGTGGTTTCCAGCCCAAAGTTGTTGAAAAATGAAGAGGAAAGGTGGCAGGGATGAGAAAAACGAAGAGTGTGAGAGAGATAGCTTACAGAAAGGGAAAAGAATGCATAACTTGGTTTTGCCACCTACATTATGCATGTCCATAAGCAAGAAGGTGGAATTGCCACCTATGTTTTGCATGCAAGGCATTATGGTCATTTCACATATTTAAAAATCTGAAAAATAAAATTTTCTAAGTTTTGAACCTAGGTCCTCCAAGTCTAGGGTAAGACTAACCTATACACCACTACACCACCTTTGTTGGTGTAAGAAATTTGGAAATCAATTATACTTAAGGAATTGTATATATTTCAAAGTATTAGAAAATTTCATCTTTCAAAAATATATCAAACATGCATTTAAAGACGAATTATTTTAACGAAATAAATATTTTTATCTCAAAACTTCTTTAACCAAAATCTTGAAATTTTGTAAAATACATTCATTACTTTTGAAACAGATAAAATCGTACTAACACACATGAACATAGAAGGAGTAAAAATTAGGATGTTACATATATCATTTTTACTCTCTTTTTATTTAATGTATTTGCCTTATTCCTACTTTTTGTTAAAATACTAATTGCATCACATATTTATCTTTTTTATTTTTCTAAATCTTACCAAAAAATAAGAGGGAGAAAATCAATATAAAAGCAATTTAGAGGGAGGGGAAGGACTAGTATTTGTATCTAGAGCAATAACTATATCTCTATAGTTGCACCAACAACTACATCATAACCATAGCATACTGGAAGTGTTGATATGAAATGACTTTTTTTTTTTTTTAGCACATAATTCACTTCCCTTTTTGGTTAGGTTTTAACTAATCTATCTATTTTATTACATTTTAATTTTTATGGCTTAAGTTTTTTTTTAACAATTGACTCATTATTCATTTTTGTTTTATGACAAACTAGTAGTCATCTAACACCTAACTCATGTCTTGTTAATTTCAATTTACTAGTATCTTTTATAGGTGATTTATTTTCTTTTTCTTTTTATTCATATCCATTAAAAATTAATTTATGGTAACATGTATTGATATTCTTTACATACAAGATTAAAAATTATGAAATAATTGAATTTATTTTAGATCTCAATGTGTCAAATAGAACATAAACATCATTTCTCATTTGAGTTAGTGATTTTTATATTATCTATTTATTGTTCTGTTTGTTTTAATTTTTTGTGTTATATACATATATATATATATATATATATATATATTATATAATGGTTAATAACCAAATAAGTTAAAAATTTAGATAAATTGAATATGTGATTATTGACACTTTGGATAGATTGTATGCATTAGAAATTTAGACAAGTTACAAACATTAGAACAAAAAAATTACTCACGGTATATCTGTTTGCATAACAATTTTATAAATTTAATTTTAAATATTAGTTTCACACTTTTTTCAACATAAAATTTTAATAAAAAAGTCAAAATAACTTAGACAGTATTTAAACATATTGAGAATATTACCATTATTTAGTTGTAGCCTAAAATTTTCATTTGGCTTAAAAAATGCACCTAACCTGAGTTGAGCCGTTTTATCTGAATCCACCCAAACCAAGCCTAACATTTGTGCAAAATCAGACCTAACTTTTACTACATAAGTGACGACCGATTTGTTCTATTTTGACCCAAACCCGCCCATTGATTTCATAAAATGTAAATTCATGTGTAAGAACCATTCCTTGTGTAAATAATTAAAAAAAAGTGAGCTATTCTTCTGGGTTTTTTTTTATTATTATTGTTATTTACAATGAGATAAGAATACGATATCAGCGTTATTGTTGCTCTAACAATATCAGATTTCAAGCATGAAGTCAGTTTCTACGAAGTAATACATAAAATAAGTGATTTTGCTTTTATTGATTGAGAATTTAATAAATCCACAATAAATTACACTTATAAAAAAATAAGCTTTTAAATTCACTCTTATATTTGGTATAATCTAACATGCCAAAATTAAAAATAAAAACAAAACACAAATAACAACAATCTTTCTTAAATTAAAAAAAGTTTAAGTTTATAAATTAAAATTAATTTTATCATTTTATTCTCTTTAATTTAAATTTTATCTACCTGATCTCGAATAGAACAATAATTTAAGAATTGGAAATTATTTACTTACCGCAATAATCTTAACATTAAAGATTTTAAATGATTTAACAGGGACTGCGCGAGCACAGTGCCCTCTACCACAAATTTTGACGTACATGCTCCGCTCAGGAGATGTTAGGCAAACGCACCTTCGAATGTGCAATGAAAGTCGTTGACCTAGGTCATGAGCCTACTTGATCACTCGTTGACCCCGTCCAAGTATGTACATTTAACATTTACTTTTACTTTTCATTTTATCTGTTGTGTTCCACTGTCTCCTACAACAACGCAATCGATGTGGGATGACATTTTTTTTTTCAAAATGCAAAATACAGTACCACTAAACTGACTACAAGCCTTTAAGAAGGGGTTTAATTTGTTGTAAAAAAAGCTCTACTCACATCAATAATTTCTTTGCCTCGAAATTATTTTAGCAAATGACTTTTAGTCCCAATAAAATTGGCAGTTTCTTTAAAATTTAAGCTAAGCTGGTGTTCTTGACCCTGCACGTTTTGTAGGGCTCTGAATTATCTTGAAGTCATTGAAATTGGTTTTTTTTTCCCCCTAAATTTTAAACTAATTATTGGCATCATTCATTTGTTACTGTGATGCTAATATGTTTTAGTTTCATGAGGTGACAAAATATATCCAATGTAATCACTAGCACCCATACTACAATTACAACTACAACTAGGCCGAACATACACAATGCAACCATCAACACTCATACTGCCTGCGGTTTGAGCAAGACCAACAAAACTCGTGAATGCATTAGATTCAAAATTAGCTTGATGCTCCATTTTCTCCCACACAGCATAACCATGATATATATTGAAACTATGGTATGATTTGTAAACAGAGTGTAATGTTTGCTTCACGTTTGTAAAAGCTAAGAATAAGCAATGTATATATTGTTCTTTATCTACATCAAATAACATAGAAATTAAACTAATTAAACTAGTTAAATGCTACACTTACCACGTGCCAAAATATTAAACATAAAATTAAAATCATTGTATTGATAACTTGTGATCATCGTCATGGTCTAGTAACACTATCAAAACATTTTTACATCATGAATGATCTTGTTGATCTTGATTTTGAGAAATGATAACATCAACTACTTTGGGTGCAATATTTCATAAATATGATATATATGTATATATATTTTTCTTTTGTATGGTTAATGTTAAAGACATTTTAAATTAACCACATTTATAAAATACACTTATTTTAAATTAGCATGTCAAACAGAGAAAACAAATAAGTGAGAGAAACAAATATATTTTTGGATTGAAATGATTAAAAAGAACTTAAATATATTTTTAGTCTTTACATTTTAAGAATTTTTTATTTTAATCTTTTAAATGATTTTTTTTTTGTTTGTCTTACTTTTTTATAATTTTTTTTATTGTTAGTCCCTAATATTAATGTGGTTAAATCAAACAATGATAAGTGAGAATATTTCAATGGACCAAATCAGCATTCGGAACTACAAATTAAACATTATAAAAAAAATAGAGACTAAAACAACAACAAAAAACGTTTGAAGGGATTAAAACAAAAAATTTACTATAATATTTTTATTAATTTAAAAAATAAATTAATCTAACTTAATATGATAAATAAAGTATTATTAATAATAAAATTATTTATTTTATTAAATTTATTAAAAAATTAAAAATAATTATATACATCTAAGTTAATAATTCCCAATTAAAAACTAAATAATAATTTTTTATTTCTCTAGTGACTTAACTCCCTTAAGAAATGTTTATCAAATTTCATTGAATAATTAAACCTAAAAATTACAAATATTTTGATATATCAAAATCAAATTACTTTTTGTTGAATATAAGAATAAAAAGTAAATAAAAATTGTATAATAATTAATTAAAATATAGAAAAATGATATAGAATGTTTTATTCCTTTGGCTATTTTATATGTTAAAAATATCAAGTTATTAAATATTTGTTATAAGTCCTTTGAAATACTCTCTTTGATCCTATTTATAAGACTATTTTCGGACAATGTCTTTAGTCCTTTTTATAAGACCCTTCATGAAAATTTATAAACATCGAATACTATTTTTTCATATTTACCCTTCATAATGAGTTATCCTTCATTAATTTCAAAATTTTTATTACAAAAAAATTAATTACGTCACTCATTCTCAACTAAATCCCTTTTATTTCTTCATGACATTTGCACTTTTTCAAGACACTTCCGGTCTTATTTCAACTCACGTCCCATTTGTCATTGCCAACAATTTTAATAGTAGGCTCTCTATCTCTTTTTCTCTCAATTTGCTTTCTTTTCATACAATGGAGGTTGTTGAAAATTCACTCGAAGATTCTATGGAGGAAGATATGGAATCTATGAAGGGTGAGATTGTTGATGACTCAAATGTAGAGATTGTTCCAGATTCATACGCTTCTATGGATGAAGAAAATCAATATGAAAGTCCTGAAGATTTAAGTGCTTTGATTGTTCCAAATTCATTTGATGGTTTAGAAGAAAGCAAAGAGATTTATGCTAACAACTTTTTTGAGGAAGATGTAAGTGCTTTGATTGTTCCAGATTCATTTGATGGTTTAGAAGAAAGCAAAGAGGTTGATGCAAACAACTTTTTTGAGGAAAAGGAGGTTCAATCTACAAATTTTGAAAATTCCATTGCGGACGTCATTGGAATTATGCCAAGAGAAAATGTAGTTATAGACTTTGGTATGAATGAGGTTCTAGTTAACGAAGTTAATGAAGTAGCAGAGGTTGATGAAGTAGCAGAACGTCATGTTAATAGGGTAGTAGCCTTTGATTTGAATGAGGTTCCTGTTCAAGAAATTGCAGACTTTGATTTGAATGAATTACCTGTTGTTAATGATGAAGATAGACCTGAGGAACCTGAGCAATGTGCACATCAAGAAGTCAAATTGGTTATGTTAAAAATTTATCTTGATAGGTTTTATTGAAAATTTATGTTTTTAATATATGAAACTCAATTTGCTATGGAGATTAATATGATTATAACCATATAGTTCTAGTTGAAAAACATCTGGATGGTAACGTGTCCTCAGAAGTCTATATGTTGAGCATGTGCCTTACTCTTGTATGAAATTCAATTTTCCTATGGACATTATAATATGATTGAATGAATTTGGTTTGACACCTTTTGCTACTTTAAAGAAATAAGAATTCTCTTATATGCAGGTACTAAAGGATCTGTACCAAAAAATTTCCTCTTCTTCATCAATACATAGTGCATCGTCCATTATTTTATTTAAAATAATTAACATGCTTTCACACTTTAAACCTTTTAATAATACCCATTTTATTTTTTACAAGATGAGAACAAGAGAAAGTAAATTTGCAAACTACCTCTATTAGTCACTAGTGGTCATTGGTTCATCACATATTATTAAAGACTAAAAGTAAAAGTTTTGAACTACTAAGCTGGATTAAAGTGAAAAATAAAAATTGCTGAGATTAAACTCATTTAAACCTAAAAATTAACAATTTTCATGTAAAAAACAAAATCCAGTTATTCATTGTAAAAAAAAAGGTGTTTATTTGCATAACTGAAGCTAGGTTCTTTCTTGTCTTAACAATAATACTAAAGCAAAATGATGACCAACTCAACTGACAAGTTTACAACAAATCAAATTAAAAGAAAATAGAAACAAAATTGCCTTACATGTAAGATTTTAAAATAGACATACATTGTTCTCATCTCTCAAATACTGACCCACTTCCTCCACTAATAGAGGATAACATCCCAATTGAGTAGGCAATTGACCTTGTCGTTGCATCACATTTTTTTTATATGTGAAATTTTGTAGTTATTGGAACCTTTGGTCTTCATGACTTCAATCATGCATGATTGAAGTGTCAAAAAAATCTTATTAGATTCAATAGAAGAGAATGTGTCAATGGCATTCACCACAACATTGATAAGTTCATCTATTGTCTTAAGGGCTTCCTTGTATTGTAGTGACTGAATGGCATTGAAAAAAACAAGATATAGTACATTCATATCAGGAGAATTTGCGGGTTGGCACATCAAACGAATATCAAATCCATATCTTTGCCTGCTTGACAAAACTTAGGATCATTCTCATCTATGTGACTCCTTGCGTTATCTTGTTGGATGTAAATTGGTTCATGCAATGCATCTCTAGGCCACTTTTGTTTGATAGCAGGTAGAACTTTCTCAATCAGAAAATTCTTGCTAACTTCCTTGTTTACAAAATTAATAGGCTTAGTTTTTAGTGTCCTTACAGCTTTATTTATGCTACTTCTCTTTTGTTGATTCTTTTGTCACAAAAGGGACGACACCAACTTTTTCAGAGAAAAGTTCATTCCCTTCTTCATCAAATCTAGGACGGGCTAGGGCAACCAAAAACATAACCTTTTTAATAAAATTCTTACTGTTACAACTATGCAGTGGCTCGTCTTCATCTGGAAGCAAATAATAATTCATAGATTTAACTTCTCATCAATATGAATAATATTATGCATACTTTTAAAAATTTGATCATATAGAATAATATCTCTTTCAAGCATAGACAAACAAAACTTCAATCTAGCTACTTTATGCTCTTCTTTTAAATATGGCTTGATGGAGTTTGAGTGACATCGTATGGCCCCATCTTTTTTAAGTCTAATAAGTGATGTCTTGTTTATGTTCAACGCACAAGCTAAAGACTGATAAGTAGTCTATTTAGATAAAGGAATGTCACAAAATTGAGTACGGTTGAATTCAACTCTCTTATGTCTACAGTTTTTTTTTTTTTTTATGAGATGCATCCCCTGTTTCCTTGATTTGACACCAAATGCATTTAATAACACTAGGAGAGATCGAATAGAATGAGGCAATCATTGATTTGGTACCTTTGTCCAGAATTCCATTATGAGTATGTTGCATCAACAAACGAGATACTAACTAACGTTGCTCATTGGTAAGGAATCTATGTTTCTTGTGTCTTCCATCAGTTGGTGCCTGACTTGTATCTCCTACACAAATTATCACCATTATATTTTTTAGAAAAACAACAATAATTTTATAATAAAAATAGAAGCCTCTACAAATCCTAATAAAACATTAAAGCTCTTATCATAAAGCATTTTGATCATATAATTTCTTTTATCGAGTTAATTTGGTCAATTTCAGTTAGTTTCATTAAATAATCAATAGAAAATGATGAAACTATGTCATTTTAACATAGGATTTTTTAGCATCAAAACAATATTGTTTAGTCATTTTTTGTTAATTATCTAACACAATTAATAGAAAAGGCCTATTTGAACCACAAGGACTAAGAAGTACCAGGAACATATTCGGTTGCTCCATCAATTTCTGTCTCTGCCGCTTCCTCTGTTTCATTTTCAAATTCAGCAAAAGGTTCAACTCCATTATCTTCTGAACTAAGTTGCAACTCTTTTTCAGCTTCAACTCCTAATGAGAACAATTCATTCAAATCAAAATCTAACTGACCTTCTTTGTCATTTGTTTCTGTCATCACCGCATCCTTTGTTTCATGAACATTCAGACACCCTTGTATTGGTTCAAGTTCAACCTCTATTTCTGTCTCCACTGTATCCTCTATGAGAAATGGTTTATTCAAATCAAACAATTATCCTCCACCATACTCTATTTCCCTTTCCACCGAATGACACTTTTCATTTATAATCAAGTTTTCACTCATGGCTTCAACTTCAACATCTCCAGAGCAAATTACATTCAAGTCGATTCCTTAATTTTCTTCCAACAATTGGTTGGAATTTTCCTCATTTGAATGTGTTGGAGTATGGTTTAGGTCAATTTCTAAAGCTATTTGGTGTGACAAGTACTCAGCAACATGGATTCTTAGTAACAATTTATACTCTTTCAAATTTTACATTTTAAGTTTCATTTTAAAAAGTTGGAGGGAATGAAAATTTATCTAGCACCTAATTCAAATTAATTTTCCCCAAAATTTGGATTTGGTGGGAACTATACATTGTTCAATTTGGTGAGAACTACACATTATTCAAGAGAAGCGAAAAGTTTTTATTGTGATTAAATAAATGCTCGATGAAGAGATTAAGTGAATGCTCCATTTATACTTACAAGAATAGTTGAGCATAATTAATATACCATGATTGATGTGGGTTTACTTAAATAGGGGTAAAAGTGGAAGAATATTTTATTCTTTTAAATCTCAATACATTAACTAACTCATTTATATGTTTTCTTAAGAACCATGATTGTCATGCCGGGACCTTATAAAAGGGATTGGAGGGAGTATTTGTTAAAGACAAGAATTTTATAAAAATTTATTTGCCCGCAATTTATGAATCGATAATTTTAACTGAGTATATTTTATCATTCATCCTTAGTGAATGTTGTATTGTAAACCCTAAACCCTAAATCCTGTAATATTTTCCTTTTATTATTGCATCTTTATTTTAATTGGTATTTTATCTTGGTTTTGAATAAAAAGTCTTTAAAATTTTGAAAACTACGGAAGGTCACGCTCAAACAAGGATGATTATTTTAGACCACTCGTTGTAGGGCATTCTCGCTCAAGCGAAATGAGTCTCGCCTAGGAAAAACTGGATGATATTGTTCTAATTGTTCTATTGCTTAGGCTAGAGCATATTTTGCTCAAACGAGAAGTCATAAGAAAGAGTAAGAGCCCTGTAGACTAAGTCTTGCTCAAACAAAAAAAAAAATCTCATTCAGGCAAGATTATAAAAAATAAAAAAGATATTTTCAGACTAGTGTTCTCGTCTAAGCGAGAATGCTTTTTGTTCAAACAAAAATATGATCGCTCAAATGAAAATGTATGAATTTAAAGTTGTAAATACTGATATTATAAAATAAAGATAAAAGATCTTTATTATAAATTTAGTTTTAAATATATTCAATGATTAATACAAAACAGTATGATGTCAATTTTTTTTAAAATATATATTCATTAGCTAAAATAATATAATGTGTTCTTATATCACTTAAATGCTAATTTATTTCGGATGAAGTTCAAATTTTATTATTAAAAAGTACTTTTTCTTGAAAAAATAACCCATAAAAATCCTCTGCCAATATTTTCCCCAATATCCAAAAAAGCAATACTTAAATCTAAATATAAACCCTCCACTCGTCTCTCATCAGTGAAAAAGATATAAATGGAAAGAGACACTTGGCGTTTTCATTGCCATTTTTTTTGTTAAAAAAATCTACCCCTTCGCACGCTGGTCGGCGAATTCAAACAAGAATGATTTGACCTAAATTGGACGAATGCCGCGCGAACGCCGCAACCTCACTTCGCCACGTAATCATTTTTTTACTATTTAATTTGGCTAAGAATTTATACTCACAAAATCTCCTTCCTTTTTCAAATTTCTACAATGTGGGACACTGCAACGCTATTTCAGTCCACAAATTTCCTTGGGCATATTTTCAAGTACTGATTCGTGTTGTCTTGTGCGCGGACGTAACACGGCCTCCTGTGCTTGCAAGACAAAAAAAAATGATTATTTTCAAGTACAGATTGGAATTGCATATTGTATGCGCCACTGTATGGCTATTTCGTAAATAAAACCTTAATTCCTTTATCATGATGTCCCTCTCGTTCTGTGTAACTTGTTGAAATGTTGCAAGCATTAAAATGGGGAACCTTTCTTTTGGATAAGAAAACTTCTTGGAATTCGGAATTGCTGAATTGGGTTATCTGTCTTCTTGGAATTCGGAATTGCTGAATTGGGTTATCTATTAGATGCTTCCTGGCTTTCTACATTCCTACTTTCCGATTAAGGATATAACATGTGCAGTGTTCCGTATACAGCCAAGAAAGATTGTTATGATAATTTTACAAAGGAAAATGCTTAAGTATATACTTCCGGGAAGAGATACCTGTGTCTTTTTTGTATGTAAGATATAAATATCTCGATATTAAATTTTAGTGATTCAACTAATTGATCTGATTTGTAAAACACCTCCTACCACTACTATGAGGCATTTTGTAGCCACTTATTAGCCACTTGACAACTCCTTATCTGAACCAACCCATGCCCATATGAGAAGCAGCATCCGTCATAAAATTGAAGATAATAAATATATTTTAATGAACAACCTATCCAATTCTGCTGAAACCCTTTGAGATTGGTTTTATGGACATACGATAATTCTAGTTTGCCCAAATACCCTCCTGTTCATGCGTCGAGTAATCTGTTTTTACATGCTCAATAATTGAACTGTTTTTGTGTTTTCTTATGTTGGTGGGCCTTGGTTGTAATACAATACTTAGCTTCCCTTTTTATAGCCATGACGAATTCAACAAGACAACAACCAAATCTTTGTTTTGTGAAAGACTGACAGGGTTCTGTGTAGGCATTCTCTTATTCTGCACACCCCTTGCCTTGGTGAATAATTATAAAATCTACTTAAATATCTCTTCCATTGCATTTTCAATTGTTTTCTTACCTGAAGCTCCTTTGTTCAGCTAGCAGGCCTTCTCGAGTAGGAAACATGGAGCCACAGTGTGCAATTAAGAAAGATGCCACTGAAGTAATATATTTTGTCATAATAACCCTTTCCCCCCGACCATCTTAGCTATTCAGCCATGCTTACAGTATTTTTATTATAACTCTCTCTCTCTCTCTCTCTCTCTCTCTCTCTCTCTCTATATATATATATATATATATATATATATATATATATATATTTCAAAAAATTGATAATTATCATATTTCATTTTTCTTGTGCAGTTAATAGGTAACACCCCAATGGTATATCTGAACAACATTGTGGAGGGGTGTGTAGCCCGAATTGCTGCTAAGTTAGAGTCCATGCAACCCTGCTTCAGTATCAAAGATAGGCATGACAGTATTTACCAACTATAGAGTAGTTGTCGACAGATGTAATATATCATGATTTCCATTTCAGAAATTTTAATGATAATCTTTTTTTCACACTCAGGACAGCATTTAGCATGATTAAAGATGCTGAGGACAAAGGCCTCATTAAACCTGGAAAGGTTAGTCCGTCACATCGAAGTTTACATGTCAAAGATATGCCTTTTATCTGGACAATAATCTTATTCATATTCCATTCCATTACGTGCTCTTCAAGTACATCTCATTATGTTGTCCATATATATGCTGAGTGTTTCCTTTTGTTTTTCCTGTTAACAATTAATGGTTGAAAAGAGTGTTCTAGTTGAGGCTACAAGTGGCAACACAGGCATTGGAATGGCATTCGTAGCAGCATTGAAGGGCTATAAAGTAATAGTGGCTATGCCAGCTTCTGTTAGTCTAGAGAGAAAAATTGTACTTGGAGCCTTTGGAGCTGAGGTGTATCTGACAGACCCTGCCAAAGGAACAGATGCAGTTCTTAGGAAGGCCGAGGAAATTGTATCCAAGACTCCCGGGAGTTTTATGCTTCGCCAGATTGATAATCCTGCCAATCCAAAGGTTGAATTCTCAGTTCATGTATATATATATATAGACACACACACATGTGCACCGGCATGTTCCTACGTGGATAAAAATAAATATTAAGTGTTAAATATAATAAAAAAAACTTATAATATTTTAATTAAAAATAAATTTTATTAATTTATCTAATATTGTTATGATGATTATGAATGTAAATTATTTATATTATATTTGAGGGTATTAAATTTTGTGATTGACAATGGTGATGATCTTTATAGATTCATTATGAGACAACTGGCCCTGAGATTTGGAGGGACTCGGGAGGGAAAGTTGATGCTTTGGTTGCAGGGATAGGAACTGGGGGAACAATAACGGGTGCTGGCAGATTCCTCAAGGAGAGAAACCCGGATATCAAGGTTGAATTGCTTACCGTGCATCATTTCTGGGCTTAAAATAAATGAACGAGGAAACCAACCTTTCTTTCTTAATAGTATTTTAAGCTAACTTCACTTCTCTCTCTCTCTTCGCCCAGCTGTACGGTGTAGAACCAACCGAAAGTGCAGTCCTCAGCGGAGGACAGCCTGGTAATTTTACCATTATGCCCAGTTCACCCATCATTTTTTGTCTTTTCATTACAAATTGTGTTCATGTAACTCATTGATTCAAGGAGATGAAGTTTACCGTTTCGTGACATAAATTAATGAAGCAGAGCATTTACGATTGAGTTTCATAAGCATATTTTTTTTTCCTGCAATTTCTAATTTCACTATTAATTAATTTTAAAGTCATAATTATGATTTCAGATTTCAAAGACAGTATGTTTTAAGCATGATTGCTATCAAGTTTGCAGGTTAAAGTACGAAGTCACAAAATTAACAGTAGGAATTAAAATTAGAGCATAGGAATAGGAGTTAAGAGACGTTAAGATTAATAGTTAATGGTATTGAGAGCTAGAGAAATAGAACAGTTAATATTAAGACATTCATTAATGTTGAATATATAAAATTGGAAAACATATAATTTATCAAGAAAAAAGGGTACATTTTTAAAAAAATTAGGATATCAACGTAATTTAAGTACATATCTAGTATCTAGGAATAAATTTAATTTACCCTTAATAGCTTAGCTGGTAAATATCTATAATCTGGAATCAGTGAATGTAGCATGTAAGAAGTGGACGATTGGTGTAGTAGACGAGAGAGACTTGGGTCATTAAAAGAAGCCAACTAAGCTGAAGACACGTAGATGTGAGTATTTTGGAGGAAGGAAATTGTGTGCATATGCAAACAGAAGGACCTGAACTCGTATTTTTTGGGCAAAAGTTGAACTTCAATAGAAATGATGCGAGCATAGAGAAGAGTCCTGTGCTGTACATACAGTTGAGAAGACGAGTTCGTACTCATGCCAAATATTCAATACGTATATTATAAGATTATCTCAATATTAAAGCTTAATTTCGTTATCTTTAAAGTTTTTAATGTATAGTTTTTCCTTTAAATAATAAAGGAATTATTGGCATAATTTAGATATAATATTTTTATTTAACTTGATCGTCATTATACTTTTTAAATAATTTTGTCAAGGGCAAAAAGACTAATAATGATACAATATTTATGATAAACTAATATAAATTAAATATCAGTTATGTTAAAAATAAATTAATTAAGAAAGCATAAGTATTTTAATATATTTTCCTTGCCCATATTTTATTTTATTTTAAAAAATTATCATATTTACATATTATTTCTATATGTGTTCATAAATTAGGTGTTATTATATTCCCAATTATGCAAAATGTCTTACATTTTTCTTTGAACTTTATTTGAGAGTTAATTTTTAGAAAGAAAAAAAACTTATTTGATAATAATTCTTATTTGAGATATTCTAGATGAGGATGGGAGATTTTATAATCATCCTAAATCTATAATTTTATGTTTATAGTAGAAACACATAAAGAACAAAAATTTACGAATTTAAAGTTACTTAATGAAGTTTTGCATAACTAAATATGGAGAAAAAGGAATGAATTTTATTTTTTTATTAACCACCTTTTCTATTATAATTTTTATACTATTTTGTGCAGATTTTATATCATAATTTTAACACTGTTTAATTTAATTATTTTATGAACTATTTTTTCTCTTTTTTTCTCCCCCTTCAAATATTTTTCTTCCCTCTCCCTCAAAACTTTCAAAGAAATACAAAATTAACTCGAAAAATCACTGAAAAATAGTAAGCAGTATCTAAACCCCAAAAAGGAATTAACTAGAAAAGTTCAAAAGTTTGAATAGAAGATTAACTGAAAGGGACGGTTACAAAGGAAATGCTAATATTAGAAAATAAATGGCAAAAGTAGTACTTATTCCTGTGCTAGAAGAACAACAAAAATGCTCGTTACTCAACGTACAAAGCAATTTATTTGGAAGAAATTACAGAACATAAGATCATGTGTAATGTCTCTTTCAAGAAAGGATATATGTTCGATCAAAAATGGTTCGAAACAATACTTGAAATTCAGGCAGCACAGTTAGACGTGTCCCATCTGAGTGGATCCTGTTAAATTGTGGAGTAGGAAGTTCAAAGTTTGATTCAGTCTTCTTGTGAATTTGTTTTATTCCTAATTTAACTGCTAAATGTTGTTATTAGTTGAATTGTTAAAATGAGCTTTTCATTCATATGGCATACATCAATTCTGAAAATTTTGTCCTTTAAGCTTTAGAAAGAGTTCGAGATCTTAACAACAATTTGAGATTGCTTACTGACTACTCTATACATTTGTACACGTTCAGGTGATCACCTAATCCAAGGGATTGGTAATGGTATCATTCCGAGTGTACTGGATGTTAGTCTCCTAGAAGAAGTTATTCAGGTACTTTTTATGTTGCCATTCAATTTTCAATTTTTATACAGAAAGTCAGAAAGTGGCCATTTCTTTTCAATTTGAAGTAGTCTCTCTCAGTCAAGTGTATCCTCATAATTTGTTCTTTTTGTTATGCAGAAAATTACTGGAATAATCTTAATATATTTAGTTTTTTCGCAGATAAATCTTAATATATTTAGTCAAGTGTAGCCTCAATTTTTCGCAGTACGAACTCACTTTTTAACCAATTTTTTTTACGTTTCTATACTGAAGGCAGCTCTTCGTGTGTTTTATTTTTGTACTTTCTCATTTCTGATTCTTGAAGCAGCTTGCAAATGTTACACGCTTCTCCATTGGATAAGAGCGGCAATCATGTCTGATTCTTGTCGAAATTTTGCTTTTCCTTTTTCTTGGACTCTGATCTTGGCATGTGCTGAGATTAAATATCTGGACAAGTATCACCTATTAGTTCACACTTCACAGTGAGGCATATTGATTATGAATATATGATTCTTAAAACATGTTTAGATTTTGTAGGAATATATAAATAGATATGCTTGAAAAAATTGGACAAACACCAATGAATTGCTGGCGATAAAATCCTCCCAACCTTGTATTGAAAAGCAAATAATCACAAATCATGGCCTTAATTGCGGGCATTATCTTAGGCTTACAATCTTTCCTATTACAGACTTAGACTGACAAGGCTCTACAATTAGTACAAGTTTCTTTACACATACGTAGTGTTTACACTGCTAGCTACTAATACAAGAGTAGAAAATTGTTGACTAAAACGGTTTGTAAATTGCAGATATCAAGTGAAGAAGCTATAGAAACTGCTAAGCTGCTTGCTTTGAAAGAAGGTTTGTTGGTATGTTAATGATAATTTGTGGCTCTTCTTAATGGTTTTACAGAAGTTTCTACACAGTTATTCCTGTAAAATTCGAACTCTATACATCTCTAAGTCCAAGTATTAAAATTACTTATTTTTCATGATGATTATATTATTACTTCTTTTGCAGATGGGAATTTCGTCAGGAGCCGCTGCAGCAGCTGCCATAAATTTGGGGAAGAGACCAGAAAATGCAGGAAAACTCATTGTTGTGAGTTTCTAACCTTTGACAAACTTATTTGACCGGAATTAAGGAGATGATTATATTCTAGAAATTTATCACACACACACATTTGCCTTATATCTTCAGATAAGTTGTTTCCCCTTTTTCATATTTCTTTCATACTGAAAATTTTGCCAAAGGAAAACAACAGTAATGAACGATGTCAGCGAATAAACAGAAAAAAGGAGAGGCAGTGATGAGGAGTGAGAGAGCACTTGGCCCTGAGGAAGTATGTTGAAAATTATGATATTTGATGTACTTAAGTAATAAAACAGTATGTTCATGATCTCATGTTTATATGAATTTTGTATTCATGGCTATTAGATTTTAGGAAGTTGCACTCAATTAATATTAGCCTAAGAAACAGCCTCTCATTCTCTCTAAAATTTCTTCCTCTAAATTCAACACGGGGCAATGGGCTGACTCTAGAGAATGTCCGCGCCAAGCCCACGAAGGGAGAGGGGAGGTTACGGTCTATAGGATGAACAATAACCGTGCTAATTTAACGCACTGATGAATATGGATGAGGATGTGAAGATTAATCTTGTGAAAATGCCACTACTAAGAAGCGTTTAAAGGACAAGTGTATTTCTGATGAGGGATGACTTTTTGTGAGAGTTGGGTATATTTGGCTTTTAGATTTCAGTACTTAATGAGAGATTCACAATCATGCTATGTTTTGTGGTGAGATGCAGTATGTCATCTTGGAGTGACTATTGTAATGGGTCTTCCTTAGATACAAACCAGATACATCACTCTTCTGGATATTCCAAATTGTGTGTGAATTTCTGATAATTCTATTCTACCTAGAGGTGCAGATGATTTGAATTTATGGTCAAAATGCATGTGCTGAATTATGTCATTTGCTAATGTTGTTGCGCAGGTTGTGTTTCCCAGTTATGGAGAGCGTTATTTATCTTCACCACTATTTGAATCCATTAGGCATGAAGCTGAACAAATGACATTTGACTAAGATCAGAAATCTTATGTCATTGTGCTCTCCGGATTTGACACTTCACCATCGTTTGAATCCATTAGGCACGAAGCTGAATAAATGCATTTGAAAGATCAGAAATCCTATGTTACTGTCATCTCCGGCTTTTACACTTCACCTTTGCTTGAATCCATTACGCATGAAGCTGAACAAATGACATTTGACTAAGATCAGAAATCCTGTGTTATTGTGCTGATTTTACACAACCAAAAGAAGTTATACTATTATGTCTGGCAAGAATTGCTGGACAGAACTGACAGTGTCTTAAAAAGTTATGCAAAAAATGAAGAGGAAAACCGGATATGTTTTCCATATATCACTAAAACTTTTTTTGGGATCATCAGTATTTACGTCACATTCTTTGTGTGTTGTGTAATCAAGTAATCCATCTTTTAAATTTATTTTTTGCAGCAATGCAGTTTTTAGTTTTTCACTTTAACTGTCCAGTGATCCCCTGTTCAAGGATCCATATGTTTTACTCAAATTATTGGTAAGAATTTTATTTATTAACTTGCAAAGTTCATAGTTTCCAATTTTATGGGGCAAACTCAATATTAATAGCATTGGGGCACTTAAATAGGAAGGATTCCTCTTACTTTTATCTGTTAATTGTTGAGTTTTTGCGCTAAGAAAGTGCCAAGGCCCAAAAACGGAAAAAAACAAAAAAAAAAAACTAGCTATTCACCCTTTATAATATGCTATTACAGAAATCAGAAAAAAGTTGAGATGCTACAAAAGAATTTGTGTATGTTGTAGCAGTACAATGATACGCTATATCTGTGCTTTTGCATGCGATAGTTGTAGCAAACGTAAATGAGCTTCGGTTTCTCTTTTGACACCGTATATATATAATTATATATATGGTTGTCTTAAAAATCATGCTTTCTTGTAAGTTCTTCTAGACACTTCTTGAAACTATGGGTAAGAATTTATTTGAGATTTTGAAGGAAAAAAATAGTTTAAAAAATAATAGAAAAAGAGAAAAAAATAAGGTAGGTTAATACAAAAGTATAAAATTATGATATTTATAAATCATTATTATTCACTGAAATAAAAATTCTCAAACAAAATAATTATTAAGGTTTTTTGCCAAAATATGATAAAAATTAAAATATATTACTAAAATAAAGTATCTGATAAGCATTTTATCTGTTTAGGGTATTTTTTGTCACGTCACCTTAAGTGTCGATCCTATAAAGATGTGTATTAATCATATAAAAGTTGACACTTATTTTTTAATAATAAAAAAGTAAGTATCATTAATAAAAAGGCCGATACTTATTTTTGTTGACGGTTTGGTGCAGCATGTATTTGCATAGGATGCTTTGTACCATGGTTTGTATTGTACGAAAGCAAGTTGGGTTTTTTATGAACAAATAAGGGGAGATTTTGGAATTCGTAAGAAAGAAGATTAAAACTTTTGGATGCATAAATATGCTATAAAAAAAGGACAAGAAAAAGTGGGAGTTTAAAGGAGGTGAAAATGAAAAAAGTAATTATGTAATTAACAATATTAAAATGCAATAGAGTGACATTTGAGTAAGAAATAGAAATAAGAGATAAAGAGGAGAATAAAGAAGAGAAAGCTTCAAGCTTGTGAGATAGATAGTGTCAGCCTTCTTTTTAACGAGTCAACCGCTATAAGACTTGACACTTAAAGTGACATGACAAAAAAAACATCTTAGATAAGAAAAATATTTATTAATTTTGATAATATATTTTAAATTTTACCATATTTATACAAAAAAAAACTTAATTATTACACAAACTTTTTTTTTCTTTACTCTTCCTCTCAAAAACTAAGCATCAACATCAATGAAAGGTTTTATGTAATTAATTAACATCTCTAAGTTTTGTGAGCAAATCATATTTGATAAACACTTCATAAAAATTATTCTATTTGGGTTATTGAATTCGTTAAGTTTCACTTTTCAAAATTTGTGGCCACTGAATCCGGCTATCTAACAGTAGTAGATATTATATTTGATTATTTTTTAAAGCTCCATTTGTCTACTTTTTTATAAAAAAAAAATTCAAGACTTTTCTTAAGCGATATCGAACTGCTTATCACTCAAACCAACCTCTATTGATAAATTAGATAATAAATTTAATAAAAAAAGATAATACTATTTATCATTTAATTCTTATATTAAAGTTTTAAAGTGAATGATAAAAAAAACATAAAAAATGTTATATAATTATTATAGGCACATTGATTATAGGTTATTGATGTTAACCACTTTAACATATTGTATGGTTAAAGTAACTTATTTGTAGTTTATAGCTGATGAATTTTTTTTTCCCAAATATACATGTAAGATATTTCAAAGTTTAAAGGGTTTAAACAAATTTTTTTATTAAATAAAATAATTATACACATGTAAATACAATGAAACCTTATACCACTATTGATTAGCTAATGAAGTGATTGAAAACTTATAATTTATTATTAACTAACTAAATTAAAATTATTTGATAAAATTACTTGTATAAGTAATTAAAATATATTAAATGATTCAAAAAAGAGTTATATTTTTTTAATTAAATAAAATAAAATTAGAATAAAATATTAGTTGCTAACTTCTAATAAATTGAATGTTACTAGTAAAGTTTTATAAGCCAAACTTTGAAAATTTATAAGTTTTCTTCATTTATCATTTATCATTTATCAAAAACCTTTATTATTTTATTAATAAAATAATTATGAATTTTTAAATATACTATAAATTTTATTACCTTTACATGTGTGAGGTTAATCAATTTAATAAAAAAATTTGTATTCAAAATTCTATTATACATTTTTTTTGTGTTTCACCACAAATTGCAAATGAAGTATCTTTGGGCTTTATGAACAATTTATAAAAATTAATTTATGTCTCTCATAAGTCATTTTTAGTTTATTTCAATAAGTTTTTTTTATATGTTTTATCAAAATAAACTATTTTTAGTTTATTTTAATAAATTTAATTGTTAAATTTGTGACAAATTATTATTTTTAAAAGAAATGTTCAAAGAATTTTACACTCTTTTCTCTTTCAGTTTTGGAAAGCTTTACTAGGATTTCGAGAAAACTCTTTTTTTAAAGATGCATTGTCAAGGATCTGCTTCAATCTTATAAGAGGTGCAAGTTAAAGAAATAACTGTAAGAAAGATTTTCTCCTAAGAAATCTACAAACTTTGTAGGGATGGATAATGGAAGAACAGAATCAATATATTGAGATTCAACAAAATAAGACAATTTATTAAGACGAAGTTTGGAAAAGGCAAAAAAATAGAGGAGATGGATGAAGGTTCATCGTAGTCTCAAATAGACTTGCAAGAAGGATGAGATTGTTTTGAATTGTTTATATTTAAAGCACGATTGTTTAAGAAAGAAAAATTCTTAGATGATATCTGATCATTCTCAAGTTGTTTTGTGCTCTTGTAAGGATAAGTGTTAGAATTTGAATGCTTATACTTCACATTTTAATAATGATATTATAAATATTGTGATAAAAGATTTTAATATGAATCTTGATTAAGAAGAAGACGATCTTGATATTTCTGTAAGCTTCTTTATTCTAAGATTAAGGTTTCTTTAAAGGACTATAAAAATTTGTGTGCTCTTTAAAAAAATACTCTAATCATGAAACTCTTAGGAAAAAGTGTTAGCCTAATTTATTTGGATACCAAATTAAAGCATATCTAGGATAAGAATGAGGACCTTGAAATTTTAGACTTGAATGAATATTTTTTTTGTAGTTATGTTTGAACATATGATTATTATAGGAGTGAACTTTTTTAGAATCCCTAGTTAGTATTGGATCATTAACTTTTAGTTCATCATTGGAGACCTTTTTTTTAAACCTAGTGATTACTCTTTTGAAAAGGCTACAATATGGATTAAGATTCCTAATAAGTCTGTACTTGACTTTGACATGCTTTTATAGCGTATATATTTATGCATGATCATTATTTTATCAAGTTTTCACGTTAATTTCTATGATTTTTGTGCAAATTAATATGAGAATGCCACAGTTGAATTTTGGGTGCATTTTGTGCCTAAATTGGTTAGCAAATAGGGCTATGCAGCAGCCAACACTCTCACAACCTATAGCCAGCACAAGAGTGCCTTTGACCATATGCATGATCGTGCATATTGATTTACACGGTCGTGCTTGCCTTCAAGAAAGGGGTTTTGAAACTCTATTAAAGGAACCTCATAGGCTGCGACTTAGGCATATTTTTCATATCTCTTTTCACATCTCTTTACACCTCTCACTTTTTTGCATCTTCAATCTTGGTGTTGGTCAATCCTTGACTACTATTAGAGCTTTGGGAGCATATCTTGGGATCAATAGCTTTCTTCATCTCTTCTCTATTGGAGACTTCTCTAATTTGCATTTACATTTTGAACAACTATGGATTGGTTTATTGTTATTTTAATTTTTTACTATATTATGTCTAGCTAAATTCATAGTTATACTTGTATGTTGAATCTTTTGCCTGATTTTATGGGATCTTTGTGATTTATAATAATTTCATGTTTCCTTTCTTGATACCTTATTGTGTTGTATTTGTATGTTTGAAATTAACAACTCTTTGACATACCATAATTAATTATATTGTAAGCGACCATACTACATATAGTTAATGAATCTATAGGGTAAAACGAGACAAAGGATTAGGATTAGGTGGATCGTTCTTAGTTTTTCTCTTTTAATTATTATTAAATTAACAGCTCATAAGTTCTTTATGTTTTCTCTTCTTTTTTTTTTATCTTACATAACCATTGAAGATAATACTTAAAAAAAAGACTATTAACATTGCATGATCATTAGATGTTAATAGATGTAGTATGAGTAATTAGCAATCATATGAAAATTGAAATTATAATTAATTTAAAGGTAAATATAAAGAATTGTAAAGGTAAAATCATACGCCTTAGATTCTTCTTGATTAGTTTATTATCAGAGGTTGCATTAATTTTAATTCTATTTTAATTACTTTTATATTTGAAAATCTTTATTTTAATTTAATTTCATATTCTTTAAATTCAAACAATTAAATTAAGAAATTCTTAATAATTGGAAACAATCCTTATAAGACAATATTTCAAAAACTTAATTTAAAATCATTTATTACTTTTTTACGAGTACACTTACCTACAAACAATTTCTTATTTACCTTTATAATTAAATAATAATAAATTTCTTTGACAAATTGGTTCATGGTTGATATTAAAAATTGATAATAATACTACAATTAATTAGTCTATATGTAAATTTGTTAAAATTTATGTTGAAATATATTTAAAATAAAAACTAATTCTTTCATTCAAGATCTTAGGCCAGGAATTTAGAATAAAGTATGAAGGTCTATGCTAATATATTTTTCCTATAGTAAATATGATTATAAACAAGAGATATATCTAGAATTTATCATATCTACTCAAAGTGACATAAAATTTAACACACTTACTAATCAAGAAGATATGAGCAAAGATAAAAATATATCTAATATAATGAACGTAACGCCTGGTAGTTGAGGATCATAACACCTCAGTTTGAGACACTACAATTAAACAGAAGACTTTAAAATTCTAATCAAAATAGAGTTAGTTTCAAGGTCTACATTTGAAATTTTAGGTCAAAATATTACTGAAAAGGAACATGTGTCTAATAATAAAAAGGTCCAACTAGGAATTTATAAAATGAAAGAATAGATCGGTCAATTATCTTATTCTAATCAAACTAATGACAAGTTAAGTTTTCATACATAACAGTAATGGGTAAAATAATTCAAAAAGATAAGTTAAAACATAAAATTTCTAATGATGTTTAAGAAAAAAAAGGTTGAATCTAAGAATGAATATAATCACAAGGAGCTCAAATTAAAGGATGAAAAGAAGAAAATGGATTGAGAGATTTTGCTATTAACGAATAGCATCATAAAGAAATATTGAATAAATATAAAGATGGAGGTCTAACAGAGGAGAATTTATGTATAAAACCTATTCAGGATAACTTCTGATGGTAGAGAAAGATAAGTTCTTTAAGGATAGACCTTCTAATTCTGAATAAACTTATGGATATTGATGGACATAATAGTTTAATAGGTAGGGAAACTTTGTATTTAGTAACAACTAATTCTAGGTTAGGGTTTATTACTATGTTTAAACCAAGAATTAGTAACTAGAAAGCTAAGGATACTATTTGAAAAATAAAAATTAATAGTTGTATTAAGGTTGATGCTATAAGTTTTTATGAGGATATGTGGTGCTTTTTGGATAATTCTAAACTTGATATATCTTTAATTTTAGAATCTAAAAAGTCTTTCATCCTTCAATTGGTAAATTTAATGCTTTTCCTTGTATTTTATCTATTATTCAAGTTAATCTATAAGAATGTTTCAAAAAGTTGGTCTGAAAAGAGCTGTGTAATTTTAGCATAAATGTTAATAGCTTTTAGTGTGTAGTAGAGGATTTTAATTCAATTTTTTATGAATATGAAAAAAGAGGGTGGAGCCTATTAATAATAGAGAAACTATGGATTTTGCTCTTGCCTGAATTCTTGTAGGTTTTCTAATATCAATTTTAAAGGAGTTCCTTCTACCTGGTAAAAAGGAAATCTTAAGGAAATAATTGATAAAGTGGTTGTTAATAATAGGTCATAGAATTTAGTTTCTAACTAAACTCTTATTCATGTGCTCAATGTTGTCAAGATCAAGATCACACTTAGAATCAAGAGGGTACAAGATTGTAAATCGTGAGATTATAAGATCCTATTAAACATGTAAAACTATATTTAAACACACACACACATATAATATATATATATATATATATATATATATTATATAGAAAATAACATAGATAAAGAAACAAATATCTAACTCACATGATTTAATTAAACATAAACTTAAAATTCATAATCTTAAGATCCAACACAACACATAATTAGTCAATTAGCATGTTTTGCAAGTCTACTACAAATGGAAGACTCATAAACTGAAAGTAAATTAAATATTTGGAAGAATAACTTTGCTATTCACATTAGTTATAGTTAGCTCAAATAAAATTGCTTAAAGGATACATGTAATTTAGACAACAAAATTTCATGTCTAGTAAGATATCATTCGATTTAAAATTTATTATCAAATACTTTTGTAATAAGAAAATGACAATGTTTCTCTTTAATTTAATTATAAATTTACCTTGTTGAATTAGTTTAATTAATTTACCAAGTAGAGAGAAAATTGCAAAGAGAATAATGAGGCCCAATAAGCAAAAAAGGAACGATAAGACCCATGTGTTGGCTTGTTGGGCAATGCAAAATGACAAAAGGCCTTAAAATCTCTTGGGTGAGAATGATATGTGATGAAGACATTAAACTACATGAAGTACCCACTCTCTATAGTTTAGCAACAAAACATAATACATCACCTAGAGAATACCTAGAGAACACCCGCGCCTAGAGAACCACAAACCACCCAAGACTAGAGAACACAAACCACCCACGCAACAACATGCCAGAGAATCTGAACCACCCACGTGACCACGTAGAATGACCTAACACAAGCCACTCATGAAGAAGCACAAACATAAAGAAGATGTCACTCATGCATAAGCACAACCATGAAGAAGAAAAAAGAAGTTGTCGTTGCATATAAGATAGGGTTCCAATAATGGGAAGTAAGACAAAAATAATGGAAAACAAGTTATTTTTTAATTAGGTTGTTAAATTTGACCCAAACAGTGGGATCCAATCTAATTGCAGATCCCATGATCATATCAGAAAACACCACAATCTCAAGCAATCTTGTAGGAGTCTAATCCTGTTTGTGATCCACATCATAAAGGTTGAGAAAGATCGTAGGATCGTGCAATCCCACAATCTTAATCGCGATATTAATAATATTGTGTGTGCCTGTTGTAAAATCTAATCATGTTCTTTTATGGTTAAAACTAAATTCTTATTAGCTTTCAAACAAGAACATTTATTTTAAATTTTTATCTCATTAATTATCTCACTAGACAAACAGTTGGTACTTTAGTGATAGCTATCTAGCAATGTTGATAGATTCAAGAAAAATGTTTCATCTTAAGAATCACCTAAATTTTGGTAATATTTTTTCACATAAAAGAAAACTTTTTAATAGGATTAAAGATATATATAAAAAATTGAATACATAAAATAATCTTTTTTTTAGTTAATCTTTTTTCTAGACTTTGGTAAGAATATGAAGAAATTTTAAATTAAAAGAAAACTTGATAATTTAGATAATTATAGATGTTCAAAATCGAACCAAACCATTTTCACATTGTTAAATTTATTTTAAAAAATTATAAAATGATCAATCGAAAACAAAAAAAAATGTATTTCATTTTGTGGTTTAGTTGGATTTTTTAATTCAATTCTTAAATTTGAATCAAATCACATTTATAATAAATTTAAATTATTTTATTATATTTTTATCTAAACTTATTATTTTGCTCAATTTTATCATAATATTATAAAAATATATAGTGCATCACTTCTATTTACTTTAGATATTTATTTTTTTATCAATTTAATATCTTTTCATTTTCTTCTCTATTGATAATTTTATTTTTTTAATCTTTATTTTTTTCTCTATTTTTTATTTTTTCAACAAATTCATACTTTTAGATTACTAATTACTCTAAATTTAAAAATATATTTAAATTCATATATTTAATAAAATAATTTAATAGTAAATAAAAAAAAGGAAACCAAATGATATTTTATGGTTTGGTTCTATTTTTAAATTATATTTAAATCGAATCAAACTATATGTTATTTTTATATGCGACTCGAATGACTTTTTGAGTAAAAATTGAATCGCGAACATCATTAGAAAGAATCAGTTTTTTCATCAAGCAGTAGTTATTTTAGGGGGAAAAAAAGTTAGAAGCTCATGGAGATTATGATGATAAGTGGTGTGAGGATCTGATCATCATAAAAGTCTTCTCTAACATTATATTATTTTGCATCTATTTAACTTCTTGGTCTGAAGATAAATTAAAGTTATGGATACTAGCTTTTAAATGCCACTAATGTACGTCCAATCAAATATTTGTGCATCGAGATATGATTCAAACATTGCACACTAGTCAGAATCTATGTTTGCCTACTTTCTCTTCCGGTTTAGACTCAATTTTAGCTCTTGTCATTAGATTCAACCTCTAATTTCTTATGAGAGTTATATGTTCCTCTCTTAACTTTCCTATTAAACAAAAATCACATTAAAACGAAGTCTAGAGTTCAAGTTATAACTCAAAGACAAACTAATATTAAAATATGTGTTATGCTAAAATAGTTGAATTAAGGCCTATCCAAGACTCACATAGCAAAAGTGATCTAATCAATTCAATTATGCACAAAAGAAAGTTAACGTTCCAAATATAAAGGAATATATATATATGAAGAAGGTTCTTCTTACACCAGTGTAAGTCTAAAAACTCTTACACCCAATCTGAGTCTTTCATTTAACTTAAATCTAATGGCTAGTGAAGTAATAAATTATAACCCGTTAAATTTAAGTTAAATGAAAGACTCAGATTGAGTGTAAGAGTTTTTAGACTTATATTGGTGTAAGAAGATTCTACCCCTATATATATATATCCAATTTGTCAAGGACTCCCACTCAGTATATGGATTACAAGCCCCTACTCCCACCAATGTATGGAGGTCAAATGGTCTTGCACGTTGAGTTGAGTGATCCTTTAGCACGAATGATACTTAGACTTCAAAAATTTTGTCTACCATTTTGCATATATCAAATGCATCAATAGACTTCAAAAACACATTTTCGTACTAAAAAATTAAGTATAGTTCTCCTTATTTGGTTGGTCCATCCATTAGTCATTATGGTACATCGTATTTTTTTTTCCATGTAGCTTTGTGTTCTTCCAAAATGATATTTGTCTCTTCAATTTTTTGCTTCAAATATTTTACTTGAATCTTATGATAAGATGATGGCTTAAATCCAAACCATGTCAAGCAATTCCCTCACATATCTTTTTGAATTCTGAACTGTTCACAACATTGAAAGATATTGCATTATTGTAAAAAAAAAAAATGAAGCAATTTCTAAATATGCATCCTCTCTTAAACTTTACTTAAAAATTGAATTGATTGTATCTTAGGTGGTCACGCCCATCTTCTTGAAAAGAATTGTTGGACTCTCAACATCACCTTATATTTTTCTTTTACCCATATTTTCAAAATTCACCAACATCATCTTCTATTGCCTTTCCTTTAAGCTCTTGTTGTGCGTTTGTATTTTTTATGAATTTTTCTTGCAATTTAACAACAATGTCCTACATTTGCCTTCGAACATCATCAAGGTCAGTCATGCAAGCTCTAACATTTAGCTTTGTTCCTACCAAATGATGTTTGAAACGATAAACTCTTTCAGTGTATTCATTCTCATAATATTTATATTTAATTCTTCTAGCATTTCCAAAGTAGAAACATCATAATTTCATGCCACATCATTTCTTGTTTCAACAGTATTGTTTGATTTTAATCTCAAAGTTTCACTAACACCAACAATTTCACTCCCTGAAGCTCCACTTGATTGAATCCCCTTCCCTTTTCCACTGCCATCAACTTCATTTCTAATATTGGCCGTTATATAGCAATGAAAGAATAAAAACAAAGGAGAAATGAAGAACTGAGACCCACCCACACCTACACAGAACTAAGACTCACTCATATAGAACCACCCACACCCATGCAGAACTATGAAGGAGAGCAGTGAACCAGAACAACAAACACCCACCAATGCAAAACCAATGGGAAGAACAGTGGAAACTCACATTGTAGAAGTTGCAGAATCAAAACCCAAACCCACAAATAGCTATTGTCGCACAACTCAAAATAGAGAAAAGATGAGAGGAACTATAAAATAGTCATCATTGCACAGTTCAAAACAGAAAGAAGATAAAAGATTGAGTGTTGTTGTACGAGGAGCATAGTTTAACACAGAGAGAAGATGAGAGAATGAGTGTTGTCGCACGAAAGAGAACTTCACATGGGATAAAAAAAATATCCTAGAAATGTTTTTAAAAATTGGGTCGCAAAAACTTGACCCAGAAACCCAAGTCCAGAAACCTACTTGTCAAGATTTGATCTGATTGGATCAGATCATCAATCCTACAATCTTAAGGAGAAAGATTGGGATCTCACCTGATTTTGCTATTTTTCGATCTTAGTTTTGATTAAGATCGTGGGGTAGGATACAAATCATACCATTTTACAATTAAAATCGTGATTTTAACAACATTGTATGTCACTGTAGAGAGAATTCGTTGGGCTGGGTCGGTACCTACTCCAAACGGGTGAAAGATAATGGGTATTGGGGGGTTCCAATGGTTGGGTTCGGTTTTGGGTACGGATTACCGACAGAACCCGAGAGCTTTTGCCTAAAACTAAAACACAACACTCAAGCTCTCTCATATCTCCCCTATTTTCCTTGCACCTCTGCCTCCCTTCTCAACGTTGTTTCCTCCCTTTTCTCCTCCTGTCTTCCCTACCTCCTCTCCTATTTTCTCGACAGTCAGCATATTCATCCCTTCACAAATAAAAAAAAACTAAGGAAGAAGAAGGTTTATTTTTGTCTTATTTACCGTTTGGGTTAGGGTTTTTTATCCCTATTTGAGTATTTGTGTTTATTTAGTCTTTCCTTAAATGTTATTTTGTTTTATCCCTATTAGGGTTTCTGAATTGTAAATCTCTAATATCATTTTTTAGGGTTTTCTCTCTCACGCATCCTCACTAATCCCACTTTGTATCTCTATTTTTGGCACTGGATCCTTTAGAAATTAAAGAAGGTAAATTTTCTCTTGTATTTTGTTATGCTTGGACTTCTTTAGGGTTTGTACTTTCCTTGAATGTTTTTGTTATTTTCCTCTATGTGTGTATTTTTTGTGTCTAGATCTGTTATTTTCTCCCATATGTGTATTTTGTGTCTCTGTTTTTGGCACTAGATCCTACATTTGACATATGTGATATCACATAATAGAACTTCATATTTATGTTATATAAATATAAATGTTCTGTTACAACTAGGAAATGAGAGCAATGGACCTTCGATTGTGTATTAAAAAAAATGTTTTTGGTGAGATGTTTTCTGTTTATGCCAACATTTGTTTATGTTTTATTTGTGTTTTTTAACATGTAAACTCCTTTAGAACATGGAGGCAACTATGGAATGAGAGCATTAGGTGGAATTGAGTGGCTTTGTGGCTACGACCATGTTGAGCTTAGCAGGGAAATACCAGGTGCTGTAATACTTTTGGAAATTTTATGTTGTTTGTATTTTATTTTTTTTGGAAAATGATATTTTTTGGAAAAATATGTTAAACAACATGTTTCTTTTTGCATATAATTGTGAAAGTATAGTATGCATTTCTATTTATATTATGCATGTGAATGTATATCATGTATTTCTATTTTTATGTATGTGAAACTGTAATGTACAAGGGCTGATTTAAAATATTAATAAATTAAAACTTAAATTTAATACAAAAAATCCAAGGGTTAATTCCCTAAACCAACCCTCTAACCAAGATGCAGCTACAACTGAAGTTGTAAATCCTCCTCTCCCATCAAATGGGGGAAGAAGAAAAAACCTAATGCGAGTGGTCCTCGCACGTCATCTCGTGCATGGGACCATTTTGAAAGATTGTCTGACAAAGAAACTACCTTTCCAATTGTAAAATATAAATATTATTCCAAACCTTATTATTGTGACACTAAGATACATGGAACCAAAAACATGCTTAATCATATTCAAGCCAAAGTTTCCATATGTTATTAGTAGTGATCCTAGCCAAACAATTTTAACCTTTCAACCTAATAGGAGTGAGGATAATTCTATGTTAACTGCGTCTAGTCATAGGTTTAACTCTAAGGCTTGTAGAAGGGCAGTAGTATTGTTTGTCATATTAGATGAACAACCTTTTAAGGTTGTAGAAGGTGAGGGGTTTAAAAATCTTTGTAGACAACTTCAACCTCAAATGAAGCCTCCTTCAAGATATACTGTAGCAAGGGATTCTTTTAAGATTTACCAAGAAGAAAAAGTTAGATTAAAATCCCTCTTGAATTCTAATAGTAGTAGTGTGACTTTTACTACCGATTGTTGGACCTCGGCTCAAAATTTGAATTATCTCACACTTACTGTCCATTTTATTGATAATAAGTAGAAATATTAAAAAAGAATTTTTAGTTTCACTCTAATTCCTAACTATAAGGGTGAGACCATTGGAAAACATGGAGGAGGTCCTTAGGGAGTGGGGTATTAGAAATATCTCAACAATATAGTTGATAATGCTTCCTCAAATAATATAGCCATGACCTATTTAAAGAAAAAAAATTCAAAAATGGTTTTGTCTAATAATGATGGAGAGATTTTGCCCATCAGATGTTGAACACATATTCTTAACCTTATAGTTAATGATGGGTTAAAAGATATAAACAACTCAATTGCAAGCATCCGTACTGCTGTGAGGTTTGTGAGGTCTTCTCTTCAACGTCTTGCAAAGTTTAAATAATGCTTAGACTTTACAAACATATCTTGTCAAAAGCTTGTTTGCCTTGATGTTCCTACAAGATGGTACTGAACTTATTTGATGTTGGATGTTACGGAGAAATTCCAGCATGCATTTGAGAAATTTGAGGAGGATGATGACATTGGATACATGCAATTTTTTAGGGCTATTGGTGATCCTAGAAGTTTAGATTGGGAAAATGCAAGAGCATTTGTCTAATTTCTAATGATATTCTATGAGGTAACCAAAATATTTTTTGGATCTTTGTATATTACCATTCATTCTGCATTTCATCAGCTTGCCTTAATCCATGACGAGATTATGGCATCTTGCATGAACCTGAATCCTATTCTAGCAACTATGGGAATAGAAATGAAAAGGAAATATGATAAATATTGGGGACATTTACTCAATATTAATCATCTTCTTTACATTGGTGTCACTCTTGATCCTCGTTACAAATTAAATTATGTGATTTGGTCCTTTGAATAAATGTACATAACTGAACCAGATTTTTTGGTTGAAATCTCTTGTGCTGTTAAGACAAGTTTGTCTAGAATGTATGGTTGGTATGCAACATCCCATGAGCAACAAATGAGGGGTGGCCAGTCATTACGTCGTCCATTAGAGGGGATTTCAGTTGCTAGACTTGCTGGTCCTACTGAAATTCCTCTCCACAAAAATAGGATTGATGCCTATAAAGAACACTTAAAGAAAAAAAATTCCATTGAACAAAAAAATAAGCTAGAAAAGTACCTTTTTGAAGATTGCATTTGTGTAAATGGAGATCAAAATTTTGATCTACTTCTATGGTGGAAGCAAAACTCCTCACAATTTCTAATTTTGTCTAAAATGGCTAAAGATGTTCTAGCTACCCTGTATCCACTATTGCATCTGAAAGTATATTTAGCACAGGGGTAGAGTTTTAGACACTTTTAGAAGTTCTCTCAGTCTAGAAATGGCAGAGATGATTTATGCCCAAAATTGGTTAAGGCCCTCTTTTCAACAATTTAAAGAGTTTAGTCTAGTTAAGGAACAAGAGAACTCAGAAACAGTTATAACAGGTAATTGATTTTTCAATTAACTTAATCTTGGAATATTTTTCAATTAATGTATTTAATTATTTGACTGTTTCTAATTTGCTTTGAATTTTTCCAAGAATTTCATGTTGGTCTTGGAGGTGTTGCCCCTGGTTCTGGTTCTGGAGGTGCTACCACTGGTTTTGGAGGTGCTGCTGTTGGTTTTGGGGTTGGAGTAGGGTTGTGTACTCAGTCACAACCAATGGGAAATCATTGAAATCTCATCATCTGGTTATTTTTTTTATTTCATACTGATTTTTAAATCAATTTAATGTTTATTATTTGTGCCATTAATTCAGAATTTATATTTTTTTCTATCATTTTGAACTTCTTGGAGTGTCTTGAAGCTATTGGACACTTGGACTCAATACTTTTGGAAGTCATCACTCATCATCATATATTTTGGTATGGAGTATCTGTTGGATTCTACTTGATAGTTGAGTCTTATAAACTATTTCTAAATTCTAGTTAGAACTGACTTATTTATAATTTCACTTACTTTAATTGTTTTATTGTTATAATTTTGAGGCTTAGAGTTGTATCTTTGCACTTCGTCATGATAAGAATTGCAAATATATCATAAGACAACGGTAATATGAATTTTTCAGTATGTCTTGCAATTACAATTTTCAGATTTGATTGTTTTGAAATTTGTTCATTGCCTCATTTTATTTTATTTTGTGTTAGAAATGTTGTTCCGAAGGTGCCTCTACTGCTTTTGGAGTTTGACAAAAATCCACAACAAATTCTGTTCAAGTTAGCTTTCATAAAATAAGAATTTGTTTTATCTCAAGCATATTCCTTATTTTATTTTAACTATGATTATAATTTTGTATCCTGTGCATTTTGGTTATTATATTGTTCTCCTTTTATTTTCAATTAATTTATAATCAAGTCGTTGAAGTTTATGTTAGAATCATTTGATTATTAAAACAATTCATAGAATATTCTATGTAAGTATATTCCTCTCTGTTAATTTGAAGTTTAAATTAGGTAAAATAATTGTGTATTATTTTTTCTACTAATGCATTGATTTTTTTTTCATACAGGCTACTTGGTTGCTAATTACTAAAGTTGAACATATGCACCACTTTAGACATCATTAAATATGATTACTTGTGTTAATTATCATTGTTGTTATAATGGACAACAAACTTTAAACTCTTAGTTATTATGATTGATGATAATATTTTTAATGTTATGGACAATAAACTAAAATGTTGACTATTAATGATTGATGATGATATATTAATATAATATTTACTCTTTCATCATGATGATGATATTATTGATGTAATATTTAATGTTTTAGATTTTGAATTGTGATGAATGATTATGTTTTTTTTTTTTTGGAGTTTGAACTATGATAAATTTTAATTTTTAAAATATTTTTATTTTGGATTTTGAACTGTAAATATTGTAAAATGATGCAAGTTATTCATCAATTTTATTTTATATTTTTTTTAACATAAAGATGATTTAATTAAGTGTTAAAAAGAATGGTACGATTTTTTTCATTACTAAATAATAATTTTTGATTCAGTAAAAAAATAATTGAAAATGGATTGGACCTGTATAATCTGAAAAAATATGATAAATAAGCAAAAATTAGAATTAGACCTTATCTTAAAAAAATGGAATAAAGTAGCAAAAATTCAAAGGAAAAAAAAAGAGAGATTTTAGCCTGAACAATCTGCAATTTTTTTAAAGAACCAATAGTTTGGCCCACCCGAGATAACCCACCCGTCTGACCCAGTATCCGCTCAACCCGAAACTTGTGTGACTCGATTCTTTATTCGGTCTTGAAGTTAATCCATCAGTTTGCGTCAGTTTTAGATTATTGGGCCTGAACCCGACCGCGGCCCACCCTGTCGTGCGTGAAACTGGGAAAAAATATTTAATGAAAATATCTAATGATTAGCGGAGCTCAGTTGGTACGAACGTTTCATAGGTAGAATTTAATTTAAAAACCACGTTTCATTGGAAAAAAGGTTCTACGAATCTTAATTTTTAAGAATGTTTTACGAATCATGTTTTTTAAAATATTATTCTTATAAAAATATCCTATACAATTAATATATTCTTTACTTTTTAATATTTATCATAGTATCTTATATATAAAATAATATATTTTTATATTTACATGTTTAATATTTTAACAATATATATTATTTATTTTAATTTGAATATGTATTATAATATATCTAATATTTATTATTATATTATATTTAATTGATCTAAAATTATACAAAAATTTTAATTTATATAACTTTCAATTTTTATAATGTATTATGATATTTTAAATTTATAATATTACAAAATTAATTATTTTTTTACTTGATCTATAAGTATTTTTTTCATATAAGTTTTTTAAAAATAAATATCATATGTTGATAACTTAATATTTTATTAGTAATTTTTAAAAACTATTTTAAAGATATAAATAAAATTATATGTATATATTATTATATTTAGGTACAATATGTTTTTAATTTAAAATAAGTTATATTTAGAATTATTTTATTTTATCAAACTTTTATTATTCTAACAAATAATATCACAATTATAGAGTTAAATTAAAATAATTTTAAGAAAATTATTTATTATATATATATATATATAACTTATGTATTACGTCAACTACTAATTAGTTTAATAAATAATTGTGTCTAATTATGTTATTGAAAGATTAATTATTGTGGTATTGTATTTATAAAAAAAGATTTTAGTACGACAAATAAATTTTACTTTAATTTTTTTTACACTTAAAAAATGATATATATTAACGACTTAAAAATTCATGATAAAAAGTAGTTTTATTATTTAGATTACTAATTAATATTATATATAATATTATATTTATTTATTTTATTTATCTTACTTTTTAATATACACCCATCCTTAAAATATATTCCTGATGTAACATATATAGATGTTGATGTACACAAAATATTGTAACATGCAAACTTGGCCTACCGGCAGACTTATAAAATAGTACAAAACGTGTCACTCGTGAAACAGTAAAAAATATTTAAGTAACAAACATCTTTTTAGCTATGACACCCGATTTGATATTTTAATTTATAAATATAAAATATTTAACGTAAATTTATTATATATTTTATTTTTAAAATAAATTTATAAATTATAAAAAAATTTAATACAGTAAAGTTTAAAAGCTAAAATATTTAATAAAATTATTTTATTTCACAATTAGTTATATATATTTTTTAAAATTAAAATTAACTAAAAATAACTTATTATATATTTTCTTTTATTAGAATATTGTTATTTCTTAATTACGTTTTTGTTAATTTTATTATAAGTATTAGAAATAAAAATTGTTGCTTATATATTTTTATATTTTAAGTTTTATTAAGTTATATAAATTTTATGAATACACATGTTTATGTTTGTACAATTTTGTTTATTATACTATATAAATTTTTAAACTCATACTTAAAAAATTGTAGAAAAAGTATAAAGAAAAATATATGGAACGAAAAAAATAATTATTAAAAAATAAAATTATCTTCAAAAAATATAAATAATTGGATTGAATATTCTTCTATACGTATAAATTAAGATTAAGAATAATATTTATACATATACGATTCTATAATATTTATTTTGAATGATTATACTTTTAACTTATTTGTTATCTTTATCTCTCTTCTTTTATTCATTTCACATTTCACTCCTCATTCTAGACTTGAACAAAATATTTTGCTTTTTGCTTTTCTTCTTCTTTATTTTATTTTGTTTGATATTTTTTAACTCATTTCATTACTTAATATTTTTTTTTATTAAATATATAATTTTGTAATTTAAATTATTAAAAATTAATAATATATAAAACATAAATATTATTATTTTATTCTCTCTTTTTTTATATAAATAGCAAAACATATACTATAAATATTAAAAACCACCTTAAAATGACAACTGTTCCATTTTTATATTACAAACAACGTTTTCCTTACCACATTTACAGGTAACCAGTACTCACTACAAAAAAATATTCAGCTAATTAGTGTACTGTATATCGATCATTTCTCTTTATAAATTAGCACCAACTCAGTACCTAACATCTTTGAAGCCATTGACTTTGTTTTTCCTTTCTAGTTTGTTCATCGGCAATGGCCTTTTCTGAGGACTTGGAATCACCTCCACCATCTCTGGTCTTTTCAGTGCGGAGGAGCCAACCCGAGCTGGTGGCGCCAGCTAAGCCTACTCCCCACGAAGTTAAGCTTCTATCTGACATAGATTGTCAGGCGGGTCTACGCGCCCAAATTCCAATCATACAGTTCTACCGCCAGGAGCCATCGATGGCGGGGAAGGACCCAGTTGAAGTCATTCGACACGCTCTCGCACAAGCACTCGTCTTCTACTACCCACTCGCCGGTAGACTCAGGGAAGCTTCCGGCGGCAAACTCATGGTGGATTGTAACGAAGATGGCGTCATGTTCATAGAAGCGGACGCAGATGTCACACTCGACCAATTTGGCGACGCTCTAAAACCCCCATTCCCATGCTTCCAAGAACTCCTCTACGAAGCTCCCGGCTCTGAAGGAGTTACGGACAGCCCCATTTTACTCATCCAGGTCCAACATATATATTTACAATCTTCTACATATATATAATAGTGGCTGTCATACATAAACACTTATATCATTTAATGAATTTTCATAAAAAAATAATAAATATTTTACCAGTTTATTTTATATATTTTAATATTTTAAAATATAAATAAATATTAAAATTTAAATAATATATTTATAAATATTTAAAATTATGTAAACTTTATTAGATATAATTATAAAGATAATATAATAGTTAAATTAACTGATCTTGTATTTTATGAAAAATTATTAAATATTATAAAATTATTTTAATTTGAAATTTGATGTGAATGAATATAACTCATAAATAATTATTTTGTCCAAATTTATCTCTCACGTAAAACACTCTTCTTGCGGATACATTTCCTTTGTACAAGTAATGGATCTATGAGAAATTTTGCATATATAAAAAGGAAAAGAATAAACTTTAATTACTAGATATTATCATTAATAATCATAATTAAAATCTATAACTTATACACAATTTTAAGAAAACTTTGTAACATTTTACATTAATATGTAATTTTCTAAAAGCTTATAATTTACATCTCTAGTACTAGAGATGAAAATACAAAAAGATTTTAAGTTTAAGAAAAAATTTATTAGATTTATAATTTATTTAAAATTCATAAAATTTATAATAATATATTAAATAATTTTATATAAAATTATAATATAATATAATATTAAATATTTTTTTATTAGAGTTGAAGAATACTATTATTTGATTTGTCTTATATGTATAATTCTTATTTGCATTTGCACTGTTTTAATTATATATTTTGATGAAATAAAAATATGTAATTTTTATACATATATTTAAGGTAATAAATTATTTTTTTATAAATTTTTTAGATATAAGTTTTATAGTATTTATTATCTGTCATAGCCTATTTATAAATAAGTTTAATCACCATTAAAAGTCTCAATACGAAGTAGGTTATTAAAAATGTTAATAAAATAAAATAAATTTTTAAAAAAATTAAAATGGGTTTAATAAAAAGTATATAATAAATAATAAATAAAATTTAAATTTTAAAATTATTAAATAATTTAGACTTCTTTATACAAAGTCTAGTCTATTTTACTTTATTTTATTTTTATTAATATACAAAACGAAATATCTTTTTAAGTAAAATTTATAAAAATAAACATTAATTATTAAATCTTATCATGATTCATGAAAATTAAGACACGTAAGTTATATAAAAAGAATTATTAATTAGATAATTACATGACTTTTAAATATTATAATCATGATTATTTATATATTATATGATCTAAATCTATACTTTTTACCAACTTATGTAAAAAAAGTTTCTCTCATAAATAATACGAGTCAAGATCTCTTTGACATCACGTAAAATTTATTCATTTATATTATTTGATAATTTTTGTAAAATATAAAATTAATCAATTCATTTGTTTGAATTATTTTATATTATCTTTATAATTATATATATTAATTTTATATAATTTAAATATTTATATGTATATTATTTAAACTTTAATGTTTATTTATATTTTAAAAATATTATCTACAAAAATAAAATAAAATGATAAAATATCTATTAATTTTATTTATAAAATATATAAAATTAATTTATTTGAGAACAGCAATGCTTAGAGTAATTAATTAAAATGTGAGCAGTTGAGCATAAGAAAAATATTATTCATGATATGATCACGAGTTTATTCTTCACTTTACCTGTTATAATTTGCATTGATGTGTGATTACAAATTTTCAATTTCATTTGTTAATATACGTTGATTGATATACAAAGGTGACACGTCTGAAGTGCGGTGGTTTCATCTTTGCACTGCGTTTTAACCACGCCATGATAGACGGAGTTGGCACAATTTATTTCATGTATGCGGTGGCAGAGATAGCACGGGGAGAGCAAGAGCCTTCAATTTTACCGGTGTGGCGCAGGGAGCTACTAAGTGCCAGGGATCCCCCACGTGTCACGTGTAACCATCGCGAGTACGAACAACTAACTGACACAAGCGGCGTCGTTCCACTCGAGTTCGAACAGCGCTCTTTCTTCTTCGGACCGAGCGAGATAGCCGCCATCCGAGGCCTGCTTCCCCACGATGTGGACCAACACGCGACAACGTTCGAGGTGCTGACGTCATACGTCTGGCGGTGCCGCACGAAAGCGCTGCAGATAGAGGCTAAGGAGGACGTGCGAATGATGTGTATTGCTGATGCACGCGCCAAGTTCGAGCCTCCCTTCCCAGGGGGCTATTATGGGAACTGTTTTGCGTTCCCAGCGGCAATAACGAGCGCAGGAGAGCTTTGCGAGAAGCCGCTTGAGTATGCGTTGAAGTTAATACAGGGAGCGATTGAGGAGGTGAGTGGGGAGTATATGCATTCTTTGGCGGATTTTATGGTGACTGAGGGACGACCATTGTTTACAGTGGTTAGGTCGTGTCTTGTTTTGGATACTACGTATGCTGGGTTCAGAGGATTGGATTTTGGTTGGGGTAAGGCGTTGTATGGAGGGATGGTTAAAGCTGGTGCTGGGGCTTTTCCTGCTGTAAACTTTCACGTGCCGTCTCAAAATGCCAAAGGAGAAGAAGGTATATTGGTTTTGGTTTGCTTGCCCACCCAAGTTATGAAAGTTTTTGCCAAAGAGTTGGATGATAATATGCTCCTTCAGAACAACGTATGAACCAAGAGAGTTTTTACACAGTTATCCAGTTATATCCTGCGTGCATTTATAAATAAAGTAATTAGGAGTAATAGGTAGTTTGTAAAACGTCGTGTGTCTATTTAAACGTTGGTGTTTTACCGCTGTACCAAATAAATTTGGGGAACTGGAAACAAGATGAGTCGTTGTTAACTCAGATCATGGTTTGAATAATTATTTACTATCAAAGTTTGTTTGGTCGCGCTTACCCTCTTTATAATATTTGCATCACAATATTTGACTTATTAGATATTCTTTTTATGTATTTTTCATGGCATGGGAAGCTTTTTTGTACTATTTTATCGTACGTATCATTTATTTTTACGGTTAGCATAAAATAATCAAATATTAAGAGTAATTAATTATATTTTAATTTTATGTTAACTGAATAAATATGTGTATATGAAACAAAGTATTGGGTATATGTTACTAAATCATTGATTCAGTTAAAATCTTTAAAACCAAATGTCGCCATTTTTCGGAATAATGCTAACCAATTTTTTATATGACTATGTTGAAAATGAATTTCTAAACGTAAAAGGCAATCAAACATTCATATATATTATAAGTAAAAAATTAACTAAAATTTAAGATTAATTAACCATATTTTTGTTGGGTATTAAACTCACATCTCACTTGGAGAATGGCCAAAAAAAATAGCAAGCTCACTTTATCTTATTTTCAGAAGTAGAGATAAAAAGTCTTTAGAGTTAAAAGATAGGAAAAGTTATTGGACTGATAAAGTAACCACCGTTGTGAGAGAAGAAGAGAGAAAATCATTTGTAAACAACTTTAAAATAGTCTTAGTAAAGTCTGTGTTGGCAAAGTCATTTACCATTGGATCAGCCTAAAATTTTGATTGCAATTTCATGACATATGGCTCTTTGTTTTAAATGATTGGATTGTTGAAATGAGGTATTTGGTGCAATTAACTAAGACCACAAAGTTGCTATGTTTTTGGAGTATTTTCGTTTTCTTGTTTCTCATTTTGTAAGTTTTGTTGTAGAGTTTGATTGACTAGTTGTAAGCATACTTTGTACATTTATTTATAATTCTTTTGCACCCTTATTTAATTATAGTAAAATCATTTCTTTTGTCTACAACTTTTAGTTTTTATCTCTCACATTGAGGAAGTTTTATATGTTATACAACTTGATGTTTACTTTCTATTTTGGTGTTTTTATTTGCTATAATATTTATTGTTACTCCTCGTAGATTCTTGTAAGTTAGGAGATTTGATTTTGTTGTGTTATTTGTTTTTGGATTTGTGTTGTTGTGTTGGCGTCCCCATCAAAGTAGCATCAAAACTCTTTGGTTTAAGGGCGTTTTACTTGCTTAAATGATGAGGGTAAGTATCACTTGCGGAAGGTAAAAATGAAAGACTTCCTATTTGTAAAGAAAACACATCTTCCTACCTTTGTTACTCAAAAGTCGAATTCTATGTCTGATGAAAAATGAGACTATGAACATTAAAAAGTGTGTGGTTTCATTTGGTATTTTGTAGATAATAATGTTTATAACCACATTACAAGTGAGACATATGTAAGGACTTTGTGAGAGAAGATTGAATCTTCATATGCTTTAAAATTTGGGAACAAGTTGTATTTGTTGAGATCCATTGTGAGTTTAAGGTATAAGGAAAAGACTTCCTTTGAAAGATATAGGAGCTGCTAAGCACATTCTTGCTATAAGAATCATGTGTAATAGACAAGTAAAGAAACTTTGGATATCATAAAAACACTATATTAAAAGGGTATTGCAAAGATTCCAAATGGACAATGCTAAGGTTGTGAGTATTCCACTTACAACTCATATGAAGTTGAGTTTCAAATAAAGTCGATGAAATAAAGCTAATAATTAAATATGAAGGGATTTCCTTACGCATTTATTGTGGGTAGTTTGATGTATGCAATGATGTGTACAAGACCAAATATATGTAATGTGGTTCTTCATTTTGATGTATGCAATATGACTTAGCATATACATATTGTACTTAACCACTAACTAATTACATTAACTAAATACAATTAGATAGATGTTTCAATTCAGTTAGCAACTAATCATTGTATATAAACATTGTATTGCAACCATTATGAATAACACAATTAAGAAATAATCATTTTTCTTCATCTCTTTCTCTTTATGTTTTTTGTTATTTCTTCTACAAATTGTTAAGGTTTCTTGCCTCTCATGGCTTCCACAATTTTCATGATGGTATCAGAGCTCTTCAATGTGTAACTTAATCCATTTTTCATCTTTTTTTGTTTTTGTGTTTCACAATCCTGTTGAGTTCATTATGAGTGAAAAACAGGTTCAAGATCAAGCATCTAAGGTGCATAGCCCGTATTACCTTCATCCTGGAGAAAGTCCTGTTATGACGCTTGTTTCTCTAGTTCTTGATTCAACAAATTACAATTCATGGAACAAATCCATGCTCATGACACTGAGTGTTAAGAATAAAGCAAAATTCGTCGATGGAACGATTTAGAAACTAGCTTCAAACCATGCTCTTCATTCGGCATGAAAGAGGTGCAACAATATGGTTGTATCATGGATTGTGCATTCAGTTTCACCTTCAATTCGGAAGGGCATACTATGGATAAACGATGCTTGTGATATATGGAAAGATTTCAAGTTACAATATTCACAGAGGAAATTGTTGAGAATCTCAAATTGCAACAAGACATAGCCTTAATCAAGCAAGGTGACAATTCTATTAATGATTACTTTATGAAATTGTGCATAATTTGGGATGAGTTAGAAAGCTATAGGCTTGATCATGTATGTACATGCACACCAGTGTGATGGAAAGAAAAAAGCAAGATCATGCGATGTAATTCTTGAGAGGATTAAATAACCAATACAACAATATGAGATCAAACATTCTCATGATAAATCTTTTACCTGCCATAGCCAAAGTATTTTCTTACGTAGTTCAACAAGAAGACAATGCATAACAAACAAGCTTGTTAGGAAACATGAGCATGATTAATGCAGCCAGTTTAGTCTCAGGATCTAGTGTATCTTGTAGTTATTGTGGTAGGAGTAATCACACTGAACAAAATTGTTTTAAGAAACATGGATATCATGCAAACTTATCAAATAATAGAGGAAGCACTTGTGGCTCTTTTGGTATCGGGAATTCCACAAGAAGAGAGAATTTCAATAATGACAAAGTTTGTACCTATTACAATATCTTTGGTCATACTGTTGAAGAATGTTATAAGAAACATGGCTATCTTCTTGGACAACCACAAGGAGCCATAATCAATAATACAGTTGCAGAGGAAAACACCTCTAAGAATAATAATAAACAATTACAAGAAACTCAGACCAATGACTTAAAGCTTACTTCACAGCACTATCAAACTCTATGGAATTTGTTGCAACAACAACCTTCAAATTCAAAAAGTAGTTCTCATCACATTAATCAACTTAGTATCGTTTCTTCTAATGCTCATTGCATTATAGGTAATTTTTACCCTTAGTTTGTGTTGTTAGTAGACTTGATCAAGTGACATGAATCTTTGATTCGGTACCACTAATCATGTCACTTCATCCTTACAATATTTTGCATCCTATAGAGAAATTAGTCTCGTCGTAATTAAACTTCTAAATGGCTAATGTTAAGTGTCTATTTTGTCTAAATTCTGGTAAGTATTTAGACATTTAAGAACTTAATTTAAATAAAAAAAATTTTCTTAACCCCTTTTTCTTTAAGAAATTAAAAAGATATGTAAATATCATATTTTGTTGAGAGTTGTCAGATTTTGAAACTAATTTCTTTTATTTTGACCTTGCAGGACTTAGAAAGATTTTTGGAAGATTTGAAATCCTTCAACCGCTCAGCTATTATACAGGTGCTGAGCAAATTTGTTCTAGAGAGGATGGAGGTCTTGGCCTTTAAAGTTCCCAACACTTGTCTAGGTGCTCAGCGATTTAGGTTTCTTAACCATGAAGAATTCTCTCAACTGCTTAGTTGTTCCCCAAGTGTTGAGCTGTTCACTCTCTCTCTCTCCAGATAGTATAAATAGAAAACAAAGACAGAACGAAGGTGGCAGAGAAAAACAAAAAAGAGAAAAACAAAAACAGAGGTCACAAGACTAGGTTTTCATCCAGGGAAAAAGGGAGATTCATCATTTTAGCTCTTTTACTCCATTCTCTTTTGTATTTTGGGATTGACATTTATCACCATGAGTAGTTAAACCATTTTTCTGTTGAGATTGAATGTAATCCATCAAACTCTCTTGTATTCCTTTTTACTATTGTCTTACAAGTTCCTGTGGTTCGACAACCCTTATTTTATCTTTACTCCAATAGACTTGGTCCGCTTGCGACACTTTAAAATTTGCTTAACAAGTCTCGGTGCCGTTGCCGGGGACTTGTGTCAAGCTAGTTAGTAGTTCTGAGTTATCCTTAATAAAGCTTGTTTATAATTAGAATGATAGTATATATTTTGTTTATATTTAGAAATTATTGTTCTTGTGCTAATCCTTTTGTTTAGTTTCTTTTGCATATGCGAGGAAAAGTTTCAGCTAAACAGATACTTTTTGATCCAGAAATCGAGAAAACAGCTAGACGGAATAATAGTAAAAAAAGGAAACAAAAGAAACTTGAAAAAGAGCAGCAACAAAAGGATGGTTCATTCACCTCAGTTTTTGTTCAACAATCTCAATCTGAAACAATGGTTGAAGATAGTGGTCTTGGGAATAATAATAAAAATAATCCCAGAAGACTTTTAGGAGAATACTCTCACCAATTGGGGCCTAGACATTTTTCCAGTATTGTGAGGCTATCCAAAGGAGTGAAATGAAGCCAGCTCTATTATCTTTGACCACATCAAACTAGTTTGCAGGAATGGACCATGAGGATCCCTATAATCACTTGTCTACCTTTTATGAGCTGTGTGGCACTATAGGAGTTCCGGGTGATGATGAAGAATCTGTGTACTTTAGGTTTTTCCCTTTCTCTTTGACAGGAAAAGGAAGAACTTGCTGCAATCTCATCCAAATCAAAGTTTAACTCAGTGGGAGGATGTGGAAAGAAAGTTCTTGACTAGACTTTTCCCTCCTTCTCGATACATCAGTGCCAAGTCAGCCATAGCCACTTTTGTAACGTCTTATATTTCTTTCCTCAATATATGATAAATTTTCATAAAAATTTAAATGGTAAAGTAAATTTTCTTTCAAAAACTCTCTAATGAGAAAGAAACAATGAAATAATATAAGGTTCATTGAGTAAATTTTCATTAATTTATAAGTACTTTAGAAAAATAAAGATTCTAAATTTTCATCAGCAACAAAAAGAAATAATAGTTTTATAACTGTTTCAAAAGAATGTTATAGAATTGAAAACATCCATTACATAACTCAAAATAACTAAGTCCTATAGCAGTTCTCATCCATCCATGCACAGTGAGCTTGATACTATTTGTCTTAATTTCCTGAAAATGTTGTGTAAGGGTGAGTCTCTACCCTACCACTCATACAGAACACATATTCATCATAAAACACATCTGATCACGATAATGAAAACATCATGATATTACATATCACAGTGTCATATAAAGCAAGTTCTCATCTTAACACATAAACACATATTATATTCCACAAATTCACAATTTCATTTTCTTTTACCCGTGCTTACCTTGCCATGTGGCCATAGTTATCCGATACCTCTATCCTGAGGTCATACACATTCATGTAAATAGTCGTCAGATGGCCCAATGCAATACGGAAACACATGCAATAGACAGCCCTTTAGCAAAGGTAATGGTCAAGAGTTAAGTCAGAAAACAAGTGTGCGGCCATGTGGTGTATTTATACACAATATTTCGTGCACAATCTTGAATGTCACTCACCATCCTGCATTTTACCAAGATATCCCATATTGTCTCCATCTTCCACTCCCCACTACAAGAACTTACATATTTTGTGACCATAATATTTGTCATTAAACACTCTAAAAGTAGTTGTTAAAGTAATTCTGTGACGATATTTAAATTCGTCATCTATCGTCACTAATAGTTAAATCACTATTATATTTATGACGATATTATATAGTTACTAAAATAAAATATTTATTATAACAAAAATTAACGTCACTAATATATATGAGTATTAATGACAAGATAATTCACCACTAATATTAGTCACTATTATTCTAAAATTAATGACTAATGTATTCATCACTATTAGAAATTATTTTAAACAATATTTTTATAACTAATTTTTTTAAAAATTAATATTTAATTAATAATTACTTTAAATTAACAATTTATATATTATTACTCAAATTTATATTACTAATGGTTTTAATTATTATTCTTTAAAATTAACGTTTTTATGATATCAAAGTGATTATATTATAACAATTGTATTTTTAAATAAAATAAATATAAATTAAAATCATAAATAAATTATTAAGACATAAATTGAATCATAAATTTAAATATAATAAATATCCAATAAAAGTTTACACATGAAAATTATAAAAGAAATTAAAATACATCATTAATATATTAAAATTCTAAAATAAAAAAAAAGATTAATATTAAATTAAACAAATAAAATAGAATGAAAGATGCTCTAATGGATTCTGATCCTACACATAAGAAAAAAGAAAATAAAATGATATTAATAAATGTAAATTAATCAATTAATAAATTTTTAAGAATGTAATTATATAATAGTTAAGTAATAAAAACTAAAATAATTAATAAACTTACTGTTGGAGCATATGAATTTTTAAATAGCTTGTTAAATGATAATTCTCCTAATAAGATAGTCCATTGATGTTTCATCTCCATCTCAAGGTCTTACTTCATTTGTTTTTGTTGAGATTTAAAAGTTAATCTTTAAGCATCAATCAATTCACGTTGAGATTACAATTCAACTTGGAGTTGAAAATTAGCGTCCTCTTGTTTTTTTGAAATATCAGTCAATTTTTTCACCTCTAATTTTAAATCATTTGCTCTTTTTTTTGCATTCTCAACTTGATTTTCAATAATTTGTTTGTTTATAATTTTTTTTTTATTGCTACACTCCCTAAACCAAGTGAGTGATTTGGTTTTCTTCCTAATACAAGTGCAAAATGCTCAACCAATGACACTTGAGCTTGAGAAATGTCTTCTTGGTATACATCTCTTATATTCTTCAAATCTTCCTGTAGAAAGTTTAAAATAAATAAATTGAAAATATAAGAATTAGATAATTTGGAAAAGAAAAATATTAATGAAATTTTTGTTTCAACTACCACAACTTTTAAAAATATTTTCTCTTACCATAGTTTGGGCACCATTTGGAGTACACCATGTTCCATTAGATCTCATTCACGTGGCCTTCCATATTTTCACAGCATCTAGCCATTCATTAGTTTTTTTAATCTTCTTTCTATTAAAAAAATAAATAAATAAGAATTTAAAAATAATAAAAGTTAATTGATAAATTACTAAAAAATAAAAAACAATAAAAAATAAAAAGTAATACAACATCATCAATTATGATTCAACATCATCAACTTGAAAGATATCAATTATAATTCAATAATATCAAAACACAAACAATAATTTAACGTCATTATAGATTAAGCTACCAATTATAAATTCCAATAAAAGATATAAAAAATATCTATTATAGTTAAAATTACTCATATTTTTGTCATAAACATAGATAAATACCATTTCAAATTACTCATGTTATATATAATGCATAAAAAATTAACATAAAACACAAAAAAATACCATTTCAAATGTTTGTTGCACAATTGATTTTGTACCAGTGATAGATTTAATCTCTTGCTTACTTCGATTAGCTTTATTTTTCAAGATTTTCTCCTACATGAAATGAAAATGATTTTTTATTATAAGTATAAAAAAATAAATAAACTAAAGTTAAAGATAAAGAAGGAAATGTACCTGAAATTTAGAATCACTCCATTTGTTTTCTATTAGCCAATTCCAATCCTCAGGAGACACATCATTTGGCCTTTTTTTTAAGATATGCTTGATACAAATTATGATGCCTAGTCTTATACTGAGATTGCATTTGTTTCTTAGCATATTCTTTAACTTCATCGGACAACCATAAGATTTCCTGAATTCATGTAAATTCATTAGAAGAGACAAATCAAAATATTATAAAATATTTTGTTAGGTTAGAAAATATTGTATAAAACAAGTAAATAAGTGAAGTAATGTTAACCTTCATATGTTTCCACATTGCATTTACATCATCTTCGGATATTTCTTTCCAACTATTAACTTGAAGCAGTGCTCGTTAGCGTATACAAATAAGTGCTTCATATTTAAAAAAATTTGCATGCTTTCCACAAAGTTTGTAGTATGGTGGAGGAAATTGGATATTAAGCGTTTTCCCTTCACCATTCTCTTTGCGCTTTTTTGTTGGAGTTTTGCATTAATGGTATGTCCACGACCCTTTCTAATATTGTCTAAAATAAAATAAAAGCATAACATTGTAAATTTATACAATTTTCAGGATGTCACATATTGTTTTACTAACTATGGTGAAAAAAATTTTCATACCTATATTCATTTCAGCTTGTTCAACATCGATCACTTGCGAGTCATTAGATACAACATTAAATTGAGTCTTGTTCACGTTTATTGGACTTAGCATAGTCATTGTATTGAAGCTAGAAAAATGAAGTTTAAAATTAGTTATTCTTGTGACAGATGAATGAAAAAAATAACAGAGCAATAGATGAGTGGTGAATAATTTAAGGGGAAAAAATACAAAAAATTACATGCATTAAATTTCTATTTTATTCATCCCAAGATACCAATACTTATATGGCAATATGCTACCTTTTCTTCAGGAGGTAGAAGGGCATCTTCTGCTTTTGCCATTTGAGCAACACCAATAAAATCTATCAATTCCATAAGTGAGGAATTTGCACCTTAGTGTTTTATTAGAACAATGAAGCCAAGAAAAACAAGAGTAGAAGGAAATATAAACCATCCTAATCTGAGTCTTATCACAAACTGTAATCAACTTGTACATTACAAAAACATAAACGAACATAATTATATTATGAAACACATGGACTACAATAAACATAAAAATGAATCAGATAAAACACACCTAATCTTTCTATAGCAATCAAAGCCTCCTCTCGCTTGTAACCCATTTTTACCAAAGACTGTAAGATATCACCATTCTCAGAAATAGTTTTTATCTGTGTCATATTTGAAAACAATTACATGTCAAATTACATATCCTATAGCACTAGTAAAAACCATCCCAGTAGACGACATTAATGACACAAAATAACATGATAGTAACCAATTAATCTCAGTACCTTTCTTTTTCGTGACCCATGAGTATTTTCAATGGCAAAGTTGTCATCTTTATGGTACTCATTTTCTTCATCCTCAGGTTTATACTCTTTATCTTCTTCATCTTCAATCTTTTGATCTTCATCTTTCTTGTTCTTGACATTCTCAAGTAGACTCTTGAAGAATAAAGTCATTTAAGACAATCCCAACTCTTCTAATTTTGCTTTATTTTCTGCAATTCTTTGTAGTCTCTCTTTCTCGTATTCTAACATAATTTTGTGCAAAATAATACTACTTAAAAAATAAAAAACTATTAGCCATTTTATACAAGAAATAGAACTAAGACCTTGTTAGATAAAAGTAAAACAAGATCTAACGGTCAAGATCCATACCTTTCCAATTCTTTCTGAGATTAGCAAGTTTGTGAGTCGAACGAATGAGAGGAGGGGCTGACAGAAATAGTTTGCTATTTGATTACAATGCAATTACAGTAACCGCTATTATAGATGGTACTGGATCAGTTGGTGCAGCTCTTGGCCCGTACATTTCATATCAACAACGGAATGGGATCAGATTTTTGCTATGCTAATTATTGGGGCTTTTATTATCGGGCTTCTTTTGTCAGGTTTGATCATGGCTAAAATCGTAGAAAAAACTGGCAAAACTTTATCCAGCGAAGAGCAAAATCCTCAAGGATATATTTCTCAAGTTTGTAAATCTGTCAAAAGATTAACCGATAATCTGTTTCTTGCATTTATGATGGACAAAAGTTCACAAGTGCTTTGATATTCTCTAATCAAAATTGGAGTTTCTTCTCCAAAATGTTTGTCAATTTTTACTATGCAGAATGTGAAGGTGAAATTCATACCAGCTTTGCAATAGATGAGATTGGCATTGGCCTCTACCTCGCATGCTCCAACGCAATATATATTTCTGATCCTGCCACCAATTAATCCCAGTACAATAGTCGTAGTAGCTCCAATAAATACCAATGTCAAGAGCAAGCAAAAAACAAGCGGGAGCTCCAATAAACACCAATGTTAAGAGCAAGCAAAATAAAAACTCAAGCAGGAAGAGTTATGTGCGCAAAATCTTTATTGTTTTCCGGTATAATTTTTTAAGATAGTGGAGCACTTCCTTCCCACATAATAGGATAAGTGGAATTATGATTTATGGTAGTTACTGTTGCATTTTTTTATATCACGCTATACGTTAATTAATTTCATATATGTTGCATATCAGATAAGAATAATTTCATCACCATAATACTTTTGAATTAATTCTGAATCAAAGAAATTTTAAAATAAAAATATTATTTTACCAATTTATAACACATAGAATAAAAGAATTTTATATTAAAACATTTGTTATAATAAAAAATAAACATACCTAAACGATAGTAAGTGAATTCAGTACATTACAAATTTAGAATTTGTGCTATAGTATCATTTCCTCTAATTTTATGTTTAAATTTTAAATTCTTATATGGTAAAATAAAAATAAACTTGATACTGTTTATTTTTGAATTATTTTTAAAATAGAATTATTAATAATAAAAGTTTGTTATTTTAGATAATATTATTTTTAAATTGTAAACTTTAATTCATATTTAAATGGTCAATCAATGTTGTAATTTATATCTCCATGTTGAATGGTTCTTGAAGTTCTTCCAAATCGGTAAGAGCAGTTGTTACCTATAATTATCTATTCTTTAATTTAATAAGTTTAATTCTAACGAGTGATTACTTATTATTTTGTTTGATATATATTTTTTGTGGTAGCTAGATATGAGATTAGATAAAAGTTGGATGCAACTTACTAATAGAACAAATCTTTTATACAACAAATGAGTATGTGAATTTCTTGAATTCGCATTCAATGGTCTTGAGGAAGGAAAGTTACTTCGTTGTTTATGTAAAAAATGCAATAATAATCTGCATTGGTCTTGACAAATTATATATGAGCACTTAACCACAGTTGGGATAAAAAGAGATTATATTCTTTGGGAGTATCATGGAGAAGTGGCTAGTGAATCTGATGAAGACAATGATAATGATGATGAGCAAGATTGTAACGAGGGAATTCATGATATGTTGCATGATCTCAAAAATTTCATCAGCACTGAAATCATCACATAAAGTAAGGAAACAAGTTATATGGTCAATCCAAACATCAGTCAAATGAATGAAGAAGCTGGTAACTTTATAATCTATTAGCGGATGCCGAAGAAGATTTATATCCTAGCTGCGATAATTTTTCTAAGTTATCATTTATAGTACAACTATTAAACATCAAGTGTATGTTTGGTATGAGTACAAAATCAATTAATGCTTTACTTTCTTTATAATAAACTTCATGAATCTTATTTTGATGCTTGAAAAATTATTCGTGAACTAGGGCTTGATTACACAAAAATAAATGTTTGTCCTTGTGATTACATACTTTATCGGGCTGATTATTCAAAATCTACGTCTTGTCCAACCTGTGGCGATCCTCGATGTAAAGATCCAAAAAAAAAAAAAAATACCCCAAAAGGTCTTGCGTTATTTTCCTTTAGCACCAAGGTTACAACGATTATATATGTCCTCAAATATTGCTACAAAAATGAGGTGGCATAAAGAAATACCATTTGAAAATGAAAAAATGAGACATCCGACTGATTCCTTGGCTTGGAAGAGTTTTGACTCTCAATATCCTTCCTGGGCTGCAGATCCACGCAATGTTCGACTTGGACTAGCAAGTGATGGTTTTAATCCTTATGGAAATATGAGCACTACATATAATGTGTGACCAGTTGTGTTAATTCCTTATAATCTACCACTTTGGATGTGCATGAATGATCCTTATTTCATAATGTCGTTGCTTATTTCAGGCCCTAAAGCCCCAGGAAATGATATAGATGTGTATTTGCAGCCATTACTTGATGAATTGAAAAAATTATGGGAGAAAGGTGTAGAGACATATGATGCATAAAAAAAAGAAACATTTACATTATATGCATCTATTTTGTGGATTATTAATGATTTTCCTGCATATGGAAACCTCTTAAGATGGAGTACTAAAGGAAAATTTGCATGTTCATGTTGTCACTCACATATATGTTGCTTAAGACTACCCAATGGACAAAAACTCGCATACATGGGAAGTCGTCGATTTTTGCCACCTAATCATCCTTGGCGAAAAAATGCAAAAGATTTTGATGGCAACAAAGAAAAACGATAATCTCCTAAACTATTATCTGGAGACGACATAGTTGAACAATATCAAAATTTTGATCAAGTAAGTATTTTTAACATCATTTATAACTAGCATGGACATATCATTTCCAAATTTTTATTGCCAAAAAGTTAGATTATATATATTTTTGTATTTAAATTTTTATTGCTAAACTTTTGTATTTAAATTTGTAAACTTGTTTTTTAATATATATTTTATATTTTAAATTGCTGTAAAAATGAAAAATAGATAATATAATTATTTTTTATATATTTTGAATTAAAAATTATAAAAATAAAATTTTGTTATATTAGATAATATCAACTGTAACAAGAAACAAATTTTTTTTGCATCTATATTTTTTCTAAACTTTTGTATTACAATTCTACTTCTTGTTTTTTTTATATATTTTTCAAATTTTAAAAAGAAAAGAAAATTTTAATATAATATCAACCGTAACAATTTAAATTTTTTTTAATTTTATATTATATTAGATATTAATAATGATAAGATGCACTTTTTATATACATTTTAAATTTTTAAAAACTATAAAAATAGTATTTATACATTAACTGTTATATATTTCTTATGTATATATATATATGTGTGCATGTGTGCCTAATATTATATTTATATGTGAATAATTATGTTTCAGGTAGAGTTTGGTAAATTTATTTTTTTTTTAAAAAGCAAGGAGAAATTCAATTGTGTGGGAATTGGAAGAAAAAAAGTATTTTCTTTGAATTGTCTTATTGGAGATATTTAAAGTTACGGCACAATCTAGATGTCATGCATATTGAAAAGAATGTTTGTGATAACATACTATGAACATTGATAAATTTTGAAGGAAAGACTAAAGATAATATTAAATCTCGTTTTGATCTAGAATATTTGGGTATACAACATGAGCTTCACGCAACTATGATTGAAGAGGGTAAATATACATTTCAACCTGCATATTATACTATGTCATATGAGGAAAAACGTGTCTTTTATCAATTTTTAGTTAACTTAAAAGTCCCTGATGGTTACTCGTCCTATATATCTCGATGTATAGATGTTAAAGAAGGGAAAATATGTGGAATGAAGTGTCATGATTGTCATGTATTTTTACATCGCTATCTTCCACTTTCAATTCGTGGTTTTCTGCAAAATGAGGTTTGTGAGGCACTAAATGAACTAAGTTACTTCTTTAGAGAGATATGCTCTAAAACATTGAGTATGGCAAACCTGGATTTACTTGAAAAATCAATAGTTACAACCTTATGCAAGTTGGAAAAAATATTTCCTCCTTCATTTTTTTGACATAATGATTCATTTACCTATTCACTTGGTAAATGAGGCAAAGTTGGTTGAACCAATGCAGTATCGTTGGATGTATCGTGTTGAAAGATATTTGTGTAGGCTTAAATCATATGTCAGAAATAAAGCTCGTCTGGAGGGATCTATTGCTGAAGCATATATTGCACAAGAATATTTGCATTTTTGTTCGAGGTATTTGTATGGAGTTAAGACAAGATTAAATAGATGTGGACAAAATTATGAAGGTAATTTTGACGAATGTAACAAATCAAAGTTTGACATTTTTTCACAATTTGGCAAACCATTACATGAAAGAAAGTATGTTGAGCTAAGTTTAGTAAAGTGGGACAAGTAAGAATCTATGTTATCAAAAAGTAATTGATATCAATAATATAATGTACATAGATTGATTTGTAATCAAAACTAATTTTAAAAAATTATATTTTATTGTTATAATGTATTAAATATTTTATTATAAATAAAGATATATTAAATTTTAGTGAAAAATAAAATGTCACTACTAATGTCATTGTTGATTATTTGACCTATTAAATGAAAAAATCAAGCTTAAATTTTTAAACAAATTTAAACTTATTAATTATTTTTTTAGTTTCTTTTACTTTATTGTGGTGTGATTCTGGACCTCTTTATTTAACTATTTATTTTTAATTTTTTAGAAGTTTAAATTAAGTTTACTTTAAAAATAAAATTTTTATACTATATATTTTACAATTTTTCTTTACTTGTTTATATAAATCAATTAATAAAATGCTATATTTTTATATAATTTTTTAATTATCAAATAAAATTTTAAGATACAAAACTTAATTTAAAAGTTTTTAAACACTGATATTAATTTAAAAATTAAATTTAAACACTGATAAAAATATAAAGATTCAAAATACTATTAAATTAAAAATTTATTAATAAAATTATAAGTATTAATTTTATGTACATATTAATAATGAACTTAAAATAAAAAATAAATTTTTTTTTTATATTATATATTATTAATAAATTGTTTATAATTAATATATTTTTATTATTAGTGACGATTTTTAATTAAGTCATTATTAATAATAATATTAGTGACGATATAAAAAAATTTGTCACAAATAATTAATTATTAATGACAAATTTTATATTTGTTACTAAAAGCTAGTCACTGAAAATTAGTCCCCAGTATATCTCTATAACTATTTACATTATATCATTTTCCATCTCATACTTTTTCAAGTATGTTTACATATGTCATTTCTCATATTCACATATTTTTCATTATATTTCCACATACTTTTCATCATATACATCAAACCATAGTATATTCACAATACACATCATTTTTACATGAACCACAATATATTCAAACAAGAAACATCCATCTCTTTGTATATTTCATATCACAAAATCATAAAATCACATCAACCGTCCTCAATATACCTTATCATGCACTATTTGAACATAATATCACTTTTTCACCATGTATTCATCATAAAATCACATAAACAACCAATTATTCTCACTTTTCAGTGATTATCTTTCATAAAATAAGGATTATTCCATATATAATCAGATATATGACAATATCTATGAGAATACAAGTAATAAACATAACAAAATGATAAAGTAGAGCCTCATTTACCTCAAAACAGAGCTTTTACAAGGATTTAACAGAAGATTTAACTCATGATCAGAGTTTTTCCTAAGAACACCATGAATATCTATAAGAAAAAGAAGAAGAGAAACAAATAGTAAATCTAGCTTCAAACTTAAAGAAACTTACTTGAAATCCTTCATAACAGACGTAGAATCATAGATTTGAAGAGAAATCTAAGTTTAGGAGGGTTTAGTATGAGAGAAAATGGTGAGATATAACCTTAGAACCTTTGAGAACCTTGGATAGGAGTGAAGAAATGAAAATTTTGTGTGAAACCCTTTTCTTATAGAAATTTTTTGAAATTTACTATTCATCGGCGAAATTATTGTTCACGGCGGAAACATTGTTCACGGGCATTGTAACACCTTATGTTTAATTTCAATAAATCATAATTTCACAAATTTGAAATGAAATAAATTTCATTTCAAATAAGGTTCTCAACCCTTGGTTTCATCAAATATTTTTAAAATAAGAAGAGGGGTTACAATTTCTATCAAGTCACTACTACAGGACCCATTCAAATACATTAGTTTCAAATTAAACTCTCAGTCCTATAGCAGTTCCATCCACCCTTTTCACTGAGTCCAGTGCTGATCGTCTTGATTACCTGAAAAATGAATGTAAGGGTGAGTACTCTACGCTACCAAAACACAACCAAACATAGAATCTCACCTCGAGCACATTTCCAACACATTACACAATCACAATCACAGGCAACATTTCACATTCATAATTACAAAACACAAATCCATGCATACGCACACGAGTCACACTCACTATAGCACTGTGATCACATATTTACACTATAAATGGTCGTCAGTTACCCTCGCCTCACGGATACCACGTGGGCAGTCACGGGTCGCTCAACAAAGGTAATGGTCAGAGGTCTAGTCAGGAAGAGAGTGCGTGACCCGTGGTGCACCCGTTCCATAGTCAGTGTCACCACCACTCCCTCTTCCCTAAGGTATTTCTACCGTCCTCATCTCCCACACCCCCTAATGTATCGTTGAACCATTCACAACACATTACAATGGCGTTAACACGCCCATTCACACATATTTCATTCACGCATGCAATAATCATGCTTACACACGGCACACAGCCCACATTACATTCAAATACATGGCACTAGGCCCACATTCATTTCACATTACACGGCACATAGCCAACATTTGTTCACACACCGCAATACATAGCAAAATTCTATCAACCACATATTCTCTTATCCATACACATAATATTCATATATCAGCACATGGCCCACATCATATTTCACAGTAATTTCCTATTCTCTAGTCAGCCACATCACAATATTCAACTAAATAACGGTAAATTGCATACAAAGAGTAGGGTTGAGTCTCCCTTACCTCGGATCGACATCCCACACGTTAAATCCACCAAGAAGCGCTCTCCCTCACAAATTTCGTCCTAAACACATGGAGAAACTCCATGAGAACCTAGGGAAACCACAAAAACAGAGAAAAAAGGTGAAAAATCGAAACCCTAACCATTTAAAACTCACCTCCAAGTGTTCCCCACACAAATTCGAGCTCCAATTTTTCTCCTGAACGGCTTTGGAGGCAATTAATCGGTGGAATAGGGCTTTGGGAATGAGAGAATCCAAGGAATTTCAAAGGGAGAGGGAGAAATCACTCTCCCCGAACCCTAACTCCCTTTAAATCCTTTTCTGGTCGCGACACTCTCGCTACAGCAAGATATTCTCGCTGCAGCTAGGTCCACGCCCTCTCGCTATAGCGAAAAAATCAGAGAAAATTGCACTCTGGTTTCTACAGAATCTTGCTATAGCGCGATCCTGTCGCTACAGTGAGATTGCACCCAGAAATAAACCCCAAACTGTGCCCATTTTCAGCCTATCCAGTCATACATAGACGTATATACACACATCTATGTACTTAATACATATAAACATCATTTTCAAATAAATCAACACACATATGAATATATATATATATATATATATATAAGAACAATAATAATTAATATTATTAAAATTCAGGACGTTACCAGCATTGTTCATGCCGAAAACACTGTGCACGTATACTATACACAAGTTTTACGCATATGTGACGTCAGGATGATGTCACTGATGATGTCAGCGGTCATTGTACATAGGCGATTTTAATGTTCATACGCAGTTTGTACGCGATTTTACTGTTCATTGATACTATTCACATTTTATTTTTTAATATTTTTCTTTTATTTTTTTTATTTTTTAAATATATATTTTTACCAAATCTATTCTAATTACACTTTAATATATCTCCTTTTATTTAAATCAAAATGTAGGATATTACAACTTTCTCACAAGGAGCTGATGAACCTATGTGAAGCATAGGAAAGATATAAATCCTTATTGAGGAAGTGTCCAAATCACGGATTTGATGATGTTACCCAGTTAAACATGTTTTTTAATAGGCTTAGACCGCAAACAAAGATGTTATTAGATGCGTCTATAGGCGGTTCTATGATGATGAAGGATTCTGAACAGGCCATTACAATCATTGATGCATTAGCAACTAGTGATTTTCAAGCCCATCATGATAGAAGCAACCCTCCACTCCAAGAATAGGGGTTCTGGAGTTAGATACTCAAAATGCAATTTTAGCCCAAAATAAGCTTCTTTCTCAATAAATGGAGGATTTGAAGAAGTAAATATCTAAGATGCAAATTGAATCTTCTCCTCATTCTCAACAACAACAGGTAATGAGATGTGATTTTTGTGCAAGTGATCACCCAAACGGTCATTGTGCTATGTCTGAACAAGAGTTAGAGGAAGAAGTGAGTTATTTGAATAATGCTCAGAGACAAGGTAACAACTCTGGTAATTACAATTAGAACCAAGGTTGGAGAGGTAATTAGAATCAGTACCTTGGATGGAAACAAGATGCAAGTCTTTCTGATGAATCCATATTTTATTAAATTTTTACTTGCCTCTTTAGTGTTCTTTAATAGAAAAAGTAGACTTAGAAATCGTAAATAAGATAAAAATCCTATTTAGGTCAAATATCATAGCTTTCTTAATTTTTGGTTAATTTACATTGATTTACATAGATATAATTTGTAATTTTGATCATTTGAATAACTGTGCAGGAATTTCTAGACTTATTCCATGGATTTTTAGCCTTTAAGAAAATTTGAGGTGAAAGTGGTCACTTTCAGAAGTGATAGTGGATAATACAGCAAGCTAGATCCAGAGGGCAGTAGACCTGCACGTAGCCACTATTAGAAGCGAAAGTGACAACTATAGCAAGAGCCACACTGACGCAGAGTGCGCGTAGCCACTATCACTTGTCATAGTGACAAATTCAAAGAAGAATGACAGGACTGAGAGGCTACTATGGATGTCGCCCACTTGACTATAAATAGATTTTTAGAAATTAGGGTTAGAGAGCTTTTTACACTTTTAGATTTTTTTCCATTTTGAAAACACTTGGAGAGCTTAGGTCAGCCTTAGGTGACAGTCAAGGATCCAACCTAAGGGTTGATTTTCATTTTCTCCTTACTTCTTTTTGATTTTTACATTAATGTTATTGATTTCTATTCACTTTTACTTTGTAATTGTAAGACCCATCCTCATGGAGGACTAAACCTTTTGTAATCTCTAGTGAGTTCATTTAGATTCTTAAATTTCTGGGTTTTGAATATAAATATAATTATTTTTCTTCCATGAATTTCTTCTTCCTAATGTTTTGAATTAAATTAATGGTTGAATGAGGGGGACATTGCTTAATTAACCCTAATTCGTTTTAATGAGATTTTAAACTTGAATTACTTAATTCTGGGTTTATTTCTAAGGTTGCATAATCTTGAAAAAACATATTGGAGTCCATTGAATTGCTTAATTCGTGTGGAAGTATAAGGTTAGATTTTGCTTGTTAAATTAACCTAATTCTGGGAGGAAAAAGAAGAGTAATAAATCTTGAGAGGAATAGGGATAGGATCGCGTGAATGAACTAGGGATTGTTGCATCTTATTGATTGAATTTTATAATTTTGTTTCTTGCTCTTATTATTAAAGTTGGAATCATACAAAAACCCCATTTAATTGCTTTCATAACGAATGTTTGTAACATATTTGATGTATATTTTCAATTAAAGTCATTGGAGACAACCTAGACTTACATCCTAAACTATACAAAAACAATTTCTGCATATTTTGATGAGGATTGGCAATAAATCTTTATGCAATCTGAGTGATATCAAATTAGTGCCGTTGCCGAGACTTTGGTGTTAATTTTTGCATTGAGTTTGTTAAACACTCTGTTTTAGTGTTCTGTTTTTGAATTTTTCTACATTGTGAATACATTAGCATTGATATAGCTTCTTAATAGATAGAGTGGTTCTGCGTTTAGGTACATATTTCTGCTGTTTTTCTATAAGTTTTGGGTATTAGTTTTTGCGTTTTTAATTTCACTATTCTACATCTCTAATTTTTCTGCATCTTTGCTCTGTTTGCTGCATAATTCTGCAGAATTTTTAACTTTGTGCTGCGTTTTTCTTTGCATTTATTTTGTGGTTTTTTTTTTCTGTTTCTTGTTACTTAGTACTATTGCTTTATTTTATTGCACCTAGTCATTATTTTTCTGCATAATTGTTACCTGCACTTTCTTGCAATTTTGTTACTTCATTTAGTTTGCTTCTTTTCATTTCTCATAGTTAGTTCTTAATGCATGACTAGATCAAATCTTATAGATTTATATCCACTTGATCCGAAAATTGATAGGACATTTCATAGTAACATTAGAATACATAGGCATTATTCTGAACATTTTGAGGAACTTTCATCTCCTTCATCTATATACTCTTCACCACGTTCTTTAGATTCCGAATTGAACCAAATGGCTAACAATGAAAGGACATTAAAGGAACTGACTGCACCTAACGTAACTTATCAAACTTTATGCATACAATATCCTGACATTGATACTCCTTTTGTTTTTAAGACTGGACTGATACACTTGTTGCCTAGATTTCATGGTCTTGCTGGTGAAGATTTGTACAAGCACCTCAAGGAGTTCCATATAGTTTGTTTGACCATAAGGCCACAAGGTGTACCTGAAGAGCATGCTAAATTAAAAGCCTTCCGATTCTCTCTGATGGATGCAGCCAAGGATTGACTTTACTATCTCTCTCCTAGATCTATTACCAGTTGGGAGAACTTGAAGAGACTTTTTCTGGATAAATTCTTCCCAATATCTAGAGCTACATCTATAAGGAAAGAATTTTTGGGATAAGATAGCTTGAGAGGGAAACACTCTATAAATATTGGGAAAGGTTCAAGAGATTGTGTGCCAGCTGCCTTCACCATTAAATAAGTGATCAATTGCTCATCCAATACTTTTGTGAGGGACTACACCCCATGGACAGAAGCATGATAGATGCCGCAAGTAGAGGGGCGTTGGTAAACAAAACCCCAGTTGCAACTCACAATTTGATTGAAAACATGGCTGCTAACTCCCAACAATTTGGAACGAGGCAAAATTCTTGTGTTACCAGAAGTGCAAGTAAAATCCAAGCTGCTGAACCCAGTAAGCTGAAACACAAGCTTGATGAATTCGCAGCCATGGTAAAGCAATTGGCTTCCATGCATAAGAGTGCTGCTGATGCACCTTCACCTCTTCCACCACCCATTCCAGCTATGTTATGTGACATTTGTTCAGCTACAGATCATTATACCAACAGCTGCCCCACATTACAAGAGTCTGACACTTTGGAAGGTAATCCTCAAGCTTATGCTGTAAAAATTTATACTAATAAGTTTCCTTTTTAGCATTCGCAGCAACAGCCTATTTGGGATTTATCTTCTAATAGATATAACACAGGCTGGAGAAACCATCCAAATTTGAGATGGGAGAGTAACTCGCAACAGCACAACTAGCAACAAGGCAACCAATATCAAGCTCATCATGTTGACCCAAGTAGACCTCATCAATCCCAACATCAACCACAACAAGCCCCACATCATCACCAACCATCTCCTTCATAACCTAGTGCACCCAGAAAAATGAGCCATCATTGGAAGAGCTCATGAAACAAATGGCCATGAACAATATCACTTTCCAGTAGAGAACTAAGGCTAGTATTAAGACTTTGGAGAATCAAGTGGGATAATTAGCCTATTCTCTGAGCCAAATCCAATCTCAAGGTTCAGGAAGTTTCCCTGCACAAACCATTGTAAACCCAAAAAATGTAAGTGTAATCATCTTGAGATCTAAAAAAGTGATGCAAGAGCCCGCAATGACCAAGGATAAAGAAGACTCAAGCTGTACTCCAGCTATAGTTGATCAAAATGGAGAGAAAAATACTCAAGAATAACCAGAACCTGCACCTACCTGCCCAACAAAAGGGAGCAGGAAATGCTGAAAAAGCAGTTCCTCTACCATTTTCTCAGAGAGTCATCCAGCCATGTAAGAAGACTAAGGAAACTGATAAAGAGATCTTAGAGACCTTCAGGAAGGTAGAGGTGAATATAGCTTTATTGGATGCAATTAAATAAATATGCAAATACGCCAAATTTTTGAAAGATTTATGCACCCACAGAAGGCGTCTTAAGGGTAATGAAAGGGTAAACATGGGTAGGAATGTGTTTGCACTCTTTGAGAAACAAAGGTCTTCAATGCTTGAAAAATGTAAAGACCTAGGGACATTTACCATTCCATGCATCATTGATACCTGTAGGATAGATAATGCTATGCTAGATCTAGGAGCATCCATAAATGTTATGTCATTATCTATTTTTACTTCACTGTCTCTTGGACCCTTGCAGCCCACATGTGTGGTTATCCAGTTGGCCAATAGGAGCATAACAAATTTAGCTGGAATTGTGGACGATGTGTTAGTCAGAGTGAATGACCTCATTTTTCCAGCTGATTTCTACATCTTGGATATGCAAAAAGGAGAATCAATGAAGAGTTCTATATCAATTATCCTAGGAAGACCGTTCTTGAAGACCGCAAGAAAGAAAATTAATATGTACGCCAGAACACTTACCATGGAGTTTGGGGATAGCATTATGCACTTCAACATATTGGATGTCATGAAGCACCCATCTGAAGAACATTCTGTCTTCCAAATTGATCTTTTTGACGTTCTAATAGATGAAAAATTTTCTGAATTTTTAGAAGATTTTTCTCTTAATTTTTCTAAATGCATAAAAACTCCCATTTGTGAATATTGTAATAATTCCTTTTTGTGTGACACTTGTATTTCTGATTTTTTAAATGCAAATTCTACAACATTTGATATTGAAGAGATTGAAAAATTAGCAATGGTAGAATATGATTTATTGAATTTAGCAAGTATAGTTGAATCTAACCCCTTTGATTTGAATGTTATAGAAATTTCTTTTACTGAAAGTGTCAAACTTCCCTATATGGAGCAACCTCCCACACTGGAGCTAAAACCCTTGCCAAAACATTTGAAGTATGCCTATTTAGAGGCAGATGAAAAGCTTCTAGTAATAATCTCCACCAAGCTAGATGTTAATCAAGAGGAGAGACTCTTTGAAGTGATAAAGAGGCACAAGAAAGTCATAGGTTAGACACTCACTGATATTCCTGGAATTAGCTCCTTTTTGTGCATGCACAAAATACTGTTGGAAAGGGTGTTAAACCAGTGATGCAGCCTCAGAAGAGGGTGAATCTCATTATTTTGGACGTGGTGAAGAAGGATGTCACCAAGCTACTACAGGCTGGGATCATTTATCTTGTTTCAGATAGCACGTGGGCCAACCCGGTCCAAGTAGTTCCAAAACAATTTGGATTCACTGTGATGAGGAATGAGAAAGATGAATTGATACCCACCAAGGTTCAGAACAGTTGAAAAGTCTGTATAGACTATTGGAGACTAAACCAAGCGACCCAAAAGAATCATTTTCTATTGCCCTTCATTGATCAGATGCTAGAGAGGTTAACTGGTAAGTCTCATTATTATTTTCTTGATGGTTTTTTTGGTTATTTTCAAATTTGTATAGCACCTGAGGACGAAGAAAAAGACCATTTTTACATGTCCTTTTGACATCTTTGCCTATAGGAGAATGCCCTTTAGCTTGCGCAATGCTCCTAGTACATTTTAAAGATGTATATTAAGCATTTTTTTTTTACTTAATGGAGCATTGTATAGAATTCTTTATGGATGATTTCACTGCGTATGGCCCATCTTTTTATGCATGCTTAGTTAATATAGAGAAAGTTTTGAAAAGATGCATTGACACTAACCATGTACTGAACTTTGAGAAATGTCATTTCATGGTAGAACAAGGTGTAGTGCTAGGTCATATTATATCTGAAAAAGGCATTGAGGTAGATCCTACAAAATTAGATGTTATTGCACAATTGCCTTACCCCTCTTATGTCCAAGAGGTTCGTACTTTCCTTCGTCATGCAAGGTTCTACAGGAGATTCATTAAGAACATCTCCAAGATTGTGATCCATCTTTCTAAACTTTTGCAAAAAGAAGTTGAGTTCAACTTTGATGAAAGGTGCAAAGAAGCATTTGATATTCTTAAGGAAGCCCTGACCACCAAGCTGCAAACCAAGCCACTGCTGCAGCACAGGTAACAGCAGCTATTGCCTCAGCTGCACCTCCTCCTCCTGAATACCAAGTGTTGTTAGATCTGGAGTGAATCACCGTTCCAAGGTAAAGAGAGTTTACTTTAGTCTATGAACTTTTTTTTGAACGGTTTGATATGCTATTTAAGAAAGGTTTGAGTCAGTTTTGTTAGATCTCTTTGGTAAAAGTTGAGATATAAATGATTTAATACTTGAAAGTTATTTTTCTATGTTGTAACTACTGATAACTGATTTAATAACACTGAGATTTGGCTGATTTATTATAAACTTGTCTTAGCTGAGCTGATGAAATGATTTTAGCCGTGCTGCATCATGCTGAGATATCTGTCTTGCATCATTATAGAGTCGAGTTATCGTTTAGGTGGGTAGACGTGTAACGGTAGAGCATGCTGAGCTGTATTATGCTGTCTGGATCCAGATATCGGAATGGGTCACTCTCGCACCAGCTCGGTTCCTTCTAGATTACTTAAGCTGTGAAACCAGTTGGAGACTGTTTTTCATGTTGTGCATTAGATGGGCTGGTAATGCATGGGGCTGTTACTGTGAGTAATATTTGCTCTATATATACGATTTCATTTTTTTTGTAAGCTCACCCTTGTATTTTTGTCTATGTCGTTGTGTGCGTGTGTACTCCGATGATCATACAGTGGTACGTGAGCAGATATAGCAGGTGTTGCATCTACTTCACAGGCTTAGGGGCCAGTAGAGAAATGTTAGAAGCTGGAGTCGAGTAATTTTGCATCAAAGTCTTTTTTCCTTATATTTTGAGACCTTATGTAAAGGGAGCTACGTAGTATAATTTTGTATATTTTGAATATTATGAACTAAATGTAATATTATGTTGTTCTATTGGATATTTGTTGTAAGAAACTTTGTTTTATTTTAAATGAGAAGTGAATTTTATATTTATATTCTCTATTATTTATCTATCTTAAATAAGTATGTGGTGTAGAAACAATGTTCTCGGTTCCTTATAAAAGGGGTCGTGACAAGATCCATTGGGTGGGGATTAGTCCACAAATCATTCATCATTAGCCTTATCTTCTGAAAATGCTCACCTTATTGTTTTGACTTGATTTCATTGGCTCTTATGGAATATGCTTATCCAGCTGGGATTAAGCCATAAATGACCTTATCCCTTAATCATGATTAGTCTCACATGGCTCTAATGGGTCACATGGCTCCTTACTACTATTCCTAGCCTACTTTTTTTCATTTACACTTGATTTTTGGGCCTCTTTTTGGGTAATTTTTATACTTGCTCTTTTAATTTCATACTTGCACATCCATAACCTCTACACATAGGCCATCTATCATAAAAATTTCATAATATATCTCTTTGATTTGCTTGTCCAAAATGAACCTTCATTCTAGGTGTTTCTAGGGTTATTTTGGTCAAATTTTACAATTTTATTTATTTTCTATTTTTATATCTTTCTAAATTTCTTATAATTTGCATACAAATATTTTAGATAGTCTAAAATGTTAAATAAAATATTTTTAGATTTTTATTTCCTTTTTATATTACTCGATTATTTATCGATCGAACTTGTTTTGGTAAATTTTATTAAGAAAAATTCTAGTTTTCAAGTTTCTAAGTACTACTTAGTTTTAGTTAAATAAGGTTAACATAATCCAAAATTATTTATAAATTGAGAAAAAAATTGGGGTGCTACAATTAGTACCAATAACATAAAGGTCCAACCTTCCAATGCCCCACCCTAGAAGGGGAGGAGAGTGCTGATGAACATGATAATGAGCAGCAGGAAGCTCAAGGTCAGAGTGATGAGGATGATGATGGAACTGAAAGTGAAGAAGATGAAAATTTTGACTGAGTTTGAGTTTATGATGAATTAGTGTTTAGTTGTTTTATTTGCAGTCATTTAATTTCAGCATTTAGTTTGTTCTTACTTGCAATATTTTAATTTGGATATCTAAACTTATGTGTTTATTCTTGTTTGACTGTTAGTTTTAATTGCTCATTTTGTTTAAACTTTAATTTGGATATTTTGGACTTATGTGTTTCAAGTGGTTGAACTCTTTTGATTCAAAACTTTGTAGATAAACCATATCCAAGCAAGTTTGAAACAATTTTGAAGTTGTTTGACTCTAGAAACACCTAACCAAGCCATGTGAGTGAGTGAAACAAACAGCAAAATAAATTTTGAGAGTCAACACTGTTCATTTTGATTAATTTTGTTTGAGTCTTTAGTGAATAATGATTTGAGTGAAGCATGGAAAGGATTAAGGCATTTGTTTATTTTATTAAGCTAGAGCCAAATAAGCCAACCTTGAACATTGTTATCCCTTGCTAGCCACTTTGGGCCTTAATGAAAATTTCTTCCTAAACACTTAAGCTTAAAAAGAAAAATTATGAAAGATTACCTAACCTAAGTGGTAATGGAGCATTTTCGTGAAAACTTTTGGGTTTAAGTAAAGTTGGGAAGAACATATTCAATGCTCATAGTATTAATATACAGTTCAATTTATAAAGTTCTTTATATATATATATATATATATATATATATATATATATATAAAGAAGAAGAAAAAAAGAGGAGAAAAATCAAAAGCCTCCTTCATGTATTTATAAAGAAGGAGAAAGTATTTATAAATAAAAAAAGGGTAAAAAGAAGAAGAAAGAAGTGAGAGGGTATGTTAGTAAAAATGTAAAAACTCTAAAGTTGACTGAAAATGCTCTCTTACTAATTAGGCTTTTGCATCATAGAAAAACTAAGTTATCTTATAGCCCGACCTCATTACAACCCTCTGAAAGTTCTTAGTGATCCATGCTTAGCTCATTTTTGTGAATGATGGGAGATGGGTAACAAAGTTGATTTATTGTGTTCAGTGTTTGAATTAAGAGAAACACTCACCCTTCAATTCTAATATTCGAGAGTTAAACATTTTTAAGGAAGATTGGTGTTCTTAAGTGAAAAACAATGGATCTTGAGTAATTTCTTGCTTAGGAATGGTTGATGTTTCAAAGTTAGGACTGATGTGTGGTCACCATTTGAAAAACTTTGAAGTCAACAAAATTTTCATTGCATGTTTTGAATCATGCATTTGCATTAATATTTTTTGGGAGGTGAATTTTTTTATTCACCTTTTGTTTGAGGACAAACAAGGTCTAAAGTTTGGGGGAGTTGTTAAGTGTTTATTTTGTATTAATTTTGGTAAGTATTTAGACACTTAAGAACTTTATTTAAATGGAAATTTGGTTTTTAACCCCTTTTTCTATAAGAAATTAAAAAGATATGTAAATACTATATTTTGTTGAGAGTTGTTGGATTTTGGAACCAATTTCTTTTATTTTGACCTTGCAAGACTTAGAAAGATTTTTGGAAGATTTGAAGTCCTTCAACCGCTCAACTGTTATACAGGCACTGAGCAGATTTGTTCCATAGAAGATGGAGGTCTCGGTCTTCAAAGTGCCCAGCGCTTGTCCAGGTGCTTAGCAGTTTAGGTTTCTTAACCATGAAAAATTCTCGCAATCGCTCAGCCGTTCCCTAAGAGCTGAGTAGTTTACTCTCTCTATCCAGATAGTATAAATAGAAAACAAAGATAGAACAAAGGTGGCAGATAGAAAGAAAAAAGAGAAAAACAAAAATAGAGGTCACAAAACTGAGTTTTCAGCCGGGGAAGAAGGAGATTCATCATTTTAGCTCTTTTACTCCATTCTCTTTTGTATTTTAGGATTGACACTCATCACCATGAGTAGATAAACTATTTTTCTGTTGAGATTGAATGTAATCCATCAAACTCTCTTGTATTCCTTTTTTATTATATTTATGATATCTATTATTCAATGTTAGTGATTGTGATTTTGCTCTTAATGCTTTAGATGAACAATTTACTCATCTTTTGATTTTTGACTTTGATTGCAATTGGAAAATATTTTTTAAATCTGATTTGAATCATATCATCTAATAGCTCTAAATGCTAGGAATAGATTTGGAGTTATTAGTTGGTTAGTTCTTGAACTTAATGTAAGGATCATGATTTAATAAACTGAGGAATCGTTGTTGGATTATAATCCTTAGTAACTCTAAATGCAAGGGATTGATTTAGAGTAGCTTAAGAGAACTCAATAGCATTGATTAATAGAATCATATTTATATGACATTTGGAATCAATTGAACTAGATAAATGAAATTTAATCTCAACAATCTCTCTCTCTTGTTGTTTCTTAATTTTATTTACATTATTAAATTTTACTCAATTTATGTTTCAAATCTATGAATATCAAAATGTGTATATATAATGTATATAGTTATTTTTTCAAGATTTAAATAGGATATTAGCATCTACTATTATCTTACAAGTCCTTGTGGTTTGACAACCCTTATTTCATCTTTACTACAATAGACTTAGTCAGCGTGCCACACGTTAAAATTTGCTTAACAAGTCTTGGCCAACAAACTACAACAATTTTTTAGGAATAGTAAAACTTACTGATTCCTTATTTACTTGTTATTGGTTGATCTCGTGTGAATTGATTGACTTGATTCTTAAAACCTACTTGTGATTAAAATTTATTAAAATATATAAGAATGGTAATGTTCAAAAGGATCTTTGATGTGATGAACCAATTTGGGTATTGAACTTGTTTAAGAGTACAATGTGATGTAATATATGCCTGAGTATTAGACTTATTTAAGGGTGTGGTTATAGGTATATGGAAGCTATAGTGAATATATATATAAGTATTATTTATGGTAGACACTTGAAATTCTTATTATGATGATAATTCATTGTTAATGTAGAATTAAGGTTTCTAAGATAAACTAAAAGAAGAGTGATTCATGAAATTATATATTTGAATGACAAAAAAAAAAAACACATGCTTTTGATTTACCTATAGTATTATATGATTAGTGGTATATTTTTTTTTCTCAGCTACCTATTTTCTTGTTTCATGATTTACTTACTTTTAAAGATAATAGAGAACTTATTGGTGGCTATGTTTAATATAACTATTCATTAGGATAAAAAGGTGTATGGTTCCATAGCAAGAAGGGAATATCATTACTTATTAGGGTTGACTTACAATTTACTTTGATTATCCTTTTTTCTCTACAATGAGTTTGTAAACACATTTATAAAAGTTTGTGATCATCTTACCTTTAAGATTCCACTCAACTTAACCATTAAGAGGAGTTACAACTCTCTAAGATCAAACTAATCTCCTAGGATAAGAGGAGGGAGAAATCCTATAAATTTTGATCCTTTAAGGTACTAAGAAGCTTAGGAGTTTGGTAAGGAGGTCCACCTAAAATGAGTGAAGTTTATAGGAATGGATACATAATAAATTAGTATCATTATAAATAAAGGAATAGAGGTTAGAAACCTGTACTATGTAAATTATTAATTCAAACCAAAATATAAGATAGAATAATACATTAACTTTGTTCTAAAAAATTACATGGAATATAAAGTTGTTTACTCTCATTATGCATTCTTTATACATAGTCATGTGATCATATAAAGTTTGTAATGTTAAATAGAATAGTTGTGTGATAAAAATAAATTTTTAAAATGAATTCAACATTTTGTAAAAATAAAATTAAGTAGTATAAAAAAAAGTACATTATTGTGTTATGTGTTTTTGTAAATTTTTCTGATGTTAAGTTATATTGATTTAGTATGATACTAATGAATAGTCTAACATTCACCTTATGCAATATAGTATAAGATGCATTGGATATTGAAGGTAAGATATAAAAGGGTATTTGACACCTTAAACCTTATTTGAATGTTTAGCTAATCTCTAGATTTATTCAAAAGGAAAACTTGACAAGTTGTTTGTAATATGATTGTATGATCTAATTAAATAGTATTCAAAATAGCAAATTTTATTAGTTATTATAAAGATTTTAGTTTGAGATGTCACTATTTATAAAAATAATTCTATCTCCATTTTCATACCTATTTTATCTAAATTTCACAATTTTAAAATTTCCATCATAGTTAGTAATATAAATTTTAGAAATTTGTTAATACAATTCTAGGAGAAGAATGACTCGAAGAACTACAGGAATTAGGGAATTCAATGAAAGAATGGAATCCGAAAAAGATTGTATTGAATGTGCAGAAGAATTGAGAATGTTTACAATGAATCTGAATAATCTCCCTCTACCTTCCTCTTTTCTATTTATAGCTATTCATTATTAATCAATACGACAACAAAATTAACGACAACAGACTTAACAGAACGACAGCTCAGATAACGACAATAGAATTAACAAAATGACACTACATAAACGATACTATATAAAGTCCTGTATCAATACCCCCTTCTCGACAAAATCCTTGTCCTCAAGGATTAAAATGTGGGTACTTTTGCTTTAGATCATAGAAGAACTCCCAAATAGCGTCTTCGGGCAATTGATGCTTCCATTGAACTAGGACCTTGGTAACAGCTCTATTGCCCCTCTTCACCGTCATTCTATCAAGAATTGACTCTGGTTCCTTGCCGCCTATGACACTTGTATTATCCACAGGAATAGAACTTGTTGTCAGCGCCTCTCCTACATGTTTCTTCAGTTGCGAGACATGAAACACATTATGAACTGTAGAATGAGCAGGAAGCTGGTGCTTATAAGCCACTGTGCTAATTCTGTCTTCAATAAGAAATGGACTAAAATACTTTGGAGCTAGCTTGGCATTTTTTTAACAAGCCACAGAAATTTGTAGATAAAGGTGTAATTTTACATACACTAGATCTCCAATCTCAAATGTTCTATCACTTCTGTGTTTATCAGCTTGCTACTTCATCCAATCTTGTACTCTTCGCATGTGGAATTTGATCAGCTTCAAAGCTTCTTCTCTCTTCTACAAACTTCTGTCAGCTAGTTCTATTCTAGATTCCCTTGGTAAGTAAGGAAGATAAGCTGGAGGGACTTGGCCATAAACTACCTCATAAGGGCTAACTTTTATGGTACTGTGATACGCCGTATTATACCACCACTCAGCCAAAGCTAACCATTTTGACCAATCTTGAGAAGCATCTGCACACATGCATCTCAAGAACGTTTCCAAGCACCTATTAACAACCTTAGTCTGCCCATCCGTTTGAGGATGATAGGCAGTTGAAAGGTAGACCTTAACACCTTGAAATGCCATCAAATCCTTCCAAAACTGACTCACAAAGACCAGATCTCTGTCACTATTAATAGAGTCAAGAAAACCATGCAATTTAAACACATTATCAAGAAAACTTTAGGCCATTTCAGTAGCAGAATAAGGATGACTTAAGGCCATAAAGTGAGCTGACTTGCTCAATCTATCCACCACCACATAAATGACTTGCTTACCCCGAGAAGGAGGCAAGCCTTCGATAAAATCCATTGTGATATGCTGCCAAATTCTCTCAGGAACTGGTAAAGGTTGCAAAAGCCCCAGAGAAGTAGTTGTATCATATTTGCACCGTTGATAGACTTCATACCTCATATGACAAAATATTTGACATCTTTTGACATTCCTTTCCAATAGACAACAGATTGCAATCTCTTCAATGTAACATCTCTCCCTGAATAGCCACCAGCAGCTGTAGAATGTAGCTAGAGAAGAATATCAGTTCAAAGATTATCTACTTTGCCAATCACTAGTTTGCCCTTTCGTCGAAGTTCATCACGTTGCCATGTAAAATGCCTATGAGAACCAGCATTGGACTACAAATCTGTGATGATTCTTTGCAAGTGTATATCCTGCTGCCATGATAGCTTAATTCGATCCATTAATTCACTCGCAGGAAGGAAGGTGATGATAGTATTATGTGACCCTGTTTGAATTCAATAGAGAAATCAAACTCCATTAACTTGACCAGCCATTTTTGTTGGAAAGATGTGGTCAGCCGCTGACTAAAGATGTATTGAAGACTTCTATGATCAGTCTTGATAACAAAGTGGGAATTAAGGAGATAATGCCTCCACTTTTGCACAACAAATACCACTGCTAATAACTCCTTCTCATAGGTAGATAGTGATTACTATTGTAAATTTAACACTCCACTAATAAAGGCAATAGGGTGGTGTTCCTACATGAGGACAACACCAATACTTATACCATAAGCATCCACCTCCACTACAAACTCCTTAGAAAAATTAGGTAAAGCCAAAACCGGTGCTCTAATCAAGTGGTCTTTCAATTCTTGGAAGGCAACTTTAGCGTCTAAGGACCAGCAAAAACTGTTTTTCTTCAGCATATTAGTTAGAGGTCTAGCAATACTTCTATAGCCTTCCACAAACCGTCGATAATATCCACCCAGCCCAAGAAAACCCCTTAATTGTTTAATTGTTCTAGGCATAGGCCAATTTTTCACAGCCATGCTTTTAGCTGGATCTGTGGCAACTCCATCTTTTGAAATAAAGTGGCCCAAGTATTCCACCTTCTCAACTCTAAAGTAACATTTAGATCTCTTAGCAAACAAACAATGAGATCGCATAGTCAATAAAACCTGCTCAAGATGACTCAAATGCTCCTCCAAATTGCTATTGTAGATCAATATATCATAAAAAAAACCAATAAAAACTGCCTTAAAAATTCCTTAAACATATCATTCATTAGCCCTTGGAAAGTAGCCGGGGCATTAGTTAGCCCAAAGGGCATTACCAAATATTTGAAATGTCCAGCATGTGTCCTAAAGGTTGTTTTGTGAACATCATCTTCATCTATTCAAACTTGGTTGTAACCAGCCCTTAAATCAATCTTAGAGAATATACTAGACCCATGAAACTCATCTAAGAGGTCATCCACTAGAGGTATGGGAAATCTGTCCTTCACAGTTTGCTTATTAAGTTCCTGGTAATCTACACATAATCTCCAAGACCTATCCTTCTTCCCCACCAAAACCACTGGGCTAGCATAGGAACTGCTGCTATTTTGAATTATGCCACTCTTAAGATAGTCCTTAACCAGTTTATCAATGATGTCTTTCTGCTGTTTTGCATATCTATAAGGCCTTTTATTTACTAGAATAACTCCTTGACCCAAAGGAATTTTATGATCATGGCCTCCTCTTTTAGGGGGCAATTTAGCTGGTTCTTGAAATACTTCTTGGAACTGGAACAGTAAAGCTTCAATCAAAATATTTTGCTCAATAGAAGGAGCATGAGTTGTTAAAGAATATAATAGTGTACCTTCCTGTTGATCACATACTTGTAGCATTGATAGATGAACACCAGAAGCAATTGTTTTCCCCAGTTGTTTTTTGTTCATTGTTTTGAGACCTACATTGGAAGCACCTCTCAACACAAACTTTTTTCCATGAACAAAAAACTGCATGGTTATTTTATCAAAGTTCCAAGTGATATCACCTAAAGTGATTAACCATTCGATTCCTAATACCAAGTCACAACATCCCAATGGAATTAACAGCATATCGAAACTAAATGTGGATCCTTGAATGGACCAAGAAAACTGTTTTACCATGGAAGTTAGATTCACCTTTGCGCCATCTGCAACTGCGACACTTGAAAAATCTCGTCAATTAAACATCCCATTTTCCTAGCCAAGTGGACATCCAGGAAATTATGAGTACTACCACTGTCAATGAGGATGTGCAGTGATTTTTTCTTGTAATAACCCATGACACGCATGGTTTTAAAATTTGCTATACTAGTAAGTGCATGCACTAAAATCTGTGGGTCTATAAAATCAGTCCTGTTAGCTTCATTTTCTTGATACAATTCTTTTTCATCTAGCTCAGTTATCTCTCTTTCATTTGCTTCCATGACATGAAGTTGCAGCTTTTTGTGTGTTAAGGCATGGACAGGTGTAAAGGGTTCATTACAGAAGTAACAAAGACCCTTGGATCTTCTTTCACTCATAAAAAGTAGGGGTGAGGTGCCTAGAGGTTTGTGTATTGGTTTGTTTTTGGATTTTTGCAGATGTAGGTGAGACAACGAAGGTGCCAGAAGAAGGTTTTGAGAGAATAAGTTTTAATGCAGTGCTATTTTTAGGGAATTTCAACAAGCATTTAGGCGTAGGGGTAGTGTTTGAAGCAGATTCATATAATTTGGCCAAGTGAGAAGCCTTCATTACACTGGTTGATTGAAACATGCGTACAACCATCTGAATATCCTGTTTTAAGCCACCGAGAAAACAACTTAGCTTATATTCTTCTGACAATTCTAGTCTAGATACAATTGCATCAAAGTTCTCATGGTAATCAACAACAGAATCTTTCTGTCTAAGTTTCATCAAATCAGCCATAAGATCATCATAAACCTCTCCAAATCTTTCAATTAAAATTTTAGTGAAATCCGACCAAACCGATAAACTATCAAGAGGAAAAGTTTTCACCATAGAAGTGTGCCATTGTAATGCTTTCCCTTCAAAATGAATCACAGTTTTCACATCCTCAGGTGTCCTATCAATTGCGAAATAAGCTTCATAACGATATATCCACTGTCTCACTGCATCACCATTAAAACGGGAAAATTCAATTTGGGCTAACTGCGTGCCACAAGAATAGGTGGAAGAATGTCGTGGAGTTGCTCCTTTTATATGCACGTCCGATCCTTCAACATGTGTTTCTTGATACATTCTTGAACCCGTTCATCAAATGAGGAGTCCATCATGTGCCGTAGTGATGTCATAATCTCCATGAATTTTGCTTCCAATCGCGCTGTGACACGGTTCTCCAACCGCTCTTCTTGTTCACGCAATGCTGCCTGATTTCTTGTTGCATCCGCCATAATGCCGCTGGAAGGTGCCAAGCTGATACCACTGTTAATACAATTCTAGGAGAAGAATGACTCGAAGAACTGCAGGAATTAGGGATCCAATGAAAGAATGAAATCCGAAAAAGATTGTATTGAATGTGCAGAAGAATTGAGAATGTTTACAATGAATTTAAATAATCTCCCTCTACCTTCCTCTTTTCTATTTATAGCTATTCGTTATTAATCAATACGACAATAAAATTAACAACAACGAACTTAACAGATCGACAACTCAGATAACGACAACAGAATTAACAAAACGACACTATATAAAGTCCTGTATCAAAATTCTAGTTATATAAAAAAATCTAATGTCATAAGCAGTAGCTAAGTATAATTAGGATTACAAGTCCTCCTAGTGTCTCCTAATTATTTAAATTTAAAACATTTCTAGTCCACTTGAAAGGAGATTATTCTACACGCTAAAATATGCCATGGCACAATACAGTGGAAATGAAATCTCAACCCTTACCACATTAGCCATAATTACAAGAATAATTGAATGATAATTTATGTTACTTATGATAAGACTTACATCTCCTATGAATATGATGGTATAGTTGACAAAATTGTAGTCCAATATCCCTCATCTCTTGGAGAAGACTAGCCATTGTTGCGGTACGCCCTTAAAGTTCATTCTGCATCCACAAAATAGTTTAAGGGATACAAAACATTCATTTTAGGATTATTCTATTATGAGTAGCTAGGAGTAAAGCAATTTCTAGGAGGCTTATTGATGCATTTGTACTTAGGTTTTTAATTACCATGTTGCTCATCATTTATGAAATGAATTAGGTAATATTGATATTAATTAATATGGTTATTAAATTTACTTTTTTGGTTTATTCTATTAAAGTGATACTAAAACTTTCATTTTAGGATTATGGTGAGCTAAAAGTTATCACTCGAGTTAAAAATACCTCATAAGTACATACAAAATATTGTCAAATACTTTGGATTAGCAACCTTAGTAAATTGTAGTTATCAAATGGTAGAGGTGAAGTAATGTCTTTTCGCTATCATTTTTAGGATACACTATTATCTTGCACTTGGACTTTCACATTCTTAGTGATGTGAAATTAATACTGGAAATGAGTTGTAAATAGAAATACATTTTTTATTATATTCATCAAAGCAATATCCTTATTAGTCACAATGATGTGAGACATTAGACATCACATCATTTTGTTAAAAATAACTCTTTCAAATTTAGTAATGTCAAAGTGAAATTTTCTTCTTGCTTAAACATCAAACAAGCAAATGTCACAAACAATGTCAAGTCAATTGAAGTTATCTATTGATCGTGTATATTTTATCAATTATTAAAACAATGTTAAATATATTCAATGGTTTATAACATTTGGATGTGTTCACAATATGTCTTTCACAACATATGACATTATAATTGTTCTATGCCAATACACATCACATATTTATAATATTCAAACAATTTTAATAGCGGTTGAATTTCAGTTCTAGAAATTAAATAATAAAATAGATAAGTTGACTGATATATGCATGTCCCGCCAAGTTTCACACTTCCATGATTATAAAATTCGTTGACTATTGTAAGCATCATCCTTCACCATTTGTTCAAAAATTTCCTCTAAGCATGAATAACAACCACATCTTTTAGATATTATTATCTTTCATACTAACTCTTTCTTATATCATTTATACTTTGCACAACCTAATGTTAAGGTTGTCTTTTTGTCAATATCACTTCCTTTGTTTAACCTAATAATGATGACAATAAATCTATTTTTTATCTCAATTTCTCAAGTCAATTTCAAAAAATCATCTTAAGTAAAATAAAATAATATATATATATATATATATATATATATATATTAAAATCTATATATTGATAACTTTGTGATAAAAATTAATTATTTAATCACTTATTTGGTGGCAAATGCATCGTTATAATTTATTTTTTTTGTTTCTCATCTTATCTTTCTATATTTACCCAACTTTACAAAAGATTGTGATATTATCCATTGAAAAATTCCTTATATCTATGAGATAGACTTCTTAGTTTGTATATCCACTTTTTGTAATTATTTATTAGTTTCTTTTAGTTGCAATTATAACATTTAAGTTTTGAAAGTTAAAAGTATAATTAACAAGTTTTTGAAATTTTAATTCTATAAACTTCTCGATTTCAAAAATTAATTAATAAAAAATATTTTTAAATATAAATTTTTATTTAAACTCTAACCAAATTGTATCCGAAGGATTAGTGAAAAAGAATGACATAAGAACTTATCATTGATTCAACTACGTAAATGAAAACATTTATCATCGCTATATTAACTTTAAAAGATTTAATCTTAATAAAATTATTTATGAAAAAAAAAAAAAAGAGTTGCAAATTGAAAATAGGGGTGCAAAAGCAACCCGCATGGAACGATTCTCACTTGAAAGGACGAACACAGATTGACCCAAAAGAGCCCACGATTCATAACCATCCTCATAGTCATATTATTAATGGGCTTTGATCACTGCATAGCCCAGCGTTTTACCATGAATTCCTGTGCTCCACACGTGTGACTTGCAGGGTAGCGGATCTATGCCTCTCTCCTGGGCTCAAGAATCCAAGATCTACCACCACAATACTTCTCTCTCCGTGCGGTGAAATTTCATATCATACAAACCGATCACCCTGACACCGCAAAGAGTCTTCACTCCCTCGACGCACTTCCGAGATGGCTTTCATGGCGGTCTTGGAATCCGACCTTCGCGCTCTCTCCGCAGAAGCTCGCCGTCGCTATCCTGCAGTTAAAGACGGCGCAGAGCACGCCATCCTCAAGGTTACTCTTCACCATTGGTGTTTCGTCTCGTATTAGTGCTTTCTGGTTTTAGCTGTTTGTAGCCTCCAAGGTTCTGCTGCATTGCGATTCGATTTTGCAAACAGGAAGGTTGTGCCGCAGTGTTTGGTTATTTTTGGAGCTGTTTTTAAAAGAAGGAAAATTTAACTATGGATTTCAATTTTCGCTTCTTGGCTCGTAGATCATCAAGATTATTGAAATGGCGTGTAACTCGATTGAATTGTTGGCTTTAGTTTGAAGTAACCTTAATGCTTGACACCTGTTTGCTCGGAAAATGAGGAATGCGTGATTCTTTTTTTCAAGGTTTTGAATGATGCTAGAATCAATATTTAAGGAAGAGTGAGAGTTGGAGAATTCTTTGGGGACGTTCCGAATTTATTTGTTAGATGCAGAAGTTTAATACTGCTAATAAGAAATTTTCAAAGGACACTTGTCTGCACATTTTGTCCATTTTATCTTCTTGATAAAGAAAGTAAAAATTATAAAATCTTACTCTTCATTTGTTCACTTGCAGCTTCGTTCATTGTCAAGTCCCAGTGAAATTGCGCATAATGAAGACATATTACGAATCTTTTTGATGGCGTGTGAGGTCCGAACAGTCAAGCTTAGCATTATTGGACTTTCGTGTCTGCAGAAACTGATATCTCATGATGCTGTTTCTCCATCCGCTCTGAAGGAGATTTTATCTACACTGAAAGATGTGAGCTTATATAACTAGTTATACCATATGATGGTTTCTAAACATTCAGTGGGACCTTACCTTTGGCTCTACTCTCTGGAGTCTGGACACATTGATTGTGTTAAAATGTTTGTTTTGTGGCCTAACTATGATTATAGAAACTTTTAAATCTTGTTACCTGGATTCAATTTTTGGGTTTCAATTACTGTGGATTTATGCAAAGGCTGGAACTGGATTTATGTTGAAGTTTCATTTAGTGGGAAGGTTAACTCATGCATCAATAACCTGCATATCTTTCTTTTTCCTGTCCCATGGTTGCTGCAGCATGCAGAAATGGGAGATGAGGGTGTTCAGCTCAAGACCCTTCAAACGATATCAATCATATTTCAATCACGTTTACATCCTGAAAATGAGGTAAGTTTCAACTGCATGAACTGTGTGTTACTGTTTATGTATATTAACTGTATTTTAATAAGTTAATACATGCTAGTCATTATCTAATAATCTAAAAATAATAAATTTGAATTTTTACACTCTATCAATGAACAAGAAATTGGCATATTACTGAAGTAATTAAGGTATTTTACTTGCAGTAGAAGTTTTTTACAGATGCTTTGATACAAGTCAGAATATGGCTCACTTTGGAGAATGTTTACCATGATAATGGATCAAATGTAAATATATAATTAACTATTGATTCAAATAACAACCATCACCTTGCCTTATTCCATAAGGTTCAGTTGGCTTCATGGATCAATCAATTCCGTTGAGCAAGAAAATTGTTTTAAATATAAATTATTATTCTTAGCCATAATCTGATAGGACTGGTGTAGAAATAGGATAAAAAATAAATTTTATTGCAGAATTTCTGCTATATCAGCTGTAGGTTAAATGATAATTCTTCATTTCATTTTTAATTTTTTTACATCTTGATTCTGTAATCTTCTGTGCATGGAGAAAATCTGATGATATAATAGCATTAACAAAAGATGATTCATTTGCTTTTAAGGTTAGTTTTTTATACACCTAGGTATTGTGGCATTGGCGGTTAGACAAACCATGTGGTGCAGCATCCAGCTAAATGGCCCCCATTATTATGTGCTTACTGAAGGAAAATAAGGATAAAAAAAGATATGGGAGGGTAGTTTCATCATATTATGCTGTCCTCATTTTGTCCAATTTCAATGTTTTTATCTGAAAAATAAATAGTCAGGAATTATCTTTGGATATGTGTCTGATTTGTTATATATGACTGCATCTTGTTAATCACAGGATACTATGTCTCAAGCTCTTGGTATCTGTCTCAGGCTTCTTGAAAACACTCGATCTTCTGATAGTGTGAGGAAGTAAGCATACATATATTATTATCATGTTGTGATTTAGCAAACTTTTCTCCGTGGTGACCTTTTGTCCATATTAATTTTATATCCTTTACCAGTTGCTTTATGTTTTTAAAGATGTATAGATTTATCCTTTTTATCTGTAGGTGTTCTTATGCAATTATTTTGCAGTACTGCAGCAGCTACCTTCAGGCAAGCAGTGGCCTTGATTTTTGATCGAGTAGTTTTGGCTGAGTCTCTTCCAAGTGGCAAATTTTGTTTCGGAGGTCAGCTCTCTCGGACAAGTTCAGTTACTGGTGATGTTAACCGTAGCATCAATTTTTCTGAGTATGTTTCCTCCCTCGTGAATACAATTCCAGATCACTGTTCTTTTATTCTTTTTCCTTATATGAAAGTGAGTATGTAACTCAAAATTTTCCTTTTTTAATAGTGTCGTCTCAAGTTGGCTACTTAATTCTCAGGATTTGAACTTAACAGTTATGCTATGTTTATAATCATGTGCAGCTCATTAGATCACGAGTCTGCTTCTGGAGTGCCTCCTGTGACAAGGGAGACTTTAACTGAAACTGGAAAAATTGGGCTGCGCTTGCTTGAAGACCTGACATCTCTTGCCGCAGGTGGATCTGTATGTGCTTATTTGGAACTAATTTTTTTTCTCCCCCTAGGATTAGAACCATGTTATTAGAATTTCTTGTGTGGGTAGTTAGAAACTTATTTAGGTGCTATCATTTTTATTCACATAATTAGTGATGATACTGATATTCATTAAATGCTATTTCTTACTGGATGACATTAACTTTCCATCTGTTCTACAGGCAATTTGGTTACGTGTCAATATTCTTCAGAGGACATTTGCACTTGATATTCTTGAGTAAGAAATATTTTTGTAACATGTGATTCGTCATTTTCATGATCTTTTTTTGCAATCACATATTTGATTGAAACACCTGGGATCATTGATCTATTCTCTTAAGCTAAAATGACATCTAATTGTTGTACTGAAATGATATACAAGTCTAATCTTCATTATAATATTCTTATTCTTAACATGTTTTACAGGTTTGTTTTGTCCAATTATGTGGCTGTTTTCAGAACCTTGTTACCGTATGAACAGGTGAATATGTCGATTGTAATTCTGAATGCTGTTGCTGATCTATACTTGGAATTGTACTATACCCAGATATCTTTTGCTCTTTTATGTTAATATATTAGTTCAAATCTTGTTAGGCTTTACGACGGCAAATTTGTTCACTTCTTATGACTTCACTTCGTACTAATGCTGAGGTAATGAGCACCTGAAACTTTATTCTTTATTCCAATTTTTTCAGTGTAAATTGTAACTTGACATTTTTCATAATTCCTTAATATTAATTAGCTTGAAGGAGAAACTGGCGAGCCTGGCTTTCGTCGTTTGGTTTTGCGTTCAGTTGCTCATATTATAAGGCTTTATAGTTCTTCCCTTATAACTGAGTGTGAGGTAAGTTTTTGATTTCCTTTTCCATCTAGCTTTTAAGCTCATGCCAATTAAGCCACGGAAATGATCAGTGCAGATTTCTTTTTTGGGTTAAAGGAGGGAAAAATTTGGGAATTATATAATGTAAGCATGTGAAGAGTTGCTTCCCAACTGAAAGCTAATTATAAATACCAAACTTTTATTATGTTGACCTTTGATGTCGGCCTCCTTTAGTATATTTTGGATCACATCTCACAAAATTGGTTGATGCTATTCTTTTTATGTTCAGGTTTTTCTCAGTATGTTACTGAAGGTTACTTTTCTTGATTTGCCATTATGGCATCGCATTCTTGTTCTTGAGATTTTGAGGGTAATGTAGTTGTGCTGTATTGTTTTTTTTTTTTTTCCCTTTCATATTTGCTGTTGATTCACTGTGTAAGTTTCTTACCTAACAACCAGAAATGGTGGTTTGTAGGGGTTTTGTGTAGAGGCACGGACATTGCGGATTCTTTTCCAAAATTTTGATATGTAAGTTTAGTCCATGATTTGTTTCCTCATTTGGTTAGGATTATAATTATAGTTACTATAAATAAGGATTAGTCCTTAGGCTTTGTGATTAAATCAGTACATTGTAATACATTTCAGTAAATAACAATTCTCTTTTGTCTCTCTTCTCTCCTTTATACCTAAAACCCCATAATTTCAACAAGAACATGACCTAACTTCATTATTCTGCATTCATTGGTGCTGTCCATTGGCATCATAGGCACCCCAAGAATACAAATGTTGTGGAGGGAATGGTCAAAGCTCTTGCTAGGGTTGTTTCAAATGTACAGGTATGATTTTGACAGCATATGCTTCCAGTTATTTCTCAGTCATGTCTTTGGTCACGGTTCAAAGAAAAATTGAATGGTATAAGTATAACTTTGGTTGTGTAGCTTCGAACATTGCTTACTCTCCTTGTTTGACTTTAATTAATACTTCTTTTAGTCCAGAACTTAAATAACATGCTTTTGTACTTGTGGGTTTCTGTCCATTGTCTGTATGTGAAAATATAATTTATGGTTAGAAGAAGCTTTAAATGATGCTGTAGGTTCAAGAATCAAGTGAGGAGAGCTTGGCAGCTGTTGCTGGAATGTTTAGTAGCAAAGCCAAAGGTATTGATTTTCATATTTTGGTTGAACAATTTTGTTATCCGTATCTCTATTTGTTTTGAAGTCAAAATGTCAAATAGTTGTTTTGACTCTTATTTACCCAGAGTATTATGTAGAGGTCAGTGGCAAGTCTGATAGTAGGCAAGTCTCATAGTAATCCTGTTGGGAGGTTTATTTTTTTTCTGTCTATTTTGGGTGATTCTTTGTAGATATCAGTTCCTGTTTCCATATATTGCTTTTTAGATATTATGCCAACTCTCTGTTGATTATGGTGTTCCTTAGGTTTTATTTTCTTTTAGAATTGTGTTTTTTCATATGTTAAACACATTTAGCTGATAGGTCTTATGTGCTGCTGGTGTTGTATGTTTTATGTTCTTTGTATTGTTTGCTGTTTGGCTTCTTCAAAGAGGATGCCCTTTCCTCTATTTTTGTATTCTCTTTCCATTCTTATAAATTCTTATTTTTCGTATTGAAAAATTAATCAAACTATCAACACCTGTTTGAAATTCAGAGCTCATGTCTGGTCACCTTTAGGTTAGAATAATTTGCTGGAATGACTTCTGTGAATATGATTTTTTTATAGAAAGAGAAATTTATTAAGACGTGAAGTCGTGAATCACAGAGATCAAGGAGTACACAAAACCTCTCCTAAACAGAAGAACAAAACATAAAACACAAATACGAGAATACCAATGCAACAAAGTTTCCTAATCCCTCAGCATATCTGTTACAGAAACTTCATATAAGGCCATGAGCTGTGCACCAAATTGAATAAAAAAGTCAAGTAATGAACCAAAGAAACCTCCTTAAAGATACAACAGTTCTGCAGCAACCAAATACCTCATATTTTACCATATATTGCATGCACATTGCAAAATCTGTATACACCTGTGCACCAAATGGATGCCAAAAGTCAAGTGATGAACTAAAGAAACCTCTTTAAAGATACAATCAGCAACCAAATACCTCATTGTACCATTGATTGCAAATTGCCACATCAGTAATATTCACCAACAAAGAACATCTATAAGAACCTAATCTATCAAAAGTTAGTCCATAGATCTGGGACACCCAACTTTCACTGAAAATACCAAATAAGGAGTGCTGTAAAGAAACTGCAGTAGAACAATGCAAGCACAGTTGAGGTGCAGATTGTGAGATATCGGTGGAAATCACCTTATGTGGCCTATGAACCCATGATATGTCATTAGTACTAATTATATTAGGTAATGGATTACAAAAAAAAAAAAAAAGTAAAATACTTGACCATAGAGGTAGCCTTGAATTTCTGCAATGGTTTATTAAGAAGAAAGTACCACTATATGTTTCTCTTTTGCCTTCTAAAAGAAGAAACGTATCCCTATTCAAGTAATCAATGAGGAACTGAAAAAAAAGGTTCTACATGAACATTCCCAAGAAGGATTGAGGAACTGAATCCCTTTATTTGGGTGTGAAGATAAATGGGGCCAAAAAGGAATTTTGATTCAGAATATTCACTGTCATATGAATTAAGAGTGGATGTCCCATGAAAAAGCAGAATCTTGGACACTAAACATAGTTGAAAAGGATAATTATGTATATCAAGAAATACAATAAAGACAAGGAAAAGAACTAGTTAAAGGAACATTTCCTACCCATCGGTCCTCCCAAAATTTAATGAGATTTTTAACCCACCATAAGGGAAAACAAAGACTTTAGGTAGCTCAACTTTGAGAAATGAATTTTCAAGCACAAAATGAGAGTCTCAGATGACAATGTTGGCATACTGTCCATTTGGGTCTATGCCATACTGACCATACTAACCACAAATTAACTGGGGCCAAACTGAGAGCCACCTTACATTTCATTTTAACAAATAAATACTAATGCAAAGTCTTTGCTAATAACATAAAGCACACCTTAAGATATGTAATCCATGTTGTACGTTCTAAGTTACTAAACTGTATGTAGATATATTTTGCAGCCCATTTTTTCCTCTTATTCTATCAATGTACATCAGTGAGAAAAAGAAAGGGTATTAGAGCTACTGCAGCATCTCACAGAAAATATAACAGAATATAACATATATTATTATCACATAAAGCTAACCCTTCAGCCTTCTTCCCAGTGTCCCTGTGGTCCTCTGTCAAGCCCAAGGTAGCGTAAGGCAGCATTGAGTGGAAAAGAAATCCCTACTTGTAACAAATCATAAACAATAGTGAGGAGAACATCTATTTCTTGTCTAAAATTTATGATCTCTTATCCCTTGATTGCTACAATTATCTCCACGTTCAAAAGTACTCATGGACTTCAAAAATTTATCTGATTTAATTAATTTCAAGTCCAAGGTGGAAATTCCTTAAATTTTACTCAAATTTTTATTTCCTTGTTTGTTTGAAAAGATTTGCAATAGTCTTTTTATACAAAACCCCTTATCATGCATGTCCCATCCTCTGAGTGGCTCACGGTTACTCCTAACTTTTGTATAATAAAATTTGGTTCATCTGAATGTAAATTACAAAGTCCATAAGAGTCCAAGTTCATGATTATTTTTTACTAAAAGTTCAAGGAAATTTAATAAAACCTTTCTTGCTTGAAAAGTTTGATTTTGGAAACTAAGTTTAGACGATATCACACATTTGTTTTCCTTTTTAGCTTGTAGAAACCAGATTAAATAGCGTAACTTAGGGATTAAGTGATAAAACTGCAGAAACGCCATACTGTTTCCAGAAAACTGTTCCATTTTTCAGAAAATCCGCTTTGTACTGCTGAAATTTACCAATTAATTCCTTTAAGTTTTAGTTCACAATTCCAGGTTTCTTTTCCATGATATTCACGGCTCATAATATCAGATTATATGAAAAATTAATTATTTTAGAAAAGGAAATCAAGAACAGCATAAAATAGGTAGCAGCAGAAATTAAAGGAATTAGTTTGCAGAAAATAAAAGTTAGAGCAGAATGTTAAGCAAAGGTAAAGGTTAATGACTATAATAAAAGGCTAGTATGAAGAAATATGAGTGTTAGATTGCTGGATTATAAAAGCAACAAATATAAATTGCTGAAAAATAAAAGTTGGATGCAGAAAATAAGGTAAGTAGCAGGAATTTAAAGGTCAGTGGTTAGTCAAGTTAGTTACAATTAACCCAATATTATCATCATCAAATAAACATTAGTCACAGGGATTATATAGGTAATACTTGACATAATATGAAAAATAAATGAACCCTCCCCTTACTATATTCCACGAACAGAACATAAATTTACGGTTAATGGATTAAATAACAGAAATCAATTAAATTTATTCTTTTAAAAAGTTGGAGGGCTGTCTAAATCACACTTTTTAGATGTTCCTTTTAATACCTTATACTCCTTTATTGAGTTCAACTTAATCACAAGGCTTAAGTGATTTCATCTACCAAACAACAAATAAAATTAAACCATAATTACTTTGGTGATTTTAGTGGATTTTTGTATTCATTTTAGCAAGATAATGGTGTGAAAACAAAGTCTAATAGTTCTAAAGACACATAAGGGATGCCCTCAACACTAACACAAGTTCAATTAGCAATTATTTCCTTAGTTTATGTAAAATATCCCCCTCCCTTACCTTGATTGGCCTTGATTTGATTTTTCTTTTTTTTTTTTGGCCTTTTGATTGGTCCTCCTTGATTTCCCTCGCACATGCCCTCCTTGGCTGGTTGGAAGCTTATTTGGGACCACAAAATCTAGCTTGATTGGTGCCTGGTTGCCTAATCAATTTGATTCTTTTGGCTTATTGCTTACAGTCTTGGAGTCTTAATAGCATAGGATATTCTGTTATCTTCCAAGGACTTACTTTTTGACCTTTAGCTTTTGTATTTGACAAGTTTTGGCACAGTACGTTAGCTTCCTATCAGTTGGTCTTAATTGCATGCCAAGTCATCCCAAGAGGGCTTAGTTCACATTAATCTTAATTTTATTATCCATTGACTCTTCTGACTACCCCTTTGATCTAATTTAGACTCACTTGCTGGACTTAAGGTTGCACTAAATTGTGGATTTATTTGCTGGCCAAATCAATTAAATTTCCTTGGCTTTTAGTTGGAGTTCGACAGATATTTGGCCAGTGTCCTTGTCACAGTTTCTAGTTCCATTATGGCATGAAAAAGTCTTTGTTTTGGTCAAGCTCTTCATTTACTTTTGTGTTGATCAAGCCTTGACAAATTATTGGTTCCTTAATCTTTAGTCCTTGGACCTTTCTTCAAGGTTCAATCGTTGGTGTATTGGATAAGATCCCTGTGTTTATTTCCAAAATCGCTTAAGAGAGCAATTTCACTTGACAAATTTGCTGAAGCCAATTGGTCTAGCAAAAGGGTCGTCAGCAGAGGAAATTCACTTTGGAAAATTGCAAATTTGTTTGAGCGAATTTAAACCAGTATAAAAGCTAAAAATTTGCTTAGAAAGACAAGAAAATAGCTTAAGCAAATTTATAAGTGAAAATCCTTACTCGTTAAAAATTCTAAAGGTTTATGGTATATAAAATAAATGGATTTTACACAGACAGAGCGAGGTTCCAAAGGAAAGTGCCAAAGCCACTTAGCAGCCAGAGGAATGCTATTATACACCAAATTACCAAGTCCCAAGCCCCCTATGGAAGTTGAGTGGAATAATTGTTCCCATTAGCATGCTTGGTATATGGTCAGGAATGGAAATACTGTTCTATCGTATCTCTACATCTAATATGCATAATTAAAGGCAATGATCGTGATGGAGAATGTAATAACATCATTGCAGTAGTGGGGGCAATGGGGTAATTAGAGGAGGGTGACTTTGGTGGCAGTTGTTGCAATTGCAATGGCAATAATTGGGGTGATGGTTCTAAAGGTTGGTGATTGAAGGCAAGTGGCAATGGGTGAGGATTTTTGTCATTTCTAAAGAAGATTTTAAGTGTATAATTGTAATGTATTTAATCCTTGGGTGAATGTAATAGGTTTCCTTCCAACTTTGAGGGAATGGGCATTGGCTTTGTTTAAATATTAAGTTATTAGTGTTAGGAGCATTATTATGTTATGAGTGTTACAAGGTAAGACTTGGCTTGCATACACTTCTACGTGACGTAGATTATTTGTATAAATAAGAGTTATGGGGTTAGTATTTTGACCTAGATTATTCAGAGTTCTATTATTGAAGTGCATTCTCTTTTTCACCTTTTCATCTAATCCCTAGAAATTTCACCACCTTCATACTAGTTACCAAGCACTTTTGGCATTTTCCCCTTCATGGTAGTTAGTAGTTACCAAACACACTTTTGGCTCATTCCCATCCCTCCACCCCATTAATGCAAACCAAATGTAACTTCAATCTGCTTAAAGTTCTGTACTTGATAGTGGTGAGCTTATATTTACTATTCTGAGCTCATTAAGGCTTCCACGTGATAGTTTGTGGTAGAGATACAATCATATGGGAATCATTCTTCTGTGCTTGCTTAACAGCTTCATCTTTATGTTACATGGTTCTTGGCTGTTAACAAGTTTGTTTGAGTTATTTGGTAATGTATGATTTATCTCCATTCCCCACAGACTAAAAGTTATTTTTATATCACTAACAATCTTCAAAGTTATATGGCTTCTCACACTAAAATTTGATACAAATTTATAAATAGACAGCAAGAGAGAAATGGCCGTTGATATTAATCAGACTATATTTTGCCAACTGGCCAACTTTCGTTAATGTAAATTAGAATCTGTCTTGAAAGTCACCATAAAAGAAATATTAAAATATGTATGACAATAGTATATTTGATTAGGTTGATTCTTTGTTATATACAATTCTGTGCTCTGACTAAACCCTATAAAAGTTACTATTAGAAGTCTTTTACTTAAACCTGCTGGTTATTAAGTTCAGCAGTGGCTTGGGACGTGAGGTATTTGAAGGATTCGTGAATGAAATGTTCCTTCTGTAGGTATTGAATGGAGTCTGGATAATGATGCATCCAATGCTGCAGTCTTGGTTGCCAGTGAAGCACATGCCATAACATTGGCAGTTGAAGGTCTCTTAGGGGTTGTCTTCACTGTTGCAACTTTAACCGATGAAGCCATAGATATTGGGGAGGTGACTATATTCTTTCTTTATGTTGTTTTTCCATTTTCATTGTGTTTTCCTTTGATTATGTTGCTTAATGGCCTACTTTCTCTGTGTCCTTTTAGCTTGAGTCTCCAAGATGTGAGAATGATCCACCTGTGAAATGGACTGGGAAAACTGCAGTTCTCTGCATCTCAATGGTTGATTCACTGTGGTTGACAATACTTGATGCATTATCCCTTATTCTATCAAGGTTTGTTTTTATGCATGCATTTAAATAAACATTGACACTAATGGAATGCTTTTCACACTATTCAATAACCTATCATTGAATTTGAGTTTCTTCTATCTCAACCTATTAATTATTAATTGTGTTTATCTTGAATGTAAAATTTTAGAAAAATTGGACCTGAATAGCCATAGTTAGTATTGAGTCATACAGATCATCGTTGTTAATAGCGTGCTATAGCGGTGTTATTGCTCCGGCGCAGCCATCGGCTACTACGTCGCGGGGCGTTTGTCACGTTGCATTGGTTGCTGAAGGTAGCAACCATACACGGGAATAGTTTGCGTGCCTATTGGGCGATTGGGGAAGGGAAAGTAAAATAACCCTATTCTATTTTATTAAAATGATGCATTTTCATTTAATTCTATTTTTTTTAAATTGTGCGTTTTGATTAATTTTAAGGTTAGAAAGGTCATTTACTACCCTTTATAAAACCTATATATTTAATCAACTTCATCTTCTTTGCACGCTCTTCTGTGCAAGTTGGGTTGAGGCAAAGTGGTTTCTCATTTTCTTCCCTCCTCACCAGCTTACCCATTCAATTTTACCGGTCAAATCAACTTTTCCAGGGTCTCCTGTCTGGTGTTTCCTTTCCGGCGTCTCTGTTCACCAAAGAAATCAGTTTTTCCAACATTTCTCTTGTTTTTTCGTTCATTGATCACTCTTGTTTCAAGCTCTTTTTTCTGTTCATCCTCTGCTTTGCTGTTCATGCTCTGTTTTTTCTAGTCATCCTTTGTTTTTCTGTTCAAGCATTTTGTGTAGCATATATAATATGCATCAGTGTTGTTAAATGGCGGCCATGGCAGAATTCAGTGGCAGTTTTTAACCCTGTGTTATAGCGTTAGTGTCTTTTGGCATTTTTCCACGGCGGCTGTTACGTGCATGGCAGAAAATGTAGAAAAATGGCATTTTTGCAGGAAAAATTGAGTTGGGCCACAGACTCGACCCGGTCCAAAGAGAAAATCTGTGAACCCAAACCCTAAGTCACATATTTTCTTCATTTCTTTTCTTCATCGCTATTGTGCCGCGGTGGAGTGGAGGTTGGCCTCGTGATGCTTGCTATGGTGAAGTATTTCTTTATTTGCAGAGGTTAAGCCCTATTTGTAGACAATGTCTTGGTGTGGGTGTGCACTTTTGAAGTGTAATGAAGAAAGAGAGAGTGAAAGTCCGGTCTTGCCCTTGCTATAGTGTCATTTTGGGGTTCTTTAAGGGAAAAATGGACTTTTTCCACTTAAAATTTTTTCCTTCCCTTCTCAAGCAGTAAATTTTTTAAAGGGTAAAATTTTTAGGGTTTTCTCTGCTCTGTTTTTCTTCCTTTTTCTCTAAAGTCAACTTCTCCTTCACCATTTTTGCCAGAGAAAAAATCCTTTCTGGCTGTTTTCCGGCAACTGTGAGTGGAAGGCCATGTTTTTCAACATCCATTTTCCCTCTCCTATTCTATTTTTTTTTTCAATTCTGTTTTTCCCTCTCCCATTTTTTTTGTTTTTCCTTGTTATTTTGTTTTCTTGATTCTATTTTTCTGTTTTCACTTCCAAGTTTCCTTCTCCATATTTATTTTTATTTCTCTACTTTTCTGTTATAACTTCAGCTTTTTTTTTCACTGTTTAGCGACCATTTTATTCTTTTTTTCTCAAAACCTTCCTTCTTTTATATGTAGTTAGTTTCTATATATATATATACACACATATATATATGGCATCCGCCATAATTTTATGGCAGTCTTTTTGCTTTCCGCCATGACATGCCATCCTCCATTGATAACATTGATATGCATATTACAAATTTTTAAATAGTTGTCATCTCGTTACACGTTATTCTGCTATAGTGTTTTAGGGGTCAGGCGCTATTTGCTGTTATCCGAGATTAACAACTATGATACAGATGGAACATGATCTTTCTGATTCATCTGAAATTGAGTCTGACAAACATGGTGGGGGGCTTAATAAATCTGCTGAAATTCGCCCGTAACCATCCTATAAAATATTGTTCAGTGATCTAAGACTTTTTTTATGCAGTGCTGGTTTCAATTAATCTTAAATTCTTAACCCTATGTTATTTCTTAAGATTTAATATATCCCTTAATGTCTGACTTGTGGTTAATTGTAAGGTCACAAGGAGAGGCCATTGTGTTGGAAATATTAAAGGGATATCAAGCATTCACTCAGGTAACTCAGTTTTGGTCCCCTTTTTAATTATTTTGTGTTTGTGTGACATTTGAACTTAAAATGATGTATGAACTATATGATTTCAAAGGCCTGTGGGATCCTTCGAGCTGTAGAACCTTTAAATTCGTTTCTTGCATCCCTTTGCAAATTTACCATCAATTTTCCTGTTGAAACTGAAAAAAGAAGGTATGGCTTTTTAAATGTTGAGTTGGTATTTTCTATTTATCATTTATTAAGGTGTCTTACAAGAATTCAAGCTGACAGTACTGAGATTTTGGCCTAAATTTGAGATTTTAGCAGTACTTTGCCATCTCCTGTATCAAAACGGGCAGATCTATCAGTTGACCAGAGAGATAGCATTGTGCTTACTCCCAAGAATGTGCAGGTGGTCCTTCTGGTTCTGTGTATGGCAATGTGTACTTTTTCCCCACTTGACTGTAATTTTGATTTTCTCCTGTTCATTTTTCTCTGTGGATTTGTATTTTTGATTGTGTCATTGCAACTACTCATACTTTTCACACACACTGATCTTGTGAACTAGGCCTTGAGAACTCTTTTCAACATTGCTCATCGATTGCATAATGTTCTGGGCCCATCCTGGGTTTTGGTAAGTTATATTTTTCTCCTCTTATTTGTTGTGTTGATTTTTTTTTTCAATGAGTGATCATGATGAATACTTGCAGGTTTTGGAAACTCTGGCCGCTTTAGATCGAGCAATTCATTCCCCTCATGCCACTACTCAAGTAATTTTATCTATTGTTCTATTATTCATGGTGGTAAAATGTCTTATATCAGTTAAAAATGAAATCAGAATATTCTTTATAAGACTTGAGCAAACGTCCTGCTGAGTTAGTTTTTAGGAGTGAATTAGGCCTAATTTTTTAATATTATATCAGATATCAAAGGTTGTCCAGTTTGAGTGTTGGGTCATCGATGAATTTAGTCCTGGGCATGAGGGGAGTGTCTTAAAATGTCTTACATTGGCTAGGAATAAAGGCAAATTTCTCCTTATAAGACCTGAGCAAATCTCCTCCTATGAGCTAAATATTGAGAGTCAATTAGGTCTGATTTTTTAATATAAAAACAATTGGCTTCAATTTCCATGCAAGAGTTTTGCAGAAGCCTGAAATACTAAATAGTAACAAGTAAGCCTTTGATCTTGCCTTGATATATAGACAATATGTGCTTATAAAAATATAGGTCCAAGCTATGATCATGTAAATGATTAAATGGTCTGGTTATTTGATTTTAAATTGCTAAATGAGAAAGCAGTGGATGCAAAATATCACTTTTAAGTTTCGTTGTAATTGTTGTTTGAGATTAAATTCAAAACCATTTCAGGTTAGGCCCTTCTCATAAGTTTAAGCTTTTTGGATAATTGATTTTCACATCCCTTTACTGGCTATCAATATTGAAATTAACTTTTTGCAGTCAGCACAAATTAGTGTTGGCTCTATGCTTTGTTCCATCTTTCATCTCTAAATCTTAGTTCAGCTTTTGTTCTCTTTCATTCCTTTGCTGACCAACTTTGGTTGCTTTCTAAGTTTGTTGTTGTCTTTTGTCTTTTTTATGTTTTGGAGGATATCTTATTCTCTCTCGAGTGGAATTTTAGCATTAATGCTTTTCTCTTATTATCTTTTGATAAAAGTTAAAGGTCATACCACTTTGTTGCATATTGCAGTTGTTTTGCTGTAGCATAATACAAGTTCCTTTTTGAGTCTGCTCACCTTTTTCATGAGTGACTGTTCTTGAATAAAATGTTGTTAGGACTGTTGGATTGGGGATTCCTCTGTCTCCACCCTTGCCTTCATAGCCTTTCCATTCTTTGTCAATACATGATACAGTAATAAATACAATGCCTAGAATCTCTATTTCCTTATTAATTTGTGTGACAGAGAAGCTACATGTTGAAATCTTTCTTGCTGATGTGATGTTGCAACTGTCCTAAAGGAGTCACCACCACCGACACTAGAATCTTTTCATTTGTTCTTTAACTTTGATAGATGAGTGTGGATTATTGATAGCCCCAGTGAATTTCTGTGTAAGCCCTGCTTTCACTTTCTTTCCCACTCTAAAATAGAGTGCAATGTTCCTTCATGTGGCTCCCTCCAAGATTCTTTCATTTTTTAGCAACTTTGAATAGAATCATATTTGAATGATTTACTGCAAATTAGGTGACCTACAAAGCTCTTTCTTTCTTCTGACATATATCAGGTAATACTAACACAATGTTGTTTAATGTCGGTTATGGCGGCACCATGACGGAATGGCGTGGCGGAAATGATAGAGGCCGTTACGAAGATGGTGTGGCATGGTGGAATAACGTGGCGGTGCCATGGCGGCCGTTACGAGCATGGCGGTAACGGCCGGCCATGGCGAAAATCATTAGAAATGGCGTTTTTTTTTTAAAATATGGTTTTTCTGCACTTTTGGGCCAGATCCGACCCGACCCAGTTCAGAACCCAACCATAAATCCAGGTTTTTTTCCCTCTCTTCTCCTTACGATCTCACTCTCCCTCTCTTTGCGATTGCACTCTCTCTTTCTGCGATCTCACTCTCCTCTCTGCTCATCTCTTTTCTCTCTGCCCTCCATCAAGATTTCACTCTCTCTCTCTCTCTGCTGAGATCTCTTTTTGTCTTGGGCTCCTTGGGTTTTTGTTTTGGTGCATTTGAGTCTCTATTTCCGGCAACTGCAGCTGCAGCTCCATTTCGGTCCTGCTGCTGTGTGATGCTACGCCGCTGCTGTTCTCTCTCTAGATTCTTTCGGTGTTTATGTTGTTGGGGCTGTTTTTGCTTGTCAATTTAAGTTGCTAAACTTACGGCTTAATCTTTTAGTCTTTTTTAAGGGAAAAAAAGACTTTTTATCTTTTAAAAATAAACTGAATTTTCTTTTTTACCCTTAAAATGACACAGTTTTAAATTTTTTTAAAAGGGTAAAATAGTCTTCTCATTAAAATATATTATCTAACTTTTCTTTTTCCTTCTTCCCATCTCTCATCTTCATCTTTGCTCTTGTTTTAGTGGGCATCTGGCTTTATTTAGCTTCTCTCATCTTCATATTTATACTGTTTTACATCCCCTTTCCGATCCTACTTAGAATTTCGATTTTGATTACCATACTTTACATCACAAAATCAAGAAAATATTATTCAAAGTCTTGATTCTCTCATTTTCCTCTCTCAATACTTTTAATCCAAATAATATCAACCACTAGGAACTATGAGCATGAATCTGTTTGACTCTCAAGAAACATAAAAAAATCTTAATTCACTTTTACTATGGTCTATGGGTGGTGTAATTGTTGCAAAAATTTATGGTGAGAAAATGCTTTTTAAAAGAAGGATTAGAAGGATTGACAATGATAATTTGGGCCATAAATGAAGAATTTGATAGGTAGACATTAGTTGGTTAGATAAATAGTTAGAGGTATATTTAGTTAATCAAAGAGTTAGTTAGTTAGTTGATAATTGCATATTTTGTATTGAATTATATTTTGGATTGTAGGTTATGCTACATATATTTTGAGTTAATTATTTTCTATCATTTTCTGTGATCTATAGTTTTTTTTTTATATATTTTATTAAATCCGCCATAACCCGCCATGGCGGCTGCCATAACTTTATGGCAGTTTTTTTGGTTTCTGCCATGAGCCGCCATCCGCCATTGATAACATTGTACTAACATGAAATAGTTTGCTTGCCTTTTTTGACCCTGTCCAATCGCTTGATCCATCAACATCATTTTCCTAAGGTCAACTTCAGGGGTTTTGGACAACAGATGAAGAAGTAGCTGTATATTAACGTCCTATTTAGTCTTTTCTGTAGAGTATCTGCCAAGGAGTCTTTTCAGCTAACAACTTTGTTTTAGGACATGACTTTCCTTTTGGACCACTCTAGTGGTTGGTAAAAGGTCTCTTTAAAAGGTGCCCCCACCAAATAATACATGAAGGGATTGGGGAGCCTTATCTTTTCCGACTTGTTTGTTTGTTAGGTGGTCTGCTCTTCTTGTATGGGCCTTGTGCCTTTGTCGACTGTTAACCAAAAAACAGTGGTGGAATAATCACAAACATTTATGCTAGTTAAATAAATCAATAGCTAGCTTAAAAAGCTGCTAAAGATCTTGTCAAACACACTTATAATAATTTTTTTATTTATCAAAATAATTAAACATCCTCACCAAAATGATTCTTCTTAACAACAAACTACTAATATATTTTACTCTTTTAAATAAACTTTTCAACACATTTCTTGTAATTGGTCAATTTTTTTTCAAAGTTGACACACCTTGAAAATAGATTTTTTTTGTAAATTACATTAAGATTTTAAAAATTACGATTAAAATTCTTATTCTTATGAAAATTATTTGTATTTTCTTAATTCTCTCTTATTTATTCCCCTTAACATTTCCTTCTCTGTCTTTTTCCATTTTGTTCTTTGTGACTCTGTTAACTAGGATTTCTTTTCCTTTCGTGTTATATTCTGTAACTTCTTACTTCTAATACAAGTATATGACATTTTTTCCCAAGTATTTGTCAAATTAAATTCCATATGCTGCATAGTTTTGTTGGAAATTTCTTTTAGGTGTGTCTTATACAGAAACTTACACAGTTCATGACAATTAAATCTGCAGGAGGTCTCTACCCCAGTCCCAAAGTTCACAAGGGAGTCTTCTTCCCAATACAGTGACTTCAATATACTCTCTTCTTTGAACTCTCAGGTGAATGAACCAATTTTAGTTTTGTTTGGTGGTAAGCATTAAAGATGACTTTCAACTATTACACTCAATTTAGGTTGGGCATGATTCATGAATATCGCTAACTTCTCTTTATTTTTTTCTTGTAAATCTTTTTCGATGTTATAATGTTGAGAATGCACGTTTGATTTTATTGCTAACCAAGTTTTCATTCTGTTTCTTTCTTTATTTTTCCATTGGGAATATATGGGCTAGTTGATCTAACCTGGTATTATTTTCTGTTTGAACATTGAAAGCTTTTTGAGAGCTCTGCTCTGATGCATATATCTGCTGTAAAGTCCCTCCTCTCGGCATTATGTCAACTTTCACATCAATGTATGCCTGGTACCTCAAGCAGTTTGGGACCAACAACTAGTCAAAAAATTGGAAGCATCAGCTTTTCGGTGGAAAGAATGATATCCATCCTTGTGAATAATGTTCACAGTATGTAGTTTCAATAACTATTAAGCATGATAGTAAATCTTTTATGCTGGATGTTGTGTAGTTGTTCATTCTCATGTCTTTTATTTTTCTCAGTAGATACTTCTGAGTTTTGATATTTAAATTCTGTTCACTTAATAGGAGTTTATGAATATTTCATTCTTGATGTTTTTTTGTTGAGTGAAGGTATTAAGATTGTTATATTATCCTTTTTTTCACTGCAGGAGTTGAGCCATTTTGGGATCAAGTTGTTGGTCACTTTCTTGAGGTTTCCTTTTCTCTCTTTTTTGTTTCTTTTATGTGGCAATGTTAGTTTCATGTTTATCCCTTCTGATATTTTGACGTACTTTTGCAGCTTGCTGATAATTCAAATCCACATTTGAAAAACATGGCACTTGATGCACTTGATCAATCTATATCTGCAGTCTTAGGTTCTGATCGATTCCAAGACTACAAACAATCCAAGTCTCTTGAAACATCACAGGAAGTGAGACCTTCTACCTTTTTTATAGCTGGCAGCCAATGTTTTATTAAAAGCAGCACTTAATGTGTGTCCATGATATGCAGATGGAAGTCAAACTTGATAAGTTGAGGTCTCTTGAATGTTCTGTCATATCTCCGCTAAAGGTTCTTTATTTTTCTACTCAAAGTGTAGATGTTCGTGTTGGATCTTTGAAAATTCTTTTGCATGTCTTAGAGGTAATACTGTTTGGTCAAGTTTTGTTGTCATTTTTATTTCCTTATTCTTTGTTTGTTTACATGATACTATTTTTTCAAATGCCTCCAGAGATATGGGGAAAAACTTCATTACAGTTGGCCTAATATACTTGAAATGTTGAGGTTGGCCTTCTTATGCCCTTAATGCACTTGTCTATTGGTATTCCTTTGGTTAATCTCTGTACTTTTGTCTTACTGTAAGGTATGTAGCTGATGTTTCAGAGAAGGATCTTGTTACTCTTGGCTTCCAGGTATAGAGTTACTTTGAAGAATTTTACAGCTGCCATGGGGCTATTGGTATATTGAGTTGACTGTTAGCACTTCCCTCTCAATCCTTTTGATCGTAATTCTGAAAAGTACCCATTATTAAATGGTAACCTTTTCAAGGTGTAACTTGTTAATTCTTGTCTGTCTACACTCTACTCCAATTACTCGTGGTGTTCCTTAAAAATTTCTCTCTATACTTATAGACATTTTGGTTATATTTCTTTTGCTAATTACTTTTCCTTTTTTAAAGGAATTAGTCCAATAGTTTTTTAGATTAAATTAGACTTAAATATGTTTTCAGTCTTCATATTTCAACAAATATTTTATTTTAGTTTCTTCAATTTGGTGTTTTTTTTTTTTTTTGGTTTTTACTTTTTCATGAATTTTTGTTTTTAATCCTTATTGCTGACTTGATTTACTAAGATATTGCCAAATGTCAGTTTTTGGTTGATCATGCAGTTGGAGGGACTAAATACTTTGCTAAAATAGGGGAGGGGGGGGATTGTTTCAAGGGACTAAAACAAAAAAAAAAAAAAAAAAAAAAAAGAACACTAAAATTAAGGATTAAAAACATGAGTAAGCCATTAAATTATTGAAACCTTTGTTCCCTCTATTTTCCTAATTTTTGCATACCTTTTTTCTGTTTTCTAAACATACACATGCCTTCTCAGACTTTTCCCTTTTCTTCACAAACTTTTCTGAAAGCTCTATTCCTTTTACATAATTCCTTTTTCACTTATGAATTTATTCCATAACTCCCTTGTTGGTTTAATTTCTTGTTCATGTCCGTTTCTTGAATCTCATTTTTTATGCTTCATGAATCACGCTTATTTCAAGTTTTCTGAAATCTCTTGCTTGCATGGGTTGATTTATTTTCACATTTGAACTAAATAATTCTTATGCTCCCAATTCTTTTTTATTTTTTTTAGTATTATAAGATTATCATATACGCTAATTTTCCTGTTTTTGTTTCTTTCTAGAACCTAAGAATGATAATGAATGATGGACTATCCACTTTACCTTCAGACTGCCTTCAAGTGTGAGATCTCCAGTTCCTCATTACCAATGTGTATACTGCATACATGCATATATATGGTTTCTTTTGTTTTCTGACTCTTTATTGGGCTGCAATCCTGAGAAAAATAATAGTTTTGAGTTTCTTCTTGAATTTAGTATATTTATGTTATTAATACTTACTGACATGCATGTATGCACATGCCTCTGCACACAAACATGCACACACATTAGCTGCTAGATGGGCTACTTCTGTTGTCTTATGTGTATTATTATTACATATATTACAGGTGTGTGGATGTGACTGGAGCATACAGTGCTCAGAAGACAGAGTTGAACATAAGCTTGACAGCAGTTGGACTCCTGTGGACTATGACTGATTTCATTGCAAAGGGCCTTCTCATTGGACCTTTTGAAGCAAAGGAGACAGGTTCATATTATGTTGTCAAGCCATCTGTTTGTAGACTATCATTATTCTGAAATTATACCAAGTCTTATATAATGGTTCTACCTTTCAGGTGTTGGTTCCATAGTGAAGCACATAGACAGCGAAAAGATGGAGGATCAAACACATATTTCTAATAATGTGAGAGACCAGGCTTCTTCTGTACATGATGTTGATTTTGAGAAGCTTCTATTCTCTATTTTCTCATTACTTCAAAACCTAGGGGCAGATGAGAGACCAGAGGTACAGTCAATAAATTCAATCTTGCTTTACTCTCTAATTTTACTCTTTTTTCCCCTCCTTTCCTGGCTTTCTACCAGAATGACATCATGAAAGACACTCTATGTGTAAAGATAGATTGCCTTGCTACCAGCTTGCAATTTAACAATCGTGTCATTAATTGTACCTGTTATGTGCATGCAAATCTCTCTCTCTCTCTCTCTTATGGACTCCTTTTTAATTTTTATTGCTATCACACATTTTAAATTTCAATACACTTTGAAAGTTCATATGAATAGTATCTATTGATTAACATTAGTTGAAGGTTTGTCATTAGCAGTTTATAGAGGTGAGAAACTGAATGATTTTTTTTCTCCTTTGGTTTATGTGCCTGTTGGATGTTTCTTTATAGATACCAATCTAACAATCTGAAAAGCTTAAGTATTGGGTGAAAGCACATGATAGGTTTGATATTTAACACGTCCTCTGGCATAAGAGCTATTTGGACTTAAAGCGTGGAAATGTACTATCCTATCTTACCTTATGTTTCACTTATATTTAGAAGAATGAGCAAGAAGGACTAAACCCTAGACCACTTGGCCGTGAAGGCTCTAATGCCATGTCATGTATCTACTACCCCAGAAGCTTAAGCTATTGGATGAAACTATTGCTGCTAAATGTGAAAGCTTACAGGCACTAAAGTTTCATTATGCAGGTGAGGAATTCTTCTGTCAGGACACTTTTCCAAACTTTAGGAACTCATGGGCAAAAGCTTTCAAAGAGCATGTGGGAAGATTGTCTTTGGAACTATGTATTTCCCACATTGGATCGTGCTTCTCATATGGTAAGCTGAAACTATTGGCAGTTGAAATATAAGAGCTTATTTTCAATTTTCAGCAGAAGCTGATGTACTTTGGAATTGATATTTGATAAGTAGGCTGCTACTTCATCGAAAGATGAATGGCAAGGGAAAGAACTTGGAACTCGAGGAGGAAAAGCAGTTCACATGCTCATACATCACAGGTATTTGAAATTGACAGACTTTGTTTTACTTATTTTGTTTATTTGTAGCCTCAGTGATACATTTGTTTGAGAGGATGTGGAGAATGAAAGGTAGAGACAAAAGTAAGGAAAAAAAAATTCACTGAAAAGAATCTGGAAATGTCCCTAGAATCTTAAACTGGTATTTTCTATACTACACATCTTTTCTTCCATAATGAAATTGAAAGAAAAAAATTATGCCAATGATAACATCAAAATTGACAAAATTATGACGCCTGTACCATTTAGTTTGGGCACACTAAAACTACTTATTTTCTTAATCCCACAACACTTCCCTAAAGTTCCCTAAATTGATTTCAGCTTCTTTTGAATAAACCAAACCTGACGTTGAAGACTTAAACTCTGCCAAGAAACAAAGAATCATGACTTGAAATTTAACAAGTTCAATCATCTACTTGCAATAACTCATGCAACTCCAGTAATGACAACGTGTTAGGAGCTTCAAGAAAAAACTAGCAACAAATTAACAAACTCAGCAAAGAACTTTTACAGAGATCAATGAATGTGAGTTACTCTCGGGTGAGGGTAACGAACTATAAAGGCTAGGGCTCTAACCTAACTATATCCTTTCTTTCTTTATTCAACAAGCTTGATAGATCACAGCTTGGAGTGAAATCTGATACAGAGTACAGACCTGTACAGAAAACAGCAAAATGGCAGGCAAAATACTGAAAGAGAGAACAAGTATTTGTATTATTTGATTGGAAAAGGGAAATTACAGAGCAAAAAGTATTCAAATGCCAAAAAGATGCCCTCCCGAATTCTCTCTTACTAGTATGTAACCACAAGCACACTCCTTGCCCGTAACTAACTATGTGCCAGCTCAACAACGTGCATATTCTTCTTTCTCTCATGGAAATACACTTTACATAACTTAGGTCTACCAACCTCATCTTGGACCAAAGTTTCCCTCGGCCCATCTTCATCTTGGGCCCTATCAAAATCAATCAACAATGGATCATGTTAAATCTCAAGCAAGACAAGATATAATCTGATTTTTCGATCCACAAAACTGACACAAACTGAGGTGGTTGGTAAAATGACTCAGATAACATGTTGAGGTATAGGGAGAATGAAAAGATGGAGTGAAAATTATGATTGAAAAAATCCAAAACATTGTGCATAACACTCACCCCTATACCTGCGTTTATGTTGATACTATGACTGCATACACCTTTCACTATAGGTGCACTGTGGGTAACTTAATTAATCTCATAACACTTCCTTAATCATTTGATATATGCTTACATTCTAATGAATTTTGCAGTCGTAACACAGCTCAGAAGCAGTGGGATGAAACTCTTATGCTTGTTTTTGGTGGAATAGCACGCATATTACGGTTGTTCTTTCCCTTTTTCACAAGCTTAAGTAACTTCTGGTCTGGTGGGTTCATTATTAAAAGTTGGTGTATTTAGTTTTTTCATTTGGTGTGATTTATAAGTAGTTCTGATTTAATTTGATTGCTCATAGGCTGGGAATCATTGCTTCAATTTGTTGAGAATAGCATTTTAAATGGCAGTAAAGAGGTAGCACTTGCAGCAATAAGCTGTTTGCAGACAACTGTTAACTCCCATTCGTCAAAGGTAGGGATAATGATCTGAGTTAGAGCTGATATTCTGTTTATAGATGAATAGGCAGCTGAATTCATTCTGGACCATCGTTGACACTAGCCATATTGGCTTCTATTAACTAACATAAGAATCAAGAAAGCAGAACTAGTTGAAATATACTAATTTAAGTACTGACAGATGTTTGTGAATTAGGGAAACATGCCAATGCCTTACCTTGTTTCAGTGATTGATGTTTATGAGCTTGTTCTGAGAAAGCCACCCAGTTACAGTGGCAGTGCAGCTGACAAGGTGAAGCAGGAGATTTTGCATGGTCTTGGTAATATATTGATTTTCGTTTTATTAATTAAGATTTTATTTTTCAGTATACAATACTCATGGATTAATAGTTGTTCCGTTTGGTTTCTTTTTGCACCATAGGCCCATAGTCAAGTTAGCTTCAGATGGTGTTATTCAAATAATACTGATGTTACTTAATATGTTGATCATCTATCAGGAGAGCTTTATGTGCAGGCTCAAGGATTGTTCAATGATGTTGTATACAAACAGTTTATAGCAATCATAGATTTGGCTGTGAAGCAAGCCATGCTTACAAATGATAACTTTGAAATGGAATTTGTGAGTCCATTTTCTAATAACATTATTTCTAAATTGTTTTTTCTTATTCTCTTGTAAGTTGGAACTGTTATTCTTATGTTCATCAGCTTTTCCCCTAATGCCAGGAAATACAAAGCAAATATTCTATATATAACACAAATGAAGACATTATATCAATCTGCAAAACATTACAATTAACAAATGTACTTTACAGAATAGATGTTAATTATTGGTTAGCAACATTGTGTTTTTTGCTTAGAATTTAGAAATGTATTTTTAATCCATTAACCAAATGGTTGTTATTGTTAACCAATAGTTATCTCATTGGTGATCAGGTGTAGGTCAGGTAGAAAGAAACAATTAACAAATTCTAATGTTTATCTGGGAAGTTGAACAGGGCATGCTTCTTCATGATGCATGAGAGAGTATGCAAAATTATTTGGAAGTTATAATTTGTTAAATAGTGAAAAGGAGTCTGGACATTAGCTAGCAAATGCAGGACAAGGATGGAATGCTACTTAAATTTTTTGAATATTAATGGTTAATTTTCTGATTGCTACTTAATTACATGTGTGAGAATTTCTAGAAGCGTATTTAAGGACTTGCTAATAGGAATAAGTTTACATCAATGCTATGCTTTGGGCTGTTACTTGTTTAATATAGACTTAGATATGCTTACAAGTAACATTACAAAAGATTATCCCTCGGTGCGTGCTCTTTGTAGATAATATAATGTTGGTTGAGGATTTGAAAGAAGAGGTTAATGTGAAACTTAAGTTATATATGGAGACTTTAGAATGTAAGGGTTTTTGCTTGAGTAGAAGTAGGACAAAATATATGTATTGTAAGTTTAGCAAAAAACAAGAAAATAAAATTGGAGATAATATTATACCATAGTATTGGTTTATATTAACATAGCTGCAGAGGTAGTTGTCATAAAATCACTTCAGGCATTCTTTGAAGTATCCCCATGCATTCTTCACTTTATTATTTAGTTCATTACACAGTGGAAGAAAAAGAAAAAAAATCAATATATGGTCTACACCAACAATCATACTAGGAAAAATTCCCCAAGTTTTATTGAATTGCCATAATGTTAGCTTATGTCTCATCCCAAGTGACTTCTTTGTACTCTTGTATTACAAAATCATTTCATATCTCAAAACTTTCTTTGCTTTTAAAGAAAATGTTGTTGACCAACTATCCAAAAAGCTTAAGCTGTTTGGCAAAAGCACATGAATGACTTTACATCTAACAAGAAACCTGCACTGTAATTCACAGAACCTATTTAGTTGTTGTAGTAGAATTGTTATTTTTAAGTAGAAATTTTCTTATGAATGCAATGTTTCTTTTTTCTAGGGTAATGTCCCACCTGTGCTAAGGACTGTACTGGAAATCTTACCACTGTTACATCCAGCAAAGCACATTTCTTCTATGTGGCCTGTTCTTCTGCGAGAACTGCTGCAGTATCTTCCTAGACAGAATTCTCATTTACAGAATGAGGATGGTAAAATAGATCAAGCAAGAGGTTCTGACTTTATTTTAGTTATTGATATCTGGTTTTACCTGTGCTATTTTTCAGTTTTTCCTTTAAGAAGTGAAAATATATACTCGTGTTTGCAGATTCTGAGGTGAACTACGAAGCACCTAATGGCACTACTCCAATATCACCCAATAAAATAGCAGCATCTCCAGGTTCTGGATCAACTGCAGCCATAACAATCATTCCTAGTTATATGTTTGCTGAAAAGCTAGTTCCTGTACTGGTAGATCTTTTCTTGCAGGCACCTGCAGTTGAAAAGTATAATATATACCCTGAAATTATTCAAAGCTTCGGAAGGTAGTAATTGCTCTTAATTTCATTTGTTTTTGCTACTCACTTGCACGGGGTAGGACTGTAGGACAGGATAACTAGCTTAAGGGTTGGAGAGTCCTTTTTAAAATTTGTAGTTGGAAAGGTTTGTTTACTGCAGCCAGGAAAATGCCGAGATTGCATTTCCATGGAGAGAGGATTAGAGAGATTTTAGTTTTCTATAGCTACAAACATCAAGATTTGGAAAGGTTTTAAACAGAAACAAGAGAAAAGAAAAATGTCCTGTCATGTCATGCTTAAGGTGAATGCTACTTTTGTGAGTCTCTGGAAGCTTTATTCATAGCAATGGCTCCTCATTTTATCCTTTGCTGAGAAATGGCTCCTTTCTTTTTGCGAAGCCGAAGATGCGTAGTCATGGGATATCTTCTCCTTTATGTCTCTCTTTTTCTTTATCACATATTTATTTTGCATAACACTTCAATTTCTCTAGATGTTTACTCAAGGATCACTTTCCTGATCTTATTTCTTTTGAAACCTTAATGATTGAGAGACTTCTAGTGTCTTTGCTGGGCACTCTAGATAGTTTCTCTCTTTTGAACACCAGAGGTTGGACTTAAGATATCAAGCCAGGCCTCATAAGTATCAACCCAAAATTGGACAGCCAAGTTACCAATGCTTTTCCTCCGCTGATTGTGGCTTTTTGAGTGCTGGACCTATTGTGAAAGTTTGGGAGATTACTTTTTGCACCATTCATTTTTGCTAGTTGTGCCACCCCTTTTTTGTTCTTGCAGAATTTACATTTTGGAAGTTTGTTTAATACATTCTAGAAGTGATTTTAAAAGACTTGCAGAATTTAATTTCTGTATGCCAGTACATGTTCAAATCTTATTATAGTTTCCATCGCCTTCAGAGAGAGAAAAAGACTTTTGGGTTCTTTATTTACTTAACTCATCTATTTTGAATTTAAAGCAAAGAAGAAATGAACAAAAAAAGTAAGTTGATAATCATAATTCAAAATAAAATTATGAAAGATTTCATTTTGTTGAGGGTGAGAGAGGAAAAGGAGAAATAGATTCCAATTCACTCACCAACAACCTCTGAAGCCAGCTTCTCCTAAAGCTAAATCTTTAAGAGTTGGAATTGACAGCTGTAAATATTTTACCATTTGATCAGATTTTTTTATGCCCTTAAAAATACCACACTAAGGGATTGAAGATATTTACCTTGTAGATATCTGTGTAATATCCTCCATTTTGTCTATAGATTTATGAGTATTGTTCAATAATACTGTTATGTTACTTTTCAGGTGTATGACAACAAGAAGAGACAATCCAGATAGTGCACTTTGGAGGTTAGCCGTTGAAGCATTCAACCGTGTTCTTGTTGACTACAACACCAAATTAACCAATGGAGGTTCAGATTTGAGCATTAGTAAACCTGTTAGAACACGTATATGGAAAGAAATTGCAGATGTTTATGAAATATTCCTTGTTGGGTATTGTGGACGAGCTCTTCCTTCAAATTCTCTCTCAGCAATTGTTCTAGAGGCTGACGAGTCCCTTGAGATATCAATCTTAAACATTCTTGGTGACACAATCCTTAAGTTGCCAATTGACACTCCTACAGATGTAAGTTTTTTCCCAATAATATTGTCAACTATAGTTGGTACTCCATGAAGTTGTTATGATGCACATCCAATGTATTACTGGTAGGGTATTAAAGAAATATGGGCTTGGCTTATGTGTGCATTATATGGTGACAAGGCTGATCAGTCTGCGAGCTGTGTGTAGAAAACAATTTTTTTTTTATTTACCTGGTCAGTGTTAAGGGATGTTTTGTTTGCTATCATATTCTCCTGGGAATACGTAAGATACTTTGGCATTAAAGATCCCAAAATGAATACTTTGATATTTAACCATACATAGAACTAGAAACAGAAAAGATCTACACTGTCAATAGTTTTCAAGTTACTGTTAGAACTCCTGTCAAGGTGTGCATCGGAAGGTTGATAAGAGAGGATGAGGGAACCAACCCACCTATGCAATGGTTGTGGTGGTAAAGATGAAATTCCCTTACAAGAATAACAGAATGCCAACATGGGCAGGGTGGGGGGGGAGGGAAGCCTGGGGAAGGTAGTTATCAGTCAGGTAAGGGGGATAAAATATGAAATTGGGAACCATAGGGAGGTGTCCAATCACTGAATGAGGATTAGGGAGGTTACAGATCTCTTGAATGACTGGTGGAATCTTTTCTTTTTCTGTTTGGATGAATTCAGAGGACTACTAACTATTTTAAGGAGCTAATCCTATTGTTCCATAAATAAATGTCAGTTTCTCTCAGCTTCCTATACGCATATCCTCAAAACAAATATGGAAACTTCTTACTTTTGGTTATATCTTATGTAGTGATAGTTATATGTACAGACATCCATACGTATAGATCTGAACAACCTTTGAATAATACAAATCAGAAAGTTTTAATATTTTATTCAATATAAAGTTAATTTCATGTCATCAATGATAATGTGTTAAGTATTAACACTTGAAGAATTTTATCCAAGTACTTAATTGCTAACATTTCTATGTTAAATTATGCTTATGATTTGGAATGTGATTTAAAGAAATTTGGAGTAAATTTTTTAATCATCATCCATAAAGCTACAAACGATGTATTGAAATAAATTGATAGAGGTTCCTACCACAATGAAAAAAATATAAGTGCTTAAAACTATAAAAACTAAGCTTTTTTTAATCCTTGCAAAGTTTGACTCTGCAAATCTACAATGAATTGTGATATTTTGGCATGTGGTACTGCTTCCTATTCTGCTGTATCACTATTCTGGAGAAACTAATATAAATTATTTATTTAATATTAAAAGTTCTTAAATTTTGTTTATTGGAGTTAGCTCTATTACTGAATGATGGTCCACCTGTTCTTGTCCATGACTTGTGAGTAATAGTTAATTTGGTTATTGATAATATATTTCTTGCCACTGAAGTTACTTGCTTAGTTTGCTGCAAAAGGAAAAGCACCTGAATGGACATTTTTTTAGCTTTTCTTTCATTTCAGATTGTGTAGTTGAGTGAAGGTGCCAGCTTGAGGTTTCAGAGCAATATTTTACTTCTCCTTTGTAGTACTGTGTGTTGAAATTAAGGGTTTTAAGGATTAAGGGAGGAAATTGAGACAACAGAGATTTTGAATAATATTCTTGAGTATTGTGATGTTATATATGTGATACAAAACATAAAGCAAGAACTCTTATTTATACTAATACTAGACTCTTATTCCTAATTAAATAAGGAAACAAATTGTGAAATATAAGGAGATTTGGAAACCAAGGAAAGAAGGAACTAATCCAAAGAGATAATGTAAAGATACCCTTAAATCTTCTGTAAGATATAATTAAGATGTTTCTGGATACTTTTCATATGTTCTAACAATGTGGATATTCTCAGATTTTGCAGCGACTGGTCTCCACATTGGACCGTTGTGCATCACGCACATGCTCATTACCTGTTGAGACTGTAGAGCTTATGCCTCCTCACTGCAGCAGATTTTCCTTAACTTGTTTACAGAAGTTATTTTCTTTGAGCAGGTGACATCATTTGAAGGCTTATTTAATTTAATTCATATTAGTAAATTTTCAATTTCTAACATTTGGGTATATAGTATCTTTTACTTGATGCCAATTAACTTTTGGGAAGCCCTCAATTAAATTGTCCTCTATTTGATGGTGTAGATGTCATGGATTCTCCTAGTATTATACCTTTATTGTGCAATTTTGTGCACAATTGCTTTCTCTGGAATTTTTTTCCTTATGAATTTATGATTTATGTAGTTTCACAGAAGAAAAATATTCTGAATTTCATGCTTGTTCTTTTGGTATAATTTAGGTACCTGATTAGTAACTCCTACTATATCATTGTAATTTTGAGTAGCACTAATATAGGGACCTGATGAGAGGCATTATTCAATTCCCAAAATTTCCTTTGATGAGATCTGATCAATTCACCCTATAGGACTATGCAATCAATACCGGACTTCCCCGTGCTTTTTATACTCATTGTTAATTTTAACCAGCTTTGATCTCAAGACCTTATTTCCTACCCTGTTTTCTTTTTTAGTTTTCACTATATATATATATATATATATGTATATATATATTATCTTGAATCTATGTTTACTAATTTTTATATAATGTTGTCAGTTATTCTAATGAAGTCAATTGGAATATGACAAGATCTGAAGTCAGCAAAATCTCAATTACAGTGCTTATGACCAGATGTGAATACATTTTGAGCAGGTTTCTGACCGATGAAAATGGCTTAGGTGTGCTTCATTTTTTATGACAGATAATCAACATCCATAATGTTCATCTCATCTCCCACTATTTGTCCTGCTTAACTATTTTCTTTGTCCTGCAGGTGACTATCCATTACCAAAAGCTAGACTTGAAGAAATTATTTATGTTCTCCAAGAACTGGCACGTCTTGTCATTCATCCAGATGCAGCATCCATTCTCCCTTTACACCCATTGTTGAGAACTGGCCTAGCAGAGGACAAGGAGAAGCATGACAACCGTCCCCATCTGTTTGTGCTATTACCTTCCTTTTGCGAGCTTGTTACATCAAGGTAAAATAAATATAAATTTGAATGACCATGCTTTATATTTGGCATGCACCCAATAGAATCTTTTTGCTAGTGGATGCAAGTGGGTTGGGTAGGGATTGGAAAATGAAATGTGATAGAAACTTGGTATCTTTATTAGAAAAAGTGGGAAAAGAACTCTATAATTCATAAAACAGAATACACACTACAGAACTTTGAGGGTCTACACCTCCCAATGCCAAAAGGACCTACTTTCCTCTCACAAATCACATAACATTGCTGTCATAATATAAATTTGTTCTCTCTTATTTTTGGAAAAATAAGAAGCTTAAATTTGAAAGAGAGCTGCTAAGAGGATGCTGGATAAGATATTCTCTGGGAACTGTAATAGACAGTCCAAAACACTAATAATAAAGCATGAAAAAGAATATATCCACTAGAAAAGTGCTAGCCAATAACTTTGACAAACAGATGACGGAAATCCCTGAAGATGTCATTACTCATTAGCTTTAACCCCGTGAGGAGGCCAAGATACAAGTCTGTCTAACAAGAGTCTAAAGTCACAAAACCACTGAAACAGGCTTTTGAAAACTCTAGTATTATGCTCCTACCAAATACACCAAATGTAAACAAAAGGTGCACTGTTCTCTCTCTTGCTTTTTTTTCTTCCCATCCATGTCTTTCACAAAATCTTATAAGGTAGTCGAGCAATCTCAAAACTTCCCCCTAAATAGCAAAAGCTAGTTCAAAAGATGCGCAGCCACTTCACAATGTAAAGGAAATGCCTGCTAGAAATTGAACACTGGCAACACCACAAAATATCAAAAGACATAGCATAGTTTGGCCTACTTTCTAGAAATAAAGTCTATTTCAAAAACAGTTTCTGTTTTTAAAATCAAAATCAAAATGCTCTTAGTTTTCTTTTCTTTTTAATCTTGTGTTTATTTCTTCCTTTTCTGTTTCTAAATTTTGTTCTTTTGTTGGACAGAGAATTAAGAATACGGGAGCTAGTGCAAGTACTGCTTCGATTAGTCACCAAAGATTTGTCTCTGGAAAAGCTCAGCTTAGCGAGTGAAAAGAATACTTCTAGATAAGCCCATTCTTAAAGTCGTTTACTTAAAATTTCCAAGCTTATATACTAAGCTTTTTACCTTTTACCCTTGTCTAGGATTGTATATTTTTTTTCTTCTGTAGACTAGAACCACATATATAGGAGGTTTGCCCAGTCCTCTTCTTATTGGCTGTCATAAATTATAGCCTACCATACTTTCTCAACTCCATCAGCCACGTGCCCATGATTGGCCTACCGCAAGTTGTTACTTCAGATCAGTTTTCCATTGTCCATTTTTGAACTATTCTCTATTCCAACTCAAACACAACTTGTTTGGGACCAAACTAGGAGAACCATAAATTTGGGAATACAGCACCTGAGAGAATTGTGTGTGGTTTATACAACCGGATATTCTAAAGGCAGGAACAGCGAAGGGAGAGGAAGGAAACTTTTAAAATGATCCTAGTGAGAGCATCTATCTGCTGCTTGCCTTGCCAATTTTGTTGTACCCAATCATAGTGTGAAGTATGAGTCTGACGTTGAGCGCAGGCCTCTATTTTATGTTTTGTTTCTTAACACTAACCTTTCTTGCTCAGTTAAATGGTCAATGATATGTATAATATCTGATTGATTTGAGACCAAGAAACTATGGGCGGTTGTTACTGAGAAAATTATTGTATGATACCTCTTGATGCTAGTGCCTTTTAGCCACATTTTTGTTTTCAAAGTTGTTTGTAAAACTATACTTGATATCCAAACAATCACATTTAAGCTATGAATATGATGGTCATCTTTTGGAGAATAATATTCATTCTTTACAATATGTTAATAGAGCCGAAAGATTAAAAGTATTAGGGAAATCGTAAGTATAAGCTTTTTACATCCTCGTTTTATTTTTATTTATACAGTCATTGCTATAAATCTACAGAGCAATTACACAATAATAATAAACTAATCAGATATTCGGATGGTTAATTTATAGGGGTATGTTTGAGGATTTAGTTTTGAAGGAAAAAGGTTGGGGAGGGTAAAATTTTTATTTTTAATAAATGCTTTTTCAATTTGACAATTTTTAAATAAAATGATAGATTACTTTAAATTTAACGAGACAATTATTTATTTATTTTTTAAAATGTTATATAACTCTTAGTTTAAAATAAAATGTTTTTCTCTCTTTTCTCTTAAAATTTAACTCTCACAAATACCCTGTACTACACATGGCATGTGTTGCTTCTAATAGACCTTGTAAATACTATCTCAATTATGATTTTAGTTAAGTTATATTTATATTTTTTATTCACCTTTTTAGAAAAAAAAATTATTTTTCAACAGGATTCTCACTCTTAAGGTATGATTATTATGAAGTTATTTTATTGTTAAACAAAAAATATGTATCATTTTTATGTAGTTAAATAAAATACTTTCGATGAAAAAAAAATCATAAAAATCTGTTCTTTATATATATATATATATATATATATATATAACCACATAGAAATAAAAAATAAATCATAAATAGTTAATATTTTTAATCCCCAACATCTTAACAAAATTCTATGGAGATCATCAAAGATGATCATTTTGTTGAATATGGTCCCACTTCAAGCATGTAGAAATATTATTTACTAAGCTAAATAATGCTATTTAGACACCTATTTTAGGTGAAAGAAAGTACTAGGTTGCACCAAACTTATTCTACACATGCGCACATGTTACTAAACCTCATAACCTCGTAAAAAAAAGTTCTCTTTCAGTCCCGCCATCTCTTTCCTCTAGTAAAACTACATGTTCTTTAAGTAACTTCTTCTTTGCATTACTTTCGGGCTAGGTTGTGCATTTTACTGTGTGACTTTCACTCTCCACTTCTCCTCTCACGTCTACACGAGAAAAATAAAGTTGTTCTTCACTCTCGCCATGTTCTTCTATTAAAAATAGATCTTCTTCATATGACTTATTCCTCACATTACTTTCGTGTTAGCCTGTGGATTACTCTGTGTGAGGTCTGCTCTTTCACTTCTGATCTCATGGATACACGAGTCCTATCAAAGTTGGTGCATTACAAATCCGACACCTAGGTCTCTTGCATTTAAGTTGAATAATTTTTGATACGTCAGTCTTCTTTAAAGTCAAGCACAACACCCTCTGTTTTATAAAAGTTTATTTTTTTTTCTTTCTATATTGTGTGTTTTTTGCAGGTGGTATATTGAACATTTAAAACATATGGAGGTGCAAATGTTTATTAAGGAAGAATTATAGATGCATGACAAGCAAAATATCATTGAAGCCATTAGTGAGGTTAGTAGTATGGATGATAGCTGTGATAGCTCTGACAATGTTGAGCCAACTATTGGAATGGAGTTTGATGATGTTGAAGCTATTAAAACATTTTACAAGAACTATTCAACTAAAGTTGGTTTTGGATTGAAGATTAGAAATTCAAGAAAGGGCTAGATGGAGAGTTAAATTATTTGATTCTTGCATGCATATGAGAAGGAAAAAGTTGTTCAAAGGTATCAACAACTTTAAAGACACTTCCCAATGTAACCAAGTACAGTCATTTCATTGGTCTAACTCATCCTTACACTGCCAAAGATGTGGCTGGAGTTTTCGTCAAAGAAATTGTAAAGTTGCATGGGTTTCCGACCTCAGTTATCTAAGATAGAGATAGAGTATTCATGAGCTCTTTCTGGAAAGAATTATTTAGAACAGCAGGGACCCAACTAAGATTCAGTTTAGCCTACCATCTCCAAACTGACGTTCAGACTAAAGTGATTAATAGATGCTTACAAACGTATCTAAGGTGTTTTTCCAGCACTAAACCTAAACAATGGGCTAGGTGGTTGAGCTGGGCTGAGTTGTGGTTTAACACTACATTCCACAGTTCAACCGGAACCACTCCTTTCAAGGCATTATATGGGAGAGACCCACTAGCCATCATCTGGGGGAGGAAGGTGCATCAACAGTGGAGGAGGTCAACATTGCATTAGTTGAAAGAGACCAAATACTTAGAGAATTAAAGGGGCAGCTGAACAGAGCATAAGACCGAATGAAGGCGCAAGCTAACAAGAAGTGGGAACTAGAACTAGTAGTAGGAGAGATAGCTTACTTGAAAATCCAACCTTATAGGATGAATTCTTTAGCGACGAAAACTAATCAAAAGCTTAGCCCTAGATATTATGGTCCTTACAAGGTATTGGAGAAAATCGGTGAGGTCGCTTATAAGCTAGAACTACTAGAAGAAGCAAGGATACACCTTATTTTTCATGTATCCTTGCTCAAGAAATGTGTGGCAGCAGACGTACAAAGTCAACCTTTACCAACTAGCCTGAATGAGAATTGGGAATTGATGAACCATAGAGATAAAGAAGTGTTGATCAAATGGGAAGGTTTGCCGGATCATGAGAGCACTTGTGTAACACCCTACTATATTTAGTTTATGCTTAAGTCATAATTACTAAATACATTAGTTGCATTATGATAATAATTTTTTTTTGTTTATTCCGCTCATTCATTTCATGTTGATTTAGTAGTAATTATTGAATGTATAAAAGAGCGAGACGTTATAAAAACAAAAATAAAAGAAAATCGAATATGGAATAACCTAGATAAACATAGTAATTAATTTAACTCATACATTTTACAGAAAGATAACTAGACATGTTTATATATATAGGACACCATGTTATTTACATATAGTCAGGAATACATATAAGGACCACTACATACAAAAAGATTAGTGGCCCATGTCATCAAAGTGTAGTCTTAACAATACTTCATAGGACAATTTAGAACTAAGATTAGTATCTTACAACTACTATCATGTCCCAATAAACTATCCTACTAAAAGAGGGCCATATTGTACAAAGTTAGCTACTCCACCAACTACTCAAATAGAAAGTCATTGGCCATAGCAGGCCTAGCAGGAGTATAGTCGTCAGGTCCAAGGAAGGATGATGATGAGTCTTTAGCTTCGAATGGGTCACTCTTAGATTCAAGCGGATCTCCGGAGATCACCCACAAAGGCAAAACAAATATAGGTTCTGTATAATCTGCAAGTGCTGGATGTGTCGCGGACAATGAAAATGTGAAATATGGAGTAACAGGATCGAATACAGGATGAAAGAGGTACATAAAAGTCCTTATTACTAAAGAAATAAGCCCTAAAATGACACGATCTAACTATATAAAGAGAGTCAAAGGTAGGATCATAGTGTAGCTGAATATCCGAGAACTCAATGTAGATCACTACTGTTGCGTCCATCATGTAGATCTGAGAATGAAACGGACTCAGTAGGGCTGTGTATTTCTATGTGACATTGCTTTGGTTTTTATTTAAATAAAGGATTGTTAAACCAATAAGAAAATCTTTCAATTATGATTATTGAAAACATAATGTGAAGCAAAGTAAATTTTATGTCTAACATTTGTAATACATAAGGTCATAATGATTATGATACACATATACAAAAAATTAAACAAATAATTAAAAGACTAAACATGAATCATACATGTGACATAGCAATACTTAAAATTGTAACTGAAAGCAACATTGAAATAAATTAATATTAATTAAAATACTTTCAATTACATAATAATGTAGTTAATTCTCATATATGTTCTTATCCTTGGTCCCTTAGGAGTTCTTGGCCATAAGACTCTTAGGTAATAGTCTGCTTATCAGGATCAAGCTCGTTCTTATACGGGATTTGTCAGGTTTACTTTTCCCAACGCTCCCACCCACTTATTCCCCTTAACTTTTCATTCGGGACTGGCCCAAGTGATATAGGACTTTCTTATAACTTTCAATTATCTTAAACTTTCATAACTTTCATATTGTATCTCACATATCTTTTTGAAATTTTACAATTTATCCATAATTCTTACAAAATTTGTGTAGCATAACAAATCATATTTGCTTTCCAATGAATAGTTCTAGCTAACAAACAAACATTTACATATTATAGCAAATAAATAAATAAATAAATAAAACCTTTAAATTCATAATTCTTTCCTTAAAAATTTTGCCTTGTTTTATTTTTACGGTTATTGTTATATAACTTCAATAGACCTGAATATTTTATATGTTGAAGTCCTGTTTGTCTATTTTCTAACCTAATTGGTCCCATTTAGTTTTGACAACTACAGCTCAAGTTTTTTGCTTTCTACTATGACTTGTCCTGTGATTAGCCAAAATAGCACTCAAAAATGATAAAATCCACCAAAATTCGAATTCTAAGTGTATGACTACTAAATTCATGTCATTTTAAAGTTAAGATAGCAAATTTTATTATCCAAAAAGTTTTATTTCATTTGGTTAAATAGAACTCAAGGTATAAGGTTCTAAAGTTGGTTGTTATAAGTTGCTTTGTTTTTGACTCAAGGGAACTTCTTAAATTGAATTGGACTCTGAAATTTTTATGGTATAAAATAATATATCTTAGCTTTTTAGGAAATTTTGTTTCACCTCAATCCAAGTTATGTGGAGCGAGTTATATCTGACACAAGCTTACCTGCCCAAAATCAAAATCTGAAACTTAAACCTAACTTCAAAAATTCAGAACTAATTCTATACTAATTCAATTGCTTAATAATTTATATGTATAGAAAGCTCTAGATGTCTAGTTTAAGTTAAAAATATTTTCATAATATTTAAACAGTAAATAATTGGTCAACATAATGTATTTGTACGAAAACTCTAGAAAATTCTGTTTTCAGACTTGCTGTTTTCATTCTCTTCTTTGTTTTTCTACTTGATCTACCTTCAAACTCACCCAACCCACCATTAATCCATCTATACATAATAAAAACACCACATAAATCATGGATTAAAATATTTAAAACATAAGCTAGGCAGCCATACATATCCACATAAGCATAACAACAAAGATAGAACCCTACCTCCTTTGAGCACCAATTTGATTCCAAAGATGTTTCTAATTTGCAAGTGTGGGTGAGCTTGAGAGAAAAGTATATGGAGATAAGAAAAGGAGAAAGATGGAGAAGAGAATGAGGGAGAGAAGTGATAAATTTATAAAGAAATGAGGGAAAGTAAAATATCCAAGTGGCCGTGATGAATGGAGTTACTTGAAAATTTTTGATTGGTTCATAAATCTTGTGGTCTCAAATGAGCCACAAGGTTAATTATAAGCCATTGGATCAAGGTATGGTGGATGGCTTCCCCACCGTTGGATCTAGGATAAATAATATTATTTTATTCTAATAATTTAAATTACTGAAACTATACTGATTTCTCTCCTAAGAAGAAATTCTACTATAAATTTTTAATTCTAGTCTACATAATCAACATAGATTTGAATTCTAATAAATATTCAATTAATCTCTTATTAACCTTATTCATGTAAATTAATCGAGAAAATCAATTAATAGCATAAAACAGACACTTAAAATTTTGGACGTTACAACTTGGGGAGGTGGCAAAAGATATCCAACTCAAATTTCCCAAATTCCACCTTGAGGACAAGGTGATTGTTCAAGGGGAGAGTATTGTTAGAGACAAGTTTTCGAACGGGTTGAAGGTCTATAAGTGGCAAAACTATAGGAGAGGAATTAGGAAATAGGCTGTTATATTCTGTTATAAGCAGTTTATGATTTATCTTTTGTTATTGTTTTTTGTTTTCAGTAATTTAGGATTTATCTTTTGTTATTGTTATTGTTTTCTGTAGTTAGGAGCATGATTTTAGGAAACAGAATATTTTAAATAATGGGGTTACAGATGGGAATAGGCATCTTGGATAATTACTTAAGTCTTAGGGCGCGGAGCCGCTTAAGAGCTCTCTTCCCATTGTTGTTTTTTGCTCAACTGAGCCAATTCAATACATACTTTAACATTATGGTTCTCATACCTATCAATTGGTATCAAAGTTGTCAAATGTGAAGCAAAGATTACAGCAAAGAAATGAGGATTTGGAAAGTGGTCTATAAAAATAGTTGTTCTTGATCATTCTCATAAAGTGAGTCATTTGAAGACAAGAATGTTTTAAAAAAATAAGAATATTAGCATGCATGTGAGAAGAACAAAATCTTGACATTATGGTTCCTTGGCCACTACAGAGTTTTTTATTTGTTGTTATATGTAAGATAGGACACAGTGAATGACAGAAGAACAAAATCTTGACATTATCTCTTGTAAAGTTGTAAATTGTGGAATGGAATATATTATTGTGATTTTTGTTTGTAAATATAATATATGATATTAAAACTAAAATGGTTACAATTTTGCCTTAATTGAATTGTATAAATATGGTAATTGAACAAAAAAATCTGATAATTAAATTTTTAATATGATGGTAATTGACTCTAGATACTAGTAATATTGTAGATTATCACATTTTTATATAATTTTGAGAGCCTGCTATTATAGGTGTCAGCTTTTAAATAGCTGTTATTTCTGAACCACAACCCATATTCTTCTATAAGGCAAATAATTATTATACTGCTAGTAAAATTGATGACAATATTCCTTGAATTGACTGTAAAAAGCTGGTTACAAACCTTATAATGCTGGTAATTTTAACTAAAAAATGTTGGTAATGTAGTGTATGTGTTACTGTAACTGCTCTATACAAATTGTCTCCATTCCTTTGCTTAGTTCAATTCAACTAATTATGATTTCTTTGGTTGTTGCCCTATTTTAGGACCAATACTCATTCACTAAAAAAATGTTATTTAGTAATAATATGATAACAATACAATGGTGGTAATTGAATGGTTGTATGTGCTGGTAATTATATTATCAAATATAAATAACATTTATAACAAATATTGTCTGACAATGCCCAACATGAAGTCTATGTGATTTTTCTTGGCCTCAAATTCCTAATAGTGTAAGGGGTTTGTCGATGCAGTCCTGGTCTTCTTTTCCTCTGATATGTGTTTAGCTTAACCCTTGTTTCAATGTTTAAGTTACAGTTGGTCTTCTGTTCAGTTGCTTAACATTCATTTCCATGTACTTTTTCTTCAATACATGTTAACATCAACCATCAATGCTAGGTGCTTACCTAAACATTCATGAATTTAGCCTTATCAACACAATGCACTACTGTACATATACACATACCTATGTTTTGGTTTTCAACCCCAAGAGAAGATAACCTTTTATACCTTGGACTAGGAAGAACAGATGGAGAAGGAGTTAGTAAAATGTCATCAGCTTCAACTGCTTTGCACATAGGTTCTCTTTCTTGATTTCAGATATCCAACACCCAGCTTTATATGGTCAATAATCATCTTTATACAGTTCAGTTACAGTATAATTGTTATCATATTAGTAGTAGTTTCGTACATATGGTCTACTATTGGTGACAAATAAATAAATAACCTTATGGTAGCCATTAATTAAGTTCAGTAACACACATTAGATAAGTGGGAAAAAAAATTATATGTACACACTGCAACATTACCAGCTTCTATAATCAATTATCATCACTTTGAACATTGAATTGCCAATTTTTTTATGGTCAATTACCATTTATATACAGTTCACTTAAGGAAAAATTGTTATCATTTTAATTATAGTATATTACTTAAGATTACAATATACACCATTGTATTATCCCCAATTCAATATATTACCTAGTCCAATGATGGGAGTAGGAGACAAATTTATAGACCTGATGGATTATCAGCTTATACACTAAATTACCAGTATCTTAGACAAAAAAATTACTAGTTGTGATGCTAGATTACTTACATTCACTAAATGTTGTTGTCTTGAAGGCCACCATAGCAGAATATAAAATTATTTCTAGTTACTCATCAATACAAGACACACCTAAAGAATTACCAACTTATACACTAAATTACTAGAACCTAGGTCAAAAAATTACTAACTTAATATGTCAAATTACCTACATTCACTAAGTGTCATTGTCTATAAGGCCACCACAGAAGAATCTAAAATGAATTCAGAGTACTCATCAACGTTATCTGTACCCGTAAATTGTGGAAAACCCAAAGAAGAGGAGGGAAAAAAGTACTTGTAATACTGAGTGATGCCTAAATCAGTATTTCAAGCTTTCAAAACATAGAGGCTAGAATGAGAACCAATATGCATATATGAAAGAGTAGGCCGCAAACAATAAATGAGAGAGAGTCACTGAAGAATGAATAGTAGGCGGGAGTGAGAAACGTTTCTTTTTTGTGAAGAAGAACAAAAACAAGGGCGAAGAAGAGGACGTACAAGAAGAAGGGCGAGAGTCATTCAAGAAGAGGATATTCAAGAACATGAATAAGGGCGAGAGTCATTCAAATGTTTTTTTTTTATTTGTTCAAGAAGAAGAAGAGGACGAAGTCAAGGCCACTAGGCGATTAGCAGAAGAAGTTTTTTCCCTTAAAAAAAAAAGATAAACAGGACGCATAACTTGACGGGAGAGTTGAAAAAGTTTTTTTTATGAGGTTTGGTAACTAGTGCGCGTGTGTAAAATAAGTTTAGTGCAACCTAGTACTTAATTTCTTTTTTTATACGGTATTGCATATAAACACCTAAAACAGGTGTTAAATAGCATTACTTGATATAAAATATCATAATATCACTACTTGGTCAATATTATATTTCAAAATAGGCCTTTTTTTTTGCTGTAAAAGCTACAGGGCTGGACGGGATCCCTTTTGCTAGGTTCTATAAGGTTCTATATTTCATAATATCACTACTTAGTCAAACATTGGTTTTTAATCTTTCTTACAAGGTGCCTTCTCAATTACTGCTAATTAAATCTATCTTTAAGTTGAATCCAGAGAAAAAATAATAAAAGAAGGCATTATCTACCATAATAATAATACTTAACATGCATAAATACATTATTTAAAAAATTGTATTTATTATAATTACACAACCATGTACATATTATTTAGTATTAAATAGAGTGATAAAAAAAATATATCCTTTTATTATTTGTTGAACTCTATCTTAATATTTTTGTTAAAGCGAAACTATATATTAGCATTAGATTACCAAAATGCTGTGCATAATGAAAACATCCACTCAAGTCCAATAGTTCAGTAGAATAATAGTAAAATTATCACTTGAACATTTACAGAAAATTTATCTTTTTATTTCATAATATGTTCAATGCAAAAACAATTTATCATTTTTATATACAACTTATTATTAATCAATACTTGTTTTGTCAATATCGTTTGTTTTACTTAAATATTTTAATTACTATTCCAATCATATCCAAATCATAATTAAGTTATTATTCAACTATTCAATTTCATTGTTTTAAATTTTATAAAAATTTATAATTGTGTAAGTAAACAATACACAGTCTTTAGAAAAAATAAAGATTTTGCTGCAGATTTTAAAATGATTAACTTTAATAACATGTGAATAAAAAAAATTCTTGGATCATCTAGATGCATCGTCAAATCATTTTATATTTTTAAATTAAGTTAATTTAATTTTTTTGGTAAGTGAATTATTAATAATCTTTTCAAATTATTTTTGTGAGTAGATTAATTTTTAATATTTTAATAATTAATTAATTTTCTGAGGATATTTTCTGCAAAAGTTTTGGCAATCAAATTCGCATAAACACTAAGCTTTTCCTGCAAATTTACAACTTGTTCTTGCAAAAAAAAAAAATTGGTATGAAAATTTGCTGAAAAAAAATTGCAGCTAACAATAAGTTTTTCATGTCACTTTTTATTCTAAAAAATTTTGCATAAAATTTTAAGATTTGTTGTGAACTTATTTAGAGTTTTTTTTTTTTTTTGCAAAAAAAACCAAAATTTTTATAATTTCGTATGAAAAATTATACGAATTTCTTAAGAAAAAATTTCATAAGAAAAATTCTCAGATAATATCAAAATTCTAGCAGTGGCATTCTGTTTCCTTGTTAAATCAATTATTGTGATTGTTTTAATATCTTAAAATTAAAGAATATTTATATTTTCTTATGATGAACTTCTAATGCTTGTTATATTTAATATAATATTAATAATAATGACTATTTTGCATATAAAAAGACATGAAATATCTCCTCAATTTTCAAGTCACCTTAAAAATTACTTTTCAAGTCAACGGAAGAAGAAATATCTATACATGCTTTGATGAAAATTAGGCATGATTAGGTCAAAGAATTTTGGAAAGAGAAGTGCAATGCTTCACTTAATTATTGGTTTGGTTAAGCCTTGCAGCAGCAGCCACGGATGCGGACACCCCTCCAGGGTGAGTAACGAGGTTGGGATCGTTTCTCATTTCTGCACCCATCACACCTTCAGCATCTCGTCTCGTTGCTGCTCTGTCTGCTGGTAACTTCGAAGTCGCATCCTTCAATATACTTAATATAATAAGAATTGAAATATGTGTCTCTTTCAAATTCTTATTTTAATTAAATTATCTTTTAATTAAAAATTTATATTAAATAAATCATCAGAGTGATGGTTCAGTTTCTGTACCGTTAGAATATCTGCAAGTTTGGTCTTGTCCTCGTCCCTTGTAGCTCGAGCATTGAGGGTGGCTGCTGATTGTGCAGCCGCGGCAACACCACCAGGGACAATGTTGGTGCGCCCAGTGGCTCTCACTTCCGCTGCTTGAATTGCCGCCGCATCGCTCCACTCTACCGCTTTCTTTCCCGCCGTCAAAACCGCCGCCTCGAGTGCTTCACCTATGGTGATTCGGCTGCCACCATCTTTTGCAACCATTTCTTGAACAAGAGAAGGAGGCGTCATGATATTCAATGCACCCTTTCGGTTAAATTGCTCCACTTCCTGTTTATCATATTGTATTAATTTGGTATTAGGTATTACTTGTAATAGATAAAGGATAGATTATAATAAAAATTATATATATATATATATATATATATATATATATATATATTATTTTTATTCATCTCAATCTTTAGAATTGAATTTAAATATTTAAAAGTACTAATTTTTTTATTAAAAATAAGTAATGTTTAACAAAACGTTATTAGATTCATGTTATTCACTCATAATATAAGGATTAGCAGTTAATACAAATAACATGCATATCTATTTGTTTCTTGCCATTTTTAAACGGATCAAGTTTTTTTTTTCCTTTTTAAAAATATTTATCCTTATTTACTAGGATTATCTATATTAGAAAAATTCAGTTGCATTGCCTCAACTAAGGCAAAAAAGCTAAACTAAGACTTTAAAGTTAGTGCAATATATATGATATTCTCTTGAAAGATTTAATACCTCAACTAATTTATAAATTTTCCTTTCCTTTTCTTCTAGTTTGTGAACAACCTACGAAATCAATTAATCAAATAAGAATTATAAACAACATGACATTATTCCTCAAAAAATTAAATTTAAATAATAGCAAAGGAGTGTTTCTTGGCATATCTATGGACACTGTCCTCCAATTACACTTACACCACCATCTGCACAAATTTTACTCATGTCCTCATGTTCATCAACCCCATCTTTGATACCTTCTTGTTCATCCCCACGAGGCTGCTCCTGGCTCATCTCTAACACCAATTTCAAACTGAAACTTTTCTGTTTTGTTTATCTTAATTGGTGCTTTAAAATGCATTTGAAACTTTGAAGAGCTGTGGCATAATTAAGAAGGATTGTGATTATACGTGCATGGGGATGTACTGATTGGATTGACACGTGGCGAACATTAGAGAGAGATGCGGAGGGCTTGCGAGCAACATTTGGCGCAAAACCAGGACTTGTTTTATGACACAACCGTTGGTTTTTTGACGTTTGATTGAGAAAGCTACGAAAATGTCCTTTAGAGCATTCCCACGATGACCGAGTTCATTGATCTATATCCTCCTCCTCACATAATAGATACCTATTATGTTAATATTCATATAATAGAGAACTGACTTTGAAATTGCTAGACTTTTGCTCTGAATTTTTTACTATTTTTTCTTTGATCTATTAAGGAATTAATACGAAATCAGCGTCTGAATTCTCACGTATCATTAGGTGAGGAAACAAATTGATAAGAAACCAAAAAATAAAAAGATTGAAAGCGCATAATATAACAAATAATATGTTTTTTTTTTTCAATACAATTCAACACTTTTAATGAGTGATCTTATTTTGTGTTCGAAGATGAAATGCGCAAGCCCAATGTAAGCTTGAAAGTTAGGCCCAAACTTAATGTCTTTGTTCACACATTGATTACCATTTGAAGTTGAACAAAATATTCACAATGATACCAAAAACCAAAACAGTTTTAGGGCCCCAAAAGAATTTTAAAACTTGTTTTAATTTTCTCAACTTGCGTAGAGCGTTAAGTATGTTACAAATACATTTGACGGTGTGGTTGTTACTGTTTCTAAATGTTTATTACTATTTTTTTAAGTAATTTTTTCCCTTTCTTATAATTATATTAACTGTAAACCTTTGTTTGAGTTTCAAGAAAAAAGAAAACGGATGGATTTGAAGAGCAGGAAAAGTGAGAAGAGAAAGAAAAAGAGAATTAACAAAAAAAAAAATTATAATTTATAAGAATTTAAAAACATGATCAATTTATAAAAGTTTTTAAGTAAATGTTTACGGTTTTTTTAAGTTGAGAGGATATTTTATATCCTTTTATAATAATAATAATTATTAATTTTAAATTATTAAAGAGATTATTAATTTATTTAAAAAATATAAATTTTTAATTTTAAAATATTTAAAGAATTACAATAGTTAATATATATATATATATATATATATATATGAGGAATGATCTTTTTATATAAGTGTAAGTTTGAAAATTTTTATAGGTCTTTTATTTAACTTAAATTTAACACCAGTGAAGTAATAAATTATAATCCGTTAAATTTAAGTTAAATGAAAAGCTCAGATTGAGTGTAAGAATTTTTAAACTTACACCAGTATAAAAAAATCCTACTCCTATATATATATATTACAGGTGATGGAGTAAGGTAGAGCATCATATTACTCACTAACTGAACCCACAATATCTAAAGCATTGAAGAATGCGTCATTTGCAAGTTGAGTTGGTTATAGGTTTTGTTCAAATAAATAAATTAGTTAAAAAACGATTGTTAGTTCGGTGCAAGTTTTAACTTTGTATTTCAACGGTATCTAACTCAACTAACATCCATATTTAAGCACAAATGTAAGTTAATTGTCATTGGTTTTTTTACTTAGATTTTATTTTAATAGAAATCAATTTTAATCAATTTTGTTATAATTTTTGCACGTAACTTCAATAAAAATCGATTTGAATTAACTTGCTACTATTTTAAAATTTATGCATACAAAGAAGTCGATTCCTAAACAGATGCCGACTTTAACACATTCGGTATAAATCAACGTATACAAGTCTTGACTTTGCATGATTATTTTTTACAAAATTTTACATTAAGTGTGAAAATTGTAGTAAAATGACAAAGGGTTATGCTCATGTCCTTATATATTATAATGGTGAGACTGTAAACACAGTGGAGGGAAAGATGTTTTGCAGTGACAATCAAGCTTGGTTAGTTATCCGTCCACCAATTACTTTGCTATAGTTGGAAAGTTGAATATTGGAGGAGTATAAGGGAAATAACACATAAGTTTCAAAAATATTCTATAGGATGCCAATTGATATTGGACCAAATGGTATTCGATATAAAAGGTGGCAACTACGGAAAGATGAGCACATTGATCACATGTTTAGTTATTTTAACTCATTGCTGAAACTCGTATAATAAAGTTATTTGTTGAACTATGATAAAAGCTCTAAATACTTAATCCTACATTATGATAATTGAGAGTTTTTAAGCTATTCATTGATAGAAATTACTATAATTAATCTCATTTTATTTATATTTCAGGAAAAAGGATCAAGGATGTGAAAACCTTAAAGATGTCAAGAATTGAAGAAAGAAGAACCCAGAGATATACACAGGCAAATACACGCCCGTGTATATGGTCGTGTATCTCACTGGAATGCAGAGAATATGTAAATAATCAAACCAGAGATATACACGGGCAGATACACGCCCGTGTATATGAACGTGTACATCACTGGTGTTGTCAAGGAATGCATCATCTGAACCAGAGATATACACGGTCAAGGTGCATGACCATGTATATGAGCGTGTACTGCCTATAAAGATTGTGAAGGACAAGTATCAGAGACCAGAGATGTACACAGCTAGATACACGGCCGTGTACATGAGCGTGTAATTGTCAGGAAAGGTTTGAAGGGCACCTATTAAAAAACAGAGATGTACACGGCCAAAGTACATGGTCGTGTACTTGGGCGTGTACTTTTATGTACGTCAGAAATTAAACTTTTGTGAGAAAATAAACCCTAGGACAATTCCTATAAAAGGAAGACTGGATTCAAACCTAAGGGAGACTATTTTTGGAGACGAAAGACTCAGAGACGGCAAAAGGATGAGATCAAGCGTTCTAATTCATATCTTTTGTAATTTTAGTTTCAAGATGTTTAGGTTCTAACTTTCCTTTGAGTATCTAGACGTAATGAATCCTAATTGACTAAATTTTCTGGAATTCTTCTAATGCTATTTCATGTTCCTTTCTCTTGGGTTTAATTGAGTAGTATCAATTTTCTTCTACCTTGTTTTCTTGTTTGAATTTGAGTAAAATTCTTGCATGAATTTAACATTGCTCAATTAAAAAGACTTGAATGTATTTCTAGAGATAGAAATATGTGAGTTTTCTGTATTAGGATTAACCCTAATTATGGAATTCACAATGAACTTAATGCAACCTAGGGGTATTAATTAAGGAAGAGATTCTGATTGATCAACTGAGGGTTAAGAATCATTATCCTTGAGAAAGATATTGATTCAATTTAGAATTTCCTGCAGCGATAACGGTTTGGAACTAAGTAGTTGAAGAAGAATTTCAGTTATTTGGACATTAAGGAGGATTTACAATTTAGATACTTGCCTATTTCCTTTGAATACCTTTAGCCATAATTTTCTATAATTTATTTTCATAAGAATATCTGTTCCTTTTTAATTTATTATTCTTTTACTTTTAGCAATTTCATCAACAAAATTTATTTTTCATATCTATTAACAATTACGCAATTAAGGAAGAATTTCTTAATAACAGTCCCTGTGGATACGACACTTGGTATTTAAATTTTCATAATATTACTCTGACAATGGGTACACTTGCCCAGTAATTCAATTTTTATACATCAAACTACAATGTGATCATTTTAGCTTTGGAGTTTCAACTCCAAATCCATCACCTTCTCCATCAAATCTAGACCCATCAATTGAGGAATCTTACCATGACGTGTACAATTCACATGTTGAGGTATGTTCTCCAAGTTTTGAACACCTTGTTAGACAGATTGAAAAGCCACTATTATAAAATGCACAAGAAATGACAAAAGGTAGTTTGATTGGAGATTTGATTTTATTGTGGGGCAACAAGATGATGAAAATGATGAAGAGGAGGACCTTAAGCATGAAGAAGGTGAACAATTTTCTGATGTGCACAACTTTGGTGAACATTTGATGTCGCGATCTCATTCCAAATCTCAATCGAGACAACACCCTAGTCACTACTCAACAGTTGATTTAGATGCAATGCATTGTAATGTGGGTGGGTCTAATTCAAGTTCGAGCATAGGGAGAGAGAATGATTTGGCACTTGGTCAAGTATTTTGCACTAAGGATGAAGTGACGTTTGCTGTTAAATATTACAACATTCGAAGAGGTGTTCAGTATAAAGTTTATAAGTCTGACCACATTAAATTTCATTACAAGTGTGTGAAGTTTGGCATTGACTGTAATTGGAGTATACGTGTCACTTTTTGCCAAAATTGCAGCTTTGGAAAGTGCGAAAGTTAACAGGACCACACACATGTGTTTTTCCAGAGTCTATGAATCAGCATATTCAGATGGATTATCATATTATCTGTGTCCACATATGCCCCATGATTCAAGCAGATCTGACAATCTCCATTAAATCTTACAAGCATCAATGGAGTCAGAGCTGAAGTTCAAGACAACATATAGAAAGGTATGGCTGGCGAAACATAAAGCTATTGCTATGATATATGGAGATTGGGAAGAATCGTATAATGAACTTTCTAGATGATTGGGTGGCTTGCAGTCTTATATGCCAGGTACTATTGTCCAAATGCAAACAGAACCATACTATGTTGGTGATGTTGTTGATTATGGTAGCTTTATGTTCCAGCGTCTTTTTTGGACCTAACCACCATGCAATGAGGCATTCAAATATTGCAAAAAACTAATTTTAATCAATGGAACACACTTGTATGGCAAGTACACTAGAACATTATTAATGGCAATAGCCCAAGATGACAACTCAAATATCTTTACGATTGCATTTGCTGTGGTGAAGGGAGAGACAAAAGAAGCATGGTCTTTTTTCTTGAGAAATGTTCATGAGCATGTGACACCACAAGAGGAAATTCTTGTGATATCTGATAGGCATCATGTTATCAAAGCAGCAGGCAGTAGGTGGCATCCGCCTTCAGCTTATCATGCATACTGTTCGCGACACATTGCGTCAAATTTTGTTGTAAAATTCAAGAATAAAGGTGCAAAGCGATTGCTAATGAATGCAACATATGCAAAGCTGAACATAATTTTTTATACTGGTTTAGAGCATTGGGTGATGTGGATCCCACAATGTGTGCATGGGCTAACAACATACCGCGCGAAAAGTGGGCTCAATATGCTGATAAGGGTCATCGCTTTGGCTACATGACAACTAATTTATCTAAGTGTATGAATGTTTTCATGAAAGGCACTTCTAATCTTTCCATTACAGCCATAGTTAAGTCAACCTATTATCATCTTATTGAGTTGTTTGTACAAAAGGGCATAGAGGCGAAAACGCAACTTGGAAGTGGCAAAAAGTTTTCACATTCCCTGTTAAATGCAATTGAAAAGCACAGGTAACACTTTGGTAACATGAGTAGCTCTCAAGTGACTTGCAATGCTTAAGAATACTTGGTGTTTGAACGAGACAACATAGGAAGTCATGGTCAAAGGAAATTCAGAGTGCATTTAACAGACCGATAGTGTGATTGTGGAGAATTTCAAAAATTATATTATTCATGTTGTTATGAACTCACTGCGTGTTCTGACGCCCAACGAGATTGGACCTCTTTTGTTCATGAGGTTTACACCATGAAGTATGTGTTCAATGTGTACGAAGCACAATTTTCTTCAATTCCTAATGCAGACATGTGGCCATAATACACTGGGCCAACTATACGGCCAAATCTTGCACTTAAGCGTACACTTAAGGATTGTCCGGTTATCAGAAGAATTCACAATGAAATGGACGAGACTGATCTGAGTTAGGAAAAACGATGTGGATTATGTAGAAATACCAGTCACACTAGACGGATATATTCACATGCTCCATCCTCTAGCCAACATAATTAATTCAGTGTTTTATGTACTAATAGTAATATTGTTGATTTTAATTTATTCTAGTGTATTTGTTATTTATCGTCTGATTATCGGCTTTTTATGTACTGTCTGTGTTCAATGTGCATTGTTGGAGTTTGAATTATGATTAATATATACCTAATTTATTTAATTACTTTCAATCTTTTATCCAAAATAAAATAGAACATATAATTTTAATTAAATTTATTCTTGTATAATAATTTTATAAACTATTAGATGATATGAATGTAAAAATGCTATTTCAAAGTATATAAATTAAAATTTCAAAGTATATAAATTAAAATTTCAAAGGACGATATATGTGACTATAAGCCATGCCTGTTGCGCTTAGGCCCAGCAAGATGACTACTTGTTGCACAACGAAGATATACAATCTGTCGTATAGGTCTGCAGTGTGCATGTTCCTCCTCCTGTTGACACAATCATCCATGTATTGGTCATCAACTTCCTGCTGATGGGCAATTGTTTCGTGCTCATCCTCCGTTGAACCGTTGAAAGAGGGAGTTCAGATATATGTTAGTGATAGTCAATATAAATGATCTGATGATGGCATAGATTTGGCCAAAAACTTGTTCAAAGGGCAAGTGTACCCATCGAGAAGTAATAAAGGGTTTTTAAATTAAGTTCCCGAAATATCGTCCTACAAGGATTGATTTTTAATTACTAAGAATTTCCTAATTCAATTATTTAAGCTTCAAAGATACAAAATTAATTAAAAACAAGAATTTATAAAATCAATTATAAAACTAAGAGTAAGGAATACAATGCACGTCTTGGTTAAACTTATCAAAGAGAAATCTAGGGCATATGAGTTTTTCCATTCAATCTTTTATGTTATTTTTCTATTTAACTCTAAATCCAATTTTCTTATGATTACTGATCATTCATACGAATACTATTAATACCCAATGGTCATGCAATATTAATATTCTTTTCTCTAAATTAACATCCGCAATGGTCATGCAAGACATCAATTTAAGAAAGCTTAAGGAACCTATGAACTTGTTAATTTAATAACGATTAGAAGAGAAAGATTGGTTTGGTCCACCTAATCCTTTTGTCTCATTTTATCCTATAGATCTATTAATTAACCTAGGTACGGTCGTCTGACGATATAATTAATTAGGATTAAGAAAGAAGCGCAATAGGATAAAATCTAATCACAAAGCGGAAATCAAATTTAGATTCAAATATCAAAATTCCATAAATTCATAAACAATAGTTCTCATAGCCCTAGCTATGGACTTAGTTAGTCATACTAAAGAAAAGAACTAAAAAAATTATAAACAAAGCCATAATCAAAAGAAATAACAAACTAGAGTATGAAATGTGTTCCTGGTCTTCAAGTACGATTGCTTGAAGCTCCAAGTCTCGCCAAGCATGTGCCAAGGATCCCCTGCAAGGGAGACGAGATTAGATGTATTCTAGAGCCAAAACTAAGATAAAAACGGTTCCTTTTACGATGCTTGAGATCTTCCTTTTAATAGGGTTTTCAAACCCTAAAGATTCTTCATAATTGGGCTTCTCGCAAATGAGCACGGTCGTGCAAGGCCTTGAGCACGATCGTGCATGAGCTCGAAGCACCCCTCGTTCTTGTTGGAAGGGTTTGGGCGTGCTAGCTACTGCGAAGCTCCAATCTTCTATCAAATTGGACCCAAAATGCACCCAAAATCTACTTGCGGCCTCTTTATACCAAACTACATAATTAATATATAAATTAGTGTAAAATTCAAATAAAATAAAGGTCAAATATGAATATATGGACTGTAAAAGAGGGCCTAATTACAGACTTATCAACTCCCCATACTTATCTATTTGCTTGTCGTCAAGCAAAGTGCTGGTTAAGAGAATAACATAATAACTTAAAACATAATACCACACACAGAACCCGAAATGACAGAGACAAAGAGAGCAACAAGAGTAATATTAATGAGCATAAGCAATCAAAAGGATTCCCAATTAGAATCTTATAATTTCATACTTTTCACTCAAACATCAAACTAAGGTACTCTACTTCCGTCTCTCACTAAGGGACAAAATGAGATATCACTCAGTTCTCCTAAAGAAAGTGTACTACTATAGGTTTGACTATAAACTGACTCTCCACTAAATAAATTAAATGCAAGTCAAAATCATGAAGTCCTTTTCAGGTTATGATGTGGCCAAGGAGTTATAATAATTAAGGTGAGATAAATGAAAGGAATGGGATATACAAAGGGTTAATAAATTATAAACATCCCCTAAGTTTACAAATGAAGCTCTTAAAGTAATTTTTATATTTTTGTATATAAACAATATCTTTCCTCCTCTCTCCTTTCAATCATATATAACCCTTTTTCTTTTCTTTTCTTTTTTTCTATTTTTCATTTTCTTTTTCATACTTTCTTTCTTTCTTTTTGCACATGAGATATATAAAGGAGAATTAATCAAACAATTCAACAACTCAATTGCCCTATTCGTAAACTCAAGGTCATCAAAATATTTTATAAATTCAATGCAAGGGACCAAGAAAATTAATAAAGCTCAAAGTGGACAACTAGTTGTATCTCAAACATGCTGAAGGCCAAGAATAAAAATTCTATTATGCCTCAATCATATTAAAAACATGCAATTAAAAAGAGGAGTCTTAAGTCGGTTCCAAGTCAAGTTCTAGAGCACAAATCTTGAGGAGATAATCACACAAAACAATGAGAAAAGGGGTACAATTAATTAAATTAAGATAGAAATCCTCTTTAAGGCTTAAAACTCACATCTATGGGTTAAAGTTTAATGTAGAGTATAAAAGTAAGGAACTTAGCTAATTATTAGTTTCCAAATAAAAGTATAATGCCAATAATAATCACTCAACATGTTCTTCTATCTGGAAAGATTGGGTTCCATGAGGGAAAAAGTTTTAAATTATCATAAAAAAATAGCATAGACACTTTACTGAAGAACATGCAATAACATTTATATATTCAGGAACTACTCTCCCATACTTAAAGCAAAACATTGTCCTCAATGTTTGAAAGCAATCAAATTAAAAGCATGCAAAGAGGGCAACTAAATAAAAGGGAAAGAGGTTCCCTGATAATTCTTGGCATGATGACTTCGAGTAAGGGAACACGGCCATGCTGAAATCTTGAGCACGCCCATACTTATGATGTAAAGCTTTTTCTCATAACTATGACTAAATGCATAGCCGTGTATGAGACGAGTACAGGCGTGCTTCCAAATCAGAGCTCAAAAGTGTGGGAACAATCAACTCTGTTCTTGCAATTTTTCAATATGCTTATTCTTTATTCTAAAAATAAAATAACAATAGCAAAATTAAAATAAACAAAAAAAAATTTAAATAAAATAAAAGACAGAGGTTGCCTCCTGGTAGCATTTGTTTAACGTCACGAGCTTGACATTCCTGTTAAATCATGGTGAGAAGAAGGTATGAGTCTCAGATGTGACTCTCTTGATATGCAATTGTCTCTCCAACAACTTTGTCTCCCCAATACCTATTACATCAGAAAAATTATTCATAAGATGGGGATTAAAATAAAGAGAAGAAAATTTAAGCTTGGAATTGGGAGGCTTATTAATGGATGATTTAAGCTTTTGTCTTTTCTTCTTATATTGCTTCCTCCTTGTATTCTAGAGTTAAAGCCAAGATAAAAACAGTTCCTAACATTCAATTAAACCATTTTAATTCCTTAGATCTGATTCAATTTCATATTGCTTCAAGTGTAAGAAACCAAAAGATTGCAAGATCAAAGCCTCTTATCCCTAAGAAAACTATAATCTCGGTGATTGGTTCAAATCTGAAGAACAAATTCAATTTCCATTGACAAAAGTTCCTCTGAATTTGGTTAATCAAATTTTCATTCAATTTCCACGTGAAGTGCAGAATCAATCACTCAATCTATTCCAAAGCTTGAAATTCAGATCCAAATCAATTCAACATGTTCGTTTCAGGTCTACAATCCCTAACTATGAACGAATTACACAGCCATGAAAGCAGAGAAAGAAAAAGAAAGAGAAGAAGAGAAGAAGAAACTCAGAATCGCCATGGAAGCTTGCTCCACTCCAATTCCTCTTCGTGAAGCTCTAAGATTCGAATCCCCACTTCTCTCTCTCACTTTCTCTAACGAGAACCTAACTAACAAAACTAAAACTGAACAAAAATCCCTGAATTCTGGAACGTTTCTGGTATTTATATAATTTCCCAGATTTTCGCGTCATCACTTTTACAAAAAATAGTAGTTACGCAGAAGGTTTATTGTTGCGCGTTAACACTTTTATGAGAAAAAGTGGTCACCCGCAACTTCCTGATATTAGCCGCTCTCTGGAATTATCACTCTTGCTGATAAAAGTGACAACGCAGAGGTCAAGTGGTTGCGCGTGATCACTCTTATGAGAAAAAGTGATTACGCGCAACTTGCCAAAATAAAGGTTCTCTAGAACGTTCACTTTCACTGATAATAGTGATCACGCAAAGCTTTTCCTGATATTTGCCTCTCTAGAACGCTCACTTTTACTGATAAAAGTGATAACGCCCAGCATGTTGAGTCTGAGACTTCACAGGATCTCTCACTTTTTCTAGCAGAAGTGATAACGCCCAAGCTTTCTTCTTCTTTGAACTCTGGAGTGATCACTTTTACTAACAATAGTGATCACGCCCAGTCTGCACTTTCTTGGTCTTGTGTTTTTGGAGTCCATACTTGCTTCTTTCTTCTTCCTTGTCTTCAAGCCTCCATTTTTATGACCCTTGCTCAATTTATTCCTTCAAAAATAAGATTAAAAACTTAATTTCTAAGCAAAATTTCTACAATTGCTAAAATAACTACATATGTAAACAAACTTCAATTCCTTCTCTTTTTTCTGAGTTTTTCTGCTTTCTTCATATATTTTTCTTATCAATTGTGTTAGAATTATGCTAAAATATCAGTAAAAATATGGATTTATCACTACCCCAAACTTGAATTTTTGCTTGTCCTCAAGCAAATCAAACTAAATTAAGGGTAATTCTTTCAATTTTAAAAAACCAATTCACAAACTGCTATATCAGAATTTTCCAATTTGTAATTCTGTATTTTTTGCATAATTTTCATTTAAGATGTTCTTCCAATTACTCCGCATGGCAATCACAATGCACTCCTTAAGTTTTAAGCAAAAATTGCTATCTAAGTGAATATATATCAGCCAAGTTCATATGAAAAACATTAAAAATCATGATAACTTCTCACTGGACAGTGTTTCCCTCATTGCTCAACAGTGTTTAGGTACTGTTTTCTCTCTATAATCATCAATTCAGCTACACTCTACCATATGTTTGCCCAATTTCTCCATCTCCTCTGCTTAATACAGTTAATCACACATCCAGAGGGCTTTTTACAGGTTATAGCATGGCTTAGATTAAGGCAAATACTGAACAAAATAAGAAGCAATTTGCAATTTCAAAAAAATCAGAGGCATTTTGAGTGAATGACTTAAAAACTAATCTAGTTTTGCCTCATTTCTCCTTAACTTCCTCAATATTGCAGCAAACACTTTGTTTTTGTGCAGCAGAATTCTCATGTTGATTTTTCTTTCCTTGCTTTTCTGAGTTCAAAAAATTTTTCTGCAGCATTTTACTACAATTCTTTTTCTCTTGAACTCAATTTTTTTTTCACTTTTCAGAATTTCCTGCAGCCAGTTTTGCTGCATAATTTCTTTATTTTTCTGCAACACTGTATTTTTATTTTCTGACTTTAGATAGCTTTCTTGACTTTAGATAGCCTGTTATTCCCCTACCCCAAACTTATAAATTTGCTTGTCCTCAAGCAACATAAATGGATGCTACCCCAAACTTAGTTTTAAAACTCATTCTTGATTAAACTCACAATGCCTCTAATTTTTCTTTTGAATGGTAAAATTGGTTTTTCAGCAAGGCTTGTAATGAAGTTGATTCAAGAAAAAGGAATATTAAGCTCAAAGGGGTGAACTAAGGCAAATAAGCATAAAGGAAGGCATTTTAGGCTAACTAAGGATATCAATCATGGCCTCTATCATGTGGGTGAAAACTGTAACATGCATATTCAATTAAGAACAAGGGCAAGTTCTAGAGAATGCAGCCAAATATGATTAATCACACAAGAAAAAGAATTAGACAGCTCAAATCTCACTAGATATTTATAAATGATCATGTGGATTAATGAAAACACAATGCACTTTTCAGAAATATATGCACCTAGTGGCAACTACCTCATTTTTGAAAATACAAGTGTGATCTCATTTTGAGAATGGGAAAAACAACTTAAAAAGAAATTCACACAAAATTCACAAAATTGTCAATCATTTTTATTTGATTCACAGCCAGCAGTTTATTATCTATTCTAATATTTTGGTGTTTTTCAAAATTAATTCAGTATAATGTGAAGCTAACACATGAACAAGAGGTAGAGAATGAAACCCCCCTTTCATGGCAGCTTGTGCAAGTGTCACCATCCAATGTGTGTGAGTGTTGTGTGTGTGACATTCTCTGCACAAAAACACCAGAATTCCATCAATTCGCAGCAAGAGAAAGGTAATTAGTTAGAAAGTTAATATAAATGCAGAACAAGTATGTGAAAATTAACCCAAATTGTACCAAATAGGGATTACAACCCAAAAAGTTTAAAACTACTAGAAATTTACAAACTCCTAATAACAAAAAATAAATTCCTAAACTAGTCTTCTGCTGTATCTTCTCCCTCTGAGCTTTCCTCTTCAGAACCTTCTTCTTCTTCTTCCACTACCTCTTCAAATGTAGTCTGAGGAAAGTGGGTTTTGTAGATTTGCATATTCTTAAACACAGAAGAACGAAGGCATTGAGCATTCTCTGCCAAGTCTGGAGTATAATACATTTCATCTTTGGTCATTCCCAATTTTTGACCAATATTCAGCATGATACATTCCATTAACATAACTCCAGCTTTGAGGCTATTGTGCAACTCAGTCTGCCTTTCAGCCAATTGATTCTGCCCTTCAGCTAATTGCTTCAGAGTGTCCTTCATCATCATCAGCTTCTCTTTCTTGAATTGTGAAGGAATTGGAGCTACAGAAGTGCAGGAAACAGTTGCATAAATCTCTTTTATCAGAGCTACAAAAATGGATGGTGCAGCTCTGATTTTCTCTTGATAATCACCAAACTCTACTCTTGCGTCTTCACAAAGTAATGTAATTACTGAAAGGAAGGCTAATGAATCCCTTTTTGTCTTCAGTGTTCCCAAAATGCATTCACTTATGACTTCTCCCACATCTATGTAGATGTCAGAGACTATGGCAAAAAGCAGAGCAGCCCTCTTGACAGCTAGTGTGGAGCTATGTTTGACAGGCATGAAAGAGTTTAAGATAAACATGCTCCATACTTTGGCAAAGGACAGAAGATTCTTGGTGACAATGTGCTTTGGGTTCTTAGACTGGTTGAGCTCCCATGTGGTGCCTGGTTTCCCAATCCTTTCTAGAATCTGCACAAAATCTATATCTGGACTTTCCTTAAATGTTTTGAAGTCCAGCTGTGCAGCATGTTGTGCAGAATTAATTTCCAGCACCCTGTTGATGTTTGTTGGTGAGAAGTCAATCCTTATGCCTTTGACCATGGAGCTGAACTTAGGGATTCCTTTTCCTTTAAACCTCATGGCATTGGCATAAAATTCCTGAGTTATTTCCCTCCAATCCAGGCCAGCTGTTGCATAGAAGAATTCCCAGCCCCTTCTTTGGATTTCCTCCTTGAATTCAGGATAATTGTTCCCAACTATTTGGAAAGCTCTGTCGGGAACAATTTTTCTTCTTAGAATATTGGCTCTAAAAAAATTTTCATGAGCCAAACTTCTGAATCTGGGATCATGTGTGGCAGGTGGTGAAGATCCTGAGGGTGCAACTATTCTTGGTGGGGGTGATGGTGAAGGTGAAGGTGCAGGGGATCTTGTCTGAGGTGGTGGAGAAGGTGAAGGTTCAGATGCAGGTGCAGGGGATCTTGTCTGAGGTGAGGGAGAAGGTGAGGGTTCAGAGATTTGAATAGGTGAGAAACTTGAGACACTATCAGTTCTGGCCCTCTTTGATGCTGCAGCTTGGAGATTTCGGCTAGATCTTCTTGTTGGAGTTATGGAAGATGCAGCTCGCTTCTACTTAGGAGTGGTAGAAGATGCAGCTTGCTTCTTCTTAGGAGGACCTACAGGTGTATTGAATGAAGTCCTAACCATTTTGTAATTTTCTGCAAGAAAGGAGTAATTGTCAGTTTAAAATTTTAGAACCATAGAATAATCCTATACTGCAGAAAGTTCAATCATGCAATCTGCTAATAATATCATTCACATTCAAATACCAACACCCAATTGCACAACTTAGTCAAAACATGCAAAATTTAACAGTAGAATTTCAGAGTGCACACTCTTATAAAATATCAGGATAACGCAGAAAGATTATTACATGCCTTGACCAAATTTTCAAAACAATTTTGTACTGTCAGCAAAAATTCACAAGTTGTATTTATTTTGCAATCAAGTATGCACTTCAGATATTCCCAATTTAATGTCTAACTCAATTTTAACACAGTTATGTATTCTAATTTCCAATCCCACAGTTTCAGAAAATTCTGTTGCTATCAGTTCAGATTCTGCAAAGATTTGGTTCATATAGTCCAATGTGATTTCAACTATCCCATCAAACTAACATACATGACAGAGAACAGCTATTTAGAGTATTATCCATTCTATTTTGAACCAAATAGCCTCAGAGTGTGAATTCAAGTCTGCTGTCAGAACATGTATTATACAGATGCACAGTATAGATGCACAACATTAATCCATCACATTCAGAGAAATTTGGATACTCCTAATTTGGAAATTCAGGATGTGTTCACTGTCATAAAGAATTAAGGTAGTGCAGAGCAATATTTTTAAGTTTCAACCAATTTTCAAACATATTTTGCAACCTAATATTTTCAGCAAAAAGTTATTCTATCAAAGTAATGCAGAATTGATTGTCCTGGTATTTTCCAAACATTCGATTGTATTACATGCAATGTATGGTTACAGTTAATCTCATTCAATAGTTTTAGTTCAAACATTTTTACTGAAGTCTTTTTAGGTCATCCCAATTTCCGCAGAAATTTTATTCAAATATGTACAATGCAGCTTCAAATGCTCAATAAATGATAGGGAAGACTTCTTCAGTGTATTGTTCCTACAGTGCCTCAGTACCCCATTCCACATTTTTCCAAAACTTCAAATGTAGAAAACCCTAACTACAGTTACAGAGGGATGAGAGTAAGTGTACCTTGCAGGAAGATGTAGTATTGAATGAGAAATGCTTGTTGATTCTAGGTAGACGCACACAGAGAGTGAGATTTACAGAGAAAACTTGGAGAGAGATGAAGTTTTAAGCGTGAAAAGTGTGTGTGCGTGCTCAGGTTAGGGATTATATATGGTTACGCTGGGCACGTGATAATTTTTTAAACAAAAATGAACATTCTGAAATTATTAGTTCCCAGCGTAATCACTATTATTCATAAGAGTGAATGTTCCAGAGAGTGGATTTTTCAGAGTGAGGCGCGCGCTATCACTATTATTGAGCAAAGTGATAGCGCGCAGCAAAGTGATAACTTTTTGCATTAAAAGGAGTAACGCATAAATATTGAAAGTCTACTCACTTGTGCGTAACCACTTCTGACAGAAAAAGGAAGCGTTCCAGAGAGTTCATTTTCCCAACTGTCTCTGTGTGATCACTTTTATCAGTAAAAGTGATTGTTCCAGCAGAAAACCTCAAAATGCATTCTTTGCGTAGCTTCTTTTCTGCAATAAAGTGACTCCTTTCATTAACCAATTACTTTGAAACTCTCAAATAACTCACTTCTCGCATTCTAATCCATCAAATACACACTTTAGCATTGAATCTCAATTGCAAATCTCTGACTATTTATCAGATTCAATTTAGAAAGACAGTTGTAGCAACATATATGCAGAACTTGGATAAAATTGTAAAACATGATTATATAGATTTCTAATTCTGTAGATACACATTAGACATATTGGATCTCAATTCACATATCAATTTCACCTCAACAGAGATATGAAGCAGAATCACATAGCAGAAAAATAGAAAATTGTAAAATCTGATTATGTAGAATTTTTAACCTTTAAATTCACATTCACCTCATCAATTCTCAATTTAAACATCCAAATGCACCTCAGAAAATCAGATTCAGCAGTATTTTTGCAAAATTTTTGCAGAATAGCATAAATTTGCAAAACATTAGTATGCAGAATTCTAAAAACACTATAGAAAGCTTAAAATGGGTTTGAAATGTGAGTTGCCTCTCACAAAGCGCTTCTTTAATGTCACTAGCTTGACATTAGTTGTTCCTCACTCAAGAGGAACCAATTTCAAGCATGATATGTTCCTTGCAAACTCCTCTCCATGATAGATCTTCAATCTTTGGCCATTGACCTTGAATTCTCTCCCTGTTTTCTGATCTTCTATAAGAATTTCTCCAAAGGGAGAAGTCTCCTTAATTAAAAATGGTCCAGACCATCTAGATTTCAGTTTCCCTAAAAATAATTTTAATTTTAAATTGAATAGCAATACTTGTTGGCCAGGTCTGAAATCTTTTTGCAGAATGAACTTGTCATGGATTCTCTTGGTTCTTTCTTTGTACAACTTTGCATTCTCATAAGCTTGCTGTCTTAATTCCTCCAATTCATGCAGCTGCAGAACTCTCTTCCTTCCAGCACTGGACAGATCAAAATTAAGCCATTTGGTAGTTCAGTATGCTCTATGTTCCAGCTCTAGAGGTAGGTGACAGGTCTTTCCAAATACTAACTAATATGGAGACATACCAATTGGAGTTTTAAAAGCAGTTCTATATGCCCACAATGAATCATCCAGCCTCTTTGACCAATCCTTCCTTGAGCTGTTCACTACTTTCTCTAAAATTTACTTGATTTCTCTATTTGAAACCTCCACTTGTCCACTTCTTTGTGGATGGTATGGAGTAGCAACCTTATGCTTCACACCATATTTCATTAATACAGCTTCAAGATACTTGTTGCAGAAGTGAGTACCTTGATGAATCCACATTTTATCATGTTTTTACTTGTCTTTTTAGTTTTCCTTAATAGAAAAATTAGACTTATATAGTGTAAATAGTACAAAAATTACATTTTGAGTAAAAATTATAGGTTTATTAATTTTTAGTTAATTTACATTTAATTACATAGATATAGACTGCAATTTTAATTTTCTTAATAATTTTGCAAAGTCCCCAAATTAATTTTTGAGAAATCTTGGCCCTTGGATGAAGGTTGGCTTCAAAGTAGCCACTTTCAAGAGCAAAAGTGGCAACTACAACAAGTTTGGGAAATTGAAGGACCCAAAGTAGCCACTATTGCCTCTCATAGTGACAACTCCAAAAGCTCCAGGACGCCACTTTTGGAAGCATTTCTGCACGTGGACACTATTGGTTCAAATAGTGGCCACGCGCATCAGAGTAGCCACTCTTAGCACAAAAAGTGGCAACTCCAGAGAATTGACAAACTTACGTGAATTGCGCGTGGACACTCTTTTGGCCCAAAGTGGACACTTTCAAAGCAAAAAGTGGACACTTTGCTGACATGGCATCCAATATAAATAGGTTTTAGGAATTAGGGTACGGGACTTTTTACATTTTACACATTTTTTCCTTTGCCAAATTGAGACAATTTCCCAGAACATTGGAGTCTTGGGTGACAGCCAAGGGTCCTCTATAGGTTTTAATTTCCAATTTTCCTTTTGATTTTTGTTGAATTTACATTAATGCTGCTTACGTTCTTGCATTTCTTTCTTTCATTTGTAAAGCCCATCTACATGGAGGGCTAAACTTCCTTGTAATTCCTAGTCAATGCACATGAATCTTGAATTCTTGGGATTAATTGCAATACAAATCTTTCTTTCCTTGAATTTATTGACCCCAATCTTTGAATGAAATAGAATTTGCATGAAGGGAACATTGCTTAATGAACCCTAAATTACCCAACAAAATTCTAATTCAAAATTGCTTAATTTTGATTAATCTTTGAGGTTGCTTAATCTTAGGGATAGAAATTGGAGCCCATTAAGATGCTTAATTTTAATTGGGATGTTAAAGTTAATTTTCGCTTGTTAGATTAACTTAATTTAAGGGAAAGAAAGGGGATTATTGAATCATTTGAAAGAATAATGATGGAACTCATTGATTGACAAGGAATTACTCATTTTAATTGATTGAATTTCACTAGTTTACATTTTGCTCTTGATTAAAATCTGGAAATTGACAAACCTCCTCCCAATTTACTTGCTTTAAAATATATGTTCACACTTGTTAGATGTATGTTCGCAACCAAAAATTCCTTGGAGACGACCTAGGACAACACCCTAGTACTGCATTCATTTCTTGCATATTTGATGAGGATTAACGACAATCTTTTGCATGACGAGTAGCTAAATTCGTTTCATCAAATTGGCGCCGTTGCCGGGGATTTTTTGGTGCTAAACTTATGTTGAACATGCTTGGTACTCTATTTTTGTGTCTTGCATGTTAGTGTGTTTGTTTCATTTTGAGTTTTTGTATTGTGTTGATAGCCATACGAATTTTGTTGTCTGTTTCTGCACTGTTATTGCAAGATTTTCTGTATCATTTTCTTCATTCAAGTGCTGCAATTTTTCAATTACTCACTTTCAATTTTCTGCACTCATTTTGCTGCATATTACTCTGTTTTTCTGCACTTTTGCTGCATAATTCTGCAGAGAGATTTCAAATTGTTCTTGTTATTTCATTTACTCAATTTGCTTTCAATTTAGTTAGTTGATATCTAGTGCATGACCAGATCAAACCCTGGGGATTTGTATCCATTAGACCAGGAGATTGATAGGACGTTTCATAGGAACATTAGGACACATAGGGATCACTCTGATCACTCTAAACATTCTGAACCATCATCATCTCCTACTGCATCTTTGAAATCTGTGACACCAATCTCTGTTTACTCTTCTACATTTTCACTTGACTCTAGTTTTGGAGCAATGGCAGGTGATGAGAGGACTCTTAAGGACTTAGCTGCACCGGATGTCATATACCAAACATTGTGCATCCAATATCCAGATGTGGATGCCCCTTTTGTTTTGAAAACTGGATTAATTCACCTTCTACCTAAATTCCATGGTTTTGCAGGTGAAGACCCTCACAAACACTTGAAGGAGTTTCACATTGTATGTTCCACCATGAGACCTCAAAGTGTTCCGGAGAAGCATGTCAAATTGAAGGCATTTCCATTCTCTCTTATGGATTTGGCTAAAGACTAGTTGTATTATCTTCCACCTGGCTCTATTACAAGTTGGGACACCCTCAAGAGATTGTTCCTGGAAAATTTTTTCCCTGCCTCAATAAGAAAGGAAATATGTGGTATTAGGCAGCTGGAAAGGGAAAGTTTGTATGAATATTAGGAGCGTTTCAAGAGACTTTGTGCTATCTGCCCCCATCATCAGATAAGTGACCAGCTCCTAATCCAATACTTCTATGAGGGCTTACACCCAATGGATAGGAGCATGATCGACGCAGCTAGTGGGGGAGCCCTAGTTGACAAGACTCCTGCTGCCGCTAGAAACCTCATTGAAAATATGGCAGCTAACTCTCAACAGTTTACTACAAGGAAAAATTCTCTCACGTCCAGGAGTGTCAATGAAATTCAAACTTCAGATTCACCAAGCTAGAGCATAAGCTAGATGAGTTGGCTTCTATGGTAAAACAGTTGGCATCCATCCAAAAGAATTCTGCTACCTATACACCTCCACCTCCACCTATTCCAGCAATGCTTTGTGGGATTTGTTCATCTACGGATCACTTCACTGATAGTTGCCCCACATTGCAAGAAACTGAATCTTCAGAAGGTAATCCTCAAGCTTATGCTGCTAATATTGATGCTAATAAATTCCCTTTTCAGCAGCCGCAGCAACAACAAAGCTGGGATTTATCTTCCAATAGATATAATCCCGGTTGGAGGAACCATCCTAACTTAAGGTGGGGAGGAAATGCACAGCATCAAGGCTCTAGCCAACCATCAAACAACCATTTCCAACTGCATCAACCTGGACAAAGCAAGCCATATTCAGCCCAACAACATCACCATCCATCATCTTCATCTCAACAACACCATCAAACATCCCCTTCACTAGCTCCTACACCTCAAAAGAGTAAGTCATCTTTGGAAGACCTTGTGAAGCAACTCACCATGAGTAATCTCAATTTCCAACAATAGAGTCAAGCCTTCCAACAACAGACTCAAGCAAGTATCAAGACCTTGGAGAATCAAATGGGTCAGCTTGCTTCATCCCTAAATCAACTTCAATCTCAAGGTTCAGGCAATCTCCCTGCACAAACTGTAACAAACCCAAAGAATGTGAGTGCCATTACCTTGAGATTTGGTAAGGTGATGCAAGAGCCAGAAATGCCTAAGGAGAAGGATCCTAGTTGCACTTTAGCTGCAGAAGGTGAAGGAGGAGAGATTAAGAGCCAAGAGCAACCTGCACCTATGCCCACACCATGTCAACCAAAAGTGGTAGACAAAAGAGGAGAGGTTCATTCCTATTCCCTTCCCTCAAAGAATGGTTCAGCCCATCAAGAAGCAAGAAGAGGTTGATAAAGAAATTTTGGATACTTTCAGAAAAGTTGAAGTCAATATCCCCTTGTTAGATGCTATCAAGCAAATCCCAAAGTACGCCAAATTCCTTATGGACTTGTGCACTCATAGAAGGCGGCTAAAGGATAATGAAAGAGTGAACATGGAGAGGAATGTATCAGCTCTTTTTGAGAGGTAGAAAACTTCCATGCCTGAGAAATGTAAAGATCTAGGGACGTTTACTATTCCCTGCATTATAGGCAATAATAGAATAGATAATGCCATGCTTGATTTAGGTGCATCTATTAATGTTATGCCTTTATCTATCTTCACATCCTTGTCTCTTGGACCATTACAGCCCACAGGTGTCATCATCCAGCTAGTAAATAGGAGCACAGTACATCCAGCTGGACTTGTGGAGGATGTGTTAGTGAGGGTGAATGACCTCATTTTTCCAACTGATTTTTACATCCTTGACATGAAAGAGTCAATGGATAGTGTTGCACCAATCATTTTGGGAAGACCATTCTTAAAGACTGCAAGAACGAAGATTGATGTGCATGCCAGATCACTTATTGTGGAGTTTGGAGACAGTGTTGTCCGCTTTAACATATTGGATGCTATGAAGCACCCAAATGAAGAACACTCTGTTTTCCACATTAACCATCTTGATGAATTAATAGATGATAATTTGTCTGAATTTCTAGAAGGAGACTCTCTCCTTAATTTTTCTGATTGTGTAGATACTTTCAATTGTGAATCGTGTAATAGTTCTTCTCTGTGTGACATTTGTGTTGAGATTTCTAATTATTTGAATGCAAATTCTACTACTTTCAACGTTGATGAACCTAAAAATTCTATAGGATTAGAATGTGATGTATTGAGTACAACAAATACAGTTGAATCTAACGCCTTTGGTTTGAATATTGCAGAGACTTTGTCAAATGAAAGTGCCAAATCACTTCCCTTTGTGGAACAACCTCCCACATTGGAGTTGAAGCCCCTACCAGAACATTATGAGAAGCTCCCGGTTATTATTTTCACCAAGCTTGAAGGCGATCAAGAGAAGGTATTGTTGGAAGTAATTAAAAGGCACAAGAGAGCTATTGGATGGACTTTAGCTGACATTCCTAGTATTAGCCCTCTCCTGTGCATGCAAAAATTCTGTTGAAAGAGGGGACTAAACTAGTGAAGCAACTTCAGAGGAAAAGAAAAAGAAAGAGGAAGAGGAAAAGGAAGCCACAACTCCAAGAACTAGAAGCGCTGCACTTAGGAGCATATGAAGACTCAAGAACCTACAAGGAGAGAATCAAGCAATATCATGATAAATTGATAGGTAGAAGAGAGTCCTGTGTAGGTCAAAAGGTGCTTCTATTCAACTCCTGTCTCAAGTTCATGACTGGAAGGCTGCATTCCAGGTGGATTGGTCCATCCACAGTTACACAAGTATTTCCTAATAGTGTAGTGGAAATCAAGAATGACTCCATTAACAAATGTTTCACAGTGAATGGACATCGCCTGAAGCATTTTTTGGAGAACTCAGTTCCCTTGGAGGAGATTGAAGAGGTGGATGTGTAATCCCCCATCAATTCCTTCAACCAAGACCCCTGTCATGAGTAAATCACTTCGCACGTCAAGCTAGTGACGTTAAAAAAGCGCTCTGTGAGAGGCAACTCACACGTGAATAAGGAATTTTGTTCTTTCCCTTTGCATTCTTTCAATTGAGTTTTTGTTCTTATTTGTTTTCATTTATAGATAGATTTCTGACATAATTCAATTTTCTGTAAATAATTCCCTGTGGATTCACAATTTTGTAGGAATTCTAGCAGCAGCACCACTTTGGGCACTCATTCTTGCTAGGTACAATTCATCCTTCATGAAAGTGGCCACTCTCATAGGCTATAGTGACTACTTTGGCTCAAGGTAAGCAATCCCTTCTCTGTAGTTCCCACTTTTAAGAGTGGGAGTGTCCACTTTGGCGCCCAGGAACTCGATCATTTGCGCGTGGACACTTTGGAGACCAATAGTGGCCACGTGCAAATCTCCTTACATTTTAGCCTCTCTGGAGTTTCCACTTTTCTAGCCAAAAGTCACCACGTGCATATGCTCAGGAAGGGGAACTCTCTGGAGTTCCCACTTTTGCCTCCCATAGTAACCACGCGCATATGCCTACACATACACCCTCACTGTAGTTGTCACTTTCTTCAATCAAGAGTGGCCACGCGTAAATTGGAATGCAATTTAGCCTTTCTTTAGTTCCCACTTCCTTAATTGAAAGTGGACACGCGCAATTCACACTCCAATTTTGCCTCTTTGGTGTTCCCACTTTTCTTGTTGGAGTAGGCACGTCCACCACACCATTTGCACTATTCCCTTTAGGCCCAACCCAAGGTAGCCACTAATTCCCTTGAAAGTAGACACGCTCACCAATTTCACTCAATCCTCACCTCACACTCACACCCAGCACGCACCCACTTTCACGTCCCAATTTCACACACCCACTCACTCCTAGTCCCAAGACGCACCTCCCTCACCACTCTCAAGGCTTCAAGCAAGGTAATTCTCTCAATTTCTCTCCATTCATGGTTAGGGTTCTTAGATTCCCCAATTTGGGGCTTTTCAATTTTACTTGTTTTTAATTGAAATTGAGGTGTAATTCTTGTGTATTTGAGCATTCTTACATGAATTAGAGAGGGTGAGGTCCCTAAATTGCACCCAATGAGGTGTATTATTCCCATCCAATTGGGCGTTCCCACTTTTGCCCCCAATAGTGGCCACGTCCACTCCCTCTTTGCCATGACTCTCATTTGTTGTTTTTGTTATGCTCCCCCTCCTTCATTTTTATGCTCTAAACATGCCAATAATGCTATTAAACTTCTTGTTCATGTGTGTTAGTGCCTAAATTTGGTTCGTACCCATTTCCATTTAGTTTTGTCCCCTCCATTTTGTTGTTTTGCTTTTCAATTCCATGCCATTTTACTTTTGCTGCACTTGATCCTCATGCACATTACATAATTAACCATGATTGTTGATCTTTCTGGGTGTTGAACATGTTTTTCGTGACTTTAATTTCACTAATTGCTGCATTATGGTCCTTGAGCTTAGAAGCCATATTCTGCTATACATTGGATTGCTATACATAGTGAACGTATGCCACACCATTCTCTGTGCTTAATTGTTCTTGTCTGTACCATTTGAGCTCTATGCTTTGCCCACAGAATGCCTCTTTTTATGGAATGGAATGTGTTTGTAGGCTATGTACCATGATTGACATTAGTTGCCCTCTGAGTCATATGTAGCACTATACACCCTTTTGCGCACAAATTACTTAGGATGGTATCAAATTATTTTGCAGCCCCTGGTTTGATTGCTTGCTGTTGTGTGTTACCATGGAAGGTTGACCCAATTTCCCTGCACTACCCATTCACATATTCTTTCTTCTCTGCAGATAATGTCAAGCAATCCTAGAAGGAACACCCCTAGAACCAAGAGGAGCAGGATAGCTGAAGCCTCTTCCTCTCAGCCCCCTCCTACCCATGACCCCAGATTCAGGTCCCCAGAGCATGAACTGTATTTCAGGGAGAACATCCTGAGGCGCCAGATCGTCTAGGACAGGAATTTTGAAATCCAGCAGGGGACATTTCCATAGTTTCAAGAGGAAATAGACAGGCGTGGCTGGGGACTTTTCACCTCCTGTGCAGGCAATGGGTGGAAGGACATCACCTAGGAATTTTATGCTAATGCCCTGCGCCTTGCAGATGACCCTTATCCCCCCAAGCACACCATGGTCAGGGGGAAACGAGTTAGTTTTACTCCAGCCACACCATTCTCTGTGCTTAATTGTTCTTGTCTGTACCATTTGAGCTCTATGCTTTGCCCACAGAATGCCTCTTTTTATGGAATGGAATGTGTTTGTAGGCTATGTACCATGATTGACATTAGTTGCCCTCTGAGTCATATGTAGCACTATACACCCTTTTGCGCACAAATTACTTAGGATGGTATCAAATTATTTTGCAGCCCCTGGTTTGATTGCTTGCTGTTGTGTGTTACCATGGAAGGTTGACCCAATTTCCCTGCACTACCCATTCACATATTCTTTCTTCTCTGCAGATAATGTCAAGCAATCCTAGAAGGAACACCCCTAGAACCAAGAGGAGCAGGATAGCTGAAGCCTCTTCCTCTCAGCCCCCTCCTACCCATGACCCCAGATTCAGGTCCCCAGAGCATGAACTGTATTTCAGGGAGAACATCCTGAGGCGCCAGATCGTCTAGGACAGGAATTTTGAAATCCAGCAGGGGACATTTCCATAGTTTCAAGAGGAAATAGACAGGCGTGGCTGGGGACTTTTCACCTCCTGTGCAGGCAATGGGTGGAAGGACATCACCTAGGAATTTTATGCTAATGCCCTGCGCCTTGCAGATGACCCTTATCCCCCCAAGCACACCATGGTCAGGGGGAAACGAGTTAGTTTTACTCCAGCCACACCATTCTCTGTGCTTAATTGTTCTTGTCTGTACCATTTGAGCTCTATGCTTTGCCCACAGAATGCCTCTTTTTATGGAATGGAATGTGTTTGTAGGCTATGTACCATGATTGACATTAGTTGCCCTCTGAGTCATATGTAGCACTATACACCCTTTTGCGCACAAATTACTTAGGATGGTATCAAATTATTTTGCAGCCCCTGGTTTGATTGCTTGCTGTTGTGTGTTACCATGGAAGGTTGACCCAATTTCCCTGCACTACCCATTCACATATTCTTTCTTCTCTGCAGATAATGTCAAGCAATCCTAGAAGGAACACCCCTAGAACCAAGAGGAGCAGGATAGCTGAAGCCTCTTCCTCTCAGCCCCCTCCTACCCATGACCCCAGATTCAGGTCCCCAGAGCATGAACTGTATTTCAGGGAGAACATCCTGAGGCGCCAGATCGTCTAGGACAGGAATTTTGAAATCCAGCAGGGGACATTTCCATAGTTTCAAGAGGAAATAGACAGGCGTGGTTGGGGACTTTTCACCTCCTGTGCAGGCAATGGGTGGAAGGACATCACCTAGGAATTTTATGCTAATGCCCTGCGCCTTGCAGATGACCCTTATCCCCCCAAGCACACCATGGTCAGGGGGAAACGAGTTAGTTTTACTCCAGCCACCATCCAAAGGGTTTTAAACATCCCTCCTCTGCAGAAGCAACCTGGCTAGCCGGATTTCACTGCATTCTGCAAACAGAAGGAAAAGGATTACCAACCTATACTTCAAACAATCTGCAGTGAAGGAGAAAATTGGGAATTTGATTGTAAAATGCAGCCCAAGAATCTGACCACCAAACACCTTCTCCCTGCTGCCAAGGTGTGGAGTATCTTCGTTGTCAGCTCATTCATGCCAGTCATCCACACCTCCACCATTGCAGTAAAGAGGGCTGAACTCATATATGCTATCCTCACTGGCATGCCCATCCATGTTGGGGAGGTCATTTGCAGTGCCATGCTGGACGTCCTGAAATGGAGCAGAGATTCCTTAGCCTTTCCTTCCCTCATCACTTTGTTGTATCAAGATGCAGGTGTTGATTTTGGAGATTATCAGCAGCGAATCAGAGCAATTCCTCCCATTTCCACCGCATTGGTGAAGGATCTGCTTAAGCCCCAGAAATCTTTAGACCGAGGCCTCACTCTCCCAGCAGAATTCAGGCCTGAGCCAACTCTCCCAGTCAAGGAACAGCTGCACCAGATAGCTAAGCGGCAGACTGCCCTCAATGCTAGCCAGAACGCCATGCTCCTCCTACTGGAAACCATGTCGCTGAACATTGGCAAGAGGATGGGGATGACTTCAGAGCAGATCTACTACTCCCCCACCGTTCCTGCCTCTCATCTCTGAGCTGCTGCCCAGCATGACCTACCTCCATTCAATCCCAATGCCCCCAGAGATGTCCGCAACTCCAATTCCTCAGAGGAAGCAAAAGAAGTAGAGGAAGATGAAAGCGCCACCTCATCCACCTCTGATGAAGATGCCATTTAGTCCACCTTTCGTGTTTTCTTTTATTTCTCTGCTTGTACTTATTTTCTTTTATTTTCCCAAGTAATTAGGAACCACTTGTCCTTTTATTGTCTTTCCCTTCCTGCTTTTATGTTACTTTCCTTCAAACAGTTATGTTACCTCCCTTTCGTTCTTTTACTGAACGCTTGTTATCATTGTGCAGAGATGCCCTCAGTTCCATCAAGAGGAGCATCATTTTACCCTAAACTTTGAATACATCATTTATAAAAGGGGGGTGAACTCTTTGTCTCTATTTTGCATTTATTTGTAGCTTACTTTTCCTGCACCGTACTAGATAAAGACAAAAATATTTCCTCATTTCTATTATTCTCTTTTCCTTTTAATCTAGTTCTCTTTTGTATTTTGCTTTTATGCTCTGATTGCATTTCCCATCTAACTCCTACTCATTCTCATTTTTGTACATATTTACTGTCCCTACCATTTTGAACATATTTTCTTGTCAGGTGAATTGTACTCTCATTTTGCAAGTTATTATCACTTTTACCATGGTAGTGAATTGGGCCTTTTTACTTCTTTTCTGTGTGCATATTACATATATTTTTGCATTCATCTTCTAGAACTTGCCTTGTTTCTTAATTGAATATGCATTGGGCAATTTTCCATCTAGATGATTGAGGCCTTCGTTGCACATACCTCCCCCCCACCCTTGCACTTCACTTTCTTGTTCCCCACTTCTTGCTTTTGCCAAACTTAGTCAACAAATATATTTCCCTTTCCTTAATAGAGGTATTTCTTTTGAGTTGTCTCAAGATTGAGTGCAAGAAACTAAGTTTGGGGTGTTGATTATGCTTGTAGTTGCTTGAGGACAAGCAATGTCTTAAGTTTGGGGTGGTGGACAGCATACATGTTCATAATACATGTAAAAAAAAAATGATTGTCAAAGTCCATGACATCACAAAAATATGAATGAATGAATGAAAAAGGAGAAAAAGAAAGAAAGAAAAATATAGCAAGGCATTTGAGTTGAAAAAGGATTTCCACTCTAGTTGTTGGAAAGAATGCTTGAACCTCTTAAGCTACATCATTTAAGGCATTCCACTCTAGTTGTTGTACTAAATCACTCAAAAGAACCCCCTCCTCTTAAGTACCCACTTGATCTTGTCACCCTCCTTGATTAAATTTGAGCCTATCCTAACTTCATTTGTGACCGACAAATCCCTCATGATAGGTGGTTCATTGTGTCTAGGCAAAGGAGATTGAGAATATAGGCAAGCCTATGGTAGGGTGAGGCAAAATGCATGGATTGAGGGAAAACACTTAGCCTGAAATGTTATTGAGTGATGAGTGAAACACCACCTTGTGAGATGGATAGTTTCTTTGCATTATGTGAGTCACATGAAACCTTGCTTGATTCTTTTGTCTCAATTTAGTGGGACTTTGCATGGAATATTTGACATAAATATGATTCCTCTGTTGAATGAGTCTATGGTTGTGAAGATGTTGGAAGTGCTAATTAAAGCATGAAGTTGAAATAAAAATTTCTAAAAAAAAAAAAAATTGGATATATCCAACCCTCTTCATTCAATTTTCTTGAATTTAGATTTGCTTGAGGACAAGCAAAAAGTTTAAGTTTGGGGTTGTGATGAATCCACATTTTATCATGTTTTTACTTGTCTTTTTAGTTTTCCTTAATAGAAAAATTAGACTTATATAGTGTAAATAGTACAAAAATTACATTTTGAGTAAAAATCATAGGTTTATTAATTTTTAGTTAATTTGCATTTAATTACATAGATATAGACTACAATTTTAATTTTCTTAATAATTTTGCAGAGTCCCCAAGTTAATTTTTGAGAAATCTTGGCCCTTGGATGAAGGTTGGCTTCAAAGTAGCCACTTTCAATAGCAAAAGTGGCAACTACAACAAGTTTAAAAATTGAAGGACCCTAAGTAGCCACTATTGCCTCTCATAGTGACAACTCCAGAAGCTCCAGGACGCCACTTTTGGAAGCATTTCTGCGCGTGGACACTATTGGTTCAAATAGTGGCCACGCGCACCAGAGTAGCCACTTTCAGCACAAAAAGTGGCAACTCCAGAGAATTGACAAACTTACGTGAATTGCGCGTGGACACTCTTTTGGCCCAAAGTGGACACTTTGCTGACATGGCATCCAATATAAATAGATTTTAGGAATTAGGGTACGGGACTTTTTACATTTTGCACATTTTTTCCTTTGCCAAATTGAGACAATTTTCCAGAACATTGGAGTCTTGGGTGACAGCCAAGGGTCCTCTATAGGTTTAATTTCTAATTTCCCTTTTGATTTTTGTTGAATTTACATTAATGTTGCTTACGTTCTTGCATTTCTTTCTTTCATTTGTAAAGCCCATCCACATGGAGGGCTAAACTTCCTTGTAATTCCTAGTCAATGCACATGAATCTTGAATTCTTGGGATTAGTTGCAATACAAATCTTTCTTTCCTTGAATTTATTAACCCTAATCTTTGAATGAAATGGAATTTGCATGAAGGGAACATTGCTTAATGAACCCTAAATTACCCAACGAAATTCTAATTCAAAATTGCTTAATTTTGATTAATCTTTGAGGTTGCTTAATCTTAGGGATAGAGATTGGAGCCCATTAAGATGCTTAATTTTAATTGGGACGTTAAAGTTAATTTTCGCTTGTTAGATTAACTTAATTCAAGGGAAAGAAAGGGGATTATTGAATCATTTGAAAGAATAATGATGGAACTCATTGATTGACTAGGAATTACTCATTTTAATTGATTGAATTTCACTAGTTTACATTTTGCTCTTGATTAAAATCTGGAAATTGACAAACCTCCCCCAATTTACTTGCTTTAAAATATATGTTCACACTTGTTCGATGTATGTTCGTAACCAAAAATTCCTTGGAGACGACCTAGGACAACACCCCAGTACTACATTCATTTCTTGCATATTTGATGAGGATTAATGACAATCTTTTGCATGACGAGTAGCTAAATTTGTTTCATCAACCTCCATCACTTATCAGCACTCTAGGCACACCAAATCTTGAAAAAATGTTCTTTCTTATAAAAGACATCACTACCTTTGCATCATTTGATCTGGTGAGAATTGCTTCTACCCATTTAGACACATAATCCACTGCAACTAGAATGTATTCGTGTGAGAATGATGGGGGAAATGGTCCCATAAAATCAATCCCCCATACATCAAATAATTCCACTTCTAGGATGTTGGTTAATGGCAGCTCATGTCTTCTTGAGATATTTCCAGTTCTTTGACATTTATCACAGTTTTCCACATACTTCTTGGCATCTTTGAAGAGTGTAGGCCAAAAGAAGCCTGCTTGCAAAACTTTTGCAGCAGTCTTTGAACTTGCATGGTGGCCTCCATATTTTGAATTGTGACAATGGCATAGTATCTCAGCTTGCTCACTTTGTGGAATGCATCTTCTAAGTAACCTATCTACTCCAATTTTGAACAGGTATGGGTCTTCCCACACATAGAATTTGTTGTCATGTAAGAACTTCTTCTTTTGCTGCCAACTAAACCTCTTTGGAATGAATTTAGTGGCTTTAAAATTTGCAATGTCAGCAAACCAAGGCATGTTTTCCACTGCAAACAGCTTTTCATCTGGAAATTCTTCATTTATTTCCAATGATTCAGTGGTTAAACTCTCCAATGGTAATCTGGATAAGTGGTCAGCAACACCATTTTCTTTCCCTTTCTTGTCTTTGATCTCTAGCTCAAATTCTTGGAGAAGTAGAATCCATTTTAATAATCTCGGCTTTGCATCCTGTTTTGTCAAAAGATATTTAAGAGCAGCATGATCAGTGTATACAATCACTTTCGAACCTATTAAATATGATCTGAACTTATCAAAAGCATATACAACAGCTAAAAGTTCTTTTTCTGTTGTTGTGTAATTCACTTGTGCAGGATTTAACACTTTGCTTGAATAATAAATAGCACGCAATTTCCTATCTTTTCTCTGTCCTAACACAGCACCCACTGCACTATCACTTGCATCACACATGAGTTCAAAAGGTAATTTCCAATTTGGTTTTGCAAGGATAGGTACAGAAATTAGCTTCTCTTTTAAAACAGAAAATGCATGCAAACAATTATCATCAAATATGAAATCTGCATCCTTTATAAGTAAATTACTCAAGGGTTTAGCAATCTTGGAAAAATCTTTTATGAATCTTCTATAAAAACCAGCATGTCTTAAAAAACTTCTAACTTCCTCAACATTGATAGGTGGAGGCAATTTACTAATGACTTCTATCTTAGCTTGGTCCACCTCCATTCCTTTTTCTGAAATTTTGTGACCAAGGACAATGCCTTCTTGTACCATAAAATGGCACTTCTCCCAATTCAACACAAGGTTATTGTCTTGACATCTCTCTATGATGTTTTCTACCAAATCAGAAAAAATAGAAAGCATGCACCTTTGGAAAGTGGCAGGGGCATTACACAAACCAAATGGCATTCTCCTATATGCAAAGACTCCAAATAGACATGTAAATGCAGTTTTCTCTTGATCCAAAGGATCTACAGCTACTTGGTTGTATCCTGAATACCCATCAAGAAAACAATAATATGAATGTCCAGCAAGTCTTTCTAACATTTGATCTGCAAATGGTAGTGGGAAATGGTCTTTTCTGGTTGCATCATTTAACTTCCTATAGTCTATGCACATTCTCCATCCAGTCACAGTCCTAGTAGGGATAAGTTCATTCTTTTCATTAGGTACAATTGTCATGCCACCTTTTTTTGGAACAACTTGGACTGGACTCACCCAATTGCTGTCAAAAATAGGGTATATTATTCCTGCATCTAACAGCTTCATGACTTCCTTCTTAACTACCTCTTTCATGGCTGGATTTAACCTCCTTTGTGGCTGTACAACAGGCTTAAAATTCTCTTCAAATAAAATTTTATGCTTACAAAATGAGGGATTTATACCTTTCAGATCTGCAATACTCCATCCAATTGCAGATTTGTGTTCTCTCAAAATTCTCAACAGTTTTTTCCTCTTGTTCTTCCTTAAGTTCATTTTTGATGATGACTGGATTTTCATGTTTCTCATCCAGAAATGCATACCGTAGGTGGGAGGAAAGTTGTTTCAACTCTAGCTTTTGTTTTTCCTCTTCTTTATCACCTTTCTTTAGCTTTTCCTTTACTGAATTTTCTGCAGATTTTTGAATTGGCAGAGCTTCCAATTGTTGCTGCACTTCCATGATGTATTCTTCATTCAGAATTTTAGATTTGTCATTCCCTGTAGATATTATTTCTTCTAACACAGCAAGTTCATCAATTTCATTAATCTGGTGTTGTGTAATAAAAGCATCCAATATATCTACCTTCATACATGTACTATCTTCAATTGGATATTTTAAAGCTTCAAACATATTAAACACTACCTTCTCATCTTGAACTCGAAGCATAAGTTCACCTTTCTGCACATCTATTAAGGCTCTCCCGGTTGCAAGAAATGGCCTCCCTAGGATCAAAGGAATGTTAGAATCCACCTCCATGTCCAAAATTACAAAATCTGCAGGAAAAATGAACTTATCAACTTTAACTAATAAATCTTTAACAATTCTATATGGATAAGTGTATGATCTATCAGCTAGTTGTAGTTTAATGTTGGTGGGCTTTACTTCCTCTATGCCAAGTTTCTGCAGAACAGTCAGTGGCATCAGATTTATGCTTGCTCCCAAGTCACATAATGCTCTTCCCACAGTGCAGTTTCGTATTTCACAAGGAATGCTAAATGATCCAGGATCTTTCAGCTTTTAAGGAAGTTTTCTCTTAAGAATGGCACTGCACTCCTCTGTCAAAGGTACTATTTTACCATGCTCTAGCTTCCTTTTTCTGGAAAGTAGTTCTTTCATAAACTTTGCATAAGAAGGCATTTGCTCCAGAGCTTCTGCAAAAGGAATGTTAATCTGTAATTTCTTAAAGACATTCATAAACCTTTCAAATTGTTCCTCTTGTTTAGGATTTTGGACTCTTTAAGGATAGGGCAGTCTCTTGTATTTTTCTGGATCTATTGGCTTACAAGCTTCTTCAAAGAGTTGCTTTTTGGTTTTCCTCTCAGAATTCATAGGAACATCTATTTTTTCTTCTGAATGATCTTTCTTTAATAGCTTCAAATTTCCTTGTTGCAAATCTTGTTCAATTTTCCTCTCTGCTACATCATTGACTTTCTTTTCTGCAGGTTTAGGACTTGCAACTACAGCTCCACTCCTTGTAGTTATGGCTTGACATTGCTCCTTAGGATTGATCACTGTATTGCTTGGAAATCTTCCTTCATCCCTGCTGGATAATTGTTCAGCTAATTGTCTGATTTGTGTTTCTAATTTTTTCATAGAAGCTTCTTGGTTCTTGAAGCTTGTTTGGGTCACCTTTATGAATTGCAACATGGTTTCTTCCATCTCAGTCAACCTCTCATTCATAGGCTTGAAAAATTTCTGAGTTCCTTGAGGTTGAGTGGATGGATTCCCCTAAAAATAAGGTTGTTGTGTTGCTGGACCAGCATTAGAAAAAGGTAAATTGGAGTTAGAGTTCTTTGCAGCAGAATATTGATTATTCCAATTAGAATATTGCTGAGTTTTGTTATTCAAAAATTGAAATCCAGGGGGATATGATGGCTGTTGTCTCTGAAAATTATTCATATAATTCACTTGTTCTTGTGGTTCACTTGTAGATGCCTCACATGCACCATTTACATGGTTTTCTCCACAAAAATCACAGCTTAGCTGACTGGTAGGCATATTCCTTGTTTGAAGGTTGCCGATTTGTTGAGTTAAGGCAGCTAATTATTCTGAAAACATTTGATTTTGTAACTGATTCTGTGCAAGAAAAGTCTCCAAAACCTTAGCTTCATGACCAGAATTTCTTCCTTGATTCCTTGAATTTGAATTCTGATACATTGAAGATGCCATCATCTCAATAATTCTTTGGGCTTCTTCCAAGGACTTTGTATTTAATGAACCTCCAGCAGCAGCATCAACCATGGTTCTTGTTGCTGCATTCATCCCATTATAAAAAGTTTCCAATTGCATCAAATCTGGAATACAATGATGTGGACACCTTCTAAGCAATTCTTTGTATCTTTCCCAAGCTTCATATAATGATTCTCCCTCTTGCTGTACAAAGGATGTAATTTCTCCTCTTAGCTTAGCAGCTTTGGATGGAGGGAAGTACTTAGTTAGAAACTTATTCACAAGTTCTGTCCAGGTTGTGGTGCTTCCTTATGGTTGAGCTTGTAACCAGCATTTTGCTCTATCTCTCAAGGAAAAAGGAAATAGTCTTAATCTGATAGCTTCTTCACTAACTCCATTCATTCTTATGGTGTCACATAGCTGTAGAAAATTTGAAATATGTAGGTTAGGATCATCAGAATTTCCACCAGAAAACTGATCCTGTTGGACTAAATGTAGTAGGGCAAGTTTAATCTCAAAATGGTTGGCTTGAATAGTTGGCCTAATTATAGAAGAGTTAAAACCTTGCATGTTAGGAATAACATAGTCCCCTAATGTTCTAATTCTATTCTGCTCTGCCATTTCTATTGCTGGATTTGGTTGTCTCAAAGGTGTAGGTGTTCTTTTCACTCTAGGATTACTCTGAATTTCTGCAGAATGGACAGCTTCTAATTCACTATCACTTCCTATGACTTTTTCTGCTCTAGACTCTTTTCTCAATCTTCTAAAAGTTATGTCTATGTCAGGATCAAAGACCAGAATTGATTTATTCTTGTTTTTACCACGCATATACAAATTACAATGAAACAAAAATAGACTACAATCAGTATTCAGAAATACACAACAAAAATCATTCAAAATCTATCAGTAAAAGCATATAGAAACTTAAATCTAGCAATTGCAGAATTGTAAAATCATGTAAAAATATGCAGAATGGAAATTATGATTGTGCAGAACAATGAAAACAAAAACTATGCAAATAATACAAAAGGATGTAAAGACTCTATGCAGCAGACAGCAATACTATGCAGAATACTACACAAGGTGCAGAAAAATTATGCAGAAAGAAATTTGAAAGTAAAACAACAAAATAAATGCTCAATCTAGCTACTTTTATACTACTAATGATATTGAAATACAAAATTACCCGGCAACGGCGCCAAAAACTTGTTGTTCGCAATCTAACACTAGCAAGTGCACTAGGATTGCAGCAAGTAATGATTAAAATTAAGATCAAAATATCGTCTCCACAGGGAATTTAGATTTCAAGTACCACTTCATAGAATTATTACCATTTGAGCTTTCCGAAATTGAAAGGAGAGTAGTAACATGTAATAACAGCAAACCAGAACAATTGAAAGTAAAATTAACTTGCAGAAACAGAACAATAACATAGGGGGAAACCATAGTTAGGGAATTGCTTCACCAAAACTCCAATGTTTAATCAATAAAGTTCTGAATTAACAAGCAATTGGAAAGAATGATAATTAGTTTCACGTTATATTATTCAGAGGTTAATTCCTTAACTCAGTGAACCTAACATTCAATTAAACCATTCTAATTCCTTAGATCTGACTCAATTTCATATTGCTTTAAGTGTAAGAAACCAGAAGATTGCAAGATCAAAGCCTCTTATCCCTAAGAAAACTATAATCTCAGTGATTTGTTCAGATCTGAAGAACAAATTCAATTTCCATTGACAAGAGTTCCTCTGAATTTGGTTAATCAAATTTCCATTCAATTTCCACATGAAGTGCAGAATCAATCACTCAATCTATTCCAAAGCTTGAAATTCAAATCCAAATCAATTCAACATGTTCGTTTAAGGTCTACAATCCCTAACTATGAACGAATTACACAGCCATGAAAGCAGAGAAAGGAAAAGAAAGAGAAGAAGAGAAGAAGAAACTCAGAATTGCCATGGAAGCTTGCTCCACTCCAATTCTTCTTCGTGAAGCTCCAAGATTCGAATCCCCACTCCTCTCTCTCACTTCCTCTAACGAGAACCTAACTAACAAAACTAAAAATGAACAAAAATCCCCGAATTCTGGAACGTTTCTGATATTTATATAATTTCCCATATTTTTGCGTCATCATTTTTACAAAAAATAGTAGTTACGCAGAAGATTTATTGTAACACTTTTATGAGAAAAAGTGGCCACGCGCAACTTCCTGATATTGGCCGCTCTCTGGAACTATCACTCTTGCTGATAAAAGTGACAACGCAGAGGCCAAGTGGTTGCGCGTGATCACTCTTATGAGAAAAAGTGATTACGCGCAACTCGCCAAAATGAAGGTTCTCTGGAACGTTCACTTTCGCTGATAATAGTGATCACGCAGAGCTTTTCCTGATATTTGCCTCTCTGGAATGCTCATTTTTACTGATAAAAGTGATAACGCCCAGCATGTTGAGTCTGAGACTTCACAGGATCTCTCACTTTTCCTAGCAGAAGTGATAACGCCCAAGCTTTCTTCTTCTTTGAACTCTGGAGTGATCACTTTTACTGACAATAGTGATCACGTCCAGTCTGCACTTTCTTGGTCTTGTGTTTTTGGAGTCCAGACTTGCTTCTTTCTTCTTCCTTGTCTTCAAGCCTCCATTTCTATTATCCTTGCCCAATTTATTCCTTCAAAAATAAGATTAAAAACTTAATTTCTAAGCAAAATTTCTACAATTGCTAAAATAACTACATATGTAAACAAACTTCAATTCCTTCTCTTTTTTCTGAGTTTTTCTGTTTTCTTCATATATTTTTCTTATCAATTGTGTTAGAACTATGCTAAAATATCAACAAAAATATGGATTCATCAACCGTCCATGGGCTCGAAGCACCCCCTTGCTTATTGGAAGGGTCTGGAGTGCTGGCTGCTGCGAAGCTCTAATCTTTTATCAATTTGGGCCCAAAATCCAATTGCGACCTCTTTATACCAAACTACACAATTAATATATAAATTAGTGTAAAACCCAAATAAAATAAAGGTCAAATATGAATATATGGGCTATAAAAAATGGCCTAATTATAAACTTATCAGTTGTACTAGATGAATTTAACAAAGTCGTGACCTCAGCATATGACATGAAAAGTGGACCGAAAGATATATGTCGTGCAATATCACCCTGGCTAAACCTATGACAAAATGTTGCATAAGACCGATAGACAATGTCGAGTCACTATCAAAACAACTAAGTTTTTTTAAAGATTTTGTAGTATAGAGTCAAACCTAAGTCAATTCATACAGACACATTCTCAGTCAAATTCAATTTTAGGCTTTCTTTTAAAAAAAATGTAAATAAGGATTTTGCGATTTTGAAAATTACAAATTAATAGAATTGAATTATGAACAGAATAAAATTGAGTAAAAATAAATTAAGAAATATCAATCCAAAGAATACCAAATGCGAGTAACTCTAGTTATCACAGTATCTAAAGATTTAAATCTGTGTTTGAACAATCACCGAATAACTTAATTGAACAAAGTTATGAATTAAATCAAATAATCATTTAACATAATCTGCATTAATTATCAAATCAGAGCATCAATCAAGTCCTAATTTGAATTCTAACAACAGAAAAGTTAATCACAATCGCAATACATAATTCTGAAATTACAGAGAAAAAGAGAACAAACTCGGACCAATTTAGCGCAGAACTCAAGTCAGAATTATAGCGTTTAGATTCTATAGATTGAACGAGAGGTTTAAGCCTTCCATTAAAGCACTTAACCCACGCAAGAATGAGAAAAGAACGAGAGAGTTCAAGAGAAGGTAAAAATAAGGATTCTTATTTCAGTCAAGTTTCAAAATCTCAAAGTGTTTTATTGTCTCTCCTAAATTAGAATCTTATTAGTCTATTTATAAGCTCTGATTAGGATAAACTAAATGGCAAAAATTGGTGCCTTAATTATAACTACAAGCCCAAATACAATTATCTAATAACAAATGGTCTAAATGCAATCTCGCAATAATATTCAACAAATCTGCCTCAACTTCAAAAAATCACAAAATGAAATCAATTCCAAATCTACCGATCCATATATGCATTTTAAAGCCCTAGATGTGTAAAATCCAATGCAACTGAAATTAGCTAAAAATGATATCTTTAGAAAAAGTTATACCTAAAAGAAGAGTCAGAGGTTAGAAGTACCAAAAAATACGAAATTAAAGCATTTATTTATAATAGACCTAATTTATTCCAATAAGTAGAAAATGGTAAAAACTATAAAACAAAGCATATTAAAAGTATTTATAAACCAAAATAAAACTATAAATATAAATCTAAAATATGTCACATTAAGGACCAAGAGTAAAAAAAAAGATCTGACATGAACTGATGACTAGGACCTGCCATGAACTGCTGGCTGGGGGGTCATACATGGTTGGCTAGAGCCCGACATGAACTGGTGCTGAGAAGGGCCAGATATGTATTATTGTTGACTAGGTCCTGACATAAAGTGCTGCCTGAGGTATATAGGTGTCGGTTGGTATACGTGGTGTGAGGTAGGCAATATAGTGGGATCTGTATCAAGTTATACATTGTGTTGAGGGATCAACAAGTATATGTGCCTTATTGAGGTATTGGCATCTATTAGCATGTGTACTTGCACACAAACAATGACTGATAGAGCATCAATATGGAATGTCATCAGGGTGTGTGATATCAAGTGTCGGAGAAGCATGTAGTGGTACACCACTAAGCAAGTCCCTAAGCTTTGAATCTTATGGGGCTTCATCCAACGACAAAATTCTATTTGTGACTAATAAGTACCACTGAAAATACTCAATAGAGTGACGATTATCATCAGCTAGAGGATATTGAACTCTTCGCTCCAAAGGTGACTCCCATGCAGCATGTCATGTCATATGATAACCAGGCCACCATATGTCTAGATCACTTCTCCCATCCTTAGTGTGCAACCGACCAATATTTATCAGGCTAATTGTTATGTGTTGTGCTCCACCAAATTGTCAAACCACGCGATCAACACCGTGCCACTCAATCATAGTAAACTGTATAAGAATAGTCACAGATTCCCAAAGATCAGCCTCATCATACATAAAAGGAGATGTAATGTTATTAGACAAAAAATTAAAATCATTTAAAGCAAAAGTTAGTATCATACACTATGTTTGAACTTACCCCAGTAATGCCAACTGAATCAATGATCCTCCTATATCGCCATAACTTATTCGTATATGATCTCGTCGATGACTTAAAACTTTTCCACCTGAAATAAGCATAATTAGTTTTTACTTGCAAATTTAACATATATAAATAACAAAAATTAATATATTGATAAATAAATGTACCTCAATGTTAGTGGAAAAGTGAGAGAATGATGATGTCTAGGGGCTAACTAAGGTATTTTGTACCATACCCAAGACTATAGAAGAGGCAAACAACCTACAATCTTGGTGACATTATATTTCATTGCATGACAAAACTCACGATAAAAGGATGCTAGAACAACAGAACCCCAAATATAGTTTGAAATCTTAGTAAAATCAGTTAAAAGAGGTAGTCATTTCATATAAACCTTAAATCCTGATTTATTTGGAAATAATACCCCACCAAATAAAACCATTATGTACATTCTAGTATAACAGATAATAGTTTTTCCATTAGGCATTATGAGGTAATGCTCCAAATGTATCTGTAAATAGATTTACGAAAAATCTTTTATGTTTCTCTCATCAAGAGCTGCTCCAAGTAAATCTTCACACAATGCTCATATATTTCGATCATAAAATTTCTTCCACGCTCCAATGTAATCACTCACAGGAGCTCCATGATGAATCCACATTTTATTTGATTTTTACTTGTCATTTTAGTGTTCTTTAATAGAAAAAGTAGACTTAGGAACTGTAAATAATATAAAAACATCATTTTGGTCAAATATCATAGGTTTCTTAATTTTTGGTTAATTTACATTGAATTACATAGATATAATTTGTAATTTTGATTATTTGAATAACTGTGCAGGAATTTCTAGACTTATTTCATGGATTTTTAGCATTTGAGAAAGTTTGAGTTGAAAGTGACCACTTTAGATTACATAGTGGATACTACAGTAAGCTAGATCCAGAAAGGCAGACCAAAGTGATCACTCTGATTTCATAGTAGACACTACAGAGACCCCAGTTTGAAGAGGTGATGTACATAACTACTCTGGTCCTATAGTAGGTCACACAATTGGAGAACTAACTAGCAAGTGTACTAGGTAGTTGTAGAAAGCAATAAAATTTGAAAATCAATGTGAGTCCCAAGTATCGTCCTCAGAGATTAGGTCTATCAATTACCACTTCACAAATCAATAACTAGTTGAGCCAAATGAATTTGGAGTGTTTTGAATCATTTAACAAACAAAAACAATAAAGTGCAAAAATCTAAAAAATACAGCAAAAATACAAATACAAATTTTGTATTAAAAAGCTATATGGAAAATTGTTAGGAATCACTTCACCAGATTTTCTATTGCAATGTAAAAATATTCTGGACTCTTAAGAATTCTAATTGATTGATAATCAACTTCACTTCTTTAACTAAAGGACAATTCCTTGCCTCATTGATCCTAATACCTAATTAAACATCCCTAATTCCTTAGGTGAAATTCAATCAAATATTGCATTAAGTTCTAGAAATTATAGGATTACTAGATTATGATACTTATTTCTAAGATCTCAATAACCTAGGCATATGATTCAAATATGAGAAATAAACTCAATTTCCATTGATGAAGATTCCTCTAGGTTCAATTGAATGAAGGATTAGTTCACAACTGCATTAAGAACAGAATCACATACTCAATTTAATTAAAACCTCAAGGTCCAAATCCAAAATTACATCACAACATCAAATCTAGATCCATGGATCCCTAACAAAAAGAAATCAGAACATGTTCCTAAAAGAAAAAGAGAGAGAAAGAGTAGAAGAAGAGGAGCTGCATAATTTCTTCATAAATCCAATCCTCAGCCTGATTCCTCAAGGTCCAGAGCTTGGAAGTCGCCTCCAATCTCCCTCTCTAACTCTCCTAAGGTGTAAAAATGAAAAGAAAACAAAAAATGGCAAAAGACTTCCAATTCTGAACTCTTAACTTCTATTTATAATGTTTTCTCGCCTTTTCCACTTCCAAGCTTTAATCTCTGAGGATTATAGCATGAAAGATCTTCTAGAAGCTTCAACAACTGAAATAAGAACTCAAATCGTCCAAAGTTGACAATTAGAAGTGTTTTTCAAAATTCTATTATTTTGCGTAGACACTCTTAGCACTTAGAGTGTCTACGCGCAACTTTGCGTAGCTACTCTCTTGCTCTTCATGAATTTTCTTCTTCAAAGTGTTAACTCTATGCACTCAAAGTGGCTATACCCAACACATAACACTTGATTCTTCATCTTTTAAGCTCAATTCCTCTACTTTATTCACTTCAATCTTCATCTCAAACATCTTCAGCTCAAGCTTCTGCACAAAATTAAGTCTTTTTAAGCAAAATTGTCCAGAATTGGAATAAAATCTAAAATTCTAAACTATTTACACAATTATGAATATTAATGCAATTTTTATGATATTTTCAAGTTTATTTACTATTTAACTCCTTATTTACTAACAAAAACTAGGCTAAAAATATAGTAAAATGTGGATTTATCAGACACTCTAGAGAAGGCCAAAGTCATCACTCTGATTCCAAAGTGAACACTCCAGAAAAGGCCAAAGTCACCCAGTCTTGCGTGTAGCTACTATAAACCCAAAGTGAACACTCCAGAGAGGGTCAACAACAAGGAGCACTACGTGTAGCCACTATGAAACCATAGTAGCTACTATGGGAGCACTGGGCATAACTACTATGAAACAATAGTAGCTATTATGGATGACGATCACTTCACTATAAATAGATTTTTACCATTTAGGGTAGGGGAACTTTTCCAGAACCTTTTCCTTTAGATATTTTAGGGTTTTTAGGATATTTTTGGAGAGCCTAGGTCCGCCTTGGGTGACAGCCAAGGGTCCAACCTAGGGTTTGATTTCCATTTTCTTCTTATTTCTCTTTAATTTTTCATCTTGATGTTATTAATTTCTCTTTACTTTCATTTTGTAATTGTGAGACTCATCTTCATGGAAGGCGAAACTTTCTTGTAATCCTTAGTGAGTTCATGTGGATTCTTGAATTCCTTGGCCTTTGAATGTTATTATAAATCCTTTTCTTTCATGAATTTCTTCTTCCTAATCTCTTGAATTGAGTTAATTGTTGAATGAGGGGGACATTGCTTAATTAACCCTAATTTGTTTTAATGAGATTCTAAACTTGAATTGCTTAATTTTGGGTTTATTTCTAAGGTTACGTAATCTTGGGATGAGAGATTGGAGTCAATTGAATTGCTTTATTTGTATGGAAATATAAGGTTGATTTTCGCTTGTTAAATTAACCTAATTCTGGGAGGAGAGGAAGAGTATTAAATCTTAAGAGGAATAGGGATAGAGTCTACATGAATGAACTAGGGGTTACTACATTTTATCGATTAAACTTTGCAATTTAATTTTCTGCTTAAGTTGATTGAACATGAAATCACAAAACCACCCTTTTTTACTTGCTTTCTGAATACATTTCAAACTACATGTTTGATATTTGGTTACTCATCCAATGATTCATGGAGACGATCTAGGTTAGCACCCTAGTATTACATTAATTTCTGTTTATATTTTGCTGAGGATTCGCAACAAATCTTTCGTTCATCACTCCATCCACATGTAAGCCTAGCTGAAACACAACATCTTCCAAAGTGATCGTACATTCTTCGTATGAAAGATAAAATGTGTGTGACTGAGGCCTCCAACGTTTTACAAGTGCACTTATAAGTGTCCTATCATAATCAAATACTAGGACCATCTATGCAATATACCAAGAACCAGTTTCCCTAAGAAATGGTTCCATTCTTAAATTTGTAGTAACCATCATATTATAATGCCTACTTTTTAAAATTTTAGGTTCCTATACAATAACAAAATAATATATAAAAGATTTAGATTAAAACATTATAACAAAATTATTATAATTTATAAATTACTACAATACAAAACTAAATTATCATAATTATTAAAAATATATAATAGAATTTTATTTACATTCCTCAATATAATAATTATAATTATAACAAATAATTTAAATTAATTTAGAATATAATAATTAACATTTACACATCTTTTTAAATATATAATTATAGAATTAATAATACATTAAATTAAAAACAAAAATACTTAATTAAAATTTAACTAAATATATTTAAAAAATAATTTGCCTGTATTAATAATTTGCTTGCAATATGATTAATAAAATTAAGGCGATATATATTGCAATCCATCTTCCTCTGTTGTCTCTATTGTTTCCATTTTTTCTCTGATCTCACTCTCTCTGGTCTCAGTTCTCTCTCTAGTTTGGTGTGTATACAGTAGTCGATTGTAATCATGTCCAAATTTACACTGAAGTTGATTTTAATAGTTTTTCCTTTACACTGCAAGTCGACTATAATAGACTTCTTTCACCCAGAAACGAGCAGTGAAAGTCAAGTTCAATTGACTCCTTTAGAGCAGGAAAGTCAACTTTAATCAACTTCAATGGAGTACGAAAGTCGAATTTAATCGACTTCCTATGGCCAAAACGATAATTGACTTTAATCGAAATCTGCAATGTTTAGAAACCGTTTTCAATCGACTTTGGAATACCAATTTTAGGACATTTGCGTAAAACAAAATTTTGTGGGACACATGTGTAATTTTGCATTGAAAAAGTTATATTTCTGTCAAAAAGCCATTGTCATTTTGCAAGTATATGCATTGTGCACCTACATCCCTGCTCTATTTGACTAGCTAGCCTCTGTCACATCATTTTCTCCTTTGCAAGCTTTTTTTTATTTTTATCCCTCATGCATTCATTAAATAATAATATTTTGAGACCTGAACCTTAGTTTTTATCTGCTGCACTTTGCTTTATTTGACTTAAGCTACCGTAACATCCCCACCAAGAAATTAAGTCCCATGGTTGTTACCATACAAGCATATTAGTGTATGCTTGTAAATCTAGTTCTAGAAAATTATGTTTTAAAAGTTTATTAATGTGAATTGACGAATAGGAAGGAACTAATTCTGTTATTTTCGGTTAGGTCCCTAGAAACATTCATTTTTAGTTTTTGTTATTCATTGTGTTGTATAAAAGCAAATCATACATAGTTAATTACATACAGAGAGTTTTATTCATCTTCCTCTTTAACTTCTTATTCTTATATTCCAACATTTGGTATCTTGAGCCTTAGGTTCATAATCCACCATTGATTTATGTTGTGAGATTTGATAAAAATAAAAATAAAAATTCAAGTGAGTAAGAGACATTTGTCCAAAAAAAGTTGTTCTTGATCATCAGCAACGATCATGACGGGTTCAACGGCAACTTCATGGGAAATCTTCCAATTCTTGATGGAAAGAACTAGGCAAGATGGAGGGTTCAAATGAAGACTTTCTTTGGGTTTCAAGAAGTAGTTGAAATTGTCGAGCAAGGATATTTTGAATTGGACAAAGCAGTTTCTAAAGCACAGAAACTTTTGTATAAGGAATGTAAAAAAAAAAAAGATTGCAAGGCATTATTTTTTATTCATCAAAGTGTAGATGAAGCCCACTTTGAGAAGATTGTCACTGCCAAAACAGCCATAAAAGCCTGGTGTATTTTAGAGAAAGCTTATTCTGGTAATGCCAAGCTAAAGAAAGTAAAGTTGCAGACACTAAGGCGATAATATGAATTGCTCCAAATGGAAAATTCAAAAAAGGTAACTAACTATTTTACTTGTATTCTTACAATTACAAATTCAATGAAAGGTTGTGGAGAGAACCTTACAGATCAAATGATAGTTGAGAAAATCTTCATATTCCTTTCTTCTCAGTTTGACTACATAGTAGTTGCAATTGAGAAGTCTAAAGATCTTGAAACTTTGAAAGTAGAAGAGCTTCAAGGATCTTTGGAGGCTCATGAGCAAAGATTGAATGAAACAAACTCTGAGAGAGCCTCAGTTCAAGCTTTGCAAGCACATTCTGCAAAGCCAAAGGAAAAAAAATGGAATTCCATAAAAGAAAAAGGAAAATAGAAGCAATACAATAAGAATACTAAAGACAATTAGAAAGAATGTGGAGAATTTTCATATAGTTATAAACGAAGGAATAGAAGAAAGAGGGGAAGAATGTGCAATGCTATAATTAAAGTAGATATAGACACTTTGCAAGTGAGTGTCATGACAAACAGAAAAATGACAAAGTAAAGAAAGTTGATGAAGCTAATCTAGCAGAAGATAATGTTGATTCAGATTCAAAACAAATCCTGTTGATGGTGACAAAAAAATCAAATACAGGAAGATGTAAGACATGGTGTAATGCCCCAAATTTTGTAATGTTTGATTATTATGTGTGTGTGTGTGTGAATTGATGTTTGAACGTGTATTTAATTGTGTGATGAGTTTGATGTGAATATAAACATTTGACTCTGTGATGATGGGAATACATGTATGAGAATATATGTGAATTGGATAAGGATATTTGACTTGAGATTGATTTTGTTGATTGGAGAATAGGCTAAGTGTGTGCTGTAGAGGCATTCTAGCTGTAGCAAAAGACGTCTCGCTGTAGCGAGAGGCTCTTTGCTATAGCAAGAAGGCAATAGAGAATGGTGCTTTTTTGGTGCAGTCTCGCTATAGCGAGAGTATCGTGACCAGAGGGGTATTTGAAGGGTTTAGGATTTGAAAAATTTATTTCTCATTCCTCTCTTTAAAATCTCTTCGATTCTCTCGACTCAAAACCTTATTTCACCATTAAATTGTCTTCAAAGTCATTTGGGTGCAAGATTGAAGGTTGGAATCACGTTTAGAGCATTTGGAGGTAAGTTTGAGAGTTAGGCTTTATGATTTTCCATCCTTTCTTGGTTCTTTTCGGTTTTTCATGGAGTTTTTCCTTATATTTAGGACTAAAATTTGTATGGGGAACACTTCCACCGTAGATTTCGTGTTGGGTCTTCGATTTGAGGTAAGGGAGGACTCTACCCTATCTCTTTATGCTTAGAATTCATTTGTATAGTTATGGTTATGAATGTGAATTGATTGGTATAGATTGTGATGGAAAATATTGTGTGTTTGAATACAATGTAATTGATGTTGAATATGATGCATGAGGAAATGGGTGAACCCGTTGTGGGTGATTGTATGTGGTTGCATGTCATCGATTGATGTTGAATAATTTGAATAGTTTGAAATATGTGTGAATGGCATATTGGATGTGATTCTGATGATATTTAGAATGACTGAAAACTATGAATAGTTTAGTGACACACTAAGGGTGTGGAAGATGGAGGCGGTAGAAATATCTTGAAAAAGAGCGGGTGGTGGTGACACCAACAGTGAGTCTGGGCGTGCCACAGACCACACACTCTCATCCTGACTCGGCCTCTAATTAACACCTTTGCCAAAGGGCTTGTGACTGCACATTGTATCTGTGAGGCGGGGGCTATCCAGCGACCATCCATGGTATGAACTGAGTAAGTCCCTGAGTTGAGGGCATCAAGAATCTGTGATCACAGTGAGCGTGGCTAACGTGCAGTGAGCGCACATGGGTGTTGTGTGATGAATGTCTAATAGTGCAGTGAGCCCACCTATTTGTGATTGAGAATGAAACGATGGAATTAATACCTTTTACTTATTGATGCATGATTTAAAATATGTTAGGAAATATGTGGAACAGACAAGGTGAGACTTTATACTTGTTTATGCATGTGTGATAGTGTAGAGTACTCACCTTTACATTTATTTTTCAGGTGAGTAAGACGATTAGTATCGGGCTCAGTGAAAGGATGGATGATACTGCTATAGGGCTTAGAATATTTATTTTTGGAACTGAAATGTATTAATTAAGTCCTGTAGCAATGATTGATTCAAACTTGTAATTCATCCTTATTTTGAAAACACTTTAATGAAATTATGCATTAGGAAATTATTTGAATGAAATTTTATTACTCCCATTTTGTGAAATTTATTTATTTTAGAAAATTAAATTAAAGTGTTACACATGGTATCTTGACATGGGTTGTTCAAACTACATGACAAGGAACAAGCATTGGCTTGTAGATCTAGACACCTGATAAATCCACATTTTATTGAATTTTTACTTGTCATTTTCGTGTTCCTTAATAGAAAAAGTAGACTTATAAAGTGTAAATAACATAAAAACATCATTTTGGTCAAATTTCATAGGTTTCTTAATTTTTGGTTAATTTACATTGATTTACATAGATATAATTTACAATTTTGATCATTTGAATAATTGTGCAGGAATTTCTAGACTCATTACATGGATTTTTAGCCTTTGAGAAACTTTGAGTTAAAAGTGACCACTTTCAGAAGTGATAGTGGACACTACAGCAAACTAGATCTAGAGGGCAGGCCAGAGTAACCACTTTCAGAAATAATAGTGATCACTCCATAGCTAAAGGAAACACCCAGACCTGCGCGTGTTTACTCACGAAAAAGATAGTAAACACTCCAGAGAGCCCCAGAGTTCAGGACCCTGCGCGTGTTTACTCTTGTGAACGATAGTAATCACTATGCTCACGTGTGTTTACTCTTCTAAATGATAGTAATCACTATGCTCGAGAGTGTTCACTGTGAACGAGAGTAACTACTCTGAAGGCGTCAATTTTTCTATATATGGATTTTTACCATTTAGGGTAAGGGAGGAGAGCTTTTACACACTTTAAGATTGCTTACCAATTTAGGAACACTTGGAGAGCCTAGGGTGGCCTTGGGTGATAGCCAAGGGTCCAACCTAAGGTTTGATTTCCATTTTCTCCTTACTTCTCTTTGATTTTTGTATTGATGTTATTGATTTCTCTTTACTTTCATTTTGTAATTGTGAGACTCATCCTCATGGAGGGTTAATTTTCTTGTAATCTCTAGTGAGTTCATATGGATTCTTGAATTCTTGGGTTTTTGAATGTTAATGCAAATCTTTTTCTTCCATGAATTTCTTCCTCCCAAACTCTTGAATTGAATTAATGGTTGAATGAGGGGAGCATTGTGTAATGAACCCTAATTCGTTTTAAGGAAATTCTAAATTTGAATTGCTTAATTCTTGTTTAATTCCAAGATTGCGTAATCAAGGAATGAGAGATTTGAGTTCATTGGATTGCTTAATTCATATGAAAACATAAGGTTGATTTTCGCTTGTTAAATCAACCTAATTCTGGGAGGAAAGGAAGAGTATTAAATCTTGAAAGGAATACGAATAGATTTTATATGAATGAACTAGGGGTTACTAGATTTTATCGATTGAACTTTGCAATTTAATTTTCTGCTTAAGTTGATTGAACTTGAAATCACAAAACTCCCCTTTTTTACTTGCTTTCTAAATACATTGCACACTACATGTTTGATATTTGGTCACTCGTCCAATGATTCATAGGAGATGACTTAGGCTTGCATCCTAGACTACATAAATTTTTCTGCATATTTTGATGAAGGTTGACGACAAATCTTTTTGCAAATGAGAAAATATTTCGTTCATCAACACCTCAAAGAGTAGTACGGTTAGATTTGAAGATAACACAAGCATAAAGTCTAAAGGAATTGAAAATGTTGTGATCAATAGGAAGGATGGGAGGAATGCCATAATTAGTGATGTCCTTTATGTTCCAAACATGAAAAGTAACTTGTTGAGTTTGGGACAGCTGCTTGAAAAAGGATATTCAATGAAGATGGAAGATGGCATGATGAGGTTATATGATCAGAAGCATAAACTCATTCTGAAAGCTACATTCAAGATTAATTTCAAGGTAGCTAAAATGCAGTGCATGGCAGCAGTAATGAATGAAGACATTTGGCTTTGGTACTTTAGGTATGGGCATTTGAACTTCAATAGTTTAATAAGCTTGTAACTAATGAAATGGTGAAAGGAATCCTTTGATCAAACCACCAGCAAAGGTTTGTGAAGGTTGTATAGTTGATAAATAGTCCATAAATTCTTTCAAGTAATCAGCACCTCTTAGGGCTACAAATCCACCAGAAGTTGTACTTTCGGATGTGTATGGACCACTAAAGCCTAGCAATTTTGGAGGAAATAGTTATTTTGTGTTGTTTGTGGATGAATTTACAAGGAAGTTGTGGGTTTACATGATCAAAAGAAAGAGTGATGTGTTTGCTGTGTTTCTGAAGTTTAAGGCTTTTGTTGAGAAACAAAGCAACAAATGCATTAAAATCTTGAGAACAGATGGTGGTGGTGAATACATCTCAAGTGAATTTGAAGCTCACTATGAAAGGAATGGCATAATACATGAAGTTACTGCACCATACAAACCACAGCATCATGGCTTGGCTGAGAGAAGAAATAGAACTCTCATGAATATAGTGAGAAGCATGTTGAAAGGAAAAGACCTTCCAGAGGAGTTATGGGGTGAAACTATCACTACAACAACTAACATTTTCAATAGATCTCCAATATAAAAAAAAAAGCTGCATAAGATGACACCTGAGAAAGCTTAGACAGAAAGAAAACCTCAGGTTGGACACTTAAGGGTGTTTAGTTCTATGTGCTGGAAACATGTCTCCGATGAAAGGAGAAAGTAGTTGGATGATAAAAGTACAAAGGTGATACTTGTTGGTTACCATCCCACAGGTGCCTACAAGTTGTATGATCCAATTACAAAGAAAATTGTGTTCAGTAGGGATGTGATAATAGATGAGCAAAGTAAGTTTCAGATGAACAAGATTGAAAAGCACTAGCATAAAGGAATTCCAGTGTTTACAGAAGATAATCTTGATAATAATGTCATTGAGGTAGGAGGAAGCAGTAGCATGACTGGACAACCACAAAGACCACAAAGAATAATTCAACCTTCAGTAAGGTTAAGTGGTTATGAAGTGTATTATGATGATGCTGTTAATGAAGAAGGTGAACTTATCCATTATGCACTTTTTATTGATACAGAACCTGTGAATCATATGCAAGCTTTGAAGGAAGATGTATAGAGATATGCTATGAAAGAAGAATTAGCATTTATAGAGAGGAATCAAACCTAGAAACTTGTCCAATTACCTAGAGGAAAGCATCCTATAGGTGTTAGATAGGTTTTCAAGATGAAAAGAAAGCTAGATGGATCTATAACAAAGCATAAAGCAAGGCTGGTAGTGAGAGGTTTCTTGCAAAAGGAAGGCTTAGATTACACTAAAGTATTTGCACCTATTGCTAGGATTGAAACAGTGAGAATTGTTGCATTGGCACATTTTAGAAGCTGAAAAATATGGCAATTGGTTGTAAAATTAGTTTTTCTTAATGGTTTGCTTGAAGAGGAAGTATATGTCACTCAACCTCCTAGTTTTGAAAAGAAGAATGGGAGGAATCTGGTCTACAAGCTAAATAGAGCCTTATATGGACTAAAGCAAGCACCAAGGCCCAGAATAAAAGAATAGATGCATTCCTTCAGCAGTTGAGATTTGTAAAATGCAAAGTTGAATATGGTGTGTTTGTTAAAGAAGAAGTTGAAAATATCATCATGTTGTGTTTTGATGTGGATGATCTCTTGATCATAGGTTATGATGAGTCTGAAATTAATCACTTCAAGGAGCAATTGAAGAAGAAGTTTGACATGATTGATCTTGGTTATTATGTCTTACTTCCTAGGAATGGAGTTTTGTCATAGTAATGGAGATCTAATCTTGCATCAGAGGAAATATGCCTCTAAGATGCTAGAAAGGTTCATAATGAAAAACTGCAACCTAGCAAAATGTCCTTTTGAATTTGGACTGAAGTTGGATGTTTGCTTGGGGGAAAGGTTAGTGGATTCAACTTTTTACAAGCAGATAGTTGGAAGTTTGAGACATCTATGTCATAGCAGGCCTGACATAGCATATGGAGTTGGCATTATAAGCAGATATATGAGTAATCCATAGCAAAGAGAATTTTAATATATGTTAAAGAAACACCAGATTATGGGCTTCTGTATCCAAGACCATAACCTAATGAAAGTGTGAAGCTAATTGGTTTTTCAGATGCAGACTAGAGTGGAGACATTGAAGATAATAAAAGTATTACTGGTTATATCTTCAAGCTGTTTGGATCAACAATTTGCTAGAGTTCAAAGAAGCAAGAATCAGTCAAGCTATCAACATCTGAATCTGAATACATTGTTGCTGCCTCAGCAGCATGTCAAGCAGCATAGTTAGAGTCATTGCTGGAAGAATTGAAGATCAAGCTTGATGTTGTAGTGTTGCTCAATGTCAACAACAAATCTGCAATTTGTCTTGCCAATAACACGATAGCACATGAGAGGACAAAGCACATTGACACAAAGTACTATTATCTCAGAGATCAAGTCAGTAAAGGAAAGTTGAATCTTGCTCATTGTAGGACAGAAGTGCAAGAAGCTAACATATTGACAAAGCCACTTTGAGGAGAAAGATTTTATCAACTGAGAGAAAAGTTTGGAGTTATGAAGATAAAGAACTAGATTTAGGGAGGAATATTGGTGTATGCTTGTAAATCTAGTTCTAGAAAATTATGTTTTTAAAAGTTTGTTAATGTGAATTGATGGATAAGAAGGAACTGATTTTGTTATTTTTGGTTAGGTCCCTAGTAACATTCATTTTTAGTTTTTATTATCCATTGTGTTGTATAAAAGCATATCATACATAATCAATTATATATAAAGAGTTTTATTTATCTTCATCTCTAACTTCTGGTTCTTATATTCCAACAAAGCAAACCACTAAGGCCCCGACCAACCAGTGGTTAATAGAACTACAAGGAAGAACACGTCATGTTTCTATCCATTCTCATTAATCACAAACTCACAATCTAGTCTCACCCTAATCCCTGGTCTTTGTATATTTAATGTTTTTGTTTTAGGCTTCAATTCTTTATCCTTTTCTCATTCCTGTTCTTGCTTCTTTGATTTTTCACAAATGGAGAAATTTTTGTTTCATTTTATTTTCAAAGTAAAATATTTTTATATTAGTCAAAATCTACTCCTTAAAGTGTACTATTCTAAAAATTATCACAGTCCTATGATTTTGAATTTTATTGATCTCACACAATCAAGATGTTGAGAGAACTTACCTAAATTCATACCCTTGATGGATTCTCATAGTAATTTTGATCTTTTAGGATTTTCTCTAACTCTTCTTTCTTCTTTTAGTTTACAGTAGATGAAAGTCAACGAGCGTCCTTCTATTTGAATTTATGATTATACCTTCGCTGACTCTGTCTTCTATAATTAACAACCATCATATTAAATTTTGTAATTAGAGTTAGGCCACAAGTTACATAAATCATTCAATAAATTGTTAAAATAATCTAATAATCTAACACTTGGCTGGACAACTTAAAGATTTAACAAACTATAAGTATGCATTGTACATTAAAATTATTAAGTCGTCAACTTTAATTTATTTGAAATGATTGGATCATGGCAGTCATAAGTCATTCAATGACATGATTTTTTCTAAGTTTCACATAATCAACTCAAATCAAATAACTTCAACTAATTTTGCTATAAATTGTAACTTTAATATGTTTTCAACACTCAACCTATTATCATACAAAAAGAATACATGTACATAACACAATTCCAATAACAAGTAAACAAGTAAAAATAATATTTTTAATTGAATTTTCAAGTGCCACAATAATATGAGCAATATTATCTATACATATATGTAAATCATGGTATCATACTAACAAAGACTTGTTTATAATGTTCATTCTTCTAATATGGTCACAAAATGTTTTGGCCAATAATCCCTTAGTTAACAGAGCTACTATTATTAAATCAATATTGATATGTTTAATAGACACTTTCTGTTTTCACCCTTATTTGACTGATAAATATTTCAAGTTCATATGCTAACTTTTCACTCCTTAGATACTTATCATTCTTAAAGAAGAAAATAATTGGTGAATTATCACAGTACATTCTTAGTGGCTTATCTATACTGGCAACAATACTAAGTCTTAAAACAAAGTTCCACAACCACAATGCATGAACAATGGCCTTAAAACATGTCACAAATTCTTCCTCCACAATAGATGTCACAATAATGAACTTGTTTCCACTATTCCATGAAATTGCACCTCTAATTAATTAAAAAAATGTAACTGAAAGTGGATTTCCTTAAGTATACACATCCAACATAGTTTAAATCTAAGTAGTTGATGAAAAGAAATTTGTCGCGAATCCTCATCAAAATAAAAATAAAAATTAATGTAATACTAGGGTGCTAACCTAAGTCGACTCCAATGACAATGGTTGAGAATATGCATCAAACATGTTAAAAACATTAATTACAAAAGATATTAATTAAGGTGGGTTTGTGTAGTTCCAAGGTTGAAATTAAGAATAAGAAGCAAAATTATAAAGTTCAATTAATAAAAAGTAGTAATCCCTAGTTCATTCATATGGAGTCTATTTTCATATGAATTAAGCAATCCAATAAACTCCAATTTCTCATTCCTTGATTACGCAATCTTAGAATTAAACAAGAATTAAGCATTTCAAATTTAGAATTTCATTAAAACAAATTAGGGTTCATTACGCAATGCTCCCCTCATTCATCCATTAATTCAATTCAAGAGATTAGGAAGAAGAAATTCATGAAAGAAAAGGAATTAACATTCAAAACCCAGGAATTCAAGAGTCTAAATGAACTCTCTAGGGATTATAAAAGAGTTTAGTCCTTCATGAGGATGGGTCTTACAATTATCAAATAAAAATAGAAGGAAATTACCAACATTAATGCAAGAATTAAAGAAATCTAGAAAGAAAATGGAAATCAAATCCTAGATTCAGTCCTTGGCTGTCACCCAAGGATGACCTAAGCTCTGCAAGCATTCCCAAATTGGTAAGAAACCTTAAGGTATCAAAAAGCTATTGACCTAATTTCTAAAATTCTATTTATAGTGCAGAAGTCGTCGCCCATAGTAATGACAATGGTTTCATAGTAGCTACTATGGTTTCATAGTGGCTACGCACAGGTGTCCCTTGCTATTAACCCTCTTTGGAGTGTTCACTTTGAACTCATAGTGGTTACGTGCAAGACTGAGTGAAATTGGCTTTCTCTGGAGTATCCACTTTGGGTTCATAGTAGTTACGCGTAAGTCTGGGTGATTTTTTGTCTTCTCTGTAGTATCTACTATGAACTCAAAGTGGCTATGCACAACACCTTTTCAAATTAGGGTCTCTGTAGTGTCTATTATGGAAACAGAGTAATCACTTTGGTCTGTCCTCTGGATCTAACTTGCTGTAGTGTCCACTATGGAATCCAAAGTGGTTACTTTCAACTCAAAATTTCTCAAAGGCTAGAAATCCATAAAATAAGCCTAAAAATTCTTGCACAATTATTCAAATGATCAAAATTGTAAATTATATCTACGTAAATCAATGTAAATTAACCAAAAATTAAGAAACCTATGATATTTGACTAAAATGATGTTTTTATGCTATTTACACTCTCTAAGTCTACTTTTCCTATTAAAGAGCACTAAAAAGACAAGTAAAAATTCAATAAAATATGGATTCATCAGTAGTCAATCACTTCAAAGTGATAACATCTTCTGTATGTAAGCATGTGATCCTTAGTGCCTTGTAAATACTGAAGAACTTTTTTTATAACCTTCTAGTTCTTTATTCTAATATTACTTTGATATTAGTCTATAGCGAGATATCTCTTACTAGAACAAGAAAAAGTGTCGAAAATCAGGCTCTCTGACACTCTCTTCCTGTAGCGAGGAGCTCTTATTGTAACTAGAATAACAGACAGTAAAGGAAAATTTTTGTTTAATTTTTCATTATAGCGAGAGTTTTCAACCTAAAAAACTTGGATTACAATTCAAGTTTCGACCTCTTCTCTAGTCTCTTTGATCTCTAACCCTTTTTTCTCAGAAAATCTTCCCTAAACTTCAACCTTCCTCTAAATACGGCCTTGGAACTCCAAGTAAGTTCTTGGAGCTGAATTCTCTCATTTTTGTTTGTTTCTATGTTTCTCAGTTCTCAAAATGTTCTATTTTGTGATACCAAGGAAAAGCTAGGACCTTTCACTGGAACCCCTTATAAATCTTTCTTCAAAACTTTATTTCAAGGTAAGGAGAACTCTATTTTGTCATTTTAAGCATAGTGAATATTTTGTACCAATGAGAGTACTTTTGTGTGTTTTCTTGTATGTAAATACATGATTGAATGATATTTAAGAGTTTTCAACCTAAAAAACTTGGATTACAATTCAAGTTTTAACCTCTCCTCCATTCTCTTTAATCTTTAAGCCTTTTTTCTCAGAAAATCTTCCCAAAACTTCAACCTTCCTCTAAATACGGCCTTGGAACTCCAAGTAAGTTCCTGGAGCTGAATTCTCTCATTTTTGTTTGTTTCTATGTTTCTCAATTCTCAAAATGCTCTCTTTTGTGATACCAAGGAAAAGCTAGGACCTTTCACTGGAACCCCTTATAAATCTTCCTTCAAAACTTTGTTTCGAGGTAAGAAGAACTATATTTTGTCATTTTAAGCATAGTGAATATTTTGTACTCATGAGAGTACTTTTATGTGTTTTGTTGTATGTAAATACATGATTGAATGATATTAGATTATAATGAAAGGTTATTGAAGCATGTTTGGCTGATTTTAGGTATTAATACTATATTTGGTAGTATGCGTGTTTTGAACTTAGTTCGAAAGTACTTTACTAAGCACGATCTTTTACTTGAATAATGAGATTGACATGAAAAAGAATATGGAATGAGTATAAAATGCTGAATGAATCTAGTTTTAATAGTTACAGAGATACACTGAAGGTATAAAGTCTAGAGACAATAGAAAATCTAAGAAAAACATAGGGTGATGAGTAACATTCACGTATGTGTACACACTCTTTCTGAAAGCGAATGCGTCACATGACCTCACACTCGTTTCCTGACTAGACTATTGACTATACCTTTGCTAAGGAGTCCATTATTCTATACATTGTATATATGTATATGGGCTAATCGACGACTATTTACCTAGTTGAGTAAGACCTCAAGAATTACTGGAGTCATCGTATATTTGTGATTACAGTGCACTGGGAGTGCATATTTGAAAGAGAAGAATGTAATAACTTGTGATGAAATATATGTATATATGATTGTGCGAGAATAACTAATACACTATGTAATTAGCTGATAGTTGTGATATATTACTTTTGAGATTAATATTATTATGTTTTCTTATGTTCTATGATTATAATTGTGTTGTGATGTTGGCCTTTAAAATGGTGCTATGTTTAAATGATAAGATAGATGTTCATCTTTACTAAATATTTCAGGGAACAAGGATGACGGCACCACAAAGACAACTTAGATTAGTAGACTATCTCGTTAGTGGTAGAATAAACTATGACTTTTAGGAGTATCAGTGTTTTGTGTATTTAAAATTTAATATAGATTATGAGGATGATAATATATGGACTGTAGAGATAAATGTAAATTATAATGTTTCTTTTGAGTTCTTATAAATAGTCGCATCCATCACATCCTTAGCTTTTATGTCTATCAAAGAACAGTTAGGCCTTCAAGGGTTGTAAATAATGTTTTTACTTTTCACGATCATGACCTTTTTCGGAGACCCACCCGATATATATTTGAAAGATTTTCAAGTATAGAGGTTGTGACAGATTTTGGTGATGCCTACCTCAGAGAAGACGAAGAATTTACTATTGAGGATCTGGTTAAGATAGAGGGCTAGCACAATATTGATAACTAGGAGCAGGTCTTTAGTGCATGAGTGTAGATAAGGACTGCTCTTAGGACTTAGTACAATTTGTAAATTATTACAATATTCATATATAAATAGAATTTGGTATCTATATATTTCTTTAACTACTTCAATATAATGTAATTAGTAAGTCAGTTTACTTTGTACGTTTATTCTCTTGTTAATTTTGTGAACGAATTTATTCACATAAAATTTTAATTTCTTCTAAATTTTATTTTTTTATTTAATTAAAATTTATTTTATGTCCTCCAAAAATGTACAAATTATAAGGTATTTGAAAAATTAGCATTTAGGGTGTTACATCAAAACTGTCGGAAAATGACCAAATAACTGTTACAAAATTACAATTTTCTTATAGTGTTTCTAAAGTTTGAAAATAATAATATATTTATTAATTGATCATATATAAATTTAATGAATAATATCATAATTGATATTAATATTTTAAAATATATGTTATAATTAATTAATTAATTAGGATATTAACATTAATAAAATATTAACATAATATTTAAAAAAAGGAAGTAAAAGAAAGTGACGACAGAAAAAGGAAAATAGTAAATAGTTTGTTTGGAAAATTAAGATTGATATTGTTTTGAGTTTTTGTGTGTAAAAAAATTATTAAAAATTTATTCCTATTATATGGTAGATATTTTTAGTTTTGTTAGTATTATTCTCTTTAAAAAATACATGACGATTAAAGAAAAGAGGTTATAAAAATCTTTCATTTCCATTTTCTTTTTAAGAAATGATAAACCTTATATATTCAATAGTAATAAAAGATAGATTAACTATCTACTTGATAGATTTAGATACGGTATACATGAATAACATAATATCTATATTTATTTACAGTAATGGGGTTTAGGATATATACATATACATACATATATATATATATATATATATATATAATTAAAATTTTAGAAATAATAAACATTATTATTTTACAATAATATTTATATTTTATTAGTTTATAAAAACTAAAAATAATTCATTAATAAATTAAAATAATAAATATATAGATATTTATTAAATATAAAATTAAAACTATTATACACATGAATACAAAATATAATTATCGGAAACGCAAATATAATGACAGGTACATTTTACTTAAATCTACTGGCTTTTATCCTTACTCGTTATGTAAGTAGTTTTTTTTTACTTAAAAAGTACTTTAAACTATAAATAAATTTTCAAGTTAGTCAATAAAATTGTAACAACAAAATATTAAATTTCATTGTTATTTCATGATTTTATAAAATTGTTTTTTTGTCATTTTTATTAAAAAAATTAAAATAAATATTATATGATGAATTTATGAACCACATTTATTTTAAAAAAATTTCAAAGAGTAAAATGTGCAATCCATACAATATTAAGCACTAAATCAAATATTTTTTCAATTTGTCTGGAATTAAATTTTATTTCTTTAAAATGTCACGTCTTGTTTTGATTTAAATTTAAACTCTATATTTTGATACATTGTGTCAAATTAAAATATCTTTTATTTTTAGATAAATTAAATTTTAAAATTATTGTAATTTTAATTTTAAAATTTAAATATCGACACACTACCTTAATAAAAGTGAAAATAGTTTATGAAATTAATCTTATTTTAAATCTAATATTTTTTATAATTTTAAAAAACTTATTTCTTAATTTAATTATATTTAATTTAATAAAATATTTATGTCTTTTATCTGTAATTGTAAACTTTATTAAATTTTGAACTAACCGTATAAAATCTTTTAAATTTTGTATTAAAAAAAATTGATTTAACAAAACAAAAACAATATACGAAAACCCCGCCGATTATAGCGAAAATTTACACTCCAGATGGATCTATAAACAGAAAATTAGGGTAAAGAAAAAATTTAACTAAATAGAAAGTGAAAAAGGATTCTAACTCCTCTCTTTCTTCATTCGCCGTTGAACTAAACAAGCAATTTTACATAATTATCCTTATTTCGTATCGTTTTAATTTTGCTGCTTCTGGCGTAAACAATTAACAAGGCCTTAGCATGAAAGAGTCGCATGGTATTCTTCACCTTCACGTGTGAAGGGAACTTTACCAACTTCATCCTTCGTTGCCATGGCTCCAAGACGACGTCCGAAGAAGGTCGTTTCACATTCCCTCTTTCCCCCATTGAATCGCTTTATTCATGAATTGTTGTGTGTTTGTGATTAGCAGAGAGGGGAAACACGAATGGACGCAGCCCTCGACGCCATGACTCCCTTTGGATTCCCAAACAAACTCGTTCGAAGAACCGTCGATCAACTCCTCAAAGTCACTCTCTCAATACTAAATCTTTTCATTTTGTTTTATGATAACAGTTATGGTAATGTTTGTGTATTTCTATTCACTATTCACTATTCAGGTTTATGGTGGCAAAGAAGGCTGGGTCTTCATCGAAGACTCTGCTTACACTCTCCTCATTGACACTCTTCTTGAAAAACAATCCAATTCTGAAGCCCAGGTCAGTGGTTACCCTATTCACTCTTTAATTTCATTATTTACTATTTTCATCTTAATTAAAATGTTGCTCCTCTTTGTCTCTTTCCAATCTCTTCTGTGCTGCTTTCTCTGTTGCTTATCCTCCAAGCAACTCACACACCCAAAACCTAACATCTATCCTCTTTATATTTTTACGTCCACCTTCATTTCCTTTAATTGTTATTCCATAATATTTTGGGTTTGTTAAGGATAACCTTAATAATATGATTTAATTAAAAAAAAATACTTATTATACTCTTGTATCTTAATGGTTGAAATCAGTTCTGAAGATTATATTAATATTTTTCTAATATTTTAGTATTATATCTTATTTCGATCAATGAAAGGTTATCTATTATTACCGTATAAAAATATGCCCCGCACTTTCTGAGTACTGAACTGATAGAATGGTAACAGAGAAAGGAAATGCAATTTTTTCACCTGCAGTTCGTGCAGTGATGATCTAAGTGTTCAGATTTTGGGGACTTGTATTGTAATTTATTGTTTAGGGTAAAAAATGATGGTGGGGATTCTCTGTAGTTGAAAAACAATTGCAGAATTCATTCTCTTAAAATAAGTTTGGTATTTTATCAAACATAAGGTGAACAATTTTTGTAGAGAACACCCATTCTCTTTAAGAATATACTCAGGAACCTTAGTTAATTGTGTGCTCTGTTTCACATCATTTACTTTCTGATGCTCTCATTATTATTATAATGTATCCAAATAAGTGACGATCCAATTGTTCTTTCCTTTGCTGTTTGCTTTCTATTGCATTACCTTCCAATTTTTAGAGAGCCAGCCTTTATCAAACGGCAACGCAACATTCTCACACAAAATTTTACTTCAGGAAAATTTAACCAAACTCTACCTCTTGTGAAATTAAAATGTTTATTTTATTCAGCATGCCAACAATTTCGTTACCATCTTTAGCCTAAGATTCTCTTTCTTGAAATGAACGAGCGTATCTAACCGCCAGTTTCAGCCATTGGCTCATTCAATTCACAGTAAAATGGTATGTAATACCGAAGGGTTTTCATAGGAAAGTACATTTCTTTTTGGCTTTTTGTAAGCCTCATTAATTCTTTGCATAAGATGTTTCTTGATATTTTCCTGTTTGAAAGTCCTTTTCGGCTTTCTTTCTATCCAACCAAACCGATAAGGTGGGACTTTTAGACTGAAGTTTTACTTAAAGGAAAGAAGAGAAGCAGGTTGCAAATCATGTTTTCCCAAACTCAATATTTTATGATGATGTCATGGCCAGCAATGAGCTGGTTTATATGCCCTCCATTCTTTCAGGCTTTCATTTCCGGTTACAAATCATGTCTTCCCCATATTCAATATTGTTTCAATTCCTAGATGATGTCATGGGCAGCAATGAGCTGCTGTGTCTCCAAAAGCATGTTACTTTTTGAAGTTGCTGAGACTTGAGATTATGCAATTACTTTATGATAGTTGTCCAACATTGCATATGATTATGTGATTCACCTTCTCCCAACAGGAAAATTTTTTGTCGTGCATACGCAACATGATGGCAAAGACCATTGTTATTGTATATATTAAATGAAAAGTAATGTTTTTCAAGTTTTCAGTGTATTAAATTCTGTGATTTTTATTGAATACTTTCTATTTCTATATACTATATAGCTTAATTGGCGACCTTAAGATACTTGTTAATTGGATTCTATATTGAAATTCCTGTGATTTCTTTTATATATTATTATAAAACTAGTGCTAATAATGTCTAGTTCTGCTGTCTTGTATCGTTTTGTTTGAAGGATGGGTTGATAGAAGAGGCTAAGCCAGGTGATGGTCCCAATGAGGCATCACCTGCAGGATGCTCAAACAGTATCCTTCTACCTTGCTCCAACATGCAAACCTCCGATGATTCACCATTAACTAATCAGGCCGTAGACACTGCATCGGCAGCCAGTGGAACTGGTAATCAACTTCCCATCAAAAGTGTGGACACTGTATCAGCAACAAGTGTAAATAGTAGTGAACTTCCCATCAAGCCTGTAGACATTTCATCAGTAACTGGTGAACCTGGTGAGCTTTTCATCAAGGCTGCAGTAGACACTTTTTCAGCGACCAGCAGAACTCCCATCAACGCTATAGCTGCAGAAAATGAAGCTGGTTAGAAATTTCCAATTTTCGTTATCATTTTGACGCAAAGTTTTGATAGCATGATTAAACATATTTGAGACTAATTGTCTTGTATACTACTGTCTTGCAGATTGTCAGCCAGCAGGAAATTTGGCTTCTGGTGAAGTTCGTGAACCAAAGTCCTCGCACCTTGTGGGGAGGCTTTGTTACAAAAGGCGTAGACCTTGCTATGGCTGGATCTCTAGTGATGATGATGAAGAAGAGCTAATAGAGCTACCACCGGCTACGTTGTCTAAAGTATCACGTATGTTATCGAACAATGGGGTCAATTAGTGTAAACAAGACAGGGTAGTGCGTCTGAGTAGTAGAAGATAGCTATCATGTTAGCTCCAAGGGATTGAGAATGCTTTTCATAAGCTTGCAATATGCCTCTTGTGTCTAATTTTTTAAGTACGGGGCTTATCAGACTCTCTTCGTCAAACGGATCATATGGTCCAGTAGTATCAAACACAAATAGTCAGCATGTATAGGAACGGGGTTGTCAACTTTTTAAGCTTTTCTTTGGGAACACATTATAGATGTTACAAGATTTTTTTTTCTTAAATGCGACTAAGAACTTTAATTATATTTGAGGATATGCCGATTAATTTATGGGTAAAGCCTTAGATGAAATTTATTACATATTTCTGGGGCTGTTTTTCCTTTTAACGTCCGTTTTAAATTTTAACTAATTTATTTTTCTTTTTTAATCTAATAGTTCGGTTGGGTGTGATAAATGTTGCATTTTTGTTGAAAAAATATTATAAATATCTTAGATTTTTTATTCAAGCTTTGTCCTTAGCTTAATAGTTTTTTAAAAAAATAAAAATAAAAATAAAAGGGGCTATAATATATATATATAAAGTAGTGTTTAGAACTTCAATCAGACTGATTGAGTTGGCCATAACTGAGTGCGTTTTTTTTTGCGATTATACATCGTTATACATTTGGTTCAATAACAAAATTAATTGGCTAAATCAACTAAATCTCGTCATTCTTGAGGCCTTAGTATTTTTGTTATTTTCCTTGTTCACAAAAAACTAAATCTCACAGGTCTCGGTCATTCAATTATAATTTAATTTCAAAAAATAATTCACATCAATCGTTAAAGTTAAACTTAAGCAATTAAAATAGTAAAATTACATTAAAATTTTTATTTCATTTTATACTTTTTATATAATAAATACTATTTTTAATCAATTGTTTTAATTTTTAGTTGCTTAAAAAATACTTTAAAAATTAATATTTTTCAAACTCACTATTTAGTTTTATTTGATAAAACTAGTTTAAAGCTTATATAACTTATAATTATTACCAATAAGTTAATTAAAAGCTTTAGCTTACAACACAACTAAAAACTTATAACATAATAACTGCAGCTGATTGAATTCAATTTGTTTGATAAAACTAGTTATACAACTAGCTAAAAATGTTAAAAGGTTAAAAAGAAAGAGTTAAGATTATTTTATGTTAATGTAAATAGTTTAAAGTGTTAAGTGTAAAAATAATAAAATATTAATAATTAACTTCTAATAAGTTAAAAAATTACTTAAAATAAATTGTAATAAGTTAATTTCAAAAAATTATCTTCTCTATTTATTTTTTGTTTACCAAATATTTTTACTAATTTATTAAAAGATAGTTTAAACCCTTTAATAAGTTACGATTTTGTCTGTGTTACTAAACATATTCTTAAAATATATTTATGTCAATCTATTAATTAATTTTTATCACATATCAGCTGAATTGTTCATTTCAAATTTTGTTAAAAAATGGAACGATAAAAATACAATTAAAGAATTCTTTTTGATACATTTAAAAACTATGTTACATTGTTTTTAATATTTATCAATAATATATTAAAAAATAATTTGAAATATTATAAATATGATACCAATCTTTCAATCAAATAGTAAGTTTTAAATAATTTTTAAATAAAAATTTATTAATTAACGTTGAGTTTAACTTGCATCAACGCATCATCCCTCCTCTATATAAAAATACTTTTCTTTAAATATATTTTTAATTATTTTCGGTTTGTGTTTTATTAAGAAAAAAAATTCCATGTATAACTTATTATTTATTGCAAAACATTGTTTAATATTTTTTATTTTCTCATATTTCTTTGTTCTACCCTTTTTTTATTAGGTCACTTGATAATCTTATTTTTTTTATACAAGTTCCTGCCACGTGTCCGGCGGAATCCTCCTTTAAAATTATGTTCATACATTTTACTTTTTTTGAAATTAAAAGTTGTTTATTTACATGGCATAAAGAGGTGCCAAAGAATTCTATTTTAATGTGCAAATTTATAACGTATTAAATGCAGGAAATAATGTTGAATGCGGAGGACACAAATCAATTTAATGTTGGGTACTATGCTTGTATTGTTGCTTACTTGCTTATTTATTTTGCTGGGGTTCTTGACTTGTTAAGCCGTACTGTAACATACATTTTTACGGACCGGAATTCTCTTCCATTTTTGTGTGAATTGAACGGTTAAGTCAAGCAAAATTTTACATTTTTGCTTAAGCAAAATTTTTTAACTTAAACAAAAATACAAAACTAACCTGACATCCAATTACAGTAGAGAATTCGAGTCCCATTTTGACGTTCCTGTCTAGAGTGTGGAAAGCACACACTTTCCCTAGTCATTTTGGATGGACTTGTGCCATATATATATTGGACAAGTGTCCTTGTGTTTGTTGCATTGTTAAATTGATATTATTTCACACTTGTACGATGGATTTTGTTAAATTGAAGTGACGATGTTTTTGCATATCCATGAGGTTATTGAAAATCTCAATCATTTCTCACAATGAATCTTTTCTCTGCCACCTCTATTTTCTTTTGACGCCATAGTATTTGTGAGACAGAACTGCAAATCATTGTGAGAAACTGTGTTATAATGGCATAACTCTGATGAAATGAAATGAAATGATAAAGAGAGAAAAATGATGAGGTAAGAGAAAAAGCGAAAAAGTTGTAAAATAATGTTTTAACATATTCCATAATACGATGATAAAAGTTAATATTTTTCAAACGTTCGTTAACGGTAGAAAATTGGACTTAATTGTCTAATAATTTATTATGTGAAAAATTAACCGAACAATTTTAATAAATAAGAGACTAATATACACAACTGTTACTATTTAATAGATTAATTTATAATTTTATTTAATATAATAAGAATAAAATAAATTTTTTTTAATTTTACATTTGATTTTTACTAAAATGACAAATTAAAAGCATTATATTATATGTTTTTAATTTATATTCTTTTCATAAAATAAAATTTATACTGAAAAATAAGATATAATAAATATATGGAATAAACTTATATTTTATTATTTAAATAAACATAAAAATATAATAAAATTTTACCTCTTATTCTCTAATTATATTCATTAAATAGATCTTACGATTTTCGTGAGAAATAATCATATTTTCTGCTTCACTTAATGTTTAAAATATCTAAGAAATATAAACAAATGATACATGATAACATTAAGATTAGAATAGATAATCTTAAAAATAATATTATATATATATATATATAAGTATTATTTACAACTGAACTTTATGAAAAAAAAAAGGACACGAGTTTGAGTTATTGAAACAGAAAAGTCATTTTCATGACACTTTTGTATCTCATGATTCATAAAATAATAATAAAAAAGCCATTGATGCTTTTTAATAAAAGGAAGAAAAATAACAAACTAGAGTAGTAGCAAAAGTTTGTGAAATATGAGAGAAGCTTATCAATAATAAAACATAATTATTAACGAAAGAAAAAAATAAAGTAAAATGGAACCGGCAATCATTAACTAACAAATGAATAAAGGGAAAGTTAATGAGAATATCCATGAAGGAAATGGATGATGAAATAAAAAAAAAAAAAAAAAAAGCGTATAATATATCCACGGGAAGAGGTGGAGTTCAGAAGTTTATGACGTCCACGTAGACTATTGAGGAGACACGTAGGTTCCCATGTCAACATCGAATTGGCGCGTTCATTTAGCGCGGTGATCGTAGCGTATCCAAGTGTGCATGTCATTTTGGTTATTTAGCAACATTGGAAGCCCATTTTGTTTAACGGCCATTTCAACACTTGTTCTACTCGCCTAAGTTTTTCCCTCCTAACACTTTCCTCTCGAGTCCCTTGACCATCAAACCCACACCACACAGAAAGACAGCAGAAAATTCAAGAAAAAAGAAATCGTCGAGAAACGAATCACTGAACTGAAAATCACAGAAAGTGATTCCGATTACAATTTGGAATTGGGAAGTCACTTCAATTTCGTTCTGAGTTGCTTTGATGAGTGAGAGAGTGAAGAAGGAAAAGCAAACAGAGAAAAAGGAGAGGATGAAGAACATCTTCAAGAAGCTTCACATAGGAAGCAACCACGATCCTCATCGATCCAATGAAATTCCGCCGCCTGTACCGTCGCCGTCTTGCGCCGCCGATCACGTGCAGAGTTCCGGCGCCTCTCCGGCTAGTCCTTCGTCGTCATCTCCTTCTACGGCTGTTGTGACTCCCGGCGGCGGCGCCACTCCGGCGGTTAGTCGGCAAGACTTTTTCTCGTCGGAAGAGGAGTTTCAGGTCCAGCTAGCCCTAGCTATCAGCGCTTCCAATTCGGAGTTTCGCGATGATCCTGAGAAGGATCAGATCCATGCGGCGACGCTGTTGAGTTTGGGAGGGCATCGAATTGATTCGACGAGGGGCAAGGACGATGTGGCGGAGGCGCTATCGAGGCAGTACTGGGTAAGTTCTTGGTCAATTGTTGAAATCCACTTCTGGTAATGTTGGTCTTTCGTCGTAATTGTTCGGGATGAAGTTGTGAATTGTATGCGTTTATGCTGCGTGATTTTATTATGGATTTTTCTTTCCTTTTCATTTCTGTCTAGTTTGTTCTTGTAGTGAATTCAATTGTGTAATGGAACTTAGATTCGAGGGTTTATGTGTGTCTAGGGCTAGCAATTCGGGTGAAGTTCGAAATCTGTTTTTGATCAGCGAGGTAAAATTTGGTTTCTGCAGAAAGCAAACGGAACTCTGATAAAAGCTGCATCTGGATTTATTGCCATTTAGCAGAAGCTATTACGCCTAGTTGCACTTGCATCTTAAGATTTATGTGAATGTCTCTCTGTTTATCGTAAAATTGATTGATTGGGCAAACTGAGTTCAAACGATGTTGAAGATTTAGGTGCTTTTTTGGAAGTGCCATACATCCCTAGAAATTAAAAATGTGGATCACTATTTTTACAATCATCATGTGCTTATTTTTGTGCTGGTTGGAAAAGAAAACGAGAAGGCACATCCATGATCGAATTTTCAAATTGGTGCACTGGCAAACTTTTGTTAAGACACTTTACATTTTTACTGTAAGATAAGATGACTTTTCTGGCATAATCAGCTGTAGATTGTTTTATTGCTATTGTGTCTGTGATTGACTTTCTGTGTGGATATTGTTGTTACAGATTGCATTAGTTTTCTCTGGTAGATCTTCTTAAAGGATATTGTATAAATACATATTGTTTCTTTATGTAAACTTATTATTTCAAACTTCATCATGATATTGGTTTATTCTGCATGAGTCTTGCAAATGGTCATTTGCAGTACGTGAACCTGTACTCTTTTACTTTTTTAATCAGTTAAGCCAAGATAGAAATAATCAAATTATAAATTTTTTTAGTGAACATAGAATGCTCACCACTTGTTTCATCTCCATTGATGAGTTTCTCATGTTTCCTTTAGTGTCCATTTCTTGAACTGCACCTGTTTTGATTATCTTGCATTTCTATTTGCTGACCAGGAATATAATGTGCTTGACTATGAGGAGAAAGTAATAGATGGTTTTTATGATGTATATGGTCTCTATAATGATTCAGCAATGCAAGGAAAAATGCCATCTCTAACAGATCTAGAGGCAAACCCTGGAGGTTCTAGCTTTGAAGTGGTCATTGTTAATCGAGCAATTGATCCTGCTCTGGAAGAGCTGATACAAATTGCACATTGTATTGCATTAGATTGTCCTGTCACTGAGGTTGGTATTTTGGTACAAATGCTTGCTGAACTTGTTACAAGCCATATGGGTGGTCCTGTAAAGGATGCTAATATGATATTAACAAGATGGACAGAAACAAGTACAGAGTTAAGGACATCTCTTCACACAATTGTATTGCCTATCGGGTCTTTAAATATTGGGCTCTCAAGGCATCGTGCTTTGCTTTTCAAGGTTAGTATTTTGGCTTTTATTAGTGATTAAAGTCTTTTATGCCATAATATAATTCTTACTCCGGTCATAATCTGCCCAGAAAAGTGGCTGACAAAATTCCACTAAAATAAACTAGTGAATATGATATTTGCAATAACTATTAAATATTTAATCACTTGAAAATATTCTTGAAAAGAAATTATCAACAAATTAGTAGAAGTAAATCAAGTAGTTTTCTTTTTAGAATTAGTCACAGAGTAAAATTCCCTGCTAATCTAGCCTAAGTCATCAAAGTTTTGGCTGATTCTGCTCATCAATATTTCTAAAGGTTCTTAACTTTGGATTATGGTTGCTATATATTTGCAAGCTAGTTTTACATATTGAGATTTGAGAATAAATCTTCCAGTTAAATTTTGTATTTATTGTGTACGCTTTAGAAGATCATATGAATTTTATCAAGATTTGCAAAAACTTTTCTTATCAATATACTGGCTATGTAATATAACTTTTGTTTTTCTGGTGACAGGTATTAGCTGACAACATTAAGATGCCTTGTAGACTGGTAAAAGGTAGTCATTACACTGGTGTTGAGGATGATGCTGTCAACATTATAAAGTTGGAGGATGAAAGGTTAAGGCCTTTACAATCTTTGTATTTTTCATGTATTGTTGATAATTTACTAATTTGCATGTGCATGTCATATTCATGCCTATGTTTCAGCAATGGTTGATGCAATCATTGGAGATCTCCATACATTTGCCCAAAAGTTTGGGTGGCTGTTCAGGTTCTGTGGTACTGACATCTATTTTGCTTTCAGGGAGTTTTTGGTTGATCTCATGGCTGCACCAGGGACACTTATCCCAGCTGATATTTTAAGCACCAAGGATAGTGCCCTTAAGTCTTACAATCCCAAGATTTTGCCAAATTTACCTTCTGCCAAAGATACTGGATTTTCTTACTCAAGACCTTTTCCACCATCTGATGGTGAAGGCAGTAGTCAAAATTCTGAGATAAAAGATCATTCGTCACCATGGAATGGAAAACCATATTTGGAGAAGTCAGAGTACATGCCTTCAAACTTGGGTTTGAGCAGAGACAGTGGTGTTGGTCCTTCTAAAATGCCTAATAGAGGGTCTCCTAACCAACTAGAAAATTTGCCAGCGTTGTCTGGTTCTTCTCTGTGCAAAGGGACTCTTGGAATGAATGCAGTTGGTGATGGGACAAGATTGAATGTCAATGTAGTACCATATACTCAGAGCAGTCCCAACGACTCTCGAAGCCTTTTTGCAGATCTTAACCCTTTCCAAATAAAAGGAACTGGGAAGGCCTCTGTGCATAACAAAACCCCGGAAAATAAATCTCCTGAGCTTAAAAATACTATTAATAATACTGTTTCTGGTCGACCACCAGTACCATTGATGTGGAAGAATCGTCATGCTTTCAACGAAGTCCCCAGGAAATCTAATCATAACCCTAATGAATATAACCCTCCTTTATTTGTTTCCAATGGTTCTTCTACATCTGAAAACATTGACCGTAGTAGTTCCAAATCATCATATGATTCAATTATAAATAATGATGTAAATGCTCAAACTTCGGCACAAGTCACTGGTTCAGTTTCACCAGTTGGTGTACCTGAGCTGAACCAGATTGAGGATCTCAATGCTGATTTTAACAGGGGGGATTTGGACAATTCTCAAAATATCATGGTAGAGGCGGTTAAAGAACCTGAAAACATTGACATCAGATATCATGACCGGAGGAAGTGCACACATGACAGATTCATGGGAAGCAATTTGAAATTAAAGGATCCAGAGAGTCCTAGCTCATCGATTGATACAAATAGGGTTGATCAAATATTGGATGATGTAGACGTTGGTGAATGTGAGATTCCATGGGAGGATTTGGTTATTGGCGAAAGAATTGGTCTAGGTAATGTACATGATTTGTCCTTATTTTCTTGTTGGGGTCATTAATATTTACTGTAAAGGTCATGTTCTGATTTACTATTTCATTTAGTGGAGCTCACCACAAATGCAAATCAATCATTAATGACCTAGATCTAAAATTAATTAATTGATAAAATTACTTTTAATTTTTATTTCTGTTTGTGCAAGCATGGTACAAAGGTTGTGGTGAGCTCATATAAATAAAAATTTCCTGTTTTTTAATTGATTAAAAGTTACTTTTTATTTTTATTTCTGTTTGTGCAAGCATGGTCACAAGGTTGTGGTGAGCTCACTTAACCAAAAATTTCCTACTCTTACATATGATATTCCATTCACAAGGATTCAAAAGTATGTTTAGTAGTTGTTAGTGAGTCTCTAGGCGTGTTTAACTTTAAGTATTGCATGTCTGTGGATATGTTTCTTGAATATTCATTTTTTATACATGTGTATTATTTCTTTCAAATAGGTTCATATGGCGAAGTATACCATGCCGACTGGAATGGCACGGTGAGTTCTTTAATTCCTTTACACACATGCAGGGAAGATTATTGTGGTAGATTGAATTGGAAGACGTTTTTTTTGTCATATTTTGAGTAATGATAATCCTGTACTATTAGGTGCATGATTCAAATGTAATTGATGATGATACAAATATAAGTCCTGTTCTTATCATTTGGAGAACCATTTCCATGAATGGTTAGATGTTACGAACACTTCCTTGTTGTGCACATGTCTTGTGACTTTTCATTCTAGTGAAGTGAGATGGATGGTTAATATAATTAGTGTATTAAAAAAAATGAATATAGAAGTATTGTTATTTTGAGATTGTTTTTCAATATAATTTGTCTTCATTTATAGTGTTATCAACAACAATAGTTTAATGAAAATGATGGCATTACTAACTAAAAGTGCATGATTTGTTAATGACACTATTTAACTTTTATAAAAACTGAGAAGCACAAGACCAACACTTTGGAAGCTTTAGCCTGTTGAAAGTCTTGAAGCCCCATCTTTTTGTTCTCTATCCATTTTGAAATCCTTATATATAAAAGAAGAAAGTTGGGGAATTTATTTATCATACCCTTGCTAAATTCCCAGAAAATCTTGAAGGGGGTGAGGGAGGGGGGGGAAAGAGGTGAAAAAGAATCTCTTACTAGGCTAGTAAGTTCTCAAAATCATTTCTCTCACTTAATTTCAAAATTTTTACCCAAATATAAGAATTTCTAGTCTCTGATTTTCTGATTGATGCTGTGCTGTTGAAATATCAGGAGGTTGCTGTGAAGAAATTTTTGGATCAGGATTTTTCCGGTGCTGCACTGTCTGAATTCAAAAGAGAAGTAAGCAATGATTTTTTTTGTTCTACAACCATTATTCTTCTTATTTGCTTAAATGAAATGGTAAGAAATGGTGAAAACTTGTGAATTTAAACAAAATATTTTTGTTCCTTTCATTTTGAAACAACTCTGAAGATTTGAGCAGAAATACCAATGAGGAAAAATTATAAATTAACTTTACAGGCAGTGATATCATTGATAAAGGTCCACCATCATTACATTCTAAAAGGCCAAAAATTATCTGTTTTCCATCTTTTTGCTGCAAGGTACGGATAATGCGGAGACTACGTCATCCAAATGTTGTTCTTTTTATGGGTGCTGTTACCCGTCCTCCCAATCTCTCAATCATTTCAGAGTATCTACCAAGGTATATATATCTTTTCCCCTTTCATCATATTTTTTAACAAAATAATGGTAACTTCCTGTCAGTCATGTTGGTGTTGGCAACTTTAGCCCTGTTCCATTTTACTCATTTCATGTTTAAGTGCCTCACCAGTGTTACTGATGTAACATTTTACAGAGGAAGCTTGTACCGTATTCTTCATCGCCCCAATTGTCAGATTGATGAGAAAAGAAGAATAAAAATGGCTCTGGATGTGGTATGATATGAAATAATTACCCTTCTTCCTTTTCAATCATCATTTACATCAATGAACTTACAGGTTTAAAACACTCCAATTTACAGGCTAGGGGCATGAATTGCTTACACACCAGTACACCTACCATTGTTCACCGAGATCTGAAGTCTCCAAATCTTTTGGTTGATAAGAACTGGAATGTTAAGGTATATGATTAGTGTTGTCCATTTACCTCTTTTGCCATTTCTCTCATTTATGCAGGCTCCTGAATTTGTTTCCTGCCACATTAAATGTATATCTTTGTTAGTTCAGTGAAATTGACTAGGGCTCAGTTCTGATAAATGAGAAGACTTTTAAAAAAATTAGAAAAGCGTGAGTTAAATTTGACTTATGAGAGGGGTTTGATTTATGTTACTTCCTTATTCATGTCTTATATAAGTACTTATTCAGAAGCTTCTCCAATCTAGGCCTAGGTTGATTTTGGAAAACATGGCCTTGAATATGGTTATCTGATTTTTTGAACAACCTGCACATTTTTTGGGTTTCATTTCTGATCTTGATTTTGCTTAAAATTACTTATTCCCGTTCCATTATATTTTGTTAGCTGGTCTTAGGATATTGTAAAAACGGTGGCATAAATACAGGCTACTGTATGCATTTTGTTTTTGCTGCTGACTGTTACTTTCTATGAACTTGGAGAGATGCAGATGCAAAAGTTGACATTCAGCTAAATGGTCCATTTGTGTTTCTGTGTGAAGTTAAGCTTGGATGTGGCTGACCTGATAAACTGCCATGCGCCTATATGCCTATATAAGCCTAGTTGATTTCATGTAGGAAGTGTCATTTTTGGCTGCTTGAGTGCTTGTACACAAAACATCTGCATTGGATGCAACATGTAGGGGAAATTGATTAGTGTTGAAGCTTAACTTGAACTCAGCTGACAAATTTTCTATACTAACCAGATTAACCCCTAATAATAGAAAGATCCAAACTGTCCAAGCTGAAAAATGATAATTTTGATTGGGCTTGGGTGGTTTATCAATTTGGACCTCTTTTTAACAGGACCTTTTTTAAAAGAAAAGAAAATTAGCAATTTTACGCTTTCAAATTAAATTCCAATAAAACCTGTGGCAAATTCCCATAAATCGAATTTAGGATGATTTGCTTGCCTATAACAGTATATATTTATCATACTGGTTATAATATTTGTTTATTCTTTATTATCACCAACTAAAATTAAAGAGCACCCAGGAAAAAAAATATATATATATAATATATTATTATCGTTATGATGATGATATCTTGTTGAAGTGATTTACTTTTGTATGAGAGTAAAAGACAGATTGATTTGGGTTACAATAGTTTTTAAATTTTACATGCTTTAACCAAAATAAAGTGAAATTTTGATTTTGAACCAACTCAACTTAAGGTTGAAAATGAAACCAGCCAATGGTGAGTTGGTTTACTTAGGTTTGTTCAAGCTTGTTCTTATCTAACTTGTCAGAAGTAAGCTGCTCTTTCTACAGGTATGTGATTTTGGATTGTCACGCTTGAAGCACAACACGTTTTTGTCATCCAAGTCAACTGCTGGAACGGTGAGAATTTGAGAAAATCTGTTATTCTGTAACTCATTGGTTTAGGCCTAAGCTGCTTGTGTGTTATCTGTCTTCTCTATTTTCAATACTGACATTTGTTGTCAATATGTTAGCCGGAATGGATGGCTCCTGAAGTTCTCCGCAATGAACCCTCAAATGAGAAGTGAGTTGTTATTTATTTAAGATAAAAGGATTTTTTTTCTTGGTTTTCATCGTTGTTTTATATCTTATTTGTGTAATCAATGTTTGTCCATAATCAGTGCTTTAAATCTTCACCGGGTCTTTAAAAATGTGGAAGGTTTATAGCTATTCACAGCAGTTGTCCTGGTCCTCACAAAACAATATTTGTAGTAGTTTCATATCTCACAAGTAAAATAGATTCTGCTAGGCCATTTTGACAGATTTTTGCTAGATGAATAGCATTTTTCTTAACTCAAGTACTTTTAATTGTTTGATTAAGTAATAGTGAATCCCTATTTTGTTTGTGTGTTCCATTGATGAATTTCTTTTTCCCCAATTATAAACAGATTAATTGCATTTTTATTTGTTTTGATAAAAAAATGCTTGGCGAACAAGGCTAAGGTAGGCTGAGAAGCACAATGCTTGAAATTTCTGAACTTTAGTAATTAAACATAGTGTTTATGTCTGTTTCTTGTTTTCTTGCAACAATAGCTGTCGCTATCGAATGCATCCCTCTACTAATCACCATTTCAAATATACAGATGCGATGTTTATAGTTTTGGAGTCATCTTATGGGAGCTTGCCACTCTAAGGTTGCCATGGAGTGGAATGAATCCTATGCAAGTTGTTGGTGCCGTAGGTTTCCAAAGCCGTCGACTTGATATACCTACGGAGGTTGATCCTATAGTTGCAAGAATAATCCGGGAGTGTTGGCTACAGTAAGCATGTTCAAATTTAGTTTGATTTATTCATTTTTTCTTCTATATATCATTACTCAAATGGTTCCAGGAAATTTGGGAATATAAATTGTTTTTCAATTGATGACATTTTCTGCTCCCCAACCCTACCTCCCCATGTCAGGGATCCAAATCTGCGCCCATCGTTTGCACAACTCACAGTGGCTCTAAAACCACTGCAGCGTCTGGTTATCCCATCTCATCAAGACCAGGTAGCTCCACCTGTGCCGCAGGAGATTTCTGTAAATTCCACCCCATGAAAAGTCTCACTGTTCTCAAGTGTGAATAATTAGGTTTTCTGCATAGTTATGTGCGTATAAAGGTAACGAGCACAATAAAAGGGGAAAATATATCAAAACTTGTAACGGCAAATGTTTGTGTTGAGGAAAATATCAATTGCTACTGCGGCCAAACAACTGCAGAGCCATTTTGTATTGTCGTGATAGCTTGTCCGAGGAACCCAAACTCGGTAATGTGTAAATTGCTGCACTTCACTAGTCTTGAAGTTGTCTATACTTGTGCTAAAAAAACGTTTTACATGGAATTATTAGAATTTGGTCAAGCAGTTTCTATGCTTAGGGTTTATGCAGTGTCGAAGTTTTACGTATAAGGCATTCTTCAACATTAGTTTTTGTTGGCAGGACCTAAAATAGCTATAGATGAGTTTTTTTCCTCATTTCCCAGTGGATTCCATCCCTGGACATAATAACAATAAGGGGACGCCGGTCTCTTCCGCAACTAAGATCAAAGTAGTATCTGTTTTTACATTATACCCTCAATGTTGGCTGTTATGGGCTAAGTCCGCCGCTATACTTATGCTGATTACTAAGATTAAAGTATCTGTTTCACATTGTGCCAATAAAATTGCAGCCATATTGATTTAATAAAGTAGGCAAAATTAATCTTTTGATTATTTAACTTTAAGGTAAAATTTACTTTTATTCCCAAAATTATTTTTTGTTTTACGTTAGTCTTTTCGTTAATTCTGTTACATGTTTTAACAAAAATATTTTAGGTGGTGTTGAAATGACATTAACGTTGTTTATTTAATTTAACATAAATTTTTTAATTTTAAAAAATGGTGAGGTGACGTCAAATGTAACTTTTTTTTTCCTTTTCTCTTCTTCTTTCAATAGCACCTGATCTTTTTCTTTCTAAGCTTTCAACCTTGTCTTTTCCTTCCCGTTCCCCTTCTTATAGTTTTTTCACTCCTTCTCTTAACCAATCAACTTTGTCTCCACCTTTCAGAGTCTCTCTTTTCTCATAGTTCCCTTCCCTTCTCTCTTCTCCTTCCCGCAGCTCTCCTCTCTTTTCCTTCTTCTTTTTACAGTTTCATCACTCTTAACTCACTAGCTCTATTTCTTTCTTTGTAGCCTCTTTTTTTCCTTTTTGTAGCGTTCCTTTTCCTCCCACAATCTTGCATTTCCTCTCCTCCTTATTCTCCTTCAACTTTTCCAAACCTTCCTTCTCTCCTCTTGTTCTCTTTCTCTTAGTTGAAATTTTTTTTGTTGCAAAAAATTTTAGAAAGTATTTGGTAAAGGATTAATTCAATTATCCATTATGTGTGGTTATGATTAAAAGAAATAAAGATGAGATTATTGTAGTCAACTAAATTTCTAAGCTTCTAAATTTCAATTTCAATTTGTAAGAATACTTTTTATACTCTCGCTTACTAAATAATATAAATTTTATTGTTTTGGAATTTCTCAAGGATACCTATGTTTTTAATTGACATAGGTGTACTTCAAGTTTTTGATGGGTTGGAAAAAGGGAAAGAGATGGGAGCTACAAAAAAAAGGGGAGGGAAAGTTGCAGAAAGAAGAAAAAGGGGCTACAAGAGAGGGAGATAGAACTTGTGAGTTAAGGAGCAAAGAGTGATACAACTGCAGAAGAGGAGGAAGGGGAGAGGAGTGGGGTTGTAGGGAGAGGGAAAGCTACAAGCAGGAGAAAGAGAGGTTGTGGAAGGGACATTTTACTATTTTTTTAAAATTAAAAAATTTAGATTAGATTAAATAAATAACGTTAATGTCATTTCAGTATCACTTAGAATATTTTTATTAAGTCATGTAACAGAGTTAATAGAAAAGATTAATAATTAAAAAATAGATGATGAAAGTAAATTTTATCATTAAGTTAAGAGAAAAAATACTAATTTTACTAATAAAATATTAGTTAAAAATACATTTAAAGCAATAATTTTCGTATCGATACAAATTTCAAATGTCACTTAAATTTTTTGCAATCAATCATTTCGGAACAAATTCACTATAATTTAATATCCCGTTACTTATTTTGTACATTCCATCGTCTCCAATTACAATCTCCCAACATGACTCGTGGAATCATACAATAAATAAAGAACCACCCCCATTCTATGCCGTGATTTGATATCGAATTGGGGCCGTGCAAACAAGTCCCTGTTACCACAAACTATGACATAAGTTCTGTTTACCTGAAGAGACCTTAGATGAATGGATCATTCATGTTCATCCATTGACCCGTCCACATGTATCACTGGGCAGTGTAAGACTAACTTGGAGTCATTGCCTCTTTAGCTCGAGTTTTGCAGTCTCTATGGATTATAGGAACTCTATCTGTTGCCAATCAACTCGCATTATATTTTATTTTTAAAAATAGAAAACTACTTTTAAGAAGGGAAAGAAACATGCTCTGAATATCTAATTTTCCGGTAATTTCCTTTTAAATTTCCCAAACCAGAAGTTTGAAAGGAATTAATAATGAAGATAAAGAGAAAGCGTTTAGTTGAATACATGAAGTCTGACAGCGTTACTAGTGAGGTCTGAGATGGCTTAGGGAATGAATTAGAGCGTGAACATGAGTAAATTCTTGTCCTGCTTCAACCATCCAACCTAGGTAGTAAATCTCTAAAGCAAGACTAGCACGAGTTATGTAAATAACGTGCACTACCATCGCTGATGAAGGGAAGGATCATGGTTATAGCTATACCATAAACACTAAGATTATTCTGAAGAATCTGTTTTGAGGTTGATTAAAAACGGAACAAAAGATTCAATTTTTTTCAGGATTAACTGAAGTCAAGAATAGGACCTTCTCAATCATAGCACAATTCTATTACAATTCTATGTATGAAGAACCGCAGATCCTGAAAATACATAAATATATGAAACATTGAGAACTAGGTCAATTGTTTCCTTGAAGAAAACATAGCAGGAAAACTTGTTCAAACCAACAGGGGTATTTTTTGGCTATGCGGACATTGAGAACACAAGATAAGTTCAGCGAAGATTTGTTGTTTAGCTACTTCGCTTTTGGGTGTTTACAGTTCAGCTATCCAATCAATTCTTCATCCCACATTGAAAAATAAGATACGTTTGGGGATCTAATATTTAACCTTTTAGCGGAAAACAAATAGCAATGAAACGGTTTCTATAATTCCTATCACATTTCAGTTAATAGTTTTGGATTATATTACCCAATTTGCAATTTATATATAAACAGCCAACCTTACGTGTTGTCTACTAATGGTATGTTAGTTGCAGAACAAACGTGAGCACAATCTCCCCTTAATTACGTGTTGTTTACTAACTCCATCTGTAGAAAATTCTGCGCTTGATGGCATATATTAGAATAATGCTACTTACATGATATCCACAACCTACGAAGAAGCACGGACAAAACATGAGATATGGACTCAATACACAACAGCAAGGTTATACCACACATTTTTTAAAAAGTAAAATACGACAGCAAAGGGGTCCTTTTTTTAATATGGATTTTAATTTGTAAAATTACCAAAATATGGATTTTTAAGAAATATTACTGGACTACAATTTTTCCTTAAAAATCATCATCAGTGTTTTTTAAACTTTAAAAGTTAGTTAAATATAAAAGTTGGCACGAATATTTTTTAAGCATAAAAATATTTTTTTATATATATAAAAACATTATAATATAAAAGATTATAAAATAGTTTCGCATTGCTACATAGAGGAGTTTAAAATATTCTAACAAATATTGTTATACAAAGTTGATGTATTTAGAGACTACTCTCCAAATGTTACTTAAAAAGTGATTTTTAAAACTATTCTCAAGAGTATAAATAGTAAATTTAAAATTTCTTTTCTTGTAAGTTTTTTTATTACAAATCAAAATTAATTTATTATTATATTTAAACTTGAGTTTGTATATTTAAAATTTAAAATTTCTTTATTTGTGAGTTTTTTTATCCTAAACTAAAACTAATTTTTAGTCTTGTTAAAACTTGAGTTTTATGATGTTTACCAAATAATCTATATTTAAATAAATGAAAGACTCGTAAATAAAAAAGAAAGAAAGATCGGAGAGAGATGTGTGAAAATATATCTACAATTGTGGACGAAATTAACTTTGTTAGCATAGAAGAGATCAAGAAAGTAAAAAAGAAGAGAAGTTGAGAGATGACACATCCTTACGTGGGTTCATAAGTTAAAAGTTATCATAGTTTTTAAAATTTTAATTTGTGAGAACAAATGATACATAATTGTTCTCTAAAGTCACCATCAAAAAACAGTTATATTATTTCGCTTTATAAGTGACCGCTTCAAAAAATATAAAATAGTATAGTGAAATTATTACTAGCAAGCTTTTATTTTGTCAAACAAAAAGCAAATTTTAATACAAAGATTGTTATTGGTGAATTTTAAAAAACTCTTGCTACTGATAACTTTTAAAACTTAAAAATATATAAAAGTTGTCCTGACCATCGAAAAGTCACTATTAACTTTTTTTTGAAAATAAAATTTGGCAATTTTGAAATCCTAATTTATAAATCCTCATTCTTCATTTGTAGCAGATTGCAAATAGTTTTGAAAAAGAAAATTTGTTTTGAAAGCTATTTGAAAAAAAAAAGTTGACCCTTTATGAGACTCTGCCACTCTTCTCTTCTCTCACAAGTAATCATTTGTTATATCATTCTTCTTGAACTTTTTCTAAGAGATCAGCCCCTTAACGAAATTTCACTTCATTCTAAATTCAGTGGCAAAATATCAATTTGTGCTTGTATCTCCCCCCTTTATCCACCTTCTTTTGAGCAATATATATTTTTTTGTACTTTTCTTTTTTTTGGTTTGTTAGTTGATTTAAATTTTTTGTTTGTTGGAAAATGAAAATTTGTTATAAAATGGTAAATTTGTTATAAGCATTATGTTATTAGTGAATTTTATTCAAACTAACTTAATTGAATTAATTTTACATTGAAAGAGAACTTTCATCTCCATTTTTTTATTATTTTATATGTATTTTGTTTTAGTAATTTAATTATTATAGTTCTTTATTTTCCTTTACATGGACTGTATGTTTGGTATATTTGTTTGTTGTTGTGTATTGTTTGTTGGACGCAGATGAGACATAACATGATCAAAGTTTAGGTACTCTCGACTGAGGACAACCTTTGGATTTATAATGAAAACACCCAGCAGAGCATCTACTAAGGGCTAGCAAGGATGACTCTTGGTTTTGCTTTTGAATGGGGCTGGGAGTCCTGATATACTACTGATATACCTGTTGAGATTATCTTTCTCTTACCTCTCTATACTACTTCAGTACCTTTCCTCCTCATATCGCAATTTCCGTTTGCTTTCGCCCTCCTGTCCAGTCACCTAGACTACCACCACTACCCATTAATGAGGCTAAACCTTCTTGTCGTAACCCTTCACGACCTCCACCTTTTTCACCCTCTCGTATACCACCTCCCACCCCTAAATGGTTATAAGACTTTGATGAAGACATGTCCAGCCTACTTATCGAGCTTATTGCGTCCTCACCTACCTCTTCTGACTCTGACTCTTTAGAGGAGTACACTTTTCTTAATTGACACCCTTTGTTTTTATTTGTTTTTGATCTAGAATTGCTCTAAATGTTATTTTGTAAACTAATAATGTATTTTGCTTTTCTTTTGGACGTATGTTGGTATTCCTTCTTGATGTAATAGTTAAATTGGTACTTACACTTGTCTCTTTTGTTTGGTTAAAACTTGATAGAACTATGTTGTGGAAATTACACTTAGTGATATGTAGCAGTAGCATTTTGGGTGGATGATAATCATTTTTTACCTTTTATTTTCTTTTATGATTATAAAGTGTGTGATATTTATGCATGTGAAGTTGTTTTATTTCATGTCCAAGAATGGTACAAGTATTTAGAAGTGAAGAGAAAAAACAAAACAAGTTACTTACACTTCATCATGTGATGATTGATTAAGAGATTTAGATTAACTGTATTTCATGCATGTTAACTCTCTTAAATGTACATTATGTATTGCATGATTTTGTATGTATTTCTAGATGTATGTTAAATTTAGAATTTAGGTATCATACAAAACGTTATTTTCATACTCAAATCAAATTTATTTTTAATAATAAAAGTCTCAACATGTGTCTTATAATTAAATACCATCAAATAAAATTAAAATAATTACTTCTTTCACATTTTTTAAATAAATTTATATAATTAGACAAAATGTATATCGTAATAAACTTTTGTATGATTAAAAAATAAATTTAAAAATTATTTTTCCTAACAAATAATTTTAGATAATAATACATAATAATAAAAAAAATAATTATAAAAATATGTCATATAATCATTATTCACTCACAAATAATAAAAATTTATTTAACTTGCTTCTTAATATTACTACGAAGTTATGAAAATGTACGAGCTTACAAATCTAAATATTAGTAATATTTTATTAAAAATTAAAATTAATTTTAATAATAAAATCTTTAAGTTTATACTCAATTCTAAAATACATATTTTTTAAAAATAGAACTTGTCAAAAACTAATATTTTTATATATTTAAATTGCATGTATATTCTAAGAACACAAATAAAAATTGGACAACACTTTTTTTCTCCTTAAAATATTTCCTCGCAACCCAAAATTCACCAAAAGCTATGTATACAAAAGAGAAAAATAAATAAATTACAATAGTTTTTCTGAAATTCGAACAGAATTAATTAAAGCAAGAAATTGGATACTCACGTAGAAGAAGTAACCAAGATGAAAACGGGGGCAGCTGTGCGAGGAAGAAAATAATTAGGGCAGGTAGCGCTGCGATTGTAAACAGGGGAATGAGGGGAGGGATCGGTTGAAAGAAAGAAAAAGGGATCAAGGGGTTTCCCCCTTTATTCACTCAATCAAACATGTATTACCAAAATAAAACTCCAACTTTCATTAACAATGTACTTCTAGAATTGCACCTAAATTTTCTTCTTACAAGTTTCAAATAAGCCAGAAGACACCCGTAATAGAAGTAGGATCCCTGAGAGAAGGCTTTGAGGGATAGAAGTATTGTTGTCCATTAACAAATTTGGTGTGTGAGGGTTCAACATTCCACCTTGAATAAGAGAAACGTTAGTTCATGAAATAGAGACATTTGAAAAGAAAGAAAGAACCAAAAACCAAAAAATTTTCCTCCATCTCACCACACTACACTCTTAAAATCTCTTCCCACACGCACTTTTCCTCAACCCCCTTCACCTTATTATTGATCAATATTACAGCTAGGTGGCTGAATAACTGTTGTATTCATATAAAGGTTATGATGACAAACTTGGGTGAAAGTTAGTCTCCCCAAAAAGTTACACAATCACACAAACAATTGACTGTAAGACCCAATAAGAACGTGATCATGTTAACAATTAACAGATCAGACTCCCAATAAACCAACAAAACACACCTATTAATATACTACCCGCTACAATTTGTTACATAAACTGATAGTTAAACATGCAACCACTTTTCGCAACATTAAAAAATCTGCAAACAAGATATATCTCTTTTAACCCTTAGATCAGATCAGACATCCTTCTTCGATGACGACACAATGTAACTCTCAAGTTTGGATCTGATGATGCAACCATTTGACTTCGAGTAGTTGTGACTTGTGGTTCCAAATCGTTGCATTTAGACCTTTCTGTAAGAACAGTACTTGGAACAGCATTTGTTTCAGCATGCCGAGATTTTCCATTTGAACTTCGCAGGATTGCTTTGATACGGATATCTGAATAACTTATTGATTGGGAATGTGAAAAATGGATTGAACTTCTAGACATCATTGATCTAAAACTTTTCAATTTCGTCCCATTTTCTTGTTCAGAAGAACTTTGCCTTTGGCGACTTGCAACAGTTGAATTCATGAATCGAGGCACTGAATTGGAAAAATTCCTTTTAATAGATTTCTTAGATCCTTTTGGGGTTTCAATGACCTCCTTGACATCGTCTTTGGGACTAATAGAGGCTGCCATGTCATCACTTTCCAGAAGAGTATATGTAGTTGACAAGAGGCTTTTACTCTCACTTAACTTCAACTCAACCTTCTGTATTTGTTCCCTTAAAGTATGGCGCTGTTTTTCAGCTTCGTTAATGTCTTCCTCCAGCTCCATAATCCTCTTCTCCTTTTGCTTCTTCAATTCCTACATTAGCATGCATGCAGTTAGCAATCTTCAAACAGTTTCCACCGAGGAACTTGCTTTAGACAATTTTCAGTAAGTATACCACTGGCACTTCTTTATTGGACTCTATTGCTCTCGCCCTCTTTGCAAAGTTCAAAGAACAAATTGTCTCACAAACATCTTCTTCAGAAGGGCTTATATGCACGAGCATCAAGACCTTTGAGCCATAACCTTAAGTATTTGATAATAAAGATTAGATATTTTATATTCTAGAAGGAAAAAAAGTCTGCACAAAAGTCATAAACTAACATGCACAGTTCATATAGAGGTCGACAGCTTCACAAAAAAGTCTGATCATGTCTCACTGTTCTTACCCCATAGTCTAAATAAATTAAATGCTAACACATGTAAAATATCTCAAATTCTAGATTTCTCACCATTTATGTGCACAACAATTGGTAGTGTATGCAAAATTTAGAGAAGAAATAGTATCATACCAAGAGAATCTTTCAGTATTTGAGTCAGCTTGCTATTTCTGCAAACAAAGCAGCAAAATTTCATTAATTATAGATACTTTGATTGTCGAGAAAGAAATAATTGTGATATAAAAAACTAGCAGCAGTAAAAAAGGCTCATGTCTGTTGTTAAATTGCCTTTTCAGGCACAGATCGCATCTGGTGGCCAGGAGGACATAATTGAGCATGAGAAAACAACACCAGCAGAATACTTGCCTGTAAGGCACGTGACACCTCTTCCTCTTCAAAGCTGCAATGACATCTGCTAAAGCTGAAAGAGAAAGATTAATGGCTCGGCCCTCATCAAGTGTTAGTCCTTTGGCTCCAGTTTTAAGCAACCGTTCACTGCCTCCAAGATCAATCATCCACAATTTACTTATTTCACTTTTGGCTTCCTCCACGGCATCCCCACGTCGAAATATGTTTATCCTCGTCAAGCTAGAGATATGAAGCTAAACAGATAACGTAACTATCAAGCTGAGAAACCCATGAAAACAGTTTGGAGTATCTAATTAGACCTATAACCCACCAGTGTGACCTGCTTGATGCCTCATTCACATTAGTCCAAGAGGTGGATCTGAATCGTCTTCCCTTGTTATACCACCATTTGGCTTTAGCATAATCAGGAATTGGCACTTCTGAGAGACCCTCAATTTCAATCAATCCCTTTGGATCTGTTTGGATGTTGAGATTGCTACAAAACGGGTGAGTTAGCCAGAGTTTGAGACATATTAGTATATTACTAAAGTCTTTGAAATAGTGAACAAAAAAATGTTACCACTTTGTCGTAGGTTCATATGGTCTACCAGACTGTCTTGGAGCTAGCAGATCCCTGAGATTGCCCATATAAACTTCCAACATGCTCATTGTAAAAGTAAAAGGAGATGAATTATCCAAAGAGGAAGCTAAACGAAAGAGCTCTTCAAGAGCACGGGGAATAATTCCAGGCTGTTCGTTTGTACCATCCTAAAAACAATTATTACATGCCACCATACATTAGCCATACTGCCACATCCTCAGTATTGTGTGTTTAACACATGAACACAAATAGCAACGCAATTTTGAATGGACTAACCATGGTGAATGTCTTGCCTGTGCCTGTTTGACCGTAAGCAAAAACACATACATTGTGCCCGTCCATTGCAGATCTTAGAATTGGCTCAACCTCAACAAAAACACTTTCTGCATTGGTTTAAACAAAGGCATACACCCTACCTTTAGCTAAATTTGGAACAACAATTTTTCTATCAAAATTGGGAAACAGACCAACGTTTTAATACTAGCCTTGGCTTGCATCTTTAGGAAAAACATTATCAAACTCAAAATCTTTCCTTGTTCCTCCCAACTTAACCCGAATTCTCTCTGATCCAGCCGATACCGGTTCAGAAATTCCTCTCTTCTCCGCTATCAGATTCGGTCGAATCCTACAAAACACACGAATGCTCCCTGCATAGCAAGTTTCAATTCTCTTCAACACTTGAAAAGAAAACAGTGTTTTAACAAATAACATAAACCTGAAACCTCCAATGAGTACATATTACTCAATATTTACCTTTGATGTCCAATATCTTACTCAACGCTTCTCTGCGCTTCTTATATAATATCCTCTGCTTGATCCTCAGCTGCTCAATTTCTCCTACACAATCGATTCAACCGAACAAAAATAATTAGCAACATCTATTTCACAGATTTAAAACCCATAAACCAAAAAAGGAAAAAAAAATGATGTGGCTTTATTTACTCATTACTCATACTTTCTAAATTGGATATCAAGAGCTCAAGCTCGTTCTTTTCGTGCTCTGGCACGACACCCACATCAGTGTAAACGGTGGAGGAAACCGGTGGGAACCCATCAACGGAATCTGCGTTCAAATCCAATGATGTTGACTCTGAAGGCAACAAAATTTGCTCTTCTCCGTTTAAAACCAGCATTTTTCCTATAACAACATGAACCACGCCCACCTACAAAACCTTGTACTTGTACCAAATATATATATATATATATATATATAAGACACTGATTGAAAAGTAATGCAAGCGATCACTGCTACCTCCGTACTCTTACTACAGAGAGATCTGTTTTATTATTTATTTATTTGTTGTTATTTTTTTTTGCTCCTGTTTACAGAAAAGTCTAACTGGCTCATGAGAAACAACGATCAACGAACATGTAACGGAAGAAGCTTCTAGACACTCACTATAGACTGAACCCCCCAACCAACCTCGAGTCTTGTAAAATACACAGCAGCTACAAGCACGAGAAACAAAAACATAACGGAGCAAGTAGAACACGCGTTATGATGAAGCTATGATGTAGAAAAAAAACTCAAAAAAGAAAAAGGAATAGGGAACCGTGCCAAGAACAAGTAGGATGAGAAGGTTTAAATGAAGCACGGATTTTCAACGCTCTGTGGAAATTAAGGGGAAAAAAAAGTTTTGAGGAGGAATTTGTTATTTTCAATGATTGAACACTCTCAAGGAACCAGATTAGGAGTGAAAAAAGGACTTTGTAGTACAATGATAATAATGATAATAATGATGATGATGGCGTAAGAATATTTTTGGTTGGTCCAGATCTTCAACTTGAACTGTAGAAGGTTGGCTTTCATTCATGGAGCGTGAGGAGCGGAGTGGCAAAGTTGAAATTAAAGCGAAAATTGTGTTCCTTTTGATTACGAACCTCACTGCCCTGTGTCAGTGCTTTTGAGTTAAACTTTGACCAGAAGCAAGGGGGGAACGTGGTTGGTTCTTCTGTGCTTGCAGGGTTTATTTCAGAAAAAATCTTAATTTATGTGAGCCAATGCCATTCAATAAATATGAGTAATCCATTCATTTCATTTCATTACATTTGCCTTTTATAGAAAGATAATTTTAATAAATATATATTAATATTGTTAAAGTATTTACAAAAAAATTGATAGAATGATGTGGCTCAGATGCTGCCACGTCAGATGAGAAGCATTGGATGGTTTGTTTGTGGTGAGAGTAGGTACGGTCCGTTTTAAAGTTTGGTGAGAAATTGAGAAATTGTTGGTGTACCATTTGCTGCATTGGTGCAGGATAATTATCACGTGCATTTTTCAAATATTTTTTGAAAATAGCATTCATGAAACCTAGTCTAACTTTTAAAAAAATAAGTAAAAACTCTAATATATTTAAAAAGTAATAACTGCAAGATAAACTCCGGAGCGAAAAGCCTTTGCGGACTTGGTTTCAGGTATTGGTACTTGTGCTTTTTATATTTTTAATATTTAACTTATTATTCGTATTTCAACGGTTTTTTATGATCTTCAAGAATAATATATAAAAAATGAGATTGTAGAAATAAGAGAAATTAAAATTTATTATTAGTAATTAGTGTAGATAAAATTTTAAACTACTATAAATTGTTATTAATGATTTTTTACAAAATTTTAAATTACTAAAAGTTGTTATTGATAATTTTTTAAAAAATTATAAAAAATTAAGCATTAAAATTTATTTATTTATAATTTTTTTAATAATTATCATCGACATTTGTTGATTTTTATTAATTTTCATATTTTTTAAATTTTTTCAACATTATTATATTTAATTTTTATAATTTTTTAATTAATTAAATTGAGTTTTTTGTGATCTTAATTTAATAATTAATAAAGATATAATAAATTATAATTTATATGTATTTAAAATATATAATTATATTTTACTTATATATTTTTATTACTTTATACTAATCAATATTGCGTGAAATTTTTATTATACTTTTACAATTTGTTAAAATAAGATTTTAAATCAAAAAAATTAAAATTAAATAACTTGTAAAAAATAAAATATATTTAAAAAAATTAAAACATCAGTATTGCACATATATTTAAATATAAAAATTATAATTATAATTAAACCTTAAATTTTTCAAACAAGAAACATTTAATTAAAACTATTAAAAGTTGTACTGACTAATAAGGCCCATTTTCAAAATGTTACAATAAAATTCTTTCATCGTGTTTTCTTTAGAAATCTTACTGTATGGTTAAATTTATTTATAAATTAAACTAAAAAAATTATTTTAAAACTTTTATTTATCAATCGAAATATTATATTTTAAAAATAGTTTTCTTTAAATCATAACATCGCAAGTTATTAAATGTTTTGTTTGATTATTGGTTGAAAAAATAATTTTTATATTTTTTAATTAAAGTACTATTTTTATTATATTTAATTATTTAAATTTAATTATGTTAAAACTAATTTTTCATAAATCCTTCAAGTTTTATCAAAGTTTAAGTAATTTTTTATTTATGAATTTTAATGATTATTTTATATCTCATATTTGTAATAAATTATCAACTAGTCATGATCAATACTTGAATATTGAAGGTAGTTACAACATCTGGTATGATACTCTAGTCATCATAAAGGGTGGTATTCATGAAAAAATCAAATGAAAGTGAAGGTTAAGGGAAGATAACTTTACACAGGCGTCAATAGTCCTAAGAATAAGTTTATTATTTTCTACACTTAACACGTTAATTATAAATATAAAATGTGTTATAGTCAAGATGAGTTTGAATAGTCAAGCTTCTTTTCCATGATAAGATTTTAACACCAGATTAAGTTGTATAAAGAAATAAGATTTTAGTTAAAAGGATGATAACAAAAGAACATTTCTTTTACCAATAGAATATTAGAATTATAAAGACTTAATATTTGTTTGATTAAATTTTTAAGAGATCAAAATTACATAAAAAAAAATTAGATGAATTAAAAATATAGTTAAAACTAAATATTATTATCAAAAGATCTATCCCGTGTGAGTGTATGTTCATTAAAATAAAATATATTAAAATATTTTATTATAAAGAACATTATATTCTTAACATTTTAACATTAAAATTATTTAATAATTTATATTTAATGGTATTTGAATAAAATATAATTATAATCTGTTTATCAAATATTTTGAGAAAAAATAATAAATTTTTTATTAAAACATTTATTGTATAAAAATATAAAACTAGTTCAATTTAGTATTTTATTTTGAAAATAATTCGCATTTTAATAATTTATATTTAATAATATTTATTCAAATTTTTATAAATATATGTTAAAAAATAAATTAAAGATATCATTCATTTTTAAATATTTTTATATATTATTTTTTAAAATAAATAAATAATCCATTAAAATAAGTCCTTTAACCTTTATCAATTACCATTTGTAATAAAAAAAGAACTTAAATATAATCTTATAAGTATTGTTGGTGTTATTTTATAATTAAAACTAAAAAATTATTTTAATAATATATATTAACTTATAATATTAGTGTATAATTTTTAACGTTATTATTATTTATCATATAAATCATGAAAATAAAATTTAAATTTTAACTAAAGATTAACACCACTGTCTTTAGAGATGCTTCACATCACTATAATGCTTCACCTAATTTATCCGTTGGATAATCATAAAATACAAAATTATTTAATTTAACATATTTTTATTAAGTAATTTTTTATAAAATTTATTAAAAATAAAATTAATAAACACTTCATTATATTACTTTGTTAACAGATAATATATTTTTAAAATGATAATAAATATTAAAATTTAAATAATATATATTTAAATTATATAAATTTAATATATATAATGATAAAAAATAATAATTAAATTTATTAATTTTATATTTTATACAAAATTATTAAATAATATAAATATTAAAATTTCACACCTAATTTCAACGTATCCTGGCTTTAAATAATAACATAACATGGTTATAATATTGCATGTCAAACAACGTTATTTATTGCATTTTGTCTGTTCCTCGCAGTTGTGGATCTGTTCATTATTATTGTTGTTTGTTTTTGGTTCCTCCATGGTCAGTTGCGTTGTACGAGAAGACTTGTCTTCGGATCTCAATTCATCGCAGTTTAGGATTCCTTTGGTGGGTACAATGCGGATAAGATAAACTAATCTAGTTCATTTTAATTTATTTTTTATATAAAATAGAATAATTTATTAATGGTAAAATTAGTTTTTTTTTTTCTCTAACAAAAAGCTAAGTTGTTATTTTGCTCTCCAACTCTTTTTTGTTGATTTTAATTTTCTATAAAAATATTTTAAATAATTTGTTTCTCTTAAAAATACTAATTTTATTAAAAATGTATTTTTATTATTATGTGTGTTGTGAAAATATTAAGTGATAGAAAAAATAAAAATATTAAAAGTGATATTTATATAAAAACAAATCAAGATATAAAATTAAACATAAAAATATATAAAATAAAATATAAAACATATTTAAATAATATAGAAATACTTTCTAACAAATAATTAGAAAATATAATTTGAATTGTTATCATAATAATATATAGACAAAATTATAAATAAATTTTGATAAAAATTTATAGATAAATTTTTTACGAACTAACTTACAAAGAAAATGTTTTATATAGAGACTAAAATACGATTTAAATTTGACACATTAGATAATTAGATGACCATTTCACATAAAAAAAAAAACTAACTTTATTATAGTATATTGTAAGAATAATAACAAAATTAAGAAGAAATTTTTATATAAAAATGATATTTTTTACTTATAAAATAAAATTACAAATAAATATATAAACTAAAAAATCATTTAATTCTTATTTTATTTTGGCGGTACTTCTATTGATTTTTTTAATCTTTAAAAATAATTATATTTGGTAATTTTAACATCAAAGCCGTTCGGAGTTAAAAGTTTATAAAAACTATATTCCAATCAGCTAACTTGTCAGAGTTTGTTATTATTGTTTACTTTAGACTATAATATTAAGCAGCTACAAATTTTATTGGGTTGAGGGAGAAGTGGTCATAAGTGTGTAACTAATCCTCTTCAAACCCCGTAACGAGACACTGAATTCCACAATTCTAAACTAGCATTTGGTAATGCTAACAAGAAATAAGAATGCTAGATCCCATAAACGTGTTGCAACATTGGAAAATTCAGTGGTTAAACAGATAAAAATTTTACATTGAAAATAGAAACAAAATTACACTAATATCTCAACAAACTCATACCCGAGTATTGTTCAATTACTCGTTAGAGTATTCACCTCCAACGATAATGCCATTTTTATCATTTCAATGAATTAGTGAAAGTGTGAAACAGAAAACTTCTCAACAATATGCGCCGACACTGTACGAATATTTTGTATTCCTCTGTAATTGGTCTTTACTCTCTACGACCATCACCACTCTCTGGCATCCATGTGCATTTAACAGAGAAACTATTTTTATAAATAATTTTGTACTTTTTTTTAATTATCAGAAAGATAGAGAAAAAAGACAGACATGGAAACAGAGAGGTGCAAAATAAAGTAATGTAAATGTAAAGAGATAAAATGAATAAATTATCGAAAAGTTATAAAAAATATTATAAATAATATAGTTCATGTGTAAAAGCCAAGCACATTGAAAAACCAAAAAAATAAATATGTAAAACATTGATTTAAAACGTTTCTAATCAAATCAGTTAAAAATGTTGAGCAACAAATAAACATTCCAGAGTCATTTTATTTTCAAGAATGAAAAAACAAATTCTAATTTTTTAATTAAAACTTAAAAGTCCTCGCTTTTGTGGGTTTTTTTTCTTTAAATTATTCTTTTTTGTAGAATATGTCAATAAGAAAAACTCGTTATTTAGTAAAAAATAATAATATTGAATTAGTATGCTAATAGAGCCGGCAAAATAAGATGGATTGGGCCAAAAAAATTCATTAAAAATGGATAAATTTGAGCTATAAAAAATAAAACCTGAAATTACTTTGAACTATTTTGGCTCGGACCAAATAAGTCCAGTATCCAATAGGACTTTAACAAGGTTGACCCATAAAAGTTCGGGCAGCTCGTATATATAAATATATATATATATATATATATATATATTGAGATTAAATTCTGAGTTTTAAGAAGTTTAAAAAAGAATATATTTTAGTTTCAAAACCATGTTAATGAAAAAGAGACCATTACTTTTGATGATTCTAAGCTTTCTCAAGAAGTTTCATGTTCTTAAATTTTGATATTTAAATCTTTAATGGACTTTTTTAATCTTTACAAATTTGTTTTATATTTTTGTGGACTTTTTATATGTATGGACTTTTTGTCGTAAGAAATTTGTTTAATTATGAACTTATTTATATTTTTGTGGACTTATTGTGTGTATAAAAATAAAAAATTGGCTGTTACAAAATCAATAAAAAAAGAAACTAGTGACCTTTTACATTTAAAAAAAAACCAAATAAATGGTCTAATATGAAAATTGAACAAAAAAAATGAATAGTCTATTAAGCTCTTGTAAAAATAGTTTAAAATGGCCCATTATAAACACTAAAAATAACAATAAAAAGAATGATTTCTTGTTATAAAAATAGTAAAAAAAATGACATGTTACAAAAATAAGAAAAAAAAATTTATTCAAGTTGTCGAACCGGCCCGTAAAAACCCGTAACGCGCATAGGATAAGGTTTAGGCAGTAAAAATATGAGCCCATTTTTACTTTTGGTTAATTAAGCGACCCGTTTGAGCCCGTTATCTGTATTGGACTAGGTCGGGCCATCCGTTTTGACAACTCTATATGCTAACAAATAATTTTGTTGGTATAAAATATTAATGTATATTATTAATCCATCACGAAGCAACACATCAATATATAAACGAGAGTTGATGCATGTGTTTAGAATTGTTTTTAAGTAAATAGTTGAAAAGATTATGTTTTCGGATTAATCTAACAATCCTAACTCTACTTAATTTTTAAATAATATTTTGTACTAAGAAATTTTAGAAAAATTTGCTTTTACAAAAAGTTCAGCATTTAAACCTAAGTTTGTTAAACAAAAATAGAAGAAAAAGAAAATAAATAATATTTATATTAATTCACTCAAATTATAAAAATGACGTTTAATTTCTTGTACATAAAACAAGAGTTTTATCATGAATGAGTATTAAACATAAATGATCAAAATTCAAACATTATTTTATACATGTCTATTTAGGTTTTTTTTTTAATATTTTTTCTTAATAATTTTTTTAGACTTTATCTACAATAAATGTATATAAAAATTATCGTATAAAAAACTTTAAATGCTATTTTGAAAGAAAAAAAAAAGTACAAGGTAATTTTTACAGTACTCTTTAATTTAATTTTAAAGGATACCGGTATCCTTTTACATGGTCTAATATATTTATAACATTTGTAAAAGATATATTTAATATTAAAAAATTTGATATTTTTTATTTTTTGTAATTGCAATATCTTCCCTTTTGAATTGTTTGAAGACTGCAATTAGGGTTTATTGAAAACAGAAGGAGAGAAGGGTCATTAACAAAGGTGAAGTGAGATCACTAATGTAAGTGAAAATGACAGTGTATGTGCCGGTGAAAGGTGATAGTGGTGTCAGAAGATAACATTATTACTGTGTCACATTACCAGTTCAACAATAGTAGTTACCATAGGTTGATTTTGTTTTGGGTGTTTGCAAGCTTAGAAATGGAACCATAACCTTTGGATATTGCAATTTATCATAAGGTTATGGCTTGAACTTGCTTATAGAGGTGGCTTGAACAGTAATGATAATGTCTTTAGTGCAATGATGATGGTGTTGCGGTTCATATCTATGAGAGGTATCTTGCAAAGGGTTGATAGTTGATGACAAATTTAATATAAAACTCCACTAGGACTTGTCTCTGTCACAAGCCATTGAAGTCATCCTCATCTGCGAAACCTACGTCCGTACATTGCAAAAAATTAATAGTGTCCAATCAATCAACATTAAAACGCTCTACTTAAAACTAATTAGTATCAAATGTAATATTAGTAACTAGAAAGATGAAAATACGGACCGGGATTCTCTCCCATAACTGGACATTCTTATTACATTGATTTTACATTTTCGCTTAAGCCAAAAATTATCAATAATGTATTTATTTTGAAAACAAACTAGCTTTTTGTTCTTGGTCAACGTAAGAAGGATATTAATATCCTTTTAAATGTTAAAGTATCCTATAATAAAGACACTAATTACGGTAATTGAGATGTTTAGCAAGTAAATACATCGTACTTAGAGTATATTCCATCCTAACTCTTATTCATACTTTTCAACCAAATCTTCAAACCTATTCAACTAATCTTAATTACTACATGCATAATATACATTGCATTGCTGACTCTACCACAGAATGTAATTGGAATTGGGATATTTAACAATCATATACAGGCAAAATTCAAAACATGAGTATAAAATTAATCTTTAAATGCGGTAGCAAAGAACCTCATCTTAAAAAGCATATTAATAACAATGGTAGTTTATTGACATGGGATCAACTTGTTTTATATTATTTTAATTATATTTTAAAATAATTTATTAACTATTATTTTTATTTGATTATTCTAATTTAATTTATTATGAAGTGTTATTATCACTAACTTTTGTTTCAAATTTTAAAATTACTTTTTAAAAGCCAGTACGATTGAAATATTAAATAAGTTGTTGAGTCAGATCTCTTTCCTAGTTTTTTTACAATTTTCTGGTAATCTTTTCTATTTTACTATTACATTAAATTGTATATTGATTTTATTTATACTTTATTGCATCTTTATTTTTTTTTGGGGGGGGGGAGAATAACCCTTTTTCTTTATTATTATTCCAAATTTCTTTCTATTATATATGTTGTTCCCAAAATAGATTATCTTGAGCCGCAGTGTATGTGCGGTGGGCTAAACGAAAAAGACTTTTTTCGACAACTAGTCAATGATGGCCTTCCATGGATTCACCTATATAAGCCGCAGCTAAAGTAGCAAAAATAAGAGCTTGAATACCGCTTGTAAATAATCCAAGGAACATGACAGGTATAGGAACTACTAAAGGCACTAAAGAAACAAGAACAACAACTACTAATTCATCAGCTAATATATTTCCGAAAAGTCGAAAACTAAGCGATAAGGGTTTTGTGAAATCTTCTAAGATGTTAATCGGTAAAAGGATTGGAGTTGGTTGGATGTATTTACTAAAATAAGCTAATCCTTTTTTTGAAAGACCCGCATAGAAATATGCTACTGACGCAAGTAAAGCTAATGCAACGGTAGTATTTATATCATTTGTGGGCGCAGCTAACTCCCCGTGAGGTAACTGTATTATTTTCCAAGGCAAAAGAGCCCCTGACCAATTAGAAACAAAAATAAATAAAAACATAGTTCCAATAAATGGAACCCACGGACCATATTCGTCTCCAATCTGACTTTTGCTCACGTCTCGAATGAATTCAAGAACATATTCAAAAAATTTTTGACCAAAAGTGGGAATGGTTTGCAGATTTCGAACAACTAGAATGACTGAAACTAATAAGATAGCAATTACAACCCAAGAAGTAATAAGTACTTGGGCATGCACTTGGAAACCCCCTATTTGCCAATAGAAATGTTGACCCACTTCCACAGCAGATATATCGTGTAATCTTTTTAATGTGTTGATGGAACATAATAAAACATTCATATTGTCCTGCCCTCTTAAAAGAAATTGAAATTGAAAGGGAATTATTTTAATTCAACCATCTCCTTTCCTTTTTGATTTGTCTACTTTCATTTTTGATTTTGAATACCGACTAATCACATAATATTTCCGTTTGTTCTTTTTATATTTTTCTCTTTCTTTTGTGCGATTTAGTAATAGTATAATAACCGATTTCATAAATCTATGAATCTCCCCAACCAAATCAAATAATTCATTTATCTTATTATTAATAAAAAATTTCGTATATAGCTAGAACAACCCTCACAAATTGCAAATATTAAGTTGTTAAGAATTAATCGGATTGAGGCTATAGCATCATCATTAGCTGGAATCGAAATATCGGCGAGGTCCGGGTCACAATTTGTATCGATTAAACAAATCGTTGGAATTTCCAAAGTTATACATTCTCGAAGAGCCGTATATTCTTCTTGCTGATCGACGATTATTACAATATCGGGTAACCCCGTCATATATTTAATGCCACCAAGATATGTTTTCAAATGAGATAATTGTCTTTTCAATATAGCAGCATCTCTTTTTGGAAAACAGTTGAGTCTCCCCGTCTTTTGTTGCATTCTCAAGTCCCTGAACTTATGAAGTCTCGTTTCTGGAGTATACCAATTCGTTAACATACCGCCGAGCCATTTTTTATTAACATAATGACACCGAGCTCTTATTGTCGCACGCGCTACTGAATCAACTGCTTTTTTTTTGGTACCAACAATTAAGAATTGTTTTCCCTTACTTGCTGCGTCAAAAACTAAATCACAAGTTTCTGATAAAAACCGAGCAGTTCTAGTAAGATTTGTAATATGACTCCATTGAGTTCGCCACCATAGAACTCAACAGTTACACCTACTTGTTCGACACTATATTTCAATTCTGCCCTTCGAAAAGGAACATCGGCTCTAACAATTCCGTCTCCGTCTACTAAAACAACCGGAAATGTTTCAAAAAAAGTAGGCATACGGCGTACAAAAAGTTCACACCCCTCTTTATCTCTAAAGATGGGATGCCCTAACCAACCAACGGCTATTCCATCTCCATTATCCATTGAGCCCGCTCTAAACAATCCCCTTTTTGCTGGATTATTGCCGATGTAATCATAAAAAGCTAATTTTTCAGGAATTTTAGACCAAGCTTCTGATAAACTTTGATTTTCGGCTAGCCCAGCACCAACTCTTCGATATATTTCTTGCTGGAAGTATCCTTGATCCCATTGATAACGAGTGGGACCAAATAATTCAATGGGAGTAGTTGTTGAACCATACCACATAGTTCCAGCAACAACAAAAGCTGCAAAAAAGACAGCAGCGATACTGCTGGAAAGGACGGTTTCAATATTTCCCATACGCAATCCTTTGTATAGACGTTGCGGTGGACGCACACTAAGATGGAAAAGACCCGCTAATATGCCCAATGTTCCTGCTGCAATATGATGAGAAGCTATTCCCCCCCGGAACAAAAGGATCAAAACCTTCCACACCCCATGCGGGATTTATGGATTGTACCCTTCTCGTTAATCCATAAGGATCAGACACCCATATTCCAGGACCGTACAATCCTGTTACATGAAATGCTCCAAAACCAAAACAAACACTCCTGCAAGAAATAAATGAATTCCAAAAATTTTGGGCAAATCCAAAGAAGGTTTTCCGGTACGTTCATCACAAAAAATTTCTAGATCCCAATAAACCCAATGCCAGATAGCCGCTAAAAAGCACAAGCCCGAAAACACAATATGTGCTCCGGCCACACCTTCGTAACTCCAAATACCCGGATTCGTTATAGTCCCCCCGGTGATATTCCAACCGCCCCACGAATTGGTTATTCCTAAACGAGTCATGAAGGGTATAACAAACATACCCTGTCTCCACATTGGATCAAGAACAGGGTCAGAGGGATCAAAAACTGCTAATTCATATAGAGCCATCGAACCAGCCCAACCAGCAACCAGAGCTGTATGCATTATGTGAACAGAAAGCAAACGGCCTGGATCATTTAATACAACAGTATGAACACGATACCAAGGTAAACCCATGAAAATACCCCTTATATCAACAAAAAATAGACACTATGTAACTTTATTGCACTGGAAAAAACTATACTATGGATTCTCACCTTTTACCTTTTAGTAGATTATCTCGGAGAAAGAATTAATGTTTGTTCTAGTTTTTTAGTAATAGTGTTTAGTAATAGTGGAACAATCATATTTGTAGGAACAAGAAGAAGCAGATCTATTCTATACCCGATAAGTAAGAATACGCAATGGTGGGAAGGGGGGGTTGACAATTTTCTCTATGAGTATTTAAATATGTAAATGCAGACATATTCGTTTATCACCCAAGGACCCATTCGTAACAACTTTACTCTATCTTTATCTTTACTCTTCCCTTTTTTATGATTTATAAAAAATACAATATAATAAAAGCAAATTGTTTTTAACACAATAAACCCATTCTTACGTTTCCACACTAAAGTTAAATATATTATTTTATTTTCTTTTTTTCTCTATTTTATGCCCATTGGTGTTCCAAAAGTAACCTTTCGAAGTCCTGGAGAAGGAAATGCATCTTGGATTGATATATAGTGCGACTTGTCAGATATATTTGGTCATACGGGATTTTCCCGTTCTCCCCCCCCCCCCCGATTGAGATATCCTCTCTTTCACCACCAAAAAAGAATGATTGAATCATCCAAAATTTGGAGCGTGAAGTGTAATGAAGTGCAATTCGATCGATTTTTTATTTTTTGGAGGGGATATCCAGATTACTATTCGAAATTCAAAATAATTTATGGTTGGCTTGCTTGGACCAATAAAACGAAGTATCCAGACTCTGTTTAGAAAAAAACCAATTGGTAATATATCCACAATTACTACTTCTATCATATCATATATTTTACAAAAAAAATGAAATAATAAATTCAGAGAAGAGATAAGTCGTAACAAAAAGACATGGTATTGTAATATTTGTCCTATATGTGCAAATAAAAATCGGGCAGATCCTTATCCTTACTCAGAGTAGAAAAGAAACCTAAAAGAATTGAGGAAGTCCATTCAGAAACAAGAAAATTACATTGTGATTTGTGTTCGATCTCGATGAAAGCAATACATCAATGAGAAGTTAGTTCAATAAATTTAGTACATTTTTTTTCGTTAAAAATTCAAAAGAGTCCATTATGAAAAGGGAAAGAGGGTTGAAATAGACACATTGATTCCTTTTTGTTTATATGATTTTTAGTGAACCGTATGCATCAAAAGGTGCATGTACGACTCTTAAGGTATAAGATTAAATCCTAATCAATCGACTTTATCGAGAAAGATTACTTTTTTTAGGCCAAGAGGTCGATAGTGAACTATCGAATCAACTTATTGGCATTCTGCTATTTCTCGGTATAGAAAAATATAACAGAGATGTGTATCTGTTTATAAATTCTCTGGGTGGGTGGATAATACCCGGAATGGCTATTTATGATACTATGCAATATGTACAACCAGATATACAGACAATATGTATGGCATTAGTCGCTTCAATGGGATCCTTTCTTTTGGCAGGAGGAGAAATTACCAAACGTCTAGCATTCCCTCACGCTTGGCGCCAATGATTCTTTTATTTAAGAATATATATGAAGACTATACTTTCGCCATAAAAATACTTAAGTAATAATAGCATGGTACTTCGAATTCGATATACAAATTTTTGTTTTTTAAACCATTTGATTATGTATCGAAAAAGTAGTATGAAAGAGAGGGCTTTTACGATTTTATCTGATCTATCAGGAACCTAGTTTAGTTTTAGTGTCACAGACTTTTTTGTTTTTAGTTTTCATACCAAAAAGCTTTTAACAATATTTATGTCTAACAATATTTATTTTAATTAGAAAATAAAAAACATATGATAAAAAACAAGAAACTTTCGGATTGCTGAATAACAAAAAAGACGAAATAAGAAAACAACGGAACCATCATAGTATTTAAAAAAAAATACTCAAAAAGAAAAAGGAAGGTTGGTTATTGTATTATTTATTATTTAAGGATCTGGATCCAAAAAACCCAGTAGATTTTCTATTTTTTTTTCTTCAATGGAAAAAAATCCATAGAGAAAATACTCTATCCATAGAGGAAAAAAAGAAATTGGATACGTGGAAAAGAAAAGCCGTATGCATCAATACGCAAAAAATGCTTGTACGGTTATTGAATCTTATCTTTGCTCATTTATTTTCTTATTTGTATTTATTCTTTTCACCTTAGTTTGAGGACGAAAGAAAATATTGACTAATATTGGGAAAATCCGCATCAAAATCTTTATCAAGATAAAGAAAAGACTTATAAAGTTATATAATCAGGGTAATGATCCACCAACCCGCTAGTTCTTTTTATGAGGCACAAACGGGAGAATTTATCGTGGAAGCGGGAGAACTACTGAAACTGCGTGAAACTATCACAAGGGTTTATGTACAAAGAACGGGTAAACCTTTATGGGTTGTATCTGAAGATATGGAAAGGGATGTTTTTATGTCAGCAGCAGAAGCCCAAGCCCACGAAATTGTTGATATTATAGCACTTCAATAAACAATTAGTAACTAAGATTCTTCTCAAAAAAAAAAATACAGGATTTGAGATTGAATTTTATCTCCTTAATCCTTTTAATTTAATATAACTTTTTTTTTTCTATTAATTAATCTATTAAATTAATAAAATATAAGTAATTCATAATCATCAGGTTAGGATTGATCTAAACCGGCTCATTATGTCTATAGGATCCACCATGCCAACTATGAAACAACTTATTAGAAATACAAGACAGCCAATCCGAAATGTCACGAAATCTCCCGCTCTTCGGGGATGCCCTCAGCGCCGAGGGACATGTACCAGGGTGTATGTGTGACTCGTTTAGATCATTATACTAACAAAAAAAAAAAGAAACCCATTTTTTCAGTATTAGCGATCAGTTAAGATAGTGTGAATGGAAGAACTCCATTCACACTATCTTAACTTAAAAAAAAATCTATTAATAATATAAGCATTCTTCTATCATATATAAAATTTATGATTTCGATTGGTGTAAACCCAATCACCCCAATTTGCAATTTAAGATGAGAAACACTTTTCCATTGGTAACAAATGGTTACCCACTAAGCGGAGAAAATACTATTAAAGAAAAATTATGCCCCTAATTTATTTTGCAAAAACGGAATAAGAAGGTCAGTTACCCAGCTAATTTTCGTACTTAAACACCGTTACTGTATAACTTGATTTCGTTGTAAAAAACCTATTACTAAATATTTCATGGGTAGAGCCAAAGAATGTGAACTGTACAAGTTAACAATAACATTGATTAAATAAGGATTAAATGAAAGAAGGGGCTCCGGTGTATAGAGAGGACCTAGTCGTTTAAAAAATAATCATAGAAACGATGGAACCCATTATTTTTTTTTATCTATATCCTATTTAATTTACTATATTTTTTGATACCTAGTATCAATACAATTTCTTATTTCAAAGTTAAATTAAATACTTAGAAAAAAATCGTGGTTGGGAAGGTTATAGTAGCAAAAGTCTATAGGATCCACCATGCCAACTATGAAACAACTTATTAGAAATACAAGACAGCCAATCCGAAATGTCACAAAATCCCCCGCTCTTCGTGACAGTTCTAGTCATCATTATTTTTTTTTTTATAACCAAGCTCTATATCTATATAAGTGTGGCAAGCCGTACTTTAACCCTTTGCATATGACACGTAAATTGTAGATGTGCATGTAAGGTTAAGACACACTTCCTTCACTTGCCTTAAAACTTTGAATGTTAACTTCAACCAAGTCTAATTATTAGCCAATCTTATGCTCACCTAAAGTTTATATACTATGTAATATGTAATGTACTCATAATGTTTTCTCGAGTTATTGTCATCATTTATATATTTTGTTAGATTTCTTTTTTTTTCTTCATTGATAAAAACAAAATTTGTTATTGCACAACTGTAAAAATGTTTGAGTTTTAATAGTATTTAATATGAAAGGTATATGGTTTGGAAATAAGACTGATGTTAAAAATATATTCTTATAGGTTTCTTCCTTCTTTATTGATAAAAATAAAATTTGTTATTGCACAATAAAAATGTTTGGGTTTTAATATTATGGGATAGAAAAGGTGTATGATTTGAAAAGGATTAAACTGAACATTTATGCCAAAGTTAGGTGCTCCATCGTGACCGGTCATGCTCTGTAAATAGTAGACTATGTCTATTTTTGGACCCATCCATTTCATCATTACTCTTCCCTCAAAATTCAAATGTTATAGAAAGGAATTTTTACAACTTTAATTTTCTTAAAATATTTAAGTTATGAAGTCAATTTCCTCTTAATCTCATTCGATAAAAAAATATGTACTTGACATACATTTTCATGTACTAGTAAAACATTTCTTTCATACTTTGCTCTTATGCAAGTACATGTAAGCTCTTACGACTATCTTTATTTTCTTTTCACAGTGAAGTGAAAAGTTTCAAGTTGCAAAAGTGTAATCATCGACTAATCAATTGTCACCTGTGTGTTTGCTTTTATTACATATAGAATACTCTTCAAGTTTACTAGTATTGTATCAAATAACTTAAAAAAAGTTAAACATTATGTAGAAAAATTCTAAAAAAATTTAAATATTAAGATAGAGTTTTGTGTTAAATCAAACTTTAATGTGATTACAGTCTCAGTTCAGATTATTAGGAACTATTTTAATTTTTTTTTTCTATTTTTAAAATTTTCTCCTTACTCAATACATTAAAAAAAAAGTCGTCACAAGAATATCATGTTGAGAAAACTGTAAAGAAATTTAAATATTGACAATGTCCAATTTCTCCAAACATATAACATTATGAATTCTCTATCATATATGTCAGTTGGAATTTATTTACATATACTTCTAGTAGCCTTCAACAAAAACAGAAAAAATCAAACTCAGCTACGACACTCATAAATTTCAGATTTATATCATATTTCAACACAATCTCACAAGATCAATTCAAGTGTAATGTCATACCTAAGACAAATATGAGTATCTAGTGGTATGGTAGAATTGATTTTCATTTATCAAAATTTAAACAGCTTGAACATGCAATTTTTTGTCCAACTCTAATGTTATATAAATTGCAAATCCTACTGTATTTACCCATTTCTTTACATTATTGAGTATTCTTATTATTAAAATCAATTTGAAGATGATAAAGGATTGAATTAACTTATTAATGAAAAAATAATAAGGAAAATATAAAAGAACATTGATAAAAAAATCCGTTAAACGTTTATAGCTAAAAAGTTGCAAATAAATTGAACATGGCCGTTAGAACGCTATAACAAAACGTGGTAAATTGTTAATTAAACGGTAAGGCTGTAAATACGGAAAACCTGAACGCAAAACCTGAGAGCCAGCTGTTGAGATTTATCTTGTGTGAGAAGACCATCTTGCCCTCAGTTAAGAAACACAAACCAAGTCAAATAACCTGCCACATAAAATCCAAGCCCATTTACATTTGCATACTAATTCACTCCCACTCTCTTCTTTCTCCTCTCTTCCCTATCTTTCCTGTAAGCAAACGAACAGGAACAAAAACAGTGCTACACATTCATAACTGATAGAGGTTTGACCTTCAGTTTGTCTTCCACTCTTTCTTGATTTCTTCGATTATTTGTTCGTCTTAATTATAGAAATTTTTATGCTTAGGTACACTCCAAGTTGAAATGCCTAATCGTGTTGCATGGCGGTTTAAGATTTTATTTATTTATTATTTGCTTTTACGTTTTCCTACTCCATCATATAAGGAAGGATTTGAACTATTTGATAGCTTCGGCTTGAACATTCTGTTCTCTGTTCTATAGGTTTGTCATGGGTGATTGATATGTAACCGTGTGCTTGACTTTGAATTCGCATTTTGTTTTTTGCGAATTTGATATCGAAGGGTGAATGAGTTTGAGCTTCGGCTGGATGCAAAGATTATCGAAGTGTGACTGCAAAAGAAAAAAAAAAAAACATGTTATAGGCGTGGAATTGCAGAGTTGAGAATGCTGAGAAAGCATTGTCGACAAAGTGAGGAGTGATAGGCTGATGGAAATTATTTTGGGGGAAAAGGACAGGGCTTAGATTGGGAAAAAGCTTTAATGGTGTAGTTTAGGCTTCAATTCATCAAATTATGATTTTGTGTTTTCATGTTATTTGATATTTACATGATATCATGGTCTTATATAAGGTTGCATTAAGCGTGTTGCTTGCGTTTCAATGGAATTATTGCTTCTACATTTCCACCGGGCTTTAGACTTTTGACTTCTGAGCTGCTTTTTCTAGCCTTTGATTTTGTTATTTTTCATTGTATTAGACTGCTAAAACTCATTACATTTGCAATTTGGCTTGGTACAGATTTCTGTTATTGAGTTTGGGTATTGGATATACTTTAAATTACTGCTGTCTTTGCAAAGATTTGGATGCCCTGGATTTATTTAGTCTCAGAAATCCTTTGTTATGCCTAATACATTGATATAGGTGGCCTTTTGTGGAAGCTCATGGGTTCCCTTGAAACTTGAGACTTTTTTTTTCTGTACATTGAACTTTTGAAATTTTTCTTTTTTTGGTGAATTATTAGGATTAATGAACACATTGTCAACTGTTCAATTATGCTGGTGGGGTGGCTTTATGTATTTCCTTTGGTCTATTGGCAATAGGGATAGATTCTGAAGCTCCTAGATTGGCATTTGGCAGAAACCAAAGTTGGGTTGTTTGATAACTTGTTGGGATTAGTGTGAAGAGGTTGTCTGAGACATATTTTGAAAATTAGTGTGTGAATAATTTGTTAGGATTGATCATTGAGGCGTACAAGTTGATCCTTGATTCTCCAACCAAATACAACAATAACAACCAAGCCTTTTCTTACTAGGTGAGGTTGGCTACGATTCTCCAACCAAATAATTTCATAGAATGCAGTCAAAGTGTTAATATGGGTTTCCTTATGTAACACTTGTGAACTATATTATTCAGTTGAGATTACCACCTCTGCATCTTACTAACCACTTTTAAATATACATTTTATTTTATTTTTTAATGTAAGGGACTCATGTATGGTTGAGGGAAGTCATTTAAATCAGTATTATACCTTTCATTTACATTTTCTTTAATTTACTCCTGGATTTGCTATTTATGCTGTCTGATTTATCATTTATTCACTTTCATAGTTTTGGCAATGCACCGTGTTGGTAGTGCGGGGAACACAAACAATTCAAGTCGACCTCGTAAGGAGAAGAGATTAACATATGTGTTGAATGATTCTGATGACACAAAGGTGAACTCATTATTTCTTTATTCTATTTATTCCGGGAATTTGGCCAAGTTTCATGTTTGTCTTTTGTAACCTGCGCCCCACTGATTGTTTGTTTGAGACTTGCATCTAAACTTGTCAACTGTATGATATCAATCTTTTCATTCTTAATGTTTATTAGGTGGTATTCATATTGTTCTGTATCTATGAGCTCTAAATCCTTTGATAGAATGCTTATTTACCTTGTAATCAATCAAAGCTTCATCAATAGTTGTTGTACACTATGGTGCTGTATCATTCTGGTTAGGTACTTAGCATTTTGCTTCCATTATAAGGTGCATGTAATAGGTGATATTTTTGTGTCAATCTTGCATGTTTTAGTTGGAAACCCTTTAAAGATTTGACAATATTCTTGCTTGGTGTATCTATATTCTCTTGAATGTTGGTTCTTTTCTGCAGCATTGTGCAGGCATCAATTGTTTGGCTGTGCTTAAATCTGCAGTATCTGATGGGACTGATTATCTCTTCACTGGGAGCCGTGATGGCAAGCTAAAACGGTGGGCACTAGCAGCAGAGGATATGGCAACATGCTCTACTACCTTTGAATCTCATGTGGATTGGGTAATCCTTATCTATCTAATGCTTCTGTTTTTTTTTCTTTTTTTTGGGTTTTGTGTTAATTATGTGTAATTTTCTTGCTTAAACACTAACCTTAGTGGTCAGGTTAAAAGGTGCACATGAGGTAGCATTTCATCATGATATGCGCAAAATATGTCATTTTAGGGAAGTTGATATAAAATTTTATGTATTTATTTGTTTAGTTCTTCATCAAGCATCCTTATAATACATGTACTTTCAATTGTCTTCAGTGTCTCTCTCTTTTTTTTGTGGTGTTAAGAGGTCAGTAGCCTTAAGCCCATCAATTTCTCTTGTACCCAAAATTTAAAAACACAATTGAGGTTTGTTTTAATACTGAAAGAGACAATTTCAATTTTCACTGAAAATTTGAATTTCTCTTGGCTGTTGGTTCATCATCTTTCCTTATTTTCTTCACCTTTAAAATATCCTTCCTATTTTTGGTCTAATTTTTAGTTACTAGTTTCTTGAGATCTAGCCCATCCGCCGTCTTGTATCCAGTGTTGTTAAATGGCGGCCATGGCGGAATTCGGTGGCAGAAATTAACCCTGCCGTTACCGTGTTAGCGTTTTATGGCGTTTTTCCATGGCGGCGCCATGGCAGCCGTTACGCCCATGGTGGTAACAGCGGCCATGGCAGAAATTGTTGAAAAATGATGTTTTTGCAGGGTTGGGCCGTGAATCTGACCTGGTCCAGAGGTTGACCCGTGCAAGAAAACCCTAAGGTGACTTGTTAATAGCTGTGTTATCGCGCTGGTGCGGTTCGGAGCAGCTGTCAGCCGCCACGTCGCAGGGTGTTTGTCACATCGCGGCGATTGCGGGTGGTTTGCGGCCAGAATAGGGAGAAGTCGTAGGTGCTACTGCGTGATTTTGGGGAAAGGAAGAAACCCTTATCTGTTTTTCTTAAAATGCACCGTTTTGATTTTTTGCAAGGGTAGAAAGGTTATTTACCCTTGATAAAACATATATTTCATCTTCCTCCACACTCTTCCTCTCTGTACGAAAAGCCAAAACCTCAAGGTAGCAATTTCTCCCATCCTCACTGACTCACCTACTCCATTTCGCTGGAAAAATCAGTTTTTCTGATTTCTCCTTTGCTTTTTCTGTTCACCGGAGAAATCAGCTTTTCCAGCATCTATTCTGCTTTTCTGTTTGAGCTCTATTTTTCTATTCACTGATCATTCTTGTTTTTCTGTTCAAGATCTGTTTTGCTATTCATCCTCTGTTTTGTTGTTCAAGCTTTGTTTAGCATTTTTTGTTTAATATAACATTTGGCTACACTATTTTTCTCTTTTACACTGTTACTGTTACTTGGAATGATGATGTAATCTTGGGAATTTCTTGAGCATTTATATTAAATTTCTGTGTACATAAATTTTATATATGCATATTATAATATTTTTTATGTATTTTATTATATCCGCCATAACTCGCCATGACGGCCGCCATAACTTTATGGCAGATTTTTTGGTTTCCGGCATGAGCCGCCATCTGCCATTGATAACATTGCTTGTATGTCAATTTTCTTGAGCCTAGAAAGAATCATTGTTTGACTTATATATTTTTGGTTTAATTATAAGAGCCTATGCATGTTTATGCCAATCCAATTAGGAATTATAGAAATAGTGAGTTCTTTATAACAACTAAACATGATACCTACACGATTTATGATACATGCTTAACAACATCAGTTACAAATTTTTATTTTATTTTTGCAGGTTAATGATGCAGTTCTAGTGGGTGATAATGTACTTGTTTCTTGTTCTTCAGATACAACACTCAAGGTTTGTTGATTTTAGTTGTTCTTTTTCGTAATTATTCTTTGCTCTTCTCTTATAACAGCACTGATTTAGTTTTTACTGTCCCTTTTTAACTGAATTGCTGTATGTTTGTGCCAGACATGGAATGCCTTGTCCGCTGGAGCATGTACTAGGACACTCCGTCAACACTCAGATTATGTTACTTCCCTTGCAGCAGCTGAAAAAAATGTAATGTACATTGAACTTTTAATGCTTATGAATTGCACCAAGAAAAGGTTCATTTTCTTGTTTTTATGTATTCAAATCTGATTGTTTGTTTTGATTGAATTTAAAGTTTGAATCTTATAATCCATTTTCTGATCTTTTAATAGTGTCGTGAATTTTAGAGCAATATTGTTGCCTCTGGTGGCCTTGGTGGGGAGGTTTTTATATGGGACATTGAAGCTGCTGTTGCTTCGGCTGCAAAATGCAATGATGCTACTGATGATGATAATTCAAATGGTATCAATGGTTCTGGAAACTCATTACCAACAGCAAGCTTACGCACCATTAGCTCAAGCAACAATATATCCATGCACACTACTCAAACTCAAGGATACAATCCAATTGCTGCCAAAGGCCATAAGGAATCTGTTTATGCTTTGGCAATGAATGAAGGCGGTACACTTCTCGTCTCTGGTGGTACAGAAAAGGTATAATGTGGCATTCATGTTTTACTTGTGTGGCTTCTGTTATTACCACTGGAATATAAAGGTGTTTACTGTTATATTAGATTGAATATCCTTTGCTAGATTAACCCTGAGCATGCTTCCTTTTTGTTTTTTCTTCCAGGTTGTACGTGTTTGGGATCCAAGATCTGGATCAAAGACTTTAAAGCTAAAAGGGCATACAGATAACATCAGGGCTTTGCTTCTTGATTCTACTGGCAGGTTTGTTGAGTGGATGCATAAATTTTTCTGCTCCTCCCTGCCCCTTAAATATAAACAGTATTTCTTCTACTCAAGATAGTCAAGTTACTGTTTACAAACATTAGAGTTAGGACTTAGGATTTCATAGTTTATTTATGAAATCTTTATTATCATAAAACTCCCTCTATCTTTTTCTGCACTGTTCTTTCTCGTATGGCATTTCTATGCATTGCTACAATATATAATTATTAATAACTGTGTACATAAACAACATATAGAGTAACCTAAACCTGCCCTTTTCATATACTAGCATCATCACTTTAGTCCTCAAAATATTTTCACTATTATTTTAGTTCCTCAAAATTCATGAGTCATTGTTTTGGTCCTTTTGTTACCCTCTGTTGGATGGATGTCAAATAAACACTGATATGGTCCATTACTTGGACACTGATGATTTTGTCCTATCAGTGTCTATTAGAAAGCCTTCTAATGGATGGTAACCAAGGGACCAAAATGATGACACTTCAGATTATAGAGGGACTAAATTGATGACTGAAAATCTTTTGAGGATGAAAAGGAGGTTAATTCAAACACAATATTTTTGTTGTCAATTTCTAGGATTGCTATTTAATTGGTAATAGTATACTGAATGAAATGTTTTCTTTTCTGTATAGTTGCACAGAGCCATTCATTTCATTGCTCAATTTGTATTAGGTTAGAATAAGTAATACTTTTTCCCTAAGGAGCTGAGATATTTATAATATTTATTATTGCAGATTTTGTTTATCAGGATCTTCAGACTCTATGATAAGGTGCTGTATTTTCTTTTCAAGATAATGAGGTTGTGCTTGTTTGTTATATGGTTGACTAATATTACCATCTTTCCTCATAGGCTTTGGGATCTTGGTCAGCAACGTTGTGTGCATTCTTATGCAGTTCACACAGATTCTGTTTGGGCTCTTGCCAGCACTTCAACATTTAGTCATGTTTATAGCGGTGGTAGAGATTTTTCTGTGAGTGTAGTTTTCCTTTACAGATAAAATAATTCTTTTAATTATTATGAGTTGGAATTTATGTGATATCTCATTGTTGTGTTTAACTTGTGAAGCTCATCTACTAATGCCTAATTCTTTTATTTGATCAGTTATACTTGACAGACTTGCAAACGAGAGCGAGTGTTTTACTTTGCACTGGTGAATACCCTATTCTTAAATTGGCTTTGCATGACGACAGCATATGGGTTGCATCAACGGACTCTTCAGTTCAAAGATGGCCTGCTGAAGGACACAACCCTCAAAAGATCTTCCAAAGAGGCAATTCTTTTTTAGCTGGAAATTTGTCCTTTTCAAGAGCAAGGGTGTCACTAGAAGGATCTACCCCTGTATGTTATATTTATTTCTCAACAGAGAAACATACTAATTTTATGATATCTAACAATTGGTGTATTGTTCTGAGAACACATAATACTGATTGCTTATGTAAAATGTTGTGTACAAATAAAGGTGAAGCATATTTCTTTATGTATCCCTCTTTAGAGCTTCCTTTTTGGGGATATGGTAGAATCTGTCCTCTAAAAAAGTTTATATTCAAATATAAATATTCTTTGGTTTCTCTTCTGATGCACTAATTAGTTTCTTTTTTGTTGCCAAAATTACAAATATCAACAGGTTCCTGTATATAAACAACAGACCTTAACTATTCGTGGCACCCCTGCAATACTACAACATGAAGTTTTACCTAATAGGAGGCATGTCCTGACAAAGGTAATCATGGTGTTTTCTGTTTGTGGTGTTATGCCAAAAATGTTAATATTGTTTATTCTGTTAAATTAATAATCTTTTTGCCATCTTCTGAGGTGATACATGTCTCTTTATAGGATACTTATGGTTCAGTGAAGTTGTGGGAAATTACAAAAGGTGTTGTAGTTGAAGATTATGGGAAGGTGAGAATTGATTGTTCTTGTTGAAGTCCCACATAACTATATATATATATATATATATATATATAAATAAGAGTTTATCAAGGTTAAAACAATCCTTACCTTACAAGCTAGCTTTTGAGGTTGAGTTAGGCTTAAAGCTCAAATTCAGCAGGTATCAAAGCCTATCATAGATCTGATATTGGGCAAAAAAAAAAAACAATTTGGCCCCACAATTTTCCCACTGCAATTAACTTGGTAGTGCAACTTACCTGGTCCTGCAGCTTTCCCAATGCTACCTACTTGGTCCTGCAACTTATCCAGTGCTATATTGAAAAAACAAATAATCCTACAATTGCCACACTCTATATGTCCAATTTTGAGCGTGACAGGTGTATTGAAGTTCTACATCGACTATAGATATGCCTAAATAAGAGCTTATAAAGGCTAAAGCAATCCTCACCTTACGAGATAGCTTTTGGGGTTGAGTTAGGCTTAAAACCCAAATTCAACACTTTCTTTCATTATATAATTCCTTTCATTGTTGTTGTAACTTGAATGGATCTGCCTAGTTATGCTGATTACGATTTTTGAAATTCAACTATAGCTAATAGGTCTCATTTGTAATTTAAAAGTAGCTGATGCTTTACTTGTGAACTACATAGGTTTCATTTGAGGAGAAAAAAGAAGAACTATTTGAGACGGTATGATTACAGATACTTGTCATTGCCAATTTAGTTCTAATAATACTTGTATAGTTGTATTACTTTTTAGTTCTGACTGGTTTTTATTTCTTTGCATACTGCTTCAGGTTAGCATTCCTGCATGGTTCACTGTGGATACCAGGCTTGGATGTTTGTCTATACATTTGGACACTCCCCAGTGCTTTTCTGCCGAGATGTATTCAGCAGATCTAAACATTGTAGGCAAGCCTGAAGATGATAAGGTAAATGAATTTATTCTCATTAGCAATTTACATGCCCTTCCCTTAAATTTCTTGTCATAGTGATTTTGCTCCTAGTCTTTGATATGTTATTATTAGCTATAACTACTAAAATCCAGTGTACCCATCTAAAAAGTCTATCTATGGTTTTTGTCCATCTAGTTCTAATTGTTCACAATTTAATCTTCATAGTTTCCCAACGATAAACATTATTCTGTCCAATAATTAACAAAAATGTAATGGAAATGTTATGAAGAATTAATTGAAGAGCAAAGGCTGTTTTTTGCTGAGAAAGGAGGACATGAAAAGTTAACGCAAGGAAGAAGAGAGACTTTCTTTACAATAAACCCAAAGAGACCTAGGAATACACTTTAAAAAGGAAAGTAAGGGAGAGGGGGCAGTTCACATGACAGTGGGAAGGGGATGCAATTTGAAAGGTTTAATAATGAATTTAGTTTGGGGAAGAGGCCTTATTACTTTATTAAGTTGTTGGTAAGTGAAACACATGCTAACAATAAATGAGTATATATAAAACACAACACAAAATAAATAATAATCAATTATTAATAAGTAAAAATATATTATTTATTTAAAATGGATCTGTATATATATATATATATATATATATTATACATTAAAAATTTAAAATATTTATATTCACTGTGTATTAATTAATATAGTAAAATGTAGTATAAACTTAAATAATGTATGAAGTATGCCCGTGATGCACTGTATATTTATCAAGTAATATAATGCTTACCATGTGCCTATACTGAAGAGTATTGTGTCCTAGGTAACTGAGTTATATTTCTGTGGTGGTATTGTATTATGTGCTTTTACAATTTTCTGATGCAGGATGTTTGTGCTTAAAATGACATTTGGAAGATGCTCACATATAATTTACTACGAACTACCAAAATTGTGCTTGTTTATTTCTTTAGATATATGGTAGTGGCTAATGAGTTTTCTTGTTGCTCTACAGGTTAACTTGGCCCGAGAAGCACTGAAAGGACTCTTGGCTAATTGGTTGATAAAAAGAAAGCAGAGAATGGAGACTCCAACTCCTGCTAATGGGGAATTATTACCTGGAAAGGATATTGGTACTAGAAGCATTACGCATTCAAGAATCGAGGTTGATGGAAGTTCAGAGACAGATGCTATGGTTTATCCTCCATTTGAATTCTCGGTTGTTTCCCCTCCTTCCATTGTTACTGAGGGAAGTCACGGAGGTCCCTGGAGGAAAAAAGTGACTGATTTAGATGGAACTGAGGATGAAAAAGACTTTCCCCGGTGGTGTCTGGACTGCATATTGAATAATCGGTTACCTCCTAGAGAAAATACGAAGTAACGTTTTGCCTTCCTGTACAGTTTTATGCTTGTAGTAGCAAGGAAGAAAGCTTGTTCATGGGTCATGGCAATTTGCAATTTTTGTTAGAGCATGATTGGCTGATTCTTTTTTGAATCTATTATTGTTCAAAGTCCTATTGGAGGCATGTTTTGATGATTTAAAGTTGCTGTTTTCCTTGTCAACTTTTGGAATGAAAACTTGACTCTGGATGGTCATATTATGGTATTTTATACACATCCAAAAAAATATGGTGGTATTTCACATAGTAATTATTTATAATTGAAATCACCTTGGGATTTTCTTATGTGGGTAGTAGTTTGCTTTTATCAATCCAGTGGTATATGTTGCTCGGTTATATGTATTTCTCATAGCATGTTTTACATTTTCTGCACTTCAGGTTATACTCATAAAAAGTTTGAATTTGTTTTCTTACTGTTGTGGGCTTAAGAAAACAAGTGGACCATTACCTGTGGATTTGAGTTACTGACCATGATGGCTATTTTATAACTCTGGAAATCTTTATAATTATCATTTCTCTTGGGTCAGTTACATAATGTTCCCTTTAATATAGATTCTTTTGTGATAACCTTTGCAGATGCAGTTTCTATTTGCATCCATGTGAAGGTTCTAGTCTCCAGATCCTCACCCAAGGGAAGCTAAGTGCTCCACGTATATTAAGAATTCATAAAGTAAGTTTTAATATTTCATAGTGATGGACAAATGGGAAAGAAATCAAACAAGAATTTCATGTGCTTTCTCAACCTTTCTTTATTTCTATATGAATGGAAACGTTCTGTCCCTTTGTCCTTGAATTCAAGCCATTAGTTGCTTTTAACATTGCCTGAACTTGCTATGTTAATCTATTCCATCTGTAAAAAAATGGCTGTCAAGACATTGTTTCCTTCTTGTAGGGATGCTATATCATGTTTTTTGAATACATTTCCCATGTACCTAAACATATCTTCTTTAGTGGTTAAGCAAATGTGCCTCCTTTCCTTTGTTTGATTTTGTCCATCTCCGATGGGGCATGGAATACAAAAGTAACTTGGTGAGATATGGGAAAAGTAAGTAGTGTTGTCAATGGCTTGTGGTGGCAATCCTCAGAATTGCCATGGTGGAATTCATGTTGTTCATTGAAAGAAAATAGAAAAGTATATCAAACACATAAAAAGAGGTGAAAAAGATATATGCATATGCCATAATTGCAGAAGATAATGAAAGAAGACAGACACACAGGAATAAGACAGTTCCATTGACAGTTAGCAAAGAAATAATGGAAAAATGTGATTAGAGGAAGAACATACATGAAAGTCATGTGACTAAGGAGATATTTGGTTTTATAAAACTTATTTTGTTTTCATTTCTTGTTTTCACTTTTAATTACAAAAATGCTCCTTTGTTTTAATTTTGTTTTATGTTGTCAAATATTTGTAAGTGAAATAGTGAAAAACAACTTTTTCACTGTTTCTTGTATAAATCTTTGAAAAAAAATAAGAAACAAAATGAAAACAATGTGGCATTTTTGTGATTAAATGAAAAAGAAAATTTCAACAGAAAATATATTTTGAAACCAAACAGTCCTTGAGGATTTTGGTGTGATCTTTAATTTTTTTGTTAGTTGGGGTACAGGGTGGGGGAGAAAGTTTAACTTGGCTCTGTTGAGAGCCCAAGTTTTAGATTTGCATGTTAGGAACTAACTGGTGTGCTTGAATGTTTTTCTTCTAATTTATTGATATGTTTTGAGTTTTGACTATGAGGACTGAAAGGCACATTCAGTTGGGGTACAGGGTGGGGGAGGAAGCTCAACATAGCTCTCTGTTGAGAACCCACGTTTTAGATTTGCATGTCAGGAGCTAACTGGTGTTGTGGAACGTTTTTCTCCTAATTTATTTCTATGTTTTGAGTCTTGACTGAGAGGACTGAAAGACATTCACCTCTACAATTAAGAAGCCACTGGACAAAGCATAAAATGGGAATTGGGGAAAAAAATTGCCACTCTGTCAACCATCTTTACCATTGCAGATGCTCCCTATGCCAAAGATGCTACATCATGAAGGTTTTAAGGCAGAATTATCCTTTTCCATCACAACTTTGCCATGGCATGTGCTGTGGACAACAATGAAAGGAAATATGGACATATCATGTTTGATATTGTATTAGATTAGGAATTTATTGTAAATTTGTAAATAGGATTTTTTCATTAGCCGTTGAATATATTAATTACTTTCAATGATGATGAATTATTTGGGCTATTTATCAATTGAGGAATGCTTTTGATTTATTCTATCAATCAATCATTTGGAATTTAAATTGTTATTCTCTAGTGATTCTTTGTTTTATTTCTTTTTAGTCATTCTCTTCCCCTTCTTTTTCTCGATGTCTTTGAGATTAGAATATTAGGTATGCGAATATGCATAATGTATAGTAAATTTGGGTTATTAAAGTATTTTAATAATTTGGGTTAGTATCTACAAGTGAGGTAGTTAAAATGGAGAAAGATTTAGGATTATTTGTGATTGTAAAGTACTTATTAAAGTGAAAGAATAGTTTTGTTGTATGACCAATTATCATATATGGTAGCAACTGTTGAGCTTTAAAGAAATAACACAAGAAATAGTGAGATTTGCAGAAATGAAAATGCTAAGATGATGAGTGGTCATATGATAAAAAATAACCGTAGAAGAGAGCATATTAGAATAGTACCAATTATGAAAAAAATGACAAAATCAATTAAAGTGGTTTGACACATGTAAAGAAGGCCACTAAAGGCACTAGTGAGGAGAGTAAATGATATAACTTTTAATTTGGTAAAAAAGGATAGATCAAGACTCAAAAAATTTAGAGAAAATTATTAAAAGAGAACTAAAAATACATAATATCAAAGAGAATTTGATTTTTGACTATGTTGTATGATCCATGTAACTGACATGACTTAGTTGAATAAGATTTAGTTGTTGCGATTTTTAATAATTTTTTAATGATTGTTAAAATCATGGTTACTTGCATATCAAGTTTGGTTTTACCATTTCTACATGGGATGTTAGATTTTGATTTGAAATTCAAGATTACTGTGTCTTCTTACCTTAATTCTATTCCTTTATTTCTCTTGTCTCTAGTATCCACTCTCCTGTGTATTGTACCTAATTATTTTCTCTACGTTCTTGCCTCCAAATCAGTTTTATGTACACTCATTCTGGTTGTTGTGTGTCACTTCCCCACTAAAACTCTTATCCTTCTTTACTATGGATTCTATGTTTAGTGAATTATGCATCAATGCAGTTAATTGAAGTAGATTGCTCAGCCAACACTGAGACCACTAGATTTTCACCTTATATATGCATTTTGAGGTTAATAGAATATTAAACTTTGTCAGAATGTTAATGACTATGAAAGGCCAAGCTGTATTATTGAGTCCTGTATTCATGATGTCTCATTGATAAATAATGGTCAGATTTTGAGTTCTGTTCATATGATGACAAGTTTCAATATTATTTTGGCTGATTGCTTCTATGACATATTAGAGTTATATTCACAGAATAATTGATCTTTGTGTATGTTGTGTAGTAACCACGATTATACTTCCCAAAAGGATTTATTGCTTTGTTTTTGGATGAATTGTGTAGGCTTGTTTTTCCCAGTTTGATGATGCATTTCAGAGTGATTAAATGAGCTTTGTTTGTTTCAATTTAGGTTATTAATTATGTTATAGAAAAGATGGTGGTTGACAAACCTTTGGATAGTGTCAATGCCGATGGTAATTTCCCCCCTGGACTTGCTGGGTCACAATTACAGCACCAAGCAGTTGGGGATGGGTCTTCCCGATCTGGATTTAAAACTTGGGAAAAGATTAAGCCTTCTATTGAAATATTGTGCAACAATGAGGCAAGTTATATGTTCTTATTGATGCTGTCATAAGACTTCATATACAAGTACTGTTTTTGAGATGTTGATGCTTTATTTCATTAAAGTTGATATATTCTTCGATTCCTGCATATGCCTTTTAGAATCTGTTAGCTATCCTTATTCCAATTTTTGGTTAATCAGTGTGGTGTTTCCTGCAAGTCATCAAAGACATGATTCCCTTTGACTTTCATACTTGCTTTAATGTTTTGTATTATAGTTGTAAAGTTGCAACTTTGATTAGCTTCTAAAATCCATGATTTTAATTGACAAAATCATGGTCAGTAGCTTTAAAACTATTTTGGTCAAATTATGCTGAAAATCAGTTCATATATCTTATACCTATGATACTGTGAAACAACAAGTTTAAAAATGGGAGTTTAAGACAACTATTCTCTCATGTGAAACCCCTTATAAATGAACCCTCTTTTGCTTAAAATAGGTAGGTTTAAACACGGGCTTTTTTGTCCAACAAAAAAGAATGAGAAAAGATGAGATTCTGGGTTTTGCATGAGAGCTGTTGAATTCAGGCTTTAAGCTTAACCTCAAAAACTCGCTTGTAAGGTGAGAATTGCTTTAACCTTTATAAGCTCTTATTTGGCCATATCTATAGTAGATGTGAGACTTCAACACACCCTGTCTTGCTCAAGATTGGACATTTAGAGTGTTCGGTTTAATCTCTTTTTTTTTTATTTTTTTTTAATATTACACTGGAAAAGTCGCAAGACTAGGTAGGTAGCATTAGGAAAGCCATAGATCCAGGTAAGTTGTATGGGAAATCCATTAGGCCACTTGGCCAAGTTAATTGAACTGGAAAAATTCATGGGATCAGTTTTTTTTTTTCCAGCCAAAGGTGACCCAATATCGAATTTACAATAGGCTTTGATACCATATTGAATTTGAGCTTTTAGCTTTATAAACTCTTAATTTAGTTATACCTATAGTCAATGTGGGACTTCAACAAGAGTTGCATGTACAGAGATATTTCTGCTGCTGCTGAACACTAGCCTACAATCTGAGCTTGGTATTTTTCTGCAGGGTACCTATAGAACTTGCTTTCTTTGCCTTATTTGAGCTTAACTTCCTTTGCACAATCTGTGGTCATAGAGATTTTCTGCTAGATGTTGGATTTTGCTGCCATACTAAATGATGTACAAATTGTGCTTCAAACTTTATATGAACACCCTACAAGCACGATTCTTCATATTCCTCTGCTTTTGATGCCAAGTTTTCAGCTACAAAAATAACTAAAAGCTAAAAGTAGTAGTTCTAACTAAAGATTAATATAATTTACTTAGAACTGAGTATGAATAAGTTAAATTCTAAGACAACTGGATGCTAGTTTATATGCAAATAATATGCATGATTTACACACATAACTTTTGCTGATATATTGGTTGATAGTATCTTTCAAACTTGAGAAATAGCTAACTCTGAGCGGGATTAATGTTAAGAATTAATCATCCTTTTTCTTGCCATATGAACATCTTGTCATTGTGTATGAGAACACTTGCAATGATGATTTCAATTGGAATTTTGGGGTTTGGCTGGCTTGAACAACATCACTAGAAAGCAATATTAGGCACAACAAAGGTGCTTGGGCTTTTTGCAATGAATGTGGCTTAGGAAAAATAATGTCATCATGAAGGCGAATAGGATAAAAGGAAGGTAGCTACGGAAAGGTGTCGCAATGAAAGCTAAGGTAGTTAAAATCCCGATTTGAATCATAAAATCTTACGATTATACGATTTTGGAAGTTACCGATTTAAATTATGGATAAACTCCTGGTTGAGTAAATCATTGTAAAATCCTGATTTGAATCATAAAATTCCTCAAATCGTGGGATTTCACGATTTCATATCGATTTTGAAAATTCCTCGCAAAGCCTCTTTTGTTGAACCTTATCGTAGTTTATGCTTCTTTCATATATCTCCTTTTTAATCCAATTTGCCTCTACTAGCTTTGAACCCTAACATCGTTGTCAACATTCAACAGTCTTCCTAGTGTGTGCAGCCTGGTCTGCAACTAAACCCAGCATTGTGCTACTGCTCTGAGTTCAAGTCTAGTGTTGCTGTTTTTGCATCTTTTCTGTTCTAGTCTATTTTTTACTCACGTCAATGTACTACATTCTTATGGAATAAATTATGATTTGTGAGTGCTACTTTGTTTAAGTGCTTTTACTGATTTGAAGGTTTTTTTCTCCTTAATTTATGATATTTTATATGAATAATATGAATTTATATCATATATATGAATTTTATAAAATCTTACGATTCAATTTACAATTTTAGGACTATTTTCACTCTCATTTACGATTTAAAGTAAAATCCCGATTTTAACTACCTTGGTCGATAACACTTCTCTTAATATACGGTCATATGTTTTTTCCAAGTCAATAAAAATCATATGTAAGTCTTTTTCTCTGTAGTGATACTTTTATCATTATTTTCTAATGTGGGACTCTTTTACTTACACTTGCTATCTTAACAATTTCTGCCTCAAATTTGAGTTTCTTTCATTAGGTATATTTTTTGTTTAGTGAAAGTTTCAAATACTTATAGTGACACAAGAGCGCTAGTCACTACTTGTCAATATTTAACTAGTATCACTATTAGTTATCATTATTGGCTTTGATACTAGTTGTTGGGTTATATGAGTGAGCCAAAACACTAGAGAAATCTTTTTATCAATGAGTTACAAGCAAATCATACAAACTTAATATCATATCAATTCCAAAACTTTAAAATTTTAGGTTGTGCATCTTTATTACTTATATGTTGCTTGACTTTCTTATTTGTTTTTAATGTTAAAATTCTTCATTCACACTTGTTACCTTAATAAAGTAGATTCAACCAAACAAGTTTGATTAAGTCTACTAAAACATAGAGCTTGGGTTTTGATTTAATGTTTGTATCAATTTGTGATATTTTGGGTTGGCTTGTGGGCCTTTTTATTGGGTTTGGGCTGGTCCAATATATATTTAAATATCAAATGCACGTTTGGGCTGAATTTTGGCTTCTATTTTCAACCTAAAAAATGCAGGATTTTTTCTCCTAGTTTGAGGGAGCTTGAGCATGAATCAACTGTGTAGCCTGTTTTGACAATCTTTATTCCAAATTTTCAAAACTATTTGATGCTTTCATTCAAAGATGAGTTACAAAAATAGTTACCTTTAAGCTAAATTAAGGTATCATGTACTAAATATTATTGTTTAGTTAGTGAGTTGTTGTTAATATGTCCCTCAAAATACTTCTTATAAGGACTTAAGTAGTCCTTTTCTTACAAGTTAGCTTTTTTAGAATGAGTTAGGTCCAAGTTTCGTAATATAGTATCAAATCCTATCTGAGTTTGAATGTTGGACTGTCCACAAAAGTCCAATCCTGTGGGGTCCCTGCAAATGTCCATCCCTGTGCGTGAGGGGGTGTGTTAAGATGTCTAACATTGACTAGAAGTAGAGGCAAAATGCTTCTTATAAGGACTTGAATAGTCCTCTTATGAGCTAGTTCTGTTGGGAGTGAGTTAGGCCCAAGTTTCTTAATAGATGTCAAAAGGTAAAGGGGTACTATTGGATTAGTGTTGATAACATGAAGTCGACATAGATAACATCCTTTGTGTTATTAGCCATGATATGCCTAGTCTTCATTGTAGGTCATTTTGTTGACATTGTCAACATTCAATGTGGATATCCCAATAGATGTCAAAGGGTAAAGGGGTACTATTGGATCAGTTTTGATAACATGAAGTCGTCATAGATAACATCCTTCATGTTATTAGCCATGGTATGCCTAGCCTTCATTGCAGGTCATCTTAATAGATGTCAAAGGGTAAAGGGGTACTATTGGATCATTACTGAAAACATGAAGTTGTCATAGATAAAATCCTTCATGTTATTAGTCATGATATCCCTAGCCTTCATTGCAGGTCATTTTGTTGACATCGTCAATATTCAATGTTGACATCCCAACCTTTATTTCAAATTTCCTATTCACCTTCTGCCTTTATTTCAAAGGGAAAACTAGCACTTCTTTTAGTTTATGTGGATGATATGATTGTTGCAAGAAATGATGAGGCCGAAAAAGAAGAGCTAAGGAAGAAGTTAGCAACGCAATTTGAGATGAAGGACCTTGGGAGGCTAAAATATTTTCTAGTGATTGAAGTTGCTTATTCAAAACAAGGCATCTTCATATCTCAGAGGAAATATCCTTGATCTTCTCAAAGATACAAGGTAAGTTGGGATGCAAGACTGCAGGAACTTCCATAGAACAAAATCATCGAATTGGAAGTGAAGAAAAGGGTCCAACAATTGACAAAGTTCGATACCAGAAGCTGGTGGAAAAACTGATCTATTTAGCCCACACTCAACCTGATATATCATATGTAGTCAGCATAGTAAGTCAATTTATGTATGATTCACAGTAAAGACATTTGTGAGTAGTTACTAGAATTTTTCAGTATTTGAAGAATAATCCTAGTAGGGGACTAATGTTTAAGAAAGAAGACAAATTATCATTGGTGATGTACACTGATGCATATTATGTCGGATCAACCATTGATAGAAGATCCACTTTAGGACATTGCATGTTCATAGGTGGAAACTTGGTGACTTGCAGAAGTAAAAAACAGAATGTAGTATTGCAATCAAGTGCATAATCAGAATTTCGATTCATGACTCAACGGATATGTGAGTTACTATGAATGAAGATCCTTGAAGTCCTTAGAGTACCCTATGAAACTCCTATGAGGCTCTTGTGTGATAATAAATCACCAATTAGTATTGCTCATAATCTAGTCCAACATGACAGATCAAAGCATATTGAAATAGACCGGAACTTCATCAAAGAAAAGATGGAGAGTGGCCTCGTAGAAACAACATACATTCCATCTGGAGAGCAGTTGGCTGATATTTTGACTAAGGAACTACCTACAAACCATTTCAAAACTCTTATTAACAAGATGAGAATGATAAATATCTATCACTTGCTTGAGGGAGAGTGTTGAGAGAATATTTCCTGATTTGGTGCAAGATTATCTTTTGTTTTTGATATGTAAATATGGTAATTAGAAATGTTAATATGTATATATAGTAATTAGGAACATAATATTGGAGTTGTGTAAATATGGTAATTAGGGTTGTAATTTCAAGATTTCAATTATAGATCCTTGTATAAATTCAGTCTTAGGCAAAGAATCTGTTGGGCTATTATTGCCCATAAATGTATGTAATTGTTTTCCATTATTTGTTGTACAAATTAGGAATGATAGAAAATCAGAAATTAGCTTATTAATTGTATATATTTAGGATTCCTAATATAGAGCCTATAAATTAGGAAATATAATAAATCTCTCATTATTTGTAGTAAATGGGAAATCTTCCCATAAATAGAATATTGTACTATGTATTGTGAGGAAATGCAATCAGAAAGATATCGAGTCATTTAGTCAATTTCTTGTGACATTCAAAACTTTGGGTCAAATGCAATATCCAGACAAATAATATTCAGTCTCTTATTTTCAAGTAAACCTCCATATTGTGTCCCTTGAAGTACCCACTAAACAAAGAGAAAACATTAAAAAAATTAAAAAATTTAATGTGATTTGACACTTTTTGCTTATATACATGAACTCACACTACAATGATTTTACTACTTGCAATTCTTGTATGGAGAAAATTGCAAATTCCCTAGTATATTTCACAAATAAAATTGTAAACCTTTTTTGAAAGTTTTTGCATGGTTAAAATTGCAAACATTTTACAATTTTTGCGCAGATGAAATTGTAAACACTCTCTAACACACTACTATCCAAGTTTTAAGCACATTCAAGAAACAACATATTGTGCTGAGAAAATTCATACTGAATCTTCATATTTATATATGTTTTTACCTCTCTTCCTTAAGTCTTTTAATGTGAAACTTATGCATAGTAGCTACTTTAACACTATATACTCTTTTCATCTAAAGCCTCATACTTTTTCACTTTATTAAAAGCTATTCTCTCAGTTTTCTGAAATCTATTGGCTCTACTACAATTCTTACATGTTATATATCCCATCAACTCTCTTGCTCTCTCGAAAAGAAATGATATTGCTTTTCTTTTGTTTCCCCTCATCCTTGCTCTACAACATTGTTTTGAGCTAGTCACTTGAATGCACCATTAACTTTGATACTTCAGGAGAGAGAAGCTTCGACATTTTTTGTTCTAGAAAGCATCATGCTAAGAAAAGAGAAAGCAAAAGAATTAACAAATTTAACGTAATTCAATACCTCCTCGAGTATATGTATGAATTCATAGCAAAACAATTTTACAATTTATATATTTGCATGGGAAAAGTTTCAAACATTCTCTAACACACAACTACCCAAATTTCGAGTACACTCCAAGGATTGCATGTTCTGGTGAAAAAAGTTCATTAAATCATCATTTTAACAAGAGTTTTTTTTACCTCTTCCTTCTTCAAATTATTTTGACGCTAAATAATATTTTGATATATTGCAATGAGATGTATGTATGATAGAAAAACCTAGTGCATTTGTTCCTATACTAATAATTCCTACAAAAGGAAATAAATAATGGGATATTAGGAAATATGAAACCTGAGAAAATCTAAAAACTTATCTTAAGAAATAATATCTTAGATACTCTAAAATATTCTAGGATATATATATATATTATCGTGATTTGTTTCTCTAATTTGTTAGGATTATATTTAGTATAAATAGATAAGGGTTAATGCGTTAGGTTTCATGAACATACCAAATACGTCAATACAATCAATACATTATAATACATCTCTATTAATATCAAATCTCTTCTATCCCTCTCCCTCCCTTTATGCCTAAAACATTATAAACTCAACAAGAAGAACCTTTATCAGTCACGTTTTAGGTTATCTTCACTTGATGTGATAAGATGCACAGAAAATGAGACTTGAAAATACTCTGCTCTCAGACTTGAATGCGTAAGATATACTATTCCTTGTTAGAAATTTATTTCCAGACATTGTATGCTCCTAACTGAAATTGAAGTCTTAAAAAATATCTAATAATTGTATTTTTCCTGCAGTTTTATCTAACTTTCTTCTGGATATTTTAATGAAATATTCAAACTTATGTCTTCTGATTATTTTGATTATCACAGTAACAATTTTTTATGTTTTGCTCAAATCTATTCAACTGGAAATCATTTAGTTTGATTTAATTTGTTATTATGCTTGTATGTTAATTCTTTGTTTAAGTATTTTGCATTCAGCCAACTGTATTTTATTATTTCCAGATATTGTCTCCTGAAATGAGCTTAGCCACAGTGCGAGCTTATATATGGAAGAAAACAGATGACCTTGTCCTAAATTACAGAGTAATTCAAGGGAGGTGACTGCAAAATGCGCTTCCATCAAAGGTGGTATAGCAACTTGAGTGTTTCTTGGCTTTTCTTAGTTACACATGATGTTATTGCTTTCATGGCATTTGTACCTGCATTTTGTTTTTATGTATTTTATTTCTTTTGCTAACTGAAGACAAGGATGGTATTCCGAATTTCTTTTCTGATTGATGCCTATGTTGCTCCCCAAATTGAGAAGGCTTTATAGCCATTATGTTGCAGATGGGGTGATATGAAGTTATTAAACTGAAACTTTTCGAATAAAATTTTCTCTCAATCTGGAAGAAAATAAGTTTGCAAGTTTTGCCTGGGTTTGAATGGTGCTTATTGGTATAAAAAATAACTTCTAAAGGGTTACGTATTAATTTACACTCAACTTATCATGCCCAATTTTTCTTTGATTGATTTCTCAGAAAGGTTTGCAGTCTTCATCATTACTAATATTTGCAGGTTTTCTTGTGCTGTGATTGTGAAAATCATTTCTGAACATTGATTCTGCTGGGGTGCCTGCTTTGATCAGTGGCATTGTAAGACGCTTGTATATTCTAAACTCTCATTGATCACCAAATTAAGTGGCATTCTTCAAACCTGCTTGGATAGATTTTGCGTTAGCAGGGAGCTGTTACTATAAATTTTGATTTATATCTAGTTGGCGTGCATACTTTAACAGGAAATGACAGGTTCATGGATTGTGTCTGGCAAGATGAAGGTTTTCTAATGGGTTATGTTGACAATTAGTGGGATCACATGGGATGTTTTCCAGGAAGTAGGTATTATATTTAGAGATGACCACAAAAAATTGTACATTTGAGTTGGGAGTTATATGCCTAGCCAGAGATTCTGTTCTACAAGTGTATCTTACATCCTCACCCGTTATGTTTCTTTTTCATTTTAAAATTTTGTTAATCGCATGTAGTATTATTTTCATTTGTACAAATTAGAATCAGTCACCTCCTGTTTGTGTCCTTTTCTGCTTATTCTTCCCCTTGCTTCTCTGCCATTGGAGCTGACTGTATTCGATCTGACATCCTGGGTTGCTTTGTGGTTTTATGTTGAATTTGCACTTTACAAGTATTCTAAATGGTCTCGCTCATACCGTGTTGTGTGCCCTTGTTTTGTGTGTATATGCGGAGTCCAGAATTGAAGATTTTGGAAACTGGAATCACAAACAATGGCAGGTGCTGGTTTTATTTAGGGATGGTTATTTCTATCCTCTGATGCCTATTTTCTAACGTTTTCATATAGTGTATTGAATCGAGCAATTTCTTTAGGTATACGTTCTAATTTAGCTAAAGTTACGCAACAACGGAACTAGCAAATCATATGAGAGTTACCACGGTGAATCTAGGGATTCTGGGTTTCTTCGCTTCTGGACGCATGATAAGGTTCAAATTTGATTGTGAAGTAAATAATAACTCTCATATTGCATTCATTTGACATGACGGTGGATGGAACTAAGGGAGGATAGGTTTTCTGGATTCTTATTCTCATGTTTAAAATTATTAGAATTAAGTCTTTCTGGCGCTTTTTTTTTATATAAAATCTTGAAATGTCTAGTTTTTATTTAAATAACTAAAAGTTTGAGATGAATTCGAGATTTAAAATGTTTTTGAAAGTTTAGAATTAAAAAAATTCTCATAGTGCGAGGTAAAGGTTCTGAAGCTTAAAAAATTAAAGAATTTTTGAGAAAAAAAAATAAAATATAATGTTTTTGATTGAAAGATACTGACTAAAAGATGGATTAAAATGGCTAGATAAATCTAGTTCTTAGAGCTTAAAAAAATTGAAAGTTTTAGATAAAAAGGATGGAAGAACTTAATTTTAGTTATTAAAAAATTAAAAATGTTTGATTGCAATAATTTAACAATTTAAAAGTGAAATTTGAGAAAAAAATAATTATAAAATATTATGATAAATTAAAAGAATAATTATTTAAAATAAATATTATTATTTTGCATCTTAACCTATTAGAAGGGATATCTATGTTCATAATCGATAAAAAAAAAAGGTAAAATTACTGTCTTTTACACCTAAATTGCTTCTATTTACTAGCATTAATTTATATATGTATATTCTTATTACTTCATTTATTTGCACTAAATGTTGTATATATTTGTCATACAAATATAGTTTCTCTTTAAAAAAATTTAGAAGATGTGGCTGGCATAATTTTGTTCGATTAATGTTTCTCGAGAGAACTCGACTCTTATCTCCCAATGCCCACCTCACTGATACTCTTTTGGACTACACACATTTTTGTAGATTCTTGCCTTCGCTGAAATCGGTCCGTGTTCTTTTTTCTCATGGTCCGTTTTACTTTATTCTCTGCACGGTGGAGTCCAACATCAACGAACAAGTTCATTCCCATCCGTTGATGGAAAACGATGTATGTCACTAAATGCAATGGAATTTACGCTTCCATCCACTTATTGACAGAATAGGATTCGATACTTTTTCACTCACGGTATAATTAATCGTCAATGTAAGAACATAAACATAATGCATACGTGTTGATTTCGCCTCAAGTAGTATATGATTCTCATGTGGACGCTGCTGTCTTCAGCTATTGGGTGGGGACACATTGTTGCTTAGTTCAAACGCAAAGTTTCATTAATTTATTTTTCTATATATAACTAGAAGTCGTAGGAGGTTTTAAGTAGAAAGAATTGTCGGAACCAAAGAGAGAGGAGAGAGGAGAGGGAGTGTGTCTTAAGAAGAGCATGGGAGAGTATAATTTCTCATACCGAAGCATCTCCACCTTCAATACTAGTACTACTGCTGCAAAGCCATTTGTTCCTTTCATCCCTAAAGGTAACTCAGAGGGCCAACTTACCAAGAAAACAATAGTGCCCGTTTCTAGTACGCCTTATGTTGACGATGAAGTTCGTGGTTCCCCACGTCATGTTGATGAGTTTCCTACCAAGTTGCCCAATGAAGCTGGCCGTCAAGCTAAGTCCATTCCCGTGGCTTTACCTGATTTACAACACTCCTCACCGCCAACACCTTATAATGGTGCTAATGCATACGGAAGCAACAAGCCAATTGGAGGTTATGCTACAAATTATGGCAACTATGACAACAAGGAAAGGGGCAGGCCTATAAGAAGTACCATTAAGAATGACCCACATGATGGTACTAACTATGGCTATGGCAACTATGACAACAAGGAAAGGAGCAAGCCTATTGGAAGTACCATTAAGAATGACCCGTATGATGGTACTAACTATGGCTATGGCAACTATGACAACAAGGAAAGGAGCGGCAACTATGACAACAAGGAAAGGAGCAAGCCTATTGGAAGTGCCATTAAGAATGACCCGTATGATGGTACTAACTATGGCTATGGCAACTATGACAACAAGGAAAGGAGCGGCAACTATGACAACAAGGAAAGGAGCAAGCCTATTGGAAGTGCCATTAAGAATGACCCGTATGATGGTACTAACTATGGCTATGGCAACTATGACAACAAGGAAAGGAGCAAGCCTATTGGAAGTACCATTAAGAATGACCCGTATGATGGTACTAACTATGGCTATGGCAACTATGACAACAAGGAAAGGAGCAAGCCTATTGGAAGTACCATTAAGAATGACCCGTATGATGGTACTAACTATGGCTATGGCAACTATGACAAGGAAAGGAGCAAGCCTATTGGAAATTCCATTAAGAATGACCCATATGATGGTACTAACTATGGCTATAGCAACTATGACAACAAGGAAAGGAGCAAGCCTATTGGAAGTGCAATTAAGAATGACCCATATGATGGTACTAACTATGGCTATGGAGACTATGACAACAGAGAAAGGAGCAAGCCTATTGGAAGTGCCATTAAGAATGACCCATACGATGGTAATAACTATGGCTATGGAAACTATGACAACAAGGAAAGGGGCAAGCCTATTGGAAATACCATTAAGAATGACACATATGATGGTACTAACTATGGCTATGGCAACTACGGCAACAAGGAAGGGAGTAAGCCTATTGGAAGTACCATTAAGAATGGTTATGGTGACTACGGTGGCAACAGGGAAGGACGCAAGCCGACTGTGGGTGCCTTTAGGGATGATAACCATGATGGTTATAATGCTACTAACGGATATGGTGGTGACTATGGAAACAAAGAAGCGCGCGCGCCAATTGGAAGTGCTGTTAAGAATGACTACAACAACAGAGAAGGGCACAGACCCGCTAGCTCTGGGGTTGACCCAAGAAGTTCAGGTTGGGCTGCAGCACCGAGAAAAGTGACCCCACTAAGTGGGGCAACACATGATATTGATGAGGCCATGGAGTTGTTAATGAAAGAAGCCGCAGGGCTGAATGGGCATAGCAACAACGGAGGGCCCAATGGTGAAAATGAAGCTGAAAGGCTAAATAAATTTGTGCTGGGTGCTCAACCACGTTCACCGTTACAACCACGCTTCACACCCTTTGATGTCATCAATCATAGGGAGGCTGAGAAGAAGTTCAAAGGCAAGACCTTCTGATAAATATATATGTGTATGTGTGTGTGAAAGAGAGGGAGAGAGAGAGAACAATTAATGTCGTGTGTCGAATATGGTTTCTCAGGTGCCCTTTTAGTAAGTTGGCTTGTCGAATATATGTATACTTTGTTGGTACGATGATGTATGTATGTCTACCTAGTTTTAGAGACAAAAGTAGTGTAAAATAAATGAATAAGCACGTCGACTGCTAATTAAATAATTATCCTTTCCTAGTGGCTGGTGCCTATGACATTGATGATTCGCCTAGTAACATATGTAAAACACATGTAAAATAATAAATAAATATCATTAAATACGAATAATTATTTTTGTCCCGAAAGTAGACGCACTAAATTTTTAATTTAATTAAATTTATGAATCAAATTCCCATTTCATTTTCCTCCCAGTTTTCTATCATTTTCTGGGGAAAATTTTCTCGAATGCATGAAGATTTACCACAACTCTAAAGTACCAGCTCGCTCACGCCCAAATCCTTTTGCTCTACGCTTTGCGGACTTATCTTAAAAGATTTGGTTGGATGATTTCTTCCTTATCATATTACTATAACTAACCTTTCATAACTTCTAGTATTAATGTTAGTTGGTTGATGCTGATTCAATGCACGACAAGACGTTATAAACCAAAAAATATATAGATTATTTAATTCTGGATCTACTTTAGTTATTGTGTTTTTATTGTGCAACTGTGATATACCTAGTTGAAAAAAAAAATGATGATTATGTTTGTATCCGTTTATATTATTCCTTGACAAGGTTTAGTGGAGCACTGATGTATGTATAAGAAAATATCCGAAACTGCTATACTTTCAGTATTCCCTACTTTGTATAGAAATGAATTCAATTTGAGCATGGCCCAAAGAATACTTTGTTATTTAGTTGTTTATTATTACCATCAAATCGTAAGTCATGTTATGAATGTTACTCTAGTTTCTGTTATTTTGCAGAATTAATCTTAAATTGCCCACCTGCAAGCATGGCATGTATACATAGTTGAAGAGATTTCCTGTTTTTGCTTTTCTTCTTTCCTAACATACAGTGTGATGTGAGGCTGATGCAAAGAATAAAAGGGTAGATAATAATAAGTTGCTCACTGGTAGTACGTAGCAAGTTGATATATTCTTTATCATATTCTCAAGCATGATTTTAATTTATTACTGCACTGGGATATTCTACTTTTTCTTTTCTTTTAAGCATCTGACATGGGGTAAAAACTTGTTAAATTGTTCATGGACATTACAGTTTCTCAAATTAACTGAAGTTTCTGATTGCTTTCATTCTCCCCTTTTCTTAAAATTATAAAAAAAAAAAAAATTCTTTTCAACTTAGGCCTGTGGGTTCATTCGTGTAGAGACTTGCATAAGAACCAGTTGCAAGAGTTGGCTCAAAGAAGCTATCAGATGATGTTCCTCGTTTCAGAACAACTGTAAACATTTTGGAAGCCGTACATTCTGCTCTACTCTTAGACAAGCAGTGGCAGTACATGCTGCAGCTGAGGTAGCTCTTAACACCCTTGCAAAAGGAGGTCCAATCCAAGTAGAGCTTTGGCAGCAAAGAAATGGTCTCATGATTGACTTGTCAAATATGTAATTGTTTATCAATTCTCATTGGTGTATATTGCTTTTGTATATTAAATCAAATGATCATAAGGTACATACTCATATAACCCTTAGCATCAATTGGTGTAGGACCAAAATTCTCTATTGCCACGTCAAGACCATTTTACATTTCAAACTTGTTTCCAATCAACTTAAGAAGGGCCAGATCAACAGTAACAATTATGGAGGGAGATACAAGAGGAGAAAGTATAATAGGTTCTTATTGGAGAATGGAGAATAGTCTCTATATATAGTGTAGTCTTGTTCATAGAGTTCCCCTTAAAAGCAAGTTCCCATCAAGTTTATGGCATGACCCCCACTTCTGCAGTTTCCAGACCACAACATAGAGAAGTACCAATGGATGTTCCTCCAAGGTTCATGACACCCTCAACTTCTGCTGTCACACGTTATATTTTGAAGTTGAAAAGTTCTTTTCATGCCAACACGATGCTTTTGAAGGGCAATTGATTCTTTGTGTTACTAATTGATATGAATCGGCTCTTTGTTGATTATTTTCTTTAAAGCAATAAATGTGAACTATATCATATCATTTCAAGTCAAATATTTGTTTTCGTGGCAATAAAGGGCTTGTTTTTTCATGTTCATATTCTTCTACATTCTTTTAACATTTTCCTTTTTTCTATATTTTCCTTTTTCTTTTTCATCACACTAGTAATTTTTTTATGTATTGCACAGACATCGTCAAATTAAAATAATTTTTAAATAAATAATAAAAAATATTGTATATTTTTTAATTTAATAAATTTAAAAATAATAAAGATTATAATCATTAATAATAATATTATACCATTTAAATAAAATTTAAATTTAAATTTAAATTTAAATTATTCAAAATTTAAATTCATATTAAATTTAAAAATATAAATACATAATGTAAAAAAGTTACTTGACATGATAAAAATAATAATTCCTAAAAATACTTCCATTCGATAATATCTTTAAAAATGCTTCTATTTAATAACATTTTTTAAAAAAAAGTTGAATTTAAATTTTAATACTCACAAAATATTTTTTTTTTCTCTAGAAAGGGTGTGAAAAAACTATTATCCTCGAAAAAATCGAAATCTCCTGTAGGAGAATATGTAGCAGCACAATCAGCCAACAAAGCTAAAGGAGGAAGGACCATTTGCCGGGAAAAAAAAAAAAACAATAATAAAAAATCTTTTACTAATGCAAAGAGCAGATTACGGCTTTCTTTTTTTTAGTTTTTAATTTTTTTTATAAAATATATTTTAAAATAATTTTAAAAAATAAAATTTATGTTAACAAACAAATTTTTTGTATTTTTAAAAATAGAAAATAGGCAAAATAGATTTTGCATCTCCATTTTAAATGACGTTTTCATACTTTTAAAATCGACATTAATACAGTCTCTCTTTAAATATTAAGGCTATAAATCAATAATTTCAAAGGGCATTTTTTATGTATTATTGATAAGAACCTCCGTGGCATTGAAAAAACCTTCATAAGCTGCAATATATATAGAAGTATGATTTTGGGACAATAATAGCTTCTAATGCCAATAATGAAAAAGTACAGTAGTTGCTGTTTGTGTTGCCTGTTTCGTTCAAAATACCTTAAAAAAATTATTTTAAATAAAACTAATATTCAAACTAGTCTTCTAGTACGTAACGCTAATTTATTTTATTATAAATATATGGATAATTTTATAATCAAAGAAAAAATTGATATTTAATAAATATTAATAGGTATGTAATAAAATTATTTCAAATAATTAATAATTTTTAAAAATTATTTTTATTTAATTTTATAATTATGAATAGTATGTACCAAAATAATATTTTATTATATAATATTGTTATATTAAATACTCATTAATTAAAGACAGGAAATTATTTTGTTAATTTTAAAGAGCGATATTATTAAAAAAATTATCAGTCTTCTAATTATAATACCGTCAGTTCATTTCATAATGTTAAAGTCGGTCAATTCCGTTCCTGGCTTTAATAATTATTTAGCAATTTAATTATTGTTTTGTGATTCTCTATTCTATTCTTTTTTTTTTCTTTTACTTGAAGGCTTGATCACTTCAACACTGAAAATAGAAAGATAGATGGAAACCGCTAAATAATAATAATAAATACTGATGAATTTAGGAAGCAGGAAGAGTATATGTATGAGATGATGAAATGAGCAGAGATGAAAGAAAGAGATTTTGAGAGCTTTGACTTTTTGTGAGAGTGCGAAGATCTCATCATCCATATATTCCTTCTATTGTCTCAGACCCACAAAAAACCAAACAACATCACCAGACAAACGCAGGTAAACAGTACCACATAGGCACTTCTGAGACAAGACAACCTTCTCTTTACACAATTAGAAACCCCAGCTTCAGTTACTGTTACTGTAAGACTCTCTCTCTCTCTCTGCTACATATCACAATCTTTTTTCTGTTTTTTGTTCTTTGCCCCTTTTCTTTCTAAACCCATCACGTGCTCTATCTGGGAAAATATAAATAAATAAAAATATCTTATTTTTCACTTTCCTTGTATGTAGATAGATCACTTTGACACGACGCTGAATCTTGCTACCTTTGACGTCAACTGAATTATAAATTGATCACTGGGTCTGTTTGTGCTCGTGCATCTTGTGGGTCTATGATCGTTCAAACATCAGGTTTTAATTTTTGATTCCAAATTCTTCTCACCACATGATGCACATGTTTGCTGCTTTCACGGGATGATTTCACCAATTGTTGTAGGATTACCAAATTGATTAAGGGTAAAAAGTATGTTAGTCATTCATAATCATGATCATGTTTTTTTTTCTTAAACTAGATTAGTGGGGTGATTGTTTGGTAATCAGAAACCCTCAAATACACAAGCCATGTCAAGGGAATGAAGCTTGAGGTGGAGGAGAATAAATGGGGTGTGTGATTAGCAGAGAAGTCTCATCAGGAATAATCTCTGAAGTGAAGGAAGAGAAGAATTTGAGTGTTGAGTCCAACAAGAAGGTTGATGAAGTGTCCCCTAGCCGAGTCGAGGGGAACGTGGTAGAGGCTCATAATGGTGAGAGGGAGGAGAAGAAAGAGAAGGGTGGTGTTGATGGGGTTCAGCGGCCGAGGGGTGAAAGAAGAAAATCAAAGCCAAATCCAAGGCTAAGTAATCCACCAAAGCATTTGCAGGGGGAGCAAGTAGCAGCTGGGTGGCCACCTTGGCTTACAGCAGTGTGTGGAGAAGCACTTAGTGGGTGGATTCCACGAAAGGCTGACACATTTGAGAAAATTGATAAGGTGAGTTTATATTAGCTGGTAAATATCTTCAGCATAAGTTTTTTTAGGTGCATGTGTTACATTTAACTTGAAATGGAAATGCATTTGATCTGTCATACCATATTAGGGATATGTGGATGTGGTTTCAAGTTCATCAATGGAGATTATGATTGACTGTTGCTGTGATAGTGTTGTCCAAAAACATGATGCATTATTGGAATGATCATTGCAAGGAATCAAGTCTGCAAACTTTTTAGCAGAAGAACTTATATAGTGTAGAATCTCTCATTTGCTTCTAAAAATATTTATGCTCTTCTCATACTTGTTTTCTTTTTCTTTTAATTTTCCTTTCGTATTAGATTGGTCAAGGAACTTATAGTAATGTATATAAAGCTAAAGATACATTGACGGGTAAGATTGTTGCACTGAAGAAGGTTCGATTTGACAATTTGGAACCTGAGAGTGTAAAATTCATGGCTAGAGAGATTATTATTTTGCGAAGATTGGATCATCCCAATGTTATAAAGCTAGAAGGTTTAGTTACATCAAGAATGTCCTTGAGTTTGTACCTGGTGTTTGATTACATGGTGCATGATTTAGCTGGACTTGCTGCAAGCCCTGACATCAAGTTCACAGAGCCTCAGGTTAGACCAGGTTTGCCTTAATAATCTAAGAAATAAATGATATCATTTGGTACACTTTTTTTTTTTTTTTCAATTGGCAGTATTTGATGTCTCCAAATATTATGTTTCTCCTACTGCAGGTTAAATGTTACGTGCATCAACTGCTATCAGGACTTGAGCACTGTCATAATCGACATGTACTTCACCGTGATATTAAAGGGTCCAATCTTCTTATTGACAATGAAGGAGTACTTAAAATTGCTGACTTTGGACTTGCATCTTTCTTTGATCCATCCCACAGACATCCCATGACTAATCGTGTAGTTACCCTTTGGTACCGACCTCCTGAGTTGCTTCTTGGTGCAACAGAATATGGTGTGGGTGTGGACCTTTGGAGTGTTGGTTGCATTTTAGGAGAGTTGTTGGCTGGGAAACCTATTATGCCTGGTCGTACAGAGGTGAAAACTTATTATGTCTTGTTTTGGCTAATAGGATTTTTCATTACCCTCAAATCTCTGCATAACAGTTAGGGTGGTACTTCAATATGTTTTCTGCTTTGAAACAATTAAAAAGAAGTTACATGCCCTAACAAAAGAGTTTACTTTCTGAACATGCATGTATGAACCTTATACTTAATGCATTGCCACCCCTCCCCCCTCCCTAACCCTTTCTTCTCATGAGGGTAAGCCTATGTACATTTAACCCAAGCTCTGTGTGCTGTACTTCCATTTAGAAGGTTGGCATTGTGCATAGCTGAAATGAATATGTAGACATGCAATCAATGAGAAATCAACTAAGAAAAGCTGAAAAAGCAGAATTGCACATGCAGAAGCTGTGGACCTATTACTAATTCACAATGCTATTTCCTAAAACATTTTTCTTGGTTGACTGTTAGAAAGTCATAATTTGCCCACTATTATTTAGTTGTGTTAAAGGTTAAATCGAGTAATGCCCCCTCAAAAGTAGAAGGATAATTGACACATGCATTTTTAAGGATTTAGCGGTACTTGTGAGTTGTGATTATGAAGAGAGTATTAATAATTTTGCTTCCTTACCTAGTTATGCAATGGGGAGTTGGGGACTGATAACTAGGAAACTACATTCTCTACAATGCTTACAAGATCTCTCTCTATTTATTTAAATGCGTCTCCAAGTCTGTTTTCACTTTTCAGCAAATCACCCTTTTTAGGTAGTATAATATATCATATGTTTAGTTCAAACAACTCTTGTGTAATTTGAGGGAATTTGTATTGCATTAAGCCATTAAGGATATATCTCTTGCATTTTATTTGCTACTTATTTGAAATCTCCATTGGATATTTTCTGACCCTTTTCTTGAATACTTACATAGGTGGAACAACTGCATAAGATATACAAACTTTGTGGTTCACCTTCTGATGAGTATTGGAAAAGGTCAAAATTGCCTAATGCTACCTTGTTTAAACCTCGAGAACCATACAAGAGATGCATAAGAGAGACATTTATAGATTTTCCACCTTCTGCAATGCCCCTTATTGATACTCTTCTTGCAATTGATCCAGCAGAACGGAAGACTGCCTCAGATGCTCTAAGAAGTGAGGTGGGCTTTTGAAAATTCCTGGTCTTTTTGTCATTAAAATGCTGGCAGGTGTTCTTAAATTTTATATTGCATTGTTATTGATATTATGATTTCATGTTGCTTAGACTGTTGTAATCTATTGGATCCTGATTTATTCCTAGTGTGTGTAGATTGCCTAAAGCACATCCTCAAATCTCTCTTGTGAAACATATACAATAAGTCACATGTTGAACTTCTTAAAGGCCTGAGACTTATTCGTGAAGTGTAACTAATTTTATCAGGCAGTATGATCCTTAACTACAATAATTTCAGTTGGATGCTACTATTTTTTAAACAATCTTCAGGGAGTTTGATTCTTCAGCTACTTGTCTTGGATATCTTAGATAACAAAAGTGTGCTTGAATGTTGTAAACTGCTGCTTTATGTGAATAGTCCATCAAATCTTGAATGTTACCAGAGGAAAACTACTGTAATTATGTTTTAGCCTGATGATCTGCCTCTCTCTTAAGCTTTGTTTAGCTTAGAATATGTATCCCTTCTTGGAATAGGATCAACAAGTTTGATTTTATGTAAAATCAAATAGTGTCTGGGTAACATTGGAAGTCAATTCATTGTGGCTTGTTTTCTTTGGAATAATAAGTAAATGAAGGTCCTAAATGATGGAATGAATGGCATATTTTAAATGATCACAATAAGATATGTGCATATTCCAATATTAATATTAATTAATTGAAACTTCTATTGAATCTGATGTAGATGTTATCTTTGCTGAATTTAGATGCTCTTTTTCAGAAATTAGACCCATATATGTTTAGTGTGCTTGACTTTCCTATCATTTTGCAGTTTTTTACCACCGAACCTTATGCTTGTGATCCTTCTAGTCTTCCAAAATACCCCCCCACCAAGGAAATGGATGCTAAACGACGGGATGATGAAACTAGGAGGTATCTTTCTTCTTAAGTTTGCTTTCTACATGCCAGAAGTTTGGTGCACACTAAATATGAATATTTAGGGAGGAAAAAACCCAATGAGATATTTTTTAAAAGAAAAAAGGATTTGGAGATGAAAGTGGGTGGAGGATATGGGCACCAAGGGCAAAAGTGGAAGATGTGGTTAACAAATATATTTTTTACTATTTAAATTATTCAATGTTATTTATAACCTTGTATCTTTTTCAGTAACTTATAGATATGCAGATAATAATGATTGCTCTTTTGGAACTTTTGGGACAAAAAGTGGAGACTGAAACTGTTTACATATTCTCTTTTTTAACAGTAGTGATATAGACTGAAACTATATTTTTCCTTTTAACCATGCTTTAATCTTATGAGTTATGACTGTACATCATTAAAGATGGTGAGCAGATAAAAGGGAGTCTGTTTCAACTTACACCACCCAAACACACGATGATATATACACACTGTTTATAGAGATCACTAAAGTGAAAAGTGTTCCTTTTGGTTAACCTCCGCAAATTTTAATTTAGCCATACTATTATATTCGACCAACTCTGAGATACTCTCTGATTATGAACATTCAGATTAAGAGCTGCAGGCAAAGCTCATGCTGATGGTGCAAAGAAGCATCGAACACGTGATCGTGCTGTAAAAGCTGTTCCTGCTCCTGAAGCCAATGCTGAGCTTCAGTCCAATATTGATGTATGTGTTAAAGAAAATTACTTCTATTGATAATCATTTATGTGTTTGATGCATTGGTTTACGAAGTCACTGAATAAATGTGCTTTGAGATTATTATATCTTCCAAGAATGCATAATTAATTGAAATAATTGAAAGAGTAAGTAGAAAGAACGGTTGGAATTTGGCTACTGAAATTTCTTCATGATTCTCATCCTGACACAGATATCTGGGAATTATGATTTCCAGTAGATTAGTAAGATTCTAGCAGTAAATTAGATGATGATTGAAAGCTATTGATTTGCTGCTGCTTTTTTTGTGTGTGTTTGTGGCTTTGTCCTATATTATTCTTGCTTGTCTTTGCACTTCTGCTTTTCTTCTAATAAACTTCTTTTTCATTTATTATAATTGAAAATCTGTACAATTATGATTGAAAGTAAAAAGTAACATTGATTAAAATTTTTTGCTATGATTTAACATGTAACAGAGAAGGCGTTTAATCACTCATGCAAATGCAAAGAGCAAGAGTGAAAAGTTCCCTCCACCACATGAAGATGGACAACTTGGGTATCCTTTGGGATCTTCAAATCATATTGATCCAGATATTGTTCCTCCCGATGCCTCTATGGGTTCAACTTCATATACTTTTTCAAAGGAACCATTCCAAGCTTGGTCAGGTCCCATTGGTAATCCTGCTAGCATTGGGGTCACAAAGCGCAAGAAACATACTGCAGGTGAAGCATTGGATTTATCAAAACCATATAAAGGTGCCCCCAAGGATAAGGTTAAAGGAAAGAGAATCATATCTTAGATAGTATACATTCTTATAGAGTTAAATTCAGAAAGATTATGTCCCTAGTGCCTCATTTTTTAGTGTTGAGTCCAACTACTGCACAACTCGCTTTTAAATTTTTTCATAGTTTTTATCTATTGATTTTCATTTAAATCGAGGTTTTCTTTTTTCTTTTTCTTTTCATTTTGTGGGTTGGTTAAGTCTATTGGTATGTTAGATAATTATTATGATGTACATTGTGATTTTTTGTTTTTATACTTGTGTCAATATCTGAATTCTGTTCAATTTGTTGAGAATTCACTTTTATATATAATGTGAGTTTTAATTTTTAAATGAGTCTTTTTAAAAGTTATTTTTAACAAGAATATTTTTTAGTTTTTAGTTGTCTTCTTCAATTTGTTGTGATTTTTTATGCATCGAGTCTTTAATCTTTGTAATTTATCTTAATTTAAATTTTCATAATATATCTTTAATTTTTTAATTACTTAATGTTTATAAAACTTGAAATAATTACAAAATACAATTTCAATTCAATAAAATTCGTGGAATGCATGATAAATTTACAAGTTGCAACATTGCGGCAAGATTGGGCCAACCATATTAACTCTGCCACTCTTCTTCATCGCCATATTCTTCAGCTGCCTCTCTAAACCACTTCAAAGATTAATGATACACTTTAACTTTAAAATAGAATTTTAATTTAATTTTTTACTCCTAAGTATTTATTAAAAGTTAATTCAAAGTGGACCATAGTCTTGATTGATACCAAACTTTGAAATGTGATACCATTTTTTCTCCTTAAAAATTTTGTAAAAAGGATAATGTAATATACACCAATTAATTGATGGACCTATCGGACTCAATGCACCTCAAGGGCTGTGCGTACGATACTATGGAGCTTTATTGTTTATCATATTATACAATATTAAAAACATTTATTCAATGATTACCCATTTAGCCTAATTTAACTATGATTGAATTATTAAATGGTGAATTAATATACCTACTGATTTAATCGCGGGTTGAATTTTAAATCATTGAACTGCATAGTCTCTAAGGAGAACCTGTTTTTGGTTTGTCTAATATTCTTTTATGGGTACAAAATTCCCAGAAAAACAACCCCACATTGCACGTTTAGAAGAATGTTTAATATATTTTTGAAATGAAATTTCAGAAAAGAGAAAGGCAATGTAATTAAAAATATTAAAAAGAAACTTCCCAGATATTTTATTGGTTTTGGGCTGAATATTCGGGCTTAAGGCATTGAAAGGGGCCCATTAGGAGTTGTCTTGGGCCTTATCTTGTTCGCTTAGCCTAATGAACAAAATAAGCCAAAAAATAAAACGGTTAAAAAATATTTTGAGTCATTACACACTGGCTTAGTGCATTGAAAGGGAATTAGTTCGCATTGTTAACCATTTAATATTCAAACTTAAAGTGGTGGAAGTTGAAAGCTTAAGATAAACCTCTACAATAATGCGTTTCTTTCACCCCGAATGTACCTCTTGGTTTCTAACATGATGCATATTTAATTATCCTCTAACCTTCTAAACTAATTATGCTATGTTTAGAAATTCACCCCTTCAAGTGTCATGAAAAAATGACTAATACTGCAAAAATATATACTCCTTTTGCTTCATATATTCAAAGTAATATATACTTCTTAAAAAACTCGTTATTTATATGGATTACTAGTTGTGAGATTCACGATGAATAATAATAAATTGCAAGACATCGCTTTATGCATGTTAACTCTCATATTCATTATGCATGTTGTTTAATTAACATGGATGGATAGGACATTCGTGATATTCATATGATTGATTGGGGTAAGTAATCGTGATAGTCTTTTTCTAATACTAACTTATATTCTTTTTTAAAAAAAGACATTTCAATATTTTACAAGAAGATGAAATATTTAAAGTATGATGTTTTTTTTTATTTAAAATTGAAAAAAATCCTATTTTTTCTTGACATTATTTATTTATTTAAAGATAATACTTCTTATTATTCTAATTTGTGTATCCATAATGAAATCTTACTATAATGATATTACATTCTAGGACATAGTTGAAGGACAAAATTTTCTTATCTCGCACCACCTAACAAACAATTTTACATTTATGACATATACATGTGCAAAAGTAGTATTTCAATCAAGACTAAACGTTTCATCTCTTTGCTAACAACACACATGCAAGGGTCCAAGCATTGCTCTCAACTTGGATATCAAATTTGGCCATTTCATTAAAAAAAATAATTAAAGATATAAGGTCGCAAAAAGTCAACCCCCATTTACCTATCAACAATAGGAATTATAGTCATAAATCACTGTTGCACTTATTTTTAATGATGACTAATCCACTTATTTTCAACAATGACTAATCCACCTTTGTCACAGCATACAAGAGGGCTTAAAAATTAGTCCAACCTCAACAATCCATTAATCAATCTAGCAAAAATATAAAAACATAAATAATATTTTTAAATTTGGCATCAACATATGATAGCAACATATAGGCATGTAGTCATATATGTATATACATAAAGTATTTCAAATATCTATGTATCAAAGTGTAACCAAACATTCCTCACAAAATAAGGCAATCCAACTAGTATAAATAGTAAACCCCCATACAAAATCATCAAATCCAAAATGAAGTAAATGACTTTGTCCTAAGTGCAGTCCTCATCAATGACTCAAAATAAATTTACAAAAAGTTTTTCAATGGAATGGAATCCTCACTAGGGTCAGATTTAATTCTATTCCATCGAATGAAGGTAGCTCATTCCAAAATCTATGGCAAAGGGAAGGAGGCAACTTGTCACCAATGTCTCTCCACTAGATGAAAGGCGATAAAGAGCAGGATAAGGGTCAAGGTGGTGATGGTGAAGGACAATGGATGGAAGGTCCTACCTCATCTACGGGTGGAGGAGGTACAAATAACAGGGGATGAGCAACAAGGCAAATGGAGGACTCAATGTCCTTCCACTCAAGCTTTGGGATAGGGTTAGGGTCAGTCTCCATAGGGCGCTAGTTAGGGTTACCTGAGGATTAGGGGGAGGATTTTGGTCTAAAGGTTGTGAAGAAAGAGGAATAGATGAAGAAAAAGGAAAATGTCATTTCAATTTTGGTAGGAAAATTGAAATCTCGACCAAAATATTGTCGTTCCAGTAGAGCTTCCAGCCCTCATCTGTCATGGGTCCTACGCCTAGGGTGATCAAGCCCTTATAGATGTGTCGGTGCATTTCTGGCTCGTAAATCTACATGTTCTCCTCGCTGAGATATGATTCAAATCCTTACCTAGTCTTACTCATTTGTAGTATACAGTAAACAAACAACAAAAGAATATTCCAAAAAAAAAAAAAATACACCGAAGGGTGAGTCCAAAATACAATCAATAATCTACATAATGGCCACCATGAAAGTGAATTTAGTTCTAACATACAAGGCACTATCATGCAAATATTACGCATAATGCAATAAGTGCTATAGAAGTGTCATTCAGGAATGAGCCTACCACAACCCTGATAATAAGTGCTCACATTCCCTATTAACAAAGGTTTATTAGTGACGTGACCCAGCCATGGTAAGCTACTCCACGCCATCTGGTCATCCCTTTTACTACTCCCAAGGTTCTTCTTTGAACTTGAACAGCAATTGTGTCATGCTGTTATCTTAATACTTCTTTCCTTTCCATGTTTATTATGATGAATGATCAAACTTGATTATCATTTCTAGCATACATTACTCCACAACCACAAACACAATCAAGCAGGGTTGACTTCTTAGCTACTATATTAGAATTCATGCATATAGGCATACAAGCCAACTTTAAGAAATGTTCATTTTGAATCCCTCCTTGTTCAATTATGTCTCACTTTTGCTTAGGTGTTCCTAAAAACTCTAAGATGTCATAATATACTAAATTCATTATTATGGGTTGTCAAAATCATCATACCTAGTTTACATAAGAAAGGGTCAAACTTGGTTTCTAGGGAAGTCACCTGAATGATGCTCACTTAGTCATTCTTTATTCTCTCTCATAGTGTATAGTTCATCTATTGGTTATTAAATTAGTTTGGGGTGCATAGGTGTAGATTAACCATTATTCTCTCTTATTTAATTCCTATACATACAGCGCACAACTTGAGAGAATTCATGCAAATTCACTCATGTTCAATAGTCTAATATAGGCACGACATGGCTATCATACATTAGAGTGAAATCTTAATCTATTTGACTAAAATTTATATCAGAAAGATAAGACAACTTTACAATTAATACTGTGTCAATTGTGCAAGATGCAAAATGCTACAAAATATAAGCAACAGAGTAATTCTATTACAACTAATGTGGTAGAATCACAATTACAGAAAGGTGTAGAGGAGTGCAGTCAAATAATAATTACAAAAATTTAAAAACATACCTTTATAGTACTTGTCCCCCTAAAATCAGAATAAAATTTTGTTGCTATCTTCACTCGCAAATAACTAAAAAACTTGTAGTCCAAAAGAGATGTCAAAAAAAAAAACACAGACCATATAACATCAAATTAGTTCATTCATGTGGATATATGGCATAATCAGGTGAGTAATGCCTTTATGACTACATGTGTCATGTGTAAGGCCAATGACATCTGTCCCACCTTAACATCTTATGTATGTGTAACATGTGTCAATTATTAATTTAGTTATGTCTGTTGACTAAAAGCAACCAGTATACTTCTGTCATGCATCTCATTCTGATGTTGTTATATCCTTTTAAGAAGAGTTTACAAAATTTCTACCATTTGTTTTGCTTATTCTAATAATTTGTTTGAAAAGTATAGTATTTTAGTATTTTTTTAATTAATTTTTTTCCTACAAAATTCAAAAAAACCACGTACCATCCCCTATAATTCCTAAAATTATAAAACATTGTGAAAAAGTCAATTTTAAAAATGCCTAACTTTTATTGGGAACAAAAGTTCTAATTAAACTTCACCTATAATATTTATTTATTTATTTTGTTTTAGTTAAGCGTATTAAGCACAAACGTTGACTTATTTATGAGTATTAATATTTTTTTATTATATTAAGTAATTTTTATATTATATATAATACTTATTAAAATTTAAAATATTCAATATAATATATATTTAAATGATTATTAAAAATTAATTTAATCATTCTTCAAAAAAATAAATTTATGAATTTATTTGTTTAATATGATAAAATATTTATTCTTGTTTACATTTGTAAAATTTATTAAATTTAAAACTAGTCATATAATATATTTTAATTTAATTTTTTTTAAAAAAAAACTTATGTTAATTTGAATGTAATCAAAATTATTTGCTTAAAATTTATGTTTAAATTAAATTGATAAACTATATATTTATAATAATTTTTTATTTTTTTAACAGTTAAACTTAATAATATTATTTTAATTTTGTAAAATAAAAATCATAAAATTAAATTCATTTTAAATCAAGTTTTTAAGCGTTGACCTAAATTCCTAAACGCTGCAATTGCGACACACAGACGACAACAATTAGGGGCATTTTTATATATTTTTCTATGTTGTTGACAAAAGTGATGGAACGTGCTCTCCAATGCATCGAGATTCAGATGATGAATGAGTGAAGAATGCTGCTGCTTCTTTATTAACCCAATAAACATAAACATAATGCATTTAACATGGCGAGTTTGATGTTTCAAAAGTCAAATAATTGAACTAACTCGTGATGTAAGGTATAATCAAATCTTAAATTCGAATTTGATATTATTGGGGGAACGAAAGTAACCTCTGCTGAAACGATAGATACACCTCAAATTTCATTTATGCGTTGTTTAGACGTTAAGAATAAAATGTAACGTGATCATAATATTTTATAGATGCGTAGTTAAGACCCTGTTCAATAACATAAATGTGATAAAACTTAAGAAGTAGTTGGTATACACAAAATATTTTTTTTTGGAGTTGGTGTCTATTAATTTTTTTTATTTTAGTACTGCAAAATTTTAATCTATCTCTTGAATCAATATTTTTTATTTAAATAGCATTTTATATTTTATCTTTCTCTTAAAAATACTTGTTAAATTATTGTTATTTAAAGTTAAAATACTATTTATTGGAGCTTAATATTTTTTTTTTAGATATACTTAACGAGTTAATGTTATCGTTAAAAAAAATTGAATTGTGTGAGTTAAAGAAGATTTACTTTATTTCTTTATATCTATATTTCTATTTTTTATTAATTGAGATAATAATGAGATTATTCGTTATTTTGTTTTAGTTTAATTTTTTTTATCATTATATTTAATATTAAAATATTTATTATTTGAACTTAAATATCATTAACTTAAAATATTATTAAGAGAAAAATAAAGTGAAAAATATTACCTAAATCAAGAAGACAATTCAAGAAATAATATTAGAGTTTATTTTAAAAGTTAAAATTTCACAAGATTAAAACTAAAATAAAAATTTAATAGAAACTAATTAAAAAAAATACATTTTATAGGATTTAAGCTTTATCACTTTTGAAGTTAACATTTTATGTGATAAATATAACATTCAACATAATTTGCTTAGTGATCACTTGACGAATCTTAATTAAACATCTAATAAAAAATTTATATATATATAAAGAGAATTATTTTATTTCGTAATAACTATTATATTGTTTAATGCTTAATACTTTTTATAGACAATAAATTGGATTGTAAAATTATATAATATTATCTTAATTGTCAAACATATTAAAAATTAATTATTATTTTCTATTATAAACAAGAATATATTATTTAAAAAATAAAAAATTTAATAATTTTTTAAATTAATTTTATGTATTTTTAATTAAAATTATTCAAAAATAGTATTTTTTTATGAAAATAATTTTACTTTTTTAATATTTTTTTCTAAATTTTAAAGATGGAAATTGTTAATTAAATTTTTTTATTAATATAATATAAATTTTTTATTTTTTATAAATATTTATATTTATAAATTTAATTTTTTTTTATAACTTTCAAATTCTTCATCATGATTTACATTTATATTTATAAAAATTTATTTATTATTTAATGTAAATTTAATTTTTTTTAAATACTCATATTTGTATCTATTTAGTGTATAAACTTTATAATTTTTATATTATATTAAAAAATGATATTTAACACATTCTCAAAAAATAATTCATCCGAGAAAATTGACCGAACATATGAGATATCTTATTGATTATTAATATAATTGACCAAAATATTTTTGAAAGTCCTGGTTCTTATATTCTTAAATCGTCATGAATATTTGGTTATATGCACACAAAGATCTAAGTCACTAATAGATTTAGATGTTATTTTGATGAGTTTTGTCATTCTAATAATTTTTCTATTATTTTATTTTATATATATATATATTTATTTACTATTATGTTGAAAACCTAATTATAATAAATGAAAAATTCTAAAAATTATTTTATTATTTATTTCTATAAACCTAATTATATATATATATATTTGCTAATTAACAAGCCACGAAACAACAAAATCAATTATAAGGTTTACAATAGTTAATATACATCTTGCTTAATACTAGTGTTTGGAGAAAGAAACATTTTTTAAGTTATAAAACTCTTTATTGAACTTTCGTGGTAGAAAATAGACTATGTTCTTTCAAAGAAAAGTACACCTCAAAATACAATAGCATAGACATAGTTTTCGACTAAAAAATTAAAGAATCATAGATCCTTTACCATGATAAGTCAGGAGATTGTAAAATAAAATCTAAGTCCAAAACTTATTAAAATAACTACCTTTCGACTCATTTCTATGAAGACTAGCAAAAGAGTCTTATTCTTTGTTGAAGACTACATTTTGAGACGTTTTAGAGGGTTATGAGTGGCCTCATTCTTTGTCAAAACAGAAGGCTACATTCTCGAGGATTTGGAGAATCACATAGCCTCTTCAAAAAGGCCATATTTTGAGTAGTTTTGATAGAACGTGAAGAGGCCTATTTTTTGTTGAAAAGAAGGTGGCCTTTCAAGGAGTTTCTAAAGATTTTCCAGTCTTTGGACTGAAAATAACCAAAACTGATCGAAAAGTAAAAACTAATGGTGAAATTATTCTAAGTCTACAAAACTAAAGAACCCTCAAATTTCTTTCAGAATTGGTCAAAAAGTATAAACTAAGGGAGAAATTATTCTAAGTCCACAAGGTTCAAGGTGGAGTTTAGGAAGATGGGAAACATGACGAAAAATCATAAGGCTCGAACAAACTTCGAAGCAGTTACCACTAATTGAAGGCCAGAGACACAAAAAAAAAAGATTGTGGGCATGAAGAAACAAACGTGGAGAACAATGGTTATTGAGAAGTCATAATCATCAGTATGATCATAAACAGTTGAAGATAATGGGTAGCACGATTGAGGACTAGCACGCACAATAAGTAGTTATCAAAAAGTGCCCGCGAAAGTAGGATAGTAGTTGAGGAGCACCGTCTATAAATGTTATGAAGCTTCACTTTTTCAAGAGACAACTTTTTGCAACCAAATATTGCACCCAAGCTCTCTGCACGAAATTCTGTACCGAGCCAAATACTAGCTATTAGGAGAGTCATGGTGGTTGTTGTTCATTGTTGAGAGTAGTACGTTTACATTTTTGCAGTTTAATTCCAGTCTATTTACTTCTTGTTTATTTTACACTATTTATTTTCTATAAACGTTTATGATCAATTAATGTTGTTTCTATTCCGCTCCACTATTCCTGCTTAAGTTTATACTTGACCATATTTATTCAATCAGTTTAATTACGACACACTTAAAAGAACTCAAGAGGACCTAAAATCCAGTCCCCAGATTGCTCTTGCATTTATTTATTTACAACGTACAATTTTCACTGTAAATAACTAGACAATAAAAGAGAAGAGACAACATATAGAATATTACAATCACTCGACTCTATATGAGTCAAATGACTAACATATTCATACAATGATTAGCTTCGTGAAGAATATGACTACAATGAAGATAGTCCATACATTGGAACAAAGACCTTATTACAAACACTACACAATGAAAACATGCATTATTAACTTTGTTCTCTAAAATTAATTCTAAAGCCTCTATGAAATCACATTCTAAGATAATATTTATCAAGCTTTTAACTTTAACTAAATACAATTTAAACATAGTAGTCCACAATTTTGTTTTAATGGAGAACACTCCCATTTTATGTTCATACTTACCATAGGAGAAACAAATTAAGTGTAGTCCCTCATATTAAATATTAAATCTTTAACCAAAGACTCTAATAGATGGAATAGGCCTCCTTTTAATATCAATTTTAATACAAAATCTATCAAATTTTTTCCTAGACTATATGGTAGTATGAGAGTCAATTTTTAAAATAGTTCCTAATGAAGATCTAAGTTGCCATAAAAATTTCTCATTATATAATTCAATAAGTATTAGATCCTAATCCAAATAACTATCCTTCTAAATGACTAATCCTTAGTTCTAAAAAAGGGTCTCTATCTTTAAATAAACAAATAATAATTTAACACTAACCACACACTCTCAAATAATATTATCATATAATTTGTCATGTCAGAAAATTAAATAAAGAAAATCATTATTCAAATATAGTACATTAACGTCTCTATTTTTCTCTCATATTTTTTTTTAATCTTTTGTTCCAAAAATTTTAAACTCATAATTTTCTCTAACACCAAGATTCATAGCCATCTAAATATATTTCTAAATCGCGACACACCAGAATAATATTATCGATATTAGTATTAAGTTCATCTTTTTCAATAGATATATTAAACTTCTTTGTTATGGAAGTAATTATTTTTGTATAATTTAAACATAAATCCATGTTATCTAACACTAGAAGAAGATTATCTTTATTAGACGTAGTCTTGTATTACCACTAATAATATTAAGGAAGAATAACTTAATTTGACGAAAGAGACTTTTTTTCCGGTGCTCCCTTCAAGTGTTTTTCAACATTGCAATCCCTGACTTCAGTTTGCATAGTATTCCCATCTTGCGTATTCTCATTATTTAGAAACTCTAGGCTTGTATTTACTTGAGAAATCCCTTCCATTTTAGTTGCAGATTGGGAGAGATGGTTGTGCTCCATCTCTTTTTCACTCTCATTCATCTTCGTTGGCTTCTTTATGCTTTGATCCACTAAAACTTCTTCTACCACAAGCTTCGTCTTTCGATCATCATTCTCCCCATCTCGTTCAAAATCAAGATTTCTTAGAAAAATAAAAAATCTTCCTTTTCCCACACATTGACCAACACAAATTTAATAGGATTGAAAGTGTGATTGGTTTCAAGTTGGCCACACCAAAGTGGCATTCAAGGCATCTAAATAAAAGCTGGTTCAGTAAATTTTGGTTTGTTCCATTTCATTTCAACACAATTCTCTTTCAACAACGGTTCATGAAAGCAGTAAATGAAAGCATTGAATTCTCATAAGAAGTCGAATTCTGATTGGCGCTTGCAGAAGTAGGTGTTGAAAGGCCAAAACCCGTGACATCACCACCACAACGACGCCGTACGTATTTTTATTATATATTTTCAATTATTATAAATATAGAAATTCAATTTTTTTATGATTTTAATATAGTAAGTATTTCTATTTTTATGATCGCCAACTGGCACTCTCTTCTTTGAGTTTCAGAATTCCACCACTACTGAAATTCTCCAATCATAGCTGATATTAATGTCCGATAAATTTTTATTTAAATTTACTGCTATAACTCTACATCTTAATTTTTCATTTTACTCTTAATTTATTTTAGTTATTATGATAAATTTAGAATTCTGATTTCTAAATTCAAATTTTTATCATATAATTGAAAAAAAAAATGGAAGAGTGCTTTGAGTTGGATCCCCCGAAAAAAGGGGTTGGCGCATCATGAGCTCTCCGTTAAAGACACTAAATCACGTTCCTTTTGGTATAACCTAGAAAAAGCATTTTGATAAATAAATAGTTTTAAATAAATAAATCTGGAAATATATATTTTATGTTGTTAACAGCTCCAAATTTATTATTCCTTATTTTATATTCTCGTGTATAATTAAATGGGTTGTTTTATATAATGTGATAAATTAAAATAAAGATAGAATAGAAGAAAAACGAAATTGAAAAAAGCAATTATTATTCGATGTTTTGAGTCTAAGAGGGATTTGTCGAACGACTAATGGCTAAAGTTCAACATAATTTATTGTGTTACGCCTTTCTATATCTGCAAACAACAATTATAATGAAGCTTAAAAAATAATTCATACTCAACTCTTTTAAGAGGCGATTGAATAAAATATAGAAAAAAAGGAAAAAAATTCAAATAAACAGTGATTTTACATGCTTTAAAAATTCATTGTAATTTGTTTAATGATAAGGACAGTTAGAAATTTGTTTACGGATTAAATAATCTGTTACGCCAAGACTAGATGACTCGATTATTAGGATATGTATGACACAATATTTAACTATAGTTACACTTGTAAAAGGATGAGAACATGCCTACAAATACGTATGTTAAGCGTTGAAAGTATCCACATCTCAAATCAAACAAGATTGGTGCTTATATATTTATTTTAAGAAATGATATTGACATTTTTTTAATATACTATTTCTAACACACTTTTCACTTTTTATTAAAATTTATTAAAAATTATAAAAATATAAATAAATATTAATTTAAAAATAAGAAAGAAACACACAAAGAAAATTTTATTAATAGTAATAATAAAATTGGCCATTTTTTAAGTAAATTAAAATTTAAACTTCACCACTTAAATTAATTTAAAAAAATATTTAATATAAGTTGAATAATGGTTAAAGTGTCTTGGAGAGAGAACTTATTTCAAAATTTTTAAATAATTATATATTAAAAATATTGCATCAACTAAAGGTAAAAGTCTTAGAAATGAGTTAAATTATAACTTTGTACAATATAATTCTCTTTATTTGAAAAATGCCAGCATTCCTTTTGTTTATATGAGTAATGACAGGATCACACTTATCATTATTAGTTAAATTTATTAAAAATTATTTAAGTCACAATTTTTCATTCCTAAATTAATAATTTTCTTTCACAATTTTTAGTTTTTAATAAATTTTAACTAATAGTAAAGGGTGTGTTAGGGAGAACGTGTTTCTAGCATTCTTGTTATCCATATGAGTAATGCTAGTAATACATTTTCTACCACTGGTTAAAACTTATTAAAAACTACAAAAATCATGTGTCATACTATTTCTCATTCCTAAATTAATGTTTCTCTTTTATATATTTTTAGTTTTCAATAACTTTTAACTAATAGTAAGTGGTGTGTTAAAAAAGTGTGTTGCTAGTATTCCTTTTATCTATGTTGTCATTTTTTTTGTTATAAGTGATGACATGATTGTAGGAACAATGACTTATATTTTCAAATAGTTTCAATATTTAACACTCGGACTTCAATCACGAACAATGACTTAGATTTCACCATCCCAAATGGTTCAAATATTGCTTCCATAACCTAACAACATACTATGAAGAAAAAAATTAATCTCATCAACCAAAAAGTTCTCTTATAAAATAGTGTAACTTCACTTTTATCTCCATTAGTAGATATATTATTTGCCATGTCAATTGAACTATCTTCACTGGTTCAACCTCTACACACACGTTCTCTATCCATTCCTTACTTCCTTACTTCTATAGTGAGAATTGAATGAAATCTATTGTGAGAAAATAAAAGGAGAAAGAAATAATATTACAAAGATGTGATTTTGTTGATGGAAACCATGTTACGATCAAGCCATAATACAAAAGTAAAGAGGAAAGAAAAAGACATAATATAATATTTTCAAAGAAATAAGGGAACATTTAGTACTTTAGAGACTCAAAAAACAAAATGCAAGGAAGCAAAGTAGACAAAAATGCATAAAAGTATAAATAAAGAAGAGAAATCAGAGAGAAGGAAACTAACCCTTAAATCTTCCATGCTATTCTCTCACACTCACATCACCTTTATTCCTTGATTCTTACTGATGGCCTCCTAATTTAGTTACTCTTAACAAAATTGTGGCCTTTTTCTCTATTTTTCATATCATGTCCTGCTTGTTGGCTTAAGCCCTATTCTATTTTGTGCGTAATATAACATTTCCTTCTCCTTCAAAATTGACCTTGGTCTCAAGGTCAACAGTAAGGCATTGCTACTACAAACAGTCCCAAAACTCTCAAGTTAGAGTAGTGATACCATCCTGTTGAACTAGCACTTGAGTTATGTAACTCCCCAAGTTTTGTAATCTATTTGATTATTAATAAAAATATGTAAATTACTATTCAATGGGCATTTGACTTGTGTGGTGACATGAATATGTGTGTCAATACATATAGATGTGTATATATTTGTATATTATGGTTGAGATGTGAGTGTAGACTTCTGATTTAGCTGAAATTGATTGAAAAAAAGGCTAAGTGTGTGCTACAGGAACATTCTCGTTGTAGTGAAAGGATCCTCGCTGTAGCGAAAAGATCCTGGACAAATGGCATGATTCTATTGTATTCTCATTGTAGCAAGCGGTTCCTCGCTGCAGCGAGAGGACAATAGAGAGAGTATATTTCTAGGTGTAGTCTCGTTGTAGTAAAATTATACAAAAACTAAAGTGCAGTTTCCTCTGATATTTTTACTGTAGCAAGAAGAAGTCTCGTTACAACGAGAGATACCTCGTTACGGCGAGAAATGTCTCACTGTAGTGAGAGTGTTGCGAATCCTAGGGTATTTAAGGGGTTTAGGGTTCAAAAAATTTATTTTTCACCTTTCCTCTCATCTCTTCTTTGATTCTCTCAACCTTCAACCCTTTCTCACTGATTAAATTGCCTCCAAAGTCATTTGGGTGCAAGATTGAAGGTTGGAATCACGTTTAGAATATTTAGAGGTATGTTCTATGAACTAGGATTTACGTTTTTTGTTCTTTCACCAATCTCATCAGTTACTCGTGGATTATTCCATGTATTTAGGACGAGGATATGTATAGAGAGTTATTCAACCATTGATTTGTATTGTGTGTCTTCAATCCGAGGTAAGGGAGAACTCTACCCTATCTCTTTGAGTTTGATTATAATGTTAGATAATGAAATATAGTTGAGGTAGAACGTAGGAAGATGTATGTTTTTAGTGAAAATTCGTGTGAAGTATGATATGGTAAGTAATGGATGATGTGTGTAATGGAATGAATTTGATTGAATAGGATTGTGAGGGAATTGTGGTGTGTTTGAGTGTAATGTGACCAATTATATGTTTACATGCAATGTGTGAAGAGGAAAACTATTATATGATAAAAAAATATGGGTGGATGTATGTTTTAACATGCCATTGGTTGATGATGAATTATATGAAATGGGTGAGAATATGTGTGAATGACATGTTGAGTATGATTGTGATTGTGTTTGACATGTTAGAAATTATGAATGGTTACAGCGATACACTGGAGGTGTGGAAGATGAGGGTAGTAAAAATACCTTGGAGAAGAGAGACCAGTGGTGACACCAATAGTGATTGTGGATGCATCATAGGCCACATACTCTCCTCCTGACTCGGTCTCTGACTAACACCTTTGTTGAGGGACTCATGATCGCACACTTTGTATCCGTGACGCAGGGGCTAACCGGCAACCATCCATGGTATGAAACTGAGTAAGTCTCTTAGGTTGAGAGCGTCAGGAAACTATGATCACAGTGTCATAGTGAGCGCATGTGGGTGTTGTATGTGGATTGTTTGATGGTGTAGTGAGCGTACCTGTATGTGAATTAGAGTGGAATGTCGAAAAGTATTATTTTGTGTTTTTTTATGCTTGATTTGAATTATGTTAGTAAATGCTTAAAACGTGCAAGATGAGTCTTTGTGCTTAAGTATGATAGTGTAGAGTACTCACCGTAAGATTGAATAATCATAATCAAAGGCGAGCTCACAATAGCTATAGATTCTTTCTGTTGGCCTCTAACGGAGTAACTAAGGACTTAAAAGGTCTAAATGTGTATGATTCTCCATATTTATCCTTAAACGTTGCTTTCTCTATATGCGTGTAAGGTCAAGGGAATAGGATTGAATTAGAGAGGAGGGAATAGGGCCCGAGGGAAAAGAAGACTGCAGAAGGAGCTTGACACCATTGAATCAAGTGTTGAAAGACTAAGTATGAAAAAAGAATCCCCAGATGATAGGGGGCCAAAACCACCGTTTAACTAGCTCTTTCGACATCCTGCCGGGAGTATGGATCCGTATCCGTCACTCACTCTATTAAGCGGGGCAGGTAGTATTCGATAAGCAGGCAGGTTTGGGAAACTAGCACCAGGTACTAGGTAGATGGCATGCAAAATACTCCTCATCGGTGGTAAACCATGGGAAGAGCATCACCAACCAGCTCCTTCCAATCTTTTAATAGTATCTGAATGAAGAAGATCAAGACTGAGTCCAAGATCAGTGAACTGGAGGGATAAAACTGCTATAGGACTTAAAAAATTATTTTTGAAAATTGTGATGTATTAAAATTAGTCCTGTGATGTTTATTTTGATGTGAATTTGTAACCCTCCCTTATTTTGAAATACTTTATTAAAACCATATATTGAGAACTGTTGAATGAAGTTTTATTATTCCTATTTATTAAAAAATTAATTTATTTCAAAAATTAAATTAAGGTGTTACAAGTCGTCTCCCATGTATCATTAAGTTTAATTTGACACACATCCAAAATACTAACAGACTGAGTCAACAGGCTTTCAAAGGTGGACAACAACAACAATGGAACATATTGGGTTGAAGGTTCTCCCACACATGATTTTAAGAAGGACATGTGAAAAATCAAGTGAATTTTGGACTCTAAAGGAAGTGACAACTTATAAACAATTGAGGCAATCTTCTGAATAACTTGAAGTAGTCAAAAGTAATGCATACCTAATTTTTGGTTACTACAATTTGATGAATAACTAGTAATAAGGTTGCAATTTGACAAACACGAAATTGTCTTCTAAGAATTTCAAATCACAACAATTCTATATGCATACTTCTTCATTTTTAATTGAGCATGAGCAAGGTTGCATTTTAGTTAGTCCAATAGTTATTCTTGAACATCTAGAGGAATATCACCAGCCCATGAACAAGGAAGGATAGTGAGGGGATCACAACCATAAAGTAGCTTAAATGGTGTCATGCTAAGAGAGGTATGGAAAGTCAAATCGTACCAAAAATAAGCCAATGGTAAGAAAGAGACCCATAACTTCAAATTGTCATTGACAAAATAAGGTAGATGTAGTTCCAATCATTTGTTCAAAACTTTTGGTTGTTCTTCAGACTAAAGATGATACATAAAGGACATATTTAGTGAAGTTCTTTGCAATCCAAAAGATATGTCCAAAAGGCACTTGTAAATACCTATTAATGATAAAAAAAAAAAAAGATTTTAGGACCTCGTGTAACTTGACATCATGTGAACCAAGGTTTAAGCCACTTGGCAAGTAGTAAATGTAGCAAGAATGTGATACTCTTAATTTCTTATTTAGTTTATATAATAATTTATGATGAGATAAAGAAAGTAAAAGGATTTGTTATACATGTAGTATGAAAATGTGATAAAATTAAAAGTTTCTTTGCATGATTCAATTTACAAAAAATATCCAAGGGTATTTGAAAACTACAAAGGTTAAATTGTACCTTACTAAATAAATTTACACTGGAACAATAAGGATACATACATCATTTGTATTTCATTTATATACAAGAGTTTAAGAATTACATATCATTGTCAAAATATATTAGGACTTATTTACACATTTACAATATAAAAAATAGTCTAAGTCCTAAAAAGCAATCATTATCCATACCAAAATACTAAGGATACGATCCTAGTCGTCGCCTCCAAACTAGTCATCTATCTCTGCCAACTCCTTTGGTATCAAATCCTCATCAGTACTAAGATCTTCAATGTCAACGATGTCCTTAGTACCTGTTATCAACTCTTAAGTAAAAGTACCTTGTCCTCCTATCTAGTCTTGGTCGTGGAAAGTATATACGTAATTTACCCCGTCTGGCATCTGTATCATACCTTTGTGTATGCATAAGCTAAAAGTGTGGTGGATCCTACCACTAATAGAGTAATCAAAAGGAATATTATACCTTATTGACATCTCAAGAGTGAATACATCACCCATTACACTATTATTATTTATAACAAACTTATAGTGGTAGAACTGTTGTCACTATCTAAATACATAGTTCAACCTACTATTTACAAACCATACCACTAGTCTAATTAGTTTATGAGGGTTTGTCATCCTTATTCTCTAAAAATATTAGTAAAGATGATTTCTCTTCTCATCATTAAAACATAATCAAAATATTTTTATATCATCAAAACAATAGCAACACATAAAAAAATTTATAACACACACAATTCAACCATACAATCATAAAATTTCTCTTTCCCAATTATACACTTCTTCGTGCACTGTGATCACAAATATTCGATATCTCCAGCACTTTATGAGGTCCTACACGAATAAGTGAATAGTCATCAATTAACCCATGCACGCAAATGTAACGTATACAATAATAGGCCCATTAGAAAAAGTATAGTCAAGAGTCTAGTCAGAAAATGAGTGTGAGGTTATGTGACGCATTTGCTCTCAAATAGATTATGTACACACATGTGAATGTCATTCACCTTCCTATATTTCTCTCAGATTTCTAAAATATTCTCCAAACTTTATACTCCCAATGTATTTGTCACTATTCACACAAATTCCTTCATCATCTCTTATTCATAATACACTTCTTTTCATTTCATTCTCATCATTCAACTAAAAAGATCATGTCTAAGTGAGGCACTTCCAAACTAAGTCCATATTTTATTTATATGACAAATATACAATACAATCACTCATACTCAATCAAATATTCATCATCAATTTTCACAACATTTAAATACCATTCAAACATACATTTACAGGCAAGAAACACACCATAGCACTATACGTTAATGATGAGATAGAGTTTTCCTTACCTTGAAATAAAGAGTTGGGAGAAGATTTGTGAAGGATATCATCCAAGAGACTGAGTTCTTCTTATACACATCACAAGAGAGAGCATTTTTAAGAACATAGAAAACAAAGAGAATAAAACAGAGATTGGAGAATTGAGCTTCAAAGAACCTACTTGGATTTGGTTGGAACGAGTGTTTAAGTCTGGATTGAAGGAAGGCTCGGGTTTAAAAGAGGTTTCTCTAAGAAAGGTAGATGAGAGATCAGAGAGAATGAGAGAAAACATGACTTGGATTTTAATGCAAGTTTTTAGAATGAAAATCTCTTAAATATCAGTCAAAGCTCATGAATTCTTGCTTGAGCAAGATCCAGTCTCACCTATGCGAGATCTCTCTCTCCTGGAAGAAAACATCAGATAATGGTTTTTCAAATTTTTACTGAGATTCTTGCTTGAGCGAAAGGTATTCTCGCCTGGGCGAAGGGTAGTCTTGCCTGAGTGAGAATAGGTCCAAAGAGCTCCTTATTCACCTTATGCCTTCTCGCCTGAGTGAGACTCAAATCACCTGAGCGAGAATACTTTTGAATGCCTGGTCTAGAAAATCCAGTCTCGCTTAAGCAAGACCCTTTGCAACTACTAACATTCATACACTTCAAATTTAAAATAAAATCCAATAATAAATAGTAATTAATAAAGTAATCATGAAAAAGAGGATGTTACAAGGAAGGAGAGTGAAGTAAGCAAATTTAGATAACTAATCAATAATGACCAGGATCACAATATAACCTTTAGAATTCAGAAGCCCAATGATGAAATCCATAGCCACGTCATCCCAGACTTTGTTTGGAATAGGAAGCGTGGAAAGTAAACTTGCAGGGTGAAGCTGACAAGGTTTAGCATGCTGACAAACCTGACAACTACTAATAAACTCCTTGATATCGTAGTGCATTCGAGGCCAGGAAAAATAAGAGGTAATGATAGTATAAGTACATAAAAATCTAGCATAAACCCCAATGTTAGAAGTATGAAATTCTAAGAGAATTTTGTGAATCAAATCAAGACAATTCGAGGCAACCATGGCATAATTTTTCTAGTATGATAACCCATCGTGAAATCAATACGAAAAAAGAAGCCTATATCCGTATGAAACTGCTGTAGAATGGAAGAGTTAAATGTCGAAGAAGGTTGAGTAGAGCAAATGTCATTTATCAAAAAGGCATGTGGTGAGGAAACAACAAAGTAAAAACTTCTTAAGAGTACATCTGCAATATGGTTTCTGCGGCTAACTTTATACTCAACAGGAAAATAATAGCCCAATAATTTGTACAATAAAGCCACTTGGTCAAGAGTCTGAGTGGTTTGATTAGTGATATTGTGCAAATTGCGATGATCGATGCAAATGAAGTAATTGCTCAACAGGTAATGTAACGCCTCAAATTTTGGTAATATTAATTATTATTATTATTCTTATATATATATATATATATATATTCATATGTGTGTTGATTTATTTAAAAATGATGTTTTATGTGTATTAATTACATGGATATGTGTATGTATGACTGGTTAAGCTGAAATGGGCTAAGTGCCTAAGTACAGGGCGAGATACTGAGTTGTTCTCGCTGCAGCAAGAGGATTTTCGCTGTAGCGAGAAGGCCTTGGGAGGAAGGACCAGAACTGCCGCCTTCTCGCTGTAGCGACAAAGCGACAGTTTGGGGTGCATTTCTGGGTGCAGTCTCGTTGTAGCAAGATTCTGCAGAAACCAAAGTGCAATTTTCTCTAGTTTTATCGCTGTAGCGAGAGGGCATGTCGCTGTAGCGAGAATACCTCGCTGTAATGATAGTGTTGCGACCAGAAAAAGATTTAAAGGGAGTTAGGGTTCAGGGAGAGTAATTTCTCCCTCTCCCTTTGAAATCCCTTTGATTCTCTCACTTTCAAACTTTATTCCACCGATTAATTGCCTCCAAAGCCGTTCGGGAGCGAGATTGGAGTTTGGATTTGTGTGGGGAACGCTTGGAGGTGAGTTTTAAACGGTTAAGGTTTTCGTTTTTCCTTCCCTTTCTCTGTTCTTGGTAATTTTCGAGGTTCTCATGGAATTCTTCCATGTGTTTAGGCCGAAAGCCATGTGGGGAGCATTTCCGTGATTGAGTTCAGGCGTGGGTCTTCAATCCAAGGTAAGGGGGACTCTACCCTACTCCTTTATGTGTGATTTGCTGATATTTTGTATGATATTGTAATGTGGCTGAGTAGAGAGTAGGAAATTGCTGAGATATGTGATGTGGGTACTTGTGTTGTTTATACATGTGTGTATATCTGAATGAACATTGTGAAAATGTGAGCCCGAGGGTCGTGTAATATGAATGGAAATAGGCTAAGGGCCGTGTGGCATGAATGAATTGTGGGCTATGTGCTGTGAAAATGAAATGTGGGCCTAGTGCCGTATAGTTAAACAAATATGGGCCTAGTGTTGTGTGTTGTTAAATGTGGGTTATGTGCCGTATATTGAAATATGTGTGAATAGGCGTATTAGCGCCATTGTAATGTGTTGTGAATGGTTCAGCGATACATTGGGGTATGGGAGATGAAGACGGTAGAAATACCTTAGGGAAGAGGGAGTGATGGTGACACCGACTGCGGAACAGGTGCACCACGGGCCACACACTCTCTTCCTGACTAGACCTCTGACCACTATCTTTGTTGAGCGACTCGTGACTGCCCACGTGGTATCTGTAAGGCGGGGGTAACCGGCGACTATTCATGGTGTAAATCTGTGATCATAGTAATATAGTGAGTGTGGCTGGTATGCGTATGCATGAATTTGTGTTTTGTACTTGTGAATGTGTTTGTTTAATGTATTGGAATGTTCTGAAGGTGAGACTCTACGTTTATTGTGTGTTTTGGGTAGTGTAGAGTACTCACCCTTACATTCATTTTTCAGGTAACCAAGACGATAAGCACCAGGCTCAATGAAGGGACGAATGGACTGCTATAGGACTTAGAATTTATTTTGAAAACGTTGTAATTGAACTAGTCTTGTAGCAGTTATTTGATATTAAGTTGTAACCCTTCACTTATTTCGAAATCTTTTATAAAAATCTGGTTATCCGATTTGTAAAATTATTATTTAATTGAAATTAAATTTAAAGTGTTACAGGTAATGTCAGAATTTAGCCACAACCTCAGTTATGGCAAAGTTCACATACGTATGTCAATTTCTATTAGTATCCTAAAAGATAACTTCTTGGAAAAAAATACAATAGGATGCTCATCTTGAGATAGCACCACGCTAATGCCAAGGCTAAAGGCGTCTATTTCAATAATAAAAGGCTTGTTGAAATCAAGCAAATGTAAAACAAGAGTTGTAATGAAAGCCCTTTTGAAGGTTTCAAAAGCCACATGTGTATCCATCCTAAAGCAGAATCATATGATCTTAAGAGTGGGTAGGGAAGAGGGCAATCCTTTCATGCTATGTTTGTATGTTACTTTTAGGAGGAGAGAGGAGGCGAAAGGAGGAGTTAGTGGAGTTTAACCCTCGTTTGGAAGTTAACTAATAAGGAGGGGGAAGGGTTAGGAAATTCTTTTAAACCTCCCAAAATCTTTCTAATGATAATTTTTTGAGTTTTTTCAATTATGAATGTTTTTCTCTCTCCCACTCTTGTGCTCTTTCTAGATTAAGATTCTATTTTTTCAAAATATATTGGTTTTTAAAGTGAATTTTTTTTTAAATATAAATATATATATATATATAATAAAATTTTTAATTTTAATAATTTTAATTTTTAGATAAAGAAAAATATTTAATTTTTTGTATTTTTTGAAATAAAAAAATATAAATAAAAGATATAAAAAATAATAATGTCATTTATGATTAAACCTTTAATTACTCTCTCCTCTTAATATTAAACATCTAAACAAGAGAGGAGTTTAACCTTTATTCTCTTCTCTTCCTTCCCCTTTCAAACTCTTTCATTTCCTTCCCCTTCAAACATCTAAACAAAGCCTAAGAGAAGCAAACACAGCGTTGTACTCAAGTAAAAGGTGAGCTATATTCGCAAGAATGTGGATGTATAAAAGCCTTTTTGTCAAATGATATACAAGGATTCTTTTAAAACATAACAAATTTTTTTTTCTAAATATTGTATAAAAATGAAGTTAGTTTTGACTAAAACCATATTTAAAACTAGTTTTAACTAAAACTGGATTAAAAACCAATTTTATACCAAATCTAAATTTTAAAATTGATTTTAAACAGATTTTTTAAAAAATAAAATAAAATAATTTAAAATTCAATCCATATAATTGGATTCAAAATGAATTTGGATTGGTTTTGTATAAATCCAATCCATGAACACTCCTAATTATAAAGAAGTGTAGATTTAAATTTAACCATTAAAGAATATAAAAATATATTTTAATTAAATATAATATAATATTAATATAATTTGAATAAATGAGATTTTTAAAATAGGAAAATGTGACGGTAGATAATCCATTTTGTTTGAATAGTAATTGAAAAATTTTGTAAGAAATTGTTACCTTTGAATTACTAGGACTCAAATAACAATTTCTTATGCAACTATCTACAATATTTAGTTAAAACAAACTTTAAAATCGGTTGGACTTGATTATGGATTGGACTTTTATATTTAGATCTTTTGTACACACCTATCTACAATAAATATAACACTTGAGAGACGATTATAATTTTTATTAAAGTTTAAAGAAATAATTTATTAATATTAATTCTAAAGTTAAAATTAAACATATAAAAGAAGTATATTTTTATTAAAAATATATATATTTATAATGTAATAAGTGATTTTTTTAATAAAATATCATTGTTATTAGTTGTTTGAATTTAATTTTAAAGACTAAAGTTAATATTTAAAAAATACAAAATTTTCTCTCACTGTAAATGTATACATGTATGTGTAAATTTAATTTTCTAACATGTAATTACTTGTATAAACAATTTTTTTAGTCATTATCTCTATCTACCACATTAACAAAAATTAATTTTATAACTCGTTATATAATAATTGCTTACTTTGAAGCAATTTCCATTAAAAAATTCTAAATCTTATGTTTGCAATCAAACCATGTCGGTTGCTTAGATTCACAAAGAGATCTAAATTTACATAAACACGTATTTAAATCAAAGAAACTATATAAATGTGGGACACTAAATTGAAAAAATAAATGTCATCAACTTGAAGAAAGATAAAGCAATGGGAAACCAAAATGTTATTTTGTCTCGCAATAAATGAAGCAATAACTGTATGTATAAATGGAAGAAAAACGCAGCTATATATAAAACATGATATTTCGTAAATTTCATTTTCGTATTCAATGTGCTATTAACACAACCCCACTTATAATAAGTTGAGTTGTCGTATCAAAACTGAAAACAAATACCACCACAATCCAAAAATATGGTAAAGCAATCTTATAAATTTAGATATTATTTACCAATTAAATTAAAATTTTATTTCAATAAAATATTTATATTTAGTGTTATCACCCGTTATTAAAAATAAATTAAGATGAAACTGTTACCAACAGCTAAAAAGTTTTAGTCGATTTTGGAAAAGGAAGAAGCAGTTTATTATCTCATACTTTACATTTATTATTTAAAGTATTTTAATATAAAATAAAACTTTTTTTTTTGTGGTTAAGAGTTAATATCCCATGCAGAGTACTTCTGGACATGCTTTTCCTTGTTCACATGGAATTGATGGTGATGCCGACGGCAACCAGCAAAAGCAGCACTCCCCATCAATGCGCGACAAATGGCTATCGACTTTTATACCATATTTTAATATACTAGTACAAAATTACAACAAAACTTATTTGTTTTTATATTTTTTATAAAAACAAAATGTTTTGTTTTTTCTTTGTAAAATAAAAAAATAATATTTAGTTTTAAAATAATTAAAGATACTTAAGAGAATATATTTTTATCTTTTGAAAAAATAATTATTAATCAAGAATCAATCGATAAATATGATATAATAAGATATAATAAAATATAAGAGTGAATAAAAATATAATAAGATCAAAATAGAATAAAATTTTGACAAAATAAATATATTATATTATTCTATTTAGTGTATGATAAACTTTATACCGGAGAAAAGAGTTAAATAAGTTTACATCATATTAAACGTTAAAAACTTAGAATAAAAGGATTATCGTGTCTTTTTTTCTTCTTCTTAATTTATCCACTAAATAAACTCAAAACATACATGATAAACAAATGTATATTTCTATTCATGTATATAATTATTGGTGATATTTAAAATTAACTTTTTCCATTATCTTTCTTTATTTTTTTTAAATATAATAATCACACATAACTTTAATCACCCCAATGCAATAATTATGTTATTTCATAATGCATCTGACCTTTTTTTTTTATACTTTTGAGTAATATACAATATTTATTTTCAGTATTTTAAAATTCTAATATTTTTCAGTTATTTTACAATATAATTTTTATCTAGTAAAATAATTCAACATCAACTAAATATTAAAAAGTTAGAAAATTTTCTCATCAACCCTAGACTCTATAAAATAAACCTATCTAACTAGGCTCGTTTAATTTTGTTCGATAAAATGTAAGACTTAGAGTTATATTTTAAATTTAAATTAAATTTAAATCTTTCTAACTTAATTTTATTAAACTTAATATGAGTTAAGTATATAAAAATATGTAAAAAAATAAATAAAGTTTTACCTATTTTAAATATCTATTTTACATTTGAATTAAATCCATACTTTTTTTAAATATCTATACAAACGCACATCTTATATATATTTATTGAGTCTTTGCATAAAAAATTAACATATATTATTAATTAATTAATTTTGTTAACGTGTGTCAATGATATATAATAAAAAAATTATAATATTTAATGATATAATAATATTTTTTTATTTCAATAAAAAATATTATTAATTACTCAATTTTTCTAATATAGTTTAATGATACATAATAAAAAAATTTATTAAAAATTATAATTGTTAATATTATCAATGCATTAATTTTTATAATTGTCAATAAATTTTTATTATATAATTTTATTGTGTAAATTTAAACTCATATTAACAACATTATTATTTAAAATATTCAAAAAATAAATTAGTTACATATTATTAAAATATTTTGTATTTAAATACATAAAAATGATATCAGATATAATAAACTTGTGAATACATCATAATAAAATAATTATATCAACTATTTACAAAATGCTATAATATATTTTAAGATCATTCATGAGAAAGGTATGTCTTTATTCATTATTTAAAATTAATTTAAAAAAACATTGTTAAAAATATTGAAATATTTTTAGGTGTCTAATAATTAATTTTTCAATTAATTAACTATAAAATCAGTATTGTTATGTAAGTCGGTAAATAAATAAATGAAATTATAAATGATTGGTTATTGAAGTAAAATATAACCTTAAATAGATTTTCGAAAAACAAGTTTCTTTTAAATATAATATTCTGGGAGAGAATAAAAGGATAGGAAGATATGGTAAAAATAAAATATTTTTTTTAAAGTATCTTAAAAAAGATAAAAAAAAATGAATATACTAAACAATATTTTGAAAATTTAATAAGCATTGATAATGTAATTAAAAAGTGATATATTAGATGGATGTAGTTTTAGTAAATAATATAGAGGAAGTAATTTTAAATAACAAGGAAAACTTTTGAAATACAGTGTTGTATTTTTAAAATTATATAACTCATTCAATTACAATTATTTCTATTTATAAAGAAAAAAAAAAGATGAAAGTTTTTCTCCTTCCAAAGTCTACACTTTCTTTTCACCGATTATCATTATTTAAATTTTAATATAATTTCTTAACCTGATAAAAAGTATATACTAATTTTTTTAGTAAAAATAAAATATTGATTTATAAAGACATATTAAATTTTCTAACTTTTAATAAAAAAATTATTGCATATAAACTTTTATATAGTATTAATAAAATAGTAATTATGCTTACTATTATTATTTATTTAAATTCAACTTAAAAAATTAGATTAAATGCTTTTCAAATTATAATAAAAAACTGAAATTTTTAAATCTAAAAAAACAATATTTTAAATCAATATAATCCAGACACGCCGCTGGAGTAAGCTATTATCGCCTTACGTCAACGTTAGAGGTATTAATGGGCGCAAACAAAAATCATAGGATGGAAATTTGAGGCACCACACGATTAAAAAATCCCAATCTGATGGCGTTGACTGCTACGACTCCGACTCAGCAGTGTTCTCAACACGGACGCGTCGTATGTTAGCAAAATTCATTTATAGTCTGATTCGAGTTCTCCTTCTCATTTGTCTCCCTCTCTGTCCACCCGGCTCTTTCTCTTTCCGATTGTTTTCGTTTTCTCTAAATTTCCAGAGTTTTCAAACGCCCTATTATCTCTCACCGAGATTTCAGAACGAAAAACAGAAACGAAAACTTCCTAAAATTTCTCAGTTGTCGTTTATTTCCGTTTCGATCCTCCAACGACGTGGTTTCAGCTTCGCGTTTAATTTAATCTTGCTCTGATAATCTATTCCCTGTTTTCCTCTCGGTTTGGTGCTTGATCCCCGCTTAATTCCAGGGTGCAACCGTTACACAGAGCTTTCAAACTGTTTCAATTTACCGGGAATTCGAACAAGAGATTGGTTCTTAGCTTTCTCTGTTCGAATTCTTTGGACGTTCGATTCGTTGTGTTTTTGGCGTCATTCTCACGAATTCGCAGGCTCTTCGAAATGCTGCTATCGAGAGTTATGGTGAGGATTTTGCTATATTATTTTGCAGTCACGTGGACCAATTTCTCTTTATGCTTTTTTGATATTCTGTTTTGAAGATTTTAGCCGAACCTAAACAAAGATCCTTTCTAAAACTGCATGTTATAATTTCCTCTTAGATTTTTTACTAATGCAAATTTTGAATTATGCACTTTATATCTAATGACGATTTTTTCTTAGTTCGTTTTCTTTTTTTATTTTTTAAAGTTCTGCATCTGAAATTGAATCATGATATTTGACTGGTGTGAGTTTTGTTTCTGGTTTTGGAAAATCTTACACGCTTGTTTGTTGCTCCGATTGCAGAGATTCTTTTGATGGTGAGATCCGGAAGTTCTTAAAATGGACAGCACGGAGAGATAAATTTGTAGCGTAAATTAACTTTGGACTTGGAGACTCAGCAATAATCTGAATTTGTGTAAAATCTGCTTCTACAATTATTCGCTGTGGACGGTGGACAAAATGGTTTCTGAAATCAGTTCTGTTGTTTCGAAATTGCAAATGCTATCTACTTCGGACCATGCCTCCGTTGTCTCTATGAACTTATTTGTGGCACTTCTATGTGGTTGTATTGTCATTGGCCATCTTCTTGAGGAGAATCGGTGGATGAATGAATCTATTACTGCCCTATTGATTGTTAGTGTTCACTTTCCTTGAGCTTGTTTGCCAATAAATTGTTATAAAGAATGCTATCCTTTAAGAGGCATTAAATTGATGCTAAGTTTGGGCAATAATGGATCCAGCTTCTTCTTCTTTTTGATTGGATGGTGATTAAATTTCGTATGGATTGTTTCAGGGTCTTTGCACTGGCGTGGTCATTTTGCTGTTTAGTGGTGGTACAAGCTCGCATATTCTTGTTTTCAGTGAAGATCTTTTTTTTATATACCTTCTGCCGCCTATCATATTCAATGCTGGGTAATTTTCCTTTTTTACAAACCGTAAACTGATGACAAACTGAAGCTTATTTGCAGTCATCCCAATATGATAATTGGAAAGTATTTAGAAGGTCTAGATTATCCCTGATACTATAGCATACTTTAACGAATAATGCACATCTTTATTATTTATTTATTTTTTGTTGAGAAGAACTCTTTTTCTGCAGAACCAGTCATTTCTAACATTACATACATCATGACATAGAACTTTTGGGAGCATAATCTGCAGAGTCTAGGTGTTTCAAATATACCTGATATTCAGTTGTACAAGTGACTTGCACTCTGTTCACTTGTACTTGTACTTGAGTCCTAAGTTTGTGGATTTCCCTATTTTATTATTTCAATATTATTGAAAATTATACAAAAATAAATTATACTTTTCTTCTTGGCTCTTTCTTGCAGATACCAAGTGGTTTCATCTCTTCTGAGTGATAATTATTTACGTGACTGTATAGTTAAAAGACATCAATTTTGTTTACCCATGTTATGACATGAATTGTATTATGCCGTATGAAAAACTTTGAAATCATATTATCTTTCCCTCCTAAAATCCTTGTTCTGCACTTTGAAAATGCATATATTATTCTTGTCTGTTAACTTCATCATGTGTATTACAGATTTTAGTTTTTATTTTGTTATGAATTTGTTCTCTGTAATTTATTTCAGGTTTCAGGTGAAAAAGAAACAGTTTTTTGTTAACTTCATCACGATCATGTTATTTGGTGCTATTGGTACATTAATATCTTGTACCATCGTAACTTTTGGTATGCATTACTGCTTTAAATGTATTTATTAGGTTTTTATTTAAGATTTAACATTGTAAGACAATAATTTGTAAGCTCAGACAATTAGTTCATTATAATTTGGAAGCTTTTTTTGGTTTAAAATACTTATTGATCAAGTAAAATAGATAATTAATTTAAGGAAACTGACTTCAGAGATATTTGTCTGGTTCTACTGACTTAAATTTGAGCTATTATTTCAGGTGCCACCCAAATTTTTAAGAAGTTGGATGTTGGTCCACTGGAATTAGGGGATTACCTAGGTATTTTACTTGTCAATCTCATCTGTGTGGCAATTTCATTCAGTGTAACACTTTGACTTACTAATTTATGATAATTTTCAGCAATTGGTGCAATATTTTCTGCAACAGATTCTGTTTGCACATTGCAGGTTTGAAACAATATATTTTTTGCATTCTTCCTGCAACTAAAAGGTATCACTGCTAATTACTGAAGTTATAAATGATGATGCAGGTGCTAAATCAGGATGAGACACCTTTGCTGTACAGTCTTGTGTTTGGGGAGGGTGTTGTGAATGATGCTACGTCAGTGGTGCTTTTCAATGCAATCCAAAGCTTTGACCTCAACCAACTTGACCCTACAATTGCTTTGCACTTTTCGGGCAACTTCTTGTATCTCTTTATTGCAAGCACAATGCTTGGAGTGTTGGTAAATGTCTTTCTCCCTCTATTTCTCTCATGCACACATCACATATACACCTAGTTGATTTGACTTGTGGCTCTGTTCTAATGTATCTATCTCCATCACCTTGTAGACAGGTCTACTTAGTGCTTACATTATTAAAAAGCTGTACATTGGCAGGTATCTTCTTGACATTTTTCCATTTCATAGTCTGTTCAGCAGTAACTGTGATGTTATTCCATTGTTTTGTACTATACATGCAGTTTATTCATAGTAAAATTAAGTTGTGGACTATTCTATGATAAGAATTAAAATCCCTGCTTCAGCCAATCTCAATTTAAGTATTGTCTGTTATCTAAGCCTGCAGTTTTATGATTATATTGAACTTGCTTTGATTGTTTGAACTTTGAAGTAACCTTCTATGTTGATTGGTGCATTCGGGCTTGAAACCAGAACATGAGGTTCATCATTATTGTATTTTATAATGAGGATTCATCTGGTTAACTGTTTTAAATGGAATGCTGCCATTGTAAATGAATTTATCCTACATAAATAATAACCTGAAGGAGGGATATCAGTAAAAATTAAATTGCATTAGACTTTTTGAGCATATTAGTTTCTAGTATGAATTATAAAACATACTGCATCCTTGAATTCTTGTTGGGTATGAATTGTTGTCATTTTTAGTTGTCTTAATTTTCTGTTCCTTTTTAGGGAAAAAAAGCTGCATTAGTTATCTGGGATCTCTTAATAACTTGCCATCTCTGTCTGTGTACTGTCAATTTGTGTGTTTCTATCTTGAGTGTTAGGTTTTTAGACCCTTTTTTCTGGTGAATACATAGTTTTTTAGACATATGCAGGATGATTTGAAACAACTCTTTACTTAGATTGAAAAAATTTCTCCTTAATTTCAGGCACTCTACAGATCGTGAGGTTGCTCTTATGATGCTAATGGCATACCTCTCCTACATGCTTGCTGAAGTAAGTTTTAAAGAATTTTAGTTATGTTTTCTGGATGCTCCCAACATTTGTCATTAGCATGATGCTGATGCATATACATCTTCTGCAGTTATGCTATCTGAGTGGCATTCTCACTGTATTCTTTTGTGGGATTGTTATGTCTCATTATACCTGGCATAATGTAACTGAGAGTTCAAGAATCACGACCAAGTATGTCTTTAAACCAGATTTTCTCAAGTTATGTGCATTGTCCAATTGCATACCTTAACATATATCTTTTGTCTAACTCTCACAGGCATGCTTTTGCAACATTGTCATTTGTTGCTGAGATCTTTATCTTCCTTTATGTTGGTATGGATGCCTTGGACATTGAAAAATGGAAATTTGTCAGCGATAGGTATGTCCTATGTTCTCTCTGAGACTAATTTATTGTCATTTAGACATTAACCTTTTTTGTACTGATGAAAAATGAATGGCATTCTTTCATGTCATTCTTTCCTGAAACAGTTCTTCTATTTCTTGTTATGACTGGAGAATTCTTCTATAATGCTGCTTTCTGCTTTTCTTTTTAGCAAAGTTTATCCTTCATTCTTTCCTTGCTATACTTCCTTTTGTTACAATAGAAAAACAATTCATGTGCCTTGGTGCTTCTGCAGTCCTGGAACATCTGTAGCAGCGAGTTCAGTGTTGTTGTGTTTAATACTTCTTGGAAGAGCAGCTTTTGTTTTCCCCTTATCCTTCTTATCCAACTTGGCCAAAAAATCAACGAGTGAGAAAATCACCATCAGGCAGCAAGTATGGCTAAATTTCTGTCAGTGAGTGCCCTTTTCCAGATTTCTTGTGCTACTACCAAGTTTTGCTGACTGGTTTCTCATTTTAGGTAATCATTTGGTGGGCTGGTCTTATGAGAGGTGCTGTTTCAATGGCACTTGCTTATAATCAGGTAGGAGCAACAGTGTTGATTAGGGGTTTGGGGAAAATTGAATGACAATCCACTGATTCAGCCAATAGAAAAAAAAAAAAAAAAGAATTAGTGGTCACTAAAGATAGGATCTTATAATTGATGTTGTAAAACTGATACTCTTTACTAATGCAGTTCACCATGTCGGGACATACTTCACTGCGATGCAATGCAATCATGATCACTAGCACCATCACTGTTGTACTTTTCAGCACAGTGGTAAGATATCAATTTTAGTTTCTGACATCCTTAGCTGGTTTCCATTGGTTTCTTTTCATTACAGAGGTTATTTTGCTATTGCTGCTCACTGATATTCATTCTATTAGATTAACCATTTGACTTGTTCTATATGAGATCTATAGACAGATTGATTTTTCCATTTGTGTTTAGATTCAACTTCTCCCCCAAACGAGTTGCCCACTTGCCCTACTTCGCTTTTCTGTATAACTAACACCTTCACCTGATAATACTTATGATAAATTTTTCTACAAATTGGACTCGGTTTCATATTAAAAACATTCTTTAAAGATGGTACTGACACAATTTAATTACAATTTCTCAGGTGTTTGGTTTGATGACTAAGCCACTCATAAGGCTTTTACTGCCCCATACTCCTCATCCTAAAGGCACAAACATCGCAATAAACACGGATCCATCTACTCCAAAATCAGTCACTGTACCACTTCTGGGAAGTGCCCAAGATTCTGAAGTAGATATTGATGGCCATGAAATTCATCGTCCTAGCAGCATTCGTGCCTTGCTGGCCACTCCAACACACACTGTTCATCGTTTGTGGCGCAAGTTTGATGATGCATGCATGCGTCCCGTTTTTGGTGGCAGGGGTTTTGTTCCTGTAGAACCTGGCTCACCAACTGAACGCAACGGTCATCAATGGCGTTGAAAAGAAAAGACAAGAAATATGTAATGTATTATAACTGCGTACATTTTATGGAGATCAAGCAATGCGTGTGTAAGAATCCCGTAATGAGGTTTTGTTAAGCTCTTTGGGCAGTGTGAACTGAGATGGCTGTGCACCAGAAGTCATCTCTGCGTCTCCTGTAAACTAAAATATTTGAATAGCTGAAGCTAAATTAATATTTTCTCACAAGAACAAGAAATTGTATTGGTTATGTTTTCTGTGCAGCTTCTGCCCGCCAATATTGGACTTTTAAGGTACCTTAGTAGCAAGTAGCAACACGTCTCACATTTTGTAGATGCAAACTTGACAGGATATACCATTATCCATGAATATTACAGAATCGGTGAACTTTATTTTGATTTGATTAAAGAACTTCCAGAGGCTCATCTTTTTAATTTTTAAATCCTTTCCCCCCGAGTGTCACCCGTGTTAGTCAAATAAGGATGTAATGCAATAGCATTGGCCAAACATGCTAGACAAGAGAGGTAAACAGTAAAATGCTCTGTGTTTTTCTCACCTTAGTCTCGTTCAAAGTAGCAATTGCATTTACGGGCTTGTAACCTAGCCCAAGCCAAGGTTGCAACGAACCACCTGACTGTAGGTCTAGGAGTACATAATACAATTTTTTAAATACTCTAAAACACATTTTTGGTAAGGAGGAAAACAAAAAAAAATTATGCTAAATAATTAAAAATCAGTTGGAACTTCAAAATGTTTTAAATAGCGTAATTTTTTAGGTATGATTTAATAGTTCATAGATTTTATTTTTCATATTTTAGCATTCATTTGCATATTACAAACACTCGAGCCACCCTATTTTTTAAGAGACATAATTTGTTCCAGCCAACCAAATGAGTGTTACAGTTTGAATTATTAGAAGATCAAATAAAATTTTTAACTACCTTATTGATATCATGACAAACAAATTGAGAGAGCCACCAAATGCCCATGCGATAATTAGGAATAGAAATCAAGATAGATTTTGTCAAGCAAAGTTTATTAGCTCTATTAAGTAATTTCTATTTCAAAACTATCACTCATTTGTAGAATTTCTTAAGTAAAAGAGCAAATATTATTCTATTTAGTTTACTTTTGATTAATAGAAAGTCAAGGTTGATTCTCATATAAGAAACAAAACGAAAAGAAGTGAAGGCATAGAAATTATCACGCTTTTGGTGAGGAATCCCTTTTGAACACATTGTCTTGAATTTGTCAAAGTTGATCTTAAGGTTGGAGGCATCACAAAATTTTTTGCATAATTGTGATAGCATTTTGGACCTTTGTGTTTTCACTTTTATAAAAAGAAAGACATTGTCACCAAATAAAATAAGGATGATGTTAGGGTCATTCTTGGATAAATGAATGTGCTTCCATATCCCCTACTCCACTTTCTAATTTACCAATAAAAAAAGTTTCTCCGTACAAAGAACAAAATAGCAAGGGAATAAGGATCACCTTGTTTAAGACTCCTTATTAAGTAAAAGCCTTCAAGTTAAATATCATTCTATGTAATGAATAAGAAGAAGTACACATATATTACATGATAAGAGTGTAACACCTTTATTTAATTTTTAAATAAATAGATTTCACAAAAATAGAAATAATAAAAATTTCATTCAACGGTTCCCAATATATATATTTTTGACAAAGTTTTTTAAAATAAGGGAAAGTTACAAATTTGCATCAAAATAAATGCTACAAGACTAATTTAAATACATCAAATTTCTAAATATAATTTCCTAAATTCTATAGCAATTGTATCCCTCCCGTTCACTGAGTCTGGTGCTAATCGTCTTGGTCACTTAAAAAATAAACATAAGAGTGAGTACTCTACACTATCACACGAAAGCACAGAGATTCACCTTCACACATTATACATATTTATTTCAAAATTCAATTCATGCATCAAACAACACATTTACTACTTTTCAACATTTCATACCAATTCACAAACAGGTGTGCTCACTACATCATCAAACAATCCGCAAACACGTACGCTCACTGCACGTAGCCACGCTCACTTTGACACTATGATCACAGATTCCTGATGTTTTCAACCTCAAGGATTTACTCAGTTCATACCATGGATGGTCGCTGGATAGCTCCCGCTCCATGGATACAATGTGTGCAGTATTGAGTCCTCCAAGCAAAGGTGTTAGTCACAGGCCGAGTTAGGAGGAGAGTGTGTGACATGTAGTGTACCCACGCTCATTGTTGGTGTCACCACCACTCTCTCTTTTCCAACGTATTTCTACGGCTCCCATTTTTCACATCCTCAATGTATCGCTAAACCATTCATAGTTTTTCTAACATTTCTAACACAATCATATTCAATATCAACATGCCATTTTCACACACATTTATTAACATTCCAAATCATGGTATTTGTTTTCATCAAATGGCACGTCCACACATTCCAACCACATTATAACCAACTATTTCACCACACATCGCACTCGATGTTAATCACATTGCATTCCACACAAAGTTCATATTACAATTAAATCAAAATCAAACCATTCCATCACAAACATCATTCAATCACTACCACCACTCTCTCTTTTCCAACGTATTTCTACGGCTCCCATTTTTCACATCCTCAATGTATCGCTAAATCATTCATAGTTTTTCTAACATTTCTAACACAATCATATTCAATATCAACATGCCATTTTTCACACACATTTATTCACATTCCAAATCATGGTATTTGTTTTCATCAAATGGCACGTCCACACATTCCAACCACATTATAACCAACTATTTCACCACACATCGCACTCGATGTTAATCACATTGCATTCCACACAAAGTTCATATTACAATTAAATCAAAATCAAACCATTCCATCACAAACATCATTCAATCACTACCACCACTCTCTCTTTTCCAACGTATTTCTACGGCTCCCATTTTTCACATCCTCAATGTATCGCTAAATTATTCATAGTTTTTCTAACATTTCTAACACAATCATATTCAATATCAACATGCCATTTTTCACACACATTTATTCACATTCCAAATCATGGTATTTGTTTTCATCAAATGGCACGTCCACACATTCCAACCACATTATAACCAACTATTTCACCACACATCGCACTCAATGTTAATCACATTACATTCCACACAAAGTTCATATTACAATTAAATCAAAATCAAACCATTCCATCACAAACATCATCCAATCACTACCACATCTTGTTTCACATGAAATTTCTCTTAAAATACATACTTTCCTACATTCTATCTCAACCACATTTCATTATCTAACCTTACCAACGAATTCCAAACCCAAGAGATAGGGTAAAGTCCCCCCTTACCTTGGATTGAAGACCTAATATGAATTTATGGTAGAACATGTCCCTTACATGGTGCTTCGTCCTAAGAACATGGAAAATCTTCATGAGAATTCAAAAAAACAAAGAAGAGGGATGAGAACCAAAATCCTAATCCATAAAACTTACCTCCAAGCTTCTCAAACACGATTTCAACCTTCAATCTAGCCCCCAAACAGCTTTAGAAGAAGTTTAATAGGTGAAATAAGGTTGATGGTAGAGAGAATCAAAGGGGGATGAAGAGGAAGGTGTAATGCCCCAAATTTTGCAATATTAATTATTATTATTATTATTATTATTATTATATATATATATATGTGTGTGTGTGTGTGTGTGTGTAAATGTGCATGAATGTTGGAATATGTACTTAAGTGCGTGATGAGTATTGAATGGTGATATGTATATTTATATATGTATGTGTGCGTATATGATAAATGTGGATGCTAATTTTGCATCGAAATTGACTTTTTGGACTGTTTGAAATAGGCTGAGTATATGGTGCAGGGTGTTCTCGCTGCAGCAAGAGAGTGACAGTTTGGGGTGTATTTCTGCGTGCAGTCTCGTTGTAGCGAGATTCTACAGAAACCAGGATGTTGTTTCTTCTGAGATTTTTGTTGGAGCGACAAGGAGTGTTGCTACAGCGAGAGATGCCTCGTTGTAGCAAGTGTCGCGACTAGAGGAGTATTTGAAGGGGGTTAGGGTTTGAGAAATTCATTTCTCATTCCTCTCTTCAAAATCTCTTCAGTTCTCTCGACACAAAATATTATTTCACTGATTAAATTGCCTCCAAAGCCGTTCGAGAGCTAGATCGAAGGTTGAATTTGTGTTGGTAATGCTTGGAGGTAAGTTTTAATGGTTAGGGTTTCAGTTTCTCACCTCAATTCTCTATTTTCTCAGTTTTCATTGGTTCTCATGAGATTTTTCCATGTAAATACGATAAAGTTCATGTGGGGAGTCTTTTTCATCGTTGATTCGTGCATGGGTCTTCAATTTGAGGTAAGGGAGACTCTACCCTATCTCATTATGTTTAAATGCCATGTAAATTACTACGCAATGCCAGTGGATGGTTTGGAATGTGTGTGTTTGGTAGAATTGATTATGATGAGATTGTGGTGGAAAGATTGAATAGAGTATAGTGTGTATGATGGAATAAATTGATGAATGTGAATTATGTTGAAATGTTGTGTATATGGAATAGTTGTGCGTTAAATTTAACACGACTAAATGTAGGCATTTGTGCTGTGTACTGTGAATGAATGTGGGCTTGTGTGTCATGTGAGAATGTGAATATCGTATGTAATTGAAATGTGTGTGAATGAAGCATGTTAAATGTGGTTGTGAATATGTTATGAATGGTTCAGTGATACACTGGAGGTATGGAAGATGGAGACGATAGAAATACCTTGGGGAAGAAAGAGTGGTGGTGACACCATCAGTGAACGTGAGTGCACCACATGTTACACACTCTCCTTTTGACTAGACATCTGACCAACACCTTTGTCAAACGACTCGTGATCACACACGTGGTATCTGTGATGTGGGGATAACTGACGACCATCCATGGTGTGAAACTGTGATCACAGTACCACAGTGAGCATGACTGCGTGCAGTGAGCGCACCGATTATGAATTGAAATGAATTGCTTGAAGCCGTTGCTTGTGATTGACAGTAATTAGATAGAATATGTGAGAAATACATGTGGAGTATGTGAGGTGAGTCTCTTTGTTTGTGTGTGTTGGATAGAGTAGAGTACTCACCCTTACATTTAATTTTTAGGTGACCAAGACGATCAGCACCAAGCTCAGTGAAGGAATGAATGAAACTGCTATAGGGCTTAAATTTTATCTTCAATTACGAAGTAATTGAATTGAACCTGTAGCAGTTACTGATATAAAACTTGCAATCCCTTATTATTTTTAAAACTTTGATGAAACTCTTTATTGAGAACTTATATTTAAATGAAATTTTAATTATTTTCATTTTTGTGAAATTTATTATTTTTTAAATTAAATTAAGGTGTTACAAAAGGAGTGAAAATACTTTTTTCGAACTCTAAACCCTTCAAATCCCAAACGGAGGATGCCTCGCTGCAGCAAGACCTCCTCTCGCTACAGAAAAAATTTCATACAAATCTGCACTCTGATTTCTGTAGAATCTCATTATAGCGAGACCCTCTCGCTACAGCAAGACTGCTCCCAGAAATGCACCCTCCTCTGTTGCCATCTCGCTACAATGAGAGCGCAACAGAATCATGCTTCTCACCCAGGGCCTTCTTGCCACAGCGAGAATTCCCTGCAACACACTCTTTGCCCATATTTCCAATCAATTTCAAACACACCAAATTATCAATCCACAATTAATATCCACAATTATACTTATATATTCACCCATATAGATTCACACGCATATACATATATTTACATACATACATCTACATCATCATATAAATCAAAATGGTGCATCCAAATACCACATACGCTCATATATGCACGTCCAAATAACAACTCATGTATTTATATTAATGAACACATATTATTACAAAAATTTGGAGCATTACAAAGAGACGCAATGCGACATGGTACATCAAAATCAATAAGAGTTTGTTAGAAAATATCCCAACTAATATTGTAGTAAATTTTCTCATTATCAATTTTCAAGCTCACTATTTCTTTTTGGCTTTAATTCTATGCATGTATAAGATTTCTTAGGTAACCAAAGTATTCTCTATTGTTCCTCTACCTTGGATGAAACTACTCTGAAGGAGACATATCAATTATCTAGGAAATGTCAAAGACAATTAACAAGGACTATAGTGAATAAGCCACATTATAAAGACTTATAGGTCGAAAGTCCTTAAAATAAAGTGAATGATCAACTTTAGAAATAAGGTTAATGAAAATATGCATGATAGGTGTCAAATCCTACAAATTTGATCCTACTTTTTAAGAGATTTGTAAATATAAATAACTAGGGTTGAATCCACAAGGATTGGTAAAGTTTACTTCTTAGCAAAAGTGAAAAATAGGTTTTGTAGGAATTGAATTGAAATAGAGAAATAAGCAAATAAAAGATTAAGAGATTTAATGGATAAATGCTAGCCAAGAAATAATGTTAGTATTAAGTCTTTGAACTCATCATCGACATCCAAACATCATTCCTTTATCCTTTAATAAATTGGTTATAGTTACTAACAAGCTCTAACAGTCAATCTCCACTTACTTTCTTGATAACCAAAATAAGCTTTTTGATTATTTCCTTTATCAATAAACAACTCTCGAAGTGCTCTACAGATTTAATCTATTGATAACATTAAGATTCAAATAAATCCAATTCTAGCCAACAAGTTCATTCAAACTAGATTATATGCTCACATAACAATAGACCAAATACTTTATATTGAGCCTTGTTATTTTACTACTAGTTATTGAAACATTTAAACAATTACGGATCTAAAGTCTCAATTAGCAATATTATACTTTATTAACGTTGCAATAGGCCTCTTTACATCAATCAACAAAATAGAAATAGATGAATATGTTCTGAAGGCATACAAATATATATATATATATATATATATATATATAAAACAAAGAAAGAAATAATTCAAACAAGTTGCATGATTCTTAAAAAATCAAACCCTAATTATCCTTAAACTAGAAAACGAGTTTAGTTATCTTAGGTTTCTATAAGAAACCTAGGGTGAAAACAAAAGGAAGGGAGATTACAATTTGCAAACTTAAGACTGATTTCATCATCCCTCCAAAGCATCATCCCCTGTTATTCCTAAATCTCCTTAAATAGACTTAATCGAATTATTTAATTATAAAAATTATGAACAAGATAAAGTGATTAAAAATCCCAAAATTGAGAAATAAAGAGATAATATCTTAACAATATAATTTGTATATCTAAATAGAACATATATCTAATTTAGTGCATTCTTTAAAAGAGAATAACCCCCATCCTCTAATTTACTTAATGTGCGAAAGTTATTCTTGCCTTACTTATTATGGGGTGTGGGCATATCACTACTTCAATAGCTCTTGCATAATAGTATGGTCATTCTATGACTTGATTTTCCTATTTTCCTGAATTATTTGAAATTTTTGCGTTATTCCTTTTCTTTTATCTAACACTTCAGCCTATCTTGTAAAATATAGAATATAACATTAAGACATCAATCTCAAGTATTTAATCAATTTATTTAACATGAATTAACACAAAAAGTATCAATAATAATAATTAGTTTTCAAATTATTTTAATTATTCAAATTTGTAAATATGTTGTTGACCCATTTTCTAGGCAAAAGTCTAGCGATTGATTAAAGGAGAATCAATAGAAATTTGTTAGCTTGATTCACTCCTAAATAAAGTATGTTAGCTTGCATATTTATACTAACAAAACCTAATAACATATTATCTTTGAATCTTCTATATGGTATCAGTCAGAAACGATCCAGCCCCCTCTCTCTAAGGCAGTCGTTCCTCACCCTAGTTACCACCTCTGTCTCCAATGGCCAGCGATAGCACCTCCCAACCCTCATGAGCCATCCAAACCCTTTGCTTGTATCACTCTTATCAATGTCACCAAGCTTATTCCCACCACTTATCTTAATTGGAAACTCTAAGTTGAAGCTTTCCTTGATGGCTATGATCTTTTCAAATATCCAGATGGATCTTTTCCCACGCCACTGGAATCCATCTCCACCATTACAACGCCTCCAACGACGACCTCAAATCTTGCTTATCAGACATGGTGTCGACAGGACCGCCTCATCTATAGTGTCTTTCTCACCACTCTCTCCAACGAGGTGGCCTCCTTGGTGTCTCAGACAAAGACCTCGCATGATCTTTGGACCCTCCTCAAGAGCACCTATGTCAAAGCATCCCGCAGTCATCTCAAGCAACTAAAGGAGCGTCTCCGTACGGCTTCCAAAGGTACCTAATCCATCACAACCTATATGCATTCTCTGAAGCAAACAACAGATCTCCTTGCATCATTTGGATCTTCTGTCTCTGTTGAAGACATGACTAATCATGTCTTGCGCGGCCTAGACGACGGCTACAAAGCAGTCATTGACGGCATGACTGCAAGGGACACCTTCATTTCCTTTGATGACCTTCTCGAGAAGCTTCTCATCCAGGAACTGTCCATTGTTGCTCCTCAAAGACAGACTTCTGCTCTTCTTACAACCTTGAATGCTTAGGCTTGGCCCAACTTAAACAACAAGTATCGATTTGGGCAATTCTCTGCACAGTCACATCAACGCATTGGCAATCACAAACCATTTCTAGGCTGATGTCAGTGGTGCAACGTCAAAGGAAATGTTCTATCTCAGTGCCACACCTTCAGGCAGCAACATCCCGGTGTCCCGCTGCCCCCTTGGGACTCTCCGCCTTACACTGGACAACCTCAGATCAATGCTGCAACTACTGGCTCATCTCAGACTGATTTTTTGGTTGACAGTGGAGTCACACATCACGTATCCAATGATCTTGAAACTCTGGCACTCCATCATCCTTACACTGGTCTTGACTCCCTATTTATGGGTAATGATTCAGGTTTAAACATCTCTCACTCTGGAACACTTTCACTTAATGATTTATCTCTGTCTAATGTTTTGTGTGTTCCTTCCATGAAACAAAAAATCATTTCTGTCTCTAAACTTGCCCAATAAACTAACTCTGCTATTGTTTTCCTGCCACACTCTTTCTATGTGAAGGATTTACAAATGGGCCAAACAACCCATAAAGGCTCATGTGCGGATGGACTTTATCTCTAGCCCGCCTCCTCACCTTCCGTCCACACAGTCCGCATGCATTCCTTTGCATCATGGCACCATAGACTTAGGCATCCTTCATCTTCTATCTTCAAATTTATTCAACAACATTTTTCTTTGGGCTCAAATAAATTCCAGCAATCAGATTGCAACTTATGCCAAATTAGCAAAAGTCACAAACTTCCTTTTCATGAATCCACTCTTAAATCTTCTTATCCATTGGAAATAACTTTTTCAGATGTATGGACTTCACCTATTTTATCAATTGATGGTTTTCGTTACTATTGCATGTTTGTTGATCATTTTACTCGCTATATCTGGCTCTATCCAATGAAACGCAAATCTGATGTGCAAACTATATTTCCCAAATTTAAATCGTTCATTGAAAATTTCTACCACGACACAATAAAAATCTTATACACAGATAATGGTGGCGAATATATTGGTCTTCGTCCCTTTTTAAGCAATCATGGTATAAGTCATCACACCACCCCACCTCATACACCTGAACACAATGGAATATCAGAACGCCGAAATCGTCACATCGTCGAAACCGGTCTCTCTTCTCCATTACTTAGGATTGCCCCTCACCTATTGGCCTCACGCCATGACCACCGCAGCCTACCTCATAAATTGCCTCCCCGACTCCAATTCTTAGGTACAAATCACCCTATTCCAAACTGTTCCACATTAGCCCAGATTATCATAAGTTAAAATATTTTGGATGTTTGTGTTTTCTCTGGATTAAACCATATGCTAACCATAAACTTGCGCCAAAGTCTGCTATGTGTGTTTTTATAGGTTACTCAGCTGATCAACATGCATACTTGTGTCTCGATCCCAAAACAAACAGGATTTACACCTCTCGCCATGTGAAGTTCGTCGAATCTGAGTTTCTGTTTAGCCCCCTCGTAGCTCAATCCAATCTAGGTGCAGAGCAACAAACAAGCCCACTTCAGATCTCCATTTTACAGCCTATAAACCAACCCGCGGAAATTCCAACTCTAAACCCATCAGAAGATTTCTCCGCTACCCCTTCCTCTCCATCCATCCCTCACTCACTGGATTCGCCCCAATCCTCACCCTCAAACGAACCCACCACCAACACCACTCAATCTTCCCCTCCAACCCCACAACCATCCCTACAACTTTCTGTCCCACCATCTCATCTTGTTCCCAACCCCAATGGCGGCGGGATCATCACCCGGTCTAAAAACAACATTGTCAAGCCCCTCAAAAAGCTTAACCTTCATGCCCGATTGTCCTTTTCCATCAAACCCAGCACCATCACCTAAGCTCTTCGTGACCCTGATTGGCGCTCTGCCATGCATACCGGATTTGATGCCTTACACCGCAACAACACTTAGGATCTTGTTAGTTGGTCCTCTGCTCAAAATTTGGTTAGCTATAAATGGGTATTTCAAATCAAACGGAATTCAGATGGATCGATTGATCGTTACAAGGCCCGGTTAGTCGCTAAAGGGGTTTTACCAATGCCCTGGTTGGGACTATACAGAAACATTCAGCCCAGTCGTTAAATCGGTGACCATTCATATTGTCCTAACACTTGCAATTCGCCAAGGCTGGTCCATACATCAACTTGATTTCAACAATGCGTTCCTTCAGGGGACGCTCAAGGAGGAGGTCTTCATGATACAGCCACCTGGTTTTGTCAACAAAAACTTTTCTGATCATGTCTGTCGCCTCAAAAAGGCACTTATGGGCTAAAACAGGCACCTCGCGCCTGGTACATGGAGCTTCGAGTATTCCTGCTCTCCCTTGGCTTCGTCAACTCAACTGCAGATGCATCTCTATTCATATAGCAAAAATCGGGCATTACATTGTACTTATTAGTATATGTTGATGATATCATCGTCATAGGGAGTTCTTCTGCAGAGTTGTCCAAACTCATTGCCACACTTGCTGCTCGTTTTTCGTTGAAAGATCTTGGCTGTCTCAGCTATTTCTTGGGTCCTTTCCTTGTTCACAGAACTTGGTCACACGCCAACAGCCAATCAGGTTATATATTGTGACAATCTCGGTGCCACAAATCTAAGTGCTAATCCTGTCTTCCACTCTCGAATGAAACATATTGCCTTAGCCTACCACTTTGTCTGAGAAAATGTTCAACATGGCAAATTTCGAGTGTCTTTTGTGTCTACATATGATCAACTTGCTGATATTCTCACAAAGTCCATGCTTTGCTCCTGGTTCGAGTCCTTACTGTCCAAGTTGCATCTCTCTTCTAGATTATACAACTTGCAGGAGGATATCAATAATAATAATTAGTTTTCAAATTATTTTTAATTATTCAGATTTGTAAATCTGTTGTTGACCCATTTTATAGGCAAAAGTCTAGCGCTTGATTAAAGGAGAATCAATAGGGATTTGTTAACTTGATTCACTCCTAAATTAAGTCTGTTAGCTTGCATATTTATACTAACAGAAACTAATAACATATTATCTTCAAATCTTCTATAAAAAATATGTACGAAAGGTACATTGTCAATGCATCAAATGAGGGTCTACAAAACTAAATTGAAAAACATTCACTATCAATCTTCAGAGATCATCCTTAACTACTTCCCAGTAAGATTTATTAATAAATTATTAGAATCCATTTGATTCAGGTCTTGTAAGTATCCATACCAAATATTGTACTTCGCATTTTTTCCTTCAAGATAAGATTTAAAAGAACTAACCTTCCTCTTAAATTTTAAAAGAGAAAGATAATGAAAGTCAAACATACTCACAATTAAGAGAAACACAAAATAAATTTTTGTATACCTTCAAAGCTTCCAACTTGAGGATGTCACTATTAGTGCACCAAACATCTCCTGAAATATGAAAACTTGTATATTATTACATTTTTGTTGAATTATTGTTTGTGTATGAATAAATGAGTGTTGCAATTTTCAAATTGGACTCACTTAGTTCTTTTTGTAATTTATTCTTCAAATAATCTAATTATGTTCTAAAATTATGAGATCATTTTATTTGAATATCATGTAGTCAAGAAAGAATGTAATTCTTGTAATAAAAAAATATTTTCAAAATTTTATCATTAAAATGAAGAGAATAATCATGTTTTAAGTGTGACAAACTATCTACTAAAAAATAATTAATATTTAAAATAAAAATTAAATTTTTTATGTTTTAATATTATAAATATTAATTTTTTTATCATATTTTTATGAATGCATAACAGACAATATCAATAATATTAATAAAGACAAAATAAAGAAACAATATTTTAAGTTTTGTTAACATTATTTTCTAATTGAAACTTTATTTTTAATAATTGAGTTTGCCTTTAATATCAGCTTATAATTACAAGTATAAACTTTAATTCAATAAAAAAAATAACAACAAAAATATCTAAACTGAAAAATTATTTTACTATATTTATTAAAATTCTTTTAAAACTTTATTTAAAGAAAATCAAACATGTACCATTTAAACTAACCATATTTAGTTTTTTAATGTATCTTTTGTTTTTAAATATATTTTTGTCTGTGATATTTGTGACACAAATAATTATTTGTTTTCGTTCTTTATTTTTTTAAATAAATTTTATTAACTTCATTATTTAAAATTGAGTTTAAAAATGTAAAATAATATATATATATATATATATATATTTAAAAAATGCATTAGTATAAAATTTTTAAAATGTCAATGCTGTTAATCTTAATAAATATTAAATAATATGACTAATTAAAATGTTGTAACATATTAATTTCTTATAAATCATTTTAGTAAAAAGGAATAAAACTACTAATTCATAAATAATAAAAAATTATAAGAAAAACTCAAACGTCTAAAACTAAAAACATATGTAAATCTACAGCTAATTAAAGTATTTCTATTACAGAGGAACAGTGGCCGTGGACGTGGATAAACAATTAGGGGAAGGTGGCCACGCAAAGCATCTTATTCCAATTCTCCGAATTCCATTCCATTTCAATTTTAATATTAGGATTAGGGATTTTATTTTTCTTCAGAAACAAGTTATCAGTCACACAGAAATGTTGGAGCAATCGGTGCTGACAATAGGAAATCAAGGGTCAAAATCAGTGTTATCAGGGGGATTCCAAGATTGGGTGTTTGAGTGCCATGGCTTTTTCCACAACGCGGTTTTGATCATCGCTTCCTTTCTCTTCGTCTTGTTCTTAGCACTCCAAGCCAAACAGAGCTTCCTCAAACTCTCTCATGGCCGCTCTCACATCATCATCTCCTATTACGCATGCCTCTGGCTTGTCAGCATCCTCAATCTTATTTGGTGCTTTTCCCAGGTACCACAATTTCTTTAATCAAGCTAAAAAAAAAAAAAAACCGTGAGATTGTATGTGTATGAGAGTTTAAAAATCTTTACTAGTCTCTAAGTTTATCGAAATCATTCACTTTAGTCTCTTTTATTGACGTTATTTTTACTGTCATCTTATGCTATAAGTAATCAAGTGAATGCTATTTTATAAAGTGAGGACTAACAATGGATTTTTAAATCCAAATAACTAAAATGCACGGTGCTTGCAATCTCAAGACTAATTTGAGGGTATACTCTCTCTTTAATCAAGCAAAAAAATGAATATTTGGGATCAAATTTAAGTCTACCATATTTTGTTGTATAATGCTATCATTTTTTGTGACTTTTTACTGGCATTGGTGAATGGTCAATTTTTGGGTTGATGCAGGCATGGGAGTGTTCTCCTGGGAAGGACTTTGCGTGGAACCTGTTGTCCCTTTTTACTACTTCTGGAATGTTGTTTCTAGAAGTGAGCTTGCTGGCCTTTTTGCTTCAAGGGAATAGTACTAGTGGCTTAGAAGCGTTGACTAGAACTTTTGGTATATCAGGGATCATTGTTGGTTTTGATATCTTGTTGAAGGTATTTCTTTGGTTTTCTTCTTCTACAAGCATTCTTCTTCTCCTTGTGGTTGTTATGTTTGAATTCTCGCACTTTTTACCTTGTTAGGCTATGTATCTGTTTGCATTTGGGATTCCAATTTTCGTCAACAGCGGTTACCCTACTCCTCACGTGAAGTGGAACTTGTGGGTTGTCCACAAGCTTTTACTCACCCTTGTTTATGGCTTCATTTTGTTTATGTATCATTCTAGGTGGAGAGAAAGGTTGCCCGGTAAGTTAATTGCTTGCATTGTTATATTGTGTGTTTAATTAGTTTTATGATAGCAGAATTTCTCGTCCTTTTTTTGCAGCGAGGCCTGCATACTACAAGTATGTTACTATTATGTTCATCTTGAATGCAATTGCATTGTTTGCTTGTGGTATTACTGGAAATGGTGCTGCCTTTGGTTTCTGGTTAGATGCTTCTATAGCTTAGCAGAAAAGTTATTCTTTTGAGCTTTTTACTTTGGCATTTTTCTCTAAAGCTGTGTTTACTTTTGTCAACAGGTTATACCATTTCACAGTTGTATGTTACCATGCCTTTTATCTTCCCCTGCTGTATATAACATTTCTGGCAGACTTTTTTCAGGTCATAACATCCTGCATTTAGGGTTCAGCTTTTACTATTCTAAGCTTGGTCTTGTTTCCTTCTATCATTGATCTGAATGATTGTTGTTATTGTGTTGATTACAGGAGGATGATTTGCACTTGGAGAATGTGTACTATTCTGAAATGAAAGATGCTGGTTTCTTCGAAGCAGATTGGAACTGATGTGATATCAACTGCTAGATTAGATTAATAAGGCCTCAATGCACTAATTGCACGGTACTCGTTAACGAAATATGTAAATAAAGAACTATATTAGTAAATCGCATAATATATAAATTTTTATAAAGAAAATGTTATTGGCCACAAGTTAAGGCTATTTATGGTAATACAAGCTGAGGATTGTAAGCTTAAAGCTTTATAACAATGAAGCTAGTTGAAAATTGTAGATTTTTTAAAGTTTATAACTGCATAAGTAGCTTATAAAATTATAAAATTAAATTATTTGATAAATTAGTTATAAAATTAAAATTATTTTTATCTAACAAAACGTACTAATAATTATTAATATTAAAAAATGAAAAATAAAGGACTGTTCTGAAAATAAAGAGAACAAAATGGTAGTATGATTAATATATTAGAGTTTTAATTGTGTGAAGGGAGATAAATTGTCTTTTTTAATAAAATGAAAGGTAAAAATGTAATAAAAATGTTGATAATTTGTTTTTAAAAGTTAATCCTCTTTTTAGATGATTTTTAAAAAGTTTATGTGAATTAGCTACAAGTTTTGTTTATAAACATAGCTTAATAACATATGCATGATTATATTGAAAAATTCTGTTAATGCAATGAATCAATTTCTTGCATTGATTTATGCAGATATGTTATAGCTTACATTACATTTCATGTTGCATCTTTTACCCTTGTGTTCAAGAGATAGAATTTTTTTTTTCCTTTTTTTACCCTTCTTGCATGACACTTGTTCTCCTCACTTACGCAATTTTTTAAAACTAAAATATCTTATGGGAAACTAATGTTTTACAAATATAAAAATAAAATTACCCCAAAGTCTTATATAAAATATTAACATTTAAAAAAAAATAAAAGCTTCATTTAGTTAAATTACATTTTCAATGAAGGATATAAATGTCGTTATAATAAGACGTCACAATTTTCTTTCTCTTCACTTTCTTCTCATATTCTTTATTTATTTTTTCGAATGAATTAATTCTACCTGACAGTAATAGGGAGTGCATGCTAATATCTTAATTACAAAGGGGTCCGGAATTGCAGCAATGAGCAATGCTCATAATTATGAAGCAAATATACATCATCGCATTCGCTGCTCGATAAGGGAGGGATCTCTTTCCTAATTTGAATTCGTACATCATGTGCACAAAATTCATTGGAAGAAAAGGGAGCATAAACAAGCTAATTACGTCTTTAGTTTCACTAAATATTTTATCCGTTTGTATTTTTCTCATGCTCCCTTGGTTACCACACAATACGATACAAAATTCCTAGAAAAATTAGAGAGCCTCAAATTTAATTAAAATTGATACTCGACTGAACTTCTAATAAATTTATAATTAGACCCTCTTTTATATTTTATATATTGATGTTTAACTTTTATTTTATTTAAGTTTTTACACTTATTTATATATTAATTGTACAGTTTATATAAAAAAAATCAAAACTAGGTTTAAGACATGTTTTGAGCCTAAATTAATTGTAAAATAAAGTTTTGTAGCAGTCAGTAAACCCAGATCCTATCATCAAGCACGTTAGTGCTTTGAGTCCATACACAGTTATGCTTACAGCCTTGCACGATCGTGTTCATTTGCGGCAAACCCAATAAATGAAGAACTTTTACCCTAAACCCTATTAAAGAAAGACTTCAGACATTTTATTCTACATCTTTCTCCTCGATACACATTTCATCTTGTTTCTCTTACACAGAATCATTGACATACTCTTCTTGAAAACCAGAAAATCATCTCTTTCTAGTTTGCTTTTTTTATGACTTTGTTTACGATTGTTTTAATTTTTTTCTTTAATATAAGTAACTAAGTTCATAGTTAAGGTTATAAAAATTATTGTTCATTGAATTTATAAGATTTTAAAGTTTGAATATATATTTAGTTTCCATTCATAATTAGCTTTTATTTAATTGCACATAATTATAATTCTAATTAATTATATCATCAGACAATCATATCTCGATTAATTAATAGATCTATAGAATAAAAAGAGTCAAAGAATAATGTAAACCAAATTAATATTTTTTTTCAATCGTTATTAAATTAATAAGTTCATAAGTATTTTATACTTTCTTTAATTGATGTCTTACATGATTATTAAGGACATTAATTTAGAAAAAAGAATAATAGTATTGCATAATCATTGAGTATTAATAGTATTTGTATGAATGATTAATGATCACAAAAAAATCAAATTTAAAGTTAAACAAAAAAATTAAATAAAAAAATCTATATACCCTAAGTTTCTCTCCTATAAGTCCAGTCAAAATATGTATTATATTATTTACTTTTATTTATAATTAATTTTATAATTAAATTCTGATTCTTACTTAATTTCACATTTTTTAGGTTCAAATAATTGAATTAAGAAATTTTTAATAATTAAAAATCAATTTTTGTGAGGCAATATTTTAAAAACTTTTTTTAAAATCTTTTATTATTTTTGGTCGGATTGCAAGTAAATGATAATAATTATAACAAAGACCACTAGAATTATGACAATGACCAGTGTACACCGATTATGGAGCAAGTTTAAGCGATTGCATCCTCTCTGCTCAACAGCAGTAAGTATCATTGCCATAATTTTACAAGCCCTTGCGAATGCAAAAAACCACGACCTTCGTATAATTCCCCCCGCTAATTTGTTTTTCTTTTCAGACCTATGAAACAAGGCAACAGCAGAATATGCAATTCAAACACTCAAGAGTCAAGACACAACTAATATGTTTAACTAAGCATGTCTACTAGAGATGTTTTTCATCTGGTACATGTTTACTCTAAGGACTCTGTTTACTGATGATCTCCTCAATAAGATCTGCCGCTTCCTGAACTGTTGTGATGCTCTGTGCGCTATCTTCTTCTACACTGATACCAAATTCCTCCTCAAGCCCCATCACAATCTCAACCTAGAGGGCATAGCATGTAAAAGTAATTCACAACAATCAAATCAAGTGTCTTCGCCATTAATTTATACTCAGATTTTGGTAAATAAATCCAAGGAGCATTGAACAGAAGCAATTGCACTGTCTGGCAATATGTTAATTACCGTGTCAAGTGAATCAGCTCCAAGAGCTGCAAATTTTGACTCGCCAGTAACAGTGGAGTCATCTGGTATAGCCAGCTGCTTCCTTACTATTTTGCACACCTTTTCTACAGTCCCAGGTTTAGCCTACTCAATGAATCCAACAAAAGCATGAAAACATCAGATATACAACCCCTCCCCAAATACATGTATAAGAAAATAAGATGTGTGATACAAGATTCTGAGGTTATAAAATATGGGATTTGATTCTTCTAAAATGGAGGAGTGCACTTTAAAGAATAAATAGCATTTATAATCATTAGTTAGATACTTAACAGTTTAAATTGTAATGAATACACACTATAACAAATTATGTAGTTGTTAAAATCTCAATCATTGATATATTAGTCAACAGCTATAACTATACTTTATCCTCTAAAATACATCTCACTTTAAAAGAGCTAAATTCTAAAATATGTATGCTACTTCATCTTTATATTTTTCTGCGAATATACCTTTTCATCTTTCTCATCACAAAATCTCTTAATCTATCATTGTCCCAACTTCTCACTGTAAGACTTCACGAGGTGTAGTCCATACAAATTTCTATTAACGATAGTTTCAAGCAGTCTAGCACGCAGAAGTAAAATTTCTAAAAGAAGGCTGAAGCGTGTCACTAATAGTTACATACAGCGCAGGAAATTCTAAGACGAACTGAGCGTGGCTGCAAGCTAAAAGAAACATTCCTTCTCCCAATGCTTGAAATTGAGCTAGACCTTGGAAAAGCAATTGAATTAAATGCCTGTTCAACATATCCATTCCAAAAAACTTCATCAAAGAACAAAATAAGAACTAAACACTAATGCCAGTTTTCACACTAGAAATATTGTGAACTATTGGAGAGGATCATTTGTGTTGTTCTGATGTGCAATGCAGGAAAACAATACGCAAAGTATTTCACATATTTTTGTCCATAATTTTCAGCTTCAATAATAAAATTGGATTGGCAGCCATAAAATAGTTTTGCAAGCAGAGTTAAGTTAATCACATAATACAGTTTCCAAATTCATCGTTCATTAAATATAAAGCAAAAATACAAGCACTAAGCCACTTTCTTAGTCTGTTCTGTATCGTTCAATAGATGAAAATCTCAGGAGATACATTTTTACAAATTGTAAAACAACACAAAACATCAATTACGAAATCAACCAGATTTTGCCACGAAACATGTTATATTATAGTGTTCTACGCAAATCGATACACACGTAGTATCGTTGCATTACATGCAAACAATATTTGACAAATTAGAGAAAAGCAGTATCAAATCACAATCAACGAAATATGATCACGTTCTAAACCACAAAACACAATTTCAGAAAAAGAAACTCCGCATAAGTGGAATAGAAAAATAGCAAGTAAGAATAATAATGAAAAGGAAACAAATAAAAAGAGAATCGGAGGATTTGAAAAAGCGAATAAAAAGAAGAGTAAAGGAAAGCGCAGAAAAGCAGTTATACAGAGAAGGTCCATAGCGCGAGGAAAATGGAAATGATACCAATCTGCGATTGAAGTGAGGAGAGAGAGAGCGTAGAGAGAGTGATGCTCCGGTGAGCGTATTCGTCGTCATGAAGATTGGCGCAAAGATGAAAAGAGAATCAGAGAATTGAGAAGGTGGCGGAGAATGCGAAGAGCGTGAATAGTGTTTGCTTTAAGGAAACAACAAATACACAGTTTCGTCTTTGATTCTTGACTCTCACTTCCGAGCTGAAATACTCCTTCTCTCTCATTTGGGCCATCCCATGCTCCACTGTGGAGCCCAATTCACAGGACCAGGAGGTGCGTTATTTCGTGTAGGGATTTTTTTAAAGGTAATTTCTACTTACCTTTTAGACATTTTATGCTATTTCACACTTAAAATAATTAACAAATAATAAAACTAATGATTTAATTAGAAAATATGTAAATATTTTTCAATTTTTAAAATATTAAAAAAATTAGGCTGTCAATCTAAAACAAAAAGTATATAATGTTTTTTTAAATTTATAGTACTGTGATAAGCATATTTTTTTAATTTGTATTGCATTAAGTTTTTTTCATTTCTAAAAATTTAATTTTAGAATTAAAAATTTTGAAATAGTGTTCTCGAAATTAAATTTTGGAAATAAATAGAGCATGATGGTGTGAAAAGAAAGGCCCTAAAATGATGGCAAAAAATATAAGTTTTGCAATGCAACAGCTTTAACTTTTGACTGTGAATTATACATATAACTGCTAATATGCATTGGGCCAAATAAAGTACAAACGAGAAAGTAAGGCACGGAGCCCAACTGACCCTACAGGAGTTGGGTTAAAATTTTGAAACTACCTTAATTAGTATGTAAAGAATGGATTTGAAAAAACATTATAAATCTTAATTTATATTGACAATTTAAATAAATTAAAAAGAGATTATTTTTCTATATTCATTAAATTATTTCAAATGCCCCTAAAATGATAAAAATGCATGTAGAAGTATAACTTTTTGGTGTGAATTTCACATGTAAAATTGTGATGATGAAGTTGAAAGAATTGACATTGGTTTGGGTTGCTTAGTTGAAGAATTGGTGTTTGTTCTTTATGATCATTTAATAGGAGGGGGGATAAAGTTTTGGCACAGTTGTAGCGAGTTCCCTTGTCATGTTTTGAATTTGAGGTTTGCATGTACGTTTTCATTTGCCCCACGGTAGGTTTGGAGAAAGTGTGGTGGTAGCTTTAAAAAAAATAAAGGAAGGTCAAATGTTGTTTTCATCATAGTCCATTCATGTTTTGTCATCTCAAGTCTCTTTCAGGTTCAGATTTCTCAGCTAATCTCCCGGTTTCCTTCATTTTTGTTATTCTGAAATTAATGTCCAAAACAGGTGCACTTATTGTATCCTGATGTTAACCCTCCCTCTGTCAATGCGTGAGCCAATTTAAACTATATATTTTTTATTGAAATGTTTTTTTATTAAAAAGTATTAAATAAAATAAACCTTTATTAACGTTGTTGTATATATTTTTTTTATTAAAAAAATATGAGAATCAGTTTTTTAATTGCAAAGCAGATAGGTTCTGAGCAACTTAATCTTGATCGTAAAATATACTCTACACTCCTCTCCCTTCTTATAATTATAAACTATACTATAATTTATTATTTTACAATAAATTAACTTATTTTCACTGGACTTACTTAAGTTAGTACTAGATAAATTTATATATTTTTTTAAATGATTTTGTTAACATTAATTTTTAATTAAGATTTATTAAAAATATAATTTTTATTACAAAAAATTATTTATTAGGTTTGTTTATTTTGATATTATAATTTTTAATAAAAATTTATTATTTCTAGTTCCTTCAAATTAACTTTGAGAGCTGAAATTAATATTTTTTTTAAAAAATCCATAGAAAGGATAGAGGTATTAATTTGTTTTAAATATTAATTCTATTTTAAAATCGAAAAAAATTATGAAATTGACACTTTTTATATACAAATTTTAGTTATGATTTATTATTTTATGAAGAGTTTAATTATTTCTACTGGATTTGCATTCTTACACAAACTTACATTACTGTCAGAAAGGGTTACCATTGGTTGAAGCAGAATTGAAAATGGATTTGGAAATTAACGCTTTATTTAGATATAAAAAAATTAAAAAATATATAAAAAATTAATAATATTATTTACATATTAAATCTTCTATTATCTTTCCTTTTTAATATTAAACATTCAAACAAACAAAAATTAATCATTCTTTTTCTTTTCTCTTAAGTCATTTAAATATTTTTTTCCTCTTAACTTTTAAATAAAGCGTAAAAGTACGAGAAAAAACAAATTTTTCTTCTAACTTATTTTTCGTGGTTCTATCCCTTAACTGTAAGATTTCATTGTAATATAGATTTCTCTTTTTTGTGTACCCAATCGTCAAAAGTACTGAGGAAAATAAAAAAAAATAACGAAGTCTTATATCACTCAAACAAAACTGTCTCTTATATAAAAATTATAAAATATCCTATAACTAAAACTATTCAATATGATATCTTGTAAAAGCAAACTATTTGTGAAGGTGAAAATTGTGTAAAATAATGTAAAGGTGAAAAAAAAGGACAAACTTGAAACTATTGTTGGCAAATTAATGTAGTTGCACGACATCGAAAGGTAAAAGTAAAATAAAATTGGTAAAAGCTCTTCGATGATCAGTATTATGCCTTCATTGACCATTCCGTTGATAATCATTATTTTGCTTTTTCTCTTTTGACACGCTTTTACTTAATAACAATCTACATTTGCATATTAGACAAATTACAGTTCATAACTCATAAGTTTGTTAAAAGAAAAATTAATGTGATGGAACTATATGTGCATCATATTGGCCGTCATTCTACTTTAACTTAATAATACTTATTTTCTTAAAAATAATTTAAAAGAATTGAACTTATATTTTATTTAAATTATAAAAGCTAAAATTACAATTAAGTTTTCAAAAATTAAAAGAGGGAATTAAATTTGAGGAAACAATAAATTGTTAAAATTTTAAAGAAATTTGAAGTTAAAATATTAAATTTTTACATACTTAATATGAATAATTTAAGAAATATTTTCAAAAAAGTACTCTCTTTGATCTATTTTATAGGATACATTCTAGAAGATTTTAGTGGTTATTTTTGCAAGACACTTATAGTTTATATGATGTATGTATTGTATTTTTTTTCATTTGTCCTCAATAATAATGTTATTGATAAGCTAAATTGAAATTAATATGAAGAAATTTTGATATTAAATTTTTAATGATATTAAATAAAAGTAAAATTATCATATTTTAATATTTATAAAAAATAACAAAATTTTACTCTTTTTTTTTTATCGATTTGTATTGTTAAATGTCTTATACAAAGGATCAAAGAGAATAATATTTTTAGAAAATATTTTTAATTAATCTTTTTAAGAAAAAAATTTCATGACCTGATTAAGAAATTAAGAATTTGACACAGGTCAAAAAGATTTTGTAATATAAAATATAATTATACGTCTCAATATTTGTAAACATAATCTTACTTTATAATATTTATTTTATTTTAAACTTTTATTACTAACTCAATATTATAAACCTAAAGAGTTATTAAAATTGAAAGTTTATAACCATCAGCACCACATATATTAATTTCTTTTAACTTTAATTTAATTTTTAAATGAGCATGAATGTAGCCAAAATATGTTTAAATTTTTAATTTATTTAAATATTTATTCAATAAATAATAGTTTGTATATTTTATCACAAAATTTATTAAAATAAAATAATAAAGTGTGTTCTTATAAGCTAAATTAAATAACTTATTAAAACAAGATGGACTAAACTATTTTTATAAGCTTTTCTTAAACTATTCCAAGTGAGACTTTATTGATGTAAACAAAATTTATCACAGCAAATTCATATTTTAAAAAAATACTTTTAAAATAATAATATTTTTAAGATATAATATTTAAACCAAACGTGAAATTAAAATATTATTAAAAACATAATACTTAAAAAATACTATTTCCAAAAACCAAACGTTGGAGGGACATGAACGTTGAAACGAGACACATTGTTTTGTGTTTTTTTTTTTTTTTTTTTTTTTTTTTTTGTGCTTAAAACGGGACACGTTGTTTTGTTTTCTTCGTGCCGGAAGCTGAAAGGGGATCCTTTGGAATTGCACGTGTAGGTGGCTACACAAAAGAGATCGTCACCCCGCAAATTGGAATTTTCTTTTACTAATTTTATTTTGGCCTTTTCATAAACATCAAACCAAAAGCTGTCTTTATTCACTGGAGTTTATTTTAAATTTATAATTTTGTTAATATCAACTTTATAATTAAATTTAAGCATATAAATTAATAATTTTTTATTAAAAATATATTACAATATTAAAGTTAGAAAAATATATTAAATATTATTATTTTAATAAATTATTATTATTATTTATTATTTAAAAAATCAACTCTTAAAATGTTATTTTTTTAAAATTTATATATGTATTACATTAAAACATCATAAATAAGTTCATAAAAGGGTTATTGAATTTTTAAAAATTTGTAACTATAAATTAATATTTTTTAAAGTATTTAATTTTTTTTTTGTTAAAATAGATATTCATTACACTTTATATATTTAAGATAATCGATAATGTGATATCCATGGATCATCCTCTAATCTAATTTATAATTTTAAATTTGAGTATCAAATATATCACTTTCAATAAAATTACATATATTATGTGGCGGGTAAATGACATATTGTTAATGAGTGAAATAATTTTTTAACATTTAATATTATTAATCTACTTTATTTTTGGTTATAATTAAAAATATTTTTAAAATATAAAAAATTAATTATATTAATTATTAAAATATTAATAAAAATAATTATTGAGTTTTAAATAAAAGACAGATAATAGAGATAGAGACAGTACTTTAAAAGCAGAATAGTAGAAGGCCGTTGCTAATGAATTGGAATCAAAAGGTCTACTTTAAGATAAAGCTTTTTAGAAAAATTAAGGCATTAAAAAACATGAAAGGTCTCATGCAATTAACAATTATAGAACTAAATTAATAAAAGGATTTACATCGAGAATAAATTTGACAATAACATTTGTTTTTCAAATGTTAAAAAAAATCACATTAAAGCACACACAAAAAAAATCAATACATAGTTAAAAAATTGAAACTGCTACATAAACAAACATAGTATATTGATACTGTTAGAAAGTCGACAAATAAGATAAATTGGATAGTAAAATACCCAAATATAGACTCGTTCAGTTAGTAAATCTCCTTTTTCAGTAGGGGTATTTTTTTCAGCAGCCACAACCCCAAAAAGTAAAATAAGAAGTCGATTATTAGAGTTCAGATCGGATAAATTTATATAAAAAATAATAATAATAAAAATTTGTTATAAATTAAAATAATTAATGTTTTTTTTATTTTTGAGAAATTTTTTATTTAGATTTTAAAAGAAATAATTTCTAATTTATATAAAAATATTAATTTTGATAATAAATTTTGTTATTTTACCAAAACTTGTCTAAGTTTACGGAGGATTTGAATTTGGATAATTAATAATAAATAAAATGAAATTATGGGAGGGATAAATATTTGGAAGTGCAAGCAAGATCTTTGGATCTTTGACAACGGCACCACTTCAGCAGCGTCCTTTAGTGGCAAAGATTAAAAAGAAAAGAAGGAAAAAGTGCGTCCCATTCCATGCACGATCAGTTTATCACGTTTTCAATTTTTAATTACTGAATCGGCTGAGCCAAGCTAAAGAGCCAGACAGCTAGCTACAGTGATGAACACCATCGTTACTACCCACGATAGAGTGCTGATAATTTTTTTAATATTAATTTTTTCTCAATTAATATTAAGTATAGTAAAATAGTTAAAAATCATCACTAAATGATTTTTAAAAAATAAATTTTAAATTCATATCTTTCATATATATATATATATATATATATTAACTTATCTTTAATTATCAACATTGTAATATTTTTTCTTTTTTTCTTTTAAATCAAAAGCATTTCACATAACCTTTGTAACTTAGAGCTTGAGATTCAATTTTAATTTAAAAAGTTATCTGTACATCAAAATAATATGTTATAAATCAAATTAAATTGAGTCGCAAAATATTGGTTCTGTTTAGATCATTTATTTATTTATTTATTGTTAAATTATTTTATTTTTAAATTTTAATCTATTATTATACAAATTTTAACTATTTTTAAATTTAAGAAAGTTATTAGCTCAAAAATTAAAATGAACTTGTTAAAAATAAAAATAGAAAAAAATAATGATTGAAATGAAAAAATTATTGATAGAGAAAAAATAAAAACATTTAATTGAGAAAAATAAAAATGTAAAATAAATAAAAGTGACACACTTCATATTTATATAATGTTATAATAAAATTGAGTAAATAAAATAATTTTTATGTGAAAAATATAATTTAAAATAATATAAATGTGATTCAATTTAGTTTGATTTGGTTCAGTTTTACATACTTTATTACATACTTCTTGAACTGTAATTCTTTTAACTTGAAGGTAATGCCATTATTTTTAAGGACAATATAAATTACTCTTATAAAAATAAGGAGTTTATATCAAAGAATAAAATTTTAAAAAATCCATTATATGTTTATATAATATAATAAAATTGAGTAAGAAAATAATTTGTATATAAAAAATACAATTTAAAAATAATATAAATACAGTTCAATTTTGTTTGATTTAATTTTAAATGTTCTGTTACATATTTTTCGCACAATAATTTATTTTAATGTGCTAGTCATTTTAAGGATTGGCACATTAAAATTTAAGGATAATATTAATTAGTTTTGCAAAACGAGATATATTGAAGAACAACATTTAAAACACAAATGTTAGAAATACAATTTTCTAAAAATATTTTTAATTATTGATTAAAATTTATTAAAAATATAAAAATACAAAAGAGAAGTATAAAATTAAGGGATTAAAAAATTAAAATTTACATTATTTTTAAATTTTTAATAAAATTTAACTAATAATAAATAATATATTAAAAAGTAAGATTAATTTTTTATATATGATATTTAAAAATAATATATATGAAAAATGATATTTTTAAAAAAATTAAAAAAATACAGGGTTTAACAATATTTAATGTAAATTAAAAAAAAGAACAAATTAAAAAAAAAAGCTCGCCTAGAACAATTTTCAAAATAATAATAAATTTTAAAAAATTTTCATATTTTTTTAATTTTACAAAAAAAATCTAATTTTTTTAATTTCAAAGTAAAAAACCATACAAGAAAGTAGACCCTAAAAAAGTATTAATGACGTTTCTTAATTTAAAATTATTATGTCAATTAAAAATTTAAAGATAAATTTAATTACTAAATTTATTATCACAGTTTTAATTAGTATTCTTAAACTAAAGATCACACTCTTTAATTGTTATTAAAGAACTATACAGTTTGTTAAATAATTGATTTTATATTTTCATTATTTTAAAAATATATAGTTTAATTAACTTCTAAAGAGTAAATCCTAAATTTCTATTATTGGGTGTTGTAGCCGAGCTGCGCCGGGCCATGGAAAGGAAAGGAAAAAAAAAAAAAAAAAAAAGCTTCGTGTCGGTAAAAGGTCAGTAGCATCAACGTCTTCCATACAAGTCCCTTTCCCTTCCGATGCTACGTGCTCCTCACTTGAAAAAGGGGTCAATTTCGAAAATTATAAAAAATAAAAAAGAATTCACAACAATATTTGAAGAAAAAAGCGTTTCTGTTTTCCTTCTTTCCCTTCTTTAGTTATTCAATAATCCCACCATTGATCGCTCTGATTCGAAGAAGATCACGATTCACACGCTTATTCCCATCCAATGCCTCCATTCTAAGCATCTCTCTCTTTGCCTAGTTTAAACGCTGTCGTTTGTTCCGCTTTCCCTTTTATTCTTGTTCGGAAAAACGACTCCTACTTGTACTATTATTGCTTCGCGGTGCCGGTAAGTTCTCGCTCTATTTTACGACTTCATTTCATCTATAATTTAATGCTTTATTTCCTTTTTCTTTTCCTTTTTTCAAATTTTCTGTTTTCCAGTAAACGAGTTCAGTTCAGTTGAGTTGACTCGTTGAGCTGGGACGACTTGACTCGTTCTCCTCTTCTTCTCTGTCTTCTGCGTCGAATCGAACTGCTTCAGTCAAACGCTGTCGTTTTAGGTGTTGATCTCAGCCGAAGGAGTAATCATGAGCAAAGCTCCACTTCTCGAAATTGAACCCAAGGAACTCAAATTTATGTGTGAGTAAATTAACAAATGCGAGTGTTGTTATTTATGCTCACGCATGCTGATGCTGTTGAATCTATTATAACTTGTGCGTTTGTTTGATCAATTGGATAAAGTGCGCGATTTTTGCCTTTGTAGTTGAGTTGAAGAAGCAAAGTTCATGCTCGGTTCAATTGACTAATAACACCTACCACCATGTCGCTTTTAAGGTTTGAATACCATTCTTTTATCCCCATTCGATGGTGTTTGGCATAGTATGCTGGAGAGATTGATTGTTTTGGTTTGACATATGCAGGTCAAGACGACGTCGCCGAGGAAATATTCAGTGCGACCAAATGTTGGGGTTCTCATGCCAAATGCTACTTGTGAATTCATAGGTATATCTTCGTCTTTTGTGAGTTTGTTTGTTGTTATTTATTAAAATTTACACTTTGACTACTTGTTTTATGGTTTTAATGAAGTCTTTTTAAAATGAATTTTATGTGACTGGACGAGAATATTCAATTCTACTTGTTCTGGTCGGTATCTGAAAGAGGTGTTTGTGATTTCCTGATGCAACTGGATCAAGTTCATTATTTAAGCTCTCTTGAGAGAGTAAGTTTAATAATTGTGGTGGATAGATGCCAAATGGCCTGAATTTGACACGTTAGAGTTTTCTTTCAATACTTAACTTTCCTTTTCATGTTTAAACTGTTGTAATTCGAGCTTAACTTATCCTTGCAGATAGCAGTTTTTGCATGAAAAATAATTTAAGGAATATCGGTTTTCCATAAACAATGAGTGAAGTTGAATCCACATATATGGGAATTAATTCTAGCATCCCAGCTTCTGTTTTTCTCCTTAAGTTTGATTTTTGTTGTTTTTATTTTTGCATCAAGCAGTTACAATGCAAGCCCAACGGGTAGCACCAGAAGATATGGTGTGCAAGGATAAGTTCTTAATCCAGAGCACAATGGTTCCTGCTGAAACAGCCAGTGAAGATGTTACTTCCAGCTTGGTATGGATATTTATTGGACTGTGATCTTATACTCATGAATGTTTTATTATTAATTTTTACATTTTAAAATATTTTTGGTATTTTTTGTAATGGCAGTTTGTCAAAGATGGAAGTAAATACATAGAGGAAAATAAGCTAAAGGTGACACTGATCAGCCCTCCTGAGTCACCTGATCTCTCACCTATTAATGGAGACTTCAAGAATGGTCTTGATTATGAAAAAATTCCAATATATAGTAAAGATGAAATCCAATCCCCAGAACCCATGGTCAGAGGAAACTTCACTAATGTTTAGCTTTGAATTCTTTTCTTTCCTTCACTTCTTTTTCTTTCATAGATATTTCAAATCCCTGAAAATGATAATTGAATTTCTTAGTTACATAATTTAAGGGTACATCAGTTATTATTTCTGAATTGTTATTTTCATAATTTGAAAACTACATTGTTATAAAGTTGCAGACTGTCCACAGCTTCCCTGCTTCCTTGAGTCCCTTGGGAATGCATTCTTTGAACATGTTATATGTGCCCTTTTTTTTGTTGTTGTCATCTTTGTTGATGTTGGTAGCCTTTGTGCATGCATGGATTATCAATTTTACATATTCAATTTATACTCTCAAATGTTTTGTTCTGTTCCTGGAATATTTCAGGTTCTTAAAAATCCAGACATTGTTCATGAGGTATTAAAGCTTGAAGAGGATTCAGAGTTGAAGCTTGAAGAGGATACGGAGTTGAAGCCAGAACATGATGTGGGGTTGGACACTTTGAAGGTTGTAGGGGAGCCAATAGAAAAAACTGGGTTAAAAGTGTCAAAAAATGAGGAGTTGAGCATAATAAAGGATGTTGAGGAACTCAAGCCACAAAAAAAGTTGGAGTTAGAAGTGTCAAGAGATATGGATTTGAACAATGTAAAGAATGCAGAGGAGCTGAAACCTGAAAAAGCAGCAGATTTGCATGTGTCAAAAGTTCTTGATTTTGGCACAATAAATAATGTAAAAGAACTGAAGCCAGAAAAAGAAAAAGAGTTAAAAGTGTCAAAAGATATGGAGTTGAAAACAGTTAAGGATGTTGAGGATCCAAAGCAAGAAAAAGAAGCAGAGTTAAGAGTTTCAAAGAGTGTAGAGGAGCTGAAATTAATAAAAGCTATTGAAGAGATGAAGTTAAAACTAGATGGACTTGAGTCAAAATTAAATGAGGTCAGGCATGCCACCATTCTTTTGCTGTGAAAATTTTTATCTTCTTGCATATGTAACATGCTTCCTTGCAAGTTGCATGTTGAAACAAATTTTCTTTTGAACGGATCAAGAATTGGTTATTAATGCCCTGTCTTAGCAATATTTTTGGGCGTATGTTTTCATTTGAGTGGTTTTGAAATGATATTTAGACCCTTTTCAGCTCATTGTAATATTTACTAGCATACTTGTTTACATTATACAGATTTCCAGATTTTAGCATGATTGTGATTATTAATGAACATATTTGATTGTTAGGTACATTGCTTTCTCCCTTCCCTTCATTCTATGAAATTGTATAGACATGGTTTGTGATCTGCTACATTGTGTATCATAAAATATGAGTTGGAATTAGAAAAATTACAGAGACAGCAAGGACTGCCTTTTTTTTTTTTATGTCTTTTTGGATGTACATGGGTGCACTGTGTGGCATGATTAAGGCGGCCCACAACGTGGTGTAACTGTATTAACATATTATTATGTTATGCCTTTTTAGACTTTGACTAGTTGAAAGCTCCTGATGTTCCTTTGGACTCAATTCTATGTGAAAACATTTTTCATTTTATTGCATTTGTTATACCACTGTCCACTGGCAATGAAGCAATGGAGCATACGGGTTTCCTCATTAAAATGAAGCAAGAGTAGCAGTGATTCTTGAGTTTTATGCTAATCTGAATTGATTTCACTAAAGTGATGACAATGTTTTCTCTTCCTTTGCAGTCTGGAGTAACAATATCAAAGTTAACAGAGGAGAGGAGGCTAAGCATTCAAGAGACAAAAATCTTGCAAGAAAAATTAGTAAGCTTGGGAATCACTGTCTAGTTTACTATTGATGGTTTTTTGGCCTTTATTCTTTGGTTCTTGCCATAATACGTGATATGGTTTGCTTAGCATAAATTCTGTCATTTTAGATATTGAAGTACTATCTAGTCATAGGATGGTCATTTAGTTGTTCTGGAGGATGTGAACCAGGGGGAGAGGGGTTTACCCCTAATATAATTGTAAATTTGCAATTTAGATTGGCGAATTTACATTTTACTTGTTGGGGATCGATACAGATGTTGCTTTGCTGCTTTAGAATTCTTTTCCATTTACATGCTTGAACTTTCGCAATTTCCGCTGTTTCCTCTTTTGGGGTTTCTCTTTATCATTGTGTAAGACTTGAGTAGATTTCATTTCTTAAATTCTGGGTTGTATTATTTTTGCAGGCAGATCTTATTGATAAAGGTCCAAGAAAAGTTCAAGTCGGGTTCCCACTTTTATATGTCTGTATGGTGGCGCTAATCTGTGTCATTTTGGGATACCGATTACACTCTTGATGCCTGGGCAGTCAATCATCTGCAGGAAGCTACTAACATTTTAAATTTGCTCAAGTCTGTTAATAACAAAAGTTTAGGCATAAATCCACTTTATAAAATGTAGTAGTAGGGGATCTGTATACTTGAGGGTCGATGATGTTCGATCTGATCTGTAGTCTATAATCATGGACGTCTGTGCATTTGTACATGCAGAATTGCCCACTTGTAAAAGTTCATATTAATATGAGATATATGGAAGTCAAGTAGATGAATTCTGTGGATAGTAGAAAACTGGAAACTGTTGGGTACGCTACTTGAGATTGTTCATTTCTCTGTAATCTCGACTTTGATCAGTGTTTCTCTGTGGGGTGGTGGCATGAATGTTTAAAAAAGTATTCATAATTGCTGAATTGTCTTTGAAAAACTAGTTGCATTTATAATAAGTGTACTCAAGCTTAATTTTTGGTATTGTTTGTGACAAAGGTTTGTTCATAGTTGCTTGCTAATGTGACCCGTGTATGATAGAGGAAAATATTATAAATAACTTAAAATTTCAAAAATAAAATTAAGATATTATCAATAAATAATAAAAATACCAGGCAGTTGATTATAAAAATTATAAAATGTTTATTAATTAATTTTCACTTTACAATTTAGATATTAATATAATTTTATGTGAAAAACTTTATTCTTGTAAAATGAATATTTATTTTTGTATTTCATACATAAATATACTTTTAAATTTAAATTTTTTTTTTATTCTCATGATAATTGTTAAATTGTAGTAATTTAATTTAAAGATAATTTTTTTAAGGATTTTATTAACTTCAGCTTCAAGGATCCACGTTAATAATAATAAAATTTTATTAAAAAATATTTATTGTGTTTTTATAATTTTATATGTGTAATTTTGTTATAAAAAAAAATTATTTGCGGATGTTTAACTTTAACAAAACTCTTTTTTTAATATCTTCATTCTGCGTGCATGCCCACTTGACAATCAGCCTTTGGCAAAAACTGTGCATGTAAGAAGTTCAAGCGTGTTTGGCAAGCAGTGAGGCCTACTTGTTAATCTCTTTAATTTGTGTCTGTCAGTCGTGTCGTGCTATATGGACCTTGGAATAAGTATGATTTTATATTGAACACATCATGTTAAGTCCTTCAACTTCCTTCTAAAAAAACACCATTACAAATTGTACTGAAACATATCGTTGTTTGAACACCAACAATCTCCATACAGAATATACAGTATATCAGTATATCTAACAGTCAACCTCTTCTTTATAGTCTCAAGTCTGAACGAATAGAAGAAAGGTGGAACCATCGCAATATATAGTAATACACATACATGAATATCTACCTATTTTTATCTAATTTTTATTTTCTCTGCAGCGTAGTGCTCGCACTTGCACTCGTTTTTCATCCTCAAATCTTTTCCGCGTGAAATGACTATCCGCAGAGTGCCGGTATTTATTTTCTTCTATTCTTTTTTCTTTGAACGAAAAACATAACAATGTGCATGCTGATATTCTCTGTCCCAGATAGTTCATGTTAGAAAATTGAAATGAAATTTTCTTGAACAGTGAAGCTAATACACCTAATTGTTAATTAATATAATACGTATATATTGACAAGTGGTGGGAAAATCCAGTGGAGTGGTGCGGATGTTGGAATTAGAAGTGGAGGGAGAAGAAACTCAACACTAATTTGTGGTTCAGTCATGGCGGATACGGTGGAAGAAATGGTGTTTCAGATGGGTAAGGCAAAAGAATTGGGTGCTGACCTAGTGGAGCTTCGCTTGGATTTCTTAAAGGACTTCCATCCCACACAACATCTTCATTTTCTAATTAACAACCGTCCTTTGCCCATTTTAATAGCTTACAGGTAAATAACACAGTATCTCTATTTCTTCATCACTACAGCGTAACAAATGTTTTGTGTGATAAAAAAACTTTCTATTTTTTGTTTATCTTAATTTAAGCATTTAGTGCAGAGGATATTAAGAAATTGTGTTTTGGATACGTGGGTTTGTTTCAGACCACTATGGGAAGGAGGGGAATACAATGGTGATGAAAGCAAGCGACAAGCTGCCCTGCGTCTAGCCATTGAATTGGGGTCTGAGTTTGTTGAAGTTGAGCTCAAGGTAATTTAAGTAGATGCCACACCGTATACCTACCATGCCAAAATTAATAAATACTACTAAATTGAATAACGGTTTTTATAATCCTTACAAAAGATATACAATAAAAAATTAATTAATAATATTTTTATTAAAAATAAAACAATTTAAATATATTGATAGTTATACTGTCCTCAAATCATGAATTATTATATCAATAAAAATTATTGATTTTCTTAATAATATCATTTCCATCTTACCATAAGAGAAAAGACATAAAACAAACTAGAATATACATTTAGTCCTTTTAATTAACAATTAAAAGAAGATAAAATTATTAAAATCTTGTAAATAGACTTTTATTATAATTTATAATACATTTTTAATAATTTTTTATTCTTTAATTGGTATGTTAAAGTTAGTAATTTAATATTGTCTTAGCTTCAACGTAAATAAATAAATAAAAATATTTTGTTTACTTTGATGACATAAATAAGAATAAAAGTAGTACTTAATTTTGTTTTTACATAATTCAGATGCCATCATTTTAATTATAAAATAAGGAAAACATACATTGCAAGAAACTCACTTTATCTTTATTTACTCAATCCAGAAAAGAAATAAAAACCCTTAGAAATAATTACATGAAAACAGTAGAAAAATATAATATAAATAAACGATATTTAATTTGTTTCACCCAGTGAGAGTAGAAATTGAATTTTGGGGTGTGTTTTGTGCACCAAAGGTAGCTGAGGAATTCTACAATTCCATTGGAGGAAAGAGGCCTGAAAAGGTGAAGATCATTGTCTCCTCACACAATTTGGAAAATACTCCGTCTGTGGAGGAAATTGGTAATCTTGCTGCAAGAATTAAGGCTTGTGGGGCTCATATAGTCAAGATTGCAACTACTGCCTTAGACATCACAGATTCTGCACGTCTTTTCCAAGTCTTAGTGCACTCCCAGGTTATTAATTAATTAATTGCCATGGATCAACACCACTTGGTTATTCTTATTCATCAATCATGTGTTTTTATCGTACATTAACATTTCTTTTATTTTCTTAACTATTCTTAAGATTGAGTTTAAGTATTTAAAAGTGAAATTTGTTATTAAAAAGTAAAATATTTATCATACTATAAATTTAAAAATGTGATAAATATTTTATTTTTAAATAAAATTTTTATTATTAATTGTTTAAATATAATTCCATTTTTTCTTTTTCACTTTTAAGTATAATTGGAAAACTTCTTCTGAAATACACTCTCAAGTACTTTCTCATCTCACTAATTCAGTCCAAAACACAGTTAATTTTAATGAGCTCAAAATTTAAAAATTAGACTTAATTAGTATGTTTTAAGAACATATCGATAGGAAAATGATTGAGGAAAACAAACAACACTGTTTGATACTCTCTTGCTATCGGGTAAATTAAGTTTTGTGAGCTCCTTAGATGCTGAATTTAATTACTTGAATAATTGTAGGTTCCAATGATAGGAATTGCAATGGGTGAGAAGGGGCTCATGTCACGGGTACTCTGCGCAAAATTTGGAGGATTTCTAACGTTTGCTTCAATTGAGGATGGATCTCTATCAGCTCCTGGGAAACCAACTATTAAAGACTTGTTGGATTTGTACAATTTTAGACAGATTGGAGTTGGCACCAAAGTACATGGTGTTATAGGAAATCCTATTAGTCACAGCAAAAGTCCTCATCTCTATAATGCAGCTTTCAAGTCTGTGGGATTTGATGGAGTTTACTTGCCTTTGTTGGTCGATAATGTCTCAGATTTTCTCACCACTTATTCATCTCCTGATTTTGTTGGATACAGGTATCGTATCCACTTAGAATCTTCAATTCTGTAACACATAGTTACAGTTTAAATGAATTAATCAGCTTCTCTATTTTACTCAAAACACATTGTGGACCCATTTGGGTATTCTTAGTTTTATAAAAAAAGAGATGATTTTAAGATCTATAGTTGATTTTATGGGGTCCTGCGATTTTTTGTCAAAATTCTGATTTCAATCTCACGATTGCTTCAAGTAATTATTATATCTTTGATAAAAACAGTTACACAATTCCTCACAAGGAGGATGGACTCAAATGCTGTGATGAGGTCGATCCTATTGCCAAGGTATTTATTTAACCTGAATATTTCTATCCCATTTTTCCTGTATGAATTTGGATCCTCTCACTGTTAACAGTCATGTTGAAGAAAGACAACCTTTATTAAACAAGAACCCATCACAATTAGTTGTAGGATCCATTAATTAAATTATTAAAAATTGTATCACTTTCTTTCTAACATGATCATATCATGTTATTTAATAACATGAGAGGATTCAAATCCTTTACCATTTGAACTTATTATACATTCTCAACAAAATCAATTTTGCAGGCAATAGGGGCAATTAGTTGCATGATTAAGAGGCCACATGATGGAAAACTAATAGGCTATAATGTTGATTATCTTGGCGCTATTGCAGCTATTGAGGAAGCACTGCAAGGTTACTATGTTTCTTTGCAGCTGTTGAGGAATGACTACGAAGTTTTTATTCATTTATAGGCTTTCCTTACAACTGTGCAGATTCAAACGAAAGATCAATATCTGGTTCACCTTTAAATGGTAAACTGTTTGTGGTTATGGGAGCTGGTGGAGCAGGAAAGGCACTGGCTTATGGTGGAAAAGAAAAGGGTGCAAGAATAGTTGTTGCCAATCGTACATATGGTGAGAAAATCTTCTTGGTTTACTTAGATTATTCATATATATATATATATATACACACACACACACTAGTGATGAATGATGAAAATGAAAGAGCATGCATTACTTTTTTTTTTTCTTTTGACTAATATCAGCCAAAGCAAAAGAACTTGCTAGTAAAGTGGGAGGAGAGGCTATTACTCTATCTGAATTAGAGAACTTCCACCCAGAAGAAGGGATGATTCTTGCAAATACTACATCTGTTGGAATGAAACCCAAAATTGATGAGACACCCATACAAAAGGTTTGGTGTCAGTGTTGCATATTCTGGTGTCCTCTCATTGATTCAATTATAAATTTGGTTCATTATTTATCGTTTTAATTTTTATGTGAAAAAGTTTATATTTTAATTTTATATAAAAAGTCGTTTAAGGATCAATAAGTTATAATTATTTTTAAATTTAATTTATATTTAACATTATTTTTTATTTTAACTTTTATACTTGCACTTTATTTTGACTCTTGTATATTAAACTCTGTATTTTAATTCCTATCCTCATATACCAATTTTTGTTTAAATTTTTACATAAAAACATATTAATATCATTATAACTTTGATAAATAATAGGCCAAATAATATTTTTTTTTTAGTAAAGGAACTCAAAGCTAAAATAACTAGTAAATCACGAACAAAGATTAAGATTATAATTGTTTTATTGTTATTATTTGTTGAGAAATTTCAGATCAATTTCTCTTTTACAGTGCTTGTTAAATTTGAATGTAAAATTCAACTAGGATAAACAAGGAAAAATTATGTTACTTTAGAATTTAAAGCTAAAGATATGTACCAAAAAATTTACAGCTAAAGATTGATTACCAAAGGTTTTTCCTGTACTGTGCATAATGAGATCAAGGAAGGTTCGTTCTGGTTTATTGATTACGAAGATTACTTCTGCTTGAAATTGAAGTTAGGAAAAAAGTTAATAAGTTATTAATCAATTTTTATTAACATTTATTAATTATGTGGTAAAATTTAATAATGACCCCAGAAGAGTGAGTTTATTAAGGTCCATGTGAGATTTCTCCCCAATAATAATAAAATTGATAGGGATGCTCGTGATTTTGATCAAAATAATTCTGAGAAAGAAATAACTATTCAATTGATTTAATTATAAATTTAAAACTATTATAATTTAATTTTATGAGATAAAAACAATGATAAAATACATAATGACTATGATAAAGATTAATTCAAATTATTAAAAATCTTATATAATAAGTCGTAATATAATTAGTATTGTAATGACATTCATCAGAAACTAAAAGTTGTAAATTTTAATTATAAATTATATTTATACATATAAACTTGGTTCTTCTAGGCTCCAGCAGTTAATGGACAAATTGAAGGTAGAATCACAACAACTGCATTTTATGTACTTTTAAAATGCCACTGAATTTGGTTACCCTCATGTTACTTTTATGACTCCTCTCTCACGCCACTTGTTGTTTCTTTGTTCTAACAGGAAGCCCTTAAACACTACTCGTTGGTGTTCGATGCCATTTACACACCCAAATTGACAAGACTTCTTCGAGAAGCGAGAGAAGCTGGACCTGCTATCGTCTATGGTACAGAAATGTTCATCAATCAAGCATTTGTGCAGTTTGAAAGGTTCACAAATTTGCCAGGTTAGACCCAAAAAAGAAAAGAAAAATACCATAGTGATGAATGATGATTATATCCAACGACACACAGAAAAAACCTTTATGTATAATAAATTTTTGTTGAAAATCACATAACATCATTGAATTCAATGCATTGATTGGTTTTAGACTCACATAAAAAAAATTCCTATTTTTGATTTCACCTTGTACTAGCATTCACTTCATATTATCTGTGACAGCACCGAAGCAACTCATGAGGGGTGTGTTGGGAAGAAATACCTGAGAATAAGTTTCAGTTTACTGCAGCTGGTTAGAAGAAGCTTCGTTTCACTTTTAAGGGTTAATTTGAATTCCTATGCAACTTGTGGCACATAACAGCATTGGGAACTTAGTGTTTGATATCTCCCAGAGACACCTGCATTTGTAAAGTACTGTTATTATAAGTTTAAGCGACTGGTTTGGTTCCTGTCATATTTATTAAAGGAGAAGATGAAGCATGTGTGAATTTTTTATGCACATATACAAATACATTAATCTTAACCTGTGCTGTGATGTGAGAAAGTGAGATCGTGAATTGTGCTGAAGATCCACTAGGTAACAACCGTTCCATTTCCTCTGGTGATTGCTTTCTGGGGTAGAATGGTAAATGTACTCGTTATATAGATTAAAAGTTAAAATAATTTATTTATATAATAAAATAAATTTAAAATATATCACTTATTAAATTAATAAATAAATTACAATTTTTTCATAAATTAAGTGTTATTTTAGTATTCTGTGCCAACATTTAAATTTAAAATTTTCAAATTCAAAATATAAAAAAACTTGGATATTAATGATTCAATAATTATAATAATATATGAAAATAAATATGATATATTTAATGCAGGGGTATTTTTGAAGCACATTGAGAAGAAAAAATTTAATAATTTTTCTCTAGTTATTTGACAACTAGTACTTTAATTATAATTTTTCTTATTTATATCTTAAAATAATTATTAAATAAAAAATAATCACACATATTAAGATTATTAATTTTAATATAATGAATGTATAATTCTAGAGCATTGAAAAAAAAAATTCACTTAAGAGGACAAACAGATAATGAGAGGTCATTATGTATAAAATAATTAATTTTAATACATTGATTTATCATATTATTACAATTGTTTATTTTAAAAACCAGGCCTCATCCTTTAATTTAATTGAAAATCTGCCTGATGAATTTTTGCTTTTTCATATATTTAAAAAAAACATAATTGCATTTTATTATCATAACTTAATCGAATCTAATTCAATCACGATTTGACTATAATTAAATTAATATATCATATATTAATACTTTTACTGTTTTAAACATCAATTTAATTTTAAAAACAATGTTATTGGTTACGCCAATAATTTTATTCATAAGAAAATAAATTAAAAAATATATAATTTATAATGATGTCGGAAAGTAAAACACGCATGATTTTGTTTTGGCGCATATCCTAAGGGTTTCTTTTTCCCTCGGAGTGAATGAACGTAAAATTTCACTTTCCCTCTCATTTTCGAAACAATGTTGCTTTGGGGCGCCTTCGTCTTAGTTACAAGTTAGTCACTTAGTTCCATTCTCACCCGCACTGCAAGTAAGTTCCATTTCCTCATTTGCTTTTCAATTTAGGGTTTCACATCATTTCCTTTATTCTTCTGCGTCTAAACACTCTCACTAAATACTTCAACGTTCCTTTCCTATAATCATTTCATTCCGCTTTTAATTTATGTGATTATTGCATGGCATATTTGTGATTTTGGTTTGGTTTAATTTTATTGTGTTTGGTTCGTGTCAATTAGGTGAAAATATTGTGCAGCCGGTGGAATGTGAATTGATACATACAATTGCAGAAGTTTCCCTTTCTGCGTTTTAGTGTGAGATTGAGAGAATTAAGGTGGCTGGATTTTGATTTGGATTCTTTATTATTCCATGGATTGCAACAAGGATGAGGCTGTGAGGGCTAGGCAAATTGCTGAGAGTAGAATGCAAAGGGGTGAATTTGTGGAGGCACTCAAGTTTGCGACCAAGGCCAAAAGCCTCTATGCTAACGTTGAAAACATTGCTCAGATCATTGCGGTTTGTCAGGTTCACAATGCTGCACACAACAAGCTCTTTGGCTCTGACATGGACTGGTATGCAATTCTTCAGACTGAAGGGTTGGCTGATGAAGCAACCGTGAAGAAACAATATAGGAAGCTTGCGCTTCTGCTTCATCCTGATAAGAATAAATTTGCTGGTGCAGAAGCTGCTTTCAAGTTGATTGGGGAAGCCAATGGGGTGTTGAGTGACCAAGTAAAGCGTTCTTTATATGACATGAAGTTTAAAGCCTCTGTTAGAGTTGCTGCTCCTAAGACCCCACTCCATCCCTCAAATGAAAATGTGTTTGCCACAAAAAATCATGGAAATGCAACAAATTATCAGAAGGGTTTTTATTCGAACCCTGCTTCTTCCAACCAGCAATCTGAGCTGAGCACATTCTGGACATCTTGCCAACATTGTAATACTAAGTACCAGTACTACACACATGTTGTAAATGCAACTTTGCGCTGTCAGAAATGTTTGAAAGCCTTTAAAGCTCATGCTTTTAGTTTTGGATATCAGGGTGTCACCCTAGTATATACTACGGTGAATATCAAGAAAGAGCGTCCAACGCATGGTCACCCAAAACCAGCCTGCAATCCTGTATCTATCAAAAAATGTGATACTGGAGTTGGAGGTCTCTGTAAAGGTGAAGAGAGTAAAGATGGCTGTGTTCCTGCTTCAAAAGCCATGGAGTCACAAAGCTCTAAAAATGTTGGCAGTAAGAGAGTAAGGCAGTCAGCACCAGATGCAAGAGAAAGTTCAAATGCTGGTAAGGGTGATGACGTGAAAGATGGCAATGTTCGAGAAAATGATGTTGATCCTTCAAGACTTAATGTAAGGAGATCTTCCAGGCAAAAGCATCATGTTTCATATATGGAAACCTCTGATGTTGACGATTTTCAGGGTCCTTTGAAAAAACCACAACAAAGTGGATCATTTGATGCCAATGAAGTTGAGAAAGAGAACGTGCCTGCAGGTGGTGGGTCTTCCAGTAACAATAATCCAGCTGGTGCGATTGATCAGAGCACAGAGGTGAGGAACAAAGTAAGTAATCCACATGAAGAAACATCTTCATGTAACAAAAGCAAAGTCAAGCAATCTCATGCTCAAGGAGAGAAGGTATCCGAGTCAGACTTTGATCTTAGAACATCAGAAGAGGAGAACTGCTCTCCATTGAATTCAAATGTCTGCTCTAGTCCAGAGATCATTCATTGTCCTGATGCAGATTTCAATGATTTTGAGAAGGACAAAGCTGAGGGTTGTTTTGCTGTTAACCAGTTGTGGGCAATTTATGATACCGCTGATGCGATGCCAAGATTTTATGCTCTTGTCAAGAAAGTGACCTCCCCCTTCAAGTTGCAGATTAATTGGTTGGAACCTGACCCAGATGACGAATGTGAGATTGATTGGAATGATGCAGATTTGCCTATTGGTTGCGGTAAGTTCAAGCTTGGCGGTTCTCAGAAAACCACAGATCGTTCTATGTTCTCTCATCAGATGCAGTGCGTAAAAGGAAGTGGCAAACGTTCTTATCTTGTATATCCTTGTAAGGGAGAAACATGGGCAATTTTCAGAGACTGGGATATCAAATGGAGTTCTAATCTAGAAAATTATTTGGGGCATGACTTTCAATATGTGGAAATCATATCAGATTTTGCTGAGAATGTTGGCATTGAAGTTGCTTATCTGCGCAAGGTGGAAGGGTTTGTTAGCCTCTTTCAGAAAATGAAGAATGGAGTGAACCTATTCCGTGTTCAACCTAATGAGCTATATAGGTTCTCGCATCGAATTCCTTCATATAAAATGACTGGTAATGAAAGGAAAGGTGTTCCAAGAGGATCTTTTGAACTTGATCCTGCTGCCCTGCATACTAATATCTTTGAAGTTGGTGATTCTGGTAATGTGAAGATGGTGAATGGAACGTTCAACACTGTAGTGGAGCAGGGGGTGGCTAATGAGTACTGGCGAGGTAAGATTTCTCAATCCTTGGAAGATCATCAAAGGGACAGTGAAAGAATGGATAATGGTCGACAAACATGAGATAGCTAATGAGGGGGTGAAAACACCTTAGACATGAAGAAATTCTTGGACAGCTGATTTCCTCATTTTGTGTTTTGATTAACCTAGAAATGCTTCCAACTCTGTATACCTTTTGGTTTTGACACTGATCTTGTGTGATGTCTATTGCGATCCTTGAGTGTGTCTAAGCATTGTACTCCCCCATTTTTCTTTGATAAGTTCGGTTTTTGTTTTTATTATACGGTTTAAAGTTTTATGGTATATATATCCTTAATAAGTAAAATTGGTAAAATCCTAAACTAAAACTAGTATAGAAATGAATAATTTTCAAAATTAAAATATTAATAGTGGAATTAGATTTAATGATATTTTAAAATGTTGCACTATTTAAAAAATGAACAATTAATTAACTTACTTTTTTTTTTTGTCTAAGATCCATTATTGACTAAGAGGGTTTCATTTGATGGGGGTTCATGTAGCTCATGCTCCATCCAAGCTGCATCAATTTTTGTTGCAGAGTTTTTAACCCAAAAAATAGTGCTTACTTTTTCCGGTTATCGACCAATAAGAAAATAATAATAATTTATTAACATTATCTTGAATAAAGTTGTCGATTAAATAATGTCGAATTAATAGTCCGTTTACGCTGTTCTTTCGGAACCTTATAATTCTGTTTGAATAAAAGTGAGAAATACCCAAAACAGAAAAATGATAGAGGCTAATTTTATTTTATTTTCATTATTGTTTGATTATGTTCATAAGATTGCAGTGGATCGTTATAGACCACCCAATAAAATCGCAAACTTTTTTCAATAATAAATTAACCCCAATTATGTTTCAAAACAGCATCATTTTGATAAATTATTTTCAAAATAACATTATTTTAGTAAATCTCCCTGGACGGGGACCCTTGCCCATGGAATCAAGCCAGATTTGATAAATGATTAATTAAAAGGGTTCAACTTGATGGTAGTTCATGAGTGCTCCATCCGAAGTTACATTCATCTTCATCTTTGCTCCATGGTTTCATTTTTCCCCCTAAAGAAAAACTCCTTATTTTCTTCAGTTAATATGAATGATTTACATAAATCTGTTAAATAAATTCAAAAATTAAATAATAACGAATTAATTATCAATTTACTTTTCTTTTTAAAATTTTACCGCAAACCGAACTAAAGAGACAAACAAAAAAGGGGAAAAGTTAATTTAATTTTCCATTGCCATTGCCATTTGCTTGTAACTGTGAACTAATATTTCACTTCACGCATCTAATGTAGTAATTGTGTATTGTACGTGTTAATTTGGTTAAACTAATCATTGGTCTATTAACAATTTTAATCTTATTTGTCCTGCATTAATCGTATTAAAAAAATATTGAATTAAAACGTTTGATCCGATTGTTTATTACTAAATGAACAATAATTTATAAATTTATACTCAATTCTATCAATAAATAAAGAAAAATATTATAAACTAAACCAGGTAACATGTTGAGGTTTAGCACTCCAGCTTTCATCTATCATCATAACAAAGAGATCGAGAAAATTGTTTGATTGAAATGTGAAGGACAGGCTTGAATCTGATGGTGACTACAACAAATAAAAAAGGGCATTACGAATTTGTGTATATCTGTAAATCTCGCCCGACAGGTGCAATGCTTGATCAATTGATTGACTTCGACAAGTGCCATGGACAATAAACCGGTTGCATCTTAAAAAACTCTTCCGAGTAATGTCAATGATGTCTATGCCGATCTTTCCCTCTTGAAGAGTAAGAGGAACCATGGTAATCCCGATCTGTAAAATAAATTTTTTTTAAGATGCAATGCCAAAAGGAAAACAAATGCCAAACCTATGAAGATCCCAGATTCATACCATGCGATGAATGGCGTTTTGACTTCTCTGAATGTCCTGTATAAAATACAAAAACTTAATTTAACCCTAAATACACACAATAAAAATAAAAATAACCAGAAATCTATGAAGATACCTGAATCCTTTGCTCTCTCCCTAGAACGGTGAGCACGATCCTTTAATTTGTCCCTATCGACTTCCTCTCGCTCACGTTCTTTGTCAGAATCCCTTCCTCGATCACGATCCCTGGATTTCGTTCTGTCCCTGTCTCTATCTCTGTCTCTGTCTCTGTCCCTATCCCTATCTCGGTCCCTATCCCTGTCCCTGTCTCTGCGTGTCTCCCCACTAACGTCTCCTTTACGGTCAGATTTGGGCTTCAGTGTAGGTTCATCTCTTGCCTCTCCTTCTGTAGCCATGCCTTTGGATTCATCATCAGACTTCTTAGAATCTTTCAGCTTATCAATGGCTAGCTTTACCATTGCACCCTTGCCACCAACGGAATCAATATTAGTTTCTCCATGAGCTCCCTTTGGCACTGAGGTGTCAGTATCAGCTGGGGGACTACTCTGTTGAACATCCTACAAAATGGCAGCGTGACAAAAGATATGTTGGATCAAAACTTCATACTTGATTTTCAATAATACGGGCTTAAAAAAAGTAAACATTTCTCTCATAACAGCCACCTGATGCTGATAAGGAAAAAGTGGTCATCACCTTTGGTGTTGACTGAGACTTTGATTCCAATGATTTGTTGGAGAATGTGAAGTCCCCGTCCTTGCAGACTGGTATATATTGTGCCTTCGGAAGGCTATAAAGGTGAGCAAGAACCTTACATACTTCATCAATCCCAGACTTCTCTGCATCAAATGCCTTCCACCACGGTGGGTTCTCAGGAAGGGGTACCTGGAACCTACGAGCAGCAGCATATACAACTCCACAAGCTACAACCTCACTCTTAAATCGAACACATAATGTAGTGCGCAAACTGGATCAAAAAGAGAGTTAGGAAAGCAAAAGGTCCTGAGAAAGCAAGCATAACACTCCAGTAAAAGATGCTGAATAACAAAAATAGAAGTATATTGAAGTCAGGCAAATGAATGAGTAGACTGTTTTTCTCCACTTCAGATTGTGCTAGGATTGAATGCTTCTCATACAATATTTTAAGATACATCAAGTGTTTGCTAATGGTCACAACATCAACAGTTCAGTCCCACAGCTCAACAGGATATGATACTCTTCAGAATAATTGTTCACATGATAATAACCACAAGGTAAATGGGTTCAAAATTTAAACAACAATCTCAAAATTTTATACTATATTACAATCATACTTCTGGCCAAATCCTCTGCCTAGACTGTACACTATTCTTGGAAACATCTAGTCACTTGCACAATAACTTCTGTTTTCATTATAGTGATGCAAATTTAATTCCTTGAAGGATGAAATCATAATATCAGGTTGTGAGAAAAAAAAAAAAAAACTATCATGGATAACTTCATAAAGGTTTTGTTTGTCTCTTTCCTTAGATGGGTTACATGGATAAACCCCTCTCCTTAAATTGTATATAGTATCCAAGTACTATCAACCTGATAAAATATCCAAACCGTTTAACAGAACAGAAGGTACAGTCTAGTTCAGGAATCTTGTGGAAGAGAATAAATCAAGGTGTACAGTATGGACATACAAAAAAATATGCTAGCAGCATAACAAAAATAATATCTACATTCTGCAATTATCTACCTATCATTAGCCAGATTCCAAGCTTCTTGCCTCAATTCTGGAGGAGTTTCAAGGGTTGCAAGGTAATTTGATATAAACTTATGAGGGTGTTCAACATGACAAATGAATCCCATTTCTTTCAAAATATGTCTTTCTGTTCTGCTCAATTCCATTTTCAAATCAACATATTTCTGCTAATGGGGAAACGAAAAGAAAAACTTTTAATAACTATAATTTATTGAGATAAACTTCATCATATATCTGTGTACTATAGGCATAGAAAGGGGGAGAATGAAAAGCTTCTGACCCTGGAATACAAGTCTAAATGCTCCATGGGAAAGTTCTCCCTCCTGCATTCCATCCTGTGAAAAACTATGATTACTTGTCTGGCTTTTCTAGGGTTTTCCTCCAGTTTTGAAGCTAGCCACACACAGCTTGCAGCAACTTTCTGCAAAAGAAACACTGAACATAGGATTCATGAAGCATAAAGATAGAAAAAAGAGCAATTAATATACATCACAACATAAATTACCTTGACATTGAACCGTGCAAATGACTTCTTACAATAGAAACGATGAAATAGAACCTGCCCTGTTGCCATGACTGCTTGTGGCCTGCCTCACAATTAAGGCACAACTTGGACTGAACAAGGAAGATTAAATTGAAAAATGAACATAATAATAGTAAGAAGGAAAAGGATACAATCTAAGCAAAATGCCACTTTCTTGGATGAGATCACAGCCATAGATTCTTAGGGTGGTCTCAATGGCTTCATCTATGCCATCTTTTCTAGAAGGCGAGGTTGCTAACTGCTCGTCTGTGAGGTAGAACGTGTCAATTGCTGTGTAGATCATCCCTTCTATCCTTCACCCTAACACAATCACAATCTCCCAGTTTTGCTCCTGAATTTTCAAAAAACTTAGTCACCAAAAAATTAAAGTGAATATAGAGAGATTAACAAAATAGGAACATTAGACAAATGTTTTCTAAAACCAAACCAGTCATTGAACCGCTAAAGGCAACGGTTCTGGTGATAAAACTAATAGTTGATTCATAACATGCATACGAAAACAAGTCCAAACATAACATAAGACTCTAAACTTGTAAACAGAAAATTATAAATTAAAAGGATAATTTCATAAGTTGCAGAGAGTAAAATTCATTAGAACAAAAGGAGTGGGAATACAACGGCTAAACCAAAGATGCATAAGCACTTGAGGAGGCGTTAGTTATTTATGCTTCCAATTCGGCATATGAACACAAAATCAATCTTATTGAAATCTGGAAAGGAAGAACGAGAGAGCATACCTTGGGAAAGGACGAATGAAGCTGCTTAGGGTTTGATTGTGAATGAACCGATGAGGGACGAGAATTGGAGATGAAGGTTTCCCTGTCAGTAAACAAACCCCAACACCCATCATCAGTTATTTAAACTCAAATACTTTATTTTATATTATTGATTATTTAAAATATTTTATATTTCATTTATTTTAACTTCTAATATTTTTATTAAATATATACTTGATATAATAAAATATTTATTAAATATATAAAAATAAAATCGTATACAGTGCAACGCACAACATTTAATTGAAAATAAAAAATTAATCGATCTTGTTGAAAAAAGAAAGTGACGAGAAAGTGTTAAGTAAAATAGTTCAACACGCTCTTCTTTGCCACACCTTATAATGTACGGACTAAAAAAAAAGTTGGATTTAATCTGCTCTATGATTTTTTAAATTGTTTCCCCCCATTTTGTTTGGATTCATCCGGTTAATTTTTTTTTAATTAAATAGAAAAAAAATATAATACAAAAATTAAAATATAACTTACATAAACAATTGATTTAATTTATATATAAAAATTAAAATTAAAAATTTATTATTTACTTTATCAATTTAATTAGTTAAACGAGTTAACCGACGGTTTGAATTTTCTGTTGAAAAAAATTAAAGTTGTGCATTTTGAAAAACAAAAAAATGCTAATAATATATCAATTTGTGCCATTTATCTAAGTTGCCAGGTTGTTGCAATTTCTTTTAACGGCAAAGAAGAAAAAAAGTGCCAACAATTTTTTTACTGTAGCTCGTATAAAATGAGAATACTAGTCTTCATTGTATTAATTTTAACGAGCGATTAGCATTTGGCTCTTGCTGAAATTGGACAATCAAGTTTAGAAAAATATATGTATTGAGTTGAATTTGTTGAAAATTATTCCAAAATCTTTAAGGGTTCGTTTGATGCGTGGAATCGGAATTGATATTTAGAATTATAATTATAATTATAATTTTATTAAAATTAAAATTTATTTAGAATTACAATTTTATGTTTGACGTAATTAAAGAATTAGAATGAAAAATTAAAATTTTAAGTTAAAATTAAATGTTACGGTGTGATGTAAAATTTAAATTTTTAAAAATTAATTTAATTTTGTATTAAAACTTTATTTAATAATATTTTTAAAAAATAATGTGTTAATTAAAAATATAAAATAATTATTAAATAAATTATTAAAGATGATAATTTAATATTATTTTAAAAAAATTACGACATAATAAATTTATTTTTTATGTTTAATTTATCATTAAAATTTAATATTATGTTATTAACTATCTTTTTATAAATTAGATAAAAACATACAAATGCTCACAAACATAATTTAATTTTTAAAATAAAAAAAATGCTTTTGAGTACTTTTATCCAAAGACCATGAACTAAATAAGTAAAAACATTGCAACAAATTATTTTATACTTATATAATAAGTATTATGTAGTGCTCTTCTTTAACAATAAAATGTTGTAAAGTTAAAAAAAAATTATCTAGTAAGACGTAATTGATTATAGCAATTTTCATCAGTTCTATGATATAATTGTCTCATAGTATATCTTCTACCATATCTTTATCACACTCAATTGTATCTAGCATTAATTTTCTCTTTTTTGTTTCTCTTGTTCTTAATAGTTCTTGAATTAATTTCTAATATTTTCTCCATCTAACAATTCAAGAAAAGTATTAAACAATTTATTATACAATTAGTATAAATAATTTGCAGTAAGTGCAAAATAGTAATATGACACTGCAAAGTAAACATATTAAACATGTAACAAATGTGAAAAATGAAAAAGAAAGAAGAAGGCGTAAAAGAGAAATATAAAGAAGAAGAAGAAAAATAGAGAAAAATCACTTTTATTAATAATCAATGTAAAATGAGGAAGAAAAGAATAAAAAAAAAAGAGAACATAGAAAAAAAAGTAGTATTAATAATCAATGTTAGAGTAAAGTTAAAAAGAGAAGAGAATACAAAAAATTAAGAAAATATAAGAAAAGAAAGAAAAATGTATAGGGGAAAGAGAGAACAAAGAAAAGAGAAACGAAGAAAGTGTTGGGAAATAAAGTATTTAAGGAAGAACAAGAACTATGACGATGAGAAACTACAGAGACGAGGGTGAAAGTGTATTATGAATTTGTTTGGGATGAGGAAAATTTTCCAAGTTAAAAATCATCTTAAAGGAAACTACATTTCAACAAGTTTTGAGGGTCAAGAAGGAGTCAAAGATAAACCTGAACATAAGAGAATATTGGAAGATCTTTGGTTTTAATTAAAAGGAACACATTTCGAGCTATTTTAAGAGATTTTTGTCACATTGTTGATTTTCCTCTAAACTGCTTGAAAGACAAGAAAATATTTTAAGACCACAAAACTAAAGGCTTTTTTCGAGAAGTTTTGAGGAGTTTTTAAGTCACTGACACCAAAAAACTACTCGAAAAATAGAACTGGCAAGAAAATATTTCAAGTCCACAAAACTGATGGTTTTTCGAGGAGTTTTTAGGAGTTTTTAAGTCCCTAACACCCAAAGCTGCTCGAAAAACAGGACTAATAGGAAAATATTCTAAGTCCACAAAAACTGATGGCTTTTCGAGGAATATTTGATGAGTTTCCAAGTACCTGACACCCAAAACTGCTCGAAAAGCAGGAAGTGGTAAGAAAATATTCTAAGTCCACAAACTTGGCTGAGTTCCAGATTTCCTCCAAAATGGCTCGAAAAACAGAAATGAGCAAAGAAAATGTTCTAAGTCCACAAGACCCAGACAGACTCTCAAAACTCAAGAATGGCTCGAAAAGAGAAGTCAAGAAGAAACTATTCCAAGGCCATAACATTAAAAGAGTTTTCTAGGTTTCTCTCAGAAATACTCGAAAGATAGGAGTATTGAAAAATCCAAAAGCGGTTACCAGTAGTTATCAACATTCACCACTACGCAAAGGAGATCATGGGCGATAGCGGTTACAACAAACAGCACGATCACAAGCAATCGTGGATAGTGAGCCTCAGCAGTTGAAGTCAGTTACTAAGAAGTGCCCGCAAAAGGAGGAAAACGGTGGTGATATTCATATCTATAAATACTATAAAGCATTATGTCACAGGGGACGACTTTTTGCACCCAGACACCGCACCTAAACACTCTGAGACGCTGAAACCCTGCACCGCGCCAGACACCAGCTACAAGGAGACCTACGGTGGCCGCTGTTCGCCGTTGTGAGGAGTCGTACGTTTATATTTCAGCATATTTACATTCCAGCACCTCTATACTCCCGCATTTCCCTTTCTGCATTTTAATTTCAGTACTTGTTGCTTGTATCTTTGTACACTCTTGGCTTCCTGTTTGTTACATTTTTGTAAAAGCATCTACGTTTGATTTAATTCTGCACATTTATTATTCACTATTCTTGCTTAATACTCTTTTACGCCGTTAATTTGAGCATCACGTTAACAACACACTTAAAAGAACCCAAAGAGGACCTAAATCCAGTCCCCAGATTGATCTTTGGATTATTTGTTTACAACTGTCATTTTTCACCGTAAACAGAATTATGATATTAGGAATTCAAATTCTTGTGGTGCGGGTTCGGAATTGAAGTGAGCCAAATTTAGTTCTAATAGAATTCCATAAAATTGCTCCATGGAATTATAATCTTAACTCCAAATGAACATCTTAACATGATAATTAGAATTTTGAAGCGTATTTCCAATTCTAACATCCGATTTCATATGCCAATTCATAATTTTTTTATTATATTCTAAAAAAATAATAGAATTATATAAATTATTAACAAAAATTTTGTTCTTTTACGAACTTAATATGTTGATAAATTTGAAGGCATAAAAATTTATTTTGGACAATTGAACCTTCTCAAATTGTTTCTCTTTAAAAACTAAAATGATTTGTGACAAAATAATGGAGGACAAGAAGAACAAGAGACCCTGACACATAATGAATCTTGAAGTACTATTTTTGCATCCCCTCAAACAAATCTACCCACATTAGGATTACTCATTAATGGTTGATACAGTTTGACAGACACTAAAGGAAATTATTATAAATAATAGTTTTACTTTTTGTGTAATATTATTAATGTTGATATACTATTTTAAACAATTAATAATTAAAATATATTATGAATATAATCTTTTATATTAATTAAAATTAATTAATTACTTTTTATATTTTTTATTTCTCATCTGATTTAATCTAATCCGATTCAAGTTGCGCACTTAGATGTTGTAGGTGGGTTTATCATTGAAAATTTTTTATATACAAAAGAACTCGAACTTAATACCTTCTTTAAACGATACTAAGTCATTTGTCACTCGAACCAACCTCTATTGTCTAAATTTTTTATTTTTACAAAAGTTACGTAATTTAAATTTATTTATAAAATATTTTATTATAATATAATCTTTAACTTGTTAATCTCGTTTGATTAAAGAGAAAATTAGGTTTTGAATTTAAATTGAGATAAGATTAGCATTTGGTTAGAATGATATACTACAACGGTTAAAAATTATATTTTAACAAAAATATAAAAACTAAATCTATGTAATATAACTTTTGTAAAGGTTATATATTTAATTAAGCTCATATTAATTATAAAAATTAATAATTATTATTGATATAATAATTTTTATGATTAGATGATAATATTTAAAAAAATCATCCTATCAATATTTTTAAATTAAATTCTATTTGCAAGGGAAAAAAAAAGAAAAAAGAACATGCGTGTGAACAACGTGTAATCATTAAATGCACTGTTATGGTTGTTGACGCATGTTTTCTTTATCACTCGTGCTTCACCTTATTATTTTGACATTTTGACTATTTAAATTTAGTTAAAGTTGTATTGCATAAAATATATTAAAAAATAAACTATTGAGATAGATTATATTTTACCAATTGAAGAACTAAAATAATTAAAAGCGTTAATTTACTTAAATTTTGTTTGGAAGTTAACTTTTTGAAAAAGCAAAAAAAAGTCATCTTAATTTAAAATATTTTAAATGAAAAAATAATAATTTATAAAAATTTCAAAACTATCCTTATTTTATATTTTTAAATTATTCTAATTTAAGAGTTTTATATTATCTCTCATTTTTTTCCCTCTTTCATCTCTTATACTTCATATACTTACTTTTGGTAATCACAAACAAAATTTTATACCCAGCAAAATATTTCACCAACGGATTATCTTTGATATAATATAATTTAAATAGTCAAAGTCTATAATTTGAGTGGACTAGCATTTTAAAATTTAAAACTCTTTAAATGTAAATTTACAAGAATTGATCATATGTATAATTTATAGGTTGGCCAAGTTTTGTAATGTACTTGCGGATTAGGAATGACAATGTGTAGGGTACTATACTATCCATTCTCATACCTGCGTTTTAAAAAAATACTCGTACCGACCACATACCCGCGTGAGTATGAACATTAATCCATGTATACCCATTACCCGTGTTTGTTTGAAAAAAATATGTTTATATAACTTCACATAAGTAGCATAATAATACAACAATTCAATATGTAGTTGTCGAATAAGGTACAAACATAGATAAAAAATAAATATTCAAAGGTCATAAATGCTAAATGTATCTTAATATAATGATTTTATAAACTAAAATTCTTAGAAATAATAAGCAAAACTAAGCACACAAGTTATTTGTCAGTGATAACCCTATCTTGTGTGAAATTTGATCTATTGGCAATGTCAAAGTGACAACGAAATAGATCTGTACAATAGTTGTCCCTTCGTGTGAGATCACTTGGTGACCTCTTGTGACAGCATTGATAATTAACTCTAATGAATAACGTTTCATAGTTGTTAAGTTTTAATGAAACAGACATTGAGAATAAGAATAGAATTAGAGTAGAGAAGTTCAATATTAACAATAGAAAGTGGATACATAAAATATATTTTTTAACTTTTGAATTTGAAATTGTAAGAAAAATAATAGATTTAATTAAAATAATATAATATAATTAATATATATATATATATATATTAATACTAGTATTTTTAACTCATATACTATACGAAAGTATTTTATCAAAAATACAAATTTTTAAAAATTATTTTAATGAATTAAATATTTATAATGTATATAAATTTTAAAAGAAAGAATTTGAATAAAAGATAAATGGTCACAATAAAATTTTATAATAAAAAAATATACGTGTATATTAAAAAAATTATACTTTTTTATCTGAAAAAATTAACAAATAAAAATTAACAATAATATTTTATATTTATATCTTTTCAAAAACTTCTTTGAACGTGAATAAATAGTAAGAATAATATTATTTAGATTTAATAGATTATAGTTGTGCTTGTAATATATATGTTGCATAGAAAAATATTATTTTAAATTAAAATATAAAAATAAAATTTAAATATTATTAATAAATAATAAGTTTACAGTAATAGTAGGTGATTGTAAAATTTATAAAATATTTACAATATATTTATTATTTATCATTCGCTTTATGATTTAAATATCAATATGATTTTATTAACAAAAATATTAGTGTGAAAAATATTTTATGTGTGTCATATATAAATAATATTTTAAAAAAAGTCAATTTCATATTAACTATGTAATAATTAGATTGTATTAGTCTAATTAAATGATATAAAATAGTAAATAAAATTTTCTATTAAAACTATAAACCAAAATAAAATTTTTGGTTTATTTTATTATTAAATATATTTTTATATTAATCTTATACAACTTCACATAAGTAATATAATAATACAAAAATTCAATGTATAATTGTAGAATAAAGTTCAAGCATATATATATATATATATATATATATATAAGTATGGGACGAGGTGAGTACTTAGATACCCATACCCGCACTCATTCCCATTAAAATTTGTGAGTTTTTACTCACATTCATACCCTTACCCATATATCAGGTAAATATCCTACCCATTGTGGATAAATTTTGTAGGTGCTCATCGGGTACTTTACCCATTATCATCCCTATTACGGATAAGTCCATAAACTAATATGTTTTTTATTGTTTATTTTTCTTTATTTTGACAATTTATGAATTTGCGTTACTTATTCTCAGTACCAAAATATATCAAATATTTTAAGGGGGTCAAAGAAGTTTATTTGTGCTAAGGAATATCTATTTGAAATTACCTAAAATAAATAGTACATTTAATTAAGAATTTGGTAGTTGGCCAATTTAGTGGATTGCTATTAACTGCGAGAGAATAAATTGAGGATGTGCACAGATCTAATTGCATACAAACTACAAAGAAATTGATGAACTGATATACTTCTTTGCTAAAACTAATCATATATATGTTATCACTTTTGAGATCCTTTTAATCTATCTTTACATAGTTCAACTAGCATTAAATTGGTATAACAATGCTTTGTTGTTGTTATTCCCGCTAAACAATACTTGTATTGTTTTATATTACTTACATAATGTGTTCGAGGAATATAAGATAAATTAATATAAGATATAAGAGTTCAACTGAAATATATATATATATATATATATATATATATATATATATATATATATATATATTTAATGAACATTAGGATAGAAAAAATATATATTATTATGACATTTTTTTTAAAATAAATTAAAAAAATAAAATAAGATATAAAATAAATTTAGTAAAAAATAATTTTTTTAAAAATTTTTTTATTTAAAATTTAAAATTTTTAATAAAAAATATTTATTAGAAAATTAGACATATTTTTGTCTACATATAATATTGAAAATTTGATATTAAATTATAATTATTTTTAAAAAATTTTACAAATTAAAATTATTTTTAGTAATAAAATATAATTAAACTAAATATAAATTATAAAATTTAAATTATATTTTATAAAATGAGTAAAATATTTTAAGTATTAAAAAATATAATAAAAAAAGTTATATCATCTTAGTTTTTCTTCACCTGTCAACCTATTAAGGATATGAATTTGAATTATATAAATATTATAAAATAAGTCAACAGATAAATTATTATATTATATTGTTTAACAAATATAAAAAATAAAATAAGATAGAATATTTTATTAAGTTTTCTTATCTTAACTACTAATTAATCTTAAAATATATTATTACACTTGTCAACCAATCATCATAACACAGTTGTAAAAGCACAATATAGTTATAAAAGTCTATTCAAAATATAAAAATACACTTAAACATATAACTCATGCATAATAAATAACAAAAATTAAGCAAACAATTATTAAAAATTTTGTTAGTATTTAATTTATTTTTCCAATAAATAAATAAATTTTAAATAAAAATGCATAAAATGGTTAAATAAATTTAGAAGCTCAAATAAAGAAGGCACAAGCTTAAAGAACATAAACGAGAATAAAGTACAAGTTAAAATTAATGGCTAAGTGAAAATACATAATTTTTATGATGTAAGTCAAAAAAATTAAATGAATAAGTAATTTTTAAACAAGTTTTGAATTGCATGATATAATTGCCTAATTTTAATAATTTTACAAATAAGATTGTGTAGTCCCATTAATTTCACCAAATAAGTTATAAGAGAAAATTATGATTGAGGGTGCTAAAAATCATAAAATTGCATGATCCTATGGTTAAGATCCTAGCTTTAGTATCATGGGTATGGTTAGAGTAGAACTATAGAAGAATATATATGGATCTTTTGCAATTTTGGTGTTAATATGACATTATAGTTGAAATTCATCTAAGTGAATTTTAGTTTGCTTAAGCAAAAATGAGTTAATATCACTTAAGGAAGACAACATGCGCTTATCAATGTGTGAAGCGAGCCAAAGCAAGACAGAAGAAGTCATAAGTATTTCATGTTTAAGCGACCTAATACTCATTTAAGTGAACAAGTATTTGCTTAAACCAATCCAAGCGAATTTAATTACTCTTAAGCAAATTTGGGATAGAAAGCATTGAATTTCAGTTTTGTAATTTGCTCAAGCATGTTAAGAATTGTTTAAGCAAAATAGAATTTGCTTAAGTCATGTCAAGCGAATTTAATTATTGTTAAGAGAATTTAGAACAGAGAGCAATGATTCAAAATCCTGTCATTTGCTTAAGTGAATATGGATTCGCTGAAATGAGTTTGGTATTCGCTCGAGCCAACTTGACTAAAATGCATTGAATTGAGATTCGTTTAAGCAAAAATTAGTCCCTTAAGAGAGCAATGTAGATAATGAGTTTATTATGCAGAAATAGATTGTATAAAAGTTTGGGCCAAAATGTGTTTATATATTTCATTCCACTCCAAAAATATAGTTGTTCAAAATAGATAAATACATGAAATATAAGCAAACTAACATGGATATATACTATATTCCATTCCATTAATGATATATAATTGTTCCATTTTACACACAAAATGAATTCATTAATAAATATACGCAGAAGGATCTTCTCACACTAGTGTAAATCTAAAAAATCTTTCACTTAATCTGAGCCTTTTATTTAACTTACATCTAGTGGTCAGTGAAATAATAAATTATAATCCATTAAATGTAAGTTAAATGAAATGTTTAGATCAAGTGTAAGAGTTTTTAGACTTACACTAGAGTAAGAAGATCCTGCCCCTACATATAGAATTAATGAATAAACAAGAGATGTTTTGGCGGTTGCGTAATTAAATTTCATCATGTATTGAATCATTAGTATCATAAAACTATCCCAACAAAATAAGAAGAGAAATCATGAACAATCTTGAATGAGTAAAAATGAAGAAAATTATATTGATGTAAAGTTAAGTTGAAAATTATTACTCTCAACAAATCTATGCAACTTAACGGATTAACTAATTAATGTGTGAAAAGGATCATAATATGAAAGTGTCGAACAATGTACTTCAACTAGATCACAAATTATTGATTAGTATTCCTAAAACATATTGACACACATATTATTATATGGTTATAAAATGGAAGTTAAAATACATGTATTTACTGATGACAATCACAAACCGTGTCGCCGAATTAAACGTTCTTGAATTGGATTTCACACAATAAAAATGAAATTATTAAGACACAAATAGGAATTGAAATAAGAAGAAAATTAATAAAAGTGGAAATAGAATAGAGACAGAAAATGGCATCATAATCGCAAGATTGATAAGCCAAGAAATGATCGTCGTAAGAGTCTTGGTCTTTTGATAAGATCAAAGAAAATTGGCTCACTCAAGAACCTAGAGTCACACGCTCTCACAAGATTGTTCAATCTCAAATTGTATTCCAAACTAATTAAAAGTGTGTCTACAAGAGCTTATATATGCCTAATGCTTGTAAACTAATACTAATGCAAACCCTAATAGGTTTCTTATACCAACAAGCCTAAATTCAAATAAACTAAATAAAATAACAAGACTTTATCCTAAATAAAAACTCAAAATAAGTAATGACTAATATTAAAATAAATAAACTAAACATAATAATTAAATCCTAATAAAACTCGTTATAATTCAAATCTTCTAAGCATATGTAATTGATCATCTTGGACTTTTCTAACTCTAAATTGAGCTTCCTTTCAAATAAGACAGCAACAATCTTTTCTAAGTCTCCATTTATTCTTTTTGCCCTTACCTTTGTCATTGGCCCTTGAAATCCTTCCAATGCCTTCAAGTCTTTATCTTCAATGGGCCCTTCTTGATTCTCATCAATCCCTCCTTTTTCAAGAGAATTTGTCCTCAAATTTGACTCTTTATTACCTACATAAAAAAGAGATAAATCAAATACATTAAAAGTAATATTAACACCATACTTACCTAGTATGTCCACTTTGTATGCATTATCTCCAATCATCTCTAAGACTTGGAATAATTCATCCCCGCTTGTTTGAAGCTTTGAATTTCCTTGCATGGAAAACTTTTTTTTGCGCATATGTATCCAAACCTAATCTCCAGGTTCAAATTCTACTTTCTTCCTTCCCTTATTGATATACTTTGCTTGTTGCTCCACTTTCTTTTCAATTTGATGTTTTATCTTTCTAATTGGAGGTAGACAGTAAGATACTTCTTTAGGGAAGACATCTTCAAAATCCTGTAGAAGAGAGGAAACACCACTAGACAAAATATTGTTAGCAAATGAATCCATAAATTTATTATGAGGACTTTCTTTATACAAAGGTAGGCACATAGGCCGAGAGGCCAACAAAACTTTCTTTACTTCTTTTTCTCTTCACCTTTCTTTTCACTCTTATATTTCTCACTTGTAAGTGTTTCACCTTTCTTTTCACTCTCATATTTCTCACTTGTAAGTGTCTTCACTTTTTCCCTTTCTTTTTAAGTTTGCTCTCAAACTCACTCTTTTTCTTTTTATTTCTTCTCTCATTTTTTTTTCTTGCTCTCTTCTTAACTTTATGACTTTTTTTATCTTCATGTACTTGACTAGGAGTCATGGGCACTAAAGTGATTGTGCACCTTTTATGTACAAAAGTAAACTTGTTGGAATGACCATCATGAATAGCTTTCTTGTCAAATTGCCAAGGTCTTCCCAAGAGGATATGACTTGTTTCCATAGGCACTACATCACATAAGATTTTATCCTCATACTTGTCAATAGAAAAAGTAATCAAAACCTGTCTATTAACAACCAACTCTCATTCATCACTCAACCATTGTAACTTATAGGGCTTAGGGTGGGGAGTAGTAGTAAGGTTCAATTTTTCAACAAGTCTAACACTAGCCACATTGGTACAACTACCACCATCAACAATAAGAGAACAAATCTTTCCACGGACCAAGCATCTTGAATGAAAAATATTTTCTCTTTGTGTAGTGTCATCCTCTTTAGCTATACTACCCAAGAAATGTCTTACCATAAGCAAATCTCCTCTATGGCATAAAGCTTCAAACTCATTATCTTTTTCACTTGAAGCATGTGATGATTGAGATGAACTTGCACTTGAGATTTCACCATTCTCCTTCAAAATCATAGTTTTCTTGTTTGGACATTGGGATGCAATATGATCCTTTCCAAGACATTTGAAGCATTTGATTACTCTATGCTGAGAAGTAGGAGAAGTAGAAGTATTAGTAGAATTAAAAGAAGTTTTAGAGGAAGGTTTACCACTTTGCATAACTGTATCCTTAATTGATTTTTCCTCTTTCTTTACTTCTTCCTTCCATCCTTTTGAGTTGTAGGAAGAGACACTCTTCCTCAAAGTACCCTTTCTTTTTAGTTGTGCTTCTACTTTAATAGCTTGGTGAACAAAATCTTCAAGTTCTACATAGGGATGGAGTTCCACTATGTCATGAATGTCATGGTTTAACCCATTCAAGAAATGGGCCATTGTCGCTTCTTTTTCTTCAAATACATTAGCTTTTATCATGGCAACTTCCATTTCTTTATAATAGTCATCAACACTTTTGGCACCTTGCCTCAAACCTTGAAGCTTTGTATGAAGCTCTCTATTGTAGTATGTAGGAACAAATCTCCTGCGCATTAGGTTTTTCATTTCAATCCATGTATCTACAGGCTCCTCATCATATCTCCTTCGGTTCCTTTGAATTTGATCCCACCACACCAAAGCGTAGTCATGAAACTCTAGGGAGGTCACCTTTACTTTCTTTTCTTCACTATAATCATGGCATGAGAATACTTGCTCTATCTTCAATTCCCACTCTAAGTATGCTTCAACATCATTCCTTCCGTGAAAACTAGGAATCTTTGTTTTAACTCCACCAATTCTCTTATTTTCTCTTATTGTTACATCTTCTCTTCTCCTTCTTTGATTCCTCCTCTCTCTATTATCTCTCCACCTATCATACATTCTTTCTTCATCATCTCTCTTATTTCTTCTTCTTTCTCTTGAAGAATTACTAGAGTCTCCATAGGCATGTGGGGAACGATCACATGACTGTCTTCTTACATTATTTGCCAACGCTTCTTAAACATTCCTTATTTCTTCATTTTGCCTCTCAAACATTCTTTCAAATCTTTGAGCAAGTCTTTCAATTTGTGAGGCAGGAGTGATGAATCCACAATTTATAGATATTTTGTCTAGCTTTTTATAGAATTTTAATATGAAAAATAGACTTAGAGATTGTAAATAACATAAAAACTTCATTTAGGTCAAATATTATAGCTTTCTTAATTTTTGTCTTATTTCCACTGATTTTTGTGAATATATTTTGAAATTTTAATCATTTGAATAATTGTGCAGGAAATTCTAGACAAATTTCATGAATTTTTGGCTCTGGGGAAAATATGAACTCAGAGTAATCACTCTCAGGTACCATAGTGATCACTCTAAGGAGATGATTCCAAGAGGTAGGCTAGAGTAACCACTTTCAGAAGCAGCAGTGATCACTCCAAAGCTAGAGAGAACCAACAAGCCTGCACGTAATCACTCTCAGAAGTGAGAGTGATCACTCTAGAAAGCTCTAGATTCAAAGTACCTACGCGTAAACACTCTCAGAAGTGAGAGTGATCACTCCATAAAGAAAAAAAATCTGAAGTTGTTGCGTGTAAACACTCTTGTTTATAGAGTAATCACTATGGGGCCATGTCAGACTTAGTATATATAGATTTTTAGAAATTAAGGCACAGATATTTTCATAATTTTAGATTCTTTTGCCACTTTGGAGCATTTTGCAGAGCTTAGGATCCTTGGGTGACAGCCAAGGCCAATCTTAGGGTTTGATTTACAATTTCTCTTCAATTTTCTTTAATTCTTGCATTAATGTCATTGAATTCCTTTTGCTTTCATCTTAAATTTGTAAGACCCATCCTCATGGAGGGCTAAACTTTCTTATAATCCTTAGTGAGTTCATGGATTCTTGAATTCCTGGGTATGAATGTCAATATAATTCCCTTTTCTTTATGAATTTATATTTCCCAACTCTTTGAATTGAATTAATGTTTGAAAAAGGAGCAATTGCTTAATTAACCCTAATTTGTTTTAATGAAATTCTTAACTTGGTTTGCTTAATCCTAAGTTAGTTTGTAAGGTTGCATAATCTTAGGGAAAATGGTTGGAGCCCATGTAAATTGCTTAATTCATATGGGACTTTGAGGTTAATTCTTGCTTTTTAAGTTACCCTAATTCAGAGGAAGAGGAAAAGTATTGAATCTTGAGGGGGATAGGGATAGAATTACATGAACAAACTAAGGATTGCACATTTCATTGATTGGATTCATTAATTTCATCACTTGCCTTTACATTAAAATTGGAATCACACAAAACCCCCTTGTTTTAATTGCTTTCATAGTAAATGTTTACAACATGTTCAATATTGTTATAAACTAAAGTCATTGGAGACAACCTAAGCTTGCATCCTAGACTACATAAATTTTTCTACATATTTTGATGCAGGTTGACGACAAATTTTTTATGCAAAATGAAAATAATCCTGTTTATCAAATTGGGGCCGTTGCTGGGGACTTTGGTGTTAATTTTGCATTGAACTTGTTAGTTGCTCTGTTTTAGTGTTCTGCTTTTTGATTTTTCTACATTTTGCCCTGTTTTTGCTGCATAATTTTGCAGAATTTGTGAGTATATGTTACGTTTTTCTTGCCATAGTTTGCAACTTCTTTCTGTTTTTACTGTTTAGTGTTGATACTTTATTTTACTGCACTTAGACATTAGTTTTTTGCATAATTGTCATCTGAATTTTTCTGCATTTTTGCTATTTCGTCTAGTTTACTTCTTTCCATTGTTCATAGTTAGTTTTTAGTGCATGACCAGATCTAATCCTGGAGACTGGTATCCACTTGATCCAGCGATTGAAAGAACATTTCATCGTAGCATTAGAACACATAGACATAATTCTGAACATTTTGAGGAGTCTTCATCTCCTTCATCTATCTATTCATCACCTTATTCTTTAGCATCTGAATTTAAAAAAATGACTGACAATGAAAGAACATTAAAGGAACTGGCTGCACCGGATATAACATATCAAACTTTATGCATACAGTATCATGACATTGATGCTCCTTTTGTTCTAAAAACTAAACTAATACACTTGTTGCCAAGATTTCATGGCCTTGCAGGTGAAGATCCGCACAAACACCTCAAGGAGTTTCATATTGTTTGTTCAACCATGAGGCCACAAGGTATGCCTGAGGAGCATGTCAAATTGAAGGCTTTTCCATTCTCTTTGATGGATACAGCCAAGGATTGGCTCTACTACCTCCCTCTTGGATCTATTGCTAGTTGGGACAACTTGAAGAGACTTTTCCTAAAGAAATTTTTCCAGCATCAAGAGCTGCTTCTATAAGGAAGGAAATTTGTGGGATAAGACAGTTGGAAAGAGAAACCCTTTATGAATATTGGGAAAGATTCAAGAGACTATGTGCCAGCTGCCCTCACTACCAAATTAGTGATAAATTGTTGATACAATACTTTTATGAGGGACTGTATCCTATGGACCGAAGCATGATAGACGCTGCAAGTGGAGAGGCATTGGTTGACAAGACTCTAGTTGCAGCCTGGAATTTGATTGAGAACATGGCTGCCAACTCACAACAATTTGCAACAAGGCAAAATTCTTGTGTTACCAGAAATGTGAGTGAAGTCCAAGTTGCTGAGTCTAGTAAGATAGAACACAAGCTTGATGAATTGGCATCCATGGTGAAACAATTAGCTTCCATGCAAAAGAGTGCTACTGTATCTTCACCTCCTCCACCACCCATTCCAGCCATATTGTGTGGCATTTGCTCATCTACAGACTATTACATTGATAGCTGTCCTACACTACAAGAGTCTGATACTCTAGAAGGTAATCCTCAGACTTATGCTGCAAATATTTATACTAATAAATTTCCTTTTCCAAATTCGCAGCAACAACTCAATTGAGATCTATCTTCCAATAGATATAATCCAGGCTGGAGGAACCATCCATATTTGAGATGGGGGAACAATTCTCAACAACACAACCAGCAGCAAGGCACTCAATATCAAGCACATCATGCTGGCCCAAATAGATCCCACCAATCTCAACATCAACCACAATAAGCCCAGCACCATCACCAACCATCTTCTTCACAACTAAGTGCACCCCAGGAAAATGAACCATCACTGGAGGAGCTCATGAAGCAATTGACCATGAACAACATCACTTTCCAGCAAAGAATCGAGGCTAGTATCAAGACTTTGGAGAACCAAATGGGACAGTTAGCCTCATCTCTGAACCAGATGCAATCTCAAGGTTCAGGAAACCTCCCTGCACAAACTGTAGCAAATCCTAAAAATGTGAGTGCAATCACTTTGAGGTCTGGAAAAGTGATGCAAGAGCCCACAATGCCCAAGGAGAAGGAAGACTCAAGCTGTACTCCAACTACAATTGATCAAAACGGAGAGGAAATGACTCAAGAACAACCAAAACTTACACCTGCCCAACCAAAGGTGGCAGAAAATTTTGAAAGGCCAATTCCCCTCCCATTTCCTCAGAGAGTTATCCAGCCAAGCAAAAAGATTGAAGAGGCTAAGAAAGAGATTTTAGAGACCTTCAGGAAGGTAGAGGTGAACATACATCTACTAGATGTAATCAAGCAAATACCTAATTATGCCAAGTTCTTGAAAGACCTATGCACCCACAGGAGGCATCTTAAAGGTAATGAGAAGGTAAATATGGGTAGAAAAGTTTCTGCACTTTATGAGAAACAAAGGTCCACAATGCCTGAGAAATGTAAGGACCCAGAACATTTACTATCCCATGCATTATTGGTAATAATAGGATTGAGAATGCCATGCTAGATTTAGGAGTATCTATAAATGTCATGTCATTGTCTATTTTTACTTCACTATCTCTTGGCCCTCTGTAGCCTACAGGTGTAGTTATTCAGTTAGCCAACAAAAGCATAACAAACCCAGCTGGGATTGTTGAAGATGTATTAGTCTGAGTGAATGATCTCATCTTCCCAGCCAACTTTACATTTTGGACATGTAAGAGGGAGAATCAGTGAAGGGTGTTGCACCAATCATTTTGGAAAGACCGTTCTTGAAGACCGCAAGAACGAAAATTGATGTCCCGGGACACTCACTATAGAGTTTGGGGACAACATTGTGCGCTTCGACATTCTAGACGCCATGAAGCATCCGTTGGAAGAACACTCTGTTTTCTAAATTAATTTGTTAGATGATTTGATAGATGATCAATTTTCTGAAATTTTAGAAGAGGATTTTGCTCTTAATTTTTTTGATTTTATAGACAATTCCATTTGTGAATACTGTAATAATTCTTCTGTATGTGATAATTGTATTTTTGACTTTTTGAATATAAATTTTGCAACTTCTGTTATTGAGGAAATTGGAAAATCAATAGGGGAAGAATGTGATGTTTTAAGTTTAGCAAGTACAATTGAATCTAAACCCTTTGATTTGAATGTTGCAGAAATTTCTTCTACTGAAAGTGCCAAGTTACTTTCCTCTGTGGAGCAACCTCCCACACTGGAGCTTAAACCATTGCCAGAACATCTGAAATATGCCTATCTAGAGGCAAATGAGAAACTCCCAGTGATCATTTCCACCAAGCTTAATATTAATCAAGAGGAGAAACTCCTAGAAGTGATAAGGAGGCACAAAAAGGCTATAGGCTGGACTCTTGCTGATATTCCTAGAATCAGACCCTCTATTTGTATGCACAGAATTATATTAGAGGAGGGTACTAAGCCAGTGAGGTAGCCTCAGAGGAGGGTAAATCCCATCATTTTAGATGTGGTGAAGAAGGAAGTCACCAAGTTGTTGCAGGCTGGGATTATCTACCCTATATCAGATAGCACTTGGGTCAGTTCAGTCCAAGTGGTCCCAAAGAAATCTGGACTCACTGTTGTTAAGAATGAAAAAGATGAGTTGATACCTACCAGAGTCCAGAATAGTTGAAGAGTCTGCATAGACTATAGGAGGCTTAACCAAGCGACCCAGAAGAATCACTTCTCATTGCCTTTCATTGATAAGATGTTAGAAAGGTTGGCTGGTAAGTCTCACTATTGTTTTCTTGATAGTTTTTCTAGTTATTTTCAAATTTGCATAGTACCTGAAGATCAGGAAAAAACCACTTTTACATGTCCTTTTGGCACTTTTGCCTATAGGAGAATGCCATTTGGCCTGTGTAATGCTCCAGGCACATTTCAAAGATGCATGCTTAGTTTTTTTTCTGATTTAGTAGAGCATTGCATAAAAGTCTTTATGGACGATTTCACTGTGTATGGCCCATCTTTTTCTGCATGCTTGGTTAATTTAGAAAAAGTTTTGAAAGGATGTATTGATACTAACCTTGTACTAAATTTTGAAAAATATCATTTCATGATAGAGCAGGGTGTAGTATTAGGCCATATCATATCTGAAAAAAGAATTGAAGTAGATCCTACAAAACTTGATGTTATTGCACAACTGCCTTACCCCTCTTGTGTTCGAGAGGTTCGTGTTTTTCTTGGCTATGCAGGGTTCTATAGGAGATTCATCCAGAATTTTTCTAAGATTGCATTCCCCTATCTAAGCTGTTGCAAAAGGAGGCTGAGTTCAATTTTGATGAAAAATGCAATGAAGCATTCAATATGCTTAAAGAAGCTCTGACCACTACACCCATCATCCAACCCCCAGATTGGACCAAACCATTCGAATTGATGTGTGATGCATCCAATTTTGCAGTGAGGGCTGCATTGACTCAGAGGGTTGGTAAGTTTCCTCACATAATCTATTATGCTTTTAGAACCTTGGATCCAGCACAATGTAATTACACCACAACTGAAAAAGAACTATTAGCCATAGTATTTGCATTGGACAAGTTTAGATCATATCTACTAGGGTCAAAAGTTGTGATTTTTACTGATCACTCTACTTTGAAGTATTTGCTAAAAAAGACAGATTCTAAGCTTAGACTTGTAAAATGGATGCTCCTACTTCAAGAATTTGATCTGGAGATCAAGGATAGGAGCGGAACCCAAAATCTGGTAGCTGACCACCTAAGCAGGATAGAGGGAGTTCCTAACCCTATTATAATTTTAGATGACTTTCCTAATGAACAACTCTTAGAGTTGTATACTTCACATGCACCCTAGTATGCTGACATTGTTAATTTTCTTGCTGTAGTAGTTTTTCCAGCAGGTGCACCAAAAGCTAAAAAGGACAAGATAAGGAGTGATGCCAGGCACTATGTTTGGGATGACCCTTATTTATGGAAATTTTGCAGTGACCAAGTCATTAGAAGATGTGTGCCTGATGAAGAGATCTCATCCATACTGCAGTTCTATCATGCCTCAGTTGTAGGAGGTCATCAAGGACTCCAGAGGACTGCAAGAAAAGTATTGGATGCAGGACTATATTGGCCCTCCATTTTCAGAGATTCATGGCGAGCATATTTCACTTGTGAAAGATGCCAAAGAGCAGGCAGAGTAATTACCTAGAGACAGGAGATGCCCCAGCAACCCATCTTGTACTGTGAAATCTTTGATGTCTGGGGTATTGATTTTATGGGACCATTCCCTTCCTCTTTTGGTTTTCTTTATATACTTCTTGCTGTTGATTATGTCTCAAAATGGGTGGAAGCTAAGGCCACCAGGACTAATGATGCTAAAGTTGTTGCAGATTTTGTCCGTAGTAACTTGTTTTGTATGTTTGGAATCCCTAGAGCCATCATTAGTGATCAAGGAAGTCACTTCTGCAATAGGAAAATAGAAATCTTGTTGAAGAAATATGGAGTTGTGCACAAAGTTTCCACTGCCTACCACCCACAGACATATGGGCAGGCTGAGCTCTCTAATAGGGAAATCAAGAAAATACTTGAGAGAATAGTGCAGCCCCATAGAAAAGACTGGAGCCGTAGGCTTGATGATGCCTTGTGGGCACATAGAACTGCGTTTAAGACACCCTTGGGAATGTCACCATACAGGGTAGTCTATGGAAAAGCCTGCCACCTACAAGTTGAGGTGGAACACAAAACTTATTGGGCAGTAAAGATTTGCAACATCCATTATAACTCAGCTGGAGAACAAAGGAAATTACAACTGCAAGAGCTGGAAGAGCTACGTCTTGAGGTATATGAGAACTCTAGAATTTAGAAGGAAAAGACTAAACAATACCATGAAAAAAAGATTTCGAGCAAATAATTCTATGTTGGTCGAAAGGTCCTCTTGTTCAATTCTCGCCTCAAACTCATGCCTAGAAAGCTCAAATCAAGGTGGCTTGGACCCTTCACTGTTACAAAAGTATTTTCCCATAGTGCAGTCGAAATCATAAGTGACTCCACTAGCAAAAGCTTTATGGTGAATGGACACCAGTTGAAGTCGTTCTTGCAAAATTCAGTTACCTTGGAGGAAGTTGAGGTGATTGAATTACACTCACCATGCACAAATCTCTCCTACAACCTATGGCCTGAGTAATTCACTTCATACGTCAAGCTAGTGACATTAAAGAAGCACTGTGTGAGAGGCAACTCACAATGATCTTAGGAATTTTAGTTATTTTTCTGCAATAAATGCTAGTTTTGCATTTGAGCCTTTTTATTATGATACTTCCTTATTGTGGTACTTTGCTGCATCACCTAACATGGTTTTTTCTGCATAATTCCCATTTTTGCATGGTGAGATTGTGATTGTGGGGGCTAAATGCTGCACAAAGTCAATAAAGTTTGGATACAGTAAGATGATAAATATTTTTCAGGCTTAAGGCAATCTCTTTAGTAAGAAAACAAAAGCTCATCCTTGCTTACTTTCGTGAACAAAAGTAATCACTTTTAATTTTAACTTGTATATTCACTCTCTATAGTGAGCACTCTCACATTTAATAGTGATTACTTCCATTGCATGTAAGCCCAAGGTGATGCGCATGTTTACTCTTAAAAAGTCATAGTGAACACGCCCAAGAACTTTAGCACAGCGCCCAGGGTGAAGCCTCTTGAGTGTTTACTCTCGTAAAATTGATAGTAAACACGCGCAATGCTCGTTATTCATTTTGAACTTGGGTTCCTCTAGAGTGTTTACTCTTGTAAAATTGACAGTAAACACGCGCAGTGCTCGGTATTCATTTTGAACTTGGGTGCCTCTGGAGTGTTCACTCTTAAAAAGCAGAATGAACACGCACAGCTCATATACACCAAAATCTGGTGCGCGTGCTCGCTATTAATTTTTGAGAGTAAACACTCTGGCCATATATATATATATAGTGCTCACTCTCACACACACCCTCACCCCAATTCTGAACGTCTCTCACTTCCATTCTCAAATTCCTTCCTTATCCTCATTCATATTTGGTCTCTTGCACCAAGGATTCACTTTAATTACACCTTTCGTGCGTTCTGCACAGCTGATTCAGGTATTCCTTTACCCCTCATTCTCTTGCACTAGGGTTCTTTGCTGTGAAATTGGGGATTTTGAATTCGCAAACTCCTGGACTATAATTGTATGGTTTAATTTGTAATTCCATGAGTATTTTTGCGATTGAAACTTAATGGAACCAGTTAATTACATTTAATTGCTAAACTTTGGCCATTTTAAACCCTAGGGTAATTATCCTGTCCTGAATTGGATGTCGGATATCCTAAATTGGGAACTTTTGGACTGGAATTGGTAACTTACAGTAGTCATTATAAGGATGTTTGTGTGATTGAAGGGTGATAGGAGCATTTAATTTGATTGTTTTGCTGAAATTAGAGGTGTTGAACATTAGGGTAGTCACTCCCATTTGCAAGAGTGCTCACTTTGCATGTTCTGTTGTGTTAGTGCTTAAATTAGGTTCAATTAGGATGTGTAATTCTTCATTTATGCTGCATTTCCTAAATTTACAACTAATTACAAAGTCCCTTGTGTTATCCTAGTTGTTTTGGCAACAAATATGCCCTATAGTGTTAATTGCCATGAACACAAGTAACCACTTTGTCTGCACTTTCCCTCACCACATTGTGATATTTTGGGATTCTTTGCTGTTTTGAGTGTGACAGATTTTATCATTGCTGCACTTTTATTATACACATTTAATCACCCTTGAGCGCCTCTTTCATATTGCTGGAAATCTACGTGATCATACACTAAATACACATCCTTTTTAATGCTTTGCACATTGAGAATGGTCATTCTCATGTCTGCAAATATGCCCTGTCCATGTGTACAATCTCTGAAGCTAGAGTAGTTATTTTGTACTGCATTTCATCTGCTTGAACTCATTGTTTTTGTTATCTGTTGCACCAATTCAACCTCTAATAAGCATATTCTTCTGTATTTTCATTCACTTCTGTCAATTTCCATATTGCCACACTTATGTTGGATTGTTGCTGGGTAACACTTGACAGAGTTAAAACTCAAAGTAGCTACTGTCTATCATTCTTCATATTGAGCATTTAGGTGCATAATCATCATTTTGCAAATGCATAACATTGTTTGTTCACTCTCATGCCCAAATGCATTCACTGACTGTGTCTGAATTTTCTGGAGCCTGAATAGTTACTTTGAACCCCAATCCACATGCATAGCCTAGTTATTTTTGAAATCTGCTACATAATACTTGCCAGGACTAGATTCCAGAGTGATTACTGTGTGTCATAATCATCATTTGCAATGTTCTTTACTGCATATGTATAGCATATCTGCCACCACACATGCATCAGTTGTTCTGCACACTAGTTATTGTGCAATCTGCCCTTTTGAACTGATTTGTTTTAACTTTTCTGCATCAATTGATTGCTGCCCTGTATCCAGAGTAGTTACTGTCATTCTACATAGTGAACACTTTGGAAGCACAAACCTCACAGTGCACACTTTGACATCCACTTAAACTGTGAATCTGATAAAGTCAACTTCAATGCTTGTAGATGTCTCCTTATATAACCAACTCACTTTTTTTCTTTCTTTCCCAGCAGCAACATGGAAAATACACCCAAGAAGAACACTCCTAAAACCAAGAGAGCCAGAGCTGCTAGAGCTTCATCATCCAGACCCCCTCCAACCTATGACTCGAAGTTTAGATCCCTGGCTCATGAAGAATACTTCAGAACCAACATCCTGCGAAGGCAGATAGTGCAGGATCGTAATTTTGAGATCCAGGAGGGCACATACACTCAATTTCAGGAAGAAATTCAGCGATAGAGCTGGGAGCTATTTACCACTTGTGCTGGAAATGGGTAGAAAAAGATCACCTAGGAATTTTATGCTAATGCAATGAGGGTGAAAGGAGACCAGCTGCCTATAGACACACCATGGTGCGAGGTGTGGAAATTGATTTTTCTCCATCCAACATTCAGAGGGTTCTGAACATAACTCCAGTGGTGAGGCAAGCTGGACAACTTGATTTTTTCATATTCAGCTATTTGGAAGAGAAGGACTACAAGCCCATACTTCAGGCCATCTGTAAACCAAGGGAAAATTGAGAGTTTGATATGCAGCTCATGCCAAAGAATTTGACCACCAAATACCTCATTCCACCAGCCAATGTATGGAGCATCTTCCTTCTGAGCTCCTTCATACTAGTATGCCATTCATCTACATTGGCTATCAAGAGAGCTGAACTTATATATGCCATCTTCACTGGCATGCCCATCCATGTGGGAGACATTATCAGTAACTTTATCATGGGAATCCTAAGCACCAAGCGATACTTACTTGCTTTTCCATCCATCATCACCATGCTCTGCAAGGATGCTGGAGTAGACATAGGTGAATACCAGCTGAGAATCAAAGCAGCGCCTCCCATCACTACTGCCATGGTGAAGGATCTTTTTAATACTAAGAAGAAGACTGCTGACCCAGGTCTCTCCGTACCTGCTGAATATAGGAAGAGAACTCAGTTGAACCTTAGAGAACAAGTCAAGCAAATAGCACTGAAGCAGGATGCAATCCATGTTGGCCAGAAATCCATGTTGACCCTCCTGGAAACTATGTCACTTAATATAGGAAAGAAACTGGGCATGACATCAAAACAAATTTATGACACCCCTACATTCACTGCACCTTTCCTCAGAGCAGCAGTTAACCATGATTTACCTCCTTTCATAACCACCACCCATGCACCTGCAGCTGAAAAAGATAGTAGCTCCAGTTCTTCAGAGGATAAAGAGGAGGAAGAGGATGATGATGAGGACAATGACAACCTTTCATCCTCTAGCTCAGATGAAGATCTCATTTAGCTCTACTTTCCCTTATGTCATTTACATTTCTGCAATTTCTAGTTCATTTCCCTGTATTTAGTAACTACTACTTTCCTTGTAATTATCGTACTTTACCATCTTTAGTACCATCTCCCCCTTTATTTTCCTGCATAAACCCCTGGAACAATATTTGACGCTTTTATATATACTATTTGCAGTTTAATTTCCATTATTATACTCAGTGTTGAATCCACTATGCATCTTTGTGTAGAGAATGCACTTAGTAATATCAAGAGGAGCATGAAATTGATCTCTGAGTGTGACTCTGAAAGGGGGGGGTGATCTCTTTGCCTCTGTTTCACATTGTTTTAGTCTATTTTTCCTGCATAGTTCGCAGATAAAATACAAAAACAATTTCTTTGTTTCTTTATTTTTGATGAAGTTCAGTTTTCTAATTCTAATTTTATATCCTGATTGCACTTCCCATTCAACTCTCAATCATTCTCTGTTTTGTAAATAATTATCGTTCCTACCATATTGAACATAGTTTCTTGTAAGGTGAATTGTGCTCACATGTTGCTAAGTAATTATCATCTTTTACCATGGTAGAGAATTGGGCCTTAAATTTCTTTTCTGTGTGCACATTATATGTATTTTTGCATCTATCCTCTAGAACTTGCCCTGTTTCTTAATTGAATTTGCATTGTGTAATTTTTTATCTAGATGATTGAGGTCTTCTTTGCACATACCCACCCTAGAACACCCTCCCGCCAAATTTCCCTTGTTCTACAAACCCTTCTTTTGCTAAACTTAGTCTACAAACATAATTTTTTCCCCTAAGAAAGGTATTTCTTTTGAGTTGCATCAAGAATGATTGCAAGAAACTAAGTTTGGGGTGCTAATTGTGGCTGTAGTTGCTTGAGGACAAGCAAGATTTTAAGTTTGGGGTGGTGAGCATTATACATGTCAATATTACATGTAAAAAAAATGCTTGAATTTGAAGAAAAGAATAATTGCCAAAGTCCAATAAATTACAAAAATGAATGAATGGAAGAAAAAGAAAAAAATATATAGAAATACAGCAAGGCATTTTTGATGGAAAAAGAAATTTCCACATAAGGCAAAATAATAAAAAACATGGTGAAAGAGTGCTTGCATCTCACTAACTGCATCATTTAATGCATTCCATTCTAGTTGTTGTACTCATTCACTCAAAAGAATTCATTCCTCTTATAAACCGACTTGAGCTTTTGCCCTTCCTTGATAATAAAAAAATAAATTGAACCTAATCTAACCACATTTGTGACTAACAAAGCCCTTATGATAGGTGGTCCATTGTATATAGGCAAAAGAGATTGAGAATATGGGCAAGTATATGGTAGGATGAGGCAAAATGTATGAATTGAGAGAACACACTTAGCCTGAAACATTAATGAGTGAAGAGTGAAACACTATATTATGAGCTAGATGATTTTTTTGCATTGTGTGAATTACATGAAACCTTGCTGGATTTTTGTTTCAGTTTAGTGAGACTTTGCATGAAAATAATTGGTATGAGTGTGATTGCTTTGTTGAATGAATCCATGATTTTGAAAATATTAGAAGTGCCAATTAGGGTCTAATATTGGGATGAAAATTTTGAGAAATTTTTTTGGATAAATCTAACCCTTTACCCTCAATTTTCTTGAGTTTTGATTTGCTTGAGGACAAGTAAAAGTTTAAGTTTTGGGTTCTGATGAATCCACAATTTATAGATATTTTGTCTAGCTTTTTATAGAATTTTAATATGAAAAATAGATTTAGAGATTGTAAATAACATAAAAACCTCATTTAGGTCAAATATTATAGCTTTCTTAATTTTTGTCTTATTTCCACTAATTTTTGTGAATATATTTTACAATTTTGATCATTTGAATAATTATGCAGGAAATTTTAGACAAATTTCATGAATTTTTGGCTTTGGAGAAAATATGAACTAATAGTAATCACTCTCAGGTACCATAGTGATCACTCTAGGGAGCTGATTCCAAGAGGTAGGCCAGAGTAACCATTTTCAGAAGCAGCAATGATCACTCAAGAGTTAGAGAGAACCACTAGGCCTGTGCGTAATCACTCTCAGAAGTGAGAGTGATAACTCTAGAAAGGAAAAAATCTGAAGTTGTTGCGCTTAAACACTCTTGTTTGCAGAGTAATCACTATGGGGCCATGTCAGACTTAGTATATATAAATTTTTAGAAATTAGGGTACAGATCTTTTTCATAATTTTAGATTCTTTTGCCACTTTGGAGCATTTTTGCAGAGCATAGGATCCTTGGGTGATAGCCAAGGCCAATCTTAGGGTTTGATTTACAATTTCTCTTCACTTTCCTTTAATTCTTGCATTAATGTCATTGAATTTCTTTTGCTTTCATCTTAAATCTGTAAGACCCATCCTCATGGAGGGCTAAACTTTCTTGTAATTCTTAGTGAGTTCATGAATTCTTGAATTCCTGGCTACGAATGTCAATATAATTCCCTTTCTTTTATGAATTTATATTTCTCAACTCTTTGAATTGAATTAATGTTTGAAAAAGGGGACATTGCTTAATTAACCCTAATTTGTTTTAATGAAATTCTTAACTTGGTTTACTTAATCCTAAGTTAGTTTCTAAGGTTGCGTAATCTTAGAAAAAATGGTTGGAGCCCATGTAAATTGCTTAATTCATATGGGACTCTGAGGTTAATTCTTACTTTTTGAGTTACCCTAATTCAGAGAAAGAAAAAAAGTATTGAATCTTGAGAGGGATAGGGATAGAATTACATGAACAAACTAAGGATTGCACATTTCATTGATTAGATTCATTAATTTCATCACTTGCCTTTACATTAAAATTGGAATCACACAAAACCCCCTTGTTTTAATTGCTTTCATAGTAAATGTTTACAACATGTTCAATGTATGTTACAAACCAAAGTCATTGGAGACAACCTAGGCTTGCATCCTAGACTACATAAGTTTTTCTGCATATTTTGATGAAGATTGATGACAAATCTTTTATGCAAAACGAAAATAATCTCGTTCATCAAATTGAAATCAAAACCTAAGATTGGCCTTGGCTGTCACCCAAGGATCCTAAGCTCTGCAAAAATGCTCCAAAGTGGCAAAAGAATATAAAATTATGCAAAGATCCGTACCCTAATTTCTAAAAATCTATATATACTAAGTCTGACATGGCCCCATAGTGATTACTCTGTAATGAAGAGTGTTTACGCGCAACAACTTCAAATTTTTTCCTTTCTGGATTGATCACTCTCACTTCCTAGAGTGTTTACGTGCAGGTACTTTGAATCTGGAGCTTTCTAGAGTGATCACTCTCACTTCTGAGAGTGATTACCGCAGGCTTGGTGGTTCTTTCTAGCTCTGGAGTGATTGCTGGTGCTTCTGAAAGTGGTTACTCTGGCCTACCTCTTGGAATCAACTCCCTGGAGTGATCACTATGGTACCTGAGAGTGATTACTATCAGTTCATATTTTCCCCAGATCCAAAAATTCATGAAATTTGTCTAGAATTTCTTGTACAATTATTCAAATGATCAAAATTGTAAAATATATTCACAAAAATTAGTGGAAATAAGACAAAAATTAAGAAAGCTATAATATTTGACCTAAATGAGGTTTTTATGTTATTTACAATCTCTAAGTCTATTTTTCATATTAAAATTCTATAAAAAGCTAGACAAAATATCTATAAATTGTGGATTCATCAAGGAGTGCTCTCTCTAATTGATCCTCCTTCTTGAGACATTCTACAAAACAATAAAATTAATGCAAAAAGAAAATATTTTCTCCTCTCACTAAGTGTTTTCACTCAATATATATTCACTCGTGTTTCACTGTAAATTGGCTCTTGTGTAAGAATTTCTCTCTTGCCTATTTCCCCTCAAGTGCTCTCAAGAGTTCTTGTGGAAGTCAACCTCCAATCCACACAATCAACCAAAACTAAGAGACGATCAATCAACGAGAAACAAGTGAAACCAACAAAAGAAAACTCTAAGACAAAACTAAAGAAGCTAACAAGACAATAGGAAAAAAAAGGACTAAATAAGAAGTAAACACACTCAAAAATAGATTGCAAATAAGACAAAATTGGAGAATTTAAAGAAGATTATGTAACGTTAAATAATAACTATTTTTTTTTCTTTTGGTATGGAATCAAGCACAATAAATGGCAGATTGGAAGAAATATATCAAAAACACACTTTTGTATGTTGCAATTTTTTTTTGTAGTATATATTTCTCTCTCTCCTCTTTTTTTTTTTAATGAGCATTACATGAACAATGTGCGATGAACAATACCTTTCAATCCAGTTCTAACCAAAGCTTTTGATACCAATTAATGATAATCACAATCCGTGTCGCCGAATTAAACGATCTTGAATTGGATTTCACACAATAATAATGAAATTATTAGGGTACAAATAGGAGTTGAAATAAGAAGAAAATTAATAAAAGTGAAAATAGAATAGAGACGAAAAATGGCGCCACAATCGCAAGATTGATAAGCCAAAGAATGATCGCCACAAGAGTCTTGGTCTCTTGATAAGATCAAAGAAAATTGGCTCACTGAAAAACCTAGAGTCACACGCTCTCACAAGATTGTTCAATATCAAATTGTATTCCAAACTAATTAAAAGTGTATCTACAAGAGCTTATATATGCCTAATGCTTGTAAACTAATACTAACGTAAATCCTAATGGGCTTCTTGTACCAACAAGCCTAAATTCAAATAAACTAAATAAAATAACAAGATTTTAACCTAAATAAAAACTCAAAATAAGTAATGACTAATATTAAAATAAATAAACTAAACATAATAATTAAACCCTAATAAAACTCGTTAGAGTTCAAATCTTCTAAGCATATTTAATTGACTATCTTGGGCTTTTCTAACTCTAAATTGGGCTCCCTTTCAAATAAGATAGCAACAATCTTTTCTAAGTCTCCATTTATTCTTTTGCCCTTACCTTTGAAGTCCTTCCAATGTCTTCAAGTCTTTGTCTTCAATGGGCCCTCTTTGATTCTCATCATTTACTGATTTTAAAAATCATTATAAAAAAAAACGTGAGATGTTGATTGATCTAAAATTAGAGTTATGTTTTTCTTTTACTTTGCTTGTAGCTCAACCTAAAATTTGTATCTTTTATTCCCTATCCTCTTGATGCTTGATTGTTGCTTGAATCCCTTAAGTTGTATACCATCGTTATTGACCATAACTTCTGCATCATTCCTATTCTTATCATAACTTTGTGTTTGTAAGCAAACCTTTGTGATTTGACTGATTAAACTATTACTATTGTCATCGACTAGCTGAAGGTGATGGTTTTGATGTGCAGTACTAAGTTTATGATCTCCTTCCACCTATTTTCCTTTTATATTGTGAATAATCACATAACAATTTTATGTTGTCCATCTCTTAAGTATGTACTTTTTAGGGACAACCTTTACGTCATTAGCTTCAAACACTTTCAAATGTTTCAAACTTTTTACAAGAGCAATATATAGTAATTGAGGACCGATCAAATGTAACTATCCATGATCTTTATTGATTGAATTTAGTTTCAATTAAAGGAGGAGTTTCAATCCTTTGTGATATGTAATAAGCCAAGAGTTGAGCAAACTCTTGTTGAAATAAGTTAAAAATTGCATATGTGTAAACCTTAGCTATTTGTATTAATAGTGGAGACACCTCATATCACAACATGGTTAACTTATGACAGAAATCATATTTACACTTTAACTTGTTGTAACGTTTGTCTTCTACAACCAATTCAAAGTGATCAAGTAATTTTTTTATGTCAACACCGAGTTTTATACATGCCTTGAAAACAAAATTTAAGCTTTCACTTAATTGAGTACTTTGCATTCTAAGTGTGAACACATCATTGAGATAACATGATGCCCATTTCTCCTTTATAGAATAAAGTAAATAATCCAAGAATCTTCTTCAACATTGGATTCTGTAATAAACTTTCTCAAAGTCTCCTAACAGTTCATTGAAGTATCAAACTCATACATGCATCTTTTCAAATATCTTAAAAAGGACTTCCTCCTTTCATCAGATTGTCAAGGTGTTTTATTATATTTTGCATTAAGTGTCATGTATATATAAAATGATATGTCTTAGATATTATTTGGACAAGCGCTTTGGCCATTGCTTGATCTTGATTTGTAAAAGTTGTTTAATGTAATTTTTTTTATTGTGCTTCCAAGAATGTTTCAAACAATCATTTAATCATACAACAAAGTTATCCCAAAGATAATGTTAGAATCTTGTAAATATAGTAACTGTATATTTTGTAATTATTTACTCCTCTATAAATTGGAATAACTCCGCTGTGCCCTAAACACACGGATTCAATATTTACTCTCTCAACATGGTATCAGAGCCTAGAGAAGCAACCTTAATCCTTCTTCTTTTTTCCCCGTGGACCCACTGTTCACCGATGCCTTTTTTTTCTGGTGCTGCTGCCACTGTTCTGCCACCACCGCCGCCGCTGCTGCCGCCGCCGCTGTCCGACCTCTGATCACTACGAAAACCCCGCCGTCGTTATCGCCCTTGTCAGATCAGCCGAACCCCGCTGACCGCGCCTTCATTAGAGCCCTCACGCGCCACCACGTGTCGCCATCTCCTCAGGCAGTTTTCTCATGCGCCGCCTCCTCTCTCAGCGCGTGACGGCGCGTCTGGCATCCGTTCCTGACACCGTCGATCGGGGTTTGCTCGCCCCTCTCTCCTTTACCTGTATATGGTCTCGGTATGCTGTTTGGACATTTACTCTATCTTGTTTTGCCTTTTTTCGCTGTTGTTTGGGCATTTTCTCTCTCTTCTCGCTGACCAATGGCTGCCTCTTGCACTCCAAAAGCTGATACCTAGATTTTTACCAACCATGTTATTGCTTCTCTTTCTTCTGAGCAATAGGATGGTAAGCACTACTCCTCCTGGGCTTCTCACATTGAACTTTGGCTTATTGGACAGGGTTATGAGACACATCTCACCCAAATAGCATATGGTGTCTCGGAGGCCGACCGTCCTCTATGGAAAAAGGTTGACGCTCAACTGTGTTGTATCATCTAAGCCACCATTCACCCATCTCTTCGTGATGTCTTTCGTACTCACAAAACTTGCAGGGCTGTTTGGACACAAGCCCAACAACTCTTTACAAACAATTCTTGGCGACTCTACCAAGTTTGTGAAGACCTCATGACTGTCCTTAGTGCCTATCAGATTAAGGATTCTATGTCGACCTAACTTGGCTCGATATCAAGCCTTTATTCTGAGTTCAACAAATTGCTTCCTCCTGCTGCCACTCCAGATGCAGAACTTGACAATCGCAAGAAGTTTTTCATGTCCTTGGATTTATACGATCTGCCCCCAGAATATTCTCATGTTCGTGATCAGATCCTGGGGAGCCTAACAGAAGCTACTATGGATAGTACTTGGGCGACCCTCCTCCGTGTGCCCCCCAAATCCTCCTCTGAGCCTTTGCTTCCCATTCCTATTGACTCTTCGACTTTGGTTTCTCGCAACACCAATCGACCTCCACAGTGCAAGGGCGGCAAAGGACGTCCTTGGTGTGATCATTGCCACTTCCTGGGACACACAATTGATAAGTGCTGGACTCTACATGGTCGACCTCCTCGCACTGCCCAGGTGGCCCAAAGTTCTGTGTCTCCTTCATCCACTTCTGCTTCGTCATTGGCTTCGGATCCACATTCATCACCTTCCTATGACGATTTCCTGAAATTGTATGACGATCGTCAGGTCTGGTTCTACTGCTGCTGTTGCACACACTGGTAATTCCTTCGTTGGTCTCTCTCACTCTTCAGGCCCTTGGGTTCTTGACTCTGGGGCCACCGATCACATCACTAGTAATAAATCCCTTTTTTCTTCTCTTTCTACTTTTGGTTATTTACCTTCTGTCACCATGGCAAATGGGTCTCAAACTCAATCCCAAGGTGTTGGTATTGTTCATCTTCTTCATTCTCTTTCTATTAACAATGTCCTTTATGTCCTTGGGGCACCCTTTAATTTATTGTCCATTAGTCAACTTACTAGGTCTCTTGATTGTGTCATATCTTTTACCAAAAATTCTATTTCCCTGCAGAATCAGATTACAGGGAGGACGATTGGCTCTGGATGTGAGTCTCATGGTCTCTATCAGCTCAACAAGCCCTCTTTTGTTGGTTCAGCAGCAGCGTCTCCACTTCTGATTCATGCTCGATTAGGACATCCAGGTCTTGATAAGTTGAAGCAGCTATACCCTAGTCTTTCTAAGTCAAAGTCTTTGTCTTATGAGTCATGTCAATTAAGCAAACATATTCGTCATTATTTTTCAAGTCGCATTATGAGTTGGGCTTAGTCCCCTTTTGTTTTAGTTCATTCAGATGTTTGGGTCTAAGCCGTATTTCCTCTACATTAGGATCTAGGTATTTTGGCACTTTTATAGATGATTTTTCCCGTTGTACTTGGTTATACTTAATGAAAGAACGTTTTGAAATTTTTTCAATTTTTCAGTCTTTTTTTAATGAAATAAAAAATCAATTTGGTATCCCTATTCGAACTTTACAAAGTGATAATGCCCGTGAATATTTGTCTACTCAGTTTCAGACCTTTATGGCATCGCATGGTGTGTTACATCAAACATCTTGTCCTCATACCTCCCAACAGAATAGAGTTGTAGAACGCAAAAATAGGCATATACTTGAGACCACCCGGACTCTTCTTCTCCACTCTCATGTTCCTCATCAATTTTGGGGTGATGTGGTACTTACTGCATGTTATCTCATTAACTGCATGCCTTCCTCTATTTTACAAGGTAAAATCCCTCATCAAGTTGTATACCCCTACCACTCTCTTCATCCTTTACCCCCTCGTGTCTTTGGTTTTACATGTTTTGCTCATGTTCTTGGTCCCGGCATTGACAAGCTCTCTCCTCGGTCTCATAAGTGTGTTTTTCTCGGGTATCTACGATCTTAAAAAGGATACAAGTGTTATTCCCCTACTCTTCGCAGGTATTTCATTTCTGCTGATGTTACTTTTTTCGAGTCCATTCCGTTCTTTGAACTTAGAACATCTACACTCGAGTCTTCCCCATCCATAACTGCCCCTAGTTCAATCCTTTTCTGTCCTCCAGAGGCGTCTCCATCCCCTCCACACTCATCTCCTCCACCTTTGCAGGTATATCAGCGTCGTACTCGTCCTATTTTGGAGCCACCGAGCACTAACAACACCATGGACTCACCTCTTTCGCCTCATCTTCCGGTCCTGCCCTCTGAATCTGACATTCCCATTACCATTCAAAAAGGTATACGTTCTACTCGTAATCCTTCTCCTCATTATATTTCTTTAAGTTATCATCGTCTTTCTCCTTCCTATTATTCTTGCCTTTCTTCCTTGTCCTCTGTTTCTATTCCTAAGAGTGCGGGTGATGCATTTTCCTATCCTGGGTGGAAACAAGCTATGCTGGACGAGCTGTATGCATTTCAGAACAGTGGGACTTGGAACCTCGTTCCTCTACCACCAGGGAAGTCAGTTGTTGGCTGTCAATGGGTGTATATAATCAAGGTTGGTCCAGATGGCAAGGTTGACCGGCTTAAGGCCCGTCTCATTGTCAAAGGCTATACTTAAATCTTCGGGTTGGATTATGGAGACACTTTCTCTCCCGTGGCCAAATTGCCCTCTGTGCGACTATTCCTGTCTATTGCTGCCATACGTCATTGGCCTCTCTATCAGGTGGATATTAAGAATGCTTTCTTACATGGTGATTTGCTCGAGGAAGTCTACATGGAGCAACCGCCTTGCTTTGTTGCTCAGTGGGAGTCCTCTGGTCTTGTATATCAATTGCAAAAATCTTTATATGGCCTCAAGCAGTCACCCAGAGCATGGTTCATCAGATTCACTACTGTGATTCAATAGTTTGGCATGACTCGGAGTGAGGCTGACCATTCTATCTTCTATCGTCACTCTTCTACCGGTTGCATCTATTTGGTCGTTTATGTTGATGACATTGTCATCACAGGTAGTGATCATCAGGGCATTGTACAGGTGAAGCAATATCTCTTCAAACATTTTCAGACAAAGGATCTTGGCAACTCAAATATTTTTTGGGAATAGAAGTAGCACAGTCCAAAAGTGGGATCATCATTTCCCAAAGGAAGTATGCAATGGATATTTTGGAAGAAACAATAATGTTAACTTCCAAGCCAGTCGACACTCCCATGAATCCCAATGTCAAGCTCCTACCAAATCAGGGGGAGCCTCTTCTAGATCCTGAAAGGTACAGACGATTAGTAGGAAAGCTGAACTACCTCATTGTTACCTGTCCAGATATCTCATGCGTAGTGAGTGTAGTAAGTCAATTCCTCAACTCTCCATATAAGGAACATTGGAATGCAGTGATTCGCATTGTTCGATACATCAAAGGAGCTCCAGGAAATGGTATTTTGTATGAAGACAAAGGACACACTCGAGTTGTGGGATATTCTGATACAGATTGGGAAGGATCTCCCATAGATAGAAGGTCCACCTCTGGATTCTATATATCTGTCGGAGATAACCTTGTCTCTTGGAAAAGTAAGAAGTAGAATGTTGTAGCCCAGTTGAGTGCGGAAGCGGAGTATCGAGCTATGGCTATAGCAAGTCAGGAGCTTATATGGCTCAAACAGTTGCTTCAAGAATTAAAGTTCGGAGAGGTCATACATATGTCACTTATATGTGATAATCAAGCCGCTATGCATATTGCCTCAAATCCAGTATTTCATGAGAGGATAAAGCACGTTGAAGTTGATTGTCACTTTGTTAGAGGGAAAGTCATGTCCGGAGAAATATCTAGTAGTTTTGTCAATTCCCATGACCAACTAGCAGACATCTTTACCAAGTCACCAAGGGGTCCTCGGATTAACTACATATGTAACAAGCTTGGTGCATATGACCTATATGCTCCAGCTTGAGGGGGAGTGTTAGAATCTATTAGAATCTTGTAAATATAGTAACTGTATATTTTGTAATTATTTACTCGTCTCTATAAATTGGAATAACTCCGCTGTGCCTTAAACACATGGATTCAATATTTTCTCTCTCAATAGATAACAACACCTCTATAATGGTTAAAAGCTGAAACAATGCTAGAGGATTATTAGCATAATTGGTGCAATATATAGTATTTAGCGATATGACTTCACCAAAAAACTTATAATCAATCATCATCTTTGCATCTGCCTCAAAAAATATTTCTGATTTGTTCCTCAACATCTATTTGATATGCATGAAAAAAATATTGGGTTATCTAATAATTATCGGTGAAAGTATTGCATTTGAAAACATACTTCTTTGTATACCATTCCTTTTCATCTCTTTGCCTTCAAATAAATTTTTTATGTCTATGTGAGTATACCCAACATTAGCTTGGTGTCCTACACATGTGCTCATGAGTTGAAATGATGACTTTTGTTGCAATCTTGAGGATCAAACCGAATCAATCTCATAAGCTTAGAATTCAGTCATCTTATGATGCGAAGCAAACATGTATGTTGTCTCTGAAAGTTGTAATGGGTGATTATGCTCTTCAACAAACTCATATATAACAGATTAATTATTGTTTTCCAAAGACAATGTTATTCTTGCAAGATATTTAGTTCTTATTTTTGGTTTGTGCTTAGTAACTTGTGCATTTCTTTTATCTTCCTTTCGAAATCCCTCTTTACAAAAAACATATTTACAAGATGTAATAACATCATCTACCTTTTGCTTGTCAAAATATTATTTCCTCACACCAAATCTTTTTAGTCTTCCATATTCAAACCAAAATTGCCATGCTTCTTGAAGACTTTCAAACTGTAACCTAACTTTCGGCTTTGATGCAACATACTTTCTCGTCATTTTCATCCTTACTCCACCAAAATAAGAAGGAACATTATAATAATTAATTCCTCAAAAACCTATTCTTAAATCAAAATAAAATGTCAAATAAATGTGCACCTTTAATTTACAATGATATTCATATTGTAAGGTTGGAAGTTTGTGTTTAAAGACACTGTTTGACACAAACTTGCTTAGGACATTACAAGGAGTTAGAATCAAATTGGTCCTTTCTTTATCAAATCTTTTCACAAGATAAATTAGTTCAATGTTTCTTCCCTTTAACATTTCTTCCCTAGGGAATCTTTATTTCTTCCTTAATATGTCATTATACTTATGTTTCGCACCAAAAAAATAAACATATCTACTTAAGCAAGAATAATTCGCTTAAATGTGAGAAATTTGCTTGTGGTAGAAATTTGCTTAAGTGAGAAAAGGGCACTTTATGATGCTTAGAATTTTTAAAAGTAGAATTTGTAACACCCAAAAAATATCCTTGTCTCCTATATGTTAAAAATTTAGAGTTTTGATCTTAGTTATTTTTTTCTAATATTCATTGTTAGCTTTAATCTATTTAGAATACTTCAATTAAAATTTTACTGAACTCACACAATATGATGATTTCTTCTCACTAATTCTCTTATACCACTTTGACTTTATTTCCCTATGCATCTACATGACATAACATGCAGCTCGGTTTTATTTTCTTTCCCTCCTATAAATTTTAGTCACAGTGCTCATTTATAAAATGCATAAGGAGAGGATGGTGTCACTGTTATTAGATTCCATGTCCACTTCTTCCACTCACAAAACTTTGAGTCTAAAATCCTTTAAAATGCCGAACCATCTCCCTGTTTCATTTAACACACATATTGCAGCAACCAAACAAGAAGCTTTGAATCCCAAGTAAACCTTGCATGAAGAAGAATACGATTGCATATCCTAGGGGCAGCAAGTGTATTTTCACTGACATATCAGCCTTAGTTTTGGGATTATGTGGCTAATGTGCAAACATGTGTATATTAAGGGAGAATGACAGTCTTTGAGTCATCCTTTCAGCCACCATGACACATTTTCTTCTCTTTGTTGGCTGTTGCACGATGTTCCACTTTGACTTTGAAAAGACTAGGTTGCTGAACCATCATCTCAAAATTTATGGCAATAAACTTCTCTTGGCATTTATGGCACCTTAGTGGCCTTGGAAATCAAAGTAATGTTGTCAATGATCTCGTCAAGTCTTACACAATTGCGCTAAAAATTTCTAAGATCTATATTACCGAAATAAGGCAAACAAAAAGGAGTATAACTCTAAACCTTTCTTATTTCAATTCCCACTAACTTCAAGCTTTGACATCTCTCATTCCTCCACATTTCCTCATTGTTCTGCATCCTTATCCATCATCTATAAGAGAGAAAAATCGAGGACTATACTAAGGTAAATGATTCACAAATTACACATTTCTACCTTCTAAGTTTTTCCTTTTATGTTCCTTCTTTTCCTTTCACTTTAAATCATTCACTGTCCATTGTGTAGCAAAATTGTGACATCCAAAATCTATATTTCTCTACTTTCTCGCAAGACTCATATTACCAAGTTAGGAGGAATCCATATTGCTTGAAACTTTGCTAAAATCTCTAATTGCATGTGACTAAAAAGTTCATTTCCTTACTATAAAATGGTGAATGGTAATGTATAAAACGTGAAAAAACTTGAATCGAAACCAAATAAAGGCTGGACCATTTTCTTTAGCCCTTGCATGTGGAGATTGTAATGTAGGATGTTTCGTTCAGAGCATATGCATGTTAAATAACTGAATAAAAATTAGATAAGAGTACTGGATGATCACATTTTATATTGTATGTGGTGGACACTAAATTGAATATGTTGTGTGCTATGTGTGTATGTTAGGTACTCTATTTTCATCTTTGAGTGTGGTTGTTCTCGTACTAAATATTTTGTGTGAAGTGTGTGCATGTTAAGAGAGACAGGACCGAGACCAACAAAAGAGTTGAATGAGTTCTCACTTTGTCTTGCATAATACATTATTTGATTATTAGTTCATTTTTTTTGCTACACGTAGTAATGATTATAGTATTGGATAGTATTAGCTCTCTGATTGTGAAAAGTTATGATTTGATGTTCTGTCAACATATGGAGGAAATAATAGTGTGAACACTTGTATAATTTATCTATGTTTCCCTCTCCCACAAAGAAGTTATTATATTGAATACAATTGAATGATTTTGTGTGAAAATATATTAAGTGGTAAAGCTAGTATAAAAACTGTAAACTAAAGATACCATTTATTTTCACTTTCCCTGCACCTAATACGCAAGGTTAGCTATTGATTTGAAAAGTAAACAACTGATGAGATTATAATACTGCATAACTATAGCAACCGTGAATACTAGAAAACCTTATAACTTGTGTAACCTTGACACGTCTGCTGACAACTCGCCTTAACTTAGTTTTAGGAAAATATAATATCAATTAGTAATAATCTAACAAAGCAGATGAGGGTCAAAAGATTTTAGTTAGAGAGAAATATTAGACACGTAGGTGGCAAGTAAATCTTATGCACTTTGGAACACAAAGCAAATATTAGGAGACTTGGTGTAAAATGTTAAGTAGGACCAAACATGGAAAAATGAATAATTAATTTAGGGCCTAAGAAATTAAAAGAAAAATTGAGAAGGATGACGAGAGCAAGAATGGAGTAAAGAGACTAGTAAAACACTTTAGACCCTAATAATCATACCTTATTTCATCACCTAGTTCAATCCCATTAATAGAAGAGCAACAAGACATCTGACAAAGCCTTAAAATTTGGGGACCTTAAGAAAAATAACCCATTAGTAAGCAGTTCCAATGTAGACAACTTTTAGATTAATAAACATTAATAAATGGGAATAAGTAGATAGTTGAATAATGGGAAGAGTACAAATGATAAATTCTCCTGACATTTAGAATTTTAGAATCCAATTTTCGTAAATTAAAAAAGCTATAACATGAGAGATAATGAGAGGAGACTTGACTGTTATTAACTTCCTAGAAGAATAAAGTGTAAGGTATTTGTCATATTAACCAAATTAAAATTTTGAAATAAACTGTAAAGAATTAAAAAGAGCATATAGTATGATCATGCATCATGTTCAAAAGGAACGGAGACAAAAATGAAGGTTACAGATGGCACAACTGTGGGGCGCTTTGTGTTAGGCTCAACGACGAGCCTTGAGGGTAGCAAAGGGTGGGATGACCCAATGGTGCATATTAGCTCACTGTGATCGGATCACATCGCCAACAAATCCTTGTCAAGCTTAACATGAACACCTATTACCAGGATCTTTGTAGGCCCATTCCTAAATGATGCCCTTGCAACATGAAAATAATGAATATTACAAATTGAAAATGTGCTGAATATGATAGTAGGGAATTGAGTCCTCCGATCACCTTGAGGTTTGAAATTGATGTTATTTTGAAAGGACACGAGATTCCCATACATTGCATAAAGCCAGCTAAATGAAGAGAATTTCTAGAATTAATTTGCATTATTACATTCATACTATAATTGATCTTATTGTTTCCACATGTGAATATGATAATATTTAATTATTCGATGAATAAGTCATTCTTGTATATCCATTACGTGATTTCATTTGATTACATGAACTCACCTTTTTCTCTTTTCTTTCATATGTTTGTTCGCTGATGTGTATTGTGTGTTGCATACAGATAAGGTCAGATATGATTAAGATGTCAGTGCTACCGATAGCAGATGACTTATGGATTTTTTATAATAGCACTCAGCAGATCATCTACCAAGGGTTTGCTAGGATGACTCTTGGTTTGATTACTGAGTTGGGATGGGAACCCCGTTATACTACAGACCTCCCAGTCGAGATTATTTTTCCTTTATCTTTGTATGCTATTGCTATCCCTTTTCCCCTCTAGAACCGCTTCAGCCCCATGGATAATGATATCCCTGCTCCTAGTCCTATCCTAGATAGTGCCCCTTACTCCCATGTACCTCAACCTTTTTCCCCTCCTCCTGTCGAATCTGAGTGCGTTGACATCCAAGGGATTGAGTCATTTGTCCGACCCTGCTCGCCTACTCCATCTCGTCGACTTACCCATTGATGAAGCTAGACCTTCCCACCGTAGCCCTTCACCACCTTTATCCTCTCCACTCTCTCACATACCTCCACCTACCCCTGGTTAGCTGGAAGATATAGATGAGGACCTGCTCAGTCTGCCTACCGATCCTGATGCGACATTATTCACGTCAACATATTCTGATCCCTCAGAGTAATATACTCTTCTGGACTGATGTTTTCATATACTTTACTTTTTGCATGATGAGACTGTTTTGGGGATAAGATTGAGAGTTGATTATTGCTTTTTGTTCATTTTGGCTTATATTACGATATTCTCCTTGGAGCGTAATAGGTGTTTGACACTCCACTTTTCTCTCCTTAATCTTTTAATGGTTTATGTATGTGACTTTTGTATTGCTAACCAACTTGTTATGAATGTACAATGAAAGTTTGCTTAACCTTTAAATTGTACTTGGATTGCATATGAAAAAATTGTTCCCTTAATGATGATAATAACGTAAACCTCACATATTTACATAGACATATAACTAATCGAATCAAAATAGATTATGCACGTTAACCTTTCATATATATATATATATACTTGGAAAAAGTAATGCATCCTCAAGTGCATGTTCGTTGTAGTGAGTTTGGAATGTTAAGATATCATAGAATTAAAGATTAAGAACATTTACACCCTTTCATTATTCCAACCTCCTCTGCTCTTATTTCAGGATTTCCTCTTTTCTCCTCAATCTTAATCCTAAACCCAAAATATTTCTCAAGGACAAAGCCACATTGCAACGTCAGGTCCTTTCTCTTCAACCTTTTCACAATAATCTTTGGTGTTGCTTTTTTAATCTAAATGTGGTTTTAGGACATATATTTCCTTATTGTCATTTTGGATTGTATACCTTTGATGTATTTTAATCTCATACATGCTTCCATTAAACTGATAAAAAATAATATATTTAGATTATATGTGCATACTATCTCATTTAGAGTGCATGTTGTTTCTCTCATAGATTTTGTCTAAAAATTCTTGCACAATTATTCTAGTGAGCCAAATTGTAAAAGATAATTATAAAATCAATATAAATTGAACCAAGAACAAGGAAGTTAGAATAATTGGCATAATTGAAATTTTTGTGGTATTTACAATTTCTAACTTTATTTTTTCATTAAAAATTTATGAAAAAGATAGATAAAATATTAACAAAATGGATTCATCATTCTCTCCGCTGTTAAATTTGCTTAAGCACAATGAGCTTGCTTTAGCGAATTGTTTACATATGGGGAGATTAAGTGCAACAAACGAACTCTATGTGCTTAAGCGAATATATTAGCAAAATAGTGAGTTCATTGCCTTGTTACTCAACTTTATATATTCTAAAATTGATTTTTATTTTAAGATGACACCCAAAAAGTCTATTTCTCAAAGAAAGAGGTAAAGACCTGATGTTGGCCAAGGTTCACAACAACATGAAGAACTTATGGATGACCAACAACAACTATTACCAACAGAAACAGAATTACAAACACCAGCTTTTTCATTGGATAAACTTAGGTTTGGAACTAAGGTAAAGGCTTAGAGATACATCAAATTGGAGCCAAGAAAATTACTACATAAGAGGAAATTGGTATTAAAACAAAGAGAGTATGAGAAATTTATGCAAAAGATTGTTAGAAGGAAATTACAATACTTGGCAAATCTCCCCAACCAAATACATGAAGATATTGCAAAAAAAATTTATGCAAATGCATGGTCGTTAATTACAGATAAGTCAGATAGAAAGTCATGGGATCGAAGTTATATCGTTACTTATGATAATGAGGCTATTTCCACACTGTTAGGAAATCCTATGACCTTAGTAGAAAGGAAGCTTTGCCAATGCCATCAATGCAGAAAGTGATTCATAAGTTTCCTAGATGCAAAAGTAGTTAAGATGTGATGCATTCCTAAAAAATATTGAGACAAGTGCTACTGGAAAGCCAATAAGGTTCAAGAGGCAAAGGTCGAACACTTTTGCACAATTCTATACATCTTCCTTTTTGCCAACATAGCCTATCACACATAGCTCAGATATCTGTATGCCTTGAAGATATATGATTTATAGCTTCATAGAGAAGATAAGTATTGACATAACAACAATCATTTCAGATGAAATGCACCTATTTGTCATGTTCAACACCTCCACTTCTATAGTAGCAATAAAACCTTTGGGATTCTCATATCTAATCACTGCTTTTTGTGCTTCACAAGATGCTATCATTCTTGACTGCTTCAACCAAATAGTGAAGTTGAAGAAACCTACGATTAATTTTCACTTCATCAGAAATTACTACACTAATCCATTAGAGCATCCTATTGCACCTTTTTCTCAACCATCCTCATGTGCAACACCTACACCAACACCACCAACAACTGCACCATTTATGTTTGACATGCCACAAATAAATTCTACCATCATATGCCATATGATTCGCATAGAGCAACAAATAAGTATAACAATAAGACATGCATGCAATTGAATGAGGCCTTCTACATGTCAATCTTATTTCAACAAATCTTTTTACATATTTGAAATTGTAATCCATGTTTAACATAACCCTAATTTTCTCTTTCCAAAAGTTCACACTACACCAACATCATGGACAGACTTTTGCTTTCCATAACCTTCATCATAAGCTTTTGCAGTTGTTGTATTACGGCCTGAAGACAACTCTACTTTCCTAACTCAAGAACAATTTGCAAAGGATAATGTGGTCCAACTAGAGGAAGGACCCTAGGAAGACATTCAAGGAAATGAATCAACAGATGGAGAACAAGGTGACCAAGCATAGGAACAAGGGGGACAAGACAAGGATCATGCAGCAAATAATGAGGGAAATCATATTGAAGACATGCAAGATGAGAAGTATGTGCTAGACATGATCACTCCAGAGATCTGAAATCATTAATGAATGTATTTAATATCAAAGATTTTTTGTTTTGTCATGAATTACAATTGTAATATTTCATTAATGGAATAGAATTGAGTATTTTTCTATGTTGGTGTTTGCTTATATTTCGTATATTTATCCATTTTGAACAACTATATTGTTGGATTGGAATGAAATATATAAACACATTTTGTCCCAAATTTTCATGATGTTTGTTTCTACATAATAAACTCATTTTTTCCATTATTTGTTTAAGCGACTAATTTTTACTGAAATAAATCCTAATTCGTTGCATTTTAACTAAGTTGGCTCAAGCAAATACCAAACTTGCTTAAGTAGATCCATATTCATTTAAATGAATGACTAGATTTTGAGTCATTGCTCTCTATGCCAAACTCCCTTAACAATAATTAAATAGGCTTGAAATGACTTAAGTGAATTTTATTTTGCTTAAGTGATTCTTAATGCGCTTAAGTGAATTACAGAATTAAAATCCATGACTCTCAGTCTCAAATTCGTTTAAGAGTAATTAAATTTACTTGAATGGACTTAAGCGAATACTTGTTCACTAAAGCGAATATTAAGTCAATTAAATGTGAAATGCTTAGTTTCTTTTGTCTCACTTAAGCTCATTTTACACATTGACAAGCATATATTATCTCGCTTAAGCTCTTGTTTAAGTAAGATTAATTTATTTTCACTTAAGCACTAAAATTTACTTATTAAAATAATTTCAACTATAGAATTATGTTTGCGCCAAAATTATAGAAAATTCATAAGTGTTTATTAACGTATTGATTATTAGGAGTTTTTAACTAAAATGATTGAAGAAGGTTGAAAATAAAAAGAAAGAGGAGTTATTTCCCCATTTGAGAAAACTTTTACCTCCATAATTATTTTATATTATGACTACTTTTTCTTTTATCAATATACATTTCTTATAAGATTTGTTGATGTTAATTCATACCTTTGTATACTTATAATTCAATTGATAGTTTAATTATACCATGAAATAATTAATAAATTTTGTATCAGAGTGTTTTTTTAAAAAAAAATTCTGAACCTTTAAATATATTAAATTGGTAAGGGTTTTGAAAATTTAGTGACCAACATGTGCATATATAATAAATTCAGTGTTAGAGGTTTGTAAAATTTTGATGACTAACACGTGTACGTATAATTAAATTCAGAGCCTAAGATATACATATCATTGCAAAATTATCTATGTAATTTTCATTTGGTCAGAGTGTTCAGAAGTTGTGTTTTACTTTGCTTGAATATGATCTGACATCTTGGCTGAATATTTTATTTTTGAACTTGGACTTGACCTGGGCATATTTAACTAATGATTGAGTTGGGATTGAGAAAGTATACAAATTATTATACCTTTTATCAAGAAAAATATTTATTAATTAAAGATATAAAAAATAATATGATTATGTAGAATAATGGATTAAAATGGGAATAATTATTAAATGATTAAATTGAAAATATTAAACTAAAAAAGGATAATAGTGAGATAAAAAATGTGTAAGGAAGAGTGGTGAGTTGGGGGGAATATTGATTAGTGGAAAAGCATTTGCTAGTTGACACTTGACACAATTATTATGAGGTGGAAATCCAAACGGGGATGTCTGTCTGGACATGCCACGTCACGCAGGTTCTTTTTTGTCTCTCCCGTTCCCGTTCCCGTTCGTTCCTTTCCATTTTTATAACGCATTTTCAATTTCGCGACCAAAATTGAAAGTGATTCGCGTGTGGGCCCCGCTAAACAGTCCTATTTGGGCCTTTCCTCACTGTGATTGGCCCTTCCCCTCCCGTATCCCTGTGCCACTTTAGCATTTTCTACAGTGCGCACCGTTTCTTATCCTTCACCACCCTCTCTTCTCTCCCACTCAACTCATCTCCTCAACCCCCAGACGCAAATAACGTTAACAAACAAACAAACGCTCAATCAGACTCAGAAGCTCTTTCGATCTTTCATAACGCCTTATTCATACTTGATGGGTTTCTCTCGCCAACAACCTCTGTGATTGTCAACCGCGTTTTGGATCTGTAATCAGAGCAGAGGATCGCTCCAATGGCTGGGAGTAACGAACTTAACGCCAATGATTCTAAGGTATTCAGAATCTCTGCACCGCACTTTTGGATTGAATTCGATTTGTTGATTGAACTTCATATTGTAGAACCGTACGGTATCTCCTGCTTACTTTCTTTCTTTCCTCTTTTGGCTTTGATTAATTCTTCATTTCTTGTTTTTCTGCATACTGTTTGATAATCTCTTGTGTGATTCTTTTTATTATTATTCTTTTTGGTACTGTGCTTAAATAAAACAATGACTCCTGTTTTGGTGATTCATCGTCTTCGTTTTGGTTTTTGAGTTTCGATATTTTTGTTTTCATCGAAGAATAGATTGAGCTTTGCTTTGTTCTGGTGGTGTAATAGTTTCGGTTTTCGTTGGATCAATTCGAGGTTTCACCTAACGCGGCTTCACTGTTTAGGGTTTGGTACACACTATGCTGATTTTAACTGTTTGGTTCATTATTTTCTCCAAAATTACGGGGTTTAAGCATTTTATTTTAGATTTATTTTCTGATTCTAATCATCCATTTTTTTTTTGTTGTAGATATTTTTCTGATTATCCTCAATTTTTTTCACTTAAAAATGGAATAAAATTTGGTGTAGATGGTGGTTCCGTTGAATATGTGGGTTCTGATCTCCAATTTCAAGTTGGCGTACAATCTTCTTCGTCGTCCTGACGGTACTTTCAACCGGGATTTAGCAGAGTTTCTTGATCGGAAAGTTCCGGCAAATGCTAACCCTGTAGATGGAGTGTTCTCTTTTGATGTCATAGTTGACCGCGAAACGAATCTCCTCTCTCGAATCTATCGTCCTGCAGAGGGAGAAGTGCGCCAAGTGACCGTTGTTGACCTTGAGAAGCCCGTGAGCTCTGAGGTTGTTCCTGTTCTCATATTCTTCCATGGTGGAAGTTTTGCACATTCTTCGGCAAACAGTGCTATATATGACACCCTGTGTCGTCGCTTGGTGGGTATTTGTAAGGCTGTTGTGGTCTCCGTGAATTATAGGCGTGCACCTGAGAATAGGTACCCCTGTGCATATGATGATGGGTGGACAGCTCTAAAGTGGGTTAGTTCTAGATCTTGGCTTCAGAGTAGGAAGGATAAGAAAGTTCATGTCTACATGGTTGGGGATAGCTCGGGTGGGAACATTGTGCACCATGTTGCCCTTAGAGCTGTGGATTCGGGAATTGAAGTGTTGGGGAATATGCTGCTCAACCCATTGTTTGGCGGGCAGGAAAGAACTGAGTCTGAAAAGCGTTTAGATGGAAGATACTTTGTTAGAGTTAAGGATCGGGATTGGTATTGGAGGGCTTTTCTTCCTGAAGGGGAAGATAGAGACCATCCTGCATGTAACCCTTTTGGCCCCAAAGGCCGAGACCTTGAAGGGATTGCTTTTCCAAAGAGTCTTGTTGTAGTTGCTGGTTTAGACCTTGTTCAGGACTGGCAGTTGGCTTATGCCAAAGGGCTTGAGAAAGCTGGGCAAGAAGTGAAGTTGCTATTCCTGGAGCAAGCAACGATTGGGTTTTACTTGCTGCCGAATAATGAGCACTTCTCCACTGTTATGGATGAGATAAAATATTTTGTGAGCTCTGACTGTTCATAGGCTTAACTTTTGCTATACACAAGGGGACGTACTTAGAAGATTGTGTAGGTAATAGGTATGCTACTTCTTAACTTTTTTCACATTTTGGCTTCTTTACTGTAGGACTTTGCTCCCGTGATTAGGTACTTCTCTGGTATTAAATGTGTCGTGAGATTGGTGTAATCAGCATATAGCTGTATGATGTTTTCCCGGGGCACATCATCAGGACATTGGGTGTTGCGGATGGATGAAAGCTTTTTAGGACAAAGGGGAGCTATGGCCATGTTTATGGGAACCACGAAAGTAGTGATTACCCACTCTGACTTCCAGCCAAAAAGGAGAGGAAGACATTATTCTATTTCTGGGCGTGACCTTGATGCCAATCAGTGGGGCTTGTCGTTGTCTGGCAAGTGTTATATATGACTAATTTTGGAACTCGGATAGGGAAAGTATCAATGATATGTTGGTGCTGTTAGATTATATACGTCTGTGCTATCTTCATATGAGTGTTTGTTTTAAGACTGTTGACTTTTTTCTCTATATAGCTAATTTTACGTTCTTATGTCTTGGGTTGTCCTTCTTGTTTGACGATGGACACTCTTTGCAAGTGTAAATGGATGTCTTTTCGGCGCAATGTTAGGGCTTGTATTATGTTTGCTTCTGTATATATAGATATTTTTCAGTTTTTTCTTATGATACATTGGTTTAAGTTTTAATTCAACGTGCTTTATGTCCGTCAATTTTCGTTCATTAATAGTGTACTAATATCCGTTCAAGACCGTTTACTGCAACTGATATTTTGACTATCAAGGTATTTGGTTCAAATTGATCTTTACAAAAAAATTACATTTTAAATGTCCTGTAAAAGATTATAATAGTAAATTATTTTTTTTTAAAAAAGTTTAACCAAACAGGAAAATTTCATTCCTTAAAGCTTATCACGAGTAATTTTGAAGTATTGATGGCAGAAGATACAACAATTGTCTCTTTTGAAAAAGTAAAAGGCCCACTGAGACATGTTACCACTCAAACTTCTCTTTTCTCTCCGAGTACCCCATAGGCCCGGTTGGATTTCACGTTTGCGTCCGTGGTCTCGCAGAGCATATTTGAACCGTTTGCGTTGGAATGAAAATTGGATCACGAAGAAAAGATAAATTATTAAATGGATTCGACGAATAAGAATTTATTCGAACAACTGTATGAGATGAATATGACCCAACGCGTTTTATATAAAATTAATAATATCACATAAATTGTTATATAAAACTAATATCATTTTGAATAATATTACCTGAATCACTATATTTAACACATTATACCAATCACTTTATAATAAAAAATCATTTGTTATTTTAACTTCACAAATTATACCATATATAACTAATCTGTAAATACATAGTATTCTTAACATATCTTAGAGTGAAGGTATCAAATTCACCAGTGTATACATTATTTTAAAAGATTATGCTATATTAAAATTTAATTGAGTGTTTTGTTTGTTATATTTTATTATTAAGATATAAAATATCACTTTTATTTAACAAAAGCATAGTAACGGATATTTGAGTGGTATTGTCACTGTTTTAAGATCATTATCACTTTCATATTTTTCTACAATAAACATTGAATGATAATTAATTTGAGAAAAAAAAGGCTTACTAAATTTTCTTGTAATATTGACACTTTAGAAGGTGTTTCTCTGCTGAGTCTTGTTTCTTGATTTCATGTACTACATTAGTATACGCCATCGACTCCGAATTTCAAGCAGTTGGATTAATCTTAAAAAAAAAATTTTGTTTTAAAAAATATAACAATTAAGATGAAATTGTTAAATTTTCAAAATATCTCTGATAATTTAACACTTTCTTACTTACAGTCCGTCTTACAGAAATATTTTCAGCAAAAAGAAGTGAAGAACACCTCACATGTATTCCACTATTAGTTTTTTTATTTCCGATTTAAAATTTTCAACAGAAATAAGATTATTTAAAAACTGATAATTATCGAGGAAGGTCTTGTATGTTTTAATGTTAGAAAGTTAATTCTTGCACTTTTCAATAATAAAAAAAATTCTTCAATAAGAAATATAATTCAGATTAATTTAAGTTAGTTATCAATAAATTTTGTCAAAATTAATTCTATAATCTTAACGATCACAAAGTACTTGAAAACTACCGAAAATTTTCTCTTTTCACACCCTATAAATATATTCTTCTGTTCTTTGTTTCTCTTTACGTGGTTCACTCAATACATGTACCATGTGATGTAAAGGTACGTGGAAAAAAAATCACGTGAGAAGATAAGTTTTCAAAACATTATCAAGAACATAAGTTCTATATACCAATTCTAGTGTCATTACTTGAATGTAGAAAGGAAATGGAAATGCAACAGAAAAGGCCACAAAAAGTTTTAATCAAGCTAAAAATTATAAAGAACATCTCTATAAAAAGACTGGCCCATTGAATATATCTTTAGTTCCAGATAATTGCATTGCTCTCTTTCAGCAAACATCATTTCTCACTGCTTCTTTGCAATTATCTCGAAACACAAACAGAATAACACAGATTTAACCCAAACAACATATTGTTCATTTTATAATAAGTAAGCACATGACATATTTCCTCAAGCTTTTGGCTCAGTACAAATTAAAATGTTATTCTCTAATAAGGACCAATATATATAGTAGCTCAACCACAACATATATTATAACGAGCAGATCTTGATCCTTACCAAAGTAACAAGAGTCTAACAAAGAGAAAAGGACAACCATTCAGCGTCCTCTAGCAACATAAGCAGCTAAGGCAGCAGCAAAAATTGTAGTTGCAGAGGATATGGCAGTCCATAAGCTCTTACTTTTATGTGCCTCAGCCACAGTCTTCTTCATTAATACAACTTGTTGCTTCATGTCATCCACCATCTCATTCTTGCTTTTGAATGCCTTCTTTATTGCATCTAATTCTTCAACATATGGCTGAATTTCTCCTTCCACAAGCTTCTCATTGGACACCACTTCCTCTCCTCTGTCCTTATATTGACAAACAAGTGCAGCAGTACCCTTCAACTTTGCCAGGGCCTTGCTCGAATTGGTGCACCACAACTCAACCTTTGCTCTCAAATCATCAGATTCACGTTGTGCCTCCACAAGACTACCCTGCAATGCACTCTTTTCCTTCATCAAAACATCCACACGGTGTTCGAGCATAGTGATCTTCTCAATGTGCTTCTCACCTACACTTTTCATCTCTTCCAACTCAGCTACACTTCTTTCAATCATTCCCTCAGCTTCTGCAACCCGCAACTCCAAGTTGCCCACTTTCTTTTTCTCCTCTTCAAACCCCTTTCTGATGCTATCCTTCTCAAGCACCATTTCATCAACATCATTTTTATAATGATTCACTTGAGAAAGCAACTCCTTATTTTCCTCTTCAAATTTCCTGCATTGCTCCTTCAACTTATCCACAACACCCCTCAACCTATCCACTTCTCCTTTCAACACAACAATTTCATTCTCGCGGTTAACTTTGACATGCTCGACCTCACTTCTCACTCTAATTGCTTCATCAAGTTCATGTTGCTTCTCCTCCAACTCCTTCTGAACCATACCGAGAACCTTATTAACAGCATCCTTTTCCTCCTTTAACATCTCAACACACTTTTCCACCTCCTTCTTCTCTCTCAGCAATGCACTCATCTCCATTGCCATCTCCTCTTCCTTCTGCATGGCAATGCCAAGATTCCCTTCCAGTTGGAGAACCTTATCACGCATGAACCCTTCTTCATTGCGGGAATTTCTCAAAGACTCGCTGAGTTGCTTCAACTCCAGTTCAAGGCCATTGATTTTCAACTCTTGAGCACTGTTCAGCTTCACAGTCTCACTCTTCTCCCTGCTGACCCGAACAATCTCTTCTTTCAACTTTTCAATCACCTTAAGAGATTCTTGGGATTCCCTCACAGCCAAATCCCTATCCTTCTTGTGTTCTACAATGACTCTTTCTTTCTCAGACACTTCCTCCATTAACTTATCACCTTCCAGCCTCAGCTTCTCCGCTTCTTCTAGAAGCTTCCTCTCTCTGCTGGCGGTCTCCTCCAACCGCTTGGACTCAGCAACGACGTCGTTCTTCAACTGGTCCCTCTCCTGGGTCAGCACGCTGAGTGAACGCTTATCGTTATGGACTTGAGAAGCGAGGTCATGCACTTGGCGCTTAAGAGCCGCAACCTCGTACTCCCTCTGGTTCTTGTCTCCGAGGAAACGAAGGGCGACTTCTTTAACCTGGGACTCAACGAAAACGAGAAGGACGTCGTTTTGAAGGTCGACGGCGAGGTTGTCGTCGGAAGCAATTGCGGAACGGTGAAGCGCGAGCTGCAAGGACTCAATCTGCTGTCTGCGATGAGTGGTTTCTTTGAGAAGAACGGAGTTGAGGTTTTTGAGGTTCTGAATCTGAACGGAGGGGTCAATGTCATCGGTAGCCGTAGCCATTGGTGGCGTTTCCGTTTGAGGTTTGGAATGAGATTGGTGGGACAGTTTCTTTTTGGCCATATTAGAGAGAGTGAGGGGTTTTCTAGGGTTTTTATTTTTAACGGCGTGTGTGTAGTGTGTGTGTGTGTGTGTGTGTGTGTGTGGAATCACAATGGGTGAGCTTTCTTTGGTTTTACTTTGTTTTGTTTTGCGTTGCGATTCAAATACCACAGAATATGAAGTGGCAGAGAGATAAATGATGTGTTCTGTTCCCTTTTCAAATTCAAATTTTTGGGGCCCAAACCCAAACCCTCTTTGCGTTTTTAACTGCTTCGGAACTCCAACCATCCATTTATGCTGTGGCGGCAATGCTTATCCTTTTATTATTTAATAATAATTAAAAAAAGTGAATCGTTCCTTTTAAATCATGCCTGTTCAACTTTTTTAAAATGAATGGAATTGTAATTAAATGTATGTATATTTATAATGAATTTTAATCTTTATGTTTATTTCTAAATTAATATATTCTTATTATAAATTTTTAATACATTTTTAGTATATTTTTTAATAATATTATATTTTTTCAATTAGTGTTCTTATAACACTTGTTAATAAAATACATTAATATTAAGTGAATTTGTTAAATGATGGATTTGGGTGTTTTACACAAAGTCATAATGCGTGAAAAAAGAAGCAGCAAGATACAATCTGCAAACACACAGGGCTTTCTGTGTATGATTGTGAAAATGACTTTGTTAAAATATGCAAAACTTATTTTTGTAATTTTTATTATTATTAAGTAGATAATATTCCTGATGCACATTAAAAAAATATGATGAAAGGTTTTTAGGTGTTTTGTTTATTAAACTGTGTATCATCTGGTGTCATTGTGATGATCATATATATATATATATATATATATATATATATATATATATATATATTATAAATTTTATGTAATTTGTAAATATATAATAAAATGATAGTTATTTAATATATTTTAAAAAACCCACATAAAAATAAAATGAGATAAAAATTTAAATAACGTGAAATTTTCTGAACTTAATACGGTTTATGATTTTTTAAATTTAACAATTAAATTAATTATTTTTTAAAAAAGGTTTTAGATGCATCGTTATACTAAATTATTTGGGTAATGTCATTTAATGCTATAAAATTAAAAGTTTTATGTGGAATTATTCATTCATATTAAATAAAAATTAACAAGTAATTAACAAGTGAAATTAATTATAATTAATTACATTATTTAAAACAATAAATTGATCAACTAACTGTAATAATAATGGGATTTACAGTATCAAAGATTTAGGAATTAAAAGAGATTTATTAAAAATTATAATAATATAAGAGAAAAATATTAATTAGAAGTGAAAAAAGTGAAATCTATATAATTTTTAATAAATTTTAATCAATAGTAAGAAGTGTGTTAGAGAATGCATTACTAACAATTTTTATTAACTAAATTTTTTAACACACTTCTTATTATTGATTAAAATTTATTAAAAAGTTATATAAATAATGTATGTATCACTCTTCCTTATTCCTAATTTAATATTTTTTTTTTCATATTTTTATAATTTTAATATGTTTTAACCAATAATAATGGGCATTCTTATTAGCAAATAGTTATAAGTGTGTTAAAAAGAGTATTTTAAACTTTTTAAACTTTAATTTTCTTGTTTAGAACAAAGTTTTGCTACTTAATATTTTAAATACTAATTAATAAAAAAAGGGTAAATTTTTTTTTTATCAAAAATTATATTAAAGTGTATAAACTAATGCATTTTGGATATTTGTTAGTGTAAGGTTTTGTATAATTATTTGCCTCTTGTTTTTTTTATTCAAAAATCATAACTATCGCTTTCATCTTGAATTTTATGGTTCTCACTCGTTAAAATTCTTACACATGTCAATAACATTGAATAAACTTAACTCAATAGTTAAATGTATTCTCTTGCATTTTTTATCTTTTAAGATTTTCACAAGTTTTTCCTTTTTTTTTAGTCTCTCTTTGATAGTTGTGAGAAAGTGATGAATATATTTTTTTTTCTTTTTATTAGGACACTATATAATCCTTATATTCTATGTGAAAGGAGAAGAAAGAGTTTTATTTTATTTTATTTTTTAAAATATATTTATATTGATTCTATCTTTTATAATTAATAACTATCATTTTAAATTTCATAAGTAGGATCAAACCATAAGTTATATAAGCCATTTAATAAATGTTTTTTTATGGTAATAAAATAAATTAAGAGTGATATTACGTAAATGTCCTAGATTGTAAAGAATTATGAAAATATCTTATTTAAATTGAATTATTTATAAGACAGAAAGCAGTTTCAATCGACTTAAAGCTAATTCTACCTGTTATCTGTGACGTGTGGAAGTCAATTAAAATTCACACATCAATTAAAATTGATTTTAGGTAGAGGTGAAAGAAGTTGATTTAAATCAACTTTAGAAGGCTTTAGAAAATTATATTATAAGACTTTTGTATGCTATATATGCACCAACCATAATTAACATGAGAGAAAGAAGGTTCTTGAGAGAAAGAAAGAGGAAAAAAGTCTAATGTAACTGCAATGAAAATAGATAATAATTTAAATTAACTTAATTTTATTATTTTTTATTTAATATAAATTTTTCATTAATTTTTTAATTATCTAATTAAAAAGATTTGTAAATATTAATTTAATTATTATATATTTAATTAATTGTTTGTTATATATTTATTTTTTATGATAATATATTCTATGATATATATATATATATATATTGTATATATAACACATAATATTTGTTATATGTTTAATCAATTGTCTGTTATAGAATTGTTAGTGTATTAAATATTATGATTTTTACTATTTGTTACAATAAATTAAATAATATTAAGATTTAGATTGTAATTTGGTGAATTTTATAAATTAAATTTAGTGAGTGTTTAATATATTTCAAGAATTTTAATTGATGTTTTGTCTTGTAGAAATTTGTTTATTTATTTTAATGAACTTTATACATTAAAATAATCTTAATTAAATTATATTTTTTGTTAAATTTATTTTATAAGGTAGTTAACTTAAGTTTAATCTTGTTGTAATGTATTTATTTAAATTTTATATTGTATATAAACAAAATAGTAAGTAATATTTTGATGTAATTTTTAGTTGTAGTAAACAATACTTGATATATAATTTTTTTTATCTCATAGGATATTTGAATTTTTAAAAGTAAATGCTATAACATGATGGTCACTCGAGATCCAGATTCGAGAATGAAACCGTTTTTTAGACTAGTTTTGGCATATTGAGTAAATGATGTCAATATTTGATTTTGATCTGTGGAGCGCAATTAGGTCGAATCATACACATTTTATCTTCCATATATCACTTTAGAAGATGTTGTGTTTTAGCTTTAAACTAAAATATATTAAAATTGACTTCAGTTTTGAATATAAATATATTAAAATTAACTTTAGCTAGTTATACGAAAGTTGATTTAAATTGACTTTATTTTGTGTGTAAAAAGTATAAAAATCTTCAAATAAAGTCGACTTCAATATAATCAATAATTAGAATGTGAAAGATAATCGATTTAAATCGACTTTTTTGAAAGAAAATTGAGAAAAAAAAATTGATTTAAACTGACTTCTATTTCAACTCCATGCAAAAATTTAAAAAAAGTCGATTAAAGTCGGCTTCTGATAGAACAAAGTCAAGACAAAAGTATAAACTTATTCAAAAAACATCATATACATTTTAAATTATTTTATTTATGTTAAAAACCTTTGAATAAATTGCTAAACTATTTAACAATTAGTATTTATCTAACATTATCTTTACCTAAAGCTTTAGTAATATTTTTTAGATATATTTTTCTTTTAATTTCTTTCTATCACATTACTTAACTTATCTCATACATTTTTCTCTTCTTTTAAATTATTTCAAAGACCAATTTAAGTTATTAATAATTTTGTTAAGAACTAAAAAAAATGCACAATTCACTTTTATGTGAACTAATTAAGTGTTAAAAATAAAAGAAAAATGAGAAAAATACAAGAATGTTGGATGGCTTGTACATGAATGAATCTTTAGTCTACATATGTTGCCTAAGCAGGAGACACGTATGTTTGGAGAAATCCTTGGTGCAGCGATTGTGGTTCCATCATATGACCCTTTCATGGATCATTTGAGTCGATCAATTGCCGTTGGCAATACTCAAAGAAAATTGATAAACTTGTTGGAATGTTAAACGAGTACGAACTCAGGAAAGTATCGGTTGACCCTTCAATCATGGAACTCATGCTTTTCCACACACACATAGGATATCTGTCTTTTTGTGACCTTCGATGATCTTCAACCTCTATGTTTGCAATATGTTGAAAGCAAGTCGCAGGTCGAGCAATTTGATTTTTACATTTTGCTGGCAGAAGGAATCGTAATTCTCCATTAGTGTAAGCACTAAGTTTTGAATTAGAAGTTCACTTTTGAACATTTCAGAACACTTCAATAATAGAGCTATTCTATATTCTTCATATACCAAGTACTAGACTTTAAATTACAAGTACAAAGAAGATTGCTGACTTGACATTTTAGGTTGTTGATGATTCGATCGAAGCCCACGTTTAATTCTGTTCATAACACGTGCCTTTTACCACACCAATTAAAAAGTAACCCCTTTATATTTCATTGCGTGGGGCATTGTAGCCTCCTTGCTTTTTCATATGCATGCACCAACAACTTATGTTAATCTTGTAATTTATGATCATATATTAAAAATGCAGACCAAGGCTTGTTAATGTGATCTGAAGGAAAGTAAAATATTTGGTTAACAACTTTAAATCAGAATCTGCCCAGCTGGAATCTCTTCGTCAAATACACTTGCAAAGCATTATTTAATTAGATTAGCACCGCAACTTCCCATTGCATCGGTTTGATTTTTTTCTCAAAACTTCACAAATAATCCACTTATGATAAAATTTTTAAATCTTGAGATTCCTTATCAAAACAGTATAAACCCATGAGCTATTTTGAGAGAAGGAAATTGAACTAGAACTTGAAAAGCTATTGTCATCATGATGTGGAAACAGGACCAAATACATGGAATTTGTTTGGTCATCAGCTAATGTTATTGACCTTCAAACAGTGAAGTTTGTGGCTGTGAAATAAGCTGTTATGCTAAGGTAAAATCTCAAATCTGTCAGTGAAGGTTCAGAAGTGCCTATCTCTAACAAACATTGATTTTTTTCTTTAATAGAAGTATATCAAGTATCATAGATTGTTTATATTTATTCAATTAGCAAACATTTTACAATACTACAAGTTTAAGAAGAACAGAAGTAATTGATTAATGCAATATGGTATTGTGTAACCAACGAGAAAAAAAAGATGGGCTAGTCTGTCATTACTGATTAGAGTGATTAGAGCTTAGCTTGCTTTTGGATCTTGTCTGCAAATGACGTGCTGACCGGGAGACATCTCACCTATCTGGAAGAAGTTGACCTTATAACATATATCCATGCATTGAATGTAGTACATTGTTCAGACCAAACCGTGACTAGAAATGTCGCTCACACCAAATCAACATGTTACCAGCGTGGATTTTCTTCTTTTTCCTAGACTATAAATTCTTATATTCTCCTAGACAGTTTAATACTCATTCTGATTATATTTATGGGATTCTTTTAATTAAACCACATAGATTAAGAAAATTAGTTAATATATGTGTTTTTGAAAATTCAATTGCTGCATTTCAAGCTTACTTTTATTAAACAAGTCAAACTCTATTATCATGTTAATGGTCAAGAAGTTTTAAAGGTTCAATATTTATAAAGGGCAAATATGAAAAGAAAATATAATAAATGCTTCTAAATCTAAATCTTATATTAATTATCACATAAAAATCTTGAAAGGAGTCTTATGAAAAGGTTTGGAGGGAGTGGAAACATTACTTGCATAAACATTCAAGAAGTAGGATTATATTTAAAAGATTATTTGATAAATTCAAATTGATTCTCAATCGTTCAGACTATTACTCTCTCATTACTTCAGAATTTCTCGTTTGTGTCTCTAACGCGCCTATTTCTTTGCTGACAAATTGTGTGATTCTCGAAAAAAACATGCCAACTAGGTGGATTCTAAGAGCAGATGCACGGTCATTGAACGTAAATCTAGGAAACTTTGCAATTTGTAATTGATCAGAGATTCACGTTTTGCACGTTATCAGTACTCATTTTCCCATCGCTAGGATGTGCATTTTGTATGGGGTTATGGACCAAGACTAAGCATATAGCGCTCAAAAAGGTAATGAACTTGAGTATTAACACTGTTAATGTTAAGAAAATTGATGAAATTTCTATTAAGGTACTCTTAAGTTTAAGCATTAAAGTTTGGTGCGTTAAGAAAATAACATCTAGCTATCTATATATGATTGCATATATTAGTAAAGGGAGATTTTGAAGTTACTTAAGAAAATATGCTATTAGCAATTTCATTTTGGTTAGTTTCAAGTTTCTACTGGTTTATGCATTGATTGCAAGAGCGAATACCGCGCTTTTCAATTCGTTGGCAAAGAAGAAGATAGTTAATATTTGCACAGCACAGCCGAGAGATCCAACCTCTATTTTTTATTTAAACATTAGGAGCATGGGTTATTCACATTGCTTTTGGACTAAATATGGATCAACTCTGGCTTAAATGATAAATCCACTGGACAAAATCATACACAAAGTGAAAATACAACATAGAAGTGAGGTTGTTTTGTGTGCAGATTAGACATGATTTCTTCGTAGTGTTTTTTGCAATTGCAAATTGAAATTGTAGCAAAACATCTCTGCCTATCCACCTGCCGCCAAAAGCTTTTGCTCCATCTACAATCAAACAAACGGAAAGATATTGACAGTTTCTCATGATTTTATAGAAAGCATAGACAAAATCCTCATCCACTTACCCTGAATAGTGTTTCAAGCTTGTTTTTCACCAAAGAATACTCACGTTTCACCAGTTGTAAGTTCATAAGACACCTGAAAACCAATCCTTCATTTCGTATCAGAATATGGAGATTTTTCTTTTAAGAAACGAAAAACTATCAAACCACACGAACAAGTACAACACGATATTTTACAAGAATCATAGCCATAGGTATATGTATTTTGATGTGGAATTGTTAAGAAACTTAACCCTTCAACGTTTTGGTCCTCGCATGAGTTTCGGAAGGAAATGCAGATTCTGTGAACTCTCTGTGCTCCAATGCTGCATTTCCCAGTAACTTGATCAAAATTATGATAGTTGTAAAAACAAAAATTGAGAAACTAGTTATGAAGAATTACCTGGAGCTGCTACCCTTCAACTGGTGAACATGAGCATCCAATTTTTTAAAATCAATGCTTTGCTGGCTTCTGTTTGAGATGAATGAATTAACATTAAAATCAAAACATTCCCAAAGATGCATTTTTACTTGGTCTAATAATTTAAAAAAGGTTATTCTTGTTCTCTTACAGTGCTATTGTGAGCTCATTAATAAGCCTCTCTGCATCTTCAAAAAATAGAGTCACCACTTCAACTACAAAATCCGGGTTACTTTCATCTTGAAGTTGCTGAAGCTGGTTAAATTGATCATCTAGAAAGCCCTTTTTAAAGAAAAGAAAGACATCACCAAAGTGAGCAATAGCAAACCAAAGCAGAAAGCACATGAAGTAAATACTACAAGAAACATAGCTTATGAGACTTCCCTTTCTATTTCACAGTGATGTATGATGGCAATTGTATATTACTTCTGATGACCCTTTTAACTATTTCACATAAATCAAGAAATGTAATAGCATGGTGACTTACCTCGTGGAATAGAGAGGCAGTGTAATCAACAATTTGCCTCTGCAGCTGAACCATACCATCCATTATTTGTCTAAAGATGTAACCACCTACTCAATATTTTAGGTACACATTTCTTCTGCTGCAGAGTTTATATAGTGCGAATTTTGTTCTCTATTGGGGCCAACTATCATTTGTGTTTTAAACTCATTATTTTTTTAATATGAAACAGTTTTCAAAGACAGTCACTTATTGTGTTTCTGTTCATTGATTCCCCATCAACCTATCATTTATGGCCAGCTTAACCTCTCCTAGGTTAAATTAATAGGATCAATAGATCTAATCCAAGACTCACGCCACGTACCATTCATTTTTCCATCTTTTTCATTTGGTAATTATTGCCTCCCTCTTTTTTATATATTTTTTTGGTAGATATTACCTTCATGTCTACTTTTTTTTTTTTCTCTTGCATTATTTTCTATTAATGTTATCAACTAGTGCTTTGAAGATGCTAATTAACATTCCCATTTTTTTAAAGCTAGTTTATCTTTTTGAATTCCATCCCTCAACCCAAGTTAGTAATGGCATTTTTTTGGGTCAAAGTCTTGAACACTAAACCTCTCACTTCCCACTACCCTGCAAATTCTTGCAAAAGATAAGCTCAATTTGTTATGTTTTGAACTACCAAACACAAGTAATAAAATGAACCTCACCTACAGATCATTATATGGAAGAGGTAACGTTCAAACACAGTATTTAAAGTAGTTTTATGTTTGGTATATTTTAAAAACAAAATACACAACATGGCATAAAATTTATAATGTAATACAGTTTAATTTTCCTGAAGGGATAATACCAGAAAGAACAAATCAGAAATTATGATAAGTTACAAAAAAGTAAGTCTTTGATATAATTTTTAATATTTTTTAAAGAAATTTCTATTTTTAAAAATTATAATTATGTTTATTCTTTTAAACATTTTAATTCTTTAGAAAAAATTCTTAAAGGAAAACTCAAAAGAATCAAATGGATTATGATAAACTCTAACCTTGACTAACGGTAAACTGGAGGGATTAAGTATGGGGCAACATTCTTTTTTCTTGGCTATACTTCACACTTCATTGTGATTGAAGAGAAGGGAAAAGAAAGTTTAGAAAGGGTATCTTAAGATATTTTTTATGGATTATGTCTTTTCCAAATGACAATGATATGTTCAAAGCAACAGATAGTGAAAATTTAAGTTATCTGTCAATTTTACACTAATTTGGTACGATATAGGATTAGACTACTTGTTATTTCATAGCATATCTGGCGTTATTTGCCTACTCTTAGTGCATCTCTATCCCACGTGTTATTCTGTAGCATATTTAATTTTTTTAATTTTAAATGCACAATTAATGCTTTAACTTTATGTTAATATATTAATTATATTTTTATTTATTATAAATATTAATTTTAAATATATTTATTTAAAATAAAAAAATTCTACTCCCCTTCTTTCTCACTTAAAATGATTCATAAGAAATTCTAAAAGTATGCTTTTGCAAGCCAGAGACTCATTATTTCTCTAAGGTGCTCCTGTTATTGCATTTGTTGTACATTTTGCTGTTGTTGATGTTTGATTGGATGATATATTTCCCCTGAACAGCTGCTTTAGTTTACCATAGAATATGGCACATATGCCCCACAATGAGGTAGGAAAATGTTGCTCTGTTTAATTTAGTCATGACAGCTATGCAAGTTTATAAAATTTTCTTATATTTGTTTTTACCATCAAATTATATTTTTCTTACAAAAGTTTATCAGTTTTTATAAATAAAATCAATAACTGTGTATGAAATTTACCTTTTTTCTACAACCGTGACTTGATACCAATTGAGAGATTCATGGTTAACATAAAAGATATATTTTTATTCAAAATTATCACTAAAATGAATGCATGTTAAACTTAAATTGAGAAGACTCATCTTATTTTATTTTTATGTAGAAGACAGATTTAGTTTGAGTATAAAAAAAATTAAGCAATTTGATGGGTAGAACAATTTGGATGAAAAGGTGGGATCCGGAACCTCTCATGTTTACGCGGGAACATGACCCTCATGTTCAAATTCGCTTAAGCAAATTTTGAACGGCTTAAGCAAATTTTGAATGGCTTAAGCGAATTTAAAATGGCTTAAGCAAATTATGTAAAAAAAAAAGTAAATTATGTAAAAACTAACAGCATGTTATCAAAGGATAAAATTTTACAAAATTTATTATCAAAGTCAATTCTACTCATCCAGAAACATTTAACTGTAACAATAAAACATGAATAAAAACTCCATTTTATTCCATTCCATTAATAGTATACAATTATTCACAATGAAATTTACCAAAAAAAATTTATTAATACATAGACAAGTAAAAAATAAAAGAAGCTGAGGCATTTTATTCCATTCCATTCATATCAAATATCATCCGGGAATAAATGGGAGAGGATGAGGATAACGCTGCTGCTGCAGCGTTATCCTCATCCTCTCCCATTTATTCCCGGATGATATTTGATATGAATGGAATGGAATAAAATGTCTCAGCTTCTTCGTTATCTTCATCCTCTCCCATTTATTCCCGGATGATATTTGATATGAATGGAATGGAATACAATGCCTCAACTTCTTTTATTTTTTACTTGTCTATGTATTAATAAATTTTTTTTTGGTAAATTTCATTATGAATAATTGTATACCATTAATGGAATGGAATAAAATGGAGTTTTTATTCATGTTTTATTGTTACAGTTAAATGTTTCTGGATGAGTAGAATTGACTTTGATAATAAATTTTGTAAAATTTTATCCTTTGATAACATGCTGTTAGTTTTTACATAATTTACCTTTTTTTTTACATAATTCGCTTAAGCCATTTTAAATTCGTTTAAACCGTTTAAAATTCACTTAAGCGAATTTGAATATGAGAGTCATGTTCCCGCGTAAACATGAGGGGATACGGATCCGAAAAGGTGAGATTTCAATGACATCATTTGATAGGTAAAAAAAAATATAAAAAAGAGTTACAGCTGAATTAATGTGTGTTGGGGCTGAAGCAGAGTAGTGAGTAGGGGGCAATATTTGAAGAGTGCATCTGCATCAATAACCTGTCTCTTTAAGCACCCAACTCCTGGGGTCGCTTATTCTCTTTTCAAGCTCCTATGGTTGTTGCTAGGAGAACCATTATTCCTTTTTGGCTTTTCTTCTTCCTACTCAAATTTTGTTTTATATTTTCATCACTTTTATATTATATATATAAAAGAAACAATAAAGTCTCTAACGACTAACATTCATAAATCATTAAATAAAAATAAGTCAATATAAAAAGAAAAACCATTAAAAATAAAATAAAATAAACAAACATTTTAACTACGAACTATCAATTTCTAAATTGATTTGAAATTAACCTACAAAATTATTTATTATTTTAACAATTTATTAACTAATGTTCTTAAGCATTGATAAAATGAATGTCATTACATTAAAATTAAATATTTTTCAATTAAAATAAAAAATAAATCTTATTTTTAAAAAAAATTAATAACTATAACTAAATGATTCTTAACCCTCCTTTAAATATGTGAAAAAAGTATATGAAATAACAATAAGACATAAAGCTTGCTTCTAAAAACTTCACTCCAAAAAAGATAATGATTATAAAAAAATATTTTTCTATCTCTCAAATAATTCTTTTAGAATAATAATGATACTGGTAAGTCATCTAGATGTTCATTAGATAAATATTAAGATTGTGTTTCTAAATAGCTGATATTGGAAAAATAATTTATAATGACTCAGTCTATATGTAAACTAAAGAAATTTATTTATAATTTCATACAAGTTTTTCATTAATAGTATCATAAGTTCTATCAAGTTATTACTTCGTATAGTTTTAAGATAAACATAGCTGATAATTGTATCCACTATAAGTTTAGTGAAAATAAATATATATTCTTAGTGTTATATGTTAATAATATATTACTTGTTAGCAGTGATATAAACTTATGGCATGAAATTAAAAGATTTCTAACAAAAGATTTTTTATAAAATTTTGAAATAAAAAATTTTAGTAAAATTTTTTTGTATTAAATATTAAAATATTAAGAGATTTTTTTCATAATATCTTAAAACTATCCTAAAAGAGCTATATCGATAAAATTTTAGATAAATTTGACATAAAAGATAGTAAGCAACGAGATATTTATGTAGTTAAAAGAATATAAATTTAGTTTCAAACAGTATAAAAAAATGACATTCAAACAAATGAGATATAAAATATTCCATATACATGTTCTGTGAAAAGTCTTATGTACACTCAAATATCTAAATATGTGAGAAAAGTATATGAAACAACAGTGATAAATGAATATTCTTTTAATTTTACTTTTGCATTTTTATTAAGTAAGTAATATAAGAAAATATTGCTGACATATGCGATGTTATTTTACGAGCTAAATGGCATGCAAAAACAGGGGAACAAGTAAGACAACAGTCACGCGTTTGTTCCCTCCGAAAAATAATGATAACGTGAAAGTTGTAAAATCATTTATAAGAAAACGTGTTTTTATTCTGAAAGGAAGAGTGGGTTGATGGATGAAAAATCACCAATCATAGATAGTTAGAATAATCCCATAAGTTGGAATTCTTGTCAGTTTCAGTTTATACATTTATTCAATTGTTCCACTTTCATTACACACTCCATTCTCGTGCCTTCTCTCACCTTATTAGGTTGCCTTCGTTTAGGATAAAGTAAAATTAATTTTGAACTGTATATATATACACACACACACACAAAAATATATGGTTCTATTTCAAAATGTGAAAATTATTTTTTAAATTTTAAAATAAATAAAATTTGACTTGGTGTGACTCAAGGAAATTTAATATTCTCTATTCATACCTCTAAATTACTCATGCTCTATTGTCTAAATTGTGCTAAAGTTCACTTTGCTTTCCAAATACATAGCATGGGTTGGCACACAATGTTTCATATATTTTCATCGCAGAAAATCATAGCTAGGGTTATGCTTGTTGACATAAGATACCCATAATCTTTCGTGATCATGCTACACTAACATGTTACATGTTCTTCTTCCTATACCTTAAATGTGTATTATTTGCATTCGAGTCTTGTATAATTAACAGAAATGTCATCATGCGAAACATTCTTTTTAATATTTTATTACTTATTTTGTAGGGATCACAGAAAAAAAACTAAATCACAAATTATTACTTTTTTAAACCTTAGCATAAATTTAAAGGGACATGAAAGGTAAGTAGCATGATTCAAACGCTGATACATGCAAAAATCACAATCCTGTCTATCTCTTGTCTTTCCCTTAGTAGTCTGGAAGGGGAGGGTAAATTTTTTTATTTTAAATAAATATATTAAAATAATATTTTTAAAAAATAAAAGATATAAATTGATATATCAACATAAATTTAACAAATTAATCATGCATTTATCATTATAAATGGCATATATTTTCTTAATTTAAAAGTAAAAATATGTTTTCTCTTCTCTTAATTTCCAAAAATTCTTTTAAAGATGTCCAAAGACTTTGTTTGAGAGTTTAGAAGAAGTGAATGGAGAAAAAAGGAGAGTTAATACAAAACTTTCTAAATTTTAAAAACTTAAAAATATAGGATTAAGAATATTTTTGAAGATTTATAAGCATTCTCCTCCTCATCTAAAATCTCCTAATCAAAGATAATCATCACATAAGATACAATCTTCTACAGTTTTGACATGCAGTACATTTTTGCTTAAATAAAAATTATCTCTCTATAGATCTTTTCCTTCACTTTCTTTTCCGTTAAAAACTAACTCTTAAATAAAGTTTTAAAAATTATGTAAAAAAAATCTACATTATTTTGAATTTATTTTCATTATTCAAGCACCAGAAAATCAAAATTATACGTAACATAATCTTATATAATATTTTTATATAAATACATTTCGAAGATACATCATAAAATTGAAGTAAAAAAGCTTATTGTGTGATTTGATGCAGCATGGAGGTTAGTATGAATGTAGTGCATCCTGATTTAAAGGAGGGCACGAGCGAGTGACAATGACCCATGTAGCACACAAATCTGTGCAGTGGTGATTGAGGAGAGGCAGAGAGAAGGGTTGGGTTGGGTCCCCTGTTGAGGTAGCCGAAAGTGGGTTTGGCAATGGCACATCACAAACAGAGTCTATAATTGGAGATTGAAAACTGGGAAGGGACCACTCTTATTTGTCTTTGAGCTTTTGATATTGAAGCATCCACTGTAGAGCCATTATTTGCTATATTTCATGCACCTTCCCACCACTGCATTGCCAAAAGAGTACAAAGGTGTAGGATGTCTCACCATCCAAATTCAATTATTAATAAAACTACTTTCCCCCTTCTTCTTCCCTTCCCTTCCCCTCCCCTTCAATAATGCTACTCCTATACTCTACTTTTAACCGTAAGTCTTAGAAACAAGAGATCAAAACACTATGCACTAGTGAGTTGCAATCATATATTTTTTTTTGCTTTATTTTTTGCCTCTCATTTAATAAATACAAATTCAAAACACACTAAAATATATTAAGAATTATACTGAAGTGTATTATCATATAATTTTTATTTATTTATTACAATCATTTCATTTTTCATTTTCAATTTTGAACCAATTATCGAGAGGCAGCGCCCCCAGAATGGTTCATTATTCCTATAAGGAAACTTCGGAACACAGTGTAACATATTTTTAGTTAAAATTTATTAAAAATGATAAAAATATAAAGAAAAACCATTAAATTAAGAATAAGATTCATATGTTCTTTTATAAAATATAATTAATGATAAGAAAAAGTATTTAAAAGAGAATAATTCAAACATTTATCTTTCCTTCAAGCAATTTGGAGAATAGCAGATCTTAAATGAGTTGATATATGACTGACGCGTGGCTAAATGTATTGCCTGAGTTGTTGGATACCCCACACCACACCACACATTAACCTTATCAACACCTTACACAACACCAACTGTGCTAGATTGCTGTATGGGTAATAATTATCTATATTTTCTAATTTGAAACTCAATTACACTATCATTCTCTCTCTTTCCTTGCTTTGAAGGAAAATGTGGCTTATTCCACTGTAACAGTGTTCCCTGCAATGTTGGGATGTGTTGGATTGCATCTAGGCCATAATTTCTAATATTTTTTCTTTAATCATTGTTCATATTAGAAATTGTTTATTGCTTGCACGTACGTAAACATTACATCTTACAAATCTTTTAAATAATTATTTATTCTATTTTTTATCGGTTCATTTTTTAAAAATAATATTGATACAATTAATGTTCTCATAACTTTTATTGAGTTTGGTTTGATTTATTAAAATGTTGCACTTTCACTAAACATAAAAAATGATTCATCATAGATAACTAAAAATATTAGTATTTTTAAAATATTTAAATTATTTTTAATTTTAATCTTTTTAGATATATTTTTATTTTTAGTCCCTTTTTTTTATAAATTTTTATTTTTAATCATTAATGTTGATTTAGTCTTGTATCAAATTTTTATTTGACATGTAAGTGTTAGAAACTAAAAATAAAAATATTAAAAAAATAAAGATTAAAACACAAAAAATTGTTTCAAGGGACTAAAAAAAATGGTAAAATGTGAAGAACAAATACATATTTAAGACTTTTAAAAATTAAGTAATTAATTATATAAATTATTAGTTTAAACTGTTTAAACTAAAATTAAGTCTTTTTTTTTTAATTTTTAGTCTGGATGAATCGTCAAAGAAATTATTTGAATCATTAAAAGGGATACTTATAAATATTTCTTTTATCAAAAATGCTATTCCAACACTTAAATAAGGTGTCGGGGTATTGATGGAAAGACTGTTATTGGCCTTTATAAAAATATAAGTGAATTAAATGTAATACTAGGCTAAACTAACCTATGTTGTCTCCTGTGAATTATTGAGTGAGTGACTAAATATCAAATATATGGTGTGCATTGTATTTAGAAAATAGGTGTTTGGTTGTGATTTTAAATCCTTAATCATTCAAGATAGAAATACGAGATTATATTAATCCCTAGTTCATCCACAATTGGTTTAATCATTAGTTAATCAAGAATTAGACATTAATTCCCTCACAGACTTGAATTAATTGGAACAAGTGTCAATTAATTCTTGAATTCTCATGTAAGATTAAACAAATTACATGAACTCCAATCTCTAGTCCTTGAAATTAAGTAAACCTAAAACCTAATTCAGAATTAAGCAAACTAAATTATGAATCCCTTGTTAAGAAAAGAACTTGGATTGAATTAAGAAAACAACTCTTGTTCAATCCTAACTTAGATTTCAAGAGATTAGGAAAAATAAAGTCTATGCAAGAGAAAATTTGTATTAACAATCAAACCCAAACTTCAAGAACCTTTGTGAACCATACTAGGAATTAATCCTCAAAATTTAGCCTTCCATAAAGATAGAATCCAACATTACAAGCATTTGATGTTCAAAAAACCAACAAAACAAGGTGAGAAAAGGAAAAGAAATGAAAACCCTAAAATGAAGCTCTTGGGTAGTCGTCCAAAACTTCTATCCTAATCCTATGAAAGTGGAGAAATGAAAAATTACAAGAAATGGCAAAAAATCTCTATCCTAAAAGTGAAAATCTATTTATAGTAAAGGTAACGCTTTCTGCAGTAATCACTTCGGCTATTGAAAGTGTTTACACACAGCTCCATGTATTTTTTTCTTCTTTGTAGTGTTCGTAACTACTATGACTAGTGAAAGTAAACACGCGCAGCTTCGTTTCTCTAAATTGGCTCTGAAGTGATTACTTTTAGTGTTGGGCATAATTACTTTCACTTGAATCTTGGAAAATCTTGTTAGAGTGATTACTTTGGGTGCTGGAAGTAAGTATTTTCACCCAATTTTCTCTCAAGAGTTTAAATCCCATGAATTTTGTCCAAAAATTCATGCACAATTATTCTAGTGAGCAAAATTGCAAAAGATAATTATAAAATTAATGTAAATTGAACCTAAAACAAGAAAATTGAAATAAATGACATAATTGACATTTTTATGGTATTTATATTTTCTAACTCCATTTTTCCATTAAAAATCTATAAAAAAGATAAGTAAAATATTAACAAAATGTGGATTCATCAAGTATAGACATTGTATCCCTACTTTACTAAAATAACCAGTTGGACAAATCTAATTATAGACACTAATACAGGATATCAAACTTTATAAAAAACCTTTTCTTCTCCTGTCCACTCTTTCTTCTTCGTTACTCTCTCCCATCCTTCTTTTCTCCCTTTCTACTCCTTACTCTTTGTGTTATGAATGCAGGATGGTAAACCTCACAAAAAAAAAAATTCTTCTCTCCTGCCTACTCCTTCTTCTTCGTTACTCTCTTGCACCATCATGTTCTTCTCTCCTACCCACTACTTCCTCTTCACTTACGCTCTAACTCTCGCACCATCCTAAGACTTCTATCAAAGCTCGTCCACCACAAATCCATTTCTCCCAACACTATTTAATGAAAATATCTTTGATATTGATAAGCATGATTATAGTGATGAAAGTAATGGTGATCTAAAAATTTTGCATAGTGTTAAGATCCCTGAATAGTCAAAGAAGCACACTAAGAAGAAATATGAAAAGGTCTGTTTTGAAGAAAAAATAAATATATTTACGAAGGTTTGCATTGAAGATAGCACAAGAAATCTAGGAACGTTTGCACTGAATAAAAGAAGAAGAAATCTGGCAAGGTATGTATTCATCAAACTTGTTTTCCTTTATGATTCATATTGAGGTTTTATGTTTGATAGTTTAATTGGAATACATGTATGCAAGCTATATTCCTTAGTCAATGCTCACCAAATCATTTACAAACAATTTGTAAGATGTTGACATAAGAACAACAAGACACAGTCATACATATGGAGTTTGGAGGACTTCTCCATGTGAAATGTACAAGACTTGATAGAAGGGTGTGTGCTTAACATTGGTAAAGTACTTTGATTTACATCAATTATGCATATATACTAAGGGAGAGGAGATTCGAGTTAGTTATCACGCGATGTAGGCAAAGTGTTTGGCCTATCATAAGGTGGTATTTCAATTGTCCATATTGCATAAGTTAATTAGCATGGGACTCATTAGTATATTTGTCAAGTTTAAATATATGTGTTTGTCTCATATCATGATTTTGCTTTATTTCATGAGTTTTATAAATATTCTTAACTATTAGTTGTCAATTAATTTTTTTACTTGGGAACTGAAAATTCTAATATTTTGGATGAAAATAGGATTGAACATTCTAGAATGTGCCACAGCGGATCAAAGGGCAATGTTGAGTGAATTTGATGGAATAACAGATGTCCAACTAAGTTAGATTATTGGTAAAGGTAAAGTCGATGACTAATTTAGAATAGCATTTATCTTGTATGTGTTGTCATGTTTTTTGTGCCAAACTTTAAAGATGGCACCGTGTGCAAAGTTGTTCAGATCTATTATTGATATACAAAACATAAAAAAGTACAATTGGAGCTTATTTATTTTTAAATGGCTAGTAAGGCACTTGAAATCATATAAGGCCAGACAGTACAAGAGTAAGACAACAGGGATAGAAGGTTATATCTTTTTCCTCAAGGTATGGTAACTTATTTGTTATAGTTTAGCAAATGTTAACTATGTAATTGTTAATTCTAATACTTGACTCTCGTTGACTAAGTTTCCTTTTCTATTGTGCTATATAATTTAATTTTAGGATTGCTACAGGTTTTGTATTTTCATAAATGTTCACTTAGCATTACCTCATCGAACAAAGAATGTCCACTAATTCAATATTTGGGATGATGACATAGTAGACAAATAAAGTCGGGAAAAGAAGAATAATGTGCTGGTAAATTCTATTGATCTAATTTGAAGATACCAATTTGTGTTTATATTACTCTAATAGTAACCAAATTTGAAAATAGTTGATATGAAGACTTAAATTATTTATAATTCATGATAATTTTTTTTTTATCTTCAATAGGGCCTATTGTACCATAAAAACAATTAAGCTAATTTTGTTGACACAGTGTGGTTGAAAGAGAATTTTGAAACTGAGGTATAGTAAATGTTGTTTGGATTTATAAGATTATTTCTTTTTCTGTTGTTTACATTATTGTGTTGTGGTGCTTCTTCGTTGTCCAAATAATTCATATGTGATTAAATATGTAAATGTAGTTGTTTTGAAACTTGGTTGCAAAGAGTATTAAGATGTATAAGGCATAAGAAGAAGCTACTCTAGCTAGTAATTGTCTTATGTTATCTTCATCCACAAGGATGAATGCTTCCAAAGAAAAGAAAATGAGAAATACTGAATAGGAGATTTTAAGCTTTAAAATGGAAATTCCAAGTTTAAAAAACTCTAATCGCAGAAAGGATAAAGATGAAGATATAGACGAAGGTGATGGAAGACTTACTTATGGTCCTATTCTCTTTACCAATGAAAGGCATGGTCAAACAAAGACACTCAATGCCTTATATGAGTATTGCATTAGGAAGTCAAGACCACTAGAATCAAAATAAGAGTGTAGATTTATATGTCTGTATTTTATAAATTTTTGTAATATAATTTACTTGTGTACAACTAGTGAAACATAATATATTTTATAATTGACTAACAATTTGTCCTTTATGATTTAGAGTGCTAGTTTCAATGTGTAGATACTATTTGAATTGTGTTGACATAATAACTATGGGACATAGATACAAACTTTGTAACAATGTATAGTGCACCATACATATTAGGCATACTTGTGTCAATATGAACCTTGTTGTAACACACTGTCTTAACATGCTTAGGTTGTTAGTTTGGCTAGTTCAGTCTTCAATGACATAAAGATTGTCCCAAGTTTAAAGTCTCGTTACTGTTTATCTTCATACTTCACGGTGATTGCAACTTCTTTTATATTATTTTACATCAATATTTAATAAATTTAATGTTATTCATTTGTCTAACTACATGATTGTGTAAAAGTTGATCTAAATAATTTCATAAAGGATAAGCATTTTTCATGGCGCGAGTTACCCTTCTTTTTTCCTGCTAATCAGAGAAGTGTTGTCACCTGTAGTTTGGTATTTAATTTCAAACAATGTATCAAATATTTCTAAAAAATATTGTAAAAGACTATTGCAATCCTTCTTTTGTTGTAGATATTTGCACCAATCTTGTATGGAAAGCATTGGTGGTGCTATATGGTGGACTGAAGATGAAGTTATACATGTTAGATTATTTGTACTTTAGTCACATCGGTAAGATGACATTTTTGGTAAGTTGATAGTATGGAAGAATTGACTTATTAACTAGTGACATTATTTGCTTATTTTCAGTAGGTGCATGTTAAAGCTTAATAATATTTGAATAATGTAAGTCAAACGATTTGAAGAGATATTAACATTGATTGATCAGAACTTGGCCATTACTAATGCCCAACTACAAATTGAGTATCCAAGTATCTCCAGACAACATAATGGGTGAGTTTGTTTTCATTTTTCATATATATGAATGTTGTTTTGAATTTACTCATTATTGTTTATCTTTTCAATATAAATTGATACTGAATGGATACTTTACTATTTTTTATACAATTATGATTGTGGTGTGCACACCATTAAATACATGGAGATGTGGGATGGTGATGCAACCTATAAAGGTGATTATACTATGCCTACATGGAATAAGGTGCGTAAATTGTTGTCTTGTTTTTTTATCGAATTAACATTAATTGCTCTAAATGAAAATGTATAATGCCTATAGGATGAGGTTGCTAGCATTCTTGAGGATTTGTTAGTAAACGGGGTGTTGGATGTCAGAAATCAAGAAAGAGAACTTGTGTGCGAAGCAGTTAAAGTTGATGAGGTGTTATTAACTCCTTCTCCATCTGTTCTTACTAGTCTATGCTATGAAAGGTTATCTTTTCCTCTGGTTGAAGCCCGCGAATAGGTTCGTGTATATGTACACTAATAAATTGTGTTGATAAGACTAACTTCATGAATGTTTCTTTAACCACTTACTATTGATTGTTGATGTTAACAGGTGTTGGTGAAAAAGTAAATGGAATTGAATGCCAAGCAACTAACAAGAAAAGCTACGGACATATGATGAATCTATATTTTGTTAATATTTCACTTATTTATTCAATAGATTTTTAATAGAAAAATGAAGTTAGAAAATGTAAATACCATAAAAATGTCATTTCTGTTATTAATTTTAATTTTCTTAATTTAGTTCAATTTACATAGTTTTATGATCATCTTTTGTAAATATGCTTATTAGAATAAGTGTGCAGAAAATTCTAGACAATGATCTATGGAATTTGAGCTTTTAAGAGAAAACTGGGTGGAAGTAATCACTTCCAACACTCAATTGTTTCAGTAAGCACTTCCCAAATGTTAGGTTCTAAGTTTGCTTAATTCTAAGAACTAGAAATTGGAGATTATGTAATTTGCTTAATCTTGCATAAGAATTTAGGGTTAATTGATGTTTATTCCAATTAATTCAATTCTGTGAGGGGATTAGTAACTAATTCTTGATTGATTAATGATTGAACTAATATGAATGAGGCCAATGAAAATAACATAGACTTTATGTTAGGCCTTTGGTTATGTGTTATGGGTGAGCTTAAGGGAGAGTGACTTACAAAAAACTTTTGAGCTTAAATGGTGGTGTTGAGAGAAATAGATTTGTGGTAGACGAGCTTTGATAGGAGTCTTAAGATGGTGCAAGAGTCATAGCGTAAAGCAAAAAAAAAAAGAGTGGGTGGGAGAGAAGAATATGATAGTACAAGAGAGTAATAGAGAAGGAGGAGTGGGCAGGAGAGATATTTTTTTTTTTTTTTGAGGTTTGCTATCCTGAATTTGTAATGCAAAGAGGAAGGAGTGGAAAGGGAGAGAAGAACATGATGGTGCAAGAAAATAACAAAAAAGAAGAAAGAGTGGGTGGGAAAAGATTTTTTTCTTTTTTTGTGAAGTTAGATATCTTATATTAGTGTCTATAATTGAATTTGTACAACTGGTTATTTAAATAAAGTAGAAATATGTGCCTATACTCCAACACTTTATTTGGGTGTTGGAATAACATTTCTGTTTCTTTAATAATTTCACTATATTTTTTAAATACATGTATACAGAAAAACAAAAGATATAGAAATAATAAAATATAACATTACATACAGTGTTAAGATTGTAGAGTTTAAATAACTGAATTACTTATAAAACAACAAACTATAAGTAGCAAAATATAGGATATGTTTGTTTTATATTTATACTATATTTAGAAAAAAAATTAAAAATTCTTTTTAAAAGAGAAATCAAACATATCCATAGTATCTTATTATCGGGTACCTCTCGGGTAACCTCAGCCTATACTTGCGAAATCCCAAACATGTCACCAATTCCGTGAACCTAAAATTTGGAGTAGCCTATCATTATTACCATATTCTAACTCCAAATAAATATAACACCTACCTTTTTTTTTTTTTGGAAAATTATTTGAATTTAAAAGCCATGTAATCTGGTAGAGTTAATATGCTAGTTATATGTACTTTGCTCTCTAGTCATAAAGGAGTCAAGAATATAATAGGAAATGGCATAATCATTTTGAAGTCCATACTTTTCTGGATACTATTTTTTCCAATGGGCAAATGAATATCTTCAATTCAGCAAGCGAGTCACGGGAAATATAAATAATCCTGCGTGAATGAGTACAAAAGAGAGCAGAATAAAACAAGCAAGCTATCTGCCCCCTCCCTTCCCCCCTTCTCTTAGATCCATTCCCTTTGCCTCCAAAGCTATGAACTATGATGAAAGAATATAATACATACATATAAAGAACCCACCCAGTGCCCACACAAATAATTTGTAGTTATGAATTTCAATATACATCATTTACATGAAATCAGGTCAGAAGAATCATTGGACTGGGAAGGGATGTTGAGAGTGAAGAACATTAAATTCCTTGAATCAATGGTCAGTAGCATTTAGCTTGTTGCAAATCACTTGTACTTGTCAATTCATTTTTCCTTTACACCACCAATTTACAGCAATTCGAAGAGAGGGAGGCAAGCATAAAATAAAATAGTAGTGATCAACCTGCAACACAAACATTTTGTAGTTTTAAGGAAAATAAGAACCAAACAGGCAAGATGATAACTAAAACTGAAACCATTCTCAATATCTTCTGTTCTTTTTGTTTATATACACATCTTGGAAGTGCTACGCACACATACATGCAAAATGATCACTAAAAATGAAAACCATTTTCAATGTTCTCTGTTTTTATTACACACATATACAAGTTCTACACACACACATGCACACAGAGAAATCAACTATGGCTGAGCTGAATATCATTGAAATCAAAAGGTTAACCATTTCAGATTCATACCTTCCTCAGAGAAGTCAAATACGTCACCAAGCATGTCATCATTATCACCATCTTCATCAGATTTCTCCCTGCCACAGGGACTGCTACAATCCACATCAGTAGTAACTTCTGTTGATTCATGACAGTCAACTGATTGCTTACAATAACCTTCTTGAAAAAATTGCTCAAAGTCTGGTGAATCACGCATTGTCTCCTCACAATTAACATTCGTATTCAAATCACAACCACTAAAACTTGAATTGAAACTGTCACTGGCTTTTTCATGTTTTGAAGATGATTTAACCTTTGCACTTGCAGTTATACCATCAGCAAAATGTGAGGCACCTGCTGAAACATCATGTGTTAACAGTTTCAAGAATTAAAAGAGGTGAAGCTGACACAGCTACCTCTCTGTTCTTGCAATTAATCTACTTATTAGACAAGTTAATCGACGAAGAAAAATTTGCTGACAAGTCTGTGACAAAAATTGTCAAGAACAAAGAGTTACATAGGTCACACCAAAAATATAATAGAAGACTTTACACTGAATTGCTTATCTTACCAACACATGCCTTGTCAGCTAAGCCAGGTACCATCAACTTAGAATGGGATATTGCAGCATCTTCTGACAACTTCTCTTCAGTTCCATGAGAATCAGATGAGGAGCTAGAGCATCTTCCCATAAAGATAGCCCTAACAATAATTGTAGAACATTTTAGCATGTGCATGGACAGTTATGCACACAGTTTCAAATTTCTATCGCTAGAATAACAATGATCAAGCAACCCTCCAAATTTAAACTCTAACAAATGAGAAGTAAAAGCAATGCTCCCCTAAACATCATACTCAAATATCATTGGTCAATAAACAGAGAACCCAATCAAAGTTAAACTTTAAATTCTAACCACAAAACCATCCATACCTAGACTCCAAATATAAACCACGTAAAAGCAAAATGGAAATGAATAAGAAAAATAATATTACTAGCTGCTTGACACAAGCAGGACATCTCAAACTCCCATGACTTCCGAAATATATCATTTCAACTAAAATAAAGCATCTCAACATAGGACTTAGAGGAGAGCAGCATTTTTAAGTACAGATAAAAATTAAACAAAGCTATTGCAACAAAAGGATTGGAAAGCTGTCCCCACAAGAAATTGAAACGACAACACAAGTGCAGAGCAGTAGAGAGAGTATTGCCAGGTGCAAACTTGCAAGTAAGAAAAAGTAATCCTCAGCAGCTCAGAAAGAGAAGACTCAACAAATATTCACAGGTGTAGATAACATAGAGCCTGATATATAAATTGAATGTGTGCCCCATATCTAGAATGATAATTCTCTAAGTGGACAAGACATAATATCTAGTGGACCAACAAAAAAAAAGCAGATAAGTGATCGTTACCTGTCACCCCAAGTAGACTGAGTTCTATGGAAATGGTTGAAGATGGGCAACAGATCCTTCTGTCTTATTTCAACCTCATTAACAGGAATATTCTCTATTTCAATCTCTCCAGTGGCACTAAGTTCACATAAATGCCGCTCTCCAGCCTCCAAGGGACTCATCACAAAGAAAGACACCTAAAAAGCAAGGAAGAAATAGTTTGATTGAAAGGACAAAATAACAAGAAGAAAAGTGACAAGCAGGAGTGTTCAGCACAGAAACCAACTTAATACCTTAGACTCCTGCCAAACAGCTATCCTCCCAGAGCTTATATGAACCTCTGCATTTGAGAAGTGACATTGCTTATTTAGTTTTATAGAATTATTGTTCCCGACACTATTATCCTCATAATCTGAACTATCCAAGATCATTTCTGCAGTTTCCAATCCACCAACAGTATTTCCTGATATGCACACGTCTTTTTCTGGCCAATCAGATCTCCTACAAACATCCCACCATTGAACAGGTTCAACCTTCACACGCAAATCTTCTTCTTGTATCTGTGCTGAAGGAACTGGGGCTGTTCTTGATGCAGTTTCACTTGGCTCTGCCACCAATGATGGTAGTAGTTTATATTGAATTAAATGACCAGACGGAGTATAAACCAATAAGTGCTCCATAGCATGAAATTTTGAGTACGCATTGTGTGAATCATGAGGAATGGAACTATGAAACACAGCAGAAACAGCACCGGATGGAATTGAGACTTTCCCTGCCGCAGAAGATGCAGCATTACTAACCGTATTGAGCCATCCAGCACTGCTATTTTTAATTCTGCTAACCACCGAAAGAACAACAGGAGGTGGGGGTGTCAGGCAAAACTGCTGCTGGTTTACTGTGAAATGTGGAGTGAACCACCATGGTAGAGGAAAAATTGGCAAAAGAGCAGGCCCTTCTGTGTCCTGATTGTGCATAAGAACTGTCTCACCACCAAAAGGGGCAAGAACAAAAATATGACAAGTTCCCTTCGAGGAAATGATGGCAACCCACTGACTGTAATGGCTAAAACAAATATCTTGTATTACCTGTATAATATACACAATGCAGTAAAAACCTTCACAACTCAAGCAAATAAATATAATGATGATTTAATTCTGATCTCCTGCAATATATTACCAAATCAGTAAAGTTTGAATTTTTAACTCTTTTAATTATGTTTCAATATCCCTAGATGATAGCATAAAAGCGTACACTAGCAATTGATCAATTGGCTCTGAAGGGTCTAAACATTAAAGACCATAAAGAAACACTGAGAACAGAAGCATACAGCTGATGTCATGCCACGGTGGAGCTTGTAAAGGTGCACATGTGAACAGCTCCAATCACTGGTTTGTGAACTTGATCCATTTCTGGTGCAGGATGGCATAATTCGAAATATATTAATATTGTTACCATGAATTGAGGCTGTAACTAAAAGTGTCCCACTTGGGTCAAAACACAATGCAGATATTGGACTAGTATGGGCCCTAAATTGTGCCAGAACAGCTCTGGAAACAAAATCCTTGACAACAACCTGCAATAGATCACTTATATTAGTCAACAAACAAAGAATAATTACTTTCCAGTTTCAACTGACATAAAACAATGATGAAAAGAAGGGGGAGGAAAGGGAAGAGACTACAACAAAATACTCCGTGCTATTAACTACCTTAGAAAATTCTTCTTCTATTGCTAAGCTGAACCAATAGATGATCTCATGCAAATTGTAATACATATGCCAATATTACTTTAAGAAAGAAAATATCTAGTCAGCAATTTCCCACATTGCAAAGAAAATCAGATTATAACGTGTAAAGTTATCATCAAATAGAAAACTCACCATCCCAGCTGTATCTATTTCTGTAGAATTTGATGTAAATCGATTAACTTTCCAGCTTGAGTTTGACGATACAGGAGAACTGGATCCATCAGGTATAAGATCTTGATAGTATTTAGACAGTGTTTTGTATCCCATATCACTAAGATTGATCAGCCCAGCAGCCAAGTGCTTACTAGATTCCATGGCATATCGGGCTACTAGGCTTCCACTGCTGGGTGATGTTGATGGGCTGACAGTAGGAGGAGTAAGATTCTGAGGACTCAAGCGACCTGTGCTTAACAACAATGGGCTGTTGGAGGCATAAGCTAACCACCGGGGCCCTACAGCCATAGGACCATAGCCAATATTAACCCCAACCATTCCTTGGGCCCCCAGCTGAGGTACAGGGTAAGTGAGAACACTGAATTTATTCTCAAGAGTTAGAGCATCAAAACAATATATCTGCCAGTAAAGTGTAAATGAAGAAAACAAATTAGCCAGATTTTACTTGTTGGCAATAGCAAACTACACTGCTGTATATTACAATAAAATCATATAAAAATAATACATAAGCAATCATCATTACATGACATGATAATCTACCAGTATCCTACAACCTTGCAATATGCCAAAGAAAATCGATAAGACCTAGTCAGAATCTATCAAAAACAATCATAAACTCAACTTCCTCAATCAGGTAACAAGTATTTTTCCACATAAAAGTGCCAAAGCAAATTAAGAAAGTACTTGAGTCAAAAACTTACTTGAGTAGCAAGACCCACGGCCACAATTTGAGGACTGCATCTAACCATGTACACAGTTGAACGGAATCTCAGAGCATGAACATAAGTATGGGACCTTAGTGAGTAAAATCGAACAGCTGTAGCTGAGCTGACAATATTTTCAGCTTGAGCTTCATTATGGACGTCTCTGACATTTAGCATTTTACCAGGGATCTTTGATTTATCGCATGCAACAACCAAGAGTAAAGGATGTGATTCTCTGAATCCTTCACATCCCTCTGATTTTGCAGGGACAGGCTGCATCTGTAAAAATGAAACTGGATCATCACGTTTCGAGACAAGTTCCCTGACATTAGAGGCATCTTCCACATCAAGAACTTGAAAGCCATTGGAATAACCAAGTAAGAGAACGTGTTTGAAAGAAGACGGACCAACTTCTAGCCTGTCAAAGCAAGCCCAAAGCACCTGCATGACAAATAGAGGTGAATGATTCTGACTCCTTCATTCATAAGTTTACAGTTGAAAATAAATTATGAAGTTTGCCACAGCAAAGGGCTGATCAAAATACATGTCCATAACTACAATTTGGGGTCTGTAAATTATTCGGTATTTCCACGCCACAATCAAAGTTTCTTAAAACTGGCACGAATGTAATGCTATATTCTACATTCCAGCTTTACCGTATCCCCAATTATAAGGCGTACAGCATTTACAAACTACCAGTACCAAATTAATTCTGGTCTGCAATAATGAAAAATTAACAAACCAATATCTCTTTAGTGTTATGCAGTTAAATAAATCAATATTGTTAATCAGAACATTCCATACCTCTTTACAAAATACAAAACCAAAAAAGGATAGAAAACGATTAAAATTAAGTACTGAAAAAAATCGTGCCATAGTCATGTGGATTAAGTCCTTAACCTCACTGAATAGTCCCGAATAAATGCAATTCAAACATTCGAGACAAAACAAAAGAAATAGGAATAAACGGTTCATTTCGTGGGATGTGCAGCAGTAAGAATAGCATTTCCATAAGCGCGCTGATTTTCACACCACTCAGTCATCATAGCAACCAAACATTAGCAAGCTTTGGCTGAACTAAATTTTCCTCGACAAAGAATGATCAAAACTCAAGCACGTTTGACTTCTCATTTTATACCTTTGAACAGCATTCACAAATCACAATTTCACAAGGCAACAACACGAAACTTCGGAACTGTAGCACGCACGCAAAATGCTACCTGGTCTTTGCGGTCGTGTCCGTCGCCGGAGATGGAGGCGGCGACGGAGGCGCCGGCAGAGCGGAAGCCAGAGGAGGCGGTCTTAATGCACGACGATATGAACTTGAACGAAGAAGGAACGAATCCATTGCTCTTGCAACCGTTGTCCTTGCCCTGGTTCTTCATAATAATCAACGAGGCGATACCGGTGAGTTACCGGGACTTCCGTCCGCGCCGACGAGAGTCGCGGAACGCAGGCGATCGAATATAGCATAAGATCGAGAAGCGTCGGGATTCGCCGTACACGGCGGCGGAGAACTCCGGCGTTACGGTTTAGTTGGTAGTTGAGGAAATTTGACCTTAACGAAGACGGTTCCTTTTCTCTCTCTGTCTCTCTGTCTCTCTCTTACGTTTAGACTCAGGGCGACTCTGCTTGTGCTTGGTGCTAATCGCAAAAAAGCTTATTTCCCTAATGTCACTTAGCTCCCGCAACAATTTCAAAATGTCCGTTACATCCCCTTGAAATATTTTCAAACTAGAAAATTATCATCCAGCCTGTACACACCCTTTCATTATTGGTGGATTGGTGTGGAGGCAAATTGGTCATTTGAGCTGGGCACGTGGGTGTCGTGGTGTTTTGGCATTAGAATAGGGGCATACTTGAGTTATGAACAATTTTAGGGGAGAATTCTGATACGCTTGTTTGTAGGAAAAGGCTTTAGGAATCAATACACAGTCCACACGGCATCTTGATTACTAAACTACAAGCCGTGGGAATATCTTAGACTAGATGCCCAACCATATTTTTATATTTTTTATTGCCTTCCAACTTCAACTTGTTTACCAACAATAATTGTGTCGTAATTGTAGGTAGAGTTTTCTACTCATCACTATTTTATTACCATTTTAATAACTGTATCGATGTTTGTAAGTATTTTTTATTATTCCTTAATTAAAACAAGTTTTACTTTCATAATCAATACAAATAAGTATACTTTACATTATATAAACTAATAAATATGTCCCACTGGTTTATTTTATTTTTATTAAATTAATTTATTTTAAAATATAAAATATATAATTTAAATATAAAAATATACAAATATAGTAAAAAAAATTATTATATTAAATATAATTATACTGAAGAAGATTATGAAATATTTTTTTATATATAATATTTTTTATATATTTTATATACTTGTTATCTTTTTTAGTAATAAATATTTTTATTTTTTTGTTTATATTCCTAATAGGGGATTAATGTTCTTAAGTAGTATAATTGATATTTCTTCTTTGAGTTGCAAGTAATGGGGAGAAAATCTATTAAAATTTAAAGTATTTAAGAATTTCACGGGATACATAAACTCTTGTTCAATGATTTTATCAGATGTTTTATCAATCTTATCAAATCTTCTGTAATACTTTATTGACCCTTCAATCATGTTTATGATATAATTATTAATATCATCAATAATATCATTTAAAGGAATAAGTATGACTCTCTCTTGAAGGTATTTTTCATCCTGCATTTGTTGTTGAAATTTTGGATATGTACTTTTAAAAATTTGTTTGAGTAAATATTCTATTGGCTTAAGTACATATTGGGTTGAAATTATTATCCACATAAAAATGTCTTCTCCTTCTTTACTAATTATTGGTATGTTTCTATCTCTAACTTGTACGAGTCATTTATAGTTTTTTACTTATGTATTTGTTTATATTTGTTGAACTAAATATATATGATAAATTATTTATTTATAATTATAATTTAAAATTATTAATAAAATTTTACTATATAATTATTAAAAGATGATATCATATTTTTTACAAAATAAATCAGTAGACTAATATACACAAAAATAAAATTATATTTATTCAACTAATGTATGAAGTTTTAAAAATCTGATTTCAATATTTATATACAAAACTATCTGTTAATATCTAAAAATGAAAATATATTAAATTCTTTATATATAAATAAAATTATTATACAATTTTTTTAAATAAAACTTGATAATAATGCAATATATATTTTGAATTTAGAAATTTACTTGTTAATAAAAATAAAAAAAATATATAAAATTGAGTTGTTTTAAAATGATTAAATTATTTTATATTGCTTGATAACTTAATAGAATTAATATTGATTAACATTATAAACAAATTAATTTTATTTGGTAACTGATTAAGTATAATAAAATTATGTTGTTTGAGTCATAAAATTAAAATAATAAATTTATCAATTTTTTATGCTTTTATTTTCAATTTTAAAAATATTTAATATGATTTGTTTTTTATTTATTATTATAAATAAGAATAAATAAAAATAAATGTAATTATAAAGTAATTTAATGATATAATAATATTTAAAAAGTAAATTTAAAACGCTAGATGAAAGTAAACATGTAAATTGAATTAAAGATAAATAAAAAAAGTATATTATTATTAGGTCTGTAATTATTTTAAAATATATAAATATAACTTTAATATAAACATATTAAAATATTATATTGTCATTAAAAAAATAGATGTATTTTAATCATTTTGACGTATATATGACGTATTTGATATTTGATGATTGCTTTCAGATATAATTTTTGTATGATGTCCTCGTGTCTATTTCTGTAGTCTAATATTTGATACATCACTTAGTTTTACAAAAAAAAAAAATTAATATTTAGTAAACCTGATTTAAATATTTTTTAAATTAAGAAATATATAATTTTAAGAATATAACATAATAAATAATTATATTAATAAAAAATATTTGTATTGAATTAATATTTTTATGTATAATACTTGTATTTTAATTTATATCCTAGGAATTAATTGTAAGTCCATAAAATGGTTGAATTTTTTCATTAAGAAGCATGGTTCTCTACGTTTGTGATTAAATAATCTCAGAAAAATTTTCAAAAACATTAAAAATTGTATTTCAATTTAAAAATTTTGAATAATCATATAGTGAGAATATAAAATTCTAATAAATAAATATAATTTGATATGTTAATATAAAGAATATTTTTATAATATTTTAAACACTAACCTCTATATTTTTTGGATTTTAAGTCTTTTGCTAGTTGTGAAAATTTAAATTTCATATTCATAAAATTTTAAAAGTTCGTAAAGAAAGATATTTATTAACTTTTAAAACAAATGATATATATAAAAATTAAATCTAAAATTAAACTTAATTCAAAGTTAAAACATTATTTATTACAATATAAAATTATTAAATATGCAAATCGAACGATTACCTAAAGATTTAAATATCAAATCATATTATTTTCATTGTTATGATATTTAATAATATTTAATTTATTTCAATTATTATAATTAATTAGTTTTAATTTGAGAGTTTTTGAATTTATCATCATCATTATAACATTTTATAAACAAGTTTTTGCAACAAAATCATTAAGTATAAATATTTTTAATTTTTTAATTTAAAAAAACTAAATTTGTCATTTAATTATTATAATATAAAATATAAATAAAATACTGTCTATATTAATAGATTATACATAATTATGATAAGTCAATTTCTATTAAATTATTTTTAAAAAAAATTAAGAAACTAATTTTACTAAACTAATTTATTAAAATATTATCTTCAATAGAACTTATGTGCATGACCACTCTAATAACATCTATTCATAAAATAAATAAATTTAAAAAATTAATTGATAAATTAAGTACAAATGATATAATAATTTTAGTAAAATTTTACAGCAAAATACCTGTTAAATACAATTACAACATAAAAGGATTGTTTTCAACAACATCAAATATATTTTTGTTCTTTGTCATTGAAAATTTGTTATGAAATATATTTTTCCATTCTTTAACATACCTCTAAATCTATAAGAAATACCTCGTACTATGAAATGTGTATGTAATTGCTCTGTAGAAAGAAAAAATTAATCAGTTAGCAAAATTTAAAATAAATTAAGTTAATTAATTATTATACAATAACATAATTATAATTTATTAAAAATAATAATTTTTAATAAAGAAAATATAAATACTAATACATTTTCATCAATTAGTACTATATGAGTACTAATATATATTTACTGTATCACACAATCGTGATCCATTTATCTTTATTGGAGCTTGTTATTCTCCTACAAAAGCATGAAAAACATAAAAGTAAATAATTACTTGTAATATATTAAATAAAATAATGATAGATTCAGTTAAAAATAAAATTCAATACATGATATCATTTAAAAATAATACAACTTTGTACTTATTCAAAAAATTAAATTGAAATATATAACACAATTTTGTAAAACAAAATAAAAAATATCAGTCTTAAAAACACATATACTTACATGGACACAAGTAATTATTGACAAGCTAACATGATTGCAAAATACAAAAAAAAAAGATAATAGAAAGAATAGTGAATCACTAAAATAAACTCTAACTCAAAGATATTTGCTTGTATCAAAAGTGGATTTTATACCTCACTTATTATACCTCCTATAAAAAATGAGTATTTGCTTGTATCAAAAGTGCCTAGGAAAAATCTCTTATTCAACTCTAACTAAAACTTTGACTCACAGAAAAGTAACCATAAATGGATGTTATTGACTTACTCGCTTTCTTATCAATTGTATGTCTTTGATATGATTTTTTTATGTTTGATACACAGATGAGTCATTCAATAGATAAAGATAAAATTTCTCTTCTATACTCGTTGATTCTTTAAAGTCTGATTTGTGAGCTGCTCAAAAAGAGATGCCTAAAAGAAATGGTGAGCAAGTTTTTAAAAGTTATATAAACATGACTTATATACGTGGAGATGAATATTTAAGGCAATTTATAGTATGAATATTTATGTTGCCATTTGTAACATAATATAACCATCAGTTCTATAAACATTTTTTAAATACAATTCAAAGATAATAAATATGAATAAAATATAATTTTAATTTGTAAGTTATACATTTCAAATTTTAATGCATAAAGTAATAATTAAGTGTATTCAATTAGAGTGACTTTAAATGTTCTAAATTTTAATGCATAAAGTAATAAGTAGGTGGAGTCACATATATAAAAATAATTTTATACGTTTTAAAATTTAATGCATAGAATAATAAGTAGGTATATCAATTTTACATAAATAATATATAATATGTAGATATAGATTAATAAGTGATGAATAATGTATTTAAATTATTATTTCGTTTAACTTTAATTTTTAGATTATTTTTAAGATGCAAAATAAAGACATTTAACTTTTGTTGAATCATTTTTTATGGTACATTACTTTTTAGGGAGAGAGATACTAATCCTTTTCAAAATCAAGGAAAGCTGTGGCTAGATGCCTTTCTTAGTTTGGTAATTCCTTAAAATTTTGTTGAAATATTTTGTGATTTTAATTAGTATTTTATATTTAATTATTTTCATTGTTTCATTCTAACATTTATAATATTAAATAGTAAAAAATATTTATTTTAATTAGAACTATAGAAAAATAAAAATCAAATGATGAGATTAATAACATTGTTATCAATTAAAAAAATGAGTTAATAAAATGATGAATTTTTTAAGCTAAAAAAGTTACTCTTGTTATTATTTATGTACTAATTAGTAATATTTATTTGAAAATAAATTATTAATAATTAATGTTATTTTTGAAAGGCTGTTTTATTCAAGAAGTTTTAAGGTCTCAGGCAAAGACATTAGTAATCTATGCTGGGTCTAATCATGAAAGAACGAGACAGATTCAATTCAATGAAAAAGATATGGTTCACATGCAGTGACAGAGAGTCAGCGTATTTGCATTAACCAGTGACTCTGTTTCTCCGAATCAAAAAAATTGTTTCTGCAAAATTTTGATGCGTAACGTGAGATTAGTTCATATTAACTGTAAATTTTTATCTCATAATGTATGTTTCATTGGCTCAAGGTTAATCCAAACAGACAAATAGGTGATTTGAATTCTCTCCATCAACTGCATAATACATCAATAGAGATATATATACATGGATTATGTCATGTGAGACCCTTAATAGATGCAACACCAAAAAGTTTTAAGGGACAGCATAAAGTATCTTTTGTACTATTCTTCAATTTTAACTTAAAAATAATACCAAAAACACTAATGATTCTATACCTAAGTTTGATCATATAAGCATTCACCTGTACATATAATAAGGATGACAAAACAAACTATACAAGTTGGTCCATGCTAATTTAGATAGCCTTCAATGTTTTGCAACTAATGGTGAGGGATGTTCTTAGCTATCAAGACCCAAGGCAACCTGCTTATGTCGTTTGAGATCTCTTAGATATTTGGTGGAGTTGTATTCTTGCACATCAAGTAGCTCTTCTGAGTATGTTCTTCGGGGACGCCTCCTTGGGCCTTCTTTTCTACACTCGTTGATACACTCATCACCTCTTAGCATTGTCACAACCTGAAGCCATCAAACAAAATAACATCAATTTTTGTGAAATTACACGCTTTCTGCAACCTTACTATCTTTCTCTTTTCTTTTTTCTGCAATCTATCTTAACTTGCATTAAACAAGTGAAGATATATTTCCTAATGAAATAGATAACTTCCTAAGATATATACACAGTTCGGTAACTAAAAATAACAGTTTCCTTGCATTAAGATGATGGTAACACCAAGTGAAATTTCAATTTGGATGAACTATGTGCATGTATCTAGCTCATTGTGTACTTGCCTGTCTCATGCGGGGGCGTAAGATAGGAGATTGATCAACACACAGTGATGCAGTCAAAACTAAGCGCCTCATCTGTTCTTGGTCATAATTATTGCCAAGAGAAGGATCAACAAGGTCCTTGATATGATTAGAGTCAAGCATAGGTTTTGCCTACAATACATAAGAAATCATAGTGCTAACTGCTTAAGGCCTTTCATGCAGTGACAGTTTGAAAAATACTATATGCCATTTTATTGGAAAATGATTTATTTACCCATATCACAACACTCTGCTGCAAATGATTCAACGCCGGACGCCCAGTTATGATCTCCAAAAGTAGGACCCCAAATGAATAAACATCAGTTTTCTCGTCTACTATGCCGTGCATGCAATATTCTGGAGCAAAATATCTGCCAATCAAAGTAATTAGGGGAATATATTAAATTAAATCATGACAACCCAAAAAACTCCAGCTAGCATTATTAGTACTATTTTATTTGCATACCCAAATGTGCCTTCAAATTTTGATACATTATGATGAGTCAATTGTTCTGGTAACCACTTTGCTAGCCCAAAATCACAAATCTGGAGAAAATCTCAATTGATAAAGGAGTGATGAATTTGAGAAAGATTGCATCAAGATTACAAGCAGAACATGTACAAATATAGAACACAACCACAAATTAATTGAGAATACATTGATGGAGCCTAAGATTCAGTGTAATGAAGCTTAGCAAAAACCTGTGGCTCAAAATTCTCCGTGAGCAGAATATTTTCTGCCTTAATATCTCTGTGAATGATTCTCCTGTGACAATTCTCATGCAAATAGAGGAGACCATCAGCTATTCCCAGAGCAATTTTATACCTTCTAATCCAATCTAATTTGTTTTTCTCTGAACCTGGCATACACTACGAGAGAAGCAGCAGTAAATACCTTTTCAAAAGCAACTTTTCATATAGAAAGTCAGGAAACTAAGCACAAACCATGAAGAAGAGATCCTAAACTTCCCAGTGGAGAGAGTTCAAAAACAAGGTGCATTCCTCCCTCTACACAACATCCAATTAGCTTGGCAGTATTGGGATGGTCAACATGAGCAATTACACCTAACTCAGAAAGAAAGCCTGCGGTCTTTTCATCTGTGGTCCCGTTTGTCATTTTCTTCACAGCTACTAATTGCCCATGTTGTAGACACCCCTGATAAACCTCGGCAAATCCACCTCTTCCAATTAAATTCTCTACATAGAAATAAAAGGGTGAGAAATACATATTCCAATAAAACTATGCAGAATTGAGTAAAGGGCATATTGCAAACCATGGCTAAAATTGTTGGTTGCATATTTGAGGTCAGAGAGAGTGAAAGTGGTCAAAGAAGACCTGAAGTTGTATAGATTAGAGAGAACAGCATTTTCTCTTGTGCTTTTGCTTTTCCACTTCGGTATCTTTGGCACAGAAATAGGATGGAAGGAAGTTAGGCGCTTAACCGATTTCGTTTTCCAAAGTTTGAGGAATTTGGACCAGTGAGAGCGCGCCCTGGAGCTTGAACACGTGGTATCAGATTCTTGTGGGTGAAGAGAGTCATAGTCTTTGATGCAGGCTTCTAAGACTCCTCTTGGAGATGTCTCGTCTTCTTTCTCTTTCTCCAAGTCCAAATGCCTCAAGTCTAGATAGAGCATAAAATGAAAATGAGAAATTGCAATCGAGGAAGGTGTTTGTGTCAACAATTGGGATGAAAAGTGAGGAATTGGAAAGAACCGTGTGCAGAAGATGATGAAGAAAGCGGAAATGTTGATCTTTTGGGATTAAGATGAAAAACTTTGTCCATTGGGACTTTCTTTGATTTAAGAGCAGAGCTTATCCAATGCATGGCACAAGTAATCTCAAATATTAGAATTTGCAAACAAAAAGGGACATTGCATTATTGGAAAAAGGAAGGTGAAAGCATGCATACCATAACCAACAATCCATTGGCCATGAAACCTTGTAACATTGGGTTTCTTTTTAATTATAAGCAGTGTTTTGTTTTCTTCAATGATTTAGAAATTTAGAAAGAGATTTGATGTGAATGTGATCCATAATGCATAATAGTAGACACGAGTGGTTGGAGAGGATATAAAAGGTTTACAGCGACATGTGCTCTCGACCAACGCCAAAGAGAGAACCCAAGTGAACGACTTATAAGAACTCACCGTTGGTTTTCCTTATCTTAACTCATGCCCCCCAAATTCACTTCCAATTTTGGCCTTCCATCTTTCCTTACAATATCTTATAATAAGAAAGAGAGTATATCAAATAAGATAAATTATGGATTCAAATAGTAGATTATAAAACTCTGACGGACATGTGTTTTCTTTAGTTTGAAACCAGTAAAAATAAAAGTAAAAGATAATGGGAAACGTGGAACTTGTGTTAAAATTTCTCGGCAAATCAAGTTAGAAAAGGAGAGAAAAAGTAGCCAAATAATATATAAACTCTTATATTTTATTGTATCGTAAAGGTTTACATGTCATTTAAAATGATATATTTTTTCTCTATTTAAACAATAATAAAGAAAAATTGTTATTTATTTATTTTATCTTCCCTTCCCATGTTCAAATAATTGCTAGGTATTTTATCAATAAAAATGTAGAAGAGATATAGAAAAATAGCGTGAAATGAACTTTTTTATAAAGAGTAATATTATTTTACAATTTTTTAATCATTTCTACAGAATGAAGAGATAAGAAGAGAAGAGAAAAATGTTGAATAAAATAAATGATGTGATAGAAAAAAAATGTATAACACTAATTTTAAAATGTTATTATAAGATTAGCATTACTCTTCAATTAATATTAAAAGAAAATAGACAGGCTATAGGCATTTGTGATTCCGAATGAAAGAAGAAATAGCAAGCGACAAGTCTATTTTGCATTGTAATTTGTAAGTGCTCCATTGATGAAGTATAAAATGAGACGTGAATAGTGATATCTGGGCATTTTAAAGTTGTTGCATTTCTGGTTTCTTCACGCCCAAGAAAAGCATGAAACAAATTCAGCACATCAGATGTTACTTAAGGCAAAAAAGTAGGCTATATATATTCCATGAGCCCAGGACGCCAGTGATTCCATAATTATCCATGAGATTAACATGCGTGTATTGAGCTAGGTTGTCTGCATTTTCAAATCATAAGCTTAATATCTTCCAAGAGTTACTACTATATTATACTTGCAGCTATCTTAAAGGGTTGATTTGTTATTCAATATATACTACTACTGCATCAAATCTTAATCAAGAAGAAAGACTATTTCATGTGTTTACAAAAACAAAACATGAAAAAAGAATCTTCTCAACTCGATCTGAACTTTCATTTAATTTACATCTAATGTTTAATGAAGTAATAAATTATAACTCATTAGATGTAAGTTAAATGAAAAGTTCTAATCGAGTATAAAAATTTTTAAATTTAAACTTACACACCAATGTAAAAAGATCTTTTATATATATATATATATATATATTATAAAAGAATTGTAAATACTTATAGGTACTTGTTTAGTTTTATGTATTAGAATATACAATGAACGTATCAAAATTATAGCATGTGATATTTTATTTGAAATTAATTTCTCTGATTTTTTAAAATAATCGTTTTGTCCTTAATATATCATGCTTTTTAGTTTCGGATAATAAAACCGAACTGTTATTAGAACATAATAAAGGCACGAGTGGTTCTTTAAAATAAAATTTTTGAAAATTTGTATATTTTTGGATAGAGATGCATGATAAAAAAGAAATAAAATGCTGAAATTTTGATTCTTTATGATATCTCCCAGTAAAGAAAACAAAAAGATAACTTTGTAACCATAGGCAATAGTAATAATAATTATGATTGAGAATTCTGAATAAAAAAACTCAAAATACATCACTTATCTTATGAAATGGGTCTACATATTTTGCACCTTTAAATTTGTACCATCTCTTACACGCACAGTCCTAAAAGCTTCCTATGTTTTAGCTAACTGAGTAACCCAAAAAAATATGAGGATGAGGATATTGGTTGAGAATGCGGAAGAAAAGTAGCAATGTGCCACCTTGGGAGGAATGATAGGCCATCTTAGTTGGACTCGGCACCATTTGCTATTGCTAACTTTGTTCCACCACTACAGTTCGTTGCTTCATATAATCGTTTTCTCCCTCTCTTCTCAATTTTCCCCTTCCACTGATCTCTTCACCTTATCATCATCACCATATCCCTTTCTCTCTCCCTCTATCTTTGGGGGTGAGAATAATATTAATACTCTCACCCTCTTCCCATCTCCTTAGTTTTTCTAAATTCTATAATCATATGACACAACACTCCCCTCAAACCAGTTTAAGAGTTTTTTTAAATATAATTATCTATAAATGTGACAATGACTTTCTTCTTATACAATATTCCTATTCTTCTCTCACTTTCTTTCTCTTTCCTTTTTCATGCCTTCAAGAAGAGCATTCACCCTTTCTTTTGTTTTGCCACCACCTTCAACAACTACAAGCTTCATCTCAAGCGCCACAATTCATCCACCAACATCATGCATCTTCTGGATTCCCCTCCATTGCCAAAGCCCTCCCTTTCCCCACCATCACTACTTGGATTTATCAACAATAATGCCAACGAAGAGATTGAAGGGTTGGTGACTAGCAATGAGAATCTCGAGTTTGAAAGCATTGATGAGAGGCGAGTTAATGCTGAAATTGATGACAATGAAAACAATAGTGATAATGACGACGATGAAGATAGCTGTAGGAATGAAAGAGGAAATTGGAGGAAAATGAATACATTTCCACCCCTGCTTTCTTCGTTGAACAGGAATGGACAACCAAGTTTTAGACTCTTACCAGTGAGAAAAAATGGAAGGTTACAACTTAGAAAAGTTAGAATAAAAAGAGCCAAAATTCTATATGCTATGCGACAAGATGGACGGCTTAAATTGTTTCTGGTTCCAGATCGTTGTATCTTAGATGATGTAGAAGAAGAAGAAGAAAAGGCAGATAAAAAACATGTAGAAAAGCAAATGAAGGAAGAAGAAAAGATAGTAGAGCCGCTAGGAGAGTTAGAGGAAAATGGTTATGATGATGTGGTTGAAGAGGTTATTAGAAGTGAGGAAGAAGATATTAGGGTTGGAAAGTGGAAATTTCCCAGTGAAAGGTTCGAGAGGTGTCATGAAGGGGTGAATCATATTCATTCCCATCATGTTTATGAAAGCCACCACCACCACCTACGTATTTGTGAAGTTAGCACTACTTGACATTTTGGGAGGTTCATGTCGACACGCCTCGTTTCGATTTGTTTTAAGGAACCTGAATATTATACGTCACCAGAAGATTAATTCTCCTTCATGTTCGTGCTAGCTTTCGTTGCACAATAAAGCACATAGGTTGGTTCGAAGTTGCATTGCTCGTGTACATATATATAAATGGAGTCTTTGTTTCTTTTTTTCTTTACTCGTAAGATTGTAACATAAATGTTAAAGAGATTTAAGATGTAAAAATTTAAGCAGTGGGAATCAAAGAGATGTATAAATAATGAGAGAGAGAAAAAGTTTGACGATAAAAAGGTTTGAAATTTTTGTTGTGTTTATAACATTTTGAAACATTACGAGAAATCATATTTATTTTATTATAAAATTTGTCATTAAATATATTAAAAAATTGATATTAAATAATTTGTGATAATATTTAAATTCGTCACTTGAATACTCAAGTCATTAAAATATTTTGTAGCCACTTTAATAAAATATTTGTTATCGTAAAAGTTAAAGTTATTATTATTGACAAAATAAATTATTACAGGTATAAATAATAATTATAATGATTTATTAGTTACTGTTATTATAAAATAATGACCAATTTATTCATTACTACTATGAATAATTTTAACTACTATTTTTTTACAAAAATATAATTTAAAATATTATAATTAATAATTAAATATATAATTATTTAAATATGTTATTATCAGTGATATTGATTGTCAATCCTTAAAATTAATGTTTTAAACATCTTATTATTCCCTTCCTTTCATATGTTTTGTTGTTTGAAGTTTCTACACACAAGTTAAGAAAGCATTAATTATGTAGTATATTATTATATTTTTTTACTAAAATACCCTTATTTATATCTTTATTAATTTTATTTATTTATTTCCTAATATTTTAATATTCATTTACAATAATAATTTTTCACTACCTTTATTCTTCCATCATTTATACCTTTATTGAAATGGGTTTCAGTGGTAGTGATTTTTTATTATTATTATTATTATTAATCTTTTGTTTCTCACAAAATTTTTTACCAAGTTTTATTGAATTGATTTCTTGTTACAAAATTTGAATATTTAAAAATTTCTGTTAAATTTGCTTATGATTGATAAATATAACTATAAAGAAAGATCAACGTACCCTTTTAGTTAAATAGATTTAAATATTGATTTAACAAATTTTACTATATCAAATGGGAGAAAATAATGTAAGAAAGAAAAACTTTATTTGCTAGATATAAATGTTGATGCTTCAGAGTTTCTTACCTTTGATCATAGTCAAGATTCTTCACCTACTCATGTTTCATCTTTTAACTATCGTATATTGAATTTAAATAATGAACTGTGTTTAGAAGATGGTGTGTATAAGCTTGAAAATAATGATCCATGTATAGAAAGTAACATGCATACAAAAGATTCATTAGAAGATGACATGCATAGGTGGAAAAATAATGGCCTAGAACATGACATTCATTAAGAAGTATGTAACATCCTTATTTTATTCAAAATAATAAGAAAATAATTCCGTAATTAGGAGAGAAAGATTTAAATTAAATTCATTTGCCAGCTAAATATAACATGTGGAATTATAACATTTTTGTTTATTTTTCTCAAATTTACAAAATATAAATAACAATGTAATGGAAATCAAACCAATTAAAAGAAACATGAAATAACATTAATATATATTGTTCTCATAAGTCCACAAGGAGTTGACAAAAGTGATCGTTCCAGAGAAGCTTCCATCAAAGCAAGATGAGCGTTATAAATTTTTTTCACAAAAGTGATTGTTCCAACTGCGCGTTATCACTTTTCCTTACAAAAGTGATCGTTCTAGAGAGCCCTTTAGCAAAGCAAGCTGCGTGTGATCACTTTTCCTTACAAAAGTGATTGTTCTAGCTGCGCGTGACTCCTATTGTTCACGAAAGTGAACACGCGCAGACCACGAACCTCTGCGTTGCTACTTTTATGAAAAATAGTGATCACGCCAGAAAGGTAGCAAATTCTATATATAAGAGATTAGCCCAGAAACTTGTATCTTTTCTCATTTTTTCATTTCCACACCTTAGTAGAGTTAGAGAGGGAGATTGGGGGTGACTTCCAAGCTCTAGACCTTGAGGAATCAAGCTGAGGATTAGATTTATGAAGAAATTCTGCAGGTCCTCTTCTTCTACTCTTTCTCTTTCTTTTCTTTTAGGAACATGTTCTGATTTCTTTTTCTTATGGATTGATAGATTCGATTTTGATATTGTAAATTGATTGTGGATCTGGATTTTAAGATCTTGATTGTATTAAATATTTAATTCTTTTCTTAATGCAATTCTTGAATTAGCTATTCAATTGAATTGAACCTAGAGGATTTTCATCAATGGAAGTTGAGTTAATTTCTCAAATATGAATTGAATATCATGGTTATGGATATCTTAGGGATAAAAATTTGTGATCTTGTGATATCTTAATTTCTCATACTTAATGCAATGTTTGATTGATTTACATCTAAGGAATTAGGGTAGTTAATTAAATATTAGGATCATTGAGGCAAGGGATTGTCCTTTGATTAAATAAGTGAAATTGATCATCAATCAATTAAAAAACTTAGAGTTCAGATCTACTTCAGTTTTGCAATTGATAAAGAGGTGAAATCAGTCCTAACTTCATTCACATATCATTTCATTTCTAAATTCGTTACTCTATTTTGCTGTTATTTTCTGATTTCTACAATTTATTGCTTTTGTTCTTAAATGATTCAAAACACTCCAAATTTTGTTTAGCTCAACTAGTTATTGATTTGTGAAGTGGTAATTAATAGAATAAATCCCTAAGGACGATACTTGAGACTCAAATTGAATTCTAAATTTTATTACTTGTTACAACTACCTAGTACACTTGCTAGTTACTGTTCTCTTAGCTTTGTGACATGTTCAACATTCTCTTTTTTGCTCTCTAAGTATATAAGGATGTCATCAATGAATACAACCACAAATTTATCCAGAAAAGGATGAAAAATCTTATTCATATAATCCATGAACACAGTTGGGGCATTGGTCACTCCAAAAGGCATAACTAAGTACTCGTAGTGTCCATAACACATTCTAAAAACAGTCTTTGGTATATCCTCGGATCGTACTCTGATTTGATAATACTTCAATCTTAAATTGATCTTTGAAAATATTGTTGTTTCGCGTAACTGATCCATCAAATTATCTATTCTTGGCAATGGATATTTATTCTTAATCGTCACCAACAGTACTGGTACTCCCCATGGTGACACACTCAGCCTAACAAATTATTTCTTAAAGAGTTCTTCTAGTTGCTTTTTAAGTTCTGATAGTTCCAACAGGGACATCCTATATGGAGCTACGAAAATAGGTCCCGCTCCTGGTACCAAATCAATATTGAATTCTAATTCTCGTTCTAGGGGTAATCCTAGGATTAGGGATGACAATGGGTAAAGTACCCCGATGGACACCCGCAAAATTTACCCACAGTGGGTAGGGTATTTACCCGTTATATGGGTACGAGTATGAGTGTGGGTATCTAAGTACCACCTCGTCCCATACCCGCATATATATATATATGCTTGAACTTTGTTCTACAACTATGCATTGAATTTTTGTATTATTATATTACTTATGTGGAGTTATAAGAGATTAATATAAAAATATATTTAATAATAAAGCAAACGAAAAAAATTTATCTTGGTCTATATTTTTAATAGAAAAATTTATTCTATATTATATCATTTAATTAGGCTAATTGATAAATCCACATTTTACTATATTTTTAGCCTAGTTTTTATTAGTAAATAAGGAGTTAAATAGTAAATAAACTTGAAAATACCATAAAATTTGTATTAATATTCATAATTGTGTAAATAGTTTAGAATTTTAGATTTTATTCCAATTCTGGATAATTTTGCTTAAAAAGACTTAACTTTGTGCAGAAACTTGAGCTGAAGATGTTTGAGTTGAAGATTGAACTGAAGAAAGTAGAGGAATTGAGCTTAAAAGATAAAAAATCAAGTGTTATGTGTTGGGCGTAGCCACTTTGGATGCATAGAGTTAATAATTTGAAGAGGAAAATCCATGAAGATCAAAGAGAGTGTCCACTCTAAGTGCTGAGAGTAGCCACGCCCATAATTGAGTGTCCACTCTAACTGCTGAGAGTAGCCACACGCAGAAGAGTGTCCACTCTAATTGCTAAAAGTAGCCACTCAAAGTTGTGCGTGGACACTCTAGTCACTTAAAGTAGCCACGCACAAGGCTTATTTGCATAGAACACATACGTGTGGACACTCTAAGTGCTAAGAGTGTCCATGCAAAATAACAGAATTTGGGAAACTACTTTTAAGTATCAATTTTGGACGTTTAGAGTTCCCAATTCAGCCTTAGAAGCTTCTGGAAGGCTTTCTACGTTATTACTCTTAGCGATTAAAGTGTCAACGTGGAAGGTGGCGGGAAAAATTATAAATAGCTGTTAAGAGTTCAGATTTGGAAGTCTTTGGCCATTTTTTGTATTCTTTCCATTTCTACACCTTAGGAGAGTTGAGAGGAAGATTGGGGGCGACTTCCAAGCTTTGGACCTTGAGGAATCAGACTGGGGATTAGATTTATGAAGAAATTTTATAGCTCCTCTTCTTCTACTCTTTCTCTCTCTTTTTCTTTTAGGAACATGTTCTGATTTCTTTTTGTTAGGGATCCATGGATTCAAATTTGATATTGTGATGTAATTTTGGATCTGGACCTTGAAGTTTTGATTGAATTGAGTATGTGATTCTGTTCTTAATGTAGTTGTGAGCTAATTCTTCATTTAATTGAACATAGAGGAATCTTTATAAAGAAAATTGAGTTTATTTCTCAGATCTGAATCATATGCCTAGGTTATTGAGATCTTAGGAATAAGTATCATAATATAGTAATCCTATAATTTCCAGAACTTAATACAATATTTGATTGAATTTCACCTAAGGAATTAGGGAGGTTTAATTAGGTATTAGGATTAATGAGGCAAGAAATTGTCCTTTGGTTAAAGAAGTGAAATTGATTATCAATCAATTAGAATTCTTAAGAGTCCAGAACATGATTACATTGCAATTGAAAGTCTAGTGAAGTGATTCGTAACTATTTTTCACATAGCATTTTAATAAAAAATTCATATTTCTATTTTGCTGTATTTTTCAGATTTTTGCACTTTATTGCTTTTGTTTGTTAAATGATTCAAAACACTCCAAATTCGTTTGGCTCAACTAGTTATTGATTTGTGAAGTGGTAATTGATAGAACTAATCCCTGAGGACGATACTTGGAACTTACATTGAGTTTCAAATTTTATTACTTACTACAACTACCTAGTATCCTTGCTAGTTAGTTCTTCAATTTTTTGTGACAAGTTTTTGGCATCGTTGTCAGGAATTATTTACTTTCAATAACATTAGTAGCAGAGAGATAGCTAGATTGAGCATTTCTTTTTGTTATTTTTCTTTCAAATTTTTTTGCATAATTTTTTTTCTTGCATTTTGTGTAGTTTTCTGCATATTTTCATTTTGCATTTTTCTACATAATTTTCTTTTGTTGATTTTTGCATGAGTTGTTTTGCATTTTTCTGCCTGATTGTTTAATTTTTTTTGCATAATTAATTTTTATTTTCGCATTTTTTTTATAGATTCTGCATTTTTGTTGTTGTTTGCTGCATAACTTTTCTGCATAATTTCATTTTTCATTTTTCTGCATAATTATAATTTTTATTCTGCATAATTTTTTATTTTTCTGCATGTTTTGTTTTGTAATTTTCTGCATGGTTTTAGATTTCATTTTGCTTAGTTACTGATTTCATTTGAATTTTGTTTACTTTTTTTTTTGTATGCAAGGAAAAACCAGAAAAATAAGTTTCTCTATTATTTGATGGCAACCAGCATGTATCAGCATTTTCACCAAAGCCAAGTTGCAAGAATAAGCTTATAAAGCATATGCTTTTGAAGCTCTAATTAATAATTTTCAAGCTGGAATTGTGCAAACTAAACCCTTGGAGTGTGATTTTTACAGTGAAAACGATTTGAATGGAACCTATGATGTGGCTGCACCAGAATTTCAAGAACAAATCAATTATGGAGGAAATTTTCAAAGATCTCAATCTACCTTTTATCATATATATCAGTATCAAGCTAACATGAGTAAGCTACATTATGATTGGAATCAACAAATTTCTGCTGAACAACACCTTTCTCAAGTCCTCAATTTTCACAGTTGTATTTTCAAGCGTTATATTCTCAACTTCAAGGAGGACTGCAGCCTTCAAAGACTCTTCCAAACAAAAATAATGAGCTTGAAGAAACTTTGCTCTAATTCATGAAATTTACTCAATCAAGTTTCAAGAATTAAGAGGCATCCGTGAAAAAGATGGAGATGTACATAGGACAAATTTTAGAGCAAATGTTAAATAGGTATGATGAGAGATTGCCTAGCAACACCATGATGAACTTAATAGAGCAATGCCAAGCTACTTTTTAAGGAGTGAGGTGAAAATTTCAAGTACTAAAGTTGCTGAGAAAAAGGAAGCATTAGATAAATATGAAGAGAATAGTGATCAAGATAATCAACAAGAGGATTGCAAGGAAGAGCATCTAACTCTTTTAAGAGAATGTAAGAGAAAACAACCAAAGGACTGCAGCAAGACACAATTTAAGAAAAGAACCAAAAAATGGTTGTTTGAAGATGCATGCAAGCCAATAGATGAAGCTAAATGCAAAAAGTTTCCATTTCCTCAAGGACTACAAAATTCTAAGCAGGAAAAATAGAATGATGATTCTATTCTAAGAGAGATCCTTGCTGGAATTAGATATGAAGATAATAAAGAGCATGAAAGGAAGCTTGCTGAGTATATCAAGCTGCTTGAAGTTTCTCCACTTTTATTTCATCTAGGTTTTGAATTAAATGAAGAACTGTAAGTTAGTGAGAAAAGGGGGAAACATTTAAAGATAGGGCAAGAGCCGTTATCATCAAAATCATCTCTTAGAATCAAAGATCAATAGGCGTCAAGCTAGCGACATTAAAAGAGCACTTTATAAGAGGCAACTCACACTTCTTTCCCTTTAGATTTTGCTAATTTCTGATTTTTGATTTCATTTTTTACATGATATGAATTTCTGGTTGTAGGTAATAATTTTTTTTTTGGAGTAAAAGTGTCAACCTATAGAGGAGTTTTCTGAGTTGGAGTGCTGGAACATCCATTTTCCTTAACATAACCACATAGATACTTTAGGATTATTTCTCTATTCCTTTCTAAATTTTTGACCTTTAACTTTTGATAGAATTTAGATTACAAATTTTAAATTTTGGTTAATTTTAAATTTTAGAATTCTGCATGCTTCTGAATTTTTAGTATGATGGAGTAGCTAATTTTGAATTTTCATAGAATTAAATTTGTATAATCTGAGTTTTGATTTTGTAGGTGTTAATTCAAATAGAGAAGAATGAGACAAAGTGATGTAATTGTATTTAAAAGGATATTCATTAATTAAGTAATCACTTTGAGGAAGAAGAGTTGAAGCGCAGGGGCTATTTTATGAAGTTTGATCATTTAAGTGAACACTTTAAGTGCATAAAGTGTCTATGCAAAAGTTCATTATTCTTGAATTTTGCAGCGAAGTTTTCGAGTAGACACTCTAATCACTTGAAGTGAACACGCACAACTTTGAGTGGACACTCTGATCACTTAAAGTGAACACGTGTCACCTTTTCAACAAAAGCAAAAGCAAGTGTACTAGTGTTATTGTAGCATGTTATAAAATTTTTAGAACTATGTTTGAGTCACAAATATTGTCCTCAAGGAATAGAATTCTCAAATATTACTTCACAAGTCCACAATTAGTTGAGCCTAACAAAATTCTGTTGAAGTTTGGAAGCAAAAGCAACAAATATTAAACTTCAAAAAACAGAACAAAACAAAGATCATGAAAATGTGTATTTAACAGATGTAGAAAATATAGTTAGGGACTTGTTTCACCAAAACTTCAGTGTTGATTCAATAAAGTTCTAAACTTGCAAGTACTTAGATGGAATGACAATCAGTTTCATAATATATTAATCAAAGGTTAATCCTTAACTCAATGAATCTAACATTCAATTCAATCATTCTAATTCTTTAGATCTGATTCAATTAAATGTTACATTAAGGATTAGAAACCAAAAAATTGCAAGATAAAGATGTCTTATCCTTAAGAAATCAATAATCTTGGTAATTGATTCAGATATGAGAAACAAGTTCAACTTCCATTGATAAAAGTTCCTCTGTAATTAGTTAATCAAATTTCCATTCAATAACTACTTGAAAAGCAGAATCAATTACTCAATCCAATCTAGTACTCTAAGTTCAGATCCAAAATCAATCCAACACTTCCATTTCAGATCCATAATCCCTAGCTACAAAGAGTTTAAGCAACTATTACAAAATGAAAAGAGAAAGAAAGAGAAGAAGAAGAAGATGAACAAAGAAGCATCTTCAAGCCAATCTTCAATCTGATTCCTCAAGATTTGAAGCTTGGTGTTCGTTCCCAATCTCTCTCTCAGACTCTCTCAACACAAGAAAACAAATGGAAAGTAAAAATGAACAAAAGATCCCCACAGATCTGAGCTAATTCGTATTTATAGAATTTTTGCCTTTCTGGTGTGGTCACTATTTTCCACTATAGTAGCAACGAAGAGGCCTTTCTGATAATCTTTAGGACTGGACGATCACTATTCTTCATGAAAGTAGCAATGCAAAGGTTCGAGGTTTGCGCACGTTCACTTTCGTGAACAAAAGGAGACACGCGCAACTTGCAATGATGGAAGGCTCTCTGGAACAATCACTTTTGTGAACAAAAGTCATAACGCGCAACTTACTTTCCTAGAGGCTTCTCTGGAACGATCACTTTAGTGAACAAAAGTGATAACGGGCATCTTTGCTATGTTAGAGCTTTCTTTGGAAAGATCACTTTTGTGGACAAAAGTGATAACGCGCACCTTACTATGCTTGAAAGCTCTCTGGAATGATCACTATCATCAGCAATAGTGATAACGCACAGGTCATCTTTCCATGTTAGGCTCTAGAACAATCACTTTTGCTAGGAAAAGTGATCACGCCCAGCTTTTGCTTTATCAAACCTTGTTCTTTACTTCCAATTTTTGCTACTTTTCTTCTATCTTTCCCTTGATCTTCCAATCTTATGAACTTAGCTCAAAATTTCCTACAAAAATATGATTAAATGATTACTTTTTACACAGAAAATTCATAAAATCTAAAGAACTATGTATTTAGGAAAAGCTTTAAACATTCTATTATTTTTATGAGTTTTTTAGCTTTTTCTAACATGTTTTCTTTATCAAATGTATTAAAACTAAGATAAAATACTGGTAAAATATAGATTTATCAACATGCGCAAGGGTACCTGAGAAAAATTGAAGAAAAGGCTTCTGTGTGGCTACTTCAATCGCTTAAATTGTCTACGCGCAACTGCGCACTGATACTCTTGCCAATCTGAGCGAAGCTTTTGCGTGGCTACTCTCGCCACTTAAAGTTACTATGTGCACATTATATTTCATTTACATGACTCTAGCGTGTTCACTTTCCCCATTTAAAGTTTCTACCCAATCTGCATAGCTGTATAAAGTGCTAAAAGTGATAATGCAGAACCACAAAATCCTAAGCTCTCAAAACCCTAGCCCTAAAGTTTGATTTTCCTGCTTATCATTGGGTACATTTGTGTTGATTATCTGTAATACCATCACTTACGAGTAGGATTACATCATTATTGCACTCCAATTCCAGGTAATTATTTCTCCAATTTTGAATTTTTTGATTAGGGTTCTTGAAGGAGTTGAATTGGGGAAAATTTGGGAATTTGGATTGATGGTATATTCTATGAAATTGTTGATTCGAATAGATAATTGAAGGGTGAGAAAGTTGATTCCATGATGAAATTGTCATTTTTAATTGAGATTCGACATTGAATTAGGGTTTTTCTATATGAACATGTTGTGTTTGATGTTTGCATAAGGGTTATTCTCTACGAATTTTAGTGTGATTGGACTGCATTGTGATGTTAGAAATTGATGTGGACATAAGGAGTGAAGCCCAGGCCCAAACCCAAGTCCAAGACCAACCGCAGGCCCAAGCAGTCCAAGATCCATTACAAGGCTTAGGAGGGCCCATGACAAGAGCTAGATCAAGGAAGGCCCAAGAAGCTCTACAACACATGCTGAGTACCATGCTAGAAGCCCAACCCCAATGTGAGGCCCAACACCCAGATGAAGTCCAACACTTGAATTCTAAAGTGTACACATGCATAGCCCAATTACAATGAAGGAAGAGTCCAAAGTTTCAATTTGAATTTTGAAGACTTTTTATTTATTTTGGTACTTTGTGTAAAAAAACATGTTATTATGCTTTATTGTCTATTATAGGATTTGAACCCTTGCACCTTAGGATGTAATATGCTCGCTTAACCACTTGAACATATACATCATGTTTGTGCTAAAGGGATTAGTTTTTGTTTTTATATGTCGAGTCCATGTGGACAAACTCCAAAACTGAATTGTACTAAAACACTTAGAAATCATTTTGAGGATATACATGAATGAAATCAGATTATAGTGAGAATTATTCTCTGCTAGGGTTCTTCCTTGCAACCTCCGATCTTATCAAGAATTCATCCGTTCTTGTGGCGATCTTGTTGGCTTATCAAACATCCTTGTTTGTGGCGCCTTCCCTATCACATTTCCTTTTTTTTTATTCTCTTTACAAGGTATGAATTTCAATTTTTCCCAATTCTGAATTTTAAGGTTCATAGTATTCTCTTCCAAACAAACCCCAAATTAAGCCCAGAATAACTTTTATCCATATCTTGCGTTATACAAATCCAAATTAAGTGATTCTTGAGTCAAAATTAAGGTTCACAACGTGAATATTCCTCTCGTTTTTGAATCACCCTTTTTCGAGTTTTGTAGCTCGAGATACGTCCTAGTCCTAGTAGGTCCGAAATTCAAAAGGCTTAGGGAAATCCTCATCAGAAATTGTGTACATGCACTCTGCATAATTCTGAAATAATTTTTGATAATTCTCTGTGCAGAAAAGGTTTTCATAGTGAATTTAGTGGGTGAATGTAAATTTTGGTTACTGTAATGGATTGATATGATGTTCTAAATTACTAGTTACTGCATTGCATTTCAATACTCTGAAATTCACATGTTTACCATTGAAACCTGATTGGAATATGGCATGATCACAGTGCATTACATTACCACACTACATATGATTGATTAAAATTTGAGTTGAACTTGAATGCTATTCTACATTCTGCATTGCTGAAATTTGATTATTTGTACTTGATTGATGAATTGTTGATGATGCATACAGTTTTAGGACAACATATTCTCTATGTTTTGAGTTAGAAAAAAAAAATACTTAGTTTGCTGAAATATTTGCTGCAATTTTGACAAGTCCTTAAACTCATTCTTTCCATACTTTATTTGCGATTTCAGCTGAGATATGGCAAGCACACCTAGAGGAAATCTTAGATCAAAGAGGGGCAGATTTGCAGGTGCCTCATCATCAAGGGCTATACCTAATCATGATCCAAGATTCAAAAGAAAAGCTTATGAGAACTATTTCAAGGCCAATTGTCCGAGGAGGAAGATAATTCATGATAGGAACCTTGAGCTAGCTGAAAGTGATCATCCTGAATTTGTGGAGAAGATTCAGAAGAGAGAAAGGACTAAGGGAGAACAATTACCTTACCAACACATCATGGTTAGAGGTATAGAGGTGGATTTCTCTACTGCAAACATCAATAGAGTTCTGCAAATCTCTATTGAGAAGGAAGATAAGCAGTAGGACTTCTCTGATTTTGGAAAGAAAATGGGCATGACCAAGGAGTAGTTGTATGAATTTAAGGTGGAGAATGCCCAATGCTTGAGCTACTACCTTCAACAACCTCCCTTTCTTCAACACTTGTTTCAACACTCCTCCAGGGATTTTTCAGAAATGGATGAAGAAGATGAAGATGAGGAGGACAGTTCAAAAGAGGAAGATGCAGAAGATTAGCTTAGGATTTTATTTTCGTTTCTGTTTTCTTTAAATTTAGTATTGTATAATTCTAGTAATTAAAACTTTTATTTTTTTTAATTTTCAGTTAATTAATTTTGAGTTTTAAAGACAATTTGGTTCATTTTTAGTTGTAATGAATTACAGTTTTATTTGTTTAAAATTCTGCAGTTTTATTTGGCTTATTTTTTTAATTAATTGATGGAAATTGTGATGTTTTGTTTAAAGACAAGCACATGAATTTTGACACTTGCACAAGCTACCATGAAATGGGGGTGAATTCTGTACCTCTTATTTCATGAGTTTAGCTTCACTATCACTGAAAATACTCCCAGAAAAAAAAATATTAGATTAGATCATGAACTGACTTCTATGAATGCACTGTATTTGATTGCATTTTTGTGAATTCTGATTTTTTTTTTAATTTCATAAGTTATTTTTTCCATTCTCACATGATTATCACACTTGTAATTTTCAAAAGGAGGTAGTCTTACCATTATGTGCACATAATTCTGAAAAAAGTGGATTGTGAACTTAATTGATTGACATTATCACTTAAAATTCCTTGGTGAGATTTGAGCCTCATGCATAAGCATTTTTGATGTGTGAAATTTAATCTCATTTGTTGCTGCACCTCTAAAACTTAGTTTGTTTCTTAATTGAATATGTAATTTGCAGATCTCACATATATGATGGAGGTCTTCTTTGATCATGCTTAGTTAGCCTAAATAAACACCCCTTTATGTTGAGAATCCTAGTTCACCCCTCTTGTGCCTTTAACATTTTTCTTTGAACAACCTCAATTTAAGCCTTGCTGAAATATCATGAATCCTATCCAAATTAGAAAGAGGAAATTTAAGTTTAATCAAAGATGAATTTTTTAGACTAAGTGATGAACGAGCTTTCTCATGTTGTGTTTAAAAGATTTGTTACAAATCCTCATCAAAATTTAAACAAATTAATGTAGTACTAGGGTTACCCTAGATTGTCTCCCGTGAACATTGGCTATTAATCTTCATTAAACATGTTGAAGGCATTAATTGAACAAATAATTAAAATGAGGGGTTTTGTAGTTTCAAATCAAAATAAAGAGCAACGAACAAACAAGTTTAATTAATTCAAACAATAGAAAATAGCAATTCTTAGTTCATCCACAAAGATTCTATCCTCATTCCACTCAAGATTTAACATTCATCCTCTCTCCCATGAATTAGGTTAGTTTAACAAGCAAAAATCAACCTTATTGTCCTAACGAAATTACGCAATTTGCTAGCCTCTAATCTCGCATCCCAAAGTTACGCAACCTTAGAATTAAACCTAGGATTAAGCAATCCCTAGTTTAGAATCTCCTTAAAACAAATTAGGGTTAATTAAGCAATATCCCCCTCATTCACTATTAATTCAATTCAAGAGACAAGGAAGAAGTAATTCATGAGAAGAAAGAAATTATATTATCATTAAAATCAAGGAATTCAAGAATCCGTGTGAACTTACTAAGAATTACACAAAATTTAGCCCTCCATGAAAATGAGGGTCAAAAACGTAGTTGGAAAATGCAGAAAACTCATTAACATTAATGTAAAAGCAAGAAAAGATGAGAAACCAAACCCTAGGTTGGACCCTTGGCTGTCACCCAAGGTTGCTCTAAGCTCTAGAAAATGTCCTAAATTTAGTAAAGAAGATAAAAGGTTCAAAAAGTGTAAGAACTCCCTACCCTAATTTGGTAAAAATCTATTTATACTAAAGTTGGCGCCCTCCAAAGTAATTACTTTCATTCTTTCATAGTAAACACGCGCAATATCAGTTGGGTTTTGCCTTTCTGGAGTGATTACTATGAAAGTTCATAGTAATCACGCGCAACACTGGGACATTTTGGACTCTCTAGAGTTGTCACTGTGAACTTTGATAGTAACTACGCGCAACACCTTTAATTTTGCATGTTCTGGAGTGATTACTATAAACTTTCATAGTAACCACGTGCAGGTTTAGTGGATTCTGGGCTGCTGTAGTTGTCACTTTAAACTTTGAAAGAAATAACTTTGGGCCCTTTGCTGGAAGTGACTTGCTGTAGTTGTCACTATCAATCTTGAAAGTAGTTACTTTCACCTCAAATTCCTCAAAATCAAATAATTCTTCAAAATAAGCTTGGGGATTCCTACCACATTATTCAAATGATCAAAACATGTAAAATAAACTATATAAATCAATGTAAATTAACCAAAAACTAAGAAACCTATATTATTGAGCCTAATTGGAATATTCATCTTATTTACACTATCTAAGTCTATTCTTTTCTAGAAAAAGTAATAAATGATGTATAAAAATTTAGTAAAATGTGGATTCATCACAAAGTTTGGGGTGACTTCTTGTTTTGCATTGCTTGAGGACAAGCAAAGTTCTAAGTTTTGGGTGGGTAGCAGCAAAACTCTGAGTTATTTGAAAAGAAAAATGAAAACCAAAGTGTTAAAAAGTGTGAAAAACAAAAAAAATTGAAAAAAAAATTTCTCTGTATAATTGATGCAATGATAATTCTTTAAATGCGACATAAAGTTTTGAAAATTCTGGATAAATGAGAAAGATAAGGTAACCTCAATTTAAGTTTTGAACATTCATCTACTTGAATTGCATCATTTCTGTTTGGAAGTAACCACATTATTTCCCTAATTGATTGAACACCTGCCTGTCCTTTAACCTCAGTTTCACCTGAAAAAGTCCTTTTGATATGTGATTTGTAGTATATTTGCAAAGGATATTGAGAATATTTGCAAGCCTATGGTAGAGTGTGGTAAAAATGATGATTTTGAGAGCAAACATTAAGCCTAAACACTGTTGAGTGATGAGGCAAACACTACTTGTGAGCTGTGAATCATGTTTTTCAAATTTGCTCACATGAAACTTTGCTGAATTACTTGAACTCAGTTGATAAGTTTTTGTTAGTTATGTGATTAATTCAGTGTGATTGTCATGATGATTGAATGGATTAATAACTTGATTAAGAATGAGAAATCAGAAAACATAGATTTGGAAAATAGAATTTTTTTGAAAAAAGTCAGTTTTGTTGCTTGATTTCAATTAGTGGATTAATTTTTCCCCTTTATGTGATTTGATTTGCTTGAGGACAAGCAAAATTCTAAGTTTGGGGTGGTCATAAATCGATATTTTACTATATTTTTAGCCTAGTTTTTGTTAGTAAATAAGGAGTTAAATAGTAAATAAACTTGAAAATATCATAAAAATTGTATTAATATTCATAATTGTGTAAACAGTTTAGAATTTTAGATTTTATTCCAATTCTGGGCACTTTTTCTTAAAAAGACTTAGATTTGTGTAGAAACTTGAGTTGAAGATTGAACTGAAGAAAGTAGAGGAATTGAGCTTAAAAGATGAAAAATCAAGTGTTATGTGTTGGGCGTAGCCACTTTGGATGCATAGAGTTAATACTTTGAGGAGGAAAATCCATGAAGATCAAAGAGAGTATCCACTCTAACTGCTGAGAGTAGACACGCGCAGAAGAGAGTGTCCACTCTAATTGCTGAAAGTAGTCACTCAAAGATGCGCGTAGACACTCTGGTTACTTAAAGTAGCCACGCACAAGGCTTATTTGCATAAAACACATGCACGTGGACACTCTAAGTGCTGAGAGTGTCCATGCAAAATAACATAATTTGGAAAATTACTTTTAAGTGTCAACTTTGGACATTCAGAGTTCCCACTTCAGTCTTAGAAGTTTTAGGAAGGCTTTCTACGTTATTACTCTTAGTGATTAAAGTGTCAACGTAGAAGGTGGCGGGAAAAATTATAAATATCTATTAAGAGTTCAGATTTGGAAGTCTTTGGCCATTTTTTATTTTCTTTTCATTTATACACCTTAGAAGAGTTAGAGAGGGAGATTGGAGGCGACCTCCAAGCTTTGGACCTTGAGGAATCAGGCTGAGGATTAGATTTATGAAGAAATTTTGCAGCTCCTCTTCTTCTACTCTTTCTCTCTCTTTTTCTTTTAGGAACATGTTCTGATTTCTTTTTGTTAGAGATCCATGGATCTAGATTTGATATTGTGATGTAATTTTGGATCTGGACCTTGAGATTTTGATTGAATTGAGTATGTGATTCTGTTCTTAATGCAGTTGTGAACTAATCCTTCATTTAATTGAACCTAGAGGAATCTTCATCAATGGAAATTGAGTTTATTTCTCAAATCTGAATCATATGCCTAGGTTATTGAGATCTTAGGAATAAGTATCATAATCTAATAATCCTATAATTTTGAGAACTTAATACACTATTTAATTGAATTTCACCTAAGGAATTAAGGAGGGTTAATTAGGTATTAGGATATGAAGCAAGGAATTATCCTTTGGTTAAAGAAGTAAAATTGATTATCAATCAATTAGAATTCTTACGAGTCTAGAACATGATTACATTGTAATTGAAAGTTTGGTGAAGTAATTCCTAACTATTTTTTACATAGCATTTTAATAAAAAATTTGTATTTCTATTTTGCTATATTTTTCAAATTTCTGCACTTTATTGCTTTTGTTTGTTAAATGATTCAAAACACTTCAAATTTGTTTGACTCAATTAGTTATTAATTTGTGAAGTGATAATTTATAGAACTAATCCCTGAGGATGATACTTGGGACTCACATTGATTTCCAAATTTTATTACTTGCTACAACTAATACAAATTAATTATTACATATTTGATATGAGATTGACTTTTTTTAAAATATTATTTATATATGACACACATAAAATATTTTTCACACAAATATTTTTGTTAATAAAATCATATTGATATTTAAATCATAAAGTGACTGATAAATAATAAACATATTGTAAATATTTTATAAATTTTACAATCAGCTACTATTAGCGTAAACTTATTATTTATTGATAATATTTAAATTTTATTTTTTATATTTTAATTTAAAATAATATTTTTCTGTGCAACATATGTATACAAGTACAACTATAATCTATTGAATCTAAAGTATATTATTCTTACTTTTTATTTACGTTGAAAGAATTTTTTAAAAAAGATATAAAATATAAAAAATTATTGTTAATTTTCATTTGTTAATTTGGTCTTTAGATAAAAAAAGTATAATATTTTATATATACACATATATTTTTTTATTATAAAATTTTATTGTGACTATTTATCTTTATTCAAATTGTTTCTTTTAAAATTTATATACATTATAAATATTTAATTCATTAAAATAATTTTTCAAAAATTTATATTTTTGACAAAATACTTTCGTATAGTATATGAGTTAAAAATACTAGTATTAATATATATATTATTTTAATTAAATCTATTATTTTTCTTACAATTTTAAATTCAAAAGTTAAAAAAAATATTTTATGTATCCACTTTTCGTTATTAGTACTTGAACTTCTCTACCTTAACTCTACTTTCATTTTCAATATCTATCTCATTAAAACCTAACAACTATGAAATGTTGTTCATTAGAGTTAGTTGTCAATGTCGCCACAAGAGGTCACATTGTCGCTTTAACGTTGCTGATCGATCGAATCTCATACAAGATAGGGTTATCACCGGCAAATAAGTTATGTGTTTAGTTTCGCTTATTGTTTTTAAGAATTTTAGTTTAGAAACTTTTTATATTAAGGTATTTTAGCACTTGTAATCTTTGAATATTTGTTTTTTAATCTATGTTTGTACTTTGTTCGGCAACTACATATTGAATTTTTGTATTATTATGCTACTTATGTGAAGTTATATAAACATATTTTTCTTTTATAAATATTTTTTTCTCAAACAAGCGCGGGTAATGGGTACAAGATGGGTATGCGGGTACCCAAAGGATACGAGTACGGGGATTAATATTCATATCCAAGCAGGTATAGGGCCGAGTACAAGTATTCATACCTGGGATATCATCGGGAAAAACATTAGGAAATTCTCTCACTATTAGCACATCAACTAACTTTTCTTCATTTCCTTCTGCCATTAAAGACATTACAAATCCCTGAACTTCTTCCTTTAAGGGAACATCTTCGTAGTTGACAGTTTGAATCCTTGACTTTTTATAATTGTTGTGCTCAAAATCTCTAAACACAATAGTCTTCCTACAAGAGTCAATGATGACATGGTTGTCAAATAACTAGTCCAATCCCAAAATAACCTCCAATCCTTTTAGAGGAAGGCAGAAGAGATTCACTACAAAGTTTCTACCATCTATACTAATAGGACACTTCTAACATGCTTTAGCAGTGATAACAGGGTCATTATCCGGGGTGTGAACAGACAAATTAAATGGCAATGCTATGGTAGGCAATCCCAATTGTTCCACATAACTATTAGAAATAAATGAATGCGATGCACCTGAATCAAACATCACAGATAAATAGGTGTCTCGGATGATACATGTACCTCTAATCATTATGTTAGAGTGAGATACTTTTTCTCCGCTCATTGCAAAAACTTTACCGTGAGCCTTTGACCTGCTAGCCACCCCTTCACTACGATTTGGTTGTGGTAGTTTCTTTTGCCTCCATCTCCTTCCTTCTTCACCATCGGGCAATCACAGGACATATTGTCACGACCCCTTTTATAAGGAATCGAGAACATTGTTTCTACACCATATACTTATTTAAAATAGGTAAATAATAGAGAATATAAGTATAAAATTCACTTCTCATTCAAAGTAAAATAAAGTTCCTTACAACAAATATCCAACAAAACAACATAATATTACATTTAGTTCATAATATTCAAAATACCCAAAATTATACTACGTAGCTCCCTCTACATGAGGTCTCAAAATATAAAGAAAAAGAGACTTTAATGCAAGATTACTCGACTCCAGCTTCTAACATTTCTCCACTGACCCCTCAGCCTGTGAAGTAGATGCAACACATGCTACATCTGCTCACGTACCACCGTACGATCATCGCAGTACACACGCAGTCAACGACATAGAAATAAATGTAAGGGTGAGCTTACCAAACATAAAATAAAATTATATATATATAGAGCAAAATATTTCTCACAGCAAAGACTCCATGCATTTCCAGCCCATCTAATGCACAACATGAAAACGATTTCCAACTGGTTTCACAGCCTAAGTAATCCAGAAGGAACCGAGCCGGTCCGGGAGTGACCCATTCCAGTATCTGGATCCAGACAACACAGCACAGCAGCTCAGCATGAACTTACCGTTACATGTCTACCCATCTAAACATGTAACTCGGCTCTATAATGATGCAAAACATATTTTTCAGCATGATGCACACCGCCAAAATTATTGTAACAGCTTAGCTAAGGCAAGTTTATAATAGATCAGCCAAAATCTCAGCATTTTAAATCAATTAACAGCAGCTACAGTTTAGAAAATAGCTTTTATTCAATAGATCTAACAAAATATATCAAAACATCTTGAAATAGCATATTAAACTATTCAAAACGTAGTTCATAGGTTAAAGTAAACTCCCCTTACCTCAGAAAGATGATTCACACTAGATTTACCGAATATTACTTGTTTTAATGCAAGATTCACCGAAAATTCAGCTTTAGAACGGAGTTTCTCCTAAGAACACCATGAACTTCTATGAGAAAGAGAAGGAGAAGAGAAACAAACGGTAAATCTAGCTTCAAACTTAAAGAAACTTACTTCAAATCCTTCAAAATAGATGCAGAATCTCAGATCTAGCGAGAAAATTAAGTTTATGAGGGTTTAGTATGAGAGAAAATGGTAGTATACGGCCTTAGAGCCTTTGAGAATCTTGAAGAGGAATGAAGAAATGAAAAATTCGTGTGAAGCCCATTTTTTATAGAATTTTTTTGAAATTTACTGTTTACCGCCAGAATTTACTGTTCATCACCGAAACACTGTTCACCGCGTTACTGTTCACGCCGGAAACACTGTTCAAGGTACTATTCACACCCAAAAATACTGTGCACGCGTACTGTACATGCACTGTACGCGTATGTGACATCAGCCATGACATCATGATGATGTCACTCATGACGTCAGTAGTCACTGTACATACGCAGTTTGTACGTGATTTTACTGTTCACAGGCGGTTTTAGTGTTCATTGACACTGTTCATACGGTACTGTTAACTTCTTTTTTTTTTTTTTTAATAAATTTCAAACTTCATCTAATTATATTCCAATACCAAATAATCCTTCAATTAACATTTAACAAGTATAAAATATTATAGATTACTGAATAATAAATCACTAGCCTGACACATATGCCCAGGCTTGTTACAACTAAAGCATATTAACGGTTTTACTGGGCGATCTTTCCTGTAGTGTTCTCCTCCACAAGCAAAGCATTTTCCTTTAGGTGGGGCCGACGTATAGTTTCCACTAAAACCATAGTTTTGCGAAAGCTCAATTATGGGTCCCCTTTGACATTGTTGTCTTTGATTTGGTTGTCCTTTTCCAAACCCTCTCCTTTGATTGCTTTGAGGCCCACAGTTCTTTGTCCCTGAAGTCTCAAAACGGTGTTCTCGGAACTTAGCAATCCTTACTTTATGGTCTTCTTCAAAAATCTTGCATCTGTTCACTAATATTGGAAACTCTTAAATTTCTTGCATTCTTATAGCTTCCTTAATCTCAGGGCGAAGTCCATTGACAAACTTCACACACCTAGGCCTCTCGTCGATGGCATTGTGGTAATGGGGGTGATATTGTGAAAGTTCTTCAAATTTTGCTGCATACTCTCCTACATTCATGGATCCTTGCATCAATGCCAAGAACTCTATTTCTTTCTTCTCTCGAATATCTTCCAGAAAGTATTTCTCCAATCTTTGTCTCACTCTGTCCCACCAATACTTAGCATTTTCTGTTAATGCATAAGCAAAAACACAACCTTGTCATTCTCTATGCATTGTAGGATATGAAAGATTTTCTCCATTTGTCTGGATCATATACTCCCTCGAATCGAGGAGGGTTCCTCTTCTCGAATAAGTCCAATCTTCTCCAGGCATCTTCACCTTTAGGGACATGGTCCTATTGCACCCAAGCTTGTTGGTCCTGCTCCATTGCACCAAGTAATCTCTTCACTAAAGTAGCTAATCCAGCACCTCGTCTGGCCATTGTTTCCTGTTCATCACATTAAATTCGACTAAGTTATCAAGAAATCATCCTTGATATTAAATCATGGTAATTTCTTACACATAATTCACTACGGCCAAAGTAGACCTTTCCTCAGGCCTAAAGGGCTGAACTGCTCAAATACCACTAATTGTAACATCCAACTTTACAAGAACCTTTAATTAGAAGAATAATGATTTTTTTTAGCGGAAACTTTTTTTTATAAAACCAATAATTTTCCCTTCATACGTAATATCAATGTATAAAGTCATTAATCACAAAAGTAAACTTTAACATGCACCCACAAAATGACGTTTCTGAATTTCATCATTACGTACAATATTCAAGGTAAACATTCATTGGTGTTTATATAGCATTTTTTTTTACAGTAATTTAAAGGGCAAAATGGTCAATAATTTCCCCTCTTACACACCACTGTATACCGAAGAACTCAATCATCATTTAATCTAAAAACATAGTTAACATACAGATAAAATATGAGTTACAATTCTTCAAAATAATGAGGGCAACACCAGGGATGACTTCCTATAGAGCAGCACAATTAAATAAAATAAGTGGCTACTACCCGATACCATATAGGCCTATGTATAACAAAAAATGCCTATGGCTAATTCTCACCACTATACACAAAAAGTAAAGTAGTATCAGTCCTACTCTGAATCCATATCCTCAAACTAAGGAGATGAATCTCCCTCATCTATGAGTCATCAGATTCATTGATGTCTAGAGGATCATAGTCCTCTGGAACCTCAATATCCATTTCCTCCTCCTCAATTGGAGGGGAAATTGATAGTGGTATGGGTTGAAAATGATTATTATTATCCAAGTCAAGAGTTAGTCTAGTTCTTATGGTGAAAGGCACGTTGCCACCTTCGGGTCCTAGTGTCGGTCTCCTCAGTGATATAGTAAGTACGCCCACAAATGTGTGGGTGTGTCTATCTCAATCGTGATACTATCGGTGTGGCTCCAGGCTAAGGAGCCTAATCGTCATATTCATTGGGTGTGGAATTTGTGCCATTTCTCTCAGCTACAGATAGTGAACAATTAGATCCAACGAGTACTGCAGGTACAGAGGAAATAAAGAAAACAGAGAAATGATAGGGTGAGTCACAGTTCATACATCATAAACATTCACAGATCAATCGCATTCCAAATGAATAGTGATAGTGGTGCATGATCCTAATTTGTTTTTCTAAAATGTTCATGCATGCGGCCTGAATCATTTCTTAAATCAGTATTGGGGTAGCCAGGAGTTGACACTACTAGGTATAGAAAATCCACCTATGGGATTGTTGAGACCCACACTCAAATATAAACCTAGTAGCTTACTGTCCATGATATACGGCAAGAGCATAGTCAGGTACGAGAGAGTTTGTATAATGGGATCCCGACATCAAGTAGCGAGCCTGAGTCTTTTGGGGCTTCCAACCACTACCCTTCCTATCCCCAAGTCCTCCCTCAGAGCCTCCCTATCGTATTCCCAAAGTCCATAGTCTCTGATTCCCTATTTTGCATAAAATATCATTTTCAGATGAGTAATGCATGAGTTCCTAAGGAGTTTTTCTTAGAAAAGTCCCATATTCCCAAATTCATAAATTTGTTCAAAAAATGATTAAAAAAAATTCTAAGTCTGAACATTTTTCAAAATTTTGACAGAGTTTCTCCTGTAATACGAACTTCCCAAAATTTTTTAGATACCTGTTACAATCAGAAAACTTCCCAACACAGTTTATAAGGGTTCACAACCCGTTATCCATTCATTTCAATTTAACTTGAATAAACTTTCCCATGAAAATCACCATGCACATATATGCTCACTCACAGACAATTCATATCATATAACACAATTTATATCTTAATGAAGTATTAAACATGTATTTTAACAGCCAAACACATAAGCAAACCATCATCATTTTCAAAATTAAGTATATAATGAAACCATAATTATCAATCATAACAAAATTTAGACAATCTCAACAAATAAGGTTAAATAAGTTTATGATGTAATCCTTACTATGTAGCCTACCCCTTACTTGTTACGTCCACATTTGTTCTTTCCAAAACTTGAGGTTGATTTCCAGCAAAATCTCTTGGAGCTCCTCAAGAAAAACAAAGTTTAACCCTTAAATAGAGGCTTGAAAATGAGATGATTTTGGGAGAAAAATAGAGAAAGACACCTGCGGGAAACTTGTTGGAGAAGAAGATGGATTTTTTTTTTAACTCAACCATTTTTAATCATCCACTTCAAACATGATTCTAGTGTTCTCAGTGTAAAATCACAACAAAAACATGATAACACTCTTCCCATTCCTATAAAAGTGCAACCAAGTAAGGGGAGAAAATGAAAATGCACTGTTTTGAAAAATAAAACCGTACAAGTGTAGAGGAGGATGAGAGGACTAAACTTATCTCTTGAAGCACCTCAAGAAAAACAAAGTTTAACCCTCAAATAGAGGCTTGAAAATGAGATGATTTTGGAAGAAAAATGGAGAAAGGCACCTACAAAAAACTTGTTAGATAAGTTGAATTTTTTTTAACATTTTCTCTCTCTCTTAATTACTTTTAAAGTCAAATTTAATTTATTTATTTTTTACTAGGGTGCCCACAAAATAGGCCAATTTGGGTATTTTTCTAAAAATTTTAGAAAAATTCTAAAAAATCACAAATTATCTAATGAATACAAAACTCTAAAATCACTTTGACTAATTCCTAATAATTTAATTTTAAAATTTTGACAAAGGTTTTGTCAAAATTCAGCAAATTAGGGATACTGAGAATTAGGATGTTACAGAGAACTGGTCTAGATAACTCCCACTTTTTCATGCACATTCTCGCATTAGCAAGATACCTTCTTGTTTAGGCGAGAGTACAATTAAAGTGATATTATCCATTCTCGCCTGGGCAAGACTCATTTCGCTTGAGCAAGACTCATATCGCTTGAGCAAGACATATCTCGCTTGAGCGAGACCTCCTATAATTTTCATAAATTTTTTAAAAAAATTCTATTTAAAATCAAAATAAAATAACAATTAAAATAAATATGTGATAATAAAAATGAGGAAGTTACATTTTTGGCTCTTAGGTTATCTTGAACCTTTTTCTTATCTTCATTCGTCCATTCAATTCTAGGTTTGGTTATTTAACACAATTGATTTTGGTAGAAGGAACATAAGGGCTGTTTTCTACTAAATCTCACATATGAAGATCTTCCAATAATTATAACACTTACCATTAAAACTAGAAGGCCTATTAATAAATGTACCATCATCAAGAAAAGGTTTAGATAAGGTTATTTTATATATTTTCCTAGATCTGAAGGAATAAACTACCTTTATTGAACTCTGATACCAATTGTAAACTAAAATGACACCTAAACCTAATGATGCTATGAATGAATATTCATAAGAAGATGAAAGAATAGAAATACATGTAAGATAACAATAGAAATGTAATTAAGAATATCAAAATATCAATATTAGAATTAGCTTGAAATTAAAAGAATAGAATTAAGAAAGATCACACCAAGAATTTACAATGATTTATTCTTTACCACTTGAGAACTACATCTAGTCCCTAACACCGCCATTAAGATTTTCCACTATTGATTTAGGTCTCTTTACACCTTGCTCTAAGAAACTCCCTTCTTGAAGTTTTTTTGCTTCAAAACTCTTATTTGAAGACTTTTCCAGCAACAATAACCTTTCACAAATTACAACAACTTCAAATCAACACTTTTTAATGAAAAGCTAAGAAGGATGCACCACAAAATTCAAGAACCCTTTTGTAACATCCTTGTTTTTATATTTATTATTATAGCATTAAATATTGGTTGTATTTGTGGAGTTATTTGAATTTTTGAGAGTTTAAATGATGTAAATTACAGGATATCTCACTATAGTGAGATATCTCTCGTTGTGGCAAGAAAGAGCGTCCAAAATCAAGCTCTCGACGCTCTCTTGCTATAGTGAGGAGCTCTCGCTGTAGCTAGAATGATAGACAACAAAGTAAAATTTTGTCTGATTTTTTTGCTACAGTGAGAGAATGGTTCACTGTAACAAGAATTCATCGCTGTAGTGAGAGATGACTCGCTGTAGTGAGAATATCACAAGTCAAGGGGTTTTTAAGGGTTTTCAAGTTAGAAAACTTGGATTACAATCCAAGTTTCAAGCTCTTTCCTGTTCTCTCGACCTCTAACCCTCTCTTCTCTTAAAAATCTCCCTAAAATCTCAACTCTCCTACGAATCCAAGCTTGGGAACTACATCAATCAACTTCAAGTAAGTTCTTGGAGCTTTGTTTTTTCTTCTTGGTTGTTTTCTATGTCTCCCCCTTCTCAAAATGTTCTCTTTTGTGATATCTAGGAAGATCTTAGTTCTACCACCAAAACCCTTCAGAAACCCTTTTTCAAAATTTTGTTTCGAGTTAAGAAGGGCTCTATTTTGTGATTTTAAGCATAATAAATATTTTGCACCCATGAGAATACTTTATGTATGTGTTCTTGTATAATTTTCATGATTGATTAACATTGAATTATTATGAAAGTATGTTCGGTTGATTTTAGGTGTTAATGATATGTTCGAGCAATATACTTACCTTGAACTTAATCCGAAGTGCTTTACTAAGTATGATCTTTTACTTGAGTAATGAATTTAGCATGAAAGAGATTATAGGATAAGTACATATATATATATATATATATATATATATATATATATATATAAAACTGAATGGATCTAGTGTGAATAGTTATAGAGATATACTGGGGGTATAGTGTCTGGAGACAATGGGAAATTTGGGAAAAACGTAGGGTGTAGAGCGACATTCGTGCATGTGTACACATTCTTTCTGAGAGTGAATGCGCCACATGGCCTCACACACATTTCATAACTATACCTTTGCTAAAGGGTCTGTTATTGTATATGTTGTATCTGTATGCATGGGTTATCTGGCGACTATTTACCTAGTTGTGTAAGACTTAAACAACTACTGGAGGCATCGTATAATTGTGATCACAGTGCACTGGGAATGTGTATTCAAAAGAGAGGAATATAATTGATTGTGATGGAATATATGTATATGTGACATATATTGCTTTGAGATTCATGTTATTATGATTCCTTGTGTTTCATGACTATGATTATGTTGTAATTTTGGTCTTTAAAATAGTGTTATGTTTAAATTATAGAATAGATGCTCATTCTTACTAATGTTTTCAGGAAATCAAGATGACAGAGTATTAGGAAAGAATTAGACTAATAGATAGTTCTGTACATAATATGCTTAATTATGTATTTAACGAGTATCAAAGGACATGTTATTTTAAGTTTGATGTCCTTGTTGAAGATATACCTAGGACTCTTATCATGTTAGAGATGGATTTCTTTTATAGTATTCCTTTTGATTTTCCTATGGGTAAAATACACCATACCTTATGTATCCATATATATAGAAGTATTGTTAGAACTCCAGCAACCTTCACATTTCTATTTACATACCACAACCATGATCATCTCGGAAAACCTTCTAGATGGACGTTTGAACGAGTTACAGACACAAAGGTCATAGTTGATTCAGGAGATCTATATCTCGGATCAAATGATGATCTTGATTCCGATGATCTAGCAGAGATTGAGAGCTGGTATAGGAATGACTAGCATCAAGTTCTAAATGTTAAGATGTATTTTGAGGGCTGCTTTAGGACTTAAATTGCTTTTGTGATATAATTATTTTGGTCATGTAAATATTATTTTGAGTCCTACCTGTTTTTAACAAACAGTTTGTAAATTACTGTATGAAATATATATATATATATATATATATATATAAATGCAGACCTTGTATCAATATTTGTAAAATTTATTTTGGGTAATTATAACTTATGTTTATTGCTATTTACTTAGTATTTCTCGAATTGTTACACTTTGTGAACAACCTTATTCATAAATAAATATTTTATCTATTTATACTTACAATATTTGCCATATAAGAAAATTTTTTACATTATGCTTACCTTGTATAAATGGAATAAGCAGCTTTTAAGATTTAAAAATTTAGAATGTTACACCTTTTGCAAAACGTTTATCCCTTGCTTAGAACACGAACATCATATTGGGATGTACAAACAAAGTCTCACATTGACTAGAATCGGGGAGGATCAATGTCATATAAGTATGGTAGATCTCTGTTAGTATGAGGCATTTTGGATGATTTCCAAAAACAAAAACCATGAGGGCTTAGGCTTAAAGTGGACAATATCATACTAGTATTATGGAGATATACTAAAAAGTCCTTACTTGTTCTAACAAGTGGTATCAGAGCCCAGATCCCTAGGTACATGCGGATGTGGGGATGGTGTCCAAAAATAAAACCATGAAGGCTTAGACCCAAAGTGGACAATATCATATTAGTGTGGAGATATGCAAAAAGTTCATACTTATTCTAACACATCAGTTCACAAAGAATAAATTTTTTTTGTTTTTAATGATGATTGAATTGAAATTGAATATGTGTATTTGTTATTTCTTGAAATATTTATATATCAATGAATATTTTTATCATGTAGTTAGAATTATTTTTAAACAGTTGAAAACAAGATTTGATTTTAAAAAAATGTCAAATAAGTAAGTAACAAATTTAAGTAGTCAATTACTTCAATTGGTAGTTAATTACTTATCTTTTTTATTATATTTTTTTATAAAAATACTTGATAGAACAAGTTTGAAAGAAGCTTTTGATAATCAACTACATCATTTGGTAATCGATTATTGATCTTTTTTCTTAAAAGAATTTTAAAATCAAATACCTAATAAAACAAGTTGGTAATCAATTACTCGACTGGAAAATTGATCATTTCATGCTGTTGTTTTAATTTCTTTTTGAAACAAAGGGTATTGATAGAAGCTTATAGTAATAAATTATTATTTGTATTTTTTTACAAATTTTAGTAAATAACAACTTTTAAACTCTAAAAATCTTAATCTATTTATTTCATAAAATACTTTTGATAAAAAAAAAAACTTATTGCCTTAGATGTTTTTAAGAAGCTTTTTCTTATTTTTTAAAAGAGTAAATCTAATATTTTAAAAAAGTAACCTTGTGTATGCACTTAAATCTAAGCTAAACATAGAAAAGTTCTTCAAAGATGGTTAACTTGTCTTCATTAAAACCTTTGTAAAGTAGTGAAAGAGACTTCTTCTTACACAACTATCTTTTCAAATGAGTCATCAAAAGTCTTTTTAAACTTATCTTAAACTTTGTCTTTAAATGTATCTTCAATTGTGTGTCTAAATGAATCTTACACTCTTTGTTCAAATGACTTTTCCATAGCTTTGGATCTTTTTCTTTCCTTGAACATGCAGATTTGTGCTTCGAAGTTTCCTTTATAATACAAATAAATTCATAAAATGTGAGTTGCATTACTTTTATTGGAACTTGCATAACTATTTTTGTCATCAATGTTTATTGAAAATTTAACAGCGTTGTAAAGTTACAAGGGGAAAAGAAACAATAAAATTAATAAATAAAATTATTAATGTACATCTCTAATCTTTATATAAGGGTAAAATTCGAAAAAAAAATTAAATAAGTCTTGAAAGGTTAAAACAACAATATATATGAAATGGAGGAAGTATTATAATACAATATTTATAGTGTCAAAAATGTAGTTATAATTAGTTTATTTTAATAAAATAAAATTCAACAAATGTTCAATTGATTTTCATATGATATTTTAAATTATCCATCAAGTGTTCAAAGACAAACTAAAATATAAATTATAAATCAAATCAAAATACTTGACCAATGTACTAAAATTCTTAAATTAACAAAAACTATCTATTGATCTAATCAGCTAAAAAAATATTGGAAAAAGTAATGCTCTCGCATATTTTGATCTTGTAAATGAAAAGAGAAATAAACAGTTAATCCAAATAAATATGATAAAAAAACTTTAAATTACAAATTAATAAACTTATGTTAGTAATTGGAGCACTTGAGTTACTAAATAGTCCATTAAATAATAATTTTCCTAATAAAATAGTCAATCGATGCTTCATTTCCCTTCAAGGGTCTTTTTTCATTTATTTTTTTTGTTGAGTTTTAAAAGCTAATTTTTGAGTATCAATTAGTGCACATTGAGATTGCAATTCATTTTGGAATTAAAAATTAAACTCTTCTTGTTTTTTTTTTGTAATGTTAGTCAATTTTTACACTTCTAACTCTATATCATTTGCTCTTTTTTTTTTTTTTTTTCATTTTCAACTTGAGTTTTAATTGCTCAATTATAATTTTGTGGAATTGCTACATTTCTCTCTAATACAAGTATAAAATGTTCAATCAATGACATTTGTACTTAGGAAGTTTCTCTTTATATATATATATATATATATATATATATATATATATATATAAAATCTTCTTATAAAAAATTAAAGATATATAAACAAAAATATGACATATAAATACTTTTAGACTATGTTATTATATGCAAAGAAATGTTACAATTATATATATTTCTATATAATAATTTGGACATGAAAACATTATTAAATTTTTTTTATTTTAAATACCTCAATTTAAAATTTATTACTTTGTAGTATACCATATTCCATTAAATCTCATACATATGACTTTCCATATTTTTACAACGTTGGGCATTTCTTAGGTTTTAAATCGTCTTTTTATTAAAGATAAACAAAACAATTAATAAAGAAGAAAACACACTTATGAGTTATATTACATATAATGCATAAAAAATGACCATAAAACACAAGAAAAGTTATTACCATTTCAAATGTTTTCTGCATAATTGATTTTGTATTAGTAATGAACTTAATGTAACACCTTTATTTTTTTTATTTATTGTTATGACAATTTATGTTAGTTTTTTATGTGTATTATTTGAAATTAGGAGAGTTTAAGGTGTGTGAGCTATAGGATTTCTCGCTGTAGCGAGAGAGATTATCCAGAAATAGGTTCTCTAGAGCCCTCTTGTTGTAACAAGAAGTGGATAAGGATAATCCAACAACACTCTCCCTATAGCTAGAATTCTCTTGTTGTAGCAATGATCTCTCGCTATAGCTAGAATGACAGGTAGCAAAGAAAACATGTTGTCTGGTATTTTGGCTATAGCAAGAAAGTTGCAAGTTTGAGGGATATTTAAATAACTTTTGTCCTAGAAACTTTGTTTTTGAAGCCAAACATCTTCCCTCTCATTTCTCTCTACTCTCTCACCTTCCCTTCCCAAAGAAAACTCTCCTAAACTCTAAATCTCCCAAATCTGAGCTTGAAAGCTTATTCCTTTTGATCCCAAGTAATTTCCCGGAGCTTAGTTCTCCAAACTTCATTCTATTCCATTATTTTCTCTCTTCTTAAAAGTATTCTCTTTTGTGATATCTAGGAAAAATCTTGGTCCTTGGGTAGCATTTCTTACCATAACATTGCATTTCCTTTAGATCTCAAGAAGAACGTAGTCTTAGAGACCTATTTCTAGGTAAAGAAAGTTGATCCCGAACTCTAAATCTTATTTATGTATTTTCACTTGGAAACTTAGACTACTTTATTCTAAATAGCAAAGTTATAAAAATTTTCTTGAAATTAGTGTTAAAAAGGGATTTTTTTTTTTTATAGGAAAAACTTGTGGTTTAGTTTAAGAATCACCTAAGATAGAATTTTATAGCAAAAGTTATGAACATGAATGAGTTTTTAAGAAGTTTAAAAAGACAAGTAAAAAGTTATGCTAAAGATGATTTTATTAAGACCGAGTGTGATCTCCAGCAATATACCTATAATTTAATTTTGTGTATGTTAAACTGTACGATTGGTCTGAGTTTGGAGGTGTCCAACCTTTGACACACTTCATCAATTTGTATGATGTAAAATAGGTGTATGATTTGTCAATATTGGAATTGTGTATTATGATGAGTGTGGGTTTATGTTTGATAACTGATGAATGTGAAAATTGATGAATCCATGTTATTATAAAAAGTATTTGATTGTCTTAAATGATAATGTGTTATTAGTAAAAATTAATGAATATGTGTAACACCCTTAATTCCTCAATTAGATTTACATAAAATTTGTGACGAGCTAAAGGAAATAAAAATGAATTTATTATAAAACATGTGATATAAGAAAATAATAGAATTGAAACTTTCCTATCATTAAGTCTATTTATGAAAATTTCAAAGATTTTATACAATAAAAAAAATGTGATTTATGTCTTTAATAATTTCCATCACACAGGAATCAATAAGGAAATAAAGTACACAACTAAATTTCATTACATACATAAGTTTAACATTTACAAACTATTTCTCAAAATGCATCAGGACTTAAATTACAAATTTACAAAATCAAAATATATTAAGTCCCAATAATCATATCACTCCTATCCAAAAATACTGAGACCATGACTCTAGTTTTCATTACTGTGTCAACCCTTGATCTCAGCTAGCTCCTCTGGAGTCAACTCCTCATCCTCTCCACAGTCTTTAATGTCAGCCACAACCTCAGTACCAGTCACCCATTCTGACATAAACCGGGTTGGTCTCTCATGTTGGTTATAATCTAAGAAAGTGTAGACATAATTTACTGCATCTAGTGTCATAACCAAACCTCTATATATGTACAAGCAAAGAGTGTGGTGTATCTTACTACTAATAGGGTACTCAAAAGGAACATTTTACCCTATAGTCATTTCTAAAAAGAATACAGTACCAGAACCATCATTACTATTTATAATAAATTTACAATGACAAAGTCGCTGCCATTCCCTAAATACATTATTAAATCTACTAGTTATTATTAACTCAGACAACCTAATCGAGTCTATGGGGGTCTATCATCCTCGTTCCTTGAAAATATTAGCAAAGATGAGTTCTTTCCTCATCACTAAATCATATGCAATTTTCAATATCACAATACCAACCAAATAATAATCATATTAGCAAATCATAACACACATACTTAAGCCATCTAGTTAATAAGTTCCTCTCTCAAACAAGCACTTCTTTGTGCACTGTGATCATAGATATTAGTTGCCTCCAACATTTCATAAGGTCTTACACAGATAGGTGTATAGTCGCCGGTTAGCCCTTCTACACGAATACAATGCTTACAGTATAGAGCCCCTTAGCAAAGTTATAGGCAGAGGTATTAGTCAAGAAATGAGTGTGAGAACATGTGATGCATTTGCTAACAGATAGATTGTGTACACTTAGGCGAATGCTATTCACCACCCTACATTTTTCCTAAATTACCACAGCCACCCTCATATTCCATACTTCTAGTACATTTCTATAACTATTCACACTAATTCCTTTATCACTTTTTCACCTATAATATCCCTTCTTTCATCTTTATTCTCATCATAATACAATTTCACCATTGTCATTCATATATAATCATTTCATCAATCAATTTGCCAGAGGTCGAACACCTTTGGACTTAGCCTAAATCGTATATTACAATAGTTGTATTTCATATCATACAAAGAATAATCAAGTATACATCAACTTAATCACTCAAGGTCAAAGAAACATGCATCATGAACCTTTCTCAACAATAATAATCATTAAAACCTATATTTACAACAAAGGAAACACACTATCTTGCTCTCACGAGTACAAAATATCTGCTATGTTCTAGTGATAGGATAGAGCTCTTCTTACCTCAATAAAATGATTTTGTAAGGGTCTTGTGAAGGATCTTGCTTAAAGACTGAGTTCTCCACAAATATTACAAGAAATCTTTTTTAGAGGTGAGAAACAAGAAAAAAACTAAAGAAATAAAGAACCAAGCTTTAAGAACTTACCAAATAGCAAGAGAATGAGCTTCTAAGCTCAGATTGGAAAGAGATTGGGTTTTGTCAAGAATTTTCTGAGAAAATGAGGAGAGAAGTTAGAGGAAATGGAGAGGGGTCATAAACTTGGATTATAATCCAAGTTTCTTAACTTAAAAACTATTAAATACCTCGCAACTTTACTGAGCCTATCATTTGATGGATATGGATGGTAAGTCCCACATTCGGTCCATAAATGGGAAATTCTAAAATGAAATTCGATCCGTAAATGTTGGTAGCTACAAAGGGTCTCGCTCAGGCAAGACATGCCTCACTAAAGCGAGACAAATTTCTGGACTAGGCATTCCAAAGCATTCTCGTTTAGGCGAGCTGAGTCTTGCCGAGGTGAGAAGGGATAATATCACCCCAATTATCTTCAAGTTCAGACGAGAAGGCATAGGATGAATAATGAGCTCTCTAAACTCATTCTCGCTCAAGCGAGAATAACCCTCGCTCACGTGATAATATTAGAAAAATTGAGAAAAATCATTGTCTGATGTTTTCGCTTAGGTGAGAGAGGCTTCCACCAAGTCATCTTTTCTCGAGTTTTGAGGAGTATTTAAGGAATTTTCATTCTAAAACTTGCATTACAATCCAAATAATCTTTTCTCTCACTTTTCTCTGATCTTTCATCTTCCATCCTCAGAAAAACCTTCCTTAAACCCCAAGCCTTCTTTAAACCCAGACTTAGACTTTTGTTTTGATTGAATCCAAGTAATCTTTTCAGATCTCAGTTCTCCAACCTCATTCTATTATATCTGTTTTCTATTTTCTAAAAAGTTCTCACTTGTGGTATCTAGGAAGAACTTAGTCCCTTGGACGATAACCTTCATAAATTTTCTTCCAAATCTTCTCATTGAGGTAAGGAGGCTTTATCCCATCATTAGAGTATAATATATATATTTTGTACTCATGAGAGTAAGATGGTGTGTTGTTTTCTTATTTGCAAATATATGTTTGAATGAGATTTTAATTGTTGTGAAAAGTTGATGATGCATGCTTGGTTGACATTGAGAGATTATGATGTACTTCCTTAAATATATGTGATGAGGACTTAGTCTAGAAGTGTCTTACTGTAAATATGATTTGTTTAACTGAACGATGAGAATGGAATGAAAGAAAAAGTATTATGAGTAAAAAATCATGAAAAAAAAAGTATTGAGTAAAAAGTGATGAAAGAATTAGTGTGAATAGTTACAACGATACACTGAGGTATATAATATGGAGCCAATTGTAGAAGTCTAGGATGCTGAATGACATTCACTTGAGTGTGAAATTTATTAATTATGCGACTTAAGTATATGTGCTTTGAATTATTGATATATTTGTTATTGTGTTTGATATGTTAATGTTTTAAAATTAATTATGTTTTGAGTGATGAGGAGGGAACTTATCCTTACTAATATTTTGCAGGAAACTAGGATGATTGACCCTTAGAGACCGATTAGGTTGTCTGAATGATTTGTAAATAGTAGACTTAATAATGTAAATTTGTGGTAGATAGTAATAGTGGGTCTGGAGATGTTTTTACCTTAGAAATAACAATAGAGTATAATGTTTCTTTTGGTTACCCAATTAGTGGTAGAATCCATCACACTTAGCCTACATATTTATAGAGGGATGGTCTGAATGCCAAATGCAATAAACTATGAGTGCACCTTCCACGATAACGATCATATGGGAAGACCGATCACGTTTACTCAAGAGCAGGTGCCTGGCACAGAGGTCATTGCCGACAATGGAGATCATTATGACGAGGACTTGACATTAGAGGAATTGACAGAGATAGAGTACTGGTTTGGGGACAACGATTAAGATCGTGTTCTCAGTGTATTTTTGATATTGTAAATATGTAAACTAAGTCTTAATGTATTTTGATAATGGTATGTAATTATTAAACTTTTGCACATCAATAAAAAATAATTTATGTATATTCCTTATTTGTTCCCGTGTAAATTTATTTATTAAGGAATAATTTATCTTTTTTTGCTTTTGAAATACCCTTGTTTATATTTTTTTTAAACTCGAATCATGCAAAAAAAATTAAATTTATTACATTTTAATACTATACGTATAAGAACTTTATTTTATTTTTCATATTTTGTCATAAAATTATTATTTTTACTTAAAATTGAATTAAGAAATTAAGAATGTTACATGTGTCAAGAAAAATGATGTAATTGGTTTAATTTTTGTGTACCTAAGCATTGGGTAATGATTAAGTATAATATTTGAATATGATTAATTAAACACAACCTATTGTTAATGGAAGGCTAATAGTACTTACAGAAGTTGACGGTGATGAAGAAGAAAGTGATTATTAAAATATTAACTTAGCAAAAAATTTAGTAGAAGACGAGAAAACAAAAAATGTCAAAGAATATGACACAGATGATGAATAATTAATATTGTATCCTATTTTGTTAGAATAAACTTTTTTTTTCTAAACTTGAAGAGAAATTGTTACTAGCCATTTTATATTTGTAAAATTACATTTTTTACATGTATACTATTTTAATTTCAATTATGATATAATAATATCAATACATAAGTATGATAATGAAAATCATGGAGACTCATTTGAATTTTTAAAAAAATTATAAAATTGTTAGAAATAATTTACAATATTTTAATTATATATTATAAGAGTATTTTAAATTTTAAACTTAACTCTTCATAGGTTAGATTATAAGCATCGTTCATCAAATTTTACTCAAGTTAGGTAACGATCACAATTTTTAAACTTATAAATTAATTTACACGCCTAAAAACTAAGTGAAAGAGATAAAAAATTTTAAATAAATTAAATTTATTGATTTTAGGAAATAAATGTTTGATGTAAAAAAAAAACTTACATGATATAATTAAAAAAATAATAAAATCATAAGTCATTTCCGATCAATATATACATAAATACGTACTAATTTTTAAACTAGAGCTTTATTTAAAAAGAAAAAAAATCTTAAGACTATTTTGAAGAATTATTATTTTTTATCATATCAAGTGATTTTTTATATTATATTATTTTAAATTTTAATTTTTATGTGTTTTAATTTTATTTGATATAAAAATATTTATTATCAATAATTATGATATTTACTGTTTTATAAATTTATAAAAAATTTAAAGTAATGTATGAAAATATTCAATATTTTTCTCCCTTTATTGATTTTTTTAATTTAGTTTAGATGTGAGACGACCCTCCTAAAATAAATTAATTTTTTCTATGAAAAATAACTAATAGTAAATTATTGACCAATGAAGAAAAAATTAGGAGAGGAATGATTAACCTTTCTACTTGCCCTAATGCGGTGAGACACTTGAAATTATTAAGCATGTTCTCCAAGATTATTTTTATACTAGAAATGTTTGAAACCATTTTATTTTACCTAGTTAAATTGTTTTTTTTTTTAGTAGTGATGTATTGAGTGTTGGTTTTATGTGTCAATTAATTAAATTTTGGAGAGTTTAAATGATGTAAGTTGCAGGATATCTCGCTATAGCGAGGTAGAACGTCCAGAATCAGGTTTTTTTACGTTCCCTCGCTATAACGAGGAGCTCTCGCTATAGCTAGAATAACATATAGCAAAGGAAAATTTTGTTTGATTTTTCTGCTACTGCGAGAGATAGCTCGTTGTAGCGAGAATGTCGTAAGTTAAGGGGTATTTAAGGGTTTTTAACCTAGAAAACTTGGATTATAATCTAAGTTTTGACCTCTCCCCTGTCCTCTCTGACTTCTAACCCTCCATTCTCATAAAATCTTCCCTAAACTTCGACTTTCCTCTGAATCTGGGCTTGGAAGTTCACCCAATCAACTCCGGGTAACTTCTTGGAGCTTAATTCTCTCATTTTTGTTTGTTTTATATGTTTCTTCCTTCTCAAAATGCTCTCTTTTGTGATATCTAGGAAAAGTTTAGACTTTTTACTGAAACCCCTCATAAACCCTCCTTCAAAACTTTGTTTCAAAATAAGGAGAGCTCTATTTTGCTATTTTAAGCATAGTGAATATTTTGTACTCATGAGAATACTTTTGTGTGTTTTCTTGTATGTAAATATATGATTAAATGATATTGGATTGTAGTGAAAGGTTATTTAAGCATGTTTGGCTGATTTTAGGTGTTTGTACTATATTTGGTAGTATGCATGTTTTGAACTTAGTCCGAGAGTGCTTTACTAAGCACGATCTTTTACTTGAATAATAAGATTGACACTAAAAAGAATATGGGATGAGTATAAAGTGTTGAATGGATCTAGTGTGAATAGTTATAGAGATACACTAGGGATATAGAGTCCGGAGGCGATGGAAAATTTGGAGGAAACATAGGGTGGTGAGCGACATACGCACATGTATACACACTTTTTCTAAGAGCGAATGGGTCATATGGCCTTACACTCATTTCCTAACTATACCTTTGCTAAGGGGTTCGTTATTGTACATGATGTATCTGTATGCATGGGCTAACTGACGACTATTTACCTGATTATGTAAAACCTCAAGAACTGCTGGAGGCATCGTATATTTGCGATCACAGTATTAGGAGTGCGTATTTGCAAGAGAGGAACATAATGACTTGTGATGGAATGCATATATATGTGATATATTGCTTTTAAGATTAATATTATTATGTCTTCTCATGTTTCATGATTATGATCGTGTTGTGTTATTGCCTTTAAAATAGTGCTATGTTTAATTGATAAGATAAATGTTTATCTTTACTAAATATTTCAGGGAATAAGGATGTCGGTACCACAAAGATAATTTAGATTAGTAGACTATCTTGTTAGTTGTAGAATAAATTATGAATTTAAGGAGTATCAACGTTGTGTGTTTTTTAACTTTAATATGGATTGTGAGGATGATAATGTATGGCTGTAGAAATGAATGTAAATTATAATGTTCCTTTTTGAGTTCTCTGTAAATAGTCATATCCATCATATCCTTAGTTTTAATATCTACCAATGGACAGTTAGGCCCTTAAGGATTGTAAATAATGTTTTTATCTTCCATGATATTTTTGAGAGACTCATCTAGTATACATTTAAGAGATTTTCCAACATAGAGGTTGTGGCAAATTCTGGTGATGCCTACCTCAGAGAAGATAAAGAATTGACTACTGAGGATTCGGCCGAGATATAGGGCTGACACAATATTGATGACTAGGACCAAGTCTTCAGTGTATGGGTGTGAATGGGGACTGCTCATAGGACTTAACTTATTTTGGTTATGTAAATATTTATTCTAAGTCTTACAACTTTTTGATTCACAATTTGTAAATTATTACAATGTTCATATGTAAATGAAATTTAGTATATGTATGTTTCAGTTAAATATTTCAGTATAGTATAATTACTAAGTCATGATTTACTTTGTACACTTTACTCTCTTGTTAATTTTGTGAACAAATTCATCCATAGAAAAATTATAATTTCTTCTAAATTTTATGTTATTTGTTTTAATTAAAATTTATTTTTATGTTCTCTGAAAATCTACAAATTATAAGGTATTTGAGAAGATAAAATTTAGAGACAAGTGAGTTATTGGAGTAGCTGGTTTTAAATTTATCCTCCTTCTTCTTCTTTTTTTTTTTTTTTTGCAAGATTCATTGTTGGAATAGATTGTTTAACATATTTGGAAGGATAGGAATGCTTTTATTTTTCAGGCTTGCTCTTCTAGCCTAATAATGGTTCATATTTTTTTTTTCTGACTTTGGTTTCTTTAATTTTTGTTGCAGGAATAGTTCTACTTGAAATGGATTCCTGCAACAAGGCTTGCTAATGATCAGAGTCACATGAAATAGATTCCTCCAAACTCTGGGTCAAATTGAACGTGGATGATGTTTTTTCCTATGTTAATTTGTTGTTTGTGGAGAGCTTATATGTGATTGTCAAGGCTAATATATAGTTACATCCTATATTATAATTGATCCTTATTCTTGTTCTCTCCTAGTTGCTGAATGATAGAGTATTTACTTTGGGGTATAATTGGTGTTGCATAAAGACTTTCAAGTTATTTGGATTGAAAATAACTGGAATGAGGCTCTCCTTGTAATTTTAAAAGTTCAATTTTATTCCCATCCATTATTATCTTTAATTAATAATATTAGGGAGTTATTAAAATCTATTAGATTTATTAAGTTTACTTATGTTTGTAGAAAACTTAATTAATCTGCCAATAAATTAGTTAAATTAAGTTTCGAGAAATTTATGCCTTATTATCTTGAGCAAACTATTATTTTTTTTAAATCTTAAGAAGTTTCTTTTAAGTTTGTTATTTTAGACTTAACTCTTTTGTTCAGTAAAAAAATAAAAAATAACAACATTATTTATGGTTAGTTTTTTTCTTAATTTAAAATTAAAATTAACAATAAAATTACTAAATAAAAAAATAAAACTAGAAAAGAGTACGTAGCAGAAGATACCAAAAATTTACTCACACACCTCTTATCTTTATATTTATTTTTTGTTTTATCTTTCTTCCCTTTACTTATTTTATACTAAAAAAATAGGTGTGAACATCAATGTGAAGGAGTGAAGGCTGAGAATTCAACAAGTGGCACAATTTACCCCTTTTTTTCTTTTTCTTTGGTCAAGAGTGACAGAATTTATCTTCAGTCTTGCTTTGAAAACAGTAACACGTTCAAATTTCAACAACTATTTATTTCAAAATAACCATTTTGATTCTCTCTCTAGAAACCCCAGATTATTCAAACAATTATTTTCAACAGTCTTATCTAATTTTTACGCATAAATATAATTTGTAAAAAAAATAAAATAAAATTGATAGGTGGAGTTTGTTGTACACGTTTACGCTTTACAGCTGCTGCGGCTTGACCAATTTCTGAAAATCATTTCCAATGTTATAAATATTTATAAATAAAGACCAAGAAAAGATAAGAAAAAAAAGAGTAACAGAAGAAGAAGAAGAAGAAAATGGTGATGGGAGTGCTTCCAAAGAGAATAATACTGATGCGGCATGGAGAATCACAAGGGAACCTCGACACAGCGACGTACACAACCACCCCCGACCACAGCATTCCCTTGACCGCCCAAGGAATCGCCCAGGCCCACCACGCCGGCGCTGAGCTCCGCCGCGTGATGGGCGGCGGCGGCTGCTCCCCTTATTGGCAAGCGTATTTCTACGTGTCTCCGTACACGCGCACCCGATCGACACTGAGGGAGGTTGGTAGATGCTTTTCGAAGAAGAGAGTAATTGGTGTGAGGGAAGAGTCGCGGATTCGAGAACAAGATTTTGGGAACTTTCAAGTGGAAGAGAGAATGAAGGTCATCAAGGAAACTCGCCAACGCTTCGGTAGATTCTTCTATCGCTTCCCCGAGGGAGAATCCGCCGCCGATGTTTTTGATCGCGTTTCAAGTAACTATCTCTCTTCTTCCTTTTCTTTTCATCCACTGCTTCGTTCTCAACCATCTTTATTTGATTCCTAAAATCTCACTTTACTCTTTATACGTCTTTTATTGAAGTCAAGAATTCAAGATTTTTTTATATAAAATTGAAGACTAAATTCACCTATACTTATTATAATTTAAAGAATTTAAATAAATATTTACTTCATTTTAAAGATTGTATTGCTGTATTTAGTAATTTTAATTATCAAATTAAGTGATAATATTTTAAATATTGAATTAATGTTTTCTTTATTAAAAAATACTTATGTGATATTTAATCCTAAATTAATTCTTTGAAGATGAAATAGGCTTGAGTAGAGTAAAATAGTATTATATTTTATTATTTAAAATATTTGAAATAGGATGAATTGGAATGTGATGCAATTATAATATCTTATTTTATTTATTATTATTTTTCCTCCTTAGTATGGAGAGTGAACTTGAATATGAGAGAGTATATTTGTTTTGTTCCATATATTCTATTTTACTCATTGATAAAAATATCTGAAGAAAGTGGTCTAGATCTAGATATGTATTTCATGAGTCAAATTAATTATTAAAATTTGTGGCATAAGAATTGATTTTCATTTCAAAAACTAATATGACAGATGCTAAGGACTAATTTGATTACTTACCCGTATCTTTTTTATTGGCTGTGATGTTTCTTATTTGATTGAGTTGCAGGTTTCTTTGAATCTCTATGGAGGGACATAGACATGAATAGGCTTCGTCATGATCCTTCGAATGATCTGAACCTGATAATTGTGTCTCACGGGTTAACATCACGAATTTTCCTAATGAAGTGGTTCAAGTGGACGGTTGAACAGTTTGAGCACCTCAATAATTTTGGAAATTGTGAGTTCCGTGTTATGCAATTGGGAAGTGGTGGAGAATACAGTTTAGCTGTTCATCACACAGAAGAAGAAATGCTAGAATGGGGTCTCTCTCCTGAGATGATAGCTGACCAAAAATGGCGTTCCACAGCGTGCAGGGGTGACTGGAATGATCAATGCTCTTGGTATCTTGATGCTTTTTTTGATCATCTTCCTGACTCTGATGATGAAGCTGTGGAAAATGAAGAAGAAACTAATTCTTTTAGTGTATGTGCATAGTGTGCTTGTTTCCCATCTGGGTCTAAGGATTCATTTCTAACATGTATTGGGTTGATTTTTCTTTTAAAAAAATTAATAATAGAAGAAGAAATTTCAATAGAATGTAAAAGGGAAAATCAAGATAATAAAATTGACAATTTGGACGTTCCAATAGATAACCTTTTAATTGTAGGTCGACTAAGCAATTTTACACAGTTAGTAGGAAACTTGCTTTGTATAATTGTATTAAAACAATTCATGCTTCTTTTTGTGATTTTTTATGGTTTAGTCTCAGTTCATTTTTTTTGTTTTTATCGTGTATGCCGACAAGATCACATGAATCTGGACCTTTCTCTTTGTTTATTTTTATACGACAGGGTGATGTCTAGAAACAAAATACAGGTTTTGCACATGACAAAATTTGTTCGAGTCACATGCGAAGTTTTTATATCTATCCGTATCACGTTGTCTTGCAAAAAACTCACGTGAGAGAGGACTTATGAATTTAATAAAATGATTGCTTAGAACTGAAGTTTCTTTTGAAGAGGGCATAGAAATATTTAAATGTATAAAATAAAAAGAACAACTCTAATTTCGGAATTATCAACGAATATAGAGATTATAAGGCCACCCGGCACATTCACACTTGGCTGCTGTATGCTATTCTAATATAAATTAAATTGTTAAACTCCAACAATGTTACAAACGTAAACGTGAAATTAACTAATGGTATTGGAAGTATCACTGAGATCAGAACTCTGTTTCAGAATTGAACGCGGAGGCTTTGCTTCTTCTTGGTCTTGTTCAAAAGAACTTGATTTTGTGAAGGACCAGCTCCTCTTCTTCTTCAACTTCGGTATTGGGGGAATCTCTTCCACTTTCTCATTTATGCTTACCGTTTTCTTTATAGATTTCGTTTGTTGCAAACCTCCCTTTGGCAAAGTTGATGCCACATTCTCTACCGTCACCTCATCACCGTTCATGCATGGGTTTTTCTTCTCTTCAGCTTGTTGTGCATTAGAAGAAATAGAGTCACCAACGATACCTTCATTTGGTGGAAGTGTCTTGTCATCATGATCATCTTTGCTTGGTGTCTCTGATCTTACCTTCTTGTTAGCTTCAGACTCAGAATCTGTTACTGCAAATGAGTTTGAACTGTAACGTGTAGTACGCCCTAAAGTCACCGTTTTTAATGCTTGGGAAGCCAGAGTTTTGGTGATGAAATTGTATAGCCTGTAACAGATACCCATTGGTTGAAGATGGATTTTTCTTTGGTCCATTTGCTAAAACTTTAACCAGAGATAAAGATGTGAAAAGGGTGTTAGGTTGTGTTAATGGGTACGGTGGAAGAAGAGATTCATTAATTCCACCACGAACTAAGAATATAGAAGTCTAAATCGGGAAGTAGATTTTGAAAATACTTGAAAGATATACTTTGCTTTTCTTGGAAGGGATGTTAACTAAAAAGTTTTCAGTCTTTATAAAGTTGCTATTGAATCTGAAAGTAGAAAGCAAGAATATAATAGGGCATTGCTTAATTTTGCATCTCCCACGCTCTGATCATGTTTTTGGCTTGGCAAGAGCACATTTGAGGGATGCAATTAATGAGGACTAATGTAGTAACCAAAATTTATAAGCGTGTTTTAGGGAATCTTTCCAAATTATTAGCAAGGTTGTCAAACTAATACGGAACTGTCAATCTATTTGTAATAATGAATTGCAGGTTTGGAGAATGGAATCACTTTACCCATTCTTCCACGTTTTCTTTATTAATTATAGAGATGTTAGCGAATTGCTTTCCCGTATGGTTTCTATGGATCGAGAAATTATTTTCCAATTTGCCACCAAGGAATGAGACAGATAAGGAGAACAAACGAGCAAAAAGGAAGGGAAAAATAAAATAAAAAATTTCCAAATGGATTTAATTCAAAGAACAAAATTTGGATAGGTTTACACCTATATTTTACTTATTCAGAGGACAATGCTCCAGTGACAAATATACGAATTCCGCTTAACAGTTATAAGTTACAACACAGGAACATCCAACTATCATAAACTTTGGTTTCTTCTTTCAAGGCCATCATGTTTTTGGGGATATCCGTCCACACAGACGCCAGTATGCACCGGGGTGAAACATAGACTTCTCAAATACCCATATATCACGAACAAGAACCTGGAACATAGGAAACTAGCAATCAGGGCGAAGGGAAGGAGACCTTTATCTAAAATAAATAGCAATGCACTGAACTTGAGTAAACAAAATGATGCATCATTAAAACAACATGAAGTTCCCTCTGCCATAACATCATGTCATTTCACTAGAAAATGAATGAGTACCCAACAATGTAAGCCATGCCACATAAAATCAATTCTAAGCCGTTCCCTTCTATTCTTCCTCCGTACTGATGAGCAAGAAGCCAATGAAGAAAGAAGTGACTATCTTTTCCTTGGTGGTTTAATTTAATGGATTTTTATACTTGGCATAATGAAAAAGGGAATGAATATCAAGGAAGGCCCAAAGGATGGAATGGAAGCAAAGAAATTTAATAGCATTACCTCCTTGTTCTTATCTCCAGCTACAACAGAACCTTTTGAGTCATATGCTGCAAATTTCTGCAATTAATATAACATTATTTCACTATTCTGAGTTATTGAAATTCCTGCTACTCATGGGTGTAAATTTTCTGGGATTGGACTAGTTTTACTGTGCATAAAACATACCTGTTTAGCCAAAATCTCAAGAGTAAGCTGAATAAATACTTTATTTAGGTCTTTTCGATCAACTCCAATCTGTAATTGATCAGGAAATCAGCATAAAAATCATTATGTTGAAAAGCAAAATACCAATTTCAAAATGTGCACGCACGAGAGAGTGACAAGTACAACGCAGCATCATAAATAATCTGCTCTGTTGCAAAAAACTAGTCGGTTATAAAGCACATACATACATACTAAGATGACCTGGTCAATTCATTAACACTTCTAGAATTGTCATCATACTTGAAGCAAGGAAATACCAATTACAATTTTGTTTAAATATATAATCCCAGAAAAGGTCAATGCAGCAGAAAAAAAGTTTTGCTCATGGTGCCAACAAGAAATAACAATTACCCCCAGGGACATGTTCAGAGAAACTTTACAAATAAGCCATGAAGTAAAATTCAAAGTTTTCACTTGTAAAATGATCAGAACACCTCCAACAATATATCCTACCAGAGCAAATAATAGCTATATAGTATATATAACTACTAGATCTAATGGGATCAAATTTTGATCAATAATGCCTCAACATTAGCAAGTTGACAATGTCAATTCTTTGATATGCCCCTATGCCAGTAAGGCAGGTGTTCTTTCTCTTATTTTAATATACATGCTACATTATTTTTGAGCCATCATATCATCTTCATCAAATTATAAATACAGTGAAGAAGAATACTAACCAGACGAGCACGCAACGTCCGTATCTTGACAACTGGCTCAACCATTTCCCAATATACCTGGCTCCATGATGCAGTTTCTCTTTGCTTAATTTCATTCTTAAGTGCCTGTGGACAAGAAAATGAAACACAACATTTAATAAATTAAACTATACTATAGAAATTTTGATGAAAAAAATGTAAAGAGCTGCATCATAGCACATATAATCCAGTATGTAAAATCATGCAAAGGAACTGAAGCATACAGAAAACATCTTCTCAGTAACTGATTTCCTTAATGATCTTTTGTCGCCATTAGCTATTAGTGTGTTTATCTGGAGAAAAAAAAAAAAAAGAAACATGAGCATAGACAAGGAAACTGCAAGCATCAAATCACAGTTCACACAAGGTCTGGCAGCGCGACAGAATTTGTTTCTTAAACTAGCATCAAATACTATTTACATATCTGCTTCCCAGGCAGAAAATCTGTTCAATTACATTGATGGATGACACGAGAAAATTAAATCCCCAAGGATTTGAAGTCATCATGACAGTAAATCAAGGATAAATGGGGATTTGAAGTCATCACGACAGTAAATCAAGGATAAAAAAAGATTTCAAGTTTAACAACTGCACATTTTGAGCAAAATATTTACCATTCATTATTTTAACTAATTTTCATCACTTGCATAAAATTAAATTAATTAAAATTTGATTTAAACAGGTTTGATTTGGTCCCCTAGTTCAGATTTCTATGAAGGTGTCCTCATCAATCTTCAAATTGATGTAAAGTACACCCATATCATATGTTACTATTGTTGATTTGGAATTGGCCACACCATTTCCCTGTCAGCAGAGATTGCCACACCAGCAAACATGTTGGCATGCTAGCCAGTTTTACAAATGTGGCACTACCTTTGCTGACACAAAAATAATGCGGCACATTAAAGACTATTTATTTGCATCAATTTGAATTTTGAATAACGAGGGAAATGTTAATTCAAATTGAAAATAGGGGGACCAAAATATAACATGTTTAAAGCTAGAGGGACCAAAAGTGTAATTAATGCAATATTTGTTTTTCCTCTAAATGTATTTTAGTTCTACTAAGTAGCTTAGTAACAAGCAATCAGTAAAAGATTGTTATCAAATGGAAGAATGAGTTGTAAGACAGGAACACAATGGCATTGTTTGATTTATTTAGCAGATCCCACCCAGTGGGAAAGACAACGGTGGTTGTTGTTAGATTCTGTCCACATGAGTTGTAAAACATTAAATCTTACTAAATGTACAAACCTCCTTGTACATATTGACAACCTCCTTATAGAACTGTGTTTTTGAATATCCTGCTTTTCTTAACTTTTGAATAGCATAGGCACTTTTAAGCTGCAACAGAGCAAACGACAAACTCAGATTAAGGTGACGATTGATAGCATCCATTAAAATAACAAGATTAATGTCCACTGTGCAGGTAAAATACTTTCAGTATGATTTCAATCTTCTTTTTCTTTTCTTATCACTCATAAAAGAGAATATTTAGTAGACAGAATGGGAAAAATAGACATCAGACAGAGGAAGGGAAAGCCTCCTTAAAAGGAAGCAACAATCTGCTGTAATTTCCATGATTGGGGTAAAAGAAAAGAGAGAATAGAAAAGAACAATTTAAATCAACAGAAATTATTGGATCAAAATAGTAAGACTCTATTCTCTAAAACAGGAGAACAATGCAAGCAGAAATTAAAATAAGTGATATACATCATCACCTCAAGAATTATGTCATTTTTGGTTCTTCTCCAACCACTTCTAGTGAACCATCTGATACATCAAATATCAGAGAAATTATATAGCAGATCATGATGCATAATTATAATAGTTTACAAGGAAATGTAATACTATACAAGGGTTGCAGGCATGTCAAATTGGTGAAAGAAAATTGCTAGAAATATACTATACATAAATGATTCTTAGCACATACAGCATTATGGAAATGTTAAAATAAACTAACAAAAAGCTATGCTAATTTTAAATTTGTTGTGTGTGTGTGTGTGTGTGTGCATGCCCCTACGCGTGTGTATAATGGAAGAATGTTGGTGAAAAAAAGGTAAGGATAAACAGTGGAGATTTAAAACCATTGTGATCTAACCTCTTCCAAAATGAGATTTTCTCACGAGGTTCATAAGGTTCATAGATAAATCCGGGACTTGTTATGGATATTTGTGCTCCCTGCATCAATGATATGTCAGCAAAGCATCAAAATTATTACCTGATCAGCAAATTAAATGATCACAGACAGCTACGATGGATCAATTTCATTTATGTTATCCCTTGAGAGTAGTATAATATAGTTAAGCAGTAGATAAAAGCTCAAATTCGAATCAACCTAATCATCAACTCTAAAGCATGGGTATGACACTTCCCATGGAATACCAGTACCGTGTACAGGTATGTCGTGGGTACACCTGGGTACGTACCCAAAAAAATTTGCAAAAAAAAAAAAAATTGGGTATGGAAAGTGGGTACGCGAGTACAGTTTGGCTAAGGAAATGGAATTTTTGGACCAAAATTTTAGGGTTTTGGGGTTTTTTTTTGCCCACAAAACTAACGCGGTTGTGTCTTTCTCCCCTCCAACTTCCACATACCCATACTTCCTCCAACCTCCACATACCCACAAACTGCATACTTCTGCTTTTCTCCTCCCATCTCGAACCTCAACCATCAGCCCTCACTGGCAAGCGGCAAAAACAGATAACAGCGATGGCAAGTCTGGCGACCATCTCCAGCAACAGCAAGCCACGAATGTTACAATTTGTGTGCATAATTTTATATACAGTTTTTTCAAATTTATTTTGTATAATTTTCTATGTGTATGTGTGTGTGTATATATATATATATATTAATCGACGTACTTGTACCCTATTTTTTAAGAAAATGCTGTATCGCATAGCCTGTACCAAAACTGTACCCATATCCATGCAACATAGATCACCAACTGTCTAGGTGACTGTTGTAGTGCAACACACACACATGTATGGTGCATGCACTAACATCTAGCACATATCCTCTTTAAAGTTGTTAAACAATGGAGGCTTCTCAGGTGGTCTGCCAATTTAAATGCTAATATGCTATGAATATTATGAACTTTAGAATTTATGAATGATCAAATTCAAAATCTTTGTAATGCCGCTTAAATTTAATTAAAGCAAACTGAACATCGGTTAGGTCCCATGAACCTAAGTGGACAAGTCCAATCCAACTCAGTCATGGGCATTGGATTTGGAAAACATATAGCAAGAAAAATAAGAAGGGGCACAATGAGAATTAGAAGAGAGAAATTAGTCATGAAGAGCAGATTGTCATGTAATGTTTCATATAGTGGGAGGAAGAGAGAGAACAGATCAATTATGGTTCCTTTTTTTTTTTTTTTCTGTTAGTAGTGAGTAAGGGTGTGAACCTTTGTGGGAGCTTCACTCTGGGTATTGCAAATTGATTCTGACAGTGGAGCTTCTCATAATTTCATTCCAATAAAGATTGTGGAATCCTTGGGGTTTAAAGTATGGCAACACGACCAAGGTGGGAGTCAGATTAGGAGACGGGCCTTGAATTTGGAAAACATATAGTAGGAAAAATAAGAAGGGGCAGAATGGGAATTAGAGAGAGAAATTAGTCATGGAGAGCAGATTGAGGTGTAATGGTTCATATAGTCGGGGGAAGAGAGAGAACAGGTCAGTTATGCTTCTTTGTTTTTTTTTTTTTTCTGTTGGTGGTAGTAGGCAAGGGTGTGAACCTTTGTGGGAGCTTCACTCTGGGTATTGCAAAATTGATTCTGCAGTATTTTCTTCTTCATTAATAATATAGTCTATATCCTTTTGATTTTGTCTCTGACAACATCTTAGGTTCCAGTCTCCCTCTTTATTGAAGAGGAAGAAAAAAACTCCTGGTTGTTTAAAGAACCCCTTTACTTCAGTTGATAATTTTTTTTATAGAAAGGAAACATGAGATAATGATTAATAAATTTAGCAGTTCAATTCAATTAGTAAAATAAAATAAATTAAATGGCTACATAATCTGGTATACAAGTACAGAAATGAGAGCAATAGTAACTGTTAAGATGTCCCACATTTGTTAAGAATAGAGTCAGAATACTCCTTATAAGGGTTAGGAGAGCTAACTTTAGGAGTGAGTTAGACCCAAGTTTCTTAACATGGTATCAGAGCCTATCCAGTTTGAACGTTGGGCTGCCCACAGATGTCAAGTCATATTAGGTCCACCCATGTAGATGTCCAGTCCTAAACGTGAGGGGAATGTGTTAAGATGTCGCATATTGGTTAAGAATAGAGTCAGGCTAAGGTTAGGGCTAGGGTAGTCCTCCTCCTATGAGCTAGCTTTGCTTTTGGGAGTGAGAAACATTAAACATCAAATGAAAGATAGAGGAAACAGGTACCATCCTAAATACAACAAAACTCACCTCTTTATCAATCCAATATAATAATCAAAATTTGATAAAATGTATATAGATTATACCATATAACATGAAGAATAGCAGTAAACACTAGATCATCATAAAATGATGAGAAGAAAATTAAGAATGTACCATTTGTCGTGCTTGTGGTGAAGCTCTGGCTTGAGTAGTTACCATCCTCTTATCATTCAAGAAAATAGACAACTCAGCAGCCTAAAAAAGACAACAATGAAGGTTAGAAAGTCAAATCCCAGAAAGCTAAAATTCAAACTCCTGATGAGACATTAGAATGTTCAAGAATATTCACCATCGTAGATCGTAGTGTCAAAGGTTTTACACCACCAAAGGGAAAGCCATCGTAGCCCTTTAACAAATGAGGATAGAAGCTCCTGAAATTACCCTCAGAACCTGATCAAGCAGAAGTAACACGAACCGTGAACAAATTGAAGGTTAAAGCCCAATTCTGAATCATTCAAATGCATGGCTCTCTCTTATAAAATCTCTTTCCAAAATACGTAGGACAAAAAAGGAATCTATGTTGAAAGAGATTACCGTTTGATAGAGCAGAGGAATAACTCTTGCAGCTACCGAGTCTGTAAAGGAAAATTAGAAGAATGTATCATTTCAAACTGAAAACAATGGTTTGTCTTCAACGGCAAACGTGCATTTTCTGAGAAAACAATGCAACTCACAGATACGAAGAAGATTCTCCATTTTGAGATGAACGATAGAGGGTGCGAACTATGTGTAAGCGTTTGAATGGCGTCATCATCTTCGACTTCGACGCAGAAACATCACAGTGATCACAGATGAACAACAACACCGTTAAAGATTTTCCAAGGGTTTATGCTTTCAACTCCGTTAGTGAGAAAATCGAAATGCAATCGAGTAGGCCTGTAACACTCTAGGCCCATTCCTCCTCAGGTTGGGCCTCTCCAGGCCATCTCACAGGATGCTCAAAATTTAGTATTTTTGGGCTTGGGCCATTATTATCTTTCTTAATATTTTTTTAACTCCTGACAAAAAACAATTATATGTTTTATCTATAAATTTTAAATCATTCGTTCTCTGACTCTGACCAAAAAAAGAAAAACCATTCCTTCATATGAACTTGATTTCTTTTTCATGTTTTTGCGCACAATTTATAACGTTGTTGTGAAAAAATATGCAAATTATCTTTGATAAAAAATAATGGATCTTAAAAACAAAATATCATTCTAAACAAGATTTTGTACAAAAATTCATATATAATTGATTCGTAAATTAATCAAATTCCTCTTTATTTTATTTTATATTTTTAGTAAGTACAAGACAATAAGGTACAGTTGCTATGTGTACTACTTGTTTGTTTTCTCTTCTAAAGAACCTGTTAACAAAATTCACGCTTCCAATTTTGCTTTGTCTCTAATTGACATGTTTTAGTGCTGGTTTGGCACATTAGCTAAATAAACTCACGGGTACCCCAAAAAATAAACAAATAAAAATAATCAAATGTTCACAGCAGATAAAACACACACACAATATATGGACTTGGTTAATGCATCTATCTTTTCACTCTCATTGGATTGCACAGACACAGTTTTCATTGCTGTGTGTAAGGTTCACGTGGAGAGCAATGGAGGAGAAGCAATAAAATCTCGTGGAGATGCAAGCCAAGTTGATCATCTCTTAACTTATGGAATAGTCTAATTTCTATAGTGCAATTAAGTTTGGTTTTTCTTGAACGGCATAAGGATAATAAAATGGTAATGCAAAGCAAAAGGAACGGTTTCCTTTTGGATGTAGTTGCTTTCAAACTAAATCATAAGCAAGCTTTTCCTTTCTTATTGGTAATTCATATTTAGCCATTTGAAGCAACCAAATGGGTGTGCAATTCATGCATAAAAGGCACGCATAAAGCTAGATATAATTGGTATCTTTTCTGTCTCTGTTGTTGGGTTTTGGCTCATTGCACATGAGAAGTGAGAAGTGAGAGTTAAGTGCCATGGTTTCTAAGAAGGTTCTTTTTCAAGTTTTCTTGTTTTGCTTCTGTTCGGCTGTGGCAAATTCGGTTGAGTTCAGTTACCCAGCAGTTTTCAACTTCGGTGATTCAAACTCAGACACAGGTGAACTTGCTGCAGGGTTGGGCTTTCTACTTGCCCCACCTAATGGACAGAACTACTTCAATTCTCCGTCTGGAAGGTTCTGCAATGGTCGTCTCATAGTTGACTTCCTAAGTAAAGTTCTTATCTTTCATGAATTTTTCTTATAGCTAGGCAAATGCTAACCGATATCCTTATTTTGTATTTACAGTTAGTATTATAGTATTTTTCTTTAAGAAACTGGTTAAGGCATGAAAAATACAAAGTTTTTTTATCATTATTAAAATTTGTTATTGATGCATTCTCATTGTGATTTTTAATACATCTCTTATATGATTTTTAATAATAATAAAAATTATTTATTGATCTGTAATGATTAGCAAGTCCCTTATAGTTATTAGAAACAGTGGTCAATATTAATAATCCCGATGAGTCTCAATGCCAGATTTAGTTAATATTTTCCAATTCCTTCTCTATAATTTAGGACGTCTGGACATTTTATTTAATGTGTGTGAATTCATTTTCTTGAAGAGGGTATGTTAGTGGCAATTCTTCAGCTGCATGTAACAGTACTCACTGATTACTTTAAATTTAGAGAACGGATTAATTTGATTATTTATAGCATATGGCAATGATTCTCGTCCATAAAGAGTGTGAACAAAACATCTAAGCTACATAATTGAGGTAATTAAGCATATATATTGATAGTTCCATATTCATTTGGTTGATTACTGCAGTGGATGCAATGAAATTGCCATTCTTAAATGCCTACATGGATTCAGTGGGTTTGCCAAATTTTCAGCAAGGATGCAACTTTGCAGCAGCAGGTTCAACAATCCTTCCAGCCACTGCAAAATCCATCAGCCCATTTGGCTTTGGAGTTCAGGTATCTCAGTTTCTGAGATTCAGAGCTCGGGTTCTAGAATTGCTTGAAGGTATATGATAAATTAATCAAATATCTTCTCATTACTTTGGTGTGAAAATCTAGTATGCTGTTTATCTCATTCATTCATTTGAAGGAAAATTATATTGATAATGATGTTTCAGGCAAGAAATTGGATCAATACATCCCATCTGAAGATTGTTTTGAGAAGGGGTTATACATGTTTGACATAGGCCAGAACGATCTTGCTGGTGCATTTTATTCAAAAAATTTGAACCAAATACTTGCCTCAATTCCCACAATTCTATTGGAATTTGAAACTGGAATAAAGGTTGGTGTCATTGTGTAATAAAATAACAATGATTTGGTACATTTTTTATTCAAATAATTTTATCCTAAAAATCTCTTCAATTCCACAACATAAAATAGTTTTACTGAAATCAACATTCACTCTCTGCTTTGTGTGCTAGAAACTCTATGATCACGGGGCTAGGAATTTATGGATACATAACACGGGTCCATTGGGATGCTTGCCTCAAGTTGTTGCCAAATTTGGCACTAATCCATCAAAGCTTGATGAACTAGGATGTGTTAGTTCACACAACCAAGCGGCTAAAACCTTTAATCTACAGCTTCAAGTTCTTTGTAATAAATTGAAGGGCCAGTATACGGATGCAAATATTACATATGTTGATATCTTTACTATAAAATCAGACCTCATTGCAAATTATTCTAGACATGGTAAGTGCAATTTAAGAAATTATTGTTGTCTCATCTTTATTCCACTTTATTATTGATTTTGCCTCTTTTTTTTTTTTTGGATTATTACTATTTCCAAGAGTTTTTTATGTTAATTTTTATAGATTATGAATTCCTCATCATATGTGACATGATTTGACGATGGAAGAATATAAAATAATGATTTGTACATACATTGCATAAAACTTCATGGAAATTCATTTAATTCTTCTTGAGCTTTGTTTTCTCTAGAGCTTCCTTCCTTCTTTAACCCAGTAATCATTCTAATTGCAACAAAATCTTTAGGTTATCTTATCATATACGTTTACAATCATTAAAATGCTAGAATTTTGTCCAAGCCAATTTCTGAGATTATATGTTTGCAGGGTTTGAACAACCCATTATGGCTTGTTGTGGATATGGAGGTCCACCATTGAACTATGATAGTCGAGTTTCTTGTGGTCTAACAAAGATCTTGAACGGAACCACAATAACAGCAAAAGGTTGCAATGACAGTAGTGTGTATGTAAACTGGGACGGGATTCATTACACTGAGGCTGCAAATCAGTATGTGGCATCACAAATTCTCTCTAGAAATTACTACAACACTCCTTTGGCAGACAAAATGCCCTTCCTTCTCTAGCTCAACTTTTAGATCCCTATCTGTATATTCTTATAATAATTTCATTCTTTCTGTGCTGGTGTAGTGAATGGAATAGTTGATTGTAACATTGAATACCAGTCAAGGTCCTACAAACGAATATGCTTTGATTGGATCAACTGACTTTGTGACATGGCCAATGGAAAAGTTTCTATCAAACTTATTTGGACTTGTCATATATAAATACTTACTAAAAATTAAAAGTTTTCATAGCTTTATAAAATTGGCTTATGGTGCCCCTATAAGTTCCTTTAAACTTAATGTTATAAGAGGGTGTTGAAGTATATACATCAATAGTGTGTTTAAAAACTTGTTCAAAAGTTTGTAGACGTGAATCCAATACAGAAACTACAACTAGTAACATTGATGTAAATGAAAATTGATTAACGCTAACAAAATGCACTAGCAATTTAAGAAAAACTAGGAACCTTGTTATCTAATAGAATTTCCCGGGGGGAAAAAGAGAAGGCACTATGGCAAGATAGCTCGTTGAAAGATAGTTTTGAATAACATTTACTAACCCGTAGAATATGTTGATGTTCTTCGGATTAAGAAATTCATTTGGAAACTGTATAAGGCTGCATTTGATTCAGCATATATTCTTTTTCTGTTTGCAAAATTGCCTTTTTTTTTCTACTTCATTTCTCTTATCGGAGTTTTTCATGCTTGATTAGAGTTGCATTACACAGTACGGCAGACAACATAACCGTTGTTCTAACAATTGAAAAATTGTCGGTTATATAGAGAAAATTTTTAAAAAAAATGTCAGCAGAGAGAGGACATAACTGGCACATTAAAATCGATCAATTCAAATACTATGGAATTGCATTTACAAGCGAAAACTCTGATCTTATTCTTCATCTTTCTCAAACTCAATTGTAACATGAGGATGGTTACAACTGCATATTATACATCTGAATTTAAATACTGAGAGAATTTGGAAGACTAGGTCTAGTTGTATACTTTTTTTTATTTTATTTTTTGGATACATAAGCATAGTATTGTGCCATAGGAACAACAAATGCAATGACCAACAAACCTCCAACAACAAGAGTGAATTGTCCACGCTTCTCTTCTGTCTCTTCCCTGGTTTTGAAGTTAGACTCGCGTTTGTTGTCTTGAAATTTTGGCCCACCAGGATCTGGAAGGCCATCAATGGCAGCAACTAGCCGTTTAGCAGTGCTAAAAATGGCTTCATTATACTTCTCTTCCGTAGCCAGTACTGCATATGAAAACCAATATAGGTAGTTTTGCAACCCCTCAAAAAAATAAATGATCATAGCTGCTCCTGATTGATTAAAACTTCAGAAGATTGACAAGTTTTACAAATAATGCAAACTTGGAGACTATCAAAATAGTATTAGTAGTAGTACGTTTACATTCAAACGAGTAAAAGTATAAGGAGGTGGATAGTAACTTAATGCCAGAATCCAGAATATCCAAAATGCCCATCGTATGTGTTGTCATTTTTAGATCTAGAAACATCCCCTACAGTTAAAATTAGGTACTCTACTGAAAGAAAGGTTAGAACTTGATGGGGACATGAATTGGAAATTTGAGTCTCAACTGATAGGATTGGGGCACAGTGACATAAAAATTCTATTGTAATTCTCAGACTTGTGACATTCCATGAAAAAAATTTGAGGCAACCTACACTTACCTAAATTATTAAAAGGAAAAAATATAACGTATGCTGACATGTAACTCATATTTTCACATTATGCAGACAAATGGTTCACATTTTTTGCCTAACCTTGGATTTGTTTGTCCAAAAGATCTTTGAATCGAAATTCTCATACGTCCTTTATTGTACTAGAAGTGCATGTTATAGCATACTCATGTCAAAGAAAATTGCTTCAAAGTTTGTAAATAGATGACAATCATCAATTCACGTTTGCCATATTTGTTAGTGAAAAGACTTCAACTCCAAGCCAGTTTTGGAAGTTCTTTGAAACCATTAGGTGATATATGAAACAGCAAAACGTGGAGAATTAAAAGTACCTGGAAGGTTCTCTGTGACAGTGGAATCAAGGATATTTTCTCCCACAGCTTGTACAAAAGCTGGGCCACCAGTGATTGCTCCTTCTTTCTGACTCGTGACAAGAACCACAATACCCTTGTTGTCACCCTCTTCTACAGAAGGATACCAACGCTCCAAAACTTGGTCAGCATACTCAAACGCATCAGCTTTGCTCTACAACCAACCACATTATAAACAACAACAAAAAATAATCATTTTCTTTGGTCCTTTCATGCTCCATTTTAGTTCAAGCAAAGAACATGTACAAGGGGGCACAAGCCTAATGTTTGATTAATTCATGTGAAAGCACATGGATTATGAAATCAAAGTATTAATGTCAACATAAAAAATTAAAAACATTTTATTCAAGCATATAGTTGTGTAACTAACCGTTAGTTTTCTAACTGTAATAAAATTGATGTGGAAGTTCTTCCTTGATTCCAAATCAGACAATAACTGCTTCAAATCAGACCTTGTCACTCTACTAAGCACACCTGCATCGTCAAAAACATAAGAATCTTTGGGCGGACCTTCACTAAGTACATCAAATTCTGATGCTATTGCATTGCCACTGTGCAAAAGTGGGCTAAAGTTGAGCGCCAAGGATATAGCCAAAGCTGCTAGGCCTTGTTGAGCAAGAGTGAACCAGGTTGTGCATGAAGGGGATGATGGCTTGAGAGATGAAGTTTGGTTCTTTCTGAGAGTGGAAACAATGGGTTTACAGCAAAAGAGAGAATTTGACTTGGGTTGGAGAGAGGGAGGGAAGAGGGTTCTTGAGGGTGAAGGTTTGATGTTGAGGAGGGAAGAGAGAGAGTGAGGAGGAAAAATGGTTCCCATGGGGAGGAATGGATCAGCAAGGATTCAAGTGCAGAAAGATTCTTCTTCTTCTCTTCCACTTTTACATCACTTTGTGTCCTCTCATGTGGTTCAGATTGTGGGTGGTTTGGATTGGTTGGTTGGCTCTGTTTGAAAGAGGATAACGTCTATTAGCCATGTGGGTCTTTTAGACTTTTCCAAGCCACTAGAAATTATCATTTTTCTCTAGTAAGCATGCACTATAATTATTTATTTATTCATCAGTACTTTAAAAAAATTATCATTATTTTAAGAGGAAAAAAAAATAAATATATATATATATATATATATATAGTTGAATAGGACTGAAAAAATTTGTCTGTCTATTTTGATACATTATTTTATCTTATTAATTCAAGAAATTTACTTAATGAAATGACTTCAAGTGCCCCTTAGGATGCTGGGTTGAGTAAATTCCAAAATCTATCTATTTTACATGAAACTGAAGATCATCAATATTGTGTTTGTGTCTCTATGGTTTATCTTTGATGGCCATTCTTTTCTCCACTTTTCCCACACTCAGCGTCAGCAACAAGAAGTACTTCTCTTTGCCCACAAAACCCATAAACAACCTCACTTCCAAACGGCACCTAATCCTCCAAACTTCTTTCCTCTGCATTGGCATTGGCATTAGTCTAACTCCTCAACTCTCACTTGCTCAAGAGGCGCCCTCTGAATCGCTTATTTCTAGCGTTGAAAATACCAAATCTTGGTTTCAGTTCTACGGCGATGGGTTTTCCATTCGAGTCCCACCAGAGTTTCAGGACCTCATGGAACCTGAGGTACATTCATTCACGACCCAATCAATAAACCCCAGTTACTACTTTTCCTTTTGGGTAGTTAAGATTAATAATGTCCCTTTCAATCTTGAAAATTCAAGTTCAAGTTGAAGCATTTCAACAGCCAGCTAAATTACTGAAATATAAATTAAGTTTTTTTATTTGTCAAATATTTTATTGTTCAACTTTAGAAAATTACAATTGAAAAAACAATTTAATTGATACACAATGTAAAGGTATTTTATACTGTGATCCAATTACCAATTGCCATGTTATTGTGAATTATGGACTTTTGTATTAACTGCTATAGAAGTCATTTGGGGTGATTTCTTATTGTTTGACAATGTATTTATCTTTACACTATTGGTGTATGAAAAAAAGTAAACTCTTAGAAGATGTTTTTATTGATGTTTTTTTGGTAATAACAGGATTGTTTAACTCAGCTAAATTCAGCTATGGTTAGTTGTAGTTTGATGTTTTAGCTAGTTAACTCAGTTTTGATGATTGAAGATAGTTGAATAAGTTAGTTTTATCATTTTGAAATGGTACGACTGTAATTCATTTTCCGGTACTCGCATCTTAACAAAAATAGCATTGAAACATTATTAAATTTTCAGTAGAGTGAGCTGGTTTTCCATTTGCTTGTAGGATTTCAATGCTGGACAGTCTCTTTATGGGGACAAGGCAAAGACAAGGACTTTTTCAGCACGGTTTGCATCTTCCGATGGGTATTTTTATCATTGAACTTCCGATTTTCTTGCTATGCATAATGCATTTGTGTATGTTCAAAAGGAAACATGAGCATCTTGTCTGTGATTGAAACAGATCTGAGATTCTAAGTGTTGTTACTCGCCCAACCAATCAACTTAAAATCACCTTCTTACAGGTAATCAGATAATCATTGACAATTTTATTTATATATGTACCCCCCCTCCCCCTCCTCCCCCAAAAAGCAAAACCCATTATATCCGTAAGGCATGAAATTTTCACTGTATTGATAAAATCTTACAGAATTTGGTGTTTTAATAAAGTTAATAACGTGTGATTCGTGTAGTCAACCTCCCCTAGTAAAATAAGGCTTCGTCAGATGAGTGTTGTTGAGTAATTAAATGACAAACAGGCAAGTTATTTTGCTATTTGTACTTCAGAAACTCTTGGCCTTGTCCGAGTCAATGTGATGTGTCTGCCTCACCAGTGGTTCCTTTTTATGGTTTTCGAGAACTTGGACTAGAATTAGGAGCTTTTTCCTCTTGATGAATTCATAAAGGATGGAGAAACTGATCTAATCCTTATAATTTTTTATCAATTCACCTATGCATGATTTAAAGTTAAACTTTCAGAGGCTCTCATAAATGTCTTTCTCCAGGAGAACATATGTATAGTATATCGGCCATCAGGTTTTTGTCCCTAAGTCGGGACAACTCACTGTAATTGAGATTTGATGTAGTCTTATTTTTTATTCTTGATGTAAACTCCTCAAGGAACTTACATTTTCTTTATTGATTAGAGCAGGCTCAGAATATAACTGATTTAGGGTCCTTGAACGAAGTGGCAAAAATATTTATTCCAGGTGCAATTTTGTTTTAACTTCTGCATGTTTTCTTAGGTTCTGGAAGAAGTTAATTTTGTTCAGAGTTTATGTTATATACTGTTATTTCCAACATTTAATGACTTAAATGATATAATGTGCTTCTTTGATCTCTGTTTACTCCTAGTTCTTGGTTTTTGTATTTCATTCTGCCCACGATGGGCATGCAGGAGGGGCAACACTTTACTCAGCAAAATCAATAAAAGTACAGGAAGACGAGGATTTGAGGTAAGTTCAAATTCAGTTTACTGTAACTACATAGACCAAAGGTTCTCCCATTTTTAGGACAAAATAATAAATTAGTTTATTTTTCTTTTTATTTTTATTCAAAACAAAAAATGAAACAGAGATTGTCTAAGAAAAAAGGGTTATAACTTATAAGTAGACATCATTGATTCGCTTTCTCCTGATCCTCGATTTAGGTACTCAAAATGCTAGTGTAGAAAACTCTGCACATGCGGATTAATCTTTGAAGGCATTTTTATTTCATCTGGAACCAACCTTATTAAATTGTGTGTGTATGCCATATAGAGTTTTTCTATTGCATCAAATTCCAATGCAGTATTGGCTTATATAATTTCAGGACTTACTATTTCTATGAATTTGGTAAGGATGAACAGCACATAGCATTGATGGCAGGTGTCGACAGTGGAAAGGTTTGTTATCACTTGCTTTTACTGATATAACTAACTCATCCACATCTATTGGGATATTCAATGCCAGTAATATATCATCATCAAATTTTGCTAGTTGATACAGTACCAATAGAACAAATTCTTATTATTTCTGTGATGATACACATCAATCATTTCTATATTTTTCGCCCAAGTAAAATTACAGAGAAGTAAGATATCTGGTCCTTATTTTCTGTAGGCATTTATTGCTGGAGCAACTGCGCCAGAGTCCAAGTGGGACATTGATGGCGAAAAACTTCGTTCTGCTGCTGTATCATTAACAATTCTGTAGCCATGTGCTGTAATTTTTAGCCGTGTACATCAAGTCATTCGTAATTTCAATGCTATAATGACATAGTTTTCAACATTTTCATAGAGTGATATTGTTTGTTATTTTATATCAAGATTTTTATATAAACTTACTAGAGTATTGAAGGTCCTATGTTGCATGAATATGATGGATATAGTACATAGGCATCGGACACAATAATTTTTTGGTTTTGATAATCTCAGCCCTTAAAACTAAGTTTAAGCATCTACAAATAGAAAATTTTTATGAAAAAAATATACAGTTATTATATTAAAGTTATAAAAATACAATAAATACTTTTATTTCTAATAAAATTTTATTACTATTAACTGTTTATTTTCAGTCCTAAGGGTTAAAGTTAACAAAAACTTTTGTAAAAATTAAAGATATATGTATGCTAACTTAAATTTTATGTGATACATAAAAAAGAATATAAAATAGTTGTAGATTGGTGTGAAAAATCTATAACAAAAGAACTTAATAAAGAAGCATCTCATATCTCACAAATAAGAATAAATGGATTTGATAATAAGAAAAAATTAAGAGAAAGGTAAAATAATCCCTAAGTTGAGCTAGTTTCATTAAAGTTATATTGGCTTAATTAGAATTTGATCTCTATAAAACTTATACAATTGGGACTTAGTCCTTATTAAATATTTTGTCAAGATGTAGTCTCTATTTTTTTTTCACAATATTTTGTTTTAATTTTCATATTGGATGCAGTCTATTAAAATACTGTCAAGTGAATCACATTAGGTAAAAACTAAAAATAATAATCCGTAAAATATTTTAAGAGGTTATTTATAAACCTGTTTGGATAAACTTATGGGTAAGTTCAAGTAAAAGAAGAAAATAATATAAAAACAACTTATTTTTTCAACTTTTAAAGAAATTAAATAAAATTAATTTTTAAAAAATAGAGAAGTATAAGTTAATTTAATGAGTTTTTATTAAAATTTTCTTTTTTTACAAGAATTTATTCACAAACTTACCCAAATAGGACCATAGGGCAAATTGTACACCTTATGTAAGAACCAAATAATAATTTTAAAGTGAAGATAATAATAATTTTAACAAGTATCCAAGTGTACCACGTATAGACAAAAAGGTCGTGTTTTAAAGCGAAGATCAATTGTTTGTCAGCTTCGAAGTCTAAATTTGTGTTTGAAGCCGAAGCCTGGGGCAAAGCAATGTTTAATAATGAATTGTCACCTGCATGATACACGGTTCATTGCGTCAGCAGCAGCCTGTGAAAGCTGAAAAGCAGTTAATAATGCATTGGACTTCAAATTAGTATTCTTTTGAATGTGGTGAAGCTACGGCATATTGGCATTTGTTTGGATAGAATACATATATTATTCTTTTCATGAGTTACTGAGGAATGATTCTCACTTATTGGTCTTCAAATGAGGAGTTGCACCAAGTTATTTCTCATCACCAATTCTGGATATCAAGCACTATGAAAGCGTATTTTCAATTTTGCGAATGAGGGGAGAGACCAGTTGATATCAATATATACATAATACCCAATAGAGAAACCAACCTGACTATGATAATATTAATGAACACTATGCTTATTCAACGGACTAAACTCTCATGTTGCACAAGACATGAATATAATGCATGGACTCATAACTATGCAAATATAAAAAAGTCTAGTTAATCAGCATTCGAGAACACTGGTTAAAAAATTAACATTAAAAAATTATTCAAAATCATTATGGTAAGAGTATACTAATAACACTTTTTAACAAAAACTTATTTTTTATTATCATAATAACTTGATAACTTCTCAGAGAAAATTCATATTTCGAACGTAAATATCGGTCTTAGCAGACATAATAAAATGTTCTAATTTATCTATGTATTATAATATTCGCATTTGTATTATTAGTATAATTTAAAAAAAATTGTAAAAAATTGGAAAATATAGATAGTATTTGAAAGTGTATAGAAGTTTCAACGTGGGTCCAACACACAAACACAACCACTATTTGAAATGTTTGTTTCCTTTACCAAAAGAAATTATCTGCTTAATGCGGTATCCACGGCTTAATCTTTTCACGGTTCTGATAATGGACTCAAAGTAGGAATAACTTGTACTGAACCACATATTCATTATCTCTTTCAACACCAGACAGTCATAAACTATCCCTTTTGCATCATTTCTTGGTATAAGGTAAAAAGAACTTGCTTAGCAATATTAGAGGGACTACTGACACTAACTAAGAAAACAAAATACAAACAGCAAGTCAGTTTACTGTCTGAATGTTAGGTTTCTCTTAATATTCAGAAATAATTCCAAAAAAAAAACACGTGACTTGTAGTAGGCAGCATACTCACCATTACCTGCCAACATCCGTGATCTCCACGCTGTGACAAATAATTGTCAAAATTCTGAAACGTGTTCAGTAGTCAGAGAAATGCTAATAATACATTGTCTAACAAATCTTAACGTTCGTTAAAAAGAGTATGTTTTTTGTACTTCTCTTGGCTATGCGGGTTTATAAAAACCAAGCGAACCAAAGTTGTTTTCATAACGCAGTCCAACTTTTCTTCCCTCCATTTCATCCTCAAGCCAAATCCAATCCAACTTGTTTGATTCCTCATTCATTTTCTCAGTGATCTTCATCATTATCAGAAAGGTAATTGCTTAACTTGAATGCCCACAAATAATGGGTTTGTTACTGTCACCACTCCATTTTTCAACTTCATATCTCAGCACAAGCACCATTGTGGCTCTATGCGTATTCTTCACACTCCTCTGTGCTTGCATCGTCATTGGCCATCTTCTTGAAGAGAACCGGTGGGCTAATGAATCCACCGTTGCCCTCCTTCTGGTGCAGACTCAACTCATTCTTCTACTCTTCATGTACAATTCATGTGACTTTCTATCTTAATAGATTATTGTAAATTTAAGGGGTTGTGTGCTGGAGTGGTGGTATTGCTGGTGACCAAGTTCCATAGTACCAAGATTTTAGTGTTCAGTGAAGACTTGTTCTTTCTTTACTTGCTTCCTCCCATCATTTTTAATGCCGGGTAAGTGTGATTATTTATTATCTTTTTCTCTCAATTATTTCTTTTAGTTGAGATGTTTGATTTGTTTGTGTAATTTCAAATGGCATGCTAGTTTCCAAGTGAAGAAGAAACAATTCTTCAAGAATTTCACAACTATACTGCTGTTTGGAGTCATTGGAACAGTGATTTCATTCTGTCTTATATCTATTGGTAAGATCTCCATTGTCTGGTAACCCTTTTCAGTTTCATATCGTTTTAATATCAGAACCGAACCTTTGGTCGAATGCCGGTGATAAACAGTTGCTTTCATTGTCAATAAATCTATGTGGAATGAACAGAATAAAGACTCAATATAATTACTTCTGCAACTTCTCAGGTGCCTTTCTGCTCATTCAGAGGATTGGCTTAGCTAACCTTGGCATAAAAGATTACCTAGGTGAGAAATGGTTCTTTGTTTAGAGCAATCTCATATCATCATTTTCCCTTCCATTCTGATTGCTTCTGCATCATGTATGTGAAGCCATTGGTGCCATACTGTCAGCAACTGACTCAGTTTGTACATTGCAGGTATATTCCAACCTTAGTGCAAGCAAAAATTAGTATTTCAAAATTAATATATCATATAATGCCTTCCTTTTCCTTTTGTGATGAAGGTTCTCAGTCAAGATGAAACACCCTCTATTTACAGCATTGTATTTGGGGAGGGAGTAGTAAACGATGCTACTTCCATTGTGCTTTTCAATTCGGTCCAATCACTTGACTTCAGCAGCATCAATGCTATCAGAGCATTGAAATTATTGGGGATCTTCCTTTACCTCTTCTGCTCTAGTACCGTCCTAGGAATAGTAGTAAGTTCAGCTTGGGTAGTTTTGCATGTTCTTCTTGAAAAAAGAAAAACAAAAAAAAACTCTCTTAAACTAGACGTCAGGTAGGAAAAACTGACCTATAGCTAGAAAACCTATGTTCTGGATGCATGGCCGCATATTCAGAAGTGCTTCTCATGGTTACATTTTCTTCTTCTGTAGTCATCAGTCTTCCCTGTAGCAAATGGAATTCTTTCATTTCATTGTGTGAATATACTATCTGAACTTCAAATTTTCTCCATGAAGAAGGCATTACAAGGATGAATCTACAGAATCATAAACCAATACTACATCTTTGACTTGCTTGCAAACCAAATAATACAAGGATGCAATTCTATTCTGACTTGCTATATGATGACTTTTTCAGGTTGGCCTTTCAAGTGCTTATATTATTAAAACACTTTATCTTGGAAGGTATGAATTCCCTTTGCTTGTATAAGTGAATAACTTGACTACTTAACCAATCAAATGGATATCTTCCTGAAACTGTTAGTAGGGTGTCCCGTTCAGTTGGTAGAATTATATATTTCTTCAATGTCATCAATTTTGGAAGGCCAGATGAACTGGATAACATTGAAATAAATAATTAACAGGCCCCAATTAACAAAAAGTCATGAAAATGATGAGATTGCTTAAGAAAATTCTGGCAACTTGAAATAGATAAATAATGTCAAACCATTATGGGATCCCTTTAATTTTACTGATCTTTCAAATAGGACAATAGGTCTTCATAGTTGAGAAGTTTATAATTGGTCCTCGTACTTCTAAAATCTGGAATTGCTGATTCAGTCTATTCCAGCTGAATGGTGTTGATACTCTGTTAAGCTTTGCTAAACAATAAGGACCTAATTAGAGGATTTGGATAGATTATAGAGATCTGTTTGACGGAAAACAGAAATCCATTAGTCCTTGTAGTTTATTTGAATTCTTAAAATAAGTCCCTATAGTTTAGTAATACTTAACAAAGTCTCATAATCATTACATATTTTAAAACTAAATGGATCTATTTGAAAAATAAGTGAAACTATTGGGATTTATAGAATACTATAAGGGATTAACAAATATGATTTGTATGCTTGGTGGACGTCCATTTTCAGGCACTCTACAGATCGTGAGGTTGCACTTATGATGTTGATGGCATATTTATCCTACATGATCGCAGAGGTATAAAAATCACTGTCTACAAAATGCATTTTAGTTGACATTTTCTAGAACTAATTTATATAGGCATGCACTTTTAGAAATCAAAACAGCACAAGTCACCACTTCCAGGGACCCTTTTATATATTAACTCTAAAAATAATTGTTACATAGGGACCGATATATAACATTTAAGGTCATTATGCATGATACTCATATTTTGATTTTGCCCCCATCCCACACGTTATGACTCCAGCAGATGATTGGCGAAGACCAAGTTTGTAACAATCATACATATAGAGACTAAATTGAAAACTTGTTTTTCCAAATGCTTAAGAGAGTAAGTAGTTGTTTCCAGGTTCCAACCCATCCTTCCCTTCGCGCATTGCACAGGGAGTGGCTGAAAAGAATTGAATTAAGACAAGCTAGGCAAAAACAATGGATTCAAAACAAAACTTTCAAGTATAAATTCTCTCCAAAATGGCAAAAAAATACTCAGTAGCTAAGAGCATCATAAATGCATTTATTCACTTTAGAATTTCAAGCGCTTTACATATATGCGGCTTTTGCAGCTTTTGAATCTCAGTGGGATTTTGACTATTTTATTCTGTGGCATTGTAATGTCACACTACACTTGGCACAATGTTACAGGAAGCTCAAGGACAACAACCAAGTAAGGACATGATCTTAAACTCATTTTATCTGGGAAAGATTAGCATATTTTAATGTTAATCAATCAGTTCAGCTAATATGGGGAATGCAATAGCAGTTACAAAATATAATAAAATCATTTCATTCTGCTGATGCATTTTTTTCTCCTCGCTTTTTTTAGTGTTATTAAGCAATCTTAAATTTGTTATGATACTTCTTGCAACCAATAAAACTACATGAAGTCCTAATTTGCAAAATACTTCCACTATTTCAGGCACTCCTTTGCAACCATCTCGTTCATTGCTGAGACCTTTATATTTATATGTGTTGGCATGGATGCGTTGGATATTGACAAATGGAAAACCAGCAAAGCCACGTAATTGAAAATTTATCTATTTCACGCTGTAGACAGTAGGTTAATATCATTGTTTTAGAAAGGATCTGCATCACAACTAATGCAACTATATATTCAGTTCATGAAGTTCATGCTGCTTTCATCAATGAACACATAATATTCTGTTGTTAATATTAATAATTTTCTTAACACATTACCATGTTTTTTGGAGCAGCCTAGGAACTTCAGTTGCTGTCAGTTCAACGTTGTTTGCATTAGTGTTGATCGGAAGAGCAGCTTTTGTGTTCCCTATTGCAAATATTACAAACTGCATCAAGGCAAGAGAGAGTACAAAAATTGAGTTCCGTTCACAGGTGATAATTGTGGGCTCTTAATTCCTCAAGCGTTGACATTTTCAGTTGACCTCACTGAATTTATGCTGTACTGTTCAAAATGTCAGTTTATAATATGGTGGGCAGGCCTGATGAGAGGTGCAGTGACTATTGCCTTGTCTTATAGCCAGGCAAGTACATGGTACAAGTTCATTCTTTTCTGAAAATTCCACTTTAAGCCAAAGATTTTATTTGAGTTGCTGTCAAATGCAGTTTGGAAAATCCAACATAACATCAGCTCAAGACTCTGCATTAATTATCACCTCTACTATAATTGTGGTCTTATTCAGTACTGTGGTGGGTTTCATATTGCATGGTTATAAATAACATGATTTGCATCAAGATAGAACAGATACTAATACGGTAGCTTTCATTGCAAACAAACAAACAAAAAATGCAAACAGGTATTTGGTTCCATAACAAAGCCTCTGATTGAGGCTGTGCAGCTAAGGCATTCAAAACCAGCCATTTCTGATTCCTCTGATAATCAAGAAGATTTGAGATTCCTAATGCTTGAAAATAACTGTGTGATTAACCAAAGCAACAATCAGCCATTTCACAGTCGAAGTAGCCTAAGTTTGCTAATAAGTCATCCAACCACAACTGTTCACTACTTTTGGAGGAAATTTGATGATAAGTTCATGAGACCCGTGTTTGGTGGAAGGGGTTTTGTTCCATTTGTTCCTGCATCATCTGCTGAAGTAGAGGAGATTTCTTGAAACACAGAATTTGGCAGCTTCTCTTCACCTTCTCTTTCTTTAAGTTTCAGTAACAAATGGTGGCCTTGTATATTTGTAACTACAGTATATATTTGAGACAATCTCTCTCTACAATGTCGTGTGTTAAATGGCAGAATCAGATTTTAGGGTGATTGGCGAGATTTATAGGTTATCATCATGTCATAGATTTTTTGGGGTGATAATTTCTCGATTGGAATAGTGTCATTGAAGTAGTAATGTGAACTTTTATTTCTGTATTAATACATATTTTTAAATTGTACTTGAATTGATTATTCATATATCTTACAATTTTAACTTTTTTTTAAAATATTTTCGTTTAATTAAAATTATAAAACTTACGTGGATTGTAAATACCCATGTAATGGCCAAGGCCCTTGTCAGTCTGTTTATAATGATTATGACTAAGATGTTGCATCAACTAAAGTCTATATTTACCTTTGTTTTTGCTGTTACTTTGCATGCATTCCAAGCATGAAAAAAGGCGTTTACCAGTAAACCAATTTACCAGTTTTGAAATGAATGATATGGTGAACAAATTGAATGGAACATTAACAGGGGGTTGACATCGGTTAACATACTTTTGAATAGTCTTATTGTAAACATAGAAATACACAATTCCTGAAGAAAGAAGAATCAGTGGAAAGATACTCACAATGGTGGGTCATGGGCCAATGATAAGCAAAATTTTAGCTCGGCAATCTAGTTTGGGAAATTTCTTTCTGCACCACTTTTTTCTATTCACCCCGCTTTGAAATTTTTTTAATCACTTCCAAAATTTCGAAGTTATACATTCTGAAAATTAAATTCTGAAGGTGATTTATAAATCACTAGTGAAATTAAATTTCTAGATGTAAAAAAGAAATTTCCTCTAGTCTAAACCTCTAACAATACTTCAAAGGAGAATTTGTTTTACACCGACTCGATCCAACTTCTCCATGTTAATATACAATTTAACTTTTTTTATTGAGGAAATACACCATATTTTAATGGGAAGAGGTGGGAGTGGGAGAATAGTTTGTTTTTATGAGGTTCCCCACCATGGCTCATGATGTTACCACATCGCCTAATCCTGTTACACCTGAAAAATAAAAATGACAAGATTCATCATCTATAAAAAAGCCATCCTTATCTCGGAGATGTTCATAAAACGATTTACCACCATTACTTGCGTTCTCAGATTACTTTATCCCTTTGTAGCATATTGTTTCTGAGGAAGGGCTCTCCAACCAATATCCCTACGATAGAAACCTCCTGGCCAGTTAATATTCTCAACAGCTTGATAAGCTCGATCACGAGCCTCTTCAAGATCATTTCCCTTGGCAGTAACCCCAAGAACACGCCCCCCAGTTGCAATAAATCTTCCTTCAGAGTCAAATGCAGTTCCAGCGTGGAATATCTTGATCCCTGGAGCAACAAGCTCAGCCTCTTCAAGGTTTTCAATCACAGTTCCCTTCTCGTATGGTCCAGGATATCCCTTACTTGCCATTACCACAACCATGGCAGACCCGGGAGACCAGTTTAGTGATACCCCAATCAACTCTCCTCTGCATGCTGCAAGCAGAACTTGTGCCAAATCAGACTCCAATCGAACCATTAAGACCTGTTTAAAATTCCAAAAGGAAAAACGATACACATTAGTTAACATGGCTTATATATTACTGACATAAAACAAGCGTTAATGTGATTATCATTATCTGTTATCAAAGATGTTTGCATTGTGTAAATAAACTGAGGGATTGTGTATCTGTGCGTCTGTTAGATAAAATCTAAGATATCGGTGAACTATAGAATGATAACAATAAAAAGAACACCCAATAGAGAAAGCAACGAGACAGAAATATGAAATATCATTAGACATCAACTTGTGATTTCAAACCAAATATAATGAGCCCAAACAAAACAAAGGCACATATAGCAAGATAAGAAACATTGACATTGTAGTCTCTCAATGCATATGAAGAAAAAAATGGACAAATGAATTATAAGGAAAAATTGCACATCTTTTTAATTAAAAACTGCATATATCGCACCATAAAATGAGCTCAATTACAATGCACATATCTAACTGAGAATTATGAGATTCCAAAGCAATTTTTGTCATCAATAACTGAGTTCTAGCCTGTTATAACGTATTTCAAGGGTTAAGTACTTATATTAGGAAGTGAATTCATGCCAACAAATATCTAATGACTTAACTGACCTGGCACTCCGGATCACCAAATCGCACATTATACTCGATCAACTTAGGCATGCCAGACTTCTTCTCAATCATAAGCCCGGCATACAAAACCCCAACAAACTTGCAACCTTCTGCTGACATTCCTTTTACTGTTGGCATGATAATAGAATCCATTACAATAGATTGAAGTTCCTTGGTTAGTATAGGAGCTGGAGAATATGCTCCCATGCCACCAGTATTTGGTCCAGTATCCCCATCACCAACTCGCTTATGGTCCTGAGCAGATTCTAGTGGAATTGCACTTTCTCCATCAACCAATGCAAAAAATGACACTTCTTCTCCTTCTAGAAATTCCTCAACAATAACACGACAACCTGCAGAACCAAAATCACCCTTCACTAGCATTGAATCAACAGCTTCATCCGCTTCTTCCAGTGTCATGGCAACAGTAACTCCTTTTCCAGCAGCCAGTCCATCTGCTTTGATAACAATTGGTGCTCCTTGTTCTTGAATATATTGCTTTGCAGCAGATGGGTCCGTAAAGGTTTTGTACTGCAGTAGTATATCCATGTTAAGTTAAAAGCTTAGAAAGAAATTTCAGTGAGTAAATTGGCATACGCAAGGTCAGAAGAAGATGGAAACACATATATTCAAGAATGATACAACAGAATACCATATACATGGAATTCAGATAGGAAAATAGGGGCACAAACAAGATGACTCTATAAGGAACTAACTATCGTGAACACCATTTCTTAAATATATTCTAACTTGATTAACAGAACAATCAAGAGGCAAGTTGACAACGCTCGTGCTGACTATCAAAGAAAATTGTCATCTTATGATCTTAACAAAAATTACATATCCAGAAACCAATGCAATACAGCTTTCACTAGTCCTCTAACTAACTAGTACGTTAAAAGATTCAGAGAAACAAGTGAGCTAGTTATAAGATACAGTAAACAACGAAAACATGCAGAAATATCATTCCGGCAGAACAAGGATTAAACGGTGATCTGGTTGATGAGGTTCAGAACAAGAAGACAGACCTTGGCAGTTGGAATATCATACTTGTCACACAAATGCTTCATGAAATTCTTAGAACCTTCCAAAGCAGCAGCCTCAGCAGATGGACCAAAAGTTGGGATTCCAGCCTTAACTAACTCATTTGTAAGACCTGCAACAAGTGGGGCCTCGGGTCCCACAACAACTAGTCCCACCCCCCAGTTCCGGCAAAATAAGACTACTGCAGCTGCATTATAAACATCGAGGTCTGAGATACAAGTAGCATTTCCTGAGCTGGCAATTCCAGCATTGCCTGGGGCACAAAATACAGTATCACAGGTTGGTGATCGTTGCAAGGCATAGCAAAGTGCGTGTTCTCGTCCCCCTCCACCAATAACCAGAACAGAAACCCTTTCTCCTTAGGCACAAGAAAAATTTAGAAGGTACAAAGTCAGTAAACGAAATAAAGAGAGTAAATTACTCATATATAAGACATTGAATCTTCTTGACTCTGCAATCAGAACAAAAATAGAAATAACAAAAAGAAAATGGAACTGCAGTGCTTACGAGAATCGTTCTTCGTCCCGACGCTAACAGAAGGCGATGGTTCCGAATTCTGAGCAGCACATTTGGAAACACTATGGAATAAACGTGAGCGCGTATCCCCACCAAAACTATGAAGAGTGGAACTCAAATTCAAGGTCTCAAGGAAGAGAGAAGAAAACTTGGGGAAAGCGCAGTGGTTCTTGAACCCAAATGGCTTAGAAACTCCATGCTTAGTGTATTCATGAAGATTCAAAGAAGCTCCTACGTTAAAGGTGGCGCAAGACATTCTACTCCCTGTTCCAAAATTACCCACTGTAAGAAGAAACAGGATAAAAGTATAATATTCCTAAAAATGAAAACAAATATGCTTAAAATTTCAAAGACAGCGTTCTTGACTTGAAGCAGTGTATTTATGAAAGCTGCAGAATGGGTTTTCGCCACAAAACCTGTTGAGTTATTTTATCAAACAGCTTGTGTGCTACGAGAACAGTGGGTTGAAAGACCCAAGATGGTTTTAAAAGCAATGCTGTAGGAATTGAGTATCGAAGTGAGAGAATTGCAATGAATTTTACAGTTGAATCACAATCCAACTCTCGCGCCTAACACGTTGAAAATTGTCTCTGAAATTTGAGAAAGTGGTCTTCAGTTTCTTGAACTAAAACCAGGTGCGCCGGCTTGTCTTTTCCTTAACACATCGTTTCTTTTGGTTTTTGAGATTCCGAGGAAAAGGAAATGGGTGAGAGACAAGCAAGACATTACATGTAAACAGCTGTTTTAAAAAAATTTAAATTTTTTTTTTAAATTTATCTCAAAAATTTCTAATGAGAAATTATTTTGTTAAATTAAATATGTACAATAATAATAATTTTTTATTCTTTATTTGAAAGAAAACTAGTTTCAAAAAAAGTTTTAATAAATTGGCATTCATTGAAAAAAAAAATATTACCCCGATAGGAAAGAAGATTCTGTCCCTTTTTTTTATTATTATTATTTATGTTTTAAAAAATTAAATTGAATTTTATGACATAAAATTATAAATAAGATTACGTTACGAAAGTTAATAGTATAAAAACTCATATTTCTGTGGATTAATTTTTCAAAATTTTATTCAATTTTTATATAAAATAAGTTTTATTATTTCTTTATTCATTTTAATAAAAAATATTATCCATCTAAATATAAATTTTAATATATAATTTTTTAGACCACAAGTAATTTTATTGGACCACAAAATTTAATATATTTTTATATCTCTTGTGTATATTTTTTTATTTTATATGAACTACATCTTAAACTTTAATTTAAAAATAATTAATAACTTTTAAAAAATTATTTAATTTTAAAAATTAGGTTTTAAAAAGTTTATATTTGAGATTGTAAATTTTTTTGTTTATTTACTTTCCTCTTAAAAAAATTCTCTAATATTTTATCTATTCTTTTATGTTTAATACTTTAAACTGATTCTTCTAAGATTAATAAATAAATTTTATCTTTATAAAAATTGAAATATTAAATTACTATCTAAATATATAATTTATTATTTATTTTAACTTTTATGTTAGAATTCATTAATTTGTTTTCAAAAAATATATGTTACATATTAATAATTATATAAGATGATAAAAATATTTTATTTTTTTATAAATTTTTAATAAAATTTTATATATGAAATAAAAATAATTAATAATTTTAAAAAAATCTGTGATATTTTCTCTTGTTTTTTATCACTGTCAATTCATTTAAAACTTTAAATTAATTTTTTAAGTTAAATAAATAATTTTATCTTTATAAAAATTGAAATATTAAATTAGTCCTTAAATATACAATTTATTATTTATTTTAACTTTTATGTTAGAATATATTAATTTGTTTTAAAAAATATAATATTACATATTAAGAATGTTATGATATAAGATGACAGAAAATTTATTTTTTTTATAAATTTTTAATAAAATAATATATGAGAGATAAAAATGAAGATTTTTTAAAGTACTTTATTGTTTAACATTATTAGATAACACAATAAAAATATATTAATATGTTATGTCACTTGATAAATTTACATTTTATAGATATTTTATTTAGTTTTTTATAGGTTTTTAATAGAAAAATACTTAAAAATTGTAAATAATATAAAAACTTCATTTAGGTCAATTATTATAACTTTTTCAATTTTTTTCTTATTTACACTAATTTTTGTAAATATATTTTACAATTTTTATCATTTGAATAATTGTGCATGAAATTCTAGACAAATTCTATGAATTTTTGGATATTTGAAAATTATGAGGTGAAAGTAATTACTTTCAGGCACCATAGTAACTACTTCAGAGAGTAAATTTCAAAAGACAGTTCAAAATAACTATTTTCAGAAGTGAGAGTAATCACTTTAGAGCCAAAGCAAGTACCCAAGTTTGCGCGTGTTTACTCTTATAAGCAAGAGTAATCACTCCAGTGAAGCTCTAGATTAAAGCACCTTGCGCGTGTTTACTCGTATAAGTAACTACTGTTATACATGAGAGTGATTACTGCAGAAGGGAGAAAACCTATGAAATGTTTTGTGTGTTTACTCTTGTGAGCAAGAGTAATTACTATGAATTGACGTTAGACTTAGTATAAATAGATTTTTAGTAATTAGGGTTATGATTTTTTGACACTTTTAGATTTTTGTCATTTTAAGAACACTTTGTAGAGCTTAAGTCAGCTTTGGATGACAGCCAAGGACTCAACCTAGAGTTTGATTTTTATTTTTTCCTTACTTCTCTTTGATTTTTACATTGAAGTTATTGATTTCTCTTCATTTTCACTTTTTGATTGTGAGACCCATCCTTATGGAGGGCTAAACCTTTTGTAATCTTTAGTGAATTCACTTAGATTCTTAAATTCCTGAGTTTTAAATGTTAATATAATTCCTTTTTTTTTCATGAATCTTTTCTTTCTAAACTCTTGAATTGAATTAATGGTTAAATGAGGAGGATATTGCGTAATTAACCCTAATTTGTTTTAATGAGATTCTAAATTTGAATTGCTTAATTCTGGGTTTATTTCTAAGATTGCGTAATCTTGAGATGAGAGATTGAAGTCCATTGAATTGCTTAATTCATATGAGAATATAAGGTTGATTTTTGTTTGTTAAATTAACCTAATTCTAAGAGGAGAAAAAAGAGTATTAAATATTGAGAGGAATAGGGATGAAGTTTACATGAATGAATTAGGAGTTACTATATTTTATTGATTGAACTTTATAATTTTGTTTCTTATTTTTTATATTAAATTTAAAATCACACAAACCCTCCCTCCAATTAATTGCCTTCTGAGTTAACGTTTATAACATGTTTGATGCATATTCTCAACCAATGTCATCGGAGACAACCTAGGCTTGCATCTTAGACTATATAAATTTTTTTGCATATTTGATGAAGATTGGTGACAAATCTTTATGCAAATCTGAGTGATCATCATCACTCCATCAATAAATTATAATAAAAAAATTTAAATTTAAACTCAAGATTATATTAATTAAGTTAAAACAACATCAGACCCATAGATTTACATGTTTGGTGATTTTAACTAAAGAAATTAAAGTAAAAATTTTTTATCATAAAAAAAAACATCATGAAGAATAATTCTTTTATAAATAATAATTATGAGAAATTTTGTTGATGTATATATTATGAGCCTTTATGTTGTGAATATATTTTTTATTACAAATTATTTTAATAAATAAAATACTTTAAATCAAATTATTTTTATAAGAATTTAATGATATTAATTAAATAGTAAATACAAATTTATATGATATAAAGTAAAATATATGATTGTGAAACTTTACCAAATAATATAACGTTGAAAGCAACATATGAGTCGACTAATAAACAAGTTCACATAGATTTGTGATATTCTCTTCTCACATGGATACATATTAAGAATAATATGTATTGGATCGATCAACCATAAAAAATATTGCATGAATTGTTACATAAATATAATAAAACAGTTTTGAGTGTGATATTTGTATATATAATCATCCAATTTAAAGTCACTGCAAATTTTATATGAAAATTTCTATATTTTAATATCATCAAATGTTACATGTAACATGTAATCATAAAGTTTAAAATAAGATATACTATAAATAATATGGAAAAATATTAGTCATATTTTTTATAGAAGTTAATCATCGTGCTAATTAGCTTATCAAATTTGAGACAGATTGTAGGATGCCTTTTTTATCATTTTAATCAAGCTCTTGTTGATTTAATTCCGATTTTATCTTTGGATGCTTTAGGCTCTCAATATTCTAGAAGTGTGAGATAGGTTTATGTTTTTTTCAAGCTTTTATGCCCTGTTTAAATGGTAAAAAAAATATTGAATTTGTTCTATATGGTATGAGAATAAAATTTATGAGATTGTAAAATACATAATTATGCATTGTAAAATAAATATAAGATATTTATTTAAAAAAAGTATATTTAAATATTAAAAAAATAATATTAGAATTTAATAGATCACACGTCTTGTATTTAATTAAACATTAAAATAAAAAGATTAATCATATAATTTATATATTATTAAGAGTGTTTAAAATAAAACTAAATTATTTTTAAACTTATAAATTTGAAAGAATCAAGAATCGATTAAATTGAAAAAATTATATTTTATATTGTAGTTTGATTCAATTTTTTTATCACATTGTTAAAATTAAACCGAACTACATCGATAATAAATTTATATTATTTTTATTATATTTTTATATAAAAATTAATTTTTATTTAATTTTATCGTAACATTATTATACATAACATATCAATTTTATTTACTTTAAATTCTTTTTTTTCAATTAAATATCTTTTATTTTTTTATGTCAATAATTTATTATTATTTTTATAATTTTATCTTTTTAATATAATTTCTTTTTTCTATTTTTTTTATTTTTAAAAGAAATCATTTCAAATTTTAAATTATTACTTACTATAAATTTAAAAATAGATTAAAATCCTTACAATAATAAATAAATTGTAAAAAAAAAATTAATAATAAACAAAATCTGAAAAAGTTGATCCAAATCGTTTGATATTTTATAGTTTGATTTTCAAATTATATTAAATTGAACCAAATCAAACTATATAATTATGTATTTGAAGACAATTAAAGAAAGTGGTGATACAAAAACAAAGAAACTTAGAATAATAAAGAGAAAAAAAAAGTCATGTAATAGAGACAAAATGTGAAAATAAAAAGAAATCATTGTAAAATATAAAATAAAAATAGAAAAATTTATAAATTGTTTAATTTTATAAAGTATTTTTTATTTTGTATTTAATAATTTAAACTTTTGTCAGAGATATTTTAGGAAAAAAATTATGGTAGAGTTAAAAAAAAAAGAGTTGCACAAGAGCAACCCTAGTCACTAAAATAAGTTACGTTCTAGTTGGATTATAATTAGAATTATTATCTTATTAGTCAAACTTCTTCATGATACTACTTTAATGTTGGTCACTTAGGAATATTTAGCCTTCAAGCTGGTCCTTAGTGATTTACTAGAATTCCATGTGCCCTATGCTACTCAGGTCAAAGCGTAAGATAGTGATGATTTCAGCTATGATGTTTTTTTAGTGTAGCACTTCACTGCTTCACCTAGCAAGACAATACTTACTCTCACAACTCCATTTTCATGGTTTAGGTTGCTCCCATTTTGCTCGTTGTTGCTACGAGAATTATTTTGCTTTCTTTTCTTTTAACTACTAAGATGTTTCAGTTGGTCAGGTTGTCTCTTGCCTGTCTATGCATTCAACAATAGTTTGAAAAGTGGACCTATATTAGGAATCTTTGAATTTATGCTTATTTTCAACTTCTTGAAGCATTTCGCGCTTGCTATATCCCTCCTCATCTTTTGGTGCATGTATCCACTATATATCTTTCCTCATTTGAACCTTGCCCTTCACTCTAAGGTTGTGCAATTCTAAGGTGCTATTAGATGGAAGAATCTTATCAATATGTCCACCAATGATAAATCATAGCATAGGTCAAACTGCTAAATTGAAAAAATTAGGTGTTATCATATAGCTTTGTATCAGTTAAATTCACGAGTTAGAGATAAGTCGACTCGAACTACTGACATCTCCGTAAGGTAAACCACTGCCTCTCAAGCAACATAATCATCCCACAAACACAACTTACAACATTCATTGTACTATTCTCTCCTAAGAGTAACTCTTCTCAAAATCTCAAAAGGTGTTGAGTTGAAATTTCATTCTAATTAAGGATTTTTGTGGTTCCAGAGGATCTAACTCTTGGAGAATTGGGAATAGAGAGCTTTCCTCCCCTTATTTTTCACCTGACTCTTTATTGTTAAGAATACTAGTTTTTTAAGAATGAGTGATTGCTCTTTTTTTACCCTTACCATCCAACTTGAGAGCAAATAACTAACATGTTCTGCTTTTTGAACATGGTTTTATGGTTGGTTCATGGCCCTTGGATGTTGAAGGTGTCTTTGGGATAATCTTGTAATTTCTACAGGGTGAAGATGATAGGGTTGGTCTTTTCCTTTTGTCGTCTTTCACTCAAAGGATTGAAATGAGATGATGTATCAAGCTATTTGCAAGGGTCAACTTGGTCTTCTTCCCTAAAATCCCAAATGAGGAAATCCTAAGAGTGACTCCAACTACCGTCCATGTAAGATCCATACTAGATCTGACCAATTGCCCATCCTACCTCCTCTACATTCTTGACAACCCAACTTTGTCTTAGTAATGCCTTTTAATGCCACGTTTCAATCCTTTTTTCCATTACTTAGAAAAAGTGAGTCATCAGTTTAGGTAAAAGATACTATCATCATTGCTTGGACAATTAGACATCCAACTTATAATCACAATGACTCAATTGCAAGAACAGAACTCTACCAATTGAGTTATATCTCCCTGCACCAAGTGGAGTATAAATGAAGGAGTTATGTCAATCTTTTATTCTTTTCCTTAGCTCAGCTTGGCCATCCTAAATTTGAACCAGAGACCTCTCTTGTGAAGTAAATCATTGCACCTACAGTCTAACCAATTAGGAGAGAATTAATAAATTCTTTTTCAAGAGAAATTCATCCTTCTTGAATACAACATATAACTATCTATTGTACTACGCTCTCCAAGTGTGCTTGTTCCCCCTTGTTCCTTACCATGTTAAGTCTTTGTGAAATAACTCCTATAAGAAGAAAAAAGAAGGCATTAAGAGACCCTCCTAACCCAATCCTAAACACTCTAAGATCTTTTTTCAAACATACTCCCATTTTGAGTCAAGACATAAATAAATAAACACATCTTAGTGCACTAATTGGGGGCATTTGTAGTGATTGAAAGGGTCAAAGACCGAGAAGTAAATTATTTATCAACCAAACATTATATTCTTCTTATGGCTAGATCCAATCTCATGGTCCCTTTAGAAAGGAAAAAGAATTTCACAATCTTGCTTTCAGGAAGGAAGGATTTAGAAAATCCTATTGATTGCAACTTTTGCTGGACATTCAGGAAAAGAATGAAAAAAAAGCCTCAAATGGTATGATTCTATCATCACCTCAGAATGAAAAGGTTGATCTCGTAGTTCTTAGTTTGTGAAGATACGTTGTTAGGTGCCCCATTTCTCTTTCTCTATTGAGGTCAAACCTAAACATTTGCAAGAGAGATAGTTGTCCATAAGTGAAGAAAAAGTTAGATCTACATTGGATCTATTCTGAATCACCCTATCTATCCTCCTAAAGTTTGGTTTCAAACCACAGTTCAAATAGGAGAATTACACCATACTAATTTATGTTGAGTGATCCATATCTCAGGGTTAGGTGTTGATGAACTCGTTGAACTATCCATGTGATTGAGAGCCCTCACAGTCCAAGCACAACGACAAAATTATTAAGGGCGTGTTATACCACTAAGCTAATTGTAACATCCTCATTTATACAATGTAGTATAGAAAATAATTTCAGAATTTAGAAAGAAAAATTTAAATTAAGTTCATTTACTTACAAAATATAAAGTGGAGAAATACAAAACCTTTATTTGGTTTACTCATACTTATAAAATTTAGATAACAAAGTAATAGGAATTAAACAATTTAAGAGGAAACATGAAATAATACTAATATACATTATTTTCATAATTTATAAGGGATTGAAATTCGTAAAATATAACATCAAAATACATTATGACTCATTTACATTTACAATATACAAAATATAACAAGTCCTAGTGAGAAGTCCATCAACCATAAGACTGAAAACTATACTAGTTGTCCCCATATCATCTCTCTATCTCCACAATGTCTTTGGAATCGAAATCGTCGTCTAATTCAAGATAAAAATCTCTAGAATCTGCAATAACTTCCACATCTAAAACCCCCTCAAAGGTGACTCGAGTCGGTCTCCTAAGGAAGTCGTGATCATGATACGTGAACAAGTAGGTCACAACTGCTGGAGACCTAACCGTGCCTTGATAAAAATACATGCATAAAGTGTGGTGGATCCTATTGTTTACAGGAAAATCTAAAGGCATACTATAGTATAATTCCATCTCCAATATAATAGTATTCTTAGGTACATCATCAGCATGCATAACCAACTTAAAATAACATGTCCTCTAGTACTAATTTAATATATAATTTAACCTACATTGTACAGAGTTACTTATAAGCCTAATGCTTTCTTTGGGTGATGTCATATCAGTTCCCTGAAAGGTTATGTAAGGATGAGTCTCTATTTTCATTACCAAACATACATCACAATTAAAGCACACAAAGCAAGTAAAGATAATACAACAATTGATTATGCCACAAAATCATATTTAATTACTTGCATCAATTATTAATTATTCAACTTATTACATTTCCTTTCTACTAACACTTGAAATCCTCTTTTTACACTTTCACTGTCCTTGGGATCCCTTGAAGTCTTTCTTAGCATAGATAATTGTTAGATAGCCACAGCTATACGGATACAAAGTATGTCGATCTGGCCCCTTTTAGCAAAAGTATGGTCAGGAGTTTAGGTCCGGAAATAAGTGTGAGACTTGTGGTGCTCTTACTCTTAGTTGTTATATGCAATTCAAGAAGAGCATCCACCATTCTCATTTCTCCGAGATTTTTCTAAATTGCCTTCATTTTCCATACTCTCAATGTATCTCTAAACTATTCACACTTGTCCTTATCATTTTTCTTTTTCATTCCATTTCTCTCTTCATAATTTCCAGCTCATTTCCATATTTTTCATTATATATCTACTCCTCTCATTAGCCACTATATCCTGAACTTATTATCTTTATACTAACATCTTCTTCACTTTTCTCTCTTTGTAATTTGTTCAAGTTCATCACATACATGCTTTTATTCTCAATATAGAGGATATTTCAACTCATCAAGAATAAGAAAACTCATGATATTAGCAAAATTATTTAGACATATAATCACAAACAAGAACACATAACTACATTCACACGAGTATAACAAATCATGTTTTCAGTAACATAATAGAGCTCTCCTTACCTGTAAGGACAAGTTTAATGAAAGAGTTAGTGAATAGGGTCATTCAAAAGGTTAAGGTCATCCTACACATTACAAAGAAGAATATTCTTTGAAAAGAAGGAAAATAGGGAAAATAAAGGTAAGAACGAAGAGTTAAGCTCTGAGATACTCACCAACGATCCGGTAGATTTGAGATTCAAGCTCGAATTCGGAGTAAGTTCAAGGTTCCTGAGGCTTTTCTTTGGAGGGGGGAAGAGAGAGTTCAAAGAAAATAAGTTAGGAAATGTTTCTTGGAGTGTAATGTAAGTCTCAGGTTAAAAATCCCTTAATACCCCCTAAACCTTGCGTGTTCTCACTTGAGCAAGCAGATTCTCGCTTGAGCAAGACTATTCTCGCTTGAGCAAGACTATTCTCACCTAGGCGAGCTCCATCTCGCTTGGGCGAGATAAGCAGACAGTGGTTCCCCTAACTATTTTATGATATTCTTGCTTGAGCGAGCCCTATCTCGCCTAAGCGAGATGACGTCTAGAGAGCTGAATATTTTTCCTATGAGTCCTTGCTTGAGACAACTTATTCAGGATTGATAACTGTCCTTACAAACCAACACAAGACTTTTCAGCATGCTTTATCCTCACTTACACACTTCTGGGGAACTACCCAGAAGGACACCTATCCTATAATTTTCCCAAGTTAAGCACGCTTCACTTTGGAGTTCTTAACTGATGGGCCACCGAAAAGTAAATGCATTTTGTTAGTATAGGTAGTCCTAATCAATTCCTTTAAGATATCCTCAACTGTATACATAGTCTATGGATCCCTTTTATTTTGGTGTAAGTTCGATTTATTCATGTGTTTCTTACCGCTGGAAGCCTGCCATGAGCAGCTCTTTGTCTGTGCCACACATTGCACCAGCGATCACTCCTCGCCTTGTCTGGAAGCCTGCCAGGAGCCGCTCACTGTTGATGTTACAATGCACCAGCAATCACTCCCCATCCTCGCCTAACACCTAGGTGTCACACCCTGCATGAGACTTCTACAAAAATGCTCAAAATTCATTCTCAAGCACATCTTAACACTATACAATACTAAATAATTCATCAATTAATAAAATAATGAAAAGAGGGTGTTACACTAACAGCCAATCGTGTGGGCCTTTTACTGGGGTCCACTATGCCAAAAGTGAGAGAAACTTCATCCTTTTCTTTCCCTTTTTTTCCCACCCCATGTAATGTAATGCCCCAATTTTTGTAAATTAGCTAGTAACTCTTAAATCTTAATTGCTTGTTAATTCTGGTTGGCTAATATCGAAATAATTTACTAAATGCTGAAAATTTTCTATTTTTATTCTCTGAGGAGAATATTGATTGATCTTTGAGTTCGACATTTTAGGGTAACTGCATGCAATATATTTGGTTTCAATATCATCCAAGAATTTCTCTGATTATGTTCAACTGTACTGTCTAAAATACCCCTAACAGTCTTATTCGAAAAGCTAATTTTTGTCTTATTTAAATTATTAAAAATTATGATTATTTGCCTCAAAAAACGTGAGATTTTGTAATCATTGCTAAGATTTTGTAATCATTGCATTAGATTTTTAATCATTTCTTAGCCGTCAAAATTATTGCACAGAATCTCACGAAATCTAGTAATCATTACTTTGAAGATTTCCAAATCTAGTATCGATCACTAGATTTTCATGCAAAGAGACCTTGTCCTCCAATTTGCAAACATCGTAATTACTTGAATCTTCCGAAATCTAGTACCGGCCATTAGAATTTCATGCAAGAAGATTTTGTCTCCCGATTTGCAGACATAATCATTTTGGAACATTCTTTTCTTGTCTTCCAAAATGCCGACACCATGATTGCCTTAATCAATTACCTTTTCTTGAATTTAGCACCTTGTCAAATGTCTCGTCCACATGTCAACCTAGTCATGTCACATTCTTTTCCAGCCAATCAAAATACATGCAAATGTTGCGCAAAATCTTGTCTTTGAAATTTTGCGTCGATTTTTGGGAATTGCTCCACCAAAACCGTGTGCATGCAACCCTACACTATTCCATGCATTTAGCTTGCTAAAATGTGTAAACTTTGCTTACAAGTCTCCTTAAAATTCACTATTCCCACTTGAAAAACCGTGACACCCTTTCTTGCATCATTTGTACCAATTTCACTTCAAATTTGTCTCAATTAAGCCTTGTGCAGTTTTGGACTTGGAGACCTTACCAATTAAGCCAAACCGTGAGAGGCATAGTGACATTTGGTCACTCAAAGTTTAGACCCCATATAAATTGATTCACTTTTTCTATTTGCCATTTTGGAAGCCAAAAACCATGACCTCTCTCTCTCTCATTTTTTGTCCACTTTGCTCTCTCATTTCTCATCCTCTCAAAGTCTCTCACTCTCTCTAACCCTCTCAAGAAAAATCAAGAAGCTCCAACCCCACAAACCTCACAAATCTCTCATTCAAACTATACGAACACCCCACCTCTACCTCACCAACATCTTCCTCCACCTTTCCTCCAAATTTTGTGTTGAGGGAGCTCACTTTGGAGGAGGAACTTGAAAATCCTTGGTGCTGTTCTCTCGGTCAGCAAGCATTCCTTGGAGATCTACCACTTGCAGCCTTCTTCACTTCCATTTCATTCTCAAAAACCCAAAGGCAAGGGGGAGTTCTCACCTTACATCCTTATTTTGCTTTCCCTTGGTTGAACTTGTGAAAAATCTTTGGAAAGATTTCATTTTTACTTCAATATTTTTGGATGAGATGATTTCACCACTTGCATGTTGAGTTTCCACTTGGTTTTTTAGTTTTGTTACTTCTAAACTTTCGGTTTTATGCTTGGATGAAGTGATTCCTTAAAAAGCTTAAAATTTTATCACTTGCATGTCTCGGTTTTGTACTTGTTTTGTTGAATCTCTTATCCAAATTAATAATCCACCTTTGGAATCATGGAACTGTGGACTTGTATGACAAATTTACTTGCATGTAGATTCCAACTCTTGTGTGTTTCAGTTTTCCATTTGTTTAGCTTGATCTTCATTTCTAACCAAAAATCTTGTATTTGGATGGTAAGACAAGATGTTGCATGTTGATTTCCTACCTTCGCATGTTTCGAATTCCTTGTTTCCAATGCTTAATCATTCTTGAACAAGTTACTTTTAAGATCTTTGGAAAAACTAAGGGTTTGAGTACTAAATTAACCTTGTATTGCCTCGGTTTTGTCTTTTTAAGTATGAACCCTTGCTGAAAATAAAAGTCCTGCACTTGGATGATGAAGCTTTATGTTTGCATGTTAGTTTCTCTTTTTTGCATGCTTGAACCTTGGTGAATGAATGAACTATGATGCTGGACAGTTTTGATTTTTAAGAGAAAGGCTTGAACTTTTGTATTTTGAAGTCTTGAAACTATTTGGAAAAGGTTAATGTGAACTTTAAAAAGGGATTACACAAAAGGAAAGACTAATTCTAGTGGACAGCCTCGGTTTTGGATATATAAAACACTATAAAAGTTTGAAATACACCTTGCATGCCTTGTTTTATGTAAGGAAGCTAAAATGAACTTGAAAATGCCATGATATAACTTGATTGATTGAACCATGCTAAACTTTGCTTGTGTTTATGGATGAATATTGCTTACAAGTTTGCAAATTGGTCTTGATATTACCTTGTGATGGTGCTTGAAAGTTGTGATGCTTACTTGTGTGAACAAGCTGGAAAAATGTGAATGATGTGAGATGAAGTACTATTCATCCTTGGTATTTGCTCTTAGAAAACCGTGAAGAAGCTTGATGTGATGCATGGCTGAAAATTTAAGTTACTTGCTATCCAATATGATTTATGCCATGGAATTACTACTTTGATAGCATCACATGCATCATTTGTATCTCATTATAAAAGAATTGATGAATTATATTAAGGTGCAGTGAAAGTGATTATATAATACTATGATTTTGATGATCTAGTGCCCTTGAGGGCTGTTGGATTGAAATAGACCATGGATATGATTGGATTTATTGGAAATGTTACAATCTAGTTGTGTTATGAGTGATTGAGTATAAAGAATGAAAAATCAGCAAGTGACCATGCAAGAAAAAGTATGAAAAATCGAGAGGAAAGGACTTGGAAGATTTGTGAATTAAATTGATTAATTGGATGTTATAGAAAGTACTTAGGCTTGATTGAACTTCTCTAATAAAGAGCGCAAAAACCAAGAGATAATGACCTGGGATCATTGGGAATCAACTTGACTAATTGATGGTTTAGAGGAAATTTAAGTTTGATGAATACTCCTTTTTAGAGAGAAAAACTGAGAGAAAAGAATCAAGAGAGCAAGAGTTTGAGTTGAATGATTTATGGTTTAGAAGGTGCTAGAGATTGATGGAAATAAATGAAATGGTTAGGATGAACTTGAATGGCGAGATTGCAAGGATTGAGAGACGAAATTGTACCAAATTAAAGAGAGACTAGACTTGAAATATGAAAGAAAGAAAGTAAACTGAGAAGGAGGAAATGAATCTTGAGGGCTTGAATGAATTGCCTAAGTTATGGTCCAATGTAGCACTAAAATTATCCATGAGTATGAATTTATAAAACCATGAGATTGTGAAATTATGATGAGAGATCCACGTGATACTTGAGTTCCTGAAAATATACTATCTTGACTCAAAGAACAAGGTTTATGGAGTTTGAGCTGGGCGTGATTACTATTATCAGTGAAAGTGAGTGTTTCAGAGAGTTTCTTAGAAGAACACAGTGCGCGTTGTTACTTTCACTAGTGAAAGTGAGCATTCCAGAGAAGTTTCAAACATTGCATAATGTGCGTTGTCACTTTCACTGGTGAAAGTGAACGTTCCAGAGGAATTCAAACTCAACATAATAGCACGTTACCACTTTCGTTGGTGAAAGTGGATGTTACTCATGAAAGTGAACACACGCACAACTTGACCTCCAACATTGCCACTTTTATGAATGAAAGTGATCATTCCAGTCTTCCAGAACACCAGATAAGCCTTTGTGTGGTCACTCTTGTGAAGAAAAGTGATAACGCACAGAAGGCGGGAAAACTTAAAAATTGCAGAAGCGCTCAGATTTTTGGATCTTTTGTTCGTTTTTCATTTCCACTTAGTTCTTTGGTGTGGAGAGAGTCTGAGAGAGAGAGATTGGAGACGAACATCGAGCTTCAACCTAGAGGAATTAGATTGAAGATAGATTGAGGATGGCTCTTCTGTGTTCTTTCTCCTCTTCTCTTTCTTTTTCTTTCTCTGCTGTAATGGCTTTGTAATTTCTTCATAGTTAGGGATTGTGGATCCAAAACGAACGTGTTGAATTGATTCTAGATATGGATTTCAAGTATTGGAATGAATTGAGTGGTTGATTCTGCACTTTATGTAGTAATTGAATGGAAATTTGACTAATTAATTACAGAGAAACTCTTATCAATGAAAATTGGATTTGTTTCTCATATCTGAATCAATTACTAGGATTATAGCTTTCTTAGGGATAAGAGAACTTGATCTTGCAATCTTCTGGTTTCTTACACTTAAAGTAATATTGAATTGAACCAGATCTAAGGAATTAGAGTGATTTGATTGAATATTAGGTTCACTGAGTTAAAGAATTAACCTTTGAATAATACAACGTGAGACTGATTGTCATTCTTTCTAATTACTTGAAAGTTCATATCCTTATTGATTCAACATTGAAGTTTTGGTGAAACAACTCCCTAGCTATGTCTTCCACATCTGTTCATCACACATTTATATATTCATTATTTTGTTTTTCTTTTGATTTCAATATTTGTCAATTTTAATTTCAAACACTCTTTGAAATTCGTGAAGCTCAACTAATTGTGGCCTTGTGAAGTGGTAATTGAATACTTTTATTCCCTGAGATTGATACTTGGGACTCTAACATAGTTCTATCATTTTTATAACTTGCTACATCAACACTAGTACACTTGCTAGTCAAATTTACTTCTCCTCTGAAGTGTGACACACATGTGTGGTGACATATTGATTGATGTGGTGTAAAACATGTATTGTGACGTGCATGATAGTAAGCAGATGCATGTTATGAAAGTTAGCGAATGTGATTGGTTGTTTATCTTGCGTGTATTGTTCTGTGATAGTAAAACGTATGATTTGAGTGTTATTGTGAATTAATTCATGTTGATTGGTATTAAGTACTGTCTATGCATATGAGTATTTATTTATGTGAAACCAGATATTTAGTGGGGCGGGAGATACTCACCCTTACTAATATTTTCAGGTGATGGATGTCAAGAGAGAAAGGTGTCTGCCCATCCTAGAATCATAGTCCAAGGGTATTGAAGGGAAGACTGCTCTGTAGAGATTAGAAATGTTTGAGAAAATGTACTATTTTATTCAAATTGTAATTTGTGATAACTAAATTATGTAAAGGATTTTAAAGGCCAGATTTAAAATTTACGATACTTGGGCCAATTTCGTTGAAATTATTTCATTATTGTCCTTAGTAAAAATCCCAATTTTATATGTATTCATAGTTAGCTACATGTTTTGTTAAAAATAAAGTTAAATTTTATCTAATTATCTCATGTTTCAAAATTTTACCCTTGGAATAATATGAAACTTTCATAAGAAGAAATTTGTAAATTTTGTTATTATGTTACTATGGAGTTTGAGAGTGAAACTAAGTAAATTATTTTTTTATTCGCATAAAAGTTCGTTTATTTAAATAAAGAAAATGAAGGTGTTACAATTTTTCATGTGACACCCAAGCGCTAAGCGAAGGCGGGGAGTGATCGCCGGTGTAGTGTGGGCACGGACAAGAAGCGGCTCCTGGCAAGCTTCCAGCGGTAAGGGGCACATGAATGAATCAAATTTACATCAAAATGAGATGGGGATCTAGAGACTGTGTATATAGTTGAGGATAACTTAAAGGAATTGATTAGGACTACCTATACTAACAAAATGCGTTTACTTTTCGGTGGCCTATCACTTAAGAACTCCAAAGTTAAGCACGCTTAACTTGGAGCAATTATAGGATGGGTGACCTTCTGGAAAGTTCTTGGAAAGTGTATGAGTGAGGACAAAACACACTGAAAAATTTTGTGTTGGTTTGTGGGGACAGTCGTCAGTCCCTAATAAGTTGTCGGGCTGTTATAGCAAGTGTGCCACCCAGAACATAAAGGGCATGATGCTCAAGGTTTCGACATAAGCTGGTGATAGCTATACACCACCTCTTTTGAATTTCATTCTTGTGAACATACTCCTCAAGCATGATACTTATTACCGTGTTAGCTACATCATTGCATAAGTCAATATGCACAATACTTAGTATCTATCATTTACAACTAGGACTACTAAAGTATCTAATCTCATTAACTCTTCTAGATTTCGTCTCTTAGTGTCAATTAGGAGTTAAACTACCCTTATTAAGATTTTCTTTATATAAAAGAGCATTAAATGTATAACTCTAATGTGTAGTTATACTCACTTCTACATATTTATTAACATAGTGAGGACAAGAGGCCTTTAGTAGTTGATTTATGCAAAAACTTAGAAAGATGTAATTGTAATTATACATTTGTAAAAAATAAATAGTTATAAAACTAACTATATGTATATACTTGCTTTAAAATATAATAATTATACAAATATTTGAGCATTTTTATGTTTCACTGCTACTGACTGATTGCTAACAAGCTGATGTTTGAATCTCATTAAGGATAATATGTTAGTTGCACTTAATTTTATTACAGAGGAAGAGAATTATTAATGAGATGAAAATATTTATGTGAGATAAAATTTATAAAATAGTTTAATTTGAGAAAAAAAATTGCCTATTAGACAAATTTCTAAGTGAGAAAAAAACTAAGAAATTTATTAGTGAAATGAAATTATACTTAATTGAGTAAAATTCTTAATTATACTCAAATTCTTTGGAATATAATTAAAATATTTTTATTTTTTTCGTTTAACATGTTATACTCACATTTTATAATTGTGAATCATTTATATATTATTTATATATTACGATTTTCTTTAGTTTGTCTGACTCACCATTTTATTCGACAATTGAGTTACCTACATTGAGAGTTGCAGTCCATTTTAATGACATCTTTTTGTTAAGAGTTAATATTGTTATTTTGGAAATGTAATCAATACTCAAACTAAAAATACATTATATTACATTCCTTTAACCATTAGTGGATAGTGAATAAATTATAACAAATTATTGTTATTTTAGAATATTAAAATTATAAAAAAGATCTACTAAAAATTTAATAGGTTTCAAATATTTTGTTTAGAAATTTGATAATATTGCGAGTGTTTATTTTGGTTAAACTTACAAGAGTAACTAGTATCTTCCACAGTTTAGTTCATATGCTAACCATGGATGTAATTGTGAGTTGTGACGTTACTACTTACTACTCATTTAAATATACTTAGTATGTAAGATTAGCTGTCAAATTTAAAATTTTAAAATATAGATAAGAAAAGAATTGCTGAATGATAGATCTTGATCTTGAGTGAGATCCTTTCCTTTTCGGTAGGAACAGGACACCGCCTTATTTGATAAATCTTGATAATTTATTCTATTAACAGCTCATTGATGATTCCAATTCTACCGCATCACACATTTCATTAACGTTGTTTTTCTACGCTATTTCTCTTTTAACTGTTTTTTTTATTTTATATATAATTTTTAATAAAATTTAATTAAAATAAATAAAAATATGAATGATTTTAGAAAAATTTATATTTATATAAATCTAAGATTAGTAAAATTTTTAAAACTTTATTCTTATTTATAATAAAAATAAAAATTAATTTTCACAATTTAAATACTAGAGTCGAACGTAAATTTCTAGTAAAATAATTACTTATTAAATATTATAAATATATTTTAGTTTATTATTTACAATAAGATTTATCAAAATAATTATATATTCTAAAAATTGACATTTAAAATAGGTACATACTATTTTAATTAGGACTAAAAAAATTATCACAAAAATTAAAATAATTTAAGTCTTAACAAAACAAATCTTTTCTTCCAACACAATTGAAAATATGATCCTAAAATGAATCATTATTCATTGATCATATTATTCTAATTTATTTTCTTTATTTTTTTATTTTCATTACCTAAAAATAATTGTAAGGTTGAGTGTTCTCTATCCCATTAAATTTTTATTTTATTAAATAATCAAATGATACATAAATCTTATTTAATATAGTATGCGCCAAAATAAGAACAACTTATTTATAAATTTTCATTTAGAAGTCACCAAGACACAAAATTTCACACTCAGCCAAATCCGATTATATAATTCTTGAATTCATGCCACTTAGATCATTTCAATTTCGATGGATCTATCGTTTATCAGTACTTATGGGCTCTTAAATTGTTGCCAACATTCTTTCTCTAATCATGAAAGACTTACGCGAACATTGATAGTTGTCGGATAGCCACCATAAATGAATACAACGTGTGTGTTATACAGCATATTAGCAAAGGTATAATCAAAAGTCTAGTTATAAAATGAGTATAAGGTTTATGATGCTTTCACTTTTAGTAACTTATGTGCACCTACTACAACCAACATTCACCACTTTCATTTTTTTTTATATTTTTCAAATCATCTTTGAATTTCATACTTCAAGTGTATCTCTATAACTATCCATGCATCACTCTTTCATGACACATATTTTCTCAACAATTCTATATATTTTGATAACATAAGCAACTCTAAATCCACATTCATAACTATTTACACCAACAGTCTTTTTATAATTTTCTCTCACATGCAATCAATTTTACATCACACAAATTAATACACTATGCTGAAGGTTGGACACCTTCAGACTCAACCCAATCATATAATTTAAAAGTATATTGAAAATAAATCACATACCATAGATACGTTGCTGGAGATCACACTCTTCTGCTTTTAATGAAAATCACTTATCCTAAAGTTTAGTATTTTCCAATACAAGTATTGTTATTAACTTTACATACATAATAATAAATAGTAAAAATTATAAAAACTTCTTAAAACTTGTTTTACTCTTAATCTTTACTATAAAATTCTGTTTTAGGTGAATCTTGTACCAACAATAGGTTTTTATACCCAAAGAGTCCAATTTTGACATTATAATTTAAAGAAAATTTATAGATCTACTATTCAAAACAGGGTATTTTAAGTTTTTCAAGATAAAAACGCATAGAAAGGACTTAAGATTCAGGATCAACTTTCCTTACCTGAAAATAAGTCTTTCACAACGAGGAGATGAGAGATGACGTCTCTAAGACCAAGTTGTTCCTGAGATTCAAAGGAAATGTGCAACTTTTCGATGGAAGATATTATCCAAAAGACTAAGTTCTTCCTAAGCATTACAAAGTTGAACAACTTTTGAGAAGGAAAATAATGAAATAGAAGTGAGCTTGGAAGATTAAACTTCAATAACTTACTTAGAATCAAGAAAAAAAGCTATCCAAGCTTGGATTTGAGAGAGGTTTTGGAGTTTGGAGGTATTTTAGTTGCGGGAGAGAGTGAGAGAACAAAGAGAGATGAGAATGATTATTTGTTTTAAAATCTACGTTTTTAAAATACCAGAGTCGCTTAAATATTTTTTTTCTTGATAACTTTCACTTGAGCGAGAAAATTAGACAAAATTTACTACTCTTTTACTAATGTTTTTGCTTGAGCAAAAATACTTCAAAAGAGCTATCCATTTCTATCACTAAATTTTGCTTGAACAATAGATTTTTTGCTTGAATGAGTGTTAATCCATTCTTACTTAATCTAAAAACACTCATTTTTTTTTAGGATGTTACATTTCAAATGTTCCTTTTTTATTTTTCTTTTTCATTTGTTTGTCTCTTTCAACAAAATCATGTTAATAAGATAATTCGCAATTCTAAGACAATACTTCAGTAATTTGTGCCAGCAGAAGGAAAAAAAAAAACCCAGAAAATATCAAGAATTACCATTTTATATACTCGTTACTCCAAACACCATTTGACTCAAGAAAAATAACAGAAGCTGCCAGCATGTTATTGCGCGGGCACTCCTAACGGTTATATGTTGAGTTTTGACTTTCCACACTGCTGCTCATTTCCAAACACTGCTTTAGCTGCTCACAGTATTGTATTTTTAATTAATCAATAGCGAATCATAGGTAGGTCGCGTGCGTCAAAAACAGTTTTATTATATAATTAATATTAATAAAAGGTGAGATTAAGAGGTGTGTCTAGTTATTTCTGAACTGTATAGCATCACGGTACTGATTAGTCTCTGAAATTGAAGATGGCGGAGAGTGTGCATGGAGTAGAGGTGATTCACTCATGGTCTGCTCCAACGTCTCTCGATACCCCTCTCATGTATTCTTTCGCACAGGTATCAGTATCACTATCACTCTCACTGTCGCTGATTCAACTATCATTCGCTCTTTCTTTCATAGATTCTTTCATCTGTTGCTAACTGTATTTAGAGGGATGACGTTGAAGTGCTTGATGAACCACTCTATGCTAATTTCCTTCGATTCAGTGGTGTCGATAGACCCTACAGGGACCAACTCCTCTCCAAAATGGTATCTATCTCTTCTCAATTACTCGATAATATTCCTCAATCCTAATGTTTGTTGTTGCTTCCATTCTAACAGGAATATGATGGAAACAAGGTCGTTAAGGACATTGTTTATCGTCCAGGAAACAAGAAATACAGATTCTGCAAGGTAAACAGCATCTCCTTTATCTTAATTTTGTTTGTTAAAAGACAAGTCTATAGAGAAGGAATCCAATGCCTTCATGGCTATAGTTTGATAGCTAACTAGTCATTGTTGTTACGATGATGTTGTATTCAGCATATATCGAAACAGAGGGTACGGGGATTGCCAGAGGATTTAATGAAGAAAGGAAAGCACTTCATTCTGATAAGAAATCCTCTTGACATATTGGTGAGTTGTTTTTCATTTTTATGAAAAAGAAAAAGCAAGAGGTCTTCTGTTTGTTTGCTCGTTTATCTCTGTATCGAAAGGCTAGTGCTGTATATACTGTTTCTCATATGCTTTGCAGTCTTCATCTAAACCATATGGATCTGTCTGCATTAAAAATTGTTTGGTGACATGCACTTACATTAGTGAACTTACATCTAAACCATGAACTTCTTGTTACAGTGTTCTGCATATATCATGTGATCACTTTCCTTGGTTTTACTATTCATTGGGTCAATGGCTGATGGTGGTTGTATGTTTTGCATGTGATTGTGTGCTTCCAGCCATCCTTTGAAGAGGTTGTCCCTTCCTCTTTCTTTGAGTTGGGTTTGGCCGAGCTGGTTTGTATCTACAATGAACTTTGCGAGCATGGAAAAGCACCACCTGTTATTGATGCTGCAGAACTTCAACAAGATCCTGAGGTATGTGAGCTCAATGAACATGCGTAATTCTTAATGAAGTATGAAATAAGGTCATGTTAGGTTCAGTAGAATGAGATGAAAGGAAGTGGGAATGAGAATGGGATAATTTTAATGGCTTTGAAATGTGAATACCATGGTTCTAGCCGAGATTTGTTACTACTGTTGCTGTGCATTTGTGTAGTACTAATATAAAGGAATTTTTGTTGTATGTTAGTTGCTGTCTAGACCCTTGTTTGACTTTGAAATCTCAATTGTAATGTTAGACCTGGAATCATTTGTCCTAAAAGATATGCGTAACATCTTTTAGATCAGAAAATACAATTTGAAAGCTCATCAATTATGTCAGTGAAACTCTATCAAAGCAGGTCAAGATGTTCTTTCAACATGTTTTGTAAATAATTTTTCTCTTTTCTATAAATTTCAGTTAAGTTTTATGTTTGCTGGGGGGATACATCAAATAGGTGGTTACACTTATACGCAAACCTAAATTCTATTTAAAATTTTGCATCAATTTATTATCTTACTAATTTGCAGGCAACTCTACGGGCTCTCTGCAATGATTTGGAGATTCCTTTTCAACCTGCAATGCTCAAGTATGCAGAGTTTTCATTTTGAAATATTTTTATGTGCTGCTATTGTTTCTCGTCTATCTTTTTCAATGTTTTCTTGTTAACAACTCCTGCGGCAAGTTTTATGCTTACATACATACATGAGAAGTGACAATTCTCTTGAACTTTCCAGTTGGGAAGCGGGTCCAAAACCTATAGATGGCTTGTGGGCCCCTTGGTGGTATAAAAATGTACATAAATCTACTGGTTTTAAAGAAGAAAGGAAGTATCCTCAGGTATGCAGCTGTTTTGTGGTGTGCCTTCAGTTTAGTTCCTGTTGCGTGGTGTCCAGGCCCATTATTTTGTTTGTAGTAATTATTTTTTTTCCCTTTGTTTGCACCATTGTCCATAACTAGTATAGTTCTATATCATCTTAGATGGATACATGCTTGGCATTTTATAGCTAGCTTTATGATTTCTTTCATTGTTAAAGACTAAATTCCATATGAAAATGAAGAGTTGAAGACAAGAGGTCTGTTTTTTTTCTTCTTTTTTCGGGGGGTTGTGGAAGATACTCTGATTGGAGTTCAGGTAAAAAATCCTGGATGAGTTTATGCTGTATTCTTTTTCCCTTTTCAGCCATTTCCCTTTTCTCTGTATGATTTGTTGGAGCAAAGTCTACCCTTGTACAATATGCTTCGGCGCCACGTGAAGAAGTCCTCCCTTCTAGGTCCTCCATTACCTCCTCCGGATCTTCCAGTTCCCGCAAATGAGAAATTGTTTGCCTGGGTTGGTGATGAGATTTTGCCACGTGAGAGTGCAAAGGTACTTTTCGTACAACATTTTATGGTCTCCTGTGAGTAGAATAAGGCATCTGATTTATGTGATTGATGCTCACATTCTCATGTTTTTTAATTGATATCGTGTGATGTTTCAGGTTTCTGTGTTTGATTCAGTTGTCCAAGGAGGTGATTCAGTTTGGGAGGGTCTTCGTGTGTATAATGGAAAGATATTTAAGCTTGAGGAACATCTAGACAGGTAACAGTGCAAACTTGGGAAATAGAAAGTGGATGCTGGATGCTCTCATTTTATTCAATAATGTCATAAACTGATAGCTGATTAACTAAACATGTATAGATTGAATGGTTGATGTAGTATAATCTATATATTAAATTAGTATGATTAGTACAACCTTATTTTATGATTAGCTTTCATGGCTTTGGTAGAAGTAGAGGCAAACTTTTTACAGCAAACTGCAACCTGCCACTTGTTGGTGTATTTGGTTGGAGTTTTAACTTATATTTTTAAGGAGGTTTGGCCTTTTTGAGGGGTTGAACAGTTTTTCTGCATTGGTTTTCTCTTTTTTCTCTATCATTTTCTGTTTTGTTCTTTTGTCAAGGAGGAGTCCTTATCAACCCTTTCTCTTTTTAACATTTTCGTATTAATGAATTTAACCTTTATATATATATATATATATATGAAAAATCTCTTTATAGTCTCATTTTTCATTGAGTAATGCTATTTCATCCAAAAATAACAAACCACAGCAAACCAACTTGTGTTAGATATCAAAGTTTCTTGTCCCTTTACTTTCAATCTGCAGCATTCCATCTTTTGTGGATATGATGCCAAATCACTTCTATGGGCTTCAATGGTACAAATGGTTGAATGACAGCATTTCTCGTACTCAAATTTTGGAGAATTTTTATAAACAATTTGTGATTGATGTAAGAAAAATCTGCTCCACTATGCTCCGATTTTCTTTAAAAAAAATTATTGAGCATTTCTCAACCAAACTAAATAGTTACATCACAATAAAAAGAACAAATTTTTATCGAGGAAAACTCTGTGTGTGCATTTCTGATTCAGTCTAGACTAATACTGTTAGGGTCTAGAGATGAAATTCAGATAGGGTTAAAGAAGAAAACAGAACTTTTATTAATTACTTGCAGAACTATGATTTCAAGAATCCCCCACAGCAATAGTTCCTCCCAGAGAATGAAATTCTTTGTTCTCTTATTCAAAGAAAACCAAAAACTCCCCCTAATAACCAAAACTGACTGCTTAAATAAAGAATAGCTAAACTAATCTAATCCATATTTCTTCTAACAAACTATCCCAAGCTTATCTTATTCAACATCCTAACTAACTTCCTAATAAGCTTATCTTATTCAAAATCCTCACTAACTTCCTAATAAGCCCTTGTTACTGATTATTGGATTTCTTCTAATGGGAATAAACCCGCCAACTCATGGACTTCGTTGGACTTACATCCAAGAGGCCTTCATTGTGGGTTTGGGTCCCATCAATACCACCCCTAGAACTTCCACTCTTGTCCTCAGGAGTGAAGGAAGGAAATTGACTCTTGATGACCAATGCCTCTTCCCAAGTAGCTTCCTCTACAGTAGACCCTTTCTACTGTACCATTATCAGTTTTTTCCGTTGACCACCTTGGGTAACAATTCGAGTAGCCAAAACAGCTTCTGGTTCCTTCTTCTATCATTAACTCCTCTAGTAAGGTGGCAGATGCAATCTTCTATCGTATGGCCTTCTTAAGTTGCGAAATGTGGAAAACCAGATGGAACTTTGAAGAGGCTGGAAGAGAAAGCTTGTACGATACCTCTCTTACACGTTGCAAAATCTGGAAGGGCCCAAAATACCTTGTGAAATTCTTTTGATTGATCCTGCGGATCACAAATTATTGCCTATGGGGCCTCAATTTGAGGAAAACCCAATCTCCAACTTTCAGCTTCATCTCCCTCCGATGGCGGTCTGCAAAACACTTCATATGCTGCTGGGCCTGTTCTAAATGGAAGTGCAATTGTCGCAGGGTCTCATCTCGGTCCTGAAGGTCATGTGCCACAGCCTCGACCCGCATCTCTCCTTCAATCAGTCTAGGAACTACCGGAGGCTTCCTCCCATACACTACTTCGAAAGGAGTGGTCCCAGCTGAGGAGTGATAAATCAGCCCAAGGGACTTAATGGGTCCAGTTTTTGGGCTGCTCCGATGGAAAACAGGAGAGATATGTTTCCAAACACCAGTTTACTATCTCGGTTTGACTATCTATTTGCGGCTGGTAAGCTGAGCTCATACGTAGCTGTGTTCCTTGCAACGCAAATAACTTTTTCGAAATAGTGCTCAGAAATATTGGATCACAGTCACTAAGTATGGATGCCAGCAACCCATGTAGTGGAACGACCTCCTTGAAAAAATTTTTGGCTACCCTTCTAGTTGTGTAGGGATGCTCCATAAGGATAAGATATGCATATTTAGAGAGACGATCCACCACAGCCAGTATTGCATCAACACCTAATGACTGTGGTAATCCGACTATGAAATCCAAGGAAATGTCCTCCCACACTTGAGAGGGAATTGGGAGGGGTTGGAGTAATCTACTAGGAGCTTCAGCCTCATACTTATTTCTTTGATAGATCTCACATTCCTGGACAAATTTTTGCACATGCTTCTTCATACCGACCTAATATAGATTTGCTGTTAAGCGCTTGTAGGTTCGTAGAAACCTGGAATGGCCCCTGATGGAAGAAGCGTGAAATTCATACAGCAGTTGGGGAATCAAGGAGGAAGAAGCTGGAATTACTAAACACCCTTTGTATTTCAGGACTCCTCCTACCAATGAGTACTCGTGTTTGGCATCCGGATCCTCCTCCAAAGTAGTGACAATTTGCTGCAGATGAGAGTCCCCTGAAATCTCATCTTGCAAATCTTGTTGCTACTCCCATACTGGAAAAGATGCAATTGTAGTAAGTTCCCATCATCGAGCCACCTTGACAACACATCTGCAGCTCTATTGGTGGATCTCGATTTATAAATGATTTCGAAACGATAGCCTATCAATTTTGCAAGCTAGCACTGTTGATTGGCTGAAACTACCCCTGCTGCAAGATATATTTACGACACTTTTGGTCCATAAGCACAAGGAATTCCCTCCCCAATAGATACTGCCTCTAGTGTTGGATAGCAAGGACCTCTAGTGTTGGGTAGTAAGGACAATTGCCATCAACTCTTTTTTATAAACCAACTTGGACAAATGGGCATCCGATAGAGATTTACTAAAGAAAGTAATGGGCTTCTGTTGTTGCATCAACATTGCTCCAATTCCTCTGCCTAAAGCGTCACATTCTACTTTGAATATTTCCCCAAAGTTTGGCAAGGTTAAAACAGGGGCTGTGCTGATAGCGGTCTTTAGGTCTTGAAAAGCCTTCTCAGCCTCAGTTCCCCACCTAAAGCCATCATTGCGGGTCAACTCTGTTAGGGACTGCACCATATTCCCGTAATTTTGGATGAACTTATGATAGTATCTTGTGAGTCCTAAGAAATCGCGTATCCCTTTAACACTTCAAGGGATAGGCCAAGCTAGAACACTTCGGACCTTGCTAGGATCAACATGCACCCTGCAGCCGACACAACATGGCCCAAGTACTCAACCTGTGCCCTTCCAAAGCAATATTTCTTCATATTAGTGACAAACTGATTAGCCTGTAGGGTTTGAAGGACCAAGGTCAGATGCTTCAAGTGTGAGTTCCAGTCCCTGCTGTACACCAATACATCGTCAAAGAATACCAATATGAATTTTCGTAGAAACGACCTAAAGATCAAGTTCATTGTTGATTTGAAGGTAGAAGAAACGTTTATCAACCTGAAGGACGTCACGAGGTACTCATAATGGCCCTCATGAGTGCGAAATGCGGTCTTATGATTGTCCTCATCCTGCGTATGGATTTGGTGATACCCCAACTTAAGGTCAAGTTTGAAGAAGTAGCGGGAGCCATACAATTCATCGAGCATTTGTCAACCATCAGAATTGGAAACTTGTTGGCAACCATCAAGGCATTCAAGGCACGGTAGTCAATACATATACACCAATTGTTATCCTTCTTCGGAAAAGGACTATAGCTTGGCCGAATAATTCCCTATGCTAGCAAGTCTTTCACTTGACGCTCAATCTCATCCTTGTAGCGGAGGGGATATCGGTACGGTCTTACGCTAATAGGCCCAGCTCTATCCTTGAGAATGATAGCGTGCTCCACGCCTTGGACTGGTAGAAGCCCTGTTGGCTCTCGAAAAATGTGCATGTTGGTCAAGCACCAATGTAATCTCCCTAATTTGTGATGACAAAAGAAAAGGTTACTCTAGCTCCTCCGTAGATGCCCCATACTGCCATGCCAAACCCTCGAGTCCCAATAATCGTTCCTCAACCAAGTTGTGTAGCAACGGTTGTTGCCATGACGCCTTTCTCTCTTGCGCGTGAACTCTTCGAAGTTCCACGGTTCTCCCTTGCCATTGGAAAGACATGGACATGCAGCTCTAGTCAATAGTAACTGTTCCGAATGTTCTCAACCACGCCACCTCAAGGATTAAGTCTATTCCTCCCAAGTCAAGGATATGCGCATCCACTGCCATTTTTATGGTTCCGACCTATAATGGAATTTGGGAGCATTTACCCCGAGTCATAACCTGGATGCTAGGACCTAAATCCGTGTTGAGCCTAAGAGAAGTAACTATTGTCGAGCTTATGAAATTTTCACTAGCCCCACTGTCAACAAGGACCAAGTCTGGGATGTGGCCTAAATTCCCTTCCCACTTAAAGGTGCCAACATGTTGCGGTCCAACTTGGCAAAGGCCCAACAGCCCAATAGTATTGCACTCTATCAAAACATCACCTTCGTCTTCTTCCGCTGCAATAGCCACGACCACACCATCCTCTCCTTGTTATTGCGAACAAAAGGTATAATACTTCGGTCTCTATTAAACGAGTGATTCCCTGAAGACGTAAGCGCATAATTGCCCTTGTTCTTGACTTCCGGAGTTTCCAAACCTCCCGATCCCAAACCTTGTTACCATAGACCTCTTCAAGCGCTCCCATGTGGCACGCCTTCCTTGTCTCTCCACAGATTAAACCAATGAATTGTATTACCACCCATACTCAATTTTGAGAGACAAATTTTCATCTCGTCCAAAGTACAATGGGCATTGAAATAAGTTTCAGCCCTGCAAATCCAACCAATGGGGTCCACCTCATCAAATTGAGGCAGTTCGACCTTCTTGATTGAGGCTCAGTAATCATCCCCATTTATCTCTGATAGGAGTCAGGCTCCTAACCCTAATATCTTTGTAAATACTAACTTAGACAAAGCCAAACCTTGGCTGGTGTACTCTAGAAGAAAGAGGACAGTTAATAATGTTAGTTAACAGTTAGCAGTTAACAGTAACAGCTAGGAGTTAGTTTTCTGTTTTAAGGCCAGTTATAAATAATAGCTGCGAGAATAGTGAGGGGTCTCTTTTTGAAAAGTAGTTTCTGAAATTAGGCAGAGAAAATTCTCTGAGGAGCTTTGCTCTGGGAAACAGAATTGTATACACAATATTCATCAATTCAATAAAGAATTCATAAAGATTAATTCTTTCTACCCTCTTTTTCTGGTGAACATAACATTGGTTCGACTTGCCGGATCCTTGGGGGAGAAACAAAAAGGTGTGGTCCAGCAAGAAATTTCAAGATGACGAAGCGTGGTGCAAATGAAGGTCAACGCAGTGATGCTGTTGAGGAAAGAATGAATTCCTTGGAGGAAAGATTGGATGTATTCATGGAAAAGCTGATTGGGAGGTCTTGAAGATTTGGTTCAGAACTTCATTGCCAAACATGATGATACGTTGGGACAGAATCTAGGACAAAGTAATTCATGTGCTGAAGAACAGGAAACATCGCATAATGCGGATGCTGATGTGTTAAATGAGTTTTGTTTGATGGCAAAGAAAGTGGAACTGCCATCATTCAATGGGACTGATCCAAGGGGATGGATCACGAGGGCTGAAACATATTTTGAAGTTCAAGGAATATCGGACTCCAACAAGATTAAACTTGCAAGATTGAGCATGGAGGGAGGAACAATGTACTGGTTCCAAACTTGGCTTGATTCTGAGACTGTTCCCAGCTGGGAATCTTTCAAAAATGCGCTGCGATTACGTTTTGGAGGGGGGCGTTTGGAGGATCCTTTCGGAGAGCTTGCTGACCTAAAACAGAAAGGGAGCATAGTTATACCTTCTACTTCCTCTTACATTCCTCAATTCTTGGAAGAATTCCATGCTTCTCTGGAGGGTGGACATTCAGGTTTTCTAAAAACTTATAGGAGGATTGCTCAAAATATTTACTGGGTGGGCATGAAAAAGAGAATCCTGGAGTTTATCAGAAGTTGTGATATCTACCAAAGACAAAAGTATGCAGCTACTTACCTAGGAGGTTTACTTCAGCCCCTACCTATTCCTTCTTTGGTATGGGATGCTATTTCATTGGACTTCATTACAGGGCTTCTGAAATCTAAAGGCTATGAGGCAGTTTTGGTAGTAGTAGACAGGTTGTCCAAATATGGGCATTTCATACTGCTTAAACATCCCTATATAGCAAGAACAGTAGCTGAGATTTTTGCTAAAGAAATAGTTTGTTTACATGGCATTCCCTCTTCAATTGTGAGTGACAGGGACCCACTCTTAATCAGCTCTTTTTGGAAAGAGCTCTTCAGATTACAGGGGACTAAGCTAAATATGAGTTCTTCTTATCATCCTGAAACGGATGGTCAAACAGAGGTTCTAAATAGGTGTCTTGAGACATATTTAAGGTGCTTTGCCTCTGAACAGCCAAGGAACTGGTCCCTATAGGTGCATTGGGCTGAATTCTGGTATAACACATCCTTCCACACTGCTGCAGCTGCTACTCCATTTGAAATTGTGTATGGCAGGCCTCCTCCAAGACTTGCCCGGTTCCTTCTTGGAGAAACAAAGGTACAACCGGTAGCCAGTGATCTACTAGACCGTGATGAAGCTCTTTCTCAATTGAAGTTTAACTTGCACAAGGCTCAGCAGCAAATGAAGCATTTTGCTGACAAGAAAAGAAGACCTATATCTTTTGAAGTTAGAGAGTTTGTTTTCTTAAAACTGTGTCCCCACAGGCAGCAAACAGTGGTCCGCAGGATCAATCCTAAACTTGCTGCTAGGTTCTATGGGCCCTACAAGATTTTGCAGAAAATTGGTGAGGTAGCTTATAAGCTACAGCTGCCTGAAACTTCAAGAGTGCATCCGGTATTTCATGTTTCTCAGTTAAAAAAGGCCATTGGTAACTACACTACCTCTCCTGATCTACCTAGAGGATTTGAAGTTGAACTTGAAGCCACAATTGAACCCGAAGCTGCTCTAGCCCAAAGAGAAGTTACTAAGGACAACACGCCTTGCAAACAATGGCTGATCAAGTGGAAGCACTGTCCTCTAGAGGATACTACTTCAGAAGATGAAGCTGTGCTGCTGAGCCAATTTCCTCACTTCAGACTTGAAGCCAAGTCTACTCTTCTAGAAGGGGAGAATGATAGGAGTCAGGGTCCTAACCCTAATATCTTCGTAAATACTAACTTAGACAAAGCCAAACCTTGGCTGGTGTACTCTAGAAGAAAGAGGACAGTTAATAATGTTAATTAGCAGTTAACAGTAACAGCTAGAAGTTAGTTTTCTGTTTTAAGGCCAGTTATAAATAATAGCTGCGAGAATAGTGAGGGGTCTCTTTTTAAAAAGTAGTTTCTGAAATTAGGCAGAGAAAATTCTCTGAGGAGCTTTGCTTTGGGAAACAGAATTGTATACACAATATTCATCAATTCAATAAAGAATTCATAAAGATTGTTTCTTTCTACCCTCTTTTTCTGGTGAACATAACAATCTCTCTCTTTCATTTCTTCCCTCATCAATGCTCGATAATCTGCAAAGGCAGTCTCCATGCTCTGAATTCTCGCATCTAGTGCTTCTATCTTTTTTGTCAATCTCGTGTGCATGGAAGGATAATCCGGCAGGTCAGACCAATTGTTAAGGTCCAGAGACGAAATTCAGAGAGGATTAAAGAAAGAAACAAAACTTTTATTAATTACTTGTAGAACTAGGATTACAAGAATCCCCTAGAGCGGTAGGTCCTCCCAAAAAATGAAATTCTCCATTCTCTTATTCAAAGAAAACCAAAAACTCCCCCTAATAACCAAAACTGACTGCTTAAATAAAGAATAGTTAAACTAATCTTATCCTTATCTCTTATAACAAACTATCCCAAGCTTATCTTATTCAAAATCCTAACTAACTTCCTAATAAGCTTATCTTATTGAAAATCCTCACTAACTTCTTAATAAGCCCTTGTTACTAATTATTGGATTTCTTCTTACGGGAATAAACCTGCCAAACCGTGGGCTTCGTCAAACTTGCATCCAAGAGGCCTTCATTGCGGGGTTTGGGTTCCATCATAAACAAGTGGATGTTTTTTGGTTATCTATGTTAGTTTCATTTCTTATTAGTTCAATTGAACTTGTTTGTTGATCATGGTAAAAACATAAGGTCTGCATCAATGTGGTTGATCTCTACATTTTATGCTTCTCATCAGGATGTTTGATTCAGCAAAAGCTTTGGCTTTTGAAAATGTTCCAACTCGAGACGAGGTGAGCCTGAAGATGCCTTGTGTTCTTCTATCATATTTCACTCAAAATGCCTACTTATTTTTTATATCCAAATAGACTCTGTCTGATGTGGATCTTACTGAAAAACAAAGAGCTTATTTTGTCTTTGGTCTTTCTTGTTTAGTTTTTACATAATGATGAATATGGTTGTAACAAATTGCAGATTAAAGAAGCTATTTTCAAAACCCTGATTAGGAATGGAATGTTTGACAATTCCCATATTCGACTTTCTCTAACACGAGGAAAGAAGGTTTTAATCTCTCACATTCTCTTTCATCATTTCAGTTATGTATTTTTTTTTTTTGTTGCTAATGATTCAGAAGTTCTATTTTATTCATCATTGACTTAGAAATGGCCAGCATTATATGGTTAAGACTACCAGGATTTTAGCATAAAATATATGAACAGAAAAATCCTGTGAACACGTTTCTTAATTTTATAGTCTTAAATAATTGACATGAAAACATAATAACAATAAAAAGATACAAATAAGTCCATTCAAAGCCCTATTGAATGAGAATTATATCCATAGATAATAATCTGAGTTTTTTGGTTAATGAGACCAATGAAACTTGCTGTGCTCTTAAGTAACTTTTTTTCTGCTGGTAAGGGTTATCGATGAACCCATAGTAAATATGCAATATGCTGAATGATAACGTGTTTCATTAATGGTGACTATATTTTATACCATTTGCAACCTTAGTCACGAAACCATAAGTTGTTTGTAATTCTATAGAGCACACTGTCTTTTAACTGACAAAAACATATTTTCTTCTCCAGGTTACTTCTGGGATGAGCCCCGCATTAAATCTGTATGGATGCACATTAATTGGTAACTTCCTATTCTTTCACTAAATATCAATGATGCTGGTACCAAAATATTTCTACTATTGAAAGAATATATCTATATCTGTTAGGAACCTAGAAATGGATTCTAAGTTTTTCAGAGAGAGATGACAGAAACAGAAATAGAAGGGGGTAACAGTATTTATTTTATGGTGTCCATTTTTTAATGGGAATGATATTTGTGATCTATCATAAAAAGTGACTGAGAGATAGAGAGAGCTGTAAAATATAGGATCCAAACTATGTGGATGAAATAGAGGAATGCTTCATGTGTTATTTGTGATTAAAACGGTGTCCCAATCTAAAGGGAAAATTTCACTGCACAATTACAAGATTATGGGATGTTTTATAGAACAGAATGCTATTTGGCAAAGTGCTAACAAGAGCATAAGTATTGTTAAGATGAGAATGCTATGTTGGCTGATGGCTAAACAAGAATAGATATGGTTAAGAACCAAAGTATTGGAAATAATGCTTTTAAGTTTTGAACCTATTTACTATGAAAGCATTTTGGTAATGGAAGAATGCTTCAGTTGTTTGCGGAGTTATGCTGAACAATATTTTTTTTTATTTTATTTTTCTTGTACAAGCTACCTAAATTGTTCCATAACTCAACAATTTGGCTTTTCAAATGGATATGGCATATTTTTCTGAAATTGGTCATTCTTAAAATATGCAGTGCTTGCTGAATGGAAGCCCCCTGTTTATGATAATGAACGTGGTATAGTTCTTGTAACAGCTACAACACGCCGTAATTCACCAAATGTAAGTTTCTTGTTTGTATACTTGTTAATTGAAAAGAAAATAGAAGTCAATTTGTATAAACTTTTCAACAAGCATTTATGGAAAAGTTAAACGAGGAAGCTTCTGCAAAGTGAAGTTGCATAAATTAAACTTAACTTATTAAATTGAGAAGTTTATCCAAGTTGGCTCAAAGTTGTTATTTTAACTGTTCTTGAATTATTGTTGAACTTTTTGATTTTTCAAATAATAGTTAACATCCAAACTTCTTTGGTTATATTACCTTGGTAGTACCATGATAGGAACGGGTATCCATACTGGTGTTGTAGCCTTATAAGAAGAAGTGTAGTTAGGAATACAGAAAAAATAGTAGGAGAGCAAAGATGGACCTAATCCTCTTAAATTCCCCTCACTGGTTGAATAGCCGTCCCCCCCCCCCAATCCAGCTACCTCCATAGTATCCTGCCTCCCCTTGCCTATCATACCCCCTTCTCCAATATCTTTTTGCTACCTGTCCATTCTGTTAGACTTCTCAAAATCAATTGCCTCTTGCTTCTGTGCTTCTTTTCCTTCTCTGGTCAACACGAAGAATTGGATGCCCATGATTTAGGGGCATGAACATCATAATCTCACTGTTTAAGAACTAATTTTTCAACATAGATATCGTTGGGTCCAAGCCAATTGGGCCTCTACTAAAAACATACCAGCGAAGGAGGGATAAAAAGGGGATTGTGGACAGGGAGGCTGTTAGGGAAGATTAATTGACTAACAAATTGAATGATGTGGAGGAGGGAGAGAGCGGCTGAGGGAGGGATATAAGTATTGATCAGAGTAAAGAGGTAGGAAATATCTGGGAAGTAATTGGGAGGTGGTTGCTGCCTAGGAGAAGTTTCCATTTCATCATTATTATGCTGTATTACCAGGGAGTTCCCTGATGCTACGGTGTTAATTCCATAAATACACTCAGTTCCTATCAAGTTGGTATTAGAGCTCCCGATCCTGGGAGCACCTGATGGTATCGACTCGAATGGAGAATCGATTAGAAAACGCCCAATGAAGGTTGGAGGGCCTGCAGGTTGCTATGCAGGAGGAGTTTAGGAGGCAGATGGATGAAATGATGACAGTGATGACCGCCAGGTTCGAATCAGCCTTACAAGTGGTGAGGGCGAAGAAGGAAGGTGAGAACAATAACCAGAGGGGGTGCCAATGGTGAGGGCGAGCTTGGAGGAGGGAGGAACAAGTGAAGCAAGTGGAAGTGCCTTACTTCGCAGGGGATGACCCATATGGATGGGTGTACAGGGTAGAGCGGTACTTTGAAATTAATAGCATTCCCGAAGCAGAGAAGGTGGATACTGTAGTGGTGTGTTTGGAGGGAAAGGCGCTCAACTGGTACCAATGGTGGGAATAGTGAGTTTTGATGATCTCATGGCCTGCGTTCTGACAGGCTTTGTTGGGGCGTTTTCGGTCATTATCATCGGAGAACCCATACGAAGCCTTAATGAGATTGAAACAAAGGGAACAGTTTTGGAGTACAGGGAACAATTGGAGCTATTTTCTGCTCCGCTCTGTTTCGTTGATGAAGAATTTATGATTGGGGCTTTCCTTAACAGTTTGAAGGAAGAGATTAAAGCAGAAGTAAGGTTGAGAGACTCTGGAGATTTGAGCACTCTCAAGGACATGGTGCAGAAGGTCGAAGAGAAAAATAGAGTATTAGGCCTTTCATATGGGCTTGTGTTGAAAGGGAGTGGGTCAATGAGTAATAAGCTATATTGGGCCGAAATGGGGGGAGCCTAATACGCGCCTAATCAGAGTTGGGCCAGAAGGAATGAACCCACCCCATCTTTCGGGTCCAGGGTTCCTAATCGCCCCAGTGGAGGCCTTGTCGAGACTCAAGGAAATTGAAATATTTCACGTGACTCCCCCATGACGAGCTTAAACCGAAGGGGCTTAGGGTTCAAGCAGCTTACCGAAGAGGAGGAAAACAAAAAGAGAAGGAGGAGGCTCTGTTTAATGATTTTCACCCGTCCATGTATGCCGCAACAAACAGCTTCACGTCATTTTGTTGGGGGGAAGAAAATGCTACCCAGGGCAACATTCCTGAGGAAGACGAATAGAGGAAGTAAATCTTCAACTAAACCCAAGTAGTATTGCTGGTATGACTTCGAAGAACTCACTGAAATTATGGGGACTGATCTCGGGTAAGAGGGTAATCGTGATGGTGGACTTGTGGGCATCGCACAACTTCTTGTCACCGGGCTTGGTAGAAGAGCTAAATATTCCCACAGAGGCCACAAAGGGGTACTTTGTTGAAGTGGGAGATGGGCAAAGGTTGGGAAGTCACGGGGTTTGTAGGGGGGTGGTGTTGGAATTACCCAATTTACAAGTAATTCAGGACTTTTTCTTGTTTGACTTGGTGAGGGGTGGATGTGGTTCTAGGGTATGAATGACTTAAGAGCTTAGGGGAATTTAGTGCTGACCTATGACAGCATTTGATTGAGGTGCACAAGGATGGGAAAACTATTGAGGTGAAAGGGGACGTGAGACTAGCACGGATAGTGGCTTCATTAAAGGCTATTAGAAAGGAGTTAAAAGGGGAGGCTGAGGCTTATTATGTAGAATTGGGCATGATCACATTAGGATGTACAGAGTTAACCACGTAGGTGGCAATGACAGCTCCAGAGGCTATAAGGGAGCTATTGAGGGAGTTTGGGGAGTTGTTTAAGGAGGGAACAACTCTCACACCCCCAAGGGAATGTGACCACACCGTAGTTTTGAAAAAGGGGGCTACCATTCCTAACATTCGCCCTTACCGACATCCTCATCGCCACAAGGAGGAGATTGAAAAATTCGTAAGGGATATGCTAGTAGTAGGCTTGATCAGACTCAGTACCTGCCCCTATTCTAGCCCACTGATTCTTGTCAAGAAAAAGGATGGTAGCTGGCACTTTTGTGTGGACTACCGTGCGCTTAACAGTCTCACAATTCCAAACAATTTCCCCTTCTCAGTCATTGAAGAACTGTTAGATGAGCTGGGAGGAGCCACAGTCTTCTCTAAACTCGACCTGAAGTCAGGTTACCACCAAATCTGCATGAGGCCAGAGGACATACTTAAAACAGCCTTTCGGATGCATGAAGGACACTACGAGTATATGGTAATGCCTTTCGGGTTAACCAATATCTCCTCAACGTTTCAATCATTAATGAATCAGATTTTTAAACCATATTTACATAAATTCGTACTAGTCTTTTTTGATGATATTTTAGTGTATAGCCCAGATTACTCTTCCCATATTGATCACTTGGGTGTAGTTCTTCATGTGCTAAGAAGCCAAGAGCTATGGATCAATGGTAAGAAGTGCAGTTTTGGAGAGTCACAGCTGGAGTATCTTGGGCACATAATATCCTCGGCTGGAATCTCTGCTGACCCTGCAAAAATTTCTGCTATGACTTGATGGCCAGCACCCAAGGACATTCGCAATCTGAGGGGATTCTTGGGGTTAACCGGGTACTACCGCCGCTTTGTTCAGAATTATGGTACATAAAGTATATCTCAAAAATATTATGGTACATAAAGTATATCTCAAAATATTTAATAATTCTGTTTAGCCCTAAGAGCAGTTCTCACCCTATATTTATATAAGGGTAGTAATCATTAGAATTTCAAACAAAAGTAGTGCATTGCTCTAAGGAGTTCGACCATGTGCCTTAAACAACGACTCAATGAGTTGGACCCAAGGTCATCATCACACAAAAGGCACACTATCGCTAGGCTAGATTGTAGAGCCACGTGTCCTCTTCTAATAGTAAGATCTATACCTCGATTAAGTCTCGGTTTATCTGCACACACCCACACATGCAACAAACAAACAACCAAAGAAAAAAAAAAGTACAAAACACACAAGAGGGTGAGTCCATATACTCAATTAAAACAATTAAGCCATACAATAATTCAAGATGTACATTCACAATCTTTCTACCTCAACAATTCATCATTGGGTAACAGTCACGTATGCAGGATGATGCATGATGCAAGTCATTTATGAGTTTCTCTCTTGTTTAGTCTCATGATGTGATGTATGGGGATCTCAATCACTTACAATATCATCATCATAATTGTTTAATGTCAGAGGTAGTCGGAGGACTCCATTCCCTACTTCACATCCAAGCACATTAAAATCATATATCACTTTGTCGACAATAAACGCTAAAGGTGTCCCATTCAAGAATGGACCTACCATGACCCTGGTAACGGGTGTTCACGTCAGGATTGGTAAGGGTTTGCTAGCAACGTAACCCAGTCACATTGAGCTACTCTGTGCCATTGGGTCATCCTCCTTTACTACCCCCAAGGTTAGCCATGAACCTAACACAAGCGCCCCACAACTGTGCCAACTGTAGCCTCGACAATTCTTTCTATTTATGCTACCCATGCATCAGTTTCCTAGAGTAGGACCTATGTATTACATATTATATTTGATTTGTCAAGTTTTCTCCAATTTATTTTATTAACCTCGTGTGCTGAAACCTTGTTCTATATTAGGGAAAGTAAAGAAATAAGTGATTTTGTATTCTTTCTTCCTACAAGATTATATTCTAATCCGACTATGTCGTATAAAAATATAGTCTCAATACTTTACTTATAGGGGTTGCAAATTTGTTTCACTTTAGTCTAACATCTCATAAAGTTAAACACATACATGTTCGTTGCTCATCAAAATAGTACAATATTTCCTTTCTGTGCTTACGTGGACTATATATATATATTATTATTATTATTCAATTTTTACTAGTCATTAGAGGAAGACCAGTACTTAATATATATTAATCCTCACATGCATAAGTAAAATTATAAGTCTTCATGTAAATATTTAGTTTAGACCGACACAAGGGGAATATTAATATATATACTTATCCAAAATTAATATATATTCTACATGTGGAGGTAAGGTTAACATATGTACATGCTTTTTATTCTCATCAATACAAAACTGGAATCAGTAATCACGCATCTATCTCAGGCAATATGTAAATAAAGGATATGTATATACGTGTAAAAGTGGATGATTCAATACATCCTCTTTACACAGAAGTAAAACATCATATGTAATTAATTTATTTGTATGTTGAAGTCATCATCTGTTTCTCAATCTCTTCCTACTATCACTAATTGTGATGCAATGGCATTTTGACGCACATGAGACAACATTGTACCAAGAATTTAGGTACTCCCACCTCATTACACTAAATAACAGGAGTCGGAGAGATTTATTCATTTTTTAGGTCCTTTTTAGCTATGTTTATGATTTAACATTATTTAGGGAGGAAGTAGAGAAATGTTATTCCTCTTCCTATTCTGAACTTATGCATAAAATGTAATATTCAAGAGAAAAGAATTATTTGTTTTTACTGCAATTAACAGATATCAAGAAGTCAATTACTCTGGCACATACGTTACTAGTAACTTAAAGATTTAATATCGTCCTTAAAGTGTAATCTCGTGATTTCAGTCAAGGACAACCACATGTGATTATGTTCCTTCATTCACCCAGATGTTGTTAGTATTTAAATATTACCTTATTTACACTTGTTTCCTTTTGTATTGGCTTTTATATAGCAGTAAAATTGACACACACACACACACATTATACTGCTTACATAAATTCACCTGTCATACCCAAATTCAATACCTTTATTCTACATTCATTAGATTCAGATTTGGTAACATGCATGAGTAAAAATCGTAACACATCAACGTCAGTACCACCATATTCATGTATTAAACACTTTTAAGCAGAGTCAGAATTAACATATACTAGTCATACATACACCAAGTTCACTATTTACGAATATGCAGAAGTGAAATTGATACACATGATTCAAGTTCATCATTAACCATATTTGAGGGTAAAAGTAAAAAATATTTGGTCTTATTAGTTAAATTGTTTCAATTTATGTTATATTGCTCATACCATAGATTTTATCAAAGAAAAAGTATTAAGCGGATTTTTAATTTATAATGGGCTCCCCCCTTATCTTGGTGAGTGAAGTAGTCCGCAGGTTCTTTTTCTTGGACTTCTCTATGTCAGAATTTGAAATTTTTTGGTTCGTTGTGTTCCTAATTCAGAGAGGAGTTTATCAGAATTCTGAGTTAAAATGGCCAAGAGATAGTATTTTTAAAAATTCAGAAACAGTCATGCACTTATTGTAGAAAACCGAAAAAACTTCATATTTGTACAATATTTATAAAATTAAGTGTAACGACTTCAAACGAAGTCCAAATCACGATCCGTAAATTTATTTAGAAAGCTAAGATCCTAAGTATCAAAATCAGCTTTTAAAAATTAAATTTTGATGCACAGAAAAGTGCAGAAAAATCAAAACTTACTGCTGTTCACGCAGGTTTATCAGCTTTGCACTATTTTTGTAATTCATATCGTAACGAAGTCTAAAATTAACATAAAAATATTTGTTGGAAAGCTATTTTCATATAGTTTATGAAAATAAAATTTGTTTTGGTTGAAACAACTCTATTCAGAGGGCATAAAAATTATTTCTTTATAGTATTTCTGCATAAACGTAAAAACAAAGGTGTTCACATATTCTATGTGTTTGAAGGGGCACAGATTTGAGCCCAAGATATGCCGTTAGAAAGATAAATTTATTAATTATGTAACTCGGCTGAAGAGAGGTAGAATGTGCTGGATGGTGGCTCGGTTTTGATAATACAGGGAGAAGGATGCAGAGAAAAAAATGATTGCCTTGATGCAGTCTCAGTAATTTCTTAGTGAAAGGTTTGGTAGCTTGAATTATGGTGATGAGATGGACGTGCACTGTCACTCCTTCCCAATCACTCAGACTACGTTGAAAGAACAAGGGGAGTTTCTACTATTAATTACAAGGTGGAGTTTAACAAGGAATTTTTTCCAAGTACCGTGCAGCGGCTAACAATTTTGAAGAAGCGTGAAAGCTATAATGAATAGAAGAATGGGTACTGGTGTAGCATTTATGGGATGTAAAAGTATAGAGCAATAACGCTGTTCTGTCCTCTCTTAGCACGCACACGAGCATGCAGTCCAGCCACCTAATTACCAAATCCAACAGTGGGGAAATACATGTGCAGTACAAACAAGAAGCCACCTACACCCTTTTCATGCATTGAGTAAGTGGAGTGATCCTATGTGTAACTTAAATACAAGGCCAGTTGTACTCCTTTCATGCAGCAAGGGAGTGGTGTCTAGAAGTGAAAGAATAATAAAGAAAGAGTAACAAAATGATTGTTGCATTATACATGACGTGACACCATGGGAGAATTCGGCAGTTCTGCTTCTCTTCTAGGGACATACTTATACATACATCTTAGCCAACACCATTTTATAATTATGGTTTGTTAGGTGATTTTCCTTAGGTAGACTTGTAAACGATTTAATAAGGAATGTCCCAATTGAACAAAGAGAAGCCTAATAACCATAAGTCCCAATGTGCTGCACTACATGATTAAGGCTCAGCTATAAAACTATAAATGTTGCACGTTGATGCTGCGTAATTATATGTAGATGCTAGACAGACTGTTCAAACAATTCGTTTATGCAGATTTTTATATCAAAATTCAACTTAGCTATATTTAACTCACGTAAGAACTGTGTATTTCCTATACATGGTTACCAAGGTTAATATATATTTTACGTAGAGGCAACTACTCATTATATACGGAGGCGATCATTTATTATAGGTAGATATAACAATTTATTATATGTAGAGGAAAAATTAACGACTGCAGTTCACACATCTGACCCGGCATTTCCTTTGTGCAGAGATGAAATTAATACAAATACATAGGTTATACATACACATCCAACTCAGCACTTATTTACTTGCAGAGTCATACCTCTTATGTGAGCATTTAATATTTACTTTTCACAGAGATCCCATCAACACATGCACTTTACATACGTATTCATCTAAGTCATTGTTCACCTTATGCAGAGGCAAAATCAACCTAGGTATGTTATGCAGAAACAAATTAATATGTGTACCTGCACTTGATTTAATATTTTCCTGATGCAGAATCAGAATCAGCATTTGTTATTTATACACATATCATCCATAAATTCTCACACGCAGAAGTTGGATATACATATAAATATATATATATACACACACACACATATTCTATAGCATCAGTATATACCACATGTACATGTATATCTTAGCGTAGTATTTTATCTTTTGCAGAAGCAACACAGTACGCATATAATACCATATACATGTCCCGAACTCATCTTCCGTCGAGTACAGAGGAAGGATTCACATGCATATTCTGTACATATGTATTGAAGTTGTTTCATCCAACATGCAAAGATAAGATCAGTCCATACACTAAAATTTTTCAAACACACTAAACTCATTATCCATAACATGCAGAGGTAGAAATTAGTACACACTTACCACGTCCATTTAAATTTATTACTTGTTATATGCAGTGGCAGGGTCAATGTGCACATATTGTACTCATTCATTGAATCCATTATTTATCTCATACTGAGGTAAGAATCAACACATTCCATAGAATCATAAAATCAAGGTCATTCACATAGCAACACAAAAGATAAGAATAAAAAGAAAGAAAGAAAAATTCCTTCACAAAAATTAAGTCTCTAAATACTTCCCATAAACTTAGGGAGATCAGGTTCATAAAACTAATAATTCATAGAATTAGGGATGTTACAGCAGGCAGATAAGGTACGGCGAGAAGTGGAATATCAGATTGGGGACAAAGTGTAGTTGAAGGCTCGACCATATAGGTTGAAGTCATTGGCAAAGAGGGTGAATGAAAAATTGAGCCCCAGATTTTATGGCCCCTTTTGTGTGGAAGAAAAATATAGGAGCTGTTGCTTATAAGATATCGTTGCCAGAATCATCCCGAGTGCATCCTATTTTTCATGTTTCCCAGCTTAAGAGGGCCCCCTACTAGTCAACCCAATCAAGCTCTACCCCCATTTTTAATAGAAGAATTTGAGCTCCAAGTTGAGCTTGAAGAGGTGCTGGATGCCCGGAAACTCATGAATGGGTGCTAGGAGGTTCTAATTAAATGGAAGAGTCTGCCTAAGGAGGACAGCACGTGGGAAGACTTTGATTTGCTGCAGGCTATATTCCTGCACTTCAACCTTGAGGACAAGGTTCCTCTCAATGGGGGGGGGGGTATTGTTGGGTCCAAGCCAATTGGGCCTCTACTAAAAACATACCAGCGAAGGAGGGGTAAAAAGGGGATTGTGGGCAGGGAGGCTGTTAGGGAAGATTCTAACGGACTAACAAATTGAATAACGTGGAGGAGGGAGAGAGCGGCTGAGGGAGGGATATAAGGTAATTGATCAAAGTGAAGAGGTAGGAAATATCTGGGAAGTGATTGGGAGGTGGCTGCTGCCTAGGAGAAGTTTCTATTTCATCATTATTACCTTTCTGCTATTTTCATTTTTTCTGCTGTATTACCAGGGAGTTCCCTGAGATTTCGGTGTTAATTCCATAAATACACTCAGTTCCTATCAGATTTCACATATGTAAGAGCAGGAAAAAGGTGCCAATTGTCTAAGCAGAGCAAAGTTATAATATCCAGAATTAAAATTTTGATGTTTGTTGTGTCAGCATATCTGTAGGCATGTTTAGATCAGATAGAAGAGAAATTTATTAACGTTAGTACTGAATCTACTGGTATTGACAAATGTGATTGATGTTGTCTTGTTTAACTCTAGTGTATGAAATTCTTCTGAAATTATTTTGCCATTATAATAATTGAAGTCTCACAGAATTGCTTGGGATATAGCTTTTAATACATGAGATTAATCCAAAACCAACTAAATTTCTGCTTGAGTGGTACTCGTTTAATTCTGTCCTGTTGACTGTCTCTTCCCCTTTTATTTGTTTACCAGAATTTGGATTCAAAGATTCATCACAATAACCTCCTCAATAACATACTTGCAAAGGTAATTTTCTGTTCTTCTCATGAGATTTTACATGTAATTATTACAGCAAAATGTGTCAGATAATGAATAATATTGCTAGTAGATTATATACTATTGTAACAAGGATGGCAGTTGAGCTTATCATGAATTTTGAATTTCGATAGGCTATTCTTTAGATCAGTATCAATCTTATTGTGGGCAATGTTTTATACTAAAAAAAATGCAATTTACTTTCTTACCCATGATGATTTGGTCTTAATTTGAGAGGGGTTTTTATGATATTATGATTGCAGAAACACGTTGATGATTTGTTGATACAGGAAGGGATGTATGTAGCATTGTGAAAATTTGATTAACTGTTGCAACCACGAGAAAACTGTTGTTTTAAACATCTTTACATGCATATCATTCTGAATATTATCTCTTACAGCTTATCTGAAAAATGTTATTATTTGGCCTGATGCAGATTGAAGGCAATAATGCAAAAGCAGATGATGCAGTCATGCTTGACAAAGATGGTTATGCATCTGAAACCAATGCAACAAATATCGTATGCTGTCAGTCAACTTTGGTCTTTGTTCTCTATTTTGTGAATTATATGCCAGGGTTTCCTAGATAGCAAGGAGGTGGTTCTTGGAGTTTAAGCCCTGAGCTATTGATTTATGCACAACTTTAAAAGGAGAGAAACAAAAATGGTTTTTGTATTTCTTTTTGCAACGGAGAATGGAAGGCTTCCACATAAAATTAATTAATATAGTTTTTTACTTCGTGCAGTTCATAGTTAAAAAGGGCCGTGTTTTGACACCACATGCTGATTACTGTCTTCCTGGCATTACTCGAGCAACTGTAAGTTGTATAGGTTCACTTTATTTTTATACCAATCTACGTTTCATACTTGTATATACTGTTAGAGTTGGAACCCCTGTTTCACTTGCTTTAACATAACAGTAACAAAGGTGCAAGTGTGAGAAGTAGAATAACATATAATAATAGATTTTTAATATGTATGACCAAGATCTAGTAAAACTAAGAATTTGACAATGAAAAAGCCTTTGAAGGGAACGCCAGCATGAGATGGCTCCCAAATACCATTTTGAACCAATGGTAGTGCTCATATTCAGCATCTTATTTATTTACTGGTAATGGAAGCATTTTGTTGTCATAAAATAAATATTTGAAGAAAATGGAGAAGATAAATGTAAAGCATGATCTTTATATATAATTTCATTCAGCAGGTACTAAATTATTTTCTATAACATTTTAGATTATGTTCATTATTTTATTCTGACACTGATGAAACTCAACTGTTTCACAATTTAAGGTAATGGATCTTGTAGTGAAAGAGCAGTTTATCTTAGAAGAGCGGAGAATCAGCCTCTCAGAAGTGCATACCGCAGATGAGGTTTAACTAAAATATCTACTATTCCAAAAATCTTAGAATTTTTAAATTTTCTTTTATTTTTTTCATTGAATAATATTTGTGGCTCAAGTATAGAAATGAGGGATATATTAGGAAAACCAAGTTATATTTCTAACGTATAAAAACGTTAGTTTCTTGTACCACACTGTCAGATGTCATTACATAATATTTGTTCCGTCTCTCTCTTTCTGTCACCCCCTCTCCCTTGGTTCGAAGATTCAAATTTCTACTTTTGATAACTAGAAGATTGCCTTGCAGATATGGACAACAGGAACGATGGGAGAACTAAGCCCAGTAAGTGCCTTAAACTTTTATGAATTTTCTCTGTAGTATGTTATCTAACATGATAGATTACTCAGTTTGGGTTTTGTGTTCCTCCTAGTTTTCTCAATGGTTTATGTGCCTCATTTTAGAATATTGATAGATCCCTTTCAGTATCGATTTCACAAAGGGTTGTCAAAGCTGGAAGCATGTTGATTGGTTACCACATGATAGTGGCCAACATTTATGTCTCATAGCCCATTCAGTCACTGCATTTTGATGGTGTCCGTATTACTAGCAAGTCTCATAGCCCATTAATTAGCCCAGATAATGTATGTACTTACTTACATTGGTTAAAATAAAAGGTGAATTCATGTAGAGCTCAAGCTTTCACGATTTTGAACTCTCATAAGCGGCATTGATTTTTTTAATTAATCATTAAATCGCAATTCTATTGATGGGAGCTCAACCTCAAGAACTTGAGTTCTCCACACACTTAACCATGAAATGTAAATGCTCCCCTTAACCAGTGCAACTCGAGAGATCTTATTGATGAAATGCTCAGAACTCCTTGGTCTTTAATCCATTAGCTCCAATATAACTAGTCTGACCTGATCCCTTTGAAAGTTGACAAGCATGCCCATCAGTTATTTATCTGACTGGTTTGAGTTCCTACAAGTGCTATTAGCAACATGATTCAGAATTCGATATTCAACTAACTTGGCTTCTTGCAGCCATTTAGTAGTTAGTTATTTGCTCACATGATATGCATATGGTACCACTTCCAGGTAGTGAAGGTCGATGGACGCACAATTGGTAATGGAAAAGTGGGGCCGGTAACTAGAAAGTTGCAAGGTGCTTATAAAAAGTTGACAGAACAGTCAGGTGTACCGATACCGAGCTACCTCGAAACTTGAAAAGGGGTACAATCTTTTTCTGAGAGTGCTCAGTCTCAGCTATGCAAACAACATTTGGACTTTTCTATATCACTTTTTGCGCTTGATTTTCATAATCTGTGTTTTTTTTCCCCAGAATTTCTTTCAGTCTGCAGTTGGAACCTGGAAAGTGAGTGAAAATTGCTGGCGTGGCATTACTTGAAAGCAACTGAGCTTAGTTCTTTTCTCTCATCGATAGTGGAAATGGATTATTTTATATTCTACTTATTGGCTCCAAAACAAATAAAAAAAAATTATCAGGTTATAATGTAAGTTAAAAAAGGGTTTATATCCTTTATAATGTACTTTTCACTGCATAAGATTTCAACCATAAAGTAATGAGGTATGTTACAATGTAAAATTTTGTTAAATTTCAAAGGCGAGATCAAATTCTGCACCTCTCTATCCTAAAATTTTAAACTTGCGAGGATGCTAACAATTTAACTTTCATATTAAATTACACATTAGGAATCTTCATCAATGGAAATTGAGTTTATTTCTTAGATCTGAATCATATGTCTAGGTTATTGAGATCTTAGGAATAAGTATCATAATCTAATAATCATATAATTTTCAGAACTTAATGCAATATTTGATTGAATTTCATCTAAGGAATTAGGGAGGTTTAATTAGGTATTAGGATCAATGAGGTAAGGAATTATCCTTTGGTTAAAGAAGGAAAATTGATTATCAATCAATTAGAATTCTTAAGAGTCCAGAACATTATTACATTGCAATAAAAAATATGGTGAAGTGATTCCTAACTATTTTTTATATAACATTTTAATACAAAATTCGTATTCTGTTTTACTGTATTTTTCAAATTTCTGCACTTTATTGTTTTTGTTCTCAAATGATTCAAAACATCTTCAATATTCGATTGGCTCAACTAGTTATTGATTTATGAAGTAGTAATTGATAGACCTAATCCCTGAGGACGATACTTGACACTCATATTGATTTTTAAATTTTATTACTTGCTACAACTACCTAGTACATTTGCTAGTTAGTTCTCTAATTATGTGACAGCATCCCTATTCTTAGTAAGCTTTATAGAAGATTTTCTATCTTTTAATGAAGGCCGAAGTAATGACACACAACCCATTAACGACGATAAGCCAAAAAATGAGTTATTTGTTGCAATGAGATGTCGATAGCACAATTTAAAAGTTGAGTAAATTATTACCTTAGTTCTAAATTTTTTAAGTCTTTTTTAATTAACTTTTAAATTTAAATACTTTATTTTAGAATTTAGGTTAAAATTCTTGTGATTTCTATCAAAGTAGTCTCTTTCATTAGTAAACATAAGTAATATTTATGAAAAATGTTCATGTGACACATTAGATATTAAATTAGTATGTAGTTATTAACTGGGCTAATGTTATTAGTTACATAATAGATGTTATATAAATAACATTTTTTTGCTAATAAACGGAGCTTACCAGTCTAAACAACAAGAATCCTTACATAGAGGGTCTAAAATAGTAGCAATTATAGGAATCTCTTGTTAACAAAAGAACCAAGGGGAGGGAGGGGACTTAAACTGACAAAGGGGGACATGAGGTCAAGACCCATTTTTGCCATAGAATCGGCACAAAGGTTTTCCTCTCTACAAATATGATTCAACCTAACAAACCTAATCTATCTAAGGGACTCTCTAATGTCCCAAACACGATTCCAACCTTCAATCTTACTCACAGACAGCTTTGGAGACAATTTGATCGATGGAAAAGGGTTTGGGGTCAAGAGAATTGCGAGAGAAGGATATTCTGGTCGTGATATTCTCGCTACAGCGAGACATCTTCCCTCGCTACAGCGAGATTGACACCCCTTCTCGCTACAGTGAAAATATCAGAGAAAATCGCACTCTAGTTTCTGTAGAATCTTGTTGCAGCGAGACTACAACCCAAAAATCCACCATCTTTGTTGCCTTCTCGCTACAGCGAGGAGCCTCTCGCTGTAGCGAGAACGCAACAGAATTCCAAACTCGCCTAGGGCCTTCTCACTACAGCGAGAATGTCCTTGCATCACACACTTATCCTGTTTCTCAATCAATTTCAAACACACCCAGCCATCGATCCACAATTAATATCCACAATTATGCTTATATATCCATCTACACATATTCATATTCATATATTCACATCATCATACTCATCAAATACACATTCAAATAGCAACCCACATATTCATATTAATAATCAAAACAATATTACAAAATTCAGGGCATTACAACTCTTCCCTCTTTTAGGGAATTTCGTCCCCAAAATTTAACTAAGCTACACAAACAACTCCGGATACAATTCTACTCTTCGTTTTCCATATTGCATCTCCCTCATCACTTGAGCTCCAAATTACCTTCACTAACGAGATTTTCTTGCCCCTCAACTGCTTAACACGGTGATCCGCAATCCTTACCGGGTACACATCATAGGACAAGTTCTCTCTTAATTGAACCGGGTTAAGATCGATCACGTGAGAGGGATCTGACACATACTTTTTGAGCTGTGACCTATGGAACACCAGATGTAGGTTCGAGAGATTCAGAGGTAGCTCTATCCGATACATTGCAGGACCAATTCTACTTAGCACTTCAAATGGCCCAATGAACTTAGGAGATAGCTTTTGAGATTTCAGAGCTCTCTCAACTCCAGTCATAGGTGAGACCTTCAAAAACACATGGTCACCCACCTGAAACTCTAAAGGCTTCCTCCTCTTATCATATTAGCTCTTCTGCCTATCCTGTGCAGCCTTAATCTTCTCTTTGATCATCTTGATTTGCTTGTTCTGTTTCTGGATCATGTCCGGTGCACACAAGGTAGCCTCTCCAGTCTCGTACCAACACAGAGGAGTTCTACACTTTCGTCCATACAAAGCCTCAAACGGTGCTATCCCAATGCTAGCGTGATAACTATTGTTGTACGTGAACTCCACCAATGGCATGCATTCTTCCCAAGTTCCCTACGGCTCAATCACACAAGCTCTCAACAGATCCTCTAAGGATTGAATGGTTCTCTTTGTCTGACCGTCAGTCTGAGGATGATATGCCAAACTAAGTTTCAATTTAGTGCCTAACGCCTTCTGCAGGCTCTCATAAAACTTTGAGGTAAACCTAGGATCTCTGGCAGATATCACACTAGTTGGCACTTTATGCAACCTGACTATCTCTCTCACATATAAATCTTCGAGTCTCTCCAACTTATACTTCAGGTTGATCAGAAGAAAGTATGCAGCTTTGGTCAACCGGTCCACTATCACCCAAATGGCATCATGGTTGTTTCTGGTCTTCGGAAAATCCAAAACAAAATTCATGGAAATGTCGTCTCACTTCCACTTAGGGATCTCTAACGGTTGCAACGCTGGTGTTCTACATTTGCCTTTTGGCAAGTCAGACATCTAGACACATATTCAGCCACATCTTTCTTCATTCCATTCCATCACAAGTTCCTTTGGAGGTTCTGATACATCTTGGTTGCACCGGGGTGAAAACTTATCCTACTCTTGTGTGTCTCCTCAAGTATCATCTGTTTCAACTCATCCACTTGGGGAATGTACACACGATTCTGAAACTTCATCACCCCATTCTCATCATAGTGGAACTCTAAGTCCTTCCCTTCACTCTTCTGTCGCATCATATCTTGGAGGAACACATCTCTTTGCTGAGCATCTCAGACGTATACCAAGAAATCGTTGTGGATCATTGTCGCTCCGAGATACAAACTCTTTGGCCTTACCTCCATAGTCAAGTTCATGTCCTGAAATTCCTCAATCAACTTCATCTCCTTTACCATCATAGCTGCCACGTGTAAAGACTTTTTGCTCAATGCGTCGGCCATCACAATTGTCTTGCCAGGTGATGAACGAAAGATTTGTCGCGAATCCTCATCAAAATATAAACATAAATTAATGTAATACTAGGGTGCTAACCTAGGTCGTCTCCCATGAATCATTGGATGAGTAACCAAATATCAAATATGTAGTATGCAATGTATTCAGAAAGCAAATAAAAAGGGGGGGTTTGTGATTTCAAGTTCAATCTATTTAAGCAGAAAATTAAATTGCAAAGTTCAATCAATAAATTGTAGTAACCCCTGGTTCATTCATGTAGACTCTATCCTTATTCCTCTCAAGATTTAATACTCTTCCTCTCCTCCCAGAATTAGGTTAATTTAACAAGCAAAAATTAACCTTAGATTCCCATACAAAATTAAGCAATTCAAGGACTCTAATCTCTCATCCCAAGATTACACAACCTTAGAAATAAATCTAGAATTAAGCAATTCAAGTTTAGAATTTCATTAAAATGAATTAGGGCTAATTAAGCAATGTCTCCCTCATTCAACCATTAATTCAATTCAAGAGATTGGGAAGAAGAAATTCATGAAAGAAAAGGATTTGTATTAACATTCAAAACCTAAGAATTCAAGAATCTGAGTGAACTCACTAGGGATTACAAGAAATTTAGCCCTCCATGAGGATGGGTCTCACGATTACAAAGTAAAAGTTAAGAGAAATCAACAACATCAATGTAAAAATCAAAGAGAAGTAAGAAGAAAATGTAAATCAAACTTTAGGTTGGATCCTTGGCTGTCACCCAAGGCCACCATAGGCTCTGCAAGTGTTCCCCAAAATGGCAAAAAAAGCTAAAAGTATGTGAAAGCCCTCGTACCCTAATTTCTAAAATTCTATTTATAGTGTAGAAATTTTTGCTTATAGTGTAGAAATTTTTGCCCATAGTAACTACTATGGTTTCATAGTGATAACGCGCAGTGCTCCATAGTAGTTACTATCGCTTCATAGTAGTCACGCGCAAGTCTTGTGCTTTTGGCCTCTCTGGAGTTGTTACTTTGGTATCAGAGTGATAACGCGCAGTACTCCATAGTAGTTACTATCGCTCTATAGTAGCCACACGCAAGTCTTGTGCTATTTTTGGCCTCTCTGAAGTTGTCACTTTGGTATCAAAGTGATAACTTTGGCTACTGCAAAGTGTCTACTATGGTTCCAAAGTAATCACGCGTAACACTTCTTCAAACTGGGGTCTTTGTAGTGTCTACTATGGGTTCATAGTGATCACTTTGGTCTGCCTTTCTAGATCTAGCTTGCTGTAGTGTTCACTATGGGATCCAAAGTGATCACTTTCATCTCAAATTTTTTCAAATGATAAAAATCCATGGAATAAGTCTAGAAATTCCTACACAATTATTCAAATGGTCAAAATTGCAAACTATATCTATGTAAATCAATGTAAATTAACAGAAAATTAAGAAACCTATGATATTTGACCAAAATGATGTTTTTATATTATTTACACTTCCTAAGTTTACTTTTTCTGTTAAAAAACATTAAAATGACAAGTAAAAATCTAATAAAATGTGGATTCATCACCAGGATGGTAAGACAATGTGAAATCATAGTCCTTGAGAAATTTCACCCACCTCCTCTGCCGCATGTTCAGCTCTCTCTAGTCAAATAGGTACTTCAAACTCTTGTGATAACTAAACACTTCAAACCTTGCTCCATAAATGTAGTGCCTCCACACCTTAAGAGCAAAAACCACTGCGATTAACTCCAAGTCATGTGTCGGATAGTTGACTTCATGTGGATGCAATTGCCTCAAGATATAGGTAACTGCTCTCCCATCTTGCATCAAAACACACCCAAGCCCATGCCCAGACGCATCACAATACACATCAAACTTTCGCTCTGGGTTAGGCAGAAATAACACAGGTGCTGAGGTTAACTTCAGCTTCAACTCTGGGAAACTAGCTTCACATGCTCTGCTCTATTTAAACTCCTTACCCTTGTAGGTCAGCTTCGTCAAAGGCAAAGCTATTTTAGAAAACTCCTCAATGAATTTCTTATAATAGTCCGCTAGTCCTAAGAAACTGCAGATCTCTGTCACATTTGTAGGCCTCGGCCATCTGGCTACCGCTTCCACCTTTGCAAGATCTACCATAATTTTGTCATCTTATATTACATGCCCCAAAAACTGAATTTGAGACAGCCAGAAATCACACTTGGAGAATTTGGTGTACAACTACCTCTCCCTCAGAATTTGCAAAATGATCTTTAAATGCTTGGCATGCTCCTTTCGAGTCTTCGAATAAATTAGAATGTCGTCTATGAACAACACCACAAACTTATCCAAAAACTCATAGAAGATCCTGTTCATGTAGTCCATGAACACGACAGGCGCATTGGTCACTCTAAACGGCATCACCAAGTACTCGTAGTGACCATACCGCGTCCTGAAAGTCGTCTTAGGTACATCCTCATTCTTCACCCTAATCTGATGATACCTCGATCTCAAATCAATCTTCAAAAATACTGCAACTCCCCTCAGCTGGTCCATCAAGTCATCAATTCTGGGAAATGGATACTTGTTCTTTATTATCACTTTATTCAATTGTTGGTAGTCCACACATATCCTCATACTCCTATCTTTCTTCTTCACCAAGAGCACTGATGCTCTCCACGGTGATACACTCAGCCTTACAAACCGTTTCTACAACAAATTCTCTGCTTGCTTCTTGACCTTTGCCAACTCCACCAGTGACATCTTATATGGTGCCATAGAAATCGGACTTGCTCCCAAAATGAGGTCCATTGTGAACTCAGATACTTCTTCAGGTAAGATTTCCAAGAAATCCTTCACCATCGAGATGTACTTCAGTTCCATTCCACTTTCGGCCTCCAATAAGAACATGACCATAAAGGCCTTAGCGTTCACCGTGTTCTCCCACGCACCTTGACTCAAAAGCCTTGGAATTTCTAACATCGACGCACCAAAAATTAACGTCTTCTCTATGCAATCTAGCAGCACATGGTTGGCGACTAGCCAATGCATCCCCAAAATCACATCCAATTGAGAAAGAGGCAAACAAATCAAGTCTACCTCGAAGTCCCTATCATGCACCATTATTGAGGTAGTCACCACAACATTGCACGACAATTTAGTCACGTGCAAACCCAGACTCTTCATACATTCCACAGAAACAAAGGAGTGTGTAGCACCTGAGTCATACAACACATCCAACAATCGACCCTTAATAATGCATTTACCTCTAATTAACTCCTCAAATTGTGAAGCTTCTGCTCTACTCATGGCAAAAACTCTCCCAGGAATACTTGGCTTTGGCTCCATACTCGGTCCTGTGCTCCCTCTCGACTCAGGCCTTTAAGTTGTACTCATACTGCCACTTTTCTTAGCAGCCTAGCATACATTAGCAGTGTGCCCTAACTTTCTACAGTTGCCATAATTGGTCCATGGGCAATCCCTCAATATATGTGGTCCTCCACACCTGAAATACTTGATAGACCCTCTGAAAGAGCCTGAACCTGAGCCACTCCCACTGCTCCTCTCCTGAGACGAAGTCCCTCTGGACTGAGAATGATTGGAGCTTAAGTATGGCCCCTTTAAAAATCTATGGGGTCTTCTATTCTGCCTTATGGGGCCACTCCCCTTGGTGTCCACGGTCTTGCCCTTGGAATTAGCTTAAAAGATTCTACACTTGCTCACCAGAGTGGGCAAGTCGGTCAGCTAGAACACACTGACAGTGGCACAGATCTCTAGCCTCAGCCTATGCTTAAACTGAGCACACAAGTCTTCCTTTCTATCCCCATGCTGATAGTGAGGTAAGTACTTCATTAATTCTTGAAATTTTGCAACATACCCCCCCACTGTCATATTTCCTTGTCTCCAATCGAGAAACTATCTAGATTTCTGCTTCTTAAGGTCCTGAGAAAAGTAATTCCCTAGGAAGCTTGCCTTAAATGCCTCTCATTGAATATAGCCACCCTCTTGTGGCAAGGTTTGACTGGCAAACCTCTACTAATCTTCTGCTTCCCCAAATAACATGTATATGGCATAGGTAACTTTGTATTCTTCCTTGCATCCCATCGCATGGAAGATCTTCTCCACATTTGCCACCCACCTTTGGGCTTCTCCTGGGTCAAACTTGCCCTCAATTTTTGGAGGATTATGCCTAGTGAAGGCAGACAATCCTCGATACTCAGCCTGCTCTCCATCTTGATTGTGCACCAAGGCCTTTAGAACTTTGGTCATTCGCTCTATGAGGTCATTGGTGATTCCAACTCCTCTACCTCTACCAGCCATTTCTAATCTAAGCTAGCAAACAATTCAACAAACCACACTTTAACTCATTAAATTAATAACAATATCATAATTCAGGTAAACAAAACATATGAGTACACAGCTTAGATGCTTCAGCCCGATACCTCAATCCAGTTTGGATGAACTGCTCTGATACCAAAATTGTAACACCTTAATTTAAATTTTCTAAATAAATAAATTTTTACAACAAATGGGAGTAAATAAAATTACATTTAATTAGTTTTCAATACATAGTTCAATAAGGTATTTCAAAAACAAAGGAGAGTTACAAGTTTGCATTAAATAAGTACTATAAGACCAAATTAAATACATCAAATTTCAAAAATTAATTTTCTAAGTCCTATAGCAATTTCATCCCTTCCGTTCACTGAGTCTGGTGTTGATCGTCTTAGTCACCTGAAAAATAAACGTAAGGGTGAGTAATTTACACTATCACACACAAGCACATAGACTCACCTTACACATTTCACACATTTATTAACATAACTCAATCGTGCATCAAACAGGCACAAAGCAATAATTCCAACATTCCATTCTTATTCACACACAAGTGCGCTCACTGTACCATCAAATAATTCGCACACACGTGCGCTCACTATACGTCAGTCACGCTCACTATGGCACTGTGGTCACAAATTCCTGATGCCCTCAACCTTAGGAACTTACTCGGTTCACACCATGGATGGTCACCGGATAGCTCCCGCAATACGGATACAACGTGTGCAGTACTGAGCCCCCTAACAAAGGTGTTACTTAAAGGTCAAGTCAGGAGGAAAGTGTGTGGCATGCAGTGCACCCACGCTCACTGTTGGTGTCACCACCATTCTTTCTTCCCCAAGGTATTTCTACCGCCCCAATCTTCCACACCCCCAATGTATCGCTGAATCATTCATAATTTTTTAACATATTCAAACACAATCAACATGCCATGCACACATATTCACTCATTTCATATTGTTCATCATCCATCAATGGCATCCAACCATATACAATCACCTACACTTTCAATCACATCATAGTTTTCATCTTCACATATCACATGTATACACATAATCGGTCACATTACACTTAAACACATCACAAGTCCGTTACAATCCCATGTCAATCAAATTCATTTCATCACACACATCACCCAATAACTATCCTATTATATTTCATACGAAATTTCCACTAAGGTACACACTTTCCTACATTCTATCTCAACCACATTTCATTATCTATCTCTAACAATGAATTTCAAACAAAAAGAAATAGGGTAGAGTCCCCTTACCTCAGAATGAAAACCCAAAATGAAACAATAGCAGAAAACGTTCCCTACAAGGTGCTTTGTCCTTAAAACATGGGAAATCTCCATGAGAATCCGAGAAAACGAAGGAAAAGGACAAGAAAAGGACGAAGGAACGAAACCCTAGTCCATAAAACTTACCTCCAAGCATCCCAAACACGATTTCAACCTTCAATCTTACTCATTGACGGATTTGGAGACAATTTAATCGGTGAAAAAGAGTTTGGGTTTGATAGAATCATGGGAGAAGGAAAAAGAAATGTGAAAAATACATTTCCTTGAACCCTAACCCTTTAAATACCCTTCTGGTTGCGATATTTTCACTACAGAGAGACATCTCTTGCTGCAGCGAGGTTGACACCCTTTCTTGCTACAGCGAAAATATCAGAGGAAACTGCACTTTAGTTTTTGCAGAATCTCACTACAATGAGGCCCTCTCGTTACTGTGAGACTGCAACCCAGAAATCCACCCCTCTCGCCCAAGGCCTTCTCGCTACAAAGAGAATGTCCCTGCATCACACACTTAGCCTATTTCTCAATCAATTTCAAACACACCCAGCCATCAATCCACAATCAATATCCACAATTATGCTTTTATATCTATCTACACATATTCATATTCATATATTCACATCATCGTACTCATCAAATAGACTTTCAAATAGCAACCCACATATTTATATTAATAATCAAAATAATATTACAAAATTTGGGACGTTACAGCATAATTCACTTGTGTTTCATTTAAAACCTTACTAGCATAGTGAATAGCGTGGAAACTTTTAGACTTCCTCTATCCTAGTACAGCTCCAACTACATAATCACTTGCATCAAACATTAATTCAAAATCTAAATTCCAATTAAGGGAGACTATGGCAGGTGCTGAAATCAATTTTTGTTTAAGCAATTCGAAGGCATGTAAGCATTCAACATTAAAATTAAAAGAGATATCCTTATTGATTAAATTGCTAAGTGGCTTTGCAATCTTTGAAAAGTCCTTGATAAATTGCCTGTAAAATTCAGCATGCCCAAGGAAGCTTCTTATTCCTTCTACATTTGTTGGCCCTTGGAGGATATTTTATAGCCCAGCACCATTCTTTCAATCACCATAAAATGACATTTTTCTCAGTTAAGCACCAGATTTGTTTCTACACACCGCTTCAGTACGGTGTTTAGATTTTCTAAACAATGCTCAAAAGATGATGCAAACACTTAGAAGTCATCCATGAAGACTTCAATATAATTCTCCACCAGGTCTGAGAAAATAGCCAGCATGCACCTTTAGAAATTAACTGCTGCATTACATAATCCAAACGACATCTTCCTATAAGCAAAGATACCAAAAGGACATGTCAAAGTAGTTTTTTCTTGGTCTTCCAGATCCACAGTAATCTGATTGTAGCTTGAATACCCGTTTTGAAAACAATACAAAGCTTGTCCAGCTAGTCTCTCTAGCATTTGATCCATAAATGGCAAAGGGAAGTGATCTTTCCTTGTAGCTTGGTTGAATTTTCTGTAGTCATTGCACATTCTCCAATTAGTAACTGTTCTGGTTGGAATCAATTCATCCTTATCATTTCTGACTATAGTCATCCTTTCTTTCTTTGGAACCACCTGAATTGAACTAACTCAGGCACTATTTAAAATGGGATAGATTATTCTTGCATCCAGCAATTTCATCACTTTTTTCTTTACCACCTCTTTCATGGTAGGGTTCAAAAGCCTCTGAGGTTGAGCTACTAGTTTAAAATCTGCCTCTATATGAATCTTGTCCATGCAATAGGACAAGCTAATACCTTTAAGATTTGATAAAGTCCAACTTATAGCTCCTTTATTCGCCTTCACCATTGAAATCAATTTTTCTTCATCTCCCTTTGACAATTCACTGCTGATCACTACTAGCTTCTTCCCCTCATCTTTTCAAGGGAGCCTTCATGTGGAGATAGTTCTTTAGAGGATTCTAAATCTCTCAAACAATCTGCAATATCCTTTTCTTCCTCTTCATTTAAATCTTGATAAGCTTCAATTAAAGCTCTTTCCAATAGACAAGACTTGTACAATTGTTTCTTCTCTACTATGCATAACTCATCAATGACATCCATCCTAAAACATTGTTGTATGATTTAGGATGGTGTATTGCTTCAAAGACATTAAAATTTACTTCTTTGTACCAAACTCTCACATTGAGTTTGCCATCATCAACATCAATAATCGCCTTAGCAATGTTCATGAAATGCCTTCCTAATATCAGAGGGACTTTTACATCTTCCTCCATGTCCATAATCACAAAATCAACCAGAAATAAAAATTTATCCACCTTTACCAAGACATCCCCTGCTACACCATAAGAGAACTTTATAGATCTATCTGCTAGCTGCAAAGTCAATCTAGATCTCCAATCCTCTTTAACATGGATAATGGCATTAAATTGATGTTTGCCCCTAAATTTAACAAAGCCTTGCCCATAGGTAATGCACCTATGGTAAGTAGGATCGTGAAACTGCCCGGATCCTTTGTTTTATGAGGCAAGAATTTCTGAATTATTGTAATGCAGGTTGCTGATAGACGATGTCGAGTCGCTATCAAAACAACCAAGTTTTTTTTTTAAAGATTTTGTAGTAAAAATTGCAAATAAGTTTTTTTTTTTTTTTAATTTTGAAAGTTAAAAATTAATTGAATTAAATTAAAAATAGAATAGAATTGAGTAAAATGAATTAAGAAACATCAATCCATAGAATACCAAATGCATGTAACTCTGACTATCACAGTATCTAAAGATTTAAATCCGAGTTTGAACAATCACTCAATTCAATTGAATAACCCAATTGAATAAAGTTATAAATTAAATTAAATAATCATTTAATCTAATCCGCTTTAATTATCAAATCAAGCACCAATCAAGTCCTAATTTGAATTCTAACAACAAAAAAGTTAATCACAATCGCAATATCCAATAATTCTGATATTAGAGAGAAAAAGAAAATAAACTCAGAGCAATTTAGCGCATAAGTCAAGTCAGAATTACAGCATTTAGATTCCGGAATGAGAGGTTTAGCCTTCCATTGAAGTACTTAACCCACGCAAGTATCAGAAAAGAACAAGAGAGCTTGAGAGAAAGTAAAAATAATGATTCTTATTTCGGCCAAGTCTCCAAATCTAAAAGTGTTTATTCACCTCCTCTAAATCAAAACCTTATTAGTCTATTAATAAGCTCTGATTAGGATATACTAAATGGCCAAAATTTGGGCCTTAATTATAACTACAAGCGCAAATACAATTTTCTAATAAGAAAGGGTCCAAATGCAATTTCGTAACAATATTCAGCAAATATGCTTTAACTTCAAAAAATCATAAAAAATCGAAATTAACTCCAAATGTAGTGATCCATATATGTATTTTGAAGCTCTAGATGTGTAGAATTCAATGCATTTTGAATAAGTAAAAAATGATATCTACAGAAAAAATCATGGCCGAAAGAGTAATCAGTGGTCAAAATTACTAAAAAATATAAAATTAAAGCATTTATTTGTAATAAGCCCAATTTATTCCAACAAAGTAAAAAATGGTAAAAACTCTAAAAAAAAAGCATATTAAACATGTTTATAAACTAAAATAAAACTATAAATATATACTTAAAATATATCATGTAACATCTTTATTTTATTCAAAATGATAACAAAATAATTTCATAAATAAAAGGGAATAATTAATTTAAATTCATGACCAGTCGAGCATAATATGTGGAATTAGAACTTATAAAAATTTAGAGAACGAATCTATGGAAGTAAAACAAATTAAAAAGGAAACATAAAATAACATTTATAGATATATTGTTCTAAAGAGTTTAAAGTGAGTTGACCTTAGGAAAATATACATCACGACTCTTTTACAACATTTACAAAGTACAAAATATAACAAGTCCTAATGAGCAGCCTATCCACCAAAAAACTGAAGAGACACTAGTCATCCACGTGCCATCTCTCTATCATCGCGATATCATTAGACTCGAGATATAGATCACCTGAGTCTATAGAAACCTGTATACCAGTAATCCGCTTAAATGTCCATCAAGATGGTCTTCCAAGATAGTCGTGGTCATGATATGTAAACGAGTAGGTTAAGACTGTTGGAGTTATCACATTGACAGGAAATATATATATACAAAGAGTATGATGTATTCTACTTATAGAGAAATCAAAAGGAACACTATAAGCTAATTCCATTTCCATCATAATAATATCCCTAGGCACATCATTAACATGTACAACAATTCTGAAGTAACATAATCTCTGATATTCATTAAATACATAGTTAAGTCTATTATGTATAGAACTATCTACAAGCCTAATTCTCTCTTTGGTATTGTCATCCTGGTTCCCTGAAATATTTATGTAAAGATGAGTCTCTATTCATATTACCAAGCATACATTCACAATTGTTCACATAGTAAAACAAAAGTAATACAACAATCAATCATGTTCATATATATGCGACAATCTTTAAATATTCAACTTATTACTCTTCATCTTCCTTTTAATACTTAAAGAGTTCTCATTATGCACTTTCACTACCCTTAGGATCCCTTGAGGTCTTCCTTAACATAGATAGTCGTTGGATAGTCGTAGCTACACGGATAAACGTGTGCCAACCCGACCCTTTTTAGTAAAAGTATGGTAAGGAGTATTAGTCAAGAAATAAGTGTAAGGCCTATGGTGCTCCTACTTCCATTTGTTTTACGCAATTCAAGAAGAGCATCCATCACCCTCATTTCCCCAAGACTTCTCAGTCGTCTTTATCTTCCACACTCCTAGTGTACCTCTGAACTATCCATACTCGTCCTTATCATATTCATTTCTTATTTCATTTCTCTTTATTTGTATTTCCCATTTCATCTCTATATTTTTTATTATATATTTACTAACATATTATTAATACTTTTATCTCTCTATCTTATTCTAGTTCATTATTACATCATATATTAATTAATCATTGTCGAGAGTTAGTCTCCTCAGACTCAGTCCACCACATACATGTATATACACTCAAATCAAGGATCATACACTTCAACAAACACCACAAAACATACTTCAAACATAACAAAAACATATTCTCATCTAACATATACTCAAAATCGTGCATTTCATCACAGCATTTTTATGAATACAAGCATATCACTTTCTTGGTAACAAAATAAAGCTCTCCTTACCTTGAAGTGGAGGTTTAGTGAAGGATTTTCGAAGGATCTCGCCTAAAATGTCAGGTTCTTCCTAAATATCACAAGAGTTCCTATTTAGAGAAGAAGAAACAAGAAAATAACCAAAGGAATAGAGAACTAAGCCCCAAGAACTCACCAAGAAGCAAGGAAAGTGAACTTCCAAGCTTGGATCGGAGAAAGGTTGAGATCTTTCAAGATTTTTCTGAGAAAAAGAGAAGAGAGGTTAGAGGGAACATAAAAGGTTGTAACTTGGATTATAGTCTAAGTTTCTTAACTTAGAAACCCTTAAACATCCCTTAACTTACGACATTCTCACTACAGTGAGCAATTATTGCTTCAACGAGATCTTCTCTCGCTACAGCGAAAAAACCAGATGAAATTGTACTTTACTGTCTGTCATTCTAGCTACAGCGAGAGCTCCCGCTACAGCAAGATATCATCAAAATGCCTGATTTTGGATGCTGATTTCTCGCTACAGTGATAAATCCTGCAACTCAAACATCTAAAACTCTTCTAATTTCAAGTAACATGTATTAAGAACTTATACCAAATACAAAATTAATAAATACTAAAATAAGGGTGTTACATATCACATCAAATTCTCCCACACTTAAGACTTTGCCCTCCGAGGAAAATCACAAAATCAAACCATAAGGAACTTAAAACAAATTAAGGTATGCAAAATTTCTATCAAGTTCAAATATCATGGCTAAAATGGAAATCAATCCTCACACTCTAAATTTACAAATGAACTCATCAAACCAAGTGAATGAACCATAAAAGATAAAATCCTCACATGACATACCGTCAATCACTAAAGTGTATAAGGTAAAGTGTATCACTCAAAATGCACAACATGGAGCATGATCAACCATAAGATTGCCCATTGTCTACTTCTCCACTAGAATTCACACACACAAAAAAATCAAGAGGACTTTGCTAGGTTAAAAAAGGGCATGGTGAAGGTGGAAATTTACAAAGGTAATCAAGCTAAAACCAAAGAGGATATAAGAACAATGGGGAATGAATCCAAAGAAAGTAAGCATGAAAGTAAATCTCATAAATAAAGATATAATGTAATACAATGCGAAAACAATCATCTTTTGCTTTTGTTAGCCATCCAATGCTCATTTTCCTTTTTATTGTTTACTTTTTCTTTTTTGCTCTTGCATTTTCTAAGGTAATCTCCCCACACTTATTTCTATGATCATTCCCAAAATAATTCCAAAGTTCTTGTAAGAAATAGGATCATAAGAAATAGGTCAATTAGTCTCAAAAGGGATCAAACAATGGAAATAATGCAAGGTTGGCTAGTAGTTTGTAAGAAGGAAATGATGCCTCTATCATGTTAATGCAAGCATATGAAAATATAGTCTCAAAAAGGCTCAAGGCAAGTTCTAGTGTCATACAACTATGAGTGTAATCACACAATAAAAGAAAGTAAAATGACATAATATTATCATTTATATGGCTCAAAACCTCACAAGGTATATATTCTATCACAAATAATCCAACACACAAGATATCAAAGTCTGCCTATCAAATCGAAGAATGATTCATCAATCCGTCAAAGCCATGAAATCATCGCTTGAATAGATTATGTACACACCAAAAACATAATACCCCTACTTGAAATTAACATTGTCCTCAATAGAAATACAATAAGCATAAGGACAATTCAAACAACCAAATAAGTGAGAGAGAGGTAAGAAAACTCCCTATTAATTGAGGTAAGTGGCCAATTTAAAAGTGGTCTCCTCGTGTGCATGTTCTGACAAGTCCTCATGAAAAACTTTGAGCTGATGCCCATTAACCTTGAAGCTCCTTTGCGATCCCATATCCTAAAGTTCAACAACACCATAAGGAATAACAAGAAAGGGACCATCCCACCTAGATCTCAATTTATTGGGCATCAACTCAAGTCTAGAGATATATAAAAGGACTTCGTCACCAATGTGGAATTCTTTACGCCCTATTAGCTTATCATAAAAATCCTTGGTGCACTTCTTGTAGATGTTGGAGTTCTCACATGCTTCTCTACGAATCTCTTCTAACTCTTGTAATTGAAGCTTCCTTTGTGAGCCAGCTGCCCCTATATCCATATTATATTGCTTGATCGCCCAGAATGCTTTATGCTTCACTTCTACTGGTAAATGACATACCTTGGCAAAAACAACCTGATAAGGAGACATTCCTATGGGTGTTTTATATGCGGTCCTGTAAGCCCATGATGAAAAGGGATTTGTCGCGAATCCTTATTAAAATATAAACAGAAATTAATGTAATACTAGGGTGCTAACCTAGGTCGACTCCAACGACAATGGTTGAGAATAGGCATCAAACATGTTAAAAACATTAATTACAAAAGCAATTAATTAAGGGGGGTTTGTGTAGTTCCAAGGTTGAAATTAAGAACAACAAGCAGAATTATAAAGTTTAATCAATAAAAAGTAGTAATTTCTAGTTCATTCATATGGACTCTATCCTCATTCTTCTCAAGATTTTAATACTCTTCCTTTCTGCCTAGAATTAGGTTAATTTAACAAGCGAAAATCAACCTTATGTTTTCATATGAATTAAGCAATCCAATGAACTTCAATCTCTCATTCCTTGATCACGCAATCTTAGAATTAAGCAATTCAAATTTAGAATTTTATTAAAACGAATTAGGGTTCATTACGCAATGCTCCCCTTATTCACCCATTAATTCAATTCAAGAGATTAGGAAGAGGAAATTCATGGAAAGAAAGGAATTATATTAACATTCAAAACCTAGGAATTCAAGATTCTGAATGAACTCTCTAGGGATTACAAAAGTGTTTAACCCTCCATAAGGATGGGTCTTACAATTATCAAATGAAAATAAAGGGAAATCAATGACATTAATGCATAAACTAGAAAAGTATTAACAAGAAAATGGAAATCAAATTCTAGATTTAGTCCTTGGCTGTCACCCAAGGATGACCTAAGCTCTGCAAGCGTTCCTAAATTGGTAAGAAATCTTAAAGTGTGTAAAAAGCTCCATACCCTAATTTCTAAAGTTCTATTTATAATGCAATGATTTTCGTCCATAGTAGCTACTATGGTTTCATAGTAGCTACACGCAGTGCTTCCAAAGTAGCTACTATTGTTTCATAATGGCTACACGCAGGTCACCATACTGTTGACCTTCACTGGAGTGTCTACTATGGGTTTATAGTAGCTACGCGTAAGACTGGGGTCTCTTTGGCCTTCTCTAGAGTGTCTACTATGAGTTCATAGTAGCTACGCGCATCACCTCTTCAAACTAGGGTCTCTGTAGTGTCTACTATGGGATCAGAGTGATCATTTTGGTCTGCTCTTCTAGATCTAGCTTGCTGTAGTGTCCACTATGGAATCCAAAGTGGTCACTTTTAACTCAAACTTTCTCAAATGCTAAAAATCTATGGAATAAGTCTAGAAATTCCTGTACAATTATTCAAATGATCAAAATTGCAAATTATATCTATGTAAATCAATGTAAATTAATCAAAAATTAAGAAACCTATGATATTTGACCAAAATGATGTTTCTATGTTATTTACACTCTCTAAGTCTACTTTTTCTATTAAAAAACACTAAAAAGACAAGTAGAAATCCAATAAAATGTGGATTCATCAGCCCACAAAGCTTCCTCTAAGCATAGACTTCAATCCTGCCTATTGGGTAGGACAGTCTTCTTCAGGATTTGCTTTATTTCTCGATTGGAGATCCATTAGTCTAGGAGTGGTATAGTGTGGAAACTCTATGAATAACTCCAAACTTTCGAAGTAAGGCATCTATTATGCGATTGCAAAAGTGTGATCCCTAGTCACTAATTAATGCTCTGGAAAATCCAAACATGAAGAAAATATGTGACTTCACAAAATCTACACCAACACAAGCATCATCAGTACGAGTGGCCTTTGCCTCCACCCACTTGGACATATAGTCTACTACTAACAAAATATAGGCATAGCCAAATGAAACAAGAAAGGGAACCATAAAATCTATACCCCATACATCAAACACCTCACAGAAAAGGAGAGGTAGTTGGGGCATCTCATTCCGGCACTAGATGTTCCCAGTCCTTTGATATCGCTTGCATGTCTTACAGAAGTTGTGTGCATCCTGGACTGTACATTGAGGTCCAAAGTGTCCACCACAAACCAAGGAATGGAAAAATCTAAGCACAGACTGGAACTCAGGTTTAGGCACACATCATCTAATAACCTTGTCACTACACATCTTCCACAAGTGTGGATCATCCCAAATATAGTATTTGGAATCACTTTCTAGCTTGGCAGCTTGAGTTTTGGAAAATTATATCAGAATCTTCTTGGCATCCAAATAATTCACTAAGTTTGCATACCAAGGATCATGCCCTCCAATGTGGTAAAGCTGCTCATTTGGAAAGGTGTCTCTAATGGAAAGATCCTTAAGTGACTGTTGAATTATGCTCTAATGGTCTTCTACTAAGTTCTCTACGCCACTTCTATCTTTGATCTCAATGTTAAACTCTTGCAAAAGAAGCATCTAGCAAATTAGTCTAGGTTTAGAATTTGACTTCTTAAGCAAGTACTTCAAAGTTGCATGATCAGAGAAAACAATTACTTTATAGCTAAGTAAATATGAACGAAATTTATCTAAAGCAAAAACAATGGCTAAAAGTTCTTTTTTTTTTGTAGTGAAGTACTTTGCTTGTGCTTTATCCAATGTACGAGAAGCATAGGCTATGACATGGGGTTGCTTGTCCACTTTCTAACCAAGGATAACATCAACTGCAAAGTTTGAAGCATCAAACATAAGCTCGAATGGAATCTCCCAACTCGGAGGCTGAATGATAAGAGTAGAAGTGAGGCGCCTCTTCAGCTCATCGAAAACGTCCTTCACTAATACAAAACATGCATATACAGATGAATTTTTAAACCATTACAGACAGTTTTTGAAATTATAGACAGATTTACAGACCGACAGAAACTGTTTGTAATATCCTCGTTGGTAAAAAATTACAGACAAATTTCACAATCTGTCTGTAACTTACAGACGAAAAAATTTGTCTATAATTTGTCTGTGATATATTTTTCTATTTTTTTTAATTTTTTGTTTATATACATAGTTATTCATGCCTTTTCCTAATTATCACAATTTATAAACATAATAAAAACTACAAAATTAAATCTAAAAATTCAGAATTGATTTATAAAATGTAAAATTTAAATATCATTACAAATGAAGACAAAAATATCCAAATAAATAATATTAAAAATAAAATACAAGTGTTCATCATGAATAATCTGCATGATCATTATCTGGAGGAGCATCGTCATCAATAGACGAGGAGTCAGAAGAGGAATAATGCATGGAGCTGGTAGAGGAGAAAGAAGAGGTTTGGAGCTGCTTGCTTTCATGAGCTCAAAATATGGATGCATCTGTTGCATCTGCTGCTGGACCTTCCTTTACATCATCGATGCCACCTTCTTCTCTATCTTCTTTTCTATTTTCTTTGCCCATTTCTTCTTCCATGCACTTGCCTTACTTTTTCACATCTCCTCATTCTACTTCTAGTGTTCTTTATTGAGGGCATGGACTTGAGTGCAGACTACGTTCTCCATTTCCTTAAGTGCAAGAGAAATGGCATCTCCGGTGACAGATGCAAGGGACATTGAGTCTGCAAAGTAGACCCCCATGCCATAGATGCGACCTTTATAAAGGTCACCCACTATCTGTGACCACATAACATCCTCACCAACTGACTTTGGATCTTGAGAAGATGTCTTCTCAAGCCTTTGAACATAGTCATCCTACAATTCAGTTCTGATAATTAGATATTAGTCTGGAGAACTACTTAATAAATCACTAATAATAACATATAGCATCAATAAGAATGACTTACATATGTGGTTTGAGATCGTGTATCAACCCACTGATTTTGTCTCCCTTGCGAGTGTGTCTCCTTGAACAACTCTCCATGCGTAGATGGCCTCTTTAACAACTTCTGCAATTCCAATTCAATTACAATCTCAAATATGAAATTATAGATAGAGTAAAATGAATTTTAAAATCACATACCAAGTTCGCCTTAGTGCTAACCAAAGTCGTAGAGCCACTAGTATGCAGTGATCCCTTATTAGATGCCCTGTTTGTCTTGTTTTTTACGGAGAGATTTTTAAACTCATCCATACCCTAATACTCCTGTAAGGCATGAAAAAAGTTAGGTGTTATCCAATCAACAGTAAAAGGGTCCTAACGGGCCTCTGTGTACATCTGTCTTAGTTGTTTTGTAGTGTGACTCTTCCAGACCTTGAAAATCATCTTTTTGTCCTAGGAGAATGGAGAAATTTTTCTACATAAACACAATTTCATTAGAAGAGGTACAAACAATCATATGTAATTATATTTAGTTAAAATTAATTAACTATTATTACCTTCTAATCTTTAAACCATTCCATCTTTGTATCCTTTAGCACATTTGCAAAACTTGTGTAAGACGCATCAAACATCTTCTTAATGGTATCTGTGACCTGGTGGAGACCTTTCTATGGTGGTATCCAACTGATAACACAGTAAAATTAAACAATTATTATAACATTCACATAAAATATGCAATGTTAGGCATATTTTGAAGGAAACTTACCGTGTGGACCCATCTCATCTCAAAGTTTCTAACGATCTTGATGATGCTTGGGTCTATGATGATTGGTGCCCACTTACATGTGGGACATCAGTGGATCTCTCTCCTGTGCCTTGTGTAGAAGGTGATTGTGTGGCCTGTGTAGTAGACGGTGTAGAGTGCGAAACTCGTTGTACTAGAGGGGGAGGAATAATATACCTAGGATTGGGCAGCATGATAAATTGCTCCTGCCTCCTAACCTGGAAGGTCTGCACTATAACAAGTGTGGAGGTCGAAGTGGGAGCAGTGGGTAAAGGAGTGTTACCACGATTAGGACGCTGAGCAACACCCTTCTTACCTTTACTTGCTATATTTGAATCAAATACAATATATGTTTAGAGGCAAATATCATAATCTTTATAAAATATGGTTAATATTGGTGATAACTCTAAATAAATAATCATAGAAACATAATAAATTGACAAACTTATTTAATTTTTCTCATTTACTCTTATAGTTCAAGACTGCCTTCATCATCACTCAATGAAATGTCATCCATAAATCCTTCCTCCTCATCTTCAGTCATGTCATCCATTTCATTATTTCTTAATGCTTGGGTAGGAGGGTCAATTATTTCAATTTCATTCAAAGGAGAAGATAAAATTGGAGGGACAACAGTGTCTATTACTACACGTGAAGGGATTGAGTCATCAATTTGATATGCATCTTCATCATCTACTTCATCATTTTCAATTTGACCCCTTAGTTTAGTTTTTATTACAATTCTCTAACTTTTATTACATTTTTCAGGGTAAGATAAGAAATATACTTGTCTTGCATTTTGTGCAATGATGAAGGGGTCAAAGCCTCTATATCTTTTGGTATGGTTAATCTCAATTATATTGTAATAGTTATGTTTAAGTGTCCTTGTTGGGCATGTTGGATCAAACCATTCACACTTGAATAAAACAATCATTTTTATGGTTTCACCAGCATATTCAAGCTCAACTATTTCATTAAGTTTCCCATACCAATCACAGTCACCATCACTTGAATTTCCTCTCACACTAACCCCACTATTATCTGTTTTTCTCCCTTTAAATGATTCAATGGTTTGAAATTTATACCCATTAACATAGTAAAATTGGCCAACAATATGCTTTATTTTTTGGACCTTTGAACAAGTTATATCGGTCAATATCTGTGATACCATTACTGGGATCATACACTTACATATACCATTAAATATGTCAATTGATTGAATAAGAATAATATTAAAAAGTCAATAAACTAAAATGTTAGGGAAATTCCATGACATACATAACTTTTAAACCATGATGGAAATTGATTAAGGCATTCGTGACTATATTATTGTTCAAAATATCAATAAATATTGCAACATCATTAATTAGATTTGAATAACCATGATCAGGAAAAGTCATTAAAACAATCATGCGTCACTTACGTTCTGAATGGTTGAACTTCATCATAATTTAATAAGATGTGCAAGTGTGCGGCATCTGATTCATCACCTAAGATCCATCATTCTTCGCATTTCCCAGATGCACAACCTGGTTGGTTGAATATAGATAGAGTTGGCTCATTACTGCTTTCTCCCCCATCATCATTTTCATCAACCCGAGTCCTCCTAGATTGAACATAAGGTTCAAAATACAGTCCATGAATATGTGGCAATCATGGTCAGGTAGTTCCCTAAATGCAGCAGGTAGAATACACTCCATGAATGTGGCAATCATGACTTTTCATCCCAAAAAATCTTCCTTGTTCAACATTCACACAACGACCGAGGTTTGAAGCATAACTATCAGACATTTTCAAGTCCTTCACCCACTTACACACATCTTGTCTTTATGGTAAAGTCAGAGTGTAACTTGCCTTTGGCTTTGACCATCGACCATCTGTAAGTTGTTGTAACCTCAATTCTGGACGCCTACAATATTCTTTTAAATCTTGCCTTGCCTTTACATTATCTTTAGTTCGATCAGTGTCCATTACAGTATTCATGATATTGTCAAATACATTTTTCCCACATGCATCACATCTAAATAATAACGAACTAAGTTATCCTTCTAATATGGGAGCTCCCAGAATATTTTTTGTTTGGTCCAATTATGTGTCATCTCATTATTAGGAAACCTAATAAATTTTCCTACTTCTATTACTTTTGGCAAGTGTCTAACTCTATCCCATACTTGATGGCCATTTAAATGGACGAGAGGCCCTCATTCTCAACAGTTGCTTTCCTAAATTTGTAAGCTTGACGCCTATAAGGATGTTCCATATCTAAAAATCTGCTATGGCAATCAAACCATGAATTTTTCTTCTCCATGTTTCAAAGTAAATGCCTTTGTATCCTCTATACAAATTGGGCATGCTAATTTCCCTTGAGTCATCCATCCAGACAACATTCTATAAGCAGGAAAATCATTTATCATCCACATCAGTATTGCCTTTATATTAAAATATTGCTTCCTTGATAGGTCATAAGTTACTACACCCTCATACCATAACTCCTTCAACCTCATCAAAGGTTGAAGGTATACATCAATTTTAGCCTTTGGATTTTCTAGACCAAGAATTATACAAGTCAAGAACAAATATGGACTTTTCATGCTCATTTCAAGAGGAAGATTAAAAAGTGTAACCACAATAGGCCAATAAGAATATGGTTTATTAAATTGGTTGTTTAAAGTGAACCATCAGCACATAACCCTAACCTTACATTTCTAGGATCAGATGCAAACTCAGGATACACTTGATCAAAATGTTGCCAAGCCTCACCATGAGATGGATGAGTCATTATCCTATTACTCCTTTTATTTTTAGCATGTCACATCATGTAAGGAGCTAAACTCATATATGCATACAACATTTTTAGCCTAGGAAATAAAGGCAAATAATGCATTCTAGTTTGTGATACATCTTTATGTTTACCACTTTTACCACCTCTTCTTAGTTTAAACCTAGGTTCTCCACAAAATTTTCAATTAGTCAAAACAACATCATCTTTGTACTACAACATGCAGCCTTTCAAACAATAATCAATTTTGACTTCTTTTAATCCAAGTTTGGAAACTAATTTTTTTGCTTGGTAAAAGTCTTTTGGGATTAAGTCGGGTTGGGGACTAAGCTCACTAATTAATATAGCCCATTGATCAAATAAACTCTGACTTTGATTGCCTTCTAACTTTATGCTTAACATTCTTATTGCCAAAGATAACTCTGAATGCACACACCCATCCCATAAAGGCATGTTTGTTGCCTCTAAAACATTATAAAACTTTGTAGCCTCTCCATTAGGTTCTTGTTCAGCTTCAAAATCATGAAAAATTCCAAATTCAAGACTAACAACATCATAAACCATTTCTTGATAATGACTATTACTTTCTTCCCAACTTACATTACCTATATCCTCACCTGATTGCAATATATTTGAATTGCCTACTTGATTTTCCACATTAACTACTTCCCCATGCTCAGTCTATATCTAATAATCATGTTTAAATCCAAACTTATACAAATCATACCTAATTGAATCAATATCTAAAAACTTTCTACACTTGCACTTAGAACATAGATACCTAACTTTTTGGTTGGTAATGAATTGCTACGAATTACAACAAACACGTATGAATTCCTCTACACCCTCAAAATATTCAGGTTTTATTCACCCCAACTTGGGTGCAACCTATCATACATCCACTAATGATCTGTGAGAAACATCTGGAACAAGAACTATATAAAGCTAATACAAATACACAATGTTGTATCAACCTTCTATTATACATTACAAATCTCCCCTAATACATGTCAATTTCCTTACGTTTGTTTACCACCTTTTTACAAAAATCAAAATTTTCACCACACATAACTAATATATTATATAACATATTAACCAATGCATAAAACACAAATACATCACAATCCTAAACTGTTCTAGACCATATCCCTTTGTAACTCCACAATATGCATATTCTACAAACTCTGCAAATACAAATAATCCCATAGCACACAATAATCAGGTTCAGAGAAGGACCTCTACGCCCTTCCCCCCAATCATACAATCTCCAATCCTACTACTCTATCTTAGAAATTTTAAGTCTCTAAAATAGATCGACAATAAAAAACTAACCGAATAAAAGTTAGAGTATCATACTAGGAACACAATAATGCAAATTATCTTTTAAATGGATGCTCCAATCACTCGCAAAGGCCAAAAAACTGAAGCTCCTAGAGAGAGACAAAGAGAGAGGCGAGAGAAAGAGAGAGAGGAAATTATGCAAAATGAGGAAGAAGGAGGAGGAGGCGCGGTTTTATGTTTTTCACACATTACAGATGAAAAAATTCATCTATAAATGGTTTAATGAAACAATATGTTTTAAATGTTCACTTATTGACAAATTTATCCGTCTATAAATTCATCCAAATACAGTTACAAAAGAAAAAATTTGTCTGTGAATTGTCAGATAAAAAGTCAGTAAAAAATGGCAATATTTAAAGATGAATTTCTCTGTCTGTAACTCACGCTTCAAATTTTCCTCCCATTTTCAAATTACAGATGAAAAATTCTATAATTCCGGTCTATAATACTTTATGCCAAATGGTGGGCTAACTACAAACGGTCATTACAGATGGATTTTTTATCGTCTGTAAATAGCACTTTTCTACTAGTGCTTGCAGGTTTGATCAAAGATGAAATCAGCATCTTTCTACAAAAGGGTGGACAATGGGGACATAATTTTGCTGAAATCCTTGATGAAGCACATATAGAAACCTGCATGGCCAAGAAAAGAGTGCACTTCTTTCATCAAAATGAGGTAAAGTAAAGAAACAATTACATCAATCTCGGCTCTATCAGTCTCAATACCCCTACTTGACACTACATGTTCAAATACAGTCCCTTTGGTCACCATAAAATGGTATTTCTCATAATTTAAAACTAAATTGAATTGTATGCAGCTATCTAATACTCTAATCAAGCTATCTAAAAATGCATCAAATGAAGACCCATAAATAGTAAAGTCGTCCATGAATACTTCAAGTGAGGTCTCTAGGAAGTCTTCAAAGATGCTCATCATACACCTCTAAAAAGTGACAGGCATATTACACAGTCTGAATGACATCCGTCTGTAAGCAAAGGTACCAAAAGGATAAGTGAAGGTGGTCTTATGTTGATCCTCTAGGGCTATGCGTATTTGAAAGTAACCAAAAAATTCGTCTAAAAAATAGTAATGAGATTTACCTGCTATCTGTTGCAAGACCTTATCAATAAAAGGCAAGGGAAAGTGGTCCTTGCGAGTGGCCTGATTCAACTTCCTATAATCAATACAAACTTGCCACCCATTCTGAATTCTGGTTGGAATCAACTCATCAAACTGGTTCTTTGTGACTGTTATGCCAATTTTCTTGGGGACAACATGGATCAAACTCACTCATTCGATATCGGAGATCGGGTATATCATGCTAGCAACTAACAGTTTGCTAACTTCTTTCTTCACCACCTCTAGGAAGGTGGGATTCAGCCTTCTTTAGGGCTGTCTCACAGGTTTTGCATTTTCATCCAACAGAATTCTGTGCATACAAGTGGATGGCCTAATTCCTGGAATGTTTGCCAAATTTCACTGAATTGCTTGCTTGTGGAATGCTAAAGTTTGAAACAACTTCTCCTCTTGTGCAACATCCAAATTTGTTGAAATGATCACTGCAGCTTGTTATTAGCCTCTAAAAATGCATACTTTAAGTGCTTAGGCAAAGGCTTTAATTCAAGTGTAAGTGGCTGCATAATATAAGGAAGTGTCCTGGTAGAGAAGTCTTATTTTGTAGCATGTATCTAGGCAGGTTTAAGGGTATGTGTACTTGTTGTAATAAAGTTAGAGTTTTTCAAACCTGCTACTGCATCACATGAAACATCATTAGCTGTTAAATATGCATCTATTTTAACACAAACTTTACACAAATCTTCTACAGTGCATGTACAACTAGAAATTTTAGAAAAATTAGTACAAAAATTCTCAGTTAAAACTTCAATAATATCTATATAAAATGTATTGTGCAGCTCTGATGAATGTTTATGGCCTCAAAGATGTTCAACTGCATAACATCATCTCCAAACTCTATGGATAGAATTCCTGAGTGCACATCAATCTTTATCATTACTGTTTTCAGGAAGAGTCTACCAAGGATGAGTGTGGGCATACTGGATTCTTCTAACTGAGTTCCTATCAAGAAGCCATTGGCCATCCCTATTGGACGAAGGCCATGGAGGCAAAAATAAAGGCCTTGATGTAGAATTAAACTTTGGGGACGTTGTGATTACCCTTCCTAGTGTGAGACCCATCAGTTGCAAGTGGGTTTACAAAATCAAATGTAGACCTGATGGAACAATAGAGTGATACAAAACTTGTCTCGTGGCTAAGGGATATTCTTAGATAGAAGACGTTGATTATTTGGAGACCTTTTCCCATTTTGTAAAGATGGCCACCATTCCCGTCATACTTGCTTTTGGCTTCTATTAATAACTGGTACCTGGAACAACTTGACGTCAGTAATGCTTTTCTTCACAGTGACCTTTTAGAAGATGTTTACATGAAGATACCTCCTGGGATCACTGGCTTCTCTTCAGCTCATTGTTGTAAACTCAAGAAGTCGCTCTACAGATTGAAGCAAGCAAGTAAAAAATGGTATGAAAAACTCTTTGTTTTGTTATTGAGATGTGGTTATAAGCAAGCACACGATGATCATATTTTGTTTACTAAAGCCATTGGTTCTGCCTTTACTACATTAATATTCTATCTTGATGACATTGTGTTATGTGATAATTCTATTGTTAAAATGACAAGGATCAGGTCCATACTTTGTTCCAATTTTCACATCAAAGACTTAGGCCAATTAAAGTATTTTTTGGGAATTAAAGTTACCCATTCATCATTATTTCAATGAAAGTACTATCTCGACTTACTGTATTATTAGTCTATGTTGATGACATTGTGTTATGAGGTAATTCTATTGCTGAAATTACAAGGATCAAGTCCATACTTTATTCCAATTTTCACATCAAAGACTTAGGCCAATTAAAGTATTTTTTTAGAATTGAGGTTGCCCATTCATTATTATGTCAATGAAAGTACTATCTCGACTTACTGCATTAATAGTCTATGTTGATGATATTGTGTTATGTGGTAATTCTATTGCTGAAATTACAAGGATCAAGTCCATACTTCATTCAAATTTTCACATCAAAGACTTAGGCCAATTAAAGTATTTTTTTGGGAATTGAGGTTGCCCATTCATCCAAGGGAATATCATTTTGTCAACGAAAGTACTATCTCGACTTAATTTCGGATTCTGGCATGATGAATTCCAAACCTTCTTCCACGCCCATGAACAATTACTTATGTCTTCATTAAGATTCTAACACACCTCTTGTTAATCCTTTGCCATACAAACGCTTAGTTGGTCACCTGATATATTTAACAAGCACACGTCTTGACATTGTCTTTGCTACACAATAGCTTAGTCAATTCATGACTAAGCCCATTGAGACTCATATGCAGGGTGCCATGAAAGTCATTTGTTACTTTTCTTTACATTTTTGCTAGAGGATCTTCATAGGAACTTGGACTTCATCTCACTTTCTCTGGTTTATGTAATAGAACAATAACTTCTCATTTCTTCTACTTGCTGTAAATGTTTCTGTGAGCATGAACTCTATTTTTGCAATATATTTCAGTTTTATATTACTTGCTTTCCTCATGTCTAGCTAAATATCTTGGGGTTAAGTGAGGATGAGCTTATACCTTCACCCTTTGCAATGAACTAACCTTGGATATAGCCCAAGATACAAGTTTTATTCTAACATTTTGATTCTAAACTTAATGTCTCACTGTTCTACGTGAATGGGGTTGATGAAAAGGGATTCATTGCTGGAAAGTTGTGAGCTTTCTTGGACTGGAACCAAAATGCTTATTATAAATTGTTTAGGAATAGAAGTTTATGATGATGTGGTCTGTTGGATTTTAAATCTTAATGCTAAATATTTTTAGTTGTATCTAAGGAATTAGGACACTAATTTCGTTTTAGAACCAATTACTAAGGAATTGGGATTAGGTATTTTAGAAAATATGACCATTAGATGAAGTTGTATTTTGAGTTATGTATATACTTGTAAGCAAAGGGAAAGGGATAAGGGATTCCAAACTCAACCTATTTTTAATTGTGTTTAGACCCATCTCCAGTAATTTAGACATTTACATTCTGCAATTATTTTAATTATTACTCCACTTTTAGTCTTGTAGTTTTTGTTCATTTATAAATATTAATCTCAACACTTTTATTTCCATTTTTACAATTCTGTAATTAAGTACTTTTTATTCTGTTTATACACTATTTTTGGTGACCCAACTAGTACTATTCTTGTAGTTTAGTACTTAGCATTAATCCGTATGGATAATAATCTTTTGTTACTTCAAAAATTTGGTGCACCTGCCAAAAAGTTTATCAAGCACTTGCTTCTGCTACTTGTGAGCTCCAATGGCTCTCCTTTTCGCTCAAGGACTTAAGGATTCATTGATCTCAGCATGTTGTTCTCTACTGTGACAACCAAAGCACTCTATATATAGTTGCAAATCTTGTTTTTCATGAACGGACAAAACACTTAACAATTGATTGTCATATCGTTTAGGAAAAGTTATTGGCTGGCCTTATGCATCTATTGTCGGTTTCTTCTTCACATCAACTCGCGGACATCTTAACAAAAGCGCTCCCTCCAAGATTGTTCAACTCCAATTTATCCAAATTAGAGTTTCTTGACATCTTTAAACCTTCAGCTTGTGAGGGACTAAAAGAAGAAGAATCCAACTCTGCTAAAGTCCATATTGCACAACTCAATTGCATAAACAATACAACCCATTTGTACAAATTTATTTTTGAATTATTTCTTATTTTATTTTATTTTTTCCTTGCATTGTAAGTTGTATATAATTGGTACACTCGAAAGCATTTTAGAAGAGATTGAGCTGTAATTTTCTGTTATTCTTTGTTCTTATCATTTTAAGTCATTGTCAATGTATATATTGTATTCATGAATTTCATTAATATCAATTGTCATTTTAATCATTTGTCTCAAAACTCCTCGTCATTCTTTTCTTTTACAAATACTCGTATTTTCTTGTCTTGAGAAATGTACAAATTGGGTCGATTATTAAATTGATGAAAAAACTAGTTTACAGTAGAGTGATTCAAGTATAATTGAAGAGTGGTCAAATTAATAATAATAAAATATTTTAGTATTATATAATATATTAAATAATAAATCTATAAAAAAAATTAAATTAACATAAAAATATCATTTTACATGTTATACAAGATGAAAATCATAATAAATCGTTAAATGATAGTAAATTATATATAATATAATATATGAATTTTATTTATTTAAAAATAATTTTTTTAATAAAAAGACTAATTCTAGCCGATTTTCTACGTAGTTTGTTACTTGATTATAGTCTGTTTTTAACCAGTTTTGAACGTAGGTTGAGGTGTCTAACATGTATTTCAAGGGAAGCTGAAACTATCCAAGGAGGTTAACTAGTTCTTGACTAATTTTCTACTTGACAAATTGCTTAAATTTCCCAAACAAATAACCTAAACGATTTTCTATTTATGAGAACGAACCAACTGGTCCAATCCTATCTTAATAACTATTTGAAAAGTCATTGAGGAGGGTCTCATACGGACCAAATTGTCATTGGGTATATATATCACCCAACACTGTGCTTCCTTTCCTCAACAATTATTACCCTTACATCGTTTCCTTAGATGGGGTGATTGTCACTGTTATTTTAGTCAATCTAACTTTTTGCTTTATACTGTTCGATCGAACAAAAGATGTCAGGCTCTCCAATCTCGCAACTATTTAATTCTTCAAATTCAACTGTGTATATATATATATATATGCTACGAGAACTATTCATATTGCATCTCCTTTTATGTATTTATTTCTCTTAGAGCTGCAATCCAAGGCCTAATCTTCATGTCTTGGATAAGTGGTCAACCTCTTCCTTTTTCATCAAGCTAACTTTGAAATAATACAAGAGAGAGGGTTGGTATCTATGAATGCCATGTTGTTCACAAGAGAACAAGAAGGTAAAAACAAACAGGTGTTAAGAGTTGGAATCTTCTAAAATACAATGGAGGAGCTTCAACAACAACCAATAAATTTCTTTTATTATTATTAGCTTTTGCACAGCTGCACTAACGGACGCTGTGACCCTTGTAGGGTTGGTTTTAAATCAACTCATGTGAAATCTGACATTAAAAAAATAGGGCAAGAAAGAAGGCCAAAAACAAAGGGGTGAGGTGTCTAATGTATTTCAAAGGCAACTGAAACTATATAAGGAAGTTAATCGAACCGTCATCATCTATTGAACTCATCTATCTTACCGTACTATGCATGCTTGGTTAAATAATTTTCAACTTTCACTTTTGGTTCTTGCTGTTAAACAATTGCTGACTTGGTTAACAAGTGTCTAATTAAGGTTTGACTTGTATATGAACTCATCATATATATTAAAAAAAGTTACACAAGTAATTGATTTGGAGAGAGACATAAAATAATTTTTTGTGGTTTTAATGATGAAAATAATAACATATGTTGTTTGTGTATAGTTTTTTAAAAATATATATATGACGAATTTATGCATAAAACTTAGCTAGACATCTATTAATCAAGTTAGTAAATATTTAATGCCAAGTTGACGAAAGGATCATAAAAATAATGAAAATTAGATCAGAGATGAAAAAAAAAATTACAATGACTGAAAATAAAATCACTATATTTATAAGGACTAATACTATTTTTAAGGTATTTTTTTTCTAGAATGTTGCATCTCATTAATCTTTTAAAATAGTGAAAAATTATTTTATAATGAGCCGTTGAAAAAGACTAGCTAGTAGCTAACATGGTTTATTAACTAAGCTTATATTAATTCATTATCGTCTTACATCATTCTTACCTCTTTAAATCTCCAGAGAATTAAGCCTCATTAGGGTTTGAGAAGCTTTAAATAATCTTAAAAGTGTGATAAAAAAAAATATAAACATATATCTTACTTAAGAGCACTCCTAAAAATTTAATAAATAAAAAATATATTAAAAATTCAGTACAAATATATTAATGGTATTTTTTATAATTTTTAAATTAAAGTTTTAAAGGCACTTTTTATCATTTAAAAAAAAAAAATACTTCCTCTGTTTTTTTTTTATCTATTCACTTTTGAAATGTATTATTTTTATTTTCATATAATTGTCAGATTCGTTACACATTTTTTGCAAATGAAAAAAAATATAATTAGTCATAATAAAATTCAAAAATAATTATAATTTTAAAAAATATTAATTATATTTATTCACATAAATATTTTTTCTTAAATGGATAGATTAAAATAAACTGAAGTAACATTTTTTTATTTTTTTAATAAAAATAATATACTCCAAATCAGAATAGCTTAACTAGACTTTGCTAGATCACTTTCGGAAAAAAAAAAAAAAAAAAAAAAAGACTTTGCTGGATTGTTCATTTTCCCAGTTTTACTTAGGATACTTCAATGTGTTGTCTAAATGCTCTTGTACTCTAAAATAACATATTTAAACATCTACAAAATTCTATTATAATTAATTAAATAAATGGCACAATTTTTATCTCACATATTATTTTTGCTCAATTAATGTAACATTCTGAAATTATATTTAAAACATTCCATTTTACGGGTGTGTCTGTATGTAAGGATTTTCTAGTGCTTTAGTATGTTTTCCCTGTAATAATAATTACCTATAGAAAGGGTGCAAATAAATTTAGTGAACGAACGCAACATTAAGGAGAAGGTTTTATAATTTTACAGGATTATCTTTCTACCAGAAATTAGGAGTAGCAGAATTCACTTTTCTAAAACTTTCTCTGCAAAATGGAAACTTTTGGCTACATTTGTTGGTTGGTGGTACTGCTTGTTTAAAAGAAACACGTATTAAATACTTACTCATGGATAGTTGAAAGTATTGAGGATATCCTTATAAAATTGGAAAGTATTCTATGAATCTATGTTATTACTGTTTTGGATTTGACCCAATGAAGAACTTTCACTCAATAAGGGAACAGAACAAGGTTTTAAATTTGAGAAAACATCACAGAATGAGATCATGGTTGTTGAATGGCAGCTACTTAAAAAGTCATACACTTCACTACTCAAGCAATCATCATGATAACTCAAATCTTCAATGTACACAAAAAGTTTGAGTACAAAATAAAGTATATTAATGAAGGGAAAGCTTTTTCACCTAGACAAGTTACTCCCTTTGCTCTCAAATCACTCAATAACACACCTTCATTCAACAAGTTTACCACAAAAAAGGACTTTGCCTTTCGAAATAGTTTATTTTACATGTGACTTTATTCTTATCATTCTGCTCTTGGATCCCACTACCACAAACCAACCTTCTTTTATTTTCTATTTTACCTAGGGATTCGACTTTGAACATAGTACAACTTCATGGGGCCATTGTTTTACCTTCAATGTGTTAATCATTTGCATTTTTAAAAGTTATAAAATAATTCCAGACCCAGAAAGTGAAGTAAGAAACTATGATATAATATACATACACGTACACTCAAACACATGCATCTTTAGGTTGCTGAATTCAGTATAGTAATCTTGATGTTGATGATAAGGATGGACCATTTATTTTTTGTTCCTTGTCAAGCCCAATGCTCAGAGAAAGGTGTCTTTCAAGCTGTGCTCCGCAGCTTTCCTCTGCAATGCAACTATACTTGGTACTTAGTACAGACTACGGTGTAGGTGGGTCTCCTTTGACAGTTAGAACCTTTTGCAACGAGTCCACAACACAAAATAATGCCCAACTTTTATTATTATTTCCATTTAATCAAAATTTTCACATAGAACTTCCACTGTAGTGCTTGAGTCCAATCATCATAAGAGAAGCACTGATTATGCTGCAGTGCAGGTTTGATAATTCTGATGATCTTGGAAACCATAGAAGCAATAGAAGTCATGAAATCTTAAGCCTCTTGCTTACCTTGCAATGGTATCTAGTGTGAGATACAGGAAGTGATGAATATTATTGAGTTGATGTTTTTAGTACTTAAGACATGTCAAGAAGAAATCGTTGGCATAAATTTATTAAATTATAACAACCAAGTAAAAGAAAAAATTGAGTACTTAATATGTGACAATTGCTAAAAACCTTTGGCTCTCATTTTCATTCAATGTTATTTTTGAGAAGCTCTCAATTTCTGCTTGACAATTTGGCTGATGGTTGAGGTAGACAAGGCCTACCAATTTCAAAGCAAGGTAGGCAAAATTGACCAAGCACTTGAACATGTCTCAGGCACAATATTCCACATCCTTCTCCACCCCGACCCCAGAGAAAAAGAGAAGACACTAGATAGAGAGGGAGATCAAAAGGAGCTATAGCTAGCTACAAAGGCATACATAAGAAGGAATAAACCAAAAAACTTCCTCCAAGGAGCCCACAGCATGGCACCATCTAACAAAGAGTGAACAGAAGTTGCAATAATTAGGTACATCTTGAAAAAGCAAAAGAGAGAGAGAGAGAAAAATAATCCACCATGATGCAAGGTCATGACATGAGGTTAAAAACCAAATGGGGCAAATTTGGTCAATTTCTCATCTTAAATCTTAATTCAACATTCCCTCTTGTTGAATCCTATCCAGCATCTGGTATACAGCTGCAGATATATCATCCACTGATCCCAACTTGCAATCATCCTCTACCTGCAACAAAAATTTTCAACACATTTTCACCATGAACAACACTTAGAAAAGCATGTAGAACAAAATTAATTAAAATCTAAGACACCAAAAGCAAACACAAACCTTAACACTGAGAGAGTATAGGACAATTTCACCGGTGGTGGTAACATTTAGGTGCAAGATTGTGAGACGCATGGTATGCAAACCAGACACCAGCTTCAAGAGCTGCTTTGGCCTCTTCTTGGATCTTATTTTGAGATTTGCATGGCTTTCCACCATGGTCACTTCTATGTCAGCAATGCAAGACTGAACTTCACCCACGTGCTCAGCTATGGCTGCAGAACTATCACAGCCACCACCACTCGTTGAATACTGAGGAAAAGTGAAGAACTCAGAAAAGGGCATGTTATTGTTTGCACCATCACCACCATCAGATTTCACTTCTGCTTCTTTCTGAGCTCCAAGAAACTGCAACCTCTGCTCAAGCTCCTTCACAAAGTTAATAGCACCTCCAATTATAGAAGCTTGATCACCCTTCAATCCATTCACCATTACCAAGTACCACCCATACCAAACAAGACAAAACAAACCCAGTTCAGTAGAAACCAAAACGTAGAACTATTCATGTATTTCTTTGGTTTAAACTTTGAATAAAGCAAGTAAGTAACAGTGAAGTGAAGAAGTACCCTTTGGATATAAGAATCTGGCATTAGAGAGCGAAGAACAGAGAGATACTCATTCATCTGCTTTCTCCTATTTCGCTCCACAGCAATGTGAGTCATTCTTTGGTTCTCAATTTCCTCCTTGTTCTTTCTGCTTTTGGGTCTGCGCCTCTTGGGACGAGTTGGGGTATCAATGTTTTGGTTGTTACTGAGGTCAGTGGTTTCATTCAAGTGGGGTAACATTGAAGAAGTGGAGGAACTGGTCCAATCCCCATAAGGGTAATTCTCTGTTTGGCTATCGAGAAAGTTAGTGATAGAGTCTTGTTCTTCTTCTTCTTTGTCAAGGTTGAGGTGATCATAGGCACCCCAGTTGGGAGAAGGTGAAGCAGACAAGAAGTTGCAGTTGTAGAAATCCTTGATTGAAGTGTAACCTTGTGTTTGTGGGAACACCACTGCTTCTAATGCCATGGCTCTCTCTCTGTCTCTCTCTCCCTCGGGTAAACACATAACAAACAACCCAATAGCTTCAAGAGGAAGACGATGAAACAAAGGAAAAAAAATCACAAGTGTTGGGTCCTCTCTTTGATCCAGTTTTTCGCTTATAAAGGCCCTCAGGTTGCAAAAATTTATGGACAGTGCTCTGCACGTGAAATTCAATTAGTTCAGTGTAATGTAAATACATGTACAACCTTTACACAGTTCAAAGGAAAAAATAATTAAGATACAACTTATTAAATTGAAACCTGTTTATTTGTAAAATTCTCTCCACCAGCAGCAATTACTAGTCAAGAGTGGGATTAGTGTTTAAATTTTTAAGCTTAAAAACACTCCGTAATCTCTAATTTTCGAATAAAAATTTGAAAAATGGTTTTTTTTTTATAGATCAAAGTAACAAGGAGCACTCTGCTATCAAAGAGTTAAACAGTAATATAAACTCCTTCAGGTAACATGTCTAGGGGGGAAAAAGCGAACAATTTAGTGTTTTTCATGTAATATTAGGTTTAATTCAGACGAACAAAGTCATAAGAAAAAAAAGATTATTTGATACTTAAATCGAATGTATCTGATTTTATTTCTTTTATAATTACTTTAATAGGAGTTCAGCTAATTTGCATGAGTTATGTATCTTGAGACTTTCGCGGTTTCATAATATGTAAAAAGTGGCAAAAACATGACATTGTGGCTAAAAACAAATCGGGATGGGTTAAAGAAATAAAATAAAATAAAATATAGTTACTTCCCTATTATTTCAAAGATTAACAAAAACAATTGAAATATAATTTTATGTTACCTTATTTGAAAGTTAAATTATAAAGTAATTAAGCAAAATTATTGCAATTCTTTTATTGTTTCTTAGGTTTGAGACATGGTTAAACATTAAATATAAATCTCCCTCTCAAATATACTATTTTGTAAAATTAATGAAAATTTTTTATTATAATTTTTAATCACTAATTTATTTTAATTTGGGTAGAATAAAAAACGATTCTTTGAGGAAAAATAAAGGTAGAGAGGAGCCCCAGACAATGTTTTCCTTCTTATATAATTTTAAACTTTAAAAGAAGAAATTGTGTTAACCTCCTTTTTCCTCTTCCATTTCTTCCATTGTTATCATTCAAACACAAGGTTAGAAAAAATTGTATAAGTCAATAAAAAAAGAAGAAAAAAAAACGATAAATGAAGGAACTGTGGTGGGAATGTGGTGTGGTAGGTGTATATGAACTGAACTTGTAATAAAACAATATACTTAGCACTTTTACAACAATTGCGGTCATGTCTGTATTTGTATGAAAATGATATGTCAAAAAACATAATGAGTTAAGTTCCTCTAGACACGGAAAAATGTTGGCATTGATTATTGAGTTCAAATTCTCCTTGTAGGTAGTTCTATTTTAGTAAATAAATTTTATTTTTCATATTTTCAAACAATTGTTTTTAGAGTTTTGCAAATAGATTTTTTAATACTCTAAATTTATACATATATATCTATGCTTATATATTTTATAATTATCATCTTATTCTATTAATTCTTTCTTGTTCATTTAATAAAAATACAATAGAAGGTAAAATAAAAGAATAATTATTCTTGATTTATGAAGTGTAAGTAATTTGAAACAAATTCATAGTTATATCATAAATTTTTGAAAATGTATAACGTAAATATCAGTGTAATAATTTCATCGTGCTTATGGTATATTAATTTTTATCTCATCTTAAATTTAATTTTACAAAAAGAAATGCATGGCTTTCATGAGCTTCACAAAATAACTAAAACAATTTTGATAGTTTTACATTTATCTATTATAATATTTTATTGTATTAAATAAAATTAAATAAAAAATAAAATTTTAAAAATATAAATATAAATTGTTATTAAATTAAAAAATTGTTTAATGCACAAAAGTTACATGGTATAATCAATTAAATTAATTTTCTTAAACTATTGTTGTTTAAAAATTAAGGCTTGTGAATTATTGAGATACATAATTTTTAGGAGATATTTGCTAAGTTTTGTCTGTGTTTTTATCATGATAAGAATGAGTAGGGAATAGGGATGCAAAGGGTTGCCACCCGCTACGCGTAGAATAAAAATTGGTCCAGTATGCGTCACATATCCGTGCAAATATGTGTTAAGGGAATTTATTATTATCCGCATTTGATAATGATTATAAATAATAAGGTTAGGTACATTTTTATTTAAATATATATAATAATAATAATAAGACTATATTAATAATTTTATAAGTATAAATATCTTAATATTTACATTCGCTCCATTATTAATAAACAGGTAAAAACACAACTATATAATTAAAATGGCAGGTGTTTATGAGTGTAGATATTTTTATCTATGACAAATTCTTACATCCAATATGTGCAAGTATGGGTAATTTTATTATTCTTTGGACTTTTAATAGTTCGGCATATCGTTATTCAAATATACGAATATAAAATGACTCGAAATTTGAAGCGGGGGATGTCTACCTCATAAACACGTGCATGTAAATCGGTCGAGAATCTTAAAGTTGAATTCCCAGGCTATAATTTTATAATATAAAGAAATATTCAAGGTATCTAAAAACGCTATAATATATAAAAATATAATAACAAATACTTCTATCTACACGTACTATTAGGTAAGTGGTTACATTGTGCCACTCAATGCACACAAAATTAATAAAATGTGCATAATCTATAAATAAAAAATATCGTTACATTAGATTTCTTAAACGTATAAATTGTAATATACATTCCTTTATTAGAAAAAGTCTAATATTATATATATCACAGTCCCAAGAATCAATGGAGGAAGCTTCGCTAGGCGCTGCCTTCCAAGCAAAGGCTAGAAAGGAGTTGAGAGCAACCTAAAATCAGCTTAAAGGAAATTATGTATTTTGGGGGCAGTGATAATGATGTGGAAGTTGGAGAAGAGTACTGCAAAACACCATATTACTGTTATCCAACCATTAGTGCCAAACACAGCATACCCTATGGATAATAAGAATTATATTAATTTTATACACACTTATTAAAATACTTTTTTTTATAACTCTCTCTCTCTCTCTCATGTATATTTTTTTTTTCTCATTTTTTCTTGTCTCTACTACAATTGTAAAATTAGTTGAAAAAGGTTATGATGTTAAATCTATCACATTGATTGATGTATTACACTTGCTAATTATTGCCATCATTTAGTGCGTCCAAGTCATTATTTGCCCGTGCTTCTTTTAATTTTATATCAACCAGATTTATAAATAAAATTTTGATTGATGCCTTTCTTTTCGTTACAATGTGTTTTATATATATATATATATATAAAAGTGGATTCATTAACCTAAATTTAATTTTTGGTAAAATTGTTATCACAACTATAATTGTCAAAAAATAATTATTTATAAGCCTTATTTTTCAGCTACCGATCTATTAAATTACATGAAAGAACGCGCAATAGCATTTGAATCAGCAACTAATTAGTTCAGCTTTTTTTTTATCACATTCCTTCGTATCATGTTGGCAGAAAAATAAAGAGGCCTAATACTAGTCTAAGGTGCAACATGAACATGATTGAATATAATCATGGGAAATTGTTATATTTTCCCACAAGGAATAGTGAAAAGGAGCTAAAATCTCAATAGTATTATTATTTCAATATAAAAGTAATCCCGTTGATCATGTGTGTGTATATATATATTTACGTACATTATTTCTTATTTTTATATAAAAAAAAACATCTCAAAATAAAAGGCATGACCTTTTATTGCTCTAAATTTGTATTAGTTTTTTTTTTTTCTAAACACAAAATAAAAGGCACAACTGCGCGCGTGTACATCAAAGACCACGATGAACTTCTAGTTCATGGGGGTGTGCGTGTGAGCACACGTTATGACTGGTACGGGAGTTTCAATTTTTAATAAAAAAGAGAAAAAAACTGTTTCGGTTTTCGTTATCACAAATTCTCAAGTATATTAATTAAAAGAAATTTTTTTTTTACCAAATATATAAATTTTGTGATTTGGTAATAACGTGGTCGAAAGTAAAGACATGGTACTACGGCAGATGGAAAGAAACAAAATAAAGATTTAAAGGATGTGAAGGATAACACATTTCTGCAATTCTGCATTCAGATTTGATTTTTATACATTATATTTTACTTCTCTTATCTATTTTTTTAATTACATTTTTTATTTCTCTTTTTTCCTCTTTCTATCTATATTTCACTAAATATATACATTTGTGGAGTAGTGTGTATCAACTTTTTTCCTTCCAGACTCTTTCATGACTGATAGTAAAGCTTAAGAATTTGAGGAGAGGGAGAGGGGGAGAGAGAGAGAGTGGTACACTTCCATCGTCAGAAATTTGCAGAGAAACCATGTGCATCGAAACAAACATAAGCAACCAAATCTTCCAAAATAGGGAAAGGAAACCTATAATTCAGGTTTATTTTTTATTTTTAAAATTTTAAATACAACCTTAACCTATGGGGCTACAACAACTTACTCTAAGTTGAATTTCGTAACCCTTAAACTTCGCTGGTAGACAGTGATGATGATGCCGTTGCCCAAAATATTTGGAACCAGAGACACCATTCGTTTTCTTTTTTTTTTCTTTTCAAAAGTTCAAACTCGATCAATACTCAAATTGAAAGTGCATGCAACTTTTCCAGCTAATTAAGTTGCTGACAAGAGTTGCACTTCAACTTACCAATCCAGGTTAACTCGAAACATGCCAATATAAAGGCAATTAGAATATTTCGAAGTTAGTGAAAAATGGCATCTCACAACTCAGTTAATTATTGTAGAGTATTATTAATTATCACTGTTAATATTGGCCAACCTATAGAACCCTTAAAAGAAATGTTAGACCCAACTGGCACTCGATTGAATGATTCAAATGTATTGTTACATAATAGATACGTTGAAAATGAAGAGTGTTAATTAACAATTAATTCCATTGGATTAACCCAATTTGTGTATTTTGTCTCATACGTACAATAACGATTACTCTCACATTATTATATTATATATAAGCATCTTGTCAGTTGTCATCACTAATTCGTTGATCATGTGGTTAAGATGCTTCTAACAAAGAGAACTGTAGCAAACAAGAAATTATGCAATCCTGTCATCTTTTTTGTCATTTTAGTGGGGGCCTCTCTTAATTTAGTGTAGATTTATTAATTATTATTTTAAATAGTGATTAATAACCATTAGTAGACAGTACAGTACGTCTGTGGCTTGTTCTGGTTGTTTTCATGCATAAGAACAACAATAGGAGCATAAATATGTAAGGTATACATAAATGTGACTGCTTCTGCATGTGTGAGATATGAACTGTGTAGACGTATCATCACAAAAATCAGCAAATAAATAAATAAAGCCGCGATGTCGAAATCTACTTTACTTTTGACTAGCGTGGTGATCATCTACAGCCAGTGGGTAGATACAAAGAACTATTTTTATTAATTAATTTTCAGCTTACTCAGGCCGCAATATATGCATTAAACAACCAATTTTTATATCAGCTAAACAACCAATTATTAATAGGACAAATTAATTGAGTTTAGGTCCATATTATATACCATCTCTAAAATAAATTTATAATTTATATATGAATTTTATATATAAGTTAATTTTAAAACGCGCGTAAATAAAAAGACACTGAATCATTTCAGAATCTAATATAGGTCTAGCTACCTGCGTGTTAGAGAATACGTGTGTGTTTATGTATTGCATTTAGTTAATGAATAAAGAATCTGTGGAATTATATAATCCATGTATTAGTCCATATATCACATTGTCATTTAGACTGAGTACAACATCCGATTAAATTATTAGATTATTAGTCTAGCTAGTTTGAATATGTTTTTTTCCCCTCTTTTCGACTATGTACAAAAAGCTATACTTTTATTACACAAAGCTATACTTGTCGTTTTGTACAAGGTGATAAATTCATGTTTGAAACAAAGAAAAGTGGAATCAAATGGATAATAAAGTGGCATTTGCCGGCGTCGTTCGTTATTAATTACTAATTATGTGTAGCAAACGTTGTTTTGAAATATTATGAATTATTGATGTACGTCTTCAACCCTCACTTCAATATTATTACTGATTTTGTGTATTATGCGAAAATGAAATATTATGCTATTCCAAAGCGCAATCCAGTACTAGTACACTGCAGAATACGAGTAAATGGCAACCCACGTACTTAAGGCATACATATGGCCTAATTAACTTAATTAGGTAGAAATGCTAGCCTACTAGCAAAAAAAATCTTGTATATATGATTAGCAGTGTCAAGCAAGCACCGTCCATTAGAAATTCAACCCAAAGATCAAAGAAATGAGATATTGATTAGGTAAATCCACACTAAATTACAACCATTATTAATTAAAAGTGGATGTGGTTAGGGCTATGAAAGATTATTTAGGTATTAGGCCGGTTTGATCCCAAAGCCGGAGACTTGATTTACACAGGTCAATTCATTAGAAATAAGGCATGGAAGCAATGGTGGTGATTTATACACATATGCTAACTTCATTGGACATGTATTAATTAATTTCGTTAATTAATCTTATTGGAGACAAAAGTGCAATCTCAAGCAAGGTAACCAATTAGGTTTTACATATGAAGATATGCGTGTTTAGTCATGCATGTTGGGCAGATACCACACATTGACACTGAAGTCTTGGTTTCGTTGATTAGCTAGCTAGGGTTCAATATTAGGATATATATGATGGATTAGTTTTGAGCAAATGCATGCATGCCGCGTCTACGACGGAGTGGGTAAGATTGACAAAATTGGGCTTAGTTAATTTAAATCTTACTCTCACCGTTGCGTTCACAATCACTTGGATAGGATTGATTGAAGACTGAAGAATCAATGAAAGTTTTGGAATTGGTTCAATGGTTGTATCTAGCTAAAGATACCGGAAAATTTGTCTGTATCGAGCAATAGATGTTTGGACGGAAACAAACTGAGGTTAAATTTCAAGGATTCAGATTTTGTTGTTGCCGAAGAAGGACGAAACACACACGCCTGCTGGTCTACACTGCGCTTAATTTGTCCCTTATGAATGACACCCTATATGTATTAAAATTACATGCATGGTCATCTATATATTAACTAATCACATATTTAATCATCATTCTCCTATTTCTCTTAATGTCTAACAGCTCATCCTTATGTCATCGCTTATGAGAGAATTATATACTAATTTATGTTTTGATCGCCGTATATAAAAAAGAAATAAATATTTCAATATTCCAAAACCGAACATGTAGAGTTAAATCAATATTAAAACTATGCATTATATTCGAGATCTATTGTCTGCGTTTGTTTTTTCAGTCAATTACCTAAACCAAATTATGGAGTGTTCCAAGATTTTAGGATCTAGTCAGTACAACCTTGTCTTTGTGCCATTAGTGACATTGTTCTGGCGCTAACACATTATTAGTTTTTATTTGTGTGTGTGCGCGCGCGTGTTGAGATAAAATGTAGTAGTGTGCATGGGCAGTGATTAGCAGCCAGCAATCCAAACAAGGCTGATCAGTTTAAAGTCATGGGTTGCCTAATAAATATTATAATGTTGTTGATAAAATTAAACCAAGTTCATTGATTATAATATGAAAGTGAGCCAAAATGGTACTATAATTTGCGATAACTGATTGAAAAAAAATGATGAATTTCTTAATAACAATAAAATTCGTGAATTAGAAAGAGAATATAATATTAATACACTTAAAATTCAGCAGGGGCATTCTACATCTATTGTTCTTGAATGAAACTGTATATAGCGCAGCAGAAATTAATTCAGCAGCGGATGTTGAAGTGAGCTCCCTTTTGTCTTATAGCTGGCTGTCAATATTGATGCATAGAATAAAGTGCAGACAGAGCCTTCAAAATACCAAGTTATTGAGAGAAAAGTCATTGCTTTATTCTCACTTCACTAACTAGCTACTGTGTCTGTATGAAGTGTGGAAGCACAAAAGCATTTGATAGAGTTGATCAGGGACAAAAAATATTATCGCTTTAATCCTTTCATCATGTTGAAGCACACCTTGTTGTGGGTCCTAATAATCAATGCTTTATTCCCTCATCCAACTCTATAAACTTAAGAGAGCGGCTCTTCCTATATGTGTATATACATACATATATATATATATACACAAAAGTGAGTACATTATTGAGTAAAATCATACATAGTAATCCAAAAAATTAATAGGGTACGGCTCTGCCAATGAATCAGACCCACATTGGTCAATTTTAGAAGCCAGTTCAGCATGGAAATCAATCGCAAAAGGTAAACACTTTCTTCCACAGACGTATATCCTAACATACAGGGAAAAATCAATTTCAATTTCGTCAAAGAAAAAAAAAAAGTTCACTCTAATTCTTGGACCGCCCACAATCCTTACCTACCTTCTTTACGTCTCCATCCAAAATGCCTTTGAATAATTATTGTGATTCTTATAGTGAAAAGTTCATTCACGTCCAATCAAATTCTCCTCAAGGCTTTTGGTGTCTCCAGGTGATAGGAAGCTCGCCACTCCAGTTTTCCAAAACATAATTATACATAGTGGAATTGTCAATATATGTTATAGACTATGATTAAGTTCTTTGATTATTCACATATCACACTGTGAGCACACGTGCTACAAAGCAAAAACATGGTTGGCGTCTTTGTTGGTTTTCACATACCGCACCTAACATTATAAATTGTGATATATAACAAGGGAACTGTGTTTAAAAGTTGATCAAAATTGAGCGTGAAGAGAACAACATAGATGGAAACAAATTATGATGATTCTTTATTAATGAAACCTCCCACTAAGGGAGATGTTCTCCCACCTTTAATTTGACGAATGAATGTACATGTAGCCCAATGTTCCCCTATCTATGTGCCATGCTCGTTGGTTTATATATGGGAGGAGTAGAGCCTTACAATATTTACATAGAAAATGTCAGTATATCTGTATATGTTATATAATATTACATAAAATATTGTATTTTTTGTTAATTTCAATGGTTCAATTATAACTGTATATTATTTTGAATATTGTTTGTATTATTTTGTCAAAATTAAATGACTATAATTAAAATTACAATAAAAGAGTTTCTTTCTTTTTTTATTTTGAAAGTATATATTATACGATCAGAAGTTTCAATCCGTTTGAAATTGATCAAAAATATAAATGATGAGCCAAAGCAATGAAGAGCCGTAGCAGAATGCATGCATACATACATGCATATTTATTTTATTTTGTGGATTAGTTTTGGTCAACATATAGACTGATATATAAGTTAGAGTGAGTGTTGGGCCCTATGCAGAGCAGACATATCCTAAACTGATTTGTTAATGCTTTGGGCTGTTGGATTGGACATAAAGGCATGGACATGATGAATAGTGGAGTGATCTGGACCATACACGCTTCCCAGCTTGTGATGCAACTGCAGTGCACCCTACTCAATCACTATACAGTTCCCTCATGGATCAAGCAGGGACATTGGGACAACAATCAAAACAACGGCTGCAGATAATAAAACCACTTTGCCAAAGTAGAAAGCGGTTTTCCCTTTGGATCTGGAACAAACAAACACGTTCCCTCCTTCCCTTTCAGTTTGACATTGACATTGACATTGACATTGACATTGACTAGGATGTTTCATTAAATTTTATTTAGATGTGAGATGTGGCGGATTTAATCGCATAAACCAGTAATGCTACTACCATCCCAGTGCCAACAACCAACTACAGCTCTGAAAGCTCAAGTGTCTATACCTATAATCCCCGCGATATTTTACCAAATCTTAGATCTTCAAATACATATATAAATGCTACAACTATAATATATAAATTTGTTTTAAACGACAATCATTATTTATGAGAGTAGTCGTTTCAAATAAATTAATAGTCACAAATGTAATGTATATCTTAATATTTTGATACATAACAAAAAAAAATGTCTGCTACTTTGTGGTTTTTTTTTTCAGATGAATTAAACTGGTCGGTAAGATTATAGTTATTAACATTTTTGTTAAAAAAAAAAACACTCATAATAAACTCCCCCAAAATATCTAAAAAACGGAGGAACAAAAAATAATTAAGCGTAATGTAAAAGATCGAATCTAATATTTAATTTTACTAACTGATTTGACTCGATTTGATGTAAATATTAACTTTATTTTTCATTTATACAAAAAAATTATTAAAGCAAATATTAAATTTATCAACTCACTTACTTTTTTTAGGTTGGTATTGGTTGCAGCAAAAGAGAAAGAATATGTTTATTAATTGTTTGAGTAAGTGCAGTGTGATCTTTGTGGTTACATAGAAATAGAATTGTATTTTTTAATGGTGTTTTGGATGAAAAGAAAGTCATAAATTCTATTATTCTGAGGTCCTTAAAATGACTATCACTGGTTAACAAGGGATAAGCTATATTGCTAGCTGATTGATCTTTAAACCCTAAAAATTGTATCTGTCTTAATTTTGTATAAGTATATTTTTACTTTTTATTTTCTGAAGTAAGTGTTATATTTTTTATCTCTATATATGGATTTTGAGTTTCTCTTAAACTCTTTAATAATATATGTTTTACTTATAAAAAAAAAGTTTGATTATTATTTCTCAGATAACTTTTAAGAAATTATTACTTTTACATGTTTTTATCAAATTAAAATACTAAAATTTTTTATTTTAAATAATTATTATAAATAGTGCAAATGAAAATATTTTATATATATATATATATATATATATAATGAAAAAAAAGGTACGATATTTATCAAACTTAATAAATATTTACACTATTTAATAGTTTTTCATATAATGTAAAATTTATTAATTTAATCATTGATTTTGTAAGTTCATATTAAATAGATTAATTTTGTAAAATTTTATAAAAAATAAAATAAATATTTATTTTATCTCATTACTTTATTTTAATATGTAATATTTTTTAAATATAAATAAATATTAAATTTTAAATAATATTTCTTTGAATGTTTAAATTATGTTGAATTAAGATAAATAATTATATAATATAAGATGATTAAATAATTAAATTGATAATTTTATATTATGAAAAGTTATTAAGGGATATAAAGAAATTTGATGATTGATGTTAATAAATCTCAAGTCACAACACACATGTAACGAGAAAAAAATTTAATACGAAGATGGATGAAATAAATTTTAATAATTAGATTTAATCATAAATAATTAGTATTAAAATATTTGGTTATAATTTATTCTTTTCTGCATATATAATGATGCACCATACTCAATCTCATTATAAAGATAAAAATATATTAAATTTATATTTATTCATCTATATATTATTATTGCTTAGGCGAGGCATGGTGGTTAGAGATGTATAATGGCATTTGAGGATAGGAATATAAATATATATGACTATCCGGTTTTTCTTTGGGAAACCATACAATATGAGATTGCTAATAACTTTATCTGGTTGGCGTGAAAGGATATATGTTTTTGTTTGTCTACTTGGTTGAGCCTTACTTTTTGTTTTACTATAAAGTTTGTAATTGACAAATATTAGTTAAATATATTTCAGTTAAGAAACAATTCAAGAATACGTGTATTATATTATTTAATAATTTTTATAAAATACAATATTAATAAAATTAACTATTGAATTATTTTATATTGTGAATATGATTATATACATCAAATTTTACATGATTTATACATTTATAAGTATATTATGTAAATTTTAATAATTTATTATATTTTAAAAATATAGTATGCATTAAAATAAAAATATAAAAATATATTATATTATTCATTATATTTTAAAAATATATTATGCATTTGACATCAACGTTCAAACTAATATTTACATTGATAGATTTTATATAATATAAAAAAAATATTAAGTAATATAAATTTGTAAATTTATAAACTTAACGTCTAAGTACTAATCTCAGATATAAGCGGTGACAATGGTTGAAAACATGAACATGGTTGGAGGATGTTAGTGGCGGCAGTGCATGTTAGCACTTGGTGGTCAGGGGACAAAGTCGGCGACACTGGTCAGACTCAGTATGTAGGTACCGGCAAGGACAACTGTTGGCGGTCGCTTCCAGTAATGGGGGTCGAAAAGTTGGTGGTGCCACCACAATTTTACCAACGCTGATAACGTTGTAATCAAACAATTTCAATATCATTTTCTTTTTAAAATAGTCAAATGCTAATATATTAATATTAAATAAATTTTTAAAGTTTTTTAAGTTCTTAATTGATATTTTAAAGATACTAGAAAGGAAAATTGTTAAAATAATAAATATAATAAACAAGAAAAATAAATTGTATCTTTGATAATTTAAATTTAATGGTTAAATATATAAATTAATAAATAAATATAATATAAGTTAATTATATTTCAATTCCAACTCAATTAAAACTTCAGTTTACTATTTTACCATAATTAAAGTTAAAAGTTTTAACTCCAATTCCGATACCATATCAGTTCCATGTTTCAATCGCTACCTATGGAAAACGATGATGATCCAAAATATATACGCGTGTATGTTGCATGAGAATTGAAAATGATCATTAAATATTCATTGGATATATACACCTATATATATTGAGAGATAAATAATATAATAATAAATAATGTGATATAAATAGATTAAAAAAATATAGATAGATGAATATCATTATTGTATGAAACTTAATGATTCTGCCAAATTTTTTAGAACTATTTCAGCTTGTGTAGCAACAGATGATTAAAAAACACATTGAAAACACTAATAATCAAAAGAGAGAAAAAATGAAAATGAACGAATAATATACCTGATAAATATGTAATTAGAGTAGCCGATTTCACAAATCATATACATTGCTTAAGTAGTAAATATTTGAGCTGGATCATGTAAAATATTTAGCTTGCAATGTAAGAGATTAACTTAGTATACAAATGCATAATTAAATACTTGAATAAAAATAATTTTTGCCAGCATTAATTATTAAGTATTTTAAAATAAAATTTCTAAAAATATTTATTATATTTTTATATAATAAACAATTTGAATTTAAAATTATCACTTTTGTTGACTTAAAATCAAAATTTACAAATTAATGTCAATAATTTTGAATAAAAAAGAGTTACCGTACGTGGAAAGAAAAAAGGATATGGAGTCATGAGCCGAACAGTTTGAAAGGTGGGAGCCCACATAGGATGGTTTTTCCAAATGAATAACGTCTATTTCCCTACTCTCCATCTTTGTCCCATTCCCATATATTATCTTTATCCTCTCTTCTAGAAACAGGTATTTATACAAACCCTACGAATCCACCAAAATTGTAACTCAATTGTCTCATTAATTTTGTTTATCGATAACTTTGTACGACATGGAATCACACACTCCAAACTAATAGACCTTACTTTTCAAGTAATTAGATGAATGGGATTCATGCAATATGTGACTCAATCAATAACAAATAAGCTGTCACAGTGATTAGGGGATAAATATGTGATGTATTTTTGTTTCCTTCTCTTTTCTTGCAGATGCTTGTTTATGGGTAAGTGTATCCATAAAAAAGTAGTTTTTGAAAAGAGTTTCTAAGTTATCGTCCTACAGAGATTAATTTTAAGTATAAAAAATAGCTTGATTGGATTGTTTAAATGTAACGGGATTATAATATACCAAAAATAAAGCTTAATGTTAACAATAAATTAAAAGAACAGTAATAAAATGTATGATAGATCAGATGAGATGAACCTAGGACTTATGAGTTCATTTACTACAGTTTTTTATATTCTAATTAATTTAATTCTGATATTGGTATTCAAATATTTGCCAACCACTCATAATTAGTTCTATTAACATCCAATGATTATGCAATGTCAATATTCATTTCCCTGAGCAAACACTCCCAATGATCATGCAAGGTAATTAGTCGAGAAAACATAAAGATCTTATGAGTTTGTTAATTCAATAACAGCTGAAAAAAAGAAGTTAAGTGTGATTAACCTAGTCCCTTATCTCATTTTATCCTGTAGTTCTGTTAATTATATGTAGTACGATTGCATACAATGCATCTAACTATAGGATGCTAAGGGTGATCAAATCTTAACATACATAATGTAATCCAATAGAATAAAATCAAATATTAAAGGAAAACCAATACCAATATTAAAGTAAAAATCACATAAAGTTTGTAGTAAGATTCGTCATAGTCCTAGCTATGGGTTTAGTTACTCATAATAAAATAAACTATAAAAAATGTGATAAATAAACTCATAACTACAAAGAAAAACTCAAACAAAAGAAACCCAAAAAAGTAGAAAATAAAGAAAGTTCTTGTTTTTCGAAGGAATGCTCAATCACTTGCTTGGACTCCAAAGAGAAGCTTGTTGTCCTTGAATAGTCTCTAATGACTCTCAAAGATGAGTTTGGATAGAACTAAGAAGGTATGTAGAGAAGTCGAAATGTCTCAAGTGTGGAGCATAAGCTCTATCTTTTCAAACCGCTTTTATCTACAATTAGAATTTTAACAGAAAAATGCTCCAAATCTTTATGTAAGTTTAAATTTTAAATTCAAAATTTAAACTCAGATTCACATAGCACATCAAGGACTAAAAGTATCTAATTTTTCTCCAAAATATCTTCATAATGCACTAATAACAACTTATAGTTAAACTACAATAATTAATAATATAATTAGTATAAATATATATAAAATAAGGTTTAAGTATATAAATACAAGTCATAAAATATATCAAAATATGAACTTATCAATGATAAAGTAAAAAGCTCAACACATGTGTTTTATTTTTAAGGAAAATAGTAAGTAATCACATTTTATGCAATGTACATGTAATTTTATCCCAAAAAAATTTATCTACTTAATACTTGACTATTAAATACCTTAAAATTAATATATTTAATGTCTAATAAACTATATATGTTCATATAAAAATTTTCCGTTTATTAAAAGATGAAAGATTATTAAAGAACATAACATTACATTTTTTAAAAGTAAACTTAAAATTATTTATTTGTACTTTAATTGTGTTGAATATTTTCCATTAGTGATTAAATTATAAGAGTAGAAAAAATATATTTTTTTATTGATTAAATGATAGGATTACAACAAATTTATCTGTTTTTACTAAGGATAAATTTTAGACATACTATCATATATGTGTGTTTGGTATTCTCCAATTAAATTTAGAAATCATCCCAATATAAAACTTTTTTTATCTTAAATATATAGCTTATTGAAATAAATTTTAACTTTTAATTAGAAATAATTTCAATAGTAATATTGTATTAAGATTTAAGATAAATCACACTCATTTTAATGCCTTTCTTTAATTTTACAAAATTAATCGTAATTTTGTGTAATAATATTATATTGTTTATATTTCTTTATGTTACAAATTATTTTTTATGAAATTAATTATATAAATTAAAAAATTAAATAACATAATTTGATTCAATAAATAATGTATTAAAATTAAATATAAGAAACAATACATCAGTAAAACAAAACCATTTGAGGGAAAAAAACAGATTGAATTTGTGAAAATACTCACTCTGTCAGGGCTAGGACAAAAGAACAAGTACATAGTTTATTTTAAATTTTAAAAACTGTAATTATGTATGTTTTAGCCCAAATCATCCCAATGATATCTCCAGCGGGACCAATTAATAGAATGTTTTAGTATTTCCATGGTAATTACAAAAAATAAAAATCATCTTAATGATATTACTATGTTCGTGCCAAAGAATGTATTACTAATAGACAATCAATTTTAACTTGTAATTTTTAGAGAGCCAAATTTATTAGTAACAAGTATTTTTAAATAGGACAAGCTCTTATCCAACCGTACAAAAATTACACATAAACAAATAATAGCTACCTACATCATATGCACGACGAGATAAGAAACCACAAATTTAATTTTGCTCAGTGAATTTTAATTACATTAGAAAATAGTATGTTTAAAGCGAATGCAAAATTGAAATGACAAGTTTTAAATTTACTTTGATTCGAGTATACATACTTTTAGCTAATTATGAAATGACTAATTCTAAATGTTTTCACAACAATTTCTTAAAAATCCTCATTCTTATTAATTAAAAACAATTGATATTTTTAATTTAAATAAATAAATGTATATAGTTTTTAATTAACAATTTTTTATGAAGCCTTAAAAAATTTAAAAAATATTATAAAATATATAATATTGCTCAAAATGAAACTTGAAGGCGGTAGGTGCTGTCTCTTTCCGCTTAAAGATAATGAGAGTAAGGGGCAATGAGTTTGGGATATTCTTATATTAGTGAAGTATAAGAGAAAAAGGAGTAAAACGGATTGGGTAGAGAAAGTGCTATTTGCTTAATTTCTCATCACGATTATGATGACAATAATTGTTGATTTGGACCTAAACAAAATTACAAACTACGTGCGTAGGGTTAAAAAAGAGAGACCTATAGGAACCATTTTGCGATACTCATGTCCATTCTTTCATGTTGCATGTTTATTTTTTGGGGTCCATAATGAAGTTGACATTGCAAATATCTTTCATTCCACTCAGTTTCGTACTGTTCATTAAGTGAAAAGGTAGATTTGACTGCACACAGGGGTAGCCATCTTGATTTAATTGGTGATATTTTTTCTCCGCACTTTAATCAAAACCAGTCCTCACCCAGCGACACCGCCTGAGAACCACTAGAACCAAGCCCTTGCTGAAAATGTTTGTATCTATTCCCTTATTTTATAATTAATTATGATTTTATTTCTATAAATTAATATTTTTTAATTTTTCTAAAACATTATTAAGATTTAATCCCTAATATTTTTAAAATATTTGTAATTAGTCTTTACTCTCAATTTATCATTTATTAAGTGATGAGTTGAATAATAAATTTTTAACTTATTATTAACATCACTTAATTGTTAAAAATATTTTATTTAAAAGTTAATACAGTAAAAGAGTTTCTAATTTTTTTCTTTTTTTTTCTCTTATTTTTTGTGCATGACTACATATGTTTCTCTTAACTTCGCTGCTTTTGATCTCACAGTATAAAAGAGCCTCTTTCACTATTCAAATTTGTCTTAAAATATAGATTTGTGTGCTCATCCATTTCAAACAATATGACTTCCTCATTTGCCTCTTCATTTTCCTTTCTCTCTCTCCTATTCAAACTCTATCTTCTATCATATTCTTAAACTTTCACCTTTCTCTAGAACATCCTCATCAAAGACAATTGCCAAAATAGACTTCATCTTCTACCCATCCTTCACGCTTTCTAGTGGTATTTTAAGGAAAAAGAAAGCATTCCATTAAAAATTCATTTGTCAGACTTTTGCCTTGTCAAAACAAGGGCTATTAATTTAAGAGAAAGACATATGATACTCTATTCTAAGCTTAGAAAAATGGACAAGCCTCAACCTTAGAAAGAGTACAGGGGTTACTAGATTTGATTTAACAGAAGACAGAGAGTCATTAATGGTTTCTTTATTACTCCCAATTTTGAATCTTTTCAAAAATATTTCTTTGTTTACTTTATGCATTAAGAAGATGTAGCTCTATGAATATATGTAAGGTCTTCATAGAAATAAAAAAAAAAAAGGTTGGTGGAACGATAAAATATTTAAAAAGTTTGATTCTTGAAACACTTGTGACATTATTTCTTATTTTTCTTTTTTACGAGTATGCAACTTTTGAAAATTTTGTGTATTTACTTATTTTTTATGAAGATGTAACTTTTCAACATTATTTCTAATTCAATTGCCAAAATATTGCACCGCACAAGCAAAGAAGTCACTTCAACTTTCACATTCAAAGTTTTAGTAATTCACAAGGGTAATATTTTGAGAGTTAATATAGGATGTAATGAAATCCATATGTTTTTGTCATCATCGTCTGTCTCTTTTTTCATGACATTTACCAACGATCTTCCATGAGGATTACTCTCGATGTTAGGACTATCCTCCTTGAAACTCAATTGTTTGACATTAATTAAGTCTTACACTTTGAACTTTATTGCTCTATAGTTTTCTATTTAATGACCAAATACACTAGCATAGTATTCGTGCCTAGCATTTGGATTATATCCTCTTGGATATGGTAGTTTTATAGATTTCATTAAACATGACACAACTAGTGAACTTTGGGATAGATAAGATAGTAATTCTATATAAGACATAAAAGATGATATCAAACTAAACTTGTTTTCTCTCTTGGTTATTTGGACCTATTTTGGTTAGTGTCGGAGTTTTGGTTCCGTTGACTAGGTTGAGGTGGTTTCATAGGAAGTGTTATAGGTGAGGTAAGAGTTGTTGGTTGGTATGGTCTCGACTGGTAAGGTTGGGGGTAGGGATTTTGTGAAATAGTAGTGGCATAAGAGTATGGTATTTGAGGGGTAAGAAATACTAGTCATTGATGAGGTGCAATGTTAGGTCTTAGAAATGAGATTCTTCCTAGTTGAAAAGTCATGCATTAGTTTTTATTTCCTTTTTCTTTTCTTGGCCATTTGAAAACTTCTTTACATTAGATGTTCCAACAAAATTATGGAATATCTTTTCACTTCTTATTCCACCTTCTACTCTCTCTCCAATAAACACGATGTTAGAAAAATTCGATGATATGCTTCCAATCATCCTATCGTAAAAGGGTGATTTGAGAGTATCAATGAATATTGATACCATTTCCTTCTTAAGGAGAGGAGACTTAACTTATGCTACCACTTCTTGCCACCTTTGAACGTATTCCTTAAATGTCTCATCATCTCTCTTTGACATGTTTTGCAATAGTGACTTGTCAGAGCCATATCAACATTATACTTATATTGTTTTAAGAAAACATAAGTTAAATCTTTCCAACAACAAATATAAGCATGTTCAAAATGCATATACTAATTCAAAGTAGCCACAGTTAGGCTATCTTGAAAATAATGGACTAATAATATATCATCATAAACATGTGATACCATCTTTCTACAATACATTATGAGATGGCTCTTTGGACCAATGATTCTCTTGTACTTATCAAATTCGAGTATCTTGAACTTTTGAGAAATAGTCTAATTTGTGACTAGGCAAAGATCCATAACTTCTCTAATATCATAACCGTTCTCCTCAATAGCTCTTAACCTTTCTTCTAATATCTGTAAATTTTCTCGAGCTAGAGATTTTTCTTAAGATGGAATGGTGATATTGGTGGATTTTCTTCAATGCTAAGGTTAGTGATTTGTGACTATTGATGAATTAGTGAGTTCATTGTTGGCATCATGTGCAGTACATGAGTTTCTTGAAAGTTAGTATTTTGAGGATAAATATATGATGGGATAGATGTCAGAATTTGATGTATTTATGGAGATGAGCTTATAGGTTGTGTGTGACTAGGTTGGGTTATTGATTGGCTATTGGTGATGTATTATCTAGGGGAAGGTCATACAAGAAAAATGGACCTTTTAATGAGTAATAGTTTATTGTAAGGGCATTTCTATATGTAGGGTCAAAGGAACCACTATTTCTTGAGGAGGAAAGCCTTAAGACATTCCTTTTGTAGGAGTAAAACTAGGCGAATAAATCAGAGTAAGTTGTTGTGCTAGAGGAAGGGGCCCTTTTGTGACTCTCTTCTGTAAAAACTTCAGTGCTTCCAAGATTTGCTTCATAAGCTCCTTCATGTGGTTAACATCATTCTTCAACTTCTTATTATGTTCTTCTAATTCATCCATTCTTTAACCGTTCAACTAACATTTTTCATATAAGGTTATATTTAATTTGTTCATTCTCAAACCTAACTTCTTGCAACTTCAAGGCATCATTAAACCTTAGCTATATGACTTTGCACATATTTCTATTTCTTACAAACTTCTTTATAAGTATGTTATTTTTCTTTATTCTCTCTCTTCAAAATCACACAAGTTTGACGACTTTCTTAAAGCTCTCTTTCCATTTTTTCAATCATCTTACCTAGTCTTATGTTCAGTTCTTTTACTTCTTTATTCTCAACGGGTTCTAAATTAGATGATTCACCATCGTAGGAAGTATTTGAAGTCATGAATGGTAACTTAATCTCTTGGACTATTTATTTAACCCAATAAGATGACTTGCTTTTACTATAAAACTCCTCAAAACCAGAACTTTTCCCTTTTGAATAATCTTTGCCGAAGCACTCCTTACTTTTTGGATTAGCTCAGTGAAATTTTCATCTTCATAGCAAACAAATGAGTCAATAGTTCCTTTGTAGTTGGTCTCATTATGGGATAAGTAAGCTAACATTAGCCAAGATTGCAATTGATGCAATTTCAAGTACACATAAGAAGAATAATTGGATAACTCCCACAATGATAAACAAGAGTCATTGAGTTCTACCATGGAGTGTGTGCTTGAATGTATACAAGGATTGCATAGAAAGTATGTAAACAGGTTCAAATACAATTTAAAATATGTTTAGTTTACGAACTTATAAAACTTAAAAAGAAAATTAACTCAAATTTCTATTTTGTGCTTTAAGGTAGTTATTGTGTGCCTTCTTTCTTGCTTTTTGATACTTCATTCCCTATCACTCTTCATATTCGTTATGTTTGTCAATTCTCTACGCTTTTTCTTTAATAATTTTTTTCCTTCTTTGTTATTTTTAATCTCTACCCTTGTTTAAAATATATTATTGTTACAATAGATCATTAACCTTTCTATTTGTGTTTGTTTCATTAGATAAACTTTTAATTTTTATTTTTACAATAGATCATTAACCTTGAAAAAAGTTGGTTTAAAAAGCATTCAAATAAATTTTTTTTACCCTTTAAATAAAATGGAACCTTGTAAATGTTGAAGTTCATGTCTTATCTCATGTGTACTTAATAGTTCATAACTTTGAAATATGCCTTGAATATAATTAGTAAGCCTTTGGAGAGCAAATGATTTTCATGTATTTAGTAAAAAATAAAAATTATGAATTGTTGACTAATTTTGACCAATTTCGTTTAAGAATTGAATAAATTGAAAAGGATGGTTAGTTTAAACTATTTGGAATTGTGGGAGACATGTTAAATTGATGGAATTTTGTAGACAATTCTGGATTTGGTGAAATTTTTTAAAAAATAACCTTTTTTCAATTTATGAAATTATAGGACTAGACTGAAAAATTCTAGAAAAATGTTTTAAAATCAAATTATTTTATATTAATAAAATAAATAATCTTAAGAATTTGTTTAAACAGAAGAAAGTTAAAATAAGAAATTATATTTTAAACTATAAACTTTTTAAAGTTTTCTAACATTTAAAAGAAAATATGTACATGTAACCTAGATTGGAAAAGAATTAAATTATCATAATTGACATTTTGAATATTAAACATTCGATGGGATTAATGTAATTGTTTCATAATATTTTGAGCAAGTTATAAAATTTTGAAATAAAGGTACAAAAATATGATAGAAATTGATGAAAGTATGCAAATGTACATGATTATGAATTTTTCTCCGTTAAAAAGGAAGTATATGTGTGATATATGTGCACAACTTAGCTTTATTGAAGTGAGAGTGATGAGCTTGAGAAATGATTGTCGAGATGTACCTTGATTGAAAAGACTTGTAATTGTAAATAGTGGTTAGATTGCACTTGTTATAGACATAGAACAAATAGGGTGGGATGAATTTTCTCCAAGAGATTGTAAAGTACCAGGTCCTGGTAATTGACTAAGCATAACTAACTTGTGTTGCAAGCACTAAGTAACATTGTTGAACTATCACAACAACCGCCCTAACGCATATCATGGTTGATTTAAATATGTATAGTTAGAAGTGACCACACAATTGATAATATGTGCATAGTAAATATGAAATTCCTTGGAGATTGATGTTCCATATGACATTGTCAAGATTGTAGGCACAAAACTTCCAATCGATCAACCACCAGAACATAAAGTTAATAGTGAAAAATTAATTAATTACTCCATAGAGAAATTAAAAAAATATATACAAAGACTTAATATGATTGAGTTATTACTTAAGCATAAGATAGTATATTATTATTATTATTATTATTATTATTATTATTATTCCTTTGTAAAATAGTTTGAGTTGAATATATTCTCCCTTTCTATTTTATTGTGTTCTTTATATATTTATGAGAATAAGATGAACTTTGAAGGCTTAGTGCTACGGTGTATTTCCTATATTTGCATAATCATTATCAAAGAATGGTAGAACAAAAATGGATAGGTAGTCACGATAGACATCTCTAGATTGTCATGCCTTATCCTATCCTCCAAGTGGTAGAAGCCCCTATCCATCCATGCACAATGTATATCAAGCTCACTTATCCTTGCCACTAAGGAAGCAATATCTTGGCCCACTAATGACGAGGCTTGTTATTTCCCGCCCCTAAAAGATTTAGGCTAATTTGTAGGTGTGGTCCATTGGGAGCTATTGTTGACACCTCTTACCTTTTTCCTCACCCTAGAGATAGTTAAATTGATGGAGGCAAGAGACAAAAAAGACTTTACAAGAGTATTTGTTTCATTATGCTTGATGACTAAACCAGTTGATTGTGCCAATGCAGTAATCAAGGAAGGGTAGTGAAAACTTTGTTGACTTCTTGGGATATGTCTCATGTGGTCATTAATAACAGCCCCAACATTTACCTCTGATTGATTCAAAATATAGTATAATAAAAGGCAAGGTTCTTTGGAAAAGGTATAAATATGAGAATATGGACGAATATAAGACATAGCTATCATGGCCCAAGCTCAAGCTAAATTAGAGAGAGAAATGTTCTTGAGATTCTACAAAATGGTGTGATTAGGGTCGTTTTCATAAAATATTCACTCCATTCCTTCTCTACCAATGTCACGGAGAACATTATCCCAGTTAGGAGGGTATATTGAGCATGGCCTTGTAAGCATAGTCTTCAACTGGTGGAGGTTTATGGTGTTCATTGATTATTTCAGGTTGTAACCATATTTATTTTTCCCACAAAAAGATCTTGCCACTTAGGGCTTCAGCCTCTCCTTCCATAAGCATGTTAGCATAGAACTCTCAAACCAATGGCACACAACTCAACAATGCATTTTTTGCTATAAAGGGAAACATTATACTGCTATTCAAAATACAAGTGAATAAATTTTATTTTCTTGGTAACAGAAGTGGGCTCAGTTAACCTATTGCTTCTTTTGTGTGCCATGGTTGAATGTAACAAAATACCAAGATTTTTTTTGCTTTCAAGTATAACCTTAAATCACATAACCTTTTGTTAATCTAACCAATCTCAATCCAAATATTTACTTGCTTCTTATTTTCATGTTAGGTCTTACTGATAGGGAGAGAATGAGTTGAATGTAAAAGAGAAAGGATATTTGAAAATGGTGGTGGGTTATGGCGATGAAGGAGTTGGGTATGGAGATGAAAAGAAGAAGAATGGTGGAGGGATGGGTGATAAGTGTTTGATTTGGGTGGGAGAAAAATGGTGAGTTGGAGTAAGAAATGAAGGGAATGGTGAAAAATGGAGTCACACCATATTTGGCTAAAAGAGCTTTAAACTATTTATTGCACAAATGTGTTCCTCCATCATTGATTATGGCCCTTGGTGTACCAAACCTGGAAAAAATGTTCTTCCTGAGAAACTTGGTAACTACCTTAGCATCATTGGTGGGAAATGCATCTGCCTCCACCCATTTGGATTCATAATCCACTACAACCTAGATATATTTCTATCCATAAGAAAGGAATGGCCCTATGAAGTCTAAGCTCAAAATATAAAAAAGCTCATACCCAAGGATGTTGTTTAGGGGAATTTCATCTCATCTAGAAATGTTCTTAGTCCTTTAGCATTAGTCACACCTCTTGACAAACTCGTGCACATCTTTGAACATTGAGGGCCAAAGAAATCCACATTGTTGTACTTTGATAGTTGTTCCTGTTGCACCAAAATGACCTCTAACTAGCAAAGTGTGGTAGTGATAAAAGATGTTATTAGCCTCCCCATGAGATACACATCTCCTGATTACTTATCTACACAATGCCTATAAAGAAATAGATACTCACATAAGTAATACTTGAGATCTGAGAAGAACTTCTTTTCCTAGGCATAGGAAAGGCCTTCTGGTATGTTCTTCTTCACTAAGTAGTTTGCAAAATATGCAAACCTTGGAGTTTAATTCATAGCCAATAAATCTTCATCTGGAAAAGCCTCTTGAATGTCTTCTTTCTCAGTTTCAAAAGGATAAACCAACCTAGAAAGATGGTATGCCACCACATTTTTAGCACCCTTCTTGTTATGTATCTCTAAATCAAACTCTTAAAAGAATAATATCTATCTGATCAACCGAGGCTTTGCTTCTTTTTTAGCAATTAAGTACTTCAATGTTGCATTGTCTGTATAGACAATTACTTTTGCACCAAGCAAATAAGAACTAAATTTGTCAAAAGCAAACACAACAACTAATAAATCATTTTCAATTATAGCATAATTAAGTTGCACATCATTTAAAGTTATACTTGCATAGTAAATAACATGCAAAATTTTGTTCTTTCTTTATCTTAGTATTGCACCTATTGCAAAATCACTTGCATCACACATAAGTTCAAAAAGCAACTTCCAATTTGGGGCCACAAGAATAAGTGTTGTAATTAGTTTTTTCTTTAAAGTTTTATAGGCATGCAAACAAGTATCATTAAAATAAAAAAGGACATCTCTAACAAGCAAGTTGCTAAGAGGTTTAAAAATTTTAGAAAAGTCCTTTATGAATTGTCTATAAAATCTTACATGACCTAGAAAAGTTCTTCCCTCCTTTATGACTGAAGGTGGTGGAAGCTTTTCAATTAGCTCAATCTTGACTTTATCAACTTCAATGCCTTTGGCAAAAATTTTATGTCCAAGGCTATGCCTGATAATGATTGTTGAATCGCTACCAAAACAACTAAATTTTTTCTAAGAATTTTGAAGTACATAGTTCAACCTAGGTCAATTCACAGAGACACATAGTTAGTTAAATTCAATTTCAAGATTTTAATAATGGAAAAAAAGTTTGGAGATTTTGTAAATTTTGAATCAATTGAATTAAAATTCTAAACATAATTAACTTGATGAAAAACATAATAGAAATTAACAATCCACAGATTCACAGGTGCATGAAATTCTTATTATCATGATATCTCAAGATTTTAATCAGAGTTTGAATAGTTGTCTGATCCAATCATTAATTCAATTGAATAACCTAATTGAACTAGATTCTGAATTAAGTCAAATTATCATTTAATCTAATCTGCAATTCATTATCAAATCAAAACATCAATCAAATCCTAATTTGAATTCTAATTTACAGAAGAGTTAATCATGATTATGAATCACAAATATGAGATTAGAGAATAAGAGAGAAAACTCTCAACGATTGGAAGAAAACTCAAACTGAATTTACATAATCTAAATTTCGTGGATTGAATGAGAGGCTTATCCTTCCATTGAAGCATTATCCATGAGCATGAATGAGAAGAAGATGATAATTCAAAAAGTGGAAAAACAAGGATTCAATGAGAAGTTTTAGAGTCAAATCTAAAAATTCAAAAATAAAATGGCTAAACCTCCAATTCAAAGCCTTAATAGTGTGTTTATAGGTTTTGATTAAAGTAAACTAAACGACCTTAATTTGGGGTTCAATTGTAACTAAAAGCCCAAATATGAATGTTCAATTACAATGGTCAAAATGTAATCACTTATACAAAATTCAATACATCTACCTCAACTTCTAAAAAAATATAAAAAATAAAAAACAAATCCAAATTCAGAATCTAGATATGCATTTTAAAGCCCTAAATGTGTAGAATACAATGCAACTAGGATAAGCCCAAAATGATATCTAAAGAAAAATTTATGGCCAAATGAGTAAACAAAGGTAAGAATAGCCAAAAATATGAAATCAATCGTAGAGAAAAACACAAAAACAAAATTAAACCATAAGAGTGTGAACACTCAATTTTATTCGAGGTATATTTTTATCAAATTTTGCTTTGTCTGATTGGTTATTATCATATTTGCTTATATTTTGATTATTACTATTATTATTTTTTTAAGTTTAATTGGAAAATAAAAATGAAAAATAAAAAATAAATCAAATCCAACAATATTTTAAATTAGATGGTATTAAGTAATAATATAATAAGGAAATTAAAAAAGGAAAATATTTGTATGACAAAACAGTGCCTTGTTGTTGTGCTTCCACTGCCTGTAAGCCCTAAATTGAGGCTAGAATTGTGGAAATTGCCAACAATGGTTGGAGAGTTACAATAGAAATATAACAATATTGTATACAAATAGAAAGGGGAAGGGGGCTAAAGAAAAGGGAGAGTGGGAAGTCGAACAAGAGATTTTTTTTTTTAAAAAAAGAAACACACGCTAAGAGAAAGAAATAACTCTAGTATGGGGAAACATTCATAATTGATTACTAGAAGCATTCATGAAGTAGAAACAAAAGAAGGAGAAAGTGGACCTCCACTGAAAACAATCATCAACTCATTGACTCCAGTAATGTTTGCATTCCTTTACTTGGTATATCATGATTTATGAATTTTAAGTTTTGTAAAATGTATCTGAAATGCATTCACATGTTGCAATTAAGTTATATAATCAACTTTTCATCCTTAATTGTCATATTATTTTTATCATGATTATTTTATTTTTTGTGCATCACTATGAATAATTCTAAAGCAAATGATTTCACTGTACTCCTGATAAATCCATATTTTACCAATATTTTACCTTAGTTTTAATACATTTGATAAAGAAAACATGTTAGAAAAAGCTGAAAATTCATAAAAATAATAGAATATTCAAAATCTTTTCTAAATACATAATTGTTTAGATTTTATGAATTTTCTATGTAGAAATTAATGATTCAATCCTATTTTTGTAGGAAATTCTGAGCTAAATTCATAAGGCTGGAAGATCAAGAGAAAGATAGAAGAAAAGTAGCAAAAATTGGAATTAAGGAACAAGGTCTGGTGAAGCAAGAGTTGGGCGTTATCACTTTTGTTCACAAAAGTGATTGTTCTAGAGCCTAATATTGAAGGATAACCTGTGCGTTATCACTATCGCTGATGATAGTGATCGTTCCAGAAGCCTCTAGGAAAGCAAGCTGAGCGTTATCACTTTTGTTCACAAAAGTGATTGTTCCAGAGAGTCTTCCATCACTGAAAGTTGCGCGTGTCTCCTATTGTTCATGAAAGTGAACATATGTAGACCACGAACCTCTACGTTGCTACTTTTATGAAGAATAGTGATCGTTCTAGTCATAAAGATTATCAGAAAGGCCTCTGCGTGGCTATTATAGTGAAAAATAGTGACCACGCCAGAAAGGTGAGAATTCTATAAATATGAGTTAGCTTAAATCTATTGGGATCTTTCGTTCATTTTTACTTTCCATTCATTTTCTGGTGTTGAGAGAGTCTGAGAGAGAGATTGGGGACGAACATCAAGCTTCAAATCTTGAGGAATCGGATTGAAGATTGGCGTGAAGATGCTTCTTCGTTCATCTTTTTCTTCTCTTTCTTTCTCTTTTCATTTTGTAATGGTTGCTTAAACTCTTTGTAGTTAGGGATTGTGGATCTAAAATGGAAGTTTTGAATTGATTTTGGATCTAAACTTTGAGTATTTGATTGGATTGAGTAGTTGATTCTGTTAATCAAGCAGTTATTGAATAGAAATTTGATTTTCTAATCACAGAGGAACTTTTATCAATAAAAGTTGAACTTGTTTCTCAAATCTAAATCAATTACCAAGATTATTGATTTCTTAGGCATAAGACATCTTGATCTTACAATCTTTTGGTTTCTAATGCTTAATGCAACATTTAATTGAACTAGATCTAAGGAATTAGAATGATTGAATTGAATGTTAGATTCATTGAGTTAAGGAATTAACCTTTGATTAATATATCGTGAAACTGATTGTCATTCCATCTAAATACTTGAAAGTTCAGAACTTTATTGAATCAACACTGAAGTTTTGGTGAAACAAGTCCCTAACTATGTTTTCTACATCTATTAAATACACATTTCATGGTCTTTGTTTTGTTCTGTTTTCTGTGTTTAATATTTGTTGCTTTAAATCTCAAACTTTATCTGAATTTCATTAGGCTCAACTAATTGTGGATTTATGAAGTGATATATGAGAATTCTATTCCCTGCAGATGATATATGGGACTCAAACATAGTTCTAAAAATTTTATAACTTGCTACAATAACACTAGTACACTTGCTAGTCAAAATTACTTATGTTGAGAGAGTGACAAACTCGAGACAAAATACCACCACAACCAAATTCTTTTATCATCTTATTTTGCCCAAAAAATATATATTATAAACAAAACAGCTTGCATCATATTTGAAAATCTTGATTGTTTTATTCTCACTATTTATGTCCCACTTGTGCTGGTTAGTTATATTATTCCATATTTTTAAGGAGCTAATGTTATTAAAATTTTAATATTGAAGTTTTGATCTTGATTTTTAGTTTGTATCTTCATTTATTTTTATTATTATTATTATTATTATTATTGTATCACTAAATGTTAATTTCATCTTTATTATACCTTTTTCATTGATAAATGTACTATAACTCTTTCAATTTTTATGATTTATTTTATTGTAACAATTAAAGGATTTATGAGTACTTACATTACTTTAAGCTTTGTGAAATGATAATATTTTTATTGTAATTAATTAAAAATTAAAATGTATATATATTTATACATTTAATTAAAAATTAAAAATCAAAGTTATAATTAAATACACTAAAATAGAATTCTAACATAATAATTTATATAAACTCTACCTTTTTATGTTATAAATTGTCAAAGTTTGTGTACCAACGTTACCTAAGGCATTGTGCATGGAAAGATTAAACCTTACTCTTAAAATAAATAAATTATATAATATAATTTTTGTTTTTAAAACCTAAATCACGATTCATTTCCACTTAATTACATAATTTACTTATCAATTAAATTATATTTTTAATTTATTCTATTATTTGTAATTTATCTATTAATTAAATTGACTCATTTAATTAACGTAAAGATTTATAATGCTAATGTATAGTGTCTCAACTTTTATGCGTTATATGTACCTGCTACTGTTGACTTCATGCGATGTCAATATTTTAAATTAAATAATATCTTATTTTTAAATCAATTAAATATTTCACACTTTAAAATATATTATTTCAAATAGTTTTGCTTTAATTATCATACAATCAATTTATTAATTAAGTTAAAAAAAATTATCATATTATCGATACAGTAATTTATAATTCATCTTATATTAATTGGTTTACTATTTCATTGATTAAGTTAAATGTATTCTCTTAAACATTTCTCTCCCCACATAATAAATAAGGAACCAATTAATTTATTGATTAAGCTAAGTGTAACAATTTGTGACATTAATGTGTAACAACTCTATTTTTATGTATTATAAATTATCAAAACATATGTGTACGTATGTAATCTTACCTTGTATGCATTATCAATGTATTTAAAAATAAAATCTTACTTCTAAAAGTAATGAATTATATATTTCCTTAATTTAATTAAGGTTTTTTTTACATATATATGTCTAAAAATTTTCCTCTCTCAAATCATTAAATAATATAAAAATTTATTCTAAAATCAAAATAATATTCATTCCATTTATTTATATAATTTATTAAACAATTACAGAATATTTCCTTTTTATCTATCTCATCCTATTAATTAATCAAAATATATTGCATTTTCATATTCTGCTATCTAATTTAATTTACTAATTGATTAAATTAAAATTAAACCACTTAACTAACGCAACAATTTATAGCATTATTGTTAGATCGATGTATTTTTATATATGTATTATTTTTTTTGAATTGTGTTGTGTATGCTTAAAGTGTATGGAGTTTCATAAGTAGGAATATGAATGCGAAAGTTGTATGATTGTTAATTTAAAGGCTGGGTAATTGCAATGTAGAGCGGTTATTGTATTTGATATCATTGAATGTATTAGATGTGTAACATCCTCAATTTCCTATAAAAATAAATAAATAATTGTTTTTTATAGTAAAGGGAAAAATAAAATAATTTTTGTTCTATTTCATGGATTTAAGAATTGAATAACATAAAATTTACATTTCTTCTATAAAAATTTTATAAAATTATACAGTATTTAAAACTATCAAAGGAATAATTTTAAGAATTTAAAGTAATAAATAAAACTTAAATTTACATCTATCAAATTATGAATTACAACAAAATTCGCCAAGCAACATAAATTCTAAAATTTGACATTTAAGAAATATTTACATAACTTGGTCAAAATGAAATGTAATTAGGATAAATATTTCTCAAAACTACTATAGTCCTTACAGAGCAATCTTCCTTATCATATCACTGAATTATGATCCTAAAATAGACCAATCATTTCGATCCTTTCACTTTCATTACCTGAAAAATATTAGAAAGGGTGAGTATCTCCTGCCCTACTAAATCTTTTATATGATATAAATTTTCATAATACATAAAGTATCGACTAACACATTTCTAACATACATTAATTAACAATAACACTTAAAATCATACAAATCCTTATCATCACAGAATACACACCTAACAATTAATCAATCATATTTACAGATATTTGTGACAAGTATTCTTTACACTACTTTGTACTTTGTAACACTTTAAATTTAATTTCAATTAAATAATAATTTCACAAATTCGAATAACCAAATTTTCATAAGATATTTCAAAATAAGAGAAATGTTACAAATTAATATCAAATAACTGTTATAGGACTAGTTCAATTACAACATTTTCAAAATAAAATCTAAGTCCTATAACAGTCCATCCATTCCTTCACTGAGTCTGGTGCTGATCGTCTTAATTACCTGAAAAATGAATATAAGGGTGAGTACTCTACACTATTCAATACACAACTATCATAAAGTCTCACCTTGCTTATACTTCCCGCAAAGTACACATAAACAACATTTTCATTTCAATTTGTCATTGATGCACTCATGGCACCAAACAATCATATATATATGAAATTTACAAACAATAGTCTCGTGCACTCACAGCACGCCAGTAACGCTCATTGTGGCACTGTGATCACAGATTTTACTATGGATGGTCGCTGGTTACCCCTGCCTTACGGATACCACGTGGGCAGTCACGGGTCGCTCAACAAATGTAGTGGTCATAGGTCTAGTCAGGAAGAGAGTGTTTGACCTGTGGTGCATCTGTTCAACAATTGGTGTCACCACCACTCTTTCCTCCCCAAGGTATTTCTATTGTCCTCATCTTTCACACCCCCAGTGTATCGCTGAACCATTCACAGCACATTATAACGGCGCCAACACGCCCCATTCACACACACAATATTCATGCTTACACACGGCACACAGCCTATATTTAATTCATGTTACATGGTACACAGCACACATTTCATCCACAACATACGACACATAACCTTCATTTATTTATTGATCAATGGCATTCCATCACACACAATCACCCTCTTGACCGTCACCTTATTCAACTGTCAGTAATCCACACACATCCTTATGCTTCCATCCTTCTTCTTCACCAAGAGCATTGGTGCTCCCCACGGTGACACACTCGGTCTCACAAACCATTTCTGTAATAGGTCTTCCACTTGCTTCTTGACCTCTGCCAATATCACTGGTGACATCCTATAAGGTGCCACAAAAATTAGGCTTGCTCCCAGAATGAGGTTGATAGCAAATCTATCTTCCTCTCAGGTGGCAGCTCAGAAACATCTTCGAGAAATACCTCTAAGAAATACTTTACTACTGGAATATACTTTGGCTCCACCATGCTTTCGGCCTCCATCGAAAACATCACCATAAAGGCCTTGGCGTTCACTGTGTTCTCCCGTGCACCTTGACTCATAAGTCTTGGGGCCTCGGTCATTGCTGCACCGAAGATCAAGGTCTTCTCTCTACAATCCACTAGTACATGGTTGACAGCCAGCCAATCCATTCCCAGAATTACATCCAATTGCAAAAGACGTAAACAGATTAAGTCCACCTCAAACTCCCTACCATGTACCATTAGCGAACACTCCAGGCATACCCATCACGTCACAATTGGCTTACCCATAGGGATAGTCACCACCACATTACACGGCAATTCAGTTACATACAAATTCAAACTCTTCACACAGTCCACAAACACAAAAGAGTGCATAGCACCCAAGTCAAACAGCACATCAAGTAATCTGCCTTTAATTACACATTTACCTTGGATCAGTTCCTTTGACTGTGAAGCCTCTGCCTCACTCACAGCAAATACTCTTCCAGGGATGCTTGGCTTCGGCCCTGTGCTCCCTCTCGACTCAGGCCTCTGAGCCGTACTAGTACTGTCACTCCTCTTGGCGGCCCAGCACACATCAGCAGTGTGCCCCAACTTCCTGCAGTTGCCACATGTTGGCCCTGGCTGTGGGCAGTCGCTCACCATGTGTGGCCCTCTACACCTAAAGCACTTGACTGGCCCTCTCAAAGAGCTTGATCCTGAACCACTCCTACTACTCTTTTCTTGAGATGAACTCCCTCAAGATTGAGAGTTGTTTGAACCCGAGTATAGTCCCTTGAGAACCTAGGGGGTCTTCTATCTTACCTCATTGGGCTGGTTCTCCTAGTGTCCACCGTCTTCCTTCTTGAGTTAGCTTTGAAAATTCTGCTCTTGCCCACCAGGGTGGGCAAGTCTGTCAGCTGAAACACACTGACCGCAGCTCGGATGTCCGGCCCCAATTCATGCTCAAACTGAGCACACATATCCTCCTCTCCATCACCATGCTGATAATGAGGCCAGTACTTCATCAGCTCCTGGAACTTAGCTGCATATTCCCCTACAGTCATACTTCCTTGCTTCAGTTCAAGGAACTCTCTAGCTTTCTGTTTCCTTAGGTCCCAGGGAAAGTAGTTCCCTAGGAAGATGGTCTTCAATGATTCCCACTGGATATAGCCATCTTCCTGTGGCAGGGTCAGACCAGCAAACCTCCACCAGTCCTCAGCCTCCCCACACAGCAAGTAGGTGATGTAGGTAACCTTGTTCTCCTCACGGCATCTCATTGCATTGAAGATCTTCTCCACATCAGCCACCCACCGTTGAGCTCCTTCGGGGTCAAATCCACCCTCAAACTTTGGAGGATCATGCCTAGTGAAGGTAGATAACCCTCGATACTCAGCCGGCTCTCTGCCTTGATTGTGCACCATGGCTTCCAGAATTTGAGCCATGTGTTCCATGAGGTCATTTGAGCCTCTAGCTCCTCTACCTCTACCTTTACCAGCCATAATCTAAGCTTCACAATTTAACAGTCACAATCCAACACATTAAATCAATAATACATTTATAATTCAAGCAAACAAAACAATTAACACTTATCTTGGATGCTTCAGCCTGATACCCCAGTCCAATTTGGATGAACTGCTCTGATACCAAAATTGTAACACCTTAAATTTAATTTTAATTAAATAATAATTTTTCAAATTTGAATAACCAAATTTTCATAAGATATTTCAAAATAAGAGAAGGGTTACAAATTAATATTAAATAACTGTTACAGGACTAGTTCAATTACAACATTTTCAAAATAAAATCTAAGTCCTATAGCAGTCCATCTGTCCCTTCACTGAATCCGGTGCTGATCGTCTTGATTACCTGAAAAATAAATGTAAGGGTGAGTACTCTATACTACTCAATACACAACTATCATAGAGTCTCACCTTGCCTATACTTCCCGCAAAGTACACATAAACAGCATTTTCATTTCAATCTGTCATCAATGCACTCATGGCACTAAACAATCATATATATATGAAATTTACAAACAATAATCTCGTGCACTTACAACACGCCAGTCACGATCATTGTGGCACTGTGATCACAGATTTTACTATAGATGGTCGCTGGTTACCCCCGCCTCACAGATACCACGTCGGCAGTCACACGTCGCTTAAAAAAGGTAGTAGTCAGAGGTCTAGTTAGGAAGAGAGTGTGTGGCCTGTGGTGCACCCGTTCCACAATCGGTGTCACACTCTTTCTTCCCTAAGGTATTTCTACCGTTCTCATCTTCCACACCCCAGTGTATCGCTGAACCATTCACATCACATTATAACGGCACCAACATACCCCATTCACATACGCAATATCCATGCTTACACACGACACACAACCTATATTTAATCCATGTTACACGGTACACAACCCACATTTCATCCACAACATATGGCATATAGCCTTCATTTATTCACCAATCAATGGCATTCTATCACACACAATCGCCCTCTCGCTACAGCAAAAAACTCAGAGAAAACTGCACTCTGGTTTCTGTAGAATCTCACTACAGCGAGACTGCACCCAGAAATGTACCCCAAACTGTCGCTAGAGTGAGATATTATCGCTACAGCGAGAAGGCGACAGACGCCTGTCTTTCACCTAGGGTCCTCTCGCTACAGCGAAACGTCTCTCGCTGCAGCGAGAATGCCCTACACCAGAACTTAGCATATTTTCCTTCAGTCTAATTCCAGCCACAAACTCATATCATAATAAGGTCACATACATATATTTACATCACTATCAAGTAAATCAACAAACATATGAATATATATATATATAATTTAAAAAACATTACAAAATTGGGGCGTTACATGCTTCATAATGCATGTATTATACCATATCAATTAATGTGTCATAATACATGTGAACCAATTGTACTCATCGATGTATTATAACACATATATCATAACTACATCAACCTACATGTTACAATGTAAGCATTATAATCATACGAGTAATACACTAATCCATATTTGTTCAAAGGGCAAGTGTACCCATCGAGAAATAATATAGGATTTTTAAATTAAGTTTCTGAAATATCGTCCCACAAGGATTCTTTTCCAATTACTAAGAATTTCCTAATTCAATTTTTTAAGCTTCAAAGATACGAGATTAATTAAAAATAAGAATTTATAAAATCAATTATAAAACTAAGAACTAAGAATAAGGAATACAAATGCACGTCTTGGTTGAACTTATTAGAGAGGAACCTAGGGCATATGAGTTTTCTCATTCAATCCTTTATGTTATTTTTCTATTTAACTCTAAATTCAATTTTCTTGTGATTACCAATCATTCATACGAATACTATTAATACCCAATGGTCATGCAATATTAATATTCTTTTCTCTAAATTAACATCCTCAATAGTCATACAAGACATCAATTTAAGAAAACTTAAGGAATCTATGAACTTGTTAATTTAATAACGATTAGAAGAGAAAGATTGGTTTGGTCCACTTAATCCTTTGATCCACTCTACGTAGCTATATAAACCCCTTAGAGTAACAATGCAATGTTACAAACCCTAAAATTCTAAAACCCTAGTTTTTCAATCTTGATTTTCTTACTCGTTTTTTATCACGTCCTTTTTTATTATCTGCTACACCATCATTTACGAGTAGGATTACATCAATTTTGCACTCCAATTCTAGGTAATTCTTCTTCTAATTTTGAATTTTCTGATTAGGGTTCTTAAAGATATGATTTAGAAAAAATTTGGGAACTGAAAATTGGAAAGTTCTTTGAAATTATTGTTTCAAATATATGATTGAAGGTTGATAGGGTTGATTCCATGCTGAAATTATTATTTTTAACTAAGATTTGACACTGCTTTAGGGTTTTCTGTGTGAACATGTTGTTGTCTTTTGTGCTTTTATATAGGACTTACCCTGTGGGATTATTTTTGAGAAATTCGTGCATTTTGGGGATGAAAATTGCTTGAATTCCATTCTACACCAACTTGCAACAATTTCTAAGCAATTAGATGTGAAGAGATAAGTTTTCATATTGAATTTTAAGAGTACTAATGTGATATGCTTGAGTGTTAGAAGTGTGTGATCATGATTATTTGCTGCAGTGTACTAAATTGTTCTGAATTTCACAATTTTGTTTATCATTGGACCTGTACATCTCTTATCATATCACTTTGCATGATTAGTACTCTAAACATGCTGATTAGGAGTTGCATTCAGCCTGAATAGTATTGAAATAGAGCTAAAAAGAGATTGAAATTGTAGCAATATTTTCTACAAATTTATCAAGTTCTGAAACTCAATTATATCATTGTTTTGTGTCTGATTTTAGCTTAATAATGGCAAACATACCAAGAGGAACTCCAAGATCAAAGAGGGGCAGATTCGTAGTTGATCATTCTTCAAGGACTATACCTTATCATGACCCAACATCTTGAGGAGGAAGATTGTACATAATCAAAATTTTGACTTATAAGAAGGAAAACATCCTAAATTTTCTGAACAAATTCAAAAGAGAGGGTGGGAGAACTTCACCACTGTAGCTGGGAAAGGGTCCAAGGATATTACTCAAGAATTTTTTGCCAATGCCTTAAGGACCAAGGGAGACCACCTGTCTTATGATCACACTGCTGTTAGAGGAATAGTAGTGGACTTCTCTGCTGAAAACATCAACAAGGTGCTAAAGATTGCTATTGAAAAGGAAGAAGGACAACAAGATTTTTCTAATTTTGGAAGATATATGGATAAGGATTACACTAAAATCCTCCATAGAATTGGCAGACCAGGAACTACATGGGAACTGAGTGCAAGAGATGAGGCTAGAAATATCTCTACACCCAAAAATATTCTCACCAAGAATCTGCTGCCTTTTGCCAAAATATGGAGTATTTTCATATTCATTTCATTCATGCCGATAATTCATAGTTCTGCCCTTGCTGTCAAGAGAGCTAAGCTTATTTTTGCAATCATTAGTGACTTCTACATTAATGTGGGAGAAGTGATCAATAGCAACATCAAGGCAATCCTAAAAATAAAGAAAGATTCTTTAGGATTTCTAGGATTAATCACTTTACTTTGTGAAGATGCAAGGGTAAATTTTGAAGATTTCCATAAGAAAATCAAGGCAACTCCTCCCATTACAGCAGCTACGATCAAGAGATTTATGCCACTACCCTAGTCACTATTGCCTCACCTGTCCCTACAAAGTACAAGAAGGATTCTCCTTTCAAAGTTAAAGCACAGCTGCAGAAAATGTTGGATAGACAAGACTCTTTGGCTGAAAGATAGAATGCTATACATGAGAGCTATAAAGTTGGGGTTCTACTACTGGAAAATATAATGATGAACATTGGTAAGAAGATGGGCATGATAAAAGAACAGCTTTATGAGTCAGAGGTTGAAAATGTCCAATGCTTGAGAGCCACTACTTTTAACAAACTCCCTCTCTTCAACTTCAACACTCCTCCAAGAGCTGACGTGGATGAAAGTGATGATAGTGAAGAAGAAGATGAAGAGGAGAAGGAGAGTTCAGATGAAGAAGATGCAGAAGAATAGATTAGGAATTTAGTTTTTTTGCTGTTTTTCTTTAAAATTTAGTTTGTGTAATTTTTAGTACTTAGGAACTTTATTTTCTACATTTTTAGCTAGTAATTTTCAGTTGTTCAGAATAATTTTAACTTTTCAGTTGTAATAAAGTACAATTTTAATTTGGTTTTATATTTCTGTATTTGCAGAGTATGTCACTATCGCACAGCACCCCAAGCACATGGATTTTGACACTTGCACAAGCTGCCATGAAAGGGGGTGAATTATGTACCACTTGTTCATGTGTTTAGCTTCACAATGCACTAAAAAATTTCCAGAAAAACACAAAAATGTTAGTTTAGATATTGAGCTGCATTTTTGTGAATACACTGCATATAATTGAAAATTCTGTGAATTCTGAATTTTTTTTTAGTTGTTTTTCACATCCTCACATGATGATCACACTTGTAATTTTCAAAATGTGGTAGTCTTGCAATGTTGTACATATAGTTCTGAAAAAAGTGGATTGTGAGCTTGATTGATTGACATTTCCACTTTAAATTCCTTGGTGAGACTTGAACCTCATGCATAAGCATTTCTTGATGTGTGAAATTAATCTCATATTTTGCTGCACCTCTAGAACCTGCATTGTTTCTTAGTTGAATATGTAATGTGTAGATCTCACATACATGATGGAGGCCTTCTTTGATCATGCTTAGTTAGCCTAAATGAACCCCCTTTTATGTTGAGAATCATAATTCACCACTTTTGAGCCTTTAGCCTTTTCTTTGGTAAAACTTCAACATAAGCCCTGTTGGAAAACCATAAGACCTATCCAAATTAGGAAGAGACAGTTTGACTTTAATCAAAGATGAATTTTAAATTTAAGTTTAAGGTGGCATCTTCTTTTGCATTGCTTAAGGACAAGCAAAGTTCTAAGTTTGGAGTAGGACAGTAGCAAAAATTCTGAGTTATGAGAAAAGAAAAATGAAAAGCAAAGTGTTAAAAAGAAAGAAATAAAAAGTGTGAAAAATAGAAAAGAATTGAAAAAATAAATTTATGCATAAATGATGCATTCATAGTTCTTTAAATGCTGCAAAAGTTCTAAAATTTTGTGCAGATTTGAATAAATAAGAAATAGAATGCAATTTCAAATTTAAGTTTTAAATTTTATTTACTTGGATTGCATCTTTTCTATTTGGAAGTAACCACATTGTTTCTCTATTTGATTGAACACCTACTTGTCTATTAACCTCAATTTCACTTGAAAAAGTCCTCTTGACGTGTGATTTGCTATATATTTGCAAAGATGATTGAGAATATTTGCAAGCCTATGGTAGAGTGTGGTAAAATGATGATTTTTTAGAGCAAACATTGAGCCTAAATATTGCTGAGTGATGAGGGAAACACTACTTGTGAGCTATGATCATGTTTCTTAATTTTCCTCACGTGAACCTTTGCTGAATTACATGAACTCAGATGACAAGCTCTTGTTTATAATGTGCTTAATTCAGTGTGTTTGTCATAGTGATTAAATAGAAAAATAGCTTGATTGAGAATGAGAAATAAGGAAAACACAGAATTGGAAATTGAAAAATTTTGTAAGGCAGCTTGCTGATTGAATTGTGAGAAGTAGATGAACTTTTCCTTTGAATTGATTTGATTTGCTTGAGGACAAGCAAAATTCTAAGTTTGGGGTGGTGATAAATTCACATTTTACTACATTTTTAGCATAGTTTTTGTTAATAAATAAGTAGTAAAGTACTAAATAAATTTGAAAATACCATAAAAATGGCATTGATGTTTATAATTGTGTAGTTAGTTTGGAATTTTAGATTTTATTATAATTTTGGAAAAATTTAGCTTAAAAAGAATTAATTTTTATGCAGAAGCTTGGGCTGAGACTTTGAAGTTGATATTGAAGTGAAGAAGTAGAAACATTGAGCTTAAAAGATCAAAACTCAAGTGATAAATGTTGGGCGTAGCCATTTTGGGTACATAGAGTTAACACTTTGAAGAAGAAAATTTATGAAGATCAAGTGCATAGCAACTCTAAGTGCTGAAAGTTAACACTCCAGCAACAGAATTCATGAAGAGCTTGTGCGTTAACACTCTGACTGCTGAGAGTGATAACGCCTAAGGATAATTTGCCCAGGAATCATGCGGGTTAGGTCCCCAATACATCCTATCAGATAGTTTACTCTTCCCCTATCAAAGAAAAAACATTAGGCCTCATCAAAGGATAAAAAGATCTGGTCAAGAAAGATTACAGTGCCAAAGGTTCTCAAAGATCATTCATCCAAGGTTACCATTACGCTATGTTTCTATTTTAAAGTTGTGTTTATATTTTAAAGCTTTATGGATCCAAATATTCTTAAAACCCTCTTTTATTTTTAGTAACCCATTGTGATATAGATTTGGCTTTATGAAGTTCTATTAGAATTAATAGAATTTCCCAACATGTTTTTCATTCCTCCTTGTGAGCATCCATTTCCTAAAACCCTTTTTTTTCCTTCATATAAATAGATTTTGGTGAATTTTTTGAGTCAAATATAGTACTCTTAAAGGAAAAAAAAAAAAAATGGGTCCATTAGAGAGAAAAATTTTATTTATGTTCCAAAAGTATGCTCACAAGTCTAGAACATAAGAAAATTTAGTTATTGATATGTTTTATTTGTAAGAATAGTATATTTTAGAATTTAAGTATAAATATAGATTCAAATAATTTTTTAAAGCTTTGTTGAATGTTGTTGATATTCAGATTTGTTTATCACTAGCTATCTTTTAGTTACGAAATAATTTTGAGAAGTGATTTAGTGGTTTTCTATTGTTATGAGTGGATAATGATCATAGTGATAAATTTTTATAATCATTTTTATTATTCATAAAGTGTTATTGCCTAAAATTATTTGTTTGGGTAAACCAGTCTTAAATTTATGTATTGATCATATGAACACTTATTATGAAAGAAGTAATAATTTTAATTTTATTTGAATGTATTTAATAATGAGACATATGCATTGAAACTTTTATTATTTAAAACTTATTTGATTTGTGTACAAAGATGATTTTCTGCAAAATAAATATTTTTTTAGAGAAGTTACGTTAAAACCCTATAATCGTTAGCAAAAACAATGATTTTGAAGCACTCAAGCTATCTTATTTTTGTTATACTCTCTTAATTAAATTTGTTTTTTTCAACATAATTTAATTTAAAATTGATCCAATTTAACATTGATTATGTTATATACTCTTTTTTTTTTTTTGTCTCTCTTTTTTTTTCTTATTCATTTCATCTATTCAAATGACTTTAGAGTGATAAAATAATTTTTAATGATAGAATAAAGAGAAAATGGAACAAATATAAGTTCTAGTAATCGTATTAATTAGAAAAAAAAATAAGTAAAATAAATTGACATGAAAAAATTAAGATAAATTTTATTTGAAATTTTAAGAAATAAAGTAAGATTTTGTTATAAATTAAAAATAAATATGAAGAGGTTCTATCTTCTAAATTTATTTTAAATCATAAATAATTTTAAAAATTAAACAAAGATTAAAATCGTGATATTTTATTTCTTTTTTATATAGTTAAACTATTTTTATGCATACAAGCAAACAAAACTATTTTTATGCATAAAAATGTCTTAAATTAGTTTTAATTTTAAAATAAAATATGATAAAAAAATAAAATAAAATTTAATATTCACATTTATTATGTCATATCTAGTTGCTAGGCGAGGGTAAGAGTGATCGACAATGCATTATAACACGGACAATGAGCAGTTCGTAACAGACTTTCAGGCCAAGATGGGAAGTGATTGTCAGTGCAACGTAGCATGTACAAGGAGCGGCTCCTGGCAGGCTTCCGGCAGTAAGGGACATATGAATGAATCAAACTTACACTGGAATGAGACAAATTTAGAAACTGTGTATAGAGTTAAAGATAACTTAGAGGAATTAAACTATTTATTTTAATTTAATAACAATACTAAAAGTGCATTAAATATTACATATAAATGTTAGTTTATAGAGACAGTCATCAATCCTGTATATATAACGAATCATTGGTTTAACTGATTAACTAAAAAAAATGGATAGATCTTCTCAATTAAAAAATCCTTAAAGGAATTGATATTGATTAAAATTATCTATATTAACAAAATACATTTATTAAAATATTATATCCGTCTCAAAATTACAAGTAACTGCAAAAATAACAAAAAAAACATTTATTGAGATAAAATTTTAATTTTAATTTAATAAAAATACTAAAGTGCATTAAATATTATATATATTTGTTCGAATGAAAAAAAAAAAACCGAAGAAATAAATTTAGTATTGTGGGCATGGGCGCATGACGTTTATTTTGTAGCCCTAGTTGCCAGGCAAATTCAAACAGCACCCACACGTCCATGTGGCTCGTGACGCAAACGATAATTCATTGACCCATAAATTTTTGGACTACCTTTGACGTTACCTATCCTATGGATGTTTTTCCCTTTTTGGGCTTCCAAAAACAAAAAGTTCTTGTGGGTATTGGCGCTTGAACGATTTTGACAATGATTGACCAAAAATAGTCATCCCATGTTTAAATTAATTTATTATATTTTTTAATTGATAAAATTTAATTCATTTTATTTTCAAAACATATAATATCATTTTTTTATATTAATATAAATGTTCACTTAAATTATTTTTAATAATTTTATATTAATTTATCATTTAATATATTTTATAATATTAAAATATATAATTGATTACTATGAATTTAACCTCAGCCCTCAGCTCAATCACGATAAAACAAATAAATCGTAAACTAATGCTTTCGTCAACTCAAAATGAGATATCTTACTTTATTGCTATATAATTATCTAGACAAATTACTTGGCACAGTATGCTTATCATTTAATATATTCAAAGTTATGTTAAAAATAAGAAGTTGAGATGGATAAATAATTATGATTAAAGTCCTGTTAATTTGAAAATGTATAATGAAATGGGGATGGTGTCGTAAGAGCTAACTTCACCTTTAGGGTTTAGATATGGTTGCTTCTGGAAGGAAAAGCTGACAAAGAAGAAATAAGTATGGTCTTGGGGAAACGTAGACCTTTTCAACTATATATCATCATATTCTACGAGTGACCACAGACCAAAGTTCAAATTCGAATACCAATTTGGAGATTCAATCATATTAAAAGTCAATAGGATATGCTATGTTCTCAACAATGAAACTCGTGTATCTCTCTCTCTCTCCCTGACTGTTTCAACGTCGACATTAAGATATATTTTCTAATGCGTTTTGTTTGACCATCCACAATAGAAGTGGAAATAGTTAAAAAGAAAGTGGAAAGAAGAAACGAGTTACCAATGGAACGAATAATTCAGTGTCCAATTATTGTGCCCACTACCTCATAATGAACACGGTGGCTACGGTGGCTACGGGATAGGTTCGCCGTTCACCAATATCATACGAGTCCAGCGCCTTTTGGGATTAAAATAACCAAAAACCAAGAGTTGAACGCATTAACTTTCCTTACACTCAGGCACATATTTGATTAATGTAGTGACGCTGAAGCAACGGCAACGTACTGCCAGTGGTCCTTTTCATAATAATTAACAAACCATAAACCCTCTTCTTCAATCCCTGCTTTTGTTTTGTTGTTCTATGCTGCAAATTTTCTTTAAAATAATTAAATAGGAGTTAACACCAAGCTTTAAACGTCTGTTAAAAGTAATAGTTATTTGTTTAAAGTAGATATTTATTATATACAAATATAATAAATAATTTTACATCTGTTGATGTAATTGTAAAAAATAAAGACTTTTAAATATATTATCCGCATATATTTTATGAATAAAAAATATATAATATAAATTTTTTATCAGATCAGTAAGACAAAAAGAAAATCCCTTTTAATGCGGGACAGTACCTAACCTTACGATACATCGGTGGCAAAAGAACAAAGAAATCTACCGTCGATGACTTAAATCTATTAATAGAAATCATTGCTTTGCCAATTATTACTAATCAGCCAATTTTGTTGATATTGGTTGAAAACAAACAAGATCGTTAATGTGCATTAAATTGAATTACTATTACATTAAACTGAAATGAGCGCTGATATCAAGTTTGGGTGGCGTCTCGGTTAGGTCAACTAGGAGGTACTAATACATTAATCATTATTTTCTAAATAATTCTAAATTCTCTCATTCTTCATTCTTACTTATCTTTTTGATTATTAAATAAAAAATTATTCAAAATATTTTAAGTTTTTAACAAAGTAATAAATAAACATTTTTCTTCAATGTTTATTTTATAAAGTAATAATAATTCATATATTGTAAAATATTTACTAAATAATAATAAAATTTAATAAATTATTATTAGATATTATAATTTTTAATAATAATTTATTATTTATTAATTTTTTATTCTATATAATTTCATACAAGTTAAAAAATTAATATATAATTTTTTATGTATATTAAAAATACAGAGTAAAAAATTAATAAATAATTTTTTTTGTTTTTAAAAATTTAGTAATTTATTTCATTTATTATTTGTTTATGAACAAATGTACAAATTGGAAAGTAGTAAAAAATATTCTCAAATTAAGTCTTCAAAATATCATTTTACAAAAATTATTTATAATCATAAAAAATATTGTTATTTAATTGTCAGAATTAAAATAGTGCACAATAGAATAAAAAAATTTGTGAATGATTTAAACTAAAAATAATAGAAAGGAAAATAAGACAATTTTTTAATGAAAATCTATTTGAAATGAACTTAAAACATATTATTTCACATTTGTATCTCTTTATATTCACTTTTAGTTTAACCTATGATCATCAATTACTTATACTAAAGTTACTAACATTCAATGATCATGCAATGTCAATATTCGTTTTCTTAAGTTATTACTTACAATAGTTATGCAAGGTAAAAAGAGAGGAAAACATAAAGAATTTATAAATTTGTCAATTCAATGATCAAAGGAAAGATAAAAACTAAGATTAGTCTACTTAATTTCCTATCTCATTTTACCACATAATTTCATTAACTAAATATGGTATGATCGCCTATCATGCAATCAACTAGAGATGTTAAGAGTAGCCAAATTTTAACACAAAAACATATGTACACTAGGAAAAATCTAATCTTGAAAAGTATCGGTATTGTAATTAAATAGAAAGATTACATAAAGTATACAAATCATGCATTATAGCCCTAACTATGAATTTAACTACACATAACAAAATAGGTAAAGAAAACAAATGTAAAGAAAAACATATTCTTTCAAAAAGAAAATATAAACTAAAAAAATCACAAAAAGAAATAGATGAAAAGAATCTATATTGCCAAAATGCATTTTTAATCATTCGTTTGGGCCCCAAAATAGTATTATTCGTCTTACCAATGATCTTCACTCTCAAATGCATCCAAAAGTTGTCAAAAGACAATCAAGAAAAATTTTCCCAAAATTTCTCTTGCACAAACCATAATAGCTTCTTAAATAGGGATCTCATGTTAAAAATTAAGTATGGTTGTGTTTGTTGTTAAATATAACTTTGTTGATTGCTAAGAATAGTCATGCTTTTTATTAAAAAATTTCTCAGTTATATTCAAAATGCTTTTGTAATTAACTGGTGATCGATTCATACTAAACTATAATAATTAACCAAAAAATTAAGCACAAAATCTTCATCCAATAAAGATCAAGTATATAAAAATAAGTTATAACGGTGTCCCAGAATATTGACTTATTATTATTTTATAAAATTAATAAAAAAATAATAATAATATTTTTACTGGTACAACTTTATCCTTGATAAATATAATTTTTATATAGTAAAATATTATAATAAGTGAGATATTTAATATAATTCTTTATCTTTTGCGAAAAAGATAAATAATTATTTAATAAAACTAATATAGTGGTTATATAATAAATTTATTTATATTTAAATATATACATATATATATATATATATATATAATTTTAAATAGTCAATGAATGAATTAATTTAACTACATGAAAAATAGTAATAAATGTTGTTTGCACTTAGCAACTACCATTCTATGGATAACTTCTATGAATTAAAAAGCAAGAGAGGATAAGTGTTGAAAGAAATAGTTTTGTTTGATAAAGATAATTTATAACTTATTTAAAAATTTGTAGTTTATTGATTTATATGCTTAAAAAAGCTCTTTGTTAAATATAAAAAGAAAAGGAGTTTGTAATTTTAAAAGCTAATTATTTAAAAGTTATCTAAAACAACGTTTAATTTTTAAAAACTAATTATTAATATTTTTATTACATTTTAATTTTTTATTTTTAAAAAAATAGCTTACCAGTTATATGATTAAAATTTGATGTACATATTTAATTTTATTATCTTTTGTTATATTCACATTTATAAAAATTTTATTTTTATAGTTATTCTCTTGTTTCTTCTATCCAAATGTATTTTATATTAAAAATATATGACTTATAATATTTCATGTCTAGATATATCTATCAGGAAAAAAAATTATATAATTATATAATTATTTGATAAAAAATAATAATAATTAATTTTAATATTACATTAATATAACATTGTATTTCTTTTTAATTATTTAAAGTAAATAAATAAATTATACAACTAATTTATTAAATAATTTTAAGCTTATTTGACGTAGCCTAGGGTAACCCATGATGTCAACTGTCGAGCTACAGCGGTTCTTCCAAGTTAAGAGGGACGAAATATTTGCTAGCCAGTAGCCACCACAATCCTATCTATGTTTATTTGAATTTGACCATAAGCTGCTTCCTATCTTTCCTTTCAAAATCAAATTCATTGCTCGACCGAGAAAACCGGCAGGGAAACATATAATAGAAAAATAAGCAACGTTAACTAAACAGAAAAGGAGAGAGAAGATGCACAATTTCACACAATGAAATCATGATATTCTAGAAAGCGGAATCAAACTATCAAATACATTTCATATTGTTATCTACAGTTGACTATCAAGATTTTCCTAAAATTATTCCAAATTACCTTTTCTAGCGAGCCGACTCTTTTCATAAACTTTTTGGGTTAATTTCAATTCATTGCTTTTGATAAACTTTAGCTCTTAACACTACTCAACCTTGGATCAGACCCTCTCTCGGTCCCTTGTGATGGGATCACCGTATTAGTATATTTCATAAAAATAAACAGTTTTTATTATATAACTAGTGCTATTTTTTTGTTACATTATACATACACGTATATAAGGAGGAAAACGTAAAAAGGTTACATATATTTTATAAAGAAATTATAATTTTATAAATATAATTCTGATAATTTAAATCTTTATGTTTTAAATACAAGTTTGATAAATTATGAAGCATTTAAAATAAAAAGTAAGAACTTGGATAAATAAATATCTATTAAGGTTATTTTTAACCATTTAAATTGAAGAAAACCAACAATTAACGTTATTTGTTAAAATAAAAAATCTTAATTTTGATGCATTGTCGTTTATCGATGTAAAATAATTTATACAATTAATTAATTAAAATATTAAATAAATATTTTTTAAATTTTATTATAAAATTCAATAAATTTTATTAATATAATAATTCATAATTAATATAAAACACTTTTATGTTGTTATTTTACATCAATCAAATTCAAACAAAAGTAATGAGGTTGATTTTGGTGAGAAAAATTAAATGAAAATATATTCACATAAATAGTCAGATTCACTCACACTAAGTGTTAAACTTAAATATTTATATCATTTAATAAGTTTTCATAAAATATGAAATTGATCAATTTAACTCCTAATTTAAAGATTCTTAGTAAATGATTAGTCTTAAAAAAATTTACTAAAATAAAACTAATATGTAGTTCATCAAATTATTTAATTTAACAAATTTTATGTTTATAGAATATAAGTAAATATCAAATTTTAAATAATTTACCTACAAATATTTAAATAGTGTAAAATTTAACATGCATGATCATAAAAATAATATTAGATGATTTAACGTATGTAGTATGTTAAACTTAAACACTTATATTATTTAATAACTTTTATAAAATGTAAAATTAATCAATGTAATTATTAGTTTAAAGGTTTTTATCAATTAAATTATTTTTATAAAATATCATTAAAAAATTAAATTAAAAAGTATTTGATCGAATTACTTTATTTTAACAGATAGTATAATTTTAAAATATTAAAAAATATTATATTTTAATAACATATCTACAAACGTGTAAATTTAATAAAATTTGATATACATAATCATAAAAATGATATAAGATGATTCAACAATTAAATTTATTAATATTATATTTAATAAAAAATTATTAAGTGGTGAATGTATCCAAATTCAACATTTAATGTTAATAAATCCTATATATATATATATATATATATATATATATTAAGTTCAGATAAGAAAGAGTGTTAATGCATATTTATTAATGATTTTTTTGTAAAATTAATTAATTATTTTTCATTTTTAAAATAAAATTGATTAAAATAAATTACCTTTATTTAAAATAAGATAAATAAAATATCTACTTAACCTTCAAGTATAAATGATGTAACAAGTTTAATAGTACATTTTTTAAAATTCGGAGGATTAAATGAATATTGGGCTGATAGTAGGGGTTGTTTAGAGTTTTGCTAAATTCCTTGACCAATCAATCAAATGAATTTATAAATGTAAATTAAATAATGAATTATAAATTAATTTTGTTTAACCAAAAAATAATTCAAATTTATTTTAGCATATACATGCATGGATCGATGGGTTAGTGAATGAGTGTAAAAGGAGATGGAACATCGGGTCAAATGGGAACCTCCTTCTGACACTGACTTCACTAATGTCGATTGCAATTATTGGGGGTAATCAGAGAAGGGCTAGTTTAGTGCTCCTATGTTATCCACAGGAATGGGAAATGGTTGGGTGGTTTAACTGATTACATTAATTGGTATGTCTGATAAGATGCATGTTGAACTGTTTACCATTTTGTGTGGTTTAAAATTAGCAGGAGCATGGGAATTAGCACTCTACTTACTTTCCTCCTAATCTTGTTCAATCTGTACTCCCTAATTTCCATTAATATGCTACATCTTGCGGTAGATCAAAGACAGGTTGGTTGGCTAAGTATTGGATTGTCTGTTTTAAATACACCCTCCTCAAAGATGAATATTATTGTGGTAATTTGAGTAAAAACGTGAAGAAATGTTCTCATATACATCATAGATTGTTCATAAATATTGTATTAATTACTGTTTTATTAAGCGAGTAATTCATACGAAATATGAATAGTCTTATCAGCGAAACCTAAAAATGAAAGAATTCATTTTTACTAGGAAAATACATGTTGGTGAAAGAAAACAATTAATTATACTGTAATTTCCTTAAATACATTTTTTATAATGTGTAGTTCATAAAAATAAAATAGGTAAAAATATAAAATGAAAATAAATGTGTAGTTAATAATTGAGAAATAGAGGGTTAGTAAAATGGAATAAAATAATTTACCTAATAAAGAACGTGAAAGTAAATGGAGTATATATTAGATAAGTATCGTTGGCAACGAATTTAGTTTGGAAGTTTCGGGGACATTAACTGGGTACACCGTCTCTGACCACCATCAAACATTACTGAAGCGACGACTATAAAAGGTTAGTGCGGACCCCACTCCCTGTGACTATGTGAGCCTTCCCTTGACTCACACGACACCTTCCCCCAAAAATAACAAAAAAACAAACCTCTCCTCTCTCATTTATAACCTCTCCTCCTTCACGTTGTTCTATTGTATTCATTCAATTCAACGCACACTCACTTTCGCAGCCTCAATTTCACCAACGCAAGCGCCATGGACAAACATGGTGGAATTGCCCCTGTTCTCTTCCTCTTCCTCTTCATTTTTCCCCTCGCTGCAGCACAGCCCAGAAACAATGACCAAAACGATTCCTATTACAACCGATTCAGTCCCTCCATGGCCATTATAATAGTCATCCTCATCGCTGCGCTCTTTCTCATGGGTTTCTTCTCTATCTACATCCGCCACTGCGCCGACTCTCCCTCCAGCAGTATCCGCAACCTCGCCGGCGTCGCGGGACGTTCCCGGCGGGCGGCCAGAGGTCTGGACCCGGCGGTGATCGAGACGTTCCCCACCCTTGAATATTCGGTGGTAAAGATTCACAAGATTGGAAAAGGAACACTGGAGTGCGCGGTGTGCTTAAACGAGTTCGAGGAGACCGAAACGCTGCGTTTGATCCCCAAGTGTGACCACGTATTCCACCCTGAGTGCATCGACGAGTGGCTATCTTCCCACACCACTTGCCCTGTTTGCCGAGCCAACCTCGTTCCGCAACCCGGTGACTCGGCGCGTGGAATCCCGGCCCTCGAGGCCCATGATCACAACCCGCAAGACATCGAGGCCCAAAACGACGCTGTCGAGCCCGCCCCTGAAGATGCGGGCCCAACTACTTCAGTCTCGAATGAACCTGATGTGTTGTGCTTGAACCAGACGCTGAACCGGAACCGAACGAGAGGGTCGCGGTCAGGTCGGGCACGAAGGTTCCCGCGGTCTCACTCGACCGGGCACTCTTTGGTCCAACCGGGCGAAGACACTGAGCGGTTCACTTTGAGGTTGCCCCAGGAAGTGAGGAAGCAGATACTGGACCCGCAGTTGCATCGTGCTAGAAGCCTTGTCATATTGCCTAGAGAAGGTAGTTCGCGGCGGGGATATCGAAACGCCGGCGAGGGAAGTAGCAGAGGGAGGTCTTCGAGGCGGTTGGACCGCGGTTTTAAATCGGACCGGTGGGTTTTCACCATGGCGCCGCCGTTCCTAGTGAGAGCCTCGTCGATTAGGTCTCCGAGGGTGGCTAACAACGCCTCTGAAGGAACCTCTGCTTCTGTAGCTACCCTGCCGGCCGCGGCGGCTGCGGAATCGGCGCGCCCTCCGGTTTAGCTGCCCCTTCTGCCATCACACCCCCCCCCCCCAGTTCAATATTTCATTGTATTTATTAAAATTGTTTTTGCCACGACTTTTTTTACGCTAAGACTTGTAAGATGTGTATAATGAATTAAGCACGCTTAGTTTCTGAATCATGATCAAATGATAAACTCAGCATGAATCAAGGTGATTTTGTTCATCATTTCAGATGTGAGGGGAACAAAACGAAAGTATAATCGTTTTGTGGTGAGCTTTCCATCCACTTCTTAATGAGTGTTCTTGCTTGGTTCCTATTTCCTAGTACTTGGTGGTGTAGGATGTCCCAACTTTGAAGGGAAAATCGCATGCACGAACGTGTTGGGGCTACCGATGGAGAAAAAGCTTTTGTAATTCTTTGAAGTTACAAGTATCTTCAGTTCTTAGGATGAGATTGTCCGCAATTGGAAGAAAAGCAGCTCCGACACATTTTAAATGAATAAAGAAAGGGCCAAGTTTTGTTTACTTGGCACCTAAATTTTGTCCCACGGGTATAAAATCCCACATTTTACATGAAAAAAAAGGGGCCAAGTTTTTTTTTATATCGAAAGTCAAATTCTAATATCAAATCCCACAGGGGTATAAAAAAGAAGTGTGTCCTGTGTGGTGGTTTATGTTCGTAAAGATTTTTTCAAAATTTGTATAAATAAATATTAAATTATATACATTATCTTAATTAAATATAAATTATTCATTCCGAAAAATATACAGATTAATATCGTTTTCATAGGTAGAATCACGACGACGAAGACTGTAAAGTAGATGCCATCTATGAATTATAACCTGCAACGTAGTGGAGCTTCACTAATACGTTTGAGGCATGAAATTGTTGAACTACTAGTTTTTGTCCAAAATATTAGTCGCAAACTTATAAATTCATTTATATTTATCTATTTATTAAGATAAAAAATATACATTAAAAACTATAATTAATCTTTTTATAAAAACTATATTTTAACTTTTTAATTTACATCATTTTTTCCTCAGTAGTGGATCAACTATTACTACTTCAGAATTAACACAATGGTATGAATCAAAATAATAATAATGAATATTAATTTATACATAAATAAAAAATAAAAAATATTATATAATCAATATTACTTTAAAAATAAATAATATATAAAAATATTTTTTCAAGTAAATAGATAAATAAAAAAAAGTGGTGACAATAAAATTTTACAATCATATTTATTCTTTATATATATATATATATATATATATATATATATATAGGTATGATATTATTACATCGGTATAAGTCTAAAAATTTTTACATACAATTTGAACATTTCATTTAACTTAAATTTAATAGATTATAATTTATTACTTTACTGACCATTAGATTTAAGTTAAATAAAATGTTTAAATTGGATGTAAGAGTTTTTACACTTACATTAGTGTAAGAAAATCCTTAGCTCTTATTCTATTCCATATTTAATACAGATCATAATAATAAAATCCATAAAATTATATCACTTTATTTAATATTTAAGATGAAAAAATATAAAAATAGTAAAATTATTATTTTCATTTATTTTATTTTTAATTAAATTTTTATTTTGGTCCTGTTAAAGAAACACTAGTTTTCAGGTCCTTGCTCCGAAACGGTGATGTATATCTGGTAATCGCTGATGTGGAAAGGATATTTGCAAAAGGCACTCCGATGCTGAAGTAAGGATTCGGTTCTGAGTAATAAATAGTATTTAATAATGAAAAGTCAACTATTTACCTATATTTTTACCTTCCTTATATAGGCATTGTAATGAGCTAATGGACCTGTCAAGCTAGTTTTGACTTTAGCCCTTTATTTAAAATAAATAATATCTTGATTATTACCTTAAATTAAGTTTAATTACCTCTTAATCCTGACGAAGAGTATCCAGCCAAATTAGGTCGAATAAGTACTCGGTTTTCTTTTTCTACAAGTAGGACTAAGTTAGTCCCTATCCAGTACATGTTTATATCTTGGAATTTAAATATATATATATATTAAAAAAAATATGTTTTCAAAAAAATTATGAAAGGTATATTTTAAAAATAAAAAATTTTATAAATTTTTTTTAACATATCTTTTATCAAAAATATTAAAATCATATTTTATAAATTTTTCATTTTTATGAATATTAAAAAATATGATGTACGAGTAAAAATGAAAAGAAATTAAATATCATATTTGAACAATTCTTGACTCGCCATTTCTTTTAGAATAAAAAATTAAATGATTAAGATAAAATAAAATAATACAATATAATCATTTATCATATCCTATGTTTAATAAATATTAAAATAATAATAATAATAATAATAACAATAATAAATTATTCTATTTTGACCACAAAATAAATATTTAATAATTAATCAAATAATTTTTTTAATATATATTTAAAAATATATAACAAAAAATTAATAAATCATAAAAGTTTACTAAAATATAATATTTAATAATATTAATATATTTAATTATATATTTTTAATAAAAAATTTATTGTATATAAATTTTTATTATGTAATATTAAATACATTAAAATAATGCTAATCATAAAGAGTATTTGGATAAATAATTTAATTAAATATTTAATGTTTAATTAACCCACAACATTAAACATGTGATTAGAATTGAACTTTAAAATCGTTATCATCACATTTAAATATTCTTTAATAGCTGAAATACCAATTTTACAGGACAGATTTTAAAAATTATAATATTTTTATTTATAATAATTATTGTATAAATTATCGATAAGTATGTAGTTATTATTATAGGAGTTAACATAACTTTCATCATATCATTATCTATATTAGTGTAATGGTGAGTGTTAATAACATGTTATTATCAATCACTATCATTCTTTATTATTATTTTTATACAATAATTTCAATTTTATTTATGTAATATATTTTATTTTATAGGTTAATAAATTCAAAATAATAAGTAAAATAAAAATAAAATTTATTATTTGAATAAGACTGCTTTTTTAAGAAATTTAAAATAAAATAATAAATGATATCTATTAAAATAAAATGAAAAACTTAATTTTAAGAGATGAGTGAATGATTTATCTTTCAAGAGAGTTATATTATTAATATGATGATTTTAATTTTAAAATTATTTTTTAAATTACATTTAGTAATTTTTTTATTTTTATTAAAAATTAATAAATAATAATAGTATTTAGTCTAATATAAAATTTTATAAATCTCTTATACTCAGGTTCATTGACATATTTGACCGTTAAATTAAAGCTAAGATCTTATAACAAGAGAGACTAAAATCTTATGTATAATGATTGTTCTATTTCTGCATATAACTATAATCAATTCATTGCATACAATATATACCAACTTCAATATTCATTTGAAGGGTAATACTGGTCAATTGGCATTCCTTGTAATGCATTGAGTTTGTTGTTCCTACTTTGTTACCTAATCATCATGTATCAATCTCTTATTTCACTTAATTCACGTCTTTGTTGTGGACTCTCTCAAGAATAAGCTGAACCAATTTATATTGGTGCATCACATAGTCAACTGCATGTCACTCTACAACTTCAAAGCATATCAATAGATTTACAGTTGACCACAATAAATGTCTTTCTCTCATGTCATATGAAACAACGACATCAATAGCTTCATCCTGGTATGGTTGCCACAAAAACTATAATTTTAGAATAATTATTTATAAATAATATCAAAGAGGTATAAAAATAGTTAACAATTATAAAGATATATTAACTAGTATCTCATGAAGTCCCATTTGATCTAATGTCAGTATAACATTGCCAAGATCCCTATATGGAGTATTGGTTAGATATTAAAAGTGTCTCCATTTGAGTATAGATAGAAATATTACTAGTTTACTAAGTATTGGAGTTAACCACTGAAGTTGATGTCATACCCATACTTGCAACATTATTAAGCACTTACAAATTTATTTAGCATAATGTCGTGAACTATGATCCAAATCTCTATATAGAAGAAAGGCAACATGTTGAATCCCAATTATACATTTCAATTTTATGAACATGCACCAACAATTGTAAGAATGTTTCATGTACTATTGAATTGTTTTTATTCAACATTAGAATATATCTCACAAAAGAAAGTACATATCCACGAGCATGTTCTGTTATTCTAATATTTGAATTAACAAGAAGTCAATCAAAGTGTTATATGATCTACTTTAATATTATTTTCGAATCTTCAATATCATTTGATTCGGATTGACTTCCAAGTAACTATTCACATATATCCTATAGTGCTAAAATATTTGAATTAGTAGAATCAATAATTGTTAGACCATTTATTTGCCGTCTAAGTAACATAGCAATATTTTTTAATGATATTATGCATTCTTCATAAGTAAAATGGAATGTATATGTTTCTAGTGTCCAACTTTCAATAAATGCATTTACAAGGTCATTATTTATATGCATTTGACATATTTGTGCAACATGATTAAATTCAATATTTTGTAAAATATCATTTATTTTAAGTTTCAGTGACATTTTAGATAACTGACAGAGTCATAGTATTCTCGTTACCTAAAATTAAAAAATAGTAATTAATTTGTAAACTATGAATTAAATATGTATCAAAATAAAAAAAATTAACTATAAAACAAATTATATATTTCTACTTGATTATACCCACACATATTTAATTAATTATTTATTTATTAATTTTTATTAATCAAAATTAGTATTAAAAAAACTAATATTACTCATATATAAAGTATATTAATTCTTAATAAAAGGAATTAAAAAAATCAAATATTACTTTTACTTTGTCTAAAATTATTATTTTTATATTATACAAATATTATAATTTCATCATTTAATACAATTATTATATGGTATTCTTTATACATTGTTTCTTAATAAAAGTAATTAACAAAAACAAAAATGTCATATACTAATAACGATATCACGTTTATTGTTTCTTAATAAAAGTAATTAACAAAAACAAAAGATGTCATATACTAATACCGATATCACGTTTACTAATTTTATTATTATTGTTTTAATATTATACAATTGCTAATATTAAAATTTCAGTATTTAATCACATTATTATATTCTTTCAATTAAATTAATTCTTATTAAAAGTTATTAACAAAAACAAAAATTGTTCTATACTTATTATTTTTTTAAGTTTACTAATATTATTATTATTTTTATATTATAGATTGCTGATATTAAAATTTCAATATTTAATAAAATTAAATAATATTATTTCATTATATTTATTTTTAATAAAATTAATTAAAAATAAAAAAGTGCTATACTTATTATTTATTATATTAATTTTTTCCAAACACTTTTTTTATATCATACATTTCCTATTATTAAAATTTCAATATTTTTTAATATTATTATTTTTATTTCTTCTAACATAAAAAACTTTAAACTACATATTAACTTTTCACTATTTAATACAATTATTATTTTTATATTACGCATGTTCTAATATTAAATCACTAAATAAATAAAATTTACAATCAATAAAAATATAATAATAAATTATAATTAATTAAAATAATTTTCATTAATTAGAAAAATAAATATTTACTCACATTTTTAATATGAACACATTTTGAAATTTGTTTGTGTGAATTTATAGTTGCATCAGAAACGATGTAGATAAATTTTTAGTGAAAATAAAATTTTCAAAAAATTTATGTAACTCTCTAATAAATATTTATAACTTTTTTTAATTTTTTCTTTTTTTTTTTCTTTCCTCCCTTTCTAGTCTTCTTCTTTCCTAACCTTATTTCCCCTTTTCTTTCCTTAGTTCTTGTGCTATCCACGCATGAAAGTGGAGATTCAAGTTATATTTATAGCCTAAAAAATTGCCAGTAATAATTTTTCATTTAAGCCTCAAAGTTTGAAGTCTTGTGAACATGTTTTTGTGCTGGTAAAAATTGCCAGTTTTCAGTGACAGGACATGTTTTTGCAGAGCAAGAGTTTCAAGAAGAGAAAAAAAGCCAATAAAAGTCGCTACTGACGATTTTTCAGGAATTTTTGCAACTACTCCAACCATTGTTAATGGCAGCTTGATGTTGGACGGGCAAATATCGCCAGTGATAATTTTTCAGGAATCTCTACAATTGCTCCAACCATATTCATGACAAAAATTGTTAATGACAATTTTACAGAGACTATATCTATGTAATTTTACAGAAAATTTCATATTTAGGTAACTTCCCAACTTAAATCTCATATTAAAATTAAAAAAAAAAAACCCAACGCAAATACACAAAAAAATATTGTCTTAATAAATGAGAGAATGAATTTTAGAAAATTATTGAGTTAATTCTTGTCTTTGTTTTTTCAATACTGATTATAATAAATAAATAAAATAAGTATTTAATGAAATGATTATAAACTAAACTAATTTAAAAAATTGTTTTAAAATTGTATTTTTAAGATTAAAAAAGCCCAAATTATTGATTTAGCCCAACGATAATTAGAATAACTTAGTTAGCAATTTTCTACAGGTAACAACTTTGGGTGGGAAGGTGGCACAACAGGTTCGTGGCTGAGTCTGACGCCGTGATAGTCCTGAAAACAACTTTAAATGAAAGGATGATTTATTTGACTTGGCCTCCCTATAGACTTGAATTTAGCCATATCCAAATTCATTCTTATACGTTTGCAATTAAACATCCAAATATTAAAAATAGTTTTTGTGTGTTTTAATTCATAATAAATATATTTTCTTGATGACTCTTACACCGAGAACGTTGCATGCATTGGACCACGAAGTTGTCCTAGTTAATACAAATGTAAAATTTCATATAGCGAAATGATTTTAATTTTCACCTCTCGATAAAGAGAGAGCGTTCTATCTTGGTTCTGCATATTATTCTCTTTTCGGGGTCCCTCAATACCATATATTCCATTTGTAGAAGCGAAATTGCATGGGATGAGTGGTGGAATCAAATTCAAATGTGAACAAAGTGATCATATAAAAATAACAACTCACTGCTCTAGTATATAGATAATGGATACTTGTGAATGCAGAAGAAATTTTTGCTGCAGAATCATTCAGAAATAGATAGATTTACATTCGAGGATGAGTATTGGAATAAGCGTGAATAAATTTTTACGTAAAATAGAACATAGACAAGTTAAGAGGTTTATAAAAAAAATAACTAATACACCCATTTTAAATAACTTTTTTATTTTATAAATTTTTAATTTTAAATTTGATTCATGCACTTCTATTTTATTTTTCAAATAAGTTATAAGCCATTAATGTTTAATGAGACTTTTATGTTAATATTTGTTAAACCATATACAGTCATCTAAAAAATTAAATAAATTAAAAAAAACTAAAAGAACTTATTTAACTGGTGACATAATTAAATTAGTTTCTATAATTCACTTCAATTGTTAAATAGTTACTATAATTTAATAAATATTAATCATTGTTAACGATTAAGATTTTTTTATTCTAAATTATGGGTATTCTTTCGTATAAGTTGCACTCAAAATGCTATTTTACAACGTAAAAGTATGCATTAATTGAACTAACCATTGTTGGTGAATTAAGAGCTTTAAATCTGTTTACAAATATGTAACTTAATTACATATTTTTTAAAAATTTAATTAAGATATATTAATAAAATGTTTTTTACCATAACTAATTGTGAATTGCATATAAGTATAATTGTTCATTTTTATGATTATTACTTTAAAACTTATATTTAAACTGTTGTTTGATTAGTTAAAAATATTAAAAAAAATTACACTAACAATATATTAAAATTGAACTATTTTTTAAACTGTACACTCTTATTTTGAAAATTTATAAAATTATACAAACATTCAAAATAATCATACTTTTTTTTGTCGCTTAACAACTTGCACCAATCCTAAAATTTTATAAAATATTTTGTTAATGAACATATATAACTACTCATCAGCTCATTATTCCAACTTCAATATTATCATTTTTTGACATTATTTATTATGTATTTTATTTATCTTTTTTCTTTCTAATTTCATTCTTCTTATTGCGGTGTCGAATCCCTAAATATGTCAAACAAAAATTCCTATGAAGTTCATTTTTCCCTTCAATTTTAAAGTGACTTTAAATTTTTTTTGTAAATTAATTTTTTAAGTCATAATATGGTTTTTCGTGTTAATAATATATATTTTTATCATGAATTTAAATTTTAAAAAATAAAATTTATTAAATTGAAAGTATAAAATTATATAATTTATATTTTTAATTAAAAATATATTAAAAGACGTGTCACTTCGCGGAATCTCCGATTCCGAGATCAATTGTCAGCAAACATGTAAAAACAAACGCGTGTTTGTTTAAGAACAAATTTTTTAAGGAAAATTATTGATTATTTAAAAATTGTTTGGTTGCCTCTGAAACTTCGTAGACATTTGGGCCCCCACCTTGTGTGAACCACCGCAGTGGCTGCGGCCATTAAACGTCCAACAAAAGTGGTTATAAGTACAAAGGAGCTGCCAAGTAAGACACTACACAGCAAAACGAACCTCAAAGCCTCTCAATTCCTTGGTAGATAATAGGTGGGGACCAATTTTATCAAAACCACTAGTATGTTGCACTAATGTAGTGAATAGTGATTTAAAACTATTAATTACTTATATTATTCTTATATAACATTTATACAAATATTAAACCACACTAGTCAAGAGTTAATAATTTTTCCATAATTCATTTTAAATTTTCAAATCATCATAAATGTAATTTTTAATTCTTTCAATAAACTTTCATTTTATTACAACGTTAATTTATTTTCTTAATCTCTTTCCTTTCTCTAATATCTCTTTTTTTTCAAGATACATTTAATTAAATAATACAGAACAATAAAAAGTATTTTTAAATTTTTCAAAATTATCATAATATAATAAATATACAGGGAATAGAAAATTGACCAACAAATACAATTTCTCTTAATTAATTGGACGTAGAGGTCATCCTGTACTGTGTCACTAAGTTGGTGAACGGTGATGGTTCCTCTTCATCTTAACTGGCCTGGTTTCGCTTTCAAACTTAATTAGCAATTACAATAGTTATTGGCAGCTACAAAAGAAATAGAATTCTTTTTAGTATTAATAATTTCTGGCGTTAATTCCCTCAATTTGTCTTCCATAATGAAGCGAACAATGAAGAGTCCTTTTTCTAATTCAAAGTTGCCAACTTCCTTTCCGCTCTTTTCACCAGTATTCTTGAATAACATCAATCTCTTCAAGTTTTAATTTAACTTACACTGCACATAGAAAGTGAAACTGTTGCGCTGAGCCACCCACCAATTGCTAGCCTTTATGTATCTTTCAATAGCCACCAACCCACTAATAATATGCTTTGCAGACATAGGGATAACGTGAACATCTGGACAAAACTCTCATCTATCATAGGTTTTAGCAAACACTTAGGCTTGCATTAAGGGAGGAATAAACCAATCATTTCCATGACACAATATTAGACTTATAACACGAAATATTCTGTTTTCTGTGACATTTTGTAGATATCTTTCTGTCATGATAGATACGCTGATTGCGGAAGCTGGGATGGGATGGGAAAGAAAAGGTTTGTGCAAAGAACCAGCTAATCCGATATATATGTTCTTTCTGAATATATAATATAATATAATAAAATGTAAAATTATATCGCTAGAAAAAAAAATGGGTAAATTTTCATAAAATATAAGTGAATAGATGATAAATAGTGAATGCTATATAAAATGATACATACGCTTATCTTATTTTATTCATGAGATGTGAACATTTATATCTACTCTTTAGACTTTGATCCTTTGTGTTGGAGCATGGAGGACAAGAGGAAGGTGGATGCTTCTGATCTCCTAGCTAAGCTGCGTGTTTCTCAAGATGCTCTCTTTGTTGAATATTATTACAATACGAGTCTCCATCCGATATAGCCCATAGGGGAATAACAAGCAAAGTTTTCAAGGTACCTTTTCTTATAAAAAAAGCAACCACTCATAGTGATTGAATTTGAACTTTGAAGGAGAATCTCATGAACATAAGGCATTAGAGCCATGAAGAGTCCCGCACTAGGTTACCTAAATATAATATAATTTTTTATTAAAGGGAAAATCATAGCATTACCAATCTTCCTCTTTTTGGCCGTGAACGACCAATCTTATCACACAATTTCGGGGCTGCATTTTTAATTTTTTTCCATTTGCATTTTTTTAAATTTTTTTCATAAATGTCCTTATTTAATTAGAGTTAAATCTTTTAAAATTAATACAGTGAATTGCAGTGGGATGATGAAATATACGTATGAATTATTTTTAATCCATCCACTTTTTCTAATGAGTGAGTACAAGTTCATCAACAAACCCTCCTAAAAATTGTTCGATCATTGGCTCCAAAGACCTAAAGGATATCATGGTCCTATCATACGTGATCATGTTGTTCCATAAATATATGTGCGCGTGCCTTGCCAACAAAAGGTGTAGATCACATATATTCTCATTGTATTTTATTCATATTTACAATAAAAATAAATATTATAAAAAGATAATAATTATATTTAATTATTTTAATCTAAACATAAAAAATTTAAACTAAATTAATGTCAAATTTTAAGATTTCTTACGAGAGTAAGATGAATCAATATCTCAAAAACAATTTCTACACCAAACAACCAAAAAGGGGAACTTCTCTTTATGATAGATAGAAATGAATAGTTATAAACATAATTTAATCCCAGAGATAGTGATAGAGAAAAGAATACAAAAGTGGAAGTTAGCTTGAATGCAGAAGTGATAGCAGGCCCAAAAGAATAATTGTCAAGTCCATTTGCTATAGAAATTAAAGATTCTCATTTAAAATAGAAATTACATTTCTGTTAGTCTATTTTGCCACATAGGTATTCTGTTATTGCATCATTATGTTATTTGCATTTTTGTTTTTGCAAATTTCTCCTGTTGTATTAAGCCTATATATATAGCATGCAGAATAATAAATAAAGAAGAAAAAGAGAAATTTCAGTTTATTTATTTTTGTTTGGAGTAACTTTGGCCTTAAACTCAAGAAATTTTAGTGTGTTCATATTAGATAGCATCCGTGGAAAAATTATCGCTTCAATGTAAGCAATCTCTCATGATTGATCAACCTAACTACTTACAACACAAACTAATGGTCAAAGCACAATCTTTTAATATACAAGAAAGACATCAAATACACATAATACTAAGTGAAAGTTTGTGGAAGGAGTGGAGTTTGATAAGGGTGTTAAAAGTACAACGATGTAAAACTGTCAAAAAACCCAATTGGTGGGCTAGGGCCAAAAAGCCTTGTGGGCCAAAAAGTCCCATAAATCAATAGCCTTATGGGCCAAAAAACTCACTGGTCACGGTTAGGGTCAGGGATTTAAGGGATAAAAATTTTCAACAATTGTAAGTTTTCAACTCAGTTAATTTTATAATTAACTATTAATCATTAGTGTAGTAAACAAAATAGAACATCAGTCTATCTATAAACAATGGTGGAACAAGTTAACAACAAGATTCTAACAAATTCAATTTCTGACAATGCAGTAACATAATTTCTATAAATAATCTAGATTTACATAAATCCATCTATAACAAAAGAACATTAGTCCAATTGCAAACAAAACCAATTTCAAGGATTCTTTTGTCTTTTCAGCACAAGTAAGAAGCATAAAACAACAAAATACACAAAGCCAATGTGCAAGACTCATCATTATCCATTATATAGTAATATTGAACACATTAAAATTATCAATTCATCTTTGTCATTTTCTCTCTGAAAGAAACAGAAAAAAGGTGAAAAAGTAATTGGTAAAAAAGAAAACTCAATAAATTAATTCTTGATAGATTCATACTTCACCTGCTTGTTAGTCTTTAACATCTTGTTGCATATTAGACTCTAGTGTTTTTGTCTCATCATTATCTAAAACTCAAAAGCAATAAAAATAAAATTAAATAAATTATATTTGTACAAATTATATAATAATCATAAAAGATTATTACAATAAATATTATCACTTGGACTTTCAACAAAGCCATGCAACCAATTCCTAGTACAAATTAACATTTGTACATTTTCTGGAAGTGTAGAACTTCCATATTTAGTGAGAACATGTCTACCAATGCTAAAAGCATATTTTGATTCTGATGCTATTGTAGTTATTGGAATACTAAGCACATCTCGCGCTAATATGGTGTCAGAAATCTCTTTTTATTATTTTTTTTAATAACGAAGCACATCAAATTCTTCAGTGTGATCATAATCAACTTGTGACTCATCCAAATATAAATCCAATTTACTCTTACTAGTAGTAGACTTATTTTCATTTTGAAACATTTTAAACTCCTGCAAGATATAACATAATAACTATCTAAAAAAATAAAAATAAGAAACACATCATAATACATTGAACAATTTTGATTTCTTTGACCTATTTTTATTTCCATGTGACTTTGGCAACAAATTGGATTCATTGGAAGGTTGAGAGCCACTTGTAGCATTAAAACTGTTTGCATATTCTTCATAAAGTTTATCAAACTTATCCTTCACATTATTGACCTTTTCATAAGAGGTTAAAGGATCAAGTTTTGTGTAGCAAAATCTTAAAAAATCAAGCTTCAAACGAGAGTCAAGAATAGATCCAAAAGCTAACAAAATACAATAATTCTTCCAATATTTTTCAAATTTTCCTTTCATTCTTACAGCCATATCCTTTATAACATCATCTTCATTCAATAAATATTCATTCAACAAGCATTCAATCTTCCAAACTTGCATAAAATATAAGTTTGAGGTCGGATAACAAGAACCAGAAACCATATTTATAGTCTCATAAAACGGCTCTAAAAATTCATATAATTTCTCCCCTTTCCTCCATTCCTCATATGATGGATAATATTTATAATTTCTATCAACTACCTAAAGAATATCAAAAGCTTTTTCATACTTGATTGCATTCTCAAGCATTAAGTATGTCATATGTCGAATTCCACCTAGTAGAAACATCTAATCTTAACCCAATTGTTGTGTCTATTCCAACATCTTACACACAATCTTGAAATTTAACCATCATTCCATAAGATTCTCTCACATACTTAACACTCTCTTTAATTTTAAAGAGTGTTTTATTAGTTATTTTTAGACCCTCTTATACAATCAAATTAAGTATATGAGCAGAACAACGCACATGAAAAAATTCTCCATCACACAACAAACTATTCTGCACATGAAGATGATTTTTCAAAATATCTTGCATATTGTCATTGGTAGAAGCATTATTTAAGGTAATAGAATTTTATTTTTTTTTATCAATTCCCCATTGCTTCATGTCACAACCAGGCGGTTGCAATGATACGGCGAAAAACGTTTTCAAAAATACCAGAGGAGTCGCCACCAAAGTTTATTTTAAGAAAACTTTGGAAAAACTTTAAAATAATATGATCTTTGAAACAAAAAATGAGTTCGGGAATCATTTACGTATAAGGAAGGTATTAACACCATACAACATCCGTTTAAAAAATGATTACCTTAATTAATTGTGCAAATTTATTTTAATTTTAAAAAATATTTATTTAACCTCTAAACAATAATAATAATAATAATAATAATAATAATTATTATTATTATTATTATTTATTTTTTAAAAAGAAGATAATTATTTATTAAAATGTTAATGGATACCTTAAAAAAAATTATTTTGACTTGACGAGTCCGGTTCCCGCTCCTACGTATTCCCGGGTGTAATGGGAAACTCAAATCCACGTAGTGTTATCTAAAAATTATGAAATTGATTGATTTAAATTAAATATAATAAAATAAAATTTATTTTGAAATTAAAATTATTTTTATAAAATTATAATATTTAGAATACAAGATAACACGGTTATACATGTACATTACGGAAAACAATGTAGATGGTGAAAGAAGATCACAGAACTATATTACAAATCGATAAAAATATTTTATTTGTAATTGAAGTATTTAGATTTTAATTTAGATTATGATTAATGTTGAAAGAAAATTTAAGATAGCGTAAGCTATACATAAATCTCATATAAGTTGTTGGATAATCAAAGGCAATGTAAATTACACATCGATATTATAGAAATTTGTATAAATAAGTAAGAAAATATTTAGTTATTAATTTTTTTTTAGAATTAGAAATATGACGTAAAAAAGTTTAAAATATGAAATTAATTTTTTTCTAATGAATGGAGTAAATATATTTAAATTATTAAAAATAAAATTATTTAATAATAAGATTTAAACTTAGTTTGATAAATTTATGTTGTATAAAACCCAAGATAACGTTGGTACACATATGTTTTAACAATTTATAATGCATAAAAGTAGAGTCACTACACATTAACATTATAAATTAGTGTGTTAATAAAATAAAATTTCTATTGATTGATCATTAAAATGGTAATTATAGGGAAGATGATTATTAAGATAATTTTTTCTAATTAATTAAAGATAACATATGATAAATTAATATTGCATAAAGTTTTGGTAACATAGGTACATGTAGACTTTATCAATTTATAAGACACAACGGTAGAGAAGCTATACGTTAATGTTATATATCGATGCAATTATATCATTTATTATTTATTGATTATATAAAAATAATTTACTATTCATAATATAAAAGAAAATAATTACAAATATAAAATTAAATCACATCATTCACACAAAATATAACAATCCTAAAAAAATAATTAACATAAAATTGACGCAAATAATGTAATATCATAAAAAAATAAGAACTTATTATTAATGTTAAAATAAGATAATTTTAGAAATAAAAAAAAGTTTCAAATAAAAATAATAAAATATATTTAATTAATTTTATTTTTCTTTGTTGTTTTTATTTGGTATAATCAGCATCATTTATGGATTTAATATTTTCATATTTTGACTTTAATTTATTAGACTTAGGATAATTTATTGTATTTTTGTTTGTTTTTTATTAAAAATTTTCAGATTTCATTTGGTCTCAAAAATGAATAAACCATCGTATAAAAATTTCATTGAAATTTACAGTGTGAAATAAGCCCCAATGCTTGCCCATCCTTTTTGTCCATTAAGAATTGACAAATTGGAACTTTGCCATTAAGTTCCCGTGTAACAAGATGTAGCCAACGTGACACAGGAATATATAGTAGATTAGATTAATGGGATAAAAGATAAAAAAAATCAAGCTGAACCCTTTTGTACGTCTTTACTTTTCCAACACCAGAATGCTAAAGCTAATATTCATATATCATCCAATATTGACTATGCTTTTCAAATACGGAGAAGAGAGAAAGAACGAAGCACGACAGGAAACATTTCAAGCCTTTTTGATATTGAGCTTCAAAGCAAAATGAAGATGTCGTGAGAAGGAGGATGCACGACAAAAAATTAGAAGACCCTTTATTCCCTCGGTTTAATAGTAGGTCTACTTCTATATCTTCTTTCTTCTTTTTTTTATTAAACATTATGAGTTAAGCATTTCGTACATACGAAACAAAATATATTAAGATCAAAATCTTGTAAAAGTTTTTGAATAATCGAGCAAGAAAGAAATATTTACTTGATTTCCTTTGCTATTGTGTTTGCTTTCTGTTCATTGCTTCTTACTTTCTTTGTATTTTTTCTCTTGTTCTAGATCTTTTGTTGCTGTCTTCTGAAAACTTTTGTTGTTTGTTCTTTGAAAACTAGTTGCCCCTTTCAAATTTTTTTGCTTTCTCTTAGAGAAAAGAAAACCCCCCTTCTTCAACCGAATCTCTTGCGTTTTTATACTGGTCATTTTTAGAGATTTTACAAAACACCAAAAATCTTTAGTTTTCTTTCTCATGTTTAGAGTTAGATGTGCTGGGTATACATTGCAAAATTTCCGTTTCTAGGGCCAAAATTATTTTCCAAATTTTATATATTTTTTGTGAAAACAAAAGTATAAAAATTTAAGAGTAAACGTGGAAAAGAAAAGAAATGGTATTCACACTTCAAGCAATCAAATAAAGTGGCTTCTAATTCAACTTCAATGTGAGGTAGTTTCATTTGACAAAAAATAAGAATCTTACTTACTAATCTCCAATTCTCATCAACAAAATAAACAGTTAAGCAAATATAACCCTCACTCGTAACTGTTGTCCAAACATCGGAGGTAAGACATACTCTATTAGGAAAATTACACATGACTTCTTTGAGTTTTTCCTTCTCTCTCATGTAAATTTTTTTAAACATCTGACGCAACAGTATTCCTAGAGGGCATTACAATATTAGGATTCACATAATTGATCCACTCTCTGATCATATCATACTTTACAAAGTTGAAAGGAAGATTATGTTTAATTATGGCTTGTGTAAGAATGTTACATTGAGTCTTTTGGTTAATATTTCTCTCATCAAAATTTACATCTTGAGTAGGAATTGCATCTATGTAGTTGAACTTTGAATGTTTTTATAAACTGAAACATGTCGACTTAAATGTGAAGTTCCATAATGATTTTTTATCTTAAGATTTTTTTCAATAGCATAATCATGGCCACAATATTTGCACACAACTCTTTCAACTTCATCCTTATCTACACCAGTTTTAGTGAAATATTTCTAAACATTTGAAAGGTGTTTCTTAGGTGTCTCGACACTTCTAGATAATATAGAAGGAGTTTCAGAAACAATTTCGTCATCTATATTCAAAGTCTTATTCATAGAATCCATAATATAATTTATAGTTCATATGCATTAAAACAAACATAAGATAAAAATTAGAACAAAAACATTTAAGTATTATTTAATAAATGTAATAAAACAAAATCTATTATAAAAACTATATTGGTAGATTATTATTTTATGAAATTACTAAATTTCTAAACTATATATTAATAGTTTTAAGAAAAAATGATAAAGTGAATTTGGGATAACAACAGGTGGATTTAGGTGGGCATATGACTTTTATATTTCATGTTTTACACACCAAAGTAACAGTAAAAAATCCAATACAGATCACTTTCTACTAACCTTGGTGGCAAGTGGTGATGTCTCTTTATCCAAAAGGGTAAAAAATGAAGCAACCTAGAAGAAGATCTATCTCCCTATCCTTCTTTAGTCTTTATGTATCTCCCAAAAATCAGGTTTTCGAGCCTCTAGTGGTTCATTGAATAACAAAGTAACACCTGAAAAAGAAATATTGTTCAGCATATAATTAAAAATGAAATATAAATTCATTTACATTTCTCTGTTGTGGTTGAGTCAGTCTTTCTGAAGTATATAAAAACATTTTATATTTTTGTTTGTTATTAGAATCAGCGACATAAAATGATTAATTATTTTCAAATATTAAAATAGATAACAACTAGTTGATTGGTTGAATTTGATGGTAACACAGTATAAGCAGAGTAAGATATAACAACTTGTGCGTTTTGTTGTTTTAAATTGCGTTGTTATCTATGCTCTTGAAACTGTACTTGAAAGTATAGGGTAACCAAAGCATGTGAATTGTTTAAATTTTAAAGAAAGATAAACTAATTATACACGTCCTATCCTATCAACTAGTACAAATGGATAAGAAAAGAGAGGAAGTGACCAAGACAACAACATGTCCATTTTTACCATTTATCATAAACTAAGGTGTGTTTCGAGTAATGTTTTTATAAGCAAATGCTAGTCTTGAGTAATATTTAAAAATATTATTAATGTACTTATGCAATGATTTAATACACTTTAATTTTAATAAAAATTTTATACTTCTCATTAACAACGACCCTATTTTATATTATAATCCAGAAACATAAACTATACGGCAGGGGACATTGGCACAGTGGAAAACCAACAATTGTGAATGTGATATGTAAGTAGCAGGGACTAGTTGGTTTTTGTGGCAATAAACATACTTTCCCTCTAAAAAATTAAAAAATAGGCATTGCTTGTTACTTTTGCGTCTTTTTACATTATCCTACAGGAAAGTGGTCTTCTCACCTTTGACTCAGTTTGTTTCAGCTGCAAGCTCTCTAGATAGCTCAAACAAAAGTTTTTGCTGCAAATGACGGATGATTTCAGAAAAGCCAATAGGAACAAGTCACGTAAATAATCCCTAGAGCCATTGCAACCACTAGTACGACCAAGCCACCAACTAGTGAGGAAGAAGTAGCAGCTCCAATTGCTTTAGATATTGATCTTGTTTGTTGCTCAATTAGTCATTGTGGAGCACACCAGAGCTTAGGTGTTTTGTGCTGCGAGAGTTGAGAATAATGAGAAAATTGAGATTAGGGTTTGTTGAACAAAATTTGAAAGTATTTCCTGGGTCAGGGCCAACCCATGGGTATCCCCACCCTGACCCTGTATGTTATGGGCTAAATAATTAGGGCCAAATTAAATTGTTTTAACTAATATTAAAACATGGCTTAATAAATTATTTTAGACGATACTACAACGATGGCAAGAGTAAAAAGAAACAAATCAACTGGAACATTTGGATTTAGGAGGAAGCTAAGCCCTTGAAAGACTACCCTAATAATTGTAATGCTCTATTTATGTCTCTTATTTTAGTTTCTGCAATATATGGATTAAGTCCTATTTTTCTACCTAATTTTATCAATTAATTGTTAGGATTCAAGTCCACAAAGAGAGCCCAATCCAATAGAATAGCCTCTTGAGTAAGAGATTCTGCGTTAAAGTTCCTTATTTACTAAATGTGTGCACATTTACTAACAACAGCAGAATATTTCACACCTATAAACAAAAATTTATTGAATTAGAGAAAATTCAAATTTATCCTCATTTTTAATACATTAAATTGTAAAACACAGGGAAGAGAGCATTATATTGTAAGTATATAATTGTAAAATTAGTTAGTGTTTATTCTTGTCAATTAATATAAATTTAAATTAAAAAGTTGATATTCTACATTAAAGTAAAAAGTGTAATAGTTCTCAATTAGTTTTTTAAAAGGTAGTGAAAAGAATTATATTTCCATTAAAATTACACAAACAAATGTGAAAAATCATTATTGATATTTATTCATCACGAATAATCAAGTAGTTAAAAGCTTACATAGTTAGTATATTGAAATATAAGATTATTATTGTATCGAATAAGGCACCATTCGATCATTTTTAGTAAAACAGATAACCGAACACCCCTTCGGCCTTACCTCTAGATAAGGGACACCAACATCCTTTCGGCCACACCTTTGGACGAGGGGTACCAACACCTTTTCGGTCACATCCCTGGATGAGGCAGTACTAACATTCCTTCGGCCTCTCTTTTGGATGAGAAGTACTAATACCCTTTCGGTCATATCAAAGTAAATAACTAAACCCTCACTTTAGTCCCTGAGAGAATTTGAGTCCAGCATTTTAGTTCATAAGACATTTAAAATATCACGTTAGTCCCCAACTTCCTTCTTCGTCATTTATTTTAGTCTTTGACGTCAGACCCTATTAAGAAATCGTGATAGAAGACTGAGTTGTCATGTTAAGTGCTATGTTAGAATTCCACCTGACAGAAACGACTTCATTTTTGAAAGCTGTCGTGGCACCTCTAATAGTGAAACAATGTCGTTGTAATTCAAGAACCCAACTAAATGACCTCACCCAGAATACGAATCCCACCTTCCTGACCAATTGTTGTCTTCTCTTCTTGTATTGTGGCAAGATTTGTTAATATAACCACTGCCTTATCAACCATTCTAGCTGCGGGTTCTATTAACTCTACAAGATACTTCACAGCACCGGCTTGCACGATCCGATCCTTGTTTTCATGAAATATTGACAAATTAAATAAAGCAGTGGCATCATCTTTTTCCCCCCAAGGGGTTCTATTCCCTAATAAATCAACCAATGGTCTAATTGCCCCAGACCTCCTTATTCTTATTTTGTTTTCCTCAATAACCGATAAGCTAAAAAGTGTGGCAGCTGAGTTCTTCTTGGCTTCTGGACTCCATGTCTTAAGGACATGAATCAAAGGTTCAATGCCCCCAACATTTGCAATTGCAGTTTTGTTGTCATCACTGATTGATAAGTTAAAGAGTGTTGTAACAAAATTTTCTTGGATTGTCGTATAAGTTGATTGAAGTAAATCAACTAATAAGCTAATGGCACCAAAATTTGAAATCACTATTCTGTTATCCATATTGTGCTTAGAAAGAAGCAGAGTTATGTTGTTGCATCTCTTTTAGTATCAAAAGAATTTCTCTTTAACTGTTCCACTAACTTTTGAATTTAAAATGTTTCACCCCCAAATACAACGACAAACAAGATGTTGGGCAAGGTTCTGGGTGAACTTAGGTTAAGGTTCTTCTTTGACACAAATGAGGAATTATGTGATTAAGTTAGGGCAAAAGGGGCTTGGATCACAACGACATTGTTTCACTATCAGAGGTGCCACGATAGCTTCCAAAAATGATGTTGTTTCTACCAGGTGAGATTCTGACATAGCACTTACCGTGATAACTCAGCCTTCTGTCACGATTACTTAACCGGGTCTAACGTCAGGAACTAAAATGAATGACAGAGAAGGAAGTTGGATACTAACGTGATATTTTAAATGTCTTAAGGACTAAAATGCTGAACTCAAATTCTCTCAGGGACTAAAGTGAGGGTTTAGTCCAAAATAAATTAATAAGTTAATAACTAGTAAAGAAAAGATTAATTATTCAAGCAATCAGGAGGTTAATCTAAGATTGACTCATCAAGCCCATTAGCCCAATATTATACCTATAAAAAGAAGGTAAAAAGGATAGGTAAAGTGTTGACTTTAAAATATTTAATAACATTTATTGCTCTGTCATTGCAGGTACCCTCCCCTCTACGTATAAGGAGAATCTGAAATATTCTACAAAAACGTCATAACAAAAGATAAGAACAGAAGTTGCAGTGAACAAATGTATCTTCACAGGAACAATTATATATTTGAAATTGCACATTTAGAGCAATGAGACTTTATTCTCAAGAACCTCAATCTTTTATATTTTCTTGATAATAACTTTCAAAATTTAAATTCTAGAAGTCTGTTATAATCTGAATTACGAAAATTAAATTTTGAAAGCATAATCAATCTACACTTCAAAAAATTAAAATCTAGTACTCAAATTACAATAAATTTTCAAAAATCAAAGTTTGAAAGCTTGTAAATCAAACTTATATACTTTAATTTTCAAAAGTTAAGTGAGCTTTTGGAATTTAAATTACGAAATTTGGTTAACAAGCTTCCGAAATTTATTTTCCAAAATAAGGAACATAGGATAATTCCTGAATTTTTGAAAAATAATTTACAGAAGCATATTGAATAAGTTTCCAAAATTTAATATTCTAGAAGCGTTGATGACAAGAGTCCTTGCTTGTCTGAAATCATTTTTTTCCAATGAAGAGTAATGATAAACTATATGAAATTGGTAAATAACTTATCTTATTTGAAAGATCACAAAAAAAATGTTGGTGAAGAAAATTGAGAATAATTTTTTAAAAAATTAAGTCGTTGTAAAAAGAAGAGAATGAGATAAAAATGAAAGAAAAAGAAGAAGAAGAAAATTGAAAGGACAAAAAGAGAAATACTTTATAATTGTAATAAGGGTATTTTTTTAAGACAAATTTTACAAAAAAAATTAATACAAATAAAAATAATTGGATGCAAAAAGCAATGCTCTTCTGTGTTAAATTTCATTAAGTTACCGCCATACTTTAAAAGGCCCATGATCTTGACATGGGCCGAAGAAGATCTTTGTTTTAAGAAGGCCCAAAAATGGCAATAAGGAACGCCATTACAAGCCCATTTGACACCAGTACGGCATTTGCAAGTAACAAGAAACAAGTCCGAGTAACCACTTCGCGCGAATTGAAGAGATTGGTGAGCAGAGAAAGGAAGATGCAGAAGCAGAATGAAGAAGCTGATGAAAACAAGAAGAGTTCGGTTGTGATAAGAATACCTTCTTATCAAGAAGTGGTTGAAAGTTCGCAGGCGAGATCCACTCCACCTTCTCTCTTCGTTCCCTCCCAAACCTTTTCTGAAGCTTTCGCCTTCGTCAAATCCTCTGAGTTCTACTCTCCCCCCCCTCCGTCTCTCTCAAGGTTTATGCTTCTTCATTCTCTTACTATCTTTGTCTTCTTCCTCGTTTTCATTCTCACCACTTTGCTTTAATTAATTTTGATTAGGGAAACTGGTAAATCGGACGCTCCATCTTCAACGTCGACATCATCTGCTGCTGCTGCTTCTGCTTCTGCTTCTGCTTCGTCAACACTACCGTCCTCTCAAATCACGCAAACTCGCAATGCAATTCTTGTGAGCCACAGACAGGTCCAATCAATATAATTTATATTTTTATCGTGCATAATATTAAGAAATAAACTGATTAAAGTTTTTCTGATATTATTATTGTCTCGAAGTGAAATTTATTTTCTGATTTGCAGAAGGGAAATCCCTTACTCAAACACATTAGGAACGTTAGATGGACATTTGCTGATATTGTTTGTGATTACTTGCTCGGTCAAAGCTCTTGTGCTCTTTATATCAGGTTATTTTGTCTCTGCTTCTTTTTTTTCGTTGTTGTATAAACTTGCTTGTTTTTCTGGTAATTTTAGGGCCGTGCCACACCGGATGTGGTGAAGTTTGTTTATAACGTTCGTTGGTGTCAAGTCGAATAAACGGTGCTTTCTATTGTAAATTTTGTGAGTTAAAATGGGGTTGGGAAAAACATTTGCTCACTTGTTGAAAATTCATATCAAATTGCTAATCAACAGTGGATCTCCTGGAGCATGATCTGTCGGTATTACTGCGGCATGTATGTGCAATAATTACATGTGACTATGTGATCTCTCGTATACCTAGGGACGTGGAACTTTCTGGTTTATTGTCCTGCTTGTTGTCAAGATTCCTTGTCGCCTGTGTGTGGTTACTTAAATATTTGAGAAGTCGTTATTGTTCTGGCAGTTGGGTTTAATAATATTTATGCATCAACTTGACTTAAGTGGATTGTTTGATGCAGTCTTCGATATCATCTGCTGCATCCAGACTACTTATATTATAGAATAAGGGAGTTGCAGAAGAATTTCAAGCTTCGTGTTGTTTTATGCCATGTTGATGTGGTCAGGCTCCCTTTTATATTCTTATTCAAACCTTTATAGCATATGTTTTCCAATGATCTCTTGAAATTTATACTTTAAATGTAGTTGTTCAATTGTAGACGTCAAGTAGGTGCCTTAGTGTTTTTTCTTATTGATTGCAGGAGGATGTAATAAAGCCTCTACTTGAAGTTACAAAAACAGCTTTGCTTCATGACTGTACCCTCCTATGTGGATGGAGGTGCAATTGACTTTCCTTTAACTGCTTGTGAAGTATACTGAAGACTTTTTTCTTCTCTCAGTAGCGTGAGAGTGTTGCTATTATCTACTACACAATAACAAATTTCTTATTGAATTCCAGTTAGATCATATGGATATTGAACCTCCTATTAAGGAGGAGAGTTTGTGCTAGCAATTTGATGAAGAATATTAATGTGTCTAGCTGTTTTGGTTTTCATCTTTTTCTTGTTTTAGCTGACTCTATTACAGCATATACATCCTGAAAGGAAAAAAGCTTATTGTAATTTCTTGTGGAACTTTTGTTTTAGCAGAACTTGTACCATTTAAAGGGGGCTTGGGATTACTCTAGCATGCATATTAATTTCAGTATATGTAGTAGCACCTGACAAGATTCCTCTTACCTGTCTAATTGATTTTATATTGTTTCATTCTGCTGTTGTTATAGCCTGGAGGAATGTGGCCGTTACTTGGAGACCATAAAAGTCTATGAAAACAAGCCTGCAGACATTATTCAAGGCCAAATGGATACAGACTATCTATCACGGGTGTGGTTGTGTTTTTTTTTCCTCCCTACACATTAATTTATTATGGTTTTAGTAATTCCAAAACCAAAATATTAAGGTTGCACTTCATTAGTCTGAACATGTTCATCAAATGTGCTGAACCTATTTACTTTCAAATGTAGCTAACACATTCCCTTACAACAGTTCGGCATGTTAACAAGACTGATGTAGTCACCCTTGGTACCACATTTGGGGTATGTATGTCATTTTTTAGTACACATACAGACACGCATATTGATTGAATTTATTTGTAAAAGCATTTCCATTAAGCTGGATTCTTGTCTTTTTAGTCTCTCTCTCACATTATGGGTGCATCCATGGAAGATCTAGCTCGTTGCCCTGGCATAGGAGAGCGCAAGGTACAATTGAACTGTGTGTGCATGTGTGTGTAAAACTAATAACTGTGTTGTAGTGATTGATGTTATCTGACTCAATTATGATGTCAGAAATTCAAATTCAAACCTTAACATAGAACTTCGCATTTATTTTTTTGCAAAACTGGTTCAATCCTTTAACCTGATACTGGTTCAACCCAGTGCTCAATCTGGTTCGTACTGGTTCAATTGTACATCAAATGCAGTAGCATACATGGTCTTGTTTGCTGACCAGCTCACCAGTTGAGCTGGCTGAGTCAAGAAAAGTTCTATTTACCACTGGTAAAAGTGGGATAGGATGATGATTTGAACTTTTTTTGGTGGCTGTGGTTGCACAATCAGGTGCCATAGTCCACAGTGATATAAACCAAAAGAAGCCTGAATATTTTGTACACTTTCTGACAACAGGTCAAGCGCTTGTTTGACACTTTTCATGAACCCTTCAAGCGCATGGAATCCAGCCGGCAACCAATTCCTGAGGCCTCTTTCCAGAACAAGCCAGCTAGTCCAGATATATCATTCAGGAATGATGCTGAATTTTCCACCTTGATTGAAGACAATCAGAAGGATGTAGATGATTTAAGCAAACGTAGGAAGAAAGAACCTGAATTGACTGTCAAATCTGCCCTTTCTGCAGCTTTTGCCAAATATTCTGACAGAGTTGGAAAGAGGAACAGCACTTCACAAGTGGAGGAGAGTGAAGAATCAGTTGTTGTCAGAGAATCAGAAGCTGAAAAATAAAATTATTATGAAGTTTTCACTGGTTGTTTAATAATATTCGCTCAAGCAAGATACATCTCATGAGACTTATATAGGCTTGATTTATAATCTCATCAACAGAACCCAAAGTACACTTAGGAGTGTGACTAAGAAAACAGCTCTGATAATTGAAGAGGTAGTTAGTTAGTAGCAATAGAACAGCTGGACTGTTCTCAGCTTAACTGAATTGGAAAGAAGGGGTGCCATAGGGTATAACTAGGAATAGGGTGAAGATTGGATTTTGTTTTCAGTTGTTGAGAGAAGTTGGGAGGGAGAGTTATTGCTCCCGAATGCCCTCAGTTGAGGGATATTCTTGTCTTTGTACAATACTTTAGAAAAAATGGTAGAATCTTGCCTTAAGTGGTTTGGGCATGTATGGAAAAGATTGGTAGAAGCTCCAATTAGGAGAGTAGATCAGATGGATGGTAGCCTTATCGCTGGAGATAGAGGGTGATTGAGAAAAATTATCGGGGAAACCATCAAGATGGATTTTAGAGGTCAATGTATTGTCTATGGACATGATTCACAATAGAATACTAGTGTCATTTAATCCATCTAACTAATCTAACTTAGTGAGAAAAAAGGCTTGCTTCTTGTTTCTGTACATTCTGTCTAACCTCATCTTGTTGAATGTGAGATCACATTGATGCATAACTGTTTGGGAGGGGGGCGGGGAGCTTAGTGAATATAAATTTCAATTATTCTCATTACTTGCCTGTTTTCTGAACTAGTATCTATCAAACTCTTACTTTGGTCTAGAGGCAGTCAGGGCTACTTTTTATCGATTGTGGAAATTGTCCCTGTCCCCGCATATATTTTTACGGTATTGTTGTGGTTGTACTGGTTTGGAAGGGTACCAGTGCTGATGTAGACAGATTTCGGCTTGAGATCCTGTAGGTTTCAATTTTACTATTGAATACAATACAATAAGTACATAACGATTACTTAGTATAAGAAATTTGTTAAAACAAAAGTATATGAATTTTAACCACGTTAGGGCCACTTATCATCTATCTCCTGTCATTTTCTGTCCACGATTTGGATGCATTTATCCACGTTATCAGGATGGCACGACAAAAGTAATTTCTGCATGAAACGAAGAAATATCCGACAGATTGTTAAAAAGGACGTTTCATTCCCAAAGATTCTCAATGCGTTACAAATAGTCAAATACTCTACGGGTGATAATTTCTCATAGTTCATAAGTGTGGCTCTTCCCTTGTTGCTCTGGTTGATAATATTAATTTATCTTGATCTTGATTCTGAGGGACGGTTGCAATGATGATTTTGCTGCATCTTTTTTTGTCGTGGAAATATCAGTTGATATGACTTGCAGGGATTCCCCTTGTGCTTGCGTGATTTTTGGGGAATCCCTCGCATTCAGCCAGGGAGTGATATAGTAAGTCCATGATACAGATCAGCATTATTCCATTTTCTCCTTCACTTCTGTAAGTTCGTACTGCTCTTTATAGAAAAAAGTGAATTAGCTTTCAATATAGTTGGCCAATGGCACCTTTTGCTAATGGCTAAAATTGAGCTCTTTGCCGGATTGAAAGAAGCTAGACATAATCGATCTCATGTGAGTGGAAGCGCAATATTCTTCCATTGGCCCAAAGTGATTCGATATATTTGGACGAATGGTAGTTTGCTTTCAGGCGATGAGTTACGGGATTTAAGAATTTGAACGAATGGATATTAAGTTTCATCATATTACAGAAGCAATGTTCTACACATATCAGCGATATAATTTTTAGGAAATTCATATGCGCTTAATTTGTACCATGCGTCTTAGTAACTTTGTCATCACAAAACCAATCTAAAAAGGTGTTAACATTCCATGTAGATATTAAAATGATGAAGAAAAAAATATCTAGAATTGTACGTTTTCATGAGTGAATGCAAAAGATTTTGTCCTTATTGGCCTCAAAGGAAGATTTGAATTGTCTCTCTCCTGCATTTTCTTCCTCTCGTTTTCGCTGTTGGCGGCAGTAGGAGTGACGGAATTCCGGTGACCTAAGTTGCCAACTTGATGACGACCAATGAAGTGTGATATTGTGCATTTTTTTTTTCTCCTTAATGTCTGTGGAAGCACTTTTTCAGTTTAAAAGAAGGAAAACCACTTTATTTCCAGGCGGCTGCTACTCTTTTCAAACAGAATATTGTAGAAACCCAATGCACACTTAGTGACTTGGACTCGGTGTTTTTTGTTTCTGAAATCTCAGGGAACTGGATGAACTAAGAGATGGGTTCCTAACTAGCGGTATCAGTGATTGTACAACATCTGTCATGAATGGTCTGTAGTCAGCTTCTGGTTGTATGCACATTGCTGCAATGGCAGCTATCTGTAAACCCCGTAGTAGCAGAAGGCAAATTGTTATTTGATGGAAAAATATAATTAGTTCAGGACATATAGTATAATGATTCGAGTAGGAGATAATCACTGATTAAAAGAAACCAAGTTCAACCTGAATTAAATCCTTCTTTGAGTACTGTCCACGTAGTGCTGGGTCAACCATTTCCACAACCTTTTCTCTGTTTGTCAACCTTGAAAGAGCCTGGTGAACAACAAGGATCATGTGTAACAAAAGAAAATATGATCAGTCTTACAAGCTCATTTCCCAGAATCCATAATTAGAAATATGGTATTTGTTACAGTTTAGCTTCCTCATTAATATTCCGAAGGAATAACACTCGGCATTCTTTTGTCTTTTGATTTTAAACAAAATCATTTAGAACATTTGCATGGTGCAAGTATTTACTGACCCAAGAGACAAGGACGTGTTCTCCTGGGGGCCGCTTGATATCAACTGGTACTCGTCCTGTTAGCAGTTCGAGAAGAACCACGCCGTAGCTGTAAACATCAGACTTTGTAGTAAGCTTACCCGTGGAGGCGTACCTACATGATGCCCAAATTCAAGGGACAAATTAAACTTATGCTATAAATTAGGAAGCAAATTATAAAAATATTATCATGAATGGCGAGCAATGAGATTTATGCGTCATAATGAAATCACAACGTTTAAAAAATTACAGGCTGCATGATAGGGACGTGAGTTTGACCATGTGCATGGTTCTTTAATAGTAATATTTTTTTAAGATTGCAAGTTATGTAGTGGGAGTGGGTGAAGAGTGAAGATAAGGCAGGGTGGTTTCAAACTCACTCTGGTGCAAGATATCCAGTGGTCCCCAACACACGGGTGGAAACCTGACCGTTCCGTTTCTCTGATCCCATCTTAGCCAATCCAAAATCTGACACCTTGGCACGGAAATTTTGATCCAGTAGAACGTTGTTACTCTTGAAGTCACGGTGGATCACTGGTGACGCTGCATGTTCATGCAGGAATTCCAGTGCCCTCCCACAATCAAGGGCTATCCTCATCCGGGCCCACCAATCCAACGGTTCAGTTTGATTGTTGGGGGAGTGTAGATGATGGTGCAGTGTACCATTGTGCATGTATTCAAATATCAATAACCTGTGGGATTGGTCAGCACAATAGCCAAGTAACTCCACCAAATAAGGACTGTGCAAGCGGCTTAGGAGATCGACCTGCAATAAATGTCATTTAGTCTTCCCACCCATGTGCTGCATTTGAATAAAGCTCACCATATGAGTTGGCAAGCGGCATGGACTCATCCAAAGATAAGGGCTTTGCATTCCAATTTCATGGTCCCAATTTTGATTGCAAAAGGCCAGAAAATTCGTTTTATAAATAGGAAATGTCTTACTCCACGTATTTTAAGGACCTAGTAATAAGAGACTAAATTTTTTTATTCAGTAATAGTGTACAATTCAAATTACTTGATAACTTCAATTATTTAGTTTTATGAAGGATTTTTTTTTTAATATTTAACATTCTCTGACTTTTAAATCAGTATATTCTTGGCCAAAAGATGCTGAAAAATATGAAAATAATTTATATCCCTGTCAAATACCATTCACTACTCGAGTCAAATGCGATGTCATAAAGGCATAAACTAATATAGGAGCCAGAAAGTATAATAAGGTTGTCACGTGATAGGTTGCAAGACTCCTTCCACATTAGCATAAACTATTCATTACGACATAGAAATTTTCTTTGGCAACCAATAGAAGCTTCAGCTTAACAAAAGACAAAAACAATGTCTCTGAACAAACCGGATCTAATGCAAGTAAAGGAGACATAAAGAGAGATAGAGCAAGTAACAACAAGAGGATATATATATCAAACCATTAAATGAAGTACACTCACACACTCACCTCTACTCTGAAGGCACGCTCCCCTTGCTTGCCGTCACTGCACAGCAACTTAATTGCTGCCAAAGTGCCATCACTTAATACTCCTCTATACATCAAACCATACCCTCCATTACCGATCACATTTGCTTCACTGAATCCATCCGTAGCAACTTCTAGCTCCCTGTAAGTGAACACTTGGACTCCTCGAATTTTAGCTACTGGGGTCCTGCTCAAATTCCCCCCATGAAGGCACCCACCTTTCACATCTGCAATTAGTGTCTCCAAGCATTTTATGAATTAGCTTCTGAATTTTTAAGACCAATAATAAGTTTAAGGACACGTTTGAATTAAATTGAAAGAACAACTAATGATATACTAGCGACAAGTTCATGCGATCATCTACACAACAAGCAATTATAATTCACAGCTAGAAATTAGTAACTAGGATAAGTTTGCAAATATAGTAATTACAAGAAACTGTTTGCAATTAGTTGATAACATGTGCCACTAATTACCTGGGCTAGAATTAAAGTTGGACGTTGTTGAAGCAATGAGCCTGCTGCTTGTGTCATGAAGCACTCTGCTGTCTTCTTCACAAGTTCCACTCTTGTTGGAAGATTTTTGCCTACGGATCAAGAATATGACCAGAAAAATCAATAATAGGACAGTAACTAAAGTGACAACTGCAATGGTTAGGAGAATGGTTTTGGAGGTGAAATGGATATGGTTATGTTTATAGATATGTTTTTCTGAATGTAGGTGGTGCTGTGTGTAAGAATGGTTCTTAGTTGGTGGCCCTTGAGGTACAGTGGTTGTAGGATTAACTTCCATGAGTGACAACTGAAAGAACCAAGTGGAAAAAATGAAAATAAATGTGTTTCTGTTTGAGGTGAAAAAGGTTGGGATGGGAAGGTAGAGAAGAAAGAGATGGTGAGGGAGACTCAGTAATGGGTGTTGTTTATAGTAATAAACAAAACAATGGGGATTGCAAGTATTTTCTAGTTCTGAGCCTCCTTTCCTAGGAGGGTAGGTCATGATCCTTTCTTTTTCTCTCTCTCTCGTGAATATTTAATCAAGAGGTTTTGGTGTACTTCATTCGTCTCTTCTTTTGTTATTTTCTAAGGAATTGTCTCTTTCTTTGTATTAGAAAATCTTGGAAGCTTTTGCACCATCTTTCAGTCTTGCTCTCCCTAGCTGTAATAATTCCCTAATTATAGATTATCTACATTCTGCTTTGCTGAAACAAGAATGTGTTTGTAGCGTGCCTTTTTTTCATTCCTCTTTGGAAAAAGAAAACAAAAAGATAATTATGGTTTTGGCTGGCTTATGAGTCACTTTGTATCTGCTATTGCTGCTGAGAGTGGTCAACCACTTCCACCACTAGGGAGAGTGAAGAGGAAGAGTTAGCCATGTAACTGTGCCATCTAGCAAATTGTCATTTCCACATGTCATTGCCAATAAATAATAATACTACAATCGCCACCTGCAAAAACTCAAAATTGCTTAAACTTGTGCATGCTTTCTTATCTAATAAATCATTTTCTGTTATGTATCATTCTATATGGTTTATTTATTATTCATTTGGATCTAAAGAATAGCCAAAGGAAGGGACAAAAAATTTCAGCATATTTTAATTGGATTGCCCCGATATTAAAATCTCCTAAGAAAATTAGAACATGTAAGACACAATTCAATAGTTATAATATGACTGAATCTGAACCAAGAAATAAAAAAAAATTGCCATTTATGTTAAATGGATATTAGAGGACCTAGTTTTATACATAGCATATTCTTCTTATAATGATAATTTTAAGTATTTAAATATAATTACCATTATATATTAATTTTTGTCTTTAAGCCTGAGAGTCATAATTTAGCTGCGTGAAAGCAAGGAATTAATTCCTTACTGTTACTGGCAGTACGAACAAGAAGTCACAGCTCCCTGACTGTCACGGAAGATTGCCAATCATATGGCTCGAAATCACATGCCTTTCTGTCGTCCAAAAAGTTAAGTCTCCAAAAGACCACATCAAGAAACATTCTCTTTCAAGGTTAAAAGCGTTGTTAATGTTTTTATTACAATTCGTTGCTACAACCTGGGCCTCAGGATTATTTACTATATCAAACAAGAAATTCATAAAAAAAAAGACTTCCCAATAACATTTGCTACAAACCCAAGTATCCAATTGGTTCTTTCTCACCTACCACTGTACTTTCCATAACTAATCACTGCTCTTCCCTCGTTTTCTTTTCATTAATCTCAATATTACCCTTCGCTTTGCAATAGTAGTATTCATCAAGATCACATTTTGTAGGCGTAAAACTAAAATTATCAAGGGAATTGAATATTTGAGGGGTAATACATAGCGTTCCTCTCATGGTACGTAAGTGGAACACTTGGAAAAGCTACTCTCGCTTGGGTATATTTGATGCTTTGTCTAGAAGTGGGGAGGGTAAAACTTTCAGTCCTGGTTGGCTATATGGTTTTAGAAACTTGGTCCTATTGGGTAATCCGGCAATTTTTCAACGAAAAGATAAAAGATTTTATATTAAGGTTATATATGATAAAATCAACTAAAAATTGACAATTTATAATTTTTAGTTGTGAAGCTAATTAAAATCTGTAGATTTGTAATTGAAAGTTTATAGTTGTAATTTATAGAATTAAAATTATTTGACATTGTATAATTAGTTTATTTGTGTTAAATGACTTAAATGGACATGTAATATTATATTAATATAATATTAAAATTAATTATCACTTATTTTATTTATTTATGATTAATTAATTATAAAAATATAAAAATAATATATATATATATATATATATTTGAATATGAAATATGCTAAGTCATATTTTTTAATATAAAATATATCAGGATAAAAGAGACAAGGGAACAGATAAAAAAAATAGAAAAAAAAAATGAACTGAACTATTTAAAGGTGAAAAGAACATGAGACAATAAAATTATTGTATGTATGTGAGATTTTAATTATAAAATAAAATTTATTTTTCTAAAAATGAATGGTAAAAAAGTAATAAAAATATTGGTAGTTAATCTTTTAAAATCAAATACTACTTTAGATAACTTTGTTAGCTTTTAAAAGATATAAGTTCTTTTTATTTTATATGTACCAAACAATTCTACAAACTTATTAATCAAGTCAATAAGGTACAAATTTCTAAATAAATTACAAACAACCTTTATCAAAGATAGCATAAGAGAAAAGCTCCAATATACTCTAATTTTCTTTTAAGTGTATATAAGTCAAATTAATTTTAAATGGTTTGCAAACTTAATCAATTTTAATTCTAAAATAGATATACCCTTGTGCAATTTTTTTTTTTTAAAAAAAAAGCCTTATCCTTCGATTGTACCATGATCAGGTCAATACCAAGGGGGCTTTTCTTTTTTAAAATATTCTCTCTCGATCTCTATTTTATTCTTAACTTATCTGTAGTCTAGTATGTGGCCAAGTTTGGGTGTTCAAGTTAACAGGAATTTTAGTGGTGAAAATGTATTCTTCAAAAACCTAATATTGTAAGACTTTGGCCACACTTAACGTCTACGTTTTTGGTCAACTTTTTGACAACCAGGCTGACGTGTGGTGTAGGCAATTGTTACTCCAAGTCTTGTTCATAGAAGAAGCCCATCTCGATGGATCCGTGATCGCTCTGGCCCAGTTTGGACAACCACTACGACCCATTTTTCTTTGGTCGTTTGGTAGGTCCCTTTTAATCCCAGTAGCAGCACTTTTAGGAATAGGAACTCTCATGAATAATTCAACAAGAATTTCCCTTTTATTTGGGGGAGACAGGTAAGGGAACGAAAATAAAATAATGAATAATTTCTATATACGTTCTATAAATAGTGGGAATTATTTAGTTTTGTTCAACTCTTTACTTGCAAATATTTTATTCCCTCGTTGTAATCATTATATATTCCAACCTTTTTCTGGAGACTGTGGTAACAGAAAACCTGATTATTTTCTCACATGTACTTGATAGTAAAACCTTCCTAAATTCATCGCTTTCAACATGGCAGTTAGTGACAACAGTTGCCATTTATTTTCTTATTTGCCTTGTTACATTGAATCAATGGTTTCCTTACCCAATTATTTGTTTTAAAGGAAAAGGACATCAAAGATCATTGGCATGACAACTAACACTTCCCATTATGATAGAGTACATATAGGACACTAAGACAAATGCAAAGTGCAGGCCTGAGCTTGATTGATGACAATAGAAGTAAATAATCATCCCATTTGGCCTATAATAAATAGTTAGTGATAAGAATAAGAAAGTTAGGTAAAATGTAAGTATTTAATAGTTAAAGCAAATGAAACTTTTTGAAATATCTTAACATTTGCTTATTCATTGTAGCAACCACTAAGCAACATCAAGAGTTTTGGAGTCTCTAAAACTACATAAAAAAATTTAATTGCAGTCGCATTTGTCTACACTTTTTTGCAATGTCAAGGTTTTTTGGACTGCATAAAACCTTGATCATGGTCTCTCATTAAGTTTGGTTGAAATTGAATTTTCTTTAAATTTAATTCAAATGTCAAGCTAAATTCTGGGGATGTACAAATGCACTAGACTCTCCGTAGCCAAGTGGGTACATGAGTCTAAATAAATAAGAAACGGGGATCCCCCAATAACACAATAGAAGACCAATGTGATGAAAGTATTAGAATAGATTTCAATGGATCTCAAGAATTGTTGTGCTTATTTTGGGACAAGTTTGACAAAATGTTTTCTTGTTTTCCTGTAGTATTCTATTGATAGAAGCAAATCTTACCAGGGATAATCTTAGTAACTAGCTGTTAAAATTGTGTGTAGTTACACTGAGTGGATGATATTAACAATTTGACTTAGACTCGGCATTATAGTACTGGTTCAGTTAATTTTGTATTTAGAAGCATAATTTACCTTGTGTTCAGAAATTTTGAATAGTGCACTTCATCAGGATGCTAGCAATTAAATGAAGTTTGAATGACAACCCACGAGTGGGGAACAAATTAGTCTTCTTTTTCCTTTTCCTTTTCTCTCTTTTTCTTCTCCTTTGTTGGCTGATGCTTTCATGTTTTGGCTTGTTATTCATTACAGACAGGCACTCCTTATTTATTTACCGCTTCCAACCCCTTTGGCAAAGTATCAATTCAGTTGTTGATTTTAGTATAATAATATGTTTCATTTTATTTCCCCTTTTATCTATCTGATACATTTTGATTTCCTCTCAATTGCTATAATCCAATAAGTCTATGACAACAATGTGGGATTTTTACTATGTGAGAACGTCTGGTTTTGGTGATGGTGATGGTATTGGTAAGTGAGAAGGGGGAATGAATGCGATAGTGATGTTTTAACATGTCTGCAGATACTAATGTTTCTGAGTCATTTTATTACTCTTCACCAATCTCTGAGAATGACATTGATGCAGTTTAAAGGTATTTTAAACAATGAGTGTCTGCATGTAATGTTTCTTTACACTTCAGTTGAGGATAGGGATGAGGATTATTATGTTATCGTCTGTTGATTTCTGATTATTGTAGTTTGGCAATTGAACACCAGCTAGTTGAATGTGAACTACCTTGTAGATAAATGCTAAGAGAGGTAAGATTCTTATGGATGATGTAATGAATTAGGCCCCGAGACTACGTTGGGCTTTGTTATTGATATGTTATTTAACAATGTTATTGAAATGTCAAATTATTTGACACCTGAAGTTATCCCCGAATCTCGGTTGGAACGACCATCAGATATGTTTCAGTAAGAAAGATTAAATTACAATAATCTCCCTTGAGGTAAAGCAAAATAAGAATAAATCCCCACTACTAACTTGGAATTTTATGATTGTTTTTTTGCTATTTGTTGTTTCATTATATAAACCTCATGTCGTCAAACCGTGTTACTTTTATAAGGGAATTAGCATATGACAACGGAGTTTGTGAGCAAAATAAACGTGGGAAATGAAAATCACATTATAATAGAACATACTGGACTAGTTATTACTGTTTATCCTCAGATAAAATTTTTAAAAATCTAATAAAAATCGATTAGTGGTTAATTACTTGGAATCTGTGACCAATCTGCATGGTCCTCGTATCATTCTTTCATCGTGCTTTTGTTTGCTTGCATTAGAAATATTTTAATAACTTCTCCTAATTTGTATATATATGTGTGTGTGCTTCCACTTGATTTATCAACCACTTATTTTTCCTTAACCATTTCTTGTTTATACACTTGCCCTCTTTTCAATACTAAAACAAAATATTCTTGTACATGTCTATCTGGTTGCTTAAATATCAACTTGGGCTAAAGAATGCACTGGTTGACTAGGGTCTACTCTAGTCTTCTTGTGAACAACAAGAACATCCTTCGACTTCACGCATGGAGTTCTAGATTTCTGATGCAAAAAATTGAGGCATTTATGTTTATTTTTCCACTTTCTATTGAAGAATAAAAATTGTATGGTTGTTGTAAGAATGAATAGTGACAAGAGAGGTTGAACAGAAGGATGTGTATTTTGATTTTTCAAACGAATGAATCATGTTACGTTGCATCGTTGTTCGAGAAAGCAAGGTAAAACACGAGTCAAAGTGGTCAGAGAAGGAGCATTAATGTGGCATTACCTTTTTTTCTGGGTAGTGTGTTGGTTCGTATCTTACATGAAGTAAAACTCACTGCCTATGTGTCTGGCCCTGCTCCCCACACACACTCCCAAAAGAATAAAAAGCCACAACAAAAGTGGGAATATAGAATATCAGCCGCGACAACCAAGTGTAAAACAACAGTTTCTTTCCCACGTTAATATTTTTATCACATTAAAGTTGAATTTGGATCGAACCCTGTCAGAATTTCGAATATTAAGGTAAAAAAATAAAATAAAAAAAGGTACCGAAAGCACAGTCAAGTTTGTAGTCTCAAATCTCAAAACCTGAAGTCTTAATTAGTGTCCTAAAGCAACAAGAAGCCAGTGAGCCAGTAACTATCCTGTCCTTCTCAAGGATTTGAGTCTTTGTGTAGGGATTGCTGCATATTAAACAACAACAATATAGTTGTGACATTCTTCTATTTTAAATAAATCAAACTATTTATCATATACTATAATAGATTATATTATTATGCTATGAATTATATTTTTTACATTACAGATCCATTTTATAGATTATTTTAACTTACTTTCAAACAAAAAGACACGATCAAGCTTTGTGACCTGAAATTTGACTGAGGTTGTGGGCAGACATTATGGTCAAATGGTCATATACATGACAAAACTAGAAAGAAAGTGTTCTGAGGTTGAGCGTGCGTAGTGAGTAATGGGTCGGGTATGGGTACCGGTAGGGGTAGGGGTGTGTTAGGAGGTTAGAATGGGCAGAGATGGTGTGAATGGGATGAGCTTAGCAGGTAGCAGAGGCAATAATTGAATTGGGGGCAAAGCCAATCTCATAAAAGCATTTGTATATGTGAAGTGATTACCCAACAACTCCACTGTACCAAACCGGGCCTTTCGGTTTGGGGTCCCGACCCCTTAATTTATCTGTCAAGTTCATGAACTAGTCCCTGCCTTTCTGGGGCACTTGTCCCTCTATGAAAGGTAGTTGATTCCTTCTGATAAGGACCTCACTTCAGTTCTAATACCCACCGCCAAATATCCGTCACTATCCCCTATTTCTGATTAAAATAACCCCCAAATGTTGTTCTCTTGGTGTTATGTCAAATCTTATTCACTAATAAAAAGTAATCTTCATTAATCAATTCAACGTGACCACGTCCAAGTATACTGTAGCAGTGCTTAAGTTGGGTCACGAGTGTTACTTCCACTATCGTCGTTTCAACTTTCAAGGTTTGCTAATACGGACTTTGAATCATGTCAAATATTTTATATATGCACGATAATAGATCGGTTTATGGATACTACTAGTTGCGTGAATTGTTTTAGCTAAGGTTTGAGGAGCTTAGGGTCCAAGTAGAAGTCAGATTTTGCTTTGTACTATATTTTCAAACTCAAAAGAGTAGTGTTACTTACACACATGCTATCCTATGAACTGTCCACTCTATCACCATTGGCCACCGACCAAACAAATATCTCCAATTGGAGTGGTCGACGGAGCTAAGATTTTGGGGGCTTAGACCCCAAAACGATTTTTACTTTTATATGATATGATATGTATGTGTTTTTATTCCCATTACTTAAAATTTTGGATGTTCACTTGTTTGATAATGAAGAAATGCAACCCTTATTGGCTTTTAACTACATTTTAGGTGGGATATTATGATTTCCTTTGTGGCATAATAATAGTTAGATAAAACCTTCTTCAAAAACAATAATGAAAATAGCAAATTATGCTCATTATCATCAACTATTGGATTGTAACATCTTGATTTTAAAGCACATCTTCAACAAATTTCATGTGCTTGTTTAAACATATTTTTGAAACATACGTTCAACATATTTTTCTGATTATGATTATTGTGTATTTTTTAATCTTTTTAATATTAATTACGTATTTTAAAATAAAGATATGAAAAAGTTGAACCATCTAATATAATCTTTAAATTTCTTTTAATCATATTAAATTAAATCAAGTTTCATATCATATTCAAATCAAAGATTTTTCTTTACAAATCAAATTAAATCGAATCGTGAATATCACTAATTGCTAGTTTCTATGACTTAATTATTTTGCAAATACATGTCAAATTATATATCAATTGAGGAGGTGAAACATCAATTCAACATCGACATTTAGATTAATCAGGTCATTTTCTGGACAGAAAGGATTAATAGAAAACAGCTTTAGACAGAAGCTTCAATCCAGTGAATTATTTCGTTTCGATTGAAACATCTATATGCTAAATTCTAGCTAATTAAGCAAAAAACATTACAACTGTTGAGTTTACCCTGTGATGGGCTTCCTTATCCCTTACTGTGGCTTTACTCTTGCTGGGCCAGGGCCACTTACCATTTTGTTTGTTGTTAAGGAAATCCCTAATTATACACATTCCGTTTTAGCTTTAAAATATTGCATTTAGTTATACAAAATTAATCAAAAATATTTCTTAGCCCTTATTTAAATCTTAATATGTTATTGAATGTACCTCAGGGGTGGTATGCTAAAAGCCAACGCTGTCTTTGGGTTGCACACGATCGAGGTATATATATTGAAGGAAATGTAACCAGACTTTTAATAGTGGAGGTTCTGGAAGAGGGATACCAAGATTATGTGTCATTCCTCTCATAATTGTCACTGATTGAGATATTTCATTATAGTTATAATGTATTTTAATCTTCCATTTATCCAATAGTTACATATTTATGTCACTTGGGTTAACCAGTCCTTAGTCAAATAACTTGTACCTGGATAATTTGGGAATATGAGTTGGCTGACAGATAAGTATTTATTAGGTTGTTCTTATTAGTATGTACCATCAATAATGCAACAAATTTCCTTATTTGGGACTGTTGAATAAAATAAAGTCTTTAGTCAAAATAGTATTTGCTATTTTTTTAAATAAAAAATTGTCATTCACTCACAGAAATATAAAAGTCCAGTAATGTGTTATATAAGACACGAGTAAAATCTATAACTTCAAAAAGAGTTTGTATGTGTTGATGAGAGTGGCACCACACCTAATTAAAGGATCAAGAGGCAAAATCACCCCACTGAAGTGGATAACTTTTGAGAAGCGAATCTTCTATTCCTTTCATACAAGTTGATCACAAGATCTTCAAACAATGGAAAGGGGTTGCCCATTAACTGTTCGGCCATGATAAGAAAACAGAGTTCAAATCATACAAGTGTATAGTACAACAACAACTAAGAATGATAACCATACACTAGTTAAATATTCAAGTAATAGGAATAAAAAAAAAGTATAATGGAAAGTGGAGCAAATTATATGAAAACAAACCAACCCGTAGATCCTAAGAAAACAAAGGCATTTTGATAAACTTTGGATTTTTTTGGAAGGTGTATCCCATGGTGGTGGGGTTGTGTTTTGTAAATTAGAGATATCTTTTACGGCAATTTTTTTAAATTTGAAAGGATAAAAAAGATGATATGAGGACAGCAAATTTCCACCAAGTTGGACTTTTAATGAAGACAAACAATGATTTTGGTTGCAAAAGCAGGGTCCAAACTCGCAGATCATTGTTCAGTGTTCTCTCATACTTTAAAAAATTGTGCATTATTTTAGAGTGTAGTGATTGGCTGTATTGTATGTCAGTACCATCGGGATGAGTTTTGAGAGGTCCCTATGTTCGTTGCTTTTACACACAAACCCAAATCTCGTCTTTAAATTTCAGAATCACTATTTACCTTGACTGACAAGTCTTCTGGTCCATGCTGTCTTGCTTCCTTTGTGAAACTCCAAAACATGTTCTTATTGCACAGTCTTGTAACGGGACATTAATCGATAAACTCTAGTAACTTGTAAGAACACAAATATACGTTACAAAAAGTAATAGTTTAATAATCATTCCCCATAAACAAATAAAAGCAAAACCACATATTTCATTAATTGAGTTGCCCCAGGTTGTTTTTGTAATTTTAAGTTCCAGACTTTAGGAACATGGTTTTATTAAACTTTTAAAAGAAAATTTTTGTTACCTATAATTACTGTTATATTTGATTGTCCCTCGTAGAGAATAATATGGTTAAAATAAAACATTTAATCCAAGTTTGAAATGAAAATCGAATAAAACAATATTACCTCATCAAGACTTAGATTCCAATCACAAATTATAACGTGACTAGAGTATTGTTAACGTAACGCGGCTCAAGATATTTCTTTGAAGAATTGAACTTCTCAAGTAGTTACTTGACTAATGAAGTTGACAGAGAGAGAGAGGGGCCTCGGTTCTGCCTTCACGCAAGGTCACACACTACACAAGTTGTTACAATCCTTTTTCTTTAGTCTTGTTTTTTGGACCAATTTTTTAATTATCTCTCGTTAAAAAATTTATTTAACTTCATGATGAATTAAATTTAGCTTAATTTTTGGGAAAATTTATTTGTGTTTTTGACAAAAATAACTGATTTTTTCTCTTAAAAATAATGTATGTGAATTTGTTTAGAGGCCCATTTGAGGAGGGCCAGCCCAGAAGTTGATGGGCTGAAAAGGATGAAATTCTAAAAAGAGAAATCAGTCACGTTGTCTTTTTTATTTAAAAAGAGAAACAGATATTAAAAAGATATTTGGTTCTAATTATTTAGTGCAACAATGGCAGTATTAAGCTGTCAGTGAGACCACTTTGAAAGCATCACGAGTTCTCATTTATATATAAACCATAAAACATAAAGCCAACTCATAGTCACAGAGAAGCTATCTTAGTTCCAAGCTGTTTATTACCTTGCAGCTTCCGCAATCACCTTCTCTCTTTCTCTCTAAAATGTGACTTTGTTGTACGTGTGAATGAGCCTAAACAGTACGGATATTTGAGCAAAGGAACAAATATAGAAGTGTCCAATGCGTACCAACAATACCCTTTACTCCCTCTAAAAAATAATTCTCAAAACACTAGTCTCACACTCTTTGTTCTCTACTCACTTACATCTCTGTGTTCTGTGAAACCTGCAAGGATGAGTAAACAAGACATGATGAAAATTCAGGTGCACGCTTCTTACTAGTTCTGAGTCTTGTGTTCTTTAAGTTAAAGATAAATCTGTTTCCTTTGTTTTGTTTTTTTGGTCCCTGGAGTAGAGTTTTTATGCAAACTGATTTGTGGTGTGTTTATTTCCTTTATAGAATTGCCTTCTCAAGGTCAATATCCACTGTGATGGCTGTGAGCAGAAAGTAAGGAAACTGCTTCAGAAAATTGATGGTACTTCCTTGGCACGCTTCTCCTACCCACCCTCCTTTTTTATTTTTTTAAATTATCATTTAATGTTGATTTGCTTCATATCCAAACAAACTTCAGCATGATGCTTAACACCTCCCCCTCCCCAATGTTTTGAAACTATCCTTCATTTGATGTTGATTTGCATCACGCGTTACAAGTTTCCAACTTTACTTTGTATGTAGTGTTGTCTTGGTTTGTATGAGAGGGATTAGATTTAAGATTTGACAGTTTACTTTTCGGTTTTTGTGGTAAAGCATAATGGGTTATTTGTTGTGCAGGGGTGTATTCTGTGAACATAGATGCGGATCAAGGGAAGGTGTTGGTATCAGGTCATGTAGATCCAGCTAAACTCATAAAAAAGCTGAAGAGATCAGGGAAGCATGCTGAACTTTGGGGTGGGCAGAGAGGCATGATGTACAATCAAAACCATGCTAGCTACCCTCAGTTCAAGAACTTGCACATAGATAACAGTAAAGGGGGGAAGGACAATAAGTCTCAGAATCACAAGGGTCAGAAAGGTAATGGAGGAGGAGGAGGTGGTGGTGGTGGTGGTCAACTAGCACACTTCCAAAATATCAAAGGAGTGTCAAAAGATCTCAAAGGACCCGCCAAGAATCAGAAATCTGTCAACTTCAACTTATCAGAGGATGATCTTGGTGAGAGTGGTGATGATTTTGATGAATTTGATGACTATAATGACTTTGAAGACGACCTTGATGACTTTGATGAGTATGATGAAGAGGATGAAGAGGAAGAGTACGGTCATGGTCATGGTCATGGCCATGGTCATAACCATGGCCATGGCCAGGGGCATCCTATGCATCATAACAAGATAATGGGCATGATGGCGCCTGGCCTTGGGCCACAAGGGCCTGCTGGTATGATGAATGGGCCTGGAATGAGCATGAACAGCCATAAAGGGAATGGGGGTACGAAGAAGGGTGAAGTCATTGATCTACCTATACAAATGAAGGGCAAAGGTGGAAACTACAACGAGGGTAAAAGTGGCAATGGAGGCAAAAAAGGCAATGGAGATGGGGGTAGAAAAGACAAAGGTGGAAAGCAAAAGGGTGGTCAAGGTGGTGGTGGGGGAGATAATAATAATAGTAGTAACAAGAAAAAGAATGGCAAAGCAAAAAATGGTGGTGGTTTCCTTGTTCGGTTCCTAGGCTTAGGAAAAAAGAGCAAGAAAGGAGGAGGAACCGACACAAAAAACAAGAATAAAAACAATGGAGAAGGAAACAACAAAGGTAAAGAAGGAAAGAAAGGTGGTCATGGTAATGGTAATGGAGGAGGAGGAGGAGGAGGAGGGAAATTGGACAAAATTGACTTTGACTTCCAAGAATTTGATATCCCTCCCCGGGGTAAAAATGGCAAGGGTGGTGCCACAGGCAAAGTTAATAATAACAATAATAATGGTCATGGTACCAATAATGGTAATATGGGTCAGATGGGCCCAATGGGTCCGAGAGGTCCAATGAGTCAAATGGGTCCAATGGATCATCATATGAGGAATATTCCGGCCGTGCAAGGGTTACCGGCAGCCGCGGCGATGAACGGTGGTTATTATCAAGGGATGCAGATGCAGATGCAACCTAACCCTTATAACATGCAACAACAACAACAGCAGCAATACATGGCTATGTTGATGAACCAACAACAACAACAACAACAACAACAGCAAGCAAACATGAACATGTTCCCACCACATATGATGTATGGAAGGCCACATCCATCCATGAACTACATGCCGCCACCACCAATGCCATCACACCCCATGGCGGATCCTATTACACATGTTTTCAGTGATGAGAACACTGAGAGCTGCAGCATCATGTAAATTGGTAGTGACTAGTTTGTTTTAGGTTTCTATTTGTTTCTAGCTTTTTTTGAGGGGTTCATTAAATTTTGCTCTAGTGTTAGAAAAATGTGCAACATTTTAAGATTATTTCACATATCATGTGATGTTTGTTTTATTTTGCCCCGGTCCTGCTTGAAAACAACCCAAGGAGTAGGACATGCTGCCACTGCAAGGCAATGACAGACTCTCACATGGCCTTTGCTGAAATTAAATACAGCCATGCGTCCTGTAATGTATAATTCAATGCTTTAGATTCTCTTGGCTTTACTATTGGCCAAATTTGTGTTCTCACACGTTGCTGATAATATTCAATACTCTAGTTTTAATTTCAACGATGTGCCATGTAAAAGATCTTTTCCCATCACTTTCAATTACTCAAGTTTAATGCTGCTGTAAATAATTCTACATATCTATATTCAAGTTATTTTATTAAAAAAATTATATAAAAGAGATGGTACTTTATTCTAAGAAAAAAAATTACCACTAAATTAAAGAAATTATATAAATATTCAATACCCTAGTTTTGGGGTTCTCTACTAAGATTAGTAGTGTTGCCAATTGGAGTTTTTTGTTGCATTGTGCTTTTTTGAGACTTGTCATGTTATATACTCCACTTGCTGCTTAACCTTAAACACTAGTTTAAGACACAGTTCTGTACTTAGCTCCTTGCCTGCTACTGCTTTCTTTTTCCCCGTTTTTTATTTTGGGACAGAAGTGTCATTTGCAATTCTTAACCTTTTATATTGTTCCATCTATCTGCGGACAGAGCCAAGGGATTGGTGGGACGGTGGGTGCATAACCCTAGGTGGAAAACATTTTAAAGAATTTTTCGTTGACCAGAAAGAAAAGAAAGCATTTTTAGCAGTATTTGAAACGTTCTTTTTTTAAACTTTAGCATTTACCTTCTAAAAAAAACTAAATTTATCTCCTCCAACACAATTTTAGTAAAATTTGTTTGATGTTTAGTAAAGTACAGCTAGTTATCAATATGCTTAGTTTTAAGTAATGATTAATGAGGTTTTTTTTATTATATAAATAAAATAAAAAACAAAATACTTTATATTTTAATAAATTTATCACTTTTAAATACTTAATATAAATTTTAAAGATTGATATTAACATTTTTTCAGATATTAATTATACAAAACATAGAGCTCGTATACATCATGCGGCATTATCATTATAAACAAAAAGTATCTTACAGCTAGCCGCCATCAAAGTTGTAATTTTATCATTTAAAGCCGTTAATTTAGTTTTAACTGATTGTATAAGTTAACGTTCCTTTGGCACCATCTCCATGTGAGAGTTAATATCATAGGTTTTACTAGTGCAGACTTTTGGTGAAAGGAAAAAAAAGTAACATTTCTTGAAGACAAACTACATAAGTAAAGTTTTGTTGTATCACACTTTATCATGTGTAATTGGTACCAAACTACACAAGGTAGTGACAGAAAAACTAAAAAAGAAAAAGAAAATATGTGTGCGTGTTTCTCTTTACAAAGATTAAATGAAATAAAAGGAAAAAGAAAGTGTTTCACCGACTTCCCCTGCAATTGGATATATCAAGAATGATTCTTACACATTCAATGGTAAAGTTAATGACAAATAATCAAATGTGGAGGATAAGTAAGCCATGAAACAATATTTTTTGGGGTACTAGCCATCTAACATTTTTAATTGTTCTATTATAGCCGTGAGCTAAACTATATGGCAATGATTAAGCAATTCTAATATTGTATGCGAGCTTCTCTGTTTGACGGCTTAACCATTCACTTTCAATCAAAGTTTGATTCAGCATATAATGTACAGTATCAATGATTTTTTATATGATTGATCGCAAACCATCTACTAGTGTGGAATATCAATGATACATGGAGTACGTAAAGTGTTGGCTTTCTCGTTAAACCAAGAAAACAAAGTAAAAGAAAAAGAAAAGAGAGAGAATAACCATGAAAGCAGAGGAAAGAAAAGGAGACTTACAATAAGACGAGGACCGAAAGAGAATGCACAGCGTCTGGTTTCAGATGGAGCAAATATTTGTTATATTGGCTTTCCCCCGTTCAAAATTTTTATTATATTTCTACTTTCAACTTCGATCAATTTTAATAGTTCACTCACTTTGTTGATCATGAACATCAATTTCTTTACAACTTATAGCATTAAAATGAGTTTACATTTAATAGATTTAATGCGAATTTAAATATATTGTAACTCATAAAAAATTTTGTTTTTTTACACCAGAATTCAACCCTTCGCCCATTTGATTTTTTTTTTTTTTTAGAAAAATTCAAACTCCAATGAAGTTTTAAATTATAGGAGAGAAAAATATTAATAACATATTTTTGTATAAGCTAAAAATTATTAATAATTAAAAAATATGATTTTTATATTTAATTTAATAAATTTTACTTTTAATTTTATAAATTTATAAAAAAAACAGTTTCTTCCAATAATTTTTTTCCAACTAGCAACTCATCTTGTATGAAATTTACACACACGTTTTGTCGGAAGGAGTAAGTGGGCTTTCTCATCAGTTACACGTAAAAATATGGACTGGCTTTATTGCCAGTTAGCCCATATAACAGCTGTGAACTTGGGCTTATATCTGTTTTGGTCGTCACATTTTTGCAATTAAATTTTTACAATCACATCATTATCGACCGAAAAAAAGTCACATCATTATTTATTTTATAACAATTATTTTATAATTATATCGATCTAAATAAAATGAGCAAGTTGATAATTAAAAATTAAATTTTCAAACGAACATTATGATTTTTTTTAAATTAAAATTTTTAAAATAATTTTCTAATTATTTTTCGGCATGTTTCAATAATTATGGCTAAAATATACATAAAAATCCTAAAAGAGAAAGTGTATGAAGTGCATTGAGGGGGTGTGAGTGTAGTAGTAGAGAGTAGAGCAAAGGTTGAATTTGTTAGGAAGAATCAAAGGAACGAAGAATGCATTCGTATGGTTACAGAGCGAATGGTTTGTTAACGTTCGCCTTCACCTTTGTGGCGGTTATGTGCGCCATGGCTTCTCTCTCCGACAACCTTAACTCTCCCTCTCCCTCTGCGCAAGTCCAGGTCTCTCTCCCTCTCTCTCCCTCTGATCTGTAACTATTTCACTCTTTCCTTAACCCAACATTATTTCATCGTCTCTCTGTATGGCAATTAGGTCTTCAACATTAACTGGTTTCAGAAACAGCCCAACGGCAACGACGAGGTCTTTCTAATTTAAAATTTTATGTTTACTTTGGAATTTACGTTCCGGATTCTGTTAATTTGATAGTAGATCAGAATGGGTCCATATAACGCCTTCAAGGTCAACATATTTGTTATTTGTAATTAGGTGTTTCGACATCGTGCTTAGGGTGAAATCACTCGTGAAAACAATGACAAGAACAGAGCTTTACAGCATGATCAACGTATTATTATCAAAACACAACTTAAATTCAAACGCACTTTGATGGTTTAATTCCTCAACATTTTGTGCCCAAGTATGAACTTGCTTTAGAGCACCGCATTCCTTTTAGGAAATTGCTTCGGATACTTGCTGGATGGTCACGTTTTGTGTACAATGTAAAACACTTCTCTTTATGTTCGAATGGAAACTTTTCAAGAGCACTGACAATGATAATTTTAAGCATCGGATGGTTCTATCCCTTGGAATTTAATTTTATGGTGGCCAGGCATGGCAAAATACTTAATCACTATGATGTGCTGTTTTCCATGCCAAAGATCTAGTGCTTATCTTGTAATATATTATAGTATACACGTGTATATTTCTGTGCATGCGCTGTGAATTTCATCCTGCATATGATCTTCTACAATACTGTACGATACTCTACCCCTTTTTTTATTTATGTATTTCTGATATTCAAAGGCATCTTAATATCTGTAATGAGAAGCCGTTCTATTATTGCAGGTCAGCATGACGATGAATGTATCAGCAGATTTGCAGTCTCTTTTCACGTGGAACACTAAACAGGTTTTTGACTTGAATTTCCATTATTCATTGTGATCAATAATGTTTTTTTTTTGTGCTTTTATCCCTCTTTGCTTCCTAAATGTATGGATGCTGTAGGGTCTAAATTGGGAAGGTTGGATGCAGGATGAGTGAAATTTAAAATGTTGGACTGTAGAGATGTGAAGCATGTCTCACTGTATTGTTACTTTTGTTTGCTCTTCCTTTGATCTTCTGATCTTCCCATCTTAATGGGTTTCTAAATTTCTATGTTTAAGGTGCCTTACCTACTGCTATATCTTATTTCATATCCTAACATCTATAGTTTTGCCCTTCTTTGTGTTTTTCTTTATGTTTTGTACAATATACATTTCTATATAACTATTGGAACTGTTTAGTGTGATAATTGCATATGACGTTTGATCTTGTTAAAACAAATTACGAAGTTCAGTGCTGCCCTGAGATTTAGTTTTACATATTTTTATATTCTTGCAGGTTTTTGTATTTTTAGCTGCTGAGTATGAAACCTCAAAGAATTCCATGAATCAGGTTTGATTTGATTTGATCTGTTTGCTTGCATCTTAATTTTGATATTTAAATATTTGAATAGTTTTGTGATGTCCGTTTCAAGAATGAAAGAACAAAAGGAAGCCATGAGAAATGTTATTGCATGTTATGTTGCATCTTTGGTTCCACTTTACGTATCAAGCTTTGCTATATGCTTTGTCACATATGTTGCTTATGCTTTTGAGATGCCATTTTATAGATATCGCTGTGGGATGGTGTAATTCCTTCAAAAGATCATGCAAAGTTTTGGATTCATACATCCAATAAGTACCGCTTCATCGACCAGGTACACAACTCTTACAAGGATGTTGTTGCTAGCATAGATGCCATCAGATTTCTTTGTGCCTTAATTTTCTCATCTTTTTCATGTCTAGGGAAGCAATTTGCGTGGTAAAGAATTTAACTTAACTATGCACTGGCATGTTATGCCCAAGACCGGCAGAATGTTCGCTGACAAAATAGTCATGCCAGGGTATCGATTGCCAGAGGAATACAGATGAAGCTTTCATTTTTAACGTATTTATGTACCTTTAACCTTTTTCTATAACAGATAAAGGTTAGGGGAAAAAAGGTTGCAATATGGGAAAAAGGATATGCTGTTTGGCAAAGTTAAAATGAAAATAGTTGGAATACTTGAACGGATCTCTTGTGTTGTGCTTTTTTGAAAAAATCTTTTACGCCTGAGTGACCCTTTAGCGGCTTAGCTATTGAAATTACTTTGGCTATATTCTGTGGAAAAAAAAAAATTCACTTAAGACATTTTTCTAGCTTTAAGCAAGAACTCCCTCCCTTTCAAAAAAATAGAAAAGTGATACTTGCACTAAAAGTTTTCCCACAAAACAAGTACAATTTCTCACGCAAATCATTTTCCTTTTCCTTATCGTTTAAATGATGAAGAATTTCTAGTAGCTATTTTTTTTTATCATTAACACGCCATCCAATTGGACTGTAGAAGCATTTGAACCCCAATTCCCTGAAATCAAATGAGATTTATTTACTCTATTTAATGATGTGGCACAGCGTGATATGAGAGCTACTAGATAAATGTGTATAAATCTATTCAGTGGGATCATTCACTGTGGTAATTTTGACTGCAATGAATTAAGTTAGATAAAATTAAAAAATTAACAAATCTTTCATATTTTATTATGATAAATAAAATAAGTCAAAAGACAAGAGTTTTTCTTAGTGTTACTTAAGAAATAACATCATTATTCTGGTAAACGAGGTACAATGATAACAAAAAGTCAAATTAATGTGTTTCGAAGAATAATTTGCATGTTTTTTCTTTCTCCTTTTTGGTGCGAGTGTGTTATTATTATTATGATTATTCTGTGATTAAGTGATTGTCCCTTCAATTTTTTTACGTTCAAATTTTTGCATAAAATTAGGAAAATAATTATTTTTAAATTTTATTAAAATTTAACTTCTTACTATGCTTTTTATTTGTTATATTAATTATATCTCACTTATTCATTATTTTTTTAAGTAAATATTAGTTATTAAAAATTATATAAAATATTAATTGTTTATTGATTTTATAAAATACCAACAATAAATAAATAATATAAAAATACTAAAATATCAAAGAAAAAAAGTTAAAAATAACAATTAACAAAGCATACCTTGTAATGGTTTCATACGGAAAAAGGCGAGTTCTATAAATAAGTTTTCTTTTTGTCGAAAAGATAAATAAATAATTGCTAAAATATTTAATAAATATTTTGCTTAGACCAATTAAAATCAATTTATACTCAAACTTTATATATAGAAAATATACCATGGGAAAAAAAATATAAATTTCTATACGGGACTATTTCACATATTTTTTTAACAATTTTATTGACATATAATTACAAATATATAATAAAAAAATTTTCATTAAAATTGTAGTGTTATTAATGTCAATACGTTATATTTTGTGATATTATATGAAATCAAATAAAAAGCTTACTATATATATATATATATATATTTAAGCACACATTAAAAATATATTTTAAAATATAATTATGATTATTTTATTCAATTAGTATATTTTTTACATTATTAATATTTATATTTTATTTATTTATTTTTCTACTCGTTTTACACCGGGTGTGAGACTGAGAGGACCGTTTTTCTTATTTGTTTAAGCTGTTGAATTAATTTTCAAAATTCAGAAAAATACCTTAATTAACTTGGCTTTGGGAGCCTGCTCGAACACGAGCTACGAATACCGAAGAAATAGTGTCCCTCACTCTCAATGTCTGCTCCTCAGAAATTCAAAGGTAACTACCCTTCCCTAATTTATCGGATGAATTTGCTGTTTGGTCACTCAGAGAAACCAAATCCATTTCCAGCATTTTCTAATTCTTTGAATGATTATTGCCTCGTAATTGCTATTCTTTCCGTTTACGAAAATAATTTTCTGTGCCATTTTGCTTCGAAATTCGAACTGAATTCCATGGTTTTGTTGATCGTTGTTCGTTTTCTGACTATAATTATGCTCTCATTGTTCAGTTTTCGTGGTGGCTCGTTATTCAAATAACTGATCCCAGTGACACATGAAGCAAAATTGGTTTTATTAGTGAAGTTTTGATTATTTATATTGTAAGAAGAGAGAAATGGAGAGCCGTATACCCAGGGGCAGTGAGCCATCAGGGACAAGTTGGACCCCTGCAATGGAAAGCTATTTCATTGGTCTATTGTTGGATCAGGTGCATAGGGGCAACAGGATGGGCTACACTTTCAACGAACAAGCTTGGAATGAAATGCTGGCCTTGTTTAATGCTAACTTTGGATCTTCTTATGGTGTAAATCTGCTCAAAAGTCGTTACACGTCTTTGTGGATGCAGTTCAATGACATAAAGAATCTTCTTGAACAAAATGGGTTTTCCTGGGATGAGAGTAGACAAATGGTGATTGCCAGTGATCATGTTTGGGATGCCTATATCAAGGTGCACCTTATGCTTGCTTGCTTGCATTATGTTCTCTAATTCTCTACCATGTTGCAAAATAAATTGATTGGCAGGCATGCAGGCACACCCTCATGCACAAGCCTACAGAAGTACAGCACCGGTGAACATCAAAGACTTGTGTTTAATATATGCACATAAAAGTGCAGATGGAAGATATAGCCTGTCAAGTCATGATATGGTCTTTGCTGATGACGATCAAGTGGTGAAAGCTGGAACCGGTAGGTTTCTAGATTCCTGTATGCTCCTGAACTGTCTTGCTGATAACTATTCTGTCATACAGTCATTGAAGAGTGAAAATGCATGCTATTCAATTGCCTGGATAAATAAGGAGACTTTTTCTTCCGACAACATGTTTTCAACTTATGCAGCCTTCATACAGCATTATCCTGTGTAAAGATTGTAATCATGAGAACTTATCTATGATAAGCTAGCCATCAATATTTGAGAAAGATCAAAGGGAATCGAAAGGAAGAAAAGGGAACAAAAATATCTCACCTAACCTAGGACCATTCACTAACTGTTAGTATTTAGCCTTGCTGATCCGTACTCCCTACTTTATCGATTGTCCCCCTTTCCTCTAGTTTCCCTTTGCAGTTCAGGCATGGGCTACAATTAGTTTGGATATTTTCTGAATTTTAAAGCAAGCTGAAGTGCAAATTTTTTGTTGTTGATTAAATTTATATTTCAAGAAAAGTGTTGACCAGTATGAACAGGTAATTACTGACTAGAACTACAAATTGCAGGAGTTTCCGTGAGAAATCCAGATCCAGTTACCAGAACAGATTGGACAGTAGCTATGGACTGTTATTTTGTGAAGCTTATGTTGGAACAACTTAAAAATGGCAATAGGATCCGTAATACATTCTGCGGAAAAGCATGGAACCATATGCTTAAGTTCTTCAACAAAAAATTTGATGCCCAATATGATAAAAGCTTCTTAAAAAACCGTTATGATAAACTTGAGAATTACTATACTGATGTAAAAAGTCTACTTGACTTGAAAGATTTTTCATGGGATGAAAACCAACAAAGGATTGTTGCTGATGATTATGTTTGGGAAAATTATATCAAGGTATACAATTATGTCATGATAACCTAATTCATTGTTTTCTCATATTTTACTTTAGTTGTTTATGTAGGTACATCCACATGCTAGCTCCTATCGGAACAAGACCTTGGTTAACTATCGAGACTTGGGATCAATCTATGACAATGCTATGTGCAATGCGCATTGCAATTTTATGCAGGAAGGTAAAAGCAATAGAGGTTACTTACAAGTCTAGATCAATGTACTCAGTCTCATTTTAATTCATAGGTACCAATCATTTATAGCTTATAAAGTTATGATTTCGACTCTACTTAATGTCAAATAGTAGATCCAATACTAAATTTTTTAAATTTTTTTAGGCAAATACTTGACCCTAATATAGGTATTATGTGATAATAGCAATAATTGTTTTAGATATCAACAATAGAAGTGATAATGGATAAAGATGAAGTGTGGAACTGCAATGTATAATTTTTATATTGTCCGTGGTGCTCTTTTTATGTATTACTATAATTTATGTGAGATAAATGCAGGTGCATCCTGATGCTTTGTCATATAGAAGTAATTTTGTTCCAATCTGTCACATTATGTTTGATACATGAAATGAACATGAAATTTTTGAAGGAAGATGCAGTCGTTCTTGCAGTGAAGATCATATTAGCAATGGCCCAATTTTGACAATGGGTATCTCTCTTCTTTACCCCTAAATTAAATGGCGGTGGACATTCTGAACCATATTTAATTGATGGGAGTAATTTACTTCTATTTCTGGTTTGTAGGAGTTGATAAGGACACCCAAGACTGTGCGTTAGGTGACTACTCAATGACAGATTGGACACCTTCAATGACCCGTTACCTTGTTGACCTTATGCTAGAAGAAGTTCGGAAGAGGAACCGGATTAATTATGTTCTCAACAATCAAGCCTGGTCAGAGATGACTGTATTGCTCAAGGAAAGATTTGGTACACAGTTTGACAAAGACTACCTTAAGAATTGTTGTAAGGGTTTGGAAAATATATACCAAGACTTGAGAAGTCTTCTTGATCAGAAAGGGTTCTCATGGGATGAAACACAGCAAATGATCACTGCATATGATGGTGTTTGGGATGTTTATATTAAGGTGAGTTATACTTATTTTTTTGTCTTACTTTTGAGCTTCAATTCTTGGTGGCTGACCTTGGATATACAGGAGCATCCTTATGCAAACTATTACAGAAATCATCGAAAGCCAAATTATAATGATCTATGCTTGATTTATGGAAATTCAGAAACTAAGTTGACATGTAATCTAGCTAATCAGAATTTTGGATACAAGGATTACAGTAAGTTTTCATTTTTACTAACTTATTGTATTTTTTATGTCTTACTTGCATGCTTCCTGTTTACAATACATAGTGATTTTGCTTCACTAATGGAGGGAGAGAGAGTTTACTCAGATTATTTTCCCTTTATTTATTTGTGATTAATATACAATATTTTCACCTAGTATGTATATTAAAAGTATTTAAAAGGGTATATGTAATGCCCATTTCCTTTATGTTCATGCTATCTATATCTTTTTGAAGGCACCAAATTTCAAAATTTTCACTGGAGAAGTGACTGGACACCACCAATGGATCGGTATTTTATGGACTTAATGTTACAGGAAGTGCGGAATGGAAGCATGGTTAATCATAAGTTTGATAGATTAACCTGGAGAGATATAGTGGTCAAATTTAGTGCAGAATTTGGGTCCCAGTATGACAAAGATGTCTTAAAAGGTCGTCATGTGACTTTGAGAAAGAGATTCAACGATATGAAGATTCTGATTAATCAGAGTGGGTTTGCTTGGGATGAAATACAACAGATGATAACAGCTGATGAAAGACTGTGGGATGCTTATGTGAATGTGCTCCTCTCCTTCCTAGTGAATTTGTTTGTTTGTTTTTTGATGTTTTTGCCCATATCAACTGTTCTATAATTTTGCAGGCACACCCTGACATGAATGCATACCGCAATAGAACTCTTCCAAATTTCAATGATTTGTTTTTGATATATGGAAATACAAGTTGTGGCAGAAATTCAAACTATTCTGACTGCTATAGGGCTTCTAAGGATAATGAACTGGGTACTGATATATTTTTTGTTCATCTTTCCATCTTATATAGCTGTCTTCTGTATATTGTATTTAGATATTGGGAATCAGTGCTAAGTCCTAATATATTATATATGATGGAAAAACTTGGTTTTTCTGGACGTACATATCAAAACAAGTTGTTGATTTATTTGAAAACGAAAAGGTACTCAGGAGCAAGTCATTACCCTAACTTTATTAGATTGCATTAATATTGTTTGGGTGTCAAAATGTAGACTAACCATTTAATTGTAATTACTGCTTGGATATATAGATGTTTGGGAGTACAGGTACAGCCATTCCCTAGCTGATGACGAACCTATGAGAATAGCTTGGACAGTGAAAATGAACCATTATCTGATTGGCCTTCTATTGGAGCAGTTGAACAGAGGGAATAAAATTGGTGATACATTCAGTAAGAAAGCTTGGTCCAGGATGACTGCATCTTTCAAGAGAGAGTTTGGACTTCTTTGTGACAGAGATGCTCTAGAAAATCGGTATTTTGGTCTTATGAGAGTCTATAAGGATGTCACATATCTTCTAAATCAGAATGACTTTGCCTGGGATGAAATTGGGCAGACGTCAAGGGCAAATGATATTTGGCAGGCATATTTTGAGGTGCATTACCTTTCCATCGGTTTTATATTAGGTATTTCTTTTGGTTATTAATGGCAACATATATATATTTCAGGAAGGGACTTCATTGACTCATTACTCTCATTTAACACAACTACCTGCTTTCCATATGCATCTTATGGTTAATGACTGCATTGGCAATTATGCTTGAGATTGGTGCAGCTTGTGCTCTGTGTTGGGCATTTTAATAGGCCAACTATGGAATGACCTAATAGATATATTTTAATGGTTGTGAGGAGCTTTGATAAATAATTTTTGCTAGCTGATATTTTGCAGGAGTATCCAGATGCCGTTACTTTTGGAGAGACCCTACGAGACAATTATAGTGATTTGTGCTTACTTTTTGGGAATCTAAATCAAAATAGAAAACTGGGCCGTGTGAGAATGAAATTGAAGACAAATAATAATAATAATAATAATCTTGGGATGGAGAGTAACGAAATCATAGGAAACCTGCAATCTTCAGCTAGGGAATTTAAAACAGCTGATGGGAGAAGAAAGCGAAAATCTCAAGCTGTGTTGACTTCCTCAAATGGTAGAAAAATTCAAAAATTCGTCCTAGGTGAAATGCAAGAAGATTTTGAAGAGAAAAAAGACAACTCAATAGAATGCATAGTTGCTGCACTTCAAACTGTACCAGACTTGGATGATGAGCTCTTCTTGGAGGCTTGCTTACTTCTAGAAGACGAAAGGAAGGCTAGGATGTTCGTGGCTATGGATGCATCTGCAAGAAAAAGGTGGTTGCTTAAAAAGCTTCAACGGTAGTACCAATTTGATTGTGAATGTATGAAGTCAAAACTTTGTTAGTTTCTTAATAGAACTTGATTTTGGAGTAAAGCCAAGTTTTCAAGGGAAATGTTTAGCATAATTTACTCATAACTAGTGGAAATGATAAAATATTACACGTGTTAGGGTTCTGAGAAGTAAGATCAAGGAAAAAACTAAAGAGTATTGGCAATTTTATTGCTCACTTATCTTTATTTATAGGATCTATTAACCATATTAACTACTAAGTAATAGTTGACTTTTTCCTACCCTTCCTCCTAACATAAATCTTCCACACTTTATAGGTCTTATATTAGTATCAATCATATGTTCTTCTTGCCATGGTTCTATGATAGAAACAACCTAAGAAACAGCAAGAAAACTGTCTGATATTAAGGAAATCAGAAAGAGACAAATGCAGTAACAAGAATGGTAAAAATGGAGCACTAAGTAGCTCCTACGCTCCAAGTCCTAATTCAAAAAAATTTCCCCTGCTCTTTTTCACTAGCCAACAATTATACCCTTTTCTCATAACAGAATGTTTACTAATCATTCTCTCACCCCGCCCCTGAGCATGACACACACACACACGTCTTCACAGTTAGTTAGGATTGTGCCCACCTGGTTCACACTCCTCTCCTAACTTACTGTTTCTCAAGTTGCCCCTGAATTTCCTTCTTTTATACACTTTTATCCCATTCGAAATTCGATCCCTAACAATACCTCTCTCTTGAACTACCACCTTGTCCTCAAGGTGGAAGTGAGGAAAGCTTAGTTGGATGTCAGCTCCCAATTCCCATGAGCTCTCAAACTCTGGCATATCTTTCCACTGAATGAGAACTTCCAATCCTCCTTGTGGATTTCTTCTTACTGCCATCATTTCAGCTAGTTGTAACTTCAGCTTTCAATCTTCTGCAAGACCCATTGGAAAAGGCTGGCTCTTGACATCGGGGGCTATACATTTCTGGAGTAAGGAAACATGAAAAACTGGGTGTACCATGGATTTAGCAGGCAATTTAAGTTTATACGCTACCTTTCCAATTCTCTCCAGCACTTCAAAAGGTCTATAGTATCTTGGGCTAAGTTTCTGATTGACACGACTGGCCAAGGAACGCAACCTAAAAGGTTGGATCTTTAAATAGACCTTCTCTCCTATTGCAAATTTTACATCCCTTCTTTTCTAGTTTGCCTGGTTCTTCATGCGAACTTGAGCCATGTCTAGTTGCCATTTGAGCTCATCTAAAATGGCATTTCTTTCAGCCAACAGGTGGTTTGCTTCCTCCACTGCGGATGGGGCTACATCTCCCTTGATCAATGGCGGTGGTTCTCTTCCATATAAACTCTTGAATGGGCAAGTATTGGTGGTTGAACTGTAGGTGGTGTTATACCATAATTCAGCCTAACATAACCACTTTGGCCATTGCTTTGGCTTGGTCCCTGCAAAACACCTTATGTATGTCTCCAAGCACCTATTGACTACCTCCGTTTGTCCATTCGTTTGTGGATGGTATGCAGAACTAAATTTCAATTTAGTTCTTGCCTGCTTAAATAATTCAATCCAGAAAGTGCTCATAAAAATCCTGTCACAATTAGTGACTATTGATTGCGGGAATCTGTGTAGTCATACCACTTCCTTCACAAAAATGCTAGCAATGTCCTTCACTGAATAAGGGTGTGAAATGCTAACAAAATGGGAGTATTTAGTAAGGTTGTCTACCACTACCAAGATAGTATCCACCCCTTGAGCTTTAGGGAGAGCCTTGGAACGTCTCACCTCTTTTAGCAATCTCGACCTCAATTTCCCTCACTAATTACATTGGATGTCGTCTAGTTAGTGGGTTTAGAGTTCATAATCACAATCTGATTTCTTCTTTCAACCCGCCAACAAAATACCCAAAGGTACTGAGCCTCAGGCAGCCTTGGAACTTGAGTGGCTAGAGCTTCAAATGCTTCAATGAACTCTTCCATAGAATCTTCTTGCTTCAGGAACTTCAACTCCTCAAAAGAATTATCTAAATGATCGCTCCCAACCCTAACGATCAAGGCCTGTTTCATATTATACCATATGGGGTCTCCTCTTCACGTCACAAATTGAACCAATGAATCGTGGTTCCCTTCGTACAAATCTTGGCTAACTTCACTTTCATGGCCTTACTTGTCCATGCACTTCAAAAGAAGTCTCTGCTATACAAATTCATCCTATAGGGTCAACACTATTGAAGGTGGGAAGTTCCACCTTCTTGGCGAAAGAATGAAACTTAACATCAATGTTTCCTCTTCCTGCATGCTCCACGCGAGCCCATGTATGATTGGTCTTTTGTTACCTTAGCCTCTGATCTTCTGTATCTCCTTCAACAATTTTTTTCATGTAATGTTTATCTCCCTTATCAAATTAGACAACGATTTTTGCAAAATTTTGATGTCAAGATCCTCTACCCTTTCATTCATTCTTGTTGACATGGGGAATTGTATTCGACAAGTTGGACCAATTTTAGGGTTTTGAGAAGATCAAGGAAAAGACTGAAGAGTATTGGCCATTTTATTGATCACTTTAAAAAGAATTAGGATTACAAGAATCTCGTAAGCTCCTGAACAGAGAATGACTTCTCCTTAACACCATGTACAAAAAAATATATCCCTTAAACTATAATCTAACTCTATAAGATCTATTAACCATATTAACAACTAACAATTGACTCTTCCCTACCTTCGTTCTAATATATATAAATCTTCCACACTTTAAATCTTTTATTAGTATCAATCGTATGTTCTTTTGTCATGGTTATTACAACATGCAGGTGAAGCACACTAATTTCTTATTTCAAATTAAAATCTTGCATCATAATTCCTAATTTTTGTCTTATATCCCATGCGTTTCATAGTTATAATACTAATATTTATGTAACCTCTTTATAATTATTAATAATTATAAAACAATGTAACATTATTATTATTATTATTTGTTATTCTGTATCATTATTATTTTAATTTTATGATTTAGGAATAGATAACTGACAAACAAACATGCTCAGTGTTTTCCCAACAATGTTCAAATAACAAAAGCCTAATGGTCTACTGTGCTCTTTGACCCACTTCATCTTATCAAGAAAATGAACAAATTCACACTAGAGGTAAAAGTGGTAGATTCCATGAGCATTACATATAGTATAAATATGTGGTCTATATGCCATATTTACATAGCTTTATTGTCTATCTAGTGCCTGTCATTTTAAAAAAATTTTTTTGTAAGGTAAATACTTCCTTTATTTTGGTCTTTTTGGAAAAAATGTTTTTATAGGGTAAATACATCCTTTATTTTGGTCTTCTTGGCGTTTGAGTATCACAAACATTACACATCATCATATCATTATTGACTAAATCAATTATTTTACAGCACTTGTTTCAATTAAGAGTTCATAAGTTAACTTTAGAATAATGCCATTCAAATTTAATTTCCTTACAAAAAGATGTATTATAATCATATTTGAATTATCATTTTAATTTAAAAAAATGAAAAATACTTCAAAAATTTAATTAACTAATTTTAAAGAAAAATAAATCATTTCAAATAAATAATTTTAAGGTTTTGACACAGTATCCCAACAAGCACATAACTATGAAACTAGACTAAACACTCAACACTCATTTGATCCCTGAAATAGTTAGTGTCAAGCATTTTAGTCCATGAAATTTATAAAATGTCATGTTAGTCCTTGACTTCCATCTTTGGCGCGCATTTATGTCCTTAGACTCAAATACGTTAATAGATAGTAATAGAATGCTGACATGTCACGTTAAGTGATACATAATATTGATTACATGACAAAAACGATATTGTATGCAGTAGGGTATACATATTCATTTCATTTTGGTCCTTGAGATTATCATTCGTCTGTCATTTTAGTCATTGAGATTGTCATCGACAGACATTTAAGTCCTTGGTTCTTAAAACCTTTTAATTATTTATCATTCTTTTTCTTTATTTTCCTGTAAACTACCTTTTTCAGCTACAAGATTTTAGTTAGCTTACACAAAAATGCTCCTCATCGAAATCTCAAAGCTATGTACCAGAAATTCTCAACTGTTAATAAAGGAGGTGTCACTTTCTTACATCAACGGGAAGATATTGAAAAACATTTATAGCATCTTAATGCATGCTTGATTCCAAAGAAATTAGAATATGGTTTGTTAATTTGGATATGCATTCGAACCAAATTAACACAGATCAAAACACTTTTAATCTATTGGTTGGACTATCTCACATTTTGAATATCCTTAGGCATAATGATAACTCTCTTGGCTTAATGGCGCAGAGGTTGGTGTCCTCAAAGAGACAAACAAGATAAGCTTCAGCAACTTCTTGAAGAGTAGAGACGACACTGCTCTAAAACCTAATATCAGCTTTGAAATGCTCAGTGATTTCTCTCACCAGTCTTTTGGAATGGAAGTAGACTAAGACTGGTTATGGTGAGAAGGTAGCTAAGAAGGGTAGTTTTTAGGAGAATGAAGAAGAAGAATGATGGTTAGTTGAAAGGTTTTAAGAATTAGAGACTAAAATGTCTGTCGGTGACAATCTTAAGAATTAAAATGCCAGACGAGTGATAATCTCAATGACTAAAATGAAATGAAAATATATACCATACTACATAGGATGTCGTTTTTACCACGTAATAAATCACACATGTCAGCATTTTATTATTGTCTATTAATAATGTCTAAGTGTAAAAACTTAAATGCCCGACAGAGATAGAAGTTAGGGACTAACGTGACATTTTAAAAATTTTAGAGACTAAATGCTTGACACTTACTATTTCAGGAATCAAAATGAGGGTTTAGTTTATGAAATTACTATGGATGTGTATAAAAAAGTTTTAAAAAAATAGATGTAGATTATAGTAGTGATACTGAAAAAGTTAGAAACTAAAAATATTATAATAATGACCGCTTTAATTAATTTCAATATTTATATAAGTTGTGGGAATGGATAGATGTAGATTTTCATGACTTTAATAAGTGGTCTTTTCTTTAAACATTAACTACTTCCTCTTTTAACAATTATAATATAATATAAATTTTTTTTTCTAAACATCAACATTTTATTAAGGACTAATTTAGAGTACAAGGAATACTTTAACTCATTACAACTCTAAAGAAAATTAACAATACATGTGAAGGGATCATTAATCTAATTTACCTATACAATCAATCTTTCCAAAGGTCTTATGCAAGCCACTTCAAAGATACATATCCCAAAAAAACTTTGATCTATTCATAGAATTGTTTTTCATAAATTTAGATCGAGTTCGTAACTTGAAGTTGGAGCTATGCTTCTTCTTCTTCTTCGCCTTCCGAAGTGCACTCCTAACATTAATTCTGATAAGTCTGTAATTAGGCCCTCTCTTACAGCCTATATATTCATATTTGATCTTTATTTTATTTGGATTTTACACTAATTATATATTAATTATGTAGTTTGGTATAAAGAGGTCGCAAGTGGATTTTGGGTGCATTCTGGGTTCAAATTGATGGAAAATTAGAGCTTTGCAGCAATCAACACGCCTAGACTCATTCAATAAGCACGAGGTGCTTCAAGCCCATGTATGGCCGTGCTTAAGGCCTTGCACGGCCGTGCTCATCTGCGGAAAGCCCAATTATGAAGAGTCTTTAGGGTTTTCAAACCCTATTAAAAGGGAGACCTCAGGCCTCATGCGTGACACCATTTTTTTTACCTTGACTTTTACTCTGTGATACATCTCATCTTGTCTCTCTTGCACGGGATTTTTGACACACTCTTGGTGGGACTTAGAGTTTCGAGCAACCATACTTGAAGACTGGAAACTCATCTCATTCTAGTTTGCTATTTCTTTTGATTATGACTTTGTTTATGATTATTTTAGTTCTTTTCTTTAGCATGAGTAACTAAGTCCATAGCTAGGGTTATAAGAACTATTGTTCATGAATTTATGGGGTTTTGATATTTGAATCTAAATTTGATTTCCGTTTCGTGATTAGATTTTATCCTATTGCGCTTCTCTTTTAATCCTAATGAATTATATTGTCAGGCGACCGTACCTCGGTTAATTAATAGATCTATAGGGTAAAACGAGACAAAGGATTAGGTGGACCAAACTAATCTTTCTCTTCTAATCATTATTAAATTAACAAGTTCATAGATTTCTTAAGCTTTCTTAAATTGATGTCTTGCATGACCATTGGGGATGTTAATTTAGAGAAAAGAATATTAATATTACATGACCATCGGATATTAATAGTATTCATATGAATGATTAATAATCACAAGAAAATTGGATTTAGAGTTAAATAGAAAAATAATATAAATGATTGAATGAGAAAACTCATATGCCCTACGTTCCTCTTCAATAAGTTTAACTAAGACGTGCATTGTATTCTTTACTCTTAATTTTATAATTGATTTTATAAATTCTTATTTTAATTAATTTTGTATCTTTGAAGCTTAAATAATTGAATTAGAAAATTCTTAGTAATTGGAAAACAATCCTTATGAGAAGATATTTCGAGAACTTAATTTAAGAACTCTTTATTACTTCTCGATAGGTACACTTGCCCTCCAAACAAGTTTTTGGCGCTATTGCCAGGGATTGCTTTTTTAATATTAAGAAAATCTCAAATTTAATTGATTTGAGCAATTTGTGTTTTTCTTTATTTTAATTCTATTCTTGTTTATTGTTAATTTTTTTATTTTATAATTTTTGTTTTTATTTTATTTTATTTTATTTTATTTTTTTATAATTCTTTCTAGTGTATGCTCACTCGTTCTAAATGCTCTATAACTTGTTTATTTGATCCGAAAATTGAGAGAACAACGCGTAGACAAAGAAAAAAAGTGAGAGAGTAAAGAATGACAGAGGTAAGAAGATCAATTCAAAATTATATAATACCCATTGCTAGAGGCACTTGTGGAAGCATCGTGGCCCCTAATGTGGAAGCCAACAATTTTGAGTTGAAACCAACACTCATAATCATGGTTCAAAATTTCATACAGTTTGGTGACATGCCTAATGAAGACCCCAATCTTCATCTGACAAAGTTCTTCCGATTGACGGATACTATCAAATACAATGGAGTCTCTAACGATGCTATTCGACTCTGCCTTTTCTCTTTCTCAATATCTGAAAAGGTGAATGCATGGTTTTCTTCACTCTCGGCGAATTCCATCACAACTTGGGAGGATCTCACTCAACAATTCTTAGAAAAATACTTTTCCCTATCAAGGTCCTCTAAGCTTATGACGGAAACATGTTGCTACCAACAACATGAAGTTGAATCTTTATTTGAGGCATGAGAGCAATTTGGAGAGTTTTTGAGGAGATGTCCTCATTATAATTTCCCAACATAGAGACAGGTGCAAACTTTTTACAGTGGCTTATCAATTTTCGCCAGGGCTACAATTGATGCCGCTACAGTAGAGTCCCTCATAAGAAAAGATCCAGATGATGCATACAAGCTAATAGATGAGATGACATCTTCCAGCTTTCAGTGGCACACTGCTGACTTTTACGACATCAAGAAGAAAGAGACTGCCCTGGTCTACAAATCAGAGAGCAACAACCCACTAATGAACCAAATGGCAGCTCTTGTAAAGCAACTAGAATCTTTAATGAAGGCTTAAGAACAACCTGTAAGAGCTCCTACAAGCACAGAATTTAAGCAAGAGAAGGCAAATTTCATGGGTAATCACAATTTGGGTGGAGGAGTAATCCTCCTAACTCTCGGGGAATGGCTTTGGAAGTCAAAATTCAAGCATGTATCGCCTTCCCTATATGCAAAATCAAGGAGCAAGACTAGAAGGGAAAGAAACTCCTAAATCTCAGTCCAACTTTCAAGAACAGATGATGCAATATGTGCATTACTCTGATAAAAGGATGACAGAGCTTGAATCTAAATTCGACCAATATATTAAGAGAACTGATAAGAAGTTCACAAAAGTCAAATTTGAAATACAGGCCAACTCTTCTAAGATGAGCGCACAATTGAAGCAAATTACGAACCTGCTAAGTCAAAGAATGATGGGAACACTACCATCTCAGCCTGATCCTAATCCAAGGGAGCAATGCAATGCCATCACCCTTAGAAGTGGAAAAAAATTACAAGAATCGCAAAACAGAGGCACATGCACGTCCATGCTTACTGAGAAGCACGCCCATGCTTACTGATGAGCATGCCCCTGCTAAAATTGAAGCATGATCGTGCTTCTACAAGCATGCTTATGACAACGCTAAAAGCACGGCCATGCATCACCATGAGTAAGGTCGTGCTTCAAGCAAAGAGCCTAAAAAAGAAAAGAAGGACGAGCCTCTTCTTCAACCAAAGCTCTATGAGTCTAAGATACATTTCCCACAATGGCTGCAAGGTCACCCTCCTTATGATGAAGAGTTTCATAAGTTCTTAGACTTATTGGATATAGTGCACATCAATATGCCTTTCATTGATGCTATTTCCAAAATGCCAAAATATGCTAAATTTTTAAAGGAGATTTTGACCAATAAGAGGAAGTTGAGAGCACATGAGACTGTGAAGCTCACCCAAGAATGCTCAAGTATAGTCCTTAAAAAACTTCCACATAAGCTTAAGGACCCAAAGAGTTTTACTATTCCTTGCATAATTGAAAAAACTCATTGATAAGGCTTTATGTGATTTAGGAGTATGAATCTTATACCTTATTCTATTTTCAGAAAGCTTGGAATACATAAACCTAAGCCGACCTCTATGTCACTTCAGCTGGCAGATAGGTCAATCACATACTCCAAAGGCATAATGAAAAATGTACTTGTAAAAGTTTGAGAATTTATATTTCTGGCTGACTTTGTGGTACTTGACATGGAGGAAGATGATGACGTCTTCATCATACTAGGGAGACCATTCTTGGCCACTGCAAGGGCCATCATAGACGTACAAGAAGGGAAGCTCACACTGAAGTCAGATGATGAGGAAGTTGTATTTCAAGTTTTCAATTCTTTCAAGTACCCTTCTAGCCAAGAGTCCTGTCACTTTGTGAGCACTGTGGATGTTGCTTCTCCTCCTCCAAGTTATGTGAAGCATGGAACCCTAAGAAGAAAGTCTAAGAGGAAGCAATATAAAAAGAAGGAAAGACAAAAGCTTAAACCATCCATTAATAAGCCTCCTAATTTAGAGCTTAAATTTTCTTCTCTTTATTTTAATACCCATCTTATGAATACTTTTTCTGATGTAATAGGTGTTGGGGAGGCAAAGCTGTTGGAGAGACGATTACATATCAAGGGAGTCACCTCTGAGACTCATGCCTTCTTCCCACCACAATTTAACAGGAACGTCAAGCTTGTGACGTTAAACAAGCGCTCCCAAGAAGCAACCTGTGTCTTTTATTTTATTTAAATTTTATTTCTTTTTGTTTATTTTAATTTTTCTATTGTTATTTTATTTTTAGAATAAAGAATAAGCATATTGAAGGATTACAAGAATTGCGTTGATTGTTCCTGCACACTTTTGAGCTCTGATATGAAAGCACGCCCGTGTTCATCCCATATACGGCCGTGCATTCAGTTGCAGTTGTGAGAGAAAGCTTTAAATCATAAGCATGAGCATACTTAAGAATTCAGCATGACCATGCTCCCTCACCTGAAGCCGTCATACCAAGAATTATTAGGGAACCTCTTTCCTTTTATTCAATTGCCCTATTTGCATACTTTTAATTTGATTGCTTTCAAACATTGAGGACAATGTTTTGCTTTAAATATGGGGGAGTAGTTCCTAATTATATGATTGTTATTGCATGTTCTTGAGTAAAGTGCCTATGCTATTTGTTTTGGATAATTTAAAACATTTTCTTTCATGGAACCTAATTTTTTCGGATAGAAGAACATGTTGAGTGATTATTATTGACATTATACTTTCATTTGGAATCTAATAGTTAGCTAAGTTCTTTATTTTTATGTTCTACATTAAACTTTAACCCACATATGTGAGTTTTGAGTCTTAAAGGAAATTTTATCTTAATTTAATTAATTGTACCATTTTCCTCATTGTTTTGTGTAATTATCTCCTTAGAATTTGTGCTCGAGAACTTGACTTGGAATCGAATTAAGACTTCTCTTTTTAATTGCATGTTTTTAATATGATTGAGATATAATAGGATTTTTATTCTTGGCCTTCAGCATGTTTGAGATACAACTAGTTGTCCACTTTGAGCTTTATTGATTTTCTTAGTCCCTTGCATTAAATTTATAAAATATTTTGATGATCTTGAATTTATAAATGGAGCAATTGAGTTGTTGAATAATTTGATAAATTCTCCTCTATATCTCTCATATGCAAAAATAGAGAGAAAATATGAAAAATAAAATGAAAAAAAGAAAAAAAAGAAAAATTGTTATATATGATTGAAAGGAGAGAGGAGTAAAGATATTGTTTATATACAAAAAATATAAAAAAATTACTCCAAGAACTTTATTTGTAAATTTAGGGGATGTTTATAATTTTTATAATTTATTATCCTTTTGTATATCCCTTCCTTTCATTTATCTCACCTCAACTACTAGAACCTCTTGGCCACATTATAACCTGAAAAAGACCTCATAATTTTTACTTGCATTTAATTTATTTAATGGAGTTTTGATTTATAGTCAAGCTTATGGTAGTACACTTTTTCTAGGAGAAATGAGTGATATCTCATTTTGTCTTTTAGTGAGAAAGGAAAGTAGAGTACCTTAGTTAGACGTTTGAATAAAAAGTATGAAATTAAAAGATTCTAATTAGGAATCCTTTTGATTGCTTATACTCAGTGATATTACTCTTGTTGCTCTCTTTATCTTCTTTCTCTCAGGTTCCTTGTGTAGTATTATGTTTCAAGTTATTATGTTATTCTCTTAACCAGCACTTTACTTGAGGATAAGCAAATATATAAGTATGGGGGAGTTGATAAGTTTGTAATTAGGCCCTCTTTTACAGCTCATATATTCATATTTGACCTTTATTTTATTTGGATTTTACACTAATTTATATATTAATTATGTTGTTTGGTATAAAGAGGTCGCAAGTGGATTTTGGGTGCATTTTGGGCCCAAATTAATGGAAAATTAGAGCTTCGCTATAATCAACACACCCAGACCCATTTAATAAGCACGGGGTGCTTCGAGCCCATGCAGGGTCGTGCTTAAGGCCTTGCAAGGCCGTGCTCATCTGTTGGAAGCCCAATTATGAAGAGTCTTTAGAGTTTTCAAACCCTATTAAAAGGGAGACCTCAGGCCTCATGCGTGACACCATTTTTTTTACCTTGGCTTTTGCTCTGGAATACATCTCATCTCGTCCCTCTTGCATGAGATCTTTGACACACTCTTGGTGTGACTTGGAGCTTCGAGCGACTGTACTTGAAGATTGAGAGCTTATCTCATTCTAGTTTGCTATTTTTTTTATTATGGCTTTGTTTATGATTGTATTAGTTCTTTTCTTTAGCATGAGTAACTAAGTCCATAGCTAGGGTTATGAGAACTATTGTTCATGAATTTATGGAGTTTTGACGTTTGAATCTAAATTTGATTTTCGTTTCGTGATTAGATTTTATCCATTGCGCTTCTCTCTTAATCCTAATTAATTATATCGTTAGGCGACCGTACCTTGATTAATTAATAGATCTATAGGGTAAAACGAGATAAAAGATTAGGTGGACCAAACCAATCTTTCTCTTCTAATTGTTATTAAATTAACAAATTCATAGATTTCTTAAGCTTTCTTAAATTGATGTCTTGCATGTCTATTAGGGATGTTAATTTAGAAAAAAATATTAATATTACATGACTATTAGATATTAATAGTATTTATATGAATGATTAGTAATCACAAGGAAATTAGATTTAGAGTTAAACAGAAAAATAACATAAAGGATTGAATGAGAAAACTCATATGCCCTATGTTTCTCTCCGATAAGTTTAACCAAGACGTACATTGTATTCCTTTCTCTTAATTTTATAATTGATTTTATAAATTCTTATTTTAATTAATTTCATATATTTGAAGCTTAAACAATTGAATTAGAAAATTCTTAGTAATCGGAAAATAATCCTTGTGAGAAGATATTTCGGGAACTTAATTTAAGAACCTTTTATTACTTCTCGATGGATACACTTGCCCTCCGAACAAATTCTTTCCTGCATTTCCACCTCAACAACAACATTAGATTGAAAGGAATCTAGTCTTTGACTCAATACGTGATTAGCCTTGTTTGACCCATAAGAAGGCCCAATAATCAGACTATCAGATTTGTCAATAATCTCTTCTTGTGTCACATCTTTACCTTCTGTCGGTCTATTATCAACAAGCATTCACCCATTGTGATCCTCCATCTCTCTAATTTGGTAGTGAAATACAAACGATTCTTTCCTTGCATCTCCTCTTTCTTCTTCGATCTCAACATTCCTAGAGATCCTTACAATTCACTCCATGAGAAGGCCCAATAATTAGACCATCAGATTTGCCAATAAACTCTTTTTGTGCCACATCCTTACCTTCTGTCGGCCCCTTATCAACAAGCGTTCACCCATTGTGATCCTCTACCCCTCTAATTTGGTAGTGAAATTCAAACCGCTCTTCCCTAGTATCTCCTCTTTATTCTTCGATCTCAACATTCCTCACGATCCTTATAATTCACTCCATGAGAAGCCCTAATAATCATACCATCAGATTTGCTAATAAATTCTTTTTGTACCACATCCTTACTTTCTGTGGGTCCCTTATCAACAAGCATTCACCCATTGTGATCCTCCACTCCTCTAATTTGGTAGTGAAATACAAATCGCTCTTCCCTAGCATCTCCTTCTTCTTCGATCTTAACATTCCTCACGATCCTTACAATTCACTCTATGAGAAGGCCCAATAATCAGACCATCAGATTTGCTAATAAATTCTTTTTGTGCCATATCCTTACCTTTTGTCGGTTCCTTATCAACAAGTGTTCACCCATTGTGATCCTCCACTCCTCTAATTTGGTAGTGCAATACAAACTGTTCTTTCCCAACATCTCCTCATTCTCCTTTAATCTCAACATTGCTCGAGATTCTTATAATTCACCCCACTCTAATTCCCTGCATCCAAACATCTCTAAAAAGGGATTTTCCCTTACCACCTTAGCAAATGTTAATTAATATACTTTTGATATTAATTAAGAAATTAAAAATAAAAAAGTTTTATAAAAAATACTATCAATACAACTTAATATATATTTTAATAAGAAATTTATTTATTATTTCTTTAATAATTTAAGCAAGATATTTTAACTTTGTACTAAATAATAAAATACTAATACAGTAATTTGATATATAAAGCCAATGCTCAATAATATTCGCTACCACCTTAGCGAGTGTTACTTTATTTATTTGTTTTTTGTTTTAATAAACTTAACGTAGCAAAATCATAATACATGGGGGAGTTAGAATGAAAAGCGCTTATTATAATACAAAAGAATACAATTAATTTAAGGCTAAATTACAGTTTTTTCTTCAATTTTTGTGTTTGTTTAATTTTAGTTATTTAATTTAATTTTAGTTTCTTTATTTTTTTAATGAAGCAAATTTCGTCAATTCATTAAGTTGTCATTCCATTTTCAACAGCCATTGTACAATTTTCTTCCTTTATCTAGAATCTGCCATGGCTATCGGTGCCCTTTCTCTCTTCCTTTTCTCAGACTCTTATCATTAGTAACAAAGCTCTTTTTCATCGCTGCCAACAACCCCCACACTATTTTGGCCCTCTGTTATTCTCAATAGCCTATTCCTTGTCGATTTGCATTCTTTAGCAAAATCAGTGAAGTTCTAAAGGCTTCTTTTAGATTTTTGGTAGATTTCATGAGTTTGGTGTTGGTGGGTTTTAATCGGACGCTAAGTAGCAGTTGCAAAAGTTGTGTTCTGGATGTGAGTACCTGCGTAGGCGTCAAGCAGCAATAAAGCAAGAACAACAGCAATGAAACAAGAAGAAGAAGAGCAGAGTCTGGTGAAGGGGGAGAGGAGGAGCCTCTACAAGGGCCAAACAGCAACGAAACAACAACAACAACCACAAGTGTAGAGTCTGGAAGCAGAAGGGAAAGGAGGAGCACCAACCATGGTAGATGTCAACCAAAAGGAGAAGAGGAAGAAGATTAAAAGTTGGATGACAATTTAATAAAATGAAAAAATTTGCTTAATTAAGAAAATGAGACTAAAATTCGATAATTAAATATTAGAGAATTAAAAATGAATAAACACAAAAGTTAAGGAACAAAAAGCAATTTAATTTTAATTTAATTTAATGAAGTAATTAATTGTAATAGTTATGTAAGTTTTCTTTTTCATTCACATGAAACTCAAATATTATTATCTCAATATCTCAAACTCATTTTCTTTTATCTTTGTTTCTAAAGTTAGTTTAAATATTTCTTTCGTAGTTTTTAAGTGATAAAAATTTGAAAGGAATATCGAAAACAAGAGATTGAATGGAATCTAATAATCTTTGTGTGTAAATAGTATTATAAAAGCTTTGTTTCATTCTTCCTTATCCTACTTTAATTTGTCCTTATTTTTTTCCCCAAATAACATACAAATATGTTTCCCAAATCTAACAACCTAAATAACTATACTCTCTTTGTATTATTATACGATATTTGTTAATAGAACCAATTAAATTTGTAAACATTATATACTTATCTCAATTTTTTTAAAAACAAACAACTTAACTAAATCAAAACAGGAGTAGTGATTAAAAAGATGTGGTTGAACAAAAAAAAAATGTAAAAAAATCAATTGCAATTTTCACTTAAGTCATACTAAATTTGCTTAAGTAAATTTTATAGTATAATGATAAACATATAAATTTTGTCATTTTTTGCTTAATTCATTATGTTTTGTTTAAGTCAAGACAGTTTGCTCAACTTAATAAAAATCTGTTTAGGCGAACATTATTTTCACTTAAGCTAATAGTATTCTTGCTTAGGCGAAATATCATTTTCAAACAATAATTTTTTTACTATCAACAAATTTAAATTCATATTATTATCGAGAAAAATCACACTAATCAAATATACTTGGCAAGAACATAAGTTGTAAACATTGTGTAAGGTATAATAATATTTTATGTTGTTGGGTTTTGAGGCAAAGATATTGTTTAATTGATTTTTCCTTTTAATTGTGCCATATGTATTCTACATCATGTTAATTTTTAAATGGTTAATCATCTTATACATGGTAGGCATGACTTGGATTTTGTAAAAAGTGTTTAGGAATAAATACATAGAGGATAATATTAGTAGTGAATCAACAGTTAACTTGTTTTCTGAAATACTTGCATCAACAAAGGTTTTAGTAAAGTTACATGAATAGTAGTGAAATCTTTTATCATGAACTCAAATTTAATTTTTTAAAGTGTTGTTTGCTTTTATTATAAGGATTGGAGAAAATTTAATTAGAGTTAGAAGATTATGGTGATTCTCATTTTGAAGATGAAGATGAAACTGAAGTTAAGGAAACTTGTTCTGATGAAGCAAATGACACTAATATAAATGATGAAAATGGTAGAAGAAAATGACAATGTTGTGGTAATTAACACTGATAGGTTGGAAGACATTCTTAACATGGATCTTAAAAACTTTAGCCCTTACCAAACAAGAAATGTCCATTTCATAAGTTTGGAGGTCATATACTTGTTTTAGACTAGGTGTGCAAGACTAAACGGTTTTGCTACTAGAAAATATGCAATCCTTAGAAATAGTAAGCATGAAATTTTATAGCAAACATTTGTTTGTTACAACAAAGAATCTCGCGTGAAAACTTTAACCAATGATAATAATGAGCGTCAAGGTAAACCTTTGACGAGGTATGGTTTCAAAGCAAAATTTAAAGTACATATAGACATAAATTCTAGTTGGTAGTATGCATTCCCCCCTTTTTTTATGACCACAACGCGAACTACTAGATAAACACTTTTGTGGAATGTTTCCAACATGTATGAAATTGAGTAAGTCAAGTATAATGCAGGTAAATAGCTTCAAAAAGGCTTGTATAGGATCTCACCTTATATGTGGTTCCTTTGCTACCAAATCAAGAAGATATGAAAAAAATAGACTTTCATAAAAAAGATATATATAATCAGATTGGAAGACAAAGAAAAATATGTGAATCAAATTCTATGAGTGCTTTACAATACCTTAAGGAGTTGAGATTGATTAATCCACTAATGTTTTGTCGTCACACAATAGATAATAAAGGTATATTGAAACATTTAGTGATGGCTTTAGTCGAATGGATCATAAAATTTTTAGTGATGTTGTGGCATTTGATGCAACGTTAGAGATGAACAAGTATCGTTGTCCAATTGTTATATTTTCAGGTGTAAATCATCATAATTGAACTACAGTGTTTGTTGTTGTAGTTATAGGAGATGAAAATGAAGAAGCTTATGTGTGGTTGTTAGAACAATGAATAGAAGCAAGGGAAGATAAGGCCCCTATGTCAATTATTATTGGTAGTGATGTGACAATGAGAAATGTCATAAAAAAGATGTGGTCTAATGTGTATCATAGATTATGTGCATGGTATTTGTTTCATAATGCAATTACAAATGTCGATATTCATGCATTAATTGTCAAGTTTTAGAAATGCATGTTATTTTATTATGATGTGAGTAAGTTTTGACGTAAGTGGAGTGAAATTGTGGATAGGTTTGATTTGTAAGAGAATGGCTAGGTTACCGAGATATATCAAAAGAGGAAGATATGGATCACATGTCATACACATGGTAATATTTTTGTTGGCATTAAGACTTCTTCCTAGTGTGAGGGTTCCCAATTTGAAAGATTTGTTAACTCAAGGTATAATTTAATATAATTTGTACAATAATTTTACATGTGCTTGAATCATATTCAATATAAAGAACTTGAGGTTGACTTTTCCTCTATGCATGATAACCTAGTATTGCAAAAAATTATCAAAGTATTGAAAGGACAACTGCTAAGGTATTTACAAGGGAAATTTTATTGTTGTTTTGTGCTATACTTGTTAGGTTATCTATGATGATTATGGTTGGATGTAAAGAATCATTTATACGAAAAATTTATGTTGTGTCAAAGTGTATGACTCTAAACATGAGTGACACATATCTTTTCATCCAATAAAATATAAGTTTAAATGTGGGTGTTAAAGGATGGAATCATTTAGTGTTTTATGTGATCATATTTTAGTAGTCTTTATTTTTATGAACATTGTAGAATTACTAAAAATTGTAGAAATACAAGAATTCAAAAATTGCTACAAGTGCAAATTTTTTTTTAAATATAAAAAATCACTTGCATTTCTTGGATTGCTATTCTAATTACCATTCAACAACAAATTAATTTAACTATTTTTATTTTAATATTAAATTAATTCATTTTCTATATCTGACACCTTCGACACTTAGATCCATATAACTAGAGTACAATAGTTTTTATAAATTCAAGCCATTAATAAATTACAAGGAGAAATAAAGTTAAGAGAGAAAGAAAGAAAGAAAGCCTCTTACATTCTAACATTTACTTCTAAATACTACACCAAAAAAAGGCTTGTGACCATGAAATCTAAAGGCTCTTAGAAATGATTTTAACAAAATTTTCAAGAAACATGTTTAACATTGCATGAATATTCTCAACAAATTCAAATATGACTCAATGTTATCTCATAAAATTTGCATACGCAAGCATGACACACCTTCCTTATGATAAAAGTTATAGAGACATGCATAGAGACTTTGGCAGAATTCTTTTTTTTTCTTCATATGGTAAAGATTTTTGTAACTAATATAATTACCAATGCTAACTTTTGATACGTATTAATCTTGAAACATACTTCGTGAATCAATCGTTACATTACAAATCATTTTGATTTTGATTTATGATTAGATTTTAACTAAGGGTGTATCAATTCACTGTTCAGCCTTACACGTACATTATTCATTATTGAAATTTGTTTTGCAACTCTAAACAAGGAAAACAATGACAATGACCTTCTTTTAAAAGAACATATATAGGTAAATACACCTTAAATTCTATTTTTATAATTCAATTCTTTAAAACTCATTGAAATAATTAACCCCTTCATTGTCCTTTCAAAGGTGAATCTAGTTTATTTTGGTTTATACGCTACTTCAAGAAAATTGAATGAAAAAATTAATTTTATTATTACATATATTTAGTAATCAAATTCAAATATAACATAGCTCAACACAATGAGAATTGAAAGACATATTTGCTTAGAGTTTCAATTAAGCCATCATAGTTTGGTTTAAGCAAAAACACAATTTAATGCAAAGACTTTCTTAACCCATTATTTGCTTAAGCCAAGTTATTATGTCTTAAGTAAAATGTAAAATTGGCTTAAACAAATTACTTCTCGCTTAAGCAAAATTCATATAGTGGGTTTTTTTTTTCTAAAACTTTCGCTTAAACGAGATTCATATGACTTAAGCAAAAGTTCCAAAAATTATGCGCAGTAGATGCGGCTAGTATGCAGTGAGGGTAAGGAAAATATCTAAAATGTCATTGAACAATTTATCAATACAAAAGTTTATTTTTATGATAAATTGAGAATGTGAGAGTAGATGTGAAAGTTTTAATTTTGAAAATAATAAATAGGAGTATGGAGAATCTTAAAGAACTAAAATGACATTTAATATTTAGTTAATTTAAAAGTTTTTTTATTATAAATTGAAACTAGTCAATGCATATGCAAGTTTGAATTATTAAAATTACAACCTAAATATATGGGATAGATACAAGATTTGCTTGGAAAAAATCAAATATAACTAACCATACAATCGTATAAAAATGTAAAATAATAAGTTTTCAAAGTCTAAAAAACAATTTTACAAATTGAAACTACATCAATACATATGCAAGTTTTAATTATTAAAATCACGATTTAGATATGTGATACATACAAGATTTTCTTTGAAAAAGATAAATATGATTAGTAATACAATCGTATAAAAATATAAAATAATAAGTTTTAAAGGTACAAAAAATAATTTTATAAATTTTTACGAAAGATTAAATCATAAATATATAAAAATTAATATTATTAAGTTGTAGGTCACATATCTTAACCATTTATTTTATTTAAAATACATCTAACATACTAAAGAGACTCACTCATGGACCAGTTATTTGCTAATTCATATCTTGACCTATTATTAAGAAATTTTATTTAATAATAAAGTGTTATAAATAATGAAGAGTATGTTATAAAATGTGCTACCCATTATTTCTCACAAAGAATAAGTAGGGAAAAAGCTTTGTTGGGATTGATAAAGAAAAAAAAAAAAGATTGTTACAAGAGGAAAACCAAGAGTTAGTTATGACAAAGTAAATAACAGATCCCATTCATCTTTTTGAGTACTTACCCGTCTTAGGTCTGTTCGAAGAAAACATCATTAATCGTTACGAAAGCCCTGGTTTTTCATATATTCTTAGGAAACCCTGAATCTTTTGTTCCTAATAAAAAAAGATTTGGATCTTTCACCGTAGGGAAAATTTTCCAAAAAGTGCTTCTGGTGTACTAAAACTCTCATGCATAGATCTTTTAAATGAAAGACAATTTCTGATAATTTTATTTTTCTCTTTTCCATTTTATTTTCGTAGTTTTTAATCCTTTTCAGGTTCTTAATTCGAAGAACGAAGCACCACCTGTTAGAGAAGGTAGCAACTCTAGTTATAGGAATACACATATCTGTAATTGTTGTTTATGCATCTAGGTGTAGTGAAATGTGTGCGAAGGAAATGAAGAAAAGTTTCTCCTTTGTTCGTCTTTTCTTTTTGTGGTCAAAATCCAAAATTTTCTTCCCTACTCCGGGAATTGGGATGAGCATTGTGGCCGTGAAAATGTAGCATGGTTCTACTATGGATGTTACATATTATGAAAAGTTGTGTACAAATTAATTAACTTCTTAAGGGTATATATAGGTCAACCCATTTTATCTCTTATTTCATAAATTTCTGATTTTTTTGAAAGTTTGTCGTAAATTTAATCATAAAATTTATTAAATTAAGATGAAAAGAACTTAATTTAAAAAGTTACGCAAAACCCATTTATTATATTTAGGTTGCATGACTGGGTTGGCATTGATTTATTTGATTTCACCTGAAACAGGATGGATCATCAAGGGAATGGACAGAACCCATCTATGGGAGTAGTTGGTAGCGCACAACAATTGACTTATGGTTCTAATCCATACCAGGGCAGCCATATAACAGGATCACCTGGTATGGTTGTTGCATCACCTGGAACCATTCAATCCACTGGTCAACCAGGTGGAACTCAGCTAGGACAACATCAACTTGCTTATCAGCATATGCATCAGCAACAACAGCAGCAACTTCAGCAAAGGCTCCAATCCTTTTGGGCAAATCAGTATCAAGAAGTTGAGAAGGTAACTGATTTCAAGAACCACAGCCTTCCCTTGGCAAGAATCAAGAAGATTATGAAGGCTGATGAGGATGTAAGAATGATATCAGCTGAGGCACCAGTTATATTTGCAAGGGCATGTGAAATGTTCATATTAGAGTTAACCTTGCGTTCTTGGAATCACACTGAAGAGAACAAGAGGAGAACACTTCAGAAGAATGATATTGCAGCAGCCATCACAAGAACTGATATATTTGATTTCTTGGTTGACATTGTGCCTAGGGAGGACTTGAAAGATGAAGGGCTTGCATCAATGCCAAGAGGAACTGTGCCTGTTACAGGGCCTGCTGAGGCACTTCCTTATTGCTATATGCCACCTCAACATACACAAATTGGAACAACTGGTGTGCCTGTGATGGTGGACCCATATGCTCAACAGTCTCATCTCTACAACATGGCTCCACAGATGTGGCCACAACCACCAGAGCAACAACAATCATCTCCAGATCATTAGCTTCTTAATATTAAGGCGAACATCACCTCTATTTTTCTCTTTTTAATTAGTTTTATAAGGTTTGAGAGAAAACTTCATGTTGGACTGATAATTTCATTATATTCTGCAGTTTTTGAATTTCAATTTCCTTCTATCTCTTTATGGTGTTTAATATTTTCTGCTATAGAGACTCTTAATGTGTTGCAAGTATACAAAATTAATAACCAATTATGGTTAATGATTTATCAGTAGTTAGCTCTAGATGCATGATTTATAGTTTCTGCTGGTGCCGGTCTCATACTGTATTATGATTTTTCTACATACCTGATTCTGTATTATTTAAAGATATGATAATTTTGTACGTTGGATTGAAGCATCAGACATTAGCTTTGCTTGTGTGAGGTTGAAGATGCACTGAAAATGAGAAAATTAACTTCATTGTTGTGATTGTATTGGCATAAAATTTAAAATAAAAGTGAAAAAATTACATAACGCGGATGATATGAATACGTACTTGACAAGTACAACACCACGCATTGACGTCTCCAATTATATTGAAAAAAAAATGGTATTAGGTCCGAAGAATAACTGCAACATCTATAACTATTTTTCTTTATCTTACATCTTCAATCACAAATCAATCTCTTTTCAAAATACAAAATAGATTTAAAAATGTTTTTCATATTAAATAAAGAATCAAATAAAAAATGAATGTTATGTATACGAATCAGAATAAAAATTTATTCCAACCCTAAACCCTAAACATCTATAACTGTTAATACGTTTGCAAATGTATAAACACTAAATTGAAAGAAATTTTACATACTGAAACCAATTTTAAAACTTTTTGTATAAGATTCAAATAAAAATCAACAATTCATATATGGACTAAAGGTTTGATTAAACTTACAAATGATAAAGATACTAAAATAATGTTCATGGTATGTATACTGTTTCAATAAATAAATATCCTCTCTTTTCTTATTATAAAAAGGGACCAAATAAAAAGATTACGAAAGTACGGTTGGAATAAATTTCTTAATAAATATTTATAAAAAATAAATATTAAGTTGTAAAATCAATCAAATTTCTTTTATAAATTAAAATTAAGTTATTTTTTATGTTTTTAAAAGTTTTCTCATTTATTTTTTTTAATTTTTAAAAGAAATCATTTTTAACTCTATTAAGTTTCTTTTATTATAAAATCATAACTAAAAGTTACAAAATAGAGTAAACTATATTCAAAGATTAAAGATTTAAGATTCTTAAGAGACCTTAACGGTCAAGATAGGATTAAGGTGGACAAAATAAGAGTAAGATATGACAAGAACCTGATAAATTTTTATCATATTCTATGTTTAATACAGACTTAATAAAAAGTAAAATATGACATATATAGGAAGAAAATGATAAAATTATTCTTTTGTCAACATTTATTAAATTAAATATTTTTACCCCGTAGAAAATATAAAAATAATTTAATATATTTTAAAAATATATAAAAATAGAGAGAAAAGAGAAAAAAAAGAGAGAATAAATTATAGATATTTTGAAGAGGCCAATTAGTATCTTTTTCTTTCTCTTCTGAGCCACATTCTTTAGAAAAAAGTTACGATGTAATAGGATAAATTCATCGTATCCTTAATTAAGATCAAATAATGGGATGGGCCATCTTAAAAAGGTGAATCAATCCTGGAATTCTCTCGAGGAAAACCTTAACTTATACCATTATGCCTAACTTATACCAATTATTCAATCCACATTAGGAGTCATGCCTATGCCGACCCATTGAATGATTGCTGATGACCCAGATCTACCAAGCATTAAAAGTGAAAATGTAAATTATATTGGCAAACTTCAACTTAAACAACGGTGAAGTAGAAAAGCTCTTTTACACTAATATTTGTCCGCTTCAACTAAGAGTAACTAATAAATAATGTCGATCTCCGATGATAGGATTGTGATTGTATGTGGGGCTTACAAGCCACCACCAAAATGGAGTAGATATTTTCATAGTTGGATGGAAATTATCAATATAAGGGCAGAAAATTGGTGTGTTGACGTAGCAGGATTAGTCAGCGCAACGTTAATATCAGCCTGCGCCTGCGGACTTCTCAAAAGAATTTAGTATACATTCATCCACGAAACACCCTTGCATATGTCTATCAAATTGATTAATTAATCATGCCATGGTCACATCAAATGAAGAGAATGTCAGAGAGAAATTTTAGCATGTGTATCACAAAATATCAAAATAACTAAAATAAAGATCGGCATTATGCAGGATGTTGTCACTCAAAATTACATCAATTTGACATTTTGCATATAACCTTGGTTGGTGCCTGGTGGAATAAAAGGAAGGATTCGAATTGGACAGAACTTTGCCATCATGTACATTTCCCTTTCATAACAATTCCTTCAAGAATCCCATCAGTGCCAAAATTACCTGAAAACTTATGTGGATCAACAGGACCAGGCAGCTGGAATGTGATGGTGAAATGGCCTGGCGGGCAGAGGTTGTGAGTTTGCATTTCAAACACCTGTGAGTACCTGGATACCGTCTCCTCTCCCGTCTTAGTTACTCCGCTTATCAATACTTTGCCATCAATGTCAACCTCACAGCTGAATTCCGCTGAAATCATAAATTCAAGGAGTATGAGCTATCTATAGGGAGATCTCAGAGTCACTATGCTGCAAAAGTGATTGAAAGTGGTGTTATTTCCAGCCCCCTAATGCAACAGTAGGATTAGCAATGAGTAACACATTTTTCATGTCCAAGTTGGCAATTTGGCATAAGCATTGGTCAGCACAGTTCGAGTATCCATTGCCCATTGCCAAAAGCATTCCATTACAAACAATAGATACAAGTTCCCAAAAGAATAGCTCTGCTAATAACACTTAGTAGAAAAGCAAGCATACCCCTCTGTATATATAGAATCCTTTTCAGCTGGCATGGAACTTCAAATTATTTCATTTCGTTAGTCACAATCTTTTAGCAGAAAAATTCACATTCCACTACATAAACACCGAAGAGACATCCCTAAAATGCAGGTACCAATAGCATATAAACTTAGAGATAAATGAATGGCAATTATGTTAGAGCATGAATCCTTGACATCTAACAAGAAACTTACTTTCATCCCTTTTCACCCCCGGAAGAGACACACGAAACAAGAACGAGTCTTCACACTCTCCAATATCCATGAGCCCTATGATTGGCCCAACCTGCCCCATGGCAGCACTTCCCGTCAATGCAAATCCACTCTTTGTAGCACCCACAATTTCAGACCATTCCTTCTTAGAAGGTCGAGAAGGAAAGAACAACATGGCCGGACCAACTTTATCAGAATCACTCTCATTCTCAGAAGCCATGTAGCGACACATCACATTTCCACCATTACTCACAGGTGCAACAACATCCACACATTGCAGAGAATCATCATCATCACTGCTTCTTGGCTTTTGAGAACTAGTATAAGACAAGCTTTTGTTTCCATTAGGCTCGGCCTTCCCCCCAGACAACATGTTAGTGGTGTCACATACAACATCATCGCCACCAAAACAAGGCAATTGCAACCTGGGAGCATCTCTGTGCACATGCAAATCCTGAACCCCACTTAGCCTCTTGAACCTTTCAACTTCATCTGGCTTAATGTAGGAGGTATCAGGGTTGTTAATAAACACAAGTTTGTGAATGATTTTGAAGGGGTTTGGGTTTCTTATCTGAGATTGGGGATGGAACTGGGGAGGGAACAAATCAGGAAATTGGGGGTAATCAGCATGCACACATTGTGCTTGGCCTTGAAAGAAACAGTGCAATGAGGGTAACTCAACGGTGAGTGATTTATCAGCATTTTGCAGTATCGAATAGTAGACACGTTCCAATTCCACTACTTTGAGGAAGGAACTGGTTAATTGATTCAATGTGTATGGAGGAAGCCCCTCTGCTACTCTCTGTAATATTGACTTTTGTGAGGTTTCGCCTTTGATGTCGGGTCCAAAGTAGTTTCCCATGATGAAATACATTAAAAAACATTGATCATCGTTGAGGATCACAGTTTTTAGGTCAGCTTCAGAAACCATCATTACTCTGAAAGAAAATAACGTATTACTACTGTATTATTGTTGGTTTGATAATTATGAACATGCAATTGTTTTGTTCTAAACTAAATGGTGAAATTACAACGCAACTAAAAGAATTGGAGTAATAGAACAGTGCAAAGGGACTCACGCTCACAAGTGGGAAGAACACGCAACCCAAGACACACCGCACCGATTGCTAATGCTGCTGCTTCTGCTGCTGCTCACGCTGCTTAAAGCTGATACTCATACACACCATTCAATGCTATATGCTATTATGTTAATATAATAATAATAATAAAAAATAACGTTTCTCAACTTGGGCTTCGGCTTCGGGGGAAGTGCCCAACAACCACTGTGTAGCAAGAAGTCAGATAGCTGTACACTTATTATGCACAAATTTTGAAATTACTTTTATACTTTCACAGTAATCCATATAACTAGAATGTGACAGAAAAAAAAATGTAAAATAAATTTTTTGATTATTTTTAAAATAAATTATATATAAAAAATAACTATAACAGTTAAATTTAATTTATATGTAATTTTAAATATTTTAAATTTTAATAATAATAATTTAATTATAAATTAGGAAATATATCTATGTGTTATAGAAATTTGTCTATATTTTTATTAAATTATTTTATTTTAAAATAAACAAAAAATTATAATTTAAATATAAAAATATTTAATAATAAAATTTTATTATATTAAATAATATCAAATATAATTATATTAAAAAATATGATAAATATATTTTTATATATAATTTCTTTTGTATATTTTATATATTTTTTTTATCTTCTTCAATAATAAAAATTATTAATTTTTTGGTTGATGTAAACATAAGAAATAATTTTTTTAAAAATAAATTAAAAAGAATGTGAAAATGAAAATAAAAATACATAAAAAAAAGTATATACCAATAAGTAGAAATATAAAAAAAATATTTTTCAATAAGTAATGAGGGTAAGATCCATTTGAATGAAGTTTAAGTTTATTTGATAAAATATGTATAAAATTATTAATTTATGATTTTAAAATAACATTTAAATTTGACTTATAATAAGTAAATATATAATAAGGACTAATTATTCTAATTTAAAATATTTTTTAACTTTTAAATTAGTATTAATTTAAGAATATGATATCATAAATAATTATATTAATAAAAAATATAAATTTATCTTATTTCATGTTTTACATATAATTTAGTTTATAATTGGAGAATGAATTGTATTACATGATTGAATACTCCCAAAAAAATTCTAAAAGCATTCAAAATTTAATTTTAATTTAAAAAAATATAGTTTGAAATATTAATAAATAATCACATAATTAAAATATAAAATATTAATAAATAAATATAGTTTGAAATATTAATATGAAAAATTTTGAAAAAAATATTTTTATAATATTTTTAAAAATTAATTTATTTGTAAATCTATCTTTTTATTTACAAAGTTATCTTTTCATTAAAAATTTAGTTTAACAATATATAATAGAAATTAATAATTTTGTAAATATAATTTTTTAATTAAAACTATTTTAGATTAAAAATATTTTAGACTTTTAAGTACATATCAAATTATAAATTATACTAAACTAATTAAAAAATAATTTAAATATATAAATGTGTCTTTTCATTAGAAATTTAACTTAACAATATGTAATATAAACTAATAATTCTATATTTTAGTGTTTGAGGTACTTATTAAAATATAGATTATATTAAACTAATTAATAAAATAATTTAAATTAATACCACTCAAATTTAAATATAACTTAAAATAAAGATATAATTTTATTTTTTGTTAAAATATAAATCAAAACATTTATAGATATTTTTTCCTATTTAATTATTTTCTTTTTATCAAACATCATTCAAAATAATTTTGTTATTGCTATTTTTAACTTAATATAACCATAAATCCTAAATTTTTTTTAAATAGAAAGATAATAAGTATGAATTAAATATAATTTTAATTTTTAAATTGTGAAAAATATTGTAGTTAATTTAAGGCACTTATATAGTATAAATAATATATAATTTCAATCCGTAAGTTATACGTTTGAATTTTAATTCATAGAGTAATAAGTAAGTTATACATTTTGAATTTTAAGTAGGTGGAGCTACATATATATAAATAACTTTATAGATTTCAAAATTTAATATATAGAGTAATAAGTATGTGCAGGTAATTTTATACATACACACATATATGTAGATATAGATGTATATGGTAGTAAGTAGGTGCAGTTATTTTTACATAGTCAAATTTACTATTTACTATAGAAATGACTTTACACATTTCAAAATTTAACACAGAGTAATAAGTAGGTAGAGTCACATATATAGAAATAATTTTATACATTTCAAAATTTAATAGATAGACTAATAAGGAAGTGCAGTCAATTTTACACACACAAACACACACATATATATATATATATTACTTTCAGTAAAACTAAATTTGCTTAGGGTCTTAAAAAATATTTCATTGGGATATTTTTAGGTACAATTCTTCACTTAAATTTATGTCGTCAAACATTTTGCCTATGAACACAAAGCTTACAAAATTGTTAATTTTTTCTTTTCTAATTAAAGCATAAAATAAAGGAAAAAATATTATTTTATTATTTTTAATTTCATTTTTCTTCTTTTACTTCTAACATAAAAGAAAAAATGATTACTAGTGATTCGATAATAAACCTTAATTACATGACGTCAGCTTGCAACAACACTTGCAGCCCTAGTGGATATTGATCAACAAACGTAAAACCATTTTCTGAAGTCGATCTTATCTTAGCAAAAGCATTAGCACAATAATTTCCCTCTCGGAGAATATGCTGCACTGAGCACATCCAATTCTTTCTCAAAAGGCTCCTAATATGGGATATCTCATTTACATACACATGGGAATGTTAGACATCCTCTCGAACCATATTCACAACCGTAAGCGAATTTGAAAAATACATCACCTATCTATACCCAATCCTCCAACATTTCTCCAAGCCCGTTCCGAGTGGAGTATGAAGGGTTACATCTTGTGTGCAAGAAGTGTGGGCTCTATGGTCATACAGCAGGAAGATGCATCTCGACGGAGGTTCCAAACAGAACAATAGATAAGGCAAGCCAAGCAGCGACTGTGGGTGGCGACTCAGCAAACCCTAGTGGGTTGGATCAGCTAAATAATCAGCAAGCAGAAATTAAGGAGGATCTCTATGGTGATTATGGTTACCAAATTTAAAAAATCAAATAAGGCTCGTTTTTTAGTTTCGGTTGAAAATCCTGTGTTACAGAATATTCGTCAGGTGGAGGGAAACAAATTTCAAGTTTTAAAATCCTTTGGTTAGCCAATTCAGCCATGTCATAAGGGTGATTTTCCAGTTACTCATCAGGTGGACCCTATTTCACGTGTGAATCAGGGCTTTAAAGGTGGTAAGCGTTCGAAACGTGCAAGGCCAGAGGTATGGGAGATCGATCTAGGTGATCCGGTGCAACAGAAAACTGATTTGGTACATGACATGGCATTGCATGGAGGTGACCACGTGGCTGATACTACATTGCATCTGCACGTAATAATGCATGGCTGTGTACAAAGTACTACAAATGTGTCGAGCTCTTCGAAAGAGGAAGTGACAAAGGGCATGCACTTTGCTTCATTTGCACTTGTGCATTAAATCAACACGCAGCAATGCATGGAGGTGTGCACAAGCATTTAATGGTGAATAGCTCTCCGAAAGAGCTAGCATTGCAGTCTCAGTTTTAGGCGGGTCATGGGATTTCTACACCCATGCCTGTCCAAATATTGGGTCCTAATAGAATGCATTTTTTAGGTAAGGAGGATGAGCCACTAGACGAGAAGGATAGTAAGTTTGTAGATCCTAGGTTGAGAGGTGTGCGTGATGGTGAGGCCACTCATGGAGGTGAGGCTGCTGAGATGGATGTGGTGGCAGAAACACAACCACCTATGGAACTATGTTGATAGACTGGATTGTGACACTGTCCTTTCACCTGTTAAAATAATGATTGGATTTAAAGAATTTTCCTTACTTGCATGGAATGTTTGTGGGTTTGCTAATAAGCGCAGCTTTTCCCATATACGTGACCTACTATAAAGGTATAAACTTGATTTGGTCTGTGTCCTTGAGACGCATGTTTCGTTTCAAGCTTTTTTGGTATTCTGGGAAAAGGAAGGATATTAGGTGGTCATGTTGGAGGAAGCCACAGGTCAAGTAGGGGCAGTTTGGTGTCTCGCACGTATGGCGTCAAGTTATGGTTTCACTAGGTTTGTGAGTATGCTGCAAAGTGTCTTGTTTTGGGTTTCTTGAGGTAATGAAACTTGGATGTGTTCTGCAGCATATGCTAGTCCAATGTGTTCCAGCAAGGAGCGCCTTTGGCTGCATTTGGAGAAGCTCCGAGATTTAGTTCAGGTTCTGTGGCTGGTCATAGGGGATTTTAACGATATGGAGGTAATTTTTCTCATAATCGTGCTACATGGTTTGCTGATTGCTTGGAAAAGTATAGGTTATTAGACATGGAATATTTTGGTACTAATTTTACTTAGCAAAGGAAGTGTATTGGTGATCGTCTCATTTCTTGGTGGCTAGATAGAGTAGTTTTTGACTAAGAGTGGAGGATGGCTTTCTCAGAGGCGTTGATAGAGCATTTGGGAATATGTCACTCTAACCATAATCCAATCCTTATGCGGTGTTGGAGTTCAAGTGAGACCCAATCGAATCGTCAATTTCGTTTTCAAGTTGCATAGTGTTCCCATTCTGCCTATGCTCCACTAGTTCACCAAGCTTGGCAGAAAAATGTAGGTTTGTTGGGCCTTAAACTACAGAATGTGGCAGATGCTTCCGTCAACAAAATGGAATTTAGGAACATATTTAGCAAGAAAAAAGAGTTGGAGGCTCAGTTAAAAGGTGTGCAACATGCCCTCGAATCTTAGGACTCTATTAGGTTTCTTACGTGACAAAAAGAGCTGCTCTAAGAGTATGAAGAGTTGTTGTTTCGCGAAGAGGCCTTCTAGTTTCAAAAGTCTCAGGATAAATGGATCTGACTAGGTAGTAGGAATATTGCCTTTTTTCATATGCAAACTATTATTAGACGAAAGATGAATAAAGTGCATGGGTTTCATTTGCCGTCAGGAGAATGGTGTACGAATGTGGAACATCTTACATCTAAGGCGGTATAATTTTTTAAAAATCTGTTGGGTTCCTATGAGAGTTGTTCAGAATATGAATAGTAGGCCTTCACATACTTTATTTGTTGAAGCGAAACATGCTCTTATGGCACTGATCCTAAAGGAGGAGGTATATTAGGCCTTTATGGGCATGAAGTCATACACGACACTTGCTCTAGATGGGTTTCAACCCATTTTCTTCAAAATGTTTTAGCAGGAAATTGGGGATGATGTGTAGAAGTTTGTGGCTAATGCTTTTGTAATGGGAGTTTTGGTGTTGGGTTCTACGGATACACTTCTGGTTTTAATTCTGAAGACTAATATTCCCACTTCGTTTAAAGAGTTTCATCTAATAATTTTTGCAATGTTATTTATAAGTTGGTCTCTAAGGTGCTAGTCAATAGGATCTAACCGTTCTTAAATAATATTGTTAGCCCACTGCAGAGTAGTTTTATTTTAGGAAGGAGCTCAAAGGATAATGCCATTATTTTGCAAGAGGTCGTGCATCACATGCACAAGTCCAAGAAGAAGAACGGTGATATAATTCTCAAGCTAGATCTTGAAAAAGCGTATGATAGGGTGGATTGGTCTTTCTTCAAACACACTTCATTTGTGTGACTCTCAAGGTATTATTATTGAGTTAATCATGTCCAATATATTTGCTTCTAGAATCTCTTTTCTTTGGAATGATGATAAGATGGAACCCTTCTCTCCTCTTCGCGGTTTAAGGCAAGGAGATCCACTCTTTCCTTACTTGTGATGGGTTTATAGTGTAGGTGATGAATAAGATAGTTGAAATAGTTAAAAAAATGATAGTTGAAGAAGTTTTAGTAAAAAACTCAAGTGATGGAGAATTGATAGTTTGATTACTTCTTCTTGACCTTTACAATGTGATATCATGCCTATTTATAGGCATCCGCCATCATTATGTTTGGGTGGTTCAATATTCTAGAATTGTCTCTAGAAGTATCTTGAAACTAGAAGATTTACAGTATTCTAGAACTATCTTTATAAGTATCTTAAAACTAGAAGATAGAAATAGTTTTCCCTAAATTTTTCCATATAATTTTTTAGACTATTCTAGAAATTTGTATCATTTTCTAATACTCTTCCTTGATGTAAATTTCTGTAACTCTAAGCATCATGTAGAGCTGTTGAAATTTTGGTCTTGGTAGTACTTTAGTGAAATGGTCTACAACTTGATCTTTTGTTGTGTAGTACTTGAGCTTGATTTCTTTAGTTCCTTATGCTTCCTTGATAAAGTGATATTTGATTTCTATGTGTTTTGTTCTGCTATGATGCACTGGATTCTTTGTCATTGTTATAACTGATTAGTTGTTACAGTAGATTGTACTAGGCTCATTTTGTTTTTTTTCCTATTTTTTCAAGTATTCTTCGTAACCATATTGCTTAACTTATAGTTTCAGCAGTAGCCACATTGTGCAACTGTTTCTTGCTTCTTCGAAGCCCACGAGATTATTCCTTATCCTAGTGAAAAAGCATAATTAGATGTGCTCTTCATGTCATCGATCAATCCTGCCCAGTCATTGTCGGTGTAGCCAAGTAGCTTTGAATTGCTCATAGTTTGATACCATATACCGTACTCCTTTGTGCCTTGTAAATATCTTAGGATTCTTTTTGCTATTCCAAAGTGAGTTTGCCTTGGACTTTGCATAAATCTTGAAAGAAGACTTGCAACATACATTATGTCTGGTTGTGTGGCTATGAGATATAGTAAGCTTCCAATCAAACTTATGTAGCTTGATGCATCAGCTTCTGGTGCTCTATCATTTTTCTTCAATTTCTCATTTGTCACCAATAAAGTACCAACAATTTTACATCCATTCATCTTGAATTTCTTGATTAGTGCTTCAACATATTTCTTCTATGAGACAAATATTCCTTCTTTCTTTTATTTTACCTATTTTCCAATCAAACTTATGTAGCTTGATGCATCAGCTTCTGGTGCTCTATCATTTTTCTTCAATTTCTCATTTGTCACCAATAAAGTACCAACAATTTTACATCCATTCATCTTGAATTTCTTGATTAGTGCTTCAACATATTTCTTCTATGAGATAAATATTCCTTCTTTCTTTTGTTTTACCTATTTTCCAAGGAAGTAGTTTATCAAGCCAAGGGCATTCATTTCAAAGGTCTTCGTCATATCTTCTTTGAACTTAGCTATCATCTTCACATTGGTCTCTTTTGTAGATAAGATCATCTACATACAAGGAGACTACGAGTATGTCATACTGACCTTGAATCTTGGTTTATCAAGTTGTCTCACTTTTGCTCCTCCTGAATCCTTGATTTGTAAGGTATTGATCTAGTTTACTGTACCATGCTCGTGGAACTTGCTTTAATCTATACATGAATTTTTTTAGTCTTAGTACATTACCTTCATTACCTTTGCTGATGAAGCCTTATGGTTGCTCTACATAAATCTCTTCTTGAAGAATGCCATTAAGAAAGGCAGATTTTATGTCTAGTTGGTAAATGTTTCATCCTTTTTGTGCAGCAAGAGCAATTAGAGTTCTTATAGTATCTAGGCAGGCAACTAGAGCAAATGTCTCGTTGTAATTAACTTCAAGTTGTTGTGAGTATCCTTTAGCGACTAGCCTTGCCTTGTACTTTTGTTTTGTGCCATCGGGATTAAGCTTGGTCTTATAGACCCATTTTACCCCAATGATATCTTTATCTGTAGGGAAATCTACTAGCTCTCATGTGTTACTTTTTCTCAATCATTCTTATCTCTTCTTCCATTGCCTTGACCCATACTTCTTGTTTTGATGCTAATTCATAGCTCTCAAGTTCAATTATAACTAGGTTATAGGTCTCGTATATATCCACCAAAGATCTAACTCGTCCTGGAGTAGACTTTGGTGAGGAAATTTGTTGTTGTGGAGGTGAAAAACTCTCAATTGAGACATCTTCTATTTCTTGAGGTTGCTGCATTGGTATGGAAATTTTTTTCTAAACCTTTTCATCTTTCTAATTCCAAGCAACATTATCATTAACTTCAACATCTTGACTATTAGTGAGCTTTTTGGTTTTCAAGTTGTAGATTCGATATCCTTTCGATTGTGTCTTATAATCCAAGAAGATACCTCGTACAGTTTTGTCTTCTAATTTGTGTCTCTTCTCTTCTAGAACATGTATGTAGCAAATCGATCCAAAAATACTTAGATGTTTTGCTTATGATTTTTTCCTGCTTAAGCTTCAATCGAGATTTTATCTTGGATAGCCTTAATTGGGCATCTGTTATTATGAAGTGATGGTATCTGCATTAGTCCACAAATATTGGTATGAACAAGCTCTAATAAGTCTTTTGCTCTCCAGGCTTTTCCAATAGACAACAATAGTCGATGTTGCTTGCCAAGGAGACATCGTTCACAAGCTTCATTATTTTCTTCAAGATATGAGAGATCCTTTATCATATTATTTTGATATAATAATTTGAAGGCATAAGTATTGAAGTAGCCAAGTCTTCGATGCTAAAGTCGTGAAGTATCAACTTTTGCTTTCATGGCAATCTTAGTGCCTTGTTGAAAGCTTATTGGAAAACTTCTGTTTCTTTTCTCCATCTTTACTTGGTCAATCTCTTGCTTTTTACTGTCATATATCTTACATATGTCCCCTTTGAAGTGGAGTGAATAACTTTTCTCCATCATTTGGCCAATATTCAAGACATTTTCCTTGAGGTTGGGGACTAGTAAGACATCAGTAATAAGTCTCATACCTTTCTTTATCTCTACTATAATTGTGCCTTTTCCTTTTGACTCAGTGATAGTTTCGTTCCCTATTTGAACTTTCACTTTGATGGATTCGACAATATACTTGAAAATGTTTATATCTTTGGTCATGTGATTGCTACAACTGCTATCCAAGTACTAATTTCTACTCGTTTCAGTGCTGGTATCTTGGGTAGCATAAAAAAGATGTGATTCTCAATCATACTTTTTAGCAAAATTTGCTTGATACTTATTTTTGCTGCGACAATATTTTTCACGTGTCTAAATTTCTTGTAGTGTCGGTATTATGGTTTTCCATCATGCCAAGATTCTTCTTCAGCATGATTTGTCCTCTTACAGATGTCGCATGGTGAATATTTATCTTAATTGTTTCTAGAAAGATTTCTAGAATTCTCTTTATTTCTAGAAATTTCTCTATTATTCTTTCTTCCTTTATTCCCTTTATTCTTAGACCGTAATTTAAGCTTTGATTGAAAGACATTTTTAATTGAGTCCTCATAATGCCTTTTCAACCTTTACTCATAAGCATTAAGGGACCCTACCAACTCTGTCATTGATAGAGTAGATAGATCATTTGTTTGCTTAATAGTGGTGACAATTAGATCATATTTACATGGAATTGTGATTAGTAATTTCTCAATAATTTTTTTGTTAAGAATATTTTCTTGTAAACGCATATTTGATTAACTATTTCTTTTATTTTGGAATAGCAGTCTTTTACGGTCTCAAACTCTTTCATTTTTAGTAATTCAAACTCTCACTGTAGAGTTTGGAGTTTTATAGCGCGTACCTTTTTACTTCCTTCAAACTCCTTCTGTAGCGTACTCCATGCTTCTTTGGCTGTTGTAACACCCATTATTCTTGGAAAAATTGTATCAGTCATAAGTTGTTGTAGAGGAAACAAAGCATTCAAGTCCTTTTGTTTATTCATAGCTTGTTATAGAGTAAATAAAGCCTTCAAGTCCTTTTGTTTATTCTCCTTCAATTTTTTTCTTTGAGCTATAGTAAGGGATGATATGTCTGTTGGAGTAGTAAATCCTTCTTCTACAACATCCCACAAATCATGGAATGTAAAATATGTCTTCATTTTTGTGCTTCAAAAATCATAATATTTACCATTGAAAATGGGGACAGGAATAGAAGATGGTTGAATAGTGCTAGTCATGGGTTAGAAAATTTTTGGAAGTGATTTATTTTAATTTTAGAATAGTATGGTAATATTTCTATGCCCAGTAGATGATCGATAGTAGCTCTGATGCCACTGATGGGTTTATAATGTAGGTGATGAATAAGATAGTTGAAATATGTTAATTGAAAAATGATAGTTGACGAAGTTTTAGTAAGAGATTGCAGCAATGGAGAATTGATAGTTTGATTACTTCTTCTTGGTCTTTACAATGTGATAACATGCCTATTTATAAGCATTCTCCACTATTATATTTGAGTGGTTCAATATTCTATAACTATATCTAGAAGTATCTTAAAACTAAAAGATAGAAATAATTTTCCCTAGATTGTTCCATATAATTTTCTAGACTATTCTAAAAATTTGTATCATTTTCTAATAACTTGTTTGTGTTATGTATAGAGCGATTCTGGAGCGGGAACTCGTATCTCACACTTATTCTTTGAGGATGATGTGCTTCCTTTTACGAAAGCTAGTGTGCAGCAAGTTGATTTGGTGGCCAAGGTGTTGAGGTCTTTCTGTGACATATCAGGTATTCAAGTTAATGTGACATCAAGAAGCGTTTAACATTGTGAATGAAAAAACTACCACAAATCTGATGAAGGAATTATCAAATATGTATGAGAAGCTATATGCAACTAATAAAGCAGAAAGAGAATAATAAAGTTATTTATCGTAAATCAAATAAAATAGATAAATGCTAATAATTAAAATATAAATCACAATATTTTTTTCAAATATAAAATAAAAGTGTATTTACTAACAACTAAAAATTAACTAACAAATTACTAAGTCTAAATTAAAATTTAACAACCTTTAAAAAAGAAAATAACAAAGTATAATATAGTTTCCGGTGATATTGCCTTTGGTGCGGCCATGTGGGGTACTCCCTCTTTTATATGTCAATTTAAAATTTATATATAATGCTTTAAAACAAAGTAAAAATTATTTTTTAAAATAATTATTTCTTTTTTATTTTACTAGGTGGGTAAATTATTATTAAAGAAAAGTCAAATTTACTTTTTTTCATGTTAAATTTAAATTCTAACATTTGAAAATATGTAATAAAATACTTTATCATTACTAAAATGTTTAGAAAAATTCTTATATTAATAAGATGTTGAATTTTATTGTTGACGGTGTACGTACTTTTCGCAAAGATAAAATTATTGGATAAAGATATTTTAAAAAAAATTCCTTCCCAAATATCTAATTTGAAAACTTAAATAAAAACTCATTCACTTGTAACAGATATCTGGATCCTCTGTAGTTTTTGTGGAAATTGTGCCCTACAGTGCATTTTTGCTTAAGAAAAAATTGTCCATTTAAATAAAGATTAAGTTATTTTGGTTAAGCAAACTCATTGGCTTAAGCGATTGAGAGAAGGTTTAAAAGCGCGCCGAAGCGAACCATAAGAAACCTGAAGCATATTTCACTTAAGCACAATTTTTCGCTTAAGCTATTCTCATTTAGCTTAAATCTCTCCATCAAAAATTAAATACACCTAAGCAAAAATGGACCAAAGAAGCATGTATTTGAGTCATTCATTTTGCTTTAGCGAATTAAGAATTGCTCAAGCTATTAGTCATTCGCTTAAGCTATGACAAGCGATTTTAATTATTATTAAACAAATTTAGGGCAGAGACCAATGATTTCAAACATACAAAATAACTTAAGCAAACCAAATGGCTTAAGTGAATGTGATGAGGGCTTAAGTCAAGATTTTAATTTCTCAGCAAATCAAGATTTGCTTAAACGATTTGGTTTCCTTAAGCGAATATAACAAAAATTGCAAAAATTATGAAAACATAGACAACATGCAAAAGGGGCCAAATACACTTGATTACATATTTTTTTTAACTTACATCGTATTAAAAATAAAGAAATATAATATAAGGCACTGTTTTGGATAAATATTAAAATCCATTAATGAAAACTATAGAATTCATAATTAAAAAACTAAAAATGAAATCCATTACATAACAAAAAACCAAGAGTCATTAAAATCCATTACAACAAAATCCTAATTTTAATCACGTGAGTCCTACATTCTCCTTCTCTTGCAAGGTTTGTGGCTCATCGCGCTCATTATGTCCCTTTTCTTGCTCTAAGTGTTGACCTTGTGGTACATCTCCCCTTTCATTCTCCTCAATGTTCTCGTTGGCTCCATTCTCTGGTTGTGACACATGATCCTATGTAGTTTCTTCTTGAGCTAGAAAGGTAAGGTTGTCTCTAGGCCATGATACAGCTGTTGCAAAAACCTTTAGTGTGGGCCATGGAAAAATACATGCCTCACCATGATGTTAGTGTAGAGTGAACCTGTGGAAAGAAAAGATGAGGGTCATCTCTTGCATAATTGATTAGATATTTTAAAATGATAAATGAGATCAGATTTACCTATAGAAGGACTCGTTCAACTAAGTGTAAGCGCAATTGTCTGCTGCCAACTATTGCTCTATGTGATTCAGATGGCGTAGGACGTTTGAATCCATTTTTGGCATGTTAGGCATGAATGGTTGTGTTGGTGGTTGTCTTGGTCGTGATGTAAGTGTTACAGATGAATAGGGTTGAGAAGAAGGTCCTGCAGGCTGCTCCAATGGATTGGTGTAATATTTTTTGATGAAGTGGGAATTGATTGGTTTCTTCAAAGTGATTTTTGATAGGAGTAATCTGGAATGGTAACGCTTTGGAAGGTATACAAAGGAGTGATGAGTGCTGGAAATCCTAAAGGTTTTGTTGCTAATGCAGTAGCAGAGGTGTTGGAGATTACAAATTTGTGCAGTTTATCTAAAATGATTGCTGCTATGTCAAAGCATATCCCCTGCATGATGTTGTATATGAGATATGCTCAAGACATCTGGAGATCTGAGGTGTGTGTAGGGCTATGTTGGAAAAGAGAAATGATGTCCAGATTTGGGCCAAAGTATTCAAAGATTGTCTTTTGAACCTTATGGCTTTCTAGCTGCATTTGTTTAATAGGATTTTCACAAGATGTATAAGGTCTCAGCTACCCTATGATCCAAAAAACTTGAGTTGCTTTTGGCGTTACTCATATTGGCATAGTTCCCCTTCTCCTATGGTCAGAGGGTTGCCTAACAAGGCTAAAATTGCATCTCTATCATAAGCAACTACGTGCCTTAGAACCCAAGACCTCCTTTCTGACTTTTCTGGTATCAATGGCCACGCATTTACATAAAATACTTTGATGATTACCTCATGAATTTGGTTAGGGAGATTTGCCAAGAATTCCTATTTTCTTCTCCTAATCTCTTGCATAAAATCTTTGTACTCTCCTTCTTCTAAAGACACCTTCCTCTTAGGTAGTAATTCCCTAGCTTATAAGAAAAGAAATCTTTGAGCCTTGGCCCTGGCTTTGAACCTATATCTATCCTATAATATGATTTCTGTTTGTGTTTGAGTTTCAGCTGGTGTGTGTTGTTCATCAATAGGTTCATCATGCTGCTGTTAAGCTTGCTCAACTTCAGGTCTTCGCCTCTTTCTTTGAGGAATAGACCTCTTTGGTTTCATCCTGAAACCAAAACCAAAATACAAATTTTAGAAAAATTTGCTTAAGCGTATTTTTTTATCTTAAGCTATAAAATTTGCTTAAGCCAATTTATCCGCTTAAGCCAATTTCTCTCGCCCTTTTCCCTTCCTTTGAAGATTATTTGCTTAAGTGAAAGTTACAGAAGGGAATGGCAATGCACAATAATGTACTTGAACAAACAATTTTCCTTGCCTTTGAAGCTTGGGAAGAGAGGTCAGATGTTTTGAGAAAATAAAGTGCTTTGTGATTCAAAAGAGAAACCTTGAGAGTGAAAATGAAGCCACAAAAGGGACTTTAAAAAATTTCCAACAGTTGCGAAATTCGCTTAAGCGAAACTCAACTTAAGCAAAATCTCTCGCTTAAGCAGATAATGGAGCGAATAGGCGCTTAAGCCAGATTATTGCGCTTAAATGAGTGTTGTAGAAGTTTTGGCGCCAAACATATCTCTGGTGATGTACTTCTAAAGAAAAAGGCTTTCATTATTCATGTAATTGATTAAACACTAAAGTATATTGTATTCTGAGAAAATTTGATAAAGGAAGATCATTGTGAGGAAATTCTTTGACAAGTTCATAGCATTCAACTCCATTTTAGGCTATTTTTTGCCAAACAAAACCTTCAAACAGAGAAAATGTAAAGGTGCACATTTATTCTATAAATTTTTTAATTGAAGATTACTAGAATTACTACTTATCATGTTTATTCTCATGTTATTAGACTATAGAGATCATCACAAAGATGGATATCGCAAGGAAAGCAAGTGTCAGGTTAGAGTTTGAGAGTCTTGAACAAGGATGAGAATTTAGGTGTGAATATGGAAGGCTAACAAGATTTGAAGTGAATAAACAATATTTTAACAAGTGAAAGGTAGATGATGTAATTACGGGTTGCAGATATGTTTGTTGTAAAGAGGGGCATCAAAAAGAAGATAAAAGGAATTGACAAATCATAAAGCATCAACCAGAAACTAGAACTGAATGTGTCAGGCTATGTAATATATATATATATATATATATATATACTTACACTTTTCCTTGAAGATAATGTTGTAATCATTTAATTGTGATGCCTTTGTATGTTGGTTATAGTATAAGATGACTTGAAATCATGTATGTATAAGTTGTATAGTTACTGAGTAAAAAGCTAGCACATGTGTGAGTTTGGTAGTTAGTTGATGTAGAACTGCAGGATATCTCGCTGTAGTGAGAATGGGTTGTCCAGAACAAGGCCTTCTGGTGCTCTCTTGCTACAGCGAGAGAGTCTCGTTGTAGCGAGAAGTGGATAAAGTTAACCCAATTAACACTCTCGCTGGAGCAAAAAATTCTTGCTGCAACAAAATTGACTAATAGCATAAAGGATCCATTGTCTGGTATATCTCGTTGTAGCGAGAGCTGCTCGCTTTAGCGAGAAAATCGCGAGTCTAAGGGGTATTTAAGGAGGTTTTGAGCTGAAAACTTTCATTTCTCACCAAACCACTATTCCCTCTCACTTTTTCTTTGTTCTCTCACCTCTCGCCCTCAGAAAAAACCTTCTCAATTTTGAACTTATTCCAATTTAAGTGAGAACTGTAACACCTTAGATTTAATTTCAATAAATAAGGAATTTTGCAAATTTTTGAAATAATAAAACTTCCCTTTTTAATCCAAGTTTCATCAAACATTTCAGATAAAGAAAGGGGTTACAAATTACATCAAACAGTTGCTATAGGACTTATTCAAATACAATAGCTTTTAAAATGCTATCTTAAGTCCTATAGCAGTTCCATCCACCCCTTCACTGAGTCCGGTGCTGATTGTCTTGATTACCTAAAAAATGAATGTAAGGGTGAGTACTCTACACTACCCAAGGACACACAGTCAACATAGAGTCTCACCTCCAGTACATTTTCAATACATTAAATAATTACAATCACAGGCAACATTTCACATCCATAAGTACAATTCATAAACCCATGCATATGCACGTCAGCCACACTTACTGTGGCACTATGATCACAGATTTACACCATGAATGGTCGCTGGTTACTCCCGCCTCACGGATACCACAAGGGCAATCACGGGTCGCTCAGCAAAGATAGTGGTCAGAGGTCTAGTCAGGAAGAGAATGTGTGGCCCGTGGTGCACCCGTTCCACAGTCAGTGTCACCACTACTCCCTCTTCCCCAACGTATTTCTACTGTATTCATTTTCCACACCCCCAGTGCATCGTTGAACCATTCACAGTACATTACAACGGCGCTACATGCCCTATTCACATATATTTTATTCACACATGCAATATTCATGCTTGAACCTGGCACATAGCCTATATTCAATTCACAGTACTCGGTACATAGCCAATATTTGATCCACAATATATGGCACATAGCCTTCATTTATTCACAATAACATTAATTTACCAATCAATGGCATTCTATCACATACAATCACCCCCACGGGGCCTAACCATTCAAGCACACATCACATTGCACACCAATTTCCATTAAACAAACAATTCATACTCTCTATCTCAGCCATATTGCATTAATCAACAAAACACACAAGAATTACAACATATTGAGATAGGTAGAGTCCCCTCTTACCTTGGATTGAAGGCCCACACGCTAAATCCCTTAAAAAGTGCTCACCCTCACGGATTTCATCCTAAACACATGGAGAATCCTATGAAAATCCCAGAAATCACCAAAAACAGAGGAAAGAGAGGAAAAATGAAAACTCTAACCATTTAAAACTCACCTCCAAGCGTTCCCCACACGGATTCAACCTTCAATCTAGCTTCCGAACGACTTTGGAGGCAATTTAATCGGTGAAAAAAGTTTGGGAATGTGAGCATCCAAGGGACTTCGAAGGGAGCGGGAGAAATAACCCTCCTTAAACCCTAACCTTCTTTAAATCATTTTCTGGTCGTGACACTCTCGCTACAGCGAGATTGATAAATCCACATTTTACTATATTTTTAGCCTAGTTTTTGTTAGTAAATAAGGAGTTAAATAGTAAATAAACTTGAAAATATCATAAAAATTGCATTCATATTCATAATTGTATAAATAGTTTAGAATTTTAGATTTTATTCCAATTCTGGACAATTTTGCTTAAAAAGACTTAATTTTGTGCAGAAGCTTGAGCTGAAGATGTTTGAGTTGAAGATTGAAGTGAAGAAAGTAGAGGAATTGAGCCTAAAAGATGAAGAATCAAGTGTTATGTGTTGGGCGTAGCCACTTTGAGTGCATAGAGTTACGCAGTGTTCAGAGTAACTACGCAATTGAGCGCGTAGCCACTTCAAGTGCCCAGAGTAGTTACGCAGTGCGCGTAGCTTCTTCAAGCGATCAGAGTAGCTACGCAGTGCGCGTAGCTACTTCAAGCAATCAGAGTAGCTACGCAATTGAGTGCGTAGCTACTTCAAGTGCCCAGAGTGGCTACGCACTCAACGCGTAGACACTCTAAGTGCTGAGAGTGTCTACGCAAAAGTAACAGAATTTTAAATGTCATTTCTAAGTGTCAACTTTGGACGATTTGAGTTCCTAATTCAGTTATAGAAGCTTCTAGAAGACCTTTCATGCTATAATCCTCATAGATTAAAGTGTGGAAGTCTTTTGCCATTTTTTTTGTTTTCTTTTCATTTCCACACCTTAGGAGAGTTAGAGAAGGAGATTGGGGGCGACTTCCAAGCTGTGGACCTTGAGGAATCAGGCTGGGGATTGGATTTATGAAGAAATTCTGCAACTCCTCTTCTTCTAATCTTTCTCTCTCTTTTTCTTTTAGGAACATGTTCTGATTTCTTTTTGTTAGGGATCTATGGATCCAGATTTGATATTGTGATGTAATTTTGGATATGGACCTTGATGTTTTGATTGAATTGAGTATGTGATTCTGTTCTTAATGTATTTGTGAACTAATCCTTCATTCAATTGAACCTAGAGGAATCTCCATCAATGGAAATTGAGTTTATTTCTCATATCTAAATCATATGCCTAGGTTATTGAGATCTTAGGAATAAGTATCATAATCTAGTAATCCTATAATTTTCAGAACTTAATGCAATATTTGATTGAATTTCACCTAAGGAATTAGGGAGGTTTAATTAGGTATGAGGATCAATGAGGCAAGGAATTGTCCTTTGGTTAAAGAAGCGAAATTGATTATCAATCAATTATAATTCTTAAGAGTCCAGAACATGATTACATTGCAATTGAAAGTCTGTTGAAATGATTCCCAACTATTTTCCACATAGCATTTTAATACAAAATTCGTATTTTGTTTTGCTGTATTTTTCAGATTTCTGCACTTTGTTGCTTTTGTTTGTTAAATGATTCAAAACACTCCAAATTTGTTTGGCTCAACTAGTTATTGATTTGTGAAGTGCTAATTGATAGAACTAATCCCTGAGGACGATACTTGGGACTCATATTGATTTCCAAATTTTATTACTTGCTACAACTACCTAGTACACTTGCTAGTTAGTTCTCCAATTTGTGTGACAGAGATATTCTAGCCGCAGCGAGTTCCCCTCACTGTAGCGACACGCCCTCTTGCTACAGCGAAAAACTCAGAGAAATCTACACTCTAGTTTCTGCAGAATCTCGTTATAGTAAGACTGCACCCAGAAATGCACCTTAAACTGTCGCTACAGCGAGCGTCTTTCGCTACAGCGAGAAGGCGACAGTTTTGGTCCTTCCTTCCAGGGCCCTCTCACTGCAGCGAGGATAGCCCAGTATTACACCCTGCACTTAGGCACTTAGCCCATTTTCAACCCTATCCAGTCATGCATACACATATATACACATATTCATACTCATTACACACAACACACTATCATTACGCATTCAATGCAAATTTTTAACATCCATTTACACTTATACTCACATATACACGCATTCAGATTTATATAAATAACAATAATTAATATTACAGAACTCCTTACAAGAACCTCTATTCAGTGTGAATCTAGGTGACTTCTTGAGGATTAGTTCCCTATTCCACCCCTCCTTTCTTGATTTCTCTTCTTAAGGGTCTCTATTTTGTAATAATAGGGAGATCTGAGAAGCTTGGGCTTTGTCTCTCTCTTAGGAACTCATGAAGCTTTCAATCTAAGAAAACTCGTTCTAAGTAAGGGGAGCTCATTTTACGTGGCCTTTATTGTTCTTTAACTGCTGAAGCACCATGTGTGGATCTTATTCTAGCTAAGAGTAAGTTAATGTATGAAAAAACCTTAGGATAGGACCTAGTGTAAGCACAGTTGAGTGAGTTGACCATTATTGATGAATATAACAGTGCTTGATGTGTGTGTGATGTTGAAATGCTTATTATATGGCTGTGTTGTATTTGTATGAAATGTCGACACACTGGGGCCAAGTCACATATTTCAAGGGCATAGGCATGTAATGGTTGGGAAATATGTCAAGTTCAGTTGTGCTTTATCTAGATCCAGGTACCAGGATGGGTTGCTCCTAGACTGGAAAATTGTAGGTTCTTGCTAGATTATTAAGGCCGTGACACCAGTCGAGACTAAGTTGTTGCAGTTTACATCAAATGAGCTGATAATGGGTTGTATTGTTGCTTATGTGCTGAAAATTATTAAAATTATGAGTTGTATAAATATTCATGTTCGTATTTTGCTATTTATGTTGGGGTGGTTATTTCGTAAGCTCACCCTTGTATATTGTCTGTGTTGGTGTAGGTGTGTGTTGCAATAATCATACGCTGGTACGTGAGCAGAAGTGACAGGTGTTGTACCCACTTCTCATGGCGGAAGGACTAGCTGAGGAAAGTTGAAGTCAACATGATTTTTGGAAGATTGTAGCTTTATGTATTTTTGTTAGTCTAGGTCTTAGTAATAAGTCTAGACTATTTAGCTACATGAAGAGCAAATGTTGTAAATATGTACGACTGTATAATTTTTGGGATTATATGAAAATGCACTTGGGACCTTGTTATTTTATCGTTGAGATATTGAAGTTTAATTTCTTAAAGATATGTCTTCTATAATATATATTTTATCGCATAAATAAATCATGCTGGGAGTTGTGCTGCATTATGTCATTAATCCTTTATAAAAAGGGGTCATGACAGAATGTCTTGCAAGAGTAGTATTGTCTTTGGCAAACAACAACAAATATGTCATTCATCAATTTGTTGAAGAGCATAATCACCTATTACAACTTCCAGAAACAACACAAAAGTTGCTTCACATCGTTATATAACTAAAGTTTAAGCTCACGAAATTAATTTGGCTGAGGCATTTGGACTGCGACAAAAGGTATCATTTTAACTAATGAGCACACTTGTTAGACACCAAGCTAATGTTAGGTACATTCACCTAGACGCAAAAAATTACTTGAAGGCAAAGAGACAAAAGGGAATGGTATACGGAGAAGTCAGTTGTCTAATGCAATACTTCCAACGACAATTAGTAGACAACCCATCTTTTTCTCATGCATACCAAATGGATATGGAGGAGCAAATCACAAATATTTTTTGGGCGGATGCAAACATGGTAATTTATTATGGGTTTTTTGGTGTTGTTTCACTAGACACTACATATTGCACCAATCGGGCTAATAGACCTCTAGCATTGTTTTCCAGTTTTAACCATTATAAAGGTGTTATTATCTTTGAGGCGGCCTTGTTATATGGTGAAACAACAGAATCATTTCAATAGTTGTTTGAGACTTTGTTGGTAACACACAACAACAAAAAAATCTCAAACGCATTTTACAGACCAAGATCAAACAATGGCCAAGGCACTTGTCCAAGTAATGCCTGAGACCATTATGCATTATGCACGTAGCACTTAATGCAAAATGGAATAAAGCATCTTGGCAATTTGATGAAAGAAGGGAGTCATTTTTTTAAGAGATTTGAAAAGATGCATATATGACTTTGATACTTTAATTCACTTTAAGGAGGCTTAGACAAGGTTGATTACATAATACAATGTTGAAGAACATACTTGGATTATTTCACTATATTCCATAAAGGAAAAATATGATTCATGTTATCTCAAGGATTGTTTAACCATTGGAATGCAAAATACTCAATTAAGTGAAAGCTTAAATTCTAACTTCAAGGCATGTATGAAACTTGGTGTTGACATCAAGCAATTCTTTGGACACTTTGAATGGGTGGTTGAACACAAGCGTTATAATGAGCTCAAGTGTGAGTATGACTCTCGCCATAAACTAGCCATGTTGTGATTTGAGGTATCACCAATACTAATACAAATGACTAAGGTTTACACATATATAGTGTATAATTTATTTCAACAAGAGTTTGCTCAATTCTTGGCTTGTTGCATATCAAAAAGGATTGAAACTTCTCCTTTGATTGAATATGTAATTACTAAAGTCAATCAACAAAGATCAAGAACAATTACATTTGATCGCTCCTCAACTATTAATTGCTCTTGTAAAAAGTTTGAAACATTTGGCATACTTTGTTGTCATGCTTTGAAAGTGTTTGAAGCCAATGATGTAAAGGTTCTTCTTGACAAATATATACTAAAGAGATGGACAAAATAAGGCTGTTGTAGGATTATTCACAATGTAAAAGGAATAGAAGTAGTAGGAGATCCCAAATTAAGTACTACACGTAGATACTGACACCTACATGTAAAATAATTAGGTTGGCCTCTAAGGTTTCTAATTTAAAAGAACATTGTCAATCAATGGATGACATTATTAATACTTTGATCAGTCAAATCACAAAGCTTTGCTTATAAGCACAACATAATGGCAACAATAAGGATGATGGTGTAAATAAGGTCAATATTCATGGTACATACCTAAAGGATTCAAGCAATGACCAACTATCAAGAGGAAAATGGTGTAAAAGATTCAAGGTTAGGTTGAGTTATAAGCAAAAAAAAAAAGAATAAAACTCCAACTTTAGGTCAATTAGTATCTCATGTACTTTGTTATAATGACTTTTATTATTAATTAATGCATTTATTTTAACTTCCTTATTATAACCATATCATAAATTTCACTATCATTAAATGTTTAAGGAATATCAATCAATGCTTTGTGATTCGTTTGAAGTACATTGTTGAGCACCTCCATATTATGATTCCCCTCAAACATTAGTCAATCAATTAAGTTTCACAGATTTGTTGATAGTAAGACTATTCAACTTACATCAAACCAATTCTTTTTTTTTTCATTCATTTTTGTTTGTAATGTCTCTTCTTATATCTCTTTATATTTTGCAGGGACAACTTGATGATATCAATGCTTCAATCCTTGATCAATTTGATTACAGAATTACCAAAACTTCTTTTGTTTCTAAGCTAATTATGTATTTATCAACTCTTTTTTTTGTGTAAGATGTAAGTTGAAAAAATTATGTAATAAATGTATTTGGCCCCCTTGCATGTTGCCCGTGTCTACATAATTTTTGCAATTTCTAATATATTCGCTTAACCAGATCTTGATTTGCTAAGAAATTAAAGTCTTGGCTCAAGTCCTCATCATATTCGCTTAAGCCATTTGGTTTTCATTTAAGCTATTTTGTATGTCTGAAACTATTGCTCTCTACCTCAAATTCGCTTAATAATAATTAAAATCGCTTGTCACGACTTAAGCGAATCATTAATAGCTTGAGTAATTCTTAATTCGCTGAAGCAAAATGAATGACTCAAATACATGTCTCTCTGGTCCATTTTCGCTTAGGTTTAATTAATTTCTCTTAGATAGGCTTAAGCTAAATGAGAATAGCTTAAGCAAAAAATTGCACTTCAGCGAAATGTGCTTTAGGTTTCTTGTGGCTCTCTTAGGCTCACTTTCGAGCCTTCTCCCCATTTGCTTAAGCCAATGAGCTCACTGAAGCGAAATAACTTAATTTTCACTTAAACGGATGATTTTTTCTTAAGCAAAAATGCACTTCAGGATATAGTTCCTGCCAAAACTGCAGAGGATCCAAATCCTTGTGATAGTTGCACGAGGTAATAAAAATTCAAATTCCAGTGCAAGAGATGACATAATTTTGTTTGAATTTTGTAATAAATTTAAACTTAAAAAAGGTTCCTATTGTATGCAATTGACTAATTCAAACTTCTTTTACTTTGATAGATTTCAATGATGATGGGCGCTTGAGGAATGCATTTTGGATTGATGCCAGGTATAGGGTTACGTGTGATTATTTTAACGATGTTATTTATTTCGATAACACTTCGGCTTTTGTTGGAAAAAATCATTATGATTAAAAAAATTTATTAGGTTGTGACCTACTTATAGGCGAAATAACGAAGCTTACACATGGTTATTTAGGGCATGGGTTACATCCATGTTAGGATGTTCTCCCTAAACTATTATTACCAATTGGTGCAAGGCTTTGCAAAACGCAATTGTAGAAGTTCTTCCCAAATCTAACCATTATTTTGGTTTGTCATTGATTAATAAAAATGCACCAGAAAAATTGAGAGGGTTGCGCAACTATGACGTAATAAGAAAAACACTTATTAAAGTATTTTATGAGACATTGAAAGTAATTAAATTTAAACCAACTTGGAAATTATTTATGATTCGACGCTTTTAAGCTGATGACCATGAATAAATTCATTCTCTTTATGAAGATTGATTTCACTGGGCATTAGTATATTTGGAGGACATATTTCTTTGTTGAAATATATAGTGTACACCTTGGTGACAACATTAGTCCATTTTTTGTTGGTAAATATGAATTAGCTCTTCACAAGAAGTAGAAAATGAATATTGTGTAGATATTGAATCAAGAAGATCAAGTCCTTTGCTAAAACTCATATGTTCTTTGAAGTTGTAGCTCTCTAGAATATATACACAAGACAAATGTTCATAAATTTTCAATTAGAAAAGGAAGAAATGTATTCTTGTTTTGATACAACATAATTAGATGTGGATGAGTCCATCATAATTTTTTGATCAAGGAGATTGTTTTAAGTTCTATATAATAAGACAACAACTAATGAAGTTTGTTGAATTGTACTTCTAGTTGCCAATTTTTTTAACCGAGTTGTGTAAGGAGAAATATTTGAAAAAATGAAATATTTTTATTAAAAAATTTCATATGAGAAGCATGTACACTTATAACAATGCAATTAGACTCTCATCAACAAAAGGACTTCTTTGAATATTTTAGTAACTATGTGTCACACTAGTATTTTTATATATCAAATTATAAATTACACATAATTAAATATAATTAAACATACATATGATAAAGTATACGTATTATTATTATTATTATTATTATTATTATTATTATTATTATAATAATAATTATTATACATTTGAATAAATAATTTTTAAATTACATTTTTTAAAAAGTGAATATTACAACTAAAAATTGAAAAAATGAAGATAATTGAAACTATTTGACCTTGTAAAAGAGTCTCATCAAACACTCCTTCAACCTTCCCTTTTGCCCTATCGATTTCATCCGTAAATACCCCTCAGTCTTCCAAGAGTTCATCCCTTGTGGCATCCACCCCCACGTTTGCCTCACTCCCAAAACCCTCAGCCTTGACACTAAAGAACAATTAATCCACCAAACTCATCGTTTCAAGCAACACCTCCTAACTAGCTTCTGAAGCTCTTTATGATTGCAAGGGTTCGTAACATCCACTTGTGAGTTAATGAACTATTCAAATGGGGCCATGGCCTCCTTCATAATTATGTGCAGACGGTTATATCCGAGTTTCTAGATTGTTTTCGCATTGTGGATGAGTTTCTTGAGCTTGTTTGTTAGAGCCACAAGTTGGCGGTTTCAATTTTGGAGAAGAATAGGAAAGGATATATGGATTTGGAATTGGTGTTTCCTATACAATTCTCTAACAGTTTTGAGATGGATAAGAAGTATGAGAACTGATTGAGGGAATGACAGAGGTTGCCTTATGTGTCTCCTTATGAGAATTTGTCTTGCCTTTCTGGGAGTAGTGATGAGTTTAATTGGTGGGTTGTTGGGGTTTTGCATGAGATTCTTCATGTTTTTGTTGGTAAGAAGATTGAGAAAGATAATTTGTTACTTGTTCGTGTTTGATGAGTTGTTGGGGTTGAGATCGAGGTTCAAGCAGGTGATTTTGTAGCATTCGGGTATTTTTTATGTGTTTGGTAAAATTGGAACCTACACTATTGTTTTGAGACAGGGTTGTGAGAGGGATTCGCTAATGAATTTGAAGAATTAATATATTCATTTGATGAACAATGTAAAAGAAGATGGAAAAATGAGTAAGGTGGTGCAAGAAAAGGGTAGTGTGAATGAGTCTGATGCTAATGACGTTAAATGGATGGAAGGAAAGAGAGGAGTTGATACAGATAGTGGAGAGGAGCATGAAGAGGAGGATTGTGAAGTTGAGGATGTTGGTGATGATGATGAAGAGCAGTTTCGGAGAGGTAGTTGTTAAAATGCTCCTAGTAGAAGGGACAGATGGTTTAGGAAAGTCAAGTTGGATGATGAGATGCCTTTGAGGAATTCTCAAGGAGAAAGATTGGTTGGAAAGCTTACACATAAAGCCAGAAAGAAATGTCTATCAGAAGTTTCTAGAAGAAAACAAGTGCAAGGTGCACATAAAGATGCTGAGAGCACACAGAGAAGATCAAGATCCTTTAAAGGCCTGGAAGGTCATTAATTAGCAAGAAAACACTTGTTTTGAAGAGATTCATTTTTTTTTTAGCAAATCAGAGTTATTCTAGTAGGTGGCTCTTGGTCTCCTTTCCTGTTATAAGTTTGCAAATTAAGATTGTCTTTTGTATGTTTTACTATTGCTACTGTTTCTTTTTGCAATACAATGTTAGCTCTTCTAGTTGAATGATGGATGTGTCATAGGCTACGTTGCATGGGTATTGGTACGAGTACGAGTGCGGTACCCATATCGTGTACAGGTATGATGGTATGCTAATTTTTCAAAAATTAGGGTACAGATCGGGTACGGGTACAAAGGTATACTAATTTTCTAAAAACTAGGGTACAGATACATCTATATATAATAAAAATAAATAAATAAAACTTAACATGGACATCATTAAATAACATAAAATTGTCTAACAATTCATAAAAATAATATGACATAAATAAATCACATTGTTCAACAAATAAGATTCTAACAAAAACACAAATTTATAAATTGTTCTACAATCAACAATAAAAGAGCTAAGCATTAACACTCTAAGAGTGTCAATCTTATCATTCCCTTCTCCATTATCAGTAAAAAACATTGCCTCTAAATCTGGTTCATCAAGGGAAAGAGTAGTAATTTCAAGAAAACTAGCCCCTGCAAATGGATCCCACTCATCACCACTAATATCGCACATTTTGGTCTCACCCTCATAATAATTCTTACTCTTTCTTAAGAGCAATCAAAGATTTGAATGTATAAAAATTAAATTTTTAGCCCTCTTAGGATTGAGCCTATTTCTGTTCATAGAATGAATGAATGAATAGGTGCTCCAATTTTGCTCACAACAAAAAGGAGATAATGATTGTGCAAGGACCTTAAAGGCAATGGTTTGAAGTTTAGGAAGTGTTGCACCATACATGACCCATCATTCTTTTAGCTTCAAGTTCCACCTATCTTTTAAACAATCAAATTGGCCAATTTCTTCTCCACCACTTGAGAATTTAACAAATTCTTGGGTTGCCTCTAAACTTTCCTTTGGATGCAAAAAATGGCTTCTCAAACATTTGTTTCTCCTTATACAAACTCATTGTCCCTGTGTGTAGGTACTCGATTCGGTGCTTCGTCAAGCCATTGCCTACAATACCTATCAATGATTAAAAGTTAGTTCATTATAACCCAACAAGTAAAATAAATTGAAACTTGCAAATAAATAAACTTTACCCAGGATTTAGTGAATGAGTCAAGCAATCAAGTGCTGTGTTACTTTTAGTCCACCTATCAATCAAAATGTTGTACGCCACTTCATAAAATGATGAATCTTCATTTAACTCCTTGCCCTCATGTTGATATATTCCAGATTTCACTTGATTGATCATGGAATTCCATTTTTCCTAAACCAAATGAAGAGTTGGTTCATCAGTATCATAAGAACGGAGCATCTACATACATAGGGTTCGTGAAGCTCAAGATATAATCAATCTTATCCCAAAAATTGTCATTTAGAATTGTTTCTTTCATAAAGATAGCTCTTGGGACATCATCTTCTTTATAATGAGACCATTACTCACTAATCACCATAGATTGAAGACCATGCTTAAGCGTTTTCAACCTTTTAAGCATGATAATGGTTGATACAAATTGAGTTTTGACAATGGCAAGTAATTTCAAATTATTAAATTGACTGAACATGGCAAGTTGCATAGAATGATTCATAATGAAATTTCTTATGAAGTGTGTGTCATAAGCAAATTAAGAGATCCAACTATGCTTGTAAGGTCCCGAATTTTGTAATATTAATTATTGTTAATTATATAAATATGAATGTATATATATGTATGCATGACTGGTTGGGCTGAAAATGGGCTAAGTGTCTAAGTGCAGGGTGTAATTTTGAGCTGTCCTTGCTACAGCGAGAGGATTCTCGCTGTAGCGAGAGGGCCCTGAGAGGAAGTACTATGCCAGAAATGAGTTTTTGAAGCGCTAACTTAAACAGCGGTTAGTAAAAACTGCTTTGTAATTATATATTTAGAGAGTTGTTCTCTATTAACCGCTCTCAGATCTATACTTTTGAGAATGATTCTTTGTTAACTGCTCTCAAAACTATACTTCTGAGAGCGGTTCTCTATTAACCGCTCTTTAAAGTCACTCATTGGAGAGCGATTAATAAAGAACCGTTCTCTAAAGCCTTTAAAGTTGTTTATAAATGAAACACGCTCAACGCATTTCTTCTTCCTATCTAACAAAGTTAGTCTCTTTTATTGTAAGTTTTGTTTGTCTTCTCTGCTCTTTTACGTTCTTTTCATATTTTTCTGTTAGTTTGCTCTCTTCATTTTCTCTCATTAACAAATTGATTTTTTTTCCGCATCTATAGGTACCTCTTCATTCTCTGTTAACTTTCTCTCTTCATCTTCGGTACGCTAACAATTTGTTTTTCTTTCATATCTGTAGGTACATCTTCATTCTTTGTGAGCTTGCTCTCTTCATATTTTCTGTGCTAACAAATTAGTTTTTTTTCACATCTGTAAGTACTTCTTCATTCTCTCTTTCTTTCTTCTTCTCTTTGTTAATGGTGAATCATCCATTCTCTCTTTCTTTCTTTTTTCTTTTTATTAACGTTAAAAATCATTCTACTAATTTTATTTTTGTTTGTTTGATTCATGCAGATGTAGACTGTTTGGTTAAACACCAAATATATAAACTCAAGATTCAATTTTGATTTTTGATAAAAATGAAGAAAACTCACAATTAAATCAATTCTAAATTTTGATTTAAACGTAATAATAAATTAATTTTACTTTGCAGCAAAATACTAAAAAAGAAACCAATTTCAAATTTCAGATTCGCAGTCTACATTTATACTTTGGAGACCGGTTCCATGTGAAACTACTCTCCAATCTTACACCTATACTTTGGAGAGTGGTTTCGCGTGGAACCGCTCTCCAATCTTAACTTTTGAGAGCGGTTGTTTAACCGCTCTCTTAAATATAACACATCAGATAGCGCAAGATTTTAGAGCAGTTCTAAATGCTCTCTAATTTAAAACAGAACCGCTCTCAGATCTCCATTTTAGCGTAGTGCAGGACAAAAACTGTTGCCTTATCGCTGTAGCTAGAGACATCTCGCTGTAGCGACAGAGCGACAGTGTTGGGTGCATTTCTAGGTGCAGTCTCGCTGTAGCGAGAGGGTCTCGCTGTAGCGAGATTTTGCAAAAACCAGGGTGCAATTTCGTTTGAGATTTTCGCTATAACGAGAATATCTCGCTGTAGAGAGTATCGTGACCAGAAACGATTTAAAAGGGGTTAGGGTTTGAGGAGAGTTATTTCTCCCTCTCCCTTCGAAGTCCCTTGGATCCTTTCATTCCCAAACCTTATTCTACCAATTACATTGCCTCCAAAGCCGTTCGGGAGCTTGATTGAAGGTTAAATCCATGTGGGGAACGCTTGGTAGTGAGTTTTAATGGTTAGGGTTTCAGTTTTTCATCCCCTTTCTCTATTTTCATGGTTATCATGGGGTTTCTCTATGTGTTTAGGACGAAATCTGTGAGGGGGAGCACTTCTTGGTAGATTTAGCGTGTGGGACGTCAATCCAAGGTAAAGGGGGACTCTACCCTACTTTTTTTATTTATAATTGATTGAATATGGAATTGTGGCTGAGTTAGAAGATAGAAAACGTGCAGAGAATGAGTTGATTGAGAAATGTAATGTGGGCCATCTGCTTTGATATGTGAACACTGTGTGTGTTACTCGAAATAGATGAATGTGAATTGTATGCTAAATGTTCCATGATAGAATGAATATTGTGAATAAATGTGAGCCCAAAGGCCATGTAATATAAATGAATATTGGCTATGTGTCGTATAATGTGAAATGAATGTAGGCCTAGTGCCGTGTATTTGAATGTAATGTGGGTTGTGTGCTGTGTGTAAGCATGATCATCGCATGTGTGAATAGGCGTGTTAGCGCCATTGTAATGTGCTGTGAATGGTTCAACGATACACTGTGGGTGTGGAAGATGAGGACAGTAGAAATACCTTGGGAAAGAGGGAGTGGTAGTGACACCGACTGTGGAACAGGTGCACCATGGGCCACACACTATCTTCCTGACTAGACCTCTGACCACTATCTTTGTTGAGCGACCCGTGACTGCCCACGTGGTATCTGTGAGGCGGGAGTAACCGGCGACCATTCATAGTGGAAAATCTATGATCACAGTGCCACAGTGAGCGTGGCGGCGTGCCTTGAGCGAGTATGCATGATTGATTGGTGCTATGAGTGCATTGATGTTAAATTGAAATGTACCAGATAATGATATTGTTTGTGTTTTGTCTGTATGAATGCATTGGAAATGAGTTAGAGGTGAGAATCTATGTTTGATTGTGTTTTGGTAGTGTAGAGTACTTACCCTTACATTCATTTTTCAGGTAATCAAGACGATCAGTACTGGACTCAGTAAAGGGGTGGATGGAACTGCTATAGGACTTAGGATATTAATTTAAAAACTGTTGTATTTGAATAAGTCCTGTAGCGACTGTTTAATAAAATTTGTAACCCCCTTTCTTTATTTGAAATGGTTGATGAAACTTGGATTAAAAATGAAAATTTTATTATTCCAAAAAATTATGAAATTTCTTATTTATTAAAATTAAATTTAAGGTGTTACAACGCTTATTGTAAGCAACCTCATTAGCCGGTGTATTTTTTGGAGAACAAATACCTTTAAGTGTAAGATTGAGTGTGTGCACAACACAAGGTGTCCAAAAAATGTGAGGATGCACAGATTTCACAATAGATTCATCAACTTTGCAAACTTGTGTATTACCTATGATTATTTGGACAACATTTTGTGCTCCAATCTCATCAAGAGTAGATAGAATGATGTTTGCTATATAGTTCTTGTCCTTGTATCCACGGGTTCCATTAATAGCTTTCAAAAACATAGGACCAAAATCACATATTGCCATGAAGTTAATTAGTAGTCTTCTTTGTGCATCAGTCCAACCATCACTAACTATGCTCACACCTATTTCTAGCCAAGTATCTTTGATAGGTTGGAGTAACTTTACTATGTTGGCCTTTTCCCTTTGCAAGAGTGAAGTTTTTATAGCATTGTAACCCAATGGAAGAAAACCTGAGATTTAAGTGTTAGCAGCAAATGTGTAGGAACTACCAAAATACAGATTACGAGCAATATTGAATGGCAAAATGATTGAATAAAATATTCTAGCAATTTCACAAGTCAAGTGATCTCTAGCCTCATTATTAAAAGCCCTTTCCAATAGCCCTCCTCTTCTTCTCTTACTCCCATCCACAAGTGGATTCAAACTTATTGTTCTAGTCGGTAAAGGCACTTGTACAGGTTTAACTTTCTCAACGGCCATTCTCTCAACTTTTTTTCATTTCTTAAATGCATTCATTTGTCACTTCTGTACAAATTGCTACACCGCGTCCCTTTTCCCTCAACATATGATTCTTAACTCTAGAGTAAGAACTATTGTAAATTGCATTGCAATAATTGCATTTTCATTTAGCATATCCTCCTCCATCTTTCTTACTTTGTACAATTGTCACATAGACCCAAAGAGGACAATGACCCTCAATATTTTCATAAGCAAATTTACTACTATTGGATATGGATGGATTGGAAGAGGCATTTGCAAACCCACTACTAGAATAGTGTGAAGAAAACATTTTGACAGATCAACCCAACCATTCAATCACACAATAAGCATTCAACCTAAACAAGAAAATAGCACTAACCAGAACATCAGTACTAACATTTCAAGAACTAACAACATCTAAGTTGAAGCACAACAACAACCAACAACAACAACAACAAATGAAAAAAAAAGAGGTAGAACTCATACCAAGTTGAACGGAGCAAAATGAAGTAGAACAATGCAGAGCAAAACTGAGCTTGAATGGAGCTTGGAGGAGTAGAATGGTGTCAGACTCAACCTTGAACGGAGCTTCAACAGAAAAATAATGAATTGAACTAAGGTCTGTGTAAAGGTGGGCTTGGGCTTGGCTTTAGGAAAGAATTCACCAGTTCAGATTGAGAGGGAAAAAGCTGAGTTGCCCTTGGGATTGTGACCAAAAAGACTGCAAAAGTAATTGCTGACTTAGCCCTTCTTCTCTCACAGACAGACTTGGGTGGGGATTTCTACTCGAATAGAAGGCATGAATTCATTGATGCTATGACAACCTTTCCTTTACTAACTGCTGCAATTTTCTTAAATCAAGTTGAGGGCTTGAGCTTCGATAATTACAGTAAAAATGAGTTACAAAGGGAAAAACTGAAAAAAAAAAGATTGAGAATCTATTAAAATATGAATTTTTTTAAAATAATCAAAATGACATCATTTTAACGGGTAGTGAATGCACCCAAGGAGTACCTAATATGTACCAACAATGTACCTATTTTTTTTTCAAAAAAAAAAAAAAATCTTTTCGGGTATGTATTGCATACCCATACTAGATATGTACCCAGTACTGGTATGCTCATTTTTTTCACATACCCATGCTTTGGAGGTCCTAGGTAATTTTGGTGACTAGCTGTAGTAGTTGTGATAGTAGCAAAATGGCCAACTTTAGGTAGTTTAGGCATTGCTTGTATTTGGGGCAAAGCATCTCTTTAATGGGAATATCCAAGAGATTTGGTAGCTTTGATCTTGTGATGTTTTCTCTTCTTGTTTTTTTTTTTTTTTCAATTTATTCTTTATGGAGGGCCTTGTACATTGCGTTCTTTGTAATTCTGTTCTATGTTTAGATGAAAGTCTTATGTTACAGACAAAATAAATACATATTATAAGGGTGTTTGAGTAAACAGCATGATTTAATATCTATTCAATAAGAGCTTATCACATGAGGGGTTATTCATACAGTTGACCCTGGCTTATTGAAATAAGCTAAAAAGAGGGAGAAAGATTTTTATGTGTGGAAAATATGAAACATCGGGGGAAATTGAGAAAGGAATTATTGGTAAAAAATATTTCAGTATATAAACAGTTAAATATTCCACTGGTTAAGGATGCTCAAAGGGTTGCTAAGGGTAGGATATACATACGCAAAGTGTTGGAGATTCCATTCTTGGAATCAGCATTTCACCGTGATTGGGAAAAGGGTATTTGATTGTATTAATATTTTTTTTTGTATATTTCCATATTTATGGGAAAAGAAGAGAAAGGGAGAGAGAGGTGATTTGCAGGATCCATGAAGTGATTGGGTGTTTTACGGATAGGAATTATGTTTTGAAATGTTTCTTGAGGGTTCTGTTCTATTGCATTGTGGATTTAAAGATTTGGTGAGGTTTGGTCTGAACTTTACTTGAGATGATGCAACACTTTCATATGTGAATCATTGTTAGAGAATATATAGGAGCCAGCTGATCTATACAACAATATTTGAATATTTATATGATGTTGAAAACAATATTTGCATTATCTTAACTTTTTTTCAAAGATGTATACAAAGTGTTTTCTAGAACTTAGTTCACTAGGTTACTTTTAAAATATGTAGATATTTATATAATGTATAAAACATGTTTAGCCAGGACATCTAAAATATATCTTTAAAATTTTGATGTTAGTTATACATCCAAGGGTCTAGACAATTTTAGATCCTTTGTATTTTTTGTGGACAATGTTTTTAAGTTAAAAAATTCTATCCATGAGTAATTAAGCTGCACATGCCTGAGCCAGCCAGATTATTATTCACATACCCAACACCTGCGAGCTCCATATTCCAAATTTGCGACTCTCCACTGAAGATTTAGTTTTCAATAAGTTGAAAAATATCAGGGTCTTTTTCAATTTTTGAGAGCAGTAGTTAGAATTGTTACACAGATTTGAAGCATCATTTTAATTATATCACACAAATAATTTCCTCAGGTGTTGAATCAAAGAACAGATAAATTTGATAGAATGAAGAAACAACATGTCAAGTTCTCATTTTCATATTCTCCTCTTTCTATTTCTATTTCTATTTCTATTGCTCAATGCAATTTGCTGAACCGGAGAACATGACCTGAGTTTCTGAACCCAAAATTTCACGTCCTCTTTGCCCAATCTGCAACTCATAATCAAAACAATCCCAAAGAAAAACCCTAAAAACCATTCCTGGATGGCTTTCTTTCCCCGCCACAACCGAACCAAAGAAATCCCCGCAAGACCAAACGGTACCGCCTTCAGAAACACGTCCAATTCTCGAATCCTCCAGGACCACACACCCGCAATGCAGATAATCACCAACACCAACCATGCAAAATTCTTCTTCTTCTTCCTGTTCCTGCTTATTTTCCCTCTCCAGCCACCGAAGAGACGGCTCAGAGTCTCACATTCGGGACTAACTCCGTCCCAATCGCCGCGCGCTATTTGACCGGCGAGCGAATTCAAGGGCTCCGGGAAGATCTTGAGATTAAATGCGATTGTCGAAGCGAGTTGAAGCATCTTGCGATTTGATGGTGGGGACCAGCTGCGCCTCCTAGTGCATACGATTGTGAATGGAAGAGCGTGATTTGAAATTGAAATGGGGCATTGGGTTCTGCAAATGTAGGGTTTCGGTTTCAGTGTCACCATTCTACTGTGGTAACCGTTAGAATAAAAGCAAAGCAAGTATATTTGTTCAAAGTTCAAACTTGAAATTCATTTTTCAATCTCGGAATATGACGCAGTTTTGAAATCCGCTTAGGGCCTGCAATCTCCATTCCCAGCCAAATAAATATTTTTAGTTATAAGTTATGCATTAATATTTGATAACATTTTGCTTATGCTTTATCTGTGTTTGATCCTTTTTATAAAATACATTTAATTAAATTATTTAAAATAATAAATATTTTATTAAAATTATAAAGTATCTCATAATGAAAGATAACTATCTTTTGTTAGAAAATGTTATATAAAAAATTATTTAAAAAGTAATAACATTGGTATTATCATTTTATAAATTATGTTAATTAGTAATCTTAAAGAATTAGGGAAGGAATTGAAAATAACTTTTTTAAAAAACTATTATATATATATATATATGATTTAATTCGGATCTAAATAGGTCTGAACGTAGTAGGTGAGTTTACTACAAGAAATTTTTTGTATATACAAAAATTTAAATCTTAAAACTTTAGTTAAGGGCTCAAACCAATCTCTATTAGTATATATATTATATTTTTTTTTAAAATATTTTTAAGTTTTTACATTATCTTTAGTTAACATTTGGCCTATTTTATTATAAAACGTCGCTTTGTTAATGTTTTATTTAATCAAAAAAGATAAAAGAGATAAAAATACAATAAAAATGATTTTTTTTTTATAAAAGAAATATTTATCAATATTTATTTATCTTAATTATATAAAAAAATAAATTGTCTAGATGACATTACTCTTTTTCATTTTATGTAAAGATAAAATTTAAGTACTAATTACTAATTAAATATAGAGTATTTACTATAATAATCTATGATAATATTAAATATAAATATTTTATTAAAATAAAATTTTAATAATTATTAAAGAATATTAGACTTTTATTTCTTTCATTTTAAAAGAGGATCTACTTAGTACTTTCAATGATTTTTTATATAATAATTACAAAGGTGCTTGCTAATAGGCTCAAACGTATTGTTAATAATTTTATTGGACTTCTATAGAATAGTTTCTTTCTGGATTAAGGTTCTACGGATAACGTAATTATTTTATAGGAAATTCTTTATATGATGCACAAGTTCAAGAGGAAAAATTGGAATGTTACCTTTAAATTAGACCTAGAAATAACTTATGATCACATTGATTAGAAATTTTTATGCCATCCCCTCTTAAAATTTGGGTTTTCAAATAAAATAGTAGCTTTTCTTATGCACTGTGTTACTACTCTATCTATGAGTGTTTTATGGAATGAGAATAAACTTCCTTCATTTTCTCCAAATTATGGCATTCGTCAAGGTGATCCACTTCCTCCATATCTCTTTCTTTTGTATATGGAGATGTTAACTCTTGTTATGGTAGATTGTGTAAAAAATAATTAGTGACAACTAATTAATGTTAGCAAAAATGGCTCAGCTTTATCCTATATGCTTTTTGCTGGTGATATGCTTTTATTTGTCAAAACTGAAAGCTTTTATGCTGCGGTTGGTATCAATGGTTGGAAACAAGTTAAGTTCACCCTATCTCAAGTGTTCGTTTTACTTATTCCCTTGATAGATATTTAGGTTTTTCGATGATCTTAGGTAGAATGAAAAAAAGATATTTTGACTTCATTATGGAGAAAATTCAACATAAGCTTGCAAATTAGAAATCTAATCTCCTTAATAAAGTGAGACGTTTAACTAAGTTAATTATTGCGGCGATCCTAACATATTACCTACAACTCTATTAACGGTTTCAATTAATTTGTCACTCAATTGATAAGTATGTGCGTTATTTCTTATAGAAAAATAATGATGGAAAAGGAATTAACCTGATAAATTGGAATACAATCACTTGTAGGACAAAATGGTGGACTTACTTTGTAAAACCCAATATTAAAATATATTAAAATATAAACTAAATAAATTTTTCTTAAAAAAAAAAGCTAGTTCAAACTAATTTACTTTGTAACTATATGATAATTTAGTATTATTTAGTTATAGATAAAACAATCTTATTTTTAAAATTAAAAATTGTTAAGGCTTTGTTTGGAAGTTTACATATGGAAGGAAGGGAAGGGAAGGGTTGGAAAGAGGAAGAAGGGGAGGGGAAGGAGGTTAAAACCTCTATTTTGTTTGGATGTTTAATATGGAGAGTAGAAGGTGATATAGGGGGTTAATAATATAAATGATATTATTGCCTTTTATATTTTTTATTTTTTAAAAAATACAAAATTTAAATATTTTGGTTCTAAAAACTAATATATTTTGAAACTGTCACTCTAAAAATATATTTTTAAAATTCATATTTCTATTTTTTTATATTTTTTAAAAAAATTCTCACTTTAAAAACTAACATTTTTAAAAAAAAAAATTTTTTGCTATTCTTTTTTAAAAATTAACATCACACTTTTAAAAAATATTTATTTATTTTCTTATTTCATTCATTTAATAGTCAATATGAAGAAAAACATTCTAATAAACTAAATAAAAGAAAGACATTTCAAATTACATTTTACTCATTCAAATTTATTAAGTAAACAAAATAAATAAATAAATAATATTAATTATATATTAAAAACACCTTTGATCAGTATATCTAAATATTAACAACAACCGAAAAATATTGAAATACAACCATAATATAAATAACGTAAGCTGACATTGTGTTACATATCTAGTTTGCCATAATCATATTTATACTCTCATTTTTTAGTCAAAAAATTATTACCTTTATTTTCATTGTAAAATATTATGTTTCTATGCATACTATTTATATTATTAGGATTTAAACAAATTACAATTCTCAACTCTTTACAACGTCCAGTGAATAAAATATTTTCAGGAACAAACAAATTATAATTTTTTTTCTATTATTTTTGTTAATACATTTTGAGTATAAATTTAAAATATAAATCGTAAAGCAAATAACATCAATGCTACAACTAATATTCAAAGCTGTAACTATTGTTAATGCCTATTTAACATTGCTTTTATTTTCAAAATTGCATATATTCATTCTCAGATATATATATGCAGCCAAAATAAGAACACAGGACCAAATAGTGTTAGCTGAGTAAAATACTAGATATCATATGTAAACATACACCTGGACAACATAATTTCTAAGAAGTATTTCACACAATCATAAGAAAACCTATAAGTATTAATTATAATAAAGTCTGCAACCTTTGCTGAGTAAATTAAGTATACATTTTCACACTAAAGAAGAACCAAGCATGAAAAGGAGGGGATACATACAGAATGAGAAGTCATAAAAGAAATATATATATTTTTCTCTTCATGCTATTGCACCGCCAAAATAAATAGATACCAATTATACCTTGAACCAGATATTAGTGATTTAGCTTTTTTAACATTAGAATTTTTTTTAATTTTATAAAATTATGTGAAATACTAATAAGTCCTAGGTCAAAGAATCACTAACAAAAAACATATTACTCTGTACACACTTTTCTTTTTTTCCCCAAATGAGATTTAATTTTAATTATTTTCATTAAATTATCTATATTTAACTTATCATGTTTAAAAATATTTTGATCTCTTTAAAGCCATATTGACCAAATGGTAATCGCCCAAACTCTATTTCTAATTAGATTATTATATATTAAAAATATTGCATATATTTTAATCTATTAATAATATAATTTCTTTTATTTTTATATCATATTGATCTAATAAATATTTACATATATTCTATTTTTTATTATCTATCTATCATACAAACTAATTATACAGATTAAATTTTAAATTATTTTATTTTATTTTTTTAATTATTTTTAAAGTAGTTTTAAAATTTAAATTTAGTTTAAAATCAATTTTAAATTTAGTTTTATTGAAACTAGTTTAAATTTAATTTTTAATTTAATTTTTAAGGTAAAATTGATTTTCAATACACGTATAAATTTAATTTTTAAAATAAAACTAATTTGTTATATGTGTTGCATTAAATTAGTGCATTTGAAGAATATTTTTAGTAATATTTATTAATTATATTATATTTTATAGAAATTTATAAAATATTTATTATTATTTTTAACTTATTTTTAATAAATAGAGTTGATGATAAAAGTTTAAATTAAAATCTATAAAAATAAAAATTAATAACAAAAAAAATAAAATTATTATGTTATAATATTTTAAAAATTAAAAAATAAATATAAATATAAAAATAAGAGTAGTAAATAATTTAAAAATATTTTTTAAATTTTAATATCTTTTAATACACTAATTATATTTTAAAAATATTATTTTAAATATTTAATTTTAATTATAAGAATTAAATTAATAAAAAAATATTAATTGTAAAACATAGTTACATAGTTGATATATAACGCAAAATTTAATAAATAAAGACATAATTTAAATGCTTATGCACATATGAGTTTGAATAAATAAATAAAAATCTAATTTTAAAAAGTAGATTTAGAACTTTAAATTAATTACACAAATATAATTAATTAAAAAATCAATTTAACATGAATCTAGATTTTTAAAATTAATTTAATATTAGATATGAATTAGACTTATATTACAACCATACATGTGAAAAAAATTGTCAAATTATCCTCGATAAATGTTGGGTTAAACTTTCTGAGAGTTTAGCTTCCTATCTATTAATTAACATTCCTATGTTTTAAGTTTGAATATTTATTTTTAAATATAAGAACTCTTCCGAAGTCAATTTTAGTATGGATCACTTTATAATTTAAATAAATTACGTACCATTAATGTAACCTATCGGAAAATTACGGAGAATGAATAAAATACTTATTATAGTAAGTTAAAGTTATAAGTCATGATCATCGTAATTGATTTTTTTTTTTTTTTATGAAAGATAAAAGATGTATTTATTTTAGAATAATCTGATGACTTAAAGAACAGTAATACAAACCCAAACCCAAACCCAAACCCAAAAAAATAAAGAGAAGTAATACAGATTCTTTTAAAATTATTCATATAAAAAAAATAAATTTTGAAAAATTTCTTTGTTTTCTTACATTATTATATCAATGATAAATAAAGAAAAAAAATACTGTTCACATAATATTTATAATTAATAGTTTTACATTTTTAAATTCTACTATCTTTCAATTTATCTCGTATGATATTTAAATTCCTCTTTTATGGTTTTCTATTATAAAAAAATATCTGTTAATAATTTGAGAAAAATGTTAAAATTTCAACACATAATCTATATTAATTATGTTATATCAAAAGTTTTAAGTTAATGATTGCAATAATTATAAAATTTAAATTTTCTAAAAAAAAATGGTACACGCTAAAATTCATCCTTTCCCTGTAGTTTTTTTTTTTTTTTTAATATGATGCATAGTTTTTCTATTATGTTAATTATTTTTTTCAAATCCTTTGCCATCTCTTCCCATGATATTAAGAGATTTATCATCTAAAGGTAAATATTTCCAAACTTTTTAAATAATAATTCTATAGAAGGAATAGTATGGAATGACACACTTGAGTCCATAACTCATGAGTTAACAAGATGATTCAAGCTGCAAATTAATGCATTTACAAGTTCATCAATTGCAGCATTTGCGGATTCATTGTCGTCATGCTTTTTATTTTTATCACTTTACCTTTTATATGGAGTTTTTCATGATTGGTAAAGTGACATTTTGCTCACAATTCCAACAAATAATGTTATTTTAAATTTTTGTCTATCTTTTTCTCTAACTTTAATTAGTTTTGGCTTCAATTCTAACATTTTTTATTATTTCTTTTTCTGTTTTCAGTATTCAATGCTAAACTAGAAACGTGACCTAAAGACTACCTTGAATCTCTTTTACAAATGTCTTTGCTTAAGATCAAGTCACAAATGCCATTAAACTTTAACTTTTTATTTTTTATAGAACTAATCACTATAATAATAGTTGTAGCCCAACTATCTAAGAGAGATGATAGTACAATTAACGTCCTAACCTTATCATTAAACAAGATTTGCACTGACATTGACTAAACAAGAATTGTATTGAATTCATTAATATGATAAGTTACATAATTACTTTTGGTTGAATAGCCAACATCATTCCTGTTTTTATATTAATTGAAATTATTGAAATTATATGGTTATGATAAATATGCATGTGAGGGTATATTAGGAAAAGTTTTGAAGTATTAGAACTGTAAGGCTCTCGCTATAGCGAGAATAAGGTAGTGAAAATAGAACATTCTAGAGCGCTTTCGCTGTAGCAAGGATGTCTCACTGTAGCTAGGATTCCTCATTGTAGTGAAAAGTGCATAAAACATGATGCAATTTTGTCTGATATTTTCGTTATGACGAGAGAGAGTCTCGCTATTACGAGCAATTTCTCGTTGTAGCGAGAAAGGCTCGTTGTAGCGAGATTATCATGATTCTGAGAATATTTAAAGGTTTTCATGCATATAGCGAGGATTCCTCGTTGTAGCAAAAAGTGCAAAAAGCATGATGCAATTTTGTCTGATATTTTTGCTGTGACGAGAGAGAGCCTTGCTGTAGTGATGGTCTCTCGCTGTAGTGAGAAGTATTATGAGTAATTTCTCGTTGTAGCGATAATATCGTGATTCTGAGGGTATTTAAGGGTTTTCATGCATGAAACTTCATTTCTTCACCTTCTTTCACGTCTCACCCTCGTTTTCTCTAAACTTTTTACATTTTCTCAGATAAAACCTCTCCAAACACCAATTATTCTCCAAATACATTCGTTCTAAGTGATTCTAAGTAGAAGTGCAATTTTAGGACATTCTTCATTATTAATCTTCATTTAGATCTTCATTATAATGTAAGGGGAGCTCTATTATATCATTATATGATATAAGTTATATGTTAAGTTCATGAGAGCATGTTTATGTAGCAATTTTGATGAGGTATGTATGAGTAATTAGTATTAATGAAGAAAGATTGTCAATATGCATATCTTTGATGGTTGGTTAACTGATTATATTGTGTAAATATGAAATATATGATAAAAAAAGTATAATATTATAGTTGAACAAGTTTGATGAATGTACTGGATGTGATATAATCTTATTGCTGAGATATGGCTGAAAATGATGAATGAGTCATCGATGATTTATTAAATGATGTGATTATTGAGATAATGAGTAAGTGATGAGCTTATTTGAAAGTGCTATTCAGCACGATCTTATGAATGGATTGGTGTAAATAGTTACAGAGATGCATTAGGGACTAGAGTCTAGAGACGATAAGGAAATCTCGGGGAAATGTAGGTTGGTGAGCGATATTTGCAATTGTCCACATATTATTATTGAGTGCGAATGCGTGACATGGCCTCACACTCATTTTTCGATTAGACTCCTGACTATGCCTTTAGTAACGGGCTCGTGATTGTATATGTTGTATCTGTATTGTATGAGCTAACCGGCAACTATTCACATGAATGAGTAAGACCTTGAGAATTGTTGGAAGCATCAAATGACCATGATCACAGTGCACTAAAAGTGTGTATTTGGAAATGGAATGATAAGAATATATTGAAATGGTGTGAATTTGTATGTTAGGAAAAGAATAATTGATATGTGATATAAAGTGATGATTATTGCATATTTACGGTTATGGTAATAAGTGATATGATGCAATTGCGTTATGTTTGAAAGGTAGAATAGTTGCTCACCCTTACACCACTCTTTAGGTAGCAAAGATGACAACATATCCCATGCGGATTGATATAGTAGATGTTTATGCTAGTAGTAGATTAAATTATGTATTTAGGGAATATAGACGTGTTGTACATTTACATTTTAGAGTATATTTTGGAAGTGATGGAGAGTATACATTAGAAATAGTCTATAATTATGCAATTCCTTTTGATTTCCCTACCATTGGTCAAATTCATCACTCTCTCAGTTTTTATCTATATCAGGGAATATAAAGGCCTTCTCGGATCATGAGTAATGTATTTACTTATCATGATCATGATTTATTAGGAAGACCTAATAGTTATACATTTGAGAGATTTCTTAGTATAGAAATGGTGGCGGATTTTGGTAACACCTATCTTAGAGAGGATGATGAATTAATTGTTGAGGACTTCGCAGAAATTGAAGGCTGGCATGATATAGACGAATAGTTTTAGGCTCTCAGTATGTGCGAATGAGCATGAACTACTGTAAATTTTGATACGTTATGGATAATGATATGTATATATTAATTTGTAATATATTTCATGTAGTTATTTTCTTAAATTTGTTTGTATATGAATTAATTGTTATATCTCTAGAAATTTTGATTAATTATTATAAGGAAAAATTGGTATTCTTTCTAAAATTTTATAAAATCAATATATTTAAGATGGAGAAATGTAGGGTGTTACAATTAGTATAGCCTACAAAATGAAATAAGAAGTTTAAAAAAAATAAAAAGTTGGTTATAAACAAAAATAGAAAGAAAAGAGAGATCTACCTTGAGGACCCAACTTGACCAAACGCCATTTCCATTAGCAAATTCTTTTGCTTATCCTTCAGAGATCTAAGTAGTTTTCTAAGCTTTTCAGGATTGTCAAGAAGATATAAATATACACGATTAAACATTTGACTCTTAATTTTCAATTCTTCCAAAAGATTCCGAAACTTATTTTCATAAATTGAAAGCTTTTAGTTGAGTTTCTCATAAGCTAATGTGCTTTCCCTTAAATATTTATTACTATCTTTAAAAGCATCGACAATTTTCAAAAGTGTCTCTTTTATCCCTTCAGCTTCAATATGATCCTTGAATTTTCTAGACCTCTTAGCCCTGGTCTCTTGTTGAGGTACTTGCACTGCAGGAGAATTGCTTTTTTGCTCATTGTCTTCTTAGATACTCTCTAATGTAATCTCATTAGTTTCTACTGACTCTGATTCCCTAGAGAGTGACCTCTTATTTCTAATATCTTGGGCAATTTTAGCATGCTTTTCGGTTGCCCTATCTTTTCCACACATGATCACCATCTTGTTATAATTTGGAATTATCCACTCTTCAGCTTCAAGTTTAGCTTGTCAAGTAAGTTATTAAACAAAGTTAGAAATAAAACTATAAAATTATAGAAAATAAAAAAGTTCAAATTTTGTAACATACTTGAATTAGTTTTTGCCAAACTTTAGGTTCAACAAGACATCACTTTGTGTTTGAATCCCATACAAATCTACTTAAATTTTTCAAGATGTCGTAACATTTGGTAAAACTCCTTTTCAATAACTTCAAATGACCTTTTACCTTATCTTTTTTTGAAAGGCCTGTTAAATTTTTCTTGTAACTCTTTAGTTATAGAGTCATAAGCCTTTGTTGTAAAACTTCCACCCACCTTATTTCCCTTATTTTAGGATTGAGCATTGACCAGGTTCGATGCAGTTTGGTCTTAGTAATCTAGAATCATTGAAATCGTAACACATTATCGAGGACCAATTCTGTCCAAACTAATTATTGAATAAGTAGGGTTTTAATTTAGTTGGATTTTTAATTAGTCGAATGGTTTGATTCGATTGTGATTATGTATAAATTGGACAAAATTTATGTGTAAAATATTATTTAAAAACATATAATAAGACCTATTTATTGAACTTTCTAAAATTATAATTATAATGAAAATATAATGAGATTTCAATTTTAAAACAACTTTTAAAATTTCTCAATTGACTTCTTTACAAATCTTTAAACATATAAATTAAATTTTAGTGAAAAAAGTTTACATCTAATATAATATGCATACCTATTTAATAAATTCTTAAAAGAGAATAGTATTGAAATATTAAATCCATATAAAAAACAACACCTAAGTTACTAATAAAAGATTTATAGTATGTTTAATTTTCAATTTCTATCTACATTGGTTCTTGAATCATAGTCCGGATAATAAGTTAAAAATAACACCAATAGAATTATAAAACAAATGATATTGGAGTAACTTGTCAATCATGAAATCTCATGATAGTGTTGAATTGTATTTATTTGACATCATGTAGTACTAAATGCCAAACTTAAATCTTGAAAAAAAATAATTTAAGAAAAATATAAGATATGAAAAAACAAACACAAATAAACAATACAAACTAAAAGTTATTGCCTTTCAATCTAAAATAAATTTTAAAATTTTTTTTTCAATAGTTTCATGCATTTAGTGGACCAGCAAAATAATTTTACTAAATCATTTCAATCTTTTTGCTACAATATTTATGGTTTAACAAATTGAAACATATTTTTATGCTCTTGCAGTTTACCTTGAATTTTACCAATACACAGTTTTGTTACAAAGTAACAACATAATGTTTCCTACAATAAGAAACAATACTGTAAAGAAAAAAAGTAAACCCTAAAATTAAACTAAAAAATAAATTTAGTGTGATAACATAAAAAATATTGTAAATATTAGTATCACATTCACAACTTGTTAGGTGCGAGCAAAAAGTTGTGTCTACAAGTTATGCTTACTCAAAACATGCAAAACATCATTACTCTTGATAGAAAGCTTACTTCAATAAGCTTATAATAATAATTACATATATGTCAATTAATCCAATGAGTTAAAAAAAATATTAAATAAATATAAATGATTATAAAAAAAATACCTACATGCAAAGTGAACATACCAATTACAAAATCCAAAATAGATGCGATAAATGAACCTGAAAAGATAACAACAAAAAGTATATAACTAATCCACAAAATAAATAGATAACTAACTTGCATGTAAATTATATTAGAAAAAAAATGACTCTAAACTATATAAAAATAAATAAATGACTAACTTGAGAAAAGATCATAGTTGATCCACAGCAGATGGTTGGTTCAAAATAGATTTACAATAAGTCAGTAACAACAAATGACTCCCAAAAGGCAAAAAAAGTGTCATTGTAACAATAGTATAACGAAAACTCAATCAGTACACAATATAAACAGAAACACATAAATAATATTCAATAATTTAATAACAAAATTTAAATTTTAACAACCTAATTACTCACTATCTATGACTAAGATGATGGACCAGCTCCATCATGTGAACCAACTCTTGTTGGTAAAATTTGAAATTCTTGAAAAATTAAAACAAAAAAATTATTTTACTAACCTATAACTGAAACACATGCTATAAAAATAATTACATATCAAAAGTAGTGATAAATATTTACCTTTTATAATATTCTCTGATAATTGTAACTCATCACTTAAATTAAGATCCTTGAATTGACTAAGAGAGGGTTTTAATCAATTTTGCCCACATATGAGTACTTCGGCCATTTCTGGGGATAAAGAGCTTCGAAATGTGTCTAAAACCCTACCTCAGTACTAAATACACTTTCAGAGGCCACAATTGAAATAGAAGTGGCTAAAATGTCTTTAGCCGTGCTTGATAAAATGAGAAATCGAGATGAATTTTGTTTCCACCACACTAGCACATCAAACTTGTCATCCCCATCCACATAAGTCTCACCGAAATACCTCTCAAGCTCATTTCTCTGATCAATAGAATTTTTCTCCCTTAAATGTTGCTTAAAAGCATAAGTTCTGGCCATATGTGTTGTGTCACACAATTGGAGAACCAACTAGCAAGTGTACTAGGTAGTTGTAGCAAGTAATAAAATTTAGAAATCAATGTAAGTCCCAAGTATCGTCCTCAGGGATTAGGTCTATCAATTACCACTTCACAAATCAATAACTAGTTGATCCAAACAAATTTGGAGTGTTTTGAATCATTTAACAAACAAAAGTAATAAAGTGCAGAAATTTGAAAAATACAGCAAAAATAAAAATACGAATTTTGTATTAAAATGCTATATGGAAAATTGGTAGGAATCACTTCACCATATTTTCTATTGTAATGTAATAATGTTCTAGACTCTTAAGAATTCTAATTGATTGATAATCAATTTCACTTCTTTAACCAAAGGACAAATCTTTGCATCATTGATCCTAATACCTAATTAAACCTCCCTAATTCCTTAGGTGAAATTCAATCAAATATTGCATTAAGTTCTGAAAATTATAGGATTACTAGATTATGATACTTATTCCTAAGATCTCAATAACCTAGGCATATGATTCAGATCTGAGAAATAAACTCAATTTCCATTGATGAAGATTCTTCTAGGTTCAATTGAATGAAGGATTAGTTCATAACTGCATTAAGAACATAATCACATACTCAATTCAATCAAAACCTCAAGGTTTAAATCCAAAATTACATCACAATATCAAATATGGATCCATGGATCCTTAACAAAAAGAAATCAAAACATGTTCCTAAAAGAAAAAGAGAGAGAAAGAGTAGAAGAAGAGGAGCTGCAGAATTTCTTCATAAATCCAATCCCCAGCCTGATTCCTCAAGGTCCACAGCTTGGAAGTCGCCCCCAATCTCCCTCTCTAACTCTCCTAAGGTGTGGAAATGAAAAGAAAACAAAAAAAAATGGCAAAAGACTTCCAATTCTGAACTCTTAACTTCCACACTTTAATCTATGAGGATTATAGCATGAAAGGTCTTCTAGAAGCTTCTATAACTGAATTAGGAACTCAAATCGTCCAAAGTTGACACTTAGAAATGACATTTAAAATTCTGTTACTTTTGCGTAGACACTCTCAGCACTTAGAGTGTCTACGCGTTGAGTGCGTAGCCACTCTGGGCACTTGAAGTAGCTACGCACTCAATTGCGTAGCTACTCTGATCGCTTGAAGTAGCTACGCGCACTGCGTAGCTACTCTGATCGCTTGAAGTAGCTACGCGCACTGCGTAACTACTCTGGGCACTTGAAGTGGCTACGCGCTCAATTGCGTAGTTACTCTGAACACTGCGTAACTCTATGCACTCAAAGAGGCTACGCCCAACACATAACACTTGATTCTTCATCTTTTAAGCTCAATTCCTCTACTTTCTTCACTTCAATCTTCAACTCAAACATCTTCAGCTCAAGCTTCTGCACAAAATTAAGTCTTTTTAAGCAAAATTGTCCAGAATTGGAATAAAATCTAAAATTCTATATATTTATACAATTAAGAATATTAATGCAATTTTTATGATATTTTCAAGTTTATTTACTATTTAAATCTTTATTTACTAACAAAAACTAGGCTAAAAATATAGTAAAATGTGGATTTATCATGTTGACATCACAGCAGAACCAAAATTTTCTCCCTGTGAACTCCCTTCCCCAAGGCCATGAGATAATTGTGCAATACTGTTCTTTTTCTCATAGGCTATGGTATACTAATTATACATTATGGATAAGTTGTTCTTTAAACAAGTGGAGGGCTTAATGAATTTTTTAATCTTTTTTTAATAACTATTTACTAAAATAAAATTAAAAACAAACATATTCCCTGTTTGGGAGCATATTTTTGTCACGCCAAACTATGTTTCGTATTTAAGGGAGAGAAAATCATTTTTTTTAATTTTTAATTTACCTATATTGTCTAAAATAGGGACAAAATCAATAGAATGTGACACATGTCATGTGTTTCATATACAATAGGGATGAAAAAGTAAAATAAATTTGAATTTCAGTTTGCAATTCTGCGAACAAAAGTGGCCCAATCAGGGAAGGGAAGGGAGAGAAAAATAAATGAAGTGTGTTAGTGGGAAGAGAGAGAAAAATAAATGAGTTGTGTTGTGTGAAAGGTGTAGAGTCACAAGAAAATATTAGATGAGATTGGTGATGGAGAGAGAAAAATAAATGAATTGTGTTAGTGGGAAGAGAGAGAAAAATAAAAGAATAAATGTACTCGTAACTGTTTTTTTAATAAATTTTTTTATAATGGCTAACACAAATAAACACTGTAACAACATATTTTAAATATTCCTCAATTCTATTTACTGCAAAACAAATGGCAGCACCATGTCATCTCATACTAGTTTGGTTGAGAATAAAAAATAACTTGTAGAGTGAGACCAGATCAAGAGCTAGAGAGCGAAGAGGAGAGCGGAGAACAAAAAGCGTTAGGAGTGGAGAGCGTAGTCAGAGAGCATAGAGCGAGAGATAGAGAGCAGACAACGTATTGAGGGAGCCAAAGATAGAGTGAAAGAGATAACCTTAATCGTGAGAAGGGAGAAACAATCGAGGGTAAATTTGTCAATTAAAATTTTATTTAAAAAAGCTCTAGAATGGGGGAACTTGTAAAATTAAGTTTAAGAGGGTTTTGGAGGGTTTAGAAAAATCCCCTAATCCTTCCCCTACAAAATAGTTAACTCCCAAACATTAATTAAACCTCTTTAACCCTTCCCTTCCCTCCTTAATCTAACTCCCAAACAAACCTTAAGTTGTGTTTAGATAAGGTAATTAAATATTTTAGAAAAATTTTAATTTTAAAATATTTAAATTATATTAGGTAAATTTTTATTATTTTAAATATTTTATTTAGATAGAATAATTTAATTTCCTTCATTTCAAATATTTCTGTTGGGATAGAATAATTAAATTAGTTACATTCTTAAAAATGTAAAATTATAAATATATTTAACAAAATCAATAAAAAATATAAAATTTTAATTATTAAATCAATCATAATTAAATAAAAATTTGAATGAAACATACAATAAATGAAAAAATCAATTTCAATTTCTCACTATTTTGTTAAAATTTAGAATTCTTTTATTTTAGTTTATTAAAAATATCTACTAAAATTCTGAAAATTTTAAATTCTTTAAAATCTAATATCAAAACAACAAATTTTAACCCATTAAACTATAAATTATTTCAAATAATGAATTGCCCACTTGAAATATCTCATCTAAATACACTCTTAGTATTCAATTATTTCATATTTTAGCGAGTAATTATATTTTTGTTTATTGCTTGTAACATATGATAAGACTATTACAATGTCATCACTTATTAATGATGTCACCTAGGGCTGAAATACATAAAAATTTATGATATGTAACATTGATCATGTTGTCCAATTTTGAAATGCAAATAAATAACATCTTGTTAATGCATTAGTTAAATAATGAAGGCAAAAAATATACACATTTTATCTTTTCTATGAAGAATGCATAATTGTATTAGAAGATTTTATTTTGCTTGGACTTTGCATATATGGTCTACTCATAATTAGTTCTACTAATCTCAATATTGTAGCACTCAATAATATGTATGAAGAGTTATTAGGCAGTCAACTTGAATCAAATAATATTAGAGCATAAAAAAGTAAGATTAAAGTGGTTAACATAACATTTTGGTTGACTTCTTACTAATTTTGACATCAGGATAACACAATATGCTCATAGACATGTATTATCTTATTTGGGACATGTTCTAATGCTAAATAAGAGCAATTTAATAGTCCATAAAAAGTTCTTGCAATTGGTGGCAAATATGAATGAAATTGCTTTATAATCAGAGTTCAATATGTCTTTCTTTTCTTTGTAGAGGGTTAGATTGTGGTACTTATCATAATGTTAAAGAAATTTGTAATTGTTTGATATTAATGCAAGTTGGGAGTGACACTGACTCCTGTGTTTAACTCCAATACTTGGTCAACAAATTATTTTTTCAATTGTTTTCAGAAGGAGATAGCAATGATATCTATAAAACACTTTGTTTGAGGATCTAGAGAATATCATATTGGCATTAGATCATATAAAAGTTCATGTGATAGACATTAATATATTGTTAAATCTCTTATAACATAACATTTGATATTGTTATATATCTAATATATTTTTTTATAATGCAATTTGTGTAACAACCATACGGAGATGGGGTCATTGATGCTTACATTACATATGAAGTGAGCGATGAACGATTGATGTGATCTACTATTAGCCTTTTGATATGCTTTGAGATATTAAAGTGACATGTAACTAATTGTTAATTTGAATTTGCTCAACTTATTCTTTTCCTGGCCCAAAATCTTGAAAGAGTTCATAACAAAGACTTATAAGGATTAAGAGAATCAAAGAACTTGAAAGTCATACATGATGAGTGGGTAACAATGTGATACCACCGATATCAACATATCTTACAAGAAATGCCAACTGACAATTGGTATTGGGCAAGGTACACACAATATGCAATGAACTTGCTGTGGTTGCCCTACATATGGAACAATCAACCCCTTCGCAACAACAATTTCCTGTGGAGCTACCCCCTCTTAGCAGCATCATTTTTCCATGGAGCCACCATTCTCTTAGTAGTAGGAGTTCCCCAGTGGAGCCACCACCCTCTAAGCACCATGGGATTCCACCCCTTTCAGTGCAACCGAATAAATAATTATGTTAATCTTCACAAAGGGAGCAATGAAAATCATGTCATTAGGATGAACAACCCCCTATAGTAGGAACCAACACAAATGTTTATAGATAGAAAGAATATTTGTCATGATTCAAGAAGCAAAAAATTATAAGGGAGAAGATTTATTGATTACACTAGTAATAGTGGCACATCTTGTAGATTATTATTCACATATGACTTTGTTATAGATGGTGCTAAATCTACCCAACAAATTTCCCATTGTGACTTTGACCTAAATAGGGAGGCATCTATGGAAGAAAAGTTGGTACTTATGTATTCATATAGAATGTGTTTGTACATTAGGTATTTGTACATGAGAATGTGTATCAGTCATAGATTGTGAAGATTATTGGATTGCCTCCCAACCAATATTCTTATTGGGTGATCAATGGTCCATGTCAATAATGTCATAGAAGATGACACAACAATATAGCAATGTCACATCTATATTTACCTATGTGATAAAGCCCAAAATTGTAAGAGATAGAGCTACATGAGATGAGGCTGCATGAGCTCAGAGTTTATGTTACACACATACTATGTCAATTTACTTATGTCCCACTTAAATATAACCTCTTAGAGTTTAAGAAGAAAAAGAAGAAAGGTGGATATTGTTGTTTAATATAATTAGGTAGAAATTTAGTATTTAATTAATTGTAATATCAATACTGCTCAATATTTTTCATACTTTTGTATAAAGAATATGTTATTGGTATTATTACCCTTGTTTTCATCTCACTAATTGTTATTCTTATTCTAATTTTATTATCTTAATTAAAATTTTGCTTCACATAAAATAAATAGTGAAAATTTAATTATAACTACACTCATGTAGAACAATAACATTAGAGAAATCATAAAACAATACCTATCTAACATCCTTATTTTATCCAAAATGATAAGAAAATAATTTCATAATTAAAAGAGAATAATTAATTTGAATCCATGACCAGTCGAGTATAATATGTGGAATTATAAAACATTTCATTTATTTTGCTCGAACTTATAAAAATTTAGAGAATGAATCCATGGAAGTAAAACAAATTAAAAAGGAAAAGTGAAATCTTTATAGATATATTGTCCTAAAGAGTTTACAATGAGTTAACCTTAGCAAAATATAAATCATGACTCTTTTACAGCATTTACAAAGTACAAAATATAAAAAGTCCTAATGAGCAGCCTATCCACCAAAAGACTAAAGAGACACTAATCATCCCCATGCCATCCCTCTATCATCGCAATATTGTCGGAATCTAGACCATCATCCGACCTGAGATATAGATCACTCGAGTATGTGGTAACCTGGGTACCAGTTGTGACGCCCCGAATTTTGTAATATTAATTATTATTATTTATATAAAATCTAAATGCATATACATATGCGTGTATAAGCGTAAATGGATGTTGAAAATTTGCATTGAATGTGTAATAATGGTGTTTTGTGTGTAATGAGTATGAATATATGTACATATATGTATGTTGTGGATCGTATATATATATGTGTATGCATGACTGGATAAGGTTAAAAATGGTGCAGGGTGTAATATTGGGCTGCAGCGAGAAGATCTCGCTGTAGCGAGAGGACCCTGGGAGAAAGGACCAAAACTATCGCCTTCTTGCTGTAGTGAGAGACGCCTCGCTGTAGCAACAGAGCGACAGTTTGGGATGCATTTTTAGGTGCAGTCTCACTGTAGTGAGTCTCGCTATAGCGAGATTCTGCAGAAACTCGAGTGCAGATTTCTCTTAGTTTTTCGTTGTAGCGTGAGGGCGTGTTGCTGCAGCGAGGTTCCCTTGCTGTAGTGAGAATATCTCGCGAGAGTGTCATGACCAAAAAGGATTTAAAGGGGTTAGGGCTCGGGAAATTTCATTTCTCCCTTCTTCTTCAAAATTCCTCTGATTCCTTCACTCCCAAACCCTTTTCTACTGATTATATTGCCTCCAAAGCCGTTTGTGAGCTTGATTGAGCATTGAATCCGCGTGGAGAACGCTTGGAGGTGAGTCTTAATGGTTAGGGTTTCAGTTTTTCACCCCTTTCTCTATTTTCGTGGTGTCCCTGGGTTCTCATGGAGTTTCTCCATGTATTTAGGATGAAATCCGTGAGGGAGAGCTCTTCTTGGTGGATTTGGCGTGTGGGACTTCGATCCGAGGTAAGGGGGACTCTACCCTATCTCAATGTATTAAAATTCTTGAATGTTTCAATGAATAATGCAATGTGGCTGAGATAAAGAGTAGGAACTGTGTGCTTGATGGAAATTGATGTGCAATGTGATGTGTACTGGAATAGTTAGGCCCCGTGGGGGTTATTGTGTGTGATAGAATATCATTGATTGGTGAATTAATGATATTGTGAATAAATGAAGGCTATGTGCCGTATATTGTGAATAAAATGTAGGCTACGTGTCATGCAATGTGTATTGAATATAGGCTGTGTACCGTGTGCAAGCATGAATATTGCGTGTGTGAATGAAATGTATGTCAATGGGGCGTGTAGCGCTGTTATAATGTGTTGTGAATGGTTCAGTGATACATTGGGGGTATGAAAGATGAGGACGGTAGAAATACCTTGGGGAGGAGAGAGTAGTAGTGACACCGACTGCGGAACGGGTGCACCACGAGCTACACACTCTCTTCTTAACTAGACCTCTGACCACTATCTTTGCTGAGTAACCCGTGATTGCCCACGTGATATCCGTGAGGCGGGGGTAATCGGCGACCATTCATGGTGTAAATCTGTGATCACAATGCCACAATGCGTATAGTTGGCGTGCGTATGCATGGGTTTATGAATTGTACTTATGGATATGAAATGTTGCCTGTGTTTGTAATTATTTAATGTGTTGGAAATGTGCTAGAGGTGAGACTCTATGTCGATTGTGTGTTTTTGGGTAGTGTAAAGTACTCACCCTTACATTCATTTTCCAGATAATCAAGACGATCAACACTAGACTCAAGGAAGGGATGTATGGGACTGCTATAGGACTTAAGATATTATTTTGAAAAACTGTTGTATTTGAATAAGTCCTGTAGCAACTGTTTGATGTAATTGTAACCCGCTTTCTTTATTTGAAATGTTTGATGAAACTTAGATTGAAAATGAAAGTTTTATTATTTCAAAAATTTGTGAAATTCCTTATTTATTAAAATTAAATTTAAGGTGTTGCACCAGTAATTCGCACAAACGTCCATCGAGATGGTCTTCCAAGATGATCGTGATCTTGATATGTAAATAGATAGGTTAAAGCTGCTGAGGTCCTCATAGTGCCAAGAAATATGTATACATAGAGGGTGTGATGGATTCTACTTACAGGGAAATCAAAAGGGACACTATAAGCTAATTCCATTTCCATCATTATAATATCCCTAGGCACATCATTAACATGTACAGCTATCCAAAAGTAACATACTCTCTGATGCTCGTTAAATACATAATTAAGTCTATTAATTACAAAACTATCTACAAGCCTAATTCTCTCTTTGGGTGTTGTTATCCTGGTTTCCTGAAATATTTACATAAGGATGAGTATCTATTTATATTACTAAGCATACATTCACAATTATTCACACCACAAAACAAAGGTAATACAACAATCAATTATATCACAAAATCATACTCATGCATGCCAAAAATCTTTAAATATTCAGCTTATTCCTCTTCATTTCTCTCTTAATACTCAGAGTTCTTATTTCACTTTCACTGCTCCTAGGATCCCTCGAGGTATTCCTTAACATAGATAGTCGCTGGATAGCCGCAGCTACACGAATACGTGTGCCAACCCGGCCCCTATTAGCAAAAGTATGGTCAAGAGTATTAAACGAGTGTGAGGCTTGTAATACTCCTACTCTCATTTGTTTTGCGCAATTCAAGAGGATCATCCACCACCCTCATTTCCCCAAGATTTTTCAATCGTCTCCATCTTTCACACTCCTAGTGTACCTCTGAACTATCCATACTCATCCTTATCATATTTCTTTCTTATTTCATTTCTCTTTATCTGTATTTCAATTTCATGTCTATATTTTTCATTATCTATTTACTAACATATTATTTACACTTTTATCTCTCTATTTTACTCTAGTTTCATTATTAAATCATACATCATTCAATTATTATCGAGAGTTAGTTCCTTCAAACTCAGTCCACCATATACATGCATGTACACTCAAAATAAAGATAATACACATCATCAAACACCACAAAACATGCTTCAAACATAACAAAAACATGTTCTCACCCAACATATACTCAAAATCATATATTTCACCATAGCCTTTTTCATGAACACAAGCAAACCACTTTCTTATTAACAAAATAGAGCTCTCCTTACCTTCAAATGGAAGTTTAATAAAGAGTTTTTGAGGATTATTGCTTAAAACATGGGATTCTTCCTAAATATCACACGAAATCTCATTTAGAGAAGGAAAATCAAGAAAATAACCAAAGGAATAGAGAACCAAGCTTCAAGAACTTACCAAGAAGTAAGGAAAGTGAACTCGTAAGCTTGGATCGGAGAAAGGTTAAGATCTTTCAAGATTTTTCTGAGAAAAAGAGGAGAGAGGTTAGAGGGAACGTAGAAGGTCATAACTTGAATTATAATCTAAGTTTATCAACTTGGAAACCCTTAAATACCCCTCAACTCGCAACATTCTTGCTACAGTGAGCCAATTCTTGCTACAACGAGTGATTCTCGCTATAACGAGACATTCTCTCACTATAGCGAAAAACCAGACAAAATTGCACTTTGTTGTCTACCATTTTAGCTACAACGAGAGCATCCTTGCTACAGCAAAAAAATTCTCGCTATAGCGAGAAAGCATCAGAATGTCTGATTCTGGATGCTGATTTTTTGTTATAGCAAGATACATCTCGCTACAGCAAAAAATCTTGCAACTCAAGCATTTAAAATTCTCCTAATTTCAAGCAATATGCATTACGAACTTATACCAAATACAAAATTAATAAATACTTAAATAGGGGTGTTACAACCTATGCCTTAAGTAGCTCTTGAACATAAAATGTTTCATCTCGTCCATCAAGTTGACTAGCACAAAAGTTTTTGGGATGCCTATTCATGTGAGTGAAGTTAAGTCATTGTAGCTTTAGAGAAAATGCGTCTAGACTTTTTTTTTCATATGCCTCACTTCCTTTCTGTGCAAATAATTTAACCAATTGGAAGTAAGAAGTCACCATTAAAATATACTAATATATTTACACTCCTTTTTCTTCATCAAACATTAAGAGAACTCTTTTAAACTTGCAATCTTAACTCTAGGAATTAGAATGAGTAGGAATTAAGTTTATATATTTCAAGATACAAAAACTATCAATAAGGATTTTTGCATGCCAAAAATTTTCAATGATAATTTTTCATTGGCTTAGTCATATATAAAAAAATAAACCGTAAAATTCGCACATGGTGATATTTGTCCTGTGAAAAAACAATTTTAATGTAAAAATTTATTAATAATAATTCTTTAGTTCAAAAGCTGTCAATAAAATTTTTATTGACTTACTCACATATAAAAAAATTTAAACCCTAAATTTTGTTAAAAGTAATTTTTACACTGTAAACAAATAATTATAATTCTTTAAAAATCATTGGTAGCAAATTTTGGATTTAATTGTCCACTTAACATAAAAATTTGCTAGCAAAAATTTTATTTATGTTCCTATATTTTTTTGTATTTCATCCTAAAATATCATATTTTGATATTTATAAATAGTTGATCTTATATATATATATATATATATATATATCTTACACTAGTGTAAGTTTAAAAACTCTTACACTCGATCTACGCCTTTCATTTAACTTACATCTAATGGATTACTCCCTCCGTTCTTTTTTATCTGTCTTCTAAAGTTAAAACACACAGATTAAGAAAATCATTTAATATTTTTGGATCACTAAATTTTGACATCTACTTTTTTGTTTTACCCTTGTATATTTTTTTATTAAATTATTTCTAAATTAAATTTTGACTAGTACATAACTTACCTGGAGTTATTCATATTAATAAATGTTTTAAAAAATTAGCTATTCATGAGATATTCCTAGCTCTTCCTTCTTGGCAGCATTAGCTTTTCATTGATATTTCAATCCACACCATTTTGTTGCAATTCATTAAATCATCTTATTTTAGCATAAACTTTAATATGCCATTTCCTCTTTCATTTTACAATTTAAAATTTGTTACTACCAAAATTTTTCAATAGATTCATTATGTACAATGTGTATATATATTGATCTTTAGGCTTAGAATTTTCATACTAAAGGATATGGAAGCAACACATAGACTTCTCGACATAGGTCTCAACCTTGAACCCATGCCTCCAGCCATTGATAATGAAGACCTTCATCAAGTTTTTACAAAAGAAAACCAATCTCATTGCCAGATTTAAACATTGATATAGAAGAAAGTTATGATCTTGATCTCATCAATGTCATTCCAATATCTCCTCAACAGTCTCCATCATCAACCCAATTTCACTTTGATTTAAATATAGCACTATTTGATGCCAACAATGATAACCTCAAACCATTAGTCACAAATATTGACAAGGCTGGCAATAATGATAACATCGAACTATTATTTGATTTAAATATTGACGAGGCCAACAACATTCATACTTCAGGTACATAACATGTCTTTGTATTTTTTTTCTTATCTAAGTATATTTTTATTTGTTATTATTTGATTGATCCTTACTCTATCATAACTTAATTATACAATTGTTGTAGCAGTAGCAGATTATGAATCACCACTACTATACGGTACTTTTATGATTTTAATTTATTAAGAACAAATTTTATGAAGATTTATATTTACAATAGTTTTATGTTATTAAGCATCAGATACACATTTCTTCATTGTTGGCTTCTGAATGGGGGTCTTTGTTAAATTTATTGAATAATTGAATAAAACGTTTATGAAAATTTATAATAATTTCAAGTACTTAAATGAATACACAATTTTCACTTTCTCTTGATTTGTTAAACTTTGATTTCTTCTTTTATTTTGAAAAAATTAAAGGACATGTAGATGATGAAGACCAAGCTAACAGAGAAGAAGTAGCATCCCAAAATCCACAAAAGAGGTTGAAATGCTTGACCAATGAACAACGCATCACTATTAGTCATTTTATATGAAAAATGTCTTGATGGAAGATTGAGAAAAGGTTTGCAAAGGCATTGACTTCATTGTTTAATGTTTCAATGAAAAGTATTCAGTGTATATGGAACTGATCAAAAGAAAGTGACTCCCGTGATGTGTCCCAGAGGAAGGTAAGGAATTGTAGACAAAAGAGAATTCAAATTAATGATACTTAATTTCGCCAAATTCCTTTATGTCAACGAACAACAATTCAATCTTTAGCATGCGCTTTAAATACAAATGCAGCTTCAATATTTAGGCTTCTAAAGTCAAGAGATATACGGCGTCATTCAAATGCAATAAAACCTTTCTTAAAAGAAGAAAACAGAAGGTCTTGATTAGAATTTTATTTGTCCATGCTGGAAGGTATACCACATGATCCAATATTTAAAAGTATGCATAATATCATCCATATCTACAGGAAATGGTTTTATATGTCAAAGAAATCTAAGAATTATTATCTACTACCGAACCAAAAAGAATTGCACCGTACTTGCAAAAGTAAAAATTTTATTGCAAAAGTTATGTTTTTAGTCGTTCTAGTGTACTTGAGATTTGATTCACAAGGCAAAGAAGTTTTTGATGGAAAAATTGATTTTTTCCCTTCATTACTCAAGAACCTACTAAAAGGACCAGTGTGAACTGAGTAGCGAAATGGAAACAAAAGTAATAACTTCAATAAATAGAAAAGTAATAAGAAAGGTTCTAATTGAGAGTCACTATAAAGGAAAAGTGGCCAAGAGATGAGTTGAGCACTCAATTTTTATTCAGCAAGATAATGCTAGAACACATTAGTCATGACGATGATGAGTTTCTTAAAGGAGCTTCACAAGATGGGTTTAGTAGTATTCATTTGATGTCTCAACCTGCTAATTCTCCAGACTTGAATGTCTTGGACTTTGAACTTTTCAGTGTCATACAATCATTATAGTACAAGGAATCTAACCATATATTTTTATTGATGAACTTGTTGATGCAATTGTGAAGTCTTTCAAAAAAATTTCTACAGTGAAATCTAACCATATATTTTTAACATTGAAATTATGCATGATTGAGATTATGAAAGCTAAAGGTTCTAATAAATATAAAATTTCACATTTTAAGAAAAGAAGGCTAGAAAGACAAGAGATACCTACTCAGGTGTGATCTTGAATTGGTTCGAGAAGTCATGAATTACTTCAACAGTGGTCCAACATGAAGCTTATGTCACTTGAAGTTTCGAATTATGTAAATGTTCATGTTTGGTTACGCGTATCATGACTGGGTTGTGATCACATTCCTATTTTAGTGTTTACATTAATTAAAATTATTGCTTCTTTATTTAATTTTAGTTTTGTTCAAGTATCTTTAAGTATTTAGACTAGATACACTATAACTAATGATATTCTTTTCATGTTTTTATAGACTAGATAAGTTCAATTGGTGAAAGAATCAAATAAGCAAATTTAAAAAATAATGACAGCAATCAAGACTTAAAAAGAAATGTGTCATAAACAAATACACATGTCCCTACAATCTACATGCATCAGTCAAGGCACAATGCATCATCTATTACTAAACACTATATGCTGCAGCAAACAACGCATGTACACATGTGTAGAGCTGTCAAAACGAGCAGCCTGGCTCGACCCTGCCCAGCCCGATCATGTAGCGGGCTCAAACGGGTCAGGCTTAATTAGCCTAAGGTAAAAATGGGCTTATATTTTTACTGCCCAAGCCTTATCCTATGCGGGCTATGGGCTTCTACGGGCTGGCCTGACAACTTAAATATTTTTTTTCTTTTTCTTATTTTTATAACATGTCATTTTTTTTACTGTTTTTATAACAACAAATCATTATTTTTATTGCTATTTTTAGTGTTTGTAACATATCATGTTAAGCTATTTTTGCAAGAACTTAATAGACCACTCATTTTTTATGTCCAATTTTTGTATTATACTATTTATTTGTCTTTTTTTAAGTTGTAAAAGGCCAGTGGTTTCTTTCTTTTATTGTTTTTGTAGCGATACAAAAGTATATAATTTAGACTTGTAATTTTAGAAATTTGAAACTAAAATATATTCTCTTTCAAACTCCTTAAAACTCAGGGTTTAATCTCAATATATATATAGGGCTGCCCGGACTTGCATGGGCCAACCCGGTTAAAGCCCTATCAAGTATCGGGCTTATTCGGATCGGGCCAAAATGGTCCAAGGTAATTTTGGGCCTTATTTTTTAGAGCTCAACCCCCATTTAACGGATTTTTTGGGCCCAATCCATCAGGCCATCCCATTTTGCCGGCTCTAGACATGTGTATCAATATTCTTGATTATCATTTTCTAATTGTATTTTAATTTGCCTTTTTTCTTTTTTTAAGAGAAAACTAGTATTGTATATCAATTTGGTCATTTAAAAATTTGTTTATCACTAATTTGTTTCTCAAGAAGATAAAAGAAGATTGTAACAACACAGTAACAGAATAAACACAGCCCATTAAACTAGGAGAAAATAACAATCAAATAGCGATGAGACCTAAAATACAACTGATAGATGATGCCAACTTGCTATCAAAACAAGTTCTCTAATGATTTTGTAGTATAGAGCTAAACCTAGATCGATTCACATAGACACATTTTCAGTTAAATTCAATTTTAGATTTTCTTTTAAAGAACGCGAGTAAAATTTTGGGGATTTTAAAATCTGCAAAATAATAAATTAAACTACGAACAAAATAAATTTAGGAGAAGACAAATGAAGAAATATCAATCCACAAAATACTAAATGCATGTAACTCAAATTATCACAGTATCTAAATATTTTAATCTGAGTTTGAATGTTTACCCAATTCAATTATTAATTCATCGAATAACCTAATTGAACTAGATCACGGATTAAATCAAATTATCGTTTAACCTAACCTCAATTAATTATCAAATTAGAATATCAATTGAATCCTAGTTCAAATTCTAAGAATAAAAAAGTTAATCACGATCGCAATACATAAATCTAAGGTTAGAAAAAAAAAGAGAACAAACTCAGAGCGATTCGACCAAGAATTACAACATTTGGATTTTGCAGATTGAATAGGAAGTTTAGCCTTCCATCGAAGCACTTAACCCACGCGAGAATGAGAAAATTTAAGAAAAAGTAAAAATAAGGATTCTTATTTCAATCAAATCTCAAAAGCTCAAAATGTCTAATCTCCCACCTTAATTCAGAACCTTATTAGTCTAATTATAGGTTCTGATTAGGGTAAATTAGGTGGTAAAATTTTAAGCCTCAATAATATCTAAAAGATCAAATACAATTATTAAATAACAAGGATCCAAATGCAATTCCACAACTGTTCCTTCTTGCTAGAGAAACAGCTGTCTTCGAATCTCTGATCTAGTGTCCTTCTGACAATTGCTGACGGGGAAGGGTACCTACAAAAGGTACTCCGATGTTGAAGTCGGGATTTGGCTCAGAGTAATAAATGGTATTCAATAATGAAAAGTCAACTCCCAACCTGCTATTCTTACCTTTCTTTTATAGGCACTGTAATGGGCTAATGGGCCTGAGTCAACCTTGACTTTTGGCCCTTTTCATGATTTGAATAAAATTCTAATTATTAAGTTATCTTTAAATCTTAGAGATACTGATTCAGACTAGTCGAGTGGGTATTCGGTTTCCTTTTTCTATATGTAGGGTCCATTAGTTCCCCTATCTAGTACAGCAACAATATTAAGCAAATCTACCTCAACTTTAAAAAGTCATAAAAAATCGAAAACAACTTAAAATCCAGTGATCCATGTATGCATTTTGAAGCGCTAGATGTGTAAAATCCAATGCATCTAGAATCAACAAAAGATGATATTTGTAGACAAAGTTATGACCAAAAGAGTAGTCAAAGGTCAAAATAATAAAAAATACAAAATTAAAACATGTATTTGTAACAAACCCAATTTATTCAAATAACTAGAAAATGATAAAAACTCTAAAAATAAATCATATGAAAAGTGTTTATTAATCAAAATAAAACTATAAATATAAACTTAAAAAAAATGTTACATCAACAACTAAAGGTAGAAATAACAAAATAAAAACATATAAGATGATAAAATCATAACACCTACAATACGCAACAAAGAGAAAATGTCACTATGTACGAAATCCTATCCTTTTAAATACTTCAGTGCTTCTGAGGCAAACCTCCTAAGATAAATTTTCAGCATTGTTGCAACCACTTCTTCGAATTTTCTTTCCATATAAGCCTTTTTTTTTTCTTTCATTAGCTTCAACTTTGTTGTCTTCATCACCTTCTAGGATCACACACCTTAAACCTTGAACCATGTCTTAAGAGTCTCCAATTAAAGTGTCATATGTGCTTTCATATGAGTCTTGAACAATTTGCACATGTTCTCTTAGTTATCCATGAAGTTTTCAATAATTTCTACGGAGTCTTTTACATGAGTGTCATCTATGGAGCCTTTAACAATTTTTATAGAATTTTCATCTTTAGTTTCATCCATGGAGTCTTGAGCAATTTCTACATTCTTTTTAATGTTAGAATCATCTATGGAGTCTTCAACAGTTTCTATAAAGTTTTCATCTTTACTGTCATCCATAGAGTCTTTAACAATTTCAACATAGTCTTCAATGTTACAATCATCTATGGAGTCTTCAACAATTTCTACATAGTCTTCATGCTTATTGTAATTCATCGAGCCTTAGAGTAGAAATATGCAAGTGTCTTTTGTTCTTTCTATTTTTTCTTTGCTTGTAGTTATACTCATGATGCAAGGCTCGATGAGTAATCTGAGAATTAAATCTATGAGAATTGAAAAATAGAGTATATTACCAAGACTTTTGTTCTTTCTATTTTTTCTTTGCTTGTAGTTATACTCATGATGCAAGGCTCAATGAGTAATCTGAGAATTAAATCTATAAGAATTGAGAAATAGAGTATATTACCAAGACTTTCCTTTAATTTTTGGAATTTGCACAAGTTAATTAGTCATTTCATTTATGTAAAGGGTAAGGGTATAGAAGAAAATAATAATAATAAATATATTCTTGGAATCCTAATGAAATAGATAAAAAAAGACAAATAAAAAGGAATGAAGGGAGTATAATTTATTACTTACTGACTATTAGATGTAGGATAAATAAAATGCACAGATTGAGTGTAAAAGTTTTTAGATTTATAATGGTGTGAGAAAATCATTTTTCACACACACACACACACACATATATATATATATATATATATATATATATATATATATATATATATCATATATATCCACAAAATAGCCCTTTAAGTTTTTTCGTTCATTTAATTGTTGTTTTCTTCTTAGCCAAAACTCACTTTAGCATTTAGCAAATAATGATGGGGAAAGAAAAAAGGGAGTGATAAGTTGCAAGAACAAGTTTGCTGACCACACAATCATGAGGCTATAATCAGTTTTGGTTAGTAAGGTTGGGATGCGTTATTCATTTAATACAACCTGAAGTTGCCTTCTTAATGATGAGGGCGACGTGGATGAAGAACGGTGGTTTTATATTTCTCAACAAGTGGATGAGATTAACACCTATTTGTGTACTCTCCAATAATCCAAATGTTACAGTGACAGAAGAAGGCAAAAGTCAACAAACCCTCTTCAATGTCATAAACACAGCGTTGATCCCATTAATTAAGAATGACACGACACCATCTACTCTTATCTAAAAGTAGGGCATGTACACACTTTCTGTCTATATATTCTCCATAATCTATACTGAAGCTCTTCAATTTATGTCTAGATTCTCCACCATGGGAAGTAAGAGTGTTGACCCTGAAAGTGCCTTGGGTGGGACAGTAGTATATGGGGGGAACTGTAACCATTGTGTCCTTCTACCGGCCAGTGTTCCTATTCTTGCTCATTCCTTAGAACGAAGAAAACAAAACTGGTAAACATCTCCCAAACACGTTCATATATATATGCTCATTAGTTCTTGGAGTATGCTGATTATGCATGTGGTAATTTTTCCCATTTACTTGATTTGATCGCTGCAGGATTGCTAGAGCAAATTCCCCTACTGATTTAATCATACAAGTTGGTGATTCAAGCTTTCACTTGCACAAGGTGGACCAACCCCTCCTTAATTCTATGGAAAAATGCATGTAATTTTTCATGTAATAGGACCTATTTGAAAGATATAATAAATCACTTATGACATTAAGTTAGGACTTTTGGAGGCTCTTTTTTTATATAATTTATTAAAATAAGTTGTTTGTAACTTATTCTATTAAATTTTGTAATTAAATTTACTGTACACGTCATTTTGAAAAAAATGAAATGAATAAATGTACTCAATTAAGTTATTATGCAAACACACTATTAATAATTAACGAGTAAAATTTTTTTAAAAATGTAAATATCAATACTTAAGGTTAAAATTAATTATTTAAAAATATTAAATATTTATTAAAAAATAAGTATTTATTGCATAAAAATATAAAATATTTTATTTTTTAAATAAAAATTGACTGCTTTTGTATGTTCAAAATTAACTCTAACAGACTACTTTTAAATTGTTTCATGAAATTATATAGGTTGGACATTTTAGTTTTTAGAAGTTAAAAAATTCTCCACAATTTTTAACTTTATAAAAAATTATTTTGACCATTTTTTACTGTTGTTTTGGTTAAAAAGAGCTAAAATAATTTTTTACATTTAATATTCTTAAAATTTTAACTGCATATGATTTAATTGATTTTCAGCTTGCCATGGTCTCAAGAAGTGAATATTTGAATAGACTTGTCTTTGAGAGAGGAAGCCACAGAGAGAGTGGCAGGGACAGCCTCAACATCGAAATAAAAAACCTTCCAGGTGGGACAAAAACATTTGCATTAGTAGTCAAATTCTGTTATGGTTGGAAAATTGATATAACCCCAACCAACATTATCCCATTATATTGCGCTGCACATTTCTTGGAAATGAGTGAAGATCTTGAAGAAGGGAACCTCATTTCCAAGACAGAAGCTTTTCTCAACTTTCTAATATTATCTTCATGGAAAGACACATTTCGAATACTCAAAAGTTGTGAATCCATTTCCCCTTGGGCCAAGGACTTGCAAATAATGAAACGCTGCTCAGAAGCAATAGCTTGGAAGGCATGCGCAATTCCAAATGCATCATCTAGTTTTAGTTGTGAATGTGAAAATCGAAGACACTTGAATGTGCAAGCAAATCAAGGAAATACAAATAACTTAGGAATTAAAAACATGGCTGATACTTGGTGGTTCCAAGATGTGTCACTTTTACGCATAGATCATTTTATTGAAGTGATCCAATCTATTAAAAAGCATAGCATCAAACAGGAAATTGTAGGTTCTTGTATTGAACATTGGACAAGAAAATGGTTTTCCCATGTCAAGCTTGGAATTGACAAGGTGGCTACTAAACAAATAACTCTCCAATTACATAGAGTTTCCATTGAATGTTTGATTAGGATACTTCCTGGTGAAGAAAATTCAGTCACTTGCACTTTTTTGCTTCACCTAATAAAAGCAGGGGTGATGCTGAAAATAAATTCTGAATTGTTGTGTGCGCTAGAAAGGAGAGTAGCTTTAATGTTGGAGAAATGCAGGGTTCAAGATCTCTTGGTTAAAAATCAAGGACATAGTGATTCTTTGTATGATGTAACTGTTGTGCTTAGGGTGTTACGGTTTTCTGTATGTGGCATGTCAAGCAATTCTTCAGCAAAACTCCACGCAGTTGGAAAGTTAGTAGATGGGTATCTCACACAAGTTGCAAGGGATGAGAATCTCCCAGTGGAAAATTTCAAAGCACTTGTTCAAGCATTGCCACAACATGCCAGATACTGTGATGACAACCTCTATAGAGCTATTGACATGTACCTTAAGGTAATAATATTGATGTTATGTCATATTTCTAAATTACTAGCTCAAGATCTATTCTATATATCTATGTAGAAATGTGGATATTTAATTGACTTTAATTAGTTGAACACTAAGGTCCCTTTTATCATGCATAACACTGGGATTTAACCCAATTTTGCAGGCACATCCAGATTTGACAGAAGAAGATCGCATGGATGTGTGTAGAGTACTGGAATATCATAGATTGTCACAAGAAGCACGGCAACATGTGATGAAAAATGATAGGTTGCCCTTTAAATTAGTGACAGAATTTGTCCTTTTGGAGCAAGTGAACGTGGCTAGATCAATGTCAAGTAATGGATCAAACTACCAAAGAACAAATACTCAAACAATTATCAGAGTAAACAAAGATTTTGAAAAAAGACAGATAAATGTCCATGAGATAAAGATGATGAGAAATGATGTTGAAATTATCAAGTCGCAGCTCTTGGAACTAAATAGCTGCAAAATAAAGCTCCAAAAGCAACTCATGGGATGCATTCGTTGAAAGAGAACTCATTGTGTAAAATGTCAGAAGACTCCAACAGGAGGACCGCTCAAATATACTTTTAGTCTTTTATATTTTCTAAAATTTTAGTCTTAGTTTTTAAAATGAGTTTTTTTTTATAATTTTAATATCTAATTTTCAAATTTTATTATTTTAATCTTGGGTGATGATGTGATTAAGATATTGGTATCTGTTAATTTTTTATTGCGTTAGTTAGAAAAAAGAAGACTAAAAACATTATATTTAGAAAAATTAAAAACATATTTAAATTTAATAATTATTATGATTTATTTAGCTTGTCCTCTTTCTGTGAAACTACTTCAACATCACTCAACTCTTTTTTGCAGCAAAGTTATGCAATATTTAGTATAATAAATCATTTATCAACCCATATAAATAAATAATTATATATTTTATCACATTAAATTTGATCTTTTTTAAAATTACTTTACCACACCAAGTATTAATGCTAAAGTCTGATTTTTCGTATCTCTAGTTCCGAATTACCAACAATTTTTAAATGCTTGCCGTGTGGATGTCCAACATGTATCATGTTGAAATATATAACTTTTTGAACTAAAAAACAAGTGAAAATGATTAAATTAATAATAATGTTCTATTATATTTATAATACATAATATATCAATATATAAAATATGTTTTTATTCTAAATTTTAAATTTTATGTTAATTCATTTCATGTTATATCTTAAAATAATTTATTGTACAATATTATTTTGTACTTTTTAATATAAAATAATAAAATAAACAACATAAAGTAAAACTTTTTTTATAAAATTCAAAATTAATAAATAATTTATAAAATTTTAAAAACCGAAATATTCTATCCATATATTCTCCAAAACTTACTTACGAATGTACTTGTCAACCAAGTTTTCACGCCTTGAATAGTTCCATCTCTTTCTACTTTACCTTCTTGTCTCATGTACAATTTCTAACGGATAATGGGAACCAAATATAAAATCACGTAAAATAATTTAATAAACATTTAAAAATCAATTATATGACAATTAATTATTAATATAATAAAATATTTTATATTTAAACATATTAAGCAAAAGCATTAAAAAACATATTTTTATCTTATTTAATTTGTATAAATAAACTGTAAAAATATAAAATTATTCTTAATAACTAGAAATTTGACATTGGAAGATTTAAGGAATGATTGAAAAGTTTGCGAAAAGGAGCCAAAGAAGATTGTAATTAGGAAAATAGGGTTTGGAGCGAGGTGCAGGAAAGGATGGAGGAAGACGCAGCGATTAAGCTAAGCAAGCATGTTTCCTTTGAGTCAGAGGATTCAAATGGGCGTTGCCCAATCTGCTTGGGATCGTTGCTTCAAATTTCTTACCTCGACAAATGTCTTCGTATGCCCTCACCCAATTCCCTTTAATTCTTCTTCTAAATAACTATCTCTCTGTTCTGTTGCGATATGATTCATGGTAACTTACAATTTGTTGGATGAATTTGGGAATAGTTTGATTCATGATTTATTATTGTGTTGCAGATAAGTTTTGCTTCAATTGCATTTTACGTTGGACCAAGGTGGTTGCTGCTAAGCACCGTTCTGCACCTTCTTCTGTAAAATGCCCCCTCTGTAAGGTTTGCTTAATACCTTTCAACCTTGTCCCTTAATCTATTAAAATAATTTTTATATAGGACTATGAATTTTAACTTTAAGTGCTATAAATTTACTGCACCCTGAATGTTTATTATGGACCTCTAAAATTGCAAAACAGTTAGGGCGGTTATGATAAATCAATTGGGGAATGTTAGTGAAGTTAGTATCAAGCTGGATAAAATGAAATGCTGATTTTGCAATTCATGTATTATATGCAGACGGAAAATTTTTCTATCATATTTGGAGTTGAAGGAAGTTGTATTCAACGACACTATGTAAATAAGGATTTGGAGGATAGGTTTGTTTGTCAGTTTTGTTCAAGATAAAAGTTTTGGTAGAATTATCTTTATATACTGTGCTCTTCTATTTGTGTGTGCAGTTTTATCTTGTCAAAAGCGCACAGATATAGGTTACAATGCTATTACACTGAGCAAGGTCTTCTACCGCCTTTCGTTTAACTAATTTCTTGATCAATAGGGGTGTGTGTCTGTCCTTCCATTAGTGTCAGATATGTTTTGTCAATGTTTGTCTTACGTTTAACCCTGTCTGAGCAGGTTTCCTAGATGACATATTCAATATATCACAATATTGGAAATTTCGTAAGTTTTGTCAACCAAATTGCTGGCTTCAAACTTGGTTAACAAGGGAAATTCAAGCTCTTATTCAGGTTAGTGAATTTGTCATATTAATGTTTTAATTGTGAATTCTCTCTCAGGTCAGTGTAAACCAAATTATTTTCTTCCTCTCTAATTTTATCTGGCAACATGAAAAATATCCTGTAATATAGCATGCATTCACATTTTGTTGCGTTGTCTTTTCTACTACTGCATTATGCATGTGCCTAATTGTAGATGAAATTTCTGATTCTTCTTTCTCTTTCTCTCTCAATTAATTTTTGTTTGATGAGGGGGTAAAAAAGGGGAGGGGGTTGCCACATGCTATTGTAATAGCTTAGTTGTTTTCCTTCATTAGCACTGCATATTTTTCACTCATACCTCTTGTTTAATCTGTAGGAGGAAGATGTTGACATCATTGTGCACCATATCCTTGGTGTAGTCAAAGCATTATGGACAAGGTAATTTTTTTCATGCATTTAAGTTGATTTAACATTATTTGAAGATGGAAAAATAGTGGTCACTGTTAATTCTCAAACTTCCAGAAGAGGACAGAAGGCACACGCAGATGCGCCTGAAAAGAAACAGGAGGAGTTCAAGATGTCAGTCTCCGAAGCAGCAAGGCGTTTTCTGGGAGCAAGAACAGACAGATTTGTGTATGAGATTCAACTATTTCTTGCTTCAGGATTGAACATTGAAGCTTATGATGGTGTATACATACAACGATTAGGTTGGAGCTCACCTGGGGTCAACACAGAGGTTTCTCAAAGTGACTTGATTGATCGCACGACTGTGATTCCATACTTGTACATATTTGATAACGACTCTGATGGAAATGAGTAGATTCCTTTTTCTTTTTCTTTTTCTTTTTCTTTTTTTTCTCCTTTATTTGCTGTAATTCTTGGATAATGGGATTGAAGTTTTTCAAACGTCGAAGAGTTTTATTGAGGTTTGGATCTTTGCCGGTTACTGCAGAGAGCTGCGATTCTCCATTCAACTCCAATGGGCCTGAAGTTGTTTAACATGTACTTTTTATTAATATCTTATTGTATTCATATAATAACATTTTTCATGGTAAAGACTTCATTCAGTTGTAACAAAACGGCAGAGGATCCATTTTCCGGGTTTGAATATCAAAAGCCTGATTCTTTAAGCTCTTACCGGCTAGCTGCCCACTTTCAAAAAATAAATAAGTGAATCATATGAAAAACAGTAAACGAGGAAAGAAAAACAAATAAAATAAAGTAAAACAAAATTCCTTGGTTTAATAAGAAAAAATAAAGAACTGATTATTTGAAAAACTGTTGGTTTTATGGTAAACAAGTAAAATAAAATAAAGAAAAGAAAATAAGAAAAATTGTGAAAAAAGATAAATGGAGAAAGAACTTAACTTTTATTTAGTAGTAACAATGCATTTATAATAAGTTAAAGAAATTTAAATTAATTATATAACTGAAAGATTTGATAATAAATTAAATTATTTCTAAAATATTGAAATAATTTATTGACTATGATACTAATTTAATAAATTGAAATAACAGAAAATAACTAATAGCAGTTTTAAAAACATATTTTTATAAGTCATTTAAGAGTTTCACTAATGTGATTTTGGATAAGTATTTAGTATTCTCTAAGGTGGTGATTATAGTCTTGAATCTTTCAGGCATTGTTAACAAGAATTTTTTCAACAATTCTAGAATCAAGAAAATCAGTATCTAGTAATCTTACCTTGTTGGCTATGCCAAATAGTCTGTCTGAATATATTTTAATTGTCTCTCAGACTCTTTCATTTTTTAGAGTTCAAATTCTTTCATCAAATTTAACACTTGCATGCGTCGAATTCTTTCATTCTGACATATTCTTTCGTAAAATAATCTCAAATTGCTTTTGCTATTTTTAAAGTCATGATTTCAGTGAAGATAGTTGCTGAAACACCAGCAAAAAGACATGATTTTGTCTTTGTTTTTTGTGTTTTTCTCTCCTTGTGAGTTTTTATTTGGGCTATGGTAGGATCGTGCGACAACAGAAGAACTTCGTAATTTTCTTCAACAACTTTCTAAATATTTAAAGCCTCTAAGTAAGTCTTCATTTTGATAGTCCAAAGATCATAATTTTCTCCATCAAAGATAAAAAGAGCAACTTATAAGAAATTTAATTCAACATCCATTTTCACATATTCATAAGAAAAGAGCTCTTGATACCAATTTTTTATTTTATGGTAAACAAGTAAAATAAAATAAAAAAAGAAAATATACATAAATGTGAAAATAATAAATAGAGAAAGAATTCAATTTTTATTCAATAGCAATAATGCATCTATAATAAATCAAAGAAACTCAAACTAATTACATAACTGAAAAATGAAAGATTTGATAACAAACTAAATGATTCTTCAAATATTAGAAGACTTTTTAACTATGATACTAATCTAATAAACTCAAATAACATAAATAATTTTCAGTAGTTTCAAAAAAATATTATTAATAAAAACTAAAAAACAGTAAAGTGAAAAAGTAGTAAAAAATAAATGTGTGAATAATATGAAAAATAATTAAAAAAAAATGAATTTGTTCAGTAGAGCACAAAAGAAACATTATTACGAGGATATGGTGTGACTGATATTTGGATTGGCCAATCGCAGTTTGAAGTTACCCTTATCCTAGTAAGAATCATACTCGTAAAATAAAACACTGGGAAATTTCTCATTTGACACAAGAAACTCTTTAATCATTAAACCCCCAAAACGAGTTGAGAAACAGACGCTACCGTTTTCTGTTAGCATCATCATCTGTGAGTGGTTGAAACGCAAGACGAACACATGGAAAAACCCTCAGACTACGGAGCATTCATGGAGAAATTTGTTTTACAACAAAGTTCTTCACCTGCTCTTCCTTTGAATTCACTTACCTTTGCAGTCAAAGACATGTATGATGTTCTCACTTTTCTTATTTTCAGAGCATCTAAATTCTCCAAAGTCAATTCATATATAATTAACCTGTGGATTTGACTTTGAATAATCTCGAACTTGAAGGAAGTGTTTTGTGTAGAGCAGATTTGATGTGGAAGGATATGTAACTGGCTTTGGGAATCCTGACTGGGCAAGGACTCATCCTGTGGTTACCTCTACTGCTTCCACAGTTTTGGCTCTCCTCCAAGCAGGTGCCACTTGTGTTGGTAAGACTGTAATGGATGAAATGGCTTACAGGTTTGCTTTTCTTCTACTCAATCTAAAGAATCATTGAGTTTTATAGTCCCTAAGCATCATGTGAAATAGTGATAATTTATGATCTTTGAAAATTCTTTTGTAGATTGTTACTTGTGAGTCTATATTTTAGAGTTGGAAGCAGTGTATTGTTAACTATATCACTCAATCAATAGATTGTATGGAAAGGACAAGGCTCCCCCAAAAGATTTTGTCTCTAAAGATGCAAGAAAGGGTATACCAATCTTACACTTTAATTAAAATAAGGGCAGATAAATCCTTACTCACTTTAGAGACAAACTCACTTTAGTGGTGTTTTTTCCTAATGGAAAATATGATTCTAATATTCTGAGTTTTTGTATTATTTTTTTTGTCATCAGAAATGTGCATATTTTAACTTAGTACTCTACTTTGGCAGTATAAACGGAGAGAATATACATTATGGAACACCTAGAAATCCTTGTGCAGCAGATCGGGTTCCTGGAGGATCTTCTAGTGGTTCTGCCGTGGCAGTTGGTGCATTGCTAGTGGATTTCTCAATAGGTGATATATTCTTCCATTCCAATAAGTTATTTGGATACCACTTTATTAATAATTTGAAGTTTCTTTTTAAAATATTAGGAACTGATACTGGAGGAAGTGTAAGAGTGCCTGCATCATACTGTGGGATTTTTGGTTTTCGTCCTTCTCATGGTGCTGTTTCAGAATCCGGAGTTATTCCTATGGCTCAAAGTTTTGACACTGTGGGTAATAATCCACCAGCTCGATAACTATGTTAAATCTTTATTTTTGGGTGAATGCATCGTTACAAAGGGTAATGGAGAATGACATATGCACAAACACATGAACATTGATGGCTATACTAAGTAATACATTTCATCATTTTATTATTTTAAACATAAAAGTATCATAATGACATTGGGATTAGAAAATCTCTAGGAGAACTTACAAGTGAGTTAAGTTTTATTTTCTCTTGAACTTTACAATGCATACGAGATTCTTTCTTCGATTTAGTGCATTGCAATGCGCATTTTTCTTGGTGGTTCTAATATGCTTGCATTGCATTTTCTAATTAAGTGAGAAAGTACTTGTTTTCTCTATTATCAGGTTAAAAGGTATTTATGATTTTTAACAAGGTGTTGTTTGCTATGTATTTTTTCCTCCAGATTTTAGGTCTGACTTTTCTCTTTGTATATTTCATCTCCTAGTGGCATGGTGTACATGTCGGGGTCTCGAGACTTATTTTCTTTTTCTCTCATCTTCATATCTAGGATGGTTTGCTAAGGATCCAATGATTTTGAGCAAAGTTGGACATGTACTTCTACAGTTGCCAGATATAGTACCAGTTAGACCTACTAGCATTATCATTGCAGAAGACTGTTTCCAGCTTTCAAGCATTCCGTACAATGTAGTTACACAAATTGTCACCAAAGCAATTGAGAAGATATATGGAGGTGAACAATTGGCAGATAGATCTACCATTGTCAATTAAGTGTAATTGTTTGTTAATTCTAAAACAAAAGAATTCAAAAATTAAATGTTAAATTATGGGAAACTCTTGCATTTCCTTCCTTTTAATTTGGTTCTAATTCATAAATCTATATGCGGTTTCATCCCAATAATGATATTTGATATGTTTTTGGAACAATTTGATTTTACTAATTGAGATGGTCTTTTGCAGATGATGTATTAAAGAGTGAAATCCTTGGCGACTATGTGATGGCCAATGTTCCAAGTTTGAAGCATTTCATGAGTAAAGATAATACAGACCAAGTATATAACATTCCATCACTGGCTGCACTTTCAAGTTCCATGCGATTGCTTCAAATGTGTGACACACCATTCAATCCTTAGCTTTCAGGAAAGATGACTGTAATTTCCTTTTGGATTGCCCTCAATTGAAATTTGATTCCTTGTGTCATTTAATGATGTAGGTATGAATTCAAGAATAACCATGGTGAATGGATTAGTGCAGTCAAACCTAATTTAGGTCCTGGAATTTCGGAACGTGTATCAAAAGCTCTAATGACAACTGGGGAAAACATTGATATATGTTTTGCTATAAAAAGGGAACTACACGATGCTCTAACTGCTCTTCTTGGGGTATTCTTTCTCTCTCTCACACACCCACACGAGGCATGCACACAAACCATAGCAAGATCTTCGGAATCCCATGACCTACTAATAAACAATAGATTTCAACAAATGAACATATTATAACCCAGTTTAAATAAATTTCTCATTTCTCAATAAATACTTACAGGAATAAAAATAAATAGTAAATGAATCAAACTTTTTTTTTTTAAATTAATTTATGTTCCTTATTTTTTAATAAACTCTCTGTTTAACTTCTCTAAAAGTTGAAGAGATAAGTTGTTTTTAATTTACAAGAGAAGTTTCATTTTTATATTGATTTTCTTCTTTTATAATGACTTAATCTACAAATTTATTCAAATAGGACTATGGTAGTTTTATGTTCATCTTTTATATATATATATATATATATATATATCCTTAGTCTTCACAGAAGAACCTCTCTTATCATTGATCATTCTTACTTTTGAAGTAATTAGTTGATACCCTTGTGATCAATCTTATGCACAAATCCATAATTGAAGATTAAAGATTCTCCCTATCAATATTATCTGTACTACTTACCTTTATCCATTTAAAACGAAAGTAGTATTGTCATCCAGTATACCTTCTTGAAACAGATATATCCATACTATTTTCTCGTGATTCCATGAAGAGAATTCGTTTCAGTTTACGATAGAAAAAAGGCACAATCTTTTTAGGTTGCTACTCAAATGGAAGTTGTCTTCTTTTTCTCTTTTGCCATCATGCTTGCTTAGGTGTGAAATGGCATTTATACATTGAGAAGCTTGTCACAAATTTCTTTTGGGTGGGTGGGACTAAAGTTGTTACTAAGATTTTGAACAATTTATTGGCCATCTCATTCAGATTTCTAATGTGCACTTGGGAAAATTTTAAACAATCAATTAATATTTATTAACGCTTCCTTTTCTGTGTGAAAATTTCAGGATTTTGGTGTTCTCATGATTCCCACAGTTCCAGGACCTCCACCAAAATTGCAAACAAATACACCTGAATTAGAAAATTTCCGTGCAAGGGCGTTTAGCCTGCTATCCATTGCTGGAGTATCTGGATTTTGCCAGGTTTTCCCTATGTATATGTTTGTGAAACACTTAAATCCTATAATTAAACTTGGGAAGGTTCTAACTGTGTGGTTTTTGGTGACACTCTGTAGGTAAGCATACCTTTGGGGATGTATAATAACCTTCCCCTATCAATTTCTCTGGTGGCCAGACATGGTGCAGATAAATTTTTGCTTCACCTTGTTGAGAGTCTTTATGAAAGCATCAAGAAGGAACAGGAAGCAGCTTCACAGAGAGCATGATCACTTTAATCCACCTCAAGGATGTGAATGTAATTAACTTATATGTAACTCAAATCCAGGCAAAAACATTTATTCAAGTTTTGAGATCCACCTCATTCTTGCAACCGAGGGGGTTACTGCCTTGCTGGAGAAATTTAGCATTGTTCATAATGAATCATAGGCGTATAATAATGCTGTTGCATATAGTTGCAGTTTTCTGTTAGCATCATCATCATCATCTGTTTTTAGTTGAAAATGTTAAACAGGATCACTAAGAAACTTTACTCTTCTAATTCCATCCTTATACAAGACAATATATTTTTAAAATAATTAATTTTTATTTTATAATGTTTAAAATGTTTAATTAAATATTTATAATTAATATATTAAACCTTATTTATATCTTTAAAATAATTTCTAAATAAAAAATATATTTGTTGCTAGAATTTTCTCTCTCGCACGACTCAACGTCACTATGTTAGAGTTTTCTCGAATGTCTATTTGAGCTATGTTGTTGAGATTTTCTCTCACATTTCAATTGGTTTAGTGTGTAGATAGTTTGAAAGAAAGATTTTCCTAGAAAATCATATTTCTTTGAAACAAAAAGAGCATAAAATTCAAAGCTCATTGGCAAAGGACGATTTGACAAATTGAAACTTCAAGAAGGCGAAGAAGATGAATAGTAGTGAGAAAGAGATGAAAAGTTATCATATTATCTAGAGCAAAGTTCTTATGGAAGAAGCTTCTCAAGTAAGTGTGAATCTAGAGTTCTTGAAAAGAGAGAGAAAGAAATAGGGTACAAAGATGGATGTGCATGATAAATATGTTATGGAGCAATTGGAGATGCCGAAAGATCTAGATGTGAAGACAGTTTCTTCAAACCAGTTACTTTCTTCCCCTTATAGTAATAAGGATGTTAAGTCTAGGTCGTATAAAGATAGTCTTTTAGCCTCAAATAACATGAATTTGTATTTTAATCACAATGAAATTATCTCTTTTGTAATGGATGATTTTAACATATCTAATGAAGATAATGTGAATTTAACTCTATTTTGGATGATAATATTTCACTGTGCTCTAAATTTGAAATTTCTTTAGATGATTACAAATCATGGTGTGCTCTTTGAAGATGTATGTTAAACTTCAAGGGAAAAGTTTGAGTTAAAATATTTAGGATAAAAATAAAGTATATTTAAGGGTGGGGTAGAGGAAAATAAGGAGATAAATGTGTTAGATTTAAACAATGATATTTTTCAGTCTACTTCTCTTATATGGTAGACTATAGAGTAGCTTTATTTGAGGGTCATTGATTAGTCTTAGATCACTACTTGTTTGTACAAAGATGGAGGTCTTTCTTTAAGACTAAAGACCAATCTTCTGGAATATAGTTTTGTGGGTTAGAATCTAATATTTGTTTACTATTGAAATATATAACAAAATTTTTTTACGACATATAGATTCTATATTAAGTACAATGTTAAAAATGATTCTCACGCTGTTATATAGTCTAAGAGTAAACTTGTAAGAATTTTTGTTGAGATTAATCTTAAAAAGAAACTCCTTTCTACATTTAATGTTCTAGGATAGAAATTTAATATTGAATAAGAGGGACCACATTTAATTTGCTTTTCTTGTGGTAAATGTAGTCATAAACTTGATAGTTATTTAGAAGGAAAACATCAAGGTGAATATGAGGATCCAATTGGATAAGAATTAATAAGTAGCAATAAAAATGATATTAATAAGGAGGAATTAAGATTGATTTTATGAAAAAAGAATGAAAACATTCAATTGTTGATGAGGAGGAAGATCAACAATTGTTTAAACATAGGATGATAGTTAAAAAGCCCTATAGGAAGAAAATAGTACATGCAGAACAAGTCTCAAGGTTTGAATATCAATAGCATACTCACAGTTAAGAAAGGATTAAGAGTAAAATTTGAGGCTTTGAATGATTTTATATTAGAAGAAAAATATGATCTAAACCCTCAAGTTGAGAATACTTAATATTAGTGCGAAAATTTCATTCTTTTTTCTAAATAACTATAAAATTACCCTAGTAAGGTATGTAACACCCTCTTTTCATTTTTTGGTAATTTATATTTTGTTTAATATTAAGTAGTCTTAGAGTGTATTTAGAAAAGAATATAGAGGATTTTGGAAAGATTCTGATGCAGGAGATCTCGCTTGGGTGTCTCGCTCAAGCAAGGTAAATCTCGCTTGGGCGAGATTGAACGTGCAGGAATACAAAGTTGCAGGGCTATCTCGCTCAAGCCAGATGCTTCTTGCCCAGGCGAGATAAGATAAATGTAGCCCAATTGTCACCTCGCTCAGATAGGTCGCTCAGACGAGGACCCACAAGAAAAAGATCATATTCTCTAGACAATATCTCGCTCAGGCGAGATGGAGCAGGCGAGATGAAGCTCGCTCAAGCGAGCTTATCAGAAAATAGTGGGCGAGACCACTATCTGCATATCTTGCTCAGGCGAGAGACCCATAGCTCAAGCGAGATGTCCATCGCTAAAGCGAGTTATTCCTCACTCAAGCGAGAGTGCGCGAGGTTGAGGGGCATTTCAGAGATTTTCAGCATGGAAATTTCATTTCATTCTAAACTCACGTACTCCTCTCAACTTTCTCTAAACTCTCTCTTCATTTTACCTAGATAAAAGCCTCAGAAACTCCAATTTGTCTTCAAAGCTGAGCTTGAATGTTGAACCTAAACGACTTCGAGTAAGTTTCTTTGGATTAAACTTGATTTTCTCCAATCGTTTTTCCTATTTTTGTTTCTTATGGATATCTTTTGGTATTCAGGAAAACTTTCATAGTTGACCTTCTCGCTCAGGGAAGAGTTAGATTAATAGATAGATTAGTACATAATAGGTTAAATTATATATTTAATGAATATCAAAGACTATGTTATTTTAAACTTACTGTCCTTGTGGAAGATGAACCTAGGACTTTTGTTATGTTAGAGATGAATTTCTTTTACAGTATCCCGTTTAATTTTCCTAGGAGTAGAATACATCAGACCCTATGTATATATATATGTATAGAGGTACGGTTAGGACTCTAGCAGCCCTTACTTATCATGACCATGACTATCTCGGAAGACTGTTCAGATGGATCTTCGAGCGCGTACGAGCACAAAGGTTACGGCTAATTCAGGCGATCGTTACGTGGGATCAGATGATGATTTGGATTCGGAGGATTTAGCAGAGATAGAGAGTTAACAGGAGGTCAATGATTAGGACTGGTCTTTAGTATTGGATTATGTTTGAGACTGCTCTAGGACCTATATTTGTTTATGTGATATAATATTTTGGTGATGTAAATATTGTTTTAAGTCCTATATATTTTGACAGATAATGAAAATTTTTATGTTAATATATGTAATGTATATTCAGGTTTTTCATGAAGAATATTAAGTTTTAGTTGTGATATTTATTTACTCTTTACAAAATTTATTATTGTTATTATATTAGCATTGCGAAATTTGAAATTTTCATCTACATACAAAAAACATAAAGGAAAATTTCACTAATTTACTATAATAAGTTCATTATATTCAAAAACTGATGTTTTAATTTAAATGATTAAGAATAAAATATACATTGTACAAATTTTAATTTTAGGATGTTACAAGGTAGGTCCTAAATGCAAGTTAGAAACTAAGAGAATTAGTAATCCTAAAAATTTAGGAAGGTCTAAATCTCATCTTAAAAGGAACTTATCTCAACATAAGGTAGAAAGTTTTGTAATTAAAGATAATTTGAATAATAATTCTCTTATGCCAGAATTCGATTTAGGGGAGGAGGGGAGGAATGATGAGAAGTGATATAAAAGTTATGAAGCTTGTGTCTAAATTTTAAAATAAATTATATAATAAATTCAAATATAGGAGCTGTATGTATGATATATTAGGAGTAAGAGGTACTTATTATCCAATTTTTCACGGCGTACACCCTCCTCTTGATAAATCACCTGATTTATATCTTAATTTGGATAATTTAATCAATGGTGATAGCAATAATAATATTTCTATACAGAGTAATTCTTAGGATATTCAATGCACAATTGTTGTGCAATATGAAAATCTAAATATTTCTTAATGAATTCTATATTTTAGAATTGTAAGAGAATTAGAGAAAAACTTTTTTTTTGTCTTAATCAATGACTTAATAAAGTTGAGTTAGATTTTATTATTATTTTAGAACCAAAAGCTAGTAATGAAAAAGCTAATTTGATCTTGAAGAAAATTAACTTAAATGAAGTTGTCAAAGTTAGTGCTATTGATTTTTCTGAGGGTATTTAGTGTCTCTGGAATATTAAGAAGTTAAATATCTCAATTCATTCTACTTCTAGGTATGTTATGCATCTAAATGTTGGTTTGAATAATAATTGGTGGCTACTTCCAACCATTTATGTTAGTCCTTAAGCTTACCTTTAAAATTTACTTTGGGATGAATTGATTGATAATAGTCTAAATTTGAATATTCATTGGTGTGTGGCTAATGACTTTATTTTTATTTTGATACACGTAGCCTCTTTCATTTTGAATTTAATGGAGTTCTGTATACTTGGCAAAAGGAAAATCTAAAAGATTAGATATGTTGTTACTAATATTTTATGGAGGGATAACTTTCCCTCCAATTCTTATATTAATATAGTTATTTCTAAGTCAGAACATGCAACTCTTTGGTTAAAAGTTAAAACTCAAAATCAACCTAGTAATGCTTGCTCCAATTTTAAGTTTTCAGTTTTATGATTGTCTCATAGTTACTTTTCTAATCAAGTTAAAAATTCTTGAAAGATTAATTGTTCTTAGCCTAAAAAATTTAATAGAATGAATTTCTTTTCTTGGAATTAATCTATCTTTGGTAATATTTTCAACTGTAAGCGTTGCATTTTTAATAGAATTAATAGAATATGTTTAAAGTTTATTTTAGAGACAATTTATATCTTTCTAAGTTAATGAATACTCTTTGTTAGAATATGAACAACTCTTAGACCACGAAGAATTATATTATTTAAGCAATATAAAAGTAATTGGATTAGATTAGGGATAGAAATTTTAGCTTCTTTCGTAAAGTTATTGATGGTTGGAAATATGTTAATAAAATTCAAGTCTTTAAAACTAGTAATAGAAATTAGGAAAATAATTATGATTTTATTAAACAAATAGTAGTTAACCTTTTTAAAAATCTTTTATACAAAACCTACTTTTGTTTTAGTTAAATTATTTAGCTTAGTTTCTTTTCTCCCATTTAAGGGATATTGATAAAGAAATACTTGATAGCTGAAGAAGTGAAATGTAAATTGGTTAGTATTTGTAATTATAAATATCCTAATTTAGATAGTTTGCATGCTTTTAAAAAAAATGAAATTTCTTTTATCTTTTCCTTTTTAAATTTGTGAAGTACATTTTCAATAAACCTCAAGAAATTAAAGTTGTAAATCAAATTATTATTACTTAATTTCTAAAGTTGATCGTCTTGAAATTCTTAACCAATTTAAACTCATTTCTTTTGTATTGTTAGTTATAAAATCATAACTAAATTTTGACAAAAAAAAAAAATTAAAGAGTTCTCTTTCTTATTTAATTTATGATAATCAAAAAAGTTTCATTCTTGGCACGCAAGAGATAGATGATGTGATTACTTTGCAAAGATTGTCTACTTTTTTAAGAGTCTTACGAGACAAGTCAATTTTATGATAATGAAATTTAATATAGCAAAAACTTATGATATGTTGAATTAAGATTTTATTAAATATACTTTATTTCTTGTTAGGTTTAGTATTAATTTTATTGACCTTGTTTATTAATGTATTTTTTTTTCATCTTCAATGTGTGTAAATTGGAATAAAACATATTTTTAATTTTTCTCTCTTAGAGGGATTAGTAAAGAGAATTCTATATCTCCTTATCTTTTTGTTTTATACTATTGAAAGGCTAACTCGTTGCATTAGGGACAAAATTGATTTTGATGAAAGTATTTCTTTTCTTTTTTTTTGGTTGAAACAGTACTAAAATTTCTCTTTTTCTTTGTGATGATATTATTTTAATTTTAAAGCATCTCTTAATCAAGTCATTGTTGTGAGTTAAATAAATATTGTATTACCTTTTAATCAACAATTTAATAGAAATAAGTCTAACATTTTATTTTTTAATAATATTGATTCTAGTATAGCCAATCAAAGTGATGTTTTAAATATAAAGAGTTAATAATAACTTTAATTCTTATTTCAATATTTTTTAGTACTACAATGCCTATGTGATCTGATTAAAATTAAAAAGAAACTAACGCTTTGAAAAAGAGTTTACTCTTGCTCAACATGAATATTCCTGATTACATCTTACTCCTATTTCTGGGTAAAAAAACTTAATAAAATTTAGAAACATTCACAACCTTAATTTTACTTATATAATGAATTACTTCTCCAAATGATTTTTAGCCTTAATGATTTTTATTCCTATTTCTGTGTGTAAAAAATTAATAAAAATTTGTAAAATTTAGAAACATTCACAACCTTAATTTTGCTTATATAATGAATTTCCTCTTCAAATGATTTATAGCCTTTTATAACCTTAATTTTGCTTATATAATGAATTAGCTCTTCAAATGATTTATAACCTTTTATAGCCTTAATGATTTATAGTCTTAAAGTTAAGTATTAATTTTTTTTTTTCATACACAAGACAGGACTCAAACTCGACACTTTACTTATGCTAGTTGATATAATTTTTTCAGTTCTGGTCCTAGTAACTGGAGTAATTCCAGTAATTTTAACCTGACCCATAAAACAGTTAATAATCAATTAAATTGAAATGTTTTATTTAGCATAACTGTTTGAAAAATTTAGACCGATAAGAACTCTTTTGTTTTCTTTCTATCCTTGTTTCTCAAATTCTTTCATACGTCTCGTTTCAGAAAGTTTGAGATCTTTCTAACCAAGAAGCTGAAAGAAATGGATTCCTTTCTTCTCAGCATGCGGTGAAGGTTAATGTTCATAATTCAGCGTTGAATAGAACAAATTCCTCCCTATAGGGGTCTAATTAGGACCTTATTACCTCTTTTAGTTTACAATTAATTAAGACTAAAAGCCATGTAAATATTACTATAAAATGTAATTCTTGGAAAGCTTTACAGTTAGTTTTAGATAATATAGTTAATAATGCCTCTTGTTCCTTATTGTCCTTATTGCATGCTTAACAAGTTTTATTGAAAATAAAAATTCTAAATTAAGCACTAATAAATCAAGTAAAAACTAAAAAAACTTTATAAAATCAATAAAAACGAAAAATTATGATATATATATATATATATATATATATAATTTGCATAGATATAATTGTCAAATATATATTTTATAAGTCAAATTAACAGCGTGATTTAAAATAAATAAATAAATGAAAATGATATACTATAGTTTTTAACAGAAAATATTTTATAAATATGAACACAAAATTTAAAACCAATTTCAGATAAAATAGTATAATTCACACCATTGTCCTAATTGGAAAATACTCCTTAGTATAACCGAGTCGTTCATAATATGAATAAGGAACAGATCTCGATATTAAATGAACACCAACAACGTTGTAAATTGTATTCCTATTCCTCCTCTCAGATGCATCCATGATTAATCCTTTATAATATCACTAAGTTCCAATTAGATTTAGAACCGAATTCCGAATAACGACGCAGTTCGTGCAAAAATATTCGTACCATAAAGCAGTAGAGTACACTTGTTTATAGAAGTTGATACATTCTCGATCGTCTTTATCATATTCTTTTACATATATTACTAAAAAACACACATTCAAAAGTGGACACCGTAACACATTTACACAACGTAACACCCTACTGCTCGTGTCCCATATACTCCCTCGTATCGATCCTGAATGTCACTAAATAACGCTTCAACCATTCACAACGGTCCCACCTGAAAAGACATGCCCATGTTAATTAGTGAGTTAAAAACATCTAAAAAAGAAGACAAGAGGAGTATATATATTACCATTGGGGTGAAGAACTTGTCCGGTAATATAAGAGGAGCATTGGTTGCAGGCAAGAAAGACAAAAGAGGGAGCAACCTCAATAGGTTGGCCAGCTCTCTTCATTGGAACCTCGCCACCAAATTGTGCAGTTTCTTCCTCCTTGAAAGAAGAGGGTATTAATGGGGTCCATATGGGTCCAGGTGCCACCCCATTCACCCTTATTCCCTTGCTCACTAGCTGAAGCGCAAGACCCCTTGTAAAGGCCACAATTGCTCCCTTCGTCGACGTGTAGTCCAATAGTTTAGCGTTTCCTTTATAAGCATTCACCGATGTCGTGTTGATTATGCTGCTTCCTTCCTTCAAGTACTTTAGGGCATGCCTATATATATAATATATCACTTTCAAGCATGCATATATAACCCATTAATTGTTTAAGTCTATAACCAAAGACTAAATCCGTTGTTGTTGCACTCACCTAGTTAGGAAGAAATATGAGAAGATGTTTGTTCGAAACACCCTCTCAAGCCTTGGCTCATCAATCTCTTCCACGGTTGCACACTCGTATTGTTCGGCTGCATTGTTGATGAGAACGTCGATGTGGCCATAAGCGTTGACGACCTCATCCACCACTCTCTTGCAATTCTCATCAAAACCCAAATCAGCTGGAATGGCCATTGGATCCTTAGCATCCGTAGTCTTGACCTTCTTGATCATTTCGAGTGTGTCTCTTGCGTCCTTGTCCTCATGCCCCTTCACATATGTGAATGCCACTGTAGCACCTTCTAAGGCAAATAAGTTGCACACTGCACGTCCAATCCCAGAGTCACCCCCGCTGATTAATGCTATCTTTCCCTGAAAATAAATTCACCCACACATGCACCACCATAAGTTAAAATATATTTTTAATCTCCATATATTACTTACTTCATTTGAGACCAATATCTAGTATTCTAAACAAAATTAAAACCTAATAGAATAATATTAAAAGAACCAAAAACTGTATCAAGTCGAAAACTTAAATTTATGAAAGTATACAAGCACCATTAAAGACCCAACTTAAATTTACTTAAATTATAAAAACTTAAGAATGTATTTAAATTCCTATGTAAATATGAAAAAAAATAACTATGGGTATAGGAAAATAAACGGGGGTGTATAAATGAATGTATATACTTGAAGTTTATTGGAAGGCTTGTAGTCAGGACTGGTGAATTGGGGTGTTGGGTCCATAGCATGCTCCTTCCCAGGCTGTATCTTTTGTTGTTGTGGAGGAAATTTCTGTTCAGCCGAAGCCATTCTTACAAACAAGCTTTTGGGATCTTTTGAGTTGATGGAAATGTTGTGGGTTTTGGAAGGAAAGCACAATGTATTAGATATATATATATATATATATATATATATATATATATATATATATATGCTTGTTAGAGATCTTGACGATGAACGAAGTGCGAGGCTAAAAATACAGTGGTTAGTGGGGCACCTGAACTTGGCTGCACGTGGAGGATGGTGATGACATCGAGATCAAGGTGTTGTTTCTAAAGCATTTGAATATGCCACGCGGTGCAGAGTGGCAGAAGAAGGTGTTGACGTGTTCTACGGCTCGCATGCAGTGGACCCCTTTGCACAAACTCGTCTTCCCCACCAACGTAGGATTTGGTTTTGAGTGCATCTTCTTTGTATGTTTTTAATCAAATCACTGACGTTATTTCTGTTTCCTTTTTCAATTAAAAATATTATAACTTTAACAAAACAAAATTTAAGAAATAAAATATTAATATTTTTAAAATATAAAATTAATATTTAACCTTATGACCTGAATAAAAAAACATTTTTCCCAAAGCTGTGAAGACTCAAATCTTAACTGAATTAACTCAAATTAGACTCAGTAATTCTTTTTTTCTGCCAATAATTCACTGTATGGTACGAATATTTGGTTGTGCTCATTCTTCCGACCAACACCTCTTGTCGGGTGTGTTTTACACGGAGTATTTGGTGATTTCTTGGCGATTCTTACCCATTCATAATGCCCACCTAAAAACAAAAATTAAATAGTACAAAATGAAAGCATATGAAAATAAAAAATATATATAAATATATATAATTTAATAATTATTTATATTATATAATAAAAAATTTAATAATAATTTTTAAAAAATATATTTTAATTTAATAACCAAATAATTTAATAATGTAAGACGTAGAAATTGAATATTTTACATTATTATAAATTCAACCAAATATAAGATATTAACAAACAATAAACAAATTTATTGTGGTGTATATTTTAGATGAAAGTGTAATTTATATATAAAATATCACGTTAAAAATGTAAATATAAAAAAACACATTATATATATATATATATATATATATATATAATAAATAGAGAATGATAAAAGACATATTAACAATAAAAATAATTTTATTATAATTAATTAAAGAAAAATCCAAGATATAAATATTTTAGAGCAATGTAAATTGTGAAAATAAATCAACTTTTATATTATAAATACAAGTTTACTATTTAAAAATTAAAATATTATCATTAAAATTAGTTAAAAATAATGAGTGTATTGTATTTTCTCTTATTATACTAAATTTACTTTTTACTTGCTTCTTTATTAAATTTATTTTAAGATTTTGAAATCAAAGTTAGTTTTAAATTTTTATTATTATTTTATATAAATTTTTAAATTATTTATAAATATTTATTTTTATATTTATTAAAAACCTTATTACCTTATATAATTTTTCTATAATTATCTATTTTTCTAATTATAAAATATCTTTATTATCTTATATATAACTTTAAATTTCTTATAAATAATTATATATGTATATATATTTATAAAATTTATAATACTTAATTTATTATTTGTAAAATTTATTCAAAATTCATTATTTTCATTTTTTTTATTTTTATTGTTTTCAAATGTTATATTTTATGATTTCTTAGTTAATAATAATTAATTTATTTTTAACATTAATGTATCTTTTATTCTTCTTTAGCTATCATAATATTATATATATATATATATAAAATAAAATAAAATAAAATAAAATAAAACAAATGTGCATGGTACGAATTATTAAATTAATATAAATGAAAGTGATATACTTTATAATTTTAAAAAAAATATTTTTTATATGAAACTAAATATATTTAATTATTAAAAATTTTAACTAAAAATTATTTAATAGATTGTATTATAAATTTTATAAATATAAATATAAATATTTATACAAAGTTTTGAAAGTTTATATGAAATAATAAGTTCTTTATAAATATAAATATTTACATAAAATTTTAAAAGTTTATATAAGATAATAAAAAATAAGTAATATTTTTTTTTATCTTAATTATGTTTTTGGTTCCTATAAAAGTAGTATTTTTATAGAATTAGTCTTTTAAAAAAAAAAGTTGTTCAGATTTAGTCAATGAAATTTTTAAAATATTTGAAATTAATTTTTACTATTAACTATTCCATGTCTTTTATTAAGTGATGAGTTAGATAATAGAGTTTCAACTCATTATCATGTTATTTAATTATTTTTAATATTTATTATTGAAATATCAAACTTTACCAAAGAGTCCTAGAACAAAAAATCATTTTCTCCTTTTCTCTTTCTCTCACTTACCTCAACCTCACACTTAAGTTGAAAGTGTCCTACTGGAGAATAATGCATGGTTGTGTCTAGAGCATATCACACCTCTTATATTTATAGTATATAGAATAATTATAACTAGGAAATACATTAATAGTTAATCAATCTTAATGATAGAGCTAATCAATCTATGATATACCTTAATTAATGCTAATTTACTAAATATAAATATGACATTTCTAGCACTCCTCCTTAAGTTGGAGCATACAAATCATATGCAACAAACTTGTTACAAATGTATTCAATCCTCGACCTTTTGAGGGATTTGGTGAGCGTGTCACCAAGCTGACCATTGGAACAAACAAAGTTAGTTGAAATTTTGCCTACAAGTAGGGATAAAAATAGGTAAGGTTGTCCAACAGAAGCCTATGATCTAGCCTTTTTAAAGCTTAACTTGTCTTAGCCTATTTAAATAATAGACTTAATTTAAACTTTTTAAAAAGTTTAATTAATTAAATAGGTTATGCTTGAGCTTAAAAAAAAAAGCCTATAAAGCCTGTTAGAATGACCTATTTGGTGAAAATGTCTGTTGTTTGATTTGAACTTCAGACTAGCTATAAGTAAGTGATTTCATGTTGCATTTTTTTCTCGAACCACGTGGCAATCGATCTCGATATCTTTTGTGTGTTTGTGAAAAACAGGATTCGCAATTATGTAAAGGGCTGATTGATTATCACAGTAGATCGGGGTGGGTGAAGAAGGTGGAACAGAAAGATCAGCAAGCAGATAATACAACCACTGAACCTCACATGTTGTGGCTGCCAAAGCACAATATTCAGCTTTTGAGCAGGATTTGGCTATAGTGGTTTGCTTCTTGCATTTCCATTAAATGAGAGCTTCTCCACGGAATGTGCAATAACCAGTAATGAATTTTCTGGAGTCAGAGCATCCAGCCCAATCTAATTTAAAAATGCTAATAGTTTCATATTGCTTTTGGGTCGAAAAAGGAGACCTTGAGCGAAAGCATTCTTTACGTACCTTAGAACTTTGAGACCAGCTTCATAGTGAACAGTCATAGGTTTTGACACAAACTGGTTGAGTTTTTGCACATGAAATGCAATATCTACTCTTGAAGTTGTGAGGTAAACAGTCTGTCAACAAGTCTTTGATATGTAGTACGATCATTGAATTCATTTTCCTGTTGTTGTGACAGTCTATAGTAGGATTCATTGGAATGGCTAAAGGTTTGCAAACTAGTAATCCAGAATCACTAAGTAACTCCAATACATATTTGTGCTTGGACAAGTGAATTCCTTCTGAAGATTTGGCAATTTTCATACCGAAGAAGTACTTTAATGTTAGATATTTCTTGCAAATCAGTACCAAATAAAAGAATGACATCCACATAAACTAAAATGATATTAAAAGGTGTACCATTTTGTTTAGTAAGAGAGAATGGTCTGCTGAGTATATCCAAATGAGATGAGAGATGAGGACATCTTGGAGTACCACTGCTTATTGGCCTATTTGAGTCCATAGAGTGATTTAGTGAGCTTACAAACCATGTCTGGAGGTGCTTAGTCTATAGGGAATCTCCATATACACTTCTTCATGAAGATCACCATGTAAGAAGGTTGTTTTTACATTCAATTGGTGGAGATGCCAATTGGATGCAACTGCTATGGTCAATAAAGTTCAAACTGTTGTTATCTTCGCGACAGGGGAAAAGGTGTCCATATAATAAACACCTTCTTATTGAGTGTATCCTTTTACTATCAAACGAGCTTTGTATCTCTCGATTGACCTATCAACTTTGTGTTTAATTCGGTAAACCCACTTGCTTCTTATTGGAGACTTTCCAATAGGTAGTGGAGTGAGAATCCATGTTTTAGTGTCTACAAGAGCTTGTAACTCAGAATTCATGGCTTTAATCAAACATTCTTGAGAGGCAGCTTGATGATAAGTTTTTGGCTCATAGGTGGTTGAGATGGAAAGGGAAAAATGTTTGTGAGCAGAACTGAATTTGTCATAGGACATATAGTTAGATATAGGGTAAAGAACACTTGAAGTGGAGGGACCTATTGAAGTGCTCATGAGAGTACAGTGGTAGTCCTGTAAATATTTAGGCCTTGTTTTATTTTTGGATGATTTTCTTAAAATTGGTGTTGGCTCAATTGAATTTTGGGATTGTTGTGAGTTATGTGGTAATAATTTTTTTATCAATGTGAGACTCAAATGTGGGTTTATGATGAAATGCTAAATCAGAAGTTTGTGAGGATGCAAGAGTAGGAACAAAATCGTGTTTTGAAACATGTGTAGTTGGATGAAAAAGAGAATGCTTAGGAACAGATTTGATAAATACAAAATCAGGTGTTGTGCATTGATAACACAAAGGAACATCATATTCTGTATAAGGCATGACTTGAACAAGTGGTGTTGAAGAGTCATTTGCGGTATTTGTGAAAAATAAAAAGAAATTTATTTTCATAAAAGTGAACATTTCTTGAGAGAAATAACTCTTTGTTATATAAATCAAATAGAAGAAACCCTTTGGTGCCAAGGCTGAAACTTAAGAAAATAGATTTTCGAGCTTTATGATCAAATTTAAGGCTATGAGCTTGAAGTGTGGTTGCATATCATAAGCATCCAAATACTTTCAAGTTTAAGAAATCTGATTATTTTTCAAAAAGAATTTCAAATGGACTTTTGTAGTTTAGTACTTTTGGTGGAAGTCTATTTATCAAATGCACATGCTATGGCAAATGACCAAAAAAGTTTTGGAAGATTTTCTTGAAAAAGAATGGCTCTTGCCACATTCAAAATATGTTGGTGTTTTCTCTCCACAAAGTCATTTTGTTGTGGTGTTTCAACATAACTCGTTTGGTGAATAACTCCTTTTGAATTATAGAAGTCATTGAAATGTAATTTTAAGTCATTATTAGACCTGATGCTTTTGATTTTAATTTTGAATTGAGTTTCAACAAAATTGAAAAATGAAACAATATAATTTCTAGTGTCAGTTTTGTTTTTGAGCAAGTAAATCTATGTATGCCTTGTGAAATCATCAACTATTGTTAAAACATATTTATAACCTTGTAAAGAAGTTACACTAAATGGACCCTAGATATTTACATGTATTAGATCAAAAGGTTGAGGAGTTTTGCCAACATTGTTAGGGAAAGGCAATATTTTCTGTTTTGCAAAATGGCATACATTGCATGCTTTAGTTTTATTGAATAAAATTAAAAAAATTTGCCAATGTAAAAGGCATTGTACATCAGTGGGAATATGTCCTAACCTATGATGCCATAGGTTACAAACAGTGATAGTGTTGTGATTGGCTATGTTATTACAAGAAACTTTAGGCCAAGAAACTGTAGGAGATACCAGGAAATACAGTTCACCAAGCACTTCAGCTTATCCAATCGTCTTCAATGAGTTCTTATCCTAAATTAAACATATATTGTCCTAAAAAATTAGTTTGCAGCATAAGGTTTTGACTAATTTGATAATAGAGATTAAATTGGAACGAAAATTAGGAACATAAAGAATATCAGTTAATATGAATGATGGAGAAAAGTGGATGTTACCTGATTGATTTGAAAAACTAGTGGTGTTATTTGGCATATTAATGGAAACAGGTTCAATTGATTTTAATATGGAAAAGGGGTTTTTGGTCCTGCAAACATGATCAGTGGCTCATGTGTCCAAGATTCACTATTCATTACTTATGCTAAAATTAAGATGATACCTTATTGTTGTTTGGAAGTGGAGATGTAGTTGGTGTGGAATTTAGACAATTGAAGTAAAGCTATTAATTCTTTGTATTACTCTTAAGTGATGATATTTTCTGAGTTCTTACCCATATCCTAAGGTGGTTCCTCTTGAATGCAAGTGGAGTCATACTTAGATTGCATACAATAAGCTGCAACAGCTTTAGGATTCTTGAACTTGAATCCAGGAGAAAAATCATGCTTCTTGTAACACACATCCACTGTGTGGCCCTTCTTGCCACAGTGTATACAAAATTTTCCAGAATTTGAAACTTTGGTGAATCTTTGATCACTTGTTGAGCTTGCAGTTGCCGCCACCTTCTCTTCTTGATTTTTTTGCTGAGCAAGTGCTATTAACTTGAAACTAGCATTAATAGCAATTATTTTTCTTGTTCAATGATCAAAGAAAAGACCTCATTCAGATTGGGAAAAGGTTTCAACATGCAAATATTGATTTCATGTTAAAGAATTGCTCTGTAAAACCTTTCAGGAAACAAAGAATCTTACTCAGCTCGCTTTGTTTCTTAATTGTAGTATAGGTTTTGCAATTGCAAGAAGCTCCAGATGAGCAAGGACAAAGGGGATTGTGTTAATCAAACCCATCCCATAGAACCTTGAATTTATTGAAATACAATATTACCGTGAGATCAACTTGCTTGAGTGAATGGATCTTTTTTTGATATTAAGCAATTCAAAGAACTTCATGTTGAGAAAAGCGGACCTTCAAGTCATTCCACACATCCACAACATGATTTGACATGATCATAATTTCAGCGACATTGCCCTGAAATCCATGAAAAAAGCATGGTGTTGTGTTGTTCTTAGGCCTCATGTGTTGGATCATCTTCGTCAGTCACTAGAATTGTGCCATCAAGAAACTTCATCTTCTTCTTTGAAACAAGTACATTTTGCATTTATCTATTCCATGAATGGTAGTTGTTCTCTGTAAGAAGAGAGAAAACAAGAATCATTGCTGGATTTTCATTAGGGTGGAGGTAGTAGGGGCTTGAGGGATCATTGTTAAGATCCATGAAGAAAGTGCCCCTTGGATCACCTATGGAAGATTCATTACTGGAGTTAATGATTGTGCAGTAGAGCCCTCTAAGAGGACTCTGATGCCATCACAAAGTGATGGTTGAGAGCAAGGAATGGAGCTCAAAACCAAAGAGTGAAAAGTAAGAGAGAAAAAAAAGAGAATTAAAGTAAATTGAATTACTTGTAAAAAAAAAAAAAAGTGGAATAAACAAGCTTAGTTCCTATAAAGAATTTAGAATTGATTATATATAAATAGAAAAAGTGCTATGAAAGCTAATCTATCTAATAAATTGACTAACAAATTAATTGAGCTAACTAACTTTTACAACTAACAATAACTAATAACTGACAGTTATTAATTCATAACTTATATACTTAATACCACCCAAGAAATTATGATCAATGGCACCATTGGAATCCACAACATGTGCAAAGTAAATGAGTTTCAAATCTCTTAAGAAACAATATTTCGACATCTGCGAAGAGATTAAGGAGAGACTTGTGATTGTGTTGTGAGTGTGTGAGGGAGTCCTTGAGTCTAGAGATTCAAAAACCAAAAAGAAGGAAGAAGGAGGTTCGAGAACCAATCTTAATATCGACAACAAAGGTCCAATGTAGTTTGAAAGAAAGTCTTAGAGAATGACAATAACGATAGGACTTTTTAAAAATAAATTAAATATTTTATAAATATTAATTTTTAAATAATAAAATATTATAATTAAATATAACATAAGAGTACTGAGTTACAATTCTCCCGTTTACTTGTCATTTAATACTCCTAAATATTTTAAAATATTAGAAATTAAAATTTAATAAAAAATTTAAAGATTAAATTAAAAATACTATTTTTACATAGACTTAAAAATATTATTGAGCTTAATTTTTACCACTCCTATTATACAACTGATCGCGAGTGTCGCGCTCGGACAAATTAATAAAAACTGAATTACATAAAAATTATGTAGTAAGAGGTGCAATCCGAGTCGTCTCCCAACGATAATAACATTATACGATTATAAAATTAAAGGGGGTTTGATTTATGGAATAACACTAATTAGAATCAAAAGTTAACAAGAATTAAAACTCTAATCCAAGAATTTAGAAGAGCTACGACCACTCTATCACTAGATTCCAAGGAGATGCATTAACTAACAAATTAGTGATTAATATTAAATTCGAATGAAATCTCAATTCAAATTAAGCATTTACACGAGAACCCTCAAGCATTCGATTAACACACAATTCGCTCAAAGTTCAGAAACCTCTAGAACCTAATCGATTTGTGTTAATTTAATTCACCAATGCCATTAATCATAGATCTCAAATCTGAAAATCTAATTCACACTCTTTCAAGAATTAATTACATACATCAATCGAATAATATGTAATCAAACAACTGCACAACTATCAATCCAAACGAAGAACTTCAATTCGAAATCATAATTAGCAAGAGGAGAAAGAAAGAATGGATGAAACCGAATTTGTTGTTGAATAAATTGCAAAACCAATCCTCAAGAGTGTCACGTCCCTTTTAATCCTTGAATTATATGGAAATCTAAGCCTCCATGGATGGAGGGAAACAATTCGTAAAGGGGAGAGAGAGCGAGAGAGAGAAGAGAAGAGAAGAGCCAAAAAATTAAATTCCAAATTCAAAATTCAAAATTCTATTCGTCACTTTGTTCCATTTTTTCATCTATGAAAACGGCCTTTTTTTGGTTTGTGGCTTGAAGGAGAATTGTAGCCTTGGATGTCAGCTTCAAAACGCCACTGGAATGGGCTTAATCAGATGTCTGTGGACTGAGATATGGGCCAAATATTGCACCTTGCTTAGGATCCGTGACTGCAGCGTTCTGACTTTTTCCAGACCCAGTTTCAGCTTCTTATCATTAGAATTGGTTTCTGACCTCTCATAGGAATTGTGCACCTTTCTCTTAGCTTTCCTACAAATCAAGAATCACAATAAAAGGAGTTCTACAACTCAAGATATGGTCCAGAAACCAAAACAGTATCAAAATTTACCAAATACTGGAAAAATTAAATAAAGCCCAAATAAAATTCAAACATCATAAAATGATCCAATTCAACCAATTAGGCACAAAAGAGGATTAATGAGTTAGGAATTAGAGAAAATAATATTATAAAAATCCAATTGATCAACAACGATCTCTCTCTCTCTCTCTAAGTCCACGTGAGTCTCTCTCAAGTCTAGATTGATACCCATCTTTATTTGTTTTACCTTTGGCCCATGGCCCCAACTTTTATTTGGGTTGTGCCATCTAATCTTGAGTTCCTCAAGATTTATAGACTGGAAAACTGACAAGCACGTTCTGGAGAGACGGTACATACAGTTGCCTCTGTCTATAACAAAGCCACAAACTCTTATTTTAACTCAGAGCCTGAAGTCTCTGTTGAAAAGGAGAATAAATGTGATAGTCATCATAAATAAAGTAAGTAAGATTTACCAAATTATGAATACTACCACTATAACCGCCAATTAGTCCTCTACTGAACTTTCTCTCATTTTTCTGAACTCACCCATGTTGTTATCAAAAAACTGTATCATAACAGTTGTAGAAAAGATTGAAAATTTGATTGAATACCTATGTTCCAAAAGATGCCAAAGTAACTGAATCTATAGTTCCTTTGTTGAGCCCTTGTAATGTTTTTAGAAGGAAGAAGTCACTTGCCAATAAGGTGAATATGCTTATACTGAAGAAGCAGTCACCTATTAAAGAGTACGTCCAGTCTTTAAGGATGGACCATTGTGAGCTAAGAGCCACATCCCAAGAACAATACGTTGATCTTGAAATCCCAAAAATGTTTATTGATACATGGAAATAAAAGCGATACACATCCCTACATTTTAGAGCAATAAGGTTAGTTCTATCTCTACATGGTAGAAAAACCTCCCTGTCACTGCCAGAATAGCCTTTTTGGACACTTCATATCTTCATTATGAACATGTTGTGATCGTTACTCTTCTGACCACTTTACATTTTTCTCAACTACAATGTTGCTCTTAAAGACAAAAATCTCTTTACGAGAATGAAACTCCAAATTCAGATTATAGGAGCAGAACAAGTTGAAGAAGCTTTATCTACTACTCTCTACCTCTAGATGATTTATCGATTACAAAATCATGCACATGACCTTCTTATGCAAGGAGCAACACATGATAACATGTTTGTCATAGCCAATAGGATGAAGATAACGTCTCTTCAATTATTCAAATAAATTCCTAGAGAAGAACTCATCAAAATAATTCCTCTAGAATGGACAACCAATTATGAAAATATTTGGCTGAACAACAAGCCTATCCAATCTTCTGAAGTCACTTTTAGAAGATCAGTGGATAGAGCTGTCAAATCAATTTTTAAAAGGCTTAATGCAGAATGCAGCCAATTCACCAATTGTTTCTAGTTGATGATGATCTCACCCGTTAAAGAAGAAGACATGATTCCTATCTATAGCTTCAAAGAGGATGGCACAGTTATCTATTTAGATAAATTTAATGGCCATTTCATATGGCATATAAATCCTTTTATGTGTGATCCTAACTGTAATTATTGGATGCATATTGGAGATACTTCAGAAGAAGAATTTGATTATGATACTGAGGCCAACTCCAAAAATAAGAAAAAGAAGCCTTCAAACCTTCTCCTCAACCAAGAAGGAGAGATCCTTGATTCACTCCCTCGGTAGGGATCAGAGAAAAAAGAGAACCTCTACCCATCTATCATAGGGCTCTTAGAATTTAAAAAAGGAGGGACTTTTATCAGAACCTCTAAATAATCCAGATCTAATCACACCAGATCTAATCATATGACCTCCACCTCTAGAACTTTGTAACGCATTTTCTACTCCACAAACAATTGTCCTTGAATCAACTCCTTGCATGATGTTCTCTAAGTATGATGAAAATTTTCCTTTTCTAGAAAGGAAAGTTAACCTTGTTACTAAAGTCAATACTAGACCTCTAGTGATTCTCACAGAAATTCAACCTGATTGAAAACTGAAATCTTTATCACAAGCTGAAGAAGTTCTTAACTAGAAAACTGAGAACTCTTTAACCCAGAATAAATTGTTACAAACGATCAATGGAAAGATTGATCAAATTACTAATTTTGTCAACAAAATTGATCAAAGACTTCAATATTTATCAGAGAAATTAAGAAAGCATTATAAAGAGTCTCAACAACAGATCTCAAAGCTTGAACTTGATATCTCCAAATTGACAAAAGAAAAAGCAGTTTTTATAAGAGAATACCACAAAAAGGATAAAGAAATTAGAATGCTGAAAGATCAAATCCAAGAGATGGATGAGATAATTGCTGCAAAACAGCAAAATAGAGAGCCTGATACCAACCCTTTCGTTAATTCACTTCTAGTGCCTTCTAATTACTATTCTCCTTTTAACTCATCTCCTTTTTATTTAAGGGAAATCTATGTAGCTCTTTGATACTTCCTTCCTTTCATATATAGGCCTAAACCACAGGCCAAACCAAAAGATTCAAAAGGAAAAGGGAATATGAGCATTTTTTTCTTCTGATACTACCCTTAAAACCAAGCAATTGGGTTCATCCTTAGATGATTCTCCTTCACCTCCAGAAAAAAAAATACCTTTTAAAGGTATTATCACCAAGAAAAGCAAAGCATTAAGTGAATCTGAATACTCTTCAGACTCCCAAGAGGAGTATTCTTCAAATGAAAAACAAGTTGAATCATTTGACATTTCAAAAAAAAAAATGATTATCTAAATCTAGCCAACCTTGTCTCTAATAATACTCTCAGTGAATCAAACTTTTTTAAAAATTCTCTAGAGACAATATCAACAAAAATATCATAGCAGAATTTTGTTGATATTAATAGAATGAGGATGGTTAATACTGCTAAATCAAGTAATTTCAGAGGCTTATTTTATGATTCTTCAGAGGAAGATGATGAAAAAGAAAAGACGGAAAAGAAAGGAACCAAATTAAATGGAGGTCCTTACTTTACCCTTGATGATGTATCTCCTTAACATTGGAGAAAAAAATCACTTGATTTTAGAGCATGGCTAAATACAAAATTCATGAAAGCAAATGCATATCCATATAAAGTTGTCAAAGAGTTTCACTGTCATATGACAGAAACTCTCAAAGAATGGTATCACAATATTAGAGGAGTAAAACAAGATCAATTTCATCAATTATCCAATACTTGTTCTGTCCTTGAAGCAATCCACCAAGAATTTGTTGGAGATATGGATCTTTAAGACAAGAAAGTGAGACAAGATTACTTTGAGATGAGATGTTACTCATTGAAGAAAAGTCATTTAAACAAACATCATAAAAGGATGGTAGAAAGCTTTTATCTCCTTAATGGTTACAATGACACTAGTCTCAAGAATACCTATGTTGCTTCACTTCCTTAAGAACTACAGCCAGAATTCATAAAATGATAACTGCTCAAGGAAAAGGCATAACTGAGATGAGTTTAGGACTAATTCATCAAATAACTCTTGAAGCTCTAGATAAACTTTGCAGACAACATTTATTTTTTATTGATGTGATGAATCAAAGATCTGAGTTTTCTAAGGCTTGTAAGTGTAACACCTTATATTTAATTTTAATAAATCATAATTTCGCAAATTCGGAATAAAATAAATTTCATTTCAAATAAAGTTCTCAACTCTTGGTTTCATCAAATATTTTAAAATAAGGGAAGGGGTTACAATTTCTATCAAGTCACTACTACAGGACCCATTCAAATACATTAGTTTCAAATTAAAATCTTAGTCCTATAGCAGTTTCATCCGCCCCTTTCACTGAGTTCGGTGCTGATCGTCTTGATTACCTGAAAAATGAATGTAAGGGTGAGTACTCTACACTACCCAAAACACACAATTAGCATAGAGTCTCACTTCCAACACATTTCCAATACATTTATACAGATATAACACAAACAACATCATTCATCAGAATATCTCAATACATTAAACAAATACAATCACAGGCAGCATCATCATATCCATAAGCACAATTCATGAACCCGTGCCTACACACACCAGCCACACTCACATTGACAATATGATCACAGATTTACATCATGAATGGTCGCCGGTTACCCTCACCTCACGGATACCACATGGGCAGTCACGGGTCGCTCAACAAAGGTAATGGTCAGAGGTCTAGTCAGGAAGAGAGTGTGTGGCATGTGGTGCACCCGTTCCACAGTCGGTGTCACCACCACTCCTTCTTCCCCAAGGTATTTCTACCGTCCTTATCTCACACACCCTCAGTGTATCGCTGAACCATTCACAGCACATTACAACGGCGTTACACGCCTCAATCACACACATTTCAGTATACGGCACATAGCCCACATTTAACAGTACACGGCACTAGGCCCATATTTGTTCAACTTTACAGCACTAGGCCCACATTTCATTCAAGACACACGACCCCTAGCCTATTTCCATTCATATTACACAGCCCTCGGGCCCACATTTTCACAATGTTCATTCAGATATACACACATGTATAAATGGCACAAGTGTCCACATCACATATCTCAACAATTTCCTACCCTCTACTCAGCCACATCACAATATCATAAAATATCAACAAATCACGCATAAAGAAGTAGGGTAGAGTCCCTCCTTACCATGGATTGAAGACCCACGCCTAAACTCAACCATGGAAATGCTCCCCACACAGCTTTTGGCCTCAACACATGGAAAAATTCCATGAGAACCCCAAAAATTACCAAGAACAGAGAAAGGCAAGAAAAAACCAAAACACTAACCATTTAAAACTCACTTCCAAGCGTTACCCACACAAATCTGAGCTCCAAACTCGCTCCCAAACGGCTTTGGAGGTAATTAATCAGTGGAATAGGGTTTGGGAGTGAGAGAATCGAAGGGATTTCGAAGGGAGAGGGAGAAATTACTCTCCCCGAACCCTAACCCCCTTTAAATCCTTTTCTAGTCGTGACACTCTCGCTACAGTGACACGCCATCTCGCTACAGCAAAAAAACCAAAGAAAACTGCACTCTGGTTTCTGCAGAATCTCGCTACAGCGAGACCCTCTTGCTACAGCAAGACTACACCTAGAAATGCACCTCAAACTTTTGCTACAGTGAGACGTCTCTCGCTACAGTGAGAAGGCGACAGTTCTGGTCCTTCCTCCAAAGGCTCTCTCGCCACAACAAGAATTCTCTCGCTACAGCGAGAATAGCCTAGAATTACTCCCTATACTTAGGCACTTAGCTCATTTTTAGCCTATCCAGTCATACATACACGTATATACACACATCCATGTACTTAATACACATAAAACATCATTTTCAAATAAATCAACACACATATGAATATATATATATATATATATATATATATATATGAATAATAATAATTAATATTACCAAAATTCGGGACGTTACAGTAAGAAAGCCTACTTGGAGATTGGATGCAAAGACAAAAAATGTGTCTATTCATCCAAGAAGAAGGGAAAAATAAAGAGATTCTCCAAGAAGAAAAAGAAGAAGTTGAAGTTCTTTAAGAAGAAGTAGAAGAAGGGAAAGAATAAAAGCATAAGATGTTTCATTTGTGGAAAAAAAGGCCATTTTGCAAAGAAATGTCTGAACAAAAATATCAAAGCCCAGAATCTGATCAGTTCTCTAGATCCAATTGAAGGAGATATTGAATCAGAATACTCAGAACAAGAAAAAGCATATCAGAATCCAGTCTTTGCAATTCAAGACTCTTCTAATGAAGTATCTAACAATGGTGACAAAGAGAATGATTATATTCCTCTTTATTCAGCTCAAGAAATCCAAGGTGTGTATCAAACTCCTTCTCAACCTTGCGTTGAAGTTTAAGTTTTCTCATCAAAATTTGCAACTCCAATAAAAACCATCGCCTATATGAACACTAGAACTCAAAGAATAATGATGAATCCATACATTCTTCCCAAAGAAGTTTAGAAAAAAGATACCTCATTTTTGTAGCTACAGATGGAAAAGTCTTTAAGACTTATTTAATCTCAAAGATGCTCATTGGGATCAAATTCTTCCTAAACTGCACAGTCTGGATGAAAGTTATAGGAAGTTATAAGCATCAAATTCTCATAGGCATTGATGCTTATTGTATTGTTGAAAAACTTCAAATTTTTCCAAAAGGAATCAAATTCAAAAGAGATTTCAAGGCATACATTGATGTTCTAAAACTCTATTCTCTAGATCAATGCTCAAAAGAATACATTCAGATAAAGGAGAAGCTCAAGCAACTATGTGCTAAAGGACACAAAAACTTTACTCATCCTAATCCTCTATGGAAAAATACTGAATTCTTCATCCAACTCTCTTTCAAGCTAAATGAACATATCAATCCAACTAAAGCAACTCACCCAGGAATGAGTTCTAGTGATCTTTAATTAGCTAGACAAGAATGTGCAAAAGTAAAGCAAAACTACTTAAACAAGGATTAATCAAGCCAACCAAGTATGAATGGGCTTGCTAAGTATTTTACGTGGAAAAAAGATCAGAGAAGTTAAGAGAAAAAAAGAGGTTAGTAATTGAAAATTCTTAGAGAAGGACAAAGGATTCTATAGACTAATACCAATGATCATTATTGGGAAGTTGTCTTATTAGAAGAAGTTAATGGAAAAAAGGCCTATTGTAGACATGCAAGTGGATAATTTAAGGAATCTAAGAAGTATTATCATACAACTTATAAGGAAGTTCTAGCAGTTAAAAGTGGAATCCAAAAATTTGATTTTCATTTAAGAGGACATAATTCTGAAGTATGAATGGATAATTCCTCTTTTCTTGGTCTCCTAGAGTTCAAAAATAAAATGTCTCCTAATCCTCAAGTTCTCAGGCTCAAAAACTGGTTCTCCAAGTATGATTTTACTGTTAAGCATATTAAACAAGAAAAAATATTATCCCTGACCTATTATCTAGACCAAAAAAGCCTATTTCCATTATTACCTCCGCCCAAACATATCCATTGATATTTTCTTTTCATCAAGCATAAGCCAGTACTAGCAATCCTTACTACCTCATGTTTCCTCCTGAACTTACTGAATGTAACACCTAGATTTAATTTTTCAAATAAATGAATTTTACAAAATTGAGAATAATAAAATTTTTCATTTAAATGGTTCTCAAATCATAGTTCACAAAAACATTTCAAAATAGAGATAGATTACAATTTGTATCAATCCTTGCTATAAGACTAAAGAATACATCAAATTTTCAAAATAAATTTTTAAGTCATATAGCAGTTTCATCCATCTTTCACTAAGTCTGGTACTGATCGTCTTGGTCACCTGAAAAATAAATATAAGAGTGGGTACTTTACACTATCCAACACACAGAAACATAGAGACTCACCTCGGTCACCCTTCACATAGTTTCTAACACAGTCACACAAGTATAATTAATCACAAGCAACATTTTTAAGGATTTCATTTCAATTCGTGACCAATGCACTCACGGCACCAAAACATTTTACTCGCGTGCACTCACTGCATGCAGTCACGCTCACTATGGTACTGTGATCATAGATTCACACCATGGATGGTCGCCAGTTATCCCTGCCTCAGGGATAGCACGTGGACAATCACAAGTTGCTTGGCAAAAGTAGTGGTCAGAGGTCTAGTCAGAAGGAAAGTGTGTAGCCTGTGGTGCACCCACACTCACTGTTGGTATCACCACCACTCTCTCTTCCCCAAGGTATTTCTACCATCCTCATCTTCCACACCTCCAGTGTATCGCTGAATCATTCATAGCATCATTACAAGGGCATTCAACATGCTTCACTTACACGCATTTCCCTTGCATACAACATTTATTCACAGTACACGGCACAATGTCCATGGTCATTCACATTACACAGCACATAAGCCCACATTCATTTACAACACTCGACACATATGCCCTTATTCCATCAGACATCATTTTCAACAAAATTCACATTTACATTCAACATGTCATCTACACCCATTTCTAACCATTTACGTTATTCAATCATCAATCATTGACATGCTCACACACATTCACTCACATTCTCAATCAAGGGTATGTCAACCCCACAATCAAACCACATTGTATTCAAACACAATAATTTCCATCAATCACACACTTCCTTTCCTCTATCTCAGCCACATTGCAATATTTAGCAAGATAAATGGTAAACAAAATACAATGAGATTGGGTAGAGTCTCCCCTTACCTCCAATCGAAGACCCAACACAAAATAATGGTAGAAAACGTTCTCCACACAAATTTTGTCCCTAAAACACATGGAAAACTCCCTCAGAACTCAAAGAGAACTCAGAAAACAGAAAAGAGGGACAAAAATCGAAACCCTAACCATTAAAACTCACCTCCAAGCGTTTCCAACACGAATCCAACCTTCAATCTAGCTCACGAACGGCTTTGGAGGCAATTTAGTCGGTGCAATAGGGTTTAGGGTCAAGAGAATCGAATGGATTTTGAAGAAAAGAATGGAAAATGAATTTTTCAAGCCCTAACCCACTTCAAATACCCCTCCGATCGCAAGAGACAGCAAGATATTCTTGCTGCAGCGACACCCTCTTTCGCTACAGCAAAAATCTCAGAAGGAATTGCATTTTGGTTTTTGTAAAATCTCGCTATAGCGAGACTGCACCCAGAAATGCACCCCAAACTGTCGCTCTGTCGTTGTAGCAAGAGGACTCTCACTACAACGAGAAAGCAACAGTTTCACCCCTCTATCCTAATGCCTTCTCGTTACAGTGAGAATGACATAGTTTCATGCCTTACGCCTAAGGCTTTCTTGTTACAGCGAGAATGCCCTGCAGCAGCATCCACACTTAGCCTGTACACACACACACACACACACACACACATATATATATATATATATATATATATTCAATCTATTCCAGTCTAGTCACAATTCACATTACATTCCAACCACACTATACAGACTTCTCACAATCATATTCACACATTTATACATGTCTACATCATTACACACATATACACATCATCCTCATGTCAATCAACACACCCCATAGGGCAATCCACACACACACACACACACATATATATATATATATACACATTAATAATTAAACAATATTACAAAATTCGGAGTGTTACACTGAAGAACCAATTACTCCTGCTTTTATCAAAGACTTCACCAGGAATCACATGTTCCAACCTTGGCTCTCTCCTTACACAACCATAATATTAGACTAAAACCAACTGGGTTTCATCCGAATGCACCTTTCTTGAATATTTTTTCCTTACTTATGGAAATTTCCTTCATTGAGGAAGACCTTTAGTACTTATGGTGTGTCTCATTATTGTTTTATTATCCTTTAAACTTCTCCACTTTCAAAATGTTTGAGTTTCTTAATAATTCTCAAAAGGAGTCATCTTTGTTATGGAAATTATTAACTTGGTATCAACCACTATCCACTTGGAAGAAATATCTTCAAACTGAAATGGAAAGAGTTGTTATATGGAAGGAAATAGAAGAAAACCAGCCACCTTCAAAATTCCCAAAAAATATGATTATTGCAATAATCCACAGACCATATTTCCAGCACCAAACATCAAGGTTATTGTACACTCAAAATCAAGTAATGATATGGAATAAATATTCATATTTGAGAATTTTCTCCCAAGATGATGAACCTCCTTTTCATTAATATGATTTGATCATACATCTCCACACAATCAATGGCACAAGAGATGAAATGATTAAAGTAAATTTCACCTACACTAATCTAAAACCATTAGATATCATCTATCCTCTAGTTCTTGATGAAAAATACACATAGAACAAGATTCATAAAGTGATACCACTTGTAACTGCTTTTTCTGACAAAGAAAAAATTCAATGGGATTTACAAGGGCACGTTCTCATGAGTCATCAAGCTAAGTCATCAAGAATAGATGCAACTGATATGATGATAGATTCTCAAGATCCAGACAAATCAGTTTTAGATAATATCGATTGGCAATCAGACGAAGATCCTAATCTCTCTCTTAGTCATGAACCCATCATAAAAAATTGAAAGATTCCTGAAGAATACCTTTATGTATTGTCAATATGCTTTCGGTGTGTTTTCATCACTATATTGTACTAAAAGTTGTTATGGTTTGTTGGTTTGTTTAAAGCACCTTCAGAAAAGTATTAGGTTCTTATCCGATATTGTCTACTTGTAATTATGCTGCTTTCCATCCTCTATATAAGGAGAAATGTTTGCTTGTAATGGACGGATTGAACTGAAATAAAAACCTTATTTCTGTAATATCATGTGTTCTTTCTAGGTTTCTTCTTTGAAAGCTTTATTTATGATAACTATCCTCTAGTCTCTGACTAGAAGTAAGTATGTTCTACACTTGTCTCTTTATGAGGATCATGTGTATTAGAAAATTTCTAGATAATGATTTAGTTGTTACGGTCCTTCTTATTATAACTATGGTAGATTGTATAAGCAAATATACAAGACAAAATGCATAGAGGTTGCTCAAAGTATTAGAGATTGCTTATAATATATATTAAATAAATGAATTTGATACTTCATCTATGCATATTAAAATTAGTATAATAATATATATGATATGAAAAAAAAAATTAAATATGATTATAATTCGATATATAGACACATATTAATTTTAAATTAGAAAAAAAATTGATCTCTAATACTTATTAAATTAAGTAATTTATTTTTAAATTTTTTTAATTATTAATTAATTTGATCTTTAAGTGACGTGCTCCAAAATTAAAGATCAGATTAATTAATAATTTTCAAAATCAAAGATTAATTAATTTATAATTATATAAAATATTTGATTGACTAATAATTATCAAAATTAAAATCTAGATTTTATTTTTCTTGATATTAAAAACAAACTAACCAATAATGAAATCAATTTTATAAATTAAAAAAAAAAGTTTTTCTCTTCCTTATTTGTGAAAAAAATGATTTTTTCTCTAGTCGAATATTCTTACAAATGAATTATAGTTTTACTCTAGAAACTAGAGAAATAATTGAATAAAGTTAGAAAAAGTCCTCCAAACAACCCTAAAAATAAAAGCAAAACATTGGCCAAATAAATCAGGAAAACGGAAACACATAAGATGTTTATTTGTATGAAATGAAACAACTATTCAAATTCACGATGCCTATCTTGTTTATACCACTTTTCCTTAGAAACAAAAAGAATAATGGCGTGGAAGCCCCTCTCTTTACAAGCAAGGTACCAATAAAAGTGAGGAGTATCTCCCTCCCAAGAAAAGCATAAGGAAATAACCAAGAAGGACGCGCGCACCCTTACAAGAGGTATTCACAATATCATTTATATAATACATTTTGACATATTGAAACTGTTTTAAAGATACAATAATTAAAAATCTATGCTTGAGAATTTTTTTCCCAGTAATTTTCAAATTTTAAAAAATATTCATTATTGTTCAGAACAGAAATGTATTATCCTTTTTGCTAGTCATTTTTACTCTTATTCCATTCTCCAAATTCTTTTTAATCCTACAGTTACTGCTTATTTCTCCCACTCTCCCCTCCCCTTGGGGTCTTATATATATCTGTGGCCACGCTCTATCATAACCATATAACATATAGTTTTAAGTACTCCTCTTCCTCTAATTAGTGCTTTCCCCGTTGCAATTCAATAACAAGTTGTGTTTTTTTTACTCTTGTTGAACTCTTTAATTTAAGCATGGCCTCCTTCAAATTGGGTCCCTATCTTCTTATTGTATCTGTCTTTGCCTTCCACCTGCTTCCTAGTCCAGTGGTCTGCGATGGTAATTATCTCTCTTTCCCTGACTCTCATTAAGTCCCAACATTATAAACACCTTTTCTGTGCATTTTTAAATTCAAATATACTTTTGAAGTACTAAAACTTAATACTGTAGGTAATAATTAATGTATATTATTAAGTTTTATCTTTCTTTTTTTGTGTATACATGTTTCTTAAAGACACACTTTTAAATTAAAGACATGTTCAAGTAGTGTCCAAAAAATGTTTTTCTTTAAAATTGTTCGACAATTTATACAGTTTTGTTTATACTTTTTTCTCCCTCGTCATGTAAGACTCTTTTCTTCTAACATTTTTGGTTCTTCACTTCCTTGCTCTCTCTTTAAAAAAAATTGCCTAATTTATTGTATAAATGTAAGCATCATAGCTTAGCAAAGCACTAACATATACATTTTAACGCTGATGTCCTTTAATTGCGTGGTTTTCTTTGTGATGACTTTCTCAGCAGCCGAGAAGAAGAAGAATCTACTTCATGACATAAACGTTTATAGAAAAATTCTGAACCTTCCAGATCTTGAGAAAAGTAGCAAGGCTTCTTGCGTAGCAAGCAAGATCGCAGATGATTTAGAGGACAAGCACTGCGAAGATTTTCGTGACTACTACCCTGCGCCAGGGACCAACCCCAAAATCCCAACCTTCCAAGACAGCGTAAGGAAATGCATGATCAACATCAACACCACAAAAGATGGGGTCGTCATGCCTGTTTGTGTGCCCAATTTGGAACCCGATGCTTTGTTTTCCAATTATACCAAACCTAATCGCTACACTAAGTATCTCAACAATTCCAAGTATACGATAGCTGGGATTGCTTCCGAGGATGATTGGATGGTTCTTATTATAAGCACTAACACTTCTTCTGGTGATTTTTCATCAGCAAATTCTCTTCTTGTTGAGGGTTGGAAGACCCACAGCTTCGTGTTCGCCTTGTTCTCCACCGCACTTATTTTTCTCATCAGCTGAATTTGACTCTTCTAGTTCTCTTATGCTTCGTTTGTTGGAATTTTAATTTGTTTTCCCTTTTATTCTTTTATTTACATTTGTTTGTTATTTGGAACAAAATGTTTTTTTTTTCCTGTAATTTTGTGCATATGGGAGTGTACTATTATTTTGTAAAGTTGTTGATTCAGGGCTTGCATGTGATAACATCACAATGCACGTCCTTGCAAATGTAATTGATCATGTATATTGCGATTTGAGTGTTAATATATTTGAAAAATAAAATTTAAGAAAAATTCAGTTTTGCATGACGAAGGAGTCAACAATGGCCTTGATACTGAAGACATTGTGAAGATGGTTGGTGTAAGAGGAATGTTTTATTACTAGTTAGACTGCTCCTAAATGTAAGTTAAGGATTTATATGACGACAAATTACCAAGGATATAAACAGAGATCAAGGAAAGTAAGAGAAAAAGCATGTTTGCGTTTTGGAATTCTTAAAAACTCCGTTTCAATGACCAGCTGAAACGTAAAATAGTTAATACCAACTACCAACGATAAATATAGATTATAAATTAATTTTGAATATAAACCAAGCAAGCATTAAAATGTTCACAAGCAATAATCTTCTAATCAAGTAATAAGAGCTTCGATTATTTAATTATCAGAACAATTTATATATGTATTTTTATTTTATTTTATAATTAGTATTCATCAATCGTTCACACTAAGATAGCATAAATCCACATCATATGATAGCTGGAGGGGTGCCACTGTCATTGCATTTACACTACACGTGATAGTTAACCCGTACCCTTTTTTTGCAAAATCGAAGGCAAAAACGCGATTGGCAGCGAAAGAAAGAAACGCAATAGTGTCTCTCAGCTATGGCGGAGGAGGAAGACGACGACGAGAGCTTCGGTGACTTTACGTTCGCGTCTTTTCCGAATCAACCATTCCGTTCAACCTCCAACCACACCAATCCCCTCGACGACGACGATTGGGGGGATTTCGTGAACCATTCCAACCAGATCAACGGCGCCGTTTCGAAACCCTTCGACCCGTTCCCCCCTTCCCTGGATCCTACGGACAAACACGTAAACGACAACAACGGCATCGTCGTTCAGCCCAAAAAGAAAGGGGCTATTCCGCTTTCGATCTTTGGCGTGGATGAAGAAGAAGGGGAAGATGAGGAACCTGCTTCTGCCAATGTTTTTGCCGACAAAAGCAACGGTGCTGCTGTGAAATCGAGATCCGATACGAACGGTTCCGTTGGAATTAGTGATTTGATTTCCACTTTGTATAGCCAGCACCCTCAGATGAATTCTCAGAACGGATCGATTTCGATATCTAATGTTGCTGCTCCCAATTCCAAAGCTGATGGATTAACGAACTCGAATGCAAGCAAATTGAATTCGGATTCGGATTCGGATTCGGAGGACGAGGATGGGTGGGAATTCAAGTCTGCAGAATGGGAAACTGGAGTCATGAGCCAGAATGTTAAGGTAATGCATCGAATTTTTTGAAGGTCGTGAATTATTGAACTTAAAGCTAAAGAAAATGCTGGAATGAATAAGTATGCTTGATCTTTGTTTTCTTAACTTCAAAAATCTTTGTGGATCTTTTTTACAGCTTGTTTAGTAGAAACGAGGTTTAGGAAAGATAGGAATTATGTGGATATTTTTTGTAACTTCTCGCGGGAGGAGAAATGGCTGATTGATTTAGTTGCATCGAAATGAGAACAAAAAGGGTAGGAGATAATTACTAGTAGGTATTGATCAGTGGTTAGGACATGTTTAAATCTTGTGCTGGTGTAGTAACATTTCAGTCTTGAAGTCATTCATTGCCCATCAGGATCTGTAATTTAAAGTTCATTAAGAGTCTATGCTATTGGGCAAGAGATTGATTTGGTCACATAAACACATGCCTGCTTAATATGTCATCAAAATTATAAAGATTTATTTTTCATGTAATGAATTTCATTTGCCTGATAATCTGTATTCTATCTTAAAGTCGGAAGTGCCAAAGCATGGTAATGGTTCAATTGGTGTTGGTACTATGATGGATTCATCCACTGGGATATCTGACAAATCTGGCGGATGGCACCTGGAGTTTGAGTTTAGTCCAAGTTCTGCGTTGCAAGATCATATTAGCCCACAACAACTGGGTCCAAAAAGTGAATCGAATGAAATTGGAAACAGGTTCGCTATGTTTCCTCAAAATTTTGAGGAGCTGAATTCAGGGTCAGGATCAAATCGAAGTTTGGTGAGTTGTTATAACATAATTTCATGTTTTGTGTCACAGTGTCCAGATTATTGAGGAATGTCCGTTAACACAATCTGGTTATGGATTTGTGGTATTAGGAACCATTGGAGACAGCTTACATATATCCCACTAATATGGAAGGACACAAATTTGATGGTGCAGCTCCCCACCACACTATTGATTCATCTCTTGCATCAGAATCTCGTCAATCTGATGAATGGGGCTTTGGCTTTAGCTTCAATTCTGGTTTCCTGGGTGAAGACAATCATAGTTCTGAATCATACCTCAATACCAAAAACAACCAGAATGATAACAACAAAAACAATTCTTCCCCAGTCAATATGAATACTGATTCGGATGTCAATTTGTTTGAATCAAAGGATGCTGTTACAGAAATTGGAACAAAACCTGAGGTATTGAATTAGTTTGGTATCATATTTTATAATTCATGTGGTATTTATATAGGTATAATATTTTTCTAATAAAAAGGAGAATCACTCTTGACTTGAGTTCAAAGTTTGGTTTTATGGACCCACAAAAAGATTCACGAGTTTGCCATATGGCACATTGTTTTGTTTAACACTCGACATAGTTTTCATGCTTCTTAAACATCTTGGTGTTACTATTCTTTTTATTTGCAGAAGCCCCTAATAAGCTCAGAGAATCATAGGGAAGCCTTGCCTCTCTCAATTTTTGGAGATGAGATGCCAGATACCGATGAACTTTCTGTGTCTCAAGATTTGTCTCCCTATGCACCAACATCATCAATAAGGAATGGCTTTAATAGCCCTGGTTCCAACTTATCTATCAATGACTTGATATGGAATTTATATAGCCAAGCTGAAAACAATGTTTCTCCAAATGTGACACCAAAAGCTAGTGATAATCAGATTCATGCCTCCCCCAAAGTAGCAGGCTCCAGTTTGGTTACCAGTGGTGATAATTTTGATGATGACTTGGACTTTAAGGATGCTTCACCTGGAACCAGATTTTCCCATGAATCTGCACAGAAAAATCCTTTTAATCATGCACCACTAGTCAATGAGAGTTCTAACACAACAGTTTTAAATTCTGATTTGACCAATCCTGATGGTGATTTTGAGGATGATTCATGGGAATTTAAAGATGCCATCTCCGGAACAAGTCAAGATCAGGCATCTACTCTTGATCACCAAGACTTATCACCAATTCCGTTATCAACAAAATTAGAGCTAATTGATTACGTAGAGTTTTATAGCAAATTGAAGGATGAATTGTGCAATTACGTCATGTTCCATCTACAGAATATCAAGGTAGCTAACTCTTATGATCTTCCTCTGTTAGATAATGCTAATTCTTACTGGCACTGAAATTATCCATAAATTAATATTCTTAGAATGCTCAAAGTGCTGCTGCTCTTTCGGGTGAAGATGCAAAAGCAAAAGCTCTTCAGGAGGAAATTCAGGTCAGTATACAAACTATTTTGTTGTTCTCTCTTTGCCTATCTTGTAGTTCTGAGTACTTATTTTTTCCCGTAAAAAAGTAAGTGTACAGCCTTTGGAAAGGGATATGGGAAATTTTTGAGGTAGTTCTGGCAGGATTTGAGCAACAAGCCAGCAGAACCCCTGGCCTAATGGCTTGGTTGTGACTTGGGTTCATGGAGTCAAATGCCCTGTTAAACATGATTGAGTTGAGTCATTAGTAATATGTTATTGTGAAATTGGTTTTCATCTGCTTGCATATTTGTTTATGGCTATTATTTCATTGTTATTAATCAAATTCACAAGTTATTAATAGTTTCAGCATTGTTTTTACTTTTCCCTTCTTTACAGGAATTGTCAAAGACACTGCATCAGAATAATATGAGTACCCCTAATGAATATCTCTTAGAAGATTATTCCCCTAGAAATGCATGCTTTGTTGAGCTTCTTGAACTTTTGAAAGAACCTAAGTTTCAACCTCTTGAGTCAGAATACCAGCTAGCATCAAGGTTGTCAATGGTATGTCTATTTCTTGAAAATATTGAGTATTGTATTTTTTAAGTTTTATTCTTTCGCATGTGCAAATAGTATTGTAACTACTGAGGGATTTTGATAGTTTCAAACTGAATATATGATCGCATAACTAATTTAGGCACTTTTGTCAATAATGACAATTGCCACAGTTTTCCTTGAAAAATTTGCTGGATAGTAGTTATATTTTCTTGTTTTATTTTATTGATAACCTTCTTTCTCACTAGATCATTCATCTTGACAAAACTTATTAGTTATTATTGCACGATTAGTGATTACATTTGTATTTGAGTAGGTCAACAAGGATATTAAATCTGCTTTGGAACTTTTAGAAAATACGGCATCAACTTTAAGAATTCTCAAGCTGGGATCAAGAGAAGAACAATCTAATTATCTTACCATATGGTCCAAAATAGCCTTTGTTTGTTCTCAAGAGCTGAAACATGGTGCTTATATTTGGAAGCAAGCTGTACAAAATGGTGTCAATAACCAGATCTTATCTAACCCAAAAGGTAAGCTACATTATTACATCATGCCTAATCTATGTGCTGCTGATGTTGGTGAACTTAAGCAGTCTGAAATACCTCTTCCATTTCTTGGGTGTTGGTTGACAGGTGTCCAGTATATCCATGCAATTGGGGAAATTTATAGAGTGGCCGAAATTATTGGAGCTTCAGCCAAACTTCACAAACCCTGGATTTTATCAGGTTCCATAGATCCTAAAAGTTTATTTGCCCCTTTGAATGAGTGTTATAGCATATGGTTGGCTTCAGGACTTGAAGAAGCTCTTTTCAGTATATCAAATCAGAATAATTTTGAGCCAGATGACATTTCAAGGGAATTAGTTGAATCCATTAAGTATATTCATGAGCTTGATGAGCATGCACTTCAGAGCTATGTCATCTCCGGAGAACAAACTACTTGCCAGTTGTCAGCCTTGCCTGCTGGTTTCATACCAGGTATGTGCACAATAACATTGACTGACTGTCTTTGAAACAAAACGATAAAATATGACTTGAATTTTATGTTTTTAATAGATTTTTTTTCTTACTATTAAAATGTCCCACATTAGCTAGAAATAGAGTCAGAATATTTTTTATAAGGATTTGTGTAGTCCTCTTAATAATTAGTTTTTGAGAGTGAGTTAGGACTAAGTTTCTTAACATGGTATCAGAGCTTATTCTGTCCTATTGGACGGCCGCATGTAGATGTCCAATCCTGCAAACTTATGCATTAGATGTCCAGCATTGGGCATGAGAGGGGTGTGTTAAGGTGTCTCATGTTGGCTAGAAATACTCCTTATAAGGGCTTGTGTAGTCCTCCTATGAACTGGTTTTTGAGAGTGAATTAGACTCAAGTTTCTTAACACTTACACTTGCAATTTGTGATAAAGCATTGCACCTAAAAGCTCATTATGAATGATTAGGGGAAAAAGATATTTGAAGCTTGAAAATTTCCCTTCCACATTTTGTCGGTGTATTGATTTTAGGAATTGGGACATGTCATCAACATAGGTCCTATCAAAAAGTGTTGTTTTCAGTTATGTACTAGTAGTTGATATAATTTAAACACCAATTTTTACACTTGCTTTAGTATCGGTTTGCATCCATTAAGTGAAGTGGGAATAGGTGTGATTTCTTTTATTTAAAAATGGAAATCTAAACTACCTGCCATCATGTTCGGCCATGTAATTTATTTTCCACATGATTTTTGCGGATCAGGGTTAAATTTGGTGACATGGAATGGGAAGCATTACTTTGTCAAGCTTGCAAACTTGTGGGTCAATCTAATAAGTTCAGATCCTCCCAAGAAGTGATACGTGCCAGTTCAATTACGTCTCTTATATCAAGCAAACTATTCCATTTGATTTTTCAGCGTGTTGTTTGAGTTCTTATCTCTCTAAAGAAAAATCAGTGTGAGGTTGTGGTAGGTCCATACTTTTGTTAGTGGGGTGAGGCCTCGGGAGCACTGGCAGCAGTGAAAGGAGATTTTGTGTATGGGATGAAAATCATCCTATTGCGTCGGATTAAGCAAAGTCGATTTAGTTCATTCTTTCTTCGATAGGTTAGCATTCTTTCAGGGGAAGCTTTAGAACAATAGCCGGCTGTTGCAGGTGCAAGATGTATTACTAGTGATAACGAAGAACTATACTACTATGTAGAGTAGAATTCTGGATACGATCCAGTTATGCAGAGCGAATGATATTGCGTTGTTATCAAATGATGCTGGTGTTGTAAAGTAACTGGGTTTCTTCCCTTAAATATTACACAACAGTTTTTGGCATGATTTAGATTATGAATAATTTTATTGAAATTTGAAAACTTGGTGTAATACTCGTGTCGTGTATCTCACGTGCACCTTTGACTCAGCTCAATTTGAAAGGCAACCGCAGCTAATAAATTAAAAAACTTAAAATAAGGTGTTAATGAGTGTTTTAAGAATGTTGGTTAAGAAAATAAAATAAAATAAAATTTATTTTATTAAAAATTACTACAAGTATTCGTTGGAAAATAAAGTAAAGATGTATTAGTAATATTTTCTCAAAAAAATTAGCGTTCTAATTTTTAACAACGTTTGAGAGCTTTTAATGGCATTTTAAATAAAATAAAACTGTATTACTGCTTCTCAGCGTTGACAACCACAACTACTTGTCCTCGACAGAAAAAATGCAATCAGTGCTGCATTTGAAGTGACATGGAACTAAGTCATTCATGGATCATATTGAAACTAACTAAAATATTTTTAAATTTTTATAATTTTGTAAGATTTTATTTCAGTCATTTAAACATTTTTCTTTTTCTTGTGATTTTAATTTTAAAATTTCTAAATTTAGTACTTCTACTTCTTACTAATAACAAGATTAATGCTGTCATGTGTTATTTTTTTGTAGCAGTACATCACAAAGAGAAATTAAAAGTGTTAAGTCTTCATAAATTAAAATTAAAAATAGAAATTTTAGGAACTAAAATTTAAAATCTTGCAAAAATATAGAGATTAAAAACACGTTTAAACTTATGAAAGTATTTGGGCTGGTTAGACACAATAGTTGGATGTATTTTCTAAAATAATTTGGTTCACATACAAAATTTTACATAAATAATTTTTTAATATGTACTTAAACACAAAGAATAAAAATTTGTATATTATAAATTTTTATAAGAATATAAAATTTAATATATTAATATTATCAAGTATTATAATTTTTAAAAAAATTTATCATGCATCTTAGACATTAAAAAATAACGGTTAAACGAATAGCAAATTGTGAAGGTTTTAACATTTGTCAAGATAATAGCAGCTGGCACAACCCCTGTGATATAATTAAAAATGAAAAAACATGAAAGCGATGGAATTATCTAAACAAGAGTTCGGATCCACCCGCATTTTATTGAATAATGATTACATATTTATGATTATATTAAATAATATAATAATACATAATATTATTTTAAATATTATTTATATATCAAAACAATACACTAAAATATTGTAACCGTAAGCATGTATAATTTGGTGATTCATTCTCATAATTTTCTAATAAAATTTGTAATTCATTATTAGATGTAACTCTTCGACAATGAAACATGTAATTGACTGTGTTAAAACCGAATGTGAGAGATATAATTCAATTGTAGATTAAGTTTATCCTTAAAAACAACTTGTTGATCCTGTCAAAATAATATCTTGAACATATGGAGTACTTAACATTGAATCAAGTTATTTTCCCACTTTCTAATTGATTAATTTATATTTCTCAACAATATAATTAAAACCTCAACTTTCAATATAAGCTCACAAGGGAGGCTAAAAAAATATTATTTCATTTTAAATGTGAGATATGATAATTTTCACTTGAAAACTTGATTTACCCTCATCTCTGCAAAGTGAGTTTGAACTCAAATATATTGTTTCCGTTGGAATAATTTTTTTGAACTATCTTTTTTTATATAAAAGTACTAATATTATACGATAAAGCAATTTACAAACCTTCTTAATTTTTTTAACTATTCAAATAAATATAATATAAGAGAAAATGAAAGATTTAGATGGTAATTCTAAAATACACATAGTAAGCAATAGTAGTTATAAATTGTCCCCTAGGCAACTCATCTCCCTACACCTTCTGATCTACCTAGAGGAAAATAATTATGCATACCAAGGTATGTCCATTGCATAGTATAGAGAGAATGAGACTTCAACCCTCACCATGTCAGTCATAATCACAAGGGCGATTGAAGGATCATTTATAGTAGTCACGGTATGTATTACATATTGTCTGGTTGACAATATTATGATCCAATCAACCACCCCTATGGAGAATAACGTACATTATTGAAGTACACCCCTATAGTTCATTATGCATCCATAACATTGTTAAATGATATAAAACAAGAAAAGGATAAGTGTAATTATTCATAAACTATTTCACAAGGTAAATATTTAATGCTAATGAATAAAGAGAGTAAGCAATCACAAATCCAGAGTTTCCATATCTTTTAATTATATCTTCTCTATGGAGTAATTAATTATCTATCATTTAAATTTTATGGTTAAAAATTGAGAGTTTTGTGTTTTTATTTCAAATAGTGTCATAAGGTACATTATGCCTCGTTAGGACCATAATTATAGTGCAAAATTATATCAAAATATTGTCACTTCTAGCGGTTCACACTCACACTAATCATGGAATACTCAAACACTAGTTAGGATAGTTCAATATGGTTTCTCTACCTGCAACACAAGTTAGCTAGACTTGGTCCTTATCAATACATAGGTACTATACTATCCTCATTGGTAGATGTGTTAACCAATCACTTTTTGCCCCACACTCATACCTTAGGTTATTCAACCACTTTATTATACAATTAATTCACAATCACAACATCAATCAAAGACAAATCACAACCGTAACTAAGTTCACCTGGTACATATTTGAATATAATACAATTCCCTTGTACAAGAGAAAGATTCATCATCATGGACTTAGGTGATTTCAATTTTTTCCAAATTTCATGCCTCGAAATGCAAAATTCATAACTTGTTCAATACAAGTTTAAAAATTATGAAATCAATGAAGTTATCTTCATTTTAGCAACTATTTTCTTTAAAAAAAAATACAAGCATAAATCATACACTAACAAAATGCAATACAAGTTATAGTTTTCTTCTATAGATCACAACATTATTTTCTAACACTAGTTTAGTAGAAAATTCATAACTAATTCATTACAAATCTAAAAATTATGAAACCGATGAGGTTATTTTTCTCTAAATGTCTATTTTCATATAAAAATATAAGCATGAACTAGACCCTCACAAAATGGACTATGAAATACATATTCTCTCTGCAAGTCACAAAAATCATTTTCTCACTAATTTGTTAGAAAACTCATACCAACATCTATGAGAACTCCAACATCTATAAGGGGTGCACCAAGGTTTTTTATGATAAGCTAATAGGGCATAAAGAGTTCCACATTGGTGACAAAGTCCTTTTATATAATTCTAGACATAAGTTGATGCCCGGTAAATTGAGATCTATGTAGGATGGTCCCTCTCTTATTATTAATGTTCTTCCTTATGGTGTTGTTGGACTTCAGGATATAAGATTGCAAAAGAGCTTCAAGGTTAATGGGCATCGGCTCAAGGTTTTTCATGAGGACTTGCCGAAATAAGTATAAGATGAGGCTACTTTTGAATTAGCCACCTACCCTGATTTATAGGAAGTGTTCTTACCTCTCTCTCACTTATTAGATATTTGAATTGTCCTTATGCTTATTGTGTTTCCATTGAGAAAAATGTTAATTTCAAGTAGGGGGTATTATGTTTTTGGTGTGTACATAATATATTCAAGTGGTTATTTTATGGCTTTGACGGATTGATTGAATCATTCTTCGATTTGATAGATGGACTTTGATATCTTTTGTGTTGGATTATTTATAATAGAATATATACCTTGTGAGGTTTTGAGCCATATAGATGACAATATCATGTTATTTTACTTTCTTTCATTGTGTAATTGTACTCATGGTTGTATGACACTAAAACTTACCTTAAGCCTTTTTGAGACTATATTTCCATATGCTTGCATTAAAATGATAGATGAATCATTTCTTTCTTGCAAACTACTAGCCAAAAGTCAACCTTGCATTATTTTCATTGTTTAAGCCCCCTTTGAGCCTAACTGTCCTATTTCTTATGATCCTAGCTCATTTCAAGCCAAAGGCATAAAAGAATAACATGACCTAACCTTAGGGGATAAAAGAACTTTGAAATTGTTTTGGTAATGATCATAAAAATAAGTATGAGGGAGATTACCTTAGAAAATACAAGAGAAAAAAAAAATCAGCTCCTTAAAAAAAAAAAGAAACAAAGAAATAAAAAAAGTAAGCAATAAAAAGGAAAATGAGCATTGCATGGCCAGCAAAAGTAAAAGAGGATTATTTTTATATTGTATTATATTATATCTTTGTTAAGAGATTTACTTTCATGCTTACTTTCTTTGGATTCATTCTCCATTGTTCTTATATCCTCTTTGGTTTTTAGCTAGATTACCTTTGTAATTTTTTCACCTTTACCATGTCCCTTTATAACCTAGCAAAGTCCTTTTGATTTTTGTGTATATGTGTGAATTCTAGTGGAGAAGTAGATAATGGGAAATCTTATGGTTGATCATGCTTCATGTACTGCATTTTGAGTGATACACTTTACCTTATATACTGATTGATTAAGAGTATGTCATGTGAGGATTCTATCTCTTATGTTTCACTTACTTGATTTCATAAGTTCATTTGTCAATTTGAATTGTGAGGATTGATTTCCATTCTAGACATAATATTTGAACTTGATAAACTTTGTACATAACTTAGTTTATTTTTGGTTCCCCATGGTTTGATTTTGAGATTTGTCCCAAAGGACAAAGTCTTAAGTGTGGGAGAATTTGATGTATCATATTTTATGTTTATATTTATAGTTTTATTTTGATTAATAAACACCATTAATATGCTTTGTTTTTAGAGTTTTTACCATTTTCTACTTATTGGAATAAATTGGGCTTATTACAAATAAATGCTTTAATTTTGTATTTTTTGGTAATTCTGACCTCTGACTACTCTTGCAATCATAACATTTTATATAGATATCATTTTTGCCTAATTCTAGTTGCATTGGATTCTACACATCCAAGACTTCAAAATGCATATATGGATGACTAGATTTGAGGTTGATTTCAAATTTTTATGATTTTTTGAAATTGAGGCAGATTTGCTAAATATTGTTACGAGATTGCATTTAGACCATTTGTTATTAGATAATTGTATTTGAGCTTATAGTTATAATTAAGACCCGAATTTTGGCCATTTAGTTTGCCCTAATAAAAGCTTATAAATGGATTAATAAGGTTTTGATTTAGAGGAGGTGATAAAAACACTTTGAGATTTTGCGACTTCGCCGAAATAAGAATTCTTGTTTTTACCTTCTTTCGAACTCTCTCGTTCTTTTCTCATTTTTGCATGGGTTAAGTGTTTTGATGGAAGGCTAAAACTCTCGTTCAATCCGTGAAATCCAAATGCCGTAATTTTGACTTGAATTCTGGGCTAAATTACTTCGAATTTGTTTTTTTTCCTCTCTAATATCATAATTGTGTATTGCGATTGTAATTAATTTTTTTGTTATTAAAATCTAAATTAGGACTAGATTGATGCTCTGATTTGATAATTAATGCAAATTAGGTTAAATGATTATTTAATTTAATTTGTAACTCTATTCAATTAAGTTATTCGATTAAATTAATAATTGAATTGGGTGATTGTTCAAACGTAGATTTAAATCTTTAGATACTGTGATAGCCAGAGTTATATGCATTTGGTATTTTGTGGATTAATGTTTCTTAATTCATTTTTACTCAATTTTATTATGTTCGTAATTTAATTCAATTTATTTACAATTTTCAAAACCTCAAAAACTTTATTTGTATTTTTGAAAGAAAATCTAAAATTGAATTTGATTGAGAATGTGTCTCCGTGAATCGACTTAGGTTTGGCTCTATATTACAAAATCTTTAATAAAATTAAGTTGTTTTGATAGCACTTCGGCATCGTTTATCAAATATCAAAATTTTCCCTTTACATTTTAATAAGACATGATTGGACGACAACCAATTCATTCTCAGAACAACATCCAGTTGAGATAATGGTAAACAAATCAGATCTACTTCAAAAGTCCTACCATGAATCATTACAGAATAGCCTAAACACATAGAAGAGGTGACTACGGACTTATCCATAAGAGTGGATACAACAACCTCATATAACATTGAAGACAGAGTCAAACCAAGACTTTTCACTCAATCCACAGAAATAAATGAATGTGTAGCACCAGAATCAAACAAAGCATTCAAAAGTCTATCCTTTATTTTATATTTACCTCGGATGAGTTCATCTGACTTTGATGTCTCAGCTCCACTCATAGCAAACACTTTGCCCTGTGTGGTTGGTTTTGCTCCACTACTACCTCTAGATTAGATATGTTACTTCCATTTCTTTGAGGAGCAGACCAGCAAGTATTTGCAAAATGTCCCATCCTCCCACAAATACTACAGGCAAATGGTGGTTGTGGACAGTTCCATACAATATAAGGTCCTCTACATCTAAAATATTTAACTAGACCTCTTAGGACATTGAAACCACCACTGCTGCTTATTCGGGATGCAGTCCCTCTTGATGGGGACTGACTGACTCTAGAGTAAGGTCCCCTTTGGAACCTTGGAAGTCTCCGGTCTTGCCTCATTAGGCCTCCAACCCTTGTATCCATCATCTTTCCTTTAGAATTTGCATCAAAAATTCTACACTTGCTAACTAAAGTTGGCAGGTCAGTTAGTTAAAATACACTAATTGCTGCCCGAATATCAGGTCTCAGTCTATGTTCAAACTAAACACATAAATTCTTGTCTTCATCTTCATGCTGAAAGTGAGGCTAATATTTCATAAGCTCATGAAATTTTGCAGCATATTCTCCTACAGACATACTTCCTTGTTTTAGTTCAAGAAATTTTTTGGCTTCTATTTCTTTAAATCTCTGGAAAAATAATTTCATAGGAAGCTTGCCTTAAATGCTTCCCAAGAAATATTTTTCATCCTCTTGTGGCGGAGTCTAGTTGGAAAACTTCCACCAGTCCTCTGCTTCTTCATTCAACATATAGGTGGCATAGACCATTTTGTGCTCCTCATGACAGCCCATGGCATTGAAAATCTTCTCAATGTCGACTATCCATCTTTGGGCCCCTTCTAGGTTAAATTTCTCTTCAAACTTCGAAGGGTTGTGTTTGATGAATGAGGAAAGCCCTCAATAGTTTTTAAGACTTGAGTCATGCGTGCTAGGTGCTCGTTTGTTGCACCAACATGTCTACCTTTACTAGCTATATCTCTAATCTTGAAAGGAACCAAATAACTTATCAGCGTATTATTCGTATATACAGGAATATACTTAGCTCAAATTAATCACATAATTCACTTTCAACAAATTCTACTAACAAACATTCACTTCACATTCTAGTAAAATAAGAACTTATAAGTACACAACACAAGCGAACTAGTCCCATACCTTAGTCTGGTCTGGATGAACTAATATGATACCAATTAACATCCTACATTTCTTCTTCATAAATATATTAATTTTATAAAATTTTAGAAAGAATAACCAACTTTTCCTTATAGCAATTAGTCAAAATTGCTAGAGATAAAGCCTTTCATAACGATGAATTTAGGCACCAGTTAATATTTACATATCCTTATCCAAAACATATCAAAATTTACAGCTGTTCATACTTCTTTCCACATACTGAGGACCTGAAACTAATCATTTATATCACACCAGCCCTCAATCTCCGCCAAGTCTCCAGCGGTTAATTCATCATCCTCTCCAAAGTAGGCGTCACTAGAGTCTGCCACCAATTCTATACTAGAGAATTTCTCAAATGTGTAGCTATTAAACCTTCATAGCGAATCATAATCATGATAATTAAATACATTATTCATGATCCAAGAGGGCCTTTTTATTCCTTGGTATAGATAAAAACTGAGAGACTGATGAATTTGACCACTGGTTGGAAAATCAAAAGGAACTGCATAATTATAACACTTCCAATATCTCTGTAACTATTTACAGCAATCCATTCAGTATTCATATTCATGCCATAATCCAATCATAAAATTGTGCTTAATAGCACTTTCAGACTAATTCCATATTGCTCATCACTAACTCATGATCTCAATAATTATATCATTCAACAAATCATCGATGACATGTTCATCATTTTCAGACATATCTTAGCAATAAGGTCATATCATATCAAGTACATTCATCAAACTTTTTCAACTATAATATTATGTTCTTTCATCATATATTTTATATTTACACAGTATAATCAGTTAACCAAACCATTAAACATATGCATATTAGCAATCTTTCTTCATTAATACTCATTATTCATACATACCTTATCAAAATTGCTACATTAACATGCTCTCCTGAACTTAACATATAACTTACATCATACAATGATAGAATAAAGCTCTCTTTACCTTATAATAAAGATCTAAACGAAGATTGATGATGATGAATGTCCTAAAATAGCACTTTTACCTAGATAACACAAATTTGTTCCTTAAGAACAAGATTCAAAGAAAACGAACGGTAAAAACACGATTAAACTCAGAGAAACTTAGAATCGTGTAAAATGATTCTACAATCTTAAATTTGAAGAACAATCAAGATTTTGAGGAGTTTTATCTAAAAAGGAGGGGTGAAAGTTGAGAGAATGTGAAATGGTAGGAAAATATAATTTTTCATGCAGAAAAGCCCTTAAATACCCTTAGAATTGCGACATTCTCACTACAACGAGTCATTTCTAGCTACAGCGAGGTGCTTTCTTGCTAAAACAAAAATATCAGACAAAATTAGTTTATTTTCTGCACTTTTCGCTACGAGTCATTTCTCGCTATAGCGAGAGTGCTTCAGAATGTTCCATTTTTACCGCCTTATTCTCGCTACAGCGATAGCGTTACAGTTCTAACACCTTAAACCTCTCACAACATACCCTTACATGTAATTTTAATTAATATAAAAACAGGAATGTTACACTCCAACATTGCAAGACTTCCCTCTTGTCAGGCCTATGCGATTGCTTGCTTGGTAATGCAAGGTGCAGGTTCTGCATCTTGGAATGTACTATCATCCATGTTTTATGAGATTGTGGACTAGTTGTTGCAATTTGGGTTTGAATGATTCTTGCTAATGTGTGTAATGAGTTTTTTTTTTAATGTCTCTTCATGATTGGATGCATAGGTTCCTTTAGAAACCTTGGTTTCCAAATAATTACAGAGACTATGATGCTTAGGAATATTAACTTTATTTTTTTAATAATAAAAAGTTGTCGACCCTGTAAGGAACATTGAAAGTGACATGACAAAAAATACTTTAGAAAGGAGAAATGTTTTGTGGATACCTTATTTTGGTAATTTTTTGTTATTTTTATCATATTTTGGCAAATCCACACCTCCCCTTTTGTTAGATTGCTCCCTCTTGCACGTGTAACATGCTCGTTCACTAAGTTATATATCATAAAAATTCTAGACTTTTATCTCGTCATGAACTTACACAGAAGGGTAAACACTCTAGACTTACTTTGTGTTATTTTCCTTATTTATAAGTAGTTTAGTAACTTGTTTTTTAATTCTTATTTTTGTCCTTTCATATCTAATTATAATCTTATTATATCTTATTTTTTATAATTAAGAATCAAATAATTGTCACTTCTAACTAAATTAAACTATGTTTGCATCTCAAAATCTTTCTTTGATTAGGTTTAGTTTTTTGGCCAATTTTACTAATTTTATTCTAATGTCTAAATTTTTATCTATTTTCTACTTACAATTCAATTTAATTAATACAATTTCTCATCAAATAAAAATAATAGAGATTTAAGATGTTACAGCTAAAATATCTAAAATAATTATATCACGTTATATATAACGTTATTTTTACCACGTAATTAATCATATATGTCACAATCTTTAATTATTGTAATATTAACCGTATATGACTTAAGGAACTAAAATAATAGACAAAGATAAAATTTAAGAACTAACATAATATTTTTAAAATTTTGAACAATAAAATATAAATTATATATATAAATTATACTTTTATTGAAATATATATGGTATTTAATATAGTTTTATTAATATATTATATTTAATTAACTTTATAATCATATAAATTTTTCAACTTGTACATTTTGCAATGTTTTTAATATATTCTAATATTTTGTATCTATAAAATTTATATTCTATTAGATATATATGTATATATTAAAATAAATATATGTATATTACATAACTACTAAACTAGTCATTACGTGAATCATCTAGTAAAAAAATTATTTTAGTTTAACACATGAGCTTGAGTTTAAGTTTCAGTAAATATAATTATATTAAATACATAAAAAATTAAATTGGAGTCTAAACCAAATAAATTAATTATTATAAAAATATTTGTATACGACCGTATAATTTAATTAAGTATTTCATTTTATAATATACCCAGCTGCACAAAAATATAATATTTCACAATTTTCATCTAATTTTTATTTCCAGTAATGGTACTAAATTTTTCTAATTGCTTGAACCAGATAGCCAAGTCAAATTTCATTAACGAAAATAGTTCAGCCGTAAAAATATTTATTTGCCCGTGCTAAAAAAGGAAAAGTCAAAAAAAAAAAAAAAAAACCCTTTTAAATTCCAAAACCCTCTTCTTGCACCTCATTCTTACATTCGTTGATTGTGAGTGTGAGGTTTCCAGGCGGCGTGAGAAGCATGTTGGACATCAATCTATTCAGAGAAGAAAAGGGCCACAACCCTGAAATCATTCGCGAATCTCAACGCCGTCGTTTTGCCAGCGTTGAACTCGTCGACGAGGTCATCAATCTCGACAAAGAATGGCGAAAGCGTACACTCTCTCTCTCCACTGCATGTAACACTGTAATCAACCATTCTCGCTTCATTGCTATCTATTTTGCATGCTTTTTCAGGTCAATTCGAATTGGAGAATCTACGCAAAGAATTTAACAAGATCAATAAGGAAGTCTCCAAACTCAAGCGTGTAAGTGTCTTCATTTTCCCTGTTCTAATATTTTCTCCTAATAAATAAGCAATTTCTGAATCAATTCGTATCTGAATGTTATTTGTGCGTGTTAGGCTGGTGAGGATGCAGCTAAGTTGATTAGTGAATCAGAGGAGACCAAGAAATCGATAGCGGCGAAAGAGGTTGAAGTTAGGGAAACTCAGAAAATATTGAATTCTAAATTGGAAACAATTGGAAACCTTGTCCATGATACCGTTCCAATCAGTGACGATGAGGTTTTTTCTTTTTATTATTATTATTAGTTGTTTTCTTTTACTCTTGCAAATGCTTAATGCTAGTCTTAAAAATCACGGGTTCTTCTATGCATTAGGCTAACAACGCTGTGGTTAGATCGTGGGGAGAGAAAAGAGTGGAGCCTAAACTAAAGAATCATGTGGATCTAGTTGAGCTTCTCGGGATAGCAGATACAAAGAAAGGTCTGAATTTATTCATGTACTATTCAACACGCGATTTATTTATTTCATTTCTTCTTTGGGGTGTGAGAGCTTGGGATCTGACTTTTAATAATTAAAATTTTGTGTTGTGACTTATTTACCGTGTTGTATTCAGGCATTTGATTTGGGTCAGGATGTTGCCATTCTCTTGTTCTTGTAATTAAAATAAAGGCTGTTTTCTTTCACCTAGCATTCTCCTTTCCTCTTCTTCAGCCTGAACCACTTCATATATTGGCACTAGTACATGTTTTGCGTAGTGTCTTTCTGCTGCAAAGTTATCTAGGTTGCAAACAGTGTTGAGTATTTTGATTTGTAATGTCATTTCATGTGTGGCACAAGAATCTAATACTGTGGAATACAAGTTTCTTCTTCCAAGTCATTTTGCATTTTGATTTTCACTGTATTTGTCATCTACCACTCAAGGCCTTTTGTGTTAATCACCAATCAAGTGCGTGGAATGCTGGTAGATTTTAGCTGTGCTAGCCAAGTATTTCAATATTCTCGGCATTTCTGTTACCACCTTCTCTAAATGTATCCTAATCTTTTATGTCAAGTTGCTTGATGCATAATAGGAGCTGATGTAGCTGGAGGTAGAGGTTTCTATCTCAAAGGAGATGGCGTTCGTCTTAATCAAGCTCTAATCAACTTTGGGCTTGATTTTTTGGAGAAAAGGGAATATACTCTATTGCATACTCCTTTCTTCATGAGAAAAGACATAATGTCAAAATGTGCTCAATTAGCCCAATTTGATGAGGAACTTTATAAGGTAAAATTCTTAAAAAGATTCCATGGTTGTCATTGGTTGTTCATATTAGTGATGCTTCTGTATGTAGTTTATATTCTTTCACAAGTAAATATGTGCTTTGCTCATTAATATGTATAAGCTTTTAATGCCAAACTGCCAATAGCATTATTGTAGTGTGTCATTCAAAGCTATTAATGCTCTCAGGTTGTTTGGTCTGTTTGCTCCTGTCATATTCACTTGATATGTTTTCATTTATAATGACAGAAATGCTACCATGTTTTCATTTTAAAGTTTTGTTAAGGAAATGTTGAAAACATTTTTTGTTTTCTCCATTTTTTTCACAAAACTTTGAAAGCAGGAATCACAGGAAAATTACTGTGTTGTTTTTGTAATTATTTTGTTAGGTAAATGAAAAATGAATAACCACTTAAATGCCACCATAGTCTTTTTCTCTGAGCATATCTAAGGGGTTACTATGTTAGGTAACTGGTGAAGGAGATGACAAATATCTGATTGCAACAGCAGAACAGCCACTTTGTGCGTATCATTTAGATGATTGGATCCACCCTACCCAGCTACCACTAAGGTAATATGAATTAGATGATGCATGTATTATTAATGATGGAACATGGAAGCCTATGTTGCCTTTAACTTGGGAAATATGTTTTCTGCAGATATGCTGGATATTCGTCATGCTTTCGTAAAGAAGCTGGATCTCATGGTCGAGATACTCTAGGAATATTCCGAGTTCACCAATTTGAGAAAGTGGAACAGTTTTGCCTCACTAGCCCAAATGACAATGATTCATGGGACATGCACGAGGAAATGCTAAAGAACTCTGAGGAATTTTACAAAGCGGTATGATGCAGTCTCAGTGCCCCACATTAAGCAACTAGAATATGTTTAGAGCCATTCTATGTATGAATTCAAATTTCAAATAAAATATAGAATGTATAATTTAATAAGTTACTGAATCCCAGGGTACCATTAACTACAAGGGATAAGCATAAATATTCTTTGACATGCCAAACAAATATAACCGGGGAAAAGTTTAGTGCATCCCTAAGTCTTTGTAAATTTTTTATATCTACTTCATTGTATGCTTGTGATGATTCTTTGTACTCTATTAGCCAAGTGAGACAATTTGCTGTTACCTCGTTCTATTTTTTGTGGATGTTGCTTGTAGATTGGTTTATTGGTTGTTCCGACCTAAATTGACTGCTTTCTGTCTCATTTTTTCCATATCTCTTGTAACTTTATTTTATTTACTGCAGCTAAACATTCCATATCAAGTTGTTTCCATTGTGTCTGGTGCTTTGAATGATGCTGCAGCAAAGAAGTATGATCTAGAAGCATGGTTTCCAGCCTCTCAAGCATACAGAGAGCTAGTGTCCTGTTCAAACTGTACAGATTACCAAGCTAGAAGATTAGAAATTCGATATGGACAAAAGAAGGTCAGTAATGCCTAATTTCAAAATATTGATGATGGCTTTTATTAGCATTATTCAATAACTTTTTAATGAAGATTTTTTATTTCCAATTTTAAAAATGAGACCTTGCCTCAGTTATGTCAAAATCTCTTTATCTGAATTTATGAAATCAACTCTACATTGAAATTCTAACTTCTTACTTTTCTCATGAGTATAGTATTTCATTGTAATTTTAGTAGGCAGGAGAGTAAATTTTATCATTGTTAAGTATTTTGAGAATAATCATAAATGATGATTGTGGAAACCCTGAGTAAAGGAGGAGAGTTGTATTAGGTCTTTTAAAACTTGTCGAAACCAAAAATATGTATCAATCACAATGATATTTGCCCAAACTCAATGGCATCATATGATGGATATAACCGACCTCACCTAGTGGGATAAGGTTTGATTGGTTGTTGTTGAAACCATAAATGATGATTGTGCTTACTTGTGCTAAGGGCCCCCAAGATATTCCATGATTAAACTTTTAATAGCTCAAAATGTTTTGTTGAGATTTTGAAATGAGTAATATTTTATTTTGGCGTTAATTTATTGTACCCCTATGCTTGAATTACTTTCATAGATTTAACTGGACTGTGCATATTATCAACTGTTGCAGAGCAATGAGCAGATGAAGCAATATGTTCACTTGTTGAACTCTACTCTCACAGCTACTGAGAGGACCATTTGCTGCATACTAGAGAACTACCAGAAAGAAGATGGGGTAGAGATACCAGAAGTCCTCAGGCCATTCATGGGTGGAAAGACTTTCCTGCCTTTCAAGAACCAACCAGCTAGTGAAGCCAAAGGGAAGAAATCAAAGGCCTAATTGCATTTTTTTAAGTCAAATGATATTTATGAAAGTCTGTTCAGAGTTGTAGGTTATGATGACCCATGCTATTCTCCACTTTACCCTGTTTACAATGCCCCCACCCTCACACTTTTATGACTAAATAGTAAAATGATACTGAGGAGCATGCACGATTTTGATTTTTGGGGAAAGGACACACTTCGGCATATTCTGTAATTCATTAATCTAAAAACTGTGTTTTTTTCACTGTTATTTTATTCATTGCAAAAAGGTTAGCACTATGGATCACATGTCCTACTTCTACTTGAAAGGCTAGAACTCAAATCTGTGATATAAAAATGTCGGATTGCGTTTATTTTCGTTGCTTTCCTACTATAGTTGGGTTACTTAGAATAGATGTTATTGTTTGGTTCGATATAATCTGCCCCTTGTTGGGACGTTTAGGGGATACTGGAATAATTTGCTTACTGTTGTCGAATCCTATGAAATATGAATTGCCAAAGTTCAACTTGAGTGCAAATAACAGTGGCAAGGAAAATCTGGGTCATGGGATTAGATTAGAATTCTGAAGTCTGTATTGGTTTGTCTTGCAGGGCATTGAAACATGTTCAATTTAATCGAGCTGCTCATATATTAACCTCAATTACAAATTTCATTGGAAAGAGGAATGCGATCTGGAAAATAGGGACTAGAGTACTCAACCCACTATTGTAGTTGGGAGGGACTGTGTGGGGTTTCACTGGCTGGTTCTTTACAGGGTCCCCTTATAAGCTATGGTGATAGGTTTAACGCTGTTGACTGACTTGCATGTTTTTTCATCTGAATTGTTCTACGGTCGAAACAAATATTTAAATTTTTTTCTTTTGTTCAGAACCTCTTATTGGCCCTTTTTTATTCATTTGTGCTGGCAAGGATTTGCCGTAGCAATTCAAGTTTTCTTGATCATATTCAACCACAAGGATGATATTTTTGCATTGTTAACTATACTGCTTTGATCTTTGATGTTATATAACGACATTCAAAATTACAATTACTTAAAGAAACTCTCTTTGCTGAACAGAATCATTTTCTAAGAAGCATTTCATTGCTAGAGTTTTAATGATCTAAAATCGAAGCATGTTATATGAATCTAATAGCACAATCTTCTGAGGAAGTGTGAAACTTGTGGAGGACGAATATTTCAAATTTTTACAGAATCATAAGGAGAGTGATAGCTTCATATGACTTTTGGTCATAACTCGGTCAATATACGATAATTCTCACAGCCAAGGTAAAAAATTATAGGGTAATGGGAGATTACTAAGAGGAAGACGCTCAAGCCCCTTCATTACTACTATAGCAGGGAAACCACATATGATATTGCAACTTTCAAGCAAGGCAAGTTTACGCATATTCAAGGCTAATTAGCCTTAGTCCGTGTCATTGGGTCAACAATATAAAACGCAAGCCACGTGGATAATTTCCATAACCAGCACACAAAAATTAAACACTTGCGATGCACTTCCACTCTTGTAATTTCCAAGGGTTACTACCTACGGATCAGGCAACTTGACCTCGTTTTCACCTTCACTAGATCAAGAATCTGAAATTTGTTGTACATGGTTACATGAATGCTTAGAACTGTATAAGTATTTTTGCGAGAAAAAGGTGGATGTTTATAGACAAATTTCTTTTCTTTTTAATTTTGTTTTTTTTAATATTGAACTATTCAAACAATAAAATGAAAGTTTTGTTCTATTCCTCCATAATATATTCAAATAAATGGAATGAAATATTTCTTACATTATGTTTCATTTCATTTTAATCTATTTCATTCCACTTAATCTCCTCTCATCAATTTAAACATAGCCAAAAAGGAATACTAGCTTTTAAATTGAACTTCGATATCTATGATTATGTCAAGTTTATCAATCTAGCTTGTCTTATTTCAATATCTTATGATTTTTTGTACTTCCTCACTGTTACATATCTCACAATTTTCAATCTATTATCTTTGAATTTCTTTTTAATTGATTTGACTTAGTATTGCTTTTGTTGAACAAACATACACATATGGATGAGATAAATTTTGTTGAGTATTTTTAATATATTAGTTGAAGAATTTTAAAAAATAAAAATATCTTATAAATTATATATATAATATTTTAAGTACTCATTAGCTAGTATGTTTAAGCTATATAACTTAATTTTTCTTGATATAATTTGAACTGCATGCAAATGTTAACAAGCGAAGAATATCCAAAATTAAAGTTTTGTTTTGTTTTGCTTTTTGGGGGAGGGTTTCAAATAGGCATGGGAAGAGAACCAAGACGAAGAGAATAGAGAAAGGGAGGACTAATAGATACAACACTTTAGCGAGACGAAATTAATGAAGGTGTGTCTCTAAGCACAACATACCATCTAAAGAGCAATACGTATAAAAGAAAGGAGTGCCGTCAGATGAAGTCATATACATTGTGAAGGCTGAGTAATGAGGTAGGTTCTTGCCCATGCATCAGTTTTCTCTTCTGTTTTTACTCTGGTCACTCCGTATTCCATCACTCTGTCCCCTTTCTCAATTAATCCAACCATCACAGCTGAACTAGTATTTTAAGAATATAGTTGTTTGTTTTGATTATGAGAATTATGAGACAATAGACATCTTCAATATCCAGATTTATTCCAAAAACCTGCTCGGAGACATTTGAGCATCATAAGCAATTTACAATGGTCACTTAAGTCAAGTAAATGTAATTTACTTGACTCAATCTCCATGAATTCATTTTATACTAAATCGAGAAATGGACTATGCTTATTAAAGACTGAAGGTCCAAACACAGGTTTCCATCCATGCTAGATGTTTATATTGTACAAGTTATTCAGCTTCATTACTTGGGCAGATTGAATATATGAAAGAAGATCTGATGCAGATATCTTGTGGCCAATCATCATATTTCACCGCCAACTAGTTTGATTTTTGCTTAAGCCACTTATTCAGCCAAAATGCAGCCTATGTTTTCTTGTAGTAAGTTAGTTTCTCATGTCAGCCCCTTATACACATTGGTCAGCGTGTATCTAAATCCATATTAACTTTGTTTCTACATTGCTGACTAGGTCGATGGCCTTGCGTTCTTATTTTTTTAATCATATTTCGTGTCTATAATGTAAAATAAGTTTGACCTAAGTAGCAGAACCTTGGTGTAAAGAATGGAGAAGTCTCTTTTCGGTCCACTTTCAAAACATGTGGAATTCACAATGCAATTCATTACAGAATACTTTATGCTACTACTTTGATATACAAATTTTTCTCGGTAGGCTTGTATCCACATTTATACCCTGAAGGGTTCTTTCATGATCAGCATGTTAGAGATATAATATAACAAACAACTGAAATAATTGTAATTAGTTATTTATCAACCAAACAATTTTTATTCTCCTCTATATTGCCATGAATGAATAAATGACAATTTAATCTGATAATAACATTTCAGCTACAAATTATGTCACTGGAAAATTTAAAACAAAAAGGCTCTCTCTTCGTTATCTACATTTCACTGATGCTGAATTATGATAATACCACTTTCCTCTCATACTGATACTGTGAAGAGGTAGATCTTTAGTGCAAGAGCTAGAGCCAGCTGCAATAGAAAAATGCCGGCAACAATCAATACCCACCTTTCACCTGCTGACATAATATGTGCTCGGAGGTTAAGTGCCACAAATGTTGCTGACATGAACCCAGCCACACCTGCAACCAACCATCTGACTATCTCCCATGGCACAACAGACATACACTGCACCAAACAAAGAGTTTGGATGATACCAAGAAAAATGTTAAATTCTATACTTTCTTGAAAAAGAGAGAATTTTAAGAGCAGTAACTTACCAGAGCAGGAATAAAGACAAACAGGGAATATCCATAGAGACAAAATAGTTGAACAAGACCCGATGGTACAGAGAAGTATTTCAAGATTACATATAAACAAAGAGGAACAATGGTGACATAACCGTAGAACAAGCCAGCAGACCAAGTCACCATGTTTATGTCATAGTTCCATTCCTGATTCTTCAGCTTGTGAGCTATATATGTCACAAAAGTGCCAATAGATGCTGCTACAAATATTAAGGTAGTGCAAATCCAGAATGGTCCATACCTATGCACATTTAAAGTGAAATATAAATTATGCGCTGCCACACAAAAAAATACCTTTTATGGCAAAATAATAAGTACTTTCTGATAAAATTCAAAAACAAGCAGATTCCTCTACATGGGACACTGGTACTTGGGTAATATGAAAATCAAGCCACCGAAGATACTGCAACGAAGTAACATGTGAAATGAAACAAAACCAGCACACAATTAAGTGGAGCACAAACTATTACAAAGGAAACAACATCAACCAAGTAGGATAAAAGGGGGTGAACTAGAATCATTGTGTAAAGACTTTGGGAGACAAAATATTGAGGATATTTGCTTCAATAAATTCAAAGAAGAAACCACAAGGAGATCTGATTCATGAAACTTAGAGAGGAAACCACAATGTAGAGTTGACATCATGTCTTAACCTAAATCCTTAAAGCTATATTTGGATAGATGGAATACAAAGGAATGAAATGAAATGGTACTAGAAGTTTGGATTGCTTAAAATAGGATGAGATGGAATGCATTCCACACCATGAGTCATTCCTTTATAAAGTCATCACTTTGTCCATTCCTGTGCAATGTCATGCTTCTTTTATCCACATATTCACTCGGAACTCACATTTGAATTCCCACAATTTTGCATGTAGACCAATTTTCTCAACAAAAAATGGTTGACGTAGTAGCGCTAAGGTATAGGAGACTAATCTCTTTAAAAACAGATATATTACCAAAATAAATATGACCTCCCATATAGTAGAAAATATCTTAAGCTATCGGAGACTAATCTCTTTTAAAACAGATATATTACCAAAATAAATGACTTCTGTCAGAAATAAATTAAGTACACCGCAAATTAATTGGCATGTTAAAGCACTGAATTCTTATTAGCGTTTCTCAAAGGCAACAACATTATAATTATAGGTGCCTACAAAGCCATATTGTTGCACATAATTTTACAAACCTAGAAATATTGGAAATTATAGTCCACAAATTGTAATGGTCAAAAGGAAAAGGCTGCACGTTGACAAAGCAACAAATTGCTAAACTACTTTCTCTTCCTTCATATATGGGTTTCTTAAATATAATATTATATTAGTTTATAAAGCCTATAAAAAGACCTCTTCTTGTACCATGTAATATGGAATCGAAGTTAATGAAATATTGAGAGAAAGTTTTAATTCTCTTTCTCTTAGTTTCTTTTACATGAATTTTTCTTTGTATTATTATGTCTATTTGATTACAACCTCCCATACAGTAGATATGATTAAAGAACCTAACTCTCTACTATTTGTGTTGGCCCTATAAATATGCATAATTATATTATTAAATTGTATAATTACAAATATTTTTTATAATAAAAAAAATCTAAACATCTACACTGTAAAAAAATATTTTTCCCCCCTGGATCTATCCCTAAGTAGCACAAATCCAGTATCAGCTAGGTATGAAAACATGAAACTCCTATTCAAACTCTGACCAGGGAGTGCCCCTCTACATCACAAATCACAAGCAAATATAATTGACCACTGCCAATCCTAAACATTAAGTTCACTCCTTCTATTAGTAGACAAAGGCTACTGGTTATACAAAGTCATCTCATTCATACACGAAACAAAAGCAGTACCAAGATGATGCAATGCAAGCAACTATAGAATCAGTAGCATAAATGAGCAACAATTAGAGAGAATGAAGTGTACTTACAAATCAGGGTTGGAAGCAGTTTTTTCTTTGAAAGTTCCTCTGAATGGATAGAGGGAGTCTTTAATCCTCTCTAGAACATCCGAAGTGTCAACATCAAAATATGGCTTGTAAGTAGCAGGTGAGAAAGCACTAAACCAACCACTCTGCTGGGGTTCATCTGAAGCAGATAAGGACGATCTTGAAAATGTTTCTACATCAACCAAACAAAACAATTACACAATTCTTACAACGCTATTCAAACTTGCAATGCACGTAATTACTAATTAAAGCATAACAAAAAGGGACAATAGTAATATAGATAAGAAATCAACGCGATCATCACATTCACGTACCATCAACATCACGTGGAGGCCTCGAACCTCCAATAATCTTGGCCTGTGTTCCAGACGGAGGAAATGTCTGAAGATTTGAATCTACACAGATTAAAACAAATAGAATCAATTCTTAACACCAAAAATAAAAGAAACATTGAAAATAGAAATTAATGAGAATGAATAATTGGACCTGCAAATTTGACGGTGACAGTTGGGGGATCTGGAACTGCCTGCAGCAAAATCAGAATGAAAATGAAAACGAAAATGAAAATGAAAATGAAATGAGAGAGAGATTAATGACTCACGGGTACAGATCCTGAAACCTTTTGGTTATCGAGAGAGGTGTAATTTCCTGACATCATTTTTATCGATTTTCAATACCTTCCCTTTCTTCCTTTGCTTCCTTTAAATCTTTAACTCATCGTCAAATCACCACATCCACGTTCATTCTTTCTCATATCATCGTATCATAATTTGTAGTATTACTAGTTCTCAAGTCCCGTGCTTTACACGGAAACATAGTTTGCATACTTACGTAAATATAAACATCACATAATCTAACAGTCTATACTTAAACAATATATTCTTAATATTTAATTCATTTTATTTAAAATATATTCTATCAACATGTAAACTTTAAAAAAAATAATTATATATTCTTTTTTCTTTTGACCAACTATTTATAGATAAAAAATTTAGTAGTGCTTACGTTTTTTACGTTAAATATTAAGAGGATTATAATAATTTATAAAACTAATATAGTAAAAGATCAAGCATGTATATTTAATCTTAAACATAATTTACTAATATTTTAAATATGATATATAATAAAATTTTAAATAAATCTCACATTTTTATAAAAAAAAAATAACTACAAATATTTTTTCTAAATTAGCATGAATAATCATTCATTAACAGAAGTTGTTGAAACAACTGTCTAAGACAATTAAAATAAATTTGACAATGTAGCGTAAGAAAACTCTAGTAACATGAAAGTAGTTTTGATGAGTTCAAATACTAAAAAGAACAAAAGCAAATATAATAAGAGAATAACGAAGGAAAGATAAATAGTAAAAGATAAAAGGAAAGGAGATCAAGTTAATAAAAAGAGAACAAAACATTTTTCAATCAAAAAACTATGATATATGAATAAGAAGCTCCACAAATTAAATATAAAAGTCATCCTAGATGATTAAAAAAAAAAAAGTCCACACTTGAGGAGAGGGAATGAGAGAGTTAGAGTTATAACATATTTTTGTTTCCATTTTTAAAAAGATTTTTTTCTTTTTAATTTTTTTTTAAATGGAAACAAACATACTTTTAGTAGTTTTTTTTTTCAAAGATAAAACTAGTAAAATTAAAAGACGGTGAGAGAAAAAAATAAAAAAAATAAGAGATTTTTGTAGCTAGTTGCTAATTATTTTTAAAAAAATGTAAATATAAGGTTTTGTTTTGCATGTATTTTGAGTAAATATACAATATTTTGTGATATTTATTTATTGAAGTTGAATTGGTCGTTTGGAAACAATTGTTTTTAACCATTACATCGATGTAAGTGTCATTTTACTATCTCTTGAACCATAATCCAATTATTGTTAAAGAAAAAGGACATTAAAAGTTATTTAGCCATAAAGACAAATCTTCTTCTCCCTTACGGTTAGTTGCATGCCTGTGGAAGATAAAGCAAATACAAAAAATAGATTCTAATTCTTAGATAAGAATAATGTATTTTCTTCAACCTCGTTAAACTTATTTCAAGTTAGCTAAACTACTAATATCGTCCACTTTAATTACAAATTGGTATTTCTAATGTTAATCTCCCGTGATTAGTAACGGAAAAACACTACAAACTAATAATAATAGACATAATTAAGGTGCATAAACTTACTTTTTAACAAGTTTTTTCGACAAACTTAACACTTCGCATTTTTGTTTATGTTTGTAATTGTCATAGGTTGTATTTGTTGTGTTGCAATCATATTGGTGTGACTTTAATCATAAGTTTTTTCTTAAAGTCTGTGCTATGTAAATTGATTGTGTTTAAGCCGTAAGTTTTCTTATTACTAAAAAAAATCATATTATTAAATTAATTTGCTTAGCGTTAATCACATTTGGGAATTTGCTTATTAATTAAGTAGTGTTACATGTATCTTTTTAACACTTCAAATTATTTTTAAAGGTAGGTAAACCGACTATCAATTGCATAGTATGGTATATTCATAAACAGAAACAAAATATTATATTATTTATATAGTTTTTTCTTACATAATAAATATATATTTTATGAATAAATTTTTCAAGATCATTTTATATTTTTAATTAATATCCATAAAATATTGTTTAATTTTTAATTTAATTTATCACATAGGTTGTAATTACTGATAAGAAACTGGCCCAATGAAAATGATTAAATCTTACAAAGTAGCAACTCAAATATCCATATTTAATACTCGACCATGAATCAAGCAAAGTAAATATTTTTAAACTGCTTATAAAAAACTAAAATAAATAAATAATTTATGACTATAGTTAGTTAATAGTTTGTACAATGCACATGTATTTTATTTTAAAATAAATATTAAATATTAAAATATATTATAAAAATTGAAAACATAAAAAATAAAATTTTACATAATTATAAAACTAATAAAACGTAATAAATTAATAAAAATTAGACCAATTATGATATATATTTCAACCAAAATATAATTTACATATATAATATTATATTAAAAACATATAAATATCAAAAAGTATATACATTAGTAGCAAACAAAAAAAGAAGAAGTACATACGTTATAGTTATATATATGATATTGTGATGGATAGAAAAAGATTAAAAGACGTTTTAAAATTAAAAATAAATTTATCATAATTAATTAAATAAATAATTGTGAGAGAGTATTTAAAAACAATAAATTTTTTTATAAAAATAAATAAATAAAAGTAATAGACTCTACACTTTTTAATACATAGAAATATGATTTTAGCTCTATTAAGTGACAAATCTGTTTAAGTTGAGTATAATTATTGTGAATTGAAATGATAAGTTAAGTTGCAACAACTCTCTTTACCAATTAATCTATGTAGTTGATAGTTAATAATAGACTTTTAATTATTAATAATAAACATTTTATTATATTAATAAGAGTAAATTATGGGGATAAAATTTTGAAATTGAAAAAAATTCTAAAATAAATTATGTAAATCAAGGCATATTATGATACAATGTGTTAGATTTTAAAAATAAATAAATAAAGTTTAAAATAATAATAAATTCTATTTTATATAAAATTTAAATTTGATATAATGTATCAAGATTTAAAATTTAAATTAAAAAAAGGAAAATATTGTTTTTGAAACATTTTTAAATGAATGACATATAGTTTAATAGAAAAGAAGTTCTTATTAAAAAAATAAATATATTATACATAAATCAATAAATTTACAAGGTATATATCACTTACAGCATAATAATAAGGTAACAAAATCATAAGACATATATAGGGAAATGGGCGAAATCAATTTAAATTAAATGTTATAAATTTGTATAAATATAAGGTTATAAGTTGTGAATAACATCACTTGATTTTTGTGTGTGTAATTTTTTGGGTTTTAGGAAAAATGAAGTATTTTATTTTGGGTATGGAAATAGATGATTTCACACTTACTTTTTAAACGAGTGAAAAAATGAGACATAATAAATAATATAATAAAAATAGTTAAGAAACATGATAAAAGATTAATCTAATTCAATGTACGAAAAAAAAAGAATGAATTTAAGAGTAGCTGAGTATGTAGATATAATAATAATATATGTATATATTAATTTTAAAAAATTAAAGTTAAATTATTAAAAGTAATAAAATTTTATTAAAAAATTATTTATTTGTATTAAAAATAAAAATTAATAAATATTTTATTTTTAATAAAATTTTACTATTTTTAAATATTTAAAATTAATTTTAAGAGTTGAACTTATCAATATTAGTGTATACTCGTACATGTATATAATACCTGTAGATTGAGTTCTTTTATAAATATGTAAACTGATAAAATAAATTTTATCTACTTTTAATTTAAATGAAAGTAATTTATAAATATAATGAACTTAAAATTAATAATAAATAAATTATTATTATTTATTTTACATGTGTTTTTTAGTTTGCAGAAGCCTGTAATCGAGAAGGTAAAGAGGGAGGGCAGAGAGAGTTAGCGTAGAAACAACTAAAAGCTTATGGTCCTTAGACGACAGTCGTTTATTGGAAGGGCGAATTGTGTGAGGTGCAAGACAAGTAACGGTGCTACAAATATTAACCGCGGAAGTGAAAGTCACTGACGGCCACCGTCTAAGGTACACCGCTATAGTTAGGGTTTTTACTCTTCGTTCTTCTTCCTACCTTTTCGCCACACACCTACTTTCACTCCAACGCAATCTCACCTCACTCGCTCCATTCAAATTCCAATTTTCACTTTTACACTTTTCGCTTTCACTTCTAGTTTCCATGGCTAAAGCTTCTTCTGGAACCGTCAATCCTCACGGCCGCACCGGAGTTCGTATTGTCGTCGCCGGACACCAGGGCACCGGAAAATCAAGCCTCATTATTACTGCCGCCGCTGATAACTTTCCGGTGAATGTTCCGCCGGTGTTACCTCCCACGAGGTTGCCTGAAGATCTATATCCCGAGCGCGTGCCTATCACGATCATCGACACCTCTTCCCGGTAATGAATTTTTAACGTTCTGATCTTTTCTTTCACGAGATATTCGCAAGTAAAGTTCTGTCGTTTTGAATTTGAATAAGGGACGTACGATTCGTTCCAGTCACGCTAGTGCTTTTTCCTTTTCAAGTTAAGATTCGCAGGCCTTAAAATAGGGAATTCAAGTGGAAAGTTTTGGATAGCGGTACTGGATTTTGTTATTGCTGTGATTGTTTTTTTTCCAACTAAATCTTCCAAAACCTTTTGTGTTTCGGAGTTGAATTTTTACTACTTCGGAGCTAGGCTAAGCGTTATATTGTTTCTGAATGTTTTTCCTTTGATTCTTTGGTTTCTGAGATGTTTACTGATCATGGTCATTTATTCATGTTAATAAGTTGTTTTGACATTTTATTTATTTTGTCCTGTTCACTAAATTAAAGTGTATGCACATACGTTTTGGATGGCATGACCTTTAGTCCGGGAAAAAACAGTAGAGGAAATTTCGAAGAACTTTAGAGGAAATTATTAATAGAGATCTAAGTAATAAATAACGTTGCTATGAATTTGTCTTTTTGACTGAGGTCAATGGCGTTGTGTGATTTGTGTAGCCGACTTTGGCGTTGTGTGATTCGTGTATCCGACTTTGGCATTGTGTGATTCGCGTAGCCGATTTTGGTATGGTGTGATTCATGTATCCGACTTCTCCTAACGGAGAATTTTGAGAAAATGTTTATTTCTCATAATTAATCTCCAGCTTAATGTGCAAAAGTTATTTATTGCTAGGGAAATGTTTACCCCAGAATCCCAATGTCTTTATCAATCCAAACTATTATTTACTATTAGTTTTATTGTTGTTGTATCACAGTCCTGAGGATAGTGATAAAGTTGCTGAAGAATTGCAGCGGGCAGACACAGTTGTTCTTACTTATGCATGCGATCGGCCTGAGACACTGGAAAATCTGAGCATATTTTGGCTTCCACATCTTCGCAAATTAGAGGTTCTCATGTTTTTATTCTTCTTCTTTGTCTCTCCAAGGACTACTTGTGCAATTGCAGCTCCTTTCATTTAGAAGTGAAGATGAAAAGGAGACAAAAATAAACATTTGTAAAGAATGGAAGGAGAGGATCCAAAAAAATTATTGCTCTATTAAACCATTTCTTCTGTTTAATCTTGTAAAAGCATATATTCTTGTGCACATGCATGCATAGTTCTGTTCGTCTCATAGCATAATCAGATTTACATAATATATTTACCTTTTCATTTGAGTGTATAGGTGAATGATATAGATATTTGAACTTTATGAACAGGTGAAAGTACCAGTTATAGTGGTTGGTTGTAAGCTTGATTTGAGAGATGAAAATCAGCAGGTGAGCCTAGAACAGGTGATGTCACCAATAATGCAACAATTCCGAGAGATTGAAACTTGCATTGAGTGTTCAGCATCTAGGCATATACAGGTATCTTTTATGCTAAGCCTTGCAATCATGCTCCTTGTTTTGATGACCTTATTTTAAAGGAGTTGGTCAATTACATTTGGATTTTGTTTCATACAATTTGCAATTAAAATTTCTTATTGTAGGTCCCTGAGGTTTTCTACTATGCACAAAAGGCTGTTCTTCATCCAACAGCTCCATTATTTGATCAAGAGTCACAGACTCTAAAACCTCGATGTGTGCGGGCCTTGAAGCGAATTTTTATCCTGTGTGATCATGACAGAGATGGTGCCCTTAGCGATGCTGAGCTGAATGATTTTCAGGTTGTATCTTTCCCTTACAAGATGACTGCATTACACATCAAAATTGAGGCTTATTTAGTACCTTAGAGCTTGATTTCTGATTATGTTATAATAAGGCAGTTTGTGTATAGTATTTGTGATAAATCTAACCAAAAATTCAACAGGTTAAATGTTTCAATGCTCCATTGCAACCATCTGAAATTGTGGGTGTGAAGAAGGTTGTACAAGAAAAATTGCCTGAAGGTGTGAATGAACGTGGACTTACTTTGACTGGATTCCTATTTCTTCATGCACTTTTCATTGAAAAAGGGCGTCTCGAGACAACGTGGACTGTGCTCAGGAAGTTTGGATATAATGATGATATCAAGCTTGCTGATGATCTAATTCCACCTATAAAACGCGCTCCTGATCAGGTATTCATTTTTAGTTGAATTATGATAATTGTGTATGACATCAATTTGTTTGATGTATCTGTCTGAAATCAATTTCTGGATGATAGGGAGTTTTTACCTTGTTCTGATCAAGATTTACTTTAATGTTCGCAGAGTGTGGAGCTGACAAATGAAGCAATGGATTTTTTGAAGGCAATCTTTGATGCTTTTGATGGTGATGGGGTATGTCAGTTTTGCTCAGACCTTTTACTTTTTCATGCTACTAGCACATTATGTTATTTCGAGACATTTTCTCAGATTACTTACTTTACTGTATTGTAAGTTACAAATAGTCACTGGTCTAGCTGTTCTTCATGTTGGACAATATCTTTTTCTTCCTCCAGGATGGGATGTTGCGACCTCGTGAACTTGAAGAATTGTTTTCTACTGCCCCAGAAAGGTAGATTGCTTTCTCACATTTTCTGTTAGATAAGCTTATGTTATTATCATGTATTGGTTTCTTTATTTGGTAATGGGGCAGTGTCAGGTGGAGTTTATCATATTTTGTTATTTTTCAAACCTACACAAGCTATAAGGGTCTGGTATATATTGATCAATCAACAAAGAGTAAGGGTTAGGAGATAATTACTCAGAAGATTCACCTAGTTCAATTAATCTGTGTCCAGTCCTGACCTTCCAATTGGGATTTAGCTACCTTCAATAATTCTTTTACAATGTAGGCAGTCTCTCTAGACTTGTTACAACAGTATTCTTTGTTCAAAGTAGCTTCTTCTGGCCTCTCCAGGCTTATCATCTTCCCCACCCTCAACCCTCTATGGACTTCCAAGTATTTCTGATGCATTTTTCTGTTGGCCTAATGGTTATAGTTTGATCTAAACATTTTCTCCATAAAGTGTTATTCATTCTTGTGAATTTTGATATTGAAACTTGCTTTTTGCTTACAATACCTTAAAAAACTCAACAGTCAGGTTAGATCATTTCACATCATAGTTGTCAATAGCGTGCGATAGCAGCGGTGCGTGGCGAAGCAGCCTGCAGCTGCTACAGATCTGGCATAGCAGTGCATTTTTTCTGTCGCCATCATGACCAATCACAGCTGTATTTGCGGCCCAAAACGCGGCCATTTGCGGCGCAATAGCGCCATCACAGGAAAAGATATTAACTTTCCTTTTCTACCTTCAAAATGAAGGAATTTTAGAATTTTTTAAGGGTAAAAAAGACTTTTAATATCTAAGAAATAAGCTGATTTTCCCTTTTTGCCCTTATGATGACCCAATCTTTTGGCTTTTATAAGGGCAAAATAGTCTTCTCAGTTTTCAGACCTAACCTCACTTTTCCCTGCGTTTTTTTCTTCCTTTCTCTCTTCAACACCCCTTTCTCTCATCTCTATTGCTGTTTTGCTTTGCAACTACTTGACGAAACCCCACTTTTTCTACACTTTTTTTCTTCTCCCCTTCTCTGTTTGATGCTCCGTCCTCCCATCTTTGACTCTGTTATGCTTCGCAACAATCTCCAATCCAGCAGTCACTCATCTTGGATGACTTCTCTGGCAAAAGCCAGTTCCTTTCTTCTCTCTATTCTATGATTCTACAGTTCTGCCTCTGTTATGTTATGCTATTTATGCATATTTGCTTAGCATTATTATATACATAATTATCTACATATGTATATATTTTATATCCATATAAAAACTTTAAAATAGTGGTAATCCCACTGTGCTATCCCATGATAGCATTTTGAGGGTCGTTTGCTATATGCCGCTAACCAAGATTAACAACTATGATTCACAGTAATAAAAATTGGCTCATAATAGCTTTACTAATCATTTTCTATGTATGCCTTTCCTGTGTCTTGATGTCAATAATAGGAATTATTTGATATTTTATGGTTTTGAATTGCAGTCCTTGGACTGGAACACTGTACGAGGATGCTGCAGAAAAAAATGCATTTGGAGGACTATCACTAGATGCATTTTTGTCGGAGGTGCACTAGTCTTTTATCTTTGTTTTCTCATCCCTTCATTTTGTCAAATGTTATTTTTAGAAGATTGCTGAGCTTCTCTTTGAAGTTTTATCACTCAATTAATTTATGAGAATCAATATTTCTTAAGTTACAGGAGCTCCATTATTGTTATTTATTCCCTTAATTTATGTATGACTAATATATCTGGTGTATGTACCTTTAAATTGCATATAGCATTCTATTTTCGTTGATGTTAATTGTCATTTTTATGATATATATTTTATTTTTCCTGGACAGTGGGCACTTATGACACTTCTAAACCCAACTTTTAGTGTGGAGAATCTGATATACATTGGTTACCCTGGTGATCCATCATCTGCTATACGTGTGACTAGGAGGCGGCGTTTAGATCGCAAGAAGCAACATTCGGAAAGAAATGTTTTGCAGTGCTTTGTTTTTGGGCCTAGGAAGGCTGGAAAATCTGCATTATTGAATTCATTTATCGGAAGGTATTTTCATTTTATATGCTACCTTGAAGAGTCTTGGCAATATAACATCATCATTAACCTTATTGTTGTTAAATCAATAATGCAGGCCATATTCTGAAAGTTACAGTCCAACCACTGGGGACCGTTATGCTGTAAATGTTGTTGATATTTCTATGGTAAATAATGATTGCCATTTGACAATAGCTACTACTTACTGAGCAAAACATTTTGTCTCTTTCACCTGTTCCTGCAGTAGCTTCTTTTATTGAATTCATTTTATCATAGTTATCAAAGCGGAGCGGTGCAGTTCCGCTATGGCAACCCTGTAGCATCGCGGTTCAGTATCACGGCTGTCGCACAGCAAATAGCGGCCGCTATTCTGTTCTGTTTAAAAATTCTGAATCTGCTCTTTGTTTTTTTAACATCTGGGGCTTGGGGGGGGGGGGGGGGGAATATTGGGATTTCAGCCCCCTTTCACAGACCCTAGCCCCTCAACTCACATTTCAACTCTTTCCTCAACTCTCCTGTCAGCTCTCCTCTCATTTCTCCTTTCATTTCTTCTCTTTTCTCTCTGTTTTTTCCATTTTTTTCTCTGTTTTGATTCCCCTACTTTGTTCTGTTTCAAATTTCAAAGCTTCAAGTAGAAGCAATGGTTGCTCCTCCTGCACCTCTTACTTTTTGTTATTTATTTCCTTCTCTAATTTGAGTTTTCCTTTTTTGTTTTGTTCCAAATTTGTATATTAATTTTATATTTTTCAGCATGTATGTGTGTGCATTAAAACTTCAGAATAGCGGTCATATCACTACCGCTATCCCCGTTATAGCGTTTTTGAGGTTAGCCGCCCCGCGCCGCTATCCGGGATTGACTACTATGCATTTTATATATCTTAGCATTTCTGTCTTCTCTAAGTATACGTTTTATCATTTTTTCTTTTTTTGCAGGAAAACAAAAAATATCTTGTAGTAAGAGAGATTCCTGAAGATGGAGTCAGAAAGCTGCTGTCCAATAAGGAGTCTTTGGCCTCATGTGACATTGCAGTTTTTGTTCATGACAGGTGACTGCTGATATTAAAGATCATTATACCATAGAAGTTATGGGTTACCTTTGTACTTGAGTAGTACTTCTTATGTTTCCAATAATGGACATCTATCCTTTTTGTTTTCTTTTAATATGTGCATCAATATAGGATAATTTTCACATTAGATAACTTATTTAAAGGAGATGCTTATAAACGCTTCCAGACATTACTACTAGTTTCAGTGAGTCAAGTATTGGTTTTTTGCAGTCTGTTTGATGTCCTTAGCTTATAAGCAATATTTCAATTTCATAATTCATAAGCAGTTAGAAAAACTTTGTTGTGCAGTTGGATGAACTTCCTAAAAATTGATTATAGGCTGAAAGAAGCTAGTTCTGGGTTGATTTTGTAAATTAACATTTGTTACTTACAAATATTAGTTAACAGCAACATAAAAATAAGATGTTTATATCATTTTGAATTTGCATGCTATGTATTTAAAAGTCTGATTAAATTGACAGCTCATCAATGAGCTTTTAATTTTAAGTTGGTTATCATTTCATGATCCTGTGGTCGTATATAGCTGACAAGATGTTCATTTCAGGTCTGATGAGTCCTCATGGAGGACATCATCAGAACTCCTGGTAGAAATCGCTAGTCATGGAGAAGATACTGGCTTTGAGGTGCCTTGCCTTATAGTTGCAGCTAAAGATGATCTGGATTCATTTCCAATGGCTATACAAGAGTCAACTAGGGTATTCTTTTTCTTTTTGATTTATTCATTTGCATGATTGTATACATAATTGACTGTGCGTATAGCTGTCATAATTATTGGATTGTTGATTAAAAAGCTATTAATGTGGTGATGCATATGGCATGTTTTGAAATTATGATTTTATTCGCTCTTTATAGCAAAAATATAGCTAGTGGTCTGTGCAAATGTAATCTTTGATCTTCGGGATGAATTATTGAATTTTGATTAAGCAATTGGAAGCCAGTTTGATTTTCCTTATTTCATTTTACATTTTAGGGGGCTTTTGGAAGGGCTTCTTCAAAGTTTATTTGGGCTTATCTTTTAGTCACTTAAGCCAAAAATTGAAAGTGTTTGATTAAGCTGATGGAAGTGGCTCATGATCCATCCATAAACTCTTTTTAACTTATTTTTATAATATTTATAAGGCAATGACTATTGAAAGATTTTAATTTATAAGGCAATGTCTAGCTGGTATACTATAGAATTAAAAAACAAAAAGTAATAAGACTAACTTACTAACAAGATAGTCAATTCCAAAGAGAAGTTTTTTTATTCCCCACATTTTATATATTATCTTTGATTGGTTTAGCTGTGATAGGTCAGTTGAGCTTTATCATTATACAGTTTCCACTCTTCTGTTACAACACTTTAATTGTCATGCACGTTTTAATTGAGGAGCTAGTTTTGACGTGTGTTCAATTAATCTGTTACTTGCAGACTTGTAGCAAGAAACTTGATATTGTTGGAGTTTCATCATATGGCTTTGTCTGCATTTAATCCAATTTTATTTGAAAAGTTATATTTGTCACTTTTTCTTCTGGCTTGCAAGCAAGAGTGAAGACTGAAGAAATATTGTTAGCTTTTCAATTTAGGGGTAACTTTTGCATGAATAAACTTTGTGGAATTTTATTTTGGACTGATTATCAGGAAGATAGTGTATTCTGACGTCTTCCTTAGCTCGTAAAATTGAGACAAGCGTGATTGATACTGAGAAGTTTTCAAGCAATTGATTTACCCTGGATCAACTCCAATGACTCTTTTTACATGCCAATGTGTTTTGTAGGTTAGTCAAGATATGGGAGTGGAGGCTCCTATACCAATCAGTGTGAAGCTAGGGGATTTCAACAGTCTGTTTCGTCGAATTGTAACTGCTGCTGAGCACCCTCATTTAAGCATTCCAGAGACTGAAGCTGGAAGAAGCCGCAAGCAGTACCACAGGCTCATAAATCGTTCTCTGATGTGTGTTTCAGGTATGCCGGTTTTTAGATTGACCGTTGACTCATTCATTCCATACATTGTGTGTCTCGTCTCTTGTGGTTGTTTGAACTTTGATCTCATATGCTAACTAAAATGAGCCTACATTATTTTGGGTGATGTGATTTATCTTGGTTTGGGTGTTCAGTTTATTTTGGTTGTATAGTTCATTTTGATTTTCCATTTGTTGTCTCTTTACCTTGAGGTGTTGTCCAACTGGGGTCCGTAGCGGTTCTCCATTAAACTTCTAGCTGCAGTTTTTTATTATTATTATTATTATATTTTGCTTTTATCTTTATTTTGTCATTTCTCATCGAGTTGTTCTGTTCCATGGTCTTGTGATTTCTTGTTGGGTAGATGTTGCTTTGGAACTTGGTGATTTGTAGCGAATGAATATCAGTAAAATCAAATGGAAACAAATGCATAAATAAATGGGAGTTAACTAGACCATACATTAGGTGTCCTCTGTGGAGCCATCTTTCAGATTACTGCATAGAGTTAGGAGCCGAAAGATAGCGTAACTGCATGAAACAGCCGCCCTTGTTTGGGCCTCCTATTTATTGTACATTAACTTTGACTTTTGGCCAATTTTGCTTTGGAGTTTCAATGATAAGTTTCTTGGTATAGTTTATCAAAATAAGCTGTTTTTAGCTTATTCCAAAAAGTTTCAGCATTAAATTTATGGCATTAGTCAGTTTTAAAAAGTAACTTATTTAAGTATTTAAATAAACAGTTATTTAAACACACTTTTAAGTCTTATTTGGCATAGACTTGTGAAGAATTAATAAACAGTCATCTTTTTATATTATGCTTCTGGCATTTTTTTTTATGCTTAATGATCTTATTATCTCGTCATTTTGCAGTTGGAGCTGCAGTGGTCGTAGTTGGGCTAGCAGCTTACAGGGTATATTCTGCAAGGAAGAATGCGTCTGGTTAGAAGACGAAGATTTTGTGAATGGATTAAGGTCCATTACCTTGATCTGAATGCAGCCCGCTCCTGGCTAGCTATGTTAACTTCAACTTAAGTTGGCTTTTGTATGCCATCTGTTGTAGAGTTTGCAATTTTTTAAATCACAATCTCTAAATTTTTCTTTGTCAAGGTTGCATTAAGTTGGCATAAATTTTATTTTCAAATTACCGCATGTTTCTTCTGCTAGTTAAGGGCTTCGTGAAGATATACAATAATGAGATATACTGTCAGGTCCAGTTAATTGCTGGAAACTTTGAAAGAATGAAAGCGTCCTCTCTGTATTGAAAATTGCAATGGAGATCCTTTACCGCGCGCGAAGTTGACGTTTAAATGGCTAGGAAAAAACAAATCTAGAAATGTTAAAAGGGTTTGTCAATTACATTCCCAGCTTTGAAAACGTCAATTTTTATTTAAATAAATGTGCTATGAACCAGAATGTGGGCAAATTTACTATAATATTGTAAATTAAAAAATAATTTATTATTTTATAGCAAATCTGAAACAATTTTTTAATCTGCGGTTTTTATGCCACGTGGATCAATTTTTTGCCATAACTGCTGGCGAAAGTAATTAATTTTTAAATTTTTTAATATCTATTTAGCAATAAAAAGTACGAAATATGATTTCTTAGAACGGTTAGTTTAAAACCGCTTTCATAACTTTATTTTAGAGAGTGGTTCTTTATGAACCGCTTTTAGTAGTAATTTTAGAGAGCGATTCCATTTGAACTGCTCTCAAAAGTCATGTTAGTGAGCGGTTCCATATGAACCGCTCTCAGAAGAATATGTTAGTGAATAATATCGTAGTATTTTCCGCAAAACATTTTTATCCTTCTACTCTTATTTTATGTTAACAACAACAAATTGGTATCAAGAGCCTTTATCTTTGAGGGATCTGTGAGTTGAGAGAAACACCAATGGAGGATAATACATACACAGTAGGTTCACTGCCAATTTTTTATGGTGAGAAATATGAGTTATGGGCTGCAAGGATGATTTGTCATCTTGAAGCATTGGATCTTTGGAAGGTAGTAGAAGAAGATTATGATGTTCCTATATTGCCTGACAATCCAACTGTGGCTCAAATGAAGTACCACAAGGAGAGAAAGACAAAAAAGGCAAAGGCAAAAAATTGCCTTTTTTCTGCTGTGTCAAAAATCATTTTTACAAGAATTATGAATTTCAAATCTGCCAAAGAGATTTGGGATTATCTCAAGAAACAATATTCTGGTTGTGAAAGAACCAAAGGCATGCAAGTGCTTAACTTAGCTAGAGAATTCGAGATGCAGAGCATGAAGGAGACAGAAACAATTAAAAATTATGTTGATCGACTGATGAATATAGCAAATAAAGTGCAGCTTCTCGGGAAAGACTTTCCTGATGAAAAAATAGTTCAAAAAATTCTGGTTACTGTACCAGAAAAATATGAATCAAAGATATCAGTATTGGAGGAGTCAAAAGACATGTCAACCATCACCTTGGGAGAATTGGTAAATGCTTTACAGGCCCAGGAGCAAAGAAGAATGATGAGACAAGATGAGACGGTACAAGGTGCTTTTCATGTAAAAGCACAAAATTCAAAAGGTGGCAAAAACAACAACAAATGGAAGAACAAAAAGCTAGAAGGTTTCAACGAACAGCAAGGTGAGAACTTTTCCCCTTGTCCACATTGCAAAAAGACAAATCATCCAAAAGAAAGATGTTGGTGGAGGCCAGATATCAAGTGTAGAAAATGTGGTGATTTGGGACATGTAGAGCGAGTCTGCAAGTCTAAATCAAAAGCGGCAAATGTCACCTTGGAGGAGCAAGAAGATGAGCAACTCTTTGTTGCAACATGTTTCACTACAATCAACTGTTCTAGTGACTCATGGTTAATAGACAGCGGCTGCACAAACCACATGACGCACGACGAAAAGCTGTTTAAAGAGTTTGACAAAACCACCATTTCCAAAGTAAAAATTGGAAATGGTGATTTCATCTCAGTTAAAGGGAAAGGGACCATCGCTATTGAAAGCTTGACAGGTTTGAAGTATATCTCTGATGTTTTATATGTGCCTAACATTGACCAAAATTTGCTTAGTGTTGCACAACTTGTGGAAAAGGGCTTCAAAGTCATATTTGAAAATAACTGGTGCTTGATCAAAGACACAAAAGGCAAAGATGTATTTAGAGTGAAAATGAGATCTAAGAGCTATGCTCTAAATCTGATGGAGGAGGAGCAAATAGCTTTTTCGAGCATAACCACCGATGCTGATCTATGGCACAAAAGACTTGGACATTTTCATCTTGCAGGACTGTTATACATGCAGAAACATGCCTTGGTGAAAGGTGTCTCGATGCTTGAAGATAAGTTGGTAGATTGTGTGGCTTGCCAACTTGGTAAACTAGTCAGAAAACCATTTCCTCAAACCACTTGGAGAGCAACTCAAAGGCTACAACTTGTTCATACAGATGTTGGGGGACCTCAGAGAGTATTGTCTTTAAATGCATTTGTGGAAAATCAAAGTGGTTGCAGATTACAAATAATAAGGTCTGACAATGGAAAAGAATATACAAATGACGTTTTTGATAAATTTTGTGAAGAAGCTGGCATTGAGCACCAACTTACAGTACCATACAACCCACAACAAAATGGTGTAAGTGAGAGGAAAAATAGAAGCATCATGGAGATGACAAGGTGCATGTTACAAGAGAAAGATTTGCCAAAGAAGCTGTGGGCAGAGGCAGCAAGCACTGCTGTATTTTTGCTGAATAGGCTGCCAAGTAGAGTTTTGAACAAAAGAACTCCATTTGAAGGCTGGTTTGGGTACAAACCAGATTTACAAAATTTGAGAATTTTTGGTTGTGTTTGTTTTTCTTATGTTCCACAGGTTAAAAGGGACAAACTTGACAAAAAGGCTGAACCCGGAGTTTTCATCGGATATAGTAGCACGGCTAAAGCTTACAGAATTTTCCAACCACAAAATGGAAAAATTCTTGTGAGTAGAGATGTAAAGTTCATGGAAGATCAACAGTGGAGTTGGGAGAAGCCAGTAAGAAAGCAACTTCTAGAAACTCCACAACTCCTTGATGATGAAGTTGATGAAATTCCTGTCAGAGGTACAAGATCTTTATCCGAGATTTATCAAAAGTGTAATGTGGCTGTCTTAGAACCTGCTGAATTTGAAGAAGCTGAAAAGGATGAGAAGTGGATTAATGCTATGAAGGAAGAACTTAAGATGATTGAAAAAAATGACACTTGGGAGCTAGTAGATCGACCTCAACACAAACAATCCATAGGAGTCAAATGGGTTTATAGAACTAAACTAAATGCAGATGGTTCTATAAATAAACACAAGGCCAGGTTGGTGGTAAAAGGTTATGCTCAAGTGTTTGGAGTGGATTTTTCAGAAACGTTTGCTCCCGTTGCACGTCTCGATACAATCAGAATGCTGCTTGCTTTGGCTGCACACAAAGGTTGGAAAATTTACCATTTAGATGTAAAATCTGCATTTTTAAATGGTTATTTGCAAGAGGAGATATTTGTGGAGCAGCCAGAGGGATTTCAAGTTAAGGAACAAGAAGATAAGGTTTACAAGCTAAAGAAAGCCTTGTATGGTCTTAAACAAGCTCCAAGGGCTTGGTATGGAAGAATTGATGATTATCTTAAAAAACTTGGATTTATTAAAAGTCCAAATGAAGCTACATTATATGTGAAAATGGCAGGAGGTGATTTAATTATAGTTTCTATTTATGTTGATGACCTCTTTGTGACAGGCACTAATGAAAAACTAATGATGGAGTTCAAAGCTAAAATGCTTCAAATGTTTGAGATGACAGATCTTGGTTTAATGTCCTTTTTTTTGGGAATGGAGGTGAAGCAAGAAAAAGATGGAGTTTTTCTATGTCAAAAAAAATATGCAAAAGAAATACTGAAGAAGTTCTGCATGGAGGACTGCAAAAGCATTGATACACCAATGAACCAGAAAGAAAAATTCAGCAAAGATGATGGAGCCGATAAGGTAGATGAATATCATTATAGAAGTATAATTGGTTGCCTAATGTATCTTAATGCAACTAGACCTGATATCATGTTTGCAGTAAGTGTCCTTTCAAGATTTATGCATTGTGCTAGTGAGGTCCATCTTCAAGCTGCCAAACGGATTGTGAGATATGTCAAGGGAACTATAAATTATGGCATCAAGTTCACTCACTCTCAAAATTTTCAGTTTCAAGGATATTCTGATAGTGATTGGGCTGGTTCAAATGATGACATGAAAAGTACAGCAGGTTACTGTTTCAGCTTTGGTTCGGGTATGTTTTCATGGAGTTCCAAAAAACAAGATATAGTGGCTCAAAGCACAGCTGAGACAGAATATGTGGCAGCCACTGCAGCTGTGAATCAAGCTATTTGGCTAAGGCATATACTTGTTGATCTACATATGGAGCAAAAAGAGCCAACACAGATTTTTGTTGATAATCAAGCAACTATTTCTATTTCAAATAATCCTGTTTTTCATTGCAAGACTAAGCATTTTAAGATTAAGCTATTTTTCTTAAGAGAAGTACAAAGAGAAGGTGAAGTCAAACTTCTTTATTGCAGAACTGAAGATCAAAGTGCAGATGTTTTAACAAAAGCCCTTCCAAAATCTAGATTTGAAGCTTTGAAAAACAAATTAGGTGTTTGCAGCTATTGAGGCAAGGAGGAGATTTGTTGAAAATATGCCTGCAACAACTGCACACGTGGCTGTTTTATCCAATTTTTAAATTTTAATTTTCTGTTATTTAAGACCTAGTCATTAGGAGTTTTTGTTTCTGTTTATCAGATTGAATTATTGTTAGTCGTGCCTAAAAATAAGGGATATTTTATTTTGTATGTTTGACTCTAGCTCTATTTAAAACGAGCAAGTGAATAATATCGTAGTATTCTCCGCAAAACATTTTTATCCTTCTACTCTTATTTTATGTTAACAACAACAAATGAACCGCTCTTAGAAGAATATATTAGAGAGCGGTCCTGCCGGAACCACTCTCTTAGATTTAAAATGGACGGCTGGAGAGATTTTGATACACGTGGCAATATCTGAGATGATTCGCGCTGCTACTGGCGAAAGTTTATTTCGCCCTGCAGTTAGCGAAACCGTTCAGGCATTGTAATTATATAAAACTAAATATAGTTTACTTGAGTTAAATAAAATTATATAAAACTAAAAATTAAGTTAAATAAAATAATTATATAAAACTAAATATAATAATTTATACTTAGTTTGATTATAATAAATAATTTTTACACCTATAATGAAGTAAAATTTTAAAATTGTAAAATTTTAAATGTAGTAATCATAATTTATATAAAATGTATGTATAAAATTTGTATGTAAATAATAAAATTTTTTACTTTTAAAAATGTAATATTATTTATATGATTATAAACTAAATGTAATATATGTAAATTTAAATTAGAAAAATGAAAAAATAAAAATATAATTAAATTTTATGCTAATAATTAGAGTTTTGTATTTATATAAAATTTATGTAGATTTAAATTAGAAATATAAAAAAATAAAAATGTAATTTAATTTTATGCAGTAAGTAAAGTTTTGTATTTAAATAAAATTTGTATGTAAATAATAATATTTTTTACTTTAAAAAAAGTAATAGTATTTATATAATTATAAATTAAATGTAATTTATGTAGATTTAAATTGAACATATGAAAAAATTAAAATGTAATTTAATTTTATGCTAGTAATTAGAGTTTTGTATTTATATAAAATTTGTATGTAAAATTTATGTAGATTTGTATTTAGAATAATTAAAAATTCATATATCTTTAGTTATAATATGTATAGAATATAGGTTAGTATATTTAAAAAGAATTTATTTATTTAATTTTGTTTATATACACCTAATTTTTATATTTATAATATATTATAATGAATATAATATGATATCATTACAATATGATAATGATTTGTTAGAAAATTTGTTTGACCTTTATAAAATATATATTATTAATATGTTAGTAAAATATAAATTATTATTATTATTGAATGAAATTTTTTTACTAATATTTTTTATTATTGTATAGATGGCATCATCTTCTTAACAAAATAAAGTTATTAATCTCAAACAAGAAGATACATCAAAACTTAACAGGACTTTTGAACCGCTCTTTATGAGAGCGGTTCCTAAATATATTGACCTGGGGGTGAACTGAAAATAATTTAGTGAGGTGACGGTAATGGGGATGTGTGTGTAGGGTTTAGGGATTTTTGGTGTTGTGAAACGATGGCGTCGAGACCAGAGGTGGTTGCGCCGCCTGAGATTTTCTACGACGATGCTGAAGCACGCAAATACACTTCTTCTTCTCGTATCGTTCAAATTCAGGTTCTTCTTCTTCTTCTTCATTTAATTTTCTTTTCTTTCTCTTCGAAAACAATTAATTCGATTTGGTGTGCGAAAAAGGCCACGCTGTCAGAGAGAGCGTTGGAGCTACTTGGTTTGCCCGATGACGGCGTTCCTAAATTGCTCCTTGATATCGGTAATTTTAATTAAATTTAATTATTCGCTGTCGCTTTCGTCAAATTTCTAGGGTTGATGAATGATCGAATGCTTTGTGTAGGTTGTGGATCGGGACTTAGCGGTGAGACACTCTCGGAGAGTGGACACCATTGGATTGGTCTCGACATTTCACCATCGATGCTCAGTATGCTATGTTATCCAATTTTTTGAATATTGTTATTCTATCTGTTTAGCATTTTGTTTACTAATTTTTATTTTATTTTTTTGTTTATTCTTTAGATATTGCGTTGGAGCGAGAGGTTGAGGGTGACATTTTACTTGGTGATATGGGTCAGGTATGCTATTTAATTAATTTCTGCTTAATCATCATCATCATTATTGTTGTTATTATTAATATTTCCAGTTTAATGTTATTATGCTCTAATTCCGTGTTATTGTTAATACTCTGTGGTTTTTTCCCCTCTTGTCACCTGCTTGAGGTTTGTGTGCGGTGAAATATTTTGTTCTCTTAAAATAGAGAAGAACATGTCTGCTCTGCATCTTGCCTTACCGAATTTCTAATGCTTTATGTTTGGTTTCAGGGTTTAGGGCTTCGTCCAGGAGTTATTGATGGGGCCATCAGTATCTCTGCTGTTCAGGTGTGCTTTCAATATAAATGAGAAAATTAAACTGAAGTCTGAAAAAGATTTTTACAGAATGAGCTCTTTGTTAAATTAAAAATGTACAGTTTTTGGACTGTGTTTGAGTCAAGCTCTTAAAGACCGTGGAGTGAAAGAAATGATACTTAGTTATAACGTGTCACTGTCTACTGTAAAGTTACATATTTTGAATGCATAGCTCTTGTGTGTTCCATTTTGATTTGTTTTTTTCCCCATGTGAACAAGTCTTGCTTCTCTACCAAGTTTGATTGGGGGTATCTCATTTTCATTCTTAATTCTGTGGACTTCTATATGATCATGCAGTGGTTATGCAATGCTGATAAATCCTCACACAACCCGCGTTTACGATTAAAGTATGTTCATTTACTTTTTAATTGTGCTACTTCTTATATCTATACTTTTTACAATTAGGGTCTCTTTAAACTCTTAGGCATTTGGAAACTTGCACAGTTCTGCTTTTCCTTGGGTCTCACGGTCTATAGTGAGATTGGGTTATGCTGGAATCTATCACCTTTCTCTGTTGCTCTAAGAATATATGAACTCAACTTTTTGTGCAGGGCTTTTTTTACTTCTCTATACAAATGCTTAGCAAATGGAGCTAGAGCAGTATTTCAAGTGTATCCTGAAAATCTAGACCAGCGTGAATTGATTTTAAATGCTGCTATGCATGCTGGATTTGCTGGTGGTATAGTGGTGGATTTTCCACACAGGTAAGAATACATAAACCTTATAACAGTTTTTCTAACATGTTTATTGAAAATCACAAAATCCAATGCATTGATAACATTTAATGTTACAATTTCTGATAAAATCTTACTTTGTTGATTTCTTATTGTGTATCTTTAGGCACATGTTAGAAAAACTGACCTTACACCACTATAGCTCATTTGTTTCATAAAAAATAATGTGCTGGAAAAATATTATCTGCATTTTTGTGTTTATTCTATCATCAGCACAGTTGCTTTTGTCTTCCACTGATTGGTTGGTGATGTAATCATTAGTTTCTGGTCAGTGGAGTCACGTTAATGGACTGAGATAAAATGCGTAAAACCTTTTACTGAGATTAAGTGAAAATATATTATGAAACTCAAATTTTGTCTATAATCCCTTCCTTCCTCTATTCTCATGTCACTGCTTGTTTTTCTTAGCATTATTTGTGAGAACCAGCAGAAATTAATTAAATATCTTAAAATGAATCATCTTAAGATGTATATTTTCCAAGCATGAAAAGTGCAACACCCCTAGTTGAGGGTGGAGCCATCATTTTTTATTGAATTTGAGGCAGCTAAATATTAGATTAATTCAAGTCCAAAACAATTGAGACAAAACAATATTAAAGAAAAGTCTGATTTGTCAACATTTCACATTCACAATAAAAAATAACAAGTAAACACAAAATGATAGGCAAATACAAAAAAGAAAAATGTCTGAACATTTTATCAAACAAATTTTGGGTAGCCAGTGTATTTTTTGGGTGTAGCCAATCATATTTATCTTAGCTACTTTGGGAGGCTTAAATAAAATTTGCTACCCCTGGACTGCCCCCATCATACGCTATTGGTAAGGAATAGACAAGGATGATCACAAATGAGTTTATTATCTGGAAATACATGCATGCATTGTTGTTTCACTCCTTTCTTTATATTCTTATAGATTTATTACTGATGGCCAACACTCCTAATATTGCATCTGAATGTAAATGTGTAATGTTTTGTTTGATGGGGTATTTAGCTATGATTTCTTTTGGAAATCATCTGCATCACAGTTTAGCCTTTTTGAGCATGGTGTTTCACTAACTGGAGAACAATTGTTTTATGATAGCACCAAGAGAAGAAAAGAGTTTCTTGTTCTCACATGTGGTCAACGATCAATAAATGCATCCGTATCCAAGGGTAAAAATGAAGGTGGGGAAATTTGCTCTGACGATGACAGTGAAGATGAAGAAAATCAGACAGTGAGTCTTGCCTCTTGTGAATTCAATTCATATAATGAACTCTTTAAAGAATAATCCTAAAAAAGTGAGTTTCCTTAGAAGGCACCTGATGTTGACTTATGTCTTATTTGATTATTAGTTGGCTTTCATTTCAAAGCATCTTTGCTTTGTTTGATTAGTCGGTTTCTCGGTTGTCTTCATAGAAATGCACCTAATCTTAAATTTATTTCAGACTTTGGAAATGCAAATGATGTTCACAAGTTATGTATGCCTTTTTGTACCCGTCCTTATTCACAAGCTGATGACTAGTTTATTAAACAAAAAAAAAATGCTGCAGGTATGTATCTCAGACAGGCATAGACCACGGAAAAAGCAGAAAAAGAATAATAAGAGCGGCAAGGGAAAGGAGTGGATACTAAGGAAGAAGGAGCAGATGAGAAGAAGAGGAAATGCTGTTCCCCCAGATACCAAATACACAGGTCGAAAACGGAAGGATCGATTCTGACTTTGTTTGGCATTTGCTTCAGAGTGTTGCATATTCCTAGTCACATTTATTATTTGATTATGGGGATTACGAATTGTATATTGATTATGGGCTTCAGAATCCCGTCCTGAAGGATCTTTCACGCTCGTTCCTGGCAGTCAAATCTGTTCGATCATGAGCGGCCTTGGAGATTTTTGTAAACTAATTATGCGGTATGTTGGATATTATTTTTTGCCCGGGATCCTGACCCATTTTGCCAATGATTTTGTACGTCCTTTACTCCTTTTAAAATACAGATGAAAAAATGTCACTTTTGCTTTAGTTGGTATTTGGCAAACTTTATGCATTTATTATTATTTTTTTGGAGTGTTATTGCATGCCATTGCGCGGCAGATACACACTGGAGATGTTATTTTCTTAATATAACATTTATGATTATATTAACACGGTCATTTGAATTGATTGGCAAATAAGAGAAACATTTTCCACTAAACATGACAAGATAATATGGTTTTTTAGCTAAATATTTTTTGGTCAACAATTTATCAAGTAAGCTTAACCGAAAAAATCGAAAACTTTGATCATATTGAGCTCAGAAAAAGTCTTCGGGTTCTTCTCGTTCGAAAACCATCGTTTTTCCCGGTCGTTTCCATACAAATAATTAGAGAAAACTAAATCCTAAGCAGTACTTGAGTTGATTGTTTGCAAAGACAATCAAAAGCTTTAACACCCTATTAAAATAACCTCACAACGAACTTTATCATAGGTTCTCCAATAATTTTAATTTTATTTACAGATACTGTACTTAAGAAGCACTACATCTATAAATAAAATTAAAACAATAATAAAATTTACCATGAAGTCATCCCCACCCAGTCATAACTTAGTTATTGTTATATGTCGTGCTCATGCATAACTTACAAAATTCCTTTTAATTTTGAACATAGCGCCATGCTTTTTGACCTTGAGCTCAAGCTTGCCAAAGATCAGCACCACACTCCAATATCTGGCTTCTTCCTCCGGACAAATAGAGTATTTTCAAAACGCCAATCATTTCACTTAATCATGCCCAATTAAATCAACATGTAACCACTCCACCAGGACGAGAAGCAGATATTGAGAAACAAGAATCCTTGACTGTACCTAGCCCTTTTCTAGAAAACCACAGTAAGCAGAGATCTTCCAGTAAATTTACATGTGGAAGGATTTCCTTCCAAATAATTGCACTCAAACCATAATACAAACCAATTACTTAAATGACATACTTACATCAAGTTTCACATGTATGCATACACCAATATTTATCGAAGCCACGAATGTTGAAACTACCAAGGCGCAGGAGATATGAAGCCTCGGGAGTAGTAGGTTTATTAGGAGGCCCAAAGATCAGTTGTCTAATCTATCTCCCGTTATACAGAATCCATGTTAGTTGCGGTGCCACGGAAGCATCGTACATGATCCTCTCTCTATTGCCATCATGATCCAGGTGTTTGGTTCTCTGCATTCAAAATATATAGGATAAGCATAAAAGGTGGACTACCGGGGTTGCCCCTCTATATTTTCTATTCGCTTTATATATTTAATTTCTCATTTGGCAGTGGGTTGACAAGTGAAAAAAGCAAATCCAGCTTCCTAATTTCACAAATTTAAGCAAATGGCTTGTTTGATTTTGAAGCTTCTACAAAAAATCAACATAATATGTCGAAAGAAAAGAGGTAAGTCAGAAGAAGGAAACCTTGTTCTGTTAGGTGAATGATTATCTAGATTTTAGTTTGTTCATGTACCCCTAAAGGTTCTTTTTTTTTTAGTTTACGTGCAATTTGTCAAATTGCTTGCATTTAGATTTCATAATTTCCCAATTGTCCAAATTAAGTTCCTCATCCAATGTTTTATCCAATAATTAACAGGAATATAATGATGATTGACAAAGGAAAATGAATAATTTTTAAAATGAACTCAAAAAGCTTCCATTACAATGAATACATTCTGTTTTTTCTTTTTTTTAAAAAAAAAAACTATTCACATTTTTTATGCATTTTTTATCTGTAAATCTTATACAAATCAATGCAATCACAATTCTGTTCCATTTCCATTAAGTATGTTATAAATAGAATAGGAAAGAACAAGTACTATTTTTAGTCAAACTCTCTTCAATATACCAAAAATGAGCCAATGCACATGGACAGAGCTCAAGCATATTTATCATAATCACCGTACCTACCCCATTATATATTACTAGAAGAATGCAATTGTGCTTTATATGTAAAAGAACCAGGATTTCTGTATTGTTAACCAAAGTAAACCGAAGTACTAGGGTGTACATACCTTCTCCAAGTAGCTGTTCAAACCGAGCCACAATGTGCTTTCCGTAAGTGTATTTCTTCAAAGCATGAGCATGAAGTCTTACGCGAGAAAGTAACATTGCTCGCTGATTTTCAGAACAGATCTCAAGAACTTTCTGGACCACATAATTTGCAAATTGGTCTTTCATCATTGTCTACAGTGAAATTAAGAGTGGTGTAGTAAGCAAGAGTAAAAACCACGAAGTCATGGGTTACACCAGTTATAAATGAACCAATTAGTTATAGCATAATCACATAATATGTAATGCTCAAGGACTTCCTGCCATTGTAATAATTTGGAAGACCTTAACAATACCAAGTAAGGTGTAATAATCATCATAAATTGAAGGAAAGAATCTTAGGGTAGTTTTAGAGTCTCAAAACCAACTACAAAACGAACCTTTTAAGACTTTAGATCAGTCACATAAAGCAGCAAATCAATAGCCATAAAAGCTCTCTGACGTAGTTATTCTGTCAGTCCTAGATACCACATAATAAACTAGTAATGGGAACCTATGTACCACTTTATACCCTAACTCTTGCTGACATGGAGACAGGCATTTTAAGCAGCAGCATATATGTGGACAAAATAAAATGGAAGTGCACTGATTACTCATGAATGAGCTAAATTTGGATGATACTATGATTATACTTATTTTAAAATTTGAGAAATAAACAATAAGATGGCCCATTTACCTGAAAGAAAAAGGAATAATCACAGGACAAAAAAAGGATTACAAGGAGACTTACATTTATGGGTATAAGTGTTTCCAGGAAGACATTTGCAATGTTTAAGTTGAGATACATCTATTGACAATGCTAACTAGCAAAAGATTTGGGTAATTACAATTGAATATTCAATTCAAACTATCCAGGCATAGGGATGAATTAATCAAGTGGATCTTGAAAATAAAATGCTTGATAATTCAGTTCAACAATTTCCCTCACCTTTTGAGGATAATGTATTATTTCTGTACAATGGAACAACTAAGGTGTGTGCTGGGTATAAGGTTAGAAAACAATAAATCACGTGCAGCCTCTACTTAAAAAGTTGTGCAATTTCTACCCCTGCCTAATAGCTTTACGCAATTTATTTTTTAATTTGGTATAGCCTTTGAACAAACTCAAAACTAGATCCGATATTGCACGACATATATTGTTTATGTCGCCACCACCAGATAATCTATATCGACCATTACTAATAAACTCTCACCTTTAATAGTTCATCAAAGGAGGAGGAGGAGGAGCACACACCTGTCCAACAGCAGGAAGTGGATGATCAAAACATGCATCAGCATGAGGAGGAACGTGTATACCAAAAACCTGTACGACAGGTTATATATCGTCGTTGTGTAACAGAGAATTACCTTGCTAGACTCAGACGCAACAAACGTAGCTCATAGTCACATATGATGGATAGTGATCTACTTTACAATTTTAATTTCTTATACTTTAGAATTTTAATTTCATGTATTTTAAAATTTAAATTTTATGTAGTTTATAATTTAAATTATTTATCTTTTAAAATATTATTTTTACATTGATATTATTTAATTATTATATAAAAATATTAATAAATTTAATTAAAATTATATTTTTTTTCAAATAAAGATATGCGTCGCAGAAGTCGATTATAATTGAATTCAATTTAATAGAGAAGTAGATTATAATAGACTTCTATATATTTCAATTCAGGATATTTAAGTATAATTTAAAAAAAAAACATATATGTAATTTATTATTTAAAATATTTTATTTTTATAAAAAACCTGACAAATAGAGACTTTACGAGGATAGAATAAAATATCTATTAAAATAGATATCGTGATAAATAATTAGGGCAAATTTATTATAATATTGTAAATTAAAAAATAATTTATTATTTTATAGCAAATCTGAAACAATTTCTCAATTTGTGATTTTTTTGCCACGTAGATCAATTTTTCGCTATAACGGCTGGCGAAAGTAATTAATTTTTGAATTTTTTAATATCTATTTCGTCACAAAAAATACAAAATATGACTTCTTAGAGCGGTTAGTTTAAAACCGCTCTCATAACTCTATTTTAGAGAGCGATTCCTTATGAACTGCTCTGAAATTTCAATATTAGAGAGCTGTTTTATTTGAACCGTTCTCAAAAGTCATGTTAGTCATGTTAGTTTTGATGGATCTTCTGGCCCGGGATTAATAACCCTACTTTGTTGTGAAGATGATGCCATCTATACAATAATAAAAAATATTAGTAAAAAAATTTCATTCAATAATAATAATAATAATAATAATAATAATAATAATTTATATTTTACTAACATATTAATAATACATATTTTATAAAGGTCAAACAAATTTTCTAACAAATCATTATCACATTGTAATGACATCATATTATATTCATTACAATATATTATAAATGCAAAAATCAGGTGTATATAAACAAAATTAAATAAATAAATTCTTTTTAAATATACTAACCTATATTCTATACATATTATAACTAAAGATATATAAATTTTTAATTATTCTAAATACAAATCTACATAAATTTTACATATAAATTTTATATAAATACAAAACTCTAATTATTAGCATAAAATTAAATTACATTTTAATTTTTTCATATTTCCAATTTAAATCTACATAAATTACATTTAATTTATAATTATATAAATACTATTACGTTTTTTAAAGTAAAAAATATTATTATTCACATACAAATTTTATTTAAATACAAAACTCTACTTACTGCATAAAATTAAATTACATTTTTATTTTTTTATATTTCTAATTTAAATCTACATAAATTTTATATAAATACAAAACTCTAATTACTAGCAAAAAGTTTAATTATATTTTTATTTTTTCATTTTTCTAATTTAAATTTACATATATTACATTTAGTTTATAATCATATAAATAATATTACATTTTTAAAAGTAAAAAATTTTATTATTTACATACAAATTTTATACATACATTTCATATAAATTATGATTACTGCATTTAAAATTTTACAATTTTAAAATTTTACTTCATTATAGGTGTAAAAATTATTTATTACAATCAAACTAAGTATAAATTATTATATTTAGTTTTATATAATTATTTTATTTAACTCAATTTTTAGTTTTATATAATTTTATTTAACTCAAGTAAACTATATTTAGTTTTATATAATTACAATGTCTGAACGGTTTCGCTAACTGCAGGGCGAAATAAACTTTCGCCAGTAGCAATACGAATCATCTCAGATATTGCCATGTGTATCAAAATCTCCTCAGCCGTCCATTTTAAATCTAAGAGAGCGGTTCCGGCAGGACCGCTCTCTAATATGTACTTCGGAGAGCGGTTCATATGGAACCGCTTACTAACATGACTTTTGAGAGTAGTTCAAATGGAACTGCTCTTTAATATTGAAATTTCAGAGCGGTTCATAAGGAACCACTCTCTAAAATTAATACTAAAAGCAGTTCATAAGGAACCGCTCTAAGAAGTCATATTTCGTACTTTTTGTGGCGAAATAGATATTAAAAATTCAAAAATTAATTACTTTCGCCAGCTGTTATGGCAAAAAATTGATCCACGTGGCAAAAAAACCCAGATTAAGAAATTGTTTCAGATTTACTATAAAATAATAAATTATTTTTTAATTTATAATATTATAATAAATTTGCCCAGAATGTGTGTGGAGCAATAATTAGTGGTTATATTAAGAATCATATATTCAGTGTAATCGTACATGAATTGATTATAATAAAGAGCAGTGATAATACAAGTCAATACAATCCTTTTTATCGAATGCCATCAACTAGTGTCAATATTTGCGGTTATGCATGTATTGCGAGATTGGATTGTTGGGTTTCACAACGTGCAGGTCCAGAAGGGAATAGTGCAACTTATCGCTTAGCAAGTTGTATTCAACAGTTTATTGTTCAGTCCTCACGATATTTTAAGTCCTAATAAAGATTAGTTGATACTTAAGAATAGTTATGCATATTGAAACAACTGCTTCACCTGTTTGCATTATTTTTCAGCTATAGTATATGTATTAAGCTGGATATATATATAACTCTAAAAATTCTTATATTAAATTTAAATTTTTTATTTAATTTATATTTGATAAATTATAATTTATTATTTCATTAACTGTCATTAAATATAAGTTAAATAAAAAATTTATATTTAATGTAAAAATTTTTAGACTTACGTTAATATAATAACATCCTTCCCATATATTATGCAATATTGCACCACGTCAAAAAAAGAAAAGGACCAAATATTTAGTTGGCCATTGGGTCGAATTGATTAAATCCATAGCATAGTTCTTGTTCGCTCGGCATGGAGAATTTCCTACAGAAGTTGGCAGAGACTTGGGGAAATTTTCTTATCCATGATTACTGCTCAACGATACTACAGTAATTTATTGCTCAAGTCGAGCAGATGAAAGTTCGACTCTGGGATATGGATTGGTTTAAATGGAAATTTTGTCGGAGTTGTTAAACAATTTTTTGAAAGGATAATGATGACCGTACACCTTATTTTTAAGGTGTAAGACGGAAAAAAGAGAAAAATAGAAAGAAAAGGAAAAGAAAAAGCTAGTCTTCAAAGCTCCTTCCTAAGGGTTTTTTTTTTCTTTCTTTCATTAACTAATTATGTGAGCACGTGCGGATCATGAGCGCGACAAAAGGATGCCTCCAAGTCCAATATACCGTCATGCAAAACTTGGAGTTAGAACCTGACAAATATAAATACGCATGTCTATTACAAAACTTCACAAATGCAAAACTTGGAGCTAAATGGCTTCTAAGTCTTCTTCCTCTTCTCATTTGTCTTCAAAGCAAAAGACTCTTCTCATTCTCTTACTCTTCTCCACAAGCCTCACGCTCTTAGAACATACGGTGAAGCACAAAAGAGTCCCCATCTACACCAGCATGTTTGAGGTGGATAAAAGAAAGCCTGTTTGGTTTGATGTCATAGAAAAAAACATTGGTGGCAAGAGCATTAAAGTAGGTGTAGTTAATATTGATACAAGAGTGGACGGTGTTCTATATGAACAACTACATGCACTGCACCCACAAGTAGAGACGATATATTCCGTTGATTTTGATCATGCTGATGACAACTTGAAATGGAAAGACTTTTTCCCTGTGTGGATTGATGAAGATGAGAAATGGGGTCATCCAAAGTGCCATGATTTACCAATGCCAACGTGGGAGGAGTATCGAGATCTCAATGTGGTGGTGGCAAGAGTTCCATGTGGGATAAGGGATGTGTTCAGGTTGCAAGTTAATTTGGTGGTGGCTAATTTGGCTGTGGAGAGTGGATGGGTGAAGAAGTTGCATTCTTATGAAGCTGTGTATGTTGTGTTTATTGGGTCGTGTGGTCCCATGGTAGACATTTTCAAATGTGATGACCTTTTGTTGTATCAGCCAGGAGAGTTTTGGGTGTACAAGCCTGATTTAGTGAGCCTCAGACACAAAATGCTTATGCCAGTTGGTTCGTGCCAGATTGCTCCAGCCTATGCAGAAACGGGTACATTTTTTCTTTCCAATTAAGGAACGATATGATATCTAATTAAATTATTCTCGGTAATTATTTGATTTTATCACATTACAAAGAGGTGTAACTTTTCATTAAACAATTATTTAACTTTCAACGACATAATTTCACTCATTTTCTCGTCATTTGACCATAATGTAGGAGATAAAAGTATAATTAAAGGAATAAAGATACTCTTCTAGCAGGAAAGGATTGTGCTTCCTTTCATTTTCTCTATTATATATATTGTAAAGGTTGGTTTAATTCAAACATGGACCTAAATCAGAAATTATTTGTCACAAAAGCAACCAGTGAAGTGACATTTGGTCTGGTGTGCCCAAATAAATAAGAGGAATAAAAGAAATAAAAAAATTACCTATTTTGGTTATTATCGGTGCAGGTAAGAAGGTATGGAGTGCCTATATGTCACAATCACCAGCGACAATGAATTACAATTACACCATGCGGGTCCCAAGGTTAGCCTATGTGACTATTCTCCACTCTTCAGAAGCTTATGTGTGTGGTGCAATAGCTCTAGCACAAAGCATTCTTCAAACCTACAAAAGCATCCTTCAACATAACAACTACACCAGAGACCTACTCCTTCTTGCTGATGAATCAATTGGTCCCAAATCCACAAGAGGTCTAAAAGCTGCAGGGTGGAGGATCAAACGCATTAAACGTATCTTAAACCCCTTTGCCACAAAAGGTTCATATAACGAGTGGAACTATAGCAAGCTTCGAATATGGCAACTCACCATGTATGACAAAATCATCTTTATAGATGCTGATCTTCTAGTCCTAAAGAGCATTGATGATTTCTTCACTTACCCTCAATTATCTGCCGCACCTAATGACTTCACCTTGTTCAACTCTGGCTTGATGGTCATTGAGCCATCCATGTGCATGTTCGAGGACTTGATGAAGGAAACTTTAAAGGTGAAACCATATAATGGTGGTGACCAAGGTTTGGTCAACGAGGTATTCACATGGTGGCATAGGTTGCCAACAAAGCTGAACTACCTAAAGAGTTTTCAAGAGAGGCCAGAGAATGAGAAGGAGGAGGTTCCAGAGGACTTGTATGCTATACATTACTTGGGTTTGAAACCATGGATGTGTTATAGAGATTATGACTGCAATTGGGACATGCAAGAACTTCATGTTTTTGCTAGTGACTTGGTTCACCACAAATGGTGGCAGGTTCATGACACCATGCCCAAAGAGTTGCAATCCTATTGTGGGCTTACAAAAAGATTGGATAAAAGGATAATGCAACAGAGAAGAAAGGCAAAAAATGCTAATTTGTCTGATGGGCATTGGAAGATTGAGGTTAAGGATCCTAGAAGGAAACATTATGAGGATTTGAATTTCAATAGTGTATAACTAGAGGTTTCTTGCCAGAGGTTTGGCAATAGTACGTGGAGGGTGCATTTGAAAATAGCTTAATTAAGTATTTATTAATAAATTTTTATATAAAGGCTTGTATTATATAATTAATTATAAAATTTATTAAAATAAATTGAAAATTTTCATTAAAATTATGATAAGTTGTAGAGCTCTGGTCTGTCTATGAGATGTGATCTGTGATGACAGCACAATCAACAAATGGAATATATGTAATGTTAAACTGTGCATCAATTTTTTTTTCAATTTAAAATCAGTGCCCTTCCACCCAATGTTCAGGAAACCGGACCTAGTTTAAGTTTCAGTAGGTTCAACTGTTTGAATGAAATAATATTTTAAATAAATTATAAGTAATATATTAAATATTTTTTTAAATATAATACTATAACTACATAATACTCAAAGATAAAAGTTACGTACTATTTTTAAGTTTTAATATCAAAGTTATATATAAAAAATCTAAATATAATAAAATTTACCAAAATAACTCATTGCTAGCCATCACATCTAAAAAATAATAATTAAATATCATCAAAAGTTTAAGAAATTATAATATTTATTAATGTTGAATCCATCAAATGTCAATCGTCCACTCATGAATAGTAAAGTACTTGACTGAGAGATATATAGGATCGGGCTAAATTAACAACTCTCAATTTTTACTGATTTCAATAGTTTTGGACCAATTTTTAGAACATCCAATTTAATTGAACATTGGATTGGTTCACTGGTCCGACCGTACAGTCAAGTTTTTTGTGAACTATGCTTTCGCAGAGAAAGATATCAAAATATAACTGAAATAGGTAGAAGCAAATTGGATCTCTCTTGGTGTAGAAATAACTTGATTCCTTTGAATGTTTGAATCATTCTTAGAGCAACTTTAATTACCGATTCTTGATTCCTTGAAGAACAATACAATCGAATAATAAAATTCAAAGAAAAAAGTGAAAGAAGAATGAGATGGAAATTGACGCCACTCTCAAAAGAAGATAAGCCACATAATTTTCACTATGATGGAAGGATCTACTAATAAGAAGTAAACTCAAGTTCTCTACTTAGATCACTTGAAAGAAAAAGGAGTTTAACAAAACTCACTAGATTTCATAAAATCTGAAAAATAAACCAAAGTTACCAAAATACAAAAGGAGAGTGTCTTATATAGGCAACAAACTACGCTAGCTATTGGACTAAGCCTAACTATACAAGAAGGTAAAAGCCCAAAGGTACAAAATACACTATAAGACCTAAGAATCATGAATGATACAAGAGAAATGAGAATAAGTCTTCAAAGTGTGCCTTCTATGGGCTTGGGACCAAGGTGACTTCTTAGACCCACAAGCTTGCTTAGGGCTTCTTTGATCTTCTTAACCTTTGACCTAGTCATAAGGCTTTAAAGTCCCTCCAAAGCATCCTCCACTTGGCTCATGCTCTCTAAGCTAGTGAGACCCTCCCTCTTCTAAAGGATTTGCCCTCAAATCGAAATCATCATCATCCTCACGGTTACCTACAAAATAAGAAGAAATATCACATATATTGAAAGTATCATTCACTTCATACTCATCAGGTAAGTCTAGCTTTAAAAAGTTTGGAAAATCTAGGAGATGAGCTTGTGTGTGCCAATCTTTTAGATCTTGAAAGGCTTTTTATTACCTCAGTCCCCATGAGAAAATAACATTCTTTTTAACCAATTTATTTAGGAGATATGTCAAGGTGAAAAACTCTTTAAGTTCTATGAAAGGTTTTTCTTGCTTGGGCTCCAATTAAAAAACACATTCTTTTTCACCAAATCATTTAAAGGTGAGGCCAAAGTAGAAAAATCTTTCACAAACCTCCTATAGAAGCTAGCAAGCCTGTGGAAGCTTCTAATCTCTCCAACATTCTTAGGGATTGGCCAATCCTTGATAGCCTTCAACTTAGACTCATTCACATGTACCACTTTTAAGATGAATATTTGAGAATATAGTGGAACCACTAAGCTCATCTAACATATAATCTAGTTTAGGTATGGGGTGTCTATACTTAATGGTAATGTTATTGATGGCTCTACAATTAGTGCACATACGCTATGATCCATCCTAGGAACTAACAACACCGGAACAACACAAGGACTAAGACTTTCTCTAACCCACCCTTTGCTTAACAAGTCTATTAGTTGTTTCTCTATTTTCTTGCTTTCTTGAGGGTTACACTTATATGCAGGCCTATTGAGTAAGCTAGCACTTGGAATTAAGTCAATTTGGTGCTCTATCCCTTTTAAGGGTGGTATGCTGTGGGGGATGTACTTAGGGAATAAGTCCCTAAATTCCTCAAGTATAGAGTCTACCTCATTAATATAGGTGGAAACCTTATTAGTTAATGCATGAGAATTAAATGAACCTTTGCAATACAAAATGTATAAATGTTGTTTAAAAAACAAGGCTCTCTTAATTTCATGTTTTCTAGCCAACAAGCTTTCACCCTTAGATTCTTCCTTGGCCTTTTTAGTTTCATTTTTAGTGTGTTTTTCCTTAACCTTCATTTTAATTTGATCTTCTAGGGATCCTATGGGTTTAGATTATTTATCCCTCTTAACCTTCATTTTAATTTGATCTTCTACTACTTGCCTATGTGTTAATAAGTGTAGAAGATGCTTCTTACTATTATCAGTAAAAGAAAGGATGTTGGTAGAGCTATCATGATGGACCTTCCTATCAAATTATCATGGCCTACCTAAGAGAATATGACCCACTTCCATGGGAACTACATTACATAAAACCTCATTTTCATATTTCTCAATGGAAAAAGTTACCCTAACTTGTTTATCAACTAAGAGTTCACCCTCTTGGTGTAGCTATTGAAGCTTATATGGTTTAGGGTGAGAAATAGTGGCAAGGTTAAACTTACTCACTAACCTTTAGGAGGCACAATTGGTACAAGAACCTCCATCAACTATTAGGGAACACAAATTTTCTAAGACATAGCATCTAAAATTAAAAAATATTTTCTCTTTATGAGTCATCTAACTCACGGCTATGGCTCTCTAATAACCTCTTAACTACTAATAAGTCACCCTTATTACCCCTAAGGTCTTCATTAGAACTAGAGTGTTCACTTTTACTTGAGGAGGAGGAAGAGGATGAAGAATCCTTACTAGTACTAGTATAACAATCCCTACCTTTTAGTATCGTAGTTTTCTTTGTAAGGCATTGGGATGCAATGTGACCCCGTCCCAAACACTTAAAACATTTGATTGAACTACTCTTTTCCTTTTCTTGTTTTTGAGTGTTCCTAGCGGTTTGAGGATTGTTTGTATTAAAACCTTTTTTTTTGTTTTTCTTGAGGATTTTGTGTAAGTTCTTTCCTAGCCTTGTAGGACATATTCCCCTCTTATTTTTATCCTTCCACCTTTGGTTGGAAAATTCTCCTTTAGAGGAATATTTCTTACTTCTTCTTTCTTGGAGTTGTGCCTCAACCCTAATGGCTAAATGCACTAACTCATCTAAATCCACATGGGGAAATAACTCAACCTCTCTTTCTATATCTCTATTTAGGTCATTCACAAATCTCATCATAGTTATTTCATTATCCTCTTGTACATTAGTCCTAATTAGAGAAAATTCTAAGTCTTTATAGTAGTCATCTATACTTTTCAACCTTTGGTTTAGTCTTTGGAGTTTAGCAAGTAACTCACTCCTAGTATGTAGAGTCATATCTTTTTCTAAGTAAGACCTTGAACTCATCCCAATCATCAATGGGAGGTAAGCCTAACCTATCTCTTTCTTTACAAAAATTGGTCCACCACACTAGGACATAGTTTTGAAATGATAAGGTAGCTATCCTAACCTTCTTTTCCCTAGTAATCCTATGGCTATTAAACACTTGTTCAAGCCTCATCACCCATTCAAGATAGGCTTCTACATCACTTTTGCCATGGAAAGGTGACACTTCCATTTTAATTTCCTATAGTCTAAATTCATTTTCTCTATCTCTTTTTGGTCTTCTTTCTTCTCTATGGTTTCTTCTCCTATGACCTTCACTTCTCTCAGTCCTCTCTTCCCATCTATCCCTCTCTTGTCTTCTATTTCTCTCTTCTCTATGCTTATCATTTCTATCACAACCACTTAATGAGACATCTCCTAAATTTTGCCTCTCTAATCTAGCTCTCATTTCTTCCCTTTCTTTTCTCACGTCATCCCTTATTTTAACAATTTCAGTCGTAAACCTTGCAATTTTAGGAGATGGTGGAGGACTAACTTCCCACTATGCATATCTATGACTTTTTGATTTTAGTAGAGGTTAATTCTAGCGCAAGCTACACCCTAAAAATGAATCACTAATCTTTTTAACCTAGATCGTGACACTAAACTATTACCAATTAAGAGAAAGCAATAAAAGAAAGCTAAGCTATCATGCTAGTTAGTTTCTAGAAAGAAATAAAACAAATAGAAGGAAGAAGAAGAAAGTGTGAAATCTTACTTCACAATCCAAAAATACAAGCTAAGCTAGCATGCATACTCTATATGGTCTTATAAGTAAGTAAAACAATTTATGCAATATAAAATCCTAACTAAGCATACTAGTCGGTGTGCAAAAAATAAACTAGCAACCTATGCGTGATTACCCTAAATAACTAGGCCAAATAGGGCCAAAAGTCCAATGTTCGATGTCTAATTATAAAAAATTCAAAACCTACTACAAAGTTTTACAAAAAATTGAAAATTGAAAATTTTCAGCCCCAACAAATAAAAGAAAAGTCTCCAAATACAAAGAGATTTGAAATACACAAAATGAAAACCCCAAGCTAATGTATTACAAGGCTTTGCTCTCCAATACAAAAGCTTTCCAAGAAGTGTAGCTTTAAGTCACCAAGTATCAAAAGACAAGAAATGGTTAGGGAAAACAACAATTAATATGTGAATCTTGGACCAAGGACCTCACAACTCTTCTCACGTGTTTCACTAAAACTCAACTTGTGTTTACTCTCTTTTTTGACCTTTTCAAAAGTGTGCACACTTGTCTTTTCCCTCTCTACTCCTTAACTAACAAAGAAATCAAGGTAGAAAGTCAAGTTACTCTTAATTTGATCACTTAATATGCTACCATCATAATCAGTCTTATGTTTATCTCAAAAAAGCCAAAAAAAAAAAAATGAGACTCTACCACAAAACTAAAGAAGTTTTACTACTAGAAAAACTTGAATTACAGACGGATTTACAAACAAAAAAAAAATTAAAAAACTAGTTTTTTTAAATTTTTGGATAAATCCATCTGTATTACAAACAGAAAAAATTCGTCTTTAAATATAGATAATTTTGTTTTTTCTTTTTATATTATAAACGGATTACAAAATGAAAAATTTGTCTGTAATTTTATAGATAGATTTATAGACCAAAAAATCAGTCTGTAATTTTATAGACAGCTTTTATAGACTTATTTTTTTTCGTTTATATTATAGATAGATTTACAAACTGATTTTTCTGTCTGTAATTTGAAACTAAGGTGAAAAATATTAGGCGCAAATTACAAACAGTAAAATCCATCTTGACTTATAGACAAAAAAATCCATCTGTAATATGCAAAATAGTATAAAAGCGTGTCTCCTCCTTTTTCTTCCTCAATTTTCTATTTTCCTTTCTCTCTGATCTCTCTCTAGCATCTTCACTTCCCTGCACATTGCTACTAGTTTGAGCCTCCATTTTGCAAACAAATTGCGCTATTGTGTTTCTGGTATTATATTCTAACTTTTAATCAATTTTATTTTTCTATTTTTGGTGCAGGGTATAACCTTATTTGTTATAAATTATTTATTACAGATGACTCACATGAAAGAATGTATTAATTTTGAACATCTTACAGTTCAAGAGGAGGTTGAAATTCATAGTGGACTTAGCAACAATGAAGGAGGGAGAGTCACCGTGAATGTATCAAATTAAAGAAAGGTGCAGTTGTGGAGAGACGATGAGGTTGGAGCTCAAAGAGAAGAAGTGTTGGAGTGTGCGGGAAATAAAGTGTTTGAGAATGGGAAGTGTTGTTTCGGAGAAGTGATGAATGAGATGAGAAAATTGATCAAAGATACGTTTAATGAGGTAATATAAGAATTATGAACGAAATAATTGTTATAAATTAATTTATTACATACAGAAAAATCTATATGTAATTTTACAGATAGTAAAATCTGTCTGTAATAAATATATTTATTATAGACAAAAAAATCTGTTTGTAACTTACAGAGTGATTTAAAAAATTTGTCTGTATGAATTACCGACACCAAAATTACAGACAGATTTTATCTGTCTATAATCATTTAAAATCCGTCTATATTTGTAGGTTTTGTAGTAGTGTTTGAAAGACAAATTAGAAAAGCACAATTAGAATTAAACACACTTAAAGAGAATAGTATATGTATGACAAACTTGAATAAGAAAGAGACAAACTAGAATTAAGAACTTTTGAAAGCTAGCACTCAAAAGAAACCTAGAACTCTAGATTATACAAACTAGATTCATGTTAAACACAAAATTAGCCTTTGGTTTCACTTTAAAAGACTTAATTCATGCATTCCTACTTCAACAAAACATTTGCACATCTCATGATATCCAAATTCTCTTTTTAACCTTTGTTTTCTTGATTGTTTTTGCTACTTTTTCTTTTACAACTTTTTTTTTCAGTAAGTCTTTTTCTCTTGTATTTGCTCTTTTCTTTCTATTTTTTATTTTTTTGTTGTTTTGACTTTTTCTATATCACTAATTTTCAAGATTTTCAATGGATCTTTAATTTTACGCAAGTATCCACCTACTAATAATACTAGTTTCAACAATAACACATTTAGTTCATTCTTGCAACTTATCACAATTAACAAAAACAACAACTATAACAAGATGATAGAATAGTAAAATAAGAAAAATACAAGTAGAAAGAAGTTGTATAAACAAGCAAATCACCACATAATGAAACTAGAAAGCAAAAAAATAATGTAAAAGTGCTAAAAGAATTCATGGATTAACACCAAGAACATAAACACAAAATTGTCCAGTACATGTAATTGACAATGTTTAATGATCTAATAAGATTGACAAACAAGTGTATAGTAATAATTTTGCCTTTACAATTGCAAAACATATGGATCTAACCAAAAAATTTCAGCAAGAACATAAAGAACATAAGATGAAATGGTGCAAAGACTTACAATACAAGAACTAAAGATTAGAGCAATCTAATAATGAATTATGAATTCTAAACCAATTAAAACAGTCATCTAATACTAGGAAACAATATACTCGGATCAGATTTGGCAAAGAAGTAAGAACACAAAATTTGAATTTGAATGAATGAATTTGACTACAAAAATTGAAACTCAACTGATCCAAAATTTGATGGCAAAGTTTTAATCGAAATTGAATGTAGATTAAGGATCTACAATCAAATTTTTAAAATTCAAAATTGATTTAAGTTTTAAGTTTTAATGCCAAAATTGAAATTAAATAAAAAATGATCAACATTTATATGAAAAAGAAGGTGTAGATGAAGAATATGAATTCAGATTTCAAAAAAGATCAAGAAAACCAAATAGATTTAGAACTTTTTTTACCTCTAGAAGCAAGCTCTAGATGTCAAATGATGTAGGAATGACTTGATTTCTTTGAATGTACGAATCATTTATAGAGCAACTTCAATCACCAATCCTTGATTCCTTGAAGAACAATGCAATTGGAAAAGAAAATTCAAAGAAAAAATTAGAAGAAAAAGGAGACAGGCCACATGATCTTCACAATGATGGAAGAATATACTAATAAGAAGTAAACTCATGTTCTGTACCTAGATCACTTGAGAGAAAAAGAGTTTCACAAAACTCACTAGATTTCATAAAATCTGAAAAATGAACCAAAGTTACCAAAATACAAAGAGAGAGTGTTTTATATAGGCAATAAACTACACTAGCTATTGGGCTAGTCTCAACTATACAAAAAGGGAAAAGCTCAAAAGTACAAAATACACTATGAGACCTAAGAATCATGAATGATACAAGAGAAATAAGAATAAGTCTTCAAAGTGTGGCCTTCTGTGGACTTAGGCCCAAGGTGACTCATTAGACCCACAAGCTTGCCTAGGACTTCTTTGGTCTTCTTAACCTTTGACCTAGTTATAGGGCCTTGAAGTCCCTTCAAAGCATCATCCACTTGGCTCATGCTCTCAAAGCTAGTGAGGCCCTCATCATCTCTTTTCCTACTATGAAATTAAAATAAGCTTACACAATTTTCAAGCAACTAGTAATAAATATAGAACAGAGAGAGTAAATCAGGAACATCAAAATATTAATGTGAGAAAACCTTGAATGAAAGGTAAAATCCACGGGATCTAATCCAATAAAATTCTCCACTAATAAATTTAATAGGTACACCACAAGTCCTCTTGGAACTACAAGGGATCAGCAGAAAATAAAAACTTCACCAATAAAGTGGATAACAACAAAATAAACCCTTGATAGGTATTCAGCCATAGCAACAAGAAAGAAAACTACTGCAAAATATTGATATCAAAATAATGCTCACAATACCAGGATCTTAATGCTGAAATTTGCATAAAGATCACGCATATATACTATACGAACTATCTAATACAGTAACTTTTTTTTCACTACTATTTTTTGTCTTCTTCTCGAGATGCTTTTTTAGATGTTTTTCTCTCTCTTGTAGTCATACATACGCACATTTGCATGCATGCTACATGGTTATTTTTTTTCTCCCTCTTAACTACTCACACCATATATATCTTTTTTCTTTTATTTATAAAGTTAGTATGGACCCACTTGATAATGACCCACCTAACAACTTCTACCAACATTTGCATTTCAATGAAAATATGACATCACAAATCAATATAGAGTTAAGAACAATTTTGTGCGAAAACAAATGCAAACTATATTGAACTACTAACACTCACCAGTTTTGATTACCCAAAATATTGGTTTGTTTCTAGGTTAACTATTAAACCATAGTCAAAGTGAGAAAAGACCATAGTGGGAGAAAGAAAAGTGTCTTACAAATGGATTTATCCAAACAAAGAAGTTAGGTGCTTTTATGTAGATTATGATTGCAACGGGTACAAAACAAAACGAGCTTCTGTAATAATGATCTTGTTGCTAAATTTTAGATAAGAACTATATAACATTTTTTTAATTGAAAATGTTACAGATGACACTTACTCACAAAATATATATATACACCTAAATGTTACAATGCTATTGAAAATTTGAAATCAACAAAAGTTTCATATTCTTTCAAAATCAAAGTAATACAAGAATTGAGTCTATAAAATTTTCTCTGATTTTCTTCCATCTAAAGCCCCTTGAGAACTTTTTCTCGCCTCTCTTTGTGCTTGACTTTTGTTTCTTATATATTTGTCTTTTTCTCTCAATGGTACAATGACCATTAATGGTGATATGAAAGTTTCATTCTTTTTTTTTCTAATGTCTTATTTAGAATTGTTGGTAATCCAACTTTACTTTCCATAGGAATTATAGCCATAGGTGGGGGGTTGAAGTAACATTCCCTTAGCTTAAGAAAGACATTCTCTATCTTCATCTTTTGTATAGAAATTATTTCCAGACATTGCTAGACATTACTAGTCTGTATTTAGCAGTCAAAGATTCGTTGTGTCAAAAGGCATTCTAGTTGTGCTAGTTCCTTATGCATTTGTTGTCTGAATGAGTGTTCCTTTGCCTTACTTTCTCATCATGGAAGGCTTTGGGTGTTTTCTCTTAGCTTACACTCCCTTTGTATTTTTAATACATGACTCTCTTTGCCATATCTTTCTTCTTCCTATTTTACCTATGGCAATTTCTGCAATCCCTAACAATAGCCCCCTTGCACTTAAGGGATATTTACTTCCTTAAGTGCATAAACTTTGTTTGTTTTGCTCTTTGCTTTATAATGAATTAGAATTGAAGCACTGCTTCTTTCTTTCAATTTTGTCACTATAGTTGACTTGCTAACAAGGTGTTTTAGGAGTGACAATATTATAAGGGAATGGAGACTTATGGACACTCAACTTGTATAGGTGGACCAAGTGAGTGTAAAAGATGCTTTTCTGGAAAAAGGAATTTACCTCTATTTCTCAACATGTCTCCTACTTGTAAGAGGTTGATTGATGCCTCAGGATGCAATTTATGCTTAGGGACAATTGTTGCCTTCTATAAGGCGTTGAATGTCCATACTAGGGTAAAACACATCTGAAAGCCTTTCAATACCTCTCTCTCTCTAATTTATGTTCATAAGTAATATGCTTCCTATGGAATTCTTCCACACTTTACTTTTACTCTCTAGGGAGTGCCATGGAACTTGTGAAGTACCAAAACATGAAGGAGAGAAAATATCTCCTATTTTCTATCCTTTATTCCTTATATAGTTCCTTATCCTTTGGTTCCCAAGTAGCACAACGACTAATAATGATGACCCATATAACCATCATTTCCTATCTAATACCTTTAACCATTTTTAGATATTTCTTTTTATAGCTTGATTTCTTTCTTCCCACTTATGGACACCATAGTTGTAGAATCAGGGAACTGAAGCGACATATCTTTGCTCTTGAAATAGTGTTCCTACACATTTTGTCTATACATGAGTTGCTTTTTGATACTGGTAGTTCATATGGATTTGACATTTCAGTCTTTACTCAAATGGTTTAAGGGTTTGCTCTAGTATAATGGCTCCTTCAATTTCTGACATCTTGTTCTTGTAGAGTCGATTTCTTGAGTACTCGTGGTTTGCTCCATGGTCACTGCCCTTGCTACGTGATCCCTCTTTTTCCCACTCATGTCTCATTTCAAATCTTTTGTTCAGACTATTAATTAGCTATATTTCTCTTGATTCCTATTTTTACCTCTAGTATTTTATTCTATTCCCAACAATAACCCCTTGTACTTAAACATGGAAACTATGCCCAAGTGCATTAACCTTATAACTCCCTTTAAGATGGATATTTTATTTGTTGCTTGGTTTTCTCATCATTAGAGAATGTGCATTTTGGGTTCCCACAATCATAATGGGCCATAACGGCTTCTTCTTTTTCTTCTCCTTTTGTTTTTTTCCTTCTTCTCACCCTTTTCTTTCATTATTATTGTCGTAGCCACCATCTTATGTTTCTTATGCTCTTTGCTGTCATTTTGGATGAACTAGTTTACATTGATACATTGCAGTCAAAGCTTTATTCAACACCTACTATTCATGTCATCGTAACCTTTATTGTCAAGAACTCTATTACAACATCAATTGTCGAAATACATGACAACCTAAATCTTAGTGCTGCTACTAGTTTGTTGCTTGTTTCTAGGCCTTTACTTTTCTTGATTCTTTTATCATGTCAGCCATTTTCCCTTTCAATTTCTCCGCTTATGATGCTTAAATCTTGAGAAACTTCATGGCTTACCACCTTGATTTTGTTGTTTTATAAAGTTGATGACCAACGACTGTTAGAGAATTTTGCTGCCCGCTATTCTTATTTCACTATCCAATTGTCATTGCCACTTCTTCTTTGCTGGATGACTTATAATCAGTTCATTTTTTTCTTTGCACACTTCAAACCCACTCTGGTTTAAATGGATTATTGCCTTCAGGGATGAACTTGTCAATTGCGTAGAAATTTTTTGCAAGCTTGATTTTAGCAATTTATGACTTGATCGCTTGTCTCTACAACTCGCTTGACTCATTTCATCCGAAGACATTGTACGTATTACTACTAAAAAAGATATACTATTATGTTCTTCTTTCACAACTATGGGTTCTACTACTTCTTGGCATGAGCTTTTCATTTCATTTGTTTTTCACAATCATTCATGAGATCTCTCTTTTTTAGAAATTAGTTTGCTCCCTCAATTCTAGTATACTTCTTGGATAGTGTCCTATCACATATCAATTTACTCTGTTGACAACACTTTACTAATTCTAGTGATTAGGAGACATTTGCTCCCTTTTCGTAAAGTGCGGCTAGATTTGTCGTGGGCGTGATCAATTGGATTTTTATAACATTATTTCCTCTAATTCCTAGCTCATTAATCCTCTTTTGTGCCTAATTGGTTGAATTGGATCATTTTATGATGTTTGAATTTTATTTGGGCTTTATTTAATTTTTTCAGTATTTGGTAAATTCTAATACTGTTTTGGTTTCTGAACCATATCTTGAGTTGTAGAACTCTTTTCATTGTGATTCTTGATTTGTAGGAAAGCTAAGAGAAAGGTGTACAATTCCTATGAAAAGGTCAGAAACCAATTCTGATGATAAGAAGCTGAAACTAGGCTTGAAAAAAGTCAGAACGCTGTAGGGTGCATGAGATATATCTTCCCTTATTTGAAGCACCATTGTCTTAAAAAAGCACATCTGCATTATATGTTTAATGAGTACTTATACAAACCCACTTCTAGTCTAACGTAACAAAGCTATGAATTGATATAAAATAGTGCAAAAATGAGGGAAGAAGTGAATGAATACAAGGGGCTTTGATTTTAGCATTATTAATTTTTAATAACAATTAAAGTAATCTCCCATTATAGTCTTAGGACACTTAAATTAATTACTTTTTGACCATTTGTAACAACGTTGATACCTATCAACGTCTTACAAAATGTTAATATGTTTCTATATCATATTTAAAATGCTTTACTCCAACTTTTACTTTGTTGGACAATTTTGTATATAGCAAAATTCTTAAGCCTATTTTATTATCATGATTGAGGCATGACATGTGTACACTTTATGCTTAATAGTGAATGAGATTTTTTTGGAAGAACCCAGAGGAAAAAATATTTGAGGCCCAAAATTGTAGAGAGTAAACCTTGTTTTTATGTGTCTATTCCCAACACATTCAATTTTTTTATTATTTTATTTTATTCGTGACCTCGTTCTTGTGACCCACTTTACAAGGCAATAGATATGATTGGTATACAACATTTCATGTAGCTGTTGTTGCTGCTGTGAATCAAGTTTTTTGGATCGAAAAGCTCATGATAGACTTGCATATAGAACAAACAAAAAGCACACAGATATTTGTGGACAACCAAGCTGCCATTTCAATTGCAAATTATCCAATGTTCCATGACAAAACAAATGATGGAGAAGTGTAGCTTGTCTATTGTAGAATTGAACATCAAAGTGTTGACCTCCTAACAAAGACACTTCCTAAAACCATATTTGAGTTCTTAAGGAAAAGACTTGGAGTATGCAACTTCAGTGTTAAGGAGGAGTGTTGATTAGAATGACCCGTGAAGTTGCCAAGTCAATTTTCAGTTTTCCAAATTTTTAGGCAATAAAGAGTCAAATATATGTTATAATCAGAATATTTGATTTGCTATTTTTTTTAGGCATTTTTCTCTTTCATTATCTTTAACAACTAACAATAAGCTATAGTGACATATAATAGTTCCTTTTTCCTTGCTCTCTAAATAGCATAGTGACCTATAATAGTGACCACTATCTCCATCATTTTTCATACGATATCTTTAATTATTTTTTAGTATTTTTTCTTTTTGTACTTGTTTCATTTTCTCCACTTTTGGATATCATAGTTGTAGAGCTAAGACTTCATGTTTCCATTCTTGGAAAGGTGCTATTGTATACCTGACGATTTAAGGCTTTGCTTTGTTTTCTTTCACCTTCATGTAAAAGTTTCTTTAATTGTTTTGACTTTATGCTTCCAACCGCTAATGCCATGAGTGCTTGTTGCTTGAGTCGCTTCCTCAAAATCGCCTACTCTTTAGTGTAAACGTCCACTAGATTCTTGCCTCACTGCCAAATCTTTCATTTCTCTTTTAGCTTTTTCTCCATCTGAGTCTTTGTTTGAGTTATTCAAATATCTTATTTTACTCATTTTTACTTTTGTCCCTAATATTCTATTTGGTTCCCAGTAGACATAAACCTTGCTAAGGACATAAGCACCTATAATTATCTCTACTTTCAATTTTAAAAGTCCTTGTAAAGATGAGTATGGCATGTAAGACAAAATACTATTAATATAGCATTTGCAATTTTCTTTAACATATATGTTAAAAATACAAAATCTCTTATAGTTAATTCTAGCTGACTTGGTATGCGTATAACTTAAGAATAATGATGTGCACATTTAAATAAATCAACATGATGTGACATCAACAATAATCAATAGACAAGTTCATAAATATATTCTTTTAAAAAATTGATCTCGTCCATGTCTATAACTTTGAAAATATAAATTGATAGACCTCCACTAGTTAATGATAACTATTAAGTACTATAATGTTTAATTAATTAATTTCCTGTCGTTTTTTAGTTAGCAACTAATGCAAAGCAAGCAATTCAGATAAAAAAAAGGATAAAATAAAATTTATTTTGTGTGCAATGTAATGTGATGCTAAGAGGTTAATTAGTTATCTCAGTCCCTCACAACAAGTCAAGTATAATACAAATAAAAAAAGTTACAAATATACTATGTATGTTTTGTGTGTAACTGTCACCATTGTATAACTTGAAGAGTTTCCTGATGCTAGAGAAGATTACAAGTGCCACTTCGATATCAAGAGAATGAACAACTCACAAACGTTCTTCGTCAATCCATTGCACTTCTTTCAAAACATTACTTGGTTAATGCTTTCCATCTTTTTAATTTTTTATAGTGTTCATAAGATTTTAAGTGGATTCTAAACATGTTGACCTTAAGTCTTGTACACTTTTGCATTATGCCTTCTCGAAGATAAGCAGCTTTGAGATTACTATTACTATTTCTATACATATTCTTACATTGAGGCACACGTACCACAAAGTTTCTTTCCAAATCTTGTTGCAAAGTCTTCTTCTATACATTGTTAGAAAATGTTCACTCTATCAACAATGCTTTTTTCACTACAACTTAATTATCAAGAAGGTGTCTTTTATATACTTGAAGGAACACTTGCTTTGTTAACATCAGAAAGGTGGCGGTCTCCTTAGAAATAGGGATATGTAGGACTCATCCTTAACATTCTTTATACATTTGTACACCGAGTTTTCTTTTGGTAACATCTCTCTGAATGGCTTTATCCCTATATCTTTTGATAAAGTCTAGCATACTTTCATTATTCTTTGACTTGACACAACCAAAGTTTGTTATACGAAATACTCTTTCCTTTCTAAGAACTTTTCACAAAACTCATTGACCAACTCCTCCAACGTCGCTATGAAGTTTGACTTTAACTTAGCATACCATGTGAATATATCCTCTTTACTATCTCATAATTGTTCTGCTGGCTCCATTTCCATGTCACACTCTGATGAATCCATATTTTTACTGATATTTTAGCATAATTCTAGCTCATTTAATAAGGAAAATATATGAAGAAAGCAGAAAAACTCAGAAAAAGAGAATGATTGAAAGTTTTATTTCAATTTGTAGTTATTTTCGCATTTGTAGAATTTATGCTTAGTTCTTAAGGAATTTATCTTGTTTTTGAAGGAATAATCTGAGCAAAAGTCATGGAAATGAATTATCAATGGAAAGGAAAAGGAAGAATGGCAATGTTGGACTCCAAAATATAAGAATTATGGGATGCAGCCTGGGCGTGATCACTATTGTTAGTGAAAGTGATCATTCCAGAGCCTAAAAGAGAAGAAGAGCCTGTGCGTAATCACTTTTATTTACAAGAGTGAACGTTGCCAGTGTGCGTTATCACTTTCGCCAACGAAAGTGAGCGTTCCAGAGGCACTTGTATCAGGACAGCTTGCGCGTGGTTACTATTACTCACGAAAGTGATCACGTGCAGCCCTTGACCTCCTGCGTTGCCACTATTATGAATAAAAGTGAATGTTCCAGAGAAGCCTTCAACTCTGCAAGTTGCGCGTGGTTACTCTTGCTCTTGAAAGTGAACACGCGTACTACATAAAACTTCTGCGTGGTTACTCTTGTGAAGAAAAGTGACAACGCCCAGAACTGGGGTTTCTTTATATACATGATTGAAGTGCAAAAACTGGGATCTTTTGCTCATTTTTTGTTTTGTTAGTTAGATTCTCGTTGAGAGAGAGTGGAGAGAAGATTGGGGTCGAAGCTTGAAGCTCCAAGAAGAGGGATCGGATTGGAGCTCGTGGCCATGGCTGCTCTGCATTCTTCTTCATCTTCTTCTTCTTCTTTCTCTGTTTTTGTTGCAATGTGTGCTTAATTTCCCATAGTTAGGGGTTTATGGAACTCGAATTGATGTATTGATTCGACTTTATCTTCTAAACTTTAAGTTCTTGGATTAATTGAGTTGTTAATTATGCTTTTCATGCAATCTTTGAATGGAAATTCATTTGATTAATCAAGAGGAATCTTTACCAATGAGAATTGGATTGTTTGCTCCGATCTGAATTGGCAACCAGAGTTTAGGGATTTCTTAGGGATAAGGAGACCTAATTCTGCAATCTTATAGTTCTAATTCTTAATGCAACCTGAAATTGAATCTCACCTAAGGGATTAGGGAGGTTTAGTGGATTGTTAGGGTCAATGAGTTAAGGAATTAACCTTTGGCTAGGTATATGTGAAACTGATTGTCAATTATTCAATTGCTTGAATGTTTAGAGGATTTAATTGGATTGATATTGATATTCTTGTGAAGTAAATTCCTAACTATCCTTCATTGCTATTTCATTTCATCACAAATCTTATACTCTGTTTTTCTGCAAGTTCTTTACTTTTGATTGCTCTGATTATTGCTTTTAGATGATACAATTCTCTTCCCAAATTCGTATGGCTCAAATGGTTATTTTTCTGTGAAGTGATAATTGAGTTCCTAATTCCCTGTGGAGATGATACTCAGATTTTAAAATTACTCATTATTTGCTGCAATCCTAGTGCACTTGCTAGTGTTTAGATTGCAAACAACACACTCCTTTTCCCTTATCTCTTTCACGAGCCAGTGACATATCTCCTTACGTGTATTTGGAGAATTGATTCCCACATGTGTTTCATTATTTTAATGGTGTAGAGTGTTACTGTTGTTTTGGCCTAAATGTTCGTGCTTGCAATCTCATTATAACTTCATTAAGCTTTGTTGGCTAGTAATAAGGGAGTTAAGAACGACTAGTGGTACGTTTACTATGGGAATACCTTCTAATGGCTCTTTAAGCAGTGAGACAAACCTTTTTTTTAGCATCTCTTTATGAGGAAACTTTTGTGGCTGACTCGTTATAATGAAGGTCTGCATCGATATTCTTTTTTCGTGGAAGAAGTTGCAAATTGGGGCAGAGACTTGACTTGCTTGAAATGAATGGTTATTAACCAAATAAAAACAAAGTATCCTTTCTTTCTACAATTACGAAAACATCCTTTGAATGGAAAATGTCATGATCAAATTAGGCCTTAATTTACATATAAAATAAAAAGTTTTGTTTAGACTCAGTTATTAGGGCTGAGTTTAAACAATCACAAATAAACACGTGAATTAACATATAATGTAAGAAGTTATTTCAATTTAACATTTAATCATTAAGTTTGTTGAAGAATCAACCAAACTCAAACAAGATTTTTTGATTTGAGGCAGTGTATTGAACCAATAAACTGGTTAAAAGAAACGGTAAACAGAAAGCTAAACGAGGAGGGAACCCTAAAATCTAGCAAGCAAATATAGGTAATTGAATTGCAGCAGTGTAAAAATTTTGCTGTTGGGTAACAGCTAGCTAGCCTTGAAGAGTATTTTGGTAATATACACCCAAGCTAAGGCACTTGTGTGGATCTTAACATAAGAAGTTGCGAAGACAAATTCCACGTGCCTCACAGATATCATAAATACACCTCTGTCTCCTGTGCTTACCGACATTAGTATTACTCACTCATCTACCTGTCTCTGAGTCATGGCTCATTAGAAAGTGAAAACAAAATACTCACAGAAGAAAAAGAAGAAGAAGAAGAAGAAGATAAGGGTGAACTGAGGTCAGTGAATACAACTATTCAAGTTTGGTGTTGTCGTTCATTTCCCATTCTAAGCAGCGCAATGGGCAAAACGACGCTGGATTCGGGATGGCTTGCAGCTAGGTTCACTGAGGTTCATCTCACTGGCACTCAACTCACCACCACTCACCCTCCCTCTGCCTCCACCTCACCGTGGATGGAAGCTCTCGTTCCTGGAACGTAATGTCTCTCTTTCTCTGTCTCTGTAGCTGCAATGCTGCATCCTACATGCACTGTTTACTTTCATTTTTTATTGGTTGTGTTATGCTAATGTTTCTTGTGAAAGTGACTGCTTTGAAGTAACCTTAGTTAATGAAGTGTTTTTTTGTTGATTCAGTGTTCTGGCGACCTTGGTGAAGAACAAAATGGTGCCTGATCCTTTTTATGGACTCGGAAATGAGGCAATCTTTGATATTGCTGATTCTGGAAGAGACTATTATACCTTCTGGTTCTTTACAACTTTTCAGTGTAAGCTGGTACGGATTCTACTCTCTCTCTGTCTCTTTAAACAATTTTAGATTTTTAATGTAATGTGATTTAATTTTGATTTGGTTTCTGGTTTGATGGACATTGCTAAGTGCTGACTACTTGACCCTTTGCAGGCAAGCAATCAGCATTGTGATTTGAACTTCCGTGGAATCAATTACTCTGCTGAGGTTTATTTAAATGGCCACAAAATGGTCCTTCCAAAAGGAATGTTTCGGAGGCATTCTCTTGATGTTACTAATATTGTTCATTCTGAGGGTAGTAATCTGCTTGCTGTTCTTGTTTACCCTCCGGATCATCCTGGGAGCATTCCTCCTGAGGGGGGACAAGGCGGTGATCACGAGGTCCGAAATTCAATTAATAAATCCAACTTGTTAATTTTGTTCATTTTTATTATTTTATTTCATGTTGTGTGGACGTGTCAATTATCTATTCAAGTGGTCGATGACTTCTATAAACTGTTGAGTTTTAAGAGTTAGAAACAAGGAGCGAGGAAGAGTGAGTGATGCTTGTAGAATATATAAGTCATGTTTTTTGTTCTTTTGTGTAGATAGGAAAGGATGTGGCCACACAATATGTTCAAGGTTGGGATTGGATAGCTCCTATAAGGTGAAATTGTTTTTACTTGTGTGGTAACTAATTTTATTTTTGGTATATATATCGTTGCATGGTAACAAACTAGTGATCTCCTTGTCATTCTAACATCAATTAAGAATCAATGAATTTGATGTTTTTATGTGATTAAATAATTGGAATATATATTCCCATGACAACGTGGAGACCATTTTACTCTGTCATTAAGTTTCACTCACATTAAAAGAGACCTTTTGATTAGCTGGATTTCTGAAAATTTAATTTTTGACTGAGTTCAATAGTGTCATATCTTGTGCGATATATGTAGCCGACCTTACCTAGTAGGATAAAGCTTAGTTGTTGTTGTATTAAGTTTCACTCACCATAAAAGTTGATGTAAAGGACATAATGTTGACCTGAAAAGGAAAAATAAGACATCAAATAAGTAGAAGCAATGAAGCATACATTATGTGACATATGGCACTAAATTTCATTTGGATATGTTATTCAAAATTTCCTTTGATGACTTTGTGATGACCTCTATGCACAAAAAAGGGAAAATAAAATATAGAGCATTTTGGGCATTGCTTGTAGACTGAGTTTTGTAGAGTTTCTGAACCATGAAGAAGCATTATAAAGTAAACTGTATCAATAACTATTGTAAGTATTTAATTTGTTTGCAGAGATAGGAATACTGGAATATGGGATGAGGTTTCCATTTCTATTACTGGGGTGAGTTGTATTAGATGCTTTTTTAGTTCCTTTCAAAGCCTCTATTATTTGTTTATCATGCAGTTAAAATTTACCATTGAGACCAATTATTAAAGCTTGTTTTTCCTACTCTTCATGTTTCTCTTTTCAATGTACTGTCTTTGCCCTTTGCTATTTACTATTTACCCCCAAAGAAAAAGAGCTTTAGATTTTCATTTATATATATTCTTCAATTCATATTAAATATTACTGAACTCCTCTAGATCCAACCATATATTGCAACGATGATATACAACTTGAGGAGTCACTAAGATGTCTGGAAAACAAAATCAGAATATTGCAGAGACACGAGCTAAACATCATAACTGCTTTCTTGATTTTTCTTTTCATGCATTCTATACATTTTCTCAATCTGAGCAAGCATTTTTTGAGAGTTGATTTGTAGTTGATTCTAGCAGTTCTTTGTTAGGATGATTCTGGTGTATGTGTTTGGGTGCAGCCAGTAAAAATAATTGATCCCCACTTGGTGTCATCATTTTTTGACAATTATAAGAGAGTATATCTACATGCCACAACTGAGTTGGAAAACAGGAGCTCCTGGACTGCGGAGTGCTCTATGAGCATCCATGTGACAACGGAAATTGAGGGGAGCATTCACTTAGTAGAGCAGCTTCAAACTCAGAATCTTTCAGTTCCTGCAAGGTCACGGGTGCAATATACATTTCCTGAGGTCAGTGACAGCATTTGTTCTGCTTAAGACAAAGTTTAATAAACTGTATGTATGTACCTGTATAGACTTTTAAAACATTTGAAGAACTTAATTATTAATTCAAGATATCTTTATAAAAAAAAGATTGTACTTTAAATTTTTCTTATTTCATACATTATTGTCTTGGTATATGACATGTATCATTTGTTGGTATTGCTATGTTTCTAGGGCTGCATTTGTGCAAACTTGTTTCTATGGCTTATGTCACATTTCTTTCTTTCTTTCTTTTCTTTTGCAAGTTGTCAAAGTATGCGATCCTGGATTGATAAGCTTTTATAGCCTCATTAATCATTATACTATTGATCCTGTGGACTTGTGTAATTTGAGGTTTATCACAACTTTTCAAGTGCTAATGATCTGCATTGGCAGCTCTTCTTCTACAAGCCAAATTTATGGTGGCCCAATGGAATGGGGAAGCAATCTCTGTACAATGTTATTATTAACGTTGATGTTAAAGGATTTGGTGAGTCTGATTCATGGGGCCATTACTTTGGATTCCGCAACATTGAGAGCCATATTGATGATGCTACTGGTGGAAGGTATTATGATTTCTTATACTTCTTCAATATAGTAATACTTTACCTTTTCCTTAGTAGAATTAATTCAAACTTTAAACTGTTTTGATAGATGTTTTTCTCCATGTTTTCATAGGTTGTTCAAAGTCAATGGAGAACCAATATTTATACGAGGGGGTAACTGGATATTGTCTGATGGGCTACTGCGACTGTCTAAGAAGCGATACAATACAGACATTAAGTTTCATGCAGATATGAATTTTAACATGCTTCGATGCTGGGGTGGTGGACTCTCTGAAAGGCCTGAGTTTTATCATTATTGTGACTATTATGGTCTTCTGGTAAGATGTACTACACCCTCATTCTTGCTTACATGTGCACCTTAATATTCTTTTTTCCTTTGTTATATTTTTTTATGCATTTATTGCATTAGTACTGCTGTGCAGTGTGCCTATGTGGTTTATTAATCTTCCTTTCCTTTTTGAGTACCTTTGCATAGATCATAGATGTAGCAGTTTGTATGAAGCTTGAATAGCTCCATCATTGTTATTAAAGCTGGTTAGATTTATGAGATCAGATGATTTTCAATACTGGGATATCCAGAGCCTGTGCTTAAATCTCAACATGTCATTTTATGAAAAAAAAAGAAGTAGAAAAAACTCTTATAAGTGCTGCAGCAGCTAGACCAAATTATCACCGTTGATTTACTAGTTTAGAATTAATACATCATCATCAGATCACCTTGGTCCCACCCATTATTTTAGGTATGTTACATTAGTGGAAGTTTTGATTTTGATAATTGATCATATTACTGGTAAATCTTGTAGGTATGGCAAGAATTCTGGATTACTGGGGATGTTGATGGACGTGGTATCCCAGTATCGAATCCAAATGGTCCACTGGACCATGATCTTTTCTTGTTTTGTGCTAGGGACACGGTCAAGCTTCTTAGAAATCATCCTAGTCTTGCCCTGTGGGTGGGAGGAAATGAACAAATTCCACCAAATGATATAAATGCTGCTCTGAAAAATGATCTGAAACTTCATCCTTATTTTGAACAAGTACGAGAGAAAGGAAAACCCCTAGGTGACTTGTCCCCAAGGTTGGGGGATCCTAGCCAGTATCTTGATGGCACGCGGATTTACATAGAAGGATCATTATGGGATGGGTTTGCAGATGGGAAGGGGAACTTCACTGATGGACCTTATGTAATTCAAAATCCTGAAGATTTCTTCAAGGGTAGCTTTTACAAGTATGGATTCAACCCTGAGGTTGGTTCTGTAGGAATGCCAGTTGCTGCTACAATAAGAGCAACAATGCCTTCAGAGGGATGGCAGATACCATTGTTTAAGAAACTTTCCAATGGTTATATAGAAGAAGTTCCAAATCCCATATGGAAATACCACAAATACGTTCCATATTCAAACCCAACCAAGGTTCATGATCAAATTCAGCTTTATGGAGCTGTAAAAGATCTTGATGATTTTTGTTTGAAGGTAAGAGATAACTTCATCCAGGTGGTCATTTATGATGCATTTTCAATCCTCCGGTTATGTTCTGTTTTTCATTTTTATTTTTTATGGTATAATCTTCTCAGGCTCAACTAGCTAACTATATACAATATAGAGCTCTTCTGGAAGGATGGACTTCTCACATGTGGACAAAATATACAGGAGTATTAATTTGGAAGACACAAAATCCTTGGACTGGTCTGAGAGGTCAATTTTATGATCATCTACTTGACCAAACAGCAGGTTTTTATGGTTGTCGATGCGCTGCAGAGCCAATTCATGTACAGCTTAATCTGGCTACATACTTTATAGAGGTAAGGAACTGAATTAAACTTCTATTTTTATGTGTTGGGAATGAAACTGAAACATCATCTAACAATTTGAAACACTTTTTTTACTTTATAAATTGAAAATTGAGAGCAAGTGAAAAAGATTACAAGAGTTCTAAACCGGTGAAAATTGGAATAATCACCACAACTTCCTATGCCAATTTTTTGATGGTCCAGTGATGAACAGTTTCTTAGATTTTTTCTTTCATTTTACTTCTTAAAACAGGTTGTTAATACTACATCAGAAGAATTGTCTAGTGTAGCTATTGAAGCTTCAGTGTGGGACCTTGAAGGCACATGTCCATACTACAAAGTTCATGAAAATCTCACTATGCTGCCAAAAAAAGTAACTCCTATTGTTGAGATGAAGTATCCGAAGTCAAAAAATCCTAAGCCAGTCTACTTTCTTCTTCTTAAATTGTACAGCATGTCAGATAATAAAATTTTGTCACGAAACTTTTATTGGCTGCATCTTCCGGGTGGAGATTACAAGCTGTTAGAGCCGTATAGGAAGAAGAAAATACCTCTCAAGATAACTTCCGAGGTTTTCATTGAAGGATCCACTTATGAACTTCAAATGCATGTGCAAAACGCATCTAAGAGACCAGACTCTAAAAGTTTAACATTTGAGCACAGTTCAACAGCTAAACAAAGCAATAGTTGTTTAGTTACAGACTCAATGGAAACTGTACGTAGTGGGGCTGGAAATGAACACGAAGTTGGTTGGTTTAGGAGGATACACGAATGCTTTGCTGGGAAAAGTGATGGTTTAAAGGTTTCTGAAGTTAATGGACAAGACACAGGTGTTGCTTTCTTCCTTCATTTCTCTATTCATGCTGCAAGTAGGGAACACAAGGAAGGGGAAGACACAAGAATTCTCCCAGTTCATTACTCAGATAACTATTTTTCACTGGTGCCAGGAGAGACCATGACTATTAAAATATCTTTTGAGGTTCCCCCGGGTGTTAGTCCTCGAGTTACTCTGCATGGATGGAATTACCACGGACAAACCATACATGGAGCTCTTTAATGACGTTACAGTCAATCTTGTGAACTAATCAACTCTCTGTACTTAAAGTGCATCATGAGAGAACTTCATGAGTTTTTTTTTTTTTTGTTTCCAATGACTTACAAAAAAGTCAACATCGGCAGACAACATTCGAGGATTCATATTTCCCATTGTATGTCACAGATAAGACCATGATAGGTTGATATTTCCAGTGCGTTGTTTTTCAGTCTGTGCAATAAAAAGGAAGGGCGAGATTCTTAAACCATTGTAGAAAGAAGTGCAATTTTTAAACATTCTATACAATTTTAATGGTTTGATCGTTCCTTTTAAATGAACTTTCTTTGCTAAAAAGAAGTGTTGCTCACTTGGCTTTCTTCGTCTATGGTGCCCTTTTAAGTTTGGTAATTTTCTCTGTTTTTAGTAGGGATTCTTGCATAGTTGCTGTCGTTTTTTTTTAACTAAACGCTCGTCCTTTTTTTTTTGGTTTCAATTTAGCTTGGAGCCGTTTACAGGATCAAGCTGTCTCAACGAGACTGAGTATCTTTTGAGTGCTAAGGCTCTTGGGAATGGAGTGAAGGTTATGATATTCCTCAATCATTTTTTGACTTGTAACTTGATAATGAGTTAATTTTATCTGTGATTGAAAATTTCATTATTCTTCTAGCCGATTGTTAGCGTTTGGCAAAATAAAAGCATTTTCCTATACAAAGTAGGGATAAACACTTAACAAAACTTGGCAGTTGGCATAAAGTCAAATACAACATAATATGTATACATGCATTATAGTATATGATAAAAGCTGTATGACTTCTAAAACTAATTTGGAGAAGTAAACATAGAATTGACATGAATGGGGGCAGGATGCACTATTGATGAGAACGAGTATGGAAGACCATCATCATCAATCATCAAATAGCCTTCATGAACCGGCTAATTGAAGAGAAGATGCCTGCCGCTTTGTCAAGCAAGCCTTGCCCTTGCTCTGACTTCTGTTCTTCATTGCCAAATAGAAGCTGCACCATATTGATAAGGATACCCAAGAGATTTTAATAAATTATCATATTAATTTTAAGGATGTAAGCATATCAAGGTCAGTGACCCTTTTCCTTTTTCTTTTTCCTTAGGTTGGGTTAAGGGTCTTTTCACTGTAAGGTATTCATTCACCAACAAATTTGTTGTCTTACCTCACTCTATAATGATGTTTTTCCTTCTATTTAAAAGTTTTTTTAGAAAAGCCGGCAAAAGGAATAATGGCTTTCTCAACTATGTAGATACAAAATGGGTGTATTGTATCTTTACTATCCGGCAAGGTAGTTTAGAATTGAAGCTACTGACCTCAATATCTTCAGAATCAGGACGGTTGACAAATTCCTTGGCAAGCAAATATCTATCTGGTCTATCCTTGTCATCACTGAACACTTTCCACATTCTGAGTGTGATCAACAAAACAGGAACCACACAACAAATCATAAATAGATTATGCTTTACAATTAATATTTGGCGCCAGCAATTATGGCGGGCCAAAATCTTTCACATAGGGTTAACAGTGCAAAATTCACAATTTTTATCTTCACGGAAGCAGAATACAATATTGAATCATGCCCAGATTGCACTCAAACATGTAGAAATAAAGTGAATCAAACTATCCACTTTTAAATCCAAAATTAATTTTTTGTGACTAGTTTTGGTTGGACTAGGCTAAGAGTTAACTATGGATGTAGACTATTTGAAAATTGAGTTATAGAAATCAAAACAGGATGCCAATATGATCGATATTTATATATAATAACCTCAAGGTAGGAAAAGAAAGACCATACCCTGGATAACACCTAAAGATTGCACCAAATGGCATAGGTCGCATGAAATAGACAGTTGTAAAGGTGCTGTACAACAAAAGATCAGAATTTAGTAGTCTGATGTAATCAGAATAAACCAATTCTGCAAAATAAATTGCATTGAAAATAAGAAAGCGCTAGAAAGGAACTTAATACAGATAGTACTAGAAAAATAACGAAAACAAAAATCCAGCTCCAGTTTATGTAGATAATATATTCATTCAGTTGAAGCTAAAGAAGTAAACCATTAATACAGATAGCTCAGAAATTGCACCTTAGGAAGTAGCGCCTTAACTTCCGGACATTAACTCCAACCCCAACATCTTCACTAACCAAACGTGGATTCCACATGATAAGGGGCTTAGGCTGCCAATATATACATAGTTTGAAGGAAAATTATAAATATTATAATCAAACAGAGTGAGGCTGCTATCTTGCAGTCTTGATATGAGAAGTATTATTAGTTCATAATCCCTTGCCATTAGTTCAGAACTCTGATGCACATATAAGCAGCTTTCACTTATTGCTTTCTCTCTTGATGAGGAAAGTTTATTGCATTGTTCAGTAGATGGATGTTTAGATTTCAATCAATTTAGAAGAGGAGAGTTTGGGGATTTACTGGATCATTTGAGAGATTGGATGCAATTCTCTCTACATATTCTAACATCTGATAATCAGGAACAATCATAACCACCATCTCATCGTCACTTTCTACAGGCTTTCGGTCACTTAAGCTGGATAAACAGCAAAAGGAACTGATCATAATATAGCTATATCATGACTATAAATACAGAGGGAAAAAAAAAAATTCTGGACCAAATTGCAACAGCATAGCCATCAAGCACATACATGCAAAAGTCAGAATCAAATATTTGATCGTATATCCTACAACTATTTTGCCAACAGAATAAAACATGAAGCATTAATCAATGTGTTGGAAATCACCTTGCAAATCTAAATTGAGCATCTTTCCACCGATATTTTAGAAGTGCTGCTGCACCAGCATCTGGAAATATGGCTTTAACTCTCTAGCAATCAAACTCATGAAACTTAGAAACTGAACAACTTAAAAAATGCATCAATGCACATTGTATTGAATTCATCATGAAGCACCATAATCATAGAAGATAATATGCAGAAAAACCAGTATTTGTACAATTAGCATCCAGTTAGTGAATACTTATGTGCAGAAAAGTCAGTAATCGGCACAACCATCTCTTTTGTGATCCCAAATGAATTTTGGAGGATGCTAATACTGTCCTCTAAAATTTTCAAGTTCTATTTCTGACCTCTTGATAGCGAATTACTAAACAATTCATGATACCACGTAAACTGATATACTAGCTGCCTACTGCGCTACAAAGGAGACTATTGAAGTAGGACGCTAAAAATGGCATAAACATGCTTGTACATCCAGTGGTAGAGAAGTTCAAAAGAAACCAATTCAACTTAAATGAACATAACACATGGAATGACATCATGGAGAAATATACTAGTAGGTATAAGTTAGGAAATGGAGAAATCATTTTGAATTAAGAAAACCCTTCATATACTTCATGCACTAAAAGTTTATAACTCTTAGAAACATTCCACTAACCTGGAATTTTGTTTCATCAATGAGTGTATCCAAAAAAATCCTTGACAATTCCCAGAGTTCCACCTGTGCCCCTTCGTCATCCAAAAATTGCAGTTGGGGGATTAAAAGTTCAACCTGTCATAGACGGATAAAAAAAATTAGCGTATGAAGCATGTGGTACCATGCACCTGAAAGAACAATTTCTAATTTTGACTGACAAATTAATCCGCCAATTAAACTGCATTCTAGAAAGCAACATTTTCTAAGACTTAACTGCCTTTGCTAATCATTTAGTTACATCATACATGAGATACAAAATAATGAAAAATTTAATTTTGATCTTACTTTTGGTCACCTCAAACAAGTTGAATTTACAAAGTTGTTGATCTTAAAAAGGTTAAGATAATTGGGCTTCTTAGAAGGATTGCAATACTTTGAAAGTCTTCAACGCAGGGTTTAATAAGTCAAAAATAAAAAAATCTGAAGTCACTCAAACTAACTTCAACTTGGAATGTGTGAAATAAATAAAGAGGCTTGAAATTTTGGTACATACTATGGCTCTCATCCCCCCTGAAATTATAAAAGAAGCTGCGGCCTCACTTGATTGCCGCACTGCACCCTCCAAGTCTGAAGGCAAACAACTGAAACAGAAAGCAAAAAAGTCAAAATTTTTTTATACTCATTGGAATGTATATCTGACTCCTGCATTCTACCAACTTTGAACTTCCTATTCACATATGACTTCAAAACATGGTGTGACTAAATTGATGAACAGACTAGACCACAAAACGGCACAAACATTCTGAAGAAGAATGATGTTTGAGTTTCTAGAACACAACTCAAAGCAAAACAGCCAACGCAAAACAAAGCTTGTATATTTAATCCTGAAGATAAGATTGCTATGCTATTTATGGAAAATATAACTCTGTCTATCCACTGTGGTCTGAGACTTGCAACACCTAAATTGAAAAAAGAACATAATTTACAAAGCTCAAATTGTGAAGTAGCCATACCTGTCATCTTCCTCATCATCCTCAACAGAATTTTCTGTATTTTCTAATGAGAACGAAGGCTCAGCCTCTTGGGAAGGTTCGCTTTGGAATTTCTCAAACTTGGCAAAAACTCTGGAGCTTGAGCTTGCAGGGTGAAGGGAAAGGCCATTGTAAAGTAGAGGGTGTGAGAAGGATAAGGAAAAACGAGTGGCTGAGGTTGGAAGGGATATTGAAGGATGGTAGTTAAAGTGGAAGTTGCTGGTTATGCTTGAAGAAGCCATTCAACTTGTTCCTGTTAATCTGTTCCTTCGCCAAAGGCCATGGATATTGATGAATATTGCAAATTAATGCCTACTTGGTATGATCAAGTGCAGAGTCTAAGGTATAAACTGCTCTTCCTCGCTGGCTTTTAATTTAATTTAATTAGTTCTACACGTTTTACGTTTTAGCATCCAGTTAAGGTACAAATTTAACGCAGTTCCAAATACCCAATAATCGTTTCTGAAATACAAGCCATATATTTTTATTGGTTGGCTAATTTCTTTAGATTTGAACCTGATTTTCAAATGTGCAAGTTTGGTGTTTAAAAACTATATAATTTTAACCATATAATTACCGGTTCATTTGCGGTCGAACCATTAAATCTACCAACACCTTTACCGTTTCGGTTTTAAAAACCATGGGTATTACTCTCTCTTTTTTTTTATTCACACTACTATATATGTATTTTTTAAATAATAATTTTTAAAGTGTGTTTAATATATTTTAAAAGTTCAATTTTGAAAGGCATTTGTAAATCACATATAGAATTTAATCTTTGAAAGATATAAAATCATTTCCAAAAATTTATTTTTAAAAGTAATTTGTATATAATTTCTTAAATTTAATTTTTAAAACATATTCAATGTTTTAAAAAAAATTAATTTGTATATTAAATGTTTAGAACAGGTGATCTCTTTATTTTGTTGGGATTACTTTTCGTTTTTTCTTTTTTTCTATTTTGCCTGGTAGTTTTTTAGTTTGGGTTGCCCATCAACCATGGAGGCCCATCGTCGGGCCCAAAACTAACGTCGGTGTTATATACGCTCCGGTGAATTTTATATAGCCGTTGTAATTTCAAACATTGAAATCTCATGAACAAAAGAACCCGATACCCATTTCATCAGCATACACACACCCTCTTTCTCTCGCGCTCTGAAAGATCTTGCAATTGTTTATCTTTCTTCTCCCAGAAGCCATGAACGGTACTCTCTCTCTTTCTTTCCCCTCACGAATCTATTGAATTGCTTCGTTCTATAATGCGACTCAACTGTTTTTGCAGATCGAACCATTCAAATTCAAATGCTTGCTGAAAAATTCCATCGCTTCGTTCTTGACTGCGAACTCCAGCAGCCGTCAATCGCTGACCACTCAGGTTCCCATGCTATTTTCTATTCAATTTTCCGTTGGCATTTGGAAGCATGCAAAACAAAATAAATATTAATTGGAGTATTGGACCATTTCCTTCAATAGTCTCAGCCAAAATTAAGTTATTAGTCGTTTATTGATTTTTGGAATATCATCAGATATTGTATCGAAGCAAGAAAAGGAGAACGCTGACTGCATGGATGAACACAGTTTGTCCAGTGGAATCCATGAAGTTTCTCCTGATAAAGGTCATACACTTCCCATATTGAAGAAAATCATTGATACGAGTACAAAAATTCAGGTAAATCGTTATTATTGGTTTAAAACCACGTTGAATCTTATCTCTTTCTTTTCCCTTAAAGTTATGGATTCTCAGTTCTTGTTCTTTTTTCGCATAAAGCTTACCTGAATTTTATTATTCGTGCAACAGGATTTGAAGAAGCAGCATGTGGTCTTGTCTGATGAAGTGAAACTAACTATCGAATCTTTTCCGGGACCTGATGTTTTGAAGTCTGTTCAGCTTCTAGGTATGGCTCTGGTAGAAAACTAAGAAAAGTTGAATATACTCTCGTTCTTTTATTTTAGTTATATGATTAATACAATAGATTATGGGATTTTTATTTGGTACTAGGTTCTGAATATGAACTCTTGAAAAGAAAGTACCTGGAGGAGTCTTCTGAGCGTAGGCGGCTTTACAATGAAGTGATTGAACTCAGGGGAAATATCAGAGTTTTCTGCAGATGCAGACCATTAAATGAGAGTGAAATGGCAAACGGGTCCGCGTCTGTTGTCAATTTTGAGTCTTCTTCTGAGAATGAACTTCAAGTCATTTGCTCAGATTCTTCTAAGAAGCAATTTAAGTTTGATCACGTATTTAGGCCTGAAGATAATCAAGGTACAAGAGAAGTTACAACTTTTGTTAGGCTTGCAATGAAGAATTTTTTTTCCGGAAAATGATTAAACGTGAATGTATTATTTTATCCTGCAGAGGCCGTTTTTCAGCAAACCAAACCCATTGTTATATCAGTATTGGATGGCTATAATGTCTGCATATTTGCCTATGGGCAAACTGGAACTGGTAAAACATTTACAATGGAGGGAACACCAGAACACAGAGGAGTTAACTACAGAACCCTAGAAGAATTATTTCGGATAACAGAAGAGAGACAAAGGGTAATTAAGTATGATTTGTCTGTTAGCATGTTGGAGGTATACAATGAGAAGATAAAAGATCTCTTGGTGGAAAATTCTACCCAACCTATGAAGAAGTGAGTTCTCAGATCTCTTGGAGGACTTGGCATTGTAGCTTTTAGTTCTTTTCTTTTATATTTAAACAGCCATTTTCATGTTATGTTAATAAAAACAAGATCTGAGAATTCCTGTGACGTGTTGATTTACTTGGATAGTCTAAAATGAAACATGACATTATAGGTTTATTTGTTCTAAACATGACATTCTTATGAGCTGCATGGTTTTTAATCATTTCTGCATTACAAGTAGATTTCCTTGAAGCGGTTATATTTCTTAACTAAGCCACCAGTTTTTCTTCCCTCTACCACACCTACATGTATGAAAATTTCATGTATAAAACGTTCCCAAGAGTGTGTCACTGATGAAGAAAAAAATTTTTAAATTTCAGATTGGAGATAAAGCAAGCTGCAGAAGGAACCCAAGAAGTCCCTGGACTTGTTGAAGCTCGTGTTTATGGAACCGAAGATGTGTGGAAAATGCTTAAGACTGGAAACCGAGTCAGATCTGTTGGATCCACCTGTGCTAATGAGCTTAGCAGCCGTTCTCATTGGTATATCTTAATTCTTACGGATAAACTTAATTCATGTCTGTACTTCATATTTACTTGTGAACTTAAGTGTTTGTATTTTATATTTTTGAAGATCGTAATTTTCAATTTCTTAAATATTTTTATCATATTAAATGATTGTTATTTTCCTGGAATGTCATTTTTGAAACCGAGGCAGTAGCTTCTTTGTGTCAGTAGATATAATGAAATTATCTCGATGAAACTATTGGTCTTGGTACAGAAGTTATTTCACATTATTGATTTTTGATAATGAGAAAGAAGTGGTTTTACATGTACTCATGCAGCTTGTTGCGAGTAACTGTAATGGGGGAGAATTTAATCAATGGCCAGCGAACAAGAAGTCACCTTTGGCTAGTAGACTTAGCTGGTAGTGAGCGCATAGGAAAAACTGAAGCTGAAGGAGAAAGACTGAAGGAATCTCAATTCATAAATAAGTCTCTTTCAGCGCTCGGTGATGTCATCTCTGCCCTTGCTTCTAAATCATCCCACATCCCTTACAGGCAAAATCTCGTTTACTCTCTTAAACACATTCGCACAGAATGATCCTTTATCTCACTAATATTTGTGTTTTCTGTTTGAGACAGGAACTCGAAACTCACTCATATACTGCAAAGCTCTTTAGGTGAGATTTCACTTCATCATTATGAATTTATGATCCTTTGAAAATGACGCCTTTGTGATTTGATTTCACTAATACATCTTTGATCCGGGGCTGAAATGCAGGAGGAGACTGTAAAACATTGATGTTTGTCCAGGTAAGTCCAAGTGCAGCAGACTTAGGAGAGACACTCTGCTCTCTTAATTTTGCTACCCGGGTTCGCGGAATCGAGAGTGGCGCAGCTCGCAAGCAAGTAGATCACAGTGAGGTGTTCAAGTACAAGCAAATGGTAAGCTAAAGTAAAATTGTTCTTTTAATAAGAATAAGTAATAACCGTGATTTTTTCAATTCCTGAAAATAAGAATTTTTTTCATAATTGAAGGCAGAAAAGCTCAAACAAGACGAGAAGGAAACTAAGAAATTACAGGATAACTTGCAAATGTTGCAACTCAGGCTTGCTGCAAGAGAACACCATTGTAGAACCCTTCAGGAAAAGGTATAATCTTCATGCAAGTAACCCATACAAGATGTCTTTTTTTCAAAGTGATATTTTGTAAATACATTCACAATTTCATGTCACATGATAGGTTCGGGACCTTGAGAACCAGATAGCAGAAGAGAGAAAAACCAGACTAAAGCAAGAAAGTAGATCGCTTGCTGCTATTTCAGCTCAACCTCCATCATTACAGCAGACAAATGCTCATAAAACCATGACAGATAAGAAGCCACCACTGAATCCTTCAAAACTGAGACTGCCACTGAGAAGAATAGCTAATTCGTTGCCTCCACCGTCTCCTCTTACTTCAAAGAGTTATACCGCATTCATGAATGGAAAGGAAAACTCTGCCAGAAGGAACTCAATGGCAACAAACAGAGAAGGCTTTGCAAAACCAAGACGCAGGGCATCCATTGCCGAGAGACCATCACCTTTACCATCATCATCACAGATCTTTCAGGCAAGGAGGCGGGTCTCCATTGCCATGAGACCACCTGTGTCTGTGCCATCAACAACACAGGTCCTTCAGCCAAGGAGAAGGGTCTCCATAGCTACACTGCGTCATGACACAACTTCTGACATGACAACTCCACTTCGTACCTCGGCCCTCAGATACACCGGTGGAAACAGTGTTGGGGGTCACCAATCACTGATAAGGAGCCAAAGGAAAGATAGGTATTCATGTTTGTTTGCTCCATTGCCGGAGTTGAGAGCATCAGTTGAGACAACACCGATGTGTGTTAGAAGTAGCAGCAAGTTCATGGGCAGTCCCACACAGCCAGTGTCAAGGCTGGGTTCCAGGCATCCAGCTATCGTTGCACTTCAACGGAAACCTTTAATCTGGAGTCCTCTCAAGCTGAGAGGGAAGAACAACAGAAAGCCATCACTCTTGCCATCTCGGCCAATCCAAATGTAGTAAACCTGTTTTCTCATAGTGACAAATACTCGAGTTTTGGAATTAATTCCAATGTGTACAATATGTTTATGTTTGGTTTAGAGAGGAAGGTGGGCAGGACATTTTTTAAAATGTTTTAACACACTTTTTATGTAAGTATTGTTAAAGTAATTTTTAAAAATTGATGGATCTATGAAATAAGTGTTTTTAATATATTGTTAGCATTTTCTTGGTTTATAGATCAACTTAGATCTATTTTTTTTCAAAGAATAACAAATACTCAGTCTTGATGATGATCAACCATACTTTTTTTATGGGCTTCAAGTTTTTAATCTTTTAAAAATTCATGAGGTCAAAAACTCTTTTGCATTCTATTTTTTTATTAGTGTTTCATGATTTTTTTAATTATTCATTTATGCAACATATAATTTGGCTCGTGAAATATAATATGAAGTAATTTTAGATGATGATGATGTAACGATATTTGCACCTTTTCATTTCTCTTTCACACTTGTAACTTGAATTCTGTTCAAAAATATTAAAATGTTGTTCATAGTATCTACAAAAGTAATACAAGTTAATAAATTTTAAAGAAACTTTATACGAATGTAGAACAGGTTTTGAAAAGATTAACTTGAATAAATAAATAAAAATCAAATAAAAATAGAAATTTTTTGAAAGATCAAAATTTTATTTTAATTTATTTCATGTCATAAATGTGAAGTTTTTTTTTTTTTTACTTTATTGACTTATTCTAAATTTTAAAAGTTGCAATAATTTCAAATTATAGGTGCTTGTTAGTATTGATCAATTCAATTGCTTCTTTCATTTCCGTGATTTTTCCCTCCCTTTTTTTTTTCTCTCTGTTTAATGTTTTCTCTATTTGTGAGTTTTATTTGGTAATTTCTTATCTTAAGTCATTTTTTTAGATTCTACTGTAATAGTTGTAATTACATAAATAATTTTGGAAAATAAAATTTGAAATCCTAAACTCAGGTGCCTATAAAATTTTGTTTTTTTATTTTTAAAAAGTATATATTAAAGTTTTATGTATAAATCTAGATTCTAATAATTATTTCAAGCTTCATTAAATATTTATTAATATTCCAATTTGCCAACTAAAACATTTTTTTTATCGTCCCAAAATAATCATGAGAGCAATTTAGTAGTTCTCTTAAATAAGTAACCATAACAACCCATTTTTTTATTTTTATGATTATTACTATAATTATATTATTTTGATATTATTATTTAAAATTTATTATTTGAGAAACATAATTTTTATTACAATTTTTTTAACACGTCTAAGGACACCAATATATCACATAATATAATGTATTGAAAATATTAAATACTATAATTTTTAATAGTTCTTTTTATTAATTTTGTTTATTATGTATCATTCAAGACATGTTAAAAAATCATAAAATATAATATACAGGATTAGTATTAAAAAAATTATTCAAACATCAAAACTCTTTTTAAGTAGATGAAAAATCCATCCAACATTGAAACAATTAAATATTTTAAAAAATATTTGTATTAATGGTTGAGATAATCTGACGTGCTTATTTTCAAAATATTTCAAAGATAATTAATTAGCATGTGATTTGTTTTGCTCTATTTTTATCAAAAGAAAAGCAACTTTTCAACTAAAAGTCTGCTTTATTAAAAAAAGAAACTTTGACTAATGAAACATGCCTGCATAATCAAGCTGGGGCCCAAGGAAAAGAAAAACGAATACAAAAATGAATTCCATATAGCCGTTGGCTTCCTGAGGATAGACAAAGATTTACTCGACCGTTGCAAAACAAGCCGTTGCTCAAGAGTTCATGGTTGTTTGACAAATTGACATCAACACTTAGGTGCCAAACTCTGAAACAAAAAGCAAGAGCTTTGGGGTCAGAGAGAGAGAGAGATAGAGAGAATTCAGATCCAATCTTTGGTTGGTTGGGTGGGCACTGGGTACTACAAGTTGGAGAGATCGTTCGAGTTACTGAAATTCCTGAGACCCACTTCGTGTTTGTTTTCATACCTCGGATATTCCAAAGATGGTTGCCAGAACCCCACCAAAGCAGAAGAGAGTGTTAGCCACTCTCAATCCAGTTCTCATTAAGGAAACACTTAACAAGGTAATCTTCTCTAATTATACTGCACTAGATAAATTTTGAATTTTGAATTTTAGTTGATTACCTGATCAATGAATTGTTGTGGGTCTTTGAAGGTGGATCAGTGCGTGGCTCGGCTGCAGGAACTTCAATACACGGTGACTGGTGGAACCAAGGTGGTGTCAGGTGTAAGTCTAAGCCCTCGCAGCACCAGAGGTTATCTCAGAACCAGTCTCAGGTGCAAGCAAGAATCAGCTAGGTACATTTACTTTTTGTTCACTTCAGGTTCTATTTGAATTTTACCAGATTTTTGCTTCAAACTTCTACTAGTTAGTTTTACTCAAATGGTGTGTGTATTCTTGCCATTTTGAAGGATCAAGAATGGTGCTCCAAGGAGATCTCCAGTGGGAAAGTTTCCAGCAAACACAGGTATTTTTGCTCTCTCTCTCTCTCTCTCTCAAAATCAAAGTCATTTTTACTTCTAATGAAATCTTTACTAGGACTTGCATGATCAAGACAACATGGGTAATAATCTGATACTTTCCCTTCACTTGTAAACCTCTATACAGGTGAATGGAGGAGAATGTCATTGCCTGCAATGCTTGTAGGCGAAACTGTCAGAGAAATATTGCAGGCAAGTCAATTTGCCAGAGAAATAGTTTCAGCAGTTGATAAGAAAACAGTTTCTGAGGACCCAAAAACTCCAATGTCTCAACGTACAAACCAACAAGTAAACCTTGAAAACACACAACTCAAGGCCAGAAGGAAGAAAGAGAAGCAAACCAAACACCAGAATGATGGGTCCCCATCACTTCAAAGGGCTCGTTCCAAAATTAATTTTAAGGTTTCTCCTCCAAAAGTAAGAGAATTTGACAAAGAAAATAACAGATATCTGGCAAATAGGGTATCTCCCAGGAATAGGCCATGGGCTAGAAAGGCTGTACTATTCCCCAACCCTTTGTTCTTGTCCACTCAATCTTCACAGTCACAACAGCAAGTGCAAAAGTTTTGCAAGACAAGGTCCCCTATCATATCAGGAAATAGAGGAACATCATCATCACACAAGTTTTTGGTAAAGTCTCCACCTTCACACTCACGTCAGCAACAGTTTTGCAAGACAAGGTCCCCTATCATATCAAGAAATAGAGGAACACCACACAAGTTTTTGATCAAGTCTCCAACTTCAACCTCCAAATTTCAAGTTCAGATCAAAAGCTCTATTTCACCCACAAGACCTGCAAGTTTGAGTAGAAGTTCTCCAAAGAGATCGGTATCGGCTGCGTCTAAATTCCGTCGATCTTTCTCTCCTTCAAGAATAGCATCCAGATTAGTTTCACTTTCACCATTGAAGACCAAGAAAACTGTACAGAAAAATGATGGGTTTGTTGTAAGTGGACTGAAACAGCGCCCACCATCAACACTGCAATTCCCTGTTCGAAGAATTTGAGAACAACGTCATTAGTGCAATGCTCTCTGGCTACTTGTTTTCGGGATTTTTTTTTTCTTTTTACGTCTCAATGTCAATTCATTATGTCCATAATTGATTTTTCTTCTATGTCCATAGCATTTTTTTCCTCCAATTCAGTCAATGCCAATCATTCAATTCATCCTCTTGTCCATTTAGAGGATGAAGGTGACCTTATATTGAAATCAATATTATATATTAATGAGTAAATTCACATGTTTGTTACTGAGATTATAAATGTTTAATGATTTTGATTTTAGTTCCACATTATAAAATTCTCTATTAATCTTTGTCTTTACAAAAAATCATTCACTTTTTCATATTTTCAATTACTTTTTCTTTTACTATAGTTGAGGACCAAAATAATGATTTTGTAAAGTCTTAAATTATACCGATTAACGCTGTCCGAACTGCAATTAAGTAGAAACATAGCAGACCAAAAGCCACAAATTCTGATTATTTCTATATTCAGCGATACAAAATTAAGCACAATTTGAGACATGACACATGCCCATCCCCGCCCAGTACAATATATAACAAACACCCCCAACAAAACTGTAGTAACATTTGTATTTGCAATACCAGTTGCTACTAAAGCTTGATCTTTTGGTGATGATGTCATTCCCTCTCTACCAGGTTGGCACATTATTTCTGAATAGTTGCCATAAGCTGTATGTAAAAGACAAACAAATAAAAATAACACTTTTACAATGAGGTGTGGGAGATGCAAGATTTCTTAATGTAACGAGATATGTCTCGTTGTAGCAAGAAACAGTTCGTTGTAGCAAGAATGTTGCGAGTTGAGGAGTATTTCAAGGATTTCAACTTAGAAAACTTGGATTACAATCCAAGTTTTAAGCTTCTCCACTCCCTTCCCTTGGAAAAACCTCCCCAAAATCCTGACTTTTCTTCAAATCCAAACTCAAAAGTTCACTTGATCAACTCCAAGTAAGTTCCTAGAGTTTAGTTCTCCAATCTTTATTTATTTTCTCTATTTCCTACTTCTTAAAATGCTCTCTTTTATGATATTTAGGAAAAACTCAATTCTCTAAGAAAGATCATTCACAAATCCCTTTCTAAACTTTCATCTCAAAGTAAAGAGAGTTCTATTTTTCTATTACTAGTAACATGATGTATTTTGTGCTCTGTGGTATTATTATTTGTTCTTTATTTGTAAACATATGTTTGAGTGAAACTATTGATTTACTTGATGACTTGAGTTATATGTATTATCGAATGTGTACGTTTTGGACTGAGTCCAGGGGTGTCTAACCTTCGGCATGATTGATTGATATATGATGTAAAAGTTGAATTGAATAAAATAGAAATAGAAAATGATAAAAAATATGTTACCATAAAAGTGATAAATTTATAATATGATGAGAAATAAAGAGAGAGAGAGAGAGAAACTATAATGAGAAATATGAAAGAGTGAAATGATGATGAGAAAGAAAAGATCATAAGGATAAGTGTGGATAGTTTAGAGATACACTAAGAGTGTAGAAGATGGAGACGATTTTAAAAATATTGAGGAAATGAGAGTGGTAGATATTTTTCTTGATTGCGTATAACTGATGAAAGTAAAAACACCACAAGTCTCACACTCATTTCCTGACCTAAACTCCTGATATGTTTTTGCTAAAAGGGGTCGGGTCAGCACAGGTTATATCTGTGTTGCTGCGACTAACCAGTAACTATCTATACTAAAGAAGACCTCAAAGGATCCCAGGAACAGTGAACGATTAAGATAGACTTGGAAATATTATTAATAACAATAGAAAGAAATCATAGTATTAAGGAATGTTATGTGTATATGAAATTGTTGTGGAATATACTTGTTATTTCTGATTTGTTGATGTGTTATTTATTCATGTAAGACTTGAAAGTAATATTGATTATGTGTAGTAATGTGAAAATAGGCCCATTCTTACTAAAATCTTTCAAGAAAGCAGGATGATCACTTCCCAGAGACCAATTAGGTTATCAGAGTGGTTGGTTAGTAGTAGATTAAATCATGATTTTAGGGAATGACAGCGTATATATTTTTGTAAATTTATTGTGGACTGTAATAATAAAGTGGGGAACGTTTTCACCTTAGAAATGACGATGGGGTACAATATTCTTTTTGATTACACTGTCAATAATAGGATCCACCACACTTTGAGTGTGTGTGTGTGTGTGTATAAACCCTAGTAACTTCAAATTTTGTATATACCTTCCAATGATCATGACTACTTTGGAATACCAACTAGGTTTACCTTAGAGCAGTTGGTACTGAGGTGTGACTAATACAGGTGATCTTGGCGAGGATGATGATCTTACTCCAGAGGAGTTAGCAGAGATTGAGGACTGGTTTGGGAATGATGACTAGTATCATCCTCAGCATTCTAGTATAGAGATAACTACTCATTAGGACTTAAGCTATTTTGTTTCTTTTATAAATTGTGTATATGAGTTCTAATGTATTTTGGAATTATGATTTATGGTTGTCTAACTTTTGTACGTTAATAAAGGTTAACATATGTATATTTTAGTTCAGCCTTGACTTAAGCTTATTCATAAGCTGTGATAAAATGCCATATGTATACTCATCTTCTATCATTTTAATACTTATACATTTTATAAACTAAGTAACAAAGATGAAAGTTTTAAATTTTATTAGATTTTGCACTATGAATATAAGTAAATCAATTTTATTTCCTTTTTTCAACATAAATTATTTTACAAATTGTATAAATAAAATAAGGATATTACATTAAGCATATATGTGCTTCATGTCTTCAATTTTAAGTAATTGTGGCAAAACATTCTTAATAATACATTGGTAACCTTTATGTTTAACTACAACAAACAATAAATAATTCAGTGCAAAACTCTCATCAAATAATGACCAAACATTTAAAAATAATCTATAAAAATACTATAAAATATAAGCTTATCAATAAGATTGATCACAGTGAAAGTAAGTATAAATACTAGTTTTTTTTCTTTTCTTTTAAATGCAAAATGTTCCCACGTACAATCACTTTTCCCATGAAATGTAATAAACCATTTGGTGGATTGTTTTTCTGATGATTGTGTATTACTATTACTATTTATATTTAAAGCATTAGAACTGATGTCTTGAGTTGCATTCATGTTTCCTGCTTCCTACAATAAACATGATTACTAAGAATTAGTATTAAAATCAACATATCATTGATTAATCACATATTGGTTAGTCTATCTAATATTTACATGCCTAATATAAATTTATATTGCCAAAAATATAGATGTCTATTTACATTGCCAAAATACATTTTATTATAACTTTTGTGTAATGTAAAATTTATTGACAAAGTGTTTATTTCAGCATATGAGTTTCTAAAATGGTTGAGTACCATTTATGATATGATGAAATGCAAACGAAATTTCATATTACATAAACAACTTCTTGTAAAATGGAGATTGGAAACATATAAAAGCTCATGTAAACCAACACTTGAGGTTTGTAATTTTTAGGCATCATCTTCATTGGAGAAACTTCAACCCAACAAATTGGAAAGGTTTTCATTGAAGAAGCTTTTGGTTAGTGAATTATTAATGCTTTGTTGGAGCAGTATCATGCAAAGGAGAGCAACAACGTCACACAAAGGCAAAACAATAATGTCATGTTAGGGCAAAGCATGATATCACAATGCAAGGATTCTATAACTCTTCTGGTTTAAGAATGATACTTTAGTGTTTGGAGTGAAATAGTTTTTTGTAATTCAAAATACAGAAATCACAAGGAAATAGAAGATATTTGAGAATGATACCTTGATTATTTAGTTTTCTTCAATATTGTTCTACTTTGGAATGACCCATTTCTTCACCTTTATTGGTTTGTTGTACACTTTAATGTTGTTTAGGAATAGAAAAAGGAACCATGTGACCAAATTGAACTGCTAATTCTCAAATTTTTCAATTCTTAAAATTGGTTTTAACAATCTTTTTTCCAATTTTTTTATGTAATAAGTTGCTCTGGATAAGTGCAGTCTAGTTTTGATTATATAGGTAAAAACATCCAAAGTGTCTAAAAATGATTTTCTCTTCTAAACCAAAGTGGAGTTTGAAAAAGAACTAAGATAAAGGAGGAAGGAAGAAGAATAGTGACAAAAAATGGCAACTAAACAGAGGAGAAATTAGCGTTCAAAAGTAAAGTAAAGGAGAAAAACTTCCAAAAGTAAAAGAGCCTAGTTTTTTATGGTTTTGTAAGGTAGAATGAGAACACAAATAAAGTTTTAAATGGCCAATCAAGAAGAGAAATTTCATCCAAGGAAAAGAAAGAAGGAAGCAAAAGTAAAATGTACTTTTGTGAGAAAAAGCTGATGATCTAAGGATCAAGATTAAAACTTTCTAACTTAGATGAAGGCTAGGATTTTAAAAATAAGTTAATCACCTTAACAGAATTAATAAGATTCAAGGGCTAGAATTTAATCATTACCAAGGAGATCAATAACAACGTTTTAAAAAAGGTCTAAAAAAAGGTATTGATGTGATACCATGTCATGGATTTGTCAGCGATGACTAGTTATACAAGCAATTTCATCGACTCTTAGTCCATTCTTAACTTAAAAATTCCTACAGTATTAGAACATAAATGATTTTACAGTAAAAATTTTCTTTGTCATTATATTCTTGCATCGTGTTGATTTACAAAACTAATGAAATAAATTTCACAAATTAAAATCACATTTTGAAAATAATTGTATAAACTCAATTTTTATCTCTAAAATATTTTAATAACTAAATAAATTAAACAGATACTGACAATTTTCAATTTGTTAGATTACATTATTTTTCTTGATAAATATTGGGACAATTATCATATAGTCCTAAATTAGGTCAAATTTTCCTCAAAACAAGTCTAAATAGTTGTTATAGATTTAATTCATCATCATAAATATTTTTTTTAGGGTAACATTTTTTTCTGTGTAATTGATTAATTAAAGTTGACTTTATACTTATTAAAAATTAGAAACCAAGTTTAGAAAAGATAGGGTGTTACAAAGAATCATTAGTGTCAATAGCATTTATCTAAGAAAGAATTAATGGTTAATTTGGTTTCACACAAAAAAGCATTGAAGGCAAAAGAAGAAAAACAAATCTATTAAGTGCATTTGGTAACTGGGATGAATCATGTGTTACATAACTAAAATAATTGAAGTACGTGTAATCTCATGATCTTAGGTGTTTATAAAATTAAAACAAATTATGTCATTGGTCATCAAGTCGATAACATATGTAAAGTATTCATTAGTTGTTTCGATCCTTTAAATTTCAACTTTTGTAAACCTATAATACATGTAGATGGTATATATTTGTATGGTAAGTACCAATAAGAATTGTTGATTGTCAGATCAGTGTATTTTCATATATGTATTATTTTCTTTGAATGGTGTTGTATATGCTTCAAATGTATGGATTTTCATATATTGAAATATGAACGCAAAAGCTGTATGATTATTGATTTAAGAGCTGAATAATTGCAATGTGGAGTGGTGGTTGTGTTTAGTATCATTGAGTGTATTAGATATATAATAACCTAAGGATTGTAGCTGAGAACTTGTATTGCCTCATTTTAAGAAGAATTAAGAGTTCTGGATGCAGAGTGTCTTGCTCAGGTAAGGTAGTTCTTGCTCAAGCGAGACTGAGTCATGCAGAATTGTGCATTCTGAAGTGTTCTCACTCAGGCGAGGTAATTCTCACTCAAGTGAGACAAGATAAGACTGATGAATCCACATTTTATTGAATTTTTACTTGTCATTTTGATGTTTCTTAATAGAAAAAGTAAACTTAGAAAGTGTAAATAACATAAAAACATCATTTTGGTCAAATATCATAAGTTTCTTAATTTTTGGTTAATTTACATTGATTTACATAGATATAGTTTGCAATTTTGATCATTTGAATAATTGTGTAGGAATTTATAGATTTTTTTCCATGGATTTTTAGCATTTGAGAAAGTTTGAGATGAAAGTGATCACTTTGGATCCCATAGTGAACACTACAGCAAGCTAAGTCCAGAAGGGCAAACTAAAGTGATCACTATGAACCCATAGTGACAACTACAGAGACCCATTTTGAAGAAGTGCTACGCGTGCTTACTTTGGGACCATAGTAGACACTCTGGAGCAGCCAAAGTTATCACTCTGATACCAAAGTGACAACTCTAGAGAGGCCAAAAACATAGGACTTGCGCGTAAACACTATGGAGCGAGAGTAACCACTATGGAGTGCTGTGTGTTATCACTATGAAGCCAAAGTGATAACTCCAGAGAGGTCCAAATCACAGGACTTGCGCGTAAACACTATGGAGCGAAATTAACTACTATGGAGCGCTGCGCGTCATCAATATGAAACCATAGTAGTTACTTTGGATGAAAATTTCTGCATTATAAATAGGATTTGAGAAATGAGGCTACGAAGCTTTTTCATAACTTTTAGATTCTTTTGCCACTTTGGAAGCATTTTGCAGAGCTTAGGATCCTTGGGTGACAGCCAAGGCCAATTTTAGGGTTTGATTTGCAATTTCTCTTTATTTTCCTTCAATTCCTGCATTAATGATATTGATTTCCCTTTGTTTTCATCTTGAATTTGTAAGACCCATCCTTATGGAGGGCTAAACTTTCTTGTAGTCCTTAGTGAGTTCATGGATTCTTGAATTCCTGGGTATGAATGTCAATGTAATTCCTTTTTTTTCATGAATTTACATTTCCCAACTCTTTGAATTGAATTAATGGTTGAATGAGGGGGACATTGCTTAATTAACCCTAATTCGTTTTAATGAAATTCTTAACTTGGTTTGCTTAATCCTAAGTTAATTTCTAAGGTTGCGTAATCTTAGGGAAAAGAGTTAGAGCCCATGTAAATTGCTTAATTCGTATGGGACTTTTAGGTTAATTCTTACTTTTTGAGTTACCCTAATTTAGAGGAAGAAGAAAAGTATTGAATCTTGAGAGGAATAGGGATAGAATTACATGAACAAACTAAGGATTGCACATTTCATTGACTGGACTCATTAATTTCATCACTTGCCTTACATTAAAATTGGAATCACACAAAACCCCCTTGTTTTAATTGCTTTTATAGTGAATGTTTACAACATGTTCAATGTATGTTACAAACCAAAGTCATTGGAGACAACCTAGGCTTGCATCCTAGACTACATAAATTTTTCTGCATATTTGATGAAGGTTGACGACAAATCTTTTTGCAAACGAAAGAAAAAATAATCGTTCATCAAATTGGCACTGTTGTCGGGAACTTTGGTGTTAATTTTGCATTGAACTTGTTAGTTGCTCTGTTTTAGTGTTCTATTTTCATTTTTTCTGCACTATTGTTCTGTCTTTGCTGCATAATTCTGCAGAATTTGTGCTTGTGTGTTGCATATTTTTGTGTCATAGTTTGCAACTTCTTTTTGTTTTTGCTATTTAGTGTTAATGCTTCATTTTTCTACACTTAGATATTGGTTTTTCTGCATAATTGTTAGCTGAATTGTTCTGCATTTTTGCTGTTTCATTTAGCTTACTTCTTTTCATTTCTCATAGTTAATTTTTAGTTTATGACCAGATCAAATCTTGGAGACTTGTATCCACTTGACCCAGAGATTGATAGGACATTTCATAGTAGAATTAGATTACATAGACATAATTCTGAACATTTTGAGAAACTTTCATCTCCTTCATCTATCTATTCATCACCTCATTCTTTAGAATCTGAATTTGAACAAATGGCTAACAATGAAAGAACATTAAAGGAACTAGCTGCACCCGATTTAACATATCAAACTTTATGCATACAATATCCTGACATTGATGCTCCTTTTGTACTAAAGGTTGGACTAATACACTTGTTGCCAAGATTTCATGGCCTTGCAAGTGAAGATCCACACAAGCACCTCAAGGAGTTCCATATTATTTGTTCAACCATGAGGCCACAAGGTGTGCTCGAGAAGCATGTTAAATTAAAGGCTTTCCCATTCTCTCTGATGGATGCAGCCAAGGATTGGCTTTACTATCTTCCTCCAGGATCTATTACTAGTTGGGATAACTTGAAAAGGCTTTTCCTGGAGAAATTTTTCCTAGCATCAAGAGCTGCATCCATAAGAAAAGAAATCTGTGGGATAAGGTAGCTTGAAAGAGAAACCCTTTATGAATACTAGGAAAGGTTCAAGAGACTATGTGCTAGCTGCCCCCATCACCAAATTACTGATCAATTGTTGATACAATACTTTTATGAGGGACTGCACCCTATGGACCGAAGCATGATAGATGCCGCAAGTGGAGAAGCGTTGGTTGACAAAACTCCGATTGCAGCCCGCAACTTGATTGAGAACATGGCTGCCAACTCCCAACAATTTGCAACAAGGAAAAATTCTTATGTTACCACAAATGTGAGTGAAGTACAAGTTGCTGAATCTAGTAAGCTGGAACACAAGCTAAATGAATTTGCATCCATGGTGAAGCAATTGGCTTCCATGCAAAAGAGTGCTGCTGCATCTTCAACTCCTCCACCATCCGTTCTAGCCATGTTGTGTGGTGTTTGCTCAGCTACCGACCATTACACTAATAGCTGCCCCACATTACAAGAGTCTGACACTCTAAAAGTTAATCCTCAGGCTTATGCTGCAAACATTTACACTAATAAATTTTCTTTTCCAAATCCGCAGTAGTAGCTCAACTAGGATCTATCTTCGAATAGATACAACCCAGGTTAGAGGAACCATCCAAATCTAAGATGGGGGAATAATTCTCAATAGCAAAACCAGCAGCACGGTAATCAATACCATGTACATCAAAGTGGCCCAAATAGATCTCATCAACCCCAACATCAACTACAACAAGCCCAGCAACATCACTAACCAGCTTCCTCGCAACCAAGTGCACCACAGAAAAATGAACCATCACTAGAGGAGCTCATGAAGCAATTAACCATGAATAACATCTCCTTCTAGCAAAGAACCAAGGCTAGTATTAAGATTTTAGAGAACCAAATGGGACAACTAGCCTCATCTCTGAACCAGATGCAATCTCAAGGTTCAGGAAACCTCCCTTCACAAACTATAGTGAATCCTAAAAGTATGAGTACAATCTCCCTGAGGTCTAGAAAAGTGATGCAAGAACCCATATTGCCTAAGGAGAAAAAAGACTCAAGCTGTACTTCAACTACAGTTGATTCGAGTGGAGGGGAAAAGACTCAAGAACAGTCAAGACCTGTACCTACTCAGCAAAAGGTAGCAGAAAATATTGAAAGAGTAATTCATCTTCCTTTTCCTCAAAGAGTCATCCAGCTAAGCAAGAAATATGAAGAGATCGACAAGAAGATCTTAGACACCTTCAGGAAGGTATAGGTGAATATACCTTTGCTGGATGTAATCAAGCAAATACCCAAATACGCCAAGTTCTTGAAATATTTATGCACCCATAAAAAGCGTCTTAAGGGTAATGAATGGATAAATATGGGTAGGAATGTTTCTGCACATTTTGAGAAACAAAGAGCTACAATGCCTGAGAAGTGCAAAGATCCAGGAACATTTACTATTTCATGTGCCATTGGTAATAACAAGATTGATAATGCCATGCTAGATCTAGGAGCATCCATTAATGTTATGCCATTGCCATCTTTACTTCACTATCTCTTGGCCCTCTGCAGCCTACAGGTGTGATTATTTAGTTGGCCAACAGGAGCACAACACATCCAATTGGACTTGTGGAGGATGTGTTAGTGAGGGTGAATGACCTTATCTTTCCAACTGATTTTTACATCCTTGACATGAAAGAGTAAATGAATAGTGTTGCACCAATCATTTTGGGAAGACCGTTCTTGAAGACTGCAAGAACGAAGATTGATGTGCATGCTAGGTCACTTACTATGGAGTTGGAGATAGTGTTGTCCGCTTTAACATACTGGATGCTATGAAGCACCCAAATAAAGAACACTTTGTTTTCTACATTGACCTTCTTGATGAATTAGTAGAGGATAGTTTGTCTGAATTTCTAGGAGGAGACTCTTTTCTTAATTTTTCTGATTGTGTAGATACTTCCATTTGTGAATCATGTAATAGTTCTTTGTGTGACATTTGTGATGAGAATTCTGATTATTTGAATGCAAACTTTACTACTTTAAATGTTGATGATACTGAAAATTCCATAGGGTTAGAATGTGATGTATTGAATACAACAAGTATAGTTGAATCTAACACCTTTGATTTGAATATTGCAGAGATTTTGTCAAATAAAAGTTCCAAATCACTTCCTTCTATGGAGTAACCTCCCACATTGGAGTTAAAGCCCCTACCGGAACATTTGAAATATACTTATTTAGAAGCCAATGAGAAGCTCCCGGTCATTATTTCCACAAAGCATGAAGGCGATCAAGAGGAGATATTGTTCGAAGTAATTAAAAGGCACAAGAGAGCTATTGGATGGACTGTTGGCACGGGGTCGTACATGTGTCAAAAATAAACCTAATTACTATAGCACGAGACAAGCAACCAGGATCGTTTCCCAAAGGATCATAGAGACGAATTAATCTATTTGGAGAGTATGTAGGACAGGGGGTGATATAGAATCAATAAAACAGAGTCAAAGTTGAGAGGATTGATTAAATCAATTGGAAAAACACCTAATTCAAGAATCAATAAGGAATAAGCAAACATTCAATCACGGAATCCCAAAATACATATTATTCAAATTCGGTGGTTAAAGACTAGATTCAATTGAGACCTCAAATTAAATCAAGCGATCACACGAAAAAATTCATGCGTTTGATTAACACAAATTCAATTAATACTTAGAAACCTCTAAAAATCTAATCGAACGTGTTAACTTTTTGAACCACTTAATTAACCTTAATTTCTGAAAACCAATTCATGCACTTCAACCGAAACAAAACAATGAATTGAATTGCCTCTCAAAAATAAATTGAACGAAAACCTTCAGTTCATGATATTACTCAGAATGGACAGAAATGAGATATCAGGAAACCCGAATTCAAATATAAAATCTATAAACCGATTCTCATGAATGTTGCATTCTGTTGATCCTTGAACTAGATAAACGAAACTACTCCTCCATGGATGGAAGCTCACGAAAAGAAAATCTCTCAAAAAAAACAAGTCCCAAAAAAAAAAAACCTTTCTAAAAAGAAAAACTCCCCATCTTTTATTCAAATCTGACTTTTCAAATCTCCAGCAATAAACTGTAACTTCCTCCTTCAAATTCACCCAGGAAGCGCATCTTTTATGAATTTTTATTGATTTTCCATTCAAGCCACGGATGTTAGCTTTCAAATTCCACTGGAATGAGTCGAATCAGACATCTGTGGGCCGAGATATGACCCAAACACTGCACTAAGGTCCAGAATCTGTGAATTGCGTCTTCCAGCCCAGTTTTGGTCCAATTCTGTTTTTGGATGCTATGATTTAGCCTTTAAATCTCCATGATTGTAGGCCCATCTCTTAGCTTTCAAATGCAATTGGAATCACTCAAATTTGATAACTATAGCCCGAGATATTACCTACATAATAAGCAAAGGTCAAAAGGCTCTAAAATTCAAAAATTAACAAAGTTTCACAATTAGGCCCAATAATATAAAACTCAGCCAAAACAATACAATTAAACACAATTAACAACTAATTAGGCCTATTACAAAGCTATCACAAGTGTATAAAAATTCATTGATCAACTGTAACTGACATTCTTGGTATTAGCCCCCTCCTGTGCATGCACAAAATTCTGTTGAAAGAGGGGACTAAACTAGTAAGGCAGCTTTAGAGGAAAAGGAAGAGAACGAGAAAGAGGAAAAGGAAGCCACAACTTCAAGAACTAGAAGAGCTGCACTTAGGAGCATATGAAAACTCAAGAATCTACAAGGAGAGAACCAAACAGTATCATGATAAATTGATAGGTAGAAGAGTTTGTAGGTCAAAAGATGCATCTATTCAACTCATGACTCAAGTTCATACCTGGAAAGCTGCATTCCAGGTGGATTGGTCCATTCGCAATTACACAAGTATTCCCTAATAGTGCAGTGGAAAGCAAGAGTGATTCCACTAGCAAAAGCTTCATGGTGAATGGACATAGCTTGAAACATTTTCTGCAAAATTCAATTCCCTTGGAAGAAGTTGAGGAGATTGACCTGCAATCACCATGCACCAACCTCCATCCCAACCCTTGGCCTGCATAACTCACTTCGTTCGTCAAGCTAGTGACGTTAAAGAAGCGCTGTGTGAGAGGCAACTCACAAGTTGTTAAGAATTTTAGTTGTTCTTTACATTCAGTAAGCATTTTCATATTTGAGCTGAGATATGTGATGAATTAGACATGATTTTCCTGCATATTCTCATATCTTTACAGTGGACAATTGTAAATCTTGGACTGGATTCAAGCATAAATCAAAGGAAGTTCAAGTGCAGAGACATGGTCACCCCGGCCTCATAACAATGACCTTTAGGGGAAGAAGTTTCAATTTCACCATCAGGGGTAACCACTTTCATTTCATAGTAGTCACTTTCAAGCTAAGGTAAGTGATTCCACTCTCTCTAGTTTTCACTTTCATTCCATAGTAATCACTTTCAAAAGCTTTTGGGACTAATGAGTCTGCGTGTAATTAATTTCATTTCTTAGTAACCACGCGCAAAGGCACTGGGAATTAAAGGGGTTCTCTGTAGTTGTCACTTTGGTTTCATAGTAACAACTATAGAGACACCCCCTGGGGCACACATGCTGCGCGTAGTTACTCCCATTTCATAGTAACTACGCGCACCTTACTCTGGAATTATGTAAAAAATGCCTTCTCTGTAGTTGTCACTTTCGCCCCATAGTAGTTACGTGCAACATTCAACTTGAATAATATAAACGCGCGTGTCTACTATGGTTTGAAAGTGATGACGCCCCCAGCCTATATAAACAGAAAATGATTACTCCAGTCCTCACCCTCACTCTCACTCAACCTCTGAATGCCCTTACCTCTGTCTCCACTCTTCCTGGAAAAAATTCCCTTACATTCACACTGGTCTATGCTAAGACTCATTCATTTCCATAATTCTGTACTTATTTCAGGTTTCCATCCAGGTAAAATTTTCAATTCCTTTTCTTTTTACATTAGGGTTCTTCGTTCAAATATTTAGGACTTTTAATTCTGGGTTTATAAGTTAAAATTGCTTGGGGAAACTGGTATTTTGTTTGCTAAAGTATATATTGCATGATTAAAAGGGACTGGGGGTGTTTATTTGGGACAATTTGTACATTTCACCATTACTCAAACCATAGAGTGCTCATCGTTCCTTGTGCAGTTCTCACTATTGTTTGGGAATTCCAAATTGGGGTTTTGTTAATTGTAATTACTAGGTCTAAACTTCCATTTGGAGTGTGATTGTCCAATTGAGAACAATTGCAAGTGTTCATGTTGGTACATGTGCTGTATTCTGTCATCGTCGATCCTAGGGTAGTCACTCCCATTCGAAATTATGAATGCTTGTGTGTTCTGATGTGGTAGCAACCATCCTAGGCTTGTATTTACAGACTTTGAGTATACTGGCATGATTGCAAAGGGGTTTAGAATGTCATCTTAGTTTAACTCAATGCATTGTGGATGAATTAACCCTAGCGTGATCACTGTCAGTTGGGACTTTTGCTTCAAAGCCTTTGCACTGCAATTGTTGTGTACGTTCTATAGTTTAAAGTACGGTTGTCTGATTGGAAAGAATTAAGAATGCTAAAGTACCACTGCTATCATTTTACAGTGTTTTGCATGTTTTGCTTTGAGAATGTTTCTTTCTGCATAGTCTATTTTGGTTCCCTTAATCCCACTGTGTTTTGCATGTTTTATATGTTCTGCACCCTAGGGTAACCACTTTGCACTACCTTTTTTACCATGTCCTCACAACAATAGCATCATTTTGCTATCTGTTATTGTGAACCCTGATTGCAAACATTTACTTTTGGACTCTAATACTTCCCTAAACCATTAGGCTACTCTACCCTTGCATCTCTGCACTTGGCTGCACATTGTTTAATATGCCTAATTCTTGATGAATTCTGTTGCACACACACACTTTTTAGTTACTACCCTACTTGTGTGTGAACACTTTATGTTTCAACCTCTGATTGCATAATGCTTATTTTGAAGGTATGATAATACTTTGGGGATGACTACTGCACAGCTTTATGATGCCCCCACCTTCAGTGCCCCCTACCTACGAGCAGCAGTCCAGAGTGACCTTCCACCCTTTCCTCCCACTGCCCCTGCCAGAGTTGAAGCAGATGAAAGCAGCTTCAGTGCCTCAGATGAAGACCTCCCAGCAGCAGCAGAAGATGATAATGATGATGATGACTCTACTTTTTCCAGCTCTGATGAAGATGCTATTTAGCCTTAGTTTCTTTTTCACCACACCCACTTTTCACTTATTTTCTTCTATTTCCTTGTATTTATTGCTAACCACCATTTCCTTGTAAATATCGCTCATTACTGTTTCCATCTTTAATGCTTTAGTTTCGTATTATCACTCTTAATCTGAACATTTCTAACATTTTCACTTATATATGTCTATTCCATTTTCTGGTTTCATATTTGCTCCCTATACTGAATTCTGTGTATATTTGTGCAGAAAATGCCCTCAGTCCCATCAAGAGAAGCATGAATTTGACCCCTGAGTTGTGATTCTACTTTCTATGAAAGAGGGGTGATCTCTTTGCCTCTGTTTCCATTGTTCTTAATCTAATTTTCTTGCACAGTGTTAAACGAAAATCCAAAAATATTTTCCTCATCTCTCTTTTACTTTAGTCCAATTTTGTAATTCCATAGTTATATTCTGATTGCACTTCCCATTCAACTCATGATCATTCTCTGTTTTTGAATATTATCATTCCTACCATGCTGCGCATATTTTCTTGTAATGTGAACTGTGATTACATGTTATTAAGTAATTATCGCCTTTTACCATGGTAGAGAATTGAGCCTCGACATTCTTTTCTGTGTGCATTATAACATGTATATTTGCATTCATCTTCTAGAACTTGTCCTGCTTCTTAATTGAATATGCATTGTGCAATTTTTCATCTAGATGATTGAGGCCTTCTTCGCACACACTCATCCACTCTAGAAGACCCTTGCACCTAATTTTCCTTGTTCAACATTTTTCTTTTTGCCAAACTTAGTCTGCAAAATTATCTTCTTACCTTAAGAAAGGTATTTCTTTTGAGTTGCATCAAGAGTGAATGCAAGAAACTAAGTTTGGGGTGCTGATTATGATTGTAATTGCTTGATGACAAGCAAACTCTTACGTTTGGGGTGGTGAGCATTATATACATGTAAAAAATAAATGCTTGAATTTGAAGAAGAGAATGATTATCAAAGTCCATAAAAAAATGATGATGATGATGAATGAATGAAAAAGAAAAAGAAAAAGAAGAATACAACAAGTCATTTTGATAGAAAGAAGATTCTCTACATAAGGCTAAGTAAATGAAAAATATGGTGAAAGAGTGCTTGAATCTCACTTGCTGCATCATTTAATACATTCTACTCTTAGTTGTTGTACTCACTCACTCAAAGGAATTCCCTCCTCTTAAAAACCCACCTGAGCTTTTGACCCTCCTTGATCAAAATTGAACCTAACTTAATCCATTTGCGACCAACAAAGTCCTCTTGATATGTGATTCATTGTATCTAGGCAAAGGAGATTGAGAATATGGCCAAGCATATGATAGGGTGAGGGAAAATGCATGAATTGAGGGAAAACACTTAGCCTGAAACATTGATGAGTGAATAGTGAAATACCATTCTGTGAGCCAGATAATTTCTTTGCACTGTGTGGATTGTATGAAACCTTGCTAGATTTTTGCTCCAATTTAGTGGGACTTTGCTTGAAAATAATTGATTTGGGCATGATTTCTTTGTTGAATGAATCCATGATTTTGGAAACATTGGAAGTGTCAATTAGAGTCTGATCTTGTAATGAAAATTTTGAAAGAAAATTTTTGGATAAATTCAACCCTCTTACAAGTGACTGTATTGAATTTTGATTTGCTTGAGGACAAGCAAAAGTTTAAGTATGGGGTTGTGATGAATCCACATTTTATAGGATTTTTACTTGTCATTTTGATGTTTCTTAATAGAAAAAGTAAACTTAGGAAGTGTAAATAACATAAAAACATCATTTTGGTCAAATATCATAAGTTTCTTAATTTTTGGTTAATTTACATTGATTTACATAGATATAGTTTGCAATTTTGATCATTTGAATAATTGTGCAGGAATTTCTAGATTTTTTTCCATGGATTTTTTAGCGTTTGAGAAAGTTTGAGATGAAAGTGACCACTTTGGATCCTATAGTGAACACTACAGCAAGCTAAGTCCAAAAGGGCAAACTAAAGTGATCACTATGAACCCATAGTGACAACTACAAAGACCCATTTTGAGGAAGTGTTGTGCATGCTTACTTTGGGACCATAGTAGACACTCTGGAGCAGCCAAAGTTATCACTCTGATACCAAAGTGACAACTTCAGAGAGGCCAAAAACACAGGACTTGCATGTAAACACTATAGAGCGAGAGTAACCACTACGGAGCGCTGCACGTTATCATTATAAAGCCAAAGTGTTTATCTCTAGAGAGGCCCAAATCACAGGACTTTCGCGTAAACACTATGGAGCGAAAGTAACTACTATGGAGCGCTGCGCGTCATCACTATGAAACCATAGTAGTTACTTTGGATGAAAATTTCTGCATTATAAATAGGATTTGAGAAATGAGGCTACGGAGTTTTTTCATAACTTTTAGATTCTTTTGCCACTTTGGGAGCATTTTGCAGAGCTTAGGATCCTTGGGTGATAGCCAAGGCCAATTTTAGGGTTTGATTTACAATTTCTCTTCATTTTCCTTTAATTCTTGCATTAATGATATTGATTTCCCTTTGTTTTTATCTTGAATTTGTAAGACCCATCCTTATGGAGGGCTAAACTTTCTTGTAATCCTTAGTGAGTTCATGGATTCTTGAATTCTTGGGTATGAATGTCAATGTAATTCCTTTTTCTTCATGAATTTACATTTCCCAACTCTATGAATTGAATTAATGGTTGCATGAGGGGAAATTGCTTAATTAATCATAATTCATTTTAATGAAATTCTTAACTTGGTTTGCTTAATCCTAAGTTAATTTCTAAGGTTGCGTAATCTTAGGGAAAAGAGTTGGAGCCCAAGTAAATTGCTTAATTCGTATGGGACTTTTAGGTTAATTCTTGCTTTTTGAGTTACCCTAATTTAGAGGAAGAGGAAAAGTATTGAATCTTGAGAGGGATAGGGATAGAATTACATGAACAAACTAAGGATTGGACATTTCATTGACTGGACTCATTAATTTCATCACTTGCCTTTACATTAAAATTGGAATCGCACAAAACCCCCTTATTTTAATTGCTTTTATAGTGAATGTTTACAACATGTTCAATGTATATTACAAACTAAAGTCATTGGAGACAACCTAGGCTTGCATCCTAGACTACATAAATTTTTCTGCATATTTAATGAAGGTTGACGACAAATCTTTTTGCAAACGAAAGAAAAAATAATCGTTCATCAAAGACCTCCCTAACTATCCCCTGGCCCAGGCAAGAAAGGATCTCGTTCAAGCAAGAGGCGACCTAGCTCAAGCGAGGAGTCGCAGAAAAAATAGGTAGCTCTCTGGACCCAATCTCACTCAAGCGAGAACGTTGCTCACTCAAGTGAAACATTCCTCGCTCAAGTGAGAATAACAGAAATTTAGGGAGTTTCACTGTCTGGTTTTCTCGCCCAAGCAAGGATAAGCTCACCTAGGCGAGAACAAGGCTCGCTCAAGTGAGGATTAACTTGTTTAAGCGAGAGCATGCGAGCCTGGAGGGATATTTAAGGAACCCCAACATAGAAAAATATTTATTTTCTCACCAAATAGCCTTTCCCTCTTGTTTTCTCTCTATTCTTTCACCTTCATCCTTTACAGAAAATCTTTCCGAAGCCGAACTTCCTCTATATCCAAGTGCAAACATCCATTATGTACGGATCTAGGTGAGTTATTAGGAATTGGTTCTCCTACTTTACTCCTTGTTTCTCGATTTTCTTCCTCAAAAGTCTTTTATTTTGTGATATTAAGGAGACCTGAGACCCTTGAACCATGTTTTTCTAGTTGAAACTCATGAAGATTCAAAACTAAGGAAACCTATTTCAGGTAAGGTGAGCTTACCTGAGTCAGCTTTGTTCACTCAATAGATGCTAAGATTTTTACATAGATAACTTTGTTTTAGCTGAGAATGTTTTGTTATATGCGCAAACCTTAGGTTAGAGCCCAAAGCATGTATAACTGAAGAGATTTCTCTGTTGTTTGATGATTGTTTGAATTCTCATAAAGATTTAACAATTAGTTGAACAAAACAATTCATTTGAGAAGTTGTAACATGTAAAAGTAAGAAATAAAAACAATAAAAGGTAATAAATTTGCTGTACAAACAAAGTACAAATTTTGTATTAAGAATGCTATATGGAAAATAGTTAGGAATCACTTCACCAGATTTTCAATTGCAATGTAATCATGTTCTGAACTCTTGAGAATTTTAATTGATTGATAATCAATTTCACTTCTTTAACCAAAGGACAATTCCTTGGCCCATTGATCCTAATACCTAATTAAACCTCCCTAATCCCTTAGGTGCAATTTAATCAAATACTGCATTAAGTTTTGGAAATTATAGGATTACTAGATCATGATACTTATTCCTAAAATCTCAATAACCTAGGCATATGATTTAGATCTGAGAAATAAACTCAATTTTTATTGATAAAAATTCCTTTAAATTTAATTGAATGAAGGATTAGTCCACAACTGCTTTAAGAACAAAATCATATACTCCATTCAATTAAAATCTCAAGATTCAATCCACAATTACATCACAACATCAAATCTGGATCCATAGATCCCTAACCAAAAAAGTTTAGAACAACATTACAATGAAAAAAGGAGAAGTAAGAGAAGAAGAAGACAAGAAGTAGAAGAACATCTTCCAAGACCTAATCTTCACACTGATTCCTCTAGCAATGAAGCTTGAAAGTCGCTCCCCATCTCTCTCTCTGACTTCCTTTGGAAGTTAAAACAGTTACAAAGTGAAAAATAACAAAAATGAACCAAAGTCCTATTTTCTGAACCTCTAACTTCTATTTATAAGGTTTTTCCCGCCTTTTTCCTTTCTACACATTAACCTCTGAGAATTCTAGTATCAAAGGTCTTCTAGAAGCTTCTAAAACTGAATTAAGAACTCAAATCGTCTAAAGTGGATACTTAGAAGTGATATTTAAAATTCTGTTACTTTTACGTAGACACTTTAAGTGGTTGAAGTGTCTACGCACAAGTGTTCTACATGGGAAGATCATCACACATAGCTACTCTAAGCACTTGAAGTGGCTACACGCTTACTACGTAGCTACTCTAAGCACTTGAAGTGGCTACACGCTCAATTGCGTAGCTACTTTGAGCTTGAAGTAGCTACGCGCACTGTCCAATTTTGGATTGGCCTTAGGCGTAGCTACTCTGAACACTTGAGGCTACGCGCTCAATTGCATAGCTACTCTGAACACTTGAAGTAGCTACTCTTTTGATCTTCATGAATTTTCTTCTTCAATGTGTTCACTCTATGTACTCAGAGTGATTAGGCCCTACACATAACAATTGATTCTTCATCTTTTAAGCTCAATTCCTCTACTTTCTTCACTTCAATCTTCAACTCAAATTCTCAGCTGAAGATTCTGCACAGGGATTAAGTCATTTTAAGTCAAATTGTTCAGAATTAGACTAAAAATCTAAAAATCAAAACTATTTACACAATTATGAATATTAATGCAATTTTTATGATATTTTCAAGTTTATTTAGTATTTAACTCCTTATTTACTAACAAAAACTAGGCTAAAAATATAGTAAAATATGGATTTATCATTAATTTCCCTTATTCTAGAGCCGAGTTATATGTTTATGTGGTTAGACATGTAACAGTAGATATGCTGAGCTGTGCTGTGTCTAGATCCAGATACTAGGATGGATCGCTCCCAGACCAAAAACAATTCCTCTAGATTATTTAGGCTGTGAAATTAGTTGGCACTGAAATGTTGCATTTGTTTTAGATAGGCTGGGAATAGGCTGAACAATTAATAGTGATTGTTCCAAAGAGCTTTCCAACAAAACAGGCTGCGCGTGACTCCTATTGTGTATAAAAGTGAACACACACATGTTACTTGAGGCAATCCATCCCTACGTTGCTATTATTATAAACAAAAGTGATTGTTTCAGTCATGAAGGTTGCCAGAAAGGCTTCTGCATGGTTACTTTATTTTATAAAAGTAACCCTGCCAGAAAGGCAAAAAATTATATAAACATGAATTAGCTTTGAATTTTTGTATCTTTTGTTCATTTTTCAGTTTCATTTCATTTTTTTTATCTTGAGAGAGTCTGAGAAAGAGATTAGGGACAAACACCGAGCTTCACATCTTGAGGAATCAAATTGAAGATTGGATTGAAGATGATTCTTTACTCATCTCCTTCTTCTATTTTTTTTCTCTTTTCACTTTGTAATGGCTGTCTAAACTCTTTGTAGTTAGGGATTTATGGATCTGAAATGAAAGTGTTGATTTGATTTTGAATATGAACTTGGAGTATTTGATTGGATTGAGTAGTTAATTCTATTAATCAAAAAGTTGTTGGATAGAAATTTAATTTACTAAACAGAGAGAAGCTTTTATCAATAAAAGTTGAATTTGTTTCTCAAATTTGAATTAACTACCAAGATTATTGATTTCATAGGGATAAGTCATATTAATCTTGCAATCTTGTGGTTTCTAACTCTTAATGCAACGTTTAATTGAATCAGATATAAGGAATTAGGATGATTGAATTGAATGCTAGGGTCATTGAGTTAAAGAACTAATGTTTGACTAATAATTTGTGAAACTGATTGTCAATCAATTCAAATGTTTGGATGTTCAGAACATGATTGAGTTAATACTGAAGTTTTGGTGAAGTAAACCCCTAACTATGCTTCTTACATCTGTTTTAATCCAAAAATTCGTAACTCTAATTTTGTTACATTTTTTAAATTCTACACTTATTGATTTGCTTCTAAATGTCAAACTCCAATTGAATTGCATTAGACTCAATTAATTGTTGAATTGTGAAGTGATACTTGAGAAAACTATTCCCTGAGGATGATACTTGGGATTCAAACTTGATTCAAAGATTTTATAACCTGCTTCAATTATACTAGTACACTTGCTAGTTAATTTCACTTTTAGTGCAACTGTTGAGAAAGTGACAAGTTTTTGGCACCGTTACCGGGGAGTAGTTATTTTCAATATCATTAGTAACAAGAAGATAACTAGATTGAACAACTGTTTTCTTATTTTTTTTCTGCAATATTAGAATTATATTTGAAATTTTTCTGTTTTACATTCAAAGTAGTGTTCAATTTTGTAATTTCATAGTTTTAATTTCTAATAGACTTTTGTACATTCTTAAGTAGTTTCATTGCTTGCATATAGAAATAGTGTAGTTCTATATTAGTGTCTACTTCTTAATTGTGTACAAATAATTTGAAAGTTCTTTTCTATTACATAGTTTGTCTAATAATAATTCTGCATTGCTATTTTGTAGATTTTTCAATCTTTAATTCTTCTTACTTTTACCTCATCTTGGCTGTATATGCGTGGCAAAAATAAAAATAAGGCTACTCTTGTCTTTGGGATTTATATAGATAAAACCTTAAGAAGATTAAGAAAAGAGGCTAGAATATAAAGTTCTTTAATAGGTGATAGTGACTTAGAAACTACACATTCTCTAGAGTTTCAGTATACTCCTCTTCCACAGAAAACACATTCACCTTTAGAACAAACACCTCCAGAAATTAGGATGGTAGAACAAAATAGAATGAGAACATTAGGAGATTATAAAATACCACATATGCATGCTTATAACTCTTCAATAGTTAGACCCACCATCCAAGCTAATCATTTTGAAATTAAACCAGCCTTGCTTCATTTAGTACAACAGAACCAATTTTTTTGGTGAAATTTCTAATAATCCTAACTTGCTGATCTCTAATTTTTTGCAGCTATATGACACAATAAGGATGAACGGAGCAAGCGAAGATGCTATAAGATTAAGGTTATTTCCATTCTCTTTGAGAGATAAGGCCAAGTGTTGGCTGCAATCACAACCTCAAGGGAGTACCACAACATGGACAGATCTTGTGAATAAATTTTTAACTAAGTATTTTCCTCCATCAAAGGTTGTTAAACTGAGAGAAGAAATCGCATCTTTTATGCAACAAAGAAGCATCGCTCTATAAAGCTTAGGAAAGGTACAAAGAGCTTTTAAGAAGATATCCACACCACTGTATTTCAAAGTGGATGCAGCTGGAAACCTTCTACAATGGGATGAATGCAGTAACTAGAACCATGGTGGATGCAGCTGCAGGATGTTCTTTGAACTCTAAATCTTTAGTAGAGGCTCAAAGGATTATTGAGATGATGGCTTCGTCTGTGTATTAGAATTCTAACACAAGACATTCAGGGAGAAATGGTGGATATGAAGCTAAAACTATAAAGACTTTTCTTGCACAAAATCAGCCACAAAATCAATTTTTTTCTGAGCAAATTGCAACTCTAACTCAACAGATCAACGGCTTACAGGCTAGAAATATTGCAAACACTCAGCTGACTTTGTGATTTTTGTGGAGGCAACCATGCTAATGATGCATGTGATGTACCTACACCAAAACCACAAGAGCAAGTCAACTATATGGGAAATTATCAAAGACAGCAATAACCTTTTTCTCAGCAATCCTTTCCCCCTGGTTTCTAATATCCAACCAACAGAAATCAACAATTTTACAAGTGGAATCCTCAAAACTCTACTGTGAAAAATACTAACTCATCTATTCCTTTGTCAAGTGCAGAAACTTCACAACAATAGCAATTTTTTTCAAGGCAATTCTTCTGCTCAACCTCAAAGAACTCAAAATTCTTCAAAACCTATGACTAAGAGTATGAATGAGATGGAAGAAAGTATGCTGCAGTTTATGAAGGTCACTCAAACTAGTCTTAAAAATCAAGAAGCTTCGATGAAGAAACTAGAAACTCAGATTGGGCAGTGATGACTTATATTTTGTTTCCACATTTATAGTCTTATTGCATCCTTTAGATGTCCTTTCATTCCCTTATTTCTTCCATTTAGCGTGTTTTTTCATTTCTCACATTAATTAGGAATTTATGTAAATACTAATTTTTTGTTCATGTTTTCTATTTTGACCTTTGTTTACTAATTTGACCATAACTTTTTCTGTAGATATCCTTTTTGGCTAATTCTTTTTGCATTGGATTCCTTACTACTGGGGCTTCAAATTGAACATATGTACTACCAGGGCTTCAAATTGGACATATGGATCATGTTATTTGGAGTTTGGAGCTATTTTCTAAGAATTTTAGAAGTTCAAACTTTTAGTTTGACTTTTGTATTGATTTTGTATTGCTTATGTTTTTGCGGTTTTGTTATATTTATTTTCGGCCTAGCCCTGGCCCATTCATTTTTTATTCTCTTAGGACTAGTATTTAAAGAGGTCAGGGGCTGATTTCGAAGCACACTTAATTCATTTTTTCAGTTTTTTAGTTTTGTAACTTCCCCGCTTCTAATAAACCTCTCATTTTTTTTTTTACCTATTCTTTCATTCTCTTGCACCTTTTAGAATTCTGCTGCAACTTGATCTACATTTATGACTGAAATACGTTTAAGATTCTGCAATTTCAATTTGTTTCCTTTCGCATTTCACTCTCAATTGCGTCATCAAGTTTCCGATCGCACTTGCTCAAGACGTTTATGATTGCTCCGAGTTTGTTTTCTGACCTTACATTTTTGCGATTGCATAGGAAGTATAATTCGATTGAGTTGTGCCTCCTTTTCTTGATTTTATAACAAACAATTGATTAATTGATTGTTGTGCATAAGAGATTTAAGTAAATTCGGTATAATCAATTCACGTTTGTGTTTATGTTCTGGATCTTAGATTGTGTGTTTGTGTTTTTGGTTTTCATTCTTAGTTTATCATTCTCGGATTTGAATCTCATTTTCGGTTCAGTTGCAATTAATTTTACTTGCATCTCAATTTACATTCATTGTTAATTCAATTTGCATTTGGTGTTCACGATTTAATTCTTTGTACTTTTCATTTGACTTAATCACAAACTCCCCCAAACATACCTTTTCTGCATAATTGATATTGAAACAATGTGCTTTTGCATCCTTGTGAGAGATGACCTAGGTTGCTCCCTAAATTGCATGTTTGTTTGAGGAATCTAGCTTAGTTTTGATACCAATGCGACATGGATGTAGGGCAGGTAGCTGAACAGTTAGCAAATAGAGATGAGGGAAGATTCTCTAGTAACATAGTGATTAATCCTAAAAAGCAGTGCCAAGCTATAACAACAAGAAGTGGAGCTGTGATAGCTAGCCCAAAGCCTGCAGAAAAGAAAGTTAACAATTCAGTAGAGGAAGGAAGAGTAGAGAAAGATTTACAACAAAGAAATTTTAAATTGTTAAAAAGAGAATATTCAGAAAATGAAGCTCCTATTAATTTTGAGAGAAAAACAAAAAAGCAGCTTTTTGAGGAAGCTTGTAGACCAATTGATCCAGAAAAATACAAAAGGCTACCTTATCCACAAAGAGTGCAGAATCCTAAACAAGAGGAGCAATTTGAGAGATTTTTAAATGTGTTCAAGCAGCTGCAGATTAATATCCCTTTTGCGAAAGCATTGGAACAAATGTCATCTTATGCCAAGTTCACGAAGGAGCTACTGTCTAAAAAAAACAAGTTGAACACGACAAGACAATACCATTAACAGAAGAATGCAGTGTTATTCTTAAAAGAAAACTTCCTCAAAAACTTAAAGATCCAGGATCTTTCAGCATCCCTTGTGAAATTGAAAAATGCACTGTGGGAAAAGCTTTATGTGATTTAGGGGCAAGCATTAATCTCATGCCCCTAGCTATCATGAAGAAGTTGGGAATAGAAGTGAAACCAACCAACATTACATTGCAATTAGCTAATAGATCTTATACATACCTATATGGATTTGTAGAAGACTTGTTGGTTAAGGTTGACAAATTTATTTTTCTTGCAGATTTTGTCATTTTAGATATGGAAGTGGATGCAAACATACCATTAATCCTGAGCAGACCATTTCTTACAACTAAAAGAGCTCTTATTGATGTGCAAAAGGGAAAGCTCATGCTTAGAGTGCAGGATGAAAAGGTGATATGTAATGTTTTTGAAGCACTCAAGTATCCAGGTGATGATAACATGTGTATGAGAGTTGATGTATTGGATTCTCTTGTTACTTCTTATCATTTTGATAAATCTGATGAAATTTCTATGTTGAGAGAAACCATAGTTGAGGGTAGTTTTCAATCTATTATGAATAAAAAAGAACATCTCATGGAGTATATACAGCAATTGGAAGCTCTACCAGTTTTGGCCCCTATAGAAAAACCAATCAAAGAAGAGTTGAAAGAGGAAGTGGAAGAACATATTCAAAAGTTGGAACTCAAACAGCTACCTTCCCACCTGAGATATGCATTTCTGGACCAAAATCATGAAAATTGGTCATTATTAGCAATGAACTTAGGGAGGAAGAGGAGGAAAAGTTATTGAGGATTTTGAAAGCACACAAGTCAGCAACAGGATGGAGTATATCAGATTTGAAAGGCATAAACCCAGCTTTTTACAAACAAAATTTTATTTGAGGAGAATTTTAAACCTATTGTGTAGCCTCAAAGAAGACTGAACCCTTCCATGAAAGAGGAAATAAGAAAAAAGGTTGTGAAATTGTTGTATTCTAGAATTATATATCCCATTTCAGACAGCAGTTGGGTTAGTCCTGTACAAGTGGTACCTAAAAAAAGGGAATGACTGTGATACCAAATGAGAAGAATGAATTAATCTCTGCTGTCACACTTCAGAAGAGAAGTTTATTTGACTAGCAAGTGTACTAGTATTGATGTAGCAAGTTATAAAAATGATAGAACTGTGTTAGAGTCCCAAGTATCAATCTCAGGGAATAAAAGTATTCAATTACAACTTCACAAGGCCACAATTAGTTGAGCTTAACGAATTTCAAAGAGTGTTTGGAATCAAAATTGACAAATATTGAAATCAGAAGAAAAACAGAAGAATGAACAAGCAAATGTGAGAAAACAAAGGTTGAAACCATAACTAGGGAGTTGCTTCACCAAAACTTCAATGTTGAATTAATAAAGTTCTGAACTTACAAGTAATTAGAAAGAATGACAATTAGTTTCACGTTGTATTATTCAGAGGTTAATTCCTTAACTCAGTGAACCTAACATTCAATTAAATCACTCTAATTCCTTATATCTGGTTCAATTCAATGTTGCTTTAAGTGTGAGAAACCAGAGGATTACAAGATCAAGTTCTCTTATCCCTAAGAAAGCTATAATCTTGGTGATTGGTTCATATCTGAAGAACAAATTCAATTTTCATTGACAAGAGTTCCTCTGAAATTAGTTAATCAAATTTCCATTCAATTACTACGTAAGGTGCATAATCAACCACTCAATCCATTCCAAAACTTGAAATCCAGATCCAGAATCAATTCAACATGTTCGTTTTGGATCTACAATCCCTAACTATAAAGAAATTACACAGCCATTGTAGCAGAGAAAGAAAATGAAAGAGAAGAAGATGAAGAACACAGAAGTTCCATCTTCAGTCAATCCCCAACCTGATTCCTCTAGGTTGGAGCTCGAAGTTCGTCCCCAATCTCTCTCTGACTCTCTCCACACCCAAGAACTAAGTGGAAATGAAAAATGAACAAACGATCCTAAAATATGAGCGTTTCTACAATTTATAAATTTTTCCTCCTCTACGCGTTATCACTTTCATTCACAAGAGTAGCCACGCAGAGGCTTCTATGGTGTTTTGGAAGACTGGAACGATCAATTTCATTCATAAGAGTGGCAATGCTGGAGGTCGAGTTGTGAGCGTGTTCACTTTCATGAGTAAAAGTGGCCACGCGCATGTTGCCTTGGTACCTTCTCTCTGGAACATCCACTCTCTCCAGCAAGAGTAACCACGCGCTACTCACTATGTGTGAAGCTCTTCTGGAACACTCACTTTCGCCAGCGAGAATGGTTACTGATCAATTGGATTTTTATAATATTATTTCCTCTAATTCCTAGCTCATTAATCCTCTTCTGTGCCTAATTGGTTGAATTGGATCATTTTATGATGTTTGAATTTTATTTGGGCTTTATTTAATTTTTCCAGCATTTGGCAAATTCTGATACTATTTTGGTTTATGGACCATATCTTGAGTTGTAGAACTCTTTTCATTGTCATTCTTAATTTGTAGGAAAGCTAAGAGAAAGGTACAAAATTCCTATGAAGAGTCAGAAACCAATTATGATGATAAGAAGCTGAAAATGGGCCTGGAAAAAGTCAGAACGCTGCAGTCGTGGATCATGACCAAGGTGCAGTATTTGGGCCATATCTCAGTCCACAGACATCTGATTAAGCCCATTCCAGTGGCATTTTGAAGCTGACATCCAAGGCTACAATTTTCCTTCAGGCTACAAACCAAAAAGAGGCCATTTTCATAGCCGAAAAAATGGAACAAAGTGACGAATGGAATTTTGAATTTTGAATTTTGAATTTAATTTTTTGGCTCTTCTCTTCTCTTCTCTTCTCTGTCTCAGCCCCTCTCACCTTTACGACTTGTTGTTTTCCTCCATTAATGGAGCCTTAGATTTCCATCTAATTCAAGAATTAAAAGGGATTTGACACTCTTGAGGATTGGTTTCGCAATTTATTCAACAACAAATTCAGTTTCATCTCTTCCTTCCTTCTCCTCTTGCTAATTATGATTTTGAATTGAAGTTCTTCGTTTGGATTGATAGTTGTGCAGTTGTTTGATTACATATTATTCGGTTGATGTATATAATTAATTCTTGAAGGAGTGTAAATTAGATTTTCAGGTTTGAGATCTACGATTAATGGCATTGGTGAATTAAATTAACACAAATCGATTAGGTTCTAGAGGTTTCTGAACTTTGAGCGAATTGTGTGTTAATCGAATGCATGAGGGTTCTCATGTGAATGCTTAATTTTAATTGAGGTTTCATTCGAATTTAATATTAATCACTAATTTGTTGGTTGATGCATCTCCTTGGAATTCGGTGATAGAGTAGTCGTAGTTCTTCTAAATTCTTGGATTAGAGTTTTTAATTCTTGTTAACTTTTGATTCTAATTAGTGTTATTCTATAAATCAAACCTCCTCTAAATTTATAATCATATAACGTTATCATCATTGGGAGACGACTCGGATTGCACCTCTTATTATATAATTTTTATGCAATTCAATTTTTATTAATTTGTCCGAGCGTGACACTCGTGATCAATTACACACAACTTTGCAAAATTTGAAATCCTCTGGAACGCTCACTTTCGCCAGCGAAAGTGATAACGCACAACGTGTTCTTCTGAGAAACTCTCTGGAACACTCACTTTCACTGTCAATAGTGATCACGCCCAGACTTTACTTCTCATTTAAACTCTGGATCACTCACTTTCACCAAAAATAGTGATCACGCCCAGCTCAAAACTCCATAAACTTTGTTCTTTAAGTCCAGACTTGCTACTTTTCTTCTATCTTTCCATTGATCTACCATCTTCATGAACTTTGCTCAGAATTTTCTACAAAAATATGCTTGAATTATTAATTTCTACTCAGAAAATTCACAAATGCTAAAATAACTATGTTATTTGAGGAAATCCTTCAATCATTCTATTTTTATGAGTTTTTCTGCTTTTTCTAACATATTTCCCTTATCAAATGGATTAAAACTATAGTAAAATACTAGTAAAAATATGCATTCATCACCTACAAGAACAATTAGAGGCTGGAGGATGTGTATAGATTATAAGAGCTTGAATGAAGTGACCAGAAAAGATCATTTTCCACTACCTTTTGCAAATTAAATGTTAGAAAGGTTAGCTGGTCATGCATTTTATTGCTTTCTAGATGAATATTCTACTTATAACCAAATTGTTGTGAATACAATTGACCAAGAAAAAACTGCATTCACTTGTTCATTTGGGATATTTGCATATAGAAGGATGCCCTTTGGGCTTTGCAATGCTCCAACCATATTTCAAAGGTGTATGCTTGCTATTTTTTTGATTTAGTTGAGAAAGTCATTGAAGTATTCATGAATGATTTTTCTGTATTGGGAGATTCATTTGATGATTGTTTATCTAATTTGTCTATTATTTTGCAGAGGTGTCAAGACACTAATTTGATGTTGAATTGAGAAAAATGTCACTTTATGATTCAAGAAGGCATAGTGCTTGGCCATAAGATTTCTATAAAAGGGATGGAGGTTGATTAAGCTAAAATAGATGTGATTAGTAAACTACCTCCACCAGTGAATATAAAAGGAATTAGAAGTTTCTAAGGCCATGCAGGGTTCTATAGGAGGTTCATTAAGGATTTTTCTAAAATTGTTAAACCTTTTAGTGACTTGCTTGTGAAAGATGCAGAATTTATATTTGATGAATCATGTTTGCATGTTTTTTCTACTTTAAAAGAAAAATTGATTTATGCTCCCATACTTGTGAAGCCTGCTTGGACTTTACCCTTTGAGTTAATGTGTGATGCAAGAGACAACACAGTATATGCTGTATTAGGACAAAAAGATATTTAAGGTTGCATATGATTTACTATGCTAGTAGGGTTTTGAATTCTGCACAAATTAACTACACAATTACTGAAAAAGAACTACTAGCTATAGTCTTTGCTTTTGATAAGTTCAAATCTTATTTAGTAGGTTCTAAGGTTGTAGTATATACTGACCATGCTGCCTTAAAATACTTGCTTTCTAAATAGGATGCTAAACCAAGACTGTTAAGAAGGATTCTTCTGCTCCAAGAATTTGAATTGGAAATCAAGGACAAGAAAGGGAAGGATAATGGTGTTGCAGACCATCTGTCCAGAATACCTTTAGAAACCTTAAAGTCAGATTGCCTTAACATTAATAAGGAGTTTACTGAAGAAAAATTACTAGCTATGGAGGAATTACCTTGATGATAGCAAACTTTAAAGCCACTCAGCATATTCCAAAGAGAATGAGTTGGCAGCAAAGAAAGAAACTCCTTTATGATAGCAAGTTCTACTTTTGAGAAGATCCTCATCTGTTCAAAATTAGAGTAGATGATCTATTGAAAAGATGTATTCTACAAAAAGAGCAAGCTGATATCTTGTGGGATTGTCATAATTCAGATTATGGAGGTCATCATGGAAGTTCTAGGATTGTTGCTAAGGTCTTACAAGCATGTTTCTTTTGGCCTACATTGTTCAAAGATGCAAAGACTTATGTAGAGAGCTGTAACAAATGTCAAAGAGTAGGCAACATCTCTAAAAGACATGAAATACCTATGAACAACATTCTAGAGGTGGAACTATTTGATGTCTAGGGAATAGACTTTATGGGACCTTTTCCAACCACTTTTGCTTATGAATGCATATTAGTGGAAGTGAACTATGTGTTTAAGTGGGTGAAAGTTATACCAACCAGAACAAATGAAGCTAAAGTGGTGATTTTATTTATAAAGAAGAACATATTTGCAAGATTTAGAGTACTAAGAATTCTTGTAAGTGATGAAGGATCCCACTTCTGCAGCAAATATCTTGAACCTGTTCAAGAAAAGTATGGAGTTAAACACAGAATAGCAAATCCTTACCATCCTCAAACCAGTGGACAGGTTAAAATTTTCAACAGAGAAATTAAGAAAATTCTAGAGAAAGTGGTTAACAGCTCAAGGAAGGACTGGTCAAGGAAACTGGATGACATATTGTGGGCATATAGGACTGCATTCAAAACACCAATTGATATGTCACCATATCAACTAGTGTTTGGAAAGGCATGTCATATTCTTGTGGAACTTGAGCACAAGGCATATTGGGCCACTAAATGGTTAAATTTTGATTTGGCCAATGCTGGTGAAAAAAGGATACTCCAATTACATGAGATCGAGGAATTTAGACAAGCTGCATATGAGAATGCAAAACTGTATAAAGAAAGGACTAAAAGAATTCATGATAGATTCATTATGCAGAGAGAGTTCAAACCAGAACAGTTGGTTCTGCTATTCATCTCAAGACTAAAGCTATTTTCTGGAAAGCTCAAGTCAAGATGGTTAAGACCTTTCATGGTAAAAGAAGTTTCTTCCTTTGGTGCAGTGTTAATTAAAGACCAGAAGGAGGGGAGAGAATTTAAAGTCAATGGCCAAAGGTTAAAAATCTATCATGGAAGAGAAGTCAATAGAAATAATTCTTGCATTAACTTGGTTTCTCAGCAGTGAGGAACATTTAACGTTAAGCTAGTGACGTTAAAAAAGTGCTTTGTGAGAGGCAACTCACATTTCTGAACCTTTTTCATTACTCTTGATTGGAATGAAATTCTGAAATTGATTCCATATCACTTTGAAATTTTATCTCTTTTAATTCTGTATTTTGATGTAAATATATTTGAATAATCTAAGTTTTGTGTTGTAGGTGTTATGTTGAGGGGATTAGGACTGAATAAGTGAGCTATGTGAGCTTTAAAGAGTTTTGATTCATGACTACTAGGTTTCAGTAAAGGAGTCGCGCAAAGATCAGAAGAGAAGTTGTTGTCTGGAGCAATCACTCTTTTAAAAAAAAGTGATCACGTAGAGGCTCAAGAATGAAGATCCTCTTTGGAACGATCACTTTTCTTTAAAAAAGTGATCACGCAAAAGTCTAAGGGAACTTCTCTCTGCAATAACCACTTTCCTTGAATAGAGTGGTCACGCGCAGGTAAAATTAAGGTAAGAGCATGTGTCTTACTCCTTTGGTTAGAAAAAGTAGTCACGCGCATGAGTAATAGAACATTAGAGTTTGCGCGTTATTATTTTTCTTAAAAATAGTAGTCACGCAAAGAGGATGAGTTTGTGCATTATCACTTTTCTCAGAAATAGTGATAATGCGCATTTCATTTAAAACCAAAAAGGGGTATTGCTCTCTGGAATGTTCACTTTGCTTAAAAATAGTAAACACACTCATCACATTACCCCTGAAAACGCTCACTTTTCATTTTAAAAGTAGTCATGTGCATCCGCGTGGCTATATAATTAGAAAAAAGTGACCACGCCTACACGTTTACAACCCTAAACTCAAATTTCTCTCATAATTCTTGATTCTTACTCTCTGCGCATTGATCAAGCAATCCTCTATCTCTGGAAAGTGTGAATTTATCCTCTTTACACTTCTACTCTAGGTAATTTCTTTTCCATTGCTTCAATCTGTGATTAGAGTTCTTCATGGGTAGATTTTTGGAAAAATTTGAATATGGAACTTGAAGAAAATTTTTTTGAGATTGATTAATTCGAATATGCAATTAAAGGATAATGTGATTAGATTCTTACTTAATTTGACAATTTCATTTGAAGATTCGTAGCTACATTGTGAATACATGCATAAACAATTCTTTTGCAATAAGTGAGTTTGAATGAGGAATTTAATTGCAATTTCTGACTATAATTCATCTACATTATAATGATATTCTATGCTGAAACTAAAAGCTGAGCATTTCTCAACTTATTTTTGAGTTTGTTGTGCATGATAAGAGGATGCCATGTATTTGATGAAATTACAAGTTAAATTATTTGTTGCCATGATTAATAGTATCATGCATCTGTATTGTGCATCTTCAAAGTATGGTATTAATTCTATCTTAAGGAAATTATTTTAATTGAATACCATAAAAATTTAGTTTGCAGTAGCCTTTCATAATAAGTTTGATACATTTACCCTTTGCTTCTCTGCAAATGTTATATATATGTGTTTTACTTGCTTGTACATATTTTACTTTGGTATTATAACTGAAAGTTTCTGAAAAGTACTTAAGAAATGGCAAGAACTTCTACCAACACTCCAATTGGAGCCACTTCAAGAGGAACTCCAAGGACTAAGAGGGGCAGATTAGCAGGAGCAGCCTCTTTATCAAGACCAGCAACTTAGCATGATCCCAGATTTAGGATTATAGCTCATGAAAATTATTTCAGAGTTAATATCTTAAGGAGGAAAGTGGTCCAAGACAGAGCTTTTGAGATTACTAAAGATAATTATCCAGAGTTTAAAGAAAAAATTTAGAAAAGAGGTTAGGAATATTTTAGCTCATTGGCTGGAATAGGATGAAGGGAAATTACTCAGGAGTTATATGCAAATGCCATGCATTTTAAGGGAGAGCAGCTACCCAAGTTTCATACCATGGTTAGGGGTGTGATGATTGATTTTTCTGCTGCCAATATCAATAGGGTCCTTAACATCAATGTCCAAAAACAACCTGGACAGTAAGATTTCAATACCTTCAAAGCTCTTCAGGACAAGGATTAGTATGAGATTTAACATAGAATTGGCAGACCAGGGACCACATGGGCGCTGAACATAGGAGAAAAACCAAAACGCATCGATAAAAAGAATCTCCTACCATTTGCCAAAGTTTGGAGTGCTTTCATTCTCAGCTCCTTCATACCAGTAAAACATAGTTCCATATTAGCAGTAAAGAGAGCTGAACTCTTATTTGTTATAGTGAATGAGATATATATATTAATGTAGGAGAAGTAATTAATGGATGCATCTTAGTTATTCTGAAACAAAAAAGGGACTCTTTAGCTTTTCCTTCATTAATAATCCTGTTATGCGAGGATGCAGGAGTAGATTTTGGTGATTATTAAGAAAGGATCAGAGCAACCCCTTCAATCTCAATAGCAGTAGTCAAAGAAATTTATACTACTACATCTTGTACATCAGTAGCTTCAATACCATCACAATTCAAGCAGATCCAATGAAAATGAAGGCAAAATGAACTGGATGGAAGTTTAAAAGTTAGAATAATGCTGTTGGAATGTGTTTTGATGAATATTGGACAAAAGTTGGGAATGACCAAGGATGAACTATATCATACACTAGAAGTGGAAGAAAATGCTCAATGCCTTAGATCAACAATATTTAAAGATCTTCCTCTCTATAAAACCAACTTCCCACAACCAGCAGAGGCAGAAGAAGAAGGTGAAGATGAGGATGAGGATGAATCAGAGGAGGAAATTTTAGAAGATGAGGATGAAGAAGAGTAGTTTAGGAATTTAAATTTTTGTTATGTAGTTCATCTTTTGTAAATAAGTTGTACTTAGGCTCAAGACTTTTGCAATTTGCAGTTGTTAATTACATTTTGGGTTAATTTCTGGTTGTAAGCAATTATGCTTTAAATATTTACTAGTTCCGAGTTTAATTGAGTTTTACTTGATAATTGATAAATAATTTTGATATTTTGTTCAGACTATGCTCTCAAAACTTCTAAACAGGAGCGCATGGAATTCTGACATATGCAAAGTTGCCATGAAAGGAAGGTTGAATTCTGTATCTCTAATTTCATGAGTTCAGCTTTATTTCTACATAAAATTTTTAGAAAACACAAAAATATTAGATTAGATCCTAATTTCTTTTGAATTAATTTTGAATTCTATTTTATTGAATTCTAATTTTTGAATTACATAAGTTGTTTTTCCCATTCTTCACATGATTACCATACTTGTATTTTAGAAAATAAGAAAGTCTTGTCATTTTATTCATGCAAATTTTTGAATTAAATTATGAATTGAATTGATTAATATTACCACTTTACTTCTTGTGTAAGACTTGAACCTTTTACATTTGTTAATGTGTGATTGATCTCAATTCTCATACACTCTCTAAAACTTGCTTTGTTTTTTAGTCAAATATGCAGTTTTACAGTAATCACACAAAGGATGGAGGCCATTGTTCAGTTGTACCTAGTTAGCCAAATAAACCTCCTTTCTTTCTTGTATACCTTAGTTTAACCCCTTTGAGCTATTAGCCTTTCTTTTGATTAACTTCAATACAAGTCTTCCTCTAAAAACCATGTTACTTATCCAAATGAAAAGAGACAAATTGAGTTCAGTCAAGGATGAGTTTTAAAACTAAGTATGAGGTGGTATCAAGTTTCTAATACATTACTTGAGAACAAGCAATGTTCTAAATTTGGGGTGGAGAGAATAATAAAGCTATCCAAAGAAAATAAATAAGAAAGCAAAGTTATGATGAAAAGGGAGTAAAAATAAGGAAGTAAAAATGCTGCAGAAAAGAAAAGTTAATGAAAAAGAATGAAAAGAAAGTAGTGAATGGAAGCAAAAAAAAGGAAAGAAAAGTTATGAATTATTCTGCATAATTGAATTTGTAATTTGAAATAATGGTGTTTGATACATAATGAAAACAAATGATGCAACCCTACTCTAAGTCTTGAGCTCATCTGCTTAATTTGCATCTTTTCTGCTTGGAACTAACCACATTGCTTCCTTAATTCATTGAACACCTACCTATCCTTTAGCCTCATCATTACTTGGAAAAGTCCTCTTAATCTGTGATTAACTGTACATATGCAAAGGAGATTGAGAATATAGGCAAGCCTATGGTAGAGTGTGATGAATTTGATGATTTTGAGAGTAAGCACAAGACTAAACACTGATTGAGTAAGAGAGAAACACTTTCTGAGAGCTATGATGATATTTCTTAATTCTGTTGTGCATATAGCTTTGCTGATTTGCTTGACTGAAATGTATAAGATTTTGCAGCAAAAAGATAACTTAAGTGTGAATGTCATGATGATTAATTGGGTGAATGACTTATTGACAAAATAATCAGAATGTATTGAAGTGGAATTAATTATGAAAAATTGAAAAATTGAATTGTAAATGTTGGATTTCAATTGATGGATGGATGAATTCAAGCCCTTGATATGTTTTAATTTGCTTGAGGACAAGCAAAATTCAAGTTTGGGGTGGTGATAAATCCATATTTTACTAGTATTTTACCTCTGTTTTTAATACATTTGATATAGAAAATATGATGGAAAAAACTGAAAAACTCATAAAAATGATAGAATGTTCAAATTCTTTCTAAATAGTTTAGTTGTTTAGATTTTGTGAATTTTTTGTGTAAAAATTACTGATTAGAACATATTTTGTAGGAAACTCTAAGCTGAGATCATAAGGTTGGAAGATCAACAGAAAGGTAGAAGAAAAGTAGCAATTTTGCGTGATCACTATATTTAAAGAAAGTGATCATTCCAGAGCCTAAGTTCAGAGGCTAACATGTGCGTTAAAACTTTTTCTAACAATAGTAACCACATCCATGAAGAAAGGCTCTGCATTATCACTATTTCAAATAATAGTAATTGTTCCAAAGTTGGGGTAAGAGGAACAAGTCGCGTGTGATCACTATTTTTAAGTAAAGTGAACATGTGCAAGTCTGGACAGAAACAATAAGCTGCACGTGATCACTATTTCTGAGTAGTGTGATTATGTGCATGATCCAAAGGCAAAACAAGCTGCACGTTATCACTATTTCAAATAATAGTGATTGTTCCAAAGAGCTTTCCAACAAAACAGGCTGCGTGTTGATAGTCATATTTTAGTACACCTTTCTCTACATGTTTTTGGTTTAATTGATTCTCATTAGTGTACTATTTTGATGTATTAGTTTAGATTTGTGTTGGTAAGTCATGTAGGATTTAAATGTAAATCTTTCTTAATTCCCGCCATAATTTCTTATTTTGACACAGTTTCTTGTGAGGACCATATCTGGAGTTACACTACTCGAAATTCAACAAAATTTATGTCCCTGGAAAGATAAGAGAGAGATCTACAACTTCTCTGTTGGGAGAAAAGCCCAGTTTAAGCATCTTTAGGCCAAAAAAGGCGTCACAATGTTGCGGCCCTGCAATGACATTTTCAAAATTTGATTGTATTGTTGACATTACTTAGTTAGGTGTTTAGGAACCTCATTAGGGAGTTGGGCCATAATTAAGCCCAATTATTTTGTCTTTAAATAGAGGTTATGACTTCATGTAAAAGATTATTTTCCCTCATTTTTTTCAGAATTCAAAAAGTCTCCATACTAAATTCTCTCTTCTCCTCTCCTTTATTTTCGTATTTTCATCTTCTCATCTTCTTCTCTCTTCTTCTTCCTTTTCCAGTCATGTGGTTGGCCAAGCAAACATGATTATGAAGCAAGGCTAATTCATCAATCGGTTCAAGGTTTCAAGAACTACATTGCATTCGAGTTTCAGATTAGGTTCTATCGAATTTCTTCCTTTTTCTCTCTTTTCTGATTAGGTTAATTACGTTTTTCATGATATTGAATTTTTGTTTGTATCCTAAACAGAGAATGAGTTACTTTCAGATTTGAAATAATTGAATTCACCTAATTCAATCAATCAATTATTCTGAATTTTGTTAGAGTATTGGATTTGCGATTGCGGTTCTTGTTTTGATGGAATTCATAATCTAAATTTAGATTTCAAAGTATTAATGTCAAATTGAATTAGTGTTGATTGAAATTTCTTTGGAATTGTATTCGTGTGAACAATGAGAATTGCATTGTAGGGATTGAGATCTTGAATTGGTTGAAGTTCATATTTTGTTGGAATTGTTCTTTATTCTTCTTCTGTTGTTTACAATTAAATTCAAAACAAATCCTCCCCCAAGCTAACTGTAAACTGTAACGTTCCTAATTTTATAATATTAATTATTAATAATTACATAAATTTAAATGTAATTTCATGTGTGTATTTTTTTGGATATATGTCGTGAATATGTATGTGTATATATATATATATATATATATATGTGTGTGTGTGTGTGTGTGTGTGTGTGTGTGTCTGTGTGTGTGTGTGTGTGTGTGTGCCTGCGCGTGTGTATGCGTGACTCGTTGGGCTGAAATGGGCTAAGTGCCTAAGTACAGGGCGAGATACTGGGTTGTTCTCGCTGCAACGAGAGGATTCTTGCTGTAGCGAGAGGGTCCTGGGAGGAAGGACCAGAACTGTCGCCTTCTCGGTATAGCGACAAAGCGACAATTTGGGGTGCATTTCTGGGTGCAGTCTCACTGTAGCGAGATTCTGCAAAAAGCAGAGTGTAGTTTTCTCTGATTTTTTAGCAGTAGTGAGAGGGCGTGTCGCTGCAGCGAGGTCTTGCTGTTGCGAGAGTGTCGCGACCAGAAAAAGATTTAAAGGGGGTTGGGGTTCGAGGAGAGTAATTTCTCCCTCTCACTTCAAAATCCCTTCGATTCTCTCACTCCCAAACCCTATTCCATCAATTAATTGCCTCCAAAGTTGTTCAGGAGCGAGATTAGAGCTTGGATTTGTGTGCGGAACGCTTGGAGGTGAGTTTTAAACGGTTAGAGTTTTTGTTTTCCTTCCCTTTCTCTGTTGTTGGTAATTTTTGGGGTTCTCATGGAATTCTTCCATGTGTTTAGGCCGAAAGCCGTGTGGGGAGCATTTTCGTAGTTGAGTTAGCGTGTGGGTCTTCAATCCAAGGTAAGGGGGAACTCTATCCTATTCTTTTGTGCATGAATTATTGATATTCTTCTGAATATTGTGTTGTGACTGAGTTAGTGGGTAGGAAATTGCTGAGAAATGTAATGTGGGCCATGTGCCGTGATATGTGAACAATATGTGTGTTGATACGAAATAGAGGGATTTGGATTATATGTAAATGTTGTGTGATAGAATGAGTGTGGGCACTTGTGCCATATATTTGAATGAATATTATGAAAATGTGGGCCTAAGGGCCGTGTAATATGAATGATAATTGTAGGCTGTGTGCCGTGTGCAAGTATGACTACTGCAGGCGTGAATGAAATATGTGTGAATGGGCGTGTTAGCGCCTTTGTAATGTGCTGTGAATGGTTCAGCGATACATTGGGGATGTGAGAGATGAGGACGGTAGAAATACCTTGGGGAAGAGGGAGTGGTGGTAACATCGACTGCGGAACAGGTGCACCACGGGCCACACACTCTCTTCCTGACTAGACCTCTTACCATTATCTTTCCTGAGCGACCCGTCACTGCCCACGTGGTATCCGTGAGGCGGGGTAACCGACGGCCATTCATGGTGTAAATCTGTGATCACAGTGCTATAGTGAGTGCAGCTGTTGTGCATATGCACGAGTTTGTGTATTGTGCTTGTGAATATGAAATGCTGCCTGTGATTGTATTTGCTAAATGTATTGGTAATGTGCTGGAGGTGAGACTCTATGTTGACTATGCGCTTTTGGGTAGTGTACAGTACTCACCCTTACATTCATTTTTCAGGTAACAAGGACGATCAACACCGGACTCAGTGAAGGAACGGATGGACTGCTATATGACATAGAATTTATTTTAAAAATGTTGTAATTGAACTAGTCCTATAGCAGTTATTTGATATTAATTTGTAATCCTTCACTTATTTTGAAATCTTTTATAAAAAATTTGGTTATTCGATTTGTCAAATTATTATTTAAGTGGAATTAAATTTAAGGTGTTACATAAACTGTATGATGGAACTGAAAGAAGAATGCATTTTATGTCCTTGCAAGATGACCCAGGTTTGCTCCTTGTATTGCAAAATTGTTGAGAAAATCTAAATAAATATTTATATATATATATATATATATAAAGAATCAAAATGAATATTTTAAAAAAAATAGAAAGGATCCCATTGAAGCGGCTAATGCCATACATATTGTCTGTATATCTGGTTGTACATATTGCATAGTATCATAAATAGCCATTCCGGGTATTATCCACCCACCCGAAGAATTTATAAACAGATACACATCTCTGTTATATTTTTCTATACCGAGAGAAATAGTAGAATGCCAGTAAGTTGATTCGATAGTTCACTATCGACCTCTTGGCCTAAAAAAGGTAATCTTTCTCAATAAAGTCGATTGATTAGGATTTAATCTTATACCTTAAAAGTCGTACATGCACCTTTTGATGCTTACAGTTCACTAAAAATCATATAAACAAAAAGGAATCAATGTGTCTATTTCAACCCTCTTTCTGTTTTCATAATGGACTCTTTCGAATTTTTAACAAAAAAAAATGTACTAAATTTATTGAACTAACTTCTCATTGATGTATTGCTTTCATCGAGATCGAACCCAAATCACAATGTAATTTTCTTGTTTCTGAATGGACTTCCTCAATTCTTTTAGGTTTCTTTTCTACTCTAAGTAAGGATAAGGATCTGCTCGATTTTTATTTGCACATATAGGACAAATATTAAAATATCATGTCTTTTTGTTACAACTTATCTCTTCTCTGAATTTATTATTTCATTTTTTCTGTAAAATATATGATATGATAGAAGTAGTAATTGTGGATATATTACCAATTGGTTTGTTACTAAACAAAGTCTAAATACTTCATTTTATTGGTCCAAGCAAGCCAACCATAAATTATTTTGAATTTTGAATAGTAATCTGGATACCCCCTCCAAAAAATAAAAAAAATCGATCGAATTGCACTTCATTACACTTCACACTCCAAATTTTTTATGATTCAATCATTCTTTTTTGGTGGTGAAAGAGAGGATATCTCAATCGGGGGGAGAATGGGGAAATCCCGTATGACCAAATATATCTGACAAGTCGCACTATTTATCAATCCAAGATGCATTTCCTTCTCCAGGACTTCGAAAGGTTACTTTTGGAACACCAAGGGGCATAAAATAGAGAAAAAAAAGAAAATAAAATAATATATTTAACTTTAGTGTTGAAACGTAAGAATGAGTTTATTGTGTTAAAAAAATTTTGCTTTTATTATATTGTATTTTTTATAAATCATAAAAAAGGGAAGAGTAAAGATAAAGATAGAGTAAAGTTGTTAAGAATGGGTCCTTGGATGATAAACGAATATGTTTACATTTACATATTTAAATACTCATAGAGAAAATTGTCAACCTGCCTTCCCACCATTGCGTATTCTTACTTATCGGGTATAGAATAGATCTGCTTCTTCTTGTTCCTACAAATATGATTGTTCCACTATTACTAAACACTATTACTAAAAAACTAGAACAAAGATTAATTCTTTCTCCGAGATAATCTACTAAAAGGTAAAAGGTGAGAATCCATACTATAGTTTTTTCCAATGCAATAAAGTTACATAGTGTCTATTTTTTGTTGATATAAGGGGTATTTTCATGGGTTTACCTTGGTATCATGTTCATACTATTGTATTAAATGATCCAAGCTATTTGCTTTCTGTTCACATAATGCATACAGCTCTGGTTGCTGGTTGGGCTGGTTCGATGGCTCTATATGAATTAGCAGTTTTTGATCCCTCTGACCCTGTTCTTGACCCAATGTGGAGACAGGGTATGTTTGTTATACCCTTCATGACTCGTTTAGGAATAACCAATTCGTGGGGCGGTTGGAATATCACCGAGGGGACTATAACAAATCCGAGTATACATTAAGATTAAATATGTATAGTATATAGATTTATACATTACAATTCTAAAATATTGCATTATCTAAAAAATTAGATTATCAAAGTCAATTTGATTAAGTAATTAGGAATTACTTATTTCTAAATAAATGTCTAATTCTACATTATATAGAATAATTATTTATAGCATATAGAATAATTATTTCTAGCCATTAAATTGGTTTTAGTTATAGTAATTCTAAATAAATAAATGGATTGCTTGTTTAAAAAAAACTAAGATGAAAAAAAAAGTCGACCATTCGAGTATTCCAAATTACATGAAAAAATTATGGAAGTAGGAGCATCCAAAATAGATATATATGTGGTATATATCTATGTATATTGAATTGTGAATACAGAGATAATAGAATCATTTCTGATTCAACTAAATAGGGGTATCCAATATAGATGAAAGAAAATCAATCAAATAGGAAGAAACATTTTTCAATATTAGAATTAGTATCTAATGAATTGAACAGTTCCGACATAATTCTTATAATATAAATGAATCTCATAATATAAATGAAAAAAACATTCGAATGAGATTCGAATCTCAAAGAAAAGAGAGGGGATATGACGAAATTGGTAGACACTACGAACTTAATAGGATTGAGTCTTGGTATGGAAACTTACCAAGTGAGAACTTTAAAATTCAAAGAAACCCTGAAATTCACAATGGGCAATCCTGAGCCAAATTCTATTTTTCGAAGACAAAGAAAAGCTCAGAAAGAGAGAATAAGAAAAATGGTAGGTGCAGAGACTCAATGGAAGCTATTCGAACAAATGGAGTTGACAATTTTTTCCTCTTTGTTAGGAAAGGAATCCCTCCATTAAAATTCCAGGAATGGATGAAAGATAATATATATACATATAAGTGCTGAAACACTATTTCAATTGATTAATGAAAACTCTAAATCTTCATTTGTGAATATTTCTATTACAAATGAAAGATGTGAATCAAATTAATTCCAAGTTGAAGAAAAAATGGAATATTAATTGATCAAATCATTCACTCCATCATAGTGTCATAGATCCTTTGAAAAACTTATTAATCAAACGAGAATAAAGATAGAGTCTCATTCTACATGTCAATACCGACAACAATGAAATTTATAGTAAGAGGAAAATCCATCGACTTTAAAAATTGTGAGGGTTCAAGTCCCTCTATCCCCAAAGGGCCTGTTTAACTCTCTAATTATTTATCCTATATCCCCTTTTTTTATTCATTATTTATGTGTTTTATTCAGTTTATTCTTTGACAAATGGATCTAAGTGTAATTTTTTTCTTATCACAATCATAAGTTACAAGTCATGGAATATGTAGAGTATCTTTGGAATATGGAATTGAATATATATATATATATATATATATATATATATATATATATATGATACACATAGAATTTTTTTTTATGATAAACGTATAAATGAATATTTTATTTTTTGGCAAGGAATCATCATATGAATGATTAATAATACAAAACCATTACTACTACTGATACTGAAATTTATTTACAAAGTCTTTTTTTTTGATTTAGTTGACATAGACTCTAGTAATCTCATAAAATAAAAATGAAGCTGATGCATCAAGAATGGTCGGTATAGCTCAACTGGTAGAGCAGAGGACTGAAAATCCTCGTGTCACCAGTTCAAATCTGGTTCCTGGCACATACTCATACAAATATATGCTCTAGATCATCATATATCTATTTATTTTATCTATCTATGTGTTTGGAGATATACTCTTTTCTAGATGATTCAAGAATACATGTATGCTTTGGGTATATTCTCTGTATATAGTATATTCTCTGTATATATATATATATATAGTGTAAAAAAAATTAGTATGTAAAAAAATAAAAGAAATTTTTCGATTTTGTTTCCTTTTTTTCTGCGCTCTAAAAAAAATTTATTATTTCAATAATATTTGAATGGTTAAATTAGTTGGTTGAAAAACCAAAAATTCTAGTCTAGGGAAGTTCGGAGGGAGGGAGGGAGTGGTAATAGTCACAATTCATCTAAGATGCATTACAAATAGAATCGGGCTCACTTCTTTATATTTTCTTTGAAATTTGTATTTTCTTTATCTCCTTTGATCTTACTTTTTCTTTTTCATGGCCATATAATTGAAGTTGATGTGCACGTTACATAGTTCACGATGTAGAACTTTTTAAGTTCATCCTATTGGTTTCGCTCATCCAAAATCGAAATAAGTATCGGTTCCATTTTCGAATCTCAAAGAACCCTTACCCAAATTTTTTTTTTATCCCTACATTATATTGTCTTTTTTATGAATTTTGTGATTTATCACATCCACAATAATATATGAATGAGACCTCAATTATTATTTCTGGTTTAATTTCAATTACTTTGTCTGATCCATAAAAAGAATGTACAGATATTCAATTCAAGGAATATCGGGGGTTGTAGAAGTGCGGATTGGTTTTTTATTTTTCTTATTTAGTGAGCATCTTGTATTTCATAAAAATTTGGGGCGATATAATCTTTACGTAAAGGCCATCCTAGCCAACTTTCGGGCATTAAAATACATTTCAAACACGGATGATTATCATAAGAGATTCCCAACATATCATAAGATTCCTTTTCTTGAAAATCCACACTTTTCTAAACCCAGAAAATCGAAGAAATTCTAGGATTTTTTTCTTGAAACAAATACTTTTATGCATATCTCTTCGGGTTGATTTATACCATATTCTATTCTCGTAAGATGATACACACTAGCTAATAGTCCCCCTGGTACTACATCATAGGCACATTGGGAATGTAGAAAATTGTAACCATATACATATAAAATGACAGCAATGGAATGCCAATCTTCAGGCTTTATTTGTAAAGTCTCTATTCCTTGGTAATTGAAACCCAAAGATCTATGAATTAGTCCATGTTTGACTAGCCAAGCAAACAAACGACCTTGCATTTTTTTACTTATCCTGTATTTTTTGTATCAGTTTGGTATTAGTTTTTCCCATTTACATTACGATACAATTTATAAAAATGGAATTGCTATTTAATTTATTATTGTATTGTATTTTAAACAAAATGATCCTGTCTAATTCACTACTTCGTGGGAGGATACTGAACTTTTTTTTTTTTAATGTGTCAGAGGGTATCTCCAAAGTAGATGCCGATTGATAGAATAATCCTTGACCGTAATTGCTAGTATAAGTACTGCATCCACCATGAAACTTGTGATTGGTAGTAAAACACCTATTCTCTCGTTGAGAACTCATTTTATCTTCATAGATTTCTCGACATATTTTCTTACGAAGTTTTGTTATAGCATCTATAATGGCTTTTGGTTTAGGTGGACAGCCTGGCAAATACACATCTACAAGAATTAGCTTATCCACACCCCGAACAGTACTATAAGAATCAGTACTGAACATCCCCCCCGTAATTGTGCAGGCTCCCATAGCAATAACATATTTTGGTTCGAGCATTTGCTCGTATAATCGAACTAAAGAGGGAGCCATTTTCATAGTTACTGTGCCCGCTGTTAAAATTAAGTCTGCCTGTCTAGGACTCGATCATGGTACTAGTCCATAACAATCAAAGTCGAATCGTGATCCTATTAATGAAGCAAATTCAATGAAACAACAACTGGTAACATAAAGAAGCGGCCATAAACTGGATAGTCTTGACCAATTTGAAAGATCATTTAATGTAGTTGAAATAACTGAATTTTTTGTTGTTCGATCAAGTAAGGGAAACTCAATGGAAATCATAACTGTCTCAATATTTTTTTTATTGTCTAAATAGTCAAGAATTAAGACCATTCTAATGCCCCCTTTCGCCATGCATAAACTGAACCAACAATTAGGATAAGCACGAATATGAAAGCTTCTATAAATACGGATACTCCTAATACATCGAAACTCATTGCCCATGGATAAAGAAAAATTGTTTCAACATCAAAAAGAAAAAAAAAACGAGAGCAAACACATAATAACGGATTCGAAATTGTAACCAGGAATCGCCTATTGGTTCTATTTCTGATTCATAACTAGAAAGTTTCTCTGGTCTTTTGCTAATCGGGGCTAAAATTCCAAAAATTAGAAATGCTAAAATAGGAGTAAAGCTTGATATTATTAGAAATTCCCAAAAAATATCATATTCGTAAAGCAGAAACATAAATGACTCCTATGAATGTGGAAAATATACTGGGTTAGTATTAATTATTAGTCGATTTGAATGAAAATTGGAGAATGATTATTCTATTAATGATTATTATAGTAATGAATATCTATAGAATAATAAATATGAAATATATTCTAAATAGAAATGCTTTTTCTAAAATAAATAAAAAAAAATGAAATTATTTCCAAAAAAAATGAGACTAGTATTCGAATATACTAATATTAGTATTATTTTATCAAATATTAATATATTCTTAATAGAAATTTAAGAATTCTTTCTATTATATTACTAATACTACTAGTAATATTTAGTAATAGTATTAGTAATGAGAGATATTGGATACTAAATATTATTAGTATCCGTAGAAATATTAGGGCTATACAGACTCGAACCGTAGACCTTCTCGATAAAACAGATCAAACTGATTATTATCGAAATAATTTGAATTGTTTTAAAAACCTAACGTGCATTTTTTTCTTGCATTGGGCTTTTTCATTAACTGATAGAAATAACAGTTAGTCCACTATCTTTTTTCTTGACAGAAAGAATAAAGATATGATTCCTTGTGCTCTGATTTTTTATTTGGATTACAATCTAAGAGCACTACCAAAGTGTTTCAAAGAAGGGTTATCGTGACATAGGTCTGCTTCTAGCCTAGATCAACTTAAGTTAAATGGATTCTTTATCTACCCTCTAAAATGAAAATATCAAATACGAAATGAAACTTCATACACCTTAAAGTTCATAAGATAGGAACAAAGGATAATTTTTTTTTAGGTTCCTATACCCATTATGCTTAGCATTGAAGAGGAGTGAGTATTGACCTTATCAATATCTCAAATCAATAATAGATTCTATTTTACGTCTAAATCCTTTGTCAGGATTTTGTTCTCTTGTTCCTTAAAATAGAGTAAGACATGGATTTATTAATAATAAGATAAACTCTTTTGATTACAAGACGGACTCCTCTGAAAAAAAAAAACATTGGCACACGTGTAAAAGAGGTGTTCTACCTAACTGAGCTATAGCCCTTGTACTTTTAATACATATTTTATCATATTATGTAGATAATTTCTTGTCAAGATGAATATTACATGATCCAATCCCTTTGATATTGCGTTGGTATTGCTTATAAGTAATATTCGATTTATAATCTATTGATCTGATCGATAGAGACTATTTTTTTTCTATTTGGGGTGATAAATAACCTACTTAACTCAGTGGTTAGAGTATTGCTTTCACACGGCGGGAGTCATTGGTTCAAATCCAATAGTAGGTAAGGTATAGTTAGAACTTATTAGATACCAGAGTCAATGGTATCTAATAAGTTGTTCTGTTCACCTTTTTTCTATCTTTTCTTATTGTTTTATTGAATTTTTATTTATTTCTTTTTTTAGAATTATTCGGACGTACCAACTTGTTACGAAATCATATTGATAGCCTTTACTCATGTTCTAGCTCATCTGAGAGCTAGATTTGCCTCAATTGTTTGTCTCTTGCCTTCAGCCTTATTCAAAATAGCTTCTGCTATTTCAAGAGTTTGTTGTGCTTCTTGTGGATCAATGTCACTACCCTTCTCCGCATCATTTACTAAGACAGTGATCTCATTATTGCCTATTCTAGCAAAACCGCCCATGAGAGCCATCGTTAACCATTGGTCGTTAAGGCGTATTCTTAAAATACCTATATCTACAGCTGTGGCAATAGGCACATGATTTGGTAATACTCCAATTTGTTCGTCATTCATAGATAAAATTATTTACTTCACTTCTGAATCCCAAACAATTCGATTGGGGGTCAGTACACAAAGATTTAAAGTCATTTCTTCAATTTGCTCTCCATTTCTAAATTCACAGCCTTCGCAGTAGCTTCATCGATATTACCCACTAAATAAAAGGCTTGTTCAGGAAGACCATCTAATTCTCCAGAAAGAATCAATTTAAACCCTCTAATTGTTTTTGCTAAACCAACATATTTCCCCGGCAAACTGATAAATACTTCTGCTACAAAAAAGGGCTGTGATAAGAAACATTCAATTTTTTGTGCTCTTGCTACAGTTAAATGATCCTCCTTGGATAATTCATCCAACCCAAGGATAGCTACAATGTCCTGAAGTTCTTTGTAACCTTGTAAAGTTTATTTAACTCTTTGTGCAGTTTCATAATGTTCTTCATTAACGATCTGAGGTTGGAGCATAGTTGACGTTGAATCTAAAGGATCCACTGCTAGATAGATACCTTTGGCCGTTAATCCTCTTGATAGTACAATAGTAGCATCTAAATGTGCAAATGTCGTGGCAGGAGCAGGATCGGTCAAATCGTCTGTAGGTACATAAACTGCTTGAATAGAAGTTATGGACCCTTCTTTGGTAGAAGTAATTCTTTCTTGTAAAGAACCCATTTCAGTACTAAGGGTGGGTTGATAACCCACAGCAGAGGGCATTCGACCCAATAAGGCAGATACTTCAGATCCTGCTTGGACGAAGCGGAAGATATTGTCAATAAATAGAAGTATGTCTTGCTTATTGACATCTCGAAAATATTCTGCCATAGTTAGGGCAGTTAAACCAACTCTCATACGAGCTTCAGGCGGTTCGTTCATTTGACCGTATACTAGAGCTACTTTTGATTCTACAATATTTTGTTCATTAATTACTCTGGATTCTTTCATTTCCATGTAAAGATCATTTTCCTCACGAGTACGCTCACCTACTCTACCAAATACGGATACATCTCCATGAGCTTTGGCAATGTTATTGATCAATTCCATAATGAGTACCGTTTTACCTACACCAGCTCCACCGAAAAGTCCTATTTTTCCTCCACGGCGATAAGGGGCTAAAAGATCTACTACTTTTATTCCTGTTTCAAAAATGGATAATTTTGTATCTAATTGTATAAAGGCAGGCGCAGATCTATGAATAGGAGATATTGTGCGAGTATCTACAGGACACAAATTATCAATAGGCTCCCCAAGTACGTTAAAAATTTGTCCTAGAGTTGCTTCACCGACTGGAACACTTAGAGGAGCTCCCGTGTTAATCACTTCCATTCCTCTCATTAGACCATCTGTAGCACTCATAGCTACAGCTCTAACTCAATTATTTCCTAATAATTATTGTACTTCAGAAGTCACGTTAATTTGTTGACCAACAATATCTCGACCCTTAACTACTAGAGTGTTGTAAATATTAGGCATCTTCCCTGGGGGAAAATCTACATCTAATATTGGACCAATTATTTGGGCGATACGTCCCAGATTTTTTTTTCAAGCGCATAAACTTCAGGACTAGAAGTAGTAGAATTTATTCTCATATGAAAATATATCCTTTTTTTTTTTTGAATAATTTTGAAATCAAAAATAAATGTTCAATAACAAAGCAAGTTGATCGGTTAATTCAATAATAAATAAGAAATGGGAGTTAGTACTCTATTTTCTTGGTACCATCCAACCAATCCAATTTAATTGTTTACTTATTCAATTTCAATGATTGAATTTTCTAGTTTACCCAAGTCATTTTGAAAATTTCAATTGGATCAAATCTTTTGAAAGTCTTTCATTTGTCTATAATGATAGACAATACCATCTATATTCTCTATCGAATTCGAACCTGAACTCTCTTTACTATTCATTTTTTCTATCTCATTAGCTTTCCTTCCTATGTCATCAGCAGACGATTTATACCTAGCATATTTTTTTACCTATTTATTTCCCCCTTTTCGAGGGGAAAGTCTGTCTATTTTTACATCTAGGATTTACATATACAACATATATCACTGTCAAGGTCAAGAGTGAATTTTATATTATTTAGATTAGGTATTTCGATTCAAAAATAAAAACAAATAATAAAAAAAGGGATAAGAGATTCAAAATTTGAAGAAAAAAAAAGGGATTGGGTTGCGCTATAGATATGAAAAAGTATACAATAATGATGTATTTGACAAATCAAATATCATAGTTTAATAACGAACTTTTTGAATTAATTGATAATATTTGTTGATTATTTGTGAAAGATTCTTGTGAAGTGAGATATTTTATTAACTCCTAAGTCATGTCGAGTAGACCTTGTTGTTTCGAGAATTCTTAATTCATGAGTTGTAGGGAAGGATTTATGTCACCACAAACAGAGACTAAAGCAAGTGTTGGGTTCAAAGCTGGTGTTAAAGATTATAAATTGACTTATTATACTCCTGACTATGAAACCAAAGATACTGATATCTTGGCAGCATTCCAAGTAACTCCTCAACGCGGAGTTCTGCCTGAAGAAACAGGTGCCGCGGTAGCTACTGAATCTTCTACAGGTACATGGATAACTGTGTGGACCGTGGGCTTACCAGTCTTGATCGTTACAAAGGATGATGCTACCACATCAAACCCGTTGTTGGAGAAGAAAATCAATATATTGCTTATGTAGCTTATCCCTTAGACCTTTTTGAAGAAGGTTTTGTTACTAACATGTTTAATTCCATTGTAGGTAATGTATTTGGGTTCAAGGCCCTGCGCGCTCCAAGTTTGGAGGATTTGCGAATCCCTACTTCTTATATTAAAACTTTCCAAAGTCTGCCTCATGGCATCCAAGTTGAGAGAGATAAATTGAACAAGTATGGTCTTCCCCTATTGGGATGTACTATTAAACCTAAATTGGGATTATCCGCTAAGAATTACGATAGAGCGGTTATGAATGTCTCTGCGGGGGGCTTGATTTTACCAAAGATGATGAAAATGTGAATTTCCAACCATTTATGTGTTGGAGAGACCGTTTCTTATTTTATGCCGAAGCAATTTATAAAGCACAGGCTGAAACGGATAAAATCAAAGGGCATTACTTAAATGCTACTGCAGGTACATACGAAGAAATGATAAAAAGAGCTGTATTTGCCAGAGAATTGGGCGTTCCTATCGTAATGCATGATTACTTAACAGGGGGATTCACTGCAAATACTAGCTTAGCTCATTATTGTCGGGATAATGGTCTACTTCTTCATATCCACTGTGCAATGCATGTAGTTATCGATAGACAAAAGAATCATGGTATGCACTTTCGTGAACTAGCTAAAGTGTTACATTTGTCTGGTGGAGATCATATTCACGTTGGTACCGTAGTAGGTAAACTTGAAGGGGAAAGGGAGATCACTTTAGGTTTTGATGATTTACTACGTGATGATTTTATTGAAAAAGATCGAAGTCAAGGTATTTATTTCACTCAGGATTGGGTTTCTCTACTTGGTGTTCTGCCTGTTGCTTCAGGAGGTATTCACGTTTGGCATATGCCTGCTCTGACTAAAATCTTTGGAGATGATTCTGTACTCCAATTTGGCGGAGGAACTCTAGGACACCCTTGGGGAAATGCACCAGGTGCCGTAGCTAATTAAGTAGCTCTTGAAGCATGTGTACAAGCTTAGAATGAGGGACGTGATCTTGCTCATGCAAGTAATGAAATTATCCGTGAGGCTAGCAAATGGAGTCCTGAATTAGCTGCTGCTTGTGAAGTATGGAAAGAGATCAAATTTGAATTCCCAACAATGGATACTTTGTAATCCAGTAATTATTGTTTGTTCTATTAATAATTAATTGCAATTAAACTCAGCCCAATCTTTTCCTAAAAGGATTGAGCTGAATACAATAAAAAGATACTTTTTGTATATATTAAAAATACTTATTATTTTTCTATAGAATACTTATTATATATATATATATATATATATATATATACATTACAAAGGGTAGAAACGAGCGATATTTTAGTGGGTAAATTAACGCGTCAAATGGTGAAAGAATCCTCGTATTCCCCGGAAGATAGATTATTACGAGCTATACTTGGCATTCAGGTATCCACCTCAAAGGAAACTTGTCTAAAACTACCTAAAGGGTAGAAACGAGCGATATTTTAGTGGGTAAATTAACGCCTCAAATGGTGAAAGAATCCTCGTATTCCCCGGAAGATAGATTATTACGAGCTATACTTGGCATTCAGGTATCCACCTCAAAGGAAACTTGTCTAAAACTACCTATAGGCGGTAGGGGTCGAGTTATTGATGTGAGATGGATCCAAAAAAAAAGAGGTTCCAATTATAATCCAGAAATGATTGATATATATATATATTACAGAAACGTGAAATTAAAGTAGGCGATAAAGTGGCCAGGAGACATGGAAATAAGGGTATCGTTTCAAAGATTTTGTCTAGACAGGATATGCCTTATTTGCAAGATAGAAGATCAGTTGATATGGTCTTCAATCCATTAGGGGTACCTTCACGAATGAATGTAGGATAGATATTTGAATCCTCACTCGGGTTAGCGGGAAGTATGCTAGATAGACATTATCGAATAGCATCTTTTGATGAAAGATATGAATAAGAGACTTCGAGAAAACTAGTGTTTTCTGAATTATATGAAGCCAGTAAACAAACATCGAATCCATGGATATTTGAACCCGAGTATCCGGGAAAAAGCAAAATATTTGATGGAAGAACAGAGAATTCTTTTAAAAAGCTTGTTCTAATGGGAAAGCCTTATATTTTGAAATTAATTCATCAAGTTGATGATAAAATACATGAACATTCTAGTGGACATTATGCACTTGTTACGCAACAACCCCTTAGAGGAAGGGCCAAACGGGGAGGACAATGGGTAGGCGAAATGGAAGTTTGGGCCCTGGAGGGTTTTGGTGTTGCTCATATGTTACAAGAGATGCTTATTTATAAATTGGATCATATTAAAGCTCGCCAAGAAGTACTCGGTACTACGATCATTAGAGGAACAATACCTAAACCTATGGATGCTCCAGAATCTTTTCGATTGCTCGTTCAAGAACTACGATCTTTGGTTATGGAACTGAATCATTTCCTTGTACTTGAGAAGAACTTCTGGATTTATAGGAAGGAAGCTTAATTGAACTGAATCAGAATTTTTATTCTATGATTGATCAGTATAAACATCAACAACTCCAAATTGAATTAGTTTCTCCTCAACAAATAAGTGCTTGGGCAAAAGAAAAATCCTACCTAATTGAGAGATAGTTAGGGAGGTAAAAAAAAACCTATACTTTTCATTACAAAATCAATAAGCCTGAAAAAGATGGATTATTTTGTGAAAGAATTTTTGGGCCTATAAAATGTGGGATTTGTGCTTGTGGAAATTATCGAGTAATCAAAGATAAAAAGGACGATCCCAAATTTTGTGAACAATGCGGAGTAGAATTTATTGATTCTTGGATACGTAGATATCAAATAGGCTATATAAAACTGGCATGCCTAGTAACTCATGTGTGGTATTTGAAACGGCTTCCTAGTTATATTGTGAATCTTTTAGATAAACCTCTTAAAGTATTAGATGGTCTAGTATACTGCGATGTGTGATTTGATCAAAATTCCTATTGTACAGATTCCGAATGAGAAACTGTCATTCCATTTAATTGAATTAGGATGCCCTAAATCTGACATGTCTCTTGAAATAAGTAATATGAAGCTCAAAATTATGGATGTAATGAATACTCCCAAATAAAAGGGAATTGGTCTATGGTCGATTCAGTAACAAATAAATATGAATTTATAGTTGCACGTATCTCGTGAAAGAAAAAGAAATACTACTTTTGTGGAATTAACTATTCCATCTTTTTTAGAAAGAACTAAAATTATGTTCTAATAAGCAAATATATCATGGTGGCAAAAGCCTATCTATCGCATATAGGCTTAAGGACATCATAGCATAACCGTCAAGGTGACGTCTGGACCTAAAAGATCAAATGGAATGATACATAGACAAGGAAATCCCTTATGAATTCCAGGATACTCCCTTTAATGAATGATTCTATTTTAGGGAATTCCCCATTCGAAGGGGGATAGACTACTCAAGAATTTTACATTTCATTTATTTTCTGTCGTAATTGAGAATTGGATAAATAATTTAGAAAATATAAAAAAATAAAAAGAATGCATCAATGAAATGTTGATTAGTCTTTATTGAGAACTTGAGTAAAGAGTAAACCTTTTATTTTAGATTAAGGGTTTTATAGAATTTGAAAGTGGAAACCCTTTGCTTTATCGTTATTTGGTATAACTACTTGAGCCGGATGAGAGGAAACCTTCACGTCTAATTTTGAAAGAGGGAGATCCTATTGGATTGGTTCCTATCCAAATTTTTCGTTTGCTAGGCCCGTAGTTAAAAAACCCACTTTCTTACGATTACGAGGTCCATTCGAATATGAAATACAATCTTGGAAACACAGCATCCCTATTTTTTTTCTACCCAAGGTTTCAATATATTTCGAATTCGAGAAATTTCAAGTGAAGCGAGTGCTATCTGAGAACAATTAGTCGATCTGGATTTGAGAATTCTTATTGATTCTTCGTTGATAGAATGGAAAGAATTAAGAGAAGAGGGATCAATGGACAATGAAAATGAATGGGAAGATCAAAAAGTTGGAAGAAGAAAGAATTTTTTGGTTCGACACATAGAATTAGCTAAACATTTTATCCGAACAAATATAGAACTAGAATGGATGGTTTTATGTCTCTTACCAGTTCTTCCTCCCGAATTGAGACCCATTATTCAAATAGATGGGGGTAAGCTAATGAGCTCGGATATTAATGAACTCTATAGAGGAGTTATCTATCGGAATAATACTCTTATCGATCTATTAACAACAAGTAGATCTACACCAGGAGAATTAGTAATGTGTCAGGAAAAATCGGTACAAGAAGCCGTGGATACACTTCTTGATAATGGAATCTGCAGACAACCAATGAAGGACGGTCATAATAAGGTTTACAAATCATTTTCTGATATAATTGAGGGCAAAGAGGGAAGATTTGATACCATTGCGACGTGGTTATCACGCGTGACTCCTATTGTGTATAAAAGTGAACACGCGCATGTTACTTGAGACAATCCATCCCTGCGTTGCTACTATTATAAACAAAAGTGATTGTTCCAATCATGAAAGTTGCCATAAATGCTTTTGCGTGATTACTTTATTTTATAAAAGTAACCACGCCAGAAAGGAAAAAAATTCTATAAATATAAATTAGCTTAGAATTTTTGTATCTTTTGTTCATTTTTCAGTTTCATTTCATTTTCTTGTCTTGTGAGCATCTGAAAGAGAGATTAGGGACGAACACTAAGCTTCACATCTTGAGGAATCAGATTGAAGATTGGATTGAAGATGATTATTTGCTCATCTCCTTCTTCTCTTTCTTTCTCTTTTCACTTTGTAATGACTGTCTAAACTCTTTATAGTTAGGGATTTATGGATTTGAAATGGAAGTTTTGATTTGATTTTGGATCTGAACTTTGAGTATTTGATTGGATTGAGTAGTTAATTCTGTTAATAAAATAGTTGTTGGATAGAAATTCAATTTACTAAACACAGAGAAGTTTTTATCAATAGAAGTTGAATTTGTTTTTCAAATATGAATTAACTACCAAGATTATTGATTTAATAGGGATAAGTCATCTTAATTTTGCAATCTTATGGTTTCTAACTCTTAATGCCACATTTAATTGAATCAGATCTAAGGAATTAGGATGGTTGAATTGAATGTTAGGGTCATTGAGTTAAGGAATTAACCTTTGACTAATAATTTGTGAAACTGATTGTCAATCAATTCAAATGCTTGGATGTTCAGAACTTGATTGAGTTAATACTGAAGTTTTGGTGAAGTAAACCCCTAACTATGTTTCTTACATCTGTTTTAATCCAAAAATTCGTAACTCTAATTCTGTTACATTTTTTGAATTCTGTACTTATTGATTTGCTTCTAAATGTCACAAACTCCAATTAAATTGCATTAGACTCAATTAGTTGTTGAATTGTGAAATGATACTTGAGGAAACTATTCCTTGAGGACGATACCTAAGACTCAAACTTGATTCTAAGATTTTATAACTTGCTACAATTATACTAGTACACTTGCTAGTTAATTTTACTTTTAGTGCAACTGTTGACAAAGTGACACCTGGGCGAGAGGACAACTAGGATGATCCTATCTGCTCTCACTTGAGCGAGATTGATCTCATTTGAGTGATAACACTTCAGAATGCCTAATTTTGCATGACAACTTCTCGCTTGAGCGAGACACACTGCACCCAAAACTCTCAATCTCTCTTTTAGATGAGACTATATAGGTTCTCGGTCATACTCCCTAGCTTATCTCGTATACAACTCGCTTAACAACCAATCTCTAACCCACTCTGTACATCACACTCAACAACATTATAACATAGCACGACAATCACACTGCTCCTTATCCAGCAATCACACAACTTTTACATTCACATTCCAATATATGAATAATTCATACCTTTCAATCATACACAACACTATTCAAATATTATAATAGATACACATAAATATACAAATCTGACAATTCTTCCCCTGAAAATAAATTTTTGTCCTCGAAAATTTCAGTCTTGAGAGAAAAGATGAGGGTACTGCTCTCTTATTCGATCCTCCAACTCCCATGTTGCACCACTGATTACTGGATCCCAAACAACTTTCACTAGTCGAATTGACTTACCTCTAAGTTCCTTCACTTTAGTGTCTTCGATACGTGCAGCTGGAAGCTCAATCGAAAAGTCATCTCAAATTTGTACAGCATCTGGTTTAATTACACGAGTTGGATCTAGAATGTACTTCCATAACTGAGACACATGAAAGACATTATGCAGTCCTGCTAACTGAGGCGATAGTTGTTCGGAGAGCAAGTGTACCCATCGAGAAGTAATAAAGGGTTTTCAACTAAGTTCTCAAAATATCGTCCCACAAGAATTGTTTATCAATTACTAAGAGTTTTCCTAATTTATTTAAAACCAAGAATTTATAAAATCAAATGTAAAAACTACGACCAAGAAACACAAGGCACGTTTTGGTTAAACTTATTGGAGAGGAACCTAGGGCATATGAGTGTTCTCATTCAATCCTTTATGATATTCTTCTATTTAGATCTAAATCTGATTTCCTAGTGATTACTAATCATTCATACTAATACTATTAATACTCAATAGTCATGCAGTATTAATATTCTTTTCCCTAAGTTAATATCTCCAATGATCATGCAGGTTATTAATTTAGAAAAAGTCTAAGGAGCCTATGAATTTGTTAATTTAATAACGATTAGAAGATGAAGATTGGTTTGGTCTACCTAATCTTTCCTCTCGTTTTATCCTATAGATCTATTAATTACCCGAGGTACGATCGTCTGACGATGTAATTAATTGGGATGAAGAATTAGAAACGATAAGACAAATTCTAATCACAAAATGGAAATCATATTTGGATTCAAATATCACAATCCCATAAAATCATAAACGATAATTCCCATAGCTCTAGCTATGGATTTAGCTACTCATGTAGAAAGAAAGAACTAAAACAATCAATAACATATCCATAATGAAGCAGTAAAACAAACTAGAATAAGAATTGAATCTTCAGTCTTCAAGTATGGTCACTTGAAGCTCTAAGTTTCGCCATGTGTGTGCCAACGATCCTACGAGAAGGGTGGAAGTGATCCAAAATCTCAAAGAAAAGGTTTTGTGTCAATCTCAACTCTGCAAAAAAGGTGCTTCTCTATTTATAGAATTTTAACTCCTTCAAACTTGGGAAGTGTGGCAAATGCAAACAAGCACGGCCGTGCCTTATGGTTTAGCACGGCCGTGCATATTATCGAAGCACCCCCGTGCTCCCCTGGGCGTGCTTGTTGCTGTGAGGCTTTAAAGCCCATTCATTTGGGCTCAAAATGTACCCAAAATCTATTCGTGGTTTCTTTATCTTCAAACTGCACAATTAACAACTAAATTAGTGTAAAACCTAATTCAAATAAATGTCAAATATGAATAAATGGACTAGAAAAGAGGGCCTAATTACATACTTATCAATAGTGCCAATTCATAAGCTACGAGTCCTCTGCGATGCAAGATCTGATACGGCCTTATAAATTTAGGTGTTAGTTTCTTTGCCTTCAAAGCTCTTCCTACACTTGTAGTTCTTGATACTTTCAAGAATACGTGATCACCTACCTCAAACTCCAAATGTCTCTGACGCAGATCAACATAAGATGTCTGACGGCTGTGAGTCGCCTTTAATCTTTTTTGGTATAAGCTCAACTTGTTCCATAGTTTTCTGAAGCATTTCTGGCCCAACCATTAAATGAACTCCATCTTGAAACCAACAAACTAGAGTTCGACATCTTCTTCCATACAAAGCTTCAAAAGGTGTCATGCCGATGCTTGAATGATAGCTATTATTATAGGTAAATTCCACAAGAGGAAGCATGTCCTCCGAATCACCCTTTTGATCAATAACACAAGCTCGCAGTAAATCTTCTAAAGTCTGAATTGTTTGCTCTGACTGACCATCAGTTTGAGGGTGATAGGCTGAGCTCAGTCTTAGCTGGGTACTCAAAGCTTCTTGAAAACTCTGCCAAAATTGAGAAGTGAAGCAAGGGTCCCTATCAGAAATGATGCTAGAAGGTAGTCCATGCAACTTAACAATCTCTCCGATGTACAACTTAGCAAGTCTTTCCATGATATAGGTCATATTAACTAGCAAAAAGTGAGCACACTTAGTCAATCAATCAACTATGACCTGTACAGCATCATGATTTCTAACAGTCTTCGATAAATGGGACACAAAGTTCATAGTTACACTATCCCATTTTTATTCAGGGATCTTCATAGTTTGCAATTCTCCAGGCAGACAATGACGTTCTACTTTTGCATTTTGACAAGTCAAACAAGCCTTGACAAATATGGCTATTTCACCACTCATGCCCGACCACCAAAACATCTGTTTCAAACCTTAATACATTTTCGTCACTCTAGGGTGGAGATTTAAGCTGCCCTAATGTCCTTCCTCTAAAATTTTCTTGATGTCCTTCCTCTAAAATTTTCCTTCTCAACTCAGCTCCTCTAAGGATACGAACTCGATCTTGGTATCGCAGAATATCATCAACACCTCGATCGAAGCCAACTGCACGATCTGTGCCCAAGAGAAATATGATTCGACATAATCTAGGATCCCACAACTGTTTATTCTTAATCTCTTGTAAGAATTCATTGGTCACCACAATCCTGGCACAACTGATCTTTCCATGTGATATATCCATATGTAAGTTTATGTTTCGAAATTGCTCTCCCAAAAGAGACTTACTAACTCTTAAAGAGAAAGTTTGAATTACACTTCTGCTTAAAGTATCTGTCACTATATTAGCGTTGCCCGGATAGTATTATAGTTGAAACTCATAATCTTTAAAAAATTTTATCCAACACCTCTGCCTCATATTCAACTCCCCCCTTTAATCGAACAAGTATTTAAGGCTTTTGTGATCACGTGAAAATTTTATATTTATATAATTTTTATTTTTAAACATCGTGTTAAAATTAATTTTTCTTATTTTGTTGCTATATATATATTAAAGAAAGACGTCTTTTTAAATTAGCGTATAATATTCTTAATTAAATTTTTTTTAAGATAAAAATATAAAATAAAGAAAAAATTATAAAAATATGTAAATTATTTTAAATTAAAATTTTTAAAATTATCTCAAGAACTAGTTGATAAGTTATTCAATTTACCTCATAAGCAACATGATATATTTTAATTTTTTAAGTATTTAAAATTCTTAAAGAATTATATTTATATTCTATATTCTGTACATATAAATTTTGTAAATATTAAAAAGTTATAAAATAATTTAACAAAATAAAAAAAAAATTGAAAATATCTATATTAAATCACTGAGGACAATAAAATCAGATGTGGCCTTCTACCAGAGCCACACGGTATCCAATCGTGACAACTCCGATGGGCTGTTGTTGCGACGAAGACGATGGTGACATCCTTACGCACCTCGTGAATTCGAATTTCTCATCCCCTTCGTCTCCCGAAACCCTTTCCTCTTTTTCTTCTTCTTCTTCTTCTTGCACCGTTGTAATCTCACCCATGAATTCTCATTTCCCGGCACTGTCCTCCACCGACATTCTTCGAATCATCTTCCAGAAGCTTCCGATTCCCGATCTCGCTCGTGCGAGTTGCGTGTGCCGACTCTGGAACTCGGTGGCCTCCCAAAGGGACATGGTAACCACAGCTTTTCTTGCTCCTTGGAAATTGAAGGACGTCGTTGGCAACCCACTCTCTAGAAGCTTCTGGAGAGACAATTCACTCGCCAAATTCGCCATTTCTCATCGCGTTATGCGCGGCGACAGCGTTGCTAGTCTTGCCGTCAAGTATTCCATTCAGGTCCGTCTGCCACGTCTTAGGGTTTATATTTCTCATGCATTTAACTCAAAATGCCTTTCCTAATTAGTTTCCATTTAGTGAAATGCAATCAGTTATAGTTGAGTATAGTGTATTTTCAAGAATTTGGTTCCTCTAAGTTAAAGAGTGCACCAAAATTGCAGAATTATAACTGTTAATTAGAAAATTCATCTAAGATAAATAATGTTAACAAAATATACTTTTGACAAATGTTGGTTAAGGAATCAAAATTAGAAAGTGTTATTAATGCACTCTTATTGTGATTTCAAATACTGGTAAGACCCTATTGATTTTTCAATCAACGATTATAATTCCATATTTTCTTCTATAGAGTGGACCTTTCATTTAAAGGAGCCAAATCCTGTTTCAGTTTTTTGCTGCAAGCTAAATATTTTTCTTCTCTTGTTTATATTTTTTTACAAGTTGACAGCATGGTGACGAATTTGATTAATTGCACTGACTTTTTTATGATGTTTATATGTTTTGATAGGTAATGGACATAAAACGGCTGAACAACATGATGAGTGACCACGGTATATATTCAAGGGAAAGGTTATTAATCCCTATTAGTAATTCTGATATCCTTGTTGACAGAACATGCTTTATTGAGCTGGATGTTTATGCTAAACGAGAAGTAGCAGTGTTGTATCCCAACGATGTACCGGACAGGAGGACGACCTATGTATCAAACAGAATTTCCTCTGAAGAAAGCAACAAAAAGGTGCGTGATTCCTTGAAGAGAAGCATGCAGGTTGATAATGAAACTGCTCAATACTACTGGTCTGTTGGAAATGGTGATCCACGAGCTGCTTTTGCCGAATTTTCCGCCGACCTTCAGTGGGATAGGCAAGCAGGGCATTCCTAGTCTTTCTGAAGGTTCTACCCCAGTATGGAATAATTAAGAGGTTGGTTGGCAGGAAAATGGATAGCAAATGATAAGAGATTGGTTTCCAGGCAAATGGATAATAAATAGTTGAGGCTGTGTGGCTGGAAAGTGCTTTGCTTCCATTGGTCTCCTCTTAAAAAATCTATTCAGATTCCTCTGAAATACTGCTTGTTGTTAATAGACTATCATATTTGCTCTTCTCCATTGCAGATGAGCCTAAAGTCATATACTGCTGTGTGATAGATTTCAGCCACTAATGTGGTGAAGTGTGTCCAGAATCTGGGTTAATTGTAATTTGTTATAAATATTTATGAAAGAAGTTGATGCATTTATTTCTATCTGGTCATCTATGCTTAAATTTAATACAGAAACTTTGCAACTTCTTAGCATCCTCATATTTGCCGCTACGGATCAGAATTTATGCCAAGAATAGGTTGGTCAAACAAAACAATGGATAAGATGATGATGCATTATCTTGTCTTTGGATGTTTTTTTTTTTTTACCTCCGGTATTATGTTATGAGAAGTAATAGTGCGTAGGAAGAGATTGGGTATAATTTGAGCTTTTCAGAAGCTTAATTAAGATTATCCAATGACTTAATAGATAAGAGTGTGTGAGGAATCAGAATCTATCTATGAAACGAATGTTTGATATTCTATTCCCATTTTTGTCTTTATGGAATAGTTTGCACCTTTATAAATTTCTGCCTTTTGTATAAGTATTGTGCTGTCAGTTGCGAGAACCTTTGAATTGAGAATGTTGAATCGGTGTTACTGTTAACTCAAATTCTCCAACAGCAAAAAGATGATTTGATTGGTTTCATGTCAGTCACATGCCATCCTAGTACTATTGGTTACCACGGAATGTCCAGTTTGCAATTCGGTGTGAAACTCAAAAGCTTCAATCTTCCTCGATCGGCTAGGAAAATTCTTGGAGCATCTCAAAATATTCGGACCATTTAAGTTGCATTTTTAAGAGGAGTTTACTTTAGTTTCAAAGAGAAATTGCTGATCGGAATTCCGTAAATGGAATGGAGGGTGATTCCGTTTTCAAACAGTGAAAATAAATTTGGAGCATCTCGGTATTTATTTCTCGGTTGGCTCAACATAACCAAATTTTCAAAAATTAAATCAACGCTCGCAAGATTTTCAAATCGATTTTGATAGCTTTGATTTATAAATTTTGTTAATTTCAGTCAAAAGTTTAAACACATAAAAGTATTAAGTTTTTATAAGAAAAATATATACTTATTATATATTATAGTATAAAAAAAGTGTAATAAATATTTTTAATAACATTTTAATGTTATTAATTACTTAAACTCAGCCCTGAGTTGATGTTAGCATTTTTCTTAATTTATTTCCGAATCTAAGAATATATTTTCATGCACAGTAATAGAAAACTAATCATGTCCTACATCGGTCCAACCTAATTTTTAACGTATCAGGATTTGGGTAACAAGTTGGAATGCTTAATCAAATAAGCACGAAATCTTAAGCAAGAGAGTTTGAGTGGTACGTGAGCCACAAGGGAAATGGTGTAAACTTGAGTTGAAACTAGGTGGATAGATACTTTCAAAGAGTAGGTTAAACAACGTTATGCCTGACTTTTGAGACTGTATAAATATATACTTTTTCAAAACATTTCATGTTAAAAATCACTTTTTGTTTACTCATACCTATAAAAATTTAAAAAGGTAATTACAATTTTAACTTTTTTCATAGATTATTCAAAATAATTAGTAGTTTCCTTTTTATAATTTTTCAATATTTAAACAAACATGCACAAAATTAGAAGTGATTTTTTTTTCAAAATAAAATTTATTTCTTCATAAATTGAAAACAAATGGGCTCCTATTCTCATTCATAGCATCCATTCTATATACTTAAATTTTAAAATATTTCTCAACCTTTCATTTTATATATAATATTTTGTTAATCTCAAACTTTAAAGTTGAGTCTAAACATTCAAAAATAATAATTTCAAATAAAATAATATATTTATTTAAAGATATAAATATGCAATAATTTTAATAAAAATTATTATTATTATTATTATTATTATTATTATTATTTGCTTTAATTCAATCCTAAAATGTGAAGTTAATATTTTTCTTATATTTAAGTAAATTATTTATTTACTTGTTTAATATGAATATTGAAACAAAGGGAAAAGGGAGCTCTATGTTTTTAACATACAATTTATGTTAAAAACATAGAAAAATGCATGTAAATGGATGAGGCCATCCTTAGGTGGGTTGGTTCAAGCACTACGATCGTTAGAAATGAGAGTTTAGTAAACCGGTTTGTAAGATGAACATTCAATACGGGATATGTCAGGTAGATATAAATTAAGTGCTCCATAATTAATGCTAAATAGAGTTTTTAGATTAACTGACTCAAAAGCAACAAGAATCAATTAATTGAAAAGTCCTTTACAATTAGAAAGACAAATCTCTTTGGTGCTAATGAGGCTCAAGAAGCAACAATTACCAATTAATGGAAAGTCCTTTACAATTAGAAGGTTTATCTTTTTGGTGCTAATGCGTTGATATAAGTAGGAAAGCGACAAGAATCAATTAATTGAAAACCCTTAATAAATTACTAGGGTCAATATTTTTGGTGCTAATGTGTTCTTATAACAAAATATCTTGAACAAGTAACCATTATGTGCAGAGACAAAAAGGAAATGTAGCAGGAAGCAAACTGTAAAGCGCATAATTTAAACCCCCACCTAGGTATATAATTAAAATTTGAAAATATTATCTTGATCTTTAGGATCAATTCTTTTAACTAACAATAGTAATATTTTATGAAAACATATTTATTATACTTTTATATTTTAATAAATAAATAGTTTTTGGAATAAAAAAATAAAAAATTACTAAGGTAATGCTTAAAAAAATTTCTAAATTTATAACTAATAGAACCATTAAAATTGTAACCTTCCAAACACAAAGGACATTACTCTAATTCGTACAGCGTTTAGAAAATTTGAGAATTTAATTCCAGTATTAATTCCCCTAGGCAAAGAACATTGATAAAGAGTGTGGAACATTACAAAGTGCGAAGATCACTACTACATAATATAAAAAGCATCACATGAGAATATTGTAAAGAGCCAAGCCTGGGAAATCGTAAAGTGCCAACATCAATACGGGCATTAGAGAGAGGTACCAAAAACTAAAGATTAAAAGGGTAAAAACAAAAGATTAAAGAGTTCCGAAAAAAGTAGCATATGAGAATATTGTAAAGCAGAGCCAAGCCTGGGACATCGCAAAGTGCCAACATCAATGCGCGAAATAGACACACAGGAACCCAAAACAATATAGTTTCAAACAAATGTAGAACAAAACTATGTGGTTTCCTGTTGGGCTCATATTTCATTTTCTCTTTAAAAATCTGTGTGTTAAAGAAAATATTTTTAATCTATAAATATATATTGAGAAAAATATGTTGAAAATTTTAAAAATACATATAAATGAAACTTGTTAAATTCAAAAGCAGTTCACATATTTTTTCTTAAATTTTAGTTAAAAAATATATTTAAAAAGTGTCTTACAAGTATTACAATTTGTTAAAAGAAAATCTTATCTAAGCCTAAAGCGTGAATTTTATCTGCAATGTTATACAATTTTAAACTCTCTATTTAAGAAAAGGATCTTTTATTACCAAATATTATAATGATGTCAGTCAATAATTGAATTAGTTTCTAATATTAATTTGAAAAAAAACTGAAGAATCACTTTAAAAAAATAGAGTTGAAAACTTTAAAATAAATAGTTGCTTATATTGCGATAATAGTTATAAAAGTACATAAAGTATTGTTCAATTAGCTTTGATAAGAAAACAGTTCAAGTATTTAGCATTGCAATTCCATAAGCAAATTCAAAGGAAACCCGCGGTATAAAGCTTGAAAAATAGTTTTATATTTAAAAACATAGAAAATATCCATCGGAATATTAGTAGCTAATATTTAGTAAATCAGAAATGTGCAAATCATCTTAGTATTAAGAAATTGCAAAAGAAGGTTTAAGGTAGAAATTTCCACCTATGATTCCACGAGCGCACACATTAACTCCGAAGAAATTTTGGTGATCCACGCGTAGAAAAAGGGACAGAAAAAGATAAGGAATGGAAGAAATTCACGTTTGCTGAGCAAGTAAGTTTCGTATTAAGTAAATATTTATTTTTGTTTTTCAAATGGTAAGTGTTGATTAATTTAGGTTTTAATATTTAATATTTTAAAAATAAACTATTTTCATATCTTATAACTTTATTGTCATTTTACATTAAAAATTAAAATAAATATTATTATAAAATTAAAAATTATAACAATGCATAACGTTATTAAACTTATTAAAAAATAAATTTTAAAAAATATTATTTATCAATACGTAAAATACTTTTTAAAAATTTATATATTTTTCTTTTTTATTATAAAACTAAAAATTAAATTTTTTTTCGTTGATGTTTTCAGTTTCTTTTCTACATGTGACTAATTTTTATTTTTATTTTTTTGCTTACAGTGACTAAATTATTTTAGACTAAAATAAAATTAAAGATTCAAATATATTTTTTATAAAATCAAATACTAAAATATTGATGTTGTTAATTTAAAAAAACTAAAATAAATATTTGCTTAATTTTTATAATTAATACTACACTTAAGTCACTTTTTTGACAAAAAAATTTGTGCGTTTTGTATTTTCAACATAAGAAGGATTGTCGTTTAGATTAATTAGTGATTTGCCTATTTTAAATGAATAAACGGCGGATCATTATTTATGCGCAAAACAAATATGCTACGCATAAAATTATAAGAAACCATTTATTTGTAGATATTAATATAAAAGAACTGTCAATTTATTTAATTAGGCAACTCAAAGGCTAACAGAGTAAAATTTGTCTGAACAGTGTTACGGTAGGATTGTTCCAACAGAGAATGTCGGTTAACTTTTTCCTGTTTTGTCTATAAAAGGCACAGAACATTGGGTCGCTTCTTCACAACACTTCCCATCCCAAACACTTAACGGCGTTGTATGTTACTCTGCTGAACCTGAGGGGTAAATTCTAACTCGTTCACTTCAAAATGTTTAAGAACATCGTTAACGCTCTCACCGGAGAGAACAAGAACAGTCAACGAGTTAACGGCACGGTGGTGTTGATGAAGAAGAATGTGTTGGACTTTAACGATTTCAGTGCCTCCTTTCTCGATCGTCTTCACGAGTTTTTGGGTAAAAGAGTTTCTCTCCAACTCGTAAGTGCTGTCAACGTTGACTCTGGTCAGTTCTCTTCCCTACCCTTTCTTTCTTTCCTTATCCTCTGTGTCTGTGCGTGTTTGACGGTTCCATTTCTCTGCTATGTCTAGTGTTTTTGTTTTCGGGAGCTTTGCATTATATTATGCTTCCTTCGTGTACAAGAAAAATAAAAACAAGAGTAACTTGAGTACTTAATTTTGGTGATTTTTTTTCCTTCAAAACTTTCTTAACTCTTTCATGTTTAAAATATCTTCTGTTTGTTCTCCAAATCCTTTAATCAAAAGCTTCACGGGAATCAGCAGCGATGGGAGGAGTGTTACTAATTGTTGTTTTTAAAACACATCTTTCATTGTTAATTCAAATTTGGTAAGAATTACTAGTTTTATTGAACAAACTAAAACCATAAACTGTTGTGTTACATGTAATTCTTGTTCTGATATTTCATTTCGAATTTTATGAGTTAGCTTATGTTTGGATACGCGGTGTTGTGAACGTAAATTTGCGTCTATCTTTAACACTTGGAAGAGTTGTGTTAGCTAACGCACAATCAAACACACTATCAATCTTTTGCGAGGTGACACTGAGATTTTGAGTGCTGGTTGTGTGGTTTATAGTTAGAATAATGAATGGAATGTTTGCTTTATTAAATTTTCTTCTCTTTCTTTGAATTTCAATAACATTAGCCCCCTCGTGGACGCTGAGTGCCGGATTCACTAACTCTCATAATCAACGATATTCAACGGTTTAGATTTCTTTAAAAAAATTATTTAATTTTAAAATAAATGTCTTCCATCTAATTTTATAAATAGGTGTGGTTTGTGTTTATTAAACCAAGAAGAGGTCTTTGCTCCACCTCTACTTATTTCATCCACTCTAAGAAAGTGTGAACGAATATAAACAAAATAAAGATGTAATAAATTAAAAAAATATAGATAATGAATAATGTAAAAAATGAAAAATACAAAGATAGATTTATATTCAACTTGTAAGACAAGTTCTGGGACTCCAAGATTTTCAGGTTATTATGTTTGCCAATACTTCGGCTCATTACATCTTGATTTCGTTTGTTTTGTAATTATAATTTCGCAGCGTGCTTAATTTATGTGTTTAATTTTTTTAAAATATTTTAATTTAACTTTATAACTATGAATAATATATTTAAAATAACAAAATTTTAATAAAATTAAATAATTTTAAAGTAATACGTGTATCATATAGTATAAAAAAATTAAATTAAATTAAATATTAAAACTTAATATCTATTAATACTGTAGATTTATATTAAGAACATAACTTTTACAAGAAAACTCTAAATTAAAAAAATAATTAAGATAGTTTTTATAAATATAAAAATAAATGTTTACAAAATATACAGAAATTTATATAAAATAATAAAAAAAACTAAGTAATAATTTTAATTTTTAAAATTTAAAATAAAATTGTTCAAAAAGTGATAAAAAATTATTATGGTAAAAAAAGTATAATTTATTTAATATTTTTAATCAATTTAAAATTTAAAATGTATATATAACAAAGTATAAAGAAAAATAACTTCACTAACACTTTAGTTTTCTTATTTAAAAAAATTAAATATATATTTTAATATAAAAGTTATGGTTAAGAATAATTTAAGCGACCATCGCGATTATATTAAATGAGTTGACGTTTCTATTTGATTTCGCGTTAAAAAAAAAAATCACAATTTTAAATGATTCCTTGTACCTGTCAACTTGTTCTGTTCTTCAGCCAGTGGCTATATAAAACAATTTATCAGATGCTAAATGGTATGATAAATACAAACCACAGAAATGATAGTCATCTGTTCACAGTTCACACTAATAGATTTAGCTAATACCAGTGTAACGCGCGAAAACAAACATGGAAATGATTGCGTAATTATAATTGCTTATCTTGGAGTAAAAAAAGTTTTAAATAATAAATTTCAAAATTAAATTAAAATTAAAATTTTAAAATAATTATTTCACAGACATGTCATATATGTAGTCTATGCTGTCAATATTACGAACTTGAAATATATGCGCTTACATTTATTTTGTGGCCCTACAAAGAGAAGATAGAGAAATGATGAAAAAGAAAATTACAGTTAATTTGTGTTATTCGACTTATGTGAAAGAGTTTATGATCAAATTCTACAAATAATTTATAATTTTTATTAAATTATTTCAATAAATTTATAGCATAAATATAAAATATAAATTCATAGAGATTATAATAAAAATAATATTTATATTAATTTTGTAAAAATATTTTATAATTATTTATGTTAAAATAGAAAATTTCTAAATAATGTGATATATATATATATATATATATATATATATATAAATAAAAGGTTAAAAGAGATGGGAAAAAAATAGCTAAGAAACAGACACCTTTTTTTGACGTGAAGAAAGCAGTTACGCATTATGATGTTGACCGAAGAAAATTGGGCCCAGCTGGGCCTTCATGGCTCAACCGCCGACTCTGCTCCAGGTCAGGTCCTCGTACAGAGGTCTAGCTTTGCTTTAATGCCGTGTTTGAATATTAAAAATAAAATAAAAAAAAACTGGTAATCTCATTCTAAATTTAAGGATCTATAAATAATTTTTTTTATAAAAATATTATATTAAAATTATAAAAATATAATAAATATTTATTTTTTAATAAAATTTTATTATTATTAACTATTTATCTTTAACTTTAAGAATTGAGTTTAACAAAATTTATAAAATCAAATAAGAATAACACAGAAGTTAAAATTAAAGTGAACTTTGGAGTAAAATAAATGGAGTTTGGCTTTGTAAATTTGTGAAAAAAATAATGTACTTCAGATATTAAAAGATCATGTTAGTCAGGCTTGATAACCGCAAAGACAGGAGGAGATACAAAATGTGGATTCCACTGAAATTCAATTTTTGTCACTGATTTCGATTAAATCAAACAAAAGAAGCCACTTAAAATTTCTAGTTCTATTAAAGAATTTTTCTAATATTTTGCATAAAATCAAAAGTTTATAAAATAAAATTTCATAAAAAATTGTAACATTTAATATTATTAATATATTAAATAACATTGAATTATGTAGTTTTTAATAAAAAATTATTATATAATTTTTATATCATGCAATGTCAGACATTTTTTTTAAAAAAGATGGTGCCGGTCCAAGACTTGGAAGAAAGCCACGGGAAGATTACTGTTACGGGGTTTCTGTCTTATCTTACAGGCTTAATTATATTTTTATTTTTATATTTTTAATTTATGTGTGGTTTTTAATTTAAATTTTTATATTCATTTTATATAATTTTACATTGTTTAAATTAAACTTTGCTCATAATCTGAACTCTTGGTGTGTTGGTAACATTTCGTTTTCATTCTTTAAGTTCTACAGCATAAAATCTCGATGGTCAGCAGTCACCATAATTATATATATTAAAAAAAAGTGTGAAGACCCAGTGCTCTGAAAAATGACTCCCCACGCCACGCCCAACTACCAATGTATATTTTGAATATATTATTCAATTAATTTATTTTTAACAGCAAGCAACCTGATTGAAAATTATCTATGAAGGAGCCATTGTTATAAGAATTACCTTGTAAGGAAGGAGGTGTAGCTTTTACAGTAGAAGTGGTGATTAAGACCGAAATTGGGTAGAGTAGTAGTATGATTCCGAGAAGAGAGAGAGAGAAAGTGGAACGAGGGCTTTAATTCAGTTGGTAGTGTAGGAGTTAAATTTGGTGACCGAGAGGAGCAAAGAGTTGAGTAATGTTAGTGAGGAGGGAATGTATCATTGGAGATAGTAACAGTGGGAGTCATGGAATATTACTTCACAAAATTATGTGAAAGGACATTATTTAGCATCATCTTATATGTTATTTAGCTATAAAAATTAATATTTTTGTGGCAGAAACTTTTAATTGTACTAAAGTGTTTGTTTACACATTTGAGGATACTAAATTCACTTAAAGATAATTTACTTGAGGTTCATAATCTCACAGATTAGTATAATGATTTATTCATAAATTATATTATTTATCTTCACTACTTAAAAACAATACTAGCAACTCAGTTTTTTTTTTACATTTTTAGTTATTAATTAAAATTTATTAAAAATTATAAAAAAATGTGTCTCACTCGTAATTGGGTGACTCTTTGTCCTATTTAATTATTCTCATTTATATATTTTTTTTAATAAATTTTAATAATAAAAAGAGTATGTCAAAAAAAACTTTTTTAGAAGTGTTATTCCTCCTAAAAAAAAAAAACAACAACTTCAGCTATGGTTTCTGAATCTGAATGACATTTGTTAATATCTGCAGGGAATCGCTTGAAGGGGAAACTGGGGAAGCCTGCTTATTTAGAAGACTGGATTACAACAATCACACCTTTGACAGCAGGAGAATCAGCATTCAGGGTTACATTTGATTGGGATGAAGAGATAGGAACACCAGGAGCCTTTTTAATAAGGAACAATCATCACAGTGAGTTCTACCTCAGAAGCCTGACACTTGAAGATGTTCCAGGGCAAGGTGTCATTCGCTTTGTCTGCAACTCTTGGGTATACCCTGCAGATAAATATGAAAAAGATCGCATTTTCTTCTCAAACAAGGTATAACTTCAAGAACAATACCTTGCATGTACTCTAAATAATGTCACATTTTTTATCCATTTTTTTTAACTATTGCAATATTGCACATAATAAAAATTATGTACAATAATTTTTTAATAAAAATTTTAAAATTTTTAATGCATTAATATTATTAAATTTTATGATTTCTGATAAGAACTTCCTATTATTTAATATTTTTATCATGTGCAATGTCATATAAGATAGAAAAAAGATAAAATTTAAGTGGAGTAAGATAAGTGGTATTGTTTTTCAATCAAAATTGGAGCTTCATTTAAGTAATATGCCTACTTTTAATGTCTGGGTGCTGATCTTTAAAGTTGACCTTTATTATGCATCTTATTCAAGCGACATTATAATTTTGATTGGATACTAGCACCAACTGTGCTGTATCTAAGTTTTGGCCTTTAAAAAAGTAATTTTATTAGTTACTTCTGCAAATTTATCTGTAATTATTGTAGTTAATTCCGAGACTTGATGGAAAGGAGATTTTGCTGTGTATGCTACTTGTTACATATTTTGTACTAATTGCAGACATACCTTCCAAGCGAAACACCAGTGCCACTACTTAAGTACAGAGAAGAAGAACTGGAGAATTTAAGAGGTGATGGAAGTGGCCAGCTCCAAGAGTGGGACAGGGTCTATGATTATGCTTACTACAATGATTTGGGAAATCCAGATAAAGGTCCACGACATGCTCGTCCTGTTCTAGGAGGGTCTAAGGAATACCCCTACCCTCGTAGGGGAAGAACTGGTAGACCACCGGCAAAATCTGGTAAGGCTTTTTAGTTTGTTCTTTTTCTATTCATTCAAGGCTGTTTCGAATATTTTGGAAATTAAGTTTCAGTTCTTTCTCTATCAATGCGGCAAGCACATTTTATGAAGAATTAAAATAATACGAAATTGTAGTTGATATGTTAGTGGAACTAGAAAGTTTGGCTTTTTAGAATCACTTGAAGTCAGGGTTGGGTAGATGACACAAATTGCATATTAATATAGCTTATGTTTCCATTGCCAAGTTATATTATATGTGCTCTTAATGATTGATCCTATATGGTATTTTAGTAACTTAGCAAGTCAAGATAGAATAGTATGCTTGAATCATGTGTTACAATGCAATTAACTCAATTATTGTGAAAGATATCTTATTCGCTTGTAAGCTTAAAGTGCTTCTTTTATTGAGTTTTAAATGTTTTGCATGGGGTTAATTTATTTTGTTTATCTTGGCAGATCCTAATTATGAGAGTAGGCTGAATCTTGTCATGAGCTTAGACATCTATGTTCCAAGGGATGAAAGATTTGGTCACTTGAAATTGGCAGATTTTCTTGCCTATGCACTCAAATCCATAGTTCAAGTTCTCAAACCTGAGCTGGAATCTCTATTTGATAGCACTCCCAATGAGTTTGACAGCTTTGAAGATGTACTTAAACTCTATGAAGATGGGTTTGAGGTGCCTGAGGGTATACTTAAAGATGTTAGGGATCACATCCCTGCAGAGATGCTAAAGGAAATTTTCCGAACTGATGGGGAAAGGTTCCTTAAATTTCCCCTGCCTCAAGTGATTGCAGGTATTGCAGATGTGGACAATATATGATATTATTTTTCATGCAAGAACATAGGATAACACATTTTATAAATCATTAGTAGTTAATAGTGACATAAATGATATGAAATTTGAAGCAGAGGATAAATCTGCATGGAGAACAGATGAAGAATTTGCTAGGGAGATGCTGGCTGGTATAAACCCTGTCATAATTCGTAGTCTCCAAGTAAGCCCTCAAGTGTTTATAATTAATTTGATAATGATTGGATCAAAGTAAAGAATAGGATCCTTGTCATGATTTTTAAATTATCATTTCCTAAACTTCTTAGGATCAATATCCCAATGAAGAATTGTCTATGATTTTTACCCCTCACAATAATCATAAATAACTGCAGGAGTTCCCACCAGTTAGCAAGCTTGATCCTAAAGTCTACGGTGATCAAACCAGTAAAATAGCCAAAGAACACATTGAAATCAACCTGGATGGACTCACTGTAGATGAGGTAATTTTCAAGATTGATTGGATCCCATGTTTTTAGTTTTAACGATAAAATCTTGTGAAAGCTTCATTGTAAAAGACAGTTTTTTACTTGTACCCGATGTTGAGATACATATCTGCAATTGGTTGATAGGCAATTAAAGAAAGGAAGTTGTTCATATTAGATCACCATGATGCACAGATGCCATACTTGAGGAGGATAAACTCTACTTCAACAAAGACGTATGCCACCAGGACAGTTCTGTTCTTGCAAAATAATGGGACCTTAAAGCCACTAGCAATTGAGCTGAGTTTGCCACATCCTGAGGGAGATCAACATGGTGCCATTAGTAAAGTTTACATCCCAGTGGAGCAAGGTGTTGAAAATTCCATATGGCAGCTAGCCAAAGCTTATGTGGGGGTAGTTGACTCGGGCTATCATCAACTTATCAGTCACTGGTAAGATAACTGTCAGAGAAACCAAACGCAATTGTAGTTTATCTATTCTTGAAACTTAACTTTTTGATATCTTACTTGTGCATAGGTTGCATACTCATGCAGTCATGGAGCCATTCATTATAGCTACAAATAGGCAGCTTAGTGTGCTTCACCCTATTCACAAGCTATTACACCCTCACTTTCGTGACACGATGAATATAAATGCACTTGCACGACAGATCCTCATCAATGCAGGTGGTGCTCTAGAGTCAACAGTTTCTCCATCCAAGTATTCTATGGAGTTTTCATCAATGCTATATAAGGACTGGGTTTTCCCTGAGCAAGCACTGCCTGAAGATCTTGTCAAGAGGTAAACCATTCAAGCAAAAGACTGGTGTTAACTATCCATCATTTTTATTTTGTATGATTAAATTCAACAGATCATGTAATATTGTTGACTTGTCCAAATTAAATAATTAAAACCAGAGTAACTTAGAGGATATCATAATAAAATAGAAGTGAGTGGAAATTTGCTATTAATCATTGGCTGCATCTTTGATTCTTTCAGAGGAATGGCTGTTAGGGACTCATCTTCCCCATATGGCCTTCGACTATTGATTGAGGATTACCCTTTTGCTGTTGATGGCCTGGAGATTTGGTTTGCTATCAAGACATGGGTTCAGGACTACTGCTCCTTTTACTACAAGGAGGATGACTCAGTAAAGAAAGATGCAGAACTCCAATCATGGTGGAAGGAAGTAAGGGAGGTGGGTCATGGTGACAAGAAAGATGAACCTTGGTGGCCAAGGATGCAGACACGTGAAGAGCTGATTGAGGCTTGCACTATTATTATATGGATTGCCTCGGCTCTTCATGCTGCAATCAACTTTGGACAATATGCATATGGAGGCTACCCACCAAGTCGTCCATCTATAAGCCGACGATTCATGCCAGAAGTAGGAACTCCAGAATACAATGAACTTGTGGCAAATCCTGAGAAGGCTTTTCTCAAAACAATTACTGCACAGTTTCAGGCTGTTCTTGGCATTTCACTTGTAGAAATCTTGTCCAGACATTCTACTGATGAAGTGTACCTTGGGCAGAGAGACACTTCAGATTGGACATCTGATGTAGAGCCATTGCAAGCCTTTGACAAGTTTGGTAATAAACTTGCTGATATTGAGGAAAGGATCTTGAGAATGAACAGTGATGAGAGACTCAGAAACAGGTTTGGTCCAGTTAAGATGCCATATACCTTGCTTTATCGTACAAGTGACGGGGGACTAACTGGCATGGGAATTCCTAATAGTGTTTCAATTTAAAGGAGCTGCATGGACTTGTCTTTTTAGTTTAATAGTAATAATAATGCCCTTAGTGGCCTTGGCTGATTTGAATTCTGATTTTGTAATGAGCATCAGTCTTGTGACTCTTCCATTATAGTGTGCAATTTTCGTGCATTCAAAACAAAGGAAAGAAAAGACAATCCCATGGAGAAATGATATAGAAGAAATTGACTTGCACATGCTGTTTGTATGCATGATATTCATTGGATTTTCAGGGCACGAAGAGGAATTTTATAAAAAGAAAACGAAAAATTAAAAATTACTTTCGCTGTAAAGATAAACGATAGAATATATGTAATATAAATTTGGGTTAGGCTCAATGGGCTACCTGCATAATCCGCGTAAAAATGGTAGGATGGGTCATTGGTTCCAGACAAGTTGTTTCTTCTTGCTCACGACAATGCAGGCTAGCTTGTTGACCTATTTTTAAAAATAACATATAATTTAAATCTTAATTTTTATTAATATAAAAATATTATTTAGATGTATTTTTAGTGGCTTTTATAAGTTTTCATTTATTTTTCAATTTTTATGTTAATTTTCGGTGGGCTGATATGTTAACCCACTAGTCTATCAACCTACTTTTTATTTTTAGTCTTTGGTAATTTGATCCGTTAATCCTAATAGCTCATAGGCTAAAAAATTTTAGCTCTAAAATGAGGTAGATTGACCCATCTGTGATTAGCTTTTGGCAAGGTAGATTGGGTAAATTGACTAGCTTTGATACTCTTAAATACACTTTTGTTATCTCAAAAAATATGCAAAGACTCTATTTAAAAAATTTATCTTCAAAATAATATTTAATGGGAGTTTAAATTAAAGAAAAATAATATCGTTTTGATGAAAATTGTCTTCTATTTCATAAAGTTAAATAGACTAAACTAATGTGGACTATAATGCAATATGATTGTGTCAATCTGGAGATCTATTAATATGCATGAAAAAAATTATTAAATTAAGTTCTTTAACATTAATTATTTAGCTGTTAATTCGTTAAATTGATCTTAGTTATAAATTTTTTGTAGTCAAACATGTGTTTTCTTATTAAAAAGTGTGAAAATATTATAACCTTTAACCAAATAAAACAAATTGATATAAACTACGAGTAATAATGTTTTTTAGTTTTATTTTTTAAAAGAAGTATTCTATTTTATTAGAAATATTTTTAATTATTGTTTAAGATTATAATACATAATTTTTTGAAAAATAATTAATTTCTCATTTGTCTTTAATTTCTTAATTTGAAATTAAATTTTTTTCTTCATCATCTTTAATATATTTAATTTATTTTAAATTTTTAAAATTTTTTTTCTACTCTTGACGACTTTATAAATCTTTTTTTTATTATAGTTTGTCCCAAGATATAGAATCCTTTCCAAAAATTTTAGACTATGTGTTATTTATCGTCTTTTTTGTCTCATTTTTTTTATTTTGATATTTTAGTCAATTTTTAGCATTGTTGCATATATGCAAGTTTTAAAACACTTCCTCTTCTCTCTTATCTTTTTTTATGCACATCTTTATTCAGTTGTCATGATTCTTTATCTTTTACTCTAAAATTTAGTGTTTCACCTAAAATGTATAAATTAGTCTTTAATGTTAAAAATATATTTGATAACGATATATGAAAAAGATTAAGATATTAAAAAAAAACTCACAAAAAGATTTAAAAATAAATGTTAAATATTAAAACTAATTTATAAATAAAAATCAGTTTAAATAAAATGAGATATCAAATAATGAAATTATGATATTAAATATAGATATTGAAAAATCAAATCTTATATTTAAATAAATAATTTATAACTAAATTTTAACTTAAAAATCATTCACATTTTCGTTTAACTATTTTAAAAAATATTATTTTATAATTTAATAACTAATAACATTTAATTCACCTTGATGCGAATAATGAAAAAAAAAAAAAAAACTCTAATCTCTCAAAGATGACACCGAAGGACAATCTAACTGAACTACTTATGTTACGTACAGTAGGCACTTGAAGACAGAACTGAACTAAACAAACGAAAAGATAAGCATTGAGGGATCAATCTTACAACCATTGAAGCATGTCTTCGTTCTCGTACCTCGGCATTGCAGCATGTCCTCGTCTTTTCTCGATCTGTGTTCATCCTACATCAAATACGAAGTTCGAAACAGAAACCCTTATCCAAAATCATGTGCCCTTATGGATGATTATGATATGATTCCTACTTTGTGATTGAAAGATGAAGAAGCAGCTATATCATTTCTCGTTCGCTCTTTCTCACGTTCCCGAATCGCCAAGCAATCTCATTACAGTAAGGTCAACATCCACCACATCTCTCCATCTCCAAATGAAACGCTGCAATCTCTCCATCTCCAAGCTCTGTAAGGAAGGAAAAATCGACCACGCACGCAAGCTGTTCGACGAAATGCCTGAACGAGATACTGGCCTGTGGACTACAATGGTTAGTGGGTACATCAAGAGTGGCATGATCAGGGAAGCTAGGAAGCTGTTTGATAGATTTGATGCTAAGAAATGTGTGGTTCTTTGGACAGCTATGGTTAGTGGGTACATCAAGTTCAATCAAGTTAAGGAAGCTGAAAGATTGTTTCATGAGATGCCAGTGAGGAATGTTGTGTCTTGGAATACAATGATAGATGGGTATGCAAGGAATGGGCTGACCCAGCAGGCTTTGGACTTGTTCAGGAGAATGCCAGAGAGGAATGTGGTTTCATGGAATACCATCATCACGGCATTGGCACAGTGCGGGAGGATTGAGGAGGCACTGAGGCTTTTTGGTCGGATGATGGAAAGGGATGTAGTTTCTTGGACTACCATGGTTGCTGGTTTGGCAAAAAATGGGAGAGTTGATGATGCCCGAGCGCTGTTTGATAGGATGCCGGTTCGTAATGTGGTTTCATGGAATGCAATGATCACTGGTTATGCTCAAAACAGGAGGTTGGATGAGGCTCTGGAGTTGTTTGAGAGAATTCCTGAGAGGGACATGCCTTCGTGGAATGCTATGATCACGGGTTTCATTCAGAATGGGGAGTTAAATCGGGCAGAGAAGTTGTTTGGTGAAATGCCACAGAAGAATGTCATTACTTGGACTGCAATGATGACAGGCTATGTGCAGCACGGGCTGAGTGAGGAAGCATTGAAGGTATTAAATAGAATGCTGGCTAATGATGGCTTCAAACCCAACACTGGAACTTTTGTGACTGCATTAGGTGCTTGTAGTGACTTGGCTGGCCTTACTGAGGGACAACAGATTCATCAATTAATTAGTAAAACAATTTTTCAGAATAGCACGTATGTGGTATCAGCATTGATAAATATGTACTCGAAATGTGGGGAGTTGCATATAGCTAGGAAGATGTTTGATGATGGGTTGTTGAGTCAAAGGGATTTGATATCTTGGAATGGAATGATTGCGGCCTATGCACACCATGGTTACGGGAAGGAGGCAATTAATCTGTTTAATGAAATGCAAGAGTTAGGTTTCCAAGCTAATGATGTCACCTTTGTTGGACTTCTCACAGCTTGCAGTCATGCTGGTTTAGTTGAGGAGGGGCTTAAATACTTTGATGAGATTCTGAAAAGCAGATCTATACAACTGAGAGAAGATCACTATGCATGTTTGATTGATCTTTGTGGTCGTGCAGGAAGGCTGGAAGAAGCTTTCAATATAATTGAGGGGCTTGAAGAGACATCATTGACAGTTTGGGGAGCGCTCCTCGCTGGATGTAATGTGCATGGAAATGCTGATATTGGGAAGCTTGTAGCTAAGAAAATTTTGAAAATTGAACCAGAGAGTACTGGCACTTATTTATTACTTGCAAATATGTACGCTTCAGTAGGGAAATGGAAAGAAGCTGCGAATGTTAGGATGAAAATGAAGGACAAGGGCTTAAAAAAGCAGCCAGGTTGTAGTTGGATTAAAGTTGGCAACACAGTGCAAGTATTTGTAGCTTGTGATACACATTCTCAATCAGAGCTGCTAAGGCATATACTTATTGATCTACATACAAAAATGAAGAAGGCTGGGAACATGCCAGATGATGATTTATTAGTTGATATGGAATTTCAGTAGTATAAATCTGTGTGGGTCAAAGCTTGGATTATGCATTGAAGTTGAAATGTGGGAAAGTTGACTGGTACCGGTACATCACACTATTGCACTCTATTAAATTCCAGTTTGGTCTCCAAAACACAAGAATGAAGTGTGGCAAGGTAATGACAATCATATTCTCAAAAGAAAAGGTTTGATTTGAATGTTCCTTCCAGTTCTTGAGGCCTTCTTTAAACAACTCATAAATTTGGACTATGAAAAATTCAAATAAAATTGTTCAATCCCCAGCATTGACACCAACACTATCCATGCTACAATTTTAGAAAGGAGAACTATTTTTAACAAAACACTTGTAATTCTCCACGGAAAAGATAACCCGTATTAAGGAAGATCTTAATGAGTCGTTTGAGAAGATAAACATTAATTGAAGGCATTGGATGGTATACCGTATAAGGAAGTACATGTATTGCTTGAATATACCAGGAGTTTTACGGTCAGATATATCATTTGATTTTAAAAAATTGAGTCTTATTTTCTCCCCCTTTAATTCCATAACATTTCTTACATCTTGCCATAATTCTCCAACAAAGCTTCTTTCTTCATGGTTAGAGCCATCAGGATGCATTTCTTTTACTTGGTTTGCAGCTACGTATGTATCATATTGTGCATCATTCTTCTGCATATCAAGAGGTACAGGGTATCCATTATGAAGCATCCATCTAACTGGCAGCTCTTTATAACTGACACCTGAACTTTCACTAGGAACTGCAATGCCCTCCAAAATGTCAATGAAGTAATCTGGAGGATTAATGCGCTTTGGGATAGTTATCCCAAGGCCTGCAAAGTATTCTTCAACTTTCTGGACTGATCCATGATATACAGTAACACCACCTTTTGCCAGGAGTATCAAGCCATCAAACATCTTTAACAAAGCATAACTGCAGCAAAAAGTTAAATCATACCATTATCAAGTCCAAGTTTAAGTATGGAATATGAGATCAGACATTATACTGACTTCTCATTCATATTTTCCAGTTTTCTATGCGGAGAAACAGGGGTATGTGATGGAAATTGACTCAGAATATCATAAAAAGCACAGAAATAGAGGTATTTATCTCCACTTCTGGCCCAATATATAGGTGACTTCAGGACTAGGAAGTGTATTCACATATAGAACTCTCAGAAAGTGAAAAGAAAACAAAAGGACACCAGGTATTCAACATTCTAATCCTCTCTCCTCAATTCCCTGAGTGTTTCTTAGTCCTTACCCTCTCTCTTTTCCCTCTATTTATATTCTCTCTAACTGAATCCCGTAGAATTTCCTCTCCATACTTCCACTTTCCTTGATTTTCTTTCCTAGAAAAACTTAATAAACATTGTTGAGATCTTGCATAAACCCTCAAACTTTTCCAAAATCCTCACCAGACTTAGCAAAATATTCTGGTAATAAGTCCTGAATTTCCCCATTTCATATGCCATATCTTTTATCTTAACCCAAAACCCAAATTCTAATCACTTGAAATATTAGTTCCTTTGATTTTCTGGGCTACCTGGCTCTAAACTTTTTGAATCAGCATGATGATTAGATCAGTTTAATGAAATTTATTCCATCAGGAAACAAGTTAAGAATAAAATACCTTATATTGTAAATGTTATCAGCAACTATCTGCTGAAAAATCATTCCCTACTTTTTCATTAGAAAAATATGAAATCAACTAAAAAAGATATAACCATAGATGAGTTAAGCAATATCCCCATGATGCAGACATGGAATTAGAAGTCACCTGGGTTGGTGAACCACCATGCAAATGTTCACTCCTTCAAGAGCCTCACGTCTTAGTGCTCTAAGGAGTTGAGATGATGCACTATCCAACCTCTTTTAGGGAAACATTTTTTCCCCCAGAAAGAAGGGTAAAACCATTTTGTTGAAACTAAATTAAAAATCTGTTCTCATTATTGGCCATGGCATCCCTTCTCATATTGCAATATTTTTGTCTCTTTTTATTTAGCAAATATTGTGACATTACAGATGATGTGATTCATGCTTACATTTGGATTTGCATTTCTCTTTATTTTTAGTGAGACTGATTGATCTTTGGGGAAGTTGAGTTCTTCTGTTTCTGGTTACATTTGCTAATTTTTTCCTCCTGAGATGTTATATTGGCTATGTACGTACTTCTGATCTGTAATTTTTTGGAGTGGAATTTGACAGGAAGGAACTGATAGTGAAAGGAAGAGCAATGATGCCTAAGGATCTCAAAAACTTGTGAAACGAAAGCGTGAAAAGGTTCAGTTTTGTGTCTCTAAAGATCCTGTTCAGTCTCATTCTATTCTTTCCAGTGATGGATGCCTCTCTCTATTGAAGAGGAGACGCGTTGATGGTAAAGTACTCCTTGTGGTCCCACTCCCTCTCTGTTTTTTCATTGTCCATAGAACCATGCTTGTGGTTTGCTTTCTCTAAGTTGTTTTTATCCCCCTGGATGGCAGAAACTGGCAAAGCTCACCCCTATTACAGCAGAATTCCCATAAGGATTCTTACGAAAGATTTATTTTAGGTGTTTGGACTGTATTCTTGTGTTGGTAGAATGCCAACTGTTAGATATACAATTCATTCATCCGAAAGACTTAATAACTCAAGCTTTTATGAAAGTTGATCAATGACATGGTATCATAGCCTTTTATAGCCAAGTGTTCAATGCTTGCTGCCCCCATTTTAGTGCATGGTAAAATGAGTCTGTGATTGTTCATGTTAGAATATATGAAATATCTTATCATATCTTAGAATCTATTAAATATCCTTTATGTTCAGTTTCTATATTTTTCATTATCTCTTAAGACTGGTTACGATATTTCCTTATGTTATCATGATTTGTTTTCCTAATTAGTTAGAAGTATGAATAGTATTATTATAAGGATTTGTGCTCTAAGTTTTATGAACATTGAAATACATCAATAGTTCAATACTTTGTAATACATCTAAGTTAATATCAATTTTATGTTTCATTCTCTTTTATCTTTTTACTCTCTCTATGCCTAAAATCCCATATTATCAATAGTTCACACGTCACGCCTATATGCCTTTCGTGTGATGAGTGTGGTAGATATAAAATTGTGCCTGGACTTTCACCTAAAGCTTAAGCTTGTGGATTTGTTTGTTTAACTAATTTTTATTATGCACCATGGTAATTCATTTGTACAAGTTACTATGTTTAAATATTTAGGATCTATTTACAAAATAATAGAAAAATCAATGAAGTTGTTACATATAAAATATAAGTTGAGTGATTAAAATAGTAAAAGACATTGAAAATTATATTACTTATTGTTATTGCAAAGTATCTATCAAACTTAAAGAGGAGATTTATCTAAGTTACAGTATGACCAACTATCTTATATGGTAATGAATGTTAGACTTTAGAGGGCTACATGAGAAAAAAGTGAAAGTTGATGAAATGAAAATATTTAGATGGACATGTGGCCACATGAGAAAAGAATTAAGAAATTAAATCATATGCAATGACAAAATTGGTTAAGGTGATTTGGACATATGCAAACAAAGTCACTAAGGGTACTGTTGAAAAGAGTTAATTGTTTGGTCTTTAATCCCATGAAAAGGGTAGAGGTAAACCAAAAAGAACTTTGCAGAAAGTCATTAAAAAGAATCTTATGATAAATAATATTTTTGAAAATTTGATTTTTTAACGAGTCCAGCGGTGTCTTATGTTCCATGTAGTCAATTGCACCTAGTGAGATAAGATTTTTCTTTTTGTTATTTATGATAATTCATAAATGGCATTATTACTTTCACATGGTTATGATTCAGTTTAGTCAAGTGCTGTAGTCGAGAGAATTTGACTTGCAGGAAATTAACATTATGCATTTTTACTTTCGTATATGTAAAAATTCTTTTGTGTTCAAATTTTGAAACTAAATAGTAGCAGTGATAAAATTAGACCAAAGTATCTGTCTCTTGTAACGCTCCGAATTTTGGTAATATTAATTATTATTATTATTATATATATGTATATATATTCATATGTGTGTTGATTTATTTGATAATGATGTTTATGTGTATTAATGTGTGTATTTTATGTATATGCATAACTGGATAGGGCTGAGATTGGCTAAGTACTTAAGTGCAGGGCCTGATACTGGACTGTTCTCACTATAGCGAGAGAATTCTCGCTGTAGTGAGAGGGCCCTAGGAGGAAGGACCATAACTATCTCCTTCTCGCTGTAGCGAGAGGGTCTCGCTATAGTGAGATTCTGCAGAAATCAGGATGCAATTTCGTCTGAAATTTTCACTGTAACGACAAAGGGCGTCGTTACAGCAAGGCATCTCTCGCTGCAGCGAGAGTATCGCAATCTGAGGGGTTTTAAAGGGGGTTTAGGGATTTGAGATTCATTTCTCAAATTCCCTCTCAAATCTCTTCAATCCTCTTGACCCAAAACCCTATTCCACCGATTAATTGCCTCTAAAGCTGTTCGGGAGCTTGATTGAAGGTTGAATTCGTGTGGATGGAAGCATGAGGATGTGTGAATTACCGGTAGTTAAATAAGGTGACGGTCGAGAACAAGTATCCCCTTCCAAGGATTAACGATTTGATGGATCAGCTGAGGGGAGCAGTAGTGTTTTCGAAGATTGATTTGAGATCGGGATACCATCAAATCCAAGTGAAGGATGCAGATGTGCCTAAGACGGCATTCAGGACGTGGTATAGTCACTATGAGTATTTGGTGATGCCGTTTGGGGTGACCAATGCACCTGCGGTGTTCATGGACTACATGAATAGGATCTTTCACGAGTTTTTGGATAAGTTTGTGGTGGTGTTCATTGACGACATCCTAATTTATTCAAAGACTCAGGAGCAGCATGCCGAGCACTTGAGGATTGTTCTACAAATTCTAAGGGAGAGGCAGCTATATGCAAAATTCTCCAAATGTGAGTTCTAGTTGTCAGAGATCCAATTTTTGGGACATATAGTATCGAAGGAAGGGATCATGGTAGACCTTGCAAAAGTGGAAGTAGTAGCTGAGTGGCCGAGGCCGACGAATGTGACAGAGGTGCGCAGTTTCCTCGGATTGGCAGGCTATTATAGGAAATTCATTGAGGAATTTTCTAAAATAGCGTTTCCCTTAACGAAGTTGACCCACAAGGGAAAAGAGTTCAAGTGGACCAAGGGGTGTGAAGCTAGTTTCTTGAAGCTGAAGATAAGGTTGACTTTGGCGCCGGTGTTGCCTCTACCTGACCCAGAGTGGAAGTTTGATTGTATTGTGATGCGTCCGGGCAAGGACTTGGTTGTGTTTTGATGCAAGACGGGCGAGTAGTCGCCTATGTCTCAAGACAGTTACACCCACATGAAGTCAACTATCCAACTCACGATTTGGAGTTAGCCGCGGTAGTTTTTGCTCTTAAGTTAAGAAGGCACTACCTGTATGGGGCGAGGTTCGAGGTGTTCAGTGATCATAAGAGCTTGAAATATCTATTTGAGCAAAAGGAGCTGAATATGCGGCAAAGGAGATGGATGGAATTCCTCAAGGACTACGATTTCACATTGTCTTACCACCCTGGCAAGGCAAATGTGGTAGCCGATGCTTTGAGCCGGAAATCATTGCATGTGGCAGCGATGATGGTGAAAGAGATGGAGTTGATTGAGAAATTTCGGAACATGAATTTTGCCATGGAGGTGCGGCCGAGGAGTTTATATCTTGGAGCGATGACGATTCACGATGACTTTCTGGTGTACGTCCGAGATGCTCAGCAGGGAGATGCTTTCTTGCAAGACATGATGAAACAGAAGGATGAAGGAAAGGACTTGGATTTCCACCGTGATGAGAACGGGGTGATTAAGTTCCAAAACCGAGTGTGCATTCCTCAAGTGGATGAGCTGAGACAAATGGTGCTTCAGGAAGCGCATAAGAGCAGAATGAGTTTTCACCCTGGTGCAACAAAAATGTATCAGAATCTTCGGAAGAGTTTTTGGTGGAATGGAATGAAGAGGGACGTGGCTGAATATGTGGCTAGATGCCTAACTTGTCAGAAGGAGAAAGTAGAGCACCAGCGTCCACCTAAGTTGTTACAGTCGTTGGAGATCCCTGAGTGGAAATGAGATAGTATCTCCATGGACTTTGTTTCTGGGTTGCTTAAGACCAGGAACAACCATGACGCCATCTGGGTGATAGTGGATCGATTAACTAAGGCTGCACACTTTCTTTTAATCAACATAAAGTATAAGTTGGAAAGACTTGTGGAGTTATATATGCGAGAGATAGTCAGGCTGCATGGAGTGCCGACTAGTGTAGTGTCATATAGAGATCCGAGGTTTACCTCGAAGTTTTGAGAGAGCCTGCAACGGGCATTGAGGACTAAGTTGAGACTGAGCTCAGCTTATCACCCACACACTGACGGTCAGACCAAGTGAACCATCCAATCCCTAGAGGACTTGCTGAGAGCTTGTGTGCTCAAGCAGTAGGGAACTTGGGAAGAGTGCTTGTTGCTAGTGAAATTCACATACAATAACAGTTACCATGCTAACATGGGAATGACGCCGTTTGAGGCCTTGTATAGGCGGAGGTGCAGAACTCTGTTGTGTTGGTATGAAACCGGAGAGGCGACTATGTGTGCATCGGACATGATCCAAAGGCAGAATGAGCAGATCAAAATGATCAGAGATAAAATGAAGGCTGCACAAGACATGTAAAAGAGCTATTATGATAGAAGACAGAAGCCGTTGGAGTTTCAGATGGGTGACCACGTATTTCTGAAGATTTCACCTGTAACCGAAGTGGGTAGAGCTCTAAAATCTCAGAAGCTGTCTCCTAAGTTTATTGGGTCGTTTGAAGTGCTGAGTATAAGTGGTCCTGCTGCATATCGGATTGCGTTGCCTTCGAACCTCCGGTGTTCCATGTGTCACAGCTTAGGCAATATGTGTCGGATCCTTCCCATGTGATAGACCTTGACCCGATTCAATTAAGAAAAGACTTGTCGTATGATGTGTACCCGGTGAGGATTGCGGATCACCATGTTAAGCAGCTGAGAGGCAAGAACATCTCATTGGTGAAGGTAATATAGAGTTCAAGTGATGAAGGAGATGTCACATGGGAAACATAAAGTAGAATGAGAGAATTGTATCTAGATTTATACTTGTAACTAGAACGTGTTGGATTGAATTTCGGAGACAAAATTCCTTAAAGGTGGGGAGAGTTGTAATGCTCTAAATTTTGGTAATATTAATTATTATTATTATATATATTTATATATATTCATATGTGTGTCGATTTATTTGATAATGATGTTTATGTGTATTTAGTATATGGATGTGTGTATTTATGTGTATGCATGACTAGATAGGGCCGACATGGGCTAAGTGCCTAAGTGCAGGGCATGATACTGGGCTATTCTCGCTATAGCGAGAGGATTCTCGCTGTAGTGATGGGGCCCTGGGAGGAAGGACCAGAATTGTCACCTTCTCGTTGTAGCGAGAGACGTCTTGCTGTAGCGAGAGATGTTTTGCTGTAGCAACAGAACGACAGTTTGGGGTGCATTTCTGGGTGCAGTCTCGTTGTAGCAAGAGGGTCTTGTTGTAGCGAGATTCTGTAGAAATCAGAAGGCAATTTTATCTGAGATTTTCGTTGTGGCGACAGAGGGCGTCGCTGCAGCGAGGCATCTCTCGCTGCAGCGAGAGTTTCTTGCTGTAGCGAGAGTATTGCGATCTGAGGGGTTTTAAAAGAGGGTTCAGGGATTTGAGATTCATTTCTCAAATTCCCTCTCAAATCTCTTCAATCCTTTCGACCCAAAACTCTATTCCACCGATTAATTGCCTTCAAAGTCGTTCAGAAGCTTGATTGAAGGTTGAATTTGTGTGAGGGACGCTTGGAGGTGAGTTTTAATGGTTAGGGTTTCAGTTTTTCATCCTTTTTTCCTGTTTTTGTGGTTTCCTTGGGTTCTCATGGAGTTTTTCCATGTGTTTAGGACAAAATTTGTGAGGGGAAACACTTCTTGGTGGGTTTAGCCTGTGGGACTTCAATCCAAGGTAAGAGGGGAACTCTATCCTACTCTTTTTTGCATGAATTGTTGATATTCTGCTGAATATTGTGTTGTGACTGAGTTAGTGGGTAGAAAATTGCTGAGAAATGTAAATGTTGTGTGATAGAATAAGTATGGGCACTTGTGTCGTATATTTGAATGAATATTGTGAAAATGTGGGCCAAGGGCCGTGTAATAGGAACGATAATTGTAGGCTGCGTGCTGTGTGCTGTGAATTGAATATAGGCTGTGCCGTGTGCAAGCATAAATATTGCGTGCGTGAATGAAATGTATGTGAATGGAGCATGTAGCGTCGTTGTAATGTGATGTGGATGGTTCAGCGATACACTGAGGGTGTGGAAGATGATGACGGTAGAAATACCTTGGGGAGGAGAGAGTAGTGGTGACACCGACTGTGGAACGGTGCACCACGGGTCACACTCTCTCTTCCTTACTAGACCTCTGACCATTACCTTTGCTAAGTGACCTGTGACTGCCCACGTGGTATCCGTGAGACGAGGGTAACCAGCTATCATTCATGGTGTAAATCTGTGATCACAGTGTCACAGTGAGTGTGGCTGGTATGCATATACATGGGTTTATGAATTGTACTTGTAGATGTGAAATGTTTATAATTATGTTTGTTTAATGTGTTGAAAGTGTTTTAATGGTGAGACTTTACGTTAATTATGTGTTTTTGGATAGTGTAGAGTACTCATCCTTACATTCATTTTTCAGGTAATCAAGACGATCAGCACTGGACTCAGTGAAGAGACGGATGGACTGCTATAGGACATAGATTTTATTTTGAAATTGTTGTAATTGAATTAGTCTTGTAACAGTTATTTGATATTAATTTGTAACCCTCCACTTATTTTAAAATCTTTTATGAAAATTTAGTTATCCGATTTATGAAATTATTATTTAATTAAAATTAAAATTAAAGTTTTATATCCCTTCCAATGCATTTCAATTAGTATTAAATGTGCAGTAGAATACTTTTAGATTTCCAGTACTTTGAAGCCTCTAGTGACATATGAGTAGCATTATTGATTATTCTAAATTATTAGTCTTGCTCATATTTCCTGTAATATCATTTTCATAATATGCAAATTATTTTGCAATGAATTGCAATATTTATAGTTTTTCAATTAATTAAGTTCTAAAGGTGTGCAAAAAATTTAGATTTAATAATTTAATCTATAACCAAAATAAAATGGATTTAAAATTTTGGATTTTTAAGAAAAATTAGATATGCAACCCATTTTAGATAGATTTTGGATCTTCTTTAATAAAACTAGATTTAATATATTAAAAATTTATTTTTACCGTTAGCAGTATGTACGAATGAAAGTAATGCATTTTCTACAACACTATTCTTCCCTTCATTCACCACTATTTAGGTCCCTTCTTTAAAAATACAAATCCCTGATTTATGCTCTTTTATCTAATTCAATTTTGCTACTTGCTGTTTAATCTACCCCTTTCCCCATTTTTAAGATGTAATACTTATGTATATATACCTTAATAGATATAGAATCGTATATTAATAAAATAGAAAAGAATGAATATTATATTATCTAGTAAGCATTTATATACACAAAATATATTCTTTATTAAATATATTTGAAAATTATATTTTTAGTTATTTTATGAAAGATAAATTTTACAACATAATGATTTTTAATATATTAATTTGTAATAATACTATATAGTAATAATTTATATTATATAAAATAAAAATATATATCTATATAGTCATAAATTTTGCTATGCTAAATATATTAGTAAAATTAATTTTAAACTAAATCTAAAATTTAAAACTAATTTGAAGAAATCATTCTCAAGGCCATATGTGACCCACTAATGGTAGTATAAGATTTTTGACATTTGGTCATTATATGTATTCTTTGATAATTAACAAAAAAGAAATGCAATGATATTGCTACCATAGATTCAGGATTAAATATAATGTTGTCACTATAACTTTTTTGAGTGGTAAAATTATTAAGGTTCTTTTTTGTTTAAGTTAAAAAAAAATTATTCTATGATGAGACTATTTTTAGAAGTTTTTTCTCCCCCCTCCCCCAAAGTTAATATTGTATAAAAATAAAACTTGTTTTAACTAAAATCATAAAAATTGAATTTAAAATCAATTTTAAACTAAATTCAAATTTTAAAGTTAATTTTAAACTAATTTTTTAAAATATAAAAAAATTAATTTAAAATCTAATCCATAAAATTGGATTTAAAATATATTTGGATTAGGTTTTCGTAAATCCAATCCATGAACACCACCATAGGTATCCAGCCTCATGTTGTTGGGAAAAGTACACCTCGTGTCCTAGTTTACTATTCTTATAAGAGAGATGATACAGAAAATTATGCTTTATCTAAAAAAAAAAAATCCTAAAGTCTGTCGTTGATGCAAATGATGATGAAGTTGCTCATGTTGCAGCTTTGGCATTAACTGAGATTGCACAAAGAGGGGCTCTCCTCAGGTTCCTCAAACACCATATAGAAGAATAGAGCAAAAGTCCTCCTCTCCCATTCAAAGTTAGGAAAGAAAGGTATTTTACTGTTTACTACTTTTTCTGCCATTATCTTGTTGTGCTCTGGATGTGTGAATAAGCATCAACATTCAAATAGGATTTAATGGAAATCATTGTGAATGAATGCTTGCGTTTGATACATTGTTGTTCAAAAAGTGTAATTATTTTGCTATTTTGTCAACCAACACCAAATGTCAAAGACAACTCATGTCAAGGTTTGTGATGTTTTTGCAAATGAAGAGTTCTCAAAAAGCAATATAGAAAGTAGGGGAGTTGAAAATAGGGAATATGCAAGAGATAATAGTTCCTTGTTGGATATGGAAGGCATTGGCATTGTTGAAGTTCTTTAGAAGGGGGAAAATTTTACAGAAAGAAAGAGAGTGAAAAATGCTGGAAACTATCAATTTGATGATGGTGTAGAAGCATGTAGCGGCACTAAAGAAAGATTTAGTTTTAGTTCATTGAAGGAAAAGGATTATATTGAGGTTACTAATGACAAACTTGAAAAGTTTTCTAAAAGAAATCAGAGAAATAGATACAAGAAACTTTTCTTTGGAGGTAATTTTGTCACTGCAGGTATGGATACAAATTGTTTGCATTAACTTTTTTGTTTCTTTCCCTCCCTTTGCCATAGGCCGGTAAACATGGATTTTTGTAAGATATGTTTATCCTTTTCTTCCAAGATGTCTTTGGAGTCACGATATTTAATTAATTTATCCAACAGATGAAATTCTTGTCTTGAATGCTTTGCAAACTTTGGCAGATCTATCTCTAATGATGCCAACATCTACAATAGAATCTGGTAAGATACTTTTGTGACACCATGAATATAAATGCATTTGCATGTCAAATCTTTATTGTTGGGTAAGTAAGTGTACCTGTCAAGAAGTAATAAAAGGTTCTTAAATTAAATTCTCAAATTATTGTCCTATAAGGATTGTTTTTCAATTATTAAGTATTTTCTAATTCAATTATTTGAGTTTAAAGGATATAAGATTAATTTGAATAAGAATTTATAAAATCAATTATAAACTTAAGAATAAGGAATACAATATACGTCTTAGTTGAACTTATCTGAGAGGATCCTAGGGCATATGAGTTTTCTCATTCAATCCTTTATGTTATTTTTTTTCTTTTAATTTTAAGTTTGATTTCTTGTGATTACTAATTATTCATATAATTACTATTAATACCCAATGGTCATGCAATATTAATATTCTTTTATCTAAATTAACATCTCTAATGGTCATGCAAGACATCAATTAAATAAAGCATAATGAACCTATAAATTTGTTAATTCAATAACGATTGGAGGAAAAAGATTGGTTGGATTCACTTAATTATTTGTCTCGTTTTATCTATAGATTTATTAACTAATCGAAGTATGGTCGCTTAATGATATAATTAATTAGGATTATACAATTAAGTGCAATAGGATAAACACTAATCACAAACGCAAATCAAACATAATTTCAAACTTTAAAATCTCATAAATTCATGAACAATAGTTCTCATACTCAACCAATAAACTTAGTTACTCATACTAATGAAAAGAACTAAAAGAATCATAAATAAAATAGAGAAAAGCAAACTAGAATGAGATGAGTTCTTCAAGTACAGTCGCTCAAAGTTTCAAGTCATGTCAAGAATATGCCACAGATCCTGTGCAAGAGAGATAAGGTAAAAGGTTTATCGAAGAGCAAAAAGACAAGATGTCGAATAAAATGCATGAGGACTCTCTTTCATAGGATTTGAAAACCCTAAAAGCTCTTCATAATTAGGCTTCCTACAAATGAGCACGCCTGTGCAAGTCCATAGGCACGTCTGTGCATGGGCTCGAAGCACCCTCGTGCTTGTTAAAAGGGTCTGAGTCTGTTGACTGTTGCGAAGCTTTTTGCAACAAATTTGAGCCCAAAACACACTTTAATCATGTGGCCTTTTTATGCTAAACTACAAAATATACAAATAAATCAGTGTAAAATTCAAATAAAATAAAGGTCAAACATCAATATATAGGCTATAAAAGAGGACCTAATTACAGACTTATCACTCATCAATACAAGTGTTGCTCTAGAGTCAACATTTTTTCCATCCAAGTATTCTATGGAGTTTTCATCAATGCTATAAAAGGATTGGGTTTTCCCTGAGCAAGCACTGCCTAAAGATCTTGTCAAGAGGTAAATCATTCAAGCAAAAGACTAGTATTTACTATCCATCATTTTTATTTTGTATGATTAAATTCAACAAATCATGTAATATTATTGACTTGTCTAAATTAAATAATTAAAACTAGAAGAACTTAGAGGATATCATAATAAAATAGAAGTTGTCATGACCCTTTTTATAAGAAACCGAGAATATTGTTTCTACATCACATACTTATTTAAAATAAATAAATAATATAGATTATAAGTATAAAATTCACTTCTCATTCAAAATAAAACAAATTTTCTTACAACAAATATCCACTAGAACAACATAATATTACATTTAGTTTATAATATTCAAAATATTCAAAGTTATACTACGTAACTCCCTTTACATGAGGTCTTAAATTATAAGAAAAGAACTTTGATGCAAAATTACTCGACTCCAGCTTCTAACATTTCTCCACTGGCCCCTCAGCCTGTGAAGTAGATGCAACACCTGCTACATCTGCTCACGTACCACCGTATGATCATCGTAATACACACGCACACAACAACATAGAAAGAAATACAAAGGTGAGCTTACAAAAATAAACTAAAATCGTATATATATATATATATATATATATATATATAACAATACATTACTCATAACAACAACCACATGCATTACCAGCCCATTTAATGCACAACATGAAAACGGTTTCCAACTGGTTTCACAGCTTAAGTAATCCAGAAGGAATCGAGCCGATCCGGGAGCGACCCATTCTAGTATCTGGTTCCAGACAACACAGTACAGCAGCTCAGCATGAACTTACCGTTACACGTCTACCCACCTAAACATGTAACTCAGCTCTATAATGATGCAAAACATATATTTCAGCATGATGCACACTGCTAAAATTATTTTAACAGCTCAGCTAAGGCAAGTTTATAATAGATCAGCCAAAATCTCAGCATTTTAAATCAATTAACAGCGGTTACAACTTAGACAATAGCTTTTATTCAATAGATCTAACAAAATTATATCAAAACATCTTGAAATAGCATATCAAACCATTCAAAACGTAGTTCATAGGTTAAAGTAAGCTCTCCTTACCTTAGAACGATGATTCACACTTGATCTACCGAATATTACTTGTTTTATAACAAGATTCACCGAAGATTTGGCTTTAGAACGAAGTTTCTCCTAAGAACACCATAAACTTCTATGAGAAAGAGAAACGAACGGTAAATCTAGCTTCAAACTTAAAGAAACTTACTTCAAATCCTTAGAACGAACCCAAAATCACAGATTTGGAGAGAAATATAAGTTTGGGAGGGTTTAATATGAGAGAAAATGGTGGTATATGGCCTTGGAACCTTTGAGAACCTTGAATAGTAGTGAAGAAATGAAAATTTCATGTGGAACGCCCTTTTTATAGAAAATTTTTGAAATTTGCTGTTCACCGCTAGAAACACTGTTCACCACCTTATTGTTTACGTCAGAAACACTGTTAAGGATACTATTCATGTCAAAAACATTGTGCACGCGTACTGTACACGCACTGTACGCGTATGTGACATCAGCCATGACGTTAGGATGATGTCACTGATGACGTCAACGGTCACTGTACATACGCGATTTGTACTGTTCATAGACAGTTTTACTGTTCATTTGACACTATTCATATGGTACTGTTTACTTTTTTTTTTTAATAATAATTTCAAACTCCATCTAAATTTATTCCAATACCAAATAATCCTTCAATTAACATTTAACAAGTATAAAATATTATAGATTACTCAATAATAAATCACAAGCCTGACAGAAGTGAGAAGAAATTTGCTATTAATCATTAGTTGTGTCTTTGCTTCTTTCAAAGGAATGGTTGTTAGGGACTTATCTTCCCTATATGGCCTTTGACTATTGGTTGAGGATTACTTTTTTGCTGTTGATGGCTTGGAGATTTGGTTTGCTATCAAGACATGGGTTCAGCACTATTGCTCTGTTTACTACAAGGAGGATGACTCAATAAGAAAGATGTGAAACTCCAATCATGGTGGAAAAAAGTAAAAGAGGTGGGTCATGGTTGACAAGAAAGACAAACCTTAGTGGCCAAGGATGCAAACACGTGAAGAGCTAATTGAGACTTGCACTATTATTATATGGATTGCCTCAACTTTCCATGCTGCAATCAACTTTGGACAATATGCATATGGAGGCTACCCATCAAGTCGTTCATCTATAAGGAACTGCAAAATACAATGAACTTGGTGCAAATCTTGAGAAGGCTTTTCTCAAAATAGTTACTGAACAATTTTAGGCTATTCTTGGCATTTCACTTATAGAAATCTTGTCTAGACATTCTACTGATAAATTCTACCTTGGGCAGAGAGACACTTCAGATTGGACATCTAATGTAGAGCCATTGCAAGCTTTGAGAGGTTTGGTAATAAACTCGCTGATATTGAGGAAAGGATCTTGAGAATAGATAGTGATGATAGACTAAAAACCGGTTTGGTCCAATTTGGATTCCATATACCTTGCTTTATCGTACAAGTGACGATGGACTAACTGGCATGTGAATTCCTTATAGTCTCTAAATTTAAAGGAGCTGCATGGCTTGTCTTTTTAGTCTAATACTAATAATAATGCCCTTAGTGGCCTTGGCTGATTTGAATTTTGATTTTGTAATGAGTATTAGTCTTTTTACTCTTTCATTGTAGTATGCAATTTTCATGTAAATTATTGTGTCATTTGCTTTACCTCAGTGAACTTTTAAGTTTTGGCTAAGCCAAACTGCATTCAAAACAAAGGAAAGTAAAAACAATCCAATGAAGAAATTGACTTGCACATGCACGCGCACACCATTTTATGGCGCAGAGGCCTGCAACAGTAGTAGCTGATAGTAGCTCACATGCTCGACCTAAAAGAACTATAGCAAAACTAACTTGGATGAAAGACTGTCACGTTTCGTATTCATTTTTATTTGTTATTGAATTAAGAAAGATAGCTAGTGACTCAATGATCTTAGTGGGCAGGTGGATGATGATTCACTTTTAATGTAACAACCTACCTTTTATATAAAGGGGTGCGAATGGAAATGTAGAGCAAGGAATTATTTAGTTACAATTTTTTATTTTTTTTTCCTTGCTTGCTATTTTTTTGGAGAGCCTCCCTCTCTTAAACTAGGGAAACATTAAGAGGTCCTATTATTGGTGCTTTCATCTATTCCTATGCCTCCCAAACCAACCCAAATGTTGGAAAAAGCTCTAAATTCTATTCATGAGAAACTAGTATCACTACAATTTCATATCGATAATTCACATGATTCGTTGCGAACCATCATGGATGTGGGACATGAAGCTTTCTACTATCATTGTTGGTCTTTTAGATAAGGTTAGTATTCTCTTTGACCATCACCCACCACCTTCATTGCAACCACCCCCTCCTTTGCTTATAACCTCTTTATCCATACCCAAGCCTCCCATATTACTAATGCCCACCTTTGATGGTACCGATGTCCTCGATTGAATTTTCTAGGCAGAGTAGTACTTCCATTATTATACTATTGAACCTCTTCAGTGAACTCATTTGGTCGGGTTTTATATGACTGGTGATGCTCTCAACCGGTACAAGTGGATTTTTAGCAACCACTAGCTTTTTGACATAGGATGCTTTTGTCGTGCCTTTGAGGGTTTTGACCCTTCTTTTTACGAGAACTATAACACCTTAAATTAATTTTAATAAATAAATAATTTTACAAATTTTTAAAATAATATAATCTTCATTTTCAATCCAAGTTCATTAAACATTTCAAATAAAGAAAGGGGTTACAAATTACATCAAACAGTTGCTACAAGACTTATTCAATTATAACAGTTTTCAAAATATTATCCTAAGTCCTATAGTAGTTCTATCCACCCCTTTCACTGAGCTCCGTGCTGATCGTCTTAGTTACCTAAAAAATGAATGTAAGAGTGAGTACTCTGCACTACCTAAAAATACACAATAAACGTAGAGTCTCACCTTCAGAACATTTTCAATACATTAACCAAGCACAAACACAAGCAACATTTCACATCCATAAGTATAATTCATAAACCCAATGCATATGCACACCAGCCACATTCACTGCAGCACTATGATCACAGATTTACACCATGAATGGTCGCCGATTACCCCGCCTTACGGATACCACATGGGCAGTCACGGGTCGCTCAACAAAGATAATGGTCAAAGGTCTAGTCAGGAAGAGAGTGTGTAACCCATGATGCACCCGTTCCGCAGTCAGTGTCACCACCACTCTCTCTTTCCCAAGGTATTTCTACCGTCCTCATCTCTCACACCCCCAGTGTATCGTAGAACCATTCACAGCATATTACAACGACGCTAACACACCCATTCACACATATTCCATTCACGCATGCAATAATCATGCTTACACACGATACACAACCCACATTCATTTCATATTACACGGCACATAGCCAACATTCATCTATATTACACGGCCCTCGGACCCACATTTGTTCACACACCGCAATACATAGCAAAATTCCATCAACCACATATTCTCTCATCCATACACATAATATTCATATATCACGGCACATGACCCACATCATATTTTACAGCAATTTCCTATCCTCTAGTCAGCCACATCACAATATTCAACTAAATAACAGTAAATCGCATATAAAGAGTAAGGTAGAGTCCCCTTTACCTTGGATTGACGTTCCACACGCTAAATCCACCAAGAAGTACTCCCCCTCACGAATTTCGTCCTAAACACATGGAGAAACTCCATGAGAACCCAGGGAAACCACGAAAATAAAGAAAGGGGATGTAAAACCGAAACCCTAACTATTAAAACTCACCTCCAAGCATTTCTCACACGGATTCAACCTTCAATCAAGCTTCCGAATGGCTTTGGAGGCAATTTAATCGGTGGAAAGAGCTTTGGGCATGAGAGGATCGAAGGGAGAGGGAGAAATAACTCCCCCCGAACCCTAACCCCCTTTAAATCCTTTTCTGGTCGCGACACTCTCGCTACAGTAAGACTGCACCCAGAAATGCAACCCAAACTATCACTTTGGCTAAACGTCTCTCGTTACAACGAGAAGACGACAATTTTGATCCTTCCTCATAGGGCCCTTTCGCTACAGCGAGAACAGCCCAGTATCTCGCCTTATACTTAGGCACTTTGCCCATTTCAGCCCAACCAGTCATGCATACACACACACATATATATATATATATACACACATATATTCACAACATATATCTAAAAAAATACACACATGAATATACATTTATATTTATATAATTATCAATAATTAATATTACAAAATTCGGGGCGTTACAAGAACCATCAAGCTACCTTCTTTAAGCTTCATCAAATGGGATCTGTTGTTGACTACCAAACTTCTTGTGAGTAGATTTCAAATTGCATCATTAGGTTATCCTCTGAAACTCTGCTCAACTATTTTATTTTGGGGTTACGACATGAAATTCAAAGAGAATTGGCTATTGTGCAACCTCACTCTCTTTCTTAAGTCTTGGGGTTGGCTAAACTTATTGAAGCTAAAATCTCTAACACCGGTCCCTTGCCCGCTCCTCATCACACCCCTTTTTTCCAACACTTCTTCACTGTCGTGCATTACTACCTATCCCCCCTGCTCACCCACTTCTTCCTATACGCCGATAAGGGGAGTGTTTGTACATTATTAAATCAAGTTCTTTAGCATTAATTGTTTAACTATTAATTAGTTCAAATTCATCTTAGTCATAAACTTTTGATATTAAAACGTGCGTTTTCTTATTAAAAAGTGTAAAAAGTTTATAACCTTTAACCAAATAAAATAAGTCAGTATAAACTACAAGTAATAATGTTTTTTATTTTTATTTTTTTAAGGAGAAGTATTTCATTTTATTAGAAATAACTTTTAATTATTGTTTAAGATTATAATACATAGTTTTTTAAAAAATAATTAGTCTCCACATTTGTGTTAAAATTATTTGTAATTTCTTAATATGATTATTATTATTATTTTTGTTAATTATTTTAACAATTCACATAAAATAAGATAAGAGATTATAAGAGTTAGATAAAAATAAAATAAGATAAGATTATGATTTTTTTTTTGCTATATATGGAGGCTAAGACCCTTAAGCAAAACAAACTAAGAAGTGGACCTAGGGGTCCAGATACCACACATGTCCTAGTACAAAGAAGGAAGCAAACCAGTAGGAATGATCAAAGCAAACTAAGGGGAAGGGATTCCGTGCCTATTTTAACTAATCTGTTAGCACATTAATTGATTTTCCTAAATATATGGCCCAATCTAATAGAATTAACAAGTTTAATATTATTCCTGATCTTACAAATCACATGAAACAAAGTATGGATAACATTATGGATATGTTATATACTTTTAAGTGCCTCTTAAGAGTTTGTTTCAAACGATATTCTGATCAATATGTTGCAAAATTAATTGAATTCCATGGTAAATGCCCTAGAGTTTAGTGATGTGTAAAAATCGAATTACTGGGAAGTGTACCCATTGTCAGAGTAATATTATAAAAATTTAAGTACAAGTGTTGTATCCACAGGGACTGTTATTAAGAAATTCTTTCTTAATTGTGTAATTGTTAATAGATATGAAAAATAAATTTTGTTAATAAAATTACTAAAAGTAAAAGAATAATAAATTAAAAAGGAACAAATATTCTTATGAAAATAAATTATAGAAAATTATGGCTAAAGGTGTTCAAGGGAAATAGGCAAGTATCTAGACTGTAAATCCTCCTAAATGTCCAAATAACTAAAATTCTTCTTCAACTACTTAGTTCCAAACCCTTATCGCTGCAGGAAATTCTAAATTAAATCAATACATTTATCAAGGATAATGATTCCTAACCCTCAGTTGATCAATCGGAGTCTCTTCCTTAATTAATACCCCTAGGTTGCATTAAGTTCATTATGAATTTCATAATTAGGGTTAATCCTAATACAGAAAACTCACGTCTTTCTATCTCTGGAAATACATTCAAGTCTTTTTAATTGAGCAATGTTAAATTCATGCAAGAATTTTACTCAAATTCAAACAAGAAAACAAGATAGAAGAAAATTGATACTACTCAATTAAACCCAAGAGAAATGAACATGAAATAGCATTAGAAGAATTCCAGAAAATTTAGTCAATTAGGATTCATTACATCTAGATACTCAAAGGAAAGTTAGAACCTAAACATCTTGAAACTAAAATTACAAAAGATATGAATTAGAACGCTTGATCTCATCTTCTTGCCGTCTCTGAGTCTTTCGTCTCAAAAAAAAACTCTTTGGTTTGAGTCCAGTCCTCCTTTTATAGGAATTGTCCCAGGGTTCTCGCAAAAGTTAAATTTCTGATGCGCATAAAGATACACGCCCAAGTACACGGCCATGTACTTTGGCCGTGTACTTCTCTGTTTTCTAATAGGTGTCCTTCAAACCCTTCCTGACAAGTACACGCTTATGTACACGACCGTGTATCTGACCGTGTACATCTCTGGGCTGTAATACTTGGCCTTCACAATCTTTATATAAAATACACGCTTATATACATGGTCATGCACTTTGACCGTGTATATCTCTGGCCCAAATGATGCATTCCTTGACAACAACAATGATGTACACGCTCATATACACGGACGTGTATCTACCCTTGTATATCTCTGGCTGAATATTTCCTTATTCTTTGCATTCAGTGAGATACACGACCATATACACGGGCATGTATCTACCCGTGTATATCTCTGGGTTCTTCTTTCTTCAATTCTCGACATCTTTGAAGTTTTCAAATCCTTGATCCTTTTTCCTGAAATATAAATAAAATGAGATTAATTATAATATCTATCAATGAATAGTTTAAAAACTCTCAATTATCATAATGTAGGATTAAGTATTTAGAACATTTATCATTTAGCTTCCAAGGGAGAGCAAGGAGGTAAAGAGCTGTGAAAGCCAACCACAATGTTACCCTTCTAGTCTCTGATGAAGCCTTCACAAGAAGCAACATGTAGGTGATAGCAAACAGTTCCATCATTGTCCAACTTCAGTTGTCCCATTGGAGGAGAAATCCACCTAATCCTAGCTTAGTTATGGCAAGTCTGGGAAGGGATAGATGTTTGTTCCTACAACAAAAATTAGTATACTCAGCATCATAATAGGAACCTGAACAAAAAAATTATGGAAGACATAAACATTCCTATCATTCCATAAGTGCCATATAATAAAACCAAAAAGTTTGTGCCATCTGGAGAATCTGCTAACACAAGAAATGGATGAATTTTTTTAGAACCAATCAAATAGATCTGTAGAGAAAAACCAGGCCCATTGATTAGAGAAGATGAAATGGTCCCAAATACTTATAGCATAATAACAATCACGCAGAACATGTATTATTGTTTCAGGAGCGGTTCCACACTTAGGACAAGTAGCAAGGTCAGCCATTCCCTTTTTAGCTCTCTCTTTATTAGTGAATAATCTATCATGAGAAATTTTTTAAAGGAAAAAAAGTCACTTTAGGAGGGTCATCCCATTTCCAAACATGTTTAAAAACATCAGGGCAAATGACTTGAGGGTAAGGAATATGAGACACTAATTGGTAAGCTGATTTGATGGAAAAAGAGCCATTACTAGAAAAGGCCCAAGAAATTGAATCTTGTCCACTAGATAGGTTAGGGTGATTAACTTTGACAATTTCTTGATAGATGTGTTTAGGAAGTAGGGAGTTAAGTTTATCCTAATTTCCCTGGTCAGAGAATAGGGTCATAGGAATATCCAAATCCCTAGAGTGTGATATCAGGTTAGGGCAACTAGAAACCCATTGATCCATCCAAAACCTAACTGAAAGTCCATTCCCTAATCTCTAATTGAGACTTTTAGAAAACAGAGACCAAATCGATGATATGCTTTTTCAAAGATGAGAGGCCTTATTATTTTTTCTAAGTTCCATATCTTGATCAACAAAAGACTTATATTTCTTATGTAGGGCCTAAATCTAGAGATCACTTGAAGATGTGTAAAGCCTCCAACAAAATTTCATTATGTAAGCTTTATTAAGCATGTGAAGATCTTTAAAACCTAATTTCCCTTCATTATTTGGTTTACAGATTTTATTTCAGTCAATAATAAGGTGACATTTTCTAGTACCCAAGGCCCCAAATGAATTTCTTACAAATACCATATATTTTATCACACATAGCAGTAAGAATGATGGTAGTTTGCATTACATAATAGGGTATATTCACGAGGTAGGATTGAGCCAAAACAATCTTGCTAACTAAAGAAAGAGTTTTTATCTTCTAAAAGGAAATTTTTTTTCCTGATTTGATCAATAAAAAAGGAGAATTGGCTTTTAGAGGGTTTATGATAATTAATAGGAATAACTAAGTATTTGCTAAACTAATGAGATGACTTAATACCAAAAACTTCACTAATCTCCTAACTGAGGTACTGTTAGGAGTGCAGCAGCCCTCACGTACCTATTCACCTACCATGACCACGACTCTCTTGGAAGACCGTCCAGATGGACCTTTGAGCGCATCACTGGCACAGAAATCAGAGCTAATTCAGGCGATCTCTATCTGGGATTGGACAAGGATCTTCAGTGTTGGTTCATGATTTGAGACTGTTATGAGACTTTTATTAGTTTATGTGATGTAAATATTATTTTGAGACTCATATTTTGGATAAGTGGTTTGTAAATTATTACACTGGGACTATAGAATGTATGTACAGTCCTTTAATTTATGAATGTTTGAATTTGTTTATAAAGAATTTAAATTTTTGCCATACTATTTATACTCATCCGAATGGAAATATTTATACAAAAATATATTGTTAACGAAAACTTCAGTAACTAGTCATAATAAAGCCTATTATACACAAATCTTGTATTTTACATCAAATTATAAAGTATAGTATATATAGTACGAATTTATGAGAATAAGGTGTTACATGTTACACTTGTAAGTAAGCACAATAGTGCATGTGGCTCAAAGCATTCTCATGCTAACTGGTACAAAGCCTTATTTTTCAATTAAGTTAAGCATAAAGCACCTAAAAATTCAGTTATGCCTTTTAATATTAAATTGTACAATTAATATATAAATTAGTATAAAATCTAAATAAAATAATGGTTATACATAAATATAAGATATAAAAGTGTACCAAAATACAGACTTATTAAATATTAACTATCTTTAAAATTGAGTTAAAATAACTAATAACAATAAGATTTTATTAAAAATAATTTATTATAATTTTATAATTTTAATGTAATAAATAAATTTTTTAAATATTTATTTTTCACTTTTAAATATTTAAATTTGTTTTTAAAAATTAAGACTGACAAAGCCTTTAAATTTATGCCAGAGAAATAGACAAAATAATATCATGTAATAAACATATTATAGCTTATTAATAAAATAAATATCTAAAAAGATGATAAGATAAGAAAAGTTATCACATAATATTATTTTGTACTATTTATTAAATGATTCATTGTTTTATTTTTTTATGAAAATATAATTAAAAAACAATTAAGTTCATCTTAAATTTTTTAAATGATAAATAAAATAATTTTTAAAAAAATAATAAGATAAAAAATAATTATGATAATTTTATTTTTTATTTTCAAGAAAGTCTCCCTAACAATAAGAGTCAAGGAAATTCTTGATTTTGGCAAAAATAAAATAAAATAAAGAAAGGTCTCTTCAATTAATCATGTAATAATTATGCCGAGCTTTGAGCTGGTTACCCACTTGAGAAATATATGGTATTTATATATAAAAGAGTTTAATTAACTAATAATTTTTTATGCAAATAGTTGTTCGTGACAACGTATGGTTGAGCGATAGGATGAAATATATATATTTTTACACTAACTATAAACGAAAATTGATAAGAATATAAAAACCAACGATGCAAAATTCACCGGGGTTATATTACCAATACGGAAAATGATGGGAAACATTAAGCAGGATTCTCTTCTAAAATTTCAAATATAATCCGATACAACGAAAATTTTATATCCTCAATGAAGCGCAGAATGTGGACCGTTTGATATGAGCGAGGCATAGACGTGTACGGTAAATGATACGATAATACAAAATCCTTATTCTCCCTCCTCGATCTTCTTCGTGGTTAATGCGCACTGCGAAAAATCTCATTGGCTAGAGGACTTCTTTATATTTAAGTTTCGCGGCAAGCCCTCTTTCTTTTCCTCTCTCTTTCTCTCTCTGTGCGCGTAAACCCTGCCACTTCTCTTTCCTGTTCTTCTCGTGCTTCAGTGGGAATCGGATAAACCCTACACGCGGTGAGAGCCACAGAACCAGTTTCACTTTCCGATCTGTAATCTAGGGTTTGAATTCCAACAAGAGGACAAAGATTTACGTCATCTTTTGTTAATTAGAAGGAATTTGTCCTTTATCGATTGAATCTTTGCGGTTTTTCTTAATAATGTTGTTTTTGTTTTGTTTTTCTAAATCAAGCTGTTCGGTGCCGGTCGTCTGATTCTTCTATTGTGCATTTGAATTGGCGTTCCTTTTTATTGTTTTTTCTTAGATAATTTTGAGGTGGTAAGGGTGAAAGGTTTGCATCTTATTTGGATATTTGAATGTTGTGAATCTCGTAGTCAATTGCTAAGTTCGATGTGATTGTGGAAAGTTCTGCTTAGAAGGTGTAGATCTTCGCTGCTGGTTGGTTATGTTTATCTTGATAACGATTTAAATTTGTGGTTTATACTATTAGTTTGGAAAATTTTCATGTGCATTGCAAATTTTCTGTTTATCCTGTTAGTTTGCTGTTTACACTGATTTCTATGTTTGTTTTGGGCTAATCTACTTTTAATATCTTAAAAAAAAAAAAGCAATATGAGGAACTACCTAAGAATCTACGTGCTTTGACGTTTCTGTTACATTGAAAATCTGAATCCCTGTGAAGCCTCTGAAGTAGCTGAACACTTGAACATCTGTCCTCTAATTATTTTCATTCATGTGAAATGCAGGAAAGGTAATGTTAATGGTTGGACTTTATAACTTGTGGGGAAAAGTGGAGTAAGGAAGGCCAAAAGAATTTGCACTGACTTTAGCTTTTACCTTAACTAAATATTCCAAGAGAAATTTTTGTGTTGTCTAGTCTTCCAATTATGCATTATTGATCAGTTCACTAGCTGAATTTTAACGGAACTAAAATCATTGATTGTGGTCTTTTCTTTTGTTCAGATACTGAAAAGATCAATGGCACCTACTAGGAAATCTAGAAGTGTGAATAAGCGGATTTCAAGTTCAAATGATATTTCTCCTGAGAAAGATGGTGTTAATTCAGGTGTTAATTCAAGTAAAAGCAAACAACGGGTATGTCTTGATCTGTTAGGACTTAGCACTTCTGTTTTGAAACTTTGGTATCATATTTTCATAATAGTTTTAAAAAGAGTTTAAAGAGGCAGTTCTTGGGTTTTACATGAAGTATAATGTTGGTGTTAGTATTTGTGAATTTCACTTGAGAAATTTTCATGTCTTGTAAATGTAAACTATGTTGCACAGGTGTGGACTCAAGTATCTGGTATGCCATGATACGCAGAAATATAACAATTTTTTTAAAGATATGAGTACAATATGTATTATATAAAATACATATTTATTTATGATAATTTGCTATTCTGTGTGATAATTTTGAAGAAAACAAGACTACAAGATTTAAATTATGCTTTGGGGGAGGGAGTTAGAGAGAATGGGTCTTGAATTTCTATCTTATATTTTTTGAATAACATGATTTCAAGGGTGGTGAGTATTCAGAAAACTCATAAAAAAATGAATATGAAAAAAATAAAATGAAAATGTATCATATAAATATTGGATATGGATACATTACCAATTTTGTAGTATCCATGCATCATACTTATGGCTCTTGTCCATTACAGTATTTGCACTGAACACAGATAATATTTTGTCTCTTGTTTTAGCCTTAAATTTTTGAATCCTGGTTAACGTGTGCCTCTTGACAGAAGAAAAAGTTGACTGATAAATTGGGATCTCAATGGAGCAAGGAGGAATTAGAGCGATTTTATGAAGCATATAGGAAGTACGGGAAAGACTGGAAGAAGGTGTGCTTTTGTTATAGTGTTATTTTCTCTATCCATTCTGCTTGCTCATTTGGAAATTTGTGGACAATTCAGCTTGTTCTTCCTTCCTCATATAATTCTCATCACCATTGTCTTTAGAGTTCTTGTTATCTTTCACCATTCTGATTGATTTATTTGCATTTCCAGGTGGCTGCTGTTGTACGTAATAGATCCACTGAAATGGTAGAAGCTCTTTACAGCATGAATCGGGTAAAAGAAAACTACAATAGCCTAATCTGTAGCCATATGTCATGCTTATTGTGTGCATTCTTCCTTTTATTTAAGAAATTAGGCTTTGTTTGTGTGCATGTAATTTTTGCATAATTGATTTGGCTAATATTTAGATGGCATTTTTTACAAACTGACTAAATAATGTTCTATTTCTACCCATGGAATGATCTAAGATTTTTTTCCTTTGTGCTTCCTCTTCATTTTCCCAATCTCCCTCTACCTTTGTAATTGTTTTATTTTTTAAAAAAGGGAGGTTGTTTGATATCATTCCATGGCTGTATGCTTGCCAAATTGCAATAATTATGCCTCCATAAATCCACTTATTTCACCCTAGGCTAAATTAGCACATTTAGGTCCTTTCTTACTTACAATTTCTTACTTCCAATTATCATGAACTGTCTTGTTAATGTTGTGTAGATTTTTCATTTTAAGTGTTACTGAAACTGCTGTAATTTACAGGCATACCTGTCTCTGCCAGAGGGTACAGCTTCCGTTGTTGGCCTCATAGCAATGATGACTGATCACTACAATGTGCTGGTAAGGTTAAAGCTAGTTTGTGTTTAGTACATTTATTACTCTGGAAAAAATTTGTAGACAGCTATTTTGGTGTCAAAACCTCTTTTAGGGAGAAGTTTTTTAACCCAGAAAGAAGGGTAAAACTTTTCTGTTGAAACTAAATTAAAAATCTGTTCTCATTATTGGCCATGGCAATCCCTTCTCATATTGCAATATTTTCGTCTCTTTTTATTTAGCAAATATTGTGACATTACAGATGATGTGATTCATGCTTACATTTGGATTTGCAATTTTTATTTTTAGTGAGACTGATTGATCTTTGGGGAAGTTGAGTTCTTCTGTTTCTGGTTACACTTTGCTATTTTTTTCCTCCTGACATGTTATATTGGCTGAGTATGTATTTCTGATCTGTAATTTTTTGGAGTGGAATTTGACAGGAAGGAACTGATAGTGAAAGGGAGAGCAATGATGCCTCAGGATCTCGAAAACCTGTGAAAAGAAAGCGTGAAAAGGTTCGGTTTTGTGTCTCTAAAGATCCTGTTCAGTCTCAGTCTATTCCTTCCAGTGATGGATGCCTCTCTCTATTGAAGAGGAGACGCGTTGATGGTAAAGTACTCCTTGTGGTCCCACTCCCTCTCTGTGTTTTTACATTGTCCATAGAACCATGCTTGTGGTTTGCCTTTTCTAAGTTGTTTTTATCCCCCTGGATGACAGAAACTGGCAAAGCTCACCCCTATTACTGCAGAATTCCCACAAGTATTCTTACTGAAGATTTATTTTAGGTGTTTGGACTGTATTCTTGTGTTGGTAGAATGCCAACTTTTAGATATACAATTCATTCATGAGCAAAACTTAATAACTCAAGCTTTTATGAAAGTTGATCAATGACATGGTATCATAGCCTTTTATAGCCAAGTGTTCAATGCTTGCTGCCCCCATTTTCTAAATCATTGAATTTTAGTGCATGGTAAAATGAGTCTGTGTATTTTTCATGTTAGAATATATGATTAGCATTATTGATTATTCTAAATTGTTAGTCTTGCTCATATTCCCTGTAATATCATTTTCATAATATGCAAATTATTCTGCAGTGATTGCAATATTTATAGTTTTCCCATTAATCAGGGATCCAGCCTCGTGTTGTTGGGAAAAGGACGCCTCGTGTCCCAGTTTGCTACTCTTATAAGAGAGATGATACAGAAAATTATGCTTCACCTAATAAAAAAATCCTGAAGTCTGCTGTTGATGCAAATGATGATGAAGTTGCTCATGTTGTAGCTTTGGCGTTAACTGAGGCTGCACAAAGAGGGGGCTCTCCCCAGGTTTCTCAAACACCATATAGAAGAATAGAGCAAAAGTCCTCCTCTCCCATCCGGAGTTGGGAAAGAAAGGTATTTAACTGTTCACTGGCTTTTTCTGCCATTATCTTGTATTTGTGCTCTGGATGTGTGAATAAGCATTAACATTCAAATAGGATCTAATGGAAATCATTGTGAATGAATGCTTGTGTTTGATACATTATTGTTCAAAAAGTGTAATTATTTTGCTATTTTGTCAACCAGCATCAAATGTCAAAGACAGCTCGTGTCAAGGTTCGTGATGTTTCTGCAGATGAAGAGTTCTTGGAAGGCAGTATAGAAAGCCAGGGAGCTGAAAATGGGGAATATGCAAGAGATAATAGTTCCTTGTTGGATATGGAAGGCATAGGCACTGTTAAAGTTCTTCAGAAGGGGGGGAAATTTTACAGAAAGAAAGAGAGAGTGGAAAATGTTGGAAATCATCAGCTTGATGATGGTGGAGAAGCATGTAGCGGCACTGAAGAAGGATTTAGTTTTAGTTCATTGAAGGAAAAGGATTATATTGAGGTTACTAATGAAAAACTTGAAAAGTTTTCTAAAAGAAATCAGAGGAATAGAAACAAGAAACTTTTCTTTGGAGGTAATTCTGTCACTGCAGATATGGATACAAATTGTTTGCATTAACTTTTTTGTTTCTTTTCCTCCCTTTGCCATGGGCAAGGTGAACTTGGATTTCTGTAGAATGTGTTTATCCTTTTCTTCCAAGATGTCTCTGAAGTCGCAATATTTAATTGCTTTATCCAACAGATGAAACACTTGCCTTGAATGCTTTGCAAACTTTGGCAGATCTATCTCTAATGATGCCAACATCTACAATAGAATCTGGTAAGAATAGTTTTTGATATATTTAATAGTGTAATTGTAGGACACTTATGCACACACATACACTCACACATAAGCAACAGCCAAATTGGAAAAAAAATTCAATTTTTAGCATTTTCACTTTCAACACAACGTAGCTGAAGCTGAAATTGATTTTCGTGATTTTGGTCCATCTGCATTGACATGTGATTAATTTCACTTTTAAGTTTTAACTTCTTATTTCATATTATTTGCACTTTTTTTGGGATTTTGCAAAATTACCATCTCATTATCATTCAAATCTTAACTTTGAATTAACTTCTCAAGATTTCCCCCTTGCTGTTCTAGAATCGTCCATCCAGTTGAAGCGAGAAAGAATGACTACTGATAAAGATGATAAGTTTGCTTTACCTGAAGCAACATCAACAAGCCATAAGAGACATAAACTTAAACACACTGTGGTCCCTGAAATTGAGCTTTCAACCTTCAAAAAATCTAAGCTAGGAAAGGAATTGGCAAAGGATACTAATGCTCTCTCTGAATCAAAAGAGCAGCTTCCTTTTGCTGATGCAACATGGAAAAGAAAGCGAAAGTCTATGGTTTCAAAGGTAGTCATGATCCTGTATGCTTATCCAATAGATTTTACATTGTGAGTCTGTTTGGTTTCATATAATTTTTCAAAGAGCTTTTTACTCCAGAAAGAATTTTCTCTTTCAATGACTTGGATTAATACAAAAAAATAAAATGCTGTTGCACAAATTTTTATAAACTATTACAGCTTTTCATGATACTACACAGCATAAAAAAAGAGCCAGAATGTTGACTGTATTCTATGGTGGTTGTTGGATGGAGTGTAGTGGCAGGGACCACTCACCCTTCTCTGTGTCAACAAACATGCCATACCATTCCAGCAAAAGAATAAAATAAAATAAAATCTTAGCACTTTTGAATTTTGTCAAAGGTCATTTCTGAAAGTGACTGCTTTAGACATTTCAAAACTTCTGGAAATAAATGTCATTTTACCCTCTGATCAGGTCTCATTGAGTACTTTACTACATAAAAGCTATTATATTTAAACAATCCAAACATATGTCTTAAAATCACTTATGGATTGACATAAATAATTTGTAGTAAATTATTTTATGTGTATAATTGATTTTCTAAAAAAACAATTATATATGTAATCAATTTTTAACAGTTTTTCCACTGCTAAGGCAAATACACTAGGCAACAGTGAGAGATTTGTCATTGTACAAAATAATATAAGATATATGCTAGTATGGTTTTAAAAATGAAAATTTAGATTTTGACACTGATGTGATGATGGCGATGTGTGATCTTAGTTGTGATGGTATTTACCATTCACTGGTTTACTTCTTGCCTAATTTTGAACTACCAAATCTGAAGGTTGCCAAGTACGATTAGTGGTGCTACTGCATTGAAATAACGTGGAGACACATGTTAAATTCTCATCTTTTAATTAGTAGGTGGTACTCCCCTTATCTTTTGTTTGATTACTAGGAAGCTCTGAAGCATTGAAAATTCATATGGACACGACATGTCTTGGCAAGATGTCTATGCTTGCTCTTGTTAGAAATGGATCCTTTTTTAGATGTTTTTGCTTCATAGCTAAGAGGACAATTTCAGATGATCGCACTTCATGAGTTTTTAAGTAGCAATCGGGCATTCAACAATGTTGTGTTGGGTTAAATTTGTCCTTTTCATTCTATTCTTATAAATTGTTTTTATTTATTAATGATAGTGTTTCCTTGTAATTATCAGATATTAATCAGAAAATTCATTTAATTTTGAATGCTTATTAAATTATATGGAACTGTGTAATATAGTATTCTAGTAATCATAGTATCTTTTCGGCAATTCCTTCCTCAATTATTATTCTGATCCAATAACTTATGTTCATCTCAAATTTGTCTATTCAATGATATTTGCCATAACTCAATTAGTTAAGGGAAGCTTTTATTTGGTTGCAGGTTGCAAATGCAAAGCTCAATTCTTATCCAAGTGGTCCCTTGAAAAATGAGGTATGCAAGTCTTTGAATTTTTTTTTTACCTGGAATATTTGTGTTTGTGTGTGAATCTCTGCAGAATTGAATCAAATTTCATTGTTATGAGAATATTATTTTTCCCTTTAGAATGAATATTCAAGAATTTGCACAAGTGGTAGAAGGGTGGCAACCGTGGCATGAGTAGTACAGATAACATTGTAGGTTTTAAAAAATATTTCCAGGACTTTTTTGTTGTATCCTATTTAAAGGTTTACAAATGTTTTTAACTGTAGTTTGATGTAAATCTGGTCTGTTCTAATTTGACATTAAAATTTGGTTGGTTTATTCTATGGGAGTTTTAATTCTTATTTATTGCCCATATTTTAATTCCATATTGTCATAAATTCCTCCCTGCACCCTGCAAGACATGAGGAAGGTTTCATATGTGACTAGTGCTCTACTGATTAAGACATCACCTAAATTGTCACTTGATCAATGAAAATTTACCTCAACTTTTGTTATCCGTGTTACAAAGGGACATTGTATTTAATTTTTGGTTTTGCTGGATGTGTGATCCTAACCTGAAAATGTTGTAGTTAGTTCATAAAATGTTGTAAATCTTAGCCCAAAGAAGTGTTTGAGTGCAATATATTTTGGGTTTAATTAAATGGCTATCATTGACCAAACTGAGTTTTCTCTTTGTTTGCCTGTTGATATAGGCCTAGAGTGACATTTTGTTGTAGGTTGTACCGCATTGAGTTCAGTGTCGTTTTTTCTTCTCCCCATTATCATTGCTCAATATAGGGGATGCCATAAGAATTGATTGCTCCCATAATTGATACAGTATCATTAAATATGCTGACCGTATTTATATTGATAGATAGGTACAGTAAGTATTGTAAGAACTAAGAAATTCGTTGATGTAAAATAGAATGTACACATGAAATGACAATAATGTGAAGCTGGAAACCAGTCCAGTTTTTTTTTTTTTTTTTTTTCTTAACTGATTATAAAATGTGTCCAATTATTGTAGACGCGAAGTTGTTTCAGTTTTATCTTAGATCCTTGAAAGATGCTTGGAATGTATTTATTATGTGTTCTTATCAAAGTTGTTGTGCATTTCCTGTAGGCTGTAGATGATGAGAACAAACCAATAATTAAAGGAAAACACATTGATCAGGTTTTTACCCTACCAAAGCAATTGAAGATAGTCAGATCATCAGAGAGTTCCTTGTGTAGTGATCAGCAAAATTTGACAGTATCAACTGCTGAAGTTCCACTTATAAGTGGAGTTAGTTTACCAACTAAAAGAAGTAGACGCAAGATGATTTTACAGAGAGCATTCATGCCTAAAGAGACATCTTCTGACAACATATTGAAAAGTCAACCTGATAAGTACTCTACCCTCAAGGTACAGGCTTTTTATTTGTTTAAATTGATTATATGCTTCTAAAGCTTTGAGAGGCTTCATGTTTTTTTTTTTCCCAAAATAAAATACTCTTTTTTTATAACTTGCAGGAAAAGCTTTCTAGTTGCTTGTCATCTTGTATGGTTGGCAGATGGTTTATTTTTGAATGGTTTTATAGTGCAATTGATTATCCATGGTTTGCCAAAAGGGAATTCATGGAGTACTTAAATCATGTCGGACTAGGGAATATCCCAAGGTTAACTCGTGTTGAGTGGAGTGTCATAAAAAGGTGAGAAATTCAGATGCAGTTACTTATGCTATACCTGGTGAGCAGTAAAGTATGTAATCACAAAGAATCTATTTAACATTGCAATGTTGTACTCGTTTCTGCAGTTCCCTTGGCAAACCCCGCAGGTTTTCTGAACACTTTCTACGTGAAGAAAGACTAAAACTTGAGCAGTATCGGGAATCAGTGAGGAAACATTACACTGAACTGCAAACTGGTATCAGGGATGGACTTCCAACAGATTTGGCTAGACCATTATATGTTGGACAACGAGTAATTGCTCTTCACCCCAAAACAAGAGAGATTCACGATGGTAGTGTGCTTACTGTTGACTATGACAAGTGCAGGATTCAGTTTGACTGTCCTGAATTAGGTGTTGAATTTGTAATGGTAATATGATCTCTTATTATCATCCTGATTTTTTTAAATATTATAGCCATTCTTGAAGAGGTAGTTTCAATTAGTATATTTAGCATGTTTGTTTCTTTTTAATTTTGGTGGATTTTATTTTTTTTTCAAAAGTTCTCATGAATATATAAAAAAATCCCTCAAAATAAGTTGAACCAAGCCTGCATACCATGTGCTGTAATGCTGTAATAAACAATAGAAATTTCTGTCTTGTGCTATAAAGCTCCTGCTATGCATGGTGTTTAGAGAAAGGTTTGAACACCCACTGCTGTGGATAGAAGGTAGCCATACCTTGCATTTGTAAGAAGTTGATTTCAAGACCCAATCTTGTGACCTAGTTTCATTGTGATACTCTAACCATCGTGCCAAGGCTCCTCTGTGTAATTAAAAGAAAATTGGCTTAATATTTGTGAAATATATAAATGATTTATATGTATCACATGCTGTAATAAACAATCAATTTCTTAATACTTTTTCTCCCAATTGAAAAAAAATTAGCTTGATATTTGTTGAGTCCAAAAATGGGTTGTCACATTTTCTTGTTTTAATGAGTGGTATTTTTGGTTCAGGACATTGATTGCATGCCGTTGAATCCACTAGATAATATGCCAGAAGCTCTGAGGAGGCAGATTGGTGCCAGAAAAGCCTCTCTATTGACTAAAGAGCCACAGATTAATGGAAAATCGTGTTTTGGAGGGTGCGAAACATGTACTTCACCAGTGAAGGTACACACCTCTTCAAGTGCTTTAGTAAAGCAAGGAAAGGTTAGATTGCTAATAAGTATCAATGTACTGATATTATGCGTCAACAATGTTTTTGGTGCTTAGCGCTTTATTTTATACATTCCATCTATACTTGATATTATGATTTGGATTTAATTTGATTCTACTATCAGCATCAAAATTTTTTACATAATCATTTTGTCATGCATTGTTACTTTCATTGAATGAGTTTGACTATGAGAATAGCTGCTTGAAAGGTGACATTGTAATGTGTTAACATATGATTTGATTAGTGTTAAAATAATTTTCATGAACAACTCTAATTTTTTTCATTACAAGTTAAATATTTTTTTTATCCTAACATACAATAATCCTGAACAGTTAATATGAAGGCTTCATGTTACTTTAATGATTGACAAATTTTCTTAAATGTCTTTTAAGTTTTAACTAGTGGACAAACCTTCACATATGTTCCCATTCGTTTTGCACTGCTATGATGAACTGGATGAATTTAACCACCCAATGCTTTTCTCAACTAAATCATTTTAAGGAATACCTTGGAAGGTCTTGAAGTGGTTCTGTTGAATTTTGATGTTAGAATTAGAAGCACTGAAATATTGTGTTTTGTTTAAGTTTTTGTTTCAAAATTTCACTAAAATCTTATTAAGGAGTGTTAATTATGCTGTTGCCCAGGCAAAGGTTGCTGCCATTGATAACCTCTGTGCACAGGCAGGATACACCCAACTGTGTAAAGTGACGCACCATCAAGCTAAGGAAGCTGATATACATGCACTTTCTGAACTAAAGCGTGCTCTGGATAAAAAGGTTTTTACTTTTTATGCACTCAATGTATTTTTGTTGCAGTTCTTTTTGAAACTGTTTTGACTTTCTGTTTTCATGTACCCTTTTCATTTAGGTATTTTCTAAATCTTAAATGGATCCATCCTTCTCTATATGTAAATTTACCAAGGTTATTTGTGCTCTTGCTCCAACTATTTGGGCTGCTCTTACAGGATACGTTGTTAATGGAGCTTCAAAAAGCACACAGTGACATATTGGAAAACCAAAATGGCATACAATGCTTCAAAGATTCTGAGTCTTTCAAGAAGTATTATGCCACGGTACTTGTAGAGCTAAAGGAAGCCAGTGGACAGGCATGTGGCTTCCAATGCATTATTTCTCTCATTTCAACATTCGGTGTATACCTTCAAACAGCATTTAATTGGGTTATAATTTTCAGGTTTCTGATACTATGCTTCAACTGAGGCAACGCAATACTTGCACAGGAAACTCTCTGCCGCCATGGATGAACCCCCAAGCAAGTTTCAATGTTCACGGTGACCTTTCCAGTATGTTGGATAGTTCCGTAATGCTAGAGTCAGGGTCAACTGTTGTAGAGATTATTAAAGGATCCAGGTTAAGAGCAAATGCAATGGTGGATGCTGCATTTCAGGTATTGGTGGCTTATGGATCTTCTGACCCCTTGGCTTTTGCAGTTATCATGAACTTTATATAAACTGGTTTTTCCACTTGTTTTCTCCCACTTTGGGTGATGTGAGCCTTTTTCTGTTTATTTTCCCCAGCAAATTATACTCATTCTTCTTGATCTAGCATTGCATTGTTATTGCAAGCAATCATTTGTGGTCAGTTTAGCCACAAATGTCAAAGGGATCATATTAGACATAATTCAGATGCAACGATAGCTTTAGACTGTAGTGGAATACATTAGAGCATTATTCGAGTATTCAACCTCTAACTTTCTAATGAACTCTTGGCGTGGCGCTTTTTGTTGGTATTAATTCAGGCTTTGTCTTTGACAAAGGAAGATGAAGATGCTTTCATGAAGATTGGACAGGCATTGGATTCTATGAATCATCAGCAGTTGGCCTCCAAGTCTCAGCTACCCATGATCAGGTCCCAAGAGCAAGTGAATGGCGGGTTTTATCATCATAATCATTCAACATCCTGTATAACAGAGCATTTACTTAATGATGTGTGTGGTCCAAAGCTACAAAATGCTTCTGACAAAGTTGATGCTGAAATTCCATCAGAGCTCATCACTTCATGTGTTGCTACATTAATCATGATACAGGTAATTTCCCCCATGTGATTGCAAAAGCAATGTGGTCCTTGATATACTCTTAAATTACTGGCCACAAAATGCTGAACTGCTCATCTGGGTTTTGTGCTTTCATGCTGCCTTTCAATTTAAATAGATATTTTATCATCACATAGGTTTTCATTTGTCGTCGGAAACTACATAATAATAAATCTGTTCCACTTTCCTAGTAGGCAGTTGCATTAGAAATAGAATTAGAATAATTGGCTTAATTTTGTCTCCTTGTAATTGCATTCTGTATTCATTACTCTTTATGATTAGTCTCTGTTTATTTTATTTGGTTGATTGTGTTTTTCACTCAGTTTCAGAATATTTTTTTCTAAGAATTGAAGTTTGTTGAACAAATCTTACTTACCAAAAATTAATGTTCTTTAACTTGGCAGACTTGTACTGAACGGCAATACCCTCCAGCTGATGTGGCTCAGATATTAGATTCAGCCGTTACCAGCCTGCAGCCGTGTTGTCCTCGAAACCTTCGTATTTATAGAGAAATTCAAATGTGCATGGGAAGAATTAAGACCCAGATTTTAGCTCTCATCCCTGCTTGACTTGTACCCTTTCTCCCTGATCTCTTGTGTAGCTGTACATATGATGCTGAACTATTTGTTCAGATCACATAAAAGCTCCTCGCCCACTTTGTAATTTTTTTCTTTTCGATTTGGGGGGGGGGGGGGGTGTATAATAACGGTGGTATTAGAAATCATGTAATTCACCACCGTGTCTTTTTAATTGTGTCAAATGGTGGTAAAATAAAAATTATTAAATAAGAGTATTTAATATCTTAAAAATTCTAAAATTTAAATGTTCTTTTTATTAGTCAATAAAAAAGACTAAACGATTTTTTATTTCTTAACTTGTCTTTAGAGCACTTCTTAAATTATATGAAATACAATTTTTATTCAGCTTCATCTGTTGGATTGCAAACTCGTCATAGGCTCATGCAACCAAATAATAATCTTTTCTAACTCAACTCAAAAGCAATATTAAATTAAAAAAAAAAAACTTAGTGAGCCATGTAACTTCTGATTCGTTGGACCAAAAACGAATTAACTATTAAGATTTATTCTCGAAGATCAACAAACTGAAGTACAACAAAAAAGTGGGCGTAGGCTATCATGAGTGGGCACATATAAGTTGTGCGTCAGTGCGTTAACAATTCACGGCTGTTAGATTTATTTAAAAATTAATTAATGATCGTAATATATTATTCAAGGAAGTTTTATCCAACCCTAAAATAATTCATCTGCCCCTACTTCTATATTAATTAAAAACAAAAACTTAACCTTAAATTGATTAGTCCAAAATATATGGGTTTGGGTGGAAATATACATGGGTTAGCCTTAATCTTGAAAATGCTCAAAATCTATCATTCTAAAATTTTAATTAAACATAAATTCCTATTTAGATTTGCATTCGTTACTGATGTGCATTTGCCAATTATTCTTCTTTTCCTTTTATTATTCTTTGGTTTGCTTATAGCGTCATTACAACCAAAAACTAATTAAATACATTAAAAATTATGTTATTATTAATTAATAAAACTATTAATGTCATTAATTTTAAATATATAAAATTAATTTTTTAAGAAAATATTATTATTAAATATTTAAATTAATCTTACAAATTAATGACAATAAAACTTTTATAAATTTATTAAATTTACGTATAAATTTATGTTTATTTTAATATTAATAGTTAAATTTTTGAGTCATAATTATTAAATTTTTAACATGTTTTTAAACATTTACTTATCTATTGTGTAAATAAATACATGTGTGAAATTGTTCCTCTCTAAAATAGGTTTCTTTTTACCTTTATTAATTTTCTTGTTAATTGTTTTAAAAAATTCACCATAAAATATATAAATTATGATGTAAACTTTGAACGCATAATAAATATATTGCTTAATTATGTTTTTGGTCCTTATAAATATTGATTATTTTGTGATAAGTTTCTATAAAAATTTTTGTTAGGATTTATTTCTTATAAAGTTGAAAAATTAAAATTTAGTTCCTACTATTACCATTAACCCTTCCTCTGTTAAGTGGTAAACTGACTCTCTATTAGACAGCTCAGCACTCCACGTGGCTATCTCGATGCTCAGTCACTGCCTAGGTGAAACCATGTTTGCTGAGGTGGGTTCTAGTGGAATAGGAAATAAAAAATAATAAAATAAGTTGGGAAGGAGATGTTAAAATCCTATTTTTTTAAGCTCATTTCGTGGTCTTGTGTTTTTAATAGATAGTGAAAAACCTTATCTCAGTTTCTTGCTTCACTTCACTTCGTCATCTTGTCTTCTTTGCTAAAATTGGAAGGAAAAAAGTTGCAAATATAATTTGATGGCAACAAAATCACCAGTTTCAGCGTCTTGATCAGCAGTATTGAAGCCTAATGGTCTTATTAACCTCCAACAGTAAGAACAATCCTTGAAGGGCATTTTGGAGATGTCTGAATTGAAAAATAAGTAATAAATATCTCTCACTAACATAATATTGTATTGTTCATCATTTTGAAATTTGTTTCTTACATTATGCGTGTGATGTGTTGTTAAAGGAGTCTTGTAATTTCTTTAAATGGACTAATGAAGGAGTTTCGAGAGAGTGAAATGCATGTGTTCAAATGAGGTTCTAATAGTCATTAAAGACCATGTGCGTCAGATTATAAAACTAGAAAGAAAACTTTCATTTGAGAAGGCAAAAGGATAGATTTTGTGTTACGTAGTTGGGGTTTCATGGACCATAGTTTTTTTGTTAATGTATATTGCCATGAAAGGATAACAAATTTTTCATGTGTAATCTGTTTGTGACTACTACAGTTGTATAATTTTGTTTAACTATTGTAATGCTTAAGTTTTTCGATATGTATTCGAATTTGTCTTAACTCATGTAACCAAATTTGTCATCAATGAACTAATGTTAATACTATTTTGTTTAGTGTGATATGGTTGTTTATTGTGGTGTATAATGTTTGGCTTATTTAACAAATTTGGGTTGATTCCATTTGTAATTTTACTAAGTTTTTACATTGATATTGCAATAAATAACATTGTAATACAAGTAAACAATATTTCGTTTGTCAGTTTAGCATACTTAATGACAAAAACTAAATCCTAATTTTTCAACTTTACAAGGGCTAAATCTTAACAAAATATTTTATAGGAACTTATCACAAAATGACCAACATTTATAGAGACCAAAAACATAATTAAGTCTATATATATTTATAAAGTGTGTCTATAAATTTACATATACACTTACACTATAAAAATTTGAGTAAACATTTACTTTAGTTCCTAAAATATGCAACATCATTTAAATTAATCCCTTAAATTTTAAATTTGAAAATCTAGTCCCTAAAAATAGCAATTGTTAATCACGTTAAGCCTTATTGTTAAGAGGCCTTAAAAATGAGTAATAGAGTGGTGATATGTCAGGTTAAGTAATATGTATAGGTTCATTCTAGACACAAAATGATGTCATTTTATAATCTTTAAAAAATAGTTCATTTTTGTCCCTAATTTAACATTTTTGGTCAATAAGGTCCCTCCTTATTTTTTTACTTCGCCTTTCTTTCATGACGTCTTCTTCCTTCCTCTAGTCACTCTTGCAATGACGTTCACGTTGCAAAGTTCCTTTGGCTTTGTGATTTGAACCACCAAATCTAAGTCTCATATGGAGATTTTGGTAAAAGTTTGAAACAAATTGGACGAGAAAGGAGGCACAATAAGGGATAATTTTGTTGAAGTCAAATAATGCTTCCCCATAATTAGAGGGGTTGATGTTAGAAGGGTCAAGGGGGAAATGGAATCCAAGGAGTGTGGGTTGGCAAAAGGTTGGATTTAAAGATAGTTTTGATGGGTATGATGGTGGAGAGAAAGGTGGTTGAGTGATGATGTTTGGGTTGTCAATGAGAGATAAAAGATGAAGTCTTGAGTTGAATGAAAGAGAAAACTCTAGAGAGAAAAGGAGAGTGAGACTATTACAATAGAAAGAAAGAAGGAACGCCATTGCAGCGATAAGAGGAAAAGAAGAAATCATGAACACAGGTGAAATATGAACTTTATTGCTAAAAAATAAACTATTTATAAAAGATTATAAAACGATGTTATTTTGTGTCCAAAATAAATTGTCACATGTCATTTAACGTAACAAATCATCACTTTATTACTTAATTTTAACATTTTTTAATGATAAAAGAAAACGCGATTGACAATTGTTAATTTTAAAGATTAAAATTTTAAATTTCAAAGATTAACTTTAGTCAAGTTGCATATTTCAACGACTAAAGTGAGAGTTTACCCATAAAAATTTCAAAAACTATAGAAAATACAAGTTATTGTTAAATTATTTTTTCTCATTTCTTTACTATTTGTTGAATTTATCTGGACCAACTGTATCATCGTAACTAACTTAATTAAAACTTAAAATATTATAATTTTATAATAAAATAAAAAATGATATTAAATTTAAAAGATTCAAAAAATTAGATTAATTATATATTTATGTCTAAATGATAAAAAAATAGATACAATAAGTATATTCATTTCATTTCATATCAAATATTATTTAAATATTTTACATTTATTTCAAATTATTTATAATTTTAAAATGTAAGAACTAAACTTTTTTTACTAATTTCTTTAATTATTATTAAAAATAAATATTACCATTTAATCATTATAATAAATTTAATATCATTTTAAGAATAATTTTTACTACCTAACTACCAATATATTTGGTATTTTTAATATAAATAAGTTAATAAAATTATTTTATTTAATTATAGTAATTAATAAAAAGTAATCATTTTATTAAGATGCATGCATTGATACTAAATGGCATGTTAAATAATTTTTATACCAAAAAGTAATAATTAAGAAACAATAATGTACAAAAATTTTATAAAAAAAACTTATAAAAAAATCTTAACACGTTTTGAATGAATTATAAATTCATTTTTAAATTTAACTAAAAATTATAAATATAAATTTTATATAATAGTATATAAAAAAATATCATTATTATTTTATAATAATAAAGCTTTATGTATTGAAGGAAAAAAATAGAATATATGATTTTTTTTATTATGATAAAATTTTTATTTAGTTATATATGAATAAATTAAAATTATATTTTTTTAATTTTAATTTGATTTGATTTTGGAAACACATTGATGTCAAGAGTGAGATAAATTTTTATGGGTTAGATAATTTTGAAGTTAAGTAAATCGTTGAAATATACATTAATAATTTTATTTAGCTTATAAAAACTCTAACTCCAACTCTAATCCTTTGAAGTTTTTAGCTCATGAGACTTTTAATTTATTGAACATTTTGACTCACAACCCTAAACCGCGTTGAATAAGATTAAGCCAATTGAGCTTCTTGACTGTTCTACTATTTAAGTAATAATATCAATATTTGTTAAGTTGTAATTTGGTCCTTGAATAAAAAGTTTATAAAAAAGTAAAAATTGCATACCTAGGGAGAGAGTAAGAGTGAGGTGGGAGAAAGAAGGCCTGAACATGGGTAACGTGTATTTGGAATACGAAGAGAGAAAAAGAATGCGAAAGTTTGGGAAAGAGAGAGAGAATTGTAAAGAGAGAGTGAGAAATTGAAGAGTATGGGTTTTGAGGGTGAGGGAATGAGAAGGAAGAAGAGTAAAGTCATTCTCGTAGAAGAATAAATATTAGACTCAAGCAATTTTTGCATATAAAAATTAAGGATTTGAAAAATAAAGTTTTTACAAAATCCACTTAAAAAAAATTATCGCTTAAGTGAAATTAGAGCATAAAAAGGAATAAGAACAAAGCCCTACTCTAAGCAACTTATAACCTTTGGCAATTTACCCTTTCGATGTGACAATGAGTTATGAGGTATACATGAAAAATCGATAAAATTTAAACAGATATTTATTGAATGATTAAATAACACACCACATTGATTCGAGCATCAGGTAAATCTGTGCTACAATACGAGTTCAACCACAATAGATCGCATACTTTCTATATATATATTAAATGGTTGCCGCCTATTATTGCATGAGACACTGAACCACTTGGTTGGTTTCCTTCTTGTGAATATCACCAGGAGCATTATGCTGATACAAGTTTGATTGATACAATTCCCTTGGATTCGTACTCCTCATTAAGAAATCATAGACAATCAGGTTTATTTCTTTCGTATATTTTAAAAACCTATTATAAATATTTAATAATTTAATATACTTAACTTTAAAATAACAAAAAAGACTAAAGCATAGATATGATAACCTTAAAATTCTGCTATTGCAGATAATTCTAGTTGTGTATCTTTACACGACATGAATAGCCTGTACACGATGAACATCGGAAATAGCAACAAAGAAGTGCTCCTTAGGATATTAGCTGAAAAATTGAAAATGGTAAGATTTAATTGAAAATTGTTAAATTACATTAAAAATCATGAAAGGAAGTTTAATTTTTATATTTTCTTGCAAAATTTTTGTAAAGAAACGATTAACATATACCTTTTTAAATAATATTATTTTATTTATTCACAAAAAAATCCTAACAGATGAATTGAATATTTACTCCAAGTCACGAGTAGCTGAAATTTTTTCAGAAGTTTTAATGGATCACAAATAAATAATTCATTTAAACCCATCATTATGGTCCTATCCATTTGCCAGCTAAGGGATGCATTAAGTAAAGAGGAATTCATCACAATGCAAGTATAGCAACATGAACTTGCAACTACCAAGAAAATCTGGAATCATGATGGAACTGAAAATACCTTTTACTTACAACCAGCCAACGGTGTGCCACTTGCGGCTAAATATTAATTCTATTGAAATTGAAGTCTTTTTCCTTTCCTCCTTGATTTCTGTTAGCACAGGACACAAACATTGCGTTTGTGCCGGCACAAAGGAGAAAATCACGGTGTATTGTCAAGTTGTTTAAAGGAGAAAACTGAACCCTCAATTTACAGACTTTTCTCTCTACAATTTCTATCCTAAAAAAGCAAGCGGGCCACAGCTTAAGGTACCCATTTAACAAGAGACTGAAAAATAAGCAGGTCACGATGCCAAGGGCATAGCTCAGAGATAACTAGTTTTCATGGAACAAGTCCTTCAAAAGCTACCACTGCAATTCCCTTCATGTAAATGATAGCCATATATTCCCAACTAGCCTAACAAGAATCTGAACACGTCACCTAAGGTAATGATACCTTCCACGCGCCTGCTGCCAGCATCCACAACCACAAGTCGTCTAACACCTGTAAAGTGAAGAAAACTCATGAGCAAAGAAAATATTTATTGGTTTTCACTTTTTCTCCCCTACCCCTTTGGGGATGGAGTGCTGGTAAAGGAGACATACCAGGATTAGCCAACCGCTTCATCACTTTGTGCAATGAATCAGACCTCAAACACATATGACATCTCTGGCTATTGGGAAGCCCATAAGGAGAATTTGCATCTCGTCCCAAAAGCAATGCCTGCAAAGATAAAGTGCAAAATAAGTAGATTCAACTTTTTCTGACAAATCAAACCAAATAAAATTGCTATATTCACAGAAGTTATATATTCTTGTTATAATTATATGGATGGGTGAGCTCTATGTGTTTAATGAGGGTATATATTCTTGATAGAAGTGAAAATGGGAGGAATGAAAAAAAAATGTGAAAATTTACAAACGATACAGACAATAAAAACCCCTCATTTTAACTTTGCACATGTTCAAAATATATTTTCAAAGGATAGAATCCACACATGTTCAAGCTCAGATCCTAAATGTTGAGATATATTTTCAATAGAAGAATGCTGAATTAATCATATTCATGTGACTCAGGCTCACTTGGAAATGGCATATTTCTATTACATAGAATGGGTTCAAATACTGCAAAGCGATATGTGCAACTGAATATTAGGAGACTAAAATGAAAGAGCATGCATTTCATTTGATCATTGCTAGGGAGTTAGGAATGAATGAGTTTTAGGTGCAGAAACCAAGGATACAGTGAGTCAGTGACCTTTGCATCTAAACAGTTGGGGCATAAAACGAAACTACATTATTAATTAGCTTTTTCATTTGTCATCTGCACAATATTCTTCAAAGTCTTTTTGCACTATCGTTTGAAGCTTCATCCCATCAATGCAATATTTCAGGATAAGTAACCAATGCAGCCCCACAAATATAGAGAGAAAGAGAGGAATTACCTGATGGAGACTAACTCCATCCAAACTTATCCTAGCATACGCTTTATCTTTTACTAATGCAGTAATATCACTGAAAAGCAAATAGTGATATATATCACGCATCCCCTTTTTTAAGCATAAACTCCTGAAACGCATACAAATGGACACAGGAGAGTGTTTCTACCTTCTTGAATATATATCAAGTAACGAATCATTATTATCCACAATTGGTATTGAGCTAACTTCAGCTGTAAAAGGATAACAAACTTAAGATGGCAAAAGATATAGAATAATTAATATATATGAATATATTTTGCTTCCAAATGAATAACCCTACTATATAATAAATCAAGAATTACAAAGTTTTCAGTTTCCATTGCAAGGGGAAAAATTATTCACATGTATCAAAGTGAGGACACTTTCAATTTAGCAAATACTTGGGTAGAGACGGCTTCCCACTTTCTTTGTATGTTGGATACTTGGATCAACAAAAGCATACAACTGATCTAATATTTTCAGATGAGAGTCCCATCATGCAGTTTTTGTCAAACTAACTGCTTGTTTCTACAGGTTCAGTGTTTGGAGATAGCACACCATATGTGCCTATCAGAATCTGTCTTACAATTTTCTGTTCTCTTCCTTTCGTGATACACTTTTTTTATATTTAAGGCTTTGAAAGAATCCCTTTTGTGAAGGGGGGGAAACAACTACATCCCAGAGCAACAAACCTAAGGATCATTCGATGTCTAACCAGAACAAAGAACTTGACCTTTGAAGGAGAAGGATGATCACCTCGAATCAAAAGGGACAGAGCATCACCAAGAGAACCATTTGGCCTTAGCATTGCAAATGCCTGTTTATTGGTTTCCCCCATTTTTGGCATCCATGTACCTAAAGGTATTGAACCAATCGGTAGCTGAAGAATGGGCAAGGAACCAGAAGAATGCTTAAAATGCCTGCGTATACCTGAAAATCAAGTCCATGTTTAGTTCCAAATAATTTTAGCTTAGCCAAAAAATATAGAAGCTTACATTTTAGTATTCCTGAGAGGGAAGCAAGGTGTAGCAGCTGAGGAAATGAACCGTCCTCTGAAGAAGAATGTATAATAGGAACTGTTGCCACCTTGTTTTGCAAAATTTTTAAAGCAACATCTTTTAGATACTCATGGGGCCCAGCCTGCACAATAAATCACAAGCAGAATGAAATATTATACAATCATAAAAGATAAATAGAAAATGAAATGACAAGCAGCAGGAAGAAACTAACAAGCAACATCTTCAAGAATACAATGCTAAAATAACTGTTAACAATACAAATGCCCAAGTATTAACACAAAATTGGGAGAAGGAACTACAAAGAGTCCTGATCTAATTGATAGGACAAAACTGCATGGAAACTACTGCTGGGAATTCATCAGTACAGACAAAAACATAACATAAGGATGACCATAGCCTAAAAGTTAAATTAAAAATGGAGGTTTCTTTTATTGAGAATGCTGGAGGAGACAGAATACCTCACAGGAACCATAGAAGACCCAACACAAATAAGAATAAGATGCCAAAACTGTAGATAAACTACTGAGAAACAAATTAGGGAAATAAGGTTTTTTTTTTTGAAAGAAACAAGTTCTTTAGGTAAGCCAAAATCATTAGTACATACCTGTATCTATCTTTCTATTATCAATCATCTCGTGAAATTCCTGATTAATTCCCCAATTCCCAAATATATGATCAGGGCATACAACCCTCTAACTTCGCTAAAAAAGTTAACATCATACATATGAAATTAGAAAATGAATTTTATACACGAAAACTCTGTCATAACTTCTCAGGTGCACTTACATGAACAAAATGCCGAGGATATGTGCTCCCATTACTATCAGTTCCACTTTGCTGTACTTTTGCCTTTTTCCATTCTCCTATAGTATGCGTCTCAAGTTGTTCTTCAGTCAAGTTTGATCCCTGATTCCCCAGCTGAAATTAAGCATGTTAGACAACTCACAGAATTTACAGAAACATGTACCATGTATTTCTCTACAAGAGTTAGCCACAAATCATATATGTTGATTCAGAGGGTATTTTGGAGAAAATGTTATGTATGAGCTGCAAACTTGATCTCTTGTGGTGACAGGTTCCATTAATTGGTTTATGGTGCTTTGACAGTGGCAGACTTACATAGGAAAGCAGACCAAAGTGATCAAAGGAGGGAAAATCGTCTGGCCACTACACACACCAAAAACAGCCAGGAAGATTGATGGAAAATTTTCCAGTGACTAGACAAAGCACCATGGGCAGAAATTAGGGTTTTCATGGTCATCATCAGCTGTAAATAGGATAGAACAGATGCCAGAACAGAGGCCAGAACGATCTAAATGAACACTGCCACTGGAGCAAGGACACATAAGAGGGAGGAAAAAAAATACAAATGGCTGAATTTGACTGTGAACACAAAAGCTGGAAACTACGGAGAGGACTCTGATCAAAGAATGGTACAACTTTGATACCATGTTAAAATAAAGATTGTCTGTGAAAAAAATATGCATGGGGGCTAAACACTTGATCTCTTATATATAGCTAGATTACAATCAATCCATGAAGAGATTAAGGATCTACTTAGGATCTAATCAGTAGCTTAATGACTGGCTAACAATAAGTAACCTTAACAATTACAGTTAAACATACATTCTATTTATTATAATAGTGAATATTCCAACAGTGGAGACTGAAGGATAGCTATTGATCAATCATCCCAACATGCATGTTCGTGAGACCAGATAAGCCATATCCTTATCTAAGACGGAAGAAACGAAGAACTAGAAAAGATTTTTCCAGAAGACCAAAGACGTCAAGGGTATCCAGAGGGCACGTATTCAAGGTCCTTCATGATAAGTTTCTCTTTAAGTTATCTCATATGAGCATAGATAGTCCTATGCGAATCAGTTCCATAAATGATAGATAATTAACCTAAAATGATGATAACAGGATCCATTTAAAATTTGCATCATTAATGTATGCTGCAAATTAAAAAAAAAGAGATTAATCAAGTATTATCACGTGCCTCATTATTTCTTTCAACTTTGCATGGAAATAGGCCTCAATGAAGATATACAGTTTAGAAATTTCATTTTAAACTTTTACCAGTTGTTCAGCTTTCATTTTTCATCACTTAACCAAAAGCTGGCATGGAATATGTTACAAATAATTTATTCCTTACAAACCTCTTTTAGTATCAGAATGAAGTCCATTGCACTAAGCATTCCAACAAACTGACACTTGCTACAATCCCATAGAGGAGCCATAGATATTCCCTGAAAGCAAATTAAGTGATAATATAAATAAATAAAAGGTAAAAATCAGCTATGCTGATAAGCATACATTGCATGAGCATGGGTGTGTTCTCCAGATGTGAGATAAACACCTGTTCGATAGTGTGTAATGAGGGAAGAAAAAGCATACCTCATCATAAAGAACATGGAATGCTTGTTTAACTGGTAAAGTTATATCCAAGGCAATAACCTGAAATTGCAACAAATCAAATCTAAAGCAAAGGAGCTTCACCCATGAAAAGTGAAACTCTTATGAATGTAAGCATTAAAAAAGGAACAGAAGATGTATTCAAACCTTGCCAGACTCAGGAAGCAACTCGTAAGCAGTATGTGAAGACAAGAATACAGATATATGGTGTCGAGAGACCTGCAGATCAGACTCTGAAATCCTCGGATTTCGTTCCTGAAAAAGTCCCAAAGTCAAGGTTGCTTCTATTTTGTGTAGCACAATTTCAAGACCAAGGAATCAAATCTGATTCTGACATCATTTTGAGAAAAAGACAGAAAACAAAGGAAGATCTTTTTTTTCATTTTCTTTCAAAGCAAATATAAATGTTTATAAGATTCAAGAATTTCCAGCATCATTTTTTTTATTTCTGAATAAAAAAGGAAATCTTACTGGAGGAAATAAAGAAAGGTAAAGAAATTCAACTTGGACTTGAAGTGTTGAGAATACATAAGCTTTAACAATTTATGGGTTAGTTGTGGTATTAGCACTCTTATTTGTGAATCCTACTCTACTGTTTTCAGAAATTCAACTTTTTCCTTTTGAAAAATGAGGATGTAAAGAATAGAAATCCTGACCACTTTGTCATAAAAGGCTTTGATACCATGCCAAATATCAATTATCCAAAAGCTTAGATAATAGGTGAAACTCATGATTGATTTTATATCTTTTAAAAAGATAAAGAAGTCAACTTAAAATAATTAGATATTCATTATTTCTTCTAACTAGTAGATGATTCTCACCTTAATCTCTAACTCCTGTAATTTAATAAGCTTGGATTGTCACACATATGGTTGTTTTATGAATATGTTAAAACATTCTATCAACTTCCACACAAGCAGGCAGAGAAGAATCTCACATTTTTTTGGGTGGATTCAGAAAACAGCAACCGATGAAAATTGTAATGAATTTTATAATTGTAAAATGTTAAGTCAGCATTCTCTTCCCTTCAATTAAATTCAGAAATGTCTACTTTAGGCAGTTTCATAGACGACAAATGTATACAAGATGGACTAAAATGCAAACGGGTATGCTCCCAAAAGGAAATAAATCTCCACTTTGAGAATAATGATAAATATAACTAAAGTCATTGACCTAAAACTTAGTTTAGAAAACTATCCAAGCACAAATATATATGCAACAGTACAGGGGGAAAAAGATGGAAGGAGAGCAAAAACTTACCACATGCCCAAAGACATCATTGTCAACCTCCATGTGGGATCTACCAGGTGTTTCAGTACTTATGATAGGAGGCAAAATATCTGGTTCTCTCACTAAATAAATAGTATTCACTATCCCATAGTCTACACTTACAAATGGCTGCTGTGCATCATGCCGCCACTCACCATCCACATTAAATTTGTACTGCACATTACCGGAAATGATCATGTGTGATGTTTAGAAGTATTTCAGTTTTCCATAAAATATTGTACCAAACACATGGATTTTATTTTAAAAACTTAGCAACAAATTAGCCATTATGACTGGTCAGAATGTAAAAAACATCTTAGATAACAAATCTAGAAGTTATCTATTTAATCCTTCTGAATGTTCATCATTCATAATGATGTAATCAAAACCAAATCTACTAAATGTTCTTGTTGAAATTATAGGGTTTTAGGAATTGACAGAGGAAACTGAGAGAATAGGGTACAAAATGGATTGCAACTGGCGCAAAAATTGACAAGGGCCAAATTGCATCAGAAACTGAGATTAAGGTCAGACAGCATCTAAGACAAAAAACCGGGGCTACCAGAAAATTTTGCTGCCATGGCGAACAGCAAGAGCAAAAGGACAATTTAGATACAGAAAATCACTGGATTTTAGAGAACTAAAGAATGGAATAGTGATGGGACAGGTCAGGGAGAATGTTACTGCATTGATTCCATGCTGAAATTATAGGGTTTTAGGAATTGAGTAAGGAAATTGAGAGAATAGAGACTTTGAATAAAATTCTCGTGTATTGTATTGTATGTGTCACAATAAGTCACAACATAAAGCTCTAAAACTTATATCATAAAATTGACTTTATAAGGAAACAAATCATGAATTAATAAAGAAATATGAAAACTAATCCTTAAAGATAGTCTAAGATGCTCTATAATATTCTAAGATCTAATCAAGGTACTAATAGATATTCTTCATGTATTTCAACAGTCCGTGATCTAGCTATAAAAAATTCTATAACTCCCACAACAAGGAAGTTAGTTTCCAAGAAAAGAAGAAATACGAATAGAAAGATGACAAATGAGTTGTATATTACTGAAAATTGACATACAAAACCAAGAGTATCATATTCTATATTAACTCATGTTTTATTCACTATAGAAAAACTCTATCTTACCTTTTTTTTTCTTTGGTTTACAAGTGATTGAACTTATAACCTCTTCCCAAATCACAGTCTGCTCTTGCTACTTGAGCTAGGCTCAAGCATCAATTCTCATCCTAAAATTAATAATCTTGTTTTTTTATGTCATTACATGGGGGGGGGGGGGGGAGGGGATGGACGGGGGGCCAAACAAAATTTTACAGAAGTCAATATAACTCCTTCAAATCTAATAACAAAAGAAGGCTTAATTCCCAATGATGAGCTTGTAGCTCAACTGGTCTAATCTATAAGGTGGGGATGTAATGAAGATGCCAGAGATTTGAATATGAAATAAAAATTAATATAGGCCTTCAACTTTTAGATTTGGAAAAAGATGCAAATCAAAATGTGAATATGAAATGTTTAATAAGGTACCACTTAGGCAATATGCTGTTCTCTAGATTCATATATTAAAAATGTAGATACAAGGTAGTCTAATCTGCCATCTAGATTACGCTTAAAACACAAAACTTAAAGCATAAGATGGTAGCATCAACAACACCTTTTAGTCTAACCTACATTAGATGGCCATGTTTTCTGAGAAAACATGCTTTCTTACATGACTTCTTCATTCTGAATGAAGCAAATAACAAAAAATAAAATAAAATCTATTTTAAAGTTAAACCATTAACATTTAATGGTTCATTTATATTTGCAGCAGAAAAAGGGGTTTTGATGACTCTTCTACCTCATGAAGGCCATGCCAGTTTTTTACCCAAAAATTTGGTTATGAAGTGATGCAAATTCCTAAAGAAAGACGAAAATCATCAGAAAGTTATTTATTTGTTTCTGTGACTATTCTATCATATCAAAATCTTAATCACACAATGAGGCTTAAAGTAATTCATTTACAAGCACACTCCTTCTTTATGCTTTTTAATTTTCCTAACCAATGAGCAAAAAAGATCAGTGTCAGCAATCTCCTCGTCCCCTACTCTGATCTTCAAGGAGAGAAAGAGGCACATTCTGACTATGTAATAAATACATGATATAAAAATTTCAATCATAAGTATCTTATTTCCTCAGGTTTGCCAAATTCATAAGAGGCCAAACAACCTGATGATATCCTGGCATTATGCTGCAAATAACTTGAAATACAGTCGGGCATCCCTCCACAGGAGACATAGGTATAAATGCTGACCACCTGTTTATACAAAAGTTAACTCATTAAATTAATTTTAGCTTGCAGCTAAAAAATAATATATAACAAAACAACAAAAATTAAAAAACAGCCAAAAAATAAATAAAAGAAACCAAAGTGACAGTCAGTCACACCTATCATGGTCAGTAACGCATAACTAAGATCCAAACAGCTACAACGGAACTAATATTCTAATAAACAATTCAATAATTAAAGTTCTTACCTCGTAAAAGAACCACATAGAAACACCCTTCTTCCTCCATGAGGCCAAACGAAACGCCTGGGAATCAAAATTGGTCCTGCAACTCCACCACTTCCATGCCCTCTACCCGGCCCCACTATCGAACCAAACATTTCCACAGCAAAATTCAGAGCAACCACCCGCTAAACGCTACGAACAAATTACCACAGGGATCCTCCAAAACAAAGCAGAGGACCCCTCAACACTCACACATGCAGCGTAGTGTACCTCCTTCACGATCAAAACCACACACTCTAAATTCAAAAACTACACACTGTTAACTGAACTTCGCGATCGATAATTCACCTCCTGAAATCAACAAATCACAGTGCCATCAAATAAGCAACGCATAGTTCCACCATTGTACTAAGCAAGTAGACACAACTCTAACAGCCACGTAGAATTTCGTCACAAAAATAAACAAATAAATGAAACAATAAAGAGAAATTCGATTACCAGTAAAATGAACTGAAATGGATTTCGAAAACAATACAACAATCAACGTCGCCATGCTCAAAACGTATTTATTTAGTTTAGGTCAGAAGCTGTTCGGAAAGAGGAGATTAAAGAAAATGGAGAGAAGTTGGAGATGAAGTGCATGTTGTTGTTGTTGCATTGTGGATTCCGTTGGTTACAGAATCAAATAGAAGAAGGAAGAGAGCAAAAAACGTGACGGAGCAATTAAATTTTAAAAATAATGAAATTTACAAGGGCAGTCACCATAAAACGGGGAGAGAATAAAGGGTGAGAGAGGGAAACAACGAGCAAAAAACACTGTGCGCAGTAAAATTGTGCGTCCCTGCCAGCAAAGAGTTCTAAAACGGGAAAACAACTATACAAATGTAAAAACAAAAGCGCCTAACCGTCTTTGGCTTCATACTGCAGAGTAACGCTTTTAATCATTAACTTTTAATTTAAGCTTTATTCAATAATAATTTAAATTTAATCTTAACTGATCTGTATTGGTTCATATATGTTTTTTTTTAATGAATTTTGTTAATTTTACTCTCAAAAACTGAATTTAAATGTTTGAAAGTACAAAAATTTTATTTAAAAAATACTTATTATATAATAAAATGTTATTATCAGTAGTTATTTAAATTCAGATTGATATCACAATTTTTTATTTATGAGAATTTTATGTTTTCGATACTGCATTGAACGTTATGATGATGCCCTTTACGGATGAGTGCACTTATAATGTGACCAACATTACAGCTTGGCATTCATGCGTTTTAGAGTCCCCCGAGGGCTGTGGACTGTGGTGGTTCTTTTTTCGTGACCACATTGGCGTTACCTTCAATAGGAGAATTCCTGTTTTCGGTTTTGTTTTTCAGACTAAAATAGGGGAATTCTAGTTCGGTTGTTTGGGCTTTTGCCTTTGTTGCCAAAAACATAACTTTATATGTGATGCTTTATGTCATAAAAGTTCAGGAAAGTGGATAGTTATTTAATTCAAGACATGTCGCAACTCAGAAAAGTTTATAAATGACTTATTCAATAAAAGATAATCAATATTTCAACTTAAAATCTATTAGTCCACACACTTCTATCTTAATAGTTGAGTTGCCATAATTCGATAATAATTTAGGAAAATAATTTTCTCATTCTAAATTCTGATGGTGTCTACATTTGAGAGATCAAGAAATAGAACACAGGAAAGAAAAAAAAAAAGTGGTATGATAAAAATAAATAAATATATATATACTTATTATATATGATTTTTATTAACTTGTACCTTACATTATTTTTAGTCTTATTTACGAAAGTAATTAATATTTTTCTAATTGTAAAAAAATAAAGGTGTATTTTTAAATACATTAATTACTATTTTTTTTGATAAATAGGTATAACTTCGTGTTTTTGTCAGCATTACCTAATAAATAAAACATGTTGAGACTTGAATTACTCATAATTATCTCTTCGTTATGCTAGTTCAATCATTAGTGTATATTTTCTGAGGATATATTATAGATTGACCTATTATATATGTTGTAATACACTTTATTGCATTATTAATTTATTTAACACAATAAATTTCTTAAAATAATAATGATTTGTCATCGTTAGAAGATATTAAATATAACTTAAAAGTGAATCTTATTTACTTATTAACTTGCTTAGAAATTCTTATTTCCTTATGCAAAATTGTTAAGTATTATTGTGAAATAGAACACTAATGATAAGACGAGAGTAGTATATATATATATTGACTAATGATTACATTTCTTTGGTTGTGGGCATAAAATATCAATTTCTTTACATGGGTACATATTAAGAGGAAAATGTTGTCTTAGACATATTCGTGCCATAAAAATATTACATATTATTATGCAGATATTATAAATAATTTTATAATTCTCAACATTATGTTTTAATGTCATTAAATATACGATTAATAATTGAGTTGATTGTAAAAGTGATTTCTAAACATACTACAAATTATTTATCATTTTTAAAGTTATGTTCTGAGCCGTAGTTATGCTCGTATTATTACATGAATATTATAAGTAATTCTCACAATACAAAATGATGTATATGGTTACTATATCTAATGTCATAATGATTCTGAATACAATAAGTTGTATATGTTAATGTTATCAAATATCACGTTTAATAATTGAGTTAATCGTAAAAGTGATTTCTAATCATATCATAAATCATTTGCTGAGTTTTATTAGATGAGATTTATCTTTTTATAGTTATGTTTTGAGCTCCTCTATATTGAATTGTTAATCAGTCCTTAGTCATGCTCGAACACGCAAGACATTTATATTATTTGTCGTGTTGACTCGAGAATAAGAAAATATAGAACAAACTATACAAGAGTAAAACTTTTATGTCGTTTAGACATTTAGATTAAGAAAATAAACTAAATATTAACACTCACCATAACATTAACCGTAAACAATTTACATATCAAAATACTATTGACATATTTATTATTTAGGTAACAACAATATGGTGTTAGATACCACTCATTTCTTATAATATTAATGGCATTTTAATACTACTATTAATGTAATATAAACTTATAAAGTCGCACACATAGAAAGGTTAGTTTAGAGACTAATTATATGTGAGATACTTTAATTGAGATCTTAAGAAGTTTCAAATTCTTAATAACATTCAGAGCATTTAGTCCCAATGAGTGTGGACCTACCCGTAAACTTGGACCATGTCAAGTTATGAGTAAAACATTATTATTCCTTGCGTCTGACCAATGATGACTAACTAACTTTATGTAGAATAGATAGAATTGATCGATGCAAATTTGGACTGAGTCAAATTATGAGTGAAATATTGTTATTTTCTTATTATTCACAAATGAAAAGTAAACTTTACATCAGATATATGAGATTTTAATGTTTAAACACTACTCAAAAACTTTAATAAAGAGTTCTCTTAACTATTACCGGCACTGCGAAAGAAGGACTTCTTGTATTGCATTCACGTGAATATTGGTAAAAACATTGCTACATTGCTTTGCATGTGATTTGACAAAGAACTAAAGACATTATCCTTCCATCTTTAGATAATTCTCTTAGATACAAATAATAATTATTGCATAAATCATTAAATGGACATGAATACTTGGATAGATTTAATTGGGATAAATACAAGTTTTTGTTTTTCCATTTTATTGAAAATTCTTAATTTATTTTAAAAAATCCTAATCATTGTCAGTCGTAAAAAAGATTCACTTACAATATTATAAATTGATCTTAATTTGATTTTGATATGTATTTATATGAGATATTTTCACATTCTTCTTGACACTGTTTGCAATAGTTTTAAAATAAAGATTCAATCTTGGCATCATTAAATTTAATAATATTTATATTTTTTTGAAATAAATACTCAATCTTAGATCTATAGAATTTAACAATAGTTGTAATAGTTATAAAATAAATATTTACTTTTAATTGTAAGCTTAATATGATGCACTGATTTGTTCAACTTTGATCCGTGTTTATAACTCACTTTAAAAACTCATGTTAGATAATTTTGATTGCAATATTTTCTCCTTAACATGTATTCTAATTGCACTTTACATTTACATTTGATTGTTTCATTTTTCTTTTGATAATGTCCTATCAGTTGAAGTGGAATCTAGGTTAGTAGGGTACACTCACAACGCATACTATATTTTGAGTTTTCAAGCCCATTGTGACATAACAACATAAGTATCTTATTTGCTTATCTATTGTTTACAACGGTAGAAACTGCAAACAAATAAGTTTGATGGGATCTTAAGTGGGACATTGACGTTAATTGTTCGATAAGGGACTTCTAGGTATGGTAAGTGATCATGTGTAGGTAGCTTATCCTCTAGTAGAACCTATTTGATTTTATATGTGTTCTTCTGTCTTCGTTACTATATAACTTTTCTTTCATTTGCTTTGTTTTCTTATTTATTAATCATATAAATCAAAATCTACTTAAAATGTATTTGAATCTTTTTTTTATTTTTTATAATGGATCGGCAAGAAAACAAAACAAAGAATTACACCTGAAGGATCGGGATACCAACCACATCAACTAACACTTGAGATTCCACCTCAAGCGGAGGAGAAACAAATTCCCCAACCTCTAAACTCCGCGTATGACACATCTTAGTCAAAAGATTTGCACATTGATTCCCTTCTCGAGCAATGCATAAATCGAATCATCACTATGCCAGAATGGAGATTTGAGAGCGGTTCCGTTTTAAATTAGAGAGCGTTTAGAACTACTCTAAAATCTTGCGTTATCTGATGTGTTATATTTAAGAGAGCGGTTAAATAACTGCTCTCAAAAGTTAAGATTGGAGAGCAGTTCCACGCGGAATCACTCTCCAAAGTATAGGTGTAAGATTAGAGAGCGGTTCTACACGGAACCGCTCTCCAAAGTATAAGTGTAAGATTAGAGAACAGTTCCACGTGGAACCGCTTTCCAAAGTATAAATGTAGACCATGAATCTGAAATTTGAAATTGAATTCTTTTTGAGTTTTTTGCTACAATGTAAAATTAATTTATTATTACTATGTTTAAATCAAAATTTGAAATTGATTTCTTTGTGAGTTTTCTTCATTTTTATCACAAATCAAAATTGAATCTTGAGTTTATACGTTTGGTGTTAACCAAATAGTCTACATCTGCATGAATCAAACAGAAAAAAAAATAGTAGAATGATTTTTAATGTTAATAGAGAGAAAAAAGAAAGAAAGAGAGAATAGATGATTCATCATTAACAAAGAGAAGAAGAAAAAAAGAAAGAATGAAGAAGTACCTACAAATGTGAAAAAAAGCTAATTTGTTAGCGCAGAAAATATGAAAACTAAAAAAGAATGAAGATGTACCTACAGATATGAAAAAAAAAACAAATTGTTAGCGTAGAAAAGATGAAGAGAGCAAGTTAATAGAGAATGAAGAGGTATCTACAGATGTAAAAAAAAATCAATTTGTTAGTGAGAGAAGATGAAGAGACCAAGCTAACAGAAAAATATGAAAAGAACATATATAAGAGAGCAGAGAAGATGAATAGAACCTACAATAAAAGAGACTAATTTTGTTAGCTAGGAAGAAGAAATGCGTTGAGCGTGTTTCATTTATAAACAACTTCAAAGACTTTAGAGAGTGGTTCTTTATTAATCGCTCTCCAATGTGTGACTTTAAAGAGCGGTTAATAGAGAACCGTTTTCAGAAGTATAGTTCTAAGAGCAGTTATACTTCTGAGAGCGGTTAATAGAGAACCGCTCTCTAAATATATAGTTACAAAGCGGTTTTTACTAATTGCTGTCCAAGTTAGCGCTCCAAAAACTCATTTCTAGCATAGTGCATCAAGGGTTTATGCATCAACTCTTTAATTGAATAAAGAAACGCTGCATGCCGATGATTACTCCAAATATCTTGTGTCACAAGCTCTACAACCATGTCTGAATCAGAAATACATAACACATATTGAATGTGCCTCGTCCAAGCAAGTCGTAGACCATGTAGAATGGAAAGAAGCTCCACCTACAAAATATCAATTACTCCAACTGCCCCACAAACCCTTACAGCCATCTACCATTCGAGTCACATGCAAGGTCTCCAATTCCAGCATAACCCGATGCCTCCTTGAACTAGCATCAACATGAAGGCTGATATGTGAATCCTTTGAAAATATACAAGAGACCCACGTAGGCTCGACAACATGTGACGCAACATCGCCCGTGGCAGCAAATGCACTCAACATGGCTGCATGCAGAGTACGTACCCAGCACAAGGCCTCCCAAACAGAAGATTTGCACCCATTGAAGAGCTTCTCATTTCAAATATTCAAGAGAACCTAGCAAAGAATAAGTGGGAGAATATGATACCTCTGAAAACACAACCTGAACCACTCCCGCCAAGACCCTGACCACCATTGGACCACCTCTTCCAGGTGCAATAGTCGCCACAATCTTATAGTAGGTGCATAGTGAAACAACACATGTGCTATGCTATCATGACCTATATGTTGATGCACCAGAAATGCACCTCTGGGAAGTGCTTCATGACCAACCTGTCACAAGAAAAATTGAACGGATTCCGGCAATGGTAGCCTCCAAATTTACTGCCAACCTCTTGAAGAGACCTCATCCCTATCACATAACTAGCAGTACCCTGCCTGAGCTAGATAATGAAAACTCGCATACGCCTCCCATACAATGCCATCTGACGCAGAAGGGTGCAATCACACTTGCATATTAAGAATTCATGACTTGAGCTCCGTAGACAGCCAAGAATGAAGTTGCTCCAAACGCCACCTACCATCTTGCCACACATCTCTCACACGAATATTCAAGTCATGAATATGAATTGATAAATCAGGTTTTACTAAGTTTTTAAGTAGTTTTCTAGGTTATTTTTGATAGAAAATGTAATTTGGAATGTGAAAATTGCACAAAAATATATAAATATTCAATAAAGTCAATATTTGTCTTTAATAATTCAAATTGTGTGAATTTAATAAAATTCTGATGTAATTTTGTTAGTTTTGCAAGAGATTCTAAGCTAAGAGCCTTGAGGATAAGGATTGAAGAAGATTCAATTAAAAGAAAGTGGAAGATTTGAGCTTAAAAGATCAAGAATCAAGTGATATATGTGTTGAGAGTAGCAACTTTGAATGCATAGAGTTAACACTTTGAAGAAGGAAATCCATGAAGATCAATTGCGTAACAACTCTAAGTGTTGAAAGTTATCACTCCAGCAACAGAATTCATGAAGGGTCTTGCGCGTTAACACTCTTGCTAGTGAAAGTAGCTACACCCAAGGCTAATTTGTTCACAAACCTTGCGCGTAAGCACTCTTGTTAGTGAAAGTAGCTATGCCCAAGGCTAATTTGTTCAAAAACCTTGCGCGTAAACACTCTTGCTTTTAAAAGTAGCTACTCGTAAGGAAAATTCACACAAAACACATGCGCGTGGACACTCTTGCTAATAAAAATGTTTATGCAAAATAACGAAATTTTAAAAATTACTTTTAAGTTTTAACTTTGGATATTTGGAGTTCCTACTTCAGCCTTAGAAGCTTCTGGAAGGCTTTCCACGTTATTATTCTCAGTGATTAAAATGTCAACGTGGAAGAAGGCGGGAGAATTATAAAAAGAGGTTGGAAGTTCAAATTTGTAATCTTTTCTCATTTTTTCATTTCCACACCTTAGGAGAGTTAGAGAGGGAGATTGGGGGTGACTTCTAAGCTTTGGACCTTGAGGAATCAAGCTAGGGATTAGATTTATGAAGAAATTATGCAGCTTCTCTTCTCCTACTCTTTCTTTCTCTTTTTCTTTTAGGACATGTTCTGATTTCTTTTTGTAAAGGATTGATGGATCCAGTTTTGATATTGTAAATTGATTGTGGATCTAGATTTTAAGATCTTAATTGTGTTGAACGTTTAATTGTTTCCGTAATGCAATTCTTGGATTAGCTATTCAATTGAATTGAACCTAGAGGAATTTTCATCAATAGAAGTTGAGTTAATTTCTCATATCTGAATTAAATGTCAAGGTTATGGATATCTTAGGGATAAGAATTCGTGATCTTGTGATCTCTTGAATTCTAATGCTTAATGCAATGTTTGATTGAATTACACCTGAGGAATTAGGGTAGTTTAGTTAGACATTAGGATCAATAAGGCAAGGAATTGTCCTTTGGTTAAATAAGTTAAATTGATCATCAATCAATTAAGAAACTTAAAGTTCAAATCTCATTCAGTTTTGCAATTGATAAAGAGGTGAAATCATTCCTAACTTCATTTACATATCATTCCATTACCAAATTCATCCCTCTATTTTGCTGTATTTTTTAGATTTATGCACTTTATTGTTTTTGTTTGTTAAATGATTCAAAACACTCACAATTTGTTTGCCTCAACTAGTTATTGATTTATTAAGTGGTAATTGATAGAACTAATCTTCGAGGATGATACTTGGGACTCATATTGATTTCTAAATTTTACTACTTGGTACAACTACCTAGTATACTTGCTAGTTAGTATTCTCTGAAATTTTTGTGACATGAACAAAGGGTACCTCATTGGCAAGTGAGCCACCATGAAACCAACTATCAAACCGGAAGCTAGAATCACCATCACCTAAATGAAACTGAAATCCTGGCCTAAGCTCTTCAAAAGCTCTCTGCAAGGAAGTCAGAAGGTAAGAACCCGAAGCCTGTAATAAAGTATCAACATTACTGCCTCGATATTTAGCCATTACCACTTGCACCTAAAGTTTATCCACATAATGGAACAATTCTCAAATCAAATTGCTCAACAATGAGACACTTTTACTATGAGCCATACACACACCAAGACCTCCATCCTTCCTTGGATGAGTCAGGGTATCCCACTTTACCAAATGTAACTTCCAACCATCGTTCCTACTTCAAATAAAACTCTTGTTAATGGCATCTAGTTGATCACAAATACCCGTAGGAATCCATTGTGTCTGCATAGTATGCTAGAATAGAGGACAAAACAAAATTTACCAATGTAACCTGACCTGCCTGAGACAAAAGATGCCCCTTCCACGCAGCCAAGCGACCATATACCTTTGAAATAACCTCACCAAACTGGCTATTTGTAACCCTTACTTGCATCATCTGAAATCTAAGATACTTCCCCAAATCATTAGTGAAGTTCACATTAGTAATCTCAGTTATCTTGTTCTTTCTGTCATGTGCAACTCCTTTAGAAGCCATCATCTTGAACTTCTATAAATTCACTTTCAGACTAGATGCATCACAAAACTTCTACAAACTAGTAGTCACCATTCTAACATAAGACGATTTTGATTTAGCAAATAGCAGAGCGTCATCTGCAAATAAATAAATAGGATATAAGAGGGCTATTCGGACTCAACTTAAAAGGAGCCCAAATCTCAATGACAACTTGCTCCTTAATCATATGACTCAATCTCTCCATGCACAAGACAAATAAATAAGGTGAAAGGGGATCACCTTGCCGCAACCCTTACTTAGGTCTAAATCCCTCCAAACATTCACCAGTCCATAACAAAGAATCATGGAGGAAGTAACTCGAAAGAGTCAATCCAAGAAGCTTATTAGGCAACCTAAAGTCCACTAAAACCTCCTGAAGGAAATGTCAATCCACTCTATCATAAGCCTTTTCTAGATCTAGTTTAAAGATAACATCACCTTTCTTCTTCTTGGATTTAGACATAGTATGAATGATTTCTTGAAGAATTATAGCATTGTCCATAGTGCCCCTACCTAGGATAAAGTTACTCTGAAGTGGGTTGACAATCCTCATAAGAAATGGTTGTAGACGATTAACAAGCACTTTCAAAACTAACTTGTACAACACATTGCACAAGCTAATGGGCCAAAAATCTTTAAACATCCTAGGATAATCCACCTTAGGAATAAGAAAAAATAGAGTTTCAGTAGCATGAGAATCAATGCAACCATTCTCAAAAGTCAATCCCACAAAATGCCACACATCATCCCCTATTTCATGCCAAAACTGTTTATAAAAAAAAAAAACTGGCATCCATCAAGTCTAGGGGCCTTAAAAGATTCCATACCTCTCAACGCATCAAACACCTTCGCCTTAGAAATCGAAGCCTCCAAAATGGCTTACTCTTTGATGAATTCACATTTTACTAAATTTTTATACGTCATTTATTACTTTTTATAGAAAAGAATAGACTTAGATAGTGTAAATAAGATGAATATTCCAATTAGGCTAAATAATATAGGTTTCTTAGTTTTTGGTTAATTTACATTAATTTAGATAGTTTATTTTACATGTTTTGATCATTTGAATAATGTGGCAGGAATCCCCAAGCTTATTTTGAAGAATTATTGGATTTTGAGGAATTTGAGGTGAAAGTAACTACTTTCAAGATTGATAGTGACCATTACAGCAAGCTACTTCCACCAAAGGGACCAAAGTGCTCACTTTCAAAGCTAAAAGTGACGACTACAGCAGCTCAGAATCCACTAAGCCTGCGCGTGGCTACTATGAAAGTTCATAGTAGTCACTTCAGAGCGTGTAGAATTGAAGGTGTTGCGCGTAGCTACTAATAAAGTTCATAGTGAAAACTCCAGAGAGCCCAAGTTGATAGTGGACACTACAGAAAGGCAAAAACTAACTGATGCTGCGCATGTCTACTATGAAAGAATAAAAGTAATCACTTTGGAGGGCGCCAGCCTTAGTATAAATAGATTTTTGCCAAATTAGGGTAGAGAGCTCTTACACTTTCCGTACCTTTTCTCTTCTTTACAAAATTAGGACATTTTCCATAGCTTAGGGCAACCTTGGGTGACAGCCAAGGATCCAACCTAGGGTTTAGTTTCTCATTTCTCTTGCTTTTACATTAATGCTAATGAGTTTTCTGCATTTTCAAACTGTGTTTTTTACCCCCATTTCCATGGAGGGATAAATTTTCGTGTAATCCTTAGTGAGTTCACATGGATTCTTGAGTTCTCTGATTTTAATGATAATATAACTCCTTTCTTTTCATGAATTACTTCTTCCTCGCCTCTTGAATTGAATTAATGGTGAATAAGGGGGACATTGCTTAATTAACCCTAATTCATTTTAAGGAGATTCTAAACTAGGGATTGCTTAATCCTAGGTTTAATTCTAAGGTTGAGTAATCTTGGGATGAGGGATTAGAGCCTAACAAATTGCGTAATTTTGTTGGTACCATAAGGTTGATTTTTGCTTGTTAAATTAACCTAATTCATGGGAGAGAGGATGAGTATTAAATCTTGAGTGGAATGAGGATAGAATTTATGTGGATGAACTAACGATTGTTGCTTTCTATTGTTTGAATTAATTAAACTTGTTTGCTTGCTGCTCTTTATATTGATTAGAAACCACAACACCCCCTCATTTTAATTGCTTGTTCAATTAATGCCTTTAACATGTTTAATGAAGATTAATAGCCAATGTTCATGGGAGACAATCTAGGGTAACCCTAGTACTACATTAATTTGTTTAAATTTTGATGAGGATTTGTGACAAATCTTTTAAACACAACATGAAAACGCATCATCACTCTTCCTGCGTCAAAGAAATAGGGAACAGTGGCAACACTTGAGGCATTGTTTCAAAGACACCCAACAAATGCCGAAAGTACACTAAAGCTTCTTGCTTCAACAAATTCCAATCCTTACACCAAACACCTAAAGGCAAATGCAACCCTAAAATTTTGTTTCATTTACGCCTCACAACTGTTTGAGTATGAAAAAAATACACTGTTTCTGTTTCCCAGTTTAATCCACTTTTCCCTCGACTTCTGATACCAAAAGGTCTCCTTCTGCTAAAGGACAGTGATGAATCCATATTTTATTGGATTTTTACTTGTCATTTTGATGTTTCTCAATAGAAAAAGTAAACTTAGGAAGTGCAAATAACATAAAAATATTATTTTGGTCAAATATCATAGGTTTCTTAATTTTTTGTTAATTTACATTGATTTACATAGATATAGTTTGCAATTTTGATCATTTGAATAATTGTGCAGAAATTTCTAGACTTTTTCCATGGATTTTTAGCATTTGAGAAAGTTTGAGACGAAAGTGATCACTTTGGATCCTATAGTGAATACTACAACAAGCTAAGTCCAGAAGGACAGACTAAAGTGATCACTATGAACCCATAGTAACAACTATAGAGACCCATTTTGAAGAAGTGTGGCGCGTGTTTACTTTGGAACCATAGTAGACACTCTGGAGCAGCCAAAGTTATCACTCTGATACCAAAGTGAAGGCTCCAGAGAGGCCAAAAGCACAAGACTTGTGCGTGGCTACTATGGGGCGAGAGTAACTACTATGGAGCACTGCCTGTTATCACTATGACACCAAAGTGATAACTCTAGAGAGGCCCAAATCACAGGACTTACGCGTGGCCACTATGAAGCCATAGTAACTAATATGGAGCACTGCGAGTTATCACTATGAAACCATAGTAGTTACTATGAGCGAAAATTTCTGCACTATAAATAGAATTTGAGAAATTAGGGTACAGGGCTTTTTCATAACTTTAGATTCTTTTTGCCACTTTGGGAGCATTTTGTAGAGCTTAGGACTCTTGGGTGACAACCAAGGCCAATCTTAGGGTTTGATTTACAATTTCTCTTCATTTTCCTTTAATTCTTGCATCAATGATATTGAATCCCCTTTGTTTTCATCTTGAATTTGTAAGACCCATCCTTATGGAGGGCTAAACTTTCTTGTAATCCTTAGTGAGTTCATAGATTCTTGAATTCCTGGGTATGAATGTCAATATAATTCCCTTTCCTTCATGAATTTTTATTTCCCAACTCTTTGAATTGAATTAATGGTTGAATGAGGGGGACATTGCTTAATTAACCCTAATTCATTTTAATGAAATTCTTAACTTGGTTTGCTTAATCCTAAGTTAATTTCTAAGGTTGCGTAATCTTAGGGAAAAGGTTTGGAGCCCATTAAAATTGCTTAGTTCGTATGGGATTTTAGGGGTAATTCTTGCTTGTTGAATTACCCTAATTCAGAGGAAGAGGGAAGGTATTGCATCTTGAGAGGAATAGGGATAGAATTACATGAACACACTAAGGATTGTACATTTCATTAATTAGACTCATTAATTTCATCACTTGTTTTTACATTAAAATTGGAATCACACAAAACTCCCTTGCTTTAATTGCTTTTATAGTAAATGTTTACAACATGTTCAATGTGTGTTACGAACCAAAGTCATTGGAGATAACCTAGGCTTCCATCCTAGACTACATAAATTTTTTTGCATATTTTGATGAAGGTTTACGACAAATCTTTTTACAAACGAGAAAATTTTCGTTCATCAAACAGTCTCATACTCCTGAAATAATTTTTGGTACAACAATGAATGGTGTAATGAATCTACTTTCTCTAGATAAATTTCAAGACCTTACAATCTAGCCCCCAAAATCTTCTTCTTGAGAAAAATATTACCAAACACTTCTTTATTAAAGACTAGCGAATCCTCCCACACCTGATCAAGTGATGCAAAAATATTCCCCTGAGGCTAACGCCAGGCATTCGAAACCACAACTCCATAATCTTGATGAGAGTACTGTAACACCTTATGTTTAATTTCAATAAATCATAATTTCACAAATTCAGAATAAAATAAATTTTATTTCAAATAAGGTTCTCAATCCTTGGTTTCATCAAATATTTTAAAATAAGGAAAGGGGTTGCAATTTCTATCATGTCACTACTACAGGACTCATTCAAATACATTAGTTTTAAATTAAAATCCTAGTCCTATAGCAGTTTCATCCGCCCCTTTTCATTGAGTCCGGTGCTAATCGTCTTGATTACCTGAAAAATGAATGTAAGGATGAGTACTCTACACTACCAAAACATACAATTAAGCATAGAGTCTAACCTCTAGCACATTTCCAATACATTAAACAAATACAAGCACAGGCAGCATTATCACATCCATAAGCATAATTCATGAACCCATGCATACTCACACCAGCCACACTCATAATGACATTATGATCATAGATTTACACCATAAATGGTCGCCGCCCTACCTCACGGATACCACGTGGGTAGTCACGGGTCGCTCAGCAAAGGTAATGGTCAGAGGTTTAGTCAGAAAGAGAGTGTGTGGCCCGTGGTGTACCCGTTCCACAGTCAGTGTCACCACCACTCCCTCTTCCCCAAGGTATTTCTACCATCCTCATCTCCCACACCCCACCCCTAGTGTATCGCTGAACCATTCACAGCACATTACAACGGCGTTACACGCCCTAATCACACACATTTCAGTATACGACACATAGCCCACATTTAACAGTACACGGCACTAGGCCTATATTTGTTCAACTTTACAGCACTAGACCCACATTTCATTTTCACAGCACACACAGCACATAGACCACAATTCATTCAAGACACACGGCCCCTAGCCTATTTCTAATTCATATTACACGGCCCTCGAGCCCACATTTTCACAATATTCATTCAGATATACACACATGTATAAATGATACAAGTGCCCACATCACATATCTTAGCAATTTCCTACTCTCTACTTAGCCACATCACAATATCACACAAAATATCAGCAAATCACACGTAAAGGTGTAGGGTAGAGTCCCCCCTTACCTTGGATTGAAGACCCACGCCCAAACTCAACCACGGAAATGCTCCCCACACGGCTTTCGGCCTAAACACATGGAAGAATTCCATGAGAACCTCAAAAATTATCAAGAACAGAGAAAAGGAAGGAAAAATGTAAACCCTAACCATTTAAAACTCACCTACAAGCGTTCCCCACACAAATCCGAGCTCCAATCTTGCTCTCGAACGGCTTTGGAGGCAATTAATCGGTGGAATAGGGTTTGGGAGTGAGAGAATCACAGGGATTTCGAAGGGAGAGGGAGAAATTACTCTCCCCGAATCCTAGCCCCCTTTAAATCCTTTTCTAGTCGCGACACTCTCGGTACAGCGAGGTCCCCTCGCTACAGCAACACACCCTCTCGCTACAGCGAAAAAATCAGAGAAAACTGCACTCTGATTTCTGCAAAATCTTGCTACAGCGAGACTGCACCCAGAAATGTACCTCAAACTGTCGCTTTGTCGCTACAGCGAGACGTCTTTCACTACAGTGAGAAGGCGACAATTCTAGTCCTTCCTCCTAGGGCCTTCTCGCTACAGCGAGAGTTCTCGCTGTAGCGAGAACAACTCAATATCTCGCCCTTAATTCTTACAGGTAGGCCCAAAGATCATCACGCACCCTAGGTACAGGATGAGCAACACCATAAGAGCCCATTCGAAGACAATGAAATAGAAATAGCCTGCGGATGAGAGTCTATAACCTGTCCACGAATGGTAGAGTTACACTTAGCTAAAGTCTTGTGCTTCTTGGATGACAATCGATGAATAATCCAACTTCTCCCAAAACACCTTCATCTTCTCAAACATCACATGTACCTCAAATAGAAAAACCAAATTAGGTTGATCAAGATGGATAGTTTGATGAATATGCAACTTATTCAACCTACCTGCTGCCCTGCGCACATTCCATGCTAGAATATTACAATTATTTGGATTCATCACAAAACCATACGCAACACTAACTTAAGAACACATCCACTAAGTTTAACACCTTAATTGATTTTGAGATAATCATTTTTGGATAAATTACTTTTCGCAATTTAGAGAAGATAATAAAAATTTCATTTCAAATGGCTTCGAATACAGTGTTCCAATAAAGTGTTTCAAAATATGGGATGGGTTACATATTCAAATCAAAATAAATGCTACAGGACCTATTTAATACATCACAGATTTCAAAATAATTTTCTAAGTCCTATATCAGTATCATCCATCCCATTCACTGAGCTTGGTGTTGATCATCTTAGTCACCTAAAAAACAAATGTAAGGGTGAGTCCTCTACACTATGACACACACAAACATAGAGACTCACCTTACCTATTTCATAACAATCCCTAATATGATAAAATTACACTTTAAACGAGCATTAATTTATTCTTTCTAACAACATAATGTTTGCATATCAATTCATACACAGGTGCGCTCACTGTACCTTCAATCATTCCACACACCCATGTGCGCTCACTGCACGTTAGTCACGCTCATTGTTGCAATGTGATCATAGTTTCTTGATGCCCTCAACCTCATGGACTTACTCAGTCTCACACCATGGATGGTCGCTGGTTAGGCCCTACCTCACAGATACAACATGTGCGATCATAGGCCCTTTAGCAAAGGTATGTGCGGTCAAAGGCCGAGTCAGAAGGAAAGTATGTGGCTTGTGGTGCACCCACGCTCACTGTTGATGTCACCACCACCCTTTTGTCCCCAAGGTATTTCTACCACCCCATCTTCCACACCTCAAGTGTATCGTTGTGACCATTCATAGTTTCAACCAATTCCAAACATGCCTCAATCACAATCAACAAGTCTTTCACACATATTCTATCATATTTTCATCACACATTCATTCCTCAATGTCAATCACGCTATACTCCACACAATATTTCCATCACAACCTTATTGCAATCAAATCATTTTTACCAAAACACACACATCTTTCTACGTTCTTTATTAATCACATCCCAATACATAATAATACAAACGAATTCTAAACATCAAAAGATAGGGTAGAATCCCCCTTACCTCGAAATGAAGACCCACTACGAAATACATGGTAAAATTGCCCCCTATACGAGTTTTCTTCATAAATGCATGGAAAACTCCATGAGAAACCAAGGAGAATGAAAAGAAGGTGAAAAAGAAAACCCTAACACAATCACAATCTTCAATCAAGGGTGCAAAAGGTTTTAGAGGCAATTTAATCAGTGAAATAGGGTGAGGGGTTGAGAGAATTGAAGGAAAGGTGAAGGGAAAGAGTAGGAAATACATTTTCCGAACCCTAAACCCCTCAAATACCCCAGGAGTTGTGATATTCTTACTACAGCAAGACATCTCTCATTGCAGTGAGGCATCTCTTGCTACAGCCAAAATATCAAACAAATTTGCACCTTATTTTCTGCATAATCTCGTTGCAGCGAGATTAAGCCCCGAAAACTAACCCTCTCTGTTGCTTTCTCACTAAAGCGAGAATGCGACCGTGGCCCCTTCATCACCTGTACCCTTCTCCCTGTAGCAAGAATCCTCTCGCTACAGCGAGAGACACACGAACTTGCCTAGGACCTTTTCGCTTCAGCGAGAATGTCCCTACAGCACCACATCAGCCAACACTCATACATTTTTAATCCAACAACAAGTAAACATCCACATTTTAAATCACAACATACATATATATATATATATATATATATATATATATACTTATATATACATACACATATACACACACATATACACATGTACTCATTCACACCATTGATCATAAATCAAAATGCACATCCAAATAATAATACACATGCTTACATTAATAATCAAAATATTATTACAAAATTTGGAGTGTTACACAAAGTGCCAGGGTTAGCCATAACGTCTTCTCCATCATCCATATCTTCCTCAAAAGCAATTCCATCTAGATTCTAAACAACCCCATCACCTATGGTCTCCCTAATATCCTCCATAACCTCATTAGGAGGTCGAGGTGCATGTGACAGGGAAAGACAATTCTGCATTTGATCACCAAGAACCTCTACACATAAACTGCATGGCGCCTGAGTATTAAATGTGTGCAACGAGATAGCTACAATTCTCATGTCTGTAGGAACACCATTCAAAACACCAAACTCAATATTAGCTTTCGCATGAGTCTGAGGTTGTGACTTTTGCTATGTAGCTGACTGGGACCCCGCATGTAGAGACTCTTCCGGCTCATGTCTTGACCGTTTACCCTTACTCTTTTTCCAAACTTTTGGGGTATGGTCCATAATATGCAGCCTATGATTAGAGACCTGGTTATCTGAAACAAAAGATTCTTTCTCATATGAACTCCCATTAAAATTTACTTGTTCTTTCTCATTTAGATTTCCATTAAGATTGGCTTGTTCCATATCCTTGTCTCTCCGTAGTATTTGGAATGGGTTATGTCCAATTTTAAATTATGAATCTCCTCCTTTATAACCCCATTTATTATCTTCGCCCGTTACTCCTTTCATTTTACCACCTTGTTTGAATCTTGTAACTACCATCCAATCCTTGTGGACCCCATCTGGCTTTGAAACCACCTCCAGGCTAGGTTTAGCCATTGCAGCCACCGGCAGAACCTCCATTCTTAGCACCTTGATCACCCCCACCCGTATCCATTCCAGGCAAACTCGCAACAGAACATTGCGGGATACGTGTCCATAATGACCACACTTCTCACAGAGTAAATGTAAACCGTGATACTCAATTTTAACCCAAATATCCTTGAAGCATACCTTCCCCACCACCAGTTGAGCAAATCAATCTCAACACAGTCATCATATCCACCTTCACTGGCCTTCTAACCGCAGTCACCTAAGTGATCAACACACTTTCATCGTAATATTCCATGCTGAGGCTGGGAAACTGAATCCACACCAACACTTTATCAATGTGCACCTCTGACGCAACAAAATCTAGAACCCATTCACGAATTGCCAGGTAGTAGTCAAAGATCATCCATTGCTCTCCTGTAATGACCTTATCCCTATCCTCCTGCAAATCAAATTTAACCATGAAGAAACCATGGCTAATATCCAACACATCATATCCTTTAGCTAGCTTCCAAATCCCTTGTAGTTTATCCCTTATAGTAAAAAATCCTACCGACTTACCGAGCAACTTAATAACCACTGCCTCCTTCCATGGCTCCCTAAGAGGCTGCAAAACCTAATTATCAATGAAACACTTCAGCTTCAACATTTACCATCTTTGAGTTCAATTTTGAATAACTTCTGCTGTATAAGATCAACTTTCGCAGGATGATTAATTCACATATTACTACATTTTTAGCATTGTTAATAAATAAGTAGTAAAGTACTAAATAAACTTGAAAATATCATAAAAATTGCATTAATATTCATAATTTAGTAGATAGCTTGGAATTTTGGATTTTATTCTAATTTTGGAGAAAATTGGCTTAAAAAGAATTAATGTTTATACAGAAGCTTGAGTTGAGACTTTGAAGTTGATATTGAAGAGAAGAAAGTTAAGGAATTGAGCTTAAAAGATCGAGAATCAAGTGATAAGTGTTGGGCGTAGCCACTTTAGGTGCATAGAGTTAACACTTTGAAGAAGAAAATCCATGAAGATCAAGTGCGTAGCAACTCTAAGTGCTGAAAGTTAACACTCCAGCAAGAAAATTCATGAAAGGCCTGCATGTTAACACTCTTGCTACTAAGAGTAATGACGCCCAAGGCTAATTTGCCCAAGAATCATGCACCTAAACACTCTCGCCATTGAGAGTAGCGATGAGCAGCTGCGTGTAAAGACTCTGACTGCTAAGAGTAACCATGCGCAAGGTAAAATCTAAGAAAACACATGCGCGTTAACACTCTGGCTACTGAAAGTGTTTATGCAAAATAACAAAAGTCTGGAAACTAACTTTAAGTGTCAAATTTGGTCTATTAGAGTTCCTACTTTAGCCTTAGAAGCTTCTAGAAAGCCTTCCACGTTTAAACTCTCGGTGATTAAAGTGCCAACGTGGAAAGAGGCGAGAAAAATTATAAATAGTAGTTAAGAGCTTAGATTTGGGGACTTTTGTAATCTTTTTGTCATTTTTCACTTTCTAATTGTTTTAACTTCCAAGTGAAGTCAGAGAGAAGGATTGGGAGCAACTTTCAAGCTTCATTACTAGAGGAATCAAGGTGAAGAATGGGTCTTGGAAGATGTTCTTATGCTCCTTGTCTTCTTATCTTACTTTTCCTTCTTCCATTATAATTTTGTTCTAAACCTTTTTGGTTAGGATCCATGGATCCAGATTTGATATTGTGATGTGATTCTGTTCTTAATGCAATTATGAACTAATCCTTCATTCAATTGAACCTAGAGGAATCTTCATCAATGGAAATTGAGTTTATTTCTCATATCTGAATAATATACCTAGGTTATTGAGATCTTAGGAATAAGTATCATAATCTAGTAATACTATAATTTCCAGAACTTAATGCAATATTTGATTGAATTTCACCTAAAGAATTAGGGAGGTTTAATTAGGTATTAGGATCAATGAGGCAAGGAATTGTCCTTTGGTTAAAGAAGTAAAATTGATTATCAATCAATTAGAATTCTGAAGAGTATAGAACATGATTACATTGCAATTGAAAGTCTGGTGAAATGATTCTTAACTATTTTTCACATAGCATTTTAATACAAAATTCGTATTCTATTTTGTTGTATTTTTTAGATTTCTGCACTTTGTTGCTTTTGTTTGTTAATTGATTCAAAACATTCCAAATTCTTTTGGCTCAACTAGTTATTGATTTGTGAAGTGGTAATTGATAGACCTAATCCCTGAGGATGATACTTGGGACTCACATTGATTTTCAAATATAATTACTTGCTACAACTACCTAGTACACTTGCTAGTTAGTTCTCCAAATTTGTGTGACACTCATATTGATTTTCAAAATTTTATTACTTGCTACAACTAACTGTACACTTGCTAGTTAGTGATTTTATATAAAGCATATTACTGTATTTTAAAAGTGTAACACAAGACGCGGGGCTGCCTCTTTATTCCCATTGAGCTTATTACGAAAAGATAAACCATAATTCCATTGAACCCCTCCATCTGGCGAATCCAGGAGTCGGGGCACAGAGTCTTCTCTAAAACTCTCAGTGTTCATACTTGCTACTGCCACCATGAGTCTTATTCGAGGGTTGTGTTAGAATCTAATAACAAATTATTATATTTAATAAAATCATTAATTTTTATAATAATTAATTTAAAAGTCCTATTTATTATGTAATTGATGGACAATATAATTTTCTTATATCAAAAGTCAAAAATAATTTTATAATATAATTAATATCTTCATTCATATTAAAGTCATGTGTTTAAATATTATACGATGTTGAACAGTTCTGTGATACAGTGCAATGAATATACATTAGATAATGAACTATTTTTTATTAAATTTAAAAAATTTAATTCATAAAAAATATATAATTAAAAATTTATATGTGTGATAACTCTAGATCATGACTACAGGTATGTTAAAAATGAAATAAAAAAATTGAAGCTGTAATAAAAAAGATAGAATAGAATTAAAATTTCTTTAACTTATTTAGATGAGTAAGAAAATTATATTAAAAATATTTGTACTATAATAGTTTTTTTAAAAAGGCATTTATGTATTTTTTTATATTATATTGAATATCAATTAGTAAACAATTTTTAAAAAAATATCTATCATAGTCTTTACCCTTCCTTTCCTTAATATTTTTATCACTTTATTGTAATAAAATTAATTTTTTTTGTTGTGACGAAAACAAAACATATAATTCTATTATTGTTTAAGAAAATTTATTTTTGTTTATATAAAAATAAAACTAGATGTTTAGTTTCTATCACAACCTAAAAGAATTCAGATTCAATAAAATCATGGCAATAAAAAAGCAATTTTGTTTATGTAAAACTCTTTTTTTCCTTCTTTCAGTAAAAGATATATTATTCAAATGAATGAAAATTCACACTTTCTTTCTTTATTGTATTCAAATAAAATGTAAAGTCCATCCATGTGATTATTATGCTATACACAGTCTTTTAAAAAAAATTACCCCATTTGAATAAGATGTTTTGAATTAACATTATTTTGATAATTTATTTTTAAAGTATTTTTTTTGGGTTCATAAGCCAATTTTGTACCTTCTAAAAATTAAAATTAAATTTTTTTCTATATTATTTCTAAGAATTAAATTCTATAAATTATTTTATTTTCTAAAAAGTAAATTTTAAACATTATTTATAAATCACTTTCAAATTTTAGTTTATAAAATATTAAATACATTTCTAAAAATTTAATTTAGAGAAGCATAATAAATAAATGATGCGTAAGAATAGAAATAGGCTTAGCTATCCGACAGAAGTCGACCTAACCTATTAAAGTCTGACTTGCCTTCACCTATTTAAATAATAGGCTTAATGTAACTTTTTAAAAAGTTTAATTAATTAAATAAGCTACACTTGAACTTAAAAAAAACTCTATTATGCCTGATAAAATGACTTATTTAAGGATTATAAAATTTATAATAATATATTAAATAATTTTTTATATAAAATATAATTTAATATAATATTAAATAAATTAAATTTTAAAATGAATTCAATCTTAAAGTAGAAACTATAATCCTTTTTCTTATAGTTAGAGAGTGCCTTTATTACATGTCTGTTAAAAAGTTGCTTGCTAGAATGTAATGAGTCCAATTGAAGCAAGTGACAACATGGAAGATTACACATGCAAGTGAGAACTCCCCTTTACCTTTGAGTGTGACGTGAAAATTGAGGAAAAGGGATGAAATTTGGTTAATCTTTAAGCTGAACTTTGCTAGACCGAGAAAACTGCACAAGAAAGCTTGGATTCTTCCTCCAAATTAATCTTTTGTTGCACGGTTCCTTGAAGAAAAGAATGGTGGAACGTGTTGATGAAGAGATTACAAAATTTGGATGAGAAATGGAGAGGTTTTGGGGTTGAGGGCCTCTCGGTTTCCTTGAGAGAATGAGAGAGTATCTTAGGTTTCTAGGTGAGGGCTTCATGGTTTTGGAGAGTGAAAGTGAGAAAATGAGAGAGTGAATGAGAGAATAAGGGTTACAGTTCATTAAGTAGCAAAATGAGGGAATGGGGTGGCTAACTCCATTTATAAGAGTCTTAAAATGAAAGGTGCCAATGGCTAAAGGTGCACATAGTCATTTAGCTTTGGCTTACTTAGTGAGATTTAAAATCAAATTAGCAATTGCTAAAGGATGCACACGATTCCAATAAGCCAAAAATGAAAAGATTGGAAGCTTTTACAAGCAAGGGTGCACACGGTTTTTTGCCAGCATTTTGTCAAAATTTGCACAAAAATCCAAATGGAGATTCTAGGGCAGCCATACATGAAACGTAATTGGATGACAAGGAATTTTATATGACTAGGTTGACATTTGGATGAGACAATTGACATGGTGTAAACTTCTAAAATTGTCATTGATTAGGCTAATCATGGTGCCAGCTATTTTGAAGACAAAAAAGGAATGTTCTAGTAATCATGATGTTTGCAATCTAGGAGACAAGGTTAGTGTAACACTTTAATTAATTTCGAGATATCATTTTCAGATAAATTATATTTTGCAATTTAAAGGAGATAATAAAAATTTTATTTCAAATGGCTTCGAATACACTGTTCTAATAAAGAATTTCAAAATATGGGATGAGTTACAAATTTGAATCAAAATAAATGCTACAGGGCCTATTTAATACATCAAAAATTTCAAAAACTCTAAGTCCTATAGCAAATCATCCATCCCTTCACTGAGCTTCGTGTTGATCATCTTGGTCACCTAAAAAATAAATGTAAGGGTGAGTCCTCTACACTATCACACACATAAACGTAGAGACTCACCTTGCCTATTTCATAACGATCCCTATTATCATAAAATTACACTTTAAACGAGCATCAATTAATCTTTCTAACAACATACACTCATGTTTACACATCAATTCATACACAGGTCCACTCATTACACCTTCAATCATCCTACACACCCACGTGCACTCACTGTATGTTAGCCACGCTGATTGTGGCACTGTGATCACAATTTCCTGACGCCCTCAACGTTAGGGACTTACTCAGTTTCACCAATGGATGGTCACCGGTTAACCCCGCCTCACAGATACAACATGTGCGGTCACGAGCCAAAAGTATTAGTCAGAGGCTAAGTCATGAGAAGAGTGTGTGGCCTGTGGTGTACTCACACTCACTGTTAGTGTCACCACCACCCTTTTCTCCCCAAGAAATTTCTACTGCCCCCATCTTCCACACCTCCAGTGTATCGCTGTAATCATTCATAGTTTCAACCAATTCTAAACATGCCTCAATCACAATGAACAAGTCTTTTACACATATTTTACCACATTTTCATCACACACATTCATTCCTCAATGTCAATCACGCTATACTCTATACAATATTTTCATCACAACCTTATTGCAATCAAAACACTTTCATCAAAACACACATCTTTCTACATTCTGTATCAATTACATTTCAATACATAACAATACAAATGAATTCTAAACATCAAAAGATAGGGTAGAGTCGCCCATTACCTCAGAATGAAGACCTACTATGAAATCAATGGTAGAATTGCTTTCTATACAGATTTTTTCCTAAATGCATGGAAAACTCCATGAGAAACTGAGGAGAATGAAGAAAGGGTGAAAACGAAAACCCTAACTCATAAAACTTACCTTCAAATGCCCAAAACCCGATCACAATCTTCAATCTAGGTACAAACGATCTTGGAGGCAATTTAATTGGTAAAATAGGGCTAAGGGTCAAGAGAATCAAAGGAGAGGTGAAGGGAAAGAGTGGAAAATGCATTTCCCAAAAACCCCTCAAATACCCCAGGAGCCGTGATATTCTCTCTTGCTTTAGCGAGACCCCTCCTCGCTTCAACGAAAATATCAAACAAATTTGCACCTTATTTTCTGCATAATTTCACTATAATAAGACTAAGCCCAGAAAATTACCCCTCTCTATTGCCTTCTTCCAACAACGAGAATGCCTCTACAGTTTAACCTTAGCCTATATTTTCAATCAATCCAGCCTAACTAAAAGTCATCATTCCATTTTAAATTAGCACATATACATACTTATATATACATACACATACGCATGTACTCATTCACACCATTGATCATAAATCAAAATGCACATCCAAATAATATACACATGCTTACATTAATAATTAAAATATTATTACAAAATTTGGGGTGTTACAGTTAGTTTGCATAAAAATCTAGTGGTTGATACTAGATTTGGAAAGATTTAATGAAATGATTACTAGATTTAGCAAGATTTGGTTTAATGATTACAACGGCTGAAAATAATTAGAGAATCTAATGCAATGATTACAAAATCTAACTTTTACCAACGCCATTAATTATGATTTTTCAATAAATTTTATAAAACAAATTTTGGCTTTTTGGATAAGATTTTCACATGGTGTTTTGACAATCATAACAAAAAATAATCAAGAGATTCTAGGAAGTCTCAGGAAAATAGAGTTTGGCCTTCACTAATTAAAATTATTTCTTTTTTAAGATTCAGAACTAGGAAATTTACATGATATTGAAGCCAAGTGAATTACATGCTGATTCTTAAAATTCTAGTGGATAAAATTTAGAAATCTAAGTCAGTACTTAGTTCAGAGGATAAATAGAAAAATATTAATATCTAGTTACTCGTTCCGACACTAACAAGCTGGAATTAGCAAACAAGTAAGACATAGGAGTTACTAGCTAAGTTAGCAAAATTTAGGATGTTACAATATATTCATAAGCTATAGAATTTATTTTGATAAATAGTTTAAAGGTTTTATGGTGGGCTGAGACATAGTATAGTAATATATGATTTTTATTATTTAATTTTTTGTCTTAGAAATTTTTTTATGGTCATAATGTGACTATTTTGATTACTTAGTCAAACCTGGACATTGATGTGATTTAATCATTATGCTACCAATTGTTATCTTTCTCTATAATATAAATATGTATGCAGCAAGTTAACAATAACCAGAAATTCTGGTAGATATAGTTGATAGTTACCATGGAATTGGGTTTTAATTTCATATAGTAGGGTGCTTTATGTGTTTTGTTAATTTTAAGACCAATGTTTTGGGCTATTTGTTTAGGACCACGAATTTGATTTAGTAACTTGTTGAGGTCATAGTTCTATATTCATAATTCTTAGACGTGGTCTTATACTTATTAGTTTGTGCTAAAAGATTCATAATTTTAAGTGTAAAGGCCTATTTAGGACCTATTTATTGTGTGTTTGCTGGCCTGAGCCTGATAGCTTATTAAGAGATTTTTTTGCAGCAGGCTTTGTTAACAAGCTTCAGGCTAGGCCAAGCCACCCAAGCAGGTCCGGTCAGGCTAAAAATAAGGCCTTTAACAGGTAATAGGTCAGGCTTAGGCCCAATAATTATGTTACATGCTTGGCGTGTTTAGAGTGAGGCCTGGTTTGATGTGGCCTATTTCCATGCCTACCTGAGCCAACCATGAATATTGAGCATCATTTATCTTATAATGCTTTGAAGGGAGCAAATGGTCTAAGGACTATGAAATTTCAAGGACAAATTCATGGTGTTAATTTACAAATTCTATTGAATAGTGATAGTAGTGACAATTCTATTCAACTTAGAATTTCTCACTTTCTAAAATTGCCAATAGAACATACGCCTAAGTTCCAAGTATTGTTAGGAAATGGAAACCTAATTTCTGAAGGTTAGGTGAGAAATTTGCAAGTCAAAGTGCAATGATATGTTATTCAGTTGTTTGCCCTTTTACTTCCTTTTGTTGGCGCAAATTTGGTGTTGGGAGCCTCATAGTTAGCTACTTTGGGACCTTATGGAGCTAATTATAGTACTTTAACTTTTAAGTTTTTTATTACTACGCAATTTGTCACCTTATGTGAAGAATAGTCAAACAAGGCAAGTTAGGCAAGGTTCCATCCTTTTAAGGGGTTTCATCATACTCATGCAATTGGTGAAATGTTGATGTTGTAGCTACAATTACCTGATATTGTAAAGGACATGTTACATGGGTTGCTTACAAATTTAGATCTTGAATTAACATTATTGTTACATTCTTACAGAGTAGTTTTTGACACACCTACAACGTTACCTCCAGATTAGGACCAAAATCATGCAAATTAATTTGGTTCAAAGTTTAGAACCAATGAAAGTTAAACCATAGAGGTACCATTATAGTCAAAAGACATAAATTGAGAAAATGATGTAGGATATGCTTGATGAAGGCATCATACAGCCTAGTACAGGATCCTTTTTTTCTCCAAACACTTTGGTTAAGAAAAAGGATAAAACATGGAAAATTTGCACTAACTATAGGGCCTTGAATGCAATAACCATTAAAATTAGTTTTCCCATGCAAATAGTTAATAAATTGTTGGATGAACTATATGGAGCTTAATACTTCTCTAAATTGGATTTGAGATATGGTATCATCAAAATTTGGTGAAAACTGAGGATCGAATCGAGACAACATTCAGAGCCATCATGCCATTATGAATGGCTAGTGATGCCCTTTGGGCTCACTAATACTTCAATAACATTTCAAAGCTTCATGAACCAAATTTTTTAGCAACATCTTAGAAAATTAGTGTTGCTTGTATTTTGTCTGATTTTTTTGCTGTAGCGAGAATATCGCGAATTGAGGGGTATTTAAGGGTTTCCAAGTTAAGAAACTTGGATTATAATCCAAGTCACGACCCTCATACATTCTCTCTGACTTCTCTCCTCATTTTCTCAGCAAATCTGTAGAAAAACCCCAACTTTTCTCCGATTAAAGTTTAAAAGATCACTTCCCTTGTTCTTTGGTAAGTTTTGGAACTTTGTTCTCTATTTCTTTGGTTATATTTTATTTCTTCCTCTTCTAAAGAGAAACTCTTATGATATTCAGAAAGAACTTAGCCTTTTGAGTAAGATCCTTCGAAAACCCTTTATTAAACTTTCATTTTAAGGTAAGAAGAGCTCTATTTGTTACTAAGGAAGTGGTATGCTTGTATTTATAAAGATGTTCTAATGAAATGTATGATTTTAAGTATATGTTGGATGAAAACATGTTTTGTTATATTTGAAGCCTGTTTTGTGATGTTTGATGATGTGTATGATTTTTATTTTGACTGTACATGCATGTACATGGTGGAATGAGTCCGAGGGAACTAATTCTCGGCAATGATTGATTTATGTGTGATATAATAATGAACTAGAGTAAAAGAAAGATATAAAAGCATGGTGGATGATGAGATGAGAAATATAGAGATGAGATGAGAAATATGGAAAGAGAAAGTGAAATGAGAATGAAATATGATAAGGATGAGTATGGATAGTTCAGAGGTACACTAGGAGAGTAGAAGATGTAGATGACTGAGAAGTCTTGGGGAAATGAGGGTGGTGGATGCTCCTCTTGAATTGCGCAAAACAAATGAGAGTAGGAGCACCATAGGCCTAACACTCATTTCTTGACTAATACTCTTGCCATGCTTTTGCTAAAAGGGGCCGGGTCGGCACACGTCGTATCCGTGTAGCTGCAGCTATCTAGCCACTATCTATGCTAAGGAAGACCTCGAGGGATCCCAGGGGCAATGAAAGTGAAATAAAAATCTCAAGTATTAAGAAAGAGATGAAGAGTAATAAGTTGAATACTTAAAGATTATTGCATGAATATAAGTATGATTTTGTGACATGATTGATTGTTGTATTATCTTTCTTTTACTGTGTGAATGTATGCTTGGTAATATGAATAGAGACTCATCCTTACGTAAACATTTCAAGGAACCTAGATGATAACACCCACTGAGATGATTAGATTAGTAAATAGCTCTGTAAATAATAGACTGAATTATGTATTTAATGAGTAACAAAGACTTTGTTTCTTTAGGATTGCTATAGATGTAAATGATGTACCTAGTAATAATATTATGATCGAAATAGAATTAGCTTTTAGTGTCCCTTTTGATTTCCCCTCAAGTAGAATCCATCATACTCTTTGTGTATATATCTTTCCTGATACTGTGAGGACCCCAGCAGCTTTGACCTACCTGTTCATGTACCATGACCACGATCATCTTGGGAGACCATCTCATTGGACGTTTGAGCGGATCACTGATGCCTAGGTTACTGCAGACCCTGGTGATCTGTATCTCGGATCGGATGATGATCTCGACTTCGATAATATCACGATGATAGAGGGATGGCACGGGGACTACTAGTGTCTCTCTGGTTGTGTGATGGATATACTGTTCATTAAGACTTATCATATTTTGTATTTTGTAAATGTTGTAAAGTGAGTCCTAATGTATTTTGATGAGATTAGTCCTTTATAAACTCTTCAGAACCATATATTTATTAATGTTATTTCATGTTTCCTTTTTAATTTGTTTAATTTCCATGAATTTTCTATAAATTTTTATAAGTATAAAGTAAAATCAATGAAATGTTCTATAGTTACATGCTTCATACTCGACTCGCAAATAAATTTGAATTAATTATTCCTTTTTAACTAATAACTTATTTTCTTATGATTTTGTAGAAAATAAGTATGTTACATCTTTGATGATATTATGTTATATAGTTCATCTTGGTCTTCTCATTTAAGACATTTAGAAACTGTTTTACATATTATTAAGTTCACTACTAGAAACACGCGAACAAAGATAAAAATTATAGATAGATTTTTCTGTCTATATTACAGACGATAAATCTAAATTTTTATTTTATTTTTTTTTGTATAAATTCATCTGTGAAATCGTTTGTAATACAGACAAAAAAATCTATCTATAATTAGCCTGTCATTTGGCGTGAAACATTACAAACATAATTTGCAGATGAAAATTTTTAATTTGAAAGCTTTTTACTAACTTTTCATATAGCTAGTTATAAACAAAATTTTTTTGTCTGTAACTACCTTTAGTAGATTTACAAATAGAAAATTTTATCTGTAATTTAGAAAATTTTTATCAACTTTTCGTATAGCTCGTTACAGGTGGACAAATATGTCTATAAGTGAACATGCAAAACATTTCATTTCATTAAACGATTTATAGATGAAAATATTTTTCTGTACTGTGCGAAACACATCAAAACTGTGTCTCCTTCTTCTTCTTCCTCACTTTCCATTATTTCTTCTTTCTCTCATCTCCCTCTCTCTGTCTTTGTCTAGCATCTCCAATTTTTTGGCCTCTGTGAGTGGTTGGAGCATCCATTTGGAAAAGAATTTGCATCATTGTGTCCCTAATACAATACTCTAACTTTTAATTAGTTTAGTTTTTTAATTTTTTATGTATAATAGAGAGTTATAATTTCTAAGATAAAATTGTAGGACTAGAGATTATATGACTGGGGGGATAGGGTAGAGGTCTTTCCCGAACTTGATTATTGTTTTCTGTGTGATTATTTGTACCTGTGGAGATTGTAGAATAAGCATGTTGTGGAGTTACAAGGGGTGCACTCTAGAACGGTTTAGGATTATGATGTATGTTTTTTATGCATTGATTAATAAATTATTACATAATATATAGATTATGTGTGAAGAAAACTTAGACTTTTGTATTAAGTGTAAACATACATAAGGAAATGTTCATATATTAGGGGAGATAAGTGCAATTAGATATTGTTTCTTGTACTTGTACTAATTACTTTGTACTTATGTTGAGTAACTTCTCCATTACCCTCCAAGACAAAAAGTAGAATTTCCATTTATAATTTTGTAGTTTTTATTATATCTACAAATTGTGATAATTAGAAACAACAAGGAATAATTATACAAATAAACAAAAAGTAGAAAAACAAATAAGAATAAATATCATAGACAGAAAAAAAAAATTTGTAAGTTACAGACGGATTCAAAAATCTGTCTATATTCATTTATCGACAAGAATATTACAGACAACTCTAACCTATCTATAAATTTGTTTATAATTCTAAAGTCCGTTTGTAAACTTTTATAATTTTGTCTAAATCTGTTTATATTTTTAATATTTCTAGTAGTGGTTGCATATCTGTTTATATTTTTAATATTTCTAGTAGTGGTTGCATAGGCTCTTTGCTAGACTCTCTAAATGTTCCTTTGGGTTAAGAGAGGTGGATCACTTAGGTCATACAATGAGTGTTAATGGTGTTGCTATGGGTAAGTGCAAGGTTGAAGCAATTTTACAGTGGCTAGAACTAGTTGAACTTAAACAATTAGCAGGATTTCTTAGAACTATTGGATATTACAATAAATTTATAAGAGGTTATGCTACTCTTGCTACTCCTCTGTCAGATTTGTTGAAAAAGGATTTCATTGGACTCAAATAGTTAAACAATCATTTGACAAGCTGAAGTATGCTATAACTCATGCTCTTGTGTTAACCTTGCCTAATTTTTCTCAACCTTTTGTATTAGAAACTGATGCTTTTGGACTGGGAATATAAGCCATTTTGAGCCAACCACAACAACACTTATAGCTTATTTCTCTAAGAAGTTGTCTCCTAGAATGCAAAAACAATCAACCTATGCTAGGGAAATGTATGTTATAGCTAAAACATTGGCTGAGTTCAAACATTATCTTCTGGGACATCAATTTGTGATCAAAATGGATCAAAAAAGTTTGAAACATTTAACTAATCAATCAATACAAACTCCTGAGCAACATAAATGATTGTAAAAGTTTTTGGGATTTGATTTAAAAAATAAGTACAAATTGGGTAAAGAGAACCTAGCAGCAGATGGTTTGTCTCGTTCCTTCTTATTAGCTTGGTCAACCAAAATTTGGATTCATACTTGATTAGAGGCATTAGTGTTAACAGATAATATAGTTAGATACAACTAGAGTTATGCTTAGATGATAACAATTCTGATCATCAATTCGTATTTGATCAAGGAAATTATGGAGGAATTTCATAGTCTGCCTATTGGAGGGCATGCTGGAATTGCTTGAACAACAACAAGGATTAAAGAAGAATTCTATTGGCCAAGCATAAAGGAAGATATTAGAAACTTTGTACAACACTGTATGATTTGCTAGCAAGCAAAATCCTTGAATACTTCCCTTACTAGTCTGCTTCAACCCTACTAATTCCCAATCAAATTAGGAAAGATGTGGCAGTGGACTTCATTACTGGTTTGCCTAACTCTTTTAGGTATACAATTATAATGGTGGTAGTTGATAGACTATCAAAATATGCATATTTTTTTTGCATTGAATTATGATTATAATAGCAAGACAGTGGTTGAAGGTTTTATGTTGAATATTGTTAAACTACATGGGATACCTAAGTCTATTGTTTCCAATAGAGATAAGATATTAGCAAGCCAATTTTGGCAACACTTCTTTAGATTGCAGGGAACTACCTTAGCTATGTCATCAGTATATCACCCCTAATCGAATTACAAACTGAAGTACTAAATAAGTGTCTTAAGATGTATCTTAAATGTTTCACTTTCAGAATTCAAAGACGTGGTTCAAGGCTCTATCACGGGCAAAATATTGGTATATTACTGCTTTTCATGGAAGTTTTAGGATGACCCCTCTCAAGGTCATTCATGGTCAAGATCCTCCAACTTTGACTAAGTATAATTTGGATGATAATGACGCTCCACCCTTACAAGACTTATTACTACAGAGAAACAAGTTGATGGCTAAACTGAAGCAAAATTTGGCTTGTGCTCAAGATTACATGAAGATGCAGGTTGACAAAAAGAGAAGACAAACAAAGTTCCAAGTGAGAGACATGATTTTAGTGGAACTTCAACCATATAGGCAGCTTGCTTTATCATTATAGAACAACCATAAGTTGGAAATGTGTTATTTTGGGCCATTCAAAATTATGCAGAGGATTAGATCAATGCCTTATAAGTTTTAATTGCTTAAGACTACTAAAATACACCCAGTTTTTCACGTGTCTGTGTTAAAACCCTTCAAAGGAAATAATTTAAGTCCCTATGTTCCCTTACCCATGTTAACTATTAAGAAAGGTTCAATTCTATAACCAGTGGTTGTACTGGATTCTAGAGTTGTTATGAAAGGTAGTTTACAAATTCCTCAGATACTAGTATAATAGGAAGGTTTGAAAGATGAAGAAGCAACATAGGAAGATGTTGAGATTATCCAAGCTACATATCCTAACCTTAATCTTGAGGACAAGGTTCTTTCTAATAGATGGGCAATATAACGAGCCTAATTGAAGCATGTCATAACATGGAAGAGGAGCTAGATGATGTTGAGGTGGCAGCACATGTCATTAATAATGAGAATCAGAAGTTAGTTGGAGTGAATGGACATATTGCACATGATCTGAGAGAGGTGGGTGTGCAAAGAAGTGAGAGAAAAAGAATAATAAATTCCCTACTAGGAGATTCTAGATATATAAGTGGGGAAAATTGTGAAGGGTCCTTCTCTCTTTGATGTTTCCTTCTCCGTTTTGACTGGTTCTATCTTTGTTATTTCTTTCATCTATACTTGCTATAAGCCAATGATACTATAGCTTACCTTACCATTGTAAGAAATTCGATAAGTATAATATCAATACAGAATTTGATTCATAGTTTCATTGAGTTATTTTGGTTAGAACTATTTCATAGAAACTTTTGCGTTATTGTTGCTTGATTTGTTTTCTATGCATAACGATAATATGTATTTTTGCTATCTCGGTTACGTTTATTGTCAGGCCTATATATTTATATATATGTATATATTATATTATTCCTTTTAATTAGGTTGTAAATGCTTGAATTGTATCAACTTTTATATATGTTGAAACATAAATGTGTTAGCTGTATAATTACTAGATGAAAGTTATGCGTCTACAGTGCTGTTTAGTTGTTTATTTTGGTACATTAGTAATGGGAAACTAACTATTGTGAAACTAACTATTGTGAAACTAACTATTGTAAAACCTTCATTTGTATTGCCTTCATTATGAGAGAAATAAGAGTTTTGGTGCAGGATTTCTTGCTCAAGCGAGATGGAGTCATGCTAAATTGGACATTCTAAAGAGATCTTGCTTAAGCGAGATAGGTGATAGGTGTTGTAATTAAGTGAGAAATGTCTTAGATATAGGCATTTTTACACTTAATTCTATATAATTAAGCCCCAATTTTACACTTTAGTAGGTAAATTGAACTAAAGAGAACATCAGGGCAGAATGTTAAAAGCTGTTAGGAAATTACAATTTCTCGCTTGAGCTAGCATTTCTCACTTGAGCTAGAGACTCAACCAGAAGAAGGAATCTATTGCCACCTAAGCTCACTTGAGCAAGATTTCTTGCTCAAGCAAGACATTCACTGCCATGCACTGCTTAAGCGAAAATGGTTAGCTTGAGCGAGAGTGTTTCACAGAGCTGAGATAGCTCACCTGAGCAAGGGATCTTTCTTCAGGATGAAGTTTTCCCTCTCGCTTGAGCAAGAATTGGCTCCCAATCGAGAATCCACTCATCTGAAGCATATTTAAAGCGACCTGCAACTGAACTAGGGGGAGAAGACACTTTTCGGAAGAAGAAAATCGCAGAGCACTCAAAGAAGAAGAGTGGGAACACTCAGAGTTCTTAATATTCATCTTGTATCAATCATTTCTACTACTGAATTCTTGTAATGGCTGTCATGGACAACTAATTTTCTTTCTAGGATTGAATGTAATCAACACCATTTAATGTATTTTGACTCGTTCACTCCTATATAGATTTGATATTCAGTATTTTCAAATCTTGGTTTCTTTATTCTGTTCTTAATGCTTAAATATATCTGATCATTATGTTCTTGATGTTAAAATCTGAGTTCTAACAAGGAGGTATTTCTCAAACTTGGAACTGAATAAGTTGCTTGATGTGTTGATAATCTAAGAATAGATATTAATATGTTAATTGCCTTAAGACACCTAAATTTAATGTTGGATGACTTGTATTTTTAAGGAATCAGGGTATGATGATTTCATCTTAGAATTCTATATTTGAGGAATCAATTTGATGAAAAGTGTGTGTTGTAAAAAGATCTGCAAACTAGATTGAAATATATCTCTGAAACAACATAATACATAAGAGAGAGGTTGATGACATTCAATCCTAGCCTATAAATTCTGCATTAAATCTTAGTTACAGGTTTCATTTCTATTTCTCTTGCCAAATTAAATGAATTTCCAGAGGAACATATTTCAAAACCATTTTTGCTGTCAATAACTTAGTGACCTAGATACTTGAGAGAATTTAAATCTGTTGTTCCATATGGATATTACACTTACCTACCACCTTATTACAAGTTGGTTCTGGTAGTTACACTAGAATTCTAACAATAGGATAAGGCTACCCTAATTGTCTTCTCGCTCAGGCAAGAATAGCAGAAAATTGAGTATTGCCACTGTTTGATTTTCTCGCTTAAGCAAGAGCGCGCAAATTTAGAGGGGTATTTCCAAAAAATATGCATTTATCACCAAACAGTCTTTCCTCTCATTTTCTCCTTGTTCTCTTACCTTCAATTCTCAAAGGAAACCTTTCAAAGCTCAAACATTTTCTCAATTCGAGTGTGAACGACTATTCTGTTAGATCTAAGTAAGTTTCTAGAGCATAGTTCTCCAACTTCACTCTTTATCCCTTAATCTCTCTTTCTCAAGAGCTTTCTACCTTGCCATACTAAGAAGATATGAGTTCTTTGGGTGATATTTCGTAGTTGAACGCCATAGCTCTCTCTTAGGACTCATGAAGGGAGTGATCTTAGAAAACTCATTTTCAGGTAAAGGGAGCATACCTTAGATGACCTTTATTATTCACTTTGGATATTGTGATATTTGTATATAAATTTTGATTTAGCTGAAAATGGGTGGATGTATGGATAAAGAGTGAAGAATCCAAAGATGTATCCTGAAAGTTATGACTATGGGCATATAAAGTGACAACTCTGGAGTGGATTCAGCAAAATATAGTGAAAGTGTTCACTCTATGCACTCAAAGTGAACACTTTAGAGCCTGTGTACAGAGGAAGAAGTGAAAGTGTTCACTCTTTGGTGTGTGATTTTGACAGTGAAAATCACACACCAAAATTTTCAAGATTAAATCAATTATGGAGAAAATTTTCAAAGACCTTAACCTACCTCTCCTCCTGTATATCAATATCAAGCTAACATGAGTCAGCCATATTATAATTGGAATCAATAAATGTTTGTTGCAACAACACCATTCTTCAGTCCTCAATTTTCATAGCCTTATTTTCAAGCATCATATTCTTAACTTCAAAGAGGATAATAACCTTTACAAACTCTTCCAAAAAGAATGAATAAACTTGAAGAAAATTTGCTCCAATTCATAGGAAGTTACTCAGTCAAATTTAAAGAATCAAGAGGCATCCATGAAGAAGATGGAGATGCAAATAGGACAAATTTCAGAACAATTGTTAAATAGGAATGATGAGAGATTGCCTAGCAAAACCATGGTGAACCCAATAGAGCAATGCCAAGTTGCTTTCACAAGAAGTATGGTGGAGATTTCAAGTCCTAGAGCTAAAGATCTATAAGTGTCAAGCTAGTGACATTAAAAGAGTGCTTTGTGAGAGGCAACTCATGTAACACCTTAATTCAATTTTCCAAATAACTCAAGTTCGCAACAAGTGGGAATAATAAAATTTTCATTAAAGGGTTCCTAATATGTAGTTCAATAAAGTATTTCAAAATAAGAATGAATTACAAATTTTGATCAAATCATTGCTACAGAACTAATTTAAATACATCATAGTTTCCAAAAATAAACTTTCTAAGTCCTATAATAGTTTCATTCATCCCTTTACTATGCCCGGTGCTGATCGTCTAGTCACTTGAAAAATAAATGTAAGGATGAGTACTCTACACTATCAAACACACACAAGCATAGAGACTCACCTTGCATGTTTTCACACATTTCCAACATAATTCAAATCATACTTCAAACAACATACTTTCACACTTTTCAAACATTCCAAACGTTCCATTCCTCTCAACAAAACACTCACATGTTTGCACATCAAGTCATACACAGATGCACTCACTGCACGTTAGCCACGCTCACTGTGATCCCAGTTTCCTTATGCCCTCAATCTTAAGGAATTACTCAATTTCACACTATGGATGATCGTCGGATAGCCCTTGTTCCACGGATACAACGTGTGCGGAATTTGGGCCCTTAGTAAAAGTGTTAGTCAGAGGCCAAGTCAAGAGGAGAGTATGTGGCCTATGGTACACCCACGCTCACTGTTGGTGTCACCATCACCCTTTCATTCCCAAGGTATTTCTACCACCCCTATCGTCCACACCCTTAATGTATCACTGAACCATTCATAATTTTTCCAACACTTCAAACACAATCATATTCAACATACCATTCACACACATTCATCCACATTCTCAATCAATGGCATGTTCACACATATCAACTACATTATACTCAAACACACGATTTCCATTACCACCATATTGCAATTCACATCATTTGCATCAAACACATTACCCAACATCTACTACATTATAATTAATACAAAATTTCTATCAATCCACACACTTTCCTACGCTCTAACTCAATCACAATCCATTGTATAACTTTATAAACAAAATTTAAACACAAGAGATAGGGTAGAGTCCCCTTTACCTCGGAATGAAGACCCACAACACAAATCAATAATGAAAGTGCTCCCCACATGAATTTTTTTCCTAAACACATGAAAAACTCCATGAGCAACCAAGGAGAATAGAGAAAGGATGAAAAGTGTAAACCCTAGCTCTTTAAACTCACCTCCAAACATGATTCTAACCTTCAATTTAACTCACAAACGGCTTTGAAGGCAATTTAATCAGTGGAAAAAGGTTGAGAATTGAGAGAATCAAAAAAGTGTTTGAAGGGAAAAGTGGGAAATGAGTTTCCTGAATCCTAAACCCAGCAAATACCCTAGGATTCGTGACACTCTCGCTACAGCGAGACCCTTCCTCGTTGCAATGAAAATCTGAGACGAATCTGTACTCTGGTTTCTGCAAAATCTTGCTTCAACAAGACCTTCTCGCTATAGCGAGACAGCACCCAGAAACGCACCCTCCTCTGTTGCCACCTCGCTACAGCGAGGAGACTATCACTACAGCGAGAACACAACAGATTCATACCCTACGCCTAAGGCCTTCTCCCTACAGTGAGAATGCCCCTACATCACACGCTTAGCCTACATTTCAATTCAATCACAAGTCCTCATTCACCTTTTAACCATAATGCACAAATATATATACATCCACATGTATTTACACACATATACATTCACCACACAAGTCTAACGCACATCCAACTAATAATCGACATATTTATATTAATAACCAAATTATCATTACCAAAATTTGGGGCGTTACAACTCGCCCTTCCTTTAGGGAATTTTGTCCCTACAATTCAATCAAACTATACAAACAACTCTGGATACAATTCTCTCATTCTACTCTTTGTTTCTCATGTAGTATCTCCCTCATCACTTGCTCCATATCACCTTCACCAATGGGATATTCTTGCCCCTCAGCTGCTTAACACGGTGATTTGCAATCCTCACCAGGTACACATTGATGATTGCAAAGTTTACTAGGTTTTTAAGTAGTTTTCTAGGTTGTTTTTGATAGAAAATGTATTTTGGAAGGTGAAAAACTGCACAAAAATATATAAATATTCAATAAAGTCAATATTTGTCTTTAATAATTCAAATTGCGTGAATTTAATAGAATTCTGATGTAATTTTGTTAGTTTTGCAGGAGATTCTAAGCTAAGAGTCTTGAGGATAAGGATTGAAGAAGATTCAATTGAAGAAAGTGGAAGATTTGAGCTTAAAAGATCAAGAATCAAGTGATATGTGCTGGATGTAGCAACTTTGGGTGCATTGAGTTAACACTTTGAAAAAGGAAATCCGTGAAGATCAATCGTGTAACAACTCTAAGTGTTGAAAGTTATCACTCCAGCAACAGAATTCACGAATGGTCTTGTGCGTAAACACTCTTATTAGTGAAAGTAACTACGCCCAAGGCTAATTTGTCCATAAACCTTGTGCGTAAACACTCTTGCTAGTGAAAGTAGCTATGACCAAGGCTAATTTGTCTAGAAACCTTGCGTGTAAACACTCTTGCTACTGAAAGTAGCTATGCGCAAGGCAAATTCACAAAAAACACATGTGCATGGACACTCTTGCTATTTAAAGTGTTTACGCAAAACATCAGAATTTGGGAAACTGCTTTTAAGTGTCAACTTTGGGCATTTAAAGTTCCTACTTCGGCCTTAGAAGCTTCTAGAAGGCCTTCTATGTTACAACTCTCAGTGATTAAAGTGTCAATGTGGAAGAAGGCGGGAAAAGTATAAAAAGCGATTGGAAGTTCAGATTTGGAATCTTTTCTCATTTTTTTCATTTCCACACCTTAGGAGAGTTAGAGAGGGAGATTAGGGGTGACTTTCAAGCTTTGGACCTTGAGGAATTAGGGTGGGGATTGAATTTATGAAGAAATTTTGTAGCTCCTTTTCTCCTACTTTTTCTTTCTCTTTTTCTTTTAGGAACATGTTTTAATTTCTTTTTGTTGAGGATTGATGGATCCGATTTTGATATTGTAAATTGATTATGGATCTAGATTTAAGATCTTGATTGTATTGAACGTTTAATTCTTTCCTTAATGCAATTCTTGGATTAGCTATTCAATTGAATTGAACCTAGAGGAATTTTCATCAATGGAAGTTGAGTTAATTTCTCATATCTGAATTAAATGTAAAGGTTATTGATATCTTAGGGATAAGAATTCGTGATCTTGTGATCTCTTAATTTGTAGTGTTTAATGCAATGTTTGGTTGAATTATATATGAGAAATTAGGGTAGTTTAGTTAGACATTAGGATCAATGAGACAAGGAATTGTCCTTTTCTTACAACTGCCTTTCTCTCAAAATTTGCAATACGATCCTCCAGTGCTCGGTATGCTTTTCCTTGGTCTTCGAATAAGTTAGGATGTCATCAATGGATATGACCACAAACTTATCCAAAAACTCATGAAAGATTCTATTCATGTAGTCCATGAACACAACAAGCGCATTGGTCACTCCAAACGGCATCACCAAGTACTCATAGTGACCATAACGTGTTCTAAAGGCTGTCTTAGGTACATCTTCATCATTCACCTTGATCTGATGGTACCCCGATCTCAAGTTGATCTTTGAAAACATTGCAGCTCCTCTCAATTAGTTCATCAAATCATTCGATTCTCGAAAGCAGATATTTGTTCTTTATCGTCACTTTATTCAACTGCCTGTAATCAACACACATCCTCATGCTCCTATCTTTCTTCTTCACCAAAAGCACTGACGCTCCCTATGGTGACACACTTGGTCTCACAAACTGCTTTTGCAATAAGTCCTCCACTCTCTTCTTGACCTCTGCCAACTCTACTAGTGACATCCTATAAGGTGTCAAACAAATCAGGCTCGCTCACGGAATGAGGTCAATGGTGAACTCTATCTTCCTCTCAGGTGACAATTCTAATACATCTTTAGGGAAGACTTCCAAGAAGTCCTTCACCACTATGATATACTTTGACTCCACTCCACTTTCAACCTCCAATGAGAACATGACCATAAAGGCCTTAGCATACACTGTGTTCTCCCACACACCTTGACTCAAAAGCCTTGAAATTTTAGACTTCGACGTACCAAAAATCAATGTCTTCTCTCTGCAGCCTAGCAACACATGGTTGGCAGCTAGCCAATCTATTCCCAAAATCACATCCAATTGAGAAAGAGGCAAACAGATCAAGTCTACCTCAAAATCTTTTCGTGCACCATTATCGAACACCCTAAACATACCCAAGAGATTACGACCGATTTACCCATAGGGGTAGTCACCACAACATTGCACAATAATTCAGCCACGTACAAACCCAAACACTTCATACAATCCACGGAAACAAAAGAGTGCATAACACCCGAGTCAAATAAGACATCCAACAATCTGCCTTTTAGAACACATTTACCTTGAATTAACTCCACAGACTGTGAAGCCTTTGCTCTACTCATAGCAAAAACTCTCCCAGGAATACTCGGCTTTGGCCCTGTGCTTCCTCTCGACTCAGGTCTCTGGGTTGTACTCGTATTACCACTCATCTTAGTAGTCCATCACATATTAGCAGTGTGCCCCAACTTTCTGTAGTTGCCACAGTTAGTTCGTGGCTACGGGAAGTCCCTCAACATGTGTGGCCCTCCACACCTAAAACATTTGATTGGCCGTATGAAAGAGCTTGAACCTGAGCCACTCCTACTGCTTTTCTATTAAGATGAAGTCCCTTTGGACTGAGAATGGCTAGAGCTCGAATACGGCCCCTTCGAGAACGTAGGGGGTCTTCTATCTTGCCTCATTGGACCACTCCCCTTGGTGTCCATGGTCTTGCCCTTCGAATTGGCTTAAAAAATTCTACACTTGCTCACCAAAGTGGGCAAGTCAGTTAGTTGAAACATATTGATAGCAGCACGGATCTCTGGCCTTAGCTCATGCTCAAACTGAGCACACAGGTCTTCTTTTCCATCCTCATATTGATAGTGAGGTCAGTACTTTATCAGCTCTTGAAACTTGGCTCCCACTGTTAGATTCCCTTGCTTCAAATCAAGGAACTCCCAGGCCTTCTAATTCTTCAAATCTCGGGAAAAATAGTTTCTCAGGAAGCTTGTCTTGAACGCCTCCTACTGAATATAGCCACCCTTTTGTGGCAAAGTCTGATTGGCAAACCTCCATTAGTCTTCCGCTTCCCCACATAACATGTATGTGGCGTAGGTCACCTTATGTTCTTCCCTACACCCCATTGCATGGAAGAGTTTCTCCACATCTGCTACCCATCTCTAGGCTCCCTCAGGGTCAAACTTCCTTTCAAACTTTGGAGGGTTATTCCTAGTGGAGACAGACAGCCCTCGGTATTCAGTCGGTTCTCCATCTTGGTTATGCACCAAGGTCTCTAGAACTTGGGTCATTCACTCTAGAAGGTCGTTGGTGATTCCAGCACCTCTACCTCTATTGGTCATTTCTAATATAATTTTGCAAACAATTCGACAAACCACATTTTAACACATCATATCAATAACAACACTAGTAATTAAAGTAAATAAAACACATCAACACATAGCTTGGACACTTCAGCCCCAATACCCCAGTCCGATTTTGGATGAACTGCTCTGATACTAAAAGTATAACACTTTAATTCAATTTTCTAACTAAGTAAATTTTGCAACAAGTAGGAATAATAAAATTTTTATTAAAGGGTTCTCAATATGTAGTTTAATAAAATATTTAAAAATAAGGATATATTACAAATTTTGAATCAAATCAGTGCTATAAGACTAATTTAAATACATCATAATTTCCAAAAATAAACTTTCTAAGTCCTATAGCATTTTTCATCCATCCCTTTACTAAGTCTGATGTTGATCGTCTTGGTCCCATTAAAATTAAATGTAAGGGTGAGCACTCTACATTATCAAACACACACAAGCATAAAGACTCACCTTGCATGCTTCCACACATTTCCAACATAATTCAAATCATACTTCAAACAACATACTTTCATGTTTTTCAAACATTCCAAACGTTTCATTCCTTTCCACAAAACACTCACATGTTTACACATCAAGTCATACATACATGCGCTCACTGCACATTAGCCACACTCACTGTGGCACTGTGATCGCAGTTTCCTTATGCCCTCAACCTCAGAAAATTACTCAGTTTCACATCATGGATGGTCGTCGAATAGCCCCTGCTCCACGGATGCAACATGTGCAGTACTAAGTCCCCTAGCAAAGGTGTTAGTCAGAGGCTGAGTCAGGAGGAGAGTGTGTGGCCTGTGGTGCACTCACGCTCACTATTGGTGCACCATCACCTTCTCTTCCCCAAGGTATTTCTATTGCTCCTATCTCCCACACTCCCAATGTATTGCTGAACTATTCATAGGTTTTCCAACATTTCAAACACAATCATATTCAACATACCATTCACACACATTCATCCACATTCTCAATCATTTCATAGTATTCATTCTCAATCAATGGCATGTTCACACATATCAACTACATTATACTTAAACACATGATTTCCATTACCACCATAATGCAATTCACATAATTTGCATCACACACATTACCCAACATCTACTACATTATAACTAATATGAAATTTCTACCAATGCACACACTTTCCTATGCTCTAACTCAATCACAATCCATTGCATAACATTATATACGAAATTTAAACACAAGAGATAGGGTAGAGTCCCCCCTTACCTCAGAATGAAGACTCACAACATAAATCAATAATGGAAGTGCTCCACATACGAATTTTCATCTTAGACACATAGAAAACTCCATGAGTAACCGAGGAGAATAGAGAGAGGATGAAAAGCATAAACTCTAGCTCTTTAAACTCACCTCCAAATGCTCCAAACGTGATTCCAACCTTCAATCTAACTCACGAATGGCTTTTGAGGCAATTTAATAGGTGGAAAAAGGTTGAAAATCGAGAGAATAGAAAGAATGTTCGAAAGGAAAAGTGGGAAATGAGTTTCCCGAACTCTAAACCCCTCAAATACCCTAGGATTCGCAACACTCTTGCTACAATGAAACCCTTCCTTGCTGCAATAAAAATCTCAAAAGAATATGCACTCTAGTTTATGCAGAATCTCACTACAGCGAGACTACATTCAGAAATGCACCCTCCTCTATTGCCCTCTTACTACAACGAGGAGATTGTCACTGCAGCGAGAACGCAACAGATTCATGCCCTACGCCTAGCGAGAATGCCCCTGCATCACACGCTTAGCCTACATTCCAATCCAATCACAAGTGCTTATTCACCTTTCAACCATAATGCACAAATATATATACATCCACATGTATTTACACACTTATACACATCACCACACAAGTCAAACGCACATCCAACTAGTAATCCACATATTTATATTAAAAACCAAAATATCATTACCAAAATTTAGGGCGTTACAACTCACACTTCTTTCTCTTTAATTTTTTTTAATTTTTGGTTTTTGATTTTATTTTTCTGCATAATCTAAGTTTTTGGTTATAGGTAAGTTCTTTTGGAAGCAAAAGTACCAATTTATGAGGAGATTTCTGAGTTAACTTACTGGAGTGAATACTTTTGGCACAAAAAGTAATCATTATGAGGTTGCGCGTATACATTATATCCATCAAGATTAACAACGCGCAAGTACTTCTTGGTTAGAAGAGCTGCGCGTAACTACTTTTTGCATAAAAGTGGTTACGCGTAATCATGTTGAAGGATTTAAGGAGTTTGGGTCACTGGAACTTTCACTCTTAGCGTCAAAATTGGTTACGTAGAGGCTATATTTGACAAATTTAAGAAGAGAGTTGTTTGGAGGGCAAGTGTACTCGTCAAGAAGTAATAAAGAGTTCAAAAATAAGTTTCTGAAATATCATCCTATAAGGATTATTTTTTAATTATTAAGAATTTTCTAATTTAATTGTTTAGGCTTAAAGGATATGAGATGAATTAAAAATAAGAATTTAATTATAAAATCAATTATAAATTTATAATACAATACACGTCTTGGTTGAACTTATCAGAGAGGAACTTAGGGCATATGAGTTTTCTCATTCAATCTTTTATGCTATTTTTCTGTTTAACTCTAATTTTGATTTTCTTGTAATTACCAACCATTCATACAATTACTATTAATACCCAATGGTCATGCAATATTACTATTATTTTCTCTGAACTAACATCCCTAATGGTCATGCAAGATATTAATTCAAGAAAGCTTAAAGCACCTATAAACTTGTTAAATTAATAACAATTAGAAGAGAAAGATTGGTGTGGTCCACCTAATCCTTTGTCTCGTTTTATCCTATAGATCCATTAATTAATCATGGTACGGTTGCCTGACGATATAATTAATTAGGATTATATAATTATGTGCAATAAGATAAAAACTAAGTACAAACAGAAACCAAATTTAGATTCAAACATCAAAATCCCATAAATTCATGAACAAGAGTTCTTAAAGCCCCAACTGTGGACTTAGTTACTCATGCTAAAGGAAAGAAATAGATAATCATAGACAAAGCCATAGAGAAAAATAAACTAGAATGAGATGAGTTTTTGGTCGTCAAGTACGATCGCTCGAATCTCCAAGACCCACTGAGAGTATGTCAAAGATTTCGTGGAAGAGAGACGAGATGAGAGGTGTATCAGAGAGCAAAAGACAAGATGTTCAAAACGTCTCAACAGGATGGCTAAGGTCTCTCTTTTATAGGGTTTGAAAACCCTAAAAGCTCTTTATAATTGGGCTTCCCGCAATGAGCACAGCCGTGCAAGGCCTTAAGCATGACCATGCATAGGCTCGAAGCACCCCGTCTTTGTTGAAAAGGTCTAGGCATATTGATTGCTGCAAAGCTTTGATCTTGCATCAATTTGGGCCTAAAACGCACCCAAAATCCACTTGTGGCCCTTCATACTAAACTACATAATTAAAATATAAATTAGCATAAAATCCAAATAAAATAAAAATCAAACATAAATATATGAGCTATAAAAGAGGGCCTAAATATAGACTTATCAAGACTTTTGTTAGAGCACTCATTGTAAACACTTTTTATGAAAAGGGGGGGTTATTTCTTTCTTTACCTCTTGATACATGTGATGAATTGTATCATATTTCCTGCTTAACTAAACTAAGAAAACATAAAAATATGTATATGTTCATAATTGTTTGTGTATTAGCTTTTTTTTCCATTTTGTGATGAATAATTCAAAATCTTTCTTCCATTTCTCTATTTCTGATTTCTGAGTAAACGAATTGTTTGTGTACTTCTTCATGTGATTGTCACACTTCATTTTTAAAAATAAGGAGGTTCTTACCATTTTGTGCATATGAATTTTTAAGGTGAATTGTGAACATGATTGATTGATATTATCACCTTTATTCCAATGGTAAGAATTTGAGCTTTGTAGAATACATTCTTTCATGTGTAATTGATCATAATTTTGCCGCATCTTCTAGAACTTGCGTTATTTCTTGGTTGAATATGCAATTTTACAATTGTCACATATATGATGGAGGCTTTCTTTGATTGTGCCTAGTTAGCCTAAATGAACCATCCATTTGTGCTTGAAAGTCCTAGTTCACCCCCTTTAAGTTTAATATTATTTCCTTGATTTTTCCTTATTACAAGCCTTGATGAAAATCCATTTTAACCATCCAAAGGAAAAGAGGCATATTGAGTCTAATTAATGATAAGTTTAATACTAAGTTTGGGGTGGAGAATAGCAAAGCTATATGAGTTATGATTGCAAAGGAAATAAAAAAAACAAAAGAAAATATGTAGCAAAATGCTGTAGAAAAAGAAAATTAATGAAAAAACTAAAAAGAAAATAGTGAATGAAAGCAAAATAAAAGAATTGGAATTATTTTGCATAAATGTAACAATGCTTTTGACTTGAAAAAATTCTATTTGTTGCATAATTGAAGAATTATTGAAAAATAATGCAGTTCCATGCTAGTTTTAAGTTCACTCATTCAAAATATCTCTTTTCTTTTTGGAATTGCTTGTATTGTTTCCCATTTTGTTCAATACTTACTTTAACCTTCGCCCCATTATAACTTGTAAAAGTCCTCCTGATGTGTGATTGACTATATTTAAGCAGAGGAGATTGAAAATATGGGTAAGCATATTGTAGGGTGAGGTAAAGTTGATGATCTTGAAAGTAAACACTCACCTTAAACACTTATGAGTGAAAGGGAAACACTTTCTTAGGAGTGGTGATGACATCTTTCATTAATTTTCACATGTAGCTTTGTTGTTCATTAGCTCAGATTTGTAAGATTATGCATAAAAAGATTTGTTTAAGTGTAACTTTCATTATGATTGAATGCATGAATGATCTGTTGAAAGGATAATTGGAAAGAATGATGTGGAATGAATAATTCTGTACAAATTGAAAAAATATATATAAGATTTTCATTGTTGTTTTGATGATGGATTGATTGACCCCATTGGTGTGTTCTAGTTTGCTTGAGGACAAGCTAAAAATCGAAGTTTGGGGTGATGGTAAATCCATATTTTACTATATTTTTAAGTAGTTTTCTATGTTATTTTTGACAAAAAAAAATGTAATTTGGAAGGTAAAAATTGCACAAAAATATGTAAATGTTCAATAAAGTCAATTTTTGCCTTTAGTAACTCAAATTGTGTGAATTTAATAGAATTCTAATGAATTTTGTTGATTGAACTAGTTTTGTAGGAGATTCTAAGCTAAGAGTCTTGAGGATAAGGATTCAAGAAGAGAAAAATAGAAGAAAGTGACAAATCTGGACAAAAAGAGTGAAGAATCCAAAGATGTATCTTGAAAGTTATCACTATGGGTGCGTAAAATGACAACTCTAGAGTAGATTTAGCAAAATATAATGAAAGTGTTCACTATTTCTACTCAAAGTGAACACTTCAGAGGCAAAATCTAAGAGAAGGGTTGCACGCTTTGAATACTCAGAGTGAAAACTTCAGAGGAAAAATCCAAGAGAAGGGTTGCGCATAAACACTCTGAATACTCAAAGTGAACATTTTAGAGGCAAAATCCAAGAGAAGGGTTGCATGTAAACACTTTGAATACTCAGAGTAAACACGCACAAGTCTGTTAGAGGGAACACAATTACATGTAGCTACTATCAGCATTGAGAGTGATCACTCTAAGTGCGTAGTTACTATCAGCACTAAAAATGATCATTACAAAGTGCTGTCAGGAAAATACCTTGTGCGTGGTTACTTTCAGCATTGATAGTAACCACGCCAGAAGCATAGGAATTTTATGAAAAGCTAGAAAGTCAGTATTTTTGGAATATTTTTTCTTTTTTTTTCTTCATTTCTACACCCTAAGAGAGTTAGAAAGGAAGATTGTGGGCAACTTTCAAGCTCTATACCTTGAGAAATCAAGCTACGTATTAGATTTATGAAGAATTTCTGCAACTCCTCTTCTTCTACTCTTTCTTTCTCTTTTTCTTTTAAGAACATGCTCTGATTTCTTTTTATTAAGGATTGATAGATCTGATTTTGATATTGTAAATTGATTGTGAATCTAGATTTTAAGATCTTGATTGTATTGAACATTTAATTCTATCTTTAATGCAATTCTTAGATTAGCTATTCAATTGAATTAAACCTAGAGGATTTTCATCAATGAAAGTTGAGTTAATTTCTTAGATTTGAATTAAATGTCAAGGTTATGGAAATCTTAGGGATAAGAATTCATGATCTTGTGATCTCTTAATTTCTCATGCCTAATGCAATGTTTGATTGATTTACACCTAAGGAATTAGGGTAGTTAATTGAATATTAGGATCATTGAGTCAAAAAATTAAACTTTGATTAATCTAGTGAAATTGATCATCAATCCATTAAGTAACTTAAAGTTCAGATCTCATTCAGTTTTGCAATTGATAAATAGGTGAAACCATTCCTAACTTCATTCACACATCACCTCATTTCTAAACTCTGTTTAACTAAACCTTTGCATTTTATTGCACTTTTTACTTCAATTGTTAAATGATTCAAAATCTCTCCAAATTTATTTACCTCAACTAGTTATTGAGTTGTGAAGTAGTAATTGAAAGAACTAATCCCTGAGGACAATACTTGAGATTCAAATGAATTCCAAAATTTATTACTTGTTACAACTACCTAGTACACTTGTTAGTTAGCGTTCTCTAAGCTATGTGACACTCATCCTTTTTAACTTCGTATTCTTTTAAGCTCCATGTCAAGCAACTCTTGTAAATATTATTAAGAGACAATTATACACACACACACACACACACACACACATATATATATATATATATATATATATATTCAGAATTTTATAATGATGTCCCTTAGGTCCTACTTTATCATTAAGATGTGAGTTATCTTTATTTTTCATTGATCATCCTAAGTTACGTTTCAATTCTTTTTAAATGCCTAAAATTTATACAGGTTTTAATTGAATAATATGTCACAAATTCTTCCCAAAAAAAGATTTTGACATTTATTGCAGGTTCATCTCACCCATTATCTTCTTTAATTGTGTGTGTATGTATGAAATATGTGGTTTGAAAGTAATAAATAAGAATATGCAATTTTAATATAAATATTTAAGGTGTTGAATATTTTTTATGACTTATTTAAATATAAATTTTATGAATTTTATCGATACATACTTATTTATATAATTTAATAGCTTATTTGTAATGAGGCTTAATAACTTATCATTGACCTCAATACAAAATAGAACATTAAAAAGACTAATAGGTCAAATCAAATTTTAAAAAGATTAGACTAAACTTAATAAAAATCTAGGATAGATAATAGGTTAGACTTAACTTTTAAAATTATTAAATAAGTTAAACCTATATACGTGAAATCCAACCTATTTCTATTCCTAACAATACAAATAACCAAAAAAAAAAAATTTAAAAATTAATTTTTTTACCTGAATTATATAATTAAAAAACTTAAAATACAAAATTTATAGAATTAATATAAAATAGGTTGACTCTAAAAAATATTTATTTTTTATACACGTCTAAATATAAATATATATATATATATATATAAAATTAGGTTACAAGACTATGTAAGATATGATTAAAAATAAATATTAAGAAATTAAAAATAATAATTTTTTATTAAAAATTATATCATTAAATATTATGAATATATGAATAATATTTAATTATTTTTAATAAAAATTTAATACACACAAATTATTATTATATGATTTTTCTTGTCATTTACTTATTTTTATTATGACATACATTAAAAAAGAAAACACCTCTTTTAAAGAGTTTAGGCCCTTGAATTGTTTTTATTTTGTAAAATTCTGACCCTTTTCTCACACAGGCAATGCGTAGCCCACTCATTAGTCTTTTTTTTTTTTTTAAATTTTTTTTCATTTTTTAAATTAGGAACTGTAAACCCTAATCCTAAAAGTTTACCGTCTTTCATAATCAGTTCGTCACCGTGCCACCGTTTCCGTCCACCAACGGCGCCGCCGTTCTCATCCGCCAGACGAGTCCCGGTGCCTGCTGTTCATTATTGTTCATCAATCTTTCCTTCCCCACGCAAGTTGTTGGAGCAGTACTAGCGGGCTCCTCATGATTTTTACACATTGCAGGTTTGGATTCTATAGATGGCGATTTTTTAGGAGTTGAAAGATTTTCTTTTTTGTTTTTCTTTTTCTATCGGTTTATGAGGTTTTGCAATTTGAAGTGTTCAGTTTTGGTCGCCGGAAATATGACTTTGAATGGTTAATGATGCTCCCGGATTCTTATATGGTAGGGATTTTGTTTGGTTGAGTGGAGTGTTTGATGTTGATCGTTTTTGGATGTTCCCCATATTTGAATGAAAGAAAAAAAATAATTCTGATCCGTTTTGGAATTCCCTGATTCTGTTATGTTTTTTGATTTTAAGTGTAGTGTTGAAAATGAGATATCCTACTTTGAATAATTGTGATTTTATGTTGGGGCGGAATCTCTACCAATATAAGTTTCTACTTCTATTCTGTTTGTTCCCGTTTCCCTAAACCCCTCTTTTCAGAATTCTAGCTCTCAAGAACTGAGTGAAATATTTAATTTCTTCCATTGGAAATGTTTGGGTTGCCATGCTACTTAAGATTGTTTTTTCTGTGTTGTCCTACTACTGCTTATATGTGCGGGTAAGAATGGCTGTATTTTCTAATGTATTTTATGATTCTCCAATTATGACCTAGTTAGTCACCTCATCTTCTTGCCTTGCCTCGTTTTTGCCTTACCCCCTGTACAATTATAAATCACAGAAACAATTGAAAAATCTTTCTGTTTTTCTTGGATAGCTTTTAAGTCCTTCATTCTAGGTGCTATCATGTCATTCTAAAAGAGAGACATATGTGGTAGTCTTTTATTTTATATTACCTATGGTTTTAGTTATTCAGCAATTTCTTACCAGTTACCTCTAAAATCTGTATGGTTGATAGTCGAAATGCTTTTCAGCATTAGCACTGCTACCTGACTTGCTCTCAGCTTGGAGAACTTTGGGCTTTCAATCAATCAATGTTTGTCCATTTTAGTTTGTGGGTAAAATAACTTGGCACTATCACCGGTGCTTGGGTTTCTGATTGGCCATGGCAGATTTTCTGACCTCTACTCACCGAGCTAAGTGGATTTTCTCACCGCAACAGCTGGTACTTCATTTGTTTCTGTCTTTGCTATTATTTGAAGTCATGATTCTCAGTCACATTTGTTCTTCCACTAACAGTTTGGTCTAGTTTTTTTTGCACAAATTCATAACATTGCTATAGAACCAGACACTATTTTTGCAAATTGTGAGGACTGCTGTTTTCAAAATTGAAAAGTGGGTTGGGTTAATAATTTCAGTTTATTAGATGTTATAATTAACTGATTTTATGTAGTTGGTGTATGAGAGGGGCATCAAGGAAATAGGAAATTCTATTTTCCCTTACATTATGTGTACCATTATCCGTTTTCATGTTTTTATACCTATGTCTGTTTTAGGTTGAGAAATATAGAGCTGCTAATCAAAGAGCCAAACAAATTCTAGAGAAGGTATGCAGATTTTACCCCTGCCTTATAGACATAACTGTGGCCTTTGCGGGAGACTGCTTTTCTCTTATTCCTTGCAGGCATAATATTTCATACTATCATTTGAAAGTTTATTATCTGGTTGCTGATAACTATTGATTGTTTTAATAAGTGTGGAGCAACTCTAATGGAAATAGATGTTGATGGTTCATTGTCGTATCCTGAATCCCAGATGACTGCAAAGGACAATGGTAATGTTATTTCTGGAATTTTGGCTCATCTTTTTGTCAATATGTGGATGGCATTCTGTTTTTAATTTTTAATTAATTGTTTTCAAAGTATTTCATTAAGATTTTGTTCCCCTTGATTGTTTGTGTGAATTTCTATTTTCTACTGTTCACAAGGGTAGTATTTTATGTCAGCTGAAAAGCATTCTCGGACAAAACCTCTTAGTGTTGAAGAAGAGCAATGTATAAGAGTATTTTATGAAAACAAGCTACAAGAAGTATGTAAAAATTTCCACTTCCCTCATAAGATACAGGTATGCAAGCTCTTCTCCAGATATTGTAAATGTAATTGTGAAGCTTTTTGTGTTAATGAGATGATTATGGTGGCGATGTTTTCTGTTGTCAACCTTTTGAAATAGTTTATGATATACAGGCAACAGCCCTTATCTATTTTAAAAGATTCTATCTGCAATGGTCAGTGATGGAACATCAACCAAAACATATAATGTAAGATTTGTTTCAGTCTTATGAGGACCTCTAAACTAAGGATGTACTACATTTGTTTTTTTGGGCAATATTAAGTTGGAATAAACTCTTTTGTCATTATAGTGAATTCATGCTTAATTTAGTTGAGGATGTTGGTGTTGGTCAGGATGATTGCACAAGGTGTACTGCTTGTGTGGATTAGTCATAAGCTTTCTCGTTTAATTAATCTTTTTATCCTTTTGAACAAATTACTTATTTTTTATGTTAATGTTTGATTGATTTCCTGTCTAGCTGTCATATACTTCATCAAAGTCAGTGTTGGATTTGCATGTTTTTTTTACTTTTTTAAAAAAATTATTTACTTGTTAACTTCTCAGTAACTCACGTTGAACTTTTTGCACAGGTTGACCTGCATATATGCTGCTTGTAAGATAGAAGAAAATCATGTGTCAGCTGAGGAGCTTGGTAAGGGGATTTCACAGGATCATCAAATGATTCTCAATAATGAGATGATAGTTTATCAGGCATGGATAGACCTCAAATAACAAAGTGATCTATGTCTTTTTGTTTTGTTTTGTTCATCTATGACGTGAAACCCTTGTTTTGCAGAGTTTGGACTTTGATCTTATTGTTTATGCACCCTATCGCTCGGTTGAAGGTTTTATAAATGATATGGAGGTTTGTCTGGTTTGGTCTATGAGTATGATTTGCCTTCTTTCAACATTTTTTAATGATTTTTTTTATGGTGGAAACTGTTATTGTTTGCTTTAACAGGAATTTTGCAATGCTGGTGACGATCAGCTTCAAATGCTCAAGGTACTAATCCTATTTTCCAATCTAATTGTTGAGCATGAGGAGATGGGGATTCTTTTGCCTTATTATTTTATATGTTGGCTATTTCTCTGGTTGATTTGTGGGGTGGGGGGGGGGGGGTGTTAAATCAATTAATTGGGAACTGCACAGCTTGCAATTTCTGTCTAAACTGTAGATGTTCTCCATCCATTTAACTGTGTTTTACTTGAAATATAAATATAATGATTTTAAAAAAAATATAAATATAATGATTTTTTTAAAATTTATATTTCAATTAAATGAAATACTGCCCTCAAAAGTAAAGGATATCAAGTCATTCTTTCTCTCTCTGTCTCTCTCCCCCCCCCTCCCCACACCCACACAAACACAAATAGGGCATATCAAGTGAGAAGTTTTACGGGCTAATCTTGACCATTCAATCTTACATGGATGATCAAGATTTTAATTATTCTTTGTTCGCCTGATATGGGTAAGTGTATATACTTAGTGATTGTTTCCTCTATTCCCTTTTCTCATGGAACAATAATTTTTATCTGTTTAACTGTTGTTCTTCCCTTATTACAAGAAAATTTGTGCATCCTCTTCACTGATGTCATGATGTTTAAATAGCTTCTTGTCCCATGATATATTTTCTCCTAATGTAGACTTTGCAAGATACAGCAAGATTGGAAATTGATAAAATGATGCTCACTGATGCACCACTTTTATTTCCTCCTGGGCAGGTATTCTCAGAGTAATCTGTAAATTTTTGCAACTCCCTCATAGCAGTGTGTTGTTTGTTACAAGTAGCAGCCAAAAACAAATAATCTGTATCACAATTCACAACTTAGACAATATCTGTGTGTGTGTGTGTGTGAAAAATTACAATTTAGGAAATCCTGATGAAAATAAATGAACCAATTTTGAGAAAGAGTGGTCACCAACCATTAATCACTTTATTTAAATTGAATAACCATTTTTAATTTTTAATTTCAGTTGATTGTTCCTAAATTGGAAATATGCTTGCCAGGGTTTTCTAAATCATAAGGATTAAGGAGGAAAAAAATCATGGCTATACTTTTCATAAATGTTGAGTTGCAACAAGACATTTTCTTATCAATGTCCAACTTTGTTTTAAACCTTTTACGTCAAAATCTAACTAAATGTTTGAGTCTTTTGATGCAGTTGGCCTTGGCTGCTTTGCGCAACTCAAATGCACTCGGTAAAGTTATTGACTTTGATAGGTACTTGTTATTGCTTCCCATGTTTCTTTACAATAATTTACTCTGACCCCTCCCCCTCTCCTTTTAATTGGCCTGCTCCGATGTGATCTTGTAGTATATTCTTTGATCTGAATTTATGTTTCTGCTGAGACATTCACCCTTACACTGCTGCTTGCAGTTATCTGAGCAGCATTTTTTCCCGTCAGAATTCCATGCATACAATGTCTGAGCTTTTTGAATCATTGAATGCCATTGATTCTTGGGTAATTTTTTCTCATTCTTTGACTGAATGATTGATGTATAGTTCCAAATCAACACTTTGTATTAGCTGGGAATGCGGTTTTTACATGGACCATTGTGGCCTTGGCAATATGCAGGTTAGAAAATACAAAAGTCCTTCGGAGAAGGAATTGAAGCATATCAACAGAAAACTGAAGTCTTGCTGGGGTCACAGCTCTCATGACGAGTACTTTTTTACCCTTACGTGCCTGTCCTACACATCCAGCCCTTATCCCCACTACCTCAGAAAAATGTTTACAGAGAAAATTTCGTGTTTTATGATAATTTTGGATTGTTTTACAGGGGCAAAAAGCGGGAGAAGAAATCAAAGCACAAGTCCAAAAAGAGTTCAAATGAAGCAACATAACATCTCTTGTCTAGCTATATATTCCTTTCAGTTGAGCTACTTATCTTCTGAATTTTGGATGGCAATTTTTATGTTTCTGTTTGGACATGAAGGATGATCTGTTGTCTATATATTCTCTCATCCTAGATCCAAGAGCGTTAGTGAGTCTGATTTATTGATATTGTTACTACACTTATGGCCCTCAGTTGCTGTTTGTATGATTTGTTTACGCTCAAATGAATTTATTGCCTCAAATAATATGGTGTACGAAAATGCTTCAATTAATACTCTGTGCTCACGTGGTGTTTTGAAGTGTTTTTAATATTTTATTGTTGCAACATTTCACTTCTGGAGATGATCAACAGCTAATTCTTTTTAAACTACAAATCTTTTCTCCCACAGTTCCATTTATGCGAGAAGTTATTGATTATGATAGTCAATCTTTTCCTCCACCACTCTTTAACGATGGATCGATCGTCTGAGGTATCGGTGTACGCTTGAGAATCACAATGTAAGTTACGATCATGAGAACATGGTAGGAGAAGGCGTTAATAAATCCATATGTTAGTACTTGTTTGTATTTCATTAAAATTTAAATGATTTTTTAATCACTTTTTTTCAACTTTGCAATCTATTGGTCCACCTTTGACGTTCAAACCCTAAAATTGTTTTAGCATTTCAAAATACATCCATCTATTGTTTTTCATGTTTTTTTTTTTTTTTTTTTTTCATGTAGTTTTGCTACAGTCATGTAAACCTTCTATTAATTTGACAAAATTAAAGAAAGGTTTCTTATTTTAAAGTGACGTCTGTATATTTTCTATTTAATCGTGTCACATATTAGTACCCCCAAGTGGTTTTTTTTTATGGGACAATAATGTTAAAAGTAGTTCGAAATATTTTAAAGGCGGGTTTTTATTTAACAATCATAACTGCAATTTTGGATGCATTTAGGTATACAAATTTAATTAAGTGTTTAATAAAAAATAATAGAAAAATTTATGACATACATTTAATCATAAAACTTATTAAAATAAGTTAAAAATGACTTATTTTTATAATTTATAACAAAAAAACTGCTTAAATCAAGTTGACATTTTTTTTTTATGATAATTATAAAATATTTTTATAAGTTGTTTGCGAGTATTTAGTCCCTTAATCTTTTGGCTAGTAATAGTTGCATCATTTTCTGGTTAAGCCAATAAATCTCAACAACAATTATAAATCAACAAATCAAACATATATTTAGACCCAAGACTTTCGAATTGACAAAGAGGCTGGTATAAACGATGAAGTTTATCTTATAGCTCGTCACTTCAATTGTTCCAAAATTTTAAAAACACTTCCATCTTTATGAATAATTGATTTCAAGATTTCCAACGTGGCTTATGAGGAAAGAAAAATTAAATGGTATGAAAGTGAAATTACCTATCATTTACCAGTTTTGAATAAGTATCACAAGTCATATTTTTTAATTTTAAAAAGAAGAGAATTATATATTATTTATAATAATAAATATATTAAATTTATGTTAATTTATTATTTTATGCAATTTATTTTGATAAAAAAACTTAAAATATATTTATTTAAAATAAAAAAATTATCCTTTCTTTCACTTCCCTTCAAATTTTTCTGTCACAAATAATCTAGAATAAAGTATATATATAAAAAATCACCTCCATAAATAAAATTAATAGATAAGTTGAATTATTTGAGGTTATATCATTTCTAAATAACGAAGAGGGAGATATTTTTTTATAAGATAAGATTCTTTTGGGTAAATATATAAGATAAGATTATTATCATTATTAGTTTGATCAACTAAGATAAGATTATTTGAATATGGTGTTTTTAGGGCATGGACCAGGAACAAAGCTAAATAATCCATATAACTTATGTAGGGCTAGCTAATAGGCCAGCACAGGCCCAGATAGCCAGCTTGGTGCAACCTAAAATAAAAATCTGGATTGGGCCAGCCTAATGACATTGGGTCCTTCGCCGCTCGACGAATGTTAGTTACCGTTCCCGCACGGTGCAGGCTCGAAAGTTGAACAGAATCCTTCAAAATGGCGTGCTTAGTTTCCACGAGCTTCGTCGTTCCTCTGCGCTTTTCACCAATGCTATCACTAAACAAGGTACTTTCTTTGTGTAGTACACATAACATAACCCAGCTTTGTTCAATTTGGTTCCGCTCAAGTTTTGGCTTTTTAGAGTAAAAATGGAATGGAGTAAAGTACCTTTTCTCATTGCCATAAACCCATTTTGGTTCCACAATGTGCATAAGCATCCACTCTTGTTCCTTGGCTCTAGTAGTGAATTTTATAATATTTTTTCATTTGGCTGTAGGCTAATTCAAACTCAAAGTGCACCAATTATTTATATTTTTTATTCTATATGATATTGTGCAAATGAATAATTATTACTTTTGATTACTTACCAACAGGGACTGCATCAGTTAGATTTTTCTCTGAGTAGATTTTCAAGCAAGGCAACATTTCGTCCAGGTTTTTCTTTTCGACCGCTCGCTTAATAATTACCATCTACTTTGCCGTTAGAAACTTGATTTATAGAACTTTTCACTCTTTTTGCTTTATAAATGTTTTATAACTTTGATTTGATTTTCTATGCCTACGTCGGTTTGGGATAAGATCCTAGCCCTGTTTGTTTTAAATTTATGAAATTAATTCTCTTATTTTTCAATGAAAAAACACATTTTAATGCAAATATGGAGTTCAAATGAATTTCGTCAAACAATTATATTCAAACGTTAAAGATTAATTCAGCAAACCTTAAACCAAATGTGCTCATGGTTTCTTGTTACATTAAGACAAAGTCACAGTTCACAGCCAAGATTGTGGAATTTTCGCCCCAGTAATGAATATAATGTGAAACTGTCAAATATCATTAATCAATATATCAAATTTAAACCTGCAGCCTATTTAATCATTTTTGGGTGTCATGTTGGCTTCTTCGAAGTAAATCCGTGCTGTTAGGGTAGAGCAGCTTCATCCATTTGGTTGGATTAGAGCTTTAAATCTGCATCTTAATTTGGCACTTGCTTTTTGACATGCATCGAAAAGAAATGTCTGTGGGAGGTATTATAAATTTCCAGTTTATGGAGGGAGATCGACCATGAGGAAGAAGAAGAAGAAGGATATAAGAGGATAAAAAGAAAAGCCAAATCTTGTAAATAAAAAGGTGAAGCTCACCTATCTTGTTCTCCCTCAGTCTTAAAAAACAAAGTGGAGAACAGACATATTGCATTTTAAAACCTGCCCATGGTTTAGCTTAGCTTAGATTCTTTGAAATGTACAAAATTACAATGTTCTAAGCTGCAGCCTGGGTTGAAAACTTTCTGCTTGGGAGTATTTTTTCAGAGTTAATTGTATAGTAATATTGCTTATGTCATGGCTGCCTCAGACCAGAATTTACTTCAGATTTCAGAATTATCCATTCTTTGTGGGGTTAATTTTCCCTTCTAGATCTTTGTTGTCTTCTTTCACCCCTGTCCATTAGGAATTTATATGCATTTCAGAAAACATGCATGGGGAGATACGACAATGGATATGAGAAATTATAAGGCAAAACTGAAAGTTAAATGATTTTATCTTGTTAGGTAATGTTTGGTTACACGAGTACAGAAACATGTTGCTAGTATATTCATACATATATCTTTGCTAGCTTCAACTTCAACTTCAGGATTCAAACATATGCAACTTTTTGGAGTTTTATAAAAGGCAGAGTTTTTTGTTTTGAATAATTGCATCACGTTTGTACTATAGCCTTGTTAATCTGACAGCATATACTATATTTGCAGCTCAAAAGATTCTTGGATCTTGCAGTTCAAATAAACGTGTGTTATCCGGGAAAGGAAGCTGCCAACGTTGCTTCATGTCGCACACGAGATTTCTACATGAAACTTGTTCACACAACTTGGATGTAGCTTATTATACTGAGATAGTTATATCTGGTTATTGGGTAGGACCTGATGCTGATGATGGGTGGGGATTTGTGGAAGCTGTAATTAATCAAATGAATTGATCTTATTTGTTTTAGATAAGAGTTGATAGTGCTTCATTCTTATGAAATATGTAAGTGGCTGTGTGGCTCCTCGGTAAGCTGCCTGCGGTTTCTATTCTTCAAAGGCTTCATAAACTAACCAGTCTTTAGGAAAATTGAGAGTATCATGTATAAAAGAATGCTGGAGAGGTATATCTATTAAGGCTTGATAGATGGGTTTTACTCGGCGTGCACTTTTTGATTTGCGCATTATTATAGCCTTTTAGGGATCTTGTCCGAAACTGTAGTTGACTAAGATTGAACTTTGTGAAAACTTGTTTTTCAGATAGGCTACTGAAGTTGACTGAGCTTGTACCTTGTGAAAGTATCTTTACCTCTCCATCTATGCTTCTTTACCACTGAATTTGAATTCGTCTGAGTTCTAGTTGAAGTTTCAACCTTAAGATTGTCAAAATTCATTTTGTGGGCGAGGTTAATGACTCAACATGGCCAATGTTAAGCTGTACTTACAGAACAGAAATGGAGGCAGGGTTAGACCTACGTAACCAAATGAACTTGACAGCGTAAGAGTTAGACATATTTAAAATTTGAGCTTTGCTATATACTCGTACATATCTTATAATTCTCTTTAATATTTTATAAAATGAGTATTAAATAAAATAGTGTAAGCATCTGTTACTTTAAAAATATGAAAAAATTTAATGTATTTTTTATTTAGTAATTAAGAGAATTTTAAAACTAAGAAATTTAAAATTAGGATCTATTAGCAAGAAGTCATGAACAATTTATGAATCTCTAAATTGTTTTCAACTTATACTTCGTATAACTTATTAAAATAAGTCATTTTTTCTTATTTCAATAAGTTTTATTGCTAAACTTATTATATAAATTACTGTTTGGAAAAGAGTTTATCAAATAAGCGTAAATAAATAATTATTCAAACTTACTTTTATTCTTAAAATTTACCAACATGTGTTGCATTAATCCTTAGGTTAATTTCCCTTTGATAGATTTTACCAACATAGGTCATGTTAATCCCTTAGTTAACTTCATTACATTTAACATAATTTTGGAGGTGACATCTTTAGTGACTTAAGTGGCATAAATGGAATGTGTCTGCGTTTGCATTTGAAAACGCAAATTTCCAGTTCTTCATTTGCTTCGCGATTCTCTTTATCACTCTGAGCCAAGAAATCACAATTTGTTCGGCAATGTTTGATAGCTGTAAGTGGCTGTGGAATCGGAATGTTAACTATGTGGAATCAGCGCTCGAATAAAAGCATCTAGCAGGAGTGAGTTGAGTGCAGCTAGTGTTGGAACAAGGTGTCATCATAGTTGGGGTACTACTCCCAAATGTGGGTGTCGAGGAATGCGGTAGTGTACACCTTTGAATTATCAAGTGTTAGGATTGTGTAGTCCAATTTAACTCTCATCTCACTGATTCTTATTTAGTCTCTTATTTAGTATTTTTAAGAGATTTTTCCTTTATTGTTATTGTATAAGTAATACCGTATAATGCTTTTAAACAAACTCTTAGTGAATTAAATAATTTTTTAATGTGATTGTCGCCGTGGATATACATACATTATGTACCGAACCACGAATTCTTGTGTTGCTTTGCTCTCTTTATTCTTCTTCTATTTGCTCCCAACACCAAGAATCCAAATATACCATTCTCTGGGGGAACTACAATACAAGCTGGAAAGATCAATACCTCATTATGTTATCTAGTATTCATCTACAAAATTGCGCCTCTAGCTGAAGTACCGAGTTTTTTTTCACAGGAGAGAGAGCCATATTGTGGGTATTCATTTCTTGTGGCGGGATGACAGTGATGGTAAGAAATGACATTTTCAGCTCTTCTTTTATATGGAAAAAGGTAAAGTCAACAAGTTGGCATTGAATGAGAACAATGCATTTGTTAAGGCGAAATGATATTATGTTTTGAAAATATGTATTAGGTATTTTTCTTTTTTACTTAAGTAATTTCCAATAGCGTTAAATACAAATATTTTATTAAAATAAAATTTTAATTTTAATTAATAAACAACATAAACAGCACCTAAAGAATAACATATAAATTTTATCACTTAGGTGGTTGGTTGGCGTTAAATTTGTATATATTAGGAAATGATGTGGGTGGAAGACATTTCTATAGGGGTAGATAAGGATTTACTAGCATATGGATATGGTGTATTTTTGAAACTTTGGTTTGAGCCATTACTGCAACGTTCTGCTACTCTGGTGGGTATATATGTGTAATTTGTTGAGTATTTTACCATTATTCCCTACGTTTGGAATGCAATTTGAATTTGTACGAAATTTTACACTGTTCTTGGCCTTCTTTGAACATGCTATATTGTCAATGGCATACCATAGGAAGAATAATTTTGTATTTATAATCCTTAATTCCAGCAAAATGTTGTTCCATAATATATAGTTCTACAAAAAAGAAGAAGAAGAAGAAGGTATTCCTACGAATAAATCAAAGGTTTGTTATATTAGATAGATATATATGGATCGAATTCAAGGCAAACTATAACCCCTATGTACGTGGACTTCCATTGATCTGCACTCGTTACAATTCTTGATCAAAACATTAATGCAAAATATATGTGAAAGTGCCGCCACTGAAAGCAACCCCTATATTCATATTCTAAACATTGTTAACTATCTATTTGTGTAGTGTACAAAAAATGAACCTCGTTTACACAACATATGTCCACTGCACATAACCAAAAAGGATATCAAATCCAACAAAAAAATTTGTCTATGATAGTCAGCCAAAAAACTTATATCCTAAACAACCCTTTAAGTCTGCTTTCAGTTCCCTGCACTTCATTAGACCTTACCTAGCATGAGATGTATCAACCAATGATGAGTTGTCCACTGATTGTAGACTTGATTAGGCAGAATGATGTTAAGGTGCAGGGTTTAGGTGTGTATATTCCTTGAAACCTAGTGGCCCCCGTTATAGTAGTGGTATCAGATCTTGTGGCTTATAACCATTATTTGTTTGGATAGAAATGAGGTGGAAAAAAAAAGATGGATGGAGATAGGGTGAAATTAGAGCATTTTTCTTGTTTGTTGAGAATAGAAATGGGAAAGAGAAATAAATAACTATAAGACTCACTGGAAACATTTCACTCCATTGCTACCAAGATTGAAATACGAACATTATCAAGACAAAATTCTGGACCAATTTTCCTTCTTTCCGAACCCAATAATTGCTCAATGCTCGCCGTTTTTTCGTTCCCTTCTAAAGAAGGCAAATACCTATCAACCAAAAAAAGAAGACGACAAATACCCACCACCACCTGATAATAAGGGTTCATTCATCTTAAATAGTTAAATCCTAAACACTAAATCTTGATGATAATTAAGGGATTATTGACCGAAAACTATGGATGGAGAAGGCCTCTCAATGTATGTCAAAATTCATAAACCAATCGTGTTTAACAAAATGAGATAATAATATTAAGTGAAAATAACTAACAAGTAGGGGTCTGGGGACTTGGTTTCTTGTTATTAAGGTCTTGCTCTTTTTTTTTAATTTGTAAGTTTTTCTTGTTTCATAGTTTTTGCCACTCTAATTATTTTTCTTGGAGTATGATCAACGTTAAATTTTGTTTAAAGTTAAAGTGGTTACTTAAAAATATCACATAATTTTTAAAAAACTCACTTAAATAATGTGTTTTAATTATAATTATGCATCTAATGGTTTAAATTTATCCTTCTCATATTATGTTAAATAATTTTTACTTTCCGTTATTTTTTTTCTGTATATAAAAATCAAGATGCTTTTCGTTTTGTTCTATTTCACTAACTAACTTATTGTTTTGGTGACCGAAAAGAGATATATGATATAAATATTATATAATAGAGCTTGAGTTAACTTTTTTTTGGAAGCAAGTATTTAACGTTAATAAAAATTAATAAGTTAAAACAATTTTATAAATATATCTTTTTATAGAGAAATTGAAAGGATCCAGATGTATTATTTGTATATATAATTTTACAAATTATTAAAAAATTGTGTGAGTTGATTTTTGGAAGTTAAGAAAAGAGTTATGCAATAATTATTTTTATTTGAGAATTTTTAGATGAGAATTTAAGGTTTTATAAACTTTTTCAAAACTCATTTAATTATATGTTTTTAACCGTCCTTTTCTCTTCCCTTTCTTACTTTTTAAACTCTTCATCATTCTCTCTCACACACACATTTATCATTCTCAAAACACAAACGCCACTTTTTACTTTTCATAAGAGTATATATCTTATCGCATACTGTACTGTACACTTATATAGCGAACAGAAGAGTCTTTGAATTTGTTTATAATCTATAAGCTTATACAATTGGCACTGTTTTGGATCTGCGCTTAATTTGTCATGCTGTAGCGGAGGGAGAATGCAAACACGTGAATCTTGTCCAAATCATCATCTCCCTTTATTATAATCTTCACTTTTTGTAAGTTTCAGTAATCTCTTCACTCTTATTGATGTTTACATTGTACGATTTGAGTTTGAGTGTAGCCAAATAACCATGGCAGAGCCCTAATTCATTAGATCGAGTTCACCTTTTTGTCCGATTTTATCTATTTTGATCTCATAGTAATCGATCAGTGCTCAGTTATATATCCTTCGCGTAATTTATTTAACGAATCTAAGATTAGAATGTAGAATGAATCTAATATTTCAATTCAAAACAATATATTCTTAAAAATTTGATGAAAATCATATGCAGAGATTGCATGAAAAAGGTCACCAGAAATCACGGTTACTAAATATAGGCTTGTATTAACCGATGCAGCTGTTCTTCCTCTGCGCGCGTCTCGCATTCTATGCTGAGGCTTGTATTTGCGTTTGGCTTAAAAGAGTAAATGATTTCAACAGTGGCTAAGCCTAAGGAGAGATTAGTTGCCAGTTTTCAATCCTAAATATATTTGCTTCTTCTTCTAAGTATTTAGAAATAAGGGTTTCTTTTCCCTCTATTTAATCAAGCAAATAGTCTGATTGAGAGAATAGAAACCTTAACTTAAAATCCATTTATAATAATCTAGATTCAGGAAATTGAGCAGTTAATAACTGATTTGGAGAGAATCAAGATTAAATTGATTTGTACAACAGTGAAGTCCAAATTTTATGTCTTCTCTCTAATTTCTTATTTCTTTGTTATTTATATATATTATTAACTTTCTGGCAGTCTCTTCTTATGGTTCAAAAATCTGGTGTTCATGTTTTTATTTTGTCTAGTCCTGCTGCTTGAGTGGTTTGTATTTGTTTGTTTTGCCCCTTGCTAATCAATGCTGTGAACATTTTTAATTAAACACTTTTTTGGTGAGCTTTTAACTAAACATTTAGTTATATAATCTGGATTAATTCCATTTCTTGGTTGGAATTTTATTACATTTGATTTGATTTGTATTTTATTTTTAAAGTTAATTTTTGTTTTTTAATTAATACAGAAATATTAGATTATTTTCTATTTTGAAGATGCCGTGAATTAAACGGTAATAATTTCTTTTATAATTTCCTTTACAAAGTATTAAAAATAAGGAACAAAATAATCAAAGTTACAATTTTTTGCAAATATTAGTGCAACGATATCAAGTAAAAATAAATAAAAATCAAACGCTAATGCATTTTGGGTCTGACAGTTCCAGGCCATTTCCTTTTTCTGCATAGAAAGAAAGAAACAACGCAGCATAATTGCTTCCACATCTCATGCCGTTCAGAGTAGAACTTGAAGCGATGTTTAATGATATTTGGGTGCTAATATTCTCTTCATCTATCATTTTACATTTATATTCGACCTCCTTTCTTTGGAAATTGCTTTTTTTTTTTCATCCGATTGAGCTAGCAAGTTTTTTTGAGTAGCACATTTATTACTGTTAAGTTTGATTGATATTATGTATTAGTTTGGTATCTGCGAAAAAAGGTTATTCAAATCTACTTGTGTGAAGCCTAAAATTGTGTTTGGATGAAGTAATAAAAATTTTAGAGATTTTAAAATTTTAAAAATTTAAAAATTTAAATTATATCATTTTAATTTGTATAATTTTAAAATATTTTGTTTGAATAGAATAGTTGATTTTCTTTTATTTTAAATATTTTTATCTGGATAAAGTAATTTAGTTACTTACATTCTTTTAAAAAAGGTAAAATTAATTAAAAACATAAAATTTAAATTATTAAGTTAACTACAACTAAATAAAAATATGAGTAGAACACACAATAAATAAAAAAAGAATTATAAATTCTCACTTTTTTTTATTAGAATTTGAAATTCTTTAATTTTAATCTATTAAAAATCTCTAAAATTTTAAATTCTTTAAAATTAAGTATCCAAATAATAAATTTTAACTCAAAATTATATTTTTTTAAAAATAAATTATTTAGTTAAAATATCTCGTTTACGTTCACTTTAAAATGTAATAGGCAGACAGAGGTGGATGTTAAGATGCTAGCTGAAAAAGTAATGATGGGCAGTCATATGATTCAAGATAGACACAGATAATTTGGTGGTAAAGTTATGACCAAACTCGCTTTTTAAAGTTATGACCAGCTTATTAACTGAGCTAATTAATTTTTATTCTAAAAGCTTAAATCATAAAACATATAACTCAACTATAATTAGACACTTGCTCGCTGTCGATCCATAATCATCAGTTCCCAATGGTTTCTCTAAGTCTGAAATAATTCGGAAAAGAACCGTGGAAAAAAAAGGCTAACTACCAAGAAATGGATAATGAAATTTCGATTAATCCAGTGGGCTCGTAGTATGTATATAGTCTGTTCAATAAATATCTGATATTTTTTTCTTATCCACAGCAATGATTAGATGTTTTAAGAACTGATTAGTACTGTTCATGTAACAAAAGAATCAGCACGAACAATATATCATAACGTGAAAAAATGACTAGAGCTGAAGATTTCATTTCTACAGATGGGGGAAGATCGGTGGAAGAGAAGGTACATTCGGAATCAGGGTTGAAATGCCATTTTGGTGATGGAAATTTAAGAAGTTTCATAGAACAAAACAATTAACTCATGCATATGAGAAGCTTTCAGCTTGAAAGTTTGGTGTAAACTAATTAATGTGTTAATGAAATGACCATAAGAATTTATAACTTGGACTGATTTACTATCATGTCATGTTATAGAATCTAATTTTCAGAGTTTCTGCATGGAAAAGTGCCACCACAGTTACAAGCATTCACTAAATTCCACAAAATTAATATTAAATTTGAAGATGAACAGTTATTGTAAGTAACAAAAAGATTGCAGCCCCTAGAAAAAGTGCTCCAAGAAAATCGTTATTTGTGTAGAATATGTGCTCCACTTTTTGTGTTGAGGTTCTGCAACTTATATGGACAACAGCCCATGATCCTGAAAAAAAGGCACATCTAACGCGGTTTGCCATATTGGTTGATAATTGCCACTCTCCACTCCCTCGAAAGGAATGCTTTGTGCAGGCAGCAATATTTTGATTGATTGCAAGCAAAGGCAAAATAATTAATATAATCAGAAGTTTATGCAAGGCTGTATGTACGTACGTCGTCCCAAGTTATATACACATACATGTTGTGCTTAAATATTACTTTTTTATTATTTAAATTTTTGTTATTGATATTTGACCAGACTTGTTTAAATTTAAAACAATAACTTACAAGAAAAGATTAATTTGAACTAACAAATTAGTTTTTTAAATTTGATGAAAGGCTGCTTACACAAAATATATATTTAGTGAAATTTATCTAAAAGTAAAGGTGAAATTTGATCGATCATAGTGAGGAAGTCAAAATAATTAATATTTTTAAGGTCATGAAACATGTATTGTTTATCTGCAATAAATTTATTATTCATTTTTTTTTTTGAATTTGTATCATTGATTTTTGAGCTTTAACTGCTTAAATTTAAAACAATAAACCATAAACAAATGTCATCACAATACCGCAATACATGTGTATGAAAAATTATGAGGTTTTGAGGTTCAAAAAGTTTTGTTCAAAAACCATAAACAAATTTCTTAATTTATCAAGAGAATTTACTAATAAAAAATTTATATACTTAATAAATGTTTTACTTTTGTTTTAAGGAGCCATAATTCCTCTCCGCTATTACAATGCTCTGCCCTTAGCTGGCACGTTATGAATCCCAATACCGCAATTTCGTGGTCGGAGCTAATGGGAACACTGTTCATTTCAAAGTGTTCAACTGTGCAAATCTTCCATGATTTATAATCCGTTACTAATTTTGATGTATGCAGTTATTCTATCAAGAAATTAAACCATATTTTCATTATGGTAGTACATAAATATAGCTTGTCTTGTGATGGGTTTACTGTTTTCAAAGTAATTAGGCCAACTATCCATCATTGCATTGGCAAGGATGGTTCAAAAAGTTTTGTGATTTCTGGACGACCTTCAAAATATTAATTCTAAACCGATATAAATTCTTTGGTTTTGAGGTTTTCATCCGTTACAGTGTCAAATGTAAATAATTAAAATTCCACGATCCTTCTAATATATATATTACTTCTTCCTCATCAGAATTTATCAGTTAATGCTGGAGAAGTTTGTTCTGTACAAGACCTCAGAACTCACGATGCTAGTGTATGCATATGTGTCAGAGAGTATATATAAGCCATTAAGGTAATAGTTGAGAAGTGGTCCCAAGGGTTTGTAACAATCTCAGGCCATATCCATACTGAAACCCTAATTCCGATCCGACAGAAGTTCAAAGTGAGAAGGACTTTGCTGTCAACTTTAATGGGACTTAGTTCATTTGAAATATAGTAGAATTCAGGCATGCCTGAGATATGATTCGATTTTCACGGTTAATTATGCACATTTAAAGCAACGAGATTGTGGTCCCCGGTTCTAGGGTTAGAAAACCAAAACCTAGTACATGTATGTGCCAGTTTATTTTAGGACCTTTTACTGTTGCTGACTAAAAGTTTATTTGCATTTGGTTGTAAGCTTAATATTGTTCTTCGCTGTTAAACCCTCATTATGGCAAATGCTATACTAACTGCATGATGTATAATTAGATAAAGAGAAATTGAGAGATCTGTCACAGGCATAATTGATCAACTCATCAATCAACTTTTTCTTTCCATACTAGATGTGTATTTTAATGGAGGGAAGGCTTGGTCATGAGGATTTTGAGCACTAAACTTGTTTTCTGTATAAACAGTTTACTAGCGTTCTAAATTATAGTGATTGACTCAAGATGCAGGACAATAAATTACATCACTACGTAGGGAAGTTGTAGTTCTGGAGCATATGAATGGTTGAAGGAATCCCCGGATCAATATGCCAGATTAGAGAGAAGAAATTTCTAGTGCAGTAGTGCTAAAATACAAGAAAAGGAACCATAAAAAGAACTAGAAAAAGGATGAGAAAATCAGTTTCATTACGAGTTGACTTGTCCTTTCAATTCATTTCAAAACTTCGCTGGATTTGGACTGTATAAGCTGGATTTAAAAAGTAAATTCATTAATGATATGTCTTAGAAAAATTTTCCTCTTAGTCTTGAACATGACGATCATATTTTTCCAAGGATAACAAGAAATCTACTTTCCAATCTTCATAATAACATCATGGCAAATGAACTCAATATTTCAATATGATGCAAATACCTGATAAAAATACCTGTGCAAATTAACACAAGATGAATCAGATCTATTTTATCAATGAACCACTGCTACTAATCATAGAAAATTGAGAGCTGCAGGAATTAATTGGGTAGTCTTTAATAGATATACAACATTAGAGAAGCTCAATACAATGGGACACTATTTAAAAGATAACTTAAAAAGGGAGTCCCCTTAATTATTTGACAGGATGTATATATAGTTGCAAATTACCTCACAATATCCAACAAAATTAGAAACCTTCTTTGTGTTGTACCATGTTTGATCTTCAGAAAGACAAACTATATGTTGATCTAGAAAGATTTGCAGGAGGGTTTCCAACTTGTTAGTAACCCTACAGATCGATTTGAGTTTGCTGCTCAAGTTGTGTGGTTGTTTTTGTTGGTAATCCTTCATGATTTTCTTTGGTGCTATCGAGCCTGTTCTTAGTCATTTTCTCCCTTTCAAGTTGCCTGTATTTATGCAAGTACCTTCCTATAGCCTCAGCATAGTTGTCAAACCCTAAGGAACTTAGAGCCCAACAGATGTCATCTCCATTAACGGTCTTGCGATTCTCCTTATGACACTTGTCAGATGCTTCACCAGTCACAAAACTTATGAACTCTGTCACACACTCTTGCATTAGTTGTTTCCCTTCTTTGGAGATCTTTGCACTTGGAGGGAGAATTTGTTTCATGATTCTACCCACATTTGCAATGGGCAATGCTCTATCTTGCTCATCCACCATTTTCTAAAGTCAAATAACAAACTATTTTCTTAGAGATTTTGATTATACACACCTGTTTTAAATAGACTATCTGATTACACATGTGTGTGTAAGTGAATGTGTAATTTTGTGAAACACGATTCGAATGTCACATGTGAAAATGTTGGTATGTTTATTGTGATGCTAAACATTAATAGATCATATCTAAGTTCTCCCTTTTTATAAAGACATGACAATAAATCATGCTATAAGAGAAAAAATTGCAATAAAAATATGAATTGATTTAACATAAGTGATGATGAGTTTTTCAATCTGACAATATATAATCCGTCTTAACTACTGTGTTTTTCAAAAAATGAATTTATTTAAATTTTAAGAAATTAGTAATATTAGTTATAGTTGAAGTATAACAATAACCTAATTTCTCAAATTTTTTCTTTTTTTCGAAATGGCTAAAATTTAAGACATAATTTTTAACTTTTTTCATAAATACAAGCACACAACGTATTCTACTGAAAAAAAAAAGACATCAATGTGTTAGATTAAGGGTATTTATATTATGCTACTTCCTCTCCCTATTAACATTAATTTTGTTTCGTGTCGTATAACACATCAAAACATAATTAGGTTCTATTAGAGATAATTTATTTTTGTACAGCTTATTTGAACTTATTTTAATTCATATTCATAAGCACTTATGTTATTATTTGGATAAATTCATATAAAATATTTATGTTTTTCTCAAAAGTTGATTTAAATTTATTTTAATAAGTTATTTAGAGGAATTAATTTTTAGTGTTTATGAACTTTTTCACTCATACTCTTATCGATTTTAATCTATCACTCTTTTTTTTTTTCGTTTTTAGACACACAAAGGAACTTCTACATTGCTTTTCAGTCCTACCTTTAGAATGACTTGCAACATGTCGTGCGTTTACATTTTTATCCTTCCTAGGCCTATTATTTATAGCACGTTATAAATATTTTGTCAATCGTTACTATTTTTTTATTCATTTGCTTTTTCACTTGTATACATGAAAAAGAAAGTTTTATTCTAAATTACAGGTAATATTATTTATTGTTTTCTTTGTTTCTTATTAATCATTTTATGAATATAATACACATTAAAAATATAATCAATATTTTTGTTTGCATTAAAATCTTTTTAATATGATATTTGTTATTATTATCTTTCTCATTTATAATAAGTATTTAAGTGTTAAGTATTCAATTCATTCTTAGAAATTTTAAATGTTTTAAAATTATAAATATGCGAATGGTGGGTAATTTTTAAAATTTTTCATCGTAGTCACTAGTCTAATGATACTCATTATGTTTAATTTGTTTTCAAGTTTATTTTAGTCATTGTTTGATTTTAAAATTTTTCACTTTTGTTTTTTAAATATAAGTTTATATATAAAGATGCGTATCCAAACAATTTTTTTATATAAGTAATTTTTAAAGTATATATTTAAATACAAATAGCCCTTGAATTTAAATACTTACAACTTAAGTTTTTATATCATAAAAATTTATTAAATAAGTGCTTAATTAAATTATTTATTTAAATAGAGCTTAAGAGATATAACAACAACAATAATAATAATAATTAATGGCGTATATATGTGGCGGTTTTTCTGAGGAAATCCACTTAAAAATGTGGAACTTGCCATCTCCTTTCTATTTTGGGTTGGAATAAAGGTGAGTAGAAGATTATAAATCATATGTTATACACATGTGGCCGGAACTACTATTGAAGAATTTCAGTTTTAGAATCGAAGGCTTATTAATTAAGGTTTGGTCCCCACTGCCATTCCACTTATATCCATATAATAATAAACACATACACCAATGCCCTTAATTTAATTATTGGATAATATTATAATCTTATTATTCGTACTGCTCACATAAGTGGAGCACATTTGTGCATTTTCATGTTCTGAGACAGATCCGACCTAAACAAACCTATAAAGAAGTCTCTAATACCATAATGTTTTATCACATAGCTCTTACTTTAGGTTAAATTATGTTTTTGACAATCTTTTGTGGCAATAGCATTTCTTCTTTTATAAATTCGAATTCGTTAGGTTTTAATTTTTTTATAAAATTCCAGAACTCTTTCTAACTTTCATATTGGATAAGTCAATAAAACCTAATTGATGCTTAGATTCTCAACATTATGATTCCTATATGAAAAGTTTCGAATACATCTCATTATTTTAATACGAAATTATTAAGAATGCAATATGGTATGCTTAGACGCATAAAATAGTAAATGGACCGCTTATACGTAAAGATGTTAGGGTCAATTATATATATTTTCATGTTTCTTATAGTGGTTTTGTGATCTTTTATTATTACTATTATTTATGAAAATTGAAGTTGATTCGCCTGAGGGTTTTGTCGGCATTAGTGATAATATGTGTTTCTATATCTGTACACGTTGGACATTTTTTCAACCTTATGGCATGATAGATTGGCATATTAATGTAGTTAAAAGTTAGTAGAATATGTATGTGGCTTGATTTCTGATATCAAATTATCAATTATATGGTAAAATTATTCAGGCTAAAATAACTAGAACTTACTTTCCTTCTATACAGAGAACCTTTAACGTGTGTATGTTGATATTTGTGAAATTATCAGTTCTAACAAAATTAAAGAAGGAAATATTTTTACATTTATTGATAATTATTTTACGTATATATCTATGTTTATATGATGAAATCAAAAGATTGTGTCTTTGATGTATCGAGTATGTTATCAAGTCGTAGTAGAAAACCAAAAAATTAATGAAAAAAATTTAAGATTCTTAGAAGTAACACACAGAAGGAGGATGTTTTTCTATTAAATTTTCTAGCTACTGTGAGAAGCATAGTGCACTAATTATTGGTGCATCTTATACCGCATAACAAAGTGGTTTGGTAAAAAGAAAGAATAAAACACTATTTGATATGGTAAATGCAATGATATCAAATAATGTCAGATTAACTTATTTATAAATATGTTAGAATAAGCATCGATTGTATGTCATGTAGCTAGGGAACGTATTAAACCACCGGCAATCTTGCGTTGATGGCTTAATTTGGACCTAATGATGTCAATTTTAAAAATATAAATTAAATAAATAAAAAATTAATTTACTGACTAATTAAAATAAGTAGGCTAAATCCTAAAGGTAGTTTAGAAGTGCGATCAGTCAAGGCTTAGGCTTGAAAGGGGCCCAAAGTAAAATCTGCATTTTGCTTTCATGTGGAAAAAAATTTATAACTTTTAATTGCAGTTTGTAGTTAGAAAAATAGAAAAATGAAAAAGACCTTTCAATTTTTTGCATCTCACTTGCTATAAATGTAGTTAACTTCTTAACTTCTCTAAACTCAAAACTTCATTTAATTCTCAAATTCCATTCTTCTTAGCATTAAAACTCATGGAGAATTTTAGTTTTTTTCAAAAATTAAACAGTTCTTGAGTTTGTCAAATCTATAGATTGCTATCCAAATATTTTAATTACTTATAGATTTATTTTTTTACAGTCTCAAAAACTATAGTATTAGCTGAAAGAATCTTTTTAAAGTTAAAGTTGATCAAAACCTATTTAAAGTCATCAATGTCACAAGAACGGTTGAATAATCTTATAATTTTATCAATTGAGAAAGAATTTTTAGAAAATATTGAGTTAATGTTATCATTAATGATTTTACATATCAAAATATTCATAGAACCTATTTTTTATAATTTTTTGTGTTTTTGAAGTTAATTATAACATAGGAGTTGTTTGATTGAAAAAATATTTTTTTTTGTAATTTTATTAAAAAAAATTATATTCTCTTAAAAAAGTCGTATTATTTTAATAGAATTATTGGCATATGCTTTTATTATATTTTATAATTTTTTTGTAATAAGCCTAATTTTCTATTTTGTCTAAGACCCTAAAAAGGTTAAGAATAGGCTTGAAATAAGTGACGTGGTTCAAAATTATGATAGACCACCAAATATTGGAGTAACATGAATGTTAAGCTTTCTAAGAGATCATTCAGATCATAAAAGAAGAAAATTAGAATAATAACTTCAAAAGGTATCATTTTAGAAAGTGCTTAAAAAATTACAATATTTATAAACTCTAAGTCTGTGAATCTAATGTCATGGTAGAATCAAGAAATAGTGAATTTGTTTAAAGAAATTTGAAAAGCATCATGACAAGCATCATGACAGTGGAAATCAAAGTAATTAATGTAAAAAAAAATAAATCTATAACTCATAATTTTATATAATAAAAAATATTTGTTTTTTTTAAATAGAAAACTACACTTTACTTTCTTTATGTATTTTTTATTATTATTTTTTCAACATTATTTTAAGATTTTATTTAAGAGTTTAAAAGATTAAAAAGAAAGAGTTTGAAAGGAAAGAGAAAAAAACAAAGGAAAAAATTAGACTCCTCCCTTGTTTGAATATTTAATAGTAAGAGAGAAGAGTAAATGAGATTTTTAATTTTTTTCAAAAAATATAAAAAATAAATATTTTCTCTCTCTAAAGATTAATATTTTAAAAATTTCTATTTTTAATTTTTATAATTATTAAAAAAATTCACTCTAAAAACTAACACTTTTTAAAAAAAAAAATTTTTATTTTTATTTTCTTGTTATTATTTTTTTTAAAATTAACATCACACTATTTTAAAAATATTTATTGTTTTACTACTTGATTCATTTAATTATTAAATTAAAGAAAAAATTAATAGATAAAATCTTACATTCATCTCATTTAAATTTGTTAAGCAAGCAAAATAAATAAATATTTATTATCAATCATGTACTCAAAAACACCTTTTGACAAACTCTTTTTTGTAAAAGATCTTTGACATCCTATGTTACCACTCCTAAATTCGAAATTCACTTATAGGATAATACATTCATAGAATAAGGAATATAATTTTTTAGAAATTATACTTCAACATCCCAATCAACAGAATAACAAAGCCTTGAGGGCATTTTCATATAATAAAAAGAAAATTACATAAGTATATATATATATCTGTGGATCTTAAATAACTATATTCATCTGGATCTGAAAATTTAGTTTATGATGTACAATTTTATTATCTTGAAATATCATTACTGGAAGTACAACAGTTCTTTGTTCTTTTGAATGAAGTTGCAGCAGTAAGTCCTATGTGTGTTTAGGGCAGTAAGGCTAATTCGACGATGTTGTATTCAAAAGAAATAAAATAACATAAGAAGCTGGTGTCTATAGTGAAGATAGTTCAAATTTCACAAATAACCAGATCTAGAAGATAAAGTTATAAAAGATCTAATAGTATATGTTTTTATGGAACCAAATGAGGGTGATGAACCAGAGATTTATTTTAATGATGTCTAGACTCCTTCGATCCTTCTCTCACATTTCTCTCCATTCTAGTTTTAGTTTATCTTCCTCCTCTCCCTCAAAAAATATACTACTATATGATCAGGAAAAACAATCTCTTGAGAATACTCCAAAACACAACCTCTTCGACGAAGAAGTTCACTTTGAAGAGATTAACCAAAGCATAGTTTAGACATGAAAGAGGGATCCATTCCCGTAGCCTTAATCTATAGGATTCAGTACAAGGTTATGAATTCTTGTGCTTCTACAGTCCTCCTCAAACCTCAGAAAGGTGAGACTACTTTGTTTATCACTGATATGAAAAAGGCTACCTAGAATCATCAAGTGGAATGAGGTAACTCTTCCAGAGAAGTGGGTTATGGACAAGGCTACGCCTTGCGTTCCTAGGCGTGCGTCTCAAATTCAAGAAATTTCTCAGGATAATTCTGGGAAAGTAGAAATAACCTTCAATAGGATAAATTCTTTCTCCTCTAGGATTGATGCTTTTAGCAGACAATCTAATTTTGCCTTTGTGAGGAGATCTTTCTCTTCCAAATCCCAAATCTTTAGATCCAAGATACCCAGATTTGTATCTCATGATCCTTCTCATATAAACCTACAGGGTTTGGATACTCTTCTAGTATTCCTAGAACTATTTATCAAACTTCTGATAAGGAAGAATTATTCCTCCTTTAATGAGTCTTATGATATTGTCTCATCAATTTATTATAGATAAAGAAACCCTTAGGAAAGATTTCTATTCCGAGGATTGGAAACTTTAGAGGGATTAATTTTTCTAGAATTATAAAGGTAGTAATAGATCCCACATTCAGAGTGAACTGCCTCCAACAACTCAGTATCAATTGCCCAAATTGAAAGACAATAGTGGCAATCCAGTAATGGCAATGCCATTCAAAACCAAAAATCCTGATGAACCAATCACCCCTAATGATATCCAATGTCTCATGGAATAGGCCAACTATACCAAAACAATCATTTTCATTTTGATAAAAGTTTTTGGCATTTTTGACTGAGATTCCTTCTTTGTAGAGGTCTCTGCTTTATCTTGATTTTGGAGAAGAAGGATTTGTTAGATTATCCTTTAATTTTTCTTTTGAATCATATCCTGACAAAAAGGCTGCAATTCTGTATTTCTGATTTAGGAATTGGAATGTTGCTAGGTCAGCAAGCTTCGAAAATTGAGGATTGATTCCAAAGAATTTATTAACTTCTGGGGGTCCAGCATGATCTGCATTAAACTGATTCCACAATTTTACAAAGGAATACCTATGAAGTATGGGGAGAACATTTTCATTTTGTGTCTTGCTGTATCTGTATTGCTATAAGAATACTCAGGCTAGAGCAAAAGTACTTGAGATCTGCACTGATTTTTGAATCAGGGGCATACCTATTCTTGAATCGTTCAAATCCTTCTTTAACAGGAGAAGGAGATATTGCTTCAATAGGCTTGAAGAAGTCCCATCATTGAAGAAACCAATTTGGGAAATTGAAGTGTTGGTCCTTTTGAAATAAATTAACCAGGAATGACGGTTAAGTTTATTCTGAAACCAAAATACTCTTGTCCATGTATCTATATAATCATGTAGTTATATCCTACACGGTCAAAAGATTGAGAAATTTTTTTGTAAGAATTTAGATTTTTTTTTTTCCTTTTGGGGTTAAAACCTTAAGAATCTAAATTGTAGAATAGGTAATAATTGATGGATCTTTTTTATCATTATAATGTTTGATGGAAACAAGATCTGAAACTATTAAAATGAATTCATAGAATTGTTTGGTCCTATTTAAGGCTAATGGCCTAAAATGAAATCTAGGAGGAAAGACTAGAAATTTCTTTGTACGAGTTCTTATCCCAAAACTCAGGTTCCATTTGTAAAACTGAGGAAAATTTTTCCTTAGCTAAGTAATGTGATGGATTTTGGCTTGTTTTATATATATATATATATATATATATATATATATATATACATATTTACAACAATTATTCTGCGTGGAGCTCAAAGTACAAGTTTTCAAATAATAATTACATTTCTTGAAAACTGTAACTAAACAGTCTAGACTTATCACTAAAACTTAGACTGACAAAATAATTAAAGCTACAATTTTCTCTCAAAAGTAGGTCAATTCCAACGTTCCTCAGCTAGACCTTTCAGTTTGAGAAGTAGCTACAACACCTATCACATCTGCTCACGTACTACAGTACGATCATTGCAACACACACACACACTCACGCAAACATAGACAGAATGCAAGAGTGACACTACAAGAATTGTGGTGTTTAACTTCGGTTCATTAATTGCAGTTGCAAAAAATTGCCAGTAAAATAATGCAAAAAAATAAATTTAATGTCAGTTTTAACAAGCGTGGGCAAAATAAAGGAGTTTATTGTCGATTTTAAAAAATGCCAGCAAAAATTAAGATTTTTTGTTGGTTTTTATGTAACTGCTAGTAAAGAAAAGGATTTTAATGGTGTTTTTTTATTTAATTGCCACTAGTCAAGCTTTTGTGCCAAAATTCTTTACCCTTCTGTGTAATACATAAATTTAATTTTCTAAATAAATAAATTTCGCAAAATTAAGAATAATAGAAATTTTCATTAAAATGGTTTCCAAAGCGTAGTTCAATAAAATATTTTGAAATGGAGATAGATTACAATTTGTATCAATAATTACTACTGGACTTAATTAATACATTAAATTTTCAAAATAAATTTCTAAGTCTTGTAGCAGTTTCATGCATCCTTCACTGAACCGGTGCTGATCGTCTTGGTCACCTGAAAAATAAATATAAGGATGAGTACTCTACACTATTATACACGCACAAACAAGTATAGGGTCTCACCTTGCCTAATCTACACATTTTTCTAGCATGTTTCAAACCCAACATTAGCAATCACAAGCAATGTATTTCAATTTACAGAAAGTGCACTCACTGCACCAACAATCTTCCACACACACGTGCGTTCACTGCACGCAGCCACACTGATTGTGGCACTGTGATCACAGTTTCATACCATGAATTGTTGCCGGTTACTGATGAATTCATTTTTAATTATATTTTTACTTGCCTTTTTGGTGCTCCTTAATAGAAAAAATGGACTTAGATAGTGCAAATAATATAGAAATCACATTTTGAGTAAATATCATAGGTTTATTAATTTTTGGTTAATTTGCATTTAATTACATAGATATAGATTGCAATTTTAATTATCTTGATGATTTTGCAGAATGCCCAAGTTAAATTTGAGAAATCTTGGTCCTTAGATGAAAGTTGCCCCCAAAGTAGCCACTTTTGGGAGCAAAAGTGGCAACTACAGCAAGTCTGGGCATTAAAAGTTCCAAAGTAGCCACTTTCAAGACCAAAAGTGACAACTCCAGAAGCTCCAGGGACGCTAAATTGGAAGCATGATGCACGTGGTTACTATGGGCTCTCAAAGTAACCACGCGCACCAAAGTAGCTACTATCAAGCCCAAAAGTGACAACTCCAGAAGCTCCTGGGACGCTAATTTTGAAGCCTTCCTGCGCGTGGTTACTATGGGCTCTCAAAGTAACCACGCGCACCAAAGTAGCTACTTTCAGCACAAATAGTGGCAACTCTAGAGAAGCGGCAATCCTTCCATCATGCGCGTAGACACTTTCAAGGCCCAAAGTGGACACTTTCAAAGGCAAAAGTGGACACTTTGGTGACATGTCATCCACTATAAATAGATTTTAGGAATTAGGGTATGGGACTTTTGACACTTTACACAATTTTCTTTGCCAAATTGGGATAATTTCTTACGACATTGGAGTCTTGGGTGATAGCCAAGGGTCCTCTATAGGTTTTAATTTCCAATTTCTCTTTTGATTTTTGTTGAATTTTCATTAATGATTTTTACGTTCTTGCATTTCTTTCTCTCTTTTGTGAAGCCCATCCACATGGAGGGCTAAACTTCCTTGTAATTCCTAGTCAATGCACATGAATCTTGAATTCTTGGGATTAATTGCAATACAAATCTTTCTTTTCTTGAATTTATTAACCCCAATCTCTGAATGAAATGGAATTTGCATGAAGGGAACATTGCTTAATGAACCCTAATTTACCTAACGAAATTCTAATTCAAAATTGCTTAATTTTGGTTAATCCTTGAGGTTGCTTAATCTTAGGGATAGAGATTGGAGCCCATTAAGATGCTTAATTTTAATTGGGATGTTAAAGTTAGTCTTCGCTTGTTAGATTAACTTAATTTAAGGGAAAGAAAGGGGATTATTGAATCATTTGGAAGAATAATGATAGAACTCATTGCTAGACTAGGGATTACTCATTTTAATTGATTGAATTTCATTAATTTACATTTCGTTCTTGTTTAAAATCATGGAAATTGACAAACCTCCCCCCAATTTACTTGCTTTAAAATACATGTTCACACTTGTTCGATGTATGTTCTCAACCAAAAATTCCTTGGAGACGACCTAGGATAACACCCTAGTACTGCATTCATTTCTTTGCATATTTGATGAGGATTAACGACAATCTTTTGCATGACGAGTAGCTAAATTCGTTTCATCAAATTGGCGCTGTTGCCGAGGAGTTTTTGGTGCTGAACTTATGTTGAACATGCTTGGTACTCTGTTTTTGTGTCTTGCATGTTAGTGTGTTTGTTTCATTTTGAGTTTTTGTGTTGTGTTGAAAGTCATACGAATTTTGTGATCTGTTTCTGCATTGTTGTTGCATGATTTTTTGCATCATTTCCTTCATTCAAGTGTTGCAACTTATCAATTACTCACTTTCAATTTTCTGCACTCATTTTGCTGCATATTTCTCTGTTTTTCTGCACTTTTACTGCATAATTCTGCAGAATTCTGCAGAGAAATTTTAAATTGTTCTTGTCATTTCATTTACTCAATTTGCTTTCAATTTAGTTAGTTGATATCTAGTGCATGACCCGATCAAACCCTGGAGATTTGTATCCATTAGACCAAGAGATTGATAGGACTTTTTATAGGAACCTTAGGACACATAGGGATCACTCAGAACACTCTGAATCATTATCATCACCTACTGCATCTTTGCAATCTGTGACACCAAATTCTATTTACTCTTCTCCATTTTCACTTAACTCTAGTTTTGGAGCAATGGCAGGTGACGAGAGGACTCTTAAGGAACTAGCTGCACCGGATGTCACATACCAAACATTGTGCATCCAATATCCAGATGTAGATGCCCCTTTTGTTTTAAAAACTGGATTAATTCACCTTCTACCTAAATTCCATGGTTTTGCAGGTGAAGACCCTCACAAACACTTGAAGGAGTTTCATATTGTTTGCTCCACCATGCGACCTCAAGGTGTCCCAGAGGAGCATGTCAAATTGAAGGCCTTCCCTTTCTCATTAATGGACACTGCAAAGGACTGGTTGTACTACCTTCCACCGGGATCAATAACAAGTTGGGACAACCTCAAAAGACTCTTTCTAGAGAAGTTCTTTCCGGCCTCCCGAGCTGCATCTATAAGAAAGGAGATTTGTGGAATTAGGCAGCTAGAAAGAGAAACTCTCTATGAATACTGGGAGAGGTTTAAAAGACTATGTGCCAGCTGCCCCCACCACCAAATTAGCGATCAATTGCTGATCCAGTACTTCTATGAGGGATTACACCCAATGGATAGGAGTATGATCGATGCAGCGAGTGGAGGAGCTTTGGTAGACAAGACCCCTGTGGCAGCCAGGAACTTGATAGAAAACATGGCTGCCAACTCCCAGCAATTTGCAACTAGACAGAATTCTTGTGTTACTAGAGGTGTGCATGAAGTTCAAGCTACAGAACCAAACAAATTGGAGCACAAGATTGATAAGCTAGCCTCCATGGTAAAGCAATTAGCTGCAATGCAAAAGAGTGTTGTCTCTGCAACACCTCCACCACCAGTTCCAGCTACACTTTGTGGAATATGCTCAGCTGCAGATCATTATAGAGACAGCTGCCCCACATTGCAGGAGTCAGATACTCCTGAAGGTAATCCCCAAGCCTATGCTGCAAATATTTACACTAACAAATTTCCTTTTCAGCAGCAGCAGCAACAACCAAACTGGGATCTTTCTTCAAACCGGTATAACTCGGGCTGGAGAAATCATCCAAACTTGAGGTGGGGAGGAAATTCCAACCAGCAAAATCAGCAAAGTAACAATTACCAAGCTGGTCAAGGTAGGCCACATCAGCCACGCCAATGGAATGATCAACAACATGGGCAACAACCTCACCAACAGCAGCAAGCATCCTCATCCCAAGCCTCTTCTTGTCAGAAGAATGAGCCATCATTGGAGGAGCTTGTGAAGCAAATGGCCATAAGCAACATTAATTTTCAACAGCGAACAGAGGCCAGTATCAGAACAATTGAGAACCAGATGGGATAGTTGGTTTCCTCTATAAATCAAATTCAGTCCCAAGGTTCAGGCAACCTCCCAGCACAGACAGTCACAAACACAAAGAATGTTAGTGCAATTACTCTGCGGTCTGGGAAGGTAATGCAAGAGCCTGAAATGCCTAGGGAGAAGGAGATCCCAAGCCCCTTGGTTGATGAAAGGGAGGAAGAAAATGCACCCACCACTCAAGAAGTGGTAGAAGAAGCTGAAAGGGCAATTCCACCACCTTTCCCTCAAAGGGTTATGATTGCCAAACCAAGTAAGAAAGCTGAGGAGAGTGACAAAGAAATCTTGGACACTTTCAGAAAAGTTGAGGTAAACATACCCTTGCTGGAGGCAATTAAACAAATACCCAAGTACACCAAGTTCTTGAAAGATTTGTGTACACATAGAAGACGTCTGAAGGGTAATGAAAGAATCAACATGGGTAGGAATGTTTCTTCACTTTTTGAAAAACAAAGAACCACAATGCCTGAGAAGTGTAAAGACCCAGGAACATTTACTATTCCATGCATCATTGGTAATAATAGGATAGACAATGCAATGCTAGATCTAGGAGCATCCATTAATGTTATGCCGTTGTCTATTTTTTCTTCTCTATCTCTTGGTCCCTTGCAACCCACAGGTGTAGTGATTCAGTTGGCCAATAGAAGTACAACACACCCAGCTGGACTTGTTGAAGATGTGTTGGTGAAGGTGAATGACCTCATATTTCCAGCTGACTTCTACATCCTTGACATGCAAGAAGAAGAGTCACTCAAAAATTCTGCACCTATCATTTTGGGAAGACCGTTCTTGAAGACTGCAAGAACGAAGATTGACGTACATGCCGGTTCACTCACCATGGAATTTGGGGATAACATTGTGCGCTTCAACATATTGGATGCCATGAAACATCCGATTGAAGAACATTCTGTCTTCCATATTGACGTATTTGATGCATTAGTGGATGAGAGCTGGACCGAAATTTTGAGAAACTCTTTTCTTAATTTTTCCCATTATGTAGATGCTTTTGTTTGTGAATCTTATGAAAATTCTTTGTATGATACTTGTGCTGAAAATTCTGATTATTTGAATGAAAGTTCTAAAAGTTTTAGTGTTGATGAAGTTGATAATTCCATAAGGGTGGAATGTGAAGTATTGGATTTAGCAAATACAGTTGAATCTAACCCTTTTGATTTGAATGTTGCAGAAATATTGTCAAATGAAAATGCTAAATCACTTCCCTCTATAGAGCAACCTCCCACATTGGAGTTAAAACCTCTACTGGAGCATTTGAAATATGTCTATTTGGAACCAAATGAAAAGCTCCCAGTTATCATCTCTACCAAGCTTGATAGTGATCAAGAGGAGAAGTTGTTAGAAGTGATCAAAAAGCACAAAAGAGCCATTGGGTGGACACTTGCTGATATACCAGGAATTAGTCCCTCCATGTGCATGCATAGAATTTTGTTGGAAGAAGATGCTAAACCGGTGAGACAACCTCAAAGGAGGGTGAATCCCATCATCCTAGATGTGGTGAAGAAGGAGGTCACAAAGTTGCTTCAAGCTGGGATCATTTACCCAATCTCTGATAGCACTTGGGTTAGCCCTGTGCAAGTGGTCCCCAAGAAATCTGGACTTACAGTGGTCAGGAATGAGAAGAATGAAATGATACCTACCAGAGTCCAGAACAGTTGGAGAGTCTGCATAGACTACCGGCGGCTGAACCAGGCCACAAGGAAGGACCACTTTCCACTACCTTTCATTGATCAAATGCTTGAAAGATTGGCAGGTAAATCCCACTATTGCTTTCTAGATGGTTACTCTGGTTATTTTCAAATTTGTATTGCCCCTCAAGACCAGGAGAAAACCACATTTACATGTCCCTTTGGCACCTTCGCTTATCGAAGAATGCCTTTTGGCCTATGTAATGCTCCTGGCACATTCCAGAGATGCATGTTGAGTATTTTTTCTGATTTAGTGGAGCATTGCATAGAGGTATTCATGGATGATTTCACAGTTTATGGCACCTCCTTTCATGCATGTTTAGTCAATTTAGAAAAAGTCTTGAAGAGATGTATTGAAACTAACCTTGTACTTAACTTTGAGAAATGCCATTTCATGGTAGAGCAGGGTGTAGTTCTAGGACACATAATCTCTGAAAAAGGTATTGAGGTTGATCCTGCAAAATTGGATGTTATTTCACACCTTCCTTACCCCTCATGCGTGAGGGAGGTTCGTTCTTTTTTGGGCCATGCAGGATTTTACAGGAGGTTTATCCAGAATTTTTCCAAGATTGCAATTCCTCTTTCAAAGCTGCTGCAAAAAGATGTTGAATTCGACTTTGATGAGGACTGCAAGGAGGCTTTCAACTTCCTTAAAAAAGCCTTAACCACCACACCAATTATCCAACCTCCAGATTGGTCAATACCCTTTGAGCTGATGTGTGATGCCTCAAATTATGCAGTGGGAGCTGTCCTTGCACAGCGGGTTGGTAAGGTCCCTCATGTCATTTATTATGCTTCTAGGACCTTAGACACTGCACAATCCAATTACACCACAACTGAAAAGGAATTGTTGGCCATAGTGTTTGCATTAGATAAATTCAGATCATATCTGTTAGGATCAAAAGTTGTGGTGTTCACTGATCATTCTACTTTGAAGTGTTTGCTAAAAAAGACAGATTCTAAACCCAGGCTGATAAGGTGGATGCTCTTACTTCAAGAATTTGACTTGGAGATTAAAGACAGAAGTGGAGCACAAAACTTGGTGGCAGACCATTTAAGCAGAATAGAGGGAGTCCCTGAACTCATTCCCCTCAAGGATGATTTTCCTGATGAACAACTCTTAGAGTTGTGCACATCCCATGTACCTTGGTATGCTGATTTGGTTAATTTTTTGGTTTCAGGAATTTTCCCTACAAATGCATCAAAAATTCAAAGGGACAAAATTAAGAGCGATGCCAAACATTATGTGTGGGACAACCCTTACTTATGGAAGTTCTGTAATGATCAAGTGATCAGAAGATGCATCCCTGATGAAGAGATCCCATCCATATTGCAGTTCTGCCACAATTCGGTTGTGGGAGGACACCTTGGACCTCAAAGAACAGCAAGAAAGGTGTTGGACTCAGGATTATACTGGCCCTCCATTTTCAAGGACTCTTGGCGAACATATTCTGTCTGTGAGAGCTGCCAGAGGTCAAGAGGAATGATCACCAAGAGGCAGGAAATGCCTCAGCAACCTATCCTATATTGTGACATCTTTGATGTCTGGGGTATTGACTTCATGGGTCCCTTTTCCTCTTCTTTTGGTTTCTTATACATTTTACTTGCTGTTGACTATGTTTCAAAATGGGTAGAAGCTAAAGCTACCAAGACTAATGATGCTAGAGTGGTTGCAGAATTTGTTCGCTCTAACCTATTTTGCAGGTTTGGCATCCCACGTGCCATCATTAGTGACCAAGGGAGTCATTTTTGCAACAAGACAATGGAAGTCCTGCTGAGAAAATATGGAGTTCTGCACAAAGTTTCCACAGCCTACCACCCGCAAACAAATGGCCAAGCAGAACTTTCCAACAGAGAAATAAAGAAAATACTTGAAAGAGTTGTACAGCCCCACAGAAAAGATTGGAGCCGCAGACTAGATGATGCCTTATGGGCACACAGGACTGCATTCAAAGCACCCTTGGGCATGTCTCCTTACGGAATAATCTTTGGCAAGGCTTGCCATTTATCAGTGGAGATAGAGCACAAGGCATACTGGGCAGTGAAGGCTTGTAATATGCACTATGACTCAGCTGGAGAGCAAAGAAAGCTTCAATTGCAAGAGTTGGAAGAGTTACGTCTAGAGGCATATGAAAATTCCAGAATGTATAAGGAGAGAACCAAGAGATACCATGACAAGTTGATAGCCAAGAAAGAATTTTGTGTTGGTCAAAAGGTGCTCTTGTTCAACTCCCGCCTCAAATTCATGCCTGGAAAGCTTCGCTCAAGGTGGATTGGTCCATTTATAGTCACACAAGTGTTTCCTAATGGTGCAGTGGAAATCAAGAGTGAATCCACTACCAAATGTTTCACAGTGAATGGACATCGCCTGAAGCATTTTTTAGAGAACTCAGTTCCTGTGGAGGAGATTGAAGAGATGGATGTGTATTGCCCCATCATTCCCTCCAACCAAGACCCTTGCCATGAGTAAATCACTTCCAACATCAAGCTAATGACGTTAAAGAAGTGCTCTGTGAGAGGCAACTCACAAGTGGATAAGCAATTTTGTCTTTTCATTATTTCTCCTTTGCATTCTTTCAATTACATTTTTGTCTTCATTTGAGGTGTAATGAGCTAAGCAATTTTTGATATGCTTCAATTTTGTGTAAATAATTCTTTGTGGATGCACAATTTTGTAGGAATTCTAGCAGCAGCAGCACTTTGGGCACTCATTCTTGCTAGATGCAATTCATCCTTCATGAAAGTGGCCACTCTCGTAGGCTATAGTGACTACTTTGGCTCAAGGTAAGCAACTCCTTCTCTGTAGTTCCCACTTTTAAGAGTGGGAGTGACCACTTTGGCGCCCAGGAGCTCAATCATTTGCGCGTGGACACTTTGAAGCTCCAAAGTAGCCACGCGTAAATCTCCTTGCATTGTAGCCTCTCTGGAGTTCCCACTTTAGGCCTCCAAAGTAGCCACGCGCAAATGACATCCCACAAAACACCTTCACTGTAGTTCCCACTTTGAAGCTTCATAGTGGCTACGCGCAATTTGGAACCAAATTTTGGCTTTTTAGGTGCCCCACGTTACTTGTTTAGGATAGGCACGTACACCATTTGCACTATTCCCCTTGGGCCCAACCCATAGTAGGCACTAATTCCCTTCAAAGTGAACACGCTCACTATTTCACACACACACCTCCCACTTCACGACGCATTCACACCGCCCAACGTCCAGCACGCACCATTTTCATGTCACCCACTCACACCTACTCACACCCACTCACTCCTAGGGCCAAAACGCACCTCCCTTCACCACACCCAAGGCTTCAAACAAGGTAATTCTCTCACTTTCTCTCCATTTATGGTTAGGGTTCATAGATTCCCCAATTTGGGGCTTTTCAATTTTACTTGTTTTTTCTTGAAATTGAGGTGTAATTCTTGTACAATTAAGCATTCTTACTTGAATTAGAGAGGGAGAGGTCACTAAATTACACCCAAAGGAGCGTATTAATCCCATTCAAGTGAGCGTTCCCACTTTTGGCCCCAATAGTGGCCACGCCCACTCCCTCTTTGCCAAAACTCTCATTTGTTGTTTTTGTTATGCTCCCCTCCCTCATTTTTATGCTCTAAACATGCCAATAGTGCTTTTAAACTTCTTGTTCATGTGTGTTAATGCCTAAATTTGGTTCGTGCCTATTTCCATTTAGTTTTGGCCCCTCCATTTTGCTGTTTTGCTTTTCAATTCCATGCCATTTTACTTTTGCTGCACTTGATTCTCATGCATATTACAAAATTAACCATAATTGTTGCTCTTTCTGGGTGTTGAACATGCTTTTCGTGATTTTAATTTCATTAATTGCTGCATTATGATCCTTGAGCTTCAAAGCCTTAAAAGTCATATTCTACTATCCATTGGATTGCTATACATAGTGTACGTATGTCACACCATTCTTTGTGCTTAATTGCTCTTGTCTATCCCATTTGAGCTCTATGTTTGTAGGCTATGATTGAAATTGATTGCCCTCTGGGTCATATGTAGCAAAATACACCCTTTTGCACACACATCACTTAAGATGATATCAAATTATTTTGCAGCCCCTACACTATTCATTCACATATTCTCTCTTCTCTGCAGATAATGTCGGGCAATCCTAGAAGGAACACACCTAGAACCAAGAGGAGTAGGACAGCTGAAGCCTCTTCATCACAACCCCCTCCTACTCATGACCCAAGGTTTAGGTCCCCAGAGCATGAACAATATTTCAAAGAGAACATCCTGCGGCGCCAGATCGTTCAGGACAGGAATTTTGAAATCCAGCAGGGGACATTTCCACAGTTTCAGGAGGAGATAGACAGACGTGGCTGGGGACTTTTCACTTCTTGTGTAGGCAATGGATGGAAGGACATCACCCAGGAATTCTATGCTAATGCCCTGCGCCTGGAAGATGCACTTACCCTCCCAGGCACACCATGGTCAGGGGTAAGCAAGTTAGTTTCACTCCAGCCACCATCCAGAGGGTTTTAAACATCCCCCCTCTGCAGAAGCAACCTGGCCAATTGGATTTCACTGCATTCTCTAAACAAAAGGAAAAGGATTACCAGCCTATACTTCAAGCAATCTGCATTGAAGGAGAAAATTAGGAATTTGATTGTAAAATGCAGCCCAAGAATCTGACCACTAAACACCTTCTCCCTCCTGCCAAGGTGTGGAGTATCTTTGTTGTCAGCTCATTCATGCCAGTCATCCACACCTCCACCATTGCAGTAAAGAGGGCAGAACTCATCTATGCTATTCTCACTGGCATGCCCATCCATGTTGGGGAGGTCATTAGCAGCGCCATGCTGGAAGTCCTTAAAAGGAGCAGAGATTCTTTAGCTTTTCCCTCTCTAATCACTATGTTGTGCCAGGATGCAGGTGTCGATTTTGGAGACTACCAGCAGAGAATTAGAGCACTTCCTCCCATTTCCACTGCCTTGGTAAAGGACCTATTTAAGCCAAAGAAGTCTTCAGACCCCAGTCTCACCTTGCCACCCGAATACAAGAAGGAAACCCCTGCAACAATCAAGGAGCAGCTGCAGCAAATAGCACAGAGGCAGTCTGCCATCCACTCTGGTCAAACCAACATGCTCCTCCTCATGGAGACCATGATGCTGAACATTGGCAAGAAGATGGGGATGACTTCAGACCAGATATATCAGGCCCATTGTTTCCCTGCCTCTTTCCTCCGAGCTGCTGTTCAGAATGACTTGCCCCCATTCAATCCCAATGCTCCCAGAGATGTCCGCAACTCCAGTTCCTCAGAGGAAGCAGAAGAAGTAGAAGAAGATGAAGGCGCCACCTCATCCACCTCTGATGAAGATGCCATTTAGTCCACTTTTCGTGTTTTCTTTTATTTCTCTGCTTGTACTTATTTTCTTTTATTTTCCCAAGTAATTAGGAACCACTTGTCCTTTTATTGTCTTTCCGTTCCTGCTTTCATGTTACTTTCCTTCAAACAGTTATGTTACCTCCCTTTTCGTTCTTTTTCTGAACTCTTGTTATCATTGTGCAGAGATGCCCTCAGTTCCATCAAGAGGAGCATCATTTTACCCTGAACTTTGAATACACCATCTATAAAAGGGGGAGTGAACTCTTTGTCTCTATTTTGCATTTATTTGTAGCTTACTTTTCCTGCACAGTACTAATAATAATTAAAAAAAAAATATTTTCCTTATTTCATTTCTTCTCTTTTCATTTTAATCTAGTTCTCTTTCGTATTTTGCTTTTATGCTCTGATTGAATTTCCCATCTAACTCCTACTCATTCTCATTTTTGTACATATTTACTGTCCCTACCATTTTGAACATATTTTCTTGTCGGGTGAATTGTGCTCTCATTTTGCAAGTTATTATCACTTTTACCATGGTAGTGAATTGGGCCTCTTACTTCTTTTTCTGTGTGCATATTACATGTATTGTTGCATTCATCCTCTAGAACTTGCCCTGTTTCTTAATTCAATATGCATTGTGCAATTTTTCATCTAGATGATTGAGGCCTTCTTTGCACATACCTTTCCCCCCCACCCTTGCACTTCACTTCCCTGTTCCCCACTTCTTGCTTTTGCCAAACTTAGTCAACAAATATATTTCCCTTTCCTTAATAGAGATATTTCTTTTGAGTTGCCTCAAGATTGAGTGCAAGAAACTAAGTTTGGGGTGTTGATTATGCTTGTAGTTGCTTGAGGACAAGCAATGTCTTAAGTTTGGGGTGGTGGACAACATACATGTTCATAATACATGTAAAAAAAAAAAATTTGATTGTCAAAGTCCTTGATATCACAAAAATATGAATGAATGAAAAAGGAGAAAAGAAAGAAAGAAAAATATAGCAAGGCATTTGAGTTGAAAAAGGATCTCCACATAAGGCAAATAAAAAAATTAATGTGGTGAAAGAATGCTTTAACCTCTTAAGCTACATCATTTAAGGCATTCCACTCTAGTTGTTGCACTAAATCACTCAAAAGAACTCTCTCCTCTTGAGTACCTACTTGATCTTGTCACCCTCCCTGGTTAAAATTTGAGCCTATCCTAACCCCATTTGTGACCAACAAAGCCCTCATGATAGGTGGTTCGTTGTATCTAGGCAAAGGAGATTGAGAATATGGGCAAGCCTATGGTAGGGTGAGGCTAAATGCATGGATTGAGGGAAAACACTTAGCCTGAAATGTTGTTGAGTGATGAATGAAACACCACCTTGTGAGATAGATAGTTTCTTTGCATTATGTGAGTCACATGAAACCTTGCTTGATTCTTTTGTTTCAATTTAGTGGGACTTTGCATGGAATATTTGACATGAATATGATTACTCTGTTGAATGAGTCTATGGTTGTGAAGATGTTGGAAATGCTAATTAAAGCATGAAGTTGGAATGAAAATCTCTTAATAAAAAAAAAAAAAATTTGGATAAATCCAACCCTCTTCGTTTGCTTTGTTTGAATTTTGATTTGCTTGAGGACAAGCAAAAGTTTAAGTTTGGGGTTGATATGAATTCATTTTTAATTATATTTTTACTTGCCTTTTTGGTGCTCCTTAATAGAAAAAATAGACTTAGATAGTGCAAATAATATAGAAATCACATTTTGAGTAAATATCATAGGTTTATTAATTTTTGGTTAATTTGCATTTAATTACATAGATATAAATTGCAATTTTAATTATCTTGATGATTTTGCAGAATGCCCAAGTTAAATTTGAGAAATCTTGGTCCTTAGATGAAAGTTGCCCCCAAAGTAGCCACTTTTGGGAGCAAAAGTGGCAACTACAGCAAGTCTGGGCATTAAAAGTTCCAAAGTAGCCACTTTCAAGACCAAAAGTGACAACTCCAGAAGCTCCAGGGACGCTAAATTGGAAGCATGATGCGCGTGGTTACTATGGGCTCTCAAAGTAACCACGCGCACCAAAGTAGCTACTATCAAGCCCAAAAGTGACAACTCCAGAAGCTCCCGGGACGCTAATTTTGAAGCCTTCCTGCGCGTGGTTACTATGGGCTCTCAAAGTAACCACGCGCACCAAAGTAGCTACTATCAAGCCCAAAAGTGACAACTCCAGAAGCTCCCGGGACGCTAATTTTGAAGCCTTCCTGCGCGTGGTTACTATGGGCTCTCAAAGTAACCACACACACCAAAGTAGCTACTTTCAGCACAAATAGTGGCAACTCCAGAGAAGCGGCAATCCTTCCATCATGCGCGTAGACACTTTCAAGGCCCAAAGTGGACACTTTCAAAGGCAAAAGTGGACACTTTGGTGACATGTCATCCACTATAAATAGATTTTAGGAATTAGGGTACGGGACTTTTGACACTTTACACAATTTTCTTTGCCAAATTGGGATAATTTCTTACGACATTGGAGTCTTGGGTGACAGCCAAGGGTCCTCTATAGGTTTTAATTTCCAATTTCTCTTTTGATTTTTGTTGAATTTGCATTAATGATTTTTACGTTCTTGCATTTCTTTCTCTCTTTTGTGAAGCCCATCCACATGGAGGGCTAAACTTCCTTGTAATTCCTAGTCAATGCACATGAATCTTGAATTCTTGGGATTAATTGCAATACAAATCTTTCTTTTCTTGAATTTATTAACCCCAATCTCTGAATGAAATGGAATTTGCATGAAGGGAACATTGCTTAATGAACCCTAATTTACCTAACGAAATTCTAATTCAAAATTGCTTAATTTTGGTTAATCCTTGAGGTTGCTTAATCTTAGGGATAGAGATTGGAGCCCATTAAGATGCTTAATTTTAATTGGGATGTTAAAGTTAGTCTTCGCTTGTTAGATTAACTTAATTTAAGGGAAAGAAAGGGGATTATTGAATCATTTGGAAGAATAATGATAGAACTCATTGCTAGATTAGGGATTACTCATTTTAATTGATTGAATTTCATTAATTTACATTTCGTTCTTGTTTAAAATCTGGAAATTGACAAACCTCCCCCCAATTTACTTGCTTTAAAATACATGTTCACACTTGTTCAATGTATGTTCTCAACCAAAAATTCCTTGGAGACGACCTAGGATAACACCCTAGTACTGCATTCATTTCTTTGCATATTTGATGAGGATTAACGACAATCTTTTGCATGACGAGTAGCTAAATTCGTTTCATCAGTTACCCCTGCCTCACAGATACAACGTGTGCGGTCACGAGTCGCTTGACAAAGGTGTTGGTCAAAGGTCTAGTCAAGAGGAGAGTGTGCGGCCGATAGTGCACCCACGCTCAGTGTTGGCGTCACCACCACCCTCTCTTTTCCAAGATATTTCTACCATCTCCATCTTCCACACCTCCAATGTATTGCTGAACCATTCATAGCACGTTCACAACTGCATTTAACACGCCCTTACACACACATTTCAGCTACATACAATATTCATATTCATACGCGGCACACAGACCCACATTATCTCACAGCACACGACACACAGTTCTACGTAATTACTCTTCTATGCCATAATTCTACCCTAAGTTTCGCGCCACATGTCTTCAAGTTGTAGAAGCTGTCATTGATATACTTGCTCTAAATCTAACTGTTTGGAGGGCAAGTGTACCTATCGAGAAGTAATAAAGGGTTCTTAAATTAAGTTCCTGAAATATCGTCCCACAAGGATTGATTTTCAATTACTAAGAATTTTCTAATTCAATTGTTTAAGCTTCAAAGATACGAGATTAATTAAAAACAAGAAATTATAAATTCAATTATAAAACTAAGAACTAAGAGCAAGGAATAAAAATGCACGTTTTGGTTGAACTTATCGAAGAGGAACCTAGGGCATATGGGTTTTCTCATTCAATCCTTTATATTATTTTTCTATTTAACTCTAAATTCGATTTCCTTGTGATTACCAATCATTCATACGAATACTATTAATATCCAATGGTCATGCAATATTAATATTCTTTTCTCTAAATTAATATCCCCAATGGTCATGCAAGACATCAATTTGAGAAAACTTAAGGAACCTATGAACTTGTTAATTTAATAACAATTAGAAGAGAAATATTGGTTTGGTCCACCTAATCCTTTGTCTCGTTTTACCCTATAGATCTACTAATTAACCGAGGTACGGTCGCCTGACGATATAATTAATTAAGATTAAGAAAGAAGAGCAATAGGATAAAATCTAATCACAAAACGGAAGTCAAATTTAAATTTAAATATCAAAATTCCATAAATTCATGAACAATAGTTCCCATAGCCCTAGCTATGGACTTAGTTACTCATGCTAAAGAAAAGAACTAAAACAATCATAAACAAAGCCATAATCAAAAGAAATAACAAACTAGAGTGTGAGATGTGTTCCCAGTCTTTAAGTACGATCGCTGTAACATCCCAAATTTTGGCCTGCATGGCAGAGAGTGTTAATTATTAATTAGTAACTCTTTTATTTGATTTTTAGCACTCTAGTTCAGTTCTTGCTACAATTGTTTAATCATATTATGTTCCCTGCTTGCATAATTATTTCTCCCAGGGCATGTGGGGTTAATTTCGTATGTGCATGTCTATATGATTATGTGATGAAGTTACCTTGACTTAACCCAAGGTTAATGAGATTAACCTGGGGTGAGATAGTCTTTTGAGTCAGATGAGTAGACTTTTTTTTATCCCCTGATTATTGTTGTTAATATTACATAGTTCTTTTAATTCTTATTATTTAATTTTGTGATATGCTTTCTTAATTTAAGTGGAACTGCATGTGTGATTTTCTTTACTTATATTGAATGTTCACTAGGTTCTAATAATGGGTGTACTTAAATTTTCCATTATTCTGGTACCATGCACACTAAGTTAGACTATTAATGAGAGCCACCATCCTTTTTACCCTAGAACTCACGTGTACTACAAAGGATCCAAGAGGCAAGTTTCAATCTTTCCTCATTTAGTGCTAGTAACTAAAAAGTCATTCATGTCCAGGGGAGGGAGAGAATCAAATTTGATAACCTAGATTCTAACCCAAATTGACTGCACTTAATGCAAAATCCATAATTCCTACTTACCCTAAATAAATACAGCCGCCACCTCTTGGACTGCCATATTTTAATTTGGACCTTATTTAAAAACTTTCCTTTTATAGTGCAACCAAAAATTTAAAGCTACAATCCTCTTCTACAAGAATAGACTTTCCATATTCTCACGCATTTGATTATGATTAATTCGAGATTAGCAAGAACCCAATAACCTTTGTTAAGAAAACTTTCCATATTCTCGGCACTTACACATAATTGCTACCCTATTCATTAATGCACCTTATGATTTTATTTAATACCCCTCTTTTAAATAAGGCAATCAGATTTTCGTTATTTGCTTATACAGGAGAGAGAAAAACCGGCCATAATGGCCTAGAATTGGAGCATGAAACATTGTATTTAATGAGATTATTAATTCCCTAGTTACCCTAATTAGATGCACCCGTTTTTCTTTCCCTAGACTCCCATTTTTGTGTGATAAATATTATAACCCCCTCATTAATGGTGCAGCCGTGAATTAAAGGAAATTAGGAACCCCAAAATCTCTTCCCCAAAACGTAACCCTTCCAAATTCTCGTGCTCTTAATTAGCCAGCCACAAAATTTCAGTTTGACATTTATTTCAATGACCATTTATTAGAGAATTAATCATGCTTGATTACTTCCCACTCAGCTTTAATCCCCTCGAGGAAAACATATAGACACACCCCAATTTTCTCCCCCAAATGATTGGAACCGTCAACCACACTAAGGATAAGCGTGAGTCAATGTAGAAACTCTCCCATGATGCATTTAAAACCCTAAAATCGTGCATGATATTAATTGAGTATCCTTGCCTTAATTGCTTTGCATTCATGGCTAATCATTACAAGATTATGTGCGTGTACTACCCTAAAAAGGCGTCACTTTATGAGAAATTCAAATGGACGTTGCATGATTATTCCCTTCTCCAACAACTTAAACTGCCACCCACATTTAAAACTCTGCACCTGGGGCAATCACTTCCCTTGAAACCGTGCCACCATTAAATTCCACTTAAAAGACCTTTTCATTTACACAGCCACACAAGAGACACAACCCTTTCAATTTCATGGGATACGAAGGGTTTAAACCCATTCCCTCCACAAATCAAAACCCTAGTCGCCAATATACTCTAGCCACTCACTCTTGCCCAAGTCAAAACCCTACTTAGTCACTCCATCATAATGGCTGGCCTATGGAGACGTGGGAAGCATTAATGGCTTGCTTCTTTTACACTCTGAGCATTTAATGCTCTTGAAGGGACGTTTCGCATGCACCTGGACACCGTGAGGCGCAACCTTTCAAAAGGAAAAAAAAAAAAAAAGAAGGGGAGGCAAAAGGGTGTTTCACTTAACTTAACCCTAAAACCATTCCTGTGCAACCCTTCACTGCCAACCTCTGGGAAACGAATAGATATAAGGTTTAGGTTACACTATATAAGAACCTCTTCATTTCTCACGCGCCCTTTTCCCTTCTCATTTTTTTAAAACACTCTCAACCTCATCTCTCTTTTCTCTCTCAAACGTTCTCTCTCCCCCACACCAAATGCCCTTCTTCACTCTCGTTCTCGTGAGCGTCACCACCCCCCTTGAAGGTACGAAGAACCCTAGAAAGTTCCCAACACAGCTTGCACCCCTCTTCCAACGATTGTGCTGCCATCCAAGACTTAAGCTGTAGTTGGAGTTCTTACCAACACCGAGGCTAAACCTTTCACTTCTCATCTCTTTTTCAAACCAAACAAGGTTAGGGGAGTTCGTGATTGTGTGTGTGAATGAATGTGCTTACTCATATGTGCGTGATTGAACGTGATTAATATTCTTCCTTCCCATTTTTGTTTCTAGTAAGATTAAAAGTGACATGCAAACAACTTTCTCTTCATCTCCCTACTTCTTTATTTGAATATGACAAAATAAAAATAAAAATGATGTATGGTAACTCGAATGAGTGTGGATGAGTGGGATTACTATTTGCATGTCCATGATATTGAAAAGCTTACATGATTCTTTCTTGTTTGCCTTTATTAATGAATAAAGTCAGTAACTTTGATGAATATCCGATTGCATGTTAAAATAATTCTAGGAATCTTTGTGTTCTTTTCAATTTTCGTCAATTATTCCCCTTCCTCTTCATTTTAGTTGAAGAATTTCTCATCTTTTCTCGGTTTGACATTGCGTGACCAAGGAACCCTTTTCTTAACCATGAAAGACTTTTCCTACTACCTAATCACTAATTTATGAAAAGAATTATGGTAGAAATGAGTTGCATGTATGATTAAGCTTGTGGTTTTTCCTCTGACTCTTTGATGATCATTTTGCTTGTGGAAGTACATTTTGACTATGACGATTCAAAGAAATTCTCTTTATTATCTCCATCTTCTTTCTTTTTCTTTTTATTCTTAGACCGTGGACAAACGATTTTTCTCTTCTTTGTACGTGCTAGGTCTTATGAGCGTGAGTGGTTATGTGATTTGTGACCTTTGAGGATGAAACGCATGTTCCAAAAATGGTGTGAGGAGGATGCAAATACAAAACTGTTTTACGCGCATGATAGGAAGGTTGGAGAGTCAAGATCACAGTTTAGCACAGCTGAGGGATGTGAGTGTTCAGGTTCAAGGGAAGAACCTTGGGGGTAGTGGAGGGGGGTTTCCCTAATGGCGCGGAATAGCTCACCGCGGCTGGGACACATCGCTATCAAAGCCTCCACTAACCCTGACGCGAGCAAGCATTACCAGGATCTGGAAGGACTCATTCCTGAGGAATCAAAAATTGTGAAGAAGGGAAATATCCCTGAAGAATTGTATACGAAATGTGCTTGTGGGGAATGAGGGCCTTCGATCATCTTGACTGGGGAAAGGTTGAAAATGAATGGAAGAAGTAGTGAAGTTTTAATTACCTTCGTTATAATTATGTTATGATGAACTCATTTATTTTATTTGTGTTTTGTGGCTGTTTGATGAGCATTATGTTATGATAATGTGATTATTGAACTATGAGTCAGTAGGTTCGTTGGTATTACGCTGATTTTCTTACTTATTCAATTTCTGATGAAGGAATGTATTGAGCTCACCCTTTCTGTTCTGTTTTTGTTTTGGTGCTGCGTCTTGTCTTGCTGTTGTTGTATGTTGCATGAATGCATGGCAGATGGACCCACTCCGAGAGAGGATTTGGGGAGATGACTCGGGAGGAAAGGAGGGATGGATCTACGACCCAGCAACGCGCTGCCTGATGTACCAGGGAATGGTCACCATGTCCATAGGACCCCTCACTGAAGGCGAATGGAAGCCCAACTGGATGGACCACTTTTTTGCCGAAATCTCCGTGCCCCTACCACTTGAACGGAGTATCATCATTCACACACCTCCCTCTTCTCCATCATCTCATGAACCTCCTGCCAAACGTCTTAATACTTTTGTGGATAAAGGTAAGACTATCATTGACCTTGACCCCGACCCCAGCTCCTGTCCTAGCCCTACTCCTGCGCTCGCACCTGAATGGAAAGACATTGGAGTGGTTCCGTCTTCCATCAGGCTGGTCCCTCGCCAACCTTTCGACATTCAGGCACCTGCTTCTGACGAAGCTGGACCTTCCACCCGACACTCTTCTCCGCCACCGCCATCCACCTCGAGATCACCACCGCCTACCATCAGTTGGATTGACAGCGACCCGAACGACCTGCCATCCTCTCCTCGTCCTCAGCCCGTGGATGATTCACCCGATTCTGAAGGAATGGAATCCGACCCTAGTGAGGATTCCTTTCCACCAGAGTTTTATTTGTAGATGGTTATTTTGTCTTGTCATGGATGAACACTGCTCTTAAGTTTTATTTTTTTTTGGGGGCTGTTTCTAATTACTTTTGAAATACTGAACTATGAGGTCTTCTTTTTGTTCATTTCATGATGGTTTTACCTTGGACTGTTTGATCTAGAGACATATATACATACAATCGTATTTTCTTTCTATTTACATGTCTCTCGTTATGATTTCAGAATTTCATTCCGCGAAGCGTGTGATGTTGAGCGCTTACCTTCTCCTTTCACAAAAGAAATTAATTTGAGGAAATGTAGAACAACAACAAATTTTCTCGTGCACTAATAAAACATAATTCAATATATATATATATATATATATGTTTTGGTGATGAACAATTTGAATGAAGAATTAAAAGATGATGTACATTTCCTTATAAGTCAATTGCAAATTCATGGTTTAGTCTCGCAATAATATTGAGTGCATAATCCCTTATTCATGTTCATTTGGGTACAGCATCTTAGGAAAGTCTTAAAAATATATTTTCCAGAGAATAGGATCTCAGTAGGTATTTGGGTGTTACAATCGCTCGAATCTCCAAGTCCCGTCAAGCATGTGCCAAGAATCCCGTGCAAGAGAGACGAGATCAAATGTATTCTAAAGCCAAAGCCAAGATGTCAAAAACAATGTAAAAAACGCGTATCCAAGATGCCTTCGGTCTTCCTTTTAATATGGTTTGAAAACCCTAAAAACTCTAATTAATTGGGCTTCCTGCAGATGAGTACGGTCGTGCAAGGCCTTAAGCACGACCGTGCATGGGCTCGAAGCACTCCCGTACTTGTTTAAAGGGGCTGGGCGTGCTGACTGCTGTGAAGCCCTAATCTTCTATCAATTTGGGCCCAAAATGCATCCAAAATATACTTGCGGCCTCTTTATACAAAACTGCACAATTAATAAATAAATTAGTATAAAATCCAAATAAAATAAAGATTGAATATGAATATATGGGCTATAAAAGAGGGCCTAATTATAAACTTATCAACTTCTCCCATACTTATCTGTTTGCTTGTCCTCAAGCAAAGTGCTGTTTAAGAGAATAACATAATAACTTAAAACATAATACCACACAAGGAACCCGAGATGAGGAGATAAAGAGAGCAACAAAAGTAATATCACTGAGCATAAGCAATCAAAAGGATTCCTAATTAGAATCTTATATTTCCATACTTTTCACTGAAACATCAAACTAAGGTACTCTACTTACCTCTCTCACTAAGGGACAAAATGGGATATCACTCAGTTTTCCTAAAAAAAAGTGTACTACCATAGGCTTGACTATAAACCGACTCTCCACTAAATCAAATAAATGTAAGTAAAAATCATGAAGTCTTTTTCAAGTTATAATATGGCCAAGGGGTTATAATAATTGAGGTGAGATAAATGAAAGAAAGGGAATATACAAAGGGGTAATAAATTATAACAATTGCAACATCCCCTAAGTTTACAAATGAAGCTCTTGGAGTAATTTTATATTTTTATATATAAACAATATATTTACTCCTTTCTCCTTTCAATCATACATAACCCCCCCTTTTTTTTCTTTTCTATTTTTTTCATTTTCTTTTTCATATTTTCTTTCTTTCTTTTTGCACATGAGAGATATAAAGGAGAATTAATCAAACAATTCAACAACTCAATTGCTCCATTCATAAACTCAAGGTCATCAAAATATTTTATAAATTTAATGTAAAGAACCAAAAAAAATCAATAAAGCTCAAAGTGGACAACTAGTTGTATCTCAAACATGCTGAAGGCCAAGAATAAAAATCCTATTATGCCTCAATCACATTAAAACATGCAATTAAAAAGAGAAGTCTTAAGTCGGTTCCAAGTCAAGTTCTAGAGTACAAATCTTAAGGAGATAATCACACAAAACAATGAGAAAAGGGGTACAATTAATTAAATTAAGATAAAAATCTCCTTTAAGGCTCAAAACTCACATCTGTGGGTTAAAATTTAATGTAGAGCATAAAAGTAAGGAACTTAGCTAATTATTAGTGTCCAAATGAAAGTATAATGCCAATAATAATCACTTAACATGCTCTTCTATCTAGAAAGATTGGGTTCCATGAGGAAAAATGTTTTAAATTATCACAAAAATTGCATAGACACTTCACTCAAGAGAACATGCGATAACAATCATAAATAGGAACTACTCCCCCATACTTAAAGCAAAACATTGTCCTCAATGTTTGAAAGCAATCAAATTAAAAGCATGCAAAGAGGGCAATTAAATAAAAAGGAAAGGAGTTCCCTGATGTTTCTTGGTGCGATGGCTTCAGGTGAAGGAGCACGACCATGCTGAAAACGTAAGCACGCCCATGTGACTTGATGCACGGTCGTGTATGGTACGAGCACCGGTGTGCTTTCATATCAGAGCTCAAAAGTGTGCGTGGGAACAATCAACTTAACTCTTGCAATCTTTCAATATGCTTATTCTTTATTCTGAAAATAAAATAACAATAGAAAAATTAAAATAAACAATAAAAGAAATAAAATTTAAATAAAATAAAATAAAAGACACAGGTTGCCTCCTGGGAGCGCTTGTTTAACGTAACGAGCCTGGCGTTCCTATTAAATCAAGTTGGGAAGAAGGCATGAGTCTCAGAGGTGACTCCCTTGATATGTGATTGTCTTCCCACTAGCTTTGCCTCCCCAACACCTACTACATCAGAAAATTTATTCATAAGATGGAAATTAGAATAAAGAGAAGAAAATTTAAGCTCTAAATTAGGAGGCTTATTAATGGATGATTTAAGTTTTTGTCTTTTCTTCTTCTTATATTGCTTCCTCCTTGGCCTTCTTCTTGTGGTTCCATGCTTCACATAATTTGGAGGAGGAGAAGCAGCATCCATAGTGCTCACAAAATGACAAGATTCTTGGCTAGATGGGTATTTGAAAGAATTGAAAACTTGAAATATGACTTCCTCATCATCTAGCCTCAGTATGAGCTCCCCTTCTTGTACGTCTATGATGGCCCTAGCAGTGGCCAAGAATGGTCTCCCTAATATGATGGGGACATCATCATCTTCCTCCATGTCAAGTACCATGAAGTCAACCGGAAATATAAACTCCCCAACTTTTACAAGTACGTTCTTCATTATGCCTTTGGGGTATGTGATCGACCTATCTGCCAGCTGAAGTGACATGGAGGTTGGCTTAGGTTTATGCATTCCAAGCTTCCTGAAAACAGAATAAGGCATAAGATTAATACTTGCTTCTAAATCACATAAAGCCTTATCAATATGAGTTTTTCCAATTATGCAAGGAATAGTAAAACTCCCTGGGTCCTTAAGCTTAGGTGGAAGCTTTTTAAGGACTATAGCTGAGCACTCCTGGGTGAGCTTCACAGTTTAATGTGCTTTCAGCTTTCTTTTATTGGTCAAAATCTCCTTTAAAAATTTAGAATATTTGGGCATTTTGGAAATAGCATCAATGAAAGGCATATTGATGTGAACTTTGCCCAATAAGTCTAAGAACTTGTGGAGCTCTTCATCATAAGGAGGGTGACCTTGCAGCCGCTATGGGAAAGGTATCTTAGGCTCATAAGGCCTTGGTTGAACAAAAAGCTCTTCATTCTTTTCTTTTTCAGGCTCCTCGCTTGAAGCACGACCTACCTTATGGTGATGCACGACCGTGCTTTGATCACTGTCATGGGCGTGCTTGTATAAGCACGGTCGTGCTTCTATTTCAGTAGGGATGTGCTCATCAGTAAGCATGGGCGTGCATGTAGAATCAGCATGGGCGTGCTTCTCAACAAGCTTGGGTATGCATGTGCCTCTGGTCTGTGATTCTTGTAATTTCTTCCCACTTCTAAGAGTGATGGCATTGCATTGCTCACTTGGATTAGGCTCAGGCTGAGATGGTAGTGTTCCCATCACTCTTTGACTCAGAAGGTTCATAATTTGCTCCAATTGTGCACTCATTTTAGAAGAGTTGGCTTGTATTTCAGATTTGACCTCTGCGAACCTCTTATCAGTCCAACTTGGATTCAAGCTCTGTCATCCTCTTATCAGAGTAATGCACATATTGCATCATCTGTTCTTGAAAGTTGGACTGAGATCTAGGAGCTTCTTTTCCTTCAGGTCTTACTCCTTGACTTTGCATATGAGGAGGGCAATAAATACTTGAATTTTGACTTCCAAAGCCATTCTCCCATGAGTTAGGAGGATTACTCCTCCACCCTGAACTGTGATTGCCCATGAAGTTTGCCTCCTCTTGCTTAAATTCTGGGCTTGCAGGAGCTCTTACAGATTGGTCTTGGACCTTCATTAAAGATTTTAGTTGCTTTGTAAGGGCTGCCATTTGGTTAATTAGTGGATTACTGCTCTCTACTTGATGGACTGGGGCAGTCTCTTTCCTCTTGATGTCGTAAGAGTCAGCAGTGTGCCACTGAAAGTTAGAAGATGCCATCTCATTTATGAGCTTGTATGCATCATCTGGATCTTTTTTTATGAGGGACCCTCTTGTTGCGGCATCAATTGTAGCCCTGGTGGTGATTGATAGGCCACTGTAAAAGATTTGCACCTGTCTCCACGTCAAAAAATCATGATGAGGACATCTCCTCAAAAGCTCTCCAAATCGCTCCCATGTGTCAGGCTAGAGATTTATTATTGAGTAATCTATAATATTTTATACTTGTTCAATGTTAATTGAAGGATTATTTGGTACTGGAATAGATTTAGATGGAGTTTGAAATTATTTAAAAAAAAAAAAAAAAAGTGAACAGTACCGTATGAACAGTGTCAGATGAACAGTAAAACCGCCAATGAACAGTGCAAACCGCGTACAAACCGTGTATGAACAGTGCAAACCGCGTATGAACAGTGAAAACCGTGTATGTACAGTGACTGCTGACGTCATCAGTGACATCATCATGACGTCATGGCTGACGTCACATACGTGTACAGTGCGTGTACAGTACGCGTGCACAGTATTTTCCGGCATGAATAGTGCCTGAACAGTGTTTCCGGCATGAACAGTAAGGCGGTGAACAGTGTTGCCGGCGATGAACAGTAAATTCCGAAAAATTTCTATAAAAAGGGGGGCTTCACACGAAATTTTCATTTCTTCACCCCTATCCAAGGTTCTCAAAGGTTCTAAGGCCAAATACCACCATTTCTCTCATACTAAACCTTCCTAAACTTAGATTTCTTGTCAGATCTGAGATTCTACGTCTATTCTGAAGGATTTGAAGTAAGTTTCTTTAAGTTTGAAGCTAGATTTACCGTTCGTTTCTCTTCTCCTTCTCTTTTTCATAGAAGTTCATGGTGTTCTTAGGAGAAACTTCGTTCTAAAGCCGAATCTTCGGTGAATCTTGCATTAAAACAAGAAATATTCGGTAGATCTAGTGTGAATCATCTTTCTAAGGTAAGGGGAGTTTACTTTAACCTATGAACTACGTTTTGAACGGTTTAATATGCTATTTTAAGATGTTTTGATATGATTTTGTTAGATCTATTGAATAAAAGCTATTTTCTAAGCTGTAACTGCTGTTAATTGATTTAAAATGCTGAGATTTTGGCTGATCTATCTTAAACTTGCCTTAGCTGAGCTGTTAAAATAATTTTGGCGGTGTGCATCATGCTGAGATATATGTTTTGCATCATTATAGAGCCGAGTTACATGTTTAGGTGGGTAGACGTGTAACGGTAAGTTCATGCTGAGCTGCTGTGCTGTGCTGTCTGGATCCAGATACCGGAATGGGTCGCTCCCGGACCGGCTCGGTTCCTTCTGGATTACTTAGGCTGTGAAACCAGTTGGAAACCGTTTTCATGCTGTGCATTAGATGGGCTGGAAATGCATGGGATTATTGCTGTGAGAAGTATTTTGCTCTATATATACGATTTTATTTTAAGTTTGGTAAGCTCACCCTTGCATTTCTTTTTATGTCGTTGTGTGCGTGTGTACTGCGATGATCGTACGGTGGTACGTGAGCAGATGTAGCAGGTGTTGCATCTACTTCACAGGCTGCGGGGCCAGTGGAGAAATGATAGAAGCTGAAGTCGAGTAATATTGCATCTAAGTCCTTTTTCCTTATATTTTAAGACCTCATGTAGAGGGAGCTACGTAGTATAATTTTGGGTATTTTTGAATATTATGAACTAAATGTAATATTATGTTGTTCTGTTGGATATTTGTTGTAAGAAACTCTGTTTTATTTTGAATGAGAAGAGAATTTCATACTTATATTCTCTATACTTTATTTATTTTAAATAAGTTTGTGATGTAGAAACAATGTTCTCGGTTCCTTATAAAAGGGGGTCGTGACATTTTAGTGGTATCAGAGCATGGTCTAGGTAAACCTACGGGGTGAGGTTGTTAGACGTCAGTTGTGCATATTAGACATGTCAATTTTAGCTGTGAATCATATATCATAATTTCTAATCATCAGGTTGTGAGGGAACGAGCTTGATCACCTCGGTTCTCAGACACGACAGATGTAGGAAATCTTGGTATATGATACTGGGGTGATCTATAGGCGATTCATGCTGCATGAATAAAAAGTTGTTAAGCTAAGCTATAAATGATTGTTGAGATAAGTGTGTTTGCTATGCTGTGTGAAATGCTGATATAATGTTATCCTTAGTGCTAAACTGATTAAATTGTTATGATATACTAAATATGAATATATCACTATAAGCTGAATCTGTGAATATAGCTATGTGGTGGTATTGCTGAATGTGTTAAATGCTAGTAATCTAAGCTAGTCTATATATTAGGATGGCTAGACCAAGGAGATCTGCTACAAACCCTCCCCCTCCTGCTGACGTGAACCAAATGGCTCACGCCATGGAGGCCATGGCAGCCACTGTTAGGCAGAGTCTAGATATGATTCAGCAGCAGCAAGCTGCTAACCAAGCCGCTGCTGCAGCACAGGCAGCAGCAGCTACTGCCTCAGCTGCACCTCCTCCTGAATACCATGGTTTGTCAGAGTTTAGGAAGAATGATCCTCCTCAATTCACGGGAGTGGATGGACCAGATGCTGCTGAACTCTGGATCAGGGAGATTGAGAAGATCTTCCTAACTATGGGTTGCGCCGAAGAGAGGAAGGTGTTATATGCTACTTATATGCTGACAGGGGATGCAGAGATGTGGTGGCACGGAGCTCGTGCTATGCTGGAAGCCCGAGGTGAAGTCATCACTTGGGTTGTATTTAGAAGTAGTTTTCTGGGAAAGTTTTTCCCTTCTCATGTTCGTGCTGCCAAAGAGCGGGAATTTCTAAACTTGGTGCAAGGAAACTCATCAGTCTATGAGTATGCAATACAGTTTGAGCGGCTTTACAGATTTTATTCTCACCCGACCTCGGAGGAGTGGAGATGTCAGAGGTTTTCAGACGGGCTGAGAATTGACATAAAGAGGATTTTGATTCCACTCAGGATTACTGAATTTGCTGACTTGGTTGATCAAGCCACCATTATAGAGAGTCTTAATGCAGAGGATGTTGGTGGAGTTGGGAAGGCTCCATCTAGTAGAGCTGCTAGTAGCTATGGTAATGGAAGTAAGGGTGCTAAGAAAGGCCCCTGCAGTCGGTCGCTACGCCAACAGCAATCTCGACCATCTCAGTCGAGAGGATCGGCAGCATCAGCCCCGGTGCCAATAGGGACTGCTACTTCTACATTTCAGCCTAGGGGAGCAACTTCTCCTGCTCCTAGAACCTCAGTGCCGCAGATTGTCAGATGTTTCAGGTGTGGTGGGCCACACTACCTGAGCCAGTGCCCACAGGCTGATGTCAGGGTTTGCTTCTCGTGCCAGCAGCCAGGGCATCTTGCTAGGGACTGTCCTACGCCTAGTGGGGCAGTTTCGTCTTCTGCTAGCGCCTTACATGCTGTGAGACCTAAAGCGACTAGAACTCTGACGAGAATTAGATCGAGAGCAGAGAGACGTGTATTCACTACTTCTGCATCAGAGGCAGCCCAGGCGACAGATCTCGTTCAGGGGACAGCGGTAGTGGCAGGTACTTCTCTTCCTGTATTGTTTGATTTTGGAGCGACGCACTCTTTTATTGCGGACATTTGTGTGAGAACCTTAGGGTTATCAGTGAGCGATCTAGGATGTGAATTGGTAGTATCGACACCTACTTTAAGTTCGATTAAGACTTCGACGGTTTGTGTTAGGTGCCCCATAGTAATTGAGGGACGAAAGTACAAAGTAAACCTTATTTGTATCCCAATGTCAGGGTTAGATGTAATCCTGGGTATGGATTGGCTAACTGCCAATCGTGTGCTAATTGATTGTGGCCGGAGGTGTTTAATCTTTCCTGAGCAACAAGGCTGTGTGGAATTAATTTCTACTCGACAAGTAGAAACATCTTTAGGTGAGGGAGTATCTTGTTTTGTTTTGTTGGGAGTTATGAATGCAGAAGTGGAGCAAAGCCTTCAGTCAATACCAGTAGTACGAGAGTTCCCTGAGATTTTTCCAGAGGATATTCCTGGAATACCTCCACGTAGAGAGGTGGAGTTTTCTATAGATTTGATTCCTGGAGCTGAGCCAGTGTCTGTAGCACCTTACAGAATGGCGCCGAAAGAGTTGATGGAGCTTAAGGAGCAGATTGAGGATCTAATGCGGAAACAGATGATTAGGCCGAGTGTATCACCTTGGGGAGCACCAGTTCTCTTAGTGAAAAAGAAGAACGGCAGTTCTAGATTATGTGTTGATTATCGCAAGTTAAATAAGTTGACAATTAAGAATAAGTACCCGTTGCCGCGAATCGATGATTTGATGGACCAGCTGAGAGGTGCTAAGGTATTCTCTAAGATTGATTTGAAGTCTGGGTACCATCAGATCCGAGTGAAGGATGAAGATATTCCTAAGACTGCTTTCCGCACTAGATATGGCCACTATGAATATATAGTGATGCCTTTTGGAGTCACAAATGCTCTAGCTGTGTTTATGGACTACATGAATCGAATCTTTAGACCTTTCTTGGATCGATTTGTGGTAGTCTTTATTGATGATATTTTGATTTATTCTAGTTCGTCAGAGGAACATGCAGAGCATTTGAGGACTGTACTTAGTATTTTAAGGGAAAAACAGTTGTATGCTAAATTATCTAAGTGTGAGTTTTGGCTAGAGGAAGTAAAGTTCCTCGGTCATGTTATATCCGCTAAAGGAATTGCAGTTGATCCTTCCAAAGTTGAAGCGGTGTTGCAGTGGGAAAGGCCGAAGACAGCCACAGAGATTCGTAGTTTTGTGGGTCTAGCAGGTTACTACCGGAGATTTATAGAGGGATTTGCGAAGATAGCTGCACCATTAACACGGTTAACTCGCCGTGATCAACCCTTTGTATGGACTGAGGAATGCGAACAAAGCTTTAATGAGTTGAAGCAGAGATTAACTTCCTCGCCGGTGTTGATTCTCCCTGATACTAGTCGACCGTTCGAGGTGTACTGTGATGCTTCCCATCAGGGATTGGGATGTGTGTTGATGCAAGACAAGAGGGTGGTAGCTTATGCATCTCGCCAATTGCGAACTCATGAGCGAAATTACCCGATCCATGATCTTGAGTTAGCTGCTGTGGTCTTTGCTCTGAAGGTATGGCGGCACTATCTTTATGGAGCTCAGTTTGATGTATATAGTGATCACAAAAGTCTAAAGTATTTATTTGATCAACGAGAGTTAAATATGAGGCAGAGACGTTGGGTGGAATTCCTTAAGGATTATGATTTTTAGCTCCAATACCATCCAGGAAAAGCTAACGTGGTGGCCGATGCATTAAGTAGGAATGTAGTTCAGGCATTCTCCTTAAGAGTTAGTGAAACTCTTTTGGTAGAACAATTCCAAGACCTGAACATACACGTAGACTTATCACCTGAAAAGATTAGTTGTAGCCGAATTGTGGTGACTAATAATTTCTTACAGGAAATTAAAGACAAACAATTGTGGGATCCGATGTTATGTCGGATTGTATTTCTCTTAGGGACAGATAAAGCAAAGGGTTTTAGTAAAGGTGCTGATGGTATCCTCAAATGCCAAGGTCGAGTTTGTGTCCCTAGAGATACTGCATTAAAGAAAGCAATTCTAGAAGAAGGACATAAGGGTAATCTCAACATTCATCCTGGTGTTACCAAGATGTATCAAGATTTAAAGCAGATGTTTTGGTGGCCAGGCATGAAGCGAGAGATAGCTGAATTTGTTAAAGCTTGTTTGACTTGCCAGAAGGCAAAGGCAGAGCACCAGAGCCCTCCAGGAGAGTTGCAGACAATGGAAATTCCAGAGTGGAAGTGGGACCATGTGACTATGGACTTTGTGTCCCATCTACCTAGAACAGTTAAAAATCATGATGTCGTATGGGTCATAGTTGATAGGCTAACCAAGAGTGCGCATTTCTTGCCAATTAACATGACCTTTAGCTTGGAGAAATTAGCAGAATTGTACATTAGAGAGATTGTCAGGTTACATGGAGTACCTTCTAGTATTATCTCTGATAGGGATCCTCGATTCACTTCCCAGTTTTGGCAGAGTTTCCAAGAAGCTATGGGCACACAGTTGAGGTTGAGTTCTGCATATCATCCGCAGACAGATGGTCAATCTGAGCGTACTATTCAGATCTTAGAGGACTTATTGCGGACTTGTATTGTAGAGCAGAAGAGTAATTGGGAGGATATGCTTCCTTTGGTAGAATTCACTTATAATAATAGCTACCATTCGAGTATAGATATGGCACCATTTGAAGCTCTGTATGGTAGGAGGTGTAGAACCCCTATCTGTTGGTTCCAAGATGGAGTACATTTGATGGTTGGACCTGAAATGCTGCAAGAAACTAAGGAGAAAGTTGAACTTATTAGAGAAAAGCTGAGAGCTACCCAGAGTCGACAGAAATCTTATGCTGACCGACGCAGAAGACCTCTAGAATTTGAGGTTGGTGATCACGTATTCTTGAGAGTATCACGCACTACAGGTGTGGGGCGAGCTTTAAGAGCCAAGAAGTTAACACCTAAGTTCATAGGACCGTATCAGATATTACATCGTAGAGGACCAGTAGCCTATGAATTAGCACTACCACCTCAGTTGTCAGGACTACATAATGTTTTCCATGTGTCGCAGCTAAGAAAGTATGTTCCGGATTCATCTCATGTAATCGAGCCTGATGTTGTGGAGTTACGAGATGATTTGTCTGTAGAGGTCCCAGCTGCTCGTATTGAGGAAACTAGAGTTAAGGAACTTAGAGGCAAATCTATTCGATTAGTAAAAGTTATTTGGGACCCAGTAACTGGTGATGCCACATGGGAGTTAGAGGAAAGAATGAGAAAGTTGTACCCTCATCTTTTCTCTGACTGATGAAATTTTCGAGGACGAAAATTTATTTTCGGGGGGAGAATTGTCAGGCTAGAGATTTATTATTGAGTAATCTATAATATTTTATACTTGTTCAATGTTAATTGAAGGATTATTTGGTACTGGAATAGATTTAGATGGAGTTTGAAATTATTTTTTTAAAAAAAAAAAAAAGTGAACAGTACCATATGAACAGTGTCAAATGAACAGTAAAACCGCCAATGAATAGTGCAAACCGCGTACAAACCGTGTATGAACAGTGCAAACCGCGTATGAACAGTGAAAACCGTGTATGTACAGTGACTGCTGACGTCATCAGTGACATCATCATGACGTCATGGCTGACGTCACATACGTGTACAGTGCGTGTACAGTACGCGTGCACAGTATTTTCCGGCATGAATAGTGCCTGAACAATGTTTCCGGCATGAACAGTAAGGCGGTGAACAGTAAATTCCGGCGATGAACAGTAAATTTCAAAAAATTTCTATAAAAAGGGGGCTTCACACGAAATTTTCATTTCTTCACCCCTATCCAAGGTTCTCAAAGGTTCTAAGGCCAAATACCACCATTTCTCTCATACTAAACCTTCCTAAACTTAGATTTCTTGTCAGATCTGAGATTCTACGTCTATTCTGAAGGATTTGAAGTAAGTTTCTTTAAGTTTGAAGCTAGATTTACCGTTCGTTTCTCTTCTCCTTCTCTTTTTCATAGAAGTTCATGGTGTTCTTAGGAGAAACTTCGTTCTAAAGCCGAATCTTCGGTGAATCTTGCATTAAAACAAGAAATATTCGGTAGATCTAGTGTGAATCATCTTTCTAAGGTAAGGGGAGTTTACTTTAACCTATGAACTACGTTTTGAACGGTTTAATATGCTATTTTAAGATGTTTTGATATGATTTTGTTAGATCTATTGAATAAAAGCTATTTTCTAAGCTGTAACTACTGTTAATTGATTTAAAATGCTGAGATTTTGGCTGATCTATCTTAAACTTGCCTTAGCTGAGCTGTTAAAATAATTTTGGCGGTGTGCATCATGCTGAGATATATGTTTTGCATCATTATAGAGCCGAGTTACATGTTTAGGTGGGTAGAGTGTAACGGTAAGTTCATGCTGAGCTGCTGTGCTGTGCTGTTTGGATCCAGATACTGGAATGGGTCGCTCCCGGACCGGCTCGGTTCCTTCTGGATTACTTAGGCTGTGAAACCAGTTGGAAACCGTTTTCATGCTGTGCATTAGATGGGCTGGAAATGCATGGGATTATTGCTGTGAGAAGTATTTTGCTCTATATATACGATTTTATTTTAAGTTTGGTAAGCTCACCCTTGCATTTCTTTTTATGTCGTTGTGTGCGTGTGTACTGCGATGATCGTACGGTGGTACGTGAGCAGATGTAGCAGGTGTTGCATCTACTTCACAGGCTGCGGGGCTAGTGGAGAAATGATAGAAGCTGAAGTCGAGTAATATTGCATCTAAGTCCTTTTTCCTTATATTTTAAGACCTCATGTAGAGGGAGTTACGTAGTATAATTTTGGGTATTTTTGAATATTATGAACTAAATGTAATATTATGTTGTTCTGTTGGATATTTGTTGTAAGAAACTCTGTTTTATTTTGAATGAGAAGAGAATTTCATACTTATATTCTCTATACTTTATTTATTTTAAATAAGTTTGTGATGTAGAAACAATGTTCTCGGTTCCTTATAAAAGGGGTCGTGACACCATGCCTCGAATAAGGATTCTGCTTCATGTTGGTTGAAGCAACATATCTCCGTCATAAGCTTAGAGGACCTTGATGGGGTGAAAGTACTTTCCCAAGAATTGTTGAGTGAGATCCTCCCAAGTTGTGATGGAATTGGCTAGGAGTAAGGCGAACCAAGCATTCACCTTCTCATATACCGAGAATGGGAAAAGATGGAGTCGAATAGCATCGTTGGAGACTCCATTGTGCTTGATGGTATCCGTCAATCGGAGGAACTTTGTCAGATGAAGATTGGGGTCTTCATTAGGCATGCCTCCAAACTGTATCGAGTTCTGGACCATGGTTATAAGTGTTGGTTTCAATTCAAAATTGTTGGCCTCCACATTTGGTGCCACAATGCTTCCACGAGTGCCTCTAGCAGTGGGTGTCATGTAATCTTGGATCGATCTCCTTCCCTCTGCCATTCTTTGCTCTCTCACTTCTTTTCTTTGTCTATGAACTGTTCTTTCAATCTCAGAATCAAATAATCAAGTTGTAGAGCACTTAGAACGAGTGAGCATATTAAAAGAAATTGTGAAATAAAAAAAAATTAAAAGAAAATAAAAATGAAAATTATAAAATATAAAAGAAAAATTTAACAATAAACAAAACAAAATAAAATAAAACACAAATTGCTTAAATCAATTAAATTTGAGATTTTCTTAATATTGAAAAAGCAATCCCCGGCAACGGTGCCAAAAACTTGTTCAGAGGGCAAGTGTACCCATCGAGAAGTAATAAAGGGTTCTTAAATTAAGTTCCCGAAATATCGTCCCACAAGGATTGATTTTCAATTACTAAGAATTTCCTAATTCAATTGTTTAAGCTTCAAAGATACGAGATTAATTAAAAACAAGAATTTATAAAATTAATTATAAAACTAAGAACTAAGAGTAAGGAATTCAAATGCACATTTTGGTTGAACTTATCGAAGAGGAACCTAGGGCATATGAGTTTTTTCATTCAATCCTTTATGTTATTTTTCTATTTAACTCTAAATTCGATTTCCTTGTGATTACCAATCATTCATACAAATACTATTAATACCCAATGGTCATGCAATATTAATATTCTTTTCTCTAAATTAATATCCCCAACGGTCATGCAAGACATCAATTTGAGAAAGCTTAAGGAACCTATGAACTTGTTAATTTAATAACGATTAGAAGAGAAAGATTGGTTTGGTCCACCTAATCCTTTGTCTCGTTTTACCCTATAGATCTATTAATTAACCGAGATACGGTCGCCTAACGATATAATTAATTAACATTAAGAAAGAAGCGCAACAGGATAAAATCTAATCACAAAACGGAAGTCAAATTTAAATTCAAATATCAAAATTTCATAAATTCATGAACAATAGTTCCCATAGCCCTAGCTATGGACTTAGTTACTCATGCTAAAGAAAAGAACTAAAACAATCATAAACAAAGCCATAATCAAAAGAAATAATAAACTAGAGTGTGAGATGTGTTCCCGGTCTTCAAGTACGTTCGCTCGAAGCTCCAAGTCCCGCTAAGCATGTGCCAAGGATCTCGTGCAAGAGAGACAAGATCAAATGTATTCTAGAGCCAAAGCCAAGATGTCAAAAATGGTGTAAAAAATGCGTATCCAAGATGCCTTCGTTCTTCCTTTTAATAGGGTTTGAAAACCCTAAAAACTCTAATTAATTGGGCTTCCTGCAGATGAGCACGGTCGTGCAAGGCCTTAAGCATGACCATGCATGCGCTCGAAGCACCCCGTGCTTGTTTAAAACTTTGTAAGTATCTCTATAAACCCAATCTAGTTTTTCATACACTTCAATCCTATCAATCAATTTGAAAATGGAAAACTCCAATCTCATTTTCTCATCCGCTGTTTGATTCCTACTTCATTCCTTATTTGAACCCCAATATCATTTTTCTGTTGTTATTTCTTTTTCAATTTGTTCTTGTAGCTGCTCAGATAGATAGTAAACACTGTAAGTTCAATTCAACTTTTATGTTTTTTTTTTTGCTCTTTAGTTGCTGTTTAATGTACGACAATATTAGTATTATTTTAGTTTCTTTGAGGGAAAAAAGTTACAAGTAGGTAGGATTTGTTCCTTAATCTCTTAGCAGTTATTTTGTTCTATATCTCAACATAATAAAAGTGAAAATATGTGTTTATGGATGCAAGTTAGGAAAGTGTTTATGGGTGGAACTAAGGAAGATATATTATACCATTAAGATCATAAAACATGTGGCTTTTTACTTTTATAAATTTGATAGGTTACATGTTTATTTCATTGATTGATGTGCAAATTTGAGTTTGTTACTGAAAGCTCCTTTGGTACTAATAATGTTCATTACGCAGTGCATAGGAGTGAGATGATGAAAATTGTATCAATTGTTGCCTAGTTTAATTGTTTTCAGTCTAGTAAATTAGCTTCAATGTCAAATATAAGAAGTTTGGCAAATCTGAATTAATTACTTACCTTGTCTATTAGAATGAAATATAAAAGGTGTTTGACATATAAAACATTTTTTTATGTAATTTGTGGATTAGAGTTGAATGCAATCACTCTTAGAGAAGGTGGATTATTGAACACTGAGAATTTTTTTTATTTAAATTGTATTACTACAGATACTGGCATAACATTTCTCATACAATTCTGGACTAAAAAACCAACAAGTTGGGTAGAAACAGATCCTTGCGATAGTGGTTGAGATGGAATTTGTTGCAGTAATTCAAGAATTAAACTATTGTTAGTGCTTGGTTTCTTAGGCCTCTTCAATTAAAATAGATATGAAAGATTATTTCATACTTTCTGGTGTTTTTTCTTCTTCTAAGAAGTAAATTTGAAAGAACTGTTATTGTGTAATCTCAAGAAATTATCAGGCTTGAATTTGGGGGGTCAACTTTCTTCAGCAATCCAGTCTTTGATTGAACTTGACAGTGTGTACATGTAGTACTTCTCATATAATAGTGTTAATGTGATCATTAAGCTGAAATTCTTTTAACCTTCATATGCTTACATGTTTCTAACTTGTGATTATGATCTTATTCTTCTAAATTATTTAAGAGTGATAGATACCATGTTATTTGCTTATTTTGGAAGAGTCTTGTCTTATTTCCAAATCATTTTCTTTTAACCAAATCCATCAACAAAATCACCACCCAAGAAGGGTATTTTATTTTGACTAGGTTATTTATGGATGCAGTACTTCATTGCAACTAAATAACAAAATCCTTTTTATTTCTTTATAATTTAAAATAAGTATAATAAATATAAATTTTATATAAATGAAAGTAAGTTCAATAAGTATTATTTTTAAGTGGCTCAGGCTCTTTCTCATATACCTTAAACAACCAAACAATAGTATCTAATTGTAAAATAAAGAATAATATAAACTCATGCCTCTGAAAATAATAACCATATCCAAATATAACAATAGAAGCATTTTTTGGGGGCTTTATTAATTATAGTTTTCTTTTGCAAGTATTTGTTACTAGTTTAAAACTAGCTGAACAATGTCCTGAAAATGGGAGTTGAACACTTAATAGATATGTTATAGGCCTAATGCACCATAAGGACTGATACATTAATTTTTAGCATCTTGGTAAATTTTTTATGTTTGTTTATCTCATTTCTCATGGTAATTATGAACTAATTCTAGTTTCTATTTGAAGGTTCTTGAGAAATGTCAATTGCAAGAGGCTGTCCAAGAGAAAGAAGAGGAATTAGACTCTTCAGGTATACTTAAAGTTTTGTTGTAACATCATTGGCGTGACCAATTCTTGTCTAATTACTAATGACTAGGGACAAACTGTTATATAGTTGTTGAAGTTGAAGCAAACTAGAGCATAGGACAACGACAATTATTCTATTTGGGGCGTGCTCTTTTGAGGAGAAGTCATATATTGGTACTTGATGAAGAAACTAATTTGATTTTGCAGCAAACCATCAGGATTGAGTTTGCAGATTGTATTGTAATCATGCCACTTACAGGATACCAACGGTGATGGATTGCACTAAGTTTCTTGCCATCAGTGATGGTAAGTTGCATATTAACTACCCTGTGCCTCATCTTTTTCCCGTGATAATTCTAATATACCACATTGTTTGATAAAAAAAAAATAGGTTGGTTGATGAATAGGTCTTGTTAAGTGTAGTAGTATATGCACTATTATAATACCCTATATAAATTTTACTTTTTTCCTAAGCATGTAAGTTATATTATGAAATGGGTGCATAAACTTGGAAAAAAGTGAATTCATGAACAACATATATTTAAAATTATTGCCTTTCACCTATTAAACCATAATTGCATAAACTTGGAAAAAAGTGAATTCATGAACAACATATATTTAAAATTATTGTCTTTCACCTATGAAACCATAATTGTGTTTTGCTTTATTGTTGCAAACTTGTAATGAAGTAAATCTTGCTATTGCAATTTGTCCTTTAATTTTAAAGAAGCCTACAAAAGTAATTAACGCATGGTGGAATGTAGCAGCTGCAACCCTTCTTATTATACATTAAACTTATATATTGTTGTTGTACAAAAACAGATGTTAATTATAATTTTAACTTATTTGACCTATATTAGCATTATTTTTTGATGAATTTTCATGTTTATATAGTGTTTGAGGGTACCAAATCTATGGATATTTTAATTAAAATTTGTTGTAATCAAGTTAAATGCATAGTAATAACAAAATAAATTAAATAAACAAATACATAATAGAGGCTATTAATAGTATTTTTTTAATTTTAAAATTTAGTGACAATTTAAAATTGTCACAAAAATTATAATTAACAGCAGATACAACATCAAATATGTCACAATTATATTAATTTTTTTAAAAATTTAAATTTAGTGACGGTTCCAACTGCCACAACCTTTTTTTTTAACATTTTTGCAAACAAATTTTTTATACATTTATATAATTTAGTGGTGATTAAAACTGCCACAATCTTTTTTAACTTTTTTATAATTTAACGGCAGTTAAAACCACCACAATATATATATATATATATATATATATAAATTTAGCGGCGATTTGAAATTTCCACTAATACGTTTTTAATTTAATTTTCTTTTTAGTTACTGGCAATTTTTTTATTTATTAACTGCCACTAAAAAATTACCGTAAAAATTTTTTGGTAGTCTTAGAAAACTACCATAATTTAGTTTAGTGTTGCTAATTTTATTGTCAGTTAGTTAACCGTCAGAATATTATTTAATGGCGGGTAAAACTGCCGCTAATTAAAAAATTTAGCCGCCGCTAAATAGTGAATTTTTTGTACTATGAGCTTACAAAATAAAAATCACGATCTTAAATAGTTGAATTTAAACATAAATGTCATACAATTTATTATTTCAATAAATTTTCAACACATAACGTAGCAATAACAACTCATTACAACTCTCGTAGTGCAACAATAACAACTCAGCCTCAACTGGTATCACAGTCTTAGTAACCCAGAAGGAACCTATAATTTTTCGGTTTAGGAGCATCCCCCAGTAAGGCGACATTCCATACAAATACTACTAAGTCATATGGTAAGCATTTCAACATAATGTTTCATAGCATTTCTCAGCTAGTCTCTTCATTTTATACTGTAACGCCCCGAATTTTGGTAATATTATTTTTTGATAATTATATAAATCTAAATGTATATACATGTGTGTATTTTTAGATATATGTTGTGAATATGTATGTGTTTATATATGTGTATGTATGACTGGATAGGTTGAAAATGGGCTAAGCGCCCAAATGCAGGGCGAGATACTGGGCTGTTCTCTCTGCAGCGAGAGGGCCCTGGGAGGAAGGACCAGAACTGTCGCCTTCTCGCTGTAGCGAGAGACGTCTCGTTGTAGCGACAGAGCGATAGTTTAGGGTGCATTTCTGGGTGTAGTCTCGCTGTAGCGAGATTCTGCAGAAACCAGAGTGCAATTTTCTCTGGTTTTTTCACTGTAGCGAGAGGGCGTGTCGCTGCAGCGAGAATATCTCGCTATAGCTAGAGTGTCACGACCAGAAAAGGATTTAAAGGGGGTTAGGGTTCGGGGAGAGTTATTTCTCCCTCTCCCTTCGATCCTCTCATGCCCAAAGCCCTTTTCACCGATTAAATTGCCTCCAAAGCTGTTCGGGAGCTTGATTGAAGGTTGAATCTGTCACGACCCTTTCTATAAGGAACTGAGAACATTGTTTCTACATCACAAACTTATTTAAGATAAATAAATAATAGAGAATATAAGTATGAAATTCTCTTCTCATTCAAAATAAAACAAAGTTTCTTACAACAAATATCCAACAGAACAACATAATATTACATTTAGTTCATAATATTCAAAGTACCCAAAATTATACTATATAGCTCCCTCTACATGAGGTCTCAAAATATAAGGAAAAAGGACTTTGATGCAATATTACTTGACTCCAGCTTTTAACATTTCTTCACTAGCCCCTCAGCCTGTGAAGTAGATGCAACACCTGCTACATCTATTCACGTACCACCGTACGATCATCGCAGTACACACGCACACAACGACATAGAAAGAAATGCAAGGGTGAGCTTACAAAATAAACTAAAATCACAAAAACATTATTCACAACAACAGCCCTATGCATTACCAGCCTATCTAATGCACAGCATAAAAACTGTTTTCAACTGGTTTCACAGCCTAAGTAATCCAGAAGGAACTGAGCCGGTCTGGGAGCGACCCATTCCGGTATCTGGATCCAGACAGTACAGCACAGCAGCTCAGCATGAACTTACCGTTACACATCTACCCACCTAAACATGTAACTCGGCCCTATAATGATGCAAAACATATATCTCAGCATGATGCACACCGCTAAAATTATTTTAACAGCTCAGCTAAGGCAAGTTTAAGATAGATCAGCCAAAATCTCAGCATTTTAAATCAATTAACAGCAGTTACAGCTTAGAAAATAGCTTGAAATAGCATATTAAACCATTCAAAATGTAGTTCATAGGTTAAAGTAAGCTCCCCTTACATCAGAATAATGATTCACACTAGATCTACCGAATATTACTTGTTTTAACGTAAGATTCACTAAAGATTCGGCTTTAAAACGGAGTTTCTCCTAAGATATCATCAACTATCTATAAGAAAGAGAAGAAGAAGAGAAACGAACAGTAAATCTAACTTCAAATTTATAGAAACTTACTTTAAATCCTTCAGAATAGACGTAGAACCTCAGATCTGGCGAGAAATCTAAGTTTAGGAGGGTTCAATATGAGAGAAAATGGTGGTATATGGCCTTGGAAGCTTTGAGAACCTTGGATATGAGTAAAGGAATGAAAATTTTGTGTGAAGCCCCCTTTTTATAGAAAATTTTTGAAATTTACTGTTCGCCGCCAGAAACACTGTTCATCGCCTTACTGTTCACGTCGGAAACACTGTTCAGGATACTATTCATGCCGGAAACACTGTGGACGCGTACTGTACACGCACTGTACGCGTATGTGACGTCAGGATGATGTCACTGATGACGTCAGCGGTCACTGTACATAGGCGATTTTCACTGTTCATACACAGTTTGCATTGTTCATAGGCGGTTTTAATGTTCATTTGACACTGTTCATACGGTACTGTTCACTTTTTTTTTTTTTTAATTTCAAACTCCATCTAATTATATTCCAATACCAAATAATCCCTCAATTAACATTTAACAAGTATAAAATATTATAGATTACTCAATAATAAACTACAAGCCTGACAGAATCCATGTGGGGAACGCTTGGAGGTGAGTTTTAATGGTTAGGGTTTCAATTTTACATCCCCTTTCTCTATTTTCGTGGTTTCTTCTCATGGAGTTTCTCCATGTGTTTAGGACGAAATCCGTGAGGGGGAGTACTTCTTGGTGGATTTAGCGTGTAGGACGTCAATCAGAGGTAAGGGGGACTTTACCCTACTCTTTGTATGTGATTTACCGTTATTCAGTTGAATATTGTGATGTGGCTGACTAGAGGATAGGAAATTACTGTGAAATATGATGTGGGCCATGTGTCGTGATATATGAATATTATGTGTATGGATGAGAGAATATGTGGTTGATGGAATTTTGCTATGTATTGCAGTGTGTGAACAAATGTGGGCCCGAGGGCCGTGTAATATAGATGAATGTTGGCTATGTGCTGTGTAATGTCAAATGAATATGGGCCTAGTGCCGTGTATTTGAATGCAATGTGGGCTGTGTGCCATGTGTAAGCATGATTATTGCATGAGTGAATGGAATATGTGTGAATGGGCGTGTTAGCGCCGTTGTAATGTGCTGTGAATGGTTCAGCGATACACTGGGGGTGTGAGAGATGAGGACGGTAGAAATACCTTGGGGAAGAGGGAGTAGTGGTGACACCGACTGCAGAACGGGTGCACCACGAGCCATATACTTTCTTCCTGACTAGACCTTTGACCATTACCTTTGCTGAGCGACCCGTGACTGCCCACGTGGTATCGGTGAGGCGGGGGTGACCGGCGACCATTCATGGTGTAAATCTGTGATCACAGTGCTACAGTGAATGTGGCTGGCGTGCATATGCATTGGGTTTATGAATTATACTTATGTATGTGAAATGCTGCTTGTGTTTGTGCTTGTTTAATGTATTGGAAATGTTCTGGAGGTGAGACTCTATGTTGACTGTGTGTTTTGGGTAGTGTAGAGTACTCACCTTTACATTCATTTTTCAAGTAATCAAGACGATCAGCACCGGGCTCAGTGAAGGGGTGGATGGAACTGCTATAGGACTTAGGACATTATTTTGGAAAACTGTTGTATTAGAATAAGTCCTGTAGCGACTGTTTGATAAAATTTGTAACCCCTTTCTTTATTTGAAATGGTTGATGAAACTTGAATTAAAATGGAAATTTTATTATTTCAAAATTTATGAAATTTCTTATTTATTGAAAATTAAATTTAAGGTGTTACATATACTATAACATTTCAACGTCTATCTCGAATATGAGCAGTTTCATATCGGTCATAAAATAATAGAAAATCTCATCCTATACATCGGCTCATTACATTCATTAACAGCAATCAATCCACCTAGCCGTGCTTACTCGGGATTCTTCCCTAGGGTTTGTTCATACATATACTTACTCTTAGCTAAGATAAAATTAAACATATAGGTTTTTTTTTTCAACATCTAGTAAATAGGTAAAGCCAACTTAAGTAAACTCCTTTTACCTGGAATGAGTTTCCTCAGATCAAATTCCACGTGAGTCTCCAAGGAAAGAAACAATTCTGGTAGGTTTAGATTTTCTCACTATTAAGAAATAGAAACTTTAGAGAAAAGAACCCAGGAAATAAAAACCTGGGTTAGAGAAGGAGATCTCAGAAGCTCACCTAAATCTGCACCAAACAGAGGTTTCCACTTGGATCAGGAAGAAATTTGGCCTTGAGAAGGTTTTCTCTAAGGTACGATGGCAAGAGAACAGAGAGAAAATAAGAAAGGAGGGTTGTTTAGTGAGAAATGAACGTTTCTCTGCACTAAGATTCCTTAAATACCTCTCCAGGCCCGTGCACTCTCACTTGAGAGAGCTAACCTTCGTTGGAGCGAGCCCTGCCCTCGCCTGGGCAAGCAAACCAGATAGTGGAACTTCTCAAAATTCTGCTATTCTTGCTTGAGCGAGGAGCGTCTCGCCTGAGCAAGCAGCTCTCTCGCCTCAGCAAACTTAGGTCCAGAGAGCTATCCATTTTTCTTGCGACTCGCTTGACCGAGGTCGCCTCTCGCTTTAGCGAGATCCCTTCTCGCTTGGGTGAGGGGATAATTGGGTGGTCTTATCTGATCTCGCTTAAGTGAGACTGATTTTGCTTGAGCGAGAATGATCCAAAATGCCTAATTCAGCATGACTCAGCCTCACTTTAGCGAGAACCACCTCACTTGAGTGAGACACCCTGCACCCAGAGCTCCTAATTCTTCCTAGAATGAAGCAATGCAAGTTCTCAGCTACAATCAATAGGTTATTATACCTAATATACTCAATGATATTAAACACAACCACCACTCTACACTGCAATTACTCAGCTCTTAAATCAACAATCATACAACTTTCATATTCGTATTCCAACATATAAAAATCCATACACTTCAAGCATACACAACACAATTCTAAAAGGAATAATACATATATAAAAATACATTGATCTAACAATATCCAAGGTATATCTAGGGTATTAACAACAATTGAAAAACTATTCTTGTTCAATACGTCAACAAATGGAAGGTCATAGTAGTTGACAATAATAATTGAAACATAATAATAATATAACGAATTTCTTATATGAGCTATGTTTACTTCGAAGCCTTTAGCATGAAGATAGGAATTACTTTCTAACAACTCATCTGTATATGGTGTTTTGAGTCGTCCATTGTGAAGAAAGATTTCTAAATCAATTTTTTAAGTCTTAAGAAGAAAAACTATTATAGTTCAATACATTAACAAATGGAAGGTCATAGTAGTTGACAATAATAATTGGAACATAATAATAATATAAAGAATTTCTTATATGAGCTATGTATACTTCAAAGCCTTTAGCATGAAGATAGGAATTACTTTCTAGCAACTCGTCTGTATATGGTGTTTTGAGTCGTCTATTGTGAAGAAAGATTTCTAAATCAATTTTTTAAGTCTTAAGAAGCTTTACATGTCATAACAGTTAAATTTTGAGGTCTGCAAGCCATCACTTTGTGTTTGAATACAAATACACTTAAATTTTTGAACGTGTCATAACAGTTGGTAAAACTTTTTTTCAATAACTTCTAACAACCTTTGACTTTATTCTTTTTAAAATGTTTGTTCAATTTTCTTATAACTCTTTAGCTATGGAGTCATAAGCCTTTGTTATAAAACTTCTCCCACCTTATTTTCCTCATTTTGTTGATGTAAAATGGCATCAATAATAGTATTATCCATTTCTGGTGTTCATATCTCTTTTAGACGTAGACATAATTTCTAAATAGAAGGTCTTAATTCAAATTTAGATAAAAAAAAACATGTACTATATAAAAATGAACATACCAATTAAGATCACGAAATTATCAAGGAATATCAAATAAATACATAAGTCAAGAAGTATAATCTCTCTACATAGATCAAATTAGGCATAAAATTTCTCAAATTCTCTCCTAAACGAGTATTATTTTCATTTTCATAATCTCCTAAGATACGGTCAGTTTGAGGTGCCCTCTGATTGCCAATTTCTTTATCCACCTCACTAATAATCTCTTCATCAAAATTCAATACTAAGAAATAATTATATATGTAGAATATAACATGCTAGGATGATCATATTTTAAGTCTTGATTTTATAAGTTGTTTCTGTGCCACTTCCAATAATAGAAAATATTTTTTGTTTTTCAAGATTCTCAAAGCTCTTTCAACAACATTTCATAATGATGTATGTTAATGGTTGAATAATTCTTGAGGTGTATGAAGTGGATTTCTAGGAGAGATGTAACAGCTCAGATTTTGTAATAATATTTTAATGTATTAATATAAATATACAAATTGACGTATTGAGTATGCATTTGATTGTGTAATGATTTGAATGTAACTATGGTTATAAAGATGTATGAATATATGGTTAAAATGTGTTGTGGACTTATGTTTTGGGCTGGAATTGTGTGAGTAAATAGGCTAAGTGTATGGAGCAGGGTGTTCTCGCTGTAGCGAGAGATGTCTCGTTGTAGCGAGAGGGCCCTGGAAGGAAGGCCTGAAACTGTTGCCTTCTCGCTGTAGCGAGAAAGCAAACAGTGAGGGGTGCATTTCTAGGTGCAGTCTCGCTGTAGCGAGAGGGTCTCGCTGTAGCGAGATTCTGGAGAAACTAGAGTGCAGTGTCCTCTGAGATTTTTGATGATACGACAAGGGGCGATCAACTCTGGGCTCAGTGAAGGGATGGATGAAATTTCTATAGGGCTTTGATTTAATTTTGAAATTACAGATGTAATTGAATTGGTTCTGTAGCAGTTATTGATATAAACTTGTAATCCCTTATTATTTTGAAAAACTTTGATGAAACTCTGTATTAGAAATTCTATTTAAATGAACTTTTAATTATTCCCATCTTGCGAAATTTATTATTTTAAAATTAAATTAAGGTGTTACAATTTTGGTATCAGAACAGTTCTTCCAAACCAGACTAAGGTATCAGGCTAAAGCGTCCAAGCTGAGTGTTGATTTGTTTTGTTTGCCTGAATTATAAATGTGTTATTGGTTTGATGTAGTGGAATGTGGTTTGCTGAATTGTTGTTAGCTTAGATTGAACATGGTTGGTTGAGGTGGAGGAGCTAGAGGCACTAATGATCTCATGGAGCGTATGACTCAAATTTTGGAAACCTTGGCGCACAACCAAGGCGGAGAGCCGGCTGAATACTGAGGGTTGTCTGCCTTCACTACGCACGATCCTCCAAAGTTTGAGGGAGGATTTGACCCTGAGGGAGCCTAGAGGTGGTTGGCTAGCGTGGAGAAGATCTTTCACGCCATGGGATGCTGGGAGGAGCACAAAGTGAACTACGCTACCTATATGCTATATGGGGAGGCTGAGGACTGGTGGAAGTTTGCAAGTCAAACTTTGCCACAGGAGGGTGGCTATATCTAGTGGGAGGCATTCAAGGCAATCTTCTTAGGAAATTACTTTCCCCGGGATCTGAAGAAGCAGAAAGCTAGAGAGTTCCTTGAGCTGAAGCAAGGAAGCATGACAGTAGGGGAGTATGCAGCAAAATTTCGAAAGCTGATGAAGTACTGACCTCATTATCAACATGAGGATGGAGAGGAGGACTTGTGTGCTCAGTTTGAGTATGGATTGAGGTCAGACATTTGAGCTGCAGTCAATGTGTTTTAACTGACAGACTTGCCCACTCTGGTGATCAAGAGCAGAATCTTTGAAGGCAATTCAAAGAGGAAGACAGTGGACACTAGGGGAGCCAGTCCAGTGAGGGCAGATAGAAGACCCCCTAGATTCTCCAAAGGGCCATATTTGGGCTCAAGTAATTCACAATCTAGAGGGACTTCATCACAAGAGAAGGGCAGTGGGAGTGGCTCAGGATCAGACTCTTTTAGAGGGCCGATCAAATGCTTCTGGTGTAGAGGGCTACACATAGTGAGGGACTGCCCACAGCCACAGACAACTTGTAGCAACTGTGGGAAGTCAGGACACACTACCAATGTGTGCTGAGCAGCTAAGAGGGGTGGTAACACTAGTACAACTCAGAGGCCAGAGTCGAGAGGATGCACGAAGCTGAGCATGAGCTGAAGCCGAGTATTCCCGGGAGGTCTTTGCCATGAGTGGAGTAGAGGCTTTACAATCTGAGGAGTTGATCAGAGGTATATGTGTTACTAAGGGTCGATTATTGGATGTGCTGTTTGACTCGGGTGCTACACACTCTTTTGTTTTGTGGACTGTGTAAAAAGTCTGGGTCTGCATGTGACTGAATTGCCATGTAATGTTATGGTGACTACCCCGACGGGTAAACCGGTTGTAACGTCATGGGTGTGTCTAGGGTGTTCGATAATGGTGTATGGTAGAGAGTTTGAGGTGGACTTGATCTATTTGCCTCTGTCTCAATTAGACATAATTTTGGGAATGGATTGGCTAGCTGCCAATCATGTGTTGCTAGATTGCAGAGAGAAGACTTTGATTTTTGGTGCACCAACGACGGAAATTCAAGGTTCTTGAGCCAAGGTGTGTGGGAGAACATGGTAAACGCCAAGGCATTTATGGTGATGTTTTCAATAGAGGCTGAAAACGTGGTGGAACTAGAGTATATCCCGATGGTGGGGGATTTCTTGGAAGTTTTTTTCTGAAGATGTTTCTGAGTTACCGCCTGAGGAAAATAGAGTTTCCTATTGACCTTATTCCAGGAGCAAGCCCGATTTCTATGGCACCATATAAGATGTCACCAGTAGAGTGGGCAGAGGTCAAGAAGCAAGTGGAGGACCTATTGCAGAAGCGGTTTATGAGACCGAGTGTGTCGCCATGGGGAGCACCAGTGCTCTTGATGAAAAAGAAAGATGAGAGCATGGAGATGCGTGTGTATTACCGACAACTGAACAAAGTGACGATAAAGAACAAGTATCCACTCTCGATGATTGATAATTTGATGGACTTGTTGAGAGGAGCTATAGTGTTTTCTAAGATTGACCTGAGGTCAGGGTACCATCAAATCAGGGTGAAGGATGAAGATGTACCTAAGATGACGTTCAGGACTCAGTATGGTCACTTTGAGTATTTGGTGATGCCATTTGGAGTGACTAATGCGCCTGTGATGTTCATGGACTACATGAATAGGATTTTCCATGAGTTTTTGGATAAGTTTGTGGTGGTGTTCACTGACGACATCCTGATTTATTCAAAGACCTAGGAAGAGCACATTGAGCACTTGAGGATTGTTTTGCAAATTCTGAGAGAAAGTCAATTGTATGCAAAATTCTCTAAGTGTGAGTTTTGGCTGTCAGAGATCCAGTTTCTGGGGCATGTGGTGTCAAAGGAAGGAATCATGGTGGATCCTGCAAAAGTGGAAGCAGCAGCTGGGTGGCTGAGTCCAAATAATGTGACTGAGGTGCGCAGTTTTATGGGACTAACGGGCTATTACAGGAAGTTCATTAAAGGATTTTCTAAGATAGCTTTGCCCTTAACAAAGCTGACCCGCAAGGGAAAGGAGTTTAAATGGACCAAAAGATGTGAAGCTAGTTTCTTAGAGCTGAAAATAAAGTTAACTTCAGCACCTGTGTTAGTTCTGCTTGACCCGGAGCAAAAATTTGAGGTGCACTGTGATGCGTCTGGGCAGGGATTTGGGTGTGTTCTGATGGAAGATGGGAGAGTAGTTGCCTATGTCTCAAGGAAGTTGCGTCCTCATGAAGTCAACTATCCGAACCATGATTTGGAGTTAGTCGTGGTGGTTTTTGCTTTTAAAGTATGGAGGCACTACCTATATGGAGCAAGGTTTTGAGGTGTTCAGCGACTGCAAAAGATTGAAATACTTGTTTGATCAGAGGGAGTTGAACATGCAACAGAGGAGATGGATGAAATTCCTTAAGAATTATGATTTTACATTTGCATACCATCCTGGTAAGGCAAATGTGGTTGCCAATGCATTGAGCAGGAAGTCATTACACGTGGCGACAATGATGGTAAATGAGATGGAGCTGATTGAGGAATTTCAGACATGAATTTGGCCATGGAAGTAAGGCCAGGGAGTTTGTATCTCGAAGCGACGATGATTCACAATGACTTCTTGGTGTACGTTTAAGATGCTCAGCAGAGAGATGTCTTCCTGCAAGATATGATGAGACAGAAGAATGAAGGAAAGGACTTGGAGTTCCAATGCGATGAGAACAGGGTGATTAAGTTCCAGAATCGAGTGTGCATCCCTAAGTGGATGAGCTAAAGCAGATGATACTTAAGAAAGCGCATAAAAGTATAATGAGTTTATACCCAGTGCGACTAAAATGTATCAGAATCTTCGAAAAAGCTTTTAGTGGAATGGGATGAAGTGGGATGTGGCTGAATATATGGCTAGATGCCTAACTTGTTAGAAGGAAAAATTCAAACACCAGCGTCCACCTAGGACAGTATTTCCATGGACTTTGTTTCTGGGTTGCCAAGGATTAGGAACAACCATGATGCCATTTGGGTGATAGTAGACCAGCTGACTAAGGCTGCACACTTTCTCCTGATCAACATGAAGTATAAGTTGGAGAGACTTACGAATTTATATGTGAGGGAGATAGTTAGGTTCCATGAAGTGCCGACTAGCGTGGTATCTGATAAAGACTCGAGGTTTACCTTAAAGTCTTGGGAGAGCTTGCAGAGGGCATTAGGAACTAAGTTGAGACTTAGTTCAACTTACTACCCACAGACCGACGGTCAGACGGAGAAGACTATCCAGTCCTTAGAGGACTTGTTAAGAGCTTGTGTGCTCGAGCAGCAAGGAACTTGGAAAGAATGTTTGCCGTTAGTGGAGTTCACGTACAACAAAAGTTATCATGCTAGTACTGGGATGACACCATTTGAGGCATTGTATAGGTGGAGGTGGACTCCTTTGTGCTGGTATGAGAATAGAGAGGCTACTTTGTGTGCACCAGATATGATTCAGAAACAGAATGAACAGATCAAGATGATCAATGAGAAGATGAAGGCTACACAGGATATGCAGAAGAGTTACTATGATAAGAGGAGGAAGCCGTTGGAGTTCCAGGTGGGTGACTATGTGTTTTTGAAGGTCTCGCCTGTGACTGGAGTTAGGAGAGCTCTGAGATCTCAGAAGCTATCTCCTAAGTTTATTGGGCCATTCAAAGTGCTGAGTAGAATTGGTACTGTTGTGTATAGGATAGCGTTGCCTCCGAATCTCTCGAACTTACATCCGGTGTTCCATGTGTCGCAACTCAGGCAGTATGTGCCGGATCCTTCTCACGTGATCGATCTTGACCTAGTTCAAGTGAGAGAGGACTTGTCCTATGATGTGTATCTGGTGAGGATTGTGAATCACCGTGTTAACCAGTTGAGGGGCAAGAAAATCTCGTTAGTAAAGGTGATTTGGAGCTCAAGTGATGAGGGAAATGCCACATGAGAAACAGATTGTAGAATGAGAGTGCTGTATCTAGAATTGTTTGGTTAGTTAGGCTGAATTTCAGTAACAAAATTCCCTAAAGGAGCGGAGAGTTGAAACGTGATAGACTTGTAATCTATTATTAAGTAATTTATAATATTTCATACTTGTTAAATGTTAATTGAAGAATTATTTGGTATTGGAATAGATTTAGATGAAGTTTGAAATTATTAAAACAAAAATAGAAAAGAAAAAAAAGTGAACAGTGATGTGAACAGTGTTGGTGAACAATGACGTACCATGACGTCATCAGTGATGTCACCCTAACGTCACATACGCGTACAGTAAGTGTACAGTACACGTATAGTACATATGCACAGTGTTTCTCGTGTGAATAGTATCCTAAACAGTGTTTCCGGTGATGAACAGTAATTCCGCACGGTGAACAATAAATTTCAAAAATTTTCTATAAAAAGGGGGCTTCACACGAAATTTTCATTTCTTCACTCCTATCCAAAGTTCTCAAAGGTTCCAAGGCCATATATCACCATTTTCTCTCATATTAAACCCTCTTAAACTTATATTTCTCTTCAGATCTGTGATTCTACGTCTATTCTAAGGGATTTGAAGTAAGTTTCTTTAAGTTTAAAGCTAGATTTACCGTTTGTTTCTCTTCTCCTTCTCTTTCTTATAGAAGTTCATGGTGTTCTTAAGAGAAACTCTATTCTAAAGCTAAATCTTTGGTCAATCTTGCTATAAAACAAGTAATATTCGGTAGATCTAAAGTGAATCACCGTTCTAAGGTAAGGGGAGCTTATTTTAGCCTATGAACTATATTTTGAACGGTTAGATATGCCATTACAAGAAGTTTTGATATGATTTTGTTAGATCTTTTTGAATAAAAGCTATTTTCTAGAGTGTAACTGTTGTTAATTGATTTAAAATGCTAAGATTTTGGCTGATCTATTATAAACTTGTCTTAGCTGAGCTGTTAAAATAATTTTAGCGGTGCTGCATCATGTTGAGATATATGTTTTTATCATTATATAGCCGAGTTACATGTTTAGGCAGGCAGACGTGTAACGGTAAGTTCATGCTGAGCTGCTGTGCTGTTTAGATCCAGATACCGGAATGGGTCGCTCCCAGATCGGCTCAGTTCCTTCTGGATTACTTAGGCTGTGAAACTAATTAGAAACCGTTTTCATGCTCTGCATTAGATGGGCTGGTGATGCATGGGGCTGTTACTGTGAGTAATGTTTTGCTCTATATATACAATTTTATTTTATTTTTGTAAGTTTACCCTTGCATTTCTGTCTATGTCGTTGTGTGCATGTGTACTGCGATGATCGTACGGTGGTACATGAGCAGATGTAGCAGGTGTTGCATCTACTTCACAGGCTGAGGGGCCAGTGGAGAAATGCTAGAAGGTGGAGTCAAGTAATTTTGCATCAAAGTCCTTTCTCTTTATATTTTGAGACCTCATATAGAAGGAGCTACGTAGTATAATTTTGTGTATTTTGAATATTATGAACTAAATGTAATATTTTGTTGTTCTATTACGAAACTTTGTTTTATTTTTGAATGAGAAGTAAATTTTATACTTATATTCTCTATTATTTATCTATCTTAAATAAGTATGTGGTATAGAAACAATGTTCTCGGTTCCTTATAAAATGGGTCGTGACATAACGCCCTAGATTTTGTAATAATATTTTAATGTATTAATATAAAGGTACAAATTGATGTATTAAGTATACATTTGATTATGTAATGATTTAAATGTAACTATGGTTATGAAGATGCATGATTATGTGGTTAAAATGTGTTGTGGACTTGTGTTTTGGGCTGGAATTAAATAGGCTAAGTGTATGGAGCAGGGTGTTCTTGCTGTAGTGAGAGATGTCTTGCTATAGCGAGAGGGCCCTGGGAGGAAGGCGTGAAACTGTCTCTTTCTCGCTGTAGCGAAAGATCCCTCGCTGCAGTGAGAGAGCGACAGTGAAGGGTGCATTTCTAGGTGCAATCTCGTTGCAGCGAGATTTTGCAGACATCAGAGTGCTATTTCCTCTAAGATTTTCACTGTAGCGACAAGGGGTGTCGCTGCACCGAGAGATGCCTCGCTGCAGCTGTCACACAAAATTAGAATACTAACTAGTAAATGTACTAGGTAGTTGTAGCAGGTAATAAAATTTAAAAATCAATGTGAGTCCCAAGTATCATCCTCAAGGATTAGGTCTATCAATTACCACTTCACAAATCAATAACTAGTTGAGTCAAACGAATATTGGAGATGTTTTGAATCATTTGAGAACAAAAACAATAAAGTGCAGAAATCTAAAAAATACAGCAAAACAGAATACAAATTTTGTATTAAAATGCTATATGGAAAATAGTTAGGAATTACTTCACCAGATTTTCTATTGCAATGTAATAATGTTCTGGACTCTTAAGAATTCTAATTGATTGATAATCAATTTCACTTCTTTAACCAAAGGACAATTCCTTGCCTCATTGATCCTAATACCTAATTAAACCTCCCTAATTCCTTAAGTGAAATTCAATTAAATATTGCATTAAGTTCTAGAAATTATAGGATTACTATATTATGATATTTATTCCTAAGATCTTAATAACATAGGCATATGATTCAGATCTGAGAAATAAACTCAATTTCCATTGATGAAGATTCCTCTAGGTTCAATTGAATGAAGGATTAGTTCACAACTGCATTAAGAATAGAATCACATACTCAATTCAATCAAAACGTCAAGGTCCAGATTGTCACGACCCCTTTTATAAGGAATCGAGAACATTGTTTCTACATCACAAACTTATTTGAAATAAAGTATAGAAAATATAATTATGAAATTCTCTTCTCATTCAAAATAAAACAGAGTTTCTTACAGTGATATATTCATATTTAGTATATCATAACAATTTAATCAATTTAGCATTAAGCACAACATCATATCAGCATTTCACACAGCATAACAAACACACTTGTCTCAGCAATCATTTACAGCTTAACTTAACAACCTTTTATTCATGCAGCATGAATCGCCTATAGCTCACCCCAGTATCATATACCAAAATTTTCTACATCAGTCATGTCTGAGAACCGAGGTGATCAAGCTCGTTCCATCACAACCTAATGATTAGAAATTATGATATATGATTCACAGCTAAAATTCACATGTCTAATATGCACAACTAACGTCTAACAACCTCACCCCGTAGGTTTACCTAGACCATGCTCTGATACCACTAAAATGTCACGACCCCTTTTATAAGGAATCGAGAACATTGTTTCTACATCACAAACTTATTTGAAATAAAGTATAGAAAATATAATTATGAAATTCTCTTCTTATTCAAAATAAAACAGAGTTTCTTACAACAAATATCTAACAGAACAACATAATATTACATTTAGTTCATAATATTCAAAAATACCCAAAATTATACTACGTAGCTCCCTCTACATGAGGTCTTAAAATATAAGGAAAAAGGACTTAGATGCAACATTACTCGACTTCAGCTTCTATCATTTCTCCACTGGCCCCGCAGCCTGTGAAGTAGATGCAACACCTGCTACATCTACTCACGTACCACCGTACGATCATCGCAGTACACACGCACACAACGACATAGAAAGAAATGCAAGGGTGAGCTTACCAAACTTAAAATAAAATCATATATATAGAGCAAAATATTTCTCACAGCAATAATCTCATGCATTTCCAGCCCATCTAATGCACAGCATGAAAACGGTTTCCAACTGGTTTCACAGCCTAAGTAATCCAGAAGGAACCGAGCCGGTCTGGGAGCGACCCATTCCGGTATCTGGATCCAGACAGCACAGCACAACAGCTCAGCATGAACTTACCGTTACACGTCTACCCACCTAAACATGTAACTCGGCTTTATAATGATGCAAAACATATATCTCAGCATGATGCACACCGCCAAAATTATTTTAACAGCTCAGCTAAGGCAAGTTTAAGATAGATCAGCCAAAACACTGTTCACCGCCTTACTGTTCACTCTGGAAACACTGTTCAGAGCACTATTCACGCCGAAAAATACTGTGCACGCGTACTGTACACACACTGTACGCGTATGTGACATCAGCCATGACGTCATGATGATGTCACTGATGACGTCAACAGTCACTGTACATACGCGGTTTGCACTGTTCATACACGGTTTTGTACACAGTTTGCACTGTTCATAGGCGGTTTTACTGTTCATCTGACACTGTTCATACGGTACTGTTCACTTTTTTTTTTTTTTTTTTTATAAATAATTTCAAACTCCATCTAAATCTATTCCAATACCAAATAATCCTTCAATTAACATTGAACAAGTATAAAATATTATATATTACTTAATAATAAATCTCTAGCCTGACATAGATCCAAAATTACATCACAATATCAAATCTGGATCTATAAATCCCTAACAAAAAGAAATCAAAACATGTTCCTAAAAGAAAAAGAGAGAGAGAAGGAGTAGGAGAAGAGAAGCCACAAAATTTCTTCATAAATTCAATCCCTAACCTGATTCCTCAAGGTCCAGAACTTGGAAGTCGCCTCCAATCTCCCTCTCTAACTCTCCTAAGGCGTGGAAATGAAAACAAAACAAAAAATGGCAAAAGACTCGCAATTCTGAACTCTTAACTTCTATTTATAATGTTTTCCCGCCTTTTCCACTTCTACACTTTAATCTCTAAGGATTATAACATGAAAATTCTTCTAGAAGCTTCTACAACTAAAATAGGAACTCAAATCGTCCAAAGTTGACAATTAGAAGTGTTTCTTAAAGTTCTGTTATTTTGCATAGACACTCTCAGCACTTAGAGTGTCCACGCGCAGCTTTGCGTAGCTACTCTCAGCGCTTAGAGTGCCTATGCACACTGTGCTAAGTGAATTAGCCTTGGACATAGCTACTCTCAGCACTTAGAGTGGACACGCGCAAGACTCCTTATGACTTCTGCTACTGGAGTGTTCACTTTCAGCACTTAGAGTTGCTACCCACTTGGAGTGGACACTCTATTACACAATTATGAATATTAATACAATTTTTATGGTATTTTCAAGTTTATTTACTATTTAACTCCTTATTTATTAACAAAAACTAGGCTAAAAATATAGTAAAATGTGGATTTATCAACAGCGAGGGTGTCTCGCTATAACGAGTGTTGCGATAAAAGGGGTATTTGAAATGGTTATGGTTTAGAAAATTCATTTCCCATTTGTCTCTTCAAAATCTCTTCGATTCTCTCAACCCAAAATCCTATTTCATCGATTAAATTGCTTCTAAAATTGTTGGGAACGCTTGGAGGTGAGTTTTAATGGTTAGGATTTTAGTTTTCGTCCCTCTTCTCTATTTTCTAGGTTCTCTTTTATTTCTCATGGAGTTTCCCATGTGTTTTAGGGATCAAATTCATGTGGGAAATGTTTTCTACCGTTAGATCGTGTTAGGTCTTCGATTTGAGGTAAGGGGGGACTCTACTCTATCTCATTGTGTTTTGATTACCGTTTATTTTGCTAAATATTGCAATGTGGCTAAGATAGAGGGTAGAAAATGTGTGTTGATGGAAATTATTGTGTGTTTAAATGCATTGTGATGTGTGATGAGATGGTTGAACTCATTGTGGGTGATTGTGTATTGGGACATGCCATTGATTAATGATTCAATAATGTAAATTAAATGTGGTGAAGTCCAATGAGGATTTAATGCTTAAGTGTGATGTGGGTAAAAATTGGCATATGTGCTGTGTAATGTGAATGAATGTGGGCCTGTGTGCCGTGTGCAAATATAAATATTGTATGCAATTGAAATGTGTGTGAATGAGACATGTTAAATGCAGTTGTGAATATGCTATGAATGATTCAGTGATACACTGGAGGTGTGGAAGATGGGGACAGTAGAAATACCTTAGGTAAGAGGAGTGGTAGTGACACCAACAGTGAGCGTGGGTGCACCACAGGCCACACACTCTCCTCTTAACTAGACCTCTAATCAACACCTTTGTTAAGCGACTCATGACCACACACATGGAATCCGTGATGCGAGAGTAACCGGCGACTATCCATGGTGTGAAACTGTTATCACAGTGCCACAGTGAGCATGGCTAGCGTGCAGTGGGTGCACGTGGTTGTTGTTTATTACTTGTGTGAAGGTGCAGTGAGTGCACCAATGTGTAAATAGAAATGAAATGTTAATTGTAGTTGTGAATGCTTGATTTAAATTGTGTTAGAAAACGTGTGAAGTGGGCAAGGTGAGACTCTATGCTTGCTTGTGTGTGTTAGATAGTGTAGAGTACTCACCCTTACATTTATTTTTCAGGTGACCAAGACGATCTACACCGGGCTTAGTGAAGGGATGGATGAAACTCCTATAGGGCTTGGATTTTATTTTGAAATTACGATGTAATTGAATTGGTCCTATAGCAGTTATTGATATAAACTTGTAATCCCTTATTATTTTGAAAAGCTTTGATGAAACTCTGTATTGAGAAATTCTTTTTAAATAAAATTTTAATTATTCCCATCTTGCGAAATTTATTATTTTGAAATTAAATTAAGATGTTACAAGATAATTCTTTCAAATGATAATGAGTTGATCTAAATGGTGTAATTAGTCCCATTTTCAACCTGAATCCAACATTAAGTAATATAATATTTACCTAGAAAAAAGAATATTATTACTAACATATATGTATATATTGAGAAAAGAAGAAAAATAATAAGATATTTTAATTACCTTTAGGTATTTTAAGACAATTTATTATACGTAGAGTATTTTTTAGTATTCTTGAATCAGATGCAATGCCCTCCCACACAGAAAAACATAAATCTTAGGTTAACTGAACATGTAACGAATAAGTTGTGTAAGAAAATATTTTCTACCATAATATTTTACAACTTCAGTTGATGGTACTTTTAGACAGACATATATACAATCAATTGTTCCAACATAATCTTAGCATTAGCATTTGTTTTCAATGTATATTTTTTTAATTTTTATACCAAAAATATATTTTACCTTAAAAAAGGTTATATTGACTACTTCTAAGAATTTTAACTCATCTAATGATGTGTGTATAAATTGTATTTGCATTCATGTTTAGTTTAGGCCATTTGCATACATTATTGCATTGTTTGGTTGATTTTATCATGCATTATCTTTGTTTCAGATTACACAGTTGGTTTGCTTGTTTTTTCTTGTAAGTAAGTGTTTTAGGTGCTTAAATTATGGTTTGGAGGGAGCAAGTATCAAGTTGGAAAAAAGACAGAGCGAAGAATTAAAATCAGAAGATTCCACAACTGAATTATGGATTGCTCCATGCCTGTGGAAATATTTCAGAGTGAAGATTTGAAGTCAGAAACATCCACAAGCAGGCTGTGGATTTTTCCATGCCTGTGGAAAGGTGCCAGAAATTGAAAAGTCAAGCCAGAGGATTCCACAGGCAGGTTGTGGATTTTTCCATGCCTGCGGTTCGATAAGTTACAACTGTTAACATATAAATAAAAGGAGAATAACAAAAGAATGGGGGGACGAGGAGATTACTTGGATGAGATCAATTGCTTCATCATCTGATTTTTGGTTTTTATTTTTACATTATGCATAACTAAATTCCTTTGTGTTAGAGGATTGATGTAGTATTCAGGATTATATGTTTTGAACCCTTTCCATTACTGTTAAGTAATTTTAATTATTTCAGTGTTTTATCTCTGTTTATAATGATTATTCTTTGAGCAATTTTACAATTGGGAGATTGGGGATTGTTTGCGATTAGAGATAGAACATATTAGATTTTGTCACAATTGGGAAATTGGGCATACTTAATTAGTTTTCATATGAGCTGATAATTGTTCCTCATGATTCTATTGAATTTCGTAATTATCCTAAGGAATTAGGGATTAGGATTCAATGAACAGATTTACTTGCCTAAGGAATTACAGGTAAACAGCTCTCAATCAACTCAAGAGGATAATTATAATTCTTGCATCAGTTAAAAAGGGTAGGAATCTATAAGAAAGAATATGAAATCAATTCTCTAACATCTTTATATTGATTAAATTTTTGTTAATTTTATAATTACGCTGAATTGATCAGTTTTTTTGATTTCTCAAACTTGACGTAAATTAGTAATCTAGTACTTAACAATTTCAATCCCTGAGGACAATAATTTTATTACTACAGTAACGATTGGTACACTTGCCATACGTATAACAAGTTTTTGGCGCCGTTGCCGGGGATTGAATTTTCAGTTGATATTAGTGAGCTAATCGACTTGAGATTTGAGTTGTAGATTTTAGAGAGTTCATATTGTTCTATTTTTAATTTCTTAATTTTTACTTCAATTTTTGTTATTTTCATTTTTTTTTTGTATTTTGTTCTTTAAGTTGTTTATGCGAGGTACTGTTGCTCCGGAATATTTGCTTTTTGATCCAGAAATTGAACGTACTGCTAGAAGGAATAGAAGAAGTGCAAGAAGAAGAAGGAGAGAAAGAGCAAGACAAGAAGCATTAGCTCACGAAGCAGAGCAATGTCGCAACCGGACGATCGCAACGGTACGACGGATGACAAACTTGTTCCAAAATATCAGAGGAGTCGCCACCAAAGTTTATTTTTAAGAAAAACCTTGGAAAAACTTAAATATAATACGATCTTTGAAACCAAAAAATGAGTTCGGGAGTCATTTACGTGTAGGGAAGGTATTAGCACCCTACAACGTCCGTTTAAAAAACGTTTACCTAAAATTAATTGTACAAAATTATTCTAATTTTGAAAAATATTTATTTAACCCCTAAACATTAATTATTTTATTTTAGAAGAAGAAATATTATTTATTGAAATATTATTCGGGTTATTTTAAAAAATATTTTGACTTGACGGGTACAGTTCCCGCTCCTACGTATCCCCGGATGCAATGGGGAACTCAAAGCCACGTAGTTCTATCTAAAAATTATGAAATTAGTTGATTATAATTAAGTTTAGTAAAATAAAAATTTATTTTAGAATTAAAATCATTTTTCGTAAAAATTATAATGTTTAGGATACAAGATAATGTAGTTATACATGTACCCTACGAGAAAACAATACAGAAAGTGAAGGAAGATCACACAACTATACTGCAAATCATTAAGAAATATTTTATTCGTAAATGGAGTATTTGAATTTTAATTTTGATTATGATTAATACTGAAAGAAATTTAAGATAGCGTAAGTTATACATAAACTTCTTATAATTTATTAGACTATCGAAGGCAATGTAAATTACACATCAATATTATAAAAATTTATAAAATGAATAAATTATAGTAATTTAATTTATCAAAATTTGAAACATGACTTAAAAAATAAAAATAAAAATTTTATTTGAATTGATAAAAGAAGATACTCATTTCATAAAAAACATTAAAAATTTTATTTGATAGATTTATATTATATAAAACCTAAGGTAACGTTGGTACACATAGATTTTGATAAGTTAATATTGCATAAAGTCTTGGCAACGTAGGTACACATAGACTTTATCAATTTATAATACATGACGATAGAGAAGCTATACGTTAGTATTATAAATTGATACAATTATATTATTATTTATTAATTAATTATAAAAAAATAAGTAATTTAGTATTCACAATATAAAATAAAATAATCATAAATATAAAATTAAATCACATTAATATGATACAAATATACAATAAATAAAATAAAAGATAACGATCCTAAAAAAGAAGATATAAATAATGAAATATAAAAAAGGAAATAATTAAAAAAAAATCAACTCAGATATGATATTGTAAAGTAAACGGTATCAAGAGATTTTAAATAAATAAAATAAAATAAAATAATTTAAACAAAGTTAACATAAAAAAAAATAATAATAAAAACTCATTCATTAAATAAATTAATAATTATCATAATAACAAATAATAATGATGATGAATAAATAAATAAAACTAAAACAATAAATTATATGTTGAACTAAATAATGATAAAAATAAAATAAATAAACAATTCGGACAAAAAAATAATAAAAAAATAAAAAAAGGATAAAATGGTCTCAAATTTTAAATTTTCAGATTTGAGAGGGAAGGACTTTAGGGTTAGGGGTGTGCTTTTCTCCAAGAAAAACAAAAAAAAGGTTATGAAAGGGTGGATGTGAGGTTAATGGAGGCCATGGTTTTGAGTGGTGAAGGTTATTGAGAGCAAAAGGAAGAGGAATGAGACAAGGTAGGGAAAGAGTTTTTTTTATGGTGAGTTTTGTGTTTGTGGATGATGATAGATGGAGGAATGGGTGGAGAGGTGGTGAGACATGGATATTTGAAATGGTGGTTTAAAATATTTTTTTATCATTTGAGATTGATTTGATATAGGAAATGTTTATTCAAAATATAAATATGTATGAAGAAGAAAAATGTGTAAAATGTATGATGAAGCTTACTTGATGTTCTTGAAAATTTTTGCTTGCCTCTTGTTCTTCCTCCTTTCCACTAACCTTTCTTTCTCTCTATTTTCTCTTTTTCTCTCCCCGTTTTAGAATGCCTCCTCTCAAAAATCTTTTAGCCTCCTCTGATGTCTCCCCTTGCTCCATGGTCCTCTTTTCCTTTTATTGTTAGGGTTTTCACAAAAGGCCCAAAATTCTGAATTTTTCCTTTTTTATGTATAAAGTAACATTGGTTCAAGAATTTAATTATTTGTCATATTCTATTTTCCTTTTAAAAATTAATTCTGAAATTTTCCTATTTTATTAAGACAAATTTTTGTTTGTTTTTTTTTTTTTAAACCTTTTGATTCCATTCTTCTTTTGTAATATTAAAATTCAGATTTTTTTATTTTTTATTTTTTCATTTTTATTTTTATTTAAAAAAAAAATTAAATCAAAATTTTAGTGTTCACAGTTGCCCCTCTTTACTCAGTTTTTATCAAAAAATATGTATGAACAAGTTTCATATTAAAGTGATAAAAATTGAGTAAAGAAGTGAACTAATTTTGGTTTAAAAATGATAAGATACATAAAAAAAAGAGTCAACATCAGAAGCTATTAGAGAAACCATGATTTTTGATGGTTTGTGCTTAACAAATAATAACAAGAATTATGAGACAACATTATGCTTTGACTAAAAACTAAGATTGCCCGGCAGATAATGGACTTTAGCCAAAAATAAAAGTTGCACGTAAAGTAAATCAAGTTCTAAACTTTTGACAATAAAGTAAAAGGAACCAGTCAGGTTCTGGGGTTTTGACAAAGAAGTGAAATGTGCTAGTTAGATGCTGAGTTTTTTGAGAGAAAAGTAAAATGTGTCATTTAGGTTCTGCACTTTGATAGAAAAGTGAAAGGTGTCAGTCAAGTTCTGAGACTTTAACAGAAAAGTGAAATGTGCCAGACAGGTTCTGGGCTTTGACAGAAGAGTGAAATGTACCAGGCAGGTTCTAGGCTTTGACAGAAAAGTAAAATGTGCCAGTTAGGTTCTGGGCTTTGACAGAAAATAAAATGTGCCAGTCAGGTTCTGGGCGTTGACAGAAAAGCGAAAAATGCCAGTCAGGTTCTGGGCTTAGACAGAAAAGTAAAATGTGCCAGTCAGGTTCTGGGCTTTGAGAGAATGCGAAAGATGCTGTCAAGTTTTAGGCTTCGATAAAAACATAAAGGGACCAGGACAAGAAAGGTAAAAACAAAGATAGAAAAATAAAAGGTTGATCATGTTCTGGATTGCAAAAGAAAATAAAAGGATAGTCATCCTCTGAACTTTAATAGTAAGAGTAAGACAGAAAAATAAAGACATCAATCAACTTCTGAATTTTGATGAAAAGTAAAGAACTCAGTTAGATCATAGTCTTGGACTGCACATAAAGATTGTAAAGCAGATAATGAATTTAAATTAAACTTCACAAGGTGATAATAGATAAAAACAAATGCATGCTAATGTAATGATGCGATTGCATAAACTGGATGAATGTTAACACTTGGAATGAAATTTATTGAATGATGAGGTCCAACGCAATAATAAGACTTATTAAATCAAAACAAGCTTTGTCCTTTTTATTTTATTTTTTTATTATTTTATTATTTTTTTCGGGGATGATAATTCTTCCAACCTTATCGAAACATGCACATCAAGGTTCATGAATGAGTAACTTCTTTAGTCAGGATCAATTCTTTCATGAAATTTGAGCTAGGTAAGACATCAATCAAATTGGACTGCCATCTATTTTTGCATCGTCAAGAGGAGTCAACTTCTTCTGTCATGCTAAACTTATCAGGAGATTCATCGAACTTACTGTGTGAATTTTTAAGCTTCCAACTGTAATCATATTTTCTTATTACCCTTTTAACAATTTGCATGTTTCCTTTTTGTATATAATTATTGGAATGACAATAAAAATTCTATTGAAGAAGTTGAGTAAACAAAGTGGTGTATATAAGCTGAATGGAAGGTGACAAAAGACAAAGATAAATATTTTTGGAACATAGGAATGACTGTAATAAAGAAATGGTGAATTTGCAAAGAAGACTTATGACATGAGTAACGAAAAAATACATCAAAGGATCGAAATGACTATGAAAATAGTGAAATATTATGCCGATTAAGTGACGTCTTCCAGATGAACAGTGCTAATCTCTCATGTAAATTGATCATCCATTAACAAAACTGCCAAAATGAAATTACCCCAGTAAGGTATTTTGAATCCATCTTTCGTTTGACTCAACTTTAACCTCTCAAAATTTGCCCCAGTTTAGTATTTCAGTCGATCATATTTCTCGATTTGAAGCCCTTTCTTGCGACTAAAGTTAGTGCCCCTCTGAACCGCCCTTTTAGGTTTTCAGTTCAGTGTAGTATTTATTTGACCTTAACTTTTGCCTGAGCCGCTCTTTCGAGTTTTCAGCTCACCAGGTCGCTCTAACTTTTGCCTAAGTCACCCTTTCGGGTTTTCAACCTAGCGAGCTCTTTTCTTTTTTTCTTTTTTTCTTTTTTTTTCTCTTTTTTTTTTAATTATTTTTTCCTCTTTTTTAATTATTATATATATATATATATATATATATATATTTTAAGCATAGTATTTTTTTACAGCATCAGAATTGATGAGGTTTGGAAGATCTTGTCCATCCATGTTTGTGAGGATTAGAGCCCCTCCTGAGAAAGCCTTTTTCACCACATATGGTCCTTCATAATTCGGGGACCACTTGCCACGATAATCTTTATGCGTTGGCAAAATCTTTTTAAGTACCATATCTCCCTCACTGAATTCTCTCGGGCGAACCTTTTTATCGAAAGCCTTCTTCATCCTTCTCTGGTATAGTTGACCGTGACATAACGCATTCAACTGTTTTCCTTCAATGAGATTCAATTGATCAAAACGAGATTGCACCCATTCTGCTTCTTCCAATTTGGTCTCCATTATTATCCTTAAAGAGGGAATTTCGACTTCAATAGGAAGTACTGCTTCCATTCCATATACCAAAGAGTATGGAGTTGCCCCAGTTGAAGTACCAACCGAAGTTCGGTATCCATGCAAGGCAAATGGCAGCATTTCATGCCAATCCCTGTATGTCACTATCATCTTTTGGATGATTTTTTTAATATTTTTATTGGCTGCTTCAACTGCTCCATTCATCTTTGGGCGATAGGGAGAGGAATTATGATGTCAAATCTTGAAGTTGTCACACAATTCTTTCATCATTTTGTTGTTCAAATTAGTGCCATTGTCTGTTATCAACTTGCTTGGGAGGCCATACCGACAGATCAAATCCTTTTTAATGAATCTCACCACCACATTTCGGGTCACACTAGCATACGAGGCAGCCTCAACCCATTTTGTGAAATAGTCAATAGCAACTAAAATGAAGCGGTGACCATTAGAGGCTTTAGGCTCAATGGGTCCAATTACATCAATTCCCCATATTGAAAAAGGCCAGGGCGATGATAAGACATTCAAATTTGTTGGAGGAACATTAATATTGTCAGCATATGTCTGACATTTATGACATGTCTTTACATAACGAAAGCAATCGGCCTCCATTGTCAACCAGTAATATCCCGCTCATAGAATCTTCTTTGCCATAGCATGTCCATTAGCATGAGTCCCAAATGAGCCCTCATGAATCTCTTCCATGGTCTTTTGTGCCTCTGAAGCATCTAAACATCTAAGCAGAACCATATCATGATTCCTTTTGTAGAGCACATCTCTGTTTAGAAAGAAACTCATTGCTAACCTCCTCAACGTCTTTTTGTCATTTTCAGCAGCATTTAATGGATATTCTTGGTGTTTGAGGAAATTTTTAATGTCATTATACCAAGGTTTACCATCAGATTCTTCTTCAACCATTTGACAATAGGCAGGATGATCAAGCTGTTGCATCTTTATGAATGGCATATCTTCCTTTTGACTTACTACAAACATTGATGACAAAGTGGCTAAAGCATCGGCTAATTGATTCTCCTCACGAGGAATATGCTGGAAAGTAATTTCGTCAAAATACCCCACCAATTCCTTGATATAGGTTTGATAAGGGATCAATTTGGCATCTCGAGTTTCCCATTCACCTTTCAGCTGGTGAATAACCAAAGCTGAGTCACCATATACCTCGAGAATTTTAATCTTTGACTCTATAGCTGCTTGAATTCCCATAGCACATGCTTCATATTCAGCTACATTATTCGTACAATCAAATAATAATCTAGCCGTGATTGGGATATATTGCCTCTCTGGGGAAATCAGTATAGCACCAATCCCGTGTCCGAGTGCATTAGAAGCACCATCAAACATCATGACCCATTCGTCTTTTACTGAAGATCCTTTCTCGTTAAACAGCGCCATTATATTTTCATCAGGAAATTCATACTGTATTGACTGGTAATTATTCACCGGTTGATGAGCTAGAAAATCTGCGAGAGCACTGCCTTTGATTGCCTTTTGAGTAACATACAAAATATCATATTCTGACAATAGGACCTGCCAACGAGCAATCCTTCCAGTAAGGGCTGGTTTCTCAAAGATATATTTGATTGGGTCCATTTTTTACACCAACCAAGTCGTGTGACTCAACATATATTGCCTCAATCTACGAGCTGCCCAAGCCAAGGCACAACAAGTTCGCTCTAACAAAGAGTATCTAGCTTCATAATCGGTGAATTTTTTGCTCAAGTAATAAATGGCGTGCTCTTTCTAACCCGATTCATCATGTTGACCTAAAACACACCCCATGGATCCTTCTAACACTGTCAAATACATAATGAGCGACCTCCCTGACACTGGCGGCACTAGTATCGGGGGATTTTGTAAATACTTCTTTATCTTCTCAAAAGCTTCTTGACAATCTTCATTCCATTCCATCGGCTGATTTTTCCGTAGCAACTTAAAAATTGGTTCACAAGTGGCAGTTAGTTGGCATATGAATCGAGCAATATAATTCAGTCTCCCTAAAAATCCGCGAACCTCCTTTTCAGTGCGAGGAGGCGGCATTTCCATGATTGCTTTTGCCTTGTCAGGATCAACCTCTATTCCCTTTTGACTTACTATGAATCCCAACAATTTGCCTGATTTCACCCCAAAGGTACATTTGGCAGGGTTCAAGCGTAATTTGAATTTCCTCAACCGCTCAAACAACTTGTGTAAATTCATAACATGGTCTTCTTCGGTCCTTGATTTGGCAATCATATCATCCACATAGACTTCAACCTCCTTATGCATCATATCATGAAATAATGTCACCATCGCCCTTTGATATGTTGCCCCGGCATTTTTCAAACCGAAAGGCATGACCTTGTAGCAAAAGGTGCCCGAAGGTGTAATGAATGTGGTTTTCTCCATATCCTCTTCAGCCATTTTGATCTGATTATAACCCGAGTAACCATCCATAAAAGAGAAAAATGAATGTTGAGCTGTATTATCTACTAGCATATCAATGTGAGGCAATGGAAAATCATCTTTAGGGCTGGCTCTATTTAGATCCCGATAGTCAACACACATCTGAACCTTTCCATCTTTCTTGGGAACTGGCACAATGTTAGCAACCCATTGAGGGTATTTGGCCACAGCAAGAAAACCTGCATCAAATTGCTTCTTGACCTCCTCTCTAATCTTCAATGACATCTCAGGCTTCATTCTCCTTAATTTCTGCTTAACTGGGAAACACTCTGGTTTTAGTGGCAATTTATGCTCGACTATGTCAACATCTAGACCTGGCATATCTTGATAAGACCATGCAAAGACATCATTATAATCATGCAAGAGTTTAATCAACTTGTCGTGCTCTTGTTTTTTCATGAGGGTGCCTATTTTGATTTCTCTCTTATCATCCTCAGTCCCTAAATTGATTGTCTCAGTGGGTTCATCATGAGGTTGGATCTCTTTCACTTCTTGATCAACCAATCTTAGAAATTCTGAGGGTAAATCAACATCACTATCATCTTCGACAGCTTGATTAATGGGACAATCAAAATTAGTGGATGAGATATTAGCACTGTTACTTTCAGACATGTCACTTTCGAATCTGCATTGTGCGAGAGTTGAGACAAAAAGAAAATAAACGACAAGATTCAACTGATAAAGAAAAAGACACGAAAGATTACTGAGAATTCAAATCGCATTTCATTTAAATATACTTAAAAGGAAACATGTGTCCTAATTTACAAAACAAACTGATATTTCAAATTACAAAAAGAAATCATATATCAGCGTTTTCAAAAAGTAATGATATCCTAAAGCTTTGAAACTAAACAATAGGATTAACTTCAAGGATTACTTTGAATAGCTATTAAAAATCACAGGTAACTCAATGATCTCCCAATTGCCAACTTCTGTGTTTGGCAGGCAAGTACGGACTAGGTCCATAACCTCTTCTTCAGGTGTATCCACATCAGCAGCAGCAGCCACTGAGTCTTGAAACTCAAATCCAGCACTATAGAAGCTTTTCAGAAGATCACAAATGGGGACCCCTTCAGTCTTAGGCTCTCTACCTTCCAACCTGGCTAATCTTCTTTCTTTCTTTTCCTCCATGACTCTTCTCTTATCAGCTTTAGTGGGCATGTATCCCAACCCAAATCTATCCTTATTCTCATGGAGCTGTAACCAGTTTGTTGCTTTCGATATGACTTGCCCTAACATGTATCCATACTGACAACCTCCATCGAGCATGACTTTAGCAGTCATTATGGATGTATTAGACAATCGAGGCTTTAAGATTGGAGCTCCCTCTCCAACATAAGTAGCATTTGCAATCTCTAAAGCCTGAAAAGAGGTCTCTAGAACTTCTTCAGCAGCTTCAATATAAGGAGTGGACGAAGGCTTACTCACCAACACATCTTCTTCACCAGAGACAATCACCAACTTATTATCAATGATAAACTTCAGTTTCTGATGCAATGTGGATCGTACAACTCCTGCAGAATGAATCCAAGGCCTCCCCAAAAGACAGCTGTAAGCTGGCGCGATGTCCATTACTTGAAACAAAATCTGAAAAGTGCAAGGACCGATTTGTATTGGGATTTCAATTTCTCCAATGACCTCTCTTCTTGTTCCATCAAAAGCTCTTACTATCATGGCACTGGGTTTCATATGCGACCCATCATAAAGTAATTTTGACAATGTTGCTTTTGGCATCACATTCAGAGAAGACCCATTGTCAATAAGCACTCTAGCAATAATGTGATCTCGACATTTCATAGAAATATGCAGTGCTTTATTGTGCCCCATTCCTTTGGCAGGTACTTCATCATTAGCGAAGGTGAGATAATTGTTTGAAACAATATTACCAACAATGCCTCCAAACTTGTCGGTAGTGATATCATGGCTGACATGAGCCTCATTCAACACTTTCAAAAGAGTCCTCCTATGTGGCTCAGAGTTCAACAACAGCGATAAAAGAGATATCCGTGCTGGAGTTCTGTTTAATTGTTCCACAACTTGATATTCACTTTGCCGAATAAATTTCAAAAACTCACAAGCTTCTTCATCTGACACCGTTTTCTTTATTTCAGGCATTTTCTCTTCGTCAGCGTCTTCAAACTCGCCCACTTTGGCTTTCCCTTTTGAGGATCTCTCTATCTCTTTTGTTCACTCCTTTCTCAGCTCCTCAGGTGTGTAAATACAACCGCTACGGGTCATCCCACCAACACCAGCAATGTTTGAGACGGCGACAGTATCAGAATTGACACCTTGTGTTTGGTTTTCCTTAAAATTGCCAACGTAAACCCCTGCATCATACTTCCATGGTACTGCTTTGTTGTCCTTGTAAGTGAATGGAGTCGGTACTTGTATAGTGATGGGTCTAGGTCCGTTGGTAGTTGGGGTATTCATACATTTGGTGTAATGAATGACCAAAGGTTTCGGGAAAGCTGAGGATTGCCCATCGACAGTCAAAACTTCATTTTTCTCTTTAGGGTGTCCAATTTGGACCAGATGCTTGTCCATCAAGGTTTGTAGAACATGCTTGAATTCTTCACAATCTTCAATGGAGTGGTCTGCATCAGGGTGCAAATCACATATATTTCCTTCATGTACAAAACCCTTGATCAAGTCAATCTTGCACAGCTCAGCAAAAATAATCTTAAGAGGAGTGGTAACCTTTTCAACTTTCCTCTTTAAAACATATGTAGACTCTTCCTCGACGGCATTTACCGATGATCCTCCATGCCTGGGTAGGGGATTACTCCTAATGTTAGGATTATCCTCCTTGAAATTTAGCCATTTGGCATTAATTAAGTCTTGCACTTTGAACTTTAATGCCCTACAATTCTCTGTTGAATGACCAATGCCACCAGCATGATACTCGCACTTAGCGTTTGGGTCATACCCTCTTGGATAGGGCGGTTCTACAGGTTTCATTGGGCAGGGTACAACTAATGAACTTTGGAATAGGCGAGGTAGTAACTCAGTGTAGGACATGGGGATTGGGTCGAATTGAACTTGCTTCCTTTCCTGATTATTTTGGGGTCTTATTTGGTTGGGATTTGGGTTTTGGTTCCAATGCTGGGGTGGTCTCATGGGTGGTGCTATGGGAAAAGTAGGCGGAGCAGGTTGGTAGGGTCGTGGCTGATAAGATTGGAGACTTGGATTCTGTGAAACAGCATTGACATATGGGTAAGACATTTGAGGGACAGGAAATGTGGGTTGGAATTGAAAAGGTGCAGGGTTAGGTCTGATGAAAGGAACTTCTCTTGGGTGAAAGGCTATAGCATTAGTCTCTCCCTCCTTCTTTCTTCCTGGACCATTTGTAAATTTCTTCAAACTGGAGGGTCTTGTGAAATATCTTACCACTCCTCATTCCTCCTTCCACTCTTTCTCCGATAATCACAATATCAGAGAAGTTTGACGAAACACTTCCAATCATTCTATCATAGAAAGGTGATTGAACAGTATCAATAAACATAGCCACCATTTCTTTTTCAGACAAAGGGGGCTCCACTTGAGCTGCAACTTCTCTCCATCTCTGGGCATATTCTTTAAAAGTCTCATCCTCCTTCTTTAACATATTCTGCAGTTGTAATCTATCAGGAGCCATATCAATGTTGTACTTATATTGCTTTAGGAAAGCATCAGCCAAGTCTTTCCAACTACGAATACGAGTACGCTCAAGATGCATATACCAACTCAAAGCTCCTCCAATTAAACTGTCTTGAAAAATATGAATTAGCAGCTTATCATCATGAGCATGTGATGCCATCTTTCTACAGTACATGATCAGATGACTCTTTGGGCATGTTGTTCCTTTGTACTTATCAAAATCAGGCACTTTGAATTTTGGAGGAACTATCACATCTGGGACTAAACAAAGATCTGCAGCTTCCCCAATGCCATAGCTACTCCCCTCGATAGCTCTCAATCTTTCTTCCAATATTTGTAATTTTTCTCTGGATTGGAAGTGCTTCTCTGAGTAATTGGGCTGGGGTTCTTCTAAGGTCTTATGGGAATGGAATGGAGATATGGCTGGGTTTCCATTAAGGCTAGGATTAGTGATTTGTGGTTGGTGGTGGATCGGTTGGTTTGGGGTAGGTATAATGTGGGGTATATGAGCTTCTTGGGGATGTGTATTTTGAGGGTAAGCATATGATGGGATGGATGTTTGGGTTGGTTGGATTTGTGGATCTGAAGGTTGTGCAGGATTGGGTTGATTTAATGGCTGGCCAGTGTTTTGTGGGTTCTCAAATATTGGTGGCGTATAACCTTGGGGAAGGCCATATGGGAGAAATTGGACATCTTGTTGATTAAAAGCTTGTTGTGGAGGCCTTTCTACATGCAAGGTCAAAGGCACCATTGTTTCATGAGGAGGAAAAATTTCGGACGGTCCTTGTGTAGGGGTAAAACCTGGTGGATGGGTAGGAGTGGGTTGTGCTAGAGGTGCTTGAATAGGGGTCCCCTCTGTGGTTCTTCTCTCTAAAGACTTCAGTGCCTCTAGGATTTGTACCATTTGTTCTTTCAACTGATTAACATCGTTCCTCAGTTCTTCATTGTGCTCCTCTAACTCATCCATGATCCTTGCTTGAGCGCGAGTTCTATAAGGATGCTTTAGAAAATGTTTCCCCGTTATATTTGTTTAATTTTTTGAAATAGTTTGTGAGTGATGCAATAAAAAAATGATGCAATCAAAAAGAAGTTAACACAATGAAGAACATGTTTAAAGAGAAAATTGAAAACTTGAAGAATCATCACAATTGTTGAACATCTTTAAGTTTTTCTTTTAAACAAGAATTAATGTGGGATCATCACCAAAATATAAAATTTTCTTAATTCAAGTGTATCATCTCATTGCTACTTGATCCCACATTAATTTTCATTTTTCTTAGATATTCAAAAACTTTGTGATCCTCAACCTATGAATAAAAAGAAAATGATGAGAAATTATTTCAAATTTTGTATTTGTTTCATTAACATAGGATCCTAGTAGTCATAAGGATTAATATTGATTCTAAACAGATAAATGTCCATATAAGAATCAACATTAATCCTAAATGAATCAAACTAGGATTTTTATTAATGAAACAAATATGTGATGACTATGATAATGCGAGAACAATATGAATCACCACCCTTTTTTTTTTTAGTTTTTTCTCTTGATAAATCTGAATTGATACTTATAAGGGTAATGCTTCACATGACAATGCAATTATGTAAGAAATTATGCAAATTGTCATCCTTAACCTTATTTCAAAACTGATTTTAAATTTATTACAAGTGTCACAAGGATGGCAATAAGCATGATATTCAAATAAATGATATGCAATGATAAATGAAATGATGATGATGTAAGAAAAATTAATTAAGAGAATCATGTGAATTACTAGTCCTTATATTATTCCAAAAAAATCTTCTCCTTTTTTATTTAAAAACTTTAAGGCACTAATAATTCACATAATTTCTAAAAGAATAAATAAGGAAAGAATACCCCCTTTTGTGTCCTATTTCAGGTCACCTAAAGGGTCTAACTTAAAGATCTACAACTTTCTTTTACGTGTAAAAACTCACAAAAGGTGGCTTGTAATCCTAAAAGGTCACTAGAGCTAAGATCCAATCCTTGATGTTGACCACAACAGTAGGGAGTCTACTAGATGTGGGACATCAAGAAAAGGTCAAACTCTAGCTAGGGTTTTCACGATAGCCAAATAGGACGTGCATCCAAAATGACACCGCTACATAACCCCTCTAATCCTAAGCATACTCAGACCCGGGTATAGGGCCCCGCTCAAAGTGTGTGATAAATGTGTAAGTGGTAGTGTGTGAGGGAGCATACAAACCTTATCAACTCAACAAAAATAAAAAGCTGCAAAAATTAAACAACACAAGAATATACAAATTATCAATAGTCATCTACCCTAGGATTAATAACAATATCAATATGAGCATACAATGAGATTACGCAATTCATACACGAAATACATGCACGAATAAAAGAAACACTACAATTGACTCAAATAAATAAAAAAGAAAGGGATTAAACAAATAGAAATAAAATAAGACAAATTCGCACGATCAATTATCAAAGGCTTGACTCTCTAAAAGATATCCCCAGTGGAGTCGCCATCTGTCGCAACCGGGCGATCGTAACGGTACGACGGATGACAAACTTGTTCCAAAATATCAGAAGAGTCGCCACCAAAGTTTATTTTTAAGAAAAACCTTGGAAAAACTTAAATATAATACGATCTTTGAAACCAAAAAATGAGTTCGGGAGTCATTTACGTGTAGGGAAGGTATTAGCACCCTACAACGTCCGTTTAAAAAACGGTTACCTAAAATTAATTGTACAAAATTATTCTAATTTTGAAAAATATTTATTTAACCCCTAAACATTAATTATTTTATTTTAGAAGAAGAAATATTATTTATTGAAATATTATTCGGGTTATTTTAAAAAATATTTTGACTTGACGGGTACGGTTCCCGCTCCTACGTATCCCCGGATGCAATGGGGAACTCAAAGCCACGTAGTTCTATCTAAAAATTATGAAATTAGTTGATTATAATTAAGTTTAGTAAAAGAAAAATTTATTTTAGAATTAAAATCATTTTTCGTAAAAATTATAATGTTTAGGATACAAGATAATGCAGTTATACATGTACCCTACGAGAAAACAATACAGAAAGTGAAGGAAGATCACACAACTATACTGCAAATCATTAAGAAATATTTTATTCGTAAATGGAGTATTTGAATTTTAATTTTGATTATGATTAATACTGAAAGAAATTTAAGATAGCGTAAGCTATACATAAACTTCTTATAATTTATTAGACTATCGAAGGCAATGTAAATTACACATGATATTATAAAAATTTATAAAATGAATAAATTATAGTAATTTAATTTATCAAAATTTGAAACATGACTTAAAAAATAAAAAAAAAAAAAAAATTTATTTGAATTGATTAAAGAAGATACTCATTTAATAAAAAATATTAAAAATTTTATTTGATAGATTTATATTATATAAAACGTAAGGTAACGTTGGTACACATAGATTTTGATAAGTTAATATTGCATAAAGTCTTGGTAACGTAGGTACACATAGACTTTATCAATTTATAATACATGACGATAGAGAAGCTATACGTTAGTATTATAAATTGATACAATTATATTATTATTTATTAATTAATTATAAAAAAATAAGTAATTTAGTATTCACAATATAAAATAAAATAATCATAAATATAAAATTAAATCGCATTAATATGATACAAATATACAATAAATAAAATAAAAGATAACGATCCTAAAAAAGAAGATATAAATAATGAAATATAAAAAAGAAAATAATTTAAAAAAAATCAACTCAGATATGATATTGTAAAGTAAACGGTATCAAGAGATTTTAAATAAATAAAATAAAATAAAATAATTTAAACAAAGTTAACATAAAAAAAAATAAAAAAAATAATAAAAACTCATTCATTAAATAAATTAATAATTATCATAATAACAAATAATAATGATGATGAATAAATAAATAAAACTAAAACAATAAATTATATGTTGAACTAAATAATGATAAAAATAAAATAAATAAAAAAATTGGACAAAAAAATAATAAAAAAATAAAAAAAGGATAAAATGATCTCAAATTTTAAATTTTCAGATTTGAGAGGGAAGGACTTTAGGGTTAGGGGTGTGCTTTTCTCCAAGAAAAATAAAAAAAAGGTTATGAAAGGGTGGAGGTGAGGTTAATGGAGGCCATGGTTTTGAGTGATGAAGGTTATTGAGAGCAAAAGGAAGAGGAATGAGACAAGGTAGGGAAAGAGTTTTTTTTATGGTGAGTTTTGTGTTTGTGGATGATGATAGATGGAGGAATGGGTGGAGAGGTGGTGAGACATGAATATTTGAAATGGTGGTTTAAAATATTTTTTTATCATTTGAGATTGATTTGATATAGGAAATGTTTATTCAAAATATAAATATGTATGAAGAAGAAAAATGTGTAAAATGTATGATGAAGCTTACTTGATGTTCTTGAAAATTTTTGCTTGCCTCTTGTTCTTCCTCCTTTCCACTAACCTTTCTTTCTCTCAATTTTCTCTTTTTCTCTCCCCGCTTTAGAATGCCTCCTCTCAAAAAAATTTTAGCCTCCTTTGATGTCTCCCCCTGCTCCATGGTCCTCTTTTCCTTTTATTGTTAGGGTTTTCACAAAAGGCCCAAAATTCTGAATTTTTTCTTTTTTATGTATAAAGTAACATTGGTTCAAGAATTTAATTATTTGTCATATTCTATTTTCCTTTTAAAAATTAATTCTGAAATTTTCCTATTTTATTAAGACAAATTTTTGTTTGTTTGTTTTTTTTTTAAAACCTTTTGATTCCATTCTTCTTTTGTAATATTAAAATTCAGATTTTTTTATTTTTTATTTTTTCATTTTTATTTTTATTTAAAAAAAAAATTAAATCAAAATTTTAGTGTTCACAAGCAAGAATCACCAATGGCAGAAGAAGCTGGTAATGTGAGAAGGACCCTGAGGGATTATTCTATGCCAGATCTTAATTCTTACAGAGGGAGTATTGTGAGGCCTCCTATTCAAGCCAATAACTTTGAAATTAAGCCTGCACTTTTACAAGTCATCCAACAAAATCAGTTTGGAGGTGCAGCATCAGAGGATCCAAATTCTCACCTAGAGAATTTTCTTGCAATTTGCGACACCTTGAAGATCAATGGAGCTACTGATGATGCAGTCCGCTTGAGGCTTTTTCCTTTTTCATTACGGGATAAAGCTAAGAGTTGGCTTCAATCACAACCTCAAGGGAGTATTTCTACATGGGATGATTTGGCTACTAAATTTGTGAACAAATATTTTCCTCCATCCAAGTCAGCAAGAATGAGAAATGAGATTACTAATTTTGTGCAACAAGAGTCTGAGTCCTTATATGAGGCATGGGAAAGGTATAAAGACCTAATTCAGAAGTGTCCTCATCATTCTTTACCAGATTGGCTACAAGTGCAAATTTTCTATAATGGCCTTTCACCCTCTTTTAAGGCGATATTGGATGCAGCAAGTGGAGGGTCATTTAATTTGAAAACACCAGAGAAAGCCTTGGAGACTCTTAAATTGATGGCAAATAATACAGTGAACATGCAATTTGATCGCCAAAATAGAAGAGGTGGAGTGCTGGAGGTTAATACTTTGGATGCTATTCTAGCACAGAACAAGCTTTTAACACAACAAATTACTAATTTGACTCAGCAGTTGGGTAGTATGCAGGCTAAAGCTGTTAATACATCTTCCTTGGTGTGTGACTTTTGTGGAGGAACGCATCAAAATGGTGAATGTCAAACCACTCAACAAGAGGCACAAGTTAATGTAGTAGGGCAACAACAGAATCAATATTCCAATAACTATAATTCAGGTTGGAGAAACCCACCAAATAGACCTTGGGGTGGTTTAGGACAATCTAACCAACCAAGGCCTCCATATCAATATCAAGCACAATCTAGCAATCAAGGGAGCAAGATGTCTACTTTGGAGAGTGCTTTAGAGAAATTATCCTTGCAAACCTCTACCTTTGTGGAGCAAACTTCCAACTTCATGAATGTCACTAGGACAAATTTCAAGAACCATGAAGCTTCAATCAGAAATTTGGAGAATCAGATTGGTCAAATGTCAAAACAACTTTCAGAGAGATCTCCTGGTAAATTTCCCAGTGACACCGTTCCCAACCCAAGGGAACAATGTAAAGCAATTCAATTGAGGAGTGGAAAGGTGTTAATTGATGAGAAAAACCGTGAGGTGGAAGGAGAGAAAAAGAAAGAAAGTGGTGATATAGAAGTGATGAAAGAAGAAAAAAATGATGAGATAAATTGTGAAAAAAAGAATGAGGGAGATAATAGTCAGGCAGGTGAGAATGATAAAACAAAAGTTTTTGTTCCTACTGTTCCATTCCCTCAAAGGTTGAAGAAAAAGGAGCAAGAGAAGCAATTTGCAAGGTTTCTTGACATCTTCAAAAAGCTCCATATCAATATTCCTTTTGCTGAAGCATTGGAACAGATGCCAAGCTATGCCAAATTCATGAAGGATTTGCTGTCCAGAAAGAGGAAGCTTCAAGAAGATGAAACCATAATGCTCACAGAAGATTGCAGTGCAATAATTCAAAAAAAAATTACCTCCCAAGTTGAAGGATCCAGGAAGTTTCGTAATCCCATGTGAGATTGGAAATTTAATGGTTGGTAAGGCATTGTGTGACCTTGGAGCAAGCATCAATTTGATGCCCTTGTCTATTTTTAAGAGGTTGGGTATTGGAGAAGTGAAGCCTACTATGATAACTCTTCAACTGGCAGACCGTTCAGTGACTTATCCTTATGGAGTAATGGAGGATATCTTAGTAAAGGTGGATAAATTCATCTTCCCAGCTGACTTTGTGGTGCTTGATATGGAGGAAGATTCTAAAGTCCCAATTATATTGGGAAGACCATTTTTAGCCACAGGGAGAGCATTGATTGATGTACAGCAAGGTAAGTTGATGTTGAGAGTGGCGGATGAAAAAGTTACCTTTTCTATAAATGAAGCTTTGCAGCACTTGATGGACAAGGAGGATTGTTTCCGGGTAGAAATGGATGATTCTCTTATGTTAGAGGAGATGGGAAAATATATGAGGAAGAGTCCATTAGAGGGAGCCTTGCTAACAGAAATGGGAGCAAAGGAGCTGAGTGAGAAAGTGAATGACGAAGAGGTGGTGGACTGTGTTTACCAATTAGAAGCTCTTAAGCCAGTATTTACTTCCAAAAGAGGGGTTGAAGAATTAAACAGAGATGAGGGAAGAATGGAAGAGACATCAAAGATAGAATTAAAACCACTCCTTTCCCACCTGAAATATAGGTTCTTAGATGAGCAGAAGCTTAACCCTGTAATTGTAAACAATGAGTTGACAAGTGTTGAGGAAGAGAAACTTATGAGGGTATTAAGAGAGCACAAATCTGCATTGGGTTGGGTTATTAATGATTTGAAAGGTATTAGTCCTACTGTTTGTATGCATAAAATTTTTATGGAGAAGGATTTTAAACCGGTGCGTCAACCGCAAAGGAGGCTCAACCCAACTATGAAGGAGGTAGTGAGAAAAGAGGTTATTAAGCTTTTGGATGCAGGTATAATTTACCCAATTTCTGATAGTGAGTGGGTTAGTCCTGTGCAAGTTGTACCCAAGAAAGGTGGTATGACGGTAGTGATGAATGAGAATAATGAACTCATCCCAACTAGAAAAGTTACATGTTGGCGTATGTGTATTGACTACTGAAGACTTAATCAAGCCACAAGGAAGGACCATTTTGCACTACCTTTTGTTGATCAAATGCTAGAGAGATTGGCTGGGCATGAGTATTACTATTTTTTGGATGGCTATTCTGGTTACAACCAGATTGTAGTGGCTCCTGAAGATAAAGAGAAAACAGCCTTTACATGTCCTTATGGAGTCTTTGCATACCGGAGAATGCCATTTGGTCTCTGCAATGCACCTGCTACATTTCAGAGGTGTATGTTTTCTATTTTTTCTGATTTAATTGAAAATTGCATTGAGATCTTCATGGATGATTTTTCTGTATTTGGTTCTTCATTTTATTCTTACCTCACTAACCTGACTTTAGTGTTAAAAAGATGCCAGGAAACTAATTTGGTGCTTAACTGGGAGAAGTGCCACTTCATGGTAAGAGAAGGTATTGTCCTAGGTCATCGAATTTCTGCTAAAGGTATTGAGGTAGATAGAGCCAAGATAGAGGTAATTGAATAATTACCTCCTCTTGTGAATGTTAAAGGGGTTAGAAGTTTTCTAGGACACGTGGGTTTTTATAGGTGATTTATCAAAGATTTTTCTAAAATAGCTAAGCCTATGACTAATCTGCTTGAAAAAGAAGCTCCTTTTGAGTTTGATGATGCATGTTTGCAAGCATTTAACACCATTAAGAAAAAACTTATTTCTACTCCTATTATTATGGCACCTGATTGGTCTTTACCATTTGAAATTATGTGTGATGCTAGCGATTATGCTGTAGGTGCTGTATTGGGACAAAGGAAAGAAAAAGTTTTTCATGTTATATATTATGCTAGTCGTGTGTTGAATGATGCCCAAAAGAACTATGCCATGACTGAAAAAGAGTTACTTGCTGTGGTGTTTTCCTGTGATAAATTCAGACCTTATCTTGTTGGCTCTAAGGTCATTGTTTATACTGATCATGCTGCTTTGAGATATTTGTTTGTTAAACAGGATGCCAAGCCACGATTGATTCGATGGATTCTCCTATTACAGGAGTTTGATTTGGAAATCCGAGACAGACAAGGGAAGCAAAATTTGGTGGCTGACCATCTTTCAAGATTGAAGATTGATAAGGCTATCAAGGATATCTCAGAAGAGTTTCCCGACGAGAAATTGTTGGCCATTACTTCTTTACCATGGTTTGCTGATTTTGCTAATTTCAAGGCAGCTGGTATAATTCCTCATGACTTTAATTTTAAGCAAAGGAAAAAAATTTTGCACGATGCTAAATTTTATTATTGGGATGATCCTTTGTTATTTAAAAGGTGTGCTGATGGTATAATTAGGAAATGTGTTCCTGAGAATGAGTTTGAGAGTATTCTTTGGCACTGTCATGGATCAGATTATGGAGGGCACTTTAGTGGGGAAAGGACAGCCTCTAAGGTATTACAAAGTGGATTGTATTGGCCTACCCTCTTTAAGGATGCTCGTAGTTTTGTTGAGAAGTGTGATAGATGTCAAAGAGTGGGGAATATTTCAAAGAGGAATGAGATGCCCTTAAATAATATACTTGAAGTAGAAATTTTTGATGTTTGGGGTATAGATTTTATGGGGCCATTTCCTTCTTCTTTTTCAAACCAGTACATTTTAGTTGCTGTAGACTATGTGTCTAAGTGGGTAGAGGCTAATGCATTACCAACAAATGATGCTAAGATTGTGGTTTCTTTTATTAAGAAACACATTTTTACTAGATTTGGTGTGCCTAGAGCAATCATTAGTGATGGAGGTTCACACTTTTGCAATAAGCAATTGGAGTTACTCTTAGGTAAATATGGTGTGAAGCACAAGATAGCTACCCCTTACCATCCACAAACAAGTGGTCAAGTAGAAATTTCCAATAGGGAGTTAAAGAGAATTTTAGAGAAAGTGGTAAGTTCTACTAGAAAGGATTGGTCTAGGAAACTAGATGATGTGTTGTGGGCTTACCGTACTGCTTTTAAAACTCCTATTGGAATGTCACCATATCAGTTGGTGTATGGAAAATCATGCCACTTACCTGTAGAATTAGAGCATAAAGCATTCTGGGCTACTAAATTTCTAAATTTTGACTTAAAGAATGCAGGTGAAAGAAGATTGTTACAATTGGATGAGCTGGATGAGTTTAGATTGCAAGCATATGAAAATGCTAGGATCTATAAAGAGAGAACCAAAAAATGGCATGATAGGAGAATTGTGGTTAAAGAGTTTGCACCTGGCCAACAAGTGTTGTTATACAATTCTAGGCTCAAATTATTTCCAGGTAAGTTAAGGTCTCGCTGGTCAGGTCCTTTTGTTGTTCAACAGGTATTTCCCTTTGGTACAATTGAAATTTCAGACCTTAAATCAGAAAGACACTTTAAAGTTAATGGTCAGAGATTGAAGTTGTACCTAGGGGTGATTTTGAAAGAAAAACGACCACTGTTAATTTAGCATCATTATTTGAAGGTGAAAAATAAAAAAAAATGAAAAAAATTAAATTGAAAAAAATAATAAAATAAAAAAAACACAAAAAAAAAAACACACAAAATTTTGAAATGAATTTTTGACAGAATGTTCCACAGGTGAGGCATGGAATTTTTCACACTTGTGGTTTTCTAAGGTATTTCTAAATAAAAAAAAAACCCTAGTATAATTCTTTTTTTCTTCTTCTCCATTTCACACTCCCCACTACCGTCACACACAGCCCTCACATCACCAAATAGTGCCGCCCAACGTCGCCATAGTTGTCCCAGCTACACTAAGTAAGTGCCTTCATCTTCCCACAAACAATCCTATTCCATGGTATTTTTAGTCATTCATTATTTGGTGTTGTGGGTTTGTTGCATTCAACTTATTTAAGTGTGGGGCATTTCAGTTTTTGGGTTTTATTTTGTTATTCTTCCTGTTATTGAGTCGTACAAGGGCTGAGATTTTAACATCACCATTGGCTGCTTTAGAACTTTTTGCTTTATAAGTTGACAATGTCTCACAAAACAATGGCAAAAAAGAGCAAAGGAAAACGTCCTCGTCATCCGCCCCCTGAAGAAAATCCCCATGGTATTGTATTTAAAAATGAGGAGCAAAGGATGCGGTATACTTCTTTGTCTAAGAGGATCATATTGCCTACAAGAGATTATACAGGGTAAAAATTGTACAGCTGGGCTAATCACATTCAGATTGCATAATAGAGATCTAGCCCTCACTTTAGCTGAATTTAATTCCATATTTGGGTTACCATGTGGGGGTGAGAGGAAGTATCCCCGTGAATTTATAGCTTCATCATTTTGGTGCAAATTATCTGGCTCTAGTGATTTTGTTTCCTCTGAATCTAAGGAGTCCCACATCCATAATCCATGTTTCCGGTATGTTCATCGTCTCATGGCCCATACTATATTTGCTCGTGGTGATAGTAATGCTGCTGTTCGAAAATCTGAGTTGTTACTTCTGTAAGGTATGGTTCATGCTGTTGATTTAGATTCAGGTTCTTGGCTGGCACGACAGTTTACTAAGGTAGGGAAAGCTTTGTCAGGTCAAATAGCTATTGGGGGGTTAATCACTCCAATTGCACGTCATTTCAACATTCCGCTAAATGATGACAAGCCAATTTTAGGCACTTCGAGAATTGATTTGGAAATGTTGGTCAATAATGAGATGCTTGTTAAATGGGATGATCATTATTGTTTAGTGATGTGTGACACTTTGGAGATGCCTCCACCTCCTCTCCCTAACTCTGAATTCACCACTGTGCGTGAAAAGACTTGTTGGACATTTGCTCATTCTGATTTTCAAGATGATCCTACTGAATTTCCTGGACAGTCCTCTGAGCATTCATTCATTTCCACTGGTCCTTATGTTGGTGACTTCTCTCGGCTCCATGAGTCCATTGCCGCACTACAAGCCCAGCAAGAAAGGCATTACAATGAGTTTGTGGAATTTTGCGATACACAACTCCTTCACCAACAAACTATGGAACAAATGATGCAGGAAACTTTGGCTCTGCTTCGCTCTCATATGCCTTGATTTTGTGAGTTTTCTTTCCCCTCTTCTTTATTTTGTTTCCATTGGGGACAATGTAAATATTTAAGTCTGGGGGAGTTTTATGCACCTTTTCTTTCTTTATCCATCATCTTGCATCATTGTGCATTTGCATAGTCATATACATTGCACTCATAAAATAAAAAAATAAATGAAAAATAAAGGGTTATTTAAATGCTTGCATATGTGTTGAAATGGGAATTCATTCTCTTAACCATAAGTTCTAAGTTTGTTCAATGATATTTTCTGAGCACTATTGATATTTGGTTTATGATTACTTGTTGGGAAAATTCACACAAAACACAATGATCTTGGTACTATGACACTTAAGGAAGACTTTTAATCTATTTAAATAAGGCATACGAAGTTTTAGGTTTCTATGGTGACACTCACTGCATTTGGTTACTGGAGAATTGTCTGCCTTATAAAAAAAAATAAAAATGGTTCTAAAGCTAACTAGACACCTCTTTGAGGTCATAGGTCACTGGGGAAATACTGTAAGTACCCTTTTGAGACTGATTGGCTACTAGGGAAATGTCTAGTTTGAAAAAAAAATAAAAAATTAGTTTCCTAATGCAGGCACTCCTTTGAGACCACGTGTGGCAAGTGCATAGCAATTGAGTGGAAGAACCAAGCATAGTTGGCAGGTAAGTGTCTTCTATGCTGGGAACCTAAAAGAAAAAAAAAACAAATAAATAAAAAGAAAAGATAAGTATTGACTGACGTAGTGTCTAGTGCCTTGCTTCAATTCCAATTGCACTAAGAACCTAACAAGTTAGTCATATTGTGCTAAAATTGTGAAAATGGTGCTCTTGGATATCATTGTTTTATTCTGAATCGAGTGGTTGAGATAATATATTTCCATTTAAGTTTATTCCTTATCTTGTCTTCATTGTGTTTTCTTTGTTTGAGGACAAGCAAAAGTTTAAGCTTGGGAGATTTTGATGTGTGTATAAATTGTATTTGCATTCATGTTTAGTTTAGGCCATTTGCATACATTATTGCATTGTTTGGTTGATTTTATCATGCATTATCTTTGTTTCAGATTACACAGTTGGTTTGCTTGTTTTTTCTTGTAAGTAAGTGTTTTAGGTGCTAAAATTATGGTTTGGAGGGAGCAAGTATCAAGTTGAAAAAAAGACAGAGCGAAGAATTAAAATCAGAAGATTCCACAACTGAATTGTGGATCGCTCCATGTCTGTGGAAATATTTCAGAGTGAAGATTTGAAGTCAGAAACATCCACAAGCAGGCTGTGGATTTTTCCATGCCTGTGGAAAGGTGCCAGAAATTGAAAAGTCAAGCCAGAGGATTCCACAGGCAGGTTGTGGATTTTTCCATGCCTGCGGTTCGATAAGTTACAACTGTTAACATATAAATAAAAGGAGAATAACAAAAGAATGGGGGGACAAGGAGATTACTTGGATGAGATCAATTGCTTCATCATCTGATTTTCGGTTTTTATTTTTACATTATGCATAACTAAATTCCTTTGTGTTAGAGGATTGATGTAGTATTCAGGATTATGTGTTCTGAACCCTTTCCATTGCTGTTAAGTGATTTTAATTATTTCAGTGTTTTATCTCTGTTTATAATGATTATTCTTTGAGCAATTTTACAATTGGGAGATTGGGGATTGTTTGCGATTAGAGATAGAACAGATTAGATTTTGTCACAATTGGGAAATTGGGCATACTTAATTAGTTTTCATATGAGTTGATAATTGTTCCTCACGATTCTATTGAATTTCGTAATTATCCTAAGGAATTAGGGATTAGGATTCAATGAACAGATTTACTTGCCTAAGGAATTACAGGTAAACAGCTCTCAATCAACTCAAGAGGATAATTATAATTCTTGCATCAGTTAAAAAGGGTAGGAATCTATAAGAAAGAATATGAAATCAATTCTCTAACATCTTTATATTGATTAAATTTTTGTTAATTTTATAATTACGCTGAATTGATCAGTTTTTTTTATTTCTCAAACTTGACGTAAATTAGTAATCTAGTACTTAACAATTTCAATCCCTGAGGACGATAATTTTATTACTACAGTAACGATTGGTACACTTGCCATACGTACAACATCTAATTGTTTGAAATATTTCTCTTTTAACTCAATTATTAACACAATGAAAATGTTAACTAATAATTTTACCAAAGTGTTGAAACCATAATTGAATCCGTTGATTTCTAACATTATGTGATGTAGAATATTTTGACTACTTGTTCTTCAATAGAGATGTGTTGTGTGAGTCAACATCCATTGTCTTGTTCTAGTATAACACATAGGTTAATAAAAGTTCTAGGACTCATTCCTATTATTTTATGACTTTTATTAGTACTAATTTTTTTGAGCCCTTTTCTTTCTCTAAAGTGGTTAGTAAATGATATATTCTTTTAATTTAAGTACAAATTTTAGTTATATAATAATAAACAGTAGTAATTTAAAGTCTTTGATTCTTCTATATATATGCAATTAAAAGTTTTTTTCTGATCCATCTACTACGAAAGTATATTGACATATATCATGTTTTGGTATATCAATGTAAAAACATCAAGTTTTGGTATATCACATCATATATCACCTAGTTTTTTTAAAAATATAGATTACAATAACGGAACTTAGTAGATAGTATTCACAAATAAAAATAAAAATATTACCTCAAGAACTTCAAGTGCATCAATACTAATAAAAGGATCTCAAACAAGCGACACCCATACATCAAGGATTATAGAAGAAATCATTTGTTTTATCAATGAATCAAATAAGTCATTATTATAATAAGACTAGTGCTGAACACCAGTGCAGTGCAGATAAATTTTACAAGCGCCCTTAGTTTAACGGATTGAAATCATATCATACCAACACAAAACATCAAATAACTCAAGGAACATATATCTCTGTATCAACATGCAAGTATTAGTTGATAATAAAATCAAATAACTCAGGCAACATTCGTTATATGAAAAGGAGAAAACTATGATTCAAAATTGGATTGAAACTGAAATTCAAATCATAAGCTTTGTAATTAGAAAAAAAAAAAAACAGAGTTTGTTAGGGTCAAAAGAAAGTGAAGAGTACGTAGGGAGAGAAAGCTATAGTTTGAAGGAAAGAAAAACTTACTTGTTTGTAAAAAAACGAATAGTGTGATACGAATTGGAAGAAAGAAACTAATGACATAGAAAAGAATATGTATTTTTAAAAGGATAAATTAATAATTTCACAAAAATTGGTAAAATTTCTCTTATTTGAGATAACTCTAAAAATTAAAATAAGGAGAACTATTGGAGGTTTAAAAAAATTTCTTAACACTCTCTTTCATTTCTTTTAACTTCCAAATAAAAGTATTAGAAGTAAATTAATAAAAATGTAAAACTACAAAGGATAAAATATAATTTATCTTTTAATATATGTAGTCATCTATGATTCTTACACTAAATCGGTTTTAGCATCGTAAATATGGTTCAAAGAATTGAGCCATCGCAGATTACGTTGAAGATTTTGAAATTACACGATGAGAGAGTTTCAATCGAGTGAAACTTTCTTTTACAAACAACACACTACGGATATGAGAAATGTTTATATATCCTTAACAAAAATAACTAGGAAATTGTTTAGGACAATTTGCAAAGTAATTCGAAAGAATTATGCCAACGTACCACCTAATCGAGTTAAGACATTCTTCAGTATATCACTTAAAGCTTACAAAATATACTTATTCACACACACACATCGGTACATAATTGCAATGTTCTTTCTTAATAATAGATCCAAAGAATTGGCAAAAGAAAAAGTTATATTTTACTTGTTTCTATCGGTACCCATCCAGCTGTATTATAACATGATTATCATTCAGCCATACAAGTTACCCAAAATTCCATGTTCCAATGCACTAAATACATTATATAACTGAATGCCATTTTCCATTTTGTGCACGAGAAACTTCAATTTGGATTGTTATATCTACTTCATATTCCGTCCTCTGTCAGCTACTCAGTCTACTTATTATAAAACCTTTGATTCTGGCTATTCCGCGTAATTACAAAACTTCAAAAATATTTTTCAATAAAAATTTATTAAATAAAAAAAATCAAGTTTTAAAATATATAGATAAAGCAAGTATTAAAATATCTTATATGAGTAGAAATAATGTCAAAATATATTTTTATAAGACTTGAACAATTTTCTTCGTTTGTTCAAACTTTTAAGAATGAATTAAGTTTAATTTTTTTTAATATGGTATCAATCAAAGCTTATCTTGTCTTAACGATCGACCCTCCGAAGATGCCTAATCATATAAACTTCATGTACTGAGAGAGAAACGTATATATTAAGGAAATTTAATTTGTTTTAAAAATAAAAGATATGTAAAGGGAAACGGTCTATTTATTATTAATTTAAATTCAAATACTACAAATATGATTAACTTTAAATCAACTATGGATAAACTATCACTTACTAACTTTACACATTCATCTCCTCACTTTGAATAAACTAAATCTTAAAAAATTAGGGTTAAAGCTCACTTTTAAAAGTTTGTTCAAAGTAAAAGAAATTTTCAAGTACCTTGACTTTATTTCTAGAACAAAAAATGATAGCAACACTAAAGTGAGAAAATATTTGAAATAGAAAAAAGTGATAGTGTATCTATTGTTGATTTAACGTTATTAATATTTATAAAATATTTAAATATGATTTAAACTTATTAATATTTATAAAAGATTTAAATATAAATCAACAGTAGATAAAATTTTATTTTCTTACTTTACACAGTCCAAACTTTAAAGGAGTTAAATTCAATGTTCTAATAAATCATACTCACATTTATAATTTATTTTATTTAAATAAATGAGAAAGGAATTTTTTTAGTCTGCAAAATTGAACTTCAAATGTTTAGTTCAAGTTAACTTGTTTGGTACCCTTGATTATCGCAGTATTTGTAACACTCTTAATTTCAGTTTCATATACATAATAATTTATATCGAAATGAAAGAATAAAATAGATTAATTCCATTCAAAACATGTAATATAAAAATGTGAGAAAATTTAAATTTTACTGTGAATAAATCTTTTGATAAATTAACCAAGATAATAAAATGAGAAAAAGATAAATTGTAACTTAATCATTACATTATATTGAAACATTTGAGGAATATACATATACTAAATTTCATATACATATAAACAATATAATATTTACAACTGTTGACAAAATACAATATGTAACACCCATAATTTTGTTATTTATTAATTTTATATTTTGTATGAATTGTTAATGCATGTTGTTTGAAATTAAGAGAGTTTTGGGTGTGTGAGTTGCTGGACTTTTCGCTGTAGCGAGGATGCTCTCACTGTAACGAGAAGCTTTCGTTGTAACTAGAATGACAGACAACAAAAGAGAAAAAATGTCTGGTTTTTCACTACAGCGAGAGAAGGTCTCACTATAGTGAGAACCACTCGCTGTAGTGAGAATTGACTCATTGTAGCGAGAATGTCGTGAGTTAAGAGGTATTTAACGATTTTTCAAGTTGAGAAACTTAGATTATAATCCAAGTTACGACCCTTCTTCATTCTCTCTGACCTCTTTCCTTATTTCCTCAGAAAATCCTTAAAAAGTCTCAACCTTTCTCCATTCCTTTGGTTATTTTCTTGTTTTTCCTCCTCTAAATAGGATCTTTTATGATATTTAGGAAGAACCCAACCTTTTGAGCAAGGTCTCTCAAAAACCCTTTACTAAACTTCCATTTCAAGGTAAGGAGAGCTCTATCTTGTTACTAAGAAAGTGGTATATTTGTGTTCATGAAAATGCTATGATAAAATGCATGATTTTGAGTATATGTTGGATAAGAACATGTTTTGTTATGTTTAAAGCATGTTTTGTGGTGTTTGATGATGTGTATGATCCTTGTTTTGAGTGTATATGCATGTATGTTGTAGACTAAGTCCGAGGGTGACCAACCATCAGCAATGATTAATTAATATATGACGTAGTGATGAACTTAAATAAAATACAGAAATGAAGAGACGAATAATATGATAGAATACAATTAATGAGCTCAAGTTATAGCAAATAATGAGTTTAGGCCATAATAACTAATGAGAAGAGTAAGTCCATAATGATAAATATGGAATTGAGATGGGAAATATGGAAAGAGAAATGGAATGAGAAAAGGAAAAATGATAAGAACAAGTATGGATAGTTCAGAGGTACACTGGGGGTATGAAAGATGGAGGCGATTGATAAGGATGGTGAATGCTCTTCTTGAATTGCACATAACAAATGAGAGTAGGAGCACCACAAGCCTTACACTTGTTTCCCAACTTAAACTCCTGACCATGCTTTTGCTAAAAAGGGTCAAGTCGGCACACGTTGTATCCGTGTAGCTGCGGCTATCTAGCAACTATCTATGATAAGGAAGACCTCGAGGGATCTTAGGGGCAGTGAAAGTGTGAGATGAGAACTCTGAGTAATTAATGATTGTCGCTTTTATACAAATATGATCTTGTTGCATGATAGTTTGTTACATTTTCTTATTTGTATTGTTGACTTAATTGTGAATGCATGTTTGGTAATAAGAATAGAAACTCATCTTTACATAAATCTTTCAGGGGACCGGGATGACAGCACCCAGAGAAAGCATTAGGCTCATAGATAGCTTTGTACAGTGTAGGTTAAATTATGTATTTAACGAGTACTATAGATTTCTCTATTTTAAGTTAGTCTTACATGTTGATAATGTACCTCGTAACATTATTATGCTATAAATGGAACTATCTAATAGTGTACCTTTTAATTTCCCTGTAAATAACAGAATCTACCATACCCTGTGTATGTACCTTTATCAAGGTACAGTCAGAACCCTAGCAGTTGTGACCTACTTGTTCACATAGCATGATCACGATCATTTTGGAAGACCAACTTGATGGACTTTTGAACGAATTACTGGCAGGCAAGCCACTATGGATTCAGGCGATCATTATCTCGGATCGGATGACGATCTCGATTTCGAAGACTTTGCGGTGATAGAGCGATGACATGAAGACAACTAGTATCTTTATCAATCTTCTTGGTGGATAGGCTGCTCAGTAGGACTTGTTATATTTTGTATTTTGTAAATGAGTCCTAATATATTTTGATGTATATTTTGCAAATGTCAACATCTTGTACATTATAAGAACAATGTTTAGTAATGTTATTTTGATGTTTCCTCTTAAAATTGGTTTAATTTTTATTACTTTGTCATTTAAGTTTTTATAAGTTTCAGCAAAATAAATGAAATGTTTTATAATTCCACGTGTTATATTCGGCTAGTAAATGGATTTAACTAAATTTTTCCTTCTTAATTTTAAAATTATTTTCTTATTGTTTTGAATAAATAAGGATGTTACAATTTGGTATCAGAGCAGTTCTTCCAAACTGGACTGGGGTATGCCACTAGCTTGTCTATGTTATGTACCCTTATATTCTTGTTTAACAAGAATATAGGTTGATTGCTTGTTAGAGTAGTTTGTTTGGTTCTTCTAAATAGGAATGTGCATGACTTGTTTACCCTAGTTATATATATTCGCACTGGCATGAATGTTAGTTATCGATGAGTTTGATTGACTTCTTGCGATATAGAATCATGGTCCGTAGAGGTAGACCTACAGGAGTCACGAATGAAATTCTGAACCACATGACTCAAATATTAGAAGCTCTAGTACAGAATTAAGACATTGAGCCAACAGAGTATCGAGGGTTATTGTCATTTACAAAACACAACCTTCCAAGGTTTGAGGGAAAATTTGAACCCTGAAGGAGCCCACAGGTGGATTGTTGATATAGAGAAGATCTTTAATGCGATGGGCTATGGCGAAGAGCACAAGGTGGGCTATGTCACTTATATGTTGCATAGAGAAGCTAAAAATTGGTAGAGGTTTGCCAACCAAACCTTACCTCAAGAAGAGGGGTATATCTTTTGGGAGGCATTTAAGACTTGCTTTTTGGGAAATTATTTCCTGAGAGACCTACAAAAGCAAAAAGCAAGAAAGTTCCTTGAGTTGAAATAAGAGGACATGTTTGTAGGGGAGTATGCGGCTAAGTTTCATGAACTAATGAAGTACTGACCCCACTTTCAGCATAAAGGTGGTGATGAAGACCTGTGTACCCAATTTGAGAATGGGCTTAGAGCTGATATATGCACAACTGTTAGCGTATTCCAAGTGACAGATCTTCCTACCTTTGTAAGCAAATGCCAAGTTTATGATAGAAGGCCTCCAAGATTAGGGGACCAATGAGACAAGATTGAAGGCCTCCAAGATCCCAAAAGAAACCTTACTCGAGTCCTGCTCAATCTCAGGCGAGCAGGATTGAACCTTGAAGAGGTAGCAGCTACAACTCCAACATCTATTGAGAACCACTAAAGTGTTTCTGATGTGGGGGACCTCACATCATTTGAAACTGCCCACAGCCAATTGCCACATGTGGTTACTGTGGAAAGATGGGGCATCCATCTAATGCTTGTTGGTTCGCACCCCAAAGAAGTGGAAGTGTTAGTGGGAGCACCAAGTCAACACCTAAAAGCAGTGAGTGATCAAAGTCCAATGTGCAAGGCAAGGTGTTTACCATGACTGGCTCTGAAGTAGTAAAGTCTGATGATTTTATCCGAGGTAAATGCATTCTAAAAGACAAACTCATTGATGTTCTTTTCGATTCTAGTGCTACACATTCTTTCATTTCCTTGGATTGTGTGCGTTGCCTTGAATTGCTTGTCTCTGTCCTGCCATATAATGTTGTAGTATCCACTCCTACAAATAAGCCTGTGATAACCTTGCATGTATGTTTGGGCTATTCTGTAATGATCCATGGTAGGAATTTCTTGGTAGATTTGATTTGCCTATCCCTATCTCAGTTAGACATTGTATTAGGAATGGATTGATTATCGTTCAATCATGTCCTTCTTGATTGTAAAGAGAAAACTAATTTTTGGTGCTGGTGTATCGGAAGACTCTAGACTCTTAAGTGGGGATGACTCAAGAAGCATAGTTAATGTTAAGGCCTTTATGGTGTTACTCTCGGTTGAGATGGAAAAGAGTGCAAAGGCAGAGTACATACCAATACTGAATGAATTCTTAGAAGTCTTTTCGAACGACATGACTGAACTGCCACCAAAGAGAGAGATTGAATTTATGATTGATCTCATGCCAGAAGCAAGCCCAGTCTCTATTGCACCTTATCAAATGTCACCGATTGAATTAGTTGAAGTGAAGAAGCAAGTTGAGGACTTGTTGGAAAGGCAATTTGTGAGACTGAGCGTATTGCCATGGGGAGCTCCTATACTCTTAGTGAAGAAGAAGGATGGGAGCATGAGAATGTGTATGGACTATCGACAATTGAACAAAGTAACGATCAAGAACAAGTATCTCTTTCCCAGAATAAATGACTTGATGGATCAACTGCGAGGAGCCTCGATATTCTCAAAGATCGATCTGTGATCCAGTTACCATCATATTCAAGTGAAGAAAGAAGATATTCCAAAGATTATGTTTAGAACTCGTTACAGACATTACAAGTACTTAGTTATGCCATTCGATGTGACTAACGCTTTGGCAATATTCATGGATTACATGAATCGACTCTTCTATCAATATTTGGACCAGTTCGTGGTGGTATTTATAGATGACATCCTGATATACTCTAAGAGCCATGAGGAACATGCCGAGCATTTGAGAATTGCCTTGCGGATTCTAAGTGAGAGATAGTTATATGCTAAATTTTCAAAATGCAAATTTTGGTTATTACAAATACAATTTTTGGGACATATAGTATCACGTGAAGGAATCATGGTTGACCCAGCTAAGGTTAAAGCAGTGTCTCAATGGTCAAGACCTTCTGCACCAATAGAAGTTCAATGTTTCTTAGGATTGGTCGACTTTTATAAAAAGTTCATTGAAGGATTTTCTAAGATAGCCTTACCTTTGATGAAGTTGATGCGAAAAGGGAAGGACTTTGATTGGAATGAAGGTTGGCCCATTCCTATACAAAGTTTCCAGAAGTTGAAGGAGAGATTGACATTAGCACTTGTGTTGATTCTACTAGATCCTGAACGGAAGTTCGAAGTATACTGTGATGCATCAGGACAAGGTCTTGGATGTGTTTTGATGCAAGGTGGGAGAGTAGTTGCATCTGCTTCTAGGCAACTTCAACCACACGAAGTCAACTACTCCACACATGATTTAGAACTGATAGTAGTGGTCTTTGCACTGAAGATATAGATGCACTACCTCTTTAGGGCAAGATTGGAAATCTTTAGTGACCACAAAAGTTTGAAGTATCTGTTCGATCAGAAAGAGTTAAACATGCGACAACAAAGGTGGATGAAATTCTGGAAGGATTACGACTTTGCATTATTCTATCATCCTGGGAAAGCAAATGTGGTTATGGACTGATGAATCCACATTTTATAGATATTTTATTTATTTTTTACATATATTTTTAATAGAAAAATGAACTTAGAAATTCTAAATAGTATAAAAATTTCATAGAGGTTAATTATCATAGCTTTCTTAATTTTTATTTAATTTACACTGATTTCTGTAAATATATTTTGTAATTTTGATCACTTTAATAATTGTGCAGGAATTTCCAGACAAATTCTATAAATTTTTGGCTCTTGGGAAAATGTGAAGGGAAAGTAACTACTTTCAGGCCCTATAGTGATCACTACAGCAAGTCACTTTTAAGGGACAGGCCAAAGTAACTACTTTCAGAAGCAATAGTAATCACTACAAAGCCAAAGGAAAGGTACAGACTTGCACGTGTTCATTATCGCTGATGATAGTGAACACTATAGAGAACTCTATAGTAACAAAGGGTGCGCGTGTTTACTTTCATTGACCATAGTAAACATGCGCACACATGACTAGAGTTTTGAGGCTACGCATGTTCACTATAGTTCACCATAGTGCATAATCACTTTAACTTATGAAAGTGAACACTACAGAAAGAGGGGAACTTCATGGAGCTACATGTAAATACTATCATCAGTGATAGTAATCATTATGGAAGGCGTCAATGACACGAGGTCGCACACGGGTCAAAATAAACCTAATTACTATAGTACGAGGTAAGCAACCAGGGTCATTTCTCAAAGAATCACAATGACAAGTTAATCTATTTAGAGAGTGTATAAGATACGGGGGTTTGTTCATAAAGGAAACAAAAACGCACTTAATTATAATTAGAATGAAGAGTGAACAGAAATTGAATTTCCAATCCAAGAATTAAGAAGAAAAATGACTACTCTATCACCGGATTTTTAAGAGAGTACATCAACAAACAATTCGGTAATTAACAATGAATCCGAGTGAAACCTCAATTCGAACTCAGCATTCACATGAAAATCTTCATGCATTCGATTAGCACATAACTAATTAAAATTCAGAAAACTCTAAAACCTAATTGAATTGTGCCAATTTAATTTACCAATGCCGTTAATCGTAGTTTTCAAACCCGAAAATTCAATTCATGTTCCTTAAAACTCAATTACATACATCAATCGAATAATACGTAATCAACCAGATGCACAATCATCAATCCAAACAAATAACTTCAATTCAAAAATATAATGAGCAAAAGGGAGAGAATAAGGAATAGATGAAACCCGAAATTGTTATTGAATTTATGCCAATGTGCGATCAATCAATCCTCAAGAGTGTCACGTCTCTTTTAATCCTTGAATCAGATGGAAATCTAAGCCTCCATGGATGGAGGGAAACAATTCATGAAAGGAAAAAAAAATGAAAAACAGAGAGAAGAAAGAAGAAGAGAGGAGAGGAGCCAAAAACAACTTAAAATTCAAAATTTTTAAAATTTAAAAATTCCGTTCGTCACTTTGTTCCCTTTTTTCGGGAATGAAAACGGCCTCTTTTGGGTTCGTGGCCTGAAGGAAAATTTTAGCCTTGGATGTTAGCTTCAAAACACCACTGGAATGGCCTTAATCGGATATCTTTGGACTGAGATATGGCCCAAATACTGCACCTTGCTCAGGATCCGCGACTGTAGCGTTTTGACTTTTTTCCAGGCTCAGTTTTAGCTTCTTATCATCAGAATTGGTTTCTGACCTCTCATAGAAATTGTGCACCTCTCTCTTAGCTTTCCTACAAATCAAGAATCAAAATGAAAAGAGTTCTACAACTCAAGATATGGTCCAGAAACCAAAATAGTATCAGAATTTGCCAAATACTGGAAAAATTAAATAAAGCCCAAATAGAATTCAAACATCATAAAATGATCCAATTCAACCAATTAAGCACAAAAGAAGATTAATGAGCTAGGAATGAGAAGAAATAATGTTATAAAAATCCAATTGATCAAATTGCCCCACACTTAGCTCTTGCATGTCCTCATGTAAGAAGACACAATCAAGCAAATAAAAACATGTAACCTAAAAAATCATAGAATAATCAAAACAAATAAACAAATTCTCCAATGAATCCTTAGAAGTGATGAACTTAGGGACACAAGATCAAATAAAGCATCAAGAGTTCTATAACAATCAAACATCCAACTCCCAACCTCTCAAAAATGCAAGCCAAGCAATATCATTCAAAGTGTATAGATCAAGCATGAAAGATCTCACAAGATGGTGTATACAACTCAACTCTCAAGTGTATGGTTCAAAGTGTTTCACTCAAGTTACCTCAAAAGACAATGCATTACCATAAGCTTATTAATCTTCTACTTCTTACTACTTACAATCATATGGAAACACAAATCAAGAGGACTTTATTCAATGGTTGTAATGGGGCTAATGTAAAATGACAAGATACAACCAAAGAGAATAGGAATAACATTGGTCCTTAGACAAATCAAGCCATAACACACATTTACTTTCCTTGGAATTTCTTTTCCTTTTATCAAAAATTCTCATTTTCTTTGTAAATTATTATTATTATTTTTTCTTTTTTTTTCTTCTTTTTTTTTCTTGCATTCTTTCCGAACCCCCACACTTGAAATACAATAACATTAATGAAACCAATGCACTCCCTATTCCCTAAGGTTAGGTATAACATGGTTTTCCACTTAAAGCTTATAATGTGCTAGAAGCCAAAGAATAGTCAATAAGGCTCAAAGGGACTAAACAAAGGACAAAATGCAAGGTAAGCTATATGGCCAAGTGAGTACAAATTTGAAAGAAATGCCTCTATCATGTTCATAATTGCATATGAAAATTGTAGCCTCAAAGAAGAATCAAAACAACTTCTAGAATGATAAAATCTAAGAGGGAAAACACACAAGAAAGAAAAGAATGACATGAATTTTAACCATCCAAAAATAAGGCTCAAAAGCTCGCAAAGGTAAAGTCTAACATACTCAATCATACAAATCAAAATCAATCACCCAATTCACATATATCAAGAGGAAGAAGCAAAAATAAAATCATGTAGGAACTCTATCTTCCTTAATGACTAATGCCTTAACTCAACAACTTCTAATTCAACAAAGGAAAACAAAGCAAAACAAAAACAATGCTAAATAATAAAGTTACTCTCCCCCCCACACTTCAACTTTACATTGTCCTCAATGTAATGCATAATGGAAATGTAAAATATAGTAAGGAAAGGCAAAGGAGAACTCCCTAATCAAGCATAAGTGGCCGCTAGCAAGCGGACCTCCTCAATGGTCTCCAAGGGTGTGTCTTCATGAAAAGGCTTCAAGCGGTGGCTATTCACTGTGAATACTTCATCTGTTCTAGGCTCCAAAATCTGTATAGCACCATATGGAAAAATCTTAGTTACTATATAGGGGCCAAGCCACCTAAAATGAAGCTTACCTGAAAAGAGCTTGAGGCGAGAATTGTAGAGAAGCACTTTCTGGCCTATGGAGAATTCCTTTCACAGCAACATCTTATCATGAATGAGTTTTGTCTTTTCTTTGTACATGCAGGAGTTCTCATAGGCTTCCAACCGAATCTCCTCTAACTCCTGAAGTTGGAACTTCCTGTGAAGTTCGGACTGGCTCATATCAAAGTTACAGTTCTTAACTGCCCAATATGCTTTGTGCTCAATTTCCACCGGAAGGTGGCATGCCTTGCCAAAGAAAATTCTATAGGGGGACATTCCCAAAGGGGTCTTGTAGGCAGTGCGGTAAGCCCATAGTGCATCTTCAAGCCTCTTGCTCCAATCCTTCCTGTTTGTCTGAACTGTTTTCTCCAGAATATGTTTTAGCTCCCTATTTGATACCTCTGCCTGTCCATTAGTCTGCGAATGGTATGGAGTTGAAACCTTGTGAGTGACACCATATTTCTTTAGTAGGGATGCTATGTTCCTGTTACAGAAATGGTTTCCTTGATAACTGATGATTGCCCGAGGTACTCCAAACCTGCAAAGAATGTGTGATTTGACAAAATCTACAACAACATGAGAGTCATCAGTTCGGGTGGCCTTGGCCTCCACCCACTTGGAGACATAATCATTAGCCAACAAAATATAAACAAAACCAAATGAGACAGGAAATGGACCCATAAAATCAATACCCCAAACATCAAATATCTCACAAAACAATAATGGTTGTTGAGGCATCTCATTTCTACGGGAGATAGTACCTGTCTTCTAACATTGTTCACAATTCTTACAATAAGTGTAAGAATCTTGAAACAATGTGGGCCAGTAAAAATCTGCATCTAAGACCTTCCTAGTAGTGCGTTGTGGCCCAAAGTGACCACCACAAGCAAGTGTATGACAAAAATGCAAAATGGAAGAAATCTCAAGCTCATGCACACAGCGCCTAATAATCTGATCACTACACATGCGCCACAAATAAGGATCATCCCAGACATAATATTTGGCCTCACTCCTAAGTTTCTCTATCTGATGCTTTTTAAAATAAGCAGGCAATTCAGAGGCAACTAAATAGTTAACCAAGTCAGCATACCACGGGTCCTTACCTCGCAGCTCTAAAAGCTGCTCATCTGGAAAGTTCTCACGGATAGTTAGAGACTCCAAAGTCTGTGGAATTCGACTCAAATGGTCCACCACCAAGTTCTCAACTCCACTCTTATCCTTGATTTCTATGTCAAACTCCTGTAACAGCAACATCCACTTGATGAGTCTGGCTTAGCATCCAACTTTTTTAATAGGAACTTCAATGCTGCATGATCAGAGAAAACAGTCACTTTAGTTCCTAACAGATAAGCATGAAATTTATCTAAAGCAAAAATGATAGCCAGAAGCTCTTTTTCTGTAGTAGTGTAGTTAGCTTGTGCAGAATCCAGAGTCCGAGAAGCATATGCTATGACATGAGGGATCTTTCCAATTCTTTGGGAAAGTACAGCTCCAACTGCAAGGTTTGATGCATCACACATGAGCTTAAATGGATACTCCCAGTTTGGTGACTGAAGGACAAGAACAAAAATTAGGTGTTGCTTCAATTGATCAAAAGCTCTCCTGCACTCATCATCAAACTGGAAATCTATATCCTTCTGCAGAAGCTTGGAAAGTGGAAGGGCAATTTTACTGAAATCCTGGATAAATCGCCTGTAGAAACCTGCATTACCAAGAAAAGAATGCACTTCCTGCACACATGTAAGGTAAGGTAAAGAAGCAATAACATCAATCTTGGAACTATCAACAGCTATACCCTCACCAGAAATAACATGTCCTAAGACTACACCTTGCCTAACCATAAAATGACACTTTTCATAATTCAAAACAAGGTAAGACTCAACATATCTCTTCAATACCCTAGCAAGGCTATCCAAGCATGCATCAAATGAAGTACCATAAATAGTAAAATCATCCATGAAGACTTCCATGCAATTCTCTAGAAAATCAAAAAAAATGCTCACCATGCATCTCTAAAATGTACCTGGGGTATTGCATAGACCGAAAGGCATCCTCTGGTATGCAAATGTACCAAATGGATAGGTGAAGGTTGTCTTCTCTTGATCCTTAGGTGCAATGTGAATCTTAAAATAACCAGAGAATCCATCAAGAAAACAGTAATGTAGCTGACCTGCCAATCTTTCCAGCATCTGATCAATGAAGGGTAATGGGAAGTGGTCCTTCCTGGTGGCCTAGTTCAGCTTCTTGTAATCAATGCAGACCCTCCAGCTATTCTACACTCTTGTGGGAACTAGCTCATCCTTCGAGTTCTTTACTACTGTTATTCTGGTCTTTTTTGGAACCACTTGCACCGGGCTCACCCACTTGCTGTCTGAAATTGGGTAAATGATGCCAGCATCTAGAAGCTTGCTGACTTCTTTCTTGACCACATCCAGAATCAGAGGGTTCAATCTCCTCTGAGGCTGCCTCACTAGTTTTACTCCCTCCTCTAACTGAATTTTGTGCGTGCATGTGGAGGGGCTAATCCCAGGTATGTCAGCCAATGTCCATCCTAAAGCATTTATGTTCTGCCTCAGAATGTTTAGCAACTTCTCTTCTTGTTCTGGTTGCAAATCCTGAACTATTATGACTGGCAGCTTCTCATCTGGTACCAAGAATGCATACTTCAAATTTTCTGGTAAAGGTTTCAGCTCCAAGGTGGGTGGCTCTTGTATGGAGGGTGCTAATCTTAGAATCTGCTCTATTTTTCTAATCTCAATACCTGTAATGTGTGAAAAATCTTGCACAAGAGCATTATCATATCCCATAACAGAAAGATCAACATAAGAGTTATTTGCACAACCCACAGAATAATCAGAATATGCACAATCAGTATTTTCCACTATTGCAAAATTAGAATCAGAATCTGTTCTAATAACTTCAACATGTAACTCCTCAAAAAAATTCTGTTCAGAATCTAAACCATATATGCATGCATTAAATTCGGCACAAACAACACATAAATCATGAATTCCATCACAATCTGAACATTGAAAGTCATCTCTAATGCCTACAATTTCAGGAAACTCAACACACAAATTCTTATGCATATCATCAACCAATGTATCAATGATATCTAAATGAAACACATAATGCTCTTCTGGTGGATATCTCATGGCATCATGCAGTTTAAAATGCACCTTGTTTTATCTCCAAATTCCATGGATAAAGTACCAGAGTGTACATCAATCTTAGTTTTAGCAGTTTTCAAATATGGCCTACCTAAGATCAATGTTGGTTGATTAACATCATCCTCCATGTTTAACACATAAAAATTAGCAGGAAAAATAAGATCATTTACTCTTACCAACACGTCTTCTAAAACTCCCTTAGGGTGTGCTATGCTTTGGTTGGCAAGTTGGATCACCACTCCCGTTGGCTTGAGCTTCCCAATGTGCAAAGACTGGTAGACTGATTTTGGCATCACATTGATTGAAGCTCCAAGGTCAAACATGGCTTGACTAAATTGCTCGCTTCCTATGATGCATGGAATGGTGAAAGTCCAAGGATCCTTGCATTTTGGAGGAATGCTCGGCTGAATGATGGCAGAAACATTTCTGCCCATGCTCACTTTTTCATTTCCCTTTTGCCTTCTTCTATGAGTGCACAAGTCCTTGAGAAACTTGGCATACTTTGGAATTTGTTTGATAGCTTCTAGGAGTGGAATATTGACTTCAACTTTCCTAAAAGTTTCCATGATCTCCTTGTCCATTTCTGCCTCTACTATCTTCTTATTTTGAGTCACTCTATTTGGAAAAGGCAGCGAAATGTTTGGTTCAGAATGGCTATTGTCTCTCTTGTTGGATGGCTCTGGTTGCTCTTCAGTTGCATCTATCTCTGCAGAAGTTGATTTTTCTGCTGCAGCATTTGGATCTTCATGCTGCTTGCCACTTCTCAAAGTGATGGCACTCACATTCCTTGGATTACTCACAGATTGGGAGGAAAGGTTGCCAGAACCTTGGGATTTCAGCTCATTTACTGTTGTAGCCAACTGACCAATCTGTGTTTGCAGATTCTGGATGCTGGCTTCTGTTCTCTGCTGAAACTGGACACTGCTGGTTGCCATCTGCTTCACCAAATCTGCTAGACTCGGTTCTGAGCTACTGTTTTGTGGTTGGTCTGGTTTAGCTTGCTGTGAATATTGCTGCCTCATGTTTGGTTCTGCAGCATAGTGCCTGAACTGATATTGAGGTTGCTACTACTGCTGGAACTGATTAGAATTACCATACCTTAGATTTGGGTGATCTCTCCATCCGAGATTGTATGTATTGGAAAAGGGGTCATAATTCCTTTGCTGCTGCTGTTGTTGGAAAGGTTTTCTAGGAAAAATTCCAGCAATTGTTTCATTGGTTCTTGCATCTGTGGACATTGATCTATTGCGTGAATTGGCAGCCAAATTCCACAAATGCTTGTTGCTGTTGGAATGGACTACTGAGGTTGTTGTGTTTGACCGAGTGCCAAATGCCTCACCAAAGTTGTCAACTCTTTTATTCTGTTCTCCATCCTTTACTGGTTTGTATCAAGGGTCTTCACTTCATTCACTTCTCTTGTAGACATCATGGCTGGGGTACCAAACTGTTGTGCATTGGCAGCCATGTTTGCAATCAATTCACAAGCTGCAGTGGGAGTTTTGTCTACCAAAGCCCTTCCAGAAGAAGCATCAACTATACTTCTATCCATTAGCATGAGACCTTCGTAAAAATATTGAATGAGGAGCTGGTCGCTGATTTGATGGTGTGGACAGCTTGCACACAATTTTTTTGAACCTCTCCCAATACTCATGTAGAGTCTCTCCAGTAATCCTGCCTTATGCCACAAATTTCTTTCCTAATAGAAGCAGCTCTTGAGGCAGGGAAGAACTTCTCCAAGAACATCCTCTTCATGTCCTGCCAGCTTGTGATGGAACCAGGATGTAAGTAGTACAACCAATCCTTAGCAGATCCCATCCAAAGAAAAAGGAAATGCTCTTAGCTTGATGTGATGCTCCTCCACTCCATGCGGTTTCATGGTTGAGCATACCACATGGAATTCCTTCAAGTGCTTGTGAGGGTCTTCACCAGCTAAACCATGAAACTTGGGCAGCAGGTGTATCAGCCCTGACTTGAGCTCAAAGTCTGCATCCAAATTCGGATACTGAATTGCCAAAGTGTGATAGTTAACATCAGGTGCTGCAAGTTCCTTCAAAGTTCTGTTAGCCATATTAATAATATCCTCGGAATCAGAATGCAAAAACTCAGACTCAGAATGCACAAAAACAGAATGATTAACACTACTAATAGAACCTACACTATTATCAACTTGAATATTAGTAAAGGTAAGCCTTTTATGTGTTCTAATTAAATGATGAAACGTCCTATCAATTTCAGGATTAAAAGGACGCAATTCACCAGGCTTAGCTCGTGTCATGCAACATTAGACACATAAGAATGATGGACACACAATATGCCGACAGAATGCTAATAGAGAAATAAAACCAATGAAATAATTTTTAAAAAATATAGGACCACCACAGAAGTACTAGAAATAAAATTTCCTATTTTTGAAATTTTTTTACTATTTTTAAAAATCCTAAAATACTAAAAAAAATTGAAAAAGTGATCTAAACGATGGAATTTTGGAATTTCAGGGGTGCACCACTCAATTTAGTCCCTACTAGACTCACAATAAATACCTCAACGCAAAAACGCTCAACACAGAACGCAAAACACACTAAGAAAGATTAACACTCTAAATATGTTAAAAACGCCAGTGATTCCCCGGCAACGGCGCCAATTTGACACGAGGTCGTACACGGGTCAAAATAAACCTAATTACTATAGTATGGGGTAAGTAACTAGGGTCGTTTCTCAAAGAATCACAATGGCAAATTAATCTATTTAGAGAGTGTATAAGATGAGTGGGGTTTGTTTATAAAGGAAACAAAAACGCACTTAATTATAATTAGAATGAAGAGTGAACAGAAATTGAAATTCCAATCCAAGAATTAAGAAGAAAATAACTACTCTATCACCAGATTTTTAAGAGAGTACATCAACAAACAATTTGGTAATTAACAATGAATCCGAATGAAACCTCAATTTGAACTCAGCATTCACATGAAGACCTTCATGCATTCGATTAGCACATAATTAATTAAAATTCAGAAAACTCTAGAACCTAATTGAATTGTGCCAATTTAATTTACCAATGCCGTTAATCGTAGTTTTCAAACCTGAAAATCCAATTCATGTTCCTTAAAACTCAATTACATACATCAATCAAATAATACATAATCAACCACATGCATAATCATCAATCCAAACGAATAACTTCAATTCGAAAATATAATTAGCAAAAGGGAGAGAATAAGGAATAGATGAAACCCGAAATTGTTATTGAATTTATGCCAATGTGCAATCAATCAATTCTCAAGAGTCTCACGTCTCTTTTAATCCTTGAATCAGATGAGAATCTAAGCCTTCATGGATGGAGGGAAAAAATTCATGAAAGGGAAAAAAAATGAAAACAGAGAGAAGAGAGAGGAAGAAGAAAGGAGAGGAGCGAAAAAACAACTTAAAATTCAAAATTCAAAATTCAAAATTTTCGTTCGTCACTTTGTTCCTTTTTTTCGGCAATGAAAAATGGCCTCTTTTTGGTTCGTGGCCTGAATGACAATTGTAGCGTTGGATGTTAGCTTCAAAACAACACTGGAATAAGCTTAAGCAGACATCTGTGGACTGAGATATGGCCCAAATACTGCACCTTGCTCAGGATCCGTGACTGCAGCATTCTAACTTTTTCCAGGCCCAGTTTTAGCTTCTTATCATCAGAATTGGTTTCTAACCTCTCATAGGAATTGTGAACCTTTCTCTGATCTTTCCTACAAATCAAGAATCACAATTAAAGGAGTTCTACAACTTAAGATATGGTCCAGAAACCAAAACAGTATCAGAATTTGCCAAATACTAGAAAAATTAAATAAAGCCCAAATAAAATCCAAACATCATAAAATGATCCAATTCAACCAATTAGGCACAAAAGAGGATTAATGAGCTAGGAATTAGAGGAAATAATGTTATAAAAATCCAATTGATCAGTGGATAGCATACATGTTCATAATCCACATAAAAAAAATGATTGTGAAAGTCCATGACATCACAAAAATATGAATGAATGAATGAAAAAGGAGAAAAGAAAGAAAGAAAAATATAGCAAGGCATTTGAGTTGAAAAAGGATTTCCACATAAGGCAAATTAAAAAAAAATGTGGTGAAAGAATGCTTGAACCTTTTAAGTTACATCATTTAAGGCATTCCACTCTAGTTGTTGTACTAAATCACTCAAAAGAACTCCCTCCTCTTGAGTACCCACTTGATCTTGTGACCCTTCTTGATTAAATTTGAGCCTATCCTAACCCTATTTGTGACTAACAAAGCCCTCATGATAGGTGGTTCATTGTGTCTAGGCAAAGGAGATTGAGAATATGGGCAAGCATATGGTAGGGTGAGGCAAAATGCATGGATTGAGGGAAAACACTTAGCCTGAATTGTTCTTGAGTGATGAGTGAAACACCACCTTGTGAGATAGATAGTTTCTTTGCATTATGTGAGTCACATGAAACCTTACTTGATTCTTTTGTTTCAATTTAGTGGGACTTTGCATGGAATATTTGACATGAATATGATTCCTCTGTTGAATGAGTCTATGGTTGTGAAGATGTTGGATGTGCTAATTAAAGCATGAAGTTGGAATGAAAATTTTTGAAAAAAAAAAAATTTGGATAAATCCAACCCTCTTCATTTAATTTGCTTGAATTTTGATTTGCTTGAGGACAAGCAAAAGTTTAAGTTTGGGGTTGTGATGAATCCACTTTTTATTATATTTTTACTTGCCTTTTTGGTGCTCCTTGATAGAAAAAATGGACTTAGATAGTGTAAATAATACATAAATCACATTTTGAATAAATATCATAGGTTTATTAATTTTTTGTTAATTTACATTTAATTACATAGATATAGATTGCAATTTTAATTATCTTGATAATTTTGCAGAGTCCCCAAGCTCATTTTGAGAAATCTTGGCCCTTGGATGAAAGTTGACCCCAAAGTAGCCATTTTCAGGAGCAAAAGTAGCAACTACAGCAAGTATGGGCATTAAAGGGTCCAAAGTAGCTACTTTCAACCTTTATAGTAGCAACTCCAGAAAGCTCCAGGGACGCCACTTGGGAAGCAATATGCGCATGGACACTATTGCCTTTCATAGTGGCTACGCGCATCCAAAGTAGCTACTTTCAGCATGAAAAGTGACAACTCTAGAGAATTTGCAAGCCAACGTAGATACGCGTGAACACTCTTAAGAGCCAAAGTAGACACTTTCAAAGGCAAAAGTGGGCACTTTGCTGACATGTCCTCCACTATAAATAGATTTTAGGAATTAGGGTACGAGAGCTTAGACTTTTAATTTTCTTTCATTCCCTTTGCCAAATTAGGACATTTTTCTTGCCAGAGCTTTGGAGTCTTAGGTGACAGCTAAGGGTCCATTATAGGTTTTAATTTTCAATTTCCCTTTGATTCTCATTGATTTTACATTAATGTTGTTTACGTTTCTGCATTCCCTTCTTTCATTTGTGAAGCCCATCCATATAGAGGGCTGAATTTTCTTGTAATTCCTAGTCAACTCACATGGTTCTTGAATTCTTGGGTTTAATGGCAATATTAATCTTTCTTTCCTTGGATTTATTAACCCTAATCTCTGAATGAAATGAAATTTACATGAGGGGAACATTACTTAATGAACCCTAAATTACCCAAACGAAATTCTAATCCAAAATTGCTTAATTTTGATTAATCTTTGAGATTGCTTAATCTTAGGTATAGAGATTGGAGCCCATTAAGATGCTTAATTTTAATTGGGATGCTAAAGTTAATTTTCGCTTGTTAGATTAACTTAATTCAAGGGAAGAAAAGAGAATTATTGAATCATTTGAAAGAATAGGGATAGAACTCATTGATTGACTAGGGATTACTCTTCTTAATTGATTGAATTTCACTAGTTTACATTTTGCTCTTGATTAAAATCTGGAAATTGACAAACCTCCCCCCAATTTACTTGCTTTAAAATCTATGTTCACACTTGTTCAATGTATGTTCCCAACCAAAAATTCCTTGGAGACGACCTAGGACAACACCCTAGTATTGCATTCATTTCTTTGCATATTTGATGAGGGTTAACGACAATTTTTGTGCATAACGAGTAGCAAAACTCATTTCATCACCCTCTTCATTACATTCCACCAAAAACTCTTCTGAAGATTCTGATACATTTTTGTTGCACCGGGGTGAAAACTCATTCTGCTCTTATGTGCTTCCTCAAGCACCATCTGTCTAAGCTCATCCACCTGAGGAATGCACACACGGTTCCAGAACCTAATCACCCTGTTCTCATTATGGTGGAAATCCAAGTCCTTTCCCTCATCCTTCTGCCTCATCATGTCTTACAGGAAGGCATCTCCCTGCTGAGCATCTCGGACGTACACCAGGAAGTCGTTGTAAATCGTTGTCGCTCCGAGATATAAACTCCCCGGCCTCACCTCCATGGCCAAATTCATGTCCCGAAATTCCTCAATCAACTCCATCTCTTTCACCATCATTGCTGCCACATGCAACAATTTTTGGCTCAAAGCATCGGCTACCACATTTGCCTTGCTAGGGTGGTAAGACAATGTTAAGTCGTAGTCCTTGAGAAATTCCATCCATCTCCTCTGCCGCATATTCAGCTCCTTTTGATCAAATAGATACTTCAAGCTTTTATGATCACTGAACATCTCAAACCTTGCCCCATACAGGTAGTGCCTCCATACCTTAAGAGCAAAAACCACCGCGGCTAACTCTAGATCGTGTGTCGGATAGTTGACTTCATGCTGACGCAACTGTCTTGAGACATAAGCAACTACTCACCCGTCTTGCATCAAGACACAACTAAGTCCTTGCACAGATGCATCACAATACACATCAAATTGCCGCTCCGGGTTGAGTAGAGCCTCCAAGAAACTAGCTTCACACCCCTTGGTCTACTTGAACTCCTTTTCCTTGCGAGTTAGCTTCGTTAAGGGCAACGCTATCTTAGAAAATCCCTCAATGAATTTCTTATAATAGCCCGCCAATCTGAGAAAACTGCGCACTTCAGTCACATGATTCCTTCCTTCGATACTACATGCCCCAGAAACTGAATTTCTGACAACCAAAATTCACACTTGGAGAACTTCGCATACAACTGTCTCTCCCTCAGAATTTGCAAGACAATCCTTAAGTGCTCGATATGCTCTTCCTGAGTCTTTGAATAAATTAGGATGTCGTCGATGAACACCACCACAAACTTATCCAAAAACTCATGGAAGATCCTGTTTATGTAGTCCATGAACACCGCAGGCGCGATGGTCACCCCAAACGGCATCACCAAATACTCATAGTGACCGTACCGCAGGCGCGATGGTCACCCCTTAATTCGTCCATCAAATCATCAATCCTCAGAAGTGGATACTTGTTCTTGACTGTCACCTTATTCAACTGCCGATAATCTACACATATCCTTATACTTCCATCTTTCTTCTTCACCAAGAGCACTGGTGCTCCCCATGGTGACACACTCGGTCTCACAAACCGTTTCTGTAACAAATCTTCTACTTGCTTCTTGACCTCTACCAACTCCACAGGTGACATCCTGTAAGGCGCCACAGAAATTGGGCTTGCTCTCGGAATGATGTCAATAGCAAACTCTATCTCCCTCTCAGGCGGTAACTCAGAAATATCCTCGGGAAAAACCTCCAAGAAATCCCTTACCACTGGAATATACTCCGGCTCCACTACACTTTTGGTTTTCATTGAGAACATAACCATGAAAGCCTTGGCGTTTACCGCATTCTCCCATGCTCCCTAGCTTATAAGCCTTGGAACCTCTGTCATTGTCGCACCGAAGATCAAAGTCTTCTCCCTACAGTCCAGCAGCACATGGTTGGCAGTAAGCCAATCCATTCCCAGAATAACATTCAGTTGAGAAAGAGGTAAACAAATTAAGTCCACCTCAAACTCCCTACCATGTACCATCATTGCACAACCCAAACAGACCCGTGATGTCACAACCGGCTTACCCGTAAGGGTAGTCACCACAACATTACATGGCAATTCCGTCACATACAGATTCAGACTCTTCACACAGTCCACAGATATAAAAGAGTGCGTAGCACCCGAATCAAACAGCACATCAAGCAGTCGATCCTTAATGCATTTACCTCGGATCAGTTCTTCTGACTGTGAAGCCTCTGCCCCACTCATAGCAAAGACTCTGGCAGGAATGCTCGGCTTCTGCCCCGTACCTAGCCCCGTACTTCCTCTTGATTCTGGCCTCTGAGCTACACTTGCACTACCGCTTCTCTTGGCGGCCCAGCACTCGTTGGCAACGTGCCCTGACTTCCCACAATTGCTACAAGTTATCCTTAGCTGTGGGCAGTCCTTCACCATGTGTGGCTCTCCACACCTGAAACACTTAAGCGGTCCTCTGAAAGAACTTGATCCTGAACCACTTCCACTACTCTATTCTTGGGAAGAACTTCCTCGGGATTGAGAACTGTTCGAACCCAAATACGGTCCCCTTGAGAACCTAGGGGGTCTTCTATCTTGCCTCACTGGGCTGGCTCCCCTAGTGTCCACCATCTTCCCTCTCGAGTTAGCTTAAAAAATTCTGCTCTTGCTCACCAGGGTAGGCAAATCTGTCAGCTGAAACACATTGACCGCAGCTCGGATGTCTGGCCTCAATCCATGCTCAAACTAAGCACACAGATCCTCCTCTCCATTACCATGCTAATAGTGAGGCCAATATTTCATCAACTCTTGGAACTTAGCTGCATACTCCCCTACAGTCATACTTCCTTGTTTTAGTTCAAGGAACTCCCTAGCCTTTTGCTTCCTTAGGTCCTGGAGAAAGTAGTTCCCTAGGAATATGGTCTTGAATGTCTCCCACTGGATGTAGCCATCCTCTTGTGGCAAGGTCTGACCGGGAAACCTCCACCAGTCCTCAGCCTTCCCACACAATAAGTAGATGGCATAAGCAATCTTGTTCTCCTCACGGCATCCCATTGCATTAAAGATCTTCTCCACATCAGCCACCCACCTTTGGGCTCCTTCGGGGTTGAATCACCCTCAAACTTTGGAGGATCATGCCTAGTGAAGGCAGATAACCCTCTATACTTAGCCGGCTCTCCGCCTTGATTATGCACTATGGCTTCCAGAATCTGAGCCATGCGTTCCATGAGGTCATTGGTGTCTCTAGCTCCTCTACCTCTACCTCTACCAGACATATTCTAAGCTACACAATTTAACAGTCACAGTCCAGCAAATCAAATTAATAATACATTTATAATCCAGGTAAACAAAACAATCAACACTTATCTTGGACGCTTTAGCCCGATACCCCAGTCTGGTTTGGATGAACTGCTCTGATACCAAAATTGTAACACCTTATGTTTAATTTCAATAAATCATAATTTCGCAAATTCGGAATAAAATAAATTTCATTTCAAATAAGGTTCTCAATCCTTGGTTTCATCAAATATTTTAAAATAAGAAAAGGGGTTACAATTTCTATCAAGTCACTACTACAAGACCCATTCAAATACATTAGTTTTAAATTAAAATCCTAGTCCTATAGCAGTTTCATTCGTCCCTTTCACTGAGTCTGGTGCTGATCGTATTGATTACCTGAAAAATGAATATAAGGGTGAGTACTCTACATTACCAAAACATACAATAAAGCATAGAGTCTCACCTCCAGCACATTTCCAATACATTAAACAAATACAAGCATAGGCAGCATTATCATATCCATAAGCACAATTCATGAACCCATGCATACTCACACCAGCCACACTCACATTGACACTGTGATCACAGATTTACACTATGAATGGTCGTTGGTCCCGCCTCACGGATACCACATGGGCAGTCATGGGTTGCTCAGCAAAGGTAATGGTCAGAGGTCTAGTCAGAAAGATAGTGTGTGGCCCGTGGTGCACCCGTTCCGCAGTCGGTGTCACCACCACTCCCTCTTTCCTAAGGTATTTCTACCGTCCTCATCTGCCACACCCCCAGTGTTTCACTGAACCATTCACAGCACATTACAACAGCGCTAACACACCTATTCACACATATTTCATTCACGCATGCAATAATCATGCTTACACACGGCACACAGCCCACATTGCATTCAAATACACGGCACTAGGCCCACATTCGTTTCACAATATACGACACATAGCCTTCATTTATTCACAACAACATTAATTCACCAATCAAAGGCATTTTATAACACATAATCATCCACACGGGGCCTAACTATTCCAGCACACATCACATTACACACCAATTTTCATCAAACACGCAATTCTTACTCTCTATTTCAGTCGCATTGCATTATTAATTGAAATACACAAGAATTACAATACATTGAGATAAGGTAGAGTCCCCTCTTACCTTGGATTGAAGACCCACGCCCGAACTCAACCACGGATATGCTCTCCACACAGCTTTCGGCCTAAACACATGGAAGAATTCCATGAGAACCCCAAAAATTACCAAGAACAGAGAAAGGGAAGGAAAAATGAAAACCCTAATCGTTTAAATCACACCTCCAAGCGTTTCCCACACAAATCTGAGCTCCAATCTCGCTCCCAAATGGCTTTGGAGGCAATTAATTGGTGGAATAGGGTTTGGGAGTGAGAGAATCGAAGGGATTTCGAAGGGAGAGGGAGAAATTACTCTCCCCAAACCTTAGCCCCTTTTAAATCCTTTTCTGGTCGCGACACTCTCGCTACAACGAGATATTCTCGCTGCAGCGAGATATTCTCACTGCAGCAAGGTCCAACACGCCCTCTCACTACAGCGAAAAAACCAGAGAAAACTGCACTTTGGTTTTTACATAATCTCGCTACAGTGAGACCCTCTCGCTGTAGCGAGACTGCACCCAGAAATGCACCCAAACTGTCGCTTTGTCACTACAGCGAGACGTCTCTCGCTACTGCGAGAAGGTGACAGTTCTGGTCCTTCCTCCCAGGGCCTTCTCGCTACAATGAGAATCCTCTCGTTGCAACGAGAACAGCCCAGTATCTCGCCCTGTACTTAGACACTTAGCGCATTTCAGCCCAACCAGTCATACATACACATATCCATGTAATTAATACACATAAAACATCATTTTCAAATAAATCAACACATATATGAATATATATATATATATATAAGAATAATAATTAATATTACCAAAATTCGGGGTATTACAAGTATACCTATATATCCTAATCAAAATTTTAAATTAAAATGTGTAGCATAATATTAAAAGAAAAATAAGTAAATTTATAAATTTAAATAATTTATTATAAAAATAATTATAATAAAATAAAATAATATAATAATTATATAGAATAATACATTTTTTACTTACTTGCCTCGTACCCTAAGTCCTGTTCAGAAAACGTTGAAATCCTTTCTTATGTTCTTCTGCTGCTGTCTACATCCTTTGGTCTTGTTGTTCTCCCAAATCCACAGTTCTATCTCAGTGTTCTTTTCTTTCGTCCTCTGGTTTGCCTCCCTTTTCTTCTCTCATGTCCTCTACTCTATCACCCTATTGTTCTCTCGTGTCCTCCAACCAGGTACATACATTGTTATTTTTTGTGTAAGGAACTAAAAGAGCAATGTTTGATAAATGTTTTGTACTCATAAAATACACGTTTATGTGTGACTGAACATCAGATTTACACGGATTTGATAAAACTGGTAAATTCTCGGAGAGGTAAGATATGCTTTTAATGTCTATTGAAGCATATGAGTTGTCGTTAAGATGTTCATACGCTGATGGTACAAGTGTAATTTAAGCTTAGAACTACTTTTCAAGATAAAAAATTGTGTTTATGTTATTAGTTTATAAGGAACTTTTTTAGAATTCATTAAATGACTTTGCAGACCTTCCTCTTCGTGTTGCTAATTTTGGGACTTTAGGGTTTTACATCAGAATGAAGCTAGTACTGCCTTAAGTGGATTAACCCATGTTAGGAGATTTCAGTAGGTAAACCTTTTCTTTTATACTAAACACGCATGACCTACTAAATATAAGTTTTGATGAGAAAAGGGATCTACTTTTATTAGGTTATGTTTCCAATTAAAATTAAATTGCTATTTTAGTTTATTAAATTAGGAATCACATTCTTTTTTATGTTAAGGTACATTGAGACATGCAAGCATACATTTTTATGCTTTATAGCATAATTAGTTGATTCTTTCAATTTTGTTGGTAGGTACACAGTAAATACTAAGTATTGAAAAAATCTCTTTAAGGTGTTTGAAATATTGGAGTACATGTTTGACTCTCATTATTTTTTTGTTGCAATATTATTGAAAAATTCTTTTAACAAGGTCTGCGCTAATATGAATAAACCAAATTGGCTTGTAGATCATGTTTGGTATAGACTATGTGAACATTAGAGAAGTGGACAATTTAAGGAAAAAAGCACACAAGCAAAAATAAACTGAGCATCTGATTGTGGAGGATTTGGAGGGTCACTCCACATTAGTGGTTCCATTATCACTTCTCAACATAGAGCTAATTTGGTTAAGTTTTGTCTTTGTACTTTTAAACTTTATTATTAAATTTGTTTTGTATCATGTAGTAATTTGTAATTTATGTTTATACATACTTTGTATTAATATGTATTATTACATTTGTCTTAGACAAAGTTATTCGTCACACACACCAACATATAAGACATGTGTGGATGAGAAGTCTGCGCATATAGATGTAAGTCAAACTTTTGTGTAATTTTTCTATGTTTAATGTATGCTTTTAAGATTATTGTCTTATATTATTGTTTCTAAAAGGCAGAATTTACATGCACGTGGGAGGAAGCGACACAAATATCATCTTCTCAAGGAACCCCTCCACCAAGTGAGTTAGATGTGTAGTTTGAGGTAGTTGGAACAAAAATGTGAAAAGTATATGGCCTTAGATTGGAGTTCATTGTGGTAGCTGGGAGACCTTTTTATCATGGTTCAAGTTCTTCATCATTGAGTGGGTACAAAGAGAGGAACTTTAAGAATAGAAAAAGAAATTAGAAGTTCAAATTGAAAGGGATGACCTTCATACTAGTGTGGCAAATACTGAGAGAGATATTCAATTGACTAACCATTTGTTATGAAAAATGATGGAAAAGATGGACTTTCATTCTTCTAGTTTACAATCAATGCAACCTATTTGTGAAGAAGCTACAAATAAGGGCATCAATTTTGGAGTTAGAATGAAATATTTAATGTCTATTATGTATATTACTTAACATATCTTTTTTTTATTATGTATTGAGTTACAGACTTATGTAGTATGTATTGCGTATGCAATGAGAGACTTTAACAATTTGCATTGTGTTTTTTTTTTTGTTTTCCATCCGATTTAATCTAGATTTGACCCAGGTAAGTCACTTGCAACTTGAATCAACCTCCGTTGGTTATTTGTATTGTGTTTTAGAGACTTATTATGTAATATCATGTATGGAATTAGAGACTTATATAATGTGTATTGTGTATGCTAAAAGATGTCCATCATATCTAAAAAATATTGTTATTATTGATGATATATATGTGCCTATCAGGTTCAATGATAATTAATTAGTTCACATACTTTAAAATTAATGTTTAAATTATTAGTGACTGATTTTGACACAAAAAATGGTCTCTACATCAATTTTGAAATTGGTTGCTAAATCAGTCTTTAAATTTCGTCACTAAATCATCATTAAGATTGGTCACAAAATTCATCTCAAAACTAGTCACAAAATTTATTTCTAAATTAGTCACTAAAATTAGTTTCAAGCAAAATTTGATCACTAATTCAGTCTCTAAAGTCAATCATTTAATCAATGTCTAAAGTCGGTCACTAAATTGGTCTCTAAAGTTGGTCACTAAATCAATGTCTAAAGTCGATCACTAAATTGATATCTAAAGTTGGTCACTAATTTAGTCTCTAAAATTTGTCACTAATTCAGTGACTAAAGTTGGCCATTTTCAATCTCTAACTTCTGTCACTAATACAGTCTCTTAAGGCAGTCACTAATTCAGTCTCTAAAGTTGGTCACTAATTCAGTCTCTAAATTATCAGTTGCTAAATCTTTCGTTAACCATTAGCCACCATACATTTAGCAACCCAACAATATCAGTCTGAAAATTGGTCACTAATTAGATTAGCAACCAAATTTTTTTATTAGTAACTAAAAAATCACTCGCAAATAACTATTTTTCTTGTGGTGGCATTAATATAAAAATCAATCAAAAAATAAAATTGAAATTATTATTAAATAAAAAAATCACACAAATTCATGTAAAAGGTCCACCATAGCTCTAGTTGTGGGTTTAGTTACTTATCACAAAATAAATAATAAAAAAAACTGTAATAAACTTCATAAACATGAAAGAAGAAGACAAACTAGAGGAATTCTCAAAAAAAGGGGGATGAACAGAGTTCTCGTTTTTCAAATGCGTTCCTGATCACTTGTTTGGACTCCGAAGTCACTTTCTTTGTCTTTGCGAGTGATCCTCACTCTCTATGACTCCAAGTGTTTTTCAAACATGTGTGTGTAAAAATCAGAATGTCCTTTTTGTTGTCTTTGGAGTCCCTTAAATAGGAGTTGAGATCCACTAAAAATAACATTGAATGCCTTCAAGAAACCCTTTTTGATAATTTTAAAATTTCCATCAAAGGAGATAATATCTATTTAAGGTTTAAATTCCAAATTCTTGCTTTGTAATTAGATAAGAAACCTCTTCTTCTGACTGTAACAGAAGACAAGCACACAAGCACGACCATGCTTACCATTATGCACGGCAATGCATACTCTCAAAGCATAGTCGTTAGCATATTAAACTACAATAATTAAGAGTATAGTCACTGTAAAACTCATTTAAATAAGACATAAATTTATCAAAATATTCTCTAAGAACATGCTAAAATATGAACTTATCAGCCATAACTAAATTTTTAATTAAAATATAAAATTAGTAACTAATAAGTAAATCATCATTATCTATAAAATGGCGTGAAATTTTTTTCACACAATATTCTTACTTAATCCATCCATATTAAATGCTTTTCAATTCATAATTGAAGTTTTATATAATATAATGGTAAATAGTTTTGTTTTGTAATGCATAAAATTTGTGAGAAGAAATCTATTTTCTTATTTAGAAGATGAGTGTATAGTATTGTTAAACAAAGAAATATCATAGGCTACTTAATCAGTGAAATAAGTATCACGTTAAAAGCAATCTTTTTTAAGCATTAATTATTAAGCGACGATTCCGACTATTTTGTTACGCATGTATGTTTTTAATAATACATTTTTTTACACCTTTTCATACACTTTTATTCTATCCCTTCTTTTCTTTGAAAATATTTTTTAAAAAAATTCCACGTCCTTCTTTTTAACAACACTATTTTAAGATATAAAAGAAAAAAATTAAAATTTAAGAGTGTGATAGCTCATTATTTTTTCCATAAGAAAGAAACTGTAGCGCATAGTCCTAGGAAATGGGGCGTGAAGTGACATTATTCCTTGTTGATCAAACTTGTACTTGAGGCTTGCCTAAGTAGTTTCGCCATGCCAATTTATCTTATCTTATATCCTAATTGTACTTGACGCTTACATGCCTATATAAGCCCATTCTCTATTCAACCTTTCACATTAGAAGGCATCCATGGCTATTTTCATTCAAAAACTCCTTGCAACCAAAATTCCCATATCTCTTCTGTTAACCATCACAATATTTTCGCTCTTTCTTTTTAACAAGGTCAAATCAGACATTTCCTTCAACTTCCCCGCTTTTGGGCCAGAAGTTGTTAACGTCATAGGTTTATCAAATGAAGCCACTGTATCAAATGGAGCAATTCAACTAACTAAGAAGGACCAAAGTGGCAATCCATTCCAACACAGTGTGGGCCAAGCAGAATGGATCAAACCAATTCGTATACACGACAAAAGCAGTGGCAAAGTTGCAGACTTTGCCACCGAGTTCTCCTTTGTGGTGAACAAAAACGGTAAAAAAGATTACGGGGATGGATTTGCCTTCTTTTTTGTCTCACAAAACTTCAATTTCCCTGACTCAAAGCAATCAGAAGGTGGGTTCCTAGGAATGTTTACCCCTGACACTGCATTCAGCTCAAACAATCAACAAATTTTGCTTGTTGAATTTGATAGCTTTTCAAATGAATGGGACCCCGATCCTGTGACTCAGTTTCCTCATTTAGGAGTCAATGTCAATTCTATTAAGTCATTGGTAACTGTGCCATGGCTGAGGAATTTTAAACCCGATGATACAGTGACAAATGCACGCATAGAGTATAGTTCTGAGGCCCAAAAATTGACTGTCACGGTAACTTATCCTAGTAGTGTACCACTGACTGCCGATACACTCTTCACGCATGACGTTGATTTGACTGCTGTTCTACCAGAAGAAGTTCAAATTGGATTCTCCGCTGCCACTGGTGACTTGGTGGAGACACATGATATTCTTTCTTGGTCTTTTACTTCAAATTTGTAGAGACATCAAAGGAGATGTGTGTTATATAGTTCCGACAAAATCCTCTAGAGTGGATAATAAAACGGAATAAATGTGAGCCTTTGCAATGGAATCAATAATAACTATATACACGCTACAATTTGAACACTTCAGTGGATTCATTCTATAATTGCATTAATAACCGTCTGATACTTACAATTCATGTGCCTCACTTTTCTATCATATTTTCGAATATTTAGATAAGAGAATTGCTATTAGTACCGAATTTTTTTTTAATAATTTCAAAGGATCACAGTTAATTATCGGTACATATATTAAATTTAAACATTTATATCTTTTAATAACTTTTTATAAAATAAAAAACTAATTAATTTAATCATCAATTTTAATTTTTTATCAAAATATATTTTTTATAACTTTTTATAAAAAATAAAATAAATAAATACTTTATTATATTACTTTATTTTAATAGTTAATATATTATTAAATATAAATAAATATTAAATTTTTTATAAGATACAAAAGTTTGATAAGGTAATTTAACGATTATATTTGTTAATTTTAAATTTTATAAAAAGAATTAAAAGATATAAATGTTGAATTTTAATTATATATATATATATATTGTATACAATATTAAATGTCATATTAATTCTTAATGATTTAAATAATAAAAAACACTTAGTCAAACATTTGTATTTAAATGTACAAAATTTATTTTATATAATTCAATATTTCTATTATCATTAATTCAACTGACAATGCACAAGTTACAATCAAGTAAGTGAAAAAAGAACTAAAAGAGATAGTATTGAAGGTCTGCAAGGCATATAAGACATGCTATTTCAAGTAATTATGTGGTTTACTCACTTGAACATGAATGTAACTTGAGTATTGATAAAGATCTAGTCTAATTTAAGCAAGCTATAAAATGTAATAATTCTGAAAAGTGGTTAAATGTCATGAAAGAAGAATTAAAATCACTGAGTGACAATAAGGTGTGAGAACTAATTAAGTTGTCTAAAGGCTCAAAACAAGTCAGTTCTAACTAAGTCTTTAACACCAAACAAGACTCAAAAGGCAGCGTTGAGAGATATAAGACTAGACTTGTTGCTAAAGGGTACACTCAAAAAGATGACATAGACTATAAAGATACATTCTTTCTAGTATCTAAGAACAACTTTTTAAGACTTGTTATGACTTTGGTGACTAATTATGACTAAGAGTTTCAAAAAATAGATGTAAAGACTGCCTTTCTGAATAGTGACTTGGAAGAGAAAGTATACATAGATCAACCATATGGTTTCTTGACTACATGGAAAGAGAATTTGATGTGTAAGTTAAGAAAGTCAATATATAGGTTGAAACAAGCTTCCAGACAATGGTATCTTGAGTTTAATTTTACCATTACGTCATATGGTTTTGTAAAGAACACTGTTAACTGGTGTATCTACATGAAGGTTAGTGGGAGCAAGTTCATTAATTTAGTCCTGTATGTTGATGACATTCTTCTTATTACTAATGATGTTGGATTATTGAATAATGTAAAGGTGTTTCTCTCTAAGTATCTTGAGATGAAAAGTATGAGTGAGGCCTCCTATGTGATTAGAATATAAATACTCTATAATAGATCATAAGGATTACTAGAGTTGTCTCAGAAAAGCTATATTAAGAAAGTCTTACAGAGATTCAAAATGGAAAAGTGATTTCATCAAGGGTTGTTTCAATTCAAAAAGGAGACAAGTTTAGTGAAATGCAATGTCTCAAGAATGAGTTAAATATATGCTCAAACATGCACTCGGCCATGTATCAGTTTTACTATTAGAATGTTAGATCGATATTAAAGTAATCTCATAATGGACCACTAGAAGATTACAAGGAAAGTCATTAGGTATTTATTACATGCTTACTTATAGAAGATTTGATCATCTGGAGGTGATTGGCTACTCAAATTCTGTAACAACTTAAATTTAATTCCAATAAAAACAATAATTTTGCAAATCGAATAACCAAATTTTTCATAAAAGATTTCGAAATAAGTTAAGGGTTACAAATTAATATCAAATGACTACTACAGGACTAGTTCAATTACAACATTTTGAAAGTAAATTTTATGTCCTATAGCGGTCCATTCGTCCCTTCACTGAGTCTGGTGCTGATCGTCTTGATTACCTGAAAAATGAATGTAAGGGTGAGTACTCTACACTACCCAAAAGCACATAGTCAGCATAGAGTCTCACCTCCAACATATTACCAATACATTAAGCAAAAACAATCATAGGCAACATTTTACATTCACAAGCACAACACACAACAGCCACACTCACTATAGCACTGTGATCACAGATTTACACCATTAATGGTCGCTGGTTACCCCTGTCTCACGGATACCACGTGGGCAGTCACAGGTTGCTCAACAAAGGTAGTGGTCAGAGGTATAGTCAAGAAGAGAGTGTGTGGCCCGTGGTGCACTCGTTCCACAGTCGGTGTCACCACCACTCTCCCTCCCTAAAGTATTTCTACCGTCCTTATCTTCCACACCCCCAATGTATCACTGAACCATCCACAGCACATTACAACGGCGCTAACACGCCCATTCACACATATATTTCATTTCACATTACACGGCACACAGCCAATATTCATCAATATTACACGGCCCTCAGGCCCACATTTGTTCACAATATATGACACATAGCCTTCATTTATTCACAACCACATTAATTTACCAATCAAAGGCAATTCATCACACACAATCACCCACACAGAGTCTAACTATTCCAGCACACATCACATTACACACTAAATTCCATCAAACACACAATTCCTACTCTCTATCTCAGTCACATTGCATTAATCAACAAAACACACAAGAATTATAATACATTGAGATAAGGTAGAGTCCCCCCTTACCTCGGATTGATGTCCCACACGCTAAATCCACTAAGAAGTGCTCCCCCTCACGAATTTTGTCCTAAACACATGGAGAAACTCCATGAGAACCCAAGGAAACCACGAAAACAGAGAAAAAGGATTAAAAATTGAAACCCTAACTGTTTAAAACTCACCTCCAAGCGTTCCCCACACAAATTCGAGCTCCAATCTCGCTCCCGAACGACTTTGGAGGTAATTAATCGGTGGAATAGGTCTTTCGGCATGAGAGGATCGAAAGGAGAGGGAGAAATAACTCTCCCCGAATCCTAACCCCCTATAAATCCTTTTCTGGTCGTGACACTCTCGCTACAGCGACATGCCCACTCGTTACAGCAAAAAAACTAGAGAAAACTGCACTCTGGTTTCTGCAAAATCTTGCTACAGCGAGACCCTCTCGCTACAGCGAGACCCTCTCGCTACAGCGAGACTGCACCCATAAATGCACCTCAAACTGTCGCTCTCTCGCTGTAGCGAGAGACGTCTCTCGCTACAGCGAGAAAGTGACCTTTTCAATCCTTCCTCCTAGGGCCTTCTCGCTACAGCAAAAACAGCCTAGTATCTCGCCCTGTACTTAGGCACTTAGCCCATTTCAGCTCAACTAATCATGCATATACACATATATATATACACATACATATATATCTAAAAAATACACATATGAATATACATTTATATTTATATAATTATTAATAATTAATTTTACAAAATTCAGGGCGTTACAGATTCAGACTATGTTGCGTGTGTAGACTTAAGGAAATCGATATTTGGCTACATCTTCTTGTTAGCTGGAGGTGTGATTTCATGAAATAGCAAAAAGGAGTCCATTATTGCTACAGCTATGGTGGAATTTGTGGCATGCTTTGAGGCTACTGTTGATGCTTTTTGGCTACATAATTTTATTTTCGGGCTTGGTGTTATTGATAGTATTGAAAAGTCACTGAGTTTAAGGGCTTGGTGTTGTTGATAGTATTGAAAAGTCATTGATAGTATTGAAAAGTCATTGAGAATCTATTGTGATAATTTTGCAGTTATCTTCTTCCTAGGAATGATAAGTACTCAAAGAGAGCAAAACACATAGACACTAAAACATATAGTGTCTATTGAACATATTGGTATTAATCTGATGACAACAGATCCGCTAACTAAGGATTGTGCCCTAAAACATTTTTTTGGCCATGTTAGAAGAATAATCATTATAGATAATTCCTTGTTAACATGATTGTGTGATTCACATATGTGTATGAATTGTTTTGCTCATAGACATTTTAAGAATTCAATAAAAATATTGTTTCTGTTTGCTTGTTATTTGAATTGTGTTATGTATGTGTATGGTTTATATAATAACAGGTTGAATGTTGAAAACACATCAAAGTTACAGTTTGTAGTATAACTAACAAGTTAAAGTTATTTTGATTTGAGTTAGTTATGTGATACTTGAAAGAAATCATGTCGTTGAATGACTTGTGACTGCTATGATCCGATCAATTTAAATCAATGAAAGATAATGACTTGATAATTTTAATTATACGTTCACTTATAGCTCGTTGAACCTTCAAGTCGTCACATAGGTCAAGTGAGAAATTGTTGTATTATTTTAATAATCTATATATTGAATTATGTAACTTAATATAACTTTAATTAAAGATTTAATGTGATGGTTGTTAAATATTCAATATAAAGTCATTTGGGGTACAATTATGAACACAATTATAAGGAAATCCTCCCCTCTCCTATTAGATAAACAAAAGAATGGCTATCAAGATAGGGGTCATGATCTCTCCCTCTTTTTCATAGTCTTATGGCAATCAGAAAAGAACACAATCTCTCAACCATCAGAGGAAAGCTGAAAGAGGAAGGAAGAATTGGAAAAAAAAAAACCAAGAGATCAAGAATATTAAATGGAGAACTTGTATGTTGTGTGAAAACCATCAAATTCAAAGTCAATGAAAAGAAGTAATTTTATAATAATATCAAAGATAAAAATTAAGTAATAAATAAATTTAACAAATTTAGATATTTCTTAAGAGGGAACTGTTAGATTTTCTTATTCCGTTATGTAATTTCCATTTGATATGACTATTATGAAATTACCATTTCCCATTTGATCTTAAATTACGTTGTTCTCATAACACAACATATGGTGCTTACACAATTAAGGGTTAGAGAGCACTAACCTAAATCTATTATTACTCGATGTTACCTCTCTCTTTGATGTCGTTAAGCCCTTTGTATTTTCCCCAACTCTTCCTTCCTCTTTTAGCTTTTATCGGATAGTTGAGAGAAAATGTCTTTCTTGCGATTACTGTGAGACCATGAAGGTGATTGTCTCAATAGAGAATACCGTAACTTCTATTTGGTAACCGTTCTTTTATTTATCTGAAAGGAGAGGGGAAGGTTATTTACAATTATACTCTCAATGACTCTTTATTTTATATTTAACTACCATCACTTTAAATCATTAATTAGAGTCATGTCATAAGTTATATAGGCTACTATAATAAGATTATTAAAATAATCTAACAATCTCCCACTTGGCCTATGTGACAACTTGAAAATTCAATGAACTGTAAGTGCACATATCATTGATAATATCAAGTCATCATCTTTCAATGATTTGAATTGATCGGATCATGGCGATCACAAGTCATTTCACGACATGATTCCTTCTAAGTATCATAGAACCAACTCAAATCAAGATAGTTTTAATAAGTCATACTACATACTGCAACTCTGATGTGTTTTTAACACTCAACCTATTATCAAACTCAAACCATACATGTACATCAACACAATTTTGATAACAAGTAAACAAGCAGAAATGATACTTTTATTGATTTCCCAAAATTGTCTACAATAATATGAGCAAAACAATCTATACACATATATGTGAATCATACAATTATGCTAACAAGGACTTATCTATAGTGCCTATTCTTCCAACATGGCCAAAAAACATTTTAGGGGCTAATCCCTTAGTTAGTGGATCCGCTATCATCAAATCAGTACCAATATGCTCAATAGACACTTTCTGTTTCCGTATTTCTTCTTTCACTGATAAGTATTTTAAGTCCATATGTTTTGCTCCCTTTGAAACTTATCATTCTTAGAGAAGAAGACAGCTAAAAATTATCACAATATATTCTTAGCGACTTTTCTATATTGTTAACAATGCCAAGCCCTAAGACAAAGTTCCGTAGCTACAAAGTATGAATAGTGCCTCAAAGCATGCCACAAATTTCGCTTCCATTGTAGACATAGCAATAATGGACTCTTTTTCGCTTTTTCATGAAATTGTACCTCCAACCAACAAGAATATGTAGCCAAAAGTCGATTTCCTTGAGTCAACACATCCAGCATAGTCTGAATCCGAGTAGCCAACCACTTCCAAGTGACTAGATTTCCTATAAGTAAGCATGTAGTCCTTGGTGCCTTATAAATACCTAAGAACTTTCTTTGCAGCCTTCCAGTGGTCTATTCTGGGATTACTTTGATATCGTCCTAACATTCTAACAGCAAAACTGATATTAAGCAGAGTGCATGTCTGAACATACATTAAACTCCCGACCACTGATGCATAGGGAATAGATTCCATTGCTTTATGTTCTAACTTATTCTTGGAACACTATATTTCACTAAACTTGTCTCCCTTTTGAATTGGAACTACCCTTGATGAGCACTTTTTCATTTTGAATATATCTAATACTTTGTTGATGTGGCCTTTCTGAGACAATCCCAGTAATTCTTGTGATATATTATGGAATGTTTCTATTCCAATCACATAAGAGGTCTCACCTATACCTTTCATCTCAAAGTTCTTAGAGAGAAACTCCTTTACATCATGCAACAACCCAACATCATTTGTAGTAAGAAGAATGTCATCAACATACAGGACTCAAATGATGAACTTGCTTCCACTGACCTTCATATAAATACACCGATCAATGGTGTTCTCTATAAAACCATATGATGTGATGGTATCATTGAATTTAAGATACCATTATCTAGAAGCTTGTTTTAACCCATATATTAATTTCATTAACCTACACACTAGACTTTCTTTACCCGTGGTCAAGAAGCATCTGGCTGATCCATATAAGCTTCCTCTTCCAAGTCACCATTCAAAAAAGCGGTCTTTACATCCATTTGGTGGAGCTCTAGGTCATAATGAGCCACCAAAGCTATAACAATTCTTAAAGAGTCCCTCTTTGAAACTGGAGAAAATGTCTCTTTATAGTCTATGCCATTCTTTTGAGTGTATCCTTTAGCAACAAGTCTAGCCTTGTATCTCTCAACATTGCCTTTTGAGTCACATTTGATCTTAAAGACTCATTTACAACCAACTCGTTTTGAACCTTCATGCAATTCGACTAGATCCTATACCTTGTTGTCACTCATTGATTTTAACTTTTCTTTCATGGCATTCAACCACTTTTTAGAATTATTACATTTCATGGCTTGCTTAAATGAGACTGGATCCTCATCAATACTCAAGTTACATTCATGCTCAAGTGAGTAAACCACATAATCATTTGAAATAGCAGGTCTTTCCTACCTTATAAACCTTCTTAATATTATCTCTTATGGTTTACCTTTCTCTTACTCATTTGTGACTTGCGTATTATCAGCTGGTTCATCCTCTATATGCTATTCTTATGGGTTTGGAACATTAACTTGTTGTCTCCTTATGTTATGTGACCATGATACTACAAGGGAACAACAATTTGAGAAGACACACCAAGTACAAGAGTTTTTGCATATGTCTCTTTAATTTCCACCTTTCGTATTTCACCACTCCCACTAAACTGACCATTTTCAATGAACCTTGTATTCCAGACTCAACTATTCTCATACTATGGTTAGGACAGTAGAATTTGTACCCCTTTGATTTCTCAGTATAGCCAATGAAATAACCACTAATGGTTCTAGCAAGCTTCTTTTCATGTGGATTATATACTCTTACTTCTGTTGGACAACCCCAGACACGAAGATGTCTTAAACTGAGTTTCTTTCCTGTCCACCGTTCATAAATAGTCTTTGGAACTACCTTGCTAGGAACTCTGTTAAGCAAATATGTAGCGGTCTTTAATGTATACATTGTTAAGCAGATAAGCAGTGGTCTTTAATGCATACATTCACAAAGACATAGGTATAGAATTGTAACTCAACATACTTCTAACAATTTCTATGATAGTACGATTCTGCCTTTCAGCCACACCATTTTGTTGTGGTGTACCAGGCATAGTATACTGTGAACATATACCTTGACTTTCTAGAAGTTTCACAAATAGACTTGGACATTGTCCACTTTCATTAGATTTTCCATAATATTCACCACCTCTATCTGACCTTACAACCTTTACCTTTCTATCTAGTTGCCTTTCCACCTCATCAATGAACACCTATAAGACATCCACTGATTGAGATTTTTCATACAACATATACAAATAGCAATAATGTGAGTAGTCATCAATAAAGGTAATGAAATATCTTTCATCATCCCAAGATGGGACGTCAAACAAACAACAAATATCAGTGTGTATTAACTCTAAGAGTTGACTGCTTCTTGTGGCTGGATTCTTTGATGTGTGTTTGGTTTATTTTCCTTTAATACAATCCACACATACATCCCAAACAACAAACTTCAATTAAGGTAAAATTTTACTTTTCATTAACTTCATCATCCTTTCTTTGGATATGTGACCTAACCTTTGATGCCATAAGAAAGCAGATCATTCATTACGCATATTCAAATTACTACTAACAACATTCTCGATATAAAACAGAGATTCAGCAAATTTAACATTAAGATTGAAATGATATAAACCATCAAATAATATACCAGATCTCAAATATTATGAGTGTTTATACAAAGAAAAATTATCATTTCCAATCTTAAAATTGAAACTAAATTCGTCCAACTTTGCAACAGAAACCAAATTTCTAGCACATTCAGGAACATAAAGACACTTTTCTAGATCTATGTAGCAACCAGTGTGCAAGATCAATCTGTAAGTCCCTATTCCTTCTATCCGTGCCTTTATTCTGTTCCCTAGGTATAAGAACTTTTCAGTTCCGCTTATGGGCTAGATCAAAAGAAATCCCTGCATTACATGTGACACATGAATAATTACACCAGAATCTAACCACTAGGTGTTTTTAAGTATCTCAATAAGATTTGATTCAAAGCATACTGAAACATAATATATACCTTTCCTTTCAAACCAAACATTTCTCTTTGGACAATCTTTCTTGAAGTGGCCAGTCTTCTTGCAGAAGAAGCATCTCTGGCCCTTTTGGATTCGACCTTCAAGAACCTTTAATAAGGCCTTATCGTTCTTATCCTTGTTGTCCATTTTACCTGGTTTAGCCTTGCTTCTACTAGCCCTTCATGAAATGTGAGATTGACGGATTATTCTTTCACCTTCTTCAGCCTCCCTTCCTCCTGAACCAGCATGGCCTTAATTTCCTGTATGTTCCATTTATCCTTAATGGTGTTGTAATTCACCTGGAACTGACCAAACTCTGAAGGGAGTGAGTTCAAAATAAATTGTACTAGAAAGAATTCCTTCACCTCCATGCCCATTGATTTCAACTTTGCTGCTTAATTGATCATGTCAGTCACATGATCATGAATAGGCCGTGACCAATCAAACTTCTTAATAGTCAGCTCAGTCAACAGGGTACTTGATGGAACGATTTTAGCTACTCGTCATGCAAAAGATTGTCGTTAATCCTCATCAAATATGCAAAGAAATAAATGCAGTACTAGGTGTTGTCCTAGGTCGTCTCCAAGGAAGTTTTGGTTGGGAACATACATCGAACAAGTGTGAACATATATTTTAAAGCAAGTAAATTGGGGGGAGGTTTGTCAATTTCTAGATTTTAATCAAGAGCAAAGTGTAAACTAGTGAAATTCAATCAATTAAAATGAGTAATTCCTAGTCAATCAATGAGTTCCATCATTATTCTTTCAAATGATTCAATAATCCCCTTTCTTTCCCTTGAATTAAGTTAATCTAACAAGCAAAAATTAACTTTAACATCCCAATTAAAATTAAGCATTTCAATGGGCTCCAATCTCTATCCCTAAGATTAAGCAACCTCAAGGATTAATCAAAATTAAGCAATTTTGAATTAGAATTTCGTTGGGTAATTTAGGGTTCATTAAGCAATGTTCCCTTCATGCAAATTCCAGTTCATTCAAAGATTGGGGTCAATAAATTCAAGGAAAGAAAGATTTGTATTGCAATTAATCCCAAGAATTCAAGATTCATGTGCATTGACTAGGAATTATAAGGAAGTTTAGCCCTCCATGTGGATGGGCTTCACAAATGAATGAAAGAAATGCAAGAACGTAAGTAACATTAATGTAAATTCAACCAAAATCAAAAGGGAAATTGAAAATTAAAACCTATAGAGGACCCTTGGCTGTCACCCAAGACTCCAATGTTATGGAAAAATGTCTCAATTTGGCAAAGGAAAATTTTGTAAAGTGTAAAAAGTCCCATACCCTAATTCCTAAATTCTATTTATAGTGGATGACATGTCAGCAAAGTGTCCACTTTTGCCTTTGAAAGTGTCCACTTTGGGCCTTGAAAGTGTCCAGGTGCAATTCTCGTAAATCTGTCAATTCTCGGGAGTTGCCACTATTGGTCTTGAAAGTGAGAACTTTGGATGCGCGTAGCCACTTTGAAAGGCAATAGTGGCCACGCGCATCATGCTTCAAAATTGCCGTCCCTGAAGCTTCTGGAGTTGCCACTTTTGGGCTTAAAAGTGGGAACTTTGGATGCGCGTAGCCACTTTGAAAGGCAATAGTGGCCACGTGCATCGTGCTTCAAAATTGCCGTCCTTGGAGCTTCTGGAGTTGCCACTTTTGGTCTTGAAAGTGGCTACTTTGGAACCTTTAATGCCTAGACTTGCTGTAGTTGCCACTTTTGCTCCTAAAAGTGGCTACTTTGGGGGCAACTTTCATCCAAGGACCAAGATTTCTTAAAATTAACTTGAGGACTCTGCAAAATTATCAAGATAATTAAAATTGCAATCTATATCTATGTAATTAAATGCAAATTAACCAAAAATTAATAAACCTATGATATTTACTCAAAATATGATTTCTATATTATTTACACTATCTAAGTCCATTTTTTCTATCAAGGAGCACCAAAAAGGCAAGTAAAAATATAATAAAAAGTGGATTCATCAGTACCTGAAACAGACTTGTCAGTAATGTTTGATTGTGCATGCTCTTTTACCTTTGCCATAAATTCTCTAGCATTTTAAGTCTTTGGCATTGATGGCTTCACATTTTTAGCCATAGTCATCTCCAGCAAGCTCAAGCTCAACCTGTTCGACCTTTCCCAAGCTTTACGAATAATCTTTTCCTCTTTAGCACTGGTCTCTGTGATGGCTGCAGGCTTTTGTTCCAAAATGATTGCCAAGTCCAACTCCATAACACCTAGCTGGAATCAAACTTGCTTAGCCCAATCATCATAATTGAGCCCGTTGAACTTGACTATGCCATTGCTCATGCCATACGTACTCATAGGGACAGAAATATTTAACATATGCTTAGACATTTATACTTTGAATGAATTTGATGGATTAAGACAACCAACCATCATCAATTATGTATCTAAGTTTTACCTTTGGGTAATGCCTAAATACACAATTTATCTATAATGATGCTAAATAAATAACTTTAATTGACAATCAGTCACTCAAACTAATATGCAAGTCATCTTTGGATATACAAACATATTATGAAGTGCTTACATGTCTCGTTAATGTCATTAACCATATGCAATGATTCACCTTTGGATGATCTCCTAGCGTTATAATTAATGAGCTAAATTTTCACCCTTTATGTTACCACATAGCATCAAACAATTTTGAACAACTTACAACATACAATTAAATGTTTAAACAAACTTTTAAAGCCAGGCCACTTTGGTGACTAACAAGCTACCCTTAAAATTAAGTACTAAATTGTGAAGTTTCCATTATGATCATAAAACTTAGAATTAATTAACTTGAGAATTTAATCACTTTGGTGAGTAAAATTCACTTTTATGTAATTCTAAAATGATCTATAAATTCAATGAATTATGTTCCTTATTCTACCGTGAAATCACTATGCACGGCCTGACTTTTACTTAATACATGGTCGTGCTTCGATGAAGCATAAGCACGGCTGTGCTTGTTCCTCATGCATGGCCCTGCTACCTGATGCATGGCCTTACTCATATTACAAATTCAAAACCTAACATATTTAGCTTCCAAAACTTTAGGGTTTTCAATTATTGAATCCAAAATAATTATTTAACATCAAAATTATGTCAATCCATCATATAAAATACCTAGGGTTCACGCAATTTGGAAAATTTTTTAATGGAGAATCAACGAAATTCACAATCTAATGCTCTGATACCAATTGCTAGATTTTCTTATTCCCTTATGTAATTTCTATTTGATATGACTATTATGAAATTACCATTTCCATTTGATCTTGAATTATGTTATTCTCACAACACAATAAATGATGCTCACACAATTAAGGATTTAAAGAACACTAACTTGAATCTATTATTACTCGATGTTACCTCTTTCTTTGATGTCGTTAAGCCCTTTGTATTTTTCCCAACTCTTCTTTCCTCTTTTAACTTCTCTCGGATGGTTGAGAGAAAGTGTCTTTCTTGTGATTACCGTGAGACCGTGAAGGTGATAGTCTCAATAAAGAATACTGTAACTTCTATTTGGTAACCGCTCTTTTATTTATCTGAAGGGAGAGGTGAGAGTTTCCTTATAATTGTATTTATAATTATACCCTTAATGACTCTATATTTTATATTTAACCACCATTACATTAAATCATTACTTAGAGTTATGTCATAAGTTACATAGGTCACTATAATAAAATTATTAAAATAATCTAATAGAAAATTCTCTCAAGGTTTTGTCCCTTTATCAATAGCATTGTTTTCCTTTAAAAAAACGTTGGAGGACTTTTACCAAAAGCATATGCCAATACAAGCTCTCTGACCGATAAATGTTTTAGTAAATTATCCTTTACTTTTTTATACTTTTGTTTGTGTCACTTAATTCTCTTGTAATATTACATTTTTGTACGATTTTACTCCTTCACGAGTCATTTTACTTTTTCTTTAATTGTTTAGTATTGGCGAGGCATAACTACAATTTGGATAATCAAACAGAATTTTCTTTTCTTCATTAATTTTTCAACGTTGCTCTTGTTGGTGCGGTGTCGGATCCATCGTAAATATCGTTCTTATTGTATCCTAAAGAATATGACATGCATATGAGACAAAATCTTTGCTAAATTGATCTCCAAAAACGCACAGTCTGCTTCATATTGAGCAATGTAAGTTGCTTGTCTGGTTAGCCAGTGAACACTAATTTGTTCACTTGCATTTATATGTATCGCAGTCAACAAAATAATAATAACAAATTTTGAATTTATAACAAAATAATATAATAAGACAGACATCCACAAATTTGGTTAAACCCATGTACAAATGTACCGATCTTTAGTTTTATATTGATACAATATAATATAACAAGACTAATGTCTACAAATTTTGATATCTTTTATTTTCATGAATGATATTATAGTGACATTTATTAACACTATTCTTAATACTATTTTAATAATTATTTCATTGTTTTAGGTTAGTTTTATTTATTTGAGTCTTTTTAGACATTAACTAGTAATGTTATTTATTTTTTATATTTTAATACTTTTGACTTATGTTTACTATTTTGGTCATCACTTTTGATGTATATAAAATGCTAGAGTTGAAGTTTTGAGTTAAAAATTACAGAAATTTGAAGTTAGTTCCTAATGATGTTACGAGAATTATAGAAATTAAGTGTCTATTAGTAGTTTGTAATTATGATTTGGGTCTAATTAGGCTTTGTGTTTCATTTTATTTTCTAAACTTATTAGCTTAGTCTTAGTTTAGGGTTGACCTCTATAAAAGGACACGTAGTTAGAGGAATTAGGGATCTTTATTACTTTCTTCTTTTTTGATGTGGAGTTAATTTGAGTTTTTTTTTTATTTCTTCTTTTCCTTCTTGCCAATTTGTCTTAACTTTTCTATGATAATTGTCCTAAAGCCTACATTTGTATTTACAATTGTGACAAAGGAGTAATTTCATAGACCAATTTACGAATTCGATCCTGCAAAGCAATGAGTTAACGTTATCTCTTTTAATCTAACTTGAAACCTTATTTCTTACATTTTCAATTTTGTCACAAATACTTTTCATTCATTCTCAAATCCTATTGATACAATTTCAAATAATTTGCATGTGTCAAATTCATTACTTGTGTGATTTCAAAATGTTCATTTGCATAATTCAGACTAATGATCATTCAAAGAAATTAGATTAAAGATGCATGCTCTTTATTTTGAATTCTCAAATTAGATTAAGATTGATTTTGAAACCAATGCAAATGTATTTTGCGGAGTAAAAATCATTGATCAATCACTTTTGATTTAATAAATTTCTTTGTATCTTAATTTATTGATTATGTTTTTTCTTGTATTCAAAATTTTTTTTCCAATTTTTTGCATTTCATTTTTAGCATTTGTAACTAAAGTTCTTGAGATAACAACCTGAATTTCTCTTCTAACTTTTTATTTGACCGAGTACACATCGATCATTTTCACATTATTATTTCAATTTATTTCTGTTTTTTAATTATATTGCTTAACCAATTAAAATTTGGGTTGATACCAAATCAAAATAATATACTTATGTTAAATATCATTTAAAAAAGATAACCATAGCTAAATTAAGTAAAAAAAGAAGTAAAGTCTTATTTCAATCAAAATTTAAGTAGATTGATATATCAAAATTATGAAAGTCAGAAACAAAAAAAAAATTATAATAAAATGATGTTAATTTTTATTTTAAAAAAATTTTAAAAAATTGATACAAAGAAAAAATAAAAAGCTTTTATCACCGGAGCATTCACCCAAAATTCATCGTAAATATCTGAACTGTTTCAGGGTAAAGAACGATAATCAATTTCCTTTCACTCGAAAGGGACGTCTAAAACAATCTTTAATGCATGTTTTCAATTATATATACAAACAAGCAGCTTTTCTTGCACACAGCAATAATTTTATGTTTTGATTAGCACCGTGAATACTCAAATTTGTCTAAAATTTTTTAGTTTTTCTAATTATATTTATAATAAAATAGAACATCATCCGATCTTATTCTTGCCAAAAAAGAATGGAAACAATTATTTATTTTAAAAAGGCAAAATTACTCTTTTTATTTCTTAGCTTTAGGGTAAAATTTACTTTCATCCTCTAACTTTTTTTTTGGTTCATTTTAACCCTCTAACATCTTGAAAAGTTTCAAACAGATCCTTTTCCTGTTAAAGACTTTAACTCCATTATAAAATTTTGTCATTTTGTACCATATGTACTATGTATTACTATTCATCGTCTTTCTTTTCAGATCCGATCTTGTCTCTAACACCTTTTCTTCCTCCTTCTCCCTTTCATCTTCATCTTCTTATATTCAAAACTTCATCTTCTTACCATTAGCACCAAGCACTACCCCCAAATCCCAAATCATAATAACCTAACATTTTAATACCTATTTTTCATATTTATTAGATCTGAAAACACGTTCCCATTTTTCATTTTATTAATTTTTCATGCTACTATGACCTCCCAGGCCTTCATTAACAAAAATACTATGTTCTAGAAGCTTAAAATACAATATGAAAATAAGCACAAACTGTTGCAAATGGAAAATAGGTATTTAGAAAGCTGATTTGTTTATGATTTGAGATTTGAGGGTGAGTGCTTGGTGTTAGTGACAAGAAGATATGGTTTTAAGTAAAAGAAGATGAGGATGAAAGGAAGAAGAAAGAAATATAGGTGCCAGAAACAAGATCAGAGATCTGAGGAAGAAGACGATGAATAATAATGCACTGTACACGTCACACAAAATGATAAAACTTTTTAACAGAGTTAGGGTCTTTAATAGAAAAAGACCTATTTGAAACTTTTTTAAAAGTTAGGAGACTAAAATGAACCAAAAAAAAGTTAGAGGACAAAAGTGAATTTTGTCTTAAAGTTAAGGGATAAAAAAAGTAATTTTATCTTTTAGAAAAAGTAAAGGTTGGTCTTCATAAATAGAGAAAATCATATTTGACTTTACAAAATAGAAATTTAACATTGTTGCAAATTAAACCAAGGGAAGGTACTAAACTTTATACATAAAAATGTTTATGAAAGGATTGAAAGACAATTGGATTTAGAACAAAGGGATAAAAATTGAACTCCAGAAGAAGAAAAAAAAAAGAAAAATTGGGAAATAGAAAAATAAGAAAGGATTGAAAGACAATTGAATTCATAATAGAAAACAAAGAGAAAAATTAAAAATTGAGGAACAACTTGTAGCAAATCAATGAATAGTATCAAGACAATGTTAGAAACATTTGCACAAATTGCTGATATGATACATATAATATAATATGAATTATTTTTAACTTAAATAATTTTTTTAATTAAATGTAATTTTTATTAATAAAAACACATCTTTTAAATATTTCTCCCTTTTAATTATCAAATATTATTTATTAATTAAATTTAAATCATATTATTATATTAATATAGCGATTTAATGTCTCTACTTTTATGTATTATACACTATGCTAGTTTTCATTTTTTTTAAAGCAGACACTTGCAAAACCTAATAATATAGCTAGTCTCTGAAAGTGATTTTGAAGAATAGTTAATATGTAACTGCTCTCCAAAAATGACTTTGAAGAGCAATTAGTATGTAATTGTTCTCCAAAGTCACTTTGAAGAGCAGTTGGTACATAATTGCTGTAATACCCATACTTTTTTTACTTATTATTATTGCATTTTATATTATTTATTTATGCATGTTGTTTGAAATTAGGCAATTTTAAATTGTGAGATCTGCAGGATCACTAGCTGCAGCGAGACAAATCATCCATAATCAGGCTCTTTGGAGTGTTTTCGCTGTAGTGAGAAGTGGAGAAAGATAATCTAACAACCCTTTTGCTGCAGCTAGAATGACAGACAACAAGAGAAAAACATTGTCTGGTTTTCTCACTATAACGAGAGACAACTCTTTTATTGGATATAGGACTAGTTATTTGTATTGTGTGCTCTTATATTCTTGCAAAACAAGAATACGAATTGATTGTTTACTAGTGTGACTTGTTTGGTTTTCCAAAAAGAGATTTGTGTAAAATGTTTAACTTGAATGTATATATGTATGTGTGAGTGATGGTTGTTGACGTGTGAAATTAATCCCTTTCAAATTAAAATCTTGGCTGGTAGAGGTGGACCCACAAGCGCTACAGATGAGATCTTACCCCGTATGACGCAAGTCTTGGAGACTTTGGTGTATAACCAGAACGCAAAGCCAGTTGAGTACTATGGACTCTCATTGTTCACAAAGCACAACCCTCCTAAATTTGAAGGAAAGTTTGACCCAGAAGGAAACCATATGTGGATAGCAGATATAGAAAAGATCTTCAACATGATGAATTGCCACAGGGAGCACAAAGTGGTATATGCTACTTACATACTAAATGGGGAAGCTGAGGAATAGTGGATATTTTCGAGTCAAACTATACCCAAGATGATGGATATATCCCTTTGGAGGTGTTTAAAGCGAGCTTTTTGGGAAATTATTTTCTAAGAGATTTGAAGAAGCAGAAGGACAAAGAATTCCTTAAGCTAAAGCAATAAATCATGTCTATAGGAAAGTACGCCGAAAGATTTCATGAACTAATGAAATACTGGCAACATTTCCAAAATGAAGGTAGTGATGAACACTTATGTGCCCAGTTTAAGAATAGGCTCAGAGTTGACATTCGTTCGACAGTCAACATATTCTAGCTATCGGACTTGCCAATCTTGGTAAGCAAGTGCCAAAATTTTGAAGCTAATTCCATAAGAAAATTGAGTTAGAGGACCAGTAAGGCAAGATCGAAGGGCTCCAACGTTCCAGCGGAGACCATATTCAAGTGTAAACTACTCTTAAGCTAGTAGGACCATACCTCGTAGAGGTAATAGTAGTAGCCCTAGTTTCTCCCGAAGTCCAATAAAATGCTTTTGATGTAAAGGACCTCATAGAGTGCAAGATTACCCACAACCACCTGCAAAGATTGATTATTGTGGAAGGGTGGGGCATACAACAAGTGTTTGTTGGCATGCATCTTAGAGGAGTGGAAGCGTAAGTGGAAGCAATAGGCCTGTATTAAGAGGCAGCAATGGATCACAACTTAACATTCAAAGCAAGGTGTTTGCTATGAGTTGGTCTGACGTGTCAAAATTGGATGATCTTATTAGAGGTAAATGCATCATGATAGACAAACTTATTGATATTTTATTTGACTCTGGTGCTACAGGTTTGATAAATGCTTTCTATACTTGGTCCTACATTGTAATTCATGAATGATAATTAAGACTTTTGAACTATTCATTGAGAGAATTTACTATTATTAAGTTTATTTTATTCATATTTCAGGAAAAAGGATCAAGAAATGAAAGCTTAAAAGATGTTGGGAATTGAAGGGAGAAAGGATACAGAGATATACACGGGCAGGTACATGCCTGTGTATACGAGTGTGTATCTCGCTGGATGCATAAATCAAGCATACATTCAAGCTAGAGATATACACGGGCAAGTACACGCTTGTGTATATGAACGTGTATATCACTGGTCGCGTCAATTGAAAGACATAATCTAAACCAGATATGTACACAGTCAAAGTACATGACCGTGTATATGAGCGTGTACTTTTCAGAAAAGCTTTGAAGGGCAATTGTTGGAAATTAGAGATGTACACGGCCAAAGTACACGGTCGTGTACTTAAGTGTGTACTTTCAACTTGCGTCAGAATTCAAATTTTGCGAGAAGATAAACCCTTGGACGACTGATATAAAAGGGAACTTGACATAGAAACCTAGGAGGCGGTTCAGGGGAAAGATGAAGTCGGTGATAGCTGGAGAATGGAATCAAGTTCTTTAATTCATCTCTTTTGTAATTTTAGTTTCAAGATGTTTAGGTTCTAATTTTCCTTTGAGCATACAGATGTAATGAATCTTAAGTGACCAAATCTTCTGGAATTCTTCTTAATGTTATTTCATGTTTTCTTCTCTTGGGTTTAATTGAGTAGTATCAATTGTCTTCCATCTTGTTTTCTTGTTTGAATTTGACTAAAATTCTTGCATAAAATTAACATTGCTCAATTAAAAGGACTTGAATGTATTTCTAGAGATAGAAAGACGTAAGTTTTTTGTATTAGGAATCAACTGAGGGGTATTAATTAAGGAAGAGATTCCGACTGATCAACCGAGGGTTAGGAATCATTATCCTTGAGAAAGGTATTGGTTTAATTCAGAGTTTCCTGCAGCGATAAGGGTTTAGAACTAAATAGTTGAAGGAGAATTTCAGTTATTTGGACACTTAGGAGGATTTACAATCTATATACTCGCCTATTTTCCTTGAATACATTTAGTCATACTTTTCTATATTTTATTATCATAAGAAATCTGTTCTTTTTAATTTATTATTCTTCTATTTTTAGTAATTTCATCAACAAAATTTACTTCTCATATTCATTAACAATTGCGCAATTAAGGAAGTATTTACTAATTTTTACACACCAAGTTTACTCTGACAATAGGTACACTTGCTTAGTAATCAGTTTTTACACACCAAGTTTTTGGCGCCTTTGCCGGGGATTGATTAATTAGGATTCCCTTGATTACTTATTTACTAATTTTCTTTGTTTCTTTAGTCTTGAATTAAATTTTATATTTTACTTTCATTCTTTTTAGGAGCTAATTTTTCCGATCTATGACCGGAACCCGTTCTGTTGTACTGTTTGAAGAACTATTTGAATTTGACCCAGAGATAGAAAGAACTTTGCAAAAAATTCAGAAAGAGAGGCAACTACTAGTACAGAGGGAAACGCACAAACCCACATGGAAGGAATGACAAACAATGAAGAGCAACCAAGGACCATGTCCGATTATGCTCGTCCATCATTAACGAGGACAAAATCTAGCATTGTCCGTCTGAATGTGCATGGGAATTTTGAAATAAAGCCCAATGTTATTCAGATGGTTCAACAGTTTGTTCAATTTGATGGGTTGCAAGATGAAGACTCCAACGCTCACATCGCTAATTTTCTGGAGATCTGTGATACGTTCAAGATAAATTGAGCTACTGATGATGCAATCAGCTTGAGACTATTTCCATTCTCTCTCAAGAGCATAGCAAAACAGTGGTTGAACTCGCTCCCACGTGGATCTATCACTTCATGGGAAGCCATGGTAGAAAAATTCTTAGCAAAGTATTTCCTTTCCGCAAAGACTGCTAAGATGAGGAATGATATCTCCTCCTTTTACCAATTGGAGTTAGAGACCTTATATGATACATAGGAGAGGTTTAAGGAATTATTAAGGAAGTGGCACATCATGGGATTTCTGACTAGCTTCAAGTGCAAACCTTCTACAATAGATTGAGCCATAAGACAAATGATAGATGTTGTAGCTGGGGGCACTTTGAATAGCAAGACACCAAGGGCTGCACAAGAACTGTTTGAAGAAATGGCAATGAACAACTATCAATGGAGCTCCACTCAATCCAAACCTGCGAAAACTGCTGGGATTTATAGTCTTGATGCAGTAAAATCCTTGGCAATGCAAGTTGAAGCCTTAGGGAAGAAGATTGATGGTTTATCTGTTAACCATCCAGTTGCTTCGGTGATGAGATGTGATATTTGTGGAAGAGACTACCCTAATCATGAGTGTCAAGCTACTCAAGAAGAGCATGCCAATGTGATAGGAAATAGACCACCTTACCAAAATTATAATGGCATGAATAATCCGGACTGGAGGAATTATGCCAATCGACCATGGAATAACAACCAACAGCCAATGCGAAATAACACACTCCCAGGATTTCAACAAACTTCACATCCACCACTGCCCACAGCTGAAAAGAAGTCAAAACTTGAGGAATTGATGATTAAATTCATTCAAACTTCAGAATCTCGGTTCCAATCCACCGAGACAGCACTAAGAAATCAACAAGACTCTATCCATAATCTAGAGAATCAATTGGGTCAAATTTCTAGACTCCTTTCAGAAAGACCCCAGGGAGCTTGCCTAGCAATACTGAGACTAATCCTAAGGAGCAGGTCAAGGCAGTCACATTAAGGAGTGGCAAAATATTACAAGAGAAGGGGAAGCAAGAAGTAGAAAAAGCTGCAGTTGAAGAGGAGGATAAAGGTCAAGAGGAGACTGTGGAAAAAACCCCTGCTGTGAAAGAATTCATACCTCCATTCCCCTACCCAGTAAGATTGAAGAAGGACAAGGATGATGAACAATTTGGTAAATTTCTGTCCTTACTTCATCAACTTCATATCAATTTACCGTTTGTTGATGCTTTGGCACAGATTCCTAAATACGCAAAATTTCTGAAGGATCTACTGTCCAACAAGAAGAAGCTAGAGGAGTTGGCCACAGTAACTCTAAATAAAGAATGCTCAACAATCCTGCAAAACAAGATGCCCAAAAATTTGAAGGATCCAGGGAGTTTTATTCTTCCTTGTCTCATTGGTAGATTGATAGTTGATAGGGCTTTGGCTGATTTAGGTGCTAGCATTAATTTGATGCTATATTCTGTTTTTAAGAAATTAGGTTTGGGGGAACCTAGGCTAACTAGGATGAGTATTCAATTAACTAATAGGTCAGTTAAATATCCTATGGGTATCATTGAAGATTTGCTTGTAAAAGTGGACAAATTTATTTTTCTTGTTGATTTTGTGATTCTTAATATGGATGAGGATACTAAAGTCCCCTTGATCTTAGGTCGTCCCTTTTTAGCTACTACAAAAGTAATAATTGATGTGGGTGATGGAAAGTTAATTTTGAGAGTGGGGGATGAAAAAGTCACTTTCAAAATTCCTGAAGTAATGAAAAAGTCCTTAAAACAAGATAATTCTTGTTTCTTTATTAATGTAATTGATGACTTTGTTTCTCACTGTACACAGGAATTCTTGATGTTAGACCCATTGGAAAGAAGCTTAATTCATGAAGAAGGAAAATATGACATGAGCATGCTAACTCGAGAACAGTGGTGTCATTTAGAATCCACTGGGCCCTTATTGAGAAAGAGGAACTTTGAAATTCTGGAGTGGAATTCAGAGAAGCAACCCAACCCATCCACTGATGAACCACCAGATGTAGAATTGAAAATCCTACCCGAACATCTGGAATACGCCTTTTTGGAAGATGGTTGCAAGTTACCGGTTATCATTGCTTCAGATTTTACACAAGAGCAAAAAGCCCAGCTACTGAATGTACTTTGGGAGCACAAGAAAATAATAGCATGGAAGATCTCTAACATAAGAGGGATTAGCCCTTCTTTTTGCACTCACAAGATTTTGATGGAGTCTGATTTTAAGGCTATCGTGCAAACACAAAGAAGGCTAAACCTAAACATGAAGGAAGTGGTGAAAGCGGAAGTGATTAAGTTACTTGATGCCGGAATGATCTATCCCATCTCGGATAGTCCTTGGGTGAGCCCGGTGCAAGTCGTTCCAAAGAAAGGGGGAATGACTATGGTGCCTAATGAGAAGAATAAGTTGGTGCCTACTAGGACTGTTACTGGATTAAGGGTTTGTATTAACTACCGGAAACTGAATGATGCAACAAGGAAAGACCACTTCCCTCTCCCATTCATTGACTAAATGCTGGAGCGTCTTTCAGGCCATATGTTTTACTGTTTCTTGGATGGGCTCTCAGGATACTTTCAAATTCCAATAGCACCAGAAGATCAAGAGAAAACCACCTTCACATGCCCATATGGAACATTTGTTTATCGCCGGATGCCGTTCAGATTATGCAATGCACCAGCAACTTTTCAGCGGTGTATGATGGCCATTTCTTATGAGATGGTAGAAGATTAATGGAGATATTCATGGACGACTTCTCAGTCTTCGGTGACTCATTCTCTCAATGCCTAAAAAATTTGTCAAGAGTTCTCCAAAGATGTGAAGAAACTAATTTGGTGCTTAATTAGGAGAAGTGTTATTTTATGATGCAAGAGGGCATTGTACTTGATCATAAGATTTCCTGTAAGGGAATTAAGGTGGATAAGGCAAAAATTGACACAATCGAAAAGCTACCGCTTCCTACTTTGTCAAGGCAGTTCGGAGCTTCTTAGGCCATGCAGGATTCTACAGGAGATTTATCAAGGATTTCTCCAAGATCACCAAACCTCTTACCAGACTTTTGGAAAAGGAAAATTCCTTTGTTTTTGATGAGGAGTGTTTGATTACTTTTGAGTTACTAACAGGAAAATTGACCCAAGTTCCTATTTTGTGTGGTCTGGATTGGAACTATCCATTTGAATTGATATGCAATGCAAGTGACTATGCTGTGGGAGCTGTGCTTGACCAGAGAAAAGCCAAGCATTTTCAGCCTATTTATTACGCCAGCAAGACCGTAACAAGTGCCTAAGAGAATTACACTACAACAAAGAAAGAATTATTAACTGTGGTTATTGCGTTTGATAAATTTTGCCAATATTTAATTCTTTCTAAAGTGATAGTATATACTGATCACTCTGCATTACGTTATTTGCTAACCAAAAGTGATGCAAAGCCTAGACTAATGAGATGGGTCTTGTTATTGCAGGAATTCGACTTGGAAATCAAGGATAAAAAGGGTTCAAAAAATTTGACTGCTGATCACTTGTCAAGGTTGAAGAATCCCAGCATGGAGGAATTGGACGAAAAGAGCATTAATGACAAATTTCCAGAAGAACATCTGTACAATGTGGTAATTGCTTGTGATTTTTATTTACTATGGTTTGCGAATTTTGCTAACTATTTGGTTGCCAAGGTTTTACCACAAGAATTTTCAAGTTAACAAAAGAAGAAATTCTTTTCCGATTTGAAATACTACTTTTATGATTAATACACATAGATTTTGATAATTTATAATGCATAAAGGTAGAGTCACTACATTTTAACATTATAAATTGTTATATTAATAAAATAATTTTAATTTAAATTGATCGATTAATAAATTAGTAATTAGAAGAGGAATACATCTTAATTAATTATTAAGGTGGTTAACTAATTAACTAATAATAATATATAATAAATTAATATTGTATAAAGCCTAGGTAATGTAGGTACACATAAACTTTATCAATTTATAACATATGATGATAGAGAAGCTACATACTAAAGTTGTAAATTGATGCAAATATTGTGTTATGTATTTATAGAAGTAAAATAAAAAATAATTTACTAACTAAAAATAATAAAATACTAAATATAAAATTAAATTACATTAACATGCCAAAATTATGCAAAACAATAAAAAAAATAATGCTATTTGAAGATTAAAATAAAATAAATAAATTAGACATAAACAAAGCGTTATAATTATTAATAATTTTATGATTACTAATGAATAGATAAATTTGACAAGATCAAGTATGATATTATAGAAAGAATGAAAATTAATATTATATTTCAATTAATTTAAAACTTTTATTATTATTATCATTATTACTATAATTATAATTTAAAATTAAAAAAACAATTTAATATAAAAGATAATATATTCCTATTAAAATATATAATAATAAAAATAAAGAATTAAAAATGTGATATATAAATAAATAAATAAGTAAAAAAAAAAATTCAAAATCTACTCCGGGTGCCCGAATGTACCATTTTTTTAATATATGTATATATACATTTATTCGAAGCTTTCAACACATTAATCCAAAGATAAGATTAGGTGCCGAAAGACATTTTACTTTTACAGGTTGCATGGAGAGGCTTAGTGGCATGGTTTAGCAAATTTTAGTCACTTTATATCAACGGTAATAGTAAAATAATATTATAATATTATATATAAAAAAAAACTTAAAAGACCTCCATCGCCTCAACAAACTTAGAAATGAGAAGCGGGTTTCATATTTAGAGAGAAGGAGAATATCTGAGTTGCGGTGGAAAATGTTAAAATGGAAGAAATGGTGACTAATAATAGTGGTTCGATCAATGGTCAACGGAGCTGCTTTCCTTTCTTTTTCTTCTCAATATTCTTCCTCTCTTAAATACTTGTTCATCATTTTTATATTTATTTTTTTGAAAAAATTTTGCTCTGTCATGACCATTTTTTATAAAAGATTAATAATAATGTATTATTACTTCTAGAATAGATTTACTTGTAAGATAAAATAAATACAAAACAAAAGGTAAAATTTCTAGAAATTAAATTTCAACATTCAATATAATAACAAAACCCTAAGACCTTTTCCATACAATCCAAACTTTACATAAGTATATAAATTTATAATAGTTGCTCTACATGAAGCTCAAAATACATATTTATAAATAATAATTACATTTCTGAAGACTATAGCTAAGTAGTCTAGACCTATCACTAAAACCTAGACTAATGGAATGACTAAAGTTACAATCTTCCCAAAAGAAAAGTATGGTGACTTCAAAGTTCCTCAGCCAGACCCTCCAGCATGAGAACGCAACGCACAGACATACCAACACAGACAAGTGTAAGGTTAAGCTTATATAACCGACAAACATCACTATAAAATAGGGAAATATTAGAAAAATTTAGACAGTTCATACAATTCTCAGCAATTCAACATAACATTTCAGCCCATTCCTAGCCCGTTTAATGCAATTGTAACATTTCAGTTCCAACTGGTTTCACAGCCTAAGTATTCCAGAAGGAACTGTTCTTGGTCTGGGAATGACCCATCTCGACATTTGGATCCAAACATAGCACAACTCAACATTTCTATCATTACATGTCTAATAATCTAAACATGCAAGTCAGCTATAGAATGATCAAAAATTAATATGAGGCAGCACAACTATATATGTAACACCTTAAATTTAATTTCCATAAATAAGAAATTTTGCAAATTTTTGAGATAATAAAATTTCTATTTTTAATTCAAGTTTCATCAATCATTTCACATAAAGAAAGGAGTTACAAATTATATCAAACAGTTGCTATAAGACTTATTCAAATACAACAGTTTTCTAAAATAATATCCTAAGTCCTATAGCAGTTCCATCCATCCCTTCACTGAGTTTGGTGCTGATCGTCTTGATTACCTGAAAAATGAATGTAAGGGTGAGTATTCTACACTACCCAAAACACACAGTCAACATAGAATCTCACCTCCAGCACATTTTCAACACATTAGACAAATCCAATCACAAACAACATTCCATATCCATAAGTACAATACACAACTCGTGCATACGCACACCAGCCACACTCACTGTGGCACTGTGATCACAGATTTCCACTATGAATGGTCGCCGGTTACCCCCGCCTCACGGATACCACGTGGGCAGTCACGGGTCACTCAGCAAAGGTAGTGGTCAGAGGTCTTGTCAGGAAGAGAGTGTGTGGCCCGTGGTGCACCCGTTCTACAGTCGGTGTCACCACCACTCCCTCTTCTCCAAGGTATTTCTACCGTTTTCATCTTCCACACCCCCAGTGTATCGCTGAACCATTCAAAGCACATTACAACGACACTAACACGCCCATTCACATACATTTCATTAACATACGCAATATTCATGTTTACACACGACACACAACCCATTTTTGCATTCAAATACACGGTACTAGGCCCACCTTAATTTCACATCACACAGCACGTAGCCAATACTTATTTATATTACATGGCCCTCGGGCCCACATTTGTTCACAATATCATTAATTCACCAATCAATGGCATTCCATCACACACAATCACCCCCACAGGGCCTAACTATTCCAACACACATCACATTGCACACTAATTTTCATTCAACACAATTTCTACTCCCTATCTCAGTCACATTGCATTAATCAACAAAACACACACATTAAGATAGGGTAGAGTCCCCCTTACCTTGGATTGAAGACCCACACTCAGATTCGATCACGGACGTGCTCCCTACGCAGATTTCGGCCTAAAACACATGGAAGAACTCCATGAGAATCCAAGGAAACCCAGAAAAAGAGAAAAGCTATGAGAAACGAAACCCTAACCATTAAAACTCACCTCCAAGCGTTTCCCACACAAATTCAACCTTCAATCGAGCTCCCGAACAGCTTTGGAGGCAAATTAGTCAATGGAATAGGGCTTTGGGAACGAGAGGATCAAAGGAATTTCAAAGGGAGAGGGAGAAATAACTCTCTTCGAACCCTAACTCCCTTTAAATCCTTTTCTGGTCACGACACTCTTGCTACAACGAGATATTCTCTACCTCGCTGCAGCGAAAATATCAGACAAAATTGCACCCTAGTTTCTGCAGAATCTTGCTACAGCGAGACCCTCTTGCTACAGCGAGAATGCACCAAAAAATGCACCTCAAACTATTGCTCTCTCGCTACAGCGAGAAGGTGACAATTTTAGTCCTTCCTCCCAGAGCCCTCTCGCTACAGCGAAAATTCTCTCGCTGCAGCGAGAACAGCCTAAAATTACACCCTGCACTTAGGCACTTAGCCCATTTCATCCCTATCCAGTCATGCATACACACATTCATATACTTCATACACATAACATCATTATCAAGTAAATTAACACACACATATATATGTATTTAGATTTATATAAATAACAATAATTAATATTACAAAATTTGAAGCGTTACAATATATATTCTCTGCTTTAGCAATATAGCTACATATATACTTTCATTCAGCCTCAGCAGCATAGTCAAATATATTCTTGTAATAAAACTAAGTAGTTCACAACACTAATCAATTATTCCAACATGTCATTTTCTACCACAACAATCCAAACAATCATCAAACAATAGAGAAATCTATTTAACCATACATACTCTGGGTTCTATTGAACAATCTGCTCATACAACCAAAATATTCTCAGCTAAAACAAAATTATCTATACAAATATCTCGACATCTATTGAATGAAGAAAGTCAACTCAGGTAAGCTCCCCTTACCTGAAATGAGTTTTTCTTAGTTTTAAATCTTCGTGAGTCCCAACAAGAAAACAAGTTCCAAGGGTCTTAAATATCCTTAATATCACAAAATAAAATACTCTTAAGGATGAAAATCAAGAAACAAGGAGTAGAATAAGAGAATCAAGTCCTAGGAACTCACCTAGATCCATATTTAATGGATGTTTCCACTTGAATCGAAAAAAAGTTTGGTTTTGAGAAGCTTTTCTCTAAAAGGAGAAGGTGAAAGAACAGAGAGAAAAGGACAAGGGAAGGTTGTTTGGTGAAAAATGAATATTTCTCTGCGCTGGGTTCCTTAAATACCCCTTCATGTCCGTGCACTCTTGCTTGAGTGAGCCCTGCTCTCGCTTGGGCGAGAAAACCAGACAGTGGAACCTCTCAGATTTTTGCTATTATTGCTTGAGCAAGAGACATCTTGCCTGAATGAGCTGCATTCTTGCTTGAGCAAGATTAGGTCTAGAGAGCTACCCATTTTTCCTGTGGCTCCTCACTTGAGCGAGAGTCTCTCACCTAAGTAAGTTGCCTCTCGCTTGAGCGAGCTTCTCTCACCTAAGCGAGGTTGCTTCTTGCTTGAGCGAGATTCCTTCTCACTTGGGCGAGGGGACAACTAAGAAGGTCCTATACTATTTCGCTTGAACGAGAACACACCAAAATGCCCAATTCAGCGCAACTCAATCTCTCTTGAGCAAGAACTACCTCGCTTAAGCAAGACACCCTGCATCTAGAACTCTTAATTCTTCCTAGAATGAGGCAAATCAAGTCCTTGGCTATAATTCTTAAGTTATCACATGCATAACGCACTTAAAAATAAATCTCAGTCCCACACTGCTAATCACATTCAACAACACCATCACACATCACTGCAAATATACTGCTCCTTATCTAGCAATTATACTATTTTCATATAATTCAAGCATATACAACACCATTTAAAAGGAATAATACATATATAAAATACACCAATCTAAAATGCTCTCTCCCCTTCTTCTCTTTTCCAGATTTCTCAAAGAAATTTGATGCCTCTTAAAAAAAAATAAAATTGCTCTTTCCTCCAATTTGTTTTTAGAATTTGTTGCTACCTCTTCTAAAATTTTTTTTGCCCCTTATTCTGGATCTCTTCTTTGCTATTTATTTTGGTAAATTTTAGGATTTTATAAGAGATCAAAATTCTGATTTTTTCCTTTTCTCATGTACGAAGTTAGCTCTGGCTGGGTACATACCTGTAAAATGCAGGATTTCCTTTTCTAGAGCCAGATTAATTTTTCAAGATTTTTTTAAATTTATTTTCTATTAAAACAACCCCTATTATTATCTTTCCAATATATATATATATATTTAAAAAGTATTTGAGAGCAAAAATTGGTATTCACACCAGGATAGACAATTTGATGGATCAACTAATAAGAGCCTTAATTAGTCTTTTCAAATATTGATTTGTGATCTATCTACCATCAAATTTGAGTGAAGAGTGAAGATATTCCTAAGACAAAGTTCAAAACTCATTACAGCCACTATGAATACTTAGTTATGCCATTTGGTGTGACTAATGGTTCAGCTATATTCATGGATTACATAAATCGAATCTTCCATCAGTATCTGAACCAATTCATCACGGCATTCATAGACGATATCTTGATATATGCAAAGAGCCATAAAGAGTATGCTGAGCACTTGAGGATTGTCCTGTAAATTTCAAGTGAGAGGTGGTTGTATGCAAAGTTTTGAAGTGTGAATTCTAGCTGTCGCAGATATAATTTCTGGGACACATGGTGTCAAAAGAAGGAATCATAGTATATCCAGCAAAGGTAAAGGCAATAGCTCAATGGTCAAGACCTATGACTTTGATGGAAGTGCAAAGTTTCGTAAGATTGGCTGGCTACTATAAAAAATTCATTGAAAGATTTTCTAAGGTAACGTTACCTTTAACGAAGCTAACCCAAAAAGGAAAGGATTTCGACTAGAACAAAGATTGTGAAGCAAGTTTCTAGAAACATAAGGAAAGGCTGACATATGCATCTGTATTGATTTTTCCAAATCCAAAATAGGAGTTCAAGGTTTATTCCGATACTTATTGAGAAGGATTGGAATGTGTTCTGATGCAAACTGAGAGAGTAGTTGCTTATTGATAAGCAATATTTTGAGCCCATGCTTTGAGCTTTTTCTTTGAGTCAATAGGCTTTTAATTGTGCTTAATTGATTAATTTTTCGATTTTAATCCAAGCAACATTCGTTGAGCTTTAGGGGAAAAATCTCCTTAATTTCATTACTTTGACTATTCTGACCTTTGTTCATTAATTTTGTAATATTTGTTCCTAAGGTCAAACTTTTGAAGAGATTCCTATTTCTATAGAAAGTTGATAAATAGAGCTTTAATTTGATATATCATTTGTGTATTTTGGATTTCAGACTTCAAAGATATGAGCATTTAAAGCTGATGATGACTTGCTTACAGAAAGTGATTACTTTTGGTGTAGAAAGGAAACATTCTAGAGAGCTTTTCAAGGAAGAAGCATGCATGTAACACCCTCAATTTTGTGGCCCTTGTATGACAGACAGTGAGAGGAGGCCTCGCTGTAGCGAGAATTTTTTGCTATAGCGAGAATATCGCGAGTCAAGGGGTATTTAAAGGCCTTCAACCTAGAAAATTTAGATTACAATCCAAAACCTCGACCTCCCCTCTATTTTCTCTGATCTCTCACCCTCTCTTCTCTGAAATCCTCCTCTAAACTTCAATCTTCCTTCAAATTTGAGCTTGGGAGCTCAACCATTCAAATTCAAGTAAGTTTCTCTGAGCTTGGTTCTTCAACTTCATTCTTATTTCTCTATTTTATTCGATCTAAAGGTTTGTACTTTGTGATACTTAAGGAAACCTTAACCCCTAAGACGATATTCTCGGTTAGGACGTTGTGCCTTTCCCTTGGATCTCTAGGAAAACTCGATCTAAGAGACCTATTTCCAAGTCATTAATCCTAAACTCTAAGTCTTATTTATGTGGTTTAACATAGAAAACTCAACTACTTGATTCTATGTAACAAAAGTGTAAGGTTTTTTCATAAAATCATGGTGTAGAAAAAGGATTTCCTATGAGAAAACCCTCTTTTGAACCCTAACTTTGGTATTTCATTTTGGATAATAGTATCCTAATAATTCTCTAAATTGTATTACTAAAAAATAAAATTTGGGTATGAAGAACCAATAATTTAATCCAAAGATCATTTAGATAAAATTTTATAGTGAAAAGATGAGTAACTGAGCTTCTGAGGAATGTAATACCCTCAATTTTGTTGCACTTGGGGTAGAAAAAATAGGAATTTGGATAAAAAGGTGTCTAGCTTAAGCAAGATATATCTCGCTCAAGCGAGATAGGATTTTCTAAAAGAGAATATTCTGGAACTCTCTCATTCAAACGAGATGAGATAAAATTGCCCTATCTATCCTCTTGCCCAAGCGAGAAAAGGGTCTCGCTCAGGTTGGGAGCAGCTCACCTAAGTGAGATAGAGCTCGCCCAGGTGAGGAGTCATAGGAAAGATAGGGTGCTCTCTGAACTGAATCTTGCTCAGGCGAGGTAAAGCTCGCTTAGGTGAGATTGTATCTTGCCTAAGCGAGAGTGTTCTCGCTTAAGCAAGAATATCAGAAAGATGAGTAGTTTCACTGTCTGATTGCGTCGCCCAGGCTAGGGTGGAGCTCGCTCAAGCAAGAATCTTCTAGCTCAAGTAAGGTCGCGTGAGTTTGGAAGGATATTTAAGGAACCCCAGCTTCAAAAATATTCATTTGTCACCAAAAAACCTTCTCTCTTTGTTTTCTTTGTTCTCTCTCCTTCCTCTCTCAAGGGAAAACTCCCCCGAACTTCGAATCTCTTTTAGAGCTGAGCACAAACATTGATTTGATTCGAATTCCAGTAAGTTTCTAGGAGCTCAGATCTCTAGTTTTATTCCTTTCCTTCAGTTTTCTTCGCATATTAAGATATATATCATGAAATACTTAGGAAACTTCATCCTCCAGACGATATTTCTGTTGATATCGTGGAACCTCTTTGTTAGATCTCTCAGAGAACTCGTTTTGAGGAACCATTTCCAGGTAAGGGGAGTATTCTCGAGCTTTAGTTTTATATACAAATATAGTGACCCTATGAGAATCTGAGTAACCTATTTTAGTAATAATTTATAAATTTTTATGAAATAATATGGTGAAAGTGTATTTTTGGTATAAAGAAAGGTTTTGGGTTTACTTGAAATTAACTGAATCAAATTCTTAGAAAAAGTTATGGGTTAGAACAATATCAAGAAGTTTTAAGACTAAGTTACTGAGGATGTATATGAGTTAAGTAATAAAAGACACAAAATACCGAACTTTAGGTTAGAAGACCATATTGGGATTGTACGAATTAGGCTGAGTTCAAAGGTGTCTAACCTTCGACATATTGTACTAATTGTATGGTGTGATAATTTTTGTGTTAGATTGGCATATTATACTAATTGTATGGTGTGATATTGTGATAATTTTCTATGTTAGATTGGCATGATACCATAACTATAAATATAATTTAATAGTTGATATGTGTCCAAATTTGGTAAATTCACATCAATAGTTGATATATGAAAGAGAAGATAGAATATGACTAAGAAAGAATGAAATGAATGATTATGATGCGTGGGTCAAAACAACTTGAAAAGGGTGATTACGATATATATTATGGTACATTGAAATGTGTATTATAATATATATATATATATATATATATTGTGATCCACAAATTTATATAAATCATAACTCATGTATTATGACATGCTGATCGATAGAAAGAATATAGAACTAAAAAATGAGAAATCTTGTGAAAATGAAGATGGTGAATGTTAACTATAAATGAGTGCACAATGAATTGCTGAAAATGAAAGCATTCATAGGCCACAACCTCATTTCCTAACAAAACTCTTGACTATACCTTTGCTAAAAAGGGTCAGATCGGCACACATGTATCTGTGATGTTGTGGCTAACTAGCAGCTATCTATGCTATGAAGTCCTCAAGGGATTCTGGTCAATGACTATGAAAGTATGATGAATATGAAAGTGTTATAGATGTGAAATAGTAGATAATTTGTATGATTATGATATATGCATTATAACATATCGATTTATGTTGTTACGATATATATGTTGTAGTACATCAACGGGTACAACTAGGACACATGTATTATGACATATTAATTGAGATGATATGATACATATATTATAATATACAAGTTAATACAGAAATGCATGTCATAGGCATGGGCTAAGAATGATTAAATTGTTGTATGTGCTTTGATATGATAGGTGTGTTGTTGTACGTGCTTTGATATGATGTTTGTTAATATAAGTTGTTTATTATTGGTAATGAGTTAGAATAGGAGGTCATAGCTGTAATTTCATTTAAGATAATCTATAATAAAAGAGATTTAATAGGCTAAGAAATACTTACCTTTACTGATATTTTTCACATAATGAAAGAAAAGATATGGAGATAGTTGATCCGTTCTAAGATCATACTCGTCAAGGATTATAGAAAAAGAACTGCTCAGATATAATTAATTTAATGTAATAGATGTATAAATCTATTTATGTATCTTTATTTCATTGACAGTGAAATTTTTAATTTGGTAAATTCTATGAACCTGTCAAATTTTAGTAGTTTATATTCCTGTACCATTTCTTTGAATTTGTACAATTTCTTACGAATTTTCTTAATCATATTTCCAATAATATAAATTATTAAAGAAAATTATTTATATAAAAAAGAAGGATGTTGCAAGGAATTTTTAAGATTTTACTATTATTTATATATAAACAAGTAATATTGAACTTTAGGATAGGCAATCTTATTAATGCTAAGAAAGTGTGTATGTTGGATTTTACGATTAGGCTAAGTATGGAGGTGTCCGACCTCTGGCACATTGTATTGATTTGTGTGGTGTGAAATTGTTTGAGGATCTTCTATGTTAGATGAATGTTTGTTGATGACTAAAGTATGTTGAAATAGGTGAAATCAGGTTATTGATGAAAAGTATTGTATTGTTCTCAAAAGAAGAAAGAGTTTTATGTCTTAAAGTAAATAATATGGCATGATGAAGGAATTATGACAAATGTGATTGTAATACATGAGTTGGATAGATTGATGGATGTTATTAGGATACAGGTGCTGTGGTACATGGAAAGGTGTGTTCATAATACATGTATTGTAATACATTAAGTTATGTAATCAAGACTCACATATTATGACACGTTGATCTATGAGAAGAACATAAAGAAGAGTGAGAATGAAATGAGAAATGTTGAGAAAAAGAAAGAGAAAGAGAAATGGAATAAGTATAGATAGTCACAGAGATACACTGAGGGTGTGGAAGACGGGAGTGATTGAGAAATCTAGGGGAAATGATGGTGGTGGATGTCTTTCCATGATTGTGCAAAAATTAATGAAAATAGAGAAAAAAAAAAGACACCACAGGCCTCACACTCATCTTCTGACCTAAACTCCTGACTACACCTTTACTAAAAAGGGCCAGGTTGGCACACGTGTGTATTCGTGTTGCTGCAGCTAACCAGTAGCTATCTATGCTATGAAGTCCTAGATCCCAGGAGCAATAAATATGAAAGTGTAATGAATGTGAAATTGCGAAGAACATAAAGTAGTATAGAGATTGTATGGTTATAATATATGCATTGTAACATATCGATTAATGTCGTTATGATATATGTATTGCAATACATAGATGGGTGCGATTAGGACACATGTATTGTGACGTATTGATTGATGTGATAAAACATATGTATTAATGCATGCAAATTAGTGTAAAAAATGTATGTCATAAATAATTACTAAAAAGATTAATTTGTTGGATGTGTGTTCTGCTCTGATGATGATTTATGTGTTTTGAGTGTTAAGATTAATTGATGTGTGTTAGAAATGTGTTAATCAATATTTTTTGTATAAATTTTATGTCAAATAAAGAGATTTAGTGGGGCGGGAGATACTCACCCTTACTAATATTTTCAAGTAATAAAAGTGAAGAGATAAATAGTTTTGGTCCATTCTAGGATCATAATCTAGTAGTATTGGAAGGAAGACTACTTTGTAGGGAGTAGAACAATTTGAAATTATAATATTTTATCCTAATTACATTTCATGTTGACCAAGTTATGTAAATATTTCTTTAATGTCAAATTTTAGAATTTATAATGCTTTGGTGAATTTTGTCGTAATAAATAATTTGGGGATGGTCTTAATGATATTATAAACTTATATGTATACAATGTGAACCAAATAATTTGCTAGATGTAAATTTAAGTTTTATTTATTACATTAAAGTCTTGAAATTATTCTTTTGGAAGTTTTAAATACTATGGAATTTTATACAATTTTCATAGACAGAATGTAAATTTTGTTTCTATTCAATTCTTAAATCCATGAAATAGACCAAAATTACTTTATTCCCCCTTTATTATAAAAATTTATTTATTTACTTTTATACAAAATTAAGGATGTTATAATTTGGTATCAGAGCAGTTCATCTTAACAAGCCTGGGGAATGGAACTAGTTCGTTGTACCAAGTGTTATGTGTATTAGTATTTTTGTAGGATAAGATCATGAGATAATTGTTTATTAAGTATGACCTGTTTGGTACCCCAAATAGGGATTTATGTGATTTAATGTGTATGTGTATACATATGCGAACAGTAGGCTTGCTAACATAATATGATGTGCTTATCTAGATTAAGAATGACCAATAGAGATAAATCAGTTGAAGCAACCGCTATGATTCCAACAAGTATGGACTGAGTGTTAGAGCCCTTAGCGTATGATCAGGATGCAGAAGTAGCTAAAGGTCATGGATTGTCGTCATTCATAGAACATTGTCCTCCAATGTTTGAAGAAGAGTTTAATCCGGAAGGAGCTTGGAAGTGGATTGTAGATATAGAACGAGTCTTTGATGCAATGGACTATCGAGAAGAACATAAAGTTGATTTATCACTTGGTTTTATCACTTTGATGCAATGGATTTATCACTTAGGAAACATTCAAAGCAAGTTTCTTGGAAAATCATTTCCCAGGAGATCTGAAGAAACAAGAGGAAAGGGAATTCCATAGATTAAAGCAGGGGGAGATGTCGGTGAAAGAATACGCTGTAAAATTTTTCAAATTGATGAAATACTGGTCTTATTTTCAGGAAGAGGACGATGACAGAAACTGGTGTACCCAATTTGATGAAAATTGATGTTCTTAATGATATTCTAAACTTATATGTATACAATGTGAACCAAATAATTTGCAAAATGTAAATTGAAGTTTTATTTTTTACATTAAAATCTTGAAATTATTCCTTTGGAAGTTTTAAATACTGTGAAATTTTATACAATTTTCATAGAGAAAATGTAAGTTTTGTTTTATTCAATTGTTAAATCCATGAAATAGAACAAAATTACTTTATTTTCCCCTTTATTATAAATATTTATTTATTTACTTTTATATGAAATTGAGGATGTTACAATACACGTTGACACTATCTGCATAGTGAACACTCCAGAAAGATTTTCAAGAGTTTAGGCTGTGCGTTGACACTATCTACATCAATAGTGAATACTCTAGAGAACTTTTTAAGGAACAAGGATGCGTGTGTTGACACTATATATGCCGAGTATTCCATAGGCTTTATTGAAAAAATACCATGCGCATTGGCACTTTCTTGACAAAAAGTGGTGATGCGCAAGCTGTTTGATGTTGACGACCCGACACATTATTACTTTTTGCTTGAAAATTGATAATGCACAGTGCTGTCAAGAAAAATGGTTGCGTGTGGCTCTTTTCTGCACTAATAGTAACAACGCCACAAGTGCGAGATTGTTATAATTAGACAAAAACTCAATTTTTGGGATCTTTTCATATTTTTCTTTTTCTACACTCTTAGAGGGATAGAGAGAGCGAGAGAGAAAGAGAGTTTTAGGAGCGATTCCCAAGGGTCAATCTTTGGGCTGCTCACATCTTTACACCTTTCTTTTCTTTTCTTCTGAATTTGGATTGTAATTGTCCTTGTAATTCTGGATTCCATCCCCATGGAAGGTTGAGGATTAAGGATTGATCTCTAGTGTAATTCACATTGATTCTTGAAGTCTTGGTGCATTATTAATTCAAATTCCTTCTTTGTACAAGTTCCATCTTCCCTAATTTCTTGAAACCTAAGTTTTGATATGAACAAGAATTGTTTGCTTAATTCAATTCACATTCTCTTCTTAATAAAGGATTCATGAATCAGTTTGCTTAATTCTAAATTAGATTCCTGGTTTGCTTTATTCTAAGAATTAGAGATTAGGATTCATGCAAGTTGCTTAATCTTGTATGTGACATTAAGAGTAAATTGACGCTTGATCTAATTAATTCAAATCTGTGAGGGATTTAGGATTTATTTCTTGTCAACTAATGATTGAATCATATGTGGAAGAGCTAGGGATTAATCTAATTTGTTAAATTAATTTTCTAAATTTAGATTTCTGTTTTTGATGATTAAGAACCTTAAAAAACCACAACTAACTCCCCATGTTTCTGAACATAGTGCATGCCATGTGTTTGATATTGAGTCAATCAATCAATGATTTCTAGGAGCACGACCTAGGTTGACTTAGCCTACTACTACATTATAATTTCTCATATTTTGATCGACCACAATAGTCCATCACTTATGCTTCTAGGCAGTGGTCTTTGCACAGAAGATTTGGAGGCACTATCTTTTCGAAGCAAGATTTGAAGTTTTTAGTGACCATAAATGTTTGAAGCACTTGTTTGACTAGAAAGAGCTAAACATGCGACAAAGGTGGTGGATGGAATTTCTAAAACATTATGATTTCACGCTATCTTACCACCCTAGAAAAGCAAATGTAGTTGCGGACGCGTTGAACAGAAAGTCCCTACGTATTTCAGCTATGGTGGTGGAAGAGTTGAAGCTGATGAAAGGGTTCAAGGATTTGAATTTAACGGTGGAACTACGACCCAAAAGCTTATATCTTGAATCTTTAAGGATCACCAATGACTTCTTGACCCAAGTTTAAGCTGCACAACAAAAGGATTTATTTTTGCAAGAAGTGACAAGACAAAAGAATGATGGAAAGAACTCAGAGTTTTGTCATGATGCAAATGGATTGATAAGATTCAAGGACCTGTGTGTGTTCCTCAAGATACAAAGTTGAAGCAGATCATATTGGAGGAGACATATAAGAGCAAGTTAAGTTTTCCCCCAAGAACAACAAAGATATATCAAGATCTACGGAAAAGTTTTTGGTGGTATGAAATGAAGGAGGTAACAGAATATGTTACAAAATGTCTAATTTGTCAGAAATTGAAAGTGGAACATCAACATATGCCAAGGGAATTCAACCACTACAAATCCCTGAGTGGAAATGGGACAACATTTCATAGGATTTTGTATCTAGTTTATTGAAGACCAAATGCAATCATGACATAGTTTGAGTGATTGTAGACTGTTTGACCAAGACCTCTCGTTTCCTTCTGATTAGTATAAAGTACAAGTTAGAGAGAAAGGTAATTTAATAAATCCATATTTTACTAGGTTTTTAATTAGTTTTCAATGTTGTTTCTTTATAGAAAAAGGTAACTTGGAAGGTGAAAACTGCACACAAATATATAATTGTTCAATTAAGTCAACTTTTGTCTATAGTAACTCAAATTGTTTGGATTTAATAGAATTCTGATGTAATTTAGTTGTTGAACTAGTTTTGCAAGAGGTTTTAAGCAAAAACACATGAGTTAAGGTATTAAAAGAAAATTCTGAGTTGAAAGTCATAAGGCTAAGGGTTCAAGAAGAGAAAGTAGAAGAAAGTAGAAAATCTGGACACAAAGAGTGAAGAATCCAAGGTTGAATGCTGGGCGTGGCTATAATTGGCATAAAAAGTGATAATTTTGAGGTTAATTGGGCAAAACATGATGGGCGTTTCCACTACAGAGCCTTTGTGAAGGAGCGAGAATATGCGTGTTCTCATTTTTGGGAAAAATAATCACTATAGATCCTTTGTTTAAGAGCAAGAATGTCCATTGACACTTTCTACATAAAAAAGAGCAATGAAGAGAAGAAAAGGTTTGCGTGGTTACTCTCTACACATATAGAAACCACGCGTAAGCCTATTTGAGAGAATGAAGCTACGCGTGGCTACTATTTTCACAAAAAAATGATAATGCAGAATGTTGTCAGCAGAAATATCCTATGCATGGCTACTATTTTCACAAATAGTGATAATGCTAGAAGCGCAAGAATGTTATAAAAAGTTAGAAACTTAGAATTTTTAGGATCTTTTCTTTTTTCTTTTCCACACTCTTAGCGAGTTAGAGAGAGGATTGGGGGGAAATTTAAGGGTTCAAATATAGAGGAATCAGAATTCATGGAGTTCTTCGTTATATTCTCATCTACTCTTTCTTTCTCTTTTTTTTAGGAACATTTTCTAATTTATTTTTGGTTAAGGATTGACGGATCTAATTTATGTATTGTAAATTGATCGTGGATTTGGATATTAAGACTTTAATTGTGTTAAACATTTAATTCTATCCTTAATGCAATTCTTGGATTAGCTATTCAATTGAATTGAACCTAGAGGATTTTCATCAATGGAAGTTGAGTTAATTTCTCAAATCTGAATTGAAAGTCAAGGTTATTGATATATTAGAGATAAGCATTCATGACCTTATGATCTCTTAATTTCCAATGCCCAATGCAATGTTTGATTGATTTACTCCTAAGGAATTAGGGTAGTTAAATGAATATTAGGATCAATTAGTCAAAAAATTAAACTTTGATTAATCTAGTGAAATTGATCATCAAAGAGTTAAGAAACTTAGAGTTTAAATCTCATTCAGTTTTGTAATTGATAAAGAGGTGAAATCAGTTCTAACACCATTCACATATCATCTCATTTATGAACTTTGCACTATGTTTTGCTATTACTTTCTAATTTTACTGTACTTCATTGCTTTTGTCTTCAAATGTTTAAAACACTCCAAATTTCGTTTAGCTCAAATAGTTATTAATCTTATGAAGTGGTAATTGAAATAACTAATCCCTAAGGATGATACTTAAGACTCAAACGAATTCTAAATTTTATAACTTGCTACAACTACACTAGTACACTTGCTAGTTAGTCCTCTCTAAGCTTATGACAAGATTAGTGTGAATAGTTACAGGGATACACTGGGGGTATGGAATATGGGGCCAATTGTGGTAATATGGGAGAAATGTAGGGTAGTGAATGACATTCGCCTAAGTGTACACAATGTATCGGAGAGCGAATACATTACATGGCCTCACACTCATTTCCTGACTAACACCTCTGCCTATACCTTTGCTAAGGGCCCTATATTGTATATGTTGTATTCATGTGCTTGAGAAGGTGCTTAAATAAGAGTGAGAAATATATTGATTATGTGATGGAAATATATATATATGGTGACATTTTGATGTGTTATTATTATATTTGATACTTTACAAAATGTGATATTTGAAAACTGTACATGTTTTTAGTGATGAAGAAGGAACTTATCCTTACAAATGTTTTCAGGGAACAAAGATGATAGACCTACAAAGACCCATTAGGCTATCAGAGTGTTTTGTAGATAGTAGACTTAATTATATATTTAGAAAGTGGTAGCGGTTCTGTTACGATAAGTTTATTGTAAATAATGAACTTGGTGATGTAATTACCTTAAAAATGGATATAGGGTCTAATATCCCTTTTGATTATTCATCTAATGGTAGGATTCATCATAAGCTTAGTTTGCACATATATCGAGGAACAATCTAAATGCTAGACAAGGTGAAATACATGTATAACTTCCATGTCCATGACTGGATGGGTAGACCATGTATCTTTACTTGAGAGCTAGAGACTACCACTGAGGTTGTGGTTGACTCTGGAGACCTCGGAGAAGATGAGAACTTGACTGCAAAGGATGACCATACTTGTTTGGAATTTAGCATAAGGCATGGTTTTATGGTCAGCACAAGCATCCTCCTTTAATCCTTTTACAAATTTCATCTATTCTTTGCTCATTTCAGTAACTTTTTTTTTTATGATTTGACTTATTTCAGCAACAAGGTTTATCAAAATATTACATATTTTAAAATTGGCATTAAAATATTTACATGTCATTGTCAACCTTAAGTGGAAACTTCATCAAAATTATTACAATTCTCAGAATAAATTAAATCCTAATAGAGCAATCCTTCCTTACAACATAATTGAAAATATAATCCTAGGATGAATCAATCTTCTTTATTTTTCATTTTCACTTCCTGAAAAATAATTATAAAGGTGAGTATTCTTTGCCTCACTAAATCTTTATTTTAAAAAATAAGTAAATAATATAGAAAATATTATCTCATACAATATACACCAAAATAAGAACAATTTATTTATAAAATTTTATCCAAAAGTCACCAAGACACGAAATTTTTTAACTCAACCAAATCTGATTATACAATTATTGAATTTATGTCACTTTAATCATTTCAACTTCACTGGATCCATCATTTATCAATACTTTTAGTATTCATGGGCTCCTAAATCTTTGACAACATGTTTTTCCTAGTCATGAAGAACTTACGCTGGTATAGATAGTCGTCGAATAGCCACCACACATGGATACAATCTGTGTGTTATACGGCCCATAGCAAAGGTATAATGAAGAGTGTTAGTGAGGAAATGAGTATGAGGCCATGTGAAGCTTTTGTTTTCAATCATGTACACGTTAGCAAATAACATTCACCACTTTCATTTTCCAAAAATTTGCAAAATTGACTCCTTATTTTATCCCTCTAGTGTATATCTGTAACTATCCATACGGGAACTTGACAATGACAATTTACACTGAAATCTCCTATTCCACTCCTATATCAGTCACTTTTTTGTAACACATATTTTCTGGGTAATTCTTTCCAATTTGGTAATATAAGTAACTTTAAATCCTCATGTTCAAACATTCACACTAATAGTCTTTTTATAATTTTCTCTCACATGCAATCAATTTCACATCATACAAATCAATATAATAGGCCAAAGATCAGACACATTCGGACTCAACCCAATTGTACATTTTAAAAATATGTTGATGTTAAATCACATACCACAGATATATTGCTGAAGATCACACTCTCTTGGTTTTAATAAAAATCATCTATCCTAAAGTTTAACATCTTCTAATTTTTATCTTCCAACACATATATTGTTCAAAATAATAATTTACAATATTAAAAGCGCGTGCGCACACACACACATATAATGAATAACATATTGATGAAAACTTCTTAAAAAATAATTCTTGCTCATAACTTTTACTATAAAACTCTAGGTAGGATGATTCTTAAACAAAACCATAGGTTTTAATGTCAAAAATCTATTTTTGCAATTGATGAATTTTGTTGTCAAGAAAAGTTGGCATCTGCACCTCTGGAAAGTACTGAATACAAAACAATAAAAACAAAGCTTAATTAATTAAGTGAAATAAAAAGCATATGGCAAACAGTTAGCATATGTAAGATTCTTACATTAACAGGGATTACAGTTTGTCTATGCTGCAAAGCATCCCCAATGAATAGACACACATAATATCCACAGTCATCATCATTTGTTTGCTTTGGACACTGTGTGGAAGATAAAAACAAACAAACCAGCATTAACTATGAATGATATACAGTGCAATTTAGACTTAGCTAAAAATTAAAAACATTAAATAAGATATAGTGTTACCTGTACAGTGACCCATTTTGTTTGAGTCATCTTTGTCCTAGAGGGCTGCACTCCCCTCTCTGCTCGATATGTGACAAGAGCATTAACAATGGTGCATGAAAGAAATTAGATACATTATAACCACTTAACATTAATCATAGTTGGTTGACATAAATGAATGCTTACTTATTAAATAGGTTCTGCATTTGTGTTCTGTTCTTCAGCTGCTTGCGTAGAGGGTCCAAATAATACATAGTGTCGTCAGCAGTATTGATGGCAACCAAGACCTAATGTTACCTACCACGAGTATAAATATATGTTTAAGCTTACAAGAATTAAAATTTATATGCTAAATTATAAAACATAAAGCAGTCTCAATCAGATTGACTTACCCAACATTATAAGGTGCAAAAATCAAGTGATCTTCACCCATATAACGCTTTAACATTTCAGCTATATGTTGATGTGGGTTCGGATTGAGCGCTTCATTCATTTCATATGGAGATATAAATGAGAATCTATTTGCCATTGTCCCATGCAAGTAAGCCTCACACAAATATCTTGTATTGCAAAAGTACAATTGAAATTCATTAAACAATATTGAAGGTTGAAGAAGTTATAAATTCACCATGAATTCTTCAATTTAAACTTAATTTACCGTGTGTAAAGGTTAATGCTAGAGGCACTCAACCAATGTCGACGTATGACCTTTATAATGTTTTCCTTCCCCACAATGTCACAAAACTCTTTACCTTAATGCTCACTTGTCAGTTGAATTGTAGCTATATCAATGGCTTGATCACTTCTCACAAACAGCTTCATCATATCCAAGCATGCAGCACCTTGGGCTTCTGCCAACTTTACAATCTCTGATGATACACAACTAGTGCTACCTTTATTGGATGGACCAACAATGGACTCTTTTGAGTAGCTTGTCTCTTTCCCTAACCTTTTACCTGATGAAGGGGCAACCTGAAAAGAGCAATATTTTTTAATTGTAACATCTAGCCTTCCAAAGTATAAAGAAGCTTGTATATATACATACCTTGGGTCTTAAGGTGATTAGAGACAATGGCCAAGCAACATAAGTACCAATGGCATCTCTCAAGCAAATGAGGTTTGCTTGTTTATTTGGGACAGTCAGTCCATAGTCCTCCTCATGTCGTTGCACTACCTCTATAGAAACCTTACCATGCTCTGGAGGAAGATTCATATTATGTAAGGAGTCCCCAGCCACTGTATGATATACTCTACCTCTTGCAACCAGGCGAAAAGATGAGTTCAAGTACAGCAGACAATCATGATCAACCTACAAATGAAAGTTTGTTATATTGCACAAAAATTAAATAAAAAGGGATAAACTAAATGATGATTTACTATAACTTAAATACCTCTGGAATCTCAACAAATGCAATTGTTGTGCAACTGCCTCTATGGCTGGATGAAGGTGCATCTATAGGCGTTTGGGGACAAATGTCTGCCATTGGTTGGATCTGAGGAACAATATTGAAAGGGGGTGGCATACATGGTAGTGGGGAGTGAGTAGGGTTGAATGGCATCTGACCTGACATGAAAGGGGGTAGTCCCTGACCCCCTGTCAATTATGTCACTACATTGGTCAAATACGCCACCCAATGCTTCATGTTTTGTCACTCAGTAAATGATGGATGTGGACGTGATGCTACTTGTTGTTAGCAATCTAACACTAGCAAGTGCACTAGGATTGCAGCAAGTGATGAGTAAATTTAAGATCCAAATATCGTCTCCACAGGGAATTCAGGTTTCAAGTACCACTTCACAGAATTATAACCATTTGAGCCATACGAATTTTGGAATGAGATTTGTAACATATAACAGCAGCAAACTGGAACAATTAAAAGTAAAATGAACTTGCAGAAAACAAGACAATGAACACACAGTTATGTGATAACAGAGGGAGAAACCATAGCTAGGGAATTGCTTCACCAAAACTCCAATGTTTAATCAGTAAAGTTCTGAATTAACAAGCAATTGGAAAGAATGACAATCAGTTTCACTTTATACTATTCAGAGGTTAATTCCTTAACTCAGTGAACCTAACATTCAATTAAACCATTCTAATTCCTTAGATCTAATTCAATTCAATGTTGCTTTAAGTGTAAGAAACCAAAAGATTGCAAGATCAAAGTTCCTTATTCCTAAGAAAACTAAAATCTCGGTGATTGGTTCAGATCTGAAGAACAAATTCAATTTCCATTGACAAAGGTTCCTCTGGATTTAGTTAATCAAATTTCCATTCAATTCACACATGAAGTTCAGAATCAATCACTCAATCTATTCCAAAGCTTGAAATCCAGATCCAAATCAATTCAACATTTCATTTCAGATCTACAATCCCTAACTATGAACGAATTACACAGCCATGGCAGCAGAAGAAGAAAAAGAAAGAGAAGAAGAGAAGAAGAAACTCAGAAACGCCATGGAAGCTTGCTCCACTCCAATTCCTCTTTGTGAAGCTCCAAGATCTGAATCCCCACTCCTCTCTCTCACTTCCTCTAACCAGAAACTAACTAACAAAACTGAAAAAAAGAAAAGAATCCCCGTTTTCGCGCTTCAATCATGTATATATAGAAACCCCAGTTCTGCGCGTTGTCACTTTTCTTCACAAGAGTAACCACGCAGAAGCTTTATGTAGTGCGCGTGTTCACTTTCAAGAGCAAGAGTAACCACGCGCAACTTGCAGAGTTGAAGGCTTCTCTGGAACATTCACTTTTATTCAGAATAGTGGCAACGCAGGAGGTCAAGGGCTGCGTGTGATCACTTTCGTGAGTAATAGTAACCACGCGCAAGCTGTCCTGATACAAGTGCCTCTGGAACGCTCACTTTCGCTGGCGAAAGTGACAACGCGCAGCTCCTCAGGAATAGAGTCTTCTCTGGAACGTTCACTTTCGCTGGTGAAAGTGATAACGCACACTGGCAACGCTCACTCTTGAAAATAAAAGTGATTACGCAAGGCTCTTCTTCTCCTTTAGGCTCTGGAATGATCACTTTCACTAACAATAGTGATCACGCCCAGGCTGCAACCCATAATTCTTGTATTTTGGAGTCCAACATTGCCATTCTTCCTCTTCCTTCCCATTGATTCTCCATTTCCATGACTTTTGCTCAACTTATTCCTTCAAAACAAGATAAATTCCTTAAGAACTAAGCATAAATTCTACAAATGTGAAAATAACTACAAATTAAAATAAAACTTTCAATCATTCTCTTTTTCTGAGTTTTTCTACTTTCTTCATATATTTTCCTTATTAAATGAGCTAGAATTATGCTAAAATATCAGTAAAAATATGGATTCATCACTACTGGCCCAAATGCATCTTTTTAGGTCACCCCATAACCTACATCCCTCACACGACCTGGATGCTCTCTTACACCAAGTGCTTGAGAGAGTATGTCATTTCGGGCTGTTGATTCAGTCTCAGCGTCTGGAGTGACCTGTGAAAGAGTTTCCTACAATAAACATAACAAAATATTGTTGGTCATTAAAGGAGAATTCACCTACAAGTTTCTGTATTTGAAAATACTAACACATTAGACCTAAGTACTTACAAATTGATGGACCATTTTTTGAACTCCTTCATCAACAATGGCACATTGTTTGTTCACCCAAGCAGCTTTCCAAAGGACATGTCGAGGTACAGAGGTCAAATTAGACCCAGATGTAACAATCTATGTAAATTTTCAGATTAAATGCCATCGTTAAAGGTTTAACATAAGGTTGTGAAAAAGCATGAATGGAGTACATTAGACACACATATACATACCAAATCTTGCTCTAACTGAGCATATCCCTTAGCTGACCTCCTGTATCTATAGGACATTCCTTTAGCCCTTTTAGCATTAGCCTCACTTTCTTTCTGAAATTAGGCATTCAGAAACGTACCCAATCAATAACCAATTGTAAATGTGACAGAAATTTGAAGTAATAATTTGTGACAATTTACCTTAAAAGTTTTTGTGCAGCTTTGGTTGACAAAGTCCATCCAGTGATCAGTGACTGTGATGAATATCTGATACTTTTCTGGAGGATAGGGGACACAATTTCCATCTTTGTCAAAAATATGTTTCCTCATCCGTGTGCGTAATGCACGAAGATCCCGTCCAGCTAATGAAAGAACAAAGTCTTTGTGAATAGATTCCACCTCAAAAGTTTGTTACATTAAAAATTAAAAACATATTAGAAACCACATAAACCTTATCCCATGACTTGTCATTTCTGAAAGTGTGCTTGTGTACCTCAACTTGCTCCCAAATGTGTTCTTTAACATTACTAGGGACATTTGTCCAATCACTAAAACTGATTGGCACTGTACTCCTAGTAACAAATCCAATGAAATGTGAAAATATTGATCTGTTAGGGTCAATTGGTTGACCTTTTGCATTCCAGCCAATTTATATGCAAATATAAATTGAGACATACAAATGTTAATATTAGCATAATAGATCTTTGAATATCAATAGATTTGATTGATTGTGGCAATTTACCTATAGCTTTTGTCCGAATTTTCTTGATTTGCTAATGGACTTCAATTTGGTAATTCCTCGATCCTTTTTCTTTTTCGCCTCCGTGGATATATAATTCCCCCACACTTAGCTCTTGCATGTCCTCATGTAAGACACAATCAAGCAAATAAAAACATGTAACCTAAAAAATCATAGAATAATCAAAAAAAATAAACAAATTCTCCAATGAATCCTTAGAAGTGCTGAACTAGGGACACAAGATCAAATAAAGCATCAAGAGTTCTACAACAATCAAACATCCAACTCCCAACCTCTCAAAAATGCAAGTCAAGCATGAAAGATCTCACAAGATGGTGTATACAACTCCCAACCTCTCAAAAATGCAAGCCAAGCATGAAAGATCCAACTCCCAACCTCTCAAAAATGCAAGTCAAGCATGAAAGATCTCACAAGATGGTGTATACAACTCCCAACCTCTCAAAAATGCAAGCCAAGCAATATCATTCAAAGTGTATAGATCAAGCATGAAAGATCTCACAAGATGGTGTATACAACTCAACTCTCAAGTGTATGGTTCAAAGTGTTTCACTCAAGTCATCTCAAAAGACAATGCATTACCATAAGCTTGTTAATCTTCTCCTTCTCCACTACTTACAATCATATGCAAACACAAATCAAGAGGACTTTATTCAATGGTTGTAATGGGGCTAAGGTAAGGGTAGGGAAATATGAGGATATGACAAGATACAATCAAAGAGAATAGGAATAACATTGGTCCTTAGACAAATCAAGCCATAACATACATTATTCTCCTTGGACTTCCTTTTCCCTTCATCAAAATTTTCCATTTTCTTTGTAATAATTTTATTTATTTATTTATTATTTTTTTTCTTCTTTTTATTTCTTTTTCTTCATTTATTTTCTTCTTGTATTCTTTCCGAACCCCCACACTTGAAATACAATAATAACATTAATGAAATCAATGCACTCCCTATTCCCTAAGGTTAGGTATAACATGGTTTTCCACTATAATGTGCTAGAAGCCAAAGAATGGTCCATAAGGCTCATAGGGGCTAAATAAAGGGCAAAATGCAAGGTAAGCTATATGGCCAAGTGGGTAAAAATTTGAAAGAAATACCTCTATCATGTTCATAATTGCATATGAAAATTGTAGACTCAAAGAAGAATCAAAACAAGTTCTAGAATGACAAAATCTAAGAGGGAAAGCATACAAGAAAGAAAAGAATGGCATGAACTTCAACCATCTCAAAAGCTCACAAAGGTCAAGTCTAACATACTCAATCATACAAATCAAAATCAATCACCCAATTCACATATATCAAGAGGAAGAAGCAAGAATGAAATCATGTAGGAACTCTATCCTCCTTAATGACTAATGCCTTAACTTAACAACTTCCAATTCAACAAAGGAAAACAAAACAAAAATAATGCTAAAAAAAATAAAAATATTTATTTATTTATTTTTTATCAATAACCTATCATTCTCCCTCCCACACTTCAATTTTACATTGTCCTCAATGTAATGTATAATAGAAATGTAAGTAAAATATAGTAAGGAAAGGAAGAGGGGAACTCCCTAATTAAGCATAAGTGGCCGCTAGTAAGTAGACCTCCTCAGTGGTCTCCAAGGGTACGTCCTCATGAAATGGCTTTAAGCGTTGGCCATTCACTATGAGTACTTTATCCGTTCCAGGCTTCAAAATCTGCACAGCACCATAGGAAAAATCTTAGTCATGATATAAGGACCAAGTCACCTAGAACGAAGCTTACCTGAAAAGAACTTGAGGTGAGAAACTCAAATGCAAGACCATTATTGAATGCAAAAAATAAATTGAAAACTTCTAAAAGAAAAAAAATTAATTGTGAGTTGTATCCCTAGATATTCCTCCTTTTTCTCATAAATTTGTAGCACTTCATTTAATTGGGAACATGGAAGAAATAGTCGCGGAGGGATTTCCAGTTGCTTCATGAACTTACTAAGCTTATCTTCATGCTCTTCATTTCCTTGATGTGCAGAACATCGTGTCTTGCTGCTGTACCTAGGCTGCTCCCTTGAATATACAATGATATAATATTTATATTTCAACTGTTCAGGAAATGGCTTTAACTCAGATGCAGGGGGCAACTTTAGAAAAGAAGGCAGTGTAAAAATTAGAGCTGAATCTGCCGTGGATGCATCATGATTTACTTTTTCAGAATCTGCAATAGCTGCATCAAAATCACCATAAACATATGTATCAATCTCAACACAGATGCTACATTTTGTAGAATCATTACATGCATCACAAGTAAAAGAATTAGGATAATTGGCTAGATTAGGATAATTAATACAATCTAAAAATTCAGAAAACTCAGCCAAATTATCATCAACTAAATCATTCAACAAATTATCATGAAAAACCGAATGAAATAGAAGAGGAATAGGTTGCTCAAAATTTTCTTCTGCCTCAGTAGAAGTGGTATGAGCAGTAGGAGCAAATTCTACACTTCCTGGGTTGCAATCACTTGTTAGAGTAGTAGCATTAAGATCTTTATCTATTGGTTGCTGCTCTTGCGGGTCTTGAATGGTCTTTCTTAAACTCAAAGTAACATTCTCTGGTTCAACAACTGGTTGTGTAGAAAGATTACCAGGACCTTGAGACTTCAGCTCGTTTACTGCTGTTGCTAACTGACCAATCTGATTTTTCAAGTTTTGAATGGATGCTTCTATTCTTAATTGGAAATTCAGATCGTTAATTGTCATCTCTCTTATCAACTCTTCCAAGGAAGGCTCATTCTTGGAAGGTGCAACATTTTGTGGTGGGGGTTGATATTGTTGCTGCGTAAAATTCTCCCATCCCAAGTTTGGATGACTCATCCAACCTGCAGGCTCATACAATGTAGGACAGAAATCAGTATGATGTTTAGGTGAATTACAAATTTCACACAACATTGTAGCCATTTGTGACAATGTCAACTGCTCGATCAAAGAAGCTAAATCATCTAGCTTGTTCTCTAGTCTTCTATGATCAGCCATATAAAAAATTCTCTGAGCCATAATATCTAAATAAGAATGAAAATAAATAATTTTTTTTCAGAAACCACCAACCAGCCTCCGACTTATTGCCATTGCGTAGATCTCGTCGAGCTATATGAAATGCATATATTACAACAAGAAATAGGAGTTGTATGCAAAAAGTTGTGTCACTTTTAAGTTTGGATAGAGATCTACACGTTCAGATATACGGCCGTGTACTTTTTCGATGAATGCAAAATGCAAAAATGCAGAAACACAACACAAAATGTAGAGAATTGAATGATGTAATACTAAGCAAGGATAGATGACTACCTACTATGCTATTCAAAGGCTACTAAAATACAATGCATAGACACAATTATACTAAATGAAAAATACTAATTATGTAGAATCAGAATTCGATGAAAAACACTAATTATGCAGAATCCTAATTCGATGAAAAATGCTAATTATGCATAATCCTAATTAGATGCAAAATGCAACACAGAATATGCAATGCAATCATACTAACACAAAATTACATAATCAAATAACATCATCATCCCTGGCAACGACGCCAAAATTTGATCGCGAGTGTCGCTCTTGGACAAATTAATAAAAATTGAATTGCATAAAAATTATGTAGTAAGTGGTGCAATCCGGGTCGTCTCCCAACGATGATAATGTTATACGATTATAAAATTTTTAAAGGGGGTTTGATTTATAAAATAACTAATTAGAATCAAAAGTTAAAAATAATTAAAAAACTCTAATCCAAGAATTTAGAAGAACTACGACCACTCTATCACCGGATTCCAAGAAGATGCATCAACCAACAAATTAGTAATTAACATTAAATTTGAATGAAACCTCAATTCAAATTAAGCATTCACACGAGAACCCTCATGCATTCGATTAACACACAATTCGCTCAAAGTTTAGAAACCTCTAGAGCCTAATCAATTTGTATTAATTTAATTCACCAATGTCATTAATCTTATATCTCAAACCTGAAAATCTAATTCACACTCCTTCAAGAATTAATTACATACATCAACCAAATAATATGTAATCAAACAACTGCACAATTATCAATCCAAATGAGGAACTTCAATTCGAAATCATAATTAGCAAAAGGAGAAAGAAGAAAGAGATGAAACAGAATTTGTTGTTGAATAAATTGCAAAATCGATCCTCAAGAGTGTCTCAGCCCTTTTTCAATCCTTGGACTAGATGGAAATCTAAGCCTCCATGGATGGAGGGAAACAAGTCATAAAAGGGGAGAAAAAAAACGAAAACAGAGAAGAGAGGAAGAAGAGAGGAGAGGAGCCAAAAAATTAAAATTCAAAATTCAAAATTCAAAATTTCTGTTTGTCACTTTGTTCTATTTTTTTGGCTATGAAAACGGCCTCTTTTTGGTTCGTGGCCTGATGAAAAATTGTACTCTTGGATTTTAGCTTCAAAACGCCACTTGAATGGGCTTAATCGGACATCTGTGGACTGAGATATGGCCCAAGTACTGCACCTTGCTCAGGATCCGCGACTGCAGCGTTTTGACTTTTTCCAGGCCCAGTTTCAGCTTCTTATCATCGGAATTGGTTTCTGACCTCTACATAGGAATTGTGCACCTTTCTTTTAGCTTTCCTACAAATCAAGAATCACAATTAAAAGAGTTCTACAACTCAAGATATGGTCTAGAAACCAAAATAGTATCAGAATTTACCAAATACTGGAAAAATTAAATAAAGCCCAAATAAAATCCAAACATCATAAAATGATCCAATTCAACCAATTAGGCACAAAAGAGGATTAATGAGCTAGGAATTAGAGGAAATAATGTTATAAAAATCCAATTGATCAATATATGAGGGGGACTTTCATCCATGTTATCTGAAGAAGTCATCTCTGTTAGAAAAAATATAAAGGTTAACAATAATTACATTTCATTTAGGGATAAAGTGAAATCATAAAAACAAATTATATTCAATTCAAATATAAGTAATAGATGCACCTTTTTCTTTTTTTAGGAGCCTTAATAGGTTTCCTATGACCTTTTATTGAATGATATGATGGATTTAACTAAATACCCTCTACATGATCATATCTTGCATAAAAATCCTCATCATTTGTCAATCCTTCTACAATTGAAATATGTTCAACACTTCTCAAAAGATCGTCCTCCACATTAACTTCTTCTTCCGTTAATTCTCCATCGGTGAAAGCATTTACTTTGTTAGACATTAGGACAATTGACCATGACTTGTCAACCGAATCTGAGACGTAGAACACTTGTCGAGCCTGTGATGCAAGGATGAACGAATTATCTTGGTAACCAACCTTTTTAAAAATCGACCCTTATAAAGCCCATATCGTCAATTTGAACACCACTGTTGTTGTCCACCCACTTGCATCCAAACATTGCTACACGAAACTTTGTGTAATCCAACTCCCAAATGTGTTAATGACTCCAAAGTATGACATATTCACATATATTCGATTTCTATCCTTTGCACTGGAGATATGTAATGATTCAGCAACAAGAGTGACCCCACTATTCTGCATTGTGCTTTGGTCGTCATGCTCTTTAGTGTAAAATCTGAACCCATTGACTAAGTAAGAAGTGTATGAAAAAGCATCAATACAAGGACCTTTTGACAACTATCGAATCATTTCTCAAACAGAATTTTTCTTCTGCATCAACTGTTCACCAACATGTTCTTATAGCCATCCAATGAATCGCTGGTTATGTTCTTTTGTGATCCAATTCTCACCTCTGGTAGGATTTCTACGCTTCAGCATATCTTTGTGCATTGTTACATATGGTTCAATTTCAGGGGTATTTTGTAATATATACAAGTGTGCTTGTTCCCACTACAATCTAGGGACTTCTATTTGACAGCAACCACTGCTACCTTCCCCTAAAGTCCTTCCTGTGTGACGTGATTTTGGAATACCACATGATTCAACATTTGACAGGTATTCATTGCAAAATTCAACTGTTTCTTCCACTAAATATCGTTCAGCAATACAACCCTTTGGTCTGCTTCTATTCTTAACATACCCTTTTAAAATCTTCATATATCTTTCAACGGGATACATCCATCGCATATATGCAGGGCCACACAATTTTGTCTCTTCCACCAAGTGAATGGTCAAATGAACCATGATATCAAAGAATGACAGTAAAAAATATATTTTGAGCTCACATAAAGTTTCAGCTATTTGGTTTTGCAAACATGGTAATCTTCGAGGATCAATACTTTGCTACATATTGCCTTGAAAAAGAAACACAACTTCGTGATTGTCACGCGAACCTTTTTGGATAGAATAAACCGTATAGCAATAGGAATTAAATTCTCCATTAAGATATGACAATCATGAGACTTCAATCCTTTTAACTTCAGGTCCTTAAATGATACAAGACTTTAATGTTTCATGAATACCCCTCTGGAACCTTAACTAAATAAAGAGTCTCACATAAAGCACGTTTCTCATTTCTAGATAGGGTACATGTTGTTGGCGGTAAAAAGGTCCACTTTCCCTTCTTCATTAGAGCCAAATCAGATCGCCTTCCCAACTTCACTAAGTCAAGTCTTGAATTGATGCCATCTTTATTTTTTCCCACCATGTTCTATAATGCACCAATCACACTTTCACAAACATTTTTTTCAACATGCATAACATAAAGAAAGTGTCTTATGTATAAAGATTTTCAGTACGGTAACTGAAAGAAAATTGACATCTTTTTCTAACCTGCAGTTGGAATTTGTTTGGGAAAAAAGGTTTTCTGAATGTTGTTTGCATATATTTAACCTCATCAAAGATTTCTTCCCCACTCTTCAAATAAGAACATTGTCGTTCTTCACAACTTCCATTAAATGTTTTTTTCATTTTTCTGAATGGATGATTTTTTGACAACCACCTACGATGGCCCATGAAAACATTCTTGTGACAATGCTCTAGTCTTATGTAATTTGTTTTTTCCTGACATATTGGACATGCACATTGACCTTTGATGCTATAACCAGAAAGATTTCCATATGCAGGAAAGTCATTAATTGTTCTACACAACATTGCCTTGACTATGAAAATCTCCTCTAAATCCGTCATATACTTTTATGCCATTATCCCACAACAACTTCAAATCTTCAATTAAAGGAGACACGTACACATCATTGTCATTTCCAGGTTGTTTAGGACCAGAGATTAACAAAGAAAACATCATATATTTTTGCTTCATGCAAAGCCATGGAGGTAAGTTATACATTATTAAGATCACAGGCCATGTACTATGGGTGCTACTTTGCATGCCATGGGGATTCATTCCATCGGTTGCTAATGCAAAACGTATATTCCTTGCATCAGTTGCAAACTCTTCATGGTTGTCATCAAATTTTTTCCACTGTGGAGAATCTGCTGGATGCCTAAGCTTTCCATCTTTAATTCTGCCTTCAGCATGCCAAGTCATCTGCTTTGCATTTTCTGAATTGCGAAATAGGCGTCTTAACCTGGGTATTACTGGAAAATACCACATGACCTTCACAGGTGTTGATTCTTTCTTTAGGTATCATGATACATTACACTTTGGACAATTCCTTAGTGATGCATACTCATTTTGAAACAAAATGCAGTCATTAGGACATGTATGTATCTTTTCATAGGTCAATCCAATTGAAGAAAGTATTTGTTTAGCATCATATATTCTCTTTGGTAGCACATTATCCTCCGGTAGCATCTTATGTATAGCAAGTCTGTGAAGCTTTTATCAGTCCATCCATTCAAGGCTTTTAAGTTATACAGCTTTAAAACAGAACTCAATCTTGTGAACTTTGTACATCCATTATACAATGGTATTTTTGCATAATCTTTCAGCCTCTCAAACATCTTTGGACAATCGCTAAGATCTTTTTCAACAACATTTGGAATTTGTTCAACATGATCACTGTCATTTGTTCTAAATGTCTCTGAGTAATTGACCCTTGATTTCATGTTAGTTGATGTACTTCCACGTTGTATCTTACCGTGCTTTGTCCAACAACTATATTTTTCATCTATCCCATTGCACATTAGATGTTCTTTCAATTCTTCCGCATTTACTTGTAACATATTCAAACAACACCAACAAAGACACGAAATAAGGTTGACATTAGTTGCATGCTTAATCACAAATCTAATAAACTCTTTGACTTTGTCTTCGTATTCTTCACTTAAACGATCAGCTACCATCCAACTTCAATCCATATTTGCTCCAACTATGGTTACGATCGTTATAAATGTGAATGTTTTATTAACTCTCAAATGGTAGGGCCCTATCCCATTTGAGAACAAACTTTTTTCAACCTTAATTAACAAATGCTACTTAAATATTGTATTTTTAACTTGACAAAATTTGGGCAGCATTTCACATTAGTCTCCTAGTACACAACTTGAATCTGAGATGATTTACCTCAATCAAACATGCACCAAAAGACAATGAGAAATGCTTCTAACTCAAATTTGTTCAAGTATTAAATACAACATTATGAGAAGGAAATGTTAACTAATGACTAAATAAGTTTGTTCACAAACTGTCCAACTTGGACAATTTGAGATTGAAAATAATGATATATTAAATCATTATTTTCAATCTCAAACGAGAAACTATGGTTTCACTCAATTTTAGATTTCAAATCATACCCTACAAAGTTTCATCACTAACAATAATCATGCATTCATAACATTCATTAAGACAACATCAATTTGATTCATACACAGACGAAATATACATTACGGGGGCAAAACAAACAACAATATCTTGTTCAATACATAAACTTATTTCAATTCCCAGAACAACATATATAACAACATGTTCCCTCCTTTTTATTTATATTGGAATAGAAAAAAATTATAATTTCTTATAAATTTTAATATACTGTGATAAAAGCACAGTTGATTTTTTTTCTTATTTGGTTTTCACTTCCTTCGACAAATTATAACTTGCATTATAACTATCTAATATGTCTTAATTTCATGCTCTGTCAAGCAGCAATGATAAACTTTTACAAAATAAAAAACTAATTTTTTGTTCAAATAAACACAACAACACTAACTTGGATTGAACAAAGTTCCACTAAGTCGCAGTTCAGCTGAAGCAAGTATGGAGGACGGACCTTTGTAACTGTTCAACAACAATATTACAACTGCGTTTCAGTGAACAGAGAGAATGAGAGAGTGCAATGTCCACACATTGCCAGAAAACAAAGAAACGATTATGAATATACCTTAAAATTGACCCTGCGATGTCGACTGTGCTTGTTCTTCTGCAAAAATTTCTCACAAAACACTGAACATAGACAAATTTGAAGTACAGAAACTTGGCGGGGCGACAGGGATAACCACATTAGGGATTAGGATTTTAGTTAAAAATACAAGATTAGAGAGTGGTTAAGAATTAACCGCTCTCTAATGTACACCTTTCAGAGCGGTTATTTTTAAACCGCTCTCCAAAACAGAATTACGAGAACGGTTACATATGAACCGCTCTCATTAGTACATATTAGAGAGTGGTTCCTTATGAACCGCTCTCATAAGTGTATATTAGAGAGCGGTCCCATAGGAACTGCTCTAAGAACTTAAATTTGGAGAGCGGTTCGGGCGGAACCGCTCTCTTTGTGTTATATACAAAGTGGTTTTTACTAATCGCTTTCTAAGTTGGTGCTCCAAAAGTCAATTTCTGGCGTAGTGTACATTAGTCAGATTCATCAACACTGTAGGTAAAACATAAATATTTATATCAATAACATTTTATAGATGTGAAATTATTAATCTAACAGTTAATTTGAAAGTTTTTATTAAATAAATTAATAATATAAAATTTTATATTCAAAAAAGTAAAATATATTTTGTTGCATTACTTTATTTTAGTAAATGATATATTTTAAAAATATAAGTATTTGATGTTAACTAAATATATATATATATATATATATATATATATATATATATATATATATATAGAGAGAGAGAGACGTGTGTGTATGTTGATTAAGTGAAACTAAAAAGGAACGGAAATTTCAACTTTTTGATTATGAAGAAAGAACCGCAAAAAAATAAAGTGCAAGATAATTCTTGCGGTCAGGAGTAAAGGACCATAGGGAATAGTTATTCTTTGTCTGCGGTTTTTAAGTGCAAAAATTTTACAACCATTGCTTGTGGTTACCTTTATTAACCGAAGAGAATAACCTTTAATTTTATCCCACTTAGAATTCCCTTAAAACCAATTGATTAAATTTTAATTCTCTCTTCTCTTCTCCTCTTCTTTCTGTGTTGCTCATTGCTGTAAGTGCTCAGTTTACCTTTTTTCGTGGTTTTGTTGTGTTTTGCTCACTTTTCATTCTTACCTATTGTTAATATTGTTGCTATGATTTTGTTGCATGTTCATGTCCTTCATTAACAATAATAAAAGGATGGGATAAAGTGAATTAGCCTACAATTTCTCCATGATTATGGACAAGAAGAACGAAGGAGTCGTGAGACAAACAACAGCAAAAACTATAAACAACTTCGTCTCACTGGAGATAAGTCATTAATGTAACCAAAATTCTCAACATGCTCATAGGCCGAAAAGGCAACTTATTGTCCCATCGTGCCGCGGTTGCCCACTTTGTATCCCACTCGCAAATACAGGATAAATTGCTATTGCCTAATTTTTATAGTTTATTTTAGAGACTAACAAATTTAAACACAACTGAAAATAATATATCACGATAATAAATATCAACCGTTGATCGATTTATTACTATATATCTAATGGCTTAAACGTCCTTATGTCAGCTAACTGACCGTAGACACCACCAAAGTAAGTTAGAAATATATTATTCGGCATCTTAAATGCGCCCTGAAAACCCTGGAAGCGGCGTCACGAATATTGGATTTGTTGATACGATTATGTCCATTGTCAAAACGACATTGTTTTAATCACCTGTCTGGTGTCAACAATGTGAGTTATTTGGCTACTTCAACACCCCTTGGCTCTAATTTTGGGACTCTGTATTGTAACTTTAAAATATTTATTGTGACTCTTTATTCAAGAATTTTTATTAAAATATTATCACTTATTAATTGATCAACTAATAAAAAAATATTTTATATAGAAATTATTTCAGAAAACAGTGGTAATAAATATTTTAAAATAACGATAAGCTCAAAAACATTGTAACTATTTAGTTAATTAAACTCGAAGAAACTTTTTATGAACTCTACCGAAACCTTCTTAAATTTTATTTTCTCGATTTACAGAAAACTCTATATATAGTGGAACACTGTCATTTTCCCTATCTTATCGCAAATTTAAAGGCATGGCTTTGTACAACACAAAGCCGGTTCTCTTGTTGCTCATTCCATTCCTTATGCTGCATAAAAATTCCGAGACATCTTTCGAATTCTCCAACTTTTCAGGGCCATACACAAACACCATTATTACCTTCCAAGGCGATGCCTTTGCCTCACACGGTTCTATACAACTAACAAGGGTCCAAAACGGTTCTATCATGCCCTTCAGTAGTGGCAGAGCCGCCTATGCTCTGCCAGTGCGACTTTGGGATGCCAAAACCCGAAAGATGGCGAGTTTCACTACCACCTTTTCTTTTGTTTTATTGAATGCTCCAAATGTTGGAGATGGAATAACTTTCTTCATTGCACCGTTCCACTCTCACATACCCCAAAATTCAGACGGTGGGTATCTCGGACTCTTCACTCCCAATTCTGCTTTAAGAAAAACAAACCAAAACCAAATAGTTGCCGTAGAATTTGACACGCACCAAAATGATTGGGACCCTGACTATCTTCACATAGGCATTGATGTTAATTCCATTGCTTCGGTAAAAACAGTTGAGTGGCAAAATGACAATCTTGGGTTGGAAACAGTGTTTGCCACCGTAAGCTATGAGCCCTTGACACAAAATTTAAGCGTGGTTATTAGGAACGGACCAATGGTTAGCCTCTCCCAAGTGATTGATTTGAGGACCGTTTTGCCAGAATGGGTCAGCGTTGGGTTCTCCGGCTCCACAGGACTGTTTGTTGAAGTACACAAGATTCAATCTTGGAGTTTCAGTTCTAGCTTCGATTAGGACATTGGTGTCTTGTTAATCACGAATTAACTTAAGCCATCTTTTTTATATATAGTTGTATTTTGCTTTCGGCATGGGTAGAAATTTTCAAATTTTTTTTATGGCAAGTGTAAAACCTAATAAAAACTGTTGTTTACAGAGAAATGCAAAAATGTGAAAAAGACCCGTTACTGCTTCGTTAGTTACATTTCATAAAGAATAAAAAAAAATTAAAATAAAAAAGTAGAAAGGCAAAAGCAACAAAGCTCTTGAAGAAAGAAGCTGTGAAGTTAGTAATTGGTTTGACAAATACATCAAACTTTTTCGGTAGTTCATGAAGACATTAGACTATTGTTTAGGCAAAATGGGAATAACCATATCACAGTAGAATTAAAGAAGTATAATCTTTCATCTTTTGGGTCTTGTAAGGTCAATATTTAGCTATAGAGGCTTCGCCGGAGCTTCATTATCTTCTCGGATGTCATCACCTCCCATTCGATGGATATAAATTGCAAGCTTACACAATAATTGATAAGAGCGTAAATGAAAAAGGCTATCAATATATTCTCTAACCCTAGGAGCATTCGCAATTTGTTTTAGTTTTTATTCAAAAAGATAACAAACCAGCACTTATGCGATTTAGTTTATTTCACTTTGAATATAATTTAAAATTTAAATTAAATTGCAAAATATCAGTTCAGTTTGGCTTAATTTTTTTGTTTTTTATTTATTATTGGCTTATTTTATTTTTTAAATTTTATTTATTATTATATGAATTTTAATTTATTTTTAATTAAAAATAAGTAGTAGCTCAAAAATTGAAATAATTTTGTTAAAAAAATTAAAAATAGAGAAAATAAATTATTATTAAAAAAATAAAATTATAAAAAATAAATTATTGATAGAAAAATTATTCAATTGAGAAAACTAAGAAGAATATAAAGTAAATAGAAATGACGCAATATATATTTTTAGAATGTTATAATAAAATTAACTAAAAAATAATTTTATATGAAAATATAATATAAATTTGGTTTAATTTTAATAATGAGAACTGAAATTGAAGCGAACTGTAATATAAAATATATTAATTTTTTTTTTTCAATTTTTAGTTTGATCAATTTTTTATTTTATTAGTTTTTTATTTTTGTAAATCAGTTTAGTGATTTGAAAATTGTTTTATCTGATTCTGGACTCTAGACATGCGAAATATAGATGAATTTTACAAGGTGACATATTTCATACTTTCTGTTCATTTAGATATCGAAACAAATACACTAATCATATTTCATATATTATCACATAAATAAGTTATATTAATTTAACGATGTAAAAGAAATTGATATTTTGGAAAAAAAAATTATAAGTCAGAAAATTTTAGAAATAAAATTTACAATTATAATAAGACTAATTTAACCTCTTTGACTTTATAAATAATTTTGATTAGCCAAAAGACTTGTATTACAAAATTCTATGGTTTCTTAAATGTTTGAGACCTTGGACTAAATCACCATGAGTTGGTCAATTGCAACTAAGCCTAAGAACTTAGTTTAATTGGTGGAACAAAATAGTAGAAAACTTAACTAAAATTTATTGATTTGTCAAAATTTTAAAATATAAGACCAACATATTATAAACTAAAACATGAGTCATAAAACAAACAATTGAACAGGAAAAGAGTAGCAATTACATGTCCAAATTCAATCAAAGTAATTTAAAAGTTCAACCAAACCAAGTAAAAGAGAACATTAACAAACTTTGAACATAAAATTCATATAGTGTCTCTAAGAATTTGAAAGGGAGAAATGAGCAGAAAAATTCAAGAAAATACTAAGAACTTCAGGGAAAAAACAAATGTAGAGAATGAATTCCCTTTCATAGAGAGATGTGTGCTAACTTTTAGATTTTCTTGAATGTATAAGCTCTTAACCGCTAAGAGTTGTATAGATTCAACTTAAGAGATCCTAAACCTCAACAACTAAGTTCTATATGCTCATGTTATTATTTTAAAGATTTTTAATATTTTTGATATATTTAATACATGCATATGATTCTTGGTGCTTTAAATTTCATGTTCAATGGATAATATGCTTTAAACTTGTATTATAATCACACATAAATGTGAGATTGAAGTGTTTCTATCGAAATTCAAGTTTTCTTTTCAAATTGCTAAATTGAAGAAAAAAATCATAAATTAGTGGACATGATATTTTAGAATTTATTGATATTTTTGTTTGAATTTTTTAATGCTAAATTCAAAGAATTAAAAGTTTAGAAATATTAGGACCATAAAGCAACCATGGAGCACAAAAGTTTTATTAAAAAATAAAGAAAAATTAAGAAACTTGGCATAGAAAAAGCATGACAAGTTGATTAAGACAAGTAAACACTAGTAACCATTTAATTGAATGTTTATTGATGATTTTACTTGGAATTTAAATTTTGAATATGTTTATTAATTAAGACAAGTAAACATGGGATGTTCAAAACTTTTCCATAAAATTAATTATATAATTAATCATTTAATTATAGTTAATTATGATGATTTGATTGAAAATAATGTTGAAATAATAAAATAAAAATAAATTAAAAACAACTAAATAAATAAAATAATACATAAAAATATTACAAAAGTTTATAGCATTCATATAAAACTTAGTGAAAATTATGGAACTGAGTAATAATTGATTTTTATAAATAATGAATAAATAAAAAAATAAAATTTTTTCATCCTAAAAATTTTTAAAATGAGAAAAAAAAAATTAAAATGATTATAAATAAATAACATGTTTAGAAAGTGTCTAGAAAAATTTACCGAATTAAATTACGGCAAATGAATGTCAAATCAGAATTTAAAATAACAAAAAAAACTAATTATTTTAAAAGACTAAATATCCTTAAATTATTTATTTAATTAGGTTTTAAAATAATTTATTTACAAACACTTACATGTAAGATACACATTACCGTGATAGATAATAATAAAAATTGAATAATTTTTTGTTTTTAATTATATATGATTAGAAATTATTATTATTAGCATTAAAAAATAATTAATGATTAGTGTTTAAATTCTTATGATATTTGTATTATGCATACTCTAACAAAAGGTAAGGTGCTACAAATTGTCTTTCAACGATTTACTTGAATTATCTTTTTTTGATGTTGTAATTGTGGAATTTGCATTATTTAGAGAATCTTTACTATTTTATGAATCAAGGCAAGACATTAGTACAGATTATCTTCCAATGATTTACTTAGATTATCTTTTTTTGATACTGTAACTGTGAGATTTGCATTATTTAAGGAATCTTTACTATGCTTAATATAGTTACCCATGTGAAAATTAATTTTTTAGATATGGAATGGGTTATACACCATGTAGGGAAGGCAATGGGTAAAGTACCCGATGGGCACCCGCAAAATTTACCCACAATGGGTAGGGTATTTACCCGCTATATGGGTACGGGTATGGGTATGGGTAAAAACCCGCAAATTTTAATGGAGATGGGTGCGGGTATGGGTATCTAAGTACCCACCCCTCCCCATACCCGCATATATATATATATATATATATATATATATATGCTTGAACTTTATTATACAATTATGAATTGAATTTTTGTATTATTATATTACTTATGTGAAGTTATATAAGATTAATATAAAAATATATTTAATAATAAAGTAAACCAAAAAATTTATTTTGGTTTATATTTTTAATAGAAAAATTTATTTACTATTTTATATCATTTAATTTGGCTAACACAATTTAATTATTACATAGTTAATATGAGATTGACTTTTTTTAAAATATTATTTATATATGACACACATAAAATATTTTTTACACAAATATTTTTGTTAATAAAATCATATTGATGTTTTAATCATAAAGTGAATGATAAATAATAAATATATTATAAATATTTTATAAATTTTACAATCACCTATTATTACCGTAAACTAATTATTTATTAATAATATTTAAATTTTATTTTTATATTTTAATTTAAAATAATATTTTTCTATACAACATATGTATTACAAGTACAACTATAATTTATTGAATCTAAATAATATTATTCTTACTATTTATTCACATTCAAAGAAGTTTTTGAAAAGATATGAATATAAAAAATTATTGTTAATTTTTATTTGTTAATTTTTTTAAGATAAAAAAGTATAATTTTTTTAATATACACGTATATTTCTTTATTATAAAATTTTATTGTAACTATTTATCTTTTATTCAAATTCTTTTTTTTTAAAATTTATATACATTAGAAATATTTAATTCACTAAAATAATTTTTTAAAAATTTATATTTTTTATAAAATACTTTCGTATAGTATATGAGTTAAAAAATACTAGTATTAATATATATATATATATATATATATATTAATTATATTATATTATTTTAATTAAATCTATTATTTTTCTTACAATTTGAAATTCAAAAGTTAAAAAAAATATTTTATGTATCAATTTTCTATTGTTAGTATTGAACTTCTCTACTCTAACTCTATTCTCATTCTCAATGTCTGTCTCACTAAAACTTAATAACTATGAAATGTTATTCATGAGAGTTAGTTGTTAATGCCGTCACAAGAGGTTACTAAGTGATCCCACACGAAGGGACAACCATTGTACAGATCTATTTCGTTATCGTTCTGACATTACTAATCAATCAAATCTCACACAAGATAGGATTATCACTGACAAATAACTTGTGTGTTTAATTTTGCTTATTATTTCTAAGCATTTTAATTTAGAAAATTATTATATTAAGATACATTTAACATTTATGATCTTTGAATATTTGTTTTTTTATCTATATTTGTACCTTGTTCGACAACTACATATTGAATTTTTGTATTATTATGCTACTTATGTGAAATTATATAAACATATTTTTCTTTATAAATATTTTTTTCTCAAACAAGCGCGGGTAATGGGTACAAGACGGGTATGCGGGTACCCAGAGGGTACGGGTACGGGGATTAATGTTCATACCCATGCGGGTATGGGGCTGGGTACGGGTATTTTTTTAAAATGCGGGTATGGGGATGGGTACTATAGTACCCTACCCATACCCTACCCATTGCCATCCCTAACACTGTGGAGAAGCATGACCTTGGAGTTAGATGTTGTGCAAAGTCCAAAATGATCTAGGCTCTCTACTCGATTATTGTAGTGTTGAGCATGTCTAACAGTACTATCCTAACCTAACTAACGTGGACAACTATCATAGCCAAGTGGTAGAATGTCTTGATTTATATTAATTGAGTACTTCTAGAAGGTATAAATTGTACACACCATAATAACAGAGAACATGTCACTCTTTCATTATCCAATTATTTTATTGATAATCAAATGGTATTCATTTATATATGAATTATATTATTGCTCTCTATTTGTTATTTGTTTGTCTGTATTTTAATTTTATAAATTGGCCAGTGTAAAGACGCCAAGTAATTGAGCGAGCATATTTATTTCTATAATTTATAACAATGTATGAATCTAGATAGTTATTCAATGGGACATGTAAAATTTTATAGATAATTTATTGAATTTTGACAACAGTAATTATAGTGTTATGTTTCTGTATGTTAGATTTATAAATAATTGTAGCTAAATTTCAATTCGAACAATGTTTTCTATTAAATATATGTTTTTGTAAAAAATAAATATTCTATTTTTTGTAATAAATTATTTACTAAATATAAATTTTAGAGTAAATTTAAGATATCACATCATATACAAGAACAAATATATTAAAAAAGTTAAACTCTAGTTGTACATGAATTATTATCTAATTGAATCAAACTTATAAGTACATGAATTATTATCTAATTGGATCAAACTCATAAGTAATGAATTAGGGTATAGAACCATGCTGATCATATTTTTCTTTTTATAAAAGAATATGAAATACGTAACCTTAATTACATGTGGTTATATTTACTTGCAAGGATTTTGATGGATTAATGTATATGTATGCATGCTTTAAAATATGAGCATGCTCTCACAAATTAAAATTTTAAGATATTTTAACAACTTTTAACTTATAAACATACACAAGTATGAGGTGTTGCTCAACTCGCAATACCAACACCATGAATCTCTTTATCATCTTCTTCATAACTTTCATCTATTTCTTTACCGCCAAATCTGATTCATTATATCACTCTTACAAAAATTATAGTTCATCTGTCTCTACACTAACAAAGTTTACTCCTTCCACAACCCAAGATATATTTTTTACACTTTTTTCTTCATTTTTTTTCTTAATAATGTAACCTCTCATTTTATTTTTTTTATGTTTATTAGTATTTTGTTCATTTGAATGTAGACTATTTATTTAACATGTCATACAAACTCAAATTTCAATGCAATAAAGAATTGAAAAAGAAGAAATTTCAAATTTTAGACAAACAAACTCGAGTTTCAATGAATCAATTTTAATTTGTTAAAAGTATTAATAAAAAAATTTCAAATGTTAGATCCATGATTTCTAAAAATTACTTTGAAGAGCAATTACAGAAATCATTATTTAAGTGACACTGAAAATACATTTATGGTATATTTTGCATGATACTATTTGTTATAACGGTTTAAACTACTCTCCAAAATAAAATAAAATTGTTATCTAATGGCTTTTTTTTTTTGCAGTAAACAAATAAAGTGAGCGTTAAATAAAAGTAGGATAAACTCGTTATAGGCAAACTCATCGCATTTGGCATTTCATGCATGTCTTATAGAAACTGTATTATTATATTTTATCTATTTTTTATTTTCCTTTCCTAGCAAGGTATCATGTTTTATTAGTTTGACAAATGTTAGAAACATGATATTATAGAAATATATCATAATTCCGTTGTCTGAAGGTGTCTACATGAGATGCCCCCTGAAAATAGATTTCTAATGGAATTTTTTTAATTCATAGTCATAGTTACTCTTTTATTTTATGAAAGTTATATCCCGTTCTCTCTTATTTTGCTTACAATATAAATACAGCCCATCTATACTAAATTTTCTATTTCATGCAATAATTATTTGTCATAAAATTTAAATTTGTGCAATCATTTAAAAAATTTTAAATAACTTATTCATGTTACAAAAAACTATTTAGCTCAAGTGATAATGGATTAAATTTTCTCAATTGTATTCTTGCTCAAGCGAGAAATCTCTCACTCAAGCGAAAATTTGCAACAGAAATGGGTAACTCGCTGCCGTGTTTTCGCTCAAGCAAAAATACCCTCACTCGAGTAAAAATATCAGCAAAAAAGTAGGAATGTTTGTCTGGTTTTCTCGCTTTAGCAAAAATGGCTTCGCTCAAGTGAGAATTTGCGAGTTTTAAAGGGTATTTAAGGAATCTTCACTCTAAAACTTGTATTGCGAGTTTTAAAGGGCATTCTCGCTGTAGCGAGAAGGTCCTGGGCATGTGGCGTGCATCTGTTGCCTTCTCGCTACAACGAGAAGGCAACAGAGAGAGGGTATTTTATGGGTGCAGTCTCGCTGTAGCGAGATTATACAGAAACCAGAGTGCAATTTCCTCTGATATTTTTGCTGCAGCGAGAAGAGGTTTCGCTGCAGTGAGAGATGCCTCGCTGTGGTGAGAGTATCGCGAATCTTAGGGTATTTGAGGGGCTTAAGGTTCGAAAAATTCATTTCCCACTTTTCCTTTCATCCCTTCTTTAATTTTCTCAACCTTCAACACTTTTTCACCAATTAAACTATCACCAAAGTCGTTTGGCTGCAAGATTGAAGGTTGAGATCACATTTGGAGCATGTTTAGGTAAGTTCTAAGAGCTAGGTATTAGTTTTTCGTCCCTTTCTTCGTTTTCTCCAATTTTCTCGGAGATTTTCAATGTATTTAGGATAAAGCACCGTGTGGGGGATATTTTCTACCATTAATTCGGATTGGGTCTTCATTCCTAGGTAAGGGGGGACTTTACTGTATCCCTTGGTGTTTAGATTTCGTTTATGTTGCTAGATAGTGGAATGTGGTTGAGATAGAACATAGAAAAATATGTGTTTTAATGGAAATTTTGTATGAAGCATGATGTGGTACTTATTGGGTGATGTATGTGATTAAATGGTTTGATTGTGATGAAAATTTAGTGTGGAATAAAATGTGATTGATTGTACGTGCTGACATGCCATTGGTTGATGATGAATAATATGAAATAGGTGAGAATATGTGTAAATGCCATGTTAAGTGTGATTGTAATTGTGTTTGAAATGTTGGAAACTATGAATGGTTACACCGATACACTGGAAGTGTGGAAGATAGGGGCGGTAGAAATAACTTAGGGAAGAGAGGGTGGTGGTGACACTAATAGTGAGCATAGGTGCAACACGGGCCACACACTCTCCTTCTAACTCAGTCTCTGTCTAACACCTTCGCTAAGAGGCCCGTCACCGCACACGTTATATCTGTGAGGCGAGGGCTAACCGACGGCCAATCATTATGTGAAACTGAGTAAGTCCATGAGGTTAAGAGCATCAAGAAACTGTGATCGTAGTGCCACAGTGAACGTGGTTATCGTGCAATGAGCGTACGTGGGGAGTTGTATGTGGATTTTTTTATGGTGTAGTGAGCACACCTGTATGTGAATTGGAGTGAAATTTTGAAAAATGTTACTTTGTGTTTGTTTGATGCTTGATTTGAATTACGTTAGTAAATGTGTGAAATGTGCAAGATGAGTCTCTGTTCTTGTGTGTAATAATATAAAGTATTCACCCTTACATTTATTTTTCAGGTAACGAAGACGATCAGCAGTAGGCTCAGTGAATAAGAGGGATAGAATTGCTATAGGACTTAGAAAACCATTCTTTGGAAATTTGTGATGTATTTAAATTGGTCTTATAGCATTTGTTTTGTCTCAAACTTATAAGCCTCCTTATTTTGAAATACTTTATTGAAATTATGTATTGAAAACTGTTGAAATAAAATTTTTATTATTCCCATTCATTGTAAAATTAATTTATTTAGAAAATATTTGGAAAGTAAATTAAGGTGTTACAATTTTGGTATCAGAACAATTCATCCAAATCAGACTGGGGTATTCGGGTTGAAGGGTCCAAGGTATGTGTTGATGTGTTTTTTTTACCTTAATTATAAATGTTGTTATTGATCTGATGTGCTAGAATGTAGTTTGTTGAATTGTTTGTTAGATTATATTAGAAATGGTCAGTAGAGGTAAAAGGGTTGGACCAATGACCTCCTAGAGCGAATAACTCAAGTTCTAGAGGCCTTGGTGCATAACCAAGATGCGAAACTGATTGAGTATAGAGGGCTGTCTGCCTTCACTAGACATAACCCTCCAAAATTCGAGGGAAATTTTGATCCGGAAGGAGCCCAATGGTGGGTGTCGGACGTGGAGAAGATCTTCCATGCGATGGGGTGCAAAAAAAACACAGAGTCAACTATGCCACATCATGTTATATGGGGAGGTGAAAGACTGGTGGAGGTTTACCAGTTAGACATTGCCACAAAAGGGTGGCTATATTCAGTGGGAATCATTTAAGGCGAGCTTGATTGCGAGTGTCGCACTCAGACAAATTAATAAAAATCAAATTGCATAAAAATTATGTAGTAAGAGGTGCAATCCGAGTCGTCTCCCACTGATGATAACGTTATATGATTATAAATTTAGAGGGGGTTTGATTTATAGAATAACACTAATTAGAATCAAAAGTTAACAAGAATTAAAGGCTCTAATCCAAGAATTTAGAAGAACTACGACCACTCTATCACTGGATTCCAAGAAGATGCATCAACCAACAAATTAGTGATTAACATTAAATTTGAATGAAGCCTCAATTCAAATTAAGCATTCACACGAGAACCCTCATGCATTCGATTAACACATAGTTCGCTCAAAGTTCAGAAACCTCTAGAACTTAATCGATTTGTGTTAATTTAATTCACCAATGCCATTAATCTTAGATCTCAAACCTGAAAATCTAATTCACACTCCTTCAAGAATTAATTACATACATTAACCGAATAATATGTAATTGAACAATTCCAAACGAAGAACTTCAATTTGAAATCATAATTAGCAAAAAGAGAAAGAAGGAAGAGATGAAACTGAATTTGTTATTGAATAAATTGCGAAACTGATTCTCATGAGTGTCTCAGCCCTTTTTCAATCCTTGGACTAGAAGGAAGTCTAAGCCTCCATTAATGGAGAAAAACGAAAGGGCCGATTAGATGTTTTAGGTGTGGGAGGCCACACATGTTAAGGGATTGTCCACAACCATGAACCAACTATGGCAACTGCAAAAAACTAGGACACACCGCTAATGTGTGTTTTGCTGCTCCTAAGAAAAGTGATAGTACGAGCACAGCCCAGAGGCCTGAGTCGAGAGGGAATACAGGGCCAAGCATGGGACTGAAGTCGAGCATTCTTGGAAGGGTGTTTGCTATGAATGGGGTAGAGGCTTCACAATCTAAGAGCTGATTAGAGGTAAATGTGTTATTAAGGGCAGACTATTAGATATATTGTTTGATTCGGGTGCCATGCACTCCTTTATTTCTATGGATTATGTGAAGTATTTGGGTTTGTCTACAATGGAATTATCTTGTAATGTTGTGGTGACTACCCCTATGGGTAAGCTAGTTGTAACATCCTGGGTGTGTTTGGGATGTTCGATAATGGTGCGTGGAATGGACTTTGAGGTGGATTTAATCTATTTACCTTTCTCCCAATTAGACGTGATTTAGGGAATGGATTGGCTAGCTGCCAACCATGTGTTGCTAGATTATAGAGAGAAGACGTTGATTTTTAGTGCGTTGTGAAACGTCCCTATTCCTAATAGTTCAATCTCCATTATCTGATACTTCTTAGGAAAATACCCAAGTTTTTTTTATAACATATATAAGAGTCAATTATGTCTAAAACATCAACTAACTCTTTTACACAAAAGCACTAATATCATACATTGGCCTAATATTTTAGTGCTCAATAGATTACAAACCTTCTAAGTTTCATCTTGCCATTCAATTAATTACATCATAACAGAACCGAAGGTCTACATAGCGACCATTAAAACAAATCACTAAACATATAACTAGTTGCAACAATCTTAAGCTACTCCCTAGTTAGCTCATCCCCTACTCCTTTGGTAATTAGAACAGAGTCATTCTGTATCCATAACATTGTCAAAAGACACAAAACAAAGAAGAGGGGTGAGTACAAACATTCATAAACAATAATACAAGGTAATATATATGCTTAAATAAACAAAACATCATTCAGGCATCAACGATATCAAGCATCCCTATACTTGTGCTTAAATGAACAAAGCAACATTCAAGCATCTAGCAACAATCATTCAATTCAAGCATCAAGCAACAATCATTCTATGTCTTTTGTCCGTGAATTCTCCATGAAGTAATTAATTAATTATCCAACATTTTATTTTCAGGTTAAGATTGGGAGTTGTGTGTGCAATCTAGCTAGTGTCATAGGTACATCTTCTCTCTTTACTAGAGATAGAACATAAGTGCACAATTCTTATTTTATGATCACTACCAGCAGTCCACACTCAAACCAATCTTTGTATGCTCTAGTTTCTGTCAGGATAGGCTAGCAAAGTTCCCACTGCCTACGACACAAGTTAGCTAGACTTGGTCTCTTGTAAGTCTTGGGCACTCTCATATCCCCTATAGTAAGACCAACACTATTTGCTCCTTGCCTGTACTATGGCGTATTCAACATCTTTCACAATCACAAATGTAAATAATATCATAGCCATTAATTGTCCAACAGGCACATTATAACATCTCTATTTCAAGAGAACAATCAATTACATGGACATGGCTAACAATCAAAATTTTTCAGATTTCATGAACTAACTTGTAAAATTCATAACTAATTCGATACAAGTCCAAACATCATGAAATCACCAAGGTTTTATTCCTTTAAATGTCTATTATAATATAAAATTATAGTCAAAATACAAAAGCTTCCAAAGAATTAATCAAGTTTCAGTTTACCTCTACTGTTCTCAGATCATTTCACTAAACAACTAGCATATTGTAAAATTCATAATAAATTCAATTATCATCCAAAAAACATGAGACCAGTGATATTATTCTCATTAACATGTCTATTTTGATGTAAAAATACTTCCAAAATAAAACTATTCCCAAACATCAATTCGTGCTTTAATTTCTCAGTTCATATCACAGAATAGCACAATTTAACAACAACATATTAGAAAGATCATAAGTTATTCAATTCATCACCAACATTCATGAAACTAGTGGCATTATTTCAATTTGGTTATCTAGTTTCACATAAAAATATAAATAAAAATTTATAGCTGTCAAATTCCATAGTAAGTCCTAAACATTCTCTGTCACTCTCAGTAACATACTTCTCAGAATCAATTAAATAGAAAAGTCATAACTATTTTATTTTAAGTCCAAAATTCATCAAAACAGTGGGAATATTTCTCTTCTAGTCTTTATTTTCATACAAAAATGATAATAAAATAATGCCACTTATACATTTTAAAACAAAAATCATAAGTATTTAAATTTAACTTCAATTTAAGCAAACATAGAGAGAATATTTTACTTATGAAGTCTAATTTTGTAAAAAAATATAAAGAAAATAATATTTTGCACGGAACATAAGCTGAAGAAAATTTATAGGGAGTTGTTCTCAGGAAATCATTCACACACATCATAATATTAAAAAATTCATATCTATTTTGTTTCAAATCTAAATCAAATGAAACCAATGAGAAAAGTTCCATTAATAAGTCTATTTCTACACAAAAATAGAGATAAAATAATTCCACACAAAGATATTAAAACGAAATTGAATCAAGGCACACTGCTCCCAGAATACTATTTTCATGTAGCAGAAACTTAGAAAACTCATAATTAATTCAATTTAAATCCAAAAAAATTAAAACCAGTGGGAAAAGTTTCAAAATCTAATTATACACATGAATAAAATACTAACAAAAATTTTTGCAAAGTTTTTCTCATATGTTACATTATTTGTAGTTTAGTCCTTTTACTTTATGTTAATTGCAAAAAGGTTCTTTTCTCAATTTTTTTGGTAATTCTTAGATAGTCCAAAATGTTTCCAATGAGCTTATGGGTCTTGAATCATGTCTCTACAAGTTCTAAATTATTCTATTGGTTCTACCACACATGTGGTGAAGTGTCTTGCACTTTTAAGGTATATTTTGGTCCAAAATCGTAGTCCATCATCATAGTACATCATCATGTCAAGGTTCAATCTTTCAAATTTATTCTTAGATCTTTGTTTTCATCATATTTCTCATATAGTCCAAAGGTTCCAAATATGTTCAAGATTCCATAGGTCCTCCTCATAGTAAATTTCCAATTTTAGTCCATTTCTTATTAAAGTTTCATATGAAAATCTTCAATAATGTCCTAAAAATACTTTTTAACTCCAATATAATCCAAACCAAAGAGAAAATCACATATCTTACTTAATTGTCCTCAAATAAAATCACACAACATAGATCAAAGAGAAAATTTTCAGAATACACCCTTAAAAACAAATTTTACAGAAAACCATATTTATCCATGACAGAAATATGCAAGTTTTTAGAAAATTCCCAAAGTCCATCTAATCAATTCCAAAGCATAAATCCACATGAATATATCATGGATTCATGAAAATAATACATAGCAAACAAATTCATTAACAAAATTCCATTAAAATATTGTTTTACAGTTAATTTCGATTTTTCTGCAAAACTTTCTAATTTTGCTATTTTAGTGGTTTTCTTGTGTATTCTTTTTCCAATCAATTTTTCTTTCATATGTATACCAAGACCACGAAATTTTCATGATACAAAAAGGGTTAAAGGCTCCCCTTTGACTCAAAAGTTCATTTAGCAAAGTATTCCCTTAATTTATGAAATAGTACTCCCCCTTTACTTGATTTTTGGTTGATTTTGGCTTGATCTTTGGAAGTCTTCTTTCTCTCCTTCTCTTACTCTTTTCCTCCTCTTGAAAGTGATCTTCCACCTCCTTTGGTCTCCTTTTCCATGTGATCAAGGCTTCCATCAAGAAAGTTGGTTGCTTTGTAAATTTTGTGGGGTTTATTGTCTACTTTAGGACTTTTATGGTAAGTTGATGGATGATTCAACTTGGTGGAGTTCAAGAGATAGGTGTGGGACTGATTTTAGAAGTATTCAAAGGTTGCTAAAGATTGTTAAGTTTTGACACTCTTTCTCCCTTGCATGCTTGTTCCATTCTTATATGAAAGTGGCCTTCTTTCTATGCATGGAGTTTATAAAAAAAAATTGGCTTCTTTCTCTCTCTCTCCCTTGGCCCCTCACAGTTACTCCCTCTTGTAGCAAGTGTGGAGATTTAATTTGGGATCCAATTAAAGCTTCTCTCATGTAGACATGGCCATCTTTTCTAATGCCAAAATTGCCCTCCATCATGATTCTTATCCTTGGATTCCTTATCCAATTGTACTCAAATCCTCTTGGTTGCTTTCTAATTCTTTTAGTTACTTTAGAGTGTATCTTCTAGTCCCATTTTGCTAGGGTAGTCACGGTTCCTAAGTTCAAAATTGGATGAAAATTGAGTCTTGCACATTATTCAAAATCTTAATCATGAAACCTTGACTTGCTTGACTTGCCTTTCTTTCTTATTGGCTACTTCCTTCCAGCTTCTTTCATGCTTCATTTACTGGTTAATTGGCTTCTCTTTCAAGCCAAGAAAACGTGCAAATTACATTGGGTTGGGTATGTTACAAATTTTGTAAGTTTTTAGCACAAAATAGGTCATTTTCCACATCATATGTGGGCTATTTTTGAGGAATTTGGTTTGAATTTTGTGCTTAAATTTTTGACTTGATTATTGAACATCCATAACCCTATTTGGTCCATTAAATTACAATAAAAATTATAGAGTTTATCTCATTCATTTGCTTACCCAAAAAGGGCCTCAATTCTAGGTGTTTTTAGGGATAGTTTAGTCATTTTGGTCAAATTTTGAAATTTTGTTTATTTTTCATTTTTGGATCTTTCTAACCCTCTTATAAATCATATAAAACTATTCTAGATAGTCTAAAAAATTTTACATATTTTTTTTTTATATTATGTGATTCTTTACTGATCAGACTCATTTCGGTAAATTTTGTTAAAGAAAATTTTAGTTCTAGAGTCTCTATGTTTTACTTATATTTTATTAAATGGGGTTTATATAATTCAACAATCATTTATAGAGTGAAGGAAATTTAGGGTGTTACACGTTGACTTCAGAAATTCCTAGAGTTTTGAGTCAAGGTGTGTGGGAGAACACGGTAAATGCTAAGACCTTTATGGTCATGTTCTCAATAAAACCTGAAAGTTGAATGTAGCCAGAGTATATTCCAGTAATGAGAGATTTCATGAAAGTCTTTCCCGAAGATGTCTCAAAGTTTCCGCTTGAGAGGGAGATAGAGTTCACGATTGGCCTCATTTTTGGAGTGAGCCCAATTTCTGTGGTATCATATAGGATGTCACCGGTAGAGTTGACAAAAGTCAAGAAGCAAGTAAAGGACTTTTGACAGAAGCGGTTTGTGAGACCGAGCGTGTCACCATTAGAGCGCTAGTGCTCTTGGTGAAGAAGAAAGATAGGAGTATGAGGATGTGTATTGACTATAGGCAGTTGAATAAGGCGACGATAGAGAACAAGTATCCACTTCCAAGAATTGACTACTTGATGGATCAGTTGAGGGGAGCTGCAGTATTTTCGAAGATTGATTTGAGATCGAGGTACCATTAAATCAGGGTGAAGGATGAGGATGTATTTAAGACGGCTTTCAGGACACAATATGGTCACTACGAGTATTTGGTGATGCTGTTTGGAGTGACCAATGCACCTGCTGTGTCATGGACTATATGAACAGGATCTTCCATGAGTTTTTGGATAAGTTTGTGGTGGTGTTCATAAACGACATCCTAATTTATTCATAGACTCAAGAGGAACATGTTGAGCACTTGAGGATAGTTTTGTAAATTTTGAGGGAGAGGCAATTATATGCAAAGTTCTCTAAATGCGAGTTTTGGCTGTCACAAATTCAATTTTTGCAGCATGTAGTATCGGAGGATGGAATTATGGTAGATCCTGCAAAGGTGAAAACAGTAGCCCAATGGCCGAACCGGCGAATGTGACGGAGATCCGCAGTTTTCTGGGACTGGTGGGCTATTATAGGAAGTTCATTGAAGGATTTTCTAAAATAACTTTACTCTTGACGAAACTGAACCTAAAGGGAAGGAGTTTAAGTAGAGTAGAGAATATGAAGCTAGTTTCCTAGAACTGAAGGGGAAGTTGACTTCTACCTATGTTGGTTCTGCCTGACTCGGAGTGGAAGTTTGATGTATATTGTGATGCGTCTGGGTATGGACTTGGGTGCCTTTTGATGCAAGATGGGTGAGTGGTTGCCTATGCCTCGAGGCAGTTGCGTCCACATGAAGCCAATTACCCGATGCATGATTTAGAGTTAGTTGCGGTGGTTTTTTCTCTTAAGGTATGGAGGCACTACCTTTATGGAACGAGATTTGAAGTGTTCATTCACAATAAGTACTTGTTTGATTAGAGAGAGCTAAACATGTGGCAGAGAAGATGGATGGAATTACTCAAGGACTATGATTTCACATTGTCTTACTCTCCCAACAAGGCAAATATGGTGGTCGATGCATTGAGAAGGAAGTCATTACATGTGGCAGCTATAATGGTAAAGGAAATAAAACTAATTGAGGAGTTTTGGGATATGAATCTGGCTATGAAGGTAAGGCCAAGGAGCTTATACCTCGAGACGATGATGATTCACAATGACTTCTTGGTACACATCTGAGATGCTCAGCAGGAAGATGTTTTCCTACAAGATATGATGAAGCATAAGGGTGAGGAAAGGACTTGGAGTTCCACTATGTTGAGAATGGGGTGATCAAGTTTCAAAATCGCGTGTGCATTACCCAAGTTTATGAGTTGAAACAAATGATATTTGAGGAGGTGCATAAGAGTAGGTTGAGTTTCCACCCCAGTTTGACCAAAATGTATTAGAACATCTGTAAGAATTTTTGGTGGAATAGGATGAAGAAGGATATGGCGGAGTATGTGTCGAGATGCCTAACTTGTTAGAAGGCGAAGGTGGAGTACCAACATCTACCTGGACTGTTGCAATCTTTGGAGATCCTGGAGTGGAAGTGGATAGCATTTCCATGGATTTTGTTTTTGGTTTTTTGAGGACCAGGAACAACCATGACGCTATTTGAGTGATAGTGGATCGGTTGACCAAGGATGCATACTTTCTCCCGATCAACATGAAGTACAAATTAGAACGACTAGCAGACATGTATGTGAGGGAGATAGTCAAGTTGCACGGAGTGCCGACTAGTATAGTATCCGATAGAGACCTGAGATTTAACTTTGATGTTTTGGGAGAGCCTATAGAGGGCGTTGGGTACTAAGTTAAAGCTTAGTTCAGCTTACCATCCACAGACCGACGATTAGATCGAGAGGACCATTCAATCACTGGAGGATTTGCTAAGGGCTTGTGTGATTTAGCAACAGGGAACTTGGAAGGAATGCTTACCATTAGTGGAGTTCACGTACAATAATAGCTATCACGCTAGCACTGGAATGGCACCGTTCAAGGCTTTGTATGGACGAAAGTATAAGACTCTTTTGTGTTGGTATGAGACTGGAGAGGCAACTTTGTGTGCACCAGACATGTTCCAGAGACAAAACGAGCAAATCAAAATGATTAGAGACAAGTTTAAGGCTGCACAAGATCAACAAAAGAGCTACTATGATAAGAAGAGAAAACCTTTGGAGTTCTAGGTGAGTGACCATGTGTTTTTGACTTATGAACTCCCTCTGTGTTTATATTTCATTTATGTTGCTAGATAGTGGAATGTGGTTGAGATAGAATGTAGGAAAATGTGTGTTTTAATGAAAATTTTGTATGAAGCATGATGTGGTAGTTATTGGGTGATGTGTGTGAGAAAATGGTTTGATTGTGATTGGATTATGATGGAAATTTAGTGTAGAATAAAATGTGATTGATTGTACATGCTGATATGCTATTGGTTGATGATGAATAATATGAAATAAGTGAGAATATGTGTAAATGCCATGTTGAGTGTGATTGTAATTGTGTTTGAAATGTTGGAAACTATGAATGGTTACACCGATACATTGAGAGTGTAAAAGATGGGGGCAGTAGAAATACCTTGGGGAAGAAAAGGTGATGGTGACACTAACAGTGAGTATCGGTACATCCTGGGCCACATACTTTCTTCCTGACTCGGCTTCTGACTAACACCTTTGCTTAGGGGCCCGTGACTGCACACGTTGTATCCGTGAGACAAGGGCTAATCGGTAACCATCTATCTGTGAAATTGTGTAAGTCCATGAAGTTGAGGGCATTAGGAAACTGTGATCACAGTGAGTGTGGCTAACGTGTAGTGAGCACACGTGAATTTTGTATGTGGATTGTTTGTTGGTGTAGTGAGCGCACCTGTATGTGAATTGGAGTGGAATGTTGAAAAATATTACTTTGTGATTGTTTGATGCTTGATTTGAATTACGTTAGTAAATGTGTGAAATGTGCAAGGTGAGTCTCTGTTCTTGTGTGTGATAGTGTAGAGTACTCACCCTTACATTTATTTTTCAGGTGACCAAGACGATCAACACTAGGTTCAGTGAATGGGAGGGATGGAACTGCTATAGGACTTAGAAAACCATTCTTTTGAAATTTGTAATGTATTTAAATTGGTCTTATAGCATTTGTTTTGTTTTAAACTTGTAACCTTTCTTATTTTGAAATACTTTATTAAAATTATGTACTGAAAACTGTTGAAATAAAATTTTTATTATTCCCATTCATTATAAAATTAATTTATTTAGAAAATATTTGGAAAGTAATATGAGTGTGAAGGAGAAAATATTCATTTTAAAGACTGGACTTTGACCAAAATATATAAACCTTTCATGTTATGATTCTCTTTATAAGACTGGACTGTACATGCTATTATTATTGTTATTTTGGTTATTATTGTTTCATTGACTGACACATGTACGTCTAAGTACTTAAACAATAATCCTCTTGTACGTTAAGTTAAACATCATCAAGAATTAGACATATTTTAATACGATTTTGTTCATGCTTGTTGAAATTTATCTATCTATATATATCTATATTTTTTTTCTCTGAATTAGATATCACGCCATAGCTTTGAAAAATAAGTTATTTATGAGTAAATAAAATGGAAAGAATTAAAAACTATTAAACACTGATTTTGTTTGTTAATTCTAAGGCATCATATTGCAAACATTGACCCCACACCCAAAATGGATAATGATTGGGGTAGTAACAAAATGGTACGTAAGACTGCAATAGTTCAATATTAGGGTCAGTATTCTCCAGCTACAATGCCATTCTCACTTTTGACAGCTAATAGCTTAATATTACGTCTTTGCCGTCGCTCATTCATATTTCGAAACATAGCTATATCAATGATTATGTTCCAATGTAAGCAGACATATATTTGAGACAAACACTAGTCCTAAGTTGTATATATAACATATATATCATTCCTAGGATTTTACACCTTCTATATTTTGACCACACAGGTTACTATGTTAGGTGCCTTTTGAGAAATTTTTTTATTCATCATTACAATGTAAGCCTTATATTGCCTATATATATATATATATATATATATACACATCTTAAACATCTCGGTTTGCCTTACACCCAACCAAGTTCTCAAATAATCTCAACTATGAGTAAACATCTAAAAACTCACGCACCATTTCCTGCTTTCCTTGTGTTTTTCCTCGTATTATTGTTGCTACTAAGCAGCGTTAAGTCAGAATCACTTTCATTCAACTTCCCAAATTTTGGGCAAGCACAAGACTTGGGAAGTTTGCGTTTTCTTGGCGATGCACGTCCATTAAGTGGTGTAATACAATTAACAAGAAGAGATGAAATAAACGGTACTGTTACTGTTCAACTAAAGAGTGTTGGTCGAGTAGTCTATATTCCACGCGTGCATCTCTGGGACAAGAGCACAGGAAAGCATGCAAACTTTGAAACAGAGTTCACTTTCGTGGTAGATTCAGCTGGTTCACAAATTCATGCTGATGGGTTGTCCTTCTTTATCATACCATCCAATGATGATCCTATAATACCAAAAAATTCATTCGGGGGATTCCTTGGACTATTCAATCCTGAAATTGCTTTCAACGAAGCGAAAAACCAAATTGTGGCTATTGAATTTGACAGCTTTGGAAATGAATGGGATCCCATTCCTACAGCCATTGCTCCTCATATTGGAATTGACATAAACTCTATTGAATCAAAGGAGCATAAAGATTGGCCTATTAATTCTGTTCCGGAAAGATCAATTGCAAAAGCTATTATTAGCTACAACTCTAATGCAAAGGAATTGAGAGCCTCAGTATCATATCCTAATATTCAAATTCAACCAACCGTCGTCTCACAAAACATTGATTTGAGTGTTATTCTACCGGAATGGGTTAGAATTGGTTTCTCAGGTGCCACTGGTCTAGTGGTTGAAACACATGACATTCTTTCCTGGTCTTTCAATTCACTAATCTAGAATTGCTGTAATGAGAATAACAAAGAGACGCATGGTCTTGACAAGTCAAACCTATAATTGTGCAACAGTTCTATGAATTTTGTACTGCGAATGCGTTTCCCTAACAGGGCCATGTTTGGTGTTATTAAACCAATAATCATTGTATTTCTTGTTCGCTTAAATTGGGGTGCATGTTTTGTGAGCTTTTCCTGGCAGCTATCAATTGGTAATTTATACATTACTATCAATTTGTCTTGTTAAATTACCCCTCTTCATCCTCGAGACAAATAAAAAGGAACATCTAATTTCTTTTATTTGAAAGAACGATGATAATTATATATTAGATTACTTTACACTACTCTTGTTACACCCATATCTCTTATGATAAAAGAAAACGAGATGAAGTTTTAATTCTTCTTTTTTATGTCATGAAAGTGTATAAGAATTGCGTAAAAAATTTGGATGTAAACAAAAACGTCATTCATTGAAAATTCATCAAAAATAAAAGTCTGAGATGGAGATGATTGAATTTTCATTTTTCAAAGAAATCATGTTTCTTTTTTGGTAAATTTGTGCCCAGCTCTTAGGTATATTTGGATAACCTTTTAAAAACGTAATTAATTAGAGCATGTTTGTTTTGATTTTTAAAAAGAGTTTTCTCTTTTAAAAAATTAATATTTGATTTCACTACTTGTGCAAGTTCCTGGGTGATCTCTTTCCACTCGTTTCTAGGACAAGTAGTGAAAATGTCTCATCCCGTCTTATGAATTTCTTCATAAAATTAAGGGTAGCTTCCTTCTTAGATGTCAAAGTTGCGGTCCTACACTATCTGCCTCCTCACTATATTAGCTCTGTAATAGTTCTCATGGGCAACTAATCTGAACCTAGGATCATGTGCAGGTGAAGGTTGGGATAAAGAAGCTCCAACAGTCATGGCCCTCTTAGTTCTAGGGGTGTTTCTAGGGGTGTTCACCATTTTGCTGCAGGGAAATGAAAAGAGATAGTGAGTTGATTGCACAAGGATGCAGCAAAATGCAATAAAATTTGTACACTCCTAGATTCACAATGAGAGTAGATATCGGAGTAATTACTGTGAAGTGTAGTGCTGTTATAGTAATTACTATGTGAAATAGCAGTAATTACTCCAATGTGCAGTATGGCAAGCAATTGATGCAGGAAAATAGTGCAAACTTCATATGAGATAATATGCAGATGGCAGTAGGTGGGCAATACTTGTGTAAGAAGAATGCATTGCAAAATAATCAATGTGTTGTCTAAGTATTCACTATGGAAAAGGGTAGTGATTACTTTGGAACATAAATCTGCCAAGGTGTGCATGCAGCAACAATCCAACATGTAACATCTTCATTTTTGCTCCCTTCTATGTTCACGTGTATAATGTGATTTTCCTTTTTTCTCAAGGATAATTCAATGTGTTTTACGAAATTTTATGATTTTGGTTAAAAAAGTTTTAATATAAAAGTATTTATTTTATTTTGTTCAAATAATTCATCAGTATGTGTTTGATGTTTTAAGAGATGGATCTCAATGCTTTAGATTATTTAGAAATCCTGTAATTATATTTGTGTTTCAAATGTTATACGCACGAGCAGAGGTAGCGTAGTAGTAGAAAGGTTAGTCCTTAGTTAATAGTTGGAAGTCGCTGGGTTTATTTTTTTCAAATTTTTAAAAATCACAAAAATTTTCTAAGATATTAGCTTGTATTATCATAGTATTCTTGATATTTTGGATTTATCTTGACTTGAAATAATATTTTAAATGTATCTTTAAAGATTTTGAATGAAAGAGAAAAAGGAAAATGATTTAAAAATAGAAAAATTACTAAGAAATAAGCTTTGGACTCTTGGACAGTTTTTGGAACCTCTGAAGTATAAGAATCATCCGAATATTGACCAAGATATGAAATTAAATTTGAAGGATTGGACTTTTAGATGAGAAAATACTATGATTGGACCATAAATGGACTTCAAGAAGTTTAAATTAATTAATCACATGAGTAGTAGGACCAAAGGAATGTTTTTGACCATATTGAGACCTGGACAATGACTTAGAGGAAAGGGAAAAATATGCTGGACAACCTGACTTCTTAAAGTTTTGGAAAAAGGACCTAATTGCAATTAACATAAAATAAAAGGACTAAACTGCAAATAATGTAACATATGAGAAAACCTTTGCAAAAATTTTTGTCAGTATTTTATTCATGTAGATAATTAAATTTTGAAACTTTTCCCACTGATTTTATTTTATTTAGATTTAAATTGTATTAGTTATGATTTTTCTAAAATTCTGATCCATGAAAATAGTATTCTAGGGACAATATGACTTAATTCAATTTCGTTTTAATATTGATTCAATTTCATTTTAATATCTTTGTGTGACGTTATTTTTATCTTTATTTTTGTATAAAAATAGACTTATTAATGAAACTATTTTCACTGGTTTCACTTTATTTGGAATTGAAACAAAATAGATATAAATTTTTTAATATTATGATGTGTGAAAATGATTCTTGAGAACAACTCATATTAAGTTCCTTTATTCTTAAAATTCATGCATGATGTGATTTTATTTATATTTTTATACAAAAATATATAAATTTTATTTATATTTTGTTCTCTAGTTGAATCATAGTGCAGATTGTAGGTCTTCACCACCTAATATGCTTTGTGTTCAATCTCCATTGGTAAATGACATGCTTTGCCAAATACAATGAAGGGTCCCATGAAGTTAATACCCCAGACATCAAAGATGTCATAGTACAGCATGGGCTGCTAAGGCATTTCTTGTCTCTAAGTGATCACTTCTCCTGACCTTTGGCATTTCTTATATGTAGAGTATGTTTGCCAAGAGTCCTTGAAAATGGAATGCCACTATAGTCCTTCATCTAGCACTTTCCTTGCTGTCCTTGAGTGGAATGAGTTCAGGGACTCCCTTTATTCTACTCAGATGGTTTGCTACCAAGTTATGAGTTTCACTTCTATCTTTGATTTCTAAGTCAAACTCTTGAAGTAAAAGCATCCATCTTATGAGCCTAGGCATGGAATCTGTCTTTTTTAACAAAAATTTCAAAGCATAATGATCATTAAATACCATAACTTTTGACCCTAAAAGATATGAATCAAGGAATATACGTTTTGCATTAGCAACCGATGGAATGAATCCACATGGCATGCAAAGTAACACCCATAGTACATGGCCTGTGATCTTAATAATGTATAACTTACCTCCATGGCTTTGCATGAAGCGAAAATATATGATGCTTTCGTTGTTAATCTCTGGTCCTAAACAACCTGGAAATGACATTGATGTGTACTTGTCTCCTTTAATTGAAGATTTGAAGTTGTTGTGGGATAATGGCATTGAAGTATATGACGGATTTAGAGATGAAAATTTCACTATGAAGGCAATGTACGGAACAATTAATGACTTTCCTGCATATGGAAATCTTTTTGGTTACAGCATCAAAGGTCAATGTGCATGTCCAATATGTCAGGAAAAAATAGATTATATAAGACTAGACCATTGTCACAAAAATGTTTTCATGGGGCATCGTAGGTGGTTGTCAAAAAATCATCCTTTTAGAAAAATGAAAAAAGCTTTTAATGGAAGTTACGAAGTACGTCAATGTCCTTATTTGAAGAGTGGATCAAATTTTTTTGATGAGATTAAACACATAAGAACAACATTTGGAAAACCTTTTGCCAAACAAATTCCAACCGCAGGTTGGAAGATGTCAATTTTCTTTCAGTTACCGTACTGGGAATCTTTATACGTAAGACACTTTGTTGATGTTATGCATGTTGAAAAAAATGTTTGTGAAAGTGTGATTGGTTTGTTATTAAACATCATGGGAAAGAAGAAAGATGGCATCAATGCAAGACTTGACTTGGTGAAGTTGGAAATACGATCCGATTTGGCTCCAGTGAAGAAGGGAAAACGGACCTTTTTACCTCCAACAGCATGTACCCTGTCTAGAAATGAAAAACGTGCTATATGTGAGACTCTTTATTCAGTCAAGGTTCTAGAGGGATATTCATCAAACATTAAAAGTCTTGTATCACTTAAGAACCTAAAGTTAAAAGGATTGAAGTCTCATGATTGCCATATATTAATGGAGAATTTAATTCCTATTGCTATACGGTTTATTCTACCAAAAAGGTTCGCGTGGCAATTACGAAGTTGTGTTTCTTTTTCAAGGCAATATATAGCAAAGTGATTGATCCTGGGAGATTACTAAGTTTGCAAAACCAAATAGCTAAAACTTTATGTGAGCTGAAAATGTATTTTTTACCGTCATTCTTTGATATTATGGTTCATTTGACTATTCACTTGGTTGAAGAGACAAAATTGTGTGGCCCTGCATATATGCGATGGATGTATCCCGTTGAAAGATATATGAAGATTTTAAAAGGGTATGTTAAGAATAGAAGCAGACCAGAGGGTTGTATTGCTGAACGATATTTAGTGGAAGAAGCAGTGGAATTTTGTTCTGAATATCTGTCAAATGTTGAATCATGTGGCATTCCAAAATCACATCACCATGGAAGGACTTTAGGGGAAGGTAGCAGTGGTTGTCAACAAATAGAGGTCCCTAGACTGCAATGGGAACAACCACACTTGCATGTATTACAAAACACCCCTAAAATTGAACCATACAGAAGCTTGCACAAAGAGACATTGAAGCGTAGAACCAGAGGTGATAATTGGATAACAAAAGAACATAATGTGCGATTCATTGGATGGCTACAAGAACATATTGGTGAACAGTTGAAATAGAGGAACACATCGGTTTCAGAATTGATTTGATGGTTGTCAAAAGGTCCTTATATTGATGCCTTCTCATACACTTCGTACTTAGTAAATGGGTTCACATTTTACACAAAACGGCATGACGACCAAAGCACAATGCAGAATAGTGGGGTCACTTTGGTTGCTGAATCATTACATATCTCCAGTGCAAAGGATAAAAATCCAATATATGCAAATATGTCATACTTTGGATTCATTGAACATATATGGGAGTTGGATTACACTAACTTTCATGTAGCAATCTTTGGATGCAAGTGGGTAGACAACAACAATGGTGTTCGCATTGACGATAAGGGCTTTATAAGGGTGGATTTTAAAAAGGTCGGTTACCAAGATGATTCGTTTATCCTTGCATCACAGGCGTAGACAAGTCATGGTCAATTGTGCTAACGTCTAATAAAATAAATGCTTTCACCGATGGAGAATTAACAGAAGAAGAAGTTAATGTCGATGACGATCCTTTGAGGAGTGTTGAACACATGTCAATTGCAGATACATTAACAGATGACGAGGATATTTATGCAAGACATGATCATGAAGAGGGCATTTGGTTAAATCTGTCATTTCATTCAATAAAAGGTCATATGAAACATAGTAAGGCTCCTAAAAAAAGAAAAAGATGCATCTATTATTTTATTTGAATTGATTATATTTTGTTTTTATTATTTTACTTTATCCGTGAATGTAATAAATTATATCTAACCTTTACCTTTTTTGTTACAGAGATGACTTCTTAGATAACATGGACGGGAGTCCCCCTCATCACTCAGATGGGGCAAATAAGAAAAAGGGTAGAGGGATTACCAAACTTAAGTCCATTAGCAAATCAAGAAAGTTAGGACAAAAGCTACAGGTAAATTGTCACCATCAATGAATTTTGTAATGATATTGTAGGAATCTTTTATGCTAATATCATCAAACACTAATTTGACTTTATGGTTTATATTTGCATATAGGTTGGCTGGAATGGAAAGGGTCAACCGATAGACCCTAACAGATCAAAGTTTGCACATTTTATTGGCTTTGTTACTAGGAGTACAGTGTCAATCAGTTATTCTGATTGGACAAATGTCCCTACAAATGTTAAAGACCACATTTGGGAGCAAGTTGAGGTACACAAGATGAATCATTTCAGTTATTGCATATTGGTTTACCGAAAAGGGCATATCTGATATTGTTTTTTGTTCCCAATGTAGCAAACTTTTGATGTGGCTCCTATTCACAAAGATTTTGTTCTGTCTTTAGCTGGACGGGACCTTCGTGCATTCCGGACACGTTTGAGAAAACATATTTGTGACAAAGATAGAAATTGTGTCCCCCATTCTCTGGAGAAGTATCAGAGATTCATCACAGTCACTGATCATTGGGTGGACTTTGTCAACCAAAGCTGTACAGAGACTTTCAAGGTACCATGTCACACATTATTACTTCAAATTACTGTCACCATCACAATTTGTATTGATTTGTACGTTTCTGAATGCCTAATTTTAGAAAGAAAGTGAGGCTAATGCACAAAGGGCGAAAGGAATGTCGTACAGATACAGGAGGTCAGCTAAGGGATATGCTCAGTTAGAGCAAGACTTGGTATGTATATTTGTGTCTTATGTAACAATGTGATGCTAATGTGTTGTCTTATGTTAAACCTATTAACGAGGGATTTTAATGGGTCTAATTTTGTGTAGATTGCTACATCTGGGTCTAATTTGACCTCAGTACCTCGACATGTCCTTTAGAAACCTGTTAGGGTAAATAAAAAAGGTAGCATTGATAACGAAGGAGTTAAAAAAATGATCAATGAATTTGTAAGTAGTAAATACAAAAGTGTTAGTATTTTCAAATATGTTAAGTTTAATTTTGAATTCTCCTACAATGACCTAATGGTTAATTGTTATCTTTATTGTAGGAAACCCTTTCATAGGTCACTCCAGACGCTGAGACTGAATCAACAGCCCGAAATGACATACTCTCTCAAGCACTTGGTGTAAGAGAGCATCCAGGTCGCGTTCGGGCTGTAGGTTTTGGGGTGACCCAAAAATCTGCATTTTGGCCAGGTTCATGTCCACATCCTTCATCTACCGAGTGGCAAAACATGAAGCATTGGGTAGTATATTTGACCAATATAATGACACAGTTGACAGGGAGTTAGGGACTACCCCCATTCATGTCAGGTCAGATGCCATTTAACCCTACTCAGTCCCCACCATTATGTATGCCACCCCCTTTCAATATAGCTCCTCAAATGCAACCGATGGTAGATATTGGTCCCCAAACACCTGTAGATGCACCTTCTACCAGCTATAGAGGCAGTCGCACACCAATTGCATCTGTTGAGATTCCAGAGGTATTGACGCTACAGTAAATTATCATTTACCTTATAATGTTTAATACTTTTGATTTAATTATTGCGTAATATAACAAACTTTCATTTGTAGGGTGAACATGACTGTATGCTATACTTGAACAAACCTTTTCGCCTGGTTACAAGAGGTAAAGTATATCATACAGTGGCTGGGGACTCCTTACATAATATGGCTCTTCCTCCAGAGCATGGTAAGGTTTCTATAGAGGTAGTGCAATGACATGAGGAGGACTCTGCACTGCCTGTCCCAAATGAAGAAGCAAACTTGTATTCCCTGAGAGATGCCATTGGTACTTATGTTGCTTGGCCATTGTCCCTAATCACTTTAAGACCCAAGGTATGTAAACGTGTTTCTTTATAGTTCCTGTTGCTAGATGTTACAATTAAAAGGGTTTGTTCTTTTCAGGTTGCCCCTTCATCAGGTAAAGGGTTAGGGAAAGAGACAGGCTACTCAAAAGAGTCCATTGCTGGTGCATCCAATAAAGGTAGCACTGGTTGTGTGTCATCGGAGATTCTTAAGTTAGCAGAAGCCTAAGGTGCTGCATGCTTGGATATGATGAAGCTGGTTGTGAGAAGTGATCAAGCCATTGATACAGCTACATTTCAACTGACAAGTGAACACTGGGGTAAAGAGTTTTGTGACATTTTAGGGAAGGAAAACATCATAGAGGTCATACGTCGACATTGGTTGAGTGCCTCTAGCATTAACCTTTACATACGGTACATTAAATTTCAAATTATATAGTCAATTTATAACTTTTAACGCCTCATTCATACCACTAATGTTCAATTCTACTTATGCAAAACAAGATATTTGTGTGAAGCTTATTTGCATGGGACAATGGCAAATAGATTCTCATTTATATCTTCGTATGAAATGGATGAAGCGCTCAATCCGAACGCACATCAACATATAGCTGAAATGTTGAAGCGTCATATGGGTGAAGATCACTTGATTTTTGTACCTTATAATGTTGGGTAAGTCAATTGATCTCATTGAGACTCTACTTTATGTTTTATAATTTAGCATATAACTTAGTAATCTTAAAATGATATTTATGCTCATGGTAGGCAACATTGGGTCTTGGTTGCGATCAATACTGCTGACGAGACTATTTATTACATGGACCATCTACGCAAGCAGCTGAAGATCAGAACACACATGCAAAACCTATTTAATAAGTAAGCATTCATTTATGTCAATACACTATGATTAATGTTAAGTGGTTCAAATGTATCTAATTTCTTTGGTTCACGTACGACTTTTAGTGCTCTTGTCACGTATCGAGCAGAGAGGGGAGTGCAGCCCTCTAGTACAAAGATGAGTAAAACAAAATGGGTCACTGTACAGGTAAGACTATATCATATCTCATGTCACACATTTTCAGCTAAATCGTAATTACACTGTATATCATTCATAGTTAATGTTGTTTTATTTGACTTTTATCTTCCACAGTGTCCCAAGCAAACAAATAATGACGACTGTGGATATTATGTGTGTCTATTCATTGGGGATGCTTTGCACCATGGACAAACTGTAATCCCAGTAAATGTAATAATCTTACTTTCAAATTCGTTTGCCATATGCTTATTATTTCACTTAATTAAATAAGCTTTGTTTTCCTTGTCCTTGTATTTCAGTACTTTCTAAAGGTGCAGATTCCAACTTTTCCTGACAACAAAATTTATCAATTTCAAAAGGAGTGGTGTGCATATCTGTACCATAGATATTTAAAGGACACATTAAGCACAATAGATTTTTAGTGTTCTTTTACAATATTTAGACAATTTTCTTTCAACCCTAGGAAAAATGTGTAAATATGAGACTCTGATTTGATTGTAATCTGTACATGTGAGTTGTAATTCAATGATACAATGTGCAAATAGCTCTGAAATTCTACTATATCAGACTCTGTTTGAGAATTATATTCTGTTTCAACTGGTTCTGAATTCTGTTTGAATTGGTTCTGAATAATGTTTGAATTGGTTCTAAATACTGTATAATACCAGGTATGCTATAAAAAAAGGTTTTATGCCAGTTTTATTAAAATATTACAAAATTTTTCTTAACTTTGGAGAGCAGTTCTAGAAGAACCGCTCTCAGAAGTAAACTTGGAGAGCGGTTAAATTTGAACCACTCTCAGAAGTCACTAAAGAGAGCGGTTATGCGTTAAACCACTCTTACAAATTATAGTCTTTGGAGAGCGGTTAATTAGAACCGCTCTCAAAAGTTCACTTTGGAGAGTGGTAATAAATAACCGCTCTCCAAAATTCACTTCTGAGAGCGGTTACACGCATAACCGCTCTCCAAAGTGAACTTCTGAGAGCGGTTCTAATTTAACCGCTCTCCAAAATGCTATCATTTGCAAGAGCGGTTACGCGCTTAACCGCTCTCTTTAGTGAACTTCTGAGAGTGGTTAACCGCCAAACAACTCTCCAAAATGTACATTTCGGAGCAGTTAAATAACCGCTCTGCAAAAGTGACAACACTGGATAGCACATGATTTTAAAGCACCACTAACCGCTCTCTTAGTTCAAGCGGAACTACTCTTAGATTTCATTTTTGGTGTAGTGATGGCCAAGAAAAGACAAACCTCTCAAACACAAGAGGGGTAAAGCAATTGTGAAATAATAGTTAGTTTTTCAAGATCTACCTCAATGCCTTTTTCAGATATGATATGGCCTAGAAATACACCTTGTTCTACCATGAAATGACATTTCTCAAAATTTAACACAAGGTTAGTCTCTATGCATCTTTTCAAAACTTTCTCTAAGTTAGCTAAGCATGCAGAAAAAGATGGGTCATATATAGTAAAATCATCCATAAAAACTTCTATACAGTGCTCCACTAAGTCAGAGAAAATGCTTAACATACATCTTTGGAATGCGGCAGGAGCATTGCATAGGCCAAAAGGCATCCTCCGATAGACGGAGGTGCCAAATGGACATGTAAAATTGATTTTCTCCTAGTCTTTAGGTGCTATGCATATTTAGAAATAACTAGAAAAACTATCAAGAAAACAATAATGAGACTTACCAGCTAACCTCTCCAGCATCTGATCATAGAATTGTAATAGAAAATGGTCTTTTCTGGTTGCCTGGTTTAGTCTCTGGTAGTTTATACAGACTCTCCAACTGTTTTGCACTTTGGTGGGTATTAACTAGTCCTTCTCATTTTTCACCACAGTGAGTCCAAACTTCTTTGGAACCACTTGGACCGGGCTGACCCAAGTACTGTCTGAAATTGGATAAATGATCCTAACTTGAAGTAGCTTGGTCACCTCTTTCTTCACCACATCTAGTATGATGGGATTCACCCTCTTCTGAGGCTGCCTCACTAGTTTAGCACCCTTCTTCAATAGTATTCTGTGTATGCACAAAAGGGGGCTAATTTCACAAATATAAGCGAGTGTCCAACCTATGGCCTTCTTGTGCCTCTTTATCACTTCAAGTAGTCTCTCGTCCTGATCACCATCAAGCTTGGTGGAAATTATCACTAGGAGCTTTTCATCTGCTTCCAAATAGGCATATTTCAGATGTTCAGGTAGGGGCTTTAGCTCTAGTGTAGGAGGTTGCTCCATAGAGGGAAGTGATTTGGCACTAGACAAACCTTCTACAACATTCAAATCATGGCGGTTAGATTTAGTTGTACTTACTGTACTCAATACATCACACTCTATCCCTATGGATTCTTCAGTTTTATTAGCATCAGAAGTTGCAGAGTTTGCATTCAAAAACTTAGAAATACAAGTGTCACACAACGAAGAATTATTACAAGATTCACAAGTGGAAGTATCTACATAATTAGAAAAATTAAGAAAAGAGCCTCCTTCTAGCCATTCAGACATTTTATCATCTATCAATGCATCAAAAAATTCAATGTGAAAGATAGAGTGTTCTTCAAGTGGATGCTTCATAGCATCCAGTATATTAAAGCGCACAATGTTGTCTCCAAACTCTATGGTAAGTGTCTGGATATGCACATCAATCTTCGTTCTTGACGTCTTCAAGAATGGTCTTTCCAAAATTATTGGTGCAGCACTCTTCACTGATTTCTCCTTTTGCATGTCCAGGATGTAGAAGTCAGCTGGAAAAATGAGGTCGTTTACTCTCACTAACATATCTTTAACAAGTCCGGCTAGATATGTTATACTCATGTTAGCCAACTAAATAATCACACCTGTAGCCTACAAAGGGCCAAGAGATAGTGAAAGAAAAATAGACAATGGCATAACATTAATGGATGCTCTTAGATCTAGCATGACATTGTCAATCCTGTTATTACCAATGATGCATGGAATGATAAATGTCCCTGGGTCTTTACATTTTTCAGGCATTGTAGTCTTTTGTTTCTCAAAGAGTGTAAAAACATTTCTACCCATATTTACCCTCTCATTACCCTTAAGACGCCTTCCATGGGTGCACAGGTCTTTCAAGAATGATTTCCTAAGACTTCTTGCTTGGCTGGGTGACTCTTTGCGGAAATGGTAAAGGAATTGCTCTTTTAACATTCTGTGCTACCTTTTGTTGGGAAGGTGCAGGTTCTGGTTGTTCTTGACTGTTTTCCTCTATATTTATATCAACTGTGGCTGGAATATAGCTTGAATCTTCCTTCTCCTTGGGCAGTTCAGGTTCTTGCATCACTCTTCCAGATCTCAAGGTAATTGCACTCACATTTCTGGGATTTACTATAGTTTGTGCAGGGAGATTTCCTAAACCTCTAGATTGAATTTGGTTCAAAGAAGAGGCTAACTGTTCCATTTAGTTCTCAAGAGTCTTTATGCTAGCCCTAGTCCTTTGCTGGAAAGTGATGTTGTTCATGGCCATTTGTTTCATGAGTTCTTCTAGTTATGGCTCACTCTTCTAGAATGCAATGGGTTGTGAGGTCGATGGTTGGTGATGTTATGGTTGATGGGGTTTGCTTGGACCAGCATGATGTGCTTGGTAATAGTTGCCTTGTTGTTGGTTGTGCTCCTGTGAGGAGTTTCCCCATTTCAAGTTTAGATGATTTCTCTAGCCTAGGTTTTATTTGTTTGAAGATAGGTCCTAATTGGGCTGTTGCTAAGGCTGTTGAAAAGGAAACTTGTTAGTATAAATATTTGCAGCATAGGCTTGGGGGTTACCTTCCAAAGTTTCAGTTTCTTGCAATGTGGGACAGCTATCAGTATAATGATCTGTGGCTGAGCATATCCCACATAGCATGACTAGAATAGGTGATGATAGATGTACAGGCACATCATCATTCTTTTGTATTAAAGCTAATTGCTTCACCATGGAGGCTAACTCATTACCTTTGTGCTCTAACAAGTTGGGTTTTACAGTTTAAATTGCACTTACACCTCTAGTCACACAAGAATTCTGTCTTATGACAAATTGCTGGCAATTAGCAGCCATATTTTCAATCAAGTTCCTGGTTGCTATAGGTGTCTTGTCTACCAATGCTCCTCTACTTGCTGTATCTATCATACTTTTATTCATGGGGTGTAATCCTTCATAGAAGTATTGGATGTAACGCCCCAAATTTTCGTTAGTTGGCTATTAGCTCTTGAATTTTAATTATTTGCTGATTCCGACTTGCTAGTGTCGAAATAATTAGATAGATGCTGAATTTTCTATTTTTATTCACTGAGGAGAATAGTGACTTGATCTCTAAGTTCTGCATTTTAGAGTAACTGCATGCAATACACTTGGCTTCGATATCATCCAAGAATTGTCCTAATTGTATTCAGTTGTATTACCCAAAAATACCCCTAAGAATCTTGTTCAAAAAGCCATATTTTGTCTTATTTAAATTATTGAAAAATCATAATTATCATTCTCGAAAAATGTGAGATTTTGTAATTATTACGTAGATTTTGTAATCACTGCAAAAAGATTTTGTAATCATTATGAAATATTCCATATTTATTTCAAAAGATTTTGTAATTACTGCAAAAGGATTTTGTAATCATTACATAGATTTTGTAATCATTTCAAAATATTCTATAATCATTTGAAAGGATTTTATATTTATTTAGATTTTATAATCATTTCAAAAGATTTTGTAATCATTACTTAGTCCTGTAATCATTACTTCAAATCTTTCCAAATCTAGTATCGGCCACTAGATTTTCATGCAAAATATTCTTGTCCCCTAAAGTGCAAACACCATGATTACCCGAATCTTCCAAAATCTAATACCGACCACTAGAATTACATGCAAGAGATTCTTGTCTCCCGATTCGCCGGCAAAGTCATTTCGGAACTTTCTTTTCATGTCTTCCAAATTGCCGACATCATAATTACCTTAATTAATTGTCTTTCTTGAAATTAGCACCACATCAAATGTCTCGTCCAACCTAGTCATGTCGCATTCTTTTCCGACCAATCAAATTACATGCATTTGCTGCCCAAAATCTTAACCTTGGAGTTTTGTGCCGATTTTTGGAAATTGCTCCACCCAAAACCCTTTGCATGCAGCCCTAAATTATTCCATGCATTTTACTTGCCAAAATATACTAACTTTGCTTGCAAGTTTCCCTAAAAATATCTATTCCTACACTAAAAACCATAACACCTTTTTCTTACACCATTCTCACCTATTTCACTTCAATTCTACTTCTTTTGTACCGTGAGCAAATTTTGGGACTTCCAAGGCTTATCCAATAAGCTAACCGTGAGTTCCTAATTACCTTGGACCATTAAGACCTTAACCTCCATATAAATTATTCATATTTTTTCCATTTGCCCATTTTGGAAACAAGAAACCGAGACCTCACTTCTCATTCTCTCCACTTGATTTCTCATTTCTCTCTCTCACTTTGCTTCATCATTTTTATTCTCTTAAAGTCTCAAATTCTCTCAAACTCTCTCAAGAAAACCGAGAGCTTCCAGCCCCTCAAACATCACAATTTCTTCATACAGATCACTCAAACACTTCACCCTTCCATCACTAACTTCTTCCTCCATTTTCTCTCCAATTTTCATGTGCAAGGAACCAACCTTGGAGGAGAACTTTGAAGAACTTGGTTGCTGTTTTTGGTCCAGCAAGCTCTCTTTGAAGATCCACAAATTCCAGCCCTTCCTTCTTCAATTTCTCGCCCAAAAACTCAAATGCAAGGGGGAGTTCTCATCCTTTGTTCCTTTGTTTGTCTTCCTTGGTTGAAAACTATGTGAAATCTTGTAAAGGTTCCATCTTTATTTCCAATAACTTTGATCAAGCTCATTGTACCATTTGCATGTTAAATTCTACTTGATTTCTTCACTTTATTTACCTCTAAGTTTGCGGTTTATGTGAAAAGGAGGTAATCTCTCTAAAAGTTTGCATTTTGAACATTTGCATGTTGATTCATCCTTGTGCATGTCTCAGTTTGTTCACTTTCTTTGCTAGATTCGTGGTTTAAATGATTGTCCACCTTTGAAAACAAGTAACCATGAGCTTGGAAGACAATTTCCTTCAATTGCATGTTGAGTATTTGTCTTGTACTCCATTTGATCTCCTTGAAATTTTCGGTTTCATGCTTAGATGTTTTGATTTCTCTCAAAGCTTGAAACTTTATTTAGTGCTTGCAATTTCTTCCTTGAAAGTATTTCAGTTTTGCCTTTGCATGTTTGAAATCCTTGATTTCTTTGATGATCCACCTTCAAAGCCATGATCCATGAGTTTGCATGTTGTATTCCTTCACTTGCTTGTTGGATTTTCGCTTGAAAATTACTTGATTCACTTTCAAAGTTTTGGTTTTGGTTTTGTGTGAAGAGATTCTTTAGAAAGTTTGAATTTTTAATCCTTGCATGTGACATCCTACCTTTGTACGAAATTTTGTGTTTGAAAGTATGTTGAAAACCTTTTGTACAAGTTTCGGTTTAGAGGTTTTCTTGCTAAATCTCTTGAGTAAACAAAAATCTACCCTTGAGACCTTAAAACCGTGAGTTTGCATGTTTTGAACACTTTGTTACCAAACTTAATTTCATAAAAAGAACTCCTTTAGTAATTTTGAGAGTTTGAATACTAAATTGCCTTTGTGTTGTCTCGGTTTACACTTTTTAAACATAGTCCTTTGCTGAAAATTAAAATACTGCACTTAGATAATGGAACCTTGTGTTTGCATGTTGATTTTCCCTAATTTGCTTGTTAGTGACTTGTCAAATGATGAGATTTTGGAGGCTGGACAGTTCTGAAAATTTTGAGGAAAAAAGGTTGAAATTAATTGATTTGGAACCTTGAAATAATTTTGGAAAGTTTATTAAGAGTAATGAGAAAAAGAGTTATGAAAGAAAGAGTGGAAATGAACTTGGATGGTCTCGGTTTTGACATCCAAAAGTGTTGCAAAATTTCAGAAAAATATCTTGTATGTACCTTGCATTTTAAGGAAACTAAAATTGAATTTGAAAGTGTGTTGCATTGATTTGAATGCCTTGAACCGTGTAGGACTTGGTTGAGTGTGTGATTGAATGATTGATTGTAAAATTGATTGTGATTGACCTTGATGTTGCTTGGTATTGGTACTTGAAATTGGTGATGTTTGCTTGAATGAGTTGCTGAAAAAATTAGAAGTGATGTGAAATAGTGTACTATTCATGAATTGTGTTATTCCTTGAAAAAACCGTGAAAAGGTTGAATTGACACTTGGTTGGAAAATTTGAATGACTTACTATTTATTATGATTATGCCAAGGAATGGCCATGTTGATAATACTACATGCATCATTTGCATCTTACTACAAAAGACTTGATGAACCAAGAGATTGTGCAGCGAAAAAATAATTATACAATGATATATTGATGTTGATCTAGAGCCCTTGAGGGCTGAATTATCAAAAAGGACCTTGGGCCTAAATGGAATTATTGGGAATATTATGAATTTGACATATATTGAGTGGTTGAGTAAGTGGAGTGAAGAAACCACATATATCTTATAAGAAAAGTGTGAAAACCTGAGAGGATAGGACTTTGAACATTTGTGAACTAAGTTGATTAAGTTGGTGTATAGAAAGCACCTAAGTTTGATTGATCTTCCCTAATAAAGAGAGAAAAACTGAGAGGTAACACCCTTAGATTATTGTGAATTAACTTGTTTAATTGATGGTTTAAAGAGGAGTTAAGTTTTATGAATTGTACTTTTATGGAGAGAAAAACTGAGAGGAAGAAATCAAGAGAGCAAGAGTTTGAGTTGAAATGATTTATGGTTTAGAAGGTGTTAGAGATTGATGGAAATAAATGTAATGGTTAGGATGAACTTGAATGGCGAGATTGCAAGGATTGAGAAATGGGATTGTATTAAATTGAAAGAGAGATTGGACTTGAAATGTGAAAGAAAAAGTGAATTGAGAAAGAGGAAATTAATCAAGAAGGCTTGAATGATTTGCCTAAGTTGTGGTCCAATATACTAAAATTATCCATGAGTGGGAAAATATAAAACCACGAGACTATGAATCTATGATGAAAGATCTATTCTAAGCTATGAGTTCTAGAAACTATATTACTTTGAACTACTATGAACTCATTGAAATTACTATGAAAACTCATGGAATCTATTTATCTATGCTACTATGAAACTCATGGAATCTATCCATGCTACTATGAAACTCATGGAATCTATCCATGCTACTAAGCCCTGTGATGGCTTCTATTATATTCTACTGTGCCTAGCCTCTAAGTGGCTACATGAAATGAGAAAACTATCAAAGAAAACTGAAAAATATCATTTCATGCATCATACTATTATTTTGAACGACTTGGAGGCATTACCGCGGCACAGCTTGGAGGTGTTGTAGGTTCGATCCCGAGTAGATCTACTGGGGGTGGCAAAAAGGGGAATAGTCGACCTAAGTGGCAACAGTGATGCGCCTCTGTGGCCGGGTCGTGACCCACTGCAAACCTTAGCCAAACCTGACAAGGACCGCACATTCTATGGTCGTCGAGGTCCATTCCCGAAGAGACCCATCTTGGGCTAAACACCAGTGGTGTTCTACTAAAGCTAAATGCTGCTTCTATTCTATTCTACTGTGCCAATCTAAATGCAGGGAATGGAGTCCTCTGATCGCCTCACGACTTGAATCTATCTATGAGACTCTATGGTAAAAGCTAGGCAAGTCACCAGTCATAGAGTGATGGGATCCCCATGCATCATTTGCATGTTATTAACACATGAGTAACTCTATGGATGAGATCGAAACCTGCATTCATGCATCATGTGCATTACTATTAGGGATGATTGAATATTCGTGAGATTTGTTATGATTATGATTATATTTATCTCCCTATTATATGATTGAACCTTGGATGATGCTAAATATGGATTGTTAGATTGAGATGTGACTGTACGCCGCCTTCCTTGGGGTATGGCTATATATGATGTTTGTGTTTGGAGAACTCACCCCTTGTTTGTGTTGTTTCGTATCGCTTTCCTTTTATCTATATAGATGGACACGAACAAGGTGAAGGAATGGAACCTACCTTCTGAGGAGGATACCTGCTACTTGTTCACCCCTCGCGCTGCTGAATGGATTGAGGAGAATGATAGAGATCCCGCTTCTACTTTTAGTTTTTCTTCCCCTACTTCTTCTAAGGAGTTGAATCCCATTAGGGATTACTCTCCTCATGACTGATGTTTTAATTGCTTATGCATTAGGGGAACTGCGCTTAGGAAGTCTGGTCTTATTCTGTTATCTTTTGTATTTGGATAATGCTAATCGTCTTTAATTATGACTAAGTACTTGACTATGCTGCTAAACTGATATTTAATATATCGAGGTGTTATCATATTATGAGCTGTGTCTATTCTTACTCTATTATGCTGTTGAGATTGATATGTGGAATGATAATTAACCATGGTATGGTTAGATGTTGAATAGATATGTATATTAACTCTCTTTTTCCAGAAAAAGGAAACCTATACTTATATTTCTATGTATGAAGAAAAAAAAATTAACCAGATTTTGGTGTTTTCTGAGTTACTACATTAATAAAGTGATATCAGAGCTTTAGTATTAGAAGGGTCGTTATATTGGATGAGAAGTTGATCATTGATTTGGTGGTAGGGGCAGCTAGCACACAACCTCTTAAATCTTTCTCAGTATTCATAGAGTGTCTCTCTTTCAAGTTGTCTTATCCCACAAATTTCTTTCCTTATAGATCCAACTATTGATGCTAGAAAGAACTTCTATAGAAAGAGTCTCTTCAAGTTGTCCCAACTAGTTATGGATCCTAGTGGGAGATAGTAAAGCCAATCCTTGGTTGCATCCATCAAAGAAAATGGGAAGGCTTTCAACTTGACATGTTCCCCAAGTATACCTTGTGGCCTCATAGTCAAGCAGACTATATGAAATTCCTTGAGGTGCTTGTGTAGATCTTCAACTACAAGACCATGAAATCTAGGCAACAAGTGTATCAGTCTAGTTTTAAGAACAAAAGGAGCATCAATATCAGGATACTGTATGCACAATGTTTGATAGGTTACATCGAGTGCAACTAGTTCCTTTAATGTCCTTTCATTATCTGCCATTTTTTCAAGTTTAGAATGAAGTGAATGGGGAGAAGAATAAATAAATGAGGGAGAAGAAGGTTCTTCTAAATTTTCAGAATGGTTCCTATGTGTCCTAATATTATTATAGAAAGTGCTATCAATTTCTGAATCAAGTGGATATAGATCTTTAGGTCTTGATTTGGTCATGCACTATGATTTTAACTATGTGAATGTAGAAAAGATATACCAAATGAAGTGACTAAAATTACAGAATGTGCAGATGACAATTATGCAGAAAACCTAATAGATAAGTGCAATAAAATGAAGCAAAAGGTTAAGCAATAGAAAAAAAACCAAAAATTGTGCAAAATATATGCAAAGAAAAATGCAATACCAAGCTTAAAATTCTACAGAATTATGTAGCAAAACAAAGTAAATATGCAGAAAAATTAAAGATACAAAAAATGTAGTGCTCAAAAGTTGCAAAAAATAGCAAATATATGTACCAATATGCAGAATTACTCTATTTATTATGAGGTTATTTCAATGCTAATGTATTCACAATGCAGGAAATTCAAAACAATCAGCATCAAACATGTAGAAAACATTAAAAATAGAACACTAAAATAGAGTACTTGACATGTTCAATGTAAAAATTAACACCAGTGTCCCCAGCAACGTCACCAATTTGATGATAAAAAAGATTTGTCGCTAATCCTCATCAAAATATGCAGAAATAAATGTAGTATAGGATACAAGCTTAGGTTGTCTCCAGTGACATTGGATAGAAAATGTACATCAAACATGTTGCAAACATTAACTGATAAAGTAAGTAAAAAGGGGGGGTTTGTGATTCCAAGTTCGATATATTTAAGCAGAAAATTAAATTGCAAAGTTCAATCAATAAAATGTAGTAACTCTTAGTTTGTCCACATCATCCCCATTCCTCTTAAGATTCAATATTTTTTCCTCTTTCTCTGATTTAGGTTAATTTAACAAGCAAAACTCAACCTTAAATTCTCATACAAAATTAAGCAATTCAATGGACTCTAATCTCTCATCCCAAGATTAAGCAATCTTAAAAATAAACCCAGAATTAAGCAAACTAAATTTAGAATCTCATCAAAATGAATTAGGGTTAATTAAGCAATGTCCCTCATTCAACCATTAATTCAATTCAAGAGATTGGGAGAAGAAAAATTCATGAAAAAGGGATTTCTATTAACATTAAAAACCAAGAATTCAAGAATCCATATGAACTCACTAGGGATTACAAGAAGTTTAGCCCTCCATAAAGATGGGTCTTACCATTACAAAATGAAAGTAAAGAGAATTAAATAACATCAAGATGAAGAATCAAAGAAAAGTGAAGAACAAATGGAAAATCAAACCCTAGGATGTGACTTTGGCTGTCACCCAAAGCTGACTTAGCTCTGCAAAAGTGTCCCAAAAATGGAAAAAATCTAAAGTGGCAAAAAGCTCTCCCTAAAAATGGTAAAAACCTATTTATATTAAGTCTGACACCCCTTCATAGTAATTACTCTTACTCATAAGAGTAAACATGCGCAACATCCACTGGCCTCCTGTAACATCCTCATTTCAAAATAGTATTAAGGATGGATTATAAATTGATGATGGGTAATGTTAGAAAATATTAAGGAGGATTTTAGAGTGTTTAGTAGAGTTTTGATGCAGGGGAATCTTGCTCAAATAAGGTATGCCTTGCTCAGGCGAGATTGCACACTCAAGATTATCCCTTTCTAAAGCATTCTCGCTCAAGCGAGACCAGATTAGATTGCCCCAACTGCCACCTCACTCAGGCGAGTTGGAGCTCGCCCAAGCGAGGAATCGTAGGAAAATCTGGAACTCTTTAGACACCCAGCTCGCTTAAGCGAGAATATCAAATGAGTAAGGAACGATTGTCTGCATATCTCGCCCAGACGAGGTACTCTTTGCTCAAGCGAGAGCAAGCGATATGAGGGTATTTAAGGAATTTCTAGAGTGAGATATTTCATTTCACTTAATCTCCATTTTGAATCCTCTCGTTTTCTCTGAATTCTCACTCTTTTTTTTTTTTTCTAAAAATCTCTTCTAAACTGCGATCATTAGCCAAATCCAAGCTTGGGCATCTAATATAAGTAACCCCAAGTAAGTTTCTTCGAGTTTATATCTAAATTTATCGATCATTTCTGTCTAAGTTCTATTTTTAAAAGGTTATCTCGTGTTGTATAGGAAAAAGCTTCATTCTAAGTAATCTTCTTCATCAAACTCCTCTTAGATCTTCATATCAAGGTAAGGAGAGTTCAATTCTATCATGAAAACATAACAATATTTATAACCGTGAAACCCTAGTAGTGTTTATTTATGTTGTAAAAATATATATGTTAAGATGAAAATTTTAAGTATTATAATAGGTTGATGATGTATATTTCTCCGACCATAGGAGGTTTAATTAGTGATAACTGATTATTTTGAGATATTATAAAATATAAATGATTATGTTATTCGATTTGGACTGAGTCCAGAGATATCCGATCTTTGACAAAATTGTTTGATTGATAGTTGGATTTTATGTGTAAATCGTATGATGATGTGGTCGTTGGATCTAATTGAAAACTAAGTATATGTGAAAATGAGTCAAATAATGAATAATCTGCATGAAAAGTATATATATCGTTGTGAAAATATTTAAATGGAACTGAATCTAACGAAATATAGAATTTTGATGAGATTGTGGAATCATGAGATGTGTGTTTACAAAGCAAGAATTGTAGCTGTGAATTGATGTGATTATTATACAGGTATTGTGATACATCGACGGGTGTATTCACAATATATGTATTGTAATACATTGAATTATATGGCCACAATAAGTGTATTGTAGCATGCTGATCTGTAAATGATATATGAACTAATGAGATAGAAATTAGTGTGAATAGTCATAGCGATACACTGGGAGTATGGAATAAGGAGTTGACTATGGAAGCCTGGGAGAAATGCTGGTGATGGATGACATTCGCTAAATGTACACAATTTATAAAGTTGCGAATGCATCATATGGCCACACACGTGTTTCCTGACTAACACTCCTTACTGCACTTTTGCTAAGGGACCCTAGAAATGTATACGTTGTATCCATATACATGGGTTAACCGGTAGCTATTCACCTATTAACCGTCGTATGATAAATTGTTGAGTTGAAAATGAAATGAATTGAATATGTTATTGATATATGTAAGGGTGATAAGGTGATTGCATTATGATTGATGACCGGGTATTTTATTAATTTAATGTGAATATGATATGAAAAATTTTATAGGAATTAATGTATTCATTTTGCATATAGATTTTAAAATATATTTTCTAATACATAATTTATACTTGTTATGATTTAATGATAAGAAAAGAATTCATCCTTACAAAATGTTTCAGGTAATAGGAATGACAGTTGGAGCAAACTCTCAGCGTTTGGGTATGGATCGAAACTGCTCTTAGAAAATGTTGATTATGATGATTTTGTAATTAAATATTTTACATTATATATATTTGTTAATAGTTTGTAAAAAGAATATTTTCATACATATAAATATATAATTTAAATTCAGTGTCTATAACTTTATGTTATTTTAATTTGTTAATATTATACAATTACAATTAGATTCTGATTCATTTACTGCTTAAATTAATTGTAAATATGTTTGAAAGAGAAAGTTTTGGATTTCTCACATCTGAGAATACCTTATATGGGACAAAAGTAAATTTATTCTTGAATTTGAAGTTAGAAAAGATTTAAATTATTAGTTTTAATTAAGGAATCAACAAATCGAGTTAATTTGTTATAAATTATTATTTAGTTTCTAGAATTTAAAAATTAGGATGTTACACCTCCTCCCCTCTGTAGTGATTACTTTTGTGCATGAAAGTAGTTACTCTAGACGCGCGTAATCACTATTGCTTGCAAGAGTAAACATGCACAGAGTTCTTCAATCTGGGGCTCTCTGGAGTGTTTTCTATCACTTATGAGAGTAAACACGTGCAAGCTAGGTCCTTCCTTTGGCTTTGAAGTGATTACTATTGCTTCTGAAAGTGGTTACTTTGGCTTTGAGTGATTACTATGGTGCTTGGGAGTGATTACTCTCACTTCATATTTTTCTAAGAGTAAAAAATCTAAGGTATTTGCTTGGAAATTCCTGCATAATTATTCAAATGGTTAACATTGCAAAATATATTTACATAAATCAGGATAAATTGAACAAAAATAAAGAAAACTATGATATTTAATTTAATTGGGATCTCTATGTATTTATCATTTCTAGGTCCATTTTTCTATTAAAAATCTATAAACAAATAAATAAAATATATATAAAATGTGGATTCATCATGTATAGCAATTGAAAAATTTTTATCATGGGAAAAATTCAAAAAACTTTGATGATTTAATTTGGAGGAATATAAAGTGAGAATCCCTGCCAAGAGTTATATAATTTGAAGCAAGAAAAATATGTTGTTTTCTAAATCTTTATGTAAAGGATTGCAAAAAAAAAAAAAATTCAACAAAGAAGTAATACTTCAAATATTTTATAAATGAGCTACAACTAGAAATCAACAACAAATTTTGTAGCTTGAAGCCACAATATACGTTGCAAGCTATGGAACTACCAAGAGACTTAGAGATAATAGGATTGTGTTATTTATAGGAGAAAATGTAAGGTGATACCAGTATAGATTTCTAATATTGGTTCTCAAAATTAAGTAGTGGAATGTGTTGATGAGAGGCTAATTCTATATCTACCAATAGAAAGATGGATGTGTTATAAATTTTTAGGTCAAACTTGTAAGTGGGTTGAAATCAATACCCAAGGTCAAATTGTTAATCACCTCTTTGCTTCTATAAGGAAGAAACACTACAATAGGGAAAAAAACATTGAAAATTAGTTCTGCATCATTTTAGAGAATAGTTCAAAATGCTTTAATTACTACTGCTATTCAAAGTGGATATACTTAGAAACCTGTTCATAACCATTCTATGTCACTTTAAGAGTGGTTTTTATAACGCTCTTTAAAATATGAACTGTGAATCTGAAATTTGAAATCTCAAAAATTTTAGTAAAAGCTTAAGAATGTAACTAAGAAATCATGTTTGCCGTCTCCACTTTATGTTATTTCACTGGTACATGCCTCTTAAATGTTCCATTTTAAATTAATTTTATTTCGATTCTAGAAAACAATCGAAGTAGAAAGTGGTTTTCTACATCTGTTTCAAAAACAACCAATATAAAAGGTGTGTTTACATTTGTTTCAAAAAACAAACAATGTAAATAAGGGTGCATAATTTTTATCACAAAACTCTAATTTATGTAAAAGATAGGTTTTAACAAATTATTTTTTTAAAATTCTAACTTTTTCCTCACGTTTCTATTTTTTTCTATTTTTTTGTTTTTCACATTAGTTTAACCTAAACAATGTAAAAAGTGATTTCTATATGAATTTAAATTGAACCAATATAGAAAGATCTTTTAAACTTTAAACCGTAAACCTTAAACCCTAAACCAATTTAGAATGAACTTTCTATATAGGTTATTTAGACAACTAATGTTAAATTTTTATTTTCTATTTTCAAAAATATCATTGCCTTTTTTATTAAATAAGTTAATTATTAACTCATGTAAAAGTTTGATATAGCAAGTTTTTTCTACTAGTGATTTCATCTTTACATGAATTTATAACTTTAAAAGTGTAACAACTGCTCTCCAAAGTTACTTTTGAAGAGCGATTAGATTATATACTAACTACTCTTTAAAGTTACTTTTAAAATACAGTTACACCATTTTTCTTTATAAATTACTAATTTAAAAAATATAAAATGGCACAATAAAAATTGATGGAGACATACTAATTCTGAAGAAAAAGACAGAGGCATATGAAATCTTACTTACTAAGACTTGTGCGAGAAATTTAATCCATTGCATCAATGTGTAGATAAAAATTTGAGATTGCCAACGTGAATACGGGCATTAAGTGCGGAAGGAGAAGTTATTGTCATTGAAGATCCATATTAGTTGAGAATAGCGATTATTATACTATTTCCTTTTTCTTATACAAAGACCATGCCTTGTTAGAGTTTTTGAAATTCTAGAACAACATTAATTATTGTATTTCTATATTTTATTAGAATTTTTAATCAATTAATCAAAAGTATTCTGTTAAATTGAGCTAACCTACCAATTAAATGAAATAAGGAAAAGAATATTTAATGGATGAAAGGATGGTTTGAAAAAAGAAAACTAAAAAAGCCACGTCTGGCTGAAATGCAAATAGTATTATACAAAAGGTTACCGGTGGAAAATGAGAATTTTAGTTAACTTTGTTGTTAATATTTTGTTCTTTTAATATTTTTAGTTGTTTAAATTTGCTTTTCTACCTAAAAATTAATAAATAAAAATACTAAATAAAAAATATATATTAAAATAAATTACTTGTATGTTTATTTAATTATTTTATATAACTGTTTAAAAAATTTACATATTTCAATTTTTTAATAATTATTTAAAAAGTTGAGATAAAAAAATTAATATAAACAATTTTAAAAATAAAATAATCAAATTTATGAGTAATTACAATCACATATAAACTTAAAGTATGAAAAGTAAAATTACAATTAAATCAAAAGACAATTTGAAAAAACACTTTTTTTAGGATGATTTAAGTTCGTTGTTTAGTTGGTAATATTTTCTTGTCAAATTATACTAAAAAGAATATTTGCTAACAGCCTTCAACATTTTTTTTATAACTAAAATTACACTACTAGTATAAATATTTTTAATTATACTATAAGTATTATATACTATATTAACAAATAAGTCAATTAGTATAGAATATTAATACATTAGCCTCAATTATATTTTTTTCCCTTTCTAGTTTGAGATACGTGAATTGTTTTTCACTTTAAGTTGTCTTGACTTTGTTTCCTGAATATGCAACTTCAGTTTTTTTTTTTTTTTCATTTTTTATATCTTACACTCAAATTCTTGTTTCATTTACTCAAAATCTTAATTAACTGAGTAAGTTTAACTGTTTTAATTAAATGACTAAAAAATATATTAGGAAACTAAAATCTCACTTAATCTAAAATAAAAGAATTAAAAATATAATTAAGACTACATATTATTAACACCCTACATCAAACATTAACCTGTCACCATGTGCGTCTTCTCTAAAGATTTAGGCTTCTAAACATCCTTATTTTATTTGTTTCATTTTTATTTTATTTATTATTGTATTTTAATTTTAAAGAAGAATAAGTTAAAATTTTTGAAAGTTGCAGGAGGTCTTGTTCAAGCAAAATATGTCTTGTTCAAGTGAGATTGAGTTTTCTGAACCAGATGTTTCAGACCATTCTTGCTCAGGTGAGATGAGTCTTACTCAAGCGAGAATGAATAATATTGTCCCAACTATCCTCTCACTTAGGCAAGAAGGCATCTTACTCAGGTGGGAAGGCACAGGGAAAAGTGTAAGCTTTGGACCATAACTCGCCCAAGCAAGATTATGAGAAAACTGCGTAAAAATTTCTGTTTGGCGTTCTTGTCCAAGCGAGAAGGGTCTCACCCAGATGAGAGTGTATCTCGTTCAAGCGAGAATTTGTGAACCAAAAAGGGTATTTAAGATATTTTAGTGTTCTAAACTTGCATTACAAGAGTCAAGAAAACTTGTTTTACTGTTCTCTTTGTCCTCTCACTTCCTTTCCTTAAAAAAAGAAAACTCTCTTGAATCCTGAGTCTCTTCCAAATTCGAGCTTGGATATCTGTTCCATTCAAACTCAAGTAAGTTTCTCAAAGCTTAGTCCTCCAATCTCCCTTCTATTTCTCCATTTTCTCTATTCTTAGAAAGTGCTCTACTTTTAATATATAAGAAGACTTGATCTTTTGGACAATATCTTCTACAAACCTTCTTATAAAACTTCGCATCGAGGTAAGGAGAGCTCTATTCCTTCAATGAAATCTTGAATATATATATATATATATATATATATATATATATATATATATGTTCATTTGTATAATGATGTACTCTCTTTTTACTTTAGAAATGATTTCTTTGAGTACTTGACTTCTGGTTGTTGGTTTAAAGTAATGAATGTATTGATGTATACTTAGTTGTTCTCTAAATGATATGAAATATAATGTATTGAAAATATATGATTTGGAGTGAGTTTAGAGGTGTTCAACCTTCAACATCATTACATGATTTTATGATGAAAAAATAAAATGGATAAAATTTTATTATGATGAAAGTTGTGTTATTATGAAAGGTAATAAGAACATGTGTGGATAATTACAGAGATACACTAAGAGTGTGAAAGAGAGAAGTGATTTAAGAAATCTGAGAAAAATGTAGAGTAGTGAATATTTTTCATTAGTTGCACATATCTATTTTATACATGTGGAAGAACTCAAGAGATTCTAGGAGCAATGATTGATTTAAATAAGGGCCCAAAGAATAATAAGAGTATAAATAGAACATGATCACAATATATGGAAATTGTTGTATGCATATGTAAGTGAAATTATTGAATTGATTTTAGTTTGATTCAATGGTGAAGAGAAAAAATCATCCTTACTAAAATTTTCAGAGAACAAGGATAACCACTTACTAGAGACCCTTTAGATTAACTGAATGTACTATAGAAAGTAGTTTAAATTATGTATTTAGGAAATGGCAATGAGTCTACCACTATAAATTTGTGATAGATAATGAAAGTGGATCTAGAGATGTATTTACCTCAGAGATGACAATATGGTATAATATTCCTTTTTCATATCCTATTAGTGGTAGGATCCACCATACTCTCAGCTTGTACATATATAGAGGGACAACTAGGACACTTGATGCTACAAATTTTGCCTACACTTTTATGATCATGATCTCCTTGGAAGATTAGTCAGTTTCACAATAGAGCAAATAACTAGTATAGAAGTCTTTGACGACGTTGAAGATTTCTATGATAAAGACTTAACACCAAAAAGAGATAGAGGGTTAGTTTGATTATGATAATTAGAACTCTATTCTCAGGACTTTTGTGTGTGAGTACACTAATCGTTAGAACTTCATATATTTTGATATTGTAATTAAGTAAATGAAGTCCTAATGCATTTTTTTTTTTAAATCATGATATGTAATTATAAAACCCTTGTATCTGAAAGGAAATTCAATATATTCTTATTGTTCAAGTATAAATTTATCTAGCAAGTTATAATGTAATGATAAATGTTTATCATATATCGTTTCAAATATATTTGTATTTTCATAAGTTAAAAACTAAAAGCAAAAATTTTTAATTTCCTTTAAATTTTCATGCTATAAATATAAGAAATTTATTTTACTTTCCTTTTTTGTTATAAATTATTATAAAATTCAAGTAATAAAATAAAGACATTACAATTTAAGCTCTAAATGTTTTTGTTACTAAATTATTATTCCTTCTTAAAAATTAATTAGATAAAATTTTAGATCTTTTAACATATAAATTTAACTGTTTTAACCGATGACTAAGTTAAATTTCCGTTTCAAGTGCTTTAATTCTATTTTTAAGGATCAAAATATGATTATTTAGATATTTAAATGAATTATTAAGTGATAAATTAGTAATTAAAAAACTCATATAATAATCATTTAAATTTAGTGTTTGTTACGGTTACCGTAAATTTGAAAGGATATTCTATACTCTTTTTATAATTATGATTTTTTTTAATATTTTAAAAATTAAAGAATATTAATATTTTTTTTAACTAAAATACTTCACTGCCTGTTAGCATAAGATTAATTGTAATGATTATTTTATGTGTAAGAGAAAATATACTAAACTATCTTAATTATAAAGAGTTAGTAGATTTTACCTTTAAATTTTCAAAAGACTAATTTGATGATCCAAATCTTTTACAAACTTACTGATGGTACTTAATATATTCTTAGGAATGTATTCTTAATATATCCATAATAATATATTACTCACGATTCTAATGTGATACTGGAACTGGATGATACTTATAATGTAATTTCGTACATTGTTAGTATATCAAATATTAAAGAAATAAATTATTTATTATCACATAACTTTAAAATATGTAAAAACAATATAGTTTTTGTTAAGAATATAATTATAATAGCAAAAGTTAACCCATGATAAAATTTGTTTGCCAGTAAACGATATATTTTTTTTAATAATGCGCAATTTAAAATGTCATAATTACAAATCTAAATAATTATGGTTCTAAACTTATGTATGTCATTATAATAAAAGAAATAATAAAAAATAAAAAAATAAAAAATTTAAAGTTAAAATTAATTTATACTTTTTGTTTTTTAAAACTTACTGTTATAAAATATTTTTAATTTATAAAATAAATTTTACTATTTTTTATATTATTTTTCCTTCTCTTGCGCGGTGTTATACACGGATCACAGAAACAGGGCCTCTGTACCCCCCACCTCGCCATATAACAAACTGGGAAAGAATATCATACGCAAAAGATGGTTAAACAATGCTAACTGTATACTCTTTGCTTTATGGTGTTAATTAGTTTTTAACTTTTACTTATACCATGCATGCTTTGGTTTGCAGGGCGTTTTTGACCTTTTTAGAACCCTAGACGAAATAGGAAATTAGGGCTCTTTAAAAAAATTATAAAATATAATAAACAAAATAAAAGTATATATTAATAATTTTATTAAAATAATACATTTTTTCAAGTGGCTATAATTTTTTCTAATAAAATTATAAAAAAAATATTTTTTCATTCAAACAATTCCTATATTATAATTAACTACAAAAACACAAAAAATATAAAAAATGAGTTCTCTGAGCATTTTGAAATGCAAAATTATTAATGATAACATTACCATTAATGTTTTCTAAAAATTCTTTATCAATTGATAAAATTATGAGACCATTCAACGGTTCTTGTAACATTGATGATCTTAAGTAGGTTTTGATTAACTTTAACTCTAAAAAACTTCTTTCAATTGAGATATAGTCATCGGGACAGTAAAAAAAATTCTATAAGTAATTAAAACATTTAGATAACAATATGTAGATTTTACAAACTTAATAACTGTTTAATTTTTTGAAAAAAACTAAAATTCTCCATGAGCTTTAATGTTAACAATAGTAAAATTTTAGAATGAAATGAAGTTTTGAGTTTACAAAAGTTAATGAGTCGATTATGTTTATACCAAGTAAGGTGTAAGGAATTAAAAAGTCTTTTTTATTTTTTTCAACTGCAAACTGTAAGAGCTGAAATTTTTTTCAAGTGAAAGTAAGACACAATTTTTACTTTGAGCCCTCTTCTAAGCTTGGATCCTAGGTGATCGCACCTCTAAACTACCCTCAAAATCGAACCTGTTCGGTTGTACCTATAAAGACATATACTACGTTGGTTACACGTAAAGTCAGTCTCATTGTTTTAATCACCCCTCCTTAGTCCAAACACTGTCTAAAGTCTTGGTCGAAGGTCATTTGGCTTATTCATATAATGTAAACTTTTTTACGTTTCTTAGCTGGCCACTGGCCTGCATTTAGTTTCCTTCGTCACTATCTTCAATTTGTTTGACCCGTCTTCCCTTATTTTTGAGTCCTTGTTTTCCCGAAGCTCTATATATTGCCAATGGAATTCTTGGTATCGAATCACATCTAAGTTCTAGTGGAACCTAAACAAGTGAGAGGCAAAATGGCAATCAACTCAAGGACTCAAACTGAAAGCCTTGTGTCTGCTCTCACGATCATAATTTCCTTCGTTATGTTGACCCAAACTGTGAAGTCAGTTTCTTTCACATTCCCTAGTTTTGGGTCATATACAAATCAAAATGACATTACTTTCCAAGGAGACACCTCTCTTGTAAGAGGAGCTATAGAGCTTACAGGTGGGGCTCCTAAAAGTGCTGGTAGAGCCTCTTATGCTGCACCTGTGCAACTTTGGGATGCCAAAACTGGCAAGCTTGTAAGCTTCACCACTTCCTTCTCTTTTGTTGTTGCACCAAATGGTCCTGGACTTTTTGGTGATGGCATCGCCTTCTTCATTGCTCCATTCAACTCTAACATCCCCCAAAATTCAAGTGGTGGATTCCTTGGACTCTTCAGCGCTAACACTGCTTTAAATGCATACCAAAATCAATTAGTTGCTGTAGAATTTGACTCCTTTCCTGGGAACCCATGGGATCCTTCCTATTCACATGTAGGCATTGACGTTAATTCCATTGCTTCAGTGACAACAACCAAATGGGAAGCTGGAAATGAGGAAAATGGGTTTATTGCCTTTGCTACTGTGAACTATGAACCTATAACAAAAAATTTAAGTGTACTTGTGAGCTACCCTCATAGCTACGTCAACGGTACTTCAAGTAGCCTTTCATTTGCGATTGATTTGAGGACTATTCTACCTGAATGGGTTCGAATTGGTTTCTCTGGTGCTACAGGACAGTTAGTTGAAATACACAAGATTCTTTCTTGGACTTTCAGTTCTAATTTGTATTAGAACGACGATTTCTCTTCAACTGGAGAACTTACAAGAGCTACTCGATTTCTGAATAAAACAAATGCTATTTAGCATCAGCTGCTGATTTAATTATTTCTTTGTTCTGTTTTATGTAGTTCGGTAATCTTGATCGTTGTGTTTCGTTGATAAGTTCAATATTTAATGAAGTTTAATTACATGGTTCGCCAAATGCTCTATGTTCTTATATGGTATATTTAACACGTATGAGCGCTATATACTGGAAATGAAATTTTTTTGGACTTCTTACTACTTGAATGCCCAAAAAATACTAGAAATGATCAAGATCATTTAGAGTAAATTTAGAATGAAGAGCTTCAATAATTGTTTATATTTTTTTTATGAAAATCTTCCTGTTATTATCAACACAAGTATATATAGGGATGATGTTTGAGATAATCTAATGAAGAATGAATTGTCACATTTAGCAACATGGAATTCGAAGTGCACAAAAGTATCATATTTCAAGTCAAGCTCTTGGTGCTTTTTTAGACCATAAATTGCTATGTACTACTAGTTTATGATTTCCAATTGTGAAACTCAATGGCTGACTCGTAAACACCTCTTCTTGCAGCTCTCCATTCAAGAAGACATTGTTTACTTCTAGTTAGAGAAATCACAACTTCTTAGATAGAACAAGTGAAAGAATAATACGGATGCTAACAGGTTTGACAATAGGACTAAGTATTTCTATGTAATTAAATTTTTCATTTTGGAGAAAGCCTTTGCCACAAGTTTCACCTTCTATTTTTGTACTAAACCATATGCATTGTACATTGTTTGAAACACCGCAATAGGTTGTCGATTAGGATGTAGAAGGACTAGCATCCAAGCTTTGATCTTCATTAAAGACCTGTATTCGTGTAGCGTTTAAGCAACTATAGATGGTTCAACTGAAGCATGGAAGGTCTTAGTTTTGAATATGCCCTTTGTAACTAAAAGAAAGGTGTTTTTACCTCAAGAGAAATTCTAACTCAAGTGAAAATGGATCAGAATTTCTCATTTGTATTCTTTCTCAATCAAAAATAGGCGATAAAAATGGGTAGTTCTCTGGAGTGTTTTCACTCAAGCAAAAAATCTCTCGCACAAATGAAAATATTAGCAAAAGAGTAGCAAATTTTGTCTGGTTTTCTCACTAAAGCGAGAATCCTTGAGAAAAAGAAGTATTTAAGTGATTGTAGCATTTAAAAGCATAGATTTTAAAGCAAGTAACCATTCTCATCCCTCTCTCTGTTTTCTCATTTCCATCCAAAGCTAAAATACCTATGAACTCCAAAACCTCTATCAAATCCGAGTTTGGATATCTTTTCCTCTTGATTCTAAGTAAGTTATTAGAATTTAATCTAGTTTAATTTTTCAATCTCACTTCTATTTCATTATTTTCCTTCTACTCAAGAGTTGTTCTACTTTGTAATGCTTAGGAACAACTTGATCTTTTAGACTATATTTTCCATCGAAAGGTTATACCTTTCCTTTAGAATCCCCAGAAGAATTTGGTCTTAGAGATGTCATCTCTCATCTCTTCATTGTGAAAGACCTATTTCAAGGTAAGGGGACTTAATCCCAAACCCTAAGTCTTATTTATGGGTTTCACCTTGAAAAACTCAAAATAACTTGTTTTGAATAGTAGATCTATAATATTTTTTAAAATTATAATGTCAAAAATAGATTCTTTGGGTATAAAAAAACCTATTGTTTGGTTCAAGATTCACCTAAAATAGAATTTTATAGTAAAGGTTATGAGTAAAATGAGTTTTAAGAAGTTCTTATGAGTTTGAAGGTGTTTGACCTTCGGCATATTGTATTGATTTGTATTATGTGAAATTGATTGCATGTGAACGGAAATTATAGAAAGATTATTGGTATGAATAGTTGTGAATTTGGATTTGGAGTTGCTTTTGTTATCAAAATGTAAAGAATTGCTGAGAAAATATATGGCATGAAAGAGTGACTAATAAGTATGGATTAAAAGAACTCAGTGTAAACTGTTACTATTAAGTTCTTGTATGGATATTTACAAAAATATACTTAGGGGTATAAAGTTTGGAGACAATTTGAAAAATCTGGAAGAAATGAAGGTGGTGAACACTGTTCGTAGTGGATGCACATAAATCACAGAAAGCGAAAGTATCACAAGCCTCACACTCATTTCTTAAACAACTCCTGACTATACATTTGGCGACTATCCATGCTGGTGAAAGTCCTTCATGACTAGGAAAGCATTTTGGTAGTGATTTAGGGACTCGTGAGTATTAAAACTACTGATAAATGATGGATTCAATTGATATTAAAATGATCAAAGTGGCATGAATTTAAGGATTGTGTAATATGAATTGGTTGAAAGTGAAATTTTGTGTCTTGATGATTTTGGATGAAATTTTTGAAGTGCAAGACATGTACAAAGATATTGTACTTGCATGAGCAAGATGGGATATTCATGAATTTTGTACACAGATGGAAAACATATCTTGGACAAAGACGGGAATTGTCTCTCCTATCCTTTAGAGAAGTATCAAAGATTCATCACTGCCACTAATTATTGGACAAATTTTGTCAAGCAAAGTTGCACAGAAGATTTTAAGGTAATTTAACTTTTATTTACTTCAATTATTAATTTATTGTCACTTACTAACTATTTTTTCTTTTTTTTTTAAATACAAAATATAAAAAGAAAGTGAGGCTAATGTTGTTAGGGCAAAAAGAATATCCTATAGATATAGGTAGTCAGCTAAGGCATATGCTCAGTTAGAGCAAGATTTGGTATGTATTATTTTAGGATAATTGATTTTGATAAGGGATTTCTTTTACTATGGTAAGATTTTTAACACTTGCAATTATTAATTATCTTTGTGTAGATTGCTTCATCTAGGTCTAATGTGACCTTTGTACCCCGACATGTCCTATGGAAGGCTGCTAGGCTTAATAAAAAATGTGGTATTAATGATGGAGTTCAAAATATGGTCCATGAATTTATAAGTTTTAATTTAATTAACTTATACAGGGTGAATTTGTCCCTTTATTTGAAGATTGGATTATTACACTTATGATTTTTTATGTTATTTTTAGGAAACCCTTTCACAGGGCGCTCTAAAGGCTGAGTCTGAATTCATAGCTAAAAATGACATATTGTCTCAAGCACTTGGTGTAAGAGAGCATCCTGGTCGTGTGAGAGCTGTTGGTTTTAGAGTGATCTCAAAATATGCACTTGGGCCAGCACCAACATATCCATATCCATCATCTAACAAGTAGCAGAACATGAAGTATTGGGTAGCGTATATGACTAATGTTGTAGCACGGTTGATAAGGGATAGGGACTGCCCTTATTCATGTTGGGTTAGATGTCGTTCAACGCTATTGTCACTCCATTACCATTCATGCCTGGTTTAATGCCACCCCCATTTAGTATCCCTCCTCAAATGCATCCAATGGTGGAAGTACGTCTATAAATGCTATCGGATATGCCATGTAATAGCCACATATAGGGCTGGGTAAAAAATCCAGTTGTGCAGGTCCAATCCATAACAAATATTAAATTGGTTTTAAAAAAATTGGATTTATATTAAATTATTTTTTTTATTATTGTAACTCGTTTCCTATTTTCAATTCACTTTCTAAAACCATATTTTTCTCTTTTTAATTCAAATCCATATTGCATGAATATATTACTTCATGTCTAAGACCTTCGTCGTATATTTTACTGATATTTTTTACATTTTATAAAAATTTACAACTAATATTTCATAAAATTTTTTCATGATTACACTTTATAATTAATATTTTTTCTTAACCTTAATTCTTATAATTAACATTAAATATTTAAAATAATATTTTTTAAAATGTAATTATTATATTAAAATATAACAAATATTTTGAATTGATTACTGTTATTATTTTTATATTTAAATTTATGTTTTTAATTTTAAAATATTATAATAATATTTTTTATCATTCATTAATATCAATATTTTTTATAAGTTTTAATTTATACTTTCATCATGAAAATAAGTTTTAAAAATAATATATTTTATAATATAGTTAATAAAGACTACTAAAGTCTTTTTAAAATGCACTATTTAATGCAACAATGCAGTACAACAAAATATTTTTATATTAAAAACTAAATTTTCAAATGTATTGATAATCAATTTTTCCTTAAAAATTAAATTTAAAATTAAATTTAAAACTAATTTAAGGTAAAACTAGATTTAAAACTAACTTAACATAAACCATTAGATTTAAAAGTTTTGCCTTAAAAATTAAATTTGAAATTAAATTTGAAACTAATTTAAGGTAAAACTATATTTAAAACTAACTTAACATAAATCATTGGATTTAAAACTTGTTACAACTAAAACCAGATTTTAAACTAGTTTAAACCAAATTTAAAATTTAAAACCTATTTGAAAAGAAAAAAATTAGTTTAAAATCCAATCTATATAATTAATTTTTATGCAGTGGATACATGATGCAAAGTAAAAAATATGAATTTACCATAATTTTATATTATACAGATGGATTTTATTGACAGACTTTAAATTATTACAGATAGATTTTAGCGTTATAGACAGATAAAATTTGTTTGCAATTTTAGCGTCAGTAATTCATATAGACGGATTTTTAAATCCATCTCTAATTTACACACAAATTTTTCTGTCTATAAATTTATAGATGAATCTTCCTGTTTGTAAACCTGTCTGTAAATTTATAGATAGATTTTTCTGTCTGTAATAATTATATTTATTATAGACAAATTTTCATCTGTATTAAATTAATTTATAACAATTATTTCATCCATAGTTCTTATATTACCCCATCAAACGCATTTTCTTCTACCACTTTTCTCAACTCACTCACCACTCTTGAAACAACACTTCCCATTCTCAAACAGTCTATTTTTCTCACACTCCAACACTTCTTCTCCTTCAGTTCCAACCTCATTATCCCTCCACAACTCCAACTTTCTTTAGTTTGATACATTCACGGTGACTCTCTGATAAGTGTCATTTGTTAGTAGTTTTTGGTATATAATTTGGCACTTATTTGACTCCCTTTTAACTAATTTGTATTTAAATTTTCTTTTAATTCAATGCAATTTACATTTCATGCCCATTGAAGTTTAGCCACTTAAGTAGTAGTTAATTACTCTAAATATGTAGTTATATGATTTGAACCTCTTCTTTTGAGCTAAATAGTAAGGGCAAAGCATGATGGAATAAAGAGTGAAAAGAAGTGAAGTCAAGTCCACAAAGCATGCAAATCTCGATCAGGCGAGATGTGGTTCGCCTGAGCGAGAACCTCGAGTTGCGGAATGTCCTTTCTGCCTCATTCTTGCTTAAGCAAGAAAAGGCTCGCTTGAGCAAGAATATCTACTGAGCGCGGAGGGAGCTTGCATGAGTGAGATCATCTAGAACTGCAAGGCGCCTCTGTGTGGTTCTCATTTGAGCAAAAAATCTCTCACTCAAGCAAAAGCTAATGACATAAATGGGTAGCTCTCTACCATATTTTCGCTCAACCAAAAATGGTCTTGCTTGAGCAAAAATATCAACAAAAGAGTAGCAATTTTTGTCTAGTTTTCTTGCTTAAGCGAGAATGAGCTCACTCAAGAGAGAATTCGCGAGTTTTGAAGGGTATTTAAGAGATTTTGACTCTGAAACTTGTATTGTAATCTAAAAAACCTCTCACTCACTTCTTTCTTTGTTCTCTCACTTCTTTTACCCAAAGAAACCCCTCTTCAGCTTCAAAATTCTTCCAAATCCGAGTCCGAATTTCCTTTCCTCTCAACCATGAGTAAATTTCTTGGAGCTCAATCCTTTAATCTTAGTCTATATTTCTCTATTTTCTCTTTTCTCAAAGTGCTCTACCTTGTAATATATAGGAAGAACCTGATCTTTAGACAATCTCTTCCACAAAACCCTTTACAGAATCATCTTATTAAGGTAATGAGAGCTTTATCCCATCATTGGAATCTTGAATACCCATTATTCATGTGTATAGTTATGTACTCTCATTTATTTTAGAAATAGAAGATGAGAAATGATTATTTTGAGTGATGGAGACTATAGTCATGTTCTCCGATAGTGAATGAGCTGAGCTATACATGGTTGTCTTGATTGACATGGAATACATGTTGTATTGATGATAATACACACACATACACGATTTAGGCTGAGTCCAGAGGTGTCCATCCTCTGGCAAATGTGTTGATGAACTAATTATACATACGATGACATGTTATTGTGATCATAAATTTTGTTTGGAAATTCAGATATGTTTGGATTTTTATTCTTTTATTGTTCTCTCTTAGATTATATGTTAATCTATGTGGAAAGAGTAGAAATGCTTGTGACAAAAAAAAAGAAGAACAAAGACACTGGAATGATTATTCATGCTATAATAGTGAAATTGTATTATAATGAGAAAGGAAAAAAGGATGGAAGTTGTATTATCATGAAAAGTGATCAGAATACGTATAAATAATTATAGAGATACACTAGGAGTATGAAAGAATAGAGTCGATTGAGAATCTTGAGAAAATGAAGGTGGTGAATGCTATCCACAATGGGTGCACATTTCTTAATGAGAACGGAAGCATTACAGGCTTCACACTCATTTCTTGACGCATACTCCTAACTATACTTTTGTTAAAAGGGGTTGGGTCAGCACTCATTGTATCTGTGTTGCTGCGGCTTACTAGAAACTATCTATACATAAGGAAGACCTTAAGGGATCTTAGGGGAAATGATAGATTGAGATAAGGAGACAAAATGATAAGAATATTGAAAGAATGTGATAGTGTATAAAGCATATTGTATGTACATGAGTGACATGGTTAATATGCTTATTGTATGAGTTAATTTTAATGGTATATTAAATATACGCGTGTTAAAGTTATTAAGTTGATTATTATCTTGATTCAGTGGTGAGGAGTAAAGCTCATCCTTACTAATATATTCAGGGAACGAGGATGACAGACCCTCAGAGACTTGTTAAGTTGTCTGAATTGATAATAAGTAGTAGACTTAATTATGTGTTTAGGGAGTGGCAATGACTCTGCCATTGTAAATTTATTATAAATAGTAATCATCATGGCTCTAGTGTTGTATTTTCTTTAGAAATGACTATAGAGTATGATGTCCCTTTTGAGTATCCTATTAGTGGTAGGATCCACCATACCCATTGTTTGTACATATACAGAGGTTTGGTTAGGACACCAGATGCAGTGAATTATGTTTAAACTTTTTTGGATCATGATCACCATGGAAGACCAACCTAGTTTACCTCAGAACGGGTGATTGGCACTGAGGTTGTGGCTAGCATCAAAGATCTTGGGGAGGATGAGAAGCTGACTCCAGAGGAGCTAGCTGAGATAGAGTGTCACGACCCCCTTTTTGTAAAGAATCAATGACATTTGCATTACTATTTCTAATTCACTTATTTCCTTTATGAGACTATATATATATATATATACACATATGTAAAAGAGTATAAATTTTCAAAAATTGAACTTCAACATCCAATTTAACAAAGTAACAAGCCTCAAGGGCATTTTTTTATACAATACTAGAAATTTTCAAATTTATACATTTACATCAACTAATTCAACGAGGAAGTAAAATACAAGTATTTAAAATGTAAATTACATTCCTAGAAAAGTGTAGCCCAATAGTCTAGACCTATTACTACAATCTAGATTGACAAAAATAATATATGCTATAATTTCTCAAAAATGCCAACTTCATCGTCCCTCAGCCAGACCTTGTAGCTTGAGAAGGAGATGCATTACCTGTTCCTTCTGCTCACGTACCACCGTAGATCATTGTAGCACATATACCAACACAACAAAAAATGCAAGGGTGAGCTTATATAATCAACGATCATATACAATATAAATATGTAAAATATTTTTTTAAACAACTAATATATTTCACAGCATTCAGCACAACAACTTCAATCAATTGATGCAATATGTTCAGCCCATTCCCAGCCCAACTAATACAAATGCAGCGGATCAATTCCATCTGGTTTCACAGCCTAAGTAATCTAGAGGAACTATTTTCTGGTCTGAGAGCAACTCATCCCGATATCTGGATCCAGATACAACACAGCTTAGCATCTTAATCAGCTATAGAATGATGATAATGAATGTAATGTATCATAGCGAAATCAATATAAATAAGGCACAGTTAAATCTATTTTCTATCTCAACAATACAACAATGCGTATAACTTCTGCCAGCTTCAACATCACAGCCATATTTATATATTTTCACAGCCTCAGCAACATAGCTTTATGCATTTACACAATAAAACCAAACAGCTCACAGTGTCAATTAAGCATTTCTAAGCGAATTAAACAGCTCATAACTTTAATAAAACTTTTCAACATACTTCAACACTTTTAACATATATATATCACCATATTTCAACATATCATATCTTCTTACAACATTCTAAGTACTCATTAAGCAACAAAGAAATCTACTCAGCTATACTAAATGAGTTTTAATCTAGAATTTGACCATTCAATGATTTATTCTGGGCCATAACTGAATTAAGTTCATAAATAGCTTCGTATTTATTAGATGAATATACCAGCTCAGATAAGCTCCCATTACCTGGAATGAATTTTCTTCAGGTCAAACTCCTAGTGAGTTTCGAAGGGATAGATCAAGCGTTTGGGGTATGAAATACGGCTTGAACAGTTCAGATCTATTCAGAACAACATGGTATAAATCTCTTCAAAAAGAGAGAGAAGGAAAACGAGTAAAGACTGAATACTGAGCTCCGAGAACTCACCTAGATCTTGATGAGATAGGCGATCTCACTTTGTTCGAGAAGGAATTCAGCTTCGAGAAAGTTTTGTCTAACGAGAAGAAGTGAGAGAATAGAGAGAAAATGAGAGAGAGAAGTTGTCTAGCAAGAAATGAAGTTTCTAGGCGCTAAGGCCCCCTTAAGCCAGCTAATCCTCGCTTGAGCGAGGTTTGCTATCGCCTAGGCGAGCTACCCTCGCCTGTGTAAGAAAACCAGATAGTGGAACCTCTCAGATTTATGCTATTCTCGCTTGAGTGAGGAACACCTCGCTTAAGCGAGCTGCATCTCACCTGGGCGAGATTGGGTCCAGAGAGTTACCTATTAATCTTGCGACTCCTCGTTTGAGTGAGCATCTCTCGCTTGAGCGAGGTTACCTCTCGCTTAAGCGAGATCTCTTCTTGCCTGGGCGAGGGGATAGTTAGGGTGATCCTAGCTTTCTTGCTTGAGCGAGAACACTCCAAAATGCCTAATTCTGCACAACAACTTCTCGCTTGAGCAAGACACCCTGCACCCCGAACTTTCAATCTCTCTCTTAGAGGAGACTATATTGGTTCTTGATTATACTTCCTAGCTTATTTCATGTAAAACACGCTTAACAACTAATTTTTAATCCGTTAACATTCTGCATATCACACTCGACAACATCACAATACAAAATTTAAGAATATACTGCTCATTACCCGGTAATCATACAACTTTTACATTCAGCTTCCAACATATGAGTAATTTATACACTTTAAGCATACACAACATAATTTAATTGGAATAATAAATATACATAAATACACCGATCTGACAAATCTCCCCCTGAAAGGAAATTTTCATCCTCAAAAATTCATTTATCATCAAAGAGATGAGGACACTGCTGTCTCATTTAATCCTCCAATTCCTATGTGGTATCACCAGTAACTGGATCCCAAACGACTTTCACTAATCGAATTGTCTTGCCTTTGAGTTCCTTCACTTTGGTGTCTTCAATATGTGTAGCTGGAAGCTCAATTGACAAGTCATCTCGTATTTGTACAACATCTGGTTCGATCACATGAGTTGCATCTGGAATGTACTTCCTTAGCTGAGACATATGAAAGACATTATGCAGTCCTGCTAACTGAGGCGATAGTGCTAATTCATAAGCTACAGGTCCTCTGTGATTTAAGATCTGATAACTGCCCTATAAATTTAGGTGACAGCTTCTTCACCTTCAAAGCTCTTCCTACACCTGTAGTTCTTGATACTTTCAAGAATACGTGATCACCTACCTCAAATTCCAAAGGTCTCTGACGCTGATCAGCATAAGATTTCTGACAGCTGTGAGTCGCCCTTAATCTTTTCTATATAAGCTCAACTTACTCCATGATTTTCTGAAGCATTTCTGGTCCAACCATCAAATGAACTCTATCTCGAAACCAACAAACTAGAGTTTGGCATATTCTGCCATACAAAGCTTTGAAAGGTGTCATGTCGATGCTTGAATGATAGTTGTTATTGTAAGTAAATTCCACAAGAGGAAGTATGTCCTCCCAATCACCCTTCTGATTAATAACACAAGCACGTAGCAAATCTTCTATAGTCTGAATAGTTTGCTCTGACTGACCATCAGTTTGAGGGTGATATGTTAAACTAAGTCTCAGTTGGGTACCCAGAGCTTCTTGAAAATTCTGCCAGAATTGAAAAGTAAAGCGAGGGTCCCTATCAGAGATGATGCTAGAAGGTACTCCATGTAACTTAACAATCTCTCTAATATACAGCTTAGCAAGTCTTTCATGTTAATTGGCAGAAAGTGAGCACACTTAGTCAATCGATCAACTATGACCCATACAGGATCATGGTTTCTCACCATTTGGGGTAAATGGGATACAAAGTCCATGGTTACACAGTCCCATTTCCACTCAGGGATCTCTATGGTTTGTAATTCTCCAGGTGGACAACAACGTTCTGCTTTTTCCTTTTGACAAGTCAAACAAGTCTTGACAAACCTGGCTATTTCACCTCTCATTCTCGGCCACCAAAACATTTGCTTTAGGTCCTGGTACATCTTTGTTACTCCAGGATGGAGATTTAGACTGCCCTTATGTCCTTCCTCTAAAATTTTCCTCTTCAGCTCAGCACCTCTAGGAATGCAAATTTGGTCATGGTATTGAAGAATACCATCAGCACCTCAATTGAAACCTATCGCCCGATCTGTGCCCTAAAGAAATACAATTTGGCACAATCTAGGATCACACAACTATTTATTTTTAATCTCTTATAGGAATTTATTGGTCACCACAATCCTACCACAACTGATCTTTCCATGTGTAAGTTTAGGTATTGAAATTGCTCTTCTAAAAGAGACTCACTAACTCTTAATGAGAAAGCCTGAACTACATTTCTGCTTAAAGCATCTACTACTACATTGGCTTTGCCTGGATGGTATTGAAGTTGAAACTCATAGTCTTTAAGAAATTCCATACAATGCCTCTGCCTCATATTCAACTCTCGCTGATCAAACAAATATTTAAGGCTTTTGTGATTATTGTACACATTAAATTGCACTCCATAAAGATAGTGCCACCAAATCTTTAGAGCAAAGACCACTGCAGCTAACTCTAGGTCATGCATGGGGTAATTTCACTCATGGGTTCTTAATTGGCGTGATGCATACGCCACCACTCTTTTGTCTTGCATCAATACACATTCTAAACCTTGATGCGATACGTCACAGTACACCTCAAAAGGTTAATCGATATCAGGAAGAATTTACATTGGAGAGGATGTCAACCTCTGCTTCAGCTCATTAAAACTCCACTCACATTCATCTGTCCAAATAAAAGGTTGATATCGGCGAGTCAGTCGTATTAAAGGAGAGGCAATCTTTGCGAACTCCTCTATAAATCTTCAATAATAACCTTCTAAGCCCACAAAGTTACGAATCTCTGTGGCTGTGTTTGGCCTTTCCCATTTCAACACCGATTCCACCTTTTAAGGGTCAACTGCAATACCTTCAGCCGAAATTACATGACCAAGAAATTTCACTTCCTCAAGTCAAAATTCACATTTGGACAATTTGGCATACAATTGTTTCTCTTTCAAAATTTCCAAAACATTTCTCAAATGTTTAGCATGTTCATCCTTTGAACTGAAATAAATAAGGATATCATTAATGAATACCACCACGAATCGATCCAGAAAAGCTTAAAGATTTGATTCATGTAGTCCATAAATATTGCAGGGGCATTGGTAACTCCAAAAGGCATCACCACATATTCATAATGCCCATACCGAGTACGGAAAGTGTTCAGAGGGCAAGTGTACCCATCCAGAAGTAATAAATGGTTCATAGCAAAATCAATATAAATAATGCACAGTTAAATCTATTTTCAGTCTCAGCAATACAGCAATGCATATAACTTCAGCCAGCTTCAACATCACAGCTATATTTATATATATTTTCACAACCTCAACAACACAGCTTTATGCATTTATACAATAAAACCAAACAACTCACAATGTCAATTAAACATTTCCAAGCAAATTAAACAGCTCACAACTTCAATAAAACTTTTCAACATACTTCAACACTCTTAACATATATATATATATCACCATATTTAAACATATCATGTCTTCTTACAACATTATAAGTACTCATTAAACAACAGAGAAATCTACTGAACTAAACTACTCTAAATTTTAATCTAGAATATGACCATTCAATGACTTATTCTCGGCCATAATTGAATTAAGTTCATAAATAGCTCCATATTTATTAGACGAATAAACCAACTCAGATAAGCTCCCATTACCTGGAATGAATTTTCTTCAGATCAAACTCCTAGTGAGTTTCAAAGGGATAGATCAAGCATTTGGGTATGAAATACGGCTTGAACGGTTCAGATCTATTCAGAACATGGTATAAATCTCTTGAAAAAGAGAGAGAAGGAAAATGACTAAAGACCAAATACTGAGCTTCGAGAACTCACCTAGATATTGATGAGATAGGTGATCTCACTTTGTTCAAGAAAGAATTCGGCTTCGATAAAGTTTTCTCTAATAAGAAGAATGAGAGAGAGAAGTTGTCTAGTAAGAAATGAAGTTTCTGCGCACTGAGGCCCCCTTAAATACCCCTCCAGCCTATGCTTTCTCGCTTAAGCAAGCTAATCCTTGCTTGAGCGAGATTTGCTATCATCTGGGCGAGAAAACCAAATAGTGGAACCTCTCAAATTTCTGCTATTCTCACTTAAGCGAGGAACACCTTGCTTGAGCGAGCTGTATCTCGCCTGGCAAGATTGGGTCCAAAGAGTTACCCATTAATCTTGTGACTCCTAGCTTGAGCGAGCATCTCTCGCTTAAGTGAGGTTGCCTTTTGCCTAAGCAAGATCCCTTTTTACTTGGGCAAGGAGACAGCTGGGGTGATCCTATCTGCTCTTGCTTAGGCAAGAACATTCCAGAATGCCTAATTCTGCACAATAACTTCTCACTTGAGCGAGACTGCCCTCGCTTGAGCGAGACTGCCCTCGCTTGAGCGAAACACCCTGCACCCAGAACTCTCAATCTCTCTCTCAGATGAGACTATATTGGTTCTCGATCATACTTCCTATCTTATCTTATGTATAACACGCTTAACAACTAATTTCTAATCCGTTCTACACATCACACTTGACAACATCACAATACAGCATTCAAGAATATACTGCTCATTACCCAACAATCACACAACTTTTACATTCACCTTCCAACATATGAGTAATTCATACACTCTAAGTATACACAGCACAATTCAATTGGAATAATGAATACACATAAATACACCGATCTGACATAGAGGGCTAACACAGTGATGAAAACTAGGGTCATAGTCTCAGTAGTTTGGATAGAAGTGATCTGCTTATTGAGACTTAGTATATTTTGATTTTTTAAATTTATAAATTAAGTCCTAATATATTTTGGATCAATATTTGTACATATAAACCTCTATATTTAGATGATAATATATGTACTTATTTTACTATTGTTCCAATGTAAATTTATTTAACAAGTCATGGTTCTTCTTTTACGCTTTATATGCTTTTGTATTTTTGTGAATTGAATAATGAGAGAAAAGTTTTAAATTTTGTCTAGTTCTTATATTATGAATAAAAATAAATTTAATTTATTTTTTGATTTTTAAATATAACTTCTTTCATAGATTTTATAAAGAAATTAAGGACATTACATGAGTGGCTATAACTTCATAGGAGATTGGATATAATCTTAACTTCCTAAGTATTTTGATTCATTGATATAGTGTGTTTAGTTTCCATGAGTTGAGTGTGTTTATCTTGATATTAATACTTGTTTCTAACCTGCGGAGAATGATTAATGATTTGGAAACTTAGGGTGAGTTGGAAAATTACCTTAGGACTTGACTAGGACAAACTCACTCAATAGGTTAAGATTCTAGGAATAGATTTTAATCTATTATATGCTTGACAACTTATGATATTAATGCTAGGTTATTTAATGTTTGGTTAAGGAAATATCACTTAGTAAATATATGTTAGAATCTCAAGTGAGAGGAATCCAACAAGTAAATATAATAAAAGTGCATCTTAAAACTTTGGTATTTGTCTAAACTATATTATGACTAAAATATGAAGTTAGTGATAGATGAAATCCAATTTCTGCTCTTCAATATCGTAGTAAATTTTCATTTTATCATCTTGTCTAAATTTTTGTGAATCTAATCAATCTAAACCAAACGAATTGTAGTTATAAATTTGGGAATATTTAGGATTGTTAATTTAAATTTGGATAACTGAAATTACTTGTGTATCAACACTCTCTATGGATACGACAAATCTTTTATACTACATCAAAAACTTGGTGCACTTGCCAAAATCCTTAACACTCTCCCTCCTTTATTGTTGCTAAATCCATTATAGATTTCAATGTCCTCCCTCACTGCAAGACGTTCAAAATTGGCACATTCTCTCATGTCATCTTGTAATAAACAATTTATAACAAATAAGTCTATATCCTACACCAAAAACAGTAAAACAAAATCAATTAAAAGTTAGAGTATAATACCAAAAACACAATAGCGCAATATGTTTGCAAAATGGAGGCTCAAACCACTAGCGATGCGCAAGGAAGCAAAGATGCTAGAGAGATTTGAAAGACAGTAAAATAAAGAAATGACAAAGAAGAAGGAGGAGACGCGTTTTTATTATATTCTACATATTACACACCGATTTTTGTATCTGTAAGTGCATTGATTAAACCTAGCATTTTATTAATTGACTTATAGACGGAAAAATCTGTTTGTAACTCCATTCATGGAATGTTGTGTTTCATTTATGCAATTACAGACAGAAAATTCAGTCAGTAAATATGTCTATGATATACAGAAAGAAAAACAATTATCTATCTTTACAGATAGATTTTACAAATAGATTTTTTCGGTCTATAATACAGAAGGGTTTATCCAAAGATTTAAAAAATATAATTTTTTGATTTTTCATTAGTAAATTTGTCTGTATTATAGACAAAAGAAATTTTCTGTAAAAATTCATCTGTAATTTGCGTATTTCTAGTAATGGAATTTAATTTTAATACAATATGAATGTAAAAAAATTATATTATTAATTTATTAAATATATAAAAATACAATTTTATATTAATTACTATAACTTTTTTAATACAATAATTTAGTAATAGTATAAAAAATATTTATAGTATAATTTATTGAATTTAAAACTAGTATTAAACCAAATCTAAAATTTAAAATCAAATTTAAACCAATTTTGAAAAAAAAAGATTAGGTTAATTTAAAATTCAATCTATATAATTGAATTTAAGATAGATTTGGTTTGGTTTTAAATAAATCTAATCTATGCCCACCCCTAGCCATAGAGGTAGCTACACACTAGTAGAATCTGTAAAGATTCCACAATAAGGAATCGATTGCTAGTCCAAGTAATAAAGGTATTTTTCCTAATTCATCATAGCTTTCTGAGTTGGCATCGCCCAAAGTGCCGCATGCTTTAATATTGTAAAGCTTTTTGTGAGAAGTGATCAAGTCATTGATACTACTACAATTCATATGATAACTAAGCACTAGGAAAAATAGTTTTATGACATAATGGGAAAGGAAAATATACTAGAGGTTACGTCGACATTGGTTGGTGATTATTTTTATCATTTGTGTAATTATAGCTCCTTAATTACTTTAAGTTCATTTTCTTATTTAATGCATTTTCATTCTTCTTTTTCACTACAAGATATATGTGTGAAGCTTACTTGCATGGGAAAAATAAGGCAAGTAGATTTTTATTTATATATATATGTATGAAATGGACGAAAAGCTCAATCGTACTCCATATCAACATATAGCTAAAATGTTGAAGCATTATATGGGTGAAGATCACTTGGTTTTTGCACCTTACAATGTTGGGTAAGTCATTCTTATGAGTATGTAACTTTGTTTTATAAGTTTCGCAATCAATTTTTATTATTGTATTTAACTTAAACATATATATTCACTATTGGTAGACAATATTGGGTCCTAGTTACGATTAACACCTTTGATAAGATAATATATTATATGAATCTGTTACGCAAACAGCTTAAGAACAAAATAAATATGCAGAACCTATTTAATAAGTAAGCATGAATGTATTTCAATAGTCTATTATATATGAATGTGGTTGAAATGTAACTTAATTCTTTCATCTACCATTGTTAGTGATCTTATTACATATCGAGCAAAGAGACAAGTGCAGTCCTGCAAGACAAAGATGCATTAAACAAGATGGGTCACTGTATATATATATATATATATATATATATATATATATATATATGATAAAAAAACCCTTTTTACTTGTAACTTATTACACTATATATAATTTTCTGTTAATTTTGGTTCTTTTTTTTTTTGTTCCACAAAGTGTCCTAAGTAAAGAAATAATGATGATTGTGGATATTATGTGTATCTCTTCATTGGAGATACTTTGCACCATGGACTAGCTACCATTCTAGTTAATGTAAGAGGATTCCATATCCAAAATCACGTAATCATTTCTATTTCTTCTAATTAAGCGTGTCTGCTTATTTTGTTTATATTTAACTTAACTAAGCTTTGTGTTTTGCTATTTTGTCTTCAGTATTTTTCAAAGTTCTAGATCTCAACCTTTCTTGACAATAGAATTCATCAAGTACAAAAGGAGTTGTGTACATAACTATACTATAGATATCTAAAGGACTCATTAAACACAATAGATTCTTAGTGCAATTTTACAAAAACTAGTCATCAAATGTACATACTTAAGGGAAAAGTGTATAGATTGTTTTTCAATTATTGCTATGGTTTAATGTAATTGTAATCAAAGGTGGCTTTTTTTGTGTATTGTTTTGTTGCTTTGGGATATTCAATTGTTTCCAATTTGATTTGATAATTGATTGATAAATGTAATGTGCATTTGCATTGAAATTCTAATATATCGCTATGTGTTTCCATTTCTATTATGTTTGCACTATTTTTTAGTAATATATGATTTATTAAATATGTTAAAATTTGAAATAATGTCAGATTTATTAAAAATCTGACAAAATTATCCTAAATTTAAGAGAGCAATTTTAGAAGTGGAGTTTAGAGAGCAGGTGAAACTGCTCTCAGAAGTGTGAGATTGGAGAGTAGTTCCATTTTGAACTGCTCTCTATGCTAAAGTTTCTAAGAGCAATTTCATGTGAAATCGTTCTACAAAGTGTGAAGTTTGGATAGCGGTTACACATGAAACTGCTTTCTAAACATAACTTTTGAAAGCAGTTTAACATAGAATTGCTCTTTAATATCAATATTTGACAACGATTATTTAACTATTCTCTTAAATTTAACACATTAAATAATACAAGATTTTACAACAGTTTTAGAGGTTCTCTAAATTAAAACAGAACTGTTCTCAGTAGTTTTAACAATGTCACCTAATTTGATTTGCTAAATGTAGGTAGATTATAACTAAATTATTTAACACCTATACATATTATATTCTGTCAGTTTGGCCTAGAAAGAGAAAGATCTAGAACAAAAGAAAATAATTTACCCTTGAAATTATTATTAATTCTAGAACAATTCGCCCCTCAATATTATTACACTATACAACTATATTATTGTTATTTTCTAGATCTGTGAAGGATATTTATATTTTGTTATTGTTTTACAGATTATGTTGGAAAGAAGTATGGACAGGATGCTTAATTTATTTTGTTATTGTTATTGTTTTATCGGCTATATTTTGTTATTGTTATTGATTCAAATGCTTACTTTAGCATATTTTAATTTATTTTAAAAATTTGAAACTTTTTAGACATTATATTTCATTTGTTATCATTTATATGTTTATTCCATACATAAAGTTTTTGCACTTTGTTATATATTCTATAATATTTTAACTAATGTAATTATGTTTACTTTACTTCTTTCAAAGTATTTTTATTGTAACTGTGTGAATTTAAATGCCTTATTATCGGTCCAAATACGTTTTATTCAACTGAATAGAGGGAAAAAAAGGGGAAAAAAATATGTTTAATAAACTGCGGTGATCTAATTTACTTTACTTTTAAAAATTAAACCGCAACTAAATTTACAACCACAAATCTAATTTAATTAGCGATAGACTTAGCAACCATTATGAATTAATCATTTAGCGACTGAACCATTTAAATCAGTTATAAAATTAGTTTTTGAAAAAGTTTCCAACTACTATATTATTACAACAACAAAAATTATCAATTTGTTATTGAATGATTGGGTTGTCAAATTATTAAATTAAACCAATCACAAATTTGGTCACTAAATTGATTGCAAACTAATTTAACAACTAAATGAGAACTAAAGGAAGGTTTCTTTTTGTTATTGACTTTTTTAGTCATTAATTAACTTATTTATAGTTAGGGACTAATTTGATTGTTCAAATCTTTGTTGAACTTATTTAATGATATATATACTTGATAATACTTAAAATATTATTAATACTATATTTGATATATTATTTGATAATACTTAAAATATTATTAATACTATATTTGATATATTAATATATCAAATATTTTTCCCCCAATGATAGTACTTCATATATTTTGTTTGTGAATAAGTGATAATTTTTAATAATAAAATAATATATAATATGTAATTCAAAATATTATAATTACAAACATAAATGATGATGCACAACACCTCTCTAGTCACCATATAATTAGGTAAGATTATCATCATACGGCCAAGGACACAAAAATAGTCAAACAATGCTAACCTCATTACCATATGTTTGGTTGTACATGGACAAATGCCATCTAGGTCAAATGTAATGTCAAATATCATTGTTTTAATCACCTATAGTTAGTCCGTCTAATGTCTTCTTTGTAAATAAGTCATTCAGCTTCTTCGTATGATGTGAACTTTCAGGTTTGTGGGTCATTGGCCTGCATAGTTAAGTTTCCTTTACCATTTTCTATTTCAACTTATTTGACCTGTCTTCTATTTCCTTATAATTTTTTTAAGAGCAAATTACACTCACATTTCTCAAAAATAAATAAAATTTTACTTGATATTTCTATTTTTTAACTCTATATAAAGCTGTCTTAATTTATGTAATACCATAGTAATATCATAAACACAAATTTACCATTAAGTTTTTATACAGTTTTATAAATCTGGATAGATTACAGTGAAGAAAATAAAAAAGAAATTGAGCTAGTGAAATTTTGTGAAATCTAATACTTTTTTAATAATTAATTAATTTATCCTATTTTTATTTGAGTCCTTGTTTTCCCGAAGCTCTATATATTGCCAATGGAATTCTTGGTATCGAATCACATCTAAGTTCTAGTGGAAGCTAAACAAGTGAGAGGCAAAATGGCAATCAACTCAAGGACTCAAACTGAAAGCCTCGTGTCTGTTCTCACGATCATAATTTCCTTCGTTATGTTGACCCAAACTGTGAAGTCAGTTTCTTTCACATTCCCTAGTTTTGGGTCATACACAAATCAAAATGACATTACTTTCCAAGGAGACACCTCTCTTGTAAGAGGAGCTATAGAGCTTACAGGTGCGGCACCTAAAAGCGCTGGTAGAGCCTCTTATGCTGCACCTGTGCAACTTTGGGATGCCAAAACTGGCAAGCTTGCAAGCTTCACCACTTCCTTCTCTTTTGTTGTTGCACCAAATGGTCCTGGACTCTTTGGTGATGGCATCGCCTTCTTCATTGCTCCATTCAACTCTAACATCCCCCAAAATTCAAGTGGTGGATTCCTTGGACTCTTCAGCGCTAACACTGCTTTAAATGCATACCAAAATCAATTAGTTGCTGTAGAATTTGACTCCTTTCCTGGGAACCCATGGGATCCTTCCTATTCACATGTAGGCATTGACGTTAATTCCATTGCTTCAGTGACAACAACCAAATGGGAAGCTGGAAATGACGAAAATGGGTTTATTGCCTTTGCTACTGTGAACTATGAACCTATAACAAAAAATTTAAGTGTACTTGTGAGCTACCCTCATAGCTATGTCAACGGTACTTCAAGTAGCCTTTCATTTGCAATTGATTTGAGGACTATTCTACCTGAATGGGTTCGAATTGGTTTCTCTGGTGCTACGGGACAGTTGGTTGAAATACACAAGATTCATTCTTGGACTTTCAGTTCTAATTTGTATTAGAACGACGATGTCTCTTCAACTGGAGAACTCACAAGAGCTACTTGGTTTCTGAATAAAACAAATGCTATTTAGCATTAGTTGCTAATTTAATCATTTCTTTGTTCTGTTTTATGTAGTTCGGTAATCTTGATCGTTGTGTTTCATTAATAAATTCAATATTTAATGAAGTTTAATTGCGTGATTTGTTGTTACAATTCTAAACATTAGCAAGTGCATTAGGAATTGCAGAAAGTAATCAGTAATTTTTAAGATCAGAGTATCGTCTCCACATGAAATTAAGAAATTAATTATCAATTCACAGAACAATAACTAGTTGAGCTATAAGAATTTCCAAGAGTTGTAACATTCAAAAAACAAGAAACAAGAACAATTAAAAGGTAAAGAACTTGTAGAAAAAAGATTACAGAATTTGATGTTGAGATTAGAAATGGATGAATGATAGTTAGGAATTTATTTCACAAGAATATCAATATCAATTCAATTATGCCTCTGAACATTCAAACAATTAGTTAATTGAAAGTCAGTTTCTCTTATTAATAGTCAAAGTTTAATCCCTTAAATCATTGACCCTAACGAGTAACTAAATCACCCTAATCCCTTTGATAAAGTTCAATTTCAAGTTGCATTAAGACTTAGAACCGTAGGATTGCAGGATTAAGTTTCCTTATCCCTAAGAAATCCCTAATTCTAGTTACTAATTCAGATTGGAAAAACAAACTCAACTTCCATTGACAAATGTTCCTCTTTGATTAATCATACGAATTCCCATTCAAAGATTGCAATGACAACAAAATTAACAACTTAATTAATCCAAGAACTCAAATTTCAGAAGCAAGAAGCGAATCAATACATCAATTTAAGGTTCATAAACTCCTAACTACGAAAAATTAAGCAAACATTGTAACAGAAAAAGAGAAAGAAGGAGAAGAAGAGAAGAAACTCAGAGAAGTCATCTTCACGAGCTCCAATCCAATTCCTCTTCTTGGAGCTTCGAGGTTCAACCCTAATCCTCTCTCTCACTCTCTCTCAATGAGAATCTAACAGAAAAAACAGAAAATGAACAAAAGACCCCAAAAATCTGAGCATTTCTGGTATTTATAGAAATTTCCGATTCTATGCATTATCACTCTTGCTAATAAGAGTGACAACGTAGGAGGTCAAGTAGTGCGCGTGTTCACTTTCACCAGCAAGAGTGACCACAGGCTAATTGCCTTGGAACACTTCTCTCTGAAACATCCACTTTCGCCAGCAAGAGTAACCACGCAGAGCTTTGCTGAGATTGAAGTCCTCTGAAACGCTCACTTTCGCCAGCAAGAGTGGTAACGCGCTACTCGTTGTGATTGAGCTTCTCTGGCACATTCACTTTCACCAGTGAAAGTGACAGCGCACAGGCTGTGTGTTCACTTTCACCAACGAAAGTGATAACGCCCAACACATCTTCATCAATTATTGTTCCTTATCTCCAGATTTGCTACTTTTCTTCTATCTTTCTCTCTTAATCCTCAACCTTATGATCTCAACTCAAAGTTTCTTGCAAAATATGTTCTAATTAGTACTTTTTACATAGAAAATTCACAAAATCTAAACAATTAAACTATTTAGAAATAAATTGAACATTCTATTATTTTTATGAGTTTTTTAGCTCTTTCCATCATGTTTTTCATATCAAATGTATTAAAAATTAAGGTAAAATACTAGTAAAATCTGCATTTATTATGATTAGTAATACATTTTTTGTATTCTCAACAACGCATTATAAAAAGTTAAAAAGTAATATTTTTTCAAAAGATTATAATTTTAATTGATTTAATTATGATTTTAATACCGTAAAAGTAACATTATTTGAAATTAATTCTTAAAAAAATGGTTAAAATTTAATCTTAATATTTTTAAAATATTTAAAATTAGTCGCTGTAATTAATTTTCTTTTATTAAATGATAAACCAAATAATAGAAGTCCATTATCTCATCAAATGTTTTAAATGCCTTAGAAGCACATCCATCCAAGCCAAGACTCAAAATGACTGGATTATTAGAAATCACATTTGTTCGCATTATCCTAAAAATAATGATTCTCAAGCTCAAAAAACCACACTTCGAATACATCTCTATGAGAGCAGAAGAGACTTTGACCACTAACACTAATCCATGCTGAAGAACATAACCATGCATCTCAAATTCTAGTCTACATTCGTAGTCTATGCTACATCGGCAATTATAACGCATGAACTGCTTTGCCAAGGTGATTGTTTATTTCCTTGCTTGGGTATTGAAAAAGTAAAATAGAAAAAAAATAATTCAAAAAGTAATAAACACAAACAAATGATAAACAAAAAGGGAAAATAGCACCCACAGGACCAAAACCACACAAGTACACAACCAAAACCAAACGATTACTTCTCTCTGAATGACTCCGTTTGAACATCTTCCGCAACCGCGCAATACTCTTCTTTCGCTTCCTTCCCACATACATCCCACCCCTGAGAGGAGTAGGATGTCACCGGAAATGACATCGTCGAGTGGTCCGGAGATCGCGCCGCTTTCAATTGGACTGAAGAGGAAGAAGGCCCTTCGCTCCATCTCAGGCTCAGCTCCTCGAGGCACTGGCTGAAGCGAAAAAGCACTAAACAACGACATAACTTTGAAGCCATTTAGAATAGTATCCCATGCAAAGCTGTTGTGGGAGTGAAACGGTTAGCACTGACAAATGCACCAGAAATGGCCTTGAATGCAGTTTTGGGAAAATCTGGTCAGTGAGTGGGAGAAAAGCCATCGAAGAAGAAAGTAACCATTTTAAGTTTGAGAGAGAGGATGAAAATGACTTTAAGTTTTCATGCAAAATTTGTTAGTTACTATAGTTGTCCAAATCTAGGTGCCGATCAGATCATGCCAGCTAATAGTTTTGGCTAGAAAATGGAGCATCAATTCAAGGTATGCGAAAGGGATTTATTAGGGTTCATTATTCTAATGGGCCTAAACTTGATTTCTATTTATTAAGTTTATATTATTTTTAATTAATAATTTAAAGTACTTGCTGAAATTAGATAACTTATATTAAATTTATGTAAATATAAATAACTTATATAAATGTTATAAATAATATATAACTTACCTTATATTATTAAAAATATAAAATTTATAATATTAATTACAACTAATAAATAATAGCAAATAATATAAAGAGTGAAATATGATAAAAAAAAAATATTACGACTCACCTAATATCATAAAGTGTTAATATTTCAATTATATATTGATATTAGGTAGGTTGAGCTTTTCATTTAGCTCATACAAAGATATAAATGAGAATCTATTTTTCGTATTAGTGTCATGCAAGTAGACTTTATACAAATACCTTTTAAGACAAATCAACAATGTGATATTTGCTATGAAAATAAAATAACTTTAAGAAGTTATTTAATGATATAACAAATGATGGAGGCACACAATCACCGAGTGACAATAATCTCCAATAATGTTTTTCTTCCCAAATGTGTCAGTATACTCCTTTCTCCAATGCTCAATAGAAATAGGAATAAAAATTTTGTTAATAGGATGATCACTTCTCTTAACAAACTTTATGATGTCAAAACATACAACACTTTTCACTTGTGCAAACTCTACAAAGTTAGAATTAGGAACAAGCCCTCAGTAAATGGACTAGCAATGGATTCCTTAGTGTGGCCTACTTCTTTTCCATCCCTTTACTTGATGATGGTACAATCTGAAATCATTGATCTTAGATTTATAATTTATAAACAACGAATATTCTGAAGTTAATTATAAAGAAAGTTACATGAACATCATTGGTTGTAAAGTTATTTAAAACAATGGCCAGGCAATATCAGTACCTATCACATCTTTTAGGTAAACAAGGTTTTCATTATTAGATACGGGCAATGGAAACTCTTCTTGTGTTACTACGCTACCTCAATTGAGACCTTAACATGGTTTTAAAGAAAGTTCATGATGTATAAGGTGTCCCCAATCACGATACTATACATTATTCCAAGTGAGAACGATTGACAGAAATAGGAGCTTTTTGGTATGTTTTTGCTCAAGTGAAAATATCATCAAATGTGTAGAAGATTTTGTCTAGTTTTTTTTCTCTTAAGCAAGAATGGCTTCACTCAAGCAAAAATCCTCGAGAAAATTAGGTATTCAAGTAGCTTTAATATTTCAAAACTTAGATGCCAAGCAACCATTTCTCATCTTACTCTTGGATTTCTCATTTTCTTTCCACAGCTAAATCACCTTGAGAACTTCAAACTTCTCTCAAATCTAAACTTGGACATCTTTTTCACTTAATTCCAAGTAAGTTTCTTGGAGTTTAATCTTCCAATCTTACGTCTATTTCTTCATTTTTTTTTATTTCTTAAAAGTTACTCTACTTCATAATATTTAGGAAGAACTTGGTCTTTTAGACAATATCTTCCACGAATCACCTTCTTGAGGTAGGAGAGTTTTATCCCATCAATAAAGCTATACCCATATAATGAGTGTGACTATTATATATATATATATATACACACACACACACACTTGCTTCTATGAGTGGCTACATGCAGAAATCCTAGTTTTAAAATGGATTCTTTGAATTGATGAACAACATGATGCATGTTTTGTTGATCATTGAATGGATGACATTTGATTGATTAAAAATGCACGATCTGACGATATGATATGAAGGTGTCAAACCTTCAACATAATTTGTTTGACTGAATGATGATAAATAAGTGGAGGGAAAATATTTTGTCAATCAATATGATGATGAAATGAGTTAGTATTGGGAGTATAAAAGATGGAGTCGATTTTAGAAGACTGGGGAAATATAGGGTGGTGAATGCTATTCATGGTTGTACGAAATGTAATAAGAGTGAAAGCATCACAGGCCACACACTTATTTCCCACTAACACTCTTGATTATAATTTTGCTAAGAGGCCTAATATTGTATGCATTGTATCCATGTGCATTGGCTAACCAAAAATTGTTCGGTGGGCAAGTATACTCGTCGAAAAGTAATATAAGGTTATTAAATTAAGCTTCCAAAATTATCATCCCACAAGGATTAGCTCCAATTACTAAGAATTTCTTAATTCAATTTTTTGAGCCTAAAGGATGAGAAAGTAAGTAAAAATAGGAATTCAATTATAAGATTAATTATAAATAAAAGCAAATAACATAATACACATCTTGGTTAAAGTTATAGGAGAGGAACCTAGGGCATATGAGTTTTCTCATTCAATCATTTATGTTTTTTTTTTGCTTAATTATAAGTTCAATTTCCCTGTGATTACCAATCAGTCATATAATTACTATCAATACGCAATGGTCATGGAATATTAACTTTCTTTTCTCTAAACCAACATCCACAATGGTCATCTAAGATATTAATTAAAGAGCATAACAATTGGAAGAGAAAGATTAGTTTGGTCCACTTAATCCTTTGTCGTGTTTTATCTTATAGATCCATTAACTAATCAAGGTACGGTCACTTGATAATATAATTAATTAGAATTATACAAATATGTGCAATAGGATAAACACTAAACATATATGAAGATATTAATCAAGGACTAGATGTAGAATAGGATAATGAATTGTTGCTCCCAAGGTCTCTTTTTAATAGAGTTTAAAAACCCTAAAAACTCTTCATAATTGGGCTTGTCACAGATAAGGACAATCGTGCATGTGGTCGAAGCACTCCTGTGCTTGCTTTTAAAGTTTGGGCGTGCTAACTGCTGTGAAACTCTAATTTCCAATCATTTTAAGTCTAAAAAGCCTAAAAATCTAACTGTGGATTTCTTATGCTAAACTGCACAATATATATATATATATATATATATATATATATGAATTAATACAAAATCCAAATAAAATAAGGTCAAACATAAATATATGGACTATAAAAACAGACCAAAATACAGACTTATCAACAACTATTCACCTACAAGTGTAAGACCTCCTGAAATACATAAGGTAACAATTAACTGTGATTAAAATGCAGGAGGAAGTACGTACATAAAAAGAGATTGGCATATTACATTGCTTAGTTATAGTAGCTATGCTAGGAAATGGATGACATGTTTGTTATTGTGTTTGTTACTGTGAAATTTCAATTGATTATATTTTAATAGTGAGGAGAAGACTCATCCTTACTAACAATTTTAGGAAACAAAAATGATCACCCCTTAGAGACCCATTAGATTGACTGAGTGGAGTGTTGAGAGTAGAGTGAATGATGTATTTAGAGAATGGCAAATAGTTTGTCACTCTAAATTTATAATAGTTAGTGAAAATGGACCCGACGAGGTTTTTACCATAGAGATCACAATAGGGTACAATGTTCCTTTTGATTACCCTACTGGTGGTAGGATTCACCATACCTTCAGCTTATATATAGAGAGAGCGAAAGAGGAACAGTTAGAACACTAATTGCGGTGAACTATGTTTATACCTTCCATGACCACAATCATTTGGGGAAACTAGTTAGATTTATCAGAGAGCTAATAATCAGCACAAAGGTTGTAACATCCTTATTTTACTTATACAATTTAAGAAATAATTTTATATTGTAAAGAAGAATTAAATTAAGTTCACTTATATTCAAAGTGAAAAAGTTAGAAAAATTTAAAACTTTCATCCTTGTTACTCAAATTCATAAGGTTTTCCAGTAATAAGGCAATAGGGAAACAAGTAAATTTAAAGAAAAAGTTGAAGTAAAATACATGTACAGTATTGGCTTCATTAATACACACTCTGTCCTTGAATTTTATTGGTCCATTTGAATCACAATCAAACTCCAAGTTTTTGCCTTCATCCTTTTGGCACATCATCTCTTGCAAATACGGGTCCTCTTGTTGTCTAGCTTCAACTTGTATCAAAAAATCATTACTAATCTTCATGGTACTAAGACAGAGACTGTTGGATCATACTTCCATTGCTAAATTCAAATCTCTAAATTCTTCAATCAGCTTCCATTCTTTCTCCATCATAGTTCAAATGTCCAAAGACTTCCTGCTCAATGCATCTACAACTACATTTGCTTTTCCAGAGTGGTAGGAGAATATGAAGTCATAGTCTTTCAAAAACATCATACACCTTCATTGTCACATGTTCAACTCCTTTTGATCAAATAGGTACTTTCAACTCTTATGATCACTGAAGACTTCAAATCACGCTCCAAAGAGATAGTGTCTCTAAATCTTTAGTGCAAAAACTACTGCTGCTTGCTCCAAGTCATGCATAGGGTAGTTGACTTAATATGGTCGCAATTGCATCAATACACATCCTAATCCTTGTCTCGATGCATCACAATATACCTTAAATTTCTGTTCGGGATCTGGCAAAATCAACATAGGTGCTTATGTCAATTTTTCCTTCAGTTTCTAAAAACTTGTTTTGCACTTTTCATTCTATCAAAGTCTTTCCCTTTTTGCATCAGCTTCGTCAAAAGCAATGTTATCTTAAAAAATCTTTCAATGAATTTTCTATAATAGCTGACAAATCCTATAAAACTTTGGATCTCTATTTGTGTTGTAGGTCTTGACCATTGAACTATTGCTTCTACCTTTATTGAGTCAACCATGATTCTTTCTTTAGATACTACGTGTCCCAAGTAGGGATGGAAACAAGTCAGGCCGCCTGATAGGGGCCTGTGGCCTAGCTTGGCCTTTTTAATAAACAAACCAGGCTCAGGCCTTTTTTAAGGCCTGTTTAAGTAAACAAGTCAGGCCTGAGCTGTTTATAAAGCCTGTTAAGCCTGACAAGCTGGCCTGTATAAAAATATATATATATATATATATATATATATATTATATAATTTAAAAATAGAGCTATCAAAATATATTTAAATAATAAAGTTATTTAATAATATATTTTTATATTTTTAATTCTGTTATTATTAAATTAATATATTATGTTATAATTTTATTTATTTATAATTATAAAAAACAGAAATTATATTATATTAAAAATTAAAAATATTTATACATGATTACACTTTTTAAATAATAAATTTATTTAATAATAATATATTATATTTAAACAATTTGAAAAATAGTTAAGTCTTTGAACAAGAATAAGACATAATCAAAACTAAACGAAATAAAATTTCAAAATAAAATAATAAAATTATATTAACATATTTTTTATACTCTTAATTTTATTATTATTAATTTAATTATTTAATTATTATATTAATATATTATGTTATAATTCTTTTTATTTATAATAAATAGAGTTTGCTTAAATCTGAATTATATTTTATTTGAAAGTAAAAATTTATAAAAAAAAATGATAACAAACTAAAATAAAAAACTTATTATAATATATATTAATATATATATATATATATATATATATATATATAATCAGACCATGTAACAAATAATATAAATAATATAATTATAAATAAATTATATAATAATATATATTTTTATAACTTGCACATGTTTTAATTAAATTATTAGTCAATTTATCAATTTATATGCAATTTATAAGTATGTGTTTTAATTTATTGTATCAGTAATATTTTCTATATTACATTAATAGTTATTATTGTTTTCATTATATATATATATATATATATATATATATATATATAGTACATTAAGTTTAAATTTTTATATTAAGTTTTCTCACATATTTTTAAATTAAGATAAAAATTTAGAAATATAAGTTATTTTAATTTAAATATAAATTTTAATAATTCTTCTTATGCTCATATGTTATTTTTCTGCATCTATGAATTTTATAATATAAGTATTTATCATCTACAATTTTTATAATGACGATATTTATTTACTTTTTATAATATAATAATTTTTTTAGCTGATTCAATAAATTTTATAAGTGTTATTTTTTGTAATTATTTTTTTAATTTAATAGTTATTATTATTCTCATTATATATATATATATATATATATATATATATTGCAGTAAGTTTAAATTTTTTTCAAAACATATAATTTTCTTTTAATTGATTCAACAAACTGTGTGAATGTTATTTTTTTTTATCAATTTTATGTATTTACTATAACTTTATTTGTTGAATATAAGATGTCTTTAAATAAACAAAATATGTTTCTAAAATAAAACTAAAATATTTACTATTTATATAATTTTAAAAAATAAATAAAAAAATATAAATATAAATCTTATTAATATAAAATATTTATAATTAATACTTAAATAATATTTTAAAAATTATTTATAAAATTATATAAATATTATTATAATTATTTAATAATTATTAAGAACATAGATAGGAATTAGAAAAATGTATAAACTAATTTAATAATAAAATATTTATATTTTTATTAATATTAATTTTTTTTTAACAGGCTTCAAGCCAGGCCATGCCACTTAAACAGGCCAGGCCAGGCCTAAAATAAAGCCTTTAACAGGTAACAGGGCAGGCTCAGGCCTAATAATTATGTTTCAGGCCAGGCCTGTTTAGAGTAAAGCCTGGCCTGACCTAGCCTGTTTAGAGTAAAGTCTGGCCTGACCTGCCCTGTTTCCATCCCTAGTCCCAAGAATTATATCTACAATAGCCAAAATTTGCATTTCAAAAATTTAGCATACAATTGTCTCTCACTAAAAATCTACAAGGCAATTCTCAAGGCTCAACATGTTCTTCTCAGCTATTAGAGTAGATTAGGATGTCATCAATGAACACTACCATGAATCTATCAAAATGTTGATGGAAGATTCAATTCATGTAATCCATGAACACTGCCGAAGCGTTACTCACACCAAAAGGCATTACTAAGTACTCGTAATGGCCATAGCGAGTTCTGAATGTTGTTTTAGGAATATCTTCATTCTTCACCCGAATTTGTTGGTAGGCTGATTGCAAATCAATCTTAGAAAGTATTGAAGCTCCTCGTAGTTGATCCATTAAATCATCTATTCTGGGGAGATGATACTTATTCTTTAGGTCACTTTGTTCAATTGTTGATAATACACGCACATCCTCATACTCTCATCTTTCTTCTTCACAAAGAGTATATGAGCTCCCCACAGTAATACACTCGGTCTCACAAATTTCTTTTCCAACAAGTTTTCTACTTTCTTTTTCACTTCAGCTAACTCAATCAGCGACATTCAGTACAGCACAATAGAGATTGGGCTTGCTCCCGGCATGAGATCAATTGTGAACTCAATCTTTCTTTCTAGTGACAGTTCGGTTACATTCTTCAAAAAAAATGCTCAAGAATTCATTCACCACCTGTATATGCTTAGTCTTCACACTTTTCTCTGCCTACAAAGAAAACATCACCATGAAAGCCTTGACATTAATCATGTTCCTCGAATCACCCACACTTAGGAGTCTATAATCCTCCAAAATATTTGTCCCAAAATTTAAGATTTTCTCTTTACAATCCAATAAGACATGATTAGACGAAAATCAATCCATTCCCAGTACAATATCAAGTTGAGAAAACGGTATTCGGATTAAGTCTACTAGGAAATTTCTACCATGAATCATTACAGAACAACTTAAACATACATAAGAAGTTACAACAGGCTTATTTGTAGGACTAGACACTACCACATTATTTGACAGAGAAGAAATAGGCAATTCAAAGCAACACACACAATCCAAAAAAATAAAGGAATGTGTAGCTCTAGAGTAAAAAAGAACATCAACAAGTTTATTTTTCAGAATGCATTTGTAACATCTTAAATTTAATTCCAATTAAATAATAATTTCGCAAATCGGATAACCAAATTTTTCATAAAAGATTTTGAAATAAGTGAAGGGTTACAAATTAATATCAAATAACTGCTACAGGACTAGTTCAATTACAACATTTTTAAAATAAATTCTATGTCCTATAGCAGTCCATCCATCCCTTCACTAAGTCCGGTGCTGATCGTCTTGGTTGCCTGAAAAATGAATGTAAGGGTGAGTACTCTACACTACCCAAAAGCACATAGTCAGCATAGAGTCTCACCTCCAACACATTACCAATACATTAAGCAAATACAATCACAGGCAGCATTTCACATTCACAAGCACAATACACAAACTCGTGCATACGCACAACAGCCACACTCACTATAGTACTATGATCACAGATTTACACCATGAATGGTCGCCGGTTACCCCCGCCAGTCACGAGTCGCTTAAGAAAGATAGTGGTCAGAGGTCTAGTCAGGAAGATAGTGTGTGACCCGTGGTGCACCCGTTCCGCAGTCGGTGTCACCACCACTCCCTTTTCCCCAAGGTATTTCTACCGTCCTCATCTCCCACATCCCCAGTGTATCGTTGAACCATTCACAGCACATTACAACGACGCTAACATGCACATTCACACATATTTCATTCACGCATGTAATAGTCATGCTTACACACGCACACACCCTACAATTATCATTCATATTACAGGCCCTTGGGCCCACATTTTCACAATATTCATTCAAATATACGGCACAAGTGCCCACACTCATTCTATCACACAACATTTACATATAATCCAAATCCCTCAATTTCGTATCAACACACATTGTTCACATATCACGGCATATGGCCCACATTACATTTCTCAACAATTTCCTACCTACTAACTCAATCACAACACAATATTCAGCAGAATATCAACAATTCATGCACAAAAGAGTAGGATAGAGTCTCCCCTTACCTCAGATTGAAGACCCACACGCTAAATCCACCAAGAGATGCTCCCCCTCACGAATTTCATCCTAAACACATGGAGAAACTCCATGAGAACTCAGGGGAACCACGAAAACAGAGAAAGGGGATGAAAAACCGAAACCCTAACCATTAAAACTCACCTCCAAGCGTCCCCCACACGAATTCAACCTTCAATCAAGCTTCCGAATGGCTTTGGAGGCAATATAATCGGTGAAAAAGGGTTTGGAGATGAGAGGATCAAAAGGATTTCGAAGGGAGAGAGAGAAATAACTCTCCCCTAACCTTAACCCCCTTTAAATCCTTTTCTGGTCGCGACACTCTTGCTACAGCGAGATATTCTAGACCTCGCTGCAGCGACACGCCCTCTCGCTACAACGAAAAAACCAGAGAAAACTGCACTCTGGTTTCTGCAGAATCTCGCTACAACGAGGACCTCTCGCTACGGCGAGACTGCACCCAAAAATACACCCTAAATTGTCGCTCTGTTGCTATAGTGAGACGTTTCTCGCTACAGTGAGAAGGCGATAGTTCTGGTCCTTCCTCCCAGGACCCTCTTGCTATAGTGAGAATCCTCTCGCTGCAGCGAGAACATCCCAGTATCATGCCTTACACTTAGGCACTTAGCTGATTTCAGCCTTATCCAGTCATGCATACATGTATATACATACACACATCTCCAACATATATATATATATGCACATATATATTCACAACATATATAAAAAAAAATATACACATGAATATACATTTAGATTTATATAATTATCAATAATTAATATTACAAAATTTGGGGCGTTACAACTCTCCCCTCCTTTAAGGAATTTCATCCCCAAAATTCAACCAAACACTCACAACTACAAAAACAACCCCAGGTACAACTCTCTCATTCTACTCTCCATTTCCCATGTGGCATCTTATTCATCACTCGAGTTTCATATTACCTTCACCAGTGATATCTCTTTATCCCTCACCGGGTACACATCATATGACAAGTCTTCTCTCACTTGAACTGGGTCAAGATCTATCACATGGGAAAGATCTGGCACATATTGCCTAAGCTGTGACACATGGAACACCGGATGTAGATTTGAGAGATTTGGAGGCAATGCTATCCGATATGCAGCAGGATCAATTCTACTTAGCACTTCAAACGGCCCAATAAACTTAGGAGACAGCTTTGAGACTTCAGAGCTCTCCCCACTCCGGTTACAGGTGAGACCTTCAGAAATACGTGGTCACCCACCTGAAACTCCAACGACTTTCACCTTTTATCATAATAGCTCTTTTGCCTGTCTTGCGCAGCCTTCATTTTGTTTTTGATCATTCTGATTGCTCATTCTCTCTTTGGATCATATTCGGCGCACACAGAGTTGCCTCTCCGGTTTCATACCAACACAACGAGGTTCTGTAGCTCCGTCCATATAAGGTCTCAAACGATGCCATTCCAATACTAGCATGGTAACTGTTGTTGTACGTGAACTCCACTAGCGGCAAGCACTCTTCCTAAGTTCCCTGCTGCTCGAGCACACAAGCCCTCAACAAATCCTCCAGGGATTGGATAGTCCGTTCATTCTGACCGTCAGTCTGTGGGTGATAAGCCGAGCTCAGCCTCAACTTAGTCTCTAATACCCATTGCAGGCTTTCCCAAAACCTCGAGGTAAACCTTAGATCTCTATCTGACACCACACTAGTCGGCACTCATGTAGCCTGACTATCTCCTGCACATACAACTCCGCAAGTCACTCCAATTTATACTTCATGTTGATCGGGAGAAAGTGTGCAGCCTCACTATCACCCAGATGGCATCATGGTTGTTCCTGGTCTTACGCAGCCCAGAAACAAAATCCATGGAAATACTATCCCATTTCCACTCAGGAATCTCCAACGGCTGTAACAACCCAGGTGAACGCTTGTGTTCTACCTTCGCCTTCTGGCAAGTTAGGCATTTAGCTATATATTCAGCCACGTCTCTCTTCATACCATTCGACCAGAAATTCTTCCGGAGGTTCTGATACATTTTAGTTGCACCGGGATGAAAACTCATCCTGCTCTTATGCGTTTCCTCAAGCACCATCTGTCTCAGCTCATCCACTTGAGGAATGCACACTCGGTTCCAAAACTTAACCACCCCGTTTTCATCACGATGGAAATCTAAGTCCTTTCCCTCATCCTTCTGTCTCATCATATCTTGCAGGAAGGCATCTCCCTGCTGAGCATCTCGGATGTACACCAGAAACTCGTTGTGAATTGTCATCGCTCCGAGATACAAACTCCCCGGTGATGAATCCACACTTTATAGATATTTTGTTTGGTTTTATAAAGTTTTAATAGAAAAAAATAGACTTAGAGATTGTAAATAACATTAAAATCTCATTTAGGTAAAAAAATAATAGCTTTCTTAATTTTTGTCTTATTTTCATTAATTTTTGTGAATATATTTTGCAATTTTGATCATTTGAATAATTGTGCAGGAAATTCTAGACAAATTTCATGAATTTTTGGCTCTTTAGAAAAATATGAACTGAGAGTAACCACTCTCAGATACCAGAGTGATCACTCTAGGGAGCTGATTTCAAGGGATAGGCCAGAGTAACCACTTTCAGATATCAGAGTGATCGCTCCAGAAGCCCCAAACCCCAAGTCCCTGTGCGTAAACACTCTTAGAAGTGAGAGTAATCATTCCAGAGACACTCAGAAAGAAATGCTTTGCACGTGTTTACTCTCAGAAGTGAGAGTAATCACTCCAGAGACTCCCAGACTCAAAGTGCCTGCGCGTGTTTACTCTCAGAAGTAAGAGTAATCACTCCAGAAAGGGAAAAATCTAAAGTTGATGTGCGTAAACACTCTTGTTTACAGAGTGATCACTATGGGGCCATGTCAAACTTACTATATATAGATTTTTAGAAATTAGGGTACGGATCTTTTCATAATTTTAGATTCTTTGCCACTTTTGGGAGCATTTTGCAGAGCTTATGATCCTTGGGTGACAGCCAAGGCCAATTTTAGGGTTTGATTTACAATTTTCTCTTCACTTACCTTTAATTCTTGCATTGATGTCATTGAATTCCTTTATCTTTCATCTTAATTTTGTAAGACCCATCCTCATAGAGGGCTAAACTTTCTTGTAATCCTTAGTGAGTTCATGGATTCTTGAATTTCTGGGTATGAATGTCAATATAATTCCCCTTCCTTTATGAATTTATATTCCCTAACTCTTGAATTGAATTAATGTTTGGATAAGGGGGACATTGCTTAATTAACCCTAATTCGTTTTAATGAAATTCTTAACTTGGTTTGCTTAATCCTAAGTTAATTTTTAAGGTTGCGTAATCTTAAGGAAAAGGGTTGGAGCTCATAAAAATTACTTAATTCGTATGGGAATCTAAGGTTAATTCATGCTTTTTGAGTTACCCTAATTCAGAGGAAGAGGAAAAGTATTGAATCTTGAGAGGGATAGGGATAGAATTACATGAACAAACTAAGGATTGCACATTTCATTGATTGGATTAATTAATTTCATCACTTTCCTTTACATTAAAATTGAAATCACACAACCCCCTTGTTTTAATTGCTTTCATAGTAAATGTTCACAACATGTTCAATGTATGTTACAAACTAAAGTCATTGGAGACAACCTACGTTTGTACCCTAGATTACATAAATTTTTCTGCATATTTGATGAAGGTTGACGACAAATCTTTTTGCAAAACGAAATGAAAATTTTGTGTTCATCACCCGACCTCACCTCCATGGCCAAGTCCATGTCTCAAAATTCCTCAATCAACTCCAACTCCTTCACCATCATTGCTGCCACATGCAATGATTTCTGACTCAGAGCGTCAGCTACCACATTTTCCTTGCCAAGGTGGTAAGACAATGTGAAGTCGTAGTCCTTGAGGAATTCCATCCATCTCATCTGCCGCATGTTCAGTTCCCTCTGATCAAACAGGTATTTCAAATTCTTGTGGTCACTGAACACTTCAAACCTCGCTCCATACAGGTAACGCCTCCATACCTTAAGAGCAAACACCACCGCGACTAACTCCAGATCGTGTGTCAGATAGTTGACCTCATGCGGACGCAATTATCTTGAGACATAAGCAACTACTCGCCCGTCTTGCATCAAGACACAACCAAGTCCTTGCCTGGATGCATCACAATACACATCAAATTTCCGCTCCGGGTCGGGTAGAGCCAACACCGGCGCCGAAGTCAACCTTATCTTTAGCTCTAAGAAACTAGCTTCACACCCCTTGGTCCACTTGAACTCCTTTCCCTTGCGAGTCAGCTTCGTTAAGGGCAATGCTATCTTCGAAAATCCCTCAATGAATTTCCTAGAATAGCCCGTTAATCCAAGAAAACTGCGCACTTCAGTCACATTTGTCGGCCTTGGCCATTCAGCCACTGCTTCCACTTTTGCAGGGTCTATCATGATTCCTTCCTTCGATACTACATGCCCCAGAAACTGAATTTCTGACAACCAGAATTCACACTTGGAGAACTTCGCATACAACTGTCTCACCCTTAGAATTTGTAAGACAATCCTCAAGTGCTCGGCGTGCTCCTCCTGAGTCTTTGAATAAATAAGGATGTCGTCTATGAATACCACCACAAACTTATCCAAAAACTCATGGAAGATCCTGTTCATGTAGTCTATGAACACCGCAGGCGCATTGGTCACCCCAAACGGCATCACCAAATACTCATAGTGACCATACTGCGTCCTGAACGCCGTCTTAGGCACATCTGCATCCTTCACTCGGATTTGATGGTATCCTGATCTTAAATCGATCTTTGAAAACACTGCTGCTCCCCTTAATTGGTCCATCAAATCATCGATCCTCAGAAGTGGGTACTTGTTCTTGACTGTCACCTTATTCAACTACTGGTAATCCACACACATCCTCATGCTTCCATCCTTCTTCTTCACCAAGAGCACTGGTGCTCCCCACGGTGATACACTCGGTCTCATAAACCGTTTCTGCAACAAATCTTCTACCTGCTTCTTGACCTCCGCCAACTCCACAGGTGATATCTTGTAAGGTGCCAAAGAAATTGGGCTTGCTCCCAGAATGAGGTCAGTAGAAAACTCTATCTCCCTCTCAGGCGGTAGGTCAAAATATCTTTAGGAAACACCTCTAAGAAATCCCTCACCACCGGAATATACTCCGGCTCCACTACACTTTTGGCTTCCATTGAAAACATAACCATGAAAGCCTTGGCGTTCACCGTGTTCTCCCATGCACCTTGAATCATAAGCCTTGGAACCTCTGCCATAGTCGCACCGAAAATCAAAGTCTTCTCCCTACAGTCCAGTAGTACATGGTTGGTGATGAATTCACTTTTTATTATATTTTTACTTGCCTTTTTGGTGCTCCTTAATAGAAGAAATGGACTTAGATAGTGCAAATAATATAGAAATTACATTTTGAGTAAATATCATAGGTTTATCAATTTTTGGTTAATTTGCATTTAATTACATAGATATAGATTGCAATTTTAATTATCTTGATGATTTTGCAGAATGCCCAAGTTAAATTTGAGAAATCTTGGTCCTTGGATGAAAGTTGCCCACAAAGTAGCCACTTTGAGGAGCAAAAGTAGCAACTACAGCAAGCCTGGGCATTAAAGGTCCCAAAGTAGCCACTTTGAGGAGCAAAAGTGGCAACTCCAAAAGCTCCAGGGACGCCAATTTTGAAGCATGATGCACGTGGTCACTATGGGCTCTCAAAGTGGCTACGCGCATCCAAAGTAGCTACTTTCAAGACCAAAAGTGGCAACTTCAGAAGCTCCAGGACGCTAATTTTGAAGCCTTCCTGCGCGTGGTTACTATGGGCTCTCAAAGTAGCTACGCGCACCAAAGTAGCTACTTTCAGCACAAATAGTAGCAACTCCAGAGAAGCGGCATTCCTTCCATCATGCGCGTAGACACTTTCAAGGTCCAAAGTGGACACTTTCAAAGGCAAAAGTGGACACTTTGGTGACATGTCATCCACTATAAATAGATTTTAGGAATTAGGGTACGAGACTTTTGACACTTTACACATTTTTCCTTTGCCAAATTGGGACAATTGCTTACGACATTGGAGTCTTGGGTGACAGCCAAGGGTCCTCTATAGGTTTTAATTTCCAATTTCTCCTTTGATTTTTGTTAAGTTTACATTAATGATGTTTACGTTCTTGCATTTCTTTCTCTCATTTGTGAAGCCCATCCATATGAAGGGCTAAACTTTCTTGTAATTCCTAGTCAATGCACATGAATCTTGAATTCTTGGGATTAATTGCAATACAAATCTTTCTTTCCTTGAATTTATTAACCCCAATCTCTGAATGAAATGGAATTTACATGAAGGGAACATTGCTTAATGAACCCTAATTTACTTAACGAAATTCTAATTCAAAATTGCTTAATTTTGATTAATCCTTGAGGTTGCTTAATCTTTGGGATAGAGATTGGAGCCCATTAAGATGCTTAATTTTAATTGGGATGTTAAAGTTAGTCTTCCCTTGTTAGATTAACTTAATTCAAGGGAAAGAAAGGGGATTATTGAATCATTAGAAAGAATAATGATAGAACTCATTGCTTGACTAGGGATTACTCATTTTAATTGATTGAATTTCATTAAATTTACACTTTGCTCTTGATTAAAATCTGGAAATTGACAAACCTCCCCCTAATTTACTTGCTTTAAAATACATGTTTACACTTGTTCGATGTATTTTCCCAACCAAAAATTCCTTGGAGACGACCTAGGATAACACCCTAGTACTGCATTCATTTCTTTGCATATTTGATGAGGATTAACGACAATCTTTTGCATGACGAGTAGCTAAATTCGTTTCATCAGTTGGTAGCAAGCCAATCCATTCCCAGAATCACATCCAATTGAGAAAGAGGTAAACAAATCAAGTTCACCTCGAACTCCCTACCGTTCACCATCACTGCATACCCCAAACACACCCATGACGTCACAACCGGCTTACCCGTAGGGGTAGTCACCACAACATTACAAGGCAGTTCAGTCATACAAATTCAAACTCTTTATGCAGTCCACAGACACAAAAAGGTGCGTAGCACCCGAGTCAAACAGCACATCAAGTAATCTGCCTTTAATTACACATTTACCTCGGATCAGTTCCTCTGATTGTGAAGCCTCCGCCCCAATCATAGCAAAGACTCTACCTGGAATGCTCAGCTTCTGCCCCGTACTTGGCCCCGTGCTTCCTCTTGATTTCGGCCTCTGGGATGCACTTACACTACCGCTTCTCTTAGCGGCCCAGCACTCATTGGCAACATGCCCTAACTTCCCACAGTTTCTGCAAGTTATCCTCGGATGTGGGCAGTCCTTCACCATGTGTGGCCCTCTACACCTGAAGCACTTGGGCGGCCCTCTGAAAGAGCTTGATCCTGAACCACTTCCACTACTCCTCTCTTAAGATGAATTCCCTCGAGACTGAGAGCTGTTCGAACCCGAGTACGGCCCCTTTGATAACCTAGGGGGTCTTCTATAATTCCTCACTGAGCCGTCTGCTCTACTATCCACTGTCTTCCCCCTTGAGTTAGCTTCAAAGATTCTGCTCTTTCTCACCAGAGTGGGCAAGTCCGTTAGTTGAAACACACTGACTGTAGCCCGGATGTCTGGCCTCAATCCATGCTCAAATTGAGCACACAGATCCTCCTTTCCATCACCATGCTGATAGTGAGGCCAGTACTTTATCAGCTCCTAGAACTTAGCTGCATACTCCCCCACGGTCATGTTTCCTTGCTTCAGCTCAAGGAACTCCCTAGCTTTCTACTCCCTTAGGTCCCACTGCAGCAACATGCCCTCTCTCTATAGCAAAAAAACCAAAGAAAACTGCACTCTGGTTTCTGCAGAATCTTGCTACAGTGAGACTGCACCCAGAAATGCACCCCAAATTGTCGCTCTGTCGCTACAGCGAGACGTCTCTCGCTACAGCGAGAAGGCAACAGTTCTGTTCCTTCCTCCCAGGACCCTCTCGCTACAGCGAGAATCCTCTCGTTGCAGCGAGAACAACCCAGTATCATACCCTACACTTAGGCACTTAGCCCATTTCAGCCCTATCCAGTCATGCATACACGTATATACATACACACATCCCCAACATATATATATGCACATATATATTCACAACATATATAAAAAAAATACACACATGAATATACATTTAGATTTATATAATTATCAATAATTAATATTACAAAATTCGGGGCGTTACAGCATTTACCTCGAATAAGGTCATCAGATTTTACAACTTCTGAGGTAGTCATGGCAAACATTTTACCCTGAACATCAAACTTTGACCCTCCACTGTTCTTGGGCAATGACTTATTGCTCCCACTGATGCTTTCACTTCTCTAGGGTTTAAACCAACAAGCATTGGTCGGGTGTCCCATCTTTCCACAGCGACCACATGCTGTAGTTGGCTAGGGGCAGTTCCTAATCATGTAGGGTCCTCCACATCAAAAACACTTCACTAGTTCTCGAGGAAAATTAGAGTTGTAGTTGCTACCTCTGTGAGGTGTGGTCCCACTTGCTTGAGATTAGATTGGACCTGAGTAGTGTCTCTTCTAAAATCTGAAAGGCTTTATGTCTTGCCTCACCAGTCCTCCAACTCAGCTACTGATCGCGAGTGTCGCGCTCGGACAAATTATTAAAAACCGAATTGCATAAAAATTATGTAGTATGAGGTGCAATTTGAGTCGTCTCCCAATGATGATAATGTTATACGATTATAAATTTAGATGGGGTTTGATTTATAAAATAATGCTGATTAGAATAAAAAGTTAACAAGAATTTAAAACTTTAATCCAAGAATTTAGAAGAACTACGACCACTCTATCACCGGATTCCAAGAAGATGTATCAACCAACAAATTAGTGATTAACATTAAATTCGAATGAAACCTCAATTCAAATTAAGCATTCACACGAGAACCTTCATGCATTCGATTAACACACAATCCGCTCAAAGTTCAGAAACATCTAGAACCTAATCGATTTGTGTTAATTTAATTCACCAATGCCATTAATCTTAGATCTCAAACCTGAAAATCTAATTCACACTCCTTCAAGAATTAATTACATACATCAACCGAATAATATATAATCAACCAACTGCACAATTATCAATCCAAACGAAGAACTTCAATTCGAAATCATAATTAGCAAAAGGAGAAAGAAGGAAGAGATGAAACCGAATTTGTTGTTGAATAAATTGCGAAACCGATCCTCAAGAGTGTCTCAGCCCTTTTTCAATCCTTGAATTAGATAGAAATCTAAGCCTCCATGGATGGAGAGAAACAATTCGTAAAGGGGAGAGAGAGCGAGAGAGAGAGAAGAGAAGAGAAAAGAGAGAGAGCCAAAATTTTAAAATTCAAATTTCTCCTTGTCAATTCCGTTTGTCATATTCAGCTATTATTCCGGCTACGAAAACGTCCTCTTTTTGATTGGTGGCCTGAAGGACAATTGTAGCCTTGGATGTGAGCTTCAAAACGAAACTGGAATGGGCTTAAACGGACATCTGTGGACTGAGACATGGCCCAAATACTGCACCAAGGTCAGAAACCACGACTGCAGCGTTCTGACTTTTTTCAGGCCCAATTTCAGCTTCTTATCATCAGAATTGGTTTCTGACCTCTTCATAGGAATTGTGAATCTTTCTCTTAGATTTCCTACAAATCAAGAATCACAATGAAATGAGCTTTACAACTCAAGATATGACCCAGAAACCAAAACAGTATCAGAATTTGACAAATACTGGAAAAATTAAATAAAGCCCAAATAAAATTCAAACATCATAAAATGATCCAATTCAACCAATTAGGCACAAAAGAGGATTAATGAGCTAGGAATTAGAGAAAATAATGTTATAAAAATCCAATTGATCAAATTCCCCCACACTTAGCTCTTGCATGTCCTCATGTAAGACACAATCAAGCAAATAAAAACATGTAACCTGAATATCATAGAATAATGAAAAAAAATAAACAAATTCTCTAATGAATTCTTAGAAGTGCTGAACTTAGGGACACAAGATCAAATAAAGCATCAAGAGTTCTACAACAATCAAACATCCAACTCCCAACCTCTCAAAAATGCAAGCCAAGCAATATCATTCAAAGTGTATAGATCAAGCATGAAAGATCTCACAAGATGGTGTATACAACTCAACTCTCAAGTGTATGGTTCAAAGTGTTTCACTCAAGTCACCTCAAAAGACAATGCATTACCATAAGCTTGTTAATCTTCTACTTCTCCACTACTTACAATCATATGCAAACACAAATCAAGAGGACTTTATTCAGTGGTTGTAATGAGGCTAAGGTAAGGGTAGGGAAATATGAGGATATGACAAGATACAACCAAAGAGAATAGGAATAACAAACATGGTTTTCCACTTAAAGCTTATGATGTGCTAGAAGCCAACGAATGGTCAATAAGGCTCAAAGGGGCTAAACAAAGGGCAAAATGCAAGGTAAGCTATATGGCCAAGTGGGTACAAATTTGAAAAAAAATTGCCTCTATCATGTTCATAATTGCATATGAAAATTGTAGCCTCAAAGAAGAATCAAAACAAGTTCTAGAATGACAAAATCTAAGAGGGAAAACACACAAGAAAGAAAAGAATGGCATGAATTTCAACCATCCAAAAATAAGGCTCAAAAGCTCGCAAAGATAAAGTCTAACATGCTTAATCATAGAAGTCAAAATCAATCACCCAATTCACATATATCAAGAGGAAGAAGTAAAAATAAAATCATGTAGGAACTCTATCCTCATTAATAACTAATGCCTTAACTTAACAACTTCCAATTTAACAAAGGAGAACAAAACAAAAACAATGCTAAATAAAAATAAAAAAATATTTATTTTTATTATCAATAACCTATTACTCTTCCCCCTACACTTCAACTTTACATTGTCTTCAATGTAATGTATAATGGAAATGTAAGTAAAATGTAGTAAGGAAAGGAAGAGAGGAACTCCCTAATCAAGCATAAGTGGCCGCTATGAAGCGGACCTCCTCAGTGGTCTCCTTCCTCAATGGTCTCCAAAATTTTTATTCTCCTACTGCAAAATTTAGAATTATGCAGAAACACATGTCAAATAATAAGGCAACTGTAGCAGAAACTGTTTATGCAGCAAAGATGTGTAGCAACTTCATGAATTATCACAACTCAAATGCAAGAGCATTATTGAATGCAGAAAATAAATTGAAAACTTCTAAAAGAAAGAAAAAATAATAATAATAATAATAACTATGAGTTGCCTCTCACACAGCGCTCTTTTAACGTCACTAGCTTGACGCCTTATGATCTTTAATTCTAGGAGATACTTTTATTGGTAGCAGTTTCAGTTGTATCCCTAGATATTCCTCCTTTTTCTCATAAATTTGCAGCACTTCATTTAATTGGGAACATGGAAGAAATAGCCGTGAAGGGATTTCTAGCTGCTTCATGAACTTAATAAGCTTCTCTTCATGTTCTCCATTTCCTTGATGTGCAGAACATCGTGTCTTGCTGCTGTACCTAGGCTTCTCCCTTGAATATACAATGATGTGATATTTATATTTCAACTGCTCAGGAAATAACTTTAACTCAAATGCAGGGGGCAACTTTAGAGAAGGAGGCAGTGTAAAAATTGGAGCTAAATTTGCCGTGGATGCATCATGATTTACTTTTTCAGAATCTGCAATAGCTCCATCAAAATCACCATAAACATATGTATCAATCTCAACACAGATGCTACATTTTGCAGAATCATTACATGCATCGCAAGTAAAAGAATTAGGATAATTGGCTAGATTAGGATAATTAATACAATCTGAAAATTCGAAAAACTCAGCCAAATTATCATCAACTAAATCATTCAACAAATTATCATGTAAAACTGAATAAGCAGTAGGAGCAAATTCTACACTTGCTAGGCTGGAATCACTTGCTGGAGCAGTAACATTAAGATCTTCATCTATTGGTTGTTGTTCTTGCGAGTCTTGAATGGTCTTTCTTAAACTCAAATTAACATTCTCTGGTTCAACAACTGGTTGTGCAGAAAGATTACCAGGACCTTGAGACTTCAGCTCGTTTACTGTTGTTGCCAACTGAACAATCTGATTTTTCATGTTTTGAATGGATGCTTCTGTTCTTAGTTGGAAATTCAGATCGTTAATTGCCATCTCCCTTATCAACTCTTCTAAGGAAGACTCATTCTTGGAAGGTGCAACATTTTGTGGTGGGGGTTGATATTGTTGCTACGTAAAATTCTCCCATCCCATGTTTGGATGACTCATCCAACCTTCAGGCTCATACAATGTAGGACAGAAATTAGTATGATGTTCAGGTGAATTACAAATTTCACACAACATTGTAGCCAATTGTGACAATGTCAACTGCTCGATCAAATAAGCTAAATCATCTCGCTTGTTCTCTAGTCTTCTATGATCAGCCATATAAAAAATTCTCTGAGCCATAATATGTAAATAAGAATGAAAAGAAATAATTTTTTTTCAAAAACCACCAACCGGCCTTCGAGCTCTTGCCATTGCGTAGATCTCGTCAAGCTATATGAAATGCATATATTACAATAAGAAATAGGAGTTGTATGCAAAAAGTTATGCCACTTTTAAGTTTGGACAGAGATCTACATGACTGTGTACTTTTTCAACGAATGCAGAACCACAACACAAAATCTAGAGAATCGAATGATGTAATACTAAGCAAGGATAGATGACTGCCTACTATGCTATTCAAAGGCTACTAAAACAGAATGCATAGACACAATTATTCTAAATGAAAAATGCTAATTATGCATAATCCTAATTAGATGTAAAACGCAACACATAATATGCAATGCAATCACACTAACACAGAATTACATAATCAAATAACATCATCATCCCCGGCAACGGTGCCAAAATTTGATCGCGAGTGTCGCGCTTGGACAAATTATTAAAAACTGAATTGCATAAAAATTATGTCGTATGAGGTGCAATCTGAGTCGTCTCCCAAAGATGATAATGTTATATGATTATAAATTTAGATGGGGTTTGATTTATAAAATAATGCTGATTAGAATAAAAAGTTAACAAGAATTTAAAACTTTAATCCAAGAATTTAGAAGAACTACGACCACTCTATCACCGAATTCCAAGAAGATGTATCAACCAACAAATTAGTGATTAACATTAAATTCGAATGAAACCTCAATTCAAATTAAGCATTCACACGAGAACCTTCATGCATTCGATTAACACACAATCCCCTCAAAGTTCAGAAACCTCTAGAACCTAATCGATTTGTGTTAATTTAATTCACCAATGCCATTAATCTTAGATCTCAAACCTCAAAATCTAATTCACACTCCTTCAAGAATTAATTACATACATCAACCGAATAATATATAATCAAACAACTGCACAATTATCAATCCAAACGAAGAACTTCAATTCGAAATCATAATTAGCAAAAGGAGAAAGAAGGAAGAGATGAAACCGAATTTGTTGTTGAATAAATTGCGAAACCGATCCTCAAGAGTGTCTCAACCCTTTCTCAATCCTTGAATTAGATGGAAATCTAAGCCTCCATGGATGGAGGGAAACAATTTGTAAAGGGGAGAGAGAGCGAGAGAGAGAGAAGAGAAGAGAAAAGAGAGAGAGCCAAAATTTTAAAATTCAAATTTCTCGTTGTCAATTCCGTTTGTCATATTCAGCTATTATTTCGGCTATGAAAGCGTCATTGTTTTTATTGGTGGCCTGAAGGACAATTGTATCCTTGGATGTTAGCTTCAAAACGCAACTGGAATGGGCTTAAACGGACATCTGTGGACTGAGACATGGCCCAAATACTGCACCAAGGTCAGAAACCGCGACTGCAGCGTTTTGACTTTTTCCAAGCCCAGTTTCAGCTTCTTATCATCAGAATTGGTTTCTGACCTCTCATAGGAATTGTGAACCTTTCTCTTAGCTTTCCTACAAATCAAGAATCACAATGAAATGAGCTCTACAACTCAAGATATGACCTAGAAACCAAAACATTATTAGAATTTGACAAATACTGGAAAAATTAAATAAAGCCCAAATAAAATTCAAACATCATAAAATGATCCAATTCAACCAATGAGGCGAGGATTAATGAGCTATGAATTAGAGAAAATAATGTTAAAAAAATCTAATTGATCAGTTATCCACAAACTTTCCCTTTAAGTTGGCTTTATATACTTGGCACTTACTCACCAAAGTCAGGATGTCTGTCACTTAAAATACGTTGACCACAGTACAGATGTCATCCCTCAGCCTATTGTCAAATTAGGCGCATAAATCTTCATCACCACCCTTGTGTTGAAAGTGAGGCCAATACTTCATTAACTCATGAAATTTGGCAGAATACTCCCTATAGACATATTTCTTTATTTCAGTTTAAGGAATTCTTTTACTTTTTTGTCTGCAAGTCTCTCATAAAGTAGTTTCCTAGAAAGCATGTTTTGAATGCCTCCCAAGAAATTTATCCATCTTCTTAGGGTAAGGTTTGGCTGGTAATGATAATCTTCGATATTCAGCCAGTTTCGCGTCCTGATTTTGTACTAGAGCTTTTATTACTTGCATCATACGATTCAGAATTTCTTTCATAACTCTCGCAGGTCTACCTCTACCAGCCATGATTCTAAATTGGAAGAAATCAATCAAACTTATCAGCAACTATCATTCACACAAGTACATAAGCAACCAAATCAAACAAGTCACACAAATCCTTATTTGGAGAACTGAATAAGTTATTCTAACATTCAATCAACTCATATTCTTATTAAACAAAAATATAAGAACACACAACACAAATGAACCAGTCCCATACCCTAGTTTGGTTTGGAAGAACTGCTCTGATGCCAAATTATAACATCCTTATTTTATTTATACAATTTAAGAAATAATTTTATATTGGAAAGAAGAATTAAATTAAGTTCACTTATATTCAAAGTGCAAAAGTCAGAAAAATTTAAAACTTCCATCCTTATTACTAAGATTCATAAGGTTTTTCAGTAATAAGTCTATAGGGAAACAAATAAATTTAGACAAAAAGCTGAAGTAAAATACATGTACATTGGCTTCATTAATATATAAGAGTTTAATAAGTATAAAACATAATTCCAAAAATGCATTAGGACTTCTTTATTCCCTTAAATGATTTTGTAAGGATGAGCCTCTTCTCATCACCGAACATGATTACAATAATATCAAGCAATACGCAAATGAATAACACAACGATCAATTAAAAAAAATAAAGTTTTATTCCATGTACATACAATGTTCATTAATACCATGATTTTGTTCTATTTTCCTTTCCACTATTCTTGACTTCTTTATTTCAAACTTTCATTGCCCTTGGGATTCCTTGAGGTCTTCCTTAGTATAGATAGTTGTTGGATAGTCGCAGCTACACGGATACAACATGTGAGGATCTAACCTTTTTTAGTAAAAGTATGATCAAGAGTTTAGGTTAGGAAATGAGTGCGAGGCATGTGGTGCTTTTACTCTCAATACTTATGCACAAATCAAAGAAAAGCATCCACTATCCTTATTTCTCCAAGATTTCTAAATTGCCACTATCTCCCATACTTTCAATGTATCTCTGAACTACCAATACTTGTCCTTATCACCTTTCCTTTCTTATCACTATTTCTCATTGTGACACTACTGTTTTTTGTTTGTTATCATAACCTGAACTTGTTACTTTCATACTAACATGTTCATCTTTTTCTCTTTCTATTTTATTCAACTTCACTGCCTATATCATATATCAATCAATCATTGCTGGAGATCGGGCACCTCCAGGCTCAATCTACAACATACATACATATTTACTCAACACACATATCATTGATGAATCCACATTTTATTGGATTTTTACTTGTCTTTTTAGTGTTCCTTAATAGAAAAAGTAGACTTAAGAAGTGTAAATAATATAGAATTATCATTTTGATCAAATATCATAGGTTTCTTAATTTTTGGTTAATTTATATTTATTTACATAGATATAATTTTGTAATTTTGATCATTTGAGTAATTGTGCAGGAATTTCCAGATTTATTCCACGAATTTTTAGCCTGTGTGAAAATTTGAGTTGAAAGTGGCCACTTTTAGAAGTGATAGTCGACACTACAACAAGTTAGATATAGAGGGTAGACCAAAGTGATCACTTTCAGAAGTGATAGTGGACATTTCAAAGAAACCAGATTGCAGCAAACCTGCGCGTAGCCACTTTTAAATCCATAGTAGCTACGCACGCTTCGCGTAGTTACTTTCAGATCCCATGTGACAACTCCAAAGAAGAGTGACAGGACTAGGAGGCTGCGCATAGCTACTATCTTTTTCATTGTAACTACTATGCATGACAACCACTTCACTATAAATAGGTTTTTAGAAATTAGGGTTGGGGAGCTTTTTACACTTTTAGATTTTTGTCATTTTTGGAACACTTAGAGAGCCTAGGTCGGCCTTGGGTGACAGCCAAGGCTCCAACCTAGGGTTTAATTTCTATTTCTTCTTTACTTTTCTTTGATTTTTACATTGATGTTGATTTCTATTAACTTTTACTTTGTAATTGTGAGACTCATCCTTATGGAGGGCTAAATCTCTTGTAATCCCTAGTAAGTTTGAATTCCTGGGTTTTGAATGTTAATACAATCCTTTTCTTTTATGAATTTCTTCTTCCTAATCTTTTGGATTGAATTAATGGTTGAATGAGGGGGACATTGCTTAATTAACCCTAATTCGTTTCAATGAGATTCTAAACTTAAATTGCTTAATTTTGGGTTTATTTCTAAGGTTGCGTAATCTTGGGATGAGAGATTGGAGTCCATTGAATTGCTTAATTCATATAGAAACATAAGGTTAATTTTCGCTTGCTAAATTAACCTAATTCTGTGAGGAGAGGAAGAGTATTAAATCTTGAGAGAAATAGGGATAGAGTCTAAATGAATGAACTAGGGGTTACTACATTTTATTGATTAAACTTTGCAATTTAATTTTTTGCTTAAGTAGATTGAACTTGAAAACACAAAACCTCCCATTTTTAGTTGCTTTCTGAATACATTGTATACTACATGTTTGATATTTGGTTACTCACCCAATGATTCATAGGAGATGACCTAGGTTAACACCCTAATATTACATTAATTTTTGTTTATATTTTGATGAGGATTCGCGACAAATCTTTTGCTCATCAATCATTCAAATCATCAAAGACAATGAAAATATATTTCACTCAAACATATATTTACAGGCAAGTAACAAATATCAACATTCTCATGAGCACAAATACATCATGTTCTCAATAATGGAATAGAGCTCTCCTTACCTCAAATAAACAGTTCTATGAAAGTTCTATAGAAGGCATCGCCTAGAAGATTAAGTTTTTCCTAGATATCATCAAGGAGAGTATTTGAGACCAGAGAAAAAAAATAGTAGAAAGGTAGAGATGAGATTAAAGAATGGAGCTCTGAGAAACTTACCACAAATTCAAGGATGGATGTTAAAAGTCAGATTCAGGACGATTTTGGATGTAACGCCCCAAATTTTTGTAACATCGATTATTATTATGTATGTATGTATATATATATATATATATATATATGTATATATATATATATATATATACATACATATGTGTGTATGTGTGTATGAATGGATGTTAGAGTGTGCACTTGTTTATGTGATGATGATGTCGATGTGTATGAATGCAAATGAATAAGTATAATTGTATTTGTATATGATTGGACTGAGAAAACAGGTCAAGTGTGTAATACTAGGAGAGAGCCTTGGGAGGAAGGCGTGAAACTGTTGCCTTCTCCTTGCAACGAGAGGTCCCTTGATGTAGCGACAGTTTGGGTGCATTTCAAAGTGCAGTCTCGCTATAGCAAGAGGACCTCGCTGTAGCGACATTCTACAGAAACCAGAATGTAATTCCCTCTGAGAATTTTGCTGCTGCGAGAGAGGGTGTCGTTGCAGCGAGGTTCCCTCACTGAAGCGAGAATGTCTCGTTGTAGTGAGAATGTCGCAACCAGAAAGGGATTTAAAGAGGTTAGGGTTTAGGGGAGTTCATTTCTCACTTTCCCTTTCGAGATCTCTTTGATTCTCTCACTCTCAAACCCTATTTCACCGATTAAATTGCCTCCAAGCCGTTTAAAAGCAAGATTAAAGGTTGGATTTGTCTAGGGAATGTTGGAGGTGAGTTTTAATGGTTAAGGTTTTGGTTTCTCATCTCCATCCTTTGATTTCTCTGTACTCCTTGGGTTCTCATAGGGTTCTTCCATGTTTTTAGGTCAAAGTTTATGTAGGGAGCCTTTTCATTGCTGATTTTGTGTGTGGGTCTTCATTTGAGGTAAGGGAAGACTTTACCCTATCTTATTTTGCTTGAAAACCTGTTTAATTACTATGTTTTGTAATGTGATTGAGATAGATAATGTGTGGTGGGTATAATTGTGATGATTTGAAAGTAATTTGAGTGGATTTTTTTAAAGAGTTGATGTTGAATGGGATGAGTGGAATGGTTGAGCCCAACATAAGTTAATAGGTGTGTTTGCATGTCCTTGAATGATGTAAATGGATGGAAATTAGTATAGATGGCATGTTGAAATGTTGAGTGTATGAAATGGACATGTGTGTCGTGTGTGATAGATGAATGTGGGTAATTGGGTCGTATACTGTGAATGAATGTGGGCACTTGTGCCGTGTGCTGTGGATGAGTAATGTGTGTGGTTAAAATGTGTGTGAATAGGGCATGTTGAATGTCGTTGTAATGATGTTGTGAATGATTCAATGATACACTAGAGGTGTGAGAGATGAGGACGGTAGAAATACCTTGGGGAAGAGAGAGTGGTGGTGACACCAACAATGAGTGTGGGTGCACCACAGGCCACACACTCTCCTTTTGACTAGACCTCTGACCACTACCTTTGCTGAGCAACCCGTGACTGCCCACGAAGTATCCGTGAGGCAGGGGTAACTGATAAGTCTGTAATTAGGCCCTCTTTTACAGCCCATATATTCATATTTGACCTTTATTTTATTTGTGTTTTACACTAATTTATATATTAATTGTACAGTTTGGTATAAAGAGGCCGCAAGTGGATTTTGGGTGCATTTTGGGCCCAAATTGATGGAAGATTAGAGCTTCATAGCAATCACCACGCACAGACCCATTTAATAAGCATGAGGGTGCTTCGAGCCCATGCACGGTCGTGCTTAAGGCCTTGCACGTCCGTGCTCATCTGTGGGAAGCACAAATTATGAAGAGTTTTTAGGGTTTTCAAATCCTATAAAAGGGAAGATCTCAGGCATCGTAAAGAGACTATTTTTACATCTTGGTTGTGGCTCTAGAATACATTTGATCTTGTCTCTCTTGCACGGGATCCTTGGCACATGCTTAGCGAGAATTGGAGCTTCAACCGATCGTACTTGAAGACCGGGAACACATCTCACACTCTAGTTTGCTATTTCTTTTGATTATGGCTTTGTTTATGATTGTTTCAGTTCTTTTCTTTAGCATGAGTAACTAAGTTCATAGCTAGGGCTATGGGAACTATTGTTCATGAATTTATGGAACTTTGATGTTTGAATCTAAATTTGATTTCTGTTTTGTGATTAGATTTTACCCTATTGCACTCCTTTCTTAATCCTAATTAATTATATCGTCAGGTGACCGTACCTCGGTTAATTAATAAATCTATAGGGTAAAATGAGAAAAAGGATTAGGTGGACCAAACCAATCTTTCTCTTCTAATCGTTATTAAATTAACAAGTTCATAGGTTCCTTAAGCTTTCGTAAATTGACGTCTTGCACGACCATTGGTGATGGTAATTTAGAGAAAAGAATATTAATATTGCATGACCATTAGGTATTAATAGTATTCGTATGAATGATTGGTAATCACAAGGAAATCAAATTTAGAATTAAATAGAAGAATAACATAAAGGATTGAATGAGAAAACTCATATGCCCTAGGTTCCTCTCCGATAAGTTTAATCAAGACGTGCATTGTATTTCTTGTTCTTAGTTTATAATTAATTTTATAAATTCTTGTTTTAATTAATCTCATATCTTTGAAGCATAAACAATTGAATTACGAAATCCTAAGTAATTGGAAAACAATCCTTGTGGGACGATATTTCGGGAACTTAATTTAAGAACCCTTTATTACTTCTCGATGGGTAAACTTGCCCCCCGAACAAGTTTTTAGCGCCGTTGCCAGAGATTGCTTTTTCAATATTAAGAAATCTCAAATTTAATTGATTTAAGCAATTTGTGTTTTACTTTATTTTAATTTTGTTTTGTTTATTGTTAAATTTTTTTTTATATTATAATTTTTGTTTTTATTTTATTTTAATTTTTTTATTATTTCATAATTTCTTTGAATGTATGCTCACTCGTTCTAAGTGCTCTATAGTTTGTTTATTTGATCCGAAGATTGAAAGAACAATTCGTAGACAAAGAAAAGAAGTGAGAAAGCAAAGAATGACAGAGGGAAGGAGATCAATCCAAGATTACATGACACCCACTGCTAGAGGCACTTCTGGAAGTATCGCGGCACCAAATATGGAGGCAAACAATTTCGAGTTGAAACCAGCACTCATAACCATGGTTTATAACTCTATACAGTTTGGGGGCATGCCTAACGAAGACCCCAATCTGCATCTGACAAAGTTTCTCCGATTGACGGACACCATAAAGTACAATGGAGTCTCGAACGATGCTATTCGACTCTGACTTTTCCCCTTCTCAGTATCTGAAAGGGTGAATGCATGGTTTTCCTCACTCCCAGCCAATTCCATCAGAACTTGGGAGGATCTAACTCAACAATTCTTGGGAAAGTACTTTCCTCCATCAAGGTCCTCTAAGCTTATGACGGAGATATGTTGCTTCTAACAACATGAAGCAAAATCCTTATTCGAGGCATGGGAGTGATTTGGAGAGCTTTTGAGGAGATAGACATCATTATTTTTCGACTTGGAGGCAAGTACAATTCTTTTACAGTGGCCTGTCAATCACTAACAGGGCTACAATTGATGCTGCAGCAGGAGGGTCCCTCATAAGAAAAGATCCAGATGATGCATACAAACTAATAGATGAGATGGCATCTTCTAGCTTTCAGTGACACACCGCTGACTCTTACGACATCAAGAGGAAAGAGATCGCTCCGGTCTACCAAGCAGAGAGCAGCAGCCCTTGCAAAGCAACTAGAATCTTTAATGAAGGCTCGAGACCAACCTGTAAGAGCTCCTGCAAGTCCAAAATTTAAGCAAGAGGAGGCAAATTTCATGGGCAATCGCAGTTCGGGGTGGAGGAATAATCCTCCTAACTCTTGGGGGAATGGCTTTGGAAGTCAAAATTCAAGTGTTTATCGCCTTCCTCATGTGCAAAGTCAAGGAGCAAGACCTGAAGGAAAAGAAACTCCTAGATCTCAGTCCAACTTTCAAGAACAGATGATGCAATATATGCATTACTCTGATAAGAGTAAGACAGAGCTTGAATCCAAGTTGGACCAACATATTGAAAGAACTGATAAGAGGTTCATAGAGGTCAAATCTGATATACATGCCAACTCCTCTAAGATGAGTGCACAATTAGAGCAAATTTTGAATCTTCTGAGTCAAAGAATGATGGGAACACTGCCATCTCAGCCTGAGCCTAATCCAAGGGAGTAATGCAATGTCATCACTCTTAGAAGTGGGAAGAAATTACAAGAATCACAGAACAGAGGCACATGCACGTCCATGCTTGTTGAGAAGCACGCCCATGCTGATTCTACATGCACACCCGTGCTTACTAATAAGCACGCCCCTACTATAATAGAAGCACGACCGTGCTTATATAAGCACGCCCATGATAGCGATAAAAGCACGACCGTGCATCACTATGAGCAAGACCGTGCTTCAAGCAAGGAACCTAAAAAAGAAAAGAACGAAGAGCCTCTTGTTCAATCAAGGCTCTATGAGCCTAAGATACCTTTCCCATAGCGGCTGCAAGGTCACCCTCCTTATGATGAAGAGTTCCATAAGTTCTTAAACTTATTGGACAAAGTGCACATCAATATGCCTTTCATTGATGCTATCTCCAAAATGCCTAAATATGCTAAATTTTTAAAAGAGATTTTGACCAATAAAAGAAAGTTAAGAGCACATGAAACTATGAAACTCACCCAAGAGTGCTCAGCTATAGTCCTTAAAAAGCTTCCACCTAAGCTTAAGGACCTAGGAAGTTTTACTATTCCTTGCACAATTGAAAAAACTCATATGGATACGACTTTATGTGATTTAGGAGCAAGTATTAATCTTATGCCTTATTCTGTTTTCAGGAAGCTTGGAATGCATAAACCTAAGCCGACCTCCATGTCGCTTCAGCTGACAGATAGGTCGATCACATACCCCAAAGGCATAATGGAGAACGTACTTGTAAAATTTGGGGAGTTTATATTTCCTACTGACTTTGTGGTACTTGACGTGGAGAAAGATGATGATCTTCCCATCATACTAGGGAGACCGTTCTTGGCCATTGCAAGAGCCATCATAGACGTACAAGAAGGGAAGCTCACACTGAGGCAGGATGATGAGGAAGTTATATTTCAAGTTTTCAATTCTTTCAAGTACCCTTCTAGCCAAGAGTCCTGTCACTTTGTGAGCAATGTTACTTCTCCTCCTCCAATTTATATGAAGCATGGAACAACAAGAAGAGGGCCAAGGAGGAAGCAATATAAGAAGAAGAAAAGACAAAAGCTTAAACCATCCATTAATAAGCCTCCTAATTCGAAGCTTAAATTTTCTTCTCTTTATTCTAACTCCCATCTTATGAATACTTTTTCTGATGTAATAGGTGTTGCGGAGGCAAAGCTATTGGAAAGACGATTACATACCAAGGAGTCACCTCTGAGACTCATGCCTTCTTCCCACCTTGATTTAACAAGAACGTCAAGCTCGTGACATTAAACAAGCGCTCCCAAGAAGCAACCTGTGTCTTTTATTTTATTTAAATTTTATTTCTTTTTTTTATTTTAATTTTGCTATTGTTATTTTATTTTAGAATAAAGAATAGGCATATTGAAAGATTGCAAGAACAGAGTTGATTGTTCTCACGCTTTTGAGCTCTAATTTGGAAGCACACCCGTGCTCATCCCATACATGGCCTTGCATTCAGTCGCAGTTATGAGAGAAAGCTTTACATCATAAGCATGGGCGTGCTTAAGATTTCAGCATGAGTGTGCTTAAGATTTCAACATGGCCGTGCTCCCTCACCCGAAGCCATCGCGCTAAGAATTATCAGGCAACTTCTTTTCTTTTATTCGATTGCCCTCTTTGCATGCTTTTAATTTGATTGCTTTCAAACATTGAGGACAATGTTTCGCTTTAAGTATGGGGGAGTAGTTCCTAATTATATAATATTAATTGCATGTTCTTGAGTAAAGTGTCTATGCTATTTTTTTATGATAATTTAAAACTTTTTCCCTCATGGAACTCAATTTTTTCAGATAAAAGAGCATGTTGAGTGATTATTATTGGCATTATACTTTCATTTGGAAACTAATAATTAGCTAAGTTCCTTACTTTTATGCTCTACATTAAACTTTAACCCACAGATGTGAGTTTTGAGCCTTAAAGGAGATTTCTATCTTAATTTAATTAATTGTACCCCTTTTCTCATTGTTTTGTGTGATTATCCCCTTAGGATTTGTGCTCTAAAACTTGACTTGGAACCGACTTAAGACTTCTCTTTTAATTTCATGTTTTTAATATGATTGAGGCATAATAGGATTTTTTTTTCTTAACCTTCAGCATGTTTGAGATACAACTAGTTGTTCACTTTGAACTTTATTGATTTTCTTGGTCCCTTGCATTAAATTTATAAAATATTTTGATGACCTTGAGTTTATGAATAGAGCAATTGAGTTGTTGAATTGTTTGATTAATTCTCCTCTATATCTCTCATGTGCAAAAAGAAAGAAAGAAAGTATGAAAAAGAAAATGAAAAATAGAAAGAAAAAAAGGTTATATATGATTGAAAGGAGAGAGGAGTAAAGATACTGTTCACAATCAAAAATATAAAAATTACTCTAAGAGCTTCATTTGTAAACTTAGGGAATGTTTATAGTTATTATAATTTATTACCCCTTTGTATATCCCTTTTCTTTCATTTATCTCACCTCAATTATTATAACTCCCTGGCCATATTATAACCTGAAAAAGACCTCATGATTTTGACTTGCATTTAATTTATTTAGTAGAGAGTCGATTCATAGTCAAGTCTATGGTAGCACACTTTTCTCCAGGAGAACTGAGTGATATTTTATTTTGTCCCTTAGTGAGAGAGGAAAGTAGAGTACCTCAGTTTGATGTTTGAATGAAAAGTATGGAAATATAAGATTCTAATTGGGAATCCTTTTGATTGCTTATGCTCAGTGATATTACTTTTGTTGATCTCTTTATCCCCTTCATCTCGGGTTCCTTGTGTGGTATTATATTTAAGTTATTATGTTATTCTCTCATAGGTTCCTTAAGCTTTCTTAAATTGATGTCTTGCATGACCATTGGTGATGGTAATTTAGAGAAAAGAATATTAATATTGCATGACCATTGGGTATTAATAGTATCCGTACGAATGATTGATAATCACAAGGAAATCGAATTTAGAGTTAAATAGAAGAATAACATAAAGGATTAAATGAGAAAACCCATATGCCCTAGGTTCCTCTCCGATAAGTTTAACCAAGACATACATTGTATTCCTTGCTCTTAGTTTATAATTAATTTTATAAATTCTTGTTTTAATTAATCTCATATCTTTGAAGCTTAAACAATTGAATTAGAAAATTCTTAGTAATTGGAAAACAATCTTTGTGGGACGATATTTCGGGAACTTAATTTAAGAACCCTTTATTACTTCTCGATGAGTACACTTGCCCTCCGAACAGTAACCGACAACCATTCATGATGTGAAATTGTAATCATAGTGCCACAGTGAGCATGGCTAGGTGCAGTAAGCGCACATGTGTGAAATATTGGGGCAGTGAGTGCACCGGTTGTGTTTTGAATTGGAATAGATGATGAATAATGAATGATGATTGTGATTGAAATTGAGACGCTAATATTGTGGCTGCATGATTTAAAATATGTTAGTAAATGTGTAGTATTTGAGGTGAGTCTCTATGTTTATGTGTGTTGGATAGTGTAGAGTACTCATCCTTACATTTATTTTTCAGGTGACCAAGACAATCAGCATCGGACTCAGTGAAGGAAGGATGAACTGCTATAGGACTTAGATTGTATTTGAAACTATGATGTAACTGAATTAGTCCTATAGCAGTCTTTGATATAAATTTGTAATCCTTTATTGTTTTGAACTTTTTATGAAACTCTATGTGGGATCTTTTTATTTAAATGAAAATTCTATTACTCCCATTTTGCGAAATTATTACTTGGAAATTAAACTAAGGTGTTACAATAAAGCGAGTTTAGAGGAAAAGTTTAGAAATATTTCTTGGATTACAATGCAAGTTTGCTAACTGAAAATTCATTAAATACACTCAAATTTCTTGCGTTCTCGCTTGAGTGAGAACATTTTTCCCTGGGCGAGAAAACCAAACAATGGTTCCCCAAGCTTTTTCTGATACTCTTGCTGGAGCAAGGGTCATTTTCGCTTAAGCGAGAATGGGTCCAGAAAGTTGGTGAATTTTCATGTGAGCCCTTGTCTTAGTAACTCATCTTGCCTATGTGAGATCCCTTCTTATTTGAGCGAGATCACTTCTCAAGAAAACAGTTGGGACAAGTTTATCTTGTCTCGCTTGAGCGAGAATACTTTGAGATCCTGAGGTTTTGGGCGCTCAGTCTCTCTTAAACGAGACTCCCTACACCAAATCTCTTCTAAATACTCATTAAAACACATCTCAATATCACCTAACCTCAAGCAATTTATCAAAGAATAAATAAAAGAAAGTATTGCAAAGGTCACTGCAGATACCAGAGATTTCTATTATGAAGACTTGACTCAAGAAAAAATAAAATAAGTTAAAGGACTGGTTTAATAATGATGACTAAAATCACATTTTTCATGTCGGTATAGAGACAAACTGCTCATTAAGACTTAGAATATTTTGATCTTATAATTATTTAAATTTGAGTCTTAATGTACTTTTGATTATTACTCATAAATATTAAACTCTTGTACTCGACTAATATTCAATATATTTATATTCTTTCTGCAGTTCAAGTTAAATTTTCTTTAACATGTTTTGCTATAATGGTAAAAGTTTAGTTATACTCTAAGTTTTATCATTTTGAATATTGATAAACTTTTTATGAAATAAATTCTTGAAAGTTAAGGTTTAAACTTTGTTAAATTTTCTACTTCATAATTAAAGAGATTCAATTAAAAATTTTAAATTATTTATGAATTACAAATAAAATTAAATAATAAAATAAGAGGGTTACACGTTTAATATTTCAATAATTGGATTCTGCCATGTTAATGAATATTTGGTTATTTAAAATGAAAATTTAGAGAAAGGAGATGTTGTTACGTTAGAAAACCTAGACTTGCTACGAGCCTCGACCAAAACCTGTATGTGTTTAAAAAGATTAACAAGAAATGAATACCCATATAGTTGTTGAACTTAAGACATCATACGGCCTTTTTTTATTTCTCGTCAAAGGCATTGTTATGTCCTATCAATTAAGCAAATAATTCCCAGTTTAATTACAAATGTAATCAACTTTGCATGCACGCCTCTTTCATCATACAAATGCATTATTATATTCATTGTCTTAAAAAGTTCATAGAAAAGGGCCGGCACCAAGCATTACTTGTTTGGTTTATCACCATTCTGAACTTATAATTTAATTTGTATCTTATTCTTATCTCAGTGTCTTATTTCTTAATTTGACAAAGGATTTAGATTTGTCTTGTTACTTAGGCCTCATTCAATCTTTATTACTTCTTTTATCATGCTCCATAAAGAAACTCAAACAAATAAAAGAAAAAAACGAAATGCCGGCCGGTGGAGCCAGTAAGAAAAATTATATGAATTGGATTAGGTCAGCAGGTATATATTAAAATTTTAAATGATTAGTTAGCTAAGTGTACAACTTTTATATCAGAAAAGCAATTTTTTACCCAAAAAAATAAGAAAAAAACAAAGTTACAACCAATTAAAGATGCGATTTAGATATTTAATATCTTAATGAAAGGCGCGCCGGTTTAATTCTAAACAGAAGGTAATTGTTTTAAAGCCCGTCAATTTTTTTTGTTATAATATATTTTAAAAAATTAATAAAAGAGTTACTATTTGATAAAAAAAATTATTGTATTAAGAATAATTATTATTCTTTCTTTAAAAAATTTCTACCACCAAATAGATCTGATTATTTTTATCTTTTTTTACTTGATAAAACGTTTAAACATACTTTTTCAGGATAAAATATATTTATTGAAATTAATTACCATAATTTCATATATAAATTTAAATAAAATTATGATCACTTTAGTGAACTCTTTCTGTCAGGTTAAATGTTTTGTTTAAGAGGTCATTTAAGTTTAGATAAAACAATGAACTAGTGCCCGTTACATAATTGAAATTTTTTTTTAAAATTAATAAATTAATAGTTTTTAAATTATAAAATGATGCGCTACAAAAAGAAAAATGAAATAATAAAGAATATATCCTCATCTTCATGACTCACCTGCAGAGAATACAAGTGGCAGAAACATGAATTTCGTATTACTCAACTTAAGGAATAAGGCTTATTGGTCAGGACACTAAAATGGAATCAAGATCTTCTCCCATAACATGATCCTCATGTTTCGTATTTTTTCATTTTCGCTTAAGCGAATTATTTTTTGCTTAAACGAAAATGAAAAAATAGCAGAACATGAGGGTCATGTTCGCGCCAAAAATGAAAGGATTCCGATCCACTAAAATGATGCTCCCAAGAGCATTTAAGATTGTGTATAATAAGTGGGAGCCACATATTTTTTATAAACAATGCTATATCATCTATATGTTTTCATTAATCTTTCAAATATTGTATTAAATAAAAATATGAATATATTTTGAAAATATATAATGAATATTTTTTTTATTTAGCAAGCAGGAAAATTTGTAAGAAAATATTATACTAAGCTTTATAATTATTGATTTTGAATTTGTCATACCTACTAGGCTACCAATTACTAAGAACATTTCAAAACATGCTAATGTCATAATTATTCATTGCATTAGTTTAAGTGAAAAACTTTGAATTCGTCGATGCATATAGTTGAGCTACTCTTTGGCCAACTCCTTCCCCAACAACATCACACTCGACCTCTCTTGCTCCATTGCTTTACAGTCATGGTATTCTTCAGTTTTGCCTCATACTGTAATCAAACCCAAAATACTTTGTTTTTCATACTTATCTTCTTCACTTTGTTCAATGTACTCTTCAAAAGTGTAGAGTCAGTTTCCTTCAATTTTTCTAATTTCAAACCAAACTTATATCTAATAGATTTTCAGGGCGACGCCTTTTCCTCAAATGGTGTTTTGCAGCTAACAAAAAACCAACTTGATGGCCCCATCACAAGCAGTGTTGGTCGTGCCTCTTATAGTCAACCGGTGAAGCTTTGGGATAGAGGAACAAGTGAGCTCACAGACTTTACAACCCATTTCTCTTTTGTAATGAAAGCTGTTGATCCAACAATGTTTGGTGATGGGTTATCCTTCTTCATTGCACCATTTGATTCTGTGATGCCAAACAATTCAGCTGGTGGATACCTTGGTCTATTCAGCCAGGAATCAGCATTCAACACTAGCCTGAATCAAATAGTGGCTGTTGAGTTTGACAGTTTCAAGAATGAATGGGATCCAAGCTCTGATCATGTTGGAATCAATGTCAATTCCATTGTGTCAGTTACAAATGTCACTTGGAAGAGCAATATTAAGAATGGATCAATTGCTAATGCTTGGATATCATATAACTCTACCACCAAAAATCTCTCTGTCTTCCTTACTTATGCTAATAATCCAACTTTTAATGGCGATTCTAGTCTTTGGTATGTCATTGATTTGAGGCAAGTGTTGCCAGAATCGGTAAGAATAGGCTTTTCTGCTGCCACTGGTGCATGGATTGAAATACACAACATTCTGTCTTGGTCTTTCAATTCAAACTTGGACAATGGTAAAGGAAAAGGGGTCAAGATTGGTTTGGTAGTTGGTTTAAGTGTGGGTTTGGGGTCTTTAACTTGCGTTGTAGGGCTATTATGGTTTTTCTTTTGGAGAAAGAGAAATGGACAAAATGGTGGAAAGGAGGACAGCACTGGTGTTGATGCTTCTATAGATGATGAATTTGAGAGAGGAACTGGTCCAAAAAGGTTCACCTATCAGGAACTAAGCAATGCAACCAACAACTTTGAAGAAGCAGGAAAGCTTGGAGAAGGAGGATTTGGAGGTGTTTACAAAGGTTTACTTGTAAACTCCAACCTTGAAGTAGCAGTGAAGAGGGTTTCAAAAGGATCAAAACAAGGAAAAAAGGAATACATATCAGAAGTGAGAGTAATCAGCCGGCTAAGGCATAGGAACTTGGTTCAACTCATTGGGTGGTGCCATGAACAAGGTGAGCTACTTCTTGTATATGAATATATGCCTAATGGAAGCCTTGATTCTCATCTGTTTGGAAATAGAGTCATGCTTTCTTGGACAGTAAGATACAAGGTAGCCTTAGGCTTAGCATCTGCTCTTCTATATCTTCATGAAGAGTGGGAACAATGTGTGGTGCATAGAGATATTAAGTCAAGTAATGTCATGTTGGATGCAAATTTCAATGCCAAGCTTGGTGACTTTGGTCTTGCAAGGCTAGTAGACCATGAACTTGGCTCTCAAACTACTGTTTTGGCAGGCACCATGGGGTACCTAGCCCCAGAGTGTGTCACCACAGGGAAATCTAGTAAGGAGTCTGATGTTTATAGCTTTGGTGTTGTTGCACTTGAAATCACATGTGGTAGAAGACCAGTTGAGGTGAAAGAAGAGCCTGGTAAAGTTAGGCTTGTAGAGTGGGTGTGGAACCTCTATGGAAAGGGGAAACTATTTGAAGCAGCTGATGAGAAATTAAATTTGGAATTTGAGGAGCAGCAAATGGAATGCTTGATGATTGTTGGGTTGTGGTGTTGTCATCCTGATCATACCATGAGGCCTTCCATTAGGCAAGTGATAAGTGTCCTCAATTTTGAAGCTCCTTTGCCGAGTCTTCCATCCAAGTTGCCTGTCCCATTGTACTTTGCACCTCCAATGGATATGTGCAAATTCTCCTACACTACTACAACTGAAGTTACAACCACAACAAAAGGATCGTCCACATACTCATCAATGTCTGCAGGGTCCAGAAAATCTCTATTATAGCACTAAAATGAATTATTTTTCGTATAGATATAGATGCATTGTATTTGACTTGTGCTATGCCAATCTTGTTTTATTAATTTCCGTTAATGACTATGAAAATTTTCCAAGCATCTCTGTACTCGTGCCATACACTAATTACCCCGGAAATCGCAACAATAAAGTAGAAGTGCGTGGCTTTAAGTACGTGTTGGTGCTACACACCTTATTTGCATTTGCTCATATATCAATTCCAAGTGACTTCATGTACATATGCTATATCATTTAAATATTTTAATTTTAATTTTATTTTATTTCTACTTAAATCAAATAAACTCGATCATAACTACCAATCTCCATAAGTCCCATTTAACTTTTTATACTATTTGATTAGTTTTAGTTTTATTTTATTTTTTACAAGTAATGTTATTAACACACTTTTTAATATACTTTTAATTATTAACTAAAATTTATTAAAAATTACAAAAATAATGTAAATTTCACTCATTCTCACTCTTAAGTTAAGTAAGAGAATGTTGCTAGGATTCCTCATTCTTTATTTCTTGTTTTATTCACTCTTTATTCGGTTAATCTTTACAAAGTCCTTATGAGAACGACCTTGGTATCTTTACATATTGTACTGCAATTTAAAATATACTCATTCTTTCTTTTGACAGCATGTATGATCAAATTAGTTAATCCCGTATCATAATTTTTATTTCTATCATTCTATGTTTTTGAATATTTACTAAAATCATATATACATATATATATATATATATATATATATATATATATATATAGAAAGAGAGAGAGTCAAAATTCATTGACATTACATATGAAATTTAGACACTTATCCCACTTAAGAACTTTCATATAATACAAAATTAACCAATCAAACCATTGATTAAAGGTTCTTATAAAGAGTATTAAATTTATAAAATTTTATACAAAAATAAAATTAATAGGTAAATCATTGTATTACTTTATTTTAACGGATAATATATTTTTAAAATATGACTGAATACCATGTAAATTATGTAAAAATTATATATATATATATATATATATATGTGTGTGTGTGTGTGATTATAAAAACAATACAAGATCTGTGATGCATGTTCTGAAAAGTGTATTTGTGGCATGTCTAACTCTTCTATTTGTTCTAGGTGCAGGGATGGAGAGGAATTTGTGATGTATGTTCTTAGAGATTGTTGGTTCGCAAAGCATGTTTGGAATCAATTTGTTCTCCCTGCATTTTGGTCCTCTTTTTTTTAGTAGAGGCCTTGATAGCTGTCTTGAATTTAATTTAGATAAACACAATCAGTTTAATTACTCTCACTAGACCTTTGGAAGAATACGAATCATGATATTTTCCTGAATTCTTCTTTAGATTCTGCCTCTCTAGTTCATAGAATTAAACTTGATTTTGATTTTTATCTCCTCTATGGCAAGTCCAATCAAAAGGCTATTTCGGTTGGAATGAAAGTCTAGTGCCTTACTAGATGGATACCACCTCTGGATTCTTAGCTAAAATTGAATGTGGATGGAGCTGTTTCTCTTTGCCATGGCTCAACTAGTTGTGGAGGCCTCCTTAGGGATAGTCAAGGTCGATTTATAGCAGGTTACCATAGTATTTTGGACCTTTGCTCCCCTTAACTGCTGAACTTTGGAGAGTTTATTGGGGTCTCAAGCTTGCCATTACCAAAAAGCTTTAATCTGTTTGGGTTGAATGTGATTCAAAGGAAGCCATTACCTTGATTGTTAAATTTCCTAATTGTAATCATCCGTTGTATACTATAATTAGTGAAATTAGGAACTTAGTCAAATGTATTCGATTTATTAAATTCAACCATGTATTGAGGGAGGCCAACCAATGTGTTGATTAGCTGGCTAAAGTTGGAGCTGAGTGTGAAAGGCCTTTTTCATGTTTTGACTAGGCTCCCCCACCTTTGCCTCCTTTTTTGCATTTGGATGTTGTTGGATCTTGGTATCCTAGGACCATTACCTAATTTATTTTCTATTTTTGGGCATTTTAGCCATGTTGAATATTAAAAAAAAATAATACAAGATTATTCAACTTTTAGATTGATCAATATTGCATTCTATAAAAGGTTATTAAATGATGTGGTCAGGATCCACATTTGCCTCCTTTCTCTTTTAGTTTATGCTCAATTCTGGTTCTAGACGTTAAGATTCAACCTTTGATTTCTTCATAAGAGTTATAGGCCCATATCTTAACTTTCTTACAAAACAAGAATCACGTTAAATAAGGTCTAAAACTCAATTTATAACTTAAATACTAAACAGTGTCAGAATATGCACTATGCTAAAATAATTGAACTAAGGTATAACCAAGAATCGAAAAGCAAAAATGGTCTAAATCAATTCTCTTATGCACAAAAGAAGGTTAATATATTCAATATGAAAGGATATGTGTGTGTGTGTGTGTGTGTGTGTGCGTGTGTGTAGGGGGCATTTCAAGTGAGAAGAGTTTGTATTATGAGAGGTGGGAGGCATTAATAATGGCCATTGGATCAAATAATTAGTATGAGAGAGAAGAGAATTAATTGGCAAGAAAGAGAAAAAGTGACCATTATTAATGTCTTTCACCTCTCATAATAACAAACTCTTTACTTAAAATGTCTCTGTGTGTGTCTGTGTATTCAATTCATCATAATGCAAGTATCAAAGTTTGACAACTTGTATGTGTGTCATATGTCTGTATATTATTTACTTAGTATCAGTGTTGTTATTTAACTTTTTCTCCTTCATAAAGCCAAATTAAGTTCTATAGTCTTGTCACCTCCTTCCTAACTAATGAGATGCCATGCATGTGCTGAGCCAAATCCACTCCAAATTCTTGTTGCACCTAACTTCAATTCCCTATACCAAATTAACTCCACTTTACTCCCTAACTCATTCACACCAAAGGAAGAGAACTAGAAGAGTTAGCACCACTTCACCATTTTTATGCCATTTAGAACAACTGAGGACTGGCATTGTTATTCTTCAAACTGCTTCCATATATTCTAAGAGCCACTTGCTTTTTTGTATTTGTGTGATTCTATTCATAAACACCATTTTTCCTCCAAGGAAGCACGTTTTTGCGCCACACTCTTGAAAAAGAAGACCAACTCATTGCTCTGGACTTTGAGAAAGAAGGAATTGAACCAAAACATTATTGTTGATGAGCCAAAAGTTAAACAAAGAATAACATTTAAAGTTTAGGTCATCAATGCCAAAAACTAATAAGCTTTCCAATGCACCATTGCAAGCTTCATTTGGAGTTTGTTGCACGCGTACTAGATTTTCAATCATTTCTTAGCCGCCAAAATTATTGCACGGAATCTCACAAAATCTAGTAATCATTACTTCGAAGATTTCCAAATCTAGTATCGGCCACTAGATTTTCATGCAACAAGACATTGTCCCCTAATTTGCAAACATCGTAATTACCCGAATCTTCCGAAATCTAGTATCAGCCACTAGAATTTCATGCAAGAGAATTTGTCTCTGATTTGCAAACATAATCATTTGGAACATTCTTTTATTGTCTTCCAAAATCTCAACACCATGATTGCTTTAATCAATTACCATTCTTGAATTTAGCACCAAGTCAAACGTCTCGTCCACATGTCAACCTAGTCATGTCGTATTCTTTTCCGGCCAATCAAAATTCATGCATTTGCTGCCCAAAATCTTAACCTTGAAATTTTGTGCCAATTTTTGGAAATTGCTCCACCAAAATCGTGTGCATGCAGCCCTAAACTATTCCATGCATTTTGCTTGCCAAAATGTACTAACTTTGCTTGCAAGTTTCCCACAAATTTCATTATTCCTACTTAAAAACCGTGACACCCCTCTTTATCCAATTTTTCACCAAATTCACTTCAGTTGTACACCAATTAAGCATTGTGCAGTCTTTGAACTTTGGAACCTTGCCAAGTAAGCCAAACTGTGAGTGTTTAGTGGCAATTGGCCAGTCTAAACATAGACCCTTCATATAAATTGGCCAACTTAACCCATTTGTTCATTTTGCTGCCCAAAAATCTGAGACCCTCACTTTCTCATTCTCTCTCACTTTGCTTCATCATTTCTCATTCTCTCAAAGTCTCTCATGCAACATCCTGTACTTGGATTTAAATAAAATGAGGTTTATTAAAGTATAATTGGAATAGATTTGGATAGAATTTATATATAAATAAATAAATTTAAAAAAGAATTTTAAAAATGTGAACAGTAAAACCGTCTATGAACAGTGTCGATGAACAGAACAAACCGCCTATGTACAGTAATCGATGATGTCATGGCTGACGTCACATCCGCGTACAGTCTGTGTACAGTACGCGTGCACAGTGTTTCCAGCGTGAACAGTAATGCAGTGAACAGTGTTTCTGGCGATGAACAGTAATTCCAGCAGTGAACAGTGAATTTCAAAAAAAATTTATAAAAAGGGGGTTTCACATGAAATTTTCATTTCTTTACTCTTATCCAAGGTTCTCAAAGGTTCTAAGGCTATATCTCACCATTTTCTCTCATACTAAACCCTCCTAAACTTAGATTTCTCTTCAAATCTATGATTCTACGTCCGTTCTAAAGGATTTCAAGTAAGTTTCTCTAAGTTTATAGCTAGATTTACCGTTCGTTTCTCTTTTTCTTCTTCTTCTTATAGATGTTCATGATGTTCTTAGGAAAAACTCTGTTCTAGAGTTAAAATCTTCGGTTAAATCTTTGTAAAAGTTATGTTTTGAGGTAAGAAGGGGTTATACTTTATCATTTTGTTATGTTTATTACTTGTATTCTCATAGATCTTGTCATGTATGCGATTATATGTGGAATAATCCTTGTTTTATGAGAAATAATCGGTGAAAAGTGAGAATAATTGGCTGTTTATGTGATTTTATGATGAATACATGGTAAAAATGTGATATTATGTTCAAATAGTGCATGATAAGGTATATTGAAGATGGTTGAAATGATTTTATAATTTTGTGATATGAAATATACAAAGATGTTGTGTTTCATGTAAAAAATATGTGTTTTGTGAATATATCATGGTTTGATGTATATGATGAAAGGTATGTGGAAATATGATGAAAAATATGCGTGAACATGAGAAATGGCATATGTGAACATTAAATATACTTGAAAGAGTATGAGATGGAAAAAAGATATGATGTAAATAGTTACAGAGATACACTGGGGAGTAGAAGATGGAGACGATATGGGATATCTTGGGGAAACATAAGGTGGTGAGTGACATTCAAGATTGTGCACAGAATATTGTGTTCGAATGCACCACATAGCCGCACACTCGTTTCCTGACTTGACTCCTGACCATTACCTTTGCTAAGGGGCTGCCTATTGCATGCGTTGTATCCGTTTTGCATTGGGCCATCCGACGACTATTTACATGGATGTATAAGACATCGAGATAGAGGCATCGGATAACTGTAGCCACAGGGCGCAGTAAGCACAGATAAAGGAAAGAAAAAGAAATTGTGAACCTATAGAATATAATACATGTTGCGATGAGAACATGCTTTATATGCACTATGATATGTAATGTCATGATGTTTTCTTTAATAGTGATAAAATGTGTTTTATGGTAAATATGTGTTATGTATGAGTGGTAAGGTAGAGACTCACCCTTACACAACATTTTCAGGAAACCAGGACGAATAGTACCGAGCTCACAGTGCATGGATGGATGAGAACTGCTATAAGACTTAGTTATTTTGACCTATGTAATGGATATTTTCAGTTCTATAGCATTCTTTTGAAACAGTTGTAAAACTACTATTTCTTTTTGTTGCTGATGAAAATTTTAGGATCTTTGTTTCTCTAAAGTACTTATGAATCAATGAAATTTTACTCTATGAATCTTATATCATTTCATTATTTTTTTTTCTTATTAGAGAGTTTTTGAAAGAAAATTTATTTTACCATTTAAATTTTTATGAAAATTTATCATATATTGAGGAAAGAAATATAAGGTGTTACATCTCCCTCTCTCAAACTCTCTCAAGGAAATCGAGGAGCTCCAGCCCCACAAAGCTCACAAATCCTTCATCCAAACCATACAAACACACCACCACTACCTCACCAACATCTTCCTCCACCTTTCCTCCAATTTTCGTGTTGAAGGAGATTACTTTGGAGAAGAAACTTGAAGATCCTTGTTGCTATTTTTTTTGGTCCAGCAAGTGTCCTTTGGAAATCCACCATTTCCAACCCTTTTCTCTACCATTTCATGCCCAAAACTTAAAGGCAAGGGGGAGTTCTCACCTTTCTACCTTTTATTTGTTTTTCCTTTGTTGAATTTGTGTAAAACTTTGTAAAAATTTCATCTTTATCCTTGATAACCTTGAACAAATCGAAATCATCCCTTGCATGTTAAGTTTTCCATCTTACACTTCACTTTATTGTCTCCAAATTCTCGGTTTATGCTTGGATGAGTTGATTTCCTTGAAAGCTTGTATTTTTTACCATTGCATGTTGATTCCTCCTTGTGCATGTCTTAGTTTTCCACTTAGTTTGCTGGATTTCTTGTTCAAATGATGATCCACCCTTTGTAACCATGGAACCGTGAGCTTGGATGACAATTTCCTTCACTTACATGTAGATTTCAACCCTTATGTGTTTCGATTTTCCCTTTGTTTAGTTTGAACTTTATTTCTAACCAAAACCTTGTATTTGGATGGTGAGACAAAGTGTTGCATGTTGATTTCCTACCCTTGCATGTGTCAGATTCATTGTTCTAAAGCTTAATCATTCTTGAAACAAGCTACTTTCAAGATCCTTGGAAAATTAAATGGTTAAGTAATAAAACTACCTTTTATTGCCTCGGTTTGGTCTTTTAAGCATAATCCCTTGCTGAAAATAAAAGTCCTGAACATAGATGAGGAAACCTTATATTTGCATGTTGATTTTTCTCTATTTTGCTTATTTTGGACTTGACGAAAAATGAGTTGTAAGGCTGGACAATTTTGATTGTTATGAGGAAAAAGGTTAAAACTTACATATTTTGAGACCTTGGAATATTTGAAAAGGATAGGTATGAATCATTGGAAATAATTTCATAAAAACAAAAGGTCAAATGGCTAGGATGGTCTCGGTTTTGGTATTTAACTGCAAAAATTGGAAAATATCTTACATGCTTTGAACCTTGGTGAGTAAATAAGTTATGATGCTGGACAGTTTTGAGTTTTAAGAGAAAGACTTGAACTTTTGTATTTTGAAGTCTTGAAATTACTTGGAAAAGGTTAGTGTGAACTTTAATGACAAATTACACAAAAGGAAAGGCTAATTCTAGTGGACAGCCTTGGTTTTGGAATACATAAAACCCTATAAAAGTTTGAAATACATCTTGAATGCCTTGTTTTGTGTAAGGAAGCAAAAATGAAACTGAAAAGTGCATTACCTTGGCTGGATTTGATTGAACCGTGATGGACCTTGCTTGTGTGAAAGGTTGATTGTTGCTTGCAAACTTGTATGATTGACCTTGGATGAAAGTGAGTGCATGTCTTGATTTTACCATGTTATGGTGTTTGAAAATTACGAAAATTACTTGGGTGAATTGCTGGAAAAATGTGAAAGATGTGAGATAAAGTATTATTCATCCTTGATATTTGTGTTTGGAAAACCTTGAGGTATGTTTGAAGTGATGCTTTGCTGAAAACTTCGGTTGCCTACTATTCATCATGAATTATGCTATGGAATTACTATTTGAGAGCATCACATGTATCATTTCCATACCTTTATGAAATAATTAATGAATTATGATAACGTGCAGCAAAATTGATCTTTACGATGCTATGATGTTGATAATCTAGTGCCTTTGAGGGCAGTTTTATGAAAGTGGACCATGAATATGATTGGATTTATTAGAAGTGTTACAATCTAGTTGAGTTATGAGTGATTGGGTATGAAGGATGAAAAATCAGCATGTAACCTATGAGAAAAAGTGTGAAATACCGAGAGGATAGGACTTTGAACATTTGTTAATTAAGTTGATTAAGTTGGTGGTATAGAAAGAACCTAAGTTTGATGGATCTTCCCTAATAAAAAGTGATTGATTGATGGTTTAGAGAGGAATTAAGTTTGATGATTTGTTCTTTCATGAAGAGAAAAATCAAGAGGAAGAAACCAAGAGAGTAAGAGATTGCAAGGATTGAGATTGATGGAAATAAATGTAATGGTTAGGATGAACTTGAATGGCAAGATTACAAAGATTGAGAAATGAGATTGGACTAAATTGAAAGAGAGATTGGACTTGAAATGTGAAAGAAAGAGTGAATTGAGAAAGAGGAAATGAATCTTGAAGGCTTGAGTGATTTGCCTAAGCTATGGTCCAATATATTATATGTTGCACTAAAATTATCCATGAGTGTGAATTTATAAAACCATAAGATTATAAAATTATGATGAGAGATCTATGATATACTTTGAGTTCCTGAAATATACTATCTTGAAATTATTATGAACTCATTGAGAATTATTATGAAACTCATGGAATTTATTTATCCATGCTAAGGCATGTGACTTATGGAGATTATCTATCCATGTTGCTAAGTCTATGATGACTTCTAGCTCTATGCTATATGCTATGATTTTAAGTCCATGGTGACTTCTATTATTACTGTGCAATAGCCCCAATTTGCATGTTATTAACACATGAGTGACTATATGGGTGAGATTGAAACTTGCATTTATGCATCATGTGCATTACTATTAGGGATGATTGAATACTTGTGAAATTAGCTATGATTATGGTTATATTTATCACCCTATTATATGATTGATCATTTGATGATGTTGAATGTTGATAGTTGGATTGAATTGTGACTATGAAGCCGGCTTCCTTGGAGTATGGCTCATGATTGATGTTTGTGTTTGGAGAACTCATCCCTCTGTTTGTGTCATCTTGTATTATTCTTCTTTTATTTATATAGATAGACAAGAACAAGGTGAAGGTGTGGATCCTTCCTTCTAAGGAGGATATGTGGCTGTTCGACTCCGCAGCTTAGAAGAGTATCTTCCGTGACTTCGCACGAGTGATTCATGGATTGGAGAGTGGAGGTTCATGGATCACCCAGTTTACTGCCAACACCCCTATTGAGATTGTCTTCTCTATCCCTCTTGGTGACACTCAGTTACCTTACCCTGCTTTGTTTGCTTCCCCGACACCTATGTCGATTGACCCCCGTACTCCTACTGCTAGACCAGCCCCCGCGCCTGTGCCATTTCCCTTTATGACTCTTACTTCCCCACCCGTGCCAGTGGAGAGGGATGTCCATGTGGTGGAATCCTCTATTAGGTATACTACTATGCCATCTTATATGCACAATGCATACCCATCTACCTTAGTCCCACCTACAGCTACTCGTTCACCTCCTCGCACAGCTGGAATGATGAAGGAGAATGATGGAGGTCATGACGCGACTACTTCCTCTAGCTCTGCTTTCCCGACACCTTATGAGCAGTCTGATCCCATCGAGGATTACTCGCCTTATGACTGATGTCTATTTATTTACTTATGTCGTAGGGGAATTGTTCTTAGGAAGTTAGTCTATTTATGCTATGTTATGTTTGTTGTATTCGAATTATGTTGCTGTTTGATTAAGTACTTGACATTTCTGTAACTTATGTTTAATATATTTGAGGTATTTTCAAATGTTGAGTTGTGCTGATCTTATCTTATTATATCATTGAAATTGAATTATGGAATGATGAGACGAGAAACTTAGATGCATGTTAACTCTCTCAGAGAAGGAAGATTACACTTGCGATTGTATGAAAAAAAAACATTACCAGATTTTAGTGTTTTCTAATTCTACAACACTCGTCAATGTATTATAACAAATATATTATAATCACATCAATCAATATATTACAACACATATATTAATCACACAATCATTGTTCTTGGAATCGTTTGATGTCTTACATAAGTATAAATAGTTGTTGGTTGACCGTAGCAACATAAATACAACATGTGCCAACGCGACCCATTTTAGTAAAAATATAGTCAAGAGTATAGGTCAAGAAATGAATGTGAAGCGTGTGATGCTTTCACTCTCATTTATTATACACAACTAATGACAAGTATCACCCTACATTTCTTTCAATTTTTCAAAATCGACTCTGTCTTCCACACTCTCAATTTATCTCTGTAGCTATTTATATGTATTTCTATTACTTTTTGTGATAGTACAATTTCAACTCTTTTTCATTTATCATTATAATGTGACTTCACCATTTTCAAACATACATCAACTTTCAAAAAAATATTCACAATCACAATAACATGTCATTTAAATACAATTAAATCATCAAACAATTTATTAGAGGTCGAAAACCTTTGAACTCAACTCCAAGCCTCCAATCCTATTTTCTTGCTATAAAATATAAATCTTCTATGTTAGGGTTTAAAGTACATCACTATATAGATATTTTGTACTATACATTTTTTATACATCCCATGCAATTTTCTCGAAACACAATATATCACGCAATCATCCATTTCAAAATTTATCTAACTTAAGAAAATAACTTAAATCGCGTCTTACTCATAGCTTTCTTTAGAAAACTCTAATTCAAGTGACCCTTGTGTAACATCCTCATTTTCTTCATTCAAAATAAATAAATTTTATGGTGAATGGGAAATAATTTTATTCTTATTCATGGATTTAAGAATTTAAATGACAACAAAACTTACATTTTTTTCTTATGAAGTTTTCATAAAATTCCAAAAGGTGTAGAACTTCCAAGGTGTAACACCTTAAATTTAATTTTAAATAAATAAAGAATTTCGCAAATTTTTGAAATAATAAAACTTTCATTTTTAATCCAAGTTTCGTCAAACATTTCAAAATAACGAAAGGGGGTTACAAATTTCATCAAACAGTTGCTACAGGACTTATTCAAATACAACAATTTTGATAATAACATCCTAAGTCCTATAGCATCTCCATTTACCATTTCACTGAATCCGGTGCTGATCGTCTTGACTACCTGAAAAATGAATGTTAAGGTGAGTACTATACACTACCCAAAGACACACAGTCAACACAGAGTCTCACCTCCAGCACATTTCCAATATATTAAACAATTACAATCACAGGCAGCATTTCACATCCATAAGTACAATTCATAAACCCATGCATACGCATGCCAGCCACACTCACTGTGGAACTGTGATCACAGATTTACACTATGAATGGTCGCCGGTTACCCCCGCCTCACGGATACCACGTGGGCAGTCACGGGTCGCTCAGCAAAGATAGTGATCAAAGGTCTAGTCATATATTATAATCATACAACTTCTATACTACTTCATATATATCACACTTTCATATTTATTTCACTTTCACATTCAATAACCCTAGAATCCCTTAGGACTTCATAGCTTAGATAGTCGTTGGTTAGCCGCAGCAACACGGATACACATATGCTGACCCGGCCCCTTTTAACAAAGGTATAATTAGGAGTCTCGTTAAGAAATGAGTGTGTGGCCTATGAATGCTTCCATTTTCAGCAAATCATTATGCACTCGTTCACACTAAGCATTCACTACCCTTATTTTCCCAAGATTTCCCAAATCTTCTCTGGACTCTATACCCCCAGTGTATCTTTGTAACTATCTAAACTCACCACCAACATTTCTCATTCTTTTCCACGCCTTTTTCACAGGACACGTGTCATAATACGTGAGTCTTAACCACATAACTTGGTGTATTACAATACATATATTAGGAGTGCATCCTTTGGTCGTACCCTAATACCTGTATTGCAATCACATCCATTCATCTATTCTGACTTCTGTATTATAATCACTTTTCTCTCAATTCCACCATTATGTCACATCATTTCATTTTATACCTCAAACTATATCTTCATTCAAGAATAACATACACTTTTTCATTAACAATCCAATTCAACCAATATAAACATACCTCAATCATCAACAAACATTCATCCAACACAGAAATATATCAAACGATTTCACACATCACACAACCAATACAATGTGCCGGAGGTCAGACACCTCCGAACTCAGCCCAATTGTACAATCCAACATTAACAAAATCATATATCCTAAGGTTTAACATAACCCAGCATCCACAATCTCTCTATTATTCCAAGACCTCAATTAGAAGAAAAAAATATGAATATTCTCAAACAGTTCCTTTCAAAGCTTTTTCTAATATATATGTATATATATATACATATGATTCTAAAAATAATCGTGGGTTTTTCATCCTCAACTTCATACCTCTACATTTTAGATTTCAAGAAAATATTAGGTATCTATTAGAAAACTTAGTGTCTTCAAATAAAAGAAAATATCAAAGAGGAGTTAGGATTTGGGATTACTCTCCTTACCTTGAAATAAAGACTCACCATGAAATCAACGGTAGAATTGCTACCTACACAGATAATCCATGAGAAATCAAGAAAAATAAAGAAAAAGTAGACCCTAGTTCACAATACTTACCTTCAAATATTCCAATCATGATTTCAACCTTCAATTTAGGGCACAAACGACTTAAGACGTGATTCAATCAGTGAAAAAGGTTAGAGATCGAGAGAATCAAATGAGAGAACGAAGGGAAAGTGGGAAATACATTTTTCCTAATCCTAAACTCCTTAAATACCCAAAGTGTTGCGACATTCTCGCTACAGCGAGACCTCTCTCGCTGCAGCGAGTCACCTCTTGCTGCAGCGAGACCCCTTCTCGCTATAGCGAGACCCCTTCTCGCTACAGCGAAAATCTCATATGATTCTACACTCTGGTTTCTGCAGAGTCTCACTACAGCGAGACTGCAACCCAGAATGCACCCTCTTCTATTACCTTCTTGCTACAACGAGAATGCCCTGTAGTTCACCCTCATCCTATATTTCCAACCAACTCTAGCCAATCCAAGTTAACACTCACATATATTTATATTCATATATACACACATCCACATCACCACACAAATCAATACGTACTTCCAATTAACAATACACATACGTACATTAATAATCAAAATATTATTACTAACTCCAGGGTGTTACACCTTGAGTCGAACCTTAAGGTGTGACATCCAAGGAATTTATTTTTTAGTTTAAATTTTTGAAATAGCGTCATATAATCACATATTGAGCAGAGCATGTGTACAAAATAGAAGGAGATTTTGTAGTTAAAGTTATAAATGATGGGATAGAACCCTTCTTACTTCAAAGAGATGATTTGCGAAGAGTTTTGAGGAAGATATCGTTCAAAGGACTAAGTTCTTCTTAAATATATTGCAAAGTAAAGTACTTTTGAGAAAAGAAAAAACAGAAAAATAGAAGTGAGATTGAAAAACTAAGCTCTGAGAAACTTACCCAGAGTTAAGAAGAAAAGATGTCCAAGCTCAGATTTAAGAATAGTTTGGAGTTCTAAAGAGTTTTCTTGGAGAAAGAACGTAAAAAAAGGTTGTTTGTCTTGTAATACAAGTTTTAAAACATTGAAGTTACTTATATACACTTTTTTTTCAAGAACTTTCACTTGAGCAATGCCATTCTTGCTTAAGTAAAAAAACCAAACAAAATGCTCTTACATATTTGATGATATTTTCACTTGAGTGAGGTCATTTTCGCTTGAGCAAAAATCTACCAAAGAGCTCCTATTTTTATCACTCATTTTTTTTAGCATACTAATTTTTTGCTTAAATATTAATATTTTTTTAGCACACTAATTTTTTATGAAATATGAGTACTAATTAGTTTAATCATCAATTACTTTTTATTACTGATAATTTTTTGGATGTGTTTGTCAATTTTAATTATGAAAATACCAAGATTCAAATGTTTTGAAAACATAAAAAATTAAAATAAAACTTATTTTACCTAAGTAGAAGGATTAATAAAGTGCAAATACATTACATTAATACATTAATGTGAAATAATTGTGTTTGATTAATAGTTACCTCTTAATAATTTTTTATATTTATATAAATATTTTTAAAATATATAAGCATTTTTTATAAATGTTTTTTTCTTTAATTATGTTGAGATCAACAAAACATTCTTATAAGAGTAGGAAATCTAAGAGCATGTTTATTGCTTTGATTTTTAGAAAGAGTTTTCTCTTTTTAAAAATCAAAACAAACATACTCTAAGTTTCTATGTAGCTAAAAATTAATAAGATAAAATTATGATTATTTTGACCTCTAAATGTTTCATACCTAAACCTAATTTATATTATTTTTTATTTTGTTATTTATCATTCAAAAATTTAATAGTTACCTTACTGTTATAATTGATTATTATTCAAAGAGTTATTGTGATTAAAATTTCGTAGCTTATAGTAGTCATATAGGTTAACATAGGTGTCGGTAAAATATACCACCAATTTTTTCAATATAAATAATTGATATAGCTGATTTTTTTTATCACTTTATCATGTGCACACACGTTTAATATTATAAATATCTTGTGTTGAATATTTTTAAAACTTTAATTTAATTTTCTAAATCTTTATATAAGTTTAAATGTAATTAACAGTGTAAATAAAATTTAGTATCATAAAGTGTGAAGAGTATTTTAAAATAGGTTTCTTTAAGAAAAAATTCATATTCCTAGGCAATATTTAAATCAAACATGAGATGAAAAAAAATTGCGTAAAACTTGTTTAACATCTTTGAAAATATTTTTTTAATTTAGATCATGAAAAAGATTTACTAGAAAAAACCTTGTAGGTAGGACTATTATGAATATTTAAATAATTATATTTACTAAAATTTAAAACTACAAGTTAAGTTAGAATAATCTCTTATTAGTTAATCTATGGTAATTATTTTTAAAATATTTTAAATATTAAATATATATTTAACATTCCGTAAAATTATATTTAAAAAATAATTTTTAGAAACTAAAATAGAATTTTTTTATTATAAAATTTATTCTAAATTTAAATTTTTATTTTTTATCTGATTTATTTTAAATTTAACTCGAGTTACATACCTAGATGTGATGAATAAATTTATTATTAAAAAAATTTTATATACACACAAACTCAAATTTAACTTGCGTAAGAAATTTTTTTCTGAGGTTGGTCTGAATTCAAATCTCTGAAATATATATCATTAAAATCATCGTATAATTAAGCCACTAGTCAACACGAAACTGGAAAGACCAAATAGTTTTATTTTCTAAGTTGTACTTTTGTGGTCAAGAATTTACACCTGGTTCATCATATATATTGTCAAAAGAAAATATATTTTAAAATTGAAAAAGTGAAAATAAAAATATTTTACAACAAATAACAAAAGGAATATTCCTGAAGTCGTTGTGCTTGACTAGATGATCAGATCTGTTATGCTTTCAAAGACTATTGAGATAACTACGTCAATTAATGATCTCTGTGGGGAATTAAGATGATCAACTTGCTTGACATCTGCGTTGATCCTTTATTTTTCCAACAAGGAAACCAACTACCCACATTATTCCTTTCAGAGGAACTATGACGTACGTATTCATTTTCTGCAGCTTCAAACCGTTTACATCTCAACTCAAATGATGTTGGAACATCGCTTTTCTGTTTGTCTTTTCCTGTTTAGGTTCTAAGTTTCTAAAACTTGCACCGATCATATTAAATTGGTAATACAATTTTTTTTAACCAAAAACAATCTTTTAATCAAATCGGGTAAATCTACGATCACTAAGAAACGTCTTTCTCCAAATTTTATAATTTATTATTGATTTAATTATAAGGTAATAGTTGTGTATGAGTGTAATATTAAATAATAAATTAATTTTAAATAATAAAAAATTTAATAATTAAAATTCGAAAGGTAAAATTATATTTTTGGTTCTCTATTTTTTTTACACTTTTTGTTTGCTTTAGTCATTTAATTTTTAGGTTATGTTTAGGAGTTGAGTTTAGGATGGGAGGGGAGAGAAGGAGAGGGGTTAAAAGGAGTTAACCCTTGTTTGCGAGTTGTTTAATTAAGAGAGGGAAATTTTTGAGGTTTTTCTAAACTCTTTAAAGTCCTCTTAACCTAGTTTTTTTTATTTCTTCCAATTTAATGTTTTCAAAAGTTTTCTCTCTCACACTCTAACTTTTTTTTAAACTAGTAGTTTTTCAAGTGAGAAATTTTTTAAAAAGTTTATAAAAAATAAAAATATTAATTTTTTGAGAAAAATAGTTATTTTTTATTAAAAAAATATAAATAAAAGATATAAAATATAATAATATCATTTATATAATTAAACTGTTAATCACTTTCTCCTCTCAATATTAAACATCTAAATAAGAGAAGAGTTTAACTTACTTTCCCTTCTTTTCCTTCCCCTCCTTCTCCTTTTTAAACCCTTCTCTCCTCCTCTAAACTCTTAAACAAAGCCTTAATATTGAATGAAGATGACTGAGTTTAATTGTATAAATGACATTGTTATATTTTGTATCTTTTATTTATATTTTTTCTTTTTTAAAAAAATAAATAAAAGAAAAATATTTTTATTTATTTTTTCTCTCTAAAAATAAATTATTTTAAAATTAATATTTTTATTTTTTATAATGTTTATAAAAATCCTCACTCTCCAAACTAACATATTTTGAAGAAAAATAAATTTAAAATCCTAATCGCGAAAGAGTACGAGAGAATGAAGAAAGAAAAAGTCCAAAATGAAAAACTCAAAAAACAAACGTTCAAATTCCATTGAGTCTAACTTATTGTGATCATTTATTAAAGAATAACTTTAGTTATCAAATGATTTAATAATTAGGAGCAATTTACTTATAATACTCAGTTGACATTCATAAAAAGTATTTAATTAATTATAAGTTCAATACATTCTATTTAGCAGAAAAATGAATATTCCTTGTTCATTATCATACAATTACTTATTCACAAATCCTATAGGGCTAATAGTTTTCATTTTCATCTCATGGAAAACCCTTTTTGCTCCACTTAGCCCTACCCCTTAGGTGTATTTTAGTGATAAATTCTATAGGAATTGAACGATTCTATTTAGTCAAATACTTAGGGACAAACTCCGATGTTCCTTTCATTTTAGTATTTATGAAAAAGTTCTTGGATAACAAGTCTTAGGGGATTTTGGAATTTAAAAAAAATCTTCTAACCTTCCTCAAAATTAATTGACTCTCAAATAAGAGTTAAACACTGTTAACCCTTCTTTTCCTCTTCTAAACATAACTCTCAAATATAACTTAAGAAAAAACATAAACATCTTGACAATGATAACAACTAATTGGTTAAGCATTCTAAAATACTCCAAATGTCTTGTGTAGCCCTCCTTCGCTGTTATATGGTAATTTGCTAGTTAGTTCTAGTTAAATAAGAAATTATGCCATGCGCTGACGTTAAATAGTTCACTGCATCTCTTTTTTTAATATATAACAACATTGCATCTCTTTTAATCTATAAAAATTAGATGATCTATATCTTCGTATAATTAATTTTTTTTTAAAATGTCAATTTTTAAGTTTCATTCTCATTGAAAAATCATTTGAAATTAATTATATTTAAATAAATTAATGAAATCTCTATTATAAAATAAATATATTAAAGATTAGTATTATATGTCTAAATATAATATACCTTCCTTAGAAACACAAACATCATAGTATCATAGATATTCTTGAATAAGATAGTATTTAGTATGCTTCAAAATTTAAAATAAAAACATAAAATAAATATTTAAATTTAAATTACTAAAGTTTTGCCAAAACAATACTGAGAAAAAGACAAATATAAAACCAACATTTAAAAACATTATTATTATTACACTTTTTATTTATTAATGAACACCTAAATTTGTATATTGAATTTTACTCTAAATTATTTTTCATCGCTCAAGTTGATATAACAAAAATAATATATAATTTTATTATAGTTTTACCATCTTCATATGTATGATTTATTTATTTAGTAAGAGGTACTGTATTTTATCTCTATTATATGCACAATTTTCTTAGGCCAAAAATAGTTAATTATAAGTAGATATTAGTTATGTGTTGTTTAGGTTATTTGATCAAAATAATATGCAAAAATTGATGAAGTACTAGATAAGTAAACATAGGTCATGATTTTAGAGATGATAATCATTAAACAAAGGTTGTTACTTATTAATTCCTAACTCAAAACAAAATATATAAAGCAAACATGAACAAGAAAAACAAAAAAGAGAACTAGATATGAAATTGAAATCATAGTTAGGACTTCCTCTTATTAATGCAATTATGAATCATAATAAACCTCTTATGGATTTAACAATAAAATTGTAATATAATTATTTGCACATGCAACTGTATAGTGATTTAACTTGCACAAGTAATACCTTTTAACTCTCGAATCTATTTTCTACAAAATTACCAATCAAACTGTTATAAACTCTATCTGAAATTACTAATGGGATCTTTCCTGTTAGTATTACTTAGTGATAATCTACATTTTTTTTGTAGTATTTATAATGGAACAAATGTAACACCCTCTTTTTTATTTATTATTAATTGATGGATTGTTTGATATTAGATAGTATTGGAATGTGTTTGTGAATGATTTTTGGATGTTTAATAGAAGACTAGTATAGGGGATCGCGCTCAAGCTAGACTAAGCGCCCTAGACCACAAGATTTCAGGGCATTCTCGCTCAAACGAGAATGAGATAAACTCAACCCAACTGTTAACTTGCCTAGGCGAGATTAATCTCGCTCAAGCAAGCAGCGATCTCGCTCAAGCAAGATGAGTCACTCAAGCAAGAAAAAACGTCAAACTCTTAAGAAATCATCTCACTCAGACGAGATTGACCCTCGCTCAAACGAGAATATCATAAAATAGTTTGGAAAGCCCTGTGTGCATATCTCGCCTAGGCAAAATAGTGCTTGCTCAGGTGAGAATAGTCTCGCTCAAGCAAGAGCATGTGAGAATTCAGGGGTATTTAAGGAAGTTTAGTCTAGAAACTTGGATTACAATCCAAGAAACACTTCCTAACTCTTTTCCTTTGAACTCTCTCTTCCCTTCTCTAGAGAAAAGTCTCAAAAACTCTAAAGTTACTTTGAATTCAAACTTGAACCTCGACTCTATAAGATCGTTGGTGAGTATCTTAGAGCTTGGTTCTTCGGTCTCACCTCCATATTTCTCTGTTTCTCTCTTCTCAAAGAGTACTTTTCTCTGTAATATGTAGGACGATCTCAACCTTTTGAATGGCCTTTTCCACTAGTTTTCCTCCCTAAACTTTTCCATTGAGGTAAGGAGGGCTTTGTCTCATTATTAAAAATATGATATGTTTGTGCTCATCAAAATGTTGTGGTGTGATGTATGACTATGATTATATGTTGGATTAAAATATGTTTCCTTGTATTTTGATTATCTGAATGATATCTTTTTTGAGTATATGTGTATGTATGTTGTAGAATGAGTCTAGAAGTGACCAACTTCCGGCAATGATTGATTGATAGATGATATAGTTAATGAACTTGAATAAAATAGAAAGAGGAAAGGATGAATAAAATAGTAAAGTGGAAATATCAAATTAGATTATGATGAGAAATATGAAAAAAGAAGTAAAATGAGAAAGGAAGATGGTGATAAGAAAGGAAAAAATGACTAGGACAAATGTGGATGATGGAGATGATTTGAAAAATTTTGGAAAAATGAAGGTAGTGGATGCTCTTTTTAAATTACACATAATTAATGAGAGTAAGAGCATCATAAGTCTCACATTCATTTTCTGACCTAAACTCCTAAACATACTTTTGCTAAAAGGGGCTGAGTCGGCATACATTGTATCTATGTAACTGCGACCATCCAACAACTATCCATGCTAACGAAGACCATAAAAGATCCCAGAGACAGTGAAAGTGTGAAATGAGAACCTCAAGTATTAATATAAAGGAAATGATAAATTGAATGATTGTTAATTATCATATGTATATGAACATGAACTATATTGTATGATTGATTAATGTATTATCCTTATTTGAATTGTTTGATTTAATTTGTAAATTTATGTTTGATAATGAGAAGAGAGGCTCATTCTTACAAAACTTTTCAGGGAATCAAGACGACAGCACCTCAAGAGAGGATTAGATTGATAGATAGTTTGGTGCAGTGTAGGTTAAACTATCTATTTAACGAGTACCAAAGATTGTGTTATTTTAAGTTGGCTGTACATTATGATGATATACCCCACCACGTTATTATTTTGGAAATGGAGTTATATTATTGTGTGAACACTCATTTTTGTTTGGGTCACAAATTTTATTAAATAATAAATGATAAATTTCAAAAAATAAAAAAGGTAATTAAAATGACATATAATCAACAAGGTGTAAAAAATATACTTAGTTTCCTTTTATGAGTACTAACTATATTATAAATAGTGAGTAAATTGTACACACAAGGACACAAATTTCTTTCACAAGGAGAAAAATTTTGGAGGAATTTCTTTCACGGAAAAGTTTTTCATAGAAAATTATTTAGAGGGAATTTTTTCACACAGAATTTTTACACAAAAACACGAAAAGAGTTTGATACTGCAAGAAAAAGGTATGAATTTTGATTACTCTTCTATTTTGTCTGTTTTTCATTGTAAATATTAATTATTATACAACTGTTTCTTTATTTTTTTCTTTCGTTATTTTACTCTTTTTATGTCTTTATTTTTAATGCTTTTTGTATGTGGTTTTCTCTTCCTTTTCTTTCTTTTTTTATCCTTATATTCCCTTTCTCTTTTTTCTTTGTGTTTCTTCTTACTTGAGCGTTATCCATTGTGCTAAAAAATAAAAAGGAACATTTTTTCAATTAAAACATTCTAATTTAAATTTTTTTTTCTCTTCGAAAATAAAAAAAAAATAGTTTTTAAATATGTCAAAATAAAAAAATATTTTTTTAGTGAAAATTAAAAAAATAAATTGATTTTTTAAATTTTTTTAAGTTGTTAAATCTTTTAAAATGAAAATATAAAAAAGTTAGAATGTTAAATCATTTTCAAAATAAAGTTTTTTTTAACATTTTTTTATATGTTAAGTTCTTTTTAAAAAAAATAAAATATACAAAAATAATAAATAAATAAATAATTTTAGGAAATTAACTCTTTTTTTCTAAAATAAAATATAAAAATTTGTTTTCAAGTTATTAAGTTTTTGCAACCTTCAAATAAAAAATAAAAACACAAAAATTTTCTTTTTTCAAAATTATTTGCTTTAAAAATAAAATATGATTTGAGATCAAGAATTCTTTTGAGATTTCAAATCTTGTTTTTGCCTACAACGATAAGAGCTTATACTTAAAGCCTATTTTTAAAAATAAATTAAAAATATAAATTAAAAAATAAAGAATAGAAGATAGGAAAACAAAAAAACTTAATATCTAGGGTCAAGACTTAAAATTATTTTGTAATATTTAATCTTGAGGTACCGTTCTTTTGAATGGGCGAATAGAAGTGCTAATACCTTCTCTATTTTTAAATCTTGATGGCAAACTCGGGACTCTTAAGAATTTTTCCAATATTTTTCCTTTATAAAAAAATAAAATTTTAGTGGCGACTCCACATTTTCTCAAATTAAAACCCTATTCTTTCAAAGTCACTATTTTTCGCCCACCAAGCAACATATAGTATGCCTTTAGATTTTCTTGTAAATAATAAGATCCACTATACCCTATCTATATATATCTATAAAGGTACAATTAGGACCCTATTAGTTGTGACCTACCTATGCATGTATCATGATCATGACCTTCTCAAAAGACCGACCCGAGTTAACTTTGAGCGAGTTCCAGGTGTGGAGGTTACTGCAGACTCCAGAGATCTCTATCTCAGATCAAACGAGGATATTAATTTTGAGGATTTTGTAGAGATAGAGGGATGACATGGGGACAACTAGTATTGTCTTCAGCCCTTTTTGTGGATATATTGCTCATTAAGACTTGTCATATTTTATATTTTGTAAATGATGTATATGGGTCCCAATGTATTTTGAAGTCGCATTTTTCAAATGTTAACCTCTTTTAATTCATGAGAACCATGTACATTAATATTAATTCAACTTTCCACTTAAATTTGTTTATTTCCTATTGCTTTATCATTTAAATTTTATAAATATAAGCAAATTAAATAAAAGTTTTATATTTTCGCACTTTGTATTCTACGAGCATATGAATTTAATTTAATTCCACTTCTCAACTCTAAAAATTATTTTCTCTATTGTATTAAATAAATAAAGATGTTACAACAAAAATCACCTTATAAGTTGACTTGTAACTCAAGATATCATCAAAATAATATATATGTCAAGAATCTTAAAAATGTAAAATTAAATTTTTATCTTTAAAATATAATTAAGATCTCTTTAATAATACATTCAATTTGAAGCAATTGAACATAAATATAATATAATTAAGTCATAACTTAATTACTGTGATTAAATTCATCATTCTTTAATTTAAGACAAAAAATATAAATAAAAAAATACTTTTATAAAAAGCTTAATCATATAATTATGTCAACTTAAATTCAAATATTTACATCAATATTTGGTGTTTAACAAAAATAAATCATGTGAGTGACTCAATTACAGTTGAAATTGTGACAGGTTAACACTAGTACAAAAAATATTTTCTATAACACGATTCTACATTAGTTCCTTTTGAATCAATGTAGAAAAAAATATGGTGCTATTTTTTAAATTTATACAAACTTTTCTATATCAATTGTCGAAAAAATCGATGTGGAAAGTACTTTTTACATCATTTCTAAAAACAACCAATATAAAAAAAATATGATGGCATTTTTTTAAATTTATGTGAATTTTTTTATATCAGTTGTCCAAAGAGACGATGTAGAAAGTCTTGCAATTTTGCAATTTTTGAGTTAATAGTTGTAAACTTTGAATAGACATAACTTTTAGCACGGGACATCGATTATGCAAATTATATATCTATTTCATACAATTTTTTGAGATTTATCTACCTTAAATCTCGAAGGGGGGTTTGGACAAACTATTTTTCCAAAATTTTAATGTTTTCCTACATCGGTTATAGAACTTCTTACATCGGTTAAATAAACAACTTATGTGAAAGGTACTTTCTACATTGGTTTCAAAAACAACTGATGTAAAAGGTATTTTCTACATCGGTTATTTCTAGAAACTGATGTAAAATCAATTCAAATTAAAAAATTTCATATATACATCAATGAAATAGCATAAATTGGAGATGAACAAAGACTTTTTTCTTAAGTTTCTAAAGCTTATGTTAGGAACATGCATTGACAGTGAACACAATAATGATTTATCTTGCTTCATTTTGTATTTCTTCCTCATTAAACAATTTGATGAACACTGCATATTCTTCATGTTACAGATTTAAACAAAGATAAACAATGACGAATACAATGAACACTAATGTTTATGAATTTTAATTTAAATAGTATTTTAAATCTTAAGAAAATATAGATAATATTGATACGAACATTAAAACTGTCAGAGAAGAGTAACGAAGACGGAAGAATATTTTTTACATAAGTTATTATGAATATCAAATGTAGAAAGTAACACTTTTTATATCGGTTATTAACAATTGAATGTAGAAAGACATTAGCTGTATCTATGTCGGTTGCAGAACCGACGTAAAAAACTTTTTTAAACTGATGTAGAAAGCCTTTTTTCCACTAGTGTAAATTAAGAATTAGTTTATATTTATGTTATTCTTTTTTTATTCATACAAGATGTTACTTACATAATACAAACTCAATGGTTAATATATATATATATATATATATATATATATATATATAAAACATCAAGAGTTATATGTGATTATAAAGTATCTATTAACCTGAAAGAAAGTTTTACTATATTGTAATACAACAAACTATTTTATATGATAGTAAATGTTAGAAATGACATTAAAAAAAAGTAAGAGTGACACAAATGAGAATACTAAAGTAGATGAGTGTAGACACACTAAAAAGGACAAAATAATAAAAAAGATAATTAAAAATTTTCTAAGTTAGTTTGCATGTGCAAAAAAGAACTTTGCAGAGACAGACAAGAATAGTGGATTATGTGACTCGTAATTCAAGATTTAAGAAAGACTTAATTTTTTTTTAAATAAAATTATTAAAAAAAATAGTTTAATTAATCTAATTTCTAAAAATTTAATTTTCAACTAAATTCAATAAAATCGTGTGATTCATATAATAAACTTTACCTATAATTTAATTTCTTTTTTATTTAATTATTTGTTCCACGTTGTAAAATGATAAATAAATATATATAGAAACTCCACAAAATATATAATAACAAGTATTTACAGGTTCTATACTTTCTTCAGATTCAGTGTAATAAAAAAGTGATTATCAACAGTTCAATTTTTTTCATTCCATTTGTTGAACATTGTATTCAATATTGTATTATATAATTTCACTAAAATATGTTTTGGCTAAATTTTAATTTTACTTTTAATTTGTATATACATTTTTGATCTTCCTCATTTTTATTGTTCATATTTAGTTTTTTTAAAATATTTAAACTAACGCATTTTAACACCACATCAAAAATTTTAATATTAAAAATTAAAATAATTTTTTTGCAAATATATTAACACCAAAAATATATTGAACTTATTTATTTTAACTCAGTGCTGTATTACCGCATAATTCAATACCATATTGTTATTAAATAGGCAGATGCTAGTTTTAGCGTGAAGAGCGTGTAATATTATTAAAAAAAAAGAATGTCTTCAGGAAAGAGCTACACAATCACTTTAGCTTCCTTCACAATTACCTTTTTTAAAAATTAGTTATGGCGCATTCTCTACAATTTAACATACGGTCGCACGACACTTTATATATGGTTCCCCGGGTGCGGCGCCCTCTACTCAAGGTCAGATTTTTAAAAGCCCAATAAAACTGACATTCAAACATTTCAATTTTCTAACATTTGCTGAACATCTTATCTAATATTATATTATAAATTTTATTTTTGAAAATAAAATTATATAAATAAAAATACTTCTAAAATAACATATTTGAGCATAAATTAATTTTACTAAAATCGATCGATCTAGTTAATTTTAAACCAAACGGATTTGAATCCAGTTTTGAGAAAATAAAAATATATTGAGGTGTAGTAACCGCTAATTAGTTGAGCATTTTACAGCATCCCAAATAACCTCTATTGCCCATCCTTCGTATTATATTTTTCTGGCAGTTTTTGTTTTGTCTAAAAACACCAAAGATATAATTTACAAGAATTGATCTTGTTTCAACTGAATATAACTCATAAAAAATAAAGCTCTATCATTTAATATTAAATATAACTGTATAGCCAGGTGTTAAATTCGAGTTAAATAAGAAATCGTCACTTATATGTGTCAAGATTGTCCACTGCATCTCATTTCATCTAACAAAGTTAGATTATACAGCGCTATACAAGTAAACGGAGTCGGCTATTAATTTTCATTCTCACTTAGCAATTATTTAAAATTAGAATTTCAATAAAATGCACGGTAGTATAATAGCTTTTATATTACCATAAAATATCATATTAATAAAAATTCTTAACTTCTATTATAATAATAATTAATTTAAAAATTATATTTATAATATATTAAAATTAAATTATTCAAATTAACTTAAATCTTATTATCATATAAATATGATTAAAAATATTTAAAGATAATTATGAATCCAATTATATTCTCTATTACAATCAACCTAATTCTATCTAAATTAAAAATTACGCGTAAGTTTGGTATTTGACAAAAAGTTTAAATTTTGATAAATAAATTTTTTTATTTAAGATAAAAGGTTTGATAATAATTTATTTATTACAATATTTTAATAGTGCTTAATAAAATTATAATACTAAATACTCAATAAAGAGAATATCTTTTGTAAGACAATTTAGTACAAAAGTTAAGATTTAAAAAATAAGTGTATAGATCGATTTAGAGGCAACTTTGTTTAAATAAAATAACTATAAGTGAAATATTTAAATATTTTAAAATTAATAATGTACTAAAACTTAAGAGTCAACGATGAACATAAAACTTTTATTAAGAAAAACAATATTATATTTATTTATAGGATTTTATTAACTTCAACTTTTTGGACAAATTTACTATAAATTGAAGATACCTCCATAGAGAAAGTAAGTGAGTGCATATCATATAACGAAATAAAATTATTCATTCTAACTTTTATTTTGTATATAATTTTTCTTGTATATAAGAGGTGTTAGTCTAAAGAAGCTGAGTAATAATGTTTGGAGAGTGTTTTGTTTTCCTAAAAGAATAGTATATAAGAGAATATATGAAATTTATTTGAGTCTTAAGAAGCTTGTGCAAAAATATTTAACCTATAAAATATGTACAATTTTTAGAAATAATAAAAATCTTAATTTTGAATTAAGTATTAGATATAACTTATTACCTTATTTTCTCACACATTTATCTTTCTAACATTGTTCTCTCACACATTTTGAAAGAGTTACTTTTGAAAACTTTCTAAAAATATTTTAAAAATAAATTCAATTCGCCTTCTCTCATTTTTCAACTTCTTTATTGCATAATAGTGGAGACAATAAAAACTTGTAAAATTTACTCATAATTAATAAAATAATTATTTATTCATTAACTTCAAAATTGTATGGACATATTCACATGTAAATTCATTTTTTGATATTACACTTTTTTATTTTATCTAAAATAGAAATAGTTGAGTACAAAATATAACTAATTATAAAATTTCAAAGACTAATTTTATAAATAAGTCTTGATTATTTGAATTAGTTTAACTATAAAATATAAACTTATTAAAGTTAATATATCATTTTTTTTCCCTTTAAACCATAGAAAGTGTTACTAAAGAACATTCACATCAACAAAACTAAGTTTATTTAAATTAGTTTTGTTTTTACATTAGATTTTAGGTGCTTGCTCTAATGCTTAGACATTTGGGAGGGCATAAAATGTCCCATTAGGTGCATAATAAAGTAGTTTTAATTAATTTAATATTTATTTATTATCATTTATTTTTTATTGCAAAAGGGTTCTTTAATAATTTTGTTATTGCAAGGTCTTAAAAAATTTTCCATTGCATCAGTATACCTTGTGTAAATGCCACTTTAGTTTCCTTTGTCTTTATGCATTCCTGTACAACGTAAAATTACAAATCTCCTTCTCCGGCGCGACGAAAAATGCATTCTCCATTCCATCGCAGTTAACCTTTTTTGGTCGACGTTGATCACCTTCTCCAGCATGACTACGTAAATCACCTTCTTTGATTCGCCGGCATAGATTACCTTTGCCGATGTGCCGATATAGATCATAATCACCTATTGGAATGGGGATTTTTGCCTTCATCTTTACGACTAAGATCACCTATCACTCGGCATAGATCACCCTTCACCATTGCACCGAACACCACCAACTAGCGTACGACATAGGTCAGACTCCCCTGTATGGCTGTATCATAAGAAAAGATTTATAGACTATGTTTAGAGCTGTGTTTGGAAGGGGAAGAGAGTTATTTTTAAGTTCTGTTCGATAGTTAATTAAGTGAAAAGAAATTTGGGAAGTCTTTTAAATTCTCCAAAATTCTCTTTAACTCTTGAGTTTCCTAATCTTGAATTTTTAAGGGTTTTTTCTACTCTTAAACGTAAAGATTCTAACCTTTTTTCTAAAGTCAATTTTTTAACTTAGAATTTTTTTAAAAGATTTATAAAAATTTAAAAATTATTAATTTTTAAAAAAAGAAAAATATTTTTTTATTTTTTAAAAAATAAAAAATATATAAAATAATAATATTATTTGTAAATTTAAATCTCTTTACCGTAATCAATATTAAACATTTATATAAGTGAAAGCTTTAACTTCCTTCTCTTCCTATTTTTTTTTTTCTCTTTAAATTATTTCTTTCTTTTTCCCTTTAAACTTCTAAATAAAGCTTAAATATCTTTCCACGAATGTCTCCTTCTTGAGATGCATGGAGTTCTGATTCTCCAATATGGCATGTATTTCTCTCTCTCGGGCACCAAAGAGAAAAGTCCTTTAATATATAGAAGCGTATCCTGGAAATTTACACCAAAGTACAGTTTAACAATAATAATTAGAAAAATATTTTAAGGATTAATCAATAAATAATTTTTAATAATATAAATGAAATTCAATACACTTAAGGAGAGCATTGCCCCTTCAAGGACATCATAAATTTTACCTATTTTTTAACATTTGATTTATTATGTTAATGCTTGATGTTGGTGATATATTTTTTAAAATTTATTGTAATTCTATATTATGTTTAATGTATTCTTAATTAGTGCTTTAACTTATGAAAAATGTAAAACTTGTATTTTAGTTACCTAAATTACGGATGATAAAAATAAATATGAGAATTTAAGAGTTCAATAAATATAAAAGCGAGGATCAAAATTGTAATATAACAAGAACAAATAAAAATAATTTTTAAAAATAAATATGAAGATACGTGTTATAATACCTTACTTAGACCCTATTCAAAACCATCCTAAACTTCAAATTTTATTCTTGGCTAAACTCATCCTACCTTGACTTATGAATTTCTCTAAAAAATCTTACTTGTCTAATTCATTTTAGGGATAGTTTCAGCTTTGAACTTTGCATGCGAAATCAACTTCCACCTGCCGTTATGATCATCCTAGCTAGAACATAATTTTTTTAAAAAGTATATATAGTCTTAAATACGTAAAGATATTAAAATTTCTAAAATAATTAAATATAAATTACCAAACTTTTACTAACAATAATGATTAGTAGATTAATTTAAAATTAAGACAAAAATACGAAAAATATATCATCTAACATATTATTTTTAATTATAAATTAAAATTTATTGAAAACTATAAAAATAATTTTATTTTTCTTTATTTCTTATTTAATATTTCATGCAATGTAGTTTATGATAAATTTTAAATTAATAATTAAAAATGTATTTAAAGGAGTATATTCTTATTATTCTCACTCATTTTAATCACATTATTATTACTATAAATGCTATGCATTTAACGAACATGTCTAAATGTGTATAATTAATTTAAATCCTTTTCAGTTATCAAGCACTTTTGGATAAACTTTGAGATGAAAAATTAATTTTAAGAATTAAATATAAACTTGAAATAAAGAAAAATAAAATCACGCGTCAGATATAACAAGAAGACTTAAAATGCAACTAGACTAAAACCAGCAATGATACATGTAATTGTTGTCGCAGCTTTTTTATTTGAAGATATTGTATTTAATGATGGAACCTCCTAGGTAAAGAAGTGTCCCACATAAACAAGAAAGTATAATAGTTCAGAATTGATGAGTGACCATAAGAAAAGGCATCACGGGATGAACTTTCATTTGTTGGTAAACCGTGCCAGCAATGATAGTGGGTGCCATCCACACACTTTGAGGGCACTTTCGAGTTCAATTGACATGAAGGTGGATTTGGTTGCCAACTTTGTATAGGAGCGGTTCCAATAATGATTTTTCCAGCTTCTGAGAAACTTTTACTTAGGTTTTTTCTCTTCCGAAACTTTGAAGGCTCTTTCTGGCTATTCTTCCAAAACAATTCGTAATATTCTCGTATACAAATGTGTTAAAGTAGACTATACCAATATACATGTAGACTCTACGACGAATATGTTAGGCATTTAATCTAATAATCATAAGTGGATAAATTTTCAACATTAAGGATTAGGTATATACCAAACGCCTCCGTTTTACTAGTATTATTGGTCCGTAAGTTCTTCGGGGCAAGTTTATATCAATTTGCTACCAATCACGTCTCTATTTTTGTCAACCTTTTGGTATAACGGCACAAACAACTTCATTAACAGAAACATATTTTATTTCATAAAAACTTTCCGTCAACATTTTTGTTAATTTTTTCAACTAAATTATAAAAATAATTATATTATTTTCTAATTATAATATCATGTCAATGATAAATATTGATTTTTATGATAATTTATTTAAAAATATATTTACAATATATTTTAATTGATTAATAATATAAAAATTCTTAATCGGACAATACATTACCATTAAACTCAATTTTTTATTATTGATGTTTAATTGCATGAAATATTATTATTCTGCTACTCTGATTCTTATTTAGTCTAACCCTATGAATTGTATTAAAGGGACAAATGTTGTCAAACTTAAGTATTTCAATGGTCTCATGTGATACTTTCCTTTATTAAATTTCCCATTATGATACGTTTTTGAAAGACAGCTATGTCCCTCATCAGTGGACCACGCTCTACGCTGAAGGGAAGACTTCCTTAATGTGAAATTATTGACACTGAGGGACAGGGGTTTACCAAACCCATTTAGCCAAAAAAAAGAAAAAATTTAAAATGTTGAAAAAAATTGTAACATGAAGGAGAAGCTGGAGTTGCAGTTTTCAGTTATATATAAGGCCATTCACTTGTCATTATGTAAATGTCAGCACGTTTTTTTAAGGTGCGCATTATTAAGGTTCCAAAAAGAACACAGTAACGGAGAGAACAGAAATACGCATACAATTCCTAGGTGTTGTTCACTTGGTTTCATCTCCCATTGTTCGTTCTGTTTTTCAGAGAAGCGCATTTGCGATTCTAAAGGTTCTTCTACGTCTTTCAAAATTTTCATTTTTGGTTAAAATTCGTTATGATTACGAACCATATGGAATGGTAGTTTGACAGGAATCTTTAGTTCTTAGTTTCTTACCATTTTAACAGCATTATGTGATTTCATTTGGCATTATTTAATTTTTTACATTGAGGTTTTGTTGTCTCTGAAATGAAGCTGTTAATTGTTTTGCAGGCTCATTTTGTCAAGATATGAAGAAAAAGGTGATGGGTAAGAAGAGACAATGGGTTTCCTTCTTCTGGTGGTTTGGAATGACTCTGCAGCTGTGTTTCTTGCTCGGTGCCTGTTCTGAGAAGACTTCATTTAGGTTCTCTTCTCCCTCTCTTTTGCTTCTCATTTTGGTTATATAGCATTAGCAATTCTGAATTTTATTTGCGCTTGTCTTTGCGTGTGTCAGAGAGAACAAAAGGGAAAGCAAGGGAGATAGATAGAGCATGACATGAGAGCATTAAAAAGGAAGTCATTCTAAGTTGATGTTTTTATTCTTTCCATGAAAAGTAATTTAAAAAGATTATTAGCTAAGGGGAGAGAGAGAGAGAGAGAGAGAGAGAGAGAGGGCATAAGCAGAAAGGGTCACGGTTTCTTTGTCTCTTGTGTTCCCGTTTCTTCTCACATGAGAACTTTTAGATTTCCATGTCCTTTATCACATTAATCTATTAATTTGTTATTCTCATGTTACCTTTCACTTGTGAGATGGGTGAATTACTTTAAACTTTATGCAAATGAAAAGACATTTCACAAGTTAGCCATTTGATGGAAGGAATCGATTCTTGCATCTCCGTCTCCCCCTAGACCCTGTCATTACTCTATTTTCACATGTCTACTTGCAAAGTAGTCTTACGCTTGATTGTTGATTGGATCAGAGTTGAATTAGGGAGGATTGAAATAGGATTGATGTAGATGAAAGAAAATAGAGTAGAGATAATGTATTAGATACATAGAAATTGAAATGAAAGAAGTGAAAAAAAAATTATATAAAATATATAATTTTTATAATAATTTAAAAAATATAAAATTTTTATTGTATATTTTTATCTTTAAATAAAATTATTTATTATTATATTTATTTATAAATATTTTTTTATTTTTAAAAAATAAAATAAAATAAATTGCCGCCGTGTGAAAGCTGCCTCATGAGGATGGGAATATTTCACTGTGGGCTCTGCTGAAATTTGCATTTCACCTCTTCATTACACTTTAACCAAACCATTTAAATTTCCTATTACTTCTCTGGTTCATCCCACTCTCATTTCAACCTATCCTATTTTCCCTGGATCCAAACCTAGGCTAAACTTTTATCTCAAAAGCAAATTCATAATAAATTACAATATAAAATTTTAAAACCCACCACAAAAGCTACATTTCTTTTGTTACATTTTTTTCACTTTCAATAAAATGTATTTTTGGAAAAAAAATAAAATTACAAAAGCACATTTGCAGTGCCTCAAGCATGCACTCAGTCCCTCACCTCCCCTTCAAAATTGCACCAAGTCAGATGAAAATGCATTTGAGTCTATTTTCTTAATAAAAAGAAAACACTTTAGATCGCATTCTCTGCCACTTACCCTGCACCCATAGTAACGGTCTACTACAAAAACAACTCTTCTGTTCGAAGCTTATCAATAAATATTGAAGAATGCACCCCAATGCATTTATATCACAGTTCTCATGCATATAACTTGGTGTATACACATTAATAGCAATTTCCCAAAATTCTTTCTCAATATTCAACCGTGAAACTTTTCACTCGCCATATTTTTCAGGAGACGCTGCCCTTGACCCTAATTTCACTTCTGCATGTTTCTCATTTCGCAAAATTGACTTTTGAAGGGGAAGAAGGAGAAAAATGTATAATTCCTGTAACAGAATAGGAAATTGAACCTTTGACCAGAACTAAGATATGATGTATTCACAACTCAATTAATTGTTCCAATATGATGTAATTCAAATTAGTAGTCACCTTTTGTTTTCTCCTTTAAGTTTGCCCGGTTGCTAAGGCAAACAATATTCCATAACAATCATTTCGCTTCAATTTTCTAAACTCCTTTTTTCCCATGCATGTGTTTCATCCGCAGAAGAAGTTTAAGGGAGATCAAGAGTCCAGAACCAACATCTCATGCTGCTGTCACGCTGGATGCAGAAAACCATGAGCAGGTGATACCATCTGGCTTTTGGACAACTTAATTCGTTCAAAAATATGAAATAAAATAAGAACTTTGTTAACTTTATTTGTCAAGGCTAAGTTTAAGCATAAAAATCATATCAAACTTTTATTGAAAAATATTATATTAAAAATATAAAAGTATAATAAATATTTTTAATAAAATATTACTATTTTTAATTATCTAATTTCAATTCTAATGACTGAGGACTGAAGTTAATAAATTTTTATAAAATAAAACCATAGTATGTAATTTTCTCCTTTGGTCTAAAACGCGTACTTCGTTTTTGACCCCAATAACTGTCTTGGACTTTCACCTTTTCAGTTGGTGGTTGACAACGGAATTGTTTCCGTCACTTTGTCAAGACCTGAGGGCTATGTCCTTGGAATATCGTATAACGGAATTGACAATATACTTGAAACTGGAAACGAAGATCAAGATAGAGGGTATGTACCTAATTCATGTGAAATTAATCAAATTAAGTTGGGTTTAAATAATCAAGTTCGGCATAAAAGTTAAATGGACCAAGTCATTGTTTAATTTACCGAATATACGTGTTCATATTTGTAGGTACTTGGACGTCGTTTGGAATGAACCAGGGAAACCTAGTACTTTTCAGAGGTATAATTTTTGTCTTCTCGGTTATATTAATATTAATGTATTGGTTGATTTATTCGTACACTTAATGACAACTAGTGACAAATAAAGTAACGATAGGTTCCTGCATTAAGTGGTTCAAGAGACTAATTTATTTATAATTGAAACCGTGTTGCAGAATCCACGGGACAAATTTTTCGGTTATAGCAGCCGACGAGAATCTGGTGGAAGTTTCATTTTTAAGAACATGGACATCTTCTATGAATGGCTCAAGTGTCTCCATAAACATAGATATAAGGTGGATTATACGACTTGGTTTCTGGTTCAATTTTTGTTTTGCGTACAATTTAGAGAACAAATGTGGACGGGTCGTATTCATAGGTAGGAACTACATGCATGCCAATTACCGTTGTTTGAAACAAAATTATCCATGCAGATACATTTTGCGAAGTGGCGATTCAGGATTTTATTCATATGCAATATTTGATCGCCCTGAAGGATTGCCCGCGGTGGAGGTTGATCAAATCAGGATTGTTTTCAAACTCAGTAATGACAGGTAATAACTTAAAAGAAAATAAAATCAGTACTTTTGAATTGAGAAATAAAAATTTGAATTTATATTTAAAAGAAGAAAGAAAGAAAGTAAATTTATTATTACTGTCCGTAAAAAGTCAATACGTTTTTTTATTTCGTACTGTAAAATTTTAGTTTGACTTAGTTCTTAAACCTTTTGATCTATTTTTATTTAATCCTCGAGTGAATTTTAACACAGGTAAGAAAAAAAAATATATAATCAATGACTAAACTGTTAAAACTATATTCTAAAAATTTAAACTAGAGTAAAGAAGTATTTATGGCAAACTTAATTTGTTGAGCAAATTATATTTATACTTCTCGACATTTAAAGAAAAGAACTTAATATTCCTTTTTCTTTATCATTACTTGAACCTCCCTTAATTCATATCTCTATGAGAAATTAGGGGTGGTATATGTAATTGAGAGAAATATAGAATGTTGTTATTACATAAAGTAAAATTTCGTTACACAAATTTGTTCTAATTTGTGTTGGATTGAAAAGAAAATGCAACTTTGTGATAAACTAAAGGAAAAATGAAATGCTCAGGTTCCAGTATATGGCTATATCAGATGAGAGGCAAAGAAGCATGCCAACGATGAGAGATAGAGAAACAGGTGAAATCCTGGCTTACCCTGAAGCAGTACTATTAACAAGACCAATGAACGCAGAATTCAGGGGAGAGGTAGGAAGTAGGTCTTTATGTATGCTTGTCCCATTTGGCAGAGTTTTACTTTATTGCTGACATTGGTAGAAAATGCCCGTGAATGAATGAATGATTGTGTTGGGGCTCAGGTGGATGACAAATACCAATACTCATGTGAGAACACGGACAACACAGTTCATGGATGGATGAGTCTTGACTCTGATGCACCCGTGGGTTTCTGGATGATAACACCCAGTAACGAGTTCCGCAATGCAGGGCCCATCAAGCAAGACCTCACTTCCCATGTTGGCCCCATCACCCTCTCTGTATGTCCCTATATCCTTTATCTTAATCCCTCCCTACCCAACACAACAATCCCAATCCCAATTTTGATTGTAAGCAGTCCAATTTGTCTTTGGATGACTGATGTTATTTGAGTTTCACTAACCATTTCTCTTACAGTACTGAGGTAAATTTGGGTGAATATCTTGTAAGGAAAAAAAATGACAAAAAATTTATTTATTTTTTATACTAATTTTTGTATAATGATTTTTTTAGAATTTTATTCAAACTAAACTTAATTAAGAAATTTTCAATTATTTTTTAATTAAAAATTATGCTTAAAATAAATTTAAAATTAAGGTAAATGTATTCTAATAATATTTTTTTATACTTTTTATTTTTTAATCAGTATCTTAAGAACAATGGTTAGCATTTTTTATTAATTTATTATGTTTAAAGATTATCTGTCGGAGTGAGGTGAGGTGCTTTCACTTGTTGAGATAATCTGCAGCTACGAGAAGGCTGTAGACACTCCTGGTCCCACAAGTATTTTTGCCAAAGTAAATTGTTGGCGTCCCCTATTAACAGTTACAGGCCCCAGCCCAATCACCGACTAGTGTATATTTTATGTGTATAAATTAAATTTGCATATTTTATTGTGTTAGATGTTTGTGAGTACCCACTATGCTGGCAAGGAGGTGACCATGGCATTTCAAGAAGGGGAGACTTATAAAAAGGTTTTTGGACCTGTATTTGTCTACGTTAACTCTGCTTCAAGCGAGAATGATACACTATCCCTCTGGTCAGATGCTGTGCAGCAGGTACAAGTTACCAAATAGCACCAATCCCACATTACTAGAGTTCTTATCTTTTGGCACATAATTTCAATTTTTTTTTTAAAAATTTTACCAATCAGCAATCCAAGGAAGTCAAAAGCTGGCCTTACGATTTTCCTAGATCCGAAGATTTCCTTCCACCTAATCAAAGGGGAACAGTACAGGGAAGGTTACTTGTCCAAGATCGGTAAATGTCAATGCATTGTTTAGCCAACATTTTATTCTTTAAATACATGTAAATATGACAACAGGTGATGTTCCTTGACTTCCTTGTTTCACCAGGTACATCAAAGGTGGGAGATTTCAATATGCTAACGACGCTTATGTCGGGCTTGCTTTGCCTGGAGAAGCTGGATCATGGCAGAAAGAAAGCAAGGTATATTTGGAATTGAAACCGGTTGTTTGTTTACCATCATTTTCAAATTGCTTTTCACAGTACTTGGTAAACATATGGCAAATTTTGTTTCATCCCTCAATCAATTCTGTGTGAGTAGAATTAATTATAAGAAAAGTGAAAATTTGTTAACTTTATTTAGAAGAGTTCATTTTGCGTGTGTGTGAAGGCATCTTCAATTGAGAATTTCAAATGAGTTGCTAAAATGTAAAAGCAATTTTATATAATTTTTTCTATAATACTATAACAATTTTACTATTTTAAACGATTGAATCAACTTTTCACTCCAACTTAAGAGCATCTTTCGCAGCATTTTTACCCGGTTATTTGCTTCAATTGTATAAAAAAATATACTTGTAAACTAACTTGTGTTATAGAAGCAACTGAAATTTTTTTAAATTTTTTATTCATTTTGTTAGAAAGACTTGTTGAAAAGCGTTTTCTATACATTTTTTTTCTATATAAAAGTAACAGTTTTACTGGTAGAAATAGCCTAAAATTTTGAAAAAGACAGGATTAATGCAGTTAAATTTGAAAAAAAATATATTGACACTCATCAACAATAAAACAGCAACAACAGCGCACGGTGTTCTGACTTGTTGGTTGAGAATTGTTATCCGTTGGTTCCCAGTTATTATTCAAGTTTCTCGACATGTTTCTTTTCTAAGTCCAACCTCCGTTGGAGTTGCTCTACAAATTATATTTTATTTGTGCATAAAAAATCATTTTTGTTTAATAATCAACTAATATCGTTTTCAATTTTTAAAATTTTATTTTCAAATACAAATCAATATTTTCAACCTCAACTCTTTTAACACCAATTTTACTAAAACTAAGAATAAGCATATATAGTCTTATTTTTTTTTGGTCAACAAGCATACTCTTGAATTTGATGGCATTCACAGGGCTACCAATTCTGGACTCAAGCCGATACAGAAGGATACTTCGTCATAAACAATGTTGTGCCTGGTGAATATAATTTGTATGCATGGTTTCCAGGCTTCATTGGTGATTATAGATATAATGGGACAATCAGCATGTCACCAGGTATAATAGAATTTCTTCTACTTTCTTGTGCTCTTAGCCCCAAAATTAGTTATAAATTGCTCAATTGAACAATTACATCTTTGAATCCATAGGAGGAATCATGAAATTGGATTCACTTGTATATAGTCCTCCAAGAAATGGAGCAACTATTTGGGAAATTGGGGTCCCAGATCGCTCGGCTGCAGAATTCTACGTACCAGACCCCTACCCTACGCTTATGAACAAATTATACAACGAGCAGCGCAGAGACAAGTACTCCAAAGCCCATTGTTAACCATTACTGCTTCCATTTGCCTATCTATTTTGTATTATTTCCCTTTTATTCATTCTGTGTATCTATTCTTTGGACAGGTTTAGGCAATACGGGTTGTGGGAACGTTACGCTGATTTATATCCAAATGATGATCTTATTTACACTGTCGGTGTTAACAACTATCATAAGGATTGGTTTTTTGCTCATGTTACGAGGTAATTAAATTTAATTCATGACAATTGTAGGAGAAAACTTACGTATTTGTTTTGATATTTAAGAGAGTACGTTAAAAGTATGTTACCACCATCTCTCTTTATCTTTATTAGATCTTGACTTTAATTTGTACTATGCGCAGAAACACAGGAAATAAGACATACCAGCCAACAACATGGCAGATTATATTTGTTCATCGAAATGAAATAATAAGTGGAAACTACACACTACAACTGGCCTTGGCATGTGCAGCTGATGCTGACCTGCAGGTACACCATTTCAAATTTTACACAATTGAGCTTTTGTGCTATGACTATAGGCTATTATTTTTCACTAACATTTCTCATATGCGTGACCATATTAGGTTCGATTCAATGACCCTGGCGCTTATCCACCCCACTTTGCAACAGGGCGCATAGGAGGAGATAATGCCATAGCAAGACATGGCATCCATGGATTGCATAGGTTGTTCAGCATTGATGTACCGAGTAACCTTTTTGTGAAAGGAAAGAACACTATCTATCTGAGGCAATCAAGAGCCATAAATCCTTTCCAAGGAGTTATGTATGATTATATCCGTTTAGAACGACCTCCAATTCCAACCACTTGAGTGTGTCCAACTTCTTGTTGACGCTGTAAATAGCCTTGTAACTAGACTTGTTGCATTTCATTTAATTCTTTCATCTTGTGGTTAGTGGTAAAGCATGATTAGCTAGAAAGAAATAATTGATTTATAGAATAGATTATTCGTTTTAATATACAGCAGCTTCGTTACATATGTACGCATTTCAAACAACCAATAGTAAAGATGTTCTCTCTCTCTCTCGTACATATATATATATATATATATAACCATTAGAAACAACAAATCAATGGAGTTATATGGACTGCAATGTGAAAGAATAAAGTTTTAAGTCCATTCAATTTAACATATAAATGAAGAATAAAAACTTATAGTCTTGTATTGCACACCTTAATATTCCCTTCAGTCTTTTTTATAATATTTTATAAAAAATAAAATAAAGCATTCTCTTGATTTTTATTATAAAAAATAAATAATAAATTTAAGATACATTAATTGTAAAATTTCTTTTATATCCTTGTTTATTAAGATCATTAGATATACAAATTATTAAATACACCGTTTAATATCATAAGTATTTTTAGAATAAAAATTATATTTATAGAAAACATAACAAATTTAATTATTTTTCTTGATATTAATGATTTAGTCTTTTGTTTCTTATAAAAAGAAACGGTAGGAATATTATTTTACCTACGGGTCAACTTTGTCCCAGCTCGCTTATATATTAGATTATGTTGTCAAAGCTTTGAATAATAAATTAAAAACAAAATACAGAATTTAATGAGGTATTCCATGGTTTAGGCCTAATTGAAAACTCTTTTAAAAGTGATTTGGAAATTTATTTTCTTAAAAGAAATTTGTAGACGAGAGAAAAAAATCTACATTAGTATGACTCTTACGAATAAATAACACAATTATTAATTGTCACATAAATGTAAAGAAATATGTTTTGATTTCTTCTAATAAGAAATTAAAAAAAATTGCATTTAGTAAACAAAATATAAAATAATTTACTTGCATGGACTATATGATAATATAGTAAATTAGTATTTTTGAAATTTTATAATGCATCAATAATAAATTATTTGATGTATTAGTATTATAAATGATTGCGTAGATTAAAAGAAATTGTAAGAGATTAAATAATTATCTTATTTTAGAAATAGAATAAAATTATAAGAAAATTTATAATAAAATATATTATTTTAATCTTTTAAAAGAAAGTATAAAATAATATTTATTTTTATTTTTAAAAATATAAAAAAATTCATAAACTCAACTTTATAATATTTAAATGATAGAGTAATCTATATATTACTATTATAAATTATTATGTATATATTTTATAATTTTATTTTAAATAATAAAATAATATGTATGTGTATTTTATTTAATGTTTAAAAAATTTGGAAAATAAAATCACGTGGTTGAGGAAATGATTTCAGATTAAAAAGAAAAACCCTACACTCTAAACAAATTTAACATACACAAACAATGAATTCAGGTTTAGGAGTTAATATATTGAAAGACGAATTCCATTTACATGACATGCACGTAAAGATAAGATAACCTTTAACAATGTTTTTACAAGAGAAAACTCAAAATAAAAAGAAATGACACTGATAGTATTAAATGATAATAACAATAAAAATTTATCAATTTGATTTACTTATTCATTAATATTATTAGATATCCAAAACTGAACTTTTGTTTTAAAAAATATCAACTCAATTTTTAAGACTCAAATATCATAATATCCCCACTTGGCCTAATGTAAATTTAGTGTCATAATATCCCTAAATTTGCAATCCAAAATATTTGATTTCCACGTAAAATTATTTATAACATTATCATCTACTTGTACTACTTAAAAGGAGGGAAAAATGGAAGGAAACATAAATGGACACCTATGCTATTTTAACCATCTCATAGTGACTTTTATATGACGACGACGACGATGATGTAGTAGAAGAAAGGCCCAAAACCAACACTGGCCCGTACTCCAGTTTGTTTATTATTATTATTATTGTTATTATTTGCTAAAATCTTAGTAGCTCAATTTTATATGTCAATCACAGGCTCGGGCCAGGTCCAAACCATTCAAACTTAGGTATGGACTTAGCATCGTTTATTGCCATTTCTTACCAGAACGGAGGAAACACCTCTTGAAAAAACACGGAAGGGAGCTGCTTTATTTTTGCTCTCCTTTATTTTTATAACATCCCTGTTAAAAGCTTTTTATAATTTTAAAAAATAATCTTCATAATGATTTAAAAAAAAATTGATTTATTTTTTTATTTTTGAAAATACATCTAAAATTGATATCCAAAAATTAAAATTTGGAAGTTTGTATAAAAAATTGTTTCTAGAAAATTAAGTTTGGAGACTTATGTAAAAAATGATTAATTTCAAAGAAGTAGAATTCTAATTCTAAAAACTTGTTTTCAAAACATAGTTAATAATTCTGAGACATTAAGGGGTTTGTTTGGTTCTGTTTTAGTTTTTAATTTTAAAAAATATATTTTAAAATAATTTTAAAAAAATATTTTTAAGAAAAATGAAAATAAAAATTATGCTAATAAACAATTTTTTTTACTTTTAAAAAGAATTTTTTTTTTCAAAAATAAAAAAATTAACAAGCTCTAAGTTTCGAAGTATGAAAAACTAATTTTAGAAATTAATTTTTAGAAGTTTAAAATCTTAATTTTGAAAACGTATTTCTAGAAATATAAACCTTAATTCTGAAAACATTTATAAAAATAGTTAATATTTTTGAAAATTAATTTGTGAAATGCGAAATCTTGAATTTAGAAACTAATTTAATTTAGCAAGCTTCTTTTTATAATTGTAGAATCTTAATTTTGAAAATTTATTTATAAAAATAACTAGTAATTTTGGAAATTAATTTTTGAAATTGTAAAAACATAAATTTTAAAAATAAATTAATTTAAAAATTTTACATATAGAAGTGTAAAATTCTATCAAGACACATGTATCAATTGATAAAAAATTACTTTAACTTAATTTGTAGTCTCAAGTTTAAATATTAGGATTATGAAACTCTTATCAAATATAAATAGTATATTTTGATAGAACTAAGTATAACTTAATCACTTAGGTTTGTTTATTTATGTTTTAGTTTTTATTTTTTAAAATTATATTTGAAAATAATTTTAAAAAATAATTTTTAGAAAAAAATTAATAGTTAATTTAGTTTTCAAAATTTTTTTTAAGATAAAAAAATAAATAAAAAACTAAAATACCTTAAAAATAAAAAATTGTTTTTAAAAATATTTTTTAAGATCTCATTTTAACAAATAAGTTTTTTTTTAAATTTTAAAAAAATATTTTTAAAAATAAGCGACAAACAAACCCTTAATTTTTTCTTCGATTATTATTATTTTTTTTTACCATTTTAGTGGCTGCTAATTTTGTGCTACCGCCTCCTTAATTATTGTTATTTTTTGACGAATATACTTATAATATGGTTCGATCTAGCAACTTTTAATTGTTACTACATAAATAGTTTGAGAAGTATGGAGAGAAAGTCTTAGATAAATACAAATATTTGTTGATGATTGGATTTATCTTATATTCAATTTTTTTGCGATCAAATCCTTTCAAAGATTTTAACCGTATTCACAATAAATTGCTATTGGTTCTCCATTAAAAATGTATTTCAAAATACGTAAGAATTTTGTTAGATAAATTTATAGCTAACGCTTCTTTTAACTTAACCTTAAAATTTTCTCTAACGATACTGTTATAAATTTTTTATTTAGTTGATTTATTATTATTTAATATGATAAAATGTTGATTGTTATCATTTAATCAATAATTAATTGTTTTTGAAATTATGAAATTCAAATATTTATTTAAAATAATTTAAAATGAATATAATCTTATTAAAAATTTATTGGTTCAGTAAATAATTTTCATGCTTATAGACTTTAATTTTTTTTATAAATTTTAAAAATGTATAACTTCAAATATTTTTGTGCAAAATTAGAGAAATCAAGTCCAAGAGGTATTGCAAAGTTTGCCTAACTTTTCACACAATTAATAAGTTAAATTTAAAACTATTGTTATCTTAATTATTATTTACTTTAAATTTAAAACTAATTTTTCTAAATCTAGCAACAAGTGACAATGATATTATTAAGGATAAGTAATCTTAATATTTTCAATAATTTTCATATATATATATATATATATATTTAAAAAAGCTTTTGACATAGATAATTTTATTTTATTAATTTTTTTAACATGTATAACATTAGACAAAATAAGAAGTTGTGTATGATTATATTTTATTGAAAATTATAGAATAAATGTAATTAAATGCAAATTAGATACTACAATTTTTCATAAAAAATTATCATACATAACTTCTTATGATATTTAATATTGCATGGTATAAGTTGTATATAACAAATTTTTATTTAAAATTATATATTTATTTTTAATTTTCCATCTAGTTTAATCTAAATCTGATCCGGTCGCGTACTTAGATGTGGTGAGTGAGTTTACTATTAGAAATTTTTTGCATACATAAGGACTGCAATTCAAAATCTAGTTTAAAATTATATAATTTAATGTAATGATATTATTAAATTACATAATTCAAATGCATTGGTATGATTAAATTATTATAATTTTATATAAAAACTTATCATATATGACTTAATAAGTTAGAAAAAATAGTTATTTTATTATCTCTATAAAATTTAGATAATGTTGTTAATTTGGATAGAGTCTAAGAAAATTTATCTCGTTAAAATCTTCAAATTCAGTTAAAATTTGCAATAGAGTCCAACAAAATTTATCTCTTAAACTATAAATTCACTCTAATTTTCTAATCTCTCTTCTCTCTCACACACACAGGTGAAGCACTGAAGCTGCTGATTTCGTGGGTTAGGGTGGCACAAGAAAAGAAGCATGAATTTAACTAGGAAATATGGTTTGCTGATTGGAATACAGTTGTGCTTGATCCTTGGGTGCTCTTCGATGACTTTATTTAGGTTTCCCTCATCTCCTACTCTTATTTTCCCAATGACTTTTAATAATAAACCAAATTCTCATGAAAAGTAAAAAACTAGACTTAGAGTCTCGAAATTATATATCATGAATAACTCAAACAAGAGTTTACTTACATCATATTAATAAATTAAGTACATGTATGATGTATGCATGATTGGTATTTTTTTTTTCGATAAATATATATTTTTTCACAATAAGTTGAATCAAATACATCAATTTCAAGTAGGTAAATAACGTCTCACGGGGGTTAGTAAATTTAAACAAGATTATCTTTTATAGAAAATATTTGTGATCTTAATCATTAGAATTTTATTGTAGGTTTGATCCAAGAGTAAATGAGAAAAAAGTAAATTTGAGCTTGAGTGACTTATATTTATCTCAAAAGCTTTGACTGTTGGAATTCATTACTCTTCTAACTTTTAAAAGTTCTAATTTATTATTGGTAATTCACTGATATGAAACTTTATTATCTAAATTAAGAAGAAAACCAAACTAAAGGGGTTGAACCAAAAATCATAAGATTAAAATAGATAAATAAAACTCAATAGTGGATGCTTTTGATTCGATTTTTTCTGCATGCGCTGCATCGATACGCAATTCTATTTCATACTGCTTCAACTTACACCATGCAGTTTTCATTGCAATGCACAGATGTTTAGGAAAAATTATAAGGTTAAGAAATAGTGATTCAAACATGTTCAAAAATTTCTTATTTTAATTCCGTTGAATATGTATAATGCTGTACTTATGATAACATAGATTTTTCATCAATTTGTTTCGTCAACACTATCCTTCTTATTGCAGGAATTTAAGGGAGATCAGCAGTCCTAAATCATCTAATCAACCTGAAGTCAAACTGCATGAAGAAAACAAGCAGGTATTTAAAATGTTTTTGGTGTTACTTTTAAATATCGAAATAAAACTTAAAAATTTTTCATTGAGTATAAAAAATTACTTAAAAAAATTGTACCGTTTTGTCCTTGTTAAAATCCCTTATAATTTTAGTCAACAGTAATTATGTGGCCTCTAACTTTTACAATTGGGTTTAATCTTCAGGTGATACTGGAAAATGGCATCATTCGTATGACTTTGTCAAAACCGGAGGGCACTGTTCTTGGAATATCATATAATGGAATTGATAACGTGCTTGAAGGTCGCAACAAATATAACAACAGAGGGTATACCTACGTTGTTAATTGCAAAAGTTGATCTTTCCTATATCTAAAAATTAGTTTCAGACCATGCATTGTTTAATTTACTGAACGAAGACATTCCGTTTTGCAGGTATTTTGACGTTGTCTGGAATATACCAGGAAATACATCGAAACTTTCGGGGTAATTGTTCTCCATAATTTATTTTAAATTATAATATGAATTTATTTAAAATATATGAGAATACAATTTTTTACATTATTATTTAATAATATAATTTTATATTAGTATTTTTTATTTTTATATAACTAATTTAAAGATTATACTTCTATTATATATTTTAATTAATGATATTATAAATTTTTTATACCAATCGTACGTTGAAATTAAATCTGTAATATATAAATATTTGGAGACCTATAAGTAATTCAAGTAATCGTAATGACAAAATAAATCATTGATTAATTTATATCTTTGATCTACAGAATGCATGGGACTAGATTTTCTGTTATAGAGGCCAGCGAGAATCAAGTAGAGGTTTCATTTTCAAGAACGTGGGATATGGACGGCTCGAGCCCCCCCTTAAACATAGACAAAAGGCGAGTTTTTGTCTTCTCTTTCTCAAACACCACACATTCTTTTTCTAAAAAGGTTCTATATGCAAGGAGGTGAGCAAATAGAAAATCAAAAATATTTTTCACATGGCTATAGAAAAACAAATATATTTTGTTCACATTGGATAAAAGTAATTATTGTGTAACATCCTGCGACTTAGATGACAAATAAAAACATAATTTGTATAATTGACTTCCGTGAAGTATTGAAATGTGTCAAATTTTGCAGATATATTTTACGTAGAGGTACTTCAGGATTATACATATATGGTATATTTGAGCGTCCTGAAGGTTTTCCTGCTGTCGAGATTGACCACATTAGGGTCGTTTTTAAGCTACAAAAGGACAGGTAAGTAGAAAAGCAAAGCATCACTACCATATAATACCCATTCCCAAACATAATCATAACAGTTTTCTATAATTATATTATTAAATATGTACTCATCCCATCACTCAAACTAATAAATTAAATCTCACCTGCACAGGTTTCACTATATGGCTATAGCAGATGATAGGCAGCGAGTCATGCCAACGCCAGAAGATAGATCCGTAGGGCAACGCCTTGATTTTGATGAAGCTGTTCTAATAACCAATTCTGATGACCCAGGGCTTCGAGGAGAGGTAACTCTTTTTCTTTTATTTCCTTTTTTTTAATTTAATTTTCCTCAAATGTTTTATGGTTGCACCTCATAGCATATCTGGAAAATTTATCCGGGGAAGATAATTTTTTCATAAAATTATTAACCCAGTTTTTTTGTTGTTGATTATGTGCTTGATTTTTTAGGAAGTTAATGAGCTTGATTTTGATATAATAGAAAATGTTAATGAACTGGATTGGGCTTTGACCAGGTGGATGACAAGTATCAATACTCTTGTGAGAATAAAGATAACAAACTTCATGGATGGATTAACTTTGACTCCAAGTCCGACAAGTCAGTGGGGTTTTGGATGATAACACCAAGTAATGAGTTCCGTAGTGGTGGGCCAATCAAGCAAGGTCTCACTTCTCATGTAGGACCTGCCACCCTCAATGTAAGTCCAAAACCTTTTTAATCCATATCTTTCCAATTCAAATCCACAATAAACATTGTTTTGTTAGATACAAGATAAACCTTACTGAAAAATGTAAAACCAAATTCTGTTGAACCAGTGATAATAATTGTTCACATCTGTTGAAGATTGCAATTGACCACTCAGCCTATCACGCTCTTTTGAGTAATTTTAACATGAACACAATATTAACAAGCACAACCGGTCTAAAGTTCAAAATATAATAATAAAAACAACAATAACATTGTATGTGTTGAGGTTTGTGCTAAAATCATTTCAAAATTCTTTTAACCTTTAAATTGGTTGTCTCCATAGACTGATATTAGCACTGCATGAACTGCTCTTTTGATTGATCAGTGTGGAAAATATTATTTTAGCATCCTATTTAATTCGATGAATTTTATTATGTCCAGATACTTCACACTACCCACTACTCCGGGAAGGAGGTAACTATGGCATTTCAAGAAGGGGAAACTTTCAAGAAAGTTTATGGCCCAGTTTTTGTCTATCTCAACTCGGTTACAAGGGACCATGATTCACAAGCTCTCTGGGCTAATGCTGTACAACAGGTACTACGACTAACAGCACTTACATATGTCATTGAAAGTGTGCTTATCAAAACTTAATTTGACTGGTAATTTTTCTGCATTTACTTCACTTAGTTGTCTGAGGAAATCAAAAGTTGGCCATATGATTTCCCTAAATCAGATGCTTTTTTCCCACCCAACAAACGGGGAAGAGTGGAAGGACAGTTACTAGTCCAAGACCGGTACATGTTCGTTCATCATCTATTTTATTTTATAATATTTTGTGATATAGAAGTGCTAATGTTCGTTCCCTTTGCCACCAGACACAATAACGGGGGGAGATCTGTATATGGAGAAAATGCTTATGTTGGTTTGGCTCTGCCAGGTGATGTGGGATCATGGCAAAGACAAAGCAAGGTATTTCTGCTCATGAAATCATTGGCACCATTGAATGAGAAAAACATTAATGTCATGTGCACAATGAGATACTAAAAAGATTCACCTAATATTATCACTGTTTACAGGGTTACCAATTCTGGACTGAAGCTGACAAAGTGGGTCATTTCACAATTGAAAATGTAGTACCGGGGGACTACAATTTATATGCATGGGTTCCTGGCGTTTTTGGGAATTATAAATATAAAACTACTATAACCATCACACCAGGTACAAATTTTTCCATGAATTTCCTATAAGATTTCTAGTATAAGTTAACCTTGATATCTGAAGCATAAAACAGCACCAATAGGGGACAAGATTAGTCATTCTCAAAATTTTTAACTCGTCTCATTAATACGATTGTTCTTTATTGTAGGATGTTTTATCCAATTGGGTTCATTAATATACAATCCTCCAAGAAATGGACCTACCATATGGGAAATTGGCATCCCAGACCGCTCTGCTGCCGAGTTCTATGTTCCGGACCCTTATCCTAACCTCATGAACCGATTATACATTGGGAAACCAAAAGACAAGTTAGTGAAAATCTCTATAAAAAATTACTAATGCTTTTGAATCTTGTACTATTTCTGTTTCTTTTAACATACCATTTCTACATCGACAGGTTTAGACAATATGGATTATGGCAGCGTTACACTGAATTATATCCAACTCAGAACCTTGTTTATAATGTTGGTGTTAGTGATTATAGTAAAGATTGGTTTTATGCTCAAGTTCCGAGGTAATATGATCAATTTTATGGATCTAACAATTATGCAACTATTAATTGTTGAGATTCAATTTATAGATTTGACTCTAAATTTCAATGCATGCAGGAACATAGGAAATAACACATTTCGCCCAACAACATGGGAGATTAGATTTCATCTCCCATCTGTTATAAGAGGAACCTACACCCTACAACTTGCCTTGGCCTCTGCTACAAGGTCTAACTTACAGGTAAATGATGAGAGTCTTAATTGATGATTAGTTATAGTTGTTTTGTTCTATGACTATTATAAATAATGAATTTGGATCTTCTAGTATTCTTAATTATGATAAATGTTTAGAGAGAAAAAAACAATTTTTATCAAATAAAGACCATCCAAGTTGTAGGACCTACTAATTAAATTTGATAAAATCTGTCTTTTTCTCTCTAGTTCATTCATATTTATCATGTTACTCAATATCACGAGGACCCAAATCTTTATTATAATTTCACTAACACTATTGAAATGGTTGTTTAGGTTCGGTTCAATAACCCTCTGGCACGTCCTCCACATTTCTCCACGGGATTAATAGGCCAAGACAATGCTGTAGCAAGACATGGCATCCATGGATTGTACTGGCCATATAGCATTGAACTAGCAAGCCATCTATTGGTAGAAGGAAGCAACACCATCTATCTGAGGCAGGCCCAAGCTCTAAGTCCTTTTCAAGGAGTTATGTATGATTACATCCGTTTGGAAAGACCTCGAACTTGAAGCATTGAATCGCGCAAGAGACAAGTTAAATTGAATGTTGTTGCATTACTCTCTATGATTTGTCAGTCTTTCATTTCAGTCATTAATAACGTAGTTGATATAGGTTAGATAGCATAATTGATTTTCAGAACAGAGGGAATAAAATAATTATGTAAATCTTCAAGTTATTGTTATTATTATTATTATTTTTGCTTTTCTGATCGTCTGAACAATGATTCAATTCGTTAATTTGCATTGAAATTGATTTATTTAATTGATTACATGTAGTTGTTCCCCTGTGCTTCATTTAATTCTTTCTTCTTTCTCATTGTCCACTGTACAACTTCTTATTGCCTAAACTAAAAAAATGTACTGAAACTTTAAGTTCTTACACAGGTCTGGAGATTACACGTTTGTGCATCTCTGAGCAGAATGTCAGGCAACATTCAATCTAGTACAATAAGTCAGGTCTCTTTTATAAAAACATTTTGAAAAGTTTGTTTTGGTCTGTTTTGTAAATTATCGTCCAAATTGTTGTCATAGGTAAAAAAAGAAAAACAATTTAAACGGTTTTATTTTACAACTAATTTTAATCATTCTATTATTAATTTTATAGTTTTTGAAAATAAAATTGATACTTAAAAATCCATGCCATTAACTTTGAAATTTCACTTATCTTTGTTTAATGTTGTAAATTCTAAAACCGATTGTAGAGTTTAGAACTATATATTAAAGAAGTTGTGAACCATTGGGAGAAAAAATTGCCTCTAATTTCTTTTATAAATTAAAATAAATCAAACTATGACATTTTTTTTTTGTCAAGGTACAATAATTTAATTTAAACATTTATTAAAAAACTAATAAATTCTTCTTTATAAATTTATTTTGAAAGTTTTAAAAGTAAATTAATTCGAATATAACTCTTTAGCAAAATGAAAATTCTAGCAGGTAGGCGTATAAGTAATAAAATTATTTTGATAGCAGAATATACGCCATGTTACCTAATTGCTCATTTTTATTTAACAATTTCATAATTAAAATATTTACACTCTATCTTATATTTTAAAATTTTAACTATGAATATTATAATTTTTGACATTTTAATTTTTATTTATTTTACAATGGTATTGGATAATAGTTAATTTTTATTTTTCTTTTAACTTAAGTATTTGAATAAATATACTTACTTTTTTAAGACTACATATATGTGTGTGCACAATGATATTAAAATTTTAATCGTTACTCTTTTAATCAACAAATGCCCAAATAGTACAGAATATTTTACCTGGTGTACTCATACTTTAATTAGTTAAATTGTATTATTTTATGTTTTGTAATTTCGCGCCATAAACTAGAAGGTGTCACGTTGCCCTTAATTGTAAGGAACATAATTTGTTTTCGAATATTTTATTAAAACTATAGGTACCACACATTACCAAGGTCCATTTAAAATAGCATTGAGGCAGCACCATTTGCCACATGATTGTGTGGTCTCATATCTGCCTTCGAGTCACATTCTCAGTCCAAGTTCTTTCGTTAGTGAGCAACATATCCAAATGACGCTTCCACCAGAGATGGAGCATCCCAAGAAAGCTTTTGGATGGGCAGCTAGAGACACATCTGGGGTTCTCTCCCCTTTCAAGTTCTCAAGAAGGTACTCATTTCTGTTTAATTTGGCTGTGCTTTTCCTGTAATTTAGAAATATCAAGTATTTCATTGTTGGGTCATTTGGGTGACCAATTTTTTTAATCATTTTATGGTACAACGTGTTAATTAGATGTATTAACAGGAGAGAAAGATGTAACATTCAAAGTGTTATACCGTGGGATATGCCACTCGGACCTCCATATGGTGAAGAATGAATGGGGCACTTCCACTTACCCCTTAGTACCTGGGTATGCTTCGTGCTACATAAACATACTGTTTTTTCTTATTTTATTAATCTACATAAACATACCAATGTTTAGGCAAACAACTTAAATATTTATGCAATAAATTCTTATTGCGTGAGAATTTATAGCATAAATTTCATCATAAAACGTTTTAAAATATGTTAGAAATAACTTATTTTAGCATGTCACCCAAAAAATATTATTAAAATAAATTACGAAGAGTTTTTACAAAAGTTATAAATTATTTTCTTAAGCATAAATAAACTCGTTCGTTATATGCTCTTTCAAATATTTTCTAATTTTAAAAAATCACGTGTTAAATTTTTGAAACTGAAATCATATGTTATCTACTATAGATTAAAAAAATGAGATAATTATCAACAATAAAATGTATTTCATTCGTCACATATTAATTAACTTTAGTTACTTAGAAACGGAAACTATGTTTGAAAGGACAAAATCAAATGAGTGATGTTTTCAGTTTTTCATTTTTCTCTGACATTGTTCTTATTTCAGTTTGACTGCCCTGTTTTTGAAGGCTAAGTTTAATCAAAATTGTGCTTTTGTTTATCAGTAACAAGTTTTCAAGTGTCTATGCACTGGATAACATCACTAAGATAAATACATTGAATTCTAATGTGAGTTCCAAAATGTAGGCATGAGATTGTGGGTGAAGTAACAGAGGTGGGAAGCAAGGTACAAAAGTTCAAAACAGGAGACAAGGTGGGTGTGGGGTGCATGGTTCAATCCTGCAGTTCATGCCGAAGCTGTGTAGACAATCTTGAGAATTACTGCCCAAAGATAATTCTGACATATGGTGCTAAGAATGTTGATGGCACCACCACATATGGAGGCTACTCTGATTTGATGGTTGCAGATGAACACTTTGTGATCCACATTCCAGAAGGGTTACCTCTTGATGCTGCGGCTCCTCTCCTTTGTGCTGGGATCACAGTTTATAGCCCTTTGAGATATTTTGGACTTGACAAGCCTGGCCTGCAACTGGGTGTGGTTGGTCTTGGTGGGCTTGGCCATATGGCTGTCAAGTTTGCTAAAGCTTTTGGGGAAGGTCACTGTTATTAGCACATCTCCCAACAAAAAGAAGGAAGCCATTGAACATCTTGGAGCTGACTCGTTTGTGGTCAGCAGTCACCAAGATCAGATGCAGGTACCTTTTTCAACATGAAAGTGTGTTCAATTATTTTGGCTTTTTTAAATGATTTTTTTTAACTAATAATTTCTTTTTTATTATTTTAATTTTAAAGCTCTATCAAATAGCTTAAAAATTTGTGATTTTTTTCTAAAATAAGCTGAACCTGAATCAAACATAGTTGTATTTGCTATAGTTATTGATCAACTTCTAATGTCATCCCACTTATTGCATTTAGGCTGCAATGGGCACCTTGGATGGTATAATTGACACAGTTTCTGCTGTTCATCCTCTGTTTCCTTTGATTGGTCTGTTGAAGTATCATGGGAAACTTGTCTTGGTTGGTGCACCAGATAAGCCTTTTGAGCTACCGGTCTTTCCTTTACTTTCGGGTAAGCATATGGAAAATAATACCATGTTTATAGTCAGTAAAGAGCCTTCATCCAACTCGGAATTGAAATAACAGTTGCATTATTTAAACTACCTAAAATTGACACACTGCAATTTTGTTTCTCACTTGCTTTTACCTAAAAATACATTTGAAATCAAAAAATCGTAAAGAGCTATGAATGACACTGTAAAAAAAAGTAAGCTCACAGAATAGACACAAGAAGAAATGAAGAAGATGATGAAAAATAGTATTTTTTTTAATCGAGAAAAGTGATAAATGAATATACAAGTTGTTGTTATATACAATTACAAACTATTTTTTTAACAACTAATTGACTTACAGTTATAACTAAATAACTGAAATCTATATGCTAAGATCCCCCCCAAGCTAAGGAATGAATATCATTCATTCCTAGCTTGGAGTGAAGAAAATGAAAAGCGCTGGGAGAAAGAACTTTGGTGTAGATATCAGCTAATTGGTTTGCAGATGAAATATGTAGTAACTTGATTAGACTAGAGAGTAACCGTTCTTTAACAATGTGGCAATCAATATCGATATGTTTGATTCTTTTGTGGAAGACAGGATTGGCGACTATGTGAAGAGCAAAACGATTGTCACAAAACAACAAAGCATGTTGTCGAAAATCAACATGAAAATCTTGGAGTAAGAAAGTAAGCCATTGTAATTTACATGTGGTACTAGCAAGAGCACGGTATTCTGCTTCAAAAGAACTACAAGACACAGTTGCCTTTTTTTTTATTTCCATGAAATTAGAGAGAAACCAAGATAATTTGAATAACCAGTAATTGATTTGCGGGTGTCAATACATCCAGCCCAATTTGAATCACTAAAAGCTTTTAGTTGAAGTATGTTGTTTGATGAGAAATGAAGTCCTTGACCTGGAGCAGCTTTAAGGTAGCGCAGAATCCTAGAAGCTGCTTGCTGATGTGCAGATGTGGGATGAGACACAAATTGACTAAGATGTTGTACTGCAAAAGTAATGTCTGGTCGAGTGTTAGTGAGATAGATTAATCGCCCAATGAGTCTTCGAAAAGAAGAAGATTCTATATTAGATAATGGAAGACCAGATGTCTGATGTAGTCGTGTACAATAATCAATTGGTGTAGAAGCCGGTTTGGATCCTAGCATGCCAGCATCATTAAGAATATCCAGAGTGTATTTTCTTTGACATATATTAATACCAGATTGGCTTCGAGCAATTTCAAAACCAAGAAAGAATTTTAAATCTCCAAGGTCTTTTATACGAAAAACAATATCCAACATTTTGGTGATATGAGATATTTCAGAAATGTCATTTCCAGACAAAACAATGTCATCAACATATACTAGTACAGCAGTAAAAGACTTTTCTTTATGTTTGGTGAACAATGAATAATCAGAAACAAATTGCTTATAGCCACGTGACATGAGAAAAGTAGATAATTGAGCATACCACTGCCTACTAGCTTGTTTTAAGCCATAGAGAGATCTTTGAAGTTTGCACACTTGGCCAAGTTTAGATGATTTCATTCTTGGAGGAAGTACCATATAAACTTCCTCATTAAGATCACCATGTAGAAAAGCATTGTTAACATCAAGTTGTTTGAGATGCCAATTGTTTACAGCAGTAAGAGCTAAAAGTAGTCTAACTGTAGTAATCTTCGCAACTGGAGAAAATGAGTCCAAATAGTCTTATCCCTCAATTTGAGTATAACCTTTAGCAACTAGTCGTGCCTTATATCTTTCAATACTTCCATCAGCATGGTGTTTGATTTTATAGACCCATCTACAGCCTATAGCAGTCTTATGAGAAGGTAAGTTTGTAAGAAACCATGTGTTGTTTCTCTCTAAAGCACTAATTTCTTCATTCATTGCCTGAATCCAATGTTCATGTTTGGAAGCCTCAGTGAAAGATGTTGGTTCAGTTTGTAAAAAGATAGACATAATAAAACTGTGGTATGAAGGAGACAATCTATTATATGATAATGCTGAGGATAAAGGATATTGAATACCTGGATGATAAGAGGTGACAGTTGATGCAAATTTTGTTTGAAAGTCATTGTACTTTCCTGGTCTATTCCTTGGTCGATCAGATCTGTGAAGCTGAGGTTGTTGTTCATTGAAGGATGAAGTATTAGTGGATGCATTAGTTTGTGTATCATTGAGAATACACTCAAGAGAAGAAGATGAAAAGGGAACAATTGAATGTGACTCAGAAAAATTATGTGTCTCAGAAAGAGGAGGATATGAATCATCAGTATGAATTATAATAGGAGGGTGTGAAAGAGAAGGAGAATTATCTGTGACAGAAATAACATCAAGATAAAGGAAACATTCTTAGTAAAAAAATGATATTTCTGGATATTTCAATAGCTCGAGTTTTAAGGATAAATGTTACATAACCCTTTTTGTGGGGTTTGAAGCCGAGAAAAACATACGGTAAAGCTCTTGGATCAAGTTTTTTTCTATAGCTGTAAGAGTACTTGTGTAACAAAGACACCCAAAGACACGAAGCAAAGTAATGTTGTAAGGGATAGAGTATAATTTCTGATATGGAGAAAAATTATCAAGAAAAGGTGTAGGCAAATAATTGATGAGATTCGCAACATAGAGAAGAGCATATGACCAGAAAATAGGTGGTAAATGGGATTGAAATAGAAGAGCTCGAGTTACATTCAACAAATATTGGTGTTTCCTCTCTACAATTCCGTTCTGCTGAGGTGTTTCAACACAAGAAGTTTGGTGCACTATACCAATAGCAGCATAAAATTGGGTCATAATAAATTATGTTCCGTTATCAGATCTTATAGTTTTAACTTTGGTTTCAAATTGCCTTTCAACAAAAAGAACAAATTTTTGTAATTGAGTTTGTGTCTCAGCTTTAGAAATCATAGGAAAAACCCATACAAATCTTGAATAGTCATCTATAATGATTAAAAAATATTTATGTCCATGTAGAGATGTAACTGAACAAGGCCCCCAAATATCTATATGCAATAAAGACAGAGCAGTAAAAGTACGAGAGGTACTCAAAGGAAATGTCAATTTTCTTTGCTTAGCCTTATGGCATGTATCACATACAAAGTTTGAATCAGAAAACAAAATAGGATAATGTTGTTTCATGAGACGCAACCTTTCATGAGAGGGATGACCTAATCTATAGTCCTATAAATCTATGATCATTTTTTTACAGGGAAGAGTAGAATTAGAGGTAGCAATCATAGAACTAACACCCAAAACTTTACTTAACTGTTTCTTTAATTTGTATAATCTGTCTTTTGCATCAACTATACCAATCATCTTCTGGCTGGCTATTTCTTGAATCAAACATTTATCAGCAAAGAAAGTCAATTTACAATTAAGTGAAGAAACAAGTTTGAAGATAGAAATCAAGTTAAAAGTGAAATTTGGCAAATATAGGACATTAGTGAGTGTAAGGGAATTAGTGAGTTGCACTGTTCCAGAATAATATGCCACAATTTTCTGGCCATTGGGTAGCTGAACATCAATGGGATGAATTTGCTTATAAGTGGTGTAAAGTTGTAATGAAGAAGCCACATGATCAGTTGCACCTGAATCAAGGATCCATGTGGCCTGATCATGCTTGTTAATGGTGCAAATCAAAGGTAAATCATTACCTATAATGCCATGATTATTAGATGGTAAGACTGTACCAAGTTGGTTTATGTGAGAAATGTTGTTTGAAGTTGAAACTCCATGATTTGTCTGTCGTTGAAGCAAATTCATCAAGGCCTCATATTGTTGAGTTGTGAGCTTCATATCTTTTACAATACAATCCGGCATTTGTTTGTCATTGTTTTCTGTATTGTCTACATCTGCAACAGTACTATTCACTGATTTATACAATCTATGACCAGGTGGTTAACCATGTTTCTTGTAACATTCTTCAATAGTGTGACCATTTATTCCACAGTGAGTACATGCTTTAATAATTCTTCCTACGCTATTACCTCTTCCATAAGAGTTGCGACCTCCTCTTCCTCCCCTATTAATTGAGAGATTAGGATATCCATTTTTTTTAAAACAATTATCCATCGTGTGCTTAGTTCTCCTGCAGTAACTACAAAAAATATTATATCCAGAAATTGTGCTAGCAGCATTGATTAAACTCATATCTCCAATCAAATTAGAGTTAAGAAATTGACATTCTTGCTAAACTGCATATGAAAACACCTTAGTAATGGGTGGCAAAGGATCCATCATTAAGATATTGGACCTCACAGTAGTATATTGTTCATTCAATCCTCTTAAAAATTGCATAACATGATCTTGCTTTTTTCTTTCCATTATACTAGTAAGAGCATCATAGGAGCATTTATGAACACATGTACACACAGGATCAAGTTTGTAACTTTCTAATTCATCCCAAATCATACGCAATTTTGTGAAATAATCGGTAATAGAAGTATCACCCTGTTTAATAGAAGCCATATCTTGTTGTAATCCTGAAATTCGCAGCAAATCTCCTTGTGAGTAGCGTGATTTCAAGTCCTTCCAAATATCAAGAGCATTATCCATCCACAATATGCTTTGTCGAATTGAAGGTGATACATAATGCACCAGCCATGACACAACCATATTATTACATCTTTTCTATGCTGAGTGTAGAACATGATCAGATGCTGGTCTTTGAAGCGATCCATCAACAAATTCAATTTTGTTTTTCGCGCTCAACGCAGTGAGCATGGATTTACTCCATGAATTGTAGTTCGTGGGATCAAAAACTGGTGAAACAAGAGGTGTTGCAGGATTTTCACTAAGATGCAGATAATAGGGGCTGTGAACATTTAAGGATTGATCTTGCCCTGAACTCATGTTTGGAGAGAAGAAGAAAACAAATAAAAAATGAAACTAGCAAAAACAGATAATATGAGTTGTGCAGTAGAGCTCTTCAATTGAAGAGCTCTGATACCATCAAGAAATCGTAAAGAGCCATAAATGGCACTGTAAAATAAAGTAAGCTCGCAGAATAGACAAAAGAAGAAATAAAGAAGATGATGAAAAATAGTATTTTTCTTAATCGAGAAAAGTGATAAATGAATATACAAGTTGTTGTTATATACAATCACAAATTATTTTTTTAACAACTAATTGACTTACAGTTATAACTAAATAACTGAAATCTATATGCTAAGACGAAATATAAACAAAACTCTCGAAGGGTCTACCCAAATGGTAAAATATTATTTCTCTTGAAATGATTTCCTAATGTTGATAGAGATTCACATGCTAGTTATGGAATACTAGCTGTTGCATAAATGTCTGCTACAAGTAAAAAATGCTTTAGTGCAAAGTGGGGAGCAGAATGATTTGAATATTGTTGCTATAAAAATGTGAATTACAAGTATTGCGCTTTGTTTGCAGGGAGAAAGTTAATAGCTGGCAGTTGCATTGGAGGAATTAAGGAGACTCAACAAATGATTGATTTTGCTGCTAAACACGATGTAAAACCTGGCATTGAGGTTATTCCTATAGATTATGTGAACACAGCGATGGAGCGCCTTCTCAAAGCAGATGTAAAATATCGATTTGTTATTGACATTGGGAACACACTGAAGCCAAACTCTTGAAATTTGCATGATTCATATTTTCAGAGAATGAAGGCATAGGGCATGAAGATAAGGCTTGGAGTTTATGGTTTTAATTAAGCATTATGTGTGTCTTGTGTAATTAGTATTATGATTTTGAATAAATAGCGGCTTGTAAGGCATTTAAGCTTCAAAACTTGGGTTGTGCTCGTTCATGAGGTAACCCTTCATATAACATTTGAGAAAAGGAATTCTAGGTAGACTTAGAGATTCAGACCATGTTTATTTTTTATTTTTAAAAATAATTTATTTTAAGTAAAAATATTATTTGTTAATATAAATTTTATGTTATTTTCTTTTTAAAAATTACTTTTTTAAATTATTTTAAAATATAATTTTTAAATTAAAAATCAAAATAGAAACAAACAAATCCTTAGATAGTGTTGTTTACTTTGATTGGTGGGGCAACATGAAAGTGAGATGGTAGTATTTTACATGAAAATATTTTCAATAAGCTTAAATAAAATTTTGTTCTTTAAAATTTTCTTTATTTATTATTTTTTTATAACTATCAAATAAGATTTTTAAAAGTCTTTTTTTATTATTATCATATAGTGCCTTTATTAGTAATTTATTAGGTTTTTCATTCCAGCATCCAATTCAACTTATACAGGGCTAGCTCAACATAAATAGATGCCTAAAGTGAACTATAAGATATTTATTTTAAAAAAATAAGTAATATATATGGCCTATTTTTAAAAAAGACAATTAGCCTAATTCTTAAAAAATGGAAAGCATATTTTACAAAAAAAATTACAATAAGTTATATTATTCACAAATTTATTTACAATTAAAGGATTAAAAATATATTTAATACACTTCCATTACAATTTTTAATGTTTCTCTAGTATGATTTTCAATAAAAAAAATTATTTATTAAACTTCTAATCAATGTCTTCCAATTATCGATTAATAAGATCTAGTATTTTTTTAAAGAAATATTTCCTTTACTTATAGTTATCTATTAATATTTTAAATTATCTTATATAAATAATATTAACCGTTAAGAATTATGAATTTTATGAATCGTTGATGTCTGTGTTTATACTTAATTCGTTTTATAAATATCTATTCTTGAAGATATGTATAGAATCTTAGTTGTTTTTTTTTTAATATATATTTAATAGGGCTTAAAATGCCCAAAAATCATAACATAAGCTAGATAATTGTCCTAAGATATTAAGACCGAACAACATCCAAATGCAGAAAAGGAAGTAAGGATGGGGGAATCTTGTCAAAATAAGAAAAAGGCCTCTGACACTCAGTCCCAACTTTTGTCAGCCAATTAGCATATTAGTTGGTCTCTCTCAATATATGACTAAATCTAATAAATCGAATACATTTGACTAAGTTCCTAATTTCACTAATAACAAAATATAGCGGGTGATTACAATCTGAATATTTAACAATCAAGATAATAGATTCCTTTGAATCATATTCAATCCAAACAGATTGAAACTTATTTGTAATGCCAAGCTTGAAACCCCAATAAACTCCCCAAAGTTCAGTAGCTAAGGGGTAGCAAGGATCCAAAGTACTATGGTAAAGAGAAATAGCTCCATCCACATTCAATTTCAGTTGAGAATCCAGAGGTGGTATCCATCTAGCAAGGCACTGGACTTCCATTTCAGCCGAGGCAGCCTTTTGATTGGACCTGCCGTAGAGGAGATAAAAATCAAAATCAAGTTTTATTCTACGAACCAAAGAGGCAGAATTAAGGGAGAATTCTAGAAAATATCATGATTTCTATTCTTCCAAAGGTTCCAAATAACCATTCCAAATAGAATATTCCAGTGAGGAAATTATATTGATTATGTTTATCTAAATTAAATTCCAGCCAACGATCAAGGCCCTACTAAAAAAAGGGATCAAATTCTAAAGAGAACAAATTGATTCCAAACATTCTTTGCAAACCAACAATCCCTAAGAACATGCATCATAGATTCCTCTCCATCCCTTGCACCTAGAACAAATAGAAAAGTTAGCCATACCATGAATACACCTTTCAGAATTAGTTACCAACCTACCATGAGTAACTTTCCATAAGAAAAGGTTAATTTTAATAGGGTCTCCCTAGCTCCAAACAAGTTTTAAAAAATTCCATTTGAGGCATCTATGATGGAGTTTTTGAGGGAGTTTCCTCTTCAAGATAGCACTGCATTCTTCTGTGAAAGGTACTGCTTTGTCATTCTCTAATTTCCTTTTTCTTGATAACAGTTCCTTTATGAACTTAGCATTAGGGGGCATTTGTTCTAATGCCTTAACAAAAGGAATGTTTATCTACAGTTTCTTAAACACATTAAGGAATTTCTCAAACTGTTTTTGTTATTTCAAGTTCTGCACTCTTTGAGGATAGAGAAGTCTTTTGTATTTTTCTTCATCCATAGGCTTACAAGCTTCCTCAAACAATTGCTTCTTTGTTCTTTTTTCAAGCTTAGTAAAGACTTCTTTTTCTGAATTTTCTCTTTTCAGCAGTGTGAAATTCCTTTTTTCTAATTCTTCCTTCACATTTCCTTCGGTAGCTGGGGTTGTATCCTTTTACTCTATAGTTTTTGGACTTGCAACCATAACTCCACTTCTAGTAGTCATATCTTGGCACTGCTCCTTTGGATTAATCACTGTGTTGTTAGGGAATCTTCCCTCATCTCTATTTGCTAATTATTCAGCCAGCTGTCCAATTTGAGTTTTTAACTTCTTCGTTGATGCTTCTTGATTTTTGAAGCTTGTTTGTGTGATCTTCGTAAACTGCAGCATAGTCTCTTTCATCTCTTTCATCCTTTCAGTCATTAGCGTTGAAAATTTTGTATTCCTTTGAGGTTGAACAAGGGAATTTCCCTGAAAGAATTGCTGCTGTTGTGAATTTCTTGCATTTGAAAAGGGAATAGATGAGTTATTGCTTTTTACAGCAGAGTTCTGAGAATTTCATTTATAAACTGTTGGTTTTTACTAGCTAGAAATTAGAATCCATGAGGAAAGGCTTGCTGTTATCTTTGATAATTTCCCATGTAGTTAACTTGCTTCTGTGGTTTTAATGTAGACGCATCACATGCTCTATTAGCATGGTTACCTCCATAAAAATCATAGATCAGCTGAGTAGTTGGGACAGGTCCAGCTTGTAGTTGCTTATCTATTGAGTTAGAGCTGCAATCTGCTCAGAAAATAACTAGTTTTGCAGTTGGTTTTGAGCAAGAAGAGTCTCTAATGCTTTAGCTTCATATCCATTATATCCATTACTTCTCCTAGAATGTCTATGATAAATCCATATTTTACTATTATTTTACCTTAATTTTTAATACATTTGATATAGAAAACATGATAGAGAAAGCTGGAAAACTCATAAAAATAATAGAATGTTCAATTCTTTTCTAAATAGTTTAGTTGTTTAGATTTTGTGAATTTTCTGTGTAAAAATTACTGATGAGAACATATTTTGTAGGAAACTCTGAGCTGAGATCATAAGGCTAGAAGATCAAGAGAAAGGTAGAAGAAAAGTAGTAATTTGGGAGATAAAAGGCAAGGAATAATGAAGCCAGTTGTTGGGCGTGATCACTATTTTAAAGAAAAGTGATCATTCCAGAGCCTAAGTTCAGAGGCTGACTTGTGCGTTAACACTTTTTCCAACAAAAGTAATCACGCTTATGAACAGAGATCATGCGTTATCACTATTTCTGATAATAGTGATTGTTCCAGAGCTGGGGTGAGAAGAACAACTTGTGCGTGATTACTATTTTTAGGAAAAGTGAATATGCGCAAGTTTGATTTGAGGCAATAGACTATGGGTGATCATTATTTCTGAGTAAAGTGATCACGCGCATGAGGCAAAACTAGTTGCGCGTTATCACTATTTCAAATAATAGTGATCGTTCCAGAGAGCTTTCCAACAGAACATGTTACGCGTGACTCCTATTTTGCATGAAAATGAACGCACGCATATTACTAGAGGTAATCCATCTCTGCGTTGCTACTATTATAAACAAAAGTGATTGTTCTAGTCATGAAGGTTACCAGAAGGGCTTCTGTGTGGTTACTTTATTGAAAAATAGTAACCATTCCAGAAAGGTGGAAAATTCTATAAATATGAATTAGCTCAGAATTTTTGCATCTTTTGTTCATTTTTTATTTCATTTTCTTGTCTTGAGAGAGTCTGAGAGACAGATTGAGGATGAACATCAAGCTTCACATCTTGAGGAATCGGATTGAAGATGAATCTTCGCTCATCTCCTTCTTCTCTTTCTTTCTCTTTTCATTTTGTAATGGCTGTCTAAACTTTTTGTAGTTAGGGATTTATGGATTTGAAATGGAAGTGTTGAATTGATTTTGGATCTGAACTTTGAGTATTTGATTTGGATTGAGTAGTTAATTTTGTTAATAGAGTAGTTGTTGGATGGATATTCAATTTACTAAACACAGAAAAGCTTTTATCAATAGAAGTTGAATTTGTTTCTTAGATCTGAATTAACTACCAAGATTATTGATTTCTTAGGGATAAGTCATCTTAATCTTGCAATCTTGTGGTTTCTAATGCTTAAGGTAACATTTAATTGAATCAGATCTAAGGAATTAGGATGATTGAATTGAATGTTAGAGTCATTGAGTTAAGGAATTAACATTTGATTAATAATTTATGAAATTGATTATCAACTAATTCAAATGCTTGAATGTTCAAAACTTGATTGAGTTAACACTAAAGTTTTAGTGAAGTAAACCCCTAACTATGTTTCATACATCTGTTTTCATATAAAAATTCGTATCTTTTGCTCTGTTGCAATTTCTGAATTTTGCACTTGTTAATTTGCTTTCAAATATTATAAACTCTAATTGAATTGTGTTAAGCTTAATTAAATTGTTGAATTGTGAAGTGATACTTGAGAAAACTATTCCCTGAGGACGATATTTGAGACTCAAACTTGATTTCAAGATTTTATAACTTGCTACATTCTAACATTAGAGTTTTGATACATAGAGAAAGTCATCATCTCTATAATCCTCTGAGCCTTTTCCAAAGATTTGGTGTTTAAGGAACTTCCTCTAGCTGCATCTACCATGGTTTTGGTTGCTGCATTCATCCAATTGTAAAAGGATTCCAATTGGATCCACTCAGAAATACAATGGTGAAGACATCTTCTTAAGAGCTCTTTATACCTCTCCAATGCTTCATATAGTGACTCCCTTTCTTGCTGCACAAAATATGTGATTTCTCGTCTTAGTTTAGCTGCCTTGGATGGAGGAAAATATTTAGCAAGGAACTTGTTAACAAGGTCTGTCCAAGTGATGATGCTCCCTTGAGGTTATGCTTACAACCAACACTTGGCCTTATCTCTCAAGGAAAAAGGAAATAGCCTTAACCTTATAGCATCTTCATTGACCCCATTCATCCTAATCATGTCACATAACTAGAAAAAATTAGAAATATGCAAATTAAGATCATCAGAAATTCCACCAGAAAAATGTTTCCAATGTACCAACTGGATGGAGTAAGGCTAGTTTGATTTCAAAGTATTAAGGAGTTGTATCCTTGCATATTCGGTATGACATAGTCTTCCAATGTTCTAATCCTATTTTGGTCAGCCATTCTGGTTTCCTGAGGTGTTTGCTATGGAGTAGAAGTAAACTAAATATTAATAGATTTCTGTGGAGAAGGTGTAGATTCCATCTCTTGGTCCTTGCTTACTGAGTTTTCTGTTCTTGTGTCACTTCTTAATCTTCTTAATATTCTGTCAATGTCAGGATCAAATACAAGAGCAACTTTGTTTTTGTTTTTACCTTCCATAAAACTAAAAGAAACAAAATAGAAACGAACAGAACTTAAAAGAAATCAATTTACAAAATGACTTAATACAGAGAATAAATGTAACGTAATGTTCTAAAGGAATTAAAAAAAATATCATGCATACACTTATACGAAACAGAAAAAAGTGCAGAATTACAAAAAGATGATGTAGAACTAATGTAAAAAGTAAATAACAAAATGCAAAACTAACTACTAAACAACATACATGACTAATGTAGAATAAAAAAGCAGATCATATAATAAGAAAGAGAAAAACAAAAGCTCAATCTAGTTGTCTTTTTGCTACTATTGATTTTGAAAATAACTAATCCCCAGCAACGGGACCAAAAACTTGTTACTTTTAGTATATACTCATTAAAGTAAGCCAACTAGCAAGTGTATTAGGATGGTTGTAGCAAATTATAATTTTTAAAATTAAAGTTGTGTCCCAAGTATCATCCTCAGTGATTGGTTTTCTCAATTATCATTTCCCAAATTAACAACTAATTGAACCAAATGTGTTTCAAAAAGAGTTTGTAACATTTAGAATAAAAAATAACAAGTACAGAAAAATAAAAGTTGTAATAGAATAAAACCATGAATTTTATGATGAGATGAGATATATGAATTAGAGTTAGGAAATTACTTCACTAAGACTTCAGTATTAACTCAATCATGTTCTAGACATCCAAGCATTTGGATTGATTGACAATCAATTTCACTAAATTTTAACCAAAGATCAATTCCTTGACTCAATGATCCTAATATTCAACTTCATCACCCTAATTCCTTATGTGTAATTAAATTAAATGTTGCATTAAGAGTTAGAAACTATAAGATTGCAATATTATAAAGACTTATCCCCAAGAAACCAGTCCAATTTTCATTGATAAAGGTTCCTTTTTGTTTAGTTAATTGAATTATCATCCAAAAACTGCTTTATTAACAAAATCAACTACTCTATCCAATCAAATACTCAAAGTTCAGATCCATAGTCAAATTAACACTTCCATTTCATATCCATAAATACCTAAGTATAAGAAGTTTAGAAAGCCATTATAGAATGAGAAGATAAAGAAAGAGAAGAAGGAGATGAGCAGAAAATCATCTTCAATCTGATTTCTCAAGATGTAAAGCTTGGTGTATGTCCCCAATGTCTCTTACAGACTCTCTCAATGTGAGAAAATGAAATAGAAAAGAAAAAAAGACCAAAGATCCTTAATCTCTGAACTGAGTTTGTATTTATAATTTTTTTGCCTCTTAGGCGTAATCATTGTGAGTGCATAGAGTGATCATGCAGATGGCTTTTTGCAACATTCCCAGGCTAATGTAATCACTCTTAGTGAAGAAAGTGATCACTTTGTGTTGTTTTTCTAGATTTTGGCATGCGCATGTTCACTATGATTATAGCTCTTTGTAATGATCACTTTGTGTGTAGAAAGTGGTAACGTCCAACTCATATTGGTGCGCCTGTTCACTCTAGGCATTCAAATGAGTAACACACACTCTTATTCTGCTAAACACATTTGCATATGTTCACTCTAAGTGTTCAAAGTGTTCACACGCAACTCTTCTCTTGGGATTATGCTTTGAAGTGTTCACTTTGAGTAGAAATAATGAACACTTTCATCTCTGCTTTTGAACAGAGGCTCGGTAATGTTCACTCTGAGTAGAAATAGTGAATACTTTCACCATATTTTGCTGAATCCACTCCAAAGGTATCACTGTATAAGCCAATAGTGATCACTTTCAAAATACAACTTGGGATTCTTCATTCTCTAAGTTCAGATTTGCCACTTTCTTTTATTTTCTTTTTTCTTGAATCTCAGCCTTATGATTCTTAACTTAGAGTTTCCTACAAAATTTTATTTCGATTAGCAATATATACTAAAAGAGCATAAAATCTAAAATAACTAAACTATTTAAAGAACAATGACATTTTTGTATTTTTATGGGATTTTTGGTTTTATCAATCAACTTTACTATTGAAAATTATTAGAAATTGAACTAAAATACTAGTAAAATATGGATTTATCAACTAATTTATGTTTCTTGTGTTATTTTGATTACTTTATGAATATAAGAGATTTAGTGGGGCAGAGGATACTCACTCTTACTAATTATTTTTAGGAATTGAAATTGAAGAAATTTAGAGAAGATTGACTGATCTAGAATCATATTCTCAATAGACTACGCTATTAGGGTTTAAAATCATTTGATAAATTATAATATTTTATTAAGTTGATCAAGTTATATAAATATTTTAAATGTCAATTTTAGAATTTGTGACACTTTGTTAAATTTTGTTGTAATTATTAATTTTAAAGTGTATACGTAATATTGTTAATTAGTATTTTATGGTAATTTGCAATCAGTTTTATATAAAATTTATTCATCGGAGAAGTGGTGCTGATTTTGTTTTAAACTGATATGTATATAATGTTAACTAAATAAATTGTTAGATAGAAAGTTAAATTTTTCTTTATTTATCACTTTAAATTTCCAAAACTATTCCTTTCAAAAGTTTTAAACACCCTTGAAATTTGATAAATTTAATAAGAAAATGTAAGTTTCACTTTTATTCAATTATTTAAGTCTGAATAGAATAGTAAATTCTTCTATTTTTCTTTATCGTTATAAAAATTTATCTATTTTTGAATAAGAAATTAAGGCTATTACATTTACCAAAATTACTAGTGTGTTTAATTCCAAGACAGTTGCAAATCTCTTTGGAAAATGCAGGATCATAATTTTTTGAGAAAAAAATAAAGGATTTCTCCTTGTTAATAGAGAGACCAGAAGCATAGCAGAACTCACTCAAAACAGCACATATAACATCAGAGTTTTGCCAATCAGTTTTTGCAACTAGAACTAGATCATCGACAAATAATAGATGGGAGAGGAGAATGGGTTCCAGGTCCTATCAGGCAATCTATCTTGGATTGAGTGAGCTAATCTTTCCATGCAGAAGACAAAAATATAAGGAGAAATTGGATCTCCCTGCCTTGTGCCTCTATTAGGATAAAAAGTCCCTATTTTACTATTATTCCAATTAATAGCCATAGAAGGGGTAGATATACATTGATACATTAACTTAGCTCTCTTAGTACTAAACCAAATTCCATGGACTGTATCCTTAATAAAATCCCAGCTTAGTGTATCATAGGCTTTTTCTAAGTCAAGTTTTATTAACATGTAACCATTCTTATTTTTCAGGTTATTCAAGGACTGGACAAGTTCTTGAAGAATCACAAGGTTGTCTATTGATGAGCAATATTTTGAACCCATACTTTATGATTTTTCTTTGAGTCAATAGGCTTTTAATTGTGCTTAATTGATTAATTTTGGCTATTTTAATCCAGGCTGCATTAGTTGAGCTTTAGTGGAAAAATCCCCTTAATTTCATTATTTTGACCACTCTGACCTTTGTTCATTAGTTTTGTAATATATGTTTCTGAGGTCAAACTTTTGAGTAGATTTCTATTTCAATAAATAAATGATTCATAGAGCTTTAATTTGATATATCATTTGTGAATTTTGGATTTCAAGCTTGAAAGTTATGAGCATTTAAAGTTGATGTTGAATTGTTATCATAAAGTCATCACTTTTGGTGCAAAAAGGAAACACTCCAGATCTTGCTTTGAAGAGTTCAGATGGATGTTGACACTCTAGAGCCTGCTTTGAAGAGTTCAGATGGATGTTGACACTATTTGTACTAATTGTGACAGTTCCAGAGCACATTTCAAAAAGCAAGGATGCGCATTGACACTATTTGTGCTTATAGTGAGTGTTCCAGAGGCTCTTTGAAGGAATGTAGTTGCACATGGTCACTTTTGGGACAAATAGTAAGTGTTCCAGAGGCTTTATTGAAGAAATGCCATGTGTGTTGACACTTTCTGGGTAGAAAGTGATAACATAGAGTGCTGTTAGGAAAATGGCCTGAGCGTAGCTCCCTTTTGCATTGATAGTAACAACACAGAGTGCGCATGGTTACTTTCTTTGCTTATAGTAACAACACCAAAAGTGCAGGAATGTTATCAATAGCCAAAAACTTAGAATTTTTGTAATCTTTTCTCATTTTTCCTTTTTTAGACTCTTAGAGGGATAGAGAGAGAAAGTTTTGGGAGCGATTCCCAAGGCTCAATCTTAAGGTTTCTCATTGTTTTAATCTTTCTTCTCCTTTTTTTGAATTTGGATTGCAATTGTCTTTATAATTCTGGATTCCATCCCCATGGAAGGCTAAGGATTAAGGATTGATCTTTAGCATAATTTACATTGATTCTTGAAGTTTTGGTGCATTATTAATTCAGCTTCCTTCTTGTACATGTTTTATCTTCCCTAATCTCATGAAACCTAAGTTTCGATCTGAACAAGAATTGTTTGCTTGATTTAATTCACATTCTCTTCTTAGTAAATGATTCATAATTCAGTTTGATTAATTTTGGATTAGATTTAAGATTTGCTTAATTCCAAGAATAAGAAATTAGGATTCATGCAAGTTGCTTAATCTTGTATGTGATGTTAAAAGTTAATTGACGCTTCATCTGAATAATTTGAATTTGTGAAGGAGTAGGATTTGTTCCTTTGTCAACTAATGATGGAATCAATTGTGAAAAAACTAGGGATTGATTTGATTTGTTGAATTACTTTCCTAAATTCAAACTGTTTTTGATGATTAAGAACCTTAAAACCACAACTAAGTTCCCCCCCTATTCTTTGAACATAATGCATGACATGTGTTTGATATTGAGTCAATCAATCAATGATTTCTAGGAGCATGACCTAGGTTGGTTTAACCAAGTACTACATTTAATTTCTTATATTTTGATTAATTACAACAGTCCATCATTTATCCCCTGCCTACCTTAAATAAAGTTGGTTTGTTGGCGGAAACTAAGTGAGGCATAACACTCCTAATTCTATTAGCAAGAAGCTTTGTTATAATTTTGTAGCTGACATTACAATTAGAAGATAGTCCTAAAGTGTTTTAAGTGTTTAGGGTTTTCATTTTTAGGAATAAGAAAAATTCAAGTGTCATTCACAGCAGTAATACTAGCAAGGTTATAAAAAATCTGAGAAAAAAATTAAAAATAAAGGGAGCTAAGAATTCCCATTGATTTTTAGAAAACAAGGCATGGATCCCATCTGGTCCAGGTGCCTTAAGGTTGCCTATACTAAAAACAAAAGCTTTGACCTCTTATAAAGTTAAAACGGAGTTAAAATGGCCTTGTCTAAGTCTCTAAGAGTAAGAAGAGAAAAGGAGGAAACAATAAAGAAGGTAGGACTAACAGAGGAGGGGACTTGAAATAATTTATAACAAGAGCTCTAAGTTGAATGGGATCATACACCTAGTTATTAGAATCATCCTTAAGGGCTTCCATTAAGTTTTTTCGCCTGCGAATTAGTACAGCTTTGTGGAAGAATTTATTATTCCTGTCTCCCAATTTAAGCCAATTTACTTTATAATGTTCATACCAAAATACCTTTTTATGATCCAGGATAGTTTGGTATTCAACCCAAAGGGATTTCATTAGCTTAGTTAGAAAACGGTTATTCCCTAGGTCTAATTTACAAGAAATACCCCTAATCCGATTCAAAAGTCTTCTTTTCTTATTAAAATTATTCTCAAAGGTATTTAAGTTCCAGTCAACCATAACCATCTGGAAATTAGATATGTTTACAGTCCAAGATCTTGAATAAGTCCAAGACTTTTTAACTAGACTAGGGAAGTCACTATGGGAAATCTAAGGGGCAAGGAACTTGAAGGGTTTCATAGGAAAGCTAAAGTTATTCTTGTCTCTAATCTTTAACCAAAGACCATCATGATCAGATTTAAGAAGAGAGAGGTGAATGAGGGTGCTGTTTTGAAATAGCATCCTCCAAGAGTCATTTGCAACAACTCTATCAAGCCTTTCTTTAATTTTCTCATTATGTCAAGTGAACAGATTTTCTTTAAAACCTAAATCCTACAAGCCATAATTGTCCAAACAATCAGCAAATTGTTAGATAAGGCTTGTCAAGCTAGCACACCTATAAATGTATTATTCCTATTAAGTTATGTTGCATATACTTGGAGTGTATGAAATTCTATAGGCTAGAATGCAAATGAATAAGTTGTGCAGTTACTGGATGAAAGTTGTGAGTTGCAGTGTTGTTTGGTTATTCGTTGAAGTAAGACTAGTAGTGAGGCTTTTGATTGGATACTAAGCGTTTTATATAAGCATTATAAGTATGACTTCTTTTAGATGGTGTTGTAGATATCTGATTTATATGGATATATACATATATGTGTATGTATGTGTGTGTGTGTGTGTGTGTGTGTGTGTGTGTGTGTGTGTGTATTTTGTTATATGATGCTGTAAGATTGAATGGAGTATAAAATTACTTGAATTTTTACATATATGAGTTGTATAATTGCTAGGTGAAAAATGGATGAATGGTTTAAATAAGGTTGAATTGGTATAAACTGTAGGAGGTCTTGTTGTAGCAAGATATCTTTCACTGTAATGAGACAAGTTGTCTAGAAGTAGGCTCTCTGGAGTGCTCTTATTGTAGCGAGAATTTCTCGCTGCAGCAAGAAATTGATAAGGTTAACCCAACTAACACTTTTGCTAGAGCAAAAAATTCTCGATAGAGCGAGAAGATTTTCGCTAGAGTGAAAAACTCTACCTGCAGCGCAAATGATAGATAGAACAAAGGTTCCACTGTCTGGTTTGCTCACCCAAACGAGGATGAGCTCGCTTAGGCGAGGACAGGGCTCGCTCAAGTGAGAGTTGGATCGCTCAAGTAAAAGAGCGTGAGCCTTGAGGGATATTTAAGGAACCCCAGTGCAAAGAAACGCTCATTTCTCACCAGATAAGCTTCCTCTCTCATTTTTCTCTCTGTTCTCTCACCTCTTCTGCTTAGGGAAAACCTTCTCGAAGCCAAATTCCTTCCCGATCCAAATGAGTACATTTATCTTACCAAGATCAAGGTGAGTTTCCAGAGTCCAGTCCTCTATCTTTACTCTTGTTTTTTGCTTTCTCTTTCTCAAGAGTTTTATACCATGTTGTTTTGAATAGATCTAAACTATTCGAGCCGTACTCCATATCCAAACGTTGGATCTATCTCTTTGGGACTCATAAGAAGCACGATCTTAGAAACTCGTTTTAGGTAAGGAGAGCTTATCTTAGATAGCCTTTATTGTTCTTTAATTGCGGAAATACCATGTGCGGATCTTATTTCAGTTGAAAGTGAGTTGGTGTATGAACAAAACTTAGGATACAATCCATATTAAGCATAGCTGAGTGGGTTGACCATTGTTGATGAATGTAATAATGCCTAATGTGTGTAAGGGGAGCTTACCTGAGCTAACCTAGTTCATTTAGTAGAGGCCAAGATATTTGTATAAATAGTTTTGTTCTAGCTGAGAATAATAAGTTGTATAAGTAAATCTTAGGCTAGAACCCAGAGCATGTATAGTCGAGTAGATATCTTTGTTGTTTAACGAAGGTTTGAAATGCCATGGTAGAACGTGATGTGTTGGAATGTTGTGATATATGTGCCAAGGATGTTAATATATGCTGAAATATTTAATTAATGTTGTGAGTTGCTTAGTTTCATTGTGTAAATACATAAAGTTGTATTGCTGAGACTGGGTGTAATATATATATATATACATGACTATATTGCTGAGGCTGATAATATGTATAGCCATGTTGCATCATATTGATTTTCATCATTCTAGAACCTAGTTACGTGTTTAGGTGGTTAGACATGTTTAGATATTGATTTTTCACTGTTCTTAGTATAACTGAATCTCCTTATTGTCAGGCTAGTGATTTATTATTGAGTAATCTATAATATTTTATACTTGTTCAATCTTAATTGAAGGATTATTTGGTACTGGAATAGATTTAGATGAAGTTTGAAATTATTAAAAAAAAAAAGAAAAAAGTGAACAGTACCGTATGAACAATGTCGAATGAACAGTAAAACCGCCTGTGAACAGTAAAACCGCATACAAACCGCGTATGAACAGTAAAAACCGCGTATGTACAGTGACTGCTGATGTCACATACGCGTACAGTGCATGTATAGTACGCGTGCACAGTATTTTCTGGCATGAATAGTGCCCTAAATAGTGTTTCCGGCTATGAACAGTAAATTCTGGCGGTGAACAGTAAATTTCAAAAAATTTCTATAAAAAGGGGGCTTCACACGAAATTTTCATTTCTTCATTCCTCTTCAAGGTTCTCAAAGGTTCTAAGGCCATATACTGTCATTTTCTCCCATAATAAACCCTCCTAAACTTAGATTTCTCGCCAGATCTGAGATTCTACGTCTATTCTGAAGGATTTGAAGTAAGTTTCTTTAAGTTTGAAGCGAGATTTACCGTTCGTTTCTCTTCTCCTTCTTTTCCTCATAGAAGTTCATAGTGTTCTTAGGAGAAACTCTGTTCTAAAGCTGAATCTTCGGTGAATCTTGCTATAAAACAAGTAATATTCGGTAGATTTAGTGTGAATCATCGTTCTGAGGTAAGGGGAGTTTACTTTAACCTATGAACTACGTTTTGAATAGTTTAATATGCTATTTCAAGATGTTTTGATATGATTTTGTTAGATCTATTGAATAAAAGCTATTTTCTAAGCTGTAACTGCTGTTAATTGATTTAAAATGCTGAGATTTTGGCTGATCTATCTTAAACTTGCCTTAGCTGAGCTGTTAAAAAAATTTTGGCGGTGTGCATCATGCTGAGTTTTGCATCATTATAGAGCCGAGTTACATGTTTAGGTAGATAGACGTGTAACGGTAAGTTCATGCTGAGCTGTTGTGCTGTGCTGTCTAGATCCAGATACCGGAATGGGTCGCTCCCGAACCGGCTCGGTTCCTTCTGGATTATTTAGGCTGTGAAACCAGTTGGAAATCGTTTTCATGTTGTGCATTAGATGGGCTGGAAATGCATTGGGCTATTACTGTGAGAAATATTTTGCTCTATATACATGATTTTATTTTATTTTTGTAAGCTCACCCTTGCATTTCTTTCTATGTCGTTGTGTGCGTGTATACTGCGATGATCATACGGTGGTACGTGAGCAGATATAGCAGGTGTTGCATCTACTTCACAGGCTAAAGGGCCAGTGAAGAAATGTTAGAAGCTGGAGTCAAGTAATATTGCATCAAAGTCCTCTTCCTTATATATTTTGAGACCCCATGTAGAGGGAGTTATATAGTATAATTTTGGATATTTTGAATATTATGAACTAAATGTAATATTATATTGTTCTGTTGGATATTTGTTGTAAGAAACTTTGTTTTATTCTAATTGAGAAGAGAATTTCATATTTATATTCTCTTTTATTTATTTATCTTAAATAAGTATGTGATGTACAAACAATGTTCTTGGTTCCTTATAAAAAGGGGTCGTGACACTTATCATAGAGGATTGAATTGAAATCTCCAGCAACACACCAAGGTTTATTCACATAGTTGCTAAAATCAGTTAAGAGCTTCCAACGTTCAACTCTCTACCCCTCCTAAGGGTTGGCATAAATAAAAGACATAATTCAATCCTTATGCCATGTTAATATTCAGTGAATCATGTACTTATTTTTCACAATTGAACTGACTTTAACTTTATTTGCATTCTAGCAACACCAAATACCTTTAAAAAATCCAATGGCATCCATCTTGACAAAAATTTCCAAATTGATTCTCCTAATCACCCTCTATATCAGCTCTGTGGGAGCTGATCCTAGGTTCAAACAGGCCAATAAAATCTAGATTATAGATTGATATTATGTAACAGCCCGACAACTTATTCAGGATTGATGATTGTCCCCACAAAGCAACTCACACACTTCCCAAGAACTTTCCAGAAGGTCACCTATCTCATAATTTTCCTAAGTTAAGCATGCTTAACTTTAGAGTTCTTAAGTGATAGGCCATCGAAAAGTAAATGCATTTTGTTGGTATAGATAATCCTAATTAGTTCCTTTAAACCATCCTCAATTGTATACATAGTCACTGGATCCCTCTCATTCCAATGTAAGTTTGATTCATTCATGTGTCCCTTACCATTAGGAGCCGCTCCTTGTCCGTGCCACATTGCACTGGCAATCACTCCCCACCCTCGCTTGGAAGCCTGCCAGGAGCGGCTCATTTTCCGTGCTACAATGCACCGACGATCACTCCTCGTCCTCTCCTAGCGCCTAGATGTCATAATAATCATGTCTTTGCTTTGATCAAGATTGTTTTTAAAATTCCTTTTATGTTTCTCAGGGTCTGGATTACTGTTTTCCTTCTAGATAACTTCTAAAGAATTGTGATTAGTTAATTCAAAACACTACTCTTACCTATGGCCATATGTACCACATTTAAAACAAATAAGGTGTAACCTTTCATATTCTACTTTAAATTCTTACCCTAGGACTTTAAATGCAAGGACCAATTTTCTCTTTAAATCTTTTTCTATACATATTCTAGCAAATTTTTCCTTGATAATAAGGAATTATGAGGGTCAACCTTCAGCATGGACCCCAAACAAGCTCCAATATGCCAAAGAAACTTGTTATTGTAAAGTTAGGGGTAAGTCAGGTATCCTAACCCACACAACTATTGTCAAATTTAACTAAAAACAAGTCATTATTAAGATCCAGGATTTTTACGGAGCTTTTTTCCTCCCAAATATTACCTAATTTCTAGTTCAGGAAACTATAGCTAACTGATTTACCTAAGAGTTTGACTATAAGAGTGAACTTCCAGAGAGAGCATCACTCTTCATAATCGTCAAGGGGAACCTTTAAATCAAAGCAAAGGTTTTGCAGTTTATAAAAATTTTCATCATTATCATAATTCTCAAAAATAAAATTTAAATCATCCCAAACAGTTCTAACAATTTCTTCATCATGATTCACCTTTAGCTCACAAGGTCGTTCCTTCTCATGCACGTGAAACATATGCACCTCCATAGGTGTCTCTTCACCAGATTTTATCTTTTTAGAGCTTCGATCCAGAAGATCTTCCTCTGCTGTGGGTCCTTTATCCCTTTCCTAGTGCTCCATGCTTGTTGAATCCATTGGAGCGGTGGATCGAGAATCACGCTTTCTCCCTCAGCAGTCTTTCAAGCTGTGCTCCAAGCCTAGATCTAGTCACGATTAGGGATGGAAATAGGCCAGGCCAGGCCAGGCTTTACTCTAAACAGGCCTGGCATGTAACATAATTATTAGGCCTGAGTCTAGCCTGTTACCTGTTAAAGGCTTTATTACGTCTGGTCTAACCTGTTTAAGTGGCCTGACCTAACCTGAAGCCTGTTAACAAAGCCTGTTACAAAAAAATAATTAATATTAATAAAAATATAAATATTTTATTATCAAATTAGTTTATATATTTTTTTAATTTCTATCTATGTTATTAATAATAAATAATTATAATAATATTTATATAATTTTATAAATATTTTATATTAATAAAATTTATATTTATATTTTTCTTGATTTATTTTTTAAAAATTATATAAATAGTAAATATTTTAGTTTTATTTTAGAAACATATTTTGTTTGTTTAAAGACATCTTATATTGAACAAATAAAGCTATAGTAAACACATAAAATTGATAAAAAAAAAAATTAACATTCACACAATTTGTTGAATCAATTAAAAGAAAATTATTATGTTTTAAAAAATAAATAAATTTAAAATTAATGCAATATATATATATAATGACAATAATAATAACTATTAAATTAAAAAAATAATTATAAAATATTTAATTTTATTTGTTTCATTAATTTGTTATTTTAAATTAACAAATAAACATAAAATTAAATATATTATAACATTAATGTAATATAGAAAATATTACTGATACAATAAACTAAAAAATATACTTATATATTACATATAAATTGATAAATTAACTAATAATTTAATTAAAATACGTACAAGTTACAAAAATATATATTATTATATAATTTATTTATAATTATATTATTTGCTATATTGTCTGATTATATATATATATATATATATATATATATTAATATATATTATAATAAATTTTTTTATTTTATTTTCTTATCATCTTTTATAAATTTTTATTTTCAAATAAAATATAATTTATATTTAAACAATTTCTATTTATTATAAATATAAAAAATTATAACATACTATGTTAATATAATAATTAAATATTAATAATAATAAAATTAAAAATATAAAAAATTTATTAAAAGAATATTAATATTTTATTTTTAAATTTTAATTCGTTTAGTTTTAATTGTGTCATATTCTTCTTCAGCTTGTTTAAATATAACAAATATAATAATTTATGATTAAATAAATTTAGTTTTTAAACACGTGTAATCGTGTATAAATATTTTTAGTTTAGAATATTTTTATTTATTATAAATAAAAAATTATAACATAATATATTAATATAATAATTAAATATTAATACTAATAAAATTAAGAATATAAAAAGTAAATTAATATAATATTATTATTTTATTTTTAAATATTAGTTTCTTTAATTTTGATTGTGTTTTAATTTTATCCGAAGATTTTGCTGCTCTTTAGTTTGTTTAAACAAATATAATAATTTATTTTATATTTATATTTAAAGTAACTATAGATAATAATAAAATAAGAATAAAAAATAAGTGCGATAACAACTTTGGTTCAGAGGTATGTGATTGTATTAGATTTGTGATTTGTTGTGACGTAATTAATACAATTAATAGAATTTTTTATTATCAATTTTATACCAATAAAATTACTTAAGAAAAGATAAAAAATAAAATAAAATATGTATAATATTAAAATTTTATAATGATTATTGTTATTGAATAATATTAATAAAAATATAATTATTTTATTATCAAATTAGTTTACATATATTCAAATTGTTATTTGTGTTATTGATAATTATTAAATAATTGTAATAATTTTTATACAATTTTATAAATAATTTTTAAAATATTATTTGAGGATTAACTATAAATATTTTCATATTATAAAATATTTTTATTTTTATTTTTCTCAATTTAATTTTATAAAATTATTAAATTATTACATATTTTAATTATTTTTTATGATAATTATATTTTGTTTGTATAAAGACATCTTATATTCAATACATAAAATCACGGTAAATACATAAAATTGATAACAAAAAATAACACTTACAAAAATTATTGAATTAGCTAAAAAAATTATTATATTTTAAAAAGTAAATAAATATCGTTATTCTAAAAATTGTAGATAAAAAATATTTATATTATAAAATTTATAGATGCAGAAAAATAACATATGGGCATAGGAAGAATTATTAAAATTTATATTTAAATTAAAATAACTTATATTTCTAAATTTTTATCTTAATTAAAAAATATGTGATAAAACTTAATATAAAAATTTAAACTTAATATACTATATATATATATATATTATAAATAACAACAATAATAATTATTAAATTAAAAAAATAATTACAAAACATTAATTTTATTTGTTTTATTAATTTATTATTTTAAATTAACAAATAAATATAAAATTAACTACACTATAATATTAATGTAATATAGAAAATATTGCTGATACAATAAATTAAAACACATATTTATATATTACATATAAATTGATAAATTAACTAATAATTTAAATAAAACACATGCAAGTTACAAAAATATATATTATTATAATATAATTTATTTATATTTATATTATTTGCTACATGGTCTAATTATATATATATATATATATATATATATATATATTATAATAAATTTTTTATTTTATTTTATTATAAATTTTTACTTTCAAATAAAATATAATTCAGATTTAAGCAATTTCTATGTATTATAAATAAAAAGAATGATAAGGTAATATATTAATATAATAATTAAATAATTAAATCAATGATAATAAAATTAAGAGTATAAAAAATATGTTAATATAATTTTATTATTTTATTTTTAAATTTTATTTCGTTTAGTTTTGTTTATGTCTTATTTCTATTCAAAGACTTAACTATTCTTTAAATTGTTTAAATATAATAATTTATTATTAAATAAATTTATTATTTAAAAAGTGTAATCATATATAAATATTTTTAATTTTTAATAGAATATAATTTCTGTTTATTATAATTATAAATAAATAAAATTATAACATAATATATTAATTTAATAATAATAGAATTAAGAATATGAAAAATATATTATTAAATAACTATTATTTAAAGATATTTTGACAGTTCTATTTTTAAATTATATATATTTATTTATTTATATATTTATATATATACAGACCGGCCTGTCAGGCTTAACAGACTTTATAAACAGCTTAGACATGACTTATTTACTTAAACAGACCTTAAAAAACAGTCTAAGTCTAGTTTGTTTATTAAAAAGGTCAGGCCTAAACTAGGCCAGGCCACAGGCTCCTGTTAGGCGGTTTGACTTGTTTCCATCTCTAATCACGATTACCTCAAAAAACTAAGTTAAGGAGCAGGGCCTCCACCTCCCTCTTTTCTTGAAAAAAAAAAAGAAGAGAAATCGTGGAACCCTAACCCGAGAATCCAATGTTAAGGTCTACTAATCATAGTTATTTTTTTAATCATCTATTCACATAAATAAATATCACTAACATAAATAAAATAACATATAATATTTTTACATTTTTCGCTTTTATACTCTTTTTTTTTTACTTTCTTTATATTTGGGTTACATCATTTTATAGCATTAATAATATTTTTAATTTAACTTAAAGATTATTATTATTATTATTATTATATACAAAATATTTAAATGGAAAAATAGACCCTTATAAAAGAAAAGGTCTAAAGCACGCGATTTAGTGACCTCTTCTTTAGGTCAGCTCTCAACTCAAATAATAATTATATGAAGTTGCTATAACGTGTCTCTTTTTATGATTTTAAATATCAATTTTAACAATTATAACTTTACAGCTTAAAATTTCATTAAAATATATAAAGGATATAATATTGTTAATGACTAATCCTATTTGTATCGTGTTTTGATAAAAGTATAAGTTAACTTAGGAAATAATGAAATAAGTTAATAAATTAGTGAAAGAAAAATTAGATGAAAATAAAAATAAAAAACATTTTTACAGTACTAAATTAAAAAAAAAAACAATTTTTAAGATAATACTAGAACCTTCCAAAATTTTAGTTGAGCTTACACCTGTGTGATATAACACCTCCTTTTTTAGGATTTTTTTTTTCTAATGTAGGGTTAAATTAAAAAAATAATTGTAAAAATAAATTTTTATTTAGGGTAATGAATGATAGCACACCCATAAACGACACTCACCTATTGAAGACAGGTGTCAAGTCAGGAATGTATGTTGTCCAGAATTGAGACGATTCTTGTGGCATCCAAGTCAGAGGTGATTTTAATGTAGTCTTTGTGAGAGAATAATTCCAGTGTTGTCCAAAGAAGGACGATTCTTGTGTGACCCCAGACTCCCTTTTCTTCCGCTGAATAAATATTTAGATACATCCTTTTATTTGAATTTGGTGGCCTATAAATACGTAACAAAATTTGTGATAGTTAACGATGAATCAGAATCAAGTTAATTTTTGTCTAGGCGTAACTTTTTTTTATTTGACATAATTTAATTTATAAATTTATTTTATATTAATTAATTTAATTATCTAGAAAAAATGAATAGTATTATTTGTTTAATTATTTTATTTTATTTTTTGATATTAAGAAATATTTATTATTTGTAGATAAAATATTATATGTGTGAATAAAAAATAATTATAAATTAATTTTTTGATAACTTAACTATTTGTAATAATATGTAATTGGTTATAAATTATTTGAATATTGTTGTTTAAGTTAAAGTTGAAATAATTAGTGAATTTGTTTTTTTAATAAGTCGGGAGACCTAATTAAAGGGTTTAGAATATGTTATGTTTGAAAATAGTAAAATAAAATAATGTAAAAATTAATTGTACAGTTTAATTTTTTATTTAGTTTTTTTGATAATAAATATAAATTTGTTGTATTATAAAATATTTGTTTTGATGAACAATTATTTTGAATGGTAGGATGAATGAAATTGTAGTTATATTATAGTTTATTTTTTATTATTAAATTTTTTATCAATTTAACGTCAACATGCTAATTATTTTTTACTAACCACAAGCATTTAAATTATACTAAATATATTACAAAAATCAACTATTTATTCTTTCTTAATATAATAATTATTTCTAGTATATTTAATAATTTCATTCTACAAATATTCATTATTACTTTACACGATTTATTTTATTTTCTAAATCTACTCACAATCCTATCTTTGCATTAATTATATTGCGTTATTTTTATTTATTTAGCATTTAACATATTATAAATAAAAATTTACAATTAAAATACATAGCAATAATTTTAATTACTCTAATTTAAAACAAACATACTTTAATGCAGTAAATTTATTATTATATATCATATTATGATTATTTTAATTAATATTTCTATTAATAAACATTTAAAATTTTATATTTTTCAAATTTTACAATTACAATAAATAAACACATATTTTAAACCAATACATAATCTTATCTAAATATATTATTTTAATTATTTTTTAAAAACTAGTATGATTACATTTTTTTTATTTCATATTTCTTATTAAATAATGATTTCATTTCTTAAATTAAATAATTTATTTTAAATATGTAATCTTTTAAAAAAATTGATGACAAATTTTTTATTTTTAAAATTATATTTTTATGAAGCCAATATTTTTTTATCTAATTATAATTATTATATTATTTTTCATATTTAACCCTTCTTATTATATAACTGTACATGTATTTTTTCAATCAACAAGTTTTATAAAGCTATCCTTTTTACTCTTTTTCAGTAACAATTAAAAGTTATTTCTACTACATCTAATATTATTTATTTCAAAAATATTATTTTAATGTCTTAATCTACCATCAAAATACAAATTTTATTATTTCTAATAATTTCATATATATTATTTCATTAACATGTTTTTAATTTTTTATTTCTAAACCATATATTTATACATATAGTTTTCTTTACTCTTAATTTATCTATTTATTATCATATAAAAATTTATTTAATTATTTAATTTTTATAATTATTAAATATAATTCAATCATTTTAATTTTAAAATAATATATCCTTTATACAAACAAATTAAAAATAATAAAAACTAAAAATTTAACATATTTTTATTAATACAAACAGTAAAACTATATATATATATATATTTTAAAAAGCACCTTTGTGAAGTTTGATCTTTGGAAATCTCTCCTCTTCTCCTCTATATTTTTCTTACAATGTTACACACATGCAAAACAAACAAAAATAACATTCAAATTAAAATGTATTTAAATTATAAACTTTTTACCTTTCACAATGTCACAAAAATGATTTCAAGCCTAAAACACTGGATATCAAATTGAGTAAACCACTCCCAAAGTTTTGTTATTTTTGCTTGGGTACTGGAAAAGGAAATATGCAAAAAAAAATGACTAATAGAGAAAAAGGAAAAAAGGGAAGATAGATGTGGTGAGTTACTATTCAATCTTTTGCCACGTAGACCAATCGAATAAGTATTGTCTCTGACTACATCAATACTTCAATAGACTAATTTTACCATGGGTCCTCTATCTTCCTTGACCGTTGATGAATTTTGAATTTTTTTAATGTTATTTTGTTTGTTTTTGCAATAGACACGTGTCACAAAAAGACAATGTCGATCTCATTTGGGACAATTCTTCATTTTAATGTTGGCAACTAACTTGATGATAATTAAGTCACGTGTAATTTCTTATTCCAAATAGAGAAATTGGTTTTACAAAAACCCTATTTAAGTTTTTTCTTTTAATTTAACCCTAATCAAGAAAAAAGAAACCTCTTTCTTGACATGTAAGTCAAACATTCCATCATCAATACATACCTTTTCTTCTTCATCTCGGGTTATTAGATAAAAAATGTATATTAAATTTTGTACATAATCCTTCTTGATTTATATTTTTTAATTTTCCAATTAAACTTAAAATAATAATAATCAAAATATAAACAAATACGATAATAACTAATCATACAAAGTAAAATTTGATAAAAATATACCTAAGATAAAATTAAGTGTTCACAAATCATCATCCTATTTTTGAAATGTGAATGCTATCGAAGAGTCAAAGATGTCAATGCTCATACAACTAGAATCATAGTTGGGATACTTAGTGGTTTCAAAGACATTAAAAATCACTTTTTCCTTTTGAACTCTTGGTATCAATTCACCATTTTGGACATCAATAAGCGATCTAGTAGTGGCTAAAAATGGTGTTGCTAAAATTAGAAGAATATTCACATCTACTTCCATATCTAGAATTACAAAGTCAATTAGGAAAATAAACTTATTTACTTTCACTAGAAGGTCTTCAACAATACCATAAGAATATGTGATTGATCTATTAGCAAGATGCAAGGTGATACTTATGGACTTAACCTCTTCAATCTCTAACTTCTTCACTAGGCATCAAATTTATGCTTGCCCCTAAGTCACAAAGGGCTGTCTCTATGGTAAAATTTCAAATGAAACATGGTATATGAATGAGCCTGGATCCTTGAGCTTTTGAGGCAATTTCCTTTGGATGATGGCACTGCACTCTTTAATCAATGGGACTGTTATTATCAACTTCTAGCTTTCTCTTCTTTCACAATAGCTCTTTCATGAATTTAACATATGAAGGCACTTGTTCTAACACTTTAGCAAAAGGGATATTAATTTGTAGCTATCTAAACACATCCATAAATTTCTCAAATATTTTTTTTTTTTGCTTAGGATTCTACACTCTTTGAGCAAATGGAAGCCTTTTTTACTCATCCTTATCTTTTAGTTTGCAAGCATCCTCAAAGAGTTATTTTTTATTCTTCTTTCTAGTTTAGTGCAGTTGTTATCCTATGATTTTTCTCTTCTAAGAGGAAAAATTTGTTCTCCTTTGAATTCATCTTGTTGCATTTCTTTAGATTTCTTAAAAGCTAACTTTTCTCCTCTGCTTAGGGGCTAGAAACCACTACTGTACTTCTTATTATGACAGTATGGCATTACTCTTTGGATTCACAATAATATTGCTAGGGAATCTACCATCATCCTATTTGCCAATTGTTCTAAAAGTTGTCTGATTTGAGTTTCAAGTTAAGGTTGCAAGTTGTTCAGAAAGCAATTGATTTTGCATATGATTTTGGATAATCAAAGTCTCAAGTGTCTTTGCTTCAAATGCTCCTTTTCTTTCAACTGTCTTTTGTTGAAATTTTGGTACATACTAGTAACCATCATGTCAATTAATTGTTGAGCTTCTTCCAAAGTTTTGGTATTCAATGAACCTCTAGCTGCAACGGTGCCAAAACTTGTCACATAGCTGAGAGAGTACTAACTAGCAAATGTACTAGTGTTGCTATAGCAACTTATAAAATAATTTCAGAGTTTATTTGAGTCTCAAGTATCATCCACAGGGATTCATTCTTTCAATTAACACTTCACAAATCAATAACTAGTTGAGCTAACCCAATTTTGGAGTGTTTTGAACATTTGAAAATAAAATCAATAAAGTGCAGACAATTAGAAAGTAATAGTAAAATAGAGTGTAAAGTTCAAAAATAAGATGATACGTGAATGGAGTTAGGAATGATTTCACATCTTTACCAATTGCAAAACTGGATGAGATCTGAACTCTAAGTTCTTTAATTGATTGATGATCAATTTCACTAGATTAATCAAAGTTCAATTCATTGACTCATTGATCCTAATATTCAATTAACTACCATAATTTCTTAGGAGTAAATCAATCAAACATTGCATTAGGCATTAGAAATTAAGAGATCATAAGATCATGAATACTTATCCCTAAGATATCAATAATCTTGACATTCAACTTAGATATGAGAAATTAACTCAACTTCCATTGATGAAAATTCTCGAAGTTCAATTCAATTGAAAAGCTAATCCAAGAATTGTATTAAGGATAGAATTAAATGTTCAACATAATCAAAGTTTTAAAATCCAGATTCACAATCAATTTACAATATCAAAATCGGATCTATCAATCCTTAACAAAAAGAAATTAAAACATGTTCCTAAAAGAAAAAGAGAAAGAAAGAGTAGAAGAAGAGAAGCTGTAGAATTTATTTATAATTTCAATCCCTCGCCTGATTTCTCAAGGTACAGAGCTTGGAAGTTACCCCCAATCTTCCTCTCTAACTCTCCTAAGGTGTAGAAATGAAAAAAAATGATAAAAGATCCACAAAATTCTGAGTTTAGTTCATATTTATAATTTTTTCACTTTTCTAGCGTGATCACTATAAGTGCATAGAGTGATCACACAGAAGGCTTTCTATAATATTTCTTGGCAAAAATAATCACTATTAGTGAAGAAAGTAATCACTTTGTTGTATTTTTCCATAATTTAGCATACGCGTGTTCACTATGAGTGTAAAAAGTGAACATGTGCAGCTCTTTTCCTAGTAACAAGCTTACGCGTGTTCACTATGAGTGTAGAAAGTGAACACACACAACTCTTCTCCTGGAAATAAGCTCTAAATTGTTCACTTTTTATAGAAATAATGAACACTTTCATTCCTACTTGTGAACAAAGACTCTGTAGTGTTCATTTTGAGTAGCAATGGTGAACACTTTCACCATATTTTGTTGAACCCACTCCAAAGCTATCACTTTATGCGCAAATAGTGAACACTTTCATTCTTCCTCTTGGACAAGGTCTCTATAGTGTTCACTTTATACATAAATTGTGAACACTTTCATTCTTCACTGGTAGATTAACCTCAAAGTTGTCACTGTATGTATCAATGGTGATCACTTCCAATATTTAACTTTGGATTATTCAATCTTTTTACTATTTTCTCTTCTTGAATCCTTATCCTCAAGACTCTTAGCTTAGAATCTTCTGCAAAACTAGTTCAATCAACAAAATTACATTAAAATTCTATTAAATTCAAACAATTTGAGTTACTAAAGATAAAACACTTAAAAACATAGTAAAATTTGGATTTATCACTACGTCTACCATAGTTCTTGTTGTAGCATTCATTCCATTTTAAAAGTCTTTAATTGCATCCATTCCGAAAAGCAATAATGAAGACATCTTCGCAAAAATTCTTTATATCTCTCCTATGCCTCATAAAGAAATTTCCATCTTATTGAATGAAGGATGTAACTTAGTTAGAAACTTATTCACCAAATCTATCCAAGTTGTGATGCTTCCTTGTGGTTGGACTTGAAGCCAACACTTAGCTTTGTCCTTTAAAGTGAAAGGAAACAACCTTAGTCAAATAACATCCTCGCTAACACCATTGATCCAAATTGTATCACATAACTGCATAAAATTAGATATATAGAGATTAAAATCATTTGAAACACTTCTGGAAAATTGATCCTACTACATCAAATGTAGCAAGGCCGGTTCGATCTCAAAATTATTTGTTTGAATGGTTGGCTTGATAATGCTTGAGTTATATCCCTGCATATTTGGAGTATCATAATCTCCCAAAGTTTTTATTTTATTGGTTTTAGCCATATTGTTATCCTCTGGTGGTGTTTGATTGTTAATTAATTTTTTCGTAGTTAGTGTTGTCTCTTGCTCTCTCCTCTATGAATTTTCTGCCTTAGCTTCACTCCTTAATCATTTTAAAGTTTTGTCTATATCAGTATCAAACAACAGAGCATATTTCTTTTTGTTTTTCCTTGCATACAAAAAGAAACTAAAAACAAAATTCAATAAAACCAAAAAATTATGGAGAAAAATTGTGCAAAAAAAAGAAGAAGAAAATTATGTAGAAAAAGACTAGGTGATTGTAGCAAGTAATGAAATGGAATTGTGAGTTCCAAGTATCATTTGCGGAGATTGATACAATTAATTACCAATTCACAATATTAAAAACTATTTGAGCAATTTAAAATTTGTAAAGGTTTGAATATTGAGAACAAGAACATAAAAGTGTAGCAAATTAGAAAAGAAGTAGAAAATAAAATGAAGGTTTAGAAGTGAGATTACTTATCAAATGAGGTTAGGGTTGATTTCACGTAATCTTTAATTACAAACCTGCTTGTGTTCTGAATTTTTAAGGTTCTTATTGATCGGTGATCATTTTCACTAGGTTAATCAAAGTTTAATTCCTTGACTCAATGATCCTAATATCTAATCAATTAACCTAATTCCTTAGGTGTAAATCAATCAAATATTGCATTAAGAATAAGAAATCAATAGGCCACAAGGTAATGAATGCTTATTCCTAAGATATCACAAATCTTGATATTTAATTCAGATCTGAGATGTTTACTGAACTTTCGTTGATGTAAAATCTCTAAAATCAATTCAATGAAATAGCTAATTCAAAAATTGCATTAAGAAAAAACTGAATATTCAATACAATTAAGAACCTAAAACTCAAATCCACAATCAATTTATAACTTTCAAAAGGATCCATCAATCCCTAACAAAGAAAATCAAAACATCATGCTAGAAGAAGGAGAGAAAGAAAGAGTAGAAGAGGAGGTAAGGAAGAACTCCATTAAATCCAAGTCTCCAACCTGATTCATCTAGAATTGAGCCTTGAAATTTGCCTCCAAATCTCTCTCTCTATCTCTCTAAGAAAGCAAAAAGAAAAAAAAATGAGAAAAGACACTTTGAAATTTGATTTTTAGGCTATTTATAAGTTTATTGCGCTTCTAGCATAATTACTTTAAGTGCACAAAGTAGCTATACGCAGCCTATTCTCACATGACAGCTTTTGAAGAACACTTTCTGTGTACAAAGTGTTCACACGCAGGGCACTCCACCACTTTTACTCTTTGAAATGATCACTTTCACCACTGAAAAGTGATATGCAAAGAAGTTTACTCATTCAAAGCCTCTAGAAGGCTCATTCTTGGTGTTAAAAGGAGTCATGCACAAACCATGCCCAATACATAACTTTTAGAGTGATCACTCTTTGCCTACAAAGTGTCTACGCACACCAAGTATCTCTAATCCAAGTCACTGTAGTGACTACTCTTAGCCCTCAAAGTGTCTACGCATAACTTTTCACCTATTTCCAACCTTTAAAAGGCTCACTTTTTGTATTGAAAGTAACCACACACACCCATTTGATCTCTTAATGATTCTAACTCATGTGTTTTTGTTCCTTTGAATTTCTTGCAAAATAGAATCGACAACAAAATTTGCATAAGAATTCTATTAAATCTAAACAATTTGATTTACTAAAAATAAAATTGAATTTTATGAACAATTATCCTTTTTTATGTGATTTTTATCTTCCTAACTATAATTTTCTATCAAAAATCTCCTAGAAAACTAACTATAAATCCAAGAAAATATGAATTTATCCGATAACCGTTTTTATTATTATTCAACGTAGGGGCCTACGTGAGAGAATTCAATCTTTAAATTTGACAAATAGAAAATTGTATCTTTTCCTACTGATAAGTCATATCATTGTTAGAGATAGAGCATATCTTTTGGAGGCCAAATCATTATCTTTTCTCATATTTTATGCTCTATATAAGGAGGCCTCACATATTTGAAGAAAACATTTTTTCTTAGACACCTTTTAACTTAGACACTTTTTGCCTAATTGACTTATAACGACTTTGAGAGTCATTTAGGAGTAGAGATCATTCGTGAAGACATATGATATCTTTCTAGAGTTTGAGCAAGTGATCGAGAGCATGTCTTTGGGACAAAAACTCTTCCCATCTCTTTACCTTTGATATTTTCTTTAGTTTGCGTTTTTTTTTTAAATGACTATAAGTTTCTTTACAATTGCTTTCTTTATTTATATCATTATGAGCAGCTAAATCCATAGCTAGGGTTATGATGAATCCTTTTGCACGCTTTTTATATGATCTTTATGTTAAATGACAATTGTTATTTCTTGTTCACAATTAGTTTTTTTATCCTAGTGAGTTTATATTTATATGTTAGGAATTGGTTACTCTGAATGTATCATAATTGATTGTATTGTAGGCGAATATACTAAATGTAGTTAATGAATCTATAGGGTAAAATAGGGCAAAGAATTAAGTAGACCAAACTTAATTTTTCTTTTTCAATCGTTATTAAATTAACAAATTCATAAGCTTTTTATGTTTTTCCTTTCTTTTTGCCTCATATGACTATTAGAGGTAATAGTTTAGGAAACATAATATCAACACTTCATGATCATTAGGAATTAATAAATTTAGTATGAGTGATTAATGATCATACGAAAATTGAAATTGGAATTAAACTAAAAGTGAATGTACAAAGGCATAAAGGTGAAACCAAAAGTCTTAGGTTCATAGATCTTGAATAGTTTTCTTGTTAAAAGTTGTGATATTTTCTTAATCTTTGTCATGACCCTTTTTTTATAAGGAACCGAGAACATTATTTCTACACCACTTACTTATTTGAGATAAATAAATAATGGAGAAAAATACATAAAATATTTTACTACATTACTCCCTCTATATGAGGTCTCAAAATATAAGGAAAAATGACTTTAATGCAAAATTACTCGACTTCAGCTTCTAAAATTTCTCTCTGGCTCCTCAGCCTGTGAAGTAGATGCAACACCTGTTACATCTATTCACGTACCACCATACGATCATTGCAATACACACACACACAACAACTTAGATAGAAATGCAAGGTTGAGCTTACAAAAATAAAATAAAATTATATATATAGAGCAAAATATTATTCACAGCAACAGCCTCATGCATTCTCAGCCCATCTAATGCCCAACATGAAAACAGTTTCCAACTAGTTTCACAGCCTAAGTAATCTAGAAGAAATCGAGTTAGTCTGGGAGCGACCAATTCCGGTATCTGGATCCAGATAACACAACACAGCACAACAAAGCTCGATATGCTCTATCATTACACGTCTACCTGTAACACTCCAAATTCGTGAACTAAGCTAGTGACTCTTAGATCTAGTTTGGTTGCTATTTATGGTTTGCTAGTATCAGAATAATTAGCTAGATGCTGAAATTTCTATTTTTATTCTTCGAGGGAAATACTAACTTGACTTCTAGGTTCTGCATTTTAGAGTAACTGCATGCAATACACTTGGCTTCGATATCATCCAAAATTATCCTGATTATTTTCAGCTGTACTGCCCAAAAATATCCCTAAAAATCTTGTTCAAAAAGCTAATTTTTGTCCTATTTAAATTATTGAAAAATCATAATTATCCGTCTCAAAAAGCGTGAGATTTTGTAATCATTGCATTAGATTTTTAATGATTACTTAGCTGTCGTAATCATTTCACAGAATCTCATGAAATCTAGTAATCATTACTTTAAAGATTTCCAAATCTAGTATCGGCCACTAGATTTTCATGTAAAATATTCTTGTCCCCTAAATTACAAATATCATAATTACCCGAATCTTCCGAAATCTAGTATCAGCCACTAGAATTACATGCAGGAAATTCTTGTCTCCCGATTTGCAAACATCATCATTTTGGAACATTCTTTTCTTGTCTTCCAAAATGCCAACACCATGATTACCTTAATTAATTGTATTTCTTGAAATTAGCACCATGTCAAATGTCTTGTCCACATGTCAACCTAGTCATATCACATTCCTTTCTGGCCAATTAAATTTCATGCAAATGCTGTCGAAAATCTTCTCTTTGGAATTTTGTGCAGATTTTGAGAATTGTACCATCCAAAACCGTGCGTATGCATTTGGAAAATCATTCCATGCTTTTTTGCTTGTTAAAAGTGTGCATGTTTTGCTTGCAAGTTTTCCTAAAATTTACTATTTCAATTTGAGAAAATCGTGACCACCTTTCTTGAACAAATTTTTACCCTTTGCACTTCCTTTTTACCTCATTTGAACTATGTGCAATTTTGGGACTTCCAAGGCTTATCCAATAAGCCAAAACCGTGAGAGCCCAATTGCATTTGGTAATTAGAACCTTGACCCTTCATAAAAATTAAAATTACTTATTCCATTTGCCCATTTTTGCTGCCAAAAAATCGAGAACCTCTCTCTCATTCTCTCTCACTTTTGCTCCCTAACCTTTCACTCTCTCAAAGTGTCAGGCTAGAGATTTATTATTGAGTAATCTATAATATTTTATACTTGTTCAATGTTAATTGAAGGATTATTTGGTACTGGAATAGATTTAGATGGAGTTTGAAATTATTTATAAAAAAAAAAAAAAAAAAAGTGAACAGTATCGTATGAACAATGTCATATGAACAGTAAAACCACCTATGAACAGTGCAAACCGCATACAAACCGTGTATGAACAGTGCAAACCGCGTATGTACAGTGACTGCTGACGTCATCAGTGACGTCATGGCTGACGTCACATACGCGTACAGTACACGTGCACAGTATTTTCTGGTGTGAATAGTGCCCTGAACAGTGTTTCCGGCGTGAACAGTAAGGCGATGAACAGTGTTTCCGGCGATGAACAGCAAATTCCGGCAGTGAACAATAAATTTTAAAAAATTTCTATAAAAAGGGGGCTTCACACGAAATTTTCATTTCTTCACCCCTATCCAAGGTTCTCAAAGGTTCTAAGGCCAAAAACCACCATTTCTCTCATACTAAACCTTCCTAAACTTAGATTTCTTGTCAAATCTGAGATTCTACGTCTATTCTGAATGATTTGAAGTTAGTTTCTTTAAGTTTGAAGCTAGATTTACCGTTCGTTTCTCTTCTCCTTCTTTTTCTCATAGAAGTTCATGGTGTTCTTAGGAGAAACTCCGTTCCAAAGCCGAATCTTCGGTGAATCTTGCATTAAAACAAGTAATATTCGGTAGATCTAGTGTGAATCATCTTTCTGAGGTAATGGGAGTTTACTTTAACCTATGAACTACGTTTTGAACGGTTTAATATGCTATTTCAAGATGTTTTGATATGATTTTGTTAGATTTATTGAATAAAAGCTATTTTCTAAGCTGTAACTGTTGTTAATTGATTTAAAATGCTGAGATTTTGGCTGATCTATCTTAAACTTTCCTTAGCTGAGTTGTTAAAATAATATTGGCGGTGTGCATCATGCTAAGATATATGTTTTGCATCATTATAGAGCCGAGTTACATGTTTAGGTGGGTAGACGTGTAACGGTAAGTTCATGCTGAGCTGCTGTGCTGTGCTGTCTGGATCCAGATACCGGAATGGGTCGCTCCCAGAACGGCTCGGTTCCTTCTGGATTACTTAGGCTGTGAAACCAGTTGGAAACTGTTTTCATGCTGTGCATTAGATGGGCTGGAAATGCATGGGATTATTGCTGTGAGAAATATTTTGCTCTCTATATATGATTTTATTTTAAGTTTGGTAAGCTCACCCTTGCATTTCTTTCTATGTCGTTATGTGCGTGTGTACTGCGATGATCGTACGGTGGTACGTGAGCAGATGTAGCAGGTGTTGCATCTACTTCACAGGCTGAGGGGCCAGTGAAGAAATGTTAGAAGCTGGGGTCAAGTAATATTGCATCAAAGTCCTTTATCCCTTATATTTTGAGACCTCATGTAGAGGGAGCTACGTAGTATAATTTTGGGTATTTTGAATATTATGAACTAAATGTAATATTGTGTTGTTTTATTGGATATTTGTTGTAAGAAACTCTGTTTTATTTTGAATGAGAAGAGAATTTCATACTTATATTCTCTATACTTTATTTATTTTAAACAAGTTTATGATGTAGAAACAATGTTCTCGGTTCCTTATAAAAGGGGTCGTGACACAAAGTCTCTCAAAATCTCTCAACTTCTTTCTAAGAAACTGAGAGGTTCCAGCCACAAAATCACATCATTCTTCCATCCAATCTTGCAAACACTCCACCATTTCTTCACCAACAAATTCCTCCACGTTCTCTTCAAGATTTCACGTTGAAGGAACTTACTTTGGAGGAAGAACTGAAGTCCTTTGGTGCTATTTTCTCGGTCCAGCAAAGTCCCTTGCAGATCCACAACTTCTAGCCCTTTTCTCCTTCATTTCACGTCTCAAACTCAAAGGCAAAGGGGAGTTCTCACTTGTTCTTAATTTGCTTTCCATTGGCTGCACTTGTGATAAACTCTTGAAAATATTATTTTTTATCTTCAATGACTTTGGACAAGTTGAAATTATCCTTTGCATGTTGAATTTTCCTCTTGAACTTCACTCTCCTTACTTCTAAATTTTTTATTTTGCTTTGGATGAAGTAACCTCTTTAAAATCTTGAGTTTTTTAGGATTGCATGTTGATTTCTCCTTGTGCATGTCACAGATTTGCACTTGAATTGTTGATTTTCTTGTTCAAATGATAATTTACCTTTGGAACCATGGAATCGTGAGTTTGCTTGATGAATCTCTCCACTTGCATGTTGATTTCAAGCCTTGTATGTTTCAGTTTTTCATCTCCTAAACTAAATCTTCATTTCAAAAAAAATCCTGCACTTGGATGATAAGATAAGGTGTTGCATGTTAAGTTCTTGCCTTGCATGTCTCAGATTTCCTATTCTTTTTGGATCATGAAAGTCAAGTGTTTAAGTGCTGAAAATATTTGTGAATGCCTCGGTCTTACCTTTCTAAGCATGAATCCTTCTTGGAAATATTGTCTTTCACGTGGATGATGAAACTATGAACTTGTATGTTGTTTCCTTCTATTTTGCATGTCTCAGATTTGAATGAAAAGCAAACTTTGGTGTCGGAACGATTTGAGTTTTGCGAAAATGGCTAGTATTTCCACATTTTCATGCTTTGAAACACATGGAAAAATTTTACGGAAGTTATGAAAAGAAATTATATGAGGTGGTGAGCAAATTACACTTGACATATCTCGGTTTTGACCATTTTGAAAGCATGTTCAAATCTGAATTTTACCTTGTATGCTTTGTTTTGTGTGAGGAAGCTAAAATGAAAGTGAAAGTGTTTTACCTTGGCTGGATTTGATTGAATTCGTGATGGGCTATGCTTGTGTGAATAGTTATTTGTTGCTTGTAGACTTGGATGATTGACTTGGACAAGAATAAAGGAATGGCTTGATTTTACCTTACCATGGCATTGGAAATTGATGAAAATTACTTGTGTGAAAGTGCTGAAAAAATATGAACGATGTGAAATTAAATACTATTTATCCTTGGTAATTGCTCTTAGAAAATCATGAAGGAGCAAGATGTGATGCATGGCTGAAAATCTAAGTTACTTGCTATTTTCTATGAACTATGCTGTGAGACTATTATTTTGCTAGCATCACATGCATCATTCACATTTCACTATGAAAGATTTGGTGAATTATACTAATGTGCAGCTAAAATGATTCTATAATACTATGATCTTGATGATCTAGTGCCCTTGAGGGCTGTTTGATTGAAATGGACCATGACTATGTATGGACCTATTGGAAATTCTATGATCTATCTATATTGTGAATAATTGAGTATGAGGAATGAAAAATCAACGAGCGTTCTATGAGGAAATGTGTGAAAAACTGAGAGAAAAGAACCTTGTATGCTTGAAAATTAGTTTGATTATTTGATGGTTTAAAAGGAGCCTAAGTTTGATTGAGATCTCTAATGGAAAGTGAAAAATCGAGAAGTAATAACCTTGAGTGCTTGTGAACCAATTGAATTAATTGATGGATTAGAAGGAGTTTAAGTTTGATTGATATTCTCTAATAGAGAGTGAAAACTGAGAGAAAAGAATCAAGTGAGTTAGGATTTAATTTAATTACTTGATGGTTTAGAATGTGTTAGAGATTAATGAAAAGAAAATGAAATAATTAAGATGAACTTGAATCACAACATTACCTGGATTTGAGAAATGAAATTATACTATATTGAAAAGAACTAGACTTGAAATGTGGAAGGTATACAGTGAATCGAGAAAGAGAATATGAATTATGGAGGATTGAATGACTTGACTAAGCTAAGGTCCAAATTACTAAATGTTGCACTAAAATTAATCCATAAGTATGACTCTATAAAACCATGAGACTATGAATCTATGATGACAGATCTATTCTATGCTATGAGTTCTTGAAACTATAGTACTTTGAAACTATTATAAACTCATTGAACTATTATGAAACTCATGGAAAACTACTTATCCATGCTACGACATGAGACTCTTGGGTTCTATCTATCCATGCCACGGCATGAGGCCCATGGAAACTATCTATCCATGCTATTACATGTGATTCATGGAATCTATCTATCTATGATGCTAAGCCTATGATGGCTTCTATTCTCACTATGCAATAAGCCTCCAAGTGGCTAAATGAAATGAGAAAACTATCAAAAGAAAAATGAAAATGCTACTTCATGCATCATACTATCTTTTGAATGACTTAATGGCATTACGGAGGCACAGCTGTAAGTATTGGAGGTTAGATCTTGACTAGACATTCGGGGTGTGGTGAAAGGGGGGAAATCCGACCTAAGTGGCACAATCAGCTGAGCTCCCTGTAGCCGAGTCGTAACTCAACTTGCAAGACCTTAGCCAAACCTAACTAGAACTCCACATCCTACGGTCGTTGAGGTCCATTCCTGAACGTGCTGAATGGCACTACATATCAAACTGATATGCTACTGTTTCTATTTCTATCTATAATCTTACTGTGCAGAGTAGGGAATGGAGTCCTCTGATCGTCATACAACTTGAATCTATCTATCTCTATGCTAAAAGTTGGGCAAGTCGCCAGTCATAGAGGAATGGGATCCCCATGCATCATTTGCATGCTATAGAAACATGAGTGACTATATGGGTGAAATTGAAACATGCATTCATACATTATATGCATTACTACTAGGGATGATTGAGTGCTTATGAATTTGGCAATGATTATGGATATTGTTTATCACCCTACTATATTATTGAATATTTGATGATGCTGAATGTTGATTGTTGGATTGATTTGTGATTGTGACACCACCTTCCTTGGAATATGGCTATGGAATGTTGTTTGTGTATGGAGAACTCACCTTTTTGTTTATGTTGCCTTTTGTCGTTCTTTCTTTTATTTATATAGATGGACATGAACAAGGTGAAGGTATGGATCCTTCCTTCTGAGGAGGATATGTGGGTGTTTGACTCTACGGCTTAGCAGAGTATCTTCCGCAGAATAGCTCGAGTGATTCATGGAATGGATAGTGGAGATTCATGGATCACCCAGTTTATTGCTGACACCCCTGAAGAGATTTTCTTTGTTGTTCCTCCTGGTAACACTCAGTTACCCTACCCTACCTTGCCTGTTTCTCCGACTCTTATGTCTATTGACCTATTTCTAGAGCAACCCCTACACCCGTGCCTTTTTCTTTTATGCACCCTGCTTCTCCACCTGTACCAATGGAGAGGGATGTCCATGTGGTGGAATCCTCTATTAGGTACACTACTATGCCATCCTATATGCATCTTGCTTACCCATCTACCTTGTTTCCACCTGCTGTTACTCGTCTACCTCCTTACACTGCTGGATTGATGAAAGAGAATGGTGGAAATCCTGGCACGGCGGCTGCTACTAGTTTTGCTTCCCCTACTTTTTCTGAGGAGTCTGATCCCATTAAGGATTACTCTCCTTATGATTGATGTTATGCTTTATTTATTTATGTATTAGGGGAACTGCTCTTAGGAAGTCTGGTCCTATTATGTTATGTTTTGTATTTGGATAATGCTAATCGTCTTTAATTATGATTAAGTACTTGACTATTCTGCCAAACTAATGCTTAATATATCGAGGTATTATCATATCATGAGTTGTATCTATTCTTACTCTATTATGTTGTTGAGATTGAAATGTTGAATGATAATTATCTATGGAATGTGGAATTCATATGCATGTTAACTCCCTCTCAGAGAAAGGAAATTATACTTGAACTTGTTTGAAGAAAAATATTTTTACCAGATTTTGGTGTTTTCTGAACTACTATGTTATAAAAGTTGGTATTAGAGTTTTAGTAATTTAGGACTCTACACTACCCACCTAAATGTGCAACTTGGCTCTAAAATGATGCAAGACATATATCTCAGCATGATGCAGCACAGCTAAAATCATTTCAACAGCTTAGCTAAGACAAGTTTATAATAAATCAGCCAAATCTTACTGTTATTAAATCAGTTATCAGCAGTTATAGCATAGAAAAATAACTTTCAAGTATTAAATTCTTTATATCTCAGCTTTTATCAAAGAAATCTAACAAAACTAACTCAAACCTTTTTTAATAGCATATCAAAATGTTCAAAACATAGTTCATAGGTTAAAGTAAGCTCCCCTTACCTTAAAATAGTGATTCACACCAGATCTACTAAAAATTACTTATTTTAATGCAAGATTCACCGAAGATTTGGCTTTAAAACAGAGTCTCTCCTAAGAACACCATGAACTTCTATGAGAAAAAAAGGAAAAGAGAAACGAACAGTGAAACTAACTTCAAATTTAAATAAACTTACTTCAAATCCCTTAGAACAGACGTAGAATCATAAATCTAGAAAGAAATCTAAGTTTAGGAAGGTTTAGTATGAGAGAAAATGTGTAACACTCTAAATTTTGTAATAATATTTTAATTACTATATATGTATATATGGGAATTTCCATATGTTTGTATGATTGAATTATTGATGAGGATGTGTATTGGATGGTGGTGTAAATACGTGAGATGATTATGGATGCGTACAAATGTGTTTGAATATGTTTGGGACCGGATTGAGAAATTGGCCAAGTGTTAGGTGCAGGGTGTTCTCGCTGCAGCGAGAGTTGTCTCGCTGTAGCGAGAGAGCTCTAGGAGGAAGGCGTGAAACTGTCGCCTTCTTGCTGTAGCGAGAAGTCCTCGCTGTAACGACAAAGCGACAGTTTAGGGTGCATTTCTGGATGCAGTGAGATTCTGCAGAAACCAAGGTGCAATTTTCCCTGAGTTTTTTGCTATAGTGACAAGGGCGTCACTGCAGCGAGAGAGGTCTCGCTGCGTCGCTGTAGCGTGCGTGTCGCGATCAGAGTGGTATTTGAAGGGTTTAGGATTCGAGAAACCCATTTCTCATCCCTCCCTTTGAAATCCTTTCGATTCTCTCTACTCCTAACACGTTCCTACCGATTAAATTGCCTCCAAAGTCATTTGGGAGCTAGATTAAAGGTTGAAATCAAGTTTAGGACGCTTAGAGGTAAGTTTATAAGTTAGGGTTTCAGTTTCTCGCTCCATCTTCTTGTATTCTCAGTTTCTCAGGGGGATTTCCATGGTTTAGGGACGAAGGATTTGTGTGAGGAGCTATTCTACCATTGATTTCATGGTGGGTTTCCATTCTAAGGTAAAGGGAGTAAATCCAAAACCCTAACCTCTCTTGGGTAGCTAAAATGAGGGATTTGTAACTATTTTGTTTACTATCTAAATGTAATTTGTAATAAAGGCTGTGAATAAATCTGTTCTTGAAGCAACATTACCCTTTCAATGCGAAAACATCATTTGGAAGTAGTTAGAATAATGCCCAACCTTAGGATAGATGACTCTATGGCTATTACTGAGAAATATGAGTGATGGAATGTACGATTGGGCTGAGTCTAGAGGTGTTCGACCTCTGGCACCTTGTATTGATTGTGTGACATGTGAACTTGTGTGATAAATTTTTGTGTTAGGTGAATATTTAATGATGATTGAGGTTTGTTGAGACTGGTTGATTATGCTTGCATGATGAATGACATGATTAGTGTATATGTGTTGTTTAATAGTTGAAGTATGTTGAATGAGTGAACCGGTGACATAAATGCAAGTGTGTGTAAGCATGTCGATGATTGAATAAAGCAAATGGTTAGAAATGGGTGTAGATGATATATTGAATGTTGTTGAAAACAAATATAGGTTGTGTGCCGTGTGCTGTGACTGAAGGTGGGCATTGTGTGTCGTATGCGAATATGAATGTGAATGAAATGCTTGAAAGAGTAATTGTAATACGGGAGTTAGAATAGATAAATGGATGTAATTGCAATACAGGTATTGTGGTACGATCTAAGGACGTACTCATAATATATGTATTGTAATACACTAAATTATTTGGTTAAGGCTCACGTATTACAACTTGTTGCTTTATAAAAGAGCGTGGAAAGAATGAGAAATGTTGTGGTAAGTTTAGATAGCTACAGTGATACAACTAGAGGTATAGAGTACAGAGAAGATTTGTAAAATCTTGGGGAAATAAGGGTGGTGAATGCTTGTGTGAATAGTGCACAACGATTTGCTGAAAATAAAAGCATTCACAGGCCACAAACTCATTTCCTGACAAGACTCCTAACTATACCTTTGCTAGAAGGGGTTGGGTCGGCACATGTGTATCCGTGTTGCTGCGGCAAACTAGCGACTATCTAAGCTGTGAAGTCCTCAAGGAATCTTAGGGGCATGAGATAGTATAGAAATGGTGCAGTTGGAATATATGCATTGTGTCATGTTGGTTAATGTTGTCGCGATATATGTGTTGTAATACATCGACGAATGTGATTGGGACACATGTGTGGTGTCATGTCGATTGACGTGGTGTAAAGCATGTATTGTGACGTGCATGATACTAAGCCGATGCATGTTATGAAAGTTAGCAAATATGATTGGTTGTTCATCTTGCGTGTATTATTCTATGATAGTAAGACGTGTGATTTGAGTGTTATTGTGAATTAATCCCTATTGATTGGTGTTATTAAGCATGGTCTATGCATGTGAGTATTTATTTATGTTAACTTAGAGATTTTAGTGGGGCAGCAGATACTCACTCTTACTAATATTTTCAGGTAATGGATGTTAAGAGAGAAAGGTGTCTGCCTGTCCTAGAATCATAGTCTAAGGGTATTGAATGGAAGACTGCTCTGTAAAGACTAGAAAAGTTTGAAAAATTGTACTATTTTATTCAAATTGTAATTTGTGATAACTAAATTTTGTAAAGGATTTTAAAGGCCAGATTTAGAAATTATGGTACTTGGGTCAATTTCGTTGAAATTATTTCATTATCGTCCTTAGCAAAAATTCCAATTTTATATGTATTCGTAGTGAGTTACATGTTTTGTTAAAAATAAAGTTAAATTTTATCTAATTATCTCAAGTTTCAAAATTTTACCCTTGGAATAATATGAAACTTTCACAAGAAGAAATTTGTAAATTTTGTTATTATGTTACTATAGAATTTGAGAGTGAAACTAAGTAAATTATTTTCTATTCACATAAAAGTTTGTTTATTTAAATAAAGAAAATGAAGGTCTTACAAAATGGTAATATATGGCCTTAGAACCTTTGAGAATGGTGGAAAAGTGAAAATTTCGTGCAAGGACCCCTGTTCATAGAAAAAAAATTTGGTATTGTTCATGTCGGCGTTACTGTTCACACCGCCTTACTGTTCATGCAGGAGTTACTATTCATGCCACCACTGTTCACGCATTTTGCACTGTTCATCGACACTGTTCACTTTTATTTATTTATTTCAATATCTATCTAAATCTACTTCAATACCAAATAATCCTTCAATTAATATTTAACAAGTACAAAATATTATAGATTACTCAATAATAAATTAATGGCCTGATAATCTTTTAGTTTTTTGTTTAATTCTTTCATACCATCATTTTACTTTATTACACACTATTTAGGTTCAATAGTTAAATTAAAATATTCTTGAAAATAATTCTTGTGGATGATATTTTGAGAACTCTAGTTGAGAATCCCTTTTATTACTATTCAGTAATTACACTTGGTCATGAACAAATATTATATTTTACTTATCTTAAACCTTCACCAAACTTATCTTAATTTCTTACTAAGGTTGACAAAATTAAAAATACCTATCTTATCTTCATCATAGATAGACCAAACTTTAACCTAGTCTTATGTGTACTTCTTCCTACCTCTATTTTCTTCGACAAAATTGCTTCCATTAAGAAAATAAAGATTTATTATCTATATGCACAAATACACAATAGTTAGACATATAATGAATGAGAAAGGAGAATCACTCCCACTAATAATATTGCTTTCTTCCCATAAAGTGACAAAAATTAATTTTCTAACAAACACCTAAGACAACCAAGGAAGGTCAATTTCAACCTAACTAAACCAGATGAACCTAACTCCAAAATAATGCCCTAATGTCCCAATACACAAAAATTAGAAGAAAAAAATTTGCCAGAAACAATTACATAACAGAAAAATGTCTATTGATTTAGAAAAATAATTGCAAACATAACAGGAGCAAAGGTCTTTAGAATTTCAAGTCGAATGGAGCAAATTTCAGTAACCCCACCCGTTCCAAAAATTAGAATTTTCTCTTTACAAGAGATTAGGGTTACTTCTAAAAATTACGGATGAATGTGTGAATAAAGGTTTCTAACATTGTTGTTTTTGCCACATCAATAATCATACTTATCACTCAATGTGATAGCTTAACATTTTGTTATTTGTAACCATATATGACTTTAAAGCCTTAATAAATGAACAAAAATAAATTAAAAAATTATTAAGAAAATTTGAAATTTTAAGGGATTAAAATGCTCAACAGTAACCCTCTCATAAACTAATTTAGAGACTTACTCAATAAAAAAGGTTAATATTGATAACTTAACATACTTTTTATAAAATTAATTTGTAAATAAATACTCACTGCATCAATTAAATGTGTACTTTGACCTAACTTTAACTACCACTTATCGACAACTGAATTATCAATCAGTTAACGTTGAATCAACCATGGGTAAATTACCAATAATTTCTGCATTTTAATTAAAAACTATATTATTTCATTGATAATAATCAGTGGGAACTAAATTATTCATTGATCTAAATTTTTTGTTTTAAGGAGTTCAAAGTTTAAGGTCCTCTTATTTCTCAATCGGTCTTATCTAAATTTATTTCTAATTTGTTTGTATACTTGTCCCAAAATGTTTCTTTAATTTTTTTTCTCATCATTATTATAGCTAATTATGGTGGGGGAGAAACTAAAAAAGCTTTTCTTAATGAAATTAGATTTTGACCTCACATTTATAGCTTATACCATACTAATCAAGTTTAAATATATTTTACATGGCAAACCTTATTTAAAGAAGATCCAACAAACCTCATCCATTCAAGGTATCCACAATTAATTTATTTTTTTTTCAAGAAGAAACATTTAGAGGGTGTAATGTATATTTTACTATTAGATTTGTGAATCCATTTATGTTATTCTATTTTAAAACGCAATTTGATGCAGCATTATGCACATGATATTATGTTTAAATAAAAAAATTTGATTGATGAGTGAAGATAATGAATAGAGAATGGAGGATAGTTATTGTTATGATGATGGTCAATGTAGTAGTATTCGATGGATTTGATAGTAATAGTTATGGTAGTGATGAAAATAGCCGTAAAATTGATGGAGGAGTGACATGACAATGAGAGAAACAAACACGTGAAAAAACTTACATATTATAAAGGAAGGTTAATAATTATAATTTACAAGGCAAAACTTAAAAATATTTTCGTTATACTATAATTTCATGAAATTAAGTTTTGAAATTATTATTTTAATTTTTAAAAGATATTTAAATACAATAATTAAAACCAAAAGATTTAAATTTAAGAGCTTTGTTAACATCTACTTTCGGAATTGAATTAAAGTACCCAAAAGGAATCATGTTTTTATTTTATTAAGAAATAATATATTTATTACATTAAATCATAAAACTTGAATAAAATTACAACAATTTTAAAATATGTTTATTTTAAAAAATACTTTTGTCAGATTGGTGTAATTATATGTAACTATTCCCTTTGAATTGAGTTGCATATACCTAAGTGTATGAATTTTCATATGTCAGAATGTATATATATAAACGTTGTATGTTTGCTGAATTAGGAGCAGTGTGATTGTTGTGTTGTGTGATGATGTTGTTAAATGCAAAGTGCAGTGTAAGCTGAAGAATGATTATTAAGTGTGTTGTATGTAGAATAATTTAGAAAATATGGTTAAAAGTTGGTATTATTTTTCTCGGGAGAGAAATTTAGAATCTGGGTGTAGGGTATCTTGCTCAAACGAGATCAATCCTGCTTAAGTGAGAGCAGATAGGATTGCCTCAGCTGTAACCTCGCCCAGGCGAAAAGGAATCTTGCTCAAGCAAAGTGTCACAAGAGTAATATGTAGCTTTCTGGACGCAATCTCGCCCAAACAAGAATGTTGTTCACCCAGGCGAGATGTAACTCGCTTAAGCGACGTGTTGTTCGCTCAAGTGAAAATATTAGAAATTTGAAAGGTTCCATTGTCTAGTTTTCTTGCCCAGGCGAGGGTTGACTTGCTCAGACGAGAACAGAGCTCGCTCAAGCAAGAAGTAGCTCACTTTAGCGAGAGTGCGTAGGCTGGAGGGGTATTTAAAGGGGCTCTACGTTTAGAAACTTTGTTTTCCTCACCAAACAATTTTTCTCTCTTATTTTCTCTATTCTATCTCCTATTATTATTAGAGAAAACTTTCCTAAAGCTGAATTACTCTCCGATTAAAGTGAGATTTTCTATCTTATCGAGATCTAGGTGAGTTCTTGGAGCTCAGTTTCTAGATTTTACTTTGTTTCTTGTCTCTCTTTCTTAAGTGACTTATACAATGTCACTTTGAGTAGATCTGAGCCGTTTGAACCTTATTCCATACCCAAACGCTTGATCTATCCTTTCAAGACTTACTAGGAGTCGATCTGAAAAAGACTCATTCTAGGTAAGAGGAGCATACTCTTGATTTAATCAGCTAATATCGAAATGTGTAAATGTATATATTAAAATGTCTTCAGATCGAAGATAGGTTGAATAGAATAGAACCCAGGGTAAATATGATTGAGTTGTTTGATTATTATTGATGAGTGGAATGAACCGGATGTGTTTGTGATGGATTTTTCTACTATTTTATTCGGTAGTATAATATTTATAAGGTTGAGAAAACTGTCAAGAAGATGTTGTATATCATGTTGAGATCAATTTACAAATTTTATGAATAATATGTTTTAATCTTAATTATGTGATGGTGATAAAATTATATGGAAAAGTGGTATGTAGATGTACTGAGTGGTAGGCCAATGTGTTGAGTGGTAGGCAAAGGTGTCGAGTGGTAGGTTCCTTTTGGATTCACTAGTGTTGTGATATTGGATGGAGCTGAGTTGTTGTTATGATTATTATTATGGTTTATTAATGTAATTATTTTTATTGTCAAAATTGTTGGCACTCAAAAAGTTAATAGAAAGAAGTTGTATTGCTGAGTAAATGTTGGAGAATTGTTGAATGATGAACTCATGGATAATTAAATTCATTTATTTCTTTATAATTATGTTTGTTATTATGTAAGCTCACCCTTGCTATTTTGTATGTGTGATGTGTGATGTGTATGTATGTCTGACAATGATCGTACTGTGGTACGTGAGCAAATATGGCAGGTTCTGTAACTACTTCTTATGCTGGGAGGTCCGGCTAAGGAAATCATGAAGTCAAGAGTATTATGAAGATTATAAATTTTATTTTGGTAGTCTAGGTCTGTTTAGAGGGTTTAGATTATTTAGTTACAGCCTTCAATGATGTAAATGTTATTATTATTTCAAGAACTTATATTTTGAGCTCTTCGTAGAGCAACCCTTGTATATGTACAAATGTATTTATGTAATTTTTGAATTATATGAAGATGCCTTTGGAGCATTGTTTTCTTGTTGATTGAGATATTAAAATTAAAATTTTAAAAGTTCATATTCCTATTCTTGTGTATATTATTATATAAGTAAATAATTGAAAAAGAAATAGTAATGCAGAATGTCATAAATCTTTTATAAATTAGGTCGTAACATTTTAGTGGTATCAGAGCAAGGTCTAGGTAAACTTACGGGGTGAGGTTACTAGGCTTCGGTTGTGTATTCTGAACATGGACTCTTAGTTGTGGATCATAAGCCAAAGTTTTCTAATCGGCTGATTATGTGGGAACGAGCCTGATCACCTCTGTTCTCTAGCATAATAGATGTGAAAAATTTTGGCATATGAGGCTTGGGTTGAGTTTTAAGGGAGTCAAGTTGTTGAATGATGTTCTGTTGATTCGAGGCTGTAATGTGTTGTTGCAGCAATACACTTGTTAGCTTTTTGCTTATGAATATTAGTGTTATGCTGAATAAGTTAAACTTTGTAGTATATTTTATTTAATGCACTGCTATATGCTAATATGGTATATGATTTGTGTTGTTATGTGCTGAATTATGCTAGTTTTGTATATAAGTTGTGATTGGTAGATTGCTTGTTTAGTTGAATGATTGGTCTAAGATAGAGTTTATTGTTAGTGTTCTAAGATAGTTTTGTTTGTGTTAAGATGGCAAGACCACCGATAAGACTTGCACAAAATCCTCCTCCACCTGACGTGAACCAGATGGCTCACGTTATGGAGGGACAAAGTTTAGATGTTGTTCAGCAGCACCAAGCTGTAAATTAAGCAGTCGTTGCAACTCAGACAGCAGCCTAGCCTGCTGAGTACCAGGGGTTATCTGAGTTTAGGAAGAGTGACCCTCCTCAGTTCACTAGAGTTGACGGACTAGATGCAGCTAAACTCTGGATCCGAGAGATAGAGAAGATTTTCCTCACCATGGGCTATGCTGAGGAGAAGAAGGTTGTATATGCAGCATACATGCTAGTAAGGGATGCAGAAACGTGATGGTATGGAGCCCGTGCTAAGCTTGAGTCTCGAGGAAAGGCTATTACATGTATTCAAGAATAGTTTTCTGATAAAGTTCTTTCCTCCCCATGTTCGTGCTACAAGGGAGAGAGAATTTTTAAGTTTAGTGCAAGGAAATTTATCGGTATATGAGTATGTGATTCAATTTGAAAGACTTTATGGGTTCTACTCCTACCTACCTCGGAAGAGTGGAGATGCCAAAGATTCTCCGATGGACTGAGAACGAATATTAAGAGGATTTTAATTCCACTTAGAATCACCGAAGTTGCTGACTTGGTGGACCAAGCCACCATTATAGAAAGTCTTAATCAAGAGGATGTTAGTGGAGTAGGAAAGGTTCAATCTAATAAGCAGACTAATGGTTTCGGGAAAAATAGGGATGCTAAGAAGGGCCCCTATAATAGAGCGTATCGTCAACAATAGCCCCAACCTTCTCACTTTGGGGGAGCGACGTTGTCAGCTCCTCGGCCATTAGGAACTGTCACTTCCACCCTTTGGCCGAGAGGGGTATACACCAGTTTTTAGACCCTCAGCACCTTCTACGGTCAAATGTTTTAGGTGTGGAGAACCACATTTTCTAAGTTAGTGTCCGCAAACTGAAAGTTGAGTTTGTTATGCATGTCAACAACCAAGACATATTACTCAAAGCAAAGCAGCGTTGTCTTCGACTAGTGCTTTACATGTTGTACACCCTAGAATGGCCAGGACTCCACAAATGAAAATACCCAGAGTTGAGGCACGAGTTTTTACCACTTTTGGGACGGAGGCAACTCAGGCCGAGAACCTTGTTCAAGGGATGGGAGAAGTGGTAGATACTTTTCTTTCTGTACTCTTTGGAGCCACGCACTCGTTCATTACAAATGCGTGTGTGAAGAAACTAGAATCACCTGTGAGTGATTTGAAATGTAACTTGGCAGTGTTGACACCCACTCAGAGTTCAGTAATAACTTTGACAGTCTATGTCGGTTGTCCTATAAGGTAAATCTCATAAGTATTCCCATGACTGGTTTAGATGTAATTCTAGGCATGGATTGGTTGACTGCCAATCATGTCTTAATTGATTGTACGCAGCGATGTTTGATTTTTCCCGAACAACAAAAATTAGCAGAAATGATTTCTACACACCAACTGGAAATCTCTATTGGTGAAGGAGCTTCCTGCTTTATTCTCTTAGCCTTTATGGATATAGAGCAGAACAAGAACTTCAGCTAATTCCAATTGTACGGGACTTTCCCAAAATCTTTCCAGATGTTCTTGGAATACGTCTAGCCAGGGAAATAGAGTTTGGTATAGCTTTAATTCCTGGAGCTGAACCAATGTCGATAGCACCTTACCGGATGGCGCCAAAGGAATTGATGGAGTTGAAAAACCAGATTGAAGATTTGATGCAGAAAAAGATGATTAGGCCGAGTATATCACCTTGGGGAGCACCAATCCTTTTAGTGAAGAAGAAAGACGGAAGTTCTAGACTTTGAGTAGACTACCGTCGACTGAACAAGCTGACTATTAAGAATAAATACCCATTTCCGCGAATTGATAACTTAATGGATCAGTTGAAAGGTGCTATGATATTCTCCAAGATTGATTTAAAGTCTGGATATCATCAAATCCGAGTTAAGGATGAGGATATTCCAAAGACAGCTTTCCGTACTCAGTATGGGCATTATGAGTATATGGTGATGCCTTTTGGAGTTACTAATGCCCCAAAAATATTTATGGACTACATGAATCGTATCTCTAGACCATTCCTAGATTGATTTGTGATGGTGTTCATCGATGGTATTCTAATTTATTCCAGTTCAAAGGAGGAACATGCTGAACACTTGAGGATTATCTTAGGAATTTTGAAAGAGAAATAATTATATGCTAAGTTGTCCAAGTGTGAATTTTGACTCGAGGAAGTGAAATTCCTTGGTCATGTCATCTCAGCTGAAGGGATTGCAGTTGACCCTTTCAAGGTGGAGTCGGTGTTGAGATGGGAAAGGCCAAAAGACAGCCACAGAGATTCGTAACTTTGTGGGCTTAGCAAGTTACACCAGAGGTTTATAGAGTAGTTTGCAAAGATTACTTCACCTTTAACTCGATTAACTTGCTGAGAGCAACCCTTTGTTTGGACAAAGGACTGTGAACAGAGCTTTAATGAGCTGAAGCAAAGGTTGACATCTTCTCCAGTGTTAATTCTTTCTGATACCAGTCGACCTTTTGAGGTATATTGTGATGCATCGCATCAAGGTTTGGGATGTGTATTGATGCGAGACAAGAAGTGGTGGCATATGCATCACGCCAGTTAAGAACCCACGAGTGAAATTACCCCACTCATGACCTTGAGTTAGTTGCAGTGGTTTTTGTTCTGAAGATTTGGCGGCACTATCTTTACAGAGCATAGTTTGACGTATTTAGTGATCATAAAAGCCTTAAGTATTTGTTCGATCAAAGAGAACTGAATGAGGTATAGGCGCTCGATGGAATTTTTTAAGGATTATGGGTTTCAACTTCAATATAATCTAGGCAAAGCTAATGTAGTAGCAGATGCTTTGAGCAGAAGTGTAGTTCAAGCTTTCTCACTAAGAGTTAGTGAATCTCTTTTAATGGAGCAATTTCAAAACCTAAACGTACACATGAATTTATTACTTGGAAAGATCAGATTAGGCAAAATTGTAGTGACTAGTGAATTTCTACAAGAAGTTAAGGATAAACAGTTGTGGGATCCTAGATTATGTCGAATTGTATTTCTTTTGGGCACAAATAGCACAATTGGTTTCAATCAAGATGTTGATGGTATTCTTCGATATCATGATTGAGTTTGTATTCTTAGAGGCACTGAGTTGAGAAGGAAAATTTTAGAGGAAGGACATAAAGGCAGCTTAAATCTCTATCACGGAGTGACGAAGATGTATCAAGACTTGAAGCAGATGTTTTGGCAGCCAGGTATGAGAGGTGAAATAGCCACATTTTTCAAGACTTATTTGACTTGTCGCTACTACATATTTCTCATTGGAGTTAAAGAATGTCTCTACTACATATTTCTCTAAGATAGAGAGCTCTACTTGCTGAAGCTTTTTGCATATTCTGTACGCATAATACTGATTTACATTGAGTTGTATCGATTACGTCTATCACTAGTTTGTCTCATCTCATTCATATCTTCTTGCAATCTTGTGCATTTGTTTATATTATATTATTTTTAATAGTTTATTTAGATATAAGCCTTATGACTTTTAAAAAAAATACCTATTTAGATGGATTATAGTTTATTTAGACATAAGCCTTATTACTTTTAAAAAAACATACCTATTTAGATGGATTATAGCTAATTTATAAGAAGCTTAATAACCTATTGAATGTCTCGATACTAAGTTGTTTATTTAGATATAAGCCTTATGACTTTTAAAAAACATACTTATTTAGATGGATTATAGTTTATTTATAAGGAAGCTTAATGACCTATTAAATGTCTCCATACGAAGTAAGCCATTAAAAAAGCTAATAAACCAAATTAGACTTTTAAAAAGGTCAAGTTAGACTTAATAAAAAGCCTATAACAAGTAATAGATTAGACTTAAACTTCAAAATTATTAGACAGATTAGACCTATTTATGTAAAATCTAGCCTAAACTGTCATATTTCTATCCCTCAACCACCCTCTACAATTGTAATTAAAATGGTAACTCTATCATTGAAGTAATAAATTATTTATGAATCATTAATATCATATAAATTTTAAATTTAAAAAAAATTGAATCTGATTTTAAATTGAAACTTATTTATTGAACTAAATAAATATGTAACCAATTATACTCGAATAATTAACGAATATAACTAAGCGTGAACTCGTATCCGTCCATATACATACAGGAACGTTGAAGGGGTGCAACATTCGCACACAGTGTGATGGGATCATGCGGTGCAATGTTTTCTTTTGCAGATTTTGGGCAAAGCATCCAATTCCTATTAATGATGTGTGTGAAAGTGCTAACGCTAAGCTGGCCAAGGGGTGGGGGGCCGAAGAGAAAAAGAAGCCACCAAGCGTGAGATCCGAGTCACTGAATAGCAGAGGCCCCTTTCATTGCTCTTCCCCCCAACGTACTCTTTAGCTGTTTTCCTTTATTAAAAAATATAATTATTATATCTCATTTCTTTTGTAGTCATTTTTCTATTATTTATTATTTCTTTTGTTATAATATGAATCATATTAAGTTTTTTATTTCCTGTTTATATATTCTTTCTTGTACTCTTTTAACGCTCCAAAACAGTCATTCTCAAAAAATGAATCAACTATATACATCATAGTTCTGTTTCTACTTCGTCAGCAGCAGTTGGATCAGTTGATGCATGACAGTATAGATCGCTGAATGCTGATGCACTTCCTGCCACAGAACGTAGCTGTCTGCCAGTGTTTTTTTATTATTATTTTTCTTTTAAATTGTTGAAACTCAGTCAATTTCATATTTCAAATCAACGTGAAAAAGATCGTTCATTCGACGAACTTTATATAATAATAATACTTGCCGTAGGGAAACGTATGTTTCTGTAGTTTGTCTCTTACAGTTAAATTCTTCAATGGATTGAAAAACTGAAGTACTAGGGATAATAAACAATTATATAAAACAGAAGAAGGTATGTTCATTATTTATATCATATATTTTTATAACAATTTTTACTATATTATTTTCTTTGGCTTTATTGTAAAAAAATTATTTTAAAAATAAATTTTTTAAATAGTATTTTTTTCTAAATTAGTTTTCAATTTTTTTTTATCATGTGAAACAATGTATTGCACTATATACATTTTTTAAAATAAATATTTTCCGATGTGTTGAGCTATCATTTATAAAAGAGTTGATATTTTTTAAAAATATATATATATATTATTGATAGAATAAGCAATACAAGACACATGTCAAAATTTGAACAAGTTTTGTCATTGCAAAAAGTTATACATATTTTTAAAATTCAAAATAAATGACCATACAATGTTGATAGGGTAGTACTCTTTTTTTTCTTTACCAAAGATAAAACTATTTTAGATGATAACACTTGATACAGCCTCTTTTCCTTTCTCTTCCTTCCTTTTTTCTTTCTCTTTCTCTTTTTACTTTTCACATTTTCATCTTATTGAAGCTTCTAGTCATCCCTTCTACTCTTTCTCATTCCTTGATAACTTTCTCCAAATTTTTATGCATTTTTATTATTGCTCTAAATTATATAATTAAATATTAGGTTATTAATAAATGTTTTCATTTAAGCATTTTGCATTAGTAAATATAAGAAATTAAAATTATAGGTGAGATAATTAAATTATATTTAATTTATTAATTATTATTTAAAATAACTTTTATTTTTATAATTATTAGGTTTATTAATTTAGGAGTTTAAAAAATTTCTTTGTTGATGACATGGATATAAATGGTTAATTTTATTTTATAATAATTGTAGGATTTGAAAGATTTAAATATCAATGATTAGGTTGATTAAATGAGGTGACTAAATAAATAATTGTTAATTTAAGTATTTTGCATTAGTAAATACAAGTAATAAAAATTATAGGTAAAATAATTAAGTTAAATTTGTTATGAATTATTATATGAGTGAATGTCCATATTCATAACTCCTCCTTATTCTTTGTAATTTACGATTTTGTAACTGTTTTGTTTAATTCTTATTCAAAAAGATACGATTTTTCAGTTATAGTTGTATGCCTATAAATATGTGTCTCATTTATATTGAAGATAAGTGAAATAAAATTAAGATTCTCTCTTCCTCTCTATATTCTTCTCTCTATTCTTCTTTGTAATTTTATGTTCATTTTATAACACGTTATCAGCACGAGACTCTAGTACACACTTTTCAAGAAAGGAACATTGTTGAATAAAGGTAAGATATTATTTCATTTTTATTTTTCTTATAGAAATATATCATTATTTATTTATTGTAATCTCAATTAAAATTGCGTGGACAAAAGATTTTTTATGAGTATACGTTAGAAGAAAAAACATTCTCAACTTTTCATGCACGTGCTCCTGCAGCAGAAATATCGTGAAAAATGATCCAAAAATATTCTAAATTTATTCTTGTTTCCTTGTGGCTGAATAAAAAGGTTTTGATAAAAATCATGAATCTCGTCTAATTGGCATTGTTTCATTCCCAGAAGTGAATGTAACAACTTGTGACTATTGTAACTATATACAAACTTACTTTCATGATAATAGTTATGGTCATGGTCGTTGCGATAATCAGAAATATATATTTTTCACACTTAAAGTGGAAAAATAGTTGTGACTATTGCAGTGTATGTTCTTATTGCTCCACCACAACGCACTAAGATGGGTCCTCAAAGAAAGTTAGGAATATATGTTGGCTATGAATCTTTATCTATAATAAAGTATCTTGAGCTAATGACAGGAGATTTATTCACTGCTCGATTTGCTGATTGTCATTTTGATGAATCATTTTTTCCTACTTTAGAAGGAGAAAATAAACATTTGGAAAAAGAGATAAGTTGGAATGAATTATCTTTATCTCATCTTGATCCTCGAACAAAACAGTGTGAACTGAAAGTTTAAAAGATAATTCATTTTTAAGGTTTAGCTAACCAACTACCAAATGTGTTTACGAATCCAAAAACAGTGAATAAATCATATGTCCCGGCTGCTAATGCTCCAATCAAAATCAATGTTCCGATTGGACAATCTAATGTTGCAAATCAATCTGAATCATGTATGAAGCATGGTAGATCTTTTGGTTCCAAAGATAAAAATCCTCGAAAAAGAAAAGGGACTAAGAATCAAGGTGACCAAAATGAGGATGTAAAGACTCCAGAAGAGTCATCAGACATAATTAATATTTTAGTTCTAGAAGAAACACAGGTACCTGAAAATGATGAAAATAAAGAGATCTCAATAAATTACGTCATGAATAGAATACAATGAAACTTAAATGAAGTCAATATTGATGATATTTTTTTATTTAATGTAGCATTGGATGTGATAACTGATATAGAGGATTATGAACCAAAATCAGTCAACAAGTGTAGACAAAGAAGTGACTGGGAAAAATGGAAAGTTGCAAGTGAGGAAGAATTAAAGTCGCTTACAAAGCGTCAAGTTTTTTGACCTATAGTTCATTGATGAACGAACTTTTCTTCATGTTGTGTTTAAAAGATTTGTCACAAATCCTCATCAAAATTTAAACAAATTATTGTAGTACTAAGGTTACCCTGGATTGTCTCCCGTGAACATTGGCTATTAATCTTTATTAAACATGTTGAAGGCACTAATTAAACAAGCAATTAAAATGGGGGTTTTGTGGTTTCAAATTAATATAAAGAGCAACAAGCAAACAAGTTTAATTAATTCAAACAATAGAAAACAGCAATCCTTAGTTCATCCACAAAGATTCTATCCTTATTCCACTCAAGATTTAACATTCATCCTCTCTCCCATGAATTAGGTTAATTTAACAAGCAAAAATTAACCTTATGGTCCTAACAAAATTACGCAATTTGCTAGGCTCTAATCCCTCATCCCAAAGTTACGCAACCTTAGAATTAAACATAGGATTAAGCAATCCCTACTTTAGAATCTCCTTAAAACAAATTAGGGTTAATTAAGCAATATCTCCCTCATTCACCATTAATTCAATTCAAGAGACAAGGAAGAAGTAATTCATGAGAAGAAAGGAATTATGTTATCATTAAAATCAAGGAACTCAAGAATCCATGTGAACTCACTAAGGATTACACAAAATTAGCCCTCCATGGAAATGGGGGTCAAAAACACAGTTGAAAAATACAGAAAACTTATTGGCATTAATGTAAAAGCAAGAGAAATGAGAAACTAAACCCTAGGTTGGACCCTTGGTTGTCACCCAAGGTTGTCCTAAGCTCTGGAAAATCGTCCTAATTAAGTAAGGAAGAGAAAAGGTACGAAAAATGTAAGAAATCTTCCCCTAATTTGGTGAAAAAAATCTATTTATACTAAGGTAGGCGCCCTCCAAAGTGATCACTATGAATGTACAGAGTAAACATGCGCAGTATCAATGAATTATGGGCTCTCTGGAGTGTTCACTATGAACTTTCATAGTGAACACGCGCATTCTGCACCCTCTGGAGTGATCACTTTGAACTTAGAAAGTGTTTACGCGCAGCTCCTGAAATTCTCCACTCTCTAGAGTGATCACTTTCTTTCAACTTTGAAAGTGATTACGCGCAGCTTAGTGGATTATGGGCTCTCTGGAGTGATTACTTTTAACTTTGAAAGTGATCACTTTGGTCCCTTTGCTGAAAGTAGCTTGCTGTAGTGGTTACTATCAATCTTGAAAGTAGTTACTTTCACCTCAAATTTCTCAAAATCCAATAATTCTTCAAAATAGGCTTGGGGATTTCTGCCACATTATTCAAATGATTAAAACATGTAAAATAAACTATCTAAATCAATGTAAATTAACCAAAAACTAAGAAACCTATATTATTTAGCCTAATTGGAATGTTCATCTTATTTACACTATCTAAGTCTATTCTTTTCTATAAAAAGTAATAAATGATGTATAAAAATTTAGTAAAAAGTGGATTCATCATTCGTACACCTGAAGATGTAAAGCCAGTCAAATATAAATGGGTTTTTGTGCGAAAACGAAATGAAAAGGATGAAATTGTGAGATATAAAGCATGACTTGTTGCCCAAGGTTTTTCGCAAAGACCTGGTATTGATTTTGAAAAAACATATTCACTTGTAGTGGATGCAAATACTTTTCGATACTTGGTCAGTTTAGCAGCAAATGAAGCACTCGATTTGTGATTAATGGATATTGTTACATCCTATTTGTATGGCTCACTTGATAATGACATTTATATGAAACTCCCTGAAGGTTTTAATTTATCAGATGCATATAATTCAAATTATAGAGAAGGTTATTCAATCAAGTTGAATAAATCACTTTATGAATTGAAACAATCTGGACGCATGTAGTATAATTGCCTTAGCGAATATTTGTTGAAGGAAGGATATAAAAATGACCCTATTTGTCCATGCATTTTTATAAAAAGATCTTATGATGAATTTGTAATAATTGCTGTTTATGTTGATGATTTAAATATCATTGGAGCTCTTGAAGAGATTTCAAAAACAGTAAATTGCTTAAAGAAAGAATTTGAAATGAAGGATCTTGGAAGGACAAAGTTTTGTCTTGGATTACAACTTGAATATGTAAAGAATGGAATTTTTATGCATCAAGAAACTTATACTTCAAAAGTGTTAAAACGATTTTATATGGATAAATCACATCTCTTGTGTACTCCAATGGTTGTAAGGTCACTAGATGTAAACAAAAATCCTTTCAAACCTCAGAAGCAGAATGAAGAACTACTAGGTCCTGAAGTACTTTATCTTAGTGCAATTAGAGCACTAATGTACCTTGCTTGTCATACACGACCTGATATATCATTTGTTGTTAACTTATTAGCAAGGTATAGTTCTTCACCTACAAGAAGACATTGGAATGGAGTTAAACATATATTTCGTTACCTTAAAGGTACAATGGATATGGGTTTATTTTACCCAAACAAATCTAAATCTGAGTTGATTGGTTATGCAGATGCGAGTTTTTTTGTCTAACCCACATAATGGTAAATCACAAACAGGTTATTTGTTTACATGTGATGGTACAGTCATTTCATGGCGATCTATGAAACAAACCATAACGGCTACATCATCCAATTATGCAGAAATTTTAGCATTACATGAAACAAGTCGACAATGTGTCTGGTTAAGATCTATGATTCAACATGTGCAAGAAACTTGTGGTTTATCTTCAGGAAAAATGACCCCAACAATTATATTCGAAGATAATGCTGCATGTATTACTCAATTGAAAGAAGGGTACATTAAAGGAGATAGAACAAAGCATATTTCTCCAAAATTCTTTTTTACCCATGATCTTCAAAAGAATGGTGATATAAATATTCAATAAGGTCGTTCATGTGAGAATCTAGCAGATATTTTCACAAAATCACTTTCAAGTAAAAATTTTGAACAACTAGTTCACAAGATTGGACTTCGTCATCTTGGAAATGATTGTCCACATGAGGGAGAGAATTAATACGTTCTGCACTCTTTTTTCCTTAGCTATGGTTTTTTCCCACTAGGCTTTCCTGGCAAGGTTTTTAATGAGGTAGCATGTAATAGCGTAAATAATAATATATTTTTCTTAGGCTTTTATCCCATCGAGTTTTTCTTCATTAGATGTTATGAAACATATTCTCAAATAATGGACATTCCAGGATGAGTGTTATGAATTATTATATGAGTGAATGTCCATATTTATAACTCCTCCTTATTCTTTGTAACTTACGATCTTGTAACTGTTTTGTTTAATTCTCAATCAAAGAGATACAATTTTTCAGTTATAGTTTTAGGCCTATAAATAGGTGTCTCATTTATATTGAGGATAGGTGAAATGAAATTGAGATTCTCTCTTCCTCTCTATATTCTTCTCTCTATTCTTCCTTGTAATTTTACATTCATTTTATAACAAAATTAGAATTATTTAATAGCTAGATTATATTATGAATTGTAAAAACTAGTTTTTAATTTAAGTATTTATCCTTAGTAAATATATTTTATAATAATTAAAGTTGACATAATTGTAATAATTTTTTTTGTTTATAATCATTAGGTTTCTTAAATTATGATTTTAAATAATAAATTTAAATATTAAATTAAAATTAATAATTAAGTGAGTAAATTAAAAATACTAAACCTAATAATCATAAAAAATAAAAAATTATTAAATTAAATTAGTAGGTTGATTAAATTAGGTGAGTAAATAATTAATTATTTAATAAACAAGTTTTTAGTAAATAAAAGAATAATAATTTTAGATGATATAGATTAATATTAATTCTTTAAATAATAAATATTAGATGAATTAGTATTTTTAGTGTAATTTCTTATTTAACTAATTTTTGTTAGTAAATATAAGAAGTAATAATTTTAGAAGACAAAGTTTATTTGTAATATTTCAAATTTTATTTTAGTCATTTTCTTGTATGTATTGTTCGATTTAAATATTAAATATTATTAAACTAATTATTCATTAATTTAATTTGGACGTATAATTTTATTATTTCTTTAAAAGTGAACTTATTCTCTTTTCTCATAATTTGTTTTAGATGGCTTTATCTTTGTTACAATTTTAGTGTACCAATGTGTTAATCAAAACAAATATAGGATGGGCGAAATTACTCAACTTTGAAAGTGAGAAAGAGTCAATTCATACCAACTAGCATGAAAAATGTTCCAATAGAGATTATACCTCATTTAGAGCTAGCTAATTTTGCTAGAGTTGCCCAATAGTTGCACTTTCTACTTGATCAACATTTGACAATCGCCTAGGTGAAAAGATGGAGGTGTTTGTAGGCAAGCGTACCTATCAAAAAGTAATAAAAGATTATAAAATAAATTTCTGAAATATAGTCCAACAAGGATTATTTTCAATTACTAAGAGTTTCTTAATTCAATTGTTTGATATTAAAGGATAAAAAAATAAAAACAAGGATTAAAATTAAATCAATTATCAATGAAATTAAGAGCAAGTTACGTAACACACTTCTTGATTGAACTTATAAGAAAGGAACCTAGAGCAAATGGGTTTACTCATTCAATCTTTTATGTATTCTTTTGTTTAACTCTAAATCTTATTTCTTTGTGATCACTAATCATTCATACAAAAACTATCAATACCCAATGATCATGTAATATTAATATCCATAATTGTCATGCAAGATATCAATTTAAGAAAGCATAAAACACCTATGAACTTATTAATTAATAATGATTGGGAGACAAAGAATTCTCATTTTCTCGTAGAGATCTATTAATTAATTGAGGTACGGTCGCTTGATGAAATAATGAATTATGGTTATGTTATAAGTGATCAATTCACAATATATAATTTTGTACAATAGGATAAACACTAATCACAGACGGAAATCAAACTTAGATTCAAATGTCAAAATCTTATAAATTCATGAACAAGAATTCACATGGCCCTAACTATGGATTTAGTTATTTATGCTAAAGAAAAGAACTAAAACAATTATAAACAAAGTCATAGTCAAAAAGGAAATAGCAAACTAGAATGTCCCCAAGGGTTGAGGATGAGATGAGTTTCCTGTAACACCCTTTTTTTATTTATTATTTGATAAATTGTTTGATATTAGGTGTTGTTGGAATATGTTTTAATTTGATTTAATGAGTGTTTAATGGAGGCTTGGTGCAAGGGGTCTCACTCAAGCGAGACAAGTCTTGCTCAAGTGATATTGAGCGCCTAAAACCACATGATTCCAGAGCATTCTCGCTCAAGCAAGATGGAATAAACTTGTCTCAATTGTTCTCTCGCCCAGGCGAGAAGATATTCTGCCTAGGCAAGATGAGTTGCTTAGGCAAGGACTCAAAGGAAAAATAACCAATTCTCTAGACCTCTTCTTGCTCAAGCGAGAATGACCTTCGCTCAAGCGAGAATATCAGAACACTGAAAAAAATTTCTCTGTCTAATTTTCTCACCTAGATGAGGATGACATCATTCAAATGAGAGCACGTGAGAATTTAGAGGTATTTAAGGGATTTCAATTTAGAAAACTTACATTCAATCCAAGAAACTATCCTTGACTCTTTTCTCTAAACCCTCTCTTCCCTCCTCCCAAAGAAATGCCTTTGAGCTACAAACTTGTTCTGAATCTGAGCTTGAATTTCCATTCTACTGAATCTCTAGTAAGTTTCTTGGAGTCTGACTCTTCAATCTCATCTCTATTTTTCTCTATTTTCTTTATTTTCAAAAGTATTTTTCCTTGTAATATGTAGGAAGACTTTGGTCATTGGGACAATCTCTTTCACTAATTTGTTCACAAAACTATCTATTTGACATAAAGAGAGCTCTATTCCATTACTAAGAACATGATGTGTTTGTGCTCATGAGAATGTTATTGTGTGTTTCTTGTTTGTAATTATATGCTTGAATGAAATATGTTTTCTTTGTCCTTGATAACTTGAATGATATGTGTGTTGACTATATATGTAAGTACGTTTTGGACTGAGTCCGGAGGTACTCGATCTTTGGCATGATTGATTGATATATGATATAAAAAGGTAACTTGAATAAAATAGAAAGAGCAAAAGGATGAAAAATACATGCTACCATAAAGTGACAAGTTTGAATTATTATGAGAAATGAAAAGAGAAAAGTCATAGTGACAATTGAAAAATGATAAGGATAAGTGTGGATAGTTCAGAAATACACTAGGAGTGAGGAAGATAAAGCAATTTTAGAAATCTTAGAGAAATGAGAGTGGTAAATATTTTTCTTTGATATACGCATGACTAATGAGAAGTAAAAGCACCACAGGCCCTCACTGTAACACCCTTATTTTTGTTATTTATTATTTTTGTATTGTATGTTAATTGTTAATGCATGTTGTTCAAAATTAAGAGAGTTTAAGATGTGTGAACTACAGGATTTCTTGTTGTAGCTAGATATGTCTCGCTGTAGCAATAGAGATCATCCAAAATTAAACTCTCTGGAGCCCTCTAGCAATAGCGAAAAGTGGATAAGGATGACCCAATAACACTCTTGCTATAACTAGAATGACAAATAGCAAAGGAAAAATATTGTCTGATTTTTTCGCTGTAGCGATAAAATGGCTCACTGTAGCGAGAGATAGCTTGCCTTAGCGAGAATGTCACGAGTTGAGAGGTATTTAAGGGTTTTCAACTTAGAAAACTTGGATTATAATCCAAGTCACGACCTCTCCTCTGCTCCCTCTGATTTCTCATTCTTCTCTCTCAGAAAATCTTCCTTAAACTTCAATCTTTCTTCGAATTTTAGCTTGAAAGTTCACTTCATCGTCTTGAAGTAAGTTTCTGGAGCTTAGTTCTTCGTTCTTTAGTTATTTCTCTATTTGTTACTTTTCAAAATGCTTTCTTTTATGATATTTAGAAAGAACTCATGTCTTTAAGCAAGATTATTCACAAATCCTTTCTAAACTTTCAGTTCAAGGTAAAGAGAGTTCTATTTTCCACTACTAAGATCATGATGTATTTTGTGCTCTTGAAAATATATTATTGTTTATTCTTTGTATGTAAATATGTGTTTGAGTAAAACTATTGATGATTTAGTTACCTGATGAAATGTGTTTTCTTTGTTCTTGATGACTTGAGTTATATGTGGTATCGACTATGTACGTTTTGGACTGAGCCCGAATGTATTCGACCTTCGACATGATTGATTGATATATGGTGTAAAAGTAGATTTGAATAAAGTAGAAATAGAAAAGGATGAAAATATGTTACCATGAAAGTGATAAATTTATGTTATGATGAGAAATGAAAAAGGGATAAAGTAAAATAAGAAATATGAAAGACTGCAATGATGATGAGAAAGGAAAGATCATAAGGATAAGTGTGGATAGTTTAGAGATACACTGGGGTGTGAAAGATGGAGGCGATTTTAGAAATCTTGGGAAAATAAGGGTGGTGGATGTTTTTCCTTTAAATTTTGTGCATAACTAATTAGAATAAAAGCACCACAGGCCACACACTCATTTCCTAACTTAAACCCCTAACCATACTTTTGCTAAAAAGAGCCGAGTCAGCATATGTTGTATTTGTGTTGCTGCGACTATCCAGCAACTATTTATACTAAGGAAGATCTCAAAGGATCCCAGGGACAATGACTGTGAAATTATGATATGTGTGATTGTAATAAGTGAGTTCTAACGAATTGATTAGTATTATAATACATCGACGGATGTAATTATAATGCATGTATTATAATGCATTAATGAATATGGTTATAACTCACGTATTATGACATATTACTCGATGTGAGAATGTTTAAGTGAATTCATAATATTAATAAATGTTGAAGACATATAAGTTTGATTGGAATGTATTTGTCATTTCTGATTGGCTAATGTGTTATTTATTTATATGTATGCCTCGACATTATTATTTACTCATGTTTCGGTGATGAGAAGAAAGACTCATTGATAAGTCTGTAATTAGGCCCTCTTTTACAGCCCATATATTCACATTTTACCTTTATTTTATTTGAGTTTTACACTAATTTATATATTAATTATACAGTTTGGTATAAAGAAACTGCAAGTGGATTTTGGGTGTATTCTAGGACCAAATTGATGGAAGATTAGAGTTTCGCAGCAGTCAGCATGCTCAGACCCATTCAATAAGCGTGGGGTGTTTTGAGCCCATGCACGGTCATGCTTAAGGCCTTACACGGCTATGCTCATCTACGGGAAGCCTAATTATGAATAGTTTTTAGGGTTTTCAAATCCTATAAAAGGGAAGATCTCATGCATCGTAAGGGAACCGTTTTGACATCTTGCCTTTGGCTCTAGAATACATTTGATCTCGTCTCTCTTGCACGTGATCCTTGGCACATGCTTGAAAAGACTTGGAGCTTCGAGCGATCGTACTTGAAGAACGGGAACACATCTCAAACTCTAGTTTGCTATTTCTTTTGATTATGGCTTTGTTTATGATTGTTTTAGTTCTTTTCTTTAGCATGAGTAACTAAGTCCATAGCTAAGGCTATGAGAACTATTGTTCATGAATTTAAATTTGTGATTAGATTTTATCCTATTACGCTTCTTTCTTAATCCTAATTAATTATATCGTCAGGCGACCGTACCTCGGTTAATTAATAGATCTATAGGGTAAAACGAGACAAAGGATTAGGTGGACCAAACCAATCTTTCTCTTCTAATCGTTACTAATTTAAAAAGTTCATAGGTTCCTTAAGTTTTCTCAAATTGATGTCTTGCATGACCATTGGGGATATTAATTTAGAGAAAAGAATATTAATATTGCATGACCATTGGGTATTAATAGTATTCATATAAATGATTGGTAATCACAAGGAAATTAGATTTATAGTTAAATAGAAAAATAACATAAAGGATTGAATGAGAAAACTCATATGCCCTAGGTTCCTCTCTGATAAGTTTAACCAAGACGTGCATTGTATTCCTTACTCTTAATTTTATAATTGATTTTATAAATTCTTGTTTTTAATTAATCTCGTATCTTTGAAGCTTAAACAATTGAATTAGGAAATTCTTAATAATTGGAAATCAATCCTTACGAGATGATATTTGGGAAACTTAATTTAAGAACCCTTTATTACTTCTCAATGGGTACATTTGCCCTCCAAACACTCATCCTTACTAAATATTTCAGGTAAGTAAGATGACCAATCCCGAGAGAAACATTAGATTAAAGGGTTGGTTTATGGATAATGACTAGAATCATCCTCAGTATTTTTGTGTGAAGGTAACTGCTCATTAGGACTATGTTATTTTTACTTTTGTAAATGATGCATATAAGTCCTAATGTAACTTGGAATTACTAATTATAATTATGAAACTCTTGTATATTAATGAAGTCAATACATATATATGTATCTTATTTAACTTGTAGTCTAAATTTATTTATTTCTTATTGTTTTACTATTGGAATATTTTGTAAGCCCAAGTAACGAAGATGAAAGTTTTAAATTTTCTCGAGCTTTGCACTAAGAATATAAGTAAATTTATCTTGTTTCCTATAAATCATGTTTAGTAATAAGAAAAAAAGACTCATCCTTATTAAATATTTCAGGGAAGCAAGATGACCACTTCCTAGAGAAACATTAGGGTAGAGGAAGGTTTTATGCTTAGTAGGTTATATTTTGTATTTAGAGAGTGGCAGCGGTTCTTTCATTGTAAATTTACTATAGATTATAATGATGAATTAGGTAATATATTTACAATAGAAATGAATATAGATTATAATATTCCTTTTGAGTACCCCATTCGTAGTAGGATTCAACACACAGTTAGTTAGCTTGTACATATATCGAGGAATGGTCTGGACGCCAGGTGCGACGAATTATTTGTACACCTTCTTCGACCACGACTACCTAGAAAGACTCACTCGTTCGAGCAAGTGACCAGTGCTGAGGTGGTAGCTGATACGGGGTGATCTTGGCGAGGACAAGGACCTATCCCCGGAAGAGTTAGCTTAGACAAAGAGATGATTTGAGGATGACGACTAGGATCGTCCTCAGTATTTTGGGGTGAAAATAAATGCTTATCAAGACTGAATTATTTTGATTTTTGTAAATGATGTATATAATTCCTAATGCACTTCAGAACTATAATATGCAATTATGAAACTCTTGTATGGTATATGTATGTATTTTATTTCAATTTTAGTCTAAATTTATTTATTTCTTATTACTTTACTACTAGAATATTTTGTAAGCTCGATTAACAAAAATGAAAGTTTTAAATTTTCTCAAACTTTGTACTATGAATATAAGTGAATTTATCTTAATTCCTCTTTTTAATATAAAATTATTCCTTAAATTGTATAAATAAAATAAAAATGATACATTGTCAGTCTTCAAGTATGATTGCTCAAAGCTCCAAGCTCCAAGATCTACCAAGAAAGTGATGAAAGAGATAACTCAGAGGCATGAAAAGGATGAGGTGGAAACAAAGGTAAAACACATGTAAAATAGTTTGCCTCAAATCGCTGCCCCAAGGTTCCTTTTAATAGGATTTGAAAATACTAAAATCTCTTCATAATTGGGCTTACTGCAAATGAGCACGACCGTGAAAAGGCCATAAGCACAACCATACATGTGCTTAAAGCACTCTCGTGCTAGTTACTGGAGTATGGATGTGCTGATTGTAGCGAAGCCCTATTTACCAATCAATTTGGACCCAAAATGCACTAGAAACCCAATTTTGGCCTTCTCATATTAATCTACATAATTAATATATAAATTAGTGTAAAACCCAAGTAAAATCATTATTATTCATCAATATATAAGTTATAAAAACATGTCAAAATACAAACTTATCAAGAGGCCTGGGACACACATGTTCCATATGTCGATGGAGAGAATATTACTATGCTTTAGGATATTGCTATTCAAATTGATGGACTGCCAAATATTGAACCTACATAAGGTAATTGGTCACAAATTATGGAAAATAGTCTTGGCATTAGACCATTACTCAAGGCTTTGTTGGGAGTAGCTTGAAACTTAGTTAGTTAGGCTAACACTTCACACACGTTGTGATGCATAACCATAATGCGCTTCAGCTTACCTAATTTTCTAGATCTTATATTCTGTGAGGCTTATTAGAGGAATTTTGCCGACAGATACTCTAGTAGTAGAGTCACAATTCAATACTTACCTTTATTGGAGGATTTCAACATCACCTAGTAGTACAATTGAGGATTTGTAGCTCCAGGATTCTTATATTGATAGTTGTACATGACAATGAACATTGACCAAGTTGCCATTAGAGGCTTAAATCTATTGCCAAAAGTTTCAAGCTTTTCCATGAAGGAGGTGCAAAATCTCATCTCCTTGTTTTGATTGGTGAAATGCTAAGAAGAGAAGATGAAAACCTTGTTTCAATATTCAAAAAGACAATCAACAATAACCTCTTCAACATGTAAGAATTGGACTAACAATATTGGTTCAATGGAGGTTGTAGTTTGAAGTTTTGGAGAAGGAAAGCTATGACAACCTTGCTTTATGTGTAACGCCTCGAATTTCGTAATGGTATTTAATTATTAATATAATTATGGAATTCTCATTGAATGTGCATTGACGTATGTGAATATATATGTATATGTGTAGATGAATATATATAAGTATAAGTGTGGATATTGACTGTGGATTGATAGATGGGTGTGTTTGAAATTGATTGAGGCAAAGTGTGTGCTATAGGAGCATTCTCGCTGTAGCGAAAAAGCCCTGGGCGTAGGACATGATTCTGTTGCGTTCTTGCTGTATTAAAAGGCTCCTCGCTACAGCGAGAAGAGTGTGCATTTTCGGATGCAGTCTCGCTGTAGTAAGATTCTACAGAAATCAAAGTGCAGAATCATTTTGAGATTTTCACTGCAGTGAGAAGGGGTCTCGCTGTAGCGAGAGTATCGCGACTCTTAGGGTATTTGAGGGGTTTAGGGTTTGAAAAATTCATTTTTCCACCTTCCGTCTCATTATCTTTCGATTCTCTCAATTCCAAGCCCTATTTCACCAATTAAACTGCTTCCAAAACCGTTTAGGAGCAAGATTGAAGGTTGGAATCTTGTTTGGAATGTTAGGAGGTAAGTATTATGAGTTAGGATTTTGATTTTCATCCCTTTCTTTCATTTTCTCGATTTCTCATGGAGTTCTCCATGTTTTTAGGACGAAAACCCGTGAGGGGAGCATTTTCATTCTAGATTGTGTTGTGGGTCTTTAATCCATCTATCCTATCTCTTTGTACTTAGAATTTATTCATAGTGCTATGTATTGGAATGTGGTTGAGAAAAAACGTAGAAAAATGTATATTTGGATGAAAATGATTTGTTTGTAGTGAAATTGAGATAGAAAGATTGTATGGAATATAATGTGGTTGATGTTAAATAGTGTGTATGACGAAATGGTTTGATTGTGATTGGATCATAATGGGAACTTTGTGTGGAATACAATGTGATTGATATTGAGTATGATGTGTGGTGAAAAGTTGGTTGCAATGTGGTTGAAATGTGTGGACATGCCATTGGTTGATAATAAATAACGTGAAATGATTGAAAATACGCGTGAATGGCATGATGATTATTTTTGAATATGTTAGAAAACTATGAATGGTTCAGCGATATACTGGAAGTGCGAAATATGGGGGCAGTAGATATACCTTAGGGAGGAGAGGGTGGTAGTAACACCAACAGTGAGCGTGGGTGCACCACAGGCCACACACTCTCCTCCGACTCAGCCTCTGACTAACACCTTTGCTTGGGGGCCCAGTACCGCGCACGATGTATCTGTTGAGCGTGGGTTATCCGGTGACCATCCACGGTGTGAGACTGAGTAAGTCCCTAAGGTTGAAGGCATTAGGAAAATTGTTATCACAGTGCCACAGTGAGTGTGGCTAACGTATAGTGAGCGCATGTGTGTTTATGGATTAATTGAAGGTGCAGCAAGCGCACCCGTGTGTAAATTGATGTGACTTGTTGTGTATGTTGATGTAATAAATTGATTTATGGTTGTTCAATTAATGAATTAAATTATATCATGAATTATGTTAGGAACATGTTGAATGTGCAAGGTGAGTCTCTATGCTTGTGTATGTGTGGTAGTATGGAGTACTCACCCTTACATTTATTTTTCAGGTGATCAAGACGATCAGTATCAGGCTCAGTAAAAAAATGGATGAAATTGCTATAAGACTTAGAAAGTTCATTTTTGGAAACTACGATGTATTTAAATTAGTTATGTAGCAATGACTTGATTCAAAATTTACAATCCATCCTTATTTTGAAATACTTTATTGAACTATGTATTGGGAACCATTTGAATGAAATTTTTACTATTCTCATTTTATTGCAAAATTAATTTATATAAAAATTAAATTAATGTGTTACATTATGCATGGAGAGGGAAGTGCTCTTCACAGTGAGAAGGGAGAAGTGAGAACGGAGAAAAGGTCGTGAAATGAAACTTGGTTTTGCCACCTATCTTTCCTTTTCTTTTTTTTTACATGTAAGGGTATTATAGGGTTTCCCTCCTCATTTAAACCCAAAATTACCATTAGGCCAAGGATGGTTTTGCCACCTATCTTTCCCTTCTTTTTTTTTACATGTAAGGGTATTATAAGGTTTTCCTCCTCATTTAAACCCGAAATTACCATTAGGCCAAGGAAGAAATAGATGTTTTGGGGTGTTAAAATTCAAAAAAACTTGCTAGGGTTTGAACTTGAAACCTCCAACCTTACTATCACTACACCACCTTCATTAGTGTGTATTAAATTTACAAATCAAATCTAGTGAAGGGATTTTTTGAACAATTTAAAGTATTGGAAAATTCCATCTTTCAAAAAAATTCAAACAGGTATTTAGAGAAAAATTATTTTAACAAAATAAAAATAAACACTTTTATCTCAAAACTTCTTTAACTAAAATCTTAAAATTTTGTAAAATACATTGAATTACTTTTTAAAAAATAAAATAAAATTACGCTGACACACATGAATATAGAGAGAGTAAAACTCATGATGTTATATTAACCAAATAATCTACGTTTAAATGAATGAAACATTGATAAACAAATAAAAATCAGAATAATAAAATATTTCATTTTAAAACACAGAAAATAAAGAGAGAAAATTAAATAGGTACTTATAATTTTAGAAAAGACCAACTTTATTAGCACAAAAAAGAAGAAAAAGAAAAGATCCACGAAACTAATTCATAATTTAAAAGATATTTAAAAAAAAAATTTAATTCATAAAAGCGGTTAGCATATATATGCTCTTCAAGAGCAACTCTAAGTTGTAGTCAATACATAATATATTTCAATTTTAAATTACATAGTTTAATTCATTAATAACATTAAATATTATAATTTTAAAAAAATTATTATTTTATTTGTATTGTTAAATAAAATAATACTGAATAAATTAGGATGCGTACGTTTTTATTTTAAGGCAAACCAAATCCTTTGATGACCAGCGTTAGTAACACATTTTTTTTTATAAACTATATTATTATTTAAAATGTATTAAAATTATAAAATTAAGTTATACTAAATAAATTAGGAATGCGGTTCATATAATTTTATTTTTAATAACTTTTAGTTAATAATAAAAAATGTGTTAGAAAAAATATTTTATTTGTGTTGTTAAATATTTCATCCATTCTTTACATGACTTTAGTCCGCAATGTAATTTTACTTTTAAATATTTCTTGTGGTTTACATTTTAACAAGTTTTTCGTTTAATTTTTAATCTTTATATTTTCATGAATTTTTTTTAAATTTTTGTCTTTACTAAAAGATTATCATGTACTAATTTTTTATTGAATCACATTAATAACAGAAATTAAAATTAAAATTTATAAAAATATAAATATTAATATATATATATATATATATACATATATTCCAAAAGATTAAAATTAATAATTCGCTAAAAATATGAGAAAAAAATAAATTTAATTCTTTAATTTTATAATCAGTCGTAAAAAAGAAAATCCATAAATTCCCGTAGTCGATTTCTTTCGGCGCCATGTTATTGCGTTAACATGAGGCACAAATTGCAATTGGCATATTATATGAACGTAGATTGAAGAAGTAGACGATAAAAGTTGTTAGAGGGAAGACAAAAGAGGGTAGCTCGTGAAATGTAACGTATGAGGAAACCTTGTTCCTATGTAATAATCTGTGAGCGTAGTTTTTGGTTTGCTCTCACGGGAATCCAGCCACCCCTCTCACGTGTCTCTCTCTCTCTCTCTCTCTCTCTCTCTCTCGACTTGACCTGGCTGTTTTCTACGGCGCTGCCCGTTTCTTCACAACCCACTACCTTTGGTCGGTGCTTCCATCTCTAGCAAGCTAGTTTCTAGCTGTGAGCTTCATACTTATTATCACTGATTACACGTTTCAGAAAGATTAATTTTTTTTTACAAATATAGAATCATTTATTTTTATAAAATTCTCTCTAGAATTCTAAGAAAATTAAATTCTATAAGAGTTAATAAAAAATGTTTATTTCTCTGAATTAAGTTAAATCAAATACGTAATATCAGAATCGAATTTTATGGTTTTTCTTGCCGACTTGGCCTTATTTATTTTACAGTTAAAAAAATATCTCAAATATATTTAGTAATTTAATGTACCAAAGAAACTCACATTTAATAATTTAAGTTCAATTTCAGTAAATTAATTGTCTTCAATTTTAAATTAAATGACACATAATTTCTAAAACTGAAAATTAGGTTTTCTAATGTTAGAAAGGAAACTTTCATGTATATTGTATTTCAAAGTTCAATTGTTTAATTTAGTGTTTAAATATATTTTATTTTTAAAAAATTTATATTCAAAATTTATTTTTGTGATTAACAAAGTTGAAATAAAAGAGTAAAACTAAACTTTTTTATCTTTTCACGAATGAAAAGTTTGTTTAAACCTATTATTACTGTATTGATAAGTTCCTTTATGACAAAGCTACCCGGAAATCAGAGACTTGTCCTCAAGAATTGTGCTACTGCAAACATATATAACATGGGAACTGAACGCTGATGCATAGCGATCTCAAAGTGAATCTCTCTTTGTTTTTCTCATACATGTATTATGTATATTGTGGTTCTCCTGGTTCCCAGAAAGGTATTCTATTCTATCAACTAAGCTACAACAAGACAGATAAATAAATGGTTGATCACGACCGTTAAAGTCCTGTTATAGATTGGGTATCTTTGCAGTTTCAAGAGCTTTCACACTTAGTACTTCCTTCCGTTATGTCAGGCTCAAATATAGTAACAAACGTCAAGTAGACTGAATTCAAATGTGATAAAAGGTTATTCTTTTTATCTCTCAAAATCAAAGGTACATTGTATGAGGAAATTTGGAAAGGGTAATAATTTATTATATACGTAGCCATCTATATTCCATGAGTGATGGGAATTTTCATGCCTAAAGCATTCATCACCAATCATCGGGTCATAATTATAAAGATGTATTCATTTTATTATTATTTTTATAAATACAATTAAATTTAGTTTTTGTTTTTTTACAAAATTGTCTATCGATGTTAATCTTTATAATTCTTATTTTTTTTAAATTATTCTTATTGTTGCTCACTAAACATAATGTAATATATATCTAAACATGTGTTATATAAAATATTTTAATACAATCGTTGATGTGACATAATAAAAAATTGTTATGGAATAACGATAAAGATGTTTTTTTCTTAAAATAAATTTCTGAAGTATAAAATTAACCAAAAGCATCATGAAAGACCGAAGCTAAATTAACCGTAGATTAAAAATCATATCTAAGCATAGTTAAATCACGATCTTTGAGTCAAGAAGTACCCTGTCTTACGGTAATAATATTATTGTTAGTTATTATTATCATTATTGTGCTGTGCTTAAGATGATGAGGTTTGTTTGCTGTTGTATGATCTTTTCTAGTTGAGAAAACAAAATCTGGGTCTGAGTTTCAATCAATCACCTTCCTATTTATAGCTGAGCAAAACTTTATAAGGACATGTATTATTTTTGCCCAATCTGTTGCACAATTAAGTGACAAAGCAAAGGGTTGAGGTAGGGGCCATGTATCATTGATTGATAAAGGAGCAGGGTACCTGCAGCCCAAAACAGAGCACCGGTTTATTGCAATTAACTAAAGTTAATGATGTGAGATAAGCTAGATTAATGAGTTCGGGAAATATCACACGTGTGAGCTTTTTTTGGGCTCTTCAAAGTAAGTTAGAAAGGTGCATTTAATCTTTAGTTCAAAAGGGACGTTTCAAGGAAAGAAATAGACAAGGTATTGACAGTGTACAGAGCTCGCAGTGCTGTTGTACTGCTGCTGTTGTGTTCCTTTTACTGATTCAGTTCTTCCCACCCTCTCCTACTACTACCGTGTTCTCTACTTGTACTGCTCCTATAGATTTTCCCTGTTCCTGTCTCCACTGCCCCCTATTTTACTCAGAAACTGTTTTCTGAATAATAATTTTTTCTGTTCAGAAAATTCTTTGTAGACTATGAAATGTCATAATAATTTTTATTTTGAGATATATTTTTTAAATTCATATGTCATAAAGATAATAAAAATGTAAATATTTAAATAATTACATATTGTCCTATATAACGCTATTTTTTTAATGTTCAAATAATAAAAGTGACTCTATTGTAATATTTCTTAAATTCTAACTTATATACCATCTTAATAATGAATTAAATATTTCAAAAATGTCGCTTACACACCATTCAAACGCTTTCATCACATTCCAACGAATGTATACTCTCTTAAGGGAAGAGAGAGAGGGAAAAAAAAAAGGAAGAAAGAAAATGATAACTATGATATCACTATATATAAATATATAAAGCAGATGAAAGATGTACAAGATCGATAGATGTAAAAATTGTATGAGGTGTGGAAAAAATGGGTTTTAACATTCAAAGGAGTACATATAAATTTGATAAGAAGACAGAAACAGGAAAGAAAGATTAATCTTTAAATTTATGGTATCTAAACATTAATACATATTATTTTCATAATATGAAATTATTTTTTTGTTAACATTTTCGAAATAGAATGTTTACAAACCAAAGAGCTTAAAATCTGTAACTTGTGTCGTATTTATTAAAAAATTCATGCACATTAAAAGGTTTAAAATTATTTAAACAAATTAACATCACAAAGAATAATTCTACGGATTTCACATGATATATATATATATATATGCCTTCATAATGTTTGCCTCTCCTTTTTTTTGAAATGTGAAATGGGTGGAAGGATGAAAAAGATAAAATAAAATAAAATAATAGAAAGAGAAAGCTCGTGAGATATTTGTAAATGATATGTTGAAAAAAAAATAGAAAAAGAAAAGGAACGAAGACGTGAGAAGAATATTTGTAAATAATATTTAATATTTAATATTTAAGGAATAACGAAGGATATAAATAGAAAGAGATATCATGTAAAAGTATAAAAATATAATGAGAAAGACGTGAAAAAATTACCAGATATGTTTTTATAGATGGGGAATAAAACATTAATTTTTAACAATAAAACAAGAATGATATTTTGGTCCACTTAAAATGTTTGTGGTTAAAAATTTGCCAATTATATGCAAACAAAAGTGTCAAAATCCACGTATAGGTAACTTAAAAGAGAAAGAAATGGCTTGCATGTATGACGAAAAAGTTTGTTAGACATGTTCCGGAGTGAGAAAATAAAGCTACCTTACTAATTATGCAACAAAAATTTACAAGTCAGTATTTGCTCCTTGCAGTGACTTCTATTTTTCTCTCTTTCTTTTTCCTGGTACATAAGGATATTATGTAGTCAAAAACCTCCAGAGACTAATTATTTGAAGTATAAAAATTATCAAAATAATTTGTCTTTACTAATAATTTCTTTTTAATATACTCAATTAATAATCGCAATATGACAGATATATGTGCACAATTATTTATGGACTACGTGAGACTTTTGCTTTTTGTTGTGACTTGATTAGTTGATAATAATTGCTATTCATCAAATTTGAGTAAACACTCGTCATTATCTATATCTATAAAATTAATTATACTTACTTATTATCTTATGCATTAAATTTTGAAATGTATAAAGTTATTTTTATGTACGTAACTTCATTTACTTATTACTTTATGCATTAAAATTCAAAACTTATAAAATTACTCTTATATGCACTCACTTATAAATTGAAATTATATTTATTCATACTTATTTATCTAATAAAAAGGTAAGTTTACATATTTAAATAATTTTATTAATTAGTTTAATATAATATATAGTTTCATATATATTTCAAAAATTAAAATATACGTTGAATGTGAATTATTGTTTTATATTGTATATTATATTATTAGAGTAAATTTCGAAAGAAAAGATAATTTTTAGTACATTAATCTTTTATTTTCTAAATTTTCATATATTTTAAGGAAGGACTTCTTCTCTACCTATATAAGTCATATTTACATAACTTTTAAAGACTTCTCACCGTTCTTTTTATTGTCATATTTTTTCTTTGTATTTTGCAACAATGTTAGCAGTCAAAAATTACCTATCCACGTAAGTACATGTGTTTTCAAGTTTGATATTTTTTATTTTGTTTCACTAAATTGTGTTATATATTTTATTTTTTTTAAAATAAGCATAAAGTATTATTTTTAAACTATATAATGTATTGAATCTTATTTTTAATTGATTAATTTGTATTAAATCTTTTATTATTTTCTTATATTTATCACAAGTAATTATTTATTTTTATATTTCCATGATGTTGTAGGAGAACGACAAGTTTCAATGAAGATAAATGAATTTTTCTTAACGATCTGAATTCAACAATAGATGAATGAAAAATAAAAGTGTGAATATCACAACTGTGATATTTAATTATAAAAAATATGAATGTATGTATTATAGGTAATATTTATATTTCCACATCAAGATCAACAAAGAATTATGTCAATATTGACATACCAGAAGTTAATCGTTTTATAGATTCATTTAAGTATTGAAATTATTTAAAATATGTCTGTTACATTAATTATTGCTAATTGTTTACTTTTTATTTTAACTATATTTTCAATTATTCATTATCACTTTGTTGAAGAGATTTTAATTATATGCATATTGCTCACAATGTTGATAATACAAGATCTACTATTTTTACTAAGTTAGGAAATTTCAAAAACATATCTAAAATCTTAATAATGGCAAAATCAAAGAGTGATATAATAAATTTAATTTCTCTTATACTTTGTTTTTCTTATTTAAGTTTTAAATTAATTTTTTAATTAATTTTCAAAATATCGTAATTGGTTATATTATAACTGTGAACGATGTATTGCTTAAAAATGGTCTGTATTATATTTCTTGCTCTATTGTAAGAAGAAAGTTTCTTTCACAACTACAGATTTTAGATGTGAATCATGTCATAAGGTATTATATTTCTTGCTCTATTGCAAGAAGAAAGTTTCTTTCACAATTATAGATTTTATATGTGAATCATGTCATAACTACGTAGTGTATCCAATGATAAGATAATTAATTTATCACTATGTATTCTAATTTTTAAATTTTTATATTAAAATAAATTGAATTATATATTATTGCCTTAATTTATTTATATTACAGGTTTCGTCTTGAGCTTGATGTTAAAGATTTTACAGATTCAACTATATTTGTCTTATTTGATAAAGTTGTTGAACAATTAGTACAAATAAAGTTAACAGATCTTATTGCAATATCTGAAATTGTAAGCAAATGTGTTAATTTCTAACTTTTTATAAATAAAATATATTAAACATATAACTATTTTTATGTGATAATTTTTTTAAAGGTAATGGTAAAGTGTTAAAGTTGCATCCACAACTTTTAAAGATTATTGACACTTCACATATTGTTCAAATAAAAATGAGTACCGACTTTGAAAGTCGTGAAAAATAAAGTTTCACTGCAAATAAAATTGTAAAGCCAATAATGAAGGTAATATAGAAAATTAAATTGGAGTTTCATTACTTTCATTTATAATGTTTATAATACAATGATGAATAACTTTATTTTCATTGTTTATATTTACATATCGAAAAGGAAAAAGGAGTAGACAATATAAATGCAAAAACAAAAGAAAATGATTTGACAATAAGTTATCACATATATCTCTAACCATAGAAACACCAAATTTACCAAAAAAATGAGAAAATTAATATATAAATTATAAATTTATAATGTATTATTCAAATTTCTTATATTAGTAATTTATATTTGATATTTTCTTTTAGGTTGTAACTTAAGTAAGACGAAGCAAAAAAAATTATAAACAAAAGACAACAATGGAAGATTTAGAAAATTGAACCATTTTTATTACAGTATTGTATAAATACTTTTAATATTATGTAGAGTATAAAAAGTAAAATGTCACCAAACATTTAAGTCTTTTATAAAATAATTTTGTTATTTTATTATATATATCTCTCTTATTTTATTATTATATATATTATGTATTAACTTTATTCTTAGACAAATCTTGTATGTGATTCATAAATTTTATATTATATTAACATCTATAAATTTAATTAATATAAAGATTAATTTTTGTATTAAATATAACAATTCTTCTCTTTTAGTTTCTACCTAAATCTTAATTAAAAATTTTTAACTACTCTTTTTTTCTTTTCTATTATTTTAATTTTTTTAGAAAATAATTTAATAGAAACTGATATATCAAAATTATGTATAACCTATTAACATAGACAATATTTTATTTATATTTTATATTAGAATAATTATGATAAAAATTTAATTTTTTTTAAATTAAAAAATTAACAATATTTATACTTAATGATTTTGCTGCAATGTTTTTTATAAAATGCTATAATGATGATAATAAATTTAAAACTCTTCAATTAAAACTAATTAATTATAATAATTAAAATAAATTAAAAGTTACTAAATATCATAACAATGAAAATGAATACGATTTAACTGTTCTATTTTCATATTTAATAATTTTATATTATAATAAAAATAAGTAAAGAAAATATAACGTTTTAATTTTAAATTAAGTTCAAATGTTGTATTTAATTTATATATATATATATATATATATATATCATTTATTTTAAAATTTTATGAGTATAAAGTCTAAATCTTTACAACTATTAAAAGACTTTAAATTCAAGAAAAATAGTAGTGTTTAAAATGATAAAAATATTTTTTTATATTAACATATCAAATTATATTTATTTATTAGAATTTCATATTCTAACTATATGATTATTTAAAATTTTTAGATTGGAATATAAATTCTAATACTTTTGAAAATTTTTATGACAATTATAAACGCAAAGAAGAGTGCTTCATAATAGAAAAATTTAGTCATTTTGTAAATTTACAATTAGTTTTCAAGATATAAATTAAAATGCAGATATTATACATAAAAATATGAAATCAGTGCAAATTTTTTTATTAATATAATTATTTATTATGTTATATTCTTAAATTATATATTTTTAATTAAAAAAATTAAATCATGTTCACTAAATATTAACCTCTTTTTATAGAATTAGATAATGTATGAGAGATTGACAAAAAATATATATCTAAAAATAAAAATTAAATATCTAATTTACTATATTTGCATCAAAATGGTTAGAACACATTTATTTTCTAATGGCAATATAATATTTTAATGTATTTATATTAAAGTTACATTTATATATCTTTAAAATAATTATATACTTTTTTTACTTATTTTAGTTCAATCTATGTGTTTTCTTTTATATAGCATTTTAAATTTATTTTTTAAATTTTATTTAAATTAATATTTGTTCTTTTAATAAAATTTTTAAAATATTATTTTATTATTAATTTAGTTTATAAATATATTTATTTTTATTAATTCTTAATTAAAATGATAAATAATAAACAAACTGTATTAATTATTTTTAAAAATTAAAAAAAATTATATAAGAAAAAATAATAAATTTATTATTTTAATTTTATAATCCAAATAACATAATTTTACTATACTTAATTGATTATTAGATAAAATTAATTTATTTATAATGTCAATCAATATTAATTCTATTAAATTATCAAAAAAATATAAAATAATTTAATCATTTAAAAAAAATTCAATTCCATATTTTTTTATCAAAAAGTAAATTTCCAAATTCAATATATATATATTATATGATTATTAATTTTTATTTATAATACTTTTGTATAATAATTTTATTTATATATAAAAATTTTAATATATTTTTATTTTTAAATATTAATATATAGTTTTGTGTATATTAATATTTAAAGACAATTTTTAAACTTTCATACATTAGATGAATTAATATTTTATTTTTTTATATATTAGTCTGATAGGTTATTTTTAAAAAACATGATATCACGTTTTAATAATTATATAAAAATTTTATTAATAATTTTAAATTATAATTATAAATAGATAATTTATCATATAAATTTAATTCAAGAAGTATAAACAAATATATAAATAAAAAATTATAAGACCTTTTATTTAAATTTTATAACATATATTAATAAATTTATTATATTTAATAATTTATAATTATTTATTTAAAATTTTATAATAATAAATAATTTATGATATCATGAAACAATATAAATTTTATTTTTACATTTTAAAAATAAAATATTTGTATGTTATTTTATTTTATGCTAAAAAAATACTAAATTATACATATTTTAAATAATAATTTATTTTAATAAATATTTTTTTTATTATATTTAAATTATATATTTTATATTTTAAAATAAATTAATTTAATAAAAAAATCATACAACGCACGGGCATATTTTTTAGTTAATAATAAAGATAAATTTAATTGTAACTTTTTACATATTTTTTTATTTATCAATAAAAATTAAAATCTATTTTAATGGGTTTATATAGACAATTTATGAAAAACAACTTATGAATCACATAATATTTTAATTTATTTCAATAAATTTTTAAGTTTAATTTTATTACACTACTAGTAAAAAATCTTTACACTTATATTAATTAAATTATATCATAAATATAATTTTTATATTATTAATTATAAAAATTAATAATTGTTTATGATATGACAGTTCATGATTAGATGAGTACAAAAAAAAATTACACTCTCAGTAAATTTAAATTAAATTTTGAATATTTTATAACAAATTATTTTAAACTTATCTTAAATAGATTTTATAATGTAAATCATTATTTAGAAATACTTATTAAATATACATTTAATTAAATTATATATCTAAAACGCTTTAAAGTTTTATCTTAAATATAACAATCTATGTCTAATATTAATAATATAAAAATTCAAATTTTAACTGATAAATAAAGTTAAAAACACCTAAATAACTATAACTAATTTATTTATTTTTTAATATTAACCGTGTGAAGGACGCGCTTGCTTTCTGCCTAATCGTTTTGTTTTATACTGTGGTAGTGGATTACCTTATACTGCCAGAACAGTTTTGGATCATCTACGTTACTCGTTTATGTTCTCTCTCCCTCTCCCTTTCTCATTCTCTCTCCCTCTCCCTCTCCCTTTCTCATCCTCTCTCCATGTTCTCTCTCTCTCTCTCTCCCTCTCTCTTTCTCATTCTCTCTCCTTTTAGTATATATGATAACCTTTTTCTAGTGAGATCTGAAAAAGACCTGTTAGCTCACCTCATACATATATCATTTTACCAATTCTGAATCATCTCTTTGATGAGAATCACAGGCACCCATCAGCACTCAAGACCCTCCCTTCCTTCCATTTTCCTCTTCCACCATGCATGAAACCATTCAATTGATATAGCATTTATTTTCCACCCTACATAGTTCCTCCCCCCCTCCCCCCCCTCTCTCTCTCTCTCAATGATGCCGCCAGATGACATGCCTGTGAAACCAGCAACAGCCAAAGACCCAGAGATTCCAGGTTCTTCCGGAAACAGAAAATCGACAAGGCCAGCACCAGAGCAAGGCCTAAAGTGTCCAAGATGTGACTCACCCAACACCAAGTTCTGTTACTACAACAACTACAGTCTCACTCAGCCAAGGCATTTCTGCAAAACATGCCGAAGGTACTGGACTAACGGTGGAGCCTTGCGTAACGTCCCCATTGGCGGTGGTTGCAGGAAGAACAAAAAGATCAAATCTTCAACATCAAAACTACTCACATGTGACTCCAAAGACTCTGGTTCTTCTTCAGAGCTTGGTGGCCTTAGGTTCCTTCACTCTCTTTCACCTTCCATTGATTTTCAGCTTGGTGGGTTACCCTTCCCTTCAAGGATTCATAACCATCACCCTCCAACTCCATCCACTGGTGTCTATAACCAGTTCTCTTCTTTTGGGGATGTTTCAGTCACAAGTGCTTCACCTGGCTTTCAACTTGACCCTTCTGGTTCTGCTACCACCTCAAATTCTTTGATTGGTCTAAACTACCCCTTTCCTTCTGGATTCAATGGTGCAAGTCCAATGAACTCTATGAACGTTCATAGTAGCCTTGCTTCTTCAATTGAGTCATTGAGCAATATAAACCAGGACTTGCACTTGAAGCTACAACAGCAGCGATTGGCAATGATTTTTGGTGGGGACAGCCAAAAAGCTGATAGTGGCGTTTCACTTTCTCCACCGGTTAATAGCATTGGGAATCAGAATAAGTTGCAACCCGTTTTTTTTCAGAACCTTGAGATTTCCAAGCCAGAGATTTTGCCAGGTGGCAATGGTTTCAGAAAGGGTGGTCCAATTGAGGACACACAAACCGAATGGTTCTTTGGGAATTCTTTTTCCTCAGTGAATCCTACAGCAACAACTTCCAGCAGTGGAGGCAATGGCCACGATGGTAATAATGCAAACAACAACTGGAGTGGGGTCAATGCTTGGGAGGATTTGCAGGTTCAGCAACCATATAGTGCTTTGCCCTAGATATATGAGGAAAGAGCTACACCCATTTTCAATCATGGAAGGAAAATGGAAGAAATTAATAGCTAGGCCAACTTTATAATTGTCTTGTAAACCCCTTTTAGGTACAAGTTAATTAGTTATCTCTTCTTTTTTATGTTGCCGTCAAATCAACAAAGAATTAGGAAAATTTAAGATCAATAGCGTTTTGTCCTTAAATTCATATGTGTTTATATATATACTCATCAATTTGAGTTAGATGTTAATGAATTTAATTGTCTCAAATTTTAATGAATGTTTGATTTAGATATATGCTTGTGTTGTGCCCTCATTTTATCGTTGATGTAGATCCACGCTTATTATTAGTAATCAATAGAAGGGAAGGAAATTGGTGCTTCTGTTACTTACATACACTTCATGTATCTGAAGTTGATGCAATTCAACAAAAAGAGAATTGGGATGGCTTTAAAGGTTGGGTATTGAATTATTGATCTATTTGATGAACTGGAGTTTTGTCTCTACATGCATAGCATTCTCTCAATAGCCTCATTCCACGAAAGGGGTCGGTGATAAGTTTACCGTTTCACTCTATATATCTTTGGGATCTGAGATGGATTTTTGGACTGTTGTTAATGGAAACCTGGGGACTTTATAATGCTATTATACTATACCTTTTAATTTTTTGTATTTAATTGATAACAGAAAACTCATACACCACAGTGTTGGCGTGTCTCTCTCTGTCTATCATCAGAGAACTGAGTCTCAGGCTCCTTCAGTTACTGATCAATGCAATATGCACAAAACACACCACAATACTGGGTGTAGCTTTTGCTGGTTAATTAGTCTGCAGTATCAAAAAGCCTCTGTAGCCTTACTCTCTCTCTCTCTCTCTATCCTAATTTCACTCCATCTATCAATGTTACTAAGGCTCTTAATTCGCAATAATTAATTGCAGTGTGGTGTGATTTGGTGTCTGAAATGGTGGTGGTTTGAAAGTAAGTTTAACGAAACACTATCAACGTTTTAATGAGGTAGAGAGAGAGAAAAGTGTGGCATCTAAAGCTTAGGGTTTGTTATTATTATTATTATTTTAGAAGAAAACAACAAAATGGTTATGTTTAGCTTTATGATTGTTGGAGAGTGAGCCCTCAAATCCGTGCTAAATGCCACTGAGCATCAACTCTCGTTGCCATTCTGTATCTGTATCGTGTCACAGAACGGGAAAGGGAAAGCAAAGCAAAGTAGGAATTGAAGGATTGCTTTTCCCTGCTTCCCTCTGTCATCTTTATTCCTTACTTTCACAATTTGAACGAAGGAAAACAAGAGACCCCACAAATGCTTAAAAGATTAAATAAACATTCTTCTTTATCCCTTTTATTTATATATAGATAGATAGATATTATATGTGTGAATGCAAATAAAACACTTCCCCCTGCATGGTAAAACGTTATTGAAGGAATAACATTACTCTTAATTAAATTTGGTACACAAAGTTGTGAGATGTGCCTTTTCTAAATGAATGAGTCTATGCTTTCAATTCTCTAGGCAACTAAAACACAAGGCCTTAATCAATCGTCTTCGTTAGACAAGTTAATGGGTAACACCATTCCCTTGCCTCATGATTCTGTAGGAAAGGTTACTCTGGTTGCAAATTCTGCATTCATCAATACAAATTAGTGTTGGATACAAGTATTTAATTATTTATTTTTTTAAAGAAAATATATTTACTATTTTTAAATATACGTGTGTGTGTGTGTGTTTGTTCACTTCCTAAACATATGTAGGCAACTACTTCTTCAACCTACTTGTTTTACTATTAAAGATGAATTTTTAAAATTGTTTTTAAGTATTTAAATATAATAATATGTTGTTTTAAAAATTATTTATTACATTAAAAATATAATAAATATTCTTTTAATAAAATTGGTACTTAAGTATTTGATGGTACACAAAATTATATCTAATGACTAATGTTAACATTTCTTTTCTTTATTTAAATACAACTAATGCACTTCTTTCTAATTAAAAAATTTATTGTTCTCAATTAATACATTTTTTAATTTCTATTAATAAATTTTATGAGTTTCGCAAAAATAACGTAGACTTAATTAAATTTAATATTTTTATTAAATATATTAATAATTAAATTACATAAAATGTACTCAATAATAAATAATATATTAGAATGAGTACACGTATCGCTATAGCATACTAATAATAAATGTTATATATATGCATGAACGTCTGAAGTGCTTGGAGTCACTGTCCAACTAAATTATAAAAATATTTCTAATTGCCAGTTTGTATATGTGGGTTGAATGACTCATGGGTCACACGGCAAGAGAAATAGAGAAGATCAGAAGAGGAGAAGGGAGGGTTGCTTGAGAAATGAAAAACATGACATGAGGGTGCGTGATTAACGTGATAGCTGCAGATAGAAACTCCTTTTTGTTGAACAATGAGGGTGGCTCAAACTGTCATTTTACAACTTACAAAACTGCAAGAAGCTCATGACATATGCATTAAACTAAACTATACAAGAGAGACTCTATTCTCTATTTCTCATGATTCTTACACCGAAACTTCTGGCCCCACCATCTTTGATCACTTGATAGTTCCCTCCACTAGCCAACTGCAAGTAATCATATGTATGACCAGAAACATAAAGTAACACCACAAACATAAACACCGCCAAAATTCTTGTTTACTTTTATCATTTTTTTAATTTTATATTTTATGTTATTTAGGTTTTCATTAACATTCTCAAGGCTATATATATATATATATATATATATATGAGTGTTATATAGGTAGATGTGTCCTGTGTTTGTGTGGAACGTTAAAAAGTACCAGTATACGTATTACACTTGGCCCAGACATGCATGTCAGCATCATGCATCATGGCACAATAAGCTAGTGTAACGCTCCCTTATTCTTCTCTTAGAGAACAACCTAAGAACGAGAACAATGCTTTCGGCTCTGTCACCGTATTTGTCTTCTTCCAATTTTGGTTACTGGATTTGGATTTTGAGGTAAGAGGATTGGAACCCGACAAGACAACCTCCACCATCTCGCCTCACTCATCATTTCACTTCTTGACCTCTTGTCCACGTGCTTCTTTCCATTTTCCGTTTCCATTTCTTCCTCTTTCTGTAATCCTTTCTTCATATCGGTCATTTTGCGTTTAATTTACAATCAAATGCCTTAGATATACTTCCAAAAAAAAATTTTAGTATTATTTTTTGAAAATAGTCCTTAAAAATTATATATTTTAAACTCTATGAAAAATTAAAACTACATTATTTTTATTAAAATTTTAATTAAAAATAAATAAAACTTTTTTAAAGAGTAAAGCTAACTATTATCTCACTTTCATTAATTAAAAATGTATCAACATCTATTTATATATTTTTGAGTTCATGCTTTGAAAGTGAAATCGTGTGAAATTACTCTTTCGATTAAAAAGCTACGTCGGCTTATTTGGTTGAAAATTATTTTCTCTTTTGGTCATGTCTTAGTGTATTTATAACTTTAAGCAACTAAGAATGGGATATAACTCTTCATGTATTGTAGCATTCGAGATTTTACTATCAATCAAAATTCATGAGAAAAGATAAAATATGCTCATAGAATTGAAAATAATCTCATATGTAAAGTTTGCTGAATTTTCATAACTAAATCAAAGAAAAAAATATTAAGCTTATTTTTAAATTAAATTTGTGTGAAAAATCCTTTATTAGAAGAGTAATAATTTTATTCTAAATTTTATTTTTTTTAACCAGTAAAAAATAATGTGTGTATAATTTAAATACTTTTATTTCTCTAATTAAAGTCAACTGTCACTCTTGTACACTGGTTTAATTTTGTTAGCAGTATGTGTTTGTATCAGCTCAATCCCAATATAATGTATTACTTTACATCTTGCCTTCTATTGATATAACTCCATGGCAATATATGCATTTGTAGATAGGATGGTCAAGAATATTTATTCTCAAATAGTGCAAGGACTTTTCTTTCACTCAAATTAAGATAGGTTTTTATCTTGATATATTCTTGCATTATAATATATTTTCTTTCTATCACATAATATATTTTTTATTTTTTTAGATATTAAAAAGAATATAGTCTAATATGAAAAAGTACATTTTCCAATAAGAGATGTCAAAATTTTCAAGGAGTCCATTCGGAATGGAATTGAGAAAAATTCGCTGGGTAAGTTCGACAAAAAAACAGTTTACTCAACCTTTAGAAATATCTACATTAATCTCTAAAAAATATCAAAATAGAAAGCTGCAACAGTTTCGCAAAACTTTGGCTGTATCTTGAAATAAGACGGGTGGCAACACATTTTGCATAAATTTAGTTTAGTAAGTTGGATTATCTATTTAATTTCTTTTTATATTTCTTTGTTATTTTATAACACTATCCACTTACGGGGTTTAAATTTGACAATATAACTCTTTATTTTCTTTATGATATATTTTTTATGAAATTACTTTCATTTTTGGTGATCTTAAAATAGAGTTTAATTCTTTTAATTTTCTAAATTGTCATTGCTATGTGTTATAAACAAAAATTAGTATATTCTAAATTAATTTCAAAGTTACTTTACTTATCAATTTTAAAAATTAATTTTTTTAATAAAGAAAAAAAATAGACCAACTACATGATATGAAAACTATTTAAGATTAAAAGTTTATAAATTATATTTGGAGAATCATCTAAAGGATAAAAGGATCTTCAAACAAAAGTGTTAAATAAGTAAATTTGTCAGCTACTGAATTAACTTCCGTCAACAATATAACATATGAATACATGAGATAAGTTTTGAGTGAGATAATGAATATCTTGCATAATATAACAAAATATAAGAGAATCCAATCTTGATTTCTTCAAAATAAGGTTCACCTTTTATAAACAATCATATTTCAAAATTACGCTATAATAATTTTTCAATATGACTAAGTGGAAACTCTAAAAGATTATTTTCAATTAAGCATATAGAGCAAAAGAAGTAAACCTCGTTAGTCATTTACTACTAATCTCGTATAACACCACTACAACTCATATGGTTCATCCTACAATTATCATCCACATTAATTTTATAGTACTTAAAAGATGGCAGATCTCATAACAGCTCCAAAAGAGGTGAATTTGAAAGCTGAGGTGAGTTTGAATGCTAACTTATGTAAAATTAGTAGAGACAATCTTTCATAGACTGACTAATGAAATTCATAATATAATAAATACTTCATTTTTCCTTATCAAAGAGCATATTATTCTTTTAACGCCAAATATAACACCCTAAAATTTTTAATTTGAAATAAAATATATCTTATTTACAATGTCTCACGATAAAATACCAATTCTTGTGTATGATAAACTTTATTATAGCAATTTACTAAAATTTTTCTTTTAGGTAGATTTATTTATAAGAAATTTTCAAACTTCGTAATATTAATGGAACGACAATAATAAATAAATAAATAAATAAATAAATAAATATATAATAAACCAAAATTAAGTACTCTTAGTAGAAAACTTGAATATATATTACAAATATCAAGTATAAGAATTTATAAATTGTTCATCAAAATATTTGAGACTTAAGATAATATTTACATAATCAAAATAATTACATCATATAAACAAATTTAAATCCCAGAGCAGTCCTCAAAACACAATCCAACACTGAAACTCCAGTACTAATTGATTTCATGCCAACTCTCTATCTCTGCCAGATCTTTATAATTAAGATCATTGTCTGACCCAAGATAACAATCACCTGAATCAGTTGTGATCTTTGTGCCAGTAACACGCTCAAAGGTCCATCTGGACGGTCTTCCGAGATGGTCGTGATATGTAAATAGATAGGTGAGGGCTACTGGAGTTCTAACAATATCACTGTAGATATAGATACATAGGGTCTGATATATTCTACTCCTATAAAAATCAAAAGGGATACTATAAAAGAAATTCATCTATAATATAATAAAGGTCCTAGGTACATCTTCTACAAGAACAACAAACTTAAAATAACATAATCTTTTATATTCATTAAATACATAATGAATATAGGCAACAAAGAGGGGTGCATTTCTGAGTTGTAGTTTCGCTGTAACGAGAGTGTCTCGCTGTAGCGAGATTCTGCAGAAATTAGAGTGCAGTTTCCTCTGAGATTTTTGCTATAGCGAGAGAGAGTGTGTTGTAGTGAGAATATCACAACCAGAGAAATATTTAAGGGTTTAGGGTTTGAAAAATTCATTTTCCACTTCTTCCTTCAAACCCTCTCTCTATTCTCTCAATTCCTAACTCATTATTACCAATTAAATTGCCTCTAAAGTCGTTTGGGTGAAAGATTAAAGATTGGAATCGTGTTTGGGGGCGCTTGGAGGTAAGTTCTAAGAGTTAGGGTTTTAGTTTTTCATTCCTCTTATTGATTTCTCAGTTTCTTATGAAGTTTTCCATGTATTTAGGACAAAATACCGCGTGGGAGACATTTGCTACTATTGTTTCGTATTAGGTCTTCATTATGAGGTAAGGGAGGACTCTACCCTATCTCATTGTATTTGAAAATTATTTATTTGAGTGTGTATTGTAATGTGGTTAGGATGAAACGTAGGAAGAGGTATATTCTGATGAGAATAATTGGTTGTGATTGAATTTTAATGGAAATGTGGTGTGCAACATAATGTAATTGATATTGAGAAATATATGTGATGAAATGACTTTGTTTGCTATGAGATGGTGGTGGAGTTTATGTGCTTGAATGTGATGTGACTAAATGTGGGCCTACGTGCCATGTGTGAAAGTGAATATTATGATGTGATTGGGAATGTGGGTGAATGCATGTATTGACATGCCATTGATTGATGATAGATAATATGAAATGTTTGGAAGTGTGTGGAAATAGCATGTTGATATTGATTGTGATTGTGTTGGATTGGTTGGAAACTATGAATGGGTCAGCGATATATTAGGGTGCAGAAGATGGGGCGGTAGAAATACCTTAGGAAGAGAGGGTGGTGGTGACACCAACAGTGAGCGTGGGTGCATCACAGGTCACACACTCTCCTTCTTACTCGGCCTCTAATTATCACCTTTGGTTGGGGTCCCAGTACTGCACACGTTGTATCAGTGGAGCGGGGGCTATCCGACGACCATCCATGGTGTGAACTACAAAAGTCCCTAAGGTTGAGGGCATCAATAATCTTTGATCACAGTGCCATAGTGAGTGTGGCTAAAGTGTAGTGAGCGCACGTGTTGGGTGAAATGATTGAGGGTGTTATGAGCGCACCTGTGTGTGAATTGATGTGCAATTATGTGTGAGTATTACTGAAAGTAATGGATTGATGCTTGTTTAAATGTAATTTTATCATATTAGTAATTGTTGTGAAATGTACAAGGTGAGACGAGTCTCTGTGCTTGTGTGTGATAGTGTAGAGTACTCACCCTCACATTTATTTTTCAGGTGACCAAGACGATCAACATTAGCTCAGTGAAAGGATGAATGATACTACTATAGGGCTTAGAATATTTATTTTTGGAACTGAAATATATTAATTAAGTTCTGTAGCAATGATTGATTAAAATTTCTAATTCATCCTTATTTTGAAATACTTTAATGAAATTGTGTATTGAAAAACTATTTGAATGAAATTTTTATTACTCCTATTTTGTGAAATTTATTATTTAAAAATTAAATTAAGGTGTTGCAAATAAGTTAAAAGAAAATTATTATATTTAAAAAAGTAAATAAATATCACCATTATAAAAATTATAGATAAAAAAATATTTATATTATAAAATTTAAGTATGTAGAAAAATAACATATGAGCATAATAAAAATTAATAAAATTTATATTTAAATTAAAATAACTTATATTTCTAAACTTTTATCTTAATAAAAAATATATGATAAAAATTAATATTAAAATTTAAACTCAATGCAATATATATATATATATATATATATATATATATAATATGACAATAATAATAGCTATTAAATTAAAAAATAATTATAAAATATTTAATTTTATTTATTTTATTAATTTTTATTTTAAATTAACAAATATAAGTAAAATTAACTACATTATAACATTAATATAATATAAAAAATATTATTGATATAATACATTAAAATATATATTTATATATTATATATAAATTGATAAATTAGTTAATAATATAATTTTTAGTTATACTTTTTTTATGTAAATATTTATTAATTATTAAATTTTATTTTTAAAAAAAATTTATCTACATCTATGTCAAATTCAGTAAAAATAATTATTTAAAATTTGATATATTTATATTTAAGTATGTGGCTAGTATTTAAAATTTTTTTTATAGGTATCTTACTCAAAAAACTTATATCAATAAAAATAAAATACGTAATAAGTTACAAAAAATATATATTATTATATATAATTTATTTAAAATTATATTATTTATATAATTTGTTATATGGTCTTATTATATATATATATATATATATATATATATATAGTATATTGAATTTTTTATTTTATTTTCTATCATTTTTTAATAAAATTTTAGTTTCTAATAAAATATAATTCATATTTAAATAATTTTATTTATTATAAAAAAAGAATTAAACATAATATATTAATATAATAATTAAATATTAATAATAACAAAATTAAGAAAATAAAAAATATATTAATATAATATTATTATTTTATTTTATTTTATTTTGATTGCGTCTTGTTCCTATTCAAAGACTTAATTACTTTTTAACTTGTTTAAATGTAACAAATATAATAATTTATTATTAAATAAATTTATTATTTAAAAAGTATAATCGTATATAAATATTTTTAATTTTTAATAATAACAGAATTAAAAATATAAAATATATATTATTAAATAACTTTATTATTTAAACATATTTTAACAGCTCTATTTTTAAATTATATATATATATATATATATATATATATAGGTCAGTTTATCAAACTTAATAAGCTTTATAAACAGCTCAGGCCTGGTATGTTTACTTAAACAGACCTTAAAAAAAGTCTAAGCCTTACTTGTTTATTTCGTTTAGTTTTTTTTTTTTTTTTTATCTTTTTAATGTTAGTTTGAATTTAATCCCTGACCTTGGATACAATAAAAGGAAATTGAAAGTTGAAAGATTAAAAATCACACCCTCTTACACAAGAACTTAGTAAATAACTCGAGAGACATAGGAAAGCTACTGACTCAATGCTTTTATACAACAAAGATCTGGAGTTGTTGAATAGTGTAAGGATGGTGGTGCCTCAAGAGGATTGGTCACCAGAGTTGGAGATGCTGCCATAGCTAAAGATTGGCGAGTGGAGAGCATACAGAAACATCATTTTGGGGTGAATGGAATAGTAACATCATTGTTTTGGCATTCCATGTGTCACTTAACAATAAAAGTTAACACCGTTGTGACAGAAATAGTTAGTTAGACTAAAGTTTCTGACGTTTAACTAAGTTAAGGACTAACGAGTGAAGATGATTAAACTAATTTACCCAACACTCATAATTTCATAGGCTAATATGGAGGTTTACTTAATATGTGATGATGAAGATGATTGAACTATACTAAATTGAAGAAATAACAATGAAATTCCTTTAAATAATTAATGTGAGCTTTCTTCATTTATTGGTATCTTCAAAGAAGTGACAAGTAATTTGATCAAGTGGCATGATGATATAGAAAAAGAAGAAATACTAAAAAAGAAATCAAATGTTGTAATTTTAGTAGATTTTATGAAAGTGCAAGGAAAAGAAACATATGAAAAAAAATGAACAATACAATCTAACATTTCAAGATACCATAATTTCTTTTATGGTAATATCCTTGATTATATATCTTTTCTGGTAAGAATAGTAAAGATTCCCCAAATAGTGTAGATCTAACAATTACAACATCAGAAAAAGATAATTCAAGTAAATTGTTGGAAGACAATCTGCACCAATGCCTTGCCTTGATTCATGGGATTAAATCAATCAATTATCATAAAGTGTCCTAAATATCTTTTCCTTTTATTTATTGTTACCATTACGTTGTATCTGTAAATATGTACAAAACCTCTTGTAAACATAGAACTGGAAATATATACATTTTAGAAAGTTTTGCAGCACCTTGCCTTTCATTATGGTGTCAGAGCTTGGTTCTTTGAAAACCACGTCCATTGAAGAACCCAAACTCTCGATTCAGTCCTTTCACCAATGCTCTAGCCTAATTTCAATTAAATTATCCACCACAAACTTCTTGCTTTGGAAATCCTAAACCCTACCATCGATTCAAAGCCTCAACCTAGAGCATCATATCACAAACTTAGAAAAAGCAACCAATTCAACAGGAAACAAAACAAAAAATATAGATGAAGAGCAATGGGTGTTGAATGATGGATTACTCACCTCATGGCTTCTTGGCAATATGAAAAAAGAAATTCTTAGTGATGAATCTATATTATTACTAGTATTTTCCTGTAGTTTTAATCTATTTGATAAAGAAAATATGTTAGAAAAAGCAGAAAAACTCATAAAAATAGAATAGTTAAGGTTTTCTTTTAAATACATTGTTATTTTAGCATTTATGAATTTTCTGTGTAGAAATTAATAATTCAATCATATTTTTGTAGGAAAATATGAGCAAAGTTCATAAAGATGGAAGATCAATGGAAGGATAGAAGAAAGTAGCAAAATCTGGACTCAAGGAACAAGATTTAATGGAGTTTGAGTTGGGCATCAACTTTCACTGGCAAAAGTGATTGTTCCAAAGCTTGGAAATGAAGTGGATTCTGTGTGTAATCACTCTTATCCACAAGAGTGACTGTTCCAGAAAATGTCATAGCAGAGCACAGTAGCGCGTGATCACTTTTGCTGGTGAAAGTGAGTGTTCTAGACAAGCTCCAAACCTTGCAAGATGTGCATTATCACTTTCGCTGGTGAAAGTGAGTATTCCAGAGGGACTTCAATCTCAGCAGAGTTGCGCATTACCACTTTCTCTGGTGAAAGTGGATGTTCTAGAGAAGCTTCATGCATAGTAAGATGTGCGTGATCACTTTCGTTAACAAAAGTGAACACACGGCCTCTGCGTGATCACTTTTGTTCACGAAAGTGATAGTTCCAGAGAGCTTCTCATCAAAGTAAGATGCATGTGATCACTTTTGTTCACAAAAGTGAACATGCGACCTCTGCGTGGTTACTTTAGTGTAGAAAAGTGATAACGCACGAAAGGCGGGAATTCTATAAATTGTAGAAAAGCTCAGAAAATTTGAATCTTTTCTCATTTTTTCATTTTCACACCTTAGGAGAGTTAAAAAGGGAGATTGGGGGCGGCTTCCAAGCTCTGGACCTTGAGGAATCAGGCTGGGGATTGGATTTATGAAGAAATTCTGTAGCTCCTCTTCTTCTACTATTTCTTTCTCTTTTTTTTCTATGAACATGTTCTGATTTCTTTTTCTTATGGATTGATGGATCCGATTTTGATATTGTAAATTGATTGTGGATCTAGATTTTAATATCTTGATTGTATTGAACGTTTAATTCTTTCCTTAATGCAATTCTTGAATTTGCTATTTAATTGAATTGAACCTAGAGGATTTTCATCAATGGAAGTTGAGTTAATTTCTCATAGCTGAATTGAATGTCAAGGTTATGGATATCTTAGAGATAAGAATTTGTAATCTCATAATTTCCAATGCCTAATGCAATGTTTGATTGATTTACACTTAAGGAATTAGGGTAGTTAATTGAATATTAGGATCATTGAGGCAAGGGATTGTCCTTTGATTAAATAAGTGAAATTAATCATCAATCAATTAAGAAACTTAGAGTTTAGATATACTTCAGTTTTGCAATTGATGAAGAGTTGAAATCAATCCTAACTTCATTCACACATTATTTCATTAATAAAATTCGTAGCTCTGTTTTGCTATTATTTTCTGGTTTTTGCACTTTATTGCTTTTGTTCTTAAATGCTTCAAAACACTCCAAATTTTGTTTAGCTCAACTAGTTATTGATTTGTGAAGTGGTAATTGATAAAACTAATTTCTGAGGACGATACTTGGGACTCAAACTGAATTTCAAATTTTATTACTTGCTACAACTATTTAGTACACTTGCTTAGTTAGTGTTCTCTTAGCTTTGTGACACTTAGCATGATCTACAGTGGGGATACAACTTACTCAATTTGGAGTGCTCTTCATGATCAGTTGTTGCCTAACACTAAAGACAGCGAGACTTAATTGAAAAATAGCCTCTATAACTTATCAAAAGGGACTTTGTCCTTAGATGAATACATAAAAAAATTCAAAGAAATCTGTAATAAACTTGTAGCCATTGGTAAACCAGTCTCAGATGTGGACAAAGTTTTTCAAATCTTAAAAGGACTTGGAAGTAAATACAAGGATTTTTGAATTGCTCTTTTATCAAAACCTCCATATCTTTCCTTTAATCAATTTATCATGTCTTTGCAAAACTTTGAACATGTTTATCTTCCTGAAGAAAAGCCCTTTGTTGATCATAATCATGCCTTTCTTAGTCTCTGAGGAAGAAGAAGAAACATGTGTGGAGGTAGAAACAATTTTAGAGGGCGTAGCTCACATAATTCCATACAAAATCATCCTAGTCATAGCCACACCTATTAGGTCCCCCAGCTCTAGAATTCCATCAAATTCCAGTAATCATTAGAAAGGACCACCAAGGCAACAAGCCAAGGAAGCTTGCCAAATTTGTGGTAGAACAAATCACATTGCCACAAAATACTATTACAGGTATGAATACAATGGTGCAGATGATAACACCCAAGAAGTAGTGGCTGCATTGAACTTGAATGGCGATAATTATCAAAAATTTTATATTGACTCTGGAGCAACTACTCATATGACAAACCAAGGAGGTAACTTAAAAATCTTAAACCATATTTTGGTACTGACACTATTTTTATTGGAAATGGACAAGCTTTACCCATTACCCATAAGGGTAAAGCTTCTATTAAAATTATACAAGATAAGCTTCACCTAAACAATATTTTAGTAGTGCCTAAACTTAAAAAGAATTTGTTATCTGAGTCAACTTATAAATGATAATGATTGTACTTTTGAATTTAACTCTGATGGGTTTGTCATTAAGGATTAGAAACAGAGGACATTGGCCAAAGGACATAAACAAGGAAATCTTTATGCACTCAAAGGAGAAAAAATTGAAGCACTTGTTGCAGTCAAAGAAGCATTTCCTGAGATATGGCATGCTCGCTTAGGCCATCCAAATTTAAAATTCTTGCAAAATTTAGAAAATAAGCAAGCCATCAATGTTTCAAATTGGTTAACAAAAAAATACTTTATGCACTAGTTGTCAATTTAGAAAAAGTTGTAAGCTTCCTTTCAGCAAATCTACTTCAGTTTCAAGTTATCCTTTAGAAAAAATTCATAGTGATTTATGGGGACCTGCTCCTACACTTTCCTCTCAAAAATTTCAGTACTATGCAATCTTTGTTGATGATTTTTTTCGCTACACATGGTTATATCCTTTAAGAAACAAATCTAAATTTTATACGTGTTTTCTTAAATTTCAAGCTTTTATTGAGAAATAATTTGACAAAAAAATCAAAATATTTCAAAGCGATGGTGTGGAGAATTCACTTCCAACATTTTTATGAACCACTTGGCTTATAGTGACATTGTTCAACAGCTCTTATGTTCCCATACTCCATAGCAAAATGGATTTGCTGAGTGCGAACACCGACACATTGTCGAAACATGATTAACTTTACTTTTCCATGCAAATGTTCCTTTAAAATTTTGGGTTGATGCTTTCTTAACTGCAGTGTATCTTATTAATCAATTGTGTAACACTTTAATTTAATTTTCAAATAATAAATTTTGCAAAAAATAAGAATAATAAAATTTTCATTTAAATATAATTTTTCATCATAGAATTTCATCAAACATTTCAAAACAATAAGGGGTTACAAGTTTATATCAATGACTTTTACAGGACTAATTCAGTTACATCATAATTTCAAAATAAAATCTAAGTCCTATAGCAGTTCATTCATCCCTTCACTGAGCCCGGTGCTGATCGTCTTGGTCATCTGAAAAATAAATGTAAGGGTGAGTACTCTACATTATCCAACACACACATAACATAGAGACTCACCTTGCGCACCCACATGTATTCTAACATAATCTACTTAAGTACAGGTAATCACAGACAACACTTTCAAGCATTTCATTTTAATTCATAGTCGATGCACTCATGACACCAAAATATTTTACATACACGTGCGCTCACTGCACATAGTCACGCTCACTGTGGCACTGTGATCACATATTCACACCATGGATGGTCGCCAGTTACCCCTACATCATGGATACCACGTGTGCAGTCACGAGTCGCTCGACAAAAGTTTTGGTCAGAGGTCTAGTCAAGAGAAGAATGTGTGGCCTGTGATGCACCCACGCTCACTGTTGGTGTTACCACCACTCTCTCTTTCCTAAGGTATTTCTACCGTCCTTATCTTCCACACCTCCAGTGTATCGCTGAACCATTCATAGTATATTTATAACCGCATTTAACATGCTTCATTCACCCAAATTTCAATTGCATATAATATTCATATTTGCACACGGCGCACAGGCCCACATTCATTCACATTACACGACACTCAAGCCCACATTCATTCACATTACACTTACACACAGAATGGAGGCCCATATTCAGTCATATTATAAGGCACAAATACCCACATTCACCACACAAGGTTCAATCATATAGTTTTTATCACAATTTTCCTTCAATCATTTTGTTCATCATACACAACATTTCTCAATGTCAATAATACTAGGCTCCACATAAGATTTCCACTATACCCTATTACAATCAAGTCATTTTCATCCAAAAGCACACCTTTCTACGTGCTATTTCAATCACAACTCTATAAGTCACCATATAAACGAATTTTTAAGCATAATGAGATAGGGTAGAGTCCCCTCTTACTTTAGATTGAAGACTCAACATGAAATCAACCAAGGTAGTGCTCCCCATATGAATTTCGTCCTAAATACAGGGAAAAATCCCATGAGAACCAAGATAAACCAAGAAAACAGAGAATGAGGATGAGAAACAGAAACCCTAACCATTAAAACTTACCTCTAAGCATTCCCAACATAATTTCAACTATCAATCTAGCTTCTGAACGGCTTTGGAGGCAATTTAATCTGTGAAATAAGGTTTTGAGTTGAGAGAATATAAGAGATTTTGAAGAAAGGAAAGGGAAAAATGAGTTTCCCAAACCCTAAACCCCTTAAATCTCTTTTTGATCGCGACACTCTCTCTACAATAAGATATTCGCTGCTGCGACACACTTTCTCGCTACAGTGATAATCTCAAAGGAAACTGCACTGTGGTTTCTGCAGAATCTTGCTATAGTGAGACCCTCTTGCTACAATGAAACTGCACCCAGAAATGACTCTCCACTGTGGCCCTCTCGCTATAGCGAGAAAGTGACAATTTCATCCCTTCTCTTCCAGTACCTTCTCGCTATAGCGAGAAAGGCACAATTTTATGCCTTTTGTCCAGGGCCTTCTCGCTATAGTGAGGATCCTTTCACTATAGCGAGAACACCCTGCACCATACACTTAACCTATTTTGCTCGGTTCAATTCCAGCCATAAACCAACATATACATATCTCCACATCATCATCATATAAATCAACACACCACATATGACAATCCACATATATATTAATAATTAAATAATGTTGTTACAAAATTTGTGGCGTTATAGACTGTCTCTCTCATCCATTAGTAAGGAAACTCTATAATTTAAACTCCTTGGTAAAAATCTTGATTACTCTGGACTACAAATTTTTGGTTGTCAATACTTTCCTTATTTAAAAACACCTAGATTACATAAATTTTCTAGAAAAACAGCTTCTTGTGTCTTTTGAGGGTATAACCCACTTCACAAAGGATATCTTTGTTTGGATCCACACACTCACCATGTCTATATTTCACGACATGTAGTATTTAATGAAAATTATTTTTCTTATTTATCTAATACAAACTCCACACACTCACAATCCTATGATTCATCCATTACTACATTTTCTAACTTTGATGATTTGTTTTCAGGTAATAAGAATGATACCACACCCCTAATCCTTGATCCTACCAGCCCCTCTAAACCTCTAATCCTTGATCCTATTGACCTTCCCTCACCTAATTTAATTATCGGGCCCTTCTCCATCAATTCAGATCCTGTCTCCTTCACCACTGATGTAGACACATCCCCACCACCCTCTAGTTCTTCTCAACTTGCTCTTGATCCACCTTCAGTTAATATTGACACTCCCACCACCATCATTAGACCCATTAGGAACAAACGTCCTCCTTCTTACCTAAAAGACTATGATTTCCAACATACAGAATTCTTCACCATCTCCCAATGCCCTTTTTGTATCCATTAAATAGCCCAACCTATAAAACTGTCCTTAAGTACACAAATTGGAAAACTGCCATGCAAGATGAAATTGATGCGCTTTATCGCAAGCATACTTGGTCTCTTGTTCCTCGCCCACCTACATCTAATACTGTTGGTTCTAAATGGATTTTTTGCACAAAAGTTAAAGAAGATGGCACTATAGATACATTTAATGCTTGCTTGGTTGCTAAAGGATATACACAAATTCTTGGCGTTGACTTTGGAGAAACCTTTAGTCCCGTTGTCATTTGTGTTATCCTCTCTCTGGCTGTGCGCTTCAAGTGGCCTCTCAAACAGTTAGATGTCAAAAATGCCTTCTTACATAGCACACTTAATGAACAGATCTATATGGAACAACCTCTAGGCTTTGTGCATTCGCAATTTTCTAATCATGTCTGTCTTCTCAACAAATCCATTTATGGGCTCAAACAAGCCCCTCGTGCTTAGTTTGCTAAATTGTCTACTTGTCTTACTTCGATTGGATTTATATGCAGTAAAGTAGATTCCTCACTTTTTATTTACCGTCATGACACTAACTTCACTCTTTTACTTGTCTTTGTAGATGATGTTATCATTACTGGCAATACTCCAGCTTTTATTTCTGATCTTACTCAATGACTCCATCAGGAATTTGCTCTCAAAGACCTTGGCCAACTACATTATTTCCTTAGACTTGAAGTTCGTTACTTCTCTAGCGGTCTTACAATTTTCCAAGTGAAACATGCGCGAGACCTTTTGGCCAAAGCCAATATGCTAGAAGCCTCAAAGATCTCCACTCCAATTGCTCACAAAGCACTTAAACTTCATGATGATTATGAGCCTGTGGATCCTACCAAGTATCGTCAACTGTGTGGTTCTCTCCAATATCTTACCTTCACTAGACCGGACATCACACATGCTGTCAATCTTGTGTGCTAACACTTTCAAAATCCAACCAAAAAGGATCTTCGTGTTGTCAAATGCATTTTGTGATACATAAAAGGTAGTGCTATTCTAGCACTGAAGCTGAATACAGGTCCTTAGCAACCACAGCTGCTGAACTCACGTGGCTTCAATATCTCTTCTTTAACCTTGTCATCACTCTTGAATGTTGTCCCCTGCTATTTTGTGACAACCAAAGTGCTATTCACCTGTCTCATAATCTAGTGCTTCATGCTTGTATAAAACACATTGAAATTGATTATCACTTCATTCGTGCAAAGGTCACCTCCAACTCCGCTACATACCTACAACTCACCAAATTGCTGATGTGTTTACTAAAGCTTTGTGCAATGATTCCTTTGCTACTTTTTGTGCCAAACTTGGCGTTCATCCTTCCTCACTACCAACCTTGAGGGAGGGGGTGTTAAGAATAGTAAAGATTTCCCAAATAGTGTAGATCCCACAATTACAGCATCAGGAAAAGATAATCCAAGTAAACCGTTGGAAGACAATCTGCACCAATGCCTTGCCTTGATTCATGGGATTAAATTAATCAATGACCATAAACTGTTCTAAATATTTTTTCCTTTTATATATTGTTACCTTGTATTGCATCTATAAATATGTACAAAACCTCTTGTAAACATAGAACTGAGAATATATATACATTTTAGAAAGTTTTGCAACACCTTGCCTTTCATTATTTTCTACCAAATTTTTTTAAAAAATATGTGCACTATGGAACTTTTGGATCAAGTTTAGTTATGTGCTAAGTGATGATTAAAATAAAGCATAAAGAATCACATACTTTAAAATTTAAGAATGTTGTTGGATTAACATTTAATAGTTCATAGGGTGATTTATTATTTATGAAAGTGAGAATATAAAACAAAAGATATGATTATTGTTCAATAATTGTTATTTTTTTTTAAAAAAATGGACCATAAGTTTAATAAAAATATCATTAAAAAATATTTAATTTAGAAATTCTTTTGAGTTAGTGCAAACAATAATAGGAATTAGAGAAAAAGAAACAAAAATTTATACTGATTCACTCCATAACTTTAAGGCTATTCAGTTCTTAATAATTTGTCAATATTTTTATTATGAAGTACTTTGTGTATTAAAAATGTTTCACTCTTCAAAGATTATTCCATAAGCCTTTTTAGGCTCAAATTTAAGTAATTTTATAACCAGATCTTAAATCACACATTTAAGAAACTTAAAAATTAAGAAAATATGGTTTTAACAAAGTTTGAGAGTAAAAAGCTACAAAGACTTTTTGTAATGAGAATATTTCAAGTTAACATCTCTTGTTTTTAACATGATTATTCATCCTATTTTATAGATCCAGATCTCTTCGCTATGTTAGAGACAACCTTGTATCCGTTGGACATATAATATACCTTTTCTAAAAAAATTTCATACTAACATTGTGCTTCCATTTTTGCAAAAGTATTTTCTTAAAACTCTTCCTTTTATTTTTCTATAAATAATGCATTTAACATGTAAAATATCTAAAAAAATTACTGTTATCTTTACTAAATAAGTATGATTTTATTTTCTTTAAGAGAGAAATGGAGGAGAGGAGTAGGAGAAATTCATATCTTTTATCAGTAGTTAGATTCATTAAATATTCCTCTCTGCAAACTATCAATATGTGATATTTCTTTATTTCTTAAGTATATTGTAGGTTGATATATGCATTATTTTCTTAATTCAATTTTTTAAGTTCTTTTAAAAATATATTCAAACTAAAATACTTAGAATATTATTTAAAATTCATTAAATAATAATGTAAAATTTATCTAAGTTTTAATGATTGTTCATACATCAAAATTGTATATGGCAATCTATTTTATAGGTCAATTATTTTGGTTTTATTGGTTCAAACATTGTTGAGAAATTTATTAATCAAATGAATTGCATGTAAGACAAGTAACATTTAGGATATGCTTTTTTACTAATATGAAATTCTATTTGAAGTTTCAAGGCATGATGTTTAATGTAGGATATCATAAGAAGCATACCATGTTATAACGATGGAATCATTTGATGACTTTTCACAATAAGTTGTTCAAGTGTCTAGAATCCAAAAGTGAAATTTTTGAGATGAGATTTAATTTGAATTAGTGTTTGGATTAGCTTGAATTGTTGATGAGCATATAATATAAGTAAAAATTATTCACATAAAATTATATGAAATTAGAATACTAAAGAGAATTATAAATACCAAATATAAAGTATGCTTATTTCTTACCTTTGTAATGAAATTCATAACACTGAACTCTATTACCATTGAAATTGTTTCCTCAACCTTCCTACTGTCTCCAATTATTGTTGCATTCTATCAAATTTACAAAATCTTTGGCTCTCCCAAAATATAGATGCTAAATGTTAGTTTTTAGTGGAATCATATCAATTAAATGCACTATAATTAAAATTTATTAAATATAGGACTAAAATAAAAAAATTTGTTTAGATGGAATAAAATAAAAAAATTACTAAAATGTAAAGACTAAAAATGTATTAAGTGTTTTGTATTATCTTATTTGTAAAGAAAAGGATAAAACAATAAAATATCTTTGAAAAAAAATTATCATATCTTATCTTTTATCCTATATTCTAAACAAATTTTAAAAGAAATATTAAGATCATATTTTTTTTAGCTGAATTTGAAATAAATAATTCTATCATTTAAATAATTAAAATTTATATTATATATATATATATATATATTATGTTATATATATATATATATAATATTTGTATTTTGTTTTTTACATACATATAATCTTAAAATATACTTAAAAAACAATGAAACATAATATCAAAGTTATCATTGTTAAAAAAAAAATTATAAATTGAGTACTTATAATACATTCCTGTATAAGACAGCCATTAGCTAGCGTCTAAGATATAGCACTTCATAGTGTATGCTACCCGTACACAACTAATATCAACCATTAGATATAATGAATATTTAATAGACGACATTGATTTGTACTTTGTAACACGTTGGACATGTTACTTCGCTAAATTTGTAAGGTGATCATTAGCAAGTAAATAAAAAAAATAAAAAAAATTGTAATTTGGTTCTCGGTTCCCATCTAGGTTCCCATCTAGATACCGTAGACTCCCAATCCTTCTAATAAACCTCTTCGATATCTTTATGTCAAAGCTTTGATTGGAATTCTTTGATGCATTTAAGATTTAATTTGATGCTGGTTTTTTTTTTTTTTTTTCATTATTGTATTTTGAATCTATCTTGGGTTTTGATTATTAGTTGGACCATGTTCCATGTCATTTCCATATGCCCTCCTTTGATTTGAATGTATTTTAAATGTTTTCATCAAATCTTTGACTTGCTAATTTATCTTAATTCTTAATATTTTGTGTGTTTTTTAGAAATTAATTAAAATTATATTTTAACATAAAAATTATAATCTGTAATGCTCAAATAAATTTACATTTGAATGAATTTGACATTAATTTAAACACACTTAAACACCTTAAACTTTATTTATGTAAAATTATTTATGTTAATTATATATTTTATAAATATTTTAAGTCACAAGCATATTGTGTTCTTTTTATAAAATGGATACTACTATAAGATAAATTTATTTTTGACACGGTTAGAAAATATATATATATATATATATATATATTTAAAATTACAATACTAATATGATTATTTTTTTAATTTAACTTATTTTAAATTTAAAAATAAAAAAGTTACTAAATAAAAATAATGACCGCGAAAGTATCGAAAATTTATTACACAAAATGCGAGTGTGTAAACTATAAAGTGAATAAAAGTGAAATTGTCAAAAATGGTGCTACTCAACGTTGACTACAAATATGACAAAAAAGAAGAAGCAAAAAACAAAAAAATAAAAATAGCTTAAAAAAATTATGACATTTGTTAAAAAGCAAAATCAGATTTAGAGAACCCAAAGGTGAATGACACCAGGGAACTTTTCTGAAAATTAGCATAATATTAAAAAACTTAAATTACAAATTTTAGAGGATCAAATGCAATGTACGGCAAGCAGCCGGTACTAACAACCTTGATCACGCCATGTCTTCTTTTCAATTCGATAAAGACACACTTATTGTATATTTTTTTTAATAATTTTTATATAAAATTAGTCAAACTTAAAATTAACAATTTTTTGTAAAAAATTATAATTGAAATTATTGATTTTAACTAATTTTATATTAAAATTTCCAATAATAATTTTTTGAGTCCATATTTCTTTGTAATTCTTCTCAAAACTTATATTTTGTTATATAACATTTTCAAATATTCTATAAAAAAATACACTTATCTCATCTCAGCGTTTAATAGGAAGAAAAATACAATGCTGCTGCCACTCTCTCCTTGGCAAATCCTCTCACACGTTCCTTGGCGCGTGAAACACATACACTTTTAAACGACGTCACTTTATATGTCCGTTTTCAGAAACAGCGAACTGTCACATTCACGCGCATCCACTTTGGTCCTTCGAGTAAGAAATCTTAATCAAGTAAGAGAGGGAGGAGAGAGAGAGAGACAAAAGGGTTGTTGCTGGTTATCAAAACTAGTGGGCATACTCATCCATTTTGTGGACAAAACCTTCAAAATTTTCCCTCACTTTCTTTCGTACATGTATTTTCTTATCAGTCAAACTGGACAAGTTCCTCACTCTAAGGTGTGCCATTTACTGTGTCACAAAGATTAAAGAAAAAAAGAAATATTATTTGAAGCATTCATGTATTGGATTGAATTCTTTGATTCACAGTGATTATTTTACCCTTATGGTATCTGGGAAGGAAGGAACTTCGTTTAGGCATTATTTATCTGTTTCCTGAAGATTGATTACCAGTTAAAAATTTGATTCTGATTAATGAGGGCCTATTTTTCATGATTTTATATCAGTATTTTTTGTTTCTTTGCCTCTGACAGTCCTAGGTATTGTTTTTACGTTGAGGCTTTGAGGAGCAATCTTGGAGTTAAACTTACTTGTTGGTTTCTTTGGTGATCAGGTGAGACATATCATGCTCTCTTTTACTCTCATATACTGTTAATGTTGCTCTTTTCAAGAGGAGTGTGTTTGGTTAACCTTAAGCACCATGGCCATGTTTATGTGATTGTGTGTGTGTGTTGTTCCTGCTTTCTTTCTTTTGTTGTGGTGTGCTGTTTTTAAAATAACTGTTGCTTAAGATTCTAATTCTTTAAATTTCAATTTGTTATAAGATAATTTCACCAGAATCTCTTTGCCTAGAGCCCAGGATAATGGAGTTTCAGTCGACAAAGGGGTTGGGAATTCACAATGTTTATCTGTACACTTATTAATTAGTAGTTAGAATACATGCACATGATTAACAAAATTTATTAGTTCTTTGATACCTGAATAATTTGGAAATATCACATTATTACAAATAATTTGAATAAATTGCATGTTTCGAAAGTTTTGGGTGTAATTGCACCAAGAGCAAAGTTGGTGGTAATCTAAAATTTTGAAATGAAAATATTAGGGTTATACATGTTTTTGGTTCATTTTTGGTTCATCAAAATACACTCAATTTTAATTTTGGTCCTGTAGAAATTATTATTATTATTTTTATTTTTATTTTAATCTCTACATTTTTTAAAATTGTTGGTTTTTGTCCCTAATCACTGTTAAATGATGATGTGACTAACTTAGATGTTGCCTTGTGTTTGTGCTACATGTTTTTTGGTGAAGTCACATAAGTGAGAGGGGCCAAAACCGACAAATTTCAAAAGGTATGGAACAAAAAAAAATCGTTTTATATGGACCAAAATTAAATTTGATATATTTTGAGGGACCAAAAGGATATAGATGAGAGTGTACAAGTGCCTTGGAATTATACTTTTTTATGTACATGTATTATTTGTAGTATTTTGCTGCAACATTTCTTTCTTAGATGGTTTTGGTGCACACTGCACAAACATGCACTGCACAAACATGTAGCTATACACTCAATTTTAATTTGGTCCTGTAGAAATTATTATTATTATTATTATTTTTATTTTAGTCTCTAAATTTTTGAAAATTGTTGGTTTTTGTCCCTAATCACTGTTAAATGATGATGTGACTAGCTTAGATGTTGCCTTGTGTTTGTGCTACATGTTTTTTGGTGAAGTCACATAAGTGAGAGGGGCCAAAACCGACAAATTTCAAAAGGTATGGAACAAAACAGATATTTTTATAGGGACCAAAATTAAATTTGATATATTTTGAGGGACCAAAAAGATATAGATGAGAGTGTACAAGTGCCTTGGAATTATACTTTTGTATGTACATGTATTATTTGTAGTATTTTGCTGCAACATTTCTTTCTTAGATGGTTTTGGTGCACACTGCACAAACATGCACTGCACAAACATGTAGCTATACACTCAATTTTAATTTTGGTCCTGTAGAAATTATTATTATTATTATTATTTTTATTTTAGTCTCTAAATTTTTGAAAATTGTTGGTTTTTGTCCCTAATCACTGTTAAATGATGATGTGACTAGCTTAGATGTTGCCTTGTGTTTGTGCTACATGTTTTTTGGTGAAGTCATATAAGTGAGAGGGGCCAAAACCGACAAATTTCAAAAGGTATGGAACAAAAAAGATCGTTTTATAGGGACCAAAATTAAAATTTGATATATTTTGTGGGAGGGACCAAAAGTATATAGATGAGAGTGTACAAGTGCCTTGGAATTTTATTTTTGTATGTACATGTATTATTTGTAGTATTTTGCTGCAACATTTCTTTCTTAGATGGTTTTGGTGCACACTGCACAAACATGTGGCTATAACTTATCGTCTTAAGAACTTCATTGTGCTAAAAGTGCTAAAATCATAAAATTTGTTTATGGCACTGTGATGTAGGCTCGTGTGAAACTGTTTTGGACTCTTAGCTCTTATGTTGGACACTTTTATGACTGGGATCTGTGTAAGGTTTAGTTATTTACAATGCTCTGCTGCTGATGATGAAAATTGGGTGTCAATAATTTGTTTTCATTAGATGACCATCTTATTGCAAATCTTAGGAGTAACCTTCCATTGTAGGAGACATCTGTATTTTTGTTGCCTTGTATACTTGATACTGATGCATGGTGTCTAAAAATGAAGATAAGCTTTTGTATTGCCCTTATTGTTGACTGCTTTTTTCATCTACTTTGTTAATTTGACTTAGGATCCTGATTTTGGCATATTTCATGGAGGCTCAAAATCAATCAGAGCCTACAGAAGTTTTAAAAAGAATGCTTCCTCCACCGCTTGGTACTTTCCAAAACCGTGAGGATCTCATTAAACATGTTCGTGATTTTGGTGCTAATCAAGGATATGTTGTGACCATCAAGAAGTCCAGAAAGGATAGAAGAGTTATCCTTGGCTGTGACAGAGGAGGTGTCTATCGTAATAGACGCAAAATTGATGAAAGTAAGCGCAAAAGGAAAGCAACTTCACGCCTTATAAACTGTCCTTTTGAAGCCATAGGTAAAAAGGAAGATGATGTATGGGTGCTTACTATAAAAAATGGAGAGCACAATCATGAACCATTGAAAGACATATCAGAACATCCTTATAGTCGACGTTTCACTGAGGAAGAAGTGAGACAAATCAAACTAATGACTGAAGCTGGTATAAAACCACGTCAAGTGCTTAAAGCTCTCAAGCAAAGCAATCCAGAACTGCAGTCAACACCAAGGCACTTGTACAACCTCAAAGCAAAGATTCGTCAGGGAAATTTTTCAGGTTTTACATCATTTGATCTCTCCTTTTCAACTAATTGATCTAGTAAATAGATGAGAGTGCCATTGGTTTAATATCTACAAACCAGAAGCATATATTGTTATCATTGCAATAGGTTTAGATAATTGTTGTGAGAAACTGTTTTGCTATATTGTAAACTGAAATATTAATTTCAGAGAGTAAAAAGTTTCTGTTGCTATTGAATTCTTCATGTATTTTTGGCTGGAGTTGATGATTAATTGTGTTATCAGTTGTTCTATTATGATCCCCTAGTCCCATACAGAATTATGTCTTTTGATGGTTATGTTATAATGATATGATGTTAAATGCTATGCTTATATATACCTTATAGCAAAGCACAGCACTGAAAGGATTATAATTGATGAAAGATTACTGTTGGTGCTCCTCTTTGTAACTTGAAATCAGCCATGGGTAACAGTTGATTGGTTAGGGTTGTCTAGAACTAGAAGTGAGAAGTTTTAATAATTTCTTTTTAGTAACTCAAATTTAGTGATTTTTGAGTTAAGAGGTTTCTTGTTTTCCTGTTCCTTTTTGTGGGTGACATGGTGTTTGGAGCTAGGAGAGAGGCAAGGGAAAGTTGGTTGAGGTGGTTATTGTAGTTAGTTAGGGGAATGGATTAGTTAGTTAGATGGGATTTCTGAATTAAATAAATAGGATGAAGATGTAAGGGAAAGGAATTCAGATATGTTAACATTTGTAAATTGAGCTTTAGCTCTTTGTGAAAGGAGAAATCCTTTGTGAAGGGGGAAACTCTTGGGGAGAATTTTATTCTTTATTTTCTATTCTGTTCTTCAGTAAAGTTTTTCTTCTTTAGATCTTCTCTAGTTTCCATTTTATTTTCTTTGGATTCCTAACAATTGGTCTGACCTGCCGGATGCTAATTCTGGGTGAGGAAACTGCTGGATCTCACACCAAGAAGAAATGGAGAATTTGATGACATTCCTGAAGGGGACCAGCTATCTATTTGAGCTTAAGCGAATGTTGATGCAGTTGGAGAAGAAACAAGAAACTAAACCACAACAAAAGGGGTAATTGAAGGAGGTGTTCATGAACGAGAAAGGTAAATCTTGGGAGTTGCAGCATCATTCTTGCAAGGCTTGTTTTTCATAATTGAAGCATGGTCTGCACAAGGTACTAAAGAGTGAAGATGTTAGGATTTCTGAGATGTCAGAGAGCAAAAGGGCCTTATTCGTCCCTGAGTTTATAGAATTTCAGGAAAACAAGTACACAAAAAAGAATCCCCCACTCTCTTCCTAAACAGAGGCCCTATTTAAAGAAGGTTGGTGTAACCAACTTTTGTTAAAAACTAACAAGCCACCCTTATCCCTTAAAACAGAAAACTAACTCACTCCTACAGAAATCCTAACTAATAGGTCAAAGGATAAAATAGATTTAATTCCTATTGTTACCCCTTTTCCTATAATACACTTTCAAAGTCCTCTTTGCATCCTGTGGTTCCTGAGGTCTAACAGAAGAAATCATTTTTGAGGAGAAAAGGGTGAGAGATGAGGAAAGGGAGGAGGTGAAGCCCTCTGCAATCAAGAAGGTTGAGGAAATACAAGAGCTCAACCAATGCCTGAAAAGGTGGAAGCATAAACAAGGCATCATGTTGAAGGACAAGGTCTCAAATGTCCAACCCATTCAAGAGGAGGTTGATCCCCATTTAGTCAAACATTTTAAGAAGAGCATGGAAGGGATTGAGGCAAATGCTGTGATAATAGAGGTTCATTCTTTAAAAGAAAGGTGCGGTTAGCTGCCTTTGGTTGCTGAAAACTGGTGGAAACAAAAGGGAAATACCTTACCTCTGTGTTAGATCAAGAAACAGAAACAGAAAAATACAATGAAGTATTGGACCAGATCATGACAAGGTGATCATTGGAACTCTTGAACTCAGAGAAGGGGATTGTTTTCTTGGAGGAAGAGCCAGTCAGCCCACTGCCATTGTTGAAACCGCTGAATGCAGAATTTTCCCTGGATGTAGACATTTCTGTTAAAAGTTCTAGAGATGGGGAGCTGGTTGTTGGAGACCAAGATTCAAAGAAAGTTGCTGAGGTTGAGAAGATGATGGGGGAGATCATGGTAGATGTCAAAGGTGAAGTTGCAGAAACTGACCAGTATTTTCAAAATTCAAATTTGACTTATAGGACAACAGAACTACAAAAGGATCTTGTTACCATGAGACAAAAATCCATGCAATCCAGGTAATGTCTTGGTGTCAATAAAAGGGTTGAGATGGAGAAAGATTCCTACACAGTGATCAGGATGGGTGGAAGGACATTTTGATATCAAAAAAATTTGGGTCTTGATCTTGAGAAAACAGGTCAGTCTATTACTGCCGGCACAAAAACCATTGGGTGAATATTTTTTACTGTAACAATTAAGGATACTGCAAAGTTTGGTGATACAGACTACTCATCCATGAAAATTTTGGAACAAGAAATCGACCAACTACAGTTTCAAAAAATCTGATCAGCCAGTCAATGCTGCCAGAGCAGCAGGATCAAAATCTTCATTTAGCAACCATGGATAATGGGATCATACAAAAGCCAACTATGCCTCCACCACACCTGAAGCCACCAGATATGATCTTCCATAATTCCAACCTTGAGGGCAAGGTTGAAATTCAAAGGGTGGTATTGTTTGGAGCTAGGAGAGAGGGAAGGGAAAGTTAGTTGAGGTAGTTATTGTTGTTAATTAGTGGAATGGATTAGTTAATTAGAGGGGATTTGTGAAGTAAATAAATAGGATGACATAAGGGAAAGACATTCAGATTGGTTAACATTTGTAAATTGAGCTTTAGCTCTTTGGGAAAGGAGAAATACTTTGTCAAGTGGAAACCCTTGGGGTGAATTTTATTCTTCATTTTCTGTTCTGTTCTTCAATAAAGTCCTGCTTCTTTTTAAATCCTCTTCTCTAGTTTCCATTTTATTTTCTTCGAGTTTCCTAACACATGGCAAAGTTATTTGTTAATAAAGTTATAGAACAGTGTTGTTAGCATAATATGATTTACCATACAATACATGTAATTCAACACAAGTCACCCCTAGTTATGCAAATCACACTGTGAATTGGAAATGGGGTTGAATTGCAACATGTATTGCTGGAATCACAGTTGATGTTAGAGACCAACGTGCATTTGGGCCTAATGAGTTGCTAGTGCAAAATAGTGGACCTGGCCCAAAACTGTGGGTAGTTTATGTGAGAAAGAAAAAGAGAGGCATGGGAAATGTGGGTGGAAAAGACGGTGAGCTGACTAGTTAGTTATGCCAAAAGAGAGAGAGAATCGTTTGTTATATGGGAGAATAATTTGTTTAGAGGGGTATCTTTTGCAGTTAGCCAATTTGTAAGAATGGAGAGCCTCTAAGGTTCTTCAACGGAGCCAGGCTCTGAGGGTAGGGAGAGAGTCTCTCCTTGCATTTCTTCTTGTTTCAGTAAATAAATACAATCTCCCCATTTTTCTTCTTTCATTTGCTGCTGCTGCTCTGTGTTTTCTATTCTGATTCTTAACAGTTGACTAGTGTGAATTGCAGTTCCAACATGAATTGCACAATTCTTTGTGCTTGCTGGTCATGCAAAAAGAATGGGACAGGTTGTGTGCAACCCGGTGCGGAAAAACCCTAAAAATAACTTTTTTTATTATTTCCTTTTTCCATTTGGGAGGGAAACAGCTGATTCTTACTCTCTATTGATACCCAGACCAAATATTAAACAAAAAGGAAACTAATTTTTTTAATTTCTCCACCTTCTACCTTTTACTCCACACAGCACATGCTTTGTACTCCCTGCTTCTCATACTTTCAATGCATTTGGCTGGTCGGCTGGTCCTCCACATTTTGCTGCTGAGTGTTGAGACCCCCCCTCCTGCAGAACACAAACTTTGTGCTGCCTTATTTCTATTTCTATCTTATTTCTCTTAATTCATAATATTGTCTGCTGGTTCCCTGTCTTATTCTGGAATTTCTCTACTTTGATTGCTGCCTTTTTGCTGTGTTATTTTGAAGTGTATATGACACTCGTTAGCTATATGCATATGGTTGACTTCCAAATGGTAATATATAAATGTTTCTTTATCTTAAAATGTTCTTAGTTTTGTGCCTTTTAATTATTGATAATGAAATTGTGCTTTTATATTACTTTGTTAGTTATATATGTTATTTTAATTATTGATTGTGAATCTTACAATTCACGATATGGAAAAGAACCCTTCCAATTCATGATTTGAGTCCCGATTCGACAACCATGTAGTGGAGTATTTGATACTTGAGTGCAATGTTACTAATTGTATTTACCCTAGTTCTTATTTACTTCCCTGTTGTAATGGTTGTAAGAAAACTAAACTTCCATCATAACTACGCTTAACTGTATTTTGCAGAGAAAACTTTTAAATCATGGAGGCCAAATAGATCTATCCCTATTGAGAACAATAATTCATCTGAAGCTGAGGGTTCATTAAACCACAACTACCAGTTGGTAGGGTTTAAAGCCCAGGACAATATGTTTACCTCTGTATATGGTTTATAGATTTATCTTTCTCTTTCTTGTTCATTGTAATTTTCAAGCAGTGAATTTATGACTTTATTTTTATTGGTATGAAGATGAAGGTCCCAAATTTTATTGGGGGTAAATTTGTTGATTCTCAAGGTTCTGTAATCGTTGATGTTTTAAATCCTGTAAGCTGATATGTTCTTTCATGGTATTTGTTTGAATTTTCTTATCATGTGATGGTTTGTATCAAACATAATTTTGAATATTTATCTTTACTCAGGCAACACAAGAAGTTGTATCTCAAGTTCCTTTACCTACATATGAAGAGTTTAAAGCTGCGGTTAGTGCAGCCAAGCAAGCTTTTCCTTCATGGAAAAACACACCTATCACGACTCGTCAACGTATTATGTTTAAATTTCTGGAGCATATCCGCAGAGATATTGTAAGGATGTTGTTATTCAAACAGATATACTGTTTATCAAACAATGACAGGAATACTTTTTCTTATTTCAGGATAAGCTTGCCATGAATATCACCGTAGAACAGGGAAAGACATTAAAAGGTGCCCAAGGAGACGTGCTTCGTGGTTTAGGTTAGTTTTTTTTTATTTTTAATTTCTCTAGGGGGAAAATATGTTTCTGGCTACAATTTTGTTTATTTGTTTTAATAGTTATTCCAAAATTGTAGAATTAAGAGAGAGAGAGCATAGAAAGAGAGAGACAAATTAGAGTGTTGGAATTAGGATTCTCTACAATGTGTACAGACCCTTATATTTATAAGGATACATATGTAACATGAGAGATGAATATAAGCTTCTGCTGAACTTTTTCTCGAATAAAGTGATAGTTTATCTCAATATGTCTCGTTCATTCATGAAAAAACGGATTTGAGGCAATGTGTATCGCTACCTAGTTATCACACCAAATTTGTATAGGCTTAGTAGAACCAAATCGTATCTCTTCCAACATATGTTTCAACCACATTAACTCACAAGTAGTCTGAGCCATCGCCCTATATTCTGATTCCGCACTCGATCTTGATACGACGTTTTGCCTCTTACTTTTCCACGAAATTAAATTACCTCCTAAGAACACACAGTATCCGGTAGTAGATTTTCTGTCCATAGATCCTGCCCAATCAGCATAAAAAAACGCCTCTATCTATGCATGTCCATGATCTTTGTAAACAATTCCTTTTCCTGGTGCTTTCTTCAAATACTTTACAGTGCAAATTAGTGCTTCCTAATGAGTATCCGTTAGAGATGACATAAACTGACTAAATACTCACTGGAAAAGCAATATCTGGCCTTGTGACCAAGGTAGTTAAATCGGGATTCAAATTGTGAATCGTATGACCTATTTTTTGAATCGTGAATCGAATCGTATTTTGAATCGTAAGATTCAAGATCAATAATTTAAAACATAAAAAATATAAATATAAGAATATTCTAACATATAGAAATAGATATATATTAATATTTTGAAGTAAATAATATATCACTAATAATGTGACATATACTTGTAAGCAAACTAAGATTCAAATCATAACACTCAGTCACATTATCAAAAACAGTGACTGCTCAAATTCAACATAAAGTCTTTCAAAAAGATAAACAAAAAATGACAACAAGTCACTATAGTAAAAGTTTGAATGGATATGATCATTCATCATCTCCAAGATCTATGTCACTTAGTTCATCCTCTTCATCTTCCAAAATCAAAAGTTCTTCTTCCACCCCATCTCTAATAATGCCTTCAATTTCATTATCATCTTCTATTATAGATTTTTCCTTCTTATCAGCTTTGGCATTTAAGTTTCTTGGACCTATAAAACCAAAATAATGGAACAAACATGACAATATGTATTTGAGTAAATAAATTTTTAGTATTTTTTGTTCAAGTTCTAATTCTAAATCAGCACAAATATCTCTTTTTCTTTTCTTACTTGAAGCTCCCTCTTCAAAAGTAAAGCACTCATGTATATCCATCCATGAAGCATCATTTGGTAAACATGGATCCTCTTTTTCAACAATCCATTCATCATCTGATTCAATATCGGATAAGCATATGGGATCATAAGTCTCTCCCCTCTCTTCTCTACACTTTTGTCTCATCTCTAATTGTAGGTTATATTTAACAAACACAAGTGCATTTAGTCTTTGTTGTTCCAAACGATTTCTTCTTTTAGTATGCACTTGATCAAATGTACTCCAATTCCTTTCACATCCTGTTGCACTACATGTAAGACTCAAAATTCTCATGGCTACCTTTTGCAACTCTTTACCATCTCCACCATAACTCTCCCACCAAAGAGCTATTAAAATTCAAAACAAAATATGTATAAACAATTAGCAAAGTATATTATATTACTTATTGGTTTATAATTATTTGTAAAATTAACAAAGTATCAAGATTGAAGAGTTACCGGGTTGCTTCTTGTCTCTAGTGTCTATTGCCATATTCATTCCAAACAATCCTTTGGCTGACTTAAACTTCTCAAGTTGTTGATCAATCAAAAATCTTGTCCTTCTATCTGAAACCATTCTTTCAATAGTTTCATATAAACCATACAAAACCTCACTATCTGGATTAAAGTTTTTGTCATAATGGAACCTAACCAAACAATAAAAATTGGTCAGGATGAATAGGCTACTAAATGAAATTTAAGATATTAAGAATGTTTACTTACCTAGGATTGAGATAATATGCTGCTGCATGGAGAGGTCTATGTATTTGTAAATTCCACCTAGTATCAATGATCTTCCACACTTTCTTATACCTTGACTCTTTCTTTTGGAAATTTTCAGCAATTTGCTCTTTGGCTCTATCCATTGCTTCATAAATATATGGCATGGCTGGTTTTGAATCACCATCTACAAGTCTAAGTACTTTCACAAGTGGAATTACACACTTTAAACAATATTTGATGGATTTCCAAAATTTATTATCACTCAACACTATGCTCATCACTTGCTTAGCCTCAACTCTATTAGCATAAGAACTAGAAGCAAACTCTTCTGAAGCAAACATAGATCTAAGAGCATTCTTTTGTTGCATAATGCAATTTAATGTGAGATAAGTAGTTGCAAACCTTGTTACGGCTGGTCTAGCTAACTCCCTTCCCTTGGAATGCTTTCTGTACAAATTAAGGACCCATGTATGCCTATATATGTAAGTTGTGATTTTCTTTGCATTTGTAATGGTAGCATAGAAAATTGGAAGCTCTCCAATATCCTCTAGCACTAAATCAAGGCAATGGGCTGCACAAGGTGACCAAAATAATTTAGTTCTCTTCTCTTCTAATATTTTTCCTGCTGCCACAAGATTAGAAGCACCATCTGTTACAACTTGCACTATATTTTCTTCCCCAATTTCATCTACCATGTTGTCCAATAATTCAAACATTTGCTTGGCATCCTTAATTACATCACTAGTATCAATAGATTTTAGAAAAACAGTTCCACTAGGACTGTTAACAAGAAAATTAGTAAGTGACCTTCCTTTCCCATCTGTCCAACCATCACACATCAAAGTGCAGCCCCATTTCTCCCATTCACTTTTGTATTTCTCCAAATTTTGATGGATGCTATCAACTGCTTTCTTCAAAAAAGAGACTCTGACTTCATGATAAGTAGGAGGTTTTAAACCCTTGCCAAATTCTCCAACAGCTTTCACCATTTGAATAAAATGGAGGCTTCTAACCAAATTAAATGGTAAGGCATTAGCATAAATGCATTTGCAAATTTCTTGAATGACAACATCTCTATCTTTAAACATTGTATTCATTGTTGTTTGCTTCAAATTTTTAGATGTCCCTCCATTTTCTTTGTTGACAAAAGAATCCATACTTTTCTTTTGATGACCACTTACATCCTGAGTCTCAGCTTCTTCAAAAAACTCCAAGCTATTTTCATCTTTTTTCTTTTCTTTCTCTTCCAATAGCTTGATGAATATCTCCTTTACCTCATCGGGAACACTTGTACAAGCACTTACATTTGTCCTTGTTCCAGCTAAATGATGTTTCATCCTTGCAACTCCACCCCAACAAGAATGAGAACAATATTTGCATTTTACTAATAGCCTGTGCGGAGGGACACTTTCACAATGTTTCCATGTGATATCACTTTCTTTTGTTTTTTTTGTAGGACCCATTTGTCTCCCCAAATAGCAAACAGCAAGTAAAAAAGAGAGGAGAAGCCAAATAAAAAAAAAGGAACCGTGGCAGAGGGAGAGGGGACCAGAAGTTGTGAGAAGGATTGAGAATATGATGAATATTAAACTCTGTACGTAGAGAAAAGAGAAAAGAAAAGAGCGGGAATGAAAAGGAAATAAGAAAATAGGGTTTCCTTTTAATATTTTATAGTGGGTGTACCAACAGAAAAAAATTGGAGTAAAAATTGGCAGTTCTGTAAAAAAAAATTTAAAATTTTTTTTTTTTTTAGGGTTTTTACTGTTTTGGGTCGCGCCGACCCGACCCTTTTTTTGCAAGACCCGAGTTACACTTGAATCGTGCGCCGTGCACTGAATCGCGTCTCAACATGCGATTTGGTCGATACATGCGATTCGTAATGTGATTCCAAATTTAAAACGATACTTGGTTTGATATGTATCGCTGCCGCAAAGATTCGTATCGAATCGGTAGATTCGTATCGAATCGGTAGATTCGTATCACGTTTCGTGCGATACTAACTACCGTGCTTGTGACAGTCAAGTAATTTAGCTTACCTACTAATCTTCTGTATTTCTGTGGATCTGCAAAAGGAACTCCATCTGTTGTCAATTTCACTCCTAACTCCATAGGTGTCTCACATGGTTTAGCTCATTTTAGTCTGGTCTCAGTTAATAAGTCTACCTCCAGCTTTACAGATAGCAATAGGAAGGTCAAGGTCAGACATAAGATCTATTGACACTCGAGGAGATAATAGTAGAGGTTGAGTATCATTTTGAATATCATTAGCCATGGGAGGTGCATCATTTGAAGGCTGTTTCGGCCGGCGATAGTATGTTTGCTTAAAGAACTTAAAACCTGTATCAATAGGAGCTAGAGGTACAACAAGATGTGTAGATTGGACAAGAGTATAAGTCAAGAAAGGTTCATCTCAAGGTAGTCAAAATCGTGTTTTGGATTGTAGAATTGTACAATTCTACGATCTCTAGCCACACCTCCGTGCTGAATCGGTGCTAGGAACACGAAATGGTAGGATCGGTGGGATCGTGCTTGTTGGGTCGTAAAATCGTTGAAAACGCACGATCCTGACGCGTAGAGAAGAAGACCTTTTGGGCCAATGACCCGCGACCCAACCTGACTTCGTTAAAGGAGTTGGAACCCTAAAATCCTAAAAACTCCACATTGCAACTTTTTCCTTTCTTCACTCTGTTCTGTGACTTTACGTCTCTGTTGTGCGACTTCTTCCTTCGAATTTGCTTTGTGTCTTCTTTGCAATTTTCTGGCGACTGCGATTTGGCTCTGGCGACTGAGCTTAGGTTCGGTGACTTGATTTTTTCTGCGATTTGGTCTGAGATTTTCTACTTTTTGTGCTTTGTTTTTTTCTTCATCTTCATTATCTTTGGGCTACTGTGTGTGACTGAGATTTTCTTCTTTTTTTGCTTTTGTGCTCTGCTTTCTGTTTTATGTGCTATTGCTATCTACTACCATTAGATAAAATGGCTTCAATCAGTAGTCAAGCTCCTCCCTCCAAGTCATTACCAAAGAATGCACTAGGAAACAAAAGTGATGTAGCATGGCAACATGGGATTGCAATTGACAGTACAAGAAAAATTCAATGCAAATATTGTCAAAAAATTGTAAGTGGAGGTACTTATTGATTGAAGCATCACTTGGCTCAAATAGCCAAAGATGTTGGAGCATGCAAATCTGTTCCAGATGAGGTCTAAATGTGGAATTTACTTGTTAGCATGCAAGAAAATTTGAATAAAAAATCAAATTCCTTTGTTGACTATTCTGTTGAGAGAGAGACTTTAATTACAAGTAGGGTGGAAGCAAAAGAAAATCAAGTGAGAATGAGGTGACTGGAGGAGGAAATATTTTTCGGAAAAGGAGCACCTAAGCAACAATCAATAACATATTCAACAAAACTAGAAGAGAGGAGGCTTGTTAAGCTATTGGAAGGTTTTTTTATAATAATGCCATATCATTCAATGTGGCAAGAAGTGGTGAATTTTCTATTATGTGATTTAATTGCTAGCCATGGTCCTGTAGTTAAACCACCAAGCTATCATGAAATTAGAGTAAAGTATTTGAAGAAGTAAATAGAGTTAACAAAGGAGAGATTAGAAGAACATAAAGCTAAATGGAATATTGTTGGATGCATATTAATGACTGATGGGTGGACTGATAAGAGGATGAGAATAATATTGAACTTCTTGGTAAATAGTCCTAAAGGAACTATTTTTTTGAAGTCTATTGATACATCTCATATAAAAAAACAGCTGATAAAATATTTAAAATGATTGATGATGTTGGAGAAATTGGTGAGAAAAATGTAGTCCAAGTTCTGCAGGGGAGATGTTGATGCAAAAAAGGAAACACTTGTATTGGACCCCTTGTACTGCATTGATTTGATGTTAGAGGATTTTGAGAAGAAGATACAGATTCATGAAGAGACAATTCCTAAAGGTAGAAAAATTACAACCTACATCTATTCAAGGACGAGTCTTATTTCTATATTGTAACATTTCACCAAAGGCAAAGATTTTATAAGGCTAGGAATTACTCAGTTTACTACATCTTATTTCACTCTAAGGTGCCTTCAAGAAAATAGAGCTGCTTTGATAAGAATGTTCACATCTAATGAATGGAAGTCCTCTAAGTTTGCTAAGATAAAGGATGAGAGAGTTATAGAAGAATTGATTTTGGATAAAGAATTTTGGAAGGATATAATCACTTGTTTGAAGGCTGCATTTCCTCTTATCAAAGTTCTTCGAATGGTTGATTCAGATGAGGAAACTATGGGCTTTATTTATGAGGCAATGGATCAAGCTAAAGAGAATATTCAAAGTGCTTTCAATGGTGTTGAGAAAAGGTAACTAACTATAACTACTATCAAATTAAATTAGTCTCTATTTTGTGATCTATGTTGTATTGTATATAGATGGAAAGATGGAATACACAGCTCCATAGGCCTTTGCATGCTGCAGACTATTTTCTTAATCCTAGGATGCACTATAGTCCTAAATTTAAGGCTGATCTTGAATTTAAGTGTGAACTATATGATTGTTTAACAATGATGGTACTTGATGAAGATGAACAATGTAAAATTGATTGTCAACTTGATTCATTTAAAAAGCGAGCTGGTAATTTTGGTAGTCACTTGGCTAGAAAAACTATTGATATGCGCCTGCCAACGAATTGGTGGATGTCTCATGGAGATGAGCATCCTGAGCTTAAAAAATTTACTATTTGAATATTAAGCTTGACATGTAGTTCTTTTAGATGTGAACGTAACTGAAGTGCCTTTGAGATGGTAAGTAGAAATTCTTTTTTCTAAAATTATGTACTAGGCTAGCCAACTACTTTTTTTTATCTTAAATTATAATTTAATATATTATTATTTGTTTAGGTGCATACTAAAAGAAGAAACCGTTTGAAGCAAAATACAATAAATGATGTGGTATTTATTATGACAAATTCAAAATTGGCCAAGAAAAAGACAGCTAGGAGAGTGAAGGATCTTCACATAAATGTAGATGATATTCCATTTGACAATGGGTAGATAGTGGAAAATAATGATAGAGGAAATCATGAAGATTTAGGCCTATAAGACAATTTGGAAGATGAGAACATTTAGGTTGATGCTCTTAATGAAGATGAGGACTTGGAATTAGACCAAGGTTCAAACCAAGATGGTGGTGTTGGTGATGTTCCTAATATAGACAATTTAGACGATGAAGGAGATGATGGACCAAATGAAGATGATGGGCCAAATGAAGATGATGAAGGAGATAACGAATTTTTTTATTATCAAAATATTTTAGATATTATAAAATAGATATTTAAAGTTTGGATATTGATTTTGTATTTGGTTTGGAACTTTGGAATATGTTTATGTTGGACATGTTCTTAATATCATCTTTTAAAGTATTGTGGTTTGAATTAATGTTTTTATTTTGTTCCTATTTATACTATTTTATATGTATATATATAATTTTGTAGGATCTTACATTCTGTGTTACGATCTTGAACCTCCTCTTCGATCCTACATAAAATCTCGATTTTGACTACCATGTACATGGACTCAGAAGATGAGGACTAAAGAATAGAAGATTTTCAAAGAAAGACACGAGAAAATAAGATAACAACCAAGGAGAAAAATAACGGTAACCTTTTTGGGACCGAGAATAACCCAAAAACACACATTTTAGGGATTTTGGATCAAGTTTAGTTACCTAAGGACGAACATCAAACACAAAATAAGTGCAGCCAAAAACTTTAGGAGGTAAAAACAAAAGAAATTGTGATGGGAAAAGTATAGAGTGGAGAATCTCACCATGTAACACAGATGATGGCATCCGATTAATTAAATATGCAGCAGTAAAAACAACATAAGCTCAAAAAGATTTAGGAACTTTTATTTCAAACATTAAAGCACGGGCTACTTCCCTAAGATTACGATTTTTACGTTCAGCTACTCCATTTTATTATAGGGTAACAATACAAGAGGACTGATGAAGTATGTCATGTTTATTCATAAAATTAGTGAAGGATGCAGAAAAATATTCTTTAGCATTATCACTTCTAAGAATGTGCACACAAGTATTAAATTGAGTTTTAATTTCAGCACAGAAATTACAAAATATAGAAAAGACTTTAGATCTAGATTTCATAAAAAAAAGCCATGTTACATGAGAATAATTATCCACAAAAATAATAAAATATTTAAAATCAGATTTAGAAGTAACTGAACAAGGGCTCTAAACATCAAAATAAACAATTTCAAAGGGGGCATGAGGCTTTTTATTTAAACGAGATCAATAAACATTACGATGATGTTTAACAAACTAACATGACTCAATAAAAATTAGACTTTATACTAAGACATAATTTCCTAAGAAATCCTAAAGACGAATGACCCAGACGACAATGAGTTGGAAAAGAGACACTTTTTCATTCCTAGAAGCAATATAAGCTTGCGAAGTCCTTCTTCCAATAGATTCAGCTCATTAGATACCCTATCGCTACCAATAATTCTCTATGTCAGAAAAACACGAGAATAAAAAAAGAATGTTATTGAACAATTTAATGATGAAGTGATTTAGCTAATGGACAACAAATTTAAGGGAAATTGAGGCAAATATAAAACAAAAGATAAAGATAACGTTGAAACTGGGATGGTACACCCGCTGCCCTTAATATGGACTCTAGAACCATCAGTGAGTGCTACAGAAGAATGATAATTGGGTAGACAAAAAGAGAAAAGGATACCTGAATTCCCATTCATATGATTAGTAGCGCTAGAATCAATGACCCAATGCTGGGAAGAAGAGGAAAGACATGCAGTAAGATTAACTTTTTGGACAAAAGTGGCTGTAAAGGATACAAACAGTTGTTGGAAAATCTGAAATTGAGTATATTGAATAAATTCCTCATCACTTATACGTATAGTACGTCCTTTTTTCAGAGTAGCTATCAGTGATGGATACAAGGGGGGCAAGGTGGGGCTTGGGCCCCCCTCTTTGTTATATTTGTTTAGTTGGAAGCACTTAAGAAGACATTTGGATCTATCATTGATGTGCTCCTTGATGCTGACCACAAACAAGATCAAGTTCGTATGCGTAATTGGATATCTCACTTCATGACCTTGCTATCGAATTTATAGTGACAAACTAGATGAAGCAAAAGGAAAAGAAGTAAATAAGGTACTTTTCTCCATTTCATCTTCATTTCCTTTATATAATATTATATTTGTTTGTTATATTACTACTAGTATGACCCCTTTTCTCTCAGAATACGAAACATTAGTATTGACTTTAAGAAATTAATAAAAAATTGGATATTTGAGTACAATTCTCCTTGGCCCACCACCGTATCACACTCAGCAACATTACTACATTAGTTCACTCTTTGCCTTTTGTATTAGGAGTTGAACTTGAAAGCTTCTCTAATAAGCCAAATGAAAATATCATTTTATATATTTTCTTTTAATTTCTATCATCAGTGATTATCACATTTCAAGTTTTTTTTTTCAACTCCAAGCAACAACGATTCAGCGAGACAGACGACAACGAGAGAAAGAAGCAGTCCTTCTTCTAGGTTCTTTTTTATTTTCCACCATTCTTCTTGAATACAAGAATTAGTGGTATACTGGTATATTTTAAGCTTTATCAATAAATTTATTTTCTTTCGGCCCCCCTTTGAATGGTTTCTAGATCCGTCACTGGTAGCTGTATCAGGCTGAGACACTGAGTTAGCAAAGCGGGAATTACCTTGTGAGTGAAAAAATGATTGATTCCGTAGAGGATGAGTGCACTGATTCCGATAATGGCCAAATTTGCCACAGTTGTAGCACTATACAATACCATGACCTCCACTACTCCCACGGCCACAACTACCTCTACCACCTCTATCACCCCGGTGCTCGTATTGGGCTGCCAAGGCAGAGTGGTCAGGAGACTCATTTTCTATAGTGCTCTTGAGTTTATCAAAGGAAGACTACATAACTTTGGAGAAGACATTAGTAAGATTATCAACCTGCTTACTTGACAAAATCTAAAATCGAATTACCTAATATTTTGGATCAAGTCTGGGTAGTCAACCCAAAGTTATGAGTTTCTTTTGTTACACTATCATCTTGTCAATGGTTTTGCAGGCTAAAAGAGATTGTATCTCCTCGGTATGCTTCTTAAGCTCCAAAAAATAGTCCTTTAGCGTCCGCTTATTTTGTTTAGGTTGATAAATTTTCTGCAAGAGAACATACAACCGATTCAAGTTATCAGATTTTTCAAAAATAAATTGTAAGAAGTCCCACAACTCCTTCAAGGTTTTGCAATAGGTAATAATCGCTTGTATTCGCCTATCAACAGAGTTTACTAACAACGTAAGGATCTTTCTGTCGTGTATCATCCATGTGTCAACATCCTTAGGATTGACAGTTGTCGTTTCAGTCAAATGATTATCGTTTCCCATTCCACCCAGGCTAATTTCAAACAAATACTTCCACTCCATATTGTTCGTACCGTCTCCATCCAACTTAATATTAGTAAGTTTGGATAGAGATATAATCTCTATAACAGCCCCCTTGTGTTGCTCATCCTACACATCCTGGCTATCACATTTAGACATTGTATATCCACAAACAGTGATGGAATTGCCTGGGTTTCATCTCAATGGCTACAAAGAAATGCCGCACTCAAACTGTAAATGTTGAATTACAGCATATTCTGGTCACCGGAAAAAATTTTCATCCTCACAGCAGCCATGGTCGGCCTATTTGGCTAGTGGCGGTGGCGACTAAGGAAGAACCCTCGACGGCTCTGATACTTTGTAGAATTAAGAGAGAGATGCATAGAGAGAGAGACAGATTAGTGTGTTGGAATTAGGATACTCTACAATGTGTAGAGACCCTTATATTTATAAGGATACATATGTAACCCTGTTGAGCTAAGCCCATTATTATAATACTAACATAAACGTTAATCCTAATATGTCTATTATAGCTATTCATAATAAAAATGAACTTCCTGTCTTTTCTGCAGACGTGGTGGAGCATACTTGTGGGATGGCAAACCTGCAGATTGGAGAATTTGTCCCTAATGTCTGTAATGGGATTGATACATACTGCATCAGAGAGCCCCTTGGAGTTTGTGCTGGAATATGCCCCTTTAACTCTTCAGCAATGATACCATTGTGGGTAAGTATTTCATGCTAGGACTTTAGTCTTGTGTTTAGTTATTTTCAAGATTCATTTGATTTCGTTTTACTTGTATGGTGGGATAGCTTTGTTCTGTATATAGGCATGCTCCTTCCTGTAGGAATAGATCAATAAATTAATTAAATGGGGGAGGGGATTAACCTGAGTTTTACTTTTTGCACAACCAAGTTGATAAACAACCAAAATTAATGTAGTAAATCCATCTAATCTAATAATAGTATGTGATATGTATTGCTGCTGCTTCTGTTCATCCAAACTTTTCATCCCTGGATTATTATTTTTTTCTCAGTAGTTGTATTTAAGTTTCAAAAGCTGGATTTTAGTTTTTAATTATTTATGAAATAGTTTATTGCAAGTCATGAGTTATTGGGTTTAGGAAAAAATTAACAAACATGTAAGAAAAAAAATGAAGTCAAGTTAACAAATAGTGGTCTATCTAATAATCCTTTTGTATGAAAGAAGTAAATAATCTATTAAAAATACAGTGTCATGTAGGGTAGCTGGGAGAGATACAATTAACATGTAGCAATAAGCATTCCATAACAAAAAATGGTTTCCCAGATTATGTGTTCCTGCCTTAATGCTTAATTTTCTTGTGGGTTTGTTACTTCTTGGAGCCATGACAGATTGCTATTGAACATATTTGTGCTGATAATATGACAAAGTAGCACATTGAATTTTTCTATAACTTTTGTATGCCAGCACTTGAAATTTTCATATTTATGAACAACTTGTGTTCATATAAGTACATTAAATTTTGTCCTTGTGAAAGCTTTTGTATGCATCAGGTGAATGTTTCTAGTTTCTACTAAATTATTTCCTTAAACTTTTTCAGACGTTCCCTATTGCAATTACATGTGGCAACACTTTTGTTCTCAAGCCATGTGAGAAAAATCCAGGTATTTATTTGAGTCGATGGTATTATGGTATGTGAATTTATGGTTTGAAATCGTTTTAGGAAAAAATACCATGTGTAATAGTTTAATTTTGAATTCACACTTCTTAGTGTTGGCAACCTAGTTAAGTCATGGGATCAATAGTTTAACTGCACATTTAATAAATTATTATATAACTTGATAATAATTATAGTATAAGTAAAATATATTTTCAACATTGAAAGTAATAATTGTGTTTAAATGCAAGGAACCACCCTACCAAACCATGCATGTTATTGTTAACCCTTCTATTAATCATTTGTTCTAAGCAAACTTGTCATGTGACTTCACGTTCAAGTTTAATCCTTAGTCTCACCCAAATGTCTCATTTCTTTCCCAAACTTGTATCTCTCAAATGTAAATCTTTCCTTTTCAACTGATTGACACTAAGGTATCTTCCAAAATCCATGATACTGACTTTGTTATATAAGGATAAAAAATTGAGATAGATAGGACGTTTATTGAAAGTTTCTGGAATTAGCACAAACTAGGTTGTTTTGCATTGTAGAAATAACTCGTGCTGCGTGGTTGAAGTGCAAACCAGTGTACCTTTTTCCCTATCTTTCTTCTTTGATTTGGTTATGAGATTGATAAGCTTCAAGTGCATGATTATGTCATGTTTTACAAAGTGTTATCATAAAGGAAAGTAGAAAAGACAAAAGAATTAAAGAAAGCAAATAATTTAAATTTGATAGACTCAAAATTTAAGAAACTTTTAGGAACCTATCCCAAGCATAGGTAAAGGACGGGGTTGTATTATGTCTTTCACAACCAACTTATAATGTACATGAATCACTCATGATGATATTGTGCTCGGGTTAGAACCCAAAAGTAACGTATTGTATGACTTGAGTATAGTGTCAAATGAGCTAGAGCCGTTGTATTGACACCTGGCTGCAATGTTAAATGAGCAAGAGTCCTCACATTTGGTTGGACAAATTGGGTAAAGAAGTTAGACTAGGAACACTTGAGAGACAACAATTGACAAGGGTTCATATTGGTTTTGATTTTGGAGATTTAAATGTCAAAAGACAATCTTTATCTCTAAATGACACGACTTCTGAATTATGAACATTTATTATAAGAAACATTGTATCACTTGTAAGAGTAGAGTCTCAAGGTTGCAAATTGATTTCTTTTTGGTAAGTATTCATGATAAAAGAATTTACAACGCTTGCAAAGTGATTCCAGGATAGTCTTATTACATAACATAAGATCGTGGTCCTTGATGTTCGTTTTTAAGACAGGAAAACAGAGAACTTAACTAGTTATAACCCAAGAATCAATTGGGGGCTACTTAAATGTTATAAACAGCTGAATTTTAAGAAGCAATTAATAGAAGGTAATTGGAAAGCATCGGTAAAGGTAGTGCTAAACATCATTTGAGATGAGATGCCTAAAAAGTTCAAGAGAGTTGTCAAGACAATTTTGAGTCAATCAAGAAGTTTTTGGCTAAAGGATAAGGAATTTTGGTGGTGAAATGAAAGTGTGCAAGAGAAAGTTAGAGATAAAAGGAAATGTTTCAAAGCTTTGCATGTGTATGTAATAATGTAGAAAATTGACAAGGTATCAAAATATAAGAAATGAGAAAAGGCACAATCTAAGGCTTTTAAGGAATTCTATCAAGATCATGAGATGAAGAATGAAAAAAGAAAGATATATAAGCTTGTGAAAAATAGGGAAAGAAAATCTAGAGATTTGAATCAAGTTAGATGTGTTATAGATGGAAAAGACAAATTTTGGTTATAGATCAAGACCAAAAACAAACGGAAAGACAATTTCTATAAACTTTTTTATGATGGATAACAATGTTATCAATAGCGGATGACGACTCATGGCAGAGACCCAAAAAACTGCCATAAAGTTATGGCAGCAGCCATGGCGGGTATAACAAAATATATAAAAAATACTATAGGTCACAGAAAATGATAGAAAATAATTAACTCAAAATATATGTAGTATAACCCACAATCCAAGGCATAATTCAATACAAAATATGTGATTAGAAGCTTTTGATGATAAAAATTCTTGTTGAGCCATGTTAAGAGAAGCTGAAATAAAGATAAATTTTTTTTTTTAGGAAGAATAGAGAAAAAACAAACATGTGGAAGAAGAAAAAATTGAAAGATGGAAAGGGTAAAACTGAAATGAGGAAAATAAAGAAAAAACTGCAAGAGAGGGGGAAAAACAAGAAAAAAAATGCTACTGAAAAATGAGGTCGCCAAAGATGCAGGACTAGTCGCCGGAAATAGAGGTTGAGGTTACCGGAGATGGAGAACAGAATGGCAGCCGCAAGCAGAACAAGTAACAAGTCAAAGAAGAGAGAGATCTGAGACGAGTGCTACGTCAGAGAAGACAAAGAGACGAACAGAGATGAGAGAAGGATTAGAGACAAACAAAGATGAGATGGATTGGAGTCAAAGAGAGATGAATGAGATTAGAGAAGAGAGAGATCTGAGATGAGAGAGTAAGATTTTGAGTGACGAAGAAGAGGACTTACCTAAGTTTTCTATGTGGGTCACCCTTGGACCGGGTCGGGTTTGGGCCCAAATCACTGAATCCGCCAATGTTTAAATTTTTATGCCATGGCCGCTGTCACTGCCATGCGAGTAATGGCTGCCATGGCGCTGCCATGTAAAAATGCCATATAATAGAAGCGGTTTAACGGCGAGCTTAGAAACTGCCATAGTGATCTGCCATGGCGCACTATCTCAGAATTTGTGCTGCACTCAGATATGCCTAATCTTTGTTTGCCTTTCTTTTATTTCTCCTCCTGGTGGCAGGTGGTAGACTGTTTCTGGCCATTGTCACTTGCACTTATCACATCTGAATTTCCTCATCCTAAATCTGCCCCTGGTTTGTCAGTTTCCAAGCTCAAGGCTCTTTATTCAGGTTTTTCTGCCACTGTTTGCTTCATTTTCTTTCTCCTCTTGTTGATCCATGACCTCCTTTACTTGAATCTAATCTCTTGGTATCATGCTCTACCAGAGAAATCAGCCTAGCCCTGCCGCACTCCCATTGAAATCAACTGGGCCTTATTTTGCTACTAAAAGCATCTATTGGCTCCACAATAGTGCTAGAGAATCATCTTGGTCTAGCCATTCTACAAATTATATTGTTTGATTTTCTTTCTTTTTTATCTAAAGGTTTATATTTGTAGCAAGCTTAAAGCTTATTAATTAGTTTAAGGAGCATTCGAATATATGAAAATATCATATCATATGTTAGATAGATTAACCTCTAGGATTAGTTTTCCTATTTACTTATTATTTCTTAGGATTGGTTAGCATATATTTTTTATTGTATTGTGATTTGTTTCCCTAATCTATTAAGATTGTGTTTAGTATAAATAAGGGTTAACACGCTGGATTTTAAGAACAAATAACTCATCATAATACATCACAATACTCTATTATTTTTTGCAGTCTCTTTCTCTTAGTCTCCTTCCTCTATATCTTAAATCCCATAATTTCTGAAGTAGTATTTTCTTTCAGTAGTTATTGGGAGAGCGAATGGAGTTGTGTCCAGGGAGTAGATTTTTTTGTCATGTCTTTTGATTTCTCCTATTGCTATTCTTTTCCCACTGGATTTTTTCCTTTCCTTCTCTTTTTGTCCTACTGCACAGGTGTTGACAATATTGTTTGTCATTAAATTTCCAGGGGCTTCAATGATACTTGCAACACTAGCTAAGGAAGCTGGTTTGCCGGATGGTGTATTAAATATTATTCACGGTACCCATGTATGGTATACTACTCAAGAGTTAGGACCACTCTTTGCTTTAACATTATTTTGATTATAATTGTAGCCTAGTGTAAATCGTATGCTTATGACTTGAATTGTGACTTGGGTTTGCCATATTTATATGTGCTTGTTCTATATCTTTGGGTATACTCTTAGAAAGGGTGTTTCTGGCAGCAACTCTTATTCACCATATATCTTTGGGTATAGTCTTAGAAAAGGGGTTTGCGATGGGACTACCAAAAACTTTGATATTTCTTTTAAAAATTGTTCTAGTATTGAAAAATAAAGTAAGATTAATTTTCAACTTAAAGATTTTAAACGTAAATCAAAGTATTTTGGTAGTCCCATAGCCATAGTTGCACTTCAAAAGAGAACTCTAGTCCAATGGGGAGAATCTTATGGTGATCAACATCTAGAGTTGCAATGATTTGCTATCTATGTATTAAGCTTGACATGCAGTTCCTCTGTTTGTGAACATGATTAGAGTGCACTTGAGATAGTAAAGTTTTAGATTTATGATAATGTATTTCATTCTTAAAGTTACTTGGTACATCTATTAAGTGTTAATTGATTTAGTTTTTATTTAGGTCCACATGAAGAGAAGAAATTATTTGAAACAAAAGATAATGAATGATGTTGTCTTTGTGATGAAAAATTCTATATATATATATATACACACACGATGTTTGGATAGTGGAAAAAGCTTAAAATTCAGATTGGGATATGGATTTGAAGACTTGTTTCCAATGGAAAAAGATGGTGATGATGATATTGGGTTGGCATGTCTTAATGATTTAGAAATTTGTAATTTGGATTAGTTTGCGATTTGCTAAAGGAGGAGATGTTCACTGTAGTCAAAATCGCGATCCAACTCGTAAGATCGGACAATTTTACGGTCTTTTGCAGGTCCTTTGATCACGTTCCTATGTTGCAATGTGATTTTTCGAGATCGCTAGAATCGCACGATCTTCCTCATGAAATCGTGGAAGTGTGCGATCTTGGGCGAGTTTGATGGAGCCCCATTTTCTAAAAAAGCCCAATTACCCGATTTGACCTGCCCTGTTTTTTTTATACAACTTATGTAATCTCATATTTTAGGTTTTTTTTTTTCTTCTCTTCTTGCTTGCCCCTTTCTCCACCTACGACGCAGAGTTCTCTTCCTTAGCACTGCCGACGCAGAGTTCTCTTCTTCCTTAGCACCCGACCCACACTTCTCTTCTTCCTTAGCATCGCGACCCACACTTCTCTTCTTCCTCAGACTCGCGACGCACATTTCTGTTCTTCTCCAGCACTGTGAATCTGTTTTCTCCATTCTTTACCATTTTTTCCTTCAAATCACCTCTTTCTCCACCATTTTTGGATGCGACCAAGACTTTGGGGTGATTGAGTGGTGGATTGGTTCAGTGCTTTGCAAGATTGATTGTCTACCTATCATGGTTTTGATATTTTGCCCTGTTTGAAGATGTCTGCACGTGGGAAAAGTACACCTGCAATCTAGAGAGGGCAACTGGAAAGTAGGAGAGTGATTGCAAGTCCTACCATTGGTCACACTTCTACTGGCTTAGTGAGCTGCTCCGTTGGTGCAGTTGTGGCTGGTTCTTTGCGAAAAAATACTCATGGAAACAGGAGTGATGTGGCATGGATTATCTGTGGATGGAGATGCACGAAAAATACAATGCAACTTTTGTCGAAAAATAATAACTGATGGAGTTTACCATTTAAAACATCATTTGGTCGGAACACAGAAAGATGTGGGTGCTTGCTCTTCAGTTAGTGATGAAGTGAGAAAAGAAATTTGGCAAGTTGTGTCCTCCTTACAAGAGAAATTAATGAAGAAATCAAATAGCAAACTCAAAGAACTTCTTGTAGAAGGTGATGGTGGTGGTGATTAGGGGTAAAAAAGAAAAGGGAGTGAAGTTGAAGGTAGTGGGAACATTTTCAAGAAGAGAGGAGTAAGTAATCAAGTCACTCTCAATAACATATTCAAAAAGAATTTGAGTGAAGAAGTGTGTCAAGATATTGTTTCTTTTTTTTATAACAATGCCATACCATTCAATGTGGCAAGAAGTGAAGAATTTCATAAGATGTTGGAATTGGTTACAAAATATGGTGTTGGATTAAAGCCACCTTCCTATTATGAAATCAGAGTTAAGTATTTGAAACATCATGTGAATTTGACCAGGCAAGCTATTGAAGCACATAGAGAAGAATGGAGAAAAACAGGATGCACAATAATGACATATGATGGACCGACCAGAAAAGTAGAACTATGTTGAATTTTTTAGCTAACAGCCCTATGGGTACAGTTTTTTTGACTTCAATTGATGCATCTCATATATCTAAAACAACTGACAAATTGTTAAAATGATAGATGATATTGTAGAGGAGGTTGGTGAAGAAAATGTGGTTCAAATTGTGACTGACAATGCAGCAAATTATAAGGCTGTGAGTGAATTGTTGATGGAGAAAAGGAAGAAACTATATTAGACACCATGTGTTGCTCACTGCATAGATTTGATATTGGAGGATTTGGAGAAGAAGTTAACCATTCATCAAGAGACCATCTCAAAGGGAAAAAGAATTACTACTTATATTTATTCAAGGACTTCCCTAATTTCTTTATTGCAATTCTTCACAAAGGGACGGGATTTGGTGAGACCAGCCATGACTCGCTTTGCTACGTCTTACCTTACTGTGGGATGTCTTCAAGAGCATAAGGGAGCATTGGTTAGAATGTTCACATCTAATTAATGGAAGACTAGCCGCTTTGCTAAATCAACAAACAGAAAGTGTGTTGAAGATGTGATTATGGATAAAACTTTTTGGAAAGGCGTTGTTGTTTGCTTAAGAGGTGCATATCCTATAATCAAAGCTCTTCGTTTGGTTGATTCGGATGAGATTCCAATTATGGAATTCCTTTACGATGAAATGGACCGAGCTAAAGAAAAGATAGCAAAGGCCTTCAATGAGAGTAAAAGAAGGGAAATAAATTATTAAGTTCAATTTAAAATTTTAGTTATTTTTGTTTGAAAATTAATTTAATTTTTTCATATATTAGTTATCTCTCTCTATGGAATGTCATTGATAAAAGATGAGACAATCAACTCCATAGGCCATTGCATGCTGCAGCCTATTATCTCAACCTTTTTTTACACTACAATCCTGGTTTTAAAGCGGATTTTGAAGTTAAATGTGGATTATATGATTGTATAGAAAGGATGGTGGAAAATGATGAAGAAATGACTAAAATTGATGCTCAACTTGAAGATTTCAAGGCAAAAAAGAAGTTTTTTGGTGGCAAGGCAGCCCTAAATGCACTTAAAACTAATATCAAAACTTCAGCACAATGGTGGGAATTTTATGGAGATGGACATCCAGAGCTTCAAAGATTTGCTATTCGTATATTGAGCTTGACATGTAGCTCCTCTGGATGTGAGCGTAATTGGAGTGCTTTTGAGATGGTAAAATTTTAAAGCTATGAGAAATTGCATTCTTTTTCTTTACCTATTAAGCACTAGCAAATAATCAATTGCATTTATATATTTTTTAGGTCCACACAAAGAGATGAAACCGTTTGAAACAACAAACTATGAATGATGTTATTTAGTGATGGCTAACTCAAAATTAGCCAAGAAAAAGACATCTAGAAAAGCTATAGAGTTTAATCTTGATGATTTTTCATCTGATGATGAATGAATTATGAGCAATGAAAGTTCATCAAATGCTGATGATTTAGAAGTTGGTGACTTATTGGACTTGGATTTGAATCCAACACTTGGGTCAAGTTGGAGATGATTCCAATGACGCTGATGATGATCCTTTAAATTTAGATGATTTAGAGATTCCTACTTTTGATGATGACTTTGATGGAGTTGGAGATGAAGAAAATGAAGACCAAATAGAAGATGATTATTATGATCAAAATTTGAATGATTTGTTAGAATAAGGAATACCAATTTTGGACTCTTTGACTAGTTTGTTTTTACTATTGTACTATTTTGAGTTTTATGTGTAATTGACTTGAGAACATATTTATTGTCATTAATGATTGAGTTGTGATTATCTTTTATGAATTTAAGACTATTTATTCCTTATTTATCTTCTTTTTTGTGTGCATTTATATGTTTAAATATAGTTTGATACATTAGGTAGGATCTTACGATCCACTCTACGATCCTACGAGTTACGTATTTTTCTTTCCCTCCCGATCTTAAGTAGGATCTCGATTTTGACTACCTTAGAAATGTTGTGGAAGATGATGAAGACGAGGATAACATGGAGGATGATTATTGTGATCAAAACTTGAATGATTTGTTAAATGATTAGAGTTGGAGTGTTGGACTACTTTCTTTTATCCTTTAGTTTTATTATGTGTTGTTTTTGTTTTGTTAAAAACACGTGTCTTTATCACTTTTGAGTTGTTTAAGACCTTATGAATCTTTAAGTTTGATTAAATGTTTGGTGTGATTTAAGGTTTTTCTATATATGTTTTTTTCTATTCATATAGATATGTATTTTAATATAATTTTGCATTTAGTTGACTCTGACAAGTCCTGTTATGATCCAGCAATCTTATGATCCAAAACTCCCTTCTGTTCCAACCTTGAAACTCAATTTTGATGACCTTGATCTTGAGGACTGATTTGAGGGTTTACTCAATTTTTAAGAGGTCCTTGGATTATTATCCTTGTAACAAGCATGGTGCATATAATCTATACGCCTTAGCATGAGAGGGAGTGTTAGAAATGCATATTATTAGGCAGTGTATAATATATATAAAATAATTAGGAAAATTGCATCTTTTATTTATTATATTTGTTCATAATTTCATATAAATATACAGTTCATAGTCAAGTTGAGAAACAGTTTTTATGGCATCTCTCTCTCTCTCATTATAGGCACACAATCATAATAAAATTTAATGCATGTTTTTGGCTTTTATTTGGTCAGGATATTGTTAATTACATATGTGATGATGAAGATATAAAAGCTGTATCATTTGATGGTCCAATTACAGTAAGTTTGGTGCTTAAATTGTTCTTTTTTTTTCCCATTTTTGCTTTCTCTCCTTACCAGACTAAGCCACCATAGGTTAATTTAGGGCTATGTTCAATTTAGAGTTATATTCTAACGAGTAATATTTTTGTTCTGTACAATTATATACTCTGCACACCTTTCTCTCACAAAATACAGTGAAGGAGTGATTTGCAGTTTTTGCACACTGCAATTTTGTTGATATATTTTATATTTACTTTACACCTTGTTCACTTATTTTTAAGGCAGAAAAGCACATATATGCCACGGCTGCTGCTAGAGGGAAACGTCTTCAGGTTATTGCTATTATGTTTATTTCTCTTGGTTCTTGCATCACTCCAAATGCATTTTGTGACTATTAGGTTGGACATTTAATAGTGCATGTACTGGCTGGCTAATTGGTCATTATCTACATTAGTCAAATGCAGGCGGCATAAATCATGTAGTTGTCATGTCTGATGCTAATTTGGATGCTACTCTAGATGCCCTTGTTCCTGCTGGCTTTGGTGCTGCAGGAGAGAGGTGCATGACTTTAAGTGCAGCAATTTTTGTTGGAGGTTCAATGCAATGGTATCCCCTCTAGTTTGACATTATTTATTGAGTTCTTTTAGATTTTTCTTTGTATTATTATTTCAATAAGCATAACTTCTTCATTAGTATCTTCAGTAGCTACTAAAAGAGGAGTTGAACCTATAACTACCATTTAATACTACTATGTTACTTAATGAAATCTGTAATGATGAACTGTTTAGATCTTGAGTTTAACTTAAGCATAAATTGCTGATTTTAGATATCAAGTGGAAAAATGTTAAAAGTTAAAAGATGCATAGTTTGAAGATTTATGTAAAAAGTAGTTCTTCAATTCCCCTTTCACTCCCTTTCCTTTGTTAGCCTCTTCTACATTTTTCCCTTTCTTACCTCTACCAATTATTGATTCTTATTTGAGTCCTATCATGTTTCACTTATTGAGTAGAAACCTGCTTGTTTTTTAGCAAAAGTTAGAGGTCTTAATGAACTTGGGCATTTATGAGCAATATAAGGTGCTCTTTATGATCAAGTCTGTTGCATTTATCTATTTCCAGGGAAGAAAAACTAGTGCAGCGTGCCAAATTGCTTAGAGTGAATGCAGGAACAGATCCTAGTGCAGACATTGGTCCAGTTATTAGCAAAGAGGTGCAAATATTTATCTTTGTTTCCCCAAGTGTTAAATTGTTTTAATGCCACTTGATGATATTTGCTGGGTGTTCGTTAACAAGTTCATATGTCGAAAAGTAATAAATTAATTCTTAAATTAAGTTCTCTGAATATCGTCCTACAAAGATTGCTTCCAATTACTAAAAATTTCGTGAATTAATTATTTGAACCTAAATAGTGCGTAAGAGAAATTATTACTCCAATGGTCATGCAAGGCAAAAAAAAAAAAAAAACATAAACAACACATCTTTTAATATGAAACTACTTGAGATGAACTTAGGACTTCTGGTTCATCTTTACACCTCTTTTTGTTTGTTCACTTTTAGTTTATCTTTCATCCTGTTTCTTTATGATTGTCAATTACTTATACTAAAACTATTAACACTCAATGGTCATACAATGTAATCATTCTTTTTCCTAAATTATTACTCTCAATGGTCATGGAAGGCAAAAAGAGAGGGAAAACATAGAGCACCTTTTATTACGGAACTATTCGAGATGTACTTAAAGCTTTTAATTTCACCTTTGCACCTCTTTATGTTTACTTTTAGTTTATTTTCAATCCTGTTTTCTTTATGATTGTCAATTATTCTTACTAAAACTACTAATATCCAATGGCCATGTAATGTAAGCATTCTTTTCCCTAAATTATTACTCCAATGGTCATGCAAGGGAAGAAGGGAGGGAAAAAATAAAAAGCTTATGAGTTTATTAATTTAATAATATATTGAAAAAGAAAAATTAAGTTTGGTCTACTTAATTCTTTGTCTTGTTTTACCTTATAGTTCCATTAGTTACATGTAGTACAGTCACTTATAATATAATCAATTATGATATGTTAAGAGTGATCAATTCCAAATATATAAATATAAATACACCAGAACAAAACCAATCTTAAAATAAAATCACAATTGTCATTAAACATAAAAATCACATAAAGTATGCAAAGGATCTACCATAGCCCTAACTATGAATTTAACTACTCATAATAAAATAAGAAGGAAAAACAATTGTAAAGAAACTCATAGTTATTTGAAAAGAAAACGTAAACTTAAAATTCCCAAGGGAAAGGAGATGTGAAGAGTTCTTGTTTTTAAAAAATGTTCTCAGTCACTTGCTTAGATTTCGGAAAGATATTCTTCGTTTTCGCTAATGATCTCTACTCCCATACAACTTCAAAAGTTGACTAAGCAAAAGTGTCTAAATTTCAGGACCTAATTGTCTTTAAATAGGGTTTTCCAGCTCTAAAAATCTCCAAATTAGTTACAAAAGGGAATAAATACGGTTGTGCATGCCCATAAGCATGGCTGTGCATGGTCACGAAACACTCAAGTTGGCTGTTAAGCAAGGCCATGCTTCCTACTGTGCATGACTCTGCATTCTATCAAATTTCTTCCGATCATAACCAAAATGATCCTGCACTTCGTTGGTAATTGATTCATGCCAAATTGCAATAATTAATGAGTAAATCAATGTAAAATCCCTATCAAATAAGGGCCATGTGTTTGAAAATAAACTATAAAAACATTTCAAAATATAGACTTATCATTGGATGCTACATCTTGCTAGGGTCTGAACTTTGAAATAATTTGTTAATGTTTTGCTATCTTTGATTTCTTGATCCACTGCTTGAACTTCCAGGCAAAGGAGAGGATATGTAGACTAGTTCAGACCAGTGTTGAAAATGGTGCTAGACTTCTACTTGATGGAAGAGACATTGTGGTACTAACTTGTTTGACAAATTTCCTTAATCTTCATTGTTTCCAACTAAAATACTTTCCCTGATATTTTTGCAAAGTGTTGTGTTAAAATTTTATTTTGGAAGAACACATTGAGTTTTCAGAGCTTTCTTAACAGGTACAAGGATATGAGAGGGGAAACTTTGTTGGTCCTACTATCTTATGTGATATTACAACCAGCATGGAGTGTTACAAGGTATATTTTATTTCGTGTTTCCATATATTTTCTCTCCCTCTCTCTCATTGATGAAGTTATAATAAATTATTCATAGTGGAAGAAGAGAGCCTGGAAAGACAGGCGTCTTAATGATACTTTCTCAAGGTAAAAGTAAGTGATCGTGCTATCTTTTTTTTTTCACAGGAAGAAATATTTGGACCAGTTCTACTTTGCATGCAGGTGGTGTTTAGTCAATACTTGTCTTGCTTTTAACTTCACCTTGTTGAAATTAAAGGACTAACGTTCTTGTTGATCGTAGGTTGAGAACCTAGATGAGGCTTTATCAATAATAAATAAAAGGAGGTATTTGCTCTACCTGGTACTCCTTTACCTCTGTTGTAGTTTCTCACAAAATTGATACTAGTTTGATTCTTTTGAGCCCTACTTTTTTGAAATTTGAACTATGTTGAAAGTGAAACTCATTAAACTTTTCTTCAACATTTTGCTTTTGTTTTGACATTGAAAATGTCTTTCGGCATAACATGAGACTTCATTTCTACAGAAATGGAAATGGAGCTTCTATATTCACCACATCTGGTATGGCTGCTAGGAGGTTCCAGAATGAGGTTGAGGCTGGACTGGTAAGCAAGATAACCATAAATTTCTTCAAGAAGCATGCTTTCTTTTCTACACTCGGCTGATGTTCTTTATCCATTTTAGTAGTCAATGCAAGAATGTGAACACATCAGATACAGGTGCCTTGCTAGAGAGGTCACAGGCCTACTGTTTAGAAACTTGTTTCCATAATGAGCTGCATCTTTTTGAAGGCCACATTTTTTTCCTGCATGTTGTATTAATTGATTGATTAGTTTCGTGAAATTCAAGAGGGTTATTCACTTATTTGCACCTGCCCGCTTTCCCCTTCATTTATTTGTTTCTGGAGTTCCTGAGCCTGTTAGAGGCTGCGAGCTAAGGATGGCCAGATAATACATGCACTGTAAGCAACTTTTCCTCTGAAGGGTATCTATATCAAATTTTCTGCGCAGGTTGGGATCAATGTGCCAGTACCTTTGCCATTACCATTTTCCTCCAATGGGTCAAAAGCATTTGCTGGAGGTTTCAGTTTTTGTGGTATAGTTTGGGCTCTCTTCTTCCTTGTACACTCCTTGGTCATTGATTAAGGTTTTTATGTTACTTGTGCTTTGTTGAATTGCAGGAAAAGCAGGAGTACAGTTTTATACCCAAATCAAAACAGTGGCACAACAATGGAAGGATATCCCTAGACGAGTAGTATTCCCTGTTGCATGCCCATCTGAGAGAGATTCACCGAGGCAAATGACACCGCGAGCCGTATCTATAGATTCTGAAAGTGATTCCCCATCCTATGAGGTACAAATGGCCATCCACGGCGCAGATATACCAAAGACAGCCTTGACATCTGCATCTCCATCAAATGATAAGGATTATAGAAGCCAGGATGTTTCCCTAGTTATTCCTTCAACATCTGAGAGGGATATGTCGGATCAGGACATGTCACTGGTACCATCACCTGCATTGCAAAGGGATTTACCTAGCCAAAGAGTATCCATAGCCACATCACAGGCATCAGAGAGGATGTATTTTTCTAAAACATCTCATTGGAATGAAAGTTCTCCAGGAACATCGCATAGGAGTGAGACTATTCTGCCAATTTCCGAGAAGAGTCATGCGTCTCTATCTCAGATAAATGGAAATATTTATACCCTGCAGAGGCCAGATGCTGCTGCAGCTTTGAAGCAAGAGGGGGGGAAATACATGTGTATGTCACGTAAAACTGATAACATAGCTCAAACATCACTAGGGAGTGATGTCAGTCCAGCGTCTCATAGGATGGATGCTACTGTGCATTCAAATTCTGACAAGGCATACATAATGGAAGCATCCCATTTGAATAAAAGTAATGGTCAAACATTTGAAAGAACAGACCCCATGTTTTCAAATTCTGAGAGATTACACAGGCCTTCAACATCTCAAAGAAATGACAAGATTGGTTCAACATCTGAAAGGACAGATATAGCCTTAACAACAGAGAGAATATATATCCCTGCAGCATCTCATAGAAATGAAAGCATTAGTCCTACATTTCAGCTTGATGATGCTTTGCCTCCTACTTCTGAGAGGGTCTTCTTACCTCCAATAGTACAGAATATACCGGCAAGTTCAGAGATGTTATATATTCCTTCAAATTCTCAAAGAATGTATAATCAAAACCCAATAATTTCAATGGATGAATATCCCAGCCAAGCTTTACCGTCATCTCAGAGGATATAAGATATAGAACCATGTTATGTTACTCCTTTTCTTCTAAATTATAATCTTGTAGACAACAATCATTTCATTAAAAATCTACTTTTTACTTTTCAGCTCTCATCTTGTTGATCACCAAAGCTGGTGGATGATTCTAGGTGTAAAAATGCAAACTAGGAAACATGAAAGTGTCAAATGGAGAAACATTAGAGAGATAGCTTTAAGTTATAATAAAACAATATTTGTTCTAATTCAGTAAGGCGTGGATTGTACAGTAAAGTATTCATGTGTCTCTGCTTCTTTGAATCTAATGCAAAAAATGGGATGAATTATTTATTTTGCCCTATTTTTGGTGTTGCTTTACTCTTCAAATAGTGCAAATATCTGCTACAATTCAGAAATAATTAATGTTCCTATTTTATCCCATTAAGTAAGTAGATATATCAAATATATTGTTTCCTCACTCCAAGCGTCTTGGACACTCGATTTAAATATTGAACATGACAGATAAAAACAATATGGATCTACCTTGTATAGTAAAATAGAGTTGCACTTTCACATGAGGGAAAGTTTTTTATTGTATTTTGCTTTATTGTTATTATATGTGACTATTGTTTAAAAACTTTTAATATTTTTAAAAATTATTTAATTATAAATTATCTTTAACCTTACCCCTTTTTTTCAGCTGCTTAAAATTCCAAAATAAATATTTTTTAAAAAGTCTACATTTTAAAAAATAAATAAATTAACTGCTTATACTCTCAAATTAATTCTTTTTAAAATATTTATTTTCACATTCAGATTTTCTCATGCAAATTTTATCTACGTTACTTTTACATACTAAACTGTAGTGCATAGTTATTTACGTTTCTTTTCATTTTCAAATCTATTAATGTTTTATTCTACTTTCCCTTAAAAAATGCCATTGTTAACTGCAAAAGTATTTTAAGTTTAGGTCTTTTGAATTAATTAATGTGACATCCTACATTTGCTTCATTCTTACTTGAAGAGATTGGTAAGATTTAATTTTTTTTTTACCTTTATTTTTGTACTAAACCGACCCTGCGCTTTTAAAATTTTGCATCTAAGGTCACTATTCAAGCATATTATAAAAATATAATAATTACTTTTACAATCACGATAATTTTTGTAGTGTAATAGAAATAAAGAAAAAGTAATCAGAAGAAATCTAAGAGGTAAAGAGAAAATAACGCAACTTCTAACGAGAAAAATATTCGAAATAAACCTAGGGTTTGTGGTTTCACCTTTACACCTCTTTGTGATTACTTTTAGTTTAATTCTAATCCCGATTTTCTTATGATCGACAACCACTCATACTAATACTACTAACACCCAATGATCATACAATTTTAGCAATCTTTTTCTTAAATTATTACTTCTAATGGTCATACAAGGCAAAAAGATAGGGAAAATATAAAGAACATATGAGTTTGTTAATTTAATAACGATTGAAAGAGAAAAATTAAATTTAATCTATTTTAATTCTTGATCTTGTTTTAAATACTTGTGGTATGGTTGCCTACAATACAACAATTATGATATTTTAAGAGTGAACAATTCTAAACATATAAATATAAGTTCAATGTGATAAAAACTAATAAAAAAGTAAACAACAACTATTATTAAAAAGAAAGATTACACAAAGCATGGAAATGGTCAACCATATCCCTAACTATGGGTTTAGCCACTCATAATAGAATACAAAGAGAAAATAATTTTAAGTAAACCTATAGTCATTAAAAAGTAATACAAATTAGAAGATCTCAAGGAGAACAGAGATAAGAAGAGTTCTTAACTCCAAAAAGTGCTCTGATAACTTGCTCATACTTTAGAAAGTATTTTATGTCTTCACCAATAATCTTCACTTTCAAACGACTCCTAGAGTTATTAAAAGTTAGTTGAGGAAAAGTTTACAAAAGTCAAAGTGTCTTTATCAAGAGTGTGAGACATCTTTATATAGAGTGTAGAATCCACCAAAAGATAATGATTTGGCCTTTAGAAAAATATAATTTAGCCTTTTAAAAGATGTGTTTTATCTCTAATAGAAGATTTGAATCATCTATGGAAAAGATATAATTTTTTGTTTGTCAATAATGCAATTGATTTATGAGTCTATTTATAAGTCGTTGTTATTCACTCTCGGCCACTCCTAAGCACTCACTAACTCAATCTCAACTAAATTTAGCTCCCATTCCTATTTGTCCAATTATGTTTACCTAGGTTGTGACTAACACCTATCTAATAAATGTTTTCTTTGATTGATGCTTAATCTCAGTGCCCACAGATTTTAAGGGTTTTGTATCCTAAGAATACTCAGAACTCAGGAGTTTGATTGTCAAAATTTCAATGTAGAAACCAAGGTTGACACAACATCCTTCATCCAATCAAAACTTCCTAACTCACACTATAGATCAATACATTTCACATTATTAAAATTCATACTAGTTCATGTTTGATAGGTCATGAAACATAATTAATAGAAAAAATATAAGACCAACAAGTTTCAATTGAGATAACCAATATCATGAAATGTAAAGAGAGGAATTATCCTTATTTTGTAGCACCCAATCACCCAAAATAGAAGTATACATCATGTGAATAATAATCAAGCATCTAACAAGTGTAACAAGCACCTATCCTAAGCAATCTAAGTCAGGTTGAAAGCACTTAGATCAAAGACTAGTAGAAAATGACCCTTCATCATGCAGTCACTCATAATCAATAAAATGCAGCAACAATCATATTCATCCATTATTTTTCAAGGGATCTAAGACCACAACATTTCTTTATACATAGGAAAACCTTGCTATCATGCAAACACAATTTCACATCAACATAGAATCAACTATCTACACATATATCAAACAAAAGCTCAATTCAAGACCAACATTCATTACAAAATACAAAAAGGGTAAATTTAATAATAAGCACACATGCATCAACATGCATTCTCAGCAAGAAACTATCTAAATGCACTAAGAAATCCTTGGACTTTCCTTACCTTGTTGGCAGTTGCTTATAGAGAAAGAAAAGAGGTGCAAGAATTAACTTTAAGTATATAGCCTCCTTAGACGCGAAGAAGAAAATGTAGCAAACACCAAGGTATAAGAGGTCATCCTTGGCTAAGGGGTAAAGAATTGAAGGCATCATAAACCAACAGATGTTTGAGGAAAAAGAATAAATTTTCATTTTCTGAACTCACCTACTAATCTCAATTTCTTTGAGGGACAAGGAGGAAAGCTCTAAAGGAGTTGAGTAGCTAGAAAAATAGAAAATATGGAGATTTTAGAAAATGCATAATGGAGGTGGGGTTCAAGGGAGAAAGGGCAATATAAAAGTCTTCTCTAAGAACTTCAAAGAAGGTAGAAAGTTATGATTTTCTCAAGTGTTTTCTAAACTCTCCTTTTTCTCTCAAGCAAAACAAGGTGCACAATATAGAATGAAATGATTCTCTTCCTTATAGAGGCAATCACATGAAAGAGAAAGAAGAGGAAGAAAGATGCTGATTTTCTAAAGTGTTTACTAATGTCTCCCCTTTCTCTGAAGCAGAACCAGGTGCAAAATGTAGAATGAAAGAATTCTTTTCCTCATAGGGGCAATCACGTGAAAGAGAAGTGATGAAAACATCAAGAGTGAAGCCCAAGTCCAAGCTCAAGCTCATGCACTACAAGAACCTGAAGATCCATTACAAGGCTTAAGTCCTAGTAGGTCCAAAATTCAAGAGGCTTAGTGTAAACCTCATCAAGAAAGAACAAGGGTTATTAATTAGTCGTTCAGATTTTTGTAGGGAGCTTGATTAGCCAAGAGTTTCTGAGTGGAAAGTGGTGGCTAAGAATTTAATGTTCCACTAAGATTGTTGCACACTTTTTCTGAAGGTGAATGGTCATCTTCCTTCCCAAGCTGCACACACACCATTTAGAAGGTTCACGCGGATTAAAGCAGTGGTTAATAATTATGTTAGTTTCTTTAGGCTACTAATGATGAATGATTGAGTCTTAAGATTTTAACATTTTAAAGAGGTTTAATTCATCAAAATGGGGCTGATGAGTGCCAGGTGCCAACATCCCTCATGAATACATAAAATCATCATTAAACATGGCTCTTAGTATCTTAAGGTGATATTAATGAGGCTCTAAGTAGAGTTTTAATGCATAATTTGAAGTTATAAGGGGTTGATCGAGAGTTACTCGTGCAACACCCCCTTAATCCACCAAGGCCTAATTAAATGTTAGAGTGCATATTAAATGCATATTTCAAGGGAAAAAATGAAGCTACATGATGAACGAAAGATTTGTCGTGAATCCTCATCAAAATATAAACAAAAATTAATATAATACTAGGGTGCTAACCTAGATCATCTCCCATGAATCATTGGACGAGTAATCAAATATCAAACATATGGTGTGCAGTGTATTCAGAAATCAAGTAAACAAGGGAGTTTTGTGATTTCAAGATCAATGTAAAAAGCAAGAAACAAAATTATAAAGTTCAATCAATAAAAAGTGGTAACCCCTAGTTCATTTATGTAGATTCTATCCTTATTCCTTTCAAGATTTAATACTCTTCCTCTCCTCCCAGAATTAGGTTAATTTAACAAGTAAAAATCAACCTTATGTTTCCATACGAATTAAGCAATTCAATGGACTCCAATCTCTCATTCCAAGATTACGCAACCTTAGAAATAAACCTAGAATTAAGCAGTTCAAGTTTAGAATCTCATTAAAACAAATTAGGGTTAATTAAGCAATATCCCCCTTATTCAACCATTAATTTAATTCAAGAGATTAGGAAGAAGAAATTCATGAAAGAAAAGGAATTATATTAACATTCAAAACCTAGGAATTCAAGAATCCATATAAACTCACTAGAGATTACAAGAAAATTACCCCTCCATAAGGATGGGTCTCACAATTACAAAATGAAAGTGAAGAGAAATCAATAATATCAATGCAAAAATCAAAGAGAAGTAAGGAGAAAATGGAAATCAAACCCTAGGTTGGACCCTTAGCTGTCACCCAAGGCCACCCTAGGCTCTCCAAATTATCCTAAAAACCCTAAAATATCTCAAAGAAAAGGTTATGCAAAAGTTCTCCTTTTTACCCTAAATAGTAAAAATCCATATATAGAAAAATTGACACCTTCAGAGTAGTTACTCTCGTTCACGACAGTGAGCACTCTCGAGCATAGTGATTACTATCGTTTACTAGAGTAAACACGCACGAGCATAGTGATTACTATTGTTCACAAGAGTAAACACGCGCAAGGTCTTAAACTCTAGGGCTCTTTGGAGTGTTTACTATCGTTTTTGAGAGTAAACACGCGCAGGTCTGGGTGCTTCCTTTGGCTCTAGAGTGATCACTATTACTTCTGAAAGTGGTTACTCTAGCCTGCCCTCTAGATCTAGCTTGCTGTAGTGTTCACTATCACTTCTGAAAGTGGTCACTTTTAACTCAAAATTTCTCAAAGGCTAAAAATCCATGTAATGAGTCTAGAAATTCCTACACAATTATTCAAGTGATCAAAATTGCAAATTATATCTATGTAAATTAATGTAAATTAACCAAAAATTAAGAAACCTATGAAATTTGACCAAAATGATGTTTTTATCTTATTTACCTAAATCTATTTTTTCTATTAAAGAAACTAAAAAGATAAGTAAAAATCCAATAAATTATGGATTCATCACTACATAAATGGATAGTTTATGAGGGAAATAAAGGCTTTTGGTCCAAAGTAATTTACAAAATGGGGGTCCAAGGGTCAAAACAAGTCAAACTTTGTAAAAATTTAAATGAAATGTTAAGTGTGACATCTTAGGAACCAACAAAGGAGGGGGGGTTCCTAGCTGTGTATGCTGTATACCAAGCAATGATGAGGGCTGAGAATGACTGTCGGTGCAATATGGCACGAAAAGGAGTTGATCTTGGCAGGCTCCCAATGGAAGGGACATGTTCGTGTATAAGTGTACCAGTCGCAAAGTAATAAAATATTATAAATAAGTTCCTGAAATAACATCCCACAAAGATTGTTTCTAATTATGAAGAATTTCTTAATTCAATTGTTTAAGCTTAAAGGATGTGAAATTAAATAAAAACAAAGATTCAATTGTAGAAATAAAATAGCATAACCTTTGACAATAAACTAATCAAGATGCACTTAGAGCGTATGGTTTCATCTTTATAATTCTTTATGTTCTTTTTTAGATTAATTATAATTTCAATTTTCTTATGATTGTCAATCACTCATATTAAATCTATTAACTCTCAATGATCATGCAATATTAACAGTTTTTTCCCTAATGTATTACCCCTAATGGTCATGTAAAGTAAAAGAAAGAAAAAGCATAAAGAACCTATGACCTATTAATTTAATAACGATTGAAAGAGAAGAACTAAGTTTGGTCCACCTAATTCTTTGTTTCATTTTACTTTATAGATTCATTAACTATATGTGGTATGGTCACCTACGATGTAATTAATTATGATATGTTTAAGAGTTGTCAACTCCAAACATACAAATACAACGTAATAGGGTAAACACTAATCAAGAAAGGAAACATGAAATTGTTATTAATCATAAAGATCCCAAAGTCATGCAGAATCCATCATAGTCCTAGCTATGGATTTAGCTAGATATAATATAAAAGAAAACCAAACAATACTAAACAAATCTATGAAACTTGAAAAGTAAATGTAAACTAGAAGAGTCTCCAATGGAGAAGAGATGAGGAGAGTTCTTGATCCGACACGCTCCCAAAGCTCTAATAGTCATCAACGATTGGCTAATAACAAGATTGGGTATGTGAAAGAGATGTGTAAAAGGCATGGAAGGGATGAGTTAGAAATAAGATCAAAAATAGGATGTGAAAGGTGTAAAAACAGGATGATGGGCCACTGCACTTGTTTGTAGACAAGTGTACCCATCAAAAAGTAATAAAGGATTCTCAAATAAGTTCTCGAGTTAATCATCCCATAAGGATTGTTTCCAATTGTAACACCTTAATTTACTTTCCAAATATTTTATATATAAATTAATTTCATAATAAATGAGAGAAATAAAATTTTCAGTGCAACGGTTCCTAATATATAATTTCAATAAAGTATTTCCAAAATAAGGAGGGTTACAAGTTTGAGACAAAATAAATTCTATAGGACCTATTTAAATACATCACAATTTTCAAAAAATAATTTTTTAAGTCCTATAGTAGTCTCATCCCTCCCGTTCACTGAGCCTAGTGCTAATCGTCTAGGTCACTTGAAAAATAAATGTAAAGATAAGTACTATATACTATCACGCACAAACACAAAGACTCACCTCACACATTACACACCTTTCTAACATTGTTCAAATCATACATCAAACAACCGTATAATAATACATTTTCAACATTTCATTTCAATTCACAAATAGGTACGCTCATTGCACTATCAAACAATCTACACACATGTGCGCTCACTGCATGTAGCACGCTTACTGTGACACTGTGATCAAAGTTTCTTGATGCTCTCAACCTCAGGGACTTACTTAGTTTCACACCATTCATGGTCGCCAGATAGCCTCGCCCACAAATACAACATGTGCAGTATTGAGCCCCCAACCAAAGTGTTTGTCAAAGGCAGAGTTAGGAGAAGAATATATGGCCTGTAGTGCACCCACGTTTACTGTTGATGTCACCACCATCCTCTCTTCCCCAAGTTATTTCTACCGCTCCCATCTTCCGCACCCTTAGTATATCGCTGAACCATTTATAGTTTCCAACCAAATCAAACACAATCACACTCAGCATGCCATTCTCGCCCATTCATATTGTTCAACATCAATCAATGACATGTCTACACATACATTCACCCACATTCTCAATCACACCATAATATTCACTTTCACATCATAATTTATTTTATAATTTTTGTATTTATTTTATTTTAATTTTTATTTCACAATTTCTTTTAAAGTATGCTCACTCATTCTAAGTGCTCTACAGCTTGTTTATTTGATCCGGAGATTGAGAGAACAACGCGTAGACAAAGAAAAGAAGTGAGAAAGCAAAGAATGGCAGAGGGAAGGAGATCAATTCAAGATTACATGACACCTACTGCTAGAGGCACCACTAGAAGCATCATTGCCCCTAATGTGGAGGCAAACAATTTTGAATTGAAACCAGCACTCATAACCATGGTCCAGAACTCCATACAGTTTGGAGGCATGCCTAATGAAGACCTCAATTTACATCTGACAAAGTTCCTCCGATTAACAGATACCATAAAATACAATGGAGTCTCTAACGATGCTATTCGACTCTGACTTTTCCCCTTCTCAGTATCTGAAAGGGTGAATGCATGGTTTTCCTCACTCCTAGCCAACTCCATAAGAACTTGGGAGGATCTCACTCAATAATTCTTGGGAAAGTACTTTCCTCCATCAAGGTCCTCTAAGCTTATGACGGAGATATGTTGCTTCGAACAACATGAAGCAGAATCCTTACTCGAGGCATGAGAGCAATTTGCAGAGCTTTTGAGGAGATGTCCTCATCATGATTTTTTGACGTGGAGACAGGTACAAATTTTTTACAGTGGCCTATCAATCACTACTAGGGCTACAATTGATGCCGCAGCAGGAGGGTCCCTCATAAGAAAAGATCCAGATGATGCATACAAGCTGATAGATGAGATGACATCTTCTAGCTTTGAGTGATACACTGCTGACTCTTATGATATCAAGAGGAAAGAGACTGTCCAGTTTACCAAGCAGAGAGCAGCAGCCCACTAATGAACCAAATGGCAGCCCTTACAAAGCAACTAGAATCTTTAATGAAGGCTCAAGACTAACTTGTAAGAGCTCCTGCAAGCCCAGAATCTAAGCAAGAGGAGGCAAATTTCATAGGCAATCACAGTTGAGAGTGGAGGAGTAATCATCCTAACTCTTGGGAGAATGTCTTTGGAAGTCAAAATTCAAGTGTTTATTGCCCTCCTTATATGCAAAGTTAGGGAGCAAGACCTGAAGGAAAAGAAGCTCCTAGATCTCAGTCCAACTTTCAAGAACAGATGATGCAATATATGCATTACTCTGATAAAAGGATGATAGAGCTTGAATCCAAGTTGGACCAACATATTGAGAGAACTGATAAGAGGTTCGCAGAGGTTAAATCTGAAATAAGCCAACTCTTCTAAAATGAGTGCACAATTGGAGTAAACTACGAACCTCCTGAGTCAAAGAGTGATCGGAACACTGCCATATCAGCTAGAACCTAATCCAAGGGAGCAATGCAATGCCATCACCCTTAGAAGTAGAAAGAAATTACAAGAATCACAGAATAGAGGCACATGCACACCCAACTTGTTGAGAAGCACGCCCATGTTGATTCTACATGCACGCCCCTGCTACAATAGAAGCACGGTCGTGCATCACTATGAGTAAGACCGTGCTTCAAGCGATGAGCCTGAAAAAGAAAAGAAGGAAGAGCCTCTTTTTCAACCATGGCCCTATGAGCCTACGATACCTTTCCCACAGCGGCTGCAAGGTCACCCTCCTTATGATGAAGAGTTCCACAAGTTCTTAGACTTATTGGGCAAAGTGCACATCAATATGCCTTTAATTGATGCTATCTCCAAAATGTCCAAATATGCTAAATTTTTAAAGGAGATTTTGACCAATAAAAGAAAGTTGAGAGCACATGAAACTGTGAAGCTCACCCAGGAGTGCTAAGCTATAGTCCTTAAAAAGCTTCCACCTAAGCTTAAGGACCCAGGGAGTTTTACTATTCCTTGCACAATTGGAAAAACTCATATTGATAAGGCTTTATGTGATTTAGGAGCAAGTATTAATCTTATGCCTTATTTTGTTTTTAGGAAGCTTGGAATGCATAAACCTAAGCTGACCACCATGTCACTTCAGCTGGCAGATAGGTCAATCACATATCCCAAAGGCATAATGGAAAATGTACTTGTAAAAGTTGGGGAGTTTATATTTCCTGCTGACTTTGTGGTACTTGACATGGAGGAAGATGATGATGTCCCCATCATACTAGGGAGACCGTTCTTGGCCACTGCTAGAGCCATCATAGACGTACAAGAAGGAAAGCTCACACTGAGGCTAGATGATGAGGAAGTTGTATTTTTTATGATAATTTAAAACTTTTTTCCTCATGGAACCCAATTTTTCCAGATAGAAGAGCATGTTGAGTGATTATTATTGGCATTATACTTTCATTTGGAAACTAATAATTAGCTAAGTTCCTTAATTTTATGCTCTACATTAAATTTTAACCCACAGATGTGAGTTTTGAGCCTTAAAGGGGATTTTTTTATCTTAATTTAATTAATTATACCCCTTTCCTCATTGTTTTGTGTGATTATCTTCTTAAGATTTGTGCTCTAGAACTTGACTTGAAACCGACTTAAGACTTCTCTTTTTAATTGCATGTTTTTAATATGATTGAGGCATAATAGGATTTTTATTCTTGTCCTTCACATGTTTGAGATACAACTAGTTGCCCACTTTGAGCTTTATTGATTTTCTTTTGTCCCTTACATTAAATTTATAAAATATTTTAATGACCTTGAGTTTATGAATGAAGCAATTCAGTTGTTGAATTGTTTGATTAATTCTCCTCTATATCTCTCATGTGCAAAAAGAAAGAAAGAAAGTATGAAAAAAAATGAAAAATAGAAAAAAAGAAAAGTAAAAAGGTTTATATATGATTGAAAGGAGAGGAGTAAAGATACTGTTCATATACAAAAATATAAACATTACTCCAAGAGCTTCATTTGTAAACTTAGGGGATGTTTATAATTTTTATAATTTATTACCCCTTTCTATATCCTCTTTCTTTCATTTATCTCACCTCAAATTATTATAACCCCTTGGCCACATTATAACCTGAAAAAGACTTCATAATTTTTACTTACATTTAATTTATTTAGTGGAGAGTCAGTTCATAGTCAAGTCTATGGTAGTACACTCTTCTGTAGGAGAACTGAGTGATATCTTATTTTGTCCCTTAGTGAGAAAGGAAAGTAGAGTACCTTAGTTTGATGTTTGAGTAAAAAGTATGGAAATATAAGATTCTAATTGAGAATATTTTTTATTGCTTATGCTCAGTAATATTACTCTTGTTGCTCTCTTTATCTCCCTATCTCGGGTTCCTTGTGTGGTATTGTTTTAAGTTATTATTTACTCTTAACCAGCACTTTGCTTGAGGACAAGTAAACAGATAAGTATAGGGGAGTTGATAACTCTGTAATTAGGCCCTCTTTTACAGCCCATATATTTATATTTGACTTTTATTTTATTTGAATTTTACACTAATTTATATATTAATTGTGCAGTTTGGTATAAAGAGGCCACAAGTGCATTTTGGGTGCATTTTGGGCCCAAATTGATGGAAGATTAGAGTTTCATAGCAGTCAGCACGCCCAGACTCATTCAATAAGCACGAGGGTGCTTCGAGCCCATGCACGGTCGTGCTTAAGGCCTTGCACTGTCGTGCTCATCTACAGGAAGCCCAATTATGAAGAATTTTTAGGGTTTTCAAATCCTATAACAGGAAAGATCTCAAGCATCGTAAGAGGACCATTTTGACATCTTAGCTTTGACTCTAGAATACATTTGATCTCGTTTCTCTTGCACGGGATCCTTGGCACATGCTTGGCGACACTTAGAGTTTCAAGCGATCGTACTTGAAGACTGAGAACACATCTCACACTCTAGTTTGCTATTTCTTTTGATTATGGCTTTGTTTATGATTCTTTTAGTTCTTTTCTTTAGCATGAGTAACTAAGTCCATAGCTAGGGCTATGAGAACTATTGTTCATGAATTTGTGGAATTTTGATATTTGAATCTAAAATTGATTTCCGCTTTGTGATAAGATTTTATCCTATTGCACTTCTTTCTTAATCTTAATTAATTATATCGTTAGGCGACCGTACCTCGGTTAATTAATAGATTTATAGGATAAAACGAGACAAAAGATTAGGTGGACCAAACTAATCTTTCTCTTCTAATCGTTATTAAATTAATAAGTTCGTAAGCTCCTAAAGCTTTCTTAAATTAATGTCTTGCATGACCATTGGGGATGTTAATTTAGAGAAAAGAATATTAATATTGCATGACCATTGGGTATGTTAATTTAGAGAAAATAATATTAATATTGCATGACCATTGGGTATTAATAGTATTCGTATGAATGATTGGTAATCACAAGGAAATTAAATTTATAGTTAAATAGAGAATAACATAAAGGATTGAATGAGAAAATCCATATGCCCTAGGTTCCTTTCCGATAAGTTTAACCACGACGTGCATTGTATTCCTTGCTCTTAGTTTTATAATTGATTTTATAAATTATTGTTTTTAATTAATTTCTTATCTTTGAAGCTTAAACGATTGAATTAGAAAATTCTTAGTAATTGAAAATTAATCCTTGTGGGATGATATTTCGAGAACTTAATTTAAGAACCCTTTATTACTTCTCGATGAGTACACTTGCCCTTCGAACATACGACGAACTCTCTATAATGTTAGTTTTCTTTTGAAATAGCTTGGCACAATAATGGTGGAAAGAGATGGAAAATTTTCAATTTTTTAGGCCATTAAGTTTTGCTTGCTCAGTTACTTTAATAGCATAAAGGATAAATCATTCCAATTATGGAAGTCAAGCATGGCATTTCACAAGTAATGCTTCTATTTCATGTAATGAAATTCAAAACCAAGTTCAATAAAATTTACTTGCATGGTTGGACTTGACAATTTGGAATGGAATTTCAGAATTTAGGGGGATTAAGTGGCATAACCGAAGATGTAATTCATGCTAACCTATCTATGTAATTTGGTTTTGAATTCCTAGGCCACTAAAGAGGAAAACATTGATGCAGTTGGACAATTTCGATATATATAACATATTTTGCATGGAAATTGGATAAGACATTTAAATGTGAGATTATGGTGCAATTGTATAATCTCAAATTTGAATTGAAATAAGAGTTTTTATATGTAGAATTTTGTTTCAAACACTCCAAATTACAAAGTCTACATTATGGATTTGAATGGAATATTACAAGTTGATGAATGAAATATTTTCTCATTTCCAAAAAGATTTGTCGTGAACCTTCATCAAAATATGCAGAAAAATTTATGTAGTCTAGGATGCAAGCCTAGGTCGTCTCCCATGAATCATTGGACAAGTGACCAAATATCAAACATGTAGTGTGCAATGTATTTAGAAAGCAAGTTAAAAAAAGGAGGGGTTTTGTGATTTCAAGTTCAATCAACTTAAGTAGAAAATTAAATTGTAAAGTTCAATCGATAAAATGTAGTAACCCCTAGTTCATTCATATAAACTCTATCCCTATTCCCCTCAAGATTTAATACTCTTCCTCTCCTCCCAGAATTAGGTTGATTTAACAAGTGAAAATCAACCTTATGTTTTCATATGAATTAAGCAATCCAATGAACTCCAATCTCTCATTCCTTGATTACGCAATCTTGGAATTAAACAAGAATTAAGCAATTCAAATTTAGAATTTCCTTAAAACGAATTAGGGTTCATTACGCAATGCTCCCCTCATTCAACCATTAATTCAATTCAAGAGTTTGGGAGGAAGAAATTCATGGAAGAAAAAGATTTGCATTAACATTCAAAAAAACAAGAATTCAAGAATTCATATGAACTCACTAAAGATTACAAGAAAATTAACCCTTCATGAGGATGGGTCTCACAATTGCAAAATGAAAGTAAAGAGAAATCAATAACATCAATACAAAAATCAAAGAGAAGTAAGGAGAAAATGGAAATCAAACCCTAGGTTGGACCCTTGGCTGTCACCCAAGGCCACCCTAGGCTCTCCAAGTGTCCTAAATTTAGTAAAGAAGAGAAAAGGTACAAAAAGTGTAAGAACTCCCTACCCTAATTTGGTAAAAATCTATTTACACTAAAGCTGGCGCCACCCAAAGTAATTACTCTCATTCTTTCATAGTAACCACGCGCAGCATCAGTTGGGTTTTTCCTCTCTAGAGTGATTACTATGAATATTCATAGTAGTTACGCGCAGCACTGGGACATTTTCGGTCTCTGGAGTGATTACTATGAATATTCATAGTAGTTACGCGCAGCACCTTCAATTTTTGCATGCTCTGGAGTGATTACTATGAATATTTATAGTAACCACGCGCAGGTTTGGTTGATTCTGGGCTGCTATAGTTGTCACTTTAAGCTTTGAAAGTGATCACTTTCATCCCTTTGCTGGAAGTGGCTTGCTGTAGTTGTCACTATCAATATTGAAAGTAGTTACTTTCACCTCAAATTCCTCAAAATCCAATAATTCTTCAAAATAAGCTTGGGGATTCCTGCCATATCATTCAAATGATCAAAATACGTAAAATAAACTATCTAAATTCATGTAAATTAACAAAAAACTAAGAAACCTATATTATTTAGCCTAATTGGAATATTCATCTTATTTACACTATCTAAGTCTATTCTTTTCTATAAAAAGTAATAAATGATGTATAAAAATGTAGTAAAATGTGGATTCATCACAAGTGTAATAATGACTTGGATGCAAAGTAGGAAGAATGTAACAGCCTCATTTTTTGTTGTCCTTTTCCTAGAAAATAAGAATTTTGGTGCAAGGTTTCTCGCTCAAGCAAAATATGTCTCCCCAGGCAAGACAGAATTTTCTGAGCCAAGCATTCTGAAGCACTCTCGCTTAAGTGATATGAGTCTTGCTCAAGTGAGATTGAGTGTTCTAGATTAGATGATTTCAGAGCATTCTCGCTCAGACAAGAATGAGCCTCACCTAGGCGAGATATGATAAAATTGTCCCAACTATCCTCTCGCTCAAGCGAAAAGTAGCTTGCCCAGGCAAAGAATTGTAGAAAAAAATGAGAAGCTCTCTAGACTCATTCTTTCTTAGGCAAGAATATCTCTCGCTTATGTGAGAATATAAAAGAAAATTGGGTAAGACCATTATCTAGTTTTCTTGTCTAGGTGAGGATGAGCTCACTCAAGAGAGAATAGACTTCACGCAAGTGAGAGTCTTCTCGCTCAAACGAGAACACATAATTTAAGAGGGGTATTTAAGGAAATTTTGACTTAGAAATTTTCATTCAGAATCAAACAGCCTTCTCTCTAATTTCTCCATGTCCTCTCACCTTCCTTTCTTAGAGAAAACACTCTCGAACCCTAAAACTCTTTCAGATGAACTCGAACGTCTATTTTATTCGGATCCAACTTGTAACATCCTGTACTTTGATTTAAATAAAATGAGATTTATCAAAGTATAATTGGAATAGATTTGGATGGAATTTATATTTAATTTTTTTAAAAAAAAAGATGACATCATCAGTGATGTCATGCTGACGTCACGTATGCATACAGTCGTGTACAGTACACATGCACAGTATTTTTGGCATGAATAGTGACCGCGAACAGTGTTTCCGGCGGTGACCAATAATTCTGGCGGTGAACAGTAAATTTTAAAAATTTTCTATAAAAAGGGGGTTTGGGTTTCATACGAAATTTTCATTTCTTCATTCCTATCCAAGGTTCTCAAAGGTTCCTAGGCTATATCTCACCATTTTCTCTCATACTAAACCTTTCTAAACTTAGATTTCTCTTCAGATTTGTGCTTCTACGTCCGTTCTAAAGGATTTCAAGTAAGTTTCTCTAAGTTTGAAATTAGATTTATCGTTCGTTTCTCTTCTTCTTCTTTTTCTTATAGATGTTCATGGTGTTCTTAAGAAAAACTCTGTTTTAGAGTTAAATCTTTGGTTAAATCTTTGTAAAAGCTCTGTTTTGAAGTAAAGGGGGCTCTACTTTATCATTTTGTTACATTTATTACTTGTATTCTCATAGATCTTGTCATATATGTGATTATATGTGGAATAATTTTTGTTTTATGAAAAATAATCGGTGAAAAGTGAGAATAATTGGTTGTTTATTGATTTTATGATGAATACATGGTGAAAATGTGTTAGTATGTTCAAATAGTGAATATATTGTGATATAATTTTATGATTTTGTGATATGAAATATACAAAGAGATAGATGCTTCATGTTTGAATATATTGTGGTTCATGTAAAAATGATGTGTATTATGAATATGCCATTGTTTGACATATATGATGAAAATTATGTGAAAATATAATGAAAAATATGTGTAAACATGAGAAATGGCATATGTGAACATGTGAATATATTCGAAAGAGTATGAGACAGAAAAGGATATGATGTAAATAGTTACAGGGATACATTGGGAGAGTGGAAGATGGAGATGATATGGGATATCTTGGAAAAATCCAGGGTAGTGAGTGACATTCAGGATTGTGCATGAAATATTGTGTATGAATGCACCACGTGGCTGCATACTCGTTTCCCGACTTGACTCCTGACCATTGCCTTTGTTAAGGGACTGTCTATTGCATGCGTTGTATCCGTATTGCATTGGGCCATCTGATGACTATTTACATGGATGTGTAAGACCTCGGGATAGAGACATGATGAATCCACATTTTATTGGATTTTTACTTGTCTTTTTAGTTTTCCTTGGTAGAAAAAGTACACCTGCACGTGTTTACTCTCGTAAGCGATAATAAAGACTCCAGAGAGCCCCAAAGTTGAGGACCATGCGCGTGTTTACTCTTATAAATGATAGTAATTACTATACTAAAAATTTTTTACTATCGTGAACGAAAGTAACTACGCACGTCCAAAGTAACTACTATTATACACAAGAGTACAAGAGTGATCACTACAAAAAAGGGAAAACCTGAGGAATGCTGCGCGTGTTCACTCTTGTTTACAAGAGTGATCACTATGAAGTGGCGTCGGACTTAGTATATATAGATTTTTGGGAATTAGGTTAACAACTTTTACATACTTTAAGATTTCTTACCAATTTAGGAATGCTTGGAGAGCCTATGTCGGCCTTGGGTGACAACCAAGGGTCCAACCTAGGGTTTGATTTCTATTTTTTTTCTTACTTCTCTTTGATTTTTCATCTTGATGTTATTGATTTCTCTTTAATTTTACTTTGTAATGGTGAGACCCATCCTCATGGAGGGCTAAACCTTTGTAATCCTTAGTGAGTTCATATGGATTCTTGAATTCCTTGGTTTTTGAATGTTAATATTGTCCTTTTTCTTCCATGAATTTCTTCCTCCCAAACTCTTGAATTGAATTAATGGTTGAATAAGGGGAGCATTGCGTAATGAACCCTAATTCGTTTTAAGAAAATTCTAAATTTGAATTGCTTAATTCTTGTTTAATTCCAAGATTGCGTAATTAAGGAATGAGAGATTGGAGTTCATTGGATTGCTTAATTCATATGAAAACATAAAGTTAATTTTTGCTTGTTAAATCAACGTAATTCTGGGAGGAGAGAAAGAGTATTAAATCTTGAGAGGAATAAGGATAGAGTTTATATGAATAAACTAGGAGTTACTACATTTTATTAATTGAACTTTGTAATTTAATTTTCTGCTTAAGTTGATTGAATTGAAATCACAAAACCCCCCCTTTTTACTTGCTTTCTGAATACATTGCACACTACATGTTTGATATTTGGTTACTCGTCCAATGATTCATGGGAGACGATCTAGGTTAGCACCCTAGTATTACATTAATTTTTGTTTATATTTTGATGAGGATTTGCGACAAATCTTTCGTTCATCAAGGCATCAGATAATTGTGGCCACATGATGCGGTAAGCATGAGTAAAAGAAAAAGAAATTGTGAATCTGTGGAATATAATATGTGTTTATGTATTGAGATAAGAACTTGTTTTATATGACACTATAATATATAATACCATGATGTTTTTTTTAATTGTGATAAGATGTGTTTTATGATGAATATGTGTTATGTATGAGTGGTAGGGTAGAGACTCATCCTTACACAGCATTTTTAGGAAATAAGGACGAGTAGTACCAAGCTCACAGTGCATGGATGGATGAGAACTGCTATAGGACTTAGTTATTTTGAGTTATGTAATGGATATTTTCAGTTCTATAACATTCTTTTGGAACAGTTGTAAAATTACTATTTCTTTTTGTTGCAGATGAAAATTTTAGAATCTTTATTTTTCTACAGTACTTATGAATTAATGAAATTTTACTCTATTTATATTATTTCATTGTTGTTTCTCATTATAGTGTTTTTTTTGGAAGAAATTTACTTTAGCATTTAAATTTTTATAAAAATTTATCATATATTGAGAAAAGAAATATAAGGCATTACAAAACTAAGTTTCTCAAAGCTTATATATCTAACTTCATTCCTTTTCTTTGGTTTTCCCTTTCTCAAAAGGTGTTACCTTGTGATACTTAAAGAGATCTTTATCTTTCAGACAAAGCCTTCCATCAAAGACGTTGTATCTCTTTTGGATCTCACAAAGAATGTGATTCTTACTAACTTATTTTTAGGTAAAAGGAGTTGATCCTGAACCTTAAGTCTTAGTTATGCATTTTAACATAGAGAACTCAAATGACTTTGCCCTAAATAACAAAGTTATAAGATTTTTCTGAAATTATAGTGTTGAAAATGAATTTTTGGGCATGAAAAACCTATGATTGTTTTCATAACTATCTAGGTACAATTTATTTTATAGTAAAAAAAACTCAGAACAAATTTTTTTTTTTTGAAGTCTTATAATTTTATTATTGAATAGTATGCATGTACAATTAATATTTTTATGTATTATTTTGAATAGTTTGCGTATTGTGAATATTCAATGATGTTAAACTCTAAGATAAAAGATTTTATTAAGACCTAAAGAGTGTGATCACCAACAATATATTTTATATTGTACGATTGGTCTGAGTCTAGAGGTTTTTGACCTTTAACACATTTCATTGACTTGTATGATATGGAATTAATTGATAATTTCTCTGTATTAGATTGATATGATACAATGAGTGTGAACATTTGTTTGATAGTTTATGCATGTTGAGAATTTATAAAGTGTTTGATTACTCCTGAATGATAAACTATTTTATTAGTGAAAAATGATGAATAGAGGACTAATGTAAATGGGTATGCATGAGAAATTAAAGTTATTCATGTCATTGAATTGGAAAGAGAAATGCTGAGAAAGTGAGTGTTATGAAAAATGTTGAGATATGTATAGATAGTTGCAGAGATACACTGAGGGTATAAAGTCCAGAAATGATTTGAGAAATCTTGGAAACATGATGGTGGTGAAAGCTTTAGTAAGTGGGTGCACATGATTTGCTGAAAATGAAAGCATTATAGGCCACATACTTATTTCTTAATTAGACTTCTAACTATACTTTTGCTAAAAAAGGCCAGAGAAACACACGTTGTAATTTTGTTGTTTGAGCTAGCCAGTGACTATCTGTACTTATGCAAGACCTCAAGCGATCCTAAAGGCAATGACTATGAAATTGTGAAATGTGTTATTGTAATAGATGAGTCATAACAGACTGATTAGTGTGATAATAATACAAGTATTATAATACATCGACAAGTGTAATTATAATGCATGTATTGTAATGTATTAATTAATATGGTTATAACGTATATATTATGACATACTGCTCGATGTGAGAATGCATGAAATGATATTATGAACCTAGTGTATGTTTGAAAGTACTAATTATATGATCAATAATTTGTTTGATTTGCTGTAATACTTGTTGATATGATATGTGAGTTAAGATTATCTTAGTGCATATTGTATTAAATGATTGTATTTGACTAAGTGTGAAATGATGTATATGAATGATTTCTGTTTGGTTAATATTGTAAAAATGAATTATTTTTATTTTGATTCATAATGTATTAGAAAATATATTTTGTATTACTTTGATTGTATTATAAAATGAAAATGTAGTGAGGCAGAAGATGCTCACCCTTACAAACATTTTCAGGTAATGAAACAAATAAAAGAAGATGGATCCATTTTAGGATCATACTTATGGTAGATTGTAAGGAAAGAAATTGTTCTGATAGAATATAGTTTACTTTGAGAAATGTAATAATAATAATTAAGTTTTCATTTAGAGTTTATAATATTCGGATAAACCTTGTTGTAAATAATAAATTGAAGTGCAATTGTAATATTTGGTAGTTAGCTATTTTTAATTGCATCTTTCATTCGGCATTCTTTAAAAAATGTAATTTGCTAAAAAGCAATATTGATTGTATTTTAGTTTATCTATATGTAACATGAGTTAGGAAATATGCTAAGGTAATGTTAGTTTTATTCTTATTATAAACTTAGATTGCGAAATTATTTTATACTATTATGAATGAGACTTGTGTACATAAAATGTTTTAAAAAGTTTGCTAACTTTATCGGTTCTAACTTTGTATACATGTAAATCTCTCCAAGACTGTCCATGTCCTTTAATATTTCAATTATATTTCATCTATATTTATATATATAGTAAAGGAGAATATTCAAATTACAAAGAAGGATGTTACAAAGTAAAATAGAAATTAGCATGAATACAAGCACACGTGTGACCTGGATTGCAAGGTAAAAAATAATACGATCTAAGGTTTGTAACAATACACATATAGGACATCACTTTCTAGTTTTCAAAATGCTAAGCTCTCAAGTTTAATATAATAGGATTTTGGAAGAATTATAATTGAAGTTACATATCCTAGGGTCTAACTGAGAATACATACTTAAAATTAGGAAAAATCTTAAGAACTAATGTTATTAATTGATTCCAACTAAAGGTTTCTCATTTCATGTTATTCATAATTCTCGCAATTAGAACAAGACAATCAATCAAGTACTATTTGAATAGAAAAGAAAAAGAAAAAGAAAGAAAAAATGTTAAAAAATTTGGGTTCCTAATTACTTTTTCCTTGTAAAATATATATTTAACCGTGTTCTAGTTCAACAAAAAGAAGTGTTATAACACTCCCCCACCTAAGAACCTCAAAATTTTACTGACCTAAGTTAAATAGATATGGGTATGAGTTCTTCATATCTACCTCACGTTTCCAAGTGACATCTCCATCATCAGTTGCTCTCCATATCACTTTAATTAATGAAATCTTCTTATTTTGAAGTCACTTATTCTTTCAATTGTCAATTCGAAAAGGTAAATTTCGTAAGTTACTTATCTTTTAAAGATACTTGACCTGTGAAACATGGAAAACATTGTGAAGATTTGACAAGGTAATGTAAATTGAATTTCATATTCTTTTGAGGATTTGGTAAATGTTAAATGAATTTAGGATTAAGCTTTCGAGGTTTCAAAATTCTGCCTAACCTAGTTGTGGGTATTAACCCTAAAAAATATGTGTATTGTAGTAACTATTTCGTCGGCTTTGTGTAGCTTTCATCTTTCACATATGATCTTGAACTTTTTCGTGCTCTGCTGAATTATCTCTAATCCAATAAATATGCTTTCACTAGCCTCGTACTAACATAATGGTGTTATGCACCTACATCCATAAAAAGGCCTCATATGGAGTTATTCCAATACTCGTATGATGACTGTTGTTGTAGGTCAATGGTAGGTGTTAATCCTAATTGTCTCCTCATTCTAGCGCACAAGCCTGCAACAAATTTTAATGATTGATAATTTGTTTGGGAATGATAACTCAAACTAAGTCACAACTTGGTTCTTAGTGTTTAGTGTTGACTTTCCCAAAATCTTGAAGTGAAGCATAGATCTCTAGGTGACACAATGCTCTTAGGTAGTCTATGCAATCGTATAATCTACTTGATATAAAGTTGGATTAATTTTTCTATTAAGTAGTTGACATTTGGTGAGTCTATCCTAAAGTCTAATTGAGAATACACTCAAAATTGAAAATAATCTTAAAGATTAATGTTAATAATTTATTCTAACTACAAGTCTCTCCTCTCATTTTATGCTGATAATTAGAAGAAGACAAGTAATCAATTACTATTTGAATAAACAAGAAAAAAAAGAGAAAAATTATCTAAAAATTTGAATTTCTAATTACTTTCTTTTAATAAAATATATATTTAACCATATTCCAATTTTTTTTTTTTAAAAGTGTTACACACACTTGCACCATTGACATGCGTCTTGGATAATTGTCCCAACCTAGTCTAATATGAGTGGTGCAAAATGGAGTAGAGTCAACTTGAATGCAAGCCATCTGTCTGAACACATTTAACATAACGTGTAATAGGCTAACTTGAATAGATTATCTACAGAAGTTGACATTCTAACAAAGATTGACAATTTATTCTCACTTCTAACTAATTAGTATTTTACTAATGATATTTGTAGATAAGTATGAGTTTCGATTGTGTTCTTTAGTGTTAAGAAATTTCCTACACTTTATTTTTAAGTAGTTTTGATTTCACCAAACATTGAATTTAGGTCTTGCAAATTTCATGAAAATTATTAATTTATCTTCAAGATTTTTGAACAGAAAAATAATTTAATTGCATATAATATTTTAAATAATGATTGATTATTAAATTCATAAAATTAACAATTTAAGGTATTAAAAATTTTATGCATGATATTATTAACATCAACAATTTGTTATTAAAAAATATATGATACGAATAATTTTATAATTATTTTGTTATAACAAATGGAGCAATTACAATTATGTTAATTTCTCCAGATATTTACAAGAATAATTTATTAAAAAACCATTTTTTGTCGTTATGATAATAGTAAATGAGGGAGAATATACGACTGCACATCACTTTTGATGTTCTTTTTATAAAAGAAAAGATTCTAATAATTATTTAGTTTCTGTGTTCATTTGAGTCTGATTTAATTAGATAAGAACTATAATCTAATTGAAATTTAATTATTTTAGTGGAATTGTTTTTTATCTGTGACAATACATGTTCTTCTAATATTTAATTATAATTTTAAATATAAAATATTTATATTTAATGTTATAAATAATGAATTATATCTAACAATAAAATATTATTATTCATATATGTAATACTGAACATAAAGCATAATATTTGAGTCTTCTGACAAAGTCTATTTTTATTTTTTTAAATATTTAAACAAACTTTCTTAAAATAAATATATCATCTTTATTTTACTAAGTATGATGATATATTTTATAACCTAATTTTATTAACAGACTTAGAAATATTACTCTTATTACATAAAAAGAATAAATTTCAATCTATTAGTTTCAATGTAGTATATTATTATAATATTAATATTTAATTATATATATTTTATATAATAAAAAGTTATATTTCCTATTTTAAAAAATAAATATAAAATATCTCAATTTATTAAAATAAATAATCATGATACAAATTATAAGTTCGTCATATAAAATTAAAACATTAATATACATTTTTTAATTTAATTATAATTAAATAAGTGATAGTTAGACACCATATATCTCATATTAACACTTAAAAATAAATTAGAAGGTGGTAATGTGGTAACATAGTGAAAATAAATACTAAAAATAAAAATCTTAAAAATAATTTTAGATAATTTCTTCTACGTAAGCATGTAGAAGAATAATAAATATTTTATTTTTATTTTTTTACGGTAACAGTGATTTACGGTGACCTGAAGAAAAATTATCGAAGCATTGATTTTTATTGGTTTGAGTTGGAATAAGGAAAATAAAATAATTTTTAAAGATTTTTAAATAAAAATATTTTTTTTTAATTTTTGAGAAATTGTCAAATGAACAACTTATTAATTTTTTCCAATTGCACCAATTTCGACCAAGCTCATTCATAGTCCACTGGTCTAACCAGTTAATCCATTTGAATTTTCAAAACTATAATAGTATGTATTAGAGGTGGGTGAGAAATATAGTTTTAAAAGTCAAATCTGTAACCTAAATCAAACTGGTTTTACAAATCCAAATTTTTGAAAGACTAGATATTTAATCCACAGAAAAAAAAATAGATATGAATTAGATATATTAAATTAAAATTAAATTTAACTTAAGAAAATCGATTTTTTTTCTTTTCTATTTTTCTGAACTCTAAATTTTTAACAATTTTCTTTCTTGCATCGTAGACGTTATTGGCAGCATCTTACATAATCGCCTAATCGTAGCATCAGGATCGCAGTGTCTTACCTAATTGTAACATCGCAAGTAATTTATTATACTTTTCTTGATTCATAAAAGCAAATATATAAACGAAAATTCTAACCTCAAGCAAATTATGCAAGTTATTCCAACATTACCTCATGGTTAATAGTTGATTTCCTTATTCTTGATTACACGAGTTACTGAATATTATTGAACCATAATTGATTTTCGGTATACATGTCAGCGGGATACATTGTAGTTTTCAAAATATTTTGAAATCTATTCTTGTCATTGAGAACATTTATAGATCGTGTTCAATGATACCTCAAAGGCTCATGTAGCTAATCTGCATTATGAAGATGATAGTAGTTGAAGCTTGTATGTATCGATCTTTCGAATTTGATACTTGTCAAGTTGTCAATATGTGATATGTTATTATTTATTTTATGTATGTGAATTAAAAAAAAGGAGAAATACTTGTGCAAACTCTTTTCTCAAAGAAGGCATGCTCAAGAATTACAAACTTTAAATTTTTTACTCCCTTCTCAGGATAAGTGTATATTAGAACAAATTTAAATTATATAAAAGATACAAGAAAAAGTAAATTTTAATGTATAATTTATAAATTTTAACTTTAAAGTATAAGTGATTTTATGTTTAAGGGGGAAAAAGTATTATATAAAGACAAAGAAAATATTAAGATTATAAATAGTTAAAAATAGGAAAAAAATAAAAATTATATTTTAATTTATGTGTGGTTTTGGTCCTTTAAATTTGATTGTTAGTATTTAGTTTCTTTAATTTCTCAATTGATTAAATTAAATTTTTTACTCTTAAAATTTATGTAATGATTAATAAAAATATAATAAACATCTAAGATATCATTGATTAATGTAAATTTATTAAGAAAAATATAAAAGATAATTAAATGAAAATTTTATACATTTTTAATATTTTATTTAAATTATATATATATATATATATATATGTATACTAATTTACATAAATTTAAAATATGTCATCTATATTATATATTTATTAATTATTAAATAAAATGTAAAATTAAAAAAAAATTAAACAATTAAAAACCTTAAAACACTAAATATAAAAATTAAAACTAAGAGAACTAGCAAAGCCCATGAATAGCCAACCAAAATTGAAAAGTGAAATTAAGAAAGTATGTTAAAAGTGTATTAAGCCAAATATAACTTAAAAAGATAAATTTTGAAGTAATTAAGAATTCAAAACTTTTGAAAACAAATAAAATACTAAACTATGCTAAGTCATGGCTATGATATCATAAGCGTAGCCATTGCGAGCAGAGGAAGGAGGCAGCGACGGAAATGCAATGCAGCAGCAGCAGCAGCAATCCTCACTGCCAATGTGTTTCCATTTTATATCCTCAAACAAATAAAATATGGTCTTTTAAGCGAACTCTTTCAGTTACTCCACCACCACCACCACCACAACAACAACGAGCCTCTCGCGACGAAAAACCGAAGCTAATAACAAGTGTTTCTAACCCATTTGTGAAACATTGCCTCAAACTCCGCAACTGCTCTTCCTATCGCCGCTCTCATGGTTCTGCTCTTGTTGTGGGTTCTACCCCTATCAGGTTTGCTCTCATCGGTTCTCTGCTTTTCTCTCGATTTTCTTTCCTTTTGCAGGTTCGGCTTCTTTTAATAAAAAATTGCTTGTTTGTTATGAATTTTTTTTTAAGTTAGGTGACCTTCCAATTTTCAATCTTTGAAAATTTTTTAGTTGTTTTCAGTTGAAATTTTGTGTCACTTGTGGAGCATGTATTTCAGATTGTAATTGTACTGTTAATTGATGATTGGATTAATTATTTATTGTGTTTCAAAAACTGTTATAGGACTGTTTGGAATTCTGTAAGCTCGTATTGTGCGAAACTTTATGTCGTAAATTCGAACATGACCCTAATTGGAATGAGTTAGAAGGAGCTTATTTTGATAAACTTTACCAAGAAGCTTATGAAAATAAGCTAAGTAAAACTCATAGAAGTGTAGGCTAATTTCATAAGCCCGTATAAGTTCCATATAAGGGTTATTTGTGAAAGTTTCTTCCATATAAAGATTTTTTCTATAATTATAAAAAGAATAATCTGCTCATGCTCTGTTTTCTGTGGCTTGATCTTATCCTAGTTGTGCTTGTAGTTCTTGTAGTTTATTAGTTATTTTATTTAAGTTATGGGAGGTTCGAACTTCTTTTTTCTGTGGCTTGATCTTATCCATGTTGAGCTTGTAGTTCCTTTAGTTTATTAGTTATTTAAATTTAAGTTATGAGAGGTTTGAAATTCTAGCTAAGAACAGTTACTAAGCTTCAAGCTTGGTGTCCTAAATATGCTTAAATAGCTGTATATTAATATTAAATTTATTGGAAAGGAAGCTTTGGTGGTTGAGCTCAAACCTTCAAAGTAACATCAATCAAACAATGTACTTAAATTTTTTTTTGTTTGCCTGAATCTCTTTTAATTGCCTGTGTTCTTTTCTTCATTCTGTGTCCTCGCCTGAAATAAATATGTACAAAAATTTTCAATTTCCACCAGCAAATGGCTTAACTTGTCTCTTTTTTAGCTGATTAACGTAGACTGAACTTATTCCATATAACTTTTTCTCCACTTTTAAAGAATAAATGATATGACTAAAATTATGGAAATAAAACTACAGCTTTGATGAAATAAAGTTGTTATTTGCAGAGAAATCTGCAGATTTCGAGACTCGTTACAAGATGAAAGTGTTTTGATGGATTGTTTGATTCTTCCTGATCAAGCTGAAATTCCTGATGGATTGGATAAATCCACTGCTTCTATTGTGCGTGTAAGCTCCATAGTGATGAGAAAACTGTCTGGGCTGCAATCAATTGACTCTATTGATGCAGTTGCACTTGTGAAAATTCCTGCCAGTTTTTTCGATGTAGATTACAATCAAAAGAACTGCCAGAAGTGGTTTCCATCTGCGCATCGGATTTTAGTCCTTGATGGGATTCAGGTATAATGTCACTTCTAGATTTGACCATTTGGGACTCAGAATTTTTGCCTGATATTGTATATGTGCATATCTGTAGTGAAAGGGGTCACTCTTTTTGTGGGCTTCTCATTAATGTCCCTCCCTGCCGAGACAAAAAGGCCTCAACTAATTTTTTTGGTCATATGTACGTCTATGTCAATATTGTGAACTGCAAACATCATAATAAATCTTGTAGGTTTAACAACTTTATGTGCCATAACTGATTTTAGAATGGTTCACTGCAGGATCCTGGTAACCTTGGTACTTTGCTCAGAACAGCAGTGGCCTTCAGATGGGTAAGTAATTATCCTCTCCCCTTGCCTATGTGGTCAGGGGGCATTGTTTTCTTGTTATCATTATGCTTTTCCTCTGTGCCTCCTTTTCTTAGTACTAACCCTGTTGAGTATGTAGAATCTGATTCCTATGTTTAAGTAATTTTAGTGAATGGGGAACATATCTTCTCATCTAAGAGTTCCCAATATATACTTGCCTGCTAATATTTGTCATTTGTTGAGTATTGACTGGTATAACTGGTTATTGATGAAATGCATTTTGTTTGTAGTTTCACTTTTCAAACAAACCTAGAGGTCACTCTTATGCATCATTATTTTAAATCAGTGATGTAATAATCTGTTTTCACTATTAAACAGTCATATGAAGTATGGAATAAATTTACAACTTAGTTTTCTCCTCAACAAGAACTTCCTATGTAAAAGCAAAATAGTGATGTACTATTTATTTCCTTTTTCCCTTGGTCTGAGAGCTTTGTTTCAGCATTATTTCTGTTTTATTGACTACCTCAGTTTGATATTGTTAACACCGCAAATGTCTCTAGACATTTATTAACTACCTCAGTTTGGTCATCCACCTGAGGATGGTAGGCAGAACTAAATTTTAGCTCAATACCTGCCATCTTGAATATCTCAATCCAGAATTTGCCGAGGAAAAGCTTGTCTCTATTGGAAACAATTGTTGATGGAAAGTCATGTAGTTTAACAACTTCTTTGATAAACAATTCAGCAACATCTTTTGCTGTGTAAGGGTGACTAAAGGTGCAAAATGGGCGTATTTAGTGAACCTGTCCACTGTAACCATGATAGTGTCAACCCCTTGGGCTTTAGGCAATCCTCCAATAAAATCCATAGAAATGTCAGACCAAACCTAAGTTGGTATAGGTAAAGGCTTCGATAACCCAACAGGAGATAAGGCTTGGTACTTATTCCTTTGGCAAGCAGCACAAGCTCCCACATCATCATGGGTGGCCTTCTTCATGACTTTCCTCCAGCATGTAACATTTCTCCCACAATCTTTTCAATTTCATGCATCTGGTAGTATGGATGCCTATAAGGCCTTATATTCGGTATTTGTGTACTTTCTTTGAAAAGTATTGCATGATCTTGTTCCCTCTTGGGTGGCAAACCCTTAGGCTCCTGGAAAATGTCCTTCAACTCTTCAATTACCTCATGGGTTTCGTTGGACAGGAGTTGTGGCTCTCCTTCAATGCCACTCAGTTGCTGATAGAAGATATAATAATCCTCCTCTGCATCTTTTAAAGCTTTAAACATATTCTTCCAAGAAGTTTGTGTCCTGCTAAGGGAAGGGCTGCCCCTGAGCTCGTACTTCTTCTCATCTCCTCTCCACTTTATGACCAGATTCCCAAAGTTGGCCAATCTCCGCCATGTACTCCAACATTTTTTCAAGTGGGAGCTTTAGCTCAGCCACTCTCTTGAGAGAAAACTGCTAGTGACTCCACAATCCAACAAAATAAGCACGCTCTTCCCAATTTTTTTCCCAAATCTTGAAGAATTGATGAGAAGCCAAGCTTACCTTACTCCTTAGTGACAGCTGAAGTGTTTTATTTTCTATTGCAAGTACCCCATCACTACCTTCTTCCTCAGATTTGACTACTTCCCTATCTTCCATTAATACCAAATGATAATGGTTTAAGTTTACATAGACTCTCAAACATCTCCTCGTACTCCATAACAGTACTAGTTTGCTTGATGCTCAATAACGACCTGAAAGGATTCTGTCGTAAACCTGGTTGAAATCTTGAATCATAGCCTCCTCGAACTGGTTCCAAATCAGTGAAGTTTACTCCCCCATCACTGGTACCAATTCAATGCTCGATTCTCTAAAGCTACCAGCATTGCTTTCATCCTCTTCCTCCCTACTTCACCCATATCATTCACTTTGAAGAACCATTCACTCCAAGTGATCCACCCATTGACATCGTCCTAAGAAAAAATGGGCATCTCCAAATTTCGTCCCCCACAACCCCACTTCACTAGTTGGCTCTCCCATGAGGGTTCTAGTTCTAGATGTGATTCGGAAAACCATTATGAAGACCCCACTCAGCTTTCTATACTTCCTTCTTATGTGAGTTTTCTGATGTTGTGATCCACTTTGCCCTCTTAGTCTCTCCTATAGTATTTGCTTGATGTCCTCCATTTGCATCTGACACATCAAACTTAGCCTTAGCCTGCTTTCTCATTCTCTCTCAACCTTAGCCTTAGCCTTAGCCTGCTTTCTCATTCTCTCTCACTAAGTTTATTCTCTCCTCACACAAACATGGCACTCATTCCTCACCTTGCCACTTTAGTAGTTAGTCACTTTTCTCACTCTCTCTTGGCTACGATTCACTACATTGCCTTTCATTCTCTTTCAAACAACAGTTTAGTTAATTTGAGTTTAGAGGCCCATCTTATTTGGGTTCTCTCTTAGTCTTCCTTGTATAAGTACAACCCCTATTCTTTCCCAAATACCTCAATCTCCATTCCAAGCCTCTATGTCAGTAGATGATGTCAGCCACATGGATCACCTGATGCCATTGAGCTCGGTCAATCAGTCTCTGCTGTGAACACCTTTGCGAAATCAGGAGTAGCCAACATAGGTAAAGGTGTCATAGCTGATTTCAAAGTGTCATAAGCATGTTGTACTTCCTCTCCCCATTCTAAGTGGTCCTTTTTTAACAACTGGGTCGAGGATCTTGTAATTTTCCCATCATCCTCAACAACTTTCTATAATATCAGTTAGGCCTAAAAAGCTACATAAGCCCTTAACATTAGTAGGTGGGGACCAACCGACCATGGTTTCAATTTTTGTGGGATTAGCTTCAACATTAAGTGGCACAAATACTCTAATTGTGGTTGGCCAAAGCAACATTTCTTCTTGTTCACATACAGGTGATGTTCCTTCAAAATTTGAAGCACCGTGCTTAAATGCATTGCATGAGCCTACTAGTTAGCACCCTAATTAAAATGTCCTACAAAAATAGCCTGTCAAAATAGTCTTGTCGTACAAAAATACTAGCACAAACCTTTGTAATAATAGCCTCGATATATCATTCATGAGAGCTTGGAGTGTAGATGATGCATTGGTCAAGTCATGAATCCTAAATGCGGTCTTGTAGGTGTCCCCCTCTTGCATCGGAATTTGATGACTCTCAGATTTGAAGTTCAATTTCTAATTCATCTATTAGCTCATCTATTGCTGGAATTGGAAATATTTGTTAGGAGCTAATACTCTGTTTAGGACTCTATAGCCAATGCAATATCTCTACCCTCCATCATTTTTCTAACTAGTATCATTGGACTAGAGTATGGGTTGACATTTGGCCTAATAATCTCAGCCATCAACATTTCATTGACTATTTCTTTTATCTCATTATTTTATAATGAGGGTTCCTGTAGGGAGCGTATGTTTGGAATTGAGGCTCCCTTTTCAATAAAATGACTTGGTTGTGTCATCTCTGTGGCAGCAGCCCTTGGGAATCTTGATAAACCTCTTCAAATTGGTGCAAGACCTCTTCAAATTTTGTACTCCACTTAGAACCCTTCTCCATCACCCTGTAGAACCTTGTACATAGTTTATAAGGATGCAGTTGATCTTCTCCCTTAAGAATAATTATTTGGTTTGCCACCTAAATCTTCATAGTTAGTTCTCTAAAATTTTCCGTTACTTCCCCCAAGCCTTCCAATCAGTTCAGCCCAAGAATCACATTGGTTCCTCCTTAATCAAACAAAAAGAAATCTTGCACAGTTTGCATGTTCTGTACCTGCGTAGTAAACCCTTTGCACTTTATCTTATGGCCATCTCCTACCTCCACCCAATAGTTTGGAGTATTGGTCACCAGTAATTTAAGCTCTTGCTTCAACCTTTTTGTAATAAAATTGTTGGATGTACCACAATTGGCACTTGTTTATCCTTTAGGCTTTGTTTGGGAGTTTGAAAAGAGAGAAAGGAGTAGGGTTTGAAGGGGAGGGGAAGGGAGAGGGCATGAGATAGTGATGGAAGGTTTAATTATATAAATAATATTATTGTAATTTATATCTTTTTTATATTTTTTTATTTTTAAAAAATAAAAAATAAATATTTTTCTTTCTTTATAAATTAATAATTTTAAAATCAATATTTTTATTTTTTATAAATTTTTTAAAAAATTTCTCATTCGAAAAACTAACATTTTTCAGTAAAAAAAAAAAAAAAAGGTTAGAATCCTACCTGTGAAAGAGTACTTAGAGAGTAGGAGAGAGAAAACCTAAAATGAGAAAACTTCCAAAACTAGCATTTGAAGGAGTTTAGAAAAATTCCCAAACCCTTCCCTTCTTAATTAAATAACTTCCAAACGAGGGTTAACCCCTTCCTTTCTCTCCTTTCTTAAACACAACTCTCAAACATAGACTTAGATGCCCTCTATAAATTGAAGTCTTCCTAGATGTCATCCCCATCATACTGTGAAGAGATAACTGAAGGGGCTTCTCCTCAATCTCCTTCTTGTTATTCTGATGCTCCTCATCTTGTTCATCACTTAGTTCTTCTACAGTCTCTTCTACCATCAGATTGAATTGTTTGTACTTGCACATAAACTTCTCATCACACCTAAAGGATAATAGGCCTTTTCTCAATTTTTCTTCTAACTTGGCATTTGACAATTTCCTAAATTCACTTCCTCTAATAGCACCCCCCAACATTGTCCATGTTATTTTTCCAACTATAGGGAAGTTTGGACCCCATAGATTTACCGCCTTCAATTTAACTTTTACAGATTGAGTCAATACTCAACATTGATAGGTGTGGTTCTTGTTGAAGAGGAACCCTTGGCTGGCATTCCCAATCTGTTGCTCAATGGAGGGCCACCAATTTCAGCAGCCAAATTCTTTTCTTTGATAACTTAGGCCAAATCCAACAAATCTATTAGACTTTCCAAGTGATGGATCTTGAGTTTCACTCGGATCTCTTTCAACCCATTCATCCATATTCCCTGCAACACCTACTCATAGGAATGATGCAGCAAACCTGCCACTAACTCAAATTTTTCATGATACTTGCTCACTATTCTTGCCTGCTGCATGCTAAGTAGAATTTTGTATGGGTTCTGTGCCATTGCCGGCTGAAAAATGATGGTTAACAGCAGATCAGAATGATGCCCAACTGATTTCGGTGGCATGAGTTTCCCACCATTGAAACCATTTCAATTCATATCTCTCCATTGCCAACATCACAGCTTGCAACCATTTTCTTTCCCCCATGGAATTTAGTTAGAAATACCTTTCAACCTTGTTAACCTAATCATATACATTGTCACCCGAGAAAAATGGAATTTCCAGCCTCCTCCTTGGTTCTGTCACACAATTACCATTTGGTCAAGCAAAACTCCTCTGATTGTTTCCTTCTGATTCGTCCCTAGGGTTGTTCCCCCAAGGGCTAGTAGATCACGAATCAGACGAAGCAACTCCTCTTACACCTCCTTGCTTCTCTTCAATCTTGCTTCTTGCTCCTCCTTCCATTGCTTAAATCCCTTATTGATAACACAGGTGTTTGAGAGATCCTGTACTCTCCCTCTGACGCTTCCACTAATTCCCTTTCATTTCCTGACATATATCATTCAATTTCTTTGATTGCTTCACATGCAGTCTGTTACATTAATTGTTCAATTCTCTCTGAATTCCTCTGTTGTTTCCTTATATAGGCCTTAGTGAGAGGTGGTTTCCTAACAGTGATCTTCAGAGAAGTTGAAGCTTTATGTCTCAACTTTCCAATGGCACTAGTCCTAGCTTAGTATGACACCCATGGCATGCCTTTGGCTCTATGTTTGCATTCTGGCAGGTTTCAGTGATGGCAACGCTGTTCTGACTTTCAGGCCCATCTGACACAGCTTTAAAACTCTTCTGCAAAGTTGCTGAACTTTGTATAGGCCTTCCTATAAGGTAAAATTCATGATTTAGAGGTCTACAATTCAAGATATGACTGAAAAACAAAAACACTGGACTGGAATATTCCACTTATGTTGAAAAATAAAGTGTGGCCAAATTTGAGCCCATACTTATACACCATGGCGAAGACTACTGAATTAAGAATCTTACATGACAGGGTGTTCAGGTATTAATTCAACAAGCTCTGATGCTAGTCGTTGGTTGCTTTGTAGCAAGATAAATCAAGGGGCTCAATAATAGATGACTTCGGTGTAAGTGATTTAAAGGGATGTTGTGCTGGATTGGTTCATAAAGATATATTTGGAATGGGCACAATGTATGAAGTCAGCTACTACAACATTACAAGCTGATGAGATCAGCATGAATAATTATATATTTTGTGACCCTGGACCCACTTTCATGTTGAGAAGAAATCCATCAAGGAAGGGGTAAAAGTGGGATTTAGGTTGTATCAACATTTTCTACGTTGGAAGGGAAAAGTCTTAAAAAGCAGCAAAGATTTAGAAAATAAAGGGGAGTAAGAGGTTGGCGAGGAAATCCTGTGTGGAAGTTTGCAGGCCTTTTAAGGTCAAATGTAGCGTACTATCTTTTGGCTTTTAGTTTCTTGAGTGTAAAAGTGATGAACCTGCGATTCCAATCCCTAATTGGGTTTATCCTTATTTTTGGCAATACCTATTAGAAACAAATCATGAAATATGGAAACCTATCCTAAAAACAGAACATATAAAATACACTAAAATATTCTAAAGATACAATAAAGATATGATGAAATATTTTTTAAATACTCTTAAGAGATTTTATATCCTCATAATTTCTGCTTTTATTTCTATTAGAAATTTAAAATTCTTTTTTAAAATTTTATGAGAAATTAAATTTTTTGCATATCTGACAGGATGGAGTTTTTCTTCTTCCTGGCTGCTGTGATCCATTCAATGAGAAAGCTCTACGAGCTAGCCGCGGTGCCTCCTTTCAGGTCCCTCTTGTGTCTGGCAGTTGGAATCATCTGGAGTTTCTCAAAGAAGAATTCCATATGAAGTTGCTTGCTGGGCATCCAGAGCATGAAGGGTTGGTCAAGCCAGTTTGTTTGCTTTCTCCAAGTTTCTGTGATTCCATATCAGATATGCCATTGTGCTTGGTTTTAGGCAGTGAAGGAAGTGGCCTTTCAGAAAAATCCCTGCAGGCATGTGAGCTTGTGAGCATTGCAATGGCTGGAGAATATGAATCACTCAATGTTTCAGTTGCTGGTGGAATTTTCTTGTATATGCTACAACCAAAGAGTCGATGATATTTTCTGATTCTATATTTGTGCTGTCTCATTCAAGTTCTTCAATTCTTTGGGCCGAGGAAGACATGTACAGGTGCAGTTAATTATGACCTCTCATCCAAGAGGCTATGTTGCACAGCAAAAATGCCTCCAACTGTCATGCGGATTGCAACTTTTTCCCTTTTTTATTCTTATTAAAGCTAGTATTTCTGCTCACATTTTGGTTGGGCTGAGGATTGGGCGGGAAGAAAGTCTTCAAATATCTGTATGTTATGTATCTTCACTCCAGCACCCTTTTCGTCGCTAAGAAAAGAGGGTGCTTCTTTTTCATTTTCTTAGAAATGTCTGTATATAAATCACAATAGAAACCAAGAAAATGGGCTAAAATACAATACTATTTTGGTAACTTAGACCTCAATACTTCATCACTTTTCTAGTTGAAATAATTATCATTGCTTATTGAAGTATTGTTGATTTGGTGGAGCTCAACAATTGATGCTTTCAATGTGATTATATATGATGACCATTTTTATGCTTTTTTTTCCTAAATGTAAAGTGTATTTATATACAATAACAAAGTCTTATTCTATAAGGTCAAGTCAGCTACATAAATCACATGATACTATTGAGTCAAAAATTAAATTTTAAAAACTTTAAATAATTAAAAAGGCTCTTTTAATAATTTTTGTTTAACATTCTTTTGGATCTTCCTCAATTTTTTTTTATTGGATTAAAATTTATGCAATTCACTTTCTTATTATTGTCTCCAAAGGTCTTGCACATGACTGAATTACCTGAGATTATTTTTAATCATCTTTTTCATTATAAATATTATTTTAATATTTGTTCGTATACTACCATTTTGTGTTTTGTTTTTTCTTTGTCCATTCATTCACCTCACTATTTTTATTTTTGTCATTATTACATTCTTTTTGTATTATTTCTTTATGGACTAACATTAACTATTATATAACATATCTGGTTGTATTATAATACAATGAAACTTTTCTTTTAACTTCATAGATATTTTGCAAGGGCTCAAAGCAGAACTTTGATGTAAATTTATTATTATTAGAAAGTTCTTAGATACAATTTCATAAGTTCTCATATATATAATTATTCCTTCATAATATAGTTTAAATATATGCTACACAAACTATTTTCTTTTCTAAAGCCTTCCATACCACTTCTTTTAATACTTAATGATACCTTTTTCAAGTCAATAAAAATCATATGCAAGTCTTTTTCTTTGTAGCAATATGTTTCTATCATCTTTTATAAAAGATATATATCTTTTATTATAGACCTTTCTAGTATAAAAATTAATTTTCTGCAATTTCAGTTTCTTCCCATGTCTATGTTCAATCACTTTTTTTTTTTTTTACTTCGTAGAGTTATTCATAAGTTTAATCTCACTACAGTTTGCATAACTTTGGATATCACATTTGTTCTTATGTATACGAACCAAACTAGTTTTCTTCTTCTATTGGACATATTGTTATATTTCAACATCCCACTAAAGAACATAATGAGTTATTCTAGTCTTATTTTTGAACTTTTTAAAACTTCTATAGAGATGTTATTAAGGCCAATTGCTTGACCATTATCCCTCAATTACTTCTACTACTCGAATAAAAAAATAGTCAGGCATAGAATTTGAACTGCACCATTTACAGTTCATTCAAAACTACACTGCGAACCATCCTAATCCTAATATAGGCCCTTGGCTTGAGACTTCGTATTAAATTTACATCTGCTCGGTATAGTTGCAAAATCCCTTTTATAATAATTTGGGTATATGAACAAAATATTCCATTTCTTACCAATAATTTGGGCAATTTTCTTTGACCATGGCTTAACTTTTGGGCTCAAATTACATACAGTCTGTTTTCAATTTTAATAACTCAATGGTTTTAACAACTCAAAACATAGTAGATTGTTACCACACACAAGTACAGCTTGTTATTAGGAGAATTTCACTTAATCATGTAATTCTGATAATTATGTATTTGTAAATTTTTAGGAGATTAAGCATATATTTGGGATATCTGCTAAAATTATAGGAGTTTATTGGCCTTGTAATAGACACACATATTCTGCGCTTCTGTTATTGGAATAGACTGAGAGAAACATAATACAGTAGCAGCCGTATTTTGATTCGAAATCAAAGAGCAGTGATACTCCAAATCTTGACCAAAAAATAAGGCGTTGATGATCGATCCAACATCTTATTACCATACCACAGGAGACAATCTGAGTATCATTGTTACTTTGGTGAAACTCAAAGGAGAAACTACGATTAATGGTCAAAAGCTGACGATTTAAGGCAAAATGTGAGAACTGACAATGCCAATTGCACACAATCTAAGGCAAAATGTGGCAGCCAACAATGGGAAGTTAAAATCAATGTGGGAAGGCTGGCCAATTATATGAAGAATCCGACATCAGTTCGTTTTGGCAATACGTGAAGTTCTACACAAGAATTAATTAGCACAAGAACACGAGGGGTAGGTCCATCAATTCTTGATGGCGATGGGTCTTCATGATGCTGTCTGAAACGGTACGTTCTAACATTTCAGCTAATGTTAAATAAGTGCAGCAAGTTCATATGCAGATGGGGGCAATGCCAGCTGAGCGTGGATATTTCCCCATAGTGAGAAATGATCAATGGCCACCACTTATGAACATTTTTAATAAACACATGTGACATCATCCACTGACAAACTCATTAGTAAGAAACTGAAATAATCTCGGTTGCTGGATACAGGAGCTTCCAATAAGAAACCTTTCAAGCCTCGTTATAAAATGAAAGGGAAAAATGTTAGATTTGGTTCAGGGTGGCTTCTACTATGAACCACTAAATAATTATGCACCATTGAATTAAACTTAAAATTAATAAATAATTGAGATGTTTCAGTTCAAGATAATAATTACTTATTATATTTAGGTTGACATATAGTAATTTATTTACAACATAAGCCTAGTTTGGGTAAATGTCTAAAAATGTCCTTATTGAAAGAAAAAAAAATCACTCAATTAATTAATATTATCAACCTAATCATGTCCGTATACATTTTACGACTTAATAAAATAATAATGCAAAAATTATGTCTTGGTAAAATAACATTAAAACAAACTATATGAAATACAAAATCAATTACAAAAGCATAGTAAAAAATATAATATAATAACTAAATAATACTATAACAAAAAAAAAAAAAAGAAATAATATAATAAAAATATAAAACAATTGTAAAAGCTTATTATCAAGACATAGATAAGACAAAAACACTTTAATATTAAAGTAAAATATTCAAAAATAAAAAATCACTAAAATAATTTTTTATTTTAAAATGTTTTATAATATTTTTTTGTTAAAATAAATGAAACTTAACAACCTAAAATAAGAAAGACCTTCAAGCAAGGGGTCTAGAGAACCACAAATTACAAGCATCCAAGTTTAAGAGAGGAACAAGAGGGGGGAGGGCAAGTTCTCAAACTGATAAAGGGGGATGGGGCAAGAGGGGTGGGGGAAGAATAGGAGATCAAGACCCATTTTAGCAAGGGTATCATTACATTGATTTGTCTCTCTACATATATGAGCAAACCTAACATTTCTAAGAGAATCCCTAATATTACAGATCAATGGATACAAAGGATGGGATGATAGCTGGACATTTAGGATAAGATTGATGACATCTTTGTAGTCACTTTTAATCCAAATGATCTAGATGTTCTTCTGAACCACAAGTTGGATACACATATAAAGACCCGAAAGTTCAACCTTTAGAGGGGAGTAGGGGCTAAGGTTGGCATAGAACCCAACTATAAATTATTCATGGTTGCCACGAATTAGTTCACCACAAGTAATAACATCACTAGCTCTTGACATTGCTCCATCAACATTAAGTTTCAGTTATTTAGCAAGAGGAGGAACACATCTCACATTTCTATGATCCATAGCTAATATGGTTAGAGGTTTAGAGTTTTTTCTGCAACAACAAGAGAAATAATCAACATCAAATAAAGCCTTTTAAGCTAAAGTGCTAGGATGGGCAAAATGCTGTTAGAAAATAAACTCATTCCTATGTTTCTAAATATGTCAAATAACAATACCAGAAATTATAGGCAAGTTATGAAAGTTTCTCATACAAGTATTAGATAAATTAAATAATATCCAGGCAAACAAACCATTACTAAAAAATTGAGTCCAATGAACTGGGAGGATAAAGTGATTCTAAACACTTTTAGCATAGAAGCAGTCTCTCAAGGTATGCATAATAGACTTAGTATTTTCACCATATCTAGGACAGATTGGGGATTCAGTCATAACCCTCCTAACTCTCTCCCCATTAATGAAAAGCTTCTCATGGACAATTTTCTAGAGAAGAAAAGCAAATTTGGGAGGACCTTCCCATTTTCAAACAATTTTAAATAGATCTTGCCAACAATGAGAGTGAAAGGTAGAATTAAATAGTAATTCATAAGCAAACTTAATAGTGGACACACCATTATTTGTTAAATTCCAAAAAATTGCATCTGAACCATTGACCTTATCAAGGGGGTCAATTTGAGCAATAGAACTACAGACCAAGTCAGGAATAAGAGGTTTGATTTTATCCAAATCCTAAATCCCTTTAACTGCAAATAAAGCCACAAGGAAGTTTAAATTTGGGTTAGTTAAGGGGCTACTAGTATAACTGGATAGGTTACAAAGTTTAGGAATTCAATGATCAATCCTAATAGACATTCTATTCTTTACAAACTAAATTAGGCCTTGGAAAGTTGAGGCCAAACCAACATGAGATTTTTCTAAAGATAGGACTCTCTATAGGATTTCTTAATACCTAAATTATTGCTAAGGCTGAAATTGTATTTATGGCTCAGAACTTGAGCCACTGATCAGATGGAATATTGACCAACCTTCATCAAAGCTTTATTAGATAAGCTTTATTAAGCATATGCAAATCCTTAAAACCCCAATCCACCCTCAGTTATAGGTTTACAAATGTGTTGTCATCCAACAAGATGACATTTTTTATTGTCCAAGGAACCCTAGATAAATTTCTTGCAAATGCTATATATTTCATTACAAATAAAAGAGGGAATTAAAAGAGATTGCATTATATAGGCATGAATACTCATTAAACAAGATCAAGCCAAAGTAACTCTACTCGTTAATGAAAGTGAATTTATTTTCCATAAGGACATCTTTTGCCTAATTTTGTGAATAAGGAAATAGAATTGGCTCCTAGAGGGTTTATGATGGGAAATGAGAATACCAAGACAATTTCCAAAATGATTCACATGATTAATATTTAAACAACTATTGATAGACTGACTAAAAGAAGCATCAATGTTTTTGTAGAAAAATAAAGATGACTTTTCATAATTGATTTTAAGGCCATAAACCATGCAAAACTCAAGCAAAGCCTTATCAATAATGTTAGTTTGGTTTATGTTTGCTTTAGCAACCAGGATCACATCATCAACAAATAGGAGGTAAGAAACTTTGAGGCCTTAGGATCCAAAGGAAAAAGGGGTTCAATCTTCATTCATTATTTTGTCTTTGATAATGTGAGATAGTCTTTCAATGCACAAAAGAAATAGATAAAGGGAGATGGGGTTTCCTTGGCAGATATCCCTGGAGGGAGAAAATGATTCAGTTAAGCTATTATTCTAATTAATGGACATTAAGAGGGATGAAATACAGTGGTGTAACAGGTTAATCATATTGGGATCTAGGCCAATCTTATGAAGGGTTTCATTTATAAAGCTCCACCTCAACCTATCATAGGATTTTTCTAAATCCAATTTAATGATAATATAGTTATCTTTGCCTTTAAGATTATGGAAAGAATGGACTAGTTCTTGAAGAATAAGGGCATTATCAATACCCTGTCTTTCAGGAATAAAGCTAGTCTAGTTAGTTGAAATTAAATGAGGGAGTAATTCCCTTAACCTATTAGCAATCAGTTTTGTAACAATTTTATATTAACAACAACAATTTTGCCAGGATCCTAAACATTTTCAAAAACAAAATTGAAAATGAAAGGAGTTAAGATCTTCTATTAGTTTTTAAAGAACAGAGTATGAATCCCATTAAGCCTTAAGGACTTAAATTTTCCAATGATGAACAAAGAGATCTGAACCTCCTCAATGGAAGGGTTATAATAGAGTCCTTGATTATTAGAATCTCTCAAGGCAAGGAAAGAATTTTGGATAATCAGATTGGAATTAGAGGGTGAGAGGTTATAATAGATGTTTTTCAAGTAGTCTATGGTCATTAATTTAAGCTTAAATGGATTAAATTCCCAATTACTATTCTTAATTTTTAAGGATTCAATAATATTCTTGTCTCTTCAAAACAACAAGCCTATGGAAAAACTATTTCTGTCACCTTAGAAGACCTATTGGGTTATGTAATAGTGATGACAATATATTTCTTCCATGTCTAGAATTAAATTGTATTTCTTTCGAATAGATTGCATCAGATTTGTGAGAAAACGATTATTACCCAGGATAAGTTTTTGAGAAATCCTACCAATTCAACTTAATAATCATTTTTTCTTATTAAAAATGTAACCAAAGGTATATCTATTCTAATCAGCTCTATTGGTTTTAAACTTATTAACATTTTCTAACCAAGAACTAGACAAGGTGATAAGTGTAATATTTTAGTAGTTGTCAATGTATACTTTGACACTTATTTGCTTCCTTTTAACATAGTTTGCACTTAAATTCTATGTAATTTATATTTTAATGCATTTAAGTCATGTCATTTAAATTTAGCAACTTTACTCGTAATTTTGTTAAATAATAGAAGATATTTGATCCACTTTTCTTGTGTGAATTTTCTTAAGGGCAAAGGCTTGATGAGGTGTTCACATTTATAGCTTTATATTATCTTCAACACACCCTTCATATGCCTTGTTTTGAGAGTTTTTACCATTTCTCATTGATAGAAATGATTTGGTCTTGTTTTGCATGAATGTTGTAATTTTGTATTTTGAGCTTTTCTAACCTCTATCAACTCTTTTGGCCATATCTTTTTCTACAGATATTATTTTTGGCTAATTCCAGTTGCATTGGACTCGTCACATCGGGGGCTTCAAAATGCATATATTGTTTGCTAGATTTGGAATTTTTTTTTATTTTTTATGATTTTTTGAAGATGAGTTAGATTTGCTGGAGTCATCCAAAATTCATGTCTTGCTCAACCAATAATCATCTCTCTTAATTCTCGCTTGAGCAAAAAGTGCATAATTTAGAACAATTTTTTTGCTAGTTTTCTCGCTTGAGTGAGAATGGACCTTGCCTAAGCGAAAATTGGCTCACTTGAGCGAGAGTTTGAGCAAGAAATCGTTCAACAGACCTTGCTTCAGGTTAGGTTTTGCTTGAGCGAGAATTTACTTACTACCCTACAAAAATAGAAGATTCAGCTCAAAAATGGAGAATTGGAGCGGGCTTTGAAGCCCTAGCACATCATTGACCCAATTTTGGAGTGCAGAGCAAGAGAAAAAGTGTGGGGAAGCAGCCATATCATTGGAGAACTAATTTATATTTCTTTCCCATGTATTTCCTTGTTATTTTGTATGCTATGAATGGCTAGAACTCTAGAGATTGAATGTAATCTTCATACTCTGAATATTTTGGTATTTTTAATATATATTTGTTCATTTGCCATGAGTTGGGTGTGTTTATTTTGATATTAATGCTTGTTTCTACCCTACAGGAATTGATGCATGATTCGGGAATCCGGGGTGAGTTAGGAAACTACCTTGGAACCTAGTTGGGGTAAATACACACAATAAGTTAGGACTCTAGGAATAGGTTTTAATCTATTATATGCTATATAACTTTTGCTAGTAATGTTGGATTATTTGTTGTTTAGGTAAGGAATTATCACATATGAATATATCTTAGAATCTCAGGTGAGAGAAATCTGTCGAGTGAATATAATGAGAGTGTATCATAGAACTTTGATATTTGTTCAATGTGTGTTAAAACCAAAATATAAAGAGGATGATAAATGAAGTCAAATCCCCAATCTTATCATAGTAGTTTAATTTGCTTTTATTTGCATTTGCATTTATTTTCTATGAACCAAACTATCAAAAACCCAAAATATCACTTAGTTATATATTTGTGAATATTTAGAAATTGGTTAATTTTAATTTGGATAACTAAAATTACTAGAGTATCAACATTCCCTATGGACACGACAACCTTTTGTACTACATCAAAAACTTGGTACACTTGCCACACATTAAAAATTTGCTTAACACAAGTTCCAAGAATTTTTAACTTGATTAGGGAAGTCAAGGTGAGATAGTTAGGGGGCAAGAAATTTACAAGGTTTCTCAGTAGAATAGAAATTCTCTAGTTCTAACTTTGAGCCAAAGACCCATATGATTAGATTTAAGGAGAGGGACATGAAGGACATAGCTATTATGAAAGAATAGACACCAAGCCTAATTAACAACAATTTTATCTAGTCTCTCTTTAAATTATCTCTTTGCCAAGTGAATGGGAGCAAAACTGTTGGCTAAGTAAGGATTCATAGAGCTGCCTCCTAATTTCTCACTCTCATAAAGCACAAAATTAAAGTCTTTTGCTAGGCACCAGGGGATATCAACAAACTGACTAAAGTTAATTAAATCTTTCCAAAAGCTAGCTCTACTTTTTTCCTAAGGACTAGCATAAATAGAAGCAAAAATTCAATCACAATTACCATTATTACTAATTCTAAGATGGATGACACATTTAAATTTAGAAATAACACAAGCTTTAACCCTTCTAGTATTCTAAAAGGACCAAATACCCGTGAAAAGCCTAAAGGATCTACTTTTTCAATACCATCTAAATTAATCTTATTAATTATTCTATCAACAAAATCTAGTTTATAAATAACTATTAGGTCATTGACGAGCTGTTACACCTTAAATTTAATTTCAAATATCAAATTTCACAAAATGGGAGAAAAATAAAATTTCATTCAAAATAGTTTTCCTATGCATAATTCATTAAAATGTTTCAAAATAAAGATGGGTTACAACTTGTATCAAGTCATTGCTACAAGACTAATTCAATTACATCAGACTTCAAATAAATTTCTAGCCCTATAGCAGTTTCATCCATCCCTTCACTGAGCCCGGTGCTAATCATCTTTGTCACCTGAAAAAATAAATCTAAGGGTGAGTACTCTACACTATCCAACACACGCAACATAGAGACTTACCATGCACACCCACATATTATACTCAAGTATTAACAATCACAAACAACACTTATCGTACATTCCATTTCAAATTACAACCGGTGCGCTCATTGCACTAACAATGCTTCACACAAGTGTGCTCACTGCACGTAGCCACGCTCACTGTGACACTATGATCATAGTTTCTCACCATGGATGGTTGCTAGTTACCCCTGCCTCACAGATACCACGTGTGCTGTCACGAGTCACTTAGCAAAGGCATTGGTCAGAGGTCTAGTCAGGAGGAAAGTGTGTGGCCTGTGGTGCATCCATGTTCACTGCTGGTATCACAACCACTCTCTCTTCCCCAAGATATTTCTACTGTCTCCATCTTCCACACCTCTAGTGTATCGGTAAACCATTCATAGCATATTCACAACCACATTTAACATCCCTCTCTCACATATTTCAGCTATATTCTTATCACAATTTACATTCAAGTTTACACAGGCACATATACCCATATTCATCCGCATTACATTCAAACGCACAACATTTCCAAGCATAACCAAACCATTCTCAATACACGCATCACGCATCACCCATCACTAAATGCATTGTAGACAATCACACAATTTCCATCACACATCACATTGTAAAACACATAACACTACCATTGCTACCATATCAATCAATTCATTTTCATCTAAATATACATCTTTCTATTTTCTATCTCAACTATATTGCAATCCACGGCAAAATAAACGAATTTAAAACACAATGAGACAATAACACAATCTCATGCCTCTTGCTATCATGAAGAGACTTGGAATAGAGGAAGTCAAGCCTACTAGCATAACTTTACAACTTTTGGAAAGATCTTACACATATCCTTATGGTGTTGTAAAGGATTTGCTAGTTAAGATTGACAAATTTATTTTCCCTGCAGATTTTGTAATTTTGGATATGGAAATGGATGTTGACTTTCCTTTAATTTTGGGCAGACCATTCTTAGCCATAGGGAGAGCTCTAATTGTTGTTCAAAAGGGAGAGCTTATGTTTAGAGTGCAGGATGAGAAGGTTATTTTTAATGTATTTGAGGCACTCAAACATCCCAATGATGATGTTACTTGCATGAGGGTTGATATTCTAAATTCTATTACTTTCCCTTATTTTATTGATAATGCTGATGAAATTTCATTGTTAAAGGAAATAATAGTTGTAGGGAATCATTCTGCTGATGAGAAAAAAGAAGAACACTTAAGAGAATATGTGCAGCAGTTGGACACTTTGCCAATTGTCCCTTTTTCGGAAAATCTAGCAAAGGAAGAACTGAAAAATGAAATGAAAGAAGAAAAGACTGAAAAATTGGAGCTGAAACAGTTACCCTCCCACTTGAAATACTCTTTCTTAGACCAATAACATGAAAATCTAGTGATTATTAGCAATGATCTCCAGGGAGAAGAAGAAGAGAAATTGTTGAGAATTCTAAGAGCCTACAAGTCTCCAATTGGTTGGCATATTTCAAATTTAAAGTGGATAAATCCAGCTTTTTGCAAGCATAGAATTCTGTTTGAGGAGCATTTTAAACTAGTAGTACAACCACAATGAAGACAAAATCCAGCCATGAAAGAAGTAGTGAGAAAAGAAGTGATGAAGCTGTTGGATGCAGGGATTATTTACCCAATTTTGGACAGCCAATGGGTTAGTCCAATCCAAGAAGTCCCTAAGAAAGTAGGGATGACTGTTGCGCCTAATGAAAAGAATGAATTAATTCTTACTAGGACTGTCATGGGCTGGCGCATGTGTATCGATTATAGAAAATTAAATGATTCAACTAGAAAAAATCACTTTCTATTGCCATTTACTGATCAAATGTTGGAAAGGCTAGCTGGACATGCATTTTATTATTTTCTTAATGGATATTCTAGCTACAATCAAATAGCGGTGGACCCTATGGATCAAGAGAAGACTGCATTTACATGTCCATTTGGAGTTTTTGCATATAGAAGAATGTCATTTGGATTATGCAATGCTCCCGCTACCTTTCAAAGGTGTATGCTGTCCATTTTTTCTGATTTAGTAGAGAAAATTATTGAAGTGTTTATGGATGATTTCTCTGTTTTTGGCAATTTTTTTTATGATTGTTTAGCTAATTTGTCCATTATTTTGCAAAGATGTCAAGATACTAACCTTGTTTTGAATTGGGAAAAGTGTCATTTCATGTTCCAAGAGGGAATTGTCCTTGGCTATAGAATTTCAGAAAAAGGAATGGAGGTGGATCAAGCAAAAATAGAAGTTATTAGTAAACTGCCTCCACAAATTAATGTTAAGGGAGTTAGGAGTTTCTTGGGTCATGCAGGCTTTTATAGGAGGTTTATTGAAGATTTTTCAAAAATTGCAAAATCTCTTAGTGATTTACTTGTTAAAGATGCTAACTTTGTATTTGATTATTCTTGTTTGCGTGCATTTTCTGTTTTGAAAGAGAAACTTATTTGTGCACCTATTCTTGCAAAACCTGATTGGAATTTATCTTTTGAATTAATGTGTGATGCAAGTGATAGTGCAGTAGGTGCTGTTCTAGGACAGAAAAAGGATAGGAAATTGCATGTCATTTATTATTCCAGCAAAGTCTTAAATTCTGCACAAGTAAATTACACAACTACTGAAAAGGAACTCCTTGCCATTATGTTTTCTTTTGATAAATTTAGATCATATTTGATGGGATCAAAAGTCATAGTCTGACCATCTGTACTTAAATATTTGTTGTCCAAACAGGATACAAAGCCAAGATTATTAAGATAGATTTTGCTGCTACAGGAGTTTGAATTGTAAATTAGAGATAAAAAAGGGAAAGAAAAATGGGGTAGATGATCATTTGTCCAGACTTCCATTGGACAGTTTAACCTCTAATTCCTTGGACATTAATGAAGAATTTCCAGATGAAAGACTACTTGGTTTGGAAGATCTACCTTGGTTTGCTAATATTGCAAACTTTAAGGCCACTCAACTCATTCCAAAGAAATTTACTTCTCAAAAAGAAAGAAATTTCTACAAGACAGCAAATTTTATGTGTGGGAAGACCCTTATCTGTTTAAAATTGGGGTGGATGGTTTACTTAGAAGATGTATCCTACAAAGTGAACAAGCTGAGATATTATGACATTATCATAATTCAAACTATGGAGGCCACCATGGGAGTTCAAGAACTACTGCAAAAGTCTTACAACAGGATTTTTCTGGCCTGCACTCTTTAAAGATGCCAAGAGTTATGTTGAGAGTTGTGACAAGTGCCAAAAGACAGGCAACATCTCTAGGAAACATGAATTGCTATTGACAAATATTTTGGAAGTGGAGTTATTTGATGTATGGGGAATTGATTTCATAGGACCACATCTTTCTCTCATGAATATATTCTTGTGACAGTTGATTATGTTTCTAAATGGGTGGAAGCCATTCCAACAAGGACAAATGAAGACAAGGTGGTAATTTCTTTTATAAAAAGGAATATCTTTGCTAGATTTGGAGTGCCTAGATTTTTAGTAAGTGATGGAGGTGCTCATTTCTGCAACAAATATCTTGAATCAGTTTTACCAAAGTATAATGTAAAACACAAGGTTGCTACTCCATATCATCCACAAACAAGTGGACAAGTAGAAGTATCAAATAGAGAAATTAAACAAATTTTGGAAAAAGTGGTGAATAATTCAAGGAAGGATTAGTCAAAAAAGTTAGACGACTCTTTGCAGGCATATAGAACTGCCTTTAAGACTCCAATTGGTATGTCACCTTACCAATTAGTCTTTGGAAAGGCATGTCATTTACCTTTGGAGCTGGAACATAAAGCATATTAGGCTACTAAGTGGTTCAACTTTGACTTGGCTAGTGATAAATGTAGATTTTACTAGTATTTTACCTTAGTTTTTAATACATTTCATATAAAAACATGATGGAGAAAGCTGGAAAACACATAAAAATAATAGAATGTTCAATTCATTTCCAAATAGATTAATTGTTTAGATTTTGTGAATTTTCTATGTAAAAAGTACTGATTAGAACCTATTTTGTAGGAAACTCTGAGTTGAGATCATAAGGTTGGAGGATCACGAGAGAAAGTAGAAGAAAGCAACAAAAATTAGAATCAAGGAACAAGGTCTGGTGAAGCAAGAGTTGGGCGTTATCACGTTTGTTCACAAAAGTGATTGTTCCAGAAGCTTAATATTGAAGAAAGACCTGTGCGTTATCACTTTTGTTCACAAAAGTGATCATTCCAAAGAGTTTCCCAGCAAAGCAAAGCATGCGTTGTCACTTTTGTTTACAAGAGTAAGCATTCCAGAGAGTTCCCCAACATAGCAAAGTGCGCGTGATCACTTTTGTTCACAAAAGTGATCGTTCCAGAGAAGTCTCTAGCAAAGCAAGCTGCGCGTGATCACTTTTCCTTACAAAAGTGATTGTTCAAGCTGCGCGTGACTCCTATTGTTCACAAAAGTGAACACGCGTAGACCATGAACCTTTGCGTTGCTACTTTTATGAAAAATAGTGATCACGCCAGAAAGGCAGAAAATTCTAGAAATAAGAGATTAGCTCAGAAACTTGTATCTTTTTCTCATTTTTCATTTTCACACCTTAAGAGTGTTAGAGAGGGTGATATGGAGCGATTTCCAAGCTTTGGACCTTGAGGAATCAAGCTGGGGATTGGATTTATGAAGAAATTCTGCAGCTCATCTTCTTTTACTCTTTCTCTCTCTTTTTCTCCTATGAATATGTTCTGATTTCTTTTTGTTATGGATTGATGGATCCGATTTTGATATTGTAAATTGATTATGGATCTGGATTTTAAGATTTTGATTGTATTGAACGTTTAATTCTTTCCTTAATGCAATTCTTGAATTAGCTATTCAATTGAATTGAACTTAGAGGATTTTCATCAATGGAAGTTGAGTTAATTTCTCATATCTGAATTGAATGTCAAGGTTATGGATATCTTAGGGGATAAGAATTTGTGATCTTGTGATCTCTTAATTTCTAATGCCTAATGCAATGTTTGACTGAATTATACCTAAAGAATTAGGGTAGTTTAGTTAGATATTAGGATCAATGAGGCAAGGAATTATCCTTTGATTAATCTAGTGAAATTGATCATCAATCAATTAAGGAACTTAGAGTTCAGATCTCATTCAGTTTTGCAATTGATAAAGAGGTGAAATCAATCCTAACCACATATAATTTTATTACTAAAATTTGTAGCTCCGTTTTGTTGTTATTTTCTGATTATGCACTTTATTACTTTTATTTGCAAATGCTCAAAACACTCCAAAATTTGTTTACCTCAACTAGTTATTGATTTGTGAAGTGGTAATTGATAGAATTAATCCTTGAGGACGATACTTGGGACACAAAATAAATTCCAAATTTTATTACTTGCTACAACTACCTAGTACACTTGCTAGTTAGTGTTCTCTCAGCTTTGTGACAGCTAGTGCTGGAGAGAAGAGAATTTTACAGCTACATAAGCTAGAAGAATTTAGGCAACAGGACTATGAAAATGCCAAACTGTACAAAGAAAGAACCAAGGGGATCCATGATAAATTCATTTTGAAAAGAGAGCTCAGACTTGGACAACAAATTTTATTGTTTAATACAAGACTAAAATTTTTTCCAGGGAAGCTCAGATCAAGGTGGTTTGGACCTTTTCTAATCAAAGAAGTATCTCCCTTTGTAGCAATTTCAATTAAGGATCAAAAGAAAGGGAGAGAATTCAAGGTCAATGGCCAAAGGTTGAAAGTTTATCATGGAGAGGCATTCACAAAAAACATATCTTGTGTCAAGTTGATTTTCCTTGAATGAGAAACATGAGGCATCAAGCTAGTGACGTTAAAAGAGCGCTTGTGAGAGACAACTCACATTTCTAAACCTTTACTCTTGATAGAATCTAGTTTAGGAATTTTTATTTTTAGTTATTTTCAAATTTTAAAAATTCTGCAATTTCTGAATTTTTAGTTTGAATGTAATGGTGGAGTCTAATTTTCATATTAATAATGAATCATATTGTTAATTGTGTTTGCAGGTTTTGGTACAAGTTAGAACAATGTGTGGAATTGTATTTTAAATGATGCTCATAAATTAAGTAAACACTTTTAGGAAGAAGAGTTGAGGTGCAGAAGTTAATTTCTGAATTTGATCATTCAAGTAGACACTTCAAGTGCATAAAGTGTCTGCGCAGAAGCCATTGATTCTGAATTTTGCAGTGGAACAAGTGCGTAGATACTCTAATCATTTGAACTTGCCACGTGCAAATTCGCGCAGACACTCTAATCACTAAGACTGTCCACGCGTAAGACTATATAATAAAAACTTAAAAGGAGGCTCCTGCATGACTACTTCAGGCATTTAAAGTGGCTATGCGCATGTGTGTGCTGCTACTCTAACCATTTGAAGTAGACACGCGCACAGGTCAGCAATTTTAAGTTCTAACTTGAAACACTTAAAGTTGTCACGTGATTTGCACATTTCCATTAAGTAGACACTCTAAATGCTTAGAGTGAACATGCTCACGTATGATTCATTACAAAATTTCCAGCGTGTCTACTCTCCCTATTTAAAGTGTCCACTCATTCTGCATAGCCATATAAACCTTCCAGAGTGATAATGCAAAAGCATCCAAACCCTAACCTTGAAACCCAGCTCTAAAAAATTTGATTTTCCTACGTAGTATTAACTGTATTTTTGTTGATTATCTATTTCTTCTTCATCTGCAAGTAGGATTACATCATTTCTGCACTTCAATTTCAGTTAATTCTTCCTCCAATTTTGAAATTTCTGATTAGGATTCTTCAAAGCGTGAATTGGGGAAATTAAAATTGGGGGCAATTTCTGTGAAATTATTGATTCAAATATGAAATTGAAGGTTAATAGGGTTGATTCTATGCTCAAATTGTAATTTTTAATGGAAGATTAATGCTGCATGAAGGATTTTTGTATGAACATGTTGTTGAACTTGTGCTTGAATATGAGACCTGATTTCTGAGCAAATTCTTGTGAAATTTCTGCATTTTAATATCTGAAATTGCTGAAAATATTATGAAATAATTTTTTATTAATCAATTGTGCTAAAAAGGTTTTCAGAATGAATTTCATAAGTACTAATGTGATTTTTAGTAGTGAAACTTTTTGAGCTGATTGTTCTGAAATTATTCATCTAATGCACTACATTGACTGGTTCTGAATTTCACAGTCTTATCAATAAATGTTGATTCTGCACATGTTGATCGTATCACTCTGCATATTAATACACTGCACATGAAAACTAGGGGTTGAGCTAAGCATGAACATCAATTTTACACATATATTGTTGCAATTGTAATGAATTGTTGATGATTTGCAGTTGTTGATGAATTGTTTAAAATTGTATACAACCCCTGGACACAATATTCTTTGTGTTTCAAATTAGAAAAATTATTGAGATTGTTGTAATATTTGTTGCAATTTTATCAAGTTTTAAAATTCATATATTATATTAATTTGTGATTTCAGAAAAAGACATGGCAAGCACACCTAGAGGAACTCCAAGATCTAAGAGGGGAAGATTCTCAGCTGGTCCTTCTTCAAGGACTATACCTGATCATGATCCTAGATTCAGGAGCATTGCACATGAGAACTACTCTAAGGCCAATATCTTGAGGAGGAAAATAGTTCAAGATAGGAATTTTGATCTAGCTGAAGGAGAGCACCCTGAATTTTCTGAACAAATTCAGAAAAGAGGATGGGAGATTTTTACTACCTTAGCTGGAAAAGGGTCCAAGGATATTACACAAGAATTCTATGCTAATGCCTTAAAGACCAAGGGAGACCATTTACCTGCAAATCACACTACTATTAGAGGTACCGTAGTGGACTTTTTTGCTGAAAATATTAACAAAGTCCTGAAGATCACTGTGGAAAAAGAAGAAGGACAATAGGATTTCTCATATTTTGGGAGAATTATTGATAAGGATTACACTAAAATCTTCCATAAAATTGGTAGATGTGAAACTACATGGGAGTTGAGTGCAAGAGATGAAGCTAAAAACATCCTTACTCCGAAGAATATTCTGACCAGAAATCTGCTGCCCTTTGCAAAAGTATGGAGTATTTTCATACTTAGCTTATTTATGCCAGTGATCCACAGCTCCACCATTGCTGTCAAGAGAGCTGAACTTGTTTTTGCCATAGTGAGTGATTTCTACATCAATGTGGGAGAAGTGATCAACACCTGCATGAAAACAATTTTGAAAACAAAAATGGACTCATTGGGATTTCCAGGGTTGATTACTCTACTTTGTGAAGATGCTGGATTAAATTTTGGGGAATATTATGAAAAGAGTAAGGCCAATCCTCCTATTATAGCAACTATGATAAAGGAAATATTTGCCACCACACCAGTCACTGCTACCTCACCAATTCCTACAAAGTTTAAGAAGGATTCTCCTGTCAAACTCAAGGCTTAATTATAGAAAATTTTGGACAGACAAGACTCCTTGGCTGAGAGGCAGAATGCCTTACATAAGAGAAATAAGGCCGGAATTTTGTTGATGAAAAATATAATGTTGAACATTGGAAGAAGCAAAAATGAAATCATATAGGAACTTTATCCTCCTTAATGACTAATGCCTTAACAACTTCCAATTCAACAAAGGAGAACAAAACAAAAACAATGCTAAATAATAAAATAAAAATAATTTTTTTTATCAACAATATATTACTCTCCCCCTCACACTTCAATTTTACATTGTCCTCAATGTAATGTATAATGGAAATGTAAGTAAAATGTAGTAAGGAAAGGAAAAGGGAACTCCCTAATCAAGCATAAGTGGCCACTAGCAAGCGGACCTCCTCAATGGTCTCCAAGGGTATGTCCTCATGAAATGGCTTCAAGCGGTGGCCATTCACTGTGAGTACTTTATCCGTTCCAGGCTCCAAAATCTGCACAACACCATAAGGAAAAATCTTAGTCACGATATAAGGACCAAGCCACCTAGAACGAAACTTACCAGAAAAAAACTTGAGGCGAGAATTGTAGAGGATCACTTTCTGTCCAATGGAGAACTCCTTCCGCATTAATATCTTATCATGAATGAGTTTTGTCTTCTCCTTGTACACGTGGGAGTTCTCATATGCCTCTAATTAGATTTCTTCCAACTCCTGAAGCTAGAATTTTCTGTGGGGTCCGGCTTGGCTCAAATCAAAGTTGTAGTTCTTGACTGCCCAATAAGCTTTGTGCTCAATCTCCACCAGGAGGTGGCATGCTTTGCCAAAGACAATCCTATATGAAGACATCCCCAAAGGAGTCTTGTAGGCAATACGGTAGGCCCATAATGCATCCTCTAGCCTCTTGCTCCAATCTTTCCTGTTTGGTTGCACTGTTTTCTCCAAAATCTGCTTCAACTCCCTATTTGATACCTCTGTCTGTCCATTAGTCTACGGATGGTATGGAGTTGAGACCTTGTGGGTGACACCATATTTCTTCAGCAGGGTTGAAATGTTCCTGTTACAAAAAATGACTCCCTTGATCACTGATGATTGCCCTAGGCACTCCGAACTTGCAAAAAATGTGATCTGACAAAATCTACAACCACATGAGAATCATCAGTCCGGGTGGCCTTGGCCTCGACCCACTTCAAGACATAATCAACAGCTAGCAAAATATAGAAAAAACCAAATGAGACAAGAAAAGGACCCATAAAATCAATACCCCAAACATCAAATATCTCACAAAATAGCGAAGTTTGTTGAGGCATCTCATTCCTGCGGGAAATAGTACCTGCCTTCTGACACTTTTCACAATTTTTACAATAGGCATAGGAATCAAGAAACAATGTGGGCCAGTAAAAACCTGTATCTAAGACTTTCCTAGCGGTGCGTTGCGGTCCAATGTGACCACCACAAGCGAGCGTATGACAAAAATGCAAAATGGACGGAATATCAAGCTCATGCACACAACGCCTAATGATCTGATCACTACACATGCTCCATAAATAAGGATCATCTCATACATAATATTTAGCCTCACTCCTAAGTTTATCTATCTGATGCTTTTTAAAGTAAACAGGCAACTTTTTAAAGTAAATAAGCATACCATAGATCCTTACCTCTCAGCTCTAAAAGCTGCTCATCTGGAAAGGGCTCACGGATGGGTAAAGGCTCCAAAGTCTGTGGAATCCTACTAAGGTGGTCTGCTACTAAGTTCTTAACTCTACTCTTGTCTCTGATCTCTATGTCGAACTCCTGCAACAGTAACATCCACTGATGAGCCTAGGTTTTGCATCCAGCTTCTTCAGTAGGAACTTCAAGGCAGCATGATCAGAAATAATAGTTACTTTAGTTCCTAATAAATAAGCACGAAATTTATCTAAAGTAAAAATAATGGCTAAAAGTATCCTTGTCATTCAGGTGTTGCATTGCCTCAAATACATTAAATGTAACTTTCTCATCATGTAGGCACAAAATTAATTGCCCTTGTTGCACATCAATTAGCACTCTTCCAGTGGCTAGAAAAGGTCTTCCAAGGATCACAGCCACTTCGGAATCTTCATCCATATCCAGGATAACAAAATCTGCTGGAAAAATTAACTTGTCCACCTTCACAAATGTAACACCCTAAATTTCCTTCACTCTATAAATGATTGTTGAATTATATCAACCTCATTGAATAAAATATAAGTAAAACATAGAGACTCTAGAACTAAAATTTTCTTTAACAAAATTTACCGAAATGAGTCTGATCGGTAAAGAATCGCGTAATATAAAAAGAAAATAAATATGTAAAAAAAATTTAGACTATCTAGAATAGTTTTATATGATTTATAAGAGAGTTAGAAAGATCTAAAAATGGAAAATAAACAAAATTGCAAAATTTGACCAAAATGACCAAACTATCCCTAAAAATATCTAGAATGGAGGCCCTTTTTGGGCAAGCAAATGAATGAGATAAATTCTGAAATTTTCATAGTAAATTATTGGACCAAATAGGGTTATGTACATTCAAGAATAAGGCAAAAAATTCAAGCACAAAATTCAAACCAAATTTCTCAAAAACAGCCCACGTATGATGTGGAAAATGACCTATTTTGTGCCAAAAACTTGCAAAATTTGTAACATACCCAACCCAATTTAATTTGCATGTTTTCTTGGCTTGAAAGAGAAGCCAATTGACCAGTAAATGAAGCACGAAAGAAGCTGGAAGGAAGTAGCCAATAAGATAGAAAGGCACGTTAAGCAATTTCCATCCAATTTTGAACTTAGGAACGTGACTACCCAACCAAATGGGACTAGAAGATACACTCTAAAGTAGCTAAAAGAATTAGAAAGCAACCAAGAGGATTTGAGTACAATTGGATAAGGAATCTAAGGACAAGAGTCATGATGGAGGGCAATTTTGGCATTAGGAAAGATAGCCATGTGTAGGCTTATAAGAGAAGCTTCAATTGGACCCCAAATTAAATCTCCATACTTGCTACAAGAGGGAGTAACCGTGAGGGGCCAAAGGAGAGAGAGAAAGATCCAATAAGAGAAGAGCTTGAGTCATCTAAACTTTCAAGAAATGATGAAGGAATATTGACTCAAGTTAATACATTATCCCTTGCCAAATTTCCTCATTAAATCATGACCAAACCCTTTCCAAAGAAACTAATAATTGGAGGAATTAAGATGAAAGAAACTAGACTTAGCAAACCAAAGAATTAGAATCAAATTGGACAAGTACAAAGTTATAAAACATGACATTATGACTTTGAAAATTAGTAACCATACCTTGAAACTTTGGGAGCAATTTGAACATAGATGGGAAACTATTTGTGAAGCAAAAATACTTATCTAAGACTCTTCTATTTAGTCGCAAGCCACCCACAACAATTCAGCCAAGACAAAATTTTAGAAACCTATTCAAAGTAAAGTGCCATTTCACATAAGAATGAGCAACCATGCAAGGGAGAGAGAGTTTCCAAACTTAACAATCTTTAGCAACCTTCAAACACTTTTACAATCAGTCCCACACCTATCTCTTGAACTCCACCAAGTTGAATCATCCATCAACTTACCATAAAAGTCCTAAAGTAGACAATAAACCTCACAAAATCCACAAAGCAACCAACTTTCTTGATAAAAGCCTTGATCACGTGGAAGAGGAGACCAAAGGAGGTGGAAGATCACTTTCAAGAGGAGGAAAAGAGTAAGAGAAGGAGAGAAATAGGACTTCCCAAAGATCAAGCCAAGATCAACCAAAAATCAAGTAAGGGGGAGTACTATTTCATAAATTAAGAGAATACTTTGCTAAATGAATTTTGGAGTCAAAGGGGAGCCTTTAACCCTTTTTATATGATGGAAATTTCATGGTCTTAGTATACATTGGAAAGAAAATTTGATTGGAAAAAAGAATTCACAAGAAAATCACTAAAATAGCAAAAACAGAAAGTTTTGCAGAAAAACTAAAATTAACTGTAAAACAATATTTTAATGGAACTTTGTTAATGACTTTGTTTTCTATGTGTTATTTTCATGAATCCATGATATATTCATGTGGATTTCTGCTTTGGAATTGATTAGATGGACTTTGGAAATTTTCTATGAAATTGTATATTTTCTGTCATGGATAAATATGGGTTTTCTATAAAATTTGTTTCTAAGGGTGTATTCTGAAAATTTTCTCTTTGATCTATGTTGTGTGATTTTATTTAAGGATAATTAAGTAAGATATATGATTTTCTCTTTGGTTTGGATTATATTGGAGTTAAAAAGTATTCTTGGGACATTATTGAAGATTTTTGTATGAAACTTTAATAAGAAATGGACTAAAATTGGAAATTTACTATGAGGAGGACCTATGGAACCTTGAACATATTTGGAACCTCTGGACTATATGAGAAATATGATGAAAACAAAGATCTAAGATTAAATTTGAAAGCTTGAACCTTGACATGATGATGGACTATAATTTTGGACTAAAATATACCTTAAATGTGCAAGACACTTGACCACATATGTGGTAGAACCAAGAGAATATTTTAGAACTTGTGGAGACATGATTCAAGACCCATAAGCTGATTAGAAATGTTCTGGACTATCTAAGAATTACCAAAATGATTGAGAAAAAGACCTTTTTGCAATTAACATAAAGTAAAAGGACTAAATAGCAAATAATGTAACATATGAGAAAACCTTTGCAAAAATTTTTGTTAGTATTTTATTCATCTGTATAATTATATTTTGAAACTTTTTCCCATTGGTTTTACTTTTTTGGATTTAAATTGAATTATTTATGATTTTTCTAAGTTTCTGCTACATGAAAATAGTATTCTGGGAGCAGAGTCTTGATTCAATTTCGTTTTAATTTCTCTTTGTGGTATTATTTTATCTCTATTCTTGTATAGAAATATACTTATTAATGGAACTTTTCTCATTGATTTCATTTAATTTGGATTTGAAACAAAATAGATATGAATTTTTTTAACATTATGATGTCTGTGAATGATTTCCTGAGAATAGCTCACTATAAATTCTCTTCGTCTTAAGTTCCATGCACAATATTATTTTATTTATATTTTTTCACAAAATTATACTTCATAAGTAAAATATTCCCTCTGAGTTTGCATAAATTGAAGTTAAATTTAAACACTTATGATTTTCTCAATATGTTGTTTTATGAGAGTAACGTTTTGTGCATGCTACTGAGAAACCTATTTTCATTTTAAAATGTATAAGTGACATTATTTTATTATTATTTTTTAATGAAAATAGAGACTATAAGAGAAATATTCCCACTGGTTTGATGAATTTTGGACTTAAAATAAAATAGTTATGACTTTTCTATTTGACTTATTCTGAGAAGTATGTTACTAAGAGTGACAACGAATATTTTAGACTTTTTCTAGAATCTAGAAGCCATAAATTTTTAATTATATTTTTATATGAAACTAGACAACCAAAGTGAAAGAATGTCACTGATTTCATGAGTTTTGATGATGAATTGTATGATTTTTCCAATATTTTATTTTTAAATTGTGCTATTCTATGAAATGAACTGATAAATTAAAGCACGAATTGATGTCTGGCAATATTTTTATTTTTGAAGTATTTTTACATGAAATAGACATGTTAATGAGAATAATCTCACTGGTCTCATTTATTTTGGATGAGAATTGAATTTATTATGAAGTTTACAATATGCTGGCTGTTTAGTGAAATGATCTGAGAACAGCAGAGGTAAACTGAAACTTGATTAATTCTTTGGAGGCTTTTTGTATTTTGACTGTAATTTTATATTATAGTAGACATTTAAAGGAAGAAAACCTTGGTGATTTCATGATGTTTGGACTTGTATCGAATTAGTTATGAATTTTACAAGTTAGTTCATGAAATCTGGAAAGTTTTTATTGTTAGCCATGTCCATGTAATTGATTGTTCTCTTAAAATAGAGATGTTATAATGTGCTTGTTGGATAATTAATGGCTATGATATTATTTTTGTTTGTGATTGTGAAAGAGGTTGAATACGCCACGGTACAGGTGAGGAGTAAATAGTGTTGGTCTTACCATAGGGGATAGGAGAGTGCCCAAGACTTACAAGAGACCAAGTCTAGCTAACTTGTGTCGTAGGCAGTGGGAACTTTGTTAGCCTATCCTGATAGACATTAGAGCATACAAAGATTGGTTTGAGTGTGGGCTGTTGATCACGAGTGTCGCGCTTGGACAAATTATTAAACACCAAATTGCATAAAAATTATGTAGTAAGAGATGCAATCCGAGTCGTCTCCCAGTGATGATAATGTTATACGATTATGAATTTGGATGGGGTTTGATTTATAAAATAACACTGATTAGAATGAAAAATTAACAAGAATTGAAAATTCTAATCCAAGAATTTAGAAGAATTATAACCATTCTATCACCGGATTCTAATGAGATACATTAGCCAACAAATTTGTGATTAACATTAAATTCGTATGAAGACCCTCATGCATTTGATTAACACACATGAAGACCCTCAATTCAAATTAGCATTCACATGAAGACCCTTATGCATTTGATTAACACACAATCGATCAAAGTTTAGAAACCTCTAAAACTTAATTGATTTGTGTAAATTTAATTCACCATTACCATTAATCTTAGATCTCAAACCTAAAAATCTAATTCATATTCCTTCAAAAATTAATTACATACATCAACCGAATAATATGTAATCAAACAACTGCATAATTATCAATCCAAATGAATAACTTCAATTCAAAAATCTAATTAGCAAAAGGAAAACGAAAAAAGAGATGAAACTGGATTTGTTGTTGAATGAATTGAAAAACCAATCCTCAAGAATGTCTCAGCTCTTTTTCAATCCTTGGATTAAATGAAAGTCTAAGCCTTCATTAATGGAGGAAAATGAAAGGTAAATCGTGAGAGAAGAGAAGAGGCAAAGAAGAATAGACAAAAACCCTAAAACTTGTATTATTTCTCTCAAAAAACAACCAACCGTTTTTCAACCTGCTGCCTTAATTTAAATACAGGCCTTTTAAGGGTCAAAACATTAAAACTAATTAATAATTATTCAATTACATTAATCCTCTACACAATAGTTGTCTATGGAATCCTTATTTGTTCAAGTTTGAATTTTGAAGGGAAAGTTATGCTTGTAATTGCTGCCCAGTATCCATGCTAAATATGAGAAGATATTGTGTGGTATTTTTGACAGTGAAGATCTGTCTGTTTCAATTTCTAATATGAAGAGAAATTGTATCCCTGGATGTTAGCTTCAAAACACAACTGGAATGGGCTTAAAGGGACATTTGTGGATTGAGATATGGCCTAAATACTGCACCAAGGTCAGAAACTGTGAGTGCATATTTCTCACTTTTTCCAGGCCCAATTTCAACATCTTATCATCAAAATTAGTTTCTGACCTCTTCATAGGAATTGTGCGCCTTCTCTCAGCATTCCTACAAATCAAGAATCATAATAAAATGAGCTCTATAACACATGATATGGCCCATAAACCAAAACAGTATCAAAATTTACCTATTGCTGGACAAATTAAATAAAGCCCAAATAAAATTCAAACATCATAAAATGATCCAATTCAAACTAACTAGGCACAAAAGAGGATTAATGAGCTAGGAATAAGAGGAAATAAGATTGTAAAAATTTCAACTGATCAGCTGCTGGTAGTGATCATAAAATAAGAATTGTGCACTTATGTTTTGTCTCCGGTAAAAGGAGAAGATGTACCTATGACACTACCCAAATTGCAGACACGAAACTCCCAATCTCAACCTGAAAATAAAATGTTGGATAATTAATTAATTACTCCATGGAGAATTCACGGACAAAAGACATTGAATGATTATTTCTTGATGCTTGAATGTTGTTTTGTTCATTTAAGCATAAGTACGGGGATGTTTGATATCATTGATGCCTAAATAATGTTTTGTTCATTTAAGCATATGTATTGCCTTGTATTATTGTTTATGAATTTTTGTACTCACCCCTCTTCTTTGTTTTATGTCTTTTGACAATGTTATGGATACAGAATGACTTTCCTCTAGATGGACCAAAGGAGTAGGTGATGAGCTAACTAGGGAGTAGCTTAAGATTGTTGCAACTAATTACATATTTAGTGATTTGTTTTTAAGGGTCACTATGTAGACCTTCGGTTCTTTTATGATGTAATTAATTGAATGACAAGAAGAAACTTAGAAGGTTGTAACCTATTGAGCACTATAATATTATGCCATTGTATGATATTAGTGCTTTTGTGTAAAAGAGTTAGTTGATGCTTTAGACATAATTAACTCTTATATATGTTATAAAGAAAAAACTTGGGTATTTTCCTAGGAAGTATCAAATAATGGAGATTGAACTATTGGGAATAGGGACGTCTTAACCAACACATCCTCCATTATACCATACAGGTACTTGATGGATCTATCAGCTAGTTGGAGAGCCATTTTTGTATTTTTAACTTTACCAACTCCCAATTTCTTCAATTTGGAGAGAGGCATTAAGTTGATGCTGGCCCCAAGTCGCATAAAGCCTTTCCAATGGTCACATTCCCTATAGTGCAAGGGATTGTGAAGCTTCTCGGATCTTTCAACTTTGGAGGCAACTTTTGCTGCAATATGGCACTACATTTCTCAGTAAGAGCGATTGTAGCATCCTCCTTCAATTTTCTCTTCTTTTAAAGCAAGTCCTTCATGAACTTAGCATACAAAGGCATTTGTTCCAGCACTTCTACAAATGGTATATTTATGTGTAGCTTTCTAAAAATGTCCAAGAATTTGGAAAATTGGTCTTTCTTCTCTTTGTTCTTGGGGATGTGTGGATATGGCAACTTAACATAGGGAGGGGGAATTTGAGGCTTGTACGAGTCTTCCAAGATCTGTTTCTTGGTTCTGTTCCAGTATGCCTCATCCACCACCAACTTCTGCCTAGGCCTAACTTTCTCTTTTGGTTTTTCTTGTTCAGGCTCACTCTCCCCATTTCTATTTTCTGCAATATCCCTGGCTTGTCTAAAACTTGAGTTGCCCTCCTTCTCGTCTTGTTTTTTCTTAAGTTGTGGTTCCACTACCTTGCCACTTCTGGTGGTGATGGTTTGGCAATATTCTCTTGAATTTTCCACTGTATTCCCAAAGAATGTGTCTTGAGCTGGTTCACTATTTTTTTTAATAATTGGCCCCATTTGGTTTTCCAATTCTTGGCTGGCCATCCTAGTGCTTGTGTCTTGCATAAATAAATTAGTGGTCTACGTGAGTTGCAGAAGTGCCTTCTCAAGGGTAGATACCTAATTTGGAACTTGGAGCTGTTGGATGGCTCCCAAATTCTGAAAATTCTATTGTTGATACTGCCCACTTTGTTGGAATTGCTTGTTGCTGGAGTGTGGGAATGGAGGTGGAGTTGATTGTCTTGCAACAAAATTCATATTTGGCCTGAAATTCTACTGATTTGATGCTAGGTATACAGGCCTCTGCTGGAAATACTGTTGCTGCTGCCAAGATGCCCTCTGAGGAAAATTCTGGTGCTGCCTTTGTTTTCGTAAGTTGTTCATGTAACTCACTTGTTCAGAGAAAGGCTGTTGCACAAACTCTTCTCTGTTTTCACTAGTTTCCTCATGATATTCCTCTTGGCTTGTGGAAGTTACATAGTGTACTGATTTATTCCCTTCAAACTTCATGTTTTCAAGTTTGGCATTGAGGGAATTCAATTGCTGTGACATCAATTTGTTTTGAGCTAGCAATGTATCCAAGGTATTCAGCTCCAGCACACTTCTTTTTGAAGAATTCCTTTCCGTGTGATTGTAATTGTTAGATGCGATGTCTTCAATAAGTTGGCGTGGTTCTTCCAAAGTCTTTTGAGCGAATGAACCTGCAGCTGCTGCATCCACCATTGTCTTTGTTGCTACATTCAGCCCATCATCAAAAGTTCTTAATTGAAGCCATTCAGGTAACTCGTGATAAGGGTAGCTTCTCAAGAGTTCTTTGAATATGTCCCATGCCTCTTGCAGTGTTTCATCTTCCCTTTGAGAAAAAGCCAGAATTTCTTGCCTCAACTTGGTTGTTCTAGAGGCTGGAAAATACTTCGTTAGAAATTTGCGCTCTAAATCATCCCAAGTAATAATACTTCCTTCTGGTTGGGATAACAGCCAACTTTTTGCCTTATCCCTTAAAGAAAATGGAAAAAGAGACAACCGGATAGCCTCATCACTCACACCATTCATTCTAATCATTCCACAAATGGTCAAAAGATTCTAAATGTGCAAGTGGGGGTCTTTAGAAGGATGTCCAACAAATTGCTCTTATTGGACCACTCTCATAAGGTCAGGTCTGATCTCAAAGTTGTTTGCTTAAATGGGAGGTCGAACAATGGAGGTGGGGTTTCCTCTCGGTCTTGCACGTGCATAATCATCCAAGGTCCTTCGTTCTTCATTGGGATTTCCTGCCATTTCTGTAGAATTCTATTCTTGTGGGTCTTTTTCTTTTTCTTTTTCTTTTTCTGAAGTTTGTCCTTTCTTTTTGTTCTTTTTCTTGAAATTAATAATTAGCTGATCAAGTTCCTTGCGTCGCATCAACCAATTCAGCTCTTGCACTTAGAAATTTCCTACAAACACTTAAAACACAGCAGAAATTATTAACCTAAGCTAGTAAATTCTCATTAGAATTGATATTAACAATTAATCTCCGGCAACAGTGCCAAAAACAATTAATCAAATACTATATTAAGTTCTGGAAATTATAGGATTACTAGATCATGATACTTATTCCTAAGATCTCAATAACCTAGACATATGATTCAGATATGAGAAATAAACTCAATTTCTATTGATGAAAATTCCTCTAAATTCAATTGAATGAAGGATTAATTCACAACTGCATTAAGAACAGAATCATATACTCAATTTAATTAAAATCTCAAGATCCAATCCACAATTACATCACAACATCAAAATTGGATCCATAGATCCCTAACCAAAAAGGTTTAGAACAACATTACAATGGAAGAAGGAGAAGTAAGAGAAGAAGAAGACAAGAAGCAGAAGAACATCTTCCAAGACCTAATCTTCACACTGATTCCTCCAGCAATGAAGCTTGAAAGTCGCTCCCCATCTCTCTCTCTAACTTCCCTTGGAAGTTAAAACAGTTACAAAGTGAAAATAACAAAAATAAACCAAAGTCCCATTTTCTGAACCTCTAACTTCTATTTATAATGTTTTTCCCACCTTTTTCCTTTCTACACATTAATCTCTAAGAATTCTAGCATCATAGGTGTTCTAGAAGCTTCTAAAACTGAATTAGGAACTCAAATCGTCCAAAGTTGACACTTAGAAGTGGTATTTAAAATTTTGTTACTTTTGCATAGATACTTTAAGTGGTTGAAGTGCCTACGCGCAAGTGTTCTTCATAGGAAGATCCTCACATGTAGCTACTCTGAGTGCTTGCAGTGACTACCCGCTCAATTGCGTAGCTACTCTAAACACTTGAAGTAGCTATGCACACTGTACAATTCTGAATTGGCCTTAGGTGTAGCTACTCTGAACACTTGAAGTAGCTACTCTCTTGATCTTCATGAATTTTCTTCTTCAAAGTATTCACTCTATGTACTCAAAGTGATTATGCCCTACACCTAACACTTGATTCTTCATTTTTTAAGCTTAATTCCTCTACTTTCTTCACTTCAATCTTTAACTCAAATTCTTAGTTAAAGCTTCTATACAAGGATTAAGTCATTTTAAGTCAAATTGTTCAGAATTGGACTTAAAATATAATAATCAAAACTATTTACACAATTATGAATATTAATGCAATTTTTATGATATTTTCAAGTTTATTTACTATTTAACTCTTTATTTACTAACAAAAACTAGGCTAAAAATATAGTAAAATATGGATTTATCATGAATCAGTGCCAATACTGCTTTTTCCATTAACTAGTATCGAGTCTCAACATCTTGTAACGTTCTGCTAATAAAATATACTGATAGTTGCTCATGTACTTCATGTAACAAGACCAAACTGATAGCCTTGTTTGATATAGCTAAATAGATGATCATGTCCTTCTCTAGTCGGCTTTGTTAGGATGGGAGGAACTGCTAACATATTTTTGTACTAGACAAAGGCTACTACATATTCGTCCGTCCAAGTAAATTTTTGGGATTTCTTGAAGAGCTCAATGAAAGGTCGAGATCTCTCTGCCATTGCAGGCAAGAACGGAGCTACTGTAGCTATTCAGCCAGCTAGCCGTTGTACTTCTTTTATATTACGAGGACTAGTCATATTAATAATAGCTTGACACTTATCTGGGTTTGCCTGAATGCCTTTTTCTGAAAGCATGAATCCTAAGAATTTTCCTTTGGCTATCCCAAATTTACATTTCTTAGGATTAAACCACATCCCATGTCGTCTTGCTTCAACGAATACTTCAGTTAAATGAGCAACATGACTGTCAAAATTGATGGATTTAATTACCATATCGTCAACATACACTTCCATACACTCCCTATTTGTTTTGCAAAAATCTTGTCCATTAGCCTCTGATAAGTGGCTCCTGCATTTTTCAGGCCAAAAGGCATAACTTTATAACAAAAGTTTGTCGAGTCCATTATAAAGGTCATCTTCTCTTCATCTGGGGGGTACATCCGAGTCTGGTTATATCCAAAATATGCATCCAAAAAACTGAGTAACTTCTGCCCAGCGGCTCCATCAACTAAGGTGTTGATATTAGAGAGGAGATATGCATCCTTTAGGCTTGCTTTATTTAGATCAGTGAAATTTGTGCACATCCTCCACTTTCCACTTGCCTTTCTTACCATGACAACATTAGTCAACCAAGTAGAGTATCGTACTTCTTGGATAAATCCGGGTTACAATAGTTTCTTGGTCTCTTCCCAGACTGCTCGTGCTCTGTCGCCTCTTATCTTCCTTTTTTCCTGAGCGATCAACTTGGCCCCCTTATAAATTGATAGACAATGACACAGGAAATCGGGGTCTATACGTGGCATATCTGAGGGCGACCACACGAACAGGTCGGCATTGCTTAGCAGCACCTTTTGAACTACTTGTTGCTTATCTAAGGACAGGCCGAATCCGAGGTATGTGATCTGTTCGGGTTTTTTCCCTATTTAAAAATGTTTCTTATCTTTACTAGGTTCAACCGAAGCCCTTCATCTATTCTTGGGTCGAGTTCTACATCTAGCTCTATTTTTTTTCGAGAGGATATGATGTTAACATCTCGGCTATGCGCGGGGAAGGGTTTTAACCGCAAACTTGTAAAATAGCAATCTCTGACCATCTTCTGATCTGCATGGACCGTGATAACTCGGCCTCTGTCTGAAGGGAATTTCATAGCCAAGTGAGGAGTGGATACTGTGGCCCTTAATTTGTTGAGGGAGGGACGACCGAGCAATATGTTGTATAAGGTGCTCGCATGTACCACTGAGTAAGTTACCTTGATACGTCTTCCATCCTATTTCGAACCGGACATGGTGTACAAATCTATGCAGCCGCAGGTTTCCACCCGCTCTCTTGAAAATGCGATGGGTGGTTCATTATACTCCGTCAATTCCTCTTCTGGTATTCCTAATTGTTTAAAGGTATTTCAATACAGGATGTCAGTCAAACTCCCTTGATCAGTTAGGGTCTTGCGGATAGTGCAGTTAAGGATGCCAACGCTGATAACCATGGGGTCGTCCTGAACTGGGTCCACCCCTTGAAAATCTCTGTCAGTAAACGTGATGGGAGGAATCCAGATTTCACTTCCTAATGATATATGATTTATTGACCGAACATGTCTCAAATGTCTTTTCCTGGCTAAGTTAGTGGACCCTCCTTCAGCAAATCCTCCTGTTATGGTATTAATAACTCAGCGAGGGTATTTCTCACGCTCATCAAGATGCTTGACAGGTGGTTCTCTTGACCTAGTACGTTGTCGTTCTGTTCTCCTCTCAACATATCTCCTTGAAGGCTCAAACTAGTAACTCTTACCCCTCTCGGTGTCTATTTGTACAAATCGTTGCAAATGCCTAGCTTTAATCAAGTCCTCAATGCAGTCTTTAAAGGTTGTACATTCCTCAATGGTATGTCTCCTGTTTATGTGGTAACGGCATAATTTTGACTTCTCTGCCTAGGAAGGAGTATTTGCACGCTTAGGGATGGTTAGTATCTCAATTGACAATGCTTGCTTGAGTACCCTTGACCATTTGGTGTTTAGAGTAGTATAAGTGGTATACTTAGGTCCTCTCGGGGGTCGCTCAGCCCCATCTCTTTGGTCTTTATTTTCCTATATGTTTTTAAATGGTTCACTCCTGTCACCCTCTCTTTGGTTTGACCCCAGTTCCATTCGGACTTGGCCTCAATATTCGGCCAGCTCTTCCATCTGCATGTACTTTGCTGCCTGATGTAACACCTTAAATTTAATTTCAATTTAATAAGAATTTCACAAATTCAAATAACCAATTTTCATAAAATACTTCAAAATAAGGGAAGGGTTACAAATTAATATCAAATGACTGTTACAAGACTAGTTTAGTTACAATAAATTTTAAAATAAAAACTAAGTCCTATAGCAGTCCATCCATCCCTTCACTGAGTCCGGTATTGATCGTCTTGATTACTTGAAAAATGAATGTAAGGGTGAGTACTCTACACTACCCAAAACACACAATCAACATAGAGCCTCACCTCCAGAACCTTCCCAATACATTCAACAAACACAATCATAGCCAGCAATTCACATCCATAAGTACAAAATACAAATACATGCATACACATACCAGCCACACTCACTATAGTACTGTGATCACAGATTTACACCATGAATAGTCGCCGGTTACCCCCGCCTCACGGATACCACGTGGGGCAATCACGGGTCGTTTAGCAAAAATAGCGGTCAGAGGTCTAGTCAGGAAGAGAGTGTGTGGCCCGTGGTACACCCATTCCGCAGTCAGTGTCACCACCACTCCCTCTTCCCCAAGGTATTTCTATCGTCCTCATCTCCCACATCCCTAGTGTATAGCTAAACCATTCACAGTACATTACAACGACGCTAACACGCCCATTCACACATATTCCATTCACGCATGGAGTAATCATGCTTACACACGGCACACAGCCCACAATTATCGTTCACATTACACGGCCCTTAGGCTCACATTTTCACAATATTCATTCAAATATACGGCACAAGTGCCCATACTCATTCTATTACACAACATTTACATACAATCCACATCCATTAATTTCGGATCAACACACATCATGTTCACATACCACGACACATGGCCCACATTTCATTTCTCAATAATTTCCTACCCACTAACTCAGCCACAACACAATATTTAGCAAAATAACAACAATTCATGAACAAAAGAGTAGGATAAAGTCCCCCTTACCTTAGATTGATGTCCCACGCGCTAAATCCACTAAGAAGTGCTCCCCTCACGGATTTTGTCCTAAACACATGGAGAAACTCCATGAGAACCTAGGGGAACCACAAAAACAAAGAAAGGGGATGAAAAACTAAAACCTTAACCATTAAAACTTACCCTCAAGCGCTCGCCACATGGATTCCACCTTCAATCAAGCTCTTGAACGGCTTTGGAGGAAATTATTCTATGGAATAGGGATTTGGGGAATGAGAGAATCGAAGGGAGAGGGAGAAATAACTCTCCCCGAACCCTAACCCCCTTTAAATCCTTTTCTGGTTGCGACACTCTCACGACAGTGAGATATTCTCGCTGCAGCAACACGCCCTCTCACTACAGCGAAAAAACCAGAGAAAACTGCACTCTAGTTTCTGCAGAATCTCGCTATAGTGAGGCTCTCTCGCTACAGCGAGACTGCACCCAGAAATGCACCCCAAACTGTTGCTCTCTCGCTACAACGAGACGTCTCTCGCTACAGCGAGAAAGTGACAGTTTCAGTCCTTCCTCCTAGGATGTCAATGGATGGGGACAGCTTGTGGTGAATTGCAAATTGAATTGTCTGGTAAGTGTTGCGAACGAATCAACGGATGAAGGGGGCAACTTGGTAAACCAGGTGAGGGTTGGTCCATGAAGTGATGTAGGAAATATCCGACATAATAAGGCATCATTGTCTATGTATAGGCCGACTTGAGTTGTAAAGGTATCCAAATGCTCTTCAAGGTCGGATGTTCCGTCATACTTTTCCAGTGTTAAGCCCCTCTAATTCTTAGGTAGCTTAGCTTCCAAGATAAGCTGAGCGAAAGGGCTTCGACCTGACATCCTATCTTGTTACATCGGAGGAGTAGTCCTTGTTTGCTGGTATGTATTTGGCTTTTGCTGCAATGCCAATGATTCTTCTTGCCGATGATTCTCCTTGCTCTTGGACAAAAGGCATAGTTTGAGAAGGTAAGTTTTGATCTTATCCCTCAAATTGGCATTTTTCCTCCTTAAGGCCAACAACTCAAGAGCATCTTTTTCTCTTAACCTCTATATATCCATTATTTCAGTCCTTATTTGTCTTACCACCGAAGAGAGATTTTCATCCCCTCCCTTTTCAGCCAGAACCTCAGGTATAGGTTGGTTAGGCGTGGTCTCCTCCTGCTGATGAGGAGCTCCCCATTGTTGGCTTTGTCCTTCATATTGGCTCCTGGTTTGCACCATGACTGATTGAAGTTGAGGCAATTTGAGCCCTATGGTGGGCGCCAAAATGTTTCCGTTAAGGATAAAATGGTCTTCAATTATTTCTTCTTCTGTCCTACGTCGTGACGTCCTCGCAGATACATCAGATCCTTCTTTATCTGACGTGGAAAAGTACCTGCAAAAGGCACTCTAATGATAAAGTTAGGTGTCAGTTTAGACAATAAATATTTACTATTCAAAAGTTAACCATTTACCTGTACCACCTACCTTCCTTTTATAGGTAAGATTTTGAGCTAATGGGCTTTATGACTTAACCTTGTCTTAAGCTTTCTGTTTAATTAGATAATTGATTATTATCTACGTTAATCTCTTTAATCATCTTTAATTATATTTATTAAATTATTTTAATCTAACCCAGGGGATATTTGTCCTTTATCTAGTACACAACTTATACTTGAATATGATGTGCTTATTTCTAACACACATTATGCTTGAGTATAAGTCCATAAAAGTGGAGTATCTTATGTATAAATTATAATTTGTCTTAATCTTGTGTGACTTATGTATTAAAAAAAGATAATATATTTAAAGGTTTTTTATTAAAAAAATTTTAAGATTTTTTTTAAGATTTAAGACCATAGATATAGTTGTATTATTTTAACTGCTAAAAATTAATATTACATATCGTTAATTTTATTTTTATCTTATTTTAAATTTTTTTACATACACAGTTTTAAAATAAAAACATATCTTTAAAATAAAAAGACATAAAAATTTCTCCTCCTAATAACTAAAAAATATTTTCAATTTTTATATAAAAATTAATTTTGTTTAAATTAAAGTTGCTTATTTGGTGATTGTCACCTTGCCTATTAGCTTAAAAAACATCTTATATTCTTCTTAAATTTACAGTTATAATTATTCAGTTGCTTAAAAATTAAAAGACATTTACGTTTTTTTAAGACAGATTATAAATCGATTATCTATATATATATTTAATATAATATTAACAGTTATAATTATTTAATATGAATAAGACATAAAAATTACCTATTCAAAATTAAATAAATTAATTGGTCCACGCAACTCAAATGGTCCTCTTCTAGAAATAGTAGAAGTTATAAAACACGTGTTCTTGATAATTTTTTGTTGTTGAATAAATTTCATTAAATAACAAACGTGCTTTACATAATTTGTTAGGTACCTTTCGTAAATTATACTTAAACATTACTGAATATGTCAATAGTATTCCTAATGAGATGAGTTCATTTGAAGTAATTACTTACTATGATCTGCCTTTTTATGACCGGTTTCTCAATTCTCTCTGTACAACACAAAGCGCTCTAGCAAGTTTAAACGTTCTCCTGTATCCCCTTTCTACAAATACATGTGCACGAGACGTTAATTTATTTGTTAAGAGTATATATATTCTAAGAAATATAGAAAGGTCGTGCCGATCTATCAGCCAAATTATTTGGTCAATGAACTATGGGTCTTATTTGACTTGGAAACTGTTGACTTGGAGTGCCACTGATTCAATGGATTCACAATTTGTAAACGATACGAAGTTTAGATTCAAACTTGCATTGCGAACCGAGTCGACTTCATTCAATTTAAGGTTTAGCTTCAGCTGCCAACGCATTAGGGGGATAAGGTTAACTGAATCTGTACTTTTCGTTCGCTTTTTCAATGGAGGCTTTCGGGGATGTGGTTTTAGTGTTCCCATTGAATAAAATGCTAGTGGTCAAAAGCCCCTGCAATGGAAGCGCTGCGTATTCTATAACCAGTACATCAATCGCAATATTCATATACACATTATGCGTATATATACATGCGTGTGTGTAAATAAATAACTAAATAGATTAAGTCAAGTTAAACTTAAAAACTATTTCAAACAGTAATGTTCTTTGATATTTATTTTTTATTTATACGAGATTTTGATCTAAAATAATCCTCAAAGAAAATCAAACTACTTGGTACTTATTTTGCATTTGTTATTAAAATCTTAGAAGAAAATTAAATATAAATATTTTGTTAAATAAAATTATTAATAAAAATATGAGAAACAACTTTTTTGTTATTTTTTTGTTTACATGCGAGAAAAAGGCTAATTTTGCTCATAATGCTTAAAAAATTGCTTGGACTTGGGTACGGGACCCGAATGGCCAATTCCATTATGCGAAATCTGTCCAGGAAGGAAAATCTCAGACGAGATCTTTTGGTTGGATGTTAGCAATAAATGACGCGTTGATGAGGTAGATAGAGGTGAATATTTTAAATTTAAATTTGATTTCAAAAATTTATTTAATTAATTTTTTTAAATGAAATAGATTTAAAGTAAAATATTTTATGATAAAATTAAAGTAAAATATAATTTTATTTAAATAAAAATAAGTTAAAGTTAGAAATAATTCTTTTTATAAAAATAGTTTTTTTTTTTAGAAAATATGATCTGTTATTTTAAATATTATTTTTAAAAATTAAAATTAGATAAATAATACATACACAATAATAATATATTAATTTTAATAAATATAGTTAATAAATTGAAAATAATTTAAATATTTATATATATATAATCTATTCACAAGATATTAATATTTAGTTTACAAAGTTTGAATTTGACTTGTTCGTTTAATTAAATAAACAAATATAACCAAATATTTAATAAATATAGTTTAAATAATTCATAGGCAACTCAAATTATTTACACTCCTATATACAAGATTACAAAGAAATATGTGGAGAATGATTAATAAAAATAAGATTATTGCTTTATAGGATATTTATTTTTATAATTTATAATAAATTTTAAAAAGTTTAACCAGCATCATTTATTTTCAATAAAGAAACATTTGAAAACAATTAAAAAAAATGAAGTTTGAAGCATATATGAGAGGCATTTAGAAGAGATTGGAACATGTTGATCTAATTATTCTTACAAATCTTTATTTTGGAATCAAGAAGAGTACGAAAAAAAATACTTGAAAAGGAAGAGATATTTTGGTACCAAAAATCTAAAGAACTAAGAACCAAGCTTGAGGATAGAAATAGAAAATATTTTTATACCTAATGTATAATTAGGAAGAAAAAATAAAATACATGGATTACATCTGCCAAATGGAAATCGATGCACACAAAAGGATGTTTTAAAGAATGAGGCGAGCTTATTTTTTCATAAATTGTTTTGCTCACAAGAAGAGGTAAATCTAACCTTGTTAGGGGCATAACAAGGGCAAGTGTTATCCTAAGAGACAACTGAGCCTCTCCTTAAGTCTGTCACCAAAGAGGAAGTTCACCTTGCTTTGGATAGTATGAAAGACTATTCCTAGTCCATATGAGTTTCAAGCAATTTTCTTCAAACAATACTAGCATCTAATAGGAGACTCAATTTGAGATTTGGTATAGGAGGCTTTTCAAAAAGGTGTTTTCAATCCTGATGTTCCTAAGACACATATTGTCCTTATTCTTAAGGTGGATGTTCCCGACTCTTAAGGAGTTTCACCCTATCAATTTATGCAAGGTCATCTATAAGCTAAAAATAAAGGTGTTGGTTAGTAAAATATGACTGTTTATAACAGATATAATAGGTCCTCTCCAAAATAGTTTTGTGCCAAGAAAGAACACAACGGATAATGCTATCATTCTTCAAGAGGTTATTTATCATATGCATAAAGACAAGAGGAAGAACGAGGACCTAATGGTGAAGTTAGACCTAGAGAAGGCATATTATATAGTGGATTAGAGATCTCTCTAAACCACTCTTCAAGTTTTTGATTTCTGTTAAGTTAGTATCAATTTTATTGTGTTTTGTTTTACATCATCATCATGCACTATGCTTTGGAACAGAACAACATTGCAACCATTTTTTCCAAGACGTGGTCTTATGCAAGGCAATCCACTTTCACCTTATCTTTTTGTGCTATGTATGGAAAGGTTGGCCATATACATACATGAGAAGGAAAACAAGAATGAATGGCAACTAATCAGTATAAGTAAAAATAGACCATCCATCTTTTATTTTGTTTGCCAATAATGTGCTCTTTTTCGCTAACGCTTCCAAATCACATGTTCAAGTTACTGACAAAGTCTTGAAGGATTTTAGTAATGCTTCAAGACTCAAAGTAATAAGTTAAAAGAGATTTGTTCTAAGGGGTTCTGCAACTTAAAAGAGAGTTCTTATTAAATACTACATCTATCTCTTTCAAAAATCGGTTAGGAAAATTTCTTGGATTCCCTATGACTCAAGGAAGAGTTATGAAGTGTGACTTTGAATTTATCATGGACAAGGTGGAGAAAAGGCTCATAGCCTGGAAGCGTAATTTTCTTAATAAGCCTAGAAGACTAACTTTAGCAAAATTAGTTTTGGGTTCTATATAGTCCTACTATATTAAACTTTATAGGTTTTCTTCTACTATTTGTGAGAGGTTAGATGCCTTATAATAAGACAATTTATTTGGAAGGGAGTGGCTAACAAAGGACTTCATCTTATTAAGTGGGATACTGTAACCTACCATGAAACAAAGATGGACTAAGGGTAAGGAGGTCTAGATGCCAAAATACAACACTTATGGGAAAATTAGCTTGGAGTTTCATGCACAAAACAAATTGCTTTTGGGTTCAATTTTAGGCAAAATATGATCCACATAAAAAATTCTTGATTAGGTGGCATTGTAAAGGGACCATCATATGGAATTTAATCTGAAAAGATTTTAAAGAGTTAAGGAATGATTGGTGCTTGTGGAACCTATATATTAATTTTCCTTTGAATTATGTAACAGAATTGAGGAATCTACACCCATTACTACATGCCTCCCATGATAATTGTTGGATTTGGAAATCAACTATGAACATAATACTAACTATTAAATCTACTTACAAGTGATTTCCATAACAATTTAGAGAGGGTTTCCAAGAGCTTCTCTTGAATTTGGAGATTACCAATACGGATAAGTTTGTATTTTGACATATTTTTATAGCCTATATATTGATAAGTGGTTATTATTTTACTTGGATTTTAAACTAATTTCTATAATTATTGGGTAAATTAATATAAGAAGGCCAAAGTTGAGTTTTGGGTGCATTTTGGGTCCAAATTGATTGGAAAATAGGACTTTGCAGTAGTCAACATGCCCAAACCCTACCAGTCAGCACAGGAGTGTTTTGATCACATGCATGGCCATGCTTATGGCTTATGGCCTTGCACGAATGTGCTCAGCAATGAGAAGCCCAACTTGAAGAAATTTTAAGATTTTCAAACTCTATTAAAAGAGATATTGGAGACAGCGGCTGATCATCCTTTTGATGTTATTCTTCTCACACCTTTAACACATCCTTTTTACAACCTTGCTCTTTATCGATGACACATTTTTAGTAGAACTTGAACTTTGAGCAATCATACTTGGAGATTGGGAACTCTTCATCTTCAATCCTTGGGGATAATTTAGTTTGCTATTTCTTTTCGACTATGACTTTGTTTATGATTATTTTAGTTCTTTTCTCTAACATGAGTAACTAAGTGCATAGTTAGGGCTATAAAAATTCTTGTTCATGAATTTATGTGATTTTCATGTTTGAATCTAAGTTTAATTTCTATCCATGATTAGTGTTTGTCCTATTGTGCATAATTGTATGTTGTAAATTGACCACTCATAACATAACACTAATTAATTACATCGTACGCGACCGTATTAGAATTAGTTAATGGATCTTTATGATAAAACAAGACGAAAAATTAGGTGGATCAAACCAATATTTCTCTTCCAATCGTTCTTAAATTAACAAGTTCATAAATACTTTATACATTCTTTAATTGATATCTTGTATGACCATTGTAGATATTAGTTTAGAAAAGAATATTAATATTACATTACTAGTGAATATTGATAATATTTGTATTAATGATTGGTAATCATAAAGAAATCAGATTTAAAGTTAAACAAAAGAATAATATATAGGATTGAATTCAAACCTATATGCCCTAGGTTCCTCTTTTATAATTTCAGCCAAGAAGTGTGTTGTGTTACTTGCTTTAAATTTCATTGATGATTTATTTTTAAACATGCTTACTATAAATTTTATTATTCAAGCAATTAAATAAAAAAAATTCTTAGTAATTAGAAACAGTATTTGTAGGACGATAATTCAGAAACTTATTTTATGATCTTTTATTACTTTTCGACGGGTACACTTGCTCGTTAAAAAAGATCAAATTCTTTTACTTGGCTATTGGTACATGTTAAATTGTCAACAAATGCCCTTCAATGCCAATGTCATTTAGCCACTTCAAGCATATACTCGGAATATAATGATTTGCTAGAGGATGTGTTACATTGCCTTAGAGATTGTCTGATAGCAAAAAATCTTAGTTTAAGCTTGAATTTTGGATTAGTAGATTCCTTTTTCTTGTTCAAGATGTTAATGAAATACAATATTATTTTATGTCATTGTATCTGAAATATAAGGAATAAGATAGTATTTGCAAATAAGAGAATAAATCCTATTACAGTTTCACTACATATAACTAGCCTCACCCATGTTGTGATTGATACAGTTAATCCACTTTAGGGAGGAGTTGAGCCTGTATGTATTGCATGGCAACCCCTTCTAATGAAATTTATTGCCTTAAACACAAATGGATCTTCATTTGAAAATGTTGGCCCAACAAGTTTTGGTGGTATAACGAGAGACCATATGGAAAGTGATTTTGTAGTTTTTCCAGCAATATTAGAATATCTAAAATTCAGCAAGCAGAATTAAAGGTACATTCTACATGTTTATAGGGAGGCAAATGCCTCTATGAATATCATGGCTAAAATTGGAGTAGCTAGTTCTCACATATGCAAACTCATCATGAATGCCCTCTGAATATCAAAATGCAACTTTAGCTGATAGAGTACGTATTTCTGTTTTAAGATATTAATTTGACATTTTTTTTTATTTTGCTTTTGCTAAAACAATAAAAGAAACATGTTAAAGAATATGTTTGTTGCATTTCTCATTTGAAAATAGTAGAAATGAAAAATTGAAATTCAACTACGTATTTCTTAGGTAAACAAATTTTACAAAAAACCTCATTTTATTTTATTTTTAAATTTTAATTTATTAATAAAAGGATCAAATTCATTTTAATATCATTCCATAAATTTTTATTGCTTAATGAAGAATAAATCAGTTATTAGATTAAAAATTTTATTTCAATTTAAAATGATTTAATATCTAATTTTTATTATTATTATATTAGTCTAATATATACTTTAAAATATATAAAAATAAGGATTATTTAATTGTATTCTTATTATAATTATTTTTTTGTAAAATCTGAAACAAATAATCAAAGTAATATATATTTATAATTAAATTATTATAGAAATAAATTATATTAATCGAGGTAACATACATCGATGTAAAGTAAATGATCATTCTTAAAAATATAGCTTTAAATGAGTTATATATTAACCATATTTTAAATTAAATAATGTATAAATTTGATAGATAATTAAAAATAAAAAAAAATATTATTCTTTTAGACTTTCTTTTAAAATTTGAAAGGAGAAGAAAGAAAAGAATTTAAAAAATATTTAAGGAGGATAATTATAACATAAGTTTTTTTAAAAAAATACTACTTTTAAATAAAGTTATGATAAAATGTGTGGTTTTAACTTTATTATTTAATTACTACTATATTCAAATAATTTACATATTTAAGCTCAATATTTTATTTTTATAAAGTAAATTTTGAAAATTTTCTTAATAATATTATAAAAATTATTTTAAATTAAAAAATAAAATCAAAATCATAAATTATAAATACAACACACTGGTTTAAATTTTATTAATTTATTCAAAGCAAGTACCAAAGCTCAAAAGGTAGCAAATCAAATACCATTTTTTGTTTCATACGAAGTTGAGACAAATTTAAGTTAAACATTAACGTTGAGTTCATCTTTTAGAATGTGGTGTAACTCTATAAATATTACTCTATTTATTAATATTTTATAAACATTAAATTTCATTTATTTAATAATTGAGTAATATAATATTAAAATATTAATCAAATAATTTTAAATATATAATTTCAAATTTAATATATTTATATTTTTAAAATATATTATACAATAAAATAAAATAATTCAATAAATTGCCGATTAATTACATTTCATCGCACGTGTATATAAAAATACTTATATGCATGTGTAACTAGTTACAACAACAATTTCTCTCTGATCATTCTTGTTCCCACAACTCGAACAATTCCTCCATTCAAGTGGTTTAAAAGCAACCTTCTGATTACATAATGTTTCTTGTTTCCCATTAAGAAAAAATGTGAAATGTATATCTTTCTTGTTTCCTAAATCTCTTACATATTTCACGCATATATATATATATTTCACATTTAATCTCTCGTTTAAAAGAACACACTCTTTCTTTGGATCCAAACGTTAACTCAAGTGAGGATTTGTTACGATTGCAACTTGCAAGTGGCTGCACCTATTTACAAGAAAACTAGTCAAGTCAAAAGGTCAATATAACCCAAAGAAAATAATGCTCCTTTCTTTATACCCTTCTCCAATTTTTTATTATAGATTACACGATAAGAATAATATGTTTAACTGACTACAGACCACGTGAAACTAAAGTAACGAATAACTGTTTTCTATTTTTATTTTTTCTTTGTTAAAGGAAACAAATGTAGATGGTGAGATCATTTTCATTTAATATTTTTAAATAAGAATAGCAGCTAGAATAATCTGCTTAACTGAATCACTTCGCCAACTTATGGGTTTATACATGACAATAAAATAATACTGATAATAATAGTAAACTTCGAAAGAAAAAGATGTGACTACAACGGAACAGTATATCCCATTGCAGTGACAACATCACATAGTGCCAAGAACGGGAATAGATGGAGGTTTGGGATATATAATCAATTATTAAATAGGTTGATCCAAACATTTAATTATATTTTTCTTTAAATAAGACAAAAAAAAAAGAGCATAAATAAATTTTATGTGTATAGAATCTGAGAGTATGTGCCGGCTTGTTGATGCTCTCTGGAGGAGACAAACTTGAAGTTCCCCTCCAATGCAAGCTAGCATGCCTCATTATCATTAATTTCTTTTATCTAATATTTTTGTTGCATAAGATCGCTAATATATTATTATTCTATATATAAATCCAAGTAATTCAACCTGGATTACACGTGGACAGTTCACTTCTTAAAACAAACTTAACCGACCATTAATGACATATAGGCAACGAGAAAACATGATGAATATATGGCCATATTTACACTTACAAAATTTAAACAAAAACTGAGTATAAGTTCAATCTTATATATAATTTTGGAGTCTTAATTTTTAAATAAAAATATTTTAAATTAATGGTTTTTCATTGCATCGTATAATTTCTTACAGTGAGTATTTAATTTTTAATTAAATATTATCTGTACAGTACACGATAAAACGTGACTAGTTGTGCCATTTAATATTGTTCCTCCAGTTATTTGGTTTTCACCAACCCACCAACCAATATTCTTCTTTCGAGAACAGCGCAAAACAGCATCCCAACTCTTCGTCTCTTCCTTGTTACAAGTCACAATCCCATTTTGGTTTAGTTAACCTTAGTTCAGCTCTTAAGCTGAGTTTAAATTTAAGTATTTATAAATAGAAATTTTTTATGAAAAAATACATAATTATTATATTAAAATTATAAAAATATAATAAATACTTCTCTTTTCAATAAAGTTTTATTCTTATTAATTACTTCTCTTTAGTCCTTATCCTTATGACTGAAATTTACAAAACTCTTTATTTTATTAATCAGAAGTACATTGAACATAGAGAATACTTTACTAACCCGTCGCCAACTTTACTGATGTTATTCAATTAAGTTTCTTTTTTTGCTATTATTAGTTAAGCTCCTATTAATGTAAGGTAATTAATTAAGGAACTCGTGATTTTTATACTTACATGATGTGGGGTATGTAATACAGAAAGGTTAAATATTACTAGTGGATTTTTGTTAGTTGTACTGTATTAATTATCTTCGGAAGCATTTCAGTTACTGGGACTAAGATCTTTCCAATTTAATTTGAGAAATATTATTTTACAACTAAAACATTTATACTTTTTTTATAAATTAGAAAGACATAGAGACAGAAAATAGAGAAGAAGATAATTGAATAAGTCATCTGACAAAGATAAAAAATAATTATAGCTATAGAAATATATATGCTCTAATAATACAAAGATATCACGCTGAAAAATACTCATGGAGACATCTACTAAGAACTGAAGTCAGCTGTTCACATAAAAGAGTATATTCATAATACTATATCCAAAAGCCAAGTTGGTTCTTGGGTTCGTGGCAGTGTTTTATATGATTCTTATAAGATAAACTTTTATAATATAAATTTATAGTTATCTCATCCTAAATCGATTATTCCTTTGAAACATTTTTAAATGTTCTTCAACATCATTTTTCAATAACCGATTCTTATCAAGAAGATCAACCAATAAGAAAATATGAGCGTGCATAGGTACATCAATTTGTGTTTAGGAAGAATAAACTTTTTTCAAAAATAAAAAATAACTTATCTCTTTAAATTTTAAAAATATTAAACGAAATAACTTTTAAAAAATATAAATTAATTTTAACTTATAAAAAAAGTTTTATTTATTTTTTATATCAATTTTTTTCTATATAAACATTTATTTAAAAGTTTACTTAAATGAAGTCTTAATTACCTATCAAATTTAAATTCTCAAATCAATTAATTATGTAGTTAAACATTACTGAGAATAATTTTTGAATTCTTTTTTTTAATACATGTAAAGGAGGCTTTTTGGACTAATTATTGACTAATCTAATAATTAAACAATAAAGGCAGTATTACTACTTTAAAACAATTTGTCATTGTCGAATAAGTATCTGTTTATTTTAAATTTTAGTAAAATCTACTCTAAATAATTAATGAAGTGTTTGATTTAAAGGAAAAACGAAGAGAGGAAGAAAATGATTTTAAATCGAAAAGAGAAGAAAAATAAATTATTATAGCATGTTGTTTCTTTTTTTAAAAACAGTTTTTTATTTTTAAAAATAAAATATTATAAAAATTATTATAAATTTTAGTTTTTGATTCGAGAGAAGAGAAAACAATTCTGTTCTCGTCTGGCTTGTGAGAAAAACAAAAAGAAAATAAATTTATTTTATTATAATACTTATAATAATAAACATATTAAAATATAAATTTTATAACGTATTTATTTATAGATTTCCCTAGAGGAGAAAATAAGGTTGCTCGTTAGCTTTGGCTACGGTTATTTGTTAAATAAGCTAAATTGAGATTTTGTTTGAAAATTATTTAATTTAAAAGGTTTATATCTTGTTATTTAAGTGTTGTTTGTATTATTTATTAATTAAATAGAATTTTATTTTAATAAAAAATTTATATTTAAATATGTTGTAAATTATTGAGATAAAATTTTCATTTTAATTAAAAAAACAACTTAAAAAAATATCTACGATACTAAACTTACATTTTATCATTTTAAAAATTATCTAATTAAAAAATCTTAGGCTATTTAAAAAGTCTTTTAAGTTGAATAAATTAACCTATTTAAATATATATATATATATATATATATATATATATATATATTATTACTTATTTTATTTGTCAGGTTAAACCTATTGAGTTATACATGAATTTAAAACTTGTTTACAGGCCTTTTTTTTTTTACCTATTTGAAAGATCTTATTGCAAAGTAGGCTTTTAAATAAGCATACATATCTAGTCAAGTTTTTAGAATGGTCAAGTTAAACCTTAAAATTAATCCCATAATAGTTAACAAGGATCGGTTCCAGACTTAATTTAAGAATCATCTTATTCAAGCTTGACAAAGCCTAGCTCTTATGGACTCATTTTCACCTCAACCGTTGGTTATTCGGTTCACTTTAAGTTTACAGAAGTAGCATCGAAACTTGACAAATTTATTTATTTATTTATTTGCTTTTACAATTTAGACTTCAAATTTAAAGTTTAAATCCTACATTTTATCATCCAAGTTCCAGTCAACTCAAGTTGAATAGGCTCATTGTGCAGGCTTTAATATGTAAGCATAATTGAAATGTGTGCTAAAAATAATTTTAAAAAATAAAATTTAGAGGATTTTTTTTTTTACCGTATACTAAAAAGCATATATTAAAAACATATATATAGTAAATTTTTATTAAAAATATATCATAAGATTTAATTCATTTATAATATTAAATGCTCTAGTTTTTAATAAAAATTTACTGTATAATAATTTTTTATGACATGCCTTAGAATATGCTAAAATTATTTTTTTTATATGTTGAGGTTAAGCAACTAAAAATATATATTTAAAAAAGTATTTATCATATTAAAAAGATAAAAGTGTAATCAATGTTTAATTTTAAATAAAATAAATTATTTTTAATTACTTAAATTTAATCTTAACAATTTAAATTAAAAACTTAATGTTTTAAATCAAAATTAAAATTCTATTTTAATAAAATATAACAATTTAATATTATAAATTATCAAAACAAAGTTCTAATATTTAATTAAACAATAACGCTAAAAATACATAAAAACTGCACTCAAATATTATCTAGTTACAAGTGTACACTGAAACTTGTGTACGGTGTTAAAAAAGATTCTCATTGTAAATAAATTCACTCATTTTAAAGAACAAAAACTTTTGTTAAAGGAATATTTCAATCGTCTTACATATTAACTTCATCTCAGGTCCTCTCAATAGAATCTGTTCTTTATTTTATTTTTTTAATGGAACAGCATATTTATCTTTATTCACAATTAAGTCCTAATTTTTCTCATTTCTGGCAACTCATCCATTTTATATAGAGTGCTGTTTACAATTATTGGCTAGCTTTCCAAATGCTTTGCTTGGTATTGAAATTGTTTTTTTCTCACGCAATTGTTCTACTTATAATATGGAAAAAAAAAAAGTTATATCCAGTATCTACTGTTCAAAACGAAATGATAATAATTGCATTACATGTATGTATATATTACTGTTAGGCGAAGAATTTGTTGGGTTATTATTATACATAAATATATTTAATTGCTTTATGTTATTTATCCTATAAATTAGGAACGGTAGAAAATTAGAAATTAGGTTATTAATTGTATATATTTAGAATTTCTAATATAAAGTTTACAAACTAAGAAATAGAATAAATATGTCATTATTTGTAGTAAATAAGAAATTTTTTTATAAATAAAACATTGTATTATTTATAGTGAAAAAATACAATTAGAAATACATTGGAGGGAGTCAGTCAATCAATTTCTTGTAACATGGTATCAAGAGCCTGCTTTTGATGTCTTGGTTTCCATTTTTTTTCTCATTTTTTTTACCACTTGTGAGTTCTTTATCCCTTAGTTTCTAGTCTTTTCGTGAGATTTTTGGTAGCAAATCTTGGGGTTTTCATTTTTTTATGCACACTGAGAATTTTTGTGTTTGTTTTACTAGGAAGAACTATGCTACTTGGAAGTTTTAGTTTAAGATGTTTGTGAAAGGAAAAGAAATGTGGTATCATGTTGACGGATCTTCTCCTGCACCCACAACAATAGCTAAGTTAGTAACATGGAACAAAAATGATACTCAGATTATCTATTAGATTCTAGGCTCAATTGAGCCTAATATGGTTAACAACCTATGCTTATTTTTTATTGCTAAGGAGATGTGAGATTATTTGAAGCGCATATACAATCAAGACAATGTTATCAAGTGCTTTCAATTAGAGTTAAGACATTGCCAATTACAATCATGGCAATTTGTCCATCTAGGATTATTATTCTGGTTTTTTAAATCTATGGGCTGAATACTCAACCATTCTCCACACTGATGTCCCAAAGGACTTGCTGGCTGCCATTCAAAAAGTTTATGAGGTCAGTAAGTGGGATCAATTCCTCATGAAACTATTAGATTTTGAAGTTACTTGAGTTGCTCTATTAAACAGGAACCTTGTTCCCTCTCTAGACGTGTGTTGGTGAGTTATTTCAATAAAAACATCTTATCACTGAAGGAGCCATATTTTGCGATAGCCTTTTTGACACTATAATTATTGCCTAGGAAGTTTAATGTTCTTCTTGTAAGCAGATTGACATATTGCTAAACATTGCAATAAGAAATTTTGCCACTATTCTAAGCAGCATGGTCATATCATTACAAGATGCTCGACATGTCCAACATAGCACTCAATGTGTCACAACCCAAAGGGCAGGGTCATAAATATAATTCACTAAATCCCAGCAATACACAATAATCACTCCAATTGGATACTTATGAACAATCATTCTTAACCATATAAGTACTACAAAATGTGACTTAGTTATCATTACAAATGTTGATTATAGTAAAAGATTAATATGTGAGAAAACCCTAATGTATCCTAATGCCTAATCCTCCGCTTCTCCATCAGCTACTCCGGTCAGCCTAGGAAGCTGAAGCCTCGCCTGTCTGATCTACTCATGTACCAAAGTATGGTCATCGCAGCACAACATCACAACAACAACAATTGCAAGGATGAGCTTACGAAAAGAAACAACATATCAAAATAGAATAATCTAAGCAAACAGCAAGAAACAACAAATGCAGCCCATGCAGCCCAGCTCAACTCATGCTCATGCAGCAATGAGAAACAGTGTCCATCTAGCCTTTAACAGCACATTCAGCAAGTCCAGAGGAACTGTGCCGGTCCGGGAGCGACCCGTTCCGGTATCTGGATCCAGATAGTACGGCTCAGCTTTCTAAAGCCACATGACTACCCACCTAGCATGTGACACAGCGCCTATCATGACAGCCCTATTCAACTCTAGAATGATGTAGCAATTAGCATATTAATAATTTCATCAATAATCATATAACAGCTCAGCTATTTTCAGCAAATTTTCAGCAAGTACAGCATTATTAACTCAGCAAACAGCCCAACAATTTACCACACATCATATCTAGCACATTGAGTCATCCTTCCTAGGGTTTTTCACAGCATACAACCACAATACTCTATCATTCGGCTATCAAATTACTTCTCCTAGAGTTCAACAATAATCAATCACATCAATTTCATTCCAAAAACACAGTCCTAACTCTCTCTCAACACCTCTCATCACTCCCAAATCATCAAAATGACCTAGGGCAAGCTCCCCTTACCTCAATGCGATGTTTTTCAAGGTGCTCTTGGTTATTCAAGCTTAGAATCCGCAAGAACTTCCCTACAAACGTAGCCAAGCTCAGAAAAATCGAATGGAGATTGGAGAAATTCAAGAAATCCCAAAAGGAAACCTAGGACTTACCCAAAATGGCTTCAATCACTCCCCTCGGCCAAGAATCACGCAAGAGGTTGGGTTTTCTAGTGATTTGGGGCAAAAATCAACCGAAAAGGCAAAGGGAAGAAGAGAGGGGTCGAGGGTTTTGAAAATACCCTCACGCTGCTCTCCAAGAACCCTTAAATACAGTCTGAAACGCGACACTCTCGCTACAGCGACAACCTCGCTGCAGCGACACGCTCTCTCGCCACAGCAAAAAACTCAGAAGAAACTACACTCTGGTTTCTGCAGAATCTCGCTACAGCGAGACCCCCCTCGCTACAATGAGACCCCCCTCGCTACAGCGAGACTGCACCTAGAAATGTAGCCTAGACTGTCGCTCTCTCGCTACAGCAAGAAGGCGACAGTCGCATGACTTTCTCCCTAGGACCTCTTGCTACAGCGAGAATCCCCTCGCTGCAGCGAGAAAGCCCTACACCAGAACTTATTCTAGTCACGTCATTTCAAATTCAGCCACTACCCAATATATATATATATATATATATATATATATATATATATACATCCATATCAGCTCAACACACAGCACATTCAATTATAACTCAACAATCAATGCAATAAGACAAGGTAAATACATTCAAGTCATATCATTTCCAACATATTCAAACCAAGCCATTACACAATGCAAGCTTTAAATGTTGCAATTCAATTTGCAAATCAGACCTCCTCAACAACACCATCTACAATCTCCCCAACTCTTGTTTTATCTTCAGAAATTGTGTAGCAAATAGTGCTTTCAACCCTCTCTACTTTAGGCCTCTAGGGTAAGTTTAATCTTATCTCCCATACCTGGTTGTTTAATTTTGGGGCCTCCAATCATATGACTAGTTCCATTGAATATTTGCACAATGTTACTCTTACAAAGGCACACAAAACATTCATATTGCCAATAGTAATACCCTTTCAATTGTTGTTGTTGGTGACATCAATCCTCCATTGAATATTTGATGTGTGTAACGCCTTAATTTAATTCCCAATAAATAGATTTAAAAAAAATGGGAGTAATAAAATTTTCATTAAAGTGGTTCTCCATACACAAGTTCAATAAAATATTTCAAAATAAGGATGGATTACAAATTTGTATCAATGATTGTTACAGGACTTAATTAATACATCAAATTTTTAAAATAAATTCCTAAGCCCTATAGCAGTTTCATCCATCCTTCACTAGGCCCAATGCTAATCGTCTTGGTCACTTGAAAAATAAATGTAAGGGTGAGTACTCTACACTATCACACACACATAAACAAGCATAGAGTCTGACCTTGCCCATTCCACACATTTTCTAACATTTTAAATCATGCATCAATAAATACAAGGTGTTTTATTGTCAATCACATATAGGTGTGCTCACTGCACCATTAACACTCATCATACAACATCTCTGTGCGCTCACTGCACACTAGCCACGCTCACTGTGGTACTGTGATCACAATTTCTCTGATGTCCTCAACCTCAGGGACTTACTCAGTTCGCAGCATGGATGGTTGCCAGATAGCTCCCGCTTCACATATACAACGTATGCAGTATTGAGCCACCCAAGCAGAGGTGTTAGTCAGAGGCCAAGTCAGGAGGAGAGTGTGTGTTCTGTGGTGCACCCACGTTCACTGTTGGTGTCACCACTATCCTCTCTTTCCCAAGATATTTTTACCGTCCCCATCTTTCCACACCCTAAGTGTATCGTTGAACCATTCACGGCATTCCAACATATTCAGACACAACCACATTTACATTCAACATACCATTACTCACTCTTTCCATCATCTCCTATTATACAGTGTCAATCAATGGCACACTTAAACACATTTCACCCACATTCACAATCACATTACACACAATCATCAAATTTTCACACAAGTCCTACCACAATCAAGTCATCCCATCACACTCAACATTAACCAACATAGAATACATTATATCCAATACAAAATATCTATCGACACACGTATTTTCACATCCTATTTACAATCGTATTGCCATATATAGTAAAATAAACAAATCTCTAGAAAAATGAGATAGGGTAGAGTCTCCTCTTATTTTGAAATGATGACCCACAACGTAAATCAACAATAAACATGCTTCCCATTGTCGCCCTCTCGCTATAGCGAGAAACTCTTGCTACAACGAGAACACGATAGTTTTTTACCTCTCTCTCCCAATGCCTTCTCGCTACAGCAAGGATCCTCTTACTACAGCGAAAACGGCATAATTTCATGCCTCACACTCAGGGCTTTCTCGCTACAGCGAGAATACCTTGCAATGCCCATATTCAACCTACATATATACATATATACATATATATTTAATCAACTCCAGCCCAGCCACAATCTACATTACTTTTCAACCACGATATACAGACCTTTTCATAATCATATTCACACATTCATACATGTCCACGTCATACACACATATACACATTATCATATACATAAATCAAACATAGAAACACATGAAAATACATATATACACTTATATTAATATATTAAAATATTATTATAAAATATGGGGCGTTACAATGTGAATTTTTCTTGTGATGGTTGTCTTGTGCAGGATCAAGGGTCAGGGAAGGTGATTGTGAAGGAGCCTAAAGTGGGCAGATTATTTCTACTTTAATTTACTGTTCCTAGTCTTTTTTCTTTAGCATGTATTGGTGTCTCAAATAATTGTGAGGTTTGGCATAAAAAGTTGGGTCATCCAAATTCATTTGTTTTATCTTATTTACTAAAAAATGGTTTATTGGGCAATAAAACTAGTGCTTCTTTTTCTTTTTCTTTCTCAACATTTAGAAAATTTTTGGCATATGTTGAAAATCAGTTTAACTCAGGCGTTAAAACTTTGCATACTAATTCGGGTGAAAAATATATTTTTGATGAACTTTAAGAGTACATGTAGCACAAAGGAATTATTTCTCAACGTTCTTGTCCATATATGTCTTAACAAAATGGCGTTTCTAAATAGAAAAATTGGCACTTGCTTGATGCCGCAAGAACATTACTTCTTGATGGTTTTGTTCCTTCTTATTTTTGGGCTAAAGCTTTGACCATTGCTATCTATTTGATCAATCGTCTTCTTTCTCAAGTTCTAGACTTTATTCTCCTTTCTTTCGTCTCTATAGTATGCATCATAGTTATGATAACCTTCACACTTTTAGTTGTGTCTGTTTTATTCACTTACCCCATATTGATCATCACAAACTTGGGGCTCAATTTGTTCAGTGTGCATTTATAGGTTATAGTACCACTCAAAAGGGATTTTTGTGTTATGATGTTACTATAAATCACTTACACATGTCAAGGAATGTGATTTTCTTTTATGATCAATATATTTTTTTTTCCATTTCAGACACCTACTTCTAATGTTTTGCCACTCTTCCTGATTTTCTTGAAGTCTCTTGTTCTATAGAATGTTTTAAATTAGGACATGTCTATGCCAGACGCTAGCCCCCTTTGCCCTCTTCCAATGCTAACTCGTCACCTGATCCTACACCTACACCAAAAGGACCTCATAGGTCAACTCGCATTTCTCGTCCTCTAGATACGTATAGGTTTACACATACTTCTCTTACTGTCACCTTATCTACCATATATATACCTACCTGCTATTCACATATCTACCTACTTTCTATTCACAGGAAATTAAGAATGTTTGTTGGGTAAAAGCCATGCAAGATGAGCTGGCAGGTACTTTAGGAGAATTATACTTGGCATATTGTTCCTTGCCCATCTTTTGTTAAACCCATTGGTTACAAGTGAGTATATTCTGTGAAGCATAATTCTGATGGTTCTCATAATCGTTACAAGGCTTGGTTGTTTGTTCTAGGTAACAAGCAGGAATATGATGTGGATTATAATGAAACATTTACACTTGTGGCTAAAATGACCACTATTAGAATTATCTTTTACCATAGTTGCCTCCAATGGTTAGTCCCTCCATCAAATGGATGAGAAGAATGCATTTCTTCATTGTGATTTGTCAGAAGATATTTATATGACCCCTCTCCCAGGCTTATTTTTCTTCTTCTGTAGGTGTGTGCAAGCTCAAACGTCACTATATGGCTTGCAACAAGCTTCTTGAGCTTAGTATGAGAAGTTTCACTATACTCTCCTTGGCTTTTCTTTTCTTTAGAGCTAGTATGACTCATCCTTATTCATTCATAAAATCATAACTGGTATTATTTTTCTTATTTACGTTGATGATGTGGTCATTACTAGCTTTGATCATGAGTCCATACAGCAACTCAAGCAGTAGCTCTAGTTTTTTTTTTTTTTAGATGAAAGATCTTAGCTACCTTCATTATTTTTTGTGCTTAGAGCTCCATTCTAAATCCACAGGTGTTTTTATTCATTAGCACAAATATGTTGAAGATTTAATTTCTATGGTTGGTCTTCAATATGTTGCTTCAGTGAACACTCCTTTGGAAGTCAATGTCAAATATCACTGTGATGCTGGTGACCTCCTTCCTAATCCCTTGCTATATTGCCAAAACACTCCTTTAGAAATCAATGTCAAATATCACTGTGGTGCTGATGACCTCCTACCTAATCCCTTGCTATTTGTCAATTGGTAGGCAGTCTTAATTATTTGACTATTACTTGTCTTGACGTCTCTTTTTGTAGTATTGCAGGTTAGCCAATTTATACACTCACCTCGCTATCTTCATTTGCCTGTTATCTGACGTATCATTTATTAGTTGAAGAGAACTTATCAGGGGTTATTTTTTCCTACGGGTTCATCCCTTGAATTGCTTGGTTACAATAATGTAGATTGGACAGGTTGCCCAGACACTCAACAAGTAATTGGTTGGTGTATGTTCCTTGACCCTGCACTCATTTTTTGGAAAAGCAAAAAGTAAGCTTGGGTCTCTAAGTCCTCCACCAAGTCTGAATAGCAAGCCATGTCTATAGCATGTTCCAAAATTATCTGGCTCCATGGCCTTTTAGCTGAGCTTGGATTTCCTCAGCCAATGCTACTTCTGTCTCTGCTAACAACACCAATGCATTTCAAATTGATGCCAATCTAATTTTTTACGAGCGCACAAAGCATATTGAAATGGATTGAGCCTTTGATAATAGTGTTATCTCTCTTCCACACATCGCCTCAACACTTAAACTTGTAGATCTCTTTACCAATGTTGTCCCTCGTCCTCATCACCAATTTTTCATACACAAATTGATGCTTCTTGACCGACCGCACCAATTTGAAGGGTGATGTTAGCCAAAGAATCTATTGGGCTATTATTGCCCATAAATGTATTTAATTCTTTCCATTATTTGTTGTATAAATTAGGAAGGATAAGAAATAAAAAATTAGTTCATTAATTGTACATGTTTAGGATTTTTAATATAGACCCTACAAATTAGAAAATAGAATAAATCTATCATTATTTGTGGTAAATGGAAAATCTTCCCATATACAAAATATTATACTATTTATTGTGAAGAAATGCAATCAGGAACACACTAGGGGGAGTCACTTGTTGGATTATTTTAATAATCTATATAGTGACTCATGTAACTTATAGCATGATCCTAATTAATGATTTAATATGATGGTTGTTAAATATAAAATATAAAGTCATTAGGAGGTATAATTAGAAATACAATTATAAGGAAACACTCCCCTCTCCTTTCAGATAAAAATAAAATAATGACTATCAAATAGGGGTTACGATTATTCTCTTCTACTTTACATTCTTACATTAACTAGAAAATAATATTTTTTTTCTCTCAACCATTAAAGAAACTAAAGGAAGAAGGAAGAGTTGGGAAAATACCAAGAGCTCAATAACCTCAAAGGGAGACCATGTCAAAGTACAATAGATTCAGGTTAGTGCTCTCTAAACTCTTGATAATTGGAGAACTTGTATGTTATGTGAGAACTATAGAATTCAAGAGAATGAGAAAAATAATTTCATAATAGTTACATCATAGATAGAAATTACATGATAGATTAAAATCTAACATCACTCAGTTAATTTCTTGTAACAAATAGAAAAAAAAAAAATTTGATACACTTTTAATGTAAATTTACATTATTAACAAATTAAAGTATATCATCATTGTAATTTTTATTCAAGTAATTATAAAAAACCAATAATTCTATACATTAAGCATAAATATTAAGCATACGTAAAAGGATAAAACCTAAGCATAATATCATAAGTACTGAGTATTGTTATAATGTCCTTTAATCAAAATTAGAGTTTCATTAAAAAATTTGCAATAAAAAGTTTCTATTAAAGACTTGTAACTTGCTAGACATGTTAAAATGATTGAATATGATATTTTTATCTTATTTTAGATGTTTATTAATTGAGAAGATATGATAGTTTATTCTAAATTATTTAATTATTATAATTCAAATTTTTATTTTAAGAAGACTAATGAGTTAAAAAGTATTAAAGTAAGATAATTTCTTCTTTCATGTTTATTCATATTTTATATATTTTTAAATATTTTATAAAAATAATTATTTTAAAAAATATAATCTTTACAAAAAGATTATATGAACATTTTTAAATGATTAATAGATTATTTTTATTTTTATTTTTTACTATTTCATATATAAGTATTTAAAAATAAATAATAATTAAAATACATAATAATATTTACTTTATAATTTGAAGAATAAATGCCTGAATAATCCCAAAGTTTTTTTATTATATTTATTCTTTTATTTTTTAGAAAGCTTTAAGAGGACCTGTGAAATCACTTTATTTATTTATATCTCAAGATCATATGTGAAAATTTAGTAGTTATTTATCTATATTTTTTATTTTTTAATTAATATTTGTTTACATATAAAAAATTACAGCCTTTTATTTTAGAATAAATTTATGCATTAATACTTCTAAAAATATTTTTGCCACTAAATTATTTTTTAAAAAGTATTGTGACATTCATACAAAGATTTTTTTTTTATTCAATTAATATTTAAAAATACAAACATTTATTGATTTTCTCCTTTCGTATTAGACCACTTTAATTATTTTACGGTGATGTTTTAAAATTTTAAGTGATTAATATAAGACTATTACTATGAAGTCCATAAAATTTAAAATATTTAAATACATTTATTACATAATTTAATATAAAATAAATGTGTATGTAATTAATTTTTATCATTAATGATATATTTTATTTATTTATTTTATTACAAGGAAGAGAAAGAACTAAGGACGATAAAAAAATATTCCTACACTTGACCTAACAAGGCTAATCGATAGGTCAAGGGAACATCTGAAACAATTATAAGGTGTTGAGCTTGGAAAGCACTTTTTCGAGCCAAGTAATTAGCACCAAAATTTCTTTGCTAAGTATGTGACAAAGTTGTATGGTCTAATTCTGACCAAATAAACCTCTAATAGTGTATATAAGTGCATGATAGGTTTAATGTTTCAAAGGAGGAGAATTGATCAATTTCACCACCTTTAAACAATCGAATTAAGTCATAATATATAGAAAATAACTCAATAATGATGTTATTAGTAAAGCCTAAGTTGACATAAAAGCCTTGAATTCACCGACCATTTGAATTAAAATAAACCACAGAAGTAGAGGATTCTGAATTACCCAATGAACTACCATCTACATTAAGAGTGATGTTTTCTCTGTTTGAGGCAACTAAGTGATCCATCTTCCACTAGGCATGATGTCATGTTGGGTTGGATGAAGCATGTCTAAGTCAGGCCTTATACAGCTAATCTTTGCCACTATATATGGGAAGGACCATATGTTGCCCTCAATTGAGTGATGGCTTCTATCCCGCTAAACCATCCACAAGGTAAGCACAGATTAGTGAGCTCTGATCATAACACCATATTGGAACCAAGTAATAATATCATCAACTTGCATGAAAAAAGACACAATATGGAAGTCCATGACCGCCTAAATCCTAATGGTCCATATGTTGTCACGAAGACAATGAAGTTTGTCTTCCACATACAAATGGCACCATGAGCCAAGAGGAAAGACTGTAAGGTTCCTACACATTTCTCTTGATTTGTGAGGATAGAGTTATTGAGAATAGTCAAATGAAAATTTTTATACATTTTGAAATATGTAATTTTTAGACCCAACTCCACTTTTCTTGTTGGGGAGTAATTGATTGCTTGATAAGTCAATTATAACGGCTTCTCACAAAGTTCTGACCATCTAAATTTTGGTCCCAAATCCAAGTGTTCTCATTATTACCATGTAAGCAATAACAGAGTGGGTTAATAGTCTCTTTCACCTCAATAGGAAGAATGGTGAACAATGAGTTTAGGTTCTCTGAATACTATCTCATACGTTAGTCACAGTGAAGTCCAAATCATGGTTGTGAACATAGTCAACCTTATGACATATAGGCTCAACAGGGGTATAGTTTTTAAACTAGAAAAAGGCAGAACTAGTGCTTGTCTTTTTAGAAAATTTATGCTTTCCAAGCTTTATTTTTTCATTTCAAAATATTTTATTAATGATATATTTTTAAAAAAGTTGTTAAAAATAGTTAGCGTCTGACATTTTAGTATCTGAAATATTAAAAATATCACATTAATTCTTGACTTTCATCTTTGTCAGGCATTTTAGTCCCTGAACCTAGACACCGTTAATAGATAGTGTTGCAACTAGGCGGTTGCAATGGTATGGCAAAAAGGTGTTTAAGAAAAATATCTTTCAAGAATAAAAATATTTTTTTAAAAACCAGAAGAGTCACCACCAAAGTTTATTTTAAGAAAACCTTGGAAAAACTGTAAAATAATATGATCTTTGAAACCAAATATGAGTTCGGGAGTCATGTACATGTAAGAAATGTATTAGCACCCTACAACGTTTGTTTAAAAACGATTACCGAAACTTAATTGTGCAAATTCATTTTAGTTTTAAAAAATATTTATTTAACCCCTAAACATTAATTATTTTTATTTTAGAAGAAGAAAAATTATTTATTGAAATGTTAACTCAGTATCCTAAAAAAAGAAAAAAATTATTTTGAAAATTATTTTGACTTTACATTTACATGTAGGAAAGGTATTAGCACCCTACAACGTCTATTTAAAAACGTTATGCAAAATTAATTGTGCAAATTTATTTTAGTTTTAAAAAATATTTATTTAACCCCTAAATATTAATTATTTTTATTTTAGAAGAAGAAAAATTATTTATTGAAATGTTAAAACTTGGTATCTTAAATAAAGAAAAAAATTATTTTGACTTGATGGGTATGGTTCCCGCTCCTACGTATCCCAAAGTGTAATGGAGAACTCAAAGTCATGTAGTTCTATCTGCAAATTACGAAGTTGGTTGATTAAAAGTAAGTTTAGTAAAGAAATTTTATTTTGAGATTAAAATTAATTTATAAGATAATATGTTTAGGATACAAGATAACGCGGTTATACATGTATCTTATGAGAAACATACAGAAGGTGTAGGAAAATCACACAATTATATTGCAAATCGGTAAAAATATTTTATTCGTAAATAAAGTATTTAAATTTTAATTTTGATTATGATTAATGTTGAAAGAAAATTTAAGATAACGCAAGCTATATATAAATTTCTTATAATTTATTGGATAATCGAAGGTAATGTGAATCACACATCAATGTTGCAAAAATTTGTATAATAAAATGAAGAGATGATTGGTTATTTAATTTATCAAAATTAAAAATATGATTTAAAAAAATTTAAAATATGAAATTAATTCTATTTAGTGAAAAGGATAAATATATTTGATTTGATTAGAAAAATTATTTAATAAAAAAGATTAAAACTTTGTTTGATAAATTTAGGTTGTATAGAACTTAAGGTAACATTGGTACACATAGGTTCTAACAATTTATAACACGTAAAGGTAGAGTTGTTACACATTAGCATTATAAATTATTGTGTTAATAAAATAATTTATATTTAAATTAATTGATTAGCAAAATAGTGATTACAGAGAATACATTATGATTGATTATTAAGATAATTTTACAATTGATTAAATATGACATATGATAAATTAATATTATCTAAAGCCTCGATAACATAAGTACACGTAAACTTTATCAATTTATAACATACAATAGTAAAGAAGCTACACGTTAATGCTACAAATTAATGCAAATATTATATTATATTATTTACTTATTAAATTGAAAACATTATTTGTTCATCATCAAATATTCAAAATTATATGATACAGTAAATGATAATAATACCAAATACATAAAATAAATAAATAAATTAAGATGCAAACGATGAAATAGCAAAATAAATATATAATATATATTAAGATTAAGTCAATTATAATCATTCTTTATTATTATGCTAATTATGATTACTTAGAAAAAAAAGAAAAAAAATCAATAAATGAGGTAAAAAATAAAATTAAAAATTAAAAATTAAATAATAAAAATAAATAAATAATAAAATCTTGCATTTGTGATAAAATAAATAAATATGAGAAATAAGAATCTTATTTTTTAAAGGAAAATAATAAAAGTAATTTGAACTAAAAATAATAATAATAAATGCTTAATAATAATAATAATAATAATAAATGCTTAATAATAATAATAATAATAAAAAAAAAATAAGTAAAAATAATAGTACTAAGTTTAATCAGCCAACTTTATTTAATACTTCCCTTTTTTTTTTTTTAACTCTTATTTAATATTTGTTATTAAATCATTTAGATTAGAAAGAAAAGAAAAGTAAAAAAAAAAAAGTAACATAAGGCAAAATTTGATATGATTTGATAAGTGCAGGGCGTATGGGATATTGCAGTTGAGGTGAGATCCCGTAAAGCATCGAGTCTCACATTTGCTTTTTTTTTTTTTAACATTATGTTATAGTTTTTAAATAAATAAAAATTATTGTATAACTGCATCGAGCATCTCTTTTTATCTCACTTTTGCATCCACACATAGCAAAAAAAATAAAGCACTGTAGTAAAAAATAGATGTAAGTTTTATGCTAAAAAGAGAAGGCAATACTTGGACTCGCAATAGAAGATAGCAAAATTGTAGAAACAGTTTTTCTCTTCTTCTCTTTCTTTTATTTTAGATCTTCCTTCAAAGAAATTTGTTGTTTCCTTTAGAAGATTTGCCCCCTCCTCTAAATATTTTTGAAAATTTATAGCTGCTACTTCTAAAATTTTTTCGCTCCCTCTCTGAAAACTAGTTTTTTTTTCTCAGATCTCTCAAATTTTCTGAAAAATTTTAATGCTTCCCAATCTCTTCCTACTCGCCAAAAGCTCCCCTCCTCAGATCCCTTACTTGTATATTTATATGAGTCATTTAGGGTTTTTTGCAAAATGCCAAAAGTTCTAAGTTTTCCTTTCTCGTGCTTAAGAACTGGTTTTGTTATTGGGATAGAAGCTTGTGTAGTGCAGGCTTCTGTTTTCGGGAAGCAAAATTATTTTTTTCAAAAATTTTTCATTTTTCTGTAAAACAAATTTATTATTTTATTTTTCATATTTTTTTAAAAAAATAAATTTAGAAGCAAGAAAATTGATTTTCACAATAGTAACAGAATGTTGACATGTCATGTTAAGTAACACATGTGACAACTCAGTTGGCATATACAGTAACATTTCATGAAATGAAAAAATTATGCCCTAATTACCTTAACATTTTAATCCCTTTCCATCGCCTCTACGCCTCTAGTTAGGTTCCTTTTATTATTAGGGTTCTTTTTTTTCACTATTGAGGTTCCTTCCTTCCATTGTTAGGGTTCCTTCCTTCCTTCCACTATTGGAGTTTCCAGCATTTTAAATAGCTACTAATAACAATAGAAACCCTCTTATGAGTTCATCTTCAAGGTCATCATTACAACAAAATAGAAGACAAAATGGTAAGGCTTGCTATTGTGCGTTGAGAGCAATTGTTAAGAGTGTAAAAAATAGAAACTAATCTTGGAAGATTGTTCTTTGAATGTCCTAAATATATAGTAAATATAAAGTTGTTTTAGTGTTATGTTCAATTGTCTTTTCTGGAAAATTAATTAACTTCTTCCATATGGTGCAAGTTGATGAGTATTGCAATTATTTTGCTTAGGTTAACAATAGCACTAGTGTGAAGGATAGTCTTAATGTTGCTAATCAAACAACCTCTCAAGTAGCCTCTCCCCTTGCAATAGCTTTGGATGACATATTTAGATGTTAAAATTAGGACATTAAAGTTCTTTGTGTAGCTACTATGCCGTGCACCCAATCTCAATATGGAACTAAAGTTACACATTGTGGTATAATTATCTCGTAGAGCTAACTTAAAAGAGAATGATCTATTTTGCTTTACTTAAAGAACACTTTAGTTATTGTCTATGACCAACATTTGGTTTATATTGTCATTTTTTTTCCTGATGTAATAACTTAAAACATGATAACTAAATGGAACCTAAAACATAACAACTACATTAAGTTGGTGAAACTCAAAAAATAAATTGTCCAAATAAAACAACTTATACATAATACACCCTTTGTTCATTCAAAATAATAAAAACAAGTAACATGTTTATTACAAATCATTGTTAAATCCTCAGTACAGGTGTTGACATGAATTGTTGAGCCTTTACAGATCATCTTCCTTTTCATTAAGTGAAAATGGTGGTTGACTTTGCTAGGAACATTTGTAACATATAACCTTTATCTAATGGTTAGTTTAGACCTAATTCTATCTTGTTAATTTTTCTACTACTACATTTGTTAGGCCTTTTTTTTGCAAGTATAGTAGAAGACTACTTATTGTGTTAGGGCTTTTTTCTTTAGGTATAATGGAGATCTACTTTATTGAGTTGTTAATTGAAACTTAAAAATCTTCTATTTTTTTGCTTTTTCAATACAAGACAAGAGTGTTTGTAGTGGTGTAGAGCTCCACCATATGAACACTTAAACTTTTTCTTTTTTTAAATTGTTATAAGTAGGAAAATAATCTCATAAAAATTAATTTTAAATTTTTTTAAAATTTAAAATTAAGTTTGATAATTGTATTTTAGAAAAAAAAAAGTCTCTAGAATCAACAATTTGAGAAAAATTATGTAACAAATCATTTTGCTGTCGTCAATTTCAAAATACATACATCATGTATTTATTTATCTTCTTATCAAATAAAAAATTTACTCATTTATATATATATATATATATATATATATATATATATATATTCAGTAAATCTATATTATATCTCATCAAAATTAATTGTCATGTTACATGTGCATAATTTTAAATTATTTTATTTTGTATAAAATAGAAAATAATCAAGACTTCTCTTATATGTAACTCATCTAGTGGCTTTTAGACTCAAACAAGTTAATTTGAGAAACATATTTTTAAAATAGGAAAATACAAAAATAAAATACCAAAAATAGTAATCTGAATAATAAAAATATAAAAAAAAAGGATAAAGCAAAATGTACAATTCATGACACATGTCCACTCTTAAATGTGGCTCATATGGAAAGGGGAAGAGAACATAAAAGTACTAGGTGTTACATTTAAATATTAAAAATAATATTTTAAAAGCAATTAAAAATACATATTATGTAAGGATGTGAAATATATATTTATATGTGTTAATTTTTAATTTATCTATTAAAAACATCTAAATTTATCAATCTTTGGAAGTACTATAAAATTTTTCTTGATATAATGATAAAATTTTAAATGATTAATTTAATAGTTTATAATTTTTAGAAAATTAAGCAAATGATTTACTTTCTTTTTCTTCATTTTATTATTCAGCATAAATTAGTAAAATATTATTATTATCTTCTTAAATTTCTTAAACAGAAATAAAAAATATAATATCTTATTGTCATTGACAGTGGTAAATAATTTGAAATGATAATTGTAAAATAAATCATACAAATTCCTAATACATTTTTAGTTTAACTGTATGAATTTTCTATAAAAAAAGAATTTTATTAAAACTGAGAACATTCACATCATAATAAAACTATTTTTTTTTTCACACACAAACTTTAAACTTAAGGCAATTACTTAAAATAAATTAAGATATACTATTTCAACCAATAACATATTGGTATCCGTTCCTAGTAATCAAACCATTAATTTTCTTTTACTCCATACTTATAAAAAGCAATTATTGTTCTAGCAATCTTTTATTTTTGTTAGATTCAAACGATATCTTAACTATCTAAATTATACATCCTTCAATCTCTTCAAAAAGTCAAATCATTTAAGGGGATGTCAAGGTATTGCCTAAGTTAATTTTATAGTTTTATACTTTTATTGTAAAATCAGAAAATGATTTTTAAATAAAATTAAATCTTAATTAAGTAATTTATTTTTAAAATATTATTTTTTAATCTTTATAAATATTTTATTCCATTTTAGTATTATATTAAAAAAAATTAGTCCCTTGCTTAAGACTAACATTATGTGCATTTTGTATTTCTTAGGAACTATAAGTAAATAAAATTTTTCTAAAATTGAAAATATAATAATATTTTTATAGGCGAATTATTTAAGTAAGCCTAAAATTAGCTAACTTCAGTTACCTGCCGGCTGCCGACCCTCCCTTGGTACTTGCTTTCTGTCCCAAGCCATACACACTGATACTTCATAATTATAATTTATAAGTTCGAATTTTGTATTATATAAAATTGTTGAAGCATCTGATTTTATAACATTGTAAATATTCTTAATTTAGATAGAATTGTCTCTTATAACAAATCTAAATAAAAAATATTTTATTAGCATTCATGTTGTAACTTATGAATAGATTGATCTATATTTGATAAAAGTAGGATAAGCCATTTTAACAAGTCTAAAATAAATTAGATCAGACAAATAAATAAATTAATTTCTAACTTAAAATGCTAATTATGACATTATCTTTACCAGTACTAGTTAGACTATGCAATGAAATATATTAACTTCAGGTATATAATAATTGGCTTTTGAAGATATATTTTATATTAGTTTTTATTAAATGCTTATTGAATATTTTAGAATTTTATATTTTTCTATAAAATTAAAACGAAAAAAAATAGAAATCTGATCTTTCCGAAACTATTTTTAATTAGATTGAATTTAATAAAATTTAAATTATAAATTAATTAAATAGATAATAAAATAAAAACGATGAAATTAATAAGATGTAATTTAACTCACAAATACTTCTATTTCATTCCTTTCGCACCAAAATAATTATATAAATTTTATAATTAGACATTTAAATAAAATGATTTCGATAAAAAAAATATGTAAATATTGGTTATATCACACATATAAGATAAAAATATCTAATATAACTATTTACTTAAGATTGAAATTTATTTTTGTATAATCCAATGTATAAACATTTATCAACACACATAATTAAACTTTATGAAACGATTTTTTATTCTTTTCATTTCTATTTGATAATTATATACAATATTTTAATATGTAAAAAATTAATAAAATCAATTAATAAGAAAGACAAACTTGTCTTCATTTAAACTGAATTTAATTTTTCATGAAAATTAACCTTTATTAAATTTTAAATTTTAAATATAATATGATATAATATACCAAAAATATTAATTGTTAAAAAAATAATTCATGCATTTGATAGGAAAGAACATTAGTTCTATTTATAATTTATTAACACAAATTTTCAACCTTTATATATAATTTGTGAGTAAAAATTTAAAAAAATGTTTATAAAACTTTCTTATACACAAATATTTTTAAGATAAATTATTTTTTCCATCATGTCATATATTTTTTTATATTAATCATTTTTAAATTTTTTCATAATTTTAATTCAAAATTTGTTTCTTCATTTATTTTTATATAATAAAATACAATATCTATTATTAAAATATTTTTCCATAATATTATATATTTTAATTAATTATTTAAAATTTTATTTCAATTTAATAATATCAATAGTGACTTCTGCTTTTATCCTATTCAACATTGTCGCATTTATTTCGTATAATTTCGGTGATGAAATTTTTGTACTGTATAACGTATCTCTATAATACAACTTTGGCGGCGGATCCGATCCTTTCACCAAAGCATATGTTTAGATTGACTAATTTATATTAAAATATTATATAATCAAAATGCTAAAACTGTGTTCTGTGAACATCAAGCAAATTCAAATATGTGTCTTTTCTTCCTTATCTTTGACGTTCTTTTCTTAAATGGTGGAGATAAGTGAATGTTACTAAATCTGAAAAGAAGACACTAAATCAGAGGGTTCATTGAACCTTTTTTTCTTTTTTTTTGTTCAAATTAAATTAACGATTAAACATTTTTCTTCTTCTTTTTAACAAAGGTTTGTATCAAAATAGCCCAACGAATGAATGAATTAATGAGATATGTTTTCAGAAAGAATTTAATTTTGATATGAATATCAGAATTAATGTCATAAGAATTAACAAATTTTAATGACATGATAAATTATAGTTGATTGTCGATCGGTGTAAAAAATATTATATTATCGCTGGTAATGTTGAAAAGAAAATGAAAATTAGTGATATAATTATGCCTAAATTTATTGTACTATTGGATTCCTTCTTTTTTGTTTTGTACTGAATTAGACTAAATATCTTAAGAAAAAGTTAGCTGCTCTGAATGCTTTAAATAAACAAAGAGTCATATAATGATAAGAACTAATTATAAAGATACAAAAGGAGAATACTAGACCCAATAAACAAAGAAATAAAAAATATAAAAATAAAATTCTTCATTCCTCTCCCACTCGTTGGTTCCTCTCTATATATTGTAAAGCTGAACACTTAAGTTTAAATGAAAGGACTACCACGTAGGTAGCTCTGGTTATTATCTAGTCTCTTACTTTCTGCATACTTACAAACATCTTTCCCAGTATTTTCTCTCACTGGTTTGAATAACCATGGCTTTCTGTGGTACCTTTGTTAAACCAAACTATTCTGTGCCTCCATGCCACAGACATCAAGCTCCAAGTCCAAACCATGGTTGCAGAAACCAGGTTGGTGAATCATATGTACATATATCATGGTTTCAATTACCCTTTATGATCTAACCATTTAACAAGACTAGACACAATCTTTGTGTGTATGATACTATGGTTTTCTCATTTCTTTTTTATGGTCCTATGTTTTGCTCTCACAATGGGTCACTCTTTTTCGTTTGGCCTGCAAAAGGCCATGATTTTTTTTTCATGATGGTGCAATGATGGCTGATGTGTGATTGTGTCAATGCCAGTTGTGTGTGAGAGCTTCAGCAGATGGCTCAGGTGATGGGGAAAGAAATGTTATAAAGAAAGAGAAAGATGGGTGGAGGATCAATTACTCAGGGGAGAAACCAGCAACACCATTGTTGGACACAGTCAATTACCCACTTCACATGAAGAATCTGTCCACACAGGTGAACCGTTTAAAACTGCCAATCATTTGTCAAAGGCCTGGCATAGCAGATTCTTGTCTGTGGCTGACACACCCGTTATTTTGAATGATTTTTGTTGGGTTGTTTGTAAGATTGTGCATGTATGTGTCAGGATCTTGAGCAACTTGCAGCAGAGTTGAGGGCAGATATTGTATACACTGTCTCAAACACTGGTGGGCATCTTAGCTCAAGTTTGGGAGTAGTGGAGTTAGCAGTCGCTTTGCATCATGTTTTCAACACTCCTGAAGACAAGATTATATGGGATGTTGGCCATCAAGTTAGTCTTGGTTTTTTCTTATTTGCTCTTCTTTTTTCTAATAGAAAATTAAAGAAAGCAGAATAAATGTAAACTGTATTCATTTAGAGAAATTTGCTTTTGTAAAAAGGTTAAAATTTTAAATTTTTGTTACCCCTTTTAAAATTTTCCATTATTATCAAGGGTTATGCTTATTCAATGTGTAATGGTCTAAGAAGTAACCAAATTGCAGGCATACCCACATAAGATTCTCACTGGTAGAAGGTCCAGGATGCACAGCATTAGGAAGACTTCAGGGCTAGCAGGCTTTCCTAAAAGAGATGAGAGTGTTCATGATGCTTTTGGGGCAGGGCACAGTTCTACAAGTATATCTGCTGGTCTCGGTGAGATTATTGAATCATAAGACCCAATACATTTGTTTTATAGAACAAATTTGAACATGCATGTATCTCACTTATTGAACAACAATTCTCAATGCTATTCTGTTTCTGGTTACAACAAAATAATGAAAGGCATGGCAGTTGCACGTGATCTAATGGGAAAGAACAACAGCATCATTTCAGTAATTGGAGATGGGGCAATGACAGCAGGCCAAGCTTATGAAGCCATGAACAATGCAGGATTCCTTGATGCTAACATGATAGTAATACTTAATGACAACAAACAAGTTTCTTTACCAACTGCCACACTTGATGGCCCTGCAACTCCAGTTGGAGCCCTCAGTAGTGCTTTAAGCAAAATTCAAGCGAGTACTCAATTCCGCAAACTTAGAGAAGCTGCAAAAGTAAGCCTCTCAAACTTATCGTTTTAGTAGTCAATAACATTATGGTTTCAGTGATCATGTCAAATTTCAATACCCTTTGGCAATTATTTGACTCTTAATTTTATCTGCTAAAGAGCATCACTAAGCAAATAGGTGGACAAACACACCAAGTTGCAGCAAAAGTAGATGAGTATGCAAGAGGTATGATCAGTGCCTCTGGCTCTACATTTTTTGAGGAGCTTGGCTTGTACTACATAGGTCCTGTGGATGGACATAACATTGAAGATCTGGTCACCATTTTTGAAAAAGTGAAAGCAATGCCTGCCCCAGGTCCAGTTTTGATTCATGTTGTGACAGAAAAAGGGAAGGGATACCCCCCAGCAGAAGTAGCAGCGGATAAAATGCATGGTGAGAAAGGGATTTTTTATAATATTTTAAACAAAATCATGATGAGAAATTCTAAAGTATTCTCATACTTTCTCACACACACTGTTAGGTGTTGTCAAGTTTGATCCAAAGACAGGTCACCAGTTTAAGTCAAAATCTTCTACACTTTCATACACCCAATACTTTGCTGAGTCTTTGATAAAGGAAGCTGAAATAGACAAAAAGATAGTGGCCATTCATGCAGCAATGGGTGGTGGTACTGGCCTAAATTATTTCCAGAAAAGGTTTCCCAACCGCTGTTTCGATGTGGGGATAGCTGAACAACATGCTGTTACATTTGCAGCTGGTTTAGCCGCTGAAGGCCTCAAGCCATTTTGTGCTATATATTCATCATTTCTGCAACGTGGATACGATCAGGTGAGCCAATATCATTAGATGAAAATAGGATAGAATGGTTTCTTCTTTATGTCATTTCACTAGTAATTACCTGAAATAAAACATTCTCACTACTATGATCTATATTGGATATGAAGGTAGTTCATGATGTTGATCTTCAAAAACTACCGGTTCGATTTGCTATGGATAGAGCTGGTTTGGTTGGAGCAGATGGACCAACCCATTGTGGAGCATTTGATATTACTTACATGGCTTGCTTGCCCAACATGGTGGTAATGGCTCCATCTGATGAAGCTGAATTGATGCACATGGTTGCAACCGCAGCATCTATAGATGACAGACCAAGCTGCTTTAGATTTCCTAGGGGAAATGGAATTGGAGCCATTCTGCCACTCAATAACAAAGGAACCCCACTTGAGGTCAGCATAAGTTACAAACAGATATTTTCCAAGCTTAATTCTCAATAGTTAAGTAATAAAATTGATTTTTTTTTTTTTTTTGGGTTATGTAGATAGGAAAGGGCAGAATTCTGGTTGAAGGCAGCAGAGTTGCTATTTTAGGATATGGTTCTGTAGTCCAACAATGCCTTCAAGCCTCAGAAATGCTTAAAAGGCTTGGGCTTTATGTGACAGTAGCTGATGCTAGGTTTTGCAAACCTTTGGACACTGATCTCATTAAGCTACTAGCTAAAGAGCATGAAATACTCATTACAGTGGAAGAGGGTTCTATTGGAGGTTTTGGATCACACGTTTCACAATTCTTAAGCTTAGCTGGTGTATTGGATGGACCTTTAAAGGTAAACCTTCCTCTTTGGACAAGTCACTATCTTCATGATTTCCTTTTCAGATTGTTATTCCTTCAGATATGTCCCTTATTTGTGCACTTCTAACTCCCCTTTGAGATTTACCTGCAGTGGAGAGCAATGATGCTTCCTGATAGGTACATTGAGCATGGATCACCAAACGATCAGATTGAAGAAGCAGGGCTTTCATCAAATCATATTGCTGCTACAGTATTATCTCTTTTGGAGAGGCCAAAAGAAGCTCTTCTGTTCAAATAAAAACACAAAATGGAATAAGGGTCTTGACCTGGAACCTGAAAGATGCATCTTATTCTTGGAAAACTCCAATCGGCATTGTGATTGGGAGGAAGTTGTAAATAGCTACAATAGAATTGTTGGAATACTGATCTGGGTTGACATCTTCTGGAATTCAAGTCTTGATGCTCCATATTTTGGATTTGTCAGGAGCAAGAATCATAAGTGAATAAAGAAATGAATTTATTCTGGCAACGTGTACTCAAATAACCAATCAGGGCACTGTAGTGTATGTACATATTAATTATATTACTGTCATTAAAACATTACATATACCATATTATAAGCAGTCTAAAATCATGATTGCCCAATAAGGAAAATTAAAGTGCGCCACTCTGGTAGCAAAACAATCTTTCCCTTATCTTAGCCATAAAGTTACATGATCTAAATTTGCCATCAATTTTCTGAAAATGAACGGTCAATTCATAGACCTTAGCTTGACGCCAACTACAAATGTTGTACTACATTATCAAAATCAAATCAATTCATGCTGGATATCCACTAAAGATTTAACCATGATCACCAATAATGTTGCCATCAATAACACCAAACAATATAAGATTCGTCCAAATCACAAAACTAAAATAGATATTTGAGCCATGACTTACATAAGATATGAGCGCTGGAATCTATTGAAGAAAAGTATAGTTTCATCTCCTTCTGGTAGAGTCCAGTTACATCTTCACTGGTTGAATAACATAAAGTAGGACCCTTTACCACAAGTTGAGAAATCATACAGTGCTTGTTTGTTTGGTCATGGAAAGAATAACTTATCTTGAAATTTGAACGAGGTTAATTTGCCTTTCAAAATTAAATTAAAGTTGTGGAAAATAAAATTGATTTTGAAATAAGGGAATTTTTTTTATTAGTGGAATTGATTCTCCATTTGTGAATGACAAGATTTAGGGAATGGATCTTCTCATATTTCTGTTTTAGCATGAAATATGAATAAAAAGCGGTAACTTTTTCACCTTTTTTTTATTCCTTTTCCAATTTCTTTCTTTTTCTTTCCCTCTCTTTCTCACACTCCAAATTAGACTCATCTCTCTTACACTCATTATATATATATTTCTTTCCATATTAATATAAGTTTAAAAATTTTTACACTCAATTTAAACCTTTCATTTAATTTATATTTAACGAGTTAAAATTTATTATTTTACTTACTGTTAGATGTAAGTTAAATGAAAGAGTACCGAGTGTAAGAGTTTTGTAGACTTACACTAGTGTGAGAAGATCCTACTTCTATATACACAATAGGAAAGTGACATGTGCGATGCATGGATAAATTATTATGTCATAATATGATATTATAAATAATAATTATAAAATAAAAAAAATTGTATAAAATATTTATGATAATATTTAAATTATTTTAAATTTTAAAATTAATTAATATATATTAATATTGTTATTAATAAAATTATTTCATATATTATATTAAGATTTATAATATATTTTTAAATATTTATAAATTAACTTTAAAAGTAAAAGAATTAAACTCAAATATTATTTTAATTTATAAGATTATAAATTTAAATCTATAAAATTTAAAAATACTCTTATAATTAATTTATAATAATTTAACATGTATACATACATACCACAAGATAAGGATCCATAGTAAAAAAATAAATTTTAATATTTTTAAAATTTTTTAAGACAAAAATTATTGAAGAAATAAAATTATATATCTTATCTTACAAAATTATATAGCATACCATTCAAGGATAAAAAATATTTATTTTATTGAATAAGTCTATTCTGTGTTTCTGAAATCATTATCATGTATTATAATTTAACCTCTTATTATTGAATCATATATTTATTACTTAATTTGTTATTTTAAAATATAAAATATAAAATATTTTATATATTGCATTAAGACTTACAATATACTAAAAACAGATTTTGTAAGACTAAAACTATTGAAAAAATAAAATAAATATTAACTATATTTATAAATACTAAAAACATATCTTATCTTAAAAAATTATATAGCACACAATTTAGAAATAAAAAATATTAATTCTCTTATGCCTAGCAAATATGTCTGAGCATTATATATATATATATATATATATATATATAATTTAGTTATAAAATAATTATAATTAAATATAAAATTTATTATTTTTAATATAACAGAAAGAAAAAAAATATAAAATAAAAATTTTGATTATTTTTTAAAATAAATTATCTATTAAAAATAAATTTAACAGTTAAAAATAATTCATATGTGACTTTAAACATTAAAAATATTATTAATAATAATTTAATTATAAATTAATAAATATATTTATATGTCACATAAATTTGTTTATATTGTATATTAGTATATAATAATATTATAAATTATAATTTAAAAATAAAAAATATATAATAATAAAATTATATTATATTGAATAATATTAAATATAAATAGATTGAAAAATAAGATAAATAAATTTTCATATGCAAATTTTTATATACTTTATATATTTTAAAATTTCAATTAAGATTTAAATAGAAAGTAAAAGAGAAGAATAATTATATTGAATAAAAAAATAAATTCTTATATCAATTAAAATTATACATGTTGATATAATATAAAATTTATGAGTCACATATAAAAAATAGACAAATATTATGACAAATATAAAATTATACATGTTGATATAATAATATTTAAACTCTTTGAAAGTTTAAAATTAATTAGTATAGGTTACTATTATTACTAATAAAAATATTAGTTATTTGAAAGAAAGAAATATTAATGAAGGACTTAAATCAAAGTGTGATAAGAATTTTTCTAAAATAACTTAAAAGTTAAATTCATATATTCAAAATCTTGTTTACTCACATAACATTGGAAGAGAATAGTACAATGGTTCAAATATATTAAAATATCAGCAAATAACTTTATAACTAAACATTAAAAAAAAGCCACATATAAATAAAAATGAAATTAAATCCGTATAAATTAAACATTTAACTCCTTTTTAATGATGACCTTCTTTAAAGGCTTAGTCCTTGAATCTTGTGTTTGTGACTCCTCAACAATTGATGGACTCATTTCATCCTTATTCATTACCATCTTATAGGTTGCTTGGGAGTAGGAGCTACTTCAACAAAAACTATTTGGGAATCCTAAAACAATGTAAATTATAATCAATATTTAAACCAATATTTTTTAAAATATTGTTACTCATTTGAAGTCAATTCATTTACTACCTTCTTAATATCAATTATTTGCTCATCTTCAACATTACTCATGGTTAAGCGAGCACTTTCATTCAAAGTCTTCACGCTTCAAACATAATACAATTTTTTTTTTTAGAGATTTGACAATAAATAAATTTATCAATTGAAATTTCATTTCAATTTGAAGATGATTAAATTAATTCAAAACAAATTACAACCTTCAAATTGCCAGCATTTTGAGTTGACAAAGTATCTCTGAATCTTCTTCTACTTCATCATCGTTCCATTAATATGCAAGATTTAATTATTTTATTTTGAAATCAAAATTTGACACCTTTATTTCAATCATTAATAATTTTAAAAATATACCTTAATACCATGCAATGACTTAAACTAGTCAATTAGATCAACACTATTAACAAATTTCTTAATATTGTATGAAACCCAATTGGCATTTAAATTTACTTAAGTAATTTTAACTTTGAATAGAAAGAACTTGAATAACATTGTATCAATCTCAGGAGGAAATCCATTAGTCACATTTGCCTATAAGAGTAGAAAGCTATTTTAAAAATATTATAGATTAAAACAAATATAAAAGATTAAATAAAATCAACATCAACACAATCCACCTCAGTCATCTCTGTTTTCAATTGTTTTTCAAACTTTCCAATAAACTGTGATAGGCGATTTTCAAATATTGTTAAAGAAGCAGATCTAGTAGAATCTATAACATTAACATGCAGCTTAAACCTAGAAAAAAATAATTGGTCATAAGTTCACTAAATATTTTACTAAATTAGTTTTAAATTGAATATATAGTTTATAAGTAGTAATGTTTATACCTGGGAGTAGGAATGATATATTTCTGGCAATTTTCACAAAAAAACTTATGTCCATTTACTTTCAGCTTCTTGAAATGCTTGTTACATGAGTCATATTGTCGTCCCTTCTCATATTCAATTTTAATAACTTGGGCAAGAACAACAACAAATCCAACCTTTTCAAAGTGAAATTCAAATTATGACTTTTATAGATTTTAAAAATAATTATATGCATTTTACTTCATTATTTCAATACAAAACATATGTAACGCCTCAAATTTTGTAATATAGTTGATTATTAATATAAATGTTTGCGTTGACTTTTCTGTGTAGTGTATTTATATTTGTAGATGATTGGACTGAATTTTGGCTAAGTATTCTGGTGCAGAGTGTTCTCGCTGCAACGAGAGATGTCTCGTTGTAGCGAAAGGGCACTGGGAGAGAAGGATGAAACTGTTGCCTTGTCGCTGTAGCGAGAGGTCCCTCGCTGTAGTGACAAAGCCACAGTTTGGAATGCATTTCTGGGTGCAGTCTCGCTGTAGCGAGATTCTATAGAAACCAGAATGCAGTTTTGTATGAGTTTTTCACTGTAGCAAGGGAGGCTGTCATTGCAGCGAGGTCCCCTCGCTGTAGCGAAAGTGTCATGACCAGAGAGAATTTAAAAGGGGTTAGGGTTCGAGAAAGGTTATTTTCTCACCTTCTGATAAGTCTATAATTAGGCCCTCTTTTATAGCCCATTTATTCATATTTGACATTTATTTGAATTGGGTTTTACACTAATTTAGTTGTTAATTGAGCAGTTTGATATAAAGAGGTCACGAGTAGATTTTGGGTACATTTTGGGCCCAAATGAATGGGTTTTAATGCCTCACAGCAATAAGCACGCCCGGTGAAGCACAGGGGTGCTTCGATGATATGCACGACTGTGCTGCACCATCATGCACGGCTGTGTTTTCTTCTGTTAGCCAAACTTACCAAGTTCAAAGGAGTTAAAACTTCTATAAATAGAGGGGAGAAAGCATCGTAAAGGGGACCGTTGTTGAGCATAGATTTACACAGAGCCTTTTCTTCAAGATTTTGGATCATTTCCACCTTTCTCGCAGGATCGTTGACATATCCTTGGCAGAACTTAGAGCTTCAAGTGACCATACTTGAAGATTGAAGATTCATCTCCTATTCTAGTTTGCTTTACTGCTTCATTATGGATATGTTATTGATTGCTTTAGTTCTTTCTTTATACATGAGTAGCTAAATCCATAGCTAGGGCTATAAGAATTATCGTTTATGACTTTATGGGATTTTGATATTTGAATTTAAATATGATTTCCGCTTTGTGATTAGAATTTATCTTATCGTTTCTTATTTTTAACCCTAATTAATTACATTGTCAGGCGATCGTACCTCAGGTAATTAATAGATCTATAGGATAAAACGAGACGAAAGATTAGGTAGACCAAACCGATCTTCATCTTCTAATCGTTATTCAATTAACAAATTCATAGGCTCTTTAGGCTTTTTCCAAATTAATAACCTGCATGACCATTGGGGATATTAACTTAGAGAAAAGAATATTAATGCTGTATGACCATTGGGTATTAATAGTATTAGTATGAATGATTAGTAATCACTAGGAAATCAGATTTAGATCCAAATAGAAAAATATCATAAAAGATTGAATGAGAACACCCATACGCCCTAGGTTCCTCTCTGATAAAGTTTAACCAAAACGTGCTTTGTATTTCTTGCTCTTAGTTTTTATAATTAATTTTATAAGTTCTTGTTTTGATTAATCTCGCATATTTGAAGCTCAAAAAATTAAATTAGAAAAACTCTTAGTAGTTGATAAACAATCCTTGTGGGACGATATTTCGGGAACTTAGTTGAAAACCCTTTATTACTTCTCGATGGCTATACTTGCCCTCCGAACAAGTTTTTGGCGCCGTTGCCGGGGATTGATTTTTCAATATTAAGAAAATCTTGAATTCAATTGATTTGAGCAATTTGTGTTTTGTTTTATTTCATTTTGTTCATTGTTAGATTTTATTTATTTATTTATTTATTTTATTTTATTTCGTATTCATTTATTTACATTTTTTTATTTACTTTTAATGTATGCTCACTCGTTCTAAGTGTTTTACAACTTATTTGTTTGATCCAAAAATTGAAAGGACAGTTCGTAGACAAAGAAAAGAAGTGAGAGACCAAAGAATGGCAGAGGGAAAGATATCGATCCAAGATTACATGACGCCCAATGCCAGAGGCACTCCTGGAAGTATCGCGGCACCTAACGTGGAGGCAAACAATTTTGAGTTGAAACCATGGTTCAGAACTCCATACAATTTGGGAGCATGCCTAACGAAGACCCCAATCTGCATCTGACAAAGTTCCTCCGATTGACGGACACCATAAAATACAACGGAGTCTCCAACGATGCAATTCGACTCTGCCTGTTTCCATTTTTAGTGTCCAATTCCATCACAACTTAGGAGGATCTCACTTAACAGTTCTTGGGAAAGTACTTTCCTCCATCAAGATCTTCCAAGTTGATGACAGAAATATGTTGCTTTCAGCAGAATGAGTCAGAATAATTGTTCGAGACGTGGGAGCGATTTGGGGAATTATTGAGAAGATGCCCGCACCATGATTTTCCAACTTGGAGGCAGGTGCAGATATTTTACAGTGGCTTATCCATCCATAACAGGGCCACGATTGATGCTGTTGTAGGAGGATCTCTTATAAGGAAAGACCCAGATGACGCATACAGATTGATAGACGAAATGACATCTGCTAGCTTTCAGTGGCACACAGCTGACACATATAACTTCAAGAGAAAGGAAGTTGCACTAGTCTATCAAGCAGAGAGCAGCAACCCACTGGTGAACCAAATGGCAACTCTCACAAAGCAACTAGAGTGCTTAATGAGAGCACAAGATCAACCCACAAAGACGACACATAATACAGAGTTTGATCAGGAGGAAGCAAACTTTATGGGTAATAATTATAACCCAGGATGGCGCAATAGTAATACAACTCCTTGGGGAATTCAAAATACGCCCTATCGACCTCCACAATCAATCTAATTTTGAAGAACAGATGATGCAATACGTGCATAGCTCTGATAAGAGAATAGCAAAACTTGAGGCCCAGATAAAACAACAGATTGAGAGGGAAGATAAGAGGTTTGTAGAAATCAGAGCTGAGATGAGGACTCAGTCTTCAAAACTTGAGTCCCAGTTGGAGCAGATCACTAGTGTCCTCAGTCAAAGAGCACTAGGAGCATTGCTGTCCCAACCAGAACTGAATCCTAGGGAAAAAGCTAAAGCAATTACTTTAAGAAGTGGGAAAAACTTGAGTGGAATGCAAACAAATAAACCATGCACGCCTGTGCTTGCTGATCAGCACGCCCCTGTACGCCCATGTTGGCTCAACAAGAACGACCGTGCTTTGAACAGCACGCCCATGCTAACAATGAATGCACGCACGTGCTTATGCCGAGCAAGGCCGTGCTTATAGAAAACACAGCCGTGCTAGATGATGAGCAAGTTCGTGCTTTCCAACCAGATACGAAGAAAGAAACAAAGGAAGATGCATTAGTAATGCCAAGGCCGAAAGTTCCATTCCCACAACGGTTGGTGGCTACCCAGAGAGACCCTCAGTTTAATAAATTTCTTGGGATCCTCAGAAAACTCCACATCAATATCCCTTTTGTTGAAGCCATCTCACAGATGCCTAAATATGATAAATTCCTCAAGGAGATGCTAAGCAATAAAAAGAAATTGGAAGAATTCGAGACAGTTAGATTGAATGAGGAGTGCTCAGCAATATTGCTAAGGAAGCTGCCACCTAAGCTTAAGGATCCAGGGAGTTTTACGATTCCATGTACTATAGGCAATTCTTATTTTGATAAAGCGCTCTGTGATCTAGGCGCTAGTATTAATCTAATGCCATTTTCTGTGTTTAGAAGGTTGGGTATGCAAGAACCCAAGCCAACTTCAATTTCTTTGCAGCTTGCTGATCGCTAGATAACGTATCCTAGGGGCATAGTAGAGGATGTCCTGGTCAAGGTGGATAAGTTCATATTCCCTGCAGATTTCATTGTCCTTGACATGGAAGAGGATGACGAAGTACCCATCATACTAGGAAGGCCTTTCCTAGCTACAGGAAGAACGATAATAGATGTTCAGCAAGGGAAGCTTACATTAAGATTGAACAAAGAGGAAGTAGTATTTAAAGTTTTAAATTCACTCAAGCATCCCTCCACTTTTGATTCTTGTAATTTTGTGTCAACTACAGATGCTACCTCCCTCTCCCTGAATGTGCCACAGGTACAAGATGGATTAATGAAAGATGTATTGGAGAGGATACTTACATCGGAAAGGAGGGATCTGCACGACACTGAAGAAATAATAGATGAGATCTTAGCATTGAACAGTGGGGTGCCTGGAAGATGATTTGGGCGAAGGATATTTGAAGATCTAGGAGAACACTCCCAGAAAAGAACCAAGCCATCAGTCAAAGAACCTCCTGAACTAGAACTCAAACCCCTTCCTTCGAATGTTAAATATGTTTTTTTACATCCTCCATCTCACTTACCTGTAATTATTTCTGCCAATTTGACAGGTAGCATGGAGGAGAAGCTTTTGAGAGTACTGAGAGAGAACAAGGAGGCTTTCGGGTGGAGCATCAATGACATTAAGGGCATCAGTCCTTCCATATGCACTCATAGAATCCACCTGGAGGAGGAGTTCAAACCAAAAGTACAACCCCAAAGGCGATTAAATCCTAATCTGAAAGAAGTAGTAAAAAAGGAGTTAATTAAGTTATTGGATGCTGATATCATATTCCCAATCTCTGATAGCCCTTGGGTAAGTCCGGTGCAGGTTATACCAAAGAAAGGAGGGACTACTGTTATGCAGAATGAGCAACAGGAGCTCATTGCCGTCAGAAAGGTAACCGGATGGAGGATGTGTATTGACTACAGGAAGCTTAATGAAGCCACCAGGAAGGATCACTTCCCTTTACCCTTTATTGATCAGATGATAGAAAAGTTAGCAGGGCATGAATATTACTGTTGTTTAGATGGCTATTCTGGTTATATGCAAATACCCATAGCTCTTGAAGATCAAGAAAAAACTACTTTTACATGCCCCTATGGTACATTTGCATATAAACGAATGCCATTTAGATTATGTAATGCCCCTGCTACCTTTCAAAGGTGTATGATGGCTTTATTTTCAGATTTGTTAGAGCATTGTATTGAGATTTTTATGGATGATTTTTCTGTATATGGCACCACATTTGATAGTTGTGTACATAACTTGAATTTAGTTTTATAGAGATGCAGGAAGGCCAATTTGATTTTAAATTGGGAGAAATGCCAATTTATGGTTAATGAATGCATTGTTTTGGGGCACAATGTGTCAGGAAAAGGTATTGAAGTAGACCCTGCCAAGATTGAGGTTATTTCTAAACTACCTCCCCCTACAAGTGTTAAGGCAGTCAGAAGTTTTGTAGGGCATGCTGGGTTCTATAGGAGGTTTATACAAAACTTCTCAAAAATAGCAAAACCTCTTTCTGAATTGTTGGCTAAAGATGTAGAATTTAAATTTGATGAAACATGTTTATCTGCCTTCATGAAATTAAAAGAGAAATTAACAATTGCTCCTGTGATTGTAGCTCCTGACTGGTCTTTACCTTTTGAGCTAATGTGTGATGCTAGTGATGCAGCTGTGGGAGCAGTTCTAGGGCAAAGGCGAGATAAGGTGTTTCAGGCCATTTACTATGCAAGTAAAACCTTGAACAACGCTCAGCGTAATTACACTATTACAAAGAAGGAATTACTTGTTGTTATCTTTGCATTTGATAAATTCTGTTCTTATTTGATAATGTCCAGAGTTGTTGTCTTTACTGACCATTATGCTATCAAGTATTTGTTGTCAAAACAGGATGCTAAACCAAGGATTATACGATGGATCCTTCTCCTCCTGGAGTTTAATGTAGAGATTAGAGACAAGAAAGGGAGTGAGAATGTCGTAGGAGATCATTTGTCTCGACTGGATGCTTTAGTGAGGGAACCCACAGTGAAGGAGATCAAGGATTCTTTTCCTGATGAAAGGCTCCTCGCCATCTCTAGGACACCTTGGTATGCAGATTTTGTAAATTATCTGGAAGGTAATTGATGGCACGAGTTTTTGCTACTCGTTATGCACAAAGATTGTCGTTAATCCTCATCAAATATGCAAAGAAATGAATGCAGTACTAAGGTGTTGTCCTAGGTCGTCTCCAAGGAATTTTTAGTTGGGAACATACATCGAACAAGTATAAACATAGATTTTAAAGCAAGTAAATTGGGGGGAGGTTTGTCAATTTCCAGATTTTAATCAACAGCAAATGTAAACTAGTGAAATTCAATCAATTAAGAAGAGTAATCCCTAGTCAATCAATGAGTTCTATCCCTATTCTTTCAAATGATTCAATAATTTCCTTTTCTTCCCTTGAATTAAGTTAATCTAACAAGCAAAAATTAACTTTAGCATCCCAATTAAAATTAAGCAATCTTAATGGGCTCCAATCTCTATCCCTAAGATTAAGCCATCTCAAAGATTAATCAAAATATTTTTGTATTTTATCTAGTACGGTGCAGGAAAAGTAAGCTACAAATAAATGCAAAATAGAGACAAAGAGTTCACCCCCCTTTAATAGATGACGTACTCAAAGTTCAGGGGCACAATAATGCTCCTCTTGATGGAATTGAGGGCATCTAAGCAGAGAAAGAAAAGAAAACACGAAAGGTGGACTAAGTGGCATCTTCATCAGAGGTGGATGAGGTGGCTTCCTCATCTTCCTCTACTTCTTCTGCTTCCTCTGAGGAACTGGAGCTGGGGGCATCTCTGGGAACATGGGGATTGAATGGAGGCAGGTCATTCTGAACAGCAGCTCTAAGGAAAGGGCCAAGGAAACGGGGGGCATAATAGATCTGGTCTGAAGTCATCCCCATCTTCTTGCCAATGTTCAGCATCATGGTCTCCATGAGGAGGAGCATGCTGTTTTGACCAGAGTGGATGGCAGTCTGCCGCTTTGCTATTTGTTGTAGCTGCTCCCTGATTGTTACAGGGTCTCCTTCTTGTATTCTGCCGGCAGAGTGAGGCCTGGGTCTGAAGACTTCTTTGGCTTAAATAGGTCCTTCACCAAGGTAGTGGAAATGGGGGGAGTGCTCTAACTCTCTGTTGGTAGTCTCCAAAATCAACACCTGCATCCTGGCACAATAGAGTGATTAGAGAGGGAAAAGCTAGAGAATCTCTGCTCCTTTTAAGGACTTCCAGCATGGCGCTGCTGATGACCTCCCCAACATGGATGGGCATGCCAGTGAGAATAGCATAGATGAGTTCTGCCCTCTTCACTGCAATGGTGGAGGTGTGGATGACTTGCATGAATGAGCTGACAACGAAGATACTCCACACCTTGGCAGCAGGGAGAAGGTGTTTGATGGTCAGATTCTTGGGCTGCATTTTACAATCAAATTCCTAATTTTCTCCTTCAATGCAGATTGTTTGAAGTATAGGCTGGTAATCTTTTTCCTTCTGTTTGTAGAATGCAATGAAATCCAACTGGCCAGGTTGCTTCTGCAGAGGAGGGATGTTTAAAACCCTTTGGATGGTGGCTGGAGTGAAACTAACTTGCTTACCCTTGACCATGGTGTGCTTGGGGGGGTAAGTGTCAGCTTCCAGGCGCAGGGCATTAGCATAGAATTCCTGGGTGATGTCCTTCCACCCATTGCTTGCACAGGAAGTGAAAAGTCCCCAGCCACGCCCGTCTATTTCCTCCTGAAACTGTTGAAATGTCCCCTGCTGGATTTCAAAATTCCTGTCCTGGACTATCTGGCGCCACAAGATGTTCTCCTTGAAATACTGTTCGTGCTCTGAGGACCTAAACCTGGGGTCATGGGTAGGAGAGGGCTGAGATGAAGAGGCTTCAGCTAACCTGCTCCTCTTGGTTCTGGGGTGTTCCTTCTGGGAGTGCTAGAATTTATCCTGCAGAAAAGAAATAGTATGTGAATGGGTAGTGCAGGAAAAATTGGGTCAACCTTCCATGGTAACGAACAACATCAAGCAATCAGACCAATGAAAGGGGTTGCAAATTATTTGGATGCAATCCTAAATGACTTTTACGCATAAAGGGTGTATAGTGCCACATATGAATCAAAGAGCATTCAATGTTGATCATGGTACATAGTAAAAACACACTGCATTCCATAAAAGATGCATTCTATAGGCAAAGCATAGGGCTCAAATGATGCATACAATTGCAATTAAGTACAAAAAAATGGTGTGGCAAATGTTCATCTTGTATAGCAATTAACTGTAGAACACAATGTAACTGCTAAGTTTAAGGGCCACAACACAGCAATAGTGAAATTAAAGTCACGAAAAACATGTTCAATACCTAGAAAGGCCAGCAATCAAAGCTAATTATAGAAGGTGCATGAGAATCAAGTGCAGCAACATCAAAATACCATGGAATTTGAGAAGCAAAACAGCAAAATGGAGAGGTTAGAACTCAATGTAAATGGGCATGAACCGAATTTAGACATCAACATGCATTAATATGAAAAGGAATGGCACGATGGGCATATTTAAGAACATAAAAATAAAGGGAAAGGGCATAACAAAAACAACAAATGAGATTCATAACAAAGGGGAAATGGGTGTGGCCACTTTTGGGAACAAAAGTGGGGACGTAGAACATGGTGGCAGCCACACATGGCCATTGGGTGCAATTAAAGGACCTCACCCACTCTAATTCATACAAGAATGCTTAATTACACAAGAAATTCACATCAATTGCAACATATAAGGGCAAAATTAAAAAGCCCCAAATTGGGGGATCCAAGAACCCTAACTCATGAATTAAGAGAGGTTGAGAAAGTGGCAACTACAGTGAGTTCCTCTTTGTGGGCAAATGCGCGTGGCTACTATTGGGTTTGAAAGTGGCAACTACAGTGGGTTCCTTTTATGGGCAAGTGTGCGTGGCCACTTCAATTAAGAAAGTGGCAACTACAGTGAAGCCAAAATTCAAGACGAATTTGCGCGTGACTACTATTGGACTTGAAAGTGTTCACGTGTAAATTATTGACCCCTTGGGTGTCAAAGTAGCCACTTTCACTCTTAAAAGTGGGAATTACAGAGAGAAACATGCTTACATTGAGCCAAAGTGACCACTATGGCCTATGAAAGTGGCCACTTTCACGAAAAACGAATTATACCAAGCATGAATGAGTACCCAAAGTTGTTGCTACTGCTAAAGTCCCTGCAAAAATTCTGAGTCCACAAAAAAATTATTTACACAAAATTGAATTGTATCAGAGATGTATCTACTTATCACAGCTCAAATGAAAACAAAAATGTAATTGAAAGAATGCAAAGGGAAAGAACAAAATTCTTATTCACGTGTGAGTTGCCTCTCACAGAGCACTTCTTTAACGTCACTAGCTTGATGTGTGAAGTGATTTGCTCATGACAGGGGTCTTGGTTGAAGAAAATGATGAAGGAGTACACATCCACCTCTTCAATCTCCTCCAATGGAATTGAGTTCTCAAAAAAATGCTTCAGGCGATGTCCATTCACTGTGAAACATTTATTAGTGGAGTCACTCTTGATTTCCACTGCACCATTAGGAAACACTTGTGTGACTATAAATGGACCAATCCACCTTGAGCGAAGCTTTCCAGGCATAAATTTGAGGCGGGAATTGAACAAGAGCACCTTTTGACCAACACAAAATTCTTTCCTGGCTATCAACTTGTCATGGTACCTCTTGGTTTTCTCCTTATAAATTTTGGAATTTTCATATGCCTTTAGACGTAACTCTTCCAGCTCTTGCAATTGAAGCTTTCTTTGCTCTCCAGCTGAGTCATAGTGCAGATTACAAGCCTTCACTGCCCAGTATGCCTTGTGCTCTATCTCCACTGGTAAATGGCAAGCTTTGCCAAAGACTATTCTGTAAGGAGACATGCCCAAAGGTGCTTTGAATGTAGTCCTGTGTGCCCACAAGGCATCATCTAGCTTGCGGGTCCAATCTTTTTTATGGGGCTGCACAACTCTTTCAAGTTTTTTCTTAATTTCTCTGTCGGAGAGTTCGGCCTGGCCATTCGTTTGAGGGTGGTAGGCTGTGGAAACTTTGTGCAGAACTCCATATTTTCTCAGCAGAACTTCCATTGTCTTGTTGCAAAAATGACTTCCTTGGTCACTAATGATGACACGTGGGATGCCAAACCTGCAAAATAAGTTGGAGCGAACAAATTCTGCAACAACTCGAGCATCATTAGTCTTGGTGGCTTTAGCTTCTACCCATTTTGAAACATAGTCAACAACAAGTAAAATGTACAAGAAATCAAAAGAAGAGGGAAAAGGGCCCATGAAGTCAATACCCCAGACATCAAAGATGTCACAGTATAGGATAGGTTGCTGAGGCATTTCCTGTTTCTTGGTGATCATTCCTCCTGACTTCTGGCAGCTCTCACAAACAGAGTATGTTCGCCAAGAGTCTTTGAAAATGGAGGGTCTGTACAACCCTGAGTCCAACACCTTTCTTGCTGTTCTTTGAGGTCTAAGATGTCCTCCCACAACTGAATTGTGGCAAAACTGCAATATGGATGGGATCTCTTCATTAGGGACACATCTTCTGATCACTTGATCATTACAGAACTTCCATAAGTAAGGGTCGTCCCACACATACTGCTTGGCAACGCTCTTGATCTTGTCCCTTTGAATTTTTGATGCATTTGTTGGGAAAACTCCTGCAACCGAAAAATTAACCAAATCAACATACCAAGGTACATGTGATGTGGACAACTCTAAGAGTTGTTCATCAGGGAAATCATCTTTGAGGGGAATGAGTTCAGGGACTCCCTCTATTCAACTTAAATGGTCTCTTACCAAGTTTTGTGCTCCACTTCTATCTTTAATCTCCAAGTCAAATTCTTGAAGTAAGAGCATCCACCTTATTAGCCTTGGTTTATAATCTGTCTTTTTTAGCAAAAACTTCAAAGCAGAATGATCAGTGAACACCACAAATTTTGATCCTAACAGATATGATCTGAATTTATCTAATGCAAACACTATGACCAACAATTCCTTTTCAGTTGTGGTGTAATTGGATTATGCAGTGTCTAAGGTCCTAGAAGCATAATAAATGACATGAGGGACCTTACCAACCCGCTGTGCAAGGACAGCTCCCACTGCATAATTTGAGGCATCACATGTCAGCTCAAAAGGTATTGACCAATCTGGAGGTTGGATAATTGGTGTGGTGGTTAAGGATTTTTTAAGGAAGTTGAAAGCCTCCTTGCAGTCCTCATCAAAGTTGAATTCAACATCTTTTTGCAGCAGCTTCGAAAGAGGAATTGCAATCTTGGAGAAATTCTGGATGAACCTCCTGTAAAATCCTGCATGGCCCAAAAAAGAACGAACCTCCCTTACACATGAGGGGTAAGAAAGCTGTGAAATAACATCCAATTTTGCAGGATCAACCTCAATGCCTTTTTCAGAGATTATGTGGCCTAGAACTACACCCTGCTCTACCATGAAATGGCATTTCTCAAAGTTAAGTACAAGGTTAGTTTTAATACACCTCTTCAAGACTTTTTCTAAATTGACTAAACATGCATGAAAGGATGTGCCATAAACTGTGAAGTCGTCCATGAAGACCTCTATGCAATGCTCCACTAAATCAGAAAAAATACTCAACATGCATCTCTAGAATGTGCTAGGAGCATTACATAGGCCAAAAGGCATTCTTCGATAAGCGAAGGTGCCAAAGGGACATGTAAATGTGGTTTTATCCTGGTCTTGAGGGGCAATACATATTTGGAAATAACCAGAGTAACCATCTAAAAAGCAATAGTGGGACTTACCTGCCAATCTTTCAAGCATTTGATCAATGAAGGGTAGTGGGAAGTGGTCTTTCCTTGTTGCCTGGTTCAGCCGCATGTAGTCTATGCAGACTCTCCAGCTGTTCTGGACTCTGGTAGGTATCATTTCATTCCTGACCACAGTAAGTCCAGATTTCTTTGGGACGACTTGCACAGGGCTAACCCAGGTGTTATCAGAGATTGGGTATATGATCCTAGCTTGAAGCAACTTGGTGACTTCCTTCTTCACCACATCTAGGATGATGGGATTCACCCTCCTTTGAGGTTGTCTCACCGGTTTAGCATCCTCTTCCAACAAAATTCTGTGCATGCACATGGAGGGGCTAATTCCTGGTATATCAGCAAGTGTCCACCCAATGGCTCTTTTGTGCTTCTTGATCACTTCTAGTAACTTCTCCTCTTGATCACTATCAAGCTTGGTGGAAATGATAAATGGGAGCTTTTCATTTGGTTCCAAATAGACATACATCAGATGCTCCGGTAGAGGCTTTAACTCCAATGTGGGAGGTTGCTCTATAGAGGGAAGTGATTTAGCATTTTTATTTGACAAAATCTCTGCAACATTCAAATGAAAGGGGTTAGATTCAACTGTATTTGCTAAATCCAATACTTCACATTCTACCCCTATGGAATTATCAACTTCATCAACATTAAAAATTGCAGAACTTTCATTCAAATAATCAAAATTTTCAGCACAAGTATCATACAAAGAATTTTCATATGATTCATAAACAAAAGCATCTACCCAATGGAAAAAATTAAGGAAAGAATTTCTCAAAATTTTGGTCTAGCTCTCATCCACTAATGCATCAAATACATCAATATGGAAGACAAAATGTTCTTCAATTGGATGTTTCATGGCATCCAATATGTTGAAGCGCACAATGCTCTCCCCAAATTCCATGGTGAGTGAATCGGCATGTACATCAATCTTCATTCTTGCAGTCTTCAAGAACGGTCTTCCCAAAATGATTGGTGCAGAATTTTTGAATGACTCTTCTTCTTGCATGTCAAGGATGTAGAAGTCAGCTGGAAAGATGAGGTCATTCACCTTCACTAACACATCTTCAACAAGTCCAGCTGGATGTGTTGTGCTACTATTGGCCAACTGAATTACTACACCTGTGGGCTGCAAGGGACCAAGAGATAGAGAGGAAAAAATAGACAATGGCATAACATTAATGGATGCTCCTAGATCTAACATGGCATTGTCTATCCTATTATTACCAATGATGCATGGAATAGTAAATGTTCCTGGGTCTTTACACTTCTCAGGCATTGTGGTTCTCTGTTTGTCAAAAGTGCAGAAACATTCCTACCCATGTTGACCCTCTCATTACCCTTCAGACGCCTTCTATGTGTACACATATCTTTTAAGAACTTGGTGTACTTGGGTATTTGTTTAATTGCCTCCAGCAAGGGTATATTCACCTCAACCTTTCTGAAGGTGTCCAAGATTTCTTTGTCACTCTCCTCAGCTTTCTTACTTGGTTTGGTGACCATAACCCTTTGAGGAAAATGTGGTGGAATTGCCCTTTTAGCTTCTTCTACCACTTCTTGAGTGGTGGGTGCATTTTCTTCCTCCCTTTCATCAACCAAGGTGCATGGGATCTCCTTCTCCCTAGGCATTTCAGGCTCTTGCATTACCTTCCTAGACCGTAGAGTAATTACACTGAAATTCTTTGGGTTTGTGACTGTCTGTGCTGGGAGGTTTCCTGAACCTTGGGACTGAATTTGATTTATAGAGGAAGCCAACTGTCCCATCTGGTTCTCAATTGTTCTGATACTGGCCTCTGTTCGCTGTTGAAAGTTAATGTTGCTCATGGCCATCTGCTTCACAAGCTCCTCCAATGAAGGCTCATTCTTCTGACAGGAAGAGGCTTGGGATGAGGATGCTTGCTGCTGTTGGTGGGGCTATTGCCCATGTTATTGATCATTCCATTGGCGGGGCTGATGTGGCCTGCCTTGACCAGCTTGGTAGTTGTTGCTTTGCTGATTTTGCTGGTTGGAATTTCCTCCCCACCTCAAGTTTGGATGATTTCTCCAGCCTGGGTTATACCGGTTTGAAGAAAGATCCCAGCTTAGTTGTTGTTGCGGCTGCTGAAAAGGAAATTTGTTAGTGTAAATATTTGTAGCATAGGCTTGGGGGTTACCTTCAGGAGTGTCTGACTCCTGCAATGTAGGGCAGCTGTTTGTGTAATGATCTGCAGCTAAGCATATTCCACAAAGCGTAGCTGGAACTGGTGGTGGAGGTGTTGTAGAGACAACACTCTTTTGCATTGCAGCTAATTGCTTTACCATGGAGGCAAGCTCATCAATGTTGTGCTCCAATTTGTTTGGTTCTGTAGCTTGAACTTCATGCACACCTCTAGTAACACACGAATTCTGTCTAGTTGCAAATTGCTGGGAGTTGGCAGCCATGTTTTCTATCAAGTTCTTGGTTGCCACAGGGGTCTTGTCTACCAAGGCTCCTCTACTCGCTGCATCGATCATACTCCTATCCATTGGGTGTAATCCCTCATAGAAGTACTGGATCAGTAATTGATCGCTGATTTGGTGGTGGGGGCAGTTGGCACATAGTCTTTTGAACCTCTCCTAGTATTCATAGAGAGTTTCTCTTTCTAGCTGTCTAATTCCACAAATTTCCTTTCTTATGGATGCGGCTCGGGAGGCTGGAATGAACTTCTCTAGAAAGAGTCTTTTGAGGTTGTCTCAACTTGTAATAGATCCGGGAGGAAGGTAGTAGAGCCAATCCTTCGCGGTGTCTATTAATGAGAAAGGGAAAGCCTTCAATTTGACATGCTCCTCCGGAACACCTTGAGGTCTTATGGTGGAACATACAATGTGAAACTCCTTCAAGTGTTTGTGAGGGTCTTCACCTGCAAAACCATGGAATTTAGGTAGAAGGTAAATTAATCCAATTTTTAAAACAAAAGGGGCGTCCACATCTGGATATTGGATGCACAATGTTTGGTATGTGACATTCGGTGCAACTAGCTCCTTAAGAGTCCTCTCATCACCTGCCATTGCTCCAAAACTAGAGTCAAGTGAGAATGTAGAAGAGTAAACAAAAATTGGTGTCACAGATTGCAAAGATGCAGTAGGAAATGATGATGGTTCAGAGTGTTCAGAGTAATCAGAGTGATCCCTATGTGTTCTAATGTTCCTATGAAAAGTCTTATCAATCTCCTGGTCTAATGGATACAAATCTCCAGGTTTGATCGGGTCATGCACTAGATATCAACTAACTAAATTGAAAGCAAATTGAGTAAATGAAATAACAAGAACAATTTGAAATCTCTCTGCAGAATTCTACAGAATTATGCAGCAAAAGTGCAGAAAATAGAGTATATTGCAGCAAAGTGAGTGCAGAAAATTGAAAGTGAGTAATTGAAAAATTGCAGCACTCGAATGAAGGAAATGATGTAGAAAATCTTGCAACAACAATGCAGAAACAAACCAAAAAAATTCGTATGACTATCAACATAATACAAACACTCAAAAATGAAACAAACACACTAACATGCAAAACACAAAAATAGAGCACCAATCATGTTCAACATAAGTTTAGCACCAAAAAGTCCCTGGCAACGGCGCCAATTTGATGGCACTAGTTTTTGCTACTCGTTATGCACAAAGATTATCGTTAATCCTCATAAAAAATGCAAAGAAATGAATGCAGTACTAGGGTGTGATGAATCCACTTTTTATTATATTTTTACTTACCTTTTTGGTGCTTCTTGATAGAAAAAATGGACTTAGATAGTGCAAATAATATAGAAATTACATTTTGAGTAAATATCATAGGTTTATTAATTTTTGGTTAATTTGCATTTAATTACATAGATATAGATTGCAATTTTAATTATCTTAATAATTTTTGCAGAGTCCCCAAGTTAATTTTGAGAAATCTTGGCCCTTGGATGAAAGTTGCCCCCAAAGTAGCCACTTTTAGGAGCAAAAGTGGCAACTACAGCAAGTCTGGGCATTAAAGGTTCCAAAGTAGCCACTATCAAGCCCAAAAGTGGCAACTCCAGAAGCTCCAGGGACGCCAATTTTGAAGCATTTCTGCGCGTGGACACTATTGGCTCTCATAGTAGCCACGCGCACCAAAGTAGCCACTTTCAGCACAAATAGTGGCAACTCCAGAGAAGTGGCACCCCTTCCATCCTGCGCGTGGACACTTTCAAGGCCCAAAGTGGACACTTTCAAAGGCAAAAGTGGACACTTTGGTGATATGTCATCCACTATAAATAGATTTTAGGAATTAGGGTACGAGACTTTTTGACATTTTTTACACAATTTTCCTTTGTCAAATTGGGATAATTTCTTACGACATTGGAGTCTTGGGTGACAGCCAAGGGTCCTCTATAGGTTTTAATTTCCAATTTCTCTTTTGATTTTTGTTGAATTTACATTAATGATGTTTACGTTCTTGCATTTCTTTCTCTCATTTGTGAAGCCTATCCATATGGAGGGCTAAACTTTCTTGTAATTCCTAGTCAATGCACATGAATCTTGAATTCTTCGGATTAATTGCAATACAAATCTTTCTTTCCTTGAATTTATTAACCTCAATCTCTGAATGAAATGGAATTTGCATGAAGGGAACATTGCTTAATGAACCCTAATTTACCTAATGAAATTCTAAATCAAAATTGCTTAATTTTGATTAATCCTTGAGGTTGCTTAATCTTAGGGATAGAGATTGGAGCCCATTAAGATGCTTAATTTTAATTGGGATGTTAAAGTTAGTCTTCGCTTATTAGATTAACTTAATTCAAGGGGAAGAAAGGGGATTATTGAATCATTTGAAAGAATAATGATAGAACTCATTGCTTGACTAGGGATTACTCATTTTAATTGATTGAATTTCATTAAATTTACATTTCATTCTTGATTAAAATCCGAAAATTGACAAACCTTCCCCCAATTTACTTGCTTTAAAATACATGTTTACACTTGTTCGATGTATGTTCCCAACCAAAAATTTCTTGGAGACGACCTAGGATAACACCCTAGTACTGCATTCATTTCGTTGCATATTTGATGAGGATTAACGACAATCTTTTGCATGACGAATAGCTAAAATTCATTTCATCAGGGTGTTGTCCTAGGTCGTCTCCATGGAATTTTTGGTTGGGAACATACATCGATTAAGTGTAAACATAGATTTTAAAGCAAGTAAATTGGGGGGAGGTTTGTCAATTTCCAGATTTTAATCAAGAGAAAAATGTAAACTAGTGAAATTCAATCAATTAAGAAGAGTAATCCCTAGTCAATCAATGAGTTTTATCCCTATTCTTTCAAATGATTCAATAATTCCCTTTTCTTCCCTTGAATTAAGTTAATCTAACAAGCGAAAATTAACTTTAGCATCTCAATTAAAATTAAGCAATCTTAATGGGCTCCAATCTCTATCCCTAAGATTAAGCAATCTCAAAGATTAATCAAAATTAAGCAATTTTGGATTAGAATTTCGTTTGGGTAATTTAGGGTTCATTAAGCAATGTTCCCCTTATGTAAATTTCATTTCATTCAGAGATTGGGGTTAATAAATCCAAGGAAAGAAAGAGTAATATTGCCATTAAACCCAAGAATTCAAGAACCATATGAGTTGACTAGGAATTACAAGAAAATTTAGCCCTCCATATGGATGGGCTTCACAAATGAAAGAAGGGAATGCAGAAATGTAAATAACATTAATGTAAATTCAATGAGAATCAAAGGGAAATTGAAAATTAAAACCTATAATGGACCCCCTGGCTATCACCTAAGGCTCCAAAGCTCTGGAAAGAAAAATGTCCTAATTTAGCAAAGAGAATGAAAAGAAAAATAAAATGTTCAAGTCCCCATACCCTAATTCCTAAAATCTATTTATAGTGAAGGACATGTTAGCAAAGTGCCCACTTTTGCCTTTGAAAGTGTCCACTTTGGCTCTTGAGAGTGTCCACGCGCATATACGTTGGCTTGCAAGTTCTCTGGAGTTGCCACTTTTCATGCTGAAAGTAGCTACTTTGGATGTGCGTAGCCACTATGAAATGCAATAGTGTCCACGCGCATCTTGCTTCCCAAGTGGCATCCCTGGAGCTTTTCGGAGTTGCTACTATGAAGGTTGAAAGTAGCTACTTTGGACCCTTTAATGCCCAAACTTGCTGTAGTTGTTACTTTTGCTCCTGAAAGTGGCTACTTTGGAGTCAACTTTCATCCAAGGGCTAAGATTTTTCAAAATTAGCTTGGGGACTCTGCAAAATTATCAAGATAATTAAAATTGCAATCTATATCTATGTAATTAAATGCAAATTAACCAAAAATTAATAAACCTATGATATTTACTCAAAATGTGATTTCTGTATTATTTGCACTATCTAAGTCCATTTTTTTCTATCAAGGAGCACCAGAAAGGCAAGTAAAAATATAATAAAAGGTGGATTCATCAGTAATGTAACTCCTAAACTACTTGACAAGGATAGGCTTAGAAAGTTTTGATCTGATGTGAAGCATTATATTTGGGATGAACCTTATCTCTTTAAGATTTGTGGGGACAATATGATTAGGAGGTGCGTTTCAAAGAGTGAGGTTAATGACATTCTCAACCATTGCCATTCTAGGGAGGTGGGAGGTCATTGTGGCCCGTCGAAAACCGCTCATAAGGTTCTGCAGTGTGGTTTTTATTGGCCTACTTTGTTTAAAGATGCTCATTTATATGTTAAGTCATGTGATAGGTGTCAAAGAAGTGGAAATATATCTAGGAAACATTAAATGCCTCTTCCTAATATCTTAATTTGTGAATTATTTGATGTTTGGGGCATAGACTTCATGGGGCCTTTCCCCAAATCCATGCATAATGAATATATATTAGTAGCTATTGATTATGTTTCCAAATGGGTAGAAGCTGTAGCATTACCCACCAATAATACTAGAGTTGTGATTAAATTTTTAAAGAAAAATATTTTCACTAGATTTGGAACCCTTAGGGCTATTATTAGTGATGGAGGCACCCATTTTTCTAATAAACAATTTGAAGCTCTTTTAACAAAATATGGTGTCACCCATAAGGTGACCACTCCTTATCATCCCCAAACTAGTGGGCAAGTTAAGATATCTAATAAGGAATTGAAAAGAATTTTAGAGCACACTGTTAACAACTCCAGGAAAGATTGGTCTCTGAAACTAGATGATGCACTCTGGGCCTATCTCACTGCTTTTAAAACCCCTATTGGTATGTCTCCTTATCGTTTGGATTTTGGTAAAGCATGTCACTTACCAGTTGAGCTTGAACACAAGGCCTACTGGGCTTTGAAGTTCCTAAACTTTGATTCACAAGTCACAGGTGAAAAGAGATTGTTGCAGCTCAATGAATTGGATGAATTGCATTTTGAAGCATTTGAAAATGGCAAGTTATACAAGGAGCGTACCAAGAAGTGGCATGATAAACACATTTATCATAGGAGTTTCCAGGCAGGTGATAGGGTTCTAATCTATAACTCTCAATTGCGACTATTTCCTGGAAAACTGAAATCCAGATGGTATGGCCCCTACAATGTGGTCAAAGTTCTCCCATATGGAATACTAGAAGTGTCCAAGCATGGAGAAGAACCTTTCCGTATCAATGGGCTGAGAGCGAAGCTGTACATAGATAATGTAACCCTTCCTGGTCACACGATAACACTTGACTAGCCCAGGCAAGATGTCAGGCTCGCGACATTAAACAAGCGCTTCCAGGAGGCACCCTGCGTTATGTTTCTTTATTATTTTACTTTTATTTATTTATTTTATTTTATTTTAAGTTTTCATTTATTTATAATGAAGTGGGTAAACAACACATGCACAACCGTGCTTTCATACAGCACGACTGTGCATAATGGAAACATGGTGTGCCTCACTTAAACACGCCCATGCTAGAAAAGGTTGTTTGGGCGTGCTCCCATTAAACAAGCACGACTGTGCTTAGTTATGCACGGCCGTGCATCTGTGCGGGATTTGAAAAATAAAAGGGGGAAGGGGTGCACAGTTAGTGAACGCCCTTTGTCCCCTACACAGAAAAAGCACTCCGCACACTCTTCTCATTTCTGCTTCTCTTCTATAATTTTGGATTGCATTCATATCCAGGTACGTGTTTATTCTTATTAACTGTTTGTATTTGATGCTATTTTGGTACGAATCCTTCTCCCTATGCTTTGCCCTTTGAATTTTTTTTGCCTCTGTATGAGAAGCACGGCCGTTCATATGAACAACACGACTGTGCATATGAACTAGGGTTCTAACACGGGCGTGCTTATCATATGCATGGGCATGCTTAAATTACAAGCACGACTGTGCTTATCATGAGAACAGTCGTGCATGTGCACCAGACTGACCACCTCTCTATATTACAATTCTTTTTTATGCAGAGAATGCCTCCTAAAAGAGCTCATGAAGGCACCTCCACTGCACCAACAGCGTACGAGATCCAATTTTGAGGTGACCCACGTGTAGTAGAAGGATACCGCAAGCGCTTGGACATGTTACTAGGATTCGAGTTCCTTCCTACATGCTATCTAGACGAGAATGTTCTTCAAGAACATGGTCTATGGGAGGACGTCTCTAGATACATTGCAGGCATAGGATGGGAGGGCGTCCAGGCTGTGCGAGTATCAGCATACAGGGAGCCAGTCTTGGAGTTCCTGAGCTCTGTCACATACACCGACAACTTGCGGGTGCGCTTCCACATGACCACCCAACGCGACATGACTTTGGTACAATTTAACGTCCACTGCCGATTCGAGATCGAGGAATCAGTCCAGACGCAGGCATACAGAGAGGCATTGGTCGAGATTCCCTCAGGCTATTCTAAGGACACAACATGGCAGGAGATTATCGGCACTCGTGACATTTATAGGGCTCGACTCACGAAGAGCACAGCCATTCAAGATCCAGCTTTACGGGTAGTCCACAGGTGGCTTGTGCATTCTATTTTTGCACGCAGCCAGAGCACAGGTAATGTTAGCTCTCATCACCTGTTCATTTTATGGTGCATGCTTCACCAACGCCGCGTCAATGCAGGGCAATTTCTTCTACTATCATGCAAGGGCCTAGGAACGCGTTTGAGCACCGTGAAGACTGGCTACATCGGTGTTGGGTCCTTCATCTCTCGCCTCGCCCTCAACCTTCAGCGAGAACACTGGAGAGACATGAGGATCGTTGAGATGACCCCACTGACTGCAGACACATTCTACCAGATGGGCATATTAGTTCGAGCAGGAAATGGGGAGTTTATACTTGCCCCACCCCATGCGCCCGCCAGAGAGGATGGTGAGTTTCATGACGCTCCAATGGAGCCACCCTCATCTCCTGCTCCTGCTCGCCATCCAGATCTACAGCAGTTGCACTAGCATATTGATGAGAGGATGGATAGGTACGAGACTCAACTGGCTAAGTATTCTACATCAGTCCATCAGCGCCTTGACCAACAGGAGACCCAGATTGCAGAGCTGCTCCGCTTGTTCCAGCATCATTTCCCCCCTCCCCAGTGACTTATGAGTTTCATTATTTCCTTTATATCTTTTCTTTTCTGTCTTTTCTTTTATTTTATTTCAATTCATGTACTTGAACTCTAGTTTCTTTATATAGTTGTTACTGTAAGCTGGTCTAGTACTTGGGTATTTTGTCTCCATCATTGCAAATATTCAGAGGTCAACACTATGAGCATTATCAAACGCCCGATTCCACCAGGCAGTATTTTTCCTTTTTCTCTTATCCTTATTTTTTTTTTAAACATAGAGGACCATGTTTTGTTCTAAGTATGGGGGAGTAGTACCTAATTATGTGATTGATATTACATGTTCTTAAGTGAAGTGTCTATGCTATCTTTGTAATAAATTAAAACTTTTTCCCTCATGGAACCCAATTTTTCCAGATAGAAAAGCATGTTGAGTAATTGTTATTGGCATTATACTTTCATTAGGAAACTAATAATTAGTTAGATTCTTATTGTTATACTCTACATTAAACTTTAACCCACAGATGTGAGTTTTGAGCCTTAAAAGGGGATTCCTATCTTAATGCAATTGTACCCCTTTTTCTCATTGTTTTGTGTGATTATCTCTTTAGGATTTGTGCTCTAAAACTTGATTTGGAACCGACTTAAGACTTCTCTTTTTAATTGCATGTTTTAATGTGATTGAGGCATAATAGGATTTTTATTCTTAGCCTTCAGCATGTTTGAGATACAACTAGTTGCCCACTTTGAGCTTTATTAATTTTCTTGGTCCCTTGCATTAAATTTATAAAAATATTTTGATGACCTTGAGTTTATGAATGGAGCAATTGAGTTGTTGAATTATTTGATAAATTCTTCTCTATATCTCTCATGTGCAGAAAGAAAGAAAGAAAGTAAAAATAAAATAAAAAAATAAAATAAATAAAATAAAATAATATGTAAATAAAAGAAAAGAAAAGAAAAAGAGTTATATATGATTGAAAGGAGAGAAGAGTAAAGATATTATTCACGTACAAAAATATAAAAATTACTTTAAGAGTTTCATTTGTAAACTTTGGGGATGTTTGGAATTGTTATAATTTATTACCCCTTTGTATATTCCCTTTCTTTCATTTATCTCACCTCAATTATTATGACCCCTTGGCCACATTATAACCTGAAAAAGACCTCATGATTTTTACTTGCATTTAATTGATTTAGTGGAGAGTCGATTTATAGTCAAGCCTATGGTAGTACACTTTTCTTATAGAGAACTGAGTGATATCTCATTTTGTCCCATAGTGAGAGAGGAAAGTAGAGTACCTTAGTTTGATGTTTGAGTGAAAAGTATAGAAGAATAAGATTCTAATTGGGAATCCTTTTGATTGCTTATGCTCAGTAATATTGCTTTTGTTGCTCTCTTTATCTTCTTTATCTTGGGTTCCTTAGGAGGTATTATGTTTTAAGTTATTTTGTTATTCTCTTAACTATCACTTTGCTTGAGGACAAACAAACAGATAAGTATGGGGGAGTTGATAAGTCTGTAATTAGGCCCTCTTTTATAACCCATTTATTCATATTTGACATTTATTTGAATTGGGTTTTACACTAATTTAGTTGTTAATTGAGCAATTTAATATAAAGAGGCCACGGGTAGATTTTGGGTACATTTTGGACCCAAATGAATGGGTTTTAATGCCTTACAGCAATAAGCACGTCCAGTGAAGCACGAGGGTGCTTCGATGATATGCACGACCATGCTGCACCATCATGCACGACTGTGCTGCACCATCATGCACGACCGTGCTGCACCATTGATGGAACGATTTTTTTCGCTACTCGTTATGCACAAAGATTGTCGTTAATCCTCATCAAATATGCAAGATATAAATGTAATACTAGGGTGTTGTCCTAGGTTATCTCCAAGGAACTTTTGGTTGGGAACATACATCGAACAAGTGTAAACATATATTTTAAAGCAAGTAAATTGGGGGGAGGTTTGTCAATTTCCAGATTTTAATCAAGAACAGAATGTAAACTAATGAAATTCAATCAATTAAAAAGAGTAATCCCTAGTCAATCAATGAGTTCTATCCCTATTCTTTCAAATGATTCAATAATCCTCTATTTTTCCCCTGAATTAAGTTAATCTAACAAGCGAAAATTAACTTTAGTATCCCAATTAAAATTAAGCATCTTAATGGGCTCCAATTCTCTATCCCTAAGATTAAGCAATCTCAAAGATTAATCAAAATTAAGCAATTTTAGATTAGAATTTCGTTGGGTAATTTAGGGTTCATTAAGCAATGTTCCCCTCATGCAAATTTCATTTCATTCAGAGATTGGGGTTAATAAATCCAAGGAAAGAAAGAGTAATATTGCCATTAAACTCAAGAATTCAAGAACCATATGAGTTAACTAGGAATTACAAGAGAATTTAGCCCTCCATATGGATGGGCTTCACAAATGAAAGAAGGGAATGTAGAAACGTAAGCAACATTAATGTAAAATCAAAGAGAATCAAAGGGAAATTGGAAATTAAAACCTATAATGGATCCCTGGCTGTCACCCAAGAATCCTAAGCTCTGTAAAAATGCTCCAAAAGTGGCAAAAGAATCTAAGGAAAATGAATCCCCGTACCCTAATTTCTAAAAGTCTATATATACTAAGTCTGACATGGCCCCATAGTGATCACTCTGTAAAACAAGAGAGTAAACACGCGTAGCAACTTTAGCTTTTTCCCTTTCTGGAGTGAATACTCTCATTTTTTAGAGTAAACACGCGCAAGGCACTTCCTTCTAGGTGTCTCTGGAGTGATTACTCCCATTTCTGAGAGTGTTTACGCGCAGGACACTTGGGGTCTGGGGCTTCTGGAGTGATCACTCTGATATCTGAAAGTGGTTACTCTGGCCTATCCCTTGAAACCAGCTCCCTGGAGTGATTACTCTGGTATCTGATAGTAGTTACTCTCAGTTCATATTTTTTTTTCAAAGAGCCAAAAATTCATGAAATTTGTCTAGAATTACCTGCACAATTATTCAAATGATCAAAATTGCAAAATATATTCACAAAAATTAATGGAAATAAGACAAAAATTAAGAAAGCTATTGTTTTCTACCTAAATAAGATTTTAATGTTATTTACAACCTCTAAGTCTATTTTTTTCTATTAAAACTTTATAAAAACCAAACAAAATATCTATAAAGTGTGGATTCATCACAACCCCAAACTTAGACTTTTGCTTGTCCTCAAGCAAACTAAAACTTAAGAAAATTGAAGGTAAAGGGTTGGATTTATCCAAAAATTTTCTCAAAGATTTCCATTCCAATCTTAGACTCCAATTAGCACTTCCAATATTTTCAAAATTATGGATCCATTCAACAAAACAATCACACTCATATCATCTATTTTCATGCAAAATCCCACTAAACCGAAACAAAAGTCCAGCAAGGTTTCATGCATTCCACACAATGCAAAGAAATCATCCAGCTCACAGTATAGTGTTTCACTCTCACTCATTAATATTGTAGGCTCAGTGTTTCTCTCAATTCATGCATTTTGCCTCACCCTACCATATGCTTGCCCATATTCTCAATCTCCTTTGCCTAGATACAATGAACCACCTATCATAAGGGCTTTGTTGGTCACAAATGTGGTTAGGTTAGGTTCAATTTTTGATCAAGGAATGGCAAAAGCTCAAGTGGGTTTTTAAGAAATGAAAATTCTTTTGAGTGAATGAGCACAATAACTAGAATGGAATGCACTAAAGGATGCAATTTATGAGGTTTAGGCATTCTTTCGTCATTCATTTTTTTTATTTTGCCTTATGTGGAACTTCTTTTTCTATCAAAAAGACTTGCTGTATTTTTCTTTTCCTTTTTCCTCCATTCCTTCATTTTATTATTATTTTTTTTTCTCGATTCGTTGGACTTTGGCAATCATTCTTTTCTTCAAATTCAAGCATTTTTTTTTTTGACATGTAATTTGGACATGTATAATGCTCACCACCCCAAACTTAAGATCTTGCTTGTCCTCAAGCAACTACAGTCACAATTAGCACCCCAAACTTAGTTTCTTGCAATCATTCTTGACGCAACTCAAAATAAATACCTCTCTTAAGGGAAGGAAACTATGTTGGCAGGCTAAGTTTAGCAAAAGAAGGGAGTGTAGAACAAAGGAAATTTGGTGGGGGGTGTTCTAGGGTGGATATGTGCAAAGAAGGCCTCAATCATCTAGATGAAAAATTGTACAATGCATATTTAATTAAGAAACATGGCAAGTTCTAGAAGATGAATGCAAAAGTACATGTAATGTGCACACAAAAAAGAATTTTAAGGCCCAATTCTGTACCATGGTAAAAGATGATAATTTCGTAGCAACATGTGAATACAGTTCACCTTACAGGAAACTATGTTCAGTATGGTAAGAACGATAATTATTGACAAAACAGAGAATGATTGAGTTGAATAGGAAGTGCGATCAGAATATAAAATCAGAATTAGAAAACTAAATTTCATTAAAAATAAAAAGTAAAGAAACAAAGAGGTTGTTTTTGTATTTTATCTATGAACTATGCAGGAAAAATAGACTAAACAATGTGAAACAGAGGCAAAGAGATCACCCCCCTTTCAGATTCACACTCAGAGATCAATTTCATGCTCCTCTTGATGTTACTGAGGGCATTCTCTGCACAAAGACGCACAAGGGATTCATCATAGAGTATAAGAATAGAATTTAGACTGCAAATAGTATATATATAAAAGCGTCAAAGAGTGTTCAAGGGGTGATGCATGAAAATAAAGGGGAAAATAGTACTAAAGATGATAATTACAATGAAAGTAGTATTTACTAAATACAAGGAAATGAGCTAGAAATTGCAGAAATATAAATGACAGAAAGAAAAGCAAAGCTATATAAGATCTTCATTTGAGCTGGAGGATGAAAGATTGTCATCATTCTCATCATCATCCTCTTCCTCCTCTGAAGAACTGGAGCTGTTATCCTTCTCAGTTGCAGGTGCATGGGTAGTGGTGAATGGAGGTAAATCCTGGTTAACTGCTGCTCTAAGGAAAAGGGCAGTGAAGGTAGGGGCATCATAAATTTGTTCTGATGTCATGCCCAGCTTCTTTCCTATATTGAGGGACATAGTTTCCAGGAGGGTCAACATGGATTTCTGGCCAGCATGGATTGCATCCTGCCTCAGTGCTATTTGCCAGACCTGTTCTCTAAGATTCAACTGGCTTCTCTTCCTATATTCAGCAGGGAGGGAGAGACCTGGGTCAGCAGACTTCTTCTTAGCATTGAAAAGATCTTTCACTATGGCAGTAGTGATAGGAGGGGCAGCTTTGACTCTCTGCTGATATTCACCCATGTCTACTCCAGCATCCTGGCAGAGCATGGTGATGATGGAAGGAAAAGCAAGGGAGTCCCTTTTGGTGCTTAAGATGCTCATGATGAAGTTGCTTATAATGTCTCCCACATAGATTGGCATACCAGTGAGGATGGCATATAGAAGCTCAGCTCTTTTGACAGCCAATGTGGAGGAATGGCGTACTGGCATGAAGGAGCTTAGCAGGAAAATGCTCCACACCTTGGTTGGTGGGAGGAGGTATTTGGTGGTCAGATTCTTTGGCATGAGCTGCATGTCAAACTCCCAATTTTCTCCTGGTTTACAGATGGCCTGGAGTATGGGCTTGTAGTCCTTCTCTTCTAGATAGCTGAATGTAGTGAAATCAAGCTGTCCAGCTCTCCTCTCCACTGGAGGTATGTTCAGAACCCTCTGAATGTTAGATGGAGAAAAATCAATTTCTACACCTCTTACCATAGTGTGCCGAAGGGCCAGCTGGTCTCCTTTTACCCTCATTGCATTAGCATAAAATTCTTGGGTGATCTCCTTCCACCCATTTCCAGCACAAGAGGTAAACAGATCCCAGCCCCTCCTCTGAATTTCCTCCTGAAATTGAGTATAGGTGCCCTCCTGGATCTCAAAGTTACGATCTTGCACTATCTGCCTTCGCAGGATGTTGGTTCTGAAATATTCTTCATGAGCTAATGAGCGAAACCTCGGGTCATGTGCAGGAGGGGGTCTGGATGATGAAGCTCCAGCAGTTTTGGCTCTCTTGGCTCTAGGGGTGGTCTTCCTGGGTGTATTAGCCATGTTGCTGCAGAGTCACAGTTTAAGTGATGTCAGAGTGGGCACTGTGAGGTGTTGTGCTGCCAAAGTGTTCACTATGCAGAATGACAGTAACTACTTTGGACACAGGGCAGCAACAATTTATGCAGAAAGGTTAAAACATATCAGTTCAAAAGGGCAAACTTAACAAGAAATAGTGTGTAGAACTGCTGCTGCATGTGTGGTGGCAGATATACTATACATATGCAGTAAAGAACATGGCAAAATGATGATCATGGCACACAGTAATCACTCTAGAATCTAGTCCTGACAGGTATGATGCAGCAGATTGCAAAAATAACTAGGCTAAGCATGTGGATGAAGGTTCAGAGTGAGTATACATGCTTCAGAAATTGTACACACAGTCAGTGAATGCATTTGAGCATGAGAGTGAACAGATAGTGTTATGCAGTGTATGATTATGCAGATTGTCAGCAACATGAAAGAGGTGCTTAAGGGTGATTTAATGTGTATCATAAAAGTGCAGCAATGATAACAATCTATCACATTCAAGACAGCAAAGAATCCCAAAATATCACATTGTGGTGGGGGAGGTGCAGACAAAATGGTTACTTGTGTTCATAGCAATGATCACTATAGGGCTTAATTGCTGTTAAAATAACTAGGATAGCACAAGGGAACTGTGTAATTAGTAGTGAATTCAGGAAATGCATCAAAAATTAAAAATTACACATCCTAGTTGAACTATGTAAATATCAACACAGCAGAACACTCAAAGTGAAAACTATTGCAAATGGGAGTGGTTACTCCTAAGGTAACACTTCTTAATTCAGCAGAACAATAAGATGAAATGCCCCCTTCATCTTTCAATCATCTAAACATCCAATTAATAACTGCAGCAAGTTAACAATTTCAATTCAAAAGGTCCAAATGCAGAATATACAAAGTGAGCACTCTGGGCGCATAGGGCAATTACCCTAGGGTTTAAGATGTCGAAAGTGCAGCAATTAAACGCAAGTGACTGGTCCATTAAGTCTCAAATGCAGAAATATTGATGGAATGACAGATTAAAACACCCAATTGCAGTCCAAGAAGTTGCGAAATTGAAATCCCTAATTTCATAGCAAGAGCCCTAATTCCAGGAATTAAAAGTTAAAAATTACCTGATTTGGATGTGCAAGGTGCAAAACAGATGTGAGCAACTGAACCTTTGGGGCAATGAATCAAATACGAATGGAGGAGGGGGATGAATTTGAGAATGGCAGTGAGAATTGTTCAGAACTGGAGTGAGAGTGTGTGAGAGAGTGAGCACTATATATATATATGGGGCCAGAGTGGTTACTCTCAAAAGTTAATAGTGAACACGTGCACAAGGTTTTGGTGCAAATGAGCTGGGCGTGTTCACTCTGCTTTTTAAGAGTAAACACTCCAGAGGCATTTAAGTTCAAAAAGAGGAATAAGTCTGCGCGTGTTTACTACCAACTTTACAAGAGTAAACACTCTAGAGGCTTCTAAGATCAAGGTGAGTAAAAAGCTCTGCGCGTGTTTACTGTCAACTTTTGAATAGTAAACACTCCAGAGGCTTCAGGGTGAAAGTGGGTAAAAAGCTCTGCGCATGTTTACTGCCAACTTTTCAATAGTAAACACTCCAGAAGCTTCACTCTGGGCGTTGTGCTAAAAAGCTTGGGAGTGTTCACTATGATTTTTAAGAGTAAACACGCGCAGCACCTTGGGCTTACATGCAATGAAAGTAATCACTATTAAATGTGAGAGTGTTCACTACAGAGAGTGAAAATGCAAGTTAGAATTGAAAGTGATTACTTTTGTTCAGAAAAGTGCTTACTTTCATGATGATCTTTTGTTTTCTTACTAAGGGGATTGCCTTAAGCCTGAAAAATATTTACCATCCTGCTGCATTCAAACTTGCTTGACTTTGTGCAGCATTTAGCCCCCACAATCATGATCTCACTCTGCCAAAATGGAGATTATGCAGAAAAAACCATGTTAGTTAATGCAACAAGGTACCAAGACAAGGAAGTATCAAAATAGAGAGGCTCAAATGTAAGACCAGCATTTATGGCAAAAAAATAACTAAAAATTCTTAAGATCTTTTGTGAGTTGCCTCTCACACAGCGCTTCTTTAATGTCACTAGCTTGACGCATGAAGTGGATTACTCAGACCATAGGTTGTAGGAGAGATTTGTGCATGGTGAGTGCAGTTCAATCTCCTCAACTTCTTCCAAGGTAACTGAATTTTGCAAGAATGGCTTCAACCGATGTCCATTCACCATAAAGCTTTTGCTAGTGAAGTCACTTATGATTTCCACTGCACCATGGGAAAATACCTTCGTAACAGTGAAGGGTCCAAGCCATCTTGATTTGAGCTTTCCAGTAGGCTACAATGGGAGAAGTTAGGTTAGATTAGGTTTATGTTTTAGGGTTTTCGTTTTCTTCTTCTCTTTCTCTTCCGTTTTTACTTTTTGTTTTCCTCCATTAATGGAGGCTTAGACTTTCATTTAGTCCAAGGATTGAAAAAGGGCTGAGACACTCTTGAGGATCGGTTTCGCAATTTATTCAACAACAAATTCGGTTTCATCTCTTCCTTCTTTCCCCTTTTGCTAATTATGATTTCGAATTGAAGTTCTTCGTTTGGATTGATAATTGTGCAGTTGTTTGATTACATATTATTCGGTTGATGTATGTAATTAATTCTTGAAGGAGTGTGAATTAGATTTTCAGGATTGAGATCTAAGATTAATGGCATTGGTGAATTAAATTAACAAAAATCGATTAGGTTCTAAAGGTTTCTGAACTTTGAGCAAATTGTGTGTTAATCAAATGCATGAGGGTTCTCGTGTGAATGCTTAATTTGAATTGAGGTTTCATTCAAATTTAATGTTAATCACTAATTTGTTGGTTAATGCATCTTCTTGGAATCCGGTGAAAGAGTGGTCGTAGTTCATCTAAATTCTTGGATTAGAGTTTTAAATTCTTGTTAACTTTTTATTCTAATTAGCATTATTTTATAAATCAAACCCCACCTAAATTTATAATCGTATAACATTATCATTATTGGGAGACAACTCGGATTGCACCTCATACTACATAATTTTTATGCAATTCGATTTTTAATAATTTGTCCGAGCGTGACACTCGCGATTGTAACATCCCAATTTTCAGTCTACATGGTAGAGAGTGTTAATTATTAATTAGTGACTCTTTTGTTTGATTTTTAGTACTCTAGTTCAGTTCTTGCTACAACTGTTTAATCGTATTATGTTCCCTACTTGCACAATTATTTCTCCCAGGGTGTGTTTAGTAAATTTCGTATGTGCATGTCTATATGATTATGTGATGAAGTTACCTTGACTTAACCCAAGGTTAGTGAGATTAGCCTGGGGGCGAGATAGTCTTTTGAGTTAGATGAATGGACCCTATTTCTTTCATTCCCCTGATGATTGTTATTAATGTTACATAGTTCTTTTAATTCTTATTATTTGATTGTGTGATATGTTTTCTTAAATTTAAGTGGAACTGGATGTGTAACTTTCTTTATTTATATTGAATGTTCATTAGGTTCTAATAGTGGATGTACTTAAGTCTTCCATTATTCTGGTACCATGCACACTAAGTTAGACCATTAATGAGAGCCGTCATCTATTTTTTTTACCCTAGAAGTCACGTGTACTACAAAGGACCCAAGAGGCAAGTTTCAATCTTTCCTCATTTAGTGCTAGTAACCGAAAATTCATTCATGTCCAGGGGGGAGAATCGAATTTAATAGCCTAGGATTATAGCCCAAATTAAGTATACTTAATGCAATTCCATTGTTCCAGGTTACTCTAAATAAATACAATCACCACCTCTTGGACTGCCATATTTTGAGTGGATCTTATTTAAAAACTTTCCTTTTTTTTTATATGGTGCAATCGAAAATTTAAAGCCCCAATCCTCTTCTAGAAGGAAACTTTCCATATTCTCGGCACTTGCACATAATTGCCACCCTATTCATTAATGCACCTCATGATTTTATACCCCTCTTTAAAATAAGGTAATCAGATTTTCGTTATTTAGGTTATCAATTCCCTAGTTACTCTAATTAGGTGTAACCGAGGATGGAGTTTTATTCCTTTCCTTAATTATAAACTTTCCATATTTTCGTGCACATTTAATTAAGGTAGGTTATTAATCATAAATTAGCGAGAATCTTGTAGTTAATTAGAGAAGATGATACCCTTGCCTTTCCATTTACTCGAAGAAACCCCCCTATTTCCTCATTTAACCGCCATCAAACTCCCTTAATTAACCACCTACATTAAATACCATAGGGGAGTGAAAAGGCGCCTGCTTGATTCCCTCCACATTAATCCAATCGGTTACATGCATTTAGTGGGCGTGCCAATCAGCTTGAAACGTTCCACCTGAGGCAATTAATTCCCCAGAACCGTGCCTGACATCAACTATGTATATTCCTTCCTTAATTACCTTGTATTTATGGTAAAACCCTAGGGAGATTTGTGTGAATGCATGGCCAAAAGTGGCGCCACCTTCCATCAGAAAATTTAAGTAGCCACCCTGCATTAATTGCATGGCATTACCGAAAACAATCAATCATTCACATTATTTTGTTCCTAATAACCATGTTTTAAATTGCTTAAAACCGAGGGGCCTCTCTTGCCTCATTTAAACCATCATTAAAGTTACCTAATTTACCTCTTAACCACATTTAACCTCATGAGAAAAACAAAGGAAAAACCTACTCAACTTCCTTCTGGAGTTGACCTAGCCGCCAGCCTGCACTTAATGTACAGCCAAAAACTTAGCAACATATTTCTGGAAATTATGCTTCATTAATTGCATGCAATTATTTCCTATTTTATGGCACTGGCCACACGTCCAAGGTAGAGAGAAAGGCACCACCTTTTCACTAACCAATCAAAATAACATCACTCTTTTCAAATTGTGGGACACGAAGGGTTTGAACCTGCTTCCCTCTACAACAAACCCTAGCCTCCAACGTGCATTAATTACCCACTCTTACCTAGGTCAAACCCCTATTTCGGTTACTTCATCATGATGAATGGCGTGTGGAGATGTGTGGATCACCTACGGCTTGCTTCTTTTACACTCTGTGCATTGAATGCTCTTGAGAAGGCGCATCACCTGCACCTGGACACCATGAGACATGACTATTCAAGTGAGAAGGCGAAAGGGTGTGTCACTTCGCCTAACCTAACCCTAAAACCCTTCTTGTGCACTCACCGCCACCCTTCTTGTGTACTTGTAGGGAACGAGGGTCTCCGATCACCTTGACTGGAGGAATAGTGGGAACAAACTAAAGAAGTAGTGACGTTTCAATTACCTTGAGTATAATTATGTTATGAGGAACTCATTCACTTTATTTGCGTTGTGGCTGTTTGATGAATATTATGTTATGATAATGTGATTATTGAACTATGAGTCACTAGGTTCGTTACTATTATGCTGATTTTCTTACTTATTCGATTTTTGATAATTGAATGTATTGAGCTCACCCTTTCTGTTCTGTTTTTGTCTGGTGTTGCGTCTTGTCTTGCTGTTGTTGTGTGTTGCATGAATGTATGGCAGATGGACCCACTCTGAGCGAGGATTTGGGGAGAGGATTCGGGAGGAAAGGAGGGATGGATCTACGACCCAGCAACGCGCCGCTTGACATACCAGGGAATGGTCTCCATGACCATGGGACCTCTCACTGAAAGCGAATGGAAGCCCAACTAGATGGACCACATTTTTGCCGAAATCTCCGTGCCCCTACCACCCGAACGGAGTATCATCATTCATACACCTCCCTCTTCTCCACCGTCTCATGAACCTCCCGCCAAACGTCTTAAGACTTTTGTGGATAAAGGTAAAACTATCATTGACCTTGACCCTGAACCCAGCCCCTGTCCTAGCCCTACTCCTGCGCCCGCACCTGAATGGAAAGTCATTGGAGTGGTTGCGTCTTCTATCAGGCCAGTCCCTCGTCAACCTCTCGATATTCAGGCGCCACCTTCCGACGAAGCTGGACCTTCCACCCGACACCCTTCTCCACCACTGCCACCCACCTCGAGATCGCCACCGCCTACCATCGGTTGGATTGACAGTGACCCGGACGACTTGCCGCCCTCTCCTCGCCCTCAGCCTGTGGATGCTGCACCTGATTCTGATGGAATGGAATCTGATCCTAGTGAGGATTCCTTTCCACCAGAGTTTTATATGTAGATGTTTTATTTTTTTTTGGTCATGGATGAACACTGCTCTTAAGTCTTATACTTTCCTTTCTTTTTGAGGGCTGTTTATAATTAATTTTGAAATACTGAACCATGAGGTCTTCTCTTTTGTTTGTTTCATGATGGTTTACCTTGAATTGTTTAAACTAGGGACGTATATGTACAAAATCAAAATTTTCTCTCTATTTATATGTCTCTCGTTATGATTTCAGAATTCCATTCCACGAAGCATGTGATGTTGAGCACTCACCTTTATCCCTTTCATAAAAAGAAATTAATTTGAAAAAAAAAAAAATTTCAAGTACACTAGTAAAACATAATACAATATGCATAGTTTGGTAACGAATAGATTGGATAACGAAATGGAGGATAATGTACCCTCACCTATGAATTAAATTGTGAAATTGTTGTTTAACTCCACACTAATGTCGAATGAATAATTCCTTGTTCATGTTCATTTGGGTACACTATCTTAGGGAAGTCTAAATACATACATTTTTAGGAGATAGGATCTTGGTAGTAATTTAGGTGTTACAGCGATCAACTCCCAGGGGACTAAGGATAGAAACATATATTAGAATTAAACACATTATTATGTGAATGAAAGTATTTTACTTAATATTAATTCATTTCTATGTTGCTTTCAATTACAACTTTAAGTATTATTATGTCACATGTATGATTCATGTTGAGTTTTTTTATTATTTATTTAATTTCTTATATATGTGTATCATAAGCATTATGATCTTGTGTATTACAAATGTTAGAAATAAAATTTACTTTGCTTCGAACCATGTTTTCAATAATCATAATTGAAAGATTACCTTATTGGTTTAGCAACCCTTTATTTAAATAAAAACTAAAGCAACTGAGAATGAAAGTGATGTCAACATAGAAGTACATAGCCCTACTGAGAATTTTAGAAATTCTCACTCTACTTAGTTTCCGTTTCATTCTCAGATCTGCATGATGGATGCCACAACAATGATCTACATTGAGTTCTCGAATGTGCAGTGGGCCACGATAGTAGTTGTAAGACACTAATCTTAGTTCTAAATTGTCCGATGATGACTTGTTAGGACTGCACTTTGATGACATGGGCCACTGATCTTTTTTGTATGTAGTGGTCCTTGTATGTATTCCTGACTATATGTAAATAACATGGTGTCCTATATATATAAATATGAATATGTCTAGTTATCTTTATGTAAAATGTATGAGTTAAATTAATTACTATGTTTATCTAGGTTATTCCATCTTCGATTTTCTTTTATTTTTGTTTTTATAACATTTTGCTCTTTTATACATTCTATAATTACTACTAAATCAACATGAAATGAATGAGCGGAATAAACAAAAAAATTTATTACTATAATGCAACTGCTGTATTTAGTAATTATGACTTAAATAGAAACTAAATACAGTAAGGTGTTACATTTTCCAGTTGGCAACAACAGATATTTCATTGCGCCTCCTAAACTGTACAAGTTGAAATCTCTAAATGTACATCTTTCTACCAACATACTGTAGATGTCGGGTGTAATATGTCTTTGGTATTACTGTCATGCCTGTAGTATATTATTGAGAAAATTCTGTAGTACTTTGTGAGCAGAAAGAAAGTCGCGTATGTATAGTAACTCCTGATGTCATCAGTGACATCATGCTAATGTCATCGACAACATCATGATGACATCATCACTTATGTCATCAGCGACATCATGTTGATGTCATCGGCGAATCATGATGATATCATCGCTTATGTCATCAGCGACATCATGCTGACATCACACTGATGTCATCGGTGACATCATACTGACATCATCGCTTATGTCATTGGCGACATCATGCTGACATCACGTTGACGTTGACGTCATCAGTGACATCATGTCATCAGTGACATCACGTTGACGCTGACATCTTTCAAAAATTTTCTATAAATAGGGGACTTCACACGAAATTTTCATTTCTTTACTCATATTCAAGGTTCTCAAAGGTTACAAGACTATATCTCACCATTTTCTCTCATCGTAAATTTAGATTTCTCGCCAGATCTGAGATTCTACGTCTATTATGAGAGATTTGAAGTAAGTTTCTTTAAGTTTGAAGTTAGATTTACCATTCGTTTCTCTTCTTCTTCTCTTTCTTATAGATAGTTGATGATATCTTAGGAGAAACTTTGTTCTAAAGCCAAATCTTTGGTGAATCTTGTGTTAAAACAAGTAATATTCGGTAGATCTGGTGTGAATCATCGTTCTAAGGTAAAGGGAGTTTACTTTAACCTATGAACTACGTTTTGAACAGTTTAATATGCTATTTCAAAATGTTTTGATATGATTTTGTTAGATCTATCGAATAAAAGCTATTTTCTAAGCTGTAGCTGCTCTCAATTTATTAAAATGCTGAGATTTTGAGTGATCTATCATAAACTTGTCTTAATTGAGTTGTTAAAACAATTTTAGCGGTGCTGCATCATGCTGAGATATATGTTTTGCATCATTATAGATTTAAGTTACATGTTTAGGTGGGTAGACATGTAATGGTAAGTTCATGCTGAGCTGTTGTGCTGTGCTGTCTGGATTCAGATACTGGAATGGGTCACTCTTGGACCAACTCAGTTCTTTTTGGATTACTTAGGCTGTGAAACCAGTTGGAAACCGTTTTTCATGATGTGCATTAGATGGGCTGGTAATGCATGGAGCTATTGCTGTAAGTAATATTTTGCTCTATATATATAATTTTATTTTATTTTTGTAAGCTCATCCTTGCATTTCTTTCTATGTCATTGTGTGCGTGTGTACCTGCGATGATCATACGGTGGTACGTGAGCAGATGTAGCAGGTGTTGCATCTACTTCACAGGCTGAGGGGCCAGTGGAGAAATGTTAGAAGCTGGAGGCGAGTAATTTTGCATCAAATTCCTTTTTTCTTATATTTTGAGACCTCATGTAGAGGGAGCTACGTAGTATAAATGAAAGGTAAAACTCACGGGACCTAGTCCAATAAAATTTTCTACTAATAAAGTACACCACAAGTTCTCCTAGAACTGTCAAGGATCAACAAAAAGTACAAATTTTACTGGTAAAGTGGATAACAACATAATAAACTCTTATTTTTTAACTTCCCATACCACACATTTTTTTTTCTTTTTTCTTGTTACAAAGTCAGCATGGGCTCACTTGATGGTGACCCACGACCGGATGAATATTGTCAAATTGGAGAAGGATATGAAAGAAATAAAAATTTTTATTGGGGTCTTGATCCTTGTGTAGTTTGCTTCGTGGAATCGTGGTATCTTTGGAAGTAAAGGAGGCATTTAAGGTCATTTGTAATAGAAAAATGATATTACAGGATATTTATACTTTGGTAACGAGTTTATTGAAGTGTTTGAATTTTGAATTTGAACTACGTTACATCATATTGGAGAATTCTGGTAATAATATGTTACATCATATTGAAGAAATCCTATAATTTGAACTATGTAATTTTGATTTTTTTTTGGTGTTATTTAGGTCCCTTTACTTTCAAAATTAAACAAATTTAGTCCCTTTATTAATTTTATTCTACTTTAAATCCATAAGTTGATATTTTTTATTCAAAATTTTGAGGGACGTTTGGTATATTTATGATATAAATTAAATTTTCATATTTAGGATTAAAAATTTAGTGAAGATTTCATAAGACCTAAAAGATGTTATGAAATAAGATATCAGGTTTGAAGCATTTTATTTTAATTTTAAATATTTTGATTCATGTTGTAATTTGAGGTTTGAGTGAACGAATGTTCAAAATGATTTAATTGATTCAATTTGTAAAAGATTATGTACAATTTATTTGAGAAATGAAGAGTTTTAAGTAAAAAATAGCAAACTGATTAAATTTGTTTAATTTTCAAAGTAGAGGCATTTATTTAGTTTAAAAAAGTTATGTTAAACTTGTATATAATTCAAATTAAAGATACTTAAAAATGTAATTATCTAAGGTTGGGTATGAATTTGATTGACATAAAATTAATTTAAATTTATTTTAAATCTAATTATATAAATTAGTTAAATTAATTTATTTTTAAATCATTTAAAATAAATTTTAAGATTTAGATTTGATTTAAAATTGGTTTTGAATCTAATTTTGCTTGAAATTAATTTTAAATTAAATATTTTACATTAAATTAAGTTTTAAATCTAGTTTTTAAGATAAAATCATTATTTAAGGTAAATCCAGTTTATTATTTTTCTTCTAATCAATAATTATTTCATTTATATTTAGTTGACGTCTTAATACTACTAATTTTAATTTAAATATACATTTTTAACATTAAATATTTTAATTAGAGTAAGTTTCTATTTTAACTATTAAAATTATAAGTATTTATCACTTAAATTTCAAACTTTATAAAAAAGTTTCATTTTAAAAAAGTTACATTCAATTTTTTCTTTTATAAAAACTATTATTTTTAATTTACTTTTATTGTCATTCTATGTATAAAGAATTATAATAGACATTGTTTTGTAAAATTAAGAATTAACTAAAATTTGTCAAATTAAAAATAAAATAATCAATGCTTTTAATATAGAAAACTAAAATAGATGTTTATCCATTTAAATAGCAAGTTTTGAAAATTTGTTAAGAGTACTTCTATTTTGAACTAAAAAACTAGTTTAACATGCACCTAATTTTTAAAATTAGTTATACATTGAATTTTCTATTTAAATAAATAAACATATATTTTAGTTTTTTGTATTACAAGTGTAACATCCTAAATTTTAAATTTTAAAAAACTGCTTATTCCACTTATATAAGCTTGACATAATATATAAAATTTTTGTATATGAAATATATTGTAAGTATAAATAGATAAAATATTTATTTGTGAATACGGTTATCTATAAAGTCTGTTAATTCGAGAAATATTAAGTAAATAGCATTAAGCCTAAGTCATAATTTTTTGAAATAAATTTTTTATAAATATTGGTATAAGGTATGCATTTATATCTATATTTCATACAGTAATTTACAAACTATTTCTTAAAATTGGTGGGACTCAAAATAATATTTATATGACCAAAATAATTACGTCACAAAAGTAATTTAAGTCCCAAAATACATCCCAACACTGAGAACTTGATGCTAGTCATTCCTATGCTAGCTCTCAATCTCTGCTAGATCCTCGAAATCAAGATCATCATTTGATCCGAGATATAGATCTTCTGAATTAGCTGTGACCTTTGTGCCAGAAACTCTTTCAAACGTCCATCTAGATGGTCTTCCGAGATGATCGTGGTCGTGTTATGTAAATAGGTATGTGAAAGCTATTGGAGTTCTAACCATGACTCTATAGATATAGATACATAGGGTATGGTATATTCTACCTGTAGTAAAATCAAAAGGAATACAATAGAAGAAATCCATATCTAACATGATAAAAGCCCTAGGTACATCTTCAACAAGAACCGCAAACTTAAAATACAATATCCTCTGATATTCATTAAACACATAATTAAGCATTTGATGTATAGAACTATCTATTAATCTAATTCTTTCTTGATGCTCTGTCATCCTGATTTTCTAAAAATATTAGTAAGGATGAACATTTATTTTTATCATTTAAACATAATACTATTTTAAAGATCAACATCACAGCATAATCATAGTCATGAAACACAAGGAATCATAATAACAAGAATCTCAAAACAATATATATATATATATATATATATATATATATATATTATCACAAATTATAATATTCCTCTCTTTTGGATATGCAGTCCCAGTGCACTGTGATCACAGTTATACAATGTGTAACGCCTTATATTTCTTTCCTTAATATATAATAAATTTTAATAAAAATTTAAATGGTAAAGTAAATTTTCTTTCAAAAAAACTCTCTAATGAGAAAGAAATAATGAAATGATATAAGGCTCATAAAGTAAAATTTCATTAATTCATAAGTACTTTAGAAAAATAAAGATTCTAAAATTTTTATCAGCAACAAAAAGAAATAGTAGTTTTACAATTGTTTCAAAAGAATGCTATAGAACTAAAAATATTCATTACATAACTCAAAATAACTAAGTCCTATAGTAGTTCTCATCCATCCATGCACTGCGACCCTGGTACTATTCGTCCTGGTTTCCTGAAAATGTTGTGTAAGGGTGAGTCTCTACCTTACCACTCATACATAACACATATTCATCATAAAACACATCTTATCACGATTAAGAAAATATCATGGTATTACATATCACAATGTCATATAAAGTAAGTTCTCATCTCAACACATAAACATATATTATATTCCACAAATTCACAATTTCTTTTTCTTTTACCTACGCTTACCGTGCCCTGTGGCCACAATTATCTGATGCCTTTATCCTGAGGTCTTACACATCCATGTAAATAGTTGCCGGATGGCCCAACGCAATACAGATACAACACATGCAATAGACAGCCTCTTAGCAAAGGTAATGGTCAGGAGTCAAGTCAGGAAATGAGTGTGCGACCATGTGGTGCATTCGTACACAATATTTCGTGCACAATCTCGAATGTCACTCACCACTCTGCATTTCCCCAAGATATCCCATATCGTCTCCATCTTCCACCCCCCTAGTGTATCTCTGTAATACTCTTTCAAGTATATTTACATGTTCACATATGTCATTTCTCATGTTCACTCATATTTTTTATCATATACATCAAACCATAGCATATTCACAATACACATCATTTTTACATGAAACAGAATATATTCAAACATGAAACATCCATCTTTTTGTATATTTCATATAACAAAATCATAAAATCATATCAACCATCCTCAATATACCTTAACATGCACTATTTGAACATAATATCACATTTTCACCATGTATTCATCATAAAATCACATAAATAACCAATTATTCTCACTTTTCATCGATTATTTTTCATAAGACAAGGATTATTCCACATATAATCACATACATGACAAGATCTATGAGAATACAAGTAATAAACATAACAAAATGATAAAGTAGAGCCTATTTACCTTAAAACAGAGCTTTTACAAAGATTTAACCAAAGATTTAACTCTAGAATAGAGTTTTTCCTAAGAACACTATGAACATCTATAAGAAAAAGAAGAAGAAGAGAAACGAATGGTAAATCTAACTTCAAACTTAGAGAAACTTACTTGAAATCCTTTAGAACGGACGTAGAATCACAGATCTGAAGAGAAATCTAAGTTTATGAGATTTAGAATAAGAGAAACTGGTGAGATATAGCCTTAGAACCTTTGAGAACCTTGGATAGGAGTAAAGAAATGAAAATTTTGTGTGAAACCCCCTTTTTATAGAAAATTTTTGAAATTTACTGTTCACCGTCTTACTGTTCACACCGGAAACACTGTACACACACTGTATGCGTATGTGATGTCAGCATGATGTCACTGATGACATCAGCGGTCACTGTACATACGCAGTTTGTAAGCAGTTTTACTGTTTATCGGCACTGTTCATAATTTTTTTTTAAAATATAAATTCTATCCAAATCTATTCCAATTATACTTTAATAAACTTCATTTTATTTAAATCAAAGTGCAGGATGTTATATGATGCCTCCAGCAGTTCTTGAGGTCTTACACAACTAGGTAAATAGTCACCGTTTAGCCCATGCATACAGATACAACTTATACAATAACGGGCCCCTTAGCAAAGGTATAGTCATGAGTCTAGTCAGGAAATGAGGGTGAGGCCATGTGGTGTATTCGCTCTCAGAAAGAATGTGTACACATGCACGAATGTTGCTCACTACCCTACGGTTGTCCCAGATTTCTTATCATCTTCAGACTCTATACCTCCAGTGTATCTTTGTAACTATTCAGACTAGATCCATTCAGCCTTTCACACTTATCTCATGTTCTCTTTCATACTAAATTCATCACTCAAGTAAAAGACCGTACTTAGTAAAACACTTTCAGACTAAGTTCTAAGCAAGTATACTACTCGAACATATCATTAACACCCAAAATCAACCAAACATACTTTCACAACAATCCAACGTTAATCAATCATGAAAGTCATACATGAACACATACATAAAATACTATCATGGGTGCAAAATATTTATTATGCTTAAAATTACAAAATAGAGCCCTCGTTACCTTGAAACAAAGTTTTGAAAGGGGGTTTATGAAGGGTTTTGGTGAAAGAACCAAGATCTTCCTAGATATCACAAAAGATAACATTTTGAGAAGGGGAAGACATAGAAAACAACAAAAAAGAGAGAACAAAGCTCCAAGAACTTACTTGGAGTTTATTGATGTAGTTCGCAAGCTTGGATTCGAAAGAAAGTTGAGATTTTGGGGAGATTTTTTTGAGAAGAGAGAGTTAGAGGTCGAGAGAACAGGGGAGAGCTTGAAACTTGGATTGTAATCCAAGTTTTCTAACTTGAAAACCCTTAAATACCCCTTGACTCGTGACATTCTCGTTGCAGCGAGCCCTTCCCTCGCTGTAGCAAAAAAACCAGACAGAATTGCACTTTGCTGTCTGTCATTCTAGCTATAGCGAGAGCTTCTCGCTATGCGAGAGAGCGTCAGAGAGCCTGATTCTAAACGCTTTTTCTCGCCATAGTGAGAGATATCTCGCTATAGTGAGATATCCTGCAACTTACATCATTTAAACTATCAAAAATTCAACTAACTTCACAAATACAACTAACATTTAATGCTTTAATAATAAATATAAAAACGAGGATGTTACAACAAGCATTTATTATTTTACTTTTTAATTTGACAAATTTTAGTTTAATTTTTAATTTTACAAAATAAAGCCTATTTTAATTATTTATGCATATAATGAAAATATAAAGTAAATTAAAATAAATAATTTTTACAAAATAAAAAATTGAAATTTCTTTTTATAAAATTGGAAATTTAAGTGATGAATGCTTATAATTTTAATAGTTAAAATAGAAATTTACTTTGCTTTAAATATTTAATATTAAAAATGAAAATGAAAATGAAAATTATTAATATTAAAATATTGACTATATATAAATGAAATAATTACTACATGAAAAATAATAAATTAGATTTATCTTAAACATTGACTTTACCTTAAAAACTAGATTTAAAACTAATTTAACATAAAATATTGAATTTAAAATTGATTTCAACCAAAACTAGATTTAAAATTCAATTTTAATTTTATAGATAAATTGAACGTTTATCTTTTAGGTTTATATATTACTTTGATCTAGGAATACTGATAGAAGCTAAAATATACAAGTACATAACAAGAATTAAATTTTATATCAATCATGTAATAATTAAATTATATTAATCTAGTTAAACGATATAAAATAGTAAAAAAAAAATTTTATTGAAAATATAAAAAATAATTTTTATGGTTTACTTTATTGGTAAATATATTTTTATGTTAATCTTATAAAACAAATTTAATTAGATAGATTTTTATATCTTTAAATATGGATTCTTTTATTTGAATAACATAAATACTTATATTAAATTTTTCAACCTTTTATTTTGCATAGAAAATTTTTTGAAAATAAAGAATTATAAATTGAAAGATAATATTACTAAAATTCAACATAGAAAATTTGTCCATTCAAAAAAATAAAATAATTATACCTATAAGAAATTTGAACTGAGTAAAAACAAAAATATAAGACATGAAATTACACAAAATAAATAGTGAAATCTTTATCTTGATCAAAATTTTACAAAAGCATCCATAAAATTTTTCTAAAAACTAAAAGTGGGTTAGATTCTTGTTTTCTTAAATACTTAGTTGTTCCATTGTAAATAAAAAATTATTCAAATAAGATTATATGAAATTTAAACAAAGATAATTGAAAATATCAATAATAATTATAATAGAGTTTTAGGCTTACTTGTTGAAGACTTATCTTTGTATGAAAGTTGTTGTATTTGATCTCTAAATTCTATGAAAAGTGATAGGTTAGATATTTCTAGGGATGACAATTGGTAAAGGACCTGATGGGCACCCGTAAAATTTATCCACAACGGGTAGGGTAGTTATCTGCTACATGGGTACGCGTACGAGTATGGGTAAATACCCACAAATTTTAACGGAGATGGGTGCGGGTATGGGTATCTAAGTTATGTAAATTTTGATTTATGGGTTGAACTTTGTTCTACAACTATTTATTGAATTTTTGTATTATTATATTACTTATGTAAAGTTATACTTTGTCACGATCCCTTTTTATAAAGAACCGAGAATATTATTTCTACATCACTTACTTATTTAAGATAGATAAATAATGGAAAATATAAGTATAAACTTCACTTCTCATTCAAAATAAAACAAAGTTCCTTATAACAAATATCCAATAGAACAATATAATATTATATTTAGTTCATAATACTCAAAATATACAAAATTATACTACATAGTTTCCACTATATGAGGACTCAAAATTTAAGGAAAAAGGACTTTAATGCAAAATTACTCGATTCTAGTTCCTAACATTTCTCCACTGGCCCCTCAGCTTATGAAGTAGATGCAACACCTACTACATCTGCTCACGTATTAGCGTACGATCATCGTAGTACACACGCAAACAACAGCATAGACAGAAATGCAAGGATGAGCTTACAAAAATAAAATAAGATTATATATAAAGCAAAATATTACTCACAACAATAACCTCATGCATTCCCTGCCCATCTAATGCACAACATGAAACGGTTTCTAACTGATTTCACAGCCTAAGTAATCCAGAAAGAATCGAGCCGGTCCAGGAATGACTCATTCCGGTATTTGGATCCAGATAGCACAGCACAGCACAGCACAACTCAACATGCTCTATTGTTACACGTCTACCCACCTAAACATGTAACTCAGCTCTATAATGATGCAAGACATATATCTCAGCATGATGCAACACGACTAAAATCATTTCAACAGCTCAAGTAAGACAAATTTATAATAAATCAATCAAATCTTAGTGTTATTAAATCAGTTATCAGTAGTTACAGCATAGAAAAATAACTTTCAAGTATTAAATCATTTATGTCTCAGTTTTTATCAAAGAGATCTAACAAAACCAACTCAAACCTTTCTTTAATAGCATATCAAACCGTTCAAAACATAGTTTATAGGCTAAAGTAAGCTCCCCTTGCCTTAGAACGGTGATTCACACTAGATCTATCGAATATTACTTGTTTTAACGCAAGATTCACCGAAGATTTGGCTTTAGAATGGAGTCTCTCTTAAGAACACCATGAACTTTCTATGAGAAAGCGAAGAAGAAGAGAAACGAATGGTGAATCTAACTTCAAACTTAGAAAAACTTACTTCAAATTTGTTAGAACGGACGCAGAATCACAAATCTGGAGAGAAATTTAAGTTTAGGAAGGTTTAGTATGAGAAAATTGGTGAAATATGGCCTTGGAACCTTTGAGAAGTGTGAAGAAGTGAAAATTTTATGCAAAGACTCCTATTTATAGAAAAATTTTTTTTGGAACTGTTCATGTCGGAGTTACTATTCACACTGCCTTATTGTTTTGCACTGTTCACGACATTGTTCATGTGCACTATTTACTGACAGTGTTCACTTTTTTCTTTTAAAAAAAATTTAAATCTCCGTCTAAATATATTTCAATACCAAATAACCCTTTAATTAACATTTAACAAGTACAAAATATTATAAATTACTCAATAATAAATTACAGACCTGACATACTCCCTCTGGTCCTTTTTATAAGAAACAAAATGAAGCATTTTCTTAGTCCTTATTATAAGAAACAAATGATAGATTCAAGATGCATTAATTGCTAAATTTCTTTTATACCCTTCTTTTATTAGTATCATTAAATATACAAATTACTAACTACACCATTTAATATCATGAGTATTTTTGGAATAAAATTTATATTTATGGAAAACATAACAGAATTATTTGCTTTTCTTGGTCTTGGTGATTTAGTTTTTTGTTTCTTATAAAAAGGACCGGAGGGAGTATAAGATTAATATAAAAATATATTCAATAATAAAGTAAACCAAAAATATTATTTTGGTTCATATTTTTAATAGAAAAATTTATTTATTATTTTATATCATTTAAGTCATTTAACTAGGGTAATACAATATAATTATTACATAATCGATATGAGATTGACTTTTTTTAAGAAAAATTATTTATATATGACACATATATAAAATATTCTTCACATAAATATTTTCACTAATAAAATCATATTGATATGTAAATCATAATGTGAATGATAATTAATAAACATATTGTAAATATTTTATAAATTTTACAATCACCTACTATTACCGTAAACTTATTATTTATCGATAATATTTAAATTTTATTTTTTATATTTTAATTTAAAATAATATTTTTCTATGCAAGATGTTCATTACAAACACAACTATATTCTATTAAATCTAAATAATATTATTCTTACCATTTATTTACATTTAAAGAAATTTTTAAAAAGATATAAAATATAAAAAATATTGTTAATTCTTATTTGTTAATAAATTTTCTTCAGATAAAAAAGTATAATTTTTTTATTATAAAATTTTATTGTGACCATTTATCTTTTATATAACTTCGTTCTTTTAGAATGTATATCCATTATAAATATTTAATTTGTTAAAATAATTTTATTTTTGAAAAATACTTTTGTGTAGTACATGAGTTAAAATACTAGTATTAATATATTATTAATTATATTATATTATTTAATTTAAATATATTATTTTTCTTACAATTTTAGATTCAAAAGTTTTAAAAAAATGTGTTATGTGTCAACTTCTCGTTGTTGTTTAGTACATGAACTTCTCTGCTTAACCGTACTCTCTTTCTCAATATCTACCTCATTCAAACCTATTACAACAAACATGAATCATTATTCATTAGAGCTAGTTGTCAATATCGCCACAAGAGGTCACCAAGTGATCCCACACGAGAGGCCACCCATTGTGTAGATCTGTCTCGTCATCACTCTGTTGTTGTCATTTGGTTAGATCGCACACAAGATAGTGTCATTGCCGACAAATAACTTGAATTTGTAATTTTGCTTATGGTTTCTAAGAATTTTAGTTTAGAAAATTATTATATTAAAATACATTTAGCACTTGTAATCTTTGAATATTTGTTTTCTATTTATGCTTGCACCTTGTTCGACAACTATATATTGAATTTTTGTATTATTATAATACTTATGTGAAGTTATATAAGGATATATTTCTTTATAAATATGTTTTTTTCTCAAACAAGCGGAAGTAATGGGTACATGTATGGGTATACGGGTACCCAGAGGGTACGGGTACGAGGATTAATGTTCATACCCACATAGGTATAGGGCTGGATACGAGTACTTTTTAAAACGCAGGTATGGGGATGAGTACTATGGTACCCAACCCATTGCCATTCCTAGTGTCAGATCAGTGTATTTATGTGTAATTATTATTCCATTTGAATTGTGTTGTGTATGTGATAATCGCAAAGATTTGTCGCTAATTCTCATTAAAATTTAAACAGAAATTAATGTAATACTAGGGTGCTAACTTAGGTCGTCCTCTTGTGAATCATTGGGTGAGAGACCAAATATCAAACATATAGTGTACAATGTATTTAGTAAACAAGTAAAAAGAAGGATTTTGTGGTTTCAAGTCCAAATTACTCAATCAGAAAATTAAATTGTGAAGTCTAATCAATAGAATATAATAACCCATAGTTTGTCCATATACATTCTATCTCAATTCCTCTTAAGATTTAATACTCTACCCTTTCCCTAAATTAGGTCAAATTAACAAGCAAAAATTAACCTTAAATTCTCATACGAAATTAAGCAAATCAATGGGCTTCAATCTCTAAGCCTTAGGATTAAGCAACCTTAGAATTAAACCTAGAATTAAGGAAACCTAGTTTAGAACCTTTGTTAAAAACAAATTTGAAGTTGACTAAGCAATACCCTTTCATTCAACTTTTAACTTTGTTATAAAAACTTGTCACCTTCTCAACAGAAGTAATTTTGACTAGCAAGTGTATTAGTGTTATTGTAGCAAGTTATAAAATTTTTAGAACTATGTTTGAGTCCCAAATATCGTCCTCAGGGAATAGAATTCTGAAATATCACTTCACAAGTCCACAATTAGTTGAGCCTAACGAAATTCAGTTGAAGTTTGGAAGCAAAAGCAACAAATATTAAACTTCAAAAAACAGAACAGAACAAAGATCATGAAAATGTGTATTTAACAGATGTAGAAAACATAGTTAGGGACTTGTTTCACCAAAACTTTAGTGTTGATTCAATAAAGTTCTGAACTTGCAAGTACTTAGATGGAATGACAATCAGTTTCACAATATATTAATCAAAGGTTAATTCCCGAACTCAATGAATCTAACATTCAATTCAATCATTATAATTCCTTAGATTTGGTTCAATTAAATGTTGCATTAAGCATTAGAAACTAAAAGATTGCAAGATAAAGATGTCTTATCCCTAAGAAATCAATAATCTTGGTAATTGATTTAGATTTGAGAAGTTCAACTTCCATTGATATAAGTTCCTCTGTAGTTAGTTAATCAAATTTCTATTCAACAACTACTTGAAAAGTAGAATCAATTACTCAATCCAATCCATGACTCAAAGTTTAGATCCAAAATCAAACCAACACTTCCATTTCAGATCCGCAATCCCTAACTATAAAGAGTTTAAGGAACCATTACAAAATGAAAAGAGAAAGAAAAAGAAGAAGAAGATGAACGAAGAAGCATCTTCAAGCCAATCTTCAATCTGATTCCTCAAGATTTGAAGCTTGGTGTTCGTCCCCAATCTCTCTCAGACTCTCTTAACACCAGAAAACAAATGGAAAGTAAAAATGAACAAAATATCCCCACAGATCTGAGCTAATTCGTATTTATAGAATTCTCGCCTTTCTGGCATGGTCATTATTTTTCATTATAGTAGCAATGCAGAGGCCTTTCTGATAATCTTTAGGAATGGATCGATCACTATTCTTCATGAAAGTAGCAACGCAGAGGTTCAAGGTTTGCGCGTGTTCACTTTGGTGAACAAAAGGAGACACGCGCAGCTTATAATGATGGAAGACTCTTTGGAACAATCACTTTAGTGAACAAAAGTGATAACGTGCAGCTTGTTTTCCTAGAGGCTTCTCTGGAATGATCACTTTAGCGAACAAAAGTGATAACGCGCATCTTTGCTGTGCTGGAGCTCTCTCTGGAATGATCACTTTTGTGGACAAACGTGATAACGCGTACCTTACTATGCGTGAAAGCTCTCTGCAACGATCACTATCATCAACAATAGTGATAACGCACAAGTCATCCTTCCATGTTAGGCTCTGGAACAATCACTTTTGCCAGGAAAAGTGATCACGCCTAGCTTTTGCTTCATCAAACCTTGTTCTTTGCTTCCAATTTTTGCTACTTTTCTTCTATCTTTCCCTTGATCTTCCAATCTTATGAACTTAGCTCAGAATTTCCTACAAAAATATGATTAAATAATTACTTTTTACACATAAAATTCATAAAATCTAAACAACTATGTATTTAGGAAAAACTTTAAACATTCTATTATTTTTATTAGTTTTTCAACTTTTCTAACATGTTTTCTTTATCAAATGTATTAAAACTAAGATCAAATACTGGTAAAATATGGATTTATCACCACCGCAAACTTGAATTTTTGCTTGTCCTCAAGCAAATCAAAACATATCAAGCGTATGAATTCATTCATCAATTGAAATCCATAATGAAAAGCTTTTTACATATCAAAATAATTCAGATTTTCAAAATTCATTCCACTTCAATCCATTCTGATTATTCTCTTACTATGTTATTCACCAATTATTCATCATGACAATCACACTTGAATCATCTTTTTGCTGCAAAATCTCATACATTCCAGTCAAGCAAATCATCAAAGCTGCATGCAAAACAGAGTTGACAGATATCATCACAGCTCTTAGAAAGTGTTTCTCTCTAACTCAATCAGTGTTTAGTTTTGTGTTTGCTCTCAGAATCACCAAATTTATCAAACTCTGTCATAAGCTTGCCTATATTCTTGACCTCCTTTACAAATTTACAATTAATCACAGATCAAGAGGACTTTTTCTCTAAAATTGAGGCTTAAGGATAGGTGTGAGTTCAATGAATTAAAGGAAGCAATGTAGTTGATTCCAAACAGAAAAGATGCAATTTGAGTAGATAAGTTCTAAACTTAGCATAGGACTAATACCTCTGATAAAGAAAAAATGTTGGAAAAAGCAGAAAAACTCATAAAAAAAATAGAATGATTAAACTTTTCTCTAAATGTAACGCCCCAAAATTCGTCAACTAAGTTAGTGATTCTTAGATCTAGTTTGGCTACTATTTATGATTTGCTAGTATCAGAATAATTAGCTAGATGCTGAAATTTCTATTTTTATTCTTCGAAGAGAATATTAACTTGACCTCTAGGTTCTGTATTTTAGAGTAACTGCATGCAATACACTTGACTTCGATATCATTCAAGAATTGTCCTGATTATTTTTAGCTGTACTGCCTAAAAATACCCCTGAGAATCTTGTTCAAAAAGCCATATTTTGTCTTATTTAAATTATTGAAAAATCATAATTATATGTCTCAAAAAATGTGAGATTTTGTAATCATTTTATAGATTTTGTAATCATTACAAAATATTCTATAATCATTTCAAAAAGATTTTATATTTATTTCAAAAGATTTTATAATCACTACAAAAAGATTTTGTAATCATTACATAGATTTTGTAATCATTACGAAATATTCTATATTTATTTCAAAAGATTTTGTAATCACTGCAAAAAGATTTTGTAATCATTACAAAATATTCTATAATCATTTCAAAAGATTTTATATTTATTTCAAAAGATTTTGTAATCATTACTTAGTCCTGTAATCATTACTTTAAATATTTCTAAATCTAGAATCGGCCACTAGATTTTTATGCAAAATATTCTTGTCCCCTAAATTACAAACATCATAATTACCCGAGTCTTCCGAAATCTAATACCGGCCACTAGAATTACATGCAAGAGATTCTTGTCTCCTAATTCGTAGACATAATCATTTTGGGACATTCATGGCTTGTCTTCCAACATGCCGACACCATAATTACCTGAATTAATTGTCTTTCTTGAAATTTGCACCATGTCAAATGTCCCATCCACATGTCAACCTAGTCATGTCACATTCTTTTCCGGCCAATCAAAATTCATGCACTGCTGCCCAAAATCTTCTCTTTGGAATTTTGTGCAAGTTTTGAGATTTGTATCACCTAAAATCTTGTGCATACAATTGGCAAATCTTTCCATGCATTTTTCTTGTTAAAAGTGTGTAGACTTTGCTTGCAAGTTTCCCTAAAATTCACTATTCCAATTTGAAAATTGTGACACCCTTTCTTGTACAATTTTTTACCAATTTCACTTTAGTTTTATTTTATTTGAGCTGTGTGCTATTTTGAATTAGGAAGACTTATCTAATAAGCCAAAACCATGAGTGTTTAGTGGCATTAGACAATTAACACTTTCACCCTCCATATAAATTGATTTGTCAACTTCATTTACCCATTTGGTTGCCACCAAACCGAGACCTCTCTCTCTCATTTCTCTCTTACTTTGCCCCTCACTTCTCATCCTCTCTAAGTCTCTCATTCTCTCAACTTCTCTCAAGGAAACTGAGAGACACCTAAGCCTAAAATCAAACCTTTCTCTCATCCTCTCTTTGTTTCCTTTCAACCAAAACATTCCTCCATCCTTCTCTTCAAGAATATGTGAGGAACAACTCAAATTTGGAGGAAGATTCAAGCATTTTAGTGAACTTCTTGTTTGGTCCAGCAACCAAGCCTTGGAGATCAATTTTGTTCAAGCTCATCCTCTTCATTTTCACGTCTTCATCCAAGGCAAGGGGGAGTTCTCACCTTGTCTGTCTATGTGCTTGCTCTTAACCATGCCTTTGATTAAATCTAAAATCTTATCTATTGAAGTTTTCTTGTGTTCTTGGTTTGTGGATGCAAAGTATGTTGATTTATCTCTTTGCATGTCTCAGATCCTTCTCTTTTAAACTTGATTTCAATTTTAAATTGAAGTTGTCCCTTTTGATGATGAAGCCAAAGTTTTGCATGTTGTTTTATTCTTTGCATGTCACAAATCTTTGATGGAAATCCATGTGCAATTTTAAAATTACTCAAAAGGTTACTCTTTTCATGGTTTTTTTGTACTTTGAACTTCTTGAAAAATTTGTGTGATTCAAAGGAAAGTGTTTGGTATGAGAAAAACCATAGATCTTGCTTGGTTGTCTCAGTTTCTTTGCTCTAAACTTGATTCCCACTTCTAAACAAAATTCTGCCCTTGGATGAAAAAGTGAAGTGTTTGCATGTTAATTTTTCACCTTGCATGTCACAGATTTTTAGTGGAAAATTTTGGGTAGTTTCAATTTCATTAAAAGAATTTGTGTTTTCATGCTTTGGTGTCTTGAAACTTTGGAAAAAGAAGAAAATGAGGGCTTGCATGAATTTGAAAAGATAATTGTACAAAGTGAAATGGTTAAGCCTTATTTGATTTTCTTGGTTTTGATCTTGGAAAGGCACTAGAAATCTGAACTTTGCTTTGAATGCCTTGATTTTGTAAGAAAACTAAATGAAAGTGAAAAATAGTACCTTCTATCTTTGAGATGGTTGAATCCGTGTAGGGCTGTATCTGATCTTGATTGAATAGAACTTTCCTGCAAGTTTGACTAATTGACATTATGTGAACCTTGATGTGTGTTTCAGTTTTTACCATTGATGTTGTGCTGGAAAATCTGAATTTAACATGCATGTGATGTGTTTGGAATATGTGAATGGATGTGATCCTTTGAACTGTTCATTTTTTGTTTTCATGACTTGGAAACCGTGTGGAACTATGCTTAAATCTCTTGGTGTTGTTTGCTGAAATTTTGAGATGATGGTTGAGTAAATGGGTGGATGTGTTGTTATTCATAGTGTAAATGTGCCATGAAAGGCTAGTGGAAAGTGAGTCACATGCATCATTCATTTGAAACATAAATTAATTGATAAATATTTGATAAAGTGCAGCTATTTTGTGATGATGATTCAGTGTGAATTTGATGAAGTTTGTGCCTTGAGGGCTGTTTGAGAAATGAATGGTGAACAAAGTGTTTATGTTGATTTGATGGATATGCTTATGTATGAAGACCATGAGAGTATGAAAAGATTTTGATAGAGTCTAAGTCTGAACGACTATCCTTGGTGGAGAGTGAAAAATCGAGAGGTAAAATCATGTGAGTTTGGGAATTAATTCACTTAAGGATAATATGATGGTTTGGAATGGTTTAGAGATTGATGAGAAAGTTAAAATACTAAAGATTGTGGGACAGCAAGATCACATGATGTTTAAGTAATAGGAATAAATTAAGTTAAAGGGATTAGACATTTAAAGGATATAAGAGTTGGAGTAGGTTTATGATCTAATAAAAGTGAGTGAGATCTTAAGATATAAAAGGGATAAGAAAGTAAAGGTTTAGTTTATTGAGAGTGAGTTCATTAGTGGGATTTTGATGTGGTTGTTTTGAAAGGTTTAGTTTACTAAGATTGAAATTGCTAATGGGATTCCAAGTGGCTACTTTCAAGAGTTTAATTTACTAAGATTGAAATTGATAATGAGATCTCAAGTAGTTATTTTCAGAGGTTGAGTTTACTAAGAATGAAACTGATAATGAGATTTCAAGTGGTTGATTTGAGAGTTAGTTTACTAAGAGTGAAACTTATGATGAGATTTCAAGTGATTTAATTTGAAAGGTTTGATTGGTTGAGAGTGAAGTTCTTGATGAGATTACAAGTAGTTTGATTTGAATATTGTTCATCGAGGTGCTGCACTTGACTCAATGAAATTATGATATAATGAGAAATAAGAATATGTTTTGAGTCCATGAATGAGTTGGACATCTATATCTATGATAATGAGAAATGATAATGTGTGAGTCCATGAATGAGATGGACAGTTGTACTTGTGATAATGAAAAATGATAATGTGTTTGAGTCCATGTTTGAGATGGACGACTGAATTTGTAAAATGTTGATGAACTAGTGAAATTTGATTATGATGAAAGCCGGAAACTGGCTATTGATATTAACCACATGGAGTTTGCCATGATGGGAGCCCTATATGGCTATTTTTCTATCTGTGCATTTAGCCTTGAGATGGCTATGTTAAAACGAGAAAACTTGTGAAAGAAAATGATAAGCTTTACGACATGCATCATACTTTTACAAGTGATAAGGCATTGGCAGTGCACAGCTGATGGTGTTGGAGGTTCAGGTCCCATGTCAGACCTACAGGGGGTGGTAAAAAGGGAATAATCGACCTAAGTGGCGCAGTTTAGCTCACTGTAGCTGGGTCGTGACCATGCAAACCTTTGCCAAACCTAACAAGAACCACACATTCAATGGTCATTGAGGTTCATTCCCGAAATTGATGGGCGTATGCGTCTAATTAACTACTAATGGGTGTATGCATCCGATTGATCATTGATTATGATATATCTATATTTCTATCTGTGCTTTGGTAGGGAATGGCATCCTCCGATCGCCTTGTTGAATCTGGTGGTTGTTGATTTTGGTGGTTGATGACTTGATGATTTTGGTGATGGGATCTCCATGCATCATTTGCATACTGTTGAAACATGAGACACTATATGGGTGAGATTGAACTTGCATTCATGCATCATATGCATTACTACTAGGTATTGTTGATTGAGTCTGAATTTTGTGCTGAGTATAACTGTCATTTTTCCTCTGATATCTTACTAAGTACTTAATGATGCATGCTGATTGTTGAAATTATTTGTGATTGTGATGCCACCTTCCTTGGGGTATGGCTGATTGGATGATTGTTTATGTGTGGAGAACTCACCCCTTTGATTTGTCTTATGTCATGCTATTTCTTTTGTGTATATATATAGATGGACAGGAACAAGGTGAAGGCATGAAACCTACCTTCTAAGGAGGATATTTGCTACTTATTCACCCCCTCGCACTGCTGAATGGATCAAGGAGAACGATGGAGATCTTGCTTCTACTTTTAGTCCTTCTTCCCTTACTTGTTTTGAGGAGTTTGATCCTATAGAGGATTATTCTCCTTACGATTGATGTGATGATTTTATATGTTTATATTATTAGGGGAACTGCTCTTAGGGAGTCTGGTTATGCTAGAATATGTATTCGGATAATGTTATTATTTTAAGTTGTGTTATAGTATTATGACTGTTTTTCCTGATAGATCAACTGATATTTATAATATATGGAGGCATTTTTAGATTATGAAATTGTGATTAATCTTACTAATGATGAGATGTTGGAATAATATTCTATCTATGAAATGACGAATATTGAAATACAATATGTATGTTAACTCCCTCATTAAAAAAAAAAAGAAAAAGAATATATACTTATGTTCTTACACTTGTATTTGCTTGAAAAAAAATGCTATTAGATTTTGGTGTTTTCTGAGTTGCTATAATATAAAAATGGTATCAGAGATTTAGTACTAGAAGGGTCGTTATACTAAACATATAGCTGTTTTAGAATTTATGAATTTTCTGTGTAGAAATTAATGATTCAATCATATTTTTGTAGGAAATTCTGAGTTAAGTTGATGAGGTTGGAAGATCAAAGGAAGGATAGAAGGAAAGTAGCAAAAATGGAATCAAGGAACAAGATTTAATGAAGCAAGAGCTGGGCGTGATCACTATCGCTAGCGAAAGTGATCGTTCCAGAGCTTGAAAGTGCAGGGAAATTCGTGCGTGATCACTTTCGCTGATGAAAGTGAGCGTTCCAGAAAAGCTTCAATCATAGCAAAGCGCGCGTGATCACATTTCCTGGAAAAAGTGATCGTTTCAGAGATGAGCTCCAGCATAGCAAAGTGCACATAATCACTTTTCCTGGCAAAAGTGATCATTCCAGAGAAGCCTCTAGGAAAGCAAGCTGCGCGTTTTCACTTTTGTTCATAAAAGTGATTGTTCCAGAGAACCTTCCATCACTGCAAAGTTGCGCGTGTCTCCTTTTGCCAACGAAAGTGAACACGCGCATATCTCAACCTCAGCGTGGCTACTTTTATGAAGAAAAGTGATCATTCCAGTTATGAAGAACATCAGAAAGGTCTTTGCGTGACTACTTTTATGAAGAATAGTAATCACGCCAGAAAGGCGGGAATTCTATAAATATGAATTAGCTCATATATCTTGGGATCTTTTGTTCATTTTCACATCTTATTTGTTTTCTGGTGTTGAGAGAGTCTGAGAGAGAGATTGGGGACGAACACCAAGCTTCAAATCTTGAGGAATCGGATTGAATATTGACTTGAAGATACTTCTTCTTTCATCTTTTTCTTTTCTTTCTTTCTTTTCTCAATTTGTAATGGTTGCTTAAACTCTTTGTAGTTAGGGATTGTGAATCTGAAATGGAAGTGTTGAATTGATTTTAAATTTGAACTTTGTGTATTGAATTGGATTGAGTAATTGATTCTACTATTCACATATTGATTGAATGGAAATTTGATTAACTAATTAGAGAGGAACTCTTGTCAATAGAAGTTGAATTTGTACTAATTTTGGAAGTACAAAACTATGAAGGAGGCTTGCGAAAGCAGTGAAGATTATTGGATAACCAATTTCTAACCTTTTCTCCTTTCTTTTCCTTATTATAATGTTAGCCATGGATGGCTAAACCTCTAGTGGGATTTGATGTAATCTTCAAACTTTGAATATTTTGGTATTTTAATATACTTGTTCATTTCTATATATTAGTGGGGTGATTTCATTTTGTTTGTAATGCTTTATTCTACCTTACGAGGAATGATTCATGATTTGAGAATTTTGGGTGAGTTGGAAAATTATCTTGGAACCTTGTTTGAATGAAAATCACACAATGTGTTGGAACCCTAGGAATAGATTTCAATGTGTTGTATGCTAATTAGCTCTTAATTGTAATGTTGGAGTGATTGTTGAATAGATATAAAACTTGTTCAATGTATGTAATTACCAATGTAACACCCTATTTTTGTTATTTATTAATTTTGTATTTTGTGTGAATTGTTAATGCATGATGTTTGAAATTAGTAGAGTTTTAGGTGTGTGAGTTGCCAGATTTCTCGTTGTAGCGAGATGTATGTCGCTGTATCGAGAAATGAGCGTTCATAATCAGGCTATTTGACACTCTCTCACTGTAGCAAGGATGCTCTCACTGTACTGATAAATGCTTTCTATACTTGGTCCTAAATTGTAATTCATGAATGATAATTGAGATTTTTAAGCTATTCATTGAGAGAATTTATTATTAAATCTATTTTATTCATATTTCAGGAAAAGGATCAAGAAGTGAGAGCTTAAAGGATGTTGGGAATTGAAGTAAGAAAAGAACCAGAGATATACACGGGCAAGTACATGGCCGTGTACATGAACGTGTATCTCACTAGTTGCATAAATCAAGCACATAATCAAAACAGAGATATACACGGGCAGGTACACGCCTGTGTATATGAGCTTGTATCTAACTGGTCGCGTCAATTGAAGTGCATCATCAAAACCAGAGATGTACACGGTCAAAGTACATGGCCATGTACATAGGTGTGTACTTTTCAAGAAAGTTATAAAGGGCAATTGTTAGATACCAGAGATGTACACGGCCAAAGTACATGGTCGTGTACATGGGCGTGTACTTTGAACATGCGTCAGAATTTAAACTTCTGCGAGAAGATGAACCCATGGATGACTTATATAAAAGGAAACTTGGCATAGAAACCTAAGGGAGGCAGTTCTGGGGAAAAACAAAGTCGGTGATGGCTGGAGAAGGGATTCAAGTTCTTTACACTACGCCAAAAATGAGATCTAAAAGCGGTTCTGCTTGAATTAAGAGAGCGGTTAGTGGTGCTTTAAAATCACGTGATATCCAATGACTTCATTTTTGGAGAGCGGATATTTAACCGCTCTCAAATGTATATTTTGGAGAGCAGTTACGCGATTAACCGCTCTCAGAAGTTCACTAAAAAGAGCAGTTAAGCGCTAACCGCTCTACAAAATATAGTACTTTGGAGAGTGGTTAAGATTTAACCGCTCTCTTATCTCAAACTTCTAAGAGCGATTCAAGTTTAACCACTCTCCAAAGTGAACTTCTAAGAGCGGTTTATATTTAACCGCTCTCTTAAGGGTTCTTATGAGAGCAGTTATTGTATGAACCGCTCTCAAAAGTGGAGTTTGCAAAGCGGTTCTTTTTGAACTGCTCTCATTTTTAAATATTTTAATAAAACTGGCATAAAACCTTTTTTTAGCATACTTGGTAAATTATACAGTATTCAGAACCAATTCAAACAGAATTTAAAATTCAAACAGAGCCTGATATATCAGAATTTTAGAGTAATTGCACATTGTATTATTCAATTACAACTAACACAGATGTACAAATTACAATCAATCAGAGTCTTATATTTACACATTTTGCCTAGCCTTGAAAGAAAATTGTCTAAATATTGTAAAAGAACACTAATAATCTATTGTGATTAATGTCTCCTTTAAATATCAATGGTATAGATATGAACACCACTCTTTTTTGCAATTGACAAATTTTGTTGTAAAGAAAAGTTGGCATCTGCACCTCTGGAAAGTACTGAAATACAAGGACAGGGAAAACAAAGCTTAATTAATTAAGTGAAATAATAAGCATATGGCAAACGAATTGGAATGTGTAAGATTATTACATTTACTGGGATTACAATTTGTCTATGGTGCAAAGCATCCCCAATGAATAGACACACATAATATCCACAGTCATCATTATTTGTTTGCTTGGGACACTGTGTGGAAGATAAAAATCAAATAAAACAGCATTAACTAAGAATGATATATAGTGCAATTATGATTTAGCTAAAAATTAAAAACATGAGATATGATATAGTCTTACCTGTACAGTGACCCATTTTGTGTGACTCATCTTTGTACTAGAGGGCTGCACTCCCCTCTCTGCCCGATACCTAACAAAAGCACTAAGAGTCATGAACCAAAGAAATTAGATACATTTGAACCACTTAACATTAATCATAGTTGGTTGACATAAATGAATGCTTACTTATTAAATAGGTTCTACATGTGTGTTCTGAACTTCAGCTGCTTGCGTAAAGGGTCCATATAATAGATAGTCTTGTCAGCAGTATTGATGGCAACCAAGACCCAATGTGGCCTACCACGAGTATAAATATCATTTTAAGATTACTAAGTTTAAAAGTTATATGCTAAATTATAAAACATAAAGCAGAGTCTTAATGAGATTGAATTACCCAACATTATAAGGTGCAAAAATCAAGTGATCTTCACCCATATGAGGCTTTCAACATTTCAGCTATATGTTGATGTGGGTTCGGATTGAGCACTTCATCCATTTCATACGGAGATATAAATGAGAATCTATTTGCCATTGTCCCATGCAAATAAGCTTCACACAAATATCTTGTTTTGCAAAAGTAGAATTGAACATTATTAAATAAAGGTTATAAAAGTTATAAATTGACTATGAATTATATAATTTGAAAATTAATGTACTGTATGTAAAGGTTAATGCTAGAGGCACTTAACCAATGTCGACGTATGACCTCTATGATGTTTTCCTTCCCCACAATGTCACAAAACTCTTTACCCCAGTGCTCACTTGTCAGTTGAATTATAGATGTATCAATGGCTTGATCACTTCTCACAAATAGCTTCATCATATCCAAGCATGCAGCACCTTGGGCTTCTGCCAACTTCAGAATCTCTGATGACACACAACCAGTGCTACCTTTATTGGATGGACCAGCAATGGACTCTTTTGAGTAGCCTGTCTCTTTCCCTAACCTTTTACCTGATGAAGGGGCAACCTGAAAAGAACAAACCCTTTTAATTGTAACATCTAGCAATAGGAACTATAAAGAAACACGTTTACATACCTTGGGTCTTAAAGTGATTAGGGACAATGGCTAAGCAACATAAGTACCAATGGCATCTCTCAGGGAATACAAGTTTGCTTGTTCATTTGGGACAGGCAGTGCAAAGTCCTCCTCATGTCGTTGCACCACCTCTATAGAAACCTTACCATGCTCTGGAGGAAGAGCCATATTGTGTAAGGAGTCCCCAGCCACTGTATGATATACTCTACCTCTTGCAACCACGCGAAAAGGTTTCTTCAAGTATAGCATACAGTCATGATCACCCTACAAATGAAAGTTTGTTATATTACGCAAAAATTAAATCAAAAGCATTAAACATTAAAAGGTAAATGATGATTTACAGTAGTTTAAATACCTTTGGAATCTCAACAGATTCAATTGGTGTGCAACTGCCTCTATGGCTGGTAGAAGGTGCATCTACAGGCATTTGGGGACCAATATCTGCCATCGGTTGCATTTGAAAAGCAATATTGAAAGGGGTTGGCATACATGGTGGTGGGGAATGAGTGGGGTTGAATGGCATTTGACCTAACATGAATGGGGGTAGTCCCTGACCCCCTGTCAACTGTGTCACTACATTGGTCAAATGCGCTACCCAATGCCTCATGTTTTGCCACTCGGTAGATGAAGGATATAGACATGTAGCTGGCCCAAATTTGGGTCACCCCAAGACCTACAGCCCTCACGCGACCTGGATGCTCTCTTACACCAAGTGCTTGAGAGAGTATGTCATCTCGGGCTATTGATTCAGTCTCAGCGTCTGGAGTGACCTGTGAAAGGGTTTCCTACAATAAACATAACAAAAAACCATTAGGTCATTAAAGGAGAATTCAAAATAAAACTTAACGTATTTGAAAATACTAACACATTAGTATTAACTACTTACAAATTCATTGACCATTTTTTTAACTCCTTCGTCATCAATACTACCTTGTTTATTTACCCTAGTAGCTTTCCAAAGGACATGTCGAGGTACTGAGGTCAAATTAGACGCAGATGTAGCAATCTACACAATTTGAGATTAAATGCCCTTGTTAATAGGTTTAACATAAGACAACACATTAGCATCACATTGTTACATAAGACACAAATATACATACCAACTCTTGCTCTAACTGACGATATCCCTTAGCTGACCACCTGTATCTGTACGACATTCCTTTCGCCCTTTGTGCATTAGCCTCACTTTCTTTCTGAAACTAGGTATTTAGAAATGTTCCAAATCAATACCCATTTGTGATGGTGACAGTAATTTGAAGTAATAATGTGTGACATAGTACCTTGAATGTTTCTGTGCAGCTTTGGTTGACAAAGTCCATCCAGTGATCAGTGACTGTGATGAATCTCTGATACTTCTCCGGAGGATGGGGGACACAATTTTCATCTTTGTCATGGATATGTTTCCTCAAACGTGTCTGAAATGCACGAAGGTCCCGTCTAGCTAAAGAAAGAACAAAATCTTTGTGAGTAGGATCCACCTCAAAAGTTTGCTACATTGGAAACAAAAAACATATCAGATAAACCCTCTTGGGTAAACCAATATAAAATAACTGAAACAATTATGATTGTGTACCTCAACTTGCTCCCAAATGTGTTCTTTAACATTAGTAGGGACATTTGTCCAATTAGAATAACTGATTGGCACTGTACTCCTAGTAATAAAGCTAATGAAATGTGCAAATTTTGATCTGTTAGGGTCTATTGGTTGACCTTTTCCATTCCAGCCAACCTATATGCAAATATAAATCATAAAGACATTTTAGTGTTACTAATATTAGCATAAAAGATCATTGAATATCATTGTAAAATTCATTGATGGTGACAATTTACCTGTAACTTTTGTCCTAACTTTCTTGATTTGCTAATGGACTTAAGTTTGGTAATCCCTCTACCCTTTTTCTTATTTGCCTCAGCGGAGTGATGAGGGAGACTCCCGTCTATGTTATCTAAAGAAGCCATCTATGTAAGAAAAAAGGTAAAGGTTAACATTAAATAATTACCAGGGATAAAGTAAAATCATAAAAAAAATATATAATCAATTCAAATTTAATATGAAATGCACCTTTTTCTTTTTTTAGGAGCCTTACTGGGTCAATCCAATGGAAGCAAGTACTTGTTTAGCCTTATATGTTATCTTCGGTAGCACATTATCCTTGGGCAGCATCTCATGTAATAAACTTAGCAGCTCTGTGAAGCTCTTATCAGTCCATCCATTCAAGGCTTTTAAGTTATAAAGCTTTAAAACAAAACTCAATCTTGTGAACTTTGTACATCCATTATACAATGGTGTTTTTGCATCATTTTTCAGCCTCTCAAACATCTTTGGACAATCTCTAAGATCTTCTTTAACAACATTTGGAATTTGTTCAACATGATCACTCTCATTTGTTCTAAATGTCTCTGAGTAATTGACACTTGATTCCATGTTAGTTTATGTACTTCCACCTTGTATCTCACCATGCTTTGTCCAACAAGCATATTTTTCATCTATCCCATTGCACATTAGATGTTCTTCCAATTCTTCCGCATTTACTTGTAACATATTCAAACAACACCAACAAGGACAGGGAATAAGGTTGACATCAATTGCATTCTTAATCGCAAATCTGATAAACTCTTTGACTCCGTCTTCGTATTCTTCACTTAAACGATCAACTACCATCCAACTTCTATCCATATTTGCTCTAACTATGGTTACGATCATTATAAATGTGAATGTCTTATTAACTCTCACATGATAGGATCCTATCCCATTTGAGAACAAACTTTTTCCAACTGTAATTAACAAATGCTACTTAAATGTTGTATTTTTTACTTGACAAAATTTGGGCAGCATTTCACATTAGTCTCCTAGTACACAACTTGAAATATATGAGATGATTTACCTCAATCAAGCATGTACCAAGAGACAATGAGAAATGGTTCAAACTCAAATTTTGTTAAGTATTAAATACGACATTATAAGAAACAAATGCTAACAAATTAATGAATAAGTTTGTTCACAAACTGTCCAACTTGGACAATTTGAGATTGAAAATAATGATTTATTAAACATTATTTTCAATCTCAAACGGGAAACTATGGTTTCACTCAATTTTACATTTCAAATCATAACCTACAAAGTTTAATCACTAACAAACATCTAGCATTCATCACATTCTACAATACAACATCAAATTCATTCATATACAGAGGAAATATACATTTAGGGGGAAAAACAAACAAGAACATAAAAATCCTAATATCATAGGTTAACAAACACAACAACATGCTCTTGCATTATAACTAACTAGTGTTCTAATATCATGTTCAACAAATCCTAAAAAACCATTCCAACAACATTTCAGAGGTTAACAAACTAAGATTGAACCTGCCCGTATCAACTTTTACAAAATAAAAAGTAATTTCATGCTCTTTGTTCAAGCGAAAGCAATGGTCAACATGTTAAGAGTATTCAGTTCATACAAATTATAAACACAACAGCATGCACTAACCTGGAATTAAGAAAGGAGTGCAAATTTGTTGCAGTGCAGCTAGGACCAAAAATGGAGGAGACATTGTCACCGTTCAACATAAAAAACAGAGGTACGTATCAGTGAACAGAGAAAATGAGAGAGTGTGAATGTCCAAACATGGCCAGAAAACAAAGAAACAATTATGAATATACCTTCAATTTGTGATTACAATGTCAAGTGTGCTTGTTCCTCTGCAAAAATTTCTCAAAGAACACTGAACAGAGAGAATTTTGAAATACAGACTTGGCGGAGTGACAGGGATAACCAGATTAGAGTTTTAAAAATACAACATCTGAGAGCAGTTATGAAATAACCGCTCTCTAATATAAACCTTTTAGAGCGGTTCAAAATGAACCGCTTTCAGAAGTCCATATTAGACAGCGGTTCTTTTGGAACTGCTCTAAGAAGTATATATTAGAGAATGGTTAAAGCGGAACCACTTTCTTAGTGTTTTATATAAAGTGGTTATTACTAACCACTATCTAAGTAGGCGCTCCAAAAGCCAATTTTTGGCATAGTGTTAATTCATCTCTTTTGTAATTTTAGTTTGAAGATGTTTAGGTTCTAATTTTCCTTTGAGTATCTAGACGTAATGAATCCTATGTGACTAAACCTTCTGGAATTCTTCTTAATGCTATTTCATGTTTTCTTCTCTTGAGTTTAATTGAGTAGTATCAATTGTCTTCCACCTTGTTTTCGTGTTTGAATTTGAGTAAAATTCCTGCATGAAATTAACATTGCTCAATTTAAAGGACTTGAATGTATTTCTAGAGATAGAAAGACGTAAGTTTTCTGTATTAGGATTAACCCTAATTATGGAATTCATAATGAACTTAATGCAACCTAGGGGTATTAATTAAGGAAGAGATTCTGATTGATCAACCAAGGGTTAGGAATCATTATCCTTGAGAGAGGTATTGGTTTAATTCAGAATTTTCTGCAGCGATAAGGGTTTGGAACTAAGTAGTTGAAGAAGAATTTTAGTTATTTGGACACTTAGGAGGATTTATAGTCTAGATACTTGCCTATTTCCCTTGAATACCTTTAGTCATACTTTTCTATAATTCATTTTCATAAGAAATTTGTTCCTTCTAATTTATTATTCTTCTATTTTTAGCAATTTTATCAACAAAATTTCCTTCTTATATACATTAACAATTGCGCAATTAAGGAAGTAATTCCTAATAACAGTCCCTGTGGATACGACACTTGGTACTCTATTTTTTTCATAATATTACTCTAACAACGGGTACACTTGCCCAGTAATCAGTTTTTACACACCATGTGAGTTGCAAGATTTCTCGCTGTATCGAGAAATGAGCGTTCATAATCAGGCTATCTGACACTCTCTCGTTGTAGCAAGGATGCTCTCACTATAGCGAGAAGTTCTCGCTGTAGCTAGAATCACAGACAACAAAGTGAAATTTTTTCTGGTTTTTTTTTCTGCAATAAGAGAAGGTCTCGCTGTAGTGAGAATCTCTCGCTGTAGCGAGAATGTCGTGATTTGAGGGGTATTTAAGGGTTTCCAAGTTCAGAAACTTAGATTATAATCTAAGTCACGACCCTCTCCATTCTCTTTGACCTCTCTCCTCATTTTCAAAGAAAATCCTTGCAAAGCTCTAACCTTTCTTTTATCTAAGCCTGGGAGTTCACTCTCCTTGCTCCTTGGTGAGTTCTTGGAGCTTGCTTCTTGATTCCTTTGGTTATTTTCTTGTTTCTCCTTCTCTAAATAAGTTCTCTCAAAATCCTTTCACTAAACTTCTATTTCAAGGTAAGGAGAGCTCTATTTTGTTACTAAGAAAGTGGTATGCTTGTGTTCATAAAAATGCTATGATGAAATGCATGATTTTGAGTATATGTTGGATGATAACATGTTTTGTTATGTTCGAAGCATGTTTTGTGGTGTTGGATGATGTGTATGGTCTTTGTTTTGAGTGTATATGCATGTATGTTATGGACTCAGTCTGAGAATGACCAACTCTTGGCAATGATTGATTAATATATCAGGTAGTAATGAACTTGAGTAAAATGGAGAAATGAAGGGATGAATAATATGATAGTAAATGGATAATGAGTTCAATTTATAATAAATAATAAGTTTAGGTCATAATAACTAATAAGTGGAGTAAATCCATAATGAGAAATATCAAGATGAGATGGGAAATATGGACAGGGAAATAAAATAAGGAAGGAACATGATAAGGACAAATATGGATAGTTCATAGGTACACTAGGGGTGTAGAAGATGGAGGTGATTGATAAATCTTAGGGAAATAAGGGTGGTGGATGCTTTTCTTGAGTGGCACATAACAAATGAGAGTAAGAGCACCACAGGCCTCACACTTGTTTTCTGACCTAAACTCCTGACCACGCTTCTGTTAAAAGGGGCTGGGTCAACACACGTTTTATCCGTGTAGCTACTACTATTCAGAAACTATCTATGCTAAGGAAGACCTCGAGGGATCCCAGGGGCAGTGAAAGTACGAAATGAGAACTCCGAGTATTAAGAGAGAGGAAAAGTAATAAGCTGAATAATTAAGGATTGTTGCATGTATATAAACATGATTTTGTGACGTGATTGATTGTTGCATTACTTTGCTATATTGTGTGACTTAAATGTGAATGTGTGTATGGTAATAAGAATAGAGACTCATCCTTACATAAAGCATTTAGGGGACCAAGATGACAGCACCTAGAGAGAGCATTAGACTTATAGATAGCTTTGTATAATGTAGGTTAAATTACGTATTTAACGAGTACCATAGAATTTGCTATTTTAAGTTGGCCTTACATGTTGATAATGTATCTTGTAATATTATTATGCTAGAAATGGAACTATCTTATAGTGTACCTTTTGATTTTCTATAAACAATATACTCCACCATACCTTGTGTATGTACCTCTACCAAGGCACAGTTAGAACTATAGCAGCTGTGACCTACTTGTTCACATATCATGATCATGACTACATCAGAAGACCAACCCGATGGACTTTTGAGCGAATTACTAGAAGGCAGGCCACTATGGATTCAGATCTTTATCTTAGGTCAGATGGGGACGACTAGTATATTTTTTAGTCTTTTGGTGGATAGACTGCTCATTAGAACTTGTTATATTTTGTATTTTGTAAATGAATCCTAATGTATTTCTTTATGTATAGAGAGCAATTGTGGTTATGACGTTGCGCGTTAACACTCTCAGCACAGAACGTGAGAGTTCTAGAAGCTATCATGGAGAAAAGGCTTGTGCATAAACACCCTCAGCACCAAAAGTGATTATGCCAAAAGCACGAGAAATTTATAAATAACCGAAAACTTAGGATCAAAAAAATTTTTTTCTCATTTTTTCTTTTCCACGCTCTTAGAGAGATATTTAGAGAGAGAGTTTTGGGGTCGAATTTCAAGGCTTAATTCTTGAGGAATCAAGCTTAGCACTTGGATTCATAGAAATCTTTTGCACCTTCTTTTCTACTCCTTCTTTCTCTTATTCTTCTAGAATAATCTTTTGAATTTTTTTTGTTAGGGATTGATGGATTCATAGCCACAAATGCTCTCTAAAGTGATCACTTTTAGTGGTAAAAGTGATCACGCGTATTCCTTTCTCTTATCTCAAGCCCACGAAGACGAACTTTTGGCACCAAGAGTGATTACGCACACCATGAACCCTATTTAAAACCCTCAGAGTGATCACTTTTTGTCTTCAAAGTGAATATGTGCAAGGTATGTGTTGTACAATTTCTAAACACTAGCACGTGCACTAGGAATTGTAGCAAGTAATGAGTAATTTTGAGATGCAAGTATCGTCTCCACAGGGAATTAGGAATTCAATTATCACTTCACAGAACAATAACTAGTTGAGCCATACGAATTTGGAAGAGTTGTAACATACAGAAAGTAAGAAACAAGAACAATTAAAAGGTAAGAAATTTGCAATAAAATAGAGTACAAATTTGATGTTGAGATTAGAAATGAATGAATGATAGTTATGAATTTATTTCACCAGAATATCAATATCAATTCAACTATGCCTCTGAACATTCAAGTACTTGGTTAATTGACAATCAATTTCACATACTAATAGTCAAAGGTTAATCCCTTAACTCATTGACCCTAACAATCAACTAAACCACCCTAATTCCTTAGGTAAAGTTCAATTTCAAGTTGCATTAAGAATTAGAACCATAAGACTATAGAATGAAGTTTGCTTATCCCTAAGAAATCCCTAATTCTGGTAGTTAATTCAGATCTGAGACTCAATTCTAATTTCTATTGGTAAAAGTTCCTTTGTTATTAATCAATTGAATTTCCATTCAAAGATCACAAAGAAATCAGAATTAACAACTTAATTAATCCAAGAACTCAAAGTTCAGAAGCAAGAATCGAATCAATACATCAATTCAAGATCCATAAACTTCTAACTACGAAGAATTAAGCAAACATTACAACAAAGAAAGAGAAAGAAGGAGAAGAAGGAAAGAAACGCAGAAATTCCATCTTCAACAATCCTTAATCCGATCCCTCTTCTTGGAGCTTGATGTTCATCCCCAATCCTCTCTCTGACTCTCTCTAAACGAATAAAATGAAGTGAAAACAAAAAATGAGCAAAAGACCCCAAAATCTGAGCTTTTTCTGGTATTTATAGAATTTCTGCCTTTGGGCATTATCACTATGCTCCATAAGAGTGGCTACGCAGAGACTTAATTGGTTTTTGAAGGATTGAAATGATCACTTTCGTTGATAAGAGTGGTGACGCAGAAGGTCGAGGAGTGTGCGTGATCACTTTCGAGAGCAATAGTGGCCACGTGCAACTTGCCAAGCTGAGGACTCTCTGGAACATCCACTTTTGCCAGCAAAAGTGGTTACGCGCTTCTCGCTAATATTAAGTCTTCTCTGGAACACTCACTTTCGCCAGCGAGAGTGGTCAAACTGAAGTTTGTTGAGATTAAGGTTATCTGGAACATTCACTTTTGCTAGCAAGAGTGTTAACGCACAACGTTTTCTTCTGAGAAACTCTTTGGAACACTCACTTTAGCTGGTAAGGGTGACCACGCCCAGACTCCACTTCTCCTTTAAGCTATGGAATGATCACTTTCACTAACAATAGTGATCACGCCCAGCTTGCATTTCATAATTCTTGTGTTTTGAGTCCAGAATTACTACTCTTCCTCTTCCTTTCCATTGATCTTTCATTTCCATGAACTTTGCTCAGATTATTCCTACAAAAATAAGATTAAATTTCTTTAATTCTACACAGAAAACTCAACTTCTAAAATAACTATGAATTTAAAGAAAATCTTCAATCATTATATTTTTTTGAGTTTTTCTGCTTTTTCTAATACATTTTCCTAATGAACTGGGTTAAAACTACATTAAAATATTAGTCAAAATATGGATTCATCAGTATGCCCTCTTCAAAGCCTATGCAATGTTCACTTTTGGTGGTGAAAGTGACTACGCTTATCATATTTCACTCTCTGAGTCTGAAATATTCACAACTTCTAGACCTCTAGAATATTCACTTTTTGTATCCAAAGTGACTATGCTCATTCTATTTGACCTCGTAAAGCTTCTAATTCATGTGTTTTTCCCTTAGAATTTTCTGCAAAACTAATTCAATTGTAAAATTTGCATAAGAACTCTATTAAATCCAAACAATTTGATTTACTAAGAAAAAATTGAAATTCATGCACAAATATATTTTTTATGTGATTTTTATCTCCCTAATTACAATTTCCTATAAAAAAATTTCTAGAAAACTAACTATAAACCCAATAAAATCTGGATTTATCAGTCCCATCATCAACTTCATCATATTAGTTTGAATCCTTTTCATTTGTGTCTTGCATTCACTTTTCGTGAACTTAAACAATCAATATTCAACTCAAAATCACCTGTACATCTTGGAGTACCTAGGAATTTGAAATATAAGTTACAAACTAGCTAAAACAAGCCTAGGAATGGTGACCTTTTTAGACAAGCAAATGAATGTATTATCAAAATGCTACTGTAACATCCTCAAAATTTGGTCTGTTTCTTTTAACAAACTGACTGTCCATTAATGTTTTTTGTGGAATTTTTTTTTCTTTTCTCTCTTTCTCCTTCTTTTCCCCTCTTTTCATTCTAAGTTATGCTCTATTCCACTACTATCATGATGTTGTTGTTTATCTTATTATTATCTCTTTTGAAACATACCTGAATTCCTCTTGCCAGAATGAATGTTTTGTAACTCTCCTTGTTTATCTTAAATGTCCATTGTAATTACTTTCATTATTCCAAGTAATGCGATGCAAATTGTAGTAGACTCTTTTATTCTATTCATACATCCCAAAAAAAAAAAAAAGATGAATTGCATTAGGTGCAGTCTTTGTACCTGATTAGGAGCCTTTTTCGTCTAGCTATTCATCTTCCCACGCACTCCATAAATTGATATGACTACTCGTGAAAATCAACTCTAAGTGAAGTGTTATAAATTAATAAGGAAAGAAGTAAGCGGGCTGAAACATCACTCGGTTATCCATAGTGGAGAGAGAGAAAATAGACTTAGTGGAGTGGTTATATGATTACCCCTTTTAAAGCTGGACGTTACGCTCAGAAGGTTACTATTTGACGAGAAAGACCATGTGCCCTTAGTATTATGTTTAAACGTTCATATAAATAGGAAGGCCATTGTTGTTTCACTCCTTTTCTCACAAAGATGCCACTCGAGTGAAACACTGAGAGGTCAATTAACATTTCACAGAAACTGTACCTCTTCCAACACTCATTTCATCCCAAAATCTCTCACCTTGACACTGCACTAGTGGACCAAAAGATTTCACATTCAGAATTCTACTGCAACGGAAGGAACCTCTTAAGTTTCTCATTCTCCTCGTGATCAAACAAGGTAAGGGGAGTCTGATGTTTTGCTATTAAAATGTAAACATGTACTAGTGTATATTATTGGTCTTCTGTACATCAACTACTGCAATCAGGTTGCATGCGTGTTATTACTCTCCTTTCTTTATGTTTTTGGGTTGTTCAATGTATGAAATAGTTTTGGGTTGTTTGCATAAAGTGCGATCATGAATAAATCCTTAGTACATGTTAGATTTATTCCATTTTTCAACCTTTCCCCCCCTTGGTTCGTGATGGTGCACACAATTCTGATGGGTAGTGCAGCGAATATTGTAAATATAACCTATCCCTTCAACCCATCGGGAGGAAACTCCTTTTAAAATGAAGTTTTGACCCAAAGACACGATTCCTGAAGTGTTGATTTCATCTCGTTCTAAGAAGTTGAAAAAAACACTGTTTTATGGCCAATTTTATTTTACTAACATGCAGAAATGGGATATTTGTAAGGACATGAATAAGTGCCTTAGAAGAATTATTTTTGTTGTGTATGGATTAGACTCTGAAGCGTAGATGCATGTGTTTATGTTTTGGAGTCTTATTATGATTGTTTGACGTTTGTGATATCATTATAACTAGAGAGATTTAATTCTACCTCTGGTATTCAAGTCTGAACATCGAGTTTTTTTTTTTTTTCTTGAGACAGGACAAAATCCGACAATGAGTGTTTAGAAATTAGGAAATCTTATTCCTTGCACTTTTCTGTTCTAACTAAGACACCCTACTCATTTTCCTCAAGTTAACCAAATTGGTATCTCGGGTAAGTAGTAAAGGGAAAAATTAAATACTTATTCTAAGAAAATTTAATTAAGTGATTGAGTAAAATTTTGTACATAATAAGGTCTCTCCCTGCACTGCTTATTTAGTTATTACAACGACCCCTTCTCTGAAAGGATTAGATATTGTGAAACTTTGATAGAAGAGTATGTATATTGGAAGAGTCTCATTGGTTGTCATTTCATCACTCTTATTCAGATATTTGTGCATGTATAAGGAAACTTATATATGAAATATTAGTGCAGCTCATTGTCTAAACCGAGATAGCACCTGCATTCCATTTTATAAAAATTGTCATTTAATTTTATCCCAGGCTGACTAAATTACTATGGAACCCCTATCAAAATGAACATCATTTATCCCTATTTATGTAAAATTGTCATTTAATTTTATCCCAGGCTGTCTAAATTACTATGGAACCCCTGTCAAAATGAACATCATTTATCCCTATTTATGTAGTTGACATGTTACATTATGATGAATCGGTGCACGCTAATTAAAACACATTGCAGCCTATTAGATTTTGCCGACAACTAGATTTAAACGTGAATGCATTAGAATTGTAATTTTGTCTTCTAGTTTCTAAACTTCTGAATTTCTTTTTAGCTTATATACCGTAGTGTCCATGAGAGTACGACTTTTTAATGTTAGTTAGGAATGGAAGACTCAGTGTATTAGATTGATTGGCACTATATGTCTATATATATATATATATATATATATATATTGAACGAAAACATTGAATTATGAGTCGTTGTAATTGCATTTTGGACTATGAATCTTGGTTGTATGAATTTATTTCATTTCATGAAATTACGAAGAATGAATCGAGAACTTACAGTAGGCAAAGGAACTCCATTAACATTGTATTAATATAGGTAAAAAGAATTCCCAAGGAACCACTATTTAAATAAAGGCTTAAATGAGAATCGTGAGGGAAAAAGATGACCTTAAATTCTTACTCTTTTTTTTTTTTCCTTCTATGTAATGGACTAGATACCTTCTTAAAAATAAAAATAAAATAATTGTTGTTAACATTCTCTAAACACTAGCAAGTGCACTAGGAATTGCACCAAGTAATGAGTAAATTTAAGATCCAAGTATCATCTCCACAGGGAATTAAGAGTTCAATTACCCATTCACAGAGCAAAAACTAGTTGAGTCATACAAATTTGGAAAGGATGTAACATATGAATGCAATGAACCAGAACAATACAAAGAATTAAACTCGCAGTAAAAACAGAACATGTAAATTGTGTCGAGATGAGATACAAATGAAGAATAGTTAGGAATTTACTTCACAAGAATGTCAATATTAATTCAATTATACTTCTAAACATTCAAGCAATTGGTTAATTGACAATCAATTCACATATAGCTAGTCAAAGGTTAATCCCTTAACTCATTGACCCTAACAATCCACTAAACCCCCCTAATCCCTTAGGTGAAGTTCAATTTCATGTTGCATTAAGACTTAGAACCGTAGGATTGCAAAATTAAGTGTACTTATCCCTAAGAAACCCCTAATTCTGGTTGTTAATTCAGATCAAAGAATCAAATCTAATTTCCATTGGCAAATGTTCCTCTTTGATTAATCAATTGAATTCCCATTCAAAGATTACGTAAAGTGCAGAATTGACAACTCAATTAATCCAAAAACTCAAATTTCAGAAGCAAGAATCAAATCAATACATCAATTTGAGGTCCATAAACTCCTAACTACAAAGAATTACACAAATATTGTGACAGAGAAAGAGAAAGAAGGAGAAGAAGAGAAAAAACTCAGAAAAGCCATAGCCACGAGCTCCAATCCAATCCCTCTTCTTGAAGCTTCGAGGTTCGACCCCACTCCTCTCTCTCACTCTCTCCTAACGAGAATCTAACAGAAAAAATGAAAAATGAACAAAAGTCCCCAAGTTCTGAGCTTAAGACATGTATTTATAGAAATCCCGATTCTGCGCGTTGTCACTCTTGCTGATAATAATGGCCACGCAGACGCTCATGTGGTTTTTGGAAATTGGAACTATCACTTTCACTGCTAAGAGTTGCAACGCAGAAGGTCGAGATGTTGTGCGTAATCACTTTTATTAGTAAAAGTGGTCACGCACAACTTGTCAAGTTGAGGGCTCTCTGGAGCAAGTATGCAGTAGGGTGATGTAGAGGGATTATGATCAGTTTCTACCTATTTTAAGGCACAGTTATGCAACTCACTCATTGTTGGTAGAGAACATTTTATCAGAGTAATGCAGAATTGATTTCAGAACAACAGGTTATTTCAAGTAGTCATTTTCAGAAATTTCCATTCCCACATAATATCAGAACAGTGTCACATTGTCCTCATCAAATATTTCACTGACTTCTATTTAAGTTGCTCAAATTTCTACAGATTTTATTCAGAGAAATAGCATAATGTAGATTCTAGTTTCCCTAAAAATTCATATATGACAGATAAACTCTATTCAGAGTAATGCCCTACCAATACAATCAGAATAGTGCACCATTACCACCAAATGAATTCGATTGTATCCCTAAATAGCAATTTAAGAATGTGTATACTATTGAAGTACAACCAAGTAACAACAAGGCACATTTCACGTTTTAACTATTTACCAACACAACTTTGCAACATTCAATCTAAATCCATCATTAATTTCAGAAATTTATGTTCAATAATTCTAATTCCTTTTTCATTAAAGCTTTCTTTTAGGTCAACTCAGTTTCTACAGAAATTTTATTCAGATGAATGGTATACCACAGATTAGAATCTCCCTCAAATTTCGTACATACCACATAAACCCTATTTAGAGTAATACCCTATCAGAATAGTTTGTCATTACCCCAACATGGTTACCCAAAAACATTAAACACAGTAATCCACAGTTTTAGAGAAATGAAGGTGTGCGTACCTTGTAAGGAAATGCAGAAATGAGTGAGAAAAAGCTTGTTGTCACTTGTCGACCCACAGAGAGTTTGAAAATGCAGAGGACGTTTGGAGGGAAATTGGATTTTAAGAGTGAATGTGTGTGTGTGTTCACACTTAGGGAGTATTTATAGTTAAGCTTGGCATGTGACCACTTTTAAAATTAAAAGTGGACGTTGCATCATTAAATGGTCCCAATGTTATCACTATTCTTAATCAGAGTGAGTGTTCCAGAGAGTTGATTTTTCAGGGTGAGGGTTGTGTTACCACTTTTGTTGGGCAAAGTGATAACGCCCAGCCTCGTGACTACTTTTTTGAATAAAAGGAGTAACGCACAAAGATTGAAAGTCTACTTACCTGTGCGTAGCCACTTTTTCCAATAAAAGAAGCGTTCCAGAGAGTTAGTTTTCCCATCTGTCTCTGCGTAATCACTCTCATCAGTGAGAATGAGTGTTCCAGAGGAGCGTGTTAACCTTCTTGCCTCTGCGTGATCAGTTTTATCAGTAAAAGTGATTGTTTCAAAGGGGAACATCAAATTGCTTCTCTACGTAGCTCCTTTCCTGCAAAACAATGACTCTTCTCATTAGTTAATTGCCTCTCAACCCTCAAATAGCTCACTTATTAGACTCTAATCCTTTCAATACACACTCTAAACATTAACTCTCAAATCAAGTACCAAATTCACCTCAGCAAAGATATGCAGCAGAATCAAATTGCAAAAATTTCAGAAAATGAAGAACATGAGTTATGAAAATTCTAAAACAATACAAAAAACTTGAAATGAGTTAGAATTGTGAGTTTCCTCTCACAAAGCGCTTCTTTAATGTCTGGATCAAATACCAAAGTGGCTTTATTTTTGTTTTTCCCTCGCATATACAAATCAAAATTAACAAGTTAAACTAAAATTCAATAGTAAGATTTACACTCACGAAGATTATGCAGAAAAATATTAGCAAAAGCATACAAAATTCAAGTCTAGCAACTGCAGAATTATGCAGAATTGCAGAATCAAAAATCAAAACAGAGTACTTGAATATAATACTAACTATAGAGAAAAATTAAGAAAACAAAAACTCAATCTAGCAATTTTTCTGTTGCTAATGTTATTGAAACTCAAATTCCCCGGCAACGGCGCCAAAAACTTGTTGTTAACATTCTCTAAACACTAGCAAGTGCACTAGGAATTGCAGCAAGTAATGAGTAAATTTAAGATCCAAGTATCATCTCCACAAGGAATTAAGAGTTCAATTACCAATTCACAGAGCAAAAACTAGTTGAGTCATACAAATTTGGAAAGGATGTAACATATGAATGCAATAAACCAGAACAATACAAAGAATTAAACTCGCAGTAAAAACAGAACATGTAAATTGTGTCGAAATGAGATACAAATGAAGAATAGTTAGGAATTTACTTCACAAGAATGTCAATATTAATTCAATTATACTTCTAAACATTCAAGCAATTGGTTAATTGACAATCAATTCACATATAGCTAGTCAAAGGTTAATCCTTTAACTCATTGACCCTAACAATCCACTAAACCCCCCTAATCGCTTAGGTGAAGTTCAATTTCATGTTGCATTAAGACTTAGAACTGTAGGATCGCAGAATTAAGTGTACTTATCCCTAAGAAACCCCTAATTCTGGTTGTTAATTCAGATCAGAGAATCAAATCTAATTTCCATTGGCAAATGTTACTCTATTATTAATCAATTGAATTCCCATTCAAAGATTACGTAAAGTGTAGAATTGACAACTCAATTAATCCAAAAACTTTAATTTCAGAAGTAAGAATCAAATCAATACATCAATTTGAGGTCTATAAACTCCTAACTACAAAGAATTACATAAACATTGTGACAGAGAAAGAGAAAGAAGGAGAAGAAGAGAAAAAAAACTTAGAAAAGCCATAGCCACGAGCTCCAATCCAATCCCTCTTCTTGAAGCTTCGAGGTTCGACCCCACTCCTCTCTCTCACTCTCTCCCAACGAGAATCTAACAGAAAAAATGAAAAATGAACAAAAGACCATGAGTTCTGAGCTTAAGACATGTATTTATAGAAATCTTGATTCTGCGCGTTGTCACTCTTGCTGATAATAGTAGTCGCGCAGACGCTCATGTGGTTTTTGGAAACTGGAACTATCACTTTCGCTGCTAAGAGTTGCAACGCAGAAGGTCGAGATGTTGTGCGTAATCATTTTGATGAGTAAAAGTGGTCACGAACAACTTGTCAAGTTGAGGGCTCTCTGGAACATCCACTTTCAATGATAAAAGTGGTTATGCAGAATACTCTGAAATTTTGCCTTCTTTGGAACATTCACTTTCGCTAGTAAGAGTGACCACGCAGAGCTCGCTGAAGTTCTGCCTTCTCTGGAATGCTCACTTTCGTTGATAAAAGTGGTTACGCAAAGCTTACTGAGTCTGAGGCTTCTCTGGAACACTCACTTTTGCTGGTAAAAGTGGTTACACCTAAACTTTACTTCTTCCAAGAGTGATCACTTTCATTGGCAATAGTGATCACGCCCAGCCTGCATTTCATTGTTCTTGTGTTTTGGAGTCTAGAACTGCTATTCTTCCTCTTCCTTTCTATTGATATTCCATTTCCATGAACCTACCTCAGATTATTCCTACAAAAACAAGGATAAATTTCACAAATGTTAAGCTAACTACATAATAAAAGAAAACCTTCAATCATTCTATTTTTCTAATTTTTCTGCTGTTTCTTACATGTTTTCCTTATCAAATGGGTTAGAATTACACTAAAATATGAGTCAAAATATGGATTCATCAATAACATAATACAATAATTAGAAATATTAACCAATAAGTCTGATTAGAGTAGACTAGATTGTACCTACACACCATGTTCAATGAGAAAATGTTAATAATCATGTGAATACACATCTATTAATTTGTTTGATTCTAAATTATTATTGTGAATGAAGTATGTTGTTTAAAATAGATGTGATACACATGCTTATGATATTTTAATTGGGTTTAGTTTGTTGTTATAATTGAAAAATATTGTTTAAGATAAATTAGTGGTTACTTATCTATTATTCTGTTTGAGTTTGATTGTTATTTTAAAGTAATATATGCCAAATAATTGAAAATAATTATAAGTAGCATGTGATGTTTAGAATGATAGTATGGTATTCATTATTTATTCATTGCATTATCCATGTGAGGACGAAGAAGAGTCAAGGCAATAGTATGGCACAACTGAGGAATGCCTGTGTTTAGGTTCAAAGGGAGACCTTGGGGGTAGTAAGGGGGGATGACCTAATGGTGTGGAGTAGCTTGCCATGGCCGGGTCATGTTGCCAACAAGCCCTTGCTAATCCTAACGTAAACACCTATTACCGAGGATCGTGGTAGTCCCATCCCAAATTAGTAAGAATATTGTGCTTTTGATTATGGGGAATGAGAACTCTGACCACCTTGACTGGAGGGACAATGGAAGTCAGAGGGAGTGTAGATTACTAGTTATATGTATTCCATTGCATAAATTCATTTAAATACTTATGATTATGTAATGTATGTCAATAATATTTGATGGGATGATGTTTTGTTGACAAAATGTAGTTTCTCTCGTTAGCCCGATACATGATTGTGAACATTATATGAATGATTATTGTTTGGGACACACCCTTTTGTTTGTTCCTTCTTCTTTTGTTTTCCTTTCTTGTCCTGTTTGTTTCCTGCATTCCCAAATGACTACCGATCGGGCGAAGATCTGGATAATGGACAGCGATGAGGAAATGTGGCTCTACGATCCCCAAACACATCATCACATATTCAAAGGACTAGTGACCATGGGCGTGGGACCCATAACTGATGAGGGCTGGAAGCCCTATTGGAACAATAGCCTCCTTGCTGAGATTCATATGCCATTACGAGAGGCTGAGACTCATTTACCCTTCTCTGTTCTTCCCTCATCTTCCTCGTCTTCCGTACATGCACAAATTCCAGACCCTCCTAGAGACCCCAGAAAGATAAAGGCTCCTATGGATTCTGAAACTTCACTTGCTTCCAAATCCGAACCTGTACCTGAGTCCGAGTGGAAAGACATCCCTATTATTGAAGCTTCCATCCGACCTATATCATCCAACCCTACTAATGCCCCTCCTCCAGCTCCAGATGAAGTTGGACCCTTCGTATGACGTCCATCACCACCACCACCTCAGTCTCGCTGTCCACCTCCCACAGTTGGATGGGTAAGACGACGAGCAACCTCCTCCACTCGGACCTCAAACGGGAAACGACCCCTCTACTTCTAGTGAAATAGAGTCTGATCCAGTTAAGACTCTCTTTCGATAGAGTTTTACTTATGATTATATACCATCATGGATTTTGAAACTGCTCATAGTATCGGTTGTTTTGTCGCTTTTTGAAAAACTATGTACTAGGGGTCTATTTTGATGTGTATATGCTTATGGGTTTGTATGGATGGGTGCTTTAGATAACCCTTTTTGCAATTATATGTGAATGCTTGATACTTTAATATACCTTCATGTAACCCACAGTGTCTACAGGTTTAACTTAATATGGTTGGTTATTAATGAACATGCATGTTATGCACGCACCATGAAGACCTATTTTAGAGGTAGTATGCGTAACTTTTGTGTCGTGACAGCTACTACTCCTAATCTTCTACTAGAAGAAAGAAATCAATATAATTTTAAAAGTTTTAGTACAAACAATATCTACTAATGGAACATATATGCCCAAATAGAATATAGTATTTTGAACATCCTCCAACATATAACTATAGTAGTCATAACATACCAAATGACTCATAATTGCTTCGAAGTTTCTATTGTCAACATACTTGTTGGTTTCTTAGGTCAATTTAAATAGGTTTGGGATAATTATCTTATTAAAGAAGAAAAATAAAAATTTATCAAATCATTGAAACTTATGTAAATGAAAAAATCATAAGAAATGATGAAGAAGAAATCTCAAATGCAGTTAATACACTAATATTTATAATAGCCCAACATTTCAATGGAGATCTGTCTTTATGGAAAAATAGGTTTGCAAAATTATTATCTATTCTTAAGTGTAGAACTTTAGCTAATTTAAGATGGTATATGTAACACCTTAAATTTAATTTTCAAGTAATAATTTCATAAAATAAGAGTAATGAAGTTTTCATTTAATAAAAGATCTCATTACAGAGTTTCATAAAACAGTTCAAAACAATAAAGGATTACAATTTATATCAGGACTGCTACAGGACTAACTCAGTTACATCATAGTTTCAAAATACAATCTAAGTCCTATAGCAGTTCATCCTTCCTTCACTGAGTCTGGTACTGATCGTCTTGGTCACCTGAAAAATAAATGTAAGAGTGAGTACTCTACACTATCCAACACACACAACTAACATAGAGTCTCACCATGCGTATCTATAGGTATTCTAGCATATTTACTTGAGTCTAGGTAATTACAAGCAATATTTCAAGCATTTCATTCTAGTTCATAACCGATGCACTCACGACACCATAACAATTTACACACGTGCTCTTACCGCACCTAATCACGCTCACTGTGGCAGTGTGATAACAGTTTCACACCATGAATGGTCGCCGGTCACCCCTACCTCACTGATACCTTATGGGTAGTCACGAGTCGCTCAGCAAAGGTAGTGGTCAGAGGTCTAGTCAAGAGGAGAGTGTGTGGCTCATGGTGCACCCACGCTCACGGTCGGTGTCACCACCACTCTCTCTTCCCCAAGGTATTTCTACCATCCTTATCTTCCACACCTCCAGTGTATCGCTGAACCATTCACAGCATCATCACAACGACATTCAACATACTCCATTCACACACATTTTAACCACACACATTACTCATTCACCATACACGGCACAATTATCCATAGTTATTAACATAACACATAGGCCCACATTCATTCGTACACACGGCACAAGTACCGATATTCATTCACAATATATGACCCAATGGCCCACATTCATCTACCACACACGACACACATGTCCATTTCATACACACAACATTTCAACGTGCCATCTATACTCATTTCCATCCATTTACATCATTCAAGGACATGCAAACACAACTATATTGGGCTCAACCATTTCACTCATCACATTCAACATCAATTCTTTATAAAAATCCACTCAAATCTCTTTCAAATCATCATAATCATACCCACCACACATTATCTATCTCAATCACATTACAAAACATAGTAGCTAAACAAGTTTTTCAAGCAAAATGAGATAGCGTAGAATCCCCCTTACCTCAAATGAAGACCCACACACAATCGAAAATGAGAAGGCTCTCCACACAAACTTAGTCCTAAATACACGGAAACTTCTCGTGAGAACCAAGGAAAACTGAGAAATAAGAGAATAGGGATGAAAAACTGAAATCCTAACCATTAAAACTTACCTCAAAGCGTTTCCCACACAATTTCAACCTTCAATCTTGCTCTCAAACAGCTTGGAGGCAATTTAATCGGTGAAATAAGGTTTTGGGTCAAGAGAATCGAAGGGACCTTGAGGAGAGAAAAGGGAAAAATGAGTTTCCCAAATCCTAGCCCTTTTAAATCTTCTCTAGTCGCGATACTCTCACTATAGCGACAGAGAAAACTGCATCCTGATTTCTGCAGAATCTCGCTACAACGAGACAGCACCCAGAAATGTGTAACACCTTCATTTTCTTTATTTAAATAAACAAACTTTTATGCGAATAGAAAATAATTTACTTTGTTTCACTCTCAAACTCCATAGTAACATAATAAAAAAATTTACAAATTTCTTCTTATGAAAGTTTCATATTATTCCAAGGGTAAAATTTTGAAACTTGAGATAATTAGATAAAATTTAACTTTATTTTTAACAAAACATGTAGCTCACTATGTAATGCCCCGAATTTTTGTAATATTAATTATTATTGATATATGTATATGTGTTTATATTTACATGTAAATGTGAAAGATGTAATTTGCATTTGAATGCGTAATGATAATGTTATGGGTATAATGTGTATGGATGTGTGTGTGTGTGTGTGTGTATATATATATATATATATATATATGTAATTGGATTGAATTGATTGGGCTGAAAATAGGCTAAGTATGGATGCTGTTACAGGGCACTCTCGTTGTAGCGACAAAGCCACAGGTTGGGCTGCATTTTTTGTTGCAGTTTTGTTGTAGCGAGATTCTGCAAAAACTAGAATGCAGTTTTATCTGAGTTTTTCGCTGTAGCGAGGGAGGGAGTCGCTGCAGGAAGGTATCTCATTGTAGCGAGAGTGTCGAGAACAGAGAGCATTTAAAGGGGGTTAGGGTTCGAGAAACGTTATTTCTCACCTTCCCTTCCAAATCTCTTTGATTCTCTCGACCCAAAACCCTATTCTACTGATTAAATTGCCTCCAAAGCCATTCGGGAACAAGATTGAAGGTTGAATCCGTGTGGGGAACGCTTGAAAGTGAGTTTTAATGGTTAGGGTTTTTGTTTTTCCTCCCTTTTCCCTGTTTTCGCGATTTTCTTGGGTTCTCATGGAATTCTTTTATGTATTCAGGATGAAGTCCATGTGAGGAGCCTTCCTATTGTTGATTTTGTGTGTGGGTCTTCGTTTGAGGTAAGGGGGGACTCTACCCTATCTCATTTTGTTTAGAAATTCATTTATTCTCTATGCATTATAATGTGGCTGAAATGGAATGTGAGAATATGTGTGTTTTGACGAATTTGTTATGTTGGACATGGTTAAATTGTGTATGCTTGAGTGACTTAATGGGTACAAACTCGGTTGAAATTGTTGTGTGTGTTGGAAATGCTGTATGTTGAATGGAATGTGAATGACTAATTGTACCGTGTGCTTGAACGGTGAATATTGTGTGTGTGGTTGAAATGAATTATGTTGTAAATGCATATGGGCATGTGTGCCATGTATTGAGAACAATTACTGCGAACGAATGTGGGCCTAAGAGCCGTGTAAAATAAATGATTGTGGGCTTTATGCCGTGAATTGTGACTAAATGCTAAAATATGTGTGGATGGGCGTGTTAATGCCGTTATATTATGCTGTGAATGGTTCAGCTATACATTGGGAGTGTGGAAGATGGGGATGGTAGAAATACCTTGGGGAAGAGAGAGTAGTAGTGACATCAACGGTGAGTGTGGGTGCACCACGGGCCACACACTCTCTTCCTGACTAGACCTCCGACCATTACCTTTGCTGAGCGACCTGTGACTGCCCACGTGGTATCCGTGAGGTGGGGCTAACCGGCGACCATTCATGGTGTAAACCTGTGATCACAGTACCACAGAGAGCGTGGCTAGGTGCAGTGAGTGCACATGTGTAAATTATTTGGTGCCATGAGTTCATTGATTATGAACTGGAATAAATGTTGTTTGTGATTACTTAGACTTGAGTAAAATATATTAGAATACCTATAGTTATGTAGGGTGAGTCTCTATGTTATGCATGTATGTGGGACAGTGTAAAGTACTCATCCTTACATTCATTTTTCAGGTAACTAAGACGACCAGAACTGGACTCTGTGAAGGAAAGATGAACTGCTATAGGACTTAGAATTTATGTTGAAATTTATGATGTAACTGGATTAGTCCTGTAGCAGTCTTTGATATAAACTTATAATCCTTTATTGTTTTAAACTATTTTATGAAGCCATGTGATGGGAATTTTAGTTAAATGAAATTTTTTAATATTTTCATTTATGCAAAATTTATTATTTAGAAATTAAATTAAGGTGTTACACACTACAAATACATATAAAATTGGGATTTTTACTAAGGATGATAATGAAATAATTTCAATGAAATTGACCCAAGCACCATAAATTTTAAATCCAGCCTTTAAAATCTTTTACACAATTTAGTTATCACAAATTACAATTTGAATAAAATAGTACATTTTTTAAACATTTCTAATCTCTACAGAGCAGCCTTCCCTTCAATACCCTTGGACTATGATTCTAGGACAGGTAGACACCTTTCTCTCTTGACATCCATCACCTGAAAATATTAGTAAAGGTGAGTATCTCCCGCCCCACTAAATATTTGGTTTAACATAAATAAATACTCACATGCATAGACAGTACTTAATAACACCAATCAACATGGATTAATTCACAATAACACTCAAATCATAGTTGTATTATCACAAAATAATACACGTAAGATAAACAACCAATCACATTCGCTAACTTTCATTACATGCATCTGCTTACTATCATGCACGTCACAATACATGTTTTACACCATGTTAATCGATATGTCACCACACATGTTTCCCAATCACACCCGTCGATTGTTTCCATTTTCTCTGAGAGACAAGGCTAAATGCTGGTTACCAGCATAACCACAAGGAAGTGTTACCACTTGGACAGAGCTTGTACACCAATTCTTAACCAAGTACTTCCCTCCATCCAAAGATGCCAAACTGAGAGGAGAAATTACATCCTTCATGTAGCAGGAAGGAGAATCATTATATAAAGCCTGGGAAAGGTATAAGGAACTACTGAGAAGGTGTCCACATCACTGTATTCCAGATTGGATGCAATTGGAGACTTTTTACAATGAAATGAATACAACAACAAGAACCATGGTGAATGCTGCTGCAGGAGGCTCTTTAAACATGAAATCTTTAGAAGAAGCTCAGAGAATCATTGAGATGATGGCATCATCGATGTACCAGAACTCAAACTCAAGAAATGCAGGGAGAAGTACTGGATATAAAGCCATATCTTAGAAACTTTTTTTGCACAGAATCAGTTGCAAAACCAGATGTTTTTAGAACAAATAGCTGCCTTGACTCAACAGATCAGCAATCTACAATCTGGAAGTGTGGGAATAAATCAACTAAGCTGTGATTTTTGTGGAGGAAATCATGCCAATTGTGCATGTGATGCATATACAAGTGAACCACAAGAACAAGTGAATTACATAGGAAATTTTTAGAGACAACAACCTTCATTTCCACCTGGATTTCAATATTCGAATAATAGAAATCAGCAATACTCTAATTGGAATAATCAATATTCTGCTACCAAGAATTCTAACTTTAATTTGCCTTTTCCAAATGCAGGTCCAGTAGCACAGCAACCTTATTTCCAAAGGAATCCAACCACTCAACCTCAAGGAAATCAAAAGTTTGCCAAGCCTATGACTGAAAGGTTGACTGAGATAGAGGAAATCATGCTACAATTCATGAAAGTAACTCAAACAAACTTCAAGAATCAAGAAGCTTCTATGAAGAAGTTGAAAACACAAATTGGACAGCTAGCTGTACAACTGTCTAGCAGAGATAAAGGGAGATTTTCAAGCAACACAGTAATAAACCCAAAAGAGCAATGTCAAGCCATAACTACAAGGAATGGAGCTGTAGTTGCAAGTCCCAAACCTGCAGAGAAGAAAGCAAGTGATGCAGCGGAAGAGAGAAGAATAGAACAAGATCTGCAATAAGGAAATTTCAAGTTATTGAAGAGAGAGCATTTAGAAGAAAAGGTAGAAGTTCCTATAAATTCTGAGAGGAAGACCAAGAAGCAACTTTTAAAGAAGCTTGCAAGCCAATAGATCCAAAAAGGTACAAGAGACTACCTTACCCTCAAAGAGTACAAAATCCAAAACAAGAGGAACAATTTGAGAGATTTCTGAATACGTTTAATAAATTACAAATTAACATTCCTTTTGCAGAAGCTTTGGAACAGATGCCATCATATGCAAAGTTTATGAAGGAATTACTCTCCAGAAAAAGAAAGCTAAAGCATGATAAGACAGTGCCATTGACAGAGGAATGCAGTCCCATTCTAAAAAGAAAGCTACCTCAAAAACTTAAAGATCTAGGATCCTTCAGCATACCTTGTGAAATAGGATAATGTATTGTAAGAAGAGCATTGTGTGACTTGGGAGCAAGCATTAACTTAATGTCTTTAGCTATCATGAAGAAATTGAGCATAGAAGAAGTGAAACCAACCAACATTACGCTACAACTAGCTGATAGATCATACACTTATCCATATGGAGTTGTGGAAGATCTATTGGTTAAAGTTGATAAGTTCATTTTTCCTGCAGATTTTGTAATTCTGGACATGGAGGTAGATGCCAACATACCCTTGATCCTAGGTAGACCATTTCTTGCAACAGGAAAAGACTTATTGATGTGAAAAAAGGAGAGCTCATGCTTAGAGTTCAAGATGAAAAGGTAGTGTTTAATGTTTTTGAAGCATTGAAATATCCAGTTGAAGATAATACATGCATGAGAGTAGACATATTGGATTCTCTTATTACACATTATCCTATTGATGAAAATTCTGTGTTGAGAGAAACCATAGCTGCAAAAAGTATCAAATTTGTGATTCATAGAGAAGAACATACTATGGAAATTGAGCAACAATTGGAAGCTTTACGAATGCTAACCCTTGCAGAAAACTCAGTCAAAGAAGAGCTAAAAAAGGAAATGAAAGAAGAGCAAATTCAGAAGTTAGAACTCAAGTAGTTGCCTTCTTACTTGAGATATACTTTCTTGAATCAGAATCACGAAAATCCAGTCATCATTAGCAATGAACTCAAGGAGGAAGAAGAGGAAAAGCTGCTGAGAATTCTGAGAGAACACAAATCAGCAATAGGCTGGAGCATTTTAGATTTGAAAGGTATAAATCCATCTTTTTGTAAACATAAAATTTTATTTGAAGAAAAATTTAAGCTAGTTGTGCAGCCTCAAAGAAGGTTAAATCTAGCCAAGAAAGAAATGGTAAAGAAAGAAGTCATGAACTTGCTAGATGTAGGGATTATTTATCCAATTTCAGACAGCCAATGGGTTAGTCCAGTCCAAGTTGTCCCTAAGAAAGGAGGGATGACAGTTTTACCTAATGAGAAAAATGAGCTAAAACCTACTAGAACTGTCACTGGCTGGTGCATGTGTATTGACTACAGGAAATTGAATGATGCAACTAGAAAGGATCACTTTCCACTACCATTTGCTGACCAAATGCTGGAAAGACTTGTTGGACATGCATTCTATTGTTTCCTTGATGGATACTCAGGCTACAATCAAATAGCAGTGGACCCTATGGATCAAGAAAAGATTGCATTCACGTGTCCATTTGGAGTTTTTGCATACAGAAGAATGTCATTCAGGTTGTGCAATGCTCCTGCTACATTTCAAAGGTGTATGTTGTCTATCTTTTCTGATTTAGTAGAGAAAATTATTGAAGTGTTTATGGATGACTTTTCTATTTTTGGAAATTCATTTGATGATTGTTTGGCTAATCTGTCCACTATTTTGCAGAGATGTCAAGATACTAACCTTGTGTTGAACTGGGAAAAGTGTCATTTCATGGTCCAAGAGGGCATTGTCCTTGGCCATAAAATTTCAGAAAAAGGAATGGAGGTGGATCAAGCAAAAAAAAAAGTTATTAGTAAACTGCCTCCACCAATTAATGTCAAGGGAGTTAGGAATTTTTTAGGTCATGCAAGCTTTTATAGGAGGTTTATCAAAGACTTTTCAAAAATTGCAAAACCTCTTAGTGATTGACTTGTGAAAGATGTTGATTTTGTATTTGATGATGCTTATTTGCATGCATTTTCTATTTTAAAAGAGAAACTTATTTCTGCACCTATTCTTGCAAAACCTGATTGGAATTTAATTTTTTGAATTGATGTGTGATGCAAGTGATAGTGTAGTAGGTGTTGTTCTAGGACAGAAAAAGGATAGAAAATTTCATGTCATTTATTATTCCATCCAAGTTTTAAATTCGGCACAAGTAAACTACATAACTACTGAGAAAGAACTCATTGCCATTGTATTTGCTTTTGACAAATTTAGATCATATTTGATGGGAACAAAAGCCATAGTGTATACTGACTATTCTGCACTTAAATATCTGCTATCTAAGCAGGATGCCAAGCCAAGATTGTTGAGATGGATTCTCTTGCTGTAGGAATTTGAATTGAAAATTAGAGATAAAAAGAGAAAGGAAAATGGGGTAGCTGATCATCTGTCCAGATGTCCATTGGAAAGTCTAACCCCTAACTCCTTAGCAATTAATGAAGAATTCCCAGATGAAAGACTCTTTGTAGTAGAAGACATGCCTTGGTTTGCTGATATTGCAAATTTTAAGGCCACTCAACTCATTCCAAAGAGACTCACTTGGCAGTAAAAGAAGAAATTCTTACATGACAGCAAATTCTATGCGTGGGAAGACCCTTATTTGTTCAAGATTGGGGTGGATGGTCTACATAGGAGGTGTATCCCACAAAGTGAGGAAGCTGAGATATTGTGGCATTGCCACAATTCAGACTATGGAGGCCACCATGGAAGTTCAAGAACTGCTGCAAAAATCTTGCAAGCAGGATTTTTCTGGCCTACACTCTTCAAAGATGCTAAGAAATATGTTGAAAGCTGTGATAAGTGTCAAAGGACAGACAACATTTCTAGGAAGCATGAGTTGCCATTGACAAACATTTTAGAAGTGGAATTATTTGATGTATGGGGGATTGACTTCATGGGACCTTTTCCCACATCATTTTCTCATGAAAATATCCTAGTGGTAGTTGATTATGTTTCTAAGTGGGTGGAAGCCATTCCAATAAGAACAAATGATGCCAAGGTAGTGTTCTCTTTTATAAGAAGGAACATCTTTGCAAGGTTTGGAGTACCCAGATTTCTAATAAGTGATGCAGGTGCATATTTCTGCAACAAACACCTTGAGTCAGTACTAATGAAGTATGGTGTGAAACACAAGGTTGTTACTCCATATCATCCACAAACAAGTGGACAAGTTCAAGTATCAAAAGAGAAATCAAGTAGATCTTGGAAAAAGTAGTGAATAATTCAAGGAAAGATTGGTCAAAGAAGTTAGATGACTCTCTATGGGCATATATGACTGCCTTTAAGACTCCAATTGGTATGTCACCCTACCAATTAGTCTTTGGAAAGGCATGTCACTTACCTTTGGAGTTCGAACATAAAGCTTATTAGACTACTAAATGGGTGAACTTTGATTTAACAAGTGTTGGGAAGAAGAGAATTTTACAATTACATGAATTGGAAGAGTTTAGACAGCAAGCCTATGAAAATGCAAAGCTGTATAAAGATAGAACCAAGAGAATTCATGATAAGTTCATTCTGAAAAGAGAATTTGAACCTGGACAGCAAGTGTTATTGTTCAACTCTAGACTGAAACCATTTTCACGGAAACTTAGATGAAGATGGTCTGGACCTTTTTTAATCAAAGAAACATCTCCCTTTGGAGCAATTCTAATTGAGGATCAAACGACAGGTAGAGAATTCAAGGTCAATGGCCAAAGGTTGAAGGTTTATCATGGAGAGGAATTTGCAAGGAATATCTCCTATGTCAAACTGGTTTCTCTTGAGTGAGGAACATTTAACGTCAAGCTAGTGACGTTAAAAGAGTGCTTTGTGAGAGGCAACTCACATTTCTGAACCAATTTAAGCTTTTTGCATTGCATTTGAATTTTCATTATTCATTTTGTTCAATTTCTACAATTTCATTTCTGTGATTCTACTGCATTAGTATTTTGGGGTTGAGCTGATACATGAATTGAGATTTGATGTTATGAGTGTGTATTGAGAGGATTAGAGTTGAATAAGTGAGCTATTTGAGGTTTTAGAGATCTTTGATTGATGAAAGGAGTCACTATTTTGTAGGAAAGAAGTCATGCAGAGACTGCATTTTGATGTTCCCCTCTGGAACAATCACTTTTGCTATAAAAGTCATCATATAGAGGCATCAAGAGTAACACACTCCTCTGGAACACTCACTCTTACTGATAAGAGTGACCATGCAGAAGTCTGAAGAAGAAACCTCCCTCTGGAGCACTCACTTTCCCTGAAAAACGTGGCCATGCACAGCTACATATGAGATATCCCTATATGTGTTCTCCCTTTCATTGATAAAAGTAATAACGCTCAGGAAATAAGCTTGCGCATTGTCACTTTGCTCAGCAATAGTGACAATGCGCATTTCAATAATAAAATCAACCTCTCTGAAACGCTCACTTTGCTTAAAAATAGTAACCACGCTGGATGCTTTTAACATTGTAACGTTTACTTTTCAATTTAAGAGTGATCACGTGCACACGCATGGCTATAAATATTGCTTAAAGTGACCACGTACACACACTCTCATCCCTAAAACTCACATTTCCCTCTGCGCGCTCTCTGATTTTTGCCCTCTGTGTGTCGACCTAGAAGAAATTTCTCTTTCCCACACATTTTGCATCTTCTTTCCAGGTACACTTCTGTTCATTTCTGCAAATCTGTGGTTAGGGTTCTCTGTGTTTGAAAGTTTTGGGAAAATGTCGAATAGGGCAAATGGGACAATGTTCTGATGTTATTTGATTTAAACAGGGAACTAAAAGACACTGTGACTAGGTTTTCACTATATTTTATGCTTTCATTAGAAGATTCGAACCTGCATTGTACATGTACATGAACAAATTTTCTATAGAAATTGAGTCGACCTAAAAAGGCTTCAGTGAAAATGTTTGAATTGAAATTGTTGAATATGATTATCTGAAATTATCTGCTGCTCTGTAATATGATTGAATGTTGGAAAAATTTCATGATAATTAGTTCTGCATTATTTTGATGCAACACCTTTTTACTGAAAATAAGTAGATTAAGGAGTTGTGTTGAAATTTATTTGAAACCTGAAAGTGTCCTTTTGTGTTACCCTGTTGTGTTGTGATAGTATGCATTGTAAACTTGCAATTTAGGGATAAAAATTAAAAAACTCTCTTAGTTTGATTGCTCAATGCTGTGCATATGTAATTTTGCATCTGTGTATGAATAATTGACATATCCTGAAAGCAGATTGCATTATAACTTGTTAAAATTGATTTTTTGTAACCTGTTAAATTGATTTTTCTGCAGCAAACTGAAAATGGCAAGAACTTCCAACAATACTCCAGTAGAATCTTCCAGGGGCACTCCAAGATCAAAGAGGGGTAGAATGGATAGAGCTTCAGCTTCAAGGCCTCTAGAAATGCATGATCCCAAATTTAGGAGCCTTGCCCATGAGAACTACTTTAGGGCCAATATTCTAAGAAGAAAGATCATTCCATACAGGGCATTTGAAATTGCTGCAGACAATTACCCCTGAGTACAAGGAGGAAATCCAGAAAAGGGAGTGGGACACCTTCTATTCACTGGCTGGCATGGGCTGGAGGGAAATTACACAAGAGTTCTATGCCAATGCCATGAGATTTAAGAGAGATCAAATTCCTAAATATCATACAATGGTCAAGGGGATGAGAATTGACTTCACTGCTGCTAACATCAACAGGGTGCTGAATATGACCACTGAGAAGCAACCTGGACAACTCGAGTTCAGTGTCTTCAAGAACAGCCCTGACAAGGACTATGTGAAAATTTTGTAGAGGATTGGAAGGCCAGGAACAACTTGGCAGCTGAACCAGGCCAAGAAGCCTAAGTGCATCACCACCAAAAATCTGTTACCATTTGCTAAAGTTTAGAGCACCTTTATCCTGAACTCTTTCATGCCAGTCAAGCATAGTTCAACACTGGCAGTAAAAAGAGCAGAACTGCTATTTGCTATTGTCAATGACATGTACATTGATGTGGGAGATGTGATCAGTGAATGTATTCTGAATATTCTGAAAACAAAGAGAGATTCACTGGCTTTTCCTTCTTTAATAACTATACTTTGTGAGGATATGGAGTAGAGATTGGTGATTACCAAGAGAATATCAGAGCTGTACCCTTTATCTCAGTTGCAATGGTGAAGGAGATCTATGCAACTACATCCTACACTTCAAAAGCTCCTATCCCTTCTCAGTTTCAGAAAGAAAAACCAATGAAGATGAAGGACACACTAAATTTGATGGTTGAAAGGCAGAGTCAGTTGGCTGAGAGGCAGAATGAACTCTATAGCAGTGTCATAGCTGGAATCATGTTGCTAGTGTCTGTTTTGTTGAACATTGGTCAAAAGATGGGAATGACCAAAGATGAGATGTACTACACACCAGATTTGGCAGAAAATGCCTAGTGCCTTTGCTCCTCAATTTTCAAAGATTTGCCAATTTACAAGACTCATTTTCCACAGCCAGCTGAAGTGGAGGAAGAGGTAGATGAAGAAGAAGAGGGGGAAGAATCAGAAGAAGAAGAAGACACCTCAGATAAGCAGAAGAATAGAATAGGACTTTTAATTTCTGTTATTTAGAATTTGTGTAGATAGTTGTAATTAAATTTCAAACCTTTGGATTTGTAATTACATTTTGGGTTTAATTTTAGTTATGAACATTTCTATTTTGAATATCTACTAGTTTTGAAGTTAACTGCATTTTACTTGATAATTGATAAAATTTTGGTGTTTTGTGCAGAAGCTGTCACTATCACACAACACTCAAACACATGGATTTTGACACCTGCACAAGCTGCCATGAAAGGGGGGTTAATTCTTTACCCCTTGTTCATGAGTTTAGCTACACATACACTACAAAACTTTTAAAAAAATCACTAAAATATTAGTATAGATATTGAGCTGCATTCTATGAATTAACTACATTCTACTTGATAATTCTGTGAATTCTGATTAAATTTTTCTTTTTAAGTTGTTTTTCTCATTCTCAAAATGAGATCACACTTGTAATTTTCAAAATGAGGCAATCTTGCCATTCTGCACATATAATTCTGAAAAAGTGAATTATGAGCTTCATTGATTAACATGTTCACTTAAAAATCCTTGGTGAGACTTAAACCTCATGCATTTCTTGTTGTGTGCTAATTGATCTCATATTTTGTTGCACCTCTAGAACTTGCATTGTTTCTTGGTTGAATTTGTAAAATGTACAATTCATATATATGATGGAAGCCTTCTTTGTCATGTTAGAGCCTAAATAAACCTCCCTTGTGTTAAAAATCCTAGTTCACCCTTTTGAGCCTTTAACCTTTCATTGGTAAAACTTCAATATAATCCTTACTGAAAAACCATGAGACCTATCCAAATAAGAAAAGAGGCAATTTGTGTTTTAACCAAAGATGATTTTCAGAATTAAGTTTGGGGTGGCATATTCTGATATTGTATGACATTGCTTAAGGACAAGAAAAGTTTTAAGTTTGGGGTGGGTAACAGCAAAGTTATGAGTTATTTGAAAAAAAAAATGAAAAGAAAAGTATTGAAAAGAAGAAATAGAAAGTGTGAAAAACAGAAAGAAATTTGTGAATAAACTGATACATGAAACGCACTTGAAATACTGCAAAAATCAAAAAATGCTGTGCAGAATTGAAGGGAAGAAAAAGAGAATGCAATCTCATTCTAAATTTTGAATTTCATCTACTTGAATTGCATCTTTTTTGTTTAGAAATAACCACATTGTTTCCCAATTTGATTGACCATCTACCTGTCCCTTGACCTCAATTTTACCTAAAAAGCCCTCTTGATATGTGATTTGTTATATTTTTATAGAGGAGATTGAGAATATATGCAAGCCTATGGTAGAGTATGGTAAAAATGATGATTTAGAGAGAAAACAGTGAGCTTAAACACTATTGAGTGATGAGGCAAAAGTACTAGTGAACTGTGATCATGTTTCTTAATTTTGCTCACATGAACTTTGCTGAAATATATGAACTCAGATAGCAATTATTGCTCACAGTATGATTAATGCAGTGTGATTAGCATGATGATTGAATGGGTGAATAACTTGATTGAATTAAGAAATCAGTAGAACACAGAGTTGGAAATTGGAAATTTTGAGAAAAGCAGTCTGTTAATTGATTTTTGAAAAGCAGAGGAACTTACCTTGCTTGGTTTGATTTGCTTGAGGACAAGCAAAAATTCAAGTTTGGAGTGGTGATGAATCCACATTTTGACTAGTATTTTATTGTAGTTTTAATTCATTTGATAAAGAAAATATATTGGAAAAAGTAGAAAAACTGATAAAAATAGAACAGTTAAGGTTTTCTTTTAGATACATTGTTATTTTAGCATTTATGAATTTTTTGTGTAGAAATTAATAATTCAATCTTATTTTTGTAGGAAAATCTGAGTAAAGTTCATGAAGATGGAAGATCAATGGAAACATAGAAGAAAAGTAGCAAAACTGGATGCAAAGAACAAGGTTTAATAGAGTTGGAGCTGGGCGTGATCACTATTACTGGTGAAAGTGATTGATCTAGAGCTTAAATGTGGAGTGGAATATGTGCGTAATCACTCTTATCCACAAGAGTGAGTCTTCCGGAGAGTCTTTCAGCAGAACACAAGGCGCGTTGTCACTTTTGCTGGTGAAAGTGAACGTTCCAGACAAGTTCTAAACTTAACAAGTTACGCATTGACACTAATACTGGTGAAAGTGAACGTTCCAAAGGAACCTCATTTACAACAAATAGCATGTTATCACTTTCGCTGGTGAAAATAGATGTTCTAGAGAAGCTTCATGTTTAGCGAGTAGCGCGTTATCACTCTCGCCAACAAGAGTGATTGTTCTAGAGAGACATGTAGCTATGCAACTTACGCGTGGCCACTTTTGCTCATGAAAGTGAACACACGCACAACTCGACTTCCAGCGTTGCCACTTTTATGAAGAAAAGTGATCGTTCAAGTCTTAGAGAACACTAGATAAGTCTCCGCGTGACTATTCTTGTGAAGAAGAGTAGTAACGCGCTCATGGCGGAAAATCTATAAATTGAAGAAATACTCAGTTCTTTGGATCTTTTGTTCATTTTTCACTTCCACTTAGTTTTCTGGTGTGGAGAGAGTCTGAGAGGAAGATTAGGAACGAACATCGAGCTTCAACCTAGAGGAATCAGATTGAAGATCAATTGAAGATGACTCTTTTGCGTTCACTCTCCTCTTCTCTTTCTTTTTCTTTCTCTGCTGTATTAGTTGCGTAAATTCTTCATAGTTAGCGATTGTGGATCCAAAACAAATGTGTTGAATCGATTATGGATCTGACTTTTGAGTATTAGAATGGATTGAGTGATTGATTCTGTATTTCAAGTAGTGATTGATGGAAATTTGATTAACTAAATGCAGAGGAACTTTTGTCAATGGAAATTGAATTTGTTCTTCAAATCTGAATCAATTACCAGGATTATAGCTTTCTTAGGGATAAGAGAACTTGATCTTGCAATCTTCTGGTTTCTAACACTTAAAGCAACATTTAATTGGACCAAATCTAAGGAATTAGAGTGATTTGATTGAATGTTAGGTTCAGTGAGTTAAGGAATTAACCTTTGAATAATACAACGTGAAAATTCAATAAGATACCAAAGTGGATGATTGATTCATTCCATACTAGAAAGAATTGTAGGAAATCTTTTGATAACACGGATTCCTATTTCTCAACGATATACCATGATCAAGATAATTGACTTGAAAGTTCAGAACTTTATTGATTCAACATTGATGTTTTGGTGAAACAACTCCCTAGCTATGTTTTCCATATCTGTTAATCACACATTTGCATGTTCATTGTTCTGTTTCCTTTTTTGATTTCAATATCTATCACTTTTATTTCCAAACTCAATCTGACATTTGTGAAGCTCAACTAATTGTGGCCTTGTGAAGTGATAATTAAACACTTTTATTCCCTGAGAATGATACTTGGGACTCTAACACAATTTTATCATTTTTATAACTTGCTACATCAACACTAGCACACTTGCTAGTCAAATTTACTTCTCTTCTGAAGTGTGACAGGTGCACTGCTTATAGATGTTGGAGTTCTCATATGCTTCTCTATGAACCTCCTCCAACTCTTGTAATTGATGATTCTTGTGTGAACCAATTGCATCCAAATCCAGATTACATTTCTTGATCACCTAGAATGCCCTATGCTCTACTTCTAATAGTAAATGACATGTCTTGCCAAAAATAACTTGATAAGGAGACATTTCTATAGGTGTCTTGTAGGTGGTCCTGTAGGCCCAAAGAGCTTCCTCTAAACATAAACTCCAATCTTTCCTGTTAGGTTGGACGGTCTTCTCCAGAATTTGCTTTCTTTCCTAATTGGAGATCTCTGCCTGTCTGTTAGTTTAGAGGGTGGTATGGTGTGAAAACTCTATGCATAACCCCAAACTTCCAAAGTAAGGCATCCATGATGCGATTGCAAAAGTGTGATCCTTGGTCACTTATAAATGCTTTAGGAAATCCAAACCTGCAAAAAATATGTGACTTAATAAAATCTACAACAACACGAGCATCATCATTATGAGTGGTATTTGCCTCCACCCACTTGGAGACATAGTCTACTGCTAACAAAATATAAACAAAGCCAAATGAAACAAGAAAGGGACCCATAAAATCTATACCTAATAAATCCATATTTTATAAGTATTTTACTTTAGTTCTAATGCATTTGATAAAGAAAATATGTTGGAAAAAGCTGGAAAACTCATAAAAATAATAGAAAGTTCAAAGTCTTTCCTAAATACATAGTTGTTTAGATTTTAGGAATTTTCTATGTAAAAAGTAATGATTTAATCATATTTTTGTAGGAAATTTTGAGCTATGTTTGTAAGATTGGAAGATCAAGGGAAAGATAGAAGAAAAGTGGCAAAAATTGGAAACAAAGAACAAGGTCTGTTAAAGCAAGAGCTGGGTGTGATCACTTTTCCTGGCAAAAGTGATTGTTCCAGAGCTTAACATGGAAAGATGACCTATGCGTTATCATTATTGTTGATGATAATGATCGTTCCAGAGAGCTTTCAAGCACAGTAAGGTGTGCGTGATCACTTTTGTTCACAAAAGTGATCGTTCCAGAGAGAGCTCCAGCATAGCAAAGATACGCGTGATCACTTTTGTTCACAAATGTAATTGTTCCAGAGAGAGCTCTAGCATAGCAAAGATGCGCAAGATCACTTTTGTTGACTAAAGTGATCGTTCCAGAGAAGCCTCTAGGAAAGAAAGATGTGTGTGATCACTTTTGTTCACTAAAGTGATTGTTCTAGAGAAGCCTCTAGGAAAGCAAGTTGCGCGTTATCACTTTTGTTCACAAAAGTGATTGTTCTAGAGAACCTTCCATCATACCAAAGTTGCGTGTGTCTACTTTTACTTACAAAAGTGAACACGCACAAACCTTGAACCTCTACATTGCTACTTTCATGAAGAATAGTGATCGTTCCAGTGCTAAAGATTATTAGCAAGGCCTCTACGTTGCTACTATAGTGAAAAATAGTGACCACGCCAGAAAGGCGGGAATTCTATAAATACGAATTAGCTCAGATTTGAAGATGCTTCTTCGTTCATCTTCTTCTTCTCTTTCTTTCTCTTTTCATTTTGTAATGGTTGGTTAAACTCTTTGTAGTTAGGGATTGTGAATCTAAAATGGAAGTGTTGAATTAATTTTGGATCTAAACTTTGAGTGCTGGATTGGATTGAGTAATTGATTCTACTTTTCAAGTAGTTGTTGAATGAAAATTTGATTAACTAATTACAGAGGAACTTTTATCAATGGAAGTTGAACTTGTTTCTTAGATCTGAATCAATTACCAAGATTATTGGTTTCTTAGGGATAAGACATCTTTATATTGCAATCTTTTGGTTTCTAATGCTTAATGCAACATTTAATTGAACCAGATCTAAGGAATTAGAATGATTGAATTGAATGTTAGATTCATTGAGTTAAGGAATTAACCTTTGATTAATATATTGTGAAACTGATCGTCATTCCATCTAAGTACTTGCAAGTTCAGAACTTTATTGAATCAATATTGAAGTTTTGGTGAAACAAGTCCCTAACTATGTTTTCTACATCTGTTAAATACACGTTTTCATGATCTTTGTTCTATTTTGTTTTCTGAGTTTAATATTTGTTGCTTGTGCTTCCAAACTTCAACTAAATTTCGTTAAGCTCAACTAATTGTGGACTTGTGAAGTGATATTTGAGAATTCTATTCCCTGAGGACGATATCTGGGACTCAAACTGAATTCCAAATTTTATAACTTGCTACAATAACACTTGTACACTTGCTAGTCAAAATTACTTTTGTTGAGAAGGTGACAATACCTCATACATCAAACACCTCACAGAAAAGAAGAGGTACTTGGGGCATCTCATTCCTACACAAGATATTTCTAGTCCTTTGGCACCGCTTACATGTCTTACAGAAGATGTGTGCATCCCGAAACACGGTAGGCCAATATAGTGCAGAATCTAAGATCTTCTATGTTGTACGCTAAGGTCCAAAGTGTCCACCACAAAGCAAAGAATGGCAAAATATAAGCAAAGACTGAAATTTAGGTTCACGTGCACATCGTTTGATGATCTTGTCACTGCACAGCTTCCATAAGTATGGATCATCTCAAAAGTATGTATGAATCTCATTGGCAGCCAAATAATTCACCGTGTCTGTATACTAACGATCATGTCCTATGATGTGGTAAAAGTGCTTATCTGGAAAGGTATCATGGATGGAAAGATCCTCAAGTGGTTGCTAAATTTTGCTCAAATAATCTGCCACTAAGCTTTCTGCGTCACTTCTATTTTTGATCTCATTGTCAAATTCTTGTATAAGAAGCATAATCTGACTTCTTAAGCACGTACCTCAAAGCTGCATAATCAGAGAAAAAATAACTTTAGAGCCAAGTAAATATGAATAGAATTTATCTAAAGCAAAAACAATGGCTAAAAGCTCTTTTCCTGTAATGGTGTAGTTTGCTTATGCTTTATCTAAGGTGCAAGAAGCATAGGCTATGACATGTGGTTGCTTTTCCACTTTCTGACCAATGACAACACCCACTGCAAAGTTTGAGGCATCACACATAAGCTCGAATGGAATCTCCCAACTCAGAGGTTGAATGATAAGAGTGGAAGTGAGGCACTTCTTTGGCTCATCAAAAGCATCCTTGTAAGTCTATTAAAGATGAAATCAACATCTTTCTGCAAGAGGCTAGACAATGGAGATTCAATCTTGCTGAAATCTATCACAAAAATTAGAGAACTAACTAGCAAGTGTACTAGGTAGTTGTAGCAAGTAATAAAATTTGGAAATCAATGTGAGTCCTAAGTATCATCCTCAGGGATTAGTTCTATCAATTACCACTTCACAAATCAATAACTTGAGCCAAATGAGTTTGGAGTGTTTTGAATCATTAACAAACAAAAACAATAAAGTGCAAAAATCTAAAAAATATAGCAAAACAAAATACGAATTTTATATTAAAATGCTATATGGAAAATAGTTAGGAATCACTTCACCAGATTTTCTATTGCAAAGGAATAATGTTCTGGACTCTTAAGAATTCTAATTGATTGATAATCAATTTCATTTCTTTAACCAAAGGACAATTCCTTGCCTCATTGATCCTAATACCTAATTAAACCTCCCTAATTCCTTAGGTGAAATTCAATCAAATATTGCATTAAGTTCTGGAAATTATAGGATTACTAGATTATGATACTTATTCCTAAGATCTCAATAACCTAGTCATATGATTCAGATATGAGAAATAAACTCAATTTCCATTGATAAAGATTCCTCTAGGTTCAATTGAATGAAGGATTAATTCATAACTGCATTAAGAACAGAATCACATACTCAATTCAATCAAAACCTCAAGGTCCAAATCCAAAATTACATCACAATATCAAATCTAGATCCATGGATCCCTAACAAAAAGAAATCAGAACATGTTCCTAAAAGAAATTTAATGAAGGATTAGTTCACAACTGCATTAAGAACAGAATCACATGCTCAATTCAATCAAAACCTCAAGGTCCAGATCCAAAATTACATCACAATATCAAATCTGGATCCATGGATCCCTAACAAAAAGAAATCAAAACATGTTCCTAAAAGAAAAAGAGACAGAAAGAATATAAGAAGAGGAGCTACAAAATTTCTTCATAAATTTAATCCCCAGCCTGATTCCTCAAGGTCCAGAGCTTGGAAGTCGCCCCCAATCTTCCTCTCTAACTCTCCTAAGGTGTAGAAATGAAAAGAAAACAAAAAATGGCCAAAGACTCTTAATCTGAACTCTTAACAGCTATTTATAATTTTTCCCGCCACCTTCCACGTTGATACTTTAATCACTGAGAGTAATAACGTAGAAAACCTTCCAGAAGCTTCTAAGGTTGAGATAGGAACTCCAAACATCCAAAGTTGTCACTTAAAAGTGATTTTCAAAATTCTGTTATTTTGCATGGACACTTTCAGCAGTTAGAGTGTCCACGCGCATGTGTTCTGTGCAAATAAGCCTTGTACGTAGCTACTTTAAGTGACCAGAGTGTCCACGCGCAACTTTGAGTAGTTACTTTCAGTGGTTAGAGTGTACACTCAATTCTGCGCGTGGCTACTCTCAGCACTTAGAGTGGACATTCTCTGTGCGTGTACTTTTCATCAATTTTTTTCTTCAAAGTGTTAACTCTATGTACCCAAAGTTGCTACACCCAACACATATCACTTTATTCTTGATCTTTTGAGCTTAAATCTTCCACTTTCTTCAATTGAATCTTCTTCAATCCTTATCCTCAAGACTCTTAGCTTAGAATCTCCTGCAAAACTAACAAAATTACATCAGAATTCTATTAAATTCACACAATTTGAATTATTAAAGATAAATATTGACTTTTCTGAATATTTATATATTTTTGTGTAGTTTTCACCTTCCAAATTACATTTTCTATCAAAAACAACCTAGAAAACTACTTAAAAACCTATTAAAATCTACATTCATCAAAATCCATGTTAACAATTACATCAATCTTAGCTCTATCAGCCTCAATACCCCTATTTGACACTACATGCCCCAATACAGTCCCCTCGGTCACTATAAAGTGGCATTTCTCATAATTTAGAACCAAATTGACCTGTATACACCTATCAATTACACTAGACAAGCTATCTAGATATGCATCAAATGAAAAACCATAAATAGTAAAATCGTCCATGAATACTTCAAGCGATGTCTCTAGGAAATCCACAAAAATGCTCATCATACACCTCTGAAAAGTGTCAGGTGCATTACACAGTCCAAATCACATTCGTTTGTAACCAAAGGGTATCGAAAGGACAAGTAAAGGTGGCCTTATGCGGATTCTCTGAGGCTATGTGTAACATCCTCATGCTTGCTCCCTCTATGTTCATGTGTGTAATGCAATTTTCTCTTTTTTTCAAAGATAATTCAATGTAGTTTACAAAATTTTATGATTTTAGTTAAAGAAGTTTTAAGATAAAAGTATTTATTTTATTTCATTCAAATAATTCGTCGGTATGTGTTTTATTTTTTTGAAAGATGGATCTCAATGCTTCAACAAGGTTTTTCAAAATTTTAATTCGTAGAATGAATTGTGAAATGACCAAACTATCCTCAAAATATCATGCATGCATGAGATAGTGGCGATAGGTGACAAAAGGTGGTGAGACCTTGCATGCGTCACACCATGTGGCAACTATGTGTTGACAAAGGAAGAAGCCCTTGCATGCGTGACACCATATGCCAACCATGTGTCGAAGAAGGAAGAAGCCCATGCATGCACCATGTGTGACTTTGCATGTGTTGAAGAACGAGGGAATGCCATGTGTCAAAAAAGGAAATAATGTTGCATTGGTGCAAATGCCATGTGTTGAATGGTGAAGGAATGTAGAATTTGGTGAGATACCTTTCTCCCTCATTATGTAAGCTCTCTCTCACACTTTCTCTCAGTTCTCTCTTCTCTCCACCATTTCTCTTCATTTTTCGGTGACCTTTGGGCTGGAAACCGCCACCCTTCACGGTCAAAGCCTTAAACACTTCCCTCTCCACGCATAAGCCAAGGTTCTTACACCTCCTCCATGAAAAAGCTTAAAACCTTCCTCATTGCATCCATTGTGTGAGACAATTTTTGACCCTCTAAACTTGTTTTTCTGCATCCAATAACCGCATACTTAAATTGTGCAATGTAAGAGCTTTCAAGGGCAAGTGGTTTCACTCAAAACGGATATTGGATTCACAAGTTGTGGTGAAAACAGTTGTAACACCTTAATTTTAATTTTCAAATAAATAAATTTCACAAAAATGGGAATAATAAAAATTTTCATTTAAATAGTTTCTAATGCATATAGTTCGGTAAAGTATTTAAAAATCAAAGGAGGGTTACAAGTTTGCATCAAATAAGTACTACAGGACCAAATTAAATACATCAAATTTTAAAAGTCAATTTTCTAAGTCCTGTAGTAGTTTCATCCTTCCCGTTCACTAAGTCTGATGCTCATCATCTTGGTCACCTGAAAAATAAATGTAAGGGTGAGTACTCTACACTATCACACACACCTATACAAGCATAGTCTCACCTTGCATATTCCACACATTTTCTAACATAATTTAAATCACAATTCAACAAGTAAAAGGTACTAATTCCATCATTCCATTTTCACTCACAAACAGGTGCGCTCACTGCACCATCAAACAGTTATCATACAACACCCACATGTGCTCACTGCATGCTACCCACGCTCACTATGGCACTATAATCACAGTTTTTCTGATGCCCTTAACCTCAGGGACTTACTCAGTTCACATTGTGGATGGTCGCCAGATAGCTCCCGCTCCACAGATAGCTCCCGCTCCACAGATACAACATGTGAGGTATTGAGCCCCCCAAGCAAAGGTGTTAGCCAGAGGCCGAGTCAGGAGGAAAGTGTGTGGCCTGTGGTGCAGCCACGCTTACTACTGGTGTCACCACCACCCTCTCTTTCCTAAGGTATCTCTACTGCCCCCATCTTCCACATCCCCAGTGTATCTCTAAATCATTCATAGTTTTCAATCATTCATAGTTTTCAATCATTCCAAACATCATCACAATAATGTCCAACATGCCATTCACACACATTTCTAACCATTCAAATTATCGGCATCAATTGATGGCATGTTAGCACACATATTCACTCACATTCTCAATCAAGAGCATGCCAGCATATGTTCAACCATATTATATCCAACCACACAATTTCTATCCTAATTTTGCCGCAATCAAGTTAGTTCATCATGCATTATACACAACATCAATCATACTTATATTCCACACAAGGTTCCTATTACAATCCAATCACAATCAAATCATTTCCTCACACATAATATCAACTGACGCTTAATATGTCATGTCTAGCACGAAAATCCATCAAAATACACATGTTCCTACATCCTATCTCAACCACATTACAACATATAGCAAATAAATGGATTTCCAATCAAAATGAGATAGGGTAGAGTCCCCCTTACCTCTAATTGAAGACCCACAACACCAATCAACAAAGAATGTGCTCCCCACACGAATTTCATCCTAAACACATGGAAAACTCCATGAGAAACCGAGAAATCAAGAAGAGGAATGAAAAACTGAAACCTTAATTCTTAAAACTTACTTCCAAGCACCCCAAACATGATTCCAACCTTCAATGTTACACCCAAACTGCTTTGGAGACAATTTAATCGGTAATAATGAGTTAGGAAACGAGAGTATAGAGACAGGGTTCAAAGGGAGGAGTGGGAAAATGAATTTCCCAAACCCTAACCCTTCAAATACCCCATGAGTCATCACCTCGCTACAGCAACACCCCCTCTCGCTATAGTGAAAATCTCAGATGAATCTGTACTCTGGTTTTTGCAGAATTTCGCTACAACGAGACTGCAACCCAGAAATGCACCCCTCTCTGTTACCTTCTTGCTATAGCGCGAATGCAATAGAATCATCCCTCTCTCCCAGGACATTCTCGCTACAGCAAGAACACCACAGATTCATGCTCTACGCCCAGGGCCTTCTGGCTACAGCAAGAATGCCTTTGCAGTACACCCTCTGCCTATTTCCAATCAGTTAGCATATCAAATCTCAATGCACAATCAGTATCCAAACTTATACTCATATTCACATATATTTATATCATCATATACATCAAATACACATTCAAATAGAACTTCATAATTTATATTAATTATCAAACAATATTACAAAATTTGAGACATTACAACTCTCCCCTCCTTTAGAGAATTTCGTCCCTGAAATTCAACCAAACACATAACTAAACAAACAATTCTAGATACAACTCTCTCATTCTACTCTCCATTTCCTATGTGGCATCTCCCTCATCACTTGAGCTCCAAATTACCTTCATTAATGAGTTTTCTTTACCCCTCAACTGTTTAACTCGGTGGTTCGCAATCCTCATCAAGTACACATTATAAGACAAATCCTCTCGTACTTGAATCGGGTCAAGGTCGATAATGTGAGAAGGATCCGGCACATACTCCCTGAGTTGAGATACATGGAACATCGGATGTATATTTGAGAGATTCGAAGGTAGTGTTATTCAGTACGTTGCTAGACCAGTTCTACTTAGCACTTCGAATGGGCTAATAAACTTAGGAGATAGCTTCCGAGATTTTAGAGCTCTCCCAACTCCAGTCACCGGTGAAACCTTAAAAAACACATGGTCACCCACTTGGAACTCTAAAGGTTTTCTCCTCTTATCATAGTAGCTCTTCTGTCGATCTTGTGCAGCCTTCACCTTATCTCTGATCATCTTAATCTGCTCATTTTGCTTTTAAACCATGTCTAGTGCACACATAGTTGCCTTTCCAGTCTCATACCAATATAGAGGAGTTCTACACTTCCATCCATATAGAGCCTAAAACGGTGTCATTCTAATGCTAGCGTGATAACTGTTGTTGTATGTGAACTCCACCAATGGCAAGCATTCTTCCCAAGTTCCATGTTGCTCAGTCACACATGCTCTCAATAGATCCTTTAGGGATTGAATGGTTCTTTTTGTTTGACCATCGGTCTGAGGATGATATGTCGAACTAAGTTTCAACTTAGTGCCCAATGCCCTCTGCAAGCTCTCCCAAAACCTCGAAGTGAACCTCGGGTCTTTGTCAGACACCATACTAGTCGACACTCCATACAGCTTGACTATCTCTCTCACATACAAGTTTGTCATTCTCTCCAATTTATACTTCATGTTGATCGGGAGGAAGTGTGCAGCCTTGGTCAATCAGTCCACTACCATCAAAATGGCATAATGACTATTTCTGGTCCTTGGCCAGAAACAAAGTCCATAGAAATGTTGTCTCACTTCCACTCAGGGATGTCGAAAAGTTGCAATAGTTCAAGTGGATGTTGGTGCTCCGCTTTCGCCTTCTGGCAAGTCAAACATCTCTACACATATTTAGCCACATCCTTCTTCATTCCATTCCACCAAAGGTTCTTACAGAGATTCTGATGCATCTTGGTTGCATCAGGGTGAAAACTCATTCTGCTCTTATGCGCCTCCTCAAGTAACATCTGTTTCAACTTATTCACTTGGAGAATGCACACACAATTCTAAAACTTGATCACCTCATTTTCATCACAGTGGAACTCTAAGTCCTTTTCCTCACTCTTCTGCCTCATCATGTCTTGGAGGAAAACATCTCCCTATTGCACACCTCAGACATACACCAAGAAGTCATTGTGGATCGTCATCGCTCTAAGATACAAACTTTTTGGCCTTACCTCTATAGCCAAATTCATGTCCCAAAACTCCTCAATTAGCTCCATTTCCTTTACCATCATAGCTGCCACGTGCAATGAATTCCTACTCAAGGTGTCAGCCACCACATTTGCCTTGCTAGGATGGTAAAACAATGTGAAATCATAGCCTTGAGGAATTCCATCCACCTCCTCTTTCGTATGTTTAGCTCTCTCTAATCAAATAGATACTTTAAGCTCTTATGATCACTAAACACTTCAAATCTTGCTCCTAAAAGTAGTGCCTCCATACCTTAAGAGTAAACACCACCGTTGCTAACTCCAAATTATGCGTCAAATAATTGACTTCATGCGGACACAATTTCCTCGAGACATAGGCAACTACTCACCCATCTTGCATCAAAACACACCCAAGTCCATGCCCAGATGCATCACAGTACACGTCAAACTTCTGCTTTCGGTCAGGCAAAACCAACACAGGTGCTGAGGTCAACTTCACCTTCAACTCTAGGAAACTAGCTTCACACTCTCTGGTCCAGTTAAACTCCTTCCCCTTGCGGGTTAGCTTCGTTAAGGATAATGCTATTTTAGAAAATCCTTCAATAAGTTTCCTATAATAGCCTGCTAGTCCTAGAAAACTGCAAATCTTCATCACATTCTTTGGCCTCGACCATTTTAGCGTCTAAATTACTAAACTCTGATATCATCCTTTATAAGATAGTAGTTCAAAAAACACCAAAATCTGGTAAAAAAAAATTTTCTTTCTTCTTACAATCACAAGTATAATTTCCTTTCTTTGAGAGAGAGTTAACATGCATATAATTTTCTCATCTCATCATTCCATAGATAATTAACATTCCTCATTTCAATCCAGACAGCATAAGATAGTAAGAATATACAAAACTCATAATATGAAAATACCTCAATATATTAAGCATTAGTTTGGCAGAATAGTCAAGTACTTAAATAGAATTAAAAGTGGTTAACATGATCCAAATACACACATAACATTAATAGACCAGACTTCCTAAGAGCAGTTCCCCTAATGCATACACAAATAAAATAGACTTCAATCATAAGGAGAGTACTCCTCAATGGGATCAGACTCCTTAGAAGAAGTAGGGGAAGCAGAGCTAAAAGAAGCAGCAGCAATAGAGTCTTCACTATTCTCCTCTATCCGTCCAGCAGTGCAAGGAGGTGAACAGGTATCAGCAGTGGGTAACAAGGTAGAGGGGTAAGCATGATGCATATAGGATGATATAGTAGTGTACCTAATAGAGGATTCCACCACATGGACATCCCTCTCCATTGGCACAGGTGGAGAAGCAGGGTGCATAAAAGGAAAAGGCACAGGTGCGGGGGTTGATCTAGAAATAGAAGTGCAGGGTCAATAGACATTGGAGATGGGCTAGTAGACAAGGCAGGGTAAGGTAACTGAGTATCACCATGAGGAACAGAAAAGACAATCTCAATAGGGGTATCAGCAGCATACTGGTGATCCACGAACCTCCACTCTCCAATCCATGAATCACTCAAGCAAATCCGTAGAAGATACTCTACTGAGTCTAACACCCATATGTCCTCCTCAGAAGGAAGGATCCATACCCTCACCTTGCTCCTGTCCATCTATATAAATAAAACAAAAAGGGCGATACAATGCAACATAGAAGGGAGTGAGTCCTCCAAAACCCAAACATCATTTAATAGCTATACCCCAAGGAAGGCGGCGTCACAATCAAAAATCAGTCCAACAATCAGCATTCAGCATCATTTAATATTCAATGATATAATAGGGCGATAGATAATCCAAAATCATTGTCAAATTCACAAGTAATCAATCATTCCTAGTAGTAATGCACATGATGCATGAATGCAAGTTCAATCTCACCTATTTAGTCACTCATGTTTCAATAGCATGCAATGATGTATGGGGATCCCATTCCTCTATGATTGGCGACTTGCCCAGCTTTTAGCATAGAGATAGATATATAGATAGATTCAAGTCGTATGGTGATTGGAGGACTTCATTCCCTACTCTGCACAGTAAGATCATAGATAGAAATAGAAATAGTAGCACATTAGTCGATGTGTAGTGCCATTCGGCACATTCAAGAATGGACCTCAACGACCCTAGTATTATGAAGTTCATGTCAGGTTTGGCTAAGGTCTTGCAAGTGGGTAAAGACCCAGCTACAAGGAGCTCAACTGCCATGTGCCACTTAGGTCAGATATTCCCCCTTTCACCACCCCCAGGAGGTCTACTCGGGACTGAACCTCCAATACCTATAGCTGTGCCTCTATTATGCCATCAAGTCATTCAAAAGATAGTATGATGCATGAATTAGCATTTTCAATTTTCATTTGATAATTTTCTCAATTCAATTAGCACCTGGAGGCTATTGCACAGTAAGAATAGAAGCCATCATGGGCTTAACAATATAGCATATAGCATAGAGCTAGAAGTCATCACAGACTTAGCAACATGGATAGATAAACTCCATGAGTCACATGCAGTAGCATGGATAGATAGATTCCATGAGTCTCATGCCGTAGCATGGATAAATAGTTACCATGAGTTTCATAATAGTTTTCAACGAGTTCATAATAGTTCTAAAGCAGTATAGTTTCAGGAACTCATAGCATAGTTATGATCTCATGGTTTTATAGATTCATACTCATGGATAATTTTAGTAAAACATATAGTAGCTTGGACCTTAGCTTATTCAATTCATTCAAGCCTTCATAATTCATTTTCTCTTTCTCAGTTCACACTCTTTCTTTCATGTTTCAAGTCTAGTTCTCTCTTTTAATTTGGTACAATTTTCATCTCTTAATCCATGCAATCTTGCCATTCAAGTTCATCCTAACCATTTCATTTATTTCCATCAATCTCTAACACCTTCTAAACCATTAATCGTTTAACAGAAACTCTTGCTCTCTTGATTCATTCCTTGATGAATCCACTTTTTATTATATTTTTACTTGCCTTTTTGGTGCTCCTTGATAGAAAAAATGGACTTAGATAGTGCAAATAATATAGAAATCACATTTTGAGTAAATATCATAGGTTTATTAATTTTTGGTTAATTTGCATTTAATTACATAGATATAGATTGCAATTTTAATTATCTTGATAATTTTGCAGAGTCCCCAAGTTAATTCTGAGATATCTTGACCCTTGGATGAAAGTTGCCTCCAAAGTAGCCACTTTTCGAAGCAAAAGTGGCAACTACAGCAAGTCTAGGCATTAAAGGTTCCAAAGTAGCCACTTTCAAGTCCAAAAGTCACAACTCCAGAGAGCTCCAGGGACGCCAAATTGGAAGCATTTTTTTCTACTTTCAAGTCCAATAGTAGCAACTCCAGGAAGCCCAGGATGCCACTCTCTGAAGCATGATGCGCGTGGCCATTATTGCCTTTCAAAGTGGCTACGCACATCCAAAGTTCCCACTTTCAAGTCCAATAGTGGCAACTCCTAAGAATTGACAAACTTACGAGAATTACGAGTGGACACTTTCAAGGCCCAAAGTGGACACTTTCAAAGGCAAAAGTGGACACTTTGCTGACATGTCATCCACTATAAATAGATTTTAGGAATTAGGGTACGGGACTTTTGACACTTCACACAATTTTTCCTTTACCAAATTGAGACATTTTCCCAGAACATTGGAGTCTTGGGTGACAGCCAAGGGTCCTCTATAGGTTTTAATTTCCAATTTCCTTTTTGATTTTGGTTGAATTTACATTAATGTTACTTACATTTTTGCATTTCTTTCTTTCATTTGTGAAGCCCATCCACATGGAGGGCTAAACTTCCTTGTAATTCCTAGTCATTACACATGAATCTTGAATTCTTGGGATTAATTGCAATACAAATCTTTCTTTCCTTGAATTTATTGACCCCAATCTTTGAATGAAATGGAATTTGCATGAAGGGAACATTTCTTAATGAACCCTAAATTACCCAACGAAATTCTAATTCAAAATTGCTTAATTTTGATTAATCCTTGAGGTTGTTTAATCTTAGGGATAGAGATTGGAGCCCATTAAGATGCTTAATTTTAATTGGGATGTTAAAGTTAATTTTCGCTTGTTAGATTAACTTAATTCAAGGGAAAGAAAGGGGATTATTGAATCATTTGAAAAAATAATGATGGAACTCATTGATTGACTAGGAATTACTCATTTTAATTGATTGAATTTCACTAGTTTACATTTTACTCTTGATTAAAATCTGGAAATTGACAAACCTCCCCCCAATTTACTTGTTTTAAAATATATGTTAACACTTGTTCGATGTATGTTCCCAACCAAAAATTCCTTGGAGACGACCTAGGACAACACCCTAGTACTGCATTTATTTCTCTGCATATTTGATGAGGATTAACGACAATCTTTTGCATGACGAGTAGCTAAATTCGTTTCATCAAATTGGCACCGTTGCCGGGGAACTTTTGGTGCTGAACTTATGTTGAACATGCTTGGTACTCGGTTTTTGTGTCTTGCATGTTAGTGTGTTTGTTTCATTTTGAGTTTTTGAGTTGTGTTGAAAGTTATACAAATTTTGTGATCTGTTTCTGCATTATTGTTGCGAGATTTTCTACATCATTTTCTTCATTCAAGTGCTGCAAATTTTTCAATCACTCACTTTCAATTTTTTGCACTCATTTTGCTGCATATTACTCTATTTTTCTGCACTTTTGCTGCATAATTTTGCAGAATTTTGCAGAGAGATTTTAACTGTTCTTGTTATTTCATTTACTCAATTTGCTTTCAATTTAGTTTGTTGATATCTAGTGCATGACCCGATCAAACCCTGGAGATTTGTATCCATCAGACCAGAAGATTGATAGGACTTTTTATAGGAACATTAGGACACATAGGGATCACTCTGAACACTCTGAATCATCATCATCACCTACTGCATCTTTGCAATCTATGACACCAAATTCTGTTTACTCTTCTCCATTTTCACTTAACTCTAGTTTTGGAGCAATGGCAGGTGACGAGAGGACTCTTAAGGAGCTAGCTGCACTGGATGTCACATACCAAACATTGTGCATCCAATATCCAGATGTGGACGCCCCTTTTGTTTTGAAAACTAGATTAATTCACCTTCTACCTAAATTCCATGGTTTTGCTGGTGAAGACCCTCACAAACACTTGAAGGAGTTTCACATTGTATGTTCCACCATAAGACCTCAAGGTGTTCTGGAGGAGCATGTCAAGTTGAAGGCTTTCCCTTTCTCATTAATGGACACCGTGAAGGATTGGCTCTACTACCTTCCTCCCGGATCTATTACAAGTTGGGACAAGCTCAAAAGACTTTTTCTAGAGAAGTTCTTCCCAGCCTCCCGAGCTGCATCCATAAGAAACGAAATTTGTGGAATTAGACAGCTAGAAAGAGAAACTCTCTATGAATACTGGGAGAGGTTTAAAAGACTATGTGCCAGCTGCCCGCACCACCAAATTAGCGATCAATTGCTGATCCAGTACTTCTATGAGGGATTACACCCAATGGATAGGAATATGATCAATGCAACGAGTGGAGTAGCCTTGGTAGACAAGACCCATGTGGCAGCCAGGAACTTGATAGAAAACATGGCTGCCAACTCCCAGCAATTTGCAACTAGACAGAATTCCTGTGTTACTAGAGGTGTGCATGAAGTTCAAGCTACAGAACCAAACAAATTGGAGCACAAGATTGATGAGCTAGCCTCCATGGTAAAGCAATTAGTTGTAATGCAAAAGAGTGATGTCTCTGCAACACCTCCACCACCAATTCCAGCTACATCAGCAAAGCAACAACTACCAAGCTAGTCAAGGCAGGCCACATCAGCCACGCCAATGGAATGATCAACAACATGGGCAACAACCTCATCAACAGCAACAAGCATCCTCATCCCAAACCTCTTCCTGTCAGAAGAATGAGCCTTCATTGGAGGAGCTTGTGAAGCAGATGGCCATGAGCAACATTAATTTTCAACAGCGACCAGAGGCAAGTATCAGAACAATTGAGAACCAGATGGGACAGTTAGCTTCCTCTATAAATCAAATTCAGTCCTAAGGTTCAGGCAACCTCCCAGCACAGACAGTCACAAACCCAAAGAATGTCAGTGCAATTACTCTACGGTCTGGGAAGGTAATGCAAGAGCCTGAAATGCCTAGGGAAAAGGAGATCCCACACCCCTGGGTTGATGAAAGGGAGGAAGAAAATGCACCCACCACTCAAGAAGTGGTAGAAGAAGATGAAAGGGAAATTCCACCACCTTTTCCTCAAAGGGTTATGGTCACCAAACCCAGTAAGAAGGCTGAGGAGAGTGACAAAGAAATCTTGGACACCTTCAGAAAGGTTGAGGTAAACATACCCTTGCTGGAGGCAATTAAACAAATACCCAAGTACGCCAAGTTCTTGAAAGATTTGTGTACACATAGAAGGCGTCTGAAGGGTAATGAGAGAGTCAACATGGGTAGGAATGTTTCTGGACTTTTTGAGAAACAGAGAACTACAATGCCTGAGAAGTGTAAAGACCCAGGAACATTTACTATTCCATGCATCATTGGTAATAATAGGATAGACAATGCAATGTTAGATCTAGGAGCATCCATTAATGTTATGCCATTGTCTATTTTTTCTTCTCTATCTCTTGGTCCCTTGCAGCCCACAGGTGTAGTAATTCAGTTGGCCAATAGAAGCACAACACATCCAGCTGGACTTGTTGAAGATGTGTTAGTGAAGGTGAATGACCTCATATTCCCAGCTGACTTCTACATCCTTGACATGCAAGAAGAAGAGTCACTCAAAAATTTTGCACTGATCATTTTGGGAAGACCGTTCTTGAAGACTGCAAGAACGAAGATTGATGTACATGCCGGTTCACTCACCATGGAATTCGGGGAGAACATTGTGCACTTCAACATATTAGATGCCATGAAACATCCGATTGAAGAACATTCTGTCTTCCATATTGATGTATTTGATGCATTAGTGGATGAGAGCTGGACCGAAGTTTTGAGAAATTCTTTCCTTAACTTTTCCCATTGTGTAGATGCTTTTGTTTGTGAATCATATGAAAATTCTTTGTGTGATACTTGTGCTGAAAATTCTGATTATTTGAATGAAAGTTCTAAAATTTTTAGTGTTGATGAAGTTGATAATTCCATAGGGGTAGAACGTGAAGTATTGGATTTAGCAAATACAGTTGAATCTAACCCCTTTGATTTGAATGTTGCAGAAATTTTGTCAAATGAAAATGCTAAATCACTTCCTTCTATAGAGCAACCTCCCATATTAGAGTTAAAGCCTCTACCGGAGCATTTGAAATATGTCTATTTGGAACCAAATGAAAAGCTTCCAGTTATCATCTCCACCAAGCTTGATAGTGATCAAGAGGAGAAGTTGCTAGAAGTGATCAAGAAGCACAAAAGAGCCATTGGGTGGACACTTGCTGATATACCAGGAATTAGCCCCTCCATGTGCATGCATAGAATTTTGTTGGAAGAGGATGCTAAATCGGTGAGACAACTTCAAAGGAGGGTGAATCCCATCATCCTAGATGTGGTAAAGAAGGAAGTCACCAAGTTGCTTCAAGCTGGGATCATATACCCAATCTCTGATAGCACCTGGGTTAGCCCTGTGCAAGTGGTCCCAAAGAAATCTGGACTTACTGTGGTCAGGAATGAGAAGAATGAAATGATGCCTACTAGAGTCCAGAACACCTGGAGAGTCTGCATAGACTACAAGCGGCTGAACCAGGCAACAAGGAAAGACCACTTCCCACTACCCTTCATCAATCAAATGCTTGAAAGATTGGCAGGTAAGTCCCACTATTGCTTTTTAGATGGTTACTCTGGTTATTTCCAAATATGTATTGCCCCTCAGGACCAGGAGAAAACCACATTTACATGTCCCTTTCGCACATTCGCTTATCGAAGAATGCCTTTTGGCCTATGTAATGCTCCTAGCACATTCCAGAGGTGCATGTTGAGTATTTTTTCTGATTTAGTGGAGCATTGCATAGAGGTCTTCATGGATGATTTCACAGTTTATGGCACATCCTTTCATGCATGTTTAGTCAATTTAGAAAAAGTATTGAAGAGGTGTATTGAAACTAACCTTGTACTTAACTTTGAGAAATGTCATTTCATGGTAGAGTAGGGTGTAGTTCTAGGCCATATAATTTCTGAAAAAGGCATTGAGGTTGATCCTGCAAAATTGGATGTTATTTCACAGCTTCCTTACCCCTCATGCATGAGGGAGATTCGTTCTTTTTTGGGCCATGCAGGATTTTACAGGAGGTTCATCCAGAATTTCTCCAAGATTGCAATTCCTCTTTCGAAGCTGCTACAAAAAGATGCTGAATTCAACTTTGATGAGGACTGCAAAGAGGCTTTCAACTTCCTTAAAAAAGCCCTAACCACCACACCAATTATCCAACCTCCAGATTGGTCAATACCCTTTGAGCTGATATGTGATGCCTCAAATTATGCAGTGGGAGCTGTCCTTGCATAGCGGATTGGTAAGGTCCCTCATGTCATTTATTATGCTTCTAGGACCTTAGACACTGCACAATCCAATTACACCACAACTGAAAAGGAATTGTTGGCCATAGTGTTTGCATTAGATAAATTCAGATCATATCTGTTAGGATCAAAAATTATGGTGTTCACTGATTATTCTGCTTTGAAGTTTTTGCTAAAAAAGACAAATTCTAAACCCAGGCTAATAAGGTGGATGCTTTTACTTCAAGAATTTGACTTAGAGATTAAAGACAGAAGTGGAGCACAAAACTTGGTAGTAGACCATTTAAGCAGAATAGAGGGAGTCCTTGAACTCATTCCCCTCAAGGATGATTTCCCTGATGAACAACTTTTAGAGTTGTGCACATCACATGTACCTTGGAATGCTGATTTGGTTAATTTTTTGGTTGTAGGAGTTTTCCCTACAAATGCATCAAAAATTCAAAGGGACAAGATCAAAAGCGATGCCAAGCACTATGTTTGGGATGACCCTTACTTATGGAAGTTTTGTAATGATCAAGTGATCAGAAGATGCGTCCCTGATGAAGAGATCACATCCATATTGCAGTTTTGCCATAATTCAGTTGTGAGAGGACACCTTGGACCTCAAAGAACAGCAAGAAAGGTGTTGGACTCAGGATTGTACTGGCCCTCCATTTTCAAAGACTCTTGGCGAACATATTCTGTCTATGAGAGCTGCCAGAAGTCAGGAGGAATGGTCACCAAGAGACAGGAAATGCCTCAGCAACCTATCCTATACTGTGACATCTTTGATGTCTGGGGTATTGACTTCATGGGCCCCTTTCCCTCTTCTTTTGGTTTCTTGTACATTTTGCTTGCTGTTGACTATGTTTCAAAATGGGTAGAAGCTAAAGCTACCAAGACTAATGATGCTAGAGTTGTTGCAGAATTTTTTCGTTCCAACCTATTTTGCAGGTTTGGCATTCCACGTGCCATCATTAGTGACCAAGGAAGTCATTTTTGCAACAAGACAATGGAAGTTCTGCTAAGAAAATATGGAGTTCTGCACAATGTTTCCACAGCTTACCACCCGTAAACGAATGGCCAGGCCGAACTCTCCAACAGAGAAATAAAGAAAATACTTGAAAGAGTTGTACAACCCCACAGAAAAGATTGGAGCCGCAAGCTAGATGATGCCTTGTGGGCACACAGGACTGCATTCAAAGCACCCTTAAGCATGTCTCCTTACAGAATAATCTTTGGCAAAGCTTGCCATTTACCAGTGGAGATAGAGCACAAGGCATACTGGGCAGTGAAGGCTTGTAATCTGCACTATGACTCAGCTGGAGAGCAAAGAAAGCTTCAATTGCAAGAGTTGGATGAATTGCATCTAGAGGCATATGAAAATTCTAGAATTTATAAGGAGAAAACCAAGAGATACCATGACAAGTTGATAGCCAGAAAAGAATTTTGTGTTGGTCAAAAGGTGCTTTTGTTCAACTCTCGCCTCAAATTTGTGCCTGGAAAGCTTCGCTCAAGGTGGATTGTTCCATTTATAGTCACACAAGTGTTTCCTAATGGTGCAGTGGAAATCAAGAGTGAATCCACTAGCAAAAGTTTCACAGTGAATGGACATCGCCTGAAACAATTTTTGGAGAATTCAGTTTCATTGGAGGAGGTTGAAGAGGTGGATGTGTACTCTCCTATCATTTCCTTCAACCAAGGCCCATGTCATGAGTAAATCACTTCACACGTCAAGCTAGTGACGTTAAAGAAGCGCTCTGTGAGAGGTAACTCACAAGTGAATAAGCGATTTTGTCTTTCCCTCACTTCCCTTTTGCATTCTTTCAATTAAGTTTTTGTTCTTATTTGTTTTCATTTGTAGATAGATTTCTGATATAATTCAATTTTGTGTAAATAATTTCCTTGTGGATTCGCAATTTTGTAGGAATTCTAGCAGCAGCACAACTTTGGGCACTCATTCTTGCTAGGTACAATTCACCCTTTATGAAAATGGCCACTCTTATAGGCTATAGTGACTACTTTGGCTCAAGGTAAGCGATTCCTTCTCTGTAGTTCCCACTTTTAAGAGTGGGAGTGTCCACTTTGGCACCCAGGAGCTCGATCATTTGCGCGTAGAGACTTTGGAGACCAATAGTGGCCACGCGCAAATCTCCTCACATTTTAACTCTCTGGAGTTCCTACTTTGAAGCCCAAGAGTAGCCACGCGCAATTCACTTGCATTTTGGGGCTTACTGTAGTTATCACTTTCTTCAATCAAAGTCACCACGCGCACTTTTCCCACAAAATAACTCTCTGGAGTTCCCACTTTGAAGCCCCATAGTCACCACGCGCATATGCCCACACACACACCCTCACTGTAGTTGTCACTTTCTTGGATGAAAGTAGCCACGCGCAAATTGGAATCAAATTTAGCTTCTTAAGTGTTCCCACCTTTCTTGTTTGAAGTAGGCACATACACCATTTGCACTATTCCCCTTGGGCCCAACTTAAAGTAGCCACTAAGTCCTTTGAAAGTAAACACGCTCACTATTTCACACAATCCTCACCCCTACACAACACCCAGCACGCAACCATTTTCATGTTCTCATTTCACACACCCACTCACACCCATTCACACCCACTCACACCCACTCACTCCTAGTCCCAAAACGCACCTTCCCTCACCACACCCACGGCTTCAAACAAGGTAATTCTCTCAATTTCTCTCCATTCATGGTTAGGGTTCATAGATTCCCCAATTTGGGGCTTTTCAATTTTACTTGTTTTTTATTGAAATTGAGGTGTAATTCTTGTGTAATTGAGCATTCTTACATGAATTAGAGAGGGTGAGGTCCCTAAATTGCACCCAATGGGGTGTATTATTCCCATCCAATTGGGCGTTTCCACTTTTGCTCCCAATAGTGGCCACGCCCACTTCCTCTTGCCATGACTCCCATTTATTGTTTTTGTTCTGCTCCCCTCCTTCATTTTTATGCTCTAAACATGCCAATAATGCTATTAAACTTCTTGTTCATGTGTGTTAGTGCCTAAATTTGGTTCGTGCCCATTTCCATTTAGTTTTGTCCCTTCCATTTTGCTGTTTTGCTTTTTAATTCCATGTCATTTTACTTTTGCTGCACTTGATCCTCATGCACATTACATAATTAACCATGATTGTTGATCTTTCTGGGTGTTGAACATGTTTTTCATGACTTTAATTTCACTAATTGTTGCATTATGGTCCTTGAGCTTAGAAGCCATATTCTGCTTTACATTGGATTGCTATACATAGTGAACGTATGCCACACCATTCTCTGTGCTTAATTGTTCTTGTCTGTATCATTTGAGCTCTATGCTTTGCCCACATAATGCCTCTTTTTATGGAATGGAAGGTGATTGTAGGCTATGTACCATGATTGACATTAGTTGCCCTCTGAGTCATATATAGCACTATACACCCTTTTGCACACAAATTACTTAGGATGGTATCAAATTATTTTGCAACCCCTGGTTTGATTGCTTGCTTTTATGTGTTACCATGGAAGGTTGACCCAATTTCCCTGCACTACCCATTCATATATTCTTTCTTCTCTACAGATAATGTTAATCAATCCTAGAAGGAACACCCCCAGAACCAAGAGGAGCAGGACAACTGAAGCCTCTTCCTCTCAGCCCCCTCCTACCCATGACCCCAGGTTCAGGTCCCCAGAGAATGAACTGTATTTCAGGGAGAACATCCTGAGGCGCTAGATCGTCCAAGACAGGAATTTTGAAATCCAGCAGGGGACATTTCCACAGTTTCAGGAGGAAATAGACAGGCGTGGCTGGGGACTTTTCACCTCCTATGCAGGCAATGGGTGGAAGGACATCACCCAGGAATTCTATGCTAATGCCCTGCGCCTTGCAGATGACCCTTATCCCCCCAAGCACACCATGGTCAGGGGGAAACGAGTTAGTTTTACTCCAGCCACCATCCAGAGGGTTTTAAACATCCCTCCTCTGCAGAAGCAACCTGGCCAGCTGGATTTCACTACATTCCGCAAACAGAAGGAAAAGGATTACCAGCCAATACTTCAAACAATCTGCATTGAAGGAGAAAATTGGGAATTTGATTGTAAAATGCAGCCCAAGAATCTGACCACCAAACACCTTCTCCCTGCTGCCAAGGTGTGGAGTATCTTCGTTGTCAGCTCATTCATGCCAGTCATCCACACCTCCACTATTGCAGTAAAGAGGGCTGAACTCATATATGCTATCCTCACTGGCATGCCCATCCATGTTGGGGAGGTCATCTGCAGTGCCATGCTGGACGTCCTGAAACGGAGCAGAGATTCCTTAGCCTTTCCTTCCCTCATCACTTTGTTGTGTCAGGATGCAGGTGTTCATTTTGGAGATTATCAGCAGCGAATCAGAGCACTTCCTCCCATTTCCACTGCATTGGTGATGGATCTGCTTAAACCCCAGAAATCTTCAGACCCAGGCCTCACTCTCCCAGTAGAATTTAGGCCCGAGCCAGCTCTTCCAGTCAAGGAACAACTGCACCAGATAGCTAAGCGGCAGACTACCCTCCATGCTAGCCAGAACGCCATGCTCCTCCTACTGGAAACCATGTCGCTGAACGTTGGCAAGAGGATGGGGATGACTTCAGAACAGATCTACTACTCCCCCACCGTTCCTGCCTCTCATCTATGAGCTGCTGCCCAGCATGACCTACCTTCATTCAATCCCAATGCCCCCAAAGATGTCCGCAACTCCAATTCCTTAGAGAAACCAGAAGAAGTAGAGGAAGATGAAGGTGCCACCTCATCCACCTCTAATGAAGATGCCATTTAGTCCACCTTTCATATTTTCTTTTATTTCTCTGCTTGTACTTATTTTCTTTTATTTTCCCAAGTAATTAGGAACCACTTGTCCTTTTATTGTCTTTCCCTTCTTGCTTTTATGTTACTTTCCTTCAAACAGTTATGTTACCTCCCTTTCGTTCTTTTACTGAACTCTTGTTATCATTGTGCAGAGATGCCCTCAGTTCCATCAAGAGGAGCATCATTTTACCCTGAACTTTGAATACATCATCTATAAAAGGGGGGGTGAACTCTTTGTCTCTATTTTGCATTTATTTGTAGCTTACTTTTCCTGCACCGTACTAGATAAAAGACAAAAATATTTTCCTTATTTCCTTTCTTCTCTTTTCCTTTTAATCTAGTTCTCTTTCGTATTTTTCCTTTATGCTCTGATTGCATTTCCCATTAACTCCTACTCATTCTCATTTTTGTACATATTTACTATCCCTACGATTTTGAACATATTTTCTTGTCAGGTGAATTGTACTCTCATTTTGCAAGTTATTATCACTTTTACCATGGTAATGAATTGGGCCTTTCTTCTTCTTTTCTGTGTGCATATTACATGTATTTATGCATTCATCTTCTAGAACTTGCCCTGTTTCTTAATTAAATATGCATTGGGCAATTTTTCATCTAGATGATTGAGGCTTTCTTTGCACATAACTTTCCCCCCACCCTTGCACTTCACTTCCTTGTTCCCCACTTCTTGCTTTTGCCAAACTTAGTCAACAAAAATAATTCCCTTTCCTTAATAGAGGTATTTCTTTTGCGTTGCCTCAAGATTTAGTGCAAGAAACTAAGTTTGGGGTGTTGATTATGCTTGTAGCTGCTTGAGGACAAGCAATGTCTTAAGTTTGGGGTGGTGGACAGCATACATGTTCATAATACATGTAAAAAAAAAAATGATTGTCAAAGTCCATGACGTCACAAAAATATGAATGAATGAATGAAAAAGGAGAAAAGAAAGAAAGAAAAATATAGCAAGGCTTTTGAGTTGAAAAAGGATTTCCAAATAAGGCAAATTAAAAAAAAATGTGGTGAAAGAATGTTTGAACCTCTTAAGCTACATCATTTAAGGCATTCCACTCTAGTTGTTGTACTAAATCACTCAAAAGAACTCCCTCCTCTTGAGTACCCACTTGATCTTGTGACCCTCCTTGATTAAATTTGAGCCTATCCTAACCCCATTTGTGACCAACAAAGCCCTCATGATAGGTGGTTCATTGTGTCTAGGCAAAGGAGATTGAGAATATGGGCAAGCCTATGGTAGGGTAAGGCTAAATGTATGGATTGAGGGGAAACACTTAGCCTGAAATGTTATTGAGTGATGAGCGAAACACCAACTTCTGAGATGGATAGTTTCTTTGCATTATGTGAGTCACATGAAACCTTGCTTGATTCTTTTGTTTTAATTTAGTGGGACTTTGCATGGAATATTTGACATGAATATGATTCCTCTGTTGAATGAGTCTATGGTTGTGAAGATGTTGGAAGTGCTAATTAAAGCATGAAGTTGAAATGAAAATCTCTAAAAAAAAAATTTTGGATAAATCCAACCCTCTTCATTTGATTTGCTTGAATTTTGATTTGCTTGAGGACAAGCAAAAGTTTAAGTTTGGGTTTGTGATGAATCCACTTTTTATTATATTTTTACTTGCCTTTTTGGTGCTCCTTGATAGAAAAAATGGACTTAGATAGTGCAAATAATATAGAAATCACATTTTGAGTAAATATCATAGGTTTATTAATTTTTGGTTAATTTGCATTTAATTACATAGATATAGATTGCAATTTTAATTATCTTGATAATTTTGCAGAGTCCCCAAGTTAATTCTGAGATATCTTGACCCTTGGATGAAAGTTGCCTCCAAAGTAGCCACTTTTAGGAGCAAAAGTGGCAACTACAACAAGTCTAGGCATTAAAGGTTCCAAAGTAGCAACTTTCAAGTCCAAAAGTCATAACTCCAGAGAGCTCCAGGGATGCCAAATTGGAAGCATTTTGCGCGTGGCCACTATTGCCTTTCATAGTGGCTACGCACATCCAAAGTTCCCACTTTCAAGTCCAATAGTAGTAACTCCAGGAAGCCCAGGATGCCACTCTCTGAAGCATGATGCGCGTGGCCACTATTGCCTTTCAAAGTGGCTACGCGCATCCAAAGTTCCCACTTTCAAGTCCAATAGTGGCAACTCCCGAGAATTGACAAACTTACGAGAATTGCGCGTGGACACTTTCAAGGCCCAAAGTGGACACTTTCAAAGGCAAAAGTGGACACTTTGCTGACATGTCATCCACTATAAATAGATTTTAGGAATTAGGATACAGGACTTTTGACACTTTACACAATTTTTCCTTTACCAAATTGAGACATTTTCCCAGAACATTGGAGTCTTGGGTGACAGCCAAGGGTCCTCTATAGGTTTTAATTTCCAATTTTCCTTTTGATTTTGGTTGAATTTACATTAATGTTACTTACGTTTTTGCATTTCTTTCTTTCATTTGTGAAGCCCATCCACATGGAGGGCTAAACTTCCTTGTAATTCTTAGTCAATGCACATGAATCTTGAATTCTTGGGATTAATTGCAATACAAATCTTTCTTTCCTTGAATTTATTGACCCCAATCTTTGAATGAAATGGAATTTGCATGAAGGGAACATTGCTTAATGAACCCTAAATTACCCAACGAAATTCTAATTCAAAATTGCTTAATTTTGATTAATCCTTGAGGTTGCTTAATCTTAGGGATAAAGATTGAAGCCCATTAAGATGCTTAATTTTAATTGGGATGTTAAAGTTAATTTTTGCTTGTTAGATTAACTTAATTCAAGGGAAAGAAAGGGGATTATTGAATCATTTGAAAGAATAATGATGGAACTCATTGATTGACTAGGAATTACTCATTTTAGTTGATTGAATTTCACTAGTTTACATTTTGCTCTTGATTAAAATTTGGAAATTGACAAACCTCCCCCCAATTTACTTGTTTTAAAATATATGTTAACACTTGTTCGATGTATGTTCCCAACCAAAAATTCCTTGGAGACGACCTAGGACAACACCCTAGTACTGCATTTATTTCTTTACATATTTGATGAGGATTAACGACAATCTTTTGCATGACGAGTAGCTAAATTTGTTTCATCATTCCTCTCGATTTTTCTCTCTATAAAAGAAGTATTCATCAAACTTAAATTCCCTCTAAACCATCAATTAGTCAAGTTGATCTACAAGGATTCAAGGTTATTGCCTCTCAGTTTTTCACTCTCTATTAGAGAAGTCCAATCAAACTTAGGTTCTTTCTACACCATTGATTAATCAAATTAATTTGCAAGCCCATAAGGTTCTTTCCTCTCAGTTTTTCACACTTTTCTTCATAGGTCACTTGCTGATTTTTCATTCTTCATACTCAATCACAACTAGATCATATCATTTCCAATAAATCCAATCATATTCATGGTCCATTTCAATCAAACAGCCTTCAAGGGCACTAGATCATCAAGATCATAGTATTATAGAATTATTTTAGCTACACATTAGTGTAATTCATCAATTCTTTTATAGTGGGACGCAAATGATGCATGTGATTCTAGCAAAATAGTAGTTTCTTGGCCTAGATCATAAGAAATAACAAGTTACTTAGATTTTCAGCCATGCATCACTTCATGCTCCTTCATGGTTTTCTAAGAGCAATTTCCAAGGATGAATAGTGTTCAATTTCACATCATTCACATTCTTCTAGCAAATTCACTCATGTAACTTTCATAATTTTCAAGCACCGTAACAAAGTAAAACCAAGTCATGCACTCACTTTCATCCAAGGTCAATCATACAAGTTTGCAAGCAACAATCAACCATTCACACAAGCAAAGTCCAGCACGGTGCAATCAATCAAGCCATGGTGCAACTCATTGATGAAACGAATTTTGAGCTACTCGTCATGCAAAAGATTGTCGTTAATCCTCATCAAATATGCAAAGAAATGAATGCAGTACTAGGGTGTTATCCTAGGTCGTCTCCAAGGAATTTTTGGTTGGGAATATACATCGAACAAGTGTAAACATATATTTTAAAACAAGTAAATTGGGGGGAGGTTTGTCAATTTCCGGATTTTAATCAAGAACGAAATGTAAATTAATGAAATTCAATCAATTAAAATGAGTAATCCCTAGTCAAGCAATGAGTTCTATCATTATTCTTTCAAATGATTCAATAATCCCCTTTCTTTCCCTTGAATTAAGTTAATCTAACAAGCGAAGACTAACTTTAACATCCCAATTAAAATTAAGCATCTTAATGGGCTCCAATCTCTATCCCTAAGATTAAGCAACCTCAAGGATTAATCAAAATTAAGCAATTTTGAATTAGAATTTCGTTAGGTAAATTAGGGTTCATTAAGCAATGTTCCCTTCATGCAAATTCCACTTCATTCAGAGATTGGGGTTAATAAATTCAAGGAAAGAAAGATTTGTATTGCAATTAATCCAAGAATTCAAGATTCATGTGCATTGACTAGGAATTACAAGAAAGTTTAACCCTCCATATGGATGGGCTTCACAAATGAGAGAAAGAAATGCAAGAACGTAAACATCATTAATGTAAATTCAACAACAATCAAAGGAGAAATTGGAAATTAAAACCTATAGAGGACCCTTGGCTGTCACCCAAGACTCCAATGTCGTAAGAAATTATCCCAATTTGGCAAAGAAAAATTGTGTAAAGTGTCAAAAGTCCCGTACCCTAATTCCTAAAATCTATTTATAGTGGATGACATGTCACCAAAGTGTCCACTTTTGCCTTTGAAAGTGTCCACTTTGGGCCTTGAAAGTGTCCACGCGCAGAATGAAAGTGTTGCCACTTCTCTGGAGTTGCCACTATTTGTGCTGAAAGTGGCTACTTTGGTGCGCGTGGCTACTATAAGAGCCAATAGTGGCCACGCGCAGGAATGCTTCAAAATCAGCGTCCTGGAGCTTCTGGAGTTGCCACTTTTGGGCTTGATAGTAGCTACTTTGGTGCTTTTAATGCCCAGACTTGCTGTAGTTGCCACTTTTGCTTCTAAAAGTGGCTACTTTGAGGGAAACTTTCATCCAAGGGCCAAGATTTCTCAAAATTAACTTGGGGACTGCAAAATTATTAAGATAATTAAAATTGCAATCTATATCTATGTAATTAAATGCAAATTAACCAAAAATTAATAAACCTATGATATTTACTCAAAATGTGATTTCTCTATTATTTGCACTATCTAAGTCCATTTTTTCTATCAAGGAGCACCAAAAAGACAAGTAAAAATATAATAAAAAGTGGATTCATCACTCATTCACTTCCATTTAATTTCCTTACACCTAAAACAAAGCATGCAAGGTATAGTTCAACTTTATAGAATTTCTTAAAGGTCAAAGTCAAGGCTGTCCACTAGAATTAGCCCTTTCTTTTTGTGTAATTCCTTTTTATAGTTTATACCAACCTTTTCCAAATAGTTCTAGACCTCAAAATACAAAAGTTCTAACCTTTTTTGTAAAAATCAAAATTGTCCAGTATTATAGTTCATTTTTCCACCAAAGTTCAAAGCATACAAAATAGAGAAACTAACATGTAATCATATAGCTTCACCATTCAAGTGCAGGGCTTTTATTTCCAACAAGGGTTCACGCTTAAAAGGACAAAACTGAGGCAATACAAGATGGTTTTAGCACTCAACCACTTAATTTTCCAAAAATCTTGAAAGTAACTTGTTTCAAGAGTGATTAAACTTCAGAACAAGGAATCTGAAACATGCAAAGGTAGGAAATTAACATGCAATGGATGAAACTTAACATGCAAGCTCATGGTTCCATGGTTCCAAGGGTGAATCATCATTTGATCAAGAGATTTAACAAAACAAGTGCAAATTCGTGACATACACAAGAAGAAATTAGCATGCAATTAGTAAAAATTCAAACTTCCAAAGGGATCACCTCATCCAAGCACAAAATCGAGAATTTGGAGGCAATAAAAATGAAGTACAAGATGGAAAACATAACATGCAAAGGGTGATTTCAACTTGTTCAAGGTCATTGAAGATAAAAATAAAATCTTTTCAAGAGTTTTCACAAGTAAAGCCAAGGAAAGGCAAATCAAGAACAAGAAAATGAGAACTCCTCCTTACCTTTGAGTTTGGGCATGAAATTAAAGAGAAGAGGGCTGGAAATTGTGGATCTCCAAAAGGACCTTGTTGGACCGAGAAAACAGCACCAAGGTGGTTCAAGTTCCTCCTCCAAAGCAAGCTTCTTCAACACGAAACTTAAAGAGAAGGTGGAGAAGCATGTTAGTGAGGGAAGGATGTAGTGTTTGTACGGTTTGGATGAGAGAATGGTGAGGTTTTGTGGGCTGGAGCCTCTCGGTTTCCTTGAGAAAAGTTGAGAGAATGAGAGACTTAGAGAGGATGAGAAGTGACGGAGCAAAGTGAGAGAGAAATAGAAGAGGGGTCTCAATTTTTTGGCAACAAAATGAGCGATTGGAACAAGTTGGTCAAAACCTCACTTCCTAAATGTCAATAAACACTCACGGTTTGGGCTTGTTGGGTAAGTTTTGCGAGTTCTAAAATTGTACATGGTTCAAATGAGATAAAATTGAAGTGAAATTGGTAAAAAATTGTACAAGAAGGGGTGTCACGGTTTTTCAAATAGGAATGGTAATTTTTAGGGAAACTTGCAAGTAAAGCATACATACTTTTAGCAAGCAAAATGCATGGAATGGCTTATGGCTGCATGCACACGGTTTTGATGATACAATTCCCAAAATCGGCACAAAATTCCAAGGGTAAGATTTTGGGCAGCAATTGCATGAATTTCTATTGGCCGGAATGGAATGTGACATGATTAGGTTGACATGGTGCTAATTTCAAGAAAGATAATTAATTAAGGTAATCATGGTGTCGGCATTTTGGAAGACAAGACAAGAATGTTCCAAAATGATTATGTTTGCAAATCGGGAGACAAGAGTTTTTTGCATGTAATTCTAGTGGCCGATACTAGATTTGGGAAGATTCGGGTAATTATGATATTTGAAATTTAGGGGACAAGAATATATTGTATGAAAATCTAGTAGCCGATACTAGATTTGGAAATCTTTAAAGTAATGATTACTAGATTTTGTGAGATTCCGTGTAATGATTACGACAGTTAAGGAATGATTAAAGATCTAATGCAATGATTACAAAATCTCACGTTTTTTGAGGTGGATAATTATGATTTTTTAATAATTTAAATAAGACAAAAATTAGCTTTTTGAACAAGATTCTTAGGGGTATTTTGGGCAGTACAGCTGAACATAGCCAGGATAATTTTGGATGATATCAAAGCTAAATGTATTGCATGCAGTCATTCTAAAATGCAAAACTTAGAGATCAAATCAATATTCTCCTTAGAGAATAAAATAAAAATTTTCAGTATCTAGCTAATTACCCCGATACTAGCAAACAAAATTAGCAAACAATCGATATCTAAGTATCATTAGCTTAGTTGACAAATTTTGGGGCATTACAGCCACCGAGCTACGGTTTCCACCTTTGTAGGGTCTACCATAATTCCATCTTTGGACACCACATGCCCCAGAAACTGAGCTTCTAAGTTATCTTTTTACTTTTATCATTTTGAATAATGACATATTTTATAAATTAAGTAATGAAAATAAAAGTTTTAAATATTTATTGAATTTTGCATTAAGAATATAAATAAATTCATTTCTTTATTTCCCTCTTTTATATATAAATTATTTCACAAATTTGATGATAAAATAAAAGCATTACACAACGTCCTGGTTAATTTAATTAAATAAGAATGTCAAATATTTCCCATACTAGTTTCTCCAACTGTGGTACTATTTTGGACTAGTTAAATTAATTCTTCCTTCTGCAATAAAAGAAGGATTTTTCCAATTTTAGAAAAGATACAATGGGCAAGAATAAAGAATCTATCTTGACCTCATACATTTCTCAACTTTCTCCTTTGCTTGGGTATTTTCTTAGCAATACTCATATGAAAAACAAGAAAACCAAATCCTCTTCGAGTTCTGCAAAGACATGTCTTTGTCAAATGATGAAATCAATTTGATGTTTCTCAGGCAAGACTCGATCAAATCAATAATTGGTTGGTAATAAATCCTCAATTTTTGAGGTTGCAAATGCGCATACCTATATATTTCTCAACAAAAAAAGCTAAACTAGTAGTTTTTTTAGTAGGAAGTAACTTAAAAGAAGCTCTTGCCAAAAATTTGAAGGGTGTTAAGTAATTCAAAATAAGAAACAACTCGAAAAATCTTTAAAAGTAATCTTTAATAAAGCTTTATCATCAAAATTCTATAACATGAGTTCTAGCATAATGAAGATGATTATTTTAAAATTGATAAAAATAAACATTTTTACCTGTATTATAGAAACAGTTTTTGTAGACATAAATTGAATTATAGAAACAATATTTTCAAATTTTATATAGAGTTGTGAGAATCTTATTTTTATATTTTATTTTTTCCTTTCTCCTTAATTTTATTCGGATTACCGTCGCTTCAACTTTATTCTGTATCTCGCTTCACTAGCCCTGAACTCCAATAAAATTTACTTTGAGTATTTTATTTCATATATATTACCGCATCTTGCATTTCATGCTTTAAAATTATTTATTAGGTTATATATGAAGTGACACAATTGAAACGAGTGTCTTCTATTTTGACGGTCAGGGTTGTCATCCTGCAACTTGTTTCACAGATGGCTGAAGATATGAAAAAGCTTCACATAGTAATGCTTCCATGGTTAGCCTTTGGTCACATGTTTCCAAACCTTGAGTTGGCCAAGCTCATAGCTCAAAAGGGTCATCGTGTAAGCTTCGTATCCACCCCAAGAAACATAAAACGCCTCCCCAAACTATCACCAAACTTGGCTATATTCATCAAATACGTGAAGCTTCCATTGCCCAAAGTCGAGAACCTTCCAGAAAACGCAGAGGCCACTACCGACATCCCCTACGACCTCGTTCCATTCCTTAAAAAAGCCTACGATGCCCTCCATGAACCTTTAACTCGTTTTCTCGAATCTTCCAATGCCGATTCGATCTTCTACGACTTTGCTCCCTTCTGGGTAGGTTCTGTTGCTTCGAAACTCGTTATTAGGAGCGTGTTTTACAGCACTTTTCCTGCTCCAGTTCTAGGCTTCGTTGGGCCCGCTGAGTTTCTCACCGGCAATGACCCGTTCCGAAAAAACCCCGAAGACTTCACAGTTCATCCTCCGTGGGTCCCTTTTCCAACCACCGTTGCATTTCGTTTATTTGAAATCATGCGGATCTTCGACATTGTCTCCGGCGGTAGCTCCGGTATTTCAGACATGAACAGGCTCAGTTTATGTATCCAAAACTGTGATGTCGTGGTAGTTAGAGGGTGCACCAATTTCGAACCGGAATGGTTTCAAGTGTTGGAGAACATTTACCAGAAACCGGTTCTCCCCGTTGGTCAATTACCCAGCACGGGGTTTGACGACGACGACGACGAGAATGACACGTGGCGGTGGATGAAGGATTGGTTGGACAAACAAGCGCGTGGCAGTGTGGTGTACGTGGCGTTTGGAAGTGAAGCGAAACCGAGTCAAGAAGAAGTCACGGAGATAGCTCTAGGGTTGGAGAAATCGAAGCTTCCATTTTTCTGGGCTCTGAGGCTTCAACGTGGGCCCTGGGACCCACATGTGCTACGGTTACCAGAAGGGTTTGAGGAGCGAACCCAAGGGCGTGGAGTGGTGTGCACCACCTGGGCCCCACAACTGAAGATATTGGGCCACGTGGCAGTCGGTGGGTTCTTGAGTCACGCTGGGTGGACCTCTGTGGTGGAGGCTGTTCAGACAGAGAAGCCACTGGTACTGTTACCGTTTCTTGCAGACCAAGGGTTGAACGCAAGGATGTTAGAGGAGAAGAAGATGGGTTACACGGTGCCCAGGAACGAGCGAGATGGATCCTTCACGAGTGACTCGGTCGCTGACTCGGTGAGGCTGGTTATGGTTGAAGAAGAGGGAAGGATCTATAGGGAAAATATTAAAGAGGTGAAGGATTTATTTGTCAATAAGGAAAGACAAGAAAGGTACATTGATGAGTTGTTGCACTACCTTGGGACCCTGCCGAAACGTTAATCTCGTTATTGGGTTGGTTCTGAGCTTCTACTAGATAATATTTGTTTTGTTGAAGTGATATAATAAAACCTCTGTATTAATTAGATAAGGGTCTTAGGGATAAATTTCAAAAGAGCGATTATGAAAAAGCCAAACTTTTGCGACCCTTTATATTTGTCTCTTATCTCGTGAGATTGCTATTAGTTGTGGTTTGGTTTATGTTTCTGGCTTATCTCGTGTGATTAGCTTGTGGCTGTTCCGTGAGAGTTTTCCTCTACCACGGTAATCGTACTGCGCGTGTTTGAATATTTCTTACTCTTTATGTTTTCCTTTTCTGGCATTACAGGGTTTTATCCTCCCTGGCTCGTTAGCATTTAGTGCTTCATCGCTTGCGAGATGTGTAACATTGCTGTAACAGTCATTCAGTACAATTTCATTTTGTCGATCAATATGACGAGTTGTATAGTTTGATTTAACTCTTACAGGGAAGAGAAGTGGAAAAACGATGGATTTCATTATTAATCTAAATTTAACTATGTTTATAAAATAACATATTTAAATTAAAAATAAATAAATTCTTAGCTTCTATATTTATCTGTATCTCTTTCTCTAAAGTTGATAGTTCAATTTTATTTTACTCAAAAAATTATTTTAACTGAACATAAAAAATAATATGTAATTTGATTAAATTTAAATATAATTTTAAAATTGAACCAAATTTAATTATAAAATATTGATTAATTTGTGTTTATTTTCAAATAGTACTTATGCTTAATAATATCCGATTCTATATATTTGTGATTTAATTTTTTATAAAATTATTTTTGTACTTTTAAAATTTGTTATTTTAAATTTTTATAAGATTTTATTAATAATTATTTTTAATCTTTTGTTTACAAATTTTGTATGTATTTCGTATAATCTTATATGTATATTATACTGAGATGATTTTAAGAATTAAAATTTTTACTTATGTAGTTTTAATTTATAATAAAAATAATTTTTAAATTAATAAAACTTTGACTTTTATTTTCAATTTTTAGAGTTCTTGTAACGCTCTAAATTTTTGTAATATTAATTATAATATATATATATATATATATATATATATATATATAAATGTGAATGGATGTTGGAATTGCACTTGAGTGCATGATGAGTATTGAATTGCAATATATATATATATATGTGTGTGCATATATGATAAACGTGGATGTTGATTGTGTGTCGAGATTGACTACACTGAATTGTTTGAAATAGGCTGAGTGTAAGGTGCAGGGTGTTCTTGCTGTAGCGAGAGGGCTCTGGGAGGAAGGTGTGAAACTGTGCCTTCTCGCTACAATAAACGTGGATGTTGATTGTGTGTCGAGATTGACTACACTAAACTGTTTGAAATAGGCTGAGTGTAAGGTGCAGGGTGTTCTTGCTGTAGCGAGAGGGCTCTAGGAGGAAGGTGTGAAATTGTGCCTTCTCGCTACGATAAACGTGGATGTTGATTGTGTGTCGAGATTGACTACACTGAACTGTTTGAAATAGGCTGAGTGTAAGGTGCAGGGTGTTCTTGCTATAGCGAGAGGGCTCTGGGAGGAAGGTGTGAAATTGTGCCTTCTCGCTGTAGCGAGAGGTCCCTCACTGCAGCGAGAGAGCGGCAATTTGGGGTGCATTTATAGGTGCAGTCTCGCTACAGCGAGACCCTCTCGCTGTAGCGTGATTCTGCAGAAATCAGAGTACAATTTCCTCTGAGATTTTTGCTGCAGCGAGAGTGTCTCACTGTAGTGAGAGTGTCGCGACCAGAGGAGCATTTCAAAGGGTTTGGGTTTGGAAAATTCATTTCTCATTCCTCTCTTCAAAATTCCTTCAATTCTCTCGACCCAAAATCCTATTTCACCGATTAAATTACCTCGAAAGTCGTTTGTGAGTTAGATTGAAGATTGGGTTTGTGTTGAGAATGCTTAGCCGTGAGTTTTAATGGTTAGGTTTCGGTTTTCGTTGTGTACATAGTCTAATTAAGTGATTATTTCATGGCTTTGATGGATTGATTGAATCGTTCTTCAGTTTGATAGGTGGACTTTGATATCTTATGTTTGATTATTTGGGATAGAATATATACCTTGTGAGGTTTTGAGCCATATAAATGACAATATCATGTCATTTTACTTTCCTTCATTATGTGATTGCACTCATGGTTGTATGACACTAGAACTTGCCTTTAGCCTTTTTGAGACTATATTTCCATATGTTTGCATTAAATTGATAGAGGCATCGTTTCCTTCTTGCAAACTACTAGCCAAAAAGTCATCCTTGCATTATTTTCATTGTTTGAGCCCCTTGAGCCTAATTGTCCTATTTCTTGTGATCTTAGCCCATTTAAAGTCAAAGGTGTAAAACAATAAAATGACCCAACCTTAGGAGATACAAGAACTTTGAAATTATTTTAGGAATGATCCTAGAAATAAGTGTGGGAGAGATTACTTTAGAAAATGCAATAGAAAAGAAAAATCAGCTCTTTAAAAAAAAAAGAAAAAGAAAAGAAAAGAAGGAGAAATAAAGAAAAAGAAAAAGTAAGCAATAGAAAGGAAAAGAAGCATTGGATGGCTAGCAAAAGTAAAAGAGAATTATTTTTGGATTGTATTACATTATATTTTTGTTTAGGGGATTTGCTTTCATGCTTATTTTCTTTGGATTCATTCCCCATTGTTCTTATATCCTCTTTAGTTTTAGCTCGATTACCATTGTAATTTTTTCACCTTCACTGTGCCCCTTTATAACCTAGAAAAGTCCTCTTGATTTTTGTGTGTATGTGTGGATTCTAGTGGAGAAGTAGGCAATGAGCAAGCTTATGGATGATCATGCTTCATGTTGTGCATTTTGAGTGACACACTTTACCTTATACACTTAAGTGATTGAGAGTATATCATGAGAGGATTCTATCTCTTATGGTTCATTCACTTGATTTTATAAGTTCATCTGTCAATTTGAAGTGTGAGGATTGATATTCATTCTAGCCATGATATTTGAACTTGATGGGCTTTGTACATAGCCTAATTTGTTTTAGGTCCCCTTTGGTTTGATTTTGTGATTTGCCCTGGAGGGCAAAATCTTAAGTGTAAAAGAATTTGATGTAACATATTTTATGTTTACATTTAATATTTTATTTTGATTAATAAACACTTTTCACATGCTTTATTTTTATAATTTTTACCATTTTCTGCTTATTTGAATAAATTGTACCTATTACAAATAAATGCTTTAATTATGAATTTTCGGTTATTCTGACCTTTGATTACTCTTTTGGCCATAACATTTTCTACAGATATCATTTTTGGCTGATTCTAGTTGCATTAGATTCTATACATCCAGAGCTTTAAAATCCATATATGGATCATTGAATTTGGAGTTATTTTCTATTTTTTATGATTTTTTGAAGTTGAGGCAGATTTGCTGAATATTGTTGTAGGATTGCATTTGGATCCTTGTTATTTAATAATTGTATTTGAGCTTTTAGATATTATTGAGGCCCGTATTTTGGCCACTTAATTTACCCTAATCAGAACCTATAAATAAACTAATAAGCTTCTGAATTAGGGGGAGGGGATTAGACACTTAGAACTTTTAAACTTGGCCGAAATAAGAATCGTTGTTTTTACTTTCTCTCGAACTTTCTTGTTCTTTTCTCATTCTTGCGTGGGTTAAGTGTTTCGATGGAAGGCTAAACCTCTCGTTTAATTTGCAGAATCCAAACGTTGTAGTTTCAACCTGAGTTCTATGCTAATTGCTCTGAGTTTGTTCTCTTTTTCTCTCTAATCTCAGAATTATTTATTGCCATCATGATTGACTTTTCTATTGTTAGATTTCAAATTAGGACTTGATTGATGCTCAAATTTGATAATTAATGCGAATTAGGTTAAATGATTATTTGATTTAATTTGTAACTCTATTCAATTAGGTTATTTGATTGAATTGGATGATTGTTCAAATGTAGATTTAAATCTTTAGATATTGTGATAATTGGAGTTACACGCAATTGATATTCTGTGGATTGATGTTTCTTAATTCATTTTTTTACTCACTTTAATTTTGTTCTTAATTTAATTTGATTAATTGTAATTTTCAAAACCCCAAAAACCTTATTTGCATTTTTTAAAAGAAAACCTAAAATTGAAGTTGACTGAAAATGTGTCTCCGTGAATCGACATAGGTTTGACTCTATACTGCAAAATCTTTAGAAAACTTAGTTGTTTTGATAGCGGCTCGGCAATCGTCTATCATCCCTCTTCTCTGTTTTCTGGATTCTCTTTGATTTCTCATGGAGTTTCCCATGTGTTTAAGGCACGAAATTTGTGTGGGGAACGTTTTCTACCATTAGTTTGTGTCGGGTCTTCGATTCGAGGTAAGGGAGGACTCTACCCTTTCTCATTGTGTTTGATTTACTATTTATTTTGCTAAATATTACAATGTGGCTGAGATAAAGGGTAGGAAACGTTTGTTGATGGAAATTATTGTGTGTTTGAATACAATGTGATGCGTGATGAGCTAGTTGAGCCCATTGTGGGTAATTGTGTATTGTGACATGCCATTGATTGGTGATTTAATAATGTGATTTGATTGTGGTAAAGTCTGATGAGGATTTACTGCTTAAGTGTGCTGTGAATGAATGTGGGCCTGTGTGTCGTGTATGAACATGAATATTGTGTGCAATTGAAATGTGTGTGAATGACGCATGTAAAATGCGGTTGTGAATATGCTATGAATGGTTCAGCGATACACTAGAGGTGTGAAAGATGAGGATAGTAGAAATATCGTGCGAAAGAGAGAGTGGCGGTGACATTAGCAGTGAGCGTGGGTGCACCATAGGCCACACACTCTCCTCCTGACTAGACCTCTGACTAACACCTTTGCCGAGCGACTCGTGACTGCACACGTGGTATCCGTGATGCAGGGGTAATCAGCGACCATCCACAGTATGAAACTGTGATCACAGTGTCATAGTGAACTGGCTACGTACAGTGAGCACATGTGTGTGTAAATGTTTTGGTGTCGTGAGTGCATCGGTTACGAATTGCAATGAAATGCTTGAAAATGTTGCTTGTGATTGCCTGTACTTGAGTATAATATGTTAGAATACATGTGGGTGTGCACGATGAATCTCTATATTTTGTATGTACTGGATAGTGTAGAGTATTCACCCTTACATTTATTTTTTAGGTAACCAAGACGATTAGCACCGGACTCAGTGAAGGGATGGATGAACCTGCTATAAGACTGAAATTTTATTTTTAAAATTTTGATTTAATTGGATTGGTTTTGTAGCAGTTATTGATATAAACTTATAATCCCTTATTATTTTAAAATACTTTGATAAAACTCTATGTTGAAAAATTATTCTTAAATGAAAATTTTATTCTTCTTATTTTGCAAAATTTATTATTTTAAAATTAAATTAAATTTTTACAGTTCTCACAAATCTTTATATACAAATTTTATAAATTTTAAAATTAAAGCTTTCATATTCATTATAATATTTTTAATTTATTATAAAAATTAACTTTTGTATTGATAAACTATTAAATTGTTAAGTCTTCTTTACATTCTATTGCATAATAATTACATTTATTTTTCATAATTTCTGCAAATTATTAAATTATATTTTAAAATCATTTGACTTTATTTAATTTTATTTAAATTTTATATTTTAATAATTTTATTGGTAGTTAAATTGAAATAATATTTTAAACAATTATTATTAAAATAATTTATTATATATAAGTATTTAAAAATACAATTTTTTTAATTATTAAATTATGCACGCGTTACTAAATTAGTTTTTTTTATTATGTATCCCCTCTCCAACTCCAGCTGGCTCCTTTTTCATTTTTCTAGTCAAATCTGCTGCTAATCGACTGTTGGGCTTTAAATAATATCAAATATAATTTTATATGTTATTATTTTATCTGTTACTATTTTTTATTGTGCAAGATCGTTTCTAAAATACATATTAAATATAATTGAAAAGGTCACCTTCACTTAAAACGAAAACATTGTTGATGAAAGCTGGTGCAAATCCGCTTATGGGCTTGGATATTTAATTAAAATTTCAAAAGCGTGTATTGAAAGTTTGAAACAAAACAAACTATACCCAAAAACAAATGAGCTTGTGTATCATAGACAAATTACAAATCAAAATTCCAATCACACAGAGATAGATCTAGATTTTAAAATTCTGCAAAATATATTAAAATGTTGGGGCCTTAAGATATAATTCCGAATGCATATCAAGGAGGATCTTGACCATGTGCATCCTGGATCCATTCTTCATTACTAATCTGATTGCTAGAGGAAAGGAAAAAATGACAATAAAAAATGTCAGAAATCCAATATCCATAAGCTAATGACTCAATCAAATTAACAGCAAATTCTGGAGGAATGAAACATGAACTTACATGAGTACGCCCTGTAATTTGTCAAGATTGAAAAGAAACATTTTATTCCCCATATATTACACAACAAAACAAATACGAAAATGAACATAAACAATTTATCTCGCAATAAATCATACTAATATGCAAAAGAAAAAACAATAATGTACAAGTAAAGAAAAGATACCAACCTAAATCCTGTTGTAGAAAACTATTTTTTACTTGTGTTGCTTGGTATACTTTAACTCTTTTGTACGTTGGGGTATTTTAGTATTGTACACTAAAATATTTAAACAAAACAACTTACTGACAATAACATGACTTAAATGGTTTTTAAAGTCAATATATTTTTAAATGCGAAAAAGTAAAAGAAAAGGATAGTTAGATCTCATCCATAAACCAGAAGTTAGACCCTCCTTAGATTCCCCATCCTACACGTCGTCCACCATTCATCGTAATTACACTACACCCTTCGTCGGTCACTATATATAGTCCCAAGAAGACACCACCATTATGCCAGAAATGAGATGTTAGAGCGATTTCAGTTGTTCATAGAGAGCAGTTATAAGTGCTATCAAATTCCGCGCTAAATTTTGGAGAGCAGTTATTTAACTGCTCTAAAATGTTTACTTTGGAGAGTAATTACGCGCATAACTGCTCTTAGAAGTTAACTAAAGAGAACGGTTAACCGGGTAACCGCTCTCTATTCATATAGCACTTTGGAGAGTGATTATGAGTGAACCGCTCTCAGAAGATGGATCAAAGAGAGCGGTTCACAACTAATCACTCTCCTATCTTGCACTTATAAGAGCGGTTCTTTCGTAACCACTCAGCAAAGTTCAATTCTGAGAGCAGGTTTCCTTTAACCGCTCTCTTTATGGTAGTTCTGAGAGCGGTTATTTGGTGAACTGCTCTTACAAGTGAATTTTGCAAAGCAGTTTTATGTGAACTGCTCTCCAAAGTTAAGGAAATTTATTGAATTATTTTGATAAGACTGTCATAATTTCAATTTTTAGCATACCTGATAAAGCATACAGTATTCAAAACCAATTCAATCAGAATATAAATTACAAATAGAGTCTAATATACTAGAATTTCAAAGCAATTGCACATTACATTATTAAATTACAATTCACATGTACAAATTACAATCAAAGTTTACATTGACAGGAGGAAAACAATCTCATATTTACACTTTTTGCCTAATACCTTCAAAGAAAATTGTTTAAGTATTGTAAAAAAATACTATAAATCTATTGTGCTTAATGTCTCCTTTAAATATTTATGGTACAGATATGCACACCACTCCTTTTGCACTTGATGACTTCTGTTGTGAGGAAAAGTCGGCATCTGCAGCTTTGGAAAGTACTGAATACAAAACAATAAAACACAAAAATTTTAATTAAGTCAAATAATAAGCATATGGTAGACAGTTAGCATATGTGAGGGTCTTACATTAACTGGGATTACAGTTTGTCCATGATGCAAAACATCCCCAATAAATAGACACACATAATATCCATAGTTATCATTATTTGTTTGCTTTGGACAATGTGTGGAAGATAAAAACAAATAAATCAGCATTAACTAAGATAGATATATAGTGTTATTAATGTAGTACTAGGGTTACCCTAGATTGTCTCCCGTGAACATTGGCTATTAATCTTTATTAAACATGTTGAAGGCATTAATTGAACAAACAATTAAAATAGGGGGTTTCGTGGTTTCAAATCAAAATAAAGAGCAACAAGCAAACAAGTTTAATTAATTCAAACAATAGAAAACAGCAATCCTTAGTTCATCCATAAAGATTCTATCCTCATTCCACTCAAGATTTAACATTCATCCTCTCTCCCATGAATTAGGTTAATTTAACAAGCGAAAATCAATCTTATGGTCCTAACGAAATTACGCAATTTGCTAGGCTCTAATCTCTCAGCCCAAAGTTACGCAACCTTAGAATTAAACCTAGGATTAAGCAATCTCTAGTTTAGAATCTCCTTAAAATGAATTAGGGTTAATTAAGCAATATCCCCCCTCATTCACCATTAATTTAATTCAAGAGACAAGGAAGAAGTAATTCATGAGAAGAAAGAAATTATATTATCATTAAAATCAAGGAACTCAAGAATCTGTGTGAAATTACTAAAGATTACACAAAATTTAGCCTTCCATGGAAATGGGGGTAAAAAACGCAGTTGGAAAATGCAGAAAACTCATTAGCATTAATGTAAAAGCAAGAGAAATGAGAAACCAAACCCTAGGTTGGACCCTTGGCTGTCACCCAAGGTTGCCCTAAGCTCTGGAAAATGTCCTAAATTTAGTAAAGAAGAGAAAAGCTTCAAAAAGTGTAAGAAGTCTCTACCCTAATTTGGCAAAATCTATTTATACTAAAGCTGGCACCCTCCAAAGTAATTACTTTCATTCTTTCATAGTAAACACGCGAAGCATCAGTTGGGTTTTGTCTTTTTGTAGTGTCTACTATCAACTTTGATAGTAACCACGCGCAGCACTAGGACATTTTTGGACTCTCTGGAGTTGTCATTATAAACTTTGATAGTAACTACGCGCAGCACCTTCAATTCTGCATGCTCTGGAGTGATTACTATGAACTTTCATAGTAACCACGCGCAGACTTAGTGGATCCTGGGCTGCTGTAGTTGTCACTTTTAACTTTGAAAGTGATCACTTTAGTCCCTTTGCTGAAAGTAGCTTGCTGTAGTTGTCACTATCAATCTTGAAAGTAGTTACTTTCACCTCAAATTCCTCAAAATCCAATAATTTTTCAAAATAAGCTTAGGGATTCCTGCCACATTATTCAAATGATCAAAACATATAAAATAAACTATCTAAATCAATGTAAATTAACCAAAAACTAGGAATTCTATATTATTTAGCCTAATTAGAATATTCATCTTATTTACACTATCTAAGTCTATTCTTTTCTATAAAAAGTAATAAATGATATATAAAAATTTAGTAAAATGTGGATTCATCACTTTATACAATGAAATGCACAAAAAGTTATAAATTTCTAAAGAATTATAAAATTTGTAAAGTAATTTACCGTATTTAAATGTTAATGCTAGAGGCACTCAACCAATGTCGACATATGACCTCTAAAATGTTTTCCTTCCCCACAATGTCATAAAACTCTTTACTCTAGTGTAGAGTTGTCAGATGAATTGTAGTTGTATCAATGGCTTGATCACTTCTCACAAAAAGCTTCATGATATCTAAGCATATAGCACCTTGGGTGTAACATCCCAAATTTCGGCCTACATGGCAGAGAGTGTTGATTATTAATTAGTAACTCTTTTGTTTGATTTTTTTTTTAGTACTCCAGTTCGGTTCTTGATTACAACTGTTTAATCATATTATGTTCCCTGTGTGCATAATTATTTCTCCCAGGGCATGTTGAGTTAATATCGTATGTGTATGTCTATATGATTATGTGATGAAGTTACCTTGACTTAACCCAAGGTCAGTGAGATTAACCTGGGGCGAGATGGTCTTTTGAGTCATATGAATGGACCCCACTTCTTTTACCCCCTGATTATTGTTATTAATATTACATAGTTCTTTTAATTCTTATTATTTGATTGTGTGATATGCTTTCTTAAATTTAAGTGGAACTGCATGTGTGACTTTCTTTATTTATATTGAATGTTCACTAGGTTCTAATAGTGGGAGTACTTAAGTCTTCCATTTATTCTGGTACCATGCACACTAAGTTAGACCATTAATGAGAGCCGCCATCGTTTTTACCCTAGGACTCACGTGTACTACAAAGGATCCAAGGGGGCAAGTTTCAATCTTTCCTCATTTAGTGCTAGTAAGTAAAAAGTCATTCATGTCCAAGGGGGGGAGAATCAAATTTGATAGCCTAGGATTCTAGCCTAAATTAATTATACTTAATACAATTCCATTGTTCCTAGTTACCCTAAATAAATACAACCGCCACCTTTTGAACCGTTACACTTTGATTGACCATCATTTGAAAAATTTCCATATATGGTGCAACCGAAAAATAGGACTTCAATTCTTTCCTCGAGTATAGACTTTCCATATTCTTGTTGTTGTTCGCAATCTAACACTAGCAAGTGTACTAGGATTGCAGCAAGTAATCAGTAAATTTAAGATCCAAATATCGTCTCCACAGGGAATTTAGGTTTCAAATACCACTTCATAGAATTATAACCATTTAAGCTTTTTCGAAATTGGAAGGAGAGTAGTAACATGTACTAACAGCAAACTAGAACAATTAAAAGTAAAATGAACTTGCAGAAAACAGAACAATGAACACACAGTTATGTGATAACAAAGGAAGAAACCATAGCTAGGGAATTGCTTCACCAAAACTCCAATGTTTAATCAATAAAGTTCTGAATGAACAAGCAATTGGAAAGAATGACAATCAGTTTCACATTATATTATTCAGAGGTTAATTCCTTAACTCAGTGAACCTAACATTCAATTAAACCATTCTAATTCCTTAGATCTAATTCAATTCAATGTTGCTTTAAGTGTAAGAAACCAAAAGATTGCAAGATCAAAGCCTCTTATCCCTAAGAAAACTATAATCTCGGTGATTGGTTCAGATCTGAAGAACAAATTCAATTTCCATTGACAAGAGTTCCTCTGAAATTAGTTAATCAAATTTCCATTCAATTTTCACGTGAAGAACAGAATCAATCACTCAATCTATTCCAAAGCTTGAAATTCAAATCCAAATCAATTCAACATGTTCGTTTTAGATCTACAATCCCTAACTATGAACGAATTACACAGCCATGGCAGCAGAGAAAAGAAAAGAAATAGAAGAAGAGAAGAAGAAACTCAGAAACGCCATGGAAGCTTGCTCCACTCCAATTTGTCTTCGTGAAGCTCCGAGATTCGAATCCCCACTCCTCTCTCTCACTTCCTCTAACAAGAAGCTAAATAAAAAAACTGAAAATGAACAGAATCCCCCATTTCTGGATCGTTTCTGGTATTTATAAAATTTCCCAGATTTTCACGTAATCACTTTTATGAGAAATAGTAGTTACGCAGAGAGTTTTTGGTTGCGCGTTAACACTTTTCCCAGAAATAGTGGCCACGCGCATTTTCCTGATATTGCGAGCACTCTGGAACTATCACTCTTGATGATAAAAGTGACAACACAGAGCCAAGGTAGTTGCGCGTTATCACTATTGCTGATAAAAGTGACTACGCGCAACTCGCCAAGTTGAAGACTCTCTGGAACGATCACTTTTGATGACAATAGTGGTTACGCAGAGCTTTCCTGATATTTTGCCTCTCTGGAACTATCACTTTTAATAATAAAAGTGGTTACGCAGAGCTTTCCTTCTTCTTTGAGTTCTGAAGTGATCACTTTCACTGACAATAGTGATCACGCCCAGTCTGCAATTTCTTATTCTTGTGTTTTTGGAGTCCAGACTTGCTTCTTTCCTCTTCCTTGTCATCAAACCTCCATGGATATGATCCTTGCTCAATTTATTCCTTCAAAAACAAGATTAAAAACTTAATTCCTAAGCAAAAATTTCACAATTGCTAAAATAACTACAAATTTAAACAAACTTCAATTCCTTCTCTTTTTCTAAGTTTTTCTGCTTTCTTTATAAATTTTTCTTATCAAATGTGTTAGAATTATGCTCAATTATCAGTCAAAATATGGATTCATCACTACCCCAAACTTGAATTTTTGCTTGTCCTCAAGCAACTCAACTAAACCAAGGGTAATTCTTCCACTTTTCAAAAACCAATTAGCAAACTGCTTTTCTCAGATTTTTCAAGTTCCAATTCTGTGTTTTCTGCAAAATTTTCAATCAAGATGTTCATCCAATCACTCATCATTGCAATCACAATGCATTCATCACATTTTAAGCAAGAATTGCTATCGAAGTGAATATATATCAACCAAGTTCATGTGAGAAACATTAAAATCATGATCACTTCTCACTGGACAGTGTTTCCCTTATTTCTCAGCAGTGTTTAGGTACTGTTTTCTCTCTTTAATCATCAATTCAGCTACACTCTACCATATGCTTGCCCAATTTCTCCATCTCCTCTGCTTAGTACAGCCAATCACACATCAAGAGGACTTTTTACAGTTTATAACAGGGCTTAGGTTAAGGTAGATACTGAACAAAATAAGAAATAAGTTGCAATTTCAAAAGATCAGAGGCATTTTGAGTGAATGACTTTAAAACTAGTCTGGTTTAGCATCAATTCACATTAAATCCCTCAATTATGCAGCAAACAAATTGTTTTTGTGCAGCAGAATTTTCATTTTCCTTTTTCTTCTCTTACTTCCATTTACTCTTTTCTTTTCCTTGAATTTCTTTTTCTTTTTCTCTACAACAGTTTACTGCAAATTTCTTCTTTTTGATCTCTCTTTTGCTCTTTTCAACTCAGATTCTGTTTTTGAACTCATGTTTTACTCTTTCCACAGTTTTGCTGCATAATTTTTAATTTTTCTGCAGCACTTTTGTTCTTGCGTTCTGACTTTTTGAACTCAAACTTAGATAGCTTGCTACTCCCCTACCCCAAACTTAAAAATTTGCTTGTCCTCAAGCAACATAAATGGATGCTACCCCAAACTTAGTTTTAAAACTCATTCTTGATTGAACTCACTATGCCTCTTTTCCTTTGAATGGTAAAATTGGTTTTTCAGCAAGGCTTGTAATGAAGTTAACTCAAGAAAAGGGAATATTAAGCTCAAAGGGGTAAACTAGGGCAATTAATCATAAGGGAAGGCATTTTAGGCTAACTAATTATATCAAACATGGCCTCTATCATGTGTGTGAGAACTGTAACATGCATATTCAATTAAGAACAAGGGCAAGTTCTAGAGAATGCAGTAAAATCTAATTAATCACACAAGAAAAAGAAATAGGCAGCTCAAGTCTCACTAGGCATTTATAAGTGATCATGTGGATTAATGAAAACACAATGCACTTTTGAGAAATATATGCACCTAGTGGCAACTGCCTCATTTTTGAAAATACAAGTGTGATCTCATTTTGAGAATGGGAAAAACAACTTACAAAGAAATTCACACAGAATTCACAGCCAGCAGTTTATTATCTATTCTAGTATTTTGGTGTTTTTCAAAAACAATTCAGTGTAATGTGAGACTACACATGAATAAGAGGTAGAGAATGAAACCCCCCTTTCATGGCAGCTTGTGCAAGAGTCACCATCCAATGTGTGTGAGTGTTGTGTGTGTGACATTCTCTGCACAAAAACACCAGAATTCCATCAACTCGCAGCAAGAGAAAAGTAATTAGTTAAAAACTAATATAATTGCAGAACAAGTATGTGAAATTTAAACCAAATTGTACCAAATAGTGATTACAACCCAAAAAAGTTTAAAACTACAGAAATTTACAAAATCCTAATAACAGAAAATAAATTCCTAAACTAATCTTCTGCTGCATCTTCTTCCTCTGAGCTTTCCTCATCAAAACCTTCTTCTTCTTCTTCTTCTTCCACTACCTCTTCAAATGGTGGCTGAGGAAAGTGAGTTCTGTATATTGGCATATTCTTGAAAACAGAAGAACGAAGGCACTAGGCATTCTCTGCCAAGTCTGGAGTATGATACTTTTCTTCTTTGGTCATTACCAATTTCTGACCAATATTCAGCATGATACATTCCATTAACATGACTCCAGCTTTGAGGCTATTATGCAGCTCAGTCTGCCTTTCAGCCAATTGATTCTGCCCTTCAGCTAGCTACTTTAGAGTGTCCTTCATCATCATTGGTTTCTCTTTCTTGAATTGTAAAGGAATTGGGGCTGCAGAGGTGCAGGAGACATTTGCATAAATCTCTTTGATCAGAGCTGCAGAAATGGATGGTGCAGCTCTGATTTTCTCTTGATAATCACCAAACTCTACTCCTGTGTCTTCACAAAGTAATGTAATTACTGAAGGGAAGGCTAATGAATCCCTTTTTGTCTTCAGTATTCCCAAGATACATTCACTTATTACTTCTCCCACATCTATATAGATGTCAGAGACTATGGCAAAAAGCAGAGCAGCCCTATTCACAGCTAGTGTGGAGCTATGTTTGACAGGCATGAAAGAATTTAAGATAAACATGCTCCATACTTTGGCAAAGGGCAGAAGATTCTTGGTGACAATATGCTTTGGCTTCTTAGATTGGTTGAGCTCCCATGTGGTGCCTGGTTTCCCAATCCTTTCCAGAATTTGCACAAAATCAATATCTGGACTTTCCTTAAATGTTTTGAAGTCTAGCTGTGCAGCATGTTGTGCAGAATTAATTTCTAGCACCCTGTTGATATTTGCTGGTGAGAAGTCAATTCTCATGCCCTTGACCATGGAGCTGAACTTAGGGATTCCTTTTCCTTTAAACCTCATGGCATTGACATAGAATTCCTGAGTTATTTCCCTCCAACCCAGGCCAGCTGTTGCACAGAAGAATTCCCAACCTTTTTTCTGGATTTCCTCCTTGAATTCAGGGTAATTGTTCCCAGCTATTTGGAATGCTCTGTCAGGAACAATTTTTCTTCTTAGAATATTGGCTCTGAAAAAGTTTTCATGAGCCAAACTTCTGAATCTCGGATCATGTGTGGCTGGTGGTGAGGATCATGAGGGTGCAGCTATTCTTGGTGGGGGTGATGGTGTAGGTGAAGGTGCAGGTGCAGGAGATCTTGTTGAAGGTGGTGGAGAAGTTGAGAGTTCAGATGTAGGTGCAGATGATCTTGTCTGAGGTGAGGGAGAAGGTGAAGGTTCAGAGATCTGAATAGGTGAAGAGCTTGAGACACCATCAGTTCTGGCCCTCTTTGATGCTGTAGCTTGGAGATTTCGGCTGGATCTTCTTGTTGGGGTTATGGAAGATGCAGCTCGCTTCTTCTTAGGGGTGGTAGAAGATGCAGCTTCCTTCATCTTAGGAGGACCTACAGGTGTGTTGAATGAAGTCCTAACCATTTTGTAATTTTCTGCAAGAAAGGAGTAATTGTCAATTTAGAGTTTTAGAATTAAAGAATAATCCTATACTGCAGAAAATTCAATCAAGCAGTTTGCAGAAATTTAAATTTTCTAATACTTCTCATCATGCAATCTGCTAATAATATCATTCACATTCAAATACCAACACCCAATTGCACAACTTATTCAAAACAAGCAAAATCTAACAGTAGAATTTCAGAGTGCACACTCTTATCAAATATCAGGGTAACGCAGAAAGATAATTACATGCCTTGACCAAAATTTCAAACTAATTTTGTGCTGACAGCAAAAATTCCTAAGTTGTATTCATTTTGCAATCAAGTATGCACTTCAGATATTCCCAATTTAATGTGTAACTCAATTTCAGCACAGCTATGTATTCTATTTTCCAATTCCACAGTTTCAGAAAATTCTGTTGCTGTCAATTCAGATTCTACAGAGATTTGGTTCATATAATGTAATGTGATTTCAACTATCCCATCAAACTAACATACATGATAGAGAACAACTATTTGAAGTATTATCCATTCTATTTTGAACCAAATAGCCTCATAATTTGAATTTAAGTTTGTTGTCAGATCATGTATTATACATATGCACAGAATAGATGCTCAACCATCACAGCAGGTAATTTCAGATAGTCATATTCAAAAATTTCCAATCAACCAATTCACACACTTCAATTTAAGTCAATTAAAATGTTGCAGAATGTGATACATATAGTGTGCAATGCAATTTCAATTATCCCAGCTGAAATGTCATAGTTGACAGGGAAAGACCAATTCAAAGTATTGTCCATTCCATTCTTGAAGCAAATAATATCAAAATAGTTTCCCAACACTCATCTCGACATTTTCCAAAACAGTATATGCAGAACACAGTACAATAGAAATTTCAGACTTTCAAATTCAATATCTTTCAATTAGAACATTGTTATTAAAGTCTTTTAGGTCAAATCAATTTCGACAGAAGTTTGTTAATGTGAAAAGTGCAATGCAGAATTGAATTTTCTCAGAAAACTCACATTACAGCAAAACCTAATCTCAGTATTTTCTATCCCCAAATTGATTTAAATGCCTCGAACATTCTTATTTACCCCCCCTTTTTTTAGCAACTTCCCCAAAATATTTAAACAAATACAAAAACCCCAATCACAGATTTTAGAAGTGAGGGAAGTGTACCTTGGTTGAGATGCAGAAATGATGTTCGAACAGGGAAGAAGAAGCTTCTGAATCGCAATGCAGAGATTAATGAGTGGAGAGCTCTCAGAGAGGGAAGGGATTTTTTATTTAAAAACGTATGTGCGTATTCTCCCTTAGCAATATTTATAGGCACGCCTAAGCACGTGACTACTTTGGAGAATAAAAATGACTTTTATGTTATTAAAATTCTCAGCGTTATCACTATTATTTGTAAGAGTGAATGTTCCAGAGAGTGGATTTTTCAGAGTGAGGCGTGCGTTATCACTATTGCTGAGCAAAGTGATAACGCGCAGCAAAGTGATAACTTTTTTCAATAAAAGTACTAACGCAGAAATATTAGAAGTTTACTTACTTGTGCGTAGTCACTCTTGACAGAAAAAGGAAGCGTTACAGAGAGCTCATTTTCCTATCTGTCTCTGCGTGATCACTTTTATCAGTAAAAGTGATTATTCCAGCAGAAAACCTCAAATTGCATTCTCTGCGTAGCTTCTTTTCTACAATAAAGTGACTCATCTCAGTAATCAAATACCTCTAAAACCTCAATTAATTCAATTTTCACTCTCGAATCCATCAAATACACACTCTCCATATTGAATATCAATTTCAAACCTCTGCCCATTTATCAGATTCAATTCTTAAAGACAGCTTTAGCAACATACATGCAGAACTTGGATAAAATTGTCAAACATGATTATACATATTTCTAATTCTGCAGATACACATTAGACATCTTAGATCTCAATTCACATATCAATTTCATCTCAACAAAGATATGCATCAAAATTACATAGCAGAAAAACAGAAAATTTGAAAAATCTGATTATGCAGAATTTTAACCCTTTGATTCATATTCACCTCATCAATTCTCAATTTAAGCATCCAAATGCACCTCAGAAAATCAGATTCAATAGTATTTTTACAGAATTTTCACAAAATATCAGAAATTTACAGAACATTAATATGCAGAATTCTAAAAACACTATAGAAAGCTTAAACTGGGTTAGAAATGTGAGTTGCCTCTCACAAAGCGCTTCTTTAATGTCACTAGCTTGACACTAGTTGTTCCTCACTCAAGAGGAACCAATTTCAAGCATGATATGTTTCTTGCAAACTCTTTTCCATGATAGATCTTCAATCTTTGGCCATTGACCTTGAATTCCCTCCCTGTTTTCTGATCTTCTATAAGAATTGCTCCAAAGGGAGAGGTCTCCTTTATTAAAAATGGTCCAGACCATCTAGATTTCAATTTCCCTGGAAACAATTTTAATCTCGAATTGAATAGCAGCACTTGCTGGCCAGGTTTGAAATCTTTTTGCAGAATGAACTTGTCATGGATTCTCTTGGTTCTTTCTTTGTACAACTTTGCATTCTCATATGGTTGCTGTCTGAATTCCTCTTATTCATGCAGTTGCAGAACTCTCTTCCTTCCAGCACTTGACAGATCGAAGTTAAGCCATTTTGTAGTCCAATATGCTCTATGTTCCAGCTCTAGAGGTAGGTGACAGGCCTTTCCAAATACTAATTGATATGGAGACATACCAATTGGAGTTTTAAAAGCAGTTCTATATGCCCACAGTGAATCATCCAACCTCTTTGACCAATCCTTCCTTGAGCTGTTTACTACTTTCTCTAGAATTTGCTTGATTTCTCTATTTGAGACCTCTACTTGTCCACTTGTTTGTGGATGGTATGGAGTAGCAACCTTATGCTTTACACCATATTTCATTAATACAGCTTCAAGATACTTGTTGCAGAAGTGAGTACCTCCATCACTTATCAGCACTCTAGGCACACCAAATCTTGAAAAAATGTTCTTTCTTATAAAAGAAATCACTACCTTTGCATCATTTGATCTGGTGGGAATTGCTTCTACCCATTTAGACACATAATCCACTGCTACTAGAATGTATTCGTGTGAAAATGATGGGGGAAATGGTCCCATGAAATCAATCCCCCATACATCAAATAGTTCCACTTCTAAGATGTTGGTTAATGGCAGCTCATGTCTTCTTGAGATATTTCCAGTTCTTTGACATTTGTCACAGTTTTCTACATACCTCTTGGCATCTTTGAAGAGTGTAGGCCAAAAGAAACCTGCTTGCAAAACTTTTGCAGCAGTCCTTGAACTTGCATGGTGGCCTCCATATTCTGAATTATGACAATGCCATAATATCTCAGCTTGCTCACTTTGTGGAATGCATCTTCTAATTAACCCATCTACTCCAATTTTGAACAGGTATGGGTCTTCCCACACATAGAATTTGCTGTCATGTAAAAACTTCTTCTTTTGCTGCCAAGTAAACCTCTTTAGAATGAATTAAGTGGCTTTAAAATTTGCAATGTCAGCAAACCAAGGCATGTTATCCACTACAAACAGCTTTTCATCTGGAAATTCTTCATTTATTTCCAATGATTCAGTGGTTGAACTCTCCAAAGGTAATCTGGATAGGTGGTCAGCAACACTATTTTCTTTCCCTTTCTTGTCTTTGATCTCTAGCTCAAATTCTTGGAGGAGTAGAATCCATCTTAATAATCTGGGCTTTGCATCCTGTTTTGTCAAAAGATATTTAAGAGCAGCATGATCAGTGTATACAATCACTTTAGAACCCATTAAATATGATCTGAACTTATCAAAAGCATATACAACAGCTAAAAGTTCTTTTTCTGTTGTTGTGTAATTCACTTGTGCAGGATTTAACACTTTGCTTGAATAATAGATAGCATGTAATTTCCTATCTTTTCTCAGCCCTAACACAGCACCCACTGCACTATCACTTGCATCACACATGAGTTCAAAAGGTAATTTCCAATCTGGTTTTGCAAGAATAGGTGCAGAAATCAGTTTCTCTTTTAAAACAGAAAATGCATGCAAACAATTATCATCAAATATGAAATCTGCATCCTTTATAAGTAAATTACTCAAGGGTTTAGCAATCTTAGACAAATCTTTTATGAATCTTCTATAAAAACCAGCATGTCCTAAAAAACTTCTAACTCCCTTAACATCGACAGGTGGAGGCAATTTACTAATGACTTCTATCTTAGCATGGTCCACCTCCATTCCTTTCTCTGAAATTTTGTGACCAAGGACAATGCCTTCTTGTACCATGAAATGGCACTTCTCCCAATTTAACACAAGGTTAGTGTCTTGACATCTCTGCAAAACAGTGGATAGATTAGCTAAACAATCTTCAAAAGAATCACCAAAAACAGAGAAATCATCCATGAATACCTCTATGCTGTTTTCTACCAAATCAGAAAAAATAGACAGCATGCATCTTTGGAAAGTGGCAGGGGTATTACACAAACCAAATGGCATTCTCCTATATGCAAAGACTCCAAATGGACATGTAAATGCAGTTTTCTCTTGATCTAAAGGATCCACAGCTATTTGATTATATCCTGAATACCCATCAAGAAAACAATAAAATGAATGTCCAGCAAGTCTTTCTAGCATTTGATCTGCAAATGGTAGTGGGAAATGGTCTTTTCTGTTTGCATCATTTAATTTCCTAAGTCTATGCACATTCTCCATCTAGTCACAGTCCTAGTAGGGATAAGTTCATTCTTTTCATTAGGTACAACTGTCATACCACCTTTCTTTGGAACAACTTGGACTGGACTTACCCAATTGCTGTCAGAAATAGGGTATATTATTCCTGCATCTAATAGCTTCATGACCTCCTTTTTAACAACCTCTTTCATGGCTGGGTTTAACCTCCTTTGTGGCTGCACAACAGGCTTAAAATTCTCTTCAAATAAAATTCTGTGCTTACAAAATGAAGGGTTTATACCTTTCAGATCTGCAATACTCCATCCAATTGCAGATTTGTGTTCTCTCAAAATTCTCAGCAGTTTTTTCTCTTGTTCTTCCTTAAGTTCATTATTGATGATGACTGGATTTTCATGTTTCTCATCCAGAAATGCATACCGCAAGTAGGAAGGAAGTTGTTTCAGTTCTAACTTTTGCTTTTCCTCTTCTTTATCATCCTTTTCTAGCTTCTCCTTCACTGAATTTTCTGCAGATTTTTGAATTGGCAGAGCTTCTAGTTGCTGCTGCACTTCCATGATGTATACTTCATGTAGAAGTTTAGATTTGTTATTCCCTGCAGATATTATTTCTTCTAACACATCAAGTTCATCAATTTCATTAATATGGCATTGTGTAATAAAAGCATCCAGTATATCTACCTTCATACATGTACTATCTTCAATTGGATATTTTAAAGCTTCAAACACATTAAACACTACCTTCTCATCTTGAACTCGAAGCATAAGTTCACCTCTCTGCACATCTATTAAGGCTCTTCCAGTTGCAAGAAATGGTCTCCCTAGGATCAAAGGGATGTTAGAATCCACCTCCATGTCCAGAATTACAAAATCTGCAGGAAAAATGAACTTATCAACTTTAACTAATAAATCTTCAACAACTCCATATGGATAAGTGTATGATCTATCAGCTAGCTTCAGTGTAATGTTGGTGGGCTTCACTTCCTCTATGCCAAGTTTCTGTAGAACAGCCAATGGCATCAGATTTATGCTTGCTCCCAAGTCACACAATACTCTTCCCACAGTGCAGTTTCCTATTTCACAAGGAATGCTGAATGATCCAGGATCTTTCAGCTTTTGAGGAAGCTTTCTCTTGAGAATGGCACTGCACTCCTCTGTCAAAGGTACTGTTTTATCATGCTCTAGCTTTCTTTTTCTGGAAAGTAGTTCTTTCATAAACTTTGCATATGAAGGCATTTGCTCCAAAGCTTCTGCAAAAGGAATGTTAATTTGTAATTTCTTAAAGACATTCATAAACCTTTCAAATTGTTCCTCTTGTTTAGGATTTTGGACTCTTTGAGGATAGGGCAGCCTCTTGTATTTTTCTAGATCTATTGGCTTACAAGCTTCCTCAAAGAGTTGCTTTTTGGTTTTCCTTTCAGAATTCATAGGAACATCTACTTTTTCTTCTGAATGGTCTTTCTTCAATAGCTTAAAATTTCCTTGTTGCAGATCTTGTTCAATTTTTCTCTCTGCTGCATCATTTACTTTCTTTTCTGCTGGTTTAGGACTTGCAACTACAACTCCACTCCTTGTAGTTATGGCTTGACATTGCTCTTTAGGATTGATTACTGTATTGCTTGGAAATCTTCCTTCATCCCTGCTGGATAGTTGTTCAGCTAATTGTCCGATTTGTGTCTCTAGTTTCTTCATGGAAGCTTCTTGGTTTTTGAAGCTTGTTTGAGTCACCTTCATGAATTGCAGTATAGTCTCTTCCATCTCAGTCAACCTCTCATTCATAGGCTTGGAAAATTTCTGATTTCCTTGAGGTTGAGTGGATGAATTCCTCTGAAAATAAGGCTGTTGTGTTGCTGGACCTGCATTAGAAAAAGGAAAATTTGAGTTAGAATTCTTTGCAGCAGAATATTGATTATTCCAATTAGAATACTGCTGAGTTCTATTATTTGAAAATTGAAATCCTGGGGGATATGATGGCTGTTGTCTCTGAAAATTATTCATATAATTTACTTGCTCTTGTGGTTCACTTGTAGATGCCTCACATGCACAATTTACATGGTTTCCTCCACAAAAATCACAACTTAGCTGACTGGTAAGCATACTCCCTATTTGCAGATTGCTGATTTGTTGTGTTAAGGCAGCTAATTGTTCTGAAAACATTTGATTTTGTAGCTGATTTGTTATGTTAAGGCAGCTAATTGTTCTGAAAACATTTGATTTTGTAGCTGATTCTGTGCAAGAAAAGTTTCCAGAACCTTAGCTTCATGACCAAAATTTCTTCCTTGATTTCTTGAGTTTGAATTCTGATACATTGAAGATGCCATCATCTCAATAATTCTCTGAGCTTCTTCCAAGAACTTTGTATTTAATGAACCTCCAGCAGCAGCATCAACCATTGTTCTTGTTACTGCATTCATTCCATTATAAAAAGTTTCCAATTGCATCCAATCTGGAATACAATGATGTGGACACCTTCTAAGCAATTCTTTGTATCTTTCCCAAGCTTCATACAATGATTCTCCTTCTTACTGCACAAAGGATGTAATTTCTCCTCTCAACTTAGCAGCTTTGGATAGAGGGAAGTACTTAGTTAGAAACTTATTCACAAGTTCTGTCCAGGTTGTGATGCTTCCTTGTGGTTGAGCTTGTAACCAACATTTTGCTCTATCTCTCAAGGAAAAAGGAAAAATGAAAAAGTCTTAATCTGATAGCTTCTTCACTAACTCCATTCATTCTTATAGTGTCACATAGCTGCAGAAAATTTGAAATATGTAAGTTAGGATCATCAGAATTTCCTCCAGAAAACTGATCCTGTTGGACTAAATGGAGTATGGCAGGTTTAATCTCAAAATGGTTGGCTTGAATAGTTGGCCTAATTATAGAAGAGTTAAAACCTTGCATGTTAGGAATAGCATAGTCCCCTAATGTTCTAATTCTATTCTGCTCTGCCATTTCTATTGCTGGAATTGGTTGTCTCAAGGGTGTAGATGTTCTTTACACTCTAGGATTACTCTGAAATTCTGGAGAATGGACAGCTTCTAATTCACTATCACTCCCTATGACTTTTTCTACTCTAGACTCTTTTCTCAATCTTCTCAAAGTTATGTCTATGTCAGGATCAAAAACCAGAATTGATTTATTCTTGTTTTTACCACGCATATACAAATCAGTTTGAAGCAAAATTAGACTACAATTGCTTTTCAGAAATGTACAACAGAATTCATGCAAAATCTATCAGTAAAAGCATATAGAACTTAAATCTAGCAGTTGCAGAATTGTAAAATCATGTAAAAATATGCAAAATGGCAATTACAAATATGAAGAACAATGAAAACTAAAATTATGCAAATAAACAATGATGTAAAAACTCTATGCAGCAGACAGAAATATTATGCAGAATACTACACAAGGTGCAGTAAAATTATGCAGAAAGCAATTTGAAAGCAAAGCAACAAAATAAATGCTCAATCTAGTTACTTTTCTACTACTAATGATATTGAAATGCGAAATTCCCTGGCAACGGCGCCAAAAACTTCTTGTTCGCAATCTAACACTAGCAAGTGAACTAGGATTGCAACAAGTGATGAGTAAATTTAAGATCCAAATATCGTCTCCACAGGGAATTTAGGTTTCAAATACCACTTCATAGAATTATAACCATTTAAGCTTTTTCGAAATTGGAAGGAGAGTAGTAACATGTAATAACAGCAAACTAGAACAATTAAAAGTAAAATGAACTTGCATAAAACAGAACAATGAACACACAGTTATATGATAACAGAGGAAGAAACCATAGCTAGGGAATTGCTTCACCAAAACTCCAATGTTTAATCAATAAAGTTCTGAATGAACAAGCAATTGGAAAGAATGACAGTCAGTTTCACATTATATTATTCAGAGGTTAATTCCTTAACTCAGTGAACCTAACATTCAATTAAACCATTCTAGTTCCTTAGATCTAATTCAACTCAATGTTGCTTTAAGTGTAAGAAACCAAAAGATTGCAAGATCAAAGCCTCTTATCCCTAAGAAAACTATAATCTCGGTGATTGGTTCAGATCTGAAGAACAAATTCAATTTCCATTGACAAGAGTTCCTCTGAATTTAGTTAATCAAATTTCCATTCAATTTTCACGTGAAGTGCAGAATCAATCACTCAATCTATTCCAAAGCTTGAAATTCAGATCCAAATCAATTCAACATGTTCGTTTTAGATCTACAATCCCTAACTATGAACGAATTACACAGCCATGGCAGCAGAGAAGAGAAAAGAAAGAGAAGAAGAAACTCAGAAACGCCATGGAAGCTTGCTCCACTCCAATTTGTCTTCGTGAAGCTCCGAGATTCGAATCCCCACTCCTCTCTCTCACTTCCTCTAACAAGAAGCTAACTAAAAAAACTGAAAATGAACAGAATCCCCCATTTCCGAATCGTTTCTGGTATTTATAAAATTTCCCAGATTTTCACGTAATCACTTTTATGAGAAATAGTAGTTACGCAGAGAGTTTTTGGTTGCGCGTTAACACTTTTCCCAGAAATAGTAGCCACGCGCATTTTCTTGATATTGCGAGCTCTCTGGAACTATCACTCTTGATGATAAAAGTGACAACGCAGAGCCAAGGTAGTTGCGCGTTATCACTATTGCTGATAAAAGTGACTACGCGCAACTCGCCAAGTTGAAGACTCTCTGGAACGATCACTTTTGATGACAATAGTGGTTACGCAGAGCTTTCCTGATATTTTGCCTCTCTGGAACTATCACTTTTAATAATAAAAGTGGTTACGCAGAGCTTTCCTTCTTCTTTGAGTTCTGAAGTGATCACTTTCACTGACAATAGTGATCACGCCCAGTCTGCAATTTCTTATTTTTGTGTTTTTGGAGTCCAGACTTGCTTCTTTCCTCTTCCTTGTCATCAAACCTCCATGGATATGATCCTTGCTCAATTTATTCCTTCAAAAACAAGATTAAAAACTTAATTCCTAAGCAAAAATTTCACAATTGCTAAAATAACTACAAATTTAAACAAACTTCAATTCCTTCTCTTTTTCTAAGTTTTTCTGCTTTCCTTATAAATTTTTCTTATCAAATGTGTTAGAATTATGCTCAATTATCAGTCAAAATATGGATTCATCACTTGTACATTTAATTAGGATTTTATCCAATATGCCTCTCTTAATTAGAGCAGTCAATTTTCATTTAATGCCTGAGATAGGAAAGAGAAAGACACCGGCCATAATGACCTAGATTCTAAGCCTAAATAATTGCACTTAATACGATTATCAATTCCCTAGTTACTCTAATTAGGTGTAGCCGAGGATGGAGTTTTATTCCTTTCCTTAATTATGAACCTTTCAAGTTCTCGTGCACATTTAATTAAGGTAAGTCATTAATCATAAATTAGCAAGAATCTTGTAGTTAATTAGAGAGGATACCCTTGCCTTTCCATTTACTCGAAGAAACCCCCCTATTTCCTCATTTAACCGCCATCAAACTCCCTTAATTAACCACCTACATTAAATACCATAGGGGAGTGAAGAGGCGCCTGCTTGATTCCCTCCACATTAATCCAATCGGTTACCTGCATTTAGTGGGCGTGCCAATCAGCTTGAAACGTTCCACCTGGGGCAATTAATTCCCCAGAACCGTGCCTAACATCAACCATATATATATTCCTTCCTTAATTACCTTGCATTTATGGCCAAACCTTGGGGAGATTTGTGTGAACGCATGGCCAAAAGTGGCGCCACCCTCCATCAGAAAATTTAAGTAGCCACCTTGCATTAATTGCATGGCATTACCGAAAACAATCAAGCATTCACATTATTTTTTTTTCCCTAATAACCACGTTTTAATTGCTTAAAACCGAGGGGCCTCTCCTGCCTCATTTAAACCATCATTCAAGTTACCTAATTTACCTCTTAACCGCATTTAACCTCACAAGAAAAACAAAGGAAAAACCTACTCAACTTCCTTCTGGAGTTGACCTAGCCGCCAGCCTGCACTTAATGTACAACCAAAAACTTAGCAACATTTATTCTGGAAATTATGCTCCATTAATCGCATGCAATTATTTCCTATTTTATGGCACTGGCCACACGTCCAAGGCAAAGAGAAAGGCACCACCTTTTCACTAACCACTCAAAATAACATCACCCTTTTCAATATGTGGGACACGAAGGGTTTGAACCCGTTTCCCTCCACAACAAACCCTAGCCGCCAACGTGCATTAATTACCCACTCTTACCTAGGTCAAACCCCAATTCGGTTACTCCATCATGATGAATGGCGTGTGGAGGCATGTGGATCACCAACGGCTTGCTTCTTTTGCACTCTGTGCATTGAATGCTCTTGACAAGGCGCATCACCTACACCTGGACACCATGAGACGTGACTATTCAATTAAGAAGGCGAAAGGGTGTGTCACTTCGCCTAACCTAGCCCTAAAACTCTTCTTGTGCAACTCCTCACCGCCAGCCTTTGGAAGATGAATGGGCAAAGCTTTAAGCCACACTATATAAGAACACCTTCTAATCCTCACGCGCCCTTTTTCCCTTATTTTCAAAAACACTCTCAACCTCACCACTTCTCTTCTCTCTCGACACATTCTCACCCTCTCACAAAACCTCTACGCCCTTTTTCTCTAGTGGACAACACACTCCATCACCAACCTCAAAGAGGCGACAAAACACCAAGGATTCAAGTTGTGATCAATATTCTGCTAGTACCAAGACCAAGCCTTCCACTCTATCTCTCTTTCTCAAACCAAACAAGGTTAGGGGAGCTCTTGTTTGCGCTTGAATACATGTGGTTGTTTGTTAACTTGTAAACTCTGCATGCACTCTCTTCTTCTTGTTTTCGTCTCCGATCTTCATCAATAAAATTTACATGCAAACCATTTTTTCTTCATCTCGTGGTGATTTTATTTAGTTAGTATTCTAAAAATCCATGTTTTGTAACTTGCGTGAACTTGATTAAGGTTGAAATAGTTTTGCATGTTGATAATATTGAAATCCTTGCATGAGTCTTGGTCGTTTGCCTTTACTATTGAATAAAAATGATGACTTTTAACGGGTATCTCATTGCATGTTAAAATCTCTACATGAATCCTTGTTTTCTTTTCGGTTTTCATCGACTACCCTCCTTCCTTTTTGTTTTAACTGAGGAACTACTCACCTTTTTCTCTCGGTTTGATTCTGTATGACCAAGGAACGCTTTTTCTTAACCATGAAAGAATTTTCCTACCACCTAATCACTATTTTACAAAAAATTTGTGGTAGAATGAGTTGCATGTGTGATTAAACTTGCGGTTATTTCCATGATTCTTTGATGATTATTTTGTTTGCGAAGGTACATTTAGACTATGATATTTTAAGGAAATTTTTTTTAACTATCTTCATCTTCTCTCAAATTTTTATAACTATCTTCATCTTCTCTCCTTTTCTTTTATTCTTAGACTGTGGACGAATGGTTCTTCTTTTCTTTGAACGTACTAGCTCTTATGAGCGTGGATTTGGTTATGTGGTTTGTGACCTTTGGGAATTTAATGTGCGTTCAAAAATGGTGAAGTGAGAATGCAGTTACGAAACTCTTATGTGCATGATATGGAAGATAGAGAGTCAAGGTCACATTTTAGCACAGCTGAGGGATGTGAGTGTTCAGGTTCGAGGGAAAGACCTTGGGGGTAGTGGAGGGGGGTTGCCCCAATGGTGCGGAATAGCTCACCGCGGCCGGGACACGTCGCCATCGAAACCTCTACTAATCCTGACGCGAGCAAGCATTATCGAGGATCATGGAAGGACTCGTTCCTGAGGGACCGGAATGGTCAAATGGAAGAATATTCCTGATGGATTTCGTACAATGTGTGCTTGTAGGGAACGAGGGCCTCCGATCACCTTGACTGGAGGAATGGTGGGAACAAACTGAGGGAGTAGTGACGTTTTAAGCGTTAAGGTTTAAATTAGGTTGCGACGAATCTCTGTGACTCTGCCTGCATTTTGTAACTGTTTATTGGACATTTTGTTATGACTGTGTGTTTATTGAAATGTGACTTCGTAAGTGCTTGATACTACCCTGATTTTCTTCCTTACTCAATATCTGATGACTGATTGTATTGGAGCTCACCCTTTCTGTTCATGTTCCATTGTTGGGTATTTGTGTGTATTGCATGTTTGTATGACAGATGGACCCTCAGCGAGCAATGATATGGGGAGAGGACTCCGACAAGAAAGCAGTATGGAGATACGACCAGGCCACGCGTCATCTCGTATACCAGGGGATGGTCTCCCTGACCATGGGGCCTCTCACTGAAGGCGACTGGAAGCCTAGCTGGAGTGACCACCTTTTTGCAGACGTCTCCGTACCTCTACCTTCAGAACGGAGTATTATAATCCACTCACCTCCTTCTTCTCCACCACAAGAACCCCCAGCCAAACGTCTTAAAAATTTTATTGACAAAGGTAAGACCGTTATCGATCTTGACCCTGAGCCTACCCCTCCTCCCAATCCTACCCTTACTCTCGAGTTAAAAGAGGTCGAGGTTATAGAGTCCTCCGTCAGGCCAGCATCTCGCCACCTCCCATAGATTCGAGCATCTCCTCCCGACAAAGCTGGACCCTCTGTCCGACGCCCTTCACCACCACCACCTACTTCTCGATCGCCCCCACCCACTATTGGCTGGATTGATAGCGACCCAGACGACCTGCCGCCCTCTCTTCGTCGTCAACCAGTGAACGACTTTCACGACTCTGACGGAATAGAGTTTGACCCCAGCGAGGATTCCTTTCCGTCAAAATTTTATTTGTAGTTGTTTTATTCTATCATGGATTAATACTGCTCATAGGACTTGGGTTGTTTATATTATTTTGAAACACTAAACTTTGGGGTTATTTGGCTTTGATTTTTGTTTACCTTGGACACTTTGGTTGAATGGTTTTTAATATATATATACACTTTTCTTTCACCAACATACTCTTTATTATATTTCCAAAATTTTTTTATCTCTAACGGTATGGTCATTTTAAAGTCATCCTGCGAATAATTGGGGTAATTAACATAAATGACTTGTATGTGGTTGAGATGTGAGATTAGTAAAATTATATAATTTATGATGAGTGAACTCGATGCAAGTATATTGTTATAATCGTTCTCTTCTAGTTAATTCGAGCTATTCTGATAAACTGAATATTTGAGTCAGAATATGAATACTGTTTGATTGAGTTCTCTCACTCGTCTAATTTAGGTGTGCCATATTGTAGAGTCTTAAATCATATTATGAGTATATGGAGTTTTGGTAGAAATTAGGTGTTACATTGGGCCTCTGCCAACTGAAGAATCTCTAGTAATACACAAGCACTGCTACCTTTATTAGATGGATTAGCAATGGACTCTTTTGAGTAGCCTGTCTCTTTCCCTAACCCTTTACTTGATGAAGGGGCAACCTGAAATATATTTGTATTAATTGTAGCATCTAGTCTTCCAAATTGTAACGAAGCTTGCGTATGTACCTTGGGTCTTAAAGTGATTAGGGAAAATGGCCAAGCAACATAAGTACCAATGGCATCTCTCAAGAAAATTAAGTTTGCTTGTTCATTTGGGATAGGCAATGCAGACTCCTCCTCATGTTGTTGCAGTACCTCTAGTGAAACCTTACCAAGCTTTGGAGGAAGAGTCATATTATGTAAGGAGTTCCCAACCACTGTATGATATACTTTACCTCTTGCAACCAGGCGAAAAGGAGTATTCAAGTATAGCAAACAGTCATGATACCCCTACAAAAACAAGTTTGTTATATTCTTTTTTAATTAAATCAAAAGTAGTAAACATTAAAAGGTAAATAATGGTTTAGTGGAGCTTAAATACCTCTAGAGTATCAATAGATGCAATGGTGTGCAACTGCCTCCATGGCTGGTAGAAGGTGCATCTCTAGTCATTTTTGGACCAATGTCTGCCATTGGTTGCATTTGAGGAGTAATATTGAAAAGGGTTGCCATACATGATGGTGGGGAGGCAGTAGGGTTGAACGGCATCTGACCTAACATGAATGGGGGCAGTCCCTGACCCTCTGTCAACTATGTCACTACATTGGTCAAATGCGCTACCCAATGCTTCATGTTTAGCCACTCGGTAGGTGATGGATGTGGACATGATGGTGCTGGCCCAATGCAGATTTTTGGATCACCCCAAAACCTATAGCTCACACACAATCTAGATGCTCTCTTACACCAAGTGCTTGAGAGAGTATGTCATTTTGGGCTGTTGATTTGGACTCAGAGTCTAGAATGACCTATGAAAGGGTTTCCTACATTAAACATAACATAAACTTGCACGTCATTAAAGGAGAATTCATATACAACTTTATGTATAATGAATATACTAACACATTAGCAGTAACCACTTACAAATTCATGAACTATTTTTTGAACTCCTTCATCATCAATGCCACCTTGTTTGTTGACCCTAGTAGCTTTCTATAGGACATGTCGAGGTACTGAGGTCAAATTAGACCCAGATGTAGCAATCTACACAAAAATTAAGATTAAATGCCCTCGTTAAAGAAAACATAAGAGTCAAAAAAACTGTTACAAGGTTACATATGACACAAAATTACATACCAAATCTTGCTCTAACTGAGCATATCCCTTAGCTGATTGTCTGTATCTGTACGACATTCCTTTCGCCCTTACTGCATTAGCTTCACTTTCTTTCTGAAATTAGGCATTCAGAAGTGTACCAAATGAATAACCATGTGTATATGAAATGATAATCGAAGTAATAATGTCTGGCAAATTACTTTAAAATCTTCTGTGCAGGATTGGTTGACAAAGTCCATCCAGTGATTAGTAACTATGATGAATCTCTAATACTTCTCTGGAGGTTGGGGGACATGATTTCCATCTTTGTCGAAGATATGTTTCCTCATCCGTGTGCGGAATGCACGAAGATCCTATCTAGCTAATGAAAGAACAATATATTTGTGGATAGATTCTACCTCAAAGTTTGCTACAATGGATTCAAAAACCATATCAGATACCACATAAACACTAAACCAAATAAAATTATTGAATGCAATCATGTGTACCTCTACTTGCTCCCAAATGTGTTGTTTAAGATTACCAGGGACATTTGTCTAATCAGAATAACTGATTGGTACTGTACTCTTCATAACAAATCCAATGAAATGTGCAAATTTTGATCTGTTAGGGTCAATCGGTTGCCCTTTTGCATTCCAATCGATCTATATGCAAATATAAGTGATGAGACATGCAAGTGTTACTAATATTAGCATAAATGATCAACAAAGATCAATAATATTAATTGATGGTTTCAAATTTCCTGTAGCTTTTATCCTAACTTCCTTGATTTGCTAATAGACTTCAGTTTGGTAATTCCTCGACCATTTTTCTTTTTTGCCTCTGCGCAGTGATGTGAAAGACCTCTGTCCATGTTATCTGAAAAAGTCATCTCTGCAAGCAATAACAAAAAGGATAACATTAAATAATTACATACAAGTAAGAAGTAAAATCATAAAAACATAATATAATCAATTCAAATTTAGTTATAGATGCACCTTTTTCCTTTTTTAGGAGCCTTACTAAGTTTCTTATGACTTTTTATGGAATGAAATGATGGATTTAACCAAATACCCTTTTGATGATCATGTCTTGCATAAAAATCTCCGTCATCAGTCAATGTGTCTGCAATTGACATATGTTTAACACTTCTCAAAGGATTGTCCTCCACATTAAATTCTCCATTGGTGAAAACATTTACTTTATTAGACAGCAAGACAACTGACTGTGACTTGTCAACAGGATCTGGGACGTAGAACACTTGTTAAGCCTGTGATGCAAGGATAAATGAATCATCTTGATAACCCACCTTTTTAAAATCGACCCTTATGAAGCCTAAATTGTCAATTCGAACCCCACTGTTGTTATCCACCCACTTGCATCCAAACACTACTACTCGGAACCTAGTGTAGTTGATGAAAAGATATTTTACTACTCGTCATGCAAAAGATTGTCGTTAATCCTCATCAAATATGCAAAGAAATGAATGCAGTACTAGGGTGTTATCCTAGGTCGTCTCCAAGGAATTTTTGGTTGGGAACATACATCGAACAAGTGTAAACATGTATTTTAAAGCAAGTAAATTGGGGGGAGTTTGTCAATTTCCGGGTTTTAATCAAGAACGAAATGTAAATTTAATGAAATTCAATCAATTAAAATGAGTAATCCCTAGTCAAGCAATGAGTTCTATCATTATTCTTTCAAATGATTCAATAATCCCCTTTCTTTCCCTTGAATTAAGTTAATCTAACAAGCAAAGACTAACTTTAACATCCCAATTAAAATTAAGCATCTTAATGGGCTCCAATCTCTATCCCTAAGATTAAGCAACCTCAAGGATTAATCAAAATTAAGCAATTTTGAATTAGAATTTCGTTAGGTAAATTAGGGTTCATTAAGCAATGTTCCCTTCATGCAAATTCCATTTCATTCAGAGATTGGGGTTAATAAATTCAAGGAAAGAAAGATTTGTATTGCAATTAATCCCAAGAATTCAAGATTCATGTGCATTGACTAGGAATTACAAGAAAGTTTAGCCCTCCATATGGATGGGCTTCACAAATGAGAGAAAGATGCAAGAACGTAAACATCATTAATGTAAACTTAACAAAAATCAAAGGAGAAATTGGAAATTAAAACCTATAGAGGACCCTTGGCTGTCACCCAAGACTCCAATGTCGTAAGAAAATATCCCAATTTGGCAAAGAGAAATTGTGTAAAGTGTCAAAAGTCCCGTACCCTAATTCCTAAAATCTATTTATAGTGGATGACATGTCACCAAAGTGTCCACTTTTGCCTTTGAAAGTGTCCACTTTGGGCCTTGAAAGTGTCCACGCGCAGAATGCAAGGAATGCCGCTTCTCTGGAGTTGCTACTATTTGTGATGAAAGTAGCTACTTTGGATGGGCGTAGCTACTATGAGAGCCCATAGTAACCACGCGCAGGAAGGCTTCAAAATCAGCGTCCAGGGGCTTCTGAAGTTGCCACTTTTGGTCTTCAAAGTAACTACTTTGGATGCGCGTAGCTACTATGAGAGCCCATAGTAACCACGCACATCATGCTTCAAAATTGGCGTCCCTAGAGCTTCTGGAGTTGCCACTTTTGGACTTGAAAGTGGCTACTTTGGAACCTTTAATGCCCATGCTTGCTGTAGTTGCCACTTTTACTCCTCAAAGTAGCTACTTTGGGGGCAACTTTCATCTAAGGACCAAGATTTCTCAAATTTAACTTGGGCATTCTGCAAAATCATCAAGATAATTAAAATTGCAATCTATATCTATGTAATTAAATGCAAATTAACCAAAAATTAATAAACCTATGATATTTATTCAAAATGTGATTTCTATATTATTTTCACTATCTAAGTCCATTTTTTCTATCAAGAAGCATAAAAAAGGCAAGTAAAAATATAATAAAAAGTGGATTCATCAGTAGTCTAACTCCCATATGTGTTCAATGAATCCAAAGTATGACATATTTGCATATATTGGATTTCTATCCTTTGCACTAGAGATATGTAATGATTCAGCAACAAGAGTTACCCCACTATTTTGCATTGTGCTTTGGTCGTCATGTTCTTTTGTAAAAAATGTGAACCCATTGACTAAGTAAGAAGTGTATGAAAAAACATCAATACAAGGACCTTTTGACAACCATCGAATCTTTTCTAAAACAGAATTATTCTTCTATATCAACTGTTCACATACATGTTCTTGTAGCCATCCAATGAATCGTTGGTTATGTTCTTTTGTTATCCAATTCTCACCCCTATTAGGATTTCTACGCTGTGGAATATCTTTGTCCATGCTTATATGAGGTTCAATTTCAGGGGTGTTTTGTAATACATACTAGTGTGCTTGATCCCATTGCAGTCTAGGAACCTTTATTTGTTGACAACCATTGCTAACTTCCTCTAAAGTCCTTCCTGTGTGACGTGATTTTGGAATACCACATGATTCAACATTTGACAAGTATTCATTGCAAAATTCAACTGCTTATTCCACTAAATATCGTTCAGCAATACAACCCTCTGGTCTGCTTCTATTCTTAACATACTCTTTTAAAATCTTCATATATCTTTCAATGAGATACATCCATTGCATATATGCAGGGCCACACAATTTTGTCTCTTCCACCAAGTGAATGGTCAAATGAACCATGATATCAAAGAATGACGGCAAAAAATACATTTCAAGCTCACATAAAGTTTCAGCTATTTAGTTTTGCAAATCTGGTAATCTCCTAGGATCAATCACTTTGCTACATATTGCTTTGAAAAGAAACATAACTTCGTGTTTGCCAGGCAAACCCTTTTTGGTAGAATAGAATGTATAGCAATAGGAATTAAATTCTCTATTAGGATATGACAATCATGAGACTTCAATCCTTTTAACTTTAGCTCCTTAAATGATACAAGACTTTTAATGTTTGATGAATACCCTTCTGGAACCGTAACTGAATAAAAAGTCTCACATAAAGCACATTTCTCAATTTTAGACAGGGTACATGTTGTGGGCGGTAAAAACGTCTGCTTTCCCTTCTTCATTAGAGCCAAATCGGATCGTATTCCCAGCTTTACCGTCTTGCATTGATATCATCTTTCTTTTTCCCACGATGTTCAATAATGTACCAATCACACTTTCACAAACATTTTTTTCAACATGCATAACATCAACAAAGTGGCTTACGTATAAAGATTTCCAATAAGGTAACTGAAATAAAATTGACATTTTCTTCCAACCTGCAGTTGGAATTTGTTTGGCAAAAGGTTTCTGAATGTTGTTCTAATATGCTTAACCTCATCAAAGATTTCTCCTCCAATTTTCAAATAAGGGCATCGTTGTTCTTCACAACTTCCATTAAAAGTTTTTTTCATTTTTTTGAAAGGATGATTTCGTGCCAACCACCTACGATGCCCCATGAAAACATTCTTGTTACAGTGTTCTAGTCTTAGGTAATCTATTTTTTCCTCACATATTGGGCATGCACATTGACCTTTTATACTATAACCAGAAAGATTTCCATATGCAGGAAAATCATTAATTGTTCCATACAACATTGCCTTGACCGTGAAATATTCATCTCTAAATCCATCATATACTTCTATGCCATTATCCCACAACAACTTCAAATCTTCAATTAAAGGAGACAAGTACACATCAATGTCATTTCTAGGTTGTTTAGGACCGAAGATTAACAAAGAAAGCATCATATATTTCCACTTCATGCAAAGCCATGGAGGTAAGTTATACATTATTAAAATCACAGGCCATGTACTATGGGTGTTACTTTGCATACCATGGGAATTCATTCCATCGGTTGCTAACGCAAAACGTATATTCCTTGTTTCATATGCAAACTCTTTAGATTCGTCATTAAATTTTTTCCACTGTGGAGAATCTACTGGATGCCTAAGCTTTCCATCTCTAACTTTGCCTTAAGCATGCTAAGTCATCTACTTTGCATTTTTTGCACTACGAAATAGACATCTTAATCTGGGTATTACTGGAAAATACCACACGACCATCGCAGGTGTTGATTCTTTCTTTAGGTATCGTGATACATTACACTTTGGACATTGACTTAGTGATGCATACTCATTTTGGAACAAAATGCAGTCATTAGGACAAGAATGTATCTTTTCATGGGTCAATCCAATGGAAGCAAGTACTTGTTTAGCATCATATGTTCTCTTTGGTAGCACATTATCCTCTGGTAGCATCTCATGTAATAAACTTAGCAAGTTTGTAAAGCTCTTATCAGTCCATGCATTTGAGGCTTTTAAGTTATAAAACTTTAAAACAGAGCTCAATCTTGTGAACTTTGTGCATCCATTATACAATGGTGTTTCTGCATCATCTTTCAGCCTCTTAAACATCTTTGGACAATCTCTAAGATCTTCTTCGACAACATTTGGAATTTGTTTAGCATGACCACTCTTATTTGTTCTAAATGTCTCTGAGTAATTGACACTTAATTCCTGATAAATGTTTTCTATACTTGATCCTACATTGTAATTCATGAATGATAATTGAGAGTTTTAAGCTATTCATTGAGAAAATTTACTATTATTAATTTCATTTTATTCATATTTCAGGAAAAAAGGATCAAGAAGTGAAAGCTTTAAAAGATATTGGGAAATGAAGCACACAAAAAACCAGAGATATACACAGGAAAGTACACGCTCGTGAATATGAGTGTGTCTCTCACTAGTTGCATGAATCAAGAACACAATAAAGCCAGAGATATACACAAGCAAGTACATGCCTATGTATATGAGCGTGTATCTCACTGGTCGCGTCAATTGAAGTGTATCATCAAAACCAGAGATGTACACGGTCAAAGTACATGGCCGTGTACATGGGCGTGTACTTTTCATGAAAGCTGTGAAGTACAATTTTTGGAGACCAAAGATGTACAAGGCCAAAGTACATGGGCGTGTACTTTTCAAGAAAGTTATGAAGTGCAATTTTTGGAGACCAGAGATGTACACGGCCAATGTACATGGCCATGTACATGGGTGTGTACTTTTAACGTGCATCAGAATTTAAATTTCTACGAGACGATGAGCCCTTGGGCTATTCATATAAAAGAAAACTTAGCACAGAAACCTAGGGGATACTATTTTGGGGAGAAGAAAGACTCAGAGACGGCGGGAGGATGGGATTAAGCACTTTTATTCATCTCTTTTGTAATTTTACTTTCATGATGTTTAGGTTCTAATTTTTCTTTGAGTATCTAGACGTAATTAATCCTAATTGACCAAATTTTCTAGAATTCTTCTAATGCTATTTCATGTTCTTTTCTCTTAGGTTTAATTGAGTAGTATCAATTGTCTTCCATCCTGTTTTCTTGTTTGAATTTGAGTAAAATTCCTGCATGAAATTAACATTGCTCAATTAAAAGGACTTGAATGTATTTCTAGAGATAGAAAAAACGTAAGTTTTCTGTATTAGGATTAACCCTAATTATGGAATTCATAATGAACTTAATGCAACCTAGGGGTATTAATGAAGGAAGAGATTCTGATTGATTACCCGAGGGTTAGGAATCATTATCCTTAAGAAAGGTGTTGATTTAATTCAAAATTTCCTGCAGCAATAAGGGTTTGAAACTAAGTAATTGAAGAAGAATTTTAGTTATTTGGACACTTAGGAGGATTTATAGTCTAGATACTCGCCTTTTCCCCTTGAATACCTTTAGTCATACTTTTCTATAATTTATTATCATAAGAAATCTGTTCCTTTTAATTTATTCTTCTTCTATTTTTAGTAATTTTATCAACAAAAATTTATTGTTCATATTCATTAACAATTGCGTAATGAAGGAAGTAATTCTTAATAACAGTCCCTATGGATACGACACTTGGTACTTTATTTTTCATAATATTACTCTGACAACGGGTACACTTCCCCAGTAATCAGTTTTTACACACCAATTCCATGTTAGTTGATGTACTTCCACCTTGTATCTCACCATGCTTTGTCCAACAAGTATATTTTTCATCTATCCCATTACACATTAGATCTTCTTCCACTTCTTTCACATTTACTTGTAACATATTCAAACAACACCAACAAGGACAGGGAATATGGTTGAGATCAGTTGCATGCTTAATTGCAAATCTAATAAACTCTTTGACTCTGTCTTCGTATTCTTCACTTAAGCGATCAGCTACCATTCAATTATGATCCATATTTCTTATTAACTCTCACATGGTAGGGCCCTATCCCATTTGAGAACAAAATTTTTCATACCTTAATTAACAATTGCTACTTAAATGTTGTATTTTTGACTTGACAAAATTTGGGCAGCATTTTGCATTAGTCTCCTAGTACATAACTTGAATATGAGATGATTTACCTCAATCAAGCATGCTGATCAATTGGATTTTTATAACCTTATTTCCTCTTATTCCTACTTCATTAATCCTTTTTTGTGCCTAATTGGTTTGAATTGGATCATTTTATGATGTTTGAATTTTATTTAGGCTTTATTTAATTTTTCCAGCATTAGGCAAATTCTGATACTCTTTTGGTTTCTAGGCCATATCTTCAATTGTAGAGCTCATTTCATTATAATTATTGATTTGTAGGAAAGCTAAGAGAAAGGCGCACAATTCGTATGAGAGGTCAGAAACCAATTCTAATGATAAGAAGCTGAAACTGGGCCTGGAAAAAGTCAGAAATGTGCACTCGCAGTTTCTGACCTTGGTGCAGTATTTGGGCCATATCTCAGTCCACAGATGTCCGTTTAAGCCCATTCTAGTTGCATTTTAAAGTTAACATCCAGGGCTACAATTTCTCTTCATATTAGAAATCGAAACGGACAGATTTTCATTGCCAAAAATACCACACAATATCTTCTTAGATTCAACATGGATACTGGGCAGCAATTACAAGCATAACATTCCCTCCAAAATTTAAACATGAACAAATAAGGATTCCAGAGACAGCTATTGAGTAGAGGATTAATGTAATTGAATAATTATTAATTATTTTTTACATTTTGACCCTTAAAAGGCCTGTATTTAAATTAGGGTAGTAGGTTGAAAAAGGGTTGGTTGTTTTTCGGGAGGAATAATACAAGTTTTAGGGTTGTTGTCTTTTCTTCTTTGCCTCTTCTCTTCTCTCACGTTTTTACCTTTCGTTTTGCTCCATTAATGGAGGCTTAGACTTCCATCTAATCTAAGGATTGAAATAGGGCTGCGACATTCTTGAGGATCAGTTTCGTAATTCATTTAACAACAAATCCGGTTTTATCTCTTCCTTCTTTCCCTTTTGCTAATTATGATTTCGAATTGAAGTTATTCGTTTGGATTGATAATTGTGCAGCTGTTTAATTGCATATTAGTCGGTTGATGTATGTAATTAATTTTTGAAGGAAAGTGAATTAGATTTTCAGGTTTGAGATCTAAGATTAATGGCATTGGTGAATTAAATTAATATAAATTGATTAGGTTCTAGAGGTTTCTGAACATTGAGCGATTGTGTGTTAATCGAATGCATGAAGGTTTTCATGTGAATGCTTAATTTGAATTGAGGTTTCATTCAAATTTAATGTTAATCACTAATTTGTTGGCTGATGCATCTTCTTGAAATCCGGTGATAGAATGGTCATAGTTCTTCTAAATTCTTGGATTAGAGTTTTCAATTCTTTTAATTTTTCATTCTAATCAATGTTATTTTATAAATCAAACCCCATCCAAATTCATAATCGTATAACATTATCATCATTGGGAGATGACTCAGATTGCACCTTTTACTACATAATTTTATGCAATTTGGTTTTTAATAATTTGTCCGAGCACGACACTCGCGATTAGATCTTCACCTGCAAGACCATGGAATCTAGGCCACAAATGTATCAGTCTAGTCTTAAGAACAAAAGGAGCATCAATGTCAGGAAACTGTATGCATAAAGTTTGATATGTTACATCAGGTGTAGCCACTTCCTTTAATGTTCTTTCATTATCAGCCATTTGGTCCAATTCAGAGTTTAAAGAATGGGTGATGAGTGGATAGATGAAGAAGATGAAGGTTCCTCAAAATGTTCAGAATTATGTCTATGTAATCTAATGTTACTATGAAATATTCTATCAATCTCTAGATGAAGTGGATACAAGTCTCTAGGATTTGATCTGGTGTACACTAAAAACTAACTACGAATAATGAAAAGAATTAAACTAAACAACACAGCAAAAATGTAGAAAAATTCAGATAACAATTATGCAGAAAACTAATGTCTATGCGCAGTAAAATAAAGCAATAACACTGAGCAACAAGAAATAGAAAGAAACTGCAAACTATTAAAAGAAAAATGTAACACAATCACTAATTCTGCAGAATTATGCGGCAAAAACGGAGCAAAGTGCAGAAAAATTAAAAACAGAACACTAAAACAGAGTAACTAACAAGTTCAATGCAAAATTAACACCAAAATTTGATGATATGATTTTCATTTGCATAAAGATTTGTCGTCAATCTCATCAAAATATGCAAAATTTTTATGTAGTCTAGGATGCAACCCTAGGTTATCTCCAATGACTTTGGTTGGTAACATACATTGAACATGTTGTAAACATTTACTATGAAAGCAATTAAAAAGGGGGTTTTGTATGATTCCAATTTTAATGTAAAGGCAAGTGATGAAATTAATGAGTTCAATCAATGAAATGTAGCAATCCTTAGTTCATTCATGTGATTCTATCCCTATTCCATTTAGAAAAATTAAAAGAAAAATTTGTTTCTAAAAATTCAGAAAATTGTTCATCTATCAAATCATCAAATAAATCAATTTGGAAGACAAAATGTTCTTCAAATGGATGCTTCATAGCATCAAGTATGTTGAAGCGCACAATGTTGTCCCCAAACTCCATAGTAAGTGTCCCGGCGTGCACATCAATTTTTGTTCTTGTAGTCTTCAAGAACGGTCTTCCTAGGATGATTGGTGCAACACCCTTCATTGACTCTCCCTCTTGCATATCCAAGATGTAGAAGTGAGCTGGGAAGATAAGATCATTTACTCTGACTAGCACATATTCAACAATTCTAGCTGGGTTTGTTATGCTTCTATTGGCTAACTAAATAACCACACCTGTAGGCTGCAAAGGGCCAAGAGACAGTGAAGTAAAAATGGACAATGGCATGACATTTATGGATGCTCTTAAATCTAACATGGCATTCTTAATCCTATTATTACTAATAATGCATGGAATGATGAATGTTCCTAGGTCGTTACATTTCTCAGGCATTATGGACCTTTGTTTTTCAAAAAGTACAGAAACATTCTTACCGATATTTACCTTTTCATTACCCTGAAGATGCTTCCTATGAGTACACAAATCTTTCAAGAACTTGACGTATTTGGGTATTTACTTGATCGCATCTAATAGAGGTATGTTCACCTCTACCTTCCTGAAGTCTCTAAAATCTCTTTCTCAGCCTCTTCAATCTTTTTGCTTGGCTGGATAACTCTCTGAGGGAATGGTAGAGGAATTGCTCTTTCAACATTTTCTGCCACCTTTGGTTGGGCAGGTGTAGGTTCTAGTTGTTCTTGAGTCTTTTCCTCTCCATTTTGACCAACTGTAGCTGGAGTACAGCTTGAGTCTTCCTTCTCCTTGGGCATTGTGGGCTCTTACGTCTCTCAATTCCTAACCCTATTTCATCAATTAAACTACCTCTAAAGTCATTCCTAAGCAAGATTAAAGGTTGTAGTTGTGTTTTGGACGTTTGGAGGTAAGTTTTGTGAGTTAGGGTTTTCGATTTTTGCCCCTTTCCTTGTTCTTTTGATTTCTCATGGAATTTTTCCACGTATCTAGGGTGAAACACTACGTGAGGGATGTTTTATACTATTAATTTATGTTGGTTCTTCATTCCGAGGTAAGGGGGACTCTACCCTATCCCTTTGTGTTTAGATTTTGTTTATGTTGGTAAATAGTGGAATGTGGTTGAGATAGAACGTAAGAAAATGTGTGCTGTAATGGAAATTATGTATGAAAAATGATGTTGTAGTTATTAGGTGATATGTATGATGAAATGGTTTGATTGTGATTAGATTGTAATAGAAACTTTGTGTGGAATGCAATGTGAATGATATTGAGTATGATGTGTGGTGAAAGGGTAATAGAAATCATATGGTTGGTTACAATATGGTTGGTTACAATGTGTGGCATTCCATTGGTTAATGATGAATAATATGAAATGATTGAAAATACATGTGAATGGCATGATGAGTGTGAATCGTGTTTGAAACATTGGAAACTCTGAATGGTTACAGCAATATAATAGGAGTATGGAAGACGGGATAGTAGAAATACCTTGGGAAAGAGAGGGTGGTGACACCAACAGTGAGCCTGGGTGCATCACAGGCCACACACTTTCCTCCTAACTCGGCCTCTAACTAACACCTTTGCTAAGGGGCCCGTGATCGCACACGTTGTATCTGTGAGGCAGGGGTTAACTAGTGACCATCCATGGTATGAAACTGATGAAGTCCCTAAGGTTGAGAGTATAAAAAAACTATGATCATAGTGCCACAATGATCATGACTACGTGCAGTGAGTGCACGTGTGTGTGGATTGTTTGATGGTGCAGTGAGCACACCTATATGTGAATTGGAATAGAATGTTGAAAAGTATTACTTCGTATTTGTTGATGCATGATTTAAATTATGTTAGTAAATGTGTGAAACATGCGAGGTAAGTCTCTGTGCTTATGTGTGATAGTGTAGAGTACTCACCCTTATATTTATTTTTCAGGTGACCAAGATGATCAGCACCAGACTCAATGAACAAGCGGGATGAAACTGCTATAGGACTTAGGAAATTATTTTTGAGAATTGTGATGTATTTAAATTAGTCCTGTAGCGTTTATTTTGATGCAAATTTGAAACCCTCCCTTATTTTGAAATACTTTATTGAAACCATATATTGGGAACCGTTGAATGAAATTTTATTATTCTTATTTGTTGCAAAAATAATTTATTTTAGAAATTAAATTAAGGTGTTACAATTTTGTTAGCAGAGCAATTCATCTAAATCGGACTGGGGTATTGGGGCTGAAGCGTCCAAGCTGTGTATTGATATGTTTTTTTTACCTGAGTTATAAATGTTGTTATTAATGTGACTTGTCAAAAATGTGATTTACTAAATTTGTTTTCTAGACTAAGGTTAGAAATGGCTAGTAAAGGTAGAGGAGCTGGTGTTACCAATGACCTCCTAAAGCGAATGACCTAAGTTCTAGAGTCCTTGGTGCACAACCAAGATGCGAAGCCAGCTAAATACCAAGGGCTATCAACATTTACTAGGCACAACCCTCTGAAGTTCGAGGGAAAGTTTGACCCAAAAAAAGCCCAAAAGTGGGTGGCAGATGTGGAGAAAATCTTCCATGCGATGGGGTGTAGGGAAGAACACAAGGTGACCTACACTACATACATGTTATGTAAGGAAGCAGAAGACTGGTGGAGGTTTGCTAGTCAGACTTTGCCATAAGAGGGTGGCTATATTCAATGGGAGGCATTCAAGGCAAGCTTCCTATGAAACTACTTTCCTCGAGATTTGAAGAAGCAGAATGCTCAGGAATTCCTTGACTTGAAACAAGGAAGCATAACAGTGGAAGAATACGCTGCAAAGTTTTAAGAGCTGATGAAGTACTGGTCTCACTATCAGCACGAGGATGGAGAGGAAGACCTATGTACTTAGGTTGAGCATAGGCTGAGGCCAGAGATCCATGCTATTGTTAGTGTATTCCAACTGATTGACTTGCCAACTCTAGTGAGCAATTGTAGAATTTTTAAAGCCAACTCAAAGGGTAAGACTATGAACACCAGGGGGAGTGGTCCGATAAGACAAGACAGAAGACATCCTAAGCTTTCGAAAAGCCATACTCAAGTGCCAGCCATTCTCAATTCAAAGGGACTTCATCTCAAGAAAAAAGCAGTGGGAGTGGCTCAGGTTCAGGCTCTTTCAGAGGGCCAATCCAGTGCTTCAAGTGTGGAGGGCCACACATGTTGAGAGACTGCTCACAGCCATAGACTAACTATGGTAACTACGGGAAGTTGGGATACACTGATAACGTGTGTTGGACTACTTCTAAAAAGAGCGGTAGTGTGATTACAGCCCAGCGGCCTAAATCAAAAGGACTCACAGGGCCAAAGTCAAGTATTCTAGGAAGAGTCTTTACTATGAGTGGGGTAGATGGTTCACATTCTAAAGAGCTAATTCAAGGTAAATATGTCATTAAGGGAAGATTGTTGGATGTATTGTTCAACTTGGGTGCTATGCACTCATTTGTTTCTGTGGATTATGTGATGTGTTTGGGTTGGTCTATACTGAATTGCCATGCAATGTAGTAGTGACTACACCTACAGGTAAGTCGATCGTAACCTCTCTCCCAATTACATGTGATTTTAGGGATGGATTGAATAGCTGCCAACCATGTGCTGCTGGACTGTAGAGAGAAGACCTTGATTTTTGGTGCATCAACATCAGAGATTCCTAAACTTTTAAGTGAAGGTGATAGGGAGAACACGGTGAATGCTAAGGCCTTTATGGTCATGTTCTTAATAGAAGTCGAAAGTGGAGTAAAGCCGGAGTATATCCTGGTGGTGAGGGACTTCTTGGAAGTCTTCCTTGAAGATGTTTCTGAGTTACCGCTAGAGAGAGAGAGATAGAATTCACTATTGACCTCATTCCGAGAGCAAGCCCAATTTCTGTTGCACCATATAGGATGTCACTAGTAGAGTTGGCAGAGGTCAAGATGTAATTAGAGGACTTATTATAGAAGTAGTTTGTAAGACCAAGTGTGTCACCATGGGGATCACTAGTTCTTTTGTTTAAGAAGAAATATGGGAGTATGAGGATGTGTGTAGATTACAGGCAGCTGAACAAGGTGACAATAAAGAACAAGTATCCACTTCCTAGAATTGATGACTTGATAGTTTAGTTGAGGGGAGCTGCAGTATTTTTGAAGATTGATTTGAGATCGGGGTACCACCAGATCAGGGTGAAGGATAAGGATGTACCTAAGACGACTTTCAGGACACGGTATGGTCACTAGGAGTACTTGGTGATGCAATTTGGAGTGACCAATGTGCCTATTGTGTTCATAGACTATATGAACAGAATCTTCCATGAGTTTTTGGATAAGTTTGTGGTGGTGTTCATTGACGACATCCTAATTTATTCAAAGACTCAAGAAGAGCATGTCGAGCACTTGAGGATTGTTCTGCAAATTTTGAGGGAGAGGCAGTTGTTGATGAATCCATATTTTATTGGATTTTTACTTGTCTTTTTAGTGTTCCTTAATAGAAAAAGTAGACTTAGGAAGTGTAAATAACATAAAAACATCATTTTGGTCAAATATCGTTTCTTAGTTTTTGGTTAATTTACATTGATTTACATAGAAATAATTTGCAATTTTGATCATTTGAATAATTGTGCAAGAATTTCTAGCCTTTGAGAAAGTTTGATTTGAAAGTGACCACTTTGAATTCCATAGTGGACACTACAGCAAGCTAGATCAAAAGGGTAGACCAAAGTGATTATTCTAATTCCATAGTAGACACTACAGAAACCCCAGTTTGAAGAAGTGTTGTGCATAGCTACTGTAACATCCTATATTTTGATTTAAATAAAATGAGATTTGTTAAAGTATAATTGGAATAGATTTGGATAGAATTTATTTATAAAAAAAAAAAAAAAAAAGTGAACAGTAAAACTGCCTATGAACAGTGTCGATGAACAGTAAACCGCCTATGAACAGTGAACCGCGTATGAACAGTGAAACAGCCTTTGTACAGTGACGATGACGTCATCAATGACATCAGCATGATGTCATGGCTGACGTCACATTCGCATACAGTACGCGTACAATCCGTGTACAGTACGTGTGCACAGTGTTTCCGGCGTGAACAGTTACCGCGAACAGTGTTTCCGGCATGAACAGTAAGGCGGTGAACAGTGTTTCCGACGGTGAACAGTAACTTCAAAAAATTTCTATAAAAAGGGGGTTGCAGACGAAATTTTCATTTCTTCACTCCTATCCAAGGTTCTAAAGTCATATCTCGCCATTTTCTCCCATACTAAACCTCCTAAACTTAGATTTTTCTTCAGATCTGTGATTCTACGTTCGATCTAAAGGATTACAAGTAAGTTTTTCTAAGTTTGAAGTTAGATTTACCGTTCGTTTCTCTTCTTCTTCTTCTTATAGATGTTCATGATGTTCTTAGGAAAACCTCCGTTCTAGAGTTAAACCTTCGGTTAAATCCTTGTAAAAGCTCTGTTTTGAGGTAAGGGGGGCTCTACTTTATCATTTCGTTATGTTTATTACTTGTATTCTCATAGATCTTGTCATGTATGTAATTATATGTGAAATAATCCCTGTTTTATGAGAAATAATCGGTGAAAAGTGGGAATAATTAGTTGTTTATGTGATTTTATGATGAGTACATGGTGAAATTGGGATATTATGTTCAAATAGGGCATGATAAGGTATATTGAGGATGGTTGATATGATTTTATGATTTTGTGATATAAAATATACGAAGAGATGGATGTTTCATGTTTGAATATATTGTGTTTTATGTAAAAATGATGTGTATTGTGAATGTGCCATGGTTTGATGTATATGATGAAAAGTATGTGGAAATATAATGAAAATATGTGTAAACATGATAAATGGCATATGTGAACATGTGAATATGCTCAAAAGAGTATGAGATGGAAAAAGATATGATGTAAATAGTTACAGAGATACACTGGGGAAGTGGAAGATGGAGACGATATGGGATATCTTGGGGAAATGCAGGGTGGTGAGTGACATTCGGGATTGTGCACGGAATATTGTGTTCGAAATCACCACATGGCCACACACTCATTTCTCGACTTGACTCCTGACCATTACCTTTGCTAAGGGGCCGTCTATTGCATGCGTTGTATCCGTATTGCATTGGGCCATCCGGCGACTATTTACATGAATGTGTAAGACCTCGAGATAGAGGCATCGGATAACTGTGGCCACAGGGCGCAGTAAGCGCGGATAAAAGTAAAAGAAATTGTGAATCTGTGTAATGTAATGCGCGTTGAGATGAGAATATGCTTTATATAACCTTGTGATATGTAATGCCATGATGTTTTTCGTTAATCGTGATAAGATGTGTTTTGTGAAGAATGTATATGTTATGTATGAGTGGTAGGGTAAAGACTCACCCTTACACAACATTTTTCAGGAAACCAGGACGAATAGTACCAGGCTCATAGTGCATGGATGGATGAGAACTGCTATAGGACTTAGTTATTTTGAGTTATGTAATGAATATTTTCAGTTCTATAGCGTTCTTTTGAAAATGTTGTAAAACTACTATTCCTCTTTATTGCTGATGAAAACTTTAGAATCTTTGTTTTCCTAAAGTACTTATGAATTAATGAAATTTTACTCTATGAACCTTATATCATTTCAATGTCTTTTCCTTATTAGAAAGTTTTGAAGGAAAATTTACTTTACCATATTAATTTTTATGAAAATTTATCATGTATTGAGGAAAGAAATATAAGGTGTTACAGCTACTTTGAGGCCATAGTAAACACTCCAGGGCAGACCAAAGTGATCACTGTGATTCCAAAGTGAACACTCTAAAGAAGGCCAAAGTCACCCAGTCTTGCACGTAGCTACTATGAACCCAAAGTGAAGATTCCAGAGAGGGTTAACAGCAAGGAGCACTGCGCGTAGCCACTATGAAAGCATAGTAGCTACTATGGACGACGATCACTTCACTATAAATAGATTTTTACCATTTAGGGTAAGGGAACTTTTGCAGAACCTTTTCCTTTAGATATTTTAGGGTTTTTAGAATACTTTTGAAAGCCTAGGTCGACCTTGGGTGATAGCCAAGGGTCCAACCTAGGGTTTGAATTCCATTTCTTCTTCACTTTTCATTGATTTTCATCTTGATCTTATTTTATTTTCATCTTGTAGTGGTGAGACCCATCCTTATGGAGGGGTAATTTTCTTGTAATCTCTAGTGAATTCATATAGATTCTTGAATTCCTAGGTTTTGAATGTTAATATAATTTCTTTTCTTTCATGAATTTCTTCTTCCTAATCTCTTGAATTGAATTAATGGTTGAATGAGGGGGACATTGCTTAATTAACCTAATTCATTTTAATGAGATTCTAAACTTGAATTGCTTCATTCTGGGTTTATTTCTAAGGTTGCGTAATCTTGGGTTGAGAGATTGGAGTCCATTGAATTGCTTAATTTGTATGGAAACATAAGGTTGATTTTTGCTTGTTAAATTAACCCAATTCTGGGAGGAGAGGAAGAGTATTAAATGTTGAGAGGAATAGGGATAGAGTCTACATGAATGAACTAGGGGTTACTATATTTTATTGATTGAACTTTGCAATTTAATTTTCTGCTTAAGTAGATTGAACTTGAAATTACAAAACCCCCCTTTTTACTTGCTTTCTGAATACATTGCACACTACATGTTTGATATTTGGTTACTCATCCAATGATTCATGGGAGATGACCTAGGTTAGCATCCTAGTATTACATTAATTTCTGTTTACATTTTGATGAGGATTCGCGACAAATCTTTCGTTCATAAGTTGTACGCCAAATTCTCCAAGTGCGAGTTTTTGTTGTCACAAATTCAGTTTTTGGGACATGTAGTGTCCAAGGATGGAATTATGGTGGACCCTTCGAGGGTGGAAGCAGTAGCCCATGGCCAAGATCAACGAATGTGACGAAGATTCGCAATTTTCTAGGACTAGCGAGCTATTATAGGAAATTTGTTGAGGGATTTTTTAAAATAGCTTTACCCTTGACGAAGCTGACCCGTAAAGGGAAGGAATTTAAGTGGAGCAGAGAATGTGAAGCTAGTTTTCTAGAACTGAAGGTGAAGTTAACTTTCATGCCTGTGTTAGTTCTACCTGATCTAGAGCAGAAGTTCGATGTATGTTGTGATGCGTCTGAACATGGACTTGGGTGTGTTCTAATGCAAGACGAAAGGGTGGTTACCTATGTCTCAAGGTAGTTGCGTCCTCATAAAGTCAACTATCTAACTCATGATTTGGAGTTAGCCGCAGTGGTTTTTGCTCTTAAGGTGTGGAGGCACTACCTTTACGGAGCAAGGTTTAAAGTGTTCAGTGCTTACAAAAGCTTGAAGTACCTATTTGATCAGAGAGAGTTGAACATGCGGCAAAAAAGGTAGATAGAATTCCTCAAGGACTATGATTTCACATTGTCTTATGATTTCACGTTGTCTTACCATCTTGACAAGGCAAATATGGTGGCCGACGCTTTAAGTAGGAAGTCGTTGCACGTGGCAGCGATGATGGTGAAGAAGCATGGCCTTGTGATGAATCCATATGTTATTGAATTTTTACTAGCCTTTTTAGTGTTCTTTAATAGAAAAAGAAAACTTAGAAAGTGTAAATAAGATAAAAATTCCATTTAGGTCAAATATCATAGCTTTCTTAATTTTTGGTTAATTTACACTGATTTACATAGATATAATTTTCAATTTTGATCATTTGAATAATTGTGCAGGAATTTCTAGACTTATTTTATGGATTTTTAGCCTTTGAGAAAATTTGAGCTGAAAATGGCCACTTTCAGAAGTGATAATGGAATTACAGCAAGGTAGATCCAGAGGGAAGACTAAAGTGATCACTTTCAGAAGTGATAGTGGACACTACAGAGACCCCAGATTGCAATAGGCCTGCATGTAGTTACTTTCGAACCCCATAATGACAACTACTGCAACGGTCAAACTGATACAGCATTGCGCGTAGCCACTTTCAAATCCATAGTAGCTACACACGCTGCGCGTAGCCACTATCACCTGCCAGAGAAGAATGACAAGACTAGGAGGCTGCGTGTAGCTAGTATCGTTTTCATAGTAGCTACTATAGACAACAACCACTTCACTATAAATGGATTTTTGAGAATTAGAATTAGAGAGCTTTTTACACTTTTAGATTTTTTACATTTTGGGAACACTTCCAGAGCCTAGGGTAGCTTTAGGTGACAGCCAATGACTCAACCTAGGGTTTGATTCACAATTTCTCTTTACTTTCCTTTGATTTTTACATTTATGTCATTGAATTCTCTTTGTTTCCATCTTGTATTTGTGAGACCCATCCTGATGAAGGGCTAAATCTTTTGTAATCCTTAGTGAGTTCACTTGGATTCTTGAATTTTTGGGTTATGAATGTTAATACAATTCCTTTTTTTCATGAATTTCTTTTTCCTAATCCTTTAAATTGAATTAACGGTTGAATGAGGGGGGCATTGCTTAACTAAGCCTAATTCATTTTAATGAGATTCTTAACTTGGTTTGCTTAATTTTAAGTTAATTTATAAGGTTGCGTAATCTTGGGAAAGGGGATTGGAGTCCATTGAATTTGCTTAAATTCGTATGGGGTTTGAAGGTTGATTCTCGCTTGTTGAATTAACTTAATTCAAAGGAATAGGAAGAGTGTTAAATGTTGAGAGAAATAGGGATAGAATCACGTGAATGAACTAAGGATTATTGCATCTTATTGATTGAGTTTTACAATTTCATTAATTACTATTTACATTGAATTTGGAATCATACAACCCCCCCTATTTAATTGCTTTCATAGTTAATGTTGTGACATGTTTGATGCATATTTCAAACCAAAGTCATAGGAGACAACCTAGGCTTGCATCCTACACTACATAAATGTTCTGCATATTTTGATGAGAATTAGCGACAAATCTTTATGCAATCTGAGCGATCATCACTTTTCTCATTATGAAGCATGGTCGTGTTGAAAACATGTTCATAGGCATGCTTCTCTGTGCACGGTCATGCATGCTCAGGTAGCATGGGCATGCTGGATGGAGCAATGGCGTGCTTATCAGTAAGCACAAGCGTGCATGCCTTGTTGGTCTGCATGTCTTTAAGGTTCTTTTCACTCCTCAGAGCAATGGCTTTGGCTTGCTCTTTGGGATTTGGTTCTGGCTGAGATGGTAATGTTCCCAATGCTCGTTAACTGAGGAGATTTGTGATTTGCTCCAATTGTGATTCAAGTTTTGAAGATTATCTCAGAAGATTAGGCTCTCAATTCAAATTTGATTTTTGCGAACCTCTTATCTTCCCTTTCAATCTGTTGCTCCATTTGGGCTTCAAGTTTTGCTATTCTTTTGTTGGAGCTATGCACATATTGCATCATTCATTCTTGGAAATTAGATTGAAATCTGGAAGCTTCTTTTATTTCTATCTTTTCTCCTTGGTTTTGCACGTGAAAACGGCGATAGGGTGCATTTTGATTCCCTTAGCGACTTCCCAAGGGATTTGTGTTGTTATTGCACCACCCTGATTTATAATTATTGCCCATAAAGTTTGCCTCATCTTGCTCAAATTCTGGACTTGTAAGAGATTTCGCAGGTTTGCAAGGGCTGTCATTTGATTCATCAGTGGGTTGTTGCTCTTTGCTTGGTAGACTGAAGCAACTTCTTTCCTCTTGATGCTATAAGAATCAGTTGTGTGCCATTGGAAGCTAGCAGATGCCATCTCATCAATTAATTTGTATGCATCATCTATATCTTTTCTTATGAGGATACTTCTATTGCAGCATTGATTACGGCCTTATTGGTGATTGATAGACCATTATAGAAGATCTGCACTTGTCTCCATGCAAAAAATCATGATGAGGATAACTCCTCAAAAGCTCTCCAAATAGCTCTCATGCCTCAAACAAGGATTCTATTTCATATTGTTAGAAGCAACATATCTCCATCATAAGCTTAGAGGAATTCGCTGGGAGTGAGGCAAACTATGCATTCAGCTTTTTAGATACAGAAAAAGGGAAAAGGTGGAGTTGAATTTATCAATGTCGGCTTAAGCTGCAATGCTTCCAGGAGTGCCTCTAGCAGTGGGCGTCATGTAATCCTAAATTGAACTTCTTTCCTCTACCATTCTTTGCTTTCTCACTTATTTCCATTGTCTAAGCGTTGTTCTCTCAATCTCTAGATCAAATAAACAAGTTGTAGAGCACTTGGAGTGAATGAGCATACACTAAAAATTTTATAAAATAAAAACAAAATAAATAAAACAAAAATTGCTCAAATCAACCAAACATAAGATTTTCTTAATATTGGAAAAATAATTCCTGACAACGGCGCTAAAAACTTGTCTATAGGGCAAGTGTACCTATCGAAAAGTAATAAAGGGGTTTTAAAATGAGTTTCAAAATTATCGCCCACAAGGATTGGTTTCCAATTATTAAGAATTTTCTGGTCTAATTTTTTGAACTTAATAGATGTGAAATTAAACATTAAAATTCAAGAATTAGAACAATTGTCAACAGATCTCAAAGCAAGAATCACAACACACGCCTTTGTGAAAATCATAGAAGGGAACCTCGAGCATAGGAGTTTACTCATTCAATCCTTTATGTTTTTTTTCTTATTAACTCTAGATCTGATTTTCTTATGATTACTAATCATTCATATAATTACTATTAATACCCAATGGTCATGCAGTATTAATATTATTTCCTTTAAATTAACATCCTCAATGATTATGCAAGATATCAATTAAAGAAAGCATGAAGAACCTACAAACTTGTTAATCTAATAAGAACTGGAAGAGAAAGATTAGTTTGGTCCACCTAATACTTTGTCTCATTTTATCCTACAGATCCATTAACTAATCAAGGTATAGTCGTCTGACGATGTAATTAATTAGTTATGTTACGAATGGCCAATTCACAACACATAATCAAACACAGTAGGATAACCATTAATAAGAAATGGAAACCAAAACTAGATTTAATTATCAAAATCTCATAAAGTCATGAACAAGGGTTTCCATAGCCTTAGCTATGGATTTAGCTACTCATGTTGAAGAAAGAAATTAAAGTAATTCTAAACAAAGCCATAAACAAAGTATGAACATGCTCGAAAAGTATGAATAAGTGTAAAAATTCATTCAAATCAATAATAAGTGCGTATGAACATGCTCGAAAAGTATGTCAAAATATAGACATATCAATAAGTGTATTTAGACCCTCTTTCATAGTCTATATTTTCATGTTTAACCTTTATTTTATTTCAATTTTACACTCATTTATATGTTAATTGTGCAGTTTAGTATAAAGACGCCACAAGTGGATCTTGGGTGTGTTTTGGGCCTAAATTGATGGAAGATCATGGCTTTGCAGCAGTCAGCACACCTAGATCCTTTCAACAAGCACAGGGGTGCTTCGAGCCCATGCAAGGTCATGCCAATACCCTTGCACAACTGTGCTCATCTGTGGGAAGCCTAATTATGAAAAGTTTTTAGAGTTTTAAGACCCTATAAAAGAGAGACCATAAGCATCCTATTCGACATCTTGTCTTTTGCTCATCGATACATCTTTTATCTCATCTCTCTTGTATGGAATCTTTGACATACTCTTCGCAGGACTTTGAGCTTTGAGCAATTGTACTTGATGACTGAGAACTCATCTCATTCTAGTTTGCTTTTCTCTATGGCTTTATTTATTATTGTTATAGTTCTTTCCTTTACCATGAATAACTAAATCCATAGCTAGGGCTATACGAACTATTGTTCATGAATTTATGGGATTCTGAAATTTAAATCTATGTTTAATTTTTCTTTGTGATTACTGTTTATCCTATTGCTTATAACTGTATAATCCTAATTAACTATATCGTCAGGCGACCGTACCTCGATTAGTTAATGGATCTATAAGATAAAACGAGACAAAGGATTAAGTGGACCAAATCATTCTTTCTCTTCCAATTGTTATTAAATTAACAAATTCATAGGTTCTTTATAATTTCTTTAATTGATGTCTTGCATGACCATTGAGGATATTAATTTAGAGAAAAAAATATTAATATTGTATGACTATTGGGTATTAATAATAATTGTATGAATGATTGGTATTAACAAGAATTGAAAACTCTAATCCAAGAATTTAGAAGAACTATGATCATTCTATCACCGGATTCCAATAAGATGCATCAGCCAACAAATTAGTGATTAACATTAAATTTGAATGAAACCTCAATTCAAATTAAGCATTCACATGAAGATCCTCATGCATTTGATTAACACACAATCGCTCAAAGTTCAGAAACCTCTAAAACCTAATTGATTTGTGTTAATTTAATTCACCAATGCCATTAATCTTAGATCTCAAAACTGAAAATCTAATTCACATTCCTTCAAAAATTAATTACATACATCAACCGAATAATATGTAATCAAACAACTGCACAATTATCAATCCAAATAAATAACTTCAATTCAAAAATCTAATTAGCAAAAGGAAAACGAAGGAAGAGATGAAACCGGATTTGTTGTTGAATGATTGTGAAACTGATCCTCAAGAATGTCGCAACCCTTTTTCAATCCTTGGATTAGATGAAAGTTTAAGCCTCCATTAATGGAGGAAAACGAAAGGTAAAAACGTGAGAGAAAAGAAGAGGCAAAGAAGAAGAGACAAAAACCTTAAAACTTGTATTATTCCTCTAGAAAAACAACCTACCCTTTTTCAACCTCTTGCCCTAATTTAAATACAGGCCTTTTTAAGGGTCAAAATATAAAAACTAATTAATAATTATTCAATCACATTAATCATCTACTCAATAGCTATCTCTAGAATCCTTATTTGTTCAAGTTTGAATTTTGGAGGGAAAGTTATGCTTGTAATTGCTGCCCAGTATCCATGCTGAATCTGAGAAGATATTGTGTGGTATTTTTTTGCCATGAAGATCTGTCCGTTTCAATTTCTGATATGAAGAGAAATTGTAGCACTAGATGTTAGCTTCAAAACGTAACTAGAATGGGCTTAAACAGACATCTGTGGACTGAGATATGGCCCAAATATTGCACCAAGGTTAGAAACTGTGAATGCATATTTCTAACTTTTTCCAAGCCCAGTTTCGACATCTTATCATCAGAATTGTGTTCGGAAGGCAAGTGTACCAATCGAGAAGTAATAAAGGATTCTTAAATTAAGTTCCTGAAATATCGTCCCACAAGGATTGATTTCCAATTACTAAGAATTTCCTAATTCAATTGTTTAAGCTTCAAAGATACGGGATTAATTAAAAATAAGAATTTATAAAATCAATTATAAAACTAAGAGTAAGGAATACAATGCACGTCTTGGTTAAACTTATCTGAGAGGAACATAGGGCATATGGGTTTTCTCATTCAATCCTTTATGTTATTTTTCTATTTAACTCTAAATCTGATTTCCTTGTGATTACTAATCATTCATATGAATACTATTAATACCTAATGGTCATGCAATATTAATATTCTTTTCTCTAAATTAATATCCCTAATGGTCATGCAAGACATCAATTTGAGAAAGCTTGAGAAACCTATGAACTTGTTAATTTAATAACGATTAGAAGAGAAAGATTGGTTTGGTCCACCTAATCCTGTCTCATTTTACCCTATAGATCTATTAATTAACCGAGGTACAGTCGCCTGACGATATAAATATTTCGAATTAAGAAAGAAGCGCAATAGGATAAAATCTATTCACAAAACGAAAATCAAATTTAAATTCAAATATCAAAATTCCATAAATTCATGAACAATAGTTCCCATAGCACTAGCTATGGACTTAGTTACTCATGCTAAAGAAAAGAACTAAAGCAATCATAAACAAAGCCATAATCAAAAGAAATAGCAAACTATAGACTGTGAGATGTGTTCCCGGTCTTCAAGTACGATCGATTGAAGCTCCAAGTCTCACCAAGCATGTGTCAAGGATCCCGCGCAAGAGAGAAGAGATCAGATGTATTCTAGGTATTCTAGAGCCAAAGCCAAGATGTAAAAATGGTCCCTTTATGATGCCTGAGATCTTTCCTTTTATAGGATTTGAAAACCCTAAAAACTCTTCATAAATAGGCTTCCCGCAAATGAGCACGGCCGTGCATGGGCTCGAAGCACCCACGTGCTTGTTGAATGGGTCTAGGCGTGCTGACTGCTGCGAAGCTCTAAGCTTCCATCAATTTGGGCCCAGAATGCACCCAAAATCCACTTGCAGCTTCTTTATACCAAACTACACAATTAATATATAAATTAGTGTAAAATCCAAATAAAATAAAGGTCAAATATGAATATATGGGCTGTAAAAGAGGGCCTAATTACAGACTTATCAAATTGGCTTCTGATCTTTGCCTTGGAATTGTGCGCCTTTCTCTCAGCTTTCCTACAAATGAAGAATCGTAATGAAATGAGTTCTACAGCTCAAGATATGCCAGAAACCAAAACAGTATCAGAATTTTCCTAATGCTGAAAAAATTAAATAAAGCCCAAATAAAATTCAAACATCATAAAATGATCCAATTCAAACCAATTAGGCACAAAAGAGGATTAATGAGCTAGGAATGAGAGGAAATAAGATTGTAAAAATTTCAATTGATCAGTCATACCACAATACCTATATTGCAATCACATCCATTCATCTATTCTGACTCCCATATTATAATCACTTTTATCTAGCATTTCATTAAATTCATTCACACGTGCGTTCACTGCACTTAGCCACACTCACTGTGGCAACGTGATTACATCACACGGAAAACCTTTTCTTTATTTAAAAAAATAGTCAAACACTCATATCAATAACATAGTTTCACTTATTTGGTATACCCAATTATCAAACAACATAGATATATCATGCTTCAAACATCACAACATTCGACAATTCACGGAACCACCAACCAACTTGTTCGTTCACAATACTCTAACACTTTCCATTACAACCTAGTTCAACCAATACCAACATACCTCAATCATCATGAAATATTCATCCAACACAGAAAATCATCACACAATCAATACAATGTGCTAGAGATCAGACACCTCCGGACTCAGTATAGTTGTACAATCCATCACTCACATTTCTCAATAACAGCCGTAGAGTCGTCTATCTTAAGGTTTGGTATCATTCTAACTACCCCCAAACGATGTTTGCTTACTGAAAACGTAGTGTTCTTCCAAAATAGTTTTTTTTATTACACATTCCATTTAAATAATTATCAAAATAGTTATGAATTTCCCATTTTAACTACCCAAGAGAGGTTAGGGTTTGGGATTTACTCCCCTTACCTTAGAATGAAGACCCACTACGAAATCAATGGTAGAAACACCTCTTACACGGACTCTTGCCCTAAACACATGAATCCATGAGAAACCAAGATAGATGAAGAAAGGGTAAAAACTGAAAACTCTAACTCAAAATACTCACCTCCAAAAGTTCCAAATACAATTCCAATCTTCAGTCTAGAGCACCAATGGTTTAAGGGGTGATTTAATCAATGAAAAAGGCTAGGGATAGAGAAAACCGACGAGAGCGGACGAAGAGAACATGGAAAAATGTGTTTTCCTTAACCCTAAACCCCTTAAATACATAAGGTGTCGCAATATTCTCGCTACAACGAGATATTCTCGTTGCAGCAAAAATCTCAGAGGGAATTGCATTCTGGTTTTTACAGAATCTCGCTACAGCGAGACTGTACCCGGAGTTGCACCCCAAACTATCGCTTTGTCACTGCAGCGAGGGACCTCTCGCTACAGCAAAAAGGCGACAGTTTCACCCCTTCCTTCCAGGGCCCTCTCGCTATAGCGAGAACACCCTAGTTTTACACACTTAAACTATTTCTCAGCTCAATCAATCCAGTCCAATCATATACAAACACATTTATATTGCATCTATGTTCATTTCGCATATACGCATATATCCACCTCATGCATTCACACTACCATTTAATACACATCATCATCACATAATCAATTATACAAACACATAGAAAACCCTATATATATACATATATAGTAATTAAAATATTATTACAAAATCTGAGGCGTTACAAAAGGATTGAGCTTAAAGAGCAAGAATCATATGATAAGTGCTAGGCATAACTACTTTGAGTGCATAGAGTTAATACTTTGAAAAAGAAAATCCATGAAAATCAAATGAGTAGTAACTCTAAGTGCTGAAAGTGAACACTTCAGCAACAGAAATCCTAAAGAGTCTTGCGCATGTTCACTCTCATTACTAAGAGTAGCCACGCCCAAGGCTAATTTACTGAGACACTTTGCGCAGGACACTCTGGTCACTGAAAGTAGCCACTCAAAGTTATGCGTATACACTCTGCCTACTTAAAGTAGCCACGCGCAAGGCTTATTTTCATAGAACACAAACAATTTCACAAGTTGAACTGATTGAGGCATCAACAATGATCCTTCCGCAGGTTCACCTATGGAAACCTTGTTATGACCTAAAGTATCCACACAAAATAACAGAGTTTTGAAAAAACACTTTTAAGTGTCGACTTTGGACGATTTGAGTTCTTCCCTCAACCATAGAAGCTTTTAGAAGACCTTTCATGTTAGAATTCTCAGAGATTAAAGTGTAGAAGTGAAAAAGGTGGGAAAACATTTTATAAATAGAAGTTAAGAGTTTAGATTTAGAGATTTTTTATTCACTTTGTCATTTTTCACTTTGTAACCGTTGTAACTTCTAAGGGAAGTCAGAGAGAGAGATTGGGAGTGACTTTTAAGCTTCATTGCTAGAAGAATTAGGGTGAAGATTGGGTCTTGGAAGATGTTCTTCTGCTCTTCATCTTCTTCTTCTCTTACTTTTCCTTCTTCCATTGTAATGTTGTTCTAAACCTTTTTGGTTAGGGATCTATGGATCCAGATTTGATATTGTGATGTAATTTTGGATCTGGACCTTGAGATTTTAATTGAATTATGTTCTTAATGTAGTTGTGAACTAATCCTTCATTCAATTGAACTTAGAGGAATCTTCATCAATGAAAATTGAATTTATTTCTCATATCTGAATCATATGCCTAGGTTATTGAGATCTTAGGAATAAGTAACATAACCTAGTAATCCTATAATTTTCAGAACTTAATGTAGTATTTGATTGAATATCAGCTAAGGAATTAAGGAGGTTTAATTGGGTATTAGGATCATTAAGGCAAGGAATGTCCTTTGGTTAAAGAAGTGAAATTGATTATTAATCAATTAGAATTCTTAAGAGTCCAGAACATAATTACATTGCATTTGAAAATCTGATGAAGTGATTCCTAACTATTTTTCACATAGTATTTTCAATATAAAATTCGTATTCTATTTTACAGCATTTTATTACCTTTTGTTGTTCTTATTTCTCATCTTTTTACATGTTACAAATCTTTCAAATGAATTGTGTGGTTCAACTAATTGTCAATTTGTGAAGTGGTAATTGAAAATAAGATCCTTATGGACGATACTTGGGACTCATATTGATTTCCAAAATTTTATTACTTGCTACAACTACCTAGTACACTTGCTAGTTAGTAATTTTACACAAAGAATATTGTTGTATTCTGAATAAGTAACAATTGGAAAATAATTCTTGTGGTACAATAATTTAGAAACTTAATTTAAGAACCTTTCATTACTTCTCGACGGATACACTTGCTCATCGAATATTGATTTAAACCTTAAAACAATAGAAGTAATCAAAATCTTAAGACTTTACAGATAAATTTCATTCATAACATAAAAATATATTTTCGCAATTTAAATTTAACATTAAAAAAATAAGATTTAGAGAAGTAACTAATAAATATTACAAATATAATTCACATTATTATTTACAGTAAATTTTATCAAACCTTTTAAGTGTCTAAATTTAACATCAAATTGTTTACATACCAAAATCAATTTCTAACTAACCGCCCCACTAAATCCTTTATTTTTTGAATAAAACAAGTAATTCAGAAACATTCTTAAATAAAATATACATCAAAATAATACTAATTTTGATATTATACTAATGAATTTACAATAGATCAACCATCATAACAAGCACATCATTAATATTTCAAAACATACACTAAGATTGTAACACCTTAATTTAATTTCAAAAATAATAAATTTCACAAAATGAAAATAATAAAAATTCTCAATTTAAATTGAATTTTCCAAGCATAGTTTCAACAAATATTTCAAAATGGTGAAGGTTTATAAATTTTGATCAAGTAACTACCACAGGACTAATCCAAATACATCACATTTTCAAAATAAAATCTAAGTCCTATAGCAGTTCCATTCATCCCTCACTGAGTTCGGTGCTGGTCATCTTGGTCACCAGAAAAATAAAAGTAAGGGTGAGTACTCTACACTATCCAACACACATGCATAACATAGAGACTCACCTTGCACATTACACATATATTCTCACATATTCTAGTTAATCATAGTCAATCACACGCAACACTTTCAAGCATTTCATTTCAATTCACAACCGATACACTCACGACACCAAAACATTTTACACACACGTGCACTCATTACATGTAGCCATGCTCACTGCGGCACTGTGATCACAGTTTCACACCATGGATGGTCACTGGTTACCCCCACCTCACGGATACTACGTGAGCGGACACGAGTTGCTTGGCAAAGGTGTTTGTCAGGGGTCTAGTCAGAAGGAGAGTGTGTGGCCTGTGGTGCACCCACGCTCATTGTTGGTGTCACCACCACTCTCTCTTCCCCAAGGTATTTCTACCCTCCCAATCTTCCACACCTCTAGTGTATCGCTGAACCATTCATAGCATAATTACAACGGCATTTAGCATGTCACATTCACACATATTTCAATTACATACAATATTCAGGTTCCTACACGACACACAGGCCCACATTTATTCGCGTTACTTTTAACGCACGACAATTCTATGCACACAACATTTCAACAAAGTACATATCTATTAAGTCATTCAGTCATACACAATTTAACCATTTCAACACACGTAATACCCACCAACGTCTAACACGCATGTCTAATATGATAAATTCATCAAAAACACACATATTTCCACATCTAATCTCAGCCACATTACAACACATAGCAAATAAATGGATTTCCAAACAAAATGAGATAGGGTAGAGTCCCCCCTTACCTCGAATTGAAGACCCAATATGATCTAATGGTAGAAAACGTTCCCCACACAAACTTCACCCCTAAAATACATGGGAAACTCTATGAGAAGTCAAAGAGAACCCAAAAAATAGAGAAGAGGGACGAAAACCAAAACCCTAACTATTAAAACTCACCTCCAAGCATTTTCAACACAAATCCAACCTTCAATCTAGCTCACGAATGACTTTGGAGGCAATTTAATCGATGAAATATGGTTTTGGGTCGACAAAATTGAAGAGATTTTTGAAGAGAGGAATGGGAAATGAATTTCCCAAACCCTAACCCCTTCAAATACCCCTCAGATCGACACTCTCGCTACAGTGAGATTGCACCCAGAAATGCACCCCAAACTGTCGCTCTCTCGCTACAGCGAGAAGGTGACAGTTTCATGCCTTCCTCCCAAGGCCCTCTCGCTACAACGAGAACACCCTACAGCAGACACTTAGCCAAATTTATCAATAAATCAACCACAGTCCAACATTTTCAATACACACACACACACACACACACACATATATATATATATATACTCTTATAATCGCATAGTTATCCATACGCGTACATACACATCATCATTCAATATTCATCATGTACTCAAGTGCAAATTTCAACAGCCATTCACGTTCACATACATACACATATATATATATATATATATATATACATAACAATAATCAATATTACAAAAATTTGGGGCATTACAGAGACCATGTCATTTCATATATTCTTACATCAATCACAATCATGAGTTCTAATCATATTAATTGATGCATTACAATACATGCATTATTATCACACCCGTCGATGTATTATGATATATGTATTATAATCATATCATTCAATCTATTATAACATATGTATTATATTCACAAGATTAGTGTATTATAATACAAATACCATAATTACACATTCATTACCCTTGGGATCCCTTGAGGTCTTCATAGTATAGATAGTTATTGGTTAGCCACAGCAATACAGATATAACGTAAATCTAACCTAGCCCCTTTCAGCAAAAGTATGGTCAGGAGTATAGGTTAGGAAATAAGTGTAAGGCCTGTGATGCTTCCATTCTCAGCAGTTTGTGTGCAATTTAAAGAAAGCATTCACCATCCTACATTTCTGTAAGTTTTCCAAAAATTGACTCTGTCTTCCGCACTCCCAATGTATCTCTGTCACTATCTATACACATTTTCATCACTTTTTCATGACACGTCATTTTCTTAACAATGCTCTTTACATGGTTTCCTTTCACATTCAATCATTTTCATACTTTCTTAAGTGTTCAAACAACACTTTATACAAATCGATATTCTAAAATATTCACACCAATAGTCATTCCAATTTTCTCTTACATATAATCAATTTCACATCCACAACAATACAAAATCATAATAATTTTGCCAGAGGTCGAACAGCTCTGGATTTAGCTCCAATCGTATAGTTAAAACACATTAAAATTAAATCATATACTACATTTACATTACCTAATATCACACTCTCTCGGTCTTTAATAAAAATCATCTATCCTAAAGTTTAGTCTTTTCCCCAATACACATTGTTCAAGACAATAATTCACAATATCAATCGTACATACATAATAACCAATAGGAAGATTGCAGAAATTTCTTAAAACATGTGTTATTCATAACTTTTACTATGAAATTTTGTTTGGTTAGTTCCAGAAACAAATCATAGGTTTTCATACCCAAAGAATCCATTTTAAACATTGGAGTTTTAGGAAAACATTAGAGCTCTACTATCTAAAATAGGAAAATTTTGAGTTTTTAAACTAAAAACATGTAAATAGGAATAAGGGTTTAGGATCAACTCCCCTTACGTGGAAATAGGTCTTTCACAATAGAGAGATGGAAGTTAATGTCTCTAAGACCAATTTCTTCTTCAAATCCAAAGGAAAGCTAGAAGGTTGTGATGGAAAATGTTGTCCAAAAGACCAAGATCTCCCTAAGCATTATCAAATAGAATAACTTTTGAGAGAGAAGAAAATGAAGGAATAGAAATAAGATTGGAAAATCAATCTCCAAGAAACTTACTTGGACTCAAGAGGAAGAGATATCCAAGGTTGGATTTGAAAGAGATTTGGAGTTCAAACGTGTTTTCTCCAAGAAGGGGAAGTGAGAGAACAGAGAAAGAGATGAGAATAGTTTCTTACTTTGTGATGAATGCAGATTTTACTAGGTTTTCATGTAGTTTTCTAGGTTGTTTTTGATAGAAAATTTAATTTGGAAAGTGAAAAATGCACAAAAATATATAAATGTTCAATAAAGTAAATTGTTGTCTTCAGTAATTCAAATTATGTGAATTTGATAGAATTCTGATGTAATTTTGTTAGTTTTGCAGGAGATTCTAAGCTAAGAGTCTTAAGGATAAGGATTGAAGAACAGAAAGTATAAGAAAGTAGCAATTTTGGAGACAAAGAACAAAGAATAATGAAGCTAAATGCTGGGCATTATCACTATTTCTGAGGAAAGTGATCATTCCAGAGCTTAAGTTCAGAAGCTAGCATGTGCATTATCACTATTTCTGAGGAAAGTGATCATTCCAGAGCTTAAGTTCAGAAGCTAACCTGTGCATTAACACTTTTTTCAACAATAGTAACCACATCCATGAAGACAGATTCGGCGTTGTCACTATTTCTAATAATAGTAATTGTTCTAGAGCTGGGGTGAGAGGAACAACTTGCATGTGATCACTATTTTGCAGTAAAATGAACATGCGCAAGTCTGAAAAGAAGCAACAAGCTACTTGTGATCACTATTTTTTAGAAAAGTGATCACATGCATGAGTAAAGAGCAAAACAAGTTGCACATTGCTACTTTTATCAATAAAAGTGATTGTTCCAGAGAGTATTCCAACAAAACAAGTTGTGCGTGGCTTTTATTATGAACAAAAGTGAACACACGCATGACTAAAGGGCAAAACAAGCTCTGCGTTGATACTATTGTCAACAAAAGTGATTGTTCCAATTATGAAGATTACCAGAAAGGCTTCTGCGTGGTTACTTTATTTTATTAAAGTAACCATGCCAGAAAGGCGAGAAATTCTATAAATAAAAGACTAGCTCAGAAACTGGGGATCTTTTCTCTTTTTTTTTCATTTCTACAGCTTAGGAGAGTTAGAGAGGGAGATTAGAGGTGACTTCCAAGGTCTGGACCTTGAGGAATCAGGCTGGGAATTGGATTTATGAAGAAATTTTGCAACTCCTCTTCTTCTACTCTTTCTCTCTCTTTTTCTTTTAGGAATATGTTCTGATTTCTTTTTTTTTTTTGGATTGATGGATCCAATTTTGATATGGTAAATTGATTGTGGATCTGGATTTCAAGATCTTGATTGTATTGAATGTTTAATTCTTTCCTTAATACAATTCTTGAATTAGCTATTCAATTGAATTGAACCTAGAGGATTTTCATCAATGGAAGTTGTGTCAATTTTTCAAATCTGAACTAATGTCAAAGTTATGGATATCTTAGGGATAAGAATTCGTGACCTTGTGATCTCTTAATTTCTAATACCTAATGCAATGTTTGACTGAATTACACCTAAGGAATTAGGGTAGTTTAGGTAGATATTAGGATCAATGAGGCAAGGGATTGTCCTTTTGATTAAATAAGTGAAATTGATCATCAATCAATTAAGGAACTTAAAGTTTAGATCTACTTTCGTTTTGCAATTGATAAAGAGGTGAAATCAATCCTAACTTCATTCACATATAATTTCATTACTAAAATTCATAGCTCTGTTTTGTTGTGATTAATAGAATTAATCTTTGAGGAAAATACTTGGGACTCAAATGAATTCCAAATTTTATTACTTGCTACAACTACTAAGTACACTTACTAGTTAGTGTTATCTCAGCTTTGTGACACTTTGAGATACACGTTTTTAGAAGGTTAGAATTGCTTAAATACCCTTTTCTCTCGCGAATTCTCACTTGAGCAAGAACAATAGACAAAAATTGCTACTTTTCTACTGATATTTTTGCTTTAGCCAGGGTATTTTTGCTAGAGCGAAAACATGCTCAAGAGCTACCCTTTTTTGTCACAAATTTTCGCTCGAGCAAAAGATTTCTTGCTTAAGCAAGAGTACAAGTGAGAAAATTTAGGGTGTTACACAATAGGGTAAACACCAATCATGAAAGGAAACGTAAAATTATTATTTATAAAAAAATATCCCATATAGTCATTCAAATAATTCACCATAGCCCTAGATGAATTTATCCAGACATAATATAAAAGGAAATTAAAACAATATTAAACATATCCATAGAAGTTGAAAAGTAAATACAAAACTAGAAGATCTTCCAATGGAGAAGAGATAAGAAGAGTTCTTGATTCCAAGACGCACTCCCGAAGCTCTAATTGTCGTTAGTGACTGGCCAACACCAAGATTGAGGATGCGAAAGAGATGTGTAAAGGCGTGGAAAGGATAAGATGGAAATAAGATAAAAAAAAAAAAAAGGTGATCAGTCACTGCCTTCGAGGTCTCTTTTAATAGGTTTGAAATCCTAAAATATCTTCATAGTTAGGCTTCTTGTAAGTGAGTAGAGCTGTGCAAGTCCATAAGCACAATTGTGCATGTAGATCGAAGCATCCTCATACTAGCTGGTAAGGTCTGAGCGTGCTCGCTGCTATGAAGTTTTACTTTTCAACCAATTTTAGCCCAAAAAACGCACCCAAAACCCAACTGTGACCTTATGCTAAACTATATAATTAATATATAAATTAGTTTAAAAATAAATTAAAATAATAGTCACGCATAAATATATAAGCTGTAAAAGTATGTCAAAATACATACTTATCATATAGAACATTAAATAAATAAAAAATATTTGAAAATGTGTTAGTCCTACCATGATTGGTTGTAACAGTGGCTTCAATAGGTAACTAAACTAAAATGGATTTAATAGTATAAAAGATGCTAGAATTATAAAAAAGATTGACTGACATAAGATACTTAGTGTTAAGAACTAATATATGCTTAGGAAAAACATTGTTCATTTTGAATTAACAGGCTTGAGATGATAGGTTAAATCATTAATCACTTTTGAAGTAGCAAGTATGAATGGTGTGCCTTAGTTTGCCATAAAAAGTGTACATTTTTCATTGGAATTACTAGAGGTGGAGGAGTTCGAGGGATCCTTATGAAGATAATTTTTCTTGAGCTTGTCACCAAGCATTATTGATAAAGGAATCAGTGGAAGTGGCCAATACCTTTGAGCATTATGAACATTGTCAATGAACCGTCTTTCTGGTTTCTTTGTTTGGAGAATTAGACAAAAGGCTTTAATGTCATATAAAGATATTGAAGGAGTTACATGTTTTGCTTATGTAAAATGACTTAGACAATTTTAACTCATAATCTTCTTACATATATATTCTTTAATTTGTTATTATCTCACCAACATCCAATATAAAACTTTTATTATCTAACAATTAGTTTTGATATTCTTATGACTTAACCTTTCACTACGACGGAAACAAACTTTTGGAACGGTAATTTAGATAGCAGTTAGTACGAACTGCTTTATAATAATATATTTAAAGAGCGTTAGTGTTGAACTGCTCTCTAATATACACTTCTGAGAATGGTTAGTAGAGAACTGCTCTCTAATATATACTTCTGAGTGCGGTTCACTATGAATTGCTCTCTAATCTATACTTTTGAGAATGGTTCTCTATTAATTGCTCTCTAAATAAACACACTTTAAAGAGCAGTTCATAGAAAACCGCTTTCTAATGTATGCTTGTGAGAGCGATTGATAAAGAACCACTCTCACATATCTATTTTGGCATAATGTTTATTATTATTATTATTATTGGAATTCTTTATATTTAGGCCTCCATCAAGGATTTTGTTTTTCTTTTTATTACTTAGGCTTATGCTCTTTTAAAAAAAAAATGCCATAGGTCCATTTTTTATTTTTACATGACTCTATTTTCTTTTTTTTGGCCCTTTTTGTTTTTGGATTAAGCTTTATTACTAATATAAATTTTGACTAGATCAGAGTCAAGAATGTAAGAAAAGTATACACTTTAAGTTTATGAGACTTATTGGTCGAAAATATTTTAGACAATATATACAGATAACCCTTTTAGTTAGGTGCTTTTGGATTTGTTGTTATGTCACCAATGAAATTTTTATTGTCTAACACATAAAAAACGTACGTAGAGTTTGAAATCTCCTGTTCGTGTTAGAGAAAGAAATATAGTGATGGTTAGGAATCGTTTCGTTGTGCTGTGAGTCTTGTGCATGCTGTGATTATGGTGTGTATGTTGAAAGGAATTTTTGAGCATATGTACCCATGAATGGTGCGTGAAAATGATCAATAAATTTTTATACACTTGTGATAGCTTTGTAATAGGCCTAATTAGTTGTGATTTGTACTTAATTGTATGTTTTGGCTGAGTTTTATATTATTGGCCTTTATTGGGCTTAATTGTTAAACTTTGTTAATTTTCAGATTTTTGAGCCTTTTGACCTTTGCTTATTGTGTAGGTAATATCTCGGGCTATAGTTATCGGATTTGAGTGATTCCAATTGTATTTGAAAGCTAAGAGATGGGCCTACAACACTCATAGAGATTTAAAGGCTGAATTATAGCATCCAGAAACAGAATTGGACCAAAACTGGGCTGGAAGATGCAATTCGCGGATTCTGGACCTTAGTGCAGTGTTTGGGTCATATGTTGGCCCACAGATGTCCGATTCGACTCATACCAGTGGCATTTGAAAGCTAACATCCGTGGCTTGAAGGAAATATCAATTACAAATCATAACAGATGCATTTCCTGGGGAAATTTGAAGGAGGAAGTTATGCTTTTGTTTCTGGATTTTTGAAAAGTCAGATTTGAATAAAAAATGGGGAGTTTTTCTTTTTGAAGACGTTTTTTTTTTTGGACTCTTTTTTTTTAGAGATTTTTCTTTTTCGTGAGCTTCCATCCATGGAGGAGTAGTTTCGTTTATCTAGTTCAAGGATCAACGGAATGCAACATTCATGAGAATCGATTTGTAGATTTTATATTTGAATTCGGGTTTCCTAGTTTCTTGTTTCTCTCCATTCTGATTAATATCATGAACTGAAGGTTTTCGTTCGATTTATTTTTTAGAGACAATTCAATTCATTGTTTTGTTTCGGTTGAAGTGCATGAATTGATTTTCAAAAATTAAGGTTAATTAAGTGGTTCAGAAAGTTAACACGTTCAATTAGGTTTTTTGAGGTTTCTAAGTTTAATTGAATTTGTGTTAATCAAATGCATAAAGGTTTTCATGTGATCCCTTGATTTAATTTGAGGTCTCAGTTGAATCTAGTCTTTAACCATCGAATTTGAACAATATGTATTTTAGGATTCCGTGATTGAATGTTTGCTTATTCTTTCTTGATTCTTGAATTAGGTGCTTTTCCAATTGATTTAATCCTTTCAACTTTGACTCTGTTTTGTTGATTATATTGATTCTATATCACCCCGTCCTACATATTCTCTAAATAGATTAATTCGTCTCTGTGATTCTTTGAGAAACGATCTTGATTGCTTGCCTCGTGCTATAGTAATTAAGTTTATTTTTTACACGTGTACGACCTCGTGCCAGAAAAATCTTCCGTTTTTTTCTCCTATGAGTCAAAATGAATCTAAGAGTTATGATATGGTGATGAGTGATGGTTTCTAAGAAACAGTGTTGTTGGGCCCGTCCCATTTTATTATCCCCCAAAGCATCGCCTCTTGATTGTTTCCACAATATGGCTTATGACTACTTAATTTTCCAAATTAGTGTAAATTGATTTCCATTTTGTTGCATGCCACACCGTTATTTCATTCTTGTTTTGTTTTTAATTGGTAGTCTTTCCATTATTTTAAGGGAGAAAAGACGTGTAGCTTGACCTTTGTGCATGCTTTCACATCCACGTTCATTTATTCTATCAGCAATAACCGTAAGCTCTTCCCTGAATGATTACTAAAAACAAAGAAGCTTAAACGAAGATGGAAGAGTCTACACAAAGTGCATCTGATCTTTATATTCTACTTTATTATATTTTTGTGCATTTTTTATTTTTTAAGTTCTTATCAAATGTTAGATGTTCATAGATTTATTTAATATTTAAATGCTAATAAATATAATATTCAAATAAATAAAATAACAATAGATAAAAAATAAAATAATTATAAAAAAATGCGATCAAAATCAAGAATTACATGATTGATAATAAGATGGAAAATTATAAAAAAACTCGATATTAAAATGTTCAATGGAATCATTGTGAAAAAGGGCTATCCTTTCGCCGCCTGCTATCAAATACCGAGGTCTGACTGATCTTGGAAAGCATTCATTTTTGTACAGATTATTAATATTTTGTGAAAGATATATAATTTCTTAAAAAATTAATTTACTCAATTATTTACTCGTGTTACACGGGTTCAACCGTTCAAACTTCTTTTTTACGAATTAAGTGTGTTATTTATTTATTAGTTAAAATGTCATTTTCAATTAAATGTACTTTCTTTGTTTTAACACTTTAGCATTTTTCTTTTATTTATTTTCATTATTATTTTGTAAAATCAATAAAAATATTTTCTTGTATAAATTTACTATTAGTGACTAATATTTATTTATAATGTAAGAAATAATAAATAAGTGAAATGATTAATAAAGAGTATAATAAATTTTATAAATTAAAATATTAATTATTTTCTTAATTTTTACATAAAATTTTAAAAATACAAAAATAAACGAAGAGTAATGAATATATTAAGACGGTCCCTAAACCAATTAAATTCAATGAAAAGTGTAAAATTAAACTAAAATAACCACGATGTACAAAAATTATTATTTTTAACTATAATTAATGTTGAATATAATTTTAAAAACTAATCAATCATAATTTAAATTAATTTTATTTATATCATTCAACACGTGAATTAATTAATAGAAATTATTTTAATTTAATATATATAGTTTTGAATTATAATATTATTATTTTAAATAAATTTAAATATTTATTTTAGTTGATTAAATAATATCATATTTTATAATTTAAAAATAATATTTTTGAAAAATATATTAAAATATAATGGAGTAAAATAAAATAAAATAATCTAGTTATAATATTATGATCATATATTTTTTAGGGAGATAATTGTTTATGAAAGGAAAAAGTTATATATATATATATATATAAAAGAAAATTGAACAACGTTAACACCAGCATAGATCTAATAGAAAAAAGAAGGGAAGAAAATTGAATGACAGTAATCCGAACACAACCAGCTGAGAAGGAGAAGAGAGAAAAATATATAGAAACAAGATTTTATTAAAACTGTAAAGAAAAGCTTATAAAGGATAGTATCACTTTGAGCTTCTCTCTCCAACACTCTCTAAACTTCAGTAAAAGTTTAGACTCTGGACAAGAAGGTATCTTTATACCATCTATAATCATCTAAAGTTCTACACTTAAGATTGGATAATAACTCAGCAGATCTATCTCTCCATAAGGATGGATCTCCTAAGAAATGTTGGGATATAGTATACAAAAGAATATACATGGCATCAGGGGATTGCTCATTGTTGTCAACAATGACTTTTCCCTTAGAATCAACTTTAACTGCATAGATAATTCTTTCTCTGTCAGTTTCAGTGAGATAATTATCCCACCATCTTTTGAGTTGGCCCAAAAATCCTGCAACAAGAATATGGACAATAATATCTTCAGCATAATCATGATTAGTTAGGTAGACGATGGTTACATTAGACATATGTTGCAAAGTAGTAATAATATTATAGTCTGACTTACCATCTATGTTCTATTCATAGATATTATTGGCATTGAAACTCTAGAAACTATACTCGTTATTTTCTTCTAAAAGAAGGTCAGGAGCAGTAGCCCTATTATAATAAAGCTTAAAGGAGGAATTCTAGTTTTTACTTTTATTAATTACTGGATTAACTTCTAAAATCGAATCTATATCAGAAAATTGTTCTAAATCAGCTTTGAAGATGGTATTGACAGTTTTAGAAAGAGACCTAGTCTTAGGTCTGGCACTAGACTCTTCAGAAATTTGAGGTTTATCAGGAACGACTGCAAGCTTGCTATTAATTTTACTTAATAGCTCACTTTGATTATCTTCTAAGGCTTTTGATCTTTCTTCTGCCTCAGCTCTAAGATTTTTTATTTGGCTTTGGCACTAATCTTGAAAGGATTGAAAAGGAATTTTTCTAATAGAGTCGAAGAAGATGTTTCTTCTTCTTCTTTTGGACTAGTAGAGATCTTATCTTTGCTGATCTTGTCTCCTATAACTTAAAGATACTTATTGGTATAGTTGGCCTGTTCCATAAGGCCTTGGATATCACTGCGAGTGTTAGATTCATCAGGATTTTTAATTTTGAATGACGTTGCCATTACTGGGTTACCATTATTGTCTTTCAATTTGGGCAATTGATACTGGGTTGTAGGAGGCAGTTCACTCTGAACTATTTGTCCATCTTTAATCTACTAGGAAATAACATTAGCAGAAGAGGTACTAATAACATCTTTCTGCCAAGGATAATCTGAATTGTTTTGAATGGTATAAGCATGAAACCAATCAAAGAAAGGAATATTTTATTTAACTTTTTCTAGAAATTTATAAAATTTCTCTTGGATGTCGGATCTATTACTATCCTTATAATTCTGGAAAAACCACTCTCTCTAAGGTTTCCAATCCTCAGAATAGAAATCTTTCCTAAAGGTTTTCTTCTCAACAGCAAATTTATAAGATAATATCATAAGACTCATTAAGAGAAGAATAAGTTGGAGATATTGGATACTCTGATTTTTTTCTTCCTTATCGGAGGTTTGATAAACAGTTCTAGGAATACTAGAAGAAGTATATAAACCTTGTAGGTTTATTTTAGAAGGTGCATGAGATACAGATATGGGTATTTCAGATATGAAGGTTTGGGATCTAGAAGAGAAAGATCTCCTTGCAGAGGCAAAATCTGATTATTTGCTGGCTATCTTCTCTACTATAGACTCTGGATAAGAAGATATCTTTATACCATCTATAATCATCTAAAGTTTTACACTTAAGATTAGATAATAACTCAGTAGATCTATCTTATATATATATATATATATATATATATATATATATATAAAGGAAATTTTCTAATTGGATATGAGAGGAAGATGTTTTCTCTTCTTTATGTTTACTAGGGATAACATGGATTTTATCTTTGCTAATCTTTTCTCCTAAGACTTAAAGGTATTTGTTTGTATAATTGTCATGTTCTATGAGGCCTTGAATATCTTTTAAAGAGAATGGTTGCTCAGGAAGTTTGGTTTTTAATGGAATAGTTATAACTAGATTTTCATTATCATCTAAGGCTTTAGGTAATTGATATTGAGTTGTAGGCGGTCGCTCTGAACTATTTTTTCGTCTTTGATCTGCTAGGAGATGACATTAGTAGTAGCAAGATCCTTTATAATGTTTATCTGTCATGAATAATTTAAATTGTTCTTAATGGTGTAAGCATGAAACCAATCAAAGATTGAAATATTCTGTTTTACTTTTTCGAGAAATTTGTAAAATTTCTCTTGGATATTTTTCATATTGCTACCCTTGTAGTTCTAGAAAAACTACTCTCTTTGAGGTTTCCAAACCTCAGAATATAAATCTTTCCTAAGAGTTTCTTTATCTATGACAAACTTATGAGATATGGACATATGTTGCAGAGTATTCATAATATTATACTCTATCTGACTATCTATGTTCTATTCATAGATATTGTTGGCACTAAAACTTTTAAAACTAGCTCATTATGTTCTTCAATAAGAAGATTGTGAGCAGTAGCTTTATTATAATAAAGCTTTGAAGGAGATCTCCAGTTTTTACCCGTTGTAATAACTAGATTTACTTCAAAATTGGAGACAAAACCTTCATATGCTTGATCTGAATCTTGGTTATTAATAACATTAACAACTTTGGAAGACCTAATTCTTGGTTTACTAGACTTTTGAGGTTTGAGGGATGTTAGGGACAATTTTAAGTAAGTTATTAATCTTACTTAATCGCTTACTAGTTTCTCCTAAATCTTCTGAAAGTTTGGGTCTACATTGTTGCCTGAGTTCTAGAATTTTTGTTTGAGTAAATATTAGTTCTTGTCCAACACTAGTCTCTACTGTACCTATTAGAGAATCTTAAAACCTATTGTGCCTATTATCTTTAAGACACATTAAGATAGCGACATCTATAACCATATCTATTAAAGGTTTGACAACAACTTTAACACATCCTATGTGGGCCTAATTATATCTTCTCATATATTCATTAAATGAATGTCTTGATAAGAGATGAAATTCTTTCCCCAAATGTGTTGATCTAGATGGATGTTGTTTTTAACAGTCTTGATAATGTAATCATAACTGTTTTTCTTGACTTGATCTTTAGGAAAATGTAATGTATCTTGAGAAATTTCTGGGATGGTCCAGTCATCCATATTTTGGTTGATCTCTTCAATCTATAAGATTATCTAATGACTATTTCTCTAGATCTGGAAAATGTATAAAATGTATAATAATTTTAATTTGGTAAATTTAAATTTAAAATGAAATATCTATACTAGAAGCATAACAATTTTTCATTTCTTATGAATAAAACTATAGTAGTAAGTTCCGTTAAGAATATGACAATAAGGCTAATTCAACGATACTTTATTCAGAAGAAATAGGAGAACATAAGAAGGTAGTAGCTATGGTAAAAATGTTTCTATGTTTGTTAAAAAAAAAAGTCCACGAATAAACTAGATCTAAAGAAAAATTATAGATAATCCTACAAGCTTATTTTTATGGAACCTCTTTCAAAATTGAAATATTCAGACAATCTGCGAATACTTCTATGGGAAGATCTTTCTCTACTAGATCCCAAACTATTCTATTCGAAATACCAAGATCTGTATCTCATGTCCCTTCCCATATAAACTTACAGGGTTTATATACTTATTCTAGCATTCCTAGACCACCAATCAGTTTTTTCTACACGGGTTCATCTACTCTCGTAAAAATCTATAAACTATTTTGACCATTTTTAAATCTGATTTAAAATTTTAAAATTTAAAATTTAATTTTATGTTAGTTTATTATCTATTATCTTAACCTCCTACAAAATTTAATTATTAATTTTATTTTTCTATTTTGAAATTTTAAAAGAAAACTTGGATAAAAATGATTATTTACATTGATAAAAAATGACATAACATCTTATTTCATTATTTTGTTATTTAATAGTAATGAAGGACAAAATTTAACAGGTTTTTCAAATACTCCGACTAAAATAAAATAAAAGATTTTTTGTTTATAGCTCACCTTTTATAGATCATTTTATCTATCATACTTTTTACACTACATTTTTAATATATATATATATATATATATATATATATATATATATAAAAAGACATAATAAATTATATATACTAAAATTTGTTAAAAATTATACGACTTTAATAATTTTAATAAAAACTATTTATTAACTTTTTTATTATGTATGATTATATATATATATATATATATTAATAAATAAATATAATAATCTACGTAATAAGAAAAATGCTTTTTAATACTCCATGGTACGTATACAGTCAAAGAAATATAAAAAGTGAAATGATAGAAAAAATAAGGAAAAATAATTATAAATAATAAGCAATATTAAATACATGTTAATATTATTCAAATATTTATAAATTAAAATAGGAAGGTAAAGGTGCCGTCTCAATTATTTTTATTTTTATATTTTGATGCTTGTGGTAGTTGAAATAGTAAGACTCTCGTGTAAGTTTGGTTTGATCGTTTAGCGGGATTTTTTGCCTTTTTAGGGTTAATTTTAAAATAAAATATCAAAATAGGGCTTCATGTAAACATATTCTCGGTCTGGGGTGGGCGAGTGACGTGGCAAGAGAGTCGTCCATAACAGGGACGACACATATGATGACGTGGCGAACTGTGAGTGTTGTCCCACCAGTAGTCGACACTCATGACAGTGTCGTTCCATTATTAGACGACACTCATGAGATGTTGACACGTGTCGCTTAATGAAGTTGTGTCGTCTATTTTTGGACGGTTTTAGTAGCGTCTATAACAAAGAAGACTCCAATGCCGGCCCACGATACCCGATTTTAATGTGACCAATGGATAAAAATTTTGATATATTCTTTTATCCAACTTCAAATGTGTATAAATATGAAACTTTCACATTTTAACCGTGAAGCTGAAGAACGAATAGGCTGCTGGAGAAGAAATTGTAACTAGATAGGCTAGAGAAGAAATTGCAAGAAGAGCAATAATAAGGTTAAATTTTTTTAAGCATTATAAATATATAATTTTGTTTATTGGCTATTAAGAATTTATATTTCGAATAATAATATTTATTTTATATTTGGATAATATTTTAAGTGTTAATGTTGTAATATAAATTTTTTAAGTATTAAAAAAAATTTAAATATTTGTAATTACAAATAAATTTTTAAATATAATTTTATTATATTATAAATTTGGCTTATTTGTAATGCAAGATGAATGAAATTGTTGTTATATTATATTCAAATAGTAGAATATATGAAGGAAATGAGGATATAATTTTTGAAGGAGAGAAAAAAATTATTAAGATAGAACGTGGCATCATTGAGCGACACGTGTCAACATCTCATGAGTGTCGTCTAATAATGGGACGACACTGTCATAAGTGTCGGCTACTGGTGGGACGACACTCTCACAGTTCGCCACGTCATCATATGTGCTGTCCCTGGTCTGGACGATTCTCTTGCCACGTCACTCCCCAACTGCAGACCGGGAATATGTTTACATGAAGCCCTGATTTAGTAAATTTTTTTAAATTTAACCCTAAAAGGACAAAAAAAGCCTCGTTTAGCCCCATTTTATAATAAAAAAAATGCAGTCTCGCTGACAAGTAGCAAGGGACATTGCAGTGACCATGCACTGTTACAACCAAATAAGTGATGCAAGATTCCATTTAGGGATAGAGAAATGCTGTAATTCCTCTTTAGGAAAGCGTTTGGAAAGTCTAGAAGATAAATGATATAAAAAATGATTTTGTGATAACATTAAACTTACAGAAGTAAAATAAATATTTTAAAAAGTTATCATTAATTCTAAACCGCAATTTTAAAAATTAAGCTTAATATTATTAGTTCATAGTCACTGCTAACAATAATAATAATAATAATAATTGCACGTTAATTCTAGCATAACGTTTAAATATTAATAGTTATATTTGATTTAAATATATTTTTATCTTTCGATATATATAAAATATTTTAGTATCTATAAAAGTTATTTTTTATTTTAATTATATTTTTAAAATATAATTTAATTATTATATTTTAAAATTAATATATTCCAAATCATTCTATTTATGGTAAGATTATTAGGTCATATATGAAGTAACACAATTGAAACGAGTCTCTTCTATTTTGACTCTTGGGGTTGTCTTCCTGCAACTTGTTCACAAATGGCTGAAGATATGAAAAAGCTTCACATAGTAATGCTTCCATGGTTGGCCTTTGGTCACATGATTCCAAACCTTGAGTTGGCCAAGCTCATAGCTCAAAAGGGTCATCGTGTAAGCTTCGTATCCACCCCAAGAAACATAAAGCGCCTCCCCAAACTATCACCAAACTTGGCTATATTCATCAAATACGTGAAGCTTCCATTGCCCAAAGTCGAGAACCTTCCAGAAAACGCAGAGGCCACTACCGACATCCCCTACGACCTCGTTCCATTCCTTAAAAAAGCCTACGATGCCCTCCAAGAACCTTTAACTCGTTTTCTCGAATCTTCCAATGCCGATTCGATCTTCTACGACTTTGTTCCCTTCTGGGTAGGTTCTGTGGCTTCCAAACTCGGTATTAGGAGCGTGTTTTACAGCATTTATACTGCTCCGGCTCTAGGCTTCATGGGGCCTGCTGAGCTTCTCACCGGCAATGACCCGATCCGAAAAACCCCCGAAGACTTCACAGTTCATCCTCCATGGGTCCCTTTTCCAACCACCGTTGCATTTCGTTTATTTGAAATCATGCGGATCTTCGACATTGTCTCCGTCAATAGCTCCGGTGTTTCAGACATGAAAAGGCTCAGTTTATGTATCCAAAACTGTGATGTCGTCGTAGTTAGAGGGTGCACCAAGTTCGAACCGGAATGGTTTCAAGTGCTGGAGAACATTTACCAGAAACTGGTTCTCCCCGTTGGTCAATTACCCAGCACGGGGTTTGACGACGACGACGACGAGAATGACACGTGGCGGTGGATGAAGGATTGGTTGGACAAACAAGCGCGTGGCAGTGTGGTGTACGTGGCGTTTGGAAGTGAAGCGAAACCGAGTCAAGAAGAAGTCACGGAGATAGCTCTAGGGTTGGAGAAATCGAAGCTTCCATTTTTCTGGGCTCTGAGGCTTCAACGTGGGCCCTGGGACCCACATGTGCTACGGTTACCAGAAGGGTTTGAGGAGCGAACCCAAGGGCGTGGAGTGGTGTGCACCACCTGGGCCCCACAACTGAAGATATTGGACCACGTGGCAGTCGGTGGGTTCTTGAGTCACGCTGGGTGGACCTCTGTGGTGGAGGCTGTTCAGACAGAGAAGCCATTGGTACTGTTAACGTTTCTTGCAGACCAAGGGTTGAACGCAAGGGTGTTAGAGGAGAAGAAGATGGGTTACACGGTGCCCAGGAACGAGCGAGATGGATCCTTCACGAGTGACTCGGTCGCTGACTCGGTGAGGATGGTTATGGTTGAAGAAGAAGGAAGGATCTATAGGGAAAATATTAAAGAGATGAAGGATTTATTTGTCAGTAAGGAAAGACAAGAAAGGTACATTGATGAGTTGTTGCACTACCTTGGGACCCTGCCGGAACGTTAATCTCGTTGTTGGGTTGGTTCTGAGCTTCTACTAGATAATATTTGTTTTGTTGAAGTGATATAATAAAACCTCTGTATTAATTAGATAAGGGTCTTAGGGATAAATTTCAAAAGAGCGATTATGAAAAAGCCAAACTTTTGCGACCCTTTTCTCTTATCTCGTGAGATTGCTATTAGTTGTGGTTTGGTTTATGTTTCTGGCTTATCTCGTGTGATTAGCTTGTGGCTGTTCCGTGAGAGTTTTCCTCTACCACGGTAATCGTACTGCGCGTGTTTGAATATTTCTTCCTCTTTATGTTTTCCTTTTCTGGCATTACAGGGTTTTCTCCTCCCTGGCTCGTTAGCATTTAGTGCTTCATTGCTTGCGAGATGTGTAACATTGCTGTAACAGTCATTCAGTACAATTTCATTTTGTCGATCAATATGACGAGTTGTATAGTTTGATTTAACTCTTACAGGAAGAGAAGTGGAAAAACGATGGATTTCATTATTAATCTAAAGTTAACTGTTTATAAAATAATATATTTAAATTAAAAATAAATAAATTCTCAGCTTCTTTATTTATCTGTATCCTCTTTCTCTAAAGTTGATAGTTCAATTTGATTTTACTCAAAAAATTATTTTAACTGAACATAAAAATAATATGTAATTTGATTAAGTTTAAATATAATTTTAAAATTGAACCAAATTTAATTATAAAATATTGATTAATTTGTGTTGATTTTTTTATTTATTAAATTATTTATTTTTAAATAATACTTATGCTTAATAATATCAGTTTTTATATATTTTTGATTTAATTTTTTAAAAAAAATTTATAAAGTTATTTTTTAGAAATTCAAATTTGTTATTTTAAATTTTTATAATATAGCCCAGTATGCTTTATGTTCAAGTTCCACAGGGAGATGACAAGCCTTTCCAGAAACTAATTGATATGGTGACATACCAATTAGTGTTTTGAATGCTGTCCTATATGCCCAAACTGTGTCATCCAGCTTCCTTAACTAGTCTTTTCTTGAATTATTCACCACTTTCTCCAAGATTTTCTTGATTTCTCTGTTGGAGATTTCAACTTGCCCACTGGTTTGAGGATGATGAGGAGTTGCTATTCTGTGTTGTACTCCATACTTTTCTACAACTGATTCAAGGTATTTGTTGCAGAAGTGAGATCCTCCATCACTTATCAAAATTCTTGGTACTTCAAATCTTACAAAAATGTTATTCTTTATAAATAAAATCACCACTTTAGCTTCATTTGTTCTGGTTGGTATAGCTTCTACCCACTTAGACACATAGTCCACTGCCACAAGTATATATTCATGAGAGAAAAAGGTTGGAAAAGGTCCTATAAAGTCTATTCCCCACACGTCAAACAGTTCCACCTCCAAGATGTTATTCAAAGGCATTTCATGTCTTTTAGAAATGTTGCCCACTCTTTGGCATTTGTCACAATTCTCTACATAGAATTTTGTATCTTTGAACAATGTAGGCCAGAGAAAACCAGCTTGTAGAACTTTGGCAGCTGTCCTAGATCCTCTATGATGGCCTCTATAATCTGAATTGTGGCAGTGCTATAGGATATCAGTTTGCTCTTTTTGTGGAATGCATCTTCTCAATATACCATCTACTCCAATTTTGAATAGATGAGGATCTTCCCAAATGTAGAATTTACTGTCATGAATAAACTTCTTTCTCTGCTGCCAACTCAATCTCTTTGGAATATGTTGAGTAGCTTTAAAGTTTGCTATATCAGCAAACCAAGGTAGGTCTTCCACAACCAACAGCTTTTTATCAGGAAATTCCTCATTAATGTCACAGCAATCTGATTGCAATGCTTCCAAGGGTATTCAAGATAGATGATCTGCAACACCATTCTCCTTTCCCCTCTTATCTCTGATTTCCAATTCAAATTCTTGAAGTAGCAGGATCCATCTCAACAGTCTTGGTTTGGCATCCTGTTTAGAAAGCAAATATTTGAAGGCAGCATGGTCAATATATACCATAACTTTGGATCCTACCAAATAAGATTTGAATTTATCAAAAGCAAACACTATAGCAAGCAACTCTTTTTCAGTGGTTGTGTAATTAATCTGTGCAGAATTTAGGACTCTACTAGCATAGTAAATCACATGTAGTCTTTTATCTTTCCTTTGTCCTAATACAGCACCCACTGCATTGTCACTTGCATCACACATAAGTTTAAATGGTAAAGTCTAGTCTGGTTTACCAAGTATTGGAGCAGAAATCAATTTCTCTTTTAACATAGAAAAGGCATGCAGACAGGATTCATCAAATACGAATTCAACATTCTTCATAAGCAAACCACTAAGAGGTTTTACGATTTTGAAAAAATCTTTAATGAACCTCCTATAAAATCCTGCATGGCCTAAAAAGCTTCTAATTCCTTTTACATTCATAGGTGAAGGTAGTTTACTAATCACTTCTATTTTAGCTTGATCAACCTCCATCCCTCTAACTGAAATCTTATGGCCCAACACTATTCCTTCTTGCACCATAAAGTGGCATTTTTCCCAATTCAACACCAATTGGTGTCTTGGCATCACTGCAAAACAGTAGCCAAATTAGATAGGTAGTCACCAAATGAATTTCCAAACACAGAAAAATCATCCATAAATACTTCAATTATTTTCTCAACCAAGTCAAAAAAAATAACAAGAATACTGATCAATTGAAATTTTACAATCTTATTTCCTCTCATTCCTAGCTTATTAACCCTCTTTTGTGCCTAATTGGTTTGAATTGGATCATTTTATGATGTTTGAATTTTATTTGGTCTTTATTTAATTTTTTCAGCATTAGGCAAAATCTGATACTGTTTTGGTTTTTGGGCCATATCTTGAGTTGTAGAGCTCATTTCATTATGATTCTTGATTTGTAGGAAAGTTGAGAGTGTAACGCCCTGAATTTTGTAATATTAATCATTATATTTATATAAATCTAAATGTATATATATATATATATATATATATATATATATGTGTGTGTGTGTGTGTGTGTGTGTGTGTGTGTGTGTGTTGATTTACTTGATAATGATGTTTATGTGTACTAGGTATATGGATGTGTGTATTGTGTGTATGCATGACTAGATAGGACTGAAATGGGCTAAGTGCCTAAGTGTAAGGCGTGATACTGGGCTGTTCTCGTTGTAGCGAGAGGACCCTAGGAGGAAGGATTGAAACTATCGCCTTCTCGCTGTAGCGAGAGACGTCTCGCTGTAGCGACAGAGCGACAGTTTGGGGTGCATTTCTGGGTGCAGTCTTGCTGTAGCGAGATTCTGCAGAAACTAGGGTACAGTTTCATCTGAAATTTTTGCTGCAGCGTGAAGGCATGTCGCTACAGCAAGGTCTCCTCGCTACAGTGAGAATATCTCACTGTAGTGAGAGTGTCACGACTACAAAAGGATTTAAAGGGGGTTAGGGTTCAGGGAGAGTTATTTCTCCCTCTCCCTTCGAAATTCCTTGGATCCCCTCATTTCCAAAGCCCTATTCCACCGATTAATTGCCTCCAAAGCCGTTCGGGAGCTTGATTGAAGGTTGAATCTGTGTGGGGAACGCTTGGAGGTGAGTTTTTAATGGTTAGGGTTCCATTTCTCATCCGCATTTCTCTGTTCCTCGGTTTCTTGGAGTTCTCATGGAGTTCTTCCATGTGTTTAGGCCGTAATCTGTGTAGGGAGCACGTCCGTGGTCGAATCCGAGTGTGGATCTTCAATCTAAGGTAAGGGGAGACTCTATCCTACTCTTTGCGCATGAATTGTTGTTATTTTGCTGAATATTGAGTTGTGGCTGAGTTAGAAGGTTGAAAATTTTCAGAGAATGAAAGTTGATTGAGAATTGTGATGAGGGCATGTGCCGTGAGATGTGAATATTGTGTGTGTTTATCCGAAATGGATGAATGTGAATTGTATGCTAGATGTTGCATGATAGAATGAATATTGTGAACAAATGTGGGCTCGAGCGCCATGTAATATAGATGAATGTTGGCCATGTGCCGTGTGTGAGCCTAATTATTGCGTGTGTGAATGAAATGTATGTGACTGGGACGTGTGGCGCCGTTATAATGTGCTGTGAATGATTCAGCGATACACTAGGGGTGTGAAAGATGAGGACGGTAGAAATACCTTGGGGAGGAGAGAGTGGTGGTAACACCAATTGCGGAACGGGTGCACCACGGGCCACACACTCTCTTCCTGACTAGACCTCTGACCAGTACCTTTGCTGAGTGACCCGTGACTGCCCACGTGGTATTTGTGAGGCAGGGTAACCAGCGACCATTCATGGTGTGAATCTGTGATCACAGTGCCACAGTGAGCGTGGTTGGCATGCATATACACGGGTTTATGAATTGTACTTATGGATGTAAAGTGTTGCCGATGCCGTGAGTGCATCGGTGTTAAATTAACATGAGTTGTGTGATAATGCTGCCTGTGATTGTATTTGCTTAATGTATTGGTAATGTGCTGGAGGTACGACTCTATGCTGACTATGTGCTTTTGGGTAGTGTAGAGTACTCACCCTTACATTCATTTTTCAGGTAATCAAGACGATCAGCACCGGAATCAGTGAAGGGACGGATGGACTGCTATAGGACATAGAATTTATTTTGAAAATGTTGTAATTGAACTAGTCCTGTAGCACTTAGTTGATATTAATTTGTAACCCTTCTCTTATTTTGAAGTATTTTATGAAAAATTGGTTATTTAAATTTGCAAAATTTCTATTTAATTGAAATTAAATTAAGGTGTTACAGAGAGAAAGGTGCACAATTCCTATGAAGAGGTTAGAAACCAATTCTGATGATAAGATGTTGAAACTGGGCCTAGAAAAATTCAGAAATATGTACTCACGATTTTTGACCTAGGTGCAATATTTGGGCCATATCTCAGTTCACAGATGTCCGTTTAAGCCCATTCTAGTTGCGTTTTGAAGCTAATATACAGGGCTACAACTTCTCTTCATATCAAAAATCGAATCGGATAGATATTCATGGCCAAAAATACCACAATATCTTCTTGATTCAGCATAGATACTGGGCCGCAATTACAAGCATAACTTTCCCCCAAAATTCAAACTTGAACAAATAAGGATTCCAGAGACAACTATTGAGTAGAGGATTAATGTAATTGAATAATTATTCGGTTGATGTATGTAATTAATTTTTTAAGGAAAGTGAATTAGATTTGCAGGTTTGAGATCTAAGATTAATGGCATTGGTGAAGTAAATTAATACAAATCAATTAAGTTCTAGAGGTTTCTAAACATTGAGCGATTGTGTGTTAATCAAATGCATGAAGGTTTTCATGTGAATGCTTAATTTGAATTGAGGTTTCATTTGAATTTAATGTTAATCACTAATTTGTTGGCTGATGCATCTTTTTGGAATCCGGTGATAGAATGATCATAGTTCTTCTAAATTCTTGGATTAGAGTTTTCAATTCTTGTTAATTTTTCATTCTAATCAGTGTTATTTTATAAATCAAACCCCATCCAAATTCGTAATTGTATAACATTATCATCATTGAGAAGCGACTCAGATTGCACCTCTTACTACATAATTTTTATGCAATTTAGTTTTTAATAATTTGTCTGAGCGCGACACTCGTGATCACATACACCTTTGAAATGTGGCTGGAGCATTACAAAGCTCAAAAGGCATCCTTCTATATGCAAATATTCCAAAGGGACAAATAAATGCAGTCTTTGGTTGTAGCCAGAATATCCATCTAAAAAGCAGTAAAATGCATAGCCAGGTAACCTTTCTAGCATTTGGTCTGCAAAAGGTAGAGGAAAGTGGTCTTTTCTGGTCACATCATTCAGCCTTCTATAGTCTATGCAAATCCTCCATCCTGTAACTGTCCTTGTAGGTATCAGCTCATTCCTCCCTTTTTAGGTACCACTTGTATAGGACTCACCCAGCTGCTGTCTGAAATAGGATATATAATCCCTGCATCTAATAGTTTCATGACCTCTTTTCTTACTACTTCCTTCATGGCAGGGTTTAACCTTCTTTGAGGCTGCACAACTGGTTTAAAATTTTCCTTAAACAAAATTCTATGTTTGCAAAAGGCTGGATTAATACCTTTCAAGTCTAAAATGCTCCATCCTATTGCTGATTTGTGTTCTCTCAGAATTCTTAGCAACTTTTCTTCCTCTTCTTCCTTGAGTTCATTGCTGAAGATGACTGAATTTTCATAGTTTTGATCCAAGAACGCATATCTCGAGTGAGAAGGTAGCTGCTTGAGCTCCAATTTCTGATTTTGCTCTTCTTTCACTTCCTTTTTTAGCTCTTTTATGATTGATTTTTCTGTAAAAGTTAAAACTGATTAAGGAGCCATATTGAAAGGGGGTGGCATACATGGTGGTGGGGAGTGAGTAGGGTTAAATGGCATTTGACCTTACATGAATTGGGGTAGTCCCTGACCCCCTGTCAACTGTGTCACTACATTGGTCAAATGTGCTACCCAATGCTTCATGTTTTGCCACACGGTAGATGAAGGATGTGGACATGAACCTAGCCCAAATGCAGATTTTTGGGTCACCCCAAAACCTACAGCCCAAACGCGACCTGGATGCTCTCTTACACCAAGTGCTTGAGAGAGTATGTCATTTCGGGTTGTTGATTCAGTCTCAGCGTCTGGAGTGACCTGTGAAAGAGTTTCCTACAATAAAGATAACAATTAACCATTAGGTCATTGTAGGAGAATTCAAAATTAAACTGAACATATTTGAAAATACTAACACATTTGTATTTACAACTTACAAATTCATTGACCATTTTTTTAACTCCTTCATCATCAATGCTACCTTCTTTATTTACCTTAGCAGCTTTCCAAAGGACATGTCGAGGTACTGAGGTCAAATTAGACCCAGATGTAGCAATCTACACAAAATTAGACCCATTAAAATCCCTCGTTAATAGGTTTAACATAGGACAACACATTAGCATCACATTGTTACATAAGACACAAATATACATACCAACTCTTGCTCTAACTGAGCATATCCCTTAGATGATCTCCTGTATCTGTATGACATTCCTTTCGCCCTTTGTGCATTAGCTTCACTTTCTTTCTGAAATTAGGCATTCAGAAACGTACCCTATCAATACAAATTGTGATGGTGATAGTAATTTGAAGTAATGATGTGTGACATGGTACCTTGAAAGTCTCTGTGCAGCTTTGGTTGACAAAGTCCATCCAGTGATTAGTGACTGTGATAAATCTTTGATACTTCTCTAGAGGATGGGGGACATAATTTCCATCTTTGTCACAGATATGTTTTCTCAAACATGTCCGGAATGCACGAAGGTCCCGTCCAGCTAAAGATAGAACAAAATCTTTGTGAACAGGATCCACCTCAAAAGTTTGCTACATTGGAAACATTAAACAATATCAGATAAACCCTCTTCAGTAAACCAATATGCAATAACTAAAACGATTGGTCTTGTGTACCTCAACTTGCTCCCAAATGTGGTCTTTAACATTAGTAGGGACATTTGTCCAATCAGAATAATTGATTGGCACTGTACTCCTAGTAACAAAGCCAATAAAGTGTGCAAACTTTGATCTGTTAGGGTCTATCGGTTGACCCTTTCCATTCCAGCCAACCTATATGCAAATATAAACCATAAAGTCAAATTAGTGTTTGATGATTTAGCATAAAAGATTCCTACAATATCATTACAAAATTCATTGATGGTGACACTTTACCTGTAGCTTTTGTCCTAACTTTCTTGATTTGCTAATGGACTTAAGTTTGGTAATCCCTCTACCCTTTTTCTTATTTGCCCCAGCGGAGTCAGGAGGGGGACTCCAGTCCATGTTATCTGAAGAAGTCATCTCTGTAAGAAAAAAAGTAAAGGTTAGATATAAATTAATACATTCAGGGATAAAGTAAAATAGTAAAAACAAAATATAATCAATTCAAAGAAAATAATAGATGCACATTTTTCTTTTTTTAGGAGCCTTACTAAGTTTCATATGAACTTTTATTGAATGAAATTACGGATTTCACTAAATGCCCTCTTCATGATCATGTCTTGCATAAATATCCTCGTCATCTGTTAATGTATCTGCAATTGACATGTGTTCAACACTCCTCAAAGGATCGTCCTTGACATTAACTTCTTCTTTTGTTAATTCTCCATCGGTGAAAACATTTATTTTATTAGACGTTAGGACAATTGACCATGACTTGTCTGCAGGATCTACGATGTAGAACACCTGTCCAGCCTGTGATGCAAGGATAAACGAATCATCTTGGTAACCGACCTTTTTAAAATCCACCCTTATAAAGCCCATATCGTCAATGCAAACACCACTGTTGTTGTCCACCCACTTGCATCCAAAGATTGGTACACGAAAGTTAGTGTAATCCAACTCCCATATATGTTAAATGAATCCAAAGTATGACATTTTTGCATATATTGGATTTTTATCCTTTGCACTGGAGATATGCAATGATTCAGCAACCAAAGTGACCCCACTATTCTACATTGTGCTTTGGTTGTCATGCTGTTTTGTGTAAAATGTGAACCCATTTACTAAGTACGAAGTGTATGAGAAGGCATCAATACAAGGACCTTTTGACAACCATCGAATCAATTCTGAAACTGATGTGTTCCTCTGTTTCAACTGTTCACCAACACGTTCTTGTAACCATCCAATGAATCGCACATTATGTTCTTTTGTTATCCAATTCTTACCTCTGGTAGGATTTCTACGCTTCAGTGTCTCTTTGTGCAAGCTTATGTATGGTTCAATTTTAGGGGTGTTTTGTAATACATACAAGTGTGCTTGTTCCCATTGCAGCCTAGGGACCTCTATTTGTTGACAACCACTGCTACCTTCCCCTAAAGTCCTTCCATGGTGACGTGATTTTGGAATGCCACATGATTCAACATTTGACAGATATTCAGAACAAAATTCCACTGCTTCTTCCACTAAATATCGTTCAGTAATACAACCCTCTGGTTTGCTTCTATTTTTAACATACCCTTTTAAAATCTTCATATATCTTTCAACGGGATACATCCATCGCATATATACAGGGCCACACAATTTTGTCTCTTCAACCAAGTGAATAGTCAAATGAACCATTATATCAAAGAATGACAGTAAAAAATACATTTCCAGCTCACATAAAGTTTCAGCTATTTGGTTTTGCAAACTTGGTAATCTCCCAGGATCAATCACTTTGCTACATATTGCCTTGAAAAAGAAACACAACTTTGTGATTGCCATGCGAACCTTTTTGGGTAGAATAGATCGTATAGCAACAGGAATTAAATTCTCTAATAATATTTGGCAATCATGAGACTTCAGACCTTTTAACTTTAGGTCCTTAAGTGATACAAGACTTTTAATGTTTGATGAATATCCCTCTGGAACCTTGACTGAATAAAGAGTCTCACATAAAGCACATTTCTCATTTCTAGACAGGGTACATGCTGTTGGCGGTAAAAAAGTCTGCTTTCCTTTCTTCACTGGAGCCAAATCGGATCGTATTCCCAACTTCACCAAGTCAAGTCTTGCATTGATGCCATCTTTCTTCTTTCCCACGATGTTTAATAACGTACCAATCACACTTTCACAAACATTTTTTTCAACATGCATAACGTCAACAAAGTGTCTTACGTATAAAGATTCCCAGTACGGTAACTGAAAGAAAATTGACAACTTCTTCCAACTTGCGGTTGGAATTTGTTTGGTAAAAGGTTTTCCAAATGTTGTTCTTATGTGTTTAACCTCATCAAATATTTCTGATCCACTCTTCAAATAAGGACATCGTCGTACTTCGCAACTTCCATTAAAAGCTTTTTTCATTCTTCTAAAAGGATGATTTTTTGACAACCACCTACAATGCCCCATGAAAACATTTTTGTGACAATGGTCTAGTCTTATATAATCTGTTTTTTCCTGACATATTGGACATGCACATTGACCTTTGATGCTGTAACCAGAAAGATTTCCATATGCAGGAAAGTCATTAATTGTTCCGTACAACATTGCCTTCACAATGAAATTTTCATCTCTAAATCCGTCATATACTTCTATGCCATTATCCCACAACAACTTCAAATCTTCAATTAAAGGAGACAAGTACACATCAATGTCATTTCCAGGTCATTTAGGTCCAGAGATTAACAAAGAAAGCATCATATATTTTTGCTTCATGCAAAGCCATGGAGGTAAGTTATACATTATTAAGATCACAGGCCATGTACTATGGGTGCTACTTTGCATGCCATGTGGATTCATTCCATCGGTAGCTAATGCAAAATGTATATTCCTTGTTTCAGTTGCAAACTCTTCATGGTCATTGTCAAATTTTTTCCACTGCAGAGAATCTGCTGGATGCCTAAGCTTTCCATCTCTAATTCGGCCTTCAGCATGCCAAGTCATCTGCTTTGCATTATCTGCACTGCGAAAAAGATGTCTTAACCTCGGTATTAGTGGAAAATACCACAAAACCTTCGCAGGTGTTGTCTATTTCTTTAGGTATCGTGATACATTACACTTTGGACATCTCCTTAGTGATGCATACTCATTTCGGAACAAAATGCAGTTATTAGGACAAGAATGTATCTTCTCATGGGTCAATCCAATGGAAGCAAGTACTTGTTTAGCCTCATATGTTCTCTTCGGTAGCACATTATCCTCCGGCAGCATCTCATGTAATAAACTTAGCAGCTCTGTGAAGCTCTTATCAATCCATCCATTCGACGCTTTTAAGTTATAAAGCTTTAAAACAAAACTCAATCTTGTGAACTTTATGCATCCATTATACAATGGTGTTTCTGCATCATCTTTCAGCCTCTCAAACATCTTTGGACAATCTCTATGATCTTCTTCAACAACATTTGGAATTTGTTCAGCATGATCGCTCTCATTTGTTCTAAATGTCTCTTAGTAATTGACACTTGATTCCATGTTAGTTGATGTACTTCCACCTTGTATCTCACCATGCTTTGTCCAACAAGCATATTTTTCATCTATCCCATTGCACATTAGATGTTCTTCCAATTCTTCCGCATTTACTTGCAACATATTCAAACAACACCAACAAGGACAGGGAATAAGGTTGACATCACTTGCATTCTTAATCGCAAATCTAATAAACTCTTTGACTCCGTCTTTGTATTCTTCACTTAAACGATCAACTACCATCCAACTTCGATCCATATTTTCTCCAACTACGGTTACGATCATTATAAATGTGAATTTCTTATTAACTCTCAGATGGTAGGGCCCTATCCCATTTGAGAACAAACTTTTTCCAATCTTAATTAACAAATGCTACTTAAATGTTGTATTTTTTACTTGACAAAATTTGGGCAGCATTTCGCATTAGTCTCCTAGTACACAACTTGAAATATATGAGATGATTTACCTCAATCAAGCATGCACCAAGAGACAATGAGAAATGTTTCAAACCCAAATTTTGTTAAGTATTAAATACAACATTATGAGAAGCAAATGCTAACAAATTAATGAATAAGTTTGTTCATAAACTGTCCAACTTGGACAATTTGAGATTCAAAATAATGATTTATTTAAACATTATTTTCAATCTCAAACGGGAAACTATAGTTTCACTCAATTTTACAATAGTAAATCATAACCTACAAAGTTTCATCACTAACAATAATCATGCATTCATCACATTCTACAATACAACATCAAATTCATTCATACACAGAGGGAATATACATTTTAGGAGCAAAACAAACAAGAATATCAAAATTTTTAAATGCCTAATATCATAGGTTAATAAACACAACAACATGCTCTTCCATTATAACTAACCACCTGTGTCCTAATATTATGTTCAACAAATCCTAAAAAACCATTCCAACAACTTTTCAGAGGTTAACAAACTAAGATTCAACCTGTCCATATCAACTTTTACAAAATAAAAAGTCATTTCATGCTCATTTGTTCACGTGGCAGCAATGGTCAACATGTAAACAACATTCAGTTCATATAATTTCTAAACACAACAGCATGCACTAACCTGGAATTAAGAAACGAGTGCAAATTTGTCACAGTTCAGCAGGAGACCAGAAATGGAGGAGACGTTGTCACTGTTCAATGTAAAAAACAGAGGTACGTATCAGTGAACAGAGAGAATGAGGGACTGCGAATGTCCAAAAATGGCTAGAAAACAAAGAAAAGATTATGAATATACCTTCAATGTGCGATTTTGATGTCAGCTGTGCTTGTTCCTCTGCAAAAAATTTCTCAAAGAACACTCAAACACAGAGAATTTGGTGGGGCGACAACGATAACACAATTAGGGTTTCAAGAATACAACTTCTGAGAGCGGTTATGAAATAACCGCTCTCTAATATAGACATCTGAGAACGGTTAATATGGAACCGCATAACCGCTCTCTAATATAGACATCTGAGAGCGGTTAATATGGAACCGCTCTCTAAAATAGACTTCTTAGAGCGGTTACTTTAAAACCTCTCTCATAATTCTATTTTAGAGAGTGGTTCCTTATGAACCGCTCTCAGTAGTCCATTTTAGAGAGCGGTTCCATATGAACCGCTCTGAAATGTCAATATTAGAGAGCGGTTCCATTTGAACCGCTCTCACAAGTCCATGTTAGAGAGCGGTTCCATATAAACCGCTCTCAGAAGTACATATTAGAGAGCGGTTCTGCCGGAATCGATCTCTTAGATTTATATACAAAGCAGTTACTACTAACCGCTATCTAATTTGGCGCTCAAAAAGCCAATTTTTGGCATAGTGATTGGCCTTGTCTCTCAAAGAAAATGGAAATACCCTCAATCTTATAGCATCTTCACTCACTCCATTCATCCTTATAGTGTCACATAATTGCAGAAAATTAGAAATATGCAAGTTAGGATCATCAGAAATTTCACCAGAAAATTGATCTTGTTGTACCAGAATCCAGTGATATAATGGTCATAGTTCTTCTAAATTCTTGGATTAGAGTTTTAAATTCTTTTTAACTTTTTATTTTAATCAGCATTATTTTATAAATCAAACCCCATCTAAATTTATAATCTTATAACATTATCATCATTGGGAAATGACTCATATTACACCTCTAAATTCAGTTTTTAATAATTTGTCCGAGCGCTACACTCGCGATTAGAAAGATTACTTAGTCAAACACAAAGAAGATGAGCATTTCAGAGAGAAAATCGGGAGTTTAAGGTTGGGAGTGTGTGCGCGCTCACTCTTTGTTGAATATGTAGTCACGCAGATGCACGTGACCTCTTTTAAAAGGAAAAGTGAACGTTACAAGGGTGAAAGCAGCGAGCGTGTTCACTATTTTTGGAAAAAGTGAACATTCCAAACTTTATATGGTGAGCGTGGTTACTATTATTGGTGAAACCAAGTGTTCTAGAGAGCTATGTATTTCTCAAATTTTTGAAATGAACTGTGCGTTATCACTATTTCTGGGAAAAGTGATAACGTGCAAGCTTACTCTCTAAGCATGATTACTATTTTGAAGAATAGGAGTAACGCGCAAACTAATATCTCTTACTTATCTGCGCGTGGCCACTTTTCTCAAGAAAAGTGGTCATTCTAGAGAGAGGTGTCTCCCTTAGACATCTGCGTGATCACTTTTGTCAGTAAAAGTGATTGTTCCAGAGGGGTGTGTTATCCTTCGTGCCTCTGCGTGATCACTTTTATCAGGAAAAGTGATTGTTCCAGAGTGGAACATTAAACTGCAGCTTCTGTGTGACTCCTTTCTTGAAAAATAGTAACTCCTTTCATCAATCCAAGCTTTTCAGGAACTCAAATACCTCACTTATTGAACTCTAATCCTTTCACTACATGCTCACAAACTAAAATCTCAATCCATTCAACAGATTAACTTCAAAATACAGAAAATGCAGAATCACAAAAGAAAAATTTTGCAGAAATTAAATGAAATAAATATCAACAATTCTAGTAAACTACAAACAAGATAAAATGGTTCAAAAATGTGAGTTGCCTCTCACAAAGCGCTCTTTTAACTTCACTAGCTTGACGTTAAATGTTCCTCACTGCTAAGAAACCAAGTTAATGCAGACAGTATTCATGTTGACTTCTTCTCCATGGTAGATCTTTAGCCTTTGGCCATTGACTTTAAATTCTCTCCCTTCTTTTTGATCTTTAAGTAACATAACACCAAAAGGAGAGACTTCTTTTACTATGAAAGGTCCTGACCATCTCGAGTTTAGCTTTCTAGGAAATAACTTAAATCTTGAATTGAAGAGCAGAAGTAGTTTAGCTTTCTAGGAAATAACTCACGCATGAGCAGAAGTAGTCTTCTAGAAGCTTCTATAACTGAATTAGGAACTCAAATCGTCCAAAGTTGACACTTAGAAGTGATAGTTAAAATTCTGTTACTTTTGCCTAGACACTTTAAGTGGTTAAAATGTCTACGCGCAAGTGTTCTACATGGAAAGATCCTTATGCGTAGCTACTCTCAGCGCTTGAAGTGGCTACGTGCTTACTGCATAACTACTTCAAGCACTTGAAGTGGCTACGCACTTAATTGCGTAGCTACTCTGAACACTTGAAGTAGCTACCCGCACTGTACATTTCTGAATTGGCCTTGGGCGTAGCTACTCTGAACACTTGAAGTGGCTACGCACTAACTGTGTAGCTACTCTGAACACTTGAGGTAGTTACTCTCTTGATCTTCATGAATTTTCTTCTTCAAAGTGTTCACTCTATGTACTCAGAGTGATTACGCCTTACACATAACACTTGATTCTTCATCTTTTAAGCTCAATTCCTCTACTTTCTTCACTTTAATCTTTAACTCAAATTCTCAGCTCAAACTTTCGTACAAGGATTAAGTCATTTTAAATAAAATTGTACAGAATTGGACTAAAAATCTAAAAATCAAAACTATTTACACAGTTATGAATATTGATGCAATTTTTATGATATTTCCAAGTTTACTTAGCACTTTACTACTTATTTATTAATAAAACTATACTAAAAATTATGGTAAAATTTGAATTTATCACCACCCCAAACTTAGAATTTTGCTTGTCCTCAAGCAAATCAAATCATATAAAGGGAAAAATTCATCCACTAATTGAAATCAAGCAACAAAACTGACTTTTTTCAACAATTTTTTATTTTCTAGTTTTGTGTTTTCTGATTTCTCATTCTCAATCAAGTTATTAATCCATTCAATCATCATGACAATCACATTGCATTAGTTACATAACCAACAAAAACTTTTCATCTAAGTTCAAAATAATTTAGCAAAGTTTCATGTGAACAAAATTGAAAAACATGATTCACAACTCACAAGTAGTGTTTTCCTCATCACTCAACAGTGTTTAGGCTTAATATTTGCTCTTAAAATCATCATTTTTACTACACTCTACCATAGGCTTGCAAATATTCTCAATCTCCTCTGCAAATATACAGCAAGTCACATATCAAAAGGACTTTTTCAGGTGAAAATAAGGTTAAAGGACAGGTAGGTGTTCAATCAATTTAGGGAAACAATGTGGTTACCTCTAAACAGAAAAGATGCAATTCAAGTAGCTGAATGTTCAAAACTTAAATTGAGGTTACCTCATCTTTTTCATTCATCCAATTCTTGTACAAAATTTTTAACTTTATACAACATTTAAAGAATTATCATTGCATCAATTATGCAAAGAGTTTATTTTTCAATTCTTTTCTGTTTTTCACATTTATTATTTCTTCTTTTCAACACTTTGCTTTTCATTTTTCTTTTTCAAATACTCAAAGCTTTGTTGCTACCCACCCCAAACTTAGAACTTTGCTTGTCCTCAAGCAATGCAAAACAAGATGTCACCCTAAACTTAGTTTTTAAAAATTCATCTTTGATTAAACTCAAATTGCCTCTTTCTAATTTGGATAGGACTCATGGTTTTTCAGCAAGGCTTATATTGAGATTTTTCAAAGAAAAAGCTAAAGGCACAATGGGGCAAACTAGGATTTTCTCAAACATAAAGGGAGGTTTATTTAGGCTAGCTAAGCATGATCAAAGAAGGCCTCCATCATTTATGTGAGATCTGCAAATTACATATTCAATCAAGAAATAAAGCAAGTTCTAGAAGTTCAACAACAAATGAGATAAATTTCACATGACAAGAATTGTTATTCATGAGGTTCAAATCTCAAGTGAACATGTCAAACAATCAAGCTTACAATCAACTTTTTTAGAACTATATCTCATTTTGAAAATTACAAGTGTGACAATCATGTGAGAATGGGAAACACAACTTAAAAAAAAAAAAGTCAGAATTCACAAAATTGCAATCAAATACAGTGTATTCATAGAAGTCAATTCATGATTTAATATAATATTTTTGTGTTGTTTTTGGGAATTTTTCAGTGTTTGTGAAGCTAAACTCATGAATAAGAGGTACAAAATTCACCCCGTTTCATGGCAGCTTGTGCAAGTGTCAAATCCAAGTGCTTGGGTGTTGTGTAATGGTGACATATTTTGCCCAAAACACCAAGATTTTCATCAATAACGCAGAAAAACAGAATAGTTAAAATACAGAAAAATAAAACTAAATGAAATTTATACTTCATTACTGCTAAAAAAGTACTAAAATAAGTTATGAACAACTGAAAATTAACTACTAACTTGCAAAAATTAAAGTTCCTAAATGTTAAAAATTACATAATCTGAAAATAAAAGAAAGCTAGTGAAAACTAAATTCCTAAACTACTATTCTGCATCCTCTTCATCTGAACTCTCTTCTTCTTCATCATCTTCTTCTTCACTCTCATTATTTTCTTCCATTTCAGCTCTTGGGGGAGTGTTGAAACAGGTGTTGAAGAGAGGTAGATTGTTGAATGTGGTGGGTCTAAGGCATTGGACATTTTCTACTTCTGACTCATAAAGTTACTCTTTTGTCATGTCCATCTTTTTACCAATGTTCAACATTATATTTTCCATCAACAGAATTCCAGCCTTGTTGCTCTCATGTAAGGCATTCTGCCTCTCAGCCAAGGAGTCTTGTCTATCTAAAATTTTCTGCAATTGAGCCTTGAGTTTGAGAGGAGAATCCTTCTTAAACTTTGTAGGAATTGGTGAGGCAGCAGTGACTGGTGTGGTGGCATATATTTCCTTTATCATAGTTGCTGTAATAGGAGGATTGTCCTTACTCTTCTCATAATATTCCCCAAAATTTACTCCAGCATCTTCACAAAGTAGAGTAATCAGCCTTGGAAATCCTAATGAGTCTCTTTTTGTTTTCAGAATTGTTTTCATGTAGCTGTTGATCACTTCTCCCACATTGATGTAGAAATCACTCACTATGGCAAAAATGAGTTCACCTCTCTTGACACCAATGGTGGAGCTATGGATTACTGACATAAATGAGCTGAGTATGAAAATACTCCATACTTTTGCAAAGGGCAACAAATTTCTGGTCAGAATATTTTTTGGAGTAGAGATGTTTTTAGCTTCATCTCTTGCACTCAACTCCCATGTAGTTCCAGGTCTGCCAATTTTATGGAGAATTTTGGTAAAATCCTTATCCATAACTCTCCCAAAATCTGAGAAATCTTGTTATTCTTCTTCTTTTTCCACAGTGATCTTTAGGACTTTGTTAATATTTTCAGCAGAAAAGTCCACTATAGTACCTCTAACAGCAGTGTGACTTGGAGGTAGATGGTCTCCCTTGGTCCTTAAGGCATTAGCATAGAATTCTTGTGTAATATCCTTGGACCCTTTTCTAGCTAAGGTAGTAAAAATCTCCCATCCTCTTTTCTGAATTTGTTCAAAAAATTCAGGGTGCTCTCCTTGTAACACCTTATATTTCTTTTCTCAATATATAAAATTTTTTTTCATAAAAAGTTAAATAGTAGAGTAAATTTTTCTTTCAAAAACTCTCTAAATAGAAATAGACATGGAAATGATATAAGGTTCATAGAGTAAAATTTCATTAATTCATAAGTACTTTAGAAAAACAAAGATTCTAGAATTTTCATCAGCAATAAAAAGAAATAGTAGTTTTACAACTGTTTCAAAAGAATGCTATAGAACTGAAAATATTCATTACATAACTCAAAATAACTAAGTCCTATAGCAGTTCTCATCCATCCATACACTGTGAGCCTGGTACTATTCTTCCTGGTTCCTTGAAAAATATTGTGTAAGGGTGAGTCTCTACCCTACCACTCATACATAACATATACATTCTTCACAAAACACATTTTATCACGATTAAAGAAAACATCATGGCATTACATATCACAGTGTCATTTATAGCATATTCTCATCTCAACACAGATTATATTCCATAGATTCACAATTTCTTTTACTTTCATCCACGCTTACCGCGCCCTGTGGTCATAGTTATCCAATGCCTCTATCCCGAGGTCTTACACATCCATGTAAATAGTCGCCGGATGGCCCAATTCAATACGGATACAACGCATGCAATAGACGGCCCCTTATCAATGGTAATGGTCAGGAGTTAAGTCGAGAAATGAGTGTGTGGCCATGTGGTGCATTTGAACACAATATTCCGTGCACAATCCCGAATGTCACTCACCACCCTGCATTTCCCCAAGATATCCCATATCGTCTCCATCTTCCACTTCCCCAATGTATCTCTGTAACTATTTACATCATATCTTTTTCCATCTCATACTCTTTTGAGCATATTCACATGTTCACATATGCCATTTATCATGTTTACACATATTTTTCATTATATTTCCACATATTTTTCATCATATACATCAAACCATGGCATATTCACAATACACATCATTTTTACATAAAACACAATATATTCAAACATAAAACATCCATCTCTTCGTATATTTTATATCACAAAATCATAAAATCATATCAACCATCCTCAATATACCTTATCATGCCCTATTCGAACATAATATCACAATTTCACCATGTACTCATCATAAAATCACATAAACAACTAATTATTCTCACTTTTCACCGATTATTTCACATATAATCACATACATGACAAGATCTATGAGAATACAAGTAATAAACATAACAAAATGATAAAGTAGAGCCCCCTTACCTCAAAACAGAGCTTTTACAAGGATTTAACCGAAGATTTAACTCTAGAACGGAGGTTTTCCTTAGAACATCATGAACATCTATAAGAAAAAGAAGAAGAAGAGAAACGAACGGTAAATCTAACTTCAAACTTAGAGAAACTTACTTGAAATCCTTTAGAACGGACGTAGAATCACAGATCTGAAGAGAAATCTAAGTTTAGGAGGTTTAGTATAGGAGAAAATGGCGAGATATGACCTTAGAACCTTCAAGAACCTTGGGTGGGAATGAAAATTTCATGTGAAGCTCCCTATTTATAGAATTTTTTTTGAAGATGTCAGCGTCAATGTGATGTAAGCGATGATGTCAGCATGATGCAAGCGATGATGTCAGCGTCAATCATGATGTAACCAATTATGTCAGCATGATGCAAGCGATGATGTCAGCGTCAACGTGATGTAAGCGATGATGTCAGCATGATGCAAGCGATGACATCAACATGATGTCACTGATGATGTAAGCGTGAGATCACCGATGACATAAGCGATGATGTCAGCGTGAGGTCAGTGATGATGTAAGCGTGAGATCACTGATGACATAAGCGATGATGTCAGCGATGATGTAAGCGATGATGTCACCGATGACATCAGCGTTATGTCACTGTTGACATTAGGGGTTACTGTACATACACGGTTTCTTTTTGCTCACAAAGTACTACAGATTTTTCTCATTAATATACTACAGGCATGACACAAAGCATAAGGTGTTACACTCCTTCAGCTAGATCAAAATTCCTATCTTGAACTATTTTCTTCCTCAAGATATTCGCCTTAAAGTAGTTCTCATGTGCAATGCTCCTGAATCTAGGGCCATGATCAGGTATAGTCCTTGAAGAAGGACCAGCTGAGAATCTTCCCCTCTTAGATCTTGGAGTTCCTCTTAGTGTGCTTGCCATGTATTTTGCTGAAATCACAAATTAATATAAAAGATATGAATTTCAGAACTTGATAAAATTGTAACAAGTATTACAACAATCTCAACAATTTTTCTAATTTGAAGCACAGAGAATATTGTGTCCAGGGACTACATACAATTTAAATAATTCATCAACAACTGCAAATCATCAACAATTCATTACAATTGCAGCAATGGATAGGTGCAAAATGTATGTTCATGCTCAGCTCATCCTTTATTTTTCATGTGCAACATGTGCAGAACCAACATTTATTGATAAGAATATGAAATTTAGAACCAATCAGTGTAGTGAATTAGATGAAAAATTTTAGAACAATTAACTCAAAGATTTTCACTGCTAAAAATCACATTAGTACTTATGAAATTCATTCTGTAAACCTTGTTCTGCATAATTGATTAATTAAAAAATATTTCAGAATATTTCCAGCAATTTCAGATATTAAAATGCATAAATTTTACAAGAATTTGCTTCAAATATCGTATCTCATAGTCAAGCACAAGTGCAACAACATGTTCATACGAAAATCCTTCATATAGTATTAATCATCCATTAAAAATTACAAACTGAGCATGAAATTAACCCTATTAACCTTTGATAAATGCTTTCTGTACTTGGTCCTACATTATAATTCATGAATGATAATTAGGACTTTTGAACTATTCATTGAGAGAATTTAGTATTATTAACTTCATTTTTATTCATATTTCAGGAGAAGGATCAAGAAGTGAAAGCTTAAAAGATGTTGAGAATTGAAGGGAGAAAGGAAGCAATATATACACGGGCAGGTACACGCCCGTGTATATACGCGTGTATATCATTGGATGCATAAATCAAGCATACATTCAAGCCAGAGATATACACGGGTAGGTACACGCCCGTGTATATGAGCGTGTATATCACTGGTAGCGTCAATTGGAAGGCATCACCTAAACCAAAGATGTACACGGTCAAAGTATATGACCGTGTACATGGGCGTGTACTTTTCAGAAAAGCTTTGAATAGCCTTTTTTGGAAATTAGAGATGTACACGGCCAAAGTACACAGCCATGTACTTGAGCGTGTACTTTCAACTTGCGTAAAAATTCAAATTGTGCGCGAAGATAAACCCTTGGACGACTACAATAAAAGGGAACTTGACATTGAAACCTAAAGGAAGCAAGTTCTGGGAAAAGACAAAGTCGGTGAAGGCTGAAGAACAGAATCAAGTCTTTAATTCATCTCTTTTGTAATTTTAGTTGGAAGATGTTTAGGTTCAAATTTTCCTTTGAGTATCTAGATGTAATGAATCCTAATTGACCAAATTTTTTGGAATTCTTCTAATACTATTTCATGTTCTTTTCTCTTGGGTTTAATTGAGTAGTATCAATTGTCTCCCATCTTGTTTTCTTGTTTGATTTTGAGTAAAATTCCTGCATGAAATTAACATTGCTCAATTAAAAGGACTTGAATGTATTTCTAGAGATAGAAAGACATAAGTTTTCTATATTAGAATTAACCCTAATTATGGAATTCATAATGAACTTAATACAACCTAGGGTTATTAATTAAGGAAGAGATTCTGATTGATCAACCAAGGGTTAGGAATCATTATCCTTGAGAAAGGTCTTGATTTAATTTAGAATTTCCTACAACGATAAGGGTTTGGAACTAAGTAGTTGAAGAAGAATTTTAGTTATTTGGACACTTAGGAGGATTTACAGTCTAGATACTCGTTTATTTCCCTTGAATACCTTTAGTAATATTTTCCTATAATTTATTTTCATAAGAATATCTGTTCCTTTTAATTTATTATTCTTCTATTTTTAGCAATCTTTTCAACAAAATTTATTTTTTTCATATTCATCAACAATTGCGCAATTAAGGAAGTAATTCTTAATAACAATCCCTGTGGATACGACACTTGGTACTCTATTTTTCATAATATTACTCTGACTATGAGTACACTTGCCTAGTAATCAATTTTTACACACCAAGTTTTTGGCGCCATTGCCGGGGACTAATTAATTAGGGTTTCCTTGATTACGTATTTACTAATTTTCTTTATTTCTTTAGTCTTGAATTAACTTTTCTATTTTGTTCTCATTCTTTTTAGGAGCTGATTTTTCTGGTGTATGATCAGAACCCGTTCTACTGCACTGTTTCAAGAACTATTTGAATTTGACCCAGAGATAGAAAGAACTTTGCGAAAAATTCAGAAAGAGAGGCGACTGCTAGTACAGAGGAAAAACGCACAAACTCACATGGAAGGAATGGCAAACAATGAAAAGCAACAAAGGACCATGTCCAATTATGCTCGTCCATCATTAACTGGGACATAATCTAGCATTGTCCGTCTGGATGTGCAGGAGAATTTTGAAATAAAGCCCAATGTTATTCAGATGGTTCAGCAGTTTGCTCAATTTGATGGGTTACAAGATGAAGACTGTTGTTACAATCTCTAAACACTAGCAAGTGCACTAGGAATTGCAGCAAGTAATGAGTAATTTTTAAGATCAGAGTATCGTCTCCGCAGGGAATTAGGAAATCAATTATCAATTCACAGAACAATAACTAGTTGAGCTATAAGAATTTTTAAGAGTTGTATCATTCAGAAGAAAGAAATAAGAACAATTAAAAGGTAAAGAAGTTGCAGAAAACAGAGTATAGAAATTGATGTTGAGATTAGAAATTAATGAATGATAGTTAGGAATTTATTTAATAAGAATATCAATATCAATTCAATTATGCCTCTGAACATTCAAGTACTTGGTTAATTGACAATCAATTTCATGTATTAATAGTCAAAGGTTAATCCCTTAACTCATTGACCCTAACAAACAACTGAACCACCCTAATCCCTTAGGTAAAGTTGAATTTCAAGTTGCATTAAGAATTAGAACCGTCGGATTACAGTATTAGGTTTCCTTATCCCTAAGAAATCCCCAATTTTGATTGCTAACTCAGATTAGAGAAGCAAATCTAACTTCCATTGGTAAATGTTCCTCTTTGATTAACCATACGAATTTCCATTCACAAAGTACAATAACAGCAGAATTAACAATTCAATTAATCCAAGAACTCAAATTTCAGAAGCAAACGTCGAATCAATACATCAATTTAAGTTCCATAAACTCCTAACTACAAAGAATTAAGCACACATTGCAACAGAGAAAAAGAAAGGAGAAGAAGAGAAGAAATGCAGAGAAGCCATCTCCACGAGCTCCAATCCAATGCCTCTTCTTAGAGCTTTGAAATTCAACCCCAATCCTCTCTCCCACTCTCTCTCAACGAGAATCTAACAGGAAAAATGGAAAATTAACAAAAGACCCCGATTTCTGAGCTTAAAACAAGTATTTATAGAAATCCTGATTCTGTGCGTTATCACTCTTGCTGATAAGAGTGGCCACGCAGGAGCTCATGTATTTTCTGGAAACTGGAACAATCACTTTTACTGCTAAGAGTTGTAACGCAGGAGGTCGAGTGGTTGCGTGTGATCACTTTCGAGAGCAAGAGTGACCACGCTTAAGTTGCCTTGATACACTCCTCTCTAGAACATCCACTTTTGCTAGTAAAAGTGGTAACCAGAGCTTGCTGAAATTTTGCCTTCTCTAAAACACTCACTTTCGCCAGCAAGAGTGTTAACGCAGAGCTCGCTGAAATTTTGCCTTCTCTGGAACACCCACTTTCACCAGCAAGAGTGTTAACGCAGAGCTTGTTCTTCTGAGTAACTCTCTGGAACACTCACTTTCGCTGGTAAGAGTGACCACACCCAAACTCCCTTTCTCTTTTAAGCTCTGGAACGATCACTTTCACTGGTAAAAGTGTTAACGCCCAGTGTGTATTCCTCTTGGATTTCTGGAGTGATCACTTTCACTGACAATAGTGATTACGTCCAGCTTGCATTCCATTGTTCTTGTGTTTTGGAGTCCAGAATTGCTATTCTTTCTCTTCCTTTCCATTGATCTTCCATTTCCATGACTTTTGCTCAGATTATTCCTACAAAAACAAGATTAATTTCTTAAGATCTAAGCATAAATTCTACAAATGCTAAAATAACTACATATTAAAAGAAAAATTTTGATCATTCTATTTTTCTGAATTTTTCTGCTTTTCTTATATGTTTTCCTTATCAAATGGGTTAGAAATACACTAAAATATTAGTAAAAATAAGGATTCATCATTACCCCAAACTTGAGTTTTTGCTTGTCCTCAAGCAAATTAAACTAAACCAAGGGTAATTCCTCTATTTTTCAAAATCAATTCACAAATTGCTTATTTCAGATTTTTTCAATTTCCAATTCTGTGTTTTCTGCAAAATTTTCAATCAAATTGTTCATCCCAATACTCATCATGATCTTCATACTGCATTATCATCATTGAGTAAGAATTGCTATCTAAGTTCATATATTTCATCAAAATTCATGTGAGTACAATTAATAAACATGATCACAGCTCACTTGGAAGTGTTTCCCTCGTCACTCAACAATGTTTAGGTACTGTTTTCTCTCTAAATCATCAATTTAACTACACTCTACCATATGTTTTCCCATATTCTCAATTTCCTTTGCTTAATACAGTCAATCACACATCCAAAGGACTTTTTTAGGTTATAACAAGGCTAAGGTTAAGGTAGGTATTGAACAACATGGAAAACAATACATGCAATTTCAAAAAATCAGAGGCATTTTGAGTGAATGATTTTAAAACTAGCCTGGACTTGCATTATTTCTCATTAATTCTCTCAATTATGCAGCACACAGATTCTTCGTGCAGCAAGATTCCAGTTTTTCTTCTTTCTTTGTTGCTTCCATTCACTATTTCCTTTTCCTGCAGCACTTTGTTGTATATTCTTCTTTTGAATTCACATTTAGTTATTTTCATAATCTTTGCTGCATATTTTTTATTTTTCTACAACTTTTTGCCATTTCTTTCTGTCTTTGTGAACTCAAAACTTAGATAGCTTGCTGTTCCCCACCCCAAACTTAGAACATTGCTTGTCCTCAAGCAATTAAAATGTGGATGCCACCCCAAACTTAGTTTTAAAACTTATTCTTGATTAAACTCACTATGCCTCTTTTCATTTGAATGGTAAAATTGGTTTTTCAGCAAGGCTTACAATGAGTTAATTTCAAGAAAGGGATATTAAGCTCAAAGGGGTAAGACAATCAAGCACAAAGGAGGTCATTTAGGCTAACTAGGTGTATTCAAACAAGGCCTCCATCATATATGTGAAAACTGTAAATTGCATATTTAATCAATAAACAAGGCAAGTTCTAGAGGGTGTAGCAAAATTATGATTAATCACACATGCAAGAAAAGTATGCAGATTAAATCTCACTAGGGGTTTGTAAGTGAACATGTAGATCAATGAACTCAATTCACTTTTTCAGAATTATATGCACCTAGTGGCAAGACTGCCTCATTTTGAAAATACAAGTGTGATCTCATTTTGAGAATGGAAAAAATAACTTAAAAAGAAAATTCAAATAGAATTCACAAAATCATCAATTAAACTTCATTTGATTCACAAAAAGCAGTTTAATAGCTATCTAGTATTTTGGTGTTTTTCAGAAACAATTCAGTGTAATGTGAAGCTAACACATGAACACGAGGTAGAGAATGAAACCCCCCTTTTCATGGCAACTTGTGCAAGTGTGAGCATCCATTATGTGTAAGTAATGTGTGATTGTGACATTTTCTACATAAAACACCAAAAATTTATCAATTAGCAAGTAAAAAGGCAATTAACTGAAAAACTAACAGATATTGAAAAAAGAAATGTGAAAATTAAACCAAACTGTACCAAATTGTAATTACAACCCCAAAAAGAGTTGAAACTTAATTACAGAAATTTACAAAATTCCTAATGGCAGAATAAATTCCTAAACTATTCATCTGCTGCATCCTCAGCATCTGAGGATTCTTCTTCCTCATCTTCCTTATCTTTCTTATCTTCTTCCTCCACTACTTTTTCACCTAGTTGTGGAAAATGGGTTCTGTAGATTGACTGATCTTTGAAAACTGAGGAGCGAAGGCACTGGGCATTCTCTGCCAAGTCTAGAGTGTGATACATTTCATCTTTGGTCATTCCCATTTTCTGACCAATATTAAGCATAACACATTCCAGCAGCATAATCCCAGACTTGATACTGCTGTGCAGCTCAGTCTGCCTCTCTGCTAACTAGTTTTGTCTCTCAGCCATTAGCTTCAAGGAGTCCTTCATCATCATTGGTTTTTCCTTTCTGAATTGAGAAGGAATTGGATCTGCTGCAGTGCATGATGTGGTAGCATTTATTTCTTTCACCATGGAGACAGAGATGGGAGGCACATATCTAATCTTCTCTTGGTAATCTCCAACTTTGACCCCTGTATCCTCACAAAGTAAGGTTATTAATGAAGGAAAGGCAAGTGAATCTCTCTTGGTTTTCAAAATATTTAAAATGCATTCACTGATGACCTCTCTCACATCAATATACAAATCATTAACTATTGCGAAAAGAAGTTCTGCCCTCTTCATAGCCAATGTTAAACTGTGCTTGACTGGCATAAAGGAGTTCATAGTGAAAGTACTCCACACTTTGGCAAATGGCAGCAGTTGTTTGGTGACAATGCATTTGGGCTTCTTGGACTGGTTCAACTTCCAAGTTGTTCCTGGCTGCCTAATCCTTTGCAGAATTTCTACATAGTCCTTGTCAGGGCTATTCTTAAAAATATTGAACTCCAGCTGTCCAGGCTGCTGTGCAGAATTTATGTTCAGTACTCTATTTATGTTTGCAGGAGTGAAGTCCACTCTCATCCCCTTTACCATTGTGTTGAACTTAGGGAATTTGTCTCCTTTGAACCTCACAGCATTGGCATAAAACTCCTGGGTTATTTCCCTCCAGCCTATTCCAGCTAAGGAATAAAAGGATTCCTAATCCCTATTCTGAATTTCTTCCTTGTATTCTGGGTAATTGTCCCCAGCTATTTCAAAAGCTCTGTCTGGGACAATCTTTCTCCTCAGAATATTTGCCCTGAAGAAGTTCTCATGGGCAATACTTCTGAACCTTGGATCACATACTTCAATTGGTGAGGAAGCTGAGGCACCATCTATTCTGGCTTTCTTTGATCTGGGAGTGCTCTTGGAAGGTCCAGCTTGGATGTTTCTGGAGGATCTCCTTGGAGTGATGTTGGAAGATCCAGCTTGAGTTTTCCTAGAAGATCTAACTGGTGTGTTCATGAAGGTTTTGGCCATTTTTCAGTTTCTGTAAAAAGGAAGTAATTTTGACAGTTTAAATTTTTAACACATAATTGTGAAAGTATATATCTCTGTACTGAAGAAAGTTCAATCAAACAATTTGTAGAAATTCAATTCTTTTGACAATATAACATGCATTCTACTATTAGGCTAAATCAATCATACAAATACAAAAGCACAACTGCACAGTATTAAACATTAACAGTCAAGCATGTTAAATCCTAATATATAAGTTCAAAGTGCATACTCTCAGAGCATATCAGGTTAACGCAGAGGGAGTATTACAGGTTATCAATCTATTTTTCAACAAACTCTGTAATTTCAGCATAAAAGCTATTTTAGCAGAACAGGGTATGTCAATATTTAGATATAAAAGCACAGATGCACATAATTGATTAACTGATGAATCCATATTTTACTAGTATTTTGCAATAGTTTTTAGTGCAATTAATAAAGAAAACATGCTAGAAATTGTAGAAAACCCTTAAAAAAATAATAAAATGTTGCATGTCACTTTTAAACATAGTTATTTTAAAATTCATTGATTTTCTATGTAAAAAGTGACATTTCAAGTATGCTTTTGTAGGGAATTCTGAGCTAAGTTCATGAGGATTGGATGATCAAAGGAAAAATAGAAGAAAAGTAGCAAAAATTAGAGGAAAGAAGTTGATAATTGAACAATAGCCTGTGAGTGATCACTTTCGCTGGTGAAAGTGATCACTTCAGAACCATAAAATGAAGAAGAGCTTCTGCGTAATCACTTTTGTTGGCAAAAGTGATCGTTCTAGAGAGGTTGCAATGAGAAGAACTTCTGCGTAATCACTTTTTCTGAAAAAAGTGAGCGTTCCAGAGAGTCCTCCAAGAAGAGTAGCTGTGCGTGTTCACTATTATCCACAAAAGTGAACACGCATAAGAAGGTAGCTTCTGCGTGTTCACTATTTCTAGCAGAAGTGAACACGCGCATGACATTAGTAAAGGAAGCTTCTGCGTGGCTACTATTTTCAATAAAAGTGAACACTTTGAAGTGCGCGTGGCTACTATCACCAGCAAAAGTGAACACGCGCAAGTGGAAATGAGGAATTCTATAAAAGGCAGTTAGCTCAGGAATTTAGGGAGTTTTTGTTCATTTTTCATTTTCCATTTGTTTTTGTTGTTGAGAGAGTCAGAAAGGGAGATTGAGGAGGAACACCAAGCTTCATTTCTTGAGGGATCAGATTGGAGATTGGCTTGATGATGTTTCTTCTTTGTTCATTCTCTTCTTCTCTTCTCTTCTTTTTTTGTAATGTTTGCCTAAACTCTTTGTGGTTAGGAATTGTGAATCTAAAATGGAAATGTTGAATTGATTTTGGATCTGAACTTTGAGTTTTGGATTGGATTGAGTGATTGATTCTGCTGTTAAAGTAGTGATTGAATGGAAATTTGATCAACTAATCATAAAGGAACTCTTATCAATGGGAATTAAATTTGTTTCTCAAATCTGAATTAATTGCCAAGGTTATTGGTTTCTTAGGTATGAGATATCTTAATCTTGCAATTTTTTGGTTTCTCAAACTTAATGCAGCATTTGATTGGATTAGATCTAAGGGATTAGAGTGATTTGATTAGATGCTAGATTCATTGAGGCACGGGATTGTCCTTTGATTAATATAACGTGAAACTGATTGTCATTCCATCTAAATGCTTGAAAGTTCAGAACTTTATTGATTCAATGTTGAAGTTTTGGTGAAACAATTTCCTAACTACTCTTTCTACATCTGTTTATTACATACTTTTGTACTAACTGTTCTGTTTTACTTTCTAATTTCATTTTTGATATATTCATACCAAAATCCATCTGAAATCTGTAAAGCTCAACTAATTGTGATCTTGTGAAGTGGTAATTGAGAACTTTATTCCCTGAGGATGATACTTGGAACTCAATTTGATTCTAAGATTTTTTATAACTTGCTACAACAACACTAGTACACTTACTAGTCAGTTTACTTTCAGTGCAACAGTAGTTGTAAGAGTAACATTAACCATATTTAGAGAATTTTTAACTTGACTTCCCTAATTTTTTTTAAAATTCAGAGTGCACACTTTCACAAAAAATTATGGTAGTGCAGAAGAAGATTCACAGGTCTCAACTAATTTTCAAACATAGTTCTTCAACTCACACATTGTCAGTAAAGAGCTATTTTATTATAATACTACAGAGTTGATTATCATAACATTTTTCAAGCATTCAATTGTATTTCAGAGCAACAGATACCTTCAGATAATCACACTCAACAATTTTAATTCAAACATTTTCACTGAAGTCTTATTATGTCAACCCAATTTCTGCAAAAATTTTGTTTATATAATGTACAATGCAGGTTTAAATTTTCCAATAAAATAAAAAATGACAATGAAAACTTATTCATAGCCTTGTCCATTTCTATTGTTGAATCAAATCATATTAGAACAGTGTCCCATTTTCCCATTCGACATTTTCAAATATGCAATCTAATACCATTCATTAACTAATATCAAAAATTTACATTCAACAATTTGCAAATCAAATACTTCCTGAGGTCTATTTAGGTCGATCAATTTCTGCAGATTTTATTCAGAGAAATAAGATAATGCAGATTCTAATTTCCTAGAAAAGTTTTATACATGATAGGAAAAACTTGTTCAGAGTGTTATTCTCTCTATTGCTGAATCAAATACACTTAGAATAATGTCCCATTACCTCTCTTTGACATTTTTTTCCAAAACAGTAACACAGAAAACCCTAATCCACTGTTTTAGAAAGAGGAGGGTAGCGTACCTGGTGAGAAGATGCAGAAATTTGTGGGAAAAGCTTTCTGCTGCTAGGTTGACACGCAGGAAGACTGAAATCGCAAAGAACGCTCAGAGAGAAGGGGAATTTTTAGGTGCAAAGGTGGGTGCGTGTTCACTTTAGCTTATATTTATAGCCACGCGTGAGCACGTGACCACTTTTAAAGTAAAAAGTGAACGTTACAGCATTTAAGACATTTAGCGTGGTTACTTTATTTGATTAGAGTGAGCGTTCCAGAGAGTTAGGTTTTCTAGGCAAGAGGCGCATGATCACTATTGCTGGGAAAAGTGATAACGCGCAAGCAATTTTGCAACTTTTTACACAAAAAGGAGTAATGCACATAAGAAAACTCATATTTACCTGTGCGTAGCCACTTTTGCCAGGGAAAGTGAGCATTCCACAGAGTATGTTTTCCCATATGCCTCTGCGTGATTACTCTCATCAGTGAGAGTGAGTGTTCCAGAGGAGTGTGTTTACCTTGATGCTTCTGCGTGATCACTTTTATCAGTAAAAGTGATTGTTCTAGAGGGGAACATCAAATTTCACTCTCTTTGTAGCTCCTTTCTTGCAAAATAGTGACTCTTCTCATTAATCAAATGCCTCTAAAACCTCAATTAACTCACTTCTCACACTCTAATCCTTCAATTTACTTCTCACAACATCATACCTCTAATCACTTATCAGATTCACTTCAGAAAACCAGATGCAGTAGAAAATTTTGCAGAAATTGCAGAAATTTGTAAAACATGAATGTGCAGAATTATATAACAATACAGAAAGCTTAAAATGAGCTACAAATGTGAGTTGTCTCTCCCAAAGCACTTCTTTAACGTCACTAGCTTGATGTTAAATGTTCCTTACTCAAGAGGAACCAATTTCATGCATGAGATATTCCTTGTAAACTCCTCTCCATGATAGACCTTCAATCTCTGACCATTGACCTTGAATTCTCTCCCTGTCTTTTGATCCTCAATCAGAATTGCTCCAAAGGAAGATGTTTCCTTGATAAGAAAAGGTCCAGACCATCTTGATCTCAGTTTTCCTGGAAATAGTTTCAATCTGGAATTAAACAACAATACTTGTTGTCCAGGTTTGAATTCTCTCTGCAGAATGAACTTATCATGAATTCTCTTAGTTCTTTCTTTGTACAACTTTGCATTATCATAAGCTTGCTATCTGAACTCCTCCAATTCATGTAATTACAGAATTCTCTTCTTTCCAGCACTTGGTAAATCAAAGTTCAGCCACTTTGTAGTCTAATAAGCTTTGTGCTCCAACTCCAAAGGTAAGTGACATGCCTTTCCAAAGACTAATTGATATGGTGACATACCAATGGGAGTTTTAAAAGCAGTCCTGTATGCCCATAGAGAGTCATCTAGTTTCTTTGACCAGTCTTTTCTTGAACTGCTCACTACTTTCTCCAAAATCTGCTTGATTTCTTTGTTTGACACTTCTACTTGTCCACTTGTTTGTGGATGGTATGGAGTAGCAACCTTGTGCTTCACACCATACTTCATTAATACTGTTTCAAGGTGTTTGTTGCAGAAATGAGCACCTCCATCACTTATCAAGAATCTGGGTACTCCAAATCTTGCAAAAATATTCCCTCTTATAAAAGAGATCACAACCTTGGCATCATTTGTTCTTGTGGGAATAACTTCCACCCACTTAGAAACATAATCTACTTCCATTAAGATGTATTTATGAGAGAATGATGGGGGAAAGGGTCCCATGAAGTCAATTCCCCATACATCGAATAGCTCCATTTCTAAAATGTTTGTCAATGGCAGCTCATGCCTCCGAGAGATGTTGCTTGTTCTTTTACATTTAACACAGCTTTCAACATACTTCTTAGCATCCTTGAAAAGTGTAGGCCAAAGGAAGCCTGCTTGTAGTACTTTTGTAGCAGTCCTTGAACTTGCATGGTGGCCTCCATATTCTGAGTTGTGGCAATGCTGTAATACCTCAGATTTTTCATTTTGTGGAATGCACCTCCTAATTAGACCATCTACCCCAATCTTGAACAAATAAGGGTCTTCCCACACATAGAATTTGCTGTCATGTAAGAACTTCTTCTTTTGCTGCTAAGTGAACCTCTTTGGGATGAATTGAGTAGCCTTAAAGTTTGCAATGTTAGCAAACCAAGGCATCTCTTCTACTATAAGAAGCCTTTCATCTGGAAATTCTTCATTAATTTCCAAGGAGTTAGGGGTTAGACTTTCTAATGGAAGTCTGGATAAGTGATCAGTTACCCTATTTTCCTTTCCCTTTTTATCTTTAATTTCCAGCTCAAATTCTTGCAGTAGCAAAATCCATCTCAGCAACCTTGGCTTGACATCTTGCTTTAACAACAAGTATTTAAGTGCAGAATGGTCAGTATACAAAATAACTTTTGATCCCATCAAATATGATCTGAATTTGTCAAAGGCAAACACAATAGCTAGGAGTTCTTTTTCTGTGGTTGTGTAATTTACTTGTGCAGGGTTTAAAACTTTACTGGAATAATAATATATGACATGCAAGTTTCTATCCTTTTTCTATCCTAAAACAGCTCCTACTGCACTATCACTTGCATCACACATTAATTTAAAAGGAAAATTTCAATCAGGTTTTACAAGAATAGGTGCAAAAATTAGTTTTTCTTTCATAACAAAAAATGCATGCAAACAAGCATCATTAAATATAAAATCAACATCTTTCACAAGTAGATCACTAAGAAGTTTTGCAATTTTTGAAAAGTCTTTGATAAACCTCCTATAAAAACCAGCATGTCCTAAAACACTCTTAACTCCCTTAACATTAATTAGTGGAGGCAGTTTACTAATGACTTCTATTTTTGCTTGGTCCACCTTCATTCCTTTTTCTGAAATTTTATGGCCAAGAACAATGCCCTATTGGACCATGAAATGACATTTTTCTCAATTTGACACAAGGTTAGTATCTTGACATTGATGAATTCACTTTTTATTATATTTTTACTTGCCTTTTTGGTGCTCCTTAATAGAAGAAATGGACTTAGATAGTGCAAATAATATAGAAATTACATTTTGAGTAAATATCATAGGTTTATTAATTTTTGGTTAATTTGCATTTAATTACATAGATATAGATTGCAATTTTAATTATCTTGATGATTTTGCAGAATGCCCAAGTTAAATTTGAGAAATATTGGTCCTTGGATGAAAGTTGCCCCCAAAGTAGCCACTTTTGGGAGCAAAAGTGGCAACTACAGCAAGTCTGGGCATTAAAAGTTCCAAAGTAGCCACTTCCAAGACCAAAAGTGGCAACTCCAGAAGCTCCAGGGATGCTAAATTGGAAGCATGATGCGCGTGGCCACTATTGCCTCTCAAAGTGGCTACGCGCATCCAAAGTAGCCACTTTCAAGACCAAAAGTGGGAACTTCAGAAGCTTCAGGATGCTGATTTTGAAGCCTTCCTGCGCGTGGCCACTATTGGCTCTCATAGTAGCCACGCGCACCAAAGTAGCTACTTTCAGCACAAATAGTGGCAACTCCAGAGAAGCGGCATTCCTTCCATCCTGCGCGTGGACACTTTCAAGGCCCAAAGTGGACACTTTCAAAGGCAAAAGTGGACACTTTGGTGACATGTCATCCACTATAAATAGATTTTAGGAATTAGGGTACGGGACTTTTGACACTTTACACAATTTTTCTTTGCCAAATTGGGATATTTTCTTACGACATTGGAGTCTTGGGTGACAGCCAAGGGTCCTCTATAGGTTTTAATTTCCAATATCTCCTTTGATTGTTGTTGAATTTACATTAATGATGTTTACGTTCTTGCATTTCTTTCTCTCATTTGTGAAGCCCATCCATATGGAGGGCTAAACTTTCTTGTAATTCCTAGTTAATGCACATGAATCTTGAATTCTTGGGATTAATTGCAATACAAATCTTTCTTTCCTTGAATTTATTAACCCAATCTCTGAATGAAATGGAATTTGCATGAAGGGAACATTGCTTAATGAACCCTAATTTACCTAACGAAATTCTAATTCAAAATTGCTTAATTTTGATTAATCCTTGAGGTTGCTTAATCTTAGAGATAGAGATTGGAGCCCATTAAGATGCTTAATTTTAATTGGGATGTTAGAGTTAGTCTTCGCTTGTTAGATTAACTTAATTCAAGGGAAAGAAAGGGGATTATTGAATCATTTGAAAGAATAATGATAGAACTCATTGCTTGACTAGGGATTACCCATTTTAATTTATTGAGTTTCACTAGTTTACACTTTGCTCTTGATTAAAATTTGGAAATTGACAAACCTTCCCCCAATTTACTTGCTTTAAAATATATGTTCACACTTGTTCGATGTATGTTCCCAACCAAAAATTCCTTGGAGACGACCTAGGATAACACCCTAGTACTGCATTCATTTCTTTACATATTTGATGAGGATTAACGACAATCTTTTGCATGACGAATAGCTCAAATATCGTTTCATCAAATTGGCGCCGTTGCCGGGGAATTATTGGTGCTGAACTTATGTTGAACATGATTGGTGCTCTGTTTTTGTGTTTTGCATGTTAGTACGTTTGCTTCATTTTGAGTTTTTGTATTGTGTTGATAGTCATACGAATTTTATGGTCTGTTTCTGTATTATCATTGCATGATTTTCTGCATCATTCCCTTCATTGTAGTGCCGCAATTTTTCTATTACTCACTTTCAATTTTCTGCACTCATTTTGCTGCATATTTCTCTGTTTTTTTTTCTGCACTTTATGCTGCATAATTCTGCAGAGAGATTTTTAAATTGCTCTTGTTATTTCATTTACTTAATTTGCTTTCAATTTAGTTAGTTGATATCTAGTGCATGACCCGATCAAACCCTGGAGATTTGTATCCATTGGACCAGGAGATTGATAGGACTTTTTATAGGAACCTTAGGACACATAGGGATCACTCTGAACACTCTGAATCATTATCATCACCTACTGCATCTTTGCAATCTGTGACACCAAATTCTATTTACTCTTCTCCATTTTCACTTAACTCTAGTTTTGGAGCAATGGCAGGTGACGAGAGGACTCCTAAGGAGCTAGCTGCACCGGATGTCACATACCAAACATTATGCATCCAATATCCAGATGTGGACGCTCCTTTTGTTTTGAAAACTGGATTAATTCACCTTCTACCTAAATTCCACGGTTTTGCAGGTGAAGACCCTCACAAACACTTGAAGGAGTTTCATATTCTGTGCTCCACCATGCGACCTCAAGGTGTCCCAGAGGAGCATGTCAAATTGAAGGCCTTCCCTTTCTCATTAATGGACACTGCAAAGGACTGGTTGTACTACCTTCCACCGGGATCAATAACAAGTTGGGACAACCTCAAAAGACTTTTTCTAGAGAAGTTATTTCCGACCTCCCGAGCTGCATCCATAAGAAAAGAAATTTGTGGAATTAGACAACTAGAAAGAGAAACTCTCTATGAATACTGAGAGAGGTTTAAAAGACTATGTGCCAGCTGCCCCCACCACCAAATTAGCGATCAATTGCTGATCCAGTACTTCTATGAGGGATTACACCCAATGGATAGGAGCATGATCGATGCAGCGAGTGGAGTAGCTTTGGTAGATAAGACCCCTATGGCAGCCAGGAACTTGATAGAAAACATGGCTGCCAACTCCCAGCAATTAGCAACTAGACAGAATTCCTGTGTTACTAGAGGTGTGCATGAAATTCAAGCTACTGAACCAAACAAATTGGAGCACAAGATTGATGAGCTTGCCTCCATGGTAAAGCAATTGGCTGCAATGCAAAAGAGTGCTGTCTCTGCAACACCTCCACCACCAATTCCAGCTACACTTTGTGGAATATGCTCAGCTGTAGATCATTACACAGACAGCTGCCCTACATTGCAGGAGTCAGACACTCCTGAAGGTAACCCCCAGGCCTATGCTGCAAATATTTACACTAACAAATTTCCTTTTCAGCAGCAGCAGCAACAACAACCAAACTGGGATCTTTCTTCAAACCGGTACAACCCGGGCTGGAGAAATCATCCAAACTTGAGGTGGGGAGGAAATTCCAACCAGCAAAATCAGCAAAGCAACAATTACCAAGCTGGTCAAGGTAGGCCACATCAGCCACGCCAATGGAATGATCAACAACATGGGTAACAACCTCACCAACAGCAGCAAGCATCCTCATCCCAAGCCTCTTCTTGTCAGAAGAATGAGCCATCATTGGTGGAGCTTGTAAAGCAAATGGCCATGAGCAACATTAATTTTCAACAGCGAACAGAGGCCAGTATCAGAACAATTGAGAACCAGATGGGACAGTTGGCTTCCTCTATAAATCAAATTCAGTCCCAAGGTTCAGGCAACCTCCCAGCACAAACAGTCACAAACCCAAAGAATGTCAGTGCAATTACTCTGCGGTCTGGAAAGGTAATGCAAGAGCCTGAAATGCCTAGGGAGAACGAGATCCCAAGCCCCTTGGTTGATGAAAGGGAGGAAGAAAATGCACCCACCACTCAAGAAGTGGTAGAAGAAGCTGAAAGGGCAATTCCACCACCTTTCCCTCAAAGGGTTATGATTGCCAAACCAAGTAAAAAAGCTGAGGAGAGTGACAAAGAAATCTTGGAGACTTTCAGAAAAGTTGAGGTAAACATACCCTTGCTGGAGGCAATTAAACAAATACCCAAGTACGCCAAGTTCTTGACAGATTTGTGTACACATAGAAGGCGTCTGAAGGGTAATGAAAGAATCAACATGGGTAGGAATGTTTCTGCACTTTTTGAGAAACAAAGAACCACAATGCCTGAGAAGTGTAAAGACCCAGGAACATTTACTATTCCATGCATCATTGGTAATAATAGGATAGACAATGCAATGCTAGATCTAGGAGCATCCATTAATGTTTTGCCATTGTCTATTTTTTCGTCTCTATCTCTTGGTCCCTTGCAGCCCACAGGTGTAGTGATTCAGTTGGCCAATAGAAGCACAACACACCCAGCTGGACTTGTTGAAGATGTGTTGGTGAAGGTAAATGACCTCATATTTCCAGCTGACTTCTACATCCTTGACATGCAAGAAGAAGAGTCACTCAAAAATTCTGCACCTATCATTTTGGGAAGACCGTTCTTGAAGACTGCAAGAACGAAGATTGATGTACATGCCGGTTCACTCACCATGGAATTTGGGGATAACATTGTGCGCTTCAACATATTGGATGCCATGAAACATCCGATTGAAGAACATTCTGTCTTCCATATTGACGTATTTGATGCATTAGTGGATGAGAGCTGGACCGAAATTTTGAGAAACTCTTTTCTTAATTTTTCCCATTATGTAGATGCTTTTGTTTGTGAATCTTATGAAAATTCTTTGTATGATACTTGTGCTGAAAATTCTGATTATTTGAATGAAAGTTCTAAAAGTTTTAGTGTTGATGAAGTTGATAGTTCTATAGGGGTGGAATGTGAAGTATTGGATTTAGCAAATACAGTTGAATCTAACCCCTTTGATTTGAATGTTGCAGAAATTTTGTCAAATGAAAATGCTAAATCACTTCCCTCTATAGAGCAACCTCCCACATTGGAGTTAAAGCCTCTACCGGAGCATTTGAAATATGTCTATTTGGAACCAAATGAAAAGCTCCCAGTTATCATCTCCACCAAGCTTGATAGTGATCAAGAGGAGAAGTTGCTAGAAGTGATCAAAAAGCACAAAAGAGCCATTGGGTGGACACTTGCTAATATACCAGGAATTAGTCCCTCCATGTGCATGCATAGAATTTTGTTGGAAGAAGATGCTAAACTGGTGAGACAACCTCAAAGAAGGGTGAATCCCATCATCCTAGATGTGGTGAAGAAGGAGGTCACAAAGTTGCTTCAAGCTGGGATCATATACCCAATCTCTGATAGCACTTGGGTTAGCCCTGTGCAAGTGGTCCCCAAGAAATCTGGACTTACACTGGTCAGGAATGAGAAGAATGAACTGATACCTACCAGAGTCCAGAACAGCTGGAGAGTCTGCATAGACTACCGGCGGCTGAACCAGGCCACAAGGAACGACCACTTTCCACTACCTTTCATTGATCAAATGCTTGAAAGATTGGCAGTTAAATCCCACTATTGCTTTCTAGATGGTTACTCTGGTTATTTTCAAATTTGTATTGCCCCTCAAGACCAGGAGAAAACCACATTTACATGTCCCTTTGGCACCTTCGTTTATCGAAGAATGCCTTTTTGCCTATGTAATGCTCCTGGCACATTCCAGAGATGAATGTTAAGTATTTTTTTTGATTTAGTGGAGCATTGCATAGAGGTCTTCATGGATGATTTCACAGTTTATGGCACCTCCTTTCATGCATGTTTAGTCAATTTAGAAAAAGTCTTGAAGAGGTGTATTGAAACTAACCTTGTACTTAACTTTGAGAAATGCCATTTCATGGTAGAGCAGGGTGTAGTTCTAGGACACATAATCTCTGAAAAAGGTATTGAGGTTGATCCTGCAAAATTGGATGTTATTTCACACCTTCCTTACCCCTCATGCGTGAGGGAGGTTCGTTCTTTTTTGGGCCATGCAGGATTTTACAGGAGGTTTATCCAGAATTTTTCCAAGATTGCAATTCCTCTTTCAAAGCTGCTGCAAAAAAATGTTGAATTCGACTTTGATGAGGACTGCAAGGAGGCTTTCAACTTCCTTAAAAAAGCCTTAACCACCACACCAATTATCCAACCTCCAGATTGGTCAATACCCTTTGAGCTGATGTGTGATGCCTCAAATTATGCAGTGGGAGTTGTCCTTGCACAGCGGGTTGGTAAGGTCCCTCATGTCATTTATTATGCTTCTAGGACCTTAGACACTGCACAATCCAATTACACCACAACTGAAAAGGAATTGTTGGCCATCGTATTTGCATTAGATAAATTCAGATCATATCTGTTAGGATCAAAAGTTGTGGTGTTCACTGATCATTCTGCTTTGAAGTTTTTGCTAAAAAAGACAGATTCTAAACCCAGGCTAATAAGGTGGATGCTCTTACTTCAAGAATTTGACTTGGAGATTAAAGATAGAAGTGGAGCACAAAACTTGGTAGCAGACCACTTAAGCAGAATAGAGGGAGTCCCTAAACTCATTCCCCTCAAGGATGATTTTCCTGATGAACAACTCTTAGAGTTGTGCACATCACATGTACCTTAGTATGCTGATTTGGTTAATTTTTTGGTTTCAGGGATTTTCCCTATAAATGCATCAAAAATTAAAAGGGACAAAATTAAGAGCGATGCCAAACATTATGTGTGGGATGACCCTTATTTATGGAAGTTCTGTAATGATCAAGTGATCAGAAGATGCGTCCCTGATGAGGAAATCCCATCCATACTGCAGTTTTGCCACAATTCAGTTGTGGGAGGACACCTTGGACCTCAAAGAACAGCAAGAAAGGTGTTGGACTCAGGATTTTACTGGCCCTCCATTTTCAAAGACTCTTGGCAAACATATTCTGTCTGTGAGAGCTGCCAGAGGTCAGGAGGAATGATCACCAAGAGACAGGAAATGCCTCAGCAACCTATCTTATATTGTGACATCTTTGATGTCTGGGGTATTGACTTCATGGGTCCCTTTCCCTTTTCTTTTGGTTTCTTATACATTTTACTTGCTGTTGACTATGTTTCAAAATGGGTAGAAGCTAAAGCTACCAAGACTAATGATGCTAGAGTTGTTGCAGAATTTGTTCGCTCCAACCTATTTTGCAGGTTTGGCATCCCATGTGCCATCATTAGTGACCAAGGGAGTCATTTTTGCAACAAGACAATGGAGGTCCTGCTGAGAAAATATGGAGTTCTGCACAAAGTTTCCACAGCCTACCACCCGCAAACGAATGGCCAAGCAGAACTTTCCAACAGAGAAATAAAGAAAATACTTGAAAGAGTTGTACAGCCCCACAGAAAAGATTGGAGTCGCAGGCTAGATGATGCCTTGTGGGCACACAGGACTGCATTCAAAGCACCCTTGGGCATGTCTCATTACAGAATAATCTTTGGCAAGGCTTGCCATTTACCAGTGGAGATAGAGCACAAGGCATATTGGGCAGTGAAGGCTTGTAATATGCACTATGACTTAGCTGGAGAGCAAAGAAAGCTTCAATTACAAGAGTTGGAAGAGTTACGTCTAGAGGCATATGAAAATTACAGAATTTATAAGGAGAGAACCAAGAGATACCATGACAAATTGATAGCCAGGAAAGAATTTTGTGTTGGTCAAAAGGTGCTCTTGTTCAACTCCCGCCTCAAATTCATGCCTGGAAAGCTTCGTTCAAGGTGGATTGGTCCATTTATAGTCACACAAGTGTTTCCTAATGGTGCAGTGGAAATCAAGAGTGAATCCACTACCAAATGTTTCACAGTGAATGGACATCGCCTGAAACATTTTTTAGAGAACTCAGCTCCTTTGGAGGAGATTGAAGAGGTGGATGTGTACTCCCCCATCATTCCCTCCAACCAAGACCCTTGCCATGAGTAAATCACTTCACACGTCAAGCTAATGACGTTAAAGAAGCGCTCTGTGAGAGGCAACTCATAAGTGAATAAGCAATTTTGTCTTTTCATTATTTCTCCTTTGCATTCTTTCAATTACATTTTTGTCTTCATTTGAGGTGTAATGAGCTAAGCAACTTCTGATATGCTTCAATTTTGTGTAAATAATTCTTTATGGATGCACAATTTTGTAGGAATTCTAACAGAAGCACCACTTTAGGCACTCATTCTTGCTAGGTGTAATTCATCCTTCATGAAAGTGGCCACTCTCGTAGACTATAGTGACTACTTTAGCTCAAGGTAAGCAAATCCTTCTCTGTAGTTCCTACTTTTAAGAGTGGGAGTGACCACTTTGGCGCCCAGGAGCTCAATCATTTGCGCGTGGACACTTTGAAGCTCCAAAGTAACCACGCGCAAATCTCCTTGCATTGTAGCCTCTCTGGAGTTCCCACTTTGAAGCTCCAAAGTAACCACGCGCACTTGTCTTACAAAATAACTCTCTGGAGTTCCCACTTTGAAGCTCCAAAGTAACCACGCGCAAATGACATGCCACACACCTCCACTGTAGTTCCCACTTTGAAGCTTTATAGTGGCTACGCGCAAATTGGAGTCAAATTTTAGCCTTCCCCACGTTACTTGTTTAAAGTAGGCACATACACCATTTGCACTATTCCCCTTGGGCCCAACCCATAGTAGGCACTAATTCCCTTCAAAGTGAACACGCTCACTATTTCACACACACTCCTCCCACTTCACGATGCATTCGCACCGCCCAACGTCCAGCACGCACTATTTTCATGTCACCCACTCACACCCACTCACACCCACTCACTCCTAAACCCAAAACGCACCTTCCCTCACCACACCCAAGGCTTCAAACAAGGTAATTCTCTCAATTTCTCTCCATTTATGGTTAGGGTTCATAAATTCCCCAATTTGGGGCTTTTCAATTTTACTTGTTTTTTCTTGAAATTGAGGTGTAATTCTTGTATAATTGAGCATTCTTACTTGAATTAGAGAGGGAGAGGTCACTAAAATACACCCAAAGGGGCGTATTAATCCCATTCAAGTGAGCGTTCCCACTTTTGGCCCCAATAGTGGCCACGCCCACTTCCTCTTTGCCGTGACTCTCATTTGTTGTTTTTATTATGCTCCCCTCCCTCATTTTTATGCTCTAAACATGCCAATAATGCTTTTAAACTTCTTGTTCATGTGTGTTAATGCCTAAATTTGGTTCGTGCCTATTTCCATTTAGTTTTGACCCCTCCATTTTGCTGTTTTGCTTTTCAATTCCATGCCATTTTACTTTTGCTGCACTTGATTCTCATGCATATTCCAAAATTAACCATAATTGTTGCTCTTTCTGGGTGTTGAACATGCTTTTCGTGACTTTAATTTCACTAATTGCTGCATTATGATCCTTGAGCTTCAAAGCCTTAATAGTCATATTCTACTATCCATTGGATTGCTATACATAGTGTACGTATATCACACCATTCTTTGTGCTTAATTGCTCTTGTCTATACCATTTGAGCTCTATGTTTGTAGGCTATGATTGAAATTGATTGCCCTCTGGGTCATATGTAGCACTATACACCCTTTTGCACACAAATCACTTAAGATGATATCAAATTATTTTGCAGCCCCTGCACTATTCATTCACATATTCTCTCTTCTCTGCAGAAAATGTCGGGCAATCCTAGAAGGAACACACCTAGAACCAAGAGGAGTAGGACAGCTGAAGCCTCTTCATCTCAGCCCCCTCCTACTCATGACCCAAGGTTTAGGTACCCAGAGCATGAACAATATTTCATAGAGAACATCCTGCGGCGCCAGATCTTCTAGGACAGGAATTTTGAAATCCAGCAGGGGACATTTCCACAGTTTCAGGAGGAGATAGACAGACGTAGCTGGGGACTTTTCACTTCTTGTGCAGGCAATGGGTGGAAGGACATCACCCAGGAATTCTATGCTAATGCCCTATGCCTGGAAGATGACACTTACCCTCCCAGGCACACCATGGTCAGGGGTAAGCAAGTTAGTTTCACTCCAGCCACCATCCAGAGGGTTTTAAACATCCCTCCTCTGCAGAAACAACCTGACCAATTGGATTTCACTGCATTCTGCAAACAAAAGGAAAAGGATTACCAGCCTATACTTCAAGCAATCTGTATTGAAGGAGAAAATTGGGAATTTGATTGTAAAATGCAGCCCAAGAATCTGACTACTAAACACCTTCTCCCTCCTGCCAAGGTATGGAGTATCTTTGTTGTCAGCTCATTCATGCCAGTCATCCACACCTCCACCATTGCAATAAAGAGGGCAGAACTCATCTATGCTATTCTCACTGGCATGCCCATCCATGTTGGGGAGGTCATCAGCAGCGCCATTCTGGAAGTCCTTAAAAGGAGCAGAGATTCTTTAGCTTTTCCCTCTCTAATCACTATGTTATGCCAGGATGCAGGTGTTGATTTTGGAGACTACCAGCAGAGAATTAGAGCACTTCCTCCCATTTCCACTGCCTTGGTAAAGGACCTATTTAAGCCAAAGAAGTCTTCAGACCCCGGTCTCACCTTGCCACCCGAATACAAGAAGGAAACCCCTGCAACAATCAAGGAGCAGCTGCAGCAAATAGCACAGAGGCAGTCTGCCATCCACTCTGGTCAAACCAGCATGCTCCTCCTCATGGAGACCATGATGCTGAACATTGGCAAGAAGATGGGGATGACTTCAGACCAGATATATCAGGCCCACCGTTTCCCTGCCCCTTTCCTCCGAGCTGCTGTTCAGAATGACTTGCCCCCATTCAATCCCAATGCTCCCAGAGATGTCCGCAACTCCAGTTCCTCAGAGGAAGCAGAAGAAGTAGAAGAAGATGAAGGCGCCACCTCATCCACCTCTGATGAAGATGCCATTTAGTCCACTTTTCGTGTTTTCTTTTATTTCTCTGCTTGTACTTATTTTCTTTTATTTTCCCAAGTAATTAGGAACCACTTGCCCTTTTATTGTCTTTCTGTTCCTGCTTTTATGTTACTTTCCTTCAAACAGTTATGTTACCTCCCTTTTCGTTCTTTTTCTGAACTCTTGTTATCATTGTGCAGAGATGCCCTCAGTTCTATCAAGAGGAGCACCATTTTACCCTGAACTTTGAATACACCATCTATAAAAGGGGGGTGAACTCTTTGTCTCTATTTTGCATTTATTTGTAGCTTACTTTTCCTGCACAGTACTAATAATAATAATAATAATATATATATATATTTTCCTTATTTCATTTCTTCTCTTTTCATTTTAATCTAATTCTCTTTCATATTTTGCTTTTATGCTCTGATTGAATTTCCCATCTAACTCCTACTCATTCTCATTTTTGTACATATTTACTGTCCCTACCATTTTGAACATATTTTCTTGTCGGGTGAACTGTGCTCTCATTTTGCAAGTTATTATCACTTTTACCATGGTAGTGAATTGGGCCTCTTAATTCTTTTTCTGTGTGCATATTACATGTATTGTTGCATTCATCCTCTAGAACTTGTCTTGTTTCTTAATTCAATATGCATTGTGCAATTTTCCATCTAGATGATTGAGGCCTTCTTTGCACATACCCTCCCCCCACCCTTGCACTTCACTTCCCTGTTCCCTACTTCTTGCTTTTGCCAAACTTAGTCAACAAATATATTTCCCTTTCCTTAATAGAGGTATTTCTTTTGAGTTGCCTCAAGATTGAGTGCAAGAAACTAAGTTTGGGGTGTTGATTATGCTTGTAGTTGCTTGAGGACAAGCAATGTCTTAAGTTTGGGGTGGTGGACAGCATACATGTTCATAATACATGTCAAAAAAAAAATGATTGTCAAAGTCCTTGATATCACAAAAATATGAATGAATGAAAAAGGAGAAAAGAAAGAAAGAAAAATATAGCAAGGCATTTGAGTTGAAAAAGGATCTCCACATAAGGTAAATAAAAAAATTAACTTGGTGAAAGAATGCTTTAACCTTTTAAGCTACATAATTTAAGGCATTCCACTCTAGTTGTTGCACTAAATCACTCAAAAGAACTCCCTCCTCTTGAGTACCCACTTGATCTTGTCACCCTCGGTTAAAATTTGAGCCTATCCTAACCCCATTTGTGACCAACAAAGCCCTCATGATAGGTGGTTCGTTGTATCTAGGCAAAGGAGATTGAGAATATGGGCAAGCCTATGGTAGGGTGAGGCTAAATGCATGGATTAAGGGAAAACACTTAGCCTGAAATGTTGTTGAGTGATGAGTAAAACACCACCTTGTGAGATGGATAGTTTCTTTGCATTATGTGAGTCACATGAAACCTTGCTTGATTCTTTTGTTTCAATTTAGTGGGACTTTGCATGGAATATTTGACATGAATATGATTCCTCTGTTGAATGAGTCTATGGTTGTGATGAATTCACTTTTTATTATATTTTTACTTGCCTTTTTGGTGCTCCTTAATAGAAGAAATGGACTTAGATAGAACAAATAATATAGAAATTACATTTTGAGTAAATATCATAGGTTTATTAATTTTTGGTTAATTTGCATTTAATTACATAGATATAGATTGCAATTTTAATTATCTTGATGATTTTGCAGAATGCCCAAGTTAAATTTGAGAAATCTTGGTCCTTGGATGAAAGTTGCCCCTAAAGTAGCCACTTTTGGGAGCAAAAGTGGCAACTACAGCAAGTCTGGGCATTAAAAGTTCCAAAGTAGCCACTTTCAAGACCAAAAGTGGCAACCCTAGAAGCTCCAGGGACGCTAAATTGGAAGCATGATGCGCGTGGCCACTATTGCCTCTCAAAGTGGCTACGCGCATCCAAAGTAGCCACTTTCAAGACCAAAAGTGGCAACTTCAGAAGCTCCAGGACGCTGATTTTGAAGCCTTCCTGCGCGTGGCCATTATTGGCTCTCATAGTAGCCACGCGCACCAAAGTAGCTACTTTCAGCACAAATAGTGGCAACTCCAGAGAAGCGGCATTCCTTCCATCCTGCGCGTGGACACTTTCAAGGCCCAAAGTGGACACTTTCAAAGGCAAAAGTGGACACTGTGGTGACATGTCATCCACTATAAATAGATTTTAGGAATTAGGGTACGGGACTTTTGACACTTTACATAATTTTCTTTGCTAAATTGGGATATTTTCTTACGACATTAGAGTCTTGGGTGACAGCCAAGGGTCCTCTATAGGTTTTAATTTCCAATTTCTCCTTTGATTGTTGTTGAATTTACATTAATGATGTTTACGTTCTTGCATTTCTTTCTCTCATTTGTGAAGCCCATCCATATGGAGGGCTAAACTTTCTTGTAATTCCTAGTCAATGCACATGAATCTTGAATTCTTGGGATTAATTGCAATACAAATCTTTCTTTCCTTGAATTTATTAACCCCAATCTCTGAATGAAATGGAATTTGCATGAAGGGAACATTGCTTAATGAACCCTAATTTACCTAACAAATTCTAATTCAAAATTGCTTAATTTTGATTAATCCTTGAGGTTGCTTAATCTTAGGGATAAAGATTGGAGCCCATTAAGATGCCTAATTTTAATTGGGATGTTAAGTTAGTCTTCGCTTGTTAGATTAACTTAATTCAAGGGAAAGAAAGGGGATTATTGAATCATTTGAAAGAATAATGATAGAACTCATTGCTTGACTAGGGATTACCATTTTAATTGATTGAATTTCACTAGTTTACACTTTGCTCTTGATTAAATCTGGAAATTGACAAACCTTCCCCCAATTTACTTGCTTTAAAATATATGTTCACACTTGTTCGATGTATGTTCCCAACCAAAAATTCCTTAGAGACGACCTAGGATAACACCTAGTACTGCATTCATTTCTTTGCATATTTGATGAGGATTAACGACAATCTTTTGCATGACGAGTAGTAAAAATCGTTTCATCACTCCTAAGCTCAACCTTTACATGTGCAATATGTGTTTGTAAAAGTTTGGAGTTTCTACTTAATTTTTAGTTGGAGTAGTTTAGTGTTTGCTTTTTTTTCTTAAATTTTTCCATGGCTTTGGTAGGGAAATATGACCTAAATTGATTGTATAGGGTTAATATGTTGAGTGATATTTGTTTTTAAGTGGGTATGAAAGTTGGATTTTGCTAAATTTTGAAGGTTAAGTCAAGTCTCCCCACTTTACTCTCTATTTCATGTGAAATACATTATACTTTGCATAAGATTTTAAATTTTGTCTTAACTAAAATGTCTTGAATGACTTACAAATATACAATGTGATGTTTGCCAAGTATTTTTGATTTGGAAGTTATCCTTCCACGTGAAAAATAGCCTTCATAATAGCATGCTTTGATATTTTTTCAACCATAATGTCATATAGTTAGATTATTGTAAGTTACTTTGGTTTGTTCCTAATATTTCATTAATCAAGTTTTGGTTTCCCTCAATCACATTAGCTCCAGTTATTCGTTGGTTTGGTAAGGTTTTAGTCTTGGTTTAACAAGGCAAGTTAGTAAGTGATAAAGTATTAACTAAGTCCACTTTCTTATTGTCCCATCCAATTCAGCAGATTTCATGCTTCAATTATAGTCATTTGGCTTCTCTTTTAAGTTCATGTAATGCAAATGGATTAAAATTCGAATGATTGAATTATTGAAAATTTTGCCACCATTTGGACCATTTTCACTTCAATTAGGGGCTGCTTTTTGAGGATTTTTTTTTTGAATTTTTCCTATGGATTTTAGGCTTCCTCTATGCACATCTAAGTCACTATTTCATCAAGCTAAAATTGATAAAATTTTGAATTTTTTTCTGGTCATAAACTTGTACAAATGGGTCAACATTCTAAGCCTAATTTAGGGCTATTTTACTTGTTTTAGGCAAATTTTGTAACATGTATTTAAATTCCTATTTTTGTCTTATGAAAACTAAGTATAATCTTAATGTAACTTGTTTTAGGTAATTAAGAATCAATTAATTTGGTTTAGAAAAGTAATTGTTATTTCTAATTGAATCACATAATACTTACCTCTCCTAATTTTTCTTTAATTAGACTTAGTTTTGGGTCAATTTCACTAATTGTGTTTCAATTTCTAAATTCTTATCTATTGTCTAATTATAATTCAATTGAATTAATAGAATTCTTAATCAAATAGAATGGTGAAATTTTTGAGTGTTATAGTATGGATTTTTTAACATGCAAATGATCTAACATTTGTATATTTTATCTAAAATGAAAAACATAATAAGGAATAGAGAAGAAAACTCAAAATTGAGAAGAGATAATTAGATTTAAATTCGTTGAAGGAAAAAGAAAATACAAGTGTAATATATGTAGGTGTTGTTGGTTTAAGGCTAACTTGTGAAAGAAAAATAATAGAAAGCACAATAAGTTAAATGAGTCTAGCAAAGTTTGTTACAAAGCTAAGATGGTGGAGAATCGTTGATGTGGGACTCGGTATCTGATTTGGAGGAAAGTTGATCCTTGGAAGAGAATGATGTAAAGACATAAGTAGTAGAAGAGCCTTCATGAAAACATCTACAAGTTGATCCTTAGAAGGCAAGGGAAGGAGATGCATAAGACCATATTGAAGCTTTTCACAAACTATGTTGCAATCAAGCTCCAAATATTTAATACGTTTTATGAAATACTAGATTTTGAGCAATGTCTGACGCACTCTGGTTATCATAGAATAGGATGTGAGACTTGGATAAAGGAATATAAAGATCTTGCAAGAGAAAGTAAAGCAACTGGAGCTCACAGGTTGTAGCTGCAACTGCCTGATACTTAGCCTCAATGGAAGAACGAGTGTCCACGCGTAGCTTTGCGTAGCTACTCTCTTAGTCTTCATGGATTTTCTTCTTCAAAGTGTTAACTCTATGTACTCAGAGTGGTTACGCCCTACACATAACATTTAATTCTTCATCTTTAAATCTCAAATCCTCTATTTTCACTTCAATCTTTAACTCAAATTCTCAGCTCAAGCTTCTACAAGGATTAAGTCATTTTAAGTCAAATTGTTCAGAATTGACCAAAAATGTAAGATTCTAAACTATTTATGCAATTCTGAATATTAATGCAATTTTTATGATATTTTCAAGTTTATTTACTATTTAACTCTTTATTTACTAACAAAAACAAAGCTAAAAATATAGTAAAATGTGAATTTATCACCACCCTAAACTTAGAATTTTGCTTGTCCTCATTCTATCATGCAACATCTAGCATACAATTCACATTCATCAATTTTGGGTAAACACACACAATATTCACATCTCACGGCACATGATCTCATCACATTTCTCAACAATTTCCTACCCTCTAA